>NW_028270140.1:47042567-52042567 GCF_037043375.1 Chiloscyllium plagiosum
AATTTAAACTGATTGGTTAAATTTGAATTATCAAAACAGCAAACAAAACAGTATCCATTTCAAGGTCTAAGGGTGTATGTAATCTCTCAGTTCAGAACAGCTCTATCTCTCTCTTAAAGGTACAGTACACTTCTTTAATTTCATAACAGTAGCTTTGAATCATACTTCCCAATGAACTGTATGTGCTATCGTTGACATTCATGAACAAACTGTAAAACTGAGATTCAAAAACTGTACAATCCAGGCAAACTTATTGTGGGGTATTTATGAAACAAGTTTAATATAAGCAAGACAATATTAGCTGGGAATATGAGTGTATAATTTGCTCCTAATAGGCAAGATTCAACTTTGAGAAAGCTGACATTGTAGAATTTTCCAAATATAATTCAAATGCTTTTCTTTTATCAGCCCAACAATAACTTGGATTGAGAGAACTTCATTCATGAATTTATAGGCATCATCAAACAATTCAAAAACAGAATTTGCTGGAGAAATTCAGCAGGTCTGGCAGCAAACTATGGAGAGAAAGCAGAATTAGTGACTAAGGTTCAGTGACTCTTCTTCAGAACTAATTTTAGTTAGGAAAAGGTTGGTATATATGCTGAAGATGGGGCACTTCATGCAATCTAGTCCACTATATTTGCTGCTCACAAAGTGATCTCCTGTACACTGGGGATACAGATTGTAGACTGGGTAACCGCTTTGCAAATTTTCCAATCGTGTTAAGTTATTCCAATTTCTTCTTTTGTTGTATTTTAACTATAGTATGTGAATGAAGGGTGTTTTGCTTCAAATTTGGTCATTTGACCAATTGAGTTGCTTCTGGAATGCAACTTCCTTTAAAGTAAGAAATGTTAAGGTCTAGACTATCTTCATAATATATTTTAAGGGGGTTTGGTCTGCTCTGTAATGAATTAGGGGTTCTTGTCGAGAACAAAATATCTAATTGTAATTTGGGTTTAAGATCATTGGATTCAAAGGCAGTGAGTGGTGAGTATTGGTGTTGTTTTCATTTTTGGGGTTGAATTTGCATGGTTTAAATGGGTTGTGCCTTGTGTAGTAATGGCTGTTTAAGTCACAAAGACTTTCCTGGGGATGGAAGAAGTCACTTTGGAAGTTTCACAGAAAGTGAGAAAGGCAAAGCTTTTGGAATTGGCAAACAACCTGGAGTTTGGGTGTGCTTGTGCTTGTGGGGAATGGTGAGACAATTGCGGTAATTATGCAGTATTTACAGTTACCAAGGATACCATCGGAATCTGTGGAAATGGCTAGAATCCAACTGCGAATGAAGCAACTTGAATTGGAGGCAATGGCTAAAGAAAAACCAAAAGGAAACAATAGACATGGCACAACACAAAGAAAGAGAAAGCAAAATGAAACAGTTTGAATTATGATTAAAAACGGAAGAAAGCGAGAACGAGAGAACTTTTGAATGTCAGGCTCTGTGTGTCTTGTGACGTTGAGAAGGAACTCTGCTGGCTGCAGGAATGTAGTGGGTTGCACGGGAGGCCCAGTGTTTACTGGCCTGACTTCATTTTCTGGGGGCTTGTGAAATATAGTGCTGACACAGGCTCTGTGTGTCTTGTGATGTTGAGAAGGAACTCTGCTGGATGCAGGAATGGGACCTGAGGTCTGATGGAAAGGAAGGTTATCCTCTCCCAGTGGCTGCAAAACTGACAGCACCTGCAATTTCGATGTAACTGGCTCCTTCCAAGGAGTGACAGGTCACTTGTGTGGAATCTCTCAGTCATGCACTCACAAATGCATCAGCACACTGATCACTGCCATCTGCGTATGGTCACACTGATTCATGTAGTTTATCAATTAGAGTGAGGAAGTGGTGTGTGCGTACGCGCGTGTGTGTGTGTGTGTGAGACGGGGAGGAGAGAAAGATGGAAATGATATGTGTGTGAAGAGCTGTAACAGGAAGTTCGACATCAGACATCTCTCTGTGATATTGAGGCAGAGGAGGAAGCAGATCTGGTTGAGATACCCTGTGTGGGAGAAGAGGTTTGCAGCTGGTTGGTTGGGATTGTATGTGGTAATTATGACCAGTGATATATGTGCTTACATAGATATAAAGGAAAGGGGCACTGGAAACACTGGTCACTGTTGAAGCATTTTACAAATTAATTTATCATTTTGAACTAATCTAATTGACTGGTGACAACCAGAATAGTTACTTGTGTAATTCACAGAATATTATTTTTCACGCCAATACATATAGGATTGGTGTACGCAGAAGGTGGGACATGGAGGACCACCCAATACACACCCACACCATGTCTTGGACTATACAAAACCAACAGCAATGTGGAGTTCAACACTCAACATTGAATCTGAAGAAAACAGGATGAAAGCAAGTAATCATACATTTGACAAATATGCATGATTTATCAGGATCCTTTGCTGAAATTGAGTGATCTGTTTAGCTCCTGAACTTAACTAGATTGTGTCCATTTTAAATTACTGGAAAATTGACTTGGGTTAATCAATGATGGTAAGAATTTGTGTGAAAATGTATACTGCGAGCTTATACCTGTGTCATAAACCTGCCTGATTTACCCTTGTGCTGAAGGTGTATGACTCCTACTTGAGCAGTCTGTACAACCTTAGTGGGCTAGTTAGTGGTGGAAACAGCTCAGCAGAATAACAGAACACAGCCATTGACTCAGAGAAGGGACAGTCCAAAGCATGGCCTGGTACAATGATGTAATGAGAATTTTTCAATATGGACATATCAATAGTTAATTCCATTCATTTAGCTAATATATACCCAAAGGTCTGAACCCGAGGTTCACAGCTAAATTTTAAGAAAAGGGCAAGGGATTCAAGGTCCCAAATTAATCACAGATCGAGGACTGTCGTGAATAATTTGGAGCCTGACTATTGCATCATAGAGTCATGTGGGTTGTCATGGAGAAAATGTAGAGAATCACCAGGAGATACAGAGAGTTCTTCAAGAAATAGGTCTTTTATTTGCAAATAAAAAACCTTGACACTCAAAAAGCAGATTCTAGAATGCCCCCGAATCTCAGGGTCCGTGGTTTTTTATACTTTTTAAAATCATGTTTCTGTTTTATCATGTTTTATCATGTCCAACTGTATTAATCAAAGTACCTCACTCCAGCTACACAATAAACCACTGATGTTAGTTCTCATTATCTCTCTAGTTATCCCACTATAGTTTTTCCGACATTCTACTTAACGTTATTCTACTGTCACGGTTAGATATTTAGTATCAGCTTTTGCAACAATGGTCTTTCATTCCAGACCCTACTTAATATTTTCCTAATGTCATGATTAGATATTTATTGTCAATAGTCTCAAGCAGGCTGACTCTACTAACTATTAATTAGATATTTAATGTCATGCCCCAAATATTTATAGTCCCAATCCTGCCATAATGATACTTAGCAGGTGAGGCTAACTTTACTAACTGTGTTAGCTCATCTTGTCATAGTGACTTTTCAACCTCAACCTTACTCTGCTAACTGGTGTAAGAGCATTCCACTGTTCTTATCCCATCTTCATTCCTCAGACTCCTTGCAACAGATCAGCAGTGGTCTCCATGCTCTAACCCTTCCCTTGCTTTCATGCTCTTTATTTTCCAAAGGGTACAATCAATAAATTGACTAAGTTGGGTAAGCACATTGCAGAAGAGCAAAGAAGGATAGTGTTTGCTATACCTATGGATCATAGATACTCAAACAAATACAGGAAAATTTGAGACAAATTTATAAGGGTATGGATAACAAATGCACATCTCTTTAAACTTTAATGACAAAACCCTGATCTAACTGGTTCCCAGCTTAGGAATGTATCAACTGTGTATAAAATTCTTGCTGAATGTGTTGTAGATAATTACATGACAGTAGGGAATGACTTGTTGGTACCTGTCATATCAGTAGAAAATATTGCAGTAGTTAGAGAAAATCATTATATAAAATATCATCATATACAGCATACACTGTGGGGATAGAGGATACTCTAGCTTGCAGCACCTTGGAGGGAGATCAGATCGAAGTCATATGTCTATTTTCTGATATATGTAAGATGTTAGAAACAAAATCAATAAAATTTAGACGAGACCACCAAAACTGAAAACAAGACAATTTATTCTACGATCTTGTAAGAAAGGGCATCAAATGCAGAAGCAATTGTGCTATGAACATTCAAACTAGTACACAGTTGTACTTTTGAGCTGTGTGAGGTCACTTCTCCCGACTCCTACATTACCCAATCTTTCTTAGTATTCTGCCACTGCCCAGCTGTGCTCCGCCCTTATTGCCCCCGTCTCTTCAAGTTGGCAATCTTTCCCTCTGTAAGTGCTGACATAAGGCTAAACTTGTATCTGGATGTTCTTTTACTTTGCTTGTAACATCTTCCATTGTTCATAACTACATTCCATTCTTGAACATACGTTTTAACAATGTATCTTTTCATGTTTGGTTGTTCCAAATATGGAGAAGTTACCTCAATGAAACCTACAAAATACTTAAAGCGATAGCAAGATAAATGCCAGTAAGATGTTTCCTCTGGTTGGGGAATATAATTTTTAAAGAAAGAAGTCGCAATTGAACACAGAAATAAAGATAAATTGTTGGGATTTTGAAGTCATAGTGTGGATAAAGCTATTGAATTGGATGATCAGCCATGGCTATACTGCAAGATGAAGAAGGAGCAATGGGCTGAATGGCCAATTCCTGCTCTAATGTTGCCGTATCCATTAACATCGTGACCTGTATATTTCTGGTGAATATTTCCTGTTCTCGAACCGCATACCAAAACAGCATCCAGAACTTGAACCAGGAACATCAGACCAGATGCCATATTGAAAGTAAGATGGCAGCTAAGTCAAAAGAAAATGGTCTGAATTTTGAATTATTGTCTCCTGAGATGGTTCACTTAATGGTGAAAATACACACTGTTGAAACAAAAACTGAATGTGATATGTCATTTTTCATGAAAGAGACTTTTTGTAAATTTGACTTTGTGAAATGAACCAAAACAAAAATACAAATCCATTTGACTTTTTAAAAAATTTTTATCATTGCTATGTTACTACAAGTTGTTGACATCAACACTACTGAAGTCATTTTAATAGCATCCACAGAAGACATTTGACAAATTTACGGTTCGAGTCAGCACCCATTGTGGGAATTTGAGGACGAGATCATTAAATTGTGATGGATTTTTCATTCACTCTGGATTGGAAAATCCTGGAGGGTCTGTTGACCTCTGAGCCCTGATTCCCAAAATTAGCTGCTGCAAGATGAAGGTTCTTATCAGAAATCCAAATTCATAAAATGTAATTTTTTACTTTAAAAAGAGACTGAATCTGATTCCATGTGTGTAGAATATTCTACAAACATAACGATCCAGTCAACATCAGTTTCTATATCCACAGTAATGATCAAGTATTTATCTCACAGTACAGCTGCTCTGACAACATTGAGAAACGAGTTGTCTTTTTGTCATGGATATTGGAAGATCAGCTGGCATTGTGTTGTCTGTCTCAATCTCAGAGACAAACTGGTTAGTAACATCATCTAACTGCTCATGCTGTTGCGAAACTGAGTCAAACGGCTCCATTTCAGCATCCACCAACATTCTTTGAGACTTCTTCATCTCCTTCTCCAGGAATGGGATATCGTCTTTGACATCCATTAAAGAAGCTGAAACAGAGAGAGAACTCCATTTGTGTACACTGAGGATTATTGGGATTGATTGTTGTTTCTTTCCTCCCTCTGTCACTGCTGCACTCTTTATTTCCGATCATGGGATATTATGACCATTTTACAGCACTTGTGACTGTTCAGACATAAGACTTCACATCTCCAAAAAAACAATTTGAATGTTGAATTCAATGCGAAAGCAATGACACAGTCTTCCACAAACAGCAACAAAATGTGAAAAATCTGTCCACTATTTACAATACTGGGTCTCTGAGGTGAAACTTGTCATACATTGATAAATGTCAAATATGGCCAAAATGTAATTCATTAAACATATACTCTGCCCCCAGTAGTGACCCCATCGCCTGACATTAAGCCAATTCTACCACTTGCTGTACCCAGAGTTACTTGCTACTATTTGGATATTCCATAATGCACCATCATCCCTGGCACCAATGTTATCCTTAAAAAGCCATTTACATCTGAACAGGAACCATCAGCCTGGAGCTGCCCTGCATGGTCACTAATATTTGCCCCAGAAATGGAAGAGGTGGGAAATTAGCTTTGAGGACAGGAAACTGGGGGTCCTGGTGGGTGGGGTGATGCAGAGGAATGTCGTACTCTTCTCCCAGTTTGACAGTAAAGGCCATGACACCAGAACCTGCCAATTGGTCTGAGGTTGCCCCCTTCCCACCAGGTCAATGTTGACTCAATTGTCTCCAGTTCTGCCTGGCAGTATAGGAAGAATGACTTTCTCTGATCATCCAGGCTAAGAGACAAATCTTCTCTCTGTGCTTCTATTTTTCTATCTCTGCCTCTGCACACCATCCATCAAGGTGTTTGTGCTATGATCTTCACCATTGCTTGCAATATCTTCTCTCACTCACTCTCACCCACTCGACACCTTTAATCCTGCATTACCTCTGTACTGACCCCTCACTTGCTCATGGCAACTCACCACCTTTGCCCCAGATACACAAGTACCAACAGCTATGCCACCCACTTTTACCTCAGTCAATTTCCCCACTTTCTCTCAATCCAGGGGAAAAGAGCTCACAATCGGGCAGAATGAGCCAAGGCAGGCTGTGGGCTGCCCAACATATGGCCCCTCACCCCTTAAAGAAATGATTCATGATCCTTATTGTTTCAAATGCCTGGCTGGCCATACTTAATCCTCTAGATGTGTATTGGACACTGCCCTTGACTTACTGTGTCACCACCCCTGACTGAAGGCTGTCTCCCTTGACTGAGTCCTACGAACAAACATTACGCATTTCATGGCTTTGAGTTTGCACCACACAGCAAGGCAAGACAGAAGTCTTGGATGCTTGGGAACTCTAGCTCAGGAGACAAAATGCAAAAAGGTAAGGCAAGGCAAGATAGGGAGTATAAGCATCCAGCATGATCCACACCGTGAGCTGGATGCCTGTCCCTGAGCTTTTAGTCCCTTTCAAACAGAATATTGAACTTGGGGAGTAACAGCCAACACACACTCTCTCTGTAATCCGAGAGTATGAGACCAGATTCCTCCTGATTGCAGTTACATTTTTCAGATCAGTTAAATAGACAGTGAACCTTCACAACTTAGCAGAGCTGGATTTAATCTCAGCATTCTATACAGTGGGCAGGACCACTATCATGGCATTAAATACGAGACAATGCTTCACTTCTCTATGCTGCAGAGAAGTACAGAAGGTACAGCACAGAAACGGTCAGTAAGTAAAGCTGCCCGTTGGTGAGGCTAATGTTTAAGTTGAGCATGCCGCCTTCCTCGACTGCAAGAGGATAGTTGCAAAATCCCAATATCATCATAGTGGGTCTGTCAACATAGCAGGGGATAAGGTGACAGAGACTGACTCTTTCACAGGAGGCTGAGTGACAGCTACATTGAGGGAAAGGTGTTCAGTGCCCATTCCTTTATTGTGGACCTCAGTGACTTCACAAGACAACCATGGGAATTGGACTAAATTGTGTTCAATGTGAAAGGAAAATTCTGCCCTCATGTGAGACACACCAAGGCTCATTATCAACGAGAGTCACTGAATAACAGTCAGGAACAGAAACCTACTGATTTATTTCCCCTCCTTTTCCAACTGAAGGTTGCTGAGGCCAATTGTGTCCCTCTAACTCACTGAGTTTAACTAACAACTTTGACCGAAAATTTTAAAAATTCATTTTTTGGCATTGTAGGTTAGGACAATGTTCAGAGTTCAATGATTATTACTGCATCTGGAGTAATAGCATGGAATGTAATACTCACCGCGCGGTTGTGAAAAATGAGTACCCGCACAGACTTTGAGTATCTCTCTCATTAAATCACGACCACAGAGATTTGTGAACACATGATCATACGGATAGGGTCCAGGCTCAACAGAGGGTAGCAGCAGTCCGACTGCAATGATGACCACCAGACACTTCATCGCAGCTCACAAGTGATCAGCTTCAGCTTCTTCTACTCTGTCCAGGAACCTAGAACAAAATATTCTGATCAATTTTGAACGATTCTACTGCACAAATCGGATCTGCATTCAATGGCAGATCTCAATTTCTTTTCCTGTTAAAAACTCAAATTAAACCAGCCTCTGTATGTTTCAGCAGAATGATTTCCAAACTTTCTCAGTCTCTCACTTTGTTCTACCTTGCATCTTCTCCCTTTTTATAGTGACTTTGCTCCCTTCCAGCAACTTATCATTATCAGGCATTAACTTCTGTCCTTTTTTCTGGAAACTTCTGAAACCATACTACACGTCATTTTGCATAATGTCTAAATCAAGCATAACTATAACCCTTTAATGATTAATGTTTAGTTAAGCCCATTGTTAAATATTCTAGATATCTATTGGTTGTGACTTGTTAATTCTTCAATCAGAGACATTTTGTAAGTGAACAACCCGCTATCCCTCCCGCAAATCATGGGAAGCATTCAGAAAAGAAAATCTGAGAAGAAACCTTCTGCTCATCAAAAACCCACGTCACAGATCTTATGAACAAAAATGAGATATTGGTTTGTAGCCTCGCTGTATTCCATAGGACCAGCTTGCTATATTCAGTAATACTGTTATCCTGTTCATTCGTTCATAATTGTTTACTAACCCTTATCAGTGCATTGACCTATTTGTACTGATTGATGCTGTTAGTTTGCAGTGAGTAGACGATATCATTGAGCTTTGCACAGTGCAGGAAATAATTCATTCTTTCTATATACGAATCAGAATATTTTGATTGATCGTCCTGCCTTGTTGTCAATGAAGAGATGATTCACTACTGTCCTGGTGCATGAAGCTGACAGCATCATAACCACATGATAAACAAAATCAGCTCCCATCTGTGAGAGACTCACATTGGTAATTGAATAAGGAAGAAAAAGTTGTAAACTGAAATTAGGTGAAATTATATGGAGTTTAAGGATAGTATTAGAGAAAGGTGTTGAATTGGCAATGATTTTACTGGATAGTGAAGCTTATCCAATGGAATGAATGGCGAATTCCTGTGCCAATTTTGCAATGTTCCTTGATGTTATGTTCTGTATATTTCTGGCGAAAAATTTCCTGTTCACTGACAACCTCACCAAGATGCATCCAGATCTTGAGTTGGGCATATAACCACACATGCCAGTTTGGGAGACAAGGCAATACATAAATCACCAAAATAAAGAAAAAAGAACTGTATCTATGTTCCTGAGATTATTTTGAGTCATAGAGTCATACAGCACAGAAACAGACCCTTCTGTTTCACCAGTCCATGGCGACCATAATCCTGACCATAAACTAGTCCCACTTGTCTGTGCTTGGCCCTTTGCCCCCTCCAAACATTTCTTTATCATGTACTTATCCAAATTTATTTTAGACGCTGTAACTGTACCCGCATTCACCACTTCCTCTTGAAGTTCATTCCACACATAAACCATCATCTGTGTAAAAGGATATTTTTAAATTACTTTTACCATTGCTTTCTAGATACCCTCAACACGGACACTACAAAAATTATTTACTATTGTCAACATTTTAAGAAGTTGTTCTCAGAATCAATGCTCACTGTAGCAATTTGAGAACCAGAAGATCAAACTGCAGAGATTCTCAGTCATCATGAGTTGGAAAATCCCAGGCGATCTGCTGACCTCTCAGTCCTGATTCTGAAAATTAGCTGCTTCAAGGTGAAGGTTCTTATCATGAGTCTGAAATCATAAAATCTAAATTTTTGCTTTGAAATCAGAGTCTCTCATTCCATTTGTGAAGAACAATATATCGGCTCAAAGATGTAATCTACATAATTTTATTAGTGACATTTTGCAAACATCTCTGCTGCGGCACAGCTGCTGGAACAACATTTTTCATCAAGTGGAGTCCCTCTTCGAATCTTGAGAATTAAACCACTTAGAAGAGAAATTGGCTTTGTGTCATTACCCTCAGTCTCAGAGACAAACTCGTTAAATGCATCAGCTAATTGATCATTCTGGCTGGAGCCATTGTCAAAAGGTTCTTGTTTGTGATCCAACTAAAACCGCTGAATCCCAAAGTTCTCCAATGTTCTTTGAGCCTTCCCATATCTATCTTGCTGATGTAGTCATTTTCATTGCCTGATCACGTAAGATCTTAAACAGAGATACAACTCCACCTGTGAACACTGAGTATGGTTGAGATTGACCATGCTCTTTTATCCCTCTGTCAGAGCTGCACTCCCTTGCTCCCTATATCAGAAAATAGGGTGTTGTGATCCTAACACTACACATGCAATTGCTCAGACAGAACACTTCACATCTCCAGTAAACCATTTGAATGCATTGAGTTAAGAAACCAATGACCTGTCTTCCATTGCAAGCAGTACATAACTGTCTCAGTTATATATTTGCAGTTTCAATTTCATGTCATTATGTGAGACTGGAACATTCATATCAGTAAGATTTTACCCTGTTTTCTTTGAATTCAACAGCCATCAAATCACGCACGTCGCAAATCAAACATTTACCAAGCACTATCCACCAGGGGCAAATCTAAAATATCAGAAGGAAATGGTAGAGAGTAAGGGAGAGTGTGAAATCAAAATGACGTTTTTGGAGAAAATAATGCACTCCAACCACTTCTAAATGCATCCAGAGAGTTTGCCCATTCTTACAACTGTTTAAGCCTTTTATCCAGTTTCGGCCAATTAGCCAATATAGTTTATAAAACAACTGAGAGTTTCTGTTTTTCTAACCTGCAGGATGAATGAACTAATCCTGCGTCCCAACGGGCAAGCTGACTTGAGGAGTTGGAGAATTCCGACCTGGCAGAGCTGACTCATAACTAGTGCCCAGTCATGGCTTCTAGTTAATGGCTGTTCATTTTGTAATGCCCTGATATATTTTAAATTAAAACTTGCTGTTTGTGTAAGACACACTGCGCACATCACTGAAGTAAACCAGTTCTCAAGGGACATATCAGGCAACAGAAGCTTTCCATCACTATTCAAACAGAATTATATAATGATTGGGGCAGTGACAGCCCACATTCCCTCTTCACACACTTACCCTGTCAAACATACATCTTTGACTAAAAGAAAAGAAGTGCTAAGTTGAAATTGATCTACAATTGGCCGATGGAACCTTGTCAGAATGAGGGTGATAAATTAATAAGTTTCTGCTCCAAGATATTGTCGAGTGAATCCTGTTGAATGTGAGCTTGTGCATGTCTCAAATGTACATCTGATCAGAATCTCTGCATCCACCCAATTCCTACAATTTCCCAGGACTCTCTCCTGTAAAGACAATGGAGAAGAGGACCTTGTACTGACCTTCTCTCCCTCTCATGTTCCTCACTTACCCTGCTGTGAAAACATCAGTCTCTGTCCCTCTTCCCCTGCTGTTGGGACAATCCTACTCTGACAGCATTGTGAGTTTTATTAAACTTTCCCAGTGCAGGAAGAGGGGCACTCAAGATCAACATTATCCTTTCCCATTGTCCCCAGAGGGTGTTTCTGTGCTGTATTTTGTGTGTAATTCTATGCAACATGGAAAAGTGAAACATTGGCCAGGTTTTAATACCAAGGGAGTAGCCCTGCCCGCTGTATGGAAAGTTGGGATTAAGTCCAACTTTGCCAGTTTAGGAAGGGTGGCTTGTAGTTTACACAAAAACAGAAATTGCTGAAGAAGCTCAGCAGATCTGGCAGCATTTGTGGATAGAAAACATAGTTAATGTTTCAAGTCCAGTGATCCTTGTGCTGAAGAAAGGTCACTGGATCCTAAAAGTTAACTCAGCTGTTTTTCCAAAAGTGCAGCTGAATTTGCTGAGTTTCTCCAGCAATTTCTGTTTTGGTTTCAACCTTCATTTTATGTAATTCTTTGTTTTATTTTTGTGACATTTGATTTATCAGACTGAAAAAATATCACTCTTTAAGAGGAATCTCTTTTACTAAGGATCCTGAGGCCAATTGCACATTGAATTCAATTTTGCACCGACCTAAGCCTTTTCTTGATTTCATGATGTATTTGTGACCATCCTTAATTACCTTTGAGTTGAGGGTACAGAGCCACCTTCGTGAGTCACTGCAACTTACATAATCATTCCGAATACGGTTGTTACGCACGTTTCAGAATTTTGACAAATACGTGATGGAACCATGATGTGGTTCCCAGTCAGAATGCTCTGCAGAACGAAAGGCAACTTGCAGGTGATGGTTCTTTCCAGGTTCCCTTTGTCCTTCCACATGATATTGGCTGTGTATTTTGGAACATGCTGGTGGTATATGCTTCTGTGACTGTGCATTGATATTGGAAGTTTAATGTTGAAAGTGTTAAATAATCTTCTGTAATCTTCAGGCCAGGCAATTTGAATCCAGCTTGACTAACTTTGCCAGCCAGAATTGCATTAAATCTCTTTTTTGTCCAGTATATAGTCTTTGGAATTCAAATGTCTTTGCTTTTAGACAGTTTCCACATATTTAAGTACAAGATAGACATGAGTAATTTGGAAATAAATTTGATCGCTGTCAATGTTTTCTGATCAACCTGTTCAGAGGTATCATTACATACCTCAGGAGAAGGTGCAAATTCAACTCTATCCTCTAAGTTCAGAAGTAGGCACATTACCCCTGTGTCATAAGAGCTGGCTGATGGAGCCATAATTGATTAAGGAGAGCCAATGGATGGAGCACATACAGACTTTCAGAAATCTTTTGAATAAATCTCCCACAAGAATAATTTAAGCACACAGGATAGGAAAGAATGTACTGGCATGGATTAATGATCATTTAACAGATAGAAAACAAGGAATAGGAATAAAAGGGTCCAGCTGCGATTAGCACTTGGGCTCCAGGTGTTCACCATATACCTCAAGATTTAGAGGTAGGTACCAAATCTAAAATTTCCAAATTTGTGGATAATACAAAACAAAGTAGCAATCTATGTTGTGAGGAAAATTTGAAGTGGCTTCAGAAGGATTTGGAGAAGCTTAATGAACAGGCAAGAAAACGACAGAGGGATTGTCATATGTAAACATTTGTGGTTACCCAGTTTGGGAGGAGAATCAAATCCACAGAATATTTTTGAAATGGTAAGCAGCTAGAAATTGTAACTGTAAGAAAGGATCCAGGTATTCTTGATCATCAGTCACTGAAAGGTAATATGCAAGTGCAGAAAGCTATCGGAAAGTGAATGGATCTTTAATGAAAGCTAATGAATCCTGTGCTGCGCTCCTCTTTCAGTAAAAGACAATATTCCATTAAGTTTCACTGAAAGAAGAGTGGTGTACAGGATTATTGAAGTCTTGTTTCAATTGTATAGTACCTTGGTTAGACAGTGCCTGGAGTATGGTGTGCAGTTCTGATCTCCATAACGCACTAAATATTGGTACGATGTAAGGGCACCAGGCGTGTTCCCAGAATGGTAGAGCAGCCCAATGAAGTTAAAAATCACACAACATCAGGTTATAGTCCAACAGATTTATTTGGAAGCACAAGCTTTCGGATTGCTGCTCCTTCATGAGGTGGTTGTTGAGTAGAAGATCGTAAGACACAGAATTTAGTGCAAAAGTTTACAGTGTGATGTAACTGAAATTATATATTGAATATATAATTCAATGTACAATTTCAATATATGATTTCAGTTACATTTTGGATACTGCTAGGGGAGATGGCTCACCAGAGGAGGAGAGCGTTTGCCAGGATCATGGCACCATAGTGGGCACTGCGGTTCAGAAGGGTGGGAAAAAGACTCGTCGGGCCATAGTCACAGGGGAATCTATTGTAAAGGGAGCAAATGTGCGGTTCTGTAGCTGAAAAAGAGACTCCCGGATGGTATGTTGCCTCCCAAGTGCTCGAGTCAGAGGTGTCACCGATCGGCTGCAGAGCATTCTGAAACGGGAGAGTGAACGGCCAGTTGTCGTGGTGCATATAGACACCAACGATGTAAGTACAAAATGAGATAAGGTCCTGAAAGCAGAATTCAGGAAGCTGGGAGAGCAGTTAAAGAGGAGGACCCCAAAGGCAGTGATCTCAGGATTGCTACCAGTGCCACGTGCTAGTCAGGATAGAAATGAAATAATAGGCAGGATGAACACATGGCTTGAGAGATGGTGTAGGAGGGAGGGGTTCGGATTTGTGGGACATTGGGATCGGTTCAGGGGAAGGTGGGATTATTATAAATTGGACGGTCCATACCTGAACCAGACTGGAACTAATGTCCTTGGGGGAGTGTTTGCAACTGCTGTTGACGAGGTTTTAAACTAATGTGGAAGGGGATTGGGAACAAGAAGAGAAGACAAGTAGACCGTGAGGTAGAATCTGGAGACTGTAAGGATCATGAAGTGAACATTACCAAGGGGAAGAGTAGGCAGAGAGCGGGTGAAAGCAAAAGAACTGGCGGTTTGAAGTTCATATACTTTAATGCAAGGAGTACAGTGGGTAAGGCAGATAAACTTAGGGCTTGGATTGATGCCTGGGAGTATGACTTTATTGCGATCACAGAGACTTGTTTGAAGGAAGGGCATGATTGTTAACTAAATGTTCCAGGATATAGATGCTTCAGACAGGACAGGGAGGGAAGTAAATGAAGGGGAGGCTTTGCATTGCCGGTCTGGGATAATATCAGAGCTGTGCTAAAGGAAGACACTCTGGAGGCCTGAGCAGTGAGACATTATCGATTGAGCTGAAAAATAATAAGGGTGCAGTTACATTGTTGGGGTTGCATTACAGGTCTCCCAACAGTGAGCGTAAGGCAGAAGAGCAAATAGGTAAACAGATATGTAAAGACATAGAAGCAACAGTGTGGCAGTGATGGGAGATGAAATTTTCCCAACATTGACTGGGATACACTTCGTGCCAGAGGTCTGGATGGGGCAGAATATATAAGGAGCGTCCAGGAAAGTTTTCTAGAGTAGTTTGTCAATAGTCCGACCACAGGAAGGGGTCATATTGGACCTGGTGTTGGGGAATGAGCCAGGCCAGGTGGTAGAAGTTGCAGTAGAGGATTTCTTTGGGAATAGTGACCACAATTTGGTAAGTTTTAGAATACTCGTAGACAAAGATAAGAGTGGTACAGGGATGTTGCCTGGTATGGAAGGTGCTTGCTATGAAGAGAGGTTTAGTAAGTTAGGATTGTTTTCATTAGTAAAACGAAGATTGAGGGTGGACTTGATTGAGGTCTTCAAAATCATGGATGGTATAGATAGGGTGGATAGAGATAAGCTTTTTCTGAGGATGAGGGATTCAATAACGAGAGGTCATGTGTTCAAGGTGAGAGGTGGAAAGTACTTTACACAGAGGATGGTAGGTGCCTGGAATGCGTTGCCAGCAGAGGTAGTGGAGGCAGGCACGGTAGATTCATTTAAGGTGCATCTGGACAGATGTAAGAGTAAGTGGGGAGCAGATACATATAGATGCTTAGGAATTGGGTGATAGGTTAGACAGTGGATTTGGATTGACTCAGGCTTGGAGGGCCGAATGGTCTGTTCCCTGTCGGCAAATTTTTTGTTCTTTGTAAACTTTTGCTATAAATTCTGTGTCCTACGATCTTATAATCCAAAACCACCCGATGAAGGAGCAGCGCTCTGAAAGCTAGTGCTTGCAAATAAACCTTTTGGACCATAACCTGGTTTTTAATTTTGTACATCCCAGTCCAACACCAGCACCTCCAGATCATGACTGTCCAATGAAAAGAGATGTTGCAATATTGCTCTGTATTCGCTTGAATTTTGAGTTTTGATTTCATTGAAACCTACCAGACACTTAGACCATAAGACCATAAGACATAGGAGTGGAAGTAAGGCCATTCGGCCCATCAAGTCCACTCCGCCATTCAATCATGGCTGATGCGCATTTCAGCTCCACTGAGCAGCGTTCTCCCCGTAGCCCTTAATTCCTCTAGACAACAAGAATCTATCAATCTCGGCCTTGAAGACATTTAGCGTCCCGGCTTCCACTGCACTCCTTGGCAATGAATTCCACAGGCCCACCACTCTCTGGCTGAAGAAATATCTCCGCATTTCTGTTCTGAAATGACCCTCCCTAATTCTAAGGCTGTGACCACGGGTCCTAGTCTCCTCGTCTAACGGAAACAATTTCCTAGCATCCACCTTTTCCAAGCCATGTATTATTTTGTACGTCTCTATTAAGTCTCCCCTTAATCTTCTAAACTCCAACGAATACAATCCCAGTATCCTCAGCCGTTCCTCATATGTTAGACCTGTCATTCCAGGGATCATCCGTGTGAATCTCCGCTGGACACGTTCCAGTGCCAGTATGTCCTTCCTGAGGTGTGGGGACCAAAACTGGACACAGTACTCCAAATGGGGCCTAACCAGAGCTTTATAAAGTCTTAGTAGTACATCTCTGCTTTTATATTCCAACCCTCTTGAGATAAGAGACAACATTGCATTCGCTTTCTTAATCACAGACTCAACCTGCATGTTTACCTTTAGAGAATCCTCGACTAGCACTCCCAGATCCCTTTGTGCTTTGGCTTTATTAATTTTCTCACCATTTAGAAAGTAGTCTATGCTTTTATTCTTTTTGTCAAAGTGCAAGACCTCGCACTTGCTCACGTTAAATTCCATCAGCCATTTCCTGGACCATTCTCCCAACCTGTCTAGATCCTTCTGTAGCCTCCCCACTTCCTCAGTACTACCTGCCTGTCCACCTAACTTCGTATCATCGGCAAACTTCACTAGAATGCCCCCGGTTCCCTCATCCAAATCATTAATATATAATGCGAACAGCTGTGGCCCCAGCACCGAACCCTGCGGGACACCGCTCGTCACCGGCTGCCATTCTGAAAAAGAACCTTTTATCCCAACTCTCTGCCTTCTGTTAGACAGCCAATCCTCAATCCATCCCAGCAGCTCACCTCGAACACCATGGGCCCTCACCTTGCTCAGCAGCCTCCCATGTGGCACCTTATCAAAGGCCTTTTGAAAGTCTAGATAGACCACATCCACTGGGTTTCCCTGGTCTAACCTACTTGTTACCTCTTCAAAAAATTCCAACAGGTTTGTCAGGCATGACCTCCCTTTACTAAATCCATGTTGACTTGTTCTAATCAGACTCTGCTCTTCCAAAAATTTAGAAACCTCATCCTGAATGATGGATTCTAGAATTTTACCAACAACCGAGGTTAAGCTGATTGGCCTATAATTTTCCATCTTTTGCCTTGATCCTTTCTTGAACAAGGGGGTAACAACAGCCATCTTCCAATCATCCGGGACCTTTCCTGACTCCAGTGACTCTTGAAAGATCTCAACCAATGCCTCTGTTATTTCCTCAGCCACCTCTCTCAGAACTCAAGGGTGTATCCCATCGGGGCCAGGAGATTTATCAATTTTAAGACTTTTTAACTTTTCTAGCACTATCTCTTTCGTAATGGCAACCATACTCAACTCAGCCCCGTGACACCCTTTAATTTTTGGGATATTACTCATGTCTTCCACTGTGAAAACTGACGCAAAGTACTTGTTAAGTTCTCCTGCTATTTCCTTATCTCCCATCACTAGGCTTCCTGCATCAGTTTGAAGTGGCCCAATGTCTACTTTTGCCTGTCGTTTGTTTCTGATGTACTGAAAGAAACTTTTACTATTATTTCTAATATTACTGGCTAGCCTACCTTCATATTTGATCCTCTCATTTCTTATTACACTCTTTGTTATCCTCTGTTTGCTTTTGTATCCTTCCCAATCTTTTGATTTCCCACTGTTCTTAGCCACTTTATAGGATCTCTCTTTTTCTTTAATATATTTCCTGACTTCCTTTGTCAGCCAAGGTTGTCTAATCCCTCCCCGGTTAATCTTTCTTTTCTTGGGAATGAACCTCTGTACAGTGTCCTCAATTATACCTACAAACTCCTGCCATTTTTGCTCTACTGTCTTCCCGGTTAGCCTCTGCTTCCAGTCTATTTTAGTCAGTTCCTCTCTCATGCCCTCATAATTACCTTTATTCAACTGTAATACCATTACATCCGATTTTGCCTTCTCCCTTTCAAACTCCAGACTGAACTCTACCATATTATGGTCGCTACTTCCTAAGGGTTCCCTTACTTTAAGATCTTTTATAGAGTCTGGTTCATTGCAAAGCACTAGGTCCAGAATAGCCTGCTCTCTTGTGGGCTCCATGACAAGCTGTTCCAAAAAGCCATCCTGTAAGCATTCCATGAATTCCCTTTCTTTAGATCCACTAGCAACATTATTTACCCAGTCCACCTGCATATTGAAGTCTCCCATGATCAATGTAACCTTGCCTTTCTGACATGCCTTCTCTATTTCCCGGTACATGTTGCGTCCCTGGTCCTGACCACTGTTAGGAGGTCTATACACAACTCCAATTATGTTTTTTTTGCCTTTGTGGTTCCTGAATTCCACCCACACAGACTCCACATCATCCGACGCTATGTCATTCAATACCATAGATTTAATTTTGTTCTTAACTAACAAGGCAACCCCACCCCCTCTGCCCACCTCTCTGTCTTTTCGATAAGTTGAAAAACTTAAAGGAAGAGACAGGGTTAGAAGCAGGTAAAATGCTTCCACTGGCTGAAGAAGCTAGAACTGGGGAGAAAATTTAAAAACAGGGCAAAGCCAATGAGGTGTTTGGAAAAAGAAGAAATTATTTTACTCAGTGGGTTGTGAACCTTTCGAATTCTCTACCACAGAGGGCTGTGGAAGCTCAGTCTTTGAGTGTGTTTAAGATATGGATTAATAGAGTTCTGATTATCAGTGGCATATCGGGTTTTGGAATGGAGTGAATAAAAGTTATTGAAGTGTTCAATGATTGTATTCAATAGCAGGGCAAGTTTGATGAGCTGAATGGGCTACTATTGTTCCTATGTGAGAACAGTATGGTTGACTCCCAGCAGTCCTTTGAAATGGCCCAGTAAACCTTCCATTAGCATCACCATTGGTGATTATTGCTGGCCTTCTCAATGATGCCCTAAATCCCATGCACGGAAAGAAAACAGCTAGAGTGTTACACAAGGCACAATGGTGGTTGTGGGTGACATTGTACGTCCTGTATTTTTGGTTCTGGTTCACTCATTGTGTTCCTGTACTGAGAACTGGAGGAATAGTACACTACATTACTTTACAACTATTGCTGAATGCAATCATGTGAAGCTTTGAAAAACATGGTGTTTGTTGCTCATCAGATCAAAACATTTGGATTTGCTACAGGTGCCATTTGTCTCCCTCCCTCGTCCAGTTGTAGGCATTATTGCCTTTGATCATTCTATGTAAAGATCATTACAAAAACTGACTAGTTAACAAAAGTAAAAGGTAAAGGGGAATTTGATATAAAACTGTTAAGGGACACAAAGCAGAGATCAGTTGTGAACGTTTGCTTCTTGAACTGGCTGGAAGTTTATTTTACTCCCTGGGGCTATGTCACAACAAACAGTTCATTTGAAATGCATTAAATCCTGAACTTATAGGGTGTATTTGCAATGTTTGCCGAGGATCCAAAATGCAGAGATGTTGTGAGCAATGAGGAGGTTAGTAATATAATCCAGGTGTGAGAGACTTGTACACTGTGCAGACACTTGGAAGGTGAGTTTAAAGGCTAAGAAATATAACGGTACTTGCATTACATCGATATTAACAATCTTCTTACGAAGAAGGCACTGGGAAGGCATTTGGAAATCTCATTTGTTAATCACATGACAGATCAGATACGAAACATGTCTGCACCCTTCAATGGAAACAACTAGGGCCAACTGTAAAAGAAATTGGTCTGGATGTTCTTGTATATTCATTGCTAAAATATCAGGAGGAATATTCGGAAATCGATTAAAGAGAAGAGGGTACATAGTTGCAGTTAGACGGTTAATTCAATATACGATAAAGAACACTAGGATGTCCTTGTAAATGATTCAGTAAGAATACGGTGAGGTCTGTTTCAGCTTCCTCACACATATTGATACTCAGGTTTTTGCGAAGGGTGCAGGGAAGGTCACAAGATTACTTACTGCATTGCAATATGTTAGCGATCCAGACAGTCTCAAAGACCTGCAAGGACTAATACTTTAGAAGGTGGTGAATTTATTGAGTTTTCTAAAAGCATGAAGGGGCAAGTTTGAGTTTGAGAAAACAGAACTGCTTCAACTTAGTTAATTTGAGATGCCAGAATCACCTTCACAAATTATGGAAGAGTAGTACTGTGCTAGATATTAGGAGGGTCCCGCTTTTCCTAAGAACTGTAGACTTCTGGACTAAATGTCCAACTCATTTTTGAAAGCTTACCTCATTAATGTTCCGGCAAGATTAAAGACTGAATATGTTTCTGGCTGGAGTAGAGATCCATTCACACCAGGGGTTGGCACCCTCTAATTTAATCAGGGCATGGGTAGATTCTTGACGAGTTTCGATCTCTTAAGATGACCTGAGAGGATGTTGCCTGCAGATTACAAACTAAAATGACGATGTTATCTTGATTGGTACAGATTATTTGGTGACCTTTGACCCCACCATTACTTTGATCTCAGCATTGATGTCGTTGTTGCTCAGTCAATGGAATTTGTCTGCATAAACTGGCTGACTTCTAGTTTGGACATATCGGACAAGCATCCACAGCACTACATGTTTCTCTAACTTTGGTGACCTCTTTCAGCCTCAGTGGAACTCTATGATACTCACCTCATTTCTCTTGGCATAATACAGTTTGAACAGGTAGTGAAGAAGTGCTCACAATTTTCTTTTACATTGCTTTTATGTCATGCTAATCACCAATACCTCTGTACTGTTACAGTTGGTAAACACAAGTGTACCCAACACAGAGTTCACTGAAGAGTTGACTTCACTGCTAATAGTGGCTGAGGAGGAGGCAGCTGCTGATCCTGCTGGCTTTGCCCCTGCTGCTTCTGCTGGTGTTGTGTGGTGCTGTTTTTGCGACATATCTTGCTCCTCATCAGAGGTTCACAGTGGAGCATTCACCACCATGTGGGTACAGCCACATGGCACTCCAAAAGGCACTGAGATCCAGCTGGCAGGTGGTGAGACTCAATACAGGGTCTACACACAGAGGGTTAGTTTTCTCAACATGTGTAATTCCCAATGTGTCAGAATTCTCAGTCTGTCATGTCTCTCAGTCCTTCCAGGTCAATGCTGATATCTGCAACTTCCAGCAGCAAGTCCTCCTTCCCAGTGGACCAGCTGGACATACGTTGTCAGTTGAGATCAAGGTGCCTGTGATTGAAGTATCAGCCCCTGGTTCTCAGTCTCTCCCTGCAGTTCTGAGCTCATTTCTTCTGCAAAGAGAGAAATCAAAATTTTGGGTGTGAGAAATGGATTGTGAGGAAAGAAAGACATTCTCACCCAAGCTTGTGAGCATAGCAATCCAAATGCCTCAGATGTTAGCTATGACCTGGCATGATTCTTGATGAAGGGCTTTTGCCCGAAACGTCGGTTTTCCTGATCCTCGGATGTTGCCTGACCTGCTGTGCTTTTCCACACTCTTGACTCTAATCTCCAGCATTTGCAGTCCTCACTTTCGCCCAGAAACTGGACTGGACCAGCAATATTCATACAATGGCTACAAGAGTGGGTCAAAGGCTAGGAATACTGCAGCAAGTAACACACACCTCCTGTTACTGTCCAACACACACGATATGATTAGATTAGATTAGATTCGATTACTCACAGTGTGGAAACAGCCCCTTCGGCCCAACAAGTCCACACCGACCCGCCGAAGCGCAACCCACCCATACCGACTCCCCTACATTTAGCCCTTCACCTAACACTACGGGCAATTTAGCATGGCCATTTCACCTAACCTGCATATCTTTGGACTGTGGGAGGAAACCGGAGCACCCGGAGTAAACCCACGCAGACACAGGGAGAATGTGCAAACTCCACACAGTCAGTCGCCTGAGGCGGGAATTGAATCTGGGTCTCTGGCGCTGTTAGGCAGCAGTGCTAACCACTGTGCCACCGTGCCGCCCACCATACGAGAGTAATGGAACACTCCCCGTTTGTCTGGGCGAATGCAGCTCCAATAATACTCAAGAAGGATAAAGCAGCCCATTTCATTGGGACCACATCTACAAACATTGATTCACTCCACCACCTATGCTCAGTAGCAGCAGAGTGCACTATCTAGAAGATGCACTACCGAAATTCACCAAAGATCCTTAGATAGCACCTTCCACACCATACTGCTGCCATTGAGAAGGACTCGGTCTTCCTATACATGGGAACCACCAGTAAATTCCCCTCCAAGCCACTCCAATTCTAAATTGGAAATATATCACTATTCCTTGAGTGTCATGGGGTCAAAATGCTTGAATTCCCTCCCTAAAGTCTATGGCCATACCTCCAGTGCATGAACTGCCGCAGTTCAAGAAGGTAGCGCATTACCAGCTTTTCAAGAAATGTAGGGATTGGCAATAAATCCTGCTATTCCCATATCCAACAAGCCAATTAAAGAAAAACAAGCATTGGTCGTTGACAGGAAACAGAAAATGATTCCTGAGTACAATCCTCAGAGCCAGTTCTTGTTTCCAGCACACCTATGCAGATTTAAAATTAACATTGAGTCACTCAGGAGAATTGCATCATAAAGGATAATATCATCGTGGTTAACCATGGTTTCTGAATTTTTTTCTGATCATTATTTTTGATTTATCCCACGATCTATCTTATTCTGATTCTATATGCTGTGCCTGGCACTGTCTTACAAAATAGAGGATCCAGGATATGAGAGAGCCAGCCGCCTCACAGTGCAAAGAAATGACCAATGGCAATTGATAAGGTGGCCGATCTACTCTGACAGTATCAATTATTTCTGCCAAAACCTTTTCTTCAGCAATACCATGATTTGGTGGCTCCCTGCATTATGGCAACAACTGTGCACTGATTGTATGGGTTCACCTATCTGCGTTTTCAAAATTGCCGTCTCGACCTTAGCAGTTCATTAATAAGCTCTGCAAGAGATCTTAAGTCATGCAGAGATACTGGGTTGGAGGTTCCCCTCATCTCTCCCCTCACTTTGAAAATGGCAGTGCAATCCCACAGGTATTGGAACACTGACACACCATCAGAGATTGATGTCATAAGCATGTGATTAAAGAGCAAGTCCAGAATTTAAGAGGCTTTCAAGAGATCAGATTTCAAAGCTTTTTGGCTCACATCCAGATCAGGATGGAAGTAATAAAGCCGTACCAATTTATATAGCAAGACCAGAAAGTGCCGAGAAAAGATAGACTATATCAAAGACCATGTCACATTGGGTATTTGGAGCAGGCAGTGTGCTCAAGCAGCACATAGATGCAAGCCTCAGAACACTACATTCAACATCAGATGTAATTCTGTTGCTGGACAATGTTTATAAAATGATTTAGACTATGCTAAGAAGTACAGTAGAAACAAATTTAAGATCGTCAAGCTTGCATTGATGTATTTGCACTTGGTAGACAATACATTCAGTGACACACAGGATATAACTGTAAACACAAGGAATTCATGCATACGTTGCACTTATTTCATGGAACAAATTGGGCCATGGATACTGCCAATCTCTGCTGCAGTTTTGCTGCATCTCCATGTCAATGATGGACAAACAATCATCATCTTCTTTTCATGCCATATAAAATGGCACCTCTTTTTCATCTAGTCTCAAGCCTTGGGGAAGGCGATCAAAAAGTTAAACATATTAATTAACATTAAGAATAGATAATACAGCTACTTGAAAGCAGTTTTTAAAGTTTGGTATGGACGTATGGATATTTTGTTATCTTTGCAACTTGCTCGTGACGTGACCTTCCAATTATGTTTAGCAATGTGTAGATAATTTACTGAAGGGTGCACGTTAAATTCTTTCGCACAACAATGTGTCCAACCTAAATGTGGCTGACTTTTACACAGCCAGCAGGAAAACCTGCAGATTATTATTTAGCTGTGCAGCATAGAGGAAAAGTTGTCTATGATTGGAGAAATTGGAGAGGGAAAGGAATGGGTTAATAGGGAAGCACTGTCTGTTGTTGAGTATGGATTTATTCAAGGGAGTAGGAGGCAAACCGGATAAGGCATGCAGACAAAATGACACAAACAGACACTTCCAGAAGATGTATGATGAGATATCTCACAAAAGGTGAAGTCATAAATAAGAGGCGATAGGTTGGAGGTAATTCTGTCACTATTTAGTGATGGGATATGAGAGTGTTGCCATCATTGTCTTGCAACTAATACATTGACCGACTTTGGCATTGCTTCTTTATAGGTTGGGGCCATGTCTTGAACCTCATATGTGATTTTCTGAGAGTTGAGTGATGACATCTGTGAAACACAGGTCTATTAATTGACGGTGTTGCCACAGTATGGCAGAGTCTGCATGCACCATTGCATTCCTCATGATAAAATCATCAGTAAAGAGGAAAAGGAATGCACCCTGTTGTACTCCTGTGATGGTGTTGAAGGTGTCTGTGGCGCCCATGCTGGTCTTGACAGAGCAGCTGGAGTCACAGTATAAAGCTTTGAAGAAGTTAACATTCTGCTAAGGAACAACATATTGACTTGTGATGCACCAGGATGACTGCCCAGGGATTCTGCCATTTTGCCTTCTTGAAGTCCACAAAGTTGTTAACCAATAGCTTCTAATAGGCTGTCCTCTGTGGTTAACTTTTAAGTACTCTCAGGCCAATTAGGAAGGATAATAAATGCTACCTATTATAAATTTGTGGCCACAGAGATTTGTGAACACATTTGTAGCTGTCAGGTTCCATCAGTGCATTTCCCAGGAAGACCACCAGACACTTCATTGCAGCTCACAAGTGATCAGCTTCAACCTGTCTGATTCTATACAGGATCCTAGAGTCAATTGCTCCACTCACACTCTAATGATTCAAGTATATAAATTGGAGTTATCTTTATCAACTGTTGTAAATATCTTTGTTTCTGTCTCAAACTCCCACAACTGTTTTTCATATCTCTTCAGCATACCTTGTTGGACATACGCGATCTTTAGCATTTTCTCTGGCCTGCTTTTCTTGTTTGTTTTCAGATTTACTCATTTTCTCATCTTTGTCTTCCTTGTCACTATTTCTCATGATTTTTGAAACTTTCATTCCACTCCTTAATTCCATCATGTCCAAAACAAACAGATGAACAACTCTATCGATGACTGTTTGATCTCCCCAGTTGATCTATGGCTCTGATGTAGATGGATAGTCAGTTAGCCTGCTGGTATGTTACATGACTGGGACTTCAGACGAAACACATTACTGTTGCTGCTGCAGACTCCCATCAGTATTACAGTACATTGTCAACCCAACGTTATTGTTTAACATCTCTGGAGTTGGACTTGAATGTACAATCTTCCTTTTCAGCTGTAAACCTGACGACTAAGACGTAAATGGCCTTCAGCCAAATCTGTTTTCCTTCACTATTGCTTTCACTTTAATCACTTGTGTGAGGACAGTGTAGTAGAGTCAGAGAGTCGGAGAGTTCTAGAGTTTTATGGCATGGAAACAAACTTGTCTATGCCAACCAGGTTTCCTGAACAGAAGTGGACCTATTTCCCTGCATTTGGCCCATATCCCTCTAAATATTTCCTGTCCATATATTTGTGTAAATGGCATTTAAATGTTTTAGTTGTGTCCGACTCTTCCACTTCCTCTGGTAGCACAACCCACTGTGTAAAAACGTTGGCCCGCAGGTCCTTTCTAAATCTTTCTAATCTCACCAATGCCCTTTAATTTTTGATTCCCTATCTTGGGGGAAAACACCTTGGTAATATGCCTTATCCATGCCCCTCATGGTGTTAAAACCTCAAGAGGGTTATCCATCAGACTCCTATCCTCCCATGGAAAATAGTCCGAGTCTATCCAGCCTCTCCTGATAACTCAAACCTTCTAGTCTTGGTAATATCTTTGTAAATCTTGTTTGCACCCTTTGCCAGTTTAATAACATTCCTCATATAGCAAGGCAACCAGAATTGCATGTAATACTCCAAATGTGGCCTTCCAGCTGACACATGATGCCCAACTCGTTATTAAATGTTCTTATCAATGAAGGAAAGCATGCTAAACATGCCAAACCCATTCTTCACCACTTTGTCTACCTATGAGGCCACTTTCAAGGAACTACGCACCTTGGTGTCTCTGTTCTACAACACTCCCCAGGGTCCTACCATTAACTGAGGGAATAGATTCGTTTGCTGAGTGGTTTTCTGCAGACATTTCATCACTAAGCAAGGTGAATGAATCTATGCGAGATCACAACCAAGCTACAGATATTTTCACAAACCTGTCCTGGTTTGTCTTCCCAAAATGTAGCAACTTGTATCGTCTGAATTATACTCCACCTGCCATTCTTCAGCCCTTTGGCCCAGTTAATCAAGATGCCATTTTACTCTCGGTCAAGTCGGCACAAGGAACAAGGAAGTGTTGGGTATTCTAAAAGGCATTAAGGTGGAAAAATCCCCAGATCCAGATGAGATGTATCTCAGGTTAGTTTGGGAAGTGAGAGAAGAAGTACCTGAGATCTTAACAGATATCCTTGCAGCATCCTTGAACACGGGTGAAGTCCCAGTGGATGGCTAGTGTCCCTTTGTTTAAAAAAGGGTAGCAGGGATAATCCAGGTCATTATTGACCAGTGAGCCTGACATCAGTGGTAGGGAAGCTGCTGGAGAAGATAGCTACTGAGGGATAAGATTATCCCCATTTGGAAGAAAATGGGCTTATCTGTAATAGGCAACATGGTTTTGTGCAGGGAAGGCCATGTCTTATCAAATTAATAAAATTATTTGATGAAGTGACAAAGCTGATTGATGAGGGAAGGTCTGTAGATGTCAGATACATGGACATGAGTAAGGCATTCGATAATTTCCCCAAGGTCGGCTGATGAAGAAAGTGAAATCGCATGGAGTGCAGGGTGTACTAGCTAGATGGATAAAGAACTGGATGGGCAATAGGAGACGGAGAGTAGGAGTGGAAGGAAATTCCTCAAAATGGAGGACTGTGATCAGAGGTGTCCCACAGGGATCTGTGCTGGGACCACTGTTGTTTGTGATATGCATAAATGATGAGGAGGAAGGTATCGCTGGTCTGATCAGCAAGTTTGCAGATGAGACTAAGATTTGTGGAGTAGCACATAGTGAAAGGGACTGTCAGAAAATACAGAAGAATATAGATAGAATGGCAAATTGGGCAGAGAAATGGTGGATGGAGTTCAATCCGGGCAAATATGGGGCGATGCATTTTGGAAGATTCAATTCAAGAGAGGACAATACAGTAAAAGGAAAAGTCCTGTGGAAAATTGATGGAGAGAGATCTGGGTGTTCAGGTCCACTGCTCCCTGAAGGTGGTCAACAGAGTGGTCAGGAATACAGTATACTTTCCTTCATCAGGGTATTGAGTACAAGAGTTAGCAGGTCATTTTCCAGATGCCTAAGATTTTGGTTTGGCCACATTTGGAATATTGCGTATATTTCTGGTCACCACATTACCAAAACAATGAGGATGCTTTGGAAGAGGGTGCCAAGGAGGTTCACCAGGATGTTGCCTGGCCTGTAGGGCACTAGCCACAATGAGTGGTTGAGTATATGAGGATTATTTTCATTAGAAAGATGGAGAATGAGAGCGGACCTGATTGATGCCGATAAAATCATGAGAGGCTGAGACAGAGAGAATAGCAAGAAGCTTTTTCCCAGAGTGCGAGATTCATTTACTAGGGGTCACGAGTTCAAAGTGAGTGGGGAAAGGTTTAGGAGAGATATGCATGGAAAGTTCTTTATACAGAACGTGGTGGGTGCCTGGAATGCATTGCCAGCAGAGGTGGTGGAGGCGGGCACGACAGTGTCACTTAAGATGTATCTAGACAGATAGATGAATGGGCAGACAGCAGAGGGATACAAACCCTTAGAAAATAGGCAACAGTTTTAGATAGAAGATCTGGATTGGCCCAGGCTTGGAGGGGCCTGTAATTTTCTTTGTTTTTTGTGCTCTTAGATAACTTTCCTCACTATGCACTGTACCACCAATTTTGGAGTTGTCCTCAAACATACTAACCATGCCTCCCATACTCTCACCCAAAATATTTCTATAAATGATGAACAACAGTGGACTCAGCACTGATCCTTACGGCACACTGCTGGGCACAGGGCTCCAGTCTGAACAATAACTCTCTACCACTACCTCTATCAGCTACTGTCAAGCCAATGTTTTGTACAATTGGCTAGCTTTCCCTGGATCCCTTTTGATCTAACCTTACTAAGCAGTCAACCATGCGGAATCTTGTTGGACGCCTTGCTGAAGTCCTTGTAGACAATATTACCGTTCTGTCTTCTCAATCTTCTTGACCAGCTCTTCAAATTTAACTGTAGCCCCAAATTATAAGATCACTTTAATCTCTGATATCAGACAGCAATGGGCCAGATGCAGCAACCACAGCTCTCCCTTCCAATAGGCACTTCCTACCTTCCTGCCAGTGGGACAGAGATTCTCGACCTACCTGATCACAACTTAAATTTATGCTCCCAAAAGCCTCTGTCCATCTCAAAAACTTCTGAAATCTGCCAAAACTCTTGCAGATAAATTTTGTCTTGGTTTCTCCCATCTAAAACTGAAATTGAATTAACAAAACATTACAATTTTTTGTGTCAGATGCAAATTGCAAATTTCAGCAAGTTGCCGCCTATACCATAATATTCTCTCTGCTGTCAGTGCTGCAGGTCTGCTGGAAATCAGAATGACATAACAAAGGAAAATAAATGCTCTTGACAGAAATAATTGGTTATAGTATGACAAGATTGATGGCTAATGTATAAATTACAGCTGAGAAATTACAATTGAATATTACTGCATAGTCAAAGAAAATGTAAAGACTTTTGAAATGTCATCACAAACTGGTCAGTTGTTTCTAATGGCTACAGAATGTGAAGAAACAAATTATACTCAGTGGAAGATTAAATGTCAACTAAGTTATCAGAAATTACTCGGCATGGACGAGTTGGACTGAAGGGTCTGTTTCCATGCTGTACATCTCTATGACTCTATGACATGCCCCTCTTTCAAACTGCAAAGTCCTCCTTACTAAGCTCTGAGGTTCGTGTCAAAATTAGAAGAGCTGTTTCTCAGATTAATCAAGCAACAGATTGCCATCTTCATTCTAATGGAATCATACCTTACAAACATTATCCCAATCATCATAATCAATATCCCTTGGATACCACCCAGAGACTGTTGCACAGTCGTGTGGAATAAGTGGGAATTGTTTTGGCACTACTCAACATTGACTCCTGACACTTTGAAGTCATTACGTCATAGAGTCACAAAGATGTACAGCACAGAAACAGACCCTTCAGTCCAACTCGTCCATGCCGATCAGATATCCTAAATTAATCTAGTCGCATTTGGTAGCACTTGGCCCATATCCCTCCAAACCCTTCCTTTTCATATACCCATTCAGATGCCTTTTAAATGCTGTAATTGTACAAGTCTCTACCACTTCATCTGGCAGCTCATTCCATACATGTACCACCCTCTGTGTGAAAAGGATGCTTCTTAAGTCTCTTTTAAATCTTACCTCTCCCACCCTAAACCTATGCCCTCTAGTTTTGGACTACCTCACCCCAGGGAAAAGACCACTTACCCTATCCATGCTCCTCATGATTTTATAAACCTCTATAAAGTCATCCCTCAGTCTCCAAAACTCCAGGAAAAACCACCCCAACCTATTCAGCCTCTCCCTATAGCTCAGACCCTCCACCCTTGAAACATCCTGGTAAATCGTTTCTAAAACCTTTCATGTTTCACCACATCTTTCCCTGAGGGATGGGAAGAGCTCCTGGCCATTTTAGCGGAGGACATGTGCAGATGGGGAGACCAGGCTCTGATGAGAGCAAAGCCAGCAAACCAGTATGCTGCATGGAGGGAATGGGAGTGCGAGACATGGTACAAACTGAAGAGCCGATGGCAGGCATCTCATATTACAAAGGGGACAAGATCTCCAGCATTTGAATCAAGTCTACTAACCAGATCAAATCATCACGAATAATTAGTAACCTGCTACTGAGATGCAGCCTGTACCCTACCTGGTCAATCCTGACCCAGGGCAGGACAAACAGAATAACTCTTATGGCATCAGGTCAAACATAGGCAAAGAAAATTCCTGCTGATGACCACTACACAACATTGCCTTACCTTGCCCTACTAAGGTGATGAATCAGTACTCCTCCATGTTGAACATTGCTGGAGGTTGCATTGATGCTGAAAGGTTACACAAAGTAATAGAGTCATAGCGTCAGACAGCATGGAAACAGACCCTGTGGTCCGACTTACCCATGCCGATAAAGTTGCCCAAACTAAACTAGGCCCACTTGCTTGCATTATCTTGAAGGGGAACTTCAATGCCCATCACCACACATGATCTTGTGTCACCACTACTGTTTGAGCTGGCTGAGTCCGAAATGGCTTAGATACTACATTGGGATTACAGCAGCTGGTGAAGGGACAAAGAAGGATAAACTTATTTGACTTTATCCTCACCAGTTGTTGAAATGTGTGGTCTCACTTTCTCCTAGTTTATCCTTACCAGACTACTTGCTGCTGATCCATCTGTCCATGGCAGTCTCAGTACGTGTGACCATCGGCCAGTAGTGTAGAGAAATTCCATCTTCACCCTGAGGATTCTTCCACCGTGTTGTGTGACACAAACATCATTCTGAATATTTTGGACAAATCTCGCAACTGAACAGAATTGGCTCAACCACAATCTGTAACATGAAAATAAAACAAATAACTATAGATGCTGGAAATCTGAAACCAAGGCAGAGATTGCTGGAGAAACTCAGCAGGTCTGGCAGCATCCATGGAAAGAAAGCAGAATTAATGTTCTGTTTCCAATGAGAGAATGTCAGTTAGACAGAGAAAGGGAGGGATTCTGGTAAGCCAGAGAAAAAGTAAAGGTGATAATGGTGTCCACGTGTAGGTGAAAATAGATGGGCTGCTGAAAGAAGCCCATGTCATGATAGGGCCTGTATTGTGAGGATGGGGAAAGGACATAGAGGAAGGTGTTCAGGTTTTAAAAATTGTTGAACTCAATACTGAATCCTGAAGGCTGCAGGTTCCCAAGCAGAAAATGAAATGCCTTCCTTCCAGGCTGAAGTATTTGCAACAATTGTCAGCCAGGTGTGCTGAGGGAATGATCCATCTCAGACTCCTTCAGAGTTCCCCAGCAGCAAGAATGCAAGTCTTCAGCCAATTTGATTCACTCCATGTGATACCAACAAATACATGAAGAGACTGGATACTACAAAGGCTATTGGACCCTAACGACATTCTGACAATTGTACTGAAGACTTATGCTCCAGAATTTGCCGCACTCCTGACCAAGCTACAACACTGACATTTTCCCTACAATGTGAACAATTACTCAAGCTATTGCATGTTCCAACCAGAAAAATAAGCTGCCAGTATCATCCATTTCATGCTCCCAACTTACATTCCCTTGTCTTCACTTTTCTAGTTTCAATTCCTGTTTCTACTTTTAATCATCAAAATAAAAATATCAGTTTAACTGGAATAAAATAATCTGGACATGTATAACCAATTGATTGTGAAGCAGGCAGAAGAATTTAGACGGCACTTCACAGTTTTCTGTTCATGATATGTGGGATCAGAATAACATTCTCCGTCACATACAACTGGGTACGTTATGGAAATGGAATGACCCAAAACCTACAATAGATACTTTAAAATGCAGGTCAAACCTCAGCACAATCACCGAGCTGAGTTGTGCAGATGTGGATTGAATTCAGACATAAAGTCAAAGACAATGATTCAGTGAGAGGAATTCCAACGTTGTCTGACTGCTACCACAGGACAATGGTGCAAGAAAATGCCATTACCTGCCATTGACTGTTGCAGTCATGAAATTGAGCACTGTGGAATATAGGAAAAGTAGTGTTACTTCTGCAATCATAATTACTTATGCAAGGTAAATGAACTCACACCAGTGTATAATTGTTTCAGCCAAGAGCTGAGTCAACAAGAATGAAAACTATGTGAAGTTAGTTTTAGCTATGTATTAGCTAAAATATGCATGCAAGAATGAAATGTGCCTGCAAACAATGGTAGATGTTACAGACAAATAGATAAGGTGCTGTGAGGGGAATGGGGTTAAGCTGGATATGCCTGTCCAAACAGTAGTTATAGGCATCTATTTCCCGCTTCTGCAAAAACAAGAACAAACCACACCAGAAGTCATGAGGTCATAAGGTCATAACAAGTGAGGGAAACAGATGGTAGTGAAGGAGGATATACCTAACAATGGACCACGGCGGGCTGTGGTCAAATGGCCTTGTAAGGCCAGAAAAAAGCATTTTGTCACAGACAAGGTCAGATAAGGCAAGAGATAAACCATAGTAATGGGCGCCGGTCTTAGAGAAGTGGGAGGTGTAAACGGGGAGGAGCAGTGGGAGGAGAGAATAGGAACGAATGACATAAATATTGTGTACTGGTTGAATTCAGTGTGTGTGTGTGTATGACTGCCTTTGTACACAGTAGACACCACACCCCTCTTGCAAGAGCGAAACAAATGAAACTACTGATTCAGATCTTGTCTCGGAGTGAAATTATTGAAATGAGTGAGCTTCGTTTCTCACAGTTGGGGGCCGTCTGGGATATTCTTCCATCGCTGGGGGGAGTGGCTGGCCCTGGACACTGGGAAGACACATCCCGTTCCTGATTGAGGAGCGGTCTCGTGTCCCGGTTTGGTCTGCTCCTTTGGGCGACTGGTACGTATCCCACAAGAGAGACATCAGAATCAGACAGTGAAAGGAGGTTGATAGGAAATACGATTGATAGGGGCCAGGCAACTCTGTGCACAGACCAAGGTAAGAAAAGTAACTTTTAAGTACTGCCTTGGTGGCCGGAATTGAGTTTTAGTAGTTAATAAGGGACAAACGAAGGAACTCAATATCGGGTGTGCCGTGCGTAAGGAAAAGCCTCTGGGAAAACAAAAGAAGAAAAAGGCAATGGAAATGGAGGCGGTGTCCCTTACAACATACATCCAGAAAGTCCGTTGGGCAGGATGTTGTGGAATTGGAAAAATAATACTTGTACAAGGGAAAAAGATAGGAAAATGATGATTAAATATTGTTGCTTTGTATGGACTAAGGAATCCATTCTTCGTCCCGCCGTTTTCTGGCCAAAGTACGGGGCGGACGAAGATTGGGTTTGTAAATATTTGAATTTATATGTCAATGAAAAACAGCCTTACAGTCAGGAGGAATCAGATTATGCTTCAAGTCGGAAGGGCTAGTAGCTGAAGGGCTACTGAGGGTACACTTTGTAACTAAATCATGGCCAGACATCCAGAAAAATATTCAAAAGATAGAAGGGTGAAGCGAGGAGCACCTAGAGGTGTTGTTGCGGGAAGCTCAAAGTGTCTGTGAGATCTGGTGTGTGAGAGAAAGAGAAAGAAAAGAGCTGTACAGTTGGTAGAAAGTTTAACCCTTTGTGATTCAGTTTGAATGCACATTTGTTTGTTGGTGATTGAGTGTTTGTGCTTTGTTCCCTGGAGCTTGAGATCCAGGACTGTTTTGAATCTGATTTTTATTATGGAAATTTAACATGATTTCTTTTAAGGTTAAGGATTTTACAGTGATTATGAAATAAAATGTTAACTCCTGTTCTTTTTACAGGCCATGACTGCCGTACTATCAGTTTCTAGCTAATCTCTTTTATCCTTACATAAAAGCGATTTATGGAGGACAGTTGAAGTTTCAGTTCAACATTAGATTGTAATATTAAAAAAAAATCCTATGGTTAATATCTGTGACCTTGGATTCAGCCATTATTCATGCGTTAGAAGTCTTTTTTTCTAACTTGAATAGACAAACCCTTTTAAGGTAGCTCTGATTATTTCACAGCCTATAGAATTGTAATTGAGCAATGATTGGTCAGGACTACTTAAGAAAACTAATTTTGGATTTGAATTAAGGGACTAAAACTGGGTAATTATAGTGGATTTCAAACTACTGTATGCATTTTACATTTTAAATATTGATTACTGAAGAAATGAATTTATAATATATAAATATATATTTACAAGTTAGGAACAGGCTTTAAAGTTAGACAAGCATAAATTGATGAATTGGTATTTGAAGTTATAGGGAGCAAGAAATATTGCAATATTTCTTAAAAAAACTAAATTTTTAAAGTCTAAACAAAACATTGGGTGATGAAGAACGGCCATTAGGTGGCCCTAAAGCTGGTCAGTTGGTTAAATCGGGTCAGCAATTGATCTGGCAATGTAACATGAGAAGTAGAAACAAAAGGCAAAAATAATAATAGTCATGGTTGATGAGATAATAAAGAAAAGGGACAAAACTAAAAGGAGAAAGAAACCGGAATGGTCGGGGAGGAGATGTTGAGGGGTCTGGTGGACAGGAACAAGGACCGAAGTGGAAATCCCCACAAGCGGGATGTTATTACTGTGCAAAGACAGGTCACTTTAAGAGAGAGTGTCCAGATTTGAAAAAGGAAGTAAAGGCAGTGCCATTTATGAACCTTGGTGAAAAATAGGGGTGTCAGGAGTTCCTGCCCCCGGGGACCCACCAGGAACCCTTGCTAAATTTAAAGGTGGGACTTTATAAAGAGGACGTAGTTTTCCTAGTCGATACAGGGGCAGCAAGGTCATCCTTAAAATTTAAGCCCAAGGCAGTGGGAACGAAAGAGTTAATTGGATTATGGTGACAGTTTTGTGATGAGAGGCACGAAGAATCAGTTTTGCGCTCATGACAAAATACTGCCACCAAATTGTGATTGAATTAATTGCAAATGGTGATATGAAATCTGTCGAGGTTCTTAAAAATGTATGTGCTCAAGCAAAACAATTACAGAAACAGAATGAGAAGTCACAAGTGACCAGTAAACAAACAGAACTGCGCAATTACAGTTTTAAAGATGTTTTGGTCATTTGTTGCATTTCCACCCTGAATTACAGCTAATGATTCTTATATTTATATAATTAATAATTAATATATATAATAAATCGATTGTGTTAGCCTGAATCAATATTAATTGGCAGGATCCCTTCACACATTCTCAGTGACCTGTCATATTGATTCATGGTTAATTTAAAACATGAATGCATTAATTCATTGTTAATTAAAGAATGGAAAGCTACATTATTGGCTGATGAGGTAACTAAAGACGCAGCTCTGAATCCACAGGAAGCGGTGGTTTATTCCTTAATACCTATTGCCCCAGGTCCTCGGGAAGCTCGTATCTCCGGCCACTGCCAATCCCAGAAACTAAAGATTTGTTGTTAAAGAAGTATATACTGGGCTTGTCCTCCTCTTTGTCTTTCCTCAGGAAACAGGGTTTACTGGCACAGACTCCGCCCCGCTGTTCATCCGATTCGACCGGGAGATTGGGTCTGAGTAAAATCATGGACAGAGACTAAATTGCAACCGGACTGGGAAGGGCCATATCAGGCTCTTTGGACCACTGAAACAGCGATAGGAACGGCAGAAAAAGGCTGGACTCACTACACTCGGATTAAAGGGCCAGTGGAATCTCCAGTTGAGGAAGAAGTCTGGACAGCCGAATCAACGCAAGAACCGCTGAAACTCAGGCTAAAGAGACTTTGAGTAACCGATTATACAGTGACAACACGAGCGCAGGATTATTTTCATGGGATTGCATATTAAGTCTTTTGGTGCTTCAACATGATTTTTAGAATGCTTAGGGTTATGATACAAGCTCTCTTAGTATTGGGATTTTGTCAAACATTATTTTCATATGTGTTCCTGAGTCTGATAATCCGCAAGTAATAGACCTGATGCATGTAGCTTAGTAAATTGTGGGGATGTAGATAATCAGAGACAGTACAGCAGCTCAGAGATACATCTTAAGTCCTTTGTGGATGGTACTTGGTATAATGGTTTTGTCATAGTACACCGGGCCCCCTTCCGATCAGCTCTTGATTGTCCCGATAAAGAGCGTAACTCAATATACCTAAACGATAAAGAAAACCACATGGCATGAAGCGATTGTCGGGGGCACCTGTCAGGTACAATTAAATGAAACATTTGGGATAGAAATGAAAGCAAACAAGAAGGATTTCTCGGGCTGCTGTTTTCGAATTAGCGTAGGAAAGGGAAAACAGACAGAACTACTGAATAATAAGATACAACCTTTCACCCCTCCCGATGACCCTCAAGTAGTACAAATTATAGAGGTGAAGGACTTGAAACAGACCATTGAAATAGAAACTGGATATGGGGATGCAAATGCCTGGGTTGAATGGGTAAAGTATACTGTAAAAAGTCTGAACAAGAGCAATTGCTATGTATGTGTCTCCAGTAGGCCAGTGGACGGGTGACCCCCTTTCCGCTCGGGTGGAAGCGAAACAGGAAGGGCATGAAATGTATGATAGCGTTATACCAGGATGAGACTGCATGGAATGAAAGGAACTGTACCTCCCTATCTCTGATGTTCCCTCCCTTGGAGAAGAAAGACTTAAAAGCACCCCCCTATGTTTTCAGCTGCAACTGGAAATCACACGTCGTGTGTACATAGACAAGGTACAAATCGGCCCAGAGACTTGGGGGAGCTGAAATTATGTACAGAAATTGAGAATGTCACTGGAATGGACAAGGGAGGGAGCTACGCAGCACTGAAGGTTCCCCGAGTGGATCTGTGGTGGTACTGTGGAGGCAAAATATTGAGACCCACCCTACCTCCAAACTGTAGAGGGATATGTGCAATTGTACAATTGGCAATTCCATTTACCCTGGCATTTGAGAAGGAAAAGATAGTAGAGAAAAAGGGAAGGAGTAAAAGATCACTGTTAGACACTTCTTTTGATGACAGGATTTATCTAGACTCTATAGGAGCCCTAGGGGGGTACCTGATGAGTTCAAGGCTCGCAACCAGATTGCAGCAGGCTTTGAGTCAGCTCTCTTTTGATGGGTAACAATTAATAAAAATGTAGATTGGATAAATTACATTTTCTATAATCAACAGTGATTTATAAATTATACAAGGGATGCAGTTAAAGGAATATCAGAACAGCTTGATGCGACAAGTAGGATGGCATGGGAAAACAGAATGGCCCTTGATATCATTATCACGGAAAAAGGGTGTGTGTGTGTGATGTTAAGAGGAAGCTGTTGTACCTTTATTCCTAATAACACTGCGCCCGATGGTTCAATTACTCGGGCCTTAAGGGGATTGACTACCTTAGCAGAGGAACTGGCTGAGAATTCAGGATTAGACACATCTCTCACAGGATGGCTTGAATCATGGTTTGGAAAATTGAAGGGGGTGGTGTTCTCCATCCTTACTTCCCTGATAGTAGTAGCCGGGGTATTGTTAGCCATTGGCTATTGCATCATACCCTGTATACGAGGACTCACCCAAAGACTGATTGAGATGGCCTTAATGAAACAAATGCCCCTAAAGAGCAATCAGAGAGAAGGGCTCTACCTGTTAAACAATGAAGAAATAAGTGACCTCGGGGGGATTTCCAAAATAAATGAAATTTTGGGTAAGATGCTCATCAGTTTGGAAGTGACATATAAGAAAAATGCAGAAGGTAACAAATGGTAATTAAAGAAAAGGGGGAAATTGTGGGATATAGGTAAGGTAGTGTTACTTCTGCAATCATAATTACTTATGCAAGGTAAATGAACTCACACCAGTGTATAATTGTTTCGCCAAGAGCTGAGTCAACAAGAATGAAAACTATGTGAAGGAAATACATAGTTGTTTTTGTATTAGCTAAAATGTGCATGCAAGAATGAAATGTGCCTGCAAACAATGGTAGATGTTACAGACAAATAGATAAGGTGCTGTGAGGGGAGGGAGTTAAGCTGGATATGCCTGTACAAACAGTAGTTATAAGCATCTGTTTCCCACTTCTGCAAAAACAAGAACAAACCACAATCAAGAAGTCATGAGGTCATAAGGTCATAACAAGTAAGGGTAGTGAAGGAGGATATACCTAACAATGGACCACAGCAGGCTATGGTCAAATGGCTTTGTGAGGCCAGATATAAGCATTTTGTCACAGACAAGGCTGGATAAGGCAAGAGATAACAAGAGTAATGGGTGCCGGTCTTAGAGAAGTGGGAGATGTAAACAGGGGAGGAGCAGTGGGAGGAGAGAATAGGAACGAATGACATAAATATTGTGTACTGGTTGAATTCAGTGTGTGTGTGCGACTGCCTTTGTACACAGCTGAAAAATGTGTTGCTGGAAAAGCGCAGCAGGTCAGGCAGCATCCAAGGAGCAGGAGAATCGATGTTTCGGGCATAAACCCTTCTTCAGGAATGAACTTTGTACACAGTAGACACCACACCCTTCTTGCAAGAGCATTACTGATTCAGGTCTTGTCTCGGACTGAAATTATTGAAGTGAATGAGCTTCGTTTCTCACAAGCACCGAATAAAATATTAGATGAATCTGGCCATTGTTACTGTGATGAATTCCCATTGAGGAAGGAAATAGGCAATTCAAACCTTGCTTGATTTCACAACCAAGTGCTGCTTCCATGTCATTAATAGCCACTTTAAGGAATCATACTTTTGTTAGAACTCTTGCTGATTTGCATTTTTTAAATTTTTATTTGTGTTCTTTTATTGATTTTGAATTGTGAGCTGGAAATGACTTGCAGATTTTGGGATAACCTATGAGAATAGGAAAAGAACAGAACAATCAAAATTTGTGAGACATGAATTATAATTGTAGGCGAAGCATTCTGTTTAAACAACTAGTTGAAGATGGTTGTTAATGAGTATAACCTGGGAATTGTTTCCATCAAGTCGGGAAGACACCCCATGTTCAAACAGATGGCGTTTGTTGAATGCTAATTGAGGCCATGGGAAGATTTGATCAATCGATCAGGACAGGAACAGAATTAATGCTTATTTATACTTTGTCTCTGAGAGCTGATTCTGGGGTGCTGCTAAGACTGCATGAAGGTTTGAAAACTCCCTACTTCATCTGCTACACCCAAAGAGTAGAAAGCTGAGTCCAAAGTATTGCTGCCTTTGCCTATTTAAACTGAGATGGTGACCCTGATCAACATTTCAAAAAGTAGCTAAAGAGTCCAAATTTATATCAGTGAAATAACACATTGTGAAACGCATTTAAGTAATCTGACCAGTTTTGTTATTGTATTTTATTTATCCATAACTGACTTTGTTGTCTGCCTTTTATGTGAATTAGGGCTGAAAGCAAATATCTGGGTTTTAAAGCACAGATATTAGCCAGCTTATTGTTGTTTGATGTTCTATCTGCTATAGTTATTATATTTATTAACTGGTTAGATCAAAAGGGATCCAGGGAAAGCTAGTCAATTGTACAAAACATTGGCTTGACAGTAGCTGACAGAGGGTGGTGGTAGAGAGTTATTGTTCAGACTGGAGCCCTGTGTCTCGCAGTGTGCTGTAAGGATCAGTGCTGAGTCCACTGTTGTTCATCGTTTATAGAAATATTTTGGATGAGAGTATGGGAGGCATGGTTAATATGTTTGTGGACAAATCCAAAATTGGTGGTACAGTGCATAGTGAGGAAGGTTATCTAAGATTACAGAGGACAAAGAAAATTACAGGCCCCTCCAAGCCTGAGCCAATCCAGATCTTCTATCTAAAACTGTTGCATTTTTTCTAAGGGTCCGTATCCCTCTGCTGTCTGCCCATTCATCTATCTGTCTAGATACATCTTAAATGACACTATTGTGCCCGCTTCTACCATCGCTGCTGGCAATGCATTCCAGGCACCCACCATGTTTTGTGTAAAGAACTTTCCACGCATATCTCTCCTAAACCTTTCCCCACTCACTTTGAACTCGTGACCCCGAGTAAATGAATCTCCCACTCTGGGAAAAAGCTTCTTGCTATTCTCTCTGACTATGCCTCTCATGATTTTGTCGGCATTGATCAGATCCCCTCTCCTTCTCCATCTTTCTAATGAAAATAATCCTCATCTACTCAACCTCTCTTTGAAGCTTGTGGCCTCCAGACCACGCATCATCCTGGTGAACCTCCTCTGCACCCTCTCCAAAGTCTTATGCATCTGTAAAATGACCTGCTAACTCTTGTACTCAATACCCCGATGAAAGAAAGCAGACTGTATTCCTGACCACTCTGTTGACTTGCATTGCCACCTTCAGGGAACAATGCACCTGAACACCCAGATCTCTCTCCATCAATTTTCCACAGGACTTTTCCTTTTACTGTATAGTTCACTCTTGAATTGAATTTTCCAAAATGCATTGCCCCATATTTGCCCGGATTGAACTCCATCCACCATTTCTCTGCCCAATTTGCCATTCTATCTATATTCTTCTGTATTTTCTGACAGTCCCTTTCACTATGTGCTACTCCACCAATCTTAGTCTCATCTGCAAACCTGCTAATCAGACCAGTTATACCTTCCTCCTAATCATTTATGCATTTCACAAACAACAGTGGTCCCAGCACGGACCCCTGTGGGACACTACTGGTCACAGTTCTCCATTTTGAGAAACTCCCTTCCACTCCTACTCTCCGTCTCCTGTTGCCCATCCAGTTCTTTATCCATCTAGCTAGTACACCCTGCACCCCTGCAATTTCACTTTCTCCATCTGTCGACCATGGGGAAGCTTATTAAATGCCTTACTCATGTCCATGTATATGACATCTACAGACCTTCCCTCATCAATCAGCTTTGTCACTTCATCAAAGAATTTTATTGATTTGATAAGACATGACATTCCTTCCACAAAACCATGTTGCCTATCACAGATAAGCCCATTTTCTTCCAAATCCTATCCATCAGTATCTTTCTTCTCCAGCAGCTTCCCTACCACTGATGTCAGGCTGACTAGTCAATAATGACCTGGATTATCCCTGCTACCCTTATTTAAACAAAGGGACATTAGCCATTCTCCAATCCACTTGTGTTAAAGGATGTTGCAAAGATATCTGTTAAGGTCTCAGGTACTTCTTCTCTCACATCCCACACTAACCTGGGATGGATCCCATCTGGATCTGGGGTTTTTCCACCTTAATGCCTTTTAGAATACCCAACACTTCCTTGTTCCTTGTGCCGACTTGACAGAGAGTAAAACGGCATCTTGATTAACTGGGCCAAAGGACCAGTTAATGGCCAGAATGGCAGATGGAGAATAATTCAGATGATACAAGTTGCTACATTTTGGTAAGACAAACCAGGGCAGGTTTTTGAAAATATTTGTAGCTTGATTGTGATCTCGCATAGATTCATTCACCTTGTTTGGTGATGAAACATCTGCAGAAAACCATTCGGCAAACGAATCTATTCCCTTAGTTAATGGTAGGACCCTGGGGAGTGTTGTTGAACAGAGACACCTAGGGTGTGTTTCCTTGAAAGTGGCCCCATAGGTGGACAAAGTCGTGATGAATGGGTTTGGCGTGTTTGGCATGCTTTCCTTCATTGGTAAGAACATTTAATACAGGAGTTGGGCATCATGTTTCAGCTGGAAGGCCACATTTGGAGTATTAATACAATTCTGGTTGCCTTGCTATATGAGGAATGTTATTAAACTGACAAAGGGTCATCAATAGAGTTGTTGATCTGTTTGTTTTGGACATGTTGGAATTAAGGAGTAGAATTAAAGTTTCAAAAATCATGAGAAATAGTGACAAGGAAGACAAAGATGAGCAAATGAGCAAATTTGAAAATAAACAAGAAAAGTAGGCCAGAGAAAATGTTAAGGATCGAGTATGTCCACCAAGGTATGCTGAAGAGATATGAAAAACAGTTCAGTGGAAATTTGAGACAGAACCAAAGATATTTACAATAGTTGATAAAGATAACTCCAATTTATAAACTAGAATCATTAGAGTGTGAGTGGAGCAATTGACCCTAGGATCCTGTATAGAACCAGACAGGTTGAAGCTGATCACTTGTGAGCTAAAAATGAAGTGCCTGGTGGTTTTCCTATTAATGCCAAAGTTGGTCAATGTATTAATTGCAAGAAAGCTAGACAATGATGGCAACACTCTCATATCACATCACTAAATAGTAACAGAATTACCTCCAAAGCTATGGCCACTTATTTATGATATCAGCTTTTGTGAGGTACGTTATCATACATCTTCTGGAAGTGTCTGTTTGCGTCATTTTGTCTGCATGCCTTATAAGGTTTGCCTCCTACTCCCTTGAATAAATCCTTACTCAATAACAGACAGTGCTTCCCCATTGACCCATTCCTTTCCCTCTCCAATCATAGACAACTTTTCCTCTATGCTGCATAGCTAAATAATAATCTGCAAGTTTCCCTGCTGGCTGTGTAAAAGTCAGCCACATTTAGATTGGACACATAGTTGTGCTAAAGAATTTAACGTATACACTTAATTAAATTATCCAAACATTGCATAATGGAAGGGGACGTTACTGGCAAGTTGCAAAGATAACAAAATATTCATACATTCACACCAAACTAAAAACTTTGTTCAAGTAGCTGTATTATCTATTCTTAATGTTAATTAATATGTTTAACTTTTTGATCACCTTCCCCAAGGCTTGAGGCTTGATGAAATGGAGGTGCCATTTTATAGGCATGAAAAGAAGATGATGATTGTTTGTCCATCATTGACATGGAGATGCAGCAAAACTGCAGCAGAGATTGGCAGTATCCATGGCCCATTCTTTTTTTCCATGAAACAAGTGCAACGTATGCATGAATTCCTTGTGTTTGAAGTTATATCCTGTGTGTCACTGAATGTATTGTCTACCAAGTGCAAATACATCAATGCAAGCTTGACGATCTTAAATTTGTTTCTACTGTACTTCTTAGCATAGTCTAAATCATTTCATAAACACTTGTCCAGCAACAGAATTACATCTGATGTTGAACGTAGTGTTCTGAGGCTTGCATGTATGTGCTGCTTGAGCACACTGCCTGCTCCAAATACCCAATGGGACATGGTCTTTGATATAGTCCATCTTTTCTCAGCACCTTCTGGTCTTGCTATATAAATTGGTGTGCCTTTATTTTCAAGTTATTACTTCCATCCTGTTCTGGATGTGAGACAAAGAGCTTTGAAATCTTAGCTCTTGAAAGCCTCTTAAATTCAGGACTTGCTTTTTGATATTAATTACTGATGGTATATCAGTGTTCCAATACCTGTGAGATTGCACTGCCATTTTCAAAGTGAGGGGAGAGATGAGGAGAACCTCCAACTCAGTAACTCTGCATGACTTAAGATCTCTTGCAGAGCTTATTAATGAACTGCTGAGGTCGAGACGGCAATTTTGAAAACGCAGATAGGTGAACCCATACAATCAGTGCACAGTTGTTGCCATAATGCAGGGAGCCACCAAATCATGGTATTGCTGAAGAAAAGGTTTTGGCAGAAATAATTGATACTGTCAGAGTAGATCGGCCACCTTATCAATTGCCATTGGTCATTTCTTTGCACTGTGAGGCGGCTGGCTCTCTCATCACCTGGATCCTCTATTTTGTAAGACAGTGCCAGGCACAGCATATAGAATCAGAATAAGATAGATCGTGGGATAAATCAAAAATAATGATCAGAAAAAATTCAGAAACCATGGTTAACCACGATGATATTATCCTTTATGATGCAATTCTCCTGAGAGACTCAATGTTAATTTTAAATCTGCATAGGTGTGCTGGAAACAAGAACTGGCTCTGAGGATTGTACTCAGGAATCATTTTCTGTTTCATGTCAGCAGCCAATGCTAGTTTTTCTTTACATGATTTGTTGGATATGGGAATCGCAGGATTTATTGCCCATCCCTACTTTTCTTGAGAAGCTGGTGATGAGCTACCTTCTTGAACTGCGGCAGTTCATGCACTGGAGGTATGGCCATAGCCTTTAGGGAGGGAATTCAAGCATTTTGACCCCATGATACTCAAGGAACAGTGATATATTTCCAACTTAGGATTGGAGTGGCTTGGAGGGGAATTTACTGGTGGTTCCCATCTATATGAGGACTGTGTCCTTCTCGACAGCAGTAGTATGGTGTGGAAGGTGCTATCGAAGGATTTTTGGTGAATTTCGGTAGTGCATCTTCTAGATAGTGCACTCTGCTGCTACTGAGCATAGGTGGTGGAGTGAATCAATGTTTGTAGATGTGGTCCCAATGAAATGGGCTGTTTTATCCTTCTTGAGTATTATTGGAGCTGCATTCACCCAGACAAACGGGGAGTGTTCCATTACATTCCTATCATGTGTGTTGGACAGTAACAGGATGTGTGTGTTACCTGCTGCAGTATTCCTAGCCTTGGACCCACTCTTGTAGCCATTGTATGAATATTGCTGGTCCAGTCCAGTTTCTGGGCGAAAGTGAGGACTGCAGATGCTGGAGATGAGAGTCGAGAGTGTGGTGCTGGAAAAGCACAGCAGGTCAGGCAACATCCGAGGATCAGGAAAAACGATGTTTCGGGCAAAAGCCCTTCATCAGGAATCATGCCAGGTCATAGCTAACATCTGAGGCATTTGGATTGCTATGCTCACAAGCTGGGGTGAGAATGTCTTCCTTTCCACACAATCCATTTCTTATACTCAAAATTTTGATTTCTCTCTTTGCAGAAGAAATTAGCTCAGAACTGCAGGGAGAGACTGAGAACCAGGGGCTGATACTTCAATCACAGGCACCTTGACCTCAACTAACAATGTATATCCAGCTGGTCCACTGGGAAGGAGGACTTGCTGCTGGAAGCTGCAGATATCAACATTGACCTGGAAGGACTGAGAGACATGACAGACTGAGAATTCTGACACATTGGGAATTACACATGTTGAGAAAACTGACCCTCTGTGTGTAGACCCTGTATTGAGTCTCACCACCTGCCAGCTGGATCTCAGTGCCTTTTGGAGTGCAATGTGGCTGTACCCACATGGTGGTGAATGCTCCACTGTGAACCTCTGATGAGGAGCAAGATATGTCGCAAAAACAGCACCACACAACACCAGCAGCAGCAGCAGAGGCAAAGCCAGCAGGATCAGCAGCTGCCTCCTCCTCAGCCACTATTAGCAGTGAAGTCAACTCTTTAGTGAACTCTGTGTTGTGTACACTTGTGTTTACCAACTGTAACAGTACAGAGGTATTGGTGATTAGCATGACATAAAAGCAATGTAAAAGAAAACTGTGAGCACTTCTTCACTACCTGTTCAAACTGTATTATGCCAAGAGAAATGAGGTGAGTATCATAGAGTTCCACTGAGGCTGAAAGAGGTCACCAAAGTTAGAGAAACATGTAGTGCTGTGGATGCTTGTCCGATATGTCCAAACTAGAAGTCAGCCAGTTTATGCAGACAAATTCCATTGACTGAGCAACGACGGCATCAATGCTGAGATCAAAGTAATGGTGGGGTCAAAGGTCACCAAATAATCTGTACCAATCAAGATAACATCGTCATTTTAGTTTGTAATCTGCAGGCAACATCCTCTCTGGCCATCTTAAGAGATCAAAACTAGTCAAGAATCTATCCATGCCCTGATTAAATTAGAGGGTGCCAACCCCTGGTATGAATGCATCCCTACTCCAGCCAGAAACAAATTCAGTCTTTAATCTTGCCGGAACATTAAAGAGTCAAGCTTTCAAAAATGAGTTGGACATTTAGTCCAGAAGTCTAAAGTTCTTAGGAAAAGCGGGACCCTCCTAATATCTAGCACAGTACTACTCTTACATAATTTGTGAAGGTGATTCTGGCATCTCAAATTCACTAAGTTGAAGCTGCTTTGTTTTCTCAAACTCAAACTTGCCCCTTCATGCTTTGAGAAAACTCAATAAATTCACCACCTTCTAAAGTATTAGTCCTTGCAGGTCTTTGAGACTGTCTGGATTGCTAACATATTGCAATGCAGTAAGTAATCTTGTGACCTTCCCTGCACCCTTCGCAAAAACCTCAGTATCAATATGTGTGAGGAAGCTGAAACAGACCTCACCGTATTCTTACTGAGTCATTTACAAGGACATCCTAGTGTTCTTTATCGTATATTGAATTAACCGTCTAACTGCAACTATGTACCCTCTTCTCTTTAATCGATTTCCGAATATTCCTCCTGATATTTTAGCAATGAATATACAAGAACATCCAGACCAATTTCTTTTACAGTTGGCCCTAGTTGTTTCCATTGAAGGGTGCAGACATGTTTAGTATCTGATCTGTCATGTGATTAACAAATGGGATTTCCAAATGCCTTCCCAATGCCTTCTTCGTAAGAAGATTGTTAATATCGATGTAATGCAAGTACCGTTATATTTCTTAGCCTTTAAACTCACCTTCCAAGTGTCTGCACAGTGTACAAGTCTCTCACACCTGGATTATGTTACTAACCTCCTCATTGCTCACAACATCTCTGCATTTTGGATCCTCGGCAAACAGTGCAAATACACCCTATAAGTTCAGGATTTAATGCATTTCAAATGAACTGTTTGTTGTGACATAGCCCCAGGGAGTAAAATAAACTTCCAGCCAGTTCAAGAAGCAAACGTTCACAACTGATCTCTGCTTTATGTCCCTTAACAGTTTTATATCAAATTCCCCTTTACCTTTTACTTTTGTTAACTAGTCAGTTTTTGTAATGATCTTTACATAGAATGATCAAAGGCAATAATGCCTGCAACTGGACGAGGGAGGGAGACAAATGGCACCTGTAGCAAATCCAAATGTTTTGATCTGATGAGCAACAAACACCATGTTCTTCAAAGCTTCACATGATTGCATTCAGCACGAGTTGTAAAGTAATGTAGTGTACTATTCCTCCAGTTCTCAGTACAGGATCACAATGAGTGACGCAGAACCCGAAAGACAGGACGTACCATATCACCCACACCATCATTGTGCCTTGTGTAACACTCCAGCATGTTTTCTCTCCGTGGATGGGATTTAGGGCATCATTGAGAAGGCCAGCAATAATCACCAATGGTGATGCTAATGGAAGGTTTATTGGGCCATTTCAAAGGATTGCTGGGAGTCAACCATACTGTTCTCACATAGGAACAATAGTAGCCCATTCAGCTCATCAAACCTGCCCTGCTCTTGAATACAATCTTTGAACACTTCGATAATTTTTCTTCACTCCATTCCAAAACCCGATATGCCACTGATAATCAGAACTCTATCAATCCATATCTTAAATACACTCAAAGACTGAGCTTCCACAGCCCTCTGTGGTAGAGAATTCGAAAGGTTCACAACTCACTGAGTAAAATAATTTCTCCTTTTTCCAAACACCTAATTGGCTTTGTCCTGTTTTTAAATTTTCTCCCCAGTTCTAGCTTCTTCAGCCAGGGGAAGCATATTCCCTGCTTCGACCCTGTCTCTTCCTTTAAATGTCTGGTAGGTTTCAATGAAATCAAAACTCAAAATTCAAGCAAATACAGAGCAATTTTGCAACATCTCTTTTCATTGGACAGTCATGATCTGGAGGTGCTGGTGTTGGACTGGGATGTACAAAGTTAAAAACCAGGTTATGGTCCAAAAGATTTATTTGCAAGCACTAGCTTTCAGAGCACTGCTCCTTCATCGGGTGGTTTTGGATTATAAAATCGTAGGACACAGAATTTATAGCAAAAGTTGACAAAGAACAAAGAAAATTTGCCGACAGGGAACAGAGCATTCGGCCCTCCAAGCCTGAGTCAATCCAAATCCACTGTCTAACCTATCACTCAATTCCTAAGCATCTATATGTATCTGCTCCCCACTTATTCTTACATCTGTCCAGACGCACTGAAATGAAACTACCGTGGCTGCCTCTACTACCTCTGCTGGCAACGCATTCCAGGCACCTACCACCCTATGTGTAAAGTACTTTCCACCTCTCACATTGAACACATGACCTCTCGTTATTGAATCCCTCACCCTCAGAAAAAGCTTATCTCTATCCACCCTATCTATACCATCCATGATTTTGAAGACCTCAATCAAGTCCACCCTCAATCTTCGTTTTACTAATGAAAACAATCCTAACTTACTAAACCTCTCTTCATAACAAGCACCTTCCATAGCTGGCAACATCCTTGTAAACCTTCTCTGCACCCTCGCCAAATCCTCCACATTCTTTTGGTAATGTGGCGACCAGAACTGTACACAGTATTCTAAATGCAGCCAAATCAAAGTCTTGTACACTTTTAGCATGACCTGCCAGCTCTTATATCAATACCCCTTCTGATGAAGGCAACCATACTATATGCTCTCTTGACCACTCTATACACCTGTGCAGTCACCTTCACGATGGACCTGAATTCCCACATCTCACTGCTCATCAACTCTTTCCAAAGCTCTTCCGTTTACAGTATAGTTCACTCTAGAATAAGACTTCCCAAAATGCATCAGCTCAAATTTGCCTGGATTGAACTCAATCTGCCATTTCTCTGCCCAAGTCTCCAGTCTATCTATATTCGCCTGTGTTCTTTGAGAGATCCCGTTGCTTTCTGCTGGTCCACCAGTCTTTGTGTCATCTGCAAACTTACTGATCAGACTACCATTGCCCTCTTCCAGGTCATTCATGTATATCACAAACAACAGTGGCCCCAGCACTGAGCCCTGTGGAACACCACTCGTTACCTTTCTCCATTTCGAGAAACTCCATTCAACTACTTCTCTCTGTATCCTGTTGTTCAACCAGTTCTTTATCCACCTAGCTTCTTATAAATGAATAAAAGGCCTTCAGATACCCCCGAAGTCTGCTCGCTAATGTTATTTCATGACCTCTATAATCCGGTTTGATTCCTCATTCAAGATTGGTCCTACTTTCCCAATATTCCTCTAAGTCCTCTTTCTGTTCTTAGCTGCCTGGACCTTATGTATGCTTCCCTTTTCCTCTTGGCTAGTTGCACGATTTCTCCTGTCATCCACGAATCATGCCTTTTCTATATCATGTTTTCAAAGGGACATGCCTGACCTACACTATCTTCAACCTATCTTTAAAATCCTCCCACAGATCAAATGTGGAATTCCTTCAATTAGTTACTTCCAATCCATGTTTCCCAACTCCTGTTGAATTTTTATATAATTGGACTTGGCCCAGTTTAGCACTCTTCCCTCAGGACCACTCTTATCTTTGTCTACGAGTATTCTAAAACTTACCAAATTGTGGTCACTATTCCCAAAGAAATCCTCTACTGCAACTTCTACCACCTGGCCTGGCTCATTCCCCAACACCAGGTCCAATATGACCCCTTCCTATGGTCGGACTATTGACATACTACTTTCCTGGATGCTCCTTATATATTCTGCCCCATCCAGACCTCTGGCACAAAGTGTATCCCAGTCAATGTTGGGAAAATTTAATCTCCCATCACGGCCACACTGTTGCCTCTGTGTCTTTACATATCTGTTTACCTACTTGCTCTTCTGCCTTACGCTCACTGTTGGGAGGCCTGTAATACAACCCCAACAATGTAAATGCACCCTTATTATTTTTCAGCTCAATCGATAATGCCTCACTGCTCAGGCCTCCAGAGTGTCTTCCTTTAGCACAGCTCTGATATTATCCCAGACCAGCAATGCAACGCCTCCCCCTCTTTTACTTCCCTCCCTGTCCTGTCTGAAGCATCTATATCCTGGAACATTTAGTTGACAATCATGCCCTTCCTACAAACAAGTCTCTGTGATCGCAATAAAGTCTTACTCCCAGGCATCAATCCAAGCCCTAAGTTTATCTGCCTTACCCACTGCACTCCTTGCATTAAAGTATATGAACTTCAAACCGCCAGTTCTTTTGCTTTCACCTGCTCTCTGCCTCCTCTTCCCCTTGGTAATGTTCACTTCATGATCCTTACAGTCTCCAGATTCTACCTCACGGTCTACTTGTCTTCTCTTCTGGTTCCCAGTCCCCTGCCACATTAGTTTACAACCTCGTCAACAGCAGTTGACAACACTCCCCCAAGGACATTAGTTCCAGTCTGGTTCAGGTATGGACCATCCAATTTATAATAATCCCACCTTCCCCTGAACCGATCCCAATGTCCCACAAATCCGAACCCCTCCCTCCTACACCATCTCTCAAGCCATGTGTTCATCCTGCCTATTATTTCATTTCTACCCTGACTAGCACGTGGCACTGGTAGCAATCCTGAGATCACTGCCTTTGAGGTCCTCCTCTTTAACTGCTCTCCCAGCTTCCTGAATTCTGCTTTTAGGACCTCATCTCATTTTGTACTTACATCGTTGGTGTCTATATGCACCACAACAAGTGGCCATTCACTCTCCCGTTTCAGAATGCTCTGCAGCCGATCGGTGACACCTCTGACTCGAGCACTTGGCAGGCAACATACCATCCGGGAGTCTCTTTTTCAGCCACAGAACCACCCATTTGCTCCCTTTGCAATAGATTCCCCTGTGACTATGGCCCTACGAGTCTTTTTCCCACCCTTCTGAACCGCAGTGCCCACTACGGTGCCATGATCCTGGCAAACGCTCTCCTCCTCTGGTGAGCCATCTCCCCCAGCAGTATCCAAAATGTAACTGAAATAATATATTGAAATTATGTATTGAATTATATATTCAAGATATTATTTCAATTACATCACACTGTAAACTTTTGCACTAAATTCTGTGTCTTACGATCTTCTACTCAACAACCACCTTATGAAGGAGCAGCACTCCAAAAGCTTGTGCTTCCAAATAAATCTGTTGGACTATAACCTGATGTTGTGTGATTTTTAACTTCATTGGGCAGCTCTACCAATCTGGGAACACGCCTGGTGCCCTTACATTGTACCAATATTTAGTGAGTTATGGAGATCAGAACTGCACACCATACTCCAGGCACTGTCTAACCAAGATACTATCCAATTGAAACAAGACTTCAATAATCCTGTACACCACTCTTCTTTCAGTGAAATTTATCGGAACATTGACTTTTACTGAAAGAGGAGCGCAGCACAGGATTCATTAACTTTCATTAAAGTTCCATTCACTTTCCGATAGCTTTCTGCATTTGCATATTACCTTTCAGTGACTGATGATGAAGAATACCTGGATCCTTTCTTACAGTTACAATTTCTAGCTGCTTACCATTTGGAAAATATTCTGTTGATTTGGTTCTCCTCCCAAACTGGGTAACCACAAATGTTTACATATGACAATCCCTCTGTCGTTTTCTTGCCTGTTCATTAAGCTTCTCCAAATCCTTCTGAAGCCACTTCAAATTTTCCTCACAACATACATTGCTACTTCATTTTGTATTATCCACAAATTTTGAAAATTTACATTTGGTACCTACCTCTAAATCTTGAGGTATATGGTGAACACCTGGAGCCCAAGTGCTAATCGCAGCCGGACCCTTTTATTCCTATTCCTTGTTTTCTATCTGTTAAATGATCATTAATCCATGCCAGTACATTCTTTCCTATCCTGTGTGCTTAAATTATTCTCGTGGGAGATTTATTCAAAAGACTTCTGAAAGTCTGTATGTGCTCCATCCATTGGCTCTCCTTAATCAATTATGGCTCCATCAGCCAGCTCTTATGACACAGGGTTAATGTGCCTACTTCTGAATTTAGAGGATAGAGTTGAATTTGCACCTTCTCCTGAGGTATGTAATGATACCTCTGAACAGGTTGATCAGAAAACATTGACAGCGATCAAATTTATTTCCAAATTACTCATGTCTATCTTGTACTTAAATATGTGGAAACTGTCTAAAAGCAAAGACATTTGAATTTCAAAGACTGTATACTGGACAAAAAAGAGATTTAATGCAATTTTGGCTGGCAAAGTCAGTCAAGCTGGATTCAAATTACCCGTCATTTTGTAGTCACACTCTCCCTTACCCTCAACCATTTCCTTTTGATATTTTTGATTTGCCCCTGGTGGATAGTGCTTGGTAAATGTTTGATTTGTGACTTGGGTGATTTGATGGCTGTTGAATTCAAAGAAAACTGGGTAAAATCTTACTGATATGAATGTTCCAGTCTCACATAATGACCTGAAATTGAAACTGCAAATATATAACTGAGACAGTTATGTGCTGCTTGCAATGGATGACAGGTCATTGGTTTCTTAACTCAGCGCATTCAAATGGTTTACTGGAGATGTGAAGTGTTCTGTCAGAGCAATTGCATGTGTAGTGTTCGGATCACAACACCCTATTTTCTGATATAGGGAGCAAGAGAGTGCAGCTCTGACAGAGGGATAAAAGAATATGGTCAATCTCAACCATACTCAGTGTTCACAGGTGGAGTTGTATCTCTGTTTGAGATCTTACGTGATCAGGCATTGAATATGACTACATCAGCAAGATGGACATGGGAAGGCTCAAAGAACATTGGAGAACTTTGGGATTGAGCAGTTTTAGTTGGATCACAAACAAGAGCTGAAAATATGTTGCTGAAACAGCGCAGAAGATCAGGCAGCATCCAGGGAACAGGAGAATCGATGTTTCGGGCATACGCCCTTCTTCAGGAAGGGCTTATGCCTGAAATGTCGATTCTCCTGTTCCCTGGATGCTGCCTGACCTGCTGCACTGTTCCAGCAACTCATTTTCAGCTCTGATCTCCAGCATCTGCAGACCTCACTTTCTCCTCACAAACAAGAACCTATTAACAATGGATCCATCCAGTATGATCAATGAGCTGATGCTTTTAACGAGTTTGTCTCTGAGACTGAGAGTAACGACACAAAGCCATTTTCTCTTCTACGTGGTTTAATTCTGAGAACAACTTCTTAAAATGTTGACAATAATAAATAGTGTTCATGTTGAGGGTATCTAGAAAGCAATGGTAAAAGTAATTTAAAAATATCCTTTTACACAGATGATGGTTTATGTGTGGAATGAACTTCCAGAGGAAGTGGTGAATGCAGGCACAGTTACAGCATCTAAAATAAATTTGGATAAGTACATGATAAAGAAATGTTTGGAGGGGGCAAAGAGCCAAGCACAGACCAGTGGGACTAGTTTATGGTCAGGATTATGGTCGCCATGGACTGGTGAAACAGAAGGGTCTGTTTCTGTGCTGTATGACTCTATGACTCAAAATAATCTCAGGAACATAGATACAGTTCTTTTTTCTTTATTTTGGTGATTTATGTATTGCCTTGCCTCCCAAACTGGCATGTGTGGTTATATGCCCAACTCAAGATCTGGATGCATCTTGGTGAGATTGTCAGTGAACAGGAAATTTCCGTGAGAAATATACAGAACATAACATCAAGATACATTGCAAAATTGGCACAGGAATTCGCCATTCATTCCATTGGATAAGCTTCACTATCCAGTAAAATCATTGCCAATTCAACACCTTTCACTAATACTATCCTTAAACTCGATATAATTTCACCTAATTTCAGTTTACAACTTTTTCTTCCTTATTCAATTACCAATGTGAGTCTCTCACAGATGGGAGCTGATTTTGTTTATCATGTGATTATGATGCTGTCAGCTTCATGCACCAGGACAGTAATGAATCATCTCTTCATTGACAACAAGGCAGGACGATCAATCAAAATATTCTGATTCGTATATAGAAAGAATGAATTATTTCCTGCACTGTGCAAAGCTCAATGATATCATCTACTCACTGCAAACTAACAATCATAGTGGCATCTCTCAGTTCAAATAGGTCAATGCACTGATAAAGGTTAGTAAACAATTATGAACGAATGAAGGGGAACCCAGTATTACTGAATATAGCGAGCTGGTCCTACGGAATATAGCGAGGCTACAAACCAATATCTCACACAGTTCAATCATTTTTGTTCATAACATCCGTGAAGTGAGTTTTTGATGAGCAGAAGGTTTTTTCTCAGATTTTCTTTTCTGAATGCTTCCCATGATTTGCGGGAGGGATAGCGGGTTGTTCACTTACAAAATGTCTCTGATTGAAGAATTAACAAGTCACAACCGATAGATATCTAGAATATTTAACAATGGGCTTAACTAAATATTAATCATGAAAGGGTTATAGTTATGCTTGATTCAGACATTATGCAAAATGACGTGTAAGTATGGTTTCAGAAGTTTCCAGAAAAAAGGACAGAAGTTAATGTCTGATAATGATAAGTTAGTGTAAGGGAGCAAGGTCACTATAAAAAGGGAGAAGATGGAAGTTAGAACAAATTGAGAGACTGAGAAGGTTTGGAAATCATTCTGCTGAAACAATACAGAGGCTGGTTTAATTTGAGTTTTTAACAGGAAAAGAAATTGAGATCTGCCATTGAATGCAGATCCAATTTGTGCAGTAGTATCATTCGAAATTGATCAGAGTATTTTGTTCCAGGTTCCTGGACAGAGTAGAAGAAGCTAAAGCTGATCACTTGTGAGCTGCGATGAAGAATCTGGTGGTCATCATTGCAGTCAGACTGCTGCTACCCTCTGTTGAGCCTGGCCCCTATCCGTATGGTCATGTGTTCACAAATCTCTGTGGTCATGACTTAATGAGAAAGATACATAAAGTCTGCGCAAGTACTCATTTTGCACGTAGCTTTGACCATGGTGAGTATTACATTCCATGCTATTAGCCCAGACGCAGGAATAATCATTGAACTCTGAACATTGTCCTAACCTACAATGCCAAAAAATGATTTTTTTTAATTTTCGGTCAAAGTTGTTAGTTAAACTCAGTGAGTTAAAGGGACACAATTGGCCTCAGCAACCTTCAGTTGGAAAAGGAAGGGAAATAAATCAGTAGGTTTCTGTTCCTGACTGTTATCCAGTGACTCTCATTGATAATGAGCCTGGGTGTGTCTCACATGAGGGCAGAATTTTCCTTTCACATTGAACACAATTTAGTCCATTTCCCATGGTTGTTTTGTGAAGACACTGAGGTCCACAATAAAGGAATGGGCACTGAACACCTTTCCCTCACCAATGGGCAGCTTTCCTTACTGACCGTTTCTGTGCTGTACCTTCTGTACTTCTCTGCAGCATAGAGAAGTGAAGCATTGTCTCGTATTTAACGCCATGATAGTGGTCCTGCCCACTGTATAGAATGCTGAGATTAAATCCAGCTCTGCTAAGTTGTGAAGGTTCGCTGTCTATTTAACTGATCTGAAAAATGTAACTGCAATCAGGAGGAATCTGGTCTCATACTCTAGGATTACAGAGAGAGTGTGTGTTGGCTGTTACTCCCCAAGTTCAACATTCTGTTTGAAAGGGACTAAAAGCTCACGGACAGGCATCCTGCTCACGGTGTGGATCATGCTGGATGCTTATACTCCCTATCTTGCCTTGCCTTAACTTTTTGCATGTTGTCTCCTGAGCTAGAGTCCCAAGCATCCAAGACTTCTGTCTTACCTTGCTGTGTGGTGCAAAACTCAAAGCCAGGAAATGCATAATGTTTGTTCGTAGGAATCAGTCAAGGGAGACAGCCTTCAGTCAGGGGTGGTGACACAGTAAGTCAAGGGCAGTGTCCAATACACATCTAGAGGATTAAGTATGGTCTGTCAGGCATTTGAAACAATAAGGATCATGAATCCTTTCTTTAAGGGGTGAGGAGCCATATGTTGGGCAGCCCACAACCTGTCTTGGCTCATTCTGCCCGATTGTGAGCTCTTTTCCACTGGATTGAGAGCAAGTGGGGAAATTTACTGAGGTAAAAGTGGGTGGCATAGCTGTTGGTACTGGTGTATCTGGGGCTAAGGTGGTGAGTTGCCATGAGCAAGTGAGGGGTCAGTACAGAGGTAATGCAGGATTAAAGGTGTCGAGGTGGGTGAGAGTGAGTGAGAGAAGATATTACAAGCAATGGTGAAGATCATAGAACAAACACCTTGATGGATGGTGTGTGCAGAGGCAGAGATAGAAAAATAGAAGCACAGAGAGAAGATTTGTCTCTTAGCCTGGATGATCAGAGAAAGTCATTCTTCCTATACTGCCAGGCATAACTGGAGACAATTGAGTCAACATTGACATGGTGGGAAGGGGGCAACGTCAGACCAATTGGCAGGATGTGGTATCATGCCCTTTACTGTCAAACTGGGAGAAGAGTACGACATTCCTCTGCATTACCCCACCCACGAGGACCCCCAGTTTCCTGTCCTCAAAACTAATTTCCCACCTCTACCATTTCTGGGGCAAATATTAGTGACCATGCAGGGCAGCTCCAGTTTGATGGTTCCTGTTCAGATGTAAATGGCTTTTTAAGGATAAAATTGGTGCCAGGGATGGTGGTGCATTATGGAATATCCAAATATTGGCAAGTAACTCTGGGTACAGCAAGTGGTAGAATTGGCTTAATGTCAGGCGATGGGGGTCACTACTGGGGGCAGAGTATATGTTTAATGAATTACATTTTGGACATATTTGACATTTATCAATGTATGACAAGTTTCACCTCAGAGACCCAGTATTGTAAATAGTTGACAGATTTTGTGTCATTGCCTTCTGCATTGAATTCAACATTCAAATTGTTTTTTGGAGATGTGAAGTCTTATGTCTGAACAGTCACAAGTGCTGTAAAATGGTCATAATATCCCACGATCGGAAATCAGCAGTGACAGAGGGAGGAAAGAAACAACAATCAATCCCAATAATCCTCAGTGTACACAGATTGAGTTCTCTCTCTGTTTCAGCTTCTTTAATGGATGTCAAAGACGATATCCCATTCCTGGAGAAGGAGATGAAGAAGTCTCAAAGAATGTTGGTGAATGCTGAAATGGAGCCATTTGACTCCGTTTCGCAACAGCATGAGCAGTTAGATGATGTTACTAACCAGTTTGTCTCAGAGATTGAGACAGACAACACAATACCAGCTGGTCTTCCAATATCCAAGACAAAAAGACAACTCGCTTCTCAATGTTGTACAAGCAGCTGTACCGCGAGAGAAATTCTTGAAACTTACTGTGAATATCGAAAATGATGTTGACTGGATCGTTATGTTTGTAGAATATTCTACACACATGGAATCAGATTTAGTCTCTTTTTATAGTAAAAAATTACATTTTATGAATTTGGATTTCTGACAAGAACCTTCATCTTGCAGCAGCTAATTTTGGGAATCAGGGCTCAGAGGTCAACAGACCCTCCAGGATTTTCCAATCCAGAGTGAATGAAAAATCCATCACAATTTAATGATCTCGTCCTCAAATTCCCACAATCGGTGCTGACTAGAACCGTACATTTGTCAAATGTCTTCTGTGGATGCTATTAAAATGAATTCAGTAGTGTTGATGTCAATGACTTGTAGTAACATAGCAACGATAAAAACTTAAAAAAAGTCAAATGGATTTGTATTGGTTCATTTCACAAAGTTAAACTTACAAAAAGTCTCTTTCATGAAAAATGACATATCACATTCAGTTATTGTTTCAACAGTGTGTATTTTCACCATTAAGTGAACCATCTCAGGAGACAATAATTCAAAATTCAGACCATTTTGTTTTGACTTAGCTGCCATCTTGCCTTCAATGTGGCACATGGTCTGATGTTCATGGTTCAAGATCTGGATGCCGTTTTGGTGATGCTGTTCGTGAACAGGAAATATTCACCAGAAATATACAGGTCACGATGTTAATGGATACAGCAACATTAGAGCAGGAATTGGCCATTCAGCCCATTGACCCTTCTTCATCTTGCAGTATAGTCATGGCTGATCATCCAATTCAATAGCTTTATCCACACTATGACTTCAAAATCCCAACAATTTATCTTTATGTCTGTCTTCAATTGCTTCTTCTTTCTTTTGAAATTATATTCCCCAACCAGAGGAAACATCTTACTGGCATGTATCTTGCGATCGCTTTAAGTATTTTGTAGGTTTCATCGAGGTAACTTCTCAATATCTGGAACATCAGAGAATACACAGCCTATTTGCTCAATCTCTCCTCATTGGACTCTTCCACCATCCTCAGCAGGGATCTGGTGAATATTCGTCACTCTCCCCCAGTGACAATAACATTGAGCTAAGGTAAAGGGATCAAAACTGCACAAAGTTCAACCATGGTTTTGTACAATTGAGAATGACTTTGCCGCTCTTCTACTCAATTCCTCTTGGAACAAAATTAAATACCATGAGCTTTCCTAATATCACTAGCCTTCCACGCCTTCACATTAGCCTTCAGTGATTTATTGACAAGTTGATTCAGGCCCTTTTGTACATCTACATTTTCTAATCTCTGACTATTTTTGAAATACTCGACACATCTTTACCTTTTGTCAAATTGGATAAACTCAATCTCTGCTTATTATTTACATCTTCCATGTTCCCACTCCTAAGCCTGTGCAAATCCATTGAAGCTGCTTTGAATTTTCCTCACACCCAACATCTCACCAAGTTGTTTGTCTTCCTCAAACTTGGAAAAATTACATTTGGTGTCCATCGTGGAATCATTGATACATGTTGTCAACATGTTGTCAACAACTGGGGCACATTGCTGACCCTTATGGTATCCCATTAATCACAGCTTGCCAATGTGACTCATTTATTCCAACACTTTATTTTCAGCCTGTTAGTCATTAATCTATGCCAGCATGTTAATTTTGTCCCATGTGCTTGGTTACTAACCTCCTGCAGAAGACTTTTCCAAAGGTCTGATGGATGTCCCAATCGTACAGCATCCACTGATGTCCCTTTATCAGAAAAGAGTACTTTCCTTTCATCCTGGAACTCCCTATGGAGCACATCAATACTAAACTGCCACATGTTCCCACATATGTTCTTGAATTCTAACTTCATCTTCTGACATCACCCCTGAGTCTCAACCTAAAGCTCCGTCATAGAATATTTTACTGGACTGTCCCTCCAATAAGGTCAGGGTGGCTGTGACCGTAGGTGAACCTGTCCCACAATATCCCATGAACTCCATTGTGCTTCGATCTCACCCCTGTAAAATGTTGAGTTTCCACCCCTTCACAATTGTTATGCCTTATACATTCGAGCATCCTGCTCCCTATTCCGTGACTTTTCAGCACAGTTGTGGCCCTGATCATCCCCTTGGCATTCAATGATCTAACCCCTGGGAGTAACCATGGTCAGACTATCCCTTTCCCTCTACGCCTTCCCAAAGTGCTGGATGGAGAATTCTGACTGATGTGTGTCAGGGTCCCTTGCTTGATTTCTGTGCAGGTCCATGATCAATCCTCTGCAAATCCCCGGACTTGTTACTTTACAACTGCAGGCCTATTCGCTGGAATGGGCAAATTATACAGACCATGTGACTGCCCTAAGAACTAAATGATTGACCTTGTTTTAGAAACATAGAAAAATAAAAACTGAGAGCCTGCTCTACCATTCAACATGATCATGGCTGATCCTTTATCTCAATGCCAGCCTCAAGTCCCTTCGCTGTGCTTCCACTGTCGCCATTCTTCGGAGCCATCTTGTCTCAACCACCACTGACATGAAACTGTGCTGGGTCGGTCTTAGCAACGCAAGCCCCACTGAAGCTGCTAGGTCCTGCTGTGGTCAATGGGCCCAAACTTACCTCCCTCCACCACCATCGAAAACACAACTTTGCCTCCTTCTGCTGCCAGAACCAAACCTTGTCTCCACCGTGCTGGATGCCTTGATGCCATCTGAGCTGGGTGCTGATATACCGCTGACCCAGTGCTGCATTTCGAGGGTGGAATCCTGAAAAGTGGGGGCTCGCGAGCAAAACCAAAACCACTTGAAAGCTGGCAGTGCATCAAGTGACTCTGAATATTGAGAATGACCACAGATTCTTCAGTTTCTCCCAAGTACTGAAGAGATTGTTACTCGTATCAGTCTAAAATCCCAATGCTGTACTCTATCTATGCCCTTGACACAACTGCGAAAGTATAGCGTGGAAAATTAAGCACAATGTTTCAGTTCAGGACTAACCAATGATCAATAAAGTTTTCACAGTCCTTCCACATATCCCCACCCGCCTCAACCATCCCCCCACACAGTTTGGATGACTAACATCTTCTTTGTTCATTTTTTTCGCCTTTTATCATCAGCAAACTCTATAATACTGCCCTGTGAATTCAAGCTTAGTTTTCATGTAAGCCAAAAAGAGCAGAGTGGAGTAAGGCAGATTTTAATGGTAAGTGACAAGAAATTTCAAAAGTTGACTGTTCGCAGGCAAAAGGATGTCTGACAAGTGGGAGGCTTTCCAAAGTATGATGACAAGAGATCAGAGTGATTATGTTCCTGCTGGAGTGAAGGGTGATACTGTCAAGATGACGGTACAATGGATGAACAGAAATATAGAAGTTCTACTCAAGAAGAAAAAGAGAATCTTACGTTAGAGACAGACAACTTGGATTAAATGAATATCTTAATTAATATAAAGAATGTAGAGGCATTCTTAAGAGAAAAATCAGGAAAACAAAGAAGGGCTGTAAGATAGCATCGTCATATACGTTTATTGAGAATCCAAAGAGATTCTACAAGTACATTAAGAGTAAGAGGCTGTCGCGAGAGAGCGTTGGGCCCAATAAAGTTCAAGGAGGTTGTTTTTGCCTTGAACCTCAGGAAATGGGACAGATCCTAAATGCATATTTTGCATCAGTTTTTCGTGTAAAGAAAGAAATGGATGTGCATGAATGCAGAGACATAGATTTTAATGTTTTAAAAACAGATCATATTACATTGGATGAGTTTCTGGAGGTCATGGAGCATATAAAGGTAGATAAATCTCTGCAACCTGATCTGATGTGTTCAAGAATATTGTGGGAAGTAAGGGAGGAAATTGCAGAAATACCTGCACCATCTATAACAATGGGTGAGGTGCCTGATGACTGAGGCTGGCTAATGATGTACCTTTGTTTAAGAAAGGTTGTAAGGAGAAACTGGGTAACAAGAGACCTGCATGTCTCACTTCAGTTATGGGAAAATTTCTGGAGGTGATTTTTGTTGGTCGGATTTGTGGACATTTAGGGATGCAAAAATTGGTTAAGTATAGTCAGCATGGTCTTGTGTGAGGAAAATTATATAATTGGCTGGACAGCAGGAGACAGAGAGTGGTGGTAGAAGGTTGTTTTTTAGACTGGAGGACTGTCACCAACGATGTTCCACAGGGATCGGATCTGGGTTCTCTTTTGTTTGACATTTATGTTAATGATTTGGATGAGAGTATAGAAGGCATGGTTAGTAAGCTTGCGGGTGACCCCAAAATTGGTGACCGAGTTGGTAGTGAAGAAGCTTTTCTAAATGAACAAAGGGATCTTGATCAAATAGGTCAATGGGCTGAATAATGGCAGATGGAGTTCAATCTGGATAAAAGCAAGGCATTGTATTTTGGTCGAACAAATAGGGGTCAGACTTATACAAAAAAGAAAGAGGCCTGGGTAGTGCTATAGAACAGAGGGACCTAGGGGTTCAAGTACATAATTAATAAGGCATTTGGCATGCTTGCTTTCATCGCTCAGTGCTTTGACTATCGGAGTTGGGAAGTCATGTTGAGGTTGTAGAAGATATTGCTGAGGCCTGTTCTGGAATACTGTGTCCACTTCTTGTCACCCAGTTATAGGAAGGACATTATTAAGCTGGAGAGGATTCAAAAAAGATTTACCAGCGTGTTGATGGGCATGGAAGGATTGAGCTCTAAAGAAAGACTGGATAGACTGGGAAATTTTTAACTGGAGGATAGGACATTGAGAGGTGACCCGACAGAAGTTTATAAAATCATGAGGGGTTTTGTTTGGCAGGGCTGCTGAACAGAGAGAAACAGGAGGATCAGTTGGCGACTACTCCTGAAAATAAGATGTTAGCCAGGAGGCTGCAGGGACACAGAAGTACCATCCACTGACAGGGACTTGGAATGCGCCGTATAACAAAAACTGTTCCCACACAAGGGAGAACATCTTGTGAACTGAGAATGTTCAGAGTCCAGATACTGCTTGGTACCAATCATGCACTTCAGCAAAAAAGTAAGAAAGATGAGGTAATGCAGAGTCCTTATTTGGATGAGGGGCAATCAGGTCATGCTACCTAGCTCCTTGTTCTGGAGCCAATAAGGTAATGACATGCAACTAACAGATGAATGTGAGCCAACAGGAAACTGACACCATAATTCAAGAAAGATAAGGAAAGAGGAAAAAAGAAGACCCTTGTGGTATACAGGCAGCGAAAACTCTGGAGACTCACCATTACAAATCAGACCCTATGTCAGGCACGTGGAGATATGGAGAGAGACAGAGAGAGAGAGAGACAGCAGCATGTGGCCAACATCAGCCCTCCTTAGCAGAGCAGAACCTTCTGTGACTGCTCAGGGAGTGTCAGGGGACTCGAGTGGGTGAAAATAGGTTTTCAATTCAGTTTGTGGGAAAATATATAAGCCCTTGTTTGTAAGAGAATGTATAAGAGATAAGTGCATCATTTAATATACTAATAAAGTAACTTGTGAAGTTATAAGAACTGACTCTTCTCCTCTCTGCACACACCAGCAGCTGCAGTTGGCACCTGCTGGATTCAGACAGCAGTTGGCTGTGGCCAGACTCAAACAGGCTTCAACCGTATCAATAGGGTTAATGGTGGGTGTCTTTTCTCTACGATGGGATATTTCAAGATTAGGGAGGTACAATTTTAAGGTGAGAGGAGAGACGTTTAAAAATGAAATTAAGAGACACATTTTTTACGCCGATTGTAGTTTGCAAATGGAATGAACTTCCTGAGGAAGCTGTGGACATGGGGACAATTATAACGTTTAAAGGACATTTGGATCGATCCATGAACAGGAAATGTTTGGAGGGATATGGGCCAGGAGTGAGCAGTTGGTATTAGTTTAGCCTGCGGTTATGTTTGGCATGAACTGATTGGACCGAAAGGTCTCTTTCAGTGCTGTACATCTCGATGACTCTACGACCCTTTGATCTCATTGTTCAACACAGCAAATGTTCATGGTATTAAAAACAAAATACTGCAGATGCTGGAAATCTGAAGCAAACACAGAAAATGTTGGAGATACTCTGCAGGTCTGTTATCTGTGGAGAGAGAAGTAAACTTAATGTTTGTACTCCAGCATGACATTTCTTTGGAAACAGGCTAAAATGACTCTTTGTCCCTGAGTCAAATTTGTATTAATGTCCTTTTTGTCTCTAACGTTTGTTAAAAGCAAGCTAAGATATCATGACTGTTTTGAAAGGAGCCAGCCACATCGAAATTGCAGGTGCTGTCAGTTTTACAGCCACTGGGAGAGGGTAACCTCCCTCTCCAGCAGACCTCAGGTCCCATTCCTGCATCCAGCAGAGTTCCTTCTCAACATCACCAGACACTCAGAGCCTGTGACAGCACTGTATTTCACACATTCCCAAAAAATGAAGCCAGGGCCAGTAAACGCTGGGCTTTCTGTGCAACCCACTGCATCTGCCTGAGATGGGAACTTCTGGTCCTTTATATCGGCCTGCTGCTGCTCCTGGGCTTGCCATCATCCCTGATCCTCTTGTATTCATTTTCATTTTTTTAGGAAGGCAATCACAGTGTCCAGCTTCCCACCAGCAGCTCGGCACAAAACGCCTGCTGGAAATGACCTCCGTTAGGAGCATGAAGAGCAGAAAAGTTCCTTGGTCTCAGAAGAGTCAGTGATGGAATACACTGTGAGTGAGGGCTGCATACTCTCCTCCACAAAGTGATTCCCCTGACTGCTGGTTCTGGAGCTACAGCACTGAATGTTATCCATTCTCCGATTTTAGTTGGATATATCTCTTAACTATAAGAGATCCAAGTGGATAAGTAAGTATGGCCGAACCCCTCAACGGTGTGTTGCCATTTCTCCATAACTGCCAGTATTGGAACCCGCTAACACATAAATGTTGAGGTCACAGTGTGTAATTCATAAAGAGACCTTGGAGTGCAGATTCATAGTTCCTTGAAAATGGAGTCACAGGTCGACAGGACAGTGAATAAGGCATTTGGCATGCTTGCCTTTATTGGTCAGTGCATTGAGTACAGGAGTTGAAAAGTCATGTTGTAGGTGTACAGGACATTGGTTAGGCCACTTTTGCAATACTGCGTTCAATTCTGGTCTCCCTTCTATAGGAAAGATGATGTGAAACGTGAAAAGGTTCAGAAAAGATTTACAAGGATGTTGCCAGAGTTGGTGGTTTCAGCTGTAGCAAGAGTTTGAACAGGCTCGGGTCACTTTCCCTGGAGGATCAAAGGCTGTGATGTGATCTGCTTGATGTTTATAAAATCATGAGTTGGAATGGATAAGGTGAACAGCCAGGGTTCTTTCCCCAGGGTAGTGGTGTCCAAAACTAGAGGGTATAGGTTTAGGTTGAGAGGGGAAAGATTTAAATGGGACCTGAGGGACAACTTTTTCACACAGCGGGTGGAGTCCACGTATGCAACAAGTTGCCCGAGAATGTGTTGGAGGCTGATACAATTGCAACATTTAAAAGGTGTCTGGATGGTTACATGAATAGGAAGTGTTTGGAAGAATTTGGGTAAATACTGGCAAATGGAACCGGATTAATTTAACATATCTCGTCAGCACTGATGTGTTAAACTGAAGGGTCTGTTTCCATGCTTTACAACACTATGACTCCATGACTTTATGTCACCTGCTCACCACCGCAACTCCTGGACAGATCTTTAATAATGAGATATCTCCAAAACATATCATATAGCAGTACTGATGGCTTCAGACCCTGACGGGAGTGCCAACATGCAAACAGACATGGCACAGCAAGGATGCTGTGAATATTGGGTAGACGCTAAGTGAACATGAAGAGAGCAAGTGAGTGGCACTGAGATGTAGCCTTGTCCAACCTGTGAGCTGGGTGCCTGTCTGTGAGCACTAAGTTTCCGCAATGCAACCTTTCAATGCTAGTTGCAAGTGCACCCTGGAATGCAAGTCTGGATTCCAGAGCACCCTGCCAGTGTATCAGAGAGGTGCCATGATGGTCATGTTTGGTTGGCAAATGTCAGATGCCAATATCTGTAGATGTGAGGTGTGTGCAGCTGGTGTCCATGGATTGTGCCAACATGGAAACTCCTCACAGTTTGCAAAGGTCACCAGGAATCCAATCTAATTTCCATGTTGTGATTTCTTGATGTCCAGCTTGTTTGGCACATTTGGTAATGTAGGAAGCTGAATGTTAACAAGGTGATTTGTACTGTAAATAAGCTAGAATCCTGCTTCATTGACAACTCACCACTGCCTAGTAAGAAACTTTGCCACTGCCAAAAAGATTCTGTAAGTTGTTCCTGATTTCAAGATAGTCCTCACCAGACTTCTTGCCAGATTGTTATTGTGAGTCCAAAACATAGCCCATTTTGCCTCGGCAAAATTGCTGTTCCGGATGTTGTTTTTATTCATCTCACTGAAATTCTAACAGGTATTGTGGTAGAATTTGAAATTGCCCTCAGGACATTAGTCTGGAGCCTCTAAATTTCTCATCCATTGGCTTTAGCATGATACCACCCGAGAACAAAGAAAGGTACAGCACTGGAACAGGTCCTTCACCAAGATTGTGCAGACACATGATGCATTTCTGATCTAAAAGACCTTTCCTCTTTATGGTCCATATCCCTCAATTCCCACCCAGTGCATATGTATGTCAAGATGTTGTGTCCAGCTCCTCCACCACCTCTGGCAGCACATCTGAGGCACTTGCCATTCCCTGTGCTAAAATCATTCCTAGCACATCTCCTTTAAACTTGTTCCCTTTTAACTTTAACCTATGAACCCTAGTTATAGATATTTCTACTCTCGGAAAAAAGGCTCTGACTATCCATTCTATCCCTTGCCTCACCCCAGAGACAAGGTCACTTACCATTTCCATGCTCCTCATGATTTTATAATCCTCTATAAAGTCATCCCTCTGTCTCCAATAATCCAGGAAAAACCACCACAACCTATTCAGCCTCTCCCTATAGCTCAGACCTTCCACCCTTGCAACATCCTGGTAAAGCTTTTCTGAATCCTTTCATGTTTCACCACATCTTTCCCTGAGGGATGGGAAGAGCTCACGGCCATTTTAGCAGAGGACATGTGCAGATGGGGACACCAGGCTCTGATGAGAGCAAAGACAGCAAACCAATATGCTGCATGGAGGGAATGGGAGTGCGAGACATGGTACAAACTGAAGAGCCGATGGCAGGCATCTCATATTACAAAGGGGACAAGATCTCCAGCATTTGAATCAAGTCTACGAACCAGATCAAATCGTCATGAATAATTAGTAACCTGCTACTGACATGCAGCATGTACCCGACCTGGTCAATCCTGACCCGGGGCAAGACAAACAGAATAACTCTTATGGCATCAGGTCAAACATAGGCAAAGAAAATTCCTGCTGATGACCACTACACAACATTGCCTTACCTTGCCCTACTAAGGTGATGAATCAGTACTCCTCCATGTTGAACATTGCTGGAGGTTACATTGATGCTGAAAGGTTACACAAAGTTATAGAGTCATAGAGTCAGACAGCATGGAAACAGACCCTGTGGTCTGACTTACCCATGCCGATAAAGTTGCACAAACTAAATTAGGCCCATTGCTTGCATTATCTTGAAGGGGAACTTCAATTCCCAATCACCACACATGATCTTGTGTCACCACTACTGTTTGAGCTGGCTGAGTCCTAAATGGCTTAGATACTACATTGGGATTACAGCAGCTGGTGAAGGGACAAAGAAGGATAAACTTATTTGACTTTATCCTCACCAGTTGTTGAAATGTGTGGTCGCACTTTCTCCTAGTTTATCCTCACCAGACGACTTGCTGCTGATCCATCTGTCCATGGCAGTCTCAGTACGTGTGACCATCGGCCAGTAGTGTAGAGAAATTCCATCATCATCCTTAGGATTCTTCCACCGTGTTGTGTGACACAAACATCATTCTGAATATTTTGGACAAATCTAGCAACTGAACAGAATTGGCTCAACCACAATCTGTAACATGGAAATAAAACAAATAACTATAGATGCTGGAAATCTGAAAAAAAGGCAGAGATTGCTGGAGAAACTCAGCAGGTCTGGCAGCATCCATGGAAAGAAAGCAGAATTAATGTGCTGTTTCCAATGAGAGAATGTCAATTAGACAGAGAAAGGGAGGGATTCTGGTAAGCCAGGGAAAAAAGAAAAGGTGATAATGGCATCCATGTGTAGGTAAAAATAGATGGGCCGCGTGAAGAACTTTCCACACGTATCTCTCCTAAACCTTTCCCCGCTCACTTTGAACTCGTGACCCCGAGTAAATGAATCTCCCACTCTGGGAAAAAGCTTCTTGCTATTCTCTCTGTCTATGCCTCTCATGATTTTGTCGGCATCAATCAGGTCCCCTCTCATTCTCCATCGTTCTGATGAAAATAATCTTCATCTACTCAACCTCTCTTTGTAGCTTGTGGCCTCCAGACCACGCATGATCCTGGTGAACCTCCTCTGCACCCTCTCCAAAGTCTTATGCATCTGTAAAATGACCTGCTAACTCTTGTACTCAATACCCCGATGAAAGAAAGCAGACTGTATTCCTGACCACTCTGTTGACCTACATTGCCACCTTCAGGGAACAATGCACCTGAACACCCAGATCTCTCTCCATCAATTTTCCACAGGACTTTTCCTTTTACTGTATAGTTCACTCTTGAATTGAATCTTCCAAAATGCATCGCCCCACATTTGCCCGGATTGAACTCCATCCACCATTTCTCTGCCCAATTTGCCATTCTATCTATATTCTTCTGTATTTTCTGACAGTCCTTTGCACTATCTGCTACTCCACCAATCTTAGTCTCATCTGCAAACTTGCTGATCAGACCAGTTATACCTTCCTCCTAATCATTTTTGTATATCACAAACAACAGTTGTCCCAGCACAGACCCCTGTGGGACACCTCTGGTCAGAGTTCTCCATTTTGAGAAACTCCCTTCCACTCCTACTCTCCGTCTCCTGTTGCCCATACAGTTCTTTATCCATCTAGCTAGTACACCCTGCACCCCATGCAATTTCACATTCTCCATCAGCCGACCATGGGGAACCTTGTCGAATGCCTTACTCAAGTCCATGTATCTAACATCTACAGACCTTCCCTTATCAATCAGCTTTGTCACTTCATCAAAGAATTTTATTGATTTGATAAGACATGTCCTTCCTGCACAAAACCATATTGCCTATCACAGGTAAGCCCATTTTCGTCCAAATGGGAATAATCCTATCCCTCAGTAGCTATTTTCTCCAGCAGCTTCTCTACCACTGATGTCAGGCTCACCAGGCTCAATAATGATCTGCATTATCCCTGCTACCCTTATTTAAACAAGGGCACATTAGCCATTCTCCAATCCCCTCGTGTTCAAGGATGCTGCAAATATATCTCTTACGATCTCAGGTACTTCTCCTCTTACTTCCCACACTAACCTGGGATAGATCCCATCCGGATCTGGGGATTTTTCCACCTTAATGCCTTTTAGAATACCCAACACTTCCTTGTTCCTTGTGCCGACTTGACAGAGAGTAAAATAGCATCTTGATTAACTGGGCCAAAGGGCTGAAGGATGGCAGGTGGAGTATAATTCAGACGATACAAGTTGCTCCATTTTGCTTTGACAAACCAGGGCAGGTTTTTGAAAATATTTGTAGCTTGGTGAATCTATATTTGAATCTATGTGATCTCACATAGATTCATTCACCTTACTTGGTGTTTAAACGTCTGCAGAAAATCACTCGGCAAACAAATCTGTGACCTCAGTTAATGGTAGGACCCTGGGGAGTGCTCTTGAACAGAGACACCAATGGGTTTGGCATGCTTTCCTTCATTTGTAAGAACATTTAATACAGGAGTTGGGCATCATGTGTCAGCTGGAAGGCCACATTTGCAGTATTATATACAATTCTGGTTGCGTTGCTAGATGAGGAATGTTATTTCACTGGCAAAGGGTGAAAAAAAAATTTACAAAGATATAACCAAGACTAGAAGTTTTGAGTTATCAGGAGAGATTGGATAGACTAGGACTATCTTCCATGAAGGATAGGAGTCTGATGGATAACCCTCTTGAAGTTTATAACACCATGAGGGGCATGGATAAGGCATATTACCAAGGTGTTTTCCCCCAAGATAGGGAATCAAAAACTAAAGGGCATTGGTGAGATTAGAAAGATTTAGAAAGGACCTGTGGGCCAACTTTTTCACACAGTGGGTTGTGCACATATTGAATGAGCTACTAGAGGAAGTGGAAGAGTCGGATACAACTAAATCATTTAAATGCCATTTACACAAGTATATGGACAGGAAATCTTTAGAGGGATATGGGCAGGGAAATAGGTCCACTTCTGTTCAGGAAACCTGGTTGGCATAGACAAGTTTGTTTCCATGCTATAGAACTCTCTGACTCTCTGACTCTACTATACTGTCCTCACACAAGTGATTAAAGTTCAAGCAATAGTGAAGGAAAACAGATTTGGCTGAAGACCATTTACGTCTTAGTGGTCAGGTTTACAGCTGAAAAGGAAGATTGCAAATTCAAGTCCAACTCCAGAGATGTTAAACAATAACGTTGAGTTGACAATGTACTGTAATACTGATGGGAGTCTGCAGCAGCAACAGTAATGTGTTTCCTCTGAAGTCCCAGTCATGTAACATCCCAGCAGGCTAACTGACTATCCATCTACATCAGAGCCATAGATCAACTGGGGAGATCAAACAGTCATTGATAGAGTTGTTGATCTGTTTGTTTTAGATATGATGGAATTAAGGAGTGGAATGAAAGTTTCAAAAATCATGAGAAATAGTGACAAGGAAGACAAAGATGAGTAAATGAGTAAATCTGAAAACAAACAAGAAAAGCAGGCCAGAGAAAATGTTAGGAATTGTATATGTCCAACAAGGTCTGCTGAAGAGATATGAAAAACAGTTCAGTGGAAGTTTGAGACAGAAACAAAGATATTTACAACAGCCTAATAAGGTTTGCCTCCTACTCCCTTGAATAAATCCTGACTCAACGACAGACAGTACTATCCCATTAACCCATTCCTTTCCCTTTCCAATTTCTCCAAACTTTTTCCTCTATGCTGCATAGCTAAATAATAATCTGCAAGTTTCCCTGCTGGCTGTGTAAGAGTCAGCCACATTTAGGTTGGACTTGTAGTTGTGCTAAAGAATTTAATGTGCACACTTAAGTAAATTATCCACACATTGCAAATATAATTGGAAGGGGACGTTACTGGCAAGTTGCAAAGATAACAAAATATCTATACGTCCACACCAAACGATGAAAACTTCTTTCAAGTAGCTGTATTATCTATTCTTAATGTTAATTAAAATATTGAACTTTTTGATCACCTTTCCCAAGGCTTGAGACTTGATGAAATGGAGGTGCCATTTTATAGGCATGAAAAGAAGATGATGATTGTTTGTCCATCATTGACATGGAGATGCAGCAGAACTGCAGCAGAGATTGGCAGTATCCATGGCCCATTTTTTTTCCACGAAACAAGTGCAACGTATGCATGAATTCCTTGTGTTTGAAGTTATATCCTGTGTGTCACTGAATGTATTGTCTACCAAGTGCAAATACATCAATGCAAGCTTGATGATCTTAAATTTGTTTCTGCTGTACTTCTTAGCAGAGTCTAAATCATTTCATAAACGTTGTCAAGCAACAGAATTACATCTGATGTTGAATGTAGTGTTCTGAAGCTTGCATGTATGTGCTGCTTGAGCACACTGCCTGCTCCAAATACCCATGGTCTTTGATATAGTCCATCTTTTCTCAGAACTTTCTGGTCTTGCTATATTTATTGGTGCGTCTTTATTTCCAAGTTATTACTTCCACTCTGGTCCTGGATTGAGACAAAGAGCTTTGAAATCTTAGCTCTTGAAAGCCTTTTAAATTCTGGACTTGCTCTTTAATCACATGCTTATGATATCAATCTCTGATGGTGTGTCAGTGTTCCAATACCTGTGGGATTGCACTGCCATTTTCAAAGTGAAGGGAGGGATGAGGAGATCCTCCAGCCCAGTATCTCTGCATGACTTAAGATCTCTTGCAGAGCTTATTAATGAACTGCTAAGGTCGAGACGGCAATTTTGAAAACGCAGATAGGTGAACCCATACAATCAGTGCACAGTTGTTGCCATAATGCAGGGAGCCACCAAATCATGGTATTGCTGAAGAAAAGGTTTTGGCAGAAATAATTGATTCTGTCAGAGTAGATCGGCCACCTTATCAATTGCCATTGGTCATTTCTTTGCACTGTGAGGCGGCTGGCTCTCTCATCCCCTGGATCCTCTATTTTGTAAGACAGTGCCAGGCACAGCATATAGAATCAGAATAAGATAGATTGTGGGATAAATCAAAAATAATGATCAGAAAAAAATTCAGAAACCATGGTTAACCACGATGATATTATCCTTTATGATGCAATTCTCTTGAGTGACTAAATGTTAATTTTAAATCAGCATTGGTGTGCTGGAAACAAGAACTGGCTCTGAGGATTGTACTCAGGAATCATTTTCTGTTTCCTGTCAACAGCCAATGCTTGTTTTTCTTTAATTGGTTTGTTGGATATGGGAAACGCAGGATTTATGGCCCATCCCTACATTTCTTGAGAAGCTGGTGATGAGCTACCTTCTTGAACTGCGGCAGTTCATGCGCTGGAGGTATGGCCATAGCCTTTTGGGGAGGGAATTCAAGCATTTTGACCCCATGACACTCAAGGAATAGTGATATATTTCCAACTTAGGATTGGAGTGGCTTGGAGGGGAATTTACTGGTGGTTCCCATGTATATGAGGACCGAGCCATTCTCAATGGCAGTAGTATGGTGTGGAAGGTGCGATCTAAGGATCTTTGGTGAATTTCGGGAGTACATCTTCTACATAGTGCACTCTGCTGCTACTGAGCGTAAGTGGTGGAGTGAATCAATGTTTGTAGATGTGGTCCCAATGAAATGGGCTGTTTTATCCTTCTTGAGTATTATTGGAGCTGCATTCGCCCAGACAGACGGGGAGTGTTCCATTACTCTCGTATGGTGGGCGGCACGGTGGCACAGTGGTTAGCACTGCTGCCTCACAGCGCCAGAGACCCGGGTTCAATTCCCGTCTCAGGTGACTGACTGTGTGGAGTTTGCACATTCTCCCTGTGTCTGCGTGGGTTTCCTCTCGGTGCTCCGGTTTCCTCCCACGGTCCAAAGATGTGCAGGTTAGGTAAAATGGCCATGCTAAATTGTCTGTAGTGTTAGGTGAAGGGGTAAATGTAGGGGAGTCGGTATGGGTGGGTTGAGCTTTGGCGGGTCGGTGTGGACTTGTTGGGCCGAAGGGCCTGTTTCCACACTATAAGTAATCGAATCTAATCTAATCTAATCTAATCATATCATGTGTGTTGGACAGTAACAGGATGTGTGTGTTACTTGCTGCAGTATTCCTAGCCTTTGACCCACTCTTGTAGCGATTGTATAAATATTGCTGGTCCAGTCCAGTTTCTGGGCGAAAGTGGGGACTGCAGATGCTGGAGTTTAGAGTCGAGAGTGTGGTGCTGGAAAAGCACAGCAGGTCAGGCAACATCCGAGGAGCAGGAAAATCGACGTTTCGGGCAAAAGCCCTTCATCAGGAATCATGCCGGGTCATAGCTAACATCTGAGGCATTTGGATTGCTATGCTCACAAGCTGGGGTGAGAATGATTTTCTTTCCTCACAATCCATTTCTCACACCCAAAATTTTGATTTCTCTCTTTGCAGAAGAAATGAGCTCAGAACTGCAGGGAGAGACTGAGAACCAGGGGCTGATACTTCAATCACAGGCACCTTGATCTCAACTGACAACGTATGTCCAGCTGGTCCACTGGGAAGGAGGACTTGCTGCTGGAAGCTGCAGATATCAGCATTGACCTGGAAGGACTGAGAGACATGACAGACTGAGCCTTCTGACACATTGGGAATTACACATGTTGAGAAAACTAACCCTCTGTGTGTAGACCCTGTGTTGAGTCTCACCACCTGCCAGCTGGATCTCAGTGCCTTTTGGAGTGCCATGTGGCTGTACCCACATGGTGGTGAATGCTCCACTGTGAACCTCTGATGAGGAGCAAGATATGTCGCAAAAACAGCACCACACAACACCAGCAGCAGCAGCAGAGGCAAAGCCAGCAGGATCAGCAGCTGCCTCCTCCTCAGCCACTATTAGCAGTGAAGTCAACTCTTTAGTGAACTCTGTGTTGTGTACACTTGTGTTTACCAACTGTAACAGTACAGAGGTATTGGTGATTAGCATGACATAAAAGCAATGTAAAAGAAAACTGTGAGCACTTCTTCACTACCTGTTCAAACTGTATTATGCCAAGAGAAATGAGGTGAGTATCATAGAGTTCCACTGAGGCTGAAAGAGGTCACCAAAGTTAGAGAAACATGTAGTGCTGTGGATGCTTGTCCGATATGTCCAAACTAGAAGTCAGCCAGTTTATGCAGACAAATTCCGTTGACTGAGCAACGACGGCATCAATGCTGAGATCAAAGTAATGGTGGGGTCAATGGTCACAAATAATCTGTACCAATCAAGATAACATCGTCATTTTAGTTTGTAATCTGCAGGCAACATCCTCTCTGGCCATCTTAAGAGATCAAAACTAGTCAAGAATCTACCCATGCCCCGATTAAATTAGAGGGTGCCAACTCCTGGTATGAATGGATCTCTACTCCAGCCAGAAGCATATTCAGTCTTTCATCTTGCTGGAACATTATTGAGGAAAGCTTTCAAAAATGAGTTGGACATTTAGTCCAGAAGTCTAAAGTTCTTAGGAAAAGCGGGACCCTCCTAATATCTAGCACAGTACTACTCTTACATAATTTGTGAAGGTGATTCTGGTATCTCAAATTAACTAAGTTGAAGCTGCTTTGTTTTCTCAAACTCAAACTTGCCCCTTCATACTTTTAGAAAACTCAATAAATTCACCACCTTCTAAAGTATTAGTCCTTGCAGGTCTTTGAGACTGTCTGGATCACTAACATATTGCAATGCAGTAAGTAATCTTGTGACCTTCCCTGCACCCTTCGCAAAAACCTGAGTATCAATATGTGTGAAGAAGCTGAAACAGACCTCACCGTATTCTTACTGAGTCATTTACAAGGACATCCTAGTGTTCTTTATCGTATATTGAATTAACCGTCTAACTGCAACTATGTACCCTCTTCTCTTTAATTGATTTCCGAATATTCCTCCTGATATTTTAGCAATGAATATACAAGAACATCCAGACCAATTTCTTTTACAGTTGGCCCTAGTTGTTTCCATTGAAGGGTGCAGACATGTTTAGTATCTGACCTGTCATGTGATTAACAAATGGGATTTCCAAATGCCTTCCCAGTGCCTTCTTCGTGAGAAGATTGTTAATATCGATGTAATGCAAGTACCGTTATATTTCTTAGCCTTTAAACTCACCTTCCAAGTGTCTGCACAGTGTACAAGTCTCTCACACCTGGATTATATTACTAACCTCCTCATTGCTCACAACATCTCTGCATTTTGGATCCTCGGCAAACATTGCAAATACACCCTATAAGTTCAGGATTTAATGCATTTCAAATGAACTGTTTGTTGTGACATAGCCCCAGGGAGTAAAATAAACTTCCAGCCAGTTCAAGAAGCAAACGTTCACAACTGATCTCTGCTTTATGTCCCTTAACAGTTTTATATCAAATTCCCCTTTACCTTTTACTTTTGTTAACTAGTCAGTTTTTGTAATGATCTTTACATAGAATGATCAAAGGCAATAATGCCTGCAACTGGACGAGGGAGGGAGACAAATGGCACCTGTAGCAAATCCAAATGTTTTGATCTGATGAGCAACAAACACCATGTTCTTCAAAGCTTCACATGATTGCATTCAGCACTAGTTGTAAAGTAATGTAGTGTACTATTCCTCCAGTTCTCAGTACAGGAACACAATGAGTGAACCAGAACCAAAAAGACAGGACGTACCATGTCACCCACAACCACCATTGTGCTTTGTGTAACACTCTAGCTGTTTTCTCTCCGTGGATGGGATTTAGGACATCACTGAGAAGGCCAGCAATAATCACTGATGGTGATGCTAATGGAAGGTTTATTGGGCCATTTCAAAGGACTGCTGGGAGTCAACCATACTGTTCTCACATAGGAAAAATAGTAGCCCATTCAACTCATCAAACCTGCCCTGCTATTGAATACAATCATTGAACACTTCAATAACTTTTATTCACTCCATTCCAAAACCCGATATGCCAGTGATAATCAGAACTCTATCAATCCATATCTTAAACACACTCAAAGACACAGCCCTCTGTGGTAGAGAATTTGAAAGGTTCACAACCCACTGAGTGAAATATTTTTTTTCTTTTTCCAAACACCTAATTGGCTTTGCCCTGTTTTTAAATTTTCTCCCCAGTTCTAGCTTCTTCAGCCAGTGGAAGCATTTTACCTGCTTCTCACCCTGTCTCTTCCTTTAAGTGTCTGGTAGGTTTCAATGAAATCAAAACTCAAAATTCAAGAGAATACAGAGCAATTTTGCAACATCTCTTTTCATTGGACAGTCATGATCTGGAGGTGCTGGTGTTGGACTGGGATGAACAAAATTAAAAACCAGGTTATGGTCCAAAAGGTTTATTTGCAAGCACGAGCTTTCAGAGCGCTGCACCTTCATCGGGTGGTTTTGGATTATAATATCGTAGGACACAGAATTTATAGCAAAAGTTTACAAAGAACAAAAAATTTGCCGACAGGGAACAGACCATTCGTCCCTCCAAGCCTGAGTCAATCCAAATCCACTGTCTCACCTATCACCCAATTCCTAAGCATCTATTTGCCTCTGCTCCCCACTTACTCTTACATCTGTCCAGATGCACCTTAAATGAATCTACCGTGCCTGCCTCTACTACCTCTGCTGGCAACGCATTCCAGGCACCTACCACCCTCTGTGTAAAGTACTTTCCACCTCTCACCTTGAACACATGACCTCTCGTTATTGAATCCCTCATCCTCAGAAAAAGCTTATCTCTATCCATCCTATCTATACCATCCATGATTTTGAAGACCTCAATCAAGTCCACCCTCAATGTTCGTTTTACTAATGAAAACAATCCTAACTTACTAAACCTCTCTTCATAACAAGCACCTTCCATACCAGGCAACATCCCTGTAAACCTTCTCTGCACCCTCTCCAAATCCTCCACATTCTTTTGGTAATGTGGCGACCAGAACTGTACACAGTATTCTAAATGCAGCCAAATCAAAGTCTAGTACACTTTTAACATGATCGGCCAGCTGTTATATGCAATACCCCGTCTGATGAAGGCAACCATACTATATGCTCTCTTGACCACTCTATACACCTGTGCAGCCACCTTCAGGTTGGACCTGAACTCCCACATCTCACTGCTCATCAATTCTTTCCAAAGCTCTTCCGTTTACAGTATAGTTCACTCTAGAATAAGACTTCCCAAAATGCATCAGCTCAAATTTGTCTGGATTGAACTCCATCTGCCATTTCTCTGCCCAAGTCTCCAGTCTATCTATATTCTCTTGTATTCTTTGACAGAGCCCTATGCTTTCTGCTGGTCCACCAGTCTTTGTATCCTCTGCAAACTTACTGATCAGACTACCATTGCCCTCTTCCAGATCATTCATGTATATCACCAACAACAGTGGCCCCAGCACTGAACCCTGTGGAACACCACTAATTACCTTTCTCCATTTTGAGAAACTCCATTCAACTCCTACTCTCTGTCTCCTGTTGTTCAACCAGTTCTTTATCCACCTAGCTTCTTATAAATGAATAAAAGGCCTTCAGATACTCCTGAAGTCTGCTCGTTAATGTTATTTCATGACCCCTTTTATCCCGCTTGATTCCTCATTCAAGATTGGTCCTACTCTCCCAATATTCCTCTAAGTCCCGTTCAGTTCTTAGCTGCCTGGACCTTATGTACGCTTCCCTTTTCCTCTTGGCTAGTTGCACGATTTCTCCTGTCATCCATGAATCTTGCCTTTCCTGTCCCATGTTTTCAAAGGGACATGCCTATCCTACACTATCTTCAACCTATGTTTGATATCTTCCCACAGATCAAATGTGGACTTCCCTTTAATTAGTTATTTCCAATCCACATTTCCCAACTCCTATTGAATTTTTATACTATTGGACTTGGCCCAGTTTAGCACTCTTCCCTCAGGACCACTCTTATCTTTGTCTACGAGTATTCTAAAACTTACCAAATTGTGGTCACTATTCCCAAAGAAATCCTCTACTGCAACTTCTACCACCTGGCCTGGCTCATTCCCCAAAACCAGGTCCAATATGACCCCTTCCTGTGGTCGGACTATTGACAAACGACTCTAGAAAACTTTCCTGGACGCTCCTTATATATTCTGCCCCATCCAGACCTCTGGCACGAAGTGTATCCCAGTCAATGTTGGGAAAATTTAATCTCCCATCACCGCCACACTGTTGCCTCTATGTCTTTACATATCTGTTTACCTATTTGCTCTTCTGCCTTACGCTCACTGTTGGGAGGCCTGTAATGCAACCCCAACAATGTAACTGCACCCTTATTATTTTTCAGCTCTATCGATAATGCCTCACTGCTCAGGCTTCCAGAGTGTCTTCCTTTAGCACAGCTCTGATATTATCCCAGACCAGCAATGAAAAGCCTCCCCTTCATTTACTTCCCTCCCTGTCCTGTCTGAAGCATCTATATCCTGGAACATTTAGTTGACAATCATGCCCTTCCTTCAAACAAGTCTCTGTGATCGCAATAAAGTCATACTCCCAGGCATCAATCCAAGCCCTAAGTTTATCTGCCTTACCCACTGTACTCCTTGCATTAAAGTATATGAACTTCAAACCGCCAGTTCTTTTGCTTTCACCCGCTCTCTGCCTCCTCTTCCCCTTGGTAATGTTCACTTCATGATCCTTACAGTCTCCAGATTCTACCTCACGGTCTACTTGTCTTCTCTTCTGGTTCCCAGTCCCCTGCCACATTAGTTTACAACCTCGTCAACAGCAGTTGCCAAGACTCCCCCAAGGACATTAGTTCCAGTCTGGTTCAGGTATGGACCATCCAATTTATAATAATCCCACCTTCCCCTGAACCAATCCCAATGTCCCACAAATCCGAACCCCTCCCTCCTACACCATCTCTCAAGCCATGTGTTCATCCTTCCTATTATTTCATTTCTCCCCTGACTAGCACGTGGCATTGGTAGCAATCCTGAGATCACTGCCTTTGAGGTCCTCCTCTTTAACTGCTCTCCCAGCTTCCTGAATTCTGCTTTCAGGAGCTCATCTCATTTTGTACTTACATCGTTGGTGTCTATATGCACCACAACAACTGGCCGTTCACTCTCCCGTTTCAGAATGCTCTGCAGCCGATCGGTGACACCTCTGACTCGAGCACTTGGGAGGCAACATACCATCCGGGAGTCTCTTTTTCAGACACAGAACCACCCATTTGCTCCCTTTACAATAGATTCCCCTGTGACTATGGCCCTACGAGTCTTTTTCCCACCCTTCTGAACCGCAGTGCCCACCACGGTGCCATGATCCTGGCAAACGCTCTCCTCCTCTGGTGAGCAATCTCCCCCAGCAGTATCTAAAATATAACTGAAATCATATATTGAAATTATGTATTGAATTATATATTCAATATATAATTTCAGTTACATCACACTGTAAATTTTGCACTAAATTCTGTGTCTTACGATCTTCTACTTCAACAATCACCTCATGAAGGAACAGCACTCCGAAAGCTCGGGCTTCCAAATAAATCTGTTGGACTATAACCTGATGTTGTGTGATTTTTAACTTCATTGGGCAGCTCGACCATGGGAACACGCCTGGTGCCCTTACATCGTACCAATATTTAGTGAGTTACGGAGATCAGAACTGCACACCATACTCCAGGCACTGTCTAACCAAGGTACTATACAATTGAAACAAGACTTCAATAATCCTGTACACCACTCTTCTTTCAGTGAAACTTAATGGAACATTGACTTTTACTGAAAGAGGAGCGCAGCACAGGATTCATTAACTTTCATTAAAGTTCCATTCACTTTCCGATAGCTTTCTGTATTTGCATATTACCTTTCAGTGACTGATGATGAAGAATACCTGGATCCTTTCTTACAGTTACAATTTCTAGCTGCTTACCATTTGGAAAATATTCTGTTGATTTGGTTCTCCTCCCAAACTGGGTAACCACAAATGTTTACATATGACAATCCCTCTGTCGTTTTCTTGCCTGTTCATTAAGCTTCTCCAAATCCTTCTGAAGCCACTTCAAATTTTCCTCACAACATACATTGCTACTTCATTTTGTATTATCCACAAATTTGGAATATTTACATTTGGTACCTACCTCTAAATCTTGAGGTATATGGTGAACACCTGGAGCCCAAGTGCTAATCGCAGCTGGACCCTTTTATTCCTATTCCTTGTTTTCTATCTGTTAAATGATCATTAATCCATGCCAGTACATTCTTTCCTATCCTGTGTGCTTAAATTATTCTTGTGGGAGATTTATTCAAAAGACTTCTGAAAGTCTGTATGTGCTCCATCCATTGGCTCTCCTTAATCAATTATGGCTCCATCAGCCAGCTCTTATGACACAGCGATAATGTGCCTACTTCTGAACTTAGAGGATAGAGTTGAATTTGCACCTTCTCCTGAGGTATGTAATGATACCTCTGAACAGGTTGATCAGAAAACATTGACAGCGATCAAATTTATTTCCAAATTACTCATGTCTATCTTGTACTTAAATATGTGGAAACTGTCTAAAAGCAAAGACATTTGAATTCCAAAGACGAAATACTGGACAAAAAAGAGATTTAATGCAATTCTGCCTGGCAAAGTCAGTCAAGCTGGATTCAAATTGCCTGGCCTGAAGATTACAGAAGATTATTCAACACTTTCAACATTAAACTTCCAATACCAATGCACAGTCACAGAAGCATATACCACCAGCATGTTCCAAAAAACACAGCCAATATCATGTGGAAGGACAAAGGGAACCTGGAAAGAACCATCACCTGCAAGTTGCCTTTCGTTCTGCAGAGCATCCTGACTGGGAACCACATCATGGTTCCATCACGTATTTGTCAAAATTCTGAAACGTGCGTAATAACCGTATTCTGAATGATTATATAAGTTGCAGTGACTCACGAAGGTGGCTCTGTACTCTCAACTCAAAGGTAATTAAGGATGGTCATAAATGCATCATGAAATCAAGAAAAGGCTTATGTCGGTGCAAAATTGAATTCAATATGCAATTGGCCTCAGGATCCTTGGAAAAAGAGATTCCTCTTAAAGAGTGATATTTTTCCAGTCTGATAAATCAAATGTCACGAAAATAAAACAAAGAATTACACAGACTGAAGGTTGAAACCAAAACAGAAATTGCTGGAGAAACTCAGCAAATTCAGCTGCATTTTTGGAAAAACAGCTGAGTTAACTTTTAGGATCCAGTGACCTTTCTTCAGCACAAGGATCACTGAACTTGAAACATTAACTCTGTTTTCTATCCACAAATGCTGCCAGACCTGCTGAGCTTCTTCAGCAATTTCTGTTTTTGTGTAAACTACAAGCCACCCTTCCTAAATTGGCAAAGTTGGACTTAATCCCAACTTTCCATACAGCGGGCAGGGCTACTCCCTTGGTATTAAAACCTGGCCAATGTTTCACTTTTCCATGTTGCATAGAATTACTCACAAAATACAGCACAGAAACACCCTCTGGGGACAATGGGAAAGGATAATGTTGATCTTGAGTGCCCCTCTACCTGCACTGGGAGTGTTGAATAAAACTCACAATGCTATCAGAGTAGGATTGTCCCAACAGCAGGGGAAGAGGGACAGAGACTTATGTTTTCACAGCAGGGTAAGTGAGGAACATGAGAGGGAGAGAAGGTCAGTACAAGGTCCTCTTCTCCATTGTCTTTACAGGAGAGTCCTGGGAAATTGTAGGAATTGGGTGAATGCAGAGATTCTGATCAGGTGTACATTTGAGATGTGCACAAGCTCACATTCAACAGGATTCACTCGACAATATCTTGGAGCAGAAACTTATTAATTTACCACCCTCATTTTGACAAGGTTCCATAGGCCAATTGTAGATCAATTTCAACTTAGCACTTCTTTTCTTTAAGTCAAAGATGTATGTTTGACAGGGTAAGTGTGTGAAGAGGGAATGTGGGCTGTCACTGCCCCAATCATTATATAATTCTGTTAGAATAGTGATGGAAAGCTTCTGTTGCCTCATATGTCCCTTGAGAACTGGTTTACTTCAGTGATGTGGGCAGTGTGTCTTACACAAACAGCAAGTTTTAATTTAAAATATATCAGGGCATTACAAAATGAACAGCCATCAACTAGAAACCATGACAGGGAACTAGTTATGAGTCAGCTCTGCCAGGTCGGCATTCTCCATCTCCTCAAGTGAGCTTGCCCGTTGGGGCGCAGGATTAGTTCATTCATCCTGCAGGTTACAAAAACAGAAACTCTCAGATGTTTTATAAACTATATTGGCTAATTGGCCTGGATAAAAGGCTTAAACAGTTGTTAGAATGGGCAAACCCTCTGGATGCATTTGGAAGTGGTTAGAGTGCATTATTTTCCCCAAAAACGTCATTTTGATTCCACACTCTCCCTTACTCTCAACCATTTCCTTTTGATATTTTTGATTTGCCCCTGGTGGATAGTGCTTGGTAAATGTTTGATTTGTGACGTGGGTGATTTGATGGCTGTTGAATTCAAAGAAAACTGGGTAAAATCTTACTGATATGAATGTTCCAATCTCACATAATGACATGAAATTGAAAATGCAAATATATAACTGAGACAGTTATGTGCTGCTTGCAATGGAAGACAGGTCATTGGTTTCTTAACTCAACACATTCAAATGGTTTACTGGAGATGTGAAGTGTTCTGTCTGAGCAACTGCATGTGTAGTGTTAGGATCACAACACCCTATTTTCTGATATAGGGAGCAAGAGAGTGCAGCTCTGACAGAGGGATAAAAGAGCATGGTCAATCTCAACCATACTCAGTGTTCACAGGTGGAGTCGTATCTCTGTTTAAGATCTTACGTGATCAGGCAATGAAAATGACTACATCAGCAAGATGGATATGGGAAGGCTCAAAGAACATTGGAGAACTTTGGGATTCAGCGGTTTTAGTTGGATCACAAACAAGAACCTATTGACAATGGCTCCAGCCAGTATGATCAATTAGCTGATGCATTTAACGAGTTTGTCTCTGAGACTAAGGGTAATGACACAAAGCCATTTTCTCTTCTAAGTGGTTTAATTCTCAAGATTCGAAGAGGGCCTCCACTTGATGAAAAATGTCGTTCCAGTAGCTGTGCCGCAGCAGAGATGTTTGCAAAATATCAATAATAAAATTACATAGATTACATCTTTGAGCCGATATATTGTTCTACACAAATGGAATGAGAGACTCTGATTTCAAAGCAAAAATTTAGATTTTATGATTTCAGACTCATGATAAGAACCTTCACCTTGAAGCAGCTAATTTTCAGAATCAGGACTGAGAGGTCAGCAGATCGCCTGGGATTTTCCAACTCACGATGACTGAGAATCTCTGCAGTTTGATCTTCTGGTTCTCAAATTGCTACAGTGAGCATTGATTCTGAGAACAACTTCTTAAAATGTTGACAATAGTAAATAATTTTTGTAGTGTCCATGTTGAGGGTATCTAGAAAGCAATGGTAAAAGTAATTTAAAAATATCCTTTTACACAGATCATGCTTTATGTGTGGAATGAACTTCCAGAGGAAGTGGTGAATGCGGGTACAGTTACAGCGTCTAAAATAAATTTTGATAAGGACATGATAAAGAAATGTTTGGAGGGGGCAAAGAGCCAAGCACAGACAAGTGGGACTAGTTTATGGTCAGGATTATGGTCGCCATGGACTGGTGAAACAGAAGGGTCTGTTTCTGTGCTGTATGACTCTATGACTCAAAATAATCTCAGGAACATAGATACAGTTCTTTTTTCTTTATTTTGGTGATTTATGTATTGCCTTGTCTCCCAAACTGGCATGTGTGGTTATATGCCCAACTCAAGATCTGGATGCATCTTGGTGAGATTGTCAGTGAACAGGAAATTTCCGTGAGAAATATACAGAACATAACATCAAGGAACATTGCAAAATTGGCACAGGAATTCACCATTCATTCCATTGGATACGCTTCACTATCCAGTAAAATCATTGCCAATTCAACACCTTTCACTAATACTATCCTTAAACTCCATATAATTTCACCTAATTTCAGTTTACAACTTTTTCTTCTTTATTCAATTACCAATGTGAGTCTCTCACAGATGGGAGCTGATTTTGTTTATCATGTGGTTATGATGCTGTCAGCTTCATGCACCAGGACAGTAATGAATCATCTCTTCATTGACAACAAGGCAGGACGATCAATCAAAATATTCTGATTCGTATATAGAAAGAATGAATTATTTCCTGCAGTGTGCAAAGCTCAATGATATCATCTACTCACTGCAAACTAACAGCATCAATCAGTACAAATTGGTCAATGCACTGATAAGGGTTAGTAAACAATTATGAACGAATGAACAGGATAACAGTATTACTGAATATAGCGAGCTGGTACTACGGAATATAGCGAGGCTACAAACCAATATCTCATTTTTGTTCATAAGATCTGTGACGTGGGTTTTTGATGAGCAGAAGGTTTCTTCTCAGATTTTCTTTTCTGAATGCTTCCCATGATTTGCGGGATGGATAGCGGGTTGTTCACTTACAAAATGTCTCTGATTGAAGAATTAACAAGTCACAACCAATAGATATCTAGAATATTTAACAATGGGCTTAACTAAACATTAATCATTAAAGGGTTATAGTTATGCTTGATTTAGACATTATGCAAAATGACGTGTAGTATGGTTTCAGAAGTTTCCAGAAAAAAGGACAGAAGTTAATGTCTGATAATGATAAGTTGCTGGAAGGGAGCAAAGTCACTATAAAAAGGGAGAAGATGCAAGGTAGAACAAAGTGAGAGACTGAGAAGGTTTGGAAATCATTCTGCTGAAACATACAGAGGCTGGTTTAATTTGAGTTTTTAACAGGAAAAGAAATTGATATCTGCCGTTGAATGCAGATCCGATTTGTGCAGTAGAATCGTTCGAAATTGATCAGAGTATTTTGTTCTAGGTTCCTGGACAGAGTAGAAGAAGCTGAAGCTGATCACTTGTGAGCTGCGATGAAGTGTCTGGTGGTCATCATTGCAGTCGGACTGCTGCTACCCTCTGTTGAGCCTGGACCCTATCCGTATGATCATGTGTTCACAAATCTCTGTGGTCGTGATTTAATGAGAGAGATACTCAAAGTCTGTGCGGGTACTCATTTTTCACAACCGCGCGGTGAGTATTACATTCCATGCTATTACTCCAGATGCAGTAATAATCATTGAACTCTGAACATTGTCCTAACCTACAATGCCAAAAAATGAATTTTTTAAATTTTTGGTCAAAGTTGTTAGTGAAACTCAGTGAGTTAGAGGGACACAATTGGCCTCAGCAACCTTCAATTGGAAAAGGAAAGGAAATAAATCAGTAGATTTCTGTTCCTGACTGTTATTCAGTGACTCTAGATGATAATGAGCCTGTGTGTATCTCAGATGAGGGCAGAATTTTCCTTTCACATTGACCACAATTTAGTCCATTTCCCATGGTTGTCTTGTGAAGTCACTGAGGTCCACAATAAAGGAATGGGCACTGAACACCTTTCCCTCAATGTAGCTGTCACTCAGCCTCCTGTGAAGGAGTCAGTCTCTGTCACCTTATCCCATGCTGTGTTGACAGACCCACTATGATGATATTGGGACTTTGCAACTATCCTCTTGCAGTCGAGGAAGGCGGCATGCTCAACTTAAACATTAGCCTCACCAACGGGCAGCTTTACTTACTGACCGTTTCTGTGCTGTACCTTCTGTACTTCTATGCAGCATAGAGAAGTGAAGCATTGTCTCGTATTTAATGCCATGATAGTGGTCCTGCCCACTGTATAGAATGCTGAGATTAAATCCAGCTCTGCTAAGTTGTGAAGGTTCACTGTCTATTTAACTGATCTGAAAAATGTAACTGCAGTCAGGAGGAATCTGGCCTCATACTCTCGGATTACAGAGAGAGTGTGTGTTGGCTGTTACTCCCCAAGTTCAATATTCTGTTTGAAAGGGACTAAAAGCTCAGGGACAGGCATCCAGCTCACAGTGTGGATCATGCTGGATGCTTATACTCCCTATCTTGCCTTGCCTTAACTTTTTGCATTTTGTCTCCTGAGCTAGAGTTCCCAAGCATCCAAGACTTCTGTCTTGCCTTGCTGTGTGGTGCAAACTCAAAGCCAGGACATGCATAATGTTTGTTCATAGGACTCAGTCAAGGGAGACAGCCTTCAGTCAGGGGTGGTGACACAGTAAGTCAAGGGCAGTGTCCAATACACATCTAGAGGATTAAGTATGGTCTGTCAGGCATTTGAAACAATAAGGATCATGAATCCTTTCTTTAAGGGGTGAGGGGCCATATGTTGGGCAGCCCACAGCCTGCCTTGGCTCATTCTGCCCGATTGTGAGCTCTTTTCCCCTGGATTAAGCGGAAGTGGGGAAATTGACTGAGGTAAAAGTGGGTGGCATAGCTGTTGGTACTTGTGTATCTGGGGCAAAGGTGGTGAGTTGCCATGAGCAAGTGAGGGGTCAGTACAGAGGTAATGCAGGATTAAAGGTGTCGAGGTGGGTGAGAGTGAGTGAGAGAAGATATTGCAAGCAATGGTGAAGATCATAGCACAAACACCTTGATGGATGGTGTGTGCAGAGGCAGAGATAGAAAAATAGAAGCACAGAGAGACGATTTGTCTCTTAGCCTGGATGATCAGAGAAAGTCATTCTTCCTATACTGCCAGGCATAACTGGAGACAAATGAGTCAACATTGACCTGGTGGGAAGGGGGCAATCTCAGACCAATTGGCAGGATCTGGTGTCATGGCCTTTACTGTCAAACTGGGAGAAGAGTACTGCCTTCCTCTGCATCACCCCACCCACGAGGACCCCCAGTTTCCTGTCCTCAAAGCTAATTTCCCACCTCTTCCATTTCTGGGGCAAATATTAGTGACCATGCAGGACTGCTCCAGGCTGATGGTTCCTGTTCAGATGTAAATGGCTTTTTAAGGATAACATTGGTGCCAGGGATGATGGTGCATTATGGAATATCCAAATAGTGGCAAGTAAGTCTGGGTACAGCAAGTGGTAGAATTGGCTTAATGTCAGGCGATGGGGGTCACTACTGGGGGAAGAGTATATGTTTAATGAATTACATTTTGGCCATATTTGACATTTATCAATTTATGATAAGTTTCACCTCAGAGACCCAGTATTGTAAATAGTTGACAGATTTTTCACATTTTGTTGCTGTTTGCGGAAGACTGTGTCATTGCTTTCGCATTGAATTCAATATGCAAACTGTTTTTTGGAGATGTGAAGTCTTATGTCTGAACAGTCACAAGTGCTGTAAAATGGTCATAATATCCCATGATCGGAAATAAAGCGTGCAGCAGTGACAGAGGGTGGAAAGAAACAACAATCAATCCCAATAATCCTCAGTGTACACAGATTGAGTTCTCTCTCTGTTTCAGCTTCTTTAATGGATGTCAAAGACGATATCCCATTCCTGGAGAAGGAGATGAAGAAGTCTCAAAGAATGTTGGTGAATGCTGAAATGGAGCCGTTTGACTCAGTTTCGCAACAGCATGAGCAGTTAGATGATGTTACTAACCGGTTTGTCTCTGAGATTGAGACAGACAACACAATGCCAGCTGATCTTCCAATATCCAAGACAAAAAGACAACTCGTTTCTCAATGTTGTGAGAGCAGCTGTACTGTGAGAGAAGTACTTGATCATTACTGTGGATATAGAAACTGATGTTGACTTGATCGTTATGTTTGTAGAATATTCTACACACATGGAATGAGATTCAGTCTCTTTTTAAAGTAAAAAATTACATTTTATGAATTTGGATTTCTGATAAGAACCTTCATCTTGCAGCAGCTAATTTTGGGAATCAGGGCTCAGAGGTCACCAGACCCTCTAGGATTTTCCAATCCAGAGTGAATGAAAAATCCATCACAATTTAATGATCTCGTCCTCAAATTCCCACAATGGGTGCTGACTCGAACTGTAAATTTGTCAAATGTCTTCTGTGGATGCTATTAAAATGACTTCAGTAGTGTTGATGTCAATAACTTGTAGTAACATAGCAATGATAAAAATTAAAAAAAAAGTCAAATGGATTTGTATTTTTGTATTGGTTCATTTCACAAAGTCAACCTTACAAAAAGTCTCTTTCATGAAAAATGACATATCACATTCAGTTTTTGTTTCAACAGTGTGTATTTTCACCATTAAGTGAACCATCTCAGGAGACAATAATTCAAAATTCAGACCATTTTCTTTTGACTTAGCTGCCATCTTACTTTCAATATGGCATCTGGTCTGATGTTCCCGGTTCAAGTTCTGGATGCTGTTTTGGTATGCGGTTCGAGAACAGGAAATATTCACCAGAAATATACAGGTCACGATGTTAATGGATACGGCATCATTAGAGCAGGAATTGGCCATTCAGCCCATTGCTCCTTCTTCATCTTGCAGTATAGCCATGGCTGATCGTCCAATTCAATAGCTTTATCCACACTATGACTTCAAAATCCCAACAATTTATCTTTATTTCTGTGTTCAATTGCGACTTCTTTCTTTAAAAATTGTATTCCCCAACCAGAGGAAACATCTTACTGGCATTTATCTTGCTATCGCTTTAAATATTTTGTAGGTTTCATTGAGGTAACTTCTCCATATTTGGAACAACCAAACATGAAAAGATACATTGTTAAAACGTATGTTCAAGAATGCAATGTAGTTATGAACAATGGAAGATGTTACAAGCAAAGTAAAAGAACATCCAGATGCAAGTTTAGCCTTATGTCAGCACTTACAGAGGGAAAGGTTGCCAACTTGAAGAGAAGGGGGCAATAAGGGCGGAGCACAGCTGGGCAGTGGCAGAATACTAAGAAAGATTGGGTAATGTAGGAGTCGGGAGAAGTGACCTCACACAGCTCAAAAGTATAACTGTGTACTAGTTTGAATGTTCATAGCACAATTGCTTCTGCATTTGATGCCCTTTCTTACAAGATCGTAGAATAAATTGTCTTGTTTTCAGTTTTGGTGTTCTCGTCTAAATTTTATTGATTTTGTTTCTAACATCTTACATATATCAGAAAATAGACATATGACTTCGATCTGAGCTCCCTCCAAGGTGCTGCAAGCTAGAGTATCCTCTATCCCCACAGTATAAGCTGTATATGATGATATTTTATATAATGATTTTCTCTAACTACTGCAATATTTTCTACTGATATGACAGGTACCAACAAGTCAATCCCTACTGTCACGTACTTATCTACAACACATTCAGCAAGAATTTTATACACAGTTGATACATTCCTAAGCTGGGAACCAGATAGATCAGGGTTTTGTCATTAAAGTTTAAAGAGATGTGCATTTGTTATCCATACCCTTATAAATTTGTCTCAAATTTTCCTGTATTTGTTTGAGTATCTATGATCCATAGGTATAGCAAACACTATCTTTCTTTGCATCTTCTGCAATGTGCTTACCCAACTTAGTCAATTTATTGATTGTACCCTTTGGAAAATAAAGAGCATGAAAGCAAGGGAAGGGTTAGAGCATGGAGACCACTGCTGATCTGTTGCAAGGAGTCTGAGGAATGAAGTTAGGATAAGAACAGTGGAATGCTCTTACACCAGTTAGCAGAGTAAGGTTGAGGTTGAAAAGTCACTATGACAAGATGAGCTAACACAGTTAGTAAAGTTAGCCTCACCTGCTAAGTATCATTATGGCAGGATTGGGACTATAAATATTTGGGGCATGACATTAAATATCTAATTAATAGTTAGTAGAGTCAGCCTGCTTGAGACTATTGACAATAAATATCTAATCATGACATTAGGAAAATATTAAGTAGGGTCTGGAATGAAAGACCATTGTTGCAAAAGCTGATACTAAATATCTAACCGTGACAGTAGAATAACGTTAAGTAGAATGTCGGAAAAACTATAGTGGGATAACTAGAGAGATAATGAGAACTAACATCAGTGGTTTATTGTGTGGCTGGAGTGAGGTACTTTGATTAATACAGTTGGACATGATAAAACATGATAAAACAGAAACATGATAAAAAAAAGTATAAAAAACCACGGACCCTGAGATTCGGGGGCATTCTAGAATCTGCTTTTTGAGTGTCAAGGTTTTTTATTTGCAAATAAAAGACCTATTTCTTGAAGAACTCTCTGTATCTCCTGGTGATTCTCTACATTTTCTCCATGACAACCCACATGACTCTATGATGCAATAGTCAGGCTCCAAATTATTCACAACAGTCCTCGATCTGTGATTAATTTGGGACCTTGAATCCCTTGGCCTTTTCTTAAAATTTAGCTGTGAATCTCGGGTTCAGACCTTTGGGTACATATTAGCTAAATGGATGAAAGTAACTATTGATATGTCCATATTGAAAAATTCTCATTACATCATTGTACCAGGCCATGCTTTGGACTGTCCCTTCTCTGAGTCAATGGCTGTGTTCTGTTATTCTGCTGAGCTGTTTCCACCACTAACTGGCCCACTAAGGTTGTACAGAGTGCAAGTGGGAGTCATACACCTTCAGCACAAGGGTAAATCAGGCAGGTTTATGACACAGGTATAAGCTCGCAGTATACATTTTCACACAAATTCTTACCATCATTGATTAACCCAAGTCAATTTTCCAGTAACTTAAAATGGACACTAGTCTAGTTAAGTTCAGGAGCTAAACAGATCACTCAATTTCAGCAAAGGATCCTGATAAATCATGCATATTTGTCAAATGTATGATTACTTGCTTTCATCCTGTTTTCTTCAGATTCAATGTTGAGTGTTGAACTCCACATTGCTGTTGGTTTTGTATAGTCCAAGACATGGTGTGGGTGTGTATTGGGTGGTCCTCCATGTCCCTCCTTCTGCGCACACCAATCCGATATGTATTGGCGTGAAAAATAATATTCTGTGAATTACACAAGTAACTATTCTGGTTGTCACCAATCAATTAGATTGGTTCAAAATGATAAATTAATTTGTAAAATGCTTCATCAGTGACCAGTGTTTCCAGTGCCCCTTTCCTTTCCAGCACATATATCACTGGTCATAATTACCACATACAATCCCAACCAACCAGCTGCAAACCTCTTCTCCCACACTGGGTATCTCAAACAGATCTGCTTCCTCCTCTGCCTCAATATCACAGAGAGATGTCTGATGTCTAACTTCCTGTTACAGCTCTTCACACACATATCATTTCCATCTTTCTCTCCTCCCCCTCTCTCACACACACACACGCACACACCACTTCTCCACTCTAATTGATAAACTACATGAATCAGTGTGACCATACGCAGATGGCAGTGATCAGTGTGCTGATGCATTTGTGAGTGCATGACTGAGAGATTCCACACAAGTGACCTGTCACTCCTTGGAAGGAGCCAGTTACATCGAAATTGCAGGTGCTGTCAGTTTTGCAGCCACTGGGAGAGGATAACCTTCCTTTCCATCAGACCTCAGGTCCCATTCCTGCATCCAGCAGAGTTCCTTCTCAACATCACAAGACACACAGAGCCTGTGTCAGCACTATATTTCACAAGCCCCCAGAAAATGAAGTCAGGCCAGTAAACACTGGGCCTCCCGTGCAACCCACTACATCTGCCTCAGATGGGTACTTCTGGTACTTCATGTCGGCCTGCTGCTGCTCCTGGGCTTGCCATCATCCCTGATCCTCTTGTATCCATTTTCACTTCTTTAGGAAGGTAATCACAGTGTCCAGCTTCCCACCAGCAGCTGGGCACAATACTCTAGCTGGAAATGATCTCCGTTAGGAACATAAAGAGCACCTAGGTACATGTGGCAATGATAAATCAAATGAAATCAAGCTGTTTACTGTGTCGATTCAAATAAACAGCTCAACACCTCTGTTTTGAAACCTCTCTTCAAAAATAAAGCCGTTGTGTCATCATACCTGCCCATTAAGTAAAATGAACCATCAATGTCCAAAGACTTTGTTTCAGTTCTATAAACCTCGGTTAGTACACTACAATACATATACAATATATTGACTCATGCATTGTAAACTTTCACTACTACAGTCTAGAAATCTCGCAATGCCAACACCAAGCTCAAGGTCTCTTTCTCAATCATGGAATATTTCTGTAATTTTCTGCAAAAACAACCAATAGGTCTTTCTATCTTCTTGTTATCTGCTTGCAAGAGTACAGCACTGGCACCCACATCACTCACAACAACAGTCCCATGGCTTTGCATAATTAGATGTGGCTAACACAGCTTTCAGGCTGTCAAATTCCTTCTGACATTCTGTTATCCATTGTTCTTTTCTGTACTTCTTCAACAAGTCAGTCAGTGGAGCAACCATGTTGCTAAAACTGGGTACAAACTTCCAATAGAAACCACTCACTCTCAAGAATCGTAGTACTTCCCTCTTTATCGATGGCATGGGATACTCCCCAGTAGCCTTTGTTTTCACATCCTCTGGGGCCATGTGTCCATGTTCAATAACATGGCCCAGGAACTTGACTTGGACTTTTGTGAACTCACTCTTATCCATTGAATCATTCTGACAGATGCTCTAAAAGTACCTTCCATGTGTGACTAAAACTCACCACTAAAACTTGCCGATATACACCACAAAATTGGGGAATTCTGAAATTACTTCATTGGTTCGTCTTTGAAATGGGAATGATGCATTTTTCATACCAAATGACTAGATTTTCAACTGGTACAATCCGGCAGGTTTCACGAAAGCTGAAATTCCCTTCGCACTTTTGGATAAATGTCCCTGCAAGTATCCTCTGAGTAAATCCAACTCTGAAATATATGTTATTTTTCCAATCTTCTCAATGCAACCTTTCACATGTGGAACAGGATATGAATCAGATTTGGTAACAGCAATAGTCCACAAATAATCATCGGGTACTTCCTGGTTTTGTCAGCATCACTCTGGAGGAGCTTCATTCACTGCATCTCACTTTGATTGTCTTGTCTGTGAGCAGGCATTCAATCTCTTTTTGAACCTATGACAACTTTGAAAGATGACGCCTGTGAGGGTGATGCCTAATTGAAACCACATTTCCGACATCTACACCATGCGTAATTAGATTAGTACTTCCCAGCTTATTCCCACATATCTCCCCACACGATTGCAAGAACTCATTCAGGTCATTTTGATTTTCCTTCAGAAGGTCACTCAATAATTTAACACAATTTATGACAACTTCCTCATTGTCCAATTCAGAATCCTCTTAACTTGGTTCTTCACTTAGTGTTGCAAACAATAACACACTCTCCTTTTGCATTCCTTCCCTATCAAAATACCTTTTGAGCATATTCACTTGACACAAAGTTTGTGAGAAGATTTGTAACTCGGGTGCTCGTTGCTGTGGTTCTGTTCGCTGAGCTGGAAGTTTTTGTTGCAAACGTTTCGTCCCCTGTCTAGGTGACATCCTCAGTGCTTGGGAGCCTCCTGTGAAGCGCTTCTGTGGTGTTTCCTCCGGTATTTATAGTGGCCTGTCCCTGCCGCTTCTGGTTGTCAGTTTCAGATGTCCGCTGTAGTGGCCGGTATATTGGGTCCAGGTCGATGTGTTTGTTGATGGAGTTTGTGGATGAGTGCCATGCTTCTAGGAATTCCCTGGCTGTTCTTTGTTTCGCTTGCCCGATAATGGTAGTGTTGTCCCAGTCGAATTCATGTTGCTTGTCGTCTGCGTGTGTGGCAACTAGGGATAGCTGGTCATGTCGTTTCGTGGCTAGTTGGTGTTCATGGATGCGGATCATTAGCTGTCTTCCTGTTTGTCCTATATAGTGTTTTGTGCAGTCCTTGCATGGGATTTTGTACACTACATTAGTTTTGCTCATGCTGGGTATCGGGTCCTTCGTTCTGGTGAGTTGTTGTCTGAGTGTGGCTGTTGGTTTGTCTGCTGTTATAAGTCCTAGTGGTCGCAGTAGTCTGGCTGTCAGTTCAGAGATGTTCTTGATGTATGGTAGTGTGGCTAGTCCTTTGGGTTGCGGCATGTCCTCGTTCTGTTGTCTTTCCCTTAGGCATCTGTTGATGAAATTGCAAGGATATCCGTTTTTGGCGAATACCTTGTATAGGTGTTCCTCTTCCTCTTTTTGCAGTTCTGGTGTGCTGCAGTGTGTTGTGGCCCTTTTGAATAGTGTCTTGATGCAACTTCGTTTGTGTGTATTGGGGTGGTTGCTTTTGTAGTTCAGGACTTGGTCTGTGTGTGTGGCTTTCCTGTGTACCTTGGTGGTGAATTCTCCGTTTGGTGTTCTCTGTACCCTCATGTCTAGGAATGGGAGTTGGTTGTCCTTTTCTTCCTCTCTCGTGAATCTGATTCCTGTGAGTGTGGAGTTGATGATCCGGTGTGTTTTCTCTATTTCTGTGTTTTTAATTTTTACAAAGGTGTCATCAACATATCTGACCCAGAGTTTGGATTGAATTTGTGGTAAGACTGTTTGTTCTAACCTTTGCATTACTGCTTCTGCTATGAGTCCCGAGACTTGACACATTCTGTGAGATTTATTTCTATCTGATAATCTAATTAAATAGTTCTCCTCACTCAATCTCTTTTTGATTGGATATGGCCCATCAACCTTAACTTTCATGGTTCACCTTCTACTAAAAGTGATACTAAGAGTTTATCTCCATTAGCGAATGCGCAAATTTTTGATTTGTCTGCTTCCTGTTTCATCATCTGCTGTGCTACTTTTAAATGCTGTCTCGCCAACTCACCTGGTCTATTTTATCTTGCCCTAAACTTTGACACAGGTTTTAAATGTGTGGTCTCTCAACTCCAACTCACCAATTTCTCCTCAACTGATTGTAATCATTCTCTCACCTCATGTTCAAGCTGGACTGAATTTAGTTGATTCAGTCAGTGCACCTCTCATTACAAAAATGCGATTGGAATTCCTTTATCCCAACCCACTGGACAGCCTTGACTATAAGTCCTCAATATGATCTTTAAAGTTTGATGCCAGTGGTTAGTACTGATGCCTCACAGCACCAGGGTCCCAGGTTCGATTCCAGCCTCAAGCGACTGTCTGTGTGGAGTTTGCACATTCTCCCTGTGTCTGCCTTGGTTTCCTTCGAGTGCTCCGGTTTCCTCCCACTGTCCAAAGATGTGCACATCAGGTGAATCAGCGGTGCTAACTTCCCCACAGCATTAGGTGCATTAGTCAGAGGGAAATGGGTCTGGGTGGGTTACTCTTCGGAGGGTCAGTGTGGACTGGTTGGGCCGAAGGGCCTGTTTCCACACTGTAGGGAATCTAATCTATTCAAATGCTCCCTGCAATTCTGGATGATGCCGTGGATATGAATTGTTTTATTCCTTAGCTATCTATTACTTCCTTGAATAATTCTGATGTAAGATTTGATCTTTGATCAGATTGTAGCTTATAAAAAAACTTGAGTCACTCTTCTTTAATCCAAATAATTGTGTTACCGTGTAATGGAATGGCCATTTCATTCCTTTAGCCACTTTCTCATGTGAAATGAAAACAGCTTCTACGTTCTTCTCCTCAAAATTTGGCCAATTTTGGACATATTTAAACAGATTCCCACCAGGCCTTTGGCTAGATTGGGAGTGCTCTCCGTCACTATCCTCATCAGTGCTTCTCGTTTTTACCTCTGTCTCTACTATTTTAAGTCGACTTTGAGTTTTCAGTTCCAAACTGTCATTCAAAAGTTCTCTCGTTCTCGCTTTCTTCCGTTTTTAATCATAATTCAAACTGTTTCATTTTGCTTTCTCTTTCTTTGTGTTGTGCCATGTCTATTGTTTCCTTTTGGTTTTTCTTTTGCCATTGCCTCCAATTCAAGTTGCTTCATTCGCAGTTGGATTCTAGCCATTTCCACAGATTCCGATGGTATCCTTGGTAACTGTAAATGCTGCATAATTACCGCAATTGTCTCACCATTCCCCACAAGCACAAGCACACCCAAACTCCAGGTTGTTTGCCAATTCCAAAGGCTTTCCCTTTCTCACTTTCTGTAAAACTTCCAAAGTGACTTCTTCCATCCCCAGGAAAGTCTTTGTGACTTAAACAGCCATTACTACACAAGGCACAACCCATTTAAACCATGCAAATTCAACCCCAAAAATGAAAACAACACCAATACTCACCACTCACTGCCTTTGAATCCAATGATCTTAAACCCAAATTACAATTAGATATTTTGTTCTCGACAAGAACCCCTAATTCATTACAGAGCAGACCAAACCCCCTTAAAATATATTAAGAAGATAGTCTAGACCTTAACATTTCTTACTTTAAAGGAAGTTGCATTCCAGAAGCAACTCAATTGGTCAAATGACCAAATTTGAAGCAAAACACCCTTCATTCACATACTATAGTTAAAATACAACAAAAGAAGAAATTGGAATAACTTAACTCGATTGGAAAATTTGCAAAGCGGTTACCCAGTCTACAATCCGTATCCCCAGTGTACAGGAGATCACTTTGTGAGCAGCAAATATAGTGGACTAGATTGCATGAAGTGCCCCATCTTCAGCATATATACCAACCTTTTCCTAACTAAAATTAGTTCTGAAGAAGAGTCACTGAACCTTAGTCACTAATTCTGCTTTCTCTCCATAGTTTGCTGCCAGACCTGCTGAATATCTCCAGCAGATTCTGTTTTTGAATTGTTTGATGATGCCTATAAATTCATGAATGAAGTTCTTTAAATCCAAGTTATTGTTGGGGTGATAAAAGAAAAGCATTTGAATTAAATTTGGAAAATTCTACAATGTCAGCTTTCTCAAAGTTGAATCTTGCCTATTAGGAGCAAATTATACACTCATATTCCCAGCTAATATTGTCTTGCTTATATTAAACTTGTTTCATAAATACCCCACAATAAGTTTGCCTGGATTGTACAGTTTTTGAATCTCAGTTTTACAGTTTGTTCATGAACGTCAACGATAGCACATACAGTTCATTGGGAAGTATGATTCAAAGCTATTGTTATGAAATTAAAGAAGTGTACTGCACCTTTAAGAGAGAGATAGAGCTGTTCTGAACTGAGAGATTACATGCACCCTTAGACCTTGAAATGGATACCGTTTTGTTTGCTGTTTTGACAATTCAAATTTAACCAATCAGTTTAAATTATGCCCCAGATGATAAAACCAATCAAATTTGAATTTATTGTTTTGCCAATATCGAACCAATGAGATGATCCAATGCTGGGGGATATAATTAATTAACAGAGAGGTTCACCTCCGTGTTATATCACTGTGAATAAATTAGACTACTTACAAAAGTAAGCTGTCATAAGAAATCTCTGTAATCTCCCTTCACAGTCTCAACCTTTTCCCTTCCAATGTCGTTGGTTCCAATGTGGTCAATGACCTCCTGCTGGCCCCCTCCCCCGTGAGAACATTCTGCACCCTCTCTGAGACATCCTTGATCCTGGCACTAGGAAAACTACACACCATTCTGCTTTTTCTCTGCTAGCCACAGAAATGTCTGTCTGTACCTCTAACTACACAATCCCCTAACACAATTGATGTCTTAGAAGCCGACGAACCCCTCATTGCATTAGAGCCAGCCCCAATACCAGACACTTGGCTGTTTATGCTACGTTCCCCTGAGAATCCATCACCCCCTACATTTTCCAAAACAGCATACCTGTTTGAAATGGGTATATCCACAAAAGACTCCTGCTCCAGCTGCCTACCTCTCTTACCTTTCCTGGAGTTAACCAATCTATGTGACTGTATCTGAGACTTTCCCCCCTTTCTATAACCGCCATCCATCACATACTGTTGCTGTTGCAAATTCCTCATTGCTTCTATCTGTCTCTCCAACTGATCCACTCGATCTGACAAGATTCGCATCCAACAGCATTTATGGCAGATATCATCCGCAGTAACCCTAAAACTCTCTTTAAACCCCCACATCTGACAAGATGTACATATCACTGCAAAGGCCATTTTTGCTCCTTCACAATCTACAGACCCAGAAAATAACACCGTCTTATTCCTCTACAAACACTGTCCCAGGTTAAATTAATAGCTATGGCTTATATTTTAAGTTTAATCAAGAGACTTATCTCCAAAAACATATAATCAAGAAAGAATCCACTATAATCACTAGTGCAGCCTTTCTCTTGGACAGACTTAAAACAACGATTAACGTATCTGATTCTGTGCTGTGAACTTCGTCCAACAGTTCCTCCAAGATTAGTTGTAAATTTCACTGTTTGATAATTTTCCCAGATGCACTCTGATGTCCAGTGATATACGAATTCACACAGCAAAGACGGTAACTGTGCAGGTGTTTTTTTCTTTTTCTCTCTCACTCTCTCTTTCTCTCACTCTCACTCTCACTCTCTCTCTCTCTCTCTCTCTCTCTCTTCTGCACTGTCCTCACCATGTGCTTCCTTTGTCTGCTCTTCTCCCGTTTAAACTGGTGTTGTTTTGACGTCTTTTTCCAAACTTCCAAAACAATGCAACAGCATATAAAACAGTAATTGCTGCTCCTGGAATTCGAGGAAATCACCTCCAACACCTAAAGTACCTCAAACAAAGGAGCAGCTCCTACAGCCAGAAATTTTTCCTGTCCTCCATCTTGGATTACCCAGAATCCTAATGTTTGTTCTTCATATGCAAACACTGTACAGAACTGATTTAATACTTGTATACATCCAGAATGTTTTTTTATGAATCAAGTATATTTTGATAATAGAATAGTTGAGGATCTTGTGCTTTAAAACAAAATGAGAGAGAGCTGGGTCCATTCAGTTATCAAACCCTTTCTTCACTTCAAAAATGAGTGTAAATAATGTCCTGCATGACTCGGAAATGTCTCTGGTTTCTGCAACTGCAGGGAATGTCAAGTTCAAGTGTTAGTTTTTTCTTCATATGCAAAGACTCGACAGAACTACTTTAGTACCTCTGTATGTACATAAAGATTTTTATCCATGAAAGAAGTATATTTTTCAAATACAAGAAATGAAAGACAATTAGCAGATTCTCAAATAAAAAGCAAGTGTTTAGGGACAACAGCTTCATAAAGAGAAGAGCAGACGTGAGGGAGTCGTCCAGTAGTGGTGGGAGACAAAAGCTGGCCTCAAACAATCTATTGCTATCTGTCAGAGCCAAAGTGCAACAACACAGAAGAATAGCAAAGTCGGTATTCCTTCTCTGTCTCTTTTGATTGTCAAAGTCATGTAAATTAAGAGATATTATTGCAGCCGAAGACTACAGTTAATTGATTTTTAAGATATTTAACATCCAAAAGAATTAATTAAGCAGAATAGAGATGGCTAGACAGGCAATCTGTTGTAGCTGTAGTATGTGCACAATGGTGGAGTCTGTGAACATCAATGGTGACCACATCTGCAGCAAGTGTTGACAGCTCAAAGAACTTTGGCTCAGAGTTGATGAGCTGTAGTCTGGGTTGTAAACATTGAGGGAGTGGGAAAGGAACCTGGTCACTGCATTTTAGGAGGCAATTGCATGCTTTAGATTGATTCATTGTGGGGAGGCAGTGGCATAGTGGCAATGTCAATGTACGAGCAATCCAGAACCTCATGCTGATATTCTGAGGCTGGGTTTGAATCCCCGTATGGCATTTGGTGAAATATGAACTTCAAACATTCCATTAACACTAAAGAATACAGAGGAAGAAATTAAGTACCATCATCAACACTAGGGAAAAAGTGTTAAACAAATTAATGGGACTGAAACAAGTAAGTCCCCAGGTCCTGATGATTTGCATCTCAGGGTCCTAAACAAAGTTGTTACAGGGATAGTGGATACTTTGGTTGTAATTTTCCAAAAATCCCTGGATTTTCGAGTAATACTGGAGGATTAGAAAACTGCCACTGTGACAATTCATAAAGGGAAGAAACCAAAAAGCCAGAAACGTTAAACTAATTAGCATAACATCTATTATTGGAAAGATGTTGGAATCAGTTATTAAGGAATCGATGTCAGCACTTTTGGAATATCAAATCAAGCAGAGTCATCATGGCTTCATGAATGAGAAATCATGTCTGACTAATTTATTCAAATCGTTCAAAGAAGTCTTAACTGGAGTGAATTGAGGGGATAACCAGTAGGTGTGTTGAATTTGGACTTCCAGAAGGTACTCAACAAGGCACCTCACAAAAGGTTAAGTCATAGGATAAAAGCCTATTGTGTGAGAGATAATATTTATTGACATGCATAGGAAATTGGCTATGGACAGGAAATAGTAAGTGGGATAAGGGGTTATTTTTCAGATTGTTGACCTGTAACAAGTGGGGTTTTACATGGACGAGTGCTGGGATTGCAACAGTTTACAATAAATATGTGATTTGATGTATTATTGCCACATATACCTAGGAGCAGTGAAACCTTATGTTTTGTGTGCAATACAGGCCAATGATAATAAAAAAAAGATCATTGGGTGACTGAACAGAGTGAGGAATACAAAGTTACGGCTGCAAAGAAGGTGCACAAAAAAGCAAGATCAACATAAGATTTAAAATTTGAGAGGTCCATTCAGAAGTCTAATAACAGTGGGAAATAAGCTGTTTTTGAACCTGTTCGTATATGTGTTTATGCTTTTGTATCTTGTGCCTGACTAAAGAGGTGGAAGAGATTATAAATGGGGTGGAGGGGTCTTTGATGTTGGCTGCCTTTTTGAGGAGGCAAGATGTGTTGATGAAGTCAATTAATGGAAGGTTGGCTTGAGTGATGGACTGGGCTGTGTTCACAACTTTCTGTAGTTTCTCATTGTCCTGAATACAGCATTTGCCACACCAAGCCATGATGCATCTATACAAATTACTGAGAGTCCTTATGAATATGCTGAATTTTCTCAACCTGCTGAGGAAGAAGAAGCATTGTTGTACACTCTTGACCGTTGGTGACAATTACTCCAAGGAACTTGATGCTCTTAACCCATCTCCACTTCAGCTGCAATGATACAGATTGGAGCATGCCCACTTGCTTGCTTCCTGAAGTCGATGATCAGCTCTTTAGTTTTGCTGACAAGGGAAAGATAGTTATCTTTACATCACACCATCAAGCACTCGACCTCTTACCTGTGTGATGAATCTATTCCTTTAACAAAGTTATACTGTCCTTGGCTTTTTATTCAGAGAGGTCATAAATGACATAGACCCCAAAACGTCTGGGGTTGAAGGGTTCTCGAGCCAATTTCATAATAGCTAACATATACTGCCTCAAGCAGAAGGCTTTCAAGTTTAAAAAGAAAACACTTATACAATGAAAGGAGTGTGGCCAGTTCCCCCAGCTCAGTCAATCTCTGGCTTAGTTTGGTTTTTAGCAGTAGTTTGGATAAAGCTGCTGGACCCAAAGAAGCAGGTCCAGGCTGCTACTCTCTCTCTGACTTGTATCCTGTAAGAAGCTGTGCTTAATTTTACTTTTTGTGCCAATGAGGATTGTGGCAAGTATTTCAAACAGCATAATTAAGTGGGGATAGTCTGTTGGGTTTTAGAATAGGTTAGATTATTCTATATTCTATTCTCTTTTGCTTGTGCTTTATTTGGTAAACTTGTAAATAAATTCAGTTTTGTTTAAAGCTAAGTGGTTTGACGAGTAACATTTCTCCTGGAATATCTACTTTATATCTGCTGAAAACAAATAGCAAATTTAGGGTCTGGGCTACCCTCTTGAAATGTTTTGAGGGATCTGGTCTGGTCCATAACACCTATATGAATGACTTGGAAGAATGAAGTGAATGTACTTGAGTCAATCTGCAGACAATACAAAACTATGTGGAAGACAAGTTGCGAAGGGTTATAACTGGCGTGCATTGACATATTGATAGGTTACGTAAGTGAGCAAAACATTGGCACAGTAAAATATGGGCAAGTGTGAAGTTGTTCACTTCCGAAGATAGAACAAAAGAACATGATTTAAATTGAGAAAAATTGCAGAAAGCTGCAACACAAAGGAAATTGGGAGTACTTGTGCATAAAATACAGAAAGCTAGCACACAGGTACGGCTGGTAGTCAGGAAGCTAATGGAATAATGGCCATTAATTCAAGCAAGTTGAAATATAAGAGTACGGAAGTCTTACTGCAATTGTACAAGTTGTTGTTGAAACCATATGTGGAGTATTGTGAGCAGTTTTAGTTCCATTATTAAAAGAAAGATATCATTTTGTTGGAGGTAATCCATAGAAGGTTCACTAGGATGAACCCCAGGTACAGAGGGATTGTCTTATGAACAAAGCCTAAGCAGGTTGGGACTCCACTTATTGAAGTTTAGAAGAATGAGAGGTGATCTCTTTGAAACATATAGAAGACTCTTAAAGAGCTTCCCAGGATAAATGCTGAGAGGATGTTTCCCCTCATAGGAGAGTCTGGGACGAGACGGCATAGTCTCAGAATAAAGGGGCGTCAAGTAAAGGTTGAGATAAGGAGGAATTTAGAGTCTGAGGGTTTAAAGTCTTTGGAACTCCTTGGCACATAAAGCTGTAAGGGCAGCGCCTTTAATATAGATTCTTGATCAGTAAGGGAATCAAGAGTTACAAAGAAAAGACAGGACAGTGGACATGAGGAATGCTGGATGAACCATGATCCTGTTGAATGGTGGGGCGGCTTGAAGGACTGAATGGCCTGCTCCTCTTCAGATTTCTTACAGGCTTAAATAAAATCCTGAATCAAAAATCTACATCAACGTAACCAATGACAATTGTGACCAATACACATTGGGTTCACTGATGTCCTTTCGAGAAGGAAATATCTGGACCCATAGTAATGTGATTTATTCTCAAGTGCCCTCTGAAACTGCCGAACAAGTCAACCAGTTCCAGATCAATTGAGATTGGGTTAGTGACACCAATGCTATATTAAACATGGTATTTAGTTTTTGAATGGCTCAGCCAATTCTAATAGGCCTGAGGGTCTTGCTCCCAATAGGGATAAACATGTAAACTACAGGGAGGATGATTGACAAGGATTTACAAGAATGGCTGCATGTTTTAAAAATGAAGCAACCTGACACTCATGGCATGTATAATTTTAAAGCTGTTTGAGCAAGTAATAGTTGGAAATGTTGCAGATGAACAGGAGCTAAGGAAATTCTAGAACATAGAACATAGAACATTACAGCGCAGTACAGGCCCTTCAGACACTGATGTTGAACCAACCTGTGAAACCAATCTGAAGCGCATCTCCCCCACACCATTCTTATCCATATGCCATATCCATGTGACTAGAACTGTACGCAACACTCCAAGTGTGACTGCAGCATGACCTCATGTTTCCAAAACTCAATCCCTATACCAATAAAGGCTAACACACCGTATGCCTTCTTAACAACCCCATCAGCCTGTCTGGCAACTTTCAAGGATCTATGTATCTGTACACCGAGATCTCTCTGCTCATCTACACTACCAAGAATCTTACCATTAGCCCAGTACTCTGCATTCCTGTTACTCCTTCCAAAGTGAATCACCTCAAACTTTCCCACATTAAACTCCATTTGCCACATCACAGCCCAGCTCTGCAGTTTATCTATGTCCCTCTATAACCTGCAACATCCTTCGGCACTATCGACAATTCTACCAACTTTAGCGTCATCCGCAAATTTACTAACCCATCCTTCTATGCCCTAATCCTTTTCATTTAAAAAAATGACAAATGGCAGTGGAACGAAAACAGATCCTTGTGGTACACCACTAGTCACTGAACTCCAGAATGAACATTTCCCATCAACCATCACCCTCTGTCCTCTTTCAGCTAGCCAATTTCTGACCCAAACGCTCAATCACCTTCAATCTCATGCGTTCATATTTTGTGTAATACCCTACCCCGGGGAACATTATCAAACATCTTACTGAATCCATATACATCACATCAACCATTTTACTCTCATCCACCTGTTTGGTCACATTCTCAAAGAATTCTGTAAAGAATGTGAGGCACGACCAACCCTTCACAAAACCATGTTGACTAACGCTAATTAATCTATTCCTTCCAGATGATGATAAATCCTGTGTCTTATAACCCTTTCCAACACTTTACCTACAACTGAAATAAGGCTCACAGGTCTATAATTTCAAGGGTTGTCTCTACTCCCCTTCTTAAGCAAGGGAACAACATTTGTATCCTTCAGTCTTCTGGCACTTTTCCTGTAGATATTGATGACATAAAGATCAAAGCCGAAGGCTCGGCAAATCTCCACCCTGGCTTCCTAGAGAATCCTAGGATAAATCCCATCCGGCCCAGGGGACTTATTTATTTTTACACTTTCCAGAATTGCTAACACTTCCTCCTTGTGAACCTCAATCCTATCTAGTCTAGGAGCCTGTATTTCAGTATTCTCCTCAACCGCATTTTTTTATGTGAATACAGACAAAATGTATTCATTTAGTGCTTCCCTTATTTCCTCTGACTCCATGCAATTCCCACTACTATCCTTGATTGGTCCTAATCTTACTTTAGTCATTCTTTTATTCCTGATATATCTATGGGAAGCTTAAGGGTTTTCCTTGATCCTATCTGCCAACAACTTGTTATGTCCCCTCCTGGCTCTTCTTAGCTTTCTCTTTAGGTCTTTCCTGACTAATTTGTAACTCGCAAGCACCTTAAATGAGCCATCACATCTCATCCTAACACAAGCCTTCTTCTTCTTCTTCTTGACAAGATATTCAACTTCCTTAGTAAACTCGGGCTCCCGCACTCAGCAACTTCTTCCCTGCCTGACAGGTACATACTTATCAAGGACCCCCGATAGCTGGCCCTTGAATAGGCTCCACATTTCAATTGTGCACATCCCCTACAGTTTCTTTCCCCATCCTATGCAGACTAAATCTTGCCTAATTGCATCGTAATTGTCTTTCCCCCAGCTAAACTCTTGTCCTTTGATATACAGGGGAAACTCGACTATCCGAACGTGATGGGCGGGCACTATTTCGCTCGGATAATCGATTATTCGGTTAATCGATTAAATGCCTTTCCACTGAGGCTCGGAGTTTTTAAAATCTGCTGCCCGTTCAAGAGACTGCAGCAGCACATAGCGTGTCAGACCCTGTCCCCAACATGACCCACCGCCCCCAGAACCCTGTCCAACACCGCTCTCCGCCTCCGACACTGCCCTCCCGACCCCAACACCGCCCTGGCCCTGACACAGCCCTCACCCCCAAACGCATCCGACACTGCCCCACCGCTCAAACCCCTCCAAATATCGCACCCCCACCCCCTACCCCACCTCATACCGCCCCCACTCCCAACTTGAAGAAAGGATTGCGAGGATGATTCAGGAGAAGAGTGAAAGTAATTGAGTGGTTGTTATGGGGGACTTTAACTTTCCAGATATTGATTGGGAAAGCTATAGCTCGAGTTCGTTAGATGGGTCGGTGTTTGTCCAATGTGTGCAGGAGGGTTTCCTGACACAATATTTAGACAGGCCAACAAGAGGTGAGGCCAAACTGGATTTGGTTCTGGGTAACGAACCAGGCCAGGTGTTAGAATTGCAGGTAGGTGAGCATTTTGGGGACAGTGACCACAATTCGGTGACTTTTACTCTAGTGATGAAGAGGGATAAGTGTGCACTGCAGGGCAAGAGTTCTCGCTGGGGGCAGGGAAATTATGATGTGGTGAGCCACGACTTAGAATGCGTGGCTTGGAAAAGTAGGCTTCAAGGGAAGGGCGCAATTGATATGTGGAACTTGTACAAGGAGCAACTATTGTGTGTCCTTGATAAGTATGTACCTGTCAGGCAGGGAGGAAAGGGTCGTGTGAGGGAGCCGTGGTTTAATAAGGAATTGGAATCCCTTGTTAAAGGGAAGAGAGCGGCCTATGTAAAGATGAGGAGTGAAGGTTCAATTGGGGCGATTGAGAGTTATAAGGTAGCCAGGAAGGATCTGAAGAGAGAGCTAAGAGCAGCAAGGAGGAGACATGAAAAGTCCTTAGTTGGTTGGATTAGGGAAAACCCAAAGGCTTTCTATAGGTAAGTCAGGAATAAAAGAATGACTAGGGTAGGAATAGGTCCAGTCAAGGATAGTAGTGGGAAGTTGCATGTGGAGGCTGAGGAGATTGGGGAGACACTGAATGAATATTTTTCGTCAGTATTCACTCAGGAACAGGACATTGTTGCCGATGTGAATACTGAGTCACAATTAATTAGAATGGATGGCTTTGAGGTATGTAGGGAAGAGGTGTTGGAAATTCTGGAAAGGGTGAAAATAGGTAAGTCCCCTGGGCCTGATGGCATTTATCCTAGGATTCTCTGGGAAGCAAGGGAGGAGATTGCAGAGCCATTGGCCTTGATTTTTATGTCCTCGTTGTCTACAGGAATAGTGCCAGAAGACTGGAGGATAGCAAATGCGGTTCCCTTGTTCAAGAAGGGGAGTAGGGATAACCCTAGTAACTATAGGCCGGTGAGTTTCACTTCTGTTGTGGGCAAAGTCTTAGAGAGAATTGTAAGGGATAGGATTTATGAACATCTGGATAGGAATAATGTGATCAAGGATAGTCAGCATGGTTTTGTGAAGGGCAGGTTGTGCCTCACAAACCTTATTGAATTCTTTGAGAAGGTGACTAAGGAGGTAGGCGAGGGTAAAGCGGTAGATGTGGTGTATATGGATTTTAGTAAGGCGTTTGATAAGGTTCCCCATGGTAGGCTTCTGTAAAAAATACGGAGGTATGGCATTGAGGGTGAGTTGGAGGTTTGGATTAGGAATTGGCTGGCTGGAAGAAGACAGAGGGGAGTAGTTGATGGTAAAGGTTCATCTTGGAGTGCAGTTACGAGCGGTGTTCCGCAAGGATCTGTTTTGGGACTATTGCTGTTTGTCATTTTTATAAATGACCTGGAGGAGGGGCTAGAAGGTTGGGTGAGCAAGTTTGCTGATGATACGAAAGTCGGTGGAGTTGTTGACAGTGAGGATGAATGTGTCAGGTTACAGTGGGATATAGATAAGCTGCAGAGCTGGGAAGAAAGGTGGCAAATGGAGTTCAATGAAGGTAAGTGTGAGGTGATTCACTTTGGTAGGAGTAACAAAAAGATGGGTGCTGGGCTAATGGTCGGATACTTGGTAGTGTGGATGAGCAGAGTGATCTTGGTGTCCATGTACACAGATCTCTGAAAGTTGCCACCCAGGTAAATAGTGCGGTGAAGAAGGCATATGGCGTACTGGCTTTTATTGGTAGAGGAATTGAGTTCCGGAGTCCTGAGGTGATGTTGCAGTTGTATAAGACTCTGGTGCGGCAGTATCTGGAGTATTGTGTGCAGTTTTGGTCGCCGTACTATAGGAAGGATGTGGAGGCACTGGAACGGGTGCAGTAGAGGTTTACCAAGATGTTGCCTGGTATGGTCGGAAGATCGGATGAGGAAAGGCTGAGGCACTTGGGGCGGTTTTCATTGGAGAAAAGAAGGTTAAGGAGTGACTTGATAGAGGTGTACAAGATGATTAGGGGTTTAGATAGGGTTGACCATGAGAATCTTTTTCCACGTATGGAGTCAGCTATTACAAGGGGGCATAGCTTTAAATTAAGGGGTGATAGGTATAGGACAGATGTTAGGGGTAGATTCTTTCCTCAGCGAGTCGTGAGTTCATGGAATGTCCTGCCAGTCGCAGTGGTGGACTCTCTTTATGGGCATTTAAACGGGCATTGGATCGGCATATGGAAGATAGTGGGCTAGTGTAGGTTAGGTGGGCTTGGATCGGTGCAACATCGAGGGCTAAAGGGCCTGTACTGCGCTGTATTTTACTATGTTCTATGTTCCATGTTCTATGTTCCACCCAACATCACCCCCCAACCCCTTACACCGCCCCCACCCCAACCCAGTCTAACATCGCCCCCCTCCCCAATACCTACCCCCGCCCCCAACTCGGCCCACAGCCCAAATCCACCCAACACCGCCCCGCCCCAACACCAATCCCGCCCACCAACCACATTCATCATCACCCCCGCCCCTAACTCCATTCGCCGCCCCAACCCAGTGCAACATCGCCCACCTCCCCTGCCCCAACACCACCCCGCCCCCAGCACGGCACCCCGCCCCAACCCCGCCCAACATCACCCCGCCCCCTACACCACTCCGCCCCTAACACCACCCCTGCCCCAACACTGCCCCACCTCAACACCACCCAACACTGCCCCCCTGACCCAACACCAACCCCCACCCCCCAAATCCAACCAACACCGCCCCCCGCCCCAACCCAGTCCAACATCACCCCTCACCCCAAACATCACACCTGCCCCCAACTCCGTCAAACACTGCCTGCCGCCCCGACACCAACTCTGCCCCACAACACCGCCCAACACCGCCCCTCCACCCCGACACTGCCCCTGCCCCCCAACACCGACCAACACGGCACCCCCGCCCCTACACTGTCCCCAACCGCAACACCGCCCAACACCGCCCCGCCCCAGAACTGCCCCCACCCCCAACAACGCCCAATACCGACCCCCGCCATGACACCGCCCCGCCCCCTTCACCGACACAGCCCCAACCTAAACCCCGCCCAACACCGACCCCTGCCCCAACAACGCCGCGCCCCCAACTCCGCGCAACACTTCACCCCCCGCCCCAGTCCAACATCGCCCCACACCCCCAACGCTGCCCCCGCCCTCAACCCTGCCCATTACCGCCATACCTCCAACCCCCTCCAACATCGCCCCCGCTTCCGATTCACGGAAATTGGTATTCGGATAATCGAGGTTCCTCTGTATACCTACATCTTTCCATTGCTAAAGTAAGCATAACCAAATTATGCTCAATATAAATCGAAATAGACAGCAGGAGACAACAGCTTCGCTTCACTTGGATGTCGCCACTGATTATATTACCTAGCCAGGTAATGAAACGTCTGGATATCAAACCTACAGCTCAGTGAGCAAGCCAACACCCTAAACCTCAACCTGAGCTCCAAACCTTCACTAAACCTTGCAATTATGCTCACTATCACGACAGTGATCACCTCCAAATCTAACACCTGGCCAGGTTCATTACCAAGTACCAAATCTCATGTAGCCTCACCCTTGTTGGCCTGTCTACATACTGTGTCAGAAAACCCTCCTGCACACATTGAACAAAAGCTGACCCATCTAAAGTACTCAAACTATAGTATTCCCAGTCAATATTTGGCAAGTTAAAGCCCCCATAACAGCTACCCTGACACTCTCGCTCCTATTGAGGATCATCTTTGTTATCCTATCCTCTATATCTCTGCAACCATTTGGAAGCTTATAGACAACTCCCAACATGGTAACCTCTCCTTTTCTGTTTCTAACCTCAGCCCATGTTACCTCAGTAGACAAGTCCTGTCACGTCCTTTCTGCAACCGTAATACTGTCCCTGACTAACAATGCCTCTTTTACCGTTTTCTCTGTTTTTACTGAAACATCTAAATACCGGAACCTGCAATAACCATTCCTGTCCCTACTCTATCTGTGTCTCTGAAATGGCCACAATATTGAAATCCCAGGTACGGGAAGTTCACCCACCTTATTGCAGATGCTCCTGGCATTGAAGTAGACACACTTCAAATCAACTTCTTGCTTGCCAGTGCCTTCTTGCAACTTTGAAACCTTAGTTCTAACCTCACTACTCTCAACATCCTGTATACTTGAACTATAATTTCAGTTCCCATTCCCCTGCTGAATTTGTTTAAACCCACCCGAAGATCATTAGCAAATCTCCCCTTTCAGGATATTGGTACCCCGTCACCAAACAGGTGAAGACCATCCTGTTTATAGAGGTCCCACCTACCCCAAATAGAGCCCCAATTATCCAGGAATCCAAAACCCTCCCTCCTGCCCCATCCCTGTAGCCACATGTTCAACTCCTCTCTTTCTCTATTCCTCGCCTTGCTAGCACATGGCACAGGCAACAAACTAGAGATAACATCTCTGTTTGTTCTAGCTCTAAGCTTCCATCCCAGCTCCCTGAATTTCTGCCCTAAATCCCCATTTGTCTTCCTACCTATGTTGTTAGTGCCTATGTGGACCATGAGTTGGGGCTGCTCCCCTTCCCCCTCAATGATCCTGAAAACACAATGAGAGACATCACAAACCCTAGCACCTGGGAGGCAACACACCAACTGAGAGTCTCTCCTGTTCCCATAGATCTGTTCCCCTAACTGTGGAGTCCCCAATGACTAATGCTCTGCTCCTTTCCCCCTTTCCCTTCTGAGCAACTGGGACAGACTATGTGCGAGAGACCAGTGCCCCATTGCTTACCTCTGGTAAGTTGCTGCCCCAGCAGTATCCAAAACAGTATCCTTGTTGTTGAGAGGAATGGCCACGGCAGATCCCTGCACTGCCTGCCGATTCCCTTTCCATCCCCTAACGTTAGCCCATCTACCTTCTTTGTTTACCTGAGGTGCAACTACCTCCCTGTAACTCCTCTCAATAACCTCCTCTGCCTCTCAAATGATCTGAAGTTCATTCAGCTCCAGCTCCAGTTCCCTAATGTGGTTTTTGAGGAACTGGATTTGGGTGCACTTACTGTGGATGAAGTTAGCAGGGACACGAGTAGTGATCCTTACCTCCGACATTCTGCAGGAGGAACATTCAACTGCCCTAACCTCCATTCCCACTATTCTAAATTCCCAACAAGACTACAAAAAAAAGAATCTAGTCACCTTACCAATCCGGTGCACAGAACCTTTTTATTTGGTTAGAGGAAGAGGACAGGTGGGAGATAATACGCGAGTAGTATTTTGGGTAAAACAGCCACCTAAATGTAAAGCTTCACTTACCCAGCAGTCCCGTGTCCGCTCCTGCTCAGTGAGTGCTCTGCCTATACACAAGGTAAGCTTTTATATATTTTAAATTCACCTTCTCGTTGAGCCTCTAGTTCTTGCCGTCGCTCCTCCTGTACTCAAATAAAGTATTGGTTAGAAACGAGAAGTTGATTGGTTATGGACTAGTGACCAATTGTCAATGACACAGTCCTTTTGTCAGTACCTTCCCCTGCCACTGCAAGAGGTGTAAAACCTGAGGCCTCACCACCCGCCTCATCCAAGGCCTCAAAGGATTCTTCCACATCCAGCAGAGATTTTCCTGCACATCTAAACACCTTATCTACTGTGTCCGTTGCTCTCGATGTGGTCTCCTCTAGACTGAGGACATAGGACACCAACGCGGAACATTTCAGAGAATATGGTCAGGACACACACGCTAAACATTCCCACCTCCCTGTGGCCAACCACTTAACTCCTCCTCTCAAGTCCTGGGCCTCATTCACTGCCAAATCCAAGCCACCTGATGACTGGAGGAAGAGCACCTCATGTTTCACCTCAGGACCCTCAAACCACATGGAATCAACTTCATTTTCACCAGTTTCCTCATCTAACCTCCCCCCATCTTATCCTAGATTTAACCTCACAACTCGGCACCAGCCTCTTGACCGGCCCTACCTGTCCATCTGCCTTCCCACGTATCTGCTCCACCTTCTGCTCTGACCTATCACCAACACTCCCCCCACCTGCTGTGGTTGACTTAACAGACTAGGTAAGGCCAGCAGATTGCCTTCCTTAAAGGATATTTGAAAACAATGGGCTTTCATGACAATAAAGGATAGATTCACAGTTACGACTGAAAAATTGAGAAGGGTGGTCATTCAGTTCTACATACAATTTTACTGTTTTCTCTCCAGATTTCATAATTTAGGTTTGAACTCAGGACAGAATCTTCCAATCACAGCAGAGGATGAAAAAAAATGATAAGCAGAGGAGCCGAGTTGGGTAAAAGACCAAAATTCAATGGCAGGGTGAAATTTTGCAATGAAGTTCTCTGAAATTAAGAGTCTCATCGACTCTCCAAACAGCCAAAACTGAAACAAAAACAAGTTGCTGAAAAAGCTCATCAAATCTGGCAGCAGCAGTGAAGAGAAATCGAGTTAACATTTCAGGTCTCGTGCCTCTGCCTCAGAACTGAACTGAACAGCCAAAACTGGAATAATGTTTCCATCTTATTAGAAGACCAGCTCACTGAGAGTATGTAAGCTTCTCAATTACATTCTGTCCACTCAAGAAATATGTGCCTTCAAATACCCAAGAGCAAATGAGAGACATGCAGCTGGTGAGATATAATTCTTCTTAAACTTTGTAGTGAGTATTTGTGGTTTTGTCCCAGTGATATATTTTCTTAACAATGTCTGTGATTGAGTTCCAGTGCAGCCATTCCAAGTTCTCAGCTGTGGAGACCTGATCTCCAGAGCAGAGTGGAGCAAAGGAGACACAAAGAAGGGAGGGTCAATGTATAAGGAAGAAGCACTATCTGGGTACGGGTAGAACATTGACAGCATCAGATGGCTGTCATCCATTCAAAGCACATGTGCCATGTGGTGCTGATGCTTTCTTATGACTCCTCCATCTATCTTATCAATATGTTGACCTATCTCAACTGAGTGATCCCAGTATGATTGTCATTTTGCAGTGAGCAGAGGGTGCCACTGACCTTTGCACAGTTCAGAAGGTAGTTCATTCTTTCTGTGCACGAGTCAGATTCTTTTGACTGATCCTCTCGGCTTGTATTCAAGGTAAAGCTGATCCACTACAACATGACCACATGATAAAGAAAAGTAGTTCCCATCTGGCAGAGACTCACATTCGGAATTGAAGTTTATGAATGCCCAGTAAGTCTGGGAGCATATTCATTTTCAGTTTTTGTTACAATAAGAAATATGATTTTCACAAGTGGTTCCATTCTAGAGATTTGTTCTGACAATGATTGTTCAATTTGGAATTTTCCAGACACTTGAGATGCCTCTGAGTTTGGCCAGAAATTGCTAAGCTTGCTTGAACCTTAGCAACAATTCCTGAAACCTTCTTGTGTCCATTTTTTAAAATGAAAGACAGTTCCAGACAAATTTATACTGAATGCAGATTGTTTTTAAACTTATGAATATGAAATACCAAAGAATGTTGAAGGGATTTAGTAAGTCAGCCTGTAGAAATGAATCAGGATCTTCGGGGGCTCAGTAAAGAGAGAAAATGAATGAAGAGAACACAAACTATTAGATTGTTAAAGGATAAAATGTGATCTGATTACAACCCACACACAACTTAAAAAGGTAGATGCAGGTATGATGTTATCCCTGATTGGGGAGTCTAGAACCAGGGTACAGAATTCAAAATAAGGAAGAAGCAATTTTAGACTGAAGTTAGGTGAAATTATGTGGAGTTTAGGGATAGTATGAGTGAAAGGCATTAAATTAGCTATGATTGTACTGGATAGTAAAGCATATCCAATGGATTGAATGGCTAATTCCTGCACCAATTTTGCAGTGTTCCTTAATGTCATGATCTGTACATTTCTGGTGGATATTTCCTGTTTAATAACAGCCTCACCAAACAGCCTCACCCAGATCTTGAGCTGGGCATATCAGCCACACATGTCTTTTGGGAGGCAACGCAGCACATAAATCCCCAAAATATTTAAACAGTATGTATCCAAATTCCGAAGGTGGTTTAATGAACAGTGATTACATATATGCATTTCAAAAACTGAATGTGATGTGTCATAATGTTTGGGGTGGATTGTTGCTCGAACAGTTTTCTTCAGAAAATAAAGCAACACAAAACTTGTTGAGCTACTTTTTTTTATTACTCTTACCATTGCTGTCTAGATGTCCTCAACATGAATACCACTAATATTATTTTACTAACATCTACATTTGAAGAAGTTATTCTCTGGTCACGTCTCATGTTGTAATTTGAGTACCCAAACACCAACTGCCAGATTTTCCAGCCATCATGGGTTGGAAAATCCTTCAGGATCTGCTGACCTCTGATTCCTGATTCTGAAAATTAGCTGCTGCAAGTTGAACATTCTTGTCAGGAGCCTGAAACCATAAAATGTAATGTTTTGCTTTGACATTTGACTCTCTGATTCCTTGTCTATAGATCAATTTGCAAGCTCAAAGGTAAAGTCAATGTCGATTTATGATTGACATATTGCAAGCATTTTCACTGCAGTGCAGCTGCTGGAACATTTTTCAGCAAGTGCAGAACCTCTTCGAATCCTGTGGTGTAAACCTCTTTGAAGAGAGGACAGCATTGTGTCATCCTTCTTCGTCTTGGAGATGAAATCATTAAAGGCATCAGCTAACTGCAGGTTGTAGTCATTGTCAGTGGGTTCTTGTTTAGTATCCAACACAAACTCTTCAATCCTAGATCTGTCCAACAACCTTTGAGACTTCTTCATCTCCATTTTGTCGAGGTAGCCATATACGTTGTCAGATCTCAAAAACTCTGAAAGAGATAGAATTCCATTTGTGAACACTGAGAATTGTTCAGATTGACCATGTACTTTTCGGGATGGGACCATTCGCCACAGCAGATTTGCCGCCGCCGATGAGCCACTGCGCTTTAACCACCGAGGACGCTTAGTGACTGCCCATTGGCCACTGAAGATGATTCACCACCAAAAATAAATCGTATATTTTGAAGCACTCGCAGATGTTTTTGCTTCAAAAAAAATTGTTCTTGAATACGGTGAAAGAGATTGTTTGGAATATCTTAAAGGAATAGCGCATAACTATGAAAAGAACTGAAATTTCATTGTTTAATATTAATGTGATATTTTACTGCTATTATAAAGATTTTTAAAATATATTTCCTTTTTTCTGGTTAAAGTTTGTAACTCGTTTTTATATGTAAGCCAATAAAATGATATTTATTTTACCTGTTTTTTTTAATCAATATGTTGTGTGTAGTTGTATAAATAAAGGGGACTGAGAAGTATGAAAGAACAGGCGGGAGGGAAAACAATCTGTACATTTATATATTTCCGGTGGCGAATAGTCTCCAGAGGACAACCGACCCCAGTGGAGAAACGCTGATGGAGACATGGCAGTGGCTAATCATCGGCGGCAAATCTGCCGTGGCGAATCGTCACCAACCCATACTTTTATCCCCCTGCCATACTGCACTCTCCCACTCTCTATATCAGTAGATGGGTTGTTGTGACCCTAACCCTGCACATGCAATTGCTCAAATACAAGACTTCACATCTTCAGTAAAGTGCTCAGTTCAGAAACCGACAGCCTGTTCTCCATTGTAAGCAGCTTGCTGTATGGAATGAAAGGAAAGGAATTTTCAGGTGTTGGTTCTTCCCATGCTATCCTTGTTCTTCCACATGATACAGGTTGTATGTTATGAAATGTGCTGTCAAAGGAGCATTGTTAACTTGCTGAATTGCATCTTTCAGATGATACACAATGTGAATTGGTATTGGAGGTTTAATGTTGAAAGTGGTGAATAATTTTCTGTAATCTTCAGACCTGAGCAGTTTAATTCTAGCTTGACTGACTGTGCCAGCCAGAATTTCATTAATTCGCTTTTTGGTGTATTGTGTATTCTAGTATATATTACTTCGACTCCAAATGGTATTTTGTTTTTAGACAGCTTTCCCATGTTGAAGTGCAAGGTAGACATGAATGATTAGAAAATAAATTTGATCACTGTCAATGTCTTCTGATCAACCTGTTCAGAGGTATCATTACCTCCTCAGGAAAAATTGGGCCTTCAACCCAGGCCTCTAAGTTCAGAAGTAGGGACATTACCACTGTATCATAAGAGCCCCCTGATGTAGATTTTGATATAGTAATCAACCTGTCCAGAGATGTTATGACATAGTTCTGGAGCAGGTGGGACTTGTACCTGACCCAGAGGTCCATCCTGCTCTGATTCCCTGGTCCATTGATCAATAAAAGCTGTACAAATTAATATAAGTAACAGATAAACTGTCACTTTGTGAGAGATCAATGATTATTATTTAACCCCAGAGGCAATGGAATGAAGTTCAGTACTCACCAAAGTCAGAGAATGAAAGAGTAGTAACGATATTGCAGACACTAAGGAATGTTCGGAGAAGATCCCGTCCACAGAGTTTTGTGAATGTTTCAGTAAGAGTCTGGTCAGCAGCCTTAACACAGGTCTGTATCAGACCGATTGTCAGGAAGATCACCAGATTCTTCATTACAGCTCACAAGTATATCAGTTACAACCTCTGACTCTGTGAAGGATCCTACAGACAATTGCTCCTCTCGCTCGTGAATAATTTCACTGTACAAATTATATGATCAGTTTTCATCTGATCTAAACTCCTTTTTTCGCTTCAGAGTGGGTTCTCTGTATTTTTTCAGAGTATCATGCTGAATCCTCTTTGGACCAAACTTCTGTTTCAACTGCATCTTCTTCCTTTTGTCGCAGCTTTTCTCCATCACTGAGAATCATTATTATCTTGCATTAACTTTTGGTAATCATTTACCGGTTGTAGGGCCTCTTTCTGTGCTACTGTATCTCCATCAAGCACTTATCCACTTGACTCCCATCTCCCTGCACTTTGCGCACAGTCTTAGCCCCGTATGCCATGATGCTTCAAGTACTTACTGAAACACTTCTTCAAGATTGTGATGTTTCCTGCCTGTACTGTATTTGCACCCAATGAGTTCCACTGTCTCTTTTTCTAGTGGCTTTAGAAACTTCTCCAATATCTCAATTCCATAATATCGGAACTATACATAACTATAACCTTCTCTTGATGAATGTTATGCTTAACCCATTGCTGCTTGGATTTGATTGTTAACAGCTGTAACACCAGTAGGAGATGAACTCGCTCTTAAGAGGCATTGTTAGGGATTTCATAAATATTACTGCGTTATTGCTAGTTCAGATTTTCTTCATCATTAGAGTAAAATGTCAGCCTAACATTATGGGCTACAATTTACCAGAAATCGGCTAAGTGTCAGTTTTGGGAAGTTAAAACAATGCCTTCAGGCTGAACTGCTGTGCTCTTCCTGCAGCACTAATCCAGAATCTGGTTTCCAGCATCTGCAGTCATTGTTTTTACCTCGTTGATTTTAACCCTACTGCGAATCCTCTTGCAAGGATGCCTGCCTTGAAGAAGTTTTCCTCCTCTCTCTACAAGAATCTCAGGGAGTCCCTCTCCCACTGCAGCTCCCAGGTCCAAACTTCCAGCTCAGCACTGTCCCGATGACTTGTTCAACCTGTCTATCTTCTTTTCCACCTATCCACTCCACCCTCCCCGCCCCCCCTTGACCTATTGTACTCTATGCTACTTTCTCCCCACCCCACCCTCCTCTCACTTATCTCTCCATCCTTCGGGCTCTCTGCCTGTATTCCTGATGAAGGGCTGGAAATGTGTTGCTGGAAAAGCGCAGCAGGTCAGGCAGCATCCAGGGAACAGGAGAATCGACGTTTCGGGCATAAGCCCTTCTGCAGACCTCACTTTCTCCTCAAAGATTTCAACCTACTGCGAATCCTCTTACAAGGATGCCTTCCTTGAAGAAGCTCTCTTCCTCCCTCTACATATGCAGACCTCACTTCCTTCCTGATGAAGGGCTTTTGCCCGAAACTTCGATTTTACTGCTCCTCTGATGCTGCCTGAACTGCTGTGCTCTTCCAGCACAACTAATCCAGATAAGTATCAGTTTTGTCAAGTTTCCCACAGGGTGTCTCTCTGTGACCACTTGCAAGCTTTTTCATGCTGTTCTCTGAAATTTGCCTCTTTAGTTATGCACCATGTCTCTATTGGTGGAGCACTCATCCTATGTTCGCTTTTGGCAGAAGGGCAAGTACTCACCACTGAGAGGATCTGCGGGGATTCCTGGCATTAGCACTGTATTTACTTGGTCAAGTATTTACTTGGTCAAGCTTTTTCAATCTTGTGTAGCCCTTTCACTTTACACATAGTTGGGGTGTAACTGAAAAAAAAAACACTTCTGAGAGCACATAGATGACAGGGCCTACACTTCATTGTAAATATAAGTGCACATAATCTAAGAATCAAGTCACACAATTTGTTCGACCTTGGCCATCTTGGAAGTCTGTATAAGGGGGTGCTCCTCTCTCCCTAAAGCCCAGTTCATCCTAACATCTTCTCATTGCTCAGTATGGGACCATCAAATACTGGAAAGCCCTTAAACACTTTTATTCAGTAACAGCGGATGCTACTCTGTTTTCAATTGCTTCTTCTTTCTTTTGAAATTATATTCCCCAACCAGAGGAAACATCTTACTGGCATGTATCTTGCGATTGCTTTAAGTATTTTGTAGGTTTCATCGAGGTAACTTCTCAATATCTGGAACATCAGAGAATACACAGCCTATTTGCTCAATCTCTCCTCATTGGACTCTTCCACCATCCTCAGCAGGGATGTGGTGAATATTCGTCACTCTCACCCAGTGACAATAACATTGAGCTCAGGTAAAGGGATCAAAACTGCACAAAGTTCAACCATGGTTTTGTACAATTGAGCATGACTTTGCCGCTCTTCTACTCAATTCCTCTTGGAACAAAATTAAATACCATGAGCTTTCCTAATATCACTAGCCTTCCACACCTTCACATTAGCCTTCAGTGATTTATTGACAAGTTGATTCAGGCCCTTTTGTACATCTACATTTTCTAATCTCTGGCTATTTTTGAAATACTCTACACATCTTTACCTTTTGCCAAATTTGAAAAACTCAATTTGTGCTTATTATTTCTCATCTTCAATGTTCCCACTCCTAAGTCTGTGCAAATCTATTGAAGCTGCTTTGAATTTTCCTCACACCCAACATCTCACCAAGTTGTTTGTCTTCCTCAAACTTGGAAAAATTACATTTGGTGTCCATCGTGGAATCATTGATACATGTTGTCAACAACTGGGGCACATTGCTGACCCTTATGGTATCCCATTAATCACAGCTTGCCAATGTGACTCATTTATTCCAACACTTTATTTTCAGCCTGTTAGTCATTAATCTATGCCAGCATTTTAATTCTGCCCCATGTGCTTGGTTACTAACCGTAGACTTTTCCAAAGGTCTGATGGATATCCCAATCATACAGCATTCACTGATGTCCCTTTATCAGAAAAGAGTACTTTCCTTTCATCCTGGAACTCTCTATTGAGCACATCAATACTAAACTGCCACATGTTCCCACATATGTCCTTGAATTCTAACTTCATCTTCTGACATCAACCCCTGAGGCTCAACCTTCATCTCAGTCATAGAATGTCTTACTGGACTGTCCCTCCAATAAGGTCAGGGTGGCTGTGACCGTAGATGAACCTGTCCCACAATATCCCATGAACTCCATTGCGCTTCCATCTCACCCCTGTAAAATGTTGAGTTTCCACCCCTTCACAATTGTTATGCCTTATACATTCGAGCATCCTGCTCCCTATTCCGTGACTTTCCAGCACAGATGTGGCCCTGATAATCCCCTTGGCATTCAATGATCTAACCCCTGGGAGTAACCATGGTCACACTATCACCCTTTCCCTCTACGCCTTCCCAAAGTGCTGGATGGAGAAGTCTGACTGATGTGTGTCAGGGTCCCTTGCTTGATTTCTGTGCAGGTCCATGATCAATCCTCTGCAAATCCCCGGACTTGTTAGTCTACAACTGAAGGCCTATTCACTGGAATGGGCAAATTATACAGACCACGTGACTGCCCTAAGCACTAAATGATTGACCATGTTTTAGAAACATAGAAAACTAAAAACTGAGAGCCTGCTCTACCATTCAACATGATCATGGCTGATCCTTTATCTCAATGCCAGCCTCAAGTCCCTTCGCTGTGCTGCCACTGTCGCCATTCTTCGGAGTCATCTTGTCTCGACCGCCACTGACATGAAACTGTGCTGGGCCGGTCTTAGCAACGCAAGCTCCACTGTAGTTGCTAGGTCCTGCTGTGGGCAATGGGCCCAAACTTACCTCCCTCCACCACCGTCGAAAACACAACTTTGCCTCCTTCTGCTGCCAGGTACAAACCTTATCTCCATCGTGCTGGATGCCTTGATGCCATCTAAGCTGGGTGTTGATATACCGCTGCCGCAGTGCTGCATTTCGAGGGTGGAATCCTGAAAAGTGGGGGCTCGCCAGCAAAACCAAAACCACTTGAAAGCTGGCAGTGCATCAAGTGACTCAGAATGCTGAGAATGACCACAGATTCTTCAGTTTCTCCCAAGTACTGAAGAGATTGTTCCTCACATCAGTCTAAAATCCCAATGCTGTACTCTATCCATGCCCTTGACACAACTGCGAAAGTATAGCGTGGAAAACTCAGCACAATGTTTCAGTTCAGGACTAACCAATGATCTATAAAGTTTTCACAGTCCTTCCACATATTCCCACCCGCCCCAACCAGCGCCCCCTCCACACACTATTTGGATGACTAACATCTTCTTTGCTCATTTTTTGCACCTTTTATCATCAGCAAACTCTATAATACTGCCCTGTGAATTCAAGCTCAGTTTTCATGTAAGCCAAAAAGAGCAGAGTGGAATAAGGCAGGTTTTAATGGTAAGTGACAAGAAATTTCAAAAGTTGACTGTTCGCAGGCAAAAGGATGTCTGACAAGTGGGAGGCTTTCCAAAGTATGATGACAAGAGATCAGAGTGATTGTGTTCCTGCTGGAGTGAAGGGTGATACTGTCAAGATGATGGTACAATGGATGAACAGAAATATTGAACTTCTACTCAAGAAGAAAAAGAGAATCTTACGTTAGAGACAGACAACTTGGTTTAAATGAATATCTTAATTAATATAAAGAATGTAGAGTCATTTTTAAGAGAAAAATCAGGAAGGCAAAGAAGGGCTGTAAGATAGCATTGTCAGATAAGTTTGTTGAGAATCCAAAGAGATTCTACAAGTACATTAAGAGTAAGAGGATGTCGTGAGAGAGGGTAGGGCCCCTGAAAGATCAAGGTGGTTGTTTTTGTCTTGAACTTCAGGCAATGGGAGTGTTCCAAAATGCATATTTTGCATCAGTTTTTAGTGTGGAGAAAGAAATGGATACACATGAATGCAGAGAAATAGATTTTGATGTTTTAAAAACAGATCATTTTACGTTGGATGCGTTTCTGGAGGTCATGGAGCATATAAAAGTAGATAAATCTCTGCAACCTGATCTGATGTATTCCAGAATATTGTGGGAAGTAAGGGAGGAAATTGCAGAAATATCTGCACCATCTATAACTATGGGTGAGGTGCCTGATGACTGGAGGCTGGCTAATGTTGTACCTTTGTTTAAGAAAGGTTGTAAGGAGAAACTGGGTAACAAGAGACCTGCATGTCTCACTTCAGTTATGGGAAAATTTCTGGAGGTGATTTTTGATGGTCGGATTTGTGGACATTTAGGGATGCAAAAATTGGTTAAGTATAGTCAGCATGGTCTTGTGTGAGGAAAATTATATAATTGGCTGGACAGCAGCAGACAGAGAGTGGTGGTAGAAGGTTGTTTTTCAGACTGGAGGACTGTCACCAACGATGTTCCACAGGGATCGGTTCTGGGTTCTCTTTTGTTTGACATTTATGTTAATGATTTGGATGAGAGTATAGAAGGCATGGTTAGTAAGTTTGCAGGTGACCCCAAAATTGGTGGCCTAGTTGATAGTGAAGAAGCTTTTCTAAGTGAACAGAGGGATCTTGATCAAATAGGTCAATGGGCTGAATAATGGCAGATGGCGTTCAATCTGGATAAAAGCAAGGCATTGCATTTTGGTCGAACAAATAGGGGTCAGACTTATACAAGAAAGAAAGAGCCTTGGTTAGTGCTGTAGAACAGAGGGACCTAGGGATTCAGGTACATAATTCTCTGAAGTTTGCATTGCATTTGGACAGGGTGGTTAATAAGGCATTTGACATGCTTGCTTTCAGCGCTCAGTGCTTTGACTATCGGAGTTGGGAAATCATGTTGAAGTTGTAGAAGGCATTGCTGAGGCCTCTTCTGGAATACTGTGTCCACTTCTTGTCACCCAGTTATAGAAAGGGCATTATTAAACTGGAGAGGGTTCAGAAGAGATTTACCAGCATGTTGATGGGTATTGAAGGTTTGAGTTATAAAGAAAGACTGGATAGATTGGGAAGTTTTTAACTGGAGGATAGGACATTGAGAGGTGACCCTACAGAAGTTTATAAAATCATGAGGGGTATTGTTAGCCAGGCTGCTGCACAGAGAGAAACAGGAGGATCAGTTGGCGAATACTCCTGAAAATAAGATGTTAGCCAGGAGGCTGCAGGGACACAGAAGTACCATCCACTGACAGGGACTTGGAATGCTCAGTATACCAAAAACTGTTCACACACAAGGGAGAACACCTTGTGAACTGAGAATGTTCAGAGTCCAGATACTGCTTGGTACCAACCATATTCTTCAGAAAATAACTAAGAACGATGAGGTAATGCAGAAGCCTTATTTGGATGAGGGGCAATCACGTCATGCTACCTAGCTCCTTGTTCTGGAGCCAATAAGGTAATGACATGCAACTAACAGATGAATGTGAGCCAACAGGAAACTGACACCACAACTCGAGAAAGATAAGGAAAGAGAATAAAAGAAGACCCTTGTGGTATACAGGCAGTGATAACTCTGGAGACTCACCAATACAAATCAGACCCTATGTCAGGCACGTGGAGATATGGAGAGAGAGAGAGAGAGAGAGAGAGACAGCAGCATATGGCCAACATCAGCCCTCCTTGGCAAAGCAGAACAGTTATCCAGATCCTTCTGTGACTGCTCAGGGAGTGTCAGGGGACTCGAGTGGGTGAAAATAGGTTTGTAATTCAGTTTGTGGGAAAATATATAAGCTCTTGTTTGTAAGAGAATGTATAAGAGATAAGTATCTCATTTAATATATTAATAAAGTAACTTGTGAAGTTATAAGAACTGACTGTTCTCCTCTCTGCACACACCAGCAGCTGCAGTCGGCACCTCTCCACTTCAGCATGACATTTCTTTGGAAACAGGCTAAAATGACTCTTTGTCCCTGAGTCAAATTTGTATTAATGTCTCTTTTGTCTCTAACGTTTGTTAAAAGCAAGCTTATATATCATGACTGTTTTGGAAGGAGCCAGCCACATTGAAATTGCAGGTGCTGTCAGTTTTACAGCCACTGGGAGAGGGTAACCTCCCTCTCAAGCAGACCTCAGGTCCCATTCCTGCATCCAGCAGAGTTCCTTCTCAACATCACAAGACACTCAGAGCCTGTGACAGCACTGTATTTCACACATCCCCAAAAAAATGAAGCCAGGGCCAGTAAACACTGGGCTTTCTGTGCAACCTACTGCATCTGCCTGAGATGGGAACTTCTGGTCCTTTATATCGGCCTGCTGCTGCTCCTGGGCTTGCCAGCATCCCTGATCCTCTTGTATTCATTTTCACTTTTTTAGGAAGGCAATCACAGTGTCCAGTTTCCCACCAGCAGCTGGGCACAAAACTCCTGCTGGAAATGATCTCCGTTAGGAACATGAAGAGCAGAAAAGTTCCTTGGTCTCAGAAGAGTCAGTGATGGAATACACTGTGAGTGAGGGCTGCATACTCTCCTCCACAAAGTGATTCCCCTGACTGCTGGTTGTGGAGCTACAGCACTGAATGTTATCCATTCTCCGATTTTAGTTGGATATATCTCTTAACTATAGGAGATCCAAGTGGATAAGTAAGTATGGCCGAACCCCTCAACGGTGTGTTGCCATTTCTCCATAACTGCCAGTATTGGAACCCCCTAACAGATAAATGTTGAGGTCACAGTGTGCAATTCATTAAGAGACCTTGGAGTGCAGATTCATAGTTCCTTGAAAATGGAGTCACAGGTAGACAGGACAGTGAAAAAGTCATTTGATATGCTTGCCTTTATTGGTCAGTGCATTGAGTACAGGAGTTGAAAAGTCAAGTTGTAGCTGTACAGGACATTGGTTAGGCCACTTTTGCAATACTGCGTTCAATTCTGGTCTCCCTTCTATAGGAAAGATGATGTGAAACGTGAAAAGGTTCAGAAAAGATTTACAAGGATGTTGCCAGAGTTGGTGGTTTCAGCTGTAGCAAGAGTTTGAACAGGCTCGGGTCACTTTCCCAGGAGCATCAAAGGCTGTGATGTGATCTGCTTGATGTTTATAAAATCATGAGTAGGAATGGATAAGGTGAACAGCCAGGGTTCTTTCCCCAGGGTAGTGGTGTCCAAAACTAGAGGGTATAGGTTTAGGTTGAGAGGGGAAAGATTTAAATGGGACCTGAGGGACAACGTTTTCACACAGTGGGTGGAGTCCACGTATGGAACAAGTTGCCCGAGAATGTGTTGGAGGCTGATACAATTGCAGCATTTAAAAGGTGTCTGGATGGTTACATGAATAGGAAGTGTTTGGAAGAATTTGGGTAAATACTGGCAAATGGAACCGGATTAATTTAACATATCTCGTCAGCACTGATGTGTTAAACTGAAGGGTCTGTTTCCATGCTTTACAACACTATGACTCCATGACTTTATGTCACCTGCTCACCACCGCAACTCCTGGACAGATCTTTAATAATGAGATATCTCCAAAACATATCATATAGCAGTACTGATGGCTTCAGACCCTGACGGGAGTGCCAACATGCAAACAGACATGGCACAGCAAGGATGCTGTGAATATTGGGTAGATGCTCAGTGACCATGAAGAGAGCAAGTGAGTGGCACTGAGATGCAGCCTTGTCCAACCTGTGAGCTGGGTGCCTGTCTGTGAGCACAAAGTTTCCGCAATGCAAGTCTGGATTCCAGAGCACCCTGCCAGTGTATCAGAGAAGTGCCATGATGGTCATGTTTGATCATGTTGGGTTGGCAAATGTCAGATGCCAATATCTGCAGATGTGAGGTGTGTGCAGCTGGTGGCCATGGATTGTGCCAACATGGAAACTCCGCACAGTTTGCGAAGGTCACCAGGAATCCAATCTAATTTCCATGTTGAGATTTCTTGATGTCTTGCTTGTTTGGCACATTTGGTAATGTAGGAAGCTGAATGTTAACAAGGTGATTTGTACTGTTAGTAAGCTAGAATCCTGCTTCATTGACAACTCACCACTGCCTCGTAAGAAACTTTGCCACTGCCAAAAAGATTCTGTAAGTTGTTCCTGATTTCAAGATAGTCCTCACCAGACTTCTTGCCAGATTGTTACTGTGAATCCAAAACATAGCCCATTTTGCCTCGGCAAAATTGCTATTCCAGATGTTGTTTTTATTCATCTCACTGAAATTCTAACAGGTATTGTGGTAGAATTTGAACTTGCCCTCAGGACATTAGTCTGGAGCCTCTAAATTTCTCATCCATTGGCTTTAGCATGATACCACCAGAGAACAAAGAAAGGTACAGCACTGGAACAGGTCCTTCACCAAGATTGTGCAGACACATGATGCATTTCTGATCTAAAAGACCTTTCCTCTTTATGGTCCATATCCCTCAATTCCCACCCAGTGCATATGTATGATAAGATGTTGTGTCCAGCTCCTCCACCACCTCTGGCAGCACATCTGTGGCACTTGCCACTCCCTGTGCTAAAATCATTCCTATCACATCTCCTTTAAATTTGTTCCCTTTTAACTTTAACCTATGTACCCTAGTTATAGATATTTCTACTCTCGGAAAAAAGGCTCTTACCATCCATTCTATTCCTCGCCTCACCTCAGGGAAAAGGTCACTTACCCTATCCATGCTCCTCATGATTTTATAACCCTCTATAAAGTCATCCCTCAGTCTCCAATACTCCAGGTAAAGCCACCCCAACCTATTCAGCCTCTCCCTATAGCTCAGACCTTCTACCATTGCAACATCCTGGTAAAGCTTTTCTGAATCCTTTCATGTTTCACAACATCCTTCCCTGAGGGAAGGGAAGAGCTCATGGCCATTTTAGCAGAGGACATGCGCAGATGGGGAGACCAGGATCTGATTAGAGCAACGACAGCAAACCAATATGCTGCATGGAGGGAATGGGAGTGCGAGACATGGTACAAACTGAAGAGCCGATGGCAGGCATCTCATATTACAAAGGGGACAAGATCTCCAGTATTTGAATCAAGTCTACTAACCAGATCAAATCGTCACGAATAATTAGTAACCTGCTACTGAGATGCAGCATGTACCCGACCTGCTCAATCCTGACCCGGGGCAAGACAAACAGAATAACTCTTATGGCATCAGGTCAAACATAGGCAAAGAAAATTCCTGCTGATGACCACTACACAACATTGCCTTACCTTGCCCTACTAAGGTGATGAATCAGTACTCCTCCATGTTGAACATTGCTGGAGGTTGCATTGATGCTGAAAGGTTACACAAAGTAATAGAGTCATAGAGTCAGACAGCATGGAAACAGGCCCTGTGGTCCGACTTACCCATGCCGATAAAGTTGCCCTAACTCAACTAGGCCCACTTGCTTGCATTATCTTGAAGGGGAACTTCAATTCCCAATCACCACACATGATCTTGTGTCACCACTACTGTTTGAGCTGGCTGAGTCCTAAATGGCTTAGATACTGCATTGGGATTACAGCAGCTGGTGAAGGGACAAAGAAGGATAAACTTATTTGACTTTATCCTCACCAGTTGTTGAAATGTGTGGTCTCACTTTCTCCTAGTTTATCCTTACCAGACTACTTGCTGCTGATCCATCTGTCCATGGCAGTCTCAGTATGTGTGACCATCGGCCAGTAGTGTAGAGAAATTCCATCTTCACCCTGAGGATTCTTCCACCGTGTTGTGTGACACAAACATCATTCTGAATATTTTGGACAAATCTAGCAACTGAACAGAATTGGCTCAACCACAATCTGTAACATGAAAATAAAACAAATAACTATAGATGCTGGAAATCTGAAACCAAGGCAGAGATTGCTGGAGAAACTCAGCAGGTCTGGCAGCATCCATGGAAAGAAAGCAGAATTAATGTTCTGTTTCCAATGAGAGAATATCAGTTAGACAGAGAAAGGGAGGGATTCTGGTAAGCCAGGGAAAAAGAAAAGGTGATAATGGCATCCATGTGTAGGTAAAAATAGATGGGCTGCATGAAGAACTTTCCACACGTATCTCTCCTAAACCTTTCCCCGCTCACTTTGAACTCATGGCCCCGAGTAAATGAATCTCCCACTATGGGAAAAAGCTTCTTGTATTCTCTCTGTCTATGCCTCTCATGATTTTGTCGGCATCAATCAGGTCCCCTCTTATTCTCCATCGTTCTGATGAAAATAATCTTCATCTACTCAACCTCTCTTTGTAGCTTGTGGCCTCCAGACCACGCATCATCCTGGTGAACCTCCTCTGCACCCTCTCCAAAGTCTTATGCATCTGTAAAACGACCTGCTAACTCTTGTACTCAATACCCCGATGAAAGAAAGCAGACTCTATTCCTGACCACTCTGTTGACCTGCATTGTCACCTTCAGGGAACATTGCACCTGAACACCCAGATCTCTCTCCATCAATTTTCCACAGGACTTTTCCTTTTACTGTATAGTTCACTCTTGAATTGAATCTTCCAAAATGCATTGCCCCATATTTGCCCGGATTGAACTCCATCCACTATTTCTCTGCCCTATGTGCCATTCTATCTATATTCTTCTGTATTTTCTGACAGTCCCTTTCACTATGTGCTACTCCACCAATCTTAGTCTCATCTGCAAACTTGCTAATCAGACCAGTTATACCTTCCTCCTCATCATTTATGCATTTCACAAACAACAGTGGTCCCAGCATGGATCCCTGTGGGACACCACTGGTCACAGTTCTCCAATTTGAGAAACTCCCTTCCACTCCTACTCTCCGTCTCCTGCCCATCCGTTGCCCATCCAGTTCTTTATTCATCCAGCTAGTACACCCTGCACCCCATGCGATTTCACATTCTCCATCAGCCGACCATGGGGAACCTTATCGAATGCCTTACTCAAGTCCATGTATCTGACATCTACAGACCTTCCCTCATCAATCAGCTTTGTCACTTCATCAAAGAATTTTATTAATTTGATAAGGCATGTCCTTCCTGCACAAAACCATATTGCCGATCACAGATAAGCCCATTTTCTTCTAAATGGGAATAATCCTATCCCTCAGTAGCTATTTTCTCCAGCAGCTTCCCTATCACTGATGTCAGGCTCACCAGGCTCAATAATGATCTGGATTATCCCTGCTACCCTTATTTAAACAAGGGCACATTAGCCATTCTCCAATCCCCTCGTGTTCAAGGATGCTGCAAATATATCTCTTACGGTCTCAGGTACTTCTCCTCTCACTTCCCACACTAACCTGGGATAGATCCCATCCGGATCTGGGGATTTTTCCACCTTCATGCCTTTTAGAATACCCAACACTTCCTTGTTCGTTGTGCCGACTTGACAGAGAGTAAAATGGCATCTTGATTAACTGGGCCAAAGGGCTGAAGGATGGCAGATGGAGTATAATTCAGACGATACAAGTTGCTACATTTTGGTAAGACAAACCAGGGCAGGTTTTTGAAAATATTTGTAGCTTGGTGAATCTATATTTGAATCTATGTGATCTCACCTTGCTTGGTGTTTAAACGTCTGCAGAAAACCACTCGGCAAACAAATCTGTGACCTCAGTTAATGGTTGGACGCTGGGTAGTGCTCTTGAACAGAGACACCAATGGGTTTGACATGCTTTCCTTCATTTGTAAGAACATTTCATACAGGAGTTGGGCATCATGTTTCAGCTGGAAGGCCACATTTGCAGTATTACATACAATTCTGGTTGCCATGCTATATGAGGAATGTTATTAAACTGGCAAAGGGTGCAAAAAAGATTTACAAAGATACAACTCATCTCTGCATATCCTGCCCAACCGAACTCATCTCTGCATATCCTGTCCCACCGAACTCATCACTGCATACCTCGACACGGTCTTGTCCCCCTTCGTCCAAGAACTCCCCACCTACGTTCGGGACACCACCCACACCCTCCACCTCCTCCATGATTTTCGCTTCCCCGGTCCCCAACGCCTTATCTTCATCATGGACATCCAGTCCCTGTACACCTCCATCCCCCATCACGAAGGACGTAAAGCCCTCCGCTTCTTCCTTTCCCGCCGTACAAACCAGTTCCCTTCTACTGACACCCTCCTTCGACTGACTGAACTGGTCCTCACCCTGAACAACTTCTCTTTCCAATCCTCCCACTACCTCCAAACCAAAGAAGTAGCCATGGGCACCCGCATGGGCCCCAGCTATGCCTGCCTCTTCGTAGGATATGTGGAACAGTCCATCTTCCGCAGCTACACTGGCACCACCCCCCACCTTTTCCTCCGCTACATCGATGACTGTATCGGCACTGCCTCGTGCTCCCACGAGGAGGTTGAACAGTTCATCCACTTTACCAACACCTTCCACCCCAACCTCAAATTCACCTGGACCGTCTCAGACTCCTCCCTCCCCTTCCTAGACCTTTCCATTTCTATCTCGGGTGACCGAATCAACATGGACATTTACTATAAACCGACCGACTCCCACAGCTACCTAGACTACACCTCCTCCCACCCTGCCCCCTGTAAAAACGCCATCCCATATTCCCAATTCCTTCGTCTCCGCTGCATCTGCTCCCAGGAGGACCAGTTCCAATACCGTACAACCCAGATGGCCTCCTTCTTCAAGGACCGCAATTTCCCGCCAGACGTAGTCGACGATGCCCTCCACCGCATCTCTTCCATTTCCCGCTCCTCCGCCCTTGAGCCCCGCCCCTCCACCAGGACAGAACCCCACTGGTCCTCACGTACCACCCCACCAACCTCCATGTACAACGTACCATCCGCCGTCATTTCCGCCACCTCCAAACAGACCCCACCACCAGGGATATATTTCCCTCCCCTCCCCTATCAGCGTTCCGAAAAGACCACTCCCTCCGTGACTCCCTCGTCAGGTCCACACCCACCACCAACCCAACCTCGACTCCCGGCACCTTCCCCTGCAACCGCAAGAAATGCAAAACTTGCGCCCACACCTCCCCCCTTACTTCCCTCCAAGGCCCCAAGGGACACTTCCATATCCGCCACAAATTCAAGTGCACCTCCACACACATCATCTATTGCATCCGCTGTACCCGATGTGGCCTCTTCTATATTGGGGAGACAGACCGCCTACTTGCGGAACGTTTCAGAGAACACCTCAGGGACACCTGGACCAACCAGCCCAACCACCCCATAGCCCAACACTTTAACTCCCGCTCCCACACCACCAAGGACATGCAGGTCCTTGGACTCCTCCATCGCCAGACCATGGCAACACGACGGTTGGAGGAAGAGCGCCTCCACCTTCCTAACCTGCAATCTTCTTCCTGACCTCTCCGCCCCCACCCCACTCCGGCCTATCACCCTCAGCTTGACCTCCCTCCCCCTATTGCATTTCTAACGCCCCTCCCCCAAGTCCCTCCTCCCTACCTTTTATCTTAGCCTGCTGGACACACTTTCCTCATTCCTGAAGAAGGGCTTATGCCCGAAACGTCGATTCTCCTGTTCCTTGGATGCTGCCTGACCTGCTGCACTTTTCCAGCAACACATTTTCAGTTACAAAGATATTACCAAGACTAGAAGTTTTGAATTATCAGGAGAGGTTGGATAGACTAGGACTATTTTCCATGGAGGATAGGAGTCTGATGGATAACCCTCTTGAAGTTTATAACACCATGAGGGGCATGGATAAGGCATATTACCAAGGTGTTTTCTCCCAAGATAGGGAATCAAAAACTAAAGGGCATTGGTGAGATTAGAAAGATTTAGAAAGGACCTGCAGGCCAACGTTTTTACACAGTGGGTTGTGCACATATGGAATGAGCTACTAGAGGAAGTGGAAGAGTCGGATACAACTAAAACATTTAAATGCCATTTACACAAGTATATGGACAGGAAATATTTAGAGGGATATGGGCCAAATGCAGGGAAATAGTCCACTTCTGTTCAGGAAACTTGGTTGGCATAGACAAGTTTGTTTCCACGCTATAAAGCTCTAGAACTCTTCGACTCTCTGACTTTACTATATTGTCCTCACACATGTGATTAAAGTTCAAGCAATAGTGAAGGAAAACAGATTTGGCTGAAGGCCATTTACGTCTTAGTGGTCAGGTTTACAGCTGAAAAGGAAGATTGCAAATTCAAGTCCAACTCCAGAGAAGTTAAACAATAACGTTGGGTTGATAATGTACTGTAATACTGATGGGAGTCTGCAGCAGCAACAGTAATGTGTTTCCTCTGAAGACCCAGTCATGTAACATACCAGCAGGCTAACTGACTATCCATCTACATCAGACCATAGATCAACTGGGGAGATCAAACAGTCATCAATAGAGTTGTTCATCTGTTTGTTTTGGACATGATGGAATTAAGGAGTGGAATGAAAGTTTCAAAAATCATGAGAAATAGTGACAAGGAAGACAAAGATGAGTAAATGAGTAAATCTGAAAACAAACAAGAAAAGCAGGCCAGAGAAAATGCTAAAGATTGCATATGTCCAACAAGGTATGCTGAAGAGATATGAAAAACAGTTCAGTGGGAGTTTGAGACAGAAACAAAGATATTTACAACAGTTGATAAAGATAACTCCAATTTATATACTTGAATCATTAGAGTGTGAGTGGAGCAATTGACTCTAGGATCCTGTATAGAATCAGACAGGTTGAAGCTGATCACTTGTGAGCTGCAATGAAGTGTCTGGTGGTCTTCCTGGGAAATGCACTGATGGAACCTGAAAGCTACAAATGTGTTCACAGATGTCTGTGGCCACAAATTTATAATAGGTAGCATTTATTATCCTTCCTAATTGCCCAGACAGTACTTAAGATTAACCACAGCGGACAGCCTATTAGAAGCTCTTGATTATCAACTTTGTGGACTTCAAGAAGGCAAAATGGCAGAATCCCTCAGCAGCCACTCTGGTGCATCACAATACACTATGTTGTTCCTTAGCAGAATGTTAACATCTTCAAAGCTTTATACTGTGACTCCAGCTGCTCTGTCAAGACCAGCATAGGCGCCACAGACACTTTCAGCACCATTACAGGAGTACAACGTCGGGGGGGAAATCTCCCAGGAGGACCAGTTCCAAAAACGCACAACCCAGATGGCCTCCTTCTTCAAGGACCGCAATTTCCCCCCCGACGTGGTCGACGATGCCCTCCACCGCATCTCTTCCACTTCCCGCTCCTCCGCCCTTGAACCCCGCCCCTCCAACCGCCACCAGGACAGAACCCCACTGGTCCTCACCTACCACCCCACCAATCTCCATGTACAGCGCATCATCCGCCGTCATTTCCGCTACCTCCAAACGGACCCCACCACCAAGGATATATTTCCCTCCCCTCCCCTATCAGCATTCCGTAAAGACCACTCCCTCCGTGACTCCCTCGTCAGATCCACACCCCCCACCAACCCAACCTCCACTCCCGGCACCTTCCCCTGCAACCGCAGGAGGTGCAAGACTTGCGCCCACACCTCCCCCCTCACCTCCCTCCAAGGCCCCAAAGGAAACTTCCATATCCGCCACAGATTCACCTGCACCTCCACACATATCATCTATTGCATCCTCTGCACCCGATGTGGCCTCCTCTATATTGGGGAGACAAGCCGGCTACTTGCGGAGCGTTTCAGAGAACACCTCTGGGACACCCGGACCAACCAACCCAACCACCCTATAGCTCAACATTTCAATTCCCCCTCCCACTCCACCAAGGATATGCAGGTCTTTGGACTCCTCCATCGTCAGACCACAACAAAACGACGGTTGGAGGAAGAACGCCTCATCTTCCGGCTAGGAACCCTCCAACCACAAGGGATGAACTCGGATTTCACCAGTTTCCTCATTTCCCCTCCCCCCACCCTGTCTCAGTCAAATCCATCAAATTCAGTATCCATGGCCCAATTTGTTCCATGAAAAAAGTGCAACATATGCATGAGTTCCTTGTGTTTACAGTTATATCCTGTGTGTCACTGAATGTATTATCTACCAAGTGCAAATACATCCATGCAAGCTTGACTATCTTAAATTTGTGTAGATTAGAGTGGTGCTGAAAAAGCACAGCAGGTCAGGGAGCATCCGAGGAGCAGGAAAATCGACATTTTGGACCAAAGCCATTCATCAGGAACATAGGCAGGGAGCCTGCAGAGTGGAGGGATAAATGAGAGGGGGCTGGGGGTGTGGAGAAAGTAGCATCGAGTACAATAAGTAAATGGGGATGGGGATGTCGGTGATTGGTCAGAGAGGCAGGTGGGGTAAGGTAGGAAATAATACAATGGGTGAATGGGTTTAGGGATGATGGTGATAGGTCAGAGAGGAGGGTGGAGTGGATTGGTGGAAAGGAAGATAGGCAGGTCGGACAGCTCATGAGAGCGGTGCTGAGCTGGAAGGCTGGAGCTGGGGTGAGGTGGGGGAAGGGGAAATGAGGAAACTGGTGAAATCCACATTGATGCCATGAGGTTGAAGTGTTTCCAGGTAGAAGATGAGGCATTCTTCCTCCAGGCGTCGGGTGTTGAGGGAGCGGCGGTGGAGGAGGCCTAGGACCTGCATGTCCTCGGCAGAGTGGGAGGGGGAGTTGAAATGTTGGGCCACAGGTCGGTGGGGTTGATTGGTCTCATCTACATTGGGAAGACTGGACACCTCCTAGCAGAGCGCTTTAGGGAACATCTCCAGGACACCCGCACCAATCAACCCCATTACGTCAGGCATGTGGAAACGTGGAGAGAGATAGAGATAGAGAGACAGCAGCATGTGGCCAGCATCAGCCCTCCTTAGCAGAGCAGAACAGTTATCCAGATCCTTCTGTGACTGCTCAGGGAGTGTTAGGGGACTTGAGTGGGTGAAAATAGGTTTTTAATTCAGTTTGTGGGAAAATATAGAAGCTCTTGTTTGTAAGAGGACATATAAGAGATAAGTGCATCTTTTAATATATTAATAAAGTAACTTGTGAAGTTATAAGAACTGACTCTTCTCCTCTCTGCACACACCAGCAGCTGCAGCCAGCACCTGCTGGATTCAGACAGCAGTTGGCTGTGGCCAGACTCAAACAGGCATTAACCGTATCAATAGGGTTAATGGTGGGTGTCTTTTCTCTACGACGGGGGATTTCAAGATTAGGGAGGTACAATTTTAAGGTGAGAGGAGAGACCTTTAAAAATGAATTAAGGGACACATTTTCTACCATGATTGTAGTTCGTGTGTGGAATGAACATCCTGAGGAAGTGGTGGACATGGCGACAATTACAACATCTGAAAGACATTTGCATCGATCCATGAATAGGAAATGCTTGGAGGGATATGGGCCGGGGCAAGCAGTTGGGATGAGTTTAGCTTGGGGTTATGTTTGGCATGAACTGATTGGACTGAAGGGTCTGTTTCCTTGCTGTATGATTCTATGATTCTTTGAACTCCTTGTTGAATACAATAAAGTTTCATGATATTAAAAGCAAAATACTGCAGATGCTGGAAATCTGAAGCAAACACAGAAAATGTTGGAGATACTCTGCAGGTCATCTGTGGAGAGAGAAATAGAGTTAATGTTTGACTCCAGCATGACATTTCTTTGGAAACAGGCTAAAATGACTCTTTATCCCCGAGTCAAATATGTTCTCATGTCACTTTTTCTTCTAAATTTTGTTAAAAAGTAGCTTATGTATCATGATGGTTTTAGATTGCTCAAAGATTAATAGCGTCTGAAATAAAAGAAGGGGAGGGACACATGATCTCTTTTTATCTACTATTCTGCTCTGATTAGGTTCAGGAGGAAGTCTAGCAAGATGGCAGAATCTATACTTCCAATGTCACTGACTAAAGTATTCTATATACACGCCGTACTTTGTCCTGATGTTATTGTGGGGTGTTTGGGTAAATGTGGCACCCATCACAGGAAAACACACTTCGGGACCGTACCAGATTGACTTTCATACTTTCCTCGATTTGAAAAGTAACTGCTTTCCTTTTGTATATTTCAGTTAGTTCCACCTACACTAGCCTTGCCCTTCACTGTGGGTGGAAGTACACCGATTCGTTGCAGATGCCTATTGTAAATACCTGTGGCCACGTGGTAAAACAATATCGCCCAATACTCACGGATGCAACATCTGTTGGCTCTTTTGTTGCCACTTTGCTGCCATTATATAATTTGTGGGGCACTAAATCTGCATCTTGCTTCTTCTCTGACATATATCAGAAAATAGACATATGACTTCGATCTGATCTCCCTCCAAGGTGCTGCAAGCTAGAGTACCCTCTATCCCCACAGTGTACACTGTATATGATGATATTTTATATAATGATTTTCTCTAACTACTGCCATATTTTCTACTGATACGACAGGTACCAACAAGTCAATCCCTACTGTCATATAATTATCTACAACACATTCAGCAAGAATTTTATACACACTTGATACATCCCTAAGCTGGGAACCAGTTAAATCAGGGTTTTGTCATTAAAGTTTAAAGAGATGTGCATTTGTTATCCATAGAGGAACCATACCCTTATAAATTTGTCTCAAATTTTCCTGTATTTGTTTGAGTATCCATGATCCATAGGTATAGCAAACACTATCCCTCTTTGCTCTTCTGCAATGTGCTTACCCAACTTAGTCAATTTATTGATTGTACCCTTTGGAAAATAAAGAGCATGAAAGCAAGGGAAGGGTTAGAGCATGGAGACCACTGTCGATCTGTTGCAAGGGGACTGTGGTATGAAGATGGGATAAGAACAGTGGAATGCTCTTACACCAATTAGCAGAGTAAGATTGAGGCTGAAAGGTCACTATGACAAGATGAGCTAACACAGTTAGTAAAGTTAGCCTCACCTGCTAAGTATCATTATGGCAGGATTGGGACTATAAATACTTGGGGCATGACATTAAATATCTAATTAATAGTTGGTAGAGTCAGCCTGCTTGAGACTATTGACAACAAATATCTAATCATGACATTAGGAAAATATTAAGTAGGGTCTGGAATGAAAGACCATTGTTGCAAAAGCTGACACTAAATATCTAATCGTGACATTAGAATAACGTTAAGTAGAATGTCGGAAAAACTATAGTGGGATAACTAGAGAGATAATGAGAACTAACATCAGTGGTCTATTGTGCAGCTGGAGTGAGGTACTTTGATTAATATAGTTGGACATGATGATAAGCTAACAGAAACATGATAAAAAAAAAATTAAAAAATGGACCCTGAGGTTCAGGGGCATTCAAGAATCTGCTTTCTGAGTGTCAAGGTTTTTTGTTTGCAAATAAAAGACCTACTTCTTGAAGAACTCTCTGCGTCTCCTGTTGATTATCTACATTTTCTCCATGACAAATTTGGTGCTGCAAGCAGGATCGTGCAGAGACCTACCTGGAAAGAGGGCAGCAGTAACAGGGCGCTTCTTAGTCCACCGGGGGCATTCCCGAGACTGACAGAATAAAGGTACCCAACAAAAAGAAAGTTACATTTTTGCTGTGAATTTGGACTATATTCTATTGGCATGGGGTGGTATTTGGGGACTCGGAGCTGCGGGAACCTGTGGGAGGGTCTCTCTGATCCAAGATTCAAAGGCGTGGGCTAAATAGCGGCTGACGGAGACGTGGAGAATTGGTCAAGAAAACTGCACAGTGGGAAAGGGGTGAGTAAGAATAGAACGTAGCAATTGTCTGAGTAAAATGTCCGCATGGTAGTAGTGAAAATTCCATACGGTGTTAATAAAAGTCCACGTGGTTGTCGTGAAAATTCCATGTGGTACTAATAAAATTCAACGTGGTGAATATAAGACCCTATTAAATACTGCCTCGCAGGAACTGAGGGCTTGAATAGGTAGTGCAAAATAAATAAGGTGAAATTGTTTTATTGGAAGCGCTGATAGACTTGTTTAGAAAGTCAGCAGATTGGTAGGGGATGATTAAAAGTAAAATAGCAGAGAATAGTCAGAGTGTTATAGTGTTACTAGACTGTTGAATATTTTAGACAAGGCCTGTATGATAATTAGACTGCACTTTTGAAAATGAACAAAGGGTCTGTTTAAGTAAGGCTCTGGCTGAGAGAGAGAGAGAGAGAGCAAGAGAGATTGATTTACTGCTGCGATCTTGGCTGTTCGCAACAAGGCTCTGAATGAGAGAGAAAGACCAGCTATAGTTTGCAGTTCATTTCTGTGTGTGTGTGTGAGAAAGAGATTTTTCAAGAAAATGTTAGTCAATGGTGCATTTGCAGGTGCAGTGTTAGATTGGTTCAGGTTGAATGAATGAGAATAAGTTGTTTGTATTAAGTAGCTGCAATTAAGGACGTTTAGGAATTGATAGATTGGTAAGGGACAATTGCAAGTTATAAAGTTAGGGATTGCTGATACTGTTGACAAAGCCATACCAGATTTGAATGGTGTGAGGAAGTGATTTGTGAGAGCAGAGATAATACATCCGCTGGACTGAAATATATGCTAGGATGGATAAAGGGACTGCAGTTGTGATACTGAATAAGAAATTTCCAGTGGGAAGAAATGATATTGTAAAAAATTCTGAGAAATGGGAAAAAAGAACTCAGGATTTATTGACTAAATGACCAAAAGAAGGTACCTTTGATATACATATATGCAATGAGATTGAAGGACGAATTACGAACTATAAACCGAAAGATAAATCTAAAAATAGGAACCAAAAGAGGGAAGAGGGTGAGGAACTGAAGGTAGCTTGTCAGGCACCCTTGGTGACAAGAAAAGCTGCAAAAGAACAAGCTGAGCAGATACAGGAAACAGAAAAGCAGGAATCAGCACACCCCACTTTTATACCCAGATGTGGAGGAGTTGAATAGACCTCCTCCCAACTCGAACGAAGAGGCATTGAAGCAGTGTCCAGGAAGAAAGGGAACAGTAGAAATAGAGGGACAGTTGGAATGGGATAGAAGTACGGAAGACAAAAATGAACTGAGGGAAAGAAGAGAAAGAGAGTAAAGGGACAGGCAGGAGCAACTAGAAACTATACAACGAGAGCAAGAAAAGCTGAAACATGAGATTAGTGTGCTGCGTGGGCTAAGGGAATCCTCCAACCACAAGGGATGAACTCGGATTTCACCAGTTTCCTCATTTCCCCTCCCCCCACCTTGTCTCAGTCTAATCCATCGAATTCAGCACCGCCTTCCTAACCTGCAATCTTCTTCCCGACCTCTCCGCCCCCACCCCAGTCTGACCTATCACCCTCACCTTGACCTCTTTCCACCTATCACATTTCCGACGCCCCTCCCCAAGTCCCTCCTCCCTACCTTTTACCTTAGCCTGCTGGACAAACTATCCTCATTCCTGAAGAAGGGCTTATGCCCGAAACGTCGATTCTCCTGTTCCCTGGATGCTGCCTGACCTGCTGCGCTTTTCCAGCAACACATTTTCAGCTAAGGGAATAAAAAGCAATTGAGGAATATGCATTGTGATATGAAAGGGGGACTGAAGAGAAAAGAAGTGAAGGTGACATAGAGGAAGTGGAAAGGGATGATGAGAGACAAGGAAAGAAAAAGGCCCCTGTACCTAAAAAATGGGAGGAATTAGAAATAGCATCGGAAAGGGAACAATTGAGAAGTAGTGTCGGTAAAGGGAAAAAGGGCCAACAAGGAAGGATGCTACTGCTCCTTATAAAAGTGGGCGGCACGGTGGCACAGTGGTTAGCACTGCTGCCTCACAGCGCCTGAGACCCGGGTTCAATTCCCGCCTCAGGCGACTGACTGTGTGGAGTTTGCACGTTCTCCCCGTGTCTGCGTGGGTTTCCTCTGGGTGCTCCGGTTTCCTCCCACAGTCCAAAAGATGTGCAGGGTCAGGTGAATTGGCCATGCTAAATTGCCCGTAGTGTTAGGTAAGGGGTAAATGTAGGGGTATGGGTGGGTTTCGCTTCGGCGGGTCAGTGTGGACTTGTTGGGCCGAAGGGCCTGTTTCCACACTGTAATATAATCTAATCTAATGTAATGTAATCTAATCTAAAAGAGGGGAGAAACCCACAATACATTCCTTGAGGAATTCAGGATCTGGAAGGGTTGAAGAATGCACTGCCCAGTTTACATGAGGGAGCAGGAAAGTGGATCAGGGCTTTTGAAGATGAAAACACAGGGTGATTGCTGGCTATAGGAGACTTGAAGGCACTGCTGGTGAGGTTGGTAGGACTCCCGAAGTTAAAGGAAATTATGGTCTGAGTCTGTGTGAAAAATGCAGCAGACAATCCAATGATTGATGGGGTCAAGTTTGATCGAGTGAGACAGAGTGTATGGCAGGCCTTAAGAGACGGTTATCCACCCAAAATGGACACCCAGGCTTTGAGAGGGGATCCACTGGGAGAAAGTGAAAACCCAGCTGCCCACTTGGAAAAACAGTTAAAAAAAATGGAGGCTGGAAACAGAGCAAGACATAGAGACTAATCAGTTGCTGACCACAATGTTCCAAAATTCCATCATTGAGGCAATGCCCTCCCAAGTCATGTCAAGACTGGAGGATTTGGTGGGTCTGACATCATCAATAAGCCACCAGGAATTTAGAAATCATGTAGCTTATGCAATTGAAAAGTTTTGAAAAGACAAAGAGAAACTGTCTGATTAGCAGGAGAAGGTGCAAAGGAAGCTGGCACAAATCCAGCACGAAGAGCTTAAAAAGAAAGAAAAAGAGAAGGTTAAAAAGGTGTTGCCAGTAAGAACTGACACAGTAATCAACACTGTCGTGAACTAAGTGCCGGCACAAGGGATGTCCTATCAGGTAGCCAGACAGGGGCCAGGAAGTCCCACTCCAGCAATAGCGGTTTTCAGAGAAGCTTTCCTACAGATGACGTATCCAGGAGAGGGCAGATTTAAACAACAGGCTAAACAGAACTGGGATCCCCAAGGACAGGGATGTAGGAATGGGGGGGCTTAAGATCTCTAGGAAAAAGCTGCAGTTTTGCAAACAGCAGGTCGAGTATTTAGGTAAGCTGGTTGCTAAGGGCACGAAGGCAATTGCATAAAGTCAGATTGAAGCAATTGTTAAAATTCCAAAGCAAGAGACAGTAGGGCAAATGATGACATTCTTGGGCATGACAGGATTTAGCGCAGATTGGATTGAGGAGTATGCTGAGATTATGGCACCCTTAAGGAAGATGATGAAGGATCTCGGACATACATGTTTAAGGGGTGCTTTGCAGTGGAATGAAGAGGCTATGACAGCTTTCAATACCCTTAAACAAGCCTTGCTGTCAGCCTCAACATTGGCCTTTCCTGATTACGAGAAACCTTTTCACCTTTATGTGTCAAACAGGCAGACAGGATATGCAGCTGCAGTACTAAAGCAGGAGGCGAGTGTCGGGAGAACGATGCAGTCAATTGCTTACTATAGCACCTGACGAGATGAAGTAGCTCAGGGCTATCCACCGTGCTATCAGGGATTGGCGGCTGCCTAGTTTACATATGAAAAGTCATCCTCAGTAACAATAGGTTATCCCGTCATACTATTTACTCATTATAAGCTGGCAGAGTTATTGGAGAATGGGAAATTTGTATTGACGCCAGCTAGAATACTAGCATATCGGATGCTGCTGACATTTCCTGACATAACAATACAGAGGTGCACAACAAGGACATAGCGGACTATGTCCCACTTGAGGATGAGGGAGAACCCCATGATTGTATAAAGGAAATTACTGAATTTGCCAAACTGAGGGCTGATTTACAGTCCGAGCCATTGCCTGGTACAGATAAGGAGGTTCTATTTGTGGACGGTTTTTGCTATCGGGATTATATTGGGAATCATGCAGGGTACTCAGTTGTAAGGCAGGACCAGTCGCAGTATAGGACAATTAAATTGGAAATTTGCTCACAGCCATATTCAGCTCAGTTGGCTGAACTTAAGGCATAGACAGCAGCCTGTGAAATGATGAGGGTAAAAAAACTGACATTTATACTGATTTGGCTTATGCACATGTGGTATGCCACCTGTTTGGGGCTGTGTGGAAGCAAAGAGGCTTTAAGAGGGGTATTGGGGATCCCATGCAAAACTGCCAGCAGATTGTAGAGTTGACAATTGCAATGATGAAGCCAAAGGTAGTAGCTATCAGTAAGTGGCAAGCACACAGAAAATGCAGTGATATGGTGATAAGGGGTAATCCGGCAGCAGATGAAGTGGCTAAGATAGCTTTGGGTTGTTCTTTATCTGTTATTGTGCCTCCGGTGCAGATAGATCCAGAACCAACTATAGAGGACCTTGTTGAAATACAGGGGAGGGCTACCCTGGCTGAGCAAACACTATGGAAGCAGAGAGGTGCTAGGCAGAATCAAGAAGGTTTGTAGACTACAGAGGAAGGTCAATGGATAGCACCCACTCCATTGTTGACAATTCTTACTTCAAAAGTGCATGGATTGGATCACTGTGCACGAGGGGAAGTGCTGAAGAAGATAAAGCGGGGTGGTTTCTGGTCACCATACCTGCAGGCTTCAGTGGACTATTTATTGTCACAATGTGAGGTGTGTGCACAGTACAATATTAGGAAGGAGATAACTACCCCTATAGGATACATACCAGTGCCTGAAGGGTCATTTAAGCATTTACTAATTGACTATGTGGACAATATAAAAAAGGTGAGAGGGAAAAGGTACATGTTAGTGGTGATTGATAGGTTTAGCCGATGGGTAGAAGCTGTCCCTTCTAAAGATGCAGGAACTGGGACAGTAGTGGAATCTCTGACAAAAAAAGTTATCCCAAGGTTTGGTATACCATCGGAAATCAGTTCAGACAATGGGTCTGCCTTCATTCAGAAAGTAGTTGAGTTGGTGCTGCAGTCTTTGAGAATCAACCAGAGGTTTGGGTGCGTGTATCATCCCCAATCACAGGGTGTACTGGAACAAGTCAATGGGTCATTGAAAGCCAAATTAAACAAGATCTCCACAGGCACCAACCTTAATTGGGTTGATGCGCTGCCACTGGCACGTTTTGAGTTATTGCATGCAGACTAATTGCATGACCAATCTAACACCATTTGAGGTGCTTACAGGCAGACCTATGCCAGTACCCAAGTGGAGATGCCCATATGAAGGGCCTAGCTTGGAGCAGTTAAGCTTAGAGCTTAAGCAATATATGCAGCAGCTAACTATGATACATGTGACTATCCACCTGCAGGAAACACAAAGGGAACCGACATCTGTCAACGAGGAAGGACCTATTAAGCCCAGGGATTAGGTGTACCCCCATGCGGGTATTTTGAAGACGCTGGAATGAGCTAAGGAGAGAATGACTTTTCATGGTGACTAAGGTATTATCCACCACCATCCAAGTGGAGGGAACGACACATATTACCACCTTAATCATTATACTAAAGATCCCCCACCAGCACAAACTAACTCTTAACACTGAGGTAAATGGAGCTGAGGCTAATATACTTGGACACAGGCAGGGCACACAAGAGGCTAGTACCCCTCAGCAGGGCTCCGAACAAGGTACAGGTGAAGTTCTTGAAGATACTGATCATTCCAGAAATGATAGTGATGGAGATATGGAGCATAGTTCTTCTCCTGGCAGTGGGGATGGGGAAAACATGGGAGCCACCACTAACATCCCCCTCTCTGATGCCAGGCCTGCATACTCAGACTTGGAGACTCTTAATTTGGCAGATCTGGACTGGTAATGCCAGGGTCACTCAGACTGGGATGCAAAGACGTATTTGAAGTGCAGACCTCACTGCTGTAACATGGATACATGCCCATGACAAACACTGGTATCAATGGGCAAAATGCATGGCTGTAATGATGGCTAGACAGGACTGTTTCGTGTATACTGAGGAGACCCCCTCATACTATGTTGTCTCTATGCCTTAAAACTCGACCACCTGTACTCAATGGCAATTGCAGCACTCTAGCCGACCTCTTAACCTGGATGATTCATCAACTTATAGGCAATCCCATTACCCGTTTTGGTGCCTCTTACTTGACGTGGGCAGGCAGGCAGCAACTCCAATGGTGGTGTGGATAAAGTACCCCGTGGTCTACCAGTGAGACTAATTATACATTCCCCGTGGCTGCCTTCAGGATACAGGAAAGGTTGAGGTTTGAATGCTTTCAGCGAAATGGTTCCACACCAGTGGACTGTTTTAAGGGTCTTTGTGAGAATAAGATTGAAATCAAGGTGAACCCACATTCGGGGCTATCTTAAATTCTCAATGCGTCCCACTGGCACATACTTGGTGGCTGTGTGGTAAGAAATGAGGGTTGTGCCTGATGCTGCCCATTGACTGGAGTGGCAGCTGTGCCCGTGTAATGTTCCTACACGAGGTAGTTATATCACCACACACACAGCTTGAAGTGAAATCATAGTCAGCTTTGCACCGAACTAAGCGATGGAATGTCCCTGATCCAACGATTCGGATTGACAGCATAGGACAGCCAAGAGGTATTCCTATTGAGTTTAAGGCCTGCAATGAGATTGCCGCAGACTGGGAGGCTCTCATCCCAGTGATAGGGGTTAGCAAGAATGCTGAATGGATTACTAACATTTATTACAACCAGCAGAGATTGATCAATGATACTGACGATGCCCTTGTGGCCTTGAGAGAATAATTGGATGTTACTACCAAAATGAGATGGCAAAACAGACAGGCCTTAGATTGGATACTGGCAGAAAAATGTGGGGTTTGGTCATCAGGCTTTTGATTGGTTGAATAATATATTATGGCCTTGAGGAGCATGGTTTGTCATAATTAGTCTTATTATAGGTGTGGTTTTATTTCTTGTCGCCTTCATCTTTTGTTGTGCTTTATCTTTTATTAAGTCTTTTTTAGTTTGTGTCACAACACGGCAACATGTGGTCATTTCAGCTATTCCCAGAAGTGCTTCCTCCTCTGACAGAGCCCCACCGCTGTACTATTATGATCTGACAACTGCCACGGTGCAAGGAATATGGCCACATGAGGACACCGATGATACTTCTGAAGAACGTGCGGGTCCTAGATTGTGAAGGATCTTGAGTATTTTTTCCTGTTCCGGTTATTAGAAAACAAGTTTTTGGCTCAAGGGACACCAGGAATGGAGGAAGAACCCTTTAAGTCTCAGACTCTGAAAATTATTTAGTCTGTGTTGGGACCTACATTGTTTGTATTGGGCACAACAGGGGCGGAGCTTATTGTCTTCTTTCTCGAGTTGAGACCAGCAGGTCTCAAAGGGGGAAATATGGAAAATAAAGAGCATGAAAGCAAGGGAAGGGTTAAAGCACGGAGACCACTGCCGATCTGTTGCAAGGGGACTGTGGAATGAAGATGGGATAAGAACAGTGGAATGCTCTTACACCAATTAGCAGAGTAAGGTTGAGGCTGAAAGGTCACGATGTCAGCATGAGATAACACAGTAAAGTTAGCCTCACCTGCTAAGTATCATTATGGCAGGATTGGGACTATAAATATTTGGGGCATGACATTAAATATCTAATTAATAGTTAGTAGAGTCAGCCTGCTTGAGACTATTGACAATAAATATCTAATCATGACATTAGGAAAATATTAAGTAGGGTCTGGAATGAAAGACCATTGTTGCAAAGGCTGACACTAAATATCTAATCGTGACATTAGAATAACATTAAGTAGCATGTAGGAAAAACTATAGGGCCACAACTAAAGAAATAATGAGAACTAACATCAGTGTTTTATTGTGTAGCTGGAGTGAGGTACTTTGATTAATGTAATTGGACATGATGATAAGCTAACAGAAACAGGATAACAAAAGATATAAATAACCACGGACACTAAGGTTCAAGGGCATTTAAGAATCAGCTTTCTGAGTGTCAAAGTTTTTTATTTGCAAATAAAAGACCTACTTCTTGAAGAACTCTGCATCTCCTGGTGATTCTCTACATTTTCTCCATGACAACCCACATGACTCTATGATGCAATAGTCAGGCTCCAAATTATTCACGACAGTCCTCGATCTGTGATTAATTTGGGACCTTGAATCCCTTGCCCCTTTCTTAATATTTAGCTGTGAACCTCGGGTTCAGACCTTTGGGTACATATTAGCTAAATGGATGGAATTAACTATTGATATGTCCATATTGAAAAATTCTCATTACATCATTGTATCAGGCCATGCTTTGGACTGTCTCCTCTCTGAGTCAATGGCTGTGTTCTGTTATTCTGCTGAGCTGTTTCCACCACTAACTGACCCACTAAAGTTGTTCAGAGTGCAAGTGGGAGTCATACACCTTCAGCACAAGGGTAAATCAGGCAGGTTTATGACACAGGTATAAGCTCACAGTATACATTTTCACACAAATTCTTACCATCATTGATTAACCCAAGTCAATTTTCCAGTAATTTAAAATGGACACAATCTAGTTAAGTTTGGGAGCTAAACAGATCACTCAATTTCAGCAAAGGATCCTGATAAATCATCCGTATTTGTCAAATGTATGATTACTTGCTTTCATCCTGTTTTCTTCAGATTCAATGTTGAGTGTTGAACTCCACATTGCTGTTGGTTTTGTATAGTCCAAGACATGGTGTGGGTGTGTATTGGGTGGTCCTCCATGTCCCTCCTTCTGCGTACACCAATCCTATATGTATTGGCGTGAAAAATAATATTCTGTGAATTACACAAGTAACTATTCTGATTGTCACCAGTCAATTAGATTGGTTCAAAATGATAAATTAATTTGTAAAATGCTTCAACAGTGACCAGTGTTTCCAGTGCCCCTTTCCTTTATATCTATGTAAGCACATATATCACTGGTCATAATTACCACATACAATCCCAACCAACCAGCTGCAAACCTCTTCTCCCACACTGGGTATCTCAACCAGATCTGCTTCCACCTCTGCCTCAATATCACAGAGAGATGTCTGATCTCTAACTTCCTGTTACAGCTCTTCACACACATATCATTTCCTTCTTTCTCTCCCCCCTCTCTCTCTCTCTCTCACACACACACACACACACAAACACACACAGACACATACACAAAAACACACAAACACACGCACGCGCATTTGAGAGGTCCATTCAGAAGTCTAATAACAGTGGGAAATAAGGTGTTTTTGAACCTGTTCGTATATGTGTTTATGCTTTTGTATCTTGTGCCTGACTAAAGAGGTGGAAGAGATTATAAATGGGGTGGAGGGGTCTTTGATGTTGGCTGCCTTTCTGAGGAGGCAAGATGTGTTGATGAAGTCAATTAATGGAAGGTTGGCTTGAGTGATGGACTGGGCTGTGTTCACAACTTTCTGTAGTTTCTCATTGTCCTGAATACAGCATTTGCCACACCAAGCCATGATGTATCTATACAAATTACTGAGAGTCCTTATGAATATGCTGAATTTTCTCAACCTGCTGAGGAAGAAGAAGCATTGTTGTACACTCTTGACCGTTGGTGACAATTACTCCAAGGAACTTGATGCCCTTAACCCATCTCCACTTCAGCTGCAATGATACAGATCGGGGCATACCCGCTTCCTTGCTTCCTGAAGTCGATGATCAGCTCTTTAGTTTTGCTGACAAGGGAAAGATAGTTATCTTTACATCACACCATCAAGCACTTACCTGTGTGATGAATCTTCTCCTTTAACAAAGTTGTACTGTCCTTGGCTTTTTATTCAAAGAGGTCATAAACGATACAGACCCCAAAGAGTCTGGGGTTGAAGGGTTCTCAAGCCAATTTCATAATAGCTAACAGATGCTGCCTCAAGCAGAAGGCTTTCAAGTTTAAAAATAAAACACTAATACAATGAAAGGAGTGTGGCCAGTTCCCCCAGCTCAGTCAATCTCTGACTTGGTTTGGTTTTTAGCAGTAGTTTGGATAAAGCTGCTGGACCCAAAGAAGCAGGTCCAGGCTGCTACTCTCTCTCTGACTTGTATCCTGTAAGAAGCTGTGCTTAATTTTACTTTTTGTGCCAATGAGGATTGTGGCAAGTATTTCAAACAACATAATTAAGTGGGGATAGTCTGTTGTGTTTTAGAATAGGTTAGATTATTCTATATTCTATTCTCTTTTGCTTGTGCTTTATTCGGTAAATAAATTCAGCTTTGTTTAAAGCTAAGTGGTTTGACGTGTAGCATTTCTCCTGGAATATCTACTTTATATCTGCTGAAAACAAATAGCAAATTTAGGGTCTGGACTACCCTCTTGAAATGTTTTGAGGGGTCTGGTCTGGTCCATAACACCTATATGAATGACTTGGAGGAATGAAGTGAATGTACTTGAGTCAATCTGCAGACAATACAAAACTATGTGGAAGACAAGTTGCGAAGGGTTATAACTAGATTGCATTGAAATATTGATAGGTTACGTAAGTGAGCAAAACGTTGGCACAGTAAAATATGGGCAAGTGTGAAGTTGTTCACTTCCGAAGATAGACCAAAAGAATATGATTTAAATTGAGAAAAATTGCAGAAAGCTGCAACACAAAGGAAATTGGGAGTACTTGTGCATAAAATACAGAAAGCTAGCACACAGGTGCGGCTGGTAGTCAGGAAGCTAATGGAATAATGGCCATTAATTCAAGCAAGTTGAAGTATAAGAGTAGGGAAGTCTTATTGCAATTGTACAAGTTGTTGTTGAAACCATATGTGGAGTATTGTGAGCAGTTTTAATTCCATTATTAAAAGAAAGATATCATTTTGTTGGAGGTAATCCATAGAAGGTTCACTAGGATGAACCCCAGGTACAGAGGGATTGTCTTATGAACAAAGCCTAAGCAGGTTGGGACTCCACTTATTGAAGTTTAGAAGAATGAGAGGTGATCTCATTGAAACATAAAGAAGACTCTTAAAGAGCTTCCCAGGATAAATGCTGAGAGGATGTTTCCCCTCATAGGAGAGTCTGGGACGAGACGGCATAGTCTCAGAATAAAGGGGCGTCAAGTAAAGGTTGAGATAAGGAGGAATTTAGAGTCTGAGGGTTTAAAGTCTTTGGAACTCCTTGGCACATAAAGCTGTAAGGGCAGCGCCTTTAATATAGATTCTTGATCAGTAAGGGAATCAAGAGTTACAAGGAAAAGACAGGACAGTGGACATGAGGAATGCTGGATGAACCATGATCCTGTTGAATGGTGGGGCGGCTTGAAGGACTGAATGGCCTGCTCCTGTTCAGATTTCTTACAGGCTTAAATAAAATCCTGAATCAAAAATCTACATCAACGTAACCAATGACAATTGTGACCAATACACATTGGGTTCACTGATGTCCTTTAGAGAAGGAAATCTCTGGACCCATAGTAATGTGATTTATTCTCAAGTGCCCTCTGAAACTGCCGAACAAATCATCCAGTTCCAGATCAATTGAGATTGGGTTAGTGACACCAATGCTATATTAAACATGGTATTTAGTTTTTGAATGGCTCAGCCAATTCTAATAGGCATGAGGGTCTTGCTCCCAATAGGGATAAACATGTAAACTACAGGGAGGATGATTGACAAGGATTTACAAGAATGGCTGCATGTTTTAAAAATGAAGCAACCTGACACTCATGGCATGTATAATTTTAAAGCTGTTTGAGCAAGTAATAGTTGAAGCTGTTGCAGATGAACAGGAGCGAAGGAAATTCTAGAACATAGAACATTACAGCGCAGTACAGGCCCTTCAGACACTGATGTTGAACCAACCTGTGAAACCAATCTGAAGTGCATCTACCCCACACCATTCTCATCCATATGCCATATCCATGTGACTAGAACTGTACGCAACACTCCAAGTGTGGCTGCAGCATGACCTCATGTTTCCGAAACTCAATCCCTCTACCAATAAAGGCTAACACACCGTATGCCTTCTTAACAACCCCATCAGCCTGTGTGGCAACTTTCAAGGATCTATGTATCTGTACACCAAGATCTCTCTGCTCATCTACACTACCAAGAATCTTACCATTAGCCCAGTACTCTGCATTCCTGTTACTCCTTCCAAAGTGAATCACCTCAAACTTTCCCACATTAAACTCCATTTGCCACATCTCAGCCCAGCTCTGCAGTTTATCTATGTCCCTCCATAACCTGCAACATCCTTCGGCACTATCGACAATTCTACCAACCTTAGCGTCATCCGCAAATTTACTAACCCATCCTTCTATGCCCTAATCCTTTTCATTTATAAAAATGACAAACGGCAGTGGAACGAAAACAGATTCTTGTGGTACACCACTAGTCACTGAACTCCAGAATGAACATTTCCCATCAAGCATCTCCCTCTGTCCTCTTTCAGCTAGCCAATTTCTGACCCAAACGCTAAATCACCTTCAATCACATGCCTCCATATTTTGTGTAATACCCTACCCTGGGGAACATTATCAAACATCTTACTGAAATCCATATACACCACATCAACCATTTTACTCTCATCCACCTGTTTGGTCATATCCTCAAAGAACTCAGTAAAGAATGTGAGGCACGACCAACCCTTCACAAAACCGTGTTGACAAATGCTAATTAATCTATTCCTTCTAGATAATGATAAATCCTATCTCTTATAACCCTTTCCAATACTTTACCTACAACTGAAGTAAGGCTCACAGGTCTATAATTTCAAGGGTTGTCTCTACTCCCCTTCTGGAACAAGGGAACAACATTTGTATCCTCCAGTCTTCTGGCACTATTCCTGTAGACAATGATGACATAAAGATCAAAGCCAAAGGCTCGGCAAATCTCCTCCCAGGTTTCCTAGAGAATCCTAGGATAAATCCCATCTGCCCCAGGGGACTTATTAATTTTTACACTTTCCACAATTGCTAACAGTTCCTCCTTGTGAACCTCAATCCTATCGAGTCTAGTAGCCTGTATTTCAGTATTCTCCTCAACCGCATTCTTTTTTAATGTGAATATAGACAAAATGTATTCATCTAGTGCTTCCCTTATTTCCTCTGACTCCATGCACTTCCCACTACTATCCTTGATTGGTCCTAATCTTACTCTAGTTATTCTTTTATTCCTGATATATCTATTGGAAGCTTAAGGGTTTTCCTTGATCCTATCTGCCAACAACTTGTTATGTCCCCTCCTGGCTCTTCTTAGCTTTCTCTTTAGGTCTTTCCTAACTAATTTGTAACTCGCAAGCACCTTAAATGAGCCATCACATCTCATCCTAACACAAGCCTTCTTCTTCTTCTTCTTGACAAGATATTCAACTTCCTTAATAAACTCGGGCTCCCGCACTCAGCAACTTCCTCCCTGCCTGACAGGTACATACTTATCAAGAACCCTCAATAGCTGGTCCTTGAATAGACTCCACATTTCAATTGTGCCCATCCCCTGCAGTTTCCTTCCCCATCCTAGGCATAGTCAATCTTGCCTAATTGCATCATTCCCCCAGCTAAAACCTTTGCCCTTTGATATACAGGGGAAACTCGATTATCTGAACGTAATGGGCGGGCACTATTTCATTCGGATAATCAATTATTCGGTTAATCGATTAAATGCCTTTCCACTGAGGCTCGGAGTTTTTAAAGTCTGCTGCCCGTTCAAGAGACTGGAGCAGCACACAGCGTATGTGACTCCAACCCAATATGGCCCACCACCCGCCCACAGAACCCTGTCCAACACTGCCCTCTGCCTCCGACACTGCCCTTCCGACCCCAACTCTGCCCCTGGCCCCGACACTGGCCTCACCCCCAACCGCATCCAACACCGCCCCACCGCCCAAAACCTGTCCAATATCGCACCCCCACCCCCTACCCCGTCTCATACCGCCCCATGCCCCCAACCCCACCAACATCGCCCCCCGCCCCTAACACCGTCATCCCCCCAACCCAGTCTAGCATCGCTCCCTCCTCAACACCTCCTCTGCCCCAACACTACCCCACCCCCAAATCCGCCCAACACCACCGCACCCCCAACACCAACCCGCCCCCCACCCCTACCCAACATCGCCCCCCGCCCCTAACTCTGTCCCCCCGCCCCAACCCTGCCCAACATCACCCTTGTCCCCAACACCGTCCCCCGCCCCAACCCAGTCTAGCATCGCTCCCTCCCTAACACCTCCCCTGCCCCCAACACTGCCCCACCCCCAAATCCGCCCAACACCACCCCACCCCCAACACCAATCCGCCTCCCCAACCCCACCCAACATCCTCCCTGCCCCTAACTCCGGCCCCCACCCCAACCCTGCCCAACATCACCCTTGTCCCCAACACTGTCCCCGCCCCAACCCAGTCTAACTTCGCCCCCCTTCTCAACTCCTCCCCCCAACACCACCCCAGCCCCAAAGCCACTCAACACCGCCCTGCCCCAACACCGCCCCCCCACCCAACATTGCCACCCGCCCCTAACTCCATCCCCCGCCCCAACCCAGTCCAACATCGCACCCCCCAACCAGCACGTCCCCGCCACAACACAGCCCCCACCCCAACCAAGCCCAACACCGCCCAACCCCAACACTGCCCCACCCCAACACCGCCCAACTCTGCCCCGCTGCCCCGACACTGACACCATCCCCGCCCCAACACGTGATCTGATTAAAACCCACACACAACTTAAAAAGGTAGATGCAGGTATGATGTTTTCTCTGATTGGGGAGTCTAGAACCAGGGTACAGAATTCAAAATAAGGAAGAAGCAATTTTAGACTGAAGTTAGGTGAAATTATGTGGAGTTTAGGGATAGTATGAGTGAAAGGCATTAAATTAGCTATGATTGTACTGGATAGTAAAGCATATCCAATGGATTGGATGGCTAATTCCTGCACCAATTTTGCAGTGTTCCTTAATGTCATGATCTGTACATTTCTGGTGGATATTTCCTGTTTAATAACAGCCTCACCAAACAGCCTCACCCAGATCTTGAGCTGGGCATATCAGCCACACATGTCTTTTGGGAGGCAACGCAGCACATAAATCCCCAAAATATTTAAACAGTATATATCCAAATTCCTAAGGTGGTTTAATGAACAGTGATTACATATATGCATTTCAAAAAACTGAATGTGATGTGTCATAATGTTTGGGATGGATTGTTGCTAGAACAGTTTTCTTCAGAAAATAAAGCAACACAAAACTTGTTGAGCTACTTTTTTTTTAAATTACTTTTACCAAGCTCAAAGGTAAAGTCAATGTCGATTTATGATTGACATATTGCAAGCATTTCCACTGCAGTGCAGCTGCTGGAACAACATTTTTCAGCAAGTGCAGAACCTCTTCGAATCCTGTGGTGTAAACCTCTTTGAAGCGAGGACAGCATTGCGTCATCCTTCTTCGTCTTGAAGATGAAATCATTAAAGGCATCAGCTAACTGCAGGTTGTAGTCATTGTCAGTGGGTTCTTGTTTAGTATCCAACACAAACTCTTCAATCCTAGATCTATCCAACAACCTTTGAGACTTCTTCATCTCCATTTTGTCGAGGTAGCCATATACGTTGTCAGATCTCATAAACTCTGAAAGAGATAGAATTCCATCTGTGAACACTGAGAATTGTTCAGATTGACCATGTACTTTTCGGGATGGGACCATTCGCCACAGCAGATTTGCTGCCGCCGATGAGCCACTGCGCTTTAACCACCGAGGACGCTTAGTGACTGCCCATTGCCCACTGAAGATGATTCACCACCAAAAATAAGTCGTATATTTTGAAGCACTCGCAGATGTTTTTGCTTCAAAAAAAATTGTTCTTGAATACGGTGAAAGAGATTGTTTGGAATATCTTAAAGGAATAGCGCATAACTATGAAAAGAACTGAAATTTCATTGTTTAATATTAATGTGATATTTTACTGCCATTATAAAGATTTTTAAAATATATTTCCTTTTTTCTGGTTAAAGTTTGTAACTCGTTTTTATATGTAAACCAATAAAATGATACTTATTTTACCATTTTTTAAATCAATATGTTGTGTGTAGTTGTATAAATAAAGGGGACTGAGAAGTACGAAAGAACAGGCGGGAGGGAAAACAATCTGTACATTTATGTATTAATATAAGTAACAGATAAACTGTCACTTTGTGAGAGATCAATGATTATTATTTAACCCCAGAGGCAATGGAATGAAGTTCAGTACTCACCAAAGTCAGAGAATGAATGACTCGTAACGATATTGCAGACACTAAGGAATGTTCGGAGAAGATCCCGTCCACAGAGTTTTGTGAATGTTTCAGTAAGAGTCTGGTCAGCAGCCTTAACACAGGTCTGTATCAGACCGATTGTCAGGAAGATCACCAGATTCTTCATTACAGCTCACAAGTATGTCAGTTACAACCTCTGACTCTGTGAAGGATCCTGCAGACAATTGCTCCTCTCGCTCGTGAATAATTTCACTGTACAAATTATATGATCAGTTTTCATCTGATCTAAACTCCTTTTTTTCGTTTCAGAGTTCTCTGTATTTTTTCAGAGTATCATGCTGAATCCTCTTTGGCCCTAACTTCTGTTTCAACTGCATCTTCTTCCTTTTGTCGCAGCTTTTCTCCATCACTGAGAATCATTATTATCTTGCATTAACTTTTGGTAATCATTTACCGGTTGTAGGGCCTCTTTCTGTGCTACCGTATCTGCATCAAGCACTTATCCATTTTACTCCCATCTCCCTGCACTTTGCGCACAGTCTTAGCCCCGTATGCCATGATGCTTCAAGTACTTACTGAAACACTTCTTCAAGATTGTGATGTTTCCTGCCTGTACTGTATTTGCACCCAATGAGTTCCACTGTCTCTTTTTCTAGTGGCTTTAGAAACTTCTCCAATATCTCAATTCCATAATATCCGAACTATACATAACTATAACCTTCTCTTGATGAATGTTATGCTTAACCCATTGGTGCTTGGATTTGATTGTTAACAGCTCTAACACCAGTAGGAGATGAACTCGCTCTTAAGAGGCATTGTTAGGGATTTCATAAATATTACTGCGTTATTGCTAGTTCAGATTTTCTTCATCATTAGAGTAAAATGTCAGCCTAACATTATGGGCTATAATTTACCAGAAATCGGCTCAGTGTTAGTTTTGTCAAGTTTCCCACAGGGTGTCTCTCTGTGACCCCTTGCAAGCTTTTTCATGCTGTTCTCTGAAATTTGCCTCTTTAGTTATGCACCATGTCTCTATTGGTGGAGCACTCATCCTATGTTCGCTTTTGGCAGAAGGGCAAGTACTCACCACTGAGAGGATCTGTGGGGATTCCTGGCATTAGCAATGTTTGTAAAGCCCAACTATTTACTTGGTCTAGCTTTTTCAATCTTGTGTAGCCCTTTCACTTTACACATTGTTGGGTTGTAACTGAAAAAAAAAACACTTCTGAGAGCACATAGATGGCAGGGCCTACACTTCATTGCAAATATAAGTGCACATAATCTAAGAATCAAGTCACACAATTTGTTCGACCTTGGCATCATTCCATCTTGGAAGTCTGTATAAGGGGGTGCTACTCTCTCCCTAAAGCCCAGTTCATCCTAACATCTTCTCATTGCTCAGTACGGGACCATCAAATACTGGAAAGCCTGTAAACAGGTGGACATATTCTTTTTATTCAGATACAGAAGGTATTACTCTTTCCCTAATGCCCAGCTCATCCTAACATTTTTTCATTACTTAGTATGGTACCATCACATACCGAAAAGCCTTTAAGATTAGATTCCCTACAGTATGGAAACAGGCCCTTTGGCCCAATAAGTCCACACTGACCCTCCGAAGAGTAACCCACCCAGACCTATTTCCCTACTCTATATTTACCCCTGACTAATGCACCTAACACTATGGGCAAATTGCCATAGCCAATTCACCTAACCTGCACATCTTTGGATTGTGGGAGGAAACCAGAACACCCAGAGGAAATCCATACAGACATGGGGAGAATGTGCAAACTCCACACAGACAGTTACCTGAGGTGGGACTGAAACCCAGGTCCTTGGCGCTGTGAAGCAGCAGTGCTAACCACTGAACCACTGTGCCACATTTACTTTTATTCTGAACCATTGACATTGAATTAAAAAAAAACATAAATTTTAAAATAAGTCTCACCTGCTTTTGGATATAGACAGGGACTAGTTGCCATTCAAATAGCACCATGTTTATAGTCAGTGAGTGATCACTGCATCCAGCTCATATAGAGTCATAGAGATGTACAGCATGAAAACAGACCCTTCTGTCCAACTCGTCCATGTCGACCAGATATCCCAACCCAAACTAGTCCCACTTGCCAGCACCCAGCCCATATACCTCCAAACCCTTCCTATTCATATACCCATCCAAATGCCTCTTAAATGTTGCAATTGTACCAGCCTCCACCACATCCTCTGGCAGCTCATTCCATACACGTACCACCCTCTGTGTGAAAAAGTTGCCCCTTAGGTCTCTTTTATATCTTTCCCCTCTCACCCTAAACCTATGCCCTCTACTTTTGGACTCCCCGACCACAGGGAAAAGACTTTGTCTATTTATCTTATCTATGCCCCTCATAATTTTGTAAACCTCTATAAGGTCACCTCTCAGCCTCCGACGCTCCAGGGAAAACAGCCCCAGCCTATTCAGCCATGTTGACTATCCCGATTCAGTGCATTTTCAGCTCTGATCTCCAGCGTCCGCAGTCCTCACTTTCTCCTATCCTGATTCAGTCCTTGCCTTTCTAAATACATGTACATCCTGTCCCTCAGGATTCCCTCCAACAACTTGCCCACCACCAACATCAGGCTCACTGGTCTATAGTTTCCTGGCTTGCCTTTACCGCCCTTCTTAAACAGTGGCACCACGTTTGCCTACCTCCAGTCTTCTGGTACCTCACCTGTGACTATCGATGATACAAATATCTCAGCAAGAGGCCCAGCAATCACTTCTCTAGCTTCCCACAGAGTTCTCGGGTACACATGATCAGGTCCTAGGGATTTATCTAACTTTAACCGTTTCAAATCATCCAGCACTTCCTCCTCTGTAATGTGGACATTTTGCAAGATGTCACCATTTATTTCCCTACAGTCCATGTCTTCCATATCCTTTTCCACAGTAAATACTGATGCAAAATATTCATTTAGTATCTCCCCCATTTTCTGTGACTCCACACAAAGGCCGTCTTGCCGATCTTTGAGGGGGCCTATTCTCTCCCTAGATGCCCTTTTGTCCTTAATATATTTGTAAAAACCCTTTGGATTCTCCTTAATTCTATTTGCCAAAGCTATCTCATGTCCCCGTTTTGCCCTCCTGATTTCCCTCTTAAGTATACTCCTACTTCCTTTATACTCTTCCAAGGATTCACTCGATCTATCCTGTCTATACCTGACATATGCATCCTTCTTTTTCTTAACCAAACCCTCAATTTCTTTAGTCATCCAGCATTCCCTATACCTACCAGCCTTCCCTTTCAATCTGACAAGAATATACTTTCTCTGGATTCTTGTTATCTCATTTCGGAAGGCTTCCCATTTTCCAGCCGTCCCTTTACCTGCGAACATCTGCCTCCAATCAGCTTTCGAAAGTTCTTGCATAATACCGTCAAAATTGGCCTTTCCCCAATTTAGAACTTCAATTTTTAGATCTGGTCTATCCTTTTCCATCATTATTTTAAAATAAATAGAATTATGGTCGCTGGCCCCAAAGTGCTCCCTCACTGACACCTCAGTCACCTGCCCTGCCTTATTTCCCAAGAGTAGGTCAAGTTTTGCACCTTCTCTGGTAGGTACATCCACATACTGAATCAGAAAATTGTCTTGTACACACTTAAGAAATTCCTCTCTATCTAAACCTTTAACACCTCGGCAGTCCCAGTCGATGTTTGGAAAGTTAAAATCCTCTACCATAACTACCCTATTATTCTTACAGATAGCTGAGATCTCCTTACAAGTTTGTTTCTCAATTTCCCTCTGATTATTGGGGGGTCTATAATACAATCCCAATAACGTGATCATCCCTTTCTTATTTCTCAGTTCCACCCAAGTAACTTCCCTGGATGTATTTCTGGGAATATCCTCCCTCAGCACAGCTGTAATGCTATCCCTTATCAAAAATGCCACCCCCCCCCCCTCCTCTCTTGCCTCCCATTCTATCCTTCGTGTAGCATTTGTATCCTGGAACATTAAACTGCCAGTCCTGCCAATCCATGAGCCATGTTTCCGTAATTGCTATGATATCCCAGTCTCATGTTTCTAACCATGCCCTGAGTTCATCTGTCTTCCCTATTCGGCCCCTTGCATTGAAATAAATGCAGTTTAATTTATTAGTCCTACCTTGTCCCTGCCTGCCCTGACTCTTTGACTCACTTCTGTTCTTAGCTGTACCCATCTCAGATCAATCTCTTTCCTCACTATCTCCCTGAGTCCCAACTCCCCACCTTTTCAGTTTAAATCCTCCCAAGCAGTTCTAGCAAATTTCCCTGCCAGTATATTAGTCCCCTTCCAATTTAGGTGCAATCCGTCCCCTTCTTGTACAGATCACTTCTACCCCAAAAGAGATTCCAATGATCCAAAAATGTGAATCCTTCTCCCATACACCAGCTCCTCAGTCATGCATTCATCTGCTCTATCCTCCTATTCATGCCCTCACTAGCTTGTAGCACTGGGAGTAATCCAGATAGTACTATCCTTGAGGACCTCCTTTTAAAATTTCTGCCTAACTCTCTGTAATCTCCCTTCAGAATCTCAACATTTTCCCTTCCTATGTCTTTCATTCCAATGTGGACAATGACCTCCTGCTGGCCCCTCTCCCCCGTGAGGACATTCTGCACCCTCTCTGAGACATCCTTGATCCTGGCACCAGGGAAACAACACACCATTCTGCTTTTTCTCTGCTGGCCACAGAAATATCTGTCTGTACCTCTGACTACAGAATCCCCAAACACAATTGATCTCTTGGGAGCCGACATACCTCTCGTTGCATTAGAGCCAGTCTCAATACCAGAAACTTGGCGCTCATGCTACGTTCCCCTGAGAATCCATCACCCCCTACTTTTTCCAAAACAGCATACCTGTTTGAAATGGGTATATCCACAGAAGACTCCTGCACTAGCTGCCTACCTCTCTTCTCCTTCCTGGAGTTAACCCATCGATGTGACTGTATCTGAGACTTTCCCCTCCTTCCTATAATTGCCATCCATCACATGCTGTTGCAAATTCCTCATTGCTTCTATCTGTCTCTCCAACCGATCCACTTGATCTGATAAGATTCGCATCCAACAGCATTTATGGCAGATATAATCCGCAGTAACCCTTAAACTCTCTTTAAACCCCCACATCTGACAAGAAGTACATATCACTGCAAAGGCCATTTTTGCTCCTTCACAATCTACAGACCCAGAAAATAACACTGTCTCATTCCTCTACAAACACTGTCCCAGGTTAAATTAATAGCTGTGGCTTATATTTTAAGTTTAATCAAGAGACGTATCTCCAAAAACATATAATCAAGAAAGAATCCACTGTACTCACTACTGCAGCCTTTCTCTTGGACAGACTTAAAACAACAATTAACTTATCTGATTCTGTGAACTTCGCCCAACAGTTCCTCCAAGAGTGAATTGTTAATTTTCCCAGATGCACTCCAATGTCCAGTGATACACGAATTCAAACAGCAAAGGCCGTAACTGTGCAGGTTTTTTTTCTCTCTTTCTTTCTCTTTCTCTCTCTCTCTCTCTCTCCTGCACAAACCTCACCATGTACTTCCTTTGTCTGCTCTTCTCCCTTTTAAACTGCTGTTGTTTTGACTTTTTTTTTCCCAAAGTTCCAAAACAATGCAACAGCATATAAAACAGTAATTGCTGCTCCTGGAATTCAAGGAAATCACCTCCAACACCTAAAATATCTCAAAAAAAAGGAGCAGCTCTAACAGCCAGAAATTTTTCCCATCCTCCATCTTGCATTACCCAGAATCCTATCTATTGGAACAAGATCTCAATTACATACTATGGCTTGTTGGCCTAATGCTGCAGTGCTTTATTCTTCTGAAAGTGATATTCTTCTTGTTCAAAGTACTCTTCTTTCTCCTCAGAAAATTGTTGTTGTTTTCCCTGCTCTTCAGAGCACAACATGCTAGGATTATGCACCACACTCTGTCTGAATTTAACTGCCAGGTACCCCTCCCAGACTGATCCACGCATCAGAACCTCACCTTCAGGAGGTTTATCATCTGCTACAAGAGAACCCTAGTTGTATTGTGTCTAGATTGTTCCTCATTCAGGAGGTTGTGTAATGGAGTCATTTGCCTTAGTTGTTGCAAGTAACCCTTGTCTCTCAGCAACTATCTTTGTAAGAAATCCAATACTTAAAATGAAGCAGGAGCATGAGAGTTCTCAAAGATCCAGATGTCATGGCAGTTCTCTATGTAACTGCCACAAACCTCTAAGCTGTGATACTGATGATCACAGGTGACTTGATAATTGATGAGAAGAACTCCTTTCTTGTTCATGAAATCAGCTGTGTTATTACATGGCTGTCTCAGCACAACTTGGGTACTTATCTATAATGCTCGTCACTGGTCACATCTACAGGTAATGAGATAAAACGATATGATCTGGCACAAATTGCACTAGTAACAACCTCCTTCACCACTTCCTGCTCTTGCATATATACTTTCAGCAACTGGTGTGCAAGGAAACCCAGGTCTTGTTGCACCTCTCTCTTTCCCAATCTATCACCATTCAGATAATAATAATCTGCTTTCTTGTTTTGCTATCAAAGTAGAAAACCTCATATTAATTCACATTATATTTCATCTGTCATGCATTTGCACATTCATTCAACTTTTCCAAATCACACTGAAGCTTCTCTGAATTCTCCTTACTGCTTATCCTCCCACCCAGTTTTGTGTTGTCTGCAGACTTGGAGATATTATATTCAGTTCCTTCATCTAAATCATGAATATATATTTTGAATTGCTGGGAAGTGAACACTCATCTCCGTGATATCCCACCAGTCCCTGCCTGCCATTCTGACAAAGACCCATTTATTTATATTCTTTGTTTCCTGTCTGCCAAACAGTTTCTGTCCATGTCAGTACACTACCCCCAATTCACAAGCACTTTAATTTTACATGCTAATCTCTTATGTGAGACCTTATCAAAAGCCTTCTGAAATTCCAAATAAATCATATCCACTGACTTACCCTTATCAACTCTACTACTCGTTACATTCTCAATGTAAAAATTCCAGTAGATTTGTCAAACTTGTTTTGGACTGTAGCACTTTCTCCCCTAAAAATGTCTGGTGAACTGTTCTATAATTCCCTGTTTCCTCTCAACCTCCTTTTTAAGTAGTCAGCCTACATTAGCAACACTCCAATCCATAGGAACTCTTCCAGAGTCTGTAGAATCTTGAAAGATGACGACCAATGTCTCGGTTATGTCTATCGCCATTTACTTCAGTATACTGAGATGTAGATTCTCAGGCGCAGGGGAGTTATCAGCCTTTAAATGCATCAATTTCCTCAACACTATTTCCTTCAGTTTATCCATTCCAACTTTTTAGAATATTATTTGTGTCCTGCTTTGTGAAGACAGAATCAAAATATGTACTTAATTGGTCTGTCATCTCTTTGTTCTCCATTACTTTTGTTGTTTCTGACATTTGTCCTCACTAATCTTTTTCTCTTGACATGTCTTTAGAAGCTTTTCTAATCAGTTTGCATGTTTCCCACAAGCTTACTCTTGTTCTCTGTTTTCTCTCTCTTAATCAATGCCTTAGTTCTCCTTTGCTGAAATCTAAACTGCTCCCAGTCCTCAGATCTACTGTTGTTTTGTGCATAAATTGTAAGCCCCTTCCTTTGAATTATATCCCAAATTTCCTTGTTAACTTGGGTCTGGCCACCATTCTTACTTTATTTTGTGCCAGTCAGGAATGAACAATTGTTGCAATTCCACCATGTGCACCTCAAATGTTATCCATTATGTATTCCCCATCATCTGTTTAAGTAGTATTCTCCAATTTGTCACAGTCAGCTCATGCCTCATGGTATCATAGCCTCCTTTATTTAAATTCAGGACCCTCATGTTTGAGTCAACTACATCAATTGCCATCTTGGTCAAAGGCAAATGGGGATTGTTCAGAATAAGCATTGAGCTAAATATTCTGGGTTACCATCTCTGGTTTCTATATGGTGTTTTCCCAACCTCGAGCCAGTTTTGCAAGTTAAGATGCTAAATATTAGTAAGATGAGTAGGCTATTTACAAGAGATTAGATTAGATTACATGATTACATTACAGTGTGGAAACAGGCCCTTCAGCCCAACAAGTCCACACCGACCCGCCGAAGCGAAACCCACCCATACCCCTACATTACCCCTTACCTAACACTACGGGCAATTTAGCATGGCCAATTCACCTGATCCTGCACATCTTTTGGACTGTGGGAGGAAACCGGAGCACTCGGAGGAAACCCACGCAGACACGGGGAGAACGTGCAAACTCCACACAGTCAGTCGCCTGAGGCGAGAATTGAACCCGGGTCTCAGGCGCTGTGAGGCAGCAGTGCTAACCACTGGTTCAACAAGAGGTTCAACAAGCATTAATCCCTGTCATTTGGCAACTCACTGCTGCCTCATGAGAATCTTACCACACTATTTTTTGAAAAACATAAAAGAGGAAGAGTTCCTTCTAATGTCAAGATGGGCTTCACAGCACATGTCACTCAATTCTACTATACTTCTTGCCATATTATCACCTGTCCTTAGCCATGCCAAACATTCCAAGATTGACTATGACCCACTCTCTTCAATGTGCTGATACAGTACTGACTCCCCCAAGCAGCTGACTGACTCCATCCAAACCCTTCGACAGGTGTCAGATGATGCCCTTGACTTACAGTGCTGGCACTCCCTAACCGAAGGCTATTTCCCATGCCCTGACTAAGGTCTACTTCCCTTAGACTTTGAGATATGGCCATTTGGTTGAAGCAGATGCAATATTACATATTGCAGTGTGTTTTCTGTGAAAACCGATAGCACATTGTGCAGGTGTGAGATTGATATAGCACGGTTTCCTCCAGCAACATGTCCACCCAATTGACTGGTCACCGATACCATGTAGGATGAGCCGTCTGCCCATGAAGCATGCCCTGAGGTGTTGGGGATTTATGTCCTAGATGGAGGACTGGAAGTACAAATGGTGGGCTGGAGTCACCAGGTACCTGGTTCGACTCTCATGTCAGGAATCGTTGCCATCTAGTTTCATTTCATTTTTCCGATATCGCAATATTTTTCCATGACTTGTCAATGCTCATATTGTTCAGGATATGGAAAAAAGAGCAAGAAAATGATTTGGGATTGGAGAATGGAATATTAATGTATTTGGATATAGGAAACATAAGAGTGTAAACGCTTCTATAGATATGTCAGAAAGAAAACAGTTAGTTAAAATGAATGTGGTCCATTACAAGCAGAGTCAAAAGAATTCAAAATGGGTAATCTTAAAATGACAGAGAAACTAGATCATTAATTTGTGTCCATTTTCACTGAAGATGATACTAGAAATCTCCCAGAACTTGGGAGAGTAAGGAGTTGAAAGAAATTAGCATTGGTAAGAAGATTGCACTGCAGAAATGAATGAGGTTGCATGATGATAAATCCCTAGCTACTGAGTCCCAGATTGTTGCATGAGATGTTAATAGAAATAACTAATGACTCGGTGATTAACTTCTAAATTTCCACAGATTCTCTGACAATTCTTAAAGGTAACAAATGTCATGCCACTATTTAAGAATTGGCTGATAGAGAAAACAAGGAACTATCAATCTGTTAGCCTTACATGGTAATGTGAAAGATAGCAGAATCTATTATAAAGGATGGGGTAAATAGACTCCTGGTTGATAATGATCTGATTGGGCATTGTCAGCATTGATTGAAAATGGGAATTCAGTTTGACGAACTTGTTAAGAGTTTTTGAAGTTGTTACTAACAAAATTGATAAACAAGAGTGAATGGATATGATATATGTAGATTTTTCACAAGGCATTAGATAAAGTCCCCCACAAGAATAATTAAAGCACATGGGATAGCAAGCAATGTACTGGCATAGATTAATGATCGTCTAACAGATTGAAAACAAGGAATAGGAATAAATGCATCAGGCTGTGATTAGTGGGGTATACCAATGATCAAGACTTGGGCTCACTTGTTCACAATACACATCAAAGCTTAGGAGATTGTGACAAATGTAATATTTCCAAATTTGTGGATGATACAAAACTAAGTGGGAATGCGTGTTGTGAGGAAGGTGTAAAGCAGCTTCAGAAGTATTTGAGGAGACAGTGAGGACTGCAGATGTTGGAGATCAGAGCTGAAAATGTGTTGCTGGAAAAGCACAGCAGGTCAGGCAGCATCCAAGGAGCAGGAGAATCGACGTTTCGGGCATGAGCCCTTCCTGAAGAAGGGCTCATGCCCGAAACATCGATTCTCCTGCTCTTTGGATGCTGCCTGACCTGCTGTGCTTTTCCAGCAACACATTTTCAGCTCAGAAGTATTTGGACAGGTTTAGTGAATGAGCAAGAACATGGCAGATGGAAAGCATTATGGAAGGGAAACAGATGAGCTGAATATTTTCTAAATGGTCAGAATTTAGAACGTGCAGATGTACAAAGGAATCCAGGTTTCCTTCTCCACAAGTCTATGAAAGCTTGCACAGTGGTGCAACAAGCTATTTGGAAAGCCTTTACAGAAAGAGGATTGGAGAATAGGAATATTGAAGTCTGGCTTCAGTTGCATAACACTTTGGTTAGACTGCAGCTGGCAAATGGTGCGCAGTTCTGATCTCCTTTTCTGAGGAAAAGAAATATTGCCATAGAGAGAATGCAATGAAAGGACACCACACTTGTTTTCAGGTTGGTGGAGCTATCAAATGAAGAGGTAAGGCAAATTGGGCCTGTATATTTTCTTTACATTTTGAAGAATAAGAGGTGATTTTATTGAAACCTACAAAATACTTGAAAGAATAGACAGGCTAGAAACACTTACTATACTTCCCTGGTTGATGAATCTAGAACCAGGCAGCAAAGTTTTAAAACAAAGCATGCTACCTAAGTCTGAGAGAAGGAAAAATTGTTTTATTCAGCAGGTTGTGAAACTTTTGAAATTCTCTACCACAGAGTGCTGTCGAAGCTCAGTCTTTGACTTCATATATGGTAGGGATTGATAGGTTTCTAATTATTGGTGGCATAAAGGATTTTGAGGATGGAGTGAATAAAAGCCATTGAAGTCTTCAATTATCCATGATTGTATTCAATAGCAGCTCAATGGGCTGAATGGCCTACATCTGTTCCTATGTGAGAACAGCATTATGGGTAACTCCCAGCAGTCCTTTGAAATGGCCCAGTAAATCTTTCATTTGCATCACCATTGGTGGTTATTGCTGGCCTTCTCAATGATGCTCAAATCTCATGCACGGAAAGAAAACATGCTGGAGTGTTACACAAAGCACAATTATGGCCCTGGATGATGTGACACATACTGCTTTTCTGGTTCTGGTTCACTCTCTATGTTCCTGTTGTGAGAACAGAAGGAACAGTTGTACCAGGACACTATGTTACTTTTTAACTGGTGCTTAATGCAATCATGTGGGACTTTGAAGAACATCATGTGCATTTCTCAGCAGATCAAAACATTTGGACTTGGTTGAGATACCATGTGTCTCCCTCCATCCTCCAGTTGCAGACCTTATTGGCATTGATCATTCTACAAAATGATCAATACATAAAATTGACTTGTTCACAAAATTAAGGCGTAAAAGGGATATTTGTATAAAATTATCCAAGGGATAGAAAGCAGAGATGAATTTTGAAAGTTTGTTTCTCCAACTGGCTGGAATTTTATTGTGTTCGCCAAGGGCTATATTAGGACAGCAAGTCTTGTTGACATTTATTAAACCTTGGATATACAGGGTGTAACTATCATGTTTGCCGAGGATCCAAAATGCAGATGTAATGAGCAATGAGGGGATTAGTAGTATAATACTTCTCTGGAAAGCTGGGGAGGAGTAAGCAGCGCCTTTGGCTTTGACAGTAGAGTCATCATTGTCTACAGGTTTAGTACCAAAGGACTGGAGAATTGCAAATGTTGTCCCCTTGTACAAGAAGGGCAGTAGAGATGATCCAAGTAATTATAGACCAGTGAGCTTTACTCCTATTGTAGGAAAGGTTTTGGAAAGCATTAGAAGAGATATGATTTATAATCCATCTAGCAAGCAACAATATGATTTCAGATAGTCAACATAGTTTTTTCAAGGGCAGGTCATGTCTCACAAACCTCATTGAGTTTTTTTGAGAAGATGACCAAACATGTCGATGAGGATAGGACAGTTGACCTTGTATACATGGACTTCAGGAAAGCCTTTGATAAGGTTCCACATGGTAGGCTGTTGGAGAAAATGCAGGGGCATGGAATTGGGGGTGATTTAGCAGTTTGGATTAGAAACTGGCTCTCTGAAAGAAGGCAGCGAGTGATGGTTGATGGAAAATATTCAAGCCTGGAGTCCGGTTACTAGTGATGTCCCACAAGGATCTTTTTTGGAACCACTGCTATTTGTCATTTTTATAAATGACTTAGATGCAGACATAGGTGGATGGATTAGTAAATTTGCAGACGACACTAAAGTCAATGGAGTAGTGGTCAGTTTGGAAGAATGTTACAAGTTGCAAGGGGACTTGGATAAACTGCAGAATTGGGTGGGAAGTGGCAAATGGAGTTCAATGCAGCTAAATGTGAGGTGATGCACTTTGGGAAGAATAACAGGAAGGCAGAGTACTGGGTCAACGGAAAGATTCTTGGTAATGTGGATGTGCAAAGGGATCTTGGAGTCCATGTACATAGATCCCTGAAAGTTGCCACCCAGGTTGATCGTGCTGTTAAGATGGCATACAATGTGTTAGGTTTCATTTGTAGAGGGATTGAGTTCCGGAGCCGCAATATCATACTGCAACTATACAAAATGCTAGTGCGGCCACACTTGGAATATTGTGTACAGTTCTTGTCACCATATTTCGGGAAGGATGTGGAAGCATTGGAAAAGCTGCAGAGGAGATTTACCAGGATGTTGCCTAGTCTGGAGGGAAGGTCATATGAGGAAAGGATGAGAGACTTGTGTCAGTTCTCATTGGAAAGAAGAGACTAAGAGGGAATTTGATAGAAACATACAAGATGATCAGAGGAGTAGATGAGGTAGAGAGTGAAAGTCTTTTTCCGAGGTAATGACGTCAGCTTGTACAAGGGGGCATAATTGAGGGGTGATAGATTTAAGACAGATGTCAGAGGCAGGTTCTTTACACAGAGAGTGATAAGGGCGTGGATTGCCCTACTTGTTAATGTAGTCAACCCAGCCACTTTAGGGAGATTTAAACAATCCTTAGATAAGCACATGGATGATGATGGGATTGTGTAGAGGGACAAGCTGAGAATAGTTCACAGGTCGGCGCAACATCAAGGGCCAAAGAGCCTGTTCTGCACTGTATTGTTCTATGTTCTATAATCCCCAGGTCAGAGACTAATAAAATGTGCAGACACGTGCAAGGTTAGTTCAAATGTGTAGAAGTGTGAAATTATAATATTTGGTAGGATTAATAAGAAATGGCAATATGAACCATTTGTTACAATTTCAAAAGTTCCCCTTAATATTACAAAAGAGAATACAGTCACAGAGAGAGACCTGGAAATGAATGCACTTTATCTTTGAAGGTGACAGGAAACAATGAGAATAGTTTAAAAAAAGTGGGATGCTTAATTTACTTATAAGGAATAATAAACAAAAGCAGAGAGCTAAACTAAATATTCAAAGTTTGTGAGAAGATTTGTAGCTCGGGTGCTCGTTGTTGTGGTTCTGTTCGCCGAGCTGGAAGTTTTTGTTGCAAACGTTTCGTCCCCTGGCTAGGCGACATCATCAGTGCTTGGGAGCCTCCTGCGAGCGCTTCTATGGAAGATTTGTAGCTCGGGTGCTCGTTGCTGTGGTTCTGTTCGCCGAGCTGGAAGTTTTTGTAGCAAACGTTTCGTCCCCTGGCTAGGCGACATCATCAGTGCTTGGGAGCCTCCTGCGAAGCGCTTCTTTAAGCTAAATACTTATAACGTGTTGATTGGTCCTCAACTGAAATGTTGTGTTCAATTCTGTGCATTTTGGAATGATGGCAAAGCCTTAGAGAGATTGCAGCGTAGATGTGCTAGAATAATACAAATAATGAGATCTTCAATTATTTGGAGAAACTGAAGAGTCTGTGGTCATTCTCCTTCGAGCAGAGAAAATTATTCTCGAGTTCTGAAGATAAGTCATATTGTACTCAACATTAACACTGTTTCTCTCACCATAGATGTTGCCACACCTGCTGAATTTCTCCAGCATTTCTGTTTTTCTTTAAGATTATGATGGGGAACTTAGTAGATTTCCAGGATCATGAATAGTATTAATAGAGTAAATGAGCTGAAACTCTTCCCAGTGACAGAACACAAGGGTTCAAAGATGATTGGTAAAAGTGACATGGGACACTGGAAGTATTCTTGCTTCTCCTAGACCACAAGTAGTGCTGGAAAAACAATCCTCAACTTCTATTAGCTATTCCACACAGGTTTCCTGAGACTTATGAAAACTGGTCAGTCAATGTTAAAACTGGATTAGGGAGGAAAGTTGACATAATTTGCCTTGTTAAAGCATATCAGGAGGCTCTTGTGAGTAGCTTTGTTGCATTGTTGGATATGTTTTGTCAGAAAGGCTCAAAGCAACATTATTTATCATAGTGATTTATTGTAACCATAAAACCAAAAGGAAGGGAATTAGAGTTTAAAATTATAAACAGGGTATCTACATGGATCTGCATGACAGAGGTAAATTTCTTAATCCCAAATGCAAGTCCTCTACTTCATTTCACATTTATTAATCCATATTTATTTTCTGTGATAATGCACTTGCATTACATGTATGATATTAACAGCATTCAGTCACCAAGATACAACATGAGGACAATGCACGCATTAGTCACATAGTAGGTCAGACACTAAACATATCTATATTGTTCAACGGAAAGAACTAAAGCCAGCTGTGAAAGGAAAAGTTCTGACTGTTCATGTAGGTTAATCACTAAAATTAAAGGACGAATCTTGTGAATATGATTAAAGAGGAGGATTTTTGATTGCAATTAGAGGATTAAATCAATATAAGACAAAAAAACACTAGTTTATCTTTGTCCAGGACTCAGAACACAATGTGGTCTGTTTCAGTTTCCTCACACATATTAATATTGAGTGTGTGCCAAGGATGCAGAGAAGGTCACAAGATTACTTACCACGTTGCAACATGTTAGTGATCCAGACAGTCTCAAAGACCTGCAAGGACCAATACTTTAGAAGGACACAGACAGATGGTAAATTGATTGAGTTTTATAAAACAATGAAGGGGCAAGTTTGAGTTTGGGAAAAAAAATTGCTTCAACTTAATTAAGTTGAGGTACCAGAGTCACCATCACAAATTATGTAAGAGTAGAACTGTGTTAGGCATTAGGAGGGTCCCACTTTCCCTGAGAATGTTTAACCGCTGGACTAAATTTCTAACTTGTTTTGCAAGATTGATTCATTAATGTCCTAGAAAGGATAAAAATTGAATCTGTTTCTGGCTGGGGTAGAGATTACTTCATACCAGAGGCTGGTATCTTGTAATTTAATCAGGGCATTAGTAAATTCTTGCCTCGTTTAGGTCTCTTAAGAAGGTCATAGGTGACGTTTCCAGAATCCTGCATCCAAAAATAGCAGTGGTATCTTTATTGGTGGAGATTACTTTTGGTGACTTTTGACCCCACAAATTCTACTCTGACTTCAACGCCGATGCTATTGATCCCTCATTCACTGAAGTTTTCAGGGGAAGCGGACTGATTTCTGGTTTGGACATGTCAGTGAACATCCACAGCATTACATGTTTCTCTGACATCAACAAACTCCTTCAGCCTTACTGGAACTCTATGATACTCACCTCATATCACTTGGCATAATACAGTTGGTACAGGTAGTGAAGGAGTGCTCACAGTTTTCTTGTACACTGCTTTTATGTTGAGCTGATCACCAATACCTTTACTGTTACAGCTGGTAGACACAAGTGTACACAACAAGGTAAAAACAATGACTGCAGATGCTGGAAACCAGATTCTGGATCAATGGTGCTGGAAGAGCACAGCAGTTCAGGCAGCATCGAGGAGCTTCAGCAAAATCGACATTTCGGGCAAAAGCCCTTCATCAGGAATAAAGGCAGAGAGCCTGAAGCGTAGAGAGATAAGCTAGAGGAGGGTGGGGGTGGGGAGAGAGTAGCATAGAGTACAATGGGTGAGTGGGGGAGGAGATGAAGGTGATAGGTCAGGGAGGAGAGGGTGGTGTGGATAGGTGGAAAAGGAGCTAGGCAGGTCAGACAAGTCCGGACAAGTCAAGGGGACTGGAAGTTTGAAACTAGGATGAGGTGGGGGAAGGGGAAACGAGGAAGCTGTTGAAGTCCACATTGATGCCCTGGGGTTGAAGTGTTCCGAGGCGGAAGATGAGGCGTTCTTCCTCCAGGCATCTGGCGGTGAGGGAGCGGCGGTGAAGGAGGCCCAGGACCTCCATGTCCTCGGCAGAGTGCGAGGGGGAGTTGAAATGTTGGGCCACGGGGCGGTTTAGTTGATTGGTGCGGGTGTCTCGGAGATGTTCCCTAAAGCGCTCTGCTAGGAGGCGCCCAGTCTCCCCAATGTAGAGGAGACCGCATCGGGAGCAACGGATACAATAAATGATATTAGTGGATGTGCAGGTAAAATTTTGATGGATATGGAAGGCTCCTTTAGGGCCTTGGATAGAGGTGAGGGAGGAGGTGTGGGCACAGGTTTTACAGTTCCTGCGGTGGCAGGGGAAAGTGCCAGGATGTGAGGGTGGGTCGTAGGGGGGCGTGGACCTGACCAGGAAGTCACGGAGGGAACGGTCTTTGCGGAAGGCGGAAAGGGGTGGGAAGGAAAATATATCCCTGGTGCTGGGTCTTTTTGGAGGTGGCGGAAATGTCGACGGATGATTTGGTTTATGCAGAGGTTTGTAGGGTGGAAGGTGAGCACCAGGGGCGTTCTGTCCTTGTTACGGTTGGAGGGGTGGGGTCTGAGGGCGGAGGTGCGGGATGTGGATGAGATGCGTTGGAGGGCATCTTTAACCACGTGGGAAGGGAAATTGCGGTCTCTAAAGAAGGAGGCCATCTGATGTGTTCTGTGGTGGAACTGGTCCTCCTGGGAGCAGATACGGCGGAGGCGGAGGAATTGGGAATACTGGATGGCATTTTTGCAAGAGATAGGGTGGGAAGAGGTGTAATCCAGGTAGCTGTGGGAGTCGGTGGGTTAGTAAAAAATGTCAGTGTCAAGTCGGTCGTCACTAATGGAAATGGAGAGGTCCAGGAAGGGGAGGGAGGTGTCAGAGATGGTCCAGATAAATTTAAGGTCAGGGTGGAATGTGTTGGTGAAGTTGATGAATTGCTCAACCTCCTCGCGGGAGCACGAGGTGGCGCCAATGCAGTCATCAATGTAGCGGAGGAAGAGGTGGGGAGTGGTGCTGGTGTAATTACGGAAGATCAACTGTTCTACGTAGCCAACAAAGAGACAGGCATAGCTGGGGCCCATACGTGTGCCCATGGCTACCCCTTTGGTCTGGAGGAAGTGGGAGGATTCAAAGGAGATATTGTTAAGGGTGAGGACTAGTTCGGCCAAACGAATGAGAGTGTCGGTGGAAGGGTACTGTTGGGGACGTCTGGAGAGGAAAAAACGGAGGGCTTGGAGGCCCTGGTCATGGCGGATGGAGGTGTAGAGGGATTGGATATCCATGGTGAAGATGAGGCGTTGGGGGCCGGGGAAACGGAAGTCTTGGAGGAGGTGGAGGGCGTGGGTGGTGTCTCGAACATATGTGGGGAGTTCCTGGACTAGGGGGGATAGGACAGTGTCGAGGTAGGTAGAGATAAGTTCAGTGGGGCAGGAGCATGCTGAGACAATGGGTCGGCCAGGGTGGTCAGGCTTGTGGATCTTGGGAAGGAGGTAGAACTGGGCAGTGCGGGGTTCCCGGACTATGAGGTTGGAAGCTGTGGGTGGGAGATCTCCTGAGGTGATGAGGTTCTGTATGGTCTGGGAGATGATGGTTTGGTGATGGGGGTGGGCTCATGGTCGAGTGGGCAGTAGGAAGAGGTGTCCTCGAGTTGGCGTTTGGCTTCAGCGGTGTAGAGGTCAGTGCGTCAGACTACCACTGCGCCCCCTTTATCCGCTGGCTTGATGGTGAGGTTGGGATTAGAGCAGAGGGATTGGAGGGCTGCGCGTTGTGAGGGTAAGAGGTCGGAGTGGGGGAGGGAGGTAGACAGGTTGAGGTGGTTAATGTCCCGGCGGCAGTTGGAAATGAAGAGGTCGAGGGCAGGTAATAGGCCAGCGCGGGGTGTCCAGGTGGATGCAGTGTGTTGGAGGTGGGCGAAGGGGTCCTCGGAAGGTGGGCGGGGGTCCTGATTGTGAAAGTAAGCTCGGAGGCGGAGGCGACGGAAGAAGTGTTCGATGTCACGGCATGTATTAAATTCATTGATGCGTGGACGGACGGGGATGAATGTGAGTCCTTTGCTGAGGACTGATCGTTCGTCCTCAGTGAGTGGGAGATCCGGGGGGATGGTGAAAACTCGGCAGGGCTGGGAGCTGGGATCTGGTGTGGGTGTGGAGTTGGGAGTGGGGTCGGAGCCAGTACCTGGAGTGGGTGTGATGGTGGGGGGAATGGGGGTGGAGGCATGAGCAGGGGTGGTGCTCCCCTCAGGGTTCTGGGGGTGGGGATAGTGACAGTGGGGTCTGTGGGGGGCGTGTCAGCAGAATGCAGGTGAGTGGCGCTGGTGGGGGCGGAAGTGGTGGCAGACACGGCAGTAGGGGTGGCGGAGGTCAATGAGCATGTGGCATCGGCAATGATGTGAGGGCCGGAAGTAGCTGTGGGAGTGGCCATGATGGAGGCGGAAGTGACATCATCAATCAGCGTGGGGGTGATTTTAACCCTACTGCGAATCCTCTTGCAAGGATGCCTGCCTTGAAGAAGTTTTCCTCCTCTCTCTACAAGAATCTCAGGGAGTCCCTCTCCCACTGCAACTCCCAGGTCATTTCCTCTGCCCTGAAGCTCTTCAACAATGTCGTGAAACAAACGCGCTACCACAGCCACATTTGCTTCCTCAGTGCCTGCCTCCGTAACCAACTCATCCCACACGGACTCCGGACCACCTATATACCGGCAGCGTTCGGACCCGAACAGGACAAACAGTACAGCCTACAGATTCAAAAACACCAGCAACAGTTCTCCTTCAAGATCGTCTGCTCCACGCTCGCAGCAATGCGCCGGCACCTAACCTCTCTACAGTCAGCCCTGCCTCAGCTGAGGGCAACACTCTCTCAGAATTGCAAAGGACCCACTCTGTACTACATCCTCAGGAGAATTCATACTCTCAACAAACAGTATTTCAATTCCATCTCAAACATCAAAAACTGTCAGCACAACAAACATTTATCCACCCACCTCCATAACCAGTGCTCCTCAAACATTCCAGAATATTCCCCTGGCCTTGGAAATGCCATTAGCCACGTGGCTGATGCAGCTGCCACCCCCACGCTGATTGATGACGTCACTTCCGCCCCATCATGGCCACTCCCACAGCCACTTCCGGCCCTCACATCATTGCCGATGCCGCATGCTCATTGACCTCCGCCACCCCTACTGCCGTGTCTGCCACCACTTCCGACCCCACCAGCGCCACTCACCTGCATTCTGCTGACACGCCCCCCACAGACCCCACTGTCACTATCCCCACCCCCCAGAACCCTGAGGGGAGCACCACCCCTGCTCATGCCTCCACCCCATTCCCCCCACCATCACACCCACTCCAGGTAATGGCTCCGACCCCACTCCCAACTCCACACCCACACCAGATCCCAGCTCCCAGCCCTGCCGGGTTTTCACCATCCCCCCGGACCTCCCACTCACTGAGGACGAACGATCAGTCCTCAGCAAAGGACTCACATTCATCCCCGTCCATCCACGCATCAATGAATTTAATACACGCCGTGACATCGAACACTTCTTCCGTCGCCTCCGCCTCCAAGCTTACTTTCACAATCAGGACCCCTGCCCACCTTCCGAGGACCCCTTCGCCCACCTCCAACACACTGCATCCACCTGGACACCCCGCGCTGGCCTATTACCTGCCCTCGACCTCTTCATTTCCAACTGCCGCCGGGACATTAACCACCTCAACCTGTCTACCCCCCTCCCCCACTCCGACCTCTCACCCTCACAACGCGCAGCCCTCCAATCCCTCTGCTCTAATCCCAACCTCACCATCAAGCCAGCGGATAAAGGGGGCGCAGTGGTAGTCTGACGCACTGACCTCTACACCGCTGAAGCCAAACGCCAACTCGAGGACACCTCTTCCTACTGCCCACTTGACCATGAGCCCACCCCCATCACCAAACCATCATCTCCCAGACCATACAGAACCTCAGGAGATCTCCCACCCACAGCTTCCAACCTCACAGTCCGGGAACCCCGCACTGCCCAGTTCTACCTCCTTCCCAAGATCCACAAGCCTGACCACCCTGGCCGACCCATTGTCTCAGCATGCTCCTGCCCCACTGAACTTATCTCTACCTACCTCGACACTGTCCTATCCCCCCTAGTCCAGGAACTCCCCACATATGTTCGAGACACCACCCACGCCCTCCACCTCCTCCAAGACTTCCGTTTCCCCGGTCCCCAACGCCTCATCTTCACCATGGATATCCAATCCCTCTACACCTCCATCCGCCATGACCAGGGCCTCCAAGCCCTCCGTTTTTTCCTCTCCAGACGTCCCCAACAGTACCCTTCCACCGACATTCTCATTCATTTGGCCGAACTGGTCCTCACCCTTAACAATTTCTCCTTTGAATCCTCCCACTTCCTCCAGACCAAAGGGGTAGCCATGCCTGTCTCTTTGTTGGCTACGTAGAACAGTTGATCTTCCGTAATTACACCAGCACCACTCCCCACCTCTTCCTCCGCTACATTGATGACTGCATTGGCGCCACCTCGTGCTCCCGCGAGGAGGTTGAGCAATTCATCAACTTCACCAACACATTCCACCCTGACCTTAAATTTATCTGGACCATCTCTGACACCTCCCTCCCCTTCCTGGACTCTCCATCTCCATTAGTGACGACCGACTTGACACTGACATTTTTTACAAACCCACCGACTCCCACAGCTACCTGGATTACACCTCTTCCCACCCTATCTCTTGCAAAAATTGCCATCCCGTATTCCCAATTCCTCCACCTCCGCCATATCTGCTCCCAGGGGGACCAGTTCCAGCACAGAACACATCAGATGGCCTCCTTCTTTAGAGACCGCAATTTCCCTTCCCACGTGGTTAAAGATGCCCTCCAACGCATCTCGTCCACATCCCACACCTCCGCCCTCACACCCCACCCCTCCAACCGTAACAAGGACAGAACGCCCCTGGTGCTCACCTTCCACCCTACAAACCTCCGCATAAACCAAATCATCCGCCGACATTTCCGCCACCTCCAAAAAGACCCACCACCTGGGATATATTTCCCTCCCCACCCCTTTCCGCCTTCCGCAAAGACCGTTCCCTCCGTGACTACCTGGTCAGGTCCACGCCCCCCCCTACGACCCACCCTCACATCCTGGCACTTTCCCCTGCCACCGCAGGAACTGTAAAACCTGTGCCCACACCTCCTCCCTCACCTCTATCCAAGGCCCTAAAGGAGCCATCCATATCCATCAAAACTTTACCTGCACATCCACTAATATCATTTATTGTATCCGTTGCTCCCGATGCGGTCTCCTCTACATTGGGGAGACTGGGCGCCTCCTAGCAGAGCGCTTTAGGGAACATCTCCGAGACACCCGCACCAATCAACTAAACCGCCCCGTGGCCCAACATTTCAACTCCCCCTCGCACTCTGCCGAGGACATGGAGGTCCTGGGCCTCCTTCACCGCCGCTCCCTCACCGCCAGATGCCTGGAGGAAGAACGCCTCATCTTCCGCCTCGGAACGCTTCAACCCCAGGGCATCAATGTGGACTTCAATAGCTTCCTCATTTCCCCTTCCCCCACCTCATCCTAGTTTCAAACTTCCAGTCCCCTTGACTTGTCCGGACTTATCTGACCTGCCTAGCTCCTTTTCCACCTATCCACTCCACCCTCTCCTCCCTGACCTATCACCTTCATCTCCTCCCCCACTCACCCATTGTACTCTATGCTACTCTCTCCCCACCCCCACCCTCCTCTAGCTTATCTCTCTACGCTTCAGGCTCTCTGCCTTTATTCCTGATGAAGGGCTTTTGCCCGAAACGTCGATTTTGCTGAAGCTCCTCGATGCTGCCTGAACTGCTGTGCTCTTCCAGCACCATTGATCCAGAATCTGGTTTCCAGCATCTGCAGTCATTGTTTTTACCTTGTTGTGTACACTTGTGTCTACCAGCTGTAACAGTAAAGGTATTGGTGATCAGCTCAACATAAAAGCAGTGTACAAGAAAACTGTGAGCACTCCTTCACTACCTGTACCAACTGTATTATGCCAAGTGATATGAGGTGAGTATCATAGAGTTCCAGTAAGGCTGAAGGAGTTTGTTGATGTCAGAGAAACATGTAATGCTGTGGATGTTCACTGACATGTCCAAACCAGAAATCAGTCCGCTTCCCCAGAAAACTTCAGTGAATGAGGGATCAATAGCATCGGCGTTGAAGTCAGAGTAGAATTTGTGGGGTCAAAAGTCACCAAAAGTAATCTCCACCAATAAAGATACCACTGCTATTATTGGATGCAAGATTCTGGAAACTTCACCTATGACCTTCTTAAGAGACTTAAACGAGGCAAGAATTTACTAATGCCCTGATTAAATTACAAGATACCAGCCTCTGGTATGAAGTAATCTCTACCCCAGCCAGAAACAGATTCAATTTTTATCCTTTCTAGGACATTAATGAATCAATCTTGCAAAACAAGTTAGAAATTTAGTCCAGCGGTTAAACATTCTCAGGGAAAGTGGGACCCTCCTAATGCCTAACACAGTTCTACTCTTACATAATTTGTGATGGTGACTCTGGTACCTCAACTTAATTAAGCTGAAGCAATTTTTTTTCCCAAACTCAAACTTGCCCCTTCATTGTTTTATAAAACTCAATCAATTTACCATCTTGTCTGTGTCCTTCTAAAGTATTGGTCCTTGCAGGTCTTTGAGACTGTCTGGATCGCTAACATGTTGCAACGTGGTAAGTAATCTTGTGACCTTCTCTGCATCCTTGGCACACACTCAATATTAATATGTGTGAGGAAACTGAAACAGACCACATTGTGTTCTGAGTCCTGAACAAAGATAAACTAGTGTTTTTTTGTCTTATATTGATTTAATCCTCTAATTGCAATCAAATATCCTCCTCTTTAATCATATTCACAAGCTTCATCCTTTAATTTTAGTGATTAACCTACATGAACAGTCAAAACTTTTCTTTTCACAGCTGGCTTTAGTTCTTTCCATTGAACAATATAGATATGTTTAGTGTCTGATCTACTATGTGACTAATGCGTGCATTGTCCTCATGTTGTATCTTGGTGACTGAATGCTGTTAATATCATACATGTAAGCAAGTTCATTATCACAGAAAATAAATATGGATTAATAAATGTGAAATGAAGTAGAGGACTTGCATTTGGGATTAAGAAATTTACCTCTGTCATGCAGATCCATGTAGATACCCTGTTTATAATTTTAAACTCTAATTCCCTTCCTTTCGGTTTTATGGTTACAATAAATCACTATGATAAATAATGTTGCTTTGAGCCTTTCTGACAAAACATATCCAACAATGCAACAAAGCTACTCACAAGAGCCTCCTGATATGCTTTAACAAGGCAAATTATGTCAACTTTCCTCCCTAATCCAGTTTTAACATTGACTGACCAGTTTTCATAAGTCTCAGGAAACCTGTGTAGAATAGCTAATAGAAGTTGAGGGCTGTTTTTCCAGCACTACTTGTGGTCTAGGAGAAGCAAGAATACTTCCAGTGTCCCATGTCACTTTTACCAATCATCTTTGAACCCTTGTGTTCTGTCACTGGGAAGAGTTTCAGCTCATTTACTCTATTAATACTATTCATGATCCTGGAAATCTACTAAGTTCCCCATCATAATCTTAAAGAAAAACAGAAATGCTGGAGAAATTCAGCAGGTGTGGCAACATCTATGGTGAGAGAAACAGTGTTAATGTTGAGTACAATATGACTTATCTTCAGAACTCGAGAATAATTTTCTCTGCTCGAAGGAGAATGACCACAGACTCTTCAGTTTCTCCAAATAATTGAAGATCTCATTATTTGTATTATTCTAGCACATCTACGCTGCAATCTCTCTAAGGCTTTGCCATCACTCCAAAATGCACAGAATTGAACACAACATTTCATTTGAGGACCAATCAACACGTTATAAGTATTTAGCTTAAAGAAGCGCTTCGCAGGAGGCTCCCAAGCACTGATGATGTCGCCTAGCCAGGGGACGAAACGTTTGCTACAAAAACTTCCAGCTCGGCGAACAGAACCACAGCAACGAGCACCCGAGCTACAAATCTTCCAAAGAAGCGCTTCGCAGGAGGCTCCCAAGCACTGATGATGTCGCCTAGCCAGGGGACGAAACGTTTGCAACAAAAACTTCCAGCTCGGCGAACAGAACCACAACAACGAGCACCCGAGCTACAAATCTTCTCACAAACTTTGAATATTTAGTTTAGCTCTCTGCTTTTGTTTATTATTCCTTATAAGTAAATTAAGCATCCCACTTTTTTTAAACTATTCTCATTGTTTCCTGTCACCTTCAAAGATAAAGTGCATTCATTTCCAGGTCTCTCTCTGTGACTGTATTCTCTTTTGTAATATTAAGGGGAACTTTTGAAATTGTAACAAATGGTTCATATTGCCATTTCTTATTAATCCTACCAAATATTATAATTTCACACTTCTACACATTTGAACTAATCTTGCACGTGTCTGCACATTTTATTAGTCTCTGACCTGGGGATTATAGAACATAGAACAATACAGTGCAGAACAGGCTCTTTGGCCCTTGATGTTGCGCCGACCTGTGAACTATTCTCAGCTTGTCCCTCTACACAATCCCATCATCATCCATGTGCTTATCTAAGGATTGTTTAAATCTCCCTAAAGTGGCTGGGTTGACTACATTAACAAGTAGGGCAATCCACGCCCTTATCACTCTCTGTGTAAAGAACCTGCCTCTGACATCTGTCTTAAATCTATCACCCCTCAATTATGCCCCCTTGTACAAGCTGACGTCATTACCTCGGAAAAAGACTTTCACTCTCTACCTCATCTACTCCTCTGATCATCTTGTATGTTTCTATCAAATTACCTCTTAGTCTCTTCTTTCCAATGAGAACTGACACAAGTCTCTCATCCTTTCCTCATATGACCTTCCCTCCAGACTAGGCAACATCCTGGTAAATCTCCTCTGCAGCTTTTCCAATGCTTCCACATCCTTCCCGAAATATGGTGACAAGAACTGTACACAATATTCCAAGTGTGGCCGCACTAGCATTTTGTATAGTTGCAGTATGATATTGCGGCTCCGGAACTCAATCCCTCTACAAATGAAACCTAACACATTGTATGCCATCTTAACAGCACGATCAACCTGGGTGGCAACTTTCAGGGATCTATGTACATGGACTCCAAGATCCCTTTGTACATCCACATTACCAAGAATCTTTCCGTTGACCCAGTACTCTGCCTTCCTGTTATTCTTCCCAAAGTGCATCACCTCACATTTAGCTGCATTGAACTCCATTTGCCACTTCCCACCCAATTCTGCAGTTTATCCAAGTCCCCTTGCAACTTGTAACATTCTTCCAAACTGACCACTACTCCATTGACTTTAGTGTCGTCTGCAAATTTACTAATCCATCCACCTATGTCTGCATCTAAGTCATTTATAAAAATGACAAATAGCAGTGGTTCCAAAAAAGATCCTTGTGGGACATCACTAGTAACCGGACTCCAGGCTTGAATATTTTCCATCAACCATCACTCGCTGCCTTCTTTCAGAGAGCCAGTTTCTAATCCAAACTGCTAAATCACCCCCAATTCCATGCCCCTGCATTTTCTCCAACAGCCTACCATGTGGAACCTTATCAAAGGCTTTCCTGAAGTCCATGTATACAAGGTCAACTGTCCTATCCTCATCGACATGTTTGGTCATCTTCTCAAAAAAACTCAATGAGGTTTGTGAGACATGACCTGCCCTTGAAAAAACTATGTTGACTATCTGAAATCATATTGTTGCTTGCTAGATGGATTATAAATCATATCTCTTCTAATGCTTTCCAAAACCTTTCCTACAATAGGAGTAAAGCTCACTGGTCTATAATTACTTGGATCATCTCTACTGCCCTTCTTGTACAAGGGGACAACATTTGCAATTCTCCAGTCCTTTGGTACTAAACCTGTAGACAATGATGACTCTACTGTCAAAGCCAAAGGCGCTGCTTACTCCTCCCCAGCTTTCCAGAGAAGTATTATACTACTAATCCCCTCATTGCTCATTACATCTGCATTTTGGATCCTCGGCAAACATGATAGTTACACCCTGTATATCCAAGGTTTAATAAATGTCAACAAGACTTGCTGTCTTAATATAGCCCTTGGCGAACACAATAAAATTCCAGCCAGTTGGAGAAACAAACTTTCAAAATTCATCTCTGCTTTCTATCCCTTGGATAATTTTATACAAATATCCCTTTTACGCCTTTATTTTGTGAACAAGTCAATTTTATGTAATGATCATTTTGTAGAATGATCAATGCCAATAAGGTCTGCAACTGGAGGATGGAGGGAGACACATGGTATCTCAACCAAGTCCAAATGTTTTGATCTGCTGAGAAATGCACATGATGTTCTTCAAAGTCCCACATGATTGCATTAAGCACCAGTTAAAAAGTAACATAGTGTCCTGGTACAACTGTTCCTTCTGTTCTCACAACAGGAACATAGAGAGTGAACCAGAACCAGAAAAGCAGTATGTGTCACATCATCCAGGGCCATAATTGTGCTTTGTGTAACACTCCAGCATGTTTTCTTTCCGTGCATGAGATTTGAGCATCATTGAGAAGGCCAGCAATAACCACCAATGGTGATGCAAATGAAAGATTTACTGGGCCATTTCAAAGGACTGCTGGGAGTTACCCATAATGCTGTTCTCACATAGGAACAGATGTAGGCCATTCAGCCCATTGAGCTGCTATTGAATACAATCATGGATAATTGAAGACTTCAATGGCTTTTATTCACTCCATCCTCAAAATCCTTTATGCCACCAATAATTAGAAACCTATCAATCCCTACCATATATGAAGTCAAAGACTGAGCTTCGACAGCACTCTGTGGTAGAGAATTCCAAAAGTTTCACAACCTGCTGAATAAAACAATTTTTCCTTCTCTCAGACTGAGGTAGCATGCTTTGTTTTAAAACTTTGCTGCCTGGTTCTAGATTCATCAACCAGGGAAGTATAGTAAGTGTTTCTAGCCTGTCTATTCTTTCAAGTATTTTGTAGGTTTCAATAAAATCACCTCTTATTCTTCAAAATATAAAGAAAATATACAGGCCCAATTTGCCTTACCTCTTCATTTGATAGCTCCACCAACCTGAAAACAAGTGTGGTGTCCTTTCATTGCATTCTCTCTATGGCAATATTTCTTTTCCTCAGAAAAGGAGATCAGAACTGCACACCATTTGCCAGCTGCAGTCTACTTCAGCTTTTCTAGACACTATTTAAGTGCATTGTACATATCTGTGATGACAGCAAAATGGATTTCAAGAAAGAAGTCTCAACAGCACCCAGACATTTGGTGTTTGTATTTGGTTTACTATGGAACATGAGATGCTGGCCATGGATGTGAGCTGAAGGATTCGTATGGAGTTGCCTTTCACTTCGACACTGAAGAAAAGGCTTCATTATCTGCCCATTTCCCTATGGCAAATTGCTGAGTTTGAAATGTCCACCACGCCTAACAAATGTCTTAAGAGATGGCCAGACCATCATTGTTCTGCACACGTCCAGGCTCAGTCTGCACAATACTGTGGCAGGAATTAACTGAAAACAGCAGGCCAATCCATCATCTTGTTTTGTCATCACTTGTCACAAGAAGAAAATTAAGGACAAAGTTTTGCTCAAAATCCATTGACACAAACTCAGTGGCTGCCTAATTATGCTCAGAAGGAATTGAATCTGAACTTTGCCAGTTTAAATGAAGCATTGAACATGTGACCACAGAGGCACTGGTACATTCTCACAGACACTTGCTTTTACTTCTACCAGAGATAAAGTCACAGAGTTATACAGCACAGAAACAGACCCTTCAGTACAACCAACCCATACTGAACTTAATCCCAACTAATCCCACCTGTCTGCTCTTGGCCCATATTCCTCCAAACCTTTCCTATTCATGTAATGATCCAAATATCTTTTAAATGTTGTAATTGTACCCACATCCACCACTTCCTCAGGAATTTCATTCCACACGTGAACTATCCTCTATGTAAAAAAAAATTGACCCTCAAGTCTTTTTTAAAGCTTTCTGCTCTCACCTTGAAAATTTGTCCCTAACCTTGAAATCTCCCATCCTATGGAAAAGACAACTACTAATAACTCCATCTATTATTTTGGAAACTTCTATAATGTTGCCTCTCAACCCCTTGTGCTCCAGTGGAAATCATTCCAACCTATCCAGCTTTTCTTTGTAACTCAAAACTTCCATAATTAGCAACATCCTGGTAAATCTCTTCTGAACCCTCCCCAGCTTGATAATATCCTTCCTATAACTGGGCGACCGAAACTAGATATAATTTTGCATAAGAGGCCTCCTCAATGTCCTGTACAACCTCAACATGACTTCACAACTCCTATACTCAAAGGACTGAGCAACGAAGGCAAGCATGCCAACTGCCTTTTTAACCACCCTGTCTATATGTGATGCAAACTTGAAAGAATTATATACCTGAACCCTTAGGTCCCTCTGTTCTACAATGCCACTGAAGGCTCCACCCTTGTTTGTTGTACCAAAATGCAATACCTTGCATTTATTCAGATTGAATTCCACCTGCCATTTTTAGCCCATTGGCCCATTTGATCAAGATCCCTTTATAATCTTAGAAAACCTTCTTCATTGTCTACATTGCCACCAATTTTGATGTCGTCTGCAAACGTAATAACCATGTCTTCTATATTCCCATCCAAATCATTTATATAAATGACCAAGAAAAGAGGACTCAGAATTGATCCCTGTGGAGCACCACTAATGACTGGCCTCCAGTCCGAAAAGCAACCCTCCACACCACGTTTTTTCTCCTGTTGTTAGTTGTTTGAACTAACTTTACCGCTTAGTGTACCATGCAGAAGCTTGTCGGAGGCTTTACCAAAGTTCAAGTAACCAACATTTACCATTTGTCCTCTCACATAACCATGCTGATTATACCTAATCAATTTTTACCTCTCTAAATGTCCACAAATCCTATCTTTTATAGTCACCTACAACAATTTACCCACAACCAAAGTCAGACTCACAGGTCTATCGTACCCCAATTTCTCCTTACAACCTTTCTTAAACAAAGGTATAACATTAGCCAGCCTCCAGTCATCAGGCAACTCACCTGTCGTTATTTATGATGCAAATATTTCTGCAAGGGGTGTTGCAGTTTCTTCCCTTACCACCCACAATTTTTTTGAATACATTAGATCAGGTCCTGGAGTTTTATCCACCTTTATATTCTCTGAGACCACCAGAACTACATCTTATGTAATGTGAACTAATTTTAAAACATCAAAATTTATTTTTCTGCATACTCTAGTCTCCATTTCTTTCTCCACAGTAAAGACTAACACAAAGTATTCATTTAGTATCTCTTCCATCTCCTGAGATTCAACACAAAGACGGGCAAACTCTAGCCCTTTGACCAGCAAAGTGACTTCCTGATGCCTTTGTTCACTTTAGAAATTTCAACCACAGTGCAACAAGTCAGCTGATAAAGAGAGGCACAGCCAGTGTTGAGTACTGTCTAATTCAGATGTTCCCATTCTTCTTCTCACAATGAGAACCTGAACTCCACAAAGTGCAGCAAAATGGATTTTTGAATCACTAGCACTTTGAATTATTTAAAAATTAAAAAGCAAATGAAGAAATGATGTGATTCTTAATCAGTAATAGGAAATAATCATGTGAGGTGTTTGGAGTAGCCTTAACTCCTGTTTTCTCCCTTATCGCCTCATTTTTTTCAAAGATTTGGTCCCTTAGTCTGACTCACCATTGTCTTAGTTTAACTTTTGTCTCTTCTTCTAGGGACTTTGAAACTTGTCTACAATGTTTGAACCAAAAAGAAATACATTTCTTTATTTGATTAATACTTAATTCAACCTGTTGGTGGTTCTGTACTTGATCCCTGACAGCTCTTATGTAGATTAATAGTGGGTGAACATGCTATTATGTTAAACTACCAAGGCCTTCAGAAACAGTACTGTTGCTCATTCGAACTTTACTAAGTACTGCAGTAAATAATCAGTCTAACATTTGGATTTAAATCTCTGCCATTGAACATCATTCTGCTATCTTACCATTTTGATCTAAACCCAACCACAGAGTCATAACTGACCACGTCAGGAAATTCTGCTGACCTTCAGTGCTGCTAAAACATAATAGTGAAAGCATTTACACCACTGAAATACACCTTGTTCGAGAAGAGCATATTAGGTGCAGAGTAACTGTAGCCACATCCTAGAAATCTACTTTGATTTCTAAAACTGGATACAATAACTATTGCCCTCCATTCCAACAGGCAGTCCTATTGTTCTTTGAATAGAGCTGATGTTTTGCTGATAGTTTCTTGTTTCTAGTCTCAGATCCATGTGATCAAACATCATTATGACATAGCTTCTTAAGCACATGTTTTCATAGCTATTACAGTGTATTCGTATAGTTAGCACATTACACCATGACATCTCCCTCTATTCTTTGTCCCCATTTAAGTTTTGCACTATTTATACAATCTCCAATACCTATCCCCCAATGTCTCTTTTTGTCTTTGCACTTTTACCATTTTCCTGAAATAAACACAAAATTCTTTTTGGAGCTTGTGTGTGGTTTCTGCCATTCAGCCTTGACTCATTTGTTAATGGTTATGCTACCAAATTCTCTTCTTGAGTATCAGGATTAATAGTGCAGCTAACTAATGGCTTCTTTCTCAGTGAAATTAAACCATCCCTATTTCTTTGGATGATGTCATTTCCTGTTTAGATGAGTTACAATATTGGTTGTTGAAACCTCACCATCACAACATCCTCTCACTGCTGGTTCCTGAGCCACATCTTCTTCCCCATTTCCAACGTGGTCCGATTGTTAGCCCTGTGTCTTTTGATGAAGATGCGGGCTTGGCCTGCTCTGTAGCTTTCTTATTTATTCTGTGTTTGGTTGTGAACCTACACAGAGATGCTTGTCATTACTGTCAATGAGAGGGAATTTGAGTTCACAGCCTAAGATCTTATCCAGCTCACTTGGTGTGGACCTGTTTTGTCATGATGTAGAGCTGCTGTCTGGTTAAGTTAAACAAAAAAGTTTTATTCTTTCTTAGAAAGTGTTTTATTTATGGAACATGCTCAGCTGTTGTCCTGAGGGCCTCCCGGTGATTTGTGACATGGACAAAACCATATTAGATTGCAAGGGATTTCATTGGTGACTTGTGTCCCATTGCCAGAGACAATGCATCCATTTGTGGAAAATATTCCCTTCAGAGAGTTGAGTTATTTCAAGTTCTTCACCTCAAGCTAGCCTGGAATCAGCCAGGAAGAAAATAAGACTCGCTCCTGAATTCAAATCAATCAATCCCAAAATAGTCTGATGATCTGGCTGGGAAGGAGGAAGGGATTTATTTTTCCGTTCCTGTAACCAGGTGGAGACCACATCCTTGAAGTAACATGGGAGACCAGGCCATCATATAGATCACTAAATCTTAGTTTCTAGATCATATTTTTGCAATTTTATTTTTGCATTCAATGAAGTTGCCAATGGTTTGTGGTCAATTTCAATCTTACATGGAGGATAAAGACATAGAAAATTTCTTTCATGTCTAAGTTGCTTGCTCACAAATGTTAACGGCAGTGTTTCACTGGTCCCTCCTTCCTCCCAGGCCGCAGTCCCATGTGTTCATAGAAATATTGAGTCAAGAGTTTTCACAACATGGAGAAAGGCTCTCTGTCCCATTATGTCCCCACCAGTCATGAAGCAGCATTTATTCCATCCAGTTTTCCAACTTGGCTTGTAGCCTGGTATTTTACGGCATTTAAATATTTAAATATCTTTAGGGTTCTTGCTTCTACCACTCTAAGCAGTGGGTTACAAATACCCATCAAACTCTAGATGAAACATCATGGCCGAGCTCTTTGTGCACATGGTCAGTAATGGTGATGGTATTGATTATGGTGTTGAAAGTGTAGCTGTAGTTGATGAACAGGAGTCTGACAAATGTTCCAGGGCTGGGTGCAGGGCTAGGGAAATGGTGTCCACTGTGGATCTGTTCCTTCATTCGACAAATTGCAGGGGGTTGAGGCAGGTTGGGAAACTAAGAGTTGATGTGGGCCGTGACCAGCCTCTCAAAGCACTTCATTATTATGGAGGTCAGAGCCACTGGGTGGTAGTCATTAAGGCATATTGCATGTGCTTTCTTAGGTACTGGGATGATGATCTTCTTCATAAACCAGGTGGGGACGTCAGCTTGAAAGAGGGAGAGGTTGAAGATGTCAGTGAATATCTCTGCTAGCTGGCCTGCACAGATCTAAGTGCATTGTCAGAGACTCTGTCCAAGCCCATCGCTTTCTTTGTGTTGATTCCTGGGAAGACTGAACTGATGTCTACAGCAGTCACAGAGGAAACAGGTGTATCTGGTGTTGTTGGGCCAGGTGACACTGTGCTACTGGAATTCTGCTCAAACTGAGCATAGAAAGCACTGAGTGTAGCAGGGAAAGATGTGTCTTTGTCTGTTATCTTGCTGTGCTTCATTTTGTATCCCATTATGTTGTTTAAGCCTTGCCTCAAGCAGTGGGAATCGATAAGGTTGGTTTGAACCTCGACTCTTCACATCTCTGATGGCTTTGCAGAGGTCACATCTGAATTTTTTGAATAGGTCTGGGTCATCCAACTTGAATGCTGCACACATGGTTGAGTGTCAACGTCCGAGAAGTGATGATACAACAGCCCGTCCTGGACTTCCCAAGCAGATGTAACATTCAAGAAGGCACAAAACCACCTCTTCTTCTTTGGGCTGCTCAGGATGTTTGGCATGTCCATAAGAACCCTCACCAACATTTGCAGCTGCATCTTAGAAAACATACTGTCCAGGTGCATAATGGCCTGGTACGGCAACTGCTCTGCCCAGGATGGTAAGAAACTGCAGAAGGTTGTGTATACAACCCAGGCCATCACAAAAGCCAACCTCCCATCCATGGGTTCCATTTACTGTGCTGTGCAAAGGCTGCCAACATTGTCAAAGACCCATCCCACCGCAGTAATGCTCTCCTACAACCTCTTCCATCGGGCAGAAACAGGAGCTTGAACACACGCACCAGCAGGTTCAAGAACAGCTTCCTCCGTGCCATTATTAGACTGATGAATGGACTTCCTAACTTCAAATAATGCTGATCTTGTTAATCTTGAGCTTGTCTGGTGCACCTCCTGTGCAGTATAACCTGTATGCCTTACTCTGTCCAAGTTTTTTTTCATCCTATGATCTGTACATCCTTCCTTACTATAATCTGTCTGAACTGCTCACAAAAAAAGCTTTTCACTGTACCTAGATATACGTGACAACAAATCAAATCATCAATCAGATCAGTAGCTTTTCCTGGACTGTTGGTACAGTTAACCCTTTTACTTCAAAGATCGGTCATGTTAAAAAGAACTGGCTATTGGATATTGCTCTAACATGGTCTGATGCCAATGCTGCAGAATGGAAATTGGAATAAAGACATCAGACGACCATGTAATTCTGTTAAATTGAAAATTCAATTGAAATACAACAGGAGATAGACAAAATCATTTGACAATCCATTGCTTATCTTTCTTTTGGAGATGATGCGGATGACTCAAAGTTTGGAGTTGCTGTGGATAGTGAGGAGGACTGCCAGAGGATACAGCAGGATATGAGTCAGTTGGAGACTTGGATGGGGAAATGGCAGATGGAGTTTGATCCAAACAAATGTGAGGTGATGCGTTTAGGAAGAGCTAATGCAGGAGCATGCAGTAAATGAGAAAACTCTTAGAGGCATCGACATACAGAAGGATCTAGGTGCATAGGTCCACAGTTCCCTGAAAGTGGCAATACAAGTGGATAAAGTGGTCAAGGAGCAAATAGTATGCCTGCTGCACCGCATAGATTATAAAACTCAGCAAGTCATATTGCAGCTGTACAGAATGTTACTTTGGCCATGTTTGGAACATTATGTACAGTTTTAGTTGCCACACTACAAGAAGGATCAGGAGGCTTTGGACAGAGTACAGAAATAGTTTACCAGATGTTGCCTTGTTTGGTTGGTATTAGCTATGAGGAGAAACTTGATTTGTTTTAATTTGAACGTCAAATGATGAGGGGTGACTTGAGAGAAATTTAGAAAATTATGAGAGGCATGGATAGCATGGATAGTTGGAGTCTTTTTTTTCCCCCAGAGTGCAAATATCAATTACTGGAGTGTATGGAATGAGCTGCCAGAGGATGTGGTGGAAGCTATTATGATTTCAACATTTAAGAGGCATTTGGATGAGTATCTGAATAGGAAGGGTTTGGAGGGATATGGGCCGGGTGCTGGCAGGTGGGTCTAGATTGGGTTGGGATATCTGGTCAGCATGGACAGGTTGGACTGAAGGGTCTGTTTCCATGCTGTACATCTCTATGACTCTATGACTCTAAGTTAGAAGGGAACAAGTTTAAAGGAGATGTGAGAGACAAGTGTTTTAGACAGGGGGTGAAGAGTGCCTGGAATGCACTGCCAGAGGTGGTAGTGGAGCTGAATACAAATGCAATGTTTAAGAGGCATCTTGACATATATATGAATAAGCTGGGGATAGAGGAATATGGATTGCATGGAGGCTTTTAGTTTAGAAAGACATCGTATGTCTGCATAGTTTTGGTGGGCCAAAGGATTCTTCCTATCCTGTACATTTCTTTCCTTGGTGGCTTTGTGGTAAAGCCACTGGATGAGTAATTCTAATGTTGACATTCCAGATTAATGTTCTGAGGACATAAGTTCAAATTATACCACAATACTTGGTAGAATTTCAATTAAGTGAATAAAAAAGAACATCTGGGGCAGAATTTTACAGGTGCCTGTGCAAAATGAGTGATGTTGGGATTTGTTGTAAAAATCGGTCAAGCAGTCAAATCAAGGTAGGAGTTTCATGGTGAATTGTAGGGCCTTAAGGAGTGCAGTGGAATAGAGGGACCTTGGAGTTCAGATGCACAGTTCTCTGAAAGTGTGGTCGCAGGTAGACAAAACAGTGAAGAAAGCTTTTGGCACACTGGCCTTCATCAGCCAGGGCACTGAGTAGAGAAATTAGGAAGTTAATGTTGCAGTTGTACAAGATGTTGGTGAGTCCACACTTAGAGTACTATGTTCAGTTTTGGTCACCTTGCTTTGGGAAGGATGTTGTTAAACTGGAGTGCAGAAGAAATTTACAGGGATATTGGCAGGACTCAGTGGTCTGAGTTATAGAGAGAAGGTAGGACTTTTTTCTTCAGAGCGAAGGAGACTGAGGGGAGATTTTATAGAAGTGTGTAGGATCCTGAGAGGCATAAATAGAGTAAATGCACTCAGTCTTTGTCCCAGGGTTGGGGAATCAAGCACTAGAGGGCATCAGTTTAATGCAAGATAAGAAAGAATAAAAGAGAACCCTAGGGACAACTTTCTTACACAGAGGGTGGCATGCATAAGGAATGAGCTGCCAGTGGAAGTTGTTGAAGTGGGTACATTAACAACATTTAAAAGGTATTCGGACTAATACATGGATAGGAAAGGTTTAGAAATATATGGGCCAAGTGCAGGGAAATGGGGTTAGCGTTGATGGACATTTTGGTCGGCATGGACCGGTTTGCGCTGTCGGACTCTACGACCACATCTTGACATCAGGAGCAACTAAAAGCATCTTTTTGGGGGTGGTGAAGTTTCTAACGAGGCAGTGGTGAGTTGCCAATGAAGGGAGATTCTACCTTGCCAAATACCTTGTTAGAAGTGCAACTTGCCTCATTAACATTCGGCTTGCTATCTTAGCAAATGTGCCAAAAAAACTAGACATTGAGAATTCTCAACATGGAAATTAGATTGGGTACTTGGTGATTTCAACTGTGAGGAATTCTGTATTGGCCCAAACCATGGCCACTAGCTGCACACACTTCTCATCTACAGATATTAGCATCTGACTTTTGCCAACCTAACATGACCATCATGGCTTCCTTTTTGATACACTGGCAGGTTGCTCTGGAATCCAGACTTGCAGACCAGGGTGCACTGGCAACTAGCATTGAAAGGCTGCAGTAAGGGCATCTTATGCTCACAGACAGGCACCCAGTTCACAGAATGGACAAGACTACATCTCAGCACTGCTCAATTGCTCTCTTAATGCTCGCTTACTTAGGATCTACCTGGATGCTAAAGGCAAGCCAGCTATGCCTTGCTGTGCCAAGCCTGTTTGCATGTTGGCACTCCAATCAGAGCCCAAAGTCATCAGTACTGCCAGATGATATGCTGTTTTACGGGGATACATGGACACATGTCGACATTAAGGATCTGTCCGGAGGTGGTGGGAGAGGGCACAGTGGCATCTTTATGAAGTGCACACTGAGCCCTCAATCTGTTATCTGTCAGGTGGTTCCAAACTGGCAGTTATGGACAAAGGCCAGTTGAGGGAATTGGCCATAATCACTTATCCACTTGCTTCATTCACGGTAAAGGAATATAAAATCATAGAATCACTACAATGTGGAAGCAGGCCATTCAGGTTATTGAGTCCATACAAACCCTCTGAAGAGCATCCTATCCAAACACTCCTTCCTACCCTATCGCTCTAACCTTGCGTTTCCCAAAGTTAACCCACCTTGCCTGCACATACCTGGAAACTATGAGCAATTTAGAATGGCCAATCCACCTAACCTGCACATCTTTGGACTGTGGAAGGAAATCAGAGCATTCTGAGGAATCCCATGAAGACACAGGGAGAGCATGCAAACTCCACACAAATAGTCACCCAAGAGTGGAATCAAACACAGGTCCCTACTGCTGTGAGGCAACAGTGCTAACGACATTTATTCAACTAAAGATAGTGGACAAGAGTCAGTCCCATACGGCTAGAACTAGCAGTCGGGGAAACCATCTATTGTTAGTTGGGAGCTGCAGAGACAACAATCACGATCGGGTCAGTCATTTCTAAACGCTGCTCTGTGAATTTGTTCCGGGGACAGGGCAAACACAGTCCTGCTTCATTCAGGAAGGTGCAAAGGGAGTCTTGTGCCGATCTGCTGGTGAGATGCTGGTTACTGGAATTGGCTTCCTAAAACAGTGAAAATGGATGCATGAGGATCAGGGGTAATGGCAAGCCCAGGAGCAGCAGCAGGCCAATGTGAGGGACAAAAAGCACTCAACTTAATCAGATATTGAAGCTGCAGAGGACATGTGGTGTGCACAGGAGGCCAAGAGTTTTCTGTCCCTGACTTCATTTTCTGGGGATGAGTGAGATGTCATGTTAATGCAAGCTCCATATGACCTGATATATTGTGATGGAGCTGTGCTGGATGTTAGAATGGGACCTGAGGGCTGCAGGAGAGGGAAGTCATTCCATTCCAGTTGCTGCAAACCTGAAAGCACCTGGAATTTCTGTGTGACTAGCTGCAACAGGTGACTTGTGTGGGAGCTCTCAGTTGTGTACCCACAAATCCATAAGGATAGTGATCAACGTCATCTATGCAAGGTTACACCAATTCATTTTTTCTTCGTACAATCCCACAGTGTGGAAACTAGCCATTCAGCCCAACAAGTCCCCATCAACTCTCAGAAGAGCATCCTCTCCTAGACTCATCCCCCTCACCTATCCCTGTAGCCCAGCATTTCCAAAGGCCAATCCATCTAACCAACACATCCCTGGACACTATGGGCAATTCAGCACGGCCAATGTATCTAACCTGTACATCTTGGGACTGTGGGAGGAAACCAGAGAACCCAGTTCTGCCATGGCACAGTCCGTGTTGCAGAGGGCAGTAGGATTCTGAAGCATAGCTGTGACGCTCCAGGTGCAGGTACATTGACTGTACATACGTGACACTGAGCGTGCAGTATCACAACGCTGTGGATGGAATTTATCAACAAGAATTCAATTCATGTTTAGATAATGTATGATCAACATTCCTATTTCTTGAAATGTGTGCCCAGTATCCTTGCTGCTGCCATGACTCCTACATCATGGAGAAGGCCTGTATGTGATGGTCCCCTACTGAACAATGACAAGATGTGGCTCTAGAGCAGGTATTAGGGACAGAATACTGTGTAATTTAGAGGTGTTTTAACAAAATTTAGATAAGAATAGGCAAACTGTGTAACATGGTGATTGAACAGTGATTAAGTGAGATATTGGTATTGCTGTCTGAGGGAGTGTCAGCCATACTGGCTATGTGCTCTGAGCAGAGTGGCTTCATGGCTTCTGTGCCATGATTTCACCAATGACAGGCACCACTGGATTGCCAACATGTGAACAATTGGTCATGTGAACAGATGGCACAGGCTCAAAAGATACTCATTTCTGAGGGAAATCTACTGAATGGAGAGTTGTTCTGGGATTAGCATGAGGCAAGATAAGAATGGAATTGGGCATGGATGCCCGGTAGATATTGAGTTCAGTTTGGCAAGTAGTGTGCGAAATCAGGTTAAAACCCCTGTAAAACAACTCAACACAATTTGCCAATCAGCCAAAAAAAAACATAACAGCCAGTTGATGGAAATAAAAGCTGGTCTCAGTGACAGTACCATAATTCTGCCACTGATATTTTAAAAACACATGCCAGAGTAGGCAAACTCTGTTCATAACACAAGAATAATAATACATTTTTCTTTTGCTTGCAGTGTAAAACACACCATGGGATTCCATATTGAATGTTAAAATGCATTTTCAGGGTTTGAAGTGTTTTATCTGATCAACCACAAGAGGTCAGAGCATTCCATTATATGAGATAAACAGTGCAGTTGTTGCAAATGAACAGAACACAAGATCTACCTCTAGATTGGAACATGCGATAGATCATGGGTTTAGGTAAAAATTTCAAGCTTTAATGAAGTTAAAAAACGCACAACACCAGGTTATAGTTCACCAGGTTCATTTGGAAGTACAAGCTTTCAGAGCACTGCTCCTTTGTCAGGTAGTTGTGGGGCAGGATCATAGGACACAGAAGTTGTAGCAAAGTATCAAAGTATCATACAACTGATGTGATATATTGAACAAACCGAGATTGCTGTAAAGTATTTAATCACTTAGAACGGGATTGCAGGTTTCAATTCATTAATATGTAAATCCCAGAACAACTTTCAAGTCACATTCCCAAGATAACTTAAGGTATTACTGTAATACGCATTGACCCAACTGTCCCAAGGCAAAACCCATTGAGGTGGGAAATCGATGAGTACCCCAGCTGCTCCCACCAGATGCCTCCAAGGTGGCCACTGCATATAATTAAATACCAAACTTTATTGTGTTCAATGTTATCTGCCAGTAGCCCCTTTCAATTCTGTACTATGGTCGGTTCTGCTCTAACAAGTGTTTCTTCAACGCAACTTGGCTATAATGTAATTGAAGAATTTAGATCAATATTTGTAGGATCCAAACTTTCCTTACCTGTACTGGCTGTAATGCAGCTCCAGCCCCATTAGTTTAAATGGTGCTGCCATTACACAGTTTTCTTAAACTATCGCGTTACATTACAACGGACTCTATTCTCCTTGGCAGTTACTGAATGCCTGTGCTTTGTATTGTCTGGAAATTCTTTAATTATTCTTGGCATCGCGAAGTTCATGTCTTTAACATTTCTAATATGAGGCAGTAGTACAAACACTGATCTCTGGAGAATGGCACTAAAATATTTGAGAACTGCCACATTTCCCCAGTAGCCTTGCACCCAATTGCCAAGTTATCTCGAATGATATTTGGGTGATTAAAGATTCTAATATTGCCACTGTATACTTCCCTCTACTCTGAAGAATAAATCTTCACCACTAGTCTTTGTTTTCTGTCTCTTCCTCAATATTGTATCAATGTTGCCATTGACCATTTAATCCCCTGCATCTTAATTTTGATAATAAATGTTTGTACAAAAATTGTCACAGCAAGGTCAAAGCCAAGAGTTTCTGCCATAGGAAATTGAATGAAGACACACCACCCCTCATGTTTTATCCAAGCTTCTGGTCTGCTGGGAAGCATTTTGTATTTTTGCATCATTGCTTTCTCTGCTAGTTGAAACAGAGCGAACCAATGCAAATGTACCTTCTGTTCTTAGTGCAGAGTGTGACAAGAACACTCAGAAAACAGACTGAACCAGAACTGCAGGATGTGCCAAGTCTCCCAGGATCAGGATTATGTTTACCGTAAGCCTCCAATATGTTTTTATTCATTCACAAAGTATGGGTGTCATTAGCAGGGACAGCATTTATTGACAACTCCAAAATAACTGAATAGTTTGCTTATTCATTTCAGAGGGAAGTTAAGTGTCAATCACATTACAACAGATTTGAAGTCACATGTAGGTCAGACCATCAGCTCAGCAGAATTCCTTCCTGAAGTAACATTAATGCACCAAGTAGATGTTTACACTAAACCAGCAATTTTGTGATCACCATAATCAATCCTAGCTCTTATTACAAATTTATTTATTAATGTTCAATTTAACCTTAAATTCTGCAGTGGGATTTGAGCTCATGTCTCCAGATTATTAGTTCAAGAATCTGGATTATAATCTTTCCATTAATAAAGCCACTATTATTGTTTCATTATTTCATGGGATGTGATGATCACTGGCAATGCCAACAAAGGTTACTTTTCTATAATTGCCATTGAGAAGGTGGTGGTGAGCAGCCATCTTGAAACATTGCAGTCATAGAGTCATAGTCATAGAGAACAGACCCTTTGGTCGAACTCATCCAAACCAACCAGATATCCGAGACTGATAGTGTCTCATTTTCCAGCATTTGGCCCATAGCCCTCTAACCCTTCCTATTGATTCAGATGCCTTTTAGATGTTATAATTGTATGCACTTCCACTACTTCCTCTTTCCATACACGCACCACTCACTGCATGAAAAAGTTGCCTTTCCGGTCCCTGTTAAATCTTACCCATCTCATCTTAAGCATATGTGCTAGTTTTGGACTCCCCTACCCTGGGAAAATGACCTTAGCTATTTATCCTTCTTGATTTTATAGAGCTCTATATGGTCAGTCCTCAGTCTCCGACTCTCCAGAGAAAAAACCGCAACCTATTCAGCCTCTACCTATAGCGCAACCTCTCCAATCCCAGCAACATCCTTGTAAATCTCTTCTAAACCTTTTCAAGTTTAACAGCATCTTTCTGATAGCACAGGGATCAGAATTGAATCTAGTATTCTAAAAGTGGTCTCACCAATGTAGAGCCACGCCATTATATCCCAACTGCTGTACTCAATGCACTGACCAATGAAAGCAAGCATGCCAAACGCTTTCTTTATCACCCTGCCTTGCTATGATTCACTTTCAAGGAACTATGCACCTGCATCCCTCGGTCTTTGTTCAACAACAATCCCCAGCGCCCTACCATTAACTATATATGTTCCTGCGCTGGTTTGTCTCACCAAAACGCACCACCTCATATTTATCTAAATTAAACTTTATCTTAAACTCCACGGCCCATTGGCCCAACTCATCAAGGCCCCATTGTACGCTGAGATAACCTACTTCACTGACCACTGCACCACCAATTTTGGTGTCATCTGCAAACTCGCTAACCATGCCAAATAAAAACCGAAAGAGTTGCAGATGCTGTAAATTGGAAACAAAAACAAAAATTACTGGAAAAGCTCAGCAGATCTGGCAGCATCTTTGGAGAGAAATCTGAGTTAACGTTTTCGGTCAAGTGACCATCCTTCAGAATTTGTACTAGCCATGTCTCCTCTATGGTGGAATTTTCACACCCACAATACTGTTAGGGAAAGAGTTCCATGACTGTGCCCTAGAAACAGTAAAGACTTCTTCATAAATTAATCCCTGGGCTATGGATTTTGTTGAAAATGTGTTGCTGGAAAAGCGCAGCAGGTCAGGGAGCATCAAAGGGGCAGGAGAATCGACGTTTCGGGCATGAGCCCTTCTTCAGGAATGAGAAAAATGTGCCAAGCAGGCTAAGATAAAAGGTAGGGAGGAGGGACTTGGGGGAGGGGCGTTGGAAATGCGATAGGTGGAAGGAGGTTAAGGTGAGGGTGATAGGCCGGAGTGGGGGTGGGGGCGGAGAGGTCGGGAAGAAGATTGCAGGTTAAGAAGGTGGTGCTGAGTTCGAGGGTTGGGACTGAGACAAGGTGGGGGAGGGGAACTGAGGAAACTGGAGAACTCAGATTTGAACTCAGATTTCTCCAGTTTCCTCATTTCCCCTCCCCCCATCTTGTCTCAGTCCCAACCCTCGAACTCAGCACCACCTTCCTAACCTGCAATCTTCTTCCTGACCTCTCTGCCCCCACCCCCACTTCTGCATATCACCCCCACCTTAACCTTCTTCCACCTATCGCATTTCCAACGCCCCTCCCCCAAGTCCCTCCTCCCTACCTTTTATCTTAGCCTGCTTGACACACTTTCCGCATTCCTGAAGAAGGGCTCAAGCCCGAAACATCGATTCTCCTGCCCCTTGGATGCTGCCTGACCTGCTGCACTTTTCCAACAACACATTTTCAGCTCTGATCTCCAGCATCTGCAGTCCTCACTTTCTCCTATGGATTTTGTTGGCTGGGCCAGCATTTATTTTGCCTATCCCTAGTTGTCCTTGATGTGGGAGAGAACTACCTTCTTTAACCACTGCAATCCATTTTGTGTAGGTAGACTCACAATGCCATTAGCAAGGGAATTCCAGGATTTTGACCCAGCAACATTGTCGGAACAGCTACATATAGCGAACTTTGTTTAACTGACACCTTATCAACCAACACTCTCGAAAAACTGGCAAAAATTATGTACATCAAATACTGCAACCTACCACGATGTCCAAGCACTTTTGCTGTAAGTAAAGTATAACAATGCTGTGTATACTCACTGCATTACGTTTCTATTACTTACTGTGTGTTTTGACATAGATTTAGGAGGTGTTTTGATTTTTTACACACATGTTTTGAGGGACTTTGATGTCTAGGAGCTTTACTTGGTCATGGTTTACTGCAGTTACATCTTGATTATCCAGAATATTTGATCAATTGGCACGCTCCTGGTCACATAGGTACCGGTTGATAAAATGTTTGTTGTATTTCCAATGCAGGATGATGACTGGGACAAATGAGAACTTGGGTAATAGTGTTCCTATGTTGTTCCCATCTGCTGCCCTTGTCCTTTGGATGAAAGTGGTATTGGTTATGAAAAATGCTATCCGAGAAACTTTGGTGAACTTCTGCAGTACATCTTGCAGATGGTGCGCAGTGCTACTACTGTGCACTGTTGGCGAAAAGAATGAAGGTTGAAGGTGGTAGATGTGATACCAATCAAGTGAATTGTCTTGCCCTGGATGGTGTCAAGCTTCTTCAGTTTTATTGGAACCATACTCATCTAGGTAAATGGGAAATTTTTCGTCACGGTCCTAACATGTGCTCTGTAGATGGTGAACAAGCACTGGGCAGACAGGAATAAACACATAGAATGTTGGAGAAACTCAACAGATCTGGCAGAATCTGTGGAGAGAGAAACAGAGTTATCATTCTGAGTCCAGTATGACACTTTGTCAGAACGCCATAAATGCTTTAAATCAAACTGGACACGAGAAATTAACTCTGTGCTTGCTCCACCTCGACCTTCCTGAATTTCTCCAGCATTCGCTATGTTTGCTTCAGATTACCAGTGTCTGCAATACTTTGTCTTTACTGCAAAGAAAGCAGGTGAGATACGCCCTACAGAATTCCTAGTCTCTGATCTGATGTTGTAGCCACAATAATTATATGGCTAGTCCAGTTCAGTTTCTGATCAATGATATCCCCCATCATGTTGACTGGGGAATTCAGCGATGGTAATAGAATTGAATATCAATATGAAGTAGTACGGTTCTCTTTTGTTAGTGTTTGTCTGGCAGGCAGTTCATTCAGCACTGCTTTATTTGGCAAGTATTACTGAGTCTCTCTATAATGAAAATTGAAATCGCTCACCAAGAATGCATTATGCCTTTGCTACTTTCACTGGTTTCTCTGGATGAGGTCCAGTGTGTAGGAATGTTGATATATTGGCCAAGGAGAGCCATGGAGGACAGAAAGTGGCAATTAGTAATATGTTTCTGTATCCCTGTTTGACCAAAGGGAGACATCATGGAGTTCAGTATCAAAGTGGAGGTTTCCTTTCAAACTGTATTACACCTCCGCTGTATCTGTCCAAACCGACAGATAGTGATGGACGTGTCTGAGACATTGTCTGCAAGGTGTTACAACATGGAGACAGACAGCCAAGCCAAACCAGCTTTTCTACTTTTGTATTTTCAACACAGTAAAACTAAACTATTAAAGACCCCCAAATAGTCACTCCAATGCTTCCTAACCAAATGTTTGAAAAATCAATCCCAGGCTTTGCAAGTAATTAATTTCCTGACACTAGTTTACACCTTAAACTAAAATCTTAACTAGTTATTAAATACGCAATAACTATAGCAGACAGAACATCAAACAATGATAAGCTAACTAAATTCTGTGCTTTAAATCTGAAACATACGTTTTCACCCCCAATTCACATAAAAGTCAGGCAAACAATCACAGTTAAGGATAAATAAAAGAAAACAGTAAGTTACTTAAATCAGTATCACAATGTGTTGTTTCACAGATAAAAATTTGGACTCCTTAGCTGTTTCTGAAACATTGATCAGGATCACCATCTCAGTTCAAACAGGCAAAGACAACAATACTTCCTACTCAGCTTTCTACTCTTTGAGCTTCCACAAGCTGATGAGGCAAATTATGCAGGGAGTTTTCAAATCTTCATGCTGTCTTAGTAGTAGCCTAGAACCATCTCCCAGAAAACAGTTCAAAACAAATCTTTAATTCTGGTTCTGCTCTGACAGACTGATTGACTCTTCCTGTGACCTCAGTTATCATTCTACAGCAGCCATATGTTTGAACATGGGGTGCCTTCCAGACTTGAGGGAAACAGTTCCCAGGTACTAATAACCCACTTTTGCAATCTATTTAAACAGAATGCTTTTCCTGGGCTCACAGTGTCTGTAAGAACCTTTTCAATCAAGTCTCAGCCTACAAAATTACCCTCCATTCCTGGCCTCACAAAGAAATAAAGCTTTGGCTTGTTATTTTCCTTTTACCATAAGCTGTCCCAAAATCCACACATTCTGCCCTGTACCTTCCTATCCCTTGTTGCATTTTCTTATTGTTATACAGAGTGCATCATAACAATGGCTTCTCTTCTTTGATTACACTGGAACCTCTGGTGTTCCCTCAAACTCCTTTCCCATGCCTATTTCTCAGCAGTGACTTCAACCAGACATATACTGTCAGATTCTGCTTTATATGAACACCACTGCTAGTATTGTATAATATTATCTCTGTGTCTTGTCAGACATTGTATGCAGACACTCTGATAGGCTGCAGCCTTTTCTCTGGGTCAATATATTGCCAGCTGTGCCAATATGTATTGCCCATCCCTAATTGTCCTTGAGAGGGTGGTCAGGAGTAGCAATTTTGAACCATTGCAGTAAATTTGATGTAGAAGCACCCTGACAGTGATGATAGGGAGAGAGCTCCAGGAGTTTGAGCAGTGAGACTGAAGGAACAGTGATATATTTTCAAGTCAGGCCAGTGGGTGGCTTGGAGAGGAATTTGAAGGTGCATCGCTGTCCATCTTTCTGCTAGTGTTGTGGGTTTTGAAGTTTGAGGCAGAATCAAAAGATATTTAAGTCACTTGATAAAAATGGCTCTAATTTGTATGCTTGAATCATTACATAGTGAGTGGAGCAATTAGCTCTTGTATCTTCTACAGAGCCCGAGAGGCTGAAGCTGATCAATTGTGAGGTACAATGGAGTGTCTGGTAGTCATCATGGTAGATATACTGTTGCTATCTTGTTTGGCACCTAGAAGCTACAAAGCTACTGATGTTTTATAAGTCTCTGTGACCATGCATTTATAAGAATCTTAGCTAAGTATCGGCTCAAACACACATTTTCAGTCTTTCTTTCTCTCATACTGTTAGCACCGAAACCTGTTTCTCCCAGCTGAGGTTGAGTAATAATTGTTTATAATTATTTATAATTGAGTAATAATAAAGTCGAGTGTTTATCTGTCTCTTATAGACATATGCACGCTGCTATTGACCACTGGACCAGCAATACAGGGATTGAGTACAGCTCTTGTGGTACAGTTGGTGTTCATGCCCACATGCTTTGGAGATGTGTAATAACATCATTGAACAGATTGATTAGAAAATATCTACAGGAATTGATTTAAGAACTCTTGTGAAAGGGTTCTTCCTCTGGGACAAAAGCCATAGATTGATGTCTTTCTTACACAAGGTGTATATCCTAATATTGTCTGAACTTGTTGCCTGGAACTTTGATAGCTCAGGAGGTATAGTATCAGGTGTTTGCTCTGCAGTGGTTGGAGGGGGGAGGAGGCAGTGAAGGGTTGAATCCCTATTTGGGCAAGTGTGCTAATCTCTGACACAAACACAGAAATTGCAGGTAAAGCTCAGCGGGTCTGTCAGCATCTGTGGTGAGAAATCAAAGTTAACTTTTCAGGTCCAGACCTGCTGAGCTTTTCCAGCAATTTCTGTTTTTGTTCTGATTTCCAGTATTCTTTTGCTTTTTTTAAAATTTAGTATTTAACTCACTGTCACATCTATTTCAGGCATGCCCACCTTAAAGAGATTCTGCTGTCTCCAATAGGATTTCCATTCAAATCTTCGCTGTCCGTCATAGTGTTTGATAAGGTATTTGCTAAAAGGGCTGCTGAGCTTTTCAGTAATTTCTGTTTTTGCTGCAATTTCCAGCATCCGCTGTTCTTTCAGTTTCTATCTACTAACCTCAAGTAGAATACCAATTCAATAGAAAATTTGCCACTCTGAAGAGGGTTGTTTCTTCACCCAACTAAACATGATTAGTGAACTTGCAGTAAACATGAACAGTTTCAATCTGTTGTGGTGCAGTGCAGTGTTCCTACTTCTGGGCTAGAAGACGGGTTCAAGTCCAACCTGCTATATGTATGCATCGTAACAAGCTTGAGCAAGATGGCTAAAGGAAAAATACATCTACAGGGAATGTCCAGGGCATTTTTTTGCTGCTACTGGTAGTCTCCCCACCTCTGAGTCATAACATATCTGAACTAGTTGCTTACCTGTCAGCCTTCTGGTTAATTAAAATAAGATGTCATAAAATTTGTTTCCTGATCACAAATGAAGATTTTGCACATTTATTGTCCAAAAATGTCATTTGGATTTGAAAAAAAAGAAAAATTAGACCTAAAACTGTCCTAAGAAAAGGCTGGCGAAGAAAGTAAACAAAGAAAGTAAACATATTCTACAGTCCAGAGGCTTCTAAGTTCAATATTCAGTTGGTACTGAGTTAGGTGAACTCAGCAATCCAGTTAATGGTAGGATCCTGGGTAATGTTGTGGAACAGAGAGACCTAGGTTTTCATAATTCTTTGATATTTGTGTCACATGGTGACAGGGTAGTTAAGAAGGCATTTAGTACGATTGCCTCGATTGCTCAGACCTTTGAGTCGAAATGTCATGTTGAGGTTGTACAGGACATTGGTGAGGCTCCTTCTGAAGCATTATGTACCGTTCTGGTTGCCTTGCTATAGGAAGGATATTATTAAATTGGAATGGGTCCAGAAAATATTTACCAGGATGTTGCCAGGAATGGAAGCTAGGCTGGGATGTTTTTCACTGATGCATAGCAAGTTGAGAGGTGACCTTATTGAGATTTAGAAAATCATAGATAAGGTGAATAGCAGGATTTTTTCCCTCGTGTGTGGGAGTTCAAACCTAGACAGCATATTCTAAGGTGAGAAGAGAAAGGTTTACAACATACATGAGGCAATTATTTTACATAGAGAGTGGTTTTTATGTTGAATGAACTGTCAGACAAAGTGGTGGATGTAGATGCAGTTACAACATTTAAAAGACATTTGGATAGGTACATAAATAGGAAAGATTTGAAAGAATATGACTGTATGAGTTGGTTACTGAGGCATCACTAACCTTGGAAATGGGAGAGGAATTAATCAATAATTTCTGATGCTCACCATTGTTCAGTGATTCCTGTTGATAATAAGTCTCTGCAAGTTTCAAAACAAAAAAACTTACATTTTATGAGTTCAGGCTCCAGACAAGAACCATCATCTTGCAATGGCTGGGACTCAGAGCGTGGAGGTCAGCAGACCCTGCAGAGTTTCCGATCCATGGTGACTGCACAGTTTGATGTTCTCAGTCTCAAATTCCCACAATGGGTACTGACTAGAATAGCAATTTCTTAAAATGTCGTCTGCAGCTTGTAGTAAAATGGTTTCAGTAAAATCCATTTCCAGGATTGTAGTCACAGCAGTGGTAAAACAATTTTAAAAACAAACTCAAATTCTTCTGTATTATTTCATTTGTTACTGAACATGACACATAATTCTATAGGACTCATTAAGAATTCCGAAAGGCCTCATAATGGTGGGAGCACATGGTGTTTATTAGCCAACTGAAGACAGAGGGTTGGGATGAAAGAAGCATTTTCAGGATAGGTAACACTCGCTAATACCAAAGGCCTGTGGCAATACTATGGCTTTAAGAGGTGTATTTTGTCCTTATTTTTTATGGAGAGGTTGGGACAGAAATCATAGTGTCATAGAGATGTACAGCACAGAAACAGACCCTTCGGTCCAACTCGTCCATGCCGACCAGACATCCAAAACCAATCTAGTCCCACTTGCCAGCAACCAGGCCCATATCCCTCCAAACCCTTCCTATTCATATACCCATCCAAATACCTTTTAAATTTTGTAATTGTACCAGCCTCCACCACTTCCTCTGGCAGCTCATTCCATACATGTACCACCTTCTATGTGAAAAAGTTGCCCCTTAGGTCTCTTTTATATCTTTTCCTTCTCACCCTAAAACTATGCCCTCTAGTTCTGGACTCCCGGCCCCAAGGAAAAGACTTTTTCTACTTACCCTATCCATACCCTTCATAATTTTGTAAACCTCTCTAAGGTCACCCCTCAGCCACCGACGCTCCAGGGAAAACAGCCCCAGCCTGTTCAGCCTCCCCCTATAGCTCAAATCCTCCAACCCTGGCAACAACCTTGTAAATCTTGACATCTTTCCGATAGGAAGGAGACCAGAATTGCATGCAATATTCCAACAGTGCCCTGACCAATATCTTGTACAGCCGCAACATGACCTCCCAACTCCTGTACTCAATACTCTGACCAATAAAGTAAAGCATACCAAACGCCTTATTCACTATCCTATCTACCTGCGACTCCACTTTCAAGGAGCTATGAACCTGCACTCCAAGGTCCCTTTGTTTATGACGAATTGCAACGTGTGCAGTTGATAAAGGAGGAGCAATACATGCATTGTACTTATATACAGCAATCATCGAAACATCCAAAAATAGTAACCAGGAATAGGCTATAAACATGACTGAGCTTGTCCCGTGATTCAATACAATCATGACTGGTGAAAGTCTGGTGAACGTTTGCAGTGTTCCCTCTATAGTACTACCAGACTTTCTTAAGATAAGAAGACCTGAACTGCACAGAGTGCACCAGCTGTGGTCTAATCAAACTCCATGCATGCAAGGCTTCACTGCTCCTGTATTCCAATTATCTTGTAATAATGGCTAATGTTCCATCAGTCTTCCCTTGAATAAAGGGTGATACCTGATTTTTTGTTGTGGGACATAAAAGCTTGTGGTGAAGTGGTAATACATTGGAACTGATAGAATATTGGCAACTTACATGGTCCAAAGAGCAAACATGATTTAGCACTCATCTGATTCCAAAGGTTCCATGAGCCATGTGGCAAGCGATCACTATTGTGGCATCAACATTTTACAGTTTCTTTCAATGACCTGGTGAAGTTGACAAATAGCATGGTTGATATTTGACTGATAATATATTGATACGTAGGAATGTTGCTTGTGAAGATGGCATGAGGAAGCTACAAATAGATAGATATTCGTTAAGTGAATGGAAAGAAAATCTAACAAATGGAGCATCATGGCTAAAATATAAATGTGTCTATTTCTTTCAGGAGGAATAAAGTAGAAATCAGTGAAGCAGAGGCTCAGAATGCCTGTGTGCAACAATCACAAAAGGTGAGGAAGAGGAACTGTAGTTCCCTAATAAAATTTTTATATCCATCTAATTTTTATATCTCTGTCTATGTAGCAGAAACATAGGCTTTTTAATATGCACTTCACAGAAATTCATTCTCTTGTTTCGTTAATATCAAACTAACCATTTGGGTTTCTGGCCATTTGGCTCTGTCTTGTTTCGATCGATCTTAAGCTTTAGAGATGCTTAAGATGAGGTTTCTTGCTTTTAAATGTATTTATTTACATTAATAATCAGTTATATATCCCATGCTCTCCTTGTCTATCTCTGTCTATCTCTTGTACTGCATACTTTACTTACCTGAGGCAGTTATTGTCTTAATTAGTGAAAGTGAGTTGTGATACGAAATCAAAAAACAGGTAAATTCACTCATGAAGTCAAATTTGATATTAAGAGAGAGCTTCTGCAGCAAACCAGAAACTCAGAAATTTCCACGTCTCCAATTAACTGTGGGATAGCTTCTATTCAGAAGAAATTAAACTTTATCTTAAAAAACATTAGTTAATGAAATATTGTTATTGCTGACATGGCTCACACTTGTAAAACATCCACAACTATAAGACCATAAGACCATAAGACATAGGAGTGGAAGTAAGCCATTCGGCCCATCAAGTCCACTCCGCCATTTAATCATGGCTGATGGGCATTTCAACTCCACTTACCCGCATTCTCCCCGTAGCCCTTAATTCCTTGTGACATTAAGAATTTATCAATCTCTGCCTTGAAGACATTTAGCATCCCGGCCTCCACTGCACTCTGTGGCAATGAATTCCACAGGCCAACCACTCTCTGGCTGAAGAAATGTCTCCGCATTTCTGTTCTGAATTTACCCCCTCTAATTCTAAGGTTGTGTCCTCAGGTCCTACTCTTCTCGCCTAACGGAAACAATTTCCTAGTGTCCACCCTTTCCAAGCCATGTATTATCTTGTAAGTTTCTATTAGATCTCCCCTTAATCTTCTAAACTCCAATGAATACAATCCCAGGATCCTCAGCCGTTCCTCGTATGTTAGACCTACCATTCCAGGGATCATCCGTGTGAATCTCCGCTGGACATGCTCCAGTGCCAGTATGTCCTACTTGAGGTGTGGGGACCAAAACTGGACACAGTACTCCAAATGGGGCCTAACCAGAGCTTTATAAAGTCTCAGTAGCACAACTGTGCTTTTATATTCCAACCCTCTTGAGATAAATGACAACATTGCATTCGCTTTCTTAGTCACGGACTCAACCTGCATGTTTACCTTTAGAGAATCCTCGACTAGCACTCCCAGATCCCTTTGTACGTTGGGTTTATGAATTTTCTCACTGTTTAGAAAGTAGTCTATGCTTGTATTCTTTTTTCCAAAGTGCAAGACCTCGCATTTGCTCCTTGAGTTGAGTGGCTTGCTGTGCCATTCCAGAAAGCAGAGTTCTCTAAAGTCCTGTGATATTGGCCTGGATTTTGGCCTGTGATATTAGCGTTCTTGCCTAATTGGTCCTAGCAAAGCTAGGCATGTGGTAAAAGTGTCACTTGGAGGAAATTTTGCTGATTGTGAGTGAGCCTCTGTAAAAAATTATATGTCCATGAAAAATGACAAAGTTCAATGAGAAATAACGGTTTTGAATTGGGGCAAAACTGATTTTATTCTGATAAGACCAGATTGAGCCAAAGTGATGTGGAGCAACGACCTGCAGGAAACTTCCACCAGAGTACTGAAAATATTTCCAATGAGAAATAGTGAATTGGTAGGGCCATAATATTCCTCAAATTTGAAGACTGGTAGCAAGAATTCCAAAGGTGACTACATATGAAGGGAGGGAGAGAATTATGAAAGGCAAAAATATAAGTCTACAGCAGTATACCAGAAGCTCAAAAACATATAGAAAGTCCAGGTGGTTGCTTTAGAAAAAAATTAGGGGAGTAAGGCGGGGGAGAGGGGGTTGCATGTTAAAAATGTTGAGTATAATAGAGGCATTTTCTGAGTATATAAGGAGCAAGAACGTACTGAGGGAAAGATTCAGACCCAGGCTGAAACTAAATAGCCAGTTGTGATAAAGCTGGAAGATTTTGGTTATGTTGTGGTATAGTACTTTCTCTCTGTATTCATGGTAAAGAATGATAAATAGATATAAATCAGAGAAGAGAGCTATGATTCTTTAAGAAATTTCAATTGAGATGAAAAAAAAAAGTTTTTGCCATTTTAGTGGACATTAAATTGCATAAGGTACAAGTCCCAGTATAGTCAGCAAGGTGAGAGATTGCATGGGCCCCAATATTACCTTTCAAATTATCCTTGTACAAAGAGTAAAGACCACAGTTGGAGGTCGGCTAGTGTGATTATTCAACAATTATTCAAGTATTACTGGCAAGAACAATGAAGGAACTACACTATAGGCTGTTGGCTCTACTATCGGTGCCAGGGAAATTATGGGAAAAAATCAATCTAAGATTCAGCATTCATTGAAAGTTGGAATTGTCAGGTTTAAACAATAAAATCCAGCATGGCTTTGGTGGGAGTGATATCATATCTGACATGGTTGATAATGCCTTTGGAGGAGGCAATGAGATGTGTTGTTGAGTGTAAAAAAAAGATGTAATCCACATTGACTTCAATCAAGTTATTAACAAGATCTTGCATCTTCAATAAGATCATGGGATCTGGTGCAATTTTGAAAATGCATCTAAGGCCTATTTGGTGCTAGAAGGCAGATGTAATTGGTGAAGGTAGTCTTTGTGAAGAAACTTTGTGTCTAGTGGTGTATTGCAAGACTTTGGTACTGGATCCTTTGCTGTTGCTGTGTAGCAAGTTTGATCAGTAAGTTCAAAGATGAAGTGAAAAACATATGGTTTTGCAATTGACCAGGCCTTAGAATACAGTATGATATTGATGGCCTTGCATGTCAGATAGAAGAATTGAAAACAGATTATTATCCTGAAGCCTGTGAAGTGAAACATTTTCCAGGACAATCAATTTAAGGGCATACATGAAGCATGGTTGGAAACTGCAGGATACAAAGATAACCAATCTCCTGATGTGTATATCCACATCATGGGGGGCGGCGATGGTCTCCAGGTATTGTTGCTTGACTATTAATTCAGGAAACTCAGGTCTAAGCCTGAATTCCTGCCAAATCAAGTCATGAATTGTAGTGAATACGCAAACAACTCATCGGAGGAGTAGGCTCCACAAACATTTCCATCCTGCAAGATGGAGAGCGCACCACATCAGCGCATAAGTTAAGGCTGAATGCATTCACAGCAATCTTCAACCAGAAGTGCCAAGTGTATGATCCAACTCGGCCTGTTCCAATGATCACCAATATTACAGATACCCATCTTCAGGGAATTTTTTCTCTCCACATGATATTTAGACAATATTGGGAATACTGGTTACTGCAAATTTTATGGAGCCTGACAAAATTATGGCAATAATACTGATGATTTGTGATTGCCCAGTACTTCCAGCTACAACACTGACAACGGCTCGAGAATGTGGGAAAATAGGCCAGGCATGTCCTGTGCACAGAAAATAAGACGATTCAACTTGTCGAATTACTGCCCTATCAGTCCATGCTCATTCATGAATTAGGTGTTGGAAGGTGCCATCAACAGTGCGCTCAAGCAGCACTGGGCAGCACTAACCTGCTCAGTGGCGCACAATGTGGGTTATGCAAAGCCCACTCAGCTCCTCACCGAATTACAGACTTGATTTAAACAAGGACAAATAAATGAGTTCCACAGTGAGGGGAGAGTGACAGCCCTTGACATTAAGGTCACATTTGACCAAGTGTGATATTATGGAGCCCTAGCAAAACTGGAATGAATGGGTATCAGGTGACAAACTCTCCGCTGCCTGGAGTCATACCTCACACATTGGACGATGGTTCTGGTTGTTGGAGGTCAGTCGTCTCAGCCAAAGCAAATCTCTATTGGAGTTGTTAAAGAAAGTGTACTAAGCTCAATCATCTTCATCTGGTTCATCAATGACCTTTCTCCCACCATAAGATGAGAAGTGAAATCTGAATCGATGATAACATCTTTTGTGATGCCTCACACACAAAAGTAGCACAAATTCAAATGCAACAAGATCTGGAGAATATCCAAACTGGACTGACAAGTGGCATGTAGCATTCACACCACACAAATACTGGACAATAACCATCGACAGTAAGAGACAATTTAACCAAAACCTCTTGATGTTCAATGGTGTTATTATTACTGAATCCCTCACCATCAACATCCTGGGTCTTATCATCAAATAGAAACTGAACTGGACACTCTATATAAATACAATGGTTATATGAGCGGGCCACAGGCTAGGAATACTGCGGCGAGTAACTCACCCTCCTGTCTCCTCCTGTCTCCCAAAGCTAATTAACTCTCTAAAAGGTATAAATCATGACTGAAATGGCATATCTCTCCACTTGACTGGATGAGTGCAGCTTCAGCTACACTCAGTAGCTTGACATCTTCCAGGACAAAGCATCCCACTTCATTAGCAGCACATTCAGAAACATCCATTGCCTGCAAATCTGATGCTCAGTACCTGCACCATCTAAAACATATACTGCAATAATTCATCAACATCCTTAGGCAGTATCTTTACATTGCCACTTATATCTTGAAGGACAAGAGCAGCAGATACAAGGAACAGCACCACCTACAAGCTCCTCTCCAAACCACTCAGCAACCTAATGTGGAAATGTATAATCGATCCTTCACTGTAACTAGGTCAACAACCTGGAATTCCATTCATAAGGGCGTTTTGGGCCATGGCAGTTCAGAAAGGCAGCTTATTGCAATCTTCTGATGGATGCATATAGATGGGTAATATTGATCATCATAAGTCCATGACAAAAAAGGTTCTTGATGCTAACATGACAGTTCGATAAAATAGTTAAGCAGGCATTACGAGTTTTTGATAAACAACCAAAAGGTTTGCAGTAAAGTTCCAGAATCGGAATTTCAATTGGATGAAATGAAAATGCTCATGTAATTAACGTTGATCATGGACATACTAAAGTTCTGAAGCACATCCCATGGTTCAGCATTGCTGTTCATCGGTAGATGTCTGCCCTTCCTACCTGTTCAACAATAATATGCTTGCTTCTTTCCTGCGCTGAACCTGACTAAGAAGCCAATCAGTTGTATTGAAGTTTCTTCAGAAAGATTAACCATAATTAGCCTAGCAAGGTGGCAGGGTTTCGAAAAGGTAGCTGATGACCACATTTTCTGGTTTCGTACCTAACTTTTTCATATTTCAACAAAGAATTCAAAAGGTGCGAAGTACAGTGGTGTATGGAAATCTGATCTCCAGTTTGATGTGGTGAGCAGTCCATTCCAAGTGAATAAGATAAACAGCTTGTGAGGCCTTGGGCTTTTTAAAAAAGTTGTTACAATAGAAGCAGCATTAAGGGTGGGGTCAGCCTCCCACAAGACCAGAATTTTACTTCAACTTTCAGTAGTTGTTGGGGTTTGGAAGCTGCTATACATCTCCCCTGCTACAGAAAATGTTTGAGTTTTTATTCTCTCTCTCTCTCTCTCTGAGTTTTCTCATGATGTTCCTTTCTCTTGGATTGGAGAATTGTATGAGAGACAATCGATTTTACTGAATTTCCCTTTGTCAAACATGAGTTTATGGGACATTACTATATTGGAACAGTTGCTGTTTAATAGTTCAGCAATTTATTACTCTGTTACTTTTTCCAGCTGAGTTAAGTTATCCCAATTCTTCTTTCTTTTGTTTATATTTTAACTATAATGGAGGAATAGTGTGTTTTGCTTCAAGTCTGGTAGTTTGGCCAATCAAATTTTATCTGAAACACAACACCTTACACTTTCCTTAATATAATAAAACATTAACAAAATTAACATTTACTCTGAAATCTGAAAGAGAATGCTTCACTAAATGTAATACTTTTCTGACACTTTACAACTTTGCTGAAGTCTGCAATCAAGGGACAGCTTGTCTCTGCAGAACTTTGTAAACATTCAAACTGGCCTTGTCAGATTTGAGCTAAGGAAAACATAAAGACAGTTATGTCCACAGCAAGGGAATGGAAAAAACAAGGATTCAAATGTTCCCAGCCCTTGTCCTTGAGCGGGTAATAAGAATGGTATAAAAAGAATATGTGAATCTGGTTTGAAGCCCTGACACGAGGCATTTCTACCAAGTGCATTGGCCCTGCATGCAGTTCTTAATAAAGCTTTTTCTTTGGTCTTGCTAGCATCTGAGTCGAGTCAGTTTAATTTCCACAACAGTCAACTTGGGGGCTCGGCTGGGATCCCGCGACTGGGTGAGATTCTGAGGATTCCCAAGAGGCTCAGGTGCCAGCGCCTTGAAAGTCTTTCACTTCATCTTGAGCATTGAATTGGCCCCTTTGTGTGAGAGGACTGGGAATCTGTGGATCGCCCCAGCACTAGGGTTCGAATCGAATCAGGTCGGGATTAGAGTCTTGGCTTAAGTATTCCTACATAGAGACTCATTCTAAGAGAATAAATGAATCAGGAAAAGGGTTCAGTAAACTCTCGCGTGGGACTTGAGCAAAACTCAAGGGAAAGGATTGCTGTCTCTAGAGTGTTTGAGAGACAGCGAGTTTAAGGGTGGTTTTAGCCACCACTGGCTGAGTTGAACTTGCCATAGACGTACCGGGTATGTGGTTTCTTGGTTTACCAAAACTAAGGCATTGAGGTGGATGTGCCCAATACGAGAGGGGACCTCCAGAGGTAAAAGCAAGTCAAAGGGAAAAGATAATGGTACCGTGCGAGAAAGAGCGAGCTGAACACTTTTCTAGTAACACTGAAAATGGGCTCCGGCAAGAGCAAACAAAAATAGGGCCCACCGAGGAATTGGAATGGTCAACTAAAAATACAGTACATGTTAAATAATTATGGTCCAGAGTCTGTAAAGCAGTTAGAGTCGTGGATCAAGGAATGTGGTTTTCCGGAGGGAGGAAGTTTTAGTAAAAGGCAGTTGGAAATATTGAGGTCAAGGTTGGAGGAGATAGAGAAAGAAAAACGGAAGAGGAAAATAGAACCTCTGAATTGCAGTGCTTATAATATGTGGAAAGCTGAGGCTGATATCAGGGAAAGGAAATCTCACCTAAAAGATAGATCAAATACATGTATAAACACAGCGCATGTGCAGATGCGCGCAGAAAACAACCTAACGAAGCTGTACAGTGTCTTAAGTCTGTTCCAGATCCTGACCTTGATTATTGCCTTCTGAAACCTGCAGAGCCCCCTACAAGATCCGCCTGGCGAAGGTTCCAAATAGGCGGCTGCCGCCTCAGGGTCTGCTGGATCACTGGTAGCAAATCATACCCACAACCAATTGAAGCAAGAAGCCCAAAATGACAACGGCCACTCCAAGACAGAAAGGCATCCAGGGTCTGTACGGGATCACCCTATGATGCATGATGAATCAGACGGTGAGGGTTTTGGCATATGATCATCTGACCAGGTAGTTCTGCAAGCACCAACGATTGAAGTTGCAGGTCCAGACAGGCGCCCAGTGCTGGTCCACCAACCATGGACCATGAAGGATTTCGAAAGTGCTATGGGCAGTTGCCTGACCCACACGAGGTTGGAGGTAATAAGTTCGCCGACGAAGTGACAAAGTTCTGTACCGAGTTCCATCCCACGTCACATGAGATGAGACGTCTCCTGGGACGAAAACTAGGTGCCAATGTCACCAAAATCAAGTATAGATGGCCAGCTGTAAACATCCATATCAGATCAACCGACCCGCAAGCGGAAAAGAACAGAGACTTTAATGCTTTTGTTGCAGCGCTGGCAACTGCCTGTAGGGAGGCATTCCCAGTGCAAATGGACTTGATCAAAATTGCAATGTGTAAACAACAAGAAGGTGAGACAGTGTTCCAGTACCTTACATGCCTCACTGAAGTCTATAACGCCCATAGTGGAGTGAGACCACCTGAGGACATAACGATGACAGAAATCACGCCGTATGAAGCACACCTGAGGAACAGCTTCTTCAATGGAATGAAGGACGAAATAGCGAAAAAGGTAAATGGCACATGTATTACCTGGGACACGGGAAAGCTGAATTTGATAGAAGAACATACGATACATGCTGAGACATTGCTGGCCAAAGAGAAGGATAAGCGGAAACCAAAGATGGAACAGCAGCCACATAAAGCTCAGCTTACTCTGATGCAAATGGTCGCCCAGCCGTTGGAGGAAGGTGCTGTGGAAAAAGAGAGAGGAAGCGGGGCTGGCAGAGGTAGATCTGGCGGGTGATTTGTTTGTGGAGCAATGGACCACTGGGCAAGACAGTTTCCACACAGACAGCCCTGGAGGCTGGACAGCAGGATGACTGACGGGGAAGGCTGAGGTAGAGGTGGGCAGCCCACAAGGTACAGGTAAGCCTCTTTCCTTTATGCTTGGCAATGAAGACTCACTTATGCTAATCTCTTCTACTAACCTTACGGGCACTGAGATATGTCCCACCTCTACATCGAGCACTGAGATTGCGAAGTGTGGACAATACGTTCAATATAACAATGATGCTTTTAAGTCGATACCTACCTCTATGGAAGGTCCACCAGTTACCTATTCGGTAGATACGGGGCAATATATTCAGTCCTTAAATTAAGCCAGTTTAGACAATCGACGCAAATGAAGATGAGTGGAAGGTTCCTGAGCATAATGGGTGCATCAGGAGTCGTGGTACTAGAGAGATTTTCCGCACCCGTATTGTGCGAAACTAGCAATGGGGAAACATTCCAATTCGCATTCTTGTTATCGGACTTCTGTCCTTTAAATATAATGGGTCGGGATCTCATCGGGAGACTGGGATTGGGTTTGCTCAGTACCCCAACAGGCTTGCAGGTAATTCACAAGGAAGATTTACCTTGTAGGCTGTAAAATACGACCCATGACCTCTGATTTATGTCTATGAGTGGCGATTAAGCCAGAGAGCGATAAGTTCAGTGAGTGATTCACTCATCCTGGAAGTAAGCAACCATGTTAATCCTATTAACACCGATTTTCTTGCTGGAGATATGCTGTACTGCACGGCACACATACACCGCGATGGCCCTGATGAACCATATGAGAAGGATTGGTTCAGCAGATTAGTTAAACCAGATCAGTTGTTATTCTGCAAATTTTATTGGAGTGATCACAGGTGTGCAGTCAGTGTGAACTTATCTAAGGTATCTGTAACAGCAAGCAGACGTGTCACTGGCAAAGGCATCCGGTGACAGGTGGCAGGATTTGGGACCATGGGTGCTAAAGGCACAAAGAACGAAAGATTGGGTCTTCAGGGACAATGTGGGTATCTGGTTCAATGCAGATATGCGGACATGTAAGAAGAAACTAAATTGGCTAACTCAGGCAGATAGGGCAGTCCAGGTAAACCCCGCTAGCCCTGAAAGCCTAGGAGGATAGTCTGGCATTTCCCTAAGATAGAATTCTCGGACCCAAGATTAAAAACGGTCTCTACTGAGTTGTGGGCAAAAGGCAAACATGATGTGGGGCTCATACGGGGCAGTGAACCCATAAGGATAACCCCAAAGTCTGAGTATCGTCCTTGTAGAGCGCAATACCCGTTAAAACCCAAAGCCATAGAAGGAATTACTCCAGTCTTTGAATCCCTCCTAAAGGCTGGAGTGATAATCCCCTGTGAAAACCCACCGGTGAGAACCCCCATTTTTCTGGTCAAAAAGGCAAACATTCCCGGTGATCCGGAGGAATGGAGGTTTGTTCAAGACCTGCAGGCAGTCGATACCGCTGTTGACCAACGCAACCCAAATGTTCCCAACCCCTATACTATATTAGCTCTCAAATTCCACTGGACAGTAAATGGCTCTCTGTTGTGGATTTAGCAAATGCCTTCTTTAGTGTACTAGTGTACCCAGATAGTCAATTCTGGTTCATTTTTTCATTCAAAAGGAAATCATATATCTTCACGTAACTTTGTCAAGGTTACTGTGAATCCCACACCATATATAATGAAGCTCTACACAGGAGTCTGGAGACTCATGTTCTAACCCCAGGGTCAGCGCTTCTGCAGTATGTGGATGATGGCTTGGTAGTGGAGCAAACAAAAGAACAATGTGAGAAGGATACCCTTGCGTTGCTCTGCCAACTAGCGAAGAAAGGGCACAAAGCCAATCTTACAAAGCTACAATTTGTCCAACAACAGGTGAAGTTCTTGGGTCGCCTAATATCTGAACAAGGGAAGGTCATTGATCAAGACAGAGTTCAAGCAATCCAGCAAATTCCAAAGCCTCACACGAAGAAACAATTACTATCCTTTTTGGGCATGTGCTCCTACTGTGGAATGTTTATCCCACATTACGCAACCCTTGAAGCGCCCCTAAGTGACATAGCCCATGGTAAGCGGTTGCAGGACCAGAGCCTGTTGCAGTGGACCCCAGAGGCCAAAAATTCCTTTGTTGAAATGAAAAAGGCGCTCCAAACTACACCTGGACTGGGGATTCCGAATCCAAACAAGCCTTTTGTATAAACGGTAGATGAGAAGCGTGGCTGCATGACAAATGTGCTGTTGTAGGATCATGGGGGATAACTGAGGCCAGTAGCATATTTTTCGGCTAAACTAGACCCCGTAGCAGCAGGATTGCCTAAATGCCTGCGAGCCGTGGCTGCAGCTGAAAAGGCTGCTGTAGCTTCCAGGGATATTGTTGGCTATGGTGAATTAACCCTACTGGTCCCACATGCAGTATCCTTACTGCTTTCCGAGCAAAGGACCCCACACATGTCAGCAGCACATTGGCTTAGATACAATACAGATACAATACAATAAAGCAATGTAACGTCCTTAACCCTGCTAGCCTTCTCTCCACAGAAGGAGACAGAGACCCACACGATTGTGTCACTGTTAAGTAATGAAATTTGCAGCCCCAGAACAGATTTGCAGGATTCACCACTTCAGAATCCAGATATGGAGTTTTTTGCGGATGGGCCAGCATTCAGGAGCAAGGAGACAGGCCAGAATTGTGTTGGGTATGCTGCAGTGACTACCCACGAGATAGTCAAAGCAGGATCACTCTCTTCTCATCTGTCAGCGCAAGCAGCAGAGCTGATTGCCTTGACTGAGGCCTAAAAATTGGCTGAGGGAAGGACAGTGAATATTTACACCAACAGCAGATACGCGTTCAGGGTTGTACATGATTTTGGAACCCTGTGGAAACACAGGGGCTTCTTGACCTCCACCGGAAAGACCATCACACACCAAGGCCTGATTTCTGATCTCCTAGAAGCGGTCCTGTTGCCTAAATCAATCACGTATGTAAATGTGAAGCCCCCACGAAAAATAATGATTCTATTTCTCAAGGCAATGTGAGGGCAGACTCAGCAGCAAGAACGACAGCCCAGCAGCTGCCAAGTGATCAGATTGACATGTGTATGACAAAAATTTGTACCCCAACAGCAGGCAGACAGGAGTTATAGTCACAGGCCACGCCAGAAGAAAACCGTGAGTGGATGAAAGCAGGATGCAGTGTGAGGGAAGGCGTATGGTGTGGCCCCAATGGTAAACCCCATCTACCGCCATAATTTTTCCATTCTATGCCAAACTGACACAATAAGGATCATGTGTCAAAAGGGGGATGTATGACAGTATTTTGGTGCACAGGTACACTAAGGGATTTAGTCATTACTCCCAGAAATATTGTGAACGTTGTGCTATCTGTGCCACTAATAATGTGAGGAGGGGAATACAGATGAGTCAGGCAGCACACACCTAACCCCAAAAATCCTTTGAAGATTTACACATGAATTTTATTGAACTAACACCCAGCAAAGGAAAAAGGTATTGTCTGGTAATTGTTGATAAGTTTTCCAAGTGGGTGGAAGCGTTCCCCACTCTAAACAGGATGCCAGTGCAGTGGCCAAGGCTCTGCTAACTGAAATAATTCCTAGATGGGGCATCCCTGAAAGGCTTAGTAGTGACAATGGGACACCATTTGTCAATAATGCCTTACAGCAGATCAGTGATTATTGGGAATAAACATGAGACAATACTGTGCCTACCACCCAGCGAGCAGTGGGGCAGTGGAAAGAGAAAAGGCTACCCTAAAAAATAAATTGACAAAATGTTGTGAGGAACTAGGGGTGACATGGACAAAGGCACTTCCAGTTGTGCTAATGTATATGAGATCTAGGAGGAAAGGAAGAGCTCATCTTAACCCATTTGAGATTTGGTTCGGTAGGCCGTCCAACACAGGAATTGCCCCAAGACCTAAGGTAAGACAGATAACAGGCCACTGTGAGGATGAGATGTTGTGTTACTGTATAAAACTCTCTACACTTTTGTCTCAAGTATCGAATCAAGTGAAAGAAGCACTACCCCAACCAGCAGAAGGAAAGCTGCACGATCTAGAATCTAGAGACTGGATAGTGGTGAAAGACTTCAAAAGGAAAAGCTGGAAGGCGAGGAGGTGGCTGGGACCGTTTCAAGTGCTCCTTAAACACAGACAGCTGTTAAGATCACTGATTCTTAGCTATGTGGCTCTGTATTTTTTAAAAATCTGGCTCTGTTTTCTTTGTTGTCCTTATTGTCATAAAATGACAAAAAGGGCAAAAATGTAATGGAAAATTAACAAAATTAACATTTACTCTGAAATCCATTTATGCTGAAATTTGAAAGAGAATGCTTTACTAAATTTAAAACTTTTCTGACACTTTGCAAATTTGCTGAAGTCTGCAATCGGGGGACAGCTTGTCTCTGGGGAACTTTGTAAACATTCAATCTGGCCCTGGGAGCAGTCAATTTCAGATTTGAGCTAAGAAAAACATAAAGACAGTTATGTCCACAGCAAGGGAATGGAAAAAACAAGGACTTGAATGTTTCTAGCCCTTGTCCTTGAGCGGGTGATAAGAATGGTATAAGAAGAATATGTGAATCTGGTTCGAAGCCCTTACACGAGGTATTTCTGACAAGTGCATTGGCCCAGCAATTTTTAATAAAGCTTTTTCTTTGCTCTTGCTAGCATCTGAGTTGAGTCAGTTTAATTTCCACAACACTTTAAAAATAAGAAAAGGTTGGGGTCTAGGCTATCTTTTTAATATATTTTGAAGAGGTTTGGACTGGTCATAATAATTTACAATGTACATTAATGATTAAGTTAAGGGAAGTGAATGTACCATCATCAAATTTGCAAATGACACAAAAATGGGTGGGAGGTCAAGTGGTGGGATGACACAAAGTTTCCATGGAGAGACATAGACGGGTCAGTGAATGGGTAAAAATTTGGCAGATGGAATATATTGGCAGAAAAATGATGAATGGAAGAGTTAATAATATTATTTAAATGGAGAAAGACTGCCAAACGCTGCAGCAAAGAGGAATTTGGGGACTTAAACATGATTTTCAAAAACCTAGCATCCAAGTTCAGCAGGTAACGGGGATGACAAATAGTATGGTTGGCCTTCATTTCAAAGAGAATGGAGTGTAAAAATAAAAACTAGACAAAGCATTAGTCAGACCTCATCTGGAATCTGTTTTGGTCCCCTTATCTAAGGAATAATATACTTCCATTGGAGTCAGTACGGAAGATGTTGATTCAGCTGATAGCAGGTATCTTATTAGCTTAGCATGTGTCGGTTGGGCCTATCATTTCAAAGATTTAGAGAAAACCAATTGAAACATAAGAGATTCTTCAGGAAATTGACAGGGTAAGTACAGAAAAGTGGAAGTGTCTGGCACTAGACAGAGTAATCTCAGAATAAGGGTTACACATTTAAGTGCATAAGACAATAAAATATAGGAGTAAATTTGGCCCGTTCAGCCCATTGAGTCTGTTCTGCCATTCTATTAAGACTGATATATTTTTCAACCCCATTTTCTTGCCTCCTTCTCATAACTCTTCATCCCCTTACTAATCAAGATTCTACCTATCTCAGTCTTGAATGCAATTAATGACTTGGCCTCCACAGTCTTCGATAGAAATGAGTTCCACAGATTCACCACCCTTTAGCTGAAGAAATTCCTCCTCACCTCAGTTCTGAGGGATCATCCCTCCATCCTGAGACTGTGAGGTTGGATCCGAATCTCTTCTACTAATGGAAACATTTCCATGTCCATTCTATCCTGGCTTCTCAGTATTCTGAGTTTAAATCAGATCCCCCGCTCCCCCATCTTTCTAATCTCCATTGAGAAATGACCCAGAGGTCTCTACTGTTCCTCATATGACAAGCCTGAGATCATTTTTGTGAACATCCTCTGGACCCCTTCTAAAACCAACACATTTTTCCTTAGATACAGGGCCCAAAACTACTTGCAATATTTCAAATGTGATCTGACCTAAGCCTAATACAGCCTCAATAGTACATCTCTTCTCCTGTATTCTAGCCCTCTTGAAATGAATGCTAACATTGCATTTGCCTTCATATGACAGACCCACAAGTTAACCTTAAGAGAATCCTGAACTAGGATTCATAAGTCACTTTGTGCTTCAGATTCCCTCCACTGTTCAGAAAACAGTCTATACCTTAATTCTTCTGACCAAAGTGTATGACCTCATACTTTCCCACATTGTATTCCAACTACCATTTTTTTGCCCAACCTCTTAGTCTGTGGAAGTCTTTCTGCAGTCTTCTAATTTCCACAATTCTACTTGTCCCGCCATCTAACTTTGTCTCATCTGCAAACGTAACAACAATGTCTCTGTTCCTTTGTCCACATCGTTAATGCATAATGTGAATAAATATGGTCCAACACTGACTCCTGCTAACAAATGCTTGTACAACAATTGTTACAGAAAGGCCAAAACTGAGAATCTTTTCAATAAGAGATGGAATAAAGACTCACCAGTCGCCATGTTTTATCCTAGCTTCTAGTCTGCTGGGAAGCATTCTGTGTGTTAGTGTCATTGCTTTCATTGCAAGTTGAAACAGGGTGAACCAATGTAAATGTACCTTCTGTTCTTAGTGCAAGTCAAATACAATAGTTGGATGACAACTGACAGCTAATGTATTTTTTTTGTTTAAAATAAGATTATTTCTCATTGTATAGTGCATAAACACATGCAGAGATCAAAGGCTGTCACTTTTGATCTTGAAAAGTGCTCAGTCTATCTCAAATTATCTGGGAGGAAAAGGTATCTCAAATGTTTAATCAATATGTGAAACTAGCTGTTTGATGAATTGGGCTACAACCAAGGACTAATCTGTATATTCCATAAGCATATATACATGAACAGAAGATCTATTGTGGCTCTGTGGTGGTTTCTCTACCTCTGGGCCAGAAGGTTTATATTCAAAACTGAAATCCAGAACTCTAAGCTAATACTAAGGAGACATTGTTTAAATCCCACTATGGCAATGGTGAAATATGAATTTAATAAAAATCTTGAATTTTAGACTTGCTTAATGTAAAACTATCATATAATGATTGTAATTAAAAATGGTCTGGTTCACTCATGTCCTTTAGGGAAAGAAATGTGTTGTCTTTACCAGGTTTGGGCTCCAGACACCCAGCAAAATGGTTGACTTTAAAAGACCTGGCCAGCCATTCAGATCAAAGGGCACCTCAGGATGGGCAATAAATTCTGATCTGGTTGATATAAACAAATTAACAAAACAGATCAGTCGTGATCTTATTGAATGGTGGAACAGACTCCCAAAGAGCCAATGGCCAACTACTGATCAGAGAAGCAAGTAATCTCTATTAACCACTATCTTGAAAATGTTTTGTTAGGTAAGGCGTCGCAGGAATTTGGCTCAACACCAATGAGCAAGCTGAAAAATCGGATTAGAACAATAAAGGGTATAATAAATTCAAAGAAGACAAACTTTAGTAGAATTAACATGGAGACCGAGTAGGCTGGAGAATTCATCAGTTACTGGAAAATAGAAATGTCAAAGTTTAATTTGTGTATAGTTTTTTGTATCATGGATGACAAACTCAGATGTGCTTTTCAGATATTTTGCTACACTGAACAGACAGTCGCAGATTAAATACAATATTTGTTTTGCCTATCAATGTGAAATGAATCTGCTGAGAATGATATTGGGCAAACGTTCTTCAAGAAATATCCATCATTAGAACCTGTAGTCAATGCATTGGCAATGTAGCTAACATAAATTTTCTTTGACTGGCAATCCCTTAAAAATCCAAATCACTTTCCATATCAGCATTTCCTCAAATATGTTGGAGTCTTTTAGGAAGAACATTGCCCTTACACATTGCAATTTCAGTGAAAACATCTTCTTATTAAGCATGCATTTAAGAGTCAACTGCTTGTTTTTACTGTATCATGGGAATGTTAGTGAACAGAACAGGCAGAGGAAGGCTGGAGATTTGTTTGGGGGGAGATCACTTGATGGGGTATGGTGGGGAGGATAATGTTTAATATGGGATGAGCATGGTAGGGATTAGCTGGTGGATCGTGGCTTGGAAATGAGTATGTTGGACAGAGGTGGTGGGAGATGCTGGAATTTGGGAGGCAGGAGTGCAGGAGGTATCTAAAGATCATGCCTGGGGAACAGAGGTTCAGGATTGTGACTGAGCTAGAAGCAAATGGCTCTGGACACTGAATTCCATTGATCTATTTGTCACAAATGTGCCTGACCATTGACAGGATTGATAGGAGTGATCACTGCAATGTGGCGGCAAAGTCCCATCTTCATAATAAGAATATCCTCTGTCATTTGTGTTGCATTACCATCATGCTGAAAGGGATAGATTTCAAACAAATTTAGCAACTCAAGACTGTGCTTCCATTATCATATCAAGCTGGCAGATCAACCCTGGTTCAAGGGTTGAAGAGTGCCAGAGAGAAGGTCAGGAGCAGCACCAGGCCTACCTAAAAGATGTCAACCTGATGAAGCTACAACTCAGGATTATTTACATGCCAATCAGCATAAACAGCAAGTAATTGACAGGCCTAAGTGATCCCAGTACCAACAGGCTAGGTCTAAGCTTCATAGATCTGTCACATCCAGTAGTGAATAATGGTGCTGAAAATGTGTTGCTGGAACAGCGCAGCAGGTCAGGCAGCATCCAGGGAACAGGAGAATCGACGTTTCGGGCTGATTCCTGAAGAAGGGCTTATGCCCGAAACGTCAATTCTCCTGTTCCCTGGATGCTGCCTGACCTGCTGCGCTGTTCCAGCAACACATTTTCAGCTCTGATCTCCAGCATCTGCAGACCTCACTTTCTCCTCAGTGAATAATGGTGCTGAAAATGTGTTGCTGGAACAGCGCAGCAGGTCAGGCAGCATCCAGGGAACAGGAGAATCGACGTTTCGGGCTGATTCCTGAAGAAGGGCCTGTGCCCGAAACGTCGAATCTCCTGTTCCCTGGATGCTGCCTGACCTGCTGTGCTGTTCCAGCAATAAAGTTTCAACATGCAATCTTGCATTACAAGAAAATTGCAGAATAGTCACGCCATTTAAACCAGGGATCTGGAATAGCATTACAGCCAAGATAAGTAAGGAAATTGCACTCTACAAATAATGGTTTAAATCCTTCAATTGTGTTCAAGCCAAATTGTGTTGAAGAAACACGCGTTATAGCAGAGCCAACAGTATTACAGAAAAAGCAAGAAAATGGCTTTGATCTGAAAGACCAGCATGATCAGTTGAATGAATCAGCAGACTAAGTTTGAGAGGTTGAATGGCTTACTCCTGCTCCTATTCCTTTGTCCTTATGTTTGGCCTAACAGGACAGTAAATATTGTTTATCTGCATAGCAGACCTTTGGTTGGCATTGAACATGGGATTTGATGGCTTCAACAGGCACACAAACAAACACAGAACAACTTTATTCTTCAAGCCTGTATTGTCATTCAATAGGATCATGGCTGATTTGATTTTAACTGCAGCACAACACTTCTGCACATCTCCAATAGTCTTTCACCCCTTGGCAATCAAACATCTCTCCATCTTTGTTTTTAAAATATTTTAAGATTCTGCATCCGGTGCCTGTTAAGGAAAGGCATTCCAAAGATTCACTATCCTCTGAGAACCAATCTATTCATTTGACACAAGATTCCACCTTCAGAAGAATGTTTCTGTGAATGGAATGCAGTTTCTAGTGGTGTTTCTCTGGGCTTAGTGTTGGATCTTTTTTTGTAGTATGTAATAATGGCTTATACTTTACAATGGGTGGAATGAATGGGAAGCTTGCAGATGATGCAAAGCTTTGTGGTATTGTTCAGAATGAAGAGGATAACTGTAGAGTCCAGAATAAGGCCAATAATTTGGTTGAATGGGCAGAAAAGTGATCAATGAACTTCAATCCAAAGAAATCTGAGGTAATATATTCAAAAAGGGGATTACATCATGAACAGGGAGGGTGCTGAGAGGGATAGAAGAAGTAAGAAATCTTGGAATGCATGTCTATAAGTCCTTGACATGGCAGAATGGGTAGATAAATTGGTAGAGAAAGCATTGGGAATATTTTCCTTTATTGCACGAGATGTAGAATACAAAAACGGGAACGTAATGCTGGAGCCATATAAAACTCTGGTTAGGCCTCTGCTGGAGTTGTATTTTTGTGTCTGGTCACCCATAATAGGAAGGACTTAATTATTTTTCAGAGAAAGCACAGGGAGGATTTCAAAGAGTGTGTGCAGGGCTTGAAAATTGCATCTATGAGGAATGATAAATCAACTAGTGTTGCTTTCAAATGAATAAAGGAAGCTGCAAGGTGATTTAAACTGAGGTGTCAACGTAATGAGAGCTTTGTAGTTAATGGATATGAGTGGGTGATTAGAGGAACCAATATTTTCAAGGGTTATCAGGGTTTTGCCTCCATTACTGTATATCAGTGCAACTCAAAATGGACAAGCAGCTAATTGCTGCCAACATCATCGAAGACCCATCCCACCCTGGTCATGCTCTCATACAACCTCTTCCACCAGGCAGAAGATACAGAAGCTAGACCAGCTTCAGCCTTGCCATTATTAGACTGATGAATGGACTTTCTAACTTCAAATAGTGATGATCTTGTTGACATTGATCTTGCCTCGCACACGTCCTGTACAACGTAGCCTGTATGCTTCACTCTGTCCAAGCTTTTCTCACCATACGATCTGTATGTCCTTGCTTACCATGATCTGCCTGTACTGCTCGCAAACAAAGCTCTTCACTGTACTTGCATACACAAGACAATAAAGCAAATCAAATCAAATTGACAAATCATGGTTCCATACAAACAGGTAAATTAAGAGCAGGATTAGGCCAATCAGCCCTTGAGCCTGCTTCACCATTCAGTAAGATCATGTCTGACCTAGTTTTGACCTCAACTTCACAGTCCCACTTACCATGTTAGTCAAGAATCAATTTACCTCTGCCTTAAAAATATATTAAGTTGGCAGACAACTAGATCTTCAGCTGTTGTTTTCAGCTAATAAATATGAGATAGCGTCTTTTCATAATTAATGACGTGAACAGTGTACAAAAAATGATTTTGTGAGAAAATAAAGTTTATAAAACAATCAAAACTGCTTTCTCATGTTATGAACCATAAGAACACAAGTCATTGACAGGGATCATACTAGAAGGTATCTGGAGGAACTATCAAATATATTTAATGATATTTCTTTCCCAGCACAAAGCTTGTCTTCCAGCACCCATTGTGGGAAGTTAGAGGAAGTGATCATCAAATTGTGCAGGGTTTTGCAGTCATCATGGGTAGAATATTCTGCAGTATCTGAGCCAAGATGCCCAGGTTCAAGTCCTACCTGCTCCAGTGTTGTGTAATATCATCTCTGAACAGGTTAATTAGAAAATGCATTTGCTGCAATATGTGCTAACGTGGTGCCCTATTTCCCAAAATTGCTGTGGACAGAACAAAGTCTTTGTCAGGAGTTTGAATTCTGAAATTTGACTTTCTGACCTCAAGTCTGACTATATATGAGTCAGCATATACAGTCATTCTGGTTTCATCGACCACAGTGTAGAAAAGCAAAGTCCTGAATGCTGAAGCTAACTTTACAGCATGCTTTAAAGATTTCAAATTTTAATCCCCTAAATTGACCATTGGTGGGACTTTCACATGTCCAATGCTTGTAAATGGTAGTTCATGCCAGTTAGGAAGAAATGATTTTCAAAACACCAAACTTCTGAGAAAAATGTCTGAAGTTGTTGTGAATGTACAGGATCTGATTCAAATTGTGGAATTTCATTATTGTGAGGCATCATCTGAACCTTCTTCATGTTCATCTTCTTGAAGTTTCCATTGTCAACTGATGCTCTGCACCAGGAACAAAACTCCATTTGTGAATGCTGAAGGATTGAGACTGATGTTATATTCTTTGCTTCTGTCACATGCTGCTGTTCTTTTCCTCATGTATATTGATCCGTGATTGTTTCTCTCCTTTTGTCAAACAGGTTCTCAGCATGAGGGCACAGGGTTTAGGCCCTATATCTGAACAGACGCTCCCAGTGTTAAGTCTCTGTTCTCACTGTAGTAGAACTGATGGAACACAATCTTCCAAAGCACCAATGGAGAATAAGCTTGAAGTGCTGCCAGAGCCACAGTCATTTAGGGATACGGGAAGGTGAAGAAAGAATTGAAGTATGTCAGCAGTACTGGAGACCAAGACAGGACACTGGGGAAGGGATGGTAATTGAAGGATATGCTGTGCTCACGAGCAGCAACAATGATGAGTGAGTGACCTGAATGGAAGCCTGTGATTGATAGCCATGCAGTGATGAGTGGAGGGGCAATGATCAAGGAATTGGCTCTGATTGTAGGAATGGTGGTGATTGTAAAGTCAGTCATCAAGAAAGAAAGTTGATTTCACCAAAGATTACTAATCAAGGTGATGGTAGCTGGACTGAGGATTGATAATCAAGGGAGAGGTTGTGTGTGTGGATATGGTGTTGATCAGGTATGTTGTGATCAGAAAGTAATCTAGTTGATAATCTAGTAAGAATTGTGGGGTGGGATGTCGATTAGGAGAGTAGCAATCCCTGGTGCAGCAATCTCTGGGTGAGTTGTTTGATCAGAGGGTGGGGCACTGACTATGAGAAATTAGGTGTATGGGGAAACAAAGTTAATCAGCAAGGGATCTGACCATATGGGAGAAGTGGTGGCCATGTGGGAGGGGTGGTCACCATGTGGGAGGGGTGGTGACCATGTGGGAGGGATAGTGGCCATATGGGAGAGGTGGTGACCATATGGAGGGATGGTGACCATGTGGGAGGGGTGGTGATCATATGGAGGAGTGGTGACCATGTGGGAGGGATGGTGGCCAAGTGGGAGGGATGGTGGCCATGTGGGAGGGGTGGTGGCCATGTGGGAGGGGTGGTGACCATGTGGGAGGCATAGTGGCCATGTGGGAGGGGTGGTGACCATATGGAGGAGTGGTGGCCATGTGGGAGGGATAGTGGCCAGGTGGGAAGGTTAGTGATCATAGGTGAAAGATGACTATCAAGGGGAGATGTGGTAATCAAGGATGAGGCATGGTTATTGTGAAGGAGCAGGGATCCAGGCGAACAGGCATTGGTCAGAGTTGAATTCATGTTGTAAGCTAGGCTCACTGTATTTCTGATCAACAGATGAATGAAATCACATCTCATTTCCATGGGATGCCAGTTGCCTTGTTCAAAATCACTGACACTTTCTCAAAAGATGTCATCAGATTTCAATACTCACCATGTTGATGGAGATGGCATGTTAGAAAATCTGATAGATTAGATCCACATACCGTAAGCCATATTTTCTTCATTTCTTGATAGTCGGACAAGGTCCCTTTCTGATTGGTCTCTATACAGCCTGGAAATGAAGACAAGATCAGAATAATTTCGAGGCTGACCACTGAACACTTCATTGTAGCTCACAGGTGATCAGCTTCAGCCGCTCTGACTCTGTCGAGGATCCTAGAGCCAATTGTTTCACTCAGACTCTACTCATTCTCCTGTTCAAATCATGCCCGTCTTTAGCAACGGATCTAAATTTATTTTCCTGTCAAATGCTCTACCTGACTGGATTTCCCTATTGATTTGGAGTATTTTACAAATTCTCCTTTGTCTGACTTCTATGTTCATCGGCTCTTTGTCCCTTTAACCACAGTTTTGATCCCTTACAATATTACATTATCATTGTTTTTTATTAACTTTTGTCCTTTCTTTTAGTGACTTGGGAATGTCTTTGATATCAAAAATCTGAAACTTAACTTTGATTAATGTTTCACTTAACCAGTTGTGATCTGTAACTGATACAGCAACTTTCATGTAAAGCACTACTTTACATAACTTTTAATCAAGCTGTTTGAACATTTTTTTTTGACACACCTCCATGGCAAGCAAAACTTGAAAACAAATTGTCTGACACAGAGGAGGGACACTAAAATTGTACCACAAGAGCCCTGACTGCTTTTGCCTTATGATGAAAAAAGATTAAATTAACCAAGGAAAAGGACAAGTAAAATCATTGGTGAAAACATTTAAGTGAATAAGAGGAAGTTTCAGTGATTATAGAAAAGATTAAGTACAGTTGCAGTTCCAAAAACACTAAAGAAATTCAACTTCATCCAAAACAAAACAGTTTGCTTCATAATGTCCCCTCAACTAGAAATATTCACTCCCTCCTCTACTGGTACATCGTGACTTTGCTCTGTCTGCTCCACACAATACACTGCAGCCACTCTTCAAGGTCATCCCATTTGGCCTTGCATTATCAGTTTTCACTGGCTGAGAGGGGTGGATGTGTTGTGTTGAGCAAACTAAGATGCTGATGTTCTCATAGGTAGGTGATGCCTTGGGATGATGCATTCACTGATATGGACTGCATTGTAAGGCAATTAGTGCCATCTCTTGTGACACTGCAGTCAGGTCCCTCAGGTCAGCCTACTCTGGGAATTGACTGTCCTGGACAAATGCACCCACTTTGTGAGTCATTGAGTTTGTTCAAGGTTGAGTTATATAAATTTTTGAAAGAGATGCGAGTCAAGGATAATGGGTGGCAAACAGGAAAGTGGATTTATGGCCACAACCAAATCAACCTCAATCTTATTTAATGATGGAGCACAGTCTAAGGGCTGAATGGTCTATTCCTGTCCTTATGTTCCTCTGCTCCATTTAACATTAGGCAATGATGCTCATTTAATGAGCTGGTGTAGGCATGATGGGCTAAATGGCCTCTTTTTGCACCATAATTCTTCAGTGACTTTGTGATTCTGTGATGGTGACCCTGAGGGTTTCCTAACCCTGGAAATCAACAGATTCTCCAATCCTAACAAGTAGGAAACAGTCCCTTTGCCTGAATTGACAAAAAAAAATTGCAGCAAATGTTTCTGGATTTAACTTAAATCAGGGACACATGGACAGATTTTATTTCAAGCATTTTCCAAAATTTCATTGCCAGATGTTTTAACTGAACTGTTGAGAGAAAAATAACCAAGACAACAAATGGTCGGCTTCATCAAAAATATTGAACTGCAAAAGATTTCTTTACTAGAATATTGATGTCATAAGCAATGCCAGTGTTTGTAGCCCATCCCTATTTGCTCTTGAATTGATTTGATAGGACATTCAGAGGATAGTTGAAAGTTAAAAACATTGCTGTGGATTTGCAGTTACATGTAGCTCAGGCCTGGTCAGTAGATTTTCTTCACTAAAACAACACAAATGAACCATATAAGTTTTTACAACAATCTATGATAGTTTCATGAACCCCATTAATGAGAGGAGCTTTTTCAATTCCACAGCTGCTGTAGTAAGATTTGAGCACGTGACCCTTGCACATTAGCCAAGGCCGAAGTTGAAACTTTATTGCTGGAACAGCACAGCAGGTCAGGCAGCATCCAGGGAACAGGAGATTCGACGTTTCGGGCACAGGCCCTTCTTCATTAGCCAAGGCCTCCATTTTACTGTCCTTTCACTTTAGCTGCATTGACAAAATCAATAGCCACAGACTCAAATTGTGATATAGTGATATTAAACGTGTTATGGGGGAGATTTTGAGCATGATGTGAGTTAGCTTGGATTAATCCCATATCTTTCTCCAAAGGGAATCAAATGAATAGAGAGTTTTAGTTAGCTTAGAAAGCAACAGTCATTTAAATCATTTAAAATTCATTTTCCATTTATTCTTATTCAAGAAGAAGTAGTCAAGTTTAAAATAAAGTTAAACTGGAAAAGCATGCTTTGGTGCTGATATTGCAGATAGATAATTTTTTTGTCGAACATGGCCAAACCAGCACTGACCCTGAGGCCTTATTTGGAAATGGAATGTGAGGAATTCCTCCTAACACACTAATGGAAACACTCTTAGACAAAGCAATGGAGTTTAGTTGAGGATTGGAAAAAGCACAGGCTTCAGAGAGAAGATAAGGTGGCACCTGAGAAAGTCAAGTGTGGTGAGACAAGGGGTATTTGCCCCAGTCAGTATCTAGAATGCCTGAAAAAAACAGGTTTGTTGCTTAAAACAGATTATTTTGGAATTCAAGTAATCTACTGTTTACTTACAATGTATAGATATCTGATGAATCTTCAACAAATCAAGTACCACCTTGGAATCCTCTCTGTTTTGATTTATTATTAGTGAACGATACAGGTTTTTCTGACAAACATCAATGGATTCATCGTCATCATGAAATTCTTAATTCCAAAGTTAAAAATCACACAACACCAGGTTATAGTCCAACAGGTTTAATTGTAAGCACACTTCCAATCAAACCTGTTGGATTATAACCTGGTGTTGTGTGATTTTTAACTTTGTACACCCCAGTCCAACACCGGCATCTCCGAATCATTCTTGATTCCAGATTGTTATGCAAATTTAAATTCCACATCTGCCATGGTAGAATTTGAATCCAGGTCTTCAGAGTATAACCTGGGTCTCTGGATTGACAATCCGGTGATAATACCACCAGGCCATTGCGTCCTCCACTAGATGTAGGATTCGGATGAAAGAGATGGAAGATCTGAATGGTGCAGAAACTTACAGGTGAGGAACATTAAACATTGAAAGGCTGGAACTTGGGACAAAGATGAGGCATCAAATTGAGATCCCAGGATTGCTGAAGATCAGCACCTGGAGGATGTGGGGAACAGAGGGTCTGGATAGTGATTGAGTTGGGGATTAGTGGCTTGGGGCAGAATGAAGGAAGAAAGTTGCTTTGCACTATTGGTGAGGAGAAAGTAACCTAAAGGATAAAATTCTGACCCCATCCAATGGGTTTCTTATTGTTCAAAATGCAACCCAGCTCAACAAAATAGAAAGGATCCTTCCTCTGATTGGGTGAGTCTAGAATCAGGGGTATAGCCTCAGAGTAAGGGGTAGACTGTTTAGGACAGAGATGGGGAGGAAATTATTTCACATTTTTCTTTTCATTCAGAAGGTGATGAATCTTTGGGATTCTCTGCTTCAGAGGACTGTGGTGTTGCAAAGATTGAGCAAGTTCAAAACAGAGATTTCATGATATCAAGTGTTGCAAAATGGTGTTGCAGTAGATGATCAACCATGATCTAGCTGAATAGTAGAGTTGACTCAAGGGGCCAAATGGCCTACTTATACTCTTTCCTACGTTCCTGTGTTTATCCTGCTCAGCAGATCTTTGGTTGGCTTGGGGAAATTGGGTACTGACAACCCAATCTATCTGTAAGATAGGATTCCACTTCAATGGGCATCCTATGCAGATGCTCTAAAGAACAGATTAATGTTGGTGCACATAAGATGGAACAGTATCAATGAGGGTAACTGTTATTTTAACAGACACACTCACCAGGCAAGGAAGATAAATTGGGACTATTACATCAGCTGCACCCTGACAGGAGATGATGGAGTCAGTGACATCAGTATAAGTGCACTGACTGAATGTTAGATGGCGAACAAGCCCTACGTCAAATTATTTCCCATTTTCCTTTTCAGGTAGGGAACAGAAGCACATTATTTACAGTTTAGCAATGGACAGTCTGAGTTACAGGTCGTACCTTCCTGTCTCCACCTATCACCACCTCACCACCCATCTGCCCCCCACCCCTTTATCTGCAACTCCCCTTACACCCACCCCCAGTCTAGAATAAGGGTTACACCTGAAACATTGACTTCTCTACCTCCTGATACTGCCTGGTTTGCTGTGTTCTCCCAGCCTCCTGCTTGTCTACCTGAGGGAAATTTTGAGACATGCAAATTAAAATACAGACTGGATGAATTTCAATTAAAAGCATAAAATGAAGAAAATCTCAAATAGGTTAAGAGACCTTGGTGGAGAGGCAGATAGTAGAGTTTAATTTTCCGATCTGTGATGGTCATCAGTTCTCATCTACAAAGTATTTTTTTTTTGACAACGTGTCAGATTTCTGAGCATGGGACTCTCCCTCAGCAAATCCTGCAGTGACATCCCAGGCCTGAGAAGACCTGAGAATGAGTTGGCAGTTGGAGACAGAGGGCAAAAGTGAGGACTGCAGATGTTCAGAGACAAAGCCCAGAGAGAGACAGAGAGGAACAAAGGGATTGTTAATAAGGGAAGAAGAAACACTAGGTAAGTAATAACTGGGACTGTGAATGGGTGGAAATGAGTTGGTTGTGCCCGAAACGTCAATTTCGAAGCTCCTTAGATGCTGCCTGAACTGCTATGCTCTTCCAGCACCACTAATCCAGAATCTGGTTTCCAGCATCTGCAGTCATTGTTTTTACCCTGTGCTGTTAGTATACCATGTCATGACAGGACCTGGGGTATGGGAATTGGTAAAAGACATGGAAAAAGATATTCAGGCTTGAAAATGATTAAATTCAATATTGAGTCCTGAAGGCTGCAGAATCCCCAAGTGGAAGATGACGACCGTTTATCCTCCAGCTTACAGTGAATCTCACTAGAACACTGCAGCATGTTCAAAACAGTATTAAATGACTGGTCCAGTTCAGTTTCTGGTCAACGATGACACCAGAATGTTGATTGTGAGCAATTCAGTGATCATGATACCATTGAATCTCAATGGGATATCATCTCAGCTACAGTCTTTCTGAGAATCAGAGAATCCCTACAGTGCAGAAAGAAGCAATTTGATCCACTGAGTCTGCACCAACGCTCCAAACAGCATCAGACCCAGACCACTACTCGAATCCTTTATTTACCTTGGCTAATCCACCTAACCTATACATCCCTGGACACAATGGACAATTTAGCATAGCCGTTCCACTTACCATTTTTGGATTGTGAGACAAAATCAGAGCACCTGGTGGAAACACATGGAAAAATGTGAAAATTCCACACAGGCAGACACACAGGCAGCTGGAATCGACCTGGTGGTGTAAAGCAGCTATTTGAACCACTTTGCCATCATGCTATTCCCTGTTGGGCATGTTAATTTTCTGACATTTGTGTCACATGAATGTTACTTGCCATTTATCTGTTCAATCTTAGATGTAGTCCAGGCCTGCTGCATATGACACTGACTGCCTCATAATCTGAAGAGTTGTGAATGTTGCTAAACACTGTCAATCTTCAGTAAACATCCATTCTTAAAAGCTTATATGAAGAGAATGTCATTAGTGAAGCTGCTGATGATGGTTAAGCCTAGGATGCTTCCTCAGCAAATTCTGCAGCAATATCCCAGGCCTGAGATGGCTGATCTGAAACAACAAAACATCCAACTTCTTTTGTGCTAGGTATGATCCCAAAGAGTGTTTGGTTCCCCCCAATTCCCACTGACTCCAGTTTTGAGAGAACTTCTTGATGCCACACTCATTCAAATACAATTTCAATGTCTAGCGCAGCTATTCTCACCTACATCTGCAAAACAGCTAGTTAATCCATGTTTAAGCGAAGGCTATTATGAGGTTGAGTTGAATGGCCCTGGTGAAATGCAAATTACGTGAGCAGGGTATTGTTGAGCACATGCTGTTGGATAACACCATCAATTATCCTTCCATCACTTTGCTGATGTCTGAGAGAGCCTGACGGGGCAGTAAATTGGCTGAATTGGATTTGTCCTGTATTATGTACATAGGATAAACTTGTGGAATTTTCCTTGTAGTTTGGATAAATGCTAATGTTGTGGCTGTACTGGAACAACCTGGCTAGGGTTTTGGTTAGTTCAGAAGCATAAGTCTACCAACTGGAGTGAATCAAATTAGCTAAAGCCTTGGAATCTTTAATGTTTCTGAACATAGGAGGAGACCAAGATGGATCATGCACTCGAAACTTCTGGCTAAAAACTACTGCAGGTGTTTCAACCTTGTCTTTTGCATTGATGTGTTGGGCTACCCCATCATTGAGGGTGGGGACATTTGTGAAACCTCCTCCTCCAAGTGATTGTTTAGTTGTCAAGCATGATCACATCCGGAATTGACACAATCACCGAGCTTAAATCTGATTCCTTCTTTATAGAATCTGCTAGTACTATCCATTGCATACTGCTTCCCCTCCCTGGCAATGCAAGTTATCTCTTGTTGTGGCTTTACTGGGTTGACACCACATACTTTGGCTCCACTTTACGAGACCTGATTTAAATGTATCCCATTTAACAGAGTTGTAATGCTGTACAACACAATGGAAGGTGACCTCAGTGTGAATACAGGACTTCATCTCCACGAGGATTGTGCAGTTGTTACTCCTATCACTATTACCATGGACAGATGCATCTGGATAGATCAATGAGAACAATGTCACCTCTTGGTAGTTGTCTCACTACCTGTCGCAGACCCAGACTAGCAGTTATGTCCATCAGGACTTGGACTTAACATTCATAATACATATTATATGGTGATCCTACTACCAGTTCTGAGATGGATATTGGTGACATTTCAGGATATCAACAGACCTTCAATCTCTGCTGTAGCTTTCCCCTTGGGCACGGGTCATTTATGCCTTTATGAATGCTTCCAAATTCTATCCCGTTTCCTTGAGTCTTACATCTCAACAAAATCCCAGCAATCTGAATCTGTCCATGCCTCTTTCCAAATTATATTATTCTGTTCAGATCATATTTCAAACATCTGTTTACAGCTTGTTTGGCTGGCTCTAATATTCCAAGTTGTCCACCACAAAAGTCCAAATATCATGAGTTGCTTTGCGACATTGCTCTCTTATGTTGGCCTGTTGGGGTAAATCAAGGCAAAGTCAAGATCAATCAATGTCAGTTCTTCTCAGTTAAAAACACTCAAAATCCTCCTCATCTGAAGGAGCCATCAAAAAACTCTGATATCTCCTTGTTCCAGAGAAAGTGAGGATTGCAGATGCTGAAGGTCAGAGTCAAAAACTGTGGCACTGGAAAAACACAGCAAGTTAGGCAGCATCCGAGGACCAGAAGGTAAAGGGCTTGTGCCCTAAACGTCAACTCTCCTGCTCCTCCGATACTGCCTCACCTGCTGTGCTTTTCCAATGCCACACTTTTCAACCCTTCTTCCCTCTGGCTGTTTGGCCTGCTATGGCTTTCTATTGCTCCTCTGACATCCCTACTGCTTCCTCACCATCCTCCTCAACTTCACTGCTTTTCACATAGAGTCATTAAGACACAGAGATATACAGCACAGAAACAGACCCTTTAGTCCAAATCATCCATACCAACCAGATATCCAAAATTAGACTAGTCCCATTTGCTAGTACTTGCCCATGTCCATCTAAACATTTCCAATTTATATGCACATCCAGATGCCCTTTAAATGCTGTAATTTTACCAGCCTCCACCACTTCCTTTGGCAGCTCATTCCATACATGCTCCATCCTCTGCATGAAAGATTGTCTTTTAGGTCCCTTTTAAATCTTTCCCCTCTCACCTTAAAACTGTGATCTCCAGTTTTGGACTCTCCCACCCCAGGGAAATGACTTTTCTATTTACTCTATCCATTTATAAAATCAGCCTCGGACACTTCAGGGAAAAATGCCCCAACCAATACAGCCTCTCCCTATGGCTCAAACCCTGCAACCTTGGCGACATCCTTATAAATCTTTTCTGAACTCTTTCAAGTTTGATGACATCCTTCCTGTAGCAGAGAGACCAGAATTGCATGAAGTATTCCAAAGTTGTCTAACCAATGTTCTGTACAGCCGCAATATGACCTCCCAACTCCTAGACTCAATGCACTGATGAATAAAGGCAAGCATACCAAATACCTTCTCCACTATCCTATCTACCTGCAACTCCACTTTCAAGGAAATGTGAACCGACACTCCAAAGTCTCTTTGTTCAGCAACACTTCTGGGACCTTACCAGTAAGTGTATAAGTCCTGCCCTGATTACCTTTCCACAATGCAGCACTTCACATTTATCTAAATTAAACTCCTCGACCCATTGGCTCATCTGATGAAGATCCTGGTGTACTCTGAGGTATCCTACTTCACTGTCCGCTACCTCTCCAATTTTGGTGTCATCTGCAAACTTACTAACCACATGTCCCATGTTCAGATCCAAATTATTTATGTAAATGATGAAAAGCAGCAGATCTTTGTGGTACACTATTGTTCACAGGCCCGCAGTCTGAAAAACAACCCTACACCACCACCTTCTACCTTCGAATCATAAATCCATCTGCACTTCCAATCAGGTTTTGCCAATTCCATGCATCATCTGAAGCATTCAACTGAACTGTTCTTGAGTGACATTCTTCACATCACCCTGCTTGTTTCCTTTCTGATCCCTTGTATGGTTTTAACTGATTGACATGATACCATTTACTTCTTCCAGTGTGGAGCGGGACTTTGTAGACTGTCAGACTAATTTTATCCATAATGCTGAATGGTCTTGCAAATTTTGGGACCAGAAAATTCTGTTTGCTGTATTGTTATCATCACTTGTTCTCTTATCCTTTATTCCAGAGGACTTATTCTTCCACCAAAATAAGCACAACTTTCCTCCTGAAACTTCAGGTGGCTTTTCTCAGCCCTGTCCCCACATGTATCTGAACAGAATATTCATTAGTAATAATGAAATTAATGTTGTCAGTTCATTCGTTCTACACTGATCCATGAAATCACATTGCATTTCAAAATAAATTACATCTAAACATTCACTTAATCAAAGTCCAGTGTACTTCTCAAGCCTAAACCCAAGAGAATGGATGTCTGAAATTTGGTCAATTTGTAAGTAATATGATAGTTCCCTCATCGTTTACTTCTAAATCCATTGCCATAAAGATGTGCACACGTCTTACCAGGATCTTCTCCATCCATACTCACATAATGAACAAAGGAGGACAGCAACAGCATGAAAAATGGACACTTCATAAGTAATCACTCTGACTCTGTATAAGAGCTCGGTTTTAATTGTTCGACTCTCTGTATTGCTGAATTGGTTCAAAGCATTTATCTTCCTTCTTTATCTCTAACTTTTTTGCTTATTTGCTCCTTCTCTCTTGCTGTTTTTCATTGATTATTGTATTGCTCATAACTGACCAGTTTTTCATTCCAATTTCTCAATCACTTCTCAGTTCTAAGCTGAATGTAACTGCAACTCTTTCTTTACTCATTGATTTGTTAAACAAGTTGGTGTTTGTAACTGATTCCTATCTCTGTGTATTCACCTATATGTAGACCACAAGTGGTTAAAATCTGTCGCTACCTTTCATAATTTGGGATTCCTGAAATGACACTGTAATATTACTAACAGTTCTTCACATTTAAGATCAGCACTTCCTTAATGTTTGGAATATGTTTATTTTACCCTTAATCTTTAAGAATGTTCTGTCCCATGTAGAGTTTCCCCAAACGTTTTGGTAGATTTTATAATCTGGTGCATTTAGTTCCCAGTCTTATGTGTTTGTAGCCATGCCTCAGTCATAGTGAACCTGGCATTTGAATTTCTGGTATTCAAGTTCAGGAGGATGAATACATTCTTCTGTTTTCCTGAAATTGACTACGCCAGAGTTTGAACTTTTGTAAAAAATGCTATTTTTCAATCTGCTTTGCATCTGGGTAATCCAAGGTTGAGGGCAGGAAAAAATTGTGGCTGGAAGAACTGCTCCTTTTTTTGAGGTATTTTCACTGCTGGAGCTGGTTTTCTCAAACTCTAAAAGTTTTGTAAGCTGTTACATTGTTTTGGAACTTTGGGGAAGAAAAGATCAAAACACAAGTACAGCATTTAAAATGCATCTGCATAGGTATATGAATAGGAAGGGGTTAGAGAGATATGGGCCAAATATTGGCAAATGGGAATAGATTTATTTAGGATATCTGGCAAGTTGCACAGAAGAGTCTGTTTCCATGCTGTATATCTCTGACTCTGTTCAACCACCTAAAGCAATGTGAGGAAATAAACCCGGTTGGTCTTGAGTTAACAAAAATAAGGAGTTTAATTTTTAACAAAAACTCACTTGAGTCAAGTATAAAACCTCTTGAAAAGGTAAAATCCATGTTGAATCCCATAACATACACACATACGTACACGTATACACATTTACGCGATGTACACACAAACATGCAGAATACAATCAAAGCAATTTGTTAAATGGGCCACGTGGAAATGGACAAAACTCGTAATTCAAAAGATTTATACATTCTGATGTTTCTTAGAGGTCCTGAAGTTAAAGTGATGTTGAGGCCAGTGCAAGCTGGTTGGTCTTCTGAAGACTGTCCGTTTTAAACTGAGTTAAAAGTCACACAATACCAGGTTATAGTCCAACCGGTTTATTTGGAAGCACTAGTTGTTAAAGCACTGCTCCTTCATCAGGTAGCTGTGGAACAGGATCATAAGACACAGAATTTCTAGCAAAAGATCACAGTGTCGTGCAACTGAAAGGAAATATTGAACAAACCTAGATTGCTGTTAACTCTCATCTTTTCGAATGGGTTGCAGATTTCAGTTCATTAAGATGTAAATCACAAAACTTCTTTTAAGTCACCTTCTCGAGATAATTTAAAGTTTTATTTTTTAAAAGTGATATCTTAGTTCAGACTATGCATCAAAGGTTAGAGTCTGTCTGTATCCCAATCTTGAGTCAGACTGGTTCTATTTCCAAAGTAGAATTTACAAAATTTTACATGGATTGACTGCCTGCATTGACTGGTTGCAGATTGTGCATTTTTTGAGCAGAATAGAATGTATCTGCAAATATAATTCTGAAAATGCAAACTCACCCCATAGACTTATATGTGTATGTGTGTGCATGAGTGAGAGAGAGAGTGGGAGTGTGTGCATGTGAGTGTGAGTGCGCGTGAGAGAGTGTGTGTTTGTATGTGTGCATGCTTAGTAGAGTGCTTGTGTGTGTGTGTGTGATGGAGTATATGCCTGTGAGAGGGTGTGTGCGTGGGTGTGAGTGTGGGAGTGTATATGTGTGTGTGTATGAGAGAGCGTATGTATGAAAAAGGGTCCGTGTGAATGTGTGAGTATGTAAGTATGTGTGTACGTGTGCTTGTGTGTATGGGTACGTGTGTGTGTGTGTGTGAGAGAAAGTGTGTAGTGTAGTGGGGTCACCTGTAATGTGACATGAACCCAAGGTCATCCTCACTCTACCTCAAACCCACATATCATCAAGATGTTGCACTTCTCTAGCTTCCACTCTAAACATATTAAAACAGCCATCCACTATGGACAAGCCCTACGCATACACAGGATCTGTTCAGACGAGAAGGAATGTGATGGACACTTGAAAGTGCTCAAAGATGCTCTCATAAGAACGGGGTAAAATGCTCAACTCATCAATCACCATTTCCAACATGCCACAGCATGAAACCGCAATGACCTCCTCAGGAGACAGACACCTTGCCAAGACCTTCCAAAGCACTTCTCACCTTTAAACAACTGCCACACCTTAAACAGCCCATCGTTCACAGCAAACTGTCCAGTCTTTAGGACAACATGGACCACAACAGCATACAACTCTGTCATGGCAACCACTGCAAGATTTGTCAGAGTGTCAACATTCCACGTGGGGACACCACCCACCATGTATGTAGCAGGTATACTCTGTGACTCAGCCAACCATATCTATCTCATACGCTGAAAGGAGGGATGCCCAGAGGCATGTTACACTAGCGAGACCAAGCAAAGACTACGACAATGGATTAATGGACACCATGCATCAATCATCAGACAGGGGTGTTCCCTCCCAGTCAGGGAACATTTCAGCAGTCAGGGACATTCGACCTCGGATCTTTGGGTGACCATACGCCAACATTATGAGAGGCATGGATAAGAGTAGTTAGGCTTTTTTTCCCAGGTTAACTACGTTTACTATAAACTCACAGACTCCCATATCTTCCTAGACTACACCTCACTCCCACCCAGTATTCTGCAAGAACTACATCCCATTTTCCCAATTCCTCCACCTCTACTGCATCTGCTCGGACGAGGAGACATTCCACTGCCAAGCATCCCAAACAACATGCTTTTCCTCCCTCGAACATCCAAAAAGCTCTCCACTGCACTACCTCCATTCCCTGCTCTAAACATCCCCCCCAACACAAAAAAGACAGAGTTCCCCTTGTCTTCGCCTACCACCCCACCAGCATCCGCATCCAACACATCATCCTTAAACACTTCCGTCAACTCCAACTAGACTGCACCACCAACAGTTCTTGGTTTGCACCACTCTCCCCAACAACCTCCCCGAACCCCCAGGTACCTTCCCCATCAACCATAAAAGATGCAGAACTTGCCAGTACACCACCCCCTCACCTCCATCCAGGGCCCCAAACAATTCTTCCGAGGTAAGACAGAGGTTCTCTTCCAACTTAGTTTACTGCATCAGGTGCTCCCAATATGGTCTTCTCTACATCGGGGAGACCAAACGTAAAATTAGGGAACGGTTCACTGGGCATGTCAGCCAGTCCCGCAGGGGCCGACCCATCCTCCCAGTCACTGCTCATTTTAATTCCCCATCCCACTCCCTATCTGACATGACTATCCTTGGCTGCCTCCATTGCTACAATGAACCAAACCACAAATTGGAGGAGCAACATGTGGACTTCAACAGGTTCCTCATTTCCCCCTCCCCCACCTCACCCTAGTTCCAAACTTCCAGCTCAGCACTGTCCCCATGACTTGTCCTACCTGCCTATCTTCTTTTCCACCTATCCACTCCACCCTCCTCCCTGACCTATCACCTTCATCCCCTCCCCCACTCACCTATTGTACTCTATGCTACTTTCTCCCCAGACCCACCCTCCTCTAGATTATCTCTCCACCCTTCAGGCCCTCTGCCTTTATTCCTGATGAAGGGCTTTAGCCCGAAACGTCGATTTTACTGTTCCTCGGATGCTGCCTGAACTGCTGTGCTCTTCCAGCACCACTAATCCAGTATCTCATCTTCTGCCTGGGCAGCCTATAGCCCAGAGGACTCAACATTGAGTTCTCCAATTTCAAATAACCTCCTTTCCCATCCCCCACCTCCCTTACCAGTCCCTCCCCCTCCTTACCACTCCTCCCTGCCACCAACTGGATTCATTCCTCCCGGCAAACAACCAGGTAGTACCCTGTGTCTGTCTTTACCTAATCCCCACTTCACCACCCTGCCTCTGCCATCCCCTGTACCTTCAGCTCCCCTTATACTCACCCCCAGTCTTGAAGAAGGGTTACACCCGAAACATCGATTTCTCTGCCTCCTGATGCTGCCTGACTTGTGTTCTTCTGGCCTCCTGTTTGTCTACATGGGCTATTGTAGTTGATCTAAACAAGGATTAGGAATCAGTGCAGGCTTGGTGGGCTGAACGGCCTGTTCCTTTGCTGTATTGTCTTGTTTCGATCGTAAACCACCTTCAATATATGTCTCCTAGTTACTGACCCTTCCACCAATGGATGCCATTCTTTATCATTTATTCTGTCAAAATGATTCATGTTTTTCATTCACATTGAAATAGTTCCCCCCTGGACCTATTTTGCTCTAAGAAGTAAATCCCCAGCTTCTTTTAGTTCTTCACAAACCTGATGTCTCTCATCCCCCGGCATTCTTGTAATAAATAAATCTATTCTATATCATATTTTAATACTCTAGTTCATAGCTAACCAGTCTTTTATAAAGGTTTAACATGATTCCATTCTTTTGTATGCCATGCCTTTATTAAGAACCCTCACATTCGCTATTCTGTTTTCTTAAACAGCCTTTGCAACCTGCTCTGCCTGCTGAAGAGATCTGTGTACATACCTAACTAGATCTTGCTGTTTCTGTTTCCTATTTAAAATCATTCAGTTTATGTTCTTCTCTTCATTCAACCTACCAAAGACTTTCCTTTTTCCCAATTCATCAGTCTGTGACTCCTACCAGCTCCACACCCCCAAACTCTGCAACTACACACTTCGTTGTTTTGCAGAAGAATTTTTTGTCATCTGCAAACTTTGAAATTATACGCTGTACACTCAGGTTCATGTCAGTAATATATATCTATATTTAAAACATATAGCAACTTTTTGGGAAGCAGCACTGTCGATTTTGTGAATCTAAAGCAACTATTGCTGATGGTATCACAATCTTCAGTCTGTGTTAAAATTTCATAAAAGAACATTGAGTTTGTTAATGTTTGTTGCATTCATGATGCAAAACAGGATACAGATAAATTTCAAGTTAAATTTTCACAGTTGGATTTTCCAGTGAGTGATGATTCTGAACACTGACTGTCCAGGATATTTTCCTTGAAAATCATATTTAACTCTGACAATGACACTTTGGAGAATGCTCAAATAAACTTGACAGATGATTCATAATTCATTCGGTCCAGAAACAATATATTAAATGCACAATCATCAATTCAGACATGGAATGGTTTTCTTAAACCCAGTTCACACTCCAAGATGAAACGAATGAGTCACCCTTATCCCTTACTGAAGCCTCTCCAGCTGGTAATTTGAGAGGGTGACCTCACATTTCAGACACACTACATTGCAAACAGCACCTTCCCTGTAAAACAATCATTAATGGAGGTAAGCGAGAGATACCAAAATAAATTTTCTCTTCTTTGGAGAATTCATGCCCACCATGCACAAGGAAGAGGATAAATGAATGTAGACTGTAATGCTCAGTTCTCTTCTTCTATGATTTAATTTCTTTTTAAAAATTCACTCCTTGAACATGGGACATGAATGTCGCTGGCTAGCCAACATTTATTGCCCATCTGTAGTTGCCCTGGAGAAGGTGGTGGTGAGCTGCCTTTCTAAACCACTTCAGTCTATTTACTCACAATGCCCTCTGGGAGGGAATTCTAGAATTTTGACCCAGTGACACTGAAGGAACAATGATATATTTCCAAGCCAGAGTGGTACAGTAGCTCAGTGTTTAGCACCACTGCCTCACAACACCAAGGAGCTAGGTTTTGTTCAACCTTTGGCAACTGCCTGTGTGAAGTTTGCACATTTTCCCCCTGTCTGCATGGGTTTCCTCTGAGTGCTCTGGTCTCGAACCATAGTCCAAAATTAGGTGGATGAGCCATGCTAAATTCCCCATAGAGTTTAAGGATTGGCGGGCTAAGTGAATTAGCCATTGGAAATGCAGAGTTATAGGGTATAGGGTAGGGGGAGTGGATTTGGGTGGGATGCTGTTCCGAAGGTTGGTGTGGACTCAATGGGCAGAATGTTCTGCTTCCACACTGCAGGGTTTCTATAATTTTATGAATGGCTTGGAGAGGAACCTGAAGATGATGGCATCCTCATGTGTCTACTGTCCTTTTCCTTCTACGTGGAAGCTTTCATGGGTGTGGAAAGTGTTGTCTAAGGATCATTAGTGAATTTCTGCAGTGCATTTTGTAGATAGTACACATTGTTGCTATTGAGCAACTGTGGTGACATCAAGCTTCTTAATTATTATTGGAGCTGTACTCATCCAGTCAACCAAGGAATATTCCATCACACTCCTGACTCATGCCTTGTAGCTGGTGGACAGGTTCTGGGGAGTCAGGAGGTGAGTTGCAGTATTCATAACCTCTGAGCTCCTCTTGTAGCCATTGTGTTGATGTGGAGAATCCAGTTGAGTATTGGGTTAATGGAAACCCCCAAGACATTGATAGTGGGGAATCCTTGAGAAAGGATATACTGGCACTAGAGGGGGTGCAGTGGAGGTTCACTAGATTGATTCTGGGGGTGGGTGGGGAGGTTTGGCTCATGAAAAGAGACTGAGTAGACTGGGATTATATTCATTGGAATTTAGAAGAATGGGGTGGGATCTTATAGAAACATATAAAATTATGAAGGGAATGGATAAGATAGAAGTAGAGAGGATGTTTCCACTGGCAGGTGAAACTAGAACTAGAGGGCATAGCCTCAAAATTAGGGGGAGCAAATTTAGGACTGAATTGAGAAGGAACTTCTTCACCCAGTGGGTTGTGAATCTGTGGAATTCCCTGCCCAGTGAAGTAGTTGAGGCTTCCTCAGTAAATGTTTTTAAAATTAAAATAGATAATTTTTTGAACAGTAAGGGAATTGATGATTATAGTGAGAGGGTGGGTAAGTGGAGCTGAGGCCACGAAAAGATCAGCCATGATATTATTGAATGGCAACACAGGCTCAAAGCGCCAGATGGCCTACTCCTGCTCCTAGTTCTTGTGTTCTTATATTCTATTCAGTGATAGTAACACTATTGAATATCAAAGGCCAGTGGTTAGATTGTCTTCTTGGAGATGGTCATTGCCTGGCATTTGTGTGGCCTAATTGTTAATTGTCAGTTGTTAGCCCAAGCCTGGATATTGTCCAGATCTTGCTGCATTTGGATGGGGACTGCTTCATTTCTGAGGAGTCACAAATAGTGCTGAACATTGTCCAGTCATTGACGAGCATCCCTACTTCTGACTTGATGATGGAGAGAAGGTCACTAATGAAGCAGTTGAAGATGTTTGGGCCTAAGACACGACCCTGAGGAAGTCCTGCAGGGAATGTTGCAGAGCTAAGAAGACTGACCTCCAGCAACCATGATCATCTTCCTATGTGCCAGGCATGACTCCAACCCACACTGGGAGTTTGCTCCCAATTCCCATTGATGTCAGTTTTGCCAGGGCTCCTTGATAACAACTCAGTGGAATGCGGCCCTGACGTCAAGAGCTGTCACCCTCAACAATCTATTAAAACAGTCAATGTCCCATTGAAGTACTTGTTGTTTAACATAACTACTGATCAGCTACTTGAAGTAATCTGGTTTCTCTTCCAACCTGAAGAAGTAGGCAATAGTGGTGAAGCAATTGTGAGAAAACAAGCAACTGTAGTTGAAGGTAGGGAAATGAATCTGAAGGCAGGAGTACAATGTTTCTAGTTATTACCTTGAAGGTGACTTTATTGTTTCAGGAATGTTAAGGTATTTTATTAGGATTAGAATCACAGGAACAAATCAATTAAACAAGGTGTACACAGGGACAAGCTCCCATTTCATCAATTGGACCAGGCTGCCTCTCAGGGATCCTCTCTTGCTTTCTTGTGTTCACTCATCTGTGTGCCTATTCAGTTGCTCACAATGTCTCTACCTTGAATTGCCTTTCTGCACTTTTCCTCCTCTGCCAGACCTGAAACACTTATTGTTCTCTGTCTCATCTTGCCTTTTTATGCAGACACAACAGTGATCCATCAAGGCGTTGGACATGTTGCTGTACAGCTCCATGGGCCATATCAATCTCCCATTTGCACCATGTGTCAGCAGCGTATATGAGAAAAACACAGCATGTGCTGCAAACAAATAGCCATAGGCCAAAGGAAACAGCCTTCATTCAGAGGGTCCAAGCATAGTAAGTCAGGGCATCATGCAACTTAAGTCCTGCAGCTTGGACACAATCAATCAGTTTGTGTGAACAGCGTCAGGGAGCCTGAATCACTACAATCTGAGAGAGTACGCCACAAGCAGTCCTGTTGATCTACTGTAGCCACCCCAATAATTGACAATAAATCGGTTAGGTAGTTGCACAGAAATCTGTCAGAGGTCTGGTCAATCAACAGTTTGGCTGTCCATTAATTCATTCAGGGAAATCAACTCAATAAATTCAAGTGGGATTATCAGGGGCTGCTGCTTCTTGGGTAGGAAATTTGGGATGTCACTTTTGGGGATTGGAGGCAGGATGGAGAAAGTGAGGACCACAAATGCTGGAGATCAGAGTCGAAAGGTGTGGTGCTGGAAAAGCACAGCTGGTCAGGCAGCATCTGAGGAGCAGAAGAGTCAACATTTTGAGCATGAGGTCTTCATCTGGTTGAATTCGCCTGTATTTGTAGCATTCTGTTGATGAAATGTGTTCAAATATGTGTTTTACACATTCTGGTGACAAGTACACAGTACTGTAGCTGTTGCCTAAACAAAGTTTTGGACAGCTCCAAAATAACCTTCTTGCTCCTTTCGACACAGTAGCATTCCAAAATAACTAAATATTCAAGCGGCAAAAGATCAGGAAATAAATGCAATAACTATCGCTGGAGAAAAGTGCTAGGAAAACTAATAGGGTTAAACAGCAATAAGTTCCCTGAACCTGATGGGATGCATCCTAGGATATTAAAGGACGTGAGGAATTAGCTGCAGAGTTAATCAATGCACCGGTAGTAACATGTCAAGAATCCTTAGATTCTGCAAAAGTCCAAGGATTGGAAAACTGTCAATGTAATACTTCTATCTAAAAAGAGGAGACATTAAAAAGCAGGTAACTATAGATCAATATGCTCAATGTCTATCATTGGGTAAATGTCAGAGTTTATTATAAAGGGTACAAGAGCTGAGCATTGAGAAGTGCATAATATGATCAAGCAGAGTTAGCATGGCTTCATGAAGGGGAAGGAGAAAGTGAGGTCTGCAGATGCTGGAGATCAAAGTTGAAACTTTATTGCTGGAACAGCACAGCAGGTCAGGCAGCATCTAGGGAACAGGAGATTCGACGTTTCGGGCACAGGCCCTTCTTCAGGAATGAGCAGAGAGTGTTCAGCAGGAGAAGATAAAAGGTAGGGAGGAGGGACTTGGAGGAGGGGCGTTGGAAATGTGATAGGTGGAAAGAGGTCAAGGTGAGGGTGATAGGTCGGAGTAGGGTGGAGGCGGAGAGGTCAAGAAGAAGACTGCAGGAACCCTCCAACCACAGGGGATGAACTTGGACTTCACCAGTTTCTTCATCCCCCCTCCCCCCACCTTGTCTCAGCCGAATCCCTCCAGCCCGGCACCGCCTTCCTGACCTGCAGTCTTCTTCTTGACCTCTCCGCCTCCATCCTACTCCGACCTATCACCCTCACCTTGACCTCTTTCCACCTATCACATTTCCAATGACCCTCCTCCAAGTCCCTCCTCCCTACCTTTTATCTTCTCCTGCTGAACACTCTCTGCTCATTCCTGAAGAAGGGCCTGTGCCCGAAACGTCGAATCTCCTGTTCCCTGGATGCTGCCTGACCTGCTGTGCTGTTCCAGCAATAAAGTTTCAACCTTCATGAAGGGGAAACCATGACTGACAAATGTACTAGATTTATTTGAGGAAATAACAATTAGGATAGATGTAGAGAAAGGGGAAACTAATCCAATTTACCTACAATATTGGTCCATAACCTACTATGCCTTGACATTTTAAGTGCTCATCCAGATGTTTCTTAAATCTGGCAAGATTAGCTGTACCTACTACTCTCTCAGGCAGCATATTCCATATCTCTACCACCATCCTGCGAGTAAATAAAATCTTCCTCAGATCCACTCTAAACCACTTACTCCTCACCTTAACTTATGCTCTCTAGTGTCAGACATTTCTGCCATGGGAAAAGAGATTCTCCTGATCTACGCTATCTATGTCTCTCATACTTTTGTATACCTGAATCAGATACCCCTCAGCCTCCTCTACTTAAGGAAAAACAAACCCAGCCTATCCAGTCCCTCCTCATAACTGAGACTTGCCATCCCAATCAATGTCCTGATGACTCTCCTCTGCACTCTCTCGATCACATCCTCCCAGTTCTGTAGTGATCAGAACTGCATACACTATTCCTTCTATGGGCTAACCAAAATTGTACAAAGATGTAACAAGACTTTCTTGCTCTTATATTCTATGCTCTCCCCAAAGAAAGCAAGCATCCCCATATGCCTTCTTCACAACCTATCTACCTTTCCTGATACCTTCAGGGGACTATGGATCTATAAACCAAGCTCCTTCGGGTATCTCAGAACTCCTTGGTATTATTGTTCATTCTGTACATTCTTCCCATGTGAGGCCTCCGAAAATGTATTATCTTGCACTTATCCGAATTAAACTCCATCAGCAAATAATCTGCCCAATTTACTAGCTGATCAATATCCTACTGTAGCCTGAGATCATTCTCCTCACTATCAACAACACCAATTTTCGTGTCATATGCAAACTTACTAATTATACCTTCTACATTCACATCCAAGCTGTTAATGCACATAACAAACAACAAGAGTCCCAGCATTGATCCCTTTGGTACACCTCTGGTCACAGGCTTCCAATCGCAAAAACAACCCTCATCATCACCCTCTGCCTTGTACTTGCAAGTTAATTTTGGATCCAGTTTGTCAACGTAAGTTAGATTCCATGGGCTCTTACCTTTTGAAGTTGAAAAGTGTGGTGCCGGAAAAGCACAGCAGTTTAGGCAGCATCCGAGGAGCAGGAAAATCGACATTTCAGACATAAACCCTTCATCAGGAATGTAGGGGGAGAGTGAAAGGGGGAGGCGGGGGAGATAAATAGGAGGGGCTGGAGGGAAGTTAGCTGGGAAGGTGATAGGTAGATGGAGGTAGAGGGTGATGGTGATAGGTAGGAGCAGAGGGTAGAGCGGATAAGTGAGAAAGAAAATGAACAGGTAGGACAGGTCAAGAAGGAGGTGTTAAATTGGAGATTTGGATCTGGGATGAGGTGGGAGGAGAGGATCAAAGTTTGGGAGAAGATTTGTAGCTCGGATGCTCGTTGTTGTGGTTCTGTTCGCCGAGCTGGGAATTTGTGTTGCAGACGTTTCGTCCCCTGTCTAGGTGACATCCTCAGTGCTTGGGAACCTCCTGTGAAGTGCTTCTGTGATGTTTTCTCTGGCATTTATAGTGATTTGTATCTGCCGCTTCCGGTTGTCAGTTCCAGCTGTCTGCTGCAGTGGTCGGTATATTGGGTCCAGGTCGATGTACTTATTGATTGAATCTGTGGATGAGTGCCATGCCTCTAGGAATTCCCTGGCTGTTCTCTGTTTAGTTTGTCCGATAATAGTAGTGTTGTCCGAATCGAACTCATGTTGCTTGTCATCTGAGTGTGTGGCTACTAAGGATAGCTGGTCATGTCGTTTCATGGCTAGTTGGTGTTCATGGATGCAGATCATTAGCTGTCTTCCTGTTTGTCCTATGTAGTGTTTTGTGTAGTCCTTGCATGGTTTTGCTCATGCTGGGTATCGGGTCCTTCGTCCTGGTGAGTTGTTGTCTGACAGTGGCTGTTGGTTTGTGTGCTGTTATGAGTCCTAGTGGTCACAGTAGTCTGGCTGTCAGTTCAGAAATGTTTTTGATGTATGGTAGTTTAGCTAGTCCTTTAGATTGTGGCATGCCCTCATTCTGTTGTCGTTCCCTTAGGCATCTGTTGATGAAATTGTGGGGGTATCCGTTTTTGGTGAATACATTGTATAGGTGTTCTTCTTCCTCTTTTTGCAGTTCTGGTGTACTGTAGTGTGTTGTGGCCCTTTTGAACAGTGTCTTGATGCAACTTCTTTTGTGTGTGTTGGGGTGGTTGCTTTCATAGTTCAGAACTTGGTCTGTGTGTGTGGCTTTCCTGTGTACCTTTGTGGTGAATTCTCCGTTCGGTGTTCTCTGTACCATCACGTCTAGGAATGGGAGTTGGTTGTCCTTTTCTTCCTCTCTAGTGAATCAGATTCCTGTGAGTGTGGCGTTGATGATCCGGTGTGTTTTTAATGATTACAAAGGTGTCATCAACATATCTGACCCAGAGTTTGGGTTGAATTTGCGGTAAGACTGTTTGTTCTAACCTTTGCATTACCGGTTCTGCTATGAGTCCAGAGTGGGTGAGCCCATGGGTGTGCTGTTGATTTGTTCATATATTTGGTTGTTGAATGTGAAGTGTGTTGTGAGGCACAGGTCCAGTAGTTTGAGTATGCAGTCTTTGTTGATAGGTTCCCCGTCTTGTTGTCTGTTCTGTATGTCCAGCAGGTTGGCTATTGTTTCTCTGGCTAGGGTTTTGTCGATAGAGGTGAACAGTGCCGTTACATCGAATGAGACCATACTTTCTTCCTTGTCTATGTGTATATTTCTGATGATGTCCAAGAATTCCTGTGTTGATTGTATAGAGTGTCTGGATCTGCTGATCAGGTGTTTCAGTTTCTGCTGTAGTTCTTTGGCCAGTTTGTGTGATGGTGTCCCTGGTAGTGATACTATGGGTCTGAGTGGGATGTCTGGTTTGTGCACTTTAGGTAGTCCATAGAATATGGGGGTGTTGTTGCTTTCAGGTTTCATTCTCTGTAGGTCAAACCTGGTTATCTGTCCGTTTTTTTGTAGGTTCATCGGTGTGTTGTTTATCCTATTGGTGAGCTGTGGGGTGGGGTCAAACTCCCTCTTTTGGTAGGTGTTGGTATCTGCAAGTAGTTGTTGCGTTTTTTGGATGTACTCTGCTTTGTCCAGGATGACCGTCATTCTGCCTTTGTCTGCTGATAGTATGATTATGTTCTTATCGTTCCTTTGTGCTTTTAGTGCTTCCCTCTCCTTGGTGTTGAGGTTATGTGTTTGTCTTTTCCTTGTTATCAGGGGTACAATACTTTTTCTCACTGTTTGTTGTGTCTCTTCTGTCAGTCCATTGTTTCTGAGTGTGCATTCTAGTGCTGCTAGGAAATCTGCTGTCTTGGCGTCCCTGTGGTTGTAGTTGAGTCCCTTGGCCAGTATTGTTCTTTCCGTGTCTGTGAGCTGTCTGTGGGAGAGGTTTCTAACCCAGGAGTGTGTTGTGATGTCCTCTCTGTTGTGTATTAGTGTGGCCAGTTTTTCTTTTAATGCCGTTTTTTTGCCGTGTGTGGTCCTGTTCTGTACTATGGTGATGGCCTGTTCTATGGTCCGGGTCCATTCCTGATTGGTGGTTTTTGAAATTAACGATTTTTAGCACGCAATTTCTTGTCTGTATTTGTGTAGTCTGTTGTGCGTGTCTGTAATCATTACCTGGATCATCCTGAATCCGTTCTCTCTGGCTGTGTCCCTGGCTTGTGGGTTGTTGACTGGTGGTCTGTATCTGACACATGGTGGAAGGATTCGATTCTTTTGGCATTCGTGCAGAAACCGGAGTTGTTCATATGTGGCGCTTAGGCGATTGGCACAGGATTCCCATTTCCTGGCTTGTCTTAGCGTCTCTCGCCCGTAAGTGTTCAAAGTTTGGGAGAAGATTTGTAGCTCGGGTGCTTGTTGTTGTGGTTCTGTTTGCCAAGCTGGGAATTTGTGTTGCAGACGTTTCATCCCCTGTCTAGGTGACATCCTCAGTGCTTGGGAGCCTCCTGTGAAGTGCTTCTGTGATGTTTCCTCTGGCATTTATAGTGATTTGTATCTGCCGCTTCCGGTTGTCAGTTCCAGCTGTCCGCTGCAGTGGCTGGTATATTGGGTCCAGGTCGATGTGCTTATTGATTGAACCCGTGGATGAGTGCCATGCCTCTAGGAATTCCCTGGCTGTTCTCTGTTTGGCTTGTCCTATAATAGTAGTGGGAGGAGAGGAGATGAGGAAACTGGCGAAATTGACGTTGATGCTGTGTGGTGGAGGGTCCCAAGGTGGAAGATGAGGCGTTCCTCTTCCATGTGTCGTTTGGCTAGGATTTAGCGAAGGAGGAGGCCCAGGACTTTCATTTCCTTGGCAGAGTGGGAGGGGAAGTTGAAGTGGTCGGCCACAGGAAGGTGGGGTTGTTTGGTGTGTGTGCCCGAGAGATATTCTCTGAAACGTTCCATGAGTTGGTGTCCTGTTTCCCCAGTGTAGATGAGGCCACATCAAGAGCAACGTACACAGTTTGGATGTGTAGGAAAATCTTTGCCGGATGTGTAAGAATCCTTTCGGGCCCTGGATGGAGGTGAGGGGGGAGTTGTGGGTGCAGGTTTTACACCTCTTGCGGTGGCAAGGGAATGTGCTGGAAGTGGAGGGTGGGTTTGTCTGGGGTGTGGACCTAACGAGGGACCCACTAACTCCCACAGCTACCTGGACTACACCTCCTCTCACCTCCCTTCCTTTGAAAATGCAATCTCTTACTCCCAGTTCCTCCGTCTCCATTATATTTGCTCCTAGAAGGAGCAATTCTATTTCATAGCATCCCAAATGGCCTCCTATTTCAAGGATCGCAATTTCCCCTCCCATGTGATCAACAATGCGCTCCAATGCATCTCCAACCTTGATCCCTATCCCTCCAACCACAACAAGAATAGAATCCCCCTAGTCCTCACCTTCCACCACCACCTCCCCATCTCTATTAGAATTCTGCAGAGACCATTCCCTCCACAACTCCTTCATTAGGTCCACGCACCCCCCCCCACTAACCTACCCTTCACTCCCACCACCTTCCCTTGCTACTGCAAGAGATGTTAAACCTGCGCCCACACCTCCCCACTCATCTCTATCCAAGGCCCCACAGGATCCTTCCATGTCCAGCAGAAATTTTCCTGCACATCTAAATACATCATCTGCTGTGTCCATTGTTCCTGATGGGTTCGCCTCTACATTGGGGAGACAGGACACCAACTCACGGAACGCTTCAGAGAACATCACTGGGACATATGCACCAAGCAACCCCATCGCCCTGTTGCTGACCACTTCAATTCCCTCTCCCACTCTGCCAAGGACATGCAAGTCCTGGGCCTCCTCCCTCATCAAATCCTAGACTCATGGAGGAGGAATGCCTCATCTTCTGCCTTGGGACCCTCCAACCACAGGGCATCAGTGTCAATTTCACCAGTTTCCTCATCTCCTCTCCCCCCACCTCATCCCAGAACCAACCCTTCAACTCGGCACCACCCTCTTGAAATGTCCTACCTATCTATCTTCCTTCCCACTTATCCACTCTGTTCCAACGTATCACACCTGCCCTCCTATTTATCTTCCAGTGCCCTCCCCTCCACTCCCCAAACATTCCTGATGAAGGGCTTATGCCCTAAACATCAATACTCCTGCTCTTCGGATGCTGCTTAACCTGCTGTGCTTGTTCAGCACCACATTTTTCGACTCTGATCTCCTCCAGCACCTGCAGTCCTCACTTTTTCCTTGCCTTTTAGAACCAGCCTTCCACACGAGCCCTTCCCAGGAACCTTACTGAGGTCTATGTAAACTACATCAACTGTACAATCCTCATTGATACATTGAATCAACTTTTCGAAAAACTCAAATAAATTAGTCAGACAGGTCTCCCTCTAATAGGTCCATCTTGACTTTCCTTGATCAATCCATGCCTTTCAAAGTATTGATTAATTCTGCCCCTCAGAATTTTTTAGAATAATTTCCTCATCACTGACTAACTGAGCTATAATTACCTGACCTATCCTTGGTGCCCTTCCCGAACAAAGGACCCACATTAGCCATCCTCCAGTCATTTGGCACTTCACATGTCACCAGTGAAGTGTTAAATATCTCAGCCAGGACCTCAGCAATCTCGTCCCTTGCCTCCCACAGTAAGATGGGATAGACCTCATCAGCCTATGTGGATTTATGCACCTTTATACTGGGTAAAACATTTGATATCTCCTTCTTACTAATTTTAACATGCTGTAGAACCTCATCACCCCAACTGAAATCTCCAGCTACAAGGTCTTTCTCCTTTGTGAATACAGATGAAAAACTTTAATTGAAGACCCTCACCAACATCTTCTGGCTTCATAAACAGTTTGCTCATTTGGTCTCTAAAAGCCCCCACTCTTTTTCTGGTAATCCTTTTGCTCTTTATATACTTATAAAATGCCTTGGGATTTTCCTTAATCCTACCTGCCAATAATATTGCAAAGCCCCTCTTTATCCCCCTAATTTATATTTTTAAATACCCCCTACACTCTCTCCTCCTTTCTGAAGGGTCTAGTCCTGTTTTTAATGCTCTTTACCGAACATATGCTTCCTTCTTTTTCTTTATCAAACTCTCGATATCCCTTGATATCTTGTGTTCTCTGGATTTGCTGGCCTTGCCCTTTACTCTTAGAGGAACAGGCTGACTCTGAACTCTCATAATGCTGTTTTTAAAAGACTCCCACTTTCCAAATATAGCTTCACCTGCAAGTATCTGCTCTCAGTCTATGGTTGCCAGAACCTGTCTCATGGCAATCAAATTGGCTTTCCCCCAGTTTAGGCACATTTCTGCACTATCATTACCCCATCTGTAATGACTTTGAAACATACAGAGTTATGTTCACTATTCCAAAAATGTTCACTCACCGACACTTCAACCATTTGACTTCTTTCGGATTAGATCTGCAATGCCCCAACACTAGTTGGATTATCTACGTACTGATACTAAAAGCTCTCCTGGGTGCACTTTAAAAATTCCACCCCATCTATTAGTTTCAACAAGGGCAATCCTCGTTAATATTGGCAAAGTTAAACTCCCTTTCTACTAGTACTATATTCCTATCACACCTTTCTGTGATATATTGTTTATGTATTTCACAAACAATAAGAGACCCAGCACTAATCCCTGTGGTATGCCACTGGACACTGGGCTACAGTCACACCATCCTTCTTCTACCACCACTCTGTCTACAGCCATTAAGCTAATTTTGGATCCAACTTGCCAAGTGACACCGGATAGTGCTTTCTCCATTCGTTTCCCTATGGGACCTTGTTGAAATCTAAATGAATTACATCAACTGCATGGCCCTCATCTACAAACCTGGTCACCTCCCTGAAAAATTTAATCAAATTTGTTAGGCAGGATCTTCCTCTGAAAAAAGCATGTTTACTAGCCCTGCTCAAACATTGCCTCTCCAATTGGAGATTTGATTCTGTCCTTCAGAAATTTCTCCAATAGTTTCCCTACTGATGTGAGACTCACCAGACTATAATTCCCTGGTTTACTCCTACCACCCTTCTTGGAAAATTGAATCATATTCTCCAGTCCTCTGGCACCTCCGGTGTGGCCACAGAGGAACTAGAAATTTGAATCAGAGCCCCTGTAATTTCCACTCTTGTCTTCCACTGCAGCATGGGATACAACTCACCTGGAGCTAAGGATTAGTCAATTTCTAAGCGCGCTGAAACCTCCAATACTTTCTCACAGTCTATCTGGTCAAGAACCTCACAGCCTCTCTTCCTGAATTCTGTACCTAGATCCTTCTTTTCCTGAGACCAAAATTAAGTCTATGCTTAATACCTGACTATTGTCCTCTGGCTCCACATATAGATTGACCACATAGTCCCTAATGGTCCCTATTCTTGCCATGGTTATCCTCTTCCCTTTAATATACTTAAAGAATATCATAGGATTCTTCCCTAAGTTTACACATCAGTGTTTTTTCATGCACATATCTTTCTCTTAATTGCTTTTTTTAAAGTTGCCAACATACTTTCTATATTCCACAAGGGCTTCTGTTGATTTGTTCACTTTCTACCTGCTAAAACCCTCTCCTTTCGTTCTTATCCAGTCCTGAATATTCCTATTCTGCTGTAGATTTACACATCAGTACCTGTTCCCAGACGACTTCAGCCAGGGTCTGCCTTCTCCCAATCCAAAACCCTTTTGGTAGACAATCCTTTTCTTTGCCATAACAAACTTAACTTGTACTATGCTGCGGTCACAATCATGAAAATACTCCCCCACAACCCCCCTCAAACATCTGTCCACCTTCATTCCCTTGAATTAGGTCCAGCTCTGTGCCATCTGGTTGGGCCTTCTACATGTTGACAGTAAAAGCTCTCATGAATATATTTCAAGAAATCTACCCCCTCTAAATCTTTTACACTATGACTATTCCAATTAATGTTGGGAATCCCCTAATATGATTACCCAATTATTATTATCATTATTTTAATGCATCTCAATGAATTGTCTACATCTTTGCTTCTTTGTTGCCCACTGACGGCTGAGAGTCTATTATAGACTCACAAACAATGTGATTGCCCCCTTTTTTTCTTAAGCTCTACCCACAAAACTTCACTTGAAGGCCCTTCCAAGATATCATCCCACCTTACTGCACTATGATCGCAGACTTTTAAAAAATGATGTTTTTGCTGCCTGTGTTTCTCAGTTTGTAGATGTATTGCTCTGGATGATCTAGAGGAGAAAACAGGGTCACTGACTCCTTGCAAAAGGTTGAAGCTTGATGTCTAATTATCAGGGATCCCGCTACAACACCTGAGCACAAATACTAGGGCTGACAGTCCAGTGCAACATTGAGGGAATGCTGCAATGCTCTTTGAATGAAACATTAAGCCTAGGCTCCTTATGCCACTTGAATAGGGGCAATCACACTATTTTGAACAACAGCAAAGGTGTTCTTCCCTAACAGGGTTAGGGAATACATGATGAACTATAGGCCCTTAGGAAGCACTGAGGATCAGAGACCTTGGTCCACTGGTCGTTGGATAGGAAGATAAAAGTGGTTGAGAAGGCACGTGGGATACTTGCCTTTAATAAAGGGAGAGCAGGGAGGTTAAGCTGGAACTACACGGAATACTGGTTAGGCCACAGCTAAAGTTTTATGAGCAGTTCTGGATTCAATATTAGAGGAGGGAAGTGATTGCACTGGAGCGGATGCAGAGCAGATTTACCAGGATGTTGCCTGGCTGGAGAAATGTAGTTCTGACAAGAGATTTTATAGACTGGGGTTGTTTTTCTTGGAGCAGAGGAGACAGATGGGAGACATGTTTGTGTAAAATTAAGAGGTGCATAAATAGGGTAGACAGGAAAAAAGCTTTTCCTCTTCGTAGAGGCATCAACGACCAGGAGCACAGTTTTAAGGTGAGGAGCAGGAAGTTTCAGGGAGATATGAGGAACGAAGAAACACCCAGAGGGTGGTAGTCATGATTCGGAGATGCCAGTGTTGGACTGGGGTGTACAAAGTTAAAAATCACACAACACCAGGTTATAGTCCAACAGGTTTATTTGGAAGCACTAGCTTTCGGAGCACTGCCCCAACCACCTGATGTAGGAGCTGCACTCCAAAACCAGTGCTTCCAAATAAACCTGTTGGACTATAATCTGGGGTTATGTGATTTTTAATTCAGAGGTTGATGGAAGTCTGGAACTCACTGCCTCTAAGGCTGGTAAAAGCAGAACATTTAAGAAATTTATCGAAGTGCACCTGCAATGCCACGGTATACAAGGCTATGGACCAAGGGTTGCAAAATGGGAATAGAATATGGAGAAGCAGAGAAGCAGGCACAATGGGAGGATAGTTAATTGGGGAAAAGGAATCTATGATGCTATCAGACGTGAGTTGGGAAGCATGGACTGGGAGCAATTGTTCCATGGAAAGGGCACTATAGACATGTGGAGACTGTTTAAGGAACAGTTGTTACGAGTGATACATAAATGTGTTCCTCTGAGACAGGCAAGAAGGGATAAGATAAAGGAACCTTGGATGACGAGAGCGGAGGAGCTTCTCGTCAAAAGAAAGAAGGCAGCTTACGTAAGGTGGCGGAAGCAAGGGTCTTGCTCAGCTCTAGCAGATTGCAGGCAGGCGAGGAAGGAGCTCAAAAATGGTCAAAGGAGAGCTAGGAGGGGGCACGATAAAGGCTTGGCAAGAAGGATTAGGGAGAATCCAAAGGCATTTTACACATATGTGAGGAATAAGAGAATGATCAAAGAAAGAGTAGGGCCGATCAGGGATAGCATAGGGAACTTGTGTATAGAGTCTGAGGAGGTAGGGGAAGCCCTAAATGAGTTTTTTGCTTCTGTCTTCACTAAAGAAATGGACCTTGTAGTGAATGAAACCTTTGAGGAGCAGGTAAGCAGGCTGGAACAGATAGAGATTGAGGAAGCTGATGTGCTGAAAATTTTAACAAACATTAAGATTGACAGGTCGCCAGGGCCAGACCAGATTTGTCCTCGGCTGCTTTGGGAAGTGAGAAATGTGATTGCTTCGCCGCTTGCGAAGATCTTTGCATCCTTGCTCTCCACCGGAGTCGTATCTGAAGACTGGAGGGAGGCAAATGTAATTCCTCTCTCCAAGAAAGGAAATAGGGAAATCCCTGGCATTACAGACCAGTCAGTCTCACGCCTGTCGTCTGCAAGGTACTAGAAAGGATTCTGAGGGATAGGGTTTATGACCATCTGGAAGAGCATGGCTTGGTTAAATGCAGTCAGCACGACTTTGTGAGGGGCAGGTCATGCCTCACAAATCTTATTGAGTTCTTTGAGGATGTTGCTAGACAAGTTGATGAGAGTCGAGCAGTGGATGTGGTGTATATGGACTTCAGCAAGGCATTTGATAAAGTTTCCCATGGAAGGCTCATTCAGAAGGTCAGGAGGAATGGGATACAGGGAAATTTAGCTGTCTGGATACAGAATTGGCTGGTCGACAGAAGATAGCGAGTGGCAGTGGAAGGATTGGAAAAAACAAGGAAGAGAGGGGACCTAATTGAGGTGTACAAGATAATGAGAGGCATAGATAGAGTTGATAGCCAGAGACTTTTTCCCAGGGCAGAAATTGTTAACACGAGGGGTCATAGTTTTAAGCTGTTTGGCGGAAAGTATAGAGGGGATGTCAGAGGCGGGTTCTTTACCCAGAGAGTTGTGGGAGCATGGAATGCGTTGCCAGCAGCAGTTGTGGAAGCGAGGTCATTGGGAATATTTAAGAGACTACTGGACATGCATATGGTCACAGAAATTTGAGGGTTCATACATTAGGTTTACCTTACATGAGGATCAATAGTTTGTACAACATCGTGGGCTGAAGGGCCTGTTCTGTGCTGTACTGTTCTATGTTCTAATAATTAGGAAGTTGTTTTTGACAGATGCATGCTTGCTTGGCCAAAGGACCTTTATCTGTGCTGTAGATCTCTATGGCTCTAGGAACTAAATTGGCTTCTTGTGCATTGCAAAACTCAGTGGTCTCCCTAATGTAACAGCACACTTCAAATGGTGAGATATTGCTGATATCACCATTTGGAATGCAATCCTTGTGCTACTGTGTGATTGAACCTGCGGCTGCAACAGCTGAGTGTATCAATGAAAGACTGAAGCTGGTTAGACGAAGCATTAAACAGAGAAAGAGGGAAGTTAATACATAACAGTTTTGAGGTGTTGAAAAATGTCAAAAACCTCTAGAAAATGAGACAAAAGTTAATGTCAAACAATTATAGGTCACCTTGGTAACAAAACGGTGATAAATGGGAAAGGAATAGAGAAAACTAAAAGGCAGAGATAGAAGAGAAATAGCAGATATTCAGAACTGTGAACTGAAATGAAGAGTCTGGTATTTATCCTGGCAACTGGACTGTTGCTGTCCTTTATTATTGCAGATTCGGTTCCAGTCAATTTTGATGAGGTATTCATCAAACTATGTGGTCGTAATTTTGTTATTCAATTAGTGCGTATCTGCAGGAGCAGTGACTTGAGATCACATCATTCTGCAGATGGTGAGTATTAAAATTTTCTCCACTGATTAGAGTAGAGCAATAGTTCTTGACTACTAAACAGGTAAGTGTTTCACTATTGTTATTGTTAAAATGGGATGTGATTTTATATATCAATGCATTAGGAATACAGTGATCTTATTAGCTACGTTATCAGAATTTAGAATTAGGTTTTATTGGCACAAGTATTCAAAAGTACAGGAGTACAGTGAAAAGTGTACTCGGTGCCACCTTAGGTTCAAAGTACCTAGTTACAAACTTAGGTACCAAAATAGATTAGGTACAAAAATAGAAAAATAGAGAAAAAAGCTAAAACCTCTACATTATAGTTCTTCATGATATAAATTAGGAAAATGAAGAAATAAAGTTAAAAGACATTACAGCCCTTCTAAGCCTGCAGTCGCTCCACGCTGGGAGCTTTCCATTTGTGATTTCGCTCTCCCCCTGCTGGGTCAACCACGACCAAGCTCACAAGCTGCTGACCGCCACCTGTGACAGGCTGACCACACCAAGCCCAGTCTGCTGACCACCAGCAGCCCCACTCCGTACCCCCAGCCTACCAGCCACTCTGCTCCACTCCCAACCCACTGACCGCTGGCTGTCCCGCTTTGTTCTGAGCCTGCTGACCCTTGGCCATCCTGTTTCACTCCAGGTCCACTGATTAACCCATTCCATCCCAGTCACTGCAACGTTCCAATGCCGTCACCGCCTTTCCCTCTACCAGGTAAATCTTTAAAAAATGAAAAAAATTAAAGAAGAGAAGAACATGAAAAGGCAAAAAAAAAAGAGAAGCGCATGGAAGGACAATCCCTAGGCTGAGCCTGAATGCTGCCTACTCTGCTGCTGCCAACTTGAAATACAGTGAGGAAACGTCAAACAATGAGGAAATTCAATCTTCACATACATGCATGAAGGTAAAATAAAAATAAAGTGACTTTATGTTTTCTTCAGGTAGCACCCTCTACTATTCGATAGTCGTCAAGCTACAGCTTTTCATTTCTATTCTGTAAATTAGGTTGATCTATTGCAATCTTTTGTATACTGAAATAAACTAAATGTTGCATTCATTATTTTTATTACAATGACTCTTCATAGTGTCATGAATTAACAATACAGGCTTTATTTATGTTGTCATCATATCATGATTATTTTACAATTGACTAATATCTATCTACTTATTTAATACTGTAATCATCTATTCACCCAGCTACCCATTAATATATCTATCTATACATGCATCTATCTACCAAATCATCCAAATAACTATCCATCTAACTACCTAACTGTCCATCCTATCAATCTATCCAACTATCCATCAAGCTACTTAATTATCTATCTACCCTCCATCTACCTGTGCATCTGTCCACTCATTCATTTGTCTATCTACCACCTACCTATGTCATGATTTCATGTCATGGGGTAGGACAAGAAGGCAGGCTCCAAATCTACCAGAAGAGAGATCAAATCCCACACTGTTGGTATTATTCTGAACCACAAACTAGCTGTCTTCATTAATTAGACTTCCTCCCCCAGCTCCAAATCCCAACCTCACTGTCAACCTACAGATCAAAAAATGATAATGTTTAATAAAATGGATAATAGCTCTGACCACTTCCACCAACTCTAACAGTAAAACTGATGAATTCCAGGAGGGCAGAAGCTTCCAGGTCCAATCTTCAGTCAGTTCTGAGTTAGTTGATCTCAGTCAGTTGGTTTCAGAAACCTTGGAAAAGTGTGGGAAATAAATTAGTAAGTTCCAGTTCCTGCAGACTGCCAGTTACTCTTGAAAGTGAGCCTGTCCATGTCTCAAATTAGGACATGATCAGATTTTCTTTGCATCCATTCCAGTTCTTGCCACTTCCTTGGGCAATGACACTGAGCTCCACATTGGAAAAGAGGGCCTTGTACTGATCTCGTCTCCTAACCTTGATGTGAAGGTATCAGTTTCTGCTACCGACATCTGCTGATGCTTGGATGACAGTCCCACTACAGCATCCCTAGCATTTAGAGGCTAGAGTTTTCCAAAGTTGTCTTGTTGGGAGCATGCCAGGCATTACAAAAACGTTCCTAAAATTGAGGGAAATGGATCAAGTTAGTGAAATAGAGTGCTCCGGTTTCCTTCCACAATCCAACAATGTGCAGATTAGGTGGATTGATCATGCTAAATTGCACACAGTGTTCAGGGATGTGCAGGCTAGATAAATTAGCCATGGGAAATGTGGGGTTATGGAGCTAGGGTAGGAGTTGGGTCTGGATGTGATGCTCTTCAGAGGGTTGGTGTGGGCCTGAGGGGCCGAATGGCCTGCTTCCACACTGTAGGGGTTCTATGATATTTCTAATAGTGCAACATTAATATGAACACAAAATGGCCCTGAAACTACATTGAAAATTAATTGGATGGTCAAACATTTTTTTCAATAACTATGCACATTTTCAGGAAAGCACCTAGTCCCTGAAAACCAAATAAGGATGTAGATATTCTGATGGACTTACAAGTCAATAGCATGGGCAACAAGGTGGAAGATGTACCTAAAATCAATGTTGATTAACATAAATGTAACCAGCACCAATCAGAAAAATTAAATGGACACACTATGGAAAGTTATTTTTGAAGGGTGACGTGAAACAATAATAGGAATGCCAAACATTCTCAGATGTTTTTGACCTTATAGAGATGCATTAAGCACTATCTTCAAAGAAAAACAAGTACTTGTACCCAAAGCTCTTCACCAGAAAATACTTTCACAACTATACCAAAAACATGACGTGCAATTATACCATTTCAAAGGTATGTGGGTATGGATAGGAAGGGTTTAGAGGGACATGAGACAAATGCTGGCAAAAAGGATTAGGTCTGGTTGGGATGTCTAGTTAGCATGGATGAGTTGGACCAAAAGTTCTGTTTCTGTGCTTTATGAGACATATATGAGCATATGAGCAAAGGGCAGATGAGATAACTTGCATGTGATTAGGTCTATTGACCACAAATTAGCAATGATACTGAAAGGAGTTAGTGGGGATGCGCCAAAACTACACAGAACATTTTCACTTGCAAGAGATTCCATCAGTCCCTTGGTCCAAAGTGGCCACTGATCTATTTACCATAAATGAAGATGACTTCATCTTAGTCATTAATTATTTCTACAAATTTCCAATCATCAGACAGGTTAAAACATAATATTTCAAGTGCATCCATGACTGATTGGAAGAAGGTAGATCAGATACTCATAATAAAATATGAGTCCATAAAATGTAGAGCTGGAAAAAGCACAGCAGGTCAAGCAGCATCAAAGAAGTAGGAAAGTCAATGTTTCAGGCAGGACCTTTCATCAGAGGAGGGGCAAGAGGGCTAAGAAATAAATAGAGGGACGGGGGTGGGACTGGGAGAAAAGTAGGTGGGATGGCGATAGGTGGATGCAGGTCAGAGGTATTGAGATTGATCAATGGGAAGGGTGGAGCAGATAGGTGGGAAGGAAGATGGACAGTTTAGGTCAGGTCAAGGGGGCAGGGTGGAGAGGGAGGGCTGGACCTGGTATGAGGTGGGGAAAGGGGAGATTTTGAAACTGGTGAATTCTATGTTGAGGCCATAAGGTTGTAAGCTTCCGAGGTGGAAGATGAAGTGTTCTCCCTCCAGTTTGTGTGTGGCCTTATTTTGAGGGTGGAGGAGGCCCAGGATGGACAGGTTATTGGGAAGTGGGAGGGGGGGAGTTGAAATGGCTAGCAACCAGGAGATGGGGTTGATTGGAGTGTGCAGACCAGTTCCCGAGTTTGTACTTGGTCTCTCCAATGTGGTGTAGACCACACTGGGAGCAAGGGATGCAGTAAATCAGGTTAGAGGGATTGTAGATGCATTTCTGCCAGACTTGGAATGATTCTATGGTGCCTCGGACGGAGGTGTGTGGGGAGATGTGGCAGCATGCATTGCTCCTCTTGTGGCCACAGGGAAAGGTGCAAGGTGTGGAAGAGAGTTTGTTGGACAGTGTGGACCTAAGAAGGGATTCATGGAGGGAACAGTCCCTATGGAAAGCAGATGGGGTAGGGAAGGAAATATCTGTTGTTTGTGCAGTCAGACTACAGGTGTCAAAAATGGTGGAGGATGATGCGTTGGATTTGGAGATTAGTGGGGTGGAATATATGGACCAGAGTGACTCTGTCCTTGTGGTTGGATGATGGACAAGGCCCATGATGGACATGTCATTGGGGGAGTGGGAGGGGGAGTTTAAATAAAAAGCCATACTAAAGCCTAACTTCAAACAGGCACTACAATTGGCTTTGCCTTTGGAAAAATGTAGCAAGTGGAATTTATAAATTATAGGATATTTCGATGGAAGTCGACATCCTCACCAGGCCAACTGAATTTGGAAAACATCACTTGAGTTAAGGCAATTGTATTGCCTCACTCAGAATGCACCCTGACTAGAGGGGTTTTAGGTTAGCCCACAGCAAAATCCCAAAACAATGTCAAGCCTTGGCTGAATGATGAACTTTTCTCAAGGATCTGGGCCAGCAGGCCTTTCTAGTTGCTGCATGTATGCAGACATAAGACTGCAAACGCATCCCACTAGGCCTAAATGTTGAGTAAGATAATTCATAGGCCAGAATCCAGGAGGGTGTACGTCCTGGAAAGTCCACCTACAGCTGATTTAGAAGAGTTAAATTGCTTTGCAACATCCAAATCAAAACCAGTCAAAATAAGTGCCTGGTTAAATGGTCACCCAGTTCTAATGAAGGTTAAAAATGGCAAGGCTGTATCAGTGATTGCGGAACCAGTCCTTACCGAAATTCACTTTGGACTCCAACCCTTAAGTCTGCATTAGACCTTGACCAGGATGAGAACAAAATCCCTACAGATTAAGGGTACAACTTCCATTGCAGTCTCTTATGAGAGGCCGCTGGTTCAGTTACCTTTGACTGTAATAAGAGGATCAGGCCCCAGCTTGATGAGATGAAATTGCTTGAGAAACATTCAATTTGATCGGCTCAACATTTCTCGATTGATGGCAGAATGACATCCTAATTAAATACCGGGAGGTTTTCAGGAAGGTCTAGGGACTATCAAAGGGGCCAAGGCTGCCTTACTTGTTGACCAACAAGTAATTCCATGATTCTGCCCACTCAGTACCATTTGCCTTACGGGCAAAAGCAGAGGCAAAAAAGCAATGTAATTATCAAACTAGTCCAGTTTGAGAAATGGGCAGCACCAGGTGTTATCAGTTATGAAACTCAGTGTGTCAGTTCACTTTTGTGGAGATTTCAAACAAGTGGTAAATCACTTTTTGCAGCTCGATAAATACCTGATCCCTTGCCTAGACGACTGGCGGGAAGTTGGTGATGGCTGTCCTTCATGAAGCTGGACACGTGCCATGTGTACCTGCAATTGTGATAAGATAAGGATTCACAGAAGTTTGCTACAATTAATACCTTTAGGGTTTGTGCCAATATATCTGAGACTGCTTTTTAGGGTATCATCAGTCTGTGCCATTTCTAGCAGATGATAAAGAACATTTTACAAAGTCTACTCCAGGACACTATTTATCTAACTGACATGTTAATAACAGAGAAGACCAATAAGGAGCTCTTCGAGAACTTGCGCATAGTGCCTAATCATTTCTTCAAGGTGGGTGTATGCCTTAAGAGGCAAAACTGTGTGTTCCAGGCACCCCACATGACTACTTGGGCTACAGAATCAACAAGATAAACTGAGGGGAATCAAAGGTGCCCCAACTCCCATGTCTGTGTGAGAGTTTAGGTCTTTCCTTGGGAGGTTGAATTATAACAGAAAGCTTATACGTAACCTGGCCTCCACTATGGCACTCTTAATTCTCCTGTTGAAACAGGTTCAACCTTGAAAATGGTGTAGCCAAGACATAGCATTTAGGGAAGTGAAGAAGCAGCTATCATCGTCTAAGGTTATTGCACTGATTGCAAGATGTGGTGCTGACATGCAATGCCTCCCTGTACGGTATTAGGGTAGCATTGGCTCGCCAGTGGCCCAGCCAAGAGGACCCCCTCTGACAGCATATGCTTCCTGGACTTTGGCTGATGCCGAGCTAAGATAGAGAAGGAAGGTTTGGCAGTCATCTTTGGTTCCACCAATACCTTTATAGATGTAAATTTGTGATAGCAACAGACCACCAACACCTGCTAGGGTTACTTAAAGAAGACAGAGCATACCACCCATACCTTCAGGTAGAAATCAGCAGTGTGCTTTTATTCTGATGGAATGCAATTACAAATTGGAACACCATTTGGAAGACCTAGTGGCAAATGTGGATGCCTTGAGCCACTCCCCACTGGCAGGTACACCAGCTGTGGAGTCACCACTGTAAGAGTCCATTCTGCTTTTAAGCTTTCTGGACACCTTTCCACTCACCGCTGACAATATCACAAATAGATCCCATCCTAACAAAACTAAAACACTGATGGTGATAAGGGAAACAAAAGAGCCATCATAACCAGAATTGAAATCTTTCTGAACCCAGTGAGACCGGATCACCATGCAGGATGACTTTTATTATAAGGAGCAAGAGTGCTTGTCCCAACCAAATGCTATCGTCAGATATTGGCTGAACTCCATCAGGGTCATCCAGGGGTTTCCAAAATGAAGGCAATTGGCACAAGCTTATCTCTGTGGCCAGGATTGGATGCCAATATAGCTACATTGGTGGGACAATACCAAGACTGCCAACAAGGACAAAAATTATTGCCAGCAGCTCCACCACATTCAGGTAAACCCTGAACTTGGTTACACATTAACTATGCAATTGCTTTTGTGGGCTTTATGTTTTTAGTCATTGTGGATTCAAAGTGTTTGGATATGCAGAGAGTTCATTTGTCAAACACGGGGACAACGATTGAAAAGTTGCGAGTATCTTTTGCAATGCACTGACTCCCGGAGGTGTTGCTCACAGACAACAGGCTATCATTTACCAGCAGAGTATTTCCTAAAGTCGAATGGAATTCATCATGTAAGGACAGTTCCATACCATTCATAATCCAATGGTCTAGTGGAAAGAGCAGTCCAAACTTCAAAGGCATGCTTAAAGAAACAGCCTACTGCTCAGTCGAAACCAAACTATCCTGGTTCCTGTTTGATTATCAGACCATCCCTCATTCAACTAAGGGATAGCACCCACAGAGTTGCCAGTGGGGAGAAGACTCTACACTAGTTTAAACCTGACCTTCACAGACCTTGGGAGGGAGAGTGAAGTAACATCAGGAACATCTATACCGAACACACGACTCCTGTAAATGAGAGAGGCAGTTTAATTTAGGGGCTGTGGTTTGGTGTAGAAACCACAGGAATAGCCCTACATGGGTAAGAGAAAAAGTGAATGCAAGATCAGGTCCAGTGTTGTGCAAGGTTCAGAAGGAAGAGATGATCATGAGCAAGCATGTGGACCACATGAAAGGGGTGAACCTTGCAACTGGGGAAGGAACAAAATATACCCAAGCCTCTCAGAACGTTTGGCAAGGCTATCAGAGCCCATGGGTTCTCTGCATCTGCCTCATGCCGAAAAAACCTCTGAGGATGAGATGAACACAGTAGCCTTGATGCCATTACTATCTGGAGAAGTAGATGAATTTCAGATGAGACATTCCAGGCGAAAAAGCTAGCTACGATCCTGTACATGCCGCCAGTATCCAAGGCAGAGTTTGATGAATCCGACCTGGTGCAAAAAAACACCCCAAGAGAACTGCAAGTGTTGTCAAGCTGACAAAATGATATCTGTCCTGTAAATTTTGCAGTCCTTATATCTACACAATTAATTTTGCGATCAGCCAATACAACTTAGGAGAGCTACCTTTATTTTTTTTTAAAAGTGATCATGTGTTTTCACTGTTAACTGATGTTCCTTTACAAAGGAACTGAGTATTTGGATCTTGTCGCATGTCCATTGACTCTTTGCCATGTCGCATTTGAGGCACAGGCTGTGTCTGCTGATAACAACACTACATACTCAAGTTAGCTGGAGATGAATCTACCAATGATCTTAAAGTAAACAGAATTCACATCCAGAAGAAAGTGAGGACTGCAGATGCTGGAGATCAGAGTCGAGACTGTAGTGCTGGTAAAGTACAGCAGGTCAGGCAGCATCTGAGGAGAAGGAGAATCAACATTTCGGGCATAAGCCCTTCATCAGGAATGAGGCTTGTCTCAGTCCTGATGAAGGGATTATGCCAAAACATCGATTCTCCTACTCCTCGGATGCTGTCTGACCTGCTGTGCTTGTCCAGCAGCACACTCAGCATTGACATATACCATTTGTAATACATTTAGATAACATTAGAATATTATTACAGGCTGAGCCAGATCCGACAAGGACAAAAGAGAGACCAGCAGTGTCTCAACATCCATTGATATTGAACTGAGGCATCAGTTTGGCAATTAACATGCCTTTCAAATACACAATACTGGTTGTCTTATGAGGGAAACTGGGCTTAAATCCATTAGAATTTGGAAGAGTCAGAGTTGGTTGAAATACATAACGGCCTCAAAGATCATGACAAGGTGGTTGTGGCAGAGATCAGTACAGGACCAGGGGGCACGATGTTAAAAATAGGGTTATCATTTTAGGACAGAAATGAGATTTTTTCTGAGGGTCATGTGATTTTGGAATTCTGTCTCAGAAGGCAGTGGGGACAGTGTCACTGAATACATTTAAGGCAGAAATGGCTAGATTCTCTTTAGATGATGGAATAAATGGAAATTGAGCATAGGTGAGAATATGGAATAAGAAAAAATACAGATCAGTCACTACCTAGAGGAGCTGAATGGTTTACTTTTACTCCTAATTTGGATGTTCCTATGTACTTTCATATGGCAGTTAATGTCTGTGTGTAACAATATATATCACATGATAGACACACTACATGACTCTACATAAGTAGCTTATCTTGCGTTGTATAAGCATAGCTGATCTAAATTATCACAACAATTAATGGATACCTTCAACAATTAACCTCCATAATAGGATGCTGAGTGAAGCTAATGAATCAGACTGAACTAACTGAAAGAAAATGCTTTTGTAATCATCGTCCCTATTGTCTGGTTACCATATCTGTAGCTTAAATTTAAAGTTTCTTCATTTTCGTGTAACAATTGGCAATTCTGCTCTTTGATTGTTATCTTTTACATGCCTATGTCATATTTTATAGATATTAACTGTATTTATAAACCATCTGGGCTGCCATCCTTGAGTCAATTGTTTGTGTGTAACTCATCAACCTGTCATTTTTGAAAACTTCTTGAGCAAAGAATATTGGGATCATTTTAATTTGGGGCAAGGATGTAAAATGAATGATAACAAGTTTGTTGCTTAATATAGATGCAACACCATTCTACCTTCCATGCTTCAAAATCGGGTGTGATGTACATTGGATCATTGAGCCGGGTGGTCCATCATTTTTTTCTCGGCTGAATTAGTTGAGCATAGGCACTGAGGAATCCACACTACCTCCTGTTTTTTTGAAAATATTTCTGATAAGAAACAAAGGCAAAGTGCAGTGAAATATACGTTATACTGTATGTTCAGGTGAAAAAAAAGCATAATAATGAGTGGTAAATATAATCTCAGACACTTTACACCACTACACACAAGTAAAATTACCCGCACTACTTAAGCTTAATTGCAGACGTAGACTTGTAAATTTCTAAACATTCATGTTCTTCTACCTTTCATTTACTTTGGTACTGGATTAAAATGGTTGCATTTAATTTTATACATTGCCTTGCTTAAAAAGCAAATTAAATGTTTTTCAGGAAAATAAATTTTCTCTACACATACAATTTGGAACTATACCAAAGCATGCTGGAGAAACACTGCATCGGTAGACAGAAAGCAGAGTTAACATTTTGAATCCAATGACCCTTTGTCAGAACAGTTCTAAACCACTATAGAAGTAACTACATAACTTATAATATTTCACAGGTTCACAGAATTGCTACAATGCAGAAAATGGCCATTCAGCCCACCAGTTCTATACTAGTTCTGCAAATGAGCATTTTAATCTAGTGCCATTCTGCTGTAGTTTCTCCATAATTTCAAATATTGTTTCTATTTAATAACCATAAGACCATAAGATGTAAGAGTATAATTAGGTCATTTGGCCCTCAGGACCTAGTCTATCATACTAATGGAAACACCTTCTCCACATCCATTCAATATTCTGTAAGTTTCAATCAGGTCCCCATCATCCTTCTAAACTCCATTGAGTACAGACCCAGAGTCTGCAACCACTTCTCACATGATGACCCCATCATCCCCAGGATTGCTCTTGGAAACTTCTTCCAGACCCCCTCCAACGCCAGCACATCCTTCCTCAGATATGGGCCCAAAACTGCCTATAATATTCCAAATGAGTCTGACCAGTCTTACACAATTTCAGCGGTACATTTCTGCTCTTGCAATCTAGCCCTCTTGAAATGAATGCCATATTGCATTTGCCTTCCTAACTGCCAACTAAACCTGCATATCAACCTGAAAAGAATCCTGAACAAGGACTCTCAAGTTCCTTTGTGCGTCAGATTTCTGAAGCCTTTCCCCAGTTGGAAAATAGTCTGTATCTCAAATCTTCTTACTAATACTCTCACATTGTATTCCATCTGCCACACCTAGCCTGTCCAAGCCCTTCTGTAGTCACCCTCTTCCTCAACACTACCCTTGCCTCTCTATCTTTGTGTCAACTGCAAATTTAGCAACAATAACCTTAATTCGTTTGTCCAGATCATTAATATTTAACAATAATTGTGCTCCCAACACAGACTCCTGCGGAATCCCACTAGTCACCAGCTGCCATCCTGAGAAAGACACTTTTGTCTCTACCCTTTGCCCTCTGCCAGTCAGCCAATCTTCTAACACCTTCTTGACTGGTTTGATCGAACTTCCCTCCACCACACTTCCTGACAGTGCATTCCAATGATGTGAAAAATACTTTTCACATCTTATTTCCTTTTTTTTTAATTAATTAAAATCTGCACCCACTCATTCTTGGTCCTTTTACACGTGAGAATAGTTTCTCATTTTCTATTCTGACAAAACTCCTCATGATTTTGAAAACTTATAGCAAATGTCATTCAAACCTTTTCCTCTCCAAGGAGAACAGACCAACATCTCTAATCTATTTTTTTAATTGAAGTTTTTCATCCCTGGTTTCATTTTTGAACACCTATTCATGAAAGCCCAGCCAACACTTCAAAAGTCCATTAAGTACTCAATATCTTATCAAAATGAACAGACTTCCATGCATAAGCTCACATTAAATATTTTTAAAAACCTCTTTGGATTGTAAATTAAACTGAGAACTTAAAATACCACACATTCCCACTCTTGCTATATCATTATAGGTCTTGGAACAAAACCTACCATTAACAATGACATAATGATAGCTGTTCGCGTAATGTCAAGAGATAGTTCTTTGCAAATCCTTCTCTTACAGGCAGTGCAAGTGATTTCAATAAGTTCAGAACACCTTTCACTGAAACAGGTAGGTTCATTGAATTTTAAAAATTCTGGTCATGCAAATAATTTGAAGTTTATATACATTATCCATCTCTCAAGAATATTTATGTCTTCTATAAATTTGAGACATCTACAATGTGGAGTAAGGCCTTTGCAGAGTCCAAATAATCCTGCTGAATTCAGGTTTCCCTCATGCACAAGTCAAGCTTCACCCCTTTTCCAGTAAACAGGGAAAATGGTATCTATTAGAAATAAGAGCCAGTCTTTCAATCTAGGTCCAGCCCATCATGTTTAATGGTCTTTTGCAATCTCCACCAGTCTGCAAAATGTTTGCCCTAACAGTCCATCTGAGGTGAACATCGAGGCAAAAGGAATCATAACAAAGGAAGCTTGAGATATTGAAGATACAAACATATGAATTAAATGGCGGAATTGAAAAGGAGTAAAAAACAGTTCTGCTTAAATGTAATTGAACAGGCTAATAAGCAAAATTTTAATAACCATCATTCGTATTGACCAAAGTAAGAACAGGTAAACTCTGAAGTGAATATTCCACCCAAAAATCAGAACATGAAGCTCTAATACTGATACACTGACTGATATTGTATCCATACATTTTCTTTTTGCAATGTACTACATATCACTGTTTTCATAATAAGTTAAATATGCAAGGTTTGTGAAGGTTTGTAGCTCAGGTTGAGGATTAGGGTGTAGGTTTGCTCGCTGAGCTGTAGGTTTGATATCCAGACGTTTCATTACCTGGCTAGGTAACATCATCAGTGGCGACATCCAAGTGAAGCGAAGCTGTTGTCTCCTGCTTTCTATTTATATCTTTCTCCTGGATGGAAACAAAATTACATATCTCCTAAGAAAATTACACAATTCCAGACAATTAAACAAGATGTAATTCCAGAAAATGAAACCCGATGGGACCAATGCCCCACGATTCTACGGACTACCAAAAATCCATAAACCAGGAGCCCCCCTCAGACCCATAGTCTCACTACCCGGAACACCAACTTACAGACTGGCCAAAGAACTACATGCAAGACCGAAATACCGAGTAGCAGAGTCACAGCACTCCGTCCACTCCACCCAGGAATTTCTAAAAACCATCAAAAACACCAAAATAGAGGAAGACGAAGCAATGGTCTCATTGGACGTAACAGCACTGTTCACCTCCATCAACATCGACCTGGCAAAGGAAACACTTACCACACTTTTAGAAGAGACCATTACACACACAACAACCACCATCAATCACATAACCAACGAAAACATCATGAAGCTAGTGGACCTGTGCCTCACCACCCACTTCACTTTCAACAACATAGTCAACAAACAAACCAACGGCACACCCACGGGATCTCCGCTATCAGGACTCATAGCAGAAGCAGTAATGCAAAGACTAGAACAAATAGCCCTACCAACCATCAAACCAAAAATCTGGGTCCGCTACGTAGATGACACCTTTGTCATCACAAAACGAAACAAGATAGAACAGACATTTAACATCATCAACAACACCCTCACAGGCATAAAGTTCACCAAGGAGGAAGAAACCGACAAAAAACTCACATTCCTGGATGTCACAGTCGGAAGAAAGGACAACGGAGAACTACAAACCTGCATATACAGAAAACCGACAAACACTGACCAAATACTTAACTACACCAGCAACCATCCCAACACACACAAACAAAGCTGTATCAGAACACTATTCCAATGAGCCACCACACACTGCAGCACAGGCGAACTTCAGAAAACAGAGGAGAACCACCTATACAACGTATTCAAGAAGAACGGATACTCAAAAAATACAGTCCGCAGATTCCTCAAGAACAAACCATGACAAGCAGACAAAACACAGCCAGAAACCCTAACCACCTTACCATACATCAAAGAAGTTTCAGAAATGACAGCCAGACTACTAAGACCCCTCGGAATCCTAGTAGCACACAAACCCACCAACACTCTCAAACAAAAACGAACAAACTTAAAAGACCCAGTACAGCCCATGGACGAAACCAACGTCATCCACAAAATTCCATGCAAGGACTGCCATAAATACTACGTAGGACAAACAGGAAGAAAGTTAGCCACCAGGATACACGAACACCAGCTAGCCACAAAAAGACACGACCCTCTGTCCCTCGTAGCCCTACACACGGATGAAAAAAAAAACACCATTTCGACTGGGACATCACATCTATCCTGGGACAGGCTAAGCAAAGACATGCCAGAGAATTCCTAGAGGCCTGGCATTCCAACCACACGCCATAAATAAACACATGGATTTAGACGCCATCTATCAACCCCTCAGAAAACGAACAGGAAATGACATCACCACAAACCCCAGGAACCCCATCCAGGAGAAAGATATAAATAGAAAGCAGGAGACAACAGCTTCGCTTCATTTGGAGGTCACCACTGATGATGTTACCTAGCCAGGTAATGAAACGTCTGGATATCAAACCTACAGCTCAGCGAGCAAACCTACACCATAAATTAAATATCAATTATGAAGATGGGCTAATCAGTACAGTTAAAATGATGAAGGGCTTTTGTCCGAAATGTTGATTTCGCTGCTCCTTGGATGCTGCCTGAACTGCTGTGTCTTCCAGCACCACTAATCCAGAATCAGCACAGTTGTCAAGTCTTAGTGTCCCTTTTCTGTATGATATTTTTGAACTGCTGATGCTGAGCAGTCACAGAGTGTGACAAAGAACACTCCACTTTCTGAGTCAGAGAGGAGCAGGCTGTGGTTGGAACAGATTGAAAAGACATCAATTCAATCTCAATTGTAATTCAGTGTTCACAGTTGAAACTTTGCTCTGTTTCAGATCTTTGGCAGGACTCCGATGAGAATGAAAACACGAAGAAAGCTCAGAGGATGTTTGGCAAGGACAGATTTCAGCAGCTCGACTCTTATTTTAGACAGAAACCATTTGATGACGACTACAACCAGAACAAGAAGATGCCACCGAATTTTGGTGTAAACAGCTCTCAGATTGACAGAGACAGCATGTTACAACCTACTTCTTCAATACGCTTCAAGCATCCAAAATCCATTAAAAGAGATTCTTCAGTTATTGACCAGTGCTGTGTTGACAGCTGCACTGCAAGAGAAATTGCTGAAACTTGTGACACAATCAAGTAATTATGCTATCAGTGCCTCTGGAGTATACAATACCCATGGACTAGGAATCAGTCAGATTTGAAGTTAGATGGGCAATTTTTATGATTACACCTCCAGATATGGACTTTAATCTGCTCTCAGCCCATTTTGGGGTATTACGGTAGAGTGGTCAGTAGATACTGCAGGGTTTTCTATCCATTATGATTGGGAAATCATGCAGAGTTTGATAATCTCTGCCATATTCACAGAATGGATGCTGGCAGAGGTTATTCTGTGCTGAAGGAAGCAATTCATCAAATTTATTCTCTCGTCTGCTGAGTGGGAAGGTGTGGGATAGCAATGGGGTACATATTGTGGACTTGTAGTCATGTTGCAGTAGAAAAGAATAATAAAAATTTGCAACTCTAATTGTTCCAATATCTTTTCATTTTCTTAACAAATTTATTTCTTTTAAAATAATCCACCACATGCATTGCAAAGGATCATTTCTCAGAGATTCCGCATGCACTTTATTTACGGTTTGTGGGCATCATTGGTTGGGTGAGCATTTATTACCCGTCCCTGATTACTCTTCCCTGATTACCCTTCCCTGATTACCCGTCCCTGATTACCTGTCCCTGATTACTCTTCCCTGATTACCCGTCCCTGATTACCTGTCCCTGATTACTCTTCCCTGATTACTCTTCCCTGATTACCCGTCCCTGATTACTCTTCCCTGATTACCCGTCCCTGATTACCCGTCCCTGATTACCCGTCCCCGATTACTCTTCCCTGATTACCCGTCCCTGATTACTCTTCCCTGATTACCTATCCCTGATTACTCATCCCTGATTACCCATTCCTAATTACCTGTCCCTGATTACTCTTTAGATTAGATTAGATTACTTACAGTGTGGAAACAGGCCCTTCGGCCCAACAAGTCCACACCGCCCCGCCGAAGCGCAACCCACCCATAACCCTACATTTACCCCTTACCTAACACTACGGGCAATTTAGCATGGCCAATTCACCTGACCTGCACATCTTTGGACTGTGGGAGGAAACCGGAGCACCCGGAGGAAACCCACACAGACACGGGGAGAACGTGCAAACTCCACACAGTCAGTCGCCTGAGGCGGGAATTGAACCCGGGTCTCTGGCGCTGTGAGGCAGCAGTGCTAACCACTGTGCCACCGTGCCTTCCCTGATTACCCATCCCTGATTACCCATCCCTGATTACCCATCCCAGATTACCCATCCCTGATTACCCATCCCTGATTACTCATCCCTGATTACCCATCCCTGATTACCTGTCCCTGATTACCCGTCCCAGATTACCTGTCCCTGATTACCCGTCCCTGATTACCCATCCCAGATTACCCATCCCTGATTACCCATCCCTGATTACTCATCCCTGATTACCCATCCCTGATTACCTGTCCCTGATTACCCGTCCCTGATTACCCATCCCTGATTACCCTTCCCTAATTGTCAGCCCCTGATTACCCATCCCTGATTACCCGTCCCAGATTACCTATCCCTGATTACCCATCCCTGATTACCCATCCCTGATTACTCACCCCTGATTACCCATCCCTGATTACCTGTCCCTGATTACCCGTCCCTGATTACCCATCCCTGATTACCCTTCCCTAATTACCCTTCCCTAATTGTCAGTCCCTGATTACCCATCCCTGATTACCCATCCCTGATTACCCATCCCTGATTACTCTTCCCTGATTACCCATCCCTGATTACCCGTCCCTGATTACCCATCCCTGATTACCCATCCCTGATTACCCGTCCCTGATTACCCATCCCTGATTACCCGTCCCAGATTACCCCCCTGATTACCCATCCCTGATTACCCGTCCCAGATTACCCATCCCAGATTACCCATCCCTGATTACCCGTCCCAGATTACCCATCCCTGATTACCCATCCCTGATTACCCGTCCCTGATTACCCATCCCTGATTACTCATCCCTGATTATTTAGAGATAAGAGATAACAATGGATTTTTCATAATATGAATCATGAGACAGTGATTTGGTATTCAAACTAACCTTGAACTGCTTGCATGGGATGGTGCTCTATGTAAATTCAGAACCCTTTTCTGGGGAATATCATTGGATTAACCTGATGTAAATCATGTCACTTTATTATATGCGATTGGTCTTTTCCCGTAATTAAGGCTGTACTATCTCTTTAAAAACATATAAATAATGTGTAATTTATTAATGTAATTGCGCCATTTCTCCATGGAACACAGAAGCTTTTAACCTCTGTGTTGCTGGACAAACCTGCGCCAGGCTGCCTGATTTTATTAAACTGGTAACTTTGCTCTAAACAGACCGTACTCCTAGTGATTCTTCTGACCAATCTCGAACCAAGAGGCCCCTTTAGAGGGGTCTAGATCTTTACTTTCTGGTGGTACTGCATTTGGAAAAGGACTTGTTCCTGTACACTTCATAGAACTAGGGTTGATTTCCAGGATTGATGGGAATGACAGAGTGGAAGATGTGTGGGCCATAATGTTACAGATTATGACTGAATACAATGCTGTTGCTGCCGATAGTACTCATCACCAATTAATAAGGCTTCTGGAATGATTTAGGGATTAGATAGATTACCTACATATCAATGTACACAGTGCTTAAAGTAGAAACACTTATAGGAGAGTTACAGAGGGGAAAATAAGCAAAAGTCTGTGTTGATATAAAGAAGCAGGTAACATGAAAAGTTATTTTGAAAAAAGGGTCAAAAATGTATGTTTTTAAAAAGACTGTTCATGTAAGCCAAATGATTTGGTAAGGTTATTCCAAAGCTCAGGAAAGTGAAGGTGTGGCTTTCATCAGAAGCTTTCAGACACTCAAACTGCCCATGGGTCCAGAGATGGAAGATTAAGGTTCAAGCAGGTTTAGGTGTGTGACTGTATGTGGTTAGAGAGATAGAGAGAGGCAATCTGTTCCAGTGATTTATACACAAGAATGACAATTTTAAACTAATGCTGATAGTGAACCAGAAGACAACATACATCAGTCAAAACAGTGCTGTTGAATAAATAAGGCCTGTTGAAGGACAGAATATAAACATCAGAGTCTGAAGGAGCTGATGATCAAAAAGTGAGAAAAGCAAAGCCTCTAAAAAAGGGATTGGATCAGTCAAAAATATTATTAACCAAAACATGGATAGAGTTACAATCACATGCACTGAGAATAGAGAAAATGTAGGAAAACTATGTAGCTTGAGGTAGGTGGACATTGTGATGTATGGGGTGAGATGTTTAGCTCAGGTTGGTATCAGACACTGAGGTTATGAATCATCTGCTTCAGGCTAAGCCAGTATTTCAGAAATTTTAAATTGGTGACAAAGATTACAGGGTCAAAAGTAATTGCTTAATTGTACAAATCTTTTACTACAAGAATTGACAACTCTTCAATTTCAATGTTAGACAAGAAGTAATATTCTCAGAGACAGTTTGAGGATGTGAAAGATCATAGAGGGAGTTAAATGCTTTCACTAACTAGTGAAAGGTGAACCCCAGTCTGCTGGTGACTTTGTCAGGGGACAACATGTCAGGTAGAGGTTGATGGTACGGAACATAATATATTTTGATTGATTGATTGTTTTGAGGGGCGATAATCAATGAAGAATAGCACAGATCCTGGATATATCACTATGGGGTGACTGGGTAGATACACTCTATCTATTGATAAATGGAAAAATAGGCTTCCAAGGTTGTTCAAATGGCATTTAGATCTGCAGCCTTTTAATATAAAAATTGTACACATTTCCAGGAAGTAAAATACAATTGCTGATGCCTAATCCCAAATGTAATTGTTGTAAATTGTAAAACGTGACCAAGAAAGTTGAATAGTATCTTATGGGAAGAAGAATGAATGGCTATGAGCTTTGTGTTTTCTTGGTTGTTTATTTGTTACTAACCTTGTCATGAAAGTCATTTTATTTTTATATCACAGAATCCTTATGGTGTGGAAGCAGTCCACAATGACCCTCTGAAAAGCATCCTGCCCAGACATTCCACCCTCCCCTCCTCCATCTCTGTAACCCTGCATTTCCCATGGCTAATTCACCTAGCCTGCACATCCCTGGACAAGGTGGGCAATTTAGCATGGCTAATCTACCTAACCATATCTTTGGATTGTGCGAGAAAACTGGAGCACCCAAAGGAAGCCCATACAGACACAGGGAGAATGTGTAAACTCCACATAGTTGCTTGAGGGTGGAATCGAACCCCAGTTCCTGGTGCCATGAGGCAAAAGTGCTAACCACTGAGCAACCATACTGCCCTTACGGTTTTTCATTTTTTGAGTCCCTGTTGTTTTCTCATTATTTTTATTTTATTCTTTAATTAATTTTGGTTTAGAACTGTGAGATGTGCTCTGTAAGCTGAGAACTATAAGCTAAAAGTTACTTTTGCACTGTAGGCAACAGATTGTATTAAAAGGAAAGCAGACCAAACAAACTTTTGTTTATTTATGAGGCCAGGTCTAGAAATTAATTGCTGGTTGGTTCCTGAACAAGGTTCTGCAGATGCTTTGTCAGGGGGAAGGGCAAAGCCTCTAAAAAATGGATTGGATCAGTCAAAAATATTATTAACCAAAACATGGATAGAGTTACAATCACATGCACTGATAATAGAGAAAATGTAGGAAAACTATGTAGCTTGAGGTTGGTGGACATTGTGATGTATGGGGTGAGATGTTCAGCTCAGGGTGGCGTCAGACACTGAGGTTGTGAATCACATAGCAGACATTGACTATTAGCGAGTTTAGTATCTGAGAATTGCATCCAGAAAGTCTGGAAAAGACCTTATGCTCAAGCTGGTTGATTGGTAACAGGGATTTCATGAAGAAGATGATCAGTCTATCAGAGTTTTAATTAGGCTTTGGACTATGTTCTTGTAGAGCTGTTGATGCTACTGCATGAAGATTTGAAAGCTCACTGCCTAACCTCCCTTTTCAGCTCTTGAAAGCTCAAAGGATAGAGTTATAAGTATTACTGCCTTTATCTGAGTGAACTGAAAAGGTGACTCTGATCAACCATTTTCAGAAATCATCATTTTTGCCTGTGGAATAACACATCATAACAATCACTTAAGTAATCTGGACAGTTCTGTCATTTTCTTCAATTTATCCTTTAACTGTATTGTTTTATCTAGATTAGAGATGAAGGGCTTTTGCCCAAAACGTCGGTTTTCTTGCTCCTCAGATGCTGCCTGACCAGCTGTGCTTTTCCAGCACCACTCTAATCTAGACTGATTTCCAGCATCTGCAGTCCTCACTTTTGCCCGGTATTGTTTTATCTGTCAGCCTTTTGTGTGAATGGGGCTGAGAAATAAGATTTTTGTGTTTAAAGCATAGACATTACCAAGATCACTTTGTTATTTGTGTTTTAACTAAAGTGACACTATTTTTAATAAATATCTACAACTCTTGTTTAAGATACAAACAATTGGAATTGATGATTCACAGTGACTGAGATTGGTTATTCAAAAGTCTGGTCAAGAACCATTCCTCTTTTAAAGACCTGACATAATTATGAGAGAGAATGCCAACATGGCAGTCCCACTTTCTCCAAACATTGCACAAAACTGAAGTGTCTCATGTCGGGAACCATTCTCATGAACATCTTCTGGCATTCTTTCCAATGAGTCCACATCCTTTCTATAGTGTGGTAGCCAGAACTGGATACAATACTCCCACTGATGTCTAAGCAGTGTATATAAGTTCAGCACTAGGATTGCTAGAGCTATTCAGTAGACTTTAAACTAGTAAGCGGGGGTGGGCGGTTTGGAGGGAGGAGCCCAATGAGATAGTGGGGAGAAAAATAAGTCTGACACAAGTCAAACAGGCAAGGCAGACAACAGCAAGGCAGAGAACGAGTTAAGAGTTGAAAAGTGTGGCCCTGGAAAAATACAGTGAAGCTTTTTGTGGGGAACCCAGAAAAAAGGGATAATCATTTTATTGGGATTGCACAGTAGATCCCCCAATAGTCAGTGGGAAATCGATGAGCATATTTATAAGGAGGTGGCAGATATCTGTAAGAAAAATAAGGTTGAAAGGTAGGGGATTTGAACTTTCCAAACATACACTGGGGCTGCCAACTGTTAATGGCAAGGAATTTGTTAAGTGTGTAGAAGAGAATTTTCTTATTCAGTACATGGATGTACCTACTAGAGAAGGAGCAAAACTTGACTTTCTCTTGGGAAATCAGGCAGGGCAAATGACTGTGGTGTCAGTGGGGGAGCACTTTGGGGCCAGTCATCATAATTCTGTTACCAGTTTTGAAGGTATTAGGCAAAAACACTCAAAAGCGGATTGGGAAAGACTATTTGCAAGTAAAGGGACAGTTAGAATGTAAGAGGCTTTCAAAAATGACATCATGAGATTCCAGAGGCAGTATTATTCCTATTAGTGTGAAAGGCAAGACTTTGGTCAAGAAAAAGAAGGAAATATATGGCAGTGTTGGGGAGATTTCACTGGGGTGTTTAATGTAGGGCTAGGGAGGGTGACACTAGTTCTGCAACAGACACTTCTAGTTCCAGCCCTGAAATGGTTAACAACAGCCAAGCGAGCTGCTGCTGGCAACTGCATGACTACCTGGCTGGAGCTTGTAAGGGATATGCATAATGTTAATTAAATCTTGGAGCCTGTAAATACCAGCCAGTATCAATTGCCCCATCGAAACTCGGGATTAATAAAGAAACCGATCGGAATCTGTAACTGTTAGACAAGTGTGAATTGCTCTATCGGAACCTGTAACTATTGAGTGTGAATGGCTCTATTTAAGTCTAAAGTTGATAAGAGTAATTGTCAATTTAGTTAAACTGAAACTATTGAAAATGGCTAGCCTGTCAGACGCATAGTAATTCCTTGAAACAATGAACTATTGAATACGGGATCGGAACCGCTCCCGGGGATGGCTGAGCCATTGTCAAGCACAGCAGGAGCTGGACAGGCACTTTGATGCGGCCAATAGGAGCACGGATCCCCAGCGCGCGCAGATGAATGGACCCATGGGGAAGGCGAACTGACCGGGGACTCCAGGCAGCGCGAAGTATAATTGTGTCAAATTTGAACGAGAAGGGAGAACGCCTTCTCCAACGAATGCATGCTTGTAGATTCGTTGTACCAGTTAAGATTCTGTGAATAAACGGCTGTCTGCGTCTAACCATAGTTGCCAGTGTGAGTCTCTCCTTCCGAAAGAACACGCAAAGACGGGACCCTGCGGGTCCGTCTTAACAGCAGGTACAGACAGCTGGGATCAAATGAATCCCCTGAGGAGTGTAAGGGCAGTGGTGGGATATCCAAGAGGGAAACCAGGAGGACAAAAGCGGGACATGAGATAGCTTTGGCAAATTGAGTTAACAAGAATCCAAAGAGATTCTACATATGCATTAAGAGTAAAACAGTAACAAGCAGAGAATAGGGCCCTTTAAAGATCAACTAGGCCATGTGTGCAAATGCAGGAGATGGGGAAGATGCTAAATGAGTATTTTATGTCAGTATTTACTGTGAAGGATATGGAAGCAAGAGAACTTGCAGAAATAAGTAATGAAAACTTGAAAATTATCCATAATACAGAGGAGGTGGACATTTTAAAATGTACAATGGTGGATATATCCCGAGGACCTGATCAGATACATCCCAGAACTTTGTGGGAAGCTAGGCAACTGATTACTGGGCGCCTTGCTGAGATCCTTGTATTATCAATAGTCGTAGGAATGGAGGGTGAATAATGTTGTGCCATTATTTAAGAAAGGTGGAAAGAACTATAGACCAATGAGCTGATGTCAATGGTGGGTAACTTATTGGAGTGAATGCTGACGGATAGGATTTACATGCATTTGGAAAGGTAAGAGATAGTTAACATGGTTTTATGCATGGGAAATCATTTCTCACTAACTTCATTGAGTTTTTTGAAGAAGTGACAAAGAAGATTGATGAAGACAGAGCAGAGGACATTGTCTATATGAACTTCAGCAAGGTAATTAAGGTTCTGCATGGTTAGCAAGGTTAGATCACACAGTATCCAGGGAGAGCTAGCCATTTGGACAAAAAACTGACTTGAAGGTAGGAGACAGAGGGTAATGGTGCAGGGCTGTTTTTCAGACTGGAGGCCTGCGACCAGTGGTGTGCCAAAACAATCAGTGCTGGGTCCACTGCTTTTTGTCATTTATGTAACTGATTTGGATTTGAATATAGGTGGAATTGTTAGTAAGTTTGCAGATGACATCAAAATTGGTGTAGCAGAGAGTGAAAAAAGCTAACTGACCAAGGACCTTGATTAGATGGGCTGAAGGGCTAAGGACTGGCAGGTGGAATTTAATTTAGACAAATGTGAGGTGTTGCATTTTGGAAAGGTAAATCAGGATAGAAGAATACACTTAATATTAAGTTCCTGGGGAGTGTTGCCGAATAAAGGGACCTTGGGGTGCAGGTTCAAAGTTCCTTGAAGGTGGAATCACAGGTAGACAGAGTCGTGAAGAAGGGGTTTGTTATGCTTTCCCTTATTAGTCAGTGCATTGAGTACTGGAATTGGGATGTTGTGTTGCAGCTGTACAAGACATTCATTAGACCACATTTAGAATACTGCATTCAGTTCTGGTCTCCCTGCCATAGAAAAGATGAAAGGGTTCAGAAAAAAATTATAAGGATGTTGCCAAGGTTGAAGGTTTGAGCTATAGGGAGAAACTGAATAGGTTGGGTTTATTTTCCCTGCAGTATCAGAGGTTGAAGGGTGACAGAAGTTTATAACATCATGAGGGACATAGATAAGGTGAATTGCTAAAGTCTTTTTCCCAAGGTAGAGGAACCCAGTACTAGACAGCATAGGTTTAAGTGAGAGGGGAAAGATTTTAAAGATTTCTAAGGGGCAAAGGGTGGTGTGTGTATGGAATGAGCTGGCAGAGGAAGTGGTGAGGCTGGTACAATTACAACTTTTAAAAGGCATTCTGAATGGGTATATGAATAAGAAAGGCAAATGAGACGAGATTAATTTAGGATTTCTGGTCAGCATAGATGGTTTGGAGTAAAGGGTCTGTTTCTCTGCTATAGAACCTTATGAAATAGGGCAGGACAGGTGACTGAGGTGACAGTGTGGGAGCACTTTGGGACCAGTAATCATTGCTTTATTAATTTTAAAATAGTTATTGAGAAGGACAAAACTGCTTCACAGGTTCAACTTCTGACAAATTTTGACCGAATTAGACAGGATCTTGCAGGGGTTGGATTGGAGGAGTTTGTTTGCAGACAAAGGGACCTTTAAACCTGTGAAGCAGTTTTGTGGGCGGCACGGTGGCACAGTGGTTAGCACTGCTGCCTCACAGCGCCTGAGACCCGGGTTCAATTCCCGCCTCAGGCGACTGACTGTGTGGAGTTTGCACGTTCTCCCCGTGTCTGCGTGGGTTTCCTCCGGGTGCTCCGGTTTCCTCCCACAGTCCAAAAGATGTGCAGGGTCAGGTGAATTGGCCATGCTAAATTGCCCGTAGTGTTAGGTAAGGGATAAATGTAGGGGTATGGGTGGGTTTCGCTTCGGCGGGTCGGTGTGGACTTGTTGGGCCGAAGGGCCTGTTTCCACACTGTAATGTAATCTAATGTAATCATGTAATCTAATCTAATCTTAAAGTGGGAGGCCTTTAAAAGTGAGATAGCTACAGTTCAAGGTCTATGTGTTCCAGTGAGAGTGAGGGACAAGGTTGGCAGGAGTAGGGAACCCTGGATGACAAGAGGCTTTGACCAGAAAAAGGAATGAGGTCTGGCTCACGTACAGACACCTGGGATCAAGGGAATCTCTGGTGGTGTAGGGTATATAAGAGTCAACTGAAAAAGGAGGGCAAAAGGGGGCATAAGATAGCTTTGGCTAAGAAGATTAGGGTGAATCCAAAGAGGTACTTTAAGTATTTGAAAGAAGAATGAATAACTAGAGAGAGAATAGGGCCCCCCAAAGACCAAAGTAGACATGTATGTGTGGAACCGCATGAAATGGGTGAGGTCCTCAAAATTTCTCCTCTGTGTTTACCATGGGGAAAGACATTAAGATTTCGGAACTTGGAGAAGTTAGTGGTAGTATCTTGGGGACAGTCCATATCATGATAAAGGAGGTGTTGGACATATTAGACTATATGAAAGTAGATAAATCTCTTGGTCCTGACCAGATATATCCAATAACCTTGCATAGGAAGAGGCCAGAGAAGAAATTACAGGGGCTCTGCCTGATATATTTGCATTATCGTTAGCCCCAGTGAGGTCCCAGAATACTGGCAAGTAGCAAATGTTGTGCTCTTATTCAAAAAGGACTGCAAGAAAAGCCTGGGAACTATAGACCAGTAAGTCTAACATCAGTGGTGGATAAGTTACTTGAGAAGATTCTGAGGGATAAGATATACATGCATTTGGAAAGATAGGGTTTGATTAGGAGTAGTCAGCATGGCTTTGTGCATGGGATATCATGCCTCACAAATTCGTTAGAGTTCTTTGATGAAGTGACCAGGAAGGTTGATGAGAGCAGGGCAGCGGATATAGTCTGTATGGATTTCAGTAAGGTCTTTAATAAGGTTCCACATGTAGACTGCTCTGAAAGGTTAGATCACATGGAATCCAGGGAGGCCTGGGAAACTGGATACACAATTGTCTTAATTGTAGGAAACAGAGCATAGGATGCTTTTTGGACTACGCCTATGACTAGTGGTGTAACTCAGGGGTCAGTGCTGGGCCCATTGTTGCTTGTTATCTAAATCAATGATTTGGATGCTAATGTACAAGGCATGAATAATAAGTTTGCAGATGACATTAAAATAGGCGGTGTCGTGGACAGTGAGGAAGGTTATTATAAATTGTAGCAGGATCTTGATAAGCTGGGGACATGGGCTGAGAAATGGTAAATGGTGTTTAAGATAGATAAGTGTGAGGTGTTGCATTTTGGCAAGTCAAATCAAGATAGAGCTTCACGGTGAATGGTAGGGCCTTAAGGGGTGCAACAGAACAGAGCGACCTTAGGGTTCAGGTGCACAGTTCTCTAAAAGTGGATCACAGGTAGACAGGCAGTGAAGAAGGCTTTTGGCAAACTGGCCTTCATTAGTCAGGGCATTGAGTAGAGAAGTTGGGAAATTATGTTGCAGTTTTAAGGATGTTGGTGAGGCGGCATTTGGAGTATTGTGTTCCATTTTGGTCACCTTGTTATAGGAAGGATGTTATTAAACTTGAAAGAGTGCAAAAGGAATTTACAAGGATATTGCCATGACTCAAGGGACTGAGTTATACGGAGAAGTTGGACTTTTTTCCTCAGAATGTAAGGGATTGAGGGGGGAATCTTATAGATCATGAGAGGCATGGTTACAGTCAATCAGTCAGCCTTTATACCAGAGTTGAGGATTCAAGGACTAGAGGACATTAGTTTAAGGTAAGAGGGGAAAGAATAAATGGGAACCTGAAGGGCAACCTTTTTACACAGAGGGTGGTATGCATGTGGAATGAGCTGCCAGCGGAAGCTGTTGAGGTGTGTATATTAACAACATTTAAAAGGCATTTGGACAAATGCATGGAGAGAAAAGGTTTAGAAGAACATGGGCCAAGTGCAGGGAAATGGGGTTAGCATGGATGGACATTTTGGTCGACAGTTTAAGCAGGAGGGCCTGATCTGTGCTGTAGGACTCCATGACTCAGTGTTTCTATGTGTCTATGGCTCTGGTTCTCAATGAAGTCGAGAATACTATATGTTTCATTAACAGCTCTCTCTACATATCCTGCTGCTTTTAACCACTTCTGAACATAAATACCCAGGCCTCTCTGCTCCTGGACATCCAATAAATTGGCACTCTTTGGTCCATATGATGTTCTTTCTCCTAAATTCTCCTTCACCCCATATTCCTACATGTTGAATTTCATCTGCCACTGATCTGCCCACTCCACCAACATGTCACTGCCCTTTTGAAGTTCGATTCTATCTTCCTCAGTGTTTGCAATGTTCACAAGAATTCTGTCATGCCCAAACTTTGACACTGTCCCCTATATCAGGCAATGCTTGGGTCCCATTACCAACAGCTGAGGAACTCATAGACAAAACATCTTCCACCCGTTAACCATGATCCTGTTTCCAATCAGTGAGCCAATTTTGTCCCACTTTGTTACTGTTCATTTTATTCCACGATTTATCACAGCATGTGACTCAGTGTTTAGCACTGCTGCCTCACAGTGCCAAGGATCTGAATTCGATTCCACTCTCGGGAGACTGACATTTGGAGTTTACACTGTCCATACTGTCTAGGGATATGCAGGCAAGGCAAGATATGCAGGCCATGGAAAATGCAAGCTTACAGGGATCGGATAGGGGATGTTTTTCAGAGGGTCATTGTGGACCTATTGGGCCAAATGGCCTGCTTTCACACTGTAGAGATTCTATGATTCCTAAGAAGTGTGCTAAATGCCTTTTGGAAATCCATATACACCACATCAACAGCGTTGACCATTTCTGTTCCCTTTTCAAAAGCACCAGCAAGTTAGTTAGACATAGATACACATAGCACTAAAGAGGTAACTTCTGCCCTTTGAATCTGCATTGACATAACTACCACTAAAAATCCCTATTTCCTGTACTTTTCCCATATCTCTGAATGTATTGATAGTTGAAGTACTCACACAAATGCTTTTTAAATGTTGTAATGTTTCCACCCTCACTATTTTCCCAGGAGGTGCATTCCAGATTCTCACCACCCGCTGAGTGTAAATGTTTTTTTCCCTAAATCCCTTCTGAATCTCCTGCCCCTTACCCTAAAACTATGCCCTCTCAAAATTGACCCCTCAGCCAAGGGGAATAACTTTTCATTTCACCCTGTCCATGCCCCTCATAATCTTATACACCTCAATCATGTCTTCCCTCAGTCTTCTCTGCTCTGGAGAAAACAATCCAAGCCTATCTAGTCTGTCCTTATAGCTCAATTTTTCCATCCCAGGCAACATCCTGGTGAACCTCTTCTGTTCCCTTTCCAGTGTTATCACACCCTTCCTGTAACAAGGGGACCAAAACTGTATACAGTACTCCAGTTGTGGCCTGACCAACATTCCATACAACTCTAACATTATCTCTTTGCTCTTATACTTGATGCCACGACTGATGAAAACAAGTGTCCCCTCGGCCTTCTTAACTATCCTATTCATGTGCTCTGCTGACTTCAGGAATCTGTGAATAGTTACTCCAAGTGCCCTCTGTTGCTCTGTTGCTCTAGTGTCCTGCCATTCATTAAATACTCCCTAATCTTGTTTCTTCTTCCAAAGTGCATTACCACACACTTATCAGCATTAAATACCATCTGCCACCAGTCTATCCATCTGACCAACCCTTCTATATCTTCCTGTAACCTCCATCTTCTTCTCTATTAACCACTCTATCAACCTTAATGTCCTCTGCTGTAGGGTGGCACGGTGGCTCAGTGTTTAGCACTGCTGCCTCACAGCACCAGAGTCCCAGGTTCAATTCCAGCCTCGGGTGACCGTCTGTGTGGAGTTTGCACATTCTCCCCTTGTTTGCATGGATTTCCTCCGGGTGCTCTGGTTTTCTTCCACAGTTCAAAGATGTGCAGGTCAGGTGAATTGGCCATGCTAAATTGTCCATAGTGTTAGGTGCATTAGTCAGAGGGAAATGGATCTGGGTGGGTTACTCTTCGGAGGGTCGGTGTGGACTTGTTGGGCCAAAGGGCCTGTTTCCACACTGTAGGGAATCGAATTGAATCAAATTTGCTGACAATTCCCCCCACACTTTCATCTATAACATTTATGTATAAAACAAACAATGAGGGTCCCATTACTGATCCTTGAGGTACACCGCTGGATATTGTCCTCTAGCCACTCAAACAGCCTTCTACTGCTTCCCTTTGTGTCCTATTGTTAAGTAGTTTCTGATTCATCTCAGAAAGTTTCCCTCAAGGCAGTGTGCTTTAACCTTCTCAATAAGTCTCTCATGACGGACGTTGTGAAAATCTCTGCTAAAATCCAAATAAAGCACATCAACTGAATGTTCTTCATCCACATACTTCATCATATTTTCAAAATATTTGTTAGGCATTACCTCCCTCTGACAAAGTCATGCTGTCAGCGCAGCAGGTCAGGCAGCATCCAATTCACTTAACATCTCAGCCTTGCATCTTGTCTCCAGTATAAATCTCTTTTTGGTTCTACTCCTCCTTTTACCACCTCTTTAATATGTTTGTTGAAAACTTTGGGGTTTCCTTTTATATTCACTGATATTCTTTTGCCATAAGACTTCTATGCTTACTGTATTCATTTTCTCACCTTCCTCCCGACCCTTCTGTATTCAGTACAGTTCTCAATTATACTGACTACTTGACAGCTGTCATATGCACAGTTTTTCTTCTTGAACTTAATTTCCCTTCCCTTTGGCATGCAAGGAACTCTGAATTTTTGCACACCTTTCCCTTTTGAAAGAATGCACCTTAACTGTGTGTAAACCAACCCATTATTCAACTTCTGTTTTGCCGAGAGGTGCATGGGAGGAGCGAAGGACTTCTGGGAAGGTGAGTCTAACTGTTTAAAAACCTTACTTCAGGCATCAGGGCCTCCATTTGCTGAGAGGTGCGAGAGAGGAGTGAAAGACTTCTGGGAAGTCGTATATTTGTGTGGTTGCGTTACCCGAAACACTACTCGGGTAGTGTCTCCCACCCATCCTCCTCCTTTAACCAAAAAAAAGGTTCTGTGTGCCAGATTGGTAAGGTAACGAGTTCATTTTTTATTCCTTATTTTTCCATAAGACCATAAGACCATAAGACATAGGAGTGGAAGTAAGGCCATTCGGCCCATCGAGTCCACTCCGCCATTCAATCATGGCTGATGCACATTTCAGCTCCACTTACCAGCGTTCTCCCCGTAGCCCTTAATTCCTCTAGACAACAAGAATCTATCAATCTCGGCCTTGAAGACATTTAGCGTCCCGGCTTCCACTGCACTCCTTGGCAATGAATTCCACAGGCCCACCACTCTTTGGCTGAAGAAATGTCTTCGCATTTCTGTTCTGAAATGACCCCCTCTAATTCTAAGGCTGTGTCCACGGGTCCTAGTCTCCTCGTTTAACTGAAACAATTTCCTAGCATCCACCTTTTCCAAGCCATGTATTATTTTGTATGTCTCTATTAAGTCTCCCCTTAATCTTCTAAACTCCAACGAATACAATCCCAGTATCCTCAGCCGTTCCTCATATGTTAGACCTGTCATTCCAGGGATCATCCGTGTGAATCTCCGCTGGACACGTTCCAGTGCCAGTATGTCCTTCCTGAGGTGTGGGGACCAAAACTGGACACAGTACTCCAAATGGGGTACTGTCAACAGTCTCTTTGGGAATTTAGAATAGTGGGAATGGAGGTTAGGGTAGTTGAATGTTCCTCCTGCAGAATGGGAGGTAGGGGTTACCACTAGTGTCCCTGCTGACTACATCTGCGGAAAGTGCACCCAACTCCAGCTCCTCAAACCATGTTAGGGAATTGGAGCTGGAGCTGGATGAGCTTCGGATCATTCGGGAGGCAGAGGGGGTTACTGAGAGGAGTTACAGGGAGGTAGTCACTCCTCAGGTACAAGAAAAAGGCAGATGGGTTACAGTCAGGGGACGGAAAGGGAACCGGCAGGCAGTGCAGGGATCCCCTGTGGCCATTCCCCTCAACAATAAGTATAACATTTTGGATACTGTTGGGGGGGTCGACTTACCAGGGGAAAGTAGTGGGGCACAGGGCTCTGGCACAGAGTCTGTCCCTGCTGCTCAGAAGGGAAGGGGGAAGAGGAACAGAGCAGTAGTCACTGGGGACTCCATAGTTAGGGGACAGATAGGAGGTTCTGTGGGGATGAGAGAGAGACTCACAGTTGGTGTGTTTCCTCCCAGGTGCCAGGGTTCGTGATGTCTCTGATCATGTTTTTGGGTTCCTTCAGGGGGAGGGGGAGCAGCCCCAAGTTGTGGTCCACATAGGCACCAATGACATAGATAGGAAGAGAGATGGGGATTTAAGGCAGAAATTCAGGGAGCTAGGGTGGAAGCTTAGGGCTAGGACAAACAGAGTTGTTGTCTCTGGTTTGTTGCCAGTGCCACGTGCTAGTGAGGCGAGGAATAGGGAGAGAGAGGAGTTGAATACGTGGCTACAGGGATGGCGCAGGAGGGAGGGTTTTGGATTCTGGAATAATTGGGGCTCTTTCTGGGGTAGGTGGGACCTCTACAAGCAGGATGGTCTTCATCTGAACCAGAGGGGTACCAATATCGTGGGGGGAAAATTCGCTAAGGCTATTGGGGTGGGTTTAAACTAATCCAGCAGGGGGAAATTGGAGTTCGAGTATAGAAAAGGTTGAGAGTAGGGATGTCCGAAATCAAGTTTCAGGGATGCAAGATGGCACCGGCAAGCAAGAAGGTGGTTTGAAGTGTGTTTACTTCAACGCCAGGAGCATCCGGAATAAGGTGGGTGAACTCGCAGCATGGGTTGGTACCTGGGACTTCGATGTTGTGGCCATTTCGGAGACATGGATAGAGCAGGGACAGGAATAGTTGTTGAAGGTTCCAGGATTTAGATGTTTTAGAAAGAACAGAAACTATGGTAAAAGAGGGGGAGGTGTGGCATTGTTGGTTAAGGACAGTATTACAGTTGCAGAAAGGATGTTTGGGGACTCGTCAACTGAGGTAGTATGGGCTGAGGTTAGAAACAGGAAAGGAGAGGTCACCCTGCTGGGAGTTTTCTATCGGCTTCCGAATAGTTCCAGAGATATAGAGGAAAGGATAACAAAGATGATTCTTGATAGGAGTGAGAGAGACAGGGTAGTTGTCATGGGGGACTTCAACTTTCCAAATATTGACTGGGAACACTATAGTACGAGTACTATAGATGGGTCAGCTTTTGTCCAGTGTGTGCAGGAGGGCTTCCTGACACACTATGTAGACAGGCCAACAAGGGGCAAAGCCACATAAGATTTGGTACTGGGTAATGAGCTCGGCCAGGTGTTAGACTTGGAAGTAGGTGAGCACTTTGGTGACTGTGATCACAATTCTGTTATGTTTACAATAGTGATAGAAAGGGATAGGTATATTCCACTGGGCAAGAGTTACAGCTGGGGGAAAGGCAATTATGATGCGATTAGGCAAGATTTAGGAAGCATAGGATGGGGAAGGAAACTGCAGGGGGTGGGCACATTAGAAATGTGGAGCTTATTCAAGGAAACGCTCCTGTGTATCCTAGATAAGTATGTATCTGTCAGGCAGGAAGGAAGCTGTAGAACGCGGGAGCCATTGTTTACGAAGGAAGTGGAATCTCTGGTCAAGGATGAGGTGTGAAGGCTCAGTTAGGGAGCTTGAGGGTTACAAGGTAGCCAGGAAAGACCTAAAGAGTGAGCTCAGAAGAGCCAGGAGGAGACATGAGAAGTTGTTGGTGGATAGGATCAGGGTAAACCCTAAGGCTTTCTATAGGTATTTAAGGAATAAAAGAATGACAAGAGTAAGATTAGGGCTAATCAAGGATAGTAGTGGAAAGTTGTGTGTGGACTCAGAGGACATAGGGGAAGCACTAAATTAATATTTTTAAACAGTATTCACTCTAGAAAACGACAATGTTGTCGTGGAGAATACTGAGATACAGGCTACTAGACTGGGTGGGATTGAGGTTCACAAGGAAGAGGTATTAGAAATCCTGCAGACTGTGAAAATAGATAAGTCCCCTGGGCCGGATGGGATTTATCCTAGGATCCTCTGGGAAGCCATGGAGGAGATTGCCGAGCCTTTTGCATTGATCTTTAAATCGTCATTGTCTACAGGAATAGTGCCAGAAGACTGGAGGATAGCAAATGTGGTTCCCCTGTTCAAGAAGGGGAGTAGAGACAATCCTGGTAATTATAGACCAGCGAGCCTTACCTCAGTTGTTGGTAAAGTGTTGGAAAAGGTTATAAGAGATAGGATTTATAATCATCTAGAAAAGAATAATTTGATTAGGGATAGTCAGCACGGTTTTGTGAAGGGTAGGTCGTGCCTCACAAACCTTATTGAGTTCTTTGAGAAGGTGACCAAACAGGTAGATGAGAGTAAACTGGTTGATGTGGTGTATATGGATTTCAGCAAGGTGTTTGATAAGGTTCCCCACAGTAGGCTATTGTACAAAATGCAGAGAAATGGGATTGTGGGAGATATAGCAGTTTGGATCAGTAATTGGCTTGCTGAAAGAAGATAGAGGATGGTGGTTGATGGGAAATGTTCATCCTGGAGTCCAGTTACAAGTGGTGTACCGCAAGGGTTGGTGTTGGGTCCACTGCTGTTCGTCATTTTTATAAATGACCTGGATGAGGGCGTAGAAGGGGGGGTTAGTAAATTTGCAGACGACACTAAGGTCGGTGGAGTTGTGGATAGTGATGAAGGATGTTGTAGGCTACAGAGAGACATAGATAAGCTGCAGAGCTGGGCTGAGAGGTGGCAAATGGAGTTTAATGCGGACAAGTGTGAGGTGATTCACTTTGGTCGGAGTAACCGGGATGCAAAGTATTGGGCTAATGGTAAGATTCTTGGTAGTGTAGATGAGCAGAGAGATCTCGGTGTCCATGTACACAGATCCTTGAAAGATCCCAGGTTGACAGGGTTGTTAAGAAGACATACGGTTTGTTAGCTTTTATTAATAGAGGGATCGAGTTCCGGAACCATGAGGTTATGCTGCAGCTGTACAAAACTCTGGTGCAGCTGCACTTGGAGTATTGTGTACAGTTATGGTCACCGCATTATAAGAAGGATGTGGAAGGTTTGGAAAGGGTGCAGAGGAGATATACTAGGATGTTGCTTGGTATGGAGGGAAGGTCTTACGAGGAAAGGCTGAGGGACTTGAGGCTGTTTTCGTTAGAGAGAAGAAGGTTGAGAAGTGACGTAATAGAGACATATAAGATAATCAGAGGGTTAGATAGGGTAGACAGGGAGAGCCTTTTTCTAAGTATGGTGACAGCGAGCAAGAGGGGGCATAGCTTTATTGAGGGGTGATAGATATAGGACAGATGTCAGAGTTAGTTTCTTTACTCAGAGAGTAGTAAGGGTATGGAATGCTTTGCCTGCAATGGTAGTAGATTCACCAACTTTAAGTACATTTAAGTCATCATTGGACAAGCATATGGACATACATGGAATACTGTAGGTTAGATGGCCTTCAGATTGGTATGACAGGTTGCGCAACATCGAGGGCCAAAGAGCCTGCACTGTGCTGTAATGTTCTATGTTCTAATGTTCTATGTTCTATGTTTTCCCTGCCACACTTTGGTTCAAATCTATCCAGTTAAAATGAATGCTGTTTCTCTTGAGAGTGAGGCTGGGTAGTTAAAAGAAAAGATGTATTAGAAGTGTTGAACAGATGTTTTATGTCTGTCATTTGAAGTCTTCGAGAACTTCCCAAAGATTCTTGAAAATCAAGAGATAAAAGCAAGGAAGAAATCTGAAACATTCATCATCGTGGTGAAAAAGTACAAACATGTGAGTTAAGAGCAGGGATAGATCATTTGGTCCCTTGAGCCTGCTTCACCTCGAGATCAAATCATAACTGATCTGAGTGTGGCCTCAAACCTTTCTCCTGACTCCGTCTATAACTTCTGATTGTTTTGTCAATCAAGAATATATTTACCTCTGCCTTAAAAATAATCACTGTCCCTGTCTCCTCTGTTCTCTAGAAGATAATTTCACAGACTCATAATCGTCTGAGAGAGAAAAAACTATTTAAGTGGGAGACATCTGTGTTTTGTAACTACCTCAAAGACTCTACCACAAGGGAAACATTGTTTCAGCAAATACTTTATCAAGCCTCCTTAGGATCTTACATATTTCATTATGATTACCTTGTATCCTTCTAAACTCTAATATAAACTGGTCCAATCTATCTACCCTTTCCTCATCACATTACACCCTCAATCCAAAGTAATAGACCTAAGGATTAGCAAGTCCCTACGATGAGATGGTGTGCATCCTCTGAACTTAAAAGAAGTCTCACAGGGATAGTAAAGGTATTGGTTATAATTTTTTTTTAAATTCCTTAGATTATGCAAGGGGCTCAGCACAATGGAACACAGTGAATATATTTTATTCTCTTTGATTATTTGTTCAGTAAAGAATGAAGACAAAAGTCAGAAAACTACAGGCAGAATAGCATAGGCGTATATAGAATTTATCATTAAGGATACCTTGACAGATTATAAAACACTTTTTATATATATATGGTAATTTTAAAACAATTAAACAACCTAACAAAAATGGTTCCTATAAATTTATGACAGCGTTGTTGCTGTTTTCATGGAATTAGAGTCCTCAACAAAGGAAAAAAACACAAAATTGCTGAAGCAACTCAGCAGGTCGGAAGAAGGGTCACTTACCCGAAACATTAATTCTGCTTTTTCTCTCCAAATGCTGCTGGATCTGCTGAGTTTTTTCAGCAATTTCTGTTTTTGTTTCTGATTTCCAGCATCCACAGTTCTTTGTTTTTTTTTCCTCAAACAAAGGAAATGGGCAAACGCAGGACCGCAGTTTAAAAGAGGAAAAAAATTAAATCATAAATTTGAGAATGTAGAGAAGAATAATATTAAAACAAAATCACAATCCATCCATAATAAACAGTTATTGCAGTATGCTTAGGAAATTTCTCTAGTCCTCCCCAATCTATTTTAAACACTTACTTGATCCCTTTGCCACCTTGCACCCTACCCCCTCCCCAGCTGGCATCCTACTCTGTACTGCTCTACCAGCTGGCACAAAATTACTTGACACCCTATTTACCTGACGCCCTTACCCCTACCAATCTGGCATCCAAACCTCCCAGCACCCTATCGTCACACTGACCTTAAGTAGCTGTCAGTTAATAGCAGCTATCAAAGTCACTGTCAGCACCTTTTCATTTCAGAGTTAGGTAGTTGACTGCTGAGAGTAGGGGCCATGGTTTTTCTTCTTCTAACAGTTCTATGCTGAAAAAGAACTGTCAGAAAGGAAGCATTGCTTTGCATTTCTAAGCTCTCCCAAGCTCCATGGGTGGCACAGTGGCTCAGTGGTTAGCACTGCTGCCTCACAGCATCAGGGTCCTGGGCTCGATTCCTGCCTGTCTGTGTGGAGTTTGCATGTTCTCCCTATGGGTTTCTCTTCAGAGTGGTGGTGTGGACTTGTTGGGCCGAAGGACCTATTTCCACACTGTAGAGAATCTAATCTCCTTTCTTTTGTTAAAAAAGAATCAGAGAGTTATCAGCATGAGATTATCAATCACTGGAAAATCTTGCCTGATGAAACTTTATATTGTTCTAAATAATGCTAAACCTAGAAACATTATCACAAATGGGATAGATAATTGCCAACACAAGGACATGGCTTCTCCTGTTGGCCCTTTCATTCTAACAGAGTAGAATAAGTACCACTTTTGGTCCTGGTCTCTTCTTGAAATCTTTCTACTTGGTTCTTTAAAAGGTTTAGACTACAACATATCTAATACAAAAGGCAGCCTTTTCTATGAGTCAAGATTAGAGTGGTACTGGAAAAACACAGTAGGTCAGGCAGCATCCGAAGAGCAGAAAAATCAACGTTTTGGGCAAAAGCCCTTCATCAGGAATGAGGCTGGGAGCCTCAGGGGTGGAGAAATAAATGGGAGGAGGGTGGGGCTGGAGAGAAGGTAGCTGAGAGTGCAATAGATGGATGGAGGTGTTGGGGGGTGAAGGTGATAGGTCAGAGGGAAAGGTGGAGCGGATAGGTGGGAAGGAAGATTGACAGGTGGGATAGGTCATGAGGACTGTGCTGAGCTGGAAGATTGGAACTGGGGTAAGGTGGGGGAGGGGAAATGAGGAAACTGGTGAAGTCCACATTGATGCGCTGGGGTTGAAGGCAGAAAATGAGGTGTTCTTCCTCCAGGCGTTGGGTGGTGAGGGAATGGCGGCGAAGGAGGCCCAGGACCTGCATGTCCTCGGCAAAGTGGGAAGGGGAGTTGAATGGTGCAGTACCCACATCTGCCTAGTTGAACTTGAGCAGTACCCACTTCTGCCTAGCCTTTTCTATGACCCCACTTATCAGAAAGGACAGGTGGGGCCAGGGTAAATTTTTTTATCTTTAAGCAGGGGAATTGAAAATCCCTTTCATAGGTATCAGCAAAATTGGATGAGGACTTTTGTAAAAACAAGGACTGCAGATGCTGGAAACCAGATTTTAGATTAGAGTGGTGCTGGAAAAGCACAACGGTTCAGGCAGCATCCGAGGAACAGGAAAATCAACGTTTCGGGCTAAAGCCCTTCATCAGGAAGTCAAGTCTCTGTTCCCAACCACACTGTTCTGGCATTTCCTCAGGTTTCCAAACCACTATAATTGGGTAAGTAATGTAACAGAATACCAGGATAAGGCAACTTGGCTCTGGTGTAGATACTCAAGGAAAACCTCAGGCAAATCATACAGGCAGACTGGAAGAGGTTGGGGGGGGGAGTTCAGTTGGAAAAGGAAGCTTAAATAAAGGTTTGAAAATGAATGTAAGGAAAGGCAACGGAAGAACAGCAAAAAATAAGATAACTAAGAAACTAAAGGATATCGAGTAACTCACCCAGGAGAGATATCAGAAACATGTGTATAAAAGGTTTTAGCAGAGATAGATGAGGAGGCATGGCCTAATATGTACTTTTTATACAAAGACATGGAGTATAAAGAATGAATTCAGCTGAGAGGGTTGCAATGACAGAGTCACAACTATAGGATTTACAAGACTGGCAACTAAAGATAGCAGGTTGTAAGATCCACAAGAAAGCTAGTTATAAATTTAAGATAAATCTCAACAATGAGAAAATTTAACCTTCAGTTGGTGGTGAGTTAGTCGTTCTCAACTGGTTAGTAAGATACAATTGGCCCCTGCAACCTTGGACAAGGGAGGAAACCTCCTTTCCCTCTAATGCATCTCTAACCCACCCTGCTGTGAAGGTGCCTCTTCCTCTGGTTATGTGTTGACAGCATTGCTGAGACATTATGGGTTCAGGAGCCAAATCGCCTGGAGCAACCTAGCTTACTGTACACCTGCATAATTTCTCTGCGGAAATCGATCCAGACTTGGAATTGGATTGACATACTGAAGTTCAGAAGTCAGACTGGTAATACCAAAAGTGCTGGAAATAAAAATTAAAGACCCTGGAATTATGTAGAAAGAATATTAACTATTTAACCATTTCCCCCTCATATTTAAATACACTTTATAAAATGCAGAAGTTTAGTGATACACTTCCAGTAGGTGAGGTGAGTTGCATTTAACACTGACTTCAACAGTCATTGGAAAGCAACTTGCAATTATAGGGACTTGGGAGCAGTGGTAGTGTGGTAATGGTAGACCTGTGGGTCAATAAGTTTAGTTCTATTCCCACCTCAGGTCATAACATACTCAAGTAGGTTGCTATTAAAATGTATAACCTGCAATAACAAAGCTGAAGGACTCAAACTGAAAATATTCTTTAACAATGGAGTATACTAAACACGGTAAATCAAAATATTAATCTGATTCTCAGCACTATCCAAAATCCTACAGAAATATCAGTCTTATCTCAATTCTGTAATGTCTTACTTAACTTATTCTCCTCGATTCTCCTCCTTGGAATGCCAAGGGAGTTTTGCAACTTTGTTCAGTGTCCTGGCATGAGCCTTTTCAATCCTCATTGCCCAAGCCTCTTTTTAGTTTTAAATCTCGAAGACTTCAATAGAAGCTCTATTAGTTTGAATGCTTCATAAACTAAAATTACTTTGGCTAGGTTGACTAATTCCTGAACCTATAATTTGACTTTCCCTTCTGAAACAAACTCCTGATTCTTCTGAACTGAAGTCAAAAGCAAATGGCCTCTGACCTGCGGTAAATTTATATACATATATACATACATGTGTACACACATACATACACATTCTACCAATTAATATCACAGACGCACTGCAATCACTGACATTAACAAATGCTTGCCTGGAAATTATATATTAGTTCACTGTTCTAAATAACCATCTGACCTCTTTAAAAAAAAGTAACCTTCACAGACTGAAAGTGCACATTTTATCATAGGTGAAAGGGTACAGAGCTCTAAGATCAAGAGGGATCTAGATGTCCTGGTGCATGAATCATAGAATGTTAAAATGCAGGCACAGTAAGTTATTAGGAAAGCTAGTAGAGTGTTTTGTTTTGCTAAGGAGAATTGAATATGAGAATAGGAAGGTTAAGCTTCTTGTTACATATGTGAAGGACTAAATGCACTGCAATCCATCAGTCAAACTATTAAAACAAATTTTATCTAAGACTACAAAGAGATCTTGATCAGTTGGGTCACTGGGCTGAGGAGAGGCAGATGGAGTTTAATTTGAATAAATAAATGTGACATGTTGCATTTTGGTCAGGCAAACAATGGGAGGACTTATATAATTAATGGGAAAGCCCTGGGTAGTGGTGTAGAACAATGTGACCTAAGGGTTAAGGTACATAATTCTTTGAAATTTATGTCACAGTTTAACAGGGTGATGAAGAAAGCATTTAGCATGCTTGCCATTATTGCTCAGACCTTTGAGAATTTGGGATGTCATGTTGAGGTTGTACAGGACGTTGATGAGGCCACTTCTGGAACACAATGTATAGTTCTGGTCTCAATGTTATAGGAAGGATATTATTTGACTGGGGAGGGCTCAGAAAAGATTTACAGGACACTGCCAGGGCTGGAGGGTTTGAACTATAAAAATAAAGTGGAAAAGCTGGGATTTTTCTTTTCACTGGAGCATAGGAATTGATGGATGACCTTGTTGAGAATGTGAACAATGATAATATCATCAATTGGTAGGTTCAATTGAAACTTGATGACATTAAAAGGCTTTTCTGAATATGGTTTCCTTGTGACTATATATATTTAAATACAACAATACATAGATTCAACATTACTATTGCATGTTAGGATTGGAACTGTTGTATTTGTTGTCTTAAGTAAATCTTCCATCTCGTTGCATAAGTAGTTGATCCCTGGAACATGATTTCTGGTGATTTGTGATTTTCATTCTCTTTGATGACATTGTTTGTCTCACTGTGAATCACATTCATGCTCATTCCCTACTTTGACACTGTATTCAGCTACTTTAGATCATTGCTAAATCTCTCATGGTTCTGTGTGGAATATTGTCGAGTATGCTAAACACATTATCAAATCCCAGATAGATATTTTTCCACAGAGCAAAGCATGTGACGACCTGTTAAAAAAGGTTGCTCCAACTGATAACCTCAATGTAAGGCCCTAAAAGCACCACTTGCCTCTGTTTGTCTGGCACCAACACAGCATCAGTGGATCCTGATCAGTAATGTCTGGATTTACTGATGATCTGGAGAGTCCAGATTGACATTACATCAAATCCAAGAAACCCAAACACTGTTTCAAAGGAAATTGAAATAATTCATATTCCTGCACCAAGAAAAGGAAGAACAGAGAAGACAAATAATCCCATCACCATTGCTCTCCCATCATGTACACTGTCACCACATGGGAACCTGCTTTTAAACTTGAAATCATTCCATCATGTGACGTAAATGAAAGTGAAGAAATATTTTGTCTAAAACCTTCCTCAAGGTTCCTCAACCTTTAGCTGGTTCAAGCAAACCTTGACTTCACAGAGAAAACCTCATGCCACTATCAACATCATAATGAGATCAGACATCACAATCGATTCATCAGCTCAGTAAATGTGAGGCAGGAGGAGGCTGTGAAACAGCTGGAACTGCAGAAACAAAGTTTACATTGTGAAACGAATTTGACAAATATATTGTCATCAAACAGTAGACGAGGCAGAAAACTGTGGACAATGAATGGTTTGTCTCCACTCAGTTACCTTGCATTGTAATTTATGAACATCATAATGAAGCAATATGACCTCAGGTGGATTAGTTAAAGTAATTGTTACTAGTAATACTTGAACATTGTTACTCAGGTGTAGCCTGGGTCCTGAAAGCTGATCATGTCTCATGTACATTCGATCTTATTCTGTAAGGTAAATGAAATCCGAGGGTGTTTTCTCACACTTTCATCAAAGTGTAGCCCTCTAACTGGAAGAACCAAATTTCGACAATCTGGATACAGTTACAAGTCAGTAACAAGTCATAATCCAGTCACAAGTGTGCATCACAATGCAAATCTCATAGAAATATAGGAACATAGAAAATAGGAGCAGGGCTGGCCTATTCATCTAATTGAATTTGCCCTCCCATTCAACATGAACATGCTGATCATCCAACTCACTATCCTGTTTCCACTTTCTCCTCATATTCTTTGATCCCTTCAGCCCTAGGAATTATATCAGTCCTAAATGATCTATCCTGTATCCTTCGACAGTGACCCTAGTTCTGGACTCACTGGATATCTGAAACATCCTTTCTAAATTTACATTGTCTACTCTTGTTAGAAGTTTAGATTTCTAAGATTCATTTCACAATGAGTATCACAATGAGATCAGCTATCACAGTAGGTTTGTAAACTAAGAAATTTTGAGGCAGGTCACTATACAACAAGTTTGAATAAAGAAACTGGAGCTAAATTGACTGTTACTCTCTTGCTGATCTATCTAGGAGTGAATGTAGTCAAATCAGAGTTCTGAACAAGTTTACTTTGTGAAGGGAGTGTGTAGAATGATAATATCTTCAATCAATAGGTTTAATGGAAAGTTACTGACATTGAACAGTTTGTCTCAACATGGTTACCTTTATTGTAATTATACACATAACAGACTCAATTATCAGGGAGAGGTGGGCACCGCAGGGAGTGCAATGCATTATTTCCCCCTCCAACTCTATTTTGATTTAATCCCTGCCCTCCCTTCACTGTTTGGTCACGCAGCATTGCCCTTTGATGTGAAGGGCACTGCTTGTCACTGGCCACTTGAGTGTTTCTTTTCTTCCTGGTGGTGAAAACCGAATAAAGATTTGTGCACATTATGTCTTTCACTGTGCCTTACAAAAAAAACAAACTCAATTATGCTGCTGCACATTAGAATGAAACAGTTGTATTCATTGTCAAGAGTAAATCTTCCATCTCATTGCTCATAGATGATTGATGCTTGAAGCTTAATTCCTAATGGTTAACCAGTACCACTCTCAGGGTTTTCCTTAGAATTCTTGACTGACATCAAACTGCTAATCTGAGTTTGATGCTCGTGTAATGTTCTGTCTGTATATTCACAGAAGGAGCGGGAGCAGCGGAGGAAGTGACGGGGACCAGAGGGGTAGCCAGGAAGGATAGCAGTGAGTATATATACTCACCCTTCGACGCCAACGGCCATTTTGAGTGTGAGCAGCAGCAGAGGTAAGACGAACCCGGAAGACTGCAGCTAAGGTAAGGCAGTTTTTTAAAATTACTTACCGGGAGCGGACAGCGGTGTTTTCCCTTTCACAGAAGGAGCGGGAGCACCGGAGAAAATGACGAGGACCAGAGGGGCAGCCGGGAAGGAAAGCAGTGACCATATATATCAGCAAGGCCTGACACTGTGGTAAAGAAGGGAAGGGGGCAGAATAGAAAAGTACTCGTGGGGACTCGATAGTTAGGGGAATCGACAGGAGATTTTGTGGTCAGGATCGGGATTCCCGGAAGGTATGTTGCCTCCCTGGTGCCAGGGTCCGGGAGGTCTCCGATTGGGTGTAGAAGGTTCTAAAAGGGGAGGGCGAACAGTCAGAAATTGTGTTACATATTGGCACCAATGATATAGCCAGGAAAAGGATTAAAGATATAAAAAGTGATTTCAGGGAGTTAAGATAGAAGCTGCAAAGCAGGATGAACAGAGTAGTGTTCTTTAGTTTATTACCGGTGCCACGAGACAGCGAGACGAGGAACAGGGAGCGGGGGGCAGCTTAACATGTGGCTGCGCAGCTGGTGTAGGAGGGAGGGCTTCAGATATGTAGATAATTAGGATGCCTTCTGGGGAAGGTGGGACCTGTACATGAAGGGCGGGTTGCATCTGAACTGGAAGGGGACCAATGTCCTGGGTGGAAGGTTTGCTCGAGTAGTTCGAGAGGGTTTAAACTAGTATGGCAGGGGGATGGGAACCTGAGCTGTATACCGGAGGTGAGAGTTGATGCAGATGAGGCAATAGCAAGAGGTAGACCAGCTAGTGGGAAGGATTTTCCTGGGAAGGAACCAAGGGATCAGTTAAAGTGTGTTTGCTTTAACGCAAGGAGTATCAGGAATAAAAGTGATGAGCTTAGGGTATGGATCAGTGCCTGATGCTATGATGTTGGCCATAACAGAGACATGGGTTTCTCAGGGGCAGGAATGGTTGCTGGATGTTCCATGGTTTAGAGCATTTAAAAAGAATAGGGCGGCGGGAAAAAGAGGAGGGGGTGTAGCACTACTAATCAGAGAGGGTATCACAGCTACAGAAGCTTCCATTGTCGAGGAAGATCTGCCTACCGAGTCAGTATGGGTGGAAATTAGGAACAGCAAGAGAGCAGTCACCTCACTAGGGGTTTACTATAGGCCCTCCAATAGCAGCAGGGAGATGGAAGAAAGCATAGCTCGGCAGATTTTGGAAAAATGTGGACGTAGTAGGGTTGTTGTAATAGGTGACTATAACTTTCCCAATATTGATTGGAACCTCCTTTGAGCAGAAGATTTGAATGGAACTGTTTTTGTAACGTGTGTTCAGGAGGGTTTCCTAACTCAGTACGTTGACAGGCCGATGAGGGGAGAGGCCATTCTAGACTTGGTGCTCGGAAACGAGTCGGGGCAGGTATCAGATCTTGTGGTGGGAGAGCATTTTGGTGATAGTGACCACAACTGCCTCACATTCTACATAGCTATGGTGAAGGAGAGGATTAGGCAAAATGGGAGGATATTTCATTGGGGAAGAGGAAACTATGATGCAATTAGACATGAGTTAGGAAGCATGGACTGGGAGCAATTGTTCCATGGTAAAGGCACTATAGACATGTGGAGACTGTTTAAGGAACAGTTGTTGCAAGTGATGAATAAATATGTCCATCTGAGACAGGCAAGAAGGGGTAAGATAAAGGAACCTTGGATGACGAGAGCGGTGGAGCTTCTCGTCAAAAGGAAGAAGGTAGCTCACATAAGGTGGAGGAAGCTAGGGTCAAGCTCAGCTCTAGAGGATTACAGGCAGGCGAGGGAAGAGCTCAGAAATGGTCTGAGGAGAGCCAGGAGGGGGCATGAGAAAGGCTTGGCAGAACGGATTAGGGAGAACACAAAGGCATTTTACACTTATGTAAGGAATAGGAGAATGGTCAAAGAAAGAGTAGGGCCGATCAGGGATAGCATAGGGAACTTGTGTGTGGAGGTAGGGGAAGCCCTAAATGATTTTTATGCTTTTGTCTTTACGAAAGAAATGAACTTAGTAGTGAATGAAACCTTTGAAGAGCAGGTATGCTTGCTGGAATGGATAGAGATAGAGGAAGCTGATATGCCGAAAATATTGTCACACATTAAGATTGACAAGTCGCCAGGCCCAGACCAGATTTTAACTCGGCTGCTTTGGGAAACGAGAAATGCAATTGCTTCGCCACTTGCGAAAATCTTTGCATCCTCGCTCTCCACTGGAGTCGCACCTGAGGACTGGAGAGAGGCAAATGTAATTCCTCTCTTCAAGAAAGGAAATAGGGAAATCCCCAGCATTTATAGACCAGTCAGTCTGCAAGGTGTTAGAAAGGATTCTGAGGGATAGGATTTATGACCATCTGGAAGAGCATGGCTTGATTAAATGCAGTCAACACGGCTTTGTGAGGGGCAGGTCATGCCTCACAAACCTTATCGAGTTCTTTGAGGATGTGACTAGAAAAGTTGATGAGGGTCGAGCTGTGGATGTGGTGTATATGGACTTCAGCAAGGCATTTCATAAGGTTCCCCATGGTAGGCTCATTCAGGAAGTCAGGAGGAATGGGATACAGGGGAACTTAACTGTCTGGATACAGAATTGGCTGGCCAACAGAAGACAGCGAGTGGTAGTAGAAGGGAAATATTCTGCCTGGAAGTCAGTGGTGAGTTGTGTTCCACAGGGCTCTGTCCTTGGGCCTCTACTGTTTGTAATTTTTATTAATTACTTCGATGAGGGGATTGAAGGATGGGTCAGCAAGTTTGCAGACGACACAAAGGTTGGAGGTGTCGTTGACAGTATAGAGGGCTGTTGTAGGCTGCAGCAGGACATTGACAGGATGCAGAGATGGGCTGAGAGGTGGCAGATGGAGTTCAACCTGGATAAATGCGAGGTGATGCATTTTGGAAGGTCGAATTTGAAAGCTGAGTACAGGATTAAGGATAGGATTCTTGGCAGTGTGGAGGAACAGAGGGATCTTGGTGTGCAGGTACACAGATCCCTTAAAATGGCCACCCAAGTGGACAGGGTTGTTAAGAAAGCATATGGTGTTTTGGCTTTCATTAACAGGGGGATTGAGTTTAAGAGTCATGAGATCTTGTTGCAGCTCTATAAAACTTTGGTTAGACTGCACTTGGAATACTGCATCCAGTTCTGGTCACCCTATTATAGGAAAGATGTGGATGCTTTGCAGAGGGTTCAGAGGAGGTTTACCAGGATGCTGCCTGGACCGGAGGGCTTATCTTATGAAGAGAGGTTGACTGAGCTCGGGCTTTTCTCATTGGAGAAAAGGAGGAGGATAAGGGACCTAATTGAGGTATACAAGATAATGAGAGGCATAGATAGTCTCTGGCTATTGACTCTATTTCCCAGGGCAGAAATGGCTAACACGAGGGGTCATAGTTTTAAGCTGGTTGGAGGAAAGTATAGAGGGAATTTCTGAGGCAGGTTCTTTACACAGAGAGTTGTGAGAGCATGGAAGCGAGGTCATTGGGGATATTTAAGAGACTGCTGGACATGCATATGGTCACAGAAATTTGAGGGTGCATACATGAGGATCAATGGTCAGCACAACACCGTGGGCTGAAGGGCCTGTTCTGTGCTGTACTGTTCTTTGTTCTATATTCAGCCATGTATGTCATTGGTAGGTGTCTCATGCAATTGTTTAGGATATTTTTGTGATAAGGCTGAAATGATCAAACATTGCTAGATCTACTTTGAGATCTCAAGTAGTCGCAGCTATCTATAATGTACAGAATAGATCTTAATTGAACTGCTTCATTTCCCACAGCTTGTTTAAGAGCCTCGCCTTCAACAGCTCTACCTAAAGGCCCTGAAAGCACCCATTTGCTTTCCTGCCTTGAATACCAAGCTGGCACCTGTGGATCCTGATCAATTTTATCCAGCACCATTGATGATCTAGAGTGTCCAGATCAACCTTTACACAAAGGGTGGCACTGGCACAGTGGTTAGCACTGTGCCTCACAGCACATTGAACATGGGTTCAATTCCAACCTTGGGCAACAGTCTATATGGAATTTGTATGTTCCCCTGTGTCTGTGTGGATTTCCTCTGGGTGTTCCAGTTTCTTCTCACAAGCCAAAGATGTGCAAGTTAGGTGAATTGGCCATGCTGAAAATGTCTGTAGTGTTCAGGCTAAGTTGGTTAACTATGGTAAATGTGGGGTTATGGAGATAGGGTGGGATGCTCTTTGGAAGATCAGTTCAGAGTCAATGAGCTAAACGACTTCTGTAGGTACTGTATAGATTCTATTCTATGAACTCCAAGAACCTCTTTCAAAGAAGATTGAAGCAATGGGATCTACCTTCAAGGAAAGGTAGCATAGATACAATTCTATCACCATTGTCCACCCAACATGCCCCCCTCGATTGTACCCACACAGTTCCAATGCTCCACCTTGTTCTGTATTGTGATCTAAAGCTAATAGGTGAGTAACTAGAAGGTGTAGACCATACAGCCCTTCAAGCCTGTTGTACTATTTACGTAATACAATATGGCTGATCGGTTATCTCAGCCTTAAATGTATTCAGTGAGGGTGCAGTCACCTCCTGAGAGTTTGGAGAATCCAAAGGGGTTTTACAAATACATTAAGGACAAAAGGGTAACTAGGGAGAGAATAAGACCCCTCAAAGATCAGCAAGGCGGCCTTTGTGTGGAGCCACAGAAAATGGGGGAGGTACTAAATGAATATTTTGCATCAGTATTTACTGTGGAAAAGGATATGGAAGATATAGACTGTAGGGAAATAGATGCTGACATCTTGCAAAATGTCCAGATTACAGAGGAGGAAGTGCTGGATATCTTAAAATGGTTAAAGGTGGATTAATCCCCAGGACTTGATCAGGTGTACCCGAGAACTCTGTGGGAAGCTAGAGAAGTGATTGCTGGGCCTCCTGCTGATATATTTGTATCATCGATAGTCACAGGTGAGGTGCCGGAAGACTGGAGGTTGGCAAATGTGGTGCCACTGTTTAAGAAGGGCAGTAAAGACAAGCCAGGGAACCATAGACCGGTGAGCCTGACCTCGGTGGTGGGAAAGTTGTTAGAGGGAATCCTGAGGGACAGGATGTACACATATTTGGAAAGGCAAGGACTGATTTGGGATAGTCAACATGGCTTTGTGTGTGGGAAACCTTGTCTCACAAACTTGATTTTGTTTTTTGAAGAAGTAACAAAGAGGATTGATGAGGGCAGAGGGTAGATGTGATCTATATGGACTTCAGTAAGGTGTTTGACAAGGTTCCCCATGGGAGACTGATTAGCAAGATTAGATCTCATGGAATGCAGGGAGAACTAGCCATTTGGATACAGAACCTTGCTCAAAGGTAGAAGACAGAGGGTGGTGGTGGAGGGTTGTTTTTCAGACTGGAGGCCTATGACCAGTGGAGTACCACAAGGATCGGTGCTGGGCCCTCTACTTTTTGTCATTTACATAAATGATTTGGATGCGAACATAAGAGGTACATTTAGTAAGTTTGCAGATGACACCAAAATTGGAGGTGTAGAGGACAGCGAAGAGGGGTATCCCAGATGGGCCAATGGGCTGAGGAGTGGCAGATGGAGTTTAATTCAGATAAATGCATGGTGCTGCATTTTGGCAAAGCAAATCTTAGCAGGACTTACACACTTAATGGTAGGGTCCTAGGGAGTGTTGCTGAACAAACAGACCTTGGAGTGCAGGTTCATAGCTCCTTGAAAGTGGAGTCACAGGTAGATAGGATAGTGAAGAAGGCATTTGGTATGCTTTCCTTCGTCAGAGTATTGAGTACAGGAGTTGGGAGGTCATGTTGCGGCTGTACAGGACATTGGTTAGGCCACTGTTGGAATATTGCTTGCAATTCTGGTCTCCTTCCTATCGGAAACATGTTGTAAAACTTGAAAGGGCTCAGAAAAGATTCACAAGGATGTTGCCAGGGTTGGAGGATCTGAGCTACAGGGAGAGGCTGGACAGGCTGGGGCTGTTTTCCCTGGAGCGTCGGAGGCTGAGGGGTGACCTTATAGAGGTTTACAAAATTATGAGGGGCATGGATAGGATAAATAGACAAAGTCTTTTCCCTGGGATCGGGGAGTCCAGAACCAGAGGGCATAGGTTTAGGGTGAGAGGGAAAAGATATAAAAGAGACCAAAGGGGCGACTTTTTCACACAGAGGGTGGTACTTGTATGGAATGAGCTGCCAGAGAATGTGGTGGAGGCTGGTACAATTGCAACATTTAAGAGACATTTGGATGCGTATATGAATAGGAAGGGTTTGGAGGGATATGGGCCGGGCGCTGGCAGGTGGGACTAGATTGGGTTGGGATATCTGGTCGGCATGGACGGGTTGGACCGAAGGCTCTGTTTCCATGCTGTACATCTCTATGACTCTATGACTTTCAGTGAAGACTTTCCTCTTCATTTCAATTCTAAAAAAATGTCTATTTGGACTATCACTTACATTATCATCACCCATAACATACATTCTATAGTCTCTGGGACATTCTAACAGTACATTATTGTTCCCTAAATGAAGCTCAAGATTTTCTCAAACATTATTTGGTCATAGTATGACCTCTTAAACTGTAGCACCAAACCATGATTTTATAGGGCAATATTATTGATCTACTATAAGAGACTCAGGTACAGTATTTTATGCAGAATAAGAGAAAAACCTTTGCCCGCAACCTTGTATCGACTCTATCAATTGTTGTTTCTGCCATTGCTCCTACTCCAATCAAAATGGAAATGTATTCAGATCTTCTATCTAACAACATTTAATCCTAAATTGATTAGCCAATTGGTACAGTTTGTGCAGCTCTACTTCAAACATTACAAACAAGAACAGAGAGCAATACAGCAGAGAATGCCCTTCGACCCTGCAAGCCTGCGCCAACACATTTTGCTCTTCCATTCTAAAACTGTCTTCATTTACAAGATCTGTATCCCTCTATTCCATTCCTATTCATGTATTCATCCTGGTGCTTCCGGAATCCTGCTAATGTGTCTGCTTCCATCACCTACTCTGCAATTTATGAAATACGAAATAGACTCAATAGTATTGCTGCATATAAGAGTGGAGTGTTTGTGTTTGTTGACACAAGTAAATCTTCCATGTTGTAAGTAATCATATCCTGGTTGCTCAATTCTGATGGTGAATCAACTCCTACGTTAAATCCCTTTTGGAGTCCCTAACTAATGCCCTCCCTGACCTGTACTATAACTATATTCAGCTACTTAACATCCTTAGGAGATCTTTCAGGGTGCTGTTTAACATATTCTAGAGGTTGACCAAATATAATTGTTTGCTTGGGTCCCTGGTAAATAATTGCCCTCAACTACAGACAGAGTAGAGCTAAAAATAACTGCTTCATTTGCTAAGTACATCTTCTCTTGGGAGAAGAAACTGTTGAACAGGCTTATCTCCAATAACAAAGCCCAGCAACAATTTGGTTTGGTTCTACAACAGGCCTCATAAGTATTAGTTGCCTGCCTCCCTGTCTCTGGCACCAAGGCAGCATCAGTGGTTTCTGATCAAAAATATACTGCACCATCGATGATTTGGAGAGTCCAGCTTGACAATGCTCCAAACCCAAGAATCATTGTTCAAAAAGGACATTGAAGAGACAAACAATCCCACCACCATTGTCCTCCCACCATGTTCACTGGGTTGTAACCATCCAATAATTTGTTTTTCTATCATGTGACTCAAAATGAAACCAAAGAGAGATTTAATCAATTGGTCCCTTGAAATGGTTTGAACTGAGAAGTTAAACTTTGACATTACAGGGCCGGGTTAACCTTAGACTGACATCAAAGTGACATTAGCCATGACAGTAGGTTCATCATCAATGTAAATCTGAGTCAGGAAGTTGCAAAACCAGTCTCCATGAAAGAAGTGAAATTGCACAACAGGTATGAACTGACTGATATATCTAGGAGTAAAGTTGGTCAGCTCGAGGAAATCAACAGGTTTACTTTGTGAAGAGAATGTGACCAATAGCAGCGTTAGCAAGCAAAAGATTAGACTGAAGACTACAGCCAGTGAATGGCTTGTATCTCCATGGTTACCTTGTATTGTAATTTGTCATTTATAAAATGGGTTCGTTTTTGAGACAGGGTAGTACACAGTCTGTTTCAGTCATGGAAATTATGTTGATCTGGCTTTTCCTCTCTGGTTAATCAGTTTAGGAGAGATTGTGAATGTGAACATCTTGGCTAGTGGAGGGAATGTGAAAATTTGTGTCAGCTGCATTCAGAGCTTGCTTCTGGAAAGGAGTTTGTTTATGAAAATCATTGAGCCTTAATACTAAATCTATTGTTTATTGAATGCAGTTTTGGGATAGAATGAATGAGTGAGTGAATAAGGGCAGAGCCATGGATGGGGGAGTTCAAGATTGAATAATTGTTAGACAAATAATCACCAGCACTCAGCTCAGGGTTAAAATTCTTAAGAATCAAAGTTGGGATTTTGATATAATTCTTCACATAAATGGGTGTTGCCAGTAAATAGTGAGACTGAAACTTTAATATGGTTGGAAAGAATTTGTCAGTTATCGAATTACAGGATCACTGAAATAATTGACACCAGTAACATAATAAGCAATGAAAGTGGCCACATTCAGATTTGCCTCAGAACCTGTTTTCAGCATTTAAGGTTAAGTAGTTTTTACTGCACAAGGGGAGCTTTAAAAGAATAGTTTTTATGGTTGCAATCAGTATTTTCTGAGTCTAATTTCTCCTTTTGCCACAGGTATATAGTTGGTGCCAGGATGAGTGAAAGGAACTGGGTTTAATTAAACTACCAACAGATTCATCATGAGAAATGCAACAACAAAGGCAAGTGGATCTCACACAGTGAACCCCCCGACTAAAAACTGATCAGTTCCAGTAGAGATAATGCAAAGACCAGAACAGTGAAACTGAAACAGCCCACACAACGTCCCTCTTTGTCCCATCCACTACCTTCATGTCAACTCTACATCCTTTGATTACATTTTTAATTGACAGTCATTAACTATCCTCCCAAGATCTAGAGTCTCTCAGAGGCTATTTATATCCTTTGGATTGTGTTCTGGCATACTGAGATACTGAGATATTCCTGACCATTCTCCAATGAACTGCTCTGAATTTAATTTCCACTATTGATTGTTACCAATATTCACCCACTCATTCTAGGCAGGATGCTTCATGTCCCCACTTTGGTGAGAACCAATCATTAATTTTAACAGTAAACTTTAGGGGATTTCTCCAATTGTCCTTGTTCTGTCAGTAATGTTTGCACAGGCCCATTTCTAACAATGTATGAATAAGAGGTGATTATTTATGGAGTTCAATAACTTCCAGCAGTAGGCGCTTCTGCATTTGAGTTCTTTGATGAATGCTTATATATATAATGGGTGGGAGGCTTTACTCAGGATGTATGTGTTTTGACAGCAGTCAACAGGGTAGAGATTGCTTGAAATTACAATAGACTTGAAATATAAACTGTAGAGAATATGACATTATAAAATTTTAGACTCAGTGCAGGGCAGGGTAGTAATAATGTTAGTCGCAGTTATTCATCAAAACTGGGTCAAAATCCTAGAACTCAGTAACAACACTGTGAGTGTACTAACATCAATTGAAATGAAATGGTTCAAGAAAGTGGAAATAAAGGGTTGAAGAAAATAGCTGGCCTTGCCAAAAATGTCATATCCGTGATAAAGAAAGAAGCGACATCGCATTCCTGGCTTTCGTGGTCAAAGTGACACATTGGGCAGATTTTCATTGTCAAGGCCAAAGCAGATGTGAGTGGGAAGTTGGGGTGGGTGCTAAGCCCACAAAAGGTGGCGTCAGATGGCAAACAGATGGAAAACTCCGAAGTACTACTTCCAGGTTTCAATTTGCAGGATTTACAGATAAAACAAAACAAAAACGGAGATGGATCAGTTTTTGAGTATCAAAGGGATCAAGTGTTACAGGAAGGAGGCAGGAGAATTGGGTTGAGAAACTTATCAGCCATGATTGAATGGCAGAGCAGACACGATGGACTGATGGACTAATTTCTGCACCTATGTCTTTATGATCTAAAAATGCAATTGCCTAGTAATTAACTGAGAAATTACAATGCCAAAAAAATTCAGGATTTGAGTGACATCCAACAGTTTCCCAAGCTGTGGCGAAGACACAAGGGTTATCAGGCTGACAAAAAGGTGTAATCTGTCATTTAGATGGAAAGTGGCAGGTTGGGAAGCTGTCAAACAGTGAAACTGCGAAGAGGAAGTGATGTATACTGAGGGGGCTGGTACTCATAGCAATGTTGTGCCCTTTTACTGTCTGACAGCTGGTTTCCAGTTTTTTGGAGTCAGTTCCCCTGATTTATTCTTCACTTTTCCTGACTTGGCCTTCCCTGCTATCAGCCTTCACCACAGCAAGGTAAACAGCTTGTGCGGTTCCATTTTGAATACTGAACGCAGATAAAAAGAAGCAGCTTCAATACCATCAACAGCACCAGCAAGCAGCAGGAGCAAAACCAGCATGAGCAAAACCAACAGGAGCACCAGCTGCCTTCTCCTGAGGTAAGGACCCTCAAATAGGGTCTAACTGCAGGGGTCAGCTCTCTCAACATGTGCGATTCCCACTATGTCAGTGTTTTAAAAAAATTCTCAAGGTCAGGTTCGTAGGAGAGTAGTCTGACACAGAACAAACGACCAAGAGGCGAGTCTGCTAGAATATGAGCATTTTATTCCCCGCAGCGTCGCCACAACCAGGTCTCATACTTACAACGGGTCTGGCTTATACTCACTCTACATGTTACCGGAACTGGGAGCCGTCAGTTCTCGTAGAGCGGTTGCCAACAACCCACGCTCGGCGGTTAAACGTAACCCCGGAGCAGACTCCCGGGTCTGGCTTATACTCACTCTACATGTTACCGGAACTGGGAGCCGTCAGTTCTCGTAGAGCGGTTGCCAACAACCCACGCTCGGCGGTTAAACGTAACCCCGGAGCAGACTCCCGGGTCTGGCTTATACTCACTCTACATGTTACCGGAACTGGGAGCCGTCAGTTCTCGTAGAGCGGTTGCCAACAACCCACGCTCGGCGGTTAAACGTAACCCCGGAGCAGACTCTCCGAACTGGAGACTTTTCCAGCTGATATACTCTTTTCCAGATATAAACATCCATGTGAACAGCAGAGCAAGGCTAAAAAACACATTCCATTCTGGTTACATACAGATAAGAAGATTCACACGGGGAGGTGTGTAATAAGATTCACACGGGACTAAGCAACACCTCCATTCCGGTTAGATTCACACATGTATTGGGACATAATTTTTAACCGTTTCACCACAGTCAGGAAATTCAGTCTTTCCATGGCAAGTCGATGCTGACATCTGCAGCATCCAGGAGCAAGACATTCTTCCCAGTGGACCAGTTGAATACATATTGCCAGTGGAGGCCAACGTGCCTGTGATTGAGGTATCAGTCCTTGGTTCTCAGCCTCTCCCTGCAGTTTTGTACTTACTTCTGCAAAAAGAAAAAAACTGAGTATGAGAAATGGACTGTACAGAGAGGAGGATAGTCTAATGCTTGCTAAGGAGCAAATATCAGCAATGACACGCTATGAAAGCCTAAAGTCCCTGAAAATCTTTAACAAATCAAATGTTTCTTCGCGGACACCTTCACTGAATGGTAGGGAAACATTGAAGCCAGATGTTGATGCTGTGGCTGAGTTAAAGAGCCACTGCATACTCTACTTTTGAATCAAATAGGTGCACAAACTGCCATCAAACTCTTCACTCTCTGCAGGTCACTTAGGAGCAGATTCCACACATTGCATTCTATTGCTGCTTGAATTCAGGAGCATGTTTCCTGGTGCCACATTAGGTCAGAACTGGAAACACAACAGGCAAGTGAACCAGCTGCTCTGTAATCCCACACTGACTAGTTGATGATCCACATAGACGTTGTTCTAATGCTAATGTACCTTGCAGCAAAAGGTGCTTTTAGTTAATCATTTACTGACCCTGCAAACCGTGCATCTCAGATATACCTGCTTTTGAATGCTGTCAGTCTGAACTCATACAGACAGACTGCAGACTGCAAAGTAGTTTGATAGTAGCCTCTTAGTTTTGTTCACCCAAACACTGTCCAACTGTTACTCAGGGTAACAAGCCCTGATGCTGCTTGGTCAAATGATATGTTGGTCCATGGAGGCAGAAGCAGGAGAAATTAGTCTGGGCAGTGAGGAAATATCAGAGAAATCTAACTAATACAATTCTGTGTCTGTCTACATCAGTAACAATTAGATTAGATTACTTACAGTGTGGAAACAGGTCTTTTGGCCCAACAAGTCCACACCGATCCTCCGAAGAGCAGCCCACCCGGATCCATTCCCCTACATTTACCCCTTCACCTAACACTATGGGCAATTGAGCATGGCCAATTCACCTAATCTGGATATTTTTGGACTGTGGGAGGAAACCAGAGCACCCGGAGGAAACCCACACAGACACGGGGAGAATGTGCAAACTCCACACAGTCAGTCATTTGAGGTGGGAATTGAACCCGTGTCTCTGGCACTGTGAGGTAGCAGTGCTAACCACTGTGCCACCGTGCCGCCCACTAAAATTTATGTTCTGTAGCCTTTTGTGAATATGTTTTACATTTTTTGTGCCCATGCTTGTGACAGCATTGCTGGCCTGTTAGCAAAACTGGACTGTATTGCTTAAGATATTAGATATTAGATTCAGTTGGAAACATGCCCTTCAGTCCAACAAGTCCACACAGATCCTCCGGAGAGTAACCCACCCAGATCCATTTCCCTCTGACTTATGCACCTAACTCTATGGGCAATTTAGCATGGCCAATTCACCTAACCTGCACATCTTTGGACTGTGGGAGGAAACCCACGCAGACATGGGAAGAATGTGCAAACTCCACACAGACAGTTGCCCAAGGCTGGTATTCGAACCTGGGATCCTGGTGCTGTGATCAGAGAAAAATTGTCAGCTTGGGAGAAATAAGGGGTCAAAAACCAACACAACTTGAACTAGCAGAGAAACTCTACTGGAACAACCTACAAGTCACCAAATTCACTGTACCTCATTGTTTACATACCAGACATCTAAAGGTGATCACTAAAGTGATCATAGATTTACAGATAATAATTATCGAAAACACACTCGGTTTTAGAATGGACTGTTCCAACAGAAGTTTGGCAACTGCAATCCCACTATTCAGTAGAGGAAGGAGTGAAAAAGTACAGACCTACTGGACAGTTAGGCTGATATCATAGGAAAGTTCTGGAATCTTGTATGAGTCAGAATAAAGTAAAGAAAAATGGGCATAACTGGTGGAGAATATTGAAACATGTTTACAATTATGTGGTTACAGGAAGATCAGGACTGGGAGTAAATGTCCAAGGGTACTCTATTCCCAAAAAGATAGACAAGGAGGAGCAAGAGGTGGAGTTGCTTTATTAGTTAAGAATAACATCACGGCTGTATTAAGAAATTATGTTGGTACGATGGACAAAAAGGCCGAATCAATCTGGATGGAAATAAAAATCAAGCAAATAAACCTCTGAGGTAGGAGTATTTTACAGGCTCCCAAATCGTCTTTCTGAAAAATGGCAAGGCATAAACCAGGAAATAATGAGGGCTTGTGAGAAGGGCACAAAGGTAATTGTGGGTAATTTGAGCATGTTCAATAACTGAATTAATCAACTTGGCAAGGGTAGCCATGAAGGTTTATAGACTGTTTGAGGAATTGATTTTTAGACCAATATATCACGGAACCAATCAGACAACTGACTACTTAAGACTTGGTATTATGTAAAGAGGATGGATTAATAATGGTCCTATAGTTAAGGATCCTCTTGGAATGAGTGACCACAACATGCTAAAGTTTCAAATTCAGATGAAAAGAGTGAAGACAGAGTCACGCACAAGAGTTTTAGTGTTGGGCAAAGGTAATTATACAGGCCTGAGGAAGGAGTTGACCTGAATAGGAAGGATAAGAATATTAAAGGGCAGGACAGTTTAATAAAAAGTGGCAAATGCTTAGGGAGACACCAAATACTGCTCAATTAAACTGTGCCACCAAGGCGCGGTGGGGAAAGACCACTGTGTAAAGTCTGCCTGCCTAACGAAGAACAGGGGGCCCATGCAGTCATTTGGGCTCTGCTGAAGCCTCAGCTAATTATATGGGCATATGATTGAAAAATGTACAGACCTGTATAAAAATGATAAATTCTGATCTCTGTATGTACATGTTTACATATGTATGGCACGACCAACTGTACAGACCATCAAATTATTTTATGAATAAAGTATATTTTTGAAATAAAAAAAAAGTATTCCTGAGAGGAAGAGGAATTGTAAAAAGGTGAAAAATCATTCATGGCTGAACAAGGAAGTCAAAGGACAAATACTAGGGCATAATACACTGCAAAATTGCATGGCACTCTGGAGGTTTAGGGAGAACTTTAAACATCAGCAAAGGGTTACTAAAAGCAAAATCAGTAGAGCTAAGATGAACTATGATAGGAAGCTAACAGAAAACATAAACACTAATTCCAAAAACTTCTTTAAGTGTGTAAAAAGGAAGAGAATAGTGAAAATAAAGCTACCACTGGATTGGAAACATGCTTAGTGGGCGGCACGGTGGCACAGTGGTTAGCACTGCTGCCTCACAGCGCCAGAGACCCGGGTTCAATTCCCACCTCAGGCAACTCTCTGTGTGGAGTTTGCACATTCTCCCTGTGTCTGTGTGGGTTTCCTCCGGGTGCTCCGGTTTCCTCCCACAATCCAAAAATGTGCAGGTTAGGTGAATTGACCATGCTAAATTGTCCGTAGTGTTAGGTGAAGAGGTAAATATAAGAGTATGGGTCTGGGTGGTATACGCTTCGGCGGGTCGGTGTGGACTTGTTGGGCCGAAGGGCCTGTTTCCACACTGTAAGTAATCTAATCTAATCTAATGTGAAATCCGTATTCAAAAAAGGAGACAGGCAAACAGTAGAAAACTATAGACCAGTTAGTTTAACCTGTACAGTGGGGAGATTGCTGGTGTCAATCATAAAGGAGGAAATAACTGAACACTTGGAAAAACAAAGCTCAATTCACCAGTGTCAGCACAGATTTATGATGGGCAAGCTTTGTTAAAAATTTGCTGGAGTTCTTTTAGGATGTAACTGGCAAGGTGGATAATGGGGATCCGGTGGATATAGTATATCCAGATTTCCAAAAGGCATTTGACAAGATGCCACCTAAAAAACTGATCTAAAAGGTTAGATCCCAGAGGGTTAAGGGTAGAGTATTGGCTTGGATAGAAGATTAGTGTTAGAAATCATAGGATTGGGATAAACGAGTCCTTCTCTGCATGGTGAACTCTAACTAGTGGAGTGCCATAGGCATCAGTTTTCGGAACTCAACTACTTACAATCTATATAAATGATCTGCAAGCAGGGATAGGGTGGAACAAAGCAACATTTGCTGATGATTCTAAGCTATGTGGGAAAGCAGGCTGTAATGAGCAAATAAAAAGATAATAGATGGATATTGATAGGCTAAGAGAATGGGCCATAATCTGGCAGATGGAGTTTTTAATGCAGATAAGTGTGATGCTGTCCACTTTGGCCAGAAAAATATAAGAGCAAATTATTTTTTAAATAGGAAGCAGATTCAAAATGTGTAAGTGCAGAGGGATCTGGGCATTTTTGTGGACGCATCGCAGAAAGTGGGTCCGCTAATGCAGCATATCAGAAGAACAGCAAATGGAATCCTGGCATTTATTGCAATAAGACTGGATTGTAAAAGTAAAGAAGTGTTCTTGCAAATATATAAGGCATTCGTGAGACCACAACTGCAGTATTGTATACAGTCTTGGTTTCCTTACTTGAGAAAGGATGTGGTGCTCTGGAGAGAGTTCAGAGGAGTTTCATCAGGTTGATTGCAGGTCTGAAAGAGCTGTTAAATGTAAAGTAGTTCAATAGACTGGGCTTTTAGTTGCTGGAGTTCAGAAGAATGAGGAGGGATTTGATTGAGGTATATAAAACGCAAAAGGGACTGATCATATGGATGTAAACATATGTTCCCCCTTGTGGGACAGTCTCAAACAAGAGGTCACAAATACAATGTGAGAGGAGGTAAATTCAAAAGTGAGATGAAGAGAAAACATCTCTCTCAGAGGGTTGTGAATCTGTGGAACTCACTGCCCCAGAGTGCAGTGGAGTTAGAATCAATCAAGAGACTCAAGAAAGAAATAGATACATTTCTGATCAAAAGCAGAATAAAGGGCGATGTGGAGCAGGCAGAAAAGTGGAGCTGAAATCTGGATAAGATCATTCTTGGTCACGTTAAATGTTGGAGTGGGCTCAAACGGCTGAATTGCCTACTCCCGCTCCTAATTCCTATGTTTCTATGAAGGAAATTTGAATATCTAATTTAGAAACTCAAAATACAAACCAATGAAGTTAAAGTAAAATTTGAAAATTAATTGGGTGGAGAAACTATTTGAGATGTTTAAGGTTGCAAATATTAGGGCAGACAAGGAATTGCAAGAAAGTGAAATATGCTGGGATTTATAAAAAGCAAGGTGGGGACAGGTGGGCCTGCTCTCCTGCATTACTACTTGATTTGGAACTGGAAACAGACCTTAATAAGGTCCACCCCAGAGAAACTATACCAATGCTCCTTGATGGTAAAATGCTCATTCTGCTCCCTCTCTATCCAGCTGAGAGGCTGCTGCTCTGAGCACATCCTTTGCACATAAAGTGACATTTCACTGCCTGACAGCAGACTCCCAGCTTCTTGGAAGCCAGTTCTCTTGTCTTGCTCATCATTTGCACAGATCAGCCCTTCCGTGTTGTCCACCATAGTGTGGGAACAGCTGCAGTATCTACACTGTGAACATCTGATGAGGAACAAGGCAAGCAGCAAAAGTAACACCAACAGCAGGAGCAAATCCATGCAGGAGCACCACTGTCTTCTCCTCAGCCACATGGCACTGCACAGGGTAGACCTGAGGGGCATTGAGATCCAGCTGGCAGGAGGTCAGACCCAAAGCATGGTCTACATGCAGAGGGTCAGCTCTCTCAACATGGCTAATTCACACTATGTCAGGAGGCTCAGTCTTTCAAGGCAGGTCAGTGCTGAAATCTGCAGCTTCCGGGAGCAAAGCCTCCTTCCCAGCTGAACATGTATTGCCAACGGTGGTCAAGGTGCCTGTGATTGAAGTATCAACCCCTGGTTCTCAGTCTCTCCCTGCCATTCTGCACTCAGTCCTTTACAAAGGGAGAAAGCAAACACGAGAGTCTTCAAAATGGATTGTGCAGAGCAGAGTACTGCTGCCAGGGTGCATTACTGTCCACATACTGCAGATGTCAGCAGCGAGGTGCCATAAGGTCTTGGGCACACTGAGAAATCTTTGACAATTTCACTGTAATATCTCAGACAGCCTCACTGAGTGGTTGGTAAGTCAGAAGTCAGTCCCTTGTCCTTTTCCTCCATCACACTGATTTGTCCTCCCTTCTGTCAGCATTCACCACCCTGTGGGAACAGCTTCTGCAGCTCCACTGTGAACCTCTGATGAGGAGCAAGATATGTCGCAAAAACAGCACCACACAACACCAGCAGCAGCAGCAGAGGCAAAGCCAGCAGGATCAGCAGCTGCCTCCTCCTCAGCCACATGGCACTCCAAAGGGCAGAGCTGATGGACACTGAGATCCAACTGGCAGAAGGTGGGACTCAAAACAGGGTCTACACACAGAGGGTTAGCTTTCTTAACATGTGTGATTCCCAATGTGTCAGAAGGCTCAGTCTGTCATGTCTCTCAGTCCTTCCAGGTCAATGCTGATATATGCAGCTTCCAGGAGCAAGTCCTCCTTCCCAGTGGACAAGCTGGACATACGTTGTCAGTTGAGGTCAAGGTGCCTGTGATTGGAGTATCAGCCCCTGGTTCTCAGTCTCTCCCTGCAGTTCTGAGCTCACTTCTTCTGCAAAGAGAGAAATCAAAATTTTGGGTGTGAGAAATGGATTGTGAGGAAAGGAGGACATTCTCACCCCAGCCAGTGAATATAGCAATCCAGATGCTGCACATGTCTGCTATGACCTGGCATGATTCCTGATTAGGGATTTTGCCTGACCTGCTGTGCTTTTCCAGCACCACACTCTCAACTCTAATCTCCAGCATCTGCAGTCCTCACTTTCACCTGGCATGAAAGGCTGACCCTCCTGAGAACTTTTTGACAAGTCCAATGTTTCATCCAGGACATCCTCACAGAAAATGTGACAGCAGGAAACGTGACAGCAGGATGTTACTGCCAGGCTGTGTTAAAGTGTTAAGACAAAATCTCCTCCGGTATCAAAAAGGTTCCCAAACTGCTTTTGACCTCCCTACTCTATGCAGACCTATCAGGATGAAAACAGCATACTGCATCCCATTTGTGCTTGAATCCGGGAGGGAGATTCCTGGAGTCACAATATGTATGTGGGGAACACAATAGTCAGGAGAATCAGCTGCTCCTTAATCCAGCCTGTATAGTTGATGATCTATACTGAGTTTGTCCTGGTGCTTTTGTACATTGCAGCAAAACATGCTTCTACCTCATCATTTACCCTTGCTGCAAACTCTGCTTCTCAGAAACCCTTGGTGTTGAATACTGTCAGTCTGAACTCACGGGCACACTGCAGATTGCCAAGTAATTTAAGAGCAACCACTTATTTTTATTCTCCCAAACAATTTCCAAATATTACTCAGGGTGACAAGAGATGGCGATGCTCAGTCACCACTATGTATGGATCAACTAATTGTAACTGATTGGAAAATTCAACTCAATTACTTGAAACTGGGACTTGCCAGTGTCTGATAGCTGTTGAGATGGGTTAACACCATCTGTATTATAATAGTGATGGCAAACACATTGCATGTCTTCCAAATACACACTTATATGGCATAAACAAGGAAATAATGAGGGCTTGTGAGAAGGGCACCATGGTAATTTTGGGTGATGTGAACATGTATATCGACTGGATTAATCAACTTGCTGAGAGAAGCCTCACAGAAATGCTAATAGAGTTTATGACAGGTTGTTTTTCACAGTGACATGTCATAGAGCCAATCAAAGAAGTGGCTACTTTAGATTTGGTATTATGTAAAAAGAAAGGATTGATAAATCATCCTGTAGTTAAGGATCCTTTTGGAAGGCAAGAGCACAACATGCTAGAGTTTCAATTTCAGGTTAAGAGTGAAGACAGAGTCACATGCGACAGTTTTACTGTTGAGCAAAGGCAATTACACAGGCCTGAGGAAGGAGTTGGCCTGATTATACAAGGCAAGAATATTAAAGGGCAGGACAGTGGCAAATGCTTAGGGAGACACTGAAATATCTCTCAAATAAAGTATATTCCTGAAAGGAAGAGAAATTGTAAACAAGTGAAAAGTCAACCATGATTTAACAAGGAAGTCAAGGATAACATAAAGAGAAAAACTAGGGCATATCATACTGCAAATTTAGTGGCACTTTGGAGGATTGGGAGAACTTTAAACATCAGCAAAGGCTTACTAAAGGCAAAACCAAAAGAGCCAAGATGAACTACGAAAGGAAGGGAATAGTGAAAGTAAATGCTAGCCCTTTAGAGGAGCAAGTTAATGGAGAGATAATAATAGGAAACTCAGAAATGACAGAAACCAATATACTGTCTCTGTTTTGATACTGGAAGATAATACGTTGCTCCCAAGAAGTTACGATAGAGGAACTTGGTGAAATTATCGAACTAGGGAGAAGTCATTAGGTAAACTGATGGGATTAAAGACACATCAAGTCCCTGGAAACTGACATCCTGCATCCTAGATTATTAAAGGATGTGGCCGCAAAGATAGTGGATGCATTAGTTATAATATTCCACAATTCCCTGGAATCTGAAAAGGTACCGCTGGATTGGAAACATGTAAATGTGAAACCCTTATTTAAACAAGGAGATCAGCAAAAAGTGGGAAATTCTAGACCAGTTAATTTAACCTCTCTAATGGGGAACTTGTTCATGTCAATCATAAAGGAGGAGTAGTCTGCATACTTAGAAAAACAAAGCTCCATTCACCAGTGCCAGCGCGGTTTTATGATAGGCCTGTTGTTCTTTGAGGATGTAACTAGCAAGATGGATATTGGGGATCTGGTGGTTGTGGTATATCTAGAATTCTAAAAGACATCTCACACAATGCCACATAAAAAATTGATCTAGAAGGTATGATCCCAGGAGTTGAAGAACAGAGTTTTGGCTTGGATAGAAGATTGGCTTACTGCTAGAAACCAAAGGATTGGAATAAATGGATCTTTCTCTGGATAAAAAACTGTAACTAATGGGGTGCCACAGGGTTCAGTTTTCAGACTTTGACTATTTACAATCAATATAAATGATCTACAAGCAGGGACAGGGTGCAACAAAGGAAAATTTGAGGAAAATAAGATATGTGGGAAAGTAGGCTGTGATAGGAGATACAGCAATTACAGCTGGATATTGAAAGGCTAAAAGAATAGGCCAGAATTGGCAAATGGAGCTTAACGTGGACAAGTGTGAGGTTGTCCACTTTGGCCAGGAAGATAAAAGGTTGAATTATTATTTAAATGGGAAGCAGATTCAAAGTGTATCAGTGCAGAGGGATCTGGCACCTTTGTGCACGAATCACAGAAAGTGGGTTTGCTGGTGCAGCATATAATATGAACAGCAAATAGAATCCTGGCATTTATTGCAAAAAGACTGGATTGTAAAAGTGAAGAATTATTGTTGTGATTCGATAAGGCATTGATGAGACCACATCTGGAGTACTGCCTCTGGTTTTGGTCTCCTTACTTGAGAAAGGATGTAGAAGGCAGTTCAGAGTTCATCAGGTTGATTGCAGGTCTGAAAGGGCTATTATATGAGGAGTAAAATCTAAAAGAGGATTGATAAGGGGGACATTAAACATTTGTTCCCGACTTTGTGATAGTTTCAAACATGGGTTCACAGATATAGAGTGAGAAGAGGAAGATTGAAAATTGAGATGAAGAGAAACCACTTATCTCAGAGGGTTGTGAATCTGTGGAACTCACTGCCCCAGAGTACAATGGAGTTAGAATCAATCAAGAGATTCAAGAAAGAATTAGATTCATCTCAAATGAAAAGCAGGATAAAGGGCGATGTGGAGCAGACGGAAGATGGAATTGAAATCTGGATAAGATAATCCATGATCATGTTAAATGTCAGAATAGGCTCAAATGTTTCTGAATGTGGATGTACCTACTAGAAAAGGTGCAAAATTTGACCTAATCTTGGGAAATAAGGCAAGGCAGGTGACTGAGGTGTCAGTGAGGGAGTGCTTTGAGGCGAGCAACCATAATTCTATCAGTTTTAAAATAGTGATGGAAAGGATAGACCAGACCTAAAAGTTGAAGTTCTAAATTGGAGGAAGGCTAATTTTGATAGCATTAGGCAAGAACTTTCAAAAGCTGATTGGGGGAAGATGTTGGCAGGTAAAGGGATGGCTGGAAAATGGGAAGCCTTCAGAAATGAGATAACAAGTGTCCAGAGAAAGTATATTCCTGTTAGGGTGAAAGGAAATGATGGTAGGTATAGGGAATGCTGGATGACTAAAGAAATGGAGAGTTTGGTTAAGAAAAAGGAGGAAGCATATGTCAGGTATGAACAGGATAGGTCGAGTGAATCCTTAGAAGAGTATAAAGGCAGTAGGAGTATACTTAAGAGGGAAATCAGGGGGGCAAAAAGAGGACATGAGATAGTTTTGGCAAATAGAGTTAAGGAGAATCCAAAGGGTATTTTCAAATACATTAAGGACAAAAGGGTAACTAGGGAGAGAATAGGGCCACTCAAAGATCAGCAAGGCGGCCTTTGTGTGGAGCTGCAGGAGATGGGGCAGATACTAAATGAATATTTTGCATCAGTATTTACTGTGAAAAAGCACATGGAAGATATAGAATGTAGGGAAATAGATGGCAACATCTTGAAAAATATCCATATTACAGAGGAGAAAGTGCTGGATGTCTTGAAACACGTAGAAATGGATAAATCCCCAGGACCTGATCAGGTGTACCCGAGAACTCTGTGGGAAGCTAGGGAAGTGATTGCTGGGCCTCTTGCTGAGATATTTGTATCATCGATAGTCACAGGTGAAGTGCTAGAAGACTGGAGGTTGGCTAATGTGGTGCCATTGTTTAAGAAGAGTGGTAAGGACAAGCCAGGGAACTATAGACCAGTGAGCCTGACCTTGGTGGTGGGCAAGTTGTTGGAGGGAATCCTGAGGGACAGGATGTACATGTATTTGGAATGGCAAGGACTGATTAGGGATAGTCAACATGGCTTTGTGCGTGGGAAATCTTGTCTCACAAACTTGATTGAGTTTTTTTAAGAAGTAACAAAAAGGATTGATGAGGGCAGAGTGGTAGATGTGATCTATATGGACTTCAGTAAGGCATTTGACAGGATTCCCAATGGGAGACTGGTGAGCAAGATTAGATCTCATGGAATACAGGGAGAACTAGCCATTTGGTTACAGAACTAGCTCAAAGGTAGAACACAGAGGGTGGTGGTGAGGAAGTGTTGTTTTTCAGACTGAAGGCCTATGACCACTGGAGTGCCACAAGGATCGGTGCTGGGTCCACTACTTTTCACCATTTATATAAATGATTTGGATGTGAGCATAAGAGATATAGTTAGTAAGTTTGCTGATGACACCAAAATTGGAGGTGCAGTGGACAATGAAGAAGGTTACCTCAGATTATAATGGGATCTGGATCAGATGGGCCAATGGGCTGAGAAGTGGCAGATGGAGTTTAATTTAGATAAATGTGAGGTGCTGCATTTTGGAAAGCAAATCCTAGCAGGACTTGCACGCTTAATGGTAAGGTCCGAGGGAGTGTTGCTGAACAAAGAGACCTTGGAGTACAGGTTGATAGCTCCTTGAAAGTGGAGTCGCAGGTAGACAGGATAGTGAAGAAGGCGTTTGGTATGCTTTCCTTTATTAGTCAGAGTATTGAGTACAGGAGTTGGGAGGTCATGTTGCAGCTATACAGGATGTTGGTTAAGCAACTTTTGGAATATTGCGTGCAATTCTGGTCTCGTTCCTATCAGAAAGATGTTGGGAAACTTGAAAGGATTCAGTAAAGATTTACAAGGATGTTGCCAAGGTTGGAAGATTTTGAGCTATAGGGTGAGGCTGAATAGGCTAGGACTGTTTTCCCTGGAGCATCAGAGGCTACGGTGTGACCTTATAGAGATTTTTAAAATCACGAGGGACATGGATAGGATAAATAGACAAAGTGTTTCCCAAGGGTAGGAAAGTCCAGAAGTAGAGGGCATAGGTTTAAGGTGAGAGGGGAAAGATATAAAAGAGACCTAAAGGGTAACCTTTTCATGCAGAGGGTGATGCATGTATGGAATGAGCTGCCAGAGGAAGTGGTGCATGCTAGTACAATTGCAACATTTAAAAGGCATCTGGATGGGTATATGAATAGGAAGCGTTTGGAGGGATATGTGCTAGGTGCTGGCAGGTGGGACTAGATTGGGTTGAGATATCTGGTCGGCATGGACGGGTTGGACCGAAGAGTCTGTCTCTGTGCTGTACACCTCTATGACTCTATGAATCTGAATGGCTGAACTGCCTACTCCTGCTCCTAATTCCTAAGTTGCTATGAAGGAAATTTGAATATTTAATTTATGAACTCAAAATACAATCCAACAAAGTTAAAATAAATTCTAAAAAGTGAATTGGGGTGGAGAAATTATTTGAGATATTTAAGGTTGCAAATATTAGGGCAGAAAAGGAAATGCAAGCAAATATATTGGGATTTATAAAAAAGCAAGATGGGGACAGGTGGACTTGTTCTCCTGCATTACTATATCAAATACCAACTTGGTTTGAAACTGGAATCAAATTTAATAGATCATCCCCAGCGGAATTGTGCCAGTGATGGTAAGATGCTCATTCTGCTCCCTATCCAGCTGAGAGACTGCTGCTCTGAGCACATCCTCTGACAACAGACACCCAGCTTCTTGGATGTCAGTTCCCCTGTCTTGCTCATCACATGCACAGATCTGCCCTTCCCTGCTGTCAGCCTTCACCACAGCATGGGGGAGGAGAAAGTGAGCACTGCTGATGTGGAGCTCCTGATGAAGAGCTTATGCCTGAAACGTCGATTCTCCTGCTCCTCGGATCTGCCTGACATGCTGTGCTTTTCCAGCACTTCACCACAGCATGGCAACAGCTTGTGCAGTTCCAGTCTGATAAGGAACAAAAGGAGCAGCAAAAGTTAAACCAACAGTACCAGTAGCCACAGGAGCAAAACTGATAGCAGCAGCATCTGCCTTCTCCTCAGCCACATGGTACTCCACAGGGCAGAGCTGCTGGACACTGACACCCAGCTGGCAGGAGGTGAGACTCCAAAATAGGGTCTACATGCAGGGGTCCAGCTCTTTTGACAGGTGTGAGTCCCACTCTGTCAGAAGCTCAGTCTTTCATGGCAGCTTGGAGGCTGACACCTGCAACCTCTGGGAGCAAGACCTCCTTCCCCGTGGACGAGCTGAACACACATTGCCAGTGGAGGTCAAGGTGCCTGTGATTGAAGCATCAGCCCCTGGTTCTCAGCCTCTCCTTACACTTCCTTCTTTGCAAAGAGCAAAAGCAAAATTGAGAGTCTGAGAAATGGATTGTGAGGGGAAGAGATTCTAAACACAGATAAAAATCACACAACACCAGGTTATAATCCAACAGGTTTAATTGGAAGCACACTAGCTTTCGGAGCGACGCTCCTTCATCAGGTGATTGTGGAGGGCTCGATCGCAACACAGAATTTATAGCAAAAATTTGCAGCGTGACGTAACTGAAATTATACATTGAAGAATTGATTGTCTGTTAAGCCTTTCATCTGTTAGAATACAGTGATAGTTTCACTTCTTTCATGTGTAAATCACAAAACCCTTTTTTTTAAAAGTTGCATTCTCGGGTTAGCTGTTAACAATGATGATAGCTAGACAATGTGTTGAAGGTCTTAGCCCCCTGTGTTCTCTGTCTATGACCTGATGTTTAGATTGATTCCAATCTAAAAAGTGAAATAACAGAGTTTTACATAAATTCATGCAGTTTTTGAGCTCAGAGTTCGACATGAATCTATGTGGTTTTTGAGCAAAGTGCAATGTAACTCTGAAAGTACCAAAAGAAAATTCACCACACACAATATATATGTGTGCATTTGGGTCTTTGTCTGTCTGTCTGTCTGTGTCTGTCTGGGGTGGGGGTTGTGATTTTGAGAAAGTGTGTGTGTGTGTGTGTGTGTCTGTCTGTCTGTTTGGGGTGGGGGTTGTGATTTTGAGAAAGTGTGTGTGTGTGTGTGTGTGTCTGTCTGTCTGTTTGGGGTGGGGGTTGTGATTTTGAGAAAGTGTGTGTGTGTGTGTGTGTGTCTGTCTGTCTGTTTGGGGTGGGGGTTGTGATTTTGAGAAAGTGTGTGTGTGTGTGTGTGTGTGTGTGTGTGTGTGTGTGTGTGTGTGTGTGTGTAGTGAGTGCAGAGTGCCTTAAGTCTGTGAGGGGGTGCATGTGTGGGAGTCCGTGTCTCTATAAGGGTGTGTGTGGGTGTCTATGTGCACGTCTGTGTGTATCTGTGTCCGTGTGCTTGTGAGAGTGTGTGTGTGTGTAGGAATATCTGTGTGTGTGTGTGTGTGTGTGTGTAGTGCAATGGTGATCACCTGTAATGTGACATGAACCCAAGGTCCCGGTTGAGGCCCTCCCTATGGGTACCGAACTTAGCTATCAGCCTCTGCTCAGCCACTTTCCTCTGCTGCCTGTCCCGAAGTCCACCTTGGAGGATGGTCACCCGAAGGTCTGAGGCTGAATGTCCTGGACCACTGAAGTGTTCCCCAACTGGGAGGGAACCCTCCTGTCTGTTGATTGTTGTGCGGTGCCCATTCATCTGTTGTCGTAGCCTTTGCTCAGTTTCCCCAATGTACCATGCCTCTGGGCATCCCTGCCTGCAACGTATAAGATAGACAATGTTGGCTGAGTCACATGAGTACCTGCCATGTACATGGTAGGAGGTGTTCCCACTCGTAATAGTGGTATCTATGTCCACACTCTGACACGTTTTGCAGCGTCCACCGTGACAGGGTTGTATGGAGTTGTCCTGAGAGCCGGGCAGTTTGCTACGAACAATGATCTGTTTGAGGTTTGGCGGTTGTTTAAAGGCAAGCAGTGGAGGTGTGGGGAAGATCTTGGTGAGGTGCTCATCTTCATTGATAATGTGTTGCAGGTCACGAAGAACATGGCGTAATTTTTCAGCCCCTGGGAAGTACTGAACAACGAAGGGTACCCTGTCAATTGCAGCCCGTGTCTGTCTCCTGAGGAGGTCATTACGGTTCCTTGCTGTGGCACGTCGGAACTGGCGGTCGATGAGTTGAACATTGTACCCCGTTCTTGTGATGGCATCCTTGAGTACTTCCAGGTGTCTGTCATGTTCCTCCTCATCTGAGCAGATCTGGTGTATGCGTAGGGCTTGTCCATAGGGAATGGCTGTTTTAATATGTTTTGGGTGGCAGCTGGAGAAGTGTAGCATTGTGAGGTTGTCTGTGGGTTTGCGGTAGAGTGTGGTGCTGAGGTGTCCGTCCTTGATGGAGGCGCACGTGTCCAAGAATGAGACAGACAGTTGAGAGTAGTCCATGGTGAGTTTGATAGTGGGATGAAAATTGTTGATGTCACTGTGCAGTTTTATCAGTGACTCCTCGCCATGGGTCCAGAGGAAGAAAATGTCATCAATGTACCTGGTGTACAATGTCGGTTGGAGATCCTGCATAGAGAAGAAATCTTGTTCGAACCTGTGCATAAAAATGTTGGCATATCGGGGTGCAAATTTGGTCCCCATGGCTGTTCCGTGTGTCTGGATGAAGAATTGGTTGTCAAAGGTGAAGACGTTATGATCGAGGATAAAGCGGATGAGTTGTAGGATGGTGTTTGGAAACTGGCAGTTGTTGGTGTTGAGTACTGAGACTGTTGCCGCGATGCCATAATTGTGGGGGATGCTGGTGTAGAGTGCGGAAACATCCATTGTGACGAGGAATGTTCCTGGTTCGACTGGTCCATGGGTGCTGAGTTTCTGTAAGAAATCCGTGGTGTCATGACAGAAGCTGGGGATCCCCTGTACAATAGGTTTCAAGATGCCTTCCACATAGCCAGAGAGATTCTCACATAGGGTCCCATTTCCTGACACGATGGGACGTCCCGGTGTGTTGGCTTTGTGTACCTTTGGAAGGCAGTAGAAGTCGCCGACACGAGAAGTACGTGGGATGAGGGCGCGTAGGGAGCTCTGAAGGACTGGATCCAAAGTTCTGATCAGTGTGTTTAATTCTCTGATATGTTCTTTGATCGGATCAGCTGGTAGTTGCCTGTAGTGTTCCTGGTTGTTCAGTTGTCGGTACACTTCCTTGCAGTAATCTGTTCTATTCTGAATGACAATGGCTCCTCCTTTATCTGCTGGTTTGATGACAATGTTGTGATTGGTTTTGAGAGCCTGGATGGCATTGCTTTGGAACGGGTGATGTTTTGCTCTACCTTATGGGTACGGCTGATGAATCTGGCATTTATATATTTCCTGACAGTTTGAGCATACATGTCAAGCACAGGGCAGCGGCCCTCCGGTGGGGTCCACGTTGACACCTTCTTTGGTCTCTCCTCTACAGATTCCTGTGATGACTGTTCTAGTTCATCAGTGGGCTCAGTGGGATCACTGCCGGCACCTTGAAAGAATTCCCGGAGTCTCATTCGTCTGATGAACTCCTCTGTGTCTGCTGCCAGAACCAACGGGTCCATTTTGGTGGTGGGACAGAAGTTGAGACCCCTACTCAGGACTTCAATCTCTTCTAGTCGAAGGGTGTGGTCCGATAAGTTGACAATAGACTTCCCCGCAGTGATAATGTTGTCTACTGTGGTTCCAAGGTGGGCTTTGCTATTACTGGTGAGAATGCCAAGCTTCTCCAGTTTTTTGTTCTTGGCGTGCATGTACGTGGTGTAGTTTTGTTGCCTTGTCTGTTTGGCGATGTCACATAATTGTACTGATGTATCCTGTGTGCAGGCTGTGAGTGTGGATTTCATCTGAATTTCAAGGTTGTGGCGCCTGCTGTGGAGTTGGTGCACGAGATGATTGAGAAGTTTACGAGAGGTGCGGTGGCAAAGTCTCTCTGCGTAGTCTGTGTTGTAAGTCGACCTAAGTGGGTTCGTGATCCGTAATCCATTCGGGATCTTTCCTGCTTGCCTGCATTCCTGTAGAAACTTGACGTCTGTGTCGATATGTGCGATCTTCTTGGAGATCCTCTCCACTTTAAGCCGGCAGTTAGTGGTGTCGATAGTAGTCATGATTCGGAGATGCCGGTGTTGGATTGGGGTGTACAAAGTTAAAAATCACACAACACCAGGTTATAATCCAACAGGTTTAATTAGAAGCACACTAGCTTTCGGAGCGACGCTCCTTCATCAGGTGATTGTGGAGGGCTCGATCGTAACACAGAATTTATAGTAAAAATTTGCAGCGTGATGTAACTGAAATTATACATTGAAGAATTGATTGTCTGTTAAGCCGTTCATCTGTTAGAATACAGTGATAGTTTCACTTCTTTCATGTGTAAATCACAAAACCCTTCTTTTTAAAGTTGCATTCTCGGGTTAGCTGTTAACAATGGTGATAGCTAGACAATATGTTGAAGGTGTTAGCCCCCTGTGTTCTCTGTCTATGACCTGATGTTTAGATTGATTCCAATCTAAAAAGTGAAATAAGTTTTAATAAATTCATGCAGTTTTTGAGCTCAGAGTTCGACATGAATCTATGTGGTTTTTGAGCAAAGTGCAATGTAACTCTGAAAGTACCAAAAAAAAATTCACCACACACAATATATATGTGTGCATTTGGGTCTTTGTCTGTCTGTCTGTCTGTGTCTGTCTGGGGTGGGGGTTGTGAGTGTGAGAAAGTCCACAATCACCTGATGAAGGAGCGTCACTCCGAAAGCTAGTGTGCTTCCAATTAAACCTGTTGGACTATAACCTGGTGTTGTGTGATTTTTAACTTTGTACACCCCAGTCCAACACCGGCATCTCTGAATCATAAACACAGATAGGGTGTGTACTGAGCAGGCATTGCAGATGTCAGCAGTGAGCTGCCATGAGGATCTCATTCTCTGAAAAATCTTTAACAAATTCACAGTAATATCACAGCCACCTTCACTGAGTGGTTGGGAAACATGGAAGCAGGAAGTTAATGCTGTGATTGAGTTAAACAGCCACAGCAAAATCTGTTCAGGAATCAGATTCCCAACCTGTTATCGACCTCCCCATTATCTGTAGGTTGATGAGGAAAAGGTTCCACACATTGCTTCCCATTGATTTTGAATCATGGACTCCTGGTGCCACGTTGGGTCAGAATGGGGAACACAACAGTCAGGAGAATTCACTACTCTGTAATCCATCCTGACCGGTAGATGATCCAGACTGAGGTAGGTCTGAGATAGTTCCTGTGTATTGTAGCAAGACATGCTTCTCAAGATAACCCTTTTTTTTAAATTCATTTCTGGGATGAGGTTGTCACAGGCATTTGTTGCCTGTCCCTAGTTGCCCTTGAGAAGGTGGGAGTGAAATGCCTTCTTGAAGGGCTGCAGGCCACCTGCTTTGGGTTGACCACAATGCTATTAGGGAGAAAATTCCAGGATTTTGACCCAGCAACAGCTTGGAGGGAAACTTGAAGTTGGTATGTTCCCATGTCCCTGCTGCCCTTATCCTTCTAGATGGAAATGATTGTGGCTTTGGAAGATGCTGGCTGAGGATCTTTGGTGAATTTCTGCAATGCATCTAGTAGATAGTATACGTTGCTATTATTGACTTGTTAGTGATGGAGGGAGTGGATGGTTGTGATTGCAGTGCCAATCAAGCAGACTGTTTTGTCCTGGATGGTGTTGAGCTTCTTGAGTGTTGGGGCTGCAACATCCAAGCAAGTGGGGAGTATTTGATCACATCCTGACTTGTGCCTTGTAGATGGTAGACAAACTTTGGGGAGTCAGGCGGTGAGTCACTCGGCACTGTAGTAACTGTAAACCCCATGATTTTGATTGTGGGGAATTCAGTGATGGTAACACCATTGAATGTCAAGGGGCAGTGGCTAAGTTGACTCTTATTGGTGATAGTCATAGACTGGCATTTGTCTAGCATGAACATTCCTTGCCACTTGCCAAAGCAACCCTATATATTGTCCAGATCTTGTTGCATTTGAACATGGACTCTTTCAGTGTACAAGGGGTCATAAATGGTGCCGAACATTTGCAATCATCAGCAAATATCCCCACTTCTGATCTTATGATAGAGGGAATGTCATTGATGAAGCTGCTGAAGATGTTTGGGCCTAGGATACTATCATGATGAGTTCCTGCAGAGATGTCCTGGAGCTGAGATTACTAATCTCCACCAATCACAATCATCTTCCTATGTGCCAGGTATGACTCCAACCAGCAGAGTGTTTGCCCTCTTATATCCACTGGTTCCAGTTTTGCCAGGATTTCTTGATGCCATACTTGATTGAATGCAGCCTTGATGTCAAGGGCTGTCACTCTGGCCTCACCTCACCTCAAGAATTCAGCTCTTCTGTCCATGTTTGAACCAAGGCTGTAATGAGGTCAGGAGATGAGTGGCCCTGGCGGAGCCCAAACCGGGTGTCACTGAGCAGGTTATTACTGAGTAGGTGCTGGTCACTAGCACTAATGATGACACCTTCCATCATTTTATTGATGGTTGAAAGTAGACTGATGAGGCATTAGTTGGTTGTGTTGGTTTTGTCCCGCATTTTTAAGTATAGGATATATCTGGGTAATTTTCTGCATTGTCTAATAGATACTGGTGTTGTAACTCTTCTGGAAGAGCTTGGCTCGGGGAGCAGCAAGTTCTGGAGCACTAGACTTCAGTATTTTTGCCAGAATGTTGTCAGGGTCTATAGCCTAAACAACATCCAGAGTCTCTAACTGTTTCTTGATATCACATGGAGTGAATCAAATGGACTGCAGACTGGTCTCTGTAATGCTGGAGACCACTGGAGGAGGCTAAGTTGAATCATTCACTCAGCACTTCTGGCTGAAGATTGTTTTAAATGTTTTGGCCTTATCTTTTGCACTGATGTGTTGGGCTCTTCCCTCTTTGAGAATGGGAATATTTGTGGAGTTTTCTCCTCCAGTTGGTTGCTTAATTGTCCATCACCATCCATGACTTGATGTGACAGGACTGCCATGCTTAAATCTGATCTGTTGGTTGTGGGATTACTTATTTCTGTGTATCTCTTGCTGGTTATGCTGCTTGGATTGCAAGTAGTCCTGTTTGGTAGCTTCACCAGGTTGACACCTCATTTTCTGGTGTTGTTCCTGACACGCCCTCTTGCACTCTTCATTAAACCAGGGTTGATCCCTCTGGCTTGGTGGTAATGATTGAGTGGGAGATATGCTGGGCCATAAGGTTGTAGATTGTGCGGGAGTACAGCTCTGCTACTGTTGATGGCCCACAGTGCCTCATGGATGCTTAGTCTTGCTTTGCTAGATCTGTTCAAAGTCTCCCATTTAGCACGGTGATAGTGCCACACAACATGATGAAGGTTATTCTCAATGTGAAGGCGGAACTTCTCTCTACAAGGACTGTGCAGTGGACATTCTTTCTGATATCGTCATGAACAGATGCATATGCAGCCAGCAGACTGGTAGGGATGAGGTCAAGTATGTTTGTTTCCTCTTATTGGTTCCCTCACCATCTGCTACAGACCTTGTACAGCAGCTATGGCATTTAGGACCTGACCAGCTCAATCAGTAGTGTTGTTGCTGAGCCATTCTTGGTGGTCGACGTTGAAAGCCCCACCCAGAGTACATTATGCGCCCATGCCATTCTCAGTGCTTCTTCCAAGTGTTGTTCAACATTGAGGAGTACTGATTCATCAGCAAAGAGAGGACGGTCCATGGTAATCAGCTAGAAGTTTTCTTTCCCATGTTTAACCTGAAGCCATGAGATTTCACGGGGTCTGGAATCAATGTTAAGGACTTCAAGGGCAACTCCATCCTGACTGTATAATCAATGCGCTGCCACCTCAGCTGGCTCTCTCCTGCCAATAGAACGGGACTTATCGAGGGGTAGAGATCCTATTGTCTGAGACATTATCAGATATGATTCCGTGAGTATGAATATATCTGGCTGTTGCTTTACTACTCTGTGAGACAGATCTCCCAATTTTGACACTAACTCCCAGATGTTAGTAAGGATGACTTTGCAGGATTGACAAGGTTGTTTCTGCTGTTGTTTTTTTCCAATGCCTCGGCCGATGCCGAATAATCCATCCAGTTTTATTTCTTTGAAACTTTGTAGTGATTGATACAACTGAGTGTTTTGTTAGGCCATTTCAGAGGGCAATTAAGAAGCCACCACATTGCTGTGGGTCTGGAGTCACATGTAGGCCAGACCAGGAGAGGGTGGTGGATGTCCTTCGTGAAGGGCATTAGTGAACCAGGTTGGTTTTTCCAACACTTGACAATGGTTTCATGGTCATCAGTAGATTCTTAATGTTTTGATTGAATTCAAATTCCTCCATCTGCCATGGTGGGATTCAAACTAGGGCCCCCAGAGCATTTGCTGAATTTCTGGATTAGTAGTTTAATGATATTACCACCAGGTCATCACCTTCCCCGATATTGAATGCTGCCAGTCTCAACATATCAGCCGACAGCCATTTAAAGAGCATTGACCACGCTCCTTTAATATCGAGATTCATTAGTTTCCAAAATGCTGCATATCAATTAGCCAGGGAGACAAGAGCTTTGCTATTTGGTCAAATAAGATCAACAAAGTATTATTCATGGTTGTCAGATCAAGATATTTTTAATCAACCTGTTCAGACATGTTATGATACACTTCTGGAAGCAGATGGAACTTGAACCCAGGCCCCTGGCCAAGAGGTAGAGACAATACTGCAGCATTACAAGACCCTGGTGTTAGATCCAGATTTTATGGTGGGATTTGAACCTATGTCCCCAGAACATTCACCTGGGAGCCTCAATTGCTGATCTAGTTGCATTACAACAATGCCATCAGCTCCCTTCCATTGTCAGATCCAGATATTTTTTAACCAGCCTGTTCAGACGTGTTATTACACACATCTGGAACACATGGGACTTGAACATGGATCTCCTAGCTCATATATAGAGACACTACCACTGCACCACAACCATCCAAACCCAGTGTCAGATCCATATTCTTTGATCTACCTATTCAGGGATGGTTTTTACACACCTCTGGAGCAGGTAGGACTTGAATCTAGGTCTCCTGGCTCAGAGACAGGGAGACCATCACCGGACCATAAAAGTCCTAACCCAGTGTCAGAGTTAAACCAGAGAGTTAAACTGAATTGCTTTCATCTGGATCTTGTCAGTGACCTTTTGCTGATCAGGCAATTGAGATGGAACTTATTAGATTGGTGGATACAAGCTGTATAAAAACTGTCATGATAGACACATTATATGTCTAAAAACACCTGCAAAATGCTGTCGCCTGAACATTTGCAGATACCGAGGTAAAAACAATGACTGCAGATGCTGGAAACCAGATTCTGGATCAGTGGTGCTGGAAGAGCACAGCAATTCAGGCAGCATCCGAGGACAGGCAAAATCGACGTTTCGGGCAAAAGCCCTTCATCAGGAATAAAGGCAGAGAGCCTGAAGCGTGGAGAGATAAGCTAGAGGAGGGTGGGGGTGGGGAGAGAGTGGCATAGAGTACAATAGGTCAGTGGGGAAGGAGATGAAGGTGATAGGTCAGGGAGGAGAGGGTGGAGCCTGCCTTGAAGAAGTTTTCCTCCTCTCTCTACAAGAATCTCAGGGAGTCTCTCTCTCACTGCAACTCCCAGGTCATTTCCTCAGCCCTGAAGCTCTTCAACCATGTCCTGAAACAAACTCGGTATCACAGCCACATTTGCTTCCTCAGTGCCTGTCTCCGTAACCAACTCACCCCACACGGACTCCGGACCACCTTTAAACCAGCAGAGTTCGGACCCGAACAGGACAAACAGTACAGATTACAGATTCAAAAACACCAGCAATGGTTCTCCATCAAGATCCTCCGCTCCACGCTTGCAGCAATGCACCGGTACCTAACCTCTCTACAGTCTGCCCTGCCTCAGCTGAGGGCCACACTCTCTCAGAATTGCAAAGGACCCACTCTGTACTACATCCTCAGGAGAATTCATACTCTCAACAAACAGTATTTCAATTCCATCTCAAACATCAAAAACTGTAAGTACAACAAACTTTTATCTACCCAGCTCCATAACCAGCGCTCCTTGAACATTCCAGAAGATTCCCCTGGCCTCGGAAACACCATTAGCCATGCGGCTGATGCAGCTACCACCCCCACGCTGATTGATGATGTCACTTCTGCCCCCATCATGGCCACTCCCACAGCCACTTCCGGCCCTCACATCATCGCCGATGCCACACACTCAGTGACTTCCGCCACCCCTACTGCCGTGTCTGCCACCACTTCCGACCCCACCAGCGCCACTCACGTGCATTCTGCTGACACGCCCCCCACAGACCCCACTGTCACTATCCCCACCACCCAGAACCCTGAGGGGAACACTACCCCTGCTCATGACTCTACCCCCATTCCCCCCACCATCACACCCACTCCAGGTACTGGCTCCGACCCCACTCCCAGCTCTACACCCACACCAGCTCCCAGCTCCCAGCCCTGCCGAGTTTTCACCATCCCTCCAGACCTCCCCCTCACTGAGGACGAACGATCAGTCCTCAGCAAAGGACTCACCTTCGTCCCCGTCCGTCCACGCATCAATGAATTTAATACACGCCGTGACATCGAACAATTCTTCCGTCGCCTCCGCCTCCGAGCTTACTTTCACAATCAGGATTCCCGCCCACCTTCCGAGGACCCCTTCGCCCACCTCCAACACACTGCATCCACCTGGACACCCCGCGCTGGCCTATTACCTGCCCTCGACCTCTTCATTTCCAACTGCCGCCGGGACATTAACCGCCTCAACCTGTCGAACCCCCTCCCCCACTCCAACCTCTCACCCTCACAATGCGCAGCCCTCCAATCCCTCTGCTCCAATCCTGACCTCACCATCAAGCCAGCGGACAAAGGGGGCGCAGTGGTAGTCTGGCGCACTGACCTCTACATCGCTGAAGCCAAACGCCAACTCGAGGACACCTCTTCCTACCGCCCCCTTGACCATGACCCCACCCCCCATCACCAAACCATCATCTCCCAGACCATACAGAACCTCATCACCTCAGGAGATCTCCCACCCACAGCTTCCAACCTCATAGTCCGGGAACCCCGCACTGCCCGGTTCTACCTCCTTCCCAAGATCCACAAGCCTGACCACCCTGGCCGACCCATTGTCTCAGCATGCTCCTGCCCCACTGAACTCATCTCTACCTACCTCGACACTGTCCTATCCCCCCTAGTCCAGGAACTCCCCACATACGTTCGAGACACCACCCACGCCCTCCACCTCCTCCAAGACTTCCGTTTCCCCGGCCCCCAACACCTCATCTTCACCATGGATATCCAATCCCTCTACACCTCCATCCGCCATGACCAGGGCCAACAAGCCCTCCGTTTTTTCCTCTCCAGACGTTCCCAACAGTACCCCTCCACCGACACTCTCATTCGTTTGGCCGAACTGGTCCTCACCCTTAACAATTTCTCCTTTGAATCCTCCCACTTCCTCCAGACCAAAGGGGTAGCCATGGGCACACGTATGGGCCCCAGCTATGCCTGTCTCTTTGTTGGCTACGTAGAGCAGTTGATCTTCCGTAATTACACCGGCACCACTCCCCACCTCTTCCTCCGCTACATTGATGACTGCATTGGCGCCACCTCGTGCTCCCGCAAGGAGGTTGAGCAATTCATCAACTTCACCAACACATTCCACCCTGACCTTAGATTTACCTGGACCATCTCTGACACCTCCCTCCCCTTCCTGGACCTCTCCATCTCCATCAGTGACGACCAACTTGACACTGACATCTTCTACAAACCCACCGACTCCCACAGCTACCTGGATTACACCTCTTCCCACCCTACCTCTTGCAAAAATGCCATCCCGTATTCCCAATTCCTCCGCCTCCGCCGTACCTGCTCCCAGGAGGAGCGGTTCCACCACAGAACACACCAGATGACCTCCTTCTTTAGAGACCGCAATTTCCCTTCCCACGTGGTTAAAGATGCCCTCCAACGCATCTCATCCACATCCCGCACCTCCGCCCTCAGACCCAACCCCTCCAACCGCAACAAGGACAGAACGCCCCTGGTGCTCACCTTCCACCCTACCAACCTTCACATAAACCAAATCATCCGCCGACATTTCTGCCACCTCCAAACAGACCCCACCACCAGGGATATATTTCCCTCCCCACCCCTCTCCGCCTTCCGCAAAGACCGTTCCCTCCGTGACTACCTGGTCAGGTCCACGCCCCCCTACGACCCACCCTCCCATCCTGGCACTTTCCCCTGCCACCGCAGGAACTGTAAAACCTGCGCCCACACCTCCTCCCTCACCTCTATCCAAGGCCCCAAAGGAGCTTTCCACATCCATCAAAGTTTTACCTGCACATCCACTAATATCATCTATTGTATCCGTTGCTCCCGATGCGGTCTCCTCTACATTGGGGAGACTGGGCGCCTCCTAGCAGAGCGCTTTAGGGAACATCTCCGAGACACCCGCACCAATCAACCAAATCGCCCAGTGGCTCAACATTTCAACTCCCCCTCCCACTCTGCCGAGGATATGGAGGTGCTGGGCCTCCTCCACCGCCGCTCCCTCACCACCAGACGCCTGGAGGAAGAACGCCTCATCTTCCGCCTCGGAACACTTCAACCCCAGGGCATCAATGTGGATTTCAACAGTTTCCTCATTTCCCCTTGCCCCACCTCATCCTAGCTTCTAACCTCCAGAAACTCGATCCCCTGACCTGTCCGGACTTGTCCGACCTGCCCAGCTCCTTTTCCACCCATCCACTCCACCCTCTCCTCCCTGACCTATCACCTTCATCTCCTTCCCCACTGACCTATTGTACTCTATGCCACTCTCTCCCCACCCCCACCCTCCTCTAGCTTATCTCTCCACGCTTCAGGCTCTCTGCCTTTATTCCTGATGAAGGGCTTTTGCCCGAAACGTCGATTTTGCCTGTCCTCGGATGCTGCCTGAATTGCTGTGCTCTTCCAGCACCACTGATCCAGAACCATTTGCAGATACCACCAATCACACTGAAATTCATGGATAAGTTCTTGTCATTTAAACTTCATTTGCATACATTTTTGACTCTATCATGTCTTCAGTATTATTTGGATAGATCCAGTATTCTGTACTGATCACTTCTCTAAAGCATTATGAACTTTACTCCATTCTGCAAGTGACACAATATTGTCCTGTTACCTGACTGTCTCCTGGCAGAACTATTTTCTGTTTCTTTTCCTCATTCTGGGTTTCATTCCAACATTAATAATCAAATGTCAAGAATGAACAGAAGCTGGGCAGATTGGGGAAAATGTGTAGGTGTGCCCGTCAAAGTCAATGCATTTTAGAAGAAAAACCTTTTTCATGCCATCAGAGGATGGACTCTGATGATCAGGCCCACATTCTGTTCCTTTCAGGCAGTCAGTGTTCTGGAGCTGAAGTTTTCCAAATGGCACCTGGTTCAATAATTGGATTCTGAAACACTGAGGCCAGGACAGCCTCAAGGATTGAGGTCAGACTCCAAGGAATTTCAGGAACATAATAAGATCCCAGTGAACTAAATGAGTAAGATCCAATTCCAGAGAATTAATTAAATGGGAACAGATATCAGATAATTAAGGTGTGGATTCAATTCCCTTTTTATTTATTCATTCGTGTAATGTGGATCTTACTTTACAATGAGCATTTATTGAACATTCCAAGCTGCCCTTGAGAAGTTGGTGTCAGATAGAATTCCAGTTCTGAAGAAGTCAAGGACTTGAAACATCTGTCGCTCAACAGATACTGCCAGACTTGTTGAGTTTCTCCAGGACTTTTAAGTTGGTGTGTGGCTTGGGGGGGGAAACCAGGATTTCCTGGTGTTACTGAATCTGCCGCTCTTGTCCTTGTCAGGGATGGAGGCGGTCCAAATGGTTACTTTGGAGAACGCCTTTAGTTGTTGGAGATGGTACATACTGCAGCTCTATTACACTGCTGATGAATGTGTATGAATGTTTAAGGTGGTGATCAATGTGTCAATGAGTTGCTTTGTACAAAATAAGTATTTTATTTTAATTCACTCATGGGATGTGGACATTGCTGGCTGGCCATCATTTATTGCCCATCCCTAATTGACTTTGAGAAGGTGGTAGTGAGCTACCTTCTTGAAACGTTGCAGTCTGTGTGCTGTTGGTAGACCCACAATATCCTTAGGGAATGAATTCCAGGACTTTGTCCCAGTGACACTGATAGAACAGCTGTATGTTTTCAAGTCAGGATGTGAGTGATTTTGAAAAGAACTTGAAGGTGGTGATGTTCTTACGTATCTGCTGCCCTGGACCTTCTAGGTGGAAGTGGCAATGAGTTTAGAGGATGCTGTCTAAGTATCTTTGGTGAATTTCTGCAGTGTACCCTGTAGATAGTACATACTGGTGGTGGATGAAGTGGATGCTTGTAGATGTGTGCCAATCAAGTGAACTGCTTTGCACTTTTGAATGTAGTTGGAGCTGCACCTATTCAGGCAATTGGGGAGTATTCCATCACACTCCTGACTTATGCCTTATGAATGGTGGACAGGCTCTGAGGAGTGAAGATGTGAGTTACTCACCATAGTATTCTTGGCCTCTATCCTGCTCTTGTAGCCACTGTGTTTATACAGCAAGTCCAGTTGAGTTTCTGGTTAATACAACACCCAGGATGTTGATAATGAAGGATTCAGTGATGGTATTGAATGACAAGGGGCAGTGGTTATATTATCTCTTATTGGACATTGTCACAGACTGGCATTTGTGTGGTGTGACTGTTACTTGTCATTTATCAGCCATAGTCTGGATATTGTCCCGATCTCGTTGCATTTGGACATGGACTGCTTCAGTATCCGAATAGAAAACAAATGGTGCTGAACACTGTTCACCAATGATCGCACATCACCTTTTCTGTATTTATGATGGAGCAAAGGTTATTGATGAAGCAAATCAATTTGTTCTATCACATGCCAGATTTTTGTCTTATAAGTGGTGAGCAGGCTACAGGGAGACAGGGAGTGAATTACAAAACACCTAACTTCAGAACTGCTGTTGTGACCAGAGTATTTTTGTGTCTTGTCAAAGCTGGATGTTAATGATGGAACTTCAGTAAAGTTAGTTAAAGCTGTTTCAAGTCAGTGTCATATATTTTTAAGGAGCACTTTCAGGGTTAAGTAGGTTGCATGTTCCTTTGTCATGCCCACATCTGATACCCAAGTGAAACTCCAGCGGCCGAGCCGATATAATTGCTTGTGTGATTTCCTGAAGTGATTTTAGTACAATAGTGTGAATTTGTCAGGCCACGCTGAGTGGGTATGCAGTCACATGTGGACCAGATTGGTTCAGGGAGCAGATTTCCTTCCCGAAGGTTTTTCACCCGAAGAGTTTTCATAAACCTGTTCACTTCATGGTGAACATTACTGACACATGATTTTATCCCAAAGTTTTATTAATTAGCTGAATACAAATTCACAAAATGCCATTGTGGGAACTGAAGTCACATCACCAGATTGATTACTTACCCTGGACGATAAATCAATTCAGTAACCTAAGCACTAAGGTTCTATACCTGAGAGTAAAGTAAAATCAGATCCCTGTGAATTAAAGGATGTTACAACTGGCACTTTAAAAAATAAATTGGATCGGTTGTGTTCAAAGTAGAGTGACACAGAAATGATCCAGAGCTGAAGTGATGATTGTTGGAACCCAAGACAGTGTCTGCAAGGTTGGTGTGGAAAAGCAGTCACCTCGTAATGCATGATCTTAGGACCAGAGTGAGCACGTGGATTCATTATTCATCACCTCAGGAGGTTGGAGAGGAATTTTCAAGAAGTAGGTTCTTTGAAATTAACCCTATTTTATTGACTCTGCCATATTTTTAAAACTATTTTGGTTGAACTGAAATTTGTGTTTTGTGCTGATTAAACCATTGTAAATACATGGAAAAGGCTGGAGAGACAACAACATTTTTTCATGCCTGTCATTTCCCTATGTTCCAATGATTTATTACAATAATTTAAATATGAGAACTTCAATATCTTTAAATGAACATGGAAGGAAAATGAATGAACTTTGTGTGGTCTGATTTATGTACAAATCATAGCAAAGAACAGAAAAATAAAATGTTGAGTTCTAGTGCAGGGAAATGCAATCTCAAAATTGTTACTGGGTTCAGCTACAGACAGGTAAACTCTCTGAGCCATATATCAGACAGAGCCCAGATACAATACACAGTCTGCACAAACATACAAATGATCAGTGAGTACAGGTTATCAAGGTCATCAAACATAACCCATCCTGTAGACAGTGTTTACTTGCGTACCCACCAACTAGGAGAGCTGTCTCTTAGAAAATGACCATTTCAAGAAAAACTGAGCAAACATTCCCATATTTCCTGAGGCTCCAAGAGAGCTACAAAGAAACCTAGCCATTAACTCTCTATCACAGGCAATGTTCTCTCAGGAACTTGTCATAATAAGGACTGTGGTGACCACATTCTCACTGCATGATGCTTACATTTCTTCCAGAACATGGCATTCCTGTAACAAGTTACAGCATTTTGTACCTTTCAGTAGAACTGTCAAAACTCATAGGCAAAGAATGACAGAATGCTAAACTCTTTATTTATTTATCAGTTTTTATTTACAAAGATATACATCCCATACCAAGAGAAACAACACTATCAGAATCATTTTATATATTATTACATATAATAAATACATATTTTTATCCATCTGTCTGGGCATGTCATGACACTCCTCTGGCAAACACTTGAACCTTCTGACCCAGAGGTCAGGGCTCGACCACTGCACCCTTTTATTTGTATGGACCTTCTCACAAACCTGAATATCATCCTTGCACATGGACCATGCTAGTCTTTTCTATATTATTCTAATTTTAGTATGTGTTTCTTAAACGAGCATTGCATATAAAAATATGACCCCAGCTGAGACCTAAATAACTTCCACTTGAATTATAATCAATACAATCAAAATTCTTTCCTCTCTTAAAAGTAACAGAAATAGTAAATGACCAAAATGTCAAAAAATTAAAGGCCTCTATAACCTTTATGAAGCATTATGTTTCATTTGCTCTTTGTGCTGTCAGCTTTTCATAAAACTAACAGTTTATGATTGGTAACTATCCATTAACATTTAAGATTTCTTCTATAAGAATTTGTTATAATGGAGCAAAGTCAATTAATAATTTTTCTCACCTCTCCAGTCTCCATTCTTCCATAATGAGCGATCATCCACATAACACTGTGTGTATATGATCTTCAGTACTCCACTGAACAGAATAATATCTCTGAAGATGTTTACCACATTGCATCACAAATCCATCATTTCTTTTTAGATTGTAATGCTTTCTGTCTGTAAATCAGGATGGACAAATCACCCTCTAAAGAGGACTATTGATATAATGTTGCTCCACTTTACTTAACACTTGAATAATAGGCCAGGCTCCAAATGTTAAATTATGTTCTTATCTCGTCAATGACAATGTTCTCAAATTCCACTGTGTTACCCATCTATAATCACAAAGATGTCAGAATGGTTGAAATACCAATAAATAATTGCAATCTCCTAGTAGTTGAACATGTCTTTTTCAGTAAAACAGATCTCACCAAAAAAAAACCTTTGGAACAGATGTCTTATATGTGTCCAGTGAAGAAAATTATTTAGTGGGTGTGATAGCCCTACTATGAGTGCCATGAGTATTCCCATCACTACATTCAGTCCTTGACCTATTTCATCTCAAAATAAACATGACCATTTGTGGCACAATGGTTGGGTTAGTGGCTAATTAACTAAATAAAGTGGCACAGTCAGTCAGCCTATAGGCTAGTCTGTCCTCTCTAACTCTCCATTCAGCTGACTTTCCCAAAGATGGGGAGAGAGCAGGAAAGTTGCCACGTCAGAAACTGGATTTATGGAGTATGTCAAGATCTCATTTCTGATTTCACAGATGTTCATGGGGATAAGCAGCCATTAGGAACTTAGTGAGCCTCAGCTTCTGGAACAGGGATAGGAATGCTGAAACAGTTTAATTTAATGAAAAAATATGAATAGTTAAAGAAAAAAATCAGTAATGACATTTTGACATCCATTCCCAACCCTTTCGCAGTTTCCACCTCTCAAATTAGCCTGGCTACTTTAAACATTTCCTTTTAAAAATCCATGGACATTACAGTATGCACATGATTCAGGCCAGAATGTGACCTAGTCCCCTGATGTCCTTCTCCATTCCCACCCACCACTCTCCAAACCACTAACTGGCCAGCAGGCTTGAATCTAGACTGTTTAAGACCCTGGCCACATGAAAATTGCACTTGAAGGCAGTGTGCTAAGGGAGGCAGGAACATACTGCAGGATTGGTCCTACCTCTTGTTTTCAGTTTCCGATGGGAAAATCCAACCCTCGATCTTGATGCTTGTATCAACTGCTCAGAACCATTGATTGTGTAATTCATTCCAATTAGTTGTAATTGTTATTTTTGGCATATACGGTGTTGTCATCAAGATATGTTTCATCACCAAAACCTTTCCATTCTCAATGATGCTCTCTTTTACGGTGTACCCAATCACCCAACTGGAAATTTCTCTTAGATAGGCTAATAGAATGAATTATCTCTGATGCTGCAGCCCTGGTGAAAACTTGTTTCCATTGCCTTCCCAGTTCTTCCCAGATTGCTTTCCCATTGTTGCTGCCAATTGAGGCCCTATTGTGGACAAATAATAATCACCATTTACCTGGCTGAGTGCAGCTCCAACTGCATTCAAGAAATTTGACACCATCCAGTACAAAACAACCCATTTGATTGATACCACATCCATAAACATCCACTCCCACCACCACAAATGCTTTGCAGTTGAAATGTGCACTATCTACTAAATGCACTGCAGCAACTCAAGAATGTTCCTTTCACAGACCCTTCCAAGACCTTGTCCTCTATCATCTAGAAGAACAAGGACAACACATAGAAACACCATCAACATCAGATCCCCCACCAAATTTCACAGCATCCCGGTTTTGAAATATATCGCCGTCACTTCACTGTCTTTGTATCTCGATTCACTTCCTTCCCACAAATCATTTAATGATTTGAAAGGATATGGTGCCGGAGGCGGATATTGGATCTGTGTGTGTCCTCCCCTCCGCCCTGAATATTCATGACCAACATCATAACAATTTACCTGAAGGCAAGTTGCAAATCTCTTTACCGACGAACTCTGACAAAGCACGACGTACACTCCCCTATCCTGTAACATTGGGCTAGTCCCATGTTACCCTCGGGATTGCTCTAGTTTCAAGTGACAACACTGGAAATTTCTCGAGGCGGCGCCGGACACTGAAAAATTACCGTGAGTACACACAGTTGTCAGGCAACAGGTTTTTTTTCCAAAACGGACCTGCAATCTGAAATTCTACGTTGGGGTAAGTGATCTGTTTGGTCACATGTCAAAACGCAAGGAGTTGCTTTATATGACAGCTGATGTCAGCGTGGGCGGATCTTAAAATTTCTCGTCATTAGAAATTGCAGTTTTGGATTTCCCATTCTCTACTTGATCAATTACTCCAATTTGTCTTGCCTGCCATATTCCTATCAATAGAATATCACTGTCCTTGTGTCTCAGTGGTAGTGTCTCTAACTTTTTATTTCACAAAGTTCCTCTGTGAGTATTAGGAACAGCATCCCGAAAAATGGCCTAATTTGAATTTTGATGCTAAGTTTCCTTGAACTGGATTTCTACAATAGTAGACATAGCTTCTAACTGTCTAGTCTCACAAATAGTTCTATCATCTTAGCATTTCAATTAGATCACTCCCTACTCTGCTGTATTCAAAGTAATATAAGGTGGGTTTAGGAAACCTGTCCCCATAATTTAGTGGACCAGGTTGTAAGGATGGTCCTTCATTAAAATATTAGCATACAGGTAGACTCAAGACCACTTTGCCCCTTGATACACATGTAATATAATGACATGTAGTAATTCCTAGAAACCAAACCAATCTCTTCCCCACCAAGTACATGATGTAGGTTTATAGGGTAAATACTTGAAAGGCAAAAGAAGTTCAGGTAAAAAAGAAAACCATCTCAAAACAAGATGCAAGCATTAATTCAATTCACTTTTGAAATACCATTTTTCTTTAATATTTTAATGATAAAATCCAACCAATCTGTGCATCAATGATGGCAACTGATAATATAAATTTGTTACACTAATTTTGCAGTGTTATCTCTAAATCTCTCTCCTTTACCTTTGGTTTGAACTCTATGTGTTATTTTTTTTTCCTGATCTTTAAGCCCAGGACAAAGGTATTCCATGTCCTGCTAAGGAATATTAGCCCCATTAAATTTGCAAGATCCAGTACCCCATAGCCTCATTGGATAGTTAATATTTCTATCTTGCGGCAGTCATGCAGTCAGATGCTCTTTTAATTTTGCAGCTGGGGGCAAATCGCTTGTGTAGTCCATGGCAAAACACATACTTCTGCACACTTAGATCAGTATATTGTTCAAAACATATTTACCCATGTACTTTCTAAACCAACATGAGACTCAAGTTGAATGCTAATAAAACAGTTGCACCTTCATTAAACAAATAATCAAAAATAAGCAAGTTGTTCAAAGTTACTCAACTCCTTTTAAATAGCCGAGGTTCCCAGAAATAATTCCCATGCTCATTTGAAATTGGAGATTGCTGTTAAACTCTGGGTAGAATATTATTTCACCGTGAGCACCTTCAGTCAGTCAGTGCTACTCTTCCAAGGCAAAGTCCAGGATTATATACCTTTCTGGCATATTTCCAGAAAGTTTTGCCAAGTCCTCTAATCAGAGTGCAGTTCTTAATCAATGGAAATAGTTTTGATGTTCCTTTCCAGGGGGTAACAATCCAGATACTGTTCTGAAAGGATAGGCCCTTTGTATCCACTGATACCAGGTAACATTTGTGCCCATTAGTACTTAGGCTCAGAGGTCCTCATTCACATCCTGGTGGAGTCACCTGATTACATTTGTAGATTGCAGAGACGTTACCCAACAAATCTTTAATCATTTATGCTCAGACCCCTTAATTCCACTTTGTTGGCCAGTCTTAGGCCTGGGTGCCCAGCAGCCTCCTGGCTACACTTGTATATGTAAAAATGCAGTGAAACACCAGAAAATGTGCTTCAGGAAAAGTGGCCTACGTTTGCTCCTATTTTATGTGCTCATGTATAGGTTTAGTCTGAGTGATCTCATAGGTTGGTGGGAAAGAGCTAGGACAAGGATACTATTAATTTAAGGCCAATCACTTTATTATAAAAGAAACAATTCAGAACCAAAAGGGATATATGCACTGAAGCTCTTGTCACAAAATCTGGCTGAACATTTCACATAATTACATGGGGGATAATTTACTTCAAACTTCATCCATTATAATAATATTATAACTAATTATAATTAGTTCCCAGTGAGGTGCAAGAAAAATTTGGACAGCATGAAAATCTAAGATTAATACTACTCTGTCAGCCTCCTACTCAGCTGGTTAGGTTAAACTGACTATTATGGTAGTCACATAAGGACAGATTGATGTTGCCCAGGTCTGTCCTGTCGGCTGTTAGCAATAATCTTGACTGGACCAAACAGATAGCACAGACCAGATTTCCCAAAAATCTGCCCAAAACAACGATTTTCCTGTTCCTCTGATGCTGCCTGACCTGCTGTGCTTTTCCAGCACCACTCTAATCTTGAACTGAACTGGCCAATCAATATTACACCCCAATTAAATCCATTTGCTGGACTATATGGAAACAATAGAGTATTGTCAGATCTGACTCAAAAGAAAGACTTGCTTCTCAGCAACATCAAGCCTCTCTGGTGGAAGCACAGAGCCAGTGTCAGTCAAGGTCATTGCCACTCTCAGCTTATGTGCCTTTATCTTCTTCCAGGCCACAAAAGAAGCTATCTGCAGTTTGAGTCAAATTGGTGTGAATAGATGTATGAAACAGGTGATAAATAGACAGATCTGCCATGTGAACATTCTGATCTTTTTCCTTTTCCATAGAGCTGCCACAGCCCTTTGAGAAACCTGACCCATTTCACTCAGACTGCAAGCCATCAGGACCATCTGCTAAAATGTTGAGAAAAAGTTTTACCTTCATCTATGACCAATATGCCACAAGGGTCAGTGTCCACTTTCAAGCCAGTCATCATGCTTCTAGGAATTAAAAGACCATCTTGCATGAGTGGCTGAGGTGGAAGGAAGGCCTCTGGCAATGCATAAGAGGTCAGAGTTAGATGACTGCAATATTTTAAAAGCTTCTGGGCGGAAGGAATTTACAGAAATGGGAGGGTTTTAAACAAACATTTTAAGTTTGAGAAATTACTGTAGGAGAGGTGAATGGCCAGAACTGGGGCAGGAATAGATAATGTTACAATGCTGGAATCAGCTACGTTTTGTGGTGGCAAGGTTACATGACTAAATGTCATCCCAAAGTCAAGTGTTTCATCTCGTTTTTCATACAAAAATCTAATGTTTTACTACTTCTATAATAGCCCCTCAATTTCCTATATTTCAATCATACTTGTAAATCTTACAATGTCTCTTTCAATTTTATGTTGTGACCAAAAAAATTGTTTACAGTATTATGAATGTTCAATAAAAATTTCAGCATAATTTCTCTACTTGTCAATTCCATTCTACTAGAAATAAACTCTAATGCATTTTTAAATGGCCTTTTAACCTTTACATCTTTTCAGCTTTATTTTCCATATAATATACAACCTTCTTTTCTTCTTCCCAAAATATGCTTAACATTTAAGTGTTGAAATTCATTTCTCAAATATATGCCAATTATGCAAATTTAAAATTTAATTTAAAATAATAATTAATCACACTGATTCTTCCTTCTTTCTCATACATGTGGCTCCAGGCAAGTGCAGCAGATATCAACTGGAAATATTTGTACTGTATTCAGTTGTAAAACAATTATTGTAATTTGAGGATTTACCCTTTTCGTATTTTCCATTAATTTCCTATTATTTCCTATTAGTATCCTATTCAGGACTCTTGAAATGTTGACTTCCCCACCTTTTGATGTTGCCTGGCTTGCTGTGTTCTCCCAGCCTCCTGCCTGTCAAACTTCATGTATTCAGCAAGATTCCCACATGTAAGACTGTTATTCCTGATAGCAAACACAGTATTTTTTCCCCTCTGCTGATACAACAAAACTACAAGGAATGCTGCTTGCATAGATATCTTTAACTGAGTTTTAATTTAATCATGTAGAATCGTAAAACTGAATTAAATTCAAATTCAGCTCAACCAAGTTAGCCTCGAACATGCTTCTAGTCCAAAACTCCACAGCCGGTGCTTACTGCTATCTGAAATAGCCTAGTGAAACATGCCATTGTTAAGGAAACTAGCAATGGGAAATAAATGTAACCTTAATCGCCTAGTTTAGACTGAAGAAGAAACAAAATATTTTGCCTCCATGTTTTTTTCTGTAAATGAGAGATCAGTTGTGACTCTGTTATTCAAAATGTGTTGGAAGAAGTCCAGCATATTATTAACTATACAATTCCTGCAGGGTAACAAGTAACTGAAAATGGGAAAAATACAGGATCCTCCAAAAATGTTTTTTTTTAAGTGAGCAGAGGAACAAAAATAAATACATTGCAAAACTCAAATGATTATGCGTTAAAGTTCACGCAATAGTGCACATTACTGAGGCAATATGCACTTTTACATACATGTTGTAGAGTCAGAGCAATGGATGGTGACAGTAGGCACTCCATAATGTGGCTGAGCATGAATCTCTCCCACTCTTATCAGCTGCTATTGGCATGTGCCAAATAGATTTGCAAGTGGAGACTCATCCTGTTTAGTCAATGGTGTAAACTTGACCATCAAGGCAGATGGGATTTGAGGCTGCAGATTTTGGTTTGGCTGGGACATGCCCAACTGTGTCAGAAGATCTCCTCAGAAACTAGATATAGCAATGGAAAATTCTGTCAATGTAACAACAACAAGTTTTTTGTAAAGCATATGTGTACCTTAGGAATATAATGTACTGAAGAAGTAAAATAAACACCTATAATTGCAATACTTCATTTTTATTTGTCTAGATTGTTTGACTGATTAGTTTAAAGAGTAAGTCTATTGGTGGGATTACTTAGTAGGTGGTGCCTGGTGCACAAACAGACCCACATACAGCTGCTCATAGTCGAAGACACTGGAGGGTGGAGGGTGATAGTGGTGAGCAAAAATGACAGAATGGGGTCCCAAAAACAAAGTTACCCTGACTGAGTAGGTTGCTTCTGTGAGGGATGGGATAGAATTGATGGGAAGGGGAATGGAGTGAGCAAGAGTATGACAGAGATAACATGGAAGAGAGGGATGGAATCACAAAGACAGAATGGCATGGAATGAGAATGACATGGAAGGGGTGGCATGGCAGTTGGAGACAAAATGAAGGAAGTGATCCTGTGTTTCAAAACGGTAGGGACAATAATTTGATGTAAATCTTTTTTTTTTAAAAACTCTCTCTTGTGGTAAAATGAAGATTCACAGGACTGAAATGTAAATATATTGATTAAGCTGTCAGAGGAAAGAGCAGTTATGACATTGTTCCAAAATTTGGATACTAACATGGGAAAAGATTGACAGCTGGGAAGCTGTTTCTTTCTGATGATTGATATTGAAATGATAACAGGTAGATTTCAAGGTAATCAAGATCTGCATTTTCAACATTGAGGCAGGTGTTGCTGAACTGGGGACAGGCTAGAGTCAGGGCGACCATCTCTCCTGCCAGAAGACAGCACAATCAGTGGTGGAAACTGTTTCAGGTCCAGAGATGGATCCATCAAAGTCAGATTATTGATTAAAATGGCTCCTTTTTCAGCTCCTATGCACAGTCTTTAAATCATCTGATTATTTTTCTGGTATCAACTACAGGGCAAGCAGAAATTTCCTCTATTTCCAAATTGGAAAATGTCCACTGTTTGAAATGTTTGAACCACAGATATCATTCACTAACAACTGGTTCCACTCCTCTCCCTGGCAATTGTCTGACATGGAACCAGCCCATTCAGAAATCAAGTGACATATTTTATCCCATGTTGAGTTTCCGTCCATATCCATATCATCACTAAGACCACAGAGTTCCATTTTCATTACATTCATCACCTCTGACTATCCCACCCCCGACTCAACTCCTTTGCTGCTGAAGTCCTCATACAAGCCTTGTTATCTCTACCTTTCATCATTCTACTATAGCCTTGGCAGATCTGTCATATACTGCAATACCTTTGCTCCTTCATGATGCTCCTCAAATGCTACCTAAGTTAACCACATTTTTGATGACCTTTCCTAAAATCAGTAGTGGTAGTTTGACGAACTGACCTCTATACCTCTGAAGCCAGGTGTCACCTCGTAGACACGTCCTCCTACTGCACCCTCAACCATGACCTCATCTCCCATCACCAAGCCATTCTCTCCCAGACCATCCACAACCTCATCACCTCTGGTGATCGCCCATCCACAGCTTCCAACCTCATTGTCCGTGAATCCCGGACCGCCCGATTCTACCTCCTACCAAAGATTCACAAACCTGACTGCCCCAGTCAACCCATTGTCTCAGCCTGCTCCTGTCCCACCGAACTCATCTCTGCATACCTTGGCACTGTCCTGACCCCCTTAGTCGAGGAACTCCCCACATTCAGGACACCAAGCCTGGTTGAACTGGTCCTCACCCATAACAACTTCTTCTTCCAATCATCCCACTTTCTCCAAACCAAAGGGATAGTCATGGGCATCCGCATGGGACCCAGTTATGCCTGCCTCTTTGTCGGGTACGTGGAACAGTCCATCTTTCGCATTTACACTGGCACCATACCCCACCTGTTCCTTCACTACATTGATACTGTATCGGCACTACCTCATGCTCCCATGAGGAGGTTGAACAGTTCATCAACTTCACCAACACCTTTCACCCCGACTTCAAATTTACCTGGACCATCTTGGACTCCTTCCTTCCCTTCCCGGATGTCTGTATCTCCATCTCCGGTGACTAACTGAGCACGGATGTATACTACAACCCCACTGACTTCCAGTGACCTAGACTACACCTCCTCCCAAAAAGTGTAGTCTACTGCCTGTAAAAGCATCATCCCCTATTCCCAATTCCTCCACCTCTGCCGATTCTGTTCCCAGGATGACCAATTTCACCTTAGAAAATCCCAGATTGCCTCCTTCTATCAAGATCGCAACTTCCCTTCCCACATGGTCGATAATGCCCTCCAGTGCATCTCCTTCACTTCCTGCACCTCCGCCTTCGAACCCCATCCCTCCAAATGTAACAAGGACAGAAACCCCCCTGGTCCTCACCTTCCACCCCCCAACCTCAGCATACATCGCATCATCCTTCGCCACTTTCAGCACCTACAAACAGACCCAACACCAAAGATATATTCCCCTCCCCATCCCTATCAGTGTTCCGGAGAGACCATTCCTTCCGTGACTCCCTCATCAGATCCATGCCCCACCACCCCCACCCCCAACCAGCCCATACCCACTCCTGGCACCTTCCCCTGCCACCGCAGGAAGTGCAAAACCTACACCTACACCACTCCCTTCACCTCTGTCCAAGGCTACAAAGGATCCTTCCGCATCCAACTGTACCTCTACCAATGTCACCTACTGTATCCGTTGCACCCAACGTCATCTCCTGTACATCAGGGAGACAGGACACCTACTTAAGGATCATTTCAGAGAACATCTCTGGGACATCCGCACCAACCAACCCCACTGCCCCGTAGCTGAACACTTCAACTCCCCCACTCACTTTGTCAAGGACATGCAGGTCCTGGGCCAAATCCAGTGACCCCGCGCCTGGAGGAAGAATGCCTCAGGACCCTGGACCAATGTAGATTTCAACAGTTTCCTCATTTCCCCTCTCCCCACATGATCCCATTCCCAAACCTCCAACTTGGCACAACCCTCCTAACCATCCATCACCTTTCCCATCTATCCGCTCCACCTTCCTCTCTGACCTATCACCTTCTCTCCTCACCTTCATCGACCTATTACATTTGAAGCTATTTTCCCCCAGCCTCACCCCCACCGCCCACAAGCCTCATTCCTGATGAAGGGCTTATGTACCGAAATGTCAATTCTCCTGCCCCTCGGATGCTGCCTGATCTGTTGTGCTTTTCCAGCTTTTTCAAACAAAGCTCGGTGTCAAGTTTTGCATTGTAACATGTCTGTGATGCTTTGGAGTATTTCATTTTGTGAAAGATGCTAAATAAATCTGGGTTATTGTTATTGTTGTAAGGATCAATTGGTACTAATCCTAGTGCCCTTACTGTAAACACTAACTGAATGACAACCACTGGACACTGTACTGGATGAGTGGATGGAGCTAGATACCACAGAACTTCCAGATTCCTTTTTGAAAGCTACTGGAGAAAGGAACAAGGCAACAGGAGACCAAACAGTGAAACGTAATATTCTGTGGAACCAGTAACTGGAGAACATCATGTAAAAAAAAACAAAATATACTCGCTGGGAGAACTCAGCTAAGAAAGAGACAAAGAAAAGGCTGGAATAATTCAGATGGTCAGGCACGATCCATGGAGTGAGACAGAGTTAACATTTAAGATCGACTACTTTTCGTGGTTGAATTTTTGCAGCTTTTGCTTTTGGTCTTATCCTGGAGAACGTCAGCTTGATTTGCTTATTACCGAAATTGTCGTTCAAACATTAATTAAATTTTTCGGGGGATTCGGCGGATTCTACATGAACTGGAGATTGAGTCAGACGGCGCACATCTATTAAATTACAAGCCCATGGAGAAGGAGGGGGTAATGTGGGGACGGGAGGGGAGGGGGCTGAACCATTCACTTACTGCCGAGAAATCAGATACTTCCCAGACAAGCTGTAGCTCAGAGCCACTCGGAATAAGGCATACATACAAGTTCCAGATGAAGTCAGATTTCGAAGAACCGCAAAACCAGCATTTCATGACATGTAGAAAACAATGATTTTACTGGCACATTGAAACCGGAAATGAACAGTTGAGCCGAGGGAATTTCTACGCTTCATGTTTCGTATAAAGAGAGGTCGAGAATCCCAGTACACCTACACTGGAGATACAACTGGTGACTTACTGATAAGCATTAAGTGGAGAGCCTGGTAAGTTAGGTTAATCTGCCGCATATGTCCTCAATGTATATACTTCAGAGTGACTTTTTTTGCACTTTCAAATCAGAATTAGTTGCTGATAAAGGGACACTATTTCAGGGGACCATGCTGGAGATGGAAATGTTTGATTACGGAGGAAAGCGTAACCATTTTACGATTTCAATGAAATTACAGTTTAGTGTGCAATTCTGAAGCTTTTCTTTAAATACAGAGAGGAGCTGAAAGGCATTAACGCAGGGAGGAACAGTTGAGCTTTTTATCGCCGTCCGTGTTATATAATTAGTGTTTGATGATAGTTCCTTTGCTCTAGCACTGCAACTGAGGACGCATACTAAGCCTGGAAATGCAGTCGGATACCCATTCCCAAGTTTAAACGACTGTTCTTGTCCAAACGAAATAGTAATGGATCTTGGCAAGGTTAATCGCCACATAATTGATGATATTATATGTATACTACTGTAGGTACAACTAAGTGTTCAGATAATGTAATTCAACGTTCGAAATTTGATAGAACAAATTATATAGTTCAAATTGACTGAGGTGTTTACATCTGAGATTGAATGTTTTGCTGTACTAAATTGCTAATTTAGTATCTCTCAATGTGAAACATGTACTTTTGGTCATTATAAAGTATTAAAATAACAGTAACAGTTGGACTTCTAATAAAGAGTCCAGTCATTTTGTTCTGTTAAGCTTCAAATTTCTATGGTACACAATGTTGTCCAGTACAAAACCGACCTGTGTGCATTGCACTCCCAACAATGCCCAGCCCCCACTCCTCTTCATCCTCACATGGATGGAAAATTTACCAGGATGTACTCATATTCTCGAGCTCAGTCTAGGAGCGCCGGGTGAGGCGTGGGGGATAATGTTCTTGGTTGTGATGTGCTAGGCAGAGCAGCTTGGAATATTTCCCTATTCTCAGACTTGTAGCTTTCTCTGCAGAAAAGGGGATAAGTTCTCGGAATAAGATGTGTCAGGGAACAGTTGGTAATAAGAAGGACGAGGACTGAAGTTTACAATGCTATTCACATGAAAAAGTCTACTCCTCTGTGTTGAGATAGAAGTAGGTGGATTGAGTACCTGTGGGTCCCATTCTGGTCACATTGTGTAATTAACCACGCCCGACTGTGACAGAATTAAGCTGGACTTGTGTTTCTTGGATGCTGGGCGCAACTATCGGCATCATCAATTAGTGACTTGTAGGGGAACAGCAGAGTTCAAGTTTGTTTAGGACAGTAAATATTAGGTGTTTTTTCTAATTTTTAATGATGATTCACGAATACTGCAGTTGTATTTTTGCCGCTGTTTTATGTACTAATAGTATCTGGTGGTAGAAAATGTTAGTCACAGAGTTGATGTAACAAAGTAATTTCAATAAGTCACAGTTGTAACAGTGTGCAGAAACACAATGACACTTTGCTACTTCTGGTTACAGAGCCAGGTTTTTGCACTATATCATAGCGCATTAAAATAAAGCCCGAAAATAAAACGCGATTGTTTCAATTAAAATTGATTATCATCTAATGCAAACACACTTTGCAAAGAGGATAGTATCATTAGGTGTTTCTCCATGTCTCTCAGTTTCACAAAAAATTTGAATGAGTTCCAGTACAATTTGGAGCATTGAAATATCTGAAAGTTGGGTTTGTTCTATTTCACGCTTCGCAAGCAGCTACATTTCCGCGTAACAAAGTCTGCTTGCACTGCCTACTGTTTTTCACGTTTCTTTAGACTTATCTCCTTTTCATTTCTAATTTTACATAGAGAGGAAACGGTACTCCTGTTGGTTTCCAATGCAAATTAAAATGCCCGCCTGACTTGGGTTTGGTCTGGCTAAATGTCACATCGCATTCCTGACATTCTATAGACCAATGATTCTGAAAGTTCTATAGATTTCATACTTGCATACATTTCCTGGCTTCCATGGAAACTTTGTTTGGCAACCCTATTCAACCCCACTCCCAGAGCATGTAGCATTGGCTCAAAGCTTAAAAATTGAGGAAACACTTTTTTTTAATATTCTCTGACAAGATACAACTCTGACTCACTTTTCTTCCCCGCTAACCAGCTGCTCGTAAACAACTGCTTTGGAAATTTAAACCACGTGCTGAAGCGTCTGAAAATTATGATTCATTTTTGCTGTAAATGGTGCAGGACAAAAGTCAGTGCCCTTCAGTATTTAGAAGAAAAGCCCACTTAATTTGCTGTGAAATTGCAAGTGAGCTCAAAACACTGTTCGTTTGACAAATGGTTCTGACTTCCTGCAAGCGATGCTAAATTTATTATTGTGTGAACTTTGACTGCAACTTTACTGTCCATTAACAATAATGAAAACATTCATGGTCATAATGAAATCAGACACAATTAAATAGGTTTACCACGCTGTTTAGATCAAAAGAAGGGATTTATTTGCAGGTATTGTAATATTGTAGATGTTAATCTCAATAGTATAGCTGGTGACTTTGTACAGTAAAATTTAAAATTGTTGCAGAAAGTGATGTTTAAGGAAATTGAAACTGCTAAAGTTAAAATACGCAATTCTGTGTGGTAGCAATTTATCTACTCCAGTCTAAGGGAGTTAAAAATGCACACTAATTGTTAGCAATGGGCTGTTCACTGACCAATCTGAAGTATGTTGTACAAAATAGAAAAGACATTTGGATGATCAACATCATTGTATATAGTATACAGACAGCACAGCCAGGGCCAAGATAATTTGAGGAATAGTCTTGGTACTTTTTGGGCTGCTGGGATAGCAATATTCCGAATTAAGTGCAGCAGGGAACCTGTGAGACTGGGTTAATGTCATTTGCAGACCTTTTGCCTTGTGCAGATGGTTGCTCTAAATTTGCTGACCACATGGTATTTCTGAAGTTCCAGAAAGAGTCTGTGTATAATGAAATTTACTTATCACTGGTTTTGTTTGCTGTATTTAATCCTTTAAAGGTAGGATTGTATAGGGTGGATTATAATGCTAGATTTCTATTCAAGACTGCAACATTTACATATTTTGATTTCGAGGAGCTGCTGAATCACTTTCTATTTTCATGATGATACTTAGTGACTTGTGATGAACATTTTAAATATTAAATCAGTTTGATAGGGCAAACATAGACAATGATGACATATAAACACAGAACGGTGCCCCTCAACACATAGACACTGTACACAGCAAGGAGATGGGAAGGTGATCAAAGTGCAGAGTGATAGTTAAGCATTTTTATTCTTCATTCTCCTCTGTTCCAGAACGTAATCATTCCTTTCTTCCATAGTATTCATGAGATAGGTCGGCAAGGATGAGTTGGACCAAAGGGTCTGTTCCATGTTGTACAGCTCTATGACTCTATAACTATCCAATTAACTGCTATATCCCATCAAAAGCCATAGCATCAGTCAGCCAATTAAGTATGTGGGATGGGAGTGTTTAAATAGAACTTGATACTGTTCAGAAACCGGATAAATCAAAAGTTAATGACTTATCTATAAAATAGAACCTAACTAAGAAAAGCATGTTTTTGTTTCAGATCACTTAAGAAATATGAAAACTCTATCGTTATTGATTGTACTGGGAGCTCACTTACCCTTGGTGACAGGTAAGATTTTGCACACTAAATTCAATATGGGTTTTGCCACTTCAGCAATAAAGTGCAAAACACAAATGTATGTTGGGACCTTTAGATCTTGGTATTTCCAGATAATAAGTTTCTAAACCATTAGAAGTTACAAAGAACAAAGAAAATTACGGCACAGGAACAGGACCTTCAGCCCTCCAGGCCTGCACTGATCCAGATCCTCTATCTAAACCTGTTGCCTATTTTCTAAAGACTTGTATGCCTCTGCTCCCTGCCCATTCATGTATTTGTCTTGATTAAGTCTCATTTAAGATGTATCATGTCTGCCTCCACCACCCCCGCTGACAACGCAGTGTGTCCTATTGTTGAAGCACCAGTAGATAATTGATTCAGATTTTTCAGTCAATTGCTGGTTAACCATAAAAACATAAGTAGATTACATAGGAGTAGTGATAGGCCATTTGCCTCTTCAAGCCTGTTCCACCATTCAATATGACTATGATTGATCAAGCTCAATATCATAACTCTATCGTCCTCCCATATCCATCAATCCCTTAAGGCACAAGATCTCGATCTTCCTCCTGCTTGAAAACACAATGTTTTGGCCTCAACAACTTGTGTAGCAGTGAATTCCACAGGCTTACCACTCTCTGGGGGAAGAAGTGTCTCCTCATCTCAGGGCTAAAGGGTTTACCCCTTATCTCTAAACTGTGATTTCTATATCTGGACTGCTCCACCGTCAGGTACATTCTTCTTGCATGTAACTTGTATCGTCCTGTTAGAATTTTCTAGGTTTCTGTGAGGTCCCCCCTCATTCTTAACTCCAGTGAGTGCATTCCTAACCAATTCAATTTCTCTGCTGAAAATGTGTTGCTGGAAAAGCGCAGCAGGTCAGGCAGCATCCAGGGAACAGGAGAATCGACGTTTCGGGCATAAGCCCTTCTTCAGGAATGGAGGCTTCGGATTTGTTGTAGGTACTGGTTGTCCTGGTTGGGTCCAAGTTTTGTTGGTCGGAATGTAGTCCGGAGTCCATGCGGGATAAGTCCATAGGCAGGTGCTGAGGAAGGAGATATGGCTGTGGTAGCGAGTCTGTTTGAGAATGTGGCTGAAGAGCTTCTGTGCAGAGGAGATGACCTGGGGGGTGCAGTGAGAGAGGGACTCACTGAAATCTTTGTAGAGGGAGGAAGAGAGCTTCTTCAAGGAAGGCATCCTTGTAAGAGGATTCGCAGTAGGTTCTCCTCAATTCAATTTCTCCTCACACATCAACCTTCTTACGGGCTTCAAAGCCAATAAACACCAGATGTCACAAGGGTCAATATATTATGCTGTGGCAAGAATACTTCTCAATGTTCAAAAACATTTCTTTTAAGAACAAAGCATATATCTCACTACTTGTGGTTTTGCCAATCTGAGTCATACAGAATAAAAATTAATCTGGGATTGCTCTCCAGTGAGTCCATAATTAATTGATTATTCACCAGTATTTGGGTAGACTTCAGCACTCCCTGTGTCAGTGATGGGTGAAACATGCAATGCTCCTGGTACAGCATGTCTGCAGGTCAGGTGATTCCTGCATGCTCAGCCCACAGCAATGGATGTCACTAACACTCAGCTATCTTATGCTGAAGAAACACTAATAAAAAAGGAAAGATGGTGAGAATATTGTGCGCTTGTTTGACACACTTCTCCATGCTGAGTTGCCATATTAGAGTGGAAAGACTAGCTACAGAAAAAAATGTGACTTGCTTAGCTGGATGGTTCTATTTAGGACAAATGTTAACAAAACAGAGTAGCCTCATAAAATGGCTTTAAATACCAAACTATAAACACAGGCAGAATTAGTTTAATTACATTTGCTGATATACAATTAGCTAGGACTTGTATAGGATCGAAATGATCCTAACTGATTTAAAATATGTCTAATTTAATCAATGTCTCTGGCTTCTGTTTTATATCTCTGGCACTCATTATTCTCCAGGACAAATGTGAATTGTTAACTTAAATTAATTAATGGGGTGAATTTCCACAGATTTTTCTCCTAATTGTCTACTGTGGAAACCTTGGAAAATATGTACACAATGTTAATGGTGTTTCTCAGGGAGCTGATTATTATGGCAGCAGTCAAGAAAACTATGACAAGTTCAATCCATATATCTGTCTAAAACCATTGAATAATTCCACATTCTATCATTTCAGGTATTTTTATAGTCACTGCTCCCAGAACGTCCTACATTGCATCCTATGGAAATAACATTACAATGGAATGTCAGTTTCCAGTTGAATCCAACTTTAATGCAAACCAGATAAAGGTGTACTGGCATTATGTGCTCGATGATGGAACTTCTCGATTGGTTTATCAGTTGATGAACGGGAAACCAGTTCTTGAGGCCCAACCCCAGGAATACCGAGAACGAGCATTTCTGCTGCTGGATGAACTCCGCAGAGGTCGTGCAGTGCTGGAGATTAATCAAGTTAGAGTTTCTGATGCAGGGACCTACCGCTGTCTTATTGATCTCAATGGAGTGGATTATAAAGAGACTGCACTGGAAGTCAGAGGTGGGCAAACTTTTAAAATTAAGATTTAAATTGTTCTTAAGTGTGAGGCTGTGTCAGTAAGTCCCTACGCAAGGAGCTGTTGATCTCAAGTGTCCTGTCATATGGAGGCACAGGACATAGGCAGAGTTCAATAGAGGCCAACATGTGTTGTGACATTAAGCCACAAAGGTGTAACTCAGGAACAACCTAAACATCTCAAAGCATTAGTGCTTGAAAACTATAAAAGTGGAAAAGTAAGAAAATAGTAGCAAAGAAACCAGTTTTGTACTGATTTAAATTGAAACATTTAAACTGTACACAGTGAAAATCCTCCTGTAAAAATACAATAACTTCAGAATGTTTAAAATCACAGCCAGGTTAAATGACACCATATCTTTTCTATTTTACAGCTTCTTACAAACAAATAGAGACCATCAAAACAAAAGAAAAGAAAGAGACAGAGTTTGTCTGTCAATCCATCGGATATCCTTTAGCTGAGGTTATCTGGTATTATGCAAATGGATCTGACATTAACGAAACAGCAAATACCACCCACTTTACTGGCACCGATGGATTGTACAATATCAGAAGTGTACTTAGGATAAAAGCAGAGACTAATGATGCTTATTTGTGTATGTTCTGGAATAAGGAACTTAATATGAATACTTCAGCTATTTTACACATTAAAGGTAGGTCACTTTTTTATTACCTTTATTTGATCAATGTATTTCAAGCGGAATGTAAAGAATTTGTATAGCTAGCAATTTCAATTTACAGTGATTAACATTTTCATGCAAACTTGTACAACCACACTTTAATCTAGGAGGCTTTCCTAGTAGCTTATTTTTGCATTCTAATCTTATAAACACAACACATACACACACACACACACACTGATTGGACAAAGGATAGTTTATTTCTTCCCATGACATAATGTAAGCCCTTTGTCACCTCTTGTCAGACCTGACTGACTGCTTGCCATTGGAAAATCTCCAATGCAGTGTGACTGGTGAGAGATTAATTGGGCTTCCTGATTCCAGCACTGCAGCTTTTGCTGGGTGCTTATGAATATTTGCCTCGATATCTACATTAAGGGAGAAGACTTGCGGCAATAATGGAGAAAAGGTTACTACATTGGAAATAGTTCTGACCACTACATTTTCATCAGGATTATTAGAAATCCTATTTGAGTAGCAATATGGTGAATAGTTCACTGATTATACGTAATGTAGTCTGTTGCATGAGAGCAGAATGCAAGCTAGGAGCCAGGAATCCAGAGCCAGTGAGTTTCTGATCTCAACAGACTTATCAAAATGACAGTTCCTTGTATATGCTAACAAAGTGAGGCAACTAATAGAATAAACAATTACATAAATACAAGTCACCCTACTTCACATTGATAATTTAAAAACACCAACAACTTCTTATTACCTAATAAAGGTAAAATGGCAATAGTCCTAACTATATAGGACTGCTTTCTCACTGGAGAGGGAGATAGATGACTGATGATGGTTTAACCTGAGGGTCACCATACCTCTGGGGAGGGACAGGTTGAGGGAGAATCCTTCATGGTGATTTCAGCAGGTGCAGGAATTGAAGCCAGGCCCTCGGCATCACTCTGCATCACAGATCAGTTGTGAAACCAACTTCGATGCAATAAGGTCTCCCAAGATACTTCAACAACATGAACAAAAACAAATTTCTTAAAGTTTAGATAAGATACATATCCCATTAGTTATGTATGTATGCAAGCCAGTAGTATTTCTACTAGCTACAGTTACTGATTTCTATTTTAAATGGGTTGTAATGTTGGTTTGTAAACTAGGCTGCTGTTTTAATTACTAAGTTTTAATTACCATTGCTTTTAACTTTTAGAAGTGGAAAAGACAGATGAAAATTTTGATAAGTTCCCTTCAATGAAGAGGAGTTATCTCATTGCAGCAATTGTTGTTCCTGTGACAATTCTACTTGGATTCATTATGATTGTGTCCTGCATCCTAAAATCAAAACAAAGTGAGCAAGGTAAATCCCTCTGTACATGATGTCGTTATCACTAGAAAACATGCAAGTGAGCATTCAAGAACTTTAGAATTATGAACCGTGAAAAATGCTCCACCTGTATTTCTGATTTTTCATTCATGCATTGATGCTATCATTCAAATCAGTTGAAACATATTTCTTAATTGTGTTCGATTTTGCTTTTATCCATCAAACAGTAAAAATAGGAATGGGGTGGGAAGAAAAAGTTAAAACTACAAATGTAGAATTTGCTGTTGCTTAGTTATATTTTCCCACTCTCCTGTGGGAAGTAAATCACTGCATGAGAAACATAAATTTGAAATTGAAAATACCAACAAATGAATTTTTCAAGAAACCGTCATTTTCTTGGGAACCCCTTCCAGTGCCCTCCATGTCTTTTGATCACGGAGTGAGGAGCAATGTGCAAAAATCAGTCAAGATTCCGACTCCTGATTGCTTCCCAGTAATCACACCCCCTTTTTTTAGGAAAGTACACTTGTGAGAATTTTAGGGGAAGACAGGATTATGTTTTTCTGTGATGCTTTTAACAGTTGAAACTTGCTGTCTGTGTTATAACAACATGAAAAGTGGCAACAGGAGGACTGTAGGTACTAGTGGAATCAACTACTAACCTTCCTTAACTTTTGTTCTGAGTTAGTTCCTGTGACAAAGATCAACCTTGGTAGAGCATATGGATAGTAGCAGATCAACTTTCCATGTGCATCCAAAATTGATTTCCCAATGGAAAGCAACATTGGGCAGGGTCTGTAGCAAGTGGTCAATCAGTGAACACATTTTTCATCATCATGAAAATTGGCTTTTACTTTCCCATTTCCTCCATTTGGAAGAGATTTATCTCATCATTTTACAAATGGCATTTTGTTGTTTCTGCCCTTGCAGTTGTCATCGATCCCATGATTACACCTGCAGAGACGGAATGTGAACCCCCTTAAAATAGGCAAACAAAAAAGGTTTTAGAATGGCAACTTATTGAAGCAAAGGTAAGGTGGGCTATTATTCTACTCTGAGAATTAAGTAGCCTGGTAGAAAACTATAGCTAAATAACTTTGCCATCTGTCAATCGACTGTTTTGACATTAGAGCACTGAGGGCTTTGTATGTGAACTAATCAAACTAAATGTGAAAGACTGCAAACATCTTTTAAACCTTGATAAAAGGACAGGCAATCTACAAGTAACACAATATAAGAAATAAAGTGAACTACTGAGAAAATAAGAGTCAAAATGTAGCACTGGAAAAGCACAGCAGGTCAAGCAGCATCCGAGGAGCAGGAGAGTTGACATTTTGGGCATAAGCCCTTCATCAAGAATGTCATTCCTGATGAAGGGCTGATGGCCTGAAAGCAGACTCTCCTACTCCTCAGATGCTGCCTGAGCTGCTGTGCATTTCTAGCCCCACACTTTTTGACTGACTCTCCAGCATCCTCACTTTCTCCTAGTTACTGAGAAAACAAGACAGTAGATTAAATAATATATCTTGTTTTATTTGAAGCCTCTGGTATGTGTAAGTTTAGGAACAGACTATATCAATTCAACATATTCAAGTAAAATCTTCCTGTAGTTTATAAATGACCTTGTCTGACAGATTGGTTTGTATGACAGTCAAAGGTATGTTAAATAATTACTTGCGTTTTGCATGTTTTCTCCATATGTTTAGGTATCAAAAGAATCTCTGACACCAGCTCATTAATATGAAGCCTTCACTGTCAAAATTGGGAAGAATGCTTTCAAATCCTAAAGTGTGTGATTTGCTTTTGGAAACAGAATTGTGTATATTTCTACAATACCAACTGACTGTTCAATACCATTCAAACTCTCAATTTTATTTTGGCGATGCACAGAAAATGCAAAATTATCCATCAACCACTTAATTAGCCAGCATTCTACTTGCTCAGCACATTGATTGATCTGCTGTTCAGATGCATTGTGAAAAACTACTGCATGTTTGAATTTGACTCTGCCGTATGGTGACAATTAACTACACAATTCTCTGAAATTGGTAACTTAACCTGTGGAATTGGAGCCAGATATAACGCTCTTTGGAGTGGTTTCCAGCAGCTTCAGAAATCCAGGCTTCATGTATGGCCTGCTTCTCCCCTACTAAACTATCATGGTTGCCTGGAAATAATGTGAGGAAGAAGAAGTTCTGCAACATTGAGTTGAATTTAATAATTTTACTTAGAAGACAAAAATTCCAATTAGAATGATGTCACCAATGTAAAGAGCCAATGATTCTTGAAACCAGGCAGTTGGGAAAGTTTTGTTTTGTAGGGATTTATGGAAGGGGAATTTCTTGCTACTTGTTGAAGCCACAGCCAGCATGTGGAGTTATTTTATCAATGTGACTCAGTTCAGAATCTGAGGAATATCTGTGCCAAAAGCCAGAGTGGTCTGTTGAGCTGGTGCATTGGACTGTTGGGGATTTTTTATAAGCTGTGTGTTCAAACACAATAGGAAGAAGAGGAGCAGAAAAACTTCCGTTCTGAATTCTTGGATCTGCTACTGCATTTGCAAAATCCCTGAAGTTGGCAATCCATTCGAATGTGCCTCGTATATATACCTCCAGATTTTTGTTACTCTTTCTCCCTTCCAAAGTTCTGTGTGACTATTCCCAGCCAGGGGACTTTGAGACCTCTAGCCTTTTGTTCTTAGTTCGGGCCACAGTGAAGCTCATGGTTACTACACTTTTCAGAGGCTTCCCTCCTTCTTCGAGTGAATATCAAAAATATTTATCTGCTCAATTGCTAAACCTGACTATCATTAGAAACCACTGACTCAAACAGAGACTTCAGAAGAAGACCCAGAGCCAAAGTTTGAAAGAGAACAAAAACACCTGTCATGAGGCCACTATTCAAGTTTTCAATAAACTTCAGCGCTGTGAACCAAACTCTGATTGTTTTGGCAAAGGTAGAGTGAAACTTTGTTTAAAAAGAGTAGAAAAAGTAAGTGACCTATTCTCATGTATTGAAATATTTTATGTAAACATGTTGAAATTTTTGAAAGTATGTTTTTTTTTTAAGATGTAGAATGAAGTAAACTAATATATGGTCATATGTAGGCATATTATTTTGCCAGACTGCAATTCTGTTTTTTGACTTTCATGAAGTTTTGTAGTTTATCCAAACTGAATTGTTTGTTTTTAAATTCTCTGTGCTATTTGCAAGAAGATGGTTTGAACTTTCTGCCAGTGTTCTTGTATGATTTAATAACTTGCAAAGTTTGGATTGAGTTTTCTGCCTAGAAGAAGTTAAGCAACTTTTTTAAAAATTTGGCTAACCTGCCTCAATTGAGCCTTGTGGATTCTATGGATAAACTTGATTTGTTGTAAATTATTAATGACTGTGAATTTTTTGACTTTGTGTTTAAATAGATTGTATTTATATATTTTTGTATGATTATGTAAATATATTAAGAAAAGCAACAGTATTTTCAAAACCTATAAGAATACATATTGAAAATAAATATGTAAAATCAATTGGCTTGATTATTGCATTCAGTGTTCATATTGAAGGGTTTTATATATATCCTGAAGATTATATTTATCTAAAAAGTTGCTTTCTCAAAGGTAAGGCCTGAATACTCAACAGGGAACACATTCAGCAGGTGTTTAACACTTGATTAGGTGTCAGTTTGCTCAAATTGGAACTGCTGCCCCTTGTCTGGAGAGGATGTCCTGTCTTAGAGTCCTGCTGGTCATTCTGATTTGGCTATAGCACGTTTCTCTTCTAACAGTACCAGGTTTCAGCAGTGGCTACTGCTGGGACTTCAGGCAGTCTGAGGAAGACATTGTTATGGAGGCCAGATTACAAATTGGTACAAGAATTTGGCAGGGTCTGACTAGCCAGTCCCAAGAAGGAAGTTTTGAGGGGGTGAGGTGTGTGGTTTTGAGAGTCTGGTGAGAAGGTTTAAGAGGTCATGAGCTTTTATGGAGCTTGAGGTCAGGAATACCACAAAAGAACACAAAAAGACCTAAAAGGAAATTCTTCCACTGAAAGTTGCTGGGAACCCACCTGGTTTCAGTGTTCTCTGCTGTGGGCAAGTAGTGGCAAAGGTAGATTGAAGCACTCAAGTGGCCCATACTTGGTTACTTAAGGACTTCAATAGGCTCCAGACTGGGTAGGACACCCAGCACCTCCTCTGGCTCCTGCAAAATGTGTGATAGGTCAGAGCAGGTGAACTATCCACACATCTCATTCTAGAAACCTTTCTCTTATGGGCTTTAAAATACTGTCCATGCAATAGGCAACTATTCTATGCCTGTTTACTGGAATGAAGATAGAAAACCAACTTCATGCCTTGGTGCTAGGGACTCGTGTGGCAGTGATTTGTTTCTCAGCCTCTGAACTATGAAGGCTCACTTTTAAGTCTCATCTATTCCAGAAATATTTTACAATGCACCTGAGCAAGTTGATGAAGCAAGATCCAGCTGTGTCAATGTTAGAAAGGGCTTAGTAGTAATGTCCTTGCCTGTGAGCCTGGAAGCCTGAGTTCAAGCTTTAACTGATCCCATGGTGTATAATAACACTTCCGAACAGGCTGATTAGAAAATATCTACCAACTCTCCAGGTTGTAGGTCATGGAGTCTAAACCCCTCTATACTCACTCATTATGATGACTTCTGGTTATTGTCATCACTGCCCATACTGTTCATTGACTGCACACATTAGAAAATGCTCATTATTTTTAGGTTTAAGTAGTGCAGAAAAGTAATATGCACATCTTAAAGGGAAGTTACACTGTGGCTGGCTGCTAGAGGTGCTAATACAGTGAGATAACTGCAGCGCATTAATCTACAATGGCTGACAGTGGGATGACATAAACACCAAGATTTCCAAAAGCTATTCTGAAAGCCTTGTGGATGACGATGAATAGTGGTGAGATGTTCTACATCCTCAGGAGCATATGCTGAGAAGGCAGTGACAGGAGATCAAGATTTCCTAAGTCAGGAATTCAGTTTCATGGAACATGGTTGCAGCCCAGGAAGAACCTGTGGTCATCTTCAAATGCTATGTCCTACCTACTTCAACTCTTAAGCACTGCTTAGTACACCCAAATGCATATTCAGTCCATCAAATGCTATTATTCTGCTAGTAACCAAACATCTTTACCAGTCTGGAATTCTGCCCAATATTCAGAGCATCACCTTGTTCTCTCACTCTTAGCACTACCAAATGCCTCAAACATACATCTCTGTTGAAGCACACACTTATCGACTATTCAATCATGATATATACTTCGCCCAAACATATAGCACTACAATCACCTCCACACTTTCCCTTCTCTTTCAGGAGAAAATGTCACACAATCAAAGGTAGCGGGATCAAAGAGGGGAAATATCACAATTCAATGTTTTCACCTCAATGGAGAAGGCAATGGTGATTACTCTAGAGAAGGGAAATCGATGCTGACGATCCCTAATCAGATCTTGACTAACCAGTTGTTGGTTTATCCTGTCTCTCTCTGTATCCACTCCAACAACTTGCCTACATTGATGCCAGCCTCACTGGCATGTCTTTGCTACCTTTTGTAAATAAAGGAAAATTAGCCACCCTCCAGTCTTCAGAAATTTCACCAGTGGCCAAAGGTGAAGCAAAAATCTTTGCAATTTCTTCCCTAGCCTCCCACAACATCCGAGGATGGACATGATCAGGCCCAGGGGATTTATCCACTTCAATGTGCTTTAAGGCTGCAAACACCTCTTCCTGATAATATGTATATAGTCCAAAACATCCCCATTTGTTTCCCTTATTTCCTTAGCATCCATGCTTCTCTGCTCGTTCATTAAAAATCTCTCCCCATCTCATGTGGCTCTACACATAGACAGTCATGCTGATCTTTAAGGGGACCTATTCTCTCCCTAGCCACCCTTTTACTCTTAATATAGCTACAGAGTCTCTTGGGATTTTGTTTAATATTTTCTGCCTGATCAATGTCATACCTTTACTCTTCTGATGCTCCTACATTTTTTATAGTCATCTAGGGATTCACTTGAACCCAATACTTTTACCCAATGTATGCCGCCTTCTTTTTCCTGACTAGAGCCTCAATATCCCTAGTCAGCCAGGGATCCCTAAACCTGCCAGCTTTTCCCTAACAGGGACATACTGTCCCTGGACTGTTGATATCACACTTTTAAAAAGCCTCCCATTTGCCGGTCATTCCTTTTCCTTCAAACAGACTCACCAAACCGACCTCTGCTAGATTCTGCCTAATGGCCCCAAAATTGGCCCTGCTTCAGTTTAGCACCTTAATCTGTCCTATTTTTATTCATAACTATCCTAAAACAAAGAGCATTATGGTCACTGAACCCAAGGTGCTCTCCGACTGATGCTTCAGTCACTTGCCCGACCTCATTTCCTAAGAGGTCCAGTGTTGCACCCTCCTGAGTAGGGCCCTCTACATATTGATCTAAGAAACTTTCTTGGACACATTTGACAAATTCCACCCAGTCTGGGTCTTTCACACTGTGGGTGGCCTCGTCAATAAAGGGGAAATTAAAATCTCCAACCAATAGTACTCTACTATTCCTACATGTATCTGCAATCTCTCTACACACCCATTCCTCTAGTATCTGCTGGCTATTTGGGGGTCTATAATACAAAGTGACCGTCTCCTTGTTGCTAATTTCTAACCACATGGTCTCATTTGATGACCCGATATGAATATTGAAGAATAAGACTTCTTCTCAAACCCCATTACAATCCTACCATTTTGCATTTTTCTTTCAGATACCTAACAATAGAATCAGCCCAGGCAGTGGAAGATCTGGCTGCTTTCATAACCCTCAACCCCACTGTTCTGCCTTTTCCATGTGACTCGTGATTCCCTGACTGATTAAAAATATCTCTATGTCAGATTTGAATATATCCCAATAATACAGTTTGATGGTCCTTTGTGAATCATTCCACAGGTTAACCGCCCTCTGAAAGGAAAGAGATTCCTCTTCCTCTGTCTTAAATTGGTATCTTACTCTGGAACTTTGACTCCTCGTTCTAGATTCTCCCACAGGAGAAATAATATCACCACAGTCAATGCACCCTCTAAGAATCTTTGATATTTTAGAAGGGTCAACTCTCACTCTTCTAAACTCTAGTGAGTAAGGTAAAGTCACCATAGTCCAATTGGACTGCTGTCCCATTTGAGAGAGATGACTGGTGGTTGTTTAACTTGAGGGTCACCTCAAGCAAAGGACAAAGTCAAGAAGGCAACACTTTTATGGTGACCTCAGCCAGTACAGGAATTGAATCTGTATGTTGGATGCTATGTATATTAGACCAATTGTCCAGCCAATTGAGCTTACAGAACCCTGAGCTACAAGGCAAGGTTTTCTTTACCAAAGTGGATATTGGTAGGCTTTCAGATTCCATAGAACTTCAGTATTTTAGTTACTTCATTGTGGTCCTATTAAGCTACTTTGGTATTTGCAGTAATTTGTGCATCTACAAGAAATGCACTCTGAAATTGTTTTGCAATTAAATGTTAAATTTGGATTACATAAAGAATAAATAATTCCAAATTTGAATTATACCTCTTCCATATTTAATGGCGCAAGTCCTGTTTTGTATCACATGGTGCATGTATTTAATTACTTAGTTCATGATCAGTTAAACAATAAATTTTCTCCTCAGTCAGAATGTTTCAACAACAATATTCTTTAATACATACGGCTTCCAGGAAAACAATTGGTCTGACATGCTTCCTAAAATTTCATTAGAATCAGAAGATTGGCTAATATTGAATGATACAAAATGAAACTTTGAAATAAAGTCTTCAATTGCCAAAATTGAAACATGAGAGAAACTAGTGATAAATAACGAAAGTAGGGGAATTATATTCATTCCATTAACTTAGTTGAAATGTTTGATGAAGAAACCACATCATTAACTCTTAATAATAAGGACAAGTCTGTTAAATTTTCATTACATGGAATTGGATTTTAATTCACATATAATTTTAGAATCTCTACAGTGTGGAAGCAGGCCATTCGACCCTTTGAATCCACACTAACCCTCTGAACAGCATCACACCCAGATCCATCCACCTACTCAATTCATGTAGTCCTGCATTTCCCATGGCTAACCCACTTAACATGCACATATCTGGACACTATCAGCAATTTAGCATGGCCAATCCACCTAATCTGCACATTTTGGAACGTGGGAGGAAACCAGAGCACCTAAAGGAAACCCATGCAGACATGGGGAGAATGTGCAATGCCACACAGACAATCGTCTGAGGCTGGAAGTGGGCACAGGTCCCTGCCACTGTGAGGCAGAAGTGCTAACCACTGAGCCACCATAACACCCGTAACTCAACATATGGCTTTTCAATTAGAAAGGTTAAGAGAAATGAATCATGAGTGAAGTTTGTAATGGCTGTTAGGAATTATAAAGACCCATAGAGGAGACCTTGTGATGCTATGTAATGATCTTGCCACTGAATGAGAAACTCTGAGTTTCGTTCCCACTCCAGCATGTGATGGCCAAACAGGTTGAGTTTCAACTTATAAATATTTGCAGCACATAGAAATGAAGAGATTGCAGAATCCACAGGGAATCAATTGACCAGAAAGCTGGTGTGGGTCAGATTAATGCCATTTTGATCCCCATTCTGGCTGAAGTGCTGTCTGGGATGTGGTTTCTTGCTGCACTCATGATGGAAATCATGGCTTTGTGGTTCGGTCCTACCTTCAAGCAGAGAACTCAACGGCACAAAGCAAGACTGAAGGTACAAACTTCAGAACTGCAACGGTTCAAAATTTTTGTCCAAACCATCAGCAGGTGTGCTTGCAAATCTAATTTTTTACATGTATTTTTAAGTATTGTTGTGTATTGTATGCTTTATAAACCCAAGGCACTTTACTTGAATGTTCTGCAATGTTTGAAATCTAGCCATAAACAAAGCCATAATACGACATTTAAATGTCTTAACAAAGCTGAAGGTGCATATATGGCAAAACCTTCCCCTTGTCTTTTAACACAATGTGCAGAAATCTGCCAGCCCCTCAACATGGGCCATAGGAAGAAAGTTGGGAAAATCATGTAAGATGGTCAACAATGAGCTTCCCGATGGTGAGAGTGAAATGTCTTAATTTCCAACCGTTTGTTGAACCCCCAAGATGATTTTTGTTTTGCATTCATGAGGACATCACTGGTTGGGCTAGCATTTTCTGTCTGTGCTTAGTTGCTCTTGAGGAGATGCTTAAACAGCTATAGTCCATGTGCTTTAGGTGAATCCATAATGTTGTTCGGCAGGAAATTCCAGGATTTTTATCCACTGACACTGAAGGAACAGTGATATATTTCCAAGTCAGTATGGTATGTGACATGGAAGGAAACTCGTACATGGTGATGTTCCCATGTATTAATGGGAACTAATTGCAGAATGTTAGTCTGCACTTGCAGAAAGTAATGAAGAAAGTAAACAGAATGTTATGTTTTATTTAGAGGGGAATTGAATGGACGTTATGCTTCAGTCATACAGGGCATTGGTGAGAACCCATTTGGAGTACTGGTCATTGTGCTTACAGAAGAATATAGTTCAGAGAAGGTTTACTCGACTATTTCCTGGAATGAACAGATTGCCTTATCAGGAAAGGCTAGACAGGCTGGGCCTGTATCCTCTGGAGTTTAGAAGAGCCCAAAGTGACATAATTAAGGGATATAAGTTCCTGAAAGGGCTTGACAGGATGGATGCAGAAAAAAACTTGTTTCCGCTTGTCAGAGAATCTAGAACTAATTTATAAATATAGAGTGCCTAGGTAAGGCAGAGATGAGGAGAAAACAGTTCTTTCAGAGGATAATGAGTATTAGGTATCCCCTTCCTCAAAAGTAATTAATTTGGAATCTTTAATTATTTTTAAAGGAAAGATAGATAAATCCTTGATTACCTAGTGAATAAAAGATTATTCGGAATATGCAGGAACGTAGAGTTGAGGTTAAATTCAGATCAGCCATAATCTCATCAAGTGGCAGAGCAGGCTCCAAAGGTCAGCAGGCCTACTCCTGTTCCTCGTTTGTATATTAATATCTTCAGGGACTGTGCAATGTTACGGATTGGATTCCACCCTTTCATCTTCAGAACAAACAAGCCCAAGTCAAGGGAGTAAACATTTCTTTGGTCTGATAATGATAAGCAAGCTCTGAGATTAGTAAACTCTTAAGCCCTAAGAGCATCTAAGCATTATTTGTGGGGACATGAAGTCATTGCGTTCCTCTCCAGTCCACCCCATGTAGGTGTTACCAAGCTCTGTTTCTACCTCTGCCTATCTTCAGATCAGCAAACTGCCTTCCTCACATTCCTTATAGAAAGAGTTCCTTGTTTAGGTTGGGAAGGGTGGTTTGTAATCGCTTCCCTAACATTGCAGAAATAAGTCTACAATTTGAGGCAGATGCATGCTGCAGACTGGAGTGGAAAGAGTTCTTAGGCAACAGTGTTCTTATAAATCATTACCAAAGCTTAATAACAACAAGCATTAAATGATCAAATATGCACCCAATTAACAACAAGCTCTTGGAGGTATATTTTAAATTTCAGAATAATTTATATCTGTTTTAAATGACTTGTTTTATCCATGTGCACACTTATTCAATCTCATACCTGATAGAACAATGTAATAAACATTGGTAATTCCAATACAATTCAAGTAAATAACTTGGAAACTAACTGTGTGGTCAGAGATTATTGATGTTTCTATTCATGTATCCATCCAAATATCTTTTAAATATTATAAATATACCCACATCCATCACTTTCTCAGGAAATTCATTCCACGTGCAAACCATCCTCTATGTAAGAAAATTGCTTCTTATGTCTTTTTTAAATCTCTCTCCTCTCACCTTAAAAATGTGCCCCCTAGTCTTGAAATCTTCCATCCTAGGGAAAAGACCCACAACCATTAACTCTACCTATACCTCTCATGACTTTGTAAATTTCTATTGGAATGCCTCTCAACATCCTATTCAGTTCTATTTTGTTCAACTTCTTCCTATCAGCAAGATTTCTGAGAAAAGGGAAATATAAAATGATTTGACGGTACTTTTCATGTTCATTTCCCCTACTCACTGTGGCGGTAGTTTGATTATTTCATCCCATTCTGCTGAGTTCCCAATAGCATTCTAGTTCCTGGATTTTTTTGTACAGTTTCCCATTCTAATGGTTTCCCATCAATGTTATAGCTGAGTAAATGCTTTCTCAATGTTCAGTAACTTAAAGGATTCCGCGGAAATTTTGTGATTAAATTCATCAGTGTGTCGGGAAACTAGAGGGCAGAAAAAGAATAAAAGCCTTTTATTAACACATCTCATAACAAGCAGAAAAGGATGCCCACACTCAGATTTGGAGCCTGATTTTGAACTTAGTGCTGTGTGTTTCACAAGGCCTAGGAGACCCAGCAGTGAACATAAGTGCTGGCTCTGGAAGATAAATGCCTTTTTCGCACTCCTAGTGGACTGGGAGGAACAGTGATGATGCCATCATCTCCCCCAGCACCTCCACCTTGACCCTCAAGGAAACTTTCAGACTCTGGAATGCTGATCACTGCCTGTCTTCCCCCTCCCCGATCATAGATCATACAAACCCCCAAAGTCTCCAGCTGTGATGTCCAATCTTGCTTCCCCGCAGTGCCAAGTCGTCCACCGGATCGCCATGAGCCGTACCCCAATGAAGATCAATACTCCCACCCCAACAATGTCTGTTCTTCATACAACCCTACTCTCAACTGCCCTAAAGCCAGGATATGCCTTCGTTGATGTTTCCAACAGTCTGGTGTAGTCTGTACAGTCACAATGACACCCTTGATGTGTAATTTATTGAAGTAGCAGATGGATGTTGCTGCAGCTGCTGATGTTAACACTACATGCTGTGTTGCCTCGCTAGTTTCAAGATGAAGAATACACTGAATCAGAGAAGAGCATGTTCAGGGTGAGGTGGAGGTGGGACAAAGGTCAACAACCAGACATCATAGACTGTGTTGGAGTGAATATTGACAGTAGAATAAAGTTTAGGTTTTCAGACATTTTCAGGGCACCCTTTTTATTTGTTCACAGCATGTAGTTGTCACTGGCTAGACCATGAATTATTGCTCATCCCAAATGACCCATGAGGTGTTGATGGTGAGCCGCCTTCTTCAACCACTGCAGTCTGAGAGGTATAGGGACACCCACAATGCTGTTAAGGAGGGAGGTCCAGGATTTATACTCAGCAATACTGATGATATATTTCCAAGTCAGAATGGTGAGTGGCTGGGAGGGGAATTTGCAGGGGATGGTGTTCCCATGTATCTGTTGCCCAAGTCCTTCCAGATGAGAGAGAATGCAGATTTTGTAGGTACTGCCATAGGAGCCTAGAGAATTGTGAAGAAGTGATAAAAAGGATTTCTAAGGTAGAAATCCCTTAGCTACCCCAACTGTCATGCATAAATTAGAATACGCCTAACAAGGAAAAGAAAGTAATTGCAAGTCAGAACAAGTGGTGCAAGAACGGAGCATTTCTTGACTATTAAAACCAATTCTTGCTAAGAAGGGATATGATCTAAGTAGCAAATTGACTCTAGCAGAGCTGGGATCACGAACCAAACAGTTCAATGAGGAAGGATTTTAATTAATTGTGTAAGTGAAAGGACACAAGAAAGGAGCATTAAAGGGTAGGCCCAAAAAATAAAGACTGAGTGATACAGCATTAGAATTAAGCCTAATTCAGGCATAAGAGGAAGCAGACTGGGACAAATATAAGACAAAGAGTCTACCAGGATTACTGAGACATGACCACGGGAAGGGAAATGTCCATTTAAACCTGCTGCCCTTACTCAGAAATATAACACCTGGGCTCCCTACTGCTGCAAATCTATCAATGACTCTGCCATCCTAGCCAAGATGGAGCAGTCTGAGCCACCTCTAGGCTTAGAGGTACTCAAGGATATTCTTCAAGGATTATCAGATCAGCCATGATCTCATTGAACGGCAGAGTAAACTTCATGATTTGAATAGTTTACTTGTGCCCTTATGTTTTATGTGCAGTCTCCCCATTAAATTTCAGCAGTTTTCCACCAGCCAGGCTACAGCCACACTGTTGTAGCACAGTGTGGGCTGGCAACCCAGGACAGGTAAAGGCACATGAGAGATGCTGAAAAATTGAATAAAATAGTTAGATAGTTGTATCTGACCTCTGCAGACTTGATTGGCCAATGTGCCTTTATCTGCAATATAGACCTTTGTGAATGTGACTCTCTGAAAATAAAGTAATTGACCTATGATTCAGTGTCTATGGTCACATCTCAACTGAATATTGAGAGAGTAGAATCTTGACCAGTTGCAGTACATGGCCGATACTGGGCATCAGTAAATCAATGTGCATGCAGTCCAACAAGGACAAGTCTGAAATTCTGGCAATCATGTGCTCTTTTAATCATTTCTATGTAGAAAAAGAGAATGAAATCCACACCTCAAAGAATAAAAAGTGTCAATGACATCCCTTGCACAACGACAAACCACATAATGGTCTAACAGCTCCACTCTAGCTACATGCATATAAATGGTGTCCGCTGATCTGAAATTGTAATAATGGGTACAACTGATCACAGACATTAGTGACAATAACACAGGCGTAGTACAATTTGGTCCTCACTGCACTTCAGGTTGGACAATGGCTCCCTGAACATCATACACTCTTTTCTCCCTCTTCCAACAGCTTGTCCTGGTTTGTACAACTCTGTTGATTCTCCAAAGTAAGCATATTCCAAGTGGAGGACCCAATAGTGCATCAGTATCTTGAAGCAGCTGGTTCATCCAGATGTCTTTAAGTCAGCAAACCTCAATCAGATCTTTTCACATTACCCCAAATAGGCTTGGTCCTCAAAGAGTCCACTGGTACTCCCAAATATGAACACTATCAATTTCATTTTTGCTCCACAATGAAACAAAAATGAAACAGAATAATGAAATTGTTACAACAGTGATGGGGAGGCCTCTGTACTAACAATTTGTCATGGGAAAGGGGTTTCACCACCATTCTTCTTTCTATGCTGGTCTAAGGGTCTTCTGGTAATCTATGGTAGAAGATGAGCAACAAATAATTCTCAGCAGCAAAGTCTTTTGTCTCTCAAAACAGAATGTGATTTAATACAAATGCAAGCAAAATACTGCAGATGCTGGAATTTCAAAATAAAAAACAAGAAATGCTGGAGATGCTCAGCAAGTCTGGCAGGATCTTTGGAGAGAGACACAAAGTTAATGTTTCAAATTCAATGTTTAAAAATGTTTCCACCAAAGAATGTTTGGACTCAGAACGTTAATTCTGTTTCTCCCTCCACAGAGTTTCTCCAGGTTTTTTTTTGTTTTCAATTGTCCAGCAATTTCTGTTTTTGGTACTACTTTCAGTGATTATGTAACAGTGCACATAGATGTGTCTGCTCTTCAGCCACGTTCTGAGTCTTAATTTCCAAAGAGTATGTGGTCTCCTCATTTCTTCTACCGAAGTACAACATCATACACTTATCCACAATGGCATTCATTTGCCAATTACTCACTTGATCCGTCAAAGAAAATTCATTCTAGGATCTCATTTATCAGGTAGTTAGTTAAATTTTGATAATGGCAAGCACACACAACTAAGTATGTAGCTAGTATCGGTGAATCTTCCTGGATTCATAAGATTTCCAGCATGCCATAGTTCCAGAAGGCCATAGCGCTTCTCCCTCATTAGAAAGAGAAGCCTGGTGCTGCATTATGTTTTATAAGGTTATTTTGCAGAAACAGAAAACTGCTGAGCATGAACTGACTGCATTTCACACCACACAGACAGGAAAAGATTAAGGGGCATGCAAATTTCAGAAAGTAGTTACAAACACATCAACCAGAGAAATAGATGACCATTCACAACACAGAAAGGAAAAGCAAAGGGGAACAGGAAATCCCTGTGGATTTGAAACTGTTCAATCAATGTGCTACTTGAATACTTGTAATGAAGTCATAGGGCCATAGAGTCATAGAGTCAGTAAGCATGGAAACAGATGCTTCAGTCCAACCAGTCCATATCTAATATAATTCCAAACGTAACTTGTCATGCCTGCCTACTCCCAGCCCATATCCCTCCAAATCTTTCCTTTTCATGTACTTATCCAAATGTCTATTAAAGTTGTAATTTTGCCCACATCCACCACTTCCTCAGGATTTTCATTCCACACGCAAACCACCCTCTGTGTAAAAATTTGCCCCTCATGTCTTTTTTAAATCCCTCTCCTCTCACTTTAAAAATGGGCCCTCAGTCTCGAAATCCCCCACCCTAGGGAAAAGATACCTGCCATTAACCCTATCTATACCTCTCATGATTTTATAAACTTCTATAAGCTCATCTCTCAAACTCAATGTCCCAGCCTATCCAGCCTTTCTTTATAACTATAACCTTCCATACCCAGCAACCTTCTGGTAAATCTCTTCTAAACTCTCTTCAGCTCAATAATACCCTTCCTATAGCTGGGTGACAGGAAGTGGACACAGTACTCCAGAAGAGAATCATGAGGAGTAGGGATAGCGTAAATAGGCAAGGATTTTTTGCCTGGGATGGGGGAGTCCAGAACTGGAGGGCATAGGTTTAGCGTGAGAGGGGAAAGTTTAAAAGGGATATAAGGGGCAATTTTTTTCATGCAGATGATGGTGTATGTATGGAATGACTGCCAGAGAAAATGTTGAAAGCTGGTATAATTACAATGTTTAAAAGGCATCCGGGTGGGTATATGAATAGGAAGGGTTTAGAGGAATATGGGCCAAGTGCTGGCAAATGGGACTAGATTAATTTAGGATATCTGATTGGCATGAACAAATTGGATGGAAGGGTTTGTTTCTGTGCAGTACATCTCTAGGACTTTATGACTCTAAGAGGCCTCATCAATGTCCTGTAGAGCCCCAATATGACTTCCCAACTCCTGTACTCAAAGGACTGAGCAATGAAGGCAAGTGTACTGAACACTTCTTAACCACCCTGTCTATATGTGATGCAAACTTCAAAGAATTATGTGCCTGAACCCCTAAGTCCCTCTGTTCTACAGCACTACCCAAGGCCCTATCTAATTGTATAAGTCCAACTCTTGGTTGTTGCAAGAAAATGTAATACTTCAGTGATCAGAGCCTCAGGGACAGACATAAGCAAAGCCATGGCATGGTGAAATGGTGAAACAAGTCAATACATCAGAGGGACCTAAGAAAAAGAATGATGGTGTTGAGCGATTTATCTAATGCAGAGATCATCTTTTTTGCATTCATGCATTGGTCTTTCATGAGGTGCTGCTTCAGTAATGCCAGGGAAACTGGAAACATCTTTAGAAAGAGTGGGATAACAATCATAAATTGTGGTACACTTGGATCCAACAACACAGCAAACAGTAGCATGGATGTTATGTGGACACATTTTGATTATATAAGGTCAAGAATGAAGAACAAAATGCCATATGTGGTAATATTCAGATAACCTCCTTTGCTGTGTTGTAGCTCAGTTAGTGAAGGCCATTTATGATTCATTAATGATTGGATGAGATGGCGTAAGGAAGTTATTGGATTCCAAGGATATTACAAGCATTTCCGGGACCTAAGGAATCTATTGAGGGAGCTATTTCACCTGTTCTAGAGGCAGTGAAAATCATGTGACAGTGGGTAAAGAAATGTCAAACAGATTGTAGGTTTAGAATAAGTAAGAATATTACAGGAATATAAAAAGGTTGAGGTGGGGATGATGGATGTTTAGAGAAAAATAGCTGTAAGAGTGACTGAATTCTGACTGATGTCAGAAATTAACCTGCATTAGTTAGTCTATTTTAGAACAACTGGTTATTTCAGATATGATGTGAGGCGACTTTCATTGTTAGGATGGGTATAAGTAGAGTAAAGTGGATACAATTAGGGTACAGTGAAAGGGGATTTTTTTTTGTTTAAATGTTGGTAATTATAAAATGCCACAAGCCATCAAGTAGTTGAAGAGACTGAGGACGTTTTCTGGAAGATGAGGCAACATGTGAGGTTCGAGTCTTCTGTAATAATCTTGGGAAACCTTAATTTTGTTTCTGTTGATTCATGTGCAATAGGAGCACACTGTACACAATTGGAAATGTAATAAAATTCTGAGGGACTTCACAGAATCACGCAATTGTTATGGAGCAGAAGGAGGCCATTCAGCCCAGTGTGTCTGCACTGGCTCTTCAAATGAGCAATATTATCTTGTGCCAATCTCTTACATTTTCTATTTCCGTACAAATAATTATCCAATGCCCTCTTGCATCCCTCAATTGAATCTGTCTCCACCATACTTCCAGGCAAGGTATTCTGTGCCCTAGCCACTCACTGAGTAGTTTTCTCACATCACCCTTAATTCTTTTGCACATCACTTTAAATCCATGTTCTCTTGTGCTCATGCCCTTTTTAAATGGGAACAGCTTCTCCCCATCTACTCTATCCAGCCTATTCGTGATTTTGAAAACACCTATCAAAACTCCTCTCAGTCTTCTTCTCGACAAGGAGGACAGTCCCAACTTCTTCAATCTAACCTCATAACTGAAGTTTCTCATTCCTGGATCAACTTCCGTTATCACTTCCTGTACTCTCTCCATTATTATAAATCCCTTCTGCACTCTCTCCATTCTCACTAAGTGCTTCTTCATTCTTTCCATTCTTCTAAGTTCTTTCTCCATTCTTGTAAATCACTTCTGTATTCTCTATTCGTGTAAATCACTTCTAGGGTCTCTAGGACTTGATTTTAAACTTATCTAGTAAGGAATCTGCAAGAGGTAATATCGTATTGGGTTGAGTTTGATCAATGCTGAGGGCATAGCAGAGGTTGCATAGGTACAACAAATGGTTTGTTTACCTCATCAAGAAGTCAGGAGCAGAACGATACCTTTCCTGATTCTACAATAATGCATGGCTTGCAACCTGCTAATCCCACCACTGGGTATATACCTGCTCGGTCCCATATTTTACAATGTTCCAAAACAATATTGAGATGCCAACCCACTTTGGGCCAATTTTCTGCATAAAACTATCTTCAAATCCTTGACCCATGGTTTCCCTAAAAATGAAAAAAATGAGTCAGTTTCAGATCAATCATATTTGATTACAGCCTGGAAACAGTACTTGCTATTTTAGATGTTTCAGTGCAGAATCGTGATGTGTCGGGATACATACAGTTGTTGAATATCAGACCATGAGAGTAAGGAGAATTCACTTAAAATGTCAGCTATCTAACAATCAGTTTTTCATGAGCCACTGTCCTCCCTATAATCCTTAAACCTGAACAGTGGCTTCCTTCTGGCCAGGAAAGACTGAAATAAACTCTCATAGGATGTGGTTAAAACAGTGGGAGATAGGACAGTGTGAAATTAGTTATGCAATCATTTCCTGTGCCCCAGATTAAGCCCTAGTTTTCAATTCCCTAGGACAAGATATTTTTGTTTTTAAATCAACAATCCACTTTACTTAAACTTTGCCTGGTTTTAATTTAGCAAGAGTTGTTTATCCTATTCCTCAGGTTCTCTGCCTTTGGAAGTCTATGCACAGTGAAGGGGAATTAGATGCTTCCTCAGCATGATTACTAGTGCACTATTTGAAGGAGAGAATGGAAGTTGTTGCAGTGTCCTGGCCAATATTTAGCCTTGTCTGATCACTTTGACAGATTGTCTAGACATTGATCCTGTGCTATTTATAGGATCTTGTTATCCACAAATCGGTTACTATTATGATTTCTATAGAGTCCAATAGAGTGTTTAGTTTTTTTTCTTAGAATCTGACAACACAGGTATTTACTATAAGAATGATGCTACAAGGCTCACAATGTAAACAAAATAGTTTTATTTTTCCAGATTCAAAGAACATGAAAACGTATCTTTTGTAAATAGTTAGTAATGTTAAAGATACCAAAAATACAATGTTCACAATCGCATAAACTAAACCAACCTTCTAAAAGGAAATGTTTTTCTGCAACTATTTGTTTCAAAACTTCATATGAGTTGAGATTTTTTTGAACTTCAATTTACTTCCAGCAAAGTTGACCATTTAAATCTCCTCCAGTCAATTGTGGACTCTCAATTCCACAAGTATTTATAGCAGCTTAGATACAGCCATCCCAGGTCAGTACACCCAAACTTGGAGGTATGCACCTAAAACTTTTCCTTTCACACAGCCTGACTATCCTACAATTTCTTCTCACTATTAGGAGTCCTTCAGTTATCAAGAGTTTTGAAATTCTGTAGCCAACATACAAAACTCCCAAATCCTGCTGGAAAGAGATGTTTCCTGCACTAAGCTTGTTCTGCTTGAAAGAGAACCAAACCCATAATCTACTCATCCCAAGAAATCACTACGGGTTGACCCTGTTATTCTATTGGTTATCTCACAGGCAAAATGGTCACAAAATTATTTGCTAGAAGCCAAGTCCTGGAGAATTGTAACTCTTAAAAGGGAGCATCACCGAACAATATAAATTGTAATTTTCATTTTCGCCAAAGGCATAAGCATCATTACACTACATAAGAAAAATAATTTAAAAATAAAGGTCCTTGATTATCTGTAAAGCAATTTGAACAGTACTGTATCAATGTAAGGTTGTTTTTGAAGAGGATAGCCATAACAATTAAATATATAGCAAAAAGATATAAAGGGTTGACTAATCTATGAGGAGAAAGTGAGTGCTGCAGATGCTGGAGATCAGAGCTGAAAATGTGTTGCTGGAAAAGCGCAGCAGGTCAGGCAGCATCCAAGGAACAGGAGAATCGACGTTTCGGGCATAAGCCCTTCTTCAGGAATGAGGCCTTCTTCATTCCTGAAGAAGGGCTTATGCCCGAAACATCGATTCTCCTGTTCCTTGGATGCTGCCTGACCTGCTGCGCTTTTCCAGCAACACATTTTCAGCCTTGACTAATCTATGAGCAGTATACAACATTAATTTGCAAGGGAGGTGTTATGTATGCAGGCAATAAAAATAATTGATCTCTTATGAACATTCTTATAACTTCTGATGAGGTAGAGGTCCAAAATCCTAAAAAGAATAAATACCAACTTTAGATAAAAGAAGCACAAATGAGAACAATATTTTGTAACGCAGCGAGTGGTTAGGGTATGGCATGGACTGCCTGGAGGTTCAACTGAAGCATTCAAGAAGGCATTGGGTGAGTACTTGGTTAGAAATAGTGTGCAAGGATATGGGAAAATGTAGGAGATTGGCACAAGGCAATATGTTCATTTGAAGAGCAGATGCAGTCACAATGTGCTGAATGGCCTTCTTCTACCCTCATGCCAATTCTGTGATTCTGTGAAAGCTAAGACAATCATAAGGCAGGATTCAGAGACCTCAGATCAGAAGAATAGTCTATATGAGTCCATGCAAAGGAAATAAATGGAAACAGAACCAAAGAAGGGAGTGTATAACATCTTGAATAGTCTTGACAAGGTGGACAGAAAAAGGATGTTTCCTTTTGCGGGTGAGTTCAGAACTTGGATGCACTTTTGATAAAGATGTTTTTTGATAGAGATAAAAGAATAAAGATTTTCTTTTAATAGAATGATAATTGTTAATAGAAATGTGTGCAGATCAACTTCGGAGTCACTTGTGAAGAGTAGATAGTAGAACATTGCAGCCATTACATGGAATGGTACTAATAGTATTGATAATGGTAGCTGATCATCAATTTTGAGATCCTTGGCTATTTGCAGGTTGCCTGAAATTCGTTTATCTTGGTTCCCTTTAACAGTGACTGGCTGGCAGCACTCAGAGTACAAGAGTATTATTTTCTTTCATTATTTGCAGGGCAGGGATGATTAATTCTCAAATTGTGATCTTCACAGCACACTAGTGTACACATTGGTATTTCAAGCCACTAACACACAAAGACCAGGCATTATTTGAATCATTGAATTTATATCCACAATTGTCTTCTGGTTGCAGCAGTCTTCTAATAATTTTAAAAATGCAAGTTGAAATTAAAAGTTTGATGTTTCTAGCGCTAGAGTCAACGAGTCATAGAAACAGAGCTATCAGTCCAAATCGTCCATGCCCTCCAGCTTTCCTAAACTGAACTATCCCCATTTGCCTGCATTTGGCCCATATCCCTTTTAACCTTTCTTATTCATGCACTTGTTCAAATGTCTTTTAAACGTTCTAACTGTATTCGCCTCTACCACTTCCTCTGGCAATTCATTCCTTACACACCACCTTCTGTGGGAAAACGTTGACCCTTTTAAACTTTTCTGCTCTCACCTAAGACTTATGGTTTGAACTCCCCTACCCTGGGGAAAAGACCTTGGCTATTCACCTAAACTATTTTTTCATGATTTTATGAATCTCTATAAGATCACCCCTCAACCTCCTACACTTCAAGGGAAAAAAAGTCCCAATCTGTTATCATGACACTGGCTACAGTTTTACACCAAAACATCGAATTTTGAATGTTTTGGTCTGGTATTAGTGCTTAATCAAGAAGTGACACAAATAATATTTTACAATGCATTAACTTCTTCACTTAGTAAAGACACCATCACACAACACTTTGAAGCAGGAGTTTGCATTTTGGAACAAGACCCCGACATCTGAATTAAATGCAAGCCCCAAGTCCACATTGTGTTAGGAACAATTATCCAGCAATGATACAGTCTAGATTCCCAATTGGTGAGTAGACAATGTACTTGCTGGCTCATTAAGGAAATGAAAATGGGCTTCTGAAGGTGGAGAGCAATCAGGATGTCTTTAACCTCATCAGTAGGTAAGGCTGCCATTTCAGGCAAGGGAGAAAGAGAAACCATGCCCCCAACTTATGGAGCCCCCTCAGAAACATTAACAGATTGGAGCTAACAAATGGCCATGGTAGCCAGGCTACTATTGTGAAGTCGAGACCCCTTCACAGGATGGCCTATGGCCAGAGTTGTGACAGGGGGATATTAAAGTTCTCCTGGAGTTCTGAAACCTTGAGTCTTCTGCTCAGGATTATCTGATGCATAGCTTTAAATGACAGTGAATTTGCTCAATCAGCTTTCCCCTGACCCTGTCCCTAACACTCAACTTGTGGGCAGGGAGCCATTTCATCCCCAAACTAGCATCCAGATAAATGACTCAGATGCAATGATACTGACAAACTGGTACACCAGTCAGTAGGCATGAAATCACACCACCCACCCACCTCCATTCTCACCCATCTGAGAGGGTTAAAATCTTGTTCATGACATAACTACCAAGCGTGTAAAATTTCATGAACAATCTATTTCGTATAGTGTAAAAGAAGCTTCTTATGAAGATACTGATCCCATTTCCCTAAATAAACCCAGAGGACTGCAGATACTGGAAATAGGGAACAAAGAGAAGAATGGTTGAGAAACACAGCAGGCCTGACAGCATCTGTAGGGAGATAAAACAGAGTTGATGTTTTGCATCCAGTGACCTTTTGTCTGCCCTCTGTTTTTGTGGCACTTTTCTTTCTCAGTTTGAATGGCGGGTCTCAGTCTGAACCATTAGCCATTCTGTTCAGACATTTGCAATCCTCCTGTTCTCCCTATTCAAATCAAACTTTCCCACCTTTCCACCCAATTCTCTTCCTTTATTATCTTCAGGTAATGGCCCTGTATAACAACACCTCTTAAGCAATCATTTATCTTTTACAACACTGAGCGTCACATCCAAATCCATCTTTGTAAGATCTGATGGTCATATCCTTGTACATTCCAGCAGCTGTAATTGAATAAGGAGGTACTTTGAAATTGTCGGAGATATCAAGTGACACATTTAAGATCAAGGGATATTTTCTGTCATGTTTCTTATATTTTGGAACCTTTGTTCTTTGCATTTCCAATAAACATAATGGTTTTCAACAGCTGGTTGTTGGCTGATTCATTTTCCTCTAAGAAATAAGCAAATACTAACCTTTAATTCAATCATAACTCTGCAAGTTGAACACGGGAGTCTATTGAAACACATAGCAGCAAGTAAAGCCACAAACTTGCATATATTCACCTGACCTTTTAGAAATAAACTTGATAGAAAATTCTAACAACACTGGTGAGCAATTCATCAGCCTGCCACCAGGCTTGATCTGCACATATATGCTGCCCCAAACCCACTCATAAGCTGTCATTATTTTAAAACATAATAAATATTGTTTCTCACACAGAAAAACCTCCAGCATATGTGACTTACTTAAAATGAATTACTATTGTGAATGTCTGCAAAACATTGTGTGATATAATTGAGGAGAAAGTGAGGTCTGCAGATGCTGGAGATCAGAGCTGAAATGTGTTGCTGGAAAAGCGCAGCAGGTCAGGCAGCATCGAGGGAACAGGAGAATCGACGTTTCGGGCATAAGCCCTTCTTCAGGAATTGTGTGATATAACTTCAGTAATCTGACTGGCAATGCACACTGGAGAGTGAAGCTTAAATAACATGAAAGTGGGTTGGAGAAGAAATAATGAATACAATTAATTGACACTGATTTTTTTTCGCATTGCTGGAATTATTTTTACGTAAGCACGGTTGTATGACATGCAAAAAACATTAGGCCGGAACTTGCTAGAATTGGCATTTTGCAATGAGCAGGATATCATCCTCACCCTTCAGCTCCAACTAAATTTATGTTGATGTATTGCTGAAAGCGCCATTTGGTAATGACATAACAAGCTCATTTGGGTGGCTCGGACTTGGCACATGATGAACCAATAGTCTATCTCCTTAAGCAATGAAGTTTAACGACTTGAACAGTCAGCATCACTCAGAATCAGCTCAGGCAGTTGAAGCACAGGCATACAATGCATGTTTGACCTCATTATGCTGATGGGATATTGCAGAGGACAATGTAAATATGACAGAGCCCTGGCCAGAACTCAGCTTGTTAGTCTCCATGAAATTCAGGAAATTAATTCAGTTGTTATCTTAACATGAAATTTGTTTGTTTTAGCATATGAATTATGCTACTTGGACAAACAGAACAGTACTTTTTGGCTACTCGAAATTTGTGAAACCACGCATGTTCACGATAAGATCAATGAGGTGGTCCAGTATGGGTAACCTGAAATTCAGCCAAATTGCTGAAGGTTCAACAAAACATCCTGCCAATACCCATCACAAATCAATTTGACAAATCATGCTGATGAGACCAGTTTGACTTATATCCTAGTTACCTGCTGTGAATTATTTTCAATCAAACTACTCAGGCATATTATGACTCAATTCCAGGGCAAATGGGACTTGAACCCAAACCTTCTGTTTAGCAGGGACACTATCATTGTGCCATGACAGCCCCAAACATTATTTCCAATGAACCTATTATGACATATATTCTGGGGCAGCTGGAACTTGAATCAAGAAGTTCTGAGCTGAGTTTCTCGTTCTATGTACGTAGAGCAATTATCTTTCAATTTCTAATTGAGTTCAAAAATTAACAGCTTCTGGAGAGATGAATGACTATTATAAAGGGAATACAGCATGAAGTAATATATTTTAGAAGTATAAATGTAGGCATCTTGACAAACATGGGAGAGTTTCTGGCAATTCCCAGCATTTGAAAGGCAAATAATGGAGCTGCAGCAATTATCCTACAATTTGTGATGATTCATAGTTCACAGGATAAAACTTCCTCGTCATAAATTGCCTGGACTTTTGCATACTCATCGCATCATTCACCCCTATCAGATTAACAGTAAATTCTGGCCTGTCAGTTTTACATATGTATAATCCAAAATTAGGCACATTTTCTTAGTTTAATTAATTTTCGATCCAAGCTATTATGCGTAAATTGCTTGTATACAGCATCTACCTCCAGTAACAGTCAACTGTTGCATCCCAGCATTACCTCATCCGCTGTGCAATTTTGCCCTGGTTGATCTAATATATTTAAACTGGGAAAATCTATTAATGGGTAAGACAGCTGAAGAACTTTGGAGGATGTTTAAAGAAATATTTAACACAATACAAAACCAGTTCATATCACGGAGAGGGAAGATCTCCACCACAGAAACACAGTCATGGACAATGAAGGAAATAAGCCACAGCATAAAACTTACAAAAATGCAAATAAACAGCAAAGATCCTACTGAATGGGCAAGATACAAGGACCAGCAAATGGCCACAAAGCAGCTTATCAGAGTTACAAAAAGGGATTATAAAAGGAAACTTACAAGGGCCATCAAAATCAATAAGAAGAAATTCTGTACTGACGTAAAAGGAAAGTGGGTGGTCAGCAGCAGTATTGGTCCATTTCTAACTGAAAGTGGGGATATTTTCTATAACCATAAGGAAATGGTAGACATCTTGAATTCTGAAGATGGGTCACTGGACACACAATGTTAACTCAGATTTCTCACCACAGATGCTGCCAGACCTGCTGAGTTTTTACAGCAATTTCTGCTTTTGTTTCTGATTACCAGCAACTGAAATTCTTTCGGGTTTTTTTTAATGTTGAATAATTACTTTGCTTCCAGTATTTCCAGTATTTGGTGGGCGGCACGGTGGCACAGTGGTTAGCACTGCTGCCTCGCAGCGCCAGAGACCCGGGTTCAATTCCCGACTCAGGCGACTGACTGTGTGGAGTTTGCACGTTCTCCCCGTGTCTGCGTGGGTTTCCTCCGGGTGCTCCGGTTTCCTCCCACAGTCCAAAGATGTGCAGGTCAGGTGAATTGGCCATGCTAAATTGCCCGTAGTGTTAGGTATAGGGGTAAATGTAGGGGTATGGGTGGGTTGCGCTTCGGCGGGTCGGTGTGGACTTGTTGGGCCGAAGGGCCTGTTTCCATACTGTAATGTAATCTAATGTAATCTAATCTACAATAGAAAAGGAGGATATATTGCTGGAAGTCCCAAGGAAATTAGTAGAGGATTGGGGACTGGGACTAAATAAGATTATCGTAAGAAGAACATCAGTAATAAGCAAGTTAACGGAATTACAGCAAGGCAAATCCCCAGGACCTAATGGTTTCTGTCCAAAGATATTAGGAAGTAAGTAGGGGAGCATATTATAAGCACCCTAATTATAATCTTTCAGAGTTCCCTACATGCAGGAGTTGTCCCTCTGGATTGGAAATTTGCACATGTCACTCTGCTTTTTAAGAAGGGTGAAAGAGGACAACCTGGTGGGGAAAATGTTGGAGTCTATAATCAATGGCAGGATATCGGAACAGCTTGAATATTTTCAGTCAATCAAGTAGACTTGGTGTGGTTCATAACAGGATGTATCAAAAAGTGTGGCACTGGAAAAGTACAGCACGTCAGGCAGCATCCAAGGAGGAGGACAGTCGACGTTTCGGGCATAAGCCCTTCATCATGAATGTGAGGGGGATAGGGGTGCCAAGGGGGCTGAGAGATAAATAGGAGGAGTGTGGAGGTGAGGGGAGGGTAGCTTGAAAGGCGAAAGGTGGATGAAGGTGGGAGATGATGGTTATAGGTCGGAGTGGAGGGTGGAGCAGATAGGTGGGAGAGAGGATGGACAAGTAGGACAGTTCAAGAGGGAGGTGCCGAGTTGGAGGGTTGGATCTGGGATAAGGTGGGATGAGGGAAGATGAGGAAATGGTGAAATCAACATTAATGCTGTGTGGTTGGAGGGTCCCAAGGCGGAAGATGAGGCTTTCTTCCTCCAAGCATCAGGTGGCTAAGATTTGGCTTTGGAGGAGGCCCAGGACTTGCATGTCCTTGACGGAGTGGGAGGGGGAATTGAACTGGTCGGGCACAGGGCGGTGAGGTTGTTTGGTACATGTGTCCTGTAGATGTTTTCTGAAATGTTCCGCAAGCTGGCGTCCTGCCTCCCCAATGCAGAGGAGACCACATCGAGAGTCACGGACACAGTAGGTGAGGTGTTTGGATGTGCAGGAAAGTCTCTGCCAGATGTGGAAAGATCCTTTGTTGCCTTGGATGGAGGTCGGAGGGGGAGGTGTGGGCACAGGTTTTACACCACTTGCAGTGCTAAGGGAAAGTGCCAGGAGTAAAGGGTGGATTGGTGGGTGTTGGGGGGATGGATAATGCACCTAACGAATAAGTCATAACAGGATGACCACATCTATATTCTCCCACCCGGATTATATTCTCTTCCGCCCTCCTCCATCAGGCAGAAGATACAAAAGTTTGAAACATGTCCCAACAGATTTAAGAACAGTTTCTTCCCTGCTGTTATGACCAGACCTCTCATATATTAGAATTGATCATTACTTGCTCCTTGTCTGTAGCTGTAACACTATATTCTGCATGCAGGTCTATTACCCGGATGTACTTGTATAAGTATGATTCATCTATATCTCGATATGTATGACAGCAATAAATAAAATCAAGTCAAAAATCAAATCCATAGGTTCGTCATGCCTGACAAACCTCATCCAATTTTTTGAGGAGATGACTAAGGCAGCGAGCAGGGATGTTGTTCACATGGGCTTCCAAAGGCATTTTATAAAGTACCACAAGCGATGATTAACTAATGTGGAAGCCCATGGAGAATAGGGCAAACCATTGACATGGCTGGGTAATTGAGTTGCAGGCAACAGAATGTAGGATTAATGAGTGGTAGGCAAATTGCTGGATGCAACCACTGGTATCCCACAAGGATCCTTAATTAGTGTCTCACTTATTCATATTATTTATTATCAACATGGATAATGGCATAGAAGTTCATATATCCAAATTTGCTGATGACACAAAGTTAAGTGGTACTATAGACAGTGCAGATGATTGCATAAAATTACAATGGGATAGACCAAGTGAATGGACAAAACTGTGGCAGATAGATTTTAATGTCAACAAGTGAGAAGCTACCCACTTTGGTCTGAAAAAGAATAGGTCAAGTCACTTTTTAGATCAAGTGAAGTTAAATGGAATGGATGCACAAAGAGACTTGCGGGCTCAGGTGCAAAGGTCCTTATAGTGCAGAAAATAATTAAGAAGACTAATGGAATGCTGGCCTTTTTATCTTGAAGACTAGAGTATAAAGATGCAAAAGTTATGCTGTAGTTATACAAAATCCTGTTAGACCCCACTTGGAGAACTGAGAGCAGATCTGGGCACCACACCTTAGGAAGGATATCTCAGTGAAGGAGGGAATACAACATTATTTTACAAAAATGATCCTGGACTTCAGGAGTTAGGTTATGAGAAGAGATTATAAAAATTAGGTCTATTTTCTCGAGAAATTAGAAGTTTAAGGTCAGAAGTCACACAACACTAGATTACAATCCAACAGGTTTATTTGAAATCAAAAGTTTTCAGAGCGCTGCTCCTTTGTCAAGTAATAAAGGAGCAATGCTCTGAAAGCTTTTGGTAATGAAAGCTTGTAATTTCAAATAAACCTGTTGGACTCTAACCTGGTGTTGTGTTACTTCTGACCTTGTCCAGCCCACACCAACACTGGCACTTCCACATCTTAGAAGGTTAAGGGTGATCTGATCGAAGTCTTCAAGACATTAACAGGAAAAGACGGGGTAAATAAAGATAAACCATTTCCACTTCTTCCAAACTAGGGGGCAATCCTTTCAAGACAGATGTTAGGAAGGGCTAATACACACAAAGGGTGGCAGATGTTTGGAACTCTCTTCCATAAATAGCATTGGACGCTGGATCAGTTGTTAACTTTAAATCCAAGATAGATATATTTTGGTTAAGTAACGGCATTAATGGATATGGGTTAAAGGCAGGCATATGGAGTTAGGCCACAGATCAGCTATGATCTCATGATTGGTGGAAAAGGCAGGGCGGGCTGAACAGCCTCCCCTTTTTCTTATGTTCCTATGTTTAATCTATTTATCATATGCATTTACTAATGAAGCTTTTCTGTCCAAGCTGAAATGCTCTCATTAATTTTGTTTGCTATAATTTAGACATTGGACAAAGGTGCCTGCATTGAATGGTAGAGTATTAGAAGTGGTTTTAAAAGAATCAGGTGGCTTAACCTACTTTGGAGAGACCTTACTAAAATTTATCTGGATCTGCCCATTTAGACGATTTCAGTAAAGGGAGCATAGATCAGGTTAAGCAGAACATTTCAGGCAACTGAACACAAAAATTGTCTTGCAGATTCCAGACTGCTCTACAAGAAATTCATTAATATTTAATAACTTGGACAGCTTTTAATATTATAGACTGAATAACATGAAAAGTAAATGAGATGAGTCACAAGGAAAACTAAAGCAATATTGATAAAAATCACTGAATTGATAAAAAGGTTCAATAAGGAGATTACTTTGCAACCAAGAGTAATAACCATATCATTTTAGTTTGTTTTTCTCATCACTTTGGAAGTTCCCCATTCTTCACCACTATTTAAAAGTAACACAGCCAAATTTCCCCACACACGACAGACAAACTCAATGCCCACAGGTTCCTTTTCTGTAAACCTGTACTTCACTCATGATAAACAAAACATTTCTCTGCTTTCACCTATATCTATCATGCAAATGTCAATTTTTTCCAATGCACAATAACAAATATCTTGATCAAATAAATTGAAATACAATGCAGTATTCTACTTTGTATTTGAGTCACCCAATTGGATTAACAACAGAACACTTGACAATTATACAGTTACATAACACAGGAAGCTTAGATAAAAAAAAACAGATCTATAGATAACATGCAGGTGTTTATTGTGTATTCAACAAATACAACATTGCTAAGGTTTGGCTTGTAAAATTATAGAACTCCATTAGCAGCCAGAAGCCGTGGTAAATATTGGTACCAATGACTTAGGTAGGAAAAGAGATGAGTTCCTGAAAAAAGAATACCCTATATACGGAGTTAGGTTGGAAGTTAGAAGGCAGGACAAGCAAAGTAGTAATTTTAGGATTGCTACTGGTGCCACAGGCTAGTGAGACTTGGAACAGAGAGTGAGTGCAGATTAACACATGGCTGCAGGGCTAGTATAGGAGGGAGGACTTCAGATATGGGACCTGTACAAGCAGGACAGGTTGCACCTGAACTGGAGGGGCACCAATGTCCTGGGTGAGAGGTTTGTTAGAGCTCTTCTGGAGTATTTAAACTAGATTGGAAGGTGGGTGGGATCTGGAGCTACAGATCAGATGATGGAGTAAGTAGTGAACAGCCAGATACAGCGTGAGGAGGGATAGACAATTGATAGGACAATGTGATGGTTGAAGTGTGTCTATTTTAACACAAGAGTTATCAGGAATAAGAGTGTCAAATGTAAAGCATTGACCAGTACTTGGAACTATTTTGTTGTGGCCATTAAGGACACTTGACTATCACAGAGGTAGGAATGGTTGTTGGATGTTCCAGGGTTTAGATGTTTCAAAAGGAATGGTGGGATGGTATAAGAGGTGGGGCAGTGGCATTGTTAATCAGGGATAGGATCACTGCTGTAGAAAGGGATATCATCGAGAAGAGTTTGTCTACAGAGTCAGTGTGGGTGGAAATCAGAAACAGGCAGAGGAGCATATTGAAAGGCAGATTTTGGAAAGGTGCGTAAGTAACAGAGTTGTTGTCATGGGTGAGTTTAACTTCCTTAATATTAATTAGAACCTCCTTAATTCAAATAATTTGGATGGAGCAGCTTTTGTCAAGTGTGTCCAGGAAGGGTTCCTGACTCAAAATGTAGATAGGCTGACAAGAGGGGAGACCAATGGCAACCAACCATGCCAAGTGTTTGATCTCTCAGAGGGAGAGCATTTCAGTGACAGTGATCATGACTCCCTGACCTTTACTATAATCATGGAAAGGGATAGGAGCAGATGGTAAGGGAAAGTAGTTAATCGGAGGAGGGAGAATTACACTGCTATTAGGCAGGAACAGGAGTCCCCAAATTGGAAACAGATGTTCTCAGGGAAATGCACGGCAGAAATGTGGAGGTTGTTTAGGAAGCAGTTGCTGATAGTGTTGGATAGCTTTGTCCCATTGAGGCAAGGAAGGGATGGTAGATTGAAAGAACCTTGGCTGGCAAGAGATGTGGAACATCTAGTCAAGAAGAAGAAGGAAGCTTACTTATGGTTGAAGAGACAAGGATCAGATTGGTTTCTAGAGGGTCACAAGGTAGCCAGGAAGGAACTCAAGAATGGAATTAGGAGAGCTAGAAGGGGGCATGAAAAAGCTTTAGTGGATAGGATTAAGGAAAACCCTAAGGTATTTTACACTTAAATAAGGAACAAGAGGATGGCCAGCGTGAGGGTAGGGCCAATCAGGGATAGTGGAGGGAATTTGCACCTGGAGTCAGAGGAGGTAAGGGAGGTCTTTAATGAATACTTTGCTTCAATATTCACTCCTGAGAGGGACCTTGACATTTGTGAGACAGTGTGAAACAGACTGATATGCTCAAATAGGTTGGCGTTAAGAAGGAAGATATGCTGAAAATTTTGAAAAACATAAGGATAGATAAATCCCCTGGGCCAGACAGGATATACCCAAGGTTACTACAGGATGCAGGAAGAGATTGCTGCACCTTTGGCAATGATCTTTGCATCCTCACTGTCCACTGGAGCAGTGCCAGATGATTGGAGGGTGGCAAATCTTATCCCCTTGTTCAAGAAAGGTAATAGGAATAATCCTGGGAATTACAGACCACTCAGTCTTGTGTGTGTGGTGGGCAAATTATTAGAGACGATTTTGAGAGACAGGATGTATGATTACTTGGAAAGCCATAGTCTGATTAGAGATAGTCAGCATGGCTTTGTGAGGGGCAGGTCATGCCTCACAAACCTTATTGAATTCTTTGAGGATGTGACAAAACACATTGATGAAGGTGGACCAATGGATGTGGTGTACGTAGATTTTAGTAAGGCATTTGATAAGGTTCCCCACGGTAGGCTAATTCAGAAAGTAAGGAGGTGTGGAATACAGGAAAATCTGGCTGTCTGGATACAGAATTGGCTGGCCCATGGAAAACAGAGGGTGGTAGTAGATGGAAAGTATTCAGCCTGGAGCTAGGTGACCAGTGGTGTTCCACAGGGATTGGTTCTGGGACCTCTGCTTTTTGTAATTTTTATAAATGACTTGGATGAGGAAGTGGAAGGATGGGTTAGCAAGTTTGCTGATGACACAAAGGTTGGTGGAATGGTGGATAGTGTGCACAACTGTTGTAGGTTGCAACAGGGTCTTGACAGGATGCAGAAAAAAGTATGAAGTAATTTATTTTGGAAGGTCAAATTTGAATACAGAATACAAGGTTAAAGGCAGGATTCTTAACAATCTGGAGAAGCAGAGCGATCTTTGCATCCATGTTATAGATCCCTCAAAGTTGCCACCCAATTTATAGAGTTATAAAGAAGGTGTATGGTGTGTTGGCTTTCATTACCAAGGGTATTGAGTTTAAGAGCCACGAGGCTATGTTGCATCTCTGAAGAGACCTAGTTAAACCACATTTGGAATATTGTGTTCAGTTCTGGTTGCCTCATTAGAGGAAGGATATGAAAGCTTGAGAGAGGGTGTAGAGGAGATTTACCAGAATGCTGCCTAGACTGGAAGGCATGTCTTATGAAGTAAGGTTGAGGGAGCTAGAGCTTTTCTCATTGGAGCAAAGAAGGATGAGAGGTGACTTGATACGGATGTACAAGATGATGAGAGGCACAGATGGAGTGGATAGCCAGAGACATTTTGCCAGGGCAGAAATGGCTATTACGAGGGGGCATAGTTTTAAGGTGGAGAAAGTGAGGTCTGCAGATGCTGGAGATCAGAGCTGAAAATGTGTTGCTGGAAAAGCGCAGCAGGTCAGGCAGCATCCAGGGAACAGGAGAATCGACGTTTCGGGCATAAGCCCTTCTTCAGGAATGAGGAAAGTTTGTCCAGCAGGCTAAGATATAAGGTATGGAGGAGGGACTTGGGGAAGGGGCGTCGAAAATGCGATAGGTGGAAAGACGTCAAGGTGAGGGTGGTAGGTCAGACTGGGTGGGGGCGGAGAGGTCAGGAAGAAGATTGCAGGTTAGGAAGGTGGTGCTGAGTTCGATGGATTTGATGAGACAAGGTGGGGGGAGGGGAAATGAGGAAACTGGTGAAATCCGAGTTCATCCCTTGTGGTTGGAGGGTTCCTAGGCGGAAGATGAGGCGCTCTTCCTCCAACCGTCGTGTTGTTGTGGTCTGGCGATGGAGGAGTCCAAAGACCTGCATATCCTTGGTGGAGTGGGAGGGGGAGTTGAAGTGTTGAGCCACAGGGTGGTTGGGTTGGTTGGTCCGGGTGTCCCAGAGGTGTTCTCTGAAACGCTCCGCAAGTAGGCGGCCTGTCTCCCCAATATAGAGGAGGCCACATCGGGTGCAGAGGATGCAATAGATGATGTGTGTGGAGGTGCAGGTGAATCTGTGGCAGATATGGAAGTTTCCTTTGGGGCCTTGGAAGGAGGTGAGGGGGGAAGTGTGGGCGCAAGTCTTGCACCTCCTGCGGTTGCAGGGGAAGATGGCAGGAGTGGAGGTTGGGTTGGTGGGGGGTGTGGATCTGACAAGGGAGTCACGGAGGGAGTGGTCTTTACGGAATGCTGATAGGGGAGGGGAGGGAAATATACCCTTGGTGGTGGGGTCCGTTTGGAGGTGGCGGAAATGACGGCGGATGATGCGCTGTACATGGAGATTGGTGGGGTGGTAGGTGAGGACCAGTGGGGTTCTGTCCTGGTGGCGGTTGGAGGGCGGGGCTCAAGGGCGGAGGAGCGGGAAGTGGAAGAGATGCGTGGAGGGCATCGTCGACCACGTCGAGGGGGGAAATTGGGGTCCTTGAAGAAGGAGGCCATCTGGGTTGTACGTTTTTGGAACTGGTCCTCCTGGGAGCAGATGCGGCAGAGACGAAGGAATTGGGAGAATGGGATGGCGTTTTTACAGGGGGCAGGGTGGGAGGAGGTGTAGTCCAGGTAGCTGTGGGAGTCGGTCGGTTTGTAGTAGATGTCCGTGTTGCTTCGGTTGCCTGAGATAGCAATAGAGAGGTCAAGAAGGTGAGGGAGGAATCTGAGACTGTCCAGGTGAATTTGAGGTCGGGGTGGAAGGTGCTGATGAAGTGGATGAACTGTTCAACCTCCTCGTGGGAGCACGAGGCGGCGCCGATACAGTCATCGATGTAGCGGAGGAAAAGGTGGGGGTTGGGGCCAGTGTAGTTGCGGAAGATGGACTGTTCCACACATCCAACGAAGAGGCAGGCATAGCTGGGGCCCATGCGGGTGCCCATGGCTACTCCTTTGGTTTGGAGGAAGTGGGAGGATTGGAAAGACAAGTTGTTCAGGGTGAGGACCAGTTCAGTCAGTCGAAGGAGGGTGTCAGTGGAAGGGTACTGGTTGGTACGGCGGGAAAGGAAGAAGCGGAGGGCTTTGAGTCCTTCGTGATGGGGGATGGAGGTGTACAGGGACTGGATGTCCATGGTGAAGATAAGGCATTGGGGACCGGGGAAGCGAAAATCATGGAGGAGGTGGAGGGCGTGGGTGGTGTCCCGAACGTAGGTGGGGAGTTCTTGGACTAAGGGGGACAGGACCGTGTCAAGGTATGCGGAGATGAGTTCAGTGGGGCAGGAGCAGGCGGAGACAATGGGTCGGCTGGGGCAGTCAGGTTTGTGGATTTTGGGCAGGAGGTAGAAACGGGCGGTGCGGGGTTGTGGGACTGTGAGGTTGGAGGCGGTGGATGGGAGATCCCCCGAGGTGATGAGGTTATGGATGGTCTGGGAGATGATGGTTTGGTGGTGGGGGTTGGGGTCATGGTCAAGGGGGCAGTAGGAGGCGGTATCTGCGAGCTGGCATTTGGCCTCAGCGGTGTAAAGGTCGGTGCGCCAAACTACTACCGCGCCTCCCTTTTCTGCTGGTTTGATAGTGAGGTTGGGGTTGCAACGGAGGGAGTGGAGGGCTGCGCTTTCCGAGGGTGAGAGGTTGGAGCGGGTGAGAGGGGTGGGGGAGTTCAGGTGGCGGTTAATATCGCGGCGGCAGTTGGCTATGCAGAGGTCGAGGGCAGGTAGGAGGCCAGCATGGGGTGTCCAGGTGGATGGGGTGTGTTGGAGGCGTGAGAAAGGGTCGTCAGAGGGTGGGCGAGAGTCTTGGTTGAAGAAGAAGGCACGGAGGCGAAGGCGGCGGAAGAATTGTTCGATGTCACGCCGTGTGTTGAACTCATTAATCCGAGAGCGTAGGGGAATGAAGGTGAGGCCTCTGCTGAGGACTGATCTTTCATCCTCAGAGAGGGGTAGGTCTGGAGGGATGGTGAAAACACGGCAGGGCTGGGAGCGAGGACCTGTTGTGGGGCTGGAGCTGGGTGGGGGGGCGGGGTTAGGCGTGGTGACAGAACTCGGCGGGGGGCGGGGTTAGGCTTGGAGATCGGCATGGGGGCGGAGACACATGCGGCGGTAGTTTTAAGGTGATTGGAGGAAAGTTTAAGGGAGATGTCAGAGGTAGGTTCTTTACACAGAGCGTTGTGGGTACATGGAATGCACTGCCAGCTGTGGTAGTAAAGTCAGATACATCAGGGATATTCAAGCGACTCTAGGAAAGGCACATGGAAGATAGTACAATGAAGGGTACATAGGTTAGTTTGATCTTAGGATAAAAGGTCAACAGAACATTGAGGGCTAAAAGGCCTGTACTGTTTTATGTTCCATGTTCTAATTCCCACAGTGTTGAAAGAGGTCATTCAGCCCATCAAGTTGGCACTAACCCTCCAAAGAGCATTCAATCCAGACCAAACACCCAACCCTAACACCTAACCCCATATTTACCATGGCGAATCCACCTAGCCTACACATCTTTGGACTGTGGGAGCAAACTGGAACACCTGGCAGAAACCTACACAAATAGTCACCCAAGGCCAACATCAAACCAGGTCCCTGGCACTGTGCAGCAACAGTGCTAACCACTGAGCCACCATGCCTTCCGCTCTTCTATTGGTCCATATAAATTCAACAACTGCATCTATATTCTGCCTTTTAAGACAGACGTAAGTGCCAATGTGCCTCAGAGGAGTCTCGTTAAAGAAATGATCTGCTGAGCCCAAAGTGGAAATTGTATAAAGATTAGATGAGAGGAGTAGCAGCCAAACCCTTGTGTGCTGAATTAATAAAAATCACATTGCTGATGTCTAGCAACTTTGTGAGCTCTTAGATTTCTGCTGAGTTTTATAAATAAGTCAGGGAGATTATCTTCCATTCACATTGAGCACCTCCTTACTGCACTTCCAACTGTCACTGCACTTATGTGTGAATATGTCCTATGCTCATGAGCATATTGCTAATAACAATTGTGAACCCTCTATTCCACTTAAAAAGTCTTGTCAGTGTACCAGTGAAGAGCTGCGACTTAGTTGTTGAAGATATTCGTCTATTGAATCTTTCCTGTATACATGACAGTGGCAAAATAAAATAAGTTAACAGCCTTGCATATAACCACAACTTATCTTGATTTAAAATGTTTAATACAATAAAACAGCTCAAAGTGCTTCACAGGAATGTGAAAAACAAAATTAGACACTGAGACACATAATTGTGCATTAGGGTAGGTAGGGAGGAATTTGTTCAAAGCTGTAGCTTTTAAAAAGTCGATGAAAAGAGGAAAAACATGTAAAGATATGAAAGAATCAAGGGTAGGATTTCAGATCTTAGTGTCTCAGCAGTTGAAGGCACAGTCACCAACGGTGGGGCAGTTAAAACTGGGTATCCTGAAGAAGACAGAATTAAATAAATATCCAAATTGTGAGGCTGGGGGAGATTATAGAGATGGCAAAGAGAAGGGTATGGAAGGAATAAAAAGCAAGAATTTAAAATCAAAGCATTGCTTAATTGGGTTCCTATGTAAGCCAATGAATGCAGGGATAATAAATGGACAGGATTGCCTGAGTAAGGATATGTAAGTCTGAGTTTGGGGTACTACAGCTGACAGAGAGTATAATGTGGGAATTTAGCCAAAAGTGCATAAGAATAGTCAAGTTCCAAGCTAGCAAAGGCACAAAGATTTCAGCACCAAATGAACTAAGGTGGTTAAATCAAGCAATATTCTGGGCAAATAAGGGACTTCAGTGACAGCACTGAGTTGTGGTCAGGAGATTATATCTACCCCTACAGCAGTTGAGACAATTGGAAAATATTATTTTAATGACCTTTTAAATTTACACCATTGAATGAAGCCACTTGTTGTCTTTTAAAAAGTTTAGAGCAATGGTGCATGCTGTGACGTTTAAGTGATGTTTTAAAACTAGGGATAATTTGAGAAATAAAGCCAGCTGCTCTCGATTTGCATAATGGCACAGTAGTCAGTGATGCTGCCTCACAGCGCCAGAGACCCGGGTTTGATTCCAGCTTTGGGTTACTGCCTGTTTGTAGTTTTCATCTTCTCCTTACGTCTCTGTGGGTTTACACCTGGTGCTCCAGTTTCTTCCCACTGTCCAAAGGTGTGTGGGTTAGTGGATTGACCATGTTTAATTGCCCTGTAGAGTCCGGAAATGTGCAGGCTGGTTGGATTAGCCATGGTAAATGCAGAATTACAGGGATAGGGTGGGGGCCATGGTCTGGTTGAGATGCTCTTTGTAGGGTTGCTCCAGACTCGATGGATCGAAATGCCTCTTTCTGTACTATAGAAATTCTATGTTCAACTACAAATGTGTTAAGGACCAAAACAAACTCCCTCAAGATATATCAAGTGGATAACCTGGACCCTAATTTTTTTATTTTGTTTAAAGTCAAGTATAAGATGTGATTAGTCCACCTCTAGGCTTTAAACAATTCTTACAACACAGTTAAAATATAATCGAAAAAAGAACAATTGGCATAATTTTAACTACTTAATAAATATATAAATAAATATGAAATACTTAATGAAATAATATATTATTTAACTTCTAATCATTAACTGTTCCAATATGGCAGCATCCCATAAACACACCCTTGGCAAAGGCAAATTCAGCAAAATAGATTTTCCTCACCTGCTATTTCTTCTCCAGTCCAGGAGAAAGGAACACTGAAAGAAATAATCTAGCAGCAGAGAGAGATGTATCTATCAGCTTCAAAGTAGAGTTGCAGATCGATAGGATAGTGAAGAAGGTATTTGGTATGCTTGCGCTTTATTGGTCAATGCATTGAGTATAGGAGTTGAGAGATCATGTTACGGCTCTACAGGATATTGGTTAGGCCATTTGGAGTATTGCGTGCAATTCTGGTCTCCTTCCTATAAGAAGGACGTTGTGAAACTTGGAAGGGTTCAGAAGAGATTTAAAAGAATGTTGCCAGGTTTGGAGAATTTGAGCTATAGGGAAAGGCTGAATAGGTTGGGGCTACTTTCCCTGGAGCATTGGAAGCCTGAGGGGTGACCTTTAGAGGTTTGTAAAATCATGACGGACATGGATAGACCTTTTCCCCAGGCTGGACGAGTTCAAAACTAAAGGGTATAGTTTAAGGTGAGAGGGGAAAGATATAAAAGGGAGCAAAGCGGTAACTTTTTCATGCAGATATGTGTATAGTACATGTATGGAATGAACTGCCAGAGGAAGTAGTGAAAATGGGTACAATTTCAACATTTAAAAGGCATCTGGATGGGTATATGAATAGGAAGGGTTTGGAGGGATATGGGCCAAATGCTGGCAAATGGAATTAGATTTCTGTCGGAGTATCTGGTCAGCATGGATGAGTGAGACCAAAAGGTCTGTTTCTGTGTTGTATATCTCTATGACTCTTTGACAGTATAACAGCCAGCTCAAAAAAACAACTGTAGGCAAAACCCATACCCTGGATCTATGTGAGCCTGACTTCACCCACTCATGCTTCTTCTGTCTAATTTACAAAATGTCCAGGGAGCTCAAAGCTGTTTACCCACTGCTTCTGAAGTGAACATTCTGGTGCCACACTGGCAATACCGCTCTGCCCAGATCAAATCTCTCTTACTGCACTGTAGTGTCGTAATGGAAAATGTAGCTAGACTTCTGCAGGAGGTTCTTGGTCAGGACAGTGTTGGATGTGGCAGTTTTATGAATTATGATAACCAGATTCGATCTGGAAGTTAAAAATTATTTATAACTATCAATACACTAATTTCGATCTATTGTTGTGAAGATGAATCAGAACACCAAAGTACTGTGGACATTTTAAATCCATATTTCTGCTGGTAGCATGTTCGCTAGTTCTCTCCATCACTGGCTGAGCTCCAATTCATGCAATCACTGGGAAGGCACTACTATAGCTTTGTATAACCTAGTTCAAGCTCTAATTTATGTTCATCTCTCACTTCTGCCTGACCATGTAATTGAAATTGTCCTTTTCTAAAAGAGAGCTGATAAAATGAAAGTTGGTGGCTGATTTAGATTTGGCGACTGTCTGGCAAAGTCCTGTGTGAAGAACATGAAATGTTGCACATACAGTTTGGCAGAGAATGTTCATATAGGGGGAATCTTAGCAGGAAGAGAGATCGATGGATGCTGACTATCTCTCCCCTCTCAGCAGGAAATCATCTCTTGCAGACATGTCTGTTTTACCCTCCAGATTTATAAGTAAATGGAATTTAAAAAGCTATTTTAAACTCTACAGTAGGGGTCTAGTGGTACTTACACGCTCATGCATACCAGGCTGAATTTGAGCTTTTAGTGTGCCATGAAGGTACAGTTGAAGAACTATTTGTTACCCTTGTGTTGCAGGTAATGACCCTTTCTACCTCCATGTTCTGCAAGACAGTTGGAGAGGAAACAGAACAATTAGGGGCTCTCTCTCGTCCTGAATGCTGATATTCAGTCATGATCAAACGATATCAAAACAACGGAAATCTCAACAAATCTACAAAAGTAAGATCATGGAGACGAAGTTCAATACCAACATCAACTCAACCAGTAACCTCCATCACAACAACCATAACATTCAACTATCTGCCTCTTTGTAAGCAATTCAAAGACTGATCCAGTTATGTGTTTTTTTTTTAACTTTTATCTTTTTGAACAAACCTTCTATTTCTACACTATGTGTATGTGTATTGGGTTGTAGGTGTGTTGTGTTGCCAGTTCTTCTTGCATTCTGTTATTAATAATCTCACCTATTTTTGTTCATTCAGTAAAGTCTTGTTAAATTGGCACCCTTTTAAAAATAAGCTCATTTGAGTCTTATAGAAAGGCATCCATAAGGATATGGATCTTTCTTAAATGAATATTTTTGAAACCAACTGAGGGACTATATGAATAACGAAAGGGAGCCAGTTCATCTTTCCAAACCCAGGAGCTTAACAGTTTGGGGCATCCATTCTGGAACTATAACCTTTGCTCAAGGTCTGGTTGTAACAGTGTAAATATTTGCATGTTCTGCTATTTCATATTATGAGCTCGATGCAGTGTTAAATTTCGTCTGGGGCAAGGCTGGGTAGTGAGTGTGTAATCATGACTTTTAATCCATTTAAAAAGTGAATGTTCAATAAAACAAGTCTGAGTATTATAGCCGTGGGTAACATCAGTTAGAGGGCTTGGGCAACTGCCCAATGACATACCATCCCCAACAAAAGGCATCAAAGGGCAGAGTTTCAATTGCATGGTCAAGCAGAAGCTAGAGATGAACATGAATTAGATCTTGAACTAGGTCATACAATGCTATAGTAGTGCCTTCCCACTGACTGCATAAATTGGAACACGGTCAGTGAAGGAAATAACTGGTGGATATGCTCCCAGCATAGAGGGGGTTGGTGTGGAAGTGTACACACTGTAAAATCTGGCTTGCTGTCAGCATGGTATATGTTCTGGTCATGTCCAGTGGAGACATTTGTGATGCTTTGGGAAAATTCTTTATTGCCAACCCATCTGTTGCTATTTGTCTGGGCTACACATACCATCTGGGGAATGATGCCACACAAAAGTCTTCAGCAGAAGATACATTAAATTTTGGTGAACAGAGTAGGTTTGTTACATAGTGCTTAATCGCTAATTACATTACATCTGAATCTCTTGTTTGAGATCAGGCTTATGAGCAAACACACACTGTTGCAGCTATATGTAATTAGCACTAGAATAATTACTGGAATACAGGTATAGTCTCCAGTTATCTTAACCAAAAAGAAGTTTTTATAACCATTTTATAATATCAGGTAACTATTTCAGGTACTCATGACCATTGAACAATGAGGAAGAGCAACTGATATTTTCCCACTGATAAAAGCTTTCTTCCCCATTACCAGCCAATTGACAAAATTTAAATTCATCTGCAAAGCTTGTAATCATTGTCCTCTTCATTTAGATTTAAATTTATTGTTATAGAATATAAAAAAAAACTAACAACCCAAGTATTGAGTTCTGTGGAACTGGAATCAGCTTTCCAGTCATAAAAACTGTCATGAAATATTATCCTTTGCTTCCTGCCACAGAACTAATTTAGGACCCAACTGGCCACTCGCTTTTGCATCACCTGGGTCTTTTTCTGAACAGTGTACCATATAATATCTTGTCAAAAGTCATATTAAAATCTCTGTAGAATACATCAAATGTGTGTTCTTTATTGATCCTCCTTCTGACCTCCTCAAAGATTGCAACAAAATTATTCTAACGTAACCTTCCCTTGACAAATCCATAGGGAGTGTCCATGATTAGTGTAGCCTTTCTAAATGGTGATTGAAACTGTGTCACAGAAATGTTTTTCATCATTTGCCCACCATTGAGGTTATGTTGACTGATTTGTAAAACTTCTGTTATCTCTTTCTTCCTCTTTTAAACAATGGTTCAATATTAATTATCCACTAGGCCTCCAGCACAACATCAAAAGCCATAGGTAATCAGAAAATGATCTTTCAATGACCTCCATTGCATTTACTCTTGCTTCTGCATATAATATGGGGTAAATTCATCCATGCCTGGTAGTGTATCCATTTTCAGAAATGTTAATCTCATTAATATTTCTCCCTCAAAATGTTAACCCATCTATCATTTCATACTCCTAAAACAAAACTAGATGGAAATGCTAGTCATAAATAGGATGCAAAGAAGCCATAAGATCATAACACATAGGAGCAGAATTAGGCCATTTATGCTATTGAGTCAGCTCTGCCATTCAATAAAATCACGGCCAATCTGATAATCTGAGTGGATATGAAAATGGAAGATGTAATATGATTGGATGTTGTAAGGTTAACCAATTTAGGAGGAAGAATGAAGGTGCAGCATATTTCATAAAAATAGAGAAGTATTTATGTCAAAAGGGACATGGGTGTTCTTGCTCATTAGTCACTGAAAACCAACACATAGGGACAGTATAAACAGTTTGGAAACCAATTTGATATGTTGATTGTTAACACAATGGTATTTGAATACAGAGAAAACGTATCTTTCTTCAATTGCATAGAACAGTGATGAGACCATACCTGTGCAGTTCTGGTCTCCTTGCCTAAGGAAGGGAGTGCAGTGGAGCTGATCCCTTGAATGGCAGGACTATAATTAAGGGGAGAATGAGGAGGTTATTTCCTAGAGCTTACAAAAATGAGTGGTCATGTTATTGAAATTTAAAATTATTAAATGCCTAGGTAGTGTCATTGCAGAAAGAGTTTCTCCTTACAGGAGTCTGTAACTAGGGACACAGCCTAATACTGAGTCTCATACGTCTCATTTGTGGAGTGTTTCATGGGGAGTTTCTCTACGTGAGGCCAAGCAAAATTTCTTGCACTATCTTCCTAAATTTGCCTAATTAAGTGTGCACAATGCTCCTATCCGCCTCACTCACAGTATTCAGCAAATGCTGAGCAGGGCATTGATGCTGTAACATTTACGTTGGGAATTATTGACATCTAGTTTCTATCCAATGGGTAGGAGATGATGTAAAATGAGGATGTTACTGCAGGCTAATATAAATAATTACATATTTCACTGTTCACTGGAAAGAATCTTTTCTCACCATTCAACATTTGATTGCAAAATGGTATGTTTTGCTCTTGACAATGGGAATCTCCTCACCAGCCATCTCACATAACTCTTCTTGCTTACTCACCAATGCCCACTTTGTTCAGGGGCTCAGAAGATTCACCTTCTGAAATGTGACTTTCTAAGTTTCAACAGTATGGAAGTGATTTTAACTCTTTCTGCCTGGTTGAAACTGGTTGAGGGAACAATTAAAGTAATGCCAGCAATTTAGCCTCTCTGAACCAAATGCTTTCCTGTCATGGATGTTCACATGTTGTATTGAGTACCCAGTGCACTCTTAAGTACCTATTAGAAGTCAAAGTTACATTTTAGTTGAAAGCCTAGGCAGGGTAGCAGTAAAAATATTCTTGTCAGTCCAAACCTTGAAGTGGTGACACTGTTTCCTAACTTAAGTTTCTTTGTGCACCACAAGAAAGAGGAACTCTTCACTGGACACTTCAATGCACTCTCCCAACAGTGTCTTTTTGTGAAATCTAAACATCTAAAAAGATCACACATTGTGATATGAGTGAAGTTATTGATGAATAGTAATATCTATACAGTGTGTGTTGAAACAATGGATCCTTTGCGAATCGCATGATTCATTCAAGGAATTGAAAAAAATACCAGAGTGAAGGTAATGACACTAAGGTTACCTTGAAGCCTGGATGTAATGTCTAACCAGTGACTCATTCAGCTCCAGTCAGTTGCATTAATCAATCTCAGTTGGTTGAACAGCTAGTAAAACATGTCATCAGCTGACTTCCCAAGGTTGGTTTTCCTAAAGTGAATTACATCTATAGATCTAGGAACTGGTGCTAATCCTAGCCATGTGGCAAACAGTAATCTCATTTCACAGATCAAGTGTTACAGAAGGATCATCCACAGATCCAGTAAGAGACTGAGTGAGAACAGGGAACAGTGCTGGTTAAAGCAATTATGAAGCTTGATTGAATTTTAAAGGGGTGAAATTAATTCTAAGAGATCATAGTGGTTGCAGGACAAATCTTTAAAAATAACCTCAACTCATGTCTTTGCCAAAGCCGAAAGGTGCAGTGATTATAAAACATTGACAAAAAACATTGGAAAGAACAGGAAAGGAATTTCATATGTAGGCTCGAGGCTGTAGCTGTCAGGTGTAGTCACTGGCTGGGTGCACTGTGGGACGTACGATACTGCAGGCAGCTTTGCAATAGAGGGCACAACTATTAGTATCTGATTGTCTATTAACCGGGGCCTGAGATATATGCATTTCCACTGTCGTTATGATTGATGGAGGACTTGGCAAGCATGGCTAATTAGTTAAAAATCACACAACACCAGGTTATAGTCCACACGTTTATTTGGAAGCATTAGTTTTCAGAGCACTGCTCCTTCATCAGGTGTTTGTGGAGCATACTCCTGGAGTGAGTAGCTCACCTCCTCATGCCCCAAAGTTGTCCACCATCTACAAGACACAAATCGGGAACATGATGGAATACTTGCGATTTGCCTGGAGGAGTGCAACTCCAACAACACCCAAGGGGCTTAACAGCCCTCAAGGACAAAACAGCCCACTTTGGGATCTTTTCCAAAATGTCCATTTCCTCAATATCCAACACTCAGCAGAAGCAATAGCAATGTGTACCATCTTGAACATACACTATAGAAATTCCCTGAGACTCATTACACAGTATCTTCCAAGTATCATTGACAACATCCATCCAGAAGCACAAGTACAGCAGATACATGGGAACCCCACCATTGCAACTTCCCTTCCAACCCACTCACTATCCCAAATTGAAAATATATTGCTGTTCCTTCACTGTCACTGACTAGAATTCCCTCTCATACAGCATTGAGGGTTTGCTAACACCAAATACACTGCAGCGGTTCAAGATGGCAGCTCATTGCCACATTCACAAAGGCACCTAGGGATAGAGAACAAATGCTGGCTCCTGGGGAGGAGAGGTTGTGGGTGGGGGAGTGCCAGTGCAAACTGAAGGGGGTGAAGGAGAAGAGTGATTATGTGAACTGGGGAGAGATGTGTGCCAGGGTAAATTGGGGAGTAGACAGTGTCGGGATAGACGAGGGCAATAGTGCCTAGATAAATTGGGGGACAAGGAGGAGAGTGGCAAATGAATTGGTGGGAAAGGGAAGAGGTTGGTAGTGTTAACTGCATGGGTTAGCACTGCACAGGATTGCAATACTGAAGTTAATTTTACAGTAAATATCTTCTTTACTGGCACTACATCATCAATAATGAAACCATTTTACTGACAACATAATTCTTAGAAACTCATAAGATGCCACTATCTTTATGGCTGCTCTGTTAAATAATTGCTTGTGTTTTAAAAACTCCTCAAGAGCTAGAATGTGTAAACTCTTACATTCCTGTATGAATAATCTCTGATAATATCAGTACAGAAGTTCATCTTACTATTTGCTCGACTTCTTTTGGTGAGTCCAATACACCCAGAAGTATCATAGTGTTCTCATGATTATTATTTTCAATGGTATTGTGATCGTGAGTGCTTGAAGTCTGCCTGATGTTTCCCAAGAGTAGGTCAAGTTTAACACCTTCTCTAGTAGGTACATCCACATAATGCATCAGAAATTTTTCTTGTACACATTTAATAAATTTCACTCCATTCAAGCTCTTAACACTATAGCAGTCCCAGTCTATGTTTAGAAAGTTGAAATCCCCTACCATAACCACCCTGAGTCCTTAAAAATCAATTCTCTCTTTCAAATTCAAGGTATATTTATAACAGACGGTACACCCTCTAACCCTCCAGCTTTGGGATCTCGGCCAATGTCCCTTGATTGGACAATAAGCCTGTTCTCTGGTCTTTAATTGGCTAAAGATTTCCAAACTTCAGCAGGCTTTACAGCAAGCTCTGTGGGTATAGTATTTAGAACTAGACTTCATTTGCAGTTGGACACCTCACTGAAACTCCAGGCCTCAGTTAAATGGTAAAGAAATGATAAAATCCAGAAATTAAATCTGAATTGTCTAGTATAACTTGACATAAAGCTCCAGTTTCAAGAAGTACCACTAAATCCAAGTGTTACTGCTTTTTGCTGTTATATTCCTGATAAATTATGAAACATCAGGCAGACTTCAAGCACTTACAATCATAATACCATTGAAAATAATAATCATAAGAACACCATGATACTTCTGGGTGTATTGGACTCACCAAAAGAAGTTGAGCAAATTAGAAGGGCAAAAAGGAACTTGAGATAGCGTTGGCAAATAGGGTTAAGGAGAATCCAAAGGGATTTTATAAATATATTAAGGATGAAAGGATAACTAGGGAGAGAATATGGACTCTCAAAGGTCAGCAAGGCATCCTATGTGTGGAACTGTAGAAGATGGGGTAGATAATAAATGAGTATTTTCATCAGTATTTACTGTGGAGAAGGATATGGAAGATTTAGAATGTGGGGAAATAAGTAGCAGCATCTTGAAAAATGTCCGTATTACAAAGGAGGAAGTACTGGACACCTTAAAATACATAGAAATGGATAAATCCCCAGGACCTGACCAGGTGTACTCTAGAACTCTGTCAGAAGCTAGGGAAATGATTGCTGGGCCCCTTGCTGAGATATTTGTATCATTAATAGCCACAGGTGAGGCGCCAGAATGCTGGCTAATGTGGTGCCACTATTTAAGAAAAGTGGTAAGGAAAAGGCAGGGAACTATAGACCGGTGAGCCTGATATTGATGGTGGGCAAGTTGTTGGTTGGAATCCTGAGGGACAGAATCCATGTGTATTTGGAAGGACAAGGACTGATTAGGGATAGTCAACATGGCTTTGTGTGAGGGAAATCATGTGTCACAAACTTGATTGAGTTTTTTGAAAAAGTAACAAAGAAGATTCACAAGGGCAGAACAGCGGACATGATCCATATCGACTTCAGTAAGACATTCAACAAGGTTCCTCATGATAGACTGGTTTGCAATGTTGGCAAGAAGATCTAGCCATTTGGATACAGAACTGGCTCAAAGGTAGAAAAAAAGGGTAGTGGTGATGTGTTGCTTTTCAGGCTGGAGGCCTGTGGCCAGCAGTCTGCCACAAGAATCATTGCTAGGTCCACTGCTCTTTGTCATTTATATAAATGATTTGGATGTGAAGTTAGTTTGCAGATAAAACCAAAATTGGAGGTGTAGCACACAGTGAAGAAGATTACCTCAGAGTATAAAGGGATCTTGATCAGATTGGCCAATGGGCCGAGGATAGAAGTTTAATTTAGATAAACGTGAGGTGTTGCATTTTCAAAAGGCAAATCAAGGCAGACTTCTACACTTAATGGTAAGGTCCTGGGGAGTGTTGTTGAATAAAGAGACCTTGGAGTGCAGGTTCATAGTTCCTTGAAAGTGGAGTCACAGGTAGACAGGATAATGAAGAAGGCATTTGATAAACTTTCCTTTATTGGTCAGTGCATTGAGTATAGAAGTTAGGAGGTTATATGGCTCGACAGGACCTTGGTTGAGCCACTTTTGGAAGATTGTGTGCAATTCTGGTCTCCCTGCTATAGAAAGGATATTGTGAAACTTGAAAGGGTTCAGAAAAGATTTCCATGGAAATTGTCAGGGTTGGAGGATTCGAACTATAGGGAGAGACTGAATAGACTGGAGCTATTTTCCCTGGAGTGCCAGAGGCTGAGGGGTGACCTTATAGAGGTTTATAAAATCATGAGGGGCATGGATAGGGTAGATAGACAAGGTCTTTATCCAGGGTAGGGGAGTTCAAAACTAGAGGCATAGATCATAGAATCATAGCATCCTTATAGTATGGAAGAAAGCCATTCAGCCCATCAAGTCCACATCGACCCCCCCCCCCCCAAAGAATATCCCATCCAGAATCACCCCCACCCCTGTAACCCTGCATTTTCCATGGCTCATCTGCCTAGCCTGTGCATCAATGTACACTATGGGACAATTCAGCTTGAATAAATCACCTAACTGCACATCTTTGGACTGTGGGAGGAAACTCGAGCACCTGGAGGAAACCCACGCTGACACGGGAAGAATGTGCAAACTCCACAGAGACAGTCACCCAAGGGTTGAATTGAACCCGGCTCCCTGGTACTGTGAGGCAGTAGTTTAAGGTGAAAAGGGAAAGATTTAGAAGTGACCAAATGGGCAATGCTTTCATGCAGGAAATGGTGCGTGCATGGAATGAGCTGCTGGAGGAAGTGGTGGAGGCTGGTACAATCTCAAAAGGCATCTGGATGGGTATATGAATAGGAAAGGTTTAGAGGGATATGGGTCAAATCCTGGCAAATAATCTAGATTTATTTAGGATATCTGGTCAGCATGGATGAGTTGAACTGAAGAGTCTACTTCCATGCTATACTTCGCTCCGATTCTATGACTCTGTGTGCTGTGTGTCAATAATATTGCAACTCTGCATTGGAGTTCATCTGCTGTGGAGTTGTAAGCTGCATTGCACAGTGATGAAAGGTGTGCAATTTTAAATAACAAATATATTGTACATCTAGAGTATGTATTTTAAACTAGTGGCATATGGGTTGAGATCATAACTTTGCCCGTTGGCCTAAACCAACAGTGAAAATGCTCACCAAAAAAAAAGCAATTGGGAACTTGGGATTCAGTCTCCTATAGACTGTTCTAAAAATAAGGGAGAAAAGTCACGCCCAAAGAGTTGGAGGACAATGGTCAAACTATCATTAATTTCTTAAATATGGGGTAGTAGATCACCCTGAAAATGGTTATATACTGGAAGCAGTGGGCAGTAATCCAACCCCAAAGCTGCCCTCATTGAAAATGGTTCAGGCTCAGAACTTTGGCAGCAAACTGTTTTAGAGACCATTAGAACAAAATGGTTTAACTGCTTGCCTTTGATTCAGACACCACTAATTAATGTATTTTGCCCTGGGCATCAAAATGATGCACAAATGTTGTATCAAAAACAGAAATTGCATGGAAAAGCTCAGCAAGTCTGAGAGCACCTACGGAGAGAGATCAGAGTTAACACTTCAGGTCCACAGTGACCTTTTCTCAGAACTCTCCTGTATAGCAGTTTCTATCTTTGTTTTTGATATCCAGCATCCACAGTTCTTTCAGTTTTATTTGGTAAGAAATTTAGTATCTGACTATTAACTTCTTTTTTTAATACTCTATATACTGTAATATGTGCAAGGTTTATATTCAATACCAATGCTGTTAGGAAGAGTCACCTTGAATTTTAAAGAAATTTAAAGTAAAAGTAAAAAAGATATATTTATATGACAACAGCCAATTTGCCCAGAGCAAGTTCCACTAATAGCAATGTGACAATAATCAGATAATCTGTATTTACATTGTTGACTGAGGGATAAATATTGATCATGTTACCAAGGATAACCTTCCCTGTACTTCAATATTATGCTAGGGAATCTTTTATGCCTCAGTCAAACTTTGCAAAATTGAAGATTTTGACTAGACGAGACAGCACTATTCACTCATGATGTAATGCAGTACTCCTTTATAATGGCGACGTTGTGCAACATGTAGCTGATCATAATGAATCTTGACAACTGCATCACTTCCCTAGTGGATCAAGAAACAGAAGCAATGATGAGCACCCCAATTGTTCATTCAATCCCTTTTCATGACAAAGCATTGGGTGTGGCCAGGATCATGACCCCTGTGGTCAGCAGATACCTTTGTTGCCCAGTAACTACCCTCTAGTTTGTCATGATGATTCTAATGCATTTGACACAACAAACTGTAGCAGAATTTAGGCATCATTCCTTCTGCTGGGCAAGAGAAATCGGCCTACATGATACACTGAGAACGCTCATATATCAGTTAAATCAGTACATCTTAGAGTTGACAAACTGTGCCCATAATTTGATATGTCTGCAACCGACTGCTCCCTTCAACATGGTAAAGCCTACAATTCTTATGAAGCTTTCTGCCTGCACCACTTGCTTTTCCATGGAAAAAGAGATTGATATGTATTTGGCTTTCTTGGAATTCAGAGCCTTAGTGACCTCCCCATGTGACAGTGGATAACAATCTGACAGTTGTCACAAATACTGACTGAAAGGAGTCAAAAGTAAAAAATAGATTCATTACCACAATCACCATTAGAGCCATTGACAACGTCTTCATCATCCATTTCTGAGAAACAATTATAACTGCAGAAAGTGGCAGCTTTCATTAGGTACCCCTTTAGTGAAGTGTAAACATCTGACATTTTCTTTATCATTGAGATTTAGGGGAGTGAATGACTTCCTGAAGACCCTGGGTTTAAAAGCCTTTTGCTGAGAGTCCTTCCTCTTTCAGTCTCTTGCTCAGTATAATCTCCGATCATTCTCCTCATCTTGCTTTGTATCAAAGAGTTTGCAAATTGCCGCACCCATTTCTGACAGCAAGTGATTTTTGCAAATTCCTTGGAGTCAGGCCAAAACAACTTGGCACTTATCGACCCACTTTCCTGTAGACAGTATCAACTTTAAATAACTCTGGAAACCACCAACTACTTTGACAATTCTATTGGGGCCCATAGAAATCAAACAAAATGGAAAGGAGTTGCCAATCTTTTTAAATAGCATTGATGAGCATGCATGTTAATATTGGCACCAAAACAATATCCAGTATGACCAGTAAAGCAGAACTTTACACATGCCATGGATCCCATTTTAGAGGTAAACAGCACCCATTATATTAACAAACCAAGCTGCAAGATTTGTGTTTTAACTTACAGGATACATCACAAAATTGCTTGAGACCACTGGATTCCTAAATGGTGATGTGAAAGGTATGTCTCTGTAAACAGCATCAAAAAATTAGAAGGTAAAAAAGATGCACCTATAATAGCATCAAGTTTACACTTCCGAAGCATCTGATGAGCTATCTGATCCTTATATCTGATGGTAGAAAGAAAGGACTTGCATTTATATAGCACCTTACATCCCCATCAGATGACCCAAAGCACTTTATAGCCAATTAGTTGCTCTTTGAAGTGTAGTCACAATTGCAGTATAAAAATTATAACCAATTTGCACACAGTGAGCTCCTACAAACAGCAAGATTTATTGACTAGATTTAAGGATAAATATTGCCAGAATGCCAAGGATAACTCTGTTTTCACTCTAAATTAGTATTGTGGGAACTTCTATATCAATCTGAGAGGGGTAAACAGAACCTTGATTTAAAATCTCAACCAAAAGGCAACAGATCCACAATGTAGCATTCTATCAGTACTCCATGGAGACTGATTCAATCGAGAGTATTGTGCACTAGTCCTGAACATAGAACATAGAAGAATACAGTGCAGTACAGGCCCTTCGGCCCTCGATGTTGCGCCGATCCAAGCCCACCTAACCTACACTAGCCCACTATCCTCCATATGCCTATCCAATGCCCGTTTAAATGCCCATAATGAGGGAGAGTCCACCACTGCTACTTGCAGGGCATTCCATGAACTCACGACTCGCTCAGTAAAGAACCTACCCCTAACATCTGTCCTATACCTACCCCTCCTTAATTTAAAGCTATGCCCCCTTGTAATAGCTGACTCCATACATGGAAAAAGATTCTCACTGTCAACCCTATCTAAACCCCTAATCATCTTGTACACCTCTATCAAGTCACCCCTAAACCTTCTTTTCTCCAATGAAAACAACCCCAAGTGCCTCAGCCTTTCCTCATACGATCTTCCTACCATACCAGGCAACATCCTGGTAAACCTCCTCTGCACCCATTCCAGTGCCTCCACATCCTTCCTATAGTATGGCGACCAAAACTGCACACAATTCTCCAGATGTGGCCGCACCAGAGTCTTATACAACTGCAACATGACCTCAGGACTCCGGAACTCAATTCCTCTACCAATAAAAGCCATTACGCCATATGCCTTCTTCACCGCACTATTTACCTGGGTGGCAACTTTCAAAGATTTGTGTACATGGACACCAAGATCCCTCTGCTCATCCACACTACCAAGTATCCGACCATTAGCCCAGTACCCCATCTTTTTGTTACTTCTAGGAATGAAGTAGGATTTCAATCCACAACTCTCTGACTCATCTTTTAGACCATAAAACCATAAGACATAGGAGCAGAAATTAGGCCAATCAGCCCATCGAGTCTGCTCCTCCATTCAATCATGGCTGATAAGTTTCTCAACCCCATTCTTCCCCTTTCTTCCTATAATCCTTGATACTCAATAACCTATTATTTCAGTCTTAAATATACTCAATGACCTGGCCTCCGCAGCTTTCTGTGGCAATGATCCACCACTCGCTGACTGAAGGAATTCCTCCTTATCTCTGTTCTAAAAGGTCTTCCCTTTAACTCTGAAGCTGTGCCTTTGGTCCTGATGAAGAGCTTTTGCCCGAAACGTCGACTCTCCTGCTCTTCAGATGCTGCCTGACCTGCTGGGCTTTTCCAGCACTACACTCTTGAGTCTAATCTTCAGCGTCTGCAGTCCTCACTTTCGCCCTTGGTTCCTTGTCTCTGCTACAAATGGAAACATCTTTGCAACATTTCATCTGTCCAGGCCATTCAGTATTCTGTATGTTTCAATTAGATCTCCCCCCATCCTTATAACTTGCATTGAGTATAGACCCAGAGTCCTCATAACAATCCTCATATATTGAGCTTTCCATTCCTGGGACCATTCATGTGAACATCCTCTGAATATACGCCGAAGTCAATACATCTTTCCTGAGATATGGGGCCCAAAACTGCACATTATACTCCAAATGTGGTTTAACCAGAGCATTATAGTGCATAAGAAATACAACTCTGCTTTAATATTCAAGTCCTCTCAAAATAAATGCCATCATTTCATTTGCCTTCCGAACAACTGACTTTACTTGTAAGTTTACCTTGAGACAATTCTGGACTAGAACTTTCAAGTCTCTTCGTATTTCAGACTTCTGAATTTTCTCCCCATTCAGAAAATAGTCTATTCCTCTATTCTTCCTACCAAAGTGCATGACCTCACACTTTCCCACATTGTACTCCATCTACTACTTCATTGCCCACTCTCCAAGCCTGTCCAAATCCTTCTGCAGCCTCACCAACTCCCCAGTGCTAGCTGTCCCTCTACCTATCTTTGTATCATCTGCAAACTTGGCCAGAATGCCCTCAGTTGCTTCATCTAGATCATTAATGTATAAAGTGAGAAATGTGGTCCCAGTACTGAGCCTTGTGGAACACCACTTGTCACCAGCTGCCATCCTCAGAAAGACCCTTTTATCCCCACTCTTTGCTGCTTGCCAGACAGCCAGGCTTTTATTCATGCTAACTTGTTGCCTCAAACACCATGGCACTTTTCTTACTCAGTAGCCTCCTGTGCAGCACCTTCTAGAATTCCAGATAGAAACATCAATTTATTCTCCTTGGTCTAATCTGCTCATTACTTCCACAAAGAAATCTAACAGATCTGTCAGGCATGACCTCCCCTTGAAACCATGCTGATTTTGCCCTATTATACCATACATTTCCAAGTATTCAGAAATCTCATCCTTCACAATGGATTCCACGATTTTGCCCATGACCGAGGTTAGATTAGATTCCCTACAGTGTGGAAACAGGCCCTTCAGCCCAACAAGTCCACACCAACCCTCTGAAGAGTAACCCACCCAGACCCATTTCACTCTGACTAATGCACCTCACACTATGGGCAATTTAGCATAGCCAATTCACCTGACCTGCACACCTTTGGACTGTGGGATGAAACCAGAGCACCCAGAGGAAAGCCACGCAGACACGGGGAGAATGTGCAAACTCCACACAGACAGTCGCCTAAGGCTGGAATCAAACCTGGGACACTGGCGCTGTGAGGCAGCAGTGCTAACTGGTGAGTCACCGTGCCACCCCTAGGCCAATCTGTCTGTGACTTTCCATCTTTTGCCTTACTCCCTTTTTAAACAGGGGTGTCACATTATTGATTTTCCAGTCACAAAGTCATAGAGATGTACAGCATGGAAACAGACCCTTCAGTCCTACTTGTCCATGCCAACCAGATATCCCAACCAAATCTAGTCCCACTTGCCAGCGCCCGGTCCATATCCCTCTAAACTTTTCCTATTTATGCACCCATCCAGGTCCTCAGAGAGTCTTCCTGATTCTAGCAATTCCTCAAAGATTATCACTAACACCTCCATTACCTCTTCAGCTATCTCCCTTAGAAGTCTGGGGTATAGTCCATCTGGTCCAGGTTATTTGTCCACCTTCAGGCTATTCAGGTTTTCTACCACCTTCTCCTTGGTGATGGCGACTATACTCAGCTCTTTCCCCTCACTTTCTTGAAGTTTTGGGATATTACTCATGCTTTCCACTGTGAAGACTGTCGCAAAGTAATTATTCAGTTCTTCAGACATTTCCTTGTTCCCCACTACTATCTCCCCAGCATAATTTTTCCAGCAGCACAATGTCTACTTTTGTCTCCCTTTTGCCCTTCATATATCTAAAGAAACTCTTACAGTCTTCCTTTATAATACTGGCTAGTTTACCGTCGTATTTAACCTTCTCCCCCCTTATTTCTTTTTTGTTGCCCTCTATTAGCCTTTGTAAGCTTCCTAATCCTCTGGTTTCCCATTGCCCTTTACCACATTATATGCTTTCTCTTTTACTTTTTTGCTATTCCTGACTTCCCCAGTCAGCCATGGTTGCCTCATCCTCACTGCACCATGCTTATTTTTCCTCGGGATGAATCTCTGCTGTATCTCCTGAATTACCCCCAGAAACTCCTGCCTATGCGGTTTCACTGTCTTGCCTGCTAGGCTCCTCTCCCAGTCAATTCTGGTCAGCTCCTCCCTCATGCCTATGTAGTTGCCTTTATTCAGCTGTAATATCATTACCTCTGATTCTATCTTCTCCCTCTCAAGTTGCAGAATAAATTCAATTGTTTTCTGATCACTGCCTCCAAAAGGTTCCTTCACCTTATCAAGTCTGCCTCAGTGCACATCACTAATCCAGTATTGCCTGTTCCCTAGTGGGTTCCACCAGAAGCTGCTCTAAAAAGCCATTGTGTAGACATTCCACAAATTCCTTTTCTTGCAATCCACTACCAACCTGATTTTCCTTTTTATATGTGACAGTGTTGCCCACAAGTGCTGCTCTTTTATGTGGTACAGCTAAATGTGGGCGGCACGGTGGCACAGTGGTTAGCACTGCTGCCTCACAGCGCCAGAGACCCGGGTTCAATTCCCGCCTCAGGCGACTGACTGTGTGGAGTTTGCACATTCTCCCCGTGTCTGCGTGGGTTTCCTCCGGGTGCTCCGGTTTCCTCCCACAGTCCAAAGATGTGCAGGTCAGGTGAATTGGCCATGCTAAATTGCCCGTAGTGTTAGGTAAGGGGTAAATGTAGGGGTATGGGTGGGTTGTGCTTCGGCAGGGCGGTGTGGACTTGTTGGGCCGAAGGGCCTGTTTCCTCACTGTAAGTAATCTAATCTAATCTAAATGAAATACTCAGATCCCAATTGATATCTCTATCTTAAAAGAGATAATGGATCTCACCACTGTCACCATATTGCATTGTTGTGGTCATCCACCTGAACCATCTGAGATATCCTGGATAGATATCTCAGATGGTTCTTTCTTTCTGGTATTATTTTGGCCTATACATGCCATGTGGGGAAGAATATTCACACAAGCAGACTCAATAGTAGATAAACAGAATATGTTTATTACATATTACTGAAGAGCTAGTTTTATTATATCTTATATAATAGTCTCTTGTGAGACATTGCAATCAATGTACAAGTAGGTTCATATTATAGCTACTATAGTATTGGTAACAAACACAAACAAGAAACAGAACTGTTTAGGACATGAGTTAACTCTTCCAGGTTTATAACCTGATGGGTGGACCTTGCCTTGTGATCTTTCCTATCTTTTTTGAATATCCTGTAGTCAGAAATATTTGACATCCAGATCTGACCATCCTTAAATTAAGACTGTAATCACCACATCATCATAATCCCACAAGGCAATATGTGTCTGTAACCCACCCCCTCCCCCAAATCTTTATAATTATACTCAATGTCGTCACACATACATGCTGTGTAACCCTGATATAGGCTTCATTACTTTTTCCCTTATTCCAACTCCACCCTATTAATTTACTATTCTCTAGGTTAATGTTTTAATGCCTCTCCTGGCATTTTGTGCACCTTGATATTACTTCCTAAAATTCTGTCCTGATTTCCACACCTTCACTGAGTTAGTTCATGCCCAGACCAACATCGTTAGCAAAATGAAGGATCTCTGTCCTGCTCTGTTCAGATGTGACCTGGCAAACTTGTAAAAGTATCAACTCCCACAGAGCCAGTGCCAGTGTCCAGGAATCTAAAGACCTCCCTCCTGCACATCTCTCCAGTCCACTTCACAGGATGCATAAAATGGTGTTCCTTTGTTCAAATCTGTTTCTTGGGTGCCAGTCCTGATGAATGCAAGATGAATAGTTTCAACTTCTTGTCCCCTTTTAGCAATGTTTAAGGCAGAACTTAGGAGTGCCAATTTCTCAGGTGGTTGTAGGACTGGAGCAGATTATGAAGATTGGGAGGGGTAGGCTATAGCAGGAGTTTAAATAAGGATTAGAATTTTAAATCAAAGTTTTTTTTTGCTTAACTGGGAGCCAATATAGGTCAGCAAGCATTGGATTATTAGGCGAATAAGAGTTGGTACAAGTTGGAATATGGCAACAGAGGTTTGGATTACTAAACTTTGCATCAGGATGATTGCGATACAATGGGAATGTTGCTGGACTACTAATCCTGATAAGCTAGCTAACGATTATCAGGATTGATGAAACTTTTGGCAATTGCTGTAAAAACCCGCCTAGTTTAAGCACAGTCTTTAGAGAGGGAAGCTGTCATCCTTACCTGATCTAGTCTATACATGACACCAGACTCACAGAAATGTGGATGATTGCTTAACTCCTTCTTGATCAAGCAAGCCTTTCAGTTCAAGAGCAATTATAGATGTTGCCTGTACAGGAGTGATTCAGCTGTGAAGAGAGACTAGATAGGCTGCATCGCTTTCACAGAGACTGAAGTGGTTAAATCTGAAATCTAAATCCAAATAAAATGAGCTATGATGCATAAATTGGCAAGTATTTATAGCACATCCTTATTGAAGGAGTTAGATTAGATTCCCTACAGTGTGGAAACAGGCTCTTCAGCCCAACAAGTCCATACCAACCCTCCAAAGAGTAATCTACCCAGACCCATTCCCCTACCTCGTATTTACCCCTAACTAATGCACCTATCGCTATGGGCAATTCAGCATGGCCAATTCACCTGCCTGCACATCTTTGGATTGTGGGAGGAAACTGGAGCAAACCTATTTAGACACAGGGAGAACATGTAAACTCCACACAGACAGTCACCCAAGGGGGGAAATTGAACCCGGGTTCCTGACGCTGTGAGGCAGCAGTGCTAACCACTAAGCCACCATGCCAAGTTGATAGGGGATAGGCAGTGGTTCAAATTTAAAGAAGGCAAACTTGAATTACAATAACTATATATTCCTGTCTGGCATAAAAGTAAAAGAGGAAGGGTGATTCAACCATGGCTTACAAAAGAAATCAGGGATAGCATTAGATCTGATGGAGAGGGATAAATGTGTACTACAGGGCAAGAGTTATAGCTGGGGGCAGGGAAATTATGATGCGGTGAGGCATGGCTTAGGATGTGTGGCTTGGAAAAGTAAGCTTCAAGGCAAGGGCGTAATTGATATGTGGAGCTTGTTCAAGGAGCAACTATTGAGTGTCCTTGATAAGTATGTACCTGTCAGGCAGGGAGGAAAGGGTCGTGTGAGGGAGCCGTGGTTTAATAAGGAATTGGAATCCCTTGTTAAAGGGAAGAGGGCGGCCTATGTAAAGATGAGGCGTGAAGGTTCAATTGGGGCGATTGAGAGTTATAAGGTAGCCAGGAAGGATCTGAAGAGAGAGCTAAGAGCAGCAAGGAGGGGACATGAAAGATCCTTAGTTGGTAGGATTAGGGAAAACCCTAAGGCTTTCTACAGGTATGTCAGGAATAAAAGAATGACTAGGGTAGAAATAGGTCCAGTCAAGGATAGTAGTGGGAAGTTGCGTATGGAAGCTGAAGAGATTGGGGAGACACTGAATGAATACTTTTCGTCAGTATTCACTCAGGAACAGGACATTGTTGTCGATGTGAATACTGAGTCACAATTAAGTAGAATGGATGGCTTTGAGGTATGTAGAGAAGACGTGTTGGAAATTCTGGAAAGGGTGAAAATAGATAAGTCCCCTGGGCCTGATGGCATTTATCCTAGGATTCTCTGGGAAGCAAGGGAGGAGGTTGCAGAGTCATTGGCCTTGATTTTTATGTCCTCGTTGTCTACAGGAATAGTGCCAGAAGACTGGAGGATAGCAAATTTGGTTCCCTTGTTCAAGAAGGGGAGTAGGGATAACCCTAGTAACTATAGGCCGGTGAGTCTCACTTCTGTTGTGGGCAAAGTCTTAGAGAGAATTGTAAGGGATAGGATTTATGAACATCTGGATAGGAATAATGTGATCAAGGATAGTCAGCATGGTTTTGTGAAGGGCAGGTCGTGCCTCACAAACCTTATTGAATTCTTTGAGAAGGTGACTAAGGAGGTGGACGAGGGGAAAGCGGTAATGTATATGGATTTTAGTAAGGTGTTTGATAAGGTTCCCCATGGTAGACTACTGCAAAAAATACGGAGGTATGGCATTGAGGGTGAGTTGGAGGTTTGGATTAGGAGTTGGCTGGCTGGAAGAAGATAGAGGGTAGTAGTTGATGGCAAAGGTTCATCTTGGAGTGCCGTCACTAGCGGTGTTCCGCAAGGATCTGTTTTGGGACCATTGCTGTTTGTCATTTTTATAAATGACCTGGAGGAGGGGTTAGAAGGTTGAGTGAGCAAGTTTGCGGATGATACGAAAGTCAGAGGAGTTGTAGACAGTGAGGAAGGATGTGGCAGGTTACAGCGGGATATAGATAAGCTGCAGAGCTGGGCAGAAAGGTGGCAAATGGAGTTTAATGTAGCTAAGTGTGAGGTGATTCACTTTGGTAAGAGTAACAAAAAGATGGGGTACTGGGCTAATGGTCGGATACTTGATAGTGTGGATGAGCAGAGGGATCTTGGTATCCATGTACACAGATCTTTGAAAGTTGCCATCTAGGTAAATAGTGCGGTGAAGAAGGCATATGGCGTACTGGCTTTTATTGGTAGAGGAATTGAGTTCCGGAGTCCTGAGGTCATGTTGCATTTGTATAAGACTCTGGTGCGGCCACATCTGGAGTATTGTGTGCAGTTTTGGTCGCCATACTATAGGAAGGATGTGGAGGCACTGGAACGGGTGCAGAGGAGGTTTACCAGGATGTTGCCTGGTATGATAGGAAGATCGTATGAGGAAAGGCTAAGGCACTTGGGATTGTTTTCATTGGAGAAAAGAAGGTTTAGGGGTGACTTGATCGAGGTGTACAAGATGATTAGGGGTTTAGATAGGGTTGACAGTGAGAATCTTTTTCCACGTATGGAGTCAGCTATTACAAGGGGGCATAGCTTTAAATTAAGGCCGGGGGGGGGTAGGTATAGGACAGATGTTAGGGGTAGGTTCTTTACTGAGCGAGTCGTGAGTTCATGGAATGCCCTGCCAGTAGCAGTGGTGGACTCTCCCTCATTATGGGCATTTGAGCGGGCATTGGATAGGCATATGGAGGATAGTGGGCTAGTGTAGGGTAGGTGGGCTTGGATCGGCGCAACATCGAGGGCCGAAGGGCTTGTACTGCACTGTATTCTTCTATGTTCTATGAGTCTATAAAATTGCCAGTGAAAGCAGCAAGCTTGAAGATTAGGAAAATTTTAGAATTCAACAAAATAGGAAATAAAGTTTGAGGGGAAAATAGAATATGACATTAAAATACAGGAAATATAGAAACTGACAGTAAATATTTCTATAAACATGGGAAGAGATAAATATTAGCAAAGACAAATGGAGGTTCCTTTAGTCTGAAGCTGGGGGCATTATAATGGGGAACAAACAAGTGGCCAAAGAACTGAACACTGATTTTGGTTCCACATTCACAAATGACCATACAAATAACATGCCAGATATGTTAGAGGATCAAGGGTCTAGTGAGAGGGTGGAATTGAATCAAATCAGCATTGGTAAGAAAATGGTGTTGGGAGATTAATGGGGTTGAAGGATAACAATTACAAAGGCCTGAAAATCTACAACCCAGAGTACTAAAGGAAGAGACCTTCAAGATATTGGATGCATTGGTAGTCATTGGAATACAGGTTAGACCCTTTAGGGCTGAGATGAGGAAAGATTTCTTCATTCAAAATTCAGTTAACCTGTGGAATTTTCTATCCCAAAAACCTGTGGAGTCGAAATCATAAAATATATTCAAGAAAGAGATTGATCAATCTTTAGATTTTAAAGTAATCAAGTTATCCAGGGAGCAAGCATGTTTTTGTATTGAGATAGATGATCAGCTATGATCATATTGAAAGACAGAGCAAGCACAAAGGGCCAAAACTTCAATGTTTCTATGATTCTTGGAGCAGAGAAGACTGAGAGGGTACTTGCAAGAGGTGTACAAATTTATGGCTGACATGAATGGGGAATTGTTTCCCCTCAGTAGAGAAAATAATAACAAACAGTCACAATTTTAAGGTAAGAAGCAGGGAATTTTAGAGAAATTGTTTTTCACTCAGGGTAGAACCCATTGCCTAAAAGTGTGGTAGAGGCTGGAACCCTCAAGTCATTTAAGTAGTATTTGGATGGCACTTGAAATGCTCTAGAATACTTGGCTATAGACAAAGTGTGGGAAAATGGATTTAGAATATATAGATATTGAAGGTCAGTGTAGATGCATTGGGGTCAAAGGGTTTTCTTCTGTGCTGCAAAATCTCTGTGATCTATGATATCGAATTCTATTCTGGCTTCGAATTAACTACACCAATTCCTCATTATTCTTGGGGGATGTGGTATGGACTTCTTGCAGATATCAAAAAAATATGGATACTACTCCAATGTAATTCTCCTAAGTACAATGATGAGCCACAAATCAGACCGGTCGAGTCAATGTGAAAAAAAATTGTGTCTGGAGCTGACCTCATAAATGCATAGATCCACAGGCTGCAAATCTGTAGATGATGAGGAGCAAGTGTGGACAGCTTAAAGTGTAACCATTTATCTAACCTGCTATTGCATGAGTCTACCCAAAATCAGCACTACTGTGCTTACCATTGACTACAGGTGCAGACGGTTGGCACCTTCTCCAAAACCAGTCCAGGCCCCCACTTAACCTTTACAATCAAACAACCTAGGCTTGGTGTCAGACAAAATTCAGAGTAGGTCACCTATTGAATGAACTACCTTCATTCTCCATTCAACCTCCATTTAAAGACATGTAAAGACATTCCCAAACCAGAACAATCGTTAAAACTTCATGTTTATAACATTACAAATTTAGGTCTTTGCATGGAATTTTACCTATTTGAAATGCATATTGTGAATTTAATGCATCTCCTGACAAATTTCTGTGGAAGTGAAAATAAATCACTTTGCATTTCTAATGAATGAAGGGAGAGAGCATATACTGCAGGAAGGAGTGTGCACCTTTCAAATCAACATTCCTAAATCTGACAGCTCGAGTTTAAACATGGAACCTGTTCAGAAACTGAGGGACAGACTGAAGCAGATGGTGGATTTGTGCCTACTCTTACGACACGGGGTAAACCCTCCTGCTTAATTTAAAACCAGCAATACAGAAAAGATTTCTCCCATGCAGTAATCTGTAAAACTTTGAGTGGCCAAGAACTATTTAAAGTAAAAGATGACAACTTTATTTCTTAAGCTATAACAGAGAATAACTAACTAACAACTATTTACAATTCCTTCCTCTAACCTACCTTTTACCTTCCCTTCTATAATACTAGTCCAATAAAACTCCCAATTAAGAGTTACGGAAAAATTAAAATTTTAAAACCAGCCAGTGGTCCAAACTTCTCCTTATCTTTGTTGGTAGATTGGCTCTTAGTGTTGAGGTTTTTCTCTGTGTAAACTCTCTCTCTTGACAGGTACCTCTCAGAGAGTTCTAACCAGCAGTCTACAGTTGTTGGTCTTGTGGCTGTTCTCCTCCTAACTGTTCAATTTTCCCCAGTCTTATACCCCAAAGCATCGGATTGCATCATTGGCTTTTAAGATTATCAATACACACAATTCAAACTTGATTGGAATTTGGTATGTTTTGGGGTATAATTTAAACTGATTGGCCTAATTCAAATCTGTCTTGTTGTTTCCAGGCAACTAGCTTCCCCAGTAGCTGGAGAACATGTTACATTGTGTCTTATTGAGAAAACTTGGTACTGTCACTGTGAGCTTTTACTCTCTTGAGGGTATAGTACACCCACATTTTCATAACACCTAAAAATGTGTGCTAAAAGTTGTCACATTGCAGCAATTACTGTTTTATACGCTGTTACATTGTTTTGGAACTTTGGAAAAAAAACAGTCAAAACAACAGCAGTTATAAAAGGGAGAAGTAAAGCCAAAGGAAACACATGGTGAGGACAGTGCAGGAGAGAGAGAAAGAGAGAGAAAACCTGCACAGTTACTGCCTTTGCTGTTTTGAATTCATCTATCGCTGGATATCGGAGTGCATCTGAGAAAATTAACAAACAGTGAAATTCGCAACTAATCTTGGAGGAACCTGTTTGGGCAAAGTTCACAGCACAGACTCAGATAAGTTAATCGTTGTTTTAAGTGTGTCCAATAGAAAGGCTGCAGTAGTGAGTAGAGTGGGTTCTTGGTTATATGATTTTGGAGATATGTCTATTGATTAAACTTAAAATATAAGGCATAATTATTAACTTAACCTGGGGCAGTGTTTTGTAGAGGAATAAGACGGTGTTATTTTCTGGGTCTATAGATTGTGAAGGAGCAAAAATAGCCTTTAGTACAGTGATATGTACTTATAGAGTCATAAAGAGATGTACAGCATGGAAACAGACTCTTCAGTCCAACCCGTCCATGCCGACCAGATATCCCAACCCAATCCCAACAGCCAGCCCATATTCCTCCAAACTCTTCCTATTAATATACCCATCCAAATGCCTCTTAAATGTTGCAATTGTACCAGCTTCCACCACTTCCTCTGGCAGCTCATTCCATACACGTACCACCCTCTGTGAGAAAAAGTTGCCCTTTAGGTCTCTTTTATATCTTTCCCCTCTCACCGTAAACCTATGCCCTCTAGTTCTGGACTCCCCGACCCAAAGGAAAAGACTTTGTCTATTTATCCTATCCATGCCCTCATAATTTTGTAAACCTTGATAAGGTCACCCCTCAGCCTCCGATGCTCCAGGGAAAACAGCCCCAGTCTGTTCAGCCTCTCCCTGTAGCTCAGATCCTCCAACCCTGGCAACATCCTTGTAAATCTTTTCTGTACCCTTTCAAGTTTCACAATATCTTTCCGATAGGAAGGAGACCAGAATTGCACGCAATATTCCAACAATGGCCTAACCAATGTCCTGTACAGCCCTTGTCAGATGTGGGAGTTTAAAGAGAGTTTAAGGGTTACTGCCGATTATGTATGCCATAAATGCTGTTGGATGCAAATCTTATCAGATCGAGTGGATCGGTTGGAGAGACAGTTAGAAGCAATGAGGAATTTGCAACAGTAACAGTATGTGATGGATGGCAGTTTTAGGAAGGGTGGAAGTCTCAGATACAGTCACATAGATGGGTTAACTCCAGGAAAGGTAAGAGAGGTAGGCACCTAGTGCAGGAGTCTTTTGTGGATATACCCATTTCAAACAGGTATGCTGTTTTAGAAAATGTAGGGGGTGATGGATTCTATGGGGAATGTAGCACAAACAGCCAAGTGTCTGGTATTGAGACTGGCTCTATTGCAACGAGGGGTACGTCGGCTTTCAAGAGATCAATTGTGTTCATGGATTTTGTAGTCCGAGGTACAGACAGACGTTTCTGTGGCCAGCAGCAAAAAAGCAGAATGCTGTGTTACTTCCCTGGTGCCAGGATCATGGATGACCTCAGAGAGGGTGTAGAATGTTCTGAAGGGGGAATGGGGCCAGCAAGAGGTCATTGTCCACTTTGGAACCAACGACATAGGAAGGGAAAAGGTTGAGATTCTGAAGAGAGATTACAGAGAGTTAGGCAGAAATTTAAAAAGGAGGTCCTCGAGAGTAGTAATATCTGGATTACTCCCGGTGCCATGAGGTAGTGAGGGCAGGAATAAGAGGCTAGAGCAGATGAATGCATGGCTGAGGAGCTGATGCATTGGAGAAGGATTCACATTTTTGGATCATTGGAATCTCTTTTGGGTAGAAGTGACCTGTACAAGAAGGACAGATTGCACCTAAATTGGAAGGGGACTAATATACTGGCAGGGAAATTTGCTAGAGCTGCTCGGGAGGTTTTAAACTACTGGGACCCAGGGAGATAGTGAGGAAAGAGATCAATCTAAGACTGGTACATTTGAGAACAGAAGCAAGTCAAACAGTGAGGGCAGGCACGGACAAGGTAGGACTAATAAATTAAACTGCATTTATTTCAATGCAAGCGGCCTAATAGGGAAGGCAGATGAACTCAGGGAATGGTTAGGAGCATAGGACTGGGATGTCATAGCTCAGGGATGGGCAGGACTGGCAGCTTAATGTTCCAGGATACAAATGCTACAGGAAGGATAGAAAGGGAGGCAAGAGAGAAGGTGGAGTGGTATTTATGATAAGGGATAGCATGACAGCTGTGCTGAGGGAGGATATTCCCGGAAATACATCCAGGGAAGTTATTTGGGTGGAACTGAGAATTAAGAAATGGATGATCACCTTATTGGGATTGTACTATAGACCCCCAAATAGTCAGAGGAAAATTGAGAAACAAACTTGTAAGGAGATCTCAGCTATGTGTAAGAATAATAGGGTGGTTATGGTCGGGGATTTTAACTTTCCAAACATCGACTGGACTGCCATAGTGTTAAAGGTTTAGATGGAGAGGAATTTCTTAAGTGTGTACAAGACAATTTTCTAATTCAATAAGTGGATGCACCTACTAGAGAAGGAGCAAAACTTGACCTACTATTGGGAAATAAGGCAGGGCAGGTGACTGAAGTGATAGTGGGGGAGCACTTTGGGGCCAGCGACCATAATTATATTAGATTTAAAATAGTGATGGAAAAGGATAGACCAGATCTAAAAGTTAAAGTTCTAAATTGGAAAAAAGGCCAATTTTGATGGTATTAGGCAAGAACTTTCGAAAGCTGATTGGGGGCAGATGTTCACAGGTAAAGGGCTGGAAAATGGGAAGCATTCGGCATGGTGGCACAGTGGTTAGCACTGCTGCCTCACAGCGCCAGAGACCCAGGTTCAATTCCTGCCTCAGGCGACTGACTGTGTGGAGTTTGCACATTCTCCCCGTGTCTGCGTGGGTTTCCTCCGGGTGCTCCGGTTTCCTCCCACAGTCCAAAGATGTGCAGGTCAGGTGAATTGGCCATGCTAAATTGTCCGTAGTGTTAGGTAAGGGGTAAATGTAGGGGTATGGGTGGTTTGCGCTTCGGCGGGTCAGTGTGGACTTGTTGGGCCGAAGGGCCTGTTTCTAATCTAAATCTAATCTAAATCTAATCATTCAGAAATGAGATAACGAGAATCAAGAAAAAGTATATTCCTATCAGGGTGAAAGGAAAGGCTCGTAGGTATAGGGAATGTTGGATGACTAAAGAAATTGAGAGTTTGGTTAAAAAAAAGAAGGAAGCATATGTCAGGTATAGACAGGATAGATCGAGTGAATCCTTAGAAGAGTATAAAGGAAGTAGGAGTATACTTAAGAGGGAAATCAGGAGGGCAAAAAAGGGACATGAGATAGCTTTGGTAAACAGAATTAAGGAGAATCGAAAGGGATTTTACAAATACATTAAGGACAAAAGGGTAACTAGGGAGAGAATAGGACCCCTCAAAGATCAGAGCTGAAAATGTGTTGCTGGAAAAGCACAGCAGGTCAGGCAGCATCCAAGGAACAGGAGAGTCGACATTTCGGGCATAAGCCCTTCTTCAGGGCTATTCCTGAAGAAGGGCTTATGCCCGAAACGTTGATTCTCCTGTTCCTTGGATGCTGCCTGACCTGCTGCGCTTTTCCAGCAACACATTTTCAGCTCTGATCTCCAGCATCTGCAGCCCTCACTTTCTCCCCTCAAAGATCAGCAAGGCAGCCTTTGTGTGGAGCCGCAGAAAAAGGAGGAGATACTAAATGAGTATTTTGCATCAATATTTGCCGTGGAACAGGATATGGAAGATATAGACTGTAGGGAAATAGATTGTGACATCTTGCAAAATGTCTATATTACAAAGGAGGAAGTGCTGGATATCTTGAAATGGGTAAAGGTGGATAAATCCCCAGGACCTGATCAGGTGTACCCGAGAACTCTGTGGGAAGCTAGAGAAGTGATTGCTGGGCCTTTTGCTGAGATATTTGTATCATCAATAGTCACAGGTGAGGTGCCAGAAGACTGGAGGTTGGCAAACATGGTGCCACTGTTTAAGAAGGGTGGTAAGGATAAGCCAGGGAACTATAGACCAGTGAGCCTGACATCAGTGGTGGGCAAGTTATTGGAGGGAATCCTGAGGGCCAGGATGTTACATGTATTTGGAAAGGCAAGGAATGATTCGGGATAGCCAACATGGCTTTGTCCGTGGGAAATCATGTCTCACAAACTTGTTTGAGTTTTTTGAACAAGTACCAAAGAGGATTGATGAGGGCAGAGCAGTAGATGTGATCTATATGGACTTCAGTATGGCATTTGACAAGGTTCCCCATGGGAGACTGATTAGCAAGGTTAGATCTCATGGAATACAGGGAGAACTGGCCATTTGGATACAGAACTGGATCAAAGATAGAAGACAGAGGGTGGTGGTGGAGGATTATTTTTCAGACTGGAGGCCTGTGACCAGTGGATTGCCACAAGGATCGTTGCTGGGTCCACTACTTTTTGTCATTTACGTAAATGATTTGGATGCGAGCATAAGAGGTACAGTTAGTAAGTTTGCAGATGACACCAAAATTGGAGGTGTAGTGGACAGCGAAGAGGGTTACCTCAGATTACAACAGGATCTGGATCAGATGGGCCAATGGGCTGAGAAGTAGCAGATGGAGTTTAATTAAGATAAATGCAAGGTGCTGCATTTTGGGAAAGCAAATCTTAGCAGGACTTATACACTTAATGGTGAGATCCCAGGGAGTATTGCTGAACAAAGAGACCTTGGAGTGCAGGTTCATAGCTCCTTGAAAGTGGAGTCGCAGGTAGATAGGATAGTGAAGAAGGCTTTTGGTATGCTTTCTTTTATTGGTCAGAGTATTGAGTACAGGAGTTGGGAGGTCATGTTACGGCTGTACAGGACATTGGTTAGGCCACTGTTGGAATATTCCATGCAATTCTAGTCTCCTTCCCATCGGAAAGATGTTGTGAAACTTGAAAGGGTTCAGAAAGGATTTACAAGAACGTTGCCAGAGTTGGAGGATTTGAGCTACAGGAAGAGGCTGAACAGGCTGGGGCTGTTTTCCCTGGAGCATCAGAGGCTGAGGGGTGACCTTATCGAGGTTTACAAAATTATGAGGGGCATGGATAGGATAAATAGACAAAGTCTTTTCCCTGGGGTCGGGGAGTCCAGAACTAGAGTCCATAGGTTTAGGGTGAGAGGAGAAAGATATAAAAGAGACTTAAGTTGCAACATTTTCACACAGAGGGTGGTACGTGTGTGGAATGAGCTGCCAGAGGAAGTGGTGGAGGCTGGTACAATTGCAGCATTTAAGGGGCATTTGGATGGGTACATGAATAGGAAGGGTTTGGAGGGATATGGGCTGAGTGCTGGCAGGTGGGACTAGATTGGGTTGGGATATCTGGTTGGCATGGACGAGTTGTACTGAAGAGTCCGTTTCCATGCTGTACATCTCTATGACTCTATGACATAATGTGAAGAACAGTGGATTTTTAACGAGAACAACTGGAACTGATAGAGTCTGCGGAGAATCGTAAATAGTAAGAACTGTCTGAATCAGATATCCTAAAATTTACACATAACCATTCTTGAGCATCCTTGTGTATGTGCACTTAATGTGTCAGCTAGTATGAGTCTCCACCTGCTTTCATTGTACAGATAATGAAAGTCACATTAACTACGGCTGGTTCCAAAAATATACATCCTCTATATGAACACCTGTGAGCAACACACACACACTGAAAGTTAGAGAATCATAAATACTGCAGATTATATGGAAACTGGTAAGAAAGAGGAAGCTCTAGTCTGAAGGGAATTAACTGATAGATTCACATCCTCTTGTTTTGGCACAGAAAGGTGATTGAAACAATCCAATCAGTTTGACTATCAATCTGCACTTCTACTACATTTTTCAGTGCATAAACTACAAAGTTCATTTCAGCTTTCCCTTAGAGTAACAGTCGATTAATGTTCAATAAGGGGAAGATGATGGCATATTGTTAATATCTGTAGACTGGTAATCCAGGGCAGTGGGCCAATGCAGAAAATTTGTTCAGGCAACAGTGGAATTTAAATTAAGTTTGAGTAAGTCTGGAGATATAAAACTAATCTCAGTGATGGTGACCGTGATTATAAGAAAAATGTGTCTGATTCGCTGATGCTCTTAATGGAAGGAAATCTGCTATCCTTACCCAGTCTGGCTTATATAGGACTCCAGACATAAAGTTAATATAGACTTAACCATTCAGTTCAAGGATATTTTTGGACAGGCACCAAATGCCAGCATCCCTAACAAAATCCACATCCTAAGAGAGAATAAAGCAAAATAGACTAATACATGCTGAAATGCAGGAAGCGTAATTGAAGAAAGCCTCTCCAACAGAGAGGCTCTGCACTGCAGTTTTCCCACACAAGTGATATCAAGGGACAACAATTCAGCATCATTTCCCACCAAGTACTTGATAATACCAATAGCATCTACAGTAGTCTTCAATTTCACAGTCTAGACAGACACTATAGTGACATCTCAATGCTCTTTCTGTTGATACAGGTTCTATATCCCATGATACAGTTTTGGCTGTTTCTAAATCAATGGAAGAATGTTCCATGCAACAGAACAATTTGATGTTCTTACAATTACCAATGTACTATATTCTAACAGGAAAATGGGCATGGTGGGGCAGATTTCCTGTACCAATTGCATCCACTAAAGAGCACCTGTGTAATTGGAGCAGTTTTACTGCACAAAACGATAGCTCCAATAAAATGCCAGAAGTAAAGAGGTGGGAGAGTAGAATTGCTTTTGTGATATGCATGGCATAATCCATGCATTAAAATTAGAAGGTTCCTACTTCAGATGATTAAAAAAAGAATTCTGCCAACTAAAGCTGTGGATCTTGACTGAAACGTCTATAGATCAGAGCAATATACTTACTCTACTTCCAAAATGTTTAAATATTAACCTGACGATTATTTGTAACAAAGCTCATATTAAAGTGGAGGTAGCATGTTACCAATAGGAACAAAGTAAAGGGAGAGGTCATGGCGCAAGAATGACATGCAAGTAAATTATCATATCAGCTGACCTACAAAAAGCATCCATTTCTCTCCAAACTCATTTTTTTGGGGGGGTTTGGTGGGGGCACGGGAGAGAGAGAGAGTGTTTGTGTTTATGTGTGTGTGCGCGTGTGTATGCGCGTGTGTGTGTATGTGTGCGTGTGCACGCGTGTGAGTCTGTGTGTGCTGCGTGTGTAAAGGAGGGGGCAACTTTGAGTTCAGAGGATCCTCAGTTGGATGCCACCGACTCAAGCAGAATTCATGCATAGCATGGCCAAACAGATTATGTACTTATCTACAAATGCTTTGAAAGATAATAAGAGCTGACAAAATTCTTCCTCAGTCTGGAGTACAAAAGATATTGGAGTCACCACGATCACAATCCGTAGCTGCAGGCTACCACAGTATCTCAGACTGAGTGAGATGTAACACACCAGCATTACAACAAATGACAAAGTGTGATTAATATGTAGAATTTTGAGTTGCCAACTATTAATGGACTCCTTAATGTTCTAGCTAATATTTATGCCTCAGTTAGCACCCAATTATCTCACCATTATCAATTTCTCTGTGCAAATCAGATTCTTCACTCCCTCCTTTCCAAGACTGACTGCTTAACCGGATGCAAAATATTTGGGGATATCCTGTAGTTATGAAAGGCATTACAAAAATGCCAATCTATGTTCTTTCCATCAACTCTTTCGCCTTCCATGGGTAATCTGGGATGGTTGGTCTCAAAGTTAATTCTACAAAGCACTGCAGTGGTTTCCCATTGCCTTTTGCAAGATGGCTTACCATGAAACACTCCCATTCTTACTGCTTTCCATCGGACCTATTGGTAGGAATTACAAGCCATTAACCAAATTGTCAGGTCATATTATAAATGTACCTTCCATGGTCAACAAGGCTTGGAATGTGACTCAAACCCAGAGCTTCTAGTCTGAAGATAAAGATGCTACCACAGTGTCACAAGCTCTCTTAGTCATTTAAAATGTATTATCTGTGAAAACAAACATTGAGATCAGCACAAAAAGTGCTGGCGCTCTCAGAATATCAAATGTGTGATTGTTCATATGGACTTGGGGTGAGGTATACTGTGAGAGTCCAAGTAATCCATTTTCTAATTAGCTTATAATTTTTTGTTCAAAAGATTTTATTTCTAACAATTCTGCAATTTTCCTACAATTCTTCCAAATCTATTTTTGTTCTCACATTTCCTGTTTTCTATTCATATTGTCTGTATTTTTCATCACTTGCCTTTGGACATTATTTTGTTTTCACTCTCTCATTTTCTCTACTAATAAACTGTCATAATCTACAAGCAGAGAATCTTTCTTAAAAATCTGGACTTTATTGAATGTGTACTAGCGCTGCTCTTACTGTGGATTCATAACCATTTCAGAGATCAATGATGTCACTGAAGTTACTGAGCAGTTTTAGCGAAATGGCTCTTAAAATAATAAAGCACGAGTTAACTAAAAGTTCCAGTTTCATTTACTTCAAATGAAACAGACCAAAACATAAGGTTATTAATATCATATTGTACTGTCATAACTTGTACAAATTTTATTGGCCTGGGAAATCACATGGGATTTTTTGTCCCAACATTATCAGGAGAGCCCCTTCCATGTGATTGTTTACCTCCATGATATTTATCTGATCAAGCGGACAACTTGATGCTTAGTTCTTTTATGATATATGAAAAAAGGCCCTAAAATCAGAACAGATTTTTTTTTTAACTGATTTTGAGAAGACTGTTAATGCTCAGTATACAACGGCTGATCTTATGGCTTTTGGCCAAGTGAGCACTGTACGTTTTAACTTCTCTTTTCTTCTGTTTACTTTGTTTTTATTCCACTTCAATCATTTTGATGTTCGAGCTAACGATTCTGTGCTGAATATAATCAACATTTTGCCCAGTCCAATAAAAATTCCTTCATTGGGTGTTTACCACTTACATATTCAGCAGACCAAAGGAAGCACTCTCCTCTAAATTGTTTTGGATAATAGCAGATATAAAATTTATCTCATTTCATAACAGCATTAGAAGTCACGGCACACAGTTCACTATTTATTGGAGAAGACCTGAAAGGCATGGAGGCAGTGGCACAGTGATAGTCTCATTGGGACCAGCAGTCCAGAGCCCTAAGCTGATATTCTCCACACGTGTTTGAATCCAACCATAGAAGATGGTAAAATGTGAATTCTCATGGCAGCCATGTAGCCATTGTTGTCAAAATCCATCTGGCTCATTAATGTCCTACAGAGAAAGGAAACCTGCCAAATACCTGATCTGCTTTACAGGTGACTCCAGACTCGCAAATGTCCTCTGAAATTGGCTAGAGAATCAATCTATTTCAGAGAAATTAGGAATGGGCAACAAATACTGACCTATCAGTAACACCAACATTGCTTGCAAATAAAAAACAGTGCATGTGATTTATTACAGGTTGTTTGTGTGTACTAGGTAGACAAGTTTGAGGATAAATGATCAGAACATGAGATGGATGGATCTCAAGACATCTACAAAAAAAATGTATATTAGTTTTAGATCTTTCAAGCATTTCTCACAAAAAAGTCAGGATATCAACCCTTGTTAAATGAAGAATGTATGAGTGCATGCCGGGACCATCAACAGGCAGACCTAAAATGAGACTTCAACCTGGTGAAGCTATAAAGCAGGACCTTGTGCACCAAACCACATAAACAACAAGTATAGATAGAGCAAAGTGATTCTACAACTCACTACAAGATCTAACCTCTGCAGTTCTGTCACATCCCCTCATGAATGGTGATGGACAATCAAACAACTCACTGGAGGAGGCAGCTCCACAAATATCCCCAACATATGCACATCAGTGCAAGAGATAAGGCTGAAGTATTCACAACAATCTTTTGCCAGAAGTGCGAAGTGAATGATCTATCTTGACCTCCTCCAGAGGTTTCCAGCCAATCTTCAGACAATTCTACTCATTCCATGTGATATCAAGAATTTGCACTGGATACTACAAAGACTATGGACCCTGACAACATCAACAATGTTACTGAAGACATGTACACCAGAACTTGCCATGTCTCTAGCCAAGCTGTCCACTACAGCTACATGACTAATATTTACCTGACAATTTGGAAAATTGCCCAGATATGTCCTGTATACAAAAGGCAGGATAACTTTGACCCAGTCAATTACTGTCCCATCAGTCTCAATCGACAGTAAAGTGTTGGAAGGTGTCATCAAAAGTGCAGTCAAGTAATATTTGCTGAGCAATTACCTGCTGAGTGATGATGTTTGGGTTTCACCAGGGCCACTCAGCTCTTGACATTATTACAGCCTTAGTTCAAACATGGATTGATAGACCCTGACAACATCAACCATGTTACTGAAGACATGTGCTCTCAACATGTACTGAATTCCAGATGTGAGACAAGTATAACTGCACTTGATATCAATGCCACATTTGATCAAGTGTGGTATCAAGAAACCATTGCAAAACTAGAGTCTTTGGGACTCCAATTTCTTATTATCCAAAGGAAATTAAGATAAAATAGATTAAAACAAACTAATTACAGCAAACTTTGTTTTTGACTGGCACTTTTGACAAACTTGCAAAAACTATACATCTCAAAACTGCGAAGTTTATTGTATTACCTGTCCCATTATTAGATTTTTAATTTATTTACCTCAATGTAAACACATCCGATCTGTCTACCTCCAAGGACAGGTTGATAACTGCTATGGAGAGCCCAGTCCAGCACCCTCAGGATTGGCTGAAAGGCACACACACCTACACGGAGTCCTTCTGCACTTTTCACTCTGGACATGGTAGAGGTAGCCAAGCCTTCCACCTCCATGCTGCCTGCCCTCTCCGATTCTTTGAAGATCAACAGAGGACAGCCAACATTCCTCTGTCAGGAAGAAATTCATCAAGTCTGGTCCATCTAGACACAATCACCCCCAGGGATTACCCTGGTAAACCTCCAGAGCCAATGGGATTAACAGCTGAGCAGGCTTCCTCCACACCAACTGCAGAATCGAGGAGTTCACTCAAAAATAGTGGGGCAGAAAGAAAGAAAATCTATTGAGGACACTGTGGTGAAAAAGGCATGCTTTTGCTCTCAATTTATGAATTCATGTTACTGTTGTTAAGTTTCCTGTGTTTCTGCTGCGTAGGTGTTACAAACTGTCAGCAGCAGTTTATAGCCTCAAATGAGACTCCAGGGATGAAGATCTACACTGAAGAGCCTACTGCACTATCTGGAAGCAGGGGTGGGAAAACATATTCAAATGCTGTTGGGCACGCTGACATTCCTGGCCCTCATCACTCAACATCCTTAATATTTCACTCCCTCTGTGCATAAATCTATAGCTGTCAATGAGTTCTTCTTTCCTAGCTGTACCAGGGAGGTGTAACGTACAGACAGTGCAGGCTGTATTCCTATGGCCTGTGCATTGCATGCATCTGATCAATATTTTTTCTGCTTTAAAAGCCCTATATTCCGTGTTTGTCATTACCTTCTTGTTCGCAGGCCAAGTCACTTAACCTGCCCACTCCAAGTGTTCTCACACCTATTTTCTTCCCTATTGCACAATTTTGATATTCTGCACAATGGAAGGCCACTTGTGAGCAATCTTCGGCCAATGGCTTCCAGGTTTAGCCTAAACATGTTGGTGAGCCCCCAAACATTCACTTCTCCTTCCAAGTTGCCCATCCCATAAACCCCACAATCCTCACATATCCCCAGCTTCCTACCTGATCCATCTACATATGTCTACACCTACCCACCTTTCATACCCAGCCCTTGGCATATAACGTGACCATGCATGGTGTGGTCATCCACTCCACTGCACCCCCACCCCCATGAAGTTAAAGTGCTCCTGACCTTGGACAACCTCTGTCACCCACCCTCCTGCCACTCCTCTATGTTATCATTCCCAGCCATTCTTTATCATATCCACCTCCACTGCATTTGCAAGTCCTGCTACTGCTCCTTCACAATTGAACTGTGCCCTTCCCCTGAGCATGAAACCCCCAGTGTTGAGCTACAGCTCAGTCCCATTCCCCACCATCTCCTTTAGCTTCCGTGGATGGTTATAATGAACTTGACACCATCCATTCCCTTGACTGATAAGAATGAACAGCCCCAGGTAAGATATGTCCTGACCCCATCTTCAGAACTGTTTTAGTTCTGCCACCTAGACTGACAGGTACAGAGCCAATCCACTGAGTGTGACCCCTATCATGGACTTCAGAGGCGCAGAACCCCCTAACCAGGATCTCATCAACCAGACACCTGACCATGGCCAACCCCCTTGACTGATATGAGAATCTGCCCTTGACCTACTGTACTGGCATCGGCTGACCATGAGGTGCATACCTGGGCTTTAATGAGGACGGGTCAGAGACATGGCTGCCTGCTGCTGCATGTGCAGTGTGCTTGTCGTAATAACTTGTTACGGGTGAAAGATCAACGTAGCACACTGACATACAGTAAATTTTATGCTCTGTTAGCTGAGGGCTGCTTAGCAGTAAAACAATATATCTGGGTGTCTAACTGGCACAGCAAGGCAATGAGTCTTTTTCTAGTTGGCAAGATTACCTAGTGAGGTGCAACAGAGTTCAAACCTCAGGCCCCAACTATTTACAATCTATATGAATGACAACTGTGGAGATACAAAGTACTATAGCCAAATATGCAGATAGCTCTAACATAGGTTGGAAAATAAATTGCAATGACAACTTAAGAAATTTACAAATTATTTTGATAGGTTTAGTGATTGGACCAAAATTTGACAGATGAAGATTAATGTTGATAAATGTGAGGTTATCCATTTCAGCCAGAGGAAGAGAAGGGCACATTATTATTTAAATCAAGAGAAATTTCAGTGTACTTCAGTGCAGAGGGATCTGGGTGTCTCATACATGAATTGCAGAAAACTAGTATGCAGATACATTGGGTAATAGGAAAGCAAATAGAATTTTGGCATTTATTGCTAAAGGAATAGAGTTTAAGAGTAGGGAAGTATTACTGCAACTGTATTAGTTATTAGTGACAATGCACTGAAGAATTGTGCACAATTTTGGTTCAATTACATGAGGAGGGATGTAGTTATATTGGATGCACTTCAGAGGAGGTTCATTAGATTGACTCCAGAGATCAGCAGCTTGTCTTATAAAGAGAGATCGAGCAGTTAAGGCCTATACTCTGTGGAGTTTGGAAGACTGAGAGGAGAACTAATTGGAGTATTTAAAATGTTAAAGTTGATTGACCAACTAGGTGTAGAAATAATGTTTCCTCATGTGGGGCAATCATAGAATCCCTACAACATGGATACAGGCCCTTCCATCTAACAAGTCCACACTGACCTTCCGAAGACTAACCCGCCCAGACCCATTCCCCTAGCCTATATTTACCCCTGGCTGATACACATCCCTGAGAAGAAAGTGAGGACTGCAGATGCTGGAGATCAGAGCTGAAAATGGGTTGCTGGAAAAGGGCAGCAGGTCAGGCAGCATCCAAGGAACAGGAGAATCGATGTTTCGGGCATAAGCCCTTCTTCAGGAATTCGTCGATTCTCTTGTTCCTTGGATGCTGCCTGACCTGCTGTGCTTTTCCAGCAACACATTTTCAGCGCTGATACACATCCCTGAAGACTATGGGCAATTTCGCGTGGCCAATTCCCCTAATCTACATATCTTTGGATTGTGGGAGGAAACCCGTGCAGACACAAGGAGAATGCGCAAACTCCAAAAGGACAGTCGCCCAAGGCTGGGATCGAACCGGGGTCCCTAGTGTTGTGAGGCAGCAGTGAGCCACCGTGCCATAGAACAAGAGGTCATAATTTTATGATAGGAGGTAGCAGATTTAAAACAGAGACGAGGAGAAATTATGCCTCTCGAAATGTTATGAATCTGTGGGATTTGCTACCTCAGAATGTGATGGATGTCAGGACTTAAGGAGGAGATGGTAAGATTTTTAATTCGTAACAGGTTGAAGGGTTATGTGGAGTCTGCAGGAAAGTTCTGTTGAAAATGAGATAAGATCAGCATGATCGTATCAAATGGTGGAGCAGGACTGAGGGACTGAATTGGCTACTCCGGCTCCTAGCTCTTATGTTCTTATGCTGTAAGGCAAGGCATGGATGCTGCAAGTGTGCAGATAGGCACTACATGAGTGAGTGCTAATAGAGCAAGTGAGCAGCTTTGTATGCAGCCTGGTCCAGTCTGTGAGCTGGATTAATGTTTCTGGGTGCAAAATGGCGCAGCTGCAGTCTTTCAATGCTAGTTGCGCTGCAGTGTGGATCTTTGTTTCCTGAGTGCCCTGCTTCTGTAATGAACAAATTTCAGAATGGTGGTGAGGGGTTGGCAGATGCCAATGTCTGTGGACTAGGGGTGTGTGCAGCTGGCGTCCGATGGATTGCAGACATCTAGTGGTCATTTGGAGCAAGTAGCAAGTGAATTTGCCAGTCTGACATGGAGCTTGTTTGGTGAATTTGGTAAGATGTCAGGCTGAATATTAACGAGGGGAGTTGGCCTGTTAATGAGATGTTGAGCAATCCTTGTCAATTATCATCTCGTCACTGCTGAATGAGAATCTTGCCACACCACTTATGAAAATCAGAAAAAATGGAATGAATTGCTTCCACTTGTTGAGATCGAAGTTGCTGAACCTGTCACCTGATTCTGCTACCCATCTTACTCTAACCCACAATAATCAAACTCACCCTGAAAAGATTCTGCCCTTTATTTCTGGCATTCTGTCTCATTCTACCTTGAAGCAAATTATTTAAAATTCAGTACTATCATTTATTTTGCAAACCCAACGAAACTGCATATTTTTGGAAAATCAGAAATGGTGCGATTAAATGTCAATCCACTGAAAGCGATGACATGATCAATTCTTGGGTTTCATTGCATTACCATTAAGCAAAACATTATAGGAAAAATAAACACTACGGTGTTGCTTATTTCAGCATGTGATACACCCACACAGTCTATGTTTAGTTCAAGATAGCGTATGATAGTATCACAGTTAGTGGGGTTTTTTTCCATTTCCAGAGCACTATCTCATGCAGGACTTTGAACCCTGTCAGGTCAGGAACTGAGTTTGGCAGATGCTGAAGAAAATGCACTTGGCCTGTGTGCCAGACAGTCATTTTCCAGAACACAAATCAAGGCAGTGATAGGGATTTTCCAGTTCACCCCCAGGCTCTGAGAGGCATTGCTAGTGTCACAGGTTTTCTGTAGTGGCCTCATACTTAAAATTTGGCTTAATTTAATGTAGCAGTTTATGCACAGGTGTCCCGGAAATGCATTTCAATAGAATTGCCCTGAAGAAGCTCACAGAAAGAGCACTAGTCACCTCATCCTGTCACCTTACTCACTGTCCCAATCCTTGGGAGATGTGGTAAGTGGGAGGCATGCAAGTTACCAGGTGGTTGGGAGGGGAGTGGGGGCCAGCAGTGAGTGGGTCACCATGGGAAATGGGCAACAGATCACTGAGGAGAATGGGGGACTGGCAATGGAGAGAAATGGGTCACTGAGGGGAATTTGAAAGGGTCACCAAGGGCCACTGAGTGGGTTACAGAGGAAGTGATGAGCAACAATTGAGGAGAATGGGGAACCGGCCACAACAGGGGGGGGGGTGGCAGTGAATGGGTCAGCAAGGAGAAAGAGGAAGGGGTCACTGAGGGAGCAGTGAGCAGGTCACCGAGGGAAATAGGAAAGGGGCCATTGATGGTGGTGCCAAAAGGTGCAGTAAATGTGGTGGCAAGGGAAAAGCAACAACAGCAGGTGTGCAATGATGACCTCTGTGACAGCAACTTCTGCTTCCAAAGCATTGCAGAGACACAATGGTGACCTCAACAGCACCAACGTCCTGCTCAATAGAGTTGACAAGAGATGAAATATATACTTAAAGCAGCTGGGAAAAGGAAACCTCCATTTAAATTGCCCTCTCTTTCACTGACTTACAATGGCATGCTGTTACTGCTTTCAGTAAGTGTAACACCTTCAACAACCTAATTGTTGTCCTTACTTGAGCCACAGATCCATCCTCTCTCCATTAAAAGAGGAAAATCACAAATGTCCGTCCTTTAATTGAGCCAGATAGCAAGATCCAAATCCCACAGAGAAAATCATGGCCACTCCTCTCTCTTTGCACTTGCAGCTGCTTCAGTTGGTGCAGCTGGTGGAATTGTGTGCTGACCCTCATTACAATTGGGATGGTCCCACAAAGACAACATTTCTCCCCGAAAAGTATATCAAGATGCCATATGCTGTTCTTGCCTTTCCCTTGGCATCCCATTTACTACTCCCTTTGACACCGCCCTTGATGACCCCTTCCCTATTTCCCACATTGACCAGCTCACGGCCCGCTCAGTAACCCCTTCCTCATTCCCCTTGCTGACCCACTTACTGCCCTCCCATTGTGGCCTGTTCTCTATACTCTTCAACCATTGCTCATCACCTCACTGGCTCCTCAGAGGTCATTTCCAATCCCCTCCAGTGATCCATTCTCCATTCCCCTTGGTGATCCTATCTATTGTATTTAACTAAATAAACAGTGCTGAAATCTGCAGTCAATGATATATTTATCCAGTGATTCATGCCATCATATGATATTATCATTACTATGTTCTAGTCACTTTAGCATTTGCAATTATTTTAATTTGTGAATGTCACTGGCTAGGCCAGCGTTTATCACTCATTGCTAATTGCTCAGAGGGAAATTAAGAATTAATTACATTACTGTGGGTCTGGAATCACGTGTAGACCAGATCAGGTAAGGATAGCAAATCTCCTGAAGAACATTAGTGAACCAGATAGATTTCAGGACAATCCAAAGTGGCAACATGGTGGCTAATAAGATAGTTTTTAAAATCTAATTTAAGACTTAATTGAATTAGAGCTTACCTATCTGCCCTGGTGGGATTTGAACCTGTGTCCCCAGGATTTTAGCCTGTGTTCTGGATTACTAGTACAGAGGCATTTCCATCATGCCACCTCTCCTCCTGAAGCCCATGCTCTGTGTCACTACAGAACCTGGCATTTGCAAATTTCCTTCACAAAGTTGAGTGCCAAACATTGGACTTTTGGCCATAGGTCACATGATGATCAAGAATATTTCCAAGATTTCTAGATAACCTCTTTAAACATTCCAGAGAAGTTGCCCAAGGACTAGTCTGAGAAAAAGACATGTAATTTAAATTCATTGTTTGCAACTCAGTGCTAATGACTGTGATTAATCTATGATAGGAATGTGAGTAATAATGGCAGAAATCTTTCTGTCACATGTTCTCATTTCAAGCTAAGTCAGACAGTGATGAGATTGCCAACAACTGCTCCTCATTCGACATAGTGATTGGTAATAGGAAAATTCAGTTTTTACTAGGATAAATCTCATTTCACTACATTTGCTGTCAACAGAGAACAGCATGATATTGCAAAATAGACAAGCACTTTGAACCACACTCACCATTTCAATAAGCGAAATATCATGGAGCAATGTCAATGGATATTTTCTCTCTGAGATACAAGACAGGTCTTCACTATACGGTTATTGAGAAAATGAATCTACGTAAATGTGTATGACACTTCGAGGTAATTCAACAAAATGTACACAGTGAGATGTGGTCTGAATGTGGTCTAAACATGTTAATACTTCAGCTAATAGTTCAGAATGCTTTGGTAGTTACAATAAAACTTGCAGACCTACACCTTTTGTTTAGTTGTGGCTCTTTGATCCTATTGACCCACTGAAGATACTTCTTCAAAGGAAGTGGGGAGGGAAGTAATTGAGAGTAGACTCATAATGATTCTAACTTTCTTCCCAATAGTTAGTCATGGAAGTTGAGCAACAATATTTTTATAGCTTCCACCCTTGCTACGGTGCAGCTCCATTTGGTATCTCATCCTCATATCCATTTGTTACGTAAACGTGAGAAGTAACAGCAGATATTTGACCAGAAACAACTACATGGCAGGTAAACCTTATTATGCCCTCCTGCAATACCACTGTATGCTGTTACACAATATCCGAATGTTGAATTAGGCAGCCAAAGGCTTTTAGAGATTGACAAGGATTCAATCTTAAATCTACTGTTTAGCATAAACATCAGTTTCCACATTTCCCTCTGAATCCTTCCCCTATGCAGAAGGTGATCCTCAATAGTGAAGAATGCAGCTATTTCTTTTTTTTAAGAAAACACAGTATGCACCAATTAAATTAAACACCCAATGCACAAATTACAAACCCGGCCCACCAGGCTCAGTATTGCAATAGCAAAGATCAAAATGGGGAGGAAATAGTGGAGGGACTAAATCAAAATGGTGTTAGTAGGAGAGATAGTGCACCCAAGCCCCTGTGGTGCCCGCACTCTCTGAAGCTTTGCAATTAATGGCGGACACTGTGTGCTCCTCTCCCAGGCCAATCGGGTGAAACAAAGGCAGAAGAACCCACCGTTTTTAAGTGCTTCTAACTAAATTAAGAATTTACGAGCACTGCCCATCACAGACAGTATATGAACAATAAAATTAGGGGAGAAGGAATTACATTAAAATGGAACTGGGAGGGGATATAATGCACTCCTTGCAGTGCCCACCTCTCTCTGAAGGCATCAAGAGTGTTGGTGAACATCCCATGCTCTTGCTTAGTCCAGGACAGCAGGGAGCGAACATAGCCACGAAAAAGGGTAGGCAATTGAGAACTATGAATCCCTCCACAACCCACTACTTGGATCTATTGATAGTCACTTTTGCCAGGCCCACAGACAGGCCCCAAAGGAGGACCTCTGATTTACCAGTGTTGAGTCTCCAAAGATCAGGAGCATGGGGCTGAAGTGTAAACAAAAGAACAAAACAAATTTTTTTAAGCAATTAAAAAGTGACACAACTACCCCATAACCTATAAACAGTTGCCTGGGACTCTATAAAATGTCCTAACCTATGATTGCATGGGACTGCTGTATACAGGGCCCTGATGAAATAGCACCCAGCTCTCTTTTTTTCTGACAATTCTGGGGCAGGGTCAATCGGGACTTGACCATAGGACTCCGGGCCCAGAGGCAGGGGCAGTATCACAAAGTCCAATGAGCATCATCTGCTCTCAATCAACTCTGGAGCTGATCTGTTTGACACTGAAAGGAACCTCCACTTCTAACACTGATACATGATTTTCAGCGGGATGTTGATTAGATATCAGGAAGAGTAAAGAAGGCCATTTAATTCTTCATTTGAAATGCACTGAGGCCTGTTAGCATGTTCCTACCATCAGCTCTCGGTTCAATCAGCATGGTGTAGGCAAATGGATCACATTTATTTCTTTTGGTGATTCAGTGCAAGATCAAAATCTGACACCCACTGTGGGACAGGCAGAAGAAAGGAAATAAACCATTGTGAAAATGACACAATGTGAACAGCACCCATGTTAACTGCCACCTCACTGATGGAAACTTAATCAAAGCTTAATGATGGGTGGAAAATTACATTCATGACTGCTTATGGAGAGTTTATGATACCATCTATGCCTCTCTGAAATGCAGGCCAACCTCCCCTATTTGTACTAGAATCACCTGAGTTTTGCATAATATCTTAAGGGTGTGATCTACTCTGTAACTAATGCAGACACTTTGTTCAGCTATGACGCATTCAATACATAGTAAGCTCTAGACTTGATAAGCAGGTCTAACGATCCATTTACTAAAACAGCCTCAGGCCAAATAATTGTTTCCTTCCTATGTCTGTCTTTAGTTCTCAAGTAATTAAAAATGTATCCAGTTGCCTTGGTAGAAGACAGAGGGTGGTGGTGGAGGGTTGTTTTTCAGAATGGAGGCCTGTGACCAGTGGAATGCCACAAGGGTCGGTGCTGGGCCCACTACTTTTTGTCATTTACATAAATGATTTGAATGCGAGCATAAGAGGCACAGTTAGTAAGTTTGCAGATAACACCAAAATTGGGGTGTAGTGGACAGCGAAGAGGGTTACCTCAGATTACAACAGGATCTGGATCAGATGGGCCAATGGGCTGAGATGTGGCAGATGGAGTTTAATTCAGATAAATGCGAGGTGCTGCATTTTGGGAAAGCAAATCTTAGCAGGACTTACACACTTAATGGTAAAGTCCTAGGGAGTGTTGCTGAACAAAGAGACCTTGGAGTGCAGGTTCATAGCTCCTTGAAAGTGGAGTCGCAGGTAGATAGGATAGTGAAGGCGGCGTTTGGTATGCTTTCTTTTATTGGTCAGAGTATTGAGTACAGGAGTTGGGAGGTCATGTTGTGGCTGTACCGGACATTGGTTCAGCCACTGTTGGAATATTGTGTGCAATTCTGGTCTCCTTCCTATTGGAGAGATGTTGTGAAACTTGAAAGGGTTCAGAAAAGATTTACAAGGATGTTGCCAGGGTTGGAGGATTTGAGCTATAGGGAGAGGCTGAACAGGCTGAGGCAGTTTTCCCTGGAGTGTCAGAGCTGAGGGGTGACCTTATAGAGGTTTACAAAATTATGAGGGGCATGGATAGGGTAAATAGGCAAAGTCTTTTTCCTGGGGTGGGGGAGTCCAGAACTAGAGGGCATAGGTTTAGGGTGAGAGGGGAAAGATACAAAAGAGACCTAAGGGGCAACTTTTTCACACAGAGGGTGGTACGTGTATGGAATGAGCTGTCAGAGGAAGCGGTGGAGGCTGATACAATTGCAACATATAAGAGGCATTTGGATGGGTATATGAATAGGGAGGGTTTGGAGGGATATGGGCCGGGTGCTGGTAGGTGGGACTAGATTGGGTTGGGATATCTGGTCGGCATGGACGGGTTGGACCGAAGAGTCTATTCCCATGCTGTACATCTCTATGACTCTATGACTTCATTTCTGGCTCCCAGAATTTATGGATTTTAATGTTTGTGCTACTATTCAATGGAGAGTTCCAGCTGAGTGCCTGATCACATGGCAAGGAGATATAACTCCTACTTTGAGGCAAAGTGTTCATGCTAATTGAACTGGTGAGCTGTGGACACCAAATGCAAAACAGGAGAGAATTTGAATGTTCATTTGCTCGCTGAACTGGAAGGTTCGTTTTCAGACATTTCATCACCACACTTGGTAATATCATCAGTGAGCCTCCGGATGAAGGGCTTGTCCTAGGTTGGATGTGTTGTCCCAGTCAAAGTGGTGTTCTTCCTCATCTGTATGAAAGGATACTAGTGATCATAATCCCCTACATCAAAGATATCTCGGAAAAGATTGCCAGACTACTCAGACCCTCTGACATCATGGTAGCCCATAAACCCACCAACACATTAAAACAGCAGCTAATGAATTTAAAAGACCCTACACAGCCAACAAGCAAAACAAATGTCATTTACAAAATATATTGCAAGAACTGTAATAAACTCTACATTGTACAAACAGGCAGAAAACTAGTCACCAGAATACATGAACATCAACTAGTCTCAAAAAGACATGAGCCACTCTCACTAGTTTCCTTACATACAGATGAGGAAGGACACCACTTTGACTGGGACAACACATCCACCCTAGGACAAGCCAAACAGAGGCACGTGTGAGAAGTCCTAAAAGTGTGGCATTCCAACTGAATTTCTATCAACAAACACATTGATTTGGATCCCATCTATCACCCTCTGAGAAAAAGAACAGGAAATTACATCACCAGAAACAGGAAATGGCATAACCACAGGAAATGACATCACCAAACCCGAGGAAACCTAATCACATAAATGGAAGTGGGCCATAATGACAGCGCTTCAGTGGAGGTTCACTGATGATGTTACTTAGTATGGTGACGAAATGTCTGAAAACAAACCTTCCAGCTCAGCAAGCAAACCTAAATCCAGAACTTCAACCTGAGCTACAAATCTTTTCTGAACTTGCTAGGAGGGAATTTGCTAATTTTGAACATTGAGTTGGTTGGACAGTGGTAGTGGCTGCAAGTGGGTCTTTATGGAGTGGGATAAGTTGAGAGAATGCAGTTTATGAAAGATAAGGTTGAGAGTGATCAGTCCATGGTACAGTTGGAGATCCTGGTGGTATAGTTAGAGATTCTGGCAGAACAATTTATTTCTGCTTAATTACCTAATTTAAAAATGACTTTTCCCAGCCTCACTGGCTCTACTGCCATTAACATTTGGTGGCAATTCTGTCAAAATACTTGCCCTGTTCAATTATTTATAAAGTAATAGGAATTTATTGACATGAGAATGTGCATCGTAGGTGCTTTGGCCCCTGATGCACATGTTAAATAACAATATAACAATTGACCACCCACAGGCTGAGTTGCAAGAAATCCATTTGATTTAATTTCATTTTGAGTTCAATTTATGGGAAGTGGAAGATAAAACATGATGGTAGCAGGTGTCTGTGAAAAAAATACCCAACAGTTTACGTGAACATAATGCTGAATTATGTTGAGAAATGAAGCAAGGGGGGAAAATCCGAGTGAATCACGATAAAACGAAAGGGCTGCCGCAACATTAAGCACATAATTCCAGACCATCATGAATTTGGAGACTAATCAAGTTATAAAGCCATTGAGAAGTTTAAATAAAAGCATTGGCTGGCATTCATGGCCTGAGAAGGTACGGCGTATTCGGCCAGCAATACAGCAGAATTGGTCTATGAGAGACATTCAACTGATTTCCAAAACCACTGCTGGGACACTCAACGCAACGACAAGATTCCTTCTTTCCAGTCTAAAACATGGCTAGTTTTAAATTCTGGGAACCAAAAATTAATAGCAAACTCTAAACATCAGAGGAAACTGACTTACACAACAAGTGTAGCCTATCACCTTAAATAGGCAATTGGTTCGGAACAGTGCCTTATTGAAATCCACATGTCTACAATCTTCCTGTGTCATATCTGAATATTTCCCTTTGCTGCAGTGTTAGTGTTGAACCCACTGGATTTATTTTGGAAAGGATTTTTCATTTATTTATTTATACATTGATATAAAGTCAGATTCAGAAAAGGGATACATAAATCATGTGGACTTTTAATGAACAAGTTTTCTCTTGGCGAAACACATAATCTCATTCCTTCTCACTTTTATTTCCTCTATTCTGACCATTGATATACAAATATGTTTGTGTGCATACCTTTTATTTGGCAATTTCACAAATTTGATTCCTGGATTCTGAATTTTGTTTTTATTGGCCTATCCAATTGAAATAGCTGGCTTCTTACTATCAAAACATCTGAAGTTAAATTTCCATTCCAAGCTGCTTATTTTATCAACTTATTTTCCTCACACTTCTGACTGATTCTCTCCTGTTTCAAGAAAGACTGCACTCACTCATTTTTTGCAGTTTGTACAATTTAAGGAGATGATGCATTTTCATGGACTGAATATATTCTATAAGAACTTGAAGGAATGTCATTATTCGTTGACCATGTATGTGGCCATGACTGTGACAATGGGAGCAATGTAAAAGATAAAAACAATGTTATTCAAAAGAGAATAATGGAAATACTCTTAGGAGCGTTTTGTTCCTTGTAACCATGATATGGAGGTGCCAGTGTTAGACTGTGGTGGACAACATTAAAAATCACACAACACCAGGTTATAGTCCAAAAGGTTTCTGTGCCCTAGAATCCTGCCCCACCAGCTGATGAAGGACCAGTGCTCCAAAAGCTAGTGTTTCCAAATAAACCTGTTGGACTATAACCTGCTGTTGTGTGATTTTTAACTTTGTTCCTTGTAGTACACATTCCCTGAATTGGCCTGTCCATGATGCTGCCTGATGTTGTTTGTAGACAAGTTGCTTCCTTGACTTGGTACAATGCAAATATGTGTTTGTGAAGTTCAACTCACTATTGGGAAATTCTTTATGTGAATGAGCAGTCTCTAACACTGACAACAAAATGGGAGAGTCAAATTAATATCTTGAGGCCTCTTTGTTACTTGCTTGGAAATTTCAATGAAATACTAATTGAATTTTCTGATCATAGTACCCTCACAGGATTATCTGACAATACGGTACATGCAGATGCAGAAGCTCTTGCAAAAAGCATTTGTTACTTCAAATTTGTAGTTTTGCTCATTTTGTTACATGATATCATGTTTGAGGTTACTTTTGTCAGTAAAAATCCTCAAACAAAAGACTTTGATATCTGTTCTGCTATACAACAGATGCAATAGACCTAGAACTTTCCAGAGGAATGCAGAAGTGATAGATGTGTTTGAAAAGACACAAGTACTTGCTTGTGAGCTTGTTGAAGAATGTGAACTACCAACAGACTTCGAACCAAAACCAACACTATTTGTATTTGGAGGAACAAGCAGCATTACACATAGGAGGCAAACGATAAACCTGTTCAGGTTTCAAATCAAAACTTCAGAGCAAAGTTCCAATTTTCAGTCCTAGATATAGTACAATCCAGTCATTTAAAGGACAACGTAAGCAGATACAGCAGCAAGACTCAAAATAGTTTTTAAAATAAGACTTCAAACAAGTATTAAACATTGTTGGAAGCTAGAATCGGCATTATAACATGGAAATTCAGAAGATAGTGCTGCAGTAGACTTGTGCAGTGAACTGAAAACTACTTCACGGTGATTTCCAACACATCTAACACCTCAAAATGTGAAATTTCTTTCTGAACACAGACTCACAGATAACTTTCCCATTAACAATACTGCTCTTCAAATTCTCTTGACTCCTCCAGTTTCCTTTGCTAGTGGGAAGCACAATTTTTCAAAACTAAAATCGTTTGTTCCTCTTGTGTCTGGATCTTGTGTTTGTTTTTCCATGCTGCAAGAGAGATTTGGTTTGGCCAATACCTGATCGAACTCAAAATAGCTTCAAAACTTTACCTCAACTTATTGTCCAACTTACAAAGTTCTGAATTTGGGATTATAAGGCGTAAATAAATATAGAAAAACATCAATTAAATTATTTAATTTTACATTGTTCATTTCAAATTTTAAGTAAGTCAAAGTAAAACTTTATTAGAAACATATAATTTTTTCTCTAGATTGTGTGTGTGGGGGAGATGTCACAGTTCAGCTAGGGTACCAAAAACATTTGATCCATCCCTAACTGTATCCAGGTTAAACATCTGCAGCAAGATATGAAGATATCGATGGAAACTTACAAAAATAATCTATCAAAGGTATTCAAAATGTCGTTACCAAGGTGATAATGTACTCCAACCTCTGCAGTATGGTTTTACATCTTGACTCTTTTCGGTAATTACTGCTTCATGATACAGCTCTTGATTTCCTTTCACATAATTGACATGCTGAACTGTGACATTGGAGGTCAGTATATCATACCCATAATAGCATAAAAGCTTAATAAAAGGAGGAACGGCCATTCAGCCCCTCAAAATTATTCTAGCGTTTACTTAGATCTTGATTGATTCTCAATATTATCTCCACTTACATAATCTTTCTCCTTATCCTTTGATTTTCTAAGATTCCAAAAATATGTTGATCTCACACTTGGATACATTCAGTATTAGGTGGCACAGTGGTTCAGTGGCTAACACTGCTGCCTCACAGCACCGGAGACTAGGGTTCAATTCCAGCCTTGGGTGGTTGTCTCTATGGAGTTTGCACATTCTCCTTGTGTCTGTGTGGCTTTAATCAGGTGTTCTGGTTTCCCCTCATAGTCCAAAGATGTGTAGGCTAGGTAGATTGGCCATGGTAAGTTGTTTGTAATGTCCAAGGATGTGTAAGATAGGTTAGGTAGTCATTGTAAAGATCCCGTGCAGGGGTTATGGGGATAGGAAGGAGTGCTTGGGTCTGAATGGCACGCTGTTTGGAGGTAAGTGCAGATTTGATGGGCTAAATGGCCTCTTTTTGCACTGTAGGGATTCTATGATTCAATCGTCTTCTTAGGCTGAAAATTCTAAACATTTACAGCCATAAATTAAAATATTTCTCCTCATCTTGAATTAAAATGGCCACCTGAGACTATGACCTCTAGTTTCAAATGCTCCAGTAAGGGGGAAACAACTGATTAGCAGCTACCCTGTCGCACCGTCTGATCTTGTATGTTTCAGTCAGATCACCTTTCATTCTTCTAAATTCCAGGCCCTTGTTACTCAATGTCTCCTGTAAGACAACCCTCACATTCCTGGAATCAATCTATTGAACCTTTGTTGCAACTCTGCAAGGGTACGTTTTTCCTTATCCAAACACAAGAGGAACAAAATTGCACACAGTACTCCAAATGTGATCTCACGAAAACACTGTAGAACTGCAACCACACTTCTTTATATGTTTATTCTAACTCTTTTGAAATAAAGGCCAACACAGCATTTGATTTCTTCATTTCTTGCCATATTTATATGCATTTTTTCTGTTAAAGCAGTGTAGCTGTGAAAACAGTTGGCTCAAAAGGGTTCACTCAGAAGCTTTGCAATAACTCTATGCATTGATATATAAATAACTCTCTGGGAGGAGCAAGTCCAATATAAACAGCTACTCTTCATTTACTATTGTAACTTAGTCAGTTCCACAGTCTATAACACCACTAGAGACTGTGATGAATCTTGCCCCCGAGCACACAGTGTCCTTGCTGCAGCATTAGATTAAATTAAGATTCCCTACAGCCTTCAGACCAACAAGTCCACACTGACCCTCCAAACAGTAACCCACCCTGACCCATTCCTCTACCCCGTGGGCGGCACGGTGGCACAGTGGTTAGCACTGCTGCCTCACAGCGCCAGAGCCCTGGGTTCAATTCCCGACTCAGGCGACTGACTGTGTGGAGTTTGCACATTCTCCCCGTGTCTGCGTGGGTTTCCTCCGGGTGCTCCGGTTTCCTCCCACAGTCACAAAGATGTGCGGGTCAGGTGAATTGGCCATGCTAAATTGCCCGTAGTGTTAGGTTAAAGGGGTAAATGTAGGGGTATGGGTGGGTTGCGCTTCGGCGGGTCAGTGTGGACTTGTTGGGCCGAAGGGCCTGTTTCCACACTGTAAGTAATCTAATCTAATCTAATCTAATCTACCCCTGACTAATACACCTAACACTATGGGCAATTTAGCATGGCCAATTCACCTAACCTGCACATCTTTGGACTATGGGAGGAAACCAGAGTACCCGGAGGAAACCCATGCAGACAGAGGGAGAGTGTGCAAACTCCACACAGACCATCACTCAAGGCTGGAATCAAACCCGGGTTGCTGGCACTGTGAGGCAGCAGTGCTAACCACTGAGCCACCTTGCCGCCTGAAATTATAGTTGCGGGTGCAGCCCAAGGTGCACATTGAAGTACAGAAGGATTCTGTAAGTGGATAGGGGAGATGTCATAAGGTTTCTCTGAGGCTGGTGATGTCAGGTGTGAATGGGATGCATTGGCTGCTGCCCAAGCCCAGAGATGTTGGTGTCCAATGTCTGACATGGAGTTCCATGGAGAAGTGGTGAGCTGAAGTCACCAGGTATCCAGTCTGACTTTGGGTGGCACAGTGGTTAGTACTGCTGCCTCACAGCGCCAGAGACCCGGGTTCAATTCCCGCCTCAGGCGACTGACTGTGTAGAGTTTGCACATTCTCTGCATGGGTTTCCTCCGGGTGCTCCGGTTTCCTCCCACAGTCCAAAGATGTGCAGGTCAGGTGAATTGGCCATGCTAAATTGCCCGTAGTGTTAGGTAAAGGGGTATGGGTGGGTTGCGGGTCGGTGTGGACTTGTTGAGCCAAAGGGCCTGTTTCTAATCTAATACTCAACACCTAGCTTGTTTGATGCAATGATAAGATAGGAAGCTAAGTATTAATGAGGTGAGTTATATCATTAATAGGGTGCTTAACAAGCTACAATCTCCCTTATTTTGCCTCACACTGCTGCCAAGCAAGAAACTCACCAAGATACTAGTCAAAAGCATAAAAGATAGACAGGAGGCTTGAAGAACACAGCAAGCCAGGCTGTATCAGGAGGTAAAGAAGTCAATGTTTCAGGTATAACCCTTCTTCAGAACTGAGGGTGGGGGTGAGGGGAACTGCAGATAAAGGAGAGAGTTGGGGGAGGGTTTAGGTGGAGAGGGGGGTGGAATATTGAGGCATTAATCGGTGAACACAGGTAGAGGGTATGGCCTGGTTGGTCAATGGGAGGAATTAATCTAGTTGGTAGCTGGAAGGAAGGGTCAATAAGTAGAATGGAAGGGAGGGGGAGTGGCTGGAAAGGGAGCCAGGGATGGGAACGGAGGTTATTTGAAATTGGAGAAATCAATGATGAGTCCTCCAGGCTATAGGCTGCCCAAGCAGAAGGTGAGATGTTGTTCCTCCAATTTGCGATCTGATTCACTGTGGCAATGGAAGAGTCCGAAGATATTCATGTTGGAGAGGGAATGGGAAGGGGAATTGAAATGGGTGGTGACTGGGAGGTCAGGTCAGGCTTGCTGGCCCAGCTGAGATGCTCGGTTAAACATGCCCTGAGTTTATGTTTGGTCTCCCTGATGTAGAGAAGACCACACCGGGAGCACCCTGATGTAGCAAACAAGGTTGCAGGTGAACCTCTGTCTCACCTAGAAGGACTGTTTGGGCCCTGAATGGAGGTGAAGGGGTGGGGTACCGGCAGGTTTTGCACTTCTTGCAGTCACTGGGGAAGGTGCTGGGAATGGGGTGCGGGCTGCTCGGGTCGGGGGGGGGGCGGGGCGTGCATGGATCTGACGAGGGAGATTTCCCCCACCAGCCCACACCCCCTACTCCTGGCACTTTCCCCTGCCACTACAAAAAGTGCAAAGCCTGCACCCACAATTCCCCATCACCCCCATCCAAGGCCCCAAAGGATCCTTCCACATCCAGTAGAAATTCACCTGTACTTCCACAAATGTTATCTACTGTATCTATTGTACCCGATGTGGTCTCCTCTACATCGAGGAGACAAGACGCCAACTTGCAGATCGTTTCTGAGAACATCTCTGGGACACGTGCACCAACCAACCCCACTGTCCCGTGGCACTTCAATTCTCCCTCCCTCAAGGACATGCAGGTCCTGGGCTTCCTCCATCACCAAACCCTAACCATCTGATGGCTGAAGGAAGAACGCCTTATCTTCTGCCTTGGAATTCTGTAACCACATGGGATTAATGTGGATTTCACCAGTTTCCTCATTTCCCCTTCCCCCACCATATCCCACTCCCAAGCCTCCATGTGGCACTGCCCTCTCGATCTGTCCGTCGTCTTTCTCATCTATCTGCTCCATCCTCTTTTCCGACCTATTACCTTCACCACCCACCTTCATCTACTTATTGCATTCTCAGCTACCATCCCTCCACCCCCACCATGCTCCCATTTATCTCTCAGCCCCTCGGCCCACAAGCCTCATTCCTGATGAAGGGCTTATGCCTGAAAAGTTGACTCTCCTGCTCCTCGAATGCTGCCAGACCTGCAATGCTTTTCCAGCACCACACTCTCAACTCTGATCTCCAGATCTGCAGTCCTCACTTTCTCCCTGCCACTGGAGATCGAAATGAAGAGGTCAAGAAAGGAGAGGGAGGTGTCCAAGATTGACCATGTGAATTTAAGATCAGAGTGGAAGTTGTGGGCAAAGTTGATGAACTGCTCCAGTTTAGCCTGGGTTCTGGACGCAGAACTGATGCAGTCATCGATGTAATAGCAGGAGTGTTGGGACACAGTGCCTGTGTAGGTACTGAAGAGGGACTGTTCAGCGTAGCTGACAAACAAACAGGCATAGCAAGGGCCCATGCAGTGCCTATGGCCACATCCTGGTTTTGGGGGAAATGGGAAGAGTTGAAGGAAAGGTTATTGAGGGTGAGGACTAGATCGGCGAGATGGAGGAGGGTATTGGTGGAGGGGGACTGGATGGGTCTGTTGGAGAGGAAGAAGCTGAAGGCTTGAAGACTGCAGGCATCTTATAACAAGAAGGACAACCCAAATCCCCCTGAAATTCAATGTTTCATTGTTTCCTGACATTTCAACCATAATTAGGTTTCTATTCTTCCTGCCAAAATACCTTACATATCCCCACAGTTTAAACAAGCCACCACCTTGTCTACTCACTTAACCTTTCCAATATCCCTAATTGGACTTATTCTGCCAAATTTTAATTGTTGTGGTTAATATCAGCCTTTTGTCTCTTCACAGATGGTATTAGCTGTCTAGCCACATCGCTGAGGCTGGTGTAGATGGGAATCAACTGCAAATAGTGTTTCAGCCACAATCAGAACAGCCATGATCATGTCAACTAAGGGAGCACATCTCAGGGGTATTCCTGATCCTAATTGGTATGTTTGCATGTATTTGGAGCCTCCACCTGAGACCTGCTAATACATCCATCGCCAGCTACTATCTTTCTGCTCATTGATGAACAATGGCACCTATGTGTCCTGCCTCCTTATAGTTAGTTTGTGTGTGTGTGTGTGTATGTATGTATGTATGTATGTATGTGTGTGTGTGTGCCAGAGAGAGAGAGAGAGAGAGAGAACAATTGTTTCTCAAACTCAGTTGCTCTGAAATGAGCAAATTCACCTGGACACACCTTCTGACATTTGCAATTAGAGGGGACACACAACAGGGAAACTTCTCCTCTCTTGGGGAAAGACAAGAAAATTGGCCAACATCTGTGGTGTCTGCGGCATTTTGTGTTATCTCAGGATGTCTGGGATTTCCCAACTTAAAGCATGTGCCAACATGCAAACTGGGACACAAGCCAGAAAAGTCAATAACTTTGTTTCAAAACTGAAATATGTTTCTGAAGTAGCAGCTTTTTAAGTATTTTTCATTTTTAAATGACAAAGAGATCAGTTGAGAGGAGCATTAAACGGCAACTACCAAACCATTAACAGCATCTAATGTCCTAAATAGCAGCAGTGGTTATAATCTGAAGATATTGAAATCAAAATTGAGTCCTGAAGGTCGTAATTAACTAGCAGAAAGATGAAGTGCTATTCCTTCAGTTTTAATACAACAGTGTAGCAGATCAAGGACAGAGAGGTCAGAGTGGAAGTAAGGACAGGATTAAAATAGCAAGTGACCAGAAAGTCAGATCACACCTGCAGAACAGAAATATTCAACAAAATAATCTCCTCATCTGCATTTGATTTACTTCATGAGCAACAAATATAGTGCTCCTAATTGAGAGGAGTAAGTTTTGCCTTGAAGGAATCTTTACTTCCCATGAGCTTAACAAGATTACTTTTAAAAAAATGTATGCTCTCATGGGATGCAGGCATCATGGGCTAGGCCAGAATTGTGGAACATCTATGGTCCACATGTTCCAAACAACTCCACCTCCTAGTTGCCAGCCAATTCAACTCCCCCTCCCACTCCCCCAATGACATGTCCATCCTGGGCCTTCTCCACCCTCAAAATAAGGCCACATACAAACTGGAAAAAGAACACTTCATCTTCCACACCAGGAGCTTACAACCTTATGGCCTCAATATAGAATTCACCAGCTTCCAAATCTTCCCCCACCTCATCCATGTGCAGTCCTCCCTCTCTGCCCCTCCCCCTTGACTTGACCTAACCTGTCCATCTTCCTTCCCACCTATCTGCTCCATCCTTCCCACTGACCAATCACAATCACCTCCTACTTGCATTCACCTATTGCCATCCCACCTAGCTTTCCCCCAGCCCCAGCCTCTCCCTCTATTTATCTCTCAACCCCTTCCTCTTCCCTAGTCCTGATGAAGGGTCCTGCCAGAAACGTTGACTCTCCTGCTCCGCTGATGGTGTTTGACCTGCTGTTACTCATGCCGAATTGTTCCTGAACTGATTGGCTTTATGTACGATTTTAGAGGGCAATAATGAGGCAATCACAGTACTGCAAATCTGGAGTTACATGTAGCCCAGATGAGCATTCATAAATTAATGGACTTTTACAATAGTCAATGATAGCTTTATTGATGCAAGATTTCATTTCCAGGTTTTTTTGAAATGTAAATTCCACCAACTGTGATGTGGTATTTTTCCCTGTGATCCTATAGCATTCGTCTGGGCATCTCGATTACTAATCCAGAGATAATACCACTGTTGAAAAAGTTCATTGATCCTTCCAGCGTGTGTCTCAATCTGGGTGTAGTCACTTGGTCAGCCCACTGGGAGAACACTGAGAATTCCTGTGGTCCTTCAAAATGCAGCGACCATCAAGTACGTTTTCTTGCTCACCTTCCTCCTTTCCTTTTAACCTCTGAGGGAAGATTCCCCAAGAGGAGAGAATTTGTCATGATGGATATTGCTTTAATTTTAAATGCATGGAATATGTCCAAGTGGATTTCCTGAATTTTGAGTTAATTGAGGATAGTTGGAAAGGTGAAAATACACATGTTGCATCTTCTGTTGGTGTTGACGTTGTGTTGGGAATAGCAGTGAATGACATGTTGGATGTCAAGCCTGATGGGGTCAAAGGTCAGAACAAGGAACTCCTTATCTTGGTTCAAGAGAAAAGCCCCTAAAGGTCAGAAGTGAAGGAAATGGAATAGAACTGGCCAAGGGTCACATTGATACACTCAGAAAAAAAATTCAGTTTAGAAGAAAGAAAGAATTCACATTCGACTGATAAAGAAAAAATATTTAAAATTGGAAGCTAGTCTCAGTAATGGTTCACCAATATTATTTGGGGAAGAAAATCTTTCCCTAGTCTGGCTGACATGTAACTCCAGATCTGATTTCAACCCCATAATGCTATGCAGTTCAAGGGCAATTAGAGATGCCTTGCCAGCAGTCTCATGAAACAATTGTGGATAAAGGTTTTTTATTTCAATTTTCTCCACGAAGGACAGGTGCTATGGAATGGTTCAAATACTTGGAGCAGTCTGCAGCACAAGGCCAGTCTCATCCTCTGTAACACCCAGGACAGGTAGAACCTCAGCACGTAGTGACACTTAGTACTTGCATATCAAGGGTCTAAACTGAGCCTGATGCAGCGACACACAAAGGTGGTGGTCAGGATAAAGGCTACATTGCCTATGTTCTTTCCACTCCCTAACAACTATCCAGAGTTTTGTACATGGCATCCCTGCAGACACGATCCATCTTAGACCTCCAGAAGAGGTGGAAAATGGCTTGTGTGAGTGCAATAGCTCAGGTTCTGCGAATGGGCCAGACCAGCACCACGTACAATGACACAGAGAGTACCTCATACCTAAAAACCAGGTTTTTATCTGCAATTGAGAGGAAGCGGTGCACCCAAAAGCCCAGTTTCTGCCTCACCTTGGCAAAACACTCCTCCCAAACTTTTGCGCACACCCCAGCCCCTCCAAACCATATTCCCTGCACCTTCTGGTAATCTGTCCCAATGGTGAAGGGGATAAAGGATCGATCAGCCCAATTACTAATGAACATGACATGGGTCTTCTCACTGACATTGTCCACTACACCCTAATTTTGGTGTTATCTGCAAACTTACTAACTGTACCTCTTATGCTCACATCCAAATCATTTATGTAAATGATAAAAAGTAGAGGACCCAGCATTGATCCTTGTGGCACTCCACTGGTCACAGGCCTCCAGTCTGAAATACAACCCTCCACCACCACCTTCTGTCTTCTACCTTTGAGCCTGTTCTGTATCCAAATGGCTAGTTCTTCCTGTATTCCATGAGACCTAACCTTGCTAATCAGTCTCCCATGGGGAACCTTGTCGAATGCCTTACTGAAGTCCATATAAATCACATGTACTGCTCTGCCCTCATCAATCCTCTTTGTTACTTGTTCAAAAAACTCAATCAAGTTTGCGAGACATGATTTCCCACGTACAAAGCCATGTTGGCTATCCCTAATCAGTCCTTGTCTTTCCAAATACATGTTGGTTGTGTCGTTTTGGGTACTATAATGACTAGTTATATTGCAGACAGGTGCATCAGCAACGTTGAAGGTCTGAGATTAAGGTTGCTTGGGAAATATAAATATCTTCAGATCCCAAAGGTACTTAAAGAGACTAAGGTTGTTTATGACAAACAAAGACAAGGTCAGAAGGATGATTGTATTCAGAGGATCCCTAAAATGGGTCTGTGGATCACCTAATCTTTTAACTGGGAGGTGAGTGTGCCACTACTGACCTCAGGCCTGAAATCCCAGATTGGAAGCATGGATTCAGGACATTTCCTGTCTTTGCAAATCCAATTTGGATGAAAGTAAGCCCAGAATGAGGATTTTCATTCTGGGATGATGGCCGGGCTTCCGAGTTGATGCCAATTTTAACAAGCCCAAATTCTCTCTCCAATTTCCTGAACTCATCAGGTTACATTTGAAGATCCAAACTGGGAGCCTATGTCAGAGTTGAACCGGTTTTGGGGTGTCATGCCTCAAAATCAAGCAGACCGACTGAGATTGTAATAAATTTTAATCAACCCGTTTGAACATGTTCTGACATGCCTCCAGAGTAGGTGGAATCCAGGTCTGAGAGACTGTCTATAGGCAAGCGGGCTCTGTATTTACAATGCTTCTCACAGATCCCTAAACCCAGCTCAGCTCAGCACTAGTAACCACTCTGGTTCCGACTCAGTGAAGGGGAGTATTTATAGAACTATTGAAAACACAATGCAAGAGGCATTTGACCCCCAGAACAGCTTCCTGTTATAACTCATAAACCACATTACACACCCATTTCATACCTTTTTTTGTGTTCCCGTTTCACAAATAAGTATCTCATTTACTCCCCATTAGATGATAGTACATATGAACAGAAGTAGGCCATTCAGCTCATCTCATTCAATAAGATCATGGCTGATCTCATAATCCTCAACTCAAATGAAATCATAACATGGTTTAATAGCTTTCAGTTTGGGAATCTTCCTCACACTTTCTCCCTTGTTCCATCCAGGGAGAAACATGTGCCCCTAGTTACACAGTCTCTTACCAGTGGAAGCAATCTTTTATTATTTCCATATCATCAGATTCCCTATCGATATCAATAACCCCTTTAGTGGCTTTTCCTTAACCAGGGCTGCTCCCACTCTTCAGCTTGTTGCTGTTGACACTCACAGCCCTTCAGGAAATACTAGTCCTCAACACACACCACTCCAATTAAAAGGCCACTACCCCCTCCATCAGCTGAGCCATGATCCCCCAACTACTATTCTTTCTTCCCAGTTGCTTATTATTCAACTCTCCTTCACCAACCCCAATTCCCAAGTCTCCATTTCACCCCAAAGTTCCCAATTTCCTAGTCTTCATATTTCCCCACACTTAAACCCAGTGATGTCAGAACCTCCTTGAATGTAAATAGATATTTCCCCAGGTTTGGAAAGCCAAAGGCCTATGGTATTATCACTATGATGTGGGGGTGCTGGTGTTAGACTGGGGTGGACAAAGTCAGAAGTCACACAACACCAGGTTATACTCTAATAGGTTTGTCTGAAATCACAAGCTTTCGGAGCACTGCACCTTCGTCATGTGAAGTCAGACTCCAAGAGCTTGTGATTTCAAATAAACCTGTGGAACTATAACCTGGTATCATGTGACTTCTGGTATTATCACAAATCCACAGTGATTATAATAAGGTCAACCAGGTGGACCTCATAGAATGTGAGTTCCCTGATTGGGGTTGTTAATTTGATGAAATCAGGGAACCCTGGCTGACAGATAAAAACAGGAATGTCAGAGGTTCTGTTTGTTCTGAGAGCTAGCTCTGAAGAAGCAAGACCAATGTCAAGGACTTCCCATGTATAATTAAAAGATGACTTCGTGACCAGATACCGGCATGTGTGGAATGATTGCAGATTATTAATCCAGTGACTCAGGTAATGTTCTGTGGAGCAATAGTGTCCTTTAGGGAAAGAAACCACTGTCCTTAATCAGTGTGACCTACATATGACTCCAGAATGACAGCAATGTGCTTGACTCTTAACTACACTCTGGTCAAATAGGATTGGGCATTAAATGCTTGCCTAGCCAGCGACACCCACATCTCATGAATGAATAAAAAAGAATTTCAAGTTTGAGTTCAAAGATTTTTGATTCCCAGACAGATCACTTTGAAGACATAACGCCCAAACCCCATCCCCAGCAATTTCAAGAATATTCTGACCTGTTCAGGAGAGCTGGCAATTTAGCTATATGCCATACAACCTCCCAGGAATCTGGGGCATAATTTGGTCACTTATATCCTGGGTATTTGTGGGATTGCACAATTTGGTTATAATGTTTTTCTGAATTACAACAATCACCACCCTTCAGAAATGCCTCTTCAAAATGTTCTAGCATTTCGTTCCAAGACCTTCCAATTACCTTAAAGATACTGTATAAATGTAAGTTCTTCCCTATCTTTCTTTTGCTTTCTTTGTATCAGGATTGTGCTACAAGCAGTTTCTTCCAGTAGGTGTCAGCATTAAGCTGTTATAAAAAGGAGGAAAGAGGCATGTGGTTGGAGCTAAAGCTATCAGCTTCAGTGTGAAGATGGAATGATGTTCTGGCACACAGTATTAAAGGTGGCATTTTCTTACACTACAATTTTAAATTACTTGATTTCTCTGCCTAGTTGGAGGTGTGATATCTAAGTTATCACTCTATATATATTCCTGAGCGCCTTATCCCTGAACAGAATTTCAAGCAAATATTTTGATCCACAGTTGCAACACTGTTTCACCAATGTGGGCAGGTAGCCATTTTGACAACAGATTACATTTATGTGGCACCATATAAATGCAACTGTAAAGTGGCATCAGGCCATTTAATAAAAGAGGTGGATGTTAAAACATTATCATTTTAAATTTGGATGATTGGTGCACAGGGTAATAATAATGATGCAGGCTACTGTATGGGAAGAGAATTGGGAGATAATTAAAGAATGGATGAAGATTTCAGCAACTGATAGGCTGCAACAGATATGGAGGCAAGCAAGCACGTTACATAAGTGATAGCAAGAAAGCTCTACCACGGAGAGATTGAGTGTTCAATTCAGCATTGAATTAAGTAATAAACTATAAACAATTTGGTTTGACCTGACACGAAGGCCACGTAAGTGAATGTAATCAGTGACAATCTACCCATGTCGGTACAAGAAGACAAAGACATTGACTTCAGCCTTTCTTAACTGGAGGATTTGTAACTCATCATGCACTGATCAGAGAAACATTGTGAGAATGTAGAGGCAGGAGATGAAACAAAGGGACTATAGAGTGGATACAGTGGGTGACATTAGTGTGTGTATAAAAGCCAATGCCCTGACAAAACTATATGGCTTACTCCCTACCCATGATGGGTTTGCTGATGGGGAGACCCCTAAAGTTTTGTGACTGACTTCCCCTTTGGCTACCCTCCCATCTTCGACCCTGCCACATTAAGGATGATTTGGAGGTACCGGTGTTAGACTGGGATATACAAAGTTAAAAATCACACAACACCAGGTTATAGTCCAACAGGTTTATTTGGAAGCACTAGCTCTCGGAGTGCTCCTCCTTCATCACATGGTTGTGGAGTATACAGGTGTTGTGTGATTTTGGTTTGAGAGCTCTCAGTATTAGGGCAGAAGGCTGATTGGCTAATTGGAGGGATAGGGATTGGGTGTAAGGGTGGGCATAGTGTTGAGAGGTAACATATTTGAAAACTTTAAAAAGAAGTTGAAAGTTGGTGATGAGATGGTGGCTTGTAAGGACAGAAAGGTCAAGGATGTGTTTTTTTTCTACATTAAACAGGTGATGACCACAGCTTTGAAAGTGAAAGAAGCAGTTCCTAAGAAGAGGGAAGCCTATAGTGTCTCTAGAAGTGGCTGTGAATATTCTGCAGATCTTTTGCCTGTTATTGTGATTCACAGCTGTAATTTTGTTGTATCCTAGTGATAGCACAACACCTCTTCTGGACAGGATCAGTTGCATAAGATTAATTGCACAGCATCCATCAAAAGCTTACTTCACCGAGTGGAAAACAGCAATGACGAGGGAAGTAAAACATTTATAAGCTCTTAGTTACCATTGCTAACTTTCAAGCATTAAAGTAACACCATAATGCTACTAAATTCCACATTATCAGAGTGGAAAACGTGAAATTGTTCCAAACATAATTCAGGAATAGGATCTTTGATGTTATGAGCCAGTAAAATCCCCGAAGAAACAATCGAAATCACCATGAACCATCATATCTTTGGGAAGTTTTAATGATCTTCTATCGAAGTTCCTGAAAAAGTTGTGAACAACATAGAATTTCAGAGACAATGCTTTTTATCTTAATCTTTCAATTTTTTCACCACCACTGTCCAAGTGTTCTACGAGCAGAAAACATTTTCAGAACGGCCATATTGGAAGGATTTTGAAGCAATTAGAAAACCCATGGCCATTTTTAAAATTTAAACAGTTCCATTCTGCTACAAGTACAAATATGAAGCAAGAACACAGGACCAAGAATAAACCATTTAATAAGAACTCATCAAACCTGCCCTGCCATTTATTTAGATCTTCTACCTCAATATTACTTTTCCAAACTATTTCCAGATCTCTTAATGTTTTAATGTCATTCGTGTCCAGAAACTTATTGAATTTTTGTCTTGAACTTTCTCAATGATTGTGCTTCCACTGCTCTTTGAGGTAGAGAATTCCAAAGATTCACCATCTTCGGAGTAAAAAATATTCCTTCTCATCCCAGTATTAAGTGGTCTACTCCTTATCCTGAGATTATGCCCTTTGGTCTTAGACTTATTAGCCAAATAAAACATCTTGTTTGCATACACCCTGTTACCCCCTTTAAGTTTACAAATTTTAATGAGATCACCTCTCATTGTTTGAAACCCTAGAGAATAAAAACAATTTCCTCAATCTCTCCATCAGACCCACCATCCCAGGAATTAAAATGGTGAATCTCTATTGAACTCCATCTATGATAAGTATATTCTTCCTCAGATAAGGAGACCTCAATTCTACACAATACGTCTTGCCACACTCTCTGCTTCCAAACTCAAATCTCCCATCTCATTGCTTGCTGTAACTATGTTAAATTTTACTAATTCATGGCTTTAAACATCCACATCCTTTTAGACACTTGCACTTTCCAACTTCTCATTATTTAAGAAATATTTTGCATTCCTGTTTTCTTCTATAAAATGAATAACTTCTCACGTATTCATACTATATTCATCTGCCGTGTTCAAACCTATTCACTGAGTCTGTCCAAGACTTCTTGAAATCACCTCACATCCTTCTCACAACTTACATTCCAACCCAGCTTGTTGTCATCAACAAATTGGAAAATATTATATCCAAGTCAGTTGTATAGATTGTGAATAGCTGTGTACCTGACACTGACTCTTGCAGTACCCGACTAGGAACAGCCTCTCATCCTGAGAATGATCTCTTTATTCCTACACTCTACACACAGTTAAGAGTCAACCACATTGTTATGGGTCTAGAATCACATGTAGGCCAGACCAGGTAAGGATGGCCAATGTCCTTCCAAAAAGGACATTCATGAACCAGATGATTGTTTTCCTGATAATCGACAATGGTTTCATGGTTATCATTAGGCCCTTAATTCCAGACACTTTATTGAATTCAGATTTCACCATCTACTATGGCAGAATTAGAACCATGACCCCCAGAACATTAGCTGAGTTTCTGGATTAATAGTCTAGCAATAATACCACTAGGCCATTGCCTCTACCTTCTACTAACCAATTTTCAAACCATACTAGTGTACTTCCCCAACCTCATGCATCCAAATTTCTTTTCTCAAACTTCAATGTGGAACCTTATCAAAAGCCTTCTGAAAATCCAAATATGCCACCCCGTTGGTTCCCCAATGTCTGTGTTACAAATTGCATCCTCAAAAGACTCCAACAAGTTTGTCAAACATAATTTCCTTTTCATAAATTCAAGCTGACTGTACCATTTTCTCAATGTTCAGTAATCACATCATTTATAATAGATATAATACATTCCCTACTACTGACAGCAAGCTCACACGTCAATAGTTATCCACCCTACTTCTTCCTGATTTGGAGATGCCGGTGTTGGACTGGGGTGTAAAAAGTCAAAAATCACATAATACCAGGTTATAGTCCAACAGGTTTAATTGGAAGCACACCAGCTTTCGGAGCGACGCTCCTTCATCAGGCTCCTTCACTACCACCTGATGAAGGAGCGGCGCTCCGAAAGCTAGTGTGCTTCCAATTAAACCTGTTGGACTTTAACCTGGTGTTGTGTGATTTTTAACCTTCTTATTCCTCCCTTCTTAAATAGTGGGTTACATTTGCTAACTGCAGCATCATATGTTTAACATATATCAAACTGTATTGGTGATCAGAGTCACTCGAATTGATTAAATTATTAACAAATTTATAACTTTATTTCTCAGGGTGAAGTGGAAACTGTTCTCGAGATTGCAATTATTTTACAAAATTCTCCATTATCAGCTCTATACATGAGAAGTCAAAATCAGGTGTCTGTTTCTCAAGATGTCATAAAAATCATTTCATGCCTGAAGCCTTTAATTTTCAGGGAAGTTGTTGTAATGGCTGTGAAGCCTAGTCTTATTAAGAACAGGATAAAAGAATATGAATTCAGACACAATTTATTTCTTTGATTTGAAAGACAAGGCATTCTGGTGCCAGAAGTCATTCATTTACAGTATGGAGCAGCTTCCAATGGGGAAACAGCATGTAGGCTTGTTAGAAGCTATTTTCATATAACTAATCTTCCTGCCAGCCAGCCTTAGCAAGTCCAACTCTGCAGTTGACAATTTTTGGTTATCAGAGAAAGATAAAAAGCAACTTTGTTCCCACAAAATAAATTTGCAATTAGAGCTTTAACTCTCTGATCCAGTGTCCAGGGAAATTCTAGGTATGCCACCAATTATATCTCGAATTATATTGTCAACTATGTTGTTGGTATATATAAGTGATGCATTCTAAACATCCTACTGTCTCCAGCATCTGTGGTTTTACAGGATATCGCGAAGGATGTTTAAGGTGCACTAATCTATGAAAGTGATGGGGCTGGAGGCTTAGGACTCCTCAAAGTAATTCTTTAATTATATTATACTAACTATGTTTATTTGAATTAAGCCCAAGTAAACTATTGCTTCTATCTTCAGAGTCTCTCCATTATCATGTGATCATAAGCTCAGAGTTTCCAATGGACAGTCTCAAAAGTTAACCTTTCACTTTGCATGCAGTATAATTTTAGCTCATTGATATGCTAATCAGATACTGTGTATATCACCATAGGAAGTGATGCAACATCACATTATTGGATCTCTTGTGTAACCTTCTGGAAGATGTAACCACAGTAATAATATGCACATATGTTTTAATATTAAACAGGAGCCTTGGTGTATGTCTGGATTGGTTGAGTACCAAGAATATTGCACTTTGTTGCTGAAATGATAGTCATGTCTTCAACAGACCAGGCTCCAAGGTCTGGAACTGCTTCCCTCCCTAAACCCATCCAATTCTATTTCTTTAATGGCCTTCATAAAATCTCTCCTTCACCACATTTTGACATCCTTTAGAATTTTTTCTGGCGTTGACACATGTTCTGAAGAGTTCTGAGGAAGAGCCATACCAGACCTGAAACTTTAACTGTTTCTTTCTCCATAAATGCTGCCAGACCTGCTGAGTTTCTCCAGTATTTTCTATGCTTGTTTTTGAATATATGTTCTGTTTGATTGAGGTTGTGAGCTGTAATGTTGCAGTTACTTCTTGGACTTTGTTGGCATGCTTACTTACCATGGATAGAATTATGGAAACTTCTTTAGCACTGATCTTTGGTTAGCTCTTCTTCACTTGCTCCTGTGGAGCATTGTTTTGTACTTTGGGTTTCTCTGGGTGAAAGGATTTATTACACATTTTGGCTGGAACTAACTATGTTCCGTATAATTCGGACATGCCATGAAATATTGGAAAATGTCTTGGTCGGGCAGGCAATCCACATTATATACAAGATATGGATATTCCATCTCACTTATTGCTGGCTGCAACTTTGGTCTAGACTCAAGCATCTGCAGATACTGCTGGCCTGCCTCAATTTTTTTCAAACTGATGACCTTCATCCAGCAGAGCATCAATGGTATATTTCCTAAATTTGTCAAGAAGGATTTGACGGGTCTTGAGGCAATGACCAGTTCCATCAGCCTTTCTGCTAGGTTAGCTACAACGAACTTACATCTAATACCTTTGCATGACTCCTGCTTATGAATGGATAAATTGTTTCACCTGGCTGTTACTGGTACAACATTACTCCTGACCAATGTTCCCTCTAATAATTAGTTCTGCTGTGCAGACCTCTAAAATCCATACACCATGACAGCTTCCAGAAACCAATGCCTCAACATGCCACGCTCAGAAACTTATAGTGGTTGTTTGGCTATGCAACTTAGAGGGAATGGTGCTCTTGCCTATGAATCCTCAAATTCACTTAAACTTTAAGTTGATCACCCAAAATCTTAAAAAGGTTGCCAGGATCTTTGTGGTCATCATCAAAACTTCTGGAGCAGTTAATGCTCTTAACCCTTTTGGTGCCAAAGCAAGAAGGAGTTTGACTGCCTGTTATTCTTTGTAAGTTATCTGCTGATCCATAAAATAATGATTGATTTGTCTTTCAATTACTGAAGTTCTGAGAGAAAGTCAAAGGTGTGCCAACCCATGGTTAGATATTTACCTTCCATCTTTCTGTTGTGGCTTTTTGTTCTTCAAATATGAGTGTAGGAATCTATATGGCAATGAGGTACTTTTCTACATTTTTGTTGGCTTCTCTGCTTTTTCTTTAAGTTATATGCTATTGCCCCTTTAAGAATTGCAGGATTACGGTGGCATGGTTTTTGCCCATAGGTGATGTTCACACCAAAAACAAAGGAGTGGTGATGAGACACAGGCTTCTTTTTATTTTCGTGCCAATTTGGAAAAGCTTAATAGCGGGATTGACCAATGTCTGGACACATGTCTTTAATGCTGAATAATGTTTTGTTTTAGTGCTTCCAAATTGTGTTTTCTGTGCATTTTGAAGCCATTGTTTTTAATCAACTCAGCAAACTCTCATAATTTTTGTTTTATAAGAAAGAGACAAAGAGAGTACTCACTGTGCAGCCTTTAGTTTTAGTGTATTTAATAACTACAGTTCTAAACTTGGACAGATTGATAAATGACTGTTAGGAAAAATACTTTTCACAACTGCCATGATGCAATCACTTTCCAACCTTTAGCATCCACTTACTGCCACTAGAGAGCTGCCAAAAAGAGCTTTTAGTGTATATTTAGTGCCAAAGCATTAGTGTACACTTGCCATCATAATCTTTTAGTACCCATAGACTAAAAACATGGTATTTTGTGGTTTACTCTATGGTCGGCTGCATAATATGCCACATAGTCAGATTCTTATCAAATCTGATATCTGAAGTTTATTCACAACATTCAATATTTACAATTCTGTGATACCATAGACACACACACACAATCTGGGGATCTATGCCTATTGATATATAATATGCATAACTATATTGAGAACATTGACACCACTATAGAGAGAGAGAGAAAGAGAGAGTGGGAGACAGAAAGCAACATATCTACCTTTAAACAGGCATTGCACATATTGTAATTTCATTCGTGTGATGCTAGAAAAGCCTTTTGCCCGAAACGTTGATTCTCTTGCTCCTCGGATGCTGCCTGACCTGCTGTGCTTTTCCAGCACGACACTCTCGACTCTAATCTCCAACATCTGCAGTCCTCACTTTCTCCTCCCTGCAATTTTGTGGGACTGTTTTAAATGCAGTGCCTCTGCCATCTGGAATCTGTACCTTGAGACAAAATTTACTCACAAGTGGCTCCTGTTGTTTATTTATTTAGTAGAGTCATCGTAATTTACAGAAACTTTGTGTACAGTTGATTTATATTTTGAGCTTTGTTGAACTTTTAAATATTTGCCATTAAATGGATTAGAATTTACGCCAAAGTAATGATATTTTAACAGTCCTCATTTTTATGAATATGCAAACTGTCTTGCAAATTGTGGTTAGGAAGAAATACTCAATGAATATGAATTTCCACCTACTGCTGGACAATTTCTCTAACTCTGCCCTCAAAATGGCAACTCGTCTTCAACCTTCCAATGAGTTTCATGAAATGAGCCTCAACTGGCTACCACTACTTTCCAGCAGGCAGCAGATCCAGCTCCAAGCCACACTCATTAAAATGCAAGAAGCCTTGGATCGTGGCAGGAAACTGAGATCAGCTGTTCCAAGATGCACACACCCTCTCCCTTCCAATCTGAACACAGATCCATTTTAAAAATCACAGCCAGAGAGTGCTTCCAGCTATACAGTCATAGAGATGTACAGCACGGAAACAGACCCTTTGATCCAACTAGTCCATACCGACCAGATATGTGTATCTAATCTAGTCCTATTCACCAGCACCTGGCCCATATCCCTCTAAATCCTTCCTATTCATATACCCATCCAGATGCCTTTTCAATACTGCAATTGTACCAGCCTCCACCACTTTCTCTGCAAGCTCATTCCATACACAAACCACCACATGTGAAAACCTTGCCTCTTAGGTCCCTTTTATACCTTTCCCCTTTCACCCTAAACATATGCCCTCTAGTTCTGGACTCCCACACCCCAGGAAAAAGACCTTGTCTATTTATTCTACCCATGCCCCTCATGATTTTATAAACCTCGAGAAGGCCACCCATCAGTCTCTAACGCTCCAGGGAAAACAGTCCCAGCCTATTCAGCCTCTCCCTGTAGCTCAAAACCTCCAAGTTTGGCAACATGCTTGTAAATCTTTTTTGAACCCTTTCAAGTTTCACAACATCCTTCCGATAGGAAGGAAACCAGAATTGCCTGCAATATTCCAAAAGAGGCCTAACCAATGTCCTGTACAACTACAACATGATCTCCCGACTCCAACACTCAATGCTCTGACTAATAAAGGAAAGCATTCCAAACGCCGTCTTCACTATCCTATCTACCTACAACTCCACTTTCAAGGAGCTATGAACCTGCACTCCAATGTCCAGGGCCTTACCACTAAGTGCATAAGTCCTGCTAAGATTTGCTTTCCCAAAATGCAGCACTTCACATTTATCTAAACTCCATCTGCCATTCCTCAGCCCATTGGCCCATCTGATCAAGATCCCGTTGTAATCTGAGGTAACCTTCTTTGCTGTCTAATATGCCTCCAATTTTGGTGTCATCTGCAAACTGACTAACTATACCCTTTATGCTCACATCCAGATCATTTATATAAATGACGAAATGTAGTGGACCCAGCACCGATCCTTGTGGCACTGCACTGGTCACAGGCCTCCAGTCTAAAAAACAATCCTCCACCACCACCCTCTGTCTTCTATCTTTGAACCAGCTCTGTATCCAAATGGCTAGTTCTCCCTGTATTCCACGAGATCTAACCTTGCTAATCAGTGACCCATGGGGAATCTTGTCGAGCACCTTACTGAAGTGCATATAGATCACGTCCATTGCTCTGCTCTCATCAATCCTCTTTGTTACTTTTTCAAAAAAACTCAGTCAAATTTGTGAGACATGATTTCCCACACATAAAGCCATGTTGACTATCCCTAATCAGTCCTTGCCTTTCCAAATACATGTACATCCTGTTCCTCAGGATTCCCTCCACCAACTTGCCCACCACCAACATCAGGCTCACTGGTCTATAGTTCCCTGGTTTGCCCTTACCACCTTTCTTAAATAGTGGCACCACGTTAACCAACATCCAGTCTTCTGGCATCTCACCTGTGTCTATCGATGATACAAATATCGCAGCAATCACTTCCCTAGCTTCCCACAGAGTTCTAATCAGGTCCTGGGGATTTATCCACCTTTATGTGTTTCAAGGCATCCAGCACTTCCTCCTCTGTAATATGAATATTTTTCAAGATGTCACCATCTCTTTCCCCACATTCTATATCTTCCATATCCTTCTCCACAATAAACACTGATGCAAAATACTCATTTAGTAACTCCCCCATCTCCTACAGCTCCACACGAAGACTGCCTTGCTGATCTTTGAGAGGCCCTATTCTCTCCCTAGTTACCTTTTTGTCCTTAATATATTTGTAAAAACCCTTGGATTCTCCTTAACTCTTTATGTCAAAGCTATCTCATGTCCCCTGATTTCCCTCTTAAGTATACTCCTACTGCCTTATACTCTTCTAAGGATCCACTTGATCTCTCCTGTCTATACCTGACAAATGCTTCCTACGTTTTCTTAACCAAACCCTCAATTTTTCTCGTCATCTAGCATTCCCTACCCCTACCAGCCTTTCCTTTCCTCCACCAAGAATATACTGTCTCTGGACTCTCATTATCTAATTTCTGAAGGATTCCCATTTTCCAGCTGTCCTTTTACCAACAAACATCTGCACTGAATCAGCTTTTGAAAGTTAGAGTCATAGAGTCATAGAGATGTACAGCATGGAAACAGACCCTTCGGTCCAACCCATCCATGCTGACCAGATATCCCAACCCAATCTAATCCCACCTGCTAGCACCCGGCCCATATCCCTCCAAACCTTTCCTATACATATACCCATCCAAATGCCTCTTAAATGTTGCAATTGTACCAGCCTCCACCACATTCTCTGGCAACTCATTCCATACACGTACCACCCTCTGCGTGAAAACGTTGCCCCTTAAGCCTCTTTTATATCTTTCCCCTCTCACCCTAAACCTATGCCCTCTAGTTCTGGACTCCCCACCCCAGGGAAAAGACTTTGTCTATTTACCCTATCCATGCCCCTCATAATTTTGTAAACTTCTATAAGGTGACCCATCAGCCTCCAACGCTCCAGGGAAAACAGCCCCAGCCTGTTCAGCCTCTCCCTGTAGCTCAAATCCTCCAACCCTGGCAACATCCTTGTAAATCTTTTCTGAACCCTTTCAAGTTTCACAACATCTTTCCGATAGGAAGGAGACCAGAATTGCACACAATATTCCAACAGTGGCCTAACCAATGTCCTGTACAGCCGCAACATGACCTCCCAACTCCTGTACTCAATACTCTGACCAATAAAAGAAAGCATACCAAACGCCTTCTTCACTATCCTATCTACCTGCGACTCAATTTTCAAGGAGCTATGAACCTGCACTCCAAGATCTCTTTGTTCAGCAATACTCCCTAGGACCTTACCATTAAGTGTATAAGTCCTGCTAAGATTTGCTTTCCCAAAATGCAGCACCTCGTATTTATCTGATTTAAACTCCATCTACCACTTCTCAGCCCATTGGCCCATCTGGTCCAGATCCTGTTGTAATCTGAGGTAACCCTCTTCACTGTCCATTACACCCCCAATTTTGGTGTCATCTGCAAACTTACTAACTGTATCTCATATGCTCATATCCAAATCATTTATGTAAATGACAAAAAGTAGAGGACCCAGCACTGATCCTTATGGTACTCCACTGGTCACAGGCCTCCAGACTGAAAAACAATCCTCCACCACTACCCTCTGTCTTCTACCTTTGAGCCAGTTCTGTATCCAAATGGCTAGTTCTCCCTGTATTCCATGAGATCTAACCATGCTAATCAGTCTCCCATGGGGAACCTTGTCGAACGCCTTACTGAAGTCCATATGGATCACATCTACTGCTCTGCCCTCATCAATCTTCTTTGTTGCTTTCTCAAAAAACTCAATCAAGTTTGTGAGACATGATTTCCCATGCATAAAGCCTTGTTGACTATCCCGAATCAGTCCTTTCCTTTCCAAATACATGTACATCCTGTCCCTCAGGATTCCCTCCAACAACTTGCCCACCAATCTATTGTTCCCTGGCTTGTCTTTTTCGACCTTCTTAAACAGTGGCACCACGTTTGCCAACCTCCAGTCTTCCGGCACCTCACCTGTGACTATCGATGAAACAAATATCGCAGCAAGAGGCCCAGCAATCACTTCTCTAGCTTCCCACAGAGTTCTCGGGAACACCTGATCAGATCCTGGGGATTTATCCACTTTTAACTGTTTCAAGACATCCAGCACTTCCTCCTCTGTAATCTGGACATTTTACAAGATGTCACAATCTATTTCCCTACAGTCTATATCTTCCATATCCTTTGCCACAGTAAAATATTCATTTAGTATCTCCCCAATTTTCTGCAGCTCCACACAAAGGCCACCTTGCTGATCTTTGAGGGGCCCTATTCTCTCCCTAGTTACCCTTTTGTCCTTAATATATTTGTAAAAACCCTTTGGATTCTCCTTAATTCTATTTGCCAAAGCTATCTCATGTCATCGTTTTGCCCTTCTGATCTCCCTCTTAAGTATACTCCTACTTCCTTTATACTCTTCTAAGGATTCACTCGATCTATCCTGTCTATACCTGACATATGCTTCCTTCCTTTTCTTAACCAAACCCTCAATTTCTTTCGTCCTCCAGCATTTCCTATACCTACCAGCCTTCCCTTTCACTCTTACAGGAATATACTTTCTCTGGATTCTTGTTGTCTCATTTCTGAAGGCTTCCCATTTTCCAGCCATCCCTTTACCTGCGAACATTTGCCTTCAACCAGCTTTCGAAAGTTCTTGCCTAATACCGTCAAAATTGGCCTTTCTCCAATTTAGAACTTCAACTTTTAGATCTGGTCTATCCTTTTCCATCACTATTTTAAAACGAATAGAATTATGATCGCTGGCCCCAAAGTGCTTCCCCACTGATACCTCAGTCACCTGCCCTGCCTTATTTCCCAAGAGTAGGTCAAGTTTTGCACCTTCTCTAGTAGGTACATTCACATACTGAATCAGAAAATTGTCTTGTATGCACTTAAGAAATTCCTCTCCATCTCAACCGTTAACACTATGGCAGTCCAAGTTGATGTTTGGAAAGTTAAAATCCCCTACCATAACTACCCTATTATTCTTACAGATAGTTAAGATCTCCTTACAAATTTGTTTCTCAATTTCCCTCTGACTATTAAGGGGTCTATAATACAATCTCAATAAGGTGATCATCCCTTTCTTATGTCTCAGTTCTTGCCTAATACTGTCAAAATTAGCCTTCCTCCAATTTAGAACTTGAACCTTTTAGATCTGGTCTATCCTTTTCCATCACAATTTTAAATCTAATAGAATTATGGTCGCTGGCCCCAGACTGCTCCCCCACTGACAGTCACCTGCCCTGCCTTATTTCCCAAGAGTAGGTCAAGTTTTGCACCTTCTCTCGTAGATACATGCACATACTGAATCAGAAAATGTTCTTGTACTCTCTTAACAAATTTCTCTCCATCTAAATCCTTAATACTATGGGAGTCCCAGTCTGTGTTTGGAAAGTTAAAATCCCCTACGACAACCACCCTATTATTCTTACAGATAACTGAGATCTCCTTACAAATTTGTTTCTCAATTTCCCTCTGACTATTAGGGGATCTATAATACAATCCTAATGAGGTGATCATCCCTTTCCTATTTCTCAGTTCCACCCAAATAACTTCCCTGGATGTATTTTCAGGAATATCCTCCCTAAGTACAGCTGTAATGCTATCCCTTATCAAATACGCCACTCCCCCTCCTCTCTTGCCTCCCTTTCTGTCCTTCCTGTGGCATTTTGTCCTGGAACATTAAGCTGCCAGTCCTGTCCATCCATGAGCCACATTTCTGTAGTTGTCATGATATCCTAGTCCCATGTTTCTAACCATGCCCTGAGTTCATCTGCCTTCCCTGTTAGGCCTGTTGCATTGAATTAAATGCAGTTTAATTTATCAGTCCTACCTTGTTCTCTGCCTGCCCTGGCTGTTTGACTCGCATCGTTTCTCAACTGTATCAGTCTCAGATTGATCTCTTTCCTCACTATCTCTATGGGTCCCAGCCCCCAAACTTACTAGTTTAAATCCTCCCGAGCACCTTTAGCAAATCTTCCTGCCAGTATCTTCATCCCCTTCCAATTCAGGTGCAACCTGTCCTTCTTGTACAGGTCATTTCTACCCCAGAAGAGATTTCAATGATCCAAAAATGTGAGTCCTTCTCCCATACACCAGCTCCTTAGCCATGCATTCATTTGCTCTACCCTCCTATTCATACTCTCATAAGCTCGTAGCACCGGGACTAATCCAGATATTACTACCCTCGAGGACCTCCTTTTTAAATTCCTGCCTAACTTTCTATATTTTCCCTTCAGAATCTCATCCTTTTCCCATCCTATGTCATTAGTACCAATGTATACAATGACCTCCTGCTGGTCCCTCTCCCCTTTAGGAACATTCTGCACCCTCTCTGAGACATCCTTGATCCTGGCACCAGGGAGGCAATGCACCATTCTGATTTTTAGATGCTGGCCACAGAAACATTTGCCTGTCCCCTAGTGAGTCCCCTAACACAATTGATTGCCTGGTCTCCGAAATACCCCTCATTACATAACAGCCTGTCTTGATACCAGAAACGTGGCTGTCCAAATTGTGCTACATTCCCCTGAAAGTCCACCACCCACTACATTTTCCAAAACAGCATACTTGTGTGAAATGGGGATAGTCGTAGAAGACTCCTGTACTACCCACCTACCTCTCCTACCTTACTTGGATTTAACCCATTTACCCAACTGTATCTGCAGCTTTTCTCCCTTCCTATAACTGCCATCCATCACACTCCCAACTCTTGTAAATTCCTCATTGCCTCTAACTGTCGCTCCAAACAATCCATTCGATCTGACAGGATTCACAACCATCAACATTTATTGTAGATATAACCTTCAGCAATCCTTAAACTCTCTTGAAACTCTCATATCCAACAAGAGCATATCACTCTACTAAAGGCCATTTTGCTCCGTCCAATCTACAGACCCAGAAAATAGCACCGTCTTATTGCTCTACCAAACACTGTTCCAGGCTATCTTAATACTTACAGCTTATATTTCTAAAATTTAATCAAGAGACAGATCCCAATAAAAAACATAAAATCAAGAAAGAACCTACTCTACTCACTATTGTAGACTTACAGCAAGGCTGTTCTTAAAACTATTTACTTATATGTTTCTGTGTTATGACCTCTCCCAAACAAGTTCCTCCAAGATCTGTTGTGAATTTTGCTGTTTGTTAAGTTTTCCTAGATACACTCCGATGTCCAGCGGCACATAAATTCAAACAGCAAAGGCAATAACTGCACAGATTCACTGCTGTGTCAGTTAGCAGTGTGGGTTTCTTTCTCTCTCTCCCTTACAGACCATGTGCTTGCTGACTTTGTCTGTCCTTCTCCCTTTAAAAGTGCTATTGTTTTGACTTTTCTTTTCAAAGTTCCAAAACAATTGCAACAGCATGGCAGATGGTGAAATTTGAATTCAACAAAAAGCTGTTCTAATGCCAACCATGTAATCATCTACTGTTGTAAAAATTTGTATGATTTGCTAATATCCTACAGGAAAGAAATCTACCATCCTTACCTAGTCTGGCCTACATGGGACTCCAGATCCATAGCAATGTGTTTGACTTTAAACTGCATTCTGTTCATTTAGCTTTGGGCAGTAAATGCTGGCCTGGTCAGTAATGCCATACGCCATGAATGAATTTGTTTAAAAATTGTCCTCCTTACTTCTTTTCTGGAGAGATATAAATAAAGTTAATCCTTCGAGTTGAAGGGGAAAGAGTATTTTGTTCGATTTTTGAGTACACAAGTGGAGAAATGTTGAGTCTGTACCCAGTACCACAAGTTCTGATGTTATTGAGGTTTTGAGATATTTGTAATATGTGGGCTTCCAGAAGCTCATGGTAAGTAATGGTCCACAGTTTATGTCAGAAGAATTTGAATTATTTGTAGGTAAACATGGAGTCAAATATACAGTATTATCACCAAATCGTCCAACATTAAATTGTATTAAAGAAAGAAGTACCCAGAATGTGAAGTTGCCTTGGCAGAAAATATTTGCTTAAGTCTAACAGTAGCAAGCAAAGAGAAAATGAAGACAAAGTAATGATAATGAGTGAAACTTGGAGAATCCAGTGCTGGTCAGATGGTCATCATGAAAATCTATCAAGGTGATAATAGGAGTATGTGATTGGAGTTCTTGTATTCCATTGTTGGTCCATTCACATACCTACTGAAGATTGGAAACATTATGTAATCATTTGCTTGGAAGAGAATATCTGACAAAGGGAAAGTAGGAGAAACCACTTATTTCCAAATACATCCTACAACCTAAACTGATAGTTTCCAAATTTTACAAAGTCCACAGGGTGGCATGTTGGCTCAGTGGTTAGCACTGCTGCCTCACAGTACCAGGGACCCAGATTTGGTTCCAACCTCAGGTGACTGTCTTTGTTCAGTTTGCACATTCTTTCCATATCTGTGCATGCACCTTCTGGGTGCTCTGGTTTGCTCCCACAGTTATAAAGATGTGCAGATTATGTGGATTAGCCATGGGAAATGCAGAGTGATAGGGTATGGGGGCGGGCTGTTCTTTGAAGGGTCTGTGTGGACATAATGGGCTGAATGGCCTTCTTCCACACTGTAGGGGTTCTACGATCTCTGACCTGTGAATCGAATTGTCAGGATCATTGGTTAAAATAAGTTAATCAATATCACAGTCCAAACCATTTAGTTCATGTTTGACAGTGTCAGAGATGCTGAGGAAAGCAGAGCCAAGCTAATGGAACTGAAATGGATACCTAGTCAGAAAGAGGGAGTAGCCGGATTTATTGATTTGAATAGTACTTGAATAATAATTGATTGATTAATACTTCTTGTCAAATGCAGATATTGTTTGTTAAATGCTTAAGGATAAACAATTGCTTTATATTTAAATTACACAGGAATATTCGTCATTTTTATCTTATGTGATTAAAGTAAAACCAAGTGTGTGACTCAACCTATTAAATTTCAGGTATTGATGTAACTTTGTATTCTGGGAAGCAATTATTAAGATCAGGTGAGAAGGGTCACTGTAACCCCCCTCTGATGCCTCCAGATTAAAAATGGTAATTCTAAGGCAGCCAATTTCTTTTATTCCAAAGAGATTGTCTGAGCTTGTCTTTTCACAATGACAGCCATTTTGGCTCAGCAGTATCCTTCTTAATAACATTTTTTGGCCATAAAAGTCTCAGTCATTCAAGTCAATGATGGTTGATTTTGAAGTCGATTTTCAGTATGATGTGAAGATCAATGTGAAGACTTTACTATCAGTATGTGCATTTTTTCTAGTGGGAAGGAAGTATAGTATAATGCAAGATCTCAGTATTTTGAAAGATATCCTGTTTGCTGCCCTCTCTGTGGTGGATGTGTAAATAAAGTTAGTTGAAAAATAATTGAAAACAAAAAATGCTGAAGATCACAGCAGGTCAGGCAGCGTCCATGGAGAGAAAGCAAGCTAACATTTTGAGAGTAGATGACTCTTCGTCAGGATAGTTCAAAAATAGTGCCTGTAGCTAAGCATATGTTAGTCCTAATCAGCATAATACACAAGAAGCAGACATCTCTTGCACTTGCTGACTTTCTGTCTTTTTAAGGACTAGTTCCTTTTAGTTTTGAAGGGGACAGGTATGTGAAACACCACAAAGGCACCATGGGACTCAAAATAGCAAGGACTATTTTGCAAGGCTAGTGGCCTAACCTGAGCACTTGAGGATGAAGGGCTTTTGCCCGAAACGTCGATTTTGCCTGTCCTCGGATGCTGCCTGAATTGCTGTGCTCTTCCAGCACCACTAACCCTGAGCACTTGAGGGGCTGGCTATCTGTAGCATAAAATACTGCCACCTGCTGTTCAAGGTTTGTCTCCTCACTAGGGAGCATTAATGAATAATGAGTCTGTCTCATTGCACAGAACTCTTTGAAATTATATATCAGTGTAGACGATGATGAGAAATTTGGCAACTAAAGTCATAGAGTCATAGAGATGTACAGCTCAGAAATACACCCTTCAGTCCTACTCGTCCTTGCCGACCAGACATCCGAAATTAATCTAGTCCCATTTGCCAGCACTCGGCCCAGATACCTCTAAACCCATCCTAATTCATATACCCATCCAGATGTCTTTTAAATGTTGTAATTGTACCAGCCTCCACCACTTCCTCTGACAGCTCATTCCATACATGTGCCACCCCCGTGTGAAAAAAGTAGCTCCTTAGGTTCTCTTTTATATCTTTCTACTCTCACCCTAAACCTATGTCCTCTAGTTCTAGACTCCCCCACACCGGGGAAAAGACCTTGTCTGTTTACGCTATCCATGTCCCTCCTGATTTTATAAACCTCTGTAAGGTCATCCCTCAGCCTCCAAGCCTCCAGGGAAAGCAGCCTCAGCCTATTCAGCCTCTCCCTATATCTCAAACCCTCCAACCCTGGTAACATTTTTGTAAATCTTTCACCTTTCACAACACCCTTTCTGGAGGGGGAAGACCAGAATTGCACACAAAATTCCAAAAGTGGCCTAACCAATGTACAGCCACATATGACCTCCCAACTCCTATATTCAATGCTCTGACCAATCAAGGTAAGCATGCCAAACGCCTTCTTCACTATCCTATCTAGGAATGATGAACCTCCAAGGTCTCTTTGTTCAGCAATACTCCCCAGGACCTTACCATTAGGTGTAAAAGTTCTGCTCTGATCTGCATTTCCAAAATGCAGCACCTCACACTTATCTAAATTAAACTCCATCTACCATCCTTGGCCCATTGGCCCATCTGATCAAGATCCCATTGTACTCTGAGGTAACCTTCTTCACTGTCCACTACACCTCCAATTTTGGTGTCATCTGCAAACTTACTAACTATACCTCTTTTGTTCACATCCAAATACTTTATATAAATGATGAAAAGCAGTGGATTTGGCATTAACTAGTTTATAGTACTTTACGGGCGGCACGGTGGCACAGTGGTTAGCACTGCTGCCTCACACCACCTGAGACCTGGGTTCAATTCCCGCCTCAGGCGACTGACTGTGTGGAGTTTGCACGTTCTCCCCGTGTCTGCGTGGGTTTCCTCCGGGTGCTCTGGTTTCCTCCCACCTTCCAAAGATGTGCAGGTCAGGTGAATTGGCTATGCTAAATTGCCCGTAGTGTTAGGTAAGGGGTAAGTGTAGGGGTATGGGTGGGTTGCGCTTCAGCGGGTCGGTGTGGACTTGTTGGGCCGAAGGGCCTGTTTCCACACTGTAATGTAATCTAATCTTTAATCATTTGCTAGTAACATGATGCAACACATTTTTAAGTTGTTTGTTGAACTCTGGATCTTTTCTCTTTTACCAGGTTAATGGCTGCATTCTCACAGTCAAGGGGTGACTAAAACTAAACAAATGCATTGCTCTCAGCTAGAAGACAAAGCACTTGATATAGATAAATGAGAGATGACTGAGTAGCAGGATTTACATGTAATGCATCAGCTTGAAAAAGATAGCCTACAGATGAATCTATCAACATTTACCGCATCCAGCTGAATTTTGGATATATTACTTTCAATCATAAACATTTTACTGTGAATTCGCTGTCAACTTGTTTGATTGCTTCTAGGTGCAGGCTGTCAGCATATTGCCAGGTGTCATTAATGCAATTACAATCTGCATACACAAGGTACAGAATGCAATACCACAGAACATGTCATAAGTAAGTTTCATGTCGTAAATAAATCGAGCATGAGAGAAAAGGAGAAATGCAATTGGAATGATGGGGCATGGGGCAAGCACATTCAAAAAGGAGTTTTGATGAGGCTTCTAAATGGAGGAAAGAGGTACCAGTTAACATATCACACTTGTCACAGCAAATTGGTTTGCATCGTATGTTCATGAAACAGCACTAAATGACAATTGAACAGGATCTCAATTAGTTTCAATTTCATATTCCCACAATACAAATGAACCATCACATCATGGGCTGAAGGGCTTGTTCCTATTCTGTACAGTTCTAAGTAGGAACATAGTTGTTGAATACAGGAATAAAATTGGATACATGCCAACTTACAAAGACCAAATAAAAACTTCAAAAAGTGTTGATGCAACCCAAAGCTGACAACTCAAAAAATCCGACTGGAAATCAACTCTGAATAAAAGTTACTGATGCAGTCATTTTTGATATAACACGATAGTTCCGTTCTCGTGGGATCTCAAATTATAAGAAGATCACATAATAGCCGCGCCATTTAACCTGATGGGGCTGGAATCACATTATAGCCAATACAGGTAAGGAAAGTTCATGTTCTACAAATAACAGTCTAAATTCTTCAAACGTGTTAAAGTCAATTCGCGATGAAAAAACACATGTTATAGCAGAGCCATCTGTATAAAATGCACAATATTGAAGATGCTGAAATCTGAAATAAAAACAGAAAATGATTAAAGCACAGATATGAATTAACCTTTCAGATCAATGACCTTCATCAGATTTTACTCTCAAATGTTTTGGTATCTGCTCAATACTTCATTCCTAGCCATCAACTAGACCTTTTTCCATACAACTGTCAGACTGTATTGAGTCAGACTGTTTACAACCTTACTGTTGCATTCAATCTCAACCTCATCGTCCAACAATCATTCAACACCATCACTAAGACAGCTATTTCATTCTTGTAATATTGACTATCTTGTCTCTAATATATTTCAGTATCAAATTTTATTTGACCATATTTCTGCATTTAAAGGTGTCAATACAAGTTATTGTTACTGGTGGTGTTGGTTCAATACTGTCACTCACCCCAATTTCTTTTAAAATGTGACTCCATTATTGTGTCATGGAGATACACAAAGACATCAGCTTTTATGTCTGGGTGGGAACTTTTACTCAACTGCTTCAAAATGCCTGCAGCCATGTGCTTCAAAGTTCGATTTCAATTCCTGCAACCATAGCCTCAGGCATCACTGATAGCAAGATGCACATGGTGAGTAGTCAACAGACACATACAATTGATCTCTGAACAATTGAATATAACATCTTTCCCCCTTGTAACGAAATGACCTTTCTGGGTTTGGTTAAGAAAAAAAACAAAGCATATGTAAGGTATAGACAGGATAGATCGAGTGAATCCCTAGAAGAGTATAAAGGAAGTAGGAGTATACTTAAGCAGGAAATCAGGAGGGCAAAAAGGGGACATGAGATAGCTTTGGCAAATAGAACTAAGGAGAATCCAAAGAGTTTTTACAAATACATTAAGGACAAAAGAGCAACTAGGGAGAGAATAAGGCCCCTCAAAGATCAGCAAGGCGGCCTTTGTGTGATTAGATTAGATTAGATTAGATTACATTACAGTGTGGAAACAGGCCCTTCGGCCCAACAAGTCCACACCAACCCGCCGAAGCGAAACCCACCCATATCCCTACATTTACCCCTTACCTAACACTACGGGCAATTTAGCATGGCCAATTCACCTGACCTGCACATCTTTGGACTGTGGGAGGAAACCGGAGCACCCGGAGGAAACCCACGCAGACACGGGGAGAACGTGCAAACTCCACACAGTCAGCCTAAGGCGGAAATTGAATCCGGGTCTCTGGCGCTGTGAGGCAGCAGTGCTAACCACTGTGCCACCGTGCCGCCGTGTGGAGCTGCAAAAAATTGGGGAGATACTAAATGAGTATTTTGCATCAGTATTTACTGTGGAAAGGGATATGGAAGATATAGACTGTAGGGAAATAGATGGTAACATCTTGCAAAATGTCCATATTATAGAAGAGGAAGTGCTGGATGTCTTGAAAAGCATAAACGTGAATAAATCCCCAGGACCTGATCAGGTGTACCCGAGAACTCTGTGGGAAGCTAGAGAAGTGATTGCTGGGCCTCTTGCTGAGATATTTGTATCATCGATAGTCAAGGTGAGGTGCCGGAAGACTGGAAGTTGGCAAACGTGGTGCCACTGTTTAAGAAGAGTGGTCAGGACAAGCCAGGGAACTATAGACCCAGTGAGCCTGACGTCAGTGGTTGGCAAGTTGTTGGAGGGGATCCTGAGGGACAGGATGTACATGTATTTAGAAAGGAAAGGACTGATTAGGTATAGACAACAAGGCTTTGTGCATGGGAAATCATGTCTCACAAACTTGATTGAGTTTTTTGAGAAAGTAACAAAGAGGTTTGATGAGGGCAGAGCAGTAGATGTGATCCATATGGACTTCAGTAAGGCGTTCGACAAGATTCCCCATGGGAGACTGATTAGCATGGTTAGATCTCACAGAATACAGGGAGAACTAGCCATTTGGATCCAGAACTGGCTCAAAGGTAGAAGACAGAGGGTGGTGGTGGAGGATTGTTTTTCAGTCTGGAGGCCTGTGACCAGTGGAGTACCATAAGGATCAGCGTTGGGTCCTCTACGTTTTGTCATTTACATAAATGATTTGGATATGAGCATATGAGATACAGTTAGTAAGTTTGCAGATGACATCAAAAGTGGAGGTGTCGTGGACAGTGAAGAGGGTTACCTCAGATTACAACAGGATCTGGACCAGATGAGCCAATGGGCTGAGAAGTGGCAGATGGAGTTTAATTCAGATAAATGCAAGGTGCTGCATTTTGGGAACGCAAATCTTAGCAGGACATATTCAATTAATGGTAAGGTCCTAGCAAGAATTGCTGAACAAAGAGACCTCAGAGTGCAGGTTCATAGCTCCTTGAAAGTGGAGTCGCAGGTAGATAGGATAGTGAAGAAGGCGTTTGGTAAGCTTTGCTTTATTGGTCAGAGTATTGAGTACAGGAGTTGGTGTGCAATTCTGGTCTCCTTCCTATCGGAAAGATGTTGTGAAACTTGAAAGGGTTCAGAAAAGATTTACAAGGATGTTGCCAGGGTTGGAGGATTTGAGCTATGGGGAGAGGCTGAACAGGCTGGGGCTGTTTTCCCTGGAGCGTCAGAGGCTGATAGGTGACCTTATAGAAGTTTACAAAATTATGAGGGGCATGCTTAGGGTAAATAGACAAAGTATTTTCCCTGGGGTCAGGGAGTCCAGAACTAGAGGGCATAGATTAGATTAGATTACTTACAGTGTGGAAACAGGCCCTTCGGCCCAACAAGTCCACACCGACCTGCCGAAGCGCAACCTACCCTACCCCTACATTTACCCCTTATGGGCAATTTAGCATGGCCAATTCACCTGACCTGCACATCTTTGGACTGTGGGAGGAAACCGGAGCACCCGGAGGAAACCCACGCAGACACAGGGAGAACGTGCAAACTCCACACAGTCAGTCACCTGAGGCAGGAATTGAACCCGGGTCTCTGGCGCTGTGAGGGAGCAGTGCTAACCACTGTGCCACCGTGCCGCCCAAAGGTTGAGGGTGAGAGGAGAAAGACATAAAAGAGACCTAAGGTGCAACTTTTCTACACAGAGGATGGTACGTGTATGGAATGAGCTGCCAGAGGAAGTGGTGGAGGCTGGTACAATTGCAACATTTAAGAGGCATTTGGATGGGTACATGAATAGAAAGGGTTTGGAGGGATATGGGTTGGGTGCTGGCAGGTGGGACTAGATTGGGTTGGGATATCTGGTTGGCATGGATGGGTTGGACCAAAGGGTCTGTTTCCATGCTGTACATCTTTATGACTCTATAACAAACATATGTACATCAAGTTATTTCTTAGAATCCAGAGTCTCCATTTTCTTCAAATACCAAAATAGTCTTTGAGATAAGACAGTCACAGATGATGACACTGTGATAAATGAATTTCAATAAGGCAGATGATCAACATCCCTAGCATCTTTGGAAAAGGAAATATATCCTGTTCTCGAAATACACTGATCTGCTGACTACCAAGTGTCTCACATTCTACTTTTTGTTGTCATCGATTTTGTTACTATTTGATATTTTTTGTTTGTGATATAGATAATGACTTCTTGTGATTTTAACTTGGCCATCTGATGCAGACCTAATCTCTCATGTCAATTTGTGGTTTCTTTGCAAGAGTTTGTTTGTTGAAGTACCCTTTTGATTTATCTATTGATTTGTAATTTCTTCTGCTTTTGTTCTGATATTCCCCATGGAATAGTGGTGATGGTTTAAGAATGATCAGTGGCATATGAAGGTTATGATAGGTTCAGATAGCATGTGATGGATTAATACATACAAGATAGGATGTGATTGGAATATTTGAGTATTTTTCCCTCTAACCTGGATTATGTTCGGTATTATGTTGTCACTATTCATTTGTGGCTTGTATCACAAGTCATATGAGTTCTCACAATTCAGTGAACTGACTGGAAAAGAACTGCGATCTATTGTCCATACGGAGAGGTTCCAGCAAATTGTGTTTTGTAAACAGCTTGTCTAGAATGTCATTCACTAAAATTTGGGTTCTGGAGTTTGTTATAGAAATTTCTGGCCATTCGCTATGTAGATCGTGAACAATTAAAAAATCCTAGGAGCTGCTTGGTTATCTCCAAAACTATTTACTTGTTGCCACAGTTTTATTTCTCCTTCGGAGGTACTGCGCACAGTTTGACAGAGTTTTTAATGAATTAAAAGCTACATCATTTCAAATTAACTCTTCCATGTGACAGTCTACTGCTGCCTACCAAACTGCTTCATTGTTTTATCTAAATAGTGTCCCTCATGTGAAAAATGCAATGCATATTGCTGCAACACTTTGGAAATAACTACTTGAGTTCCACTGCAGGCAAGTTGCATTGATAAAACTCAAGCTTATTTCATAGTCCATTGTACAAGAACAGTTTTACCCCTATTTTCCAGCCCACTCAGTTTCTGTGCTGGCTTATATTTTGCAGTATGTTTCCTGTCGCTGATTCTGCCTTCAACCGCAGTCATGATTGCAAGCCACTCACTTCCCACTGTGTTAGAAGCATGGCTAAGAATGTCAGCTACTTGGCTTTGTGAACCTGCAAAGTATTTGACTGCAAAGTTGTACTTAAAAAGATGATCTGAATACCTGCTGATGTTAAGAGGCTAATGGACTTGGCGATCCATGCGGAGAGTGAAATTTCTGTCGCATTACATAGAATCATAGAATCATACAGTATGGAAACAGACCCTTTCTGTCCAACAAATCCATGATGAATGGCAAATTCTTCAGCAGAAGTTTTGCTACTTTTTCATTCTCACTTATTGGGTGATACCACCATACAGTAAAAATACTTCTGTGTATGCGTGTTCACACATGGGATATTTGGATTTGCACAGAAGCAGACACTCGTGATAGCACAGCTAGTACATTTCCATTGCATATGCAAAAAATTGGAACATTTTAACGAGGCAGTTACAAACCTATTCACGGCATCTTGGATCTCAGTCCAAGGCGAAAGTGAGGACTGCAGATGCTGGAGATCAGAGCTGAAAATGTGTTGCTGGAAAAGCGCAGCAGGTCAGGCAGCATCCAAGCAGCAGGAGAATCGACGTTTCGGGCACGAGCCCTTCTTCAGGAATGAGGAAAGTGTGCCAAGCAGGCTAAGATAAAAGGTAGGGAGGAGGGACTTGGTGGAGGGGCGTTGGAAATGCGACTATGGCATTTCCAATGCCCCTCCCCCAAGTCCCTCCTCCCTACCTTTTATCTTAGCCTGCTTGGCACACTTTCCTCATTCCTGAAGAAGGGCTCGTGCCCGAAACGTCGATTCTCCTGCTCCTTGGATGCTGCCTGACCTGCTGTGCTTTTCCAGCAACACATTTTCAGCTCTCAGTCCAAGGCTTAAATTTAATAATCCACAGTGCTCATTACATTAAAATAGCTAAAGATTACACATTCATGGAAGGAACGAATTCATTACATCAGTGACTTAAAGCTTTCTTGAATTCTGGTTAGGAGAGCTTTTTTTTAGTTGACAGATTTAAACTTGCTCTGTCTCCTTTGCAGCCTCCCCTTCCCTCCTTTGTAACAGCCACCCCGCACCTCTCTTAAAGCCTTCCTCTCACACATAACGATCTTACAGGCTATTTCTCCCCTTTTACACCTCTCGCAGCCTCCTTCATCCCCCTCACGCCCTTTCTGCTGTGTCTTTTCCCAAACCCCAGTTTCAGCCTCTTTGCCCTAACCACCTGTCTGTAACATTCTTTCAACCCCGCCTCCCCATCGCTGATCATCAACTTTCTCCCATAGTCCTAAGAACTCTATCTTCATGTTTTATGAAAGTCTTCAACATATGGATTCCATCAGTTTCCTGTGGCAAAGAACTCCACAGGTTCATCAGTCTCTGGTTGATGAAATTCCTCCTAAAAGGCCTACGCTTATCCTTAGACTGTGACCCCTAATTCTGGATTCCCCAGTCATCAAGAACAATCGTCCTTCAGCTAATCTGTCTAATTATGTTAGAATTTTATAACTTTCATGAGATCCCCCTCCCATTCTTCTAAACACTAGTGAACATAGTCCTAACCAATCTCTTCCCATACAGCAGACCTGCCATCCCAGTAAACCTTTTTTTATACTCCCTCAATTGCTAGAACAGTGTTCCTCAGATAATGAGACAAAAACTGTCCCCCAACGTCTCGTGTTGCCTCCTTCTACCCCCACATCTCTCAGAGGTTCCTTTGTCCAAACATCATTAGCACCTTCTTTCCATCCTTCTGTACCTCCTCATTGCTCTCCACATTCCTTCCACTTTCATCCCCCTGGTTCTCAACTCCCAGAGCCCAGCAAAAGGCTCACTAATTGATCCTGTCAATGCCAGCACAAAGTTTCCAAACTGCTCACTGCTCCTCGAATCACAAGGAGCATGTTTATTGTTGATATGGGCTTACTAGTAAACAGTCTATAACTGGAGACGCAGCTCCTTGCCATTTCTGTCCATTTTATTTACTGGAGCAATTTGTCTCTGATTGGTTGCCCCTTCAGTAAACTTTTCTGGATGATCTGGGGACTTACATGAGTGGATCTACTCGCTGCCCCCATGTATTTCGTGAACTAATGCCAACACTTTCACGTTAGATAGATTCGCAAGCTCACAAATGTTTTTAAAATTGCTGTGTATAAATTTTACTCCATTACTCTCACTTCATATCTTAGAAAGTCAATCTTGGATGGCATGAATATGCAGCCATATTTGTTGAGCATCAAATAGTGTTGGGCAAGTCAAGTGAGCATCATTGATAATCATAAACAATGGCTTCATTAAGTATATTGAATGTCTCTTCAATATCAGATAAGACTGAAGCAAAGATCTACTGTAATGCATTAAGAGCCAACTAATCCATTGGGGATTCTGAGGTACTGAAACACACCTTTTTGAATACCAAAAGCTGTAAACATTTTGTTTTTGTTCTGCAAGAAGTATCTGAAGATAGCTCTGTGACATATTAAGCTTCATAAACGCTGTGGAGTTATGAAATGATGCCTAGTTCTTGGATCGTCACAGATGTATACTTGTTGACCACCTTAAGGTCGACACAGTTTAAATACACCATTTATGCATTGTTCAATGACTGGGATCATGATTGATTCACTACAGTGTACGTGTTTCATATTCAGAGTACTGATGAGCAACACCAAGCAAGCTCAGTTAAAACATAGTGAAATGCCCTTTGTGCATTGCCAATATGCATGAGCAAAACTAAAACATTAGTCATATGAAAATTATCATTATAATGCATAAACTTTAAGTATGTTCATTTATATGTTTCGGTTTTACATTCTGTGATTTTAGTGTTTGTCAAAACATAGTCACAAGGATGACTAAAATGAGATTATGCCACATCATGTAGCAGGAGATAATTGCCAAAGGTTAGGTTTGAATTTTATTGCTATTTATTATTATGTACTGGACTGAGAAAGGACTCATATGGAGGTTCAACACTTTGCAGCCATGTTGAAAACTTTATTTACAATTTCCCAACAGGGAGAACAGCATGGAAAAGCATAAATATAATCTTTAGCTGTTATAACACATAAGAACATAAAAACTAGGAGCAAGGGTAGGCAATTCAGCCCCTCGAGCCTGCTCTGCCAGCTAGTACAATCATAGCTTCAACTGCTCTTTCCTGCCCATTCCACATAAACCTTCAACCCATTATGAATTAAAATCCTGTCTACATGCTGCAGCCGGAGCTTCTCTGGTCCATCTGTTTACTTCTTGTTTCCTTCTCATTTATCCCCTTTTTAGATAGTTTCAATCTCTTGGTGTTTCTTTACCGCCCCCGTGGCAGGTCTCAGCCTGGTTTCTCAGCAGCCCATGGCAATATGTCAGTCCGGTCTCTCAGCAGTATGTGGCAATATGTCGGCCCAATCTCTCAGCGGTTCTCAGCCTGGTCTCTCAGCAACTCATGGCGGGTCTCTCAGTAGTTCATAACGGTGTCTCAACCTGGTCTCTTGGTGGCTCTCAACCTCGTCCCTCAGCTGGTCTCAACCTGGTCTCCCCTTGGCTCACAGCTGTGTCTCGGATTGCCATGCGAGTGGGTTCTGCCTGGGCATATTCCCAAAGGGGAATAGGAGTGATCACCAGGAGAGATCAGAAAGGCAGTAGCTTCAGCAGCTGAGGTCTCCAGGAGATCGAAATAAGTGGGGACACAAAGACTGTTGAAATTTTAACTTAATTTCCTAGTTTAAATTAAGAATGACTTCAATGTTAACTATTGCCTTATTTCCCTATTTTTCTACTTATTCTATGAAGTAATGCTTAACTTTTTAACTCTGTTTTCCTTGCTACTTTATACCTAAGTTTTTTGCACCTAGGTACCTTAGTACCTAAGGTGACACCTTGTGTGGTGACATTATACATTTTTCACTGTATGTCTGTACTTCTGTACTTGAGTACACATGATAATAAAGTCTAAATCTAAAAACCTAAATCTAAATTTATTTTAATGTCTCAGCATCACCTCATTCTGGGATAGTGAATCTCATAAATTCATGAACCTTTAGACAAGTAATTCCTCCTCAACTCTGTTTCATATCTGATAACCTAACTGTGATCTCTCATTCTAGATTACCCCACACGAGGAAGCCTTCTCTCTAATTCTACTTAGTCAATCACTTTTAGCATCTTACATACTTCTATTATATCTCTTTTCATTCTTCAGAAATCCATAGTGAAAAGGCTAAACTACTCAGTGTCTCTTCATAAGACAAACCCTTCATCTCTGGAATCAATCTAGTGAACCTCATCCAAACTGCCTCCAACACAATTTCATCCCTTGTCAAGTAAGGGGACCAAAATTTTACACAATACTCCAGCTGTAGTCTCACTAATATCTTGGAGCAACACTTCCCTATTTCAAAATTATATTCCTTTGGCAATAAATGCCAAAATTTCATTTATCTTTCTTACTACCTGTTACTGATTTTCTGCAATTCATGCACAAGGATATCCAGATCGCTTTACATCAAAGAACTGTAAAGTTTCTCTCTATGCAGATAATAACTTGCTTGTGTATTCCTCCAGCCAAAAAGAATAACCTCACACTTACCCATCTTAGACTTCATCTCCTAAATTTTGGCCCATTCATCTAACCTATTTGCAATTTTTAAATTTCATTGTGCAATGTACTTTCCCACCTCTTTTAATGTAATCTGCAAATCCGGCTATAGTAGTTTCTATTCCTGCATCCAAGTCATTAAACTAGATTGTAAGTAGTTGGGACGCAAGGACCAAACCCCATGACAAACCACTAATTACCTCTTTCTAATGAATAAAAGACCCTTTTATCCCAACTCTCTGTTTTCTGTTGGTTAGCCAGTCTTTTAACCAAGCTAATAAATTATCCCTAATCCCAGATGATCTTACCTAATGTGTTAACCTTTGTGCAGCACCATACCAAAGCCTTCTGGCAAGATCTACAGGATCCCTATTATCCACATTGCTTGTTACATCTTCAAAGAACTCTATCAAACATGATTTATCCCGTATAATATTTTGCTAGCTCTGTTGCTCTGTATTTTGGATAATAATAGATTTAATAATGGATGCAGACAATTTCCCAATATCACGTGTTGAACTAACTGGTCTGTAGCTTCCAGCGTTTTGCCTCCCTCCCATTTTGAATAAAGTTGTTATAGCAGCACTTTTCAAATCTATGGAAGTATTCTCATATCCAGGTAATTTTGGAACATTACAACCAATGGATCCATTATCTCTGCTGCCACTTCCTTTAACACTGTAGGATGTAGGCCATGAGGCTCTGAGGACTTGTCTGCTTTCAATGCCAATAGCTTACTCAGTACCTTTTCCTGAGTGATACTGATTGTTCTAAGTTACTCCCTTTCTATAACCTCTGCATTACTTGTTACTTTTGGGATGGTGCTAATGTCCTCCATCATGAAAACTGAAGCAAAATATTGATTTAGTGACTTCACCATTTCTGTGTTTCCCACTGTTAACTCCCCAGGCTCATCTTCCAAGGGGCCAACATTCACTTTAATTATTTTCATCCTTGTTTTATACTTATAGAAGCTTTTGCTATTCATTTTTTTAATATTCTGTATTAGTTATCTTGCATAATTTACCTTTGCTGTTTGTATGACTTTCTTTGTAACCCTTTGTTAACCTTTAAAAGTTTACCAATTTTCCAGTCTGACACTTGCTTTTGTAATATATCTTATTTTTTGTGTTTATATTATCTTTAACTTCTTTACTTATCCATGGATGTTCCCCTGCCCTTTACAATCTTTCTTTCTTTCTGGAAGTTTTTTTTGGGGATTAATTGTATATCTCCTTCAACATGTGCCACCGCTCTTCAACTGTCCTACCTTTCAGTCTTACCAACCCAACCATAAAGGCCAGATCTATCTTCATGCCTATGTAATTACCTTTGTTTACTTCAGAACAGTAGTGTTGGACTCCAGTTTCTCATCCTCCAATTGAATTTGTCACTCTAGCATTCTATGATCACTCTTCCCTCAAGGATTCTTTACTATGAAATCATTAATTAATCCCACCTCAATACACACCTCCAAATCTAGAATAGGCTGCTCACTGTTTAATTTCACGATATATTACTCCAAGAAACAATCTCTAATACATTTAATGAATACTCCCTCAAGACTACCTTTGCAAATTGGATGAATCTAACATACGTGTACATTAAAATTACCAATGGTTACTGCTATAATCTACTACAGGTTGTGTAGTGGAGGTTTTAATTCCCACCATGCTATAATTGTCCAAAGAAGGCTTGATGCCCAAAATGGAAAGTGTTCCTTTCCCTTATTCTAACTTTATTGATTCTTCATGAATCTAAAGTCAGGCGTCCTTTTAATAGTTAACAAAGTTTCTGTGCTAAAAGTGGTGTGACATCAGACCTATTGTAATCTTATCTGCTCTACGTGCTCAATATTGCTGATCAAACGTCGATATGTCAGTCACAGGCCATTACACAATTGACAGCTATGAACATTCTGAACAAACAGGAGCAGGCTGAACGTAGTGTTACTTAGCTTTTCAAATGCAGGCATTTCATTATGTCTTTGTGTAATGTGATCATCTACACAGTGAACACTGTAAAGTGATCATTTGGTATCTGTTTACGTAACAACAATCACCACACATCAAAACATAATTTCCGAAAGTGAAACCCAGGCCTACACACAAAAGAGTAATAGCCTTGAATTACATGCTCCCTTTTGCAATCTGCAAAGAACCATTCAGTGCATAAGGTATTTTCTGAGATGAAGTCACTTCTATAAAGTATGTGAACATGGCAGCCAATTTGTGCACAATGATATAAATTACAGTATAACCTTTTTAATGTTGTTAGCTGACAAATAGATTTTGGCAGCACACTGGGAGAGGACTATCCTGCCCTTTATAAAATCAGCATGACCGTGAGAAATTCAACTGGGATTTGATTCAATATCACATCTATCTCTATGCCAATTTACTCGTGACTCACGTAATAATCCAGAGACTATAATCCTCACGGTCATGTCCTTTTTATTCCTAATTCCTGATATTCCCTAACAGGGCCTCTTGCCTACCCTTGCCTGTGTTTTTGGTCCTAACATGGACTACAACCCCTGGATCCTCCCCCTCCCACTCCAATATCCTTTCAAACCCATTCTTGATATCCCTTACCTTGGCACTGGGCAAGCAATGCACTATGCACGATTCTTGAACCTGCTAAAATAACTCCACGGAGGCTGGTATCCCATCTCCAATTCACCCTTTATTTACATGTGCACAGTACATGAACTCTGACCAGCTGGCTCAGAACCAGTCCCTAGAGTAGTGAGAATTTCTGAGACTCCTGTTTATATCTGTCAGCCAGGGCTCCTTGATTGACCGAGGTTAACAGCTCCAATCAGGCAACTCATACTCAATGAGATCCACCTGACCCTCATTCCAATCACTACAGATGCTATCAGTGCCCCTCATTATAAAATATCCTACTACTGACAGTTCTTTTTGCTCCCCTTCTGGAATGGCCTACTACATCATAATACAGTAGGCAATCTGCCCTTCGTCCCAACAGTCCTTTTCCCCATCCACACAGGGAGCAAGTACCTCATACTGTTGGACAAGGTCAAGAGCTGAGGCTCCTCCAATGCTAAATTCAGGATCTCTCTACCTGTTTCACTTCCAAATTTGAGTAATTAACATGTAGGGTGTAACTGCCTCCTGAAACACAGCACCTAGGTTACTGTCTCCCTCCCTGACATGTCTCCCTGTTCAAAGCTCAGAATCCAGCAGATCAATCTGGTGGAATTCCTTGAGTAACCAGTGCTTGTTACAGATGTGGTTATGATAAACCACAATAGGGTCCACCAGCTCCCATATCATATAACTATATCACATCACCTGGTCCTGCATCTCCAAATTATTTAATTAGTTTTTAATTTGTATTTTTAAATTTTTTACTGGTCTTTACTGTTTAATCTATAAAATATTTCTCCAATTTAACTTTAGCCAGAAAATAATTTAATAAGGTGTTCAAATCAGCAGCTACTTTACCAATTTATGGCTTTTCCCATGATATCAGTGTTTTTTCATTATTTCTAATCCTTGAAACTCCTCCCTGTTGCGTCCTCTGCTTCTATCTCTTCTCTCTCCAGTCCCCCAGGCAAGTGTGTAAGCCTCAAGCCTTGGCCTTGCTTGTTATTTTTTGTTCGGTCTCAGTGTCCTCCCTCACTGGGTCCTCTTTCCCCTTATGCACTAAATTCGCTGAGACCTTACTTGGATATTAAACAGTAGAAGAACTTACTAATGAGAGAAAAGGCAGAACTGATTATCTCCTCCCTCTTTTACCCAACATCCTGTTTCACCAAACTCCAGTTACACTCTAATGCAGCAAGGCAGCAATCCAGTGAAGACCACTAGGCAGACAGTGGGACATCAAGCCATTGTCTGGTTGTCTGGTGGAATAGTCAAGTCCACAAAGCAAACATTAGGGTTTCAGCAGTGGGTGAGCTGAATCAGGGATGGGTTTGGGTCATATTACTGAGGTAGAACTGGATAGTCTTAGTCATGGTGAAAATAATTGTTTGGAGGTCACCTTGGAGTTGAGTATGACACCACAGTTCTGAACAGTCTGGCATAGTCTCTTGGTTCTAATTCTTCATACCATGCCTCAGCCAATGACATTTGATTTAGAGATATTGCTTTTCCAATTGAATAAAAACGTACACAATATACCTGTTTAATAACAGCCAGTCAGAGGGTATATCAGGAAATATTATGTAAATAACATATTATCAGAATCAATGAATTAGTGGCCCGATATTAAAGAGGAGGTGGGGAGATGATAGTGTAAAGATAAAGCCACTAGACTAATAACCTAGAGCCCCAGATTGATGTTTTAGGACAGTATGATGGTTCAGCAGTTAGCATTGCTGCCTTATAGCACCAAGGACCCAGGTTTGATTCCAGCCTTGAGTGACTGTCTGGGTAGAGTTTGCACATTCTTCCTGTGTCTGTGTGTGTTTCTGCAGGGTGCTCCACTTTCCTCCCACAGTCCAAAGATGTGCAGGCTAAGTGGATTGTCTGTGCTAAATTGCCCCATAGTGTTCAGGATGTATAAGGTAGGTGGATTAGCAATGGTAAATGTAGGGTTACAGCAATAAGATGAAAGGTTCTTCGGAGGGTTGGTGAAAATTCAATGGGCTGAATGGCCTCTTTCCACACTGTCAGGATTCAATGAGTGCGGGAAGGCTGAAAACAGCATTACAAAAACTGCACAAGCAAAGATCCTGCTGATTTGAGCTCATTAATATACCATAGTCACCTTCCTGAAAAAGATAGCTTGGTAGGCAGACAGCTGGGGTCACTGAGGTGGGGGGGGTGCAGTCAGGGACCCATGTGGATTGTCCCTAGCAATTGATAGGGCAGGGAAATTTGGCAATGTTGATGGGGAATGTCAGCAAGGAAGTGCAGCACTCACGAGGGTAAGGGTGGAGGTAAGTTATTGAGCCAGGAGAAGCCGAACATTTTCACGTGGGGCTACAGGAAGCTCTTCCTGACCCACAACGAATGGTCAAAGAACCATTTTTCCTGGGAAATCAAATCAGTTAAATTGCAGCTGCAACTTTAATCTGATTTTAAAGCCTCTGTCAGCCTTTTAAGGGAGCTCCATCTGTTCTGTGATCTTTTCCCTTTGACATTTAAAAGGGTAGAAATAGTATTGGATTGCCCTACCCTGATATTTTAATGGCCAATCTGACATTTCCCACCTAAATGATTGAAATACTTGAGATGGTCCTTTATTTCAAAGTACTGGTGATATTTTGGGTTCAAATTCACAAGATTACCAGATAACCATGTCTATGTTTGGCTATTCGATTCATCTCTGTGCATCCATACAAAAGTACTAATTTGTCCAGGAGACTGTACATCTCATATGAAGAAGAATCCTCTGATATTAGACCAAACTTTGCACTTATTAGCTTCAGCCATTTCATTTTGAAATTTTGAAATAATATCCGGATATACAGTTTGCATGCTATTAACCATACTTCTTTATGATAATTCCTCAGACATTTGTTTTCCAGATTCAAAAGTGCCACTTTATAGTAATTCTAATGGCTAACAACCTTGTGGTTTGTATTGGCACTGCCTCAAAATCTCCATTACTTTCCTATTAAACTGGACTTGGTACTCAATGTTTGGTCTCACCAGAACACTACATTATCTTTGACTTAGATTTGACAATGCAACTCAACTTGCTGTTCGCTTAGTTGAATGTGATTGTGTTTATATCATTGTTATGTGTTTACAATAGTAAAGCAGTGGACTTGATTATTGCTGCTGTTTAGTTACATATTGCTTTTACTAAAGAAGAGAGTACGATAAATGATGACTGTGTCTGCAGGGCTCAAAATACATGGAGTCAGCAGACAAATGCTACCCCCATGGACCATCAAGACATTGGGGTAAATGTAATTGTAGAATTGCCACAGTGCAAAAATAGGCTGTTGAGTCTGCACCAAGCTGTCGAACAGCATTCCACCCAGCCCCCAACCCATCCCCATAACCCCAGCATTTACCATGACTAGTCCACTCGGCCTACACATCCCTAAACACTACAGACAATTTAGCATGGCCAGTTGACCTAACCTGCACATCTTTGGTCTGTAGGAGGAAACCAGAGTACCCAGCGGAACTCCATGCAGGGAGAATGTGCAAACATCACGTAGATAGTCACCCAAGGTTAGAATCAAATCTGGGATACTGGCGCTGCGACACAGCAGTGCTAACTACTAAACACCACACTAACCATCATAATGGAGACCAACCAATGTGAGAATAGTTGTCTGGAAATAGAATGGAAAGAATAGTGAGGAGCTGCTCCTATGATCACAAGTTGGTTCTCTCATGTGTTTGCTGCTATAGATGGGCAAATGTAGGAGAGAAACAATCTGTTCTTGAAGGGGCAGTTGGGAAGGTGAGTGGCTGCCGGAGTCTGCCATTGGAATTGCTGTTGCAGGTAAAGAGAGAAGAAGGGGTCTGTATGTGGGGAGACAAGGAGGAGTCTGCAAGCTGTGGGGAGGAGGGGCAACAGTGGGGTATGCATAGGGATGGGGAGAAGAAGAGGTTACAAAAAGGTTTGAAGAAGTGGTTGTACAGAAGGGTAGAAGGAATCTCAATGAGGAAAGGTTGTCGCAAGTGTATTTGAATGGGAGAGGTCTGTGTGGGTGGAGTTGAGAATATCAAAGAAGGAGACTGCAAAGGAGAGAGAAGAGTTTTAACCCTGTTGACAAAGGAATACTCAGCTAACTCAGGCACAGAAACTTAAATCACTGAGGTAGCAAATTCTTTAAAATCTCTACCTTACAGGTGCTCCTATGCTGGAAAATTGTAATGGAATCTAACTGTAATGAACACTGTGACAAATGTTCAATTTAAAACTGCCATTGAGATCTGAGGAACAGTGAAAAGAACAGTAACTGCCAGAATAAATTCTTCTATTTCTGTGTATGTGCGTTGGAAATACAGCAACTGTTACCTCACTGCTTTTCAGAAGGTGTGTTTTGTTTGATGGGTGTTTTTGTGTAGAAGTGCGTATCAACTATTTGGAAAGTCACATTTGTTTACTGACTTGTGCCTGTTGTCTTGTGCCAATTTAAATACTGTCGTTTCTCAGAAATCAACTATTTCCTTGTATTTTATGGCTTTAAGTTCAATGAAAGGTTGACAATTTGGGGTACTGATTAAATCTTTTAATACTGTCCCTGTGCGACTTTAAATATCCCACAATTCAACACAAATACAGAAGGTATTGTTATTACACGTCTGCACAGCATAATAAATGAGTTAGTGAGAACGATAAAAGAGCCCTGAAAACCAAAATATTCTGGAAAGGCACAAAATAGTCTTTGAGAAAAGATCAAGAATGGCCCTTGGGAAAAAATTATTTTGATCCCACTGTCTGGTTCTGCTTCTTTCCAACTCCTGCACTCTCATTGGCTGACTCATGCTCTAGCTAAATAAGTTTGAAGTATTTCTGCCTTTGGTTTGCCAACACATCTGTGAATGCAGTAATTTGCTGTATTAATCTACTTTTGTACCGCTGGAAAGTACAGACTGATGTATTTATGGTGAATGTCAGAGTAATTGAGAAAGGGATGGAATCAATTGAATTAATCAACTGATCTTCAGAACATGTAACGTAAGGTTACAGTGAGGAAAATGGTGTCTCCAAAAGGCCACATTCCATCCACAAACCTGCACCACATTATAATCCAAGGAAGTAAGTTGCACAGTTACCGTGAATTTTCATGTTACATAAATGATCATCCTATTGATAATAAGGATGCATTTCCAATTCAATACATACAAACTAACAGAGATTTTCCATTGTTTTGACCCCAGACCAAACTTCTATTTTTAAAGTAGACAAAGTGTGAGATCCATGAGATTTACTAAGTGAACAATGTCATATACTTCCATGGTATTGAACTACCATCAATACTTAAAATAACACCCTGTGCGGTAACATTGTACACTCTTCACTGCACACCTGTATTTTTGCACTTGAGTACATGTGAAAATAAAACCAAATTGTATTCTAAGAAACTTACAATACATTCTATAATACTACTTACTTCTAACACCAAGAATTAATACGTAACTATAGAGAGTATATCATAATCGAGCACCCACAGCACACATAAAAATATTAAATGTGATCCAGAGACCCTCCCCCCAGATTTCTCACATCAGCCTCTTCCCTGCTCCACCTCCACCCCCCTGACATTATTGGCATGGTGGGTTGACAAATATTATTAAATTTCATAAGGGAGTACAATTCTTTACTTATGCTAATTTGGCTTTGAACATCACAGGCTGCCTCAACATCTGTTTCATGTTGTACTGAATCAGTGTCCTATCCTGAGGTCATATTCCATGGACTCTGAAAACTGCATTCTAGGACTTACTTACACAAAGACACAGTTCCATCTTTACACTGGCAGATAACTTCACTGAGCTAGGTATGTCCCTGGGTTTTTCCTGAGCTCTAATCTTGTTCAGCTGTGTGGAGTAAATCCTGCTCATGAGGTTTTAAATCCTTTCTTTCTCATGAGCATTGAAGTATGAATATTCACAAGCACGTTTCAAGTCCCTCATGATGTAGCTTCACCAAGGTGAATCATTCCTTGCAGTTTTCAATGAGCACTGGCTCCACAGGGCCAATGGTTGTCCCACTTTCTCAACTCCTGAAGATTTTTACTAAGTCCTGACTCCAAATCTTAACTGCTTACTAATTCCTTGAACTTCTTCTCAAGCTAGTACTAACGGCACAGAGTTATCCAACTGCTCTTGAGTCCTTTCCAGTAATACTGATAACAATAGCTTTGCCTAATATGGAGGCTCTGTCTCTCTTCTTCCTTCTCTAACTCACTGTGACCCTAGAACTGCTTTCTAGTGACATCCCTAACATTTCGGAGAGACAAATTGAAACTTTTGTAAAAACCCATCCGGCTCACTAATGTTGTTTAGGGAAGGAAATCTACATCCTCACCTAGTTGGCCTGAATATGACTCCAGCTACACAACTAGGTGTTTGACTCTTGACTGCCCACTGAGCAATTAGGGATGGGCAATGAATGCTGACCTAGCTCAGTGATAGGATTGATTGCCCATGTGGTGGTAGCACTTACGATGCCAAACAATTGTGCCAAGCATTAGGTAGCTGCTAAATAAGTGTTTTATCATGACATAGTAATGTGGCCCAAGCCGGATGCAGAGTGAATGGTTGCTTTTTACATTGGTTGTAAATTCCTGAGCAAAGGTCAGGAAGTCTTAACAAGAAAGAACCAGCAGGAAAGAATGAGTTCACATTCCTCGAACATTCCTAAGAGCTTTATAAGCAATTAATTGATGTTAGAGAACGGTTAGTAAATTTAGAAAAAAATGACAGCCAATTTGGGACAACACACGTTATAAACAGAGAATGAGATGCCTGAGGATTTATTCTGTATTTGGGTAGTGTTATTTGGAGGAGAAATGCCAATCAGGATACCAAAACCACTCATTGCCCTTGATGTTTATTATTCACTCATGGGATGTGGCTGGCCTGTATTTATTACCCATCCTGAGGTGCCTTTGAACTCATTGGCTTGCTGGACCACTTCCGAAGGTAGTTGAGAGTCAGTGGCTCAATGGTTAGCACTGCTGCCTCACAGCATCAGGGTCTCAGGTTCAATTCCAGCCTTGGGCGACTGCCTGTGTCTGTATGGGTTTCCTCTGGGTGCTCTGGTTTCCTCCCACAGTCCAAAGATGTGCAGGTCAGGTGAATTGGCCATGCTAAATTGTCCATAGTGTAAGATGCATTAGTCAGAGGGGGGTGGGTTGGTGTGGACTTGATGGGCTGAAGGGCCTGTTTCCACACTGTAGGGAATCTAATCTAACCATATTGCTGATGGTATGGAGTCACATGTAGTCCAGACTAGCTGAGGACAGCAGATTTTCTTTCCTGAAGAGTAATAGTGATTCAGGTGAGTTTTTCCAACAATTGACAATGGTTTCATGTTTATCAGTAGATTCTAAATTTCAGACTTCTTCTTTTAAATTTAAATTCCACTATCTGCTGTAGCAGGGTTTGAAAAAAGATCTTCAGAAAATTAGAAGGTTCTGAACTAATAGTCTAACCAGGCAATCCCTCACCTACTTCAGGCAATATTTCCCATCCACCTGAGCAGGTAGAAAAGTAATTGCTTGCAGTGTTTCACTAGAGAATCAACCTCTTCAACAGCTCCTCAGTACTACATTGCTGTGACAGTCTGCAATATTGTTCCAGTCTTGGAGCTGATACAGGTTTGTCTGAAACTATAAAAGTGGTGTCCAAGATCTGTCATTTGAAAACTCTGATTGGAACAATTGAGCAATTATGAAAGTCATTGAATATTTGAGATTAGATTAGATTAGAGTCCCTACAGTGTGGAAACAGGCCCTTCAGCCCAACCAGTCCACACAGACCCTCCAAAGATTAGCCCACCCAGACCCATTTCCCTCTGAGTAATGCACCTAACACTATGGGCAATTGAGCATGGCCAGTTCACCTGATCTGCACATCTTTGGACTGTGGGAGGAAACCGGAGCACCCAGAGAAAACCCATGCATACACGGGGAGAATGTGCAAACTCCACACAGACAGTCACCCGAGAGTGGAATCGAACCTGGGACCCTGGTGCTGTGAGCCACCATGCGACTCACTAATTTCACTATATTGTGAATCCAGTAATAGTGAGGTGGATTTGATTTGTCTTGATATGGTTGTGTCATACCAGTAATCAGATGGGTCATGCCAACATCAAACGCACTGTAGAACATGGATCTTTGGAGATGTGGCCAGCGAGTATTGAGCTTATGTGATCCAGCCAATGGAGTTGCCACTGACTCAAGAGGGTAGTTATATTGGGAATCCCTGCATGCTGGTGTATTCCTAAACTCAGTATTCTTTACTGCCAGGAAATGCCAATATTCATTTGAGGCAATCGCTATACAAGCTGCTCAGCCACTTATCTTGACTTAAGTAGTCTGAGCTTACTGCTGTAAAGGTGGAAGCTGAGACCTCAAATTTAGCATGCACACAGCTTCATCTTTTTTGTTGTTTACTGTTGGTCCAGGCTCAATATCTCAATTTTAACATGACAACTCTGGCCTTGGCAATGCTGGTACTGATTTTAGCAATAAGGAACAGATTGTTGGTAATTGTTGAGTCAAGGTGTGTGAAGCTTTGTTGGCACTCTTGATAGAAAACAAATTTGTTATGTCCTTGTCAGTAACTTTCTTTTTTCACTTTGGGATGTGGCACATCACTGGCTGGCCAGCATTTATTGCCTATCCTTAGTTGCACTTGAGAAGGTGGTAGCGAGCTGCCTTCTTGAACTGCTGCAGTCTTTGGGTTTGGGTTGACCCAAGGGAGGGAATTCCAGGATTTTGATCCAGCGACAGTGAAAGAATGGCAATATATTTCCAAGTCAGGATGCTGAGTGGTTTGGAGGGGAACTTCCCAATGATCTTCCCAATATTGATTTCAAGTCCAACTCATTGCAGGCTCAGGAGAACAAATCTATAAGCTATTTCAAGAAGATGGTACAACAAGTACATAAATACCATATGAAAGCTCAATGTGTTTCTGCGAAATGTTGAATCTTCTGATTAAGTCTCCTCTGCGATGTACAAAACAGTAAGTGAAATTATCCCTTGTCAAATTTTCTCAACTAGATTATCTCCCAATGCATGAGGTTCTGTTAGAAATGAGGCATAATTTCAAGGTCCTCCTAAAGTACATGCCAGATACTAGGATGAATTCCCCAGGACAGGAATTAGACAAAGTACTTGTGGAGAATTACATCAGATCAGCTTACTGCCATCTCAGCCGTTCCTGCCTTGATCACCACTGGTCCCTCCCGATCCTACAGCTTTCCCTGTTATCTACGACACCAACTGCAATTTCTTGGAATACTACATGTTAGAGAGCATTAGGCTGGGAAAAGTAATTCTTAGTGACAAACCCCATCTGTTGAATGGCAGGTTTTGCACTGCCATAGCAAGTGTGGTCCTTGCTAACAGATTCAGGACAAACTAGGACCTCCATGCTGCTAACCTTCATTGCTAAAGCCTCTATACAAGCTGCACTTCTGATAAGATACAAACAATGCTGCATGTTACTAAAGGATGTCCTTTCTGCAGATTAACATCTTAGCTCAGAAAATTAATAGAATATTGCTTTGCTTCAGGGATTTGTTTTCACTAAATAAATAAAAATAAAAATCTGCAAATTGCCACAATTTTGCCAAATAGCCTAATGGCCTAATTTCTGCTCATACCTTACGGTTCTTTTTAATTCATTGGGTAGATTCTTTATGAATAACAAAACAATTATGACAGCCTACTGGGCTGTCATGTTTTCTACTTTTTTGGACTTTTTACATGTCTGACTCTCTATTGTGTTGCCTACCACAGCAACACTGAGCCCTGGCAAGCTCCCACTTCACAACAAGAAGTCTGCTTGATGGAGTGGATAAAATGGACTGGATTTTGCTGTTAGAAGTCCTGCTATCACTGGATGTCTGTCCAGAGAGGAGAATATAGTTCATACACTATAGAAACTTCTATTTATAGGCAAGCAAATAGGAAGAGATTATTGAATTCAAACATGAGACCATGAGAAAGAGAGGTTGGTGAAACTACACAGAAGAAATCAGGAAATGGCAGAGATGTTAATCAAATACTTTGTATTGGTTTATCATAGTAAAATACACAAATGAATTTCTAGAAATGAGGAAATTAGGCTTTAATAAGAATCACAAACTTAAAGGAATCAGTATTCATAGAATCACAAGAGCCTATCGAGTCCATACTAACTTTCCGAGGGGCATCCCAAACCTCGACCCTATCCCTGTAAACCTGCATCTCCCATGGCTAATTCTCCTAGCCTGCACATTCCTGGACACTATCGGCAATTTAGCATGGCCACTCCACCTAACCTGCCCAACTTTAGACTGTGGGAGGAAACAAGAGCACCCCAAGGAAACCCATGCAGACACAAGGAGAATGTGCAAACTCCACACAGACAGTCAACTGAGGGTGGAATAGAATCAGGGTCCCTTGTGTTGTGAGGCAGTGATGCTAAGCACTGAGCCACTGTGTTGCCCCATAGAGAGGAAATTCCAGGATTTTGACCCAAAAATAGTGTAAGAATAGCAATATGTTTCTGAGTTGGAGGGGATCTTGAAGGTCATGGTGTTCCCATGTGTCAGTTGCCCTTGTCCTTCTACATGAAAGTGGTTGTGGGTTTGGAAGGTGCTGTCTCAGGATCTTTGGTGAATTCCTATGCATCTGGTAGATAGTATACATTGCTGTAATTGAGCATCTGTGGTGGAGAGAGTGGATGTTTGTGGATGCAGTGCCAAACAAATGAGCTGTTTTATCTTGAATGTTGTCAAGCTTCTTAGTGAAGAAATTAATGGAATGGAGTGTCTTTAAATCCTTTCAATTGCACAACATGTATCCTCAGATTTTAAGAAAGGCAACGGCAGAGATATGGTTGTACAGGTACTTCTACTATTACGCGATAGTTGTGTTCTTGTGCGACCCCGGTCTAGACAAAAATCACGCAATACAAATACACTTAAATTATTAGCAATGTAATTCTGTTACAGCCAAGACATAATTTAAAAGTTCGTGTTTCAGAAAAAGTGTTCCCTAATCACCCAATCACGTTGTAGCCAATTCACATTAACAAAAGATGCATTATAGCAAAACTGCCTGCATTAGGTTTGATGTTCCAAAATTTCATATATTTTAGAACAGTTCACCAGGTTTCAGAGGTAGGAAACACAGCACTACAATTTAACAAAAGTGGAAGACGAGAAACGAGAAATATAGGCTAGTTTGCCTAACATCAGTAGTGGCAAATGCTAGAATCTATTATTTAGAATGTACCATGTATGCTCGTGTAAAAATCGATCTCATATAAATGTCGACCCCTTATTTTTGGCCAAAAAATCTTGAATTTTCCATATATCATATGTAAAGGTCGACCCCACTATATCACATTATAAACCTCTTACAAAAAAAAACTGCATGGCCCCACTTAAATGAAATCGCATTCATTCATTCATACTGGTAACACTACACATTGCTCCTAGTTTACTGTATTGCATCTCTATTTATTTGTATATTCATAACACTACTTAGCCCACTTTGTTTACTACAACACATTTTGATTCATTCATTCATTCAGACTGGTACTAAGTCTATTGGTACTTATCACACTTTGTTCACTATACATCCAAAAGTTAATATCATTAAGAAGTTAATCATTTTAATTGTGCCATTATATCTGAATAAAAATGAGATATATTAGCTACATTTATCTTTCATTCTTTAACAAATTTGTTAATGTTGCTGAGGTTCATTACATATGAAAGTAAATGGGAGGGAAACAGAAGAATTTGACGGGAAAGTTCATGACGCTTACACATTCAGAATTTAATAAATGTTCCTTTTTAAGTGTGCCATTATACCAGGCCATGACGATGTTGAACAGTGTAATTTTGCAGGATTTCAATGAATCTTTGACATGTTAAATTATCGTACTGGTACGTGTAAATAAAAGTTATTACCAGTAATTCATTCCTGTTTCTCTTGCTTTTATCCAGTAATTACCTTTACTGTAATTCATTGTGTTTTTCTTCTTTACCCAGGATTAGTTGGGCGATCAAATCAACTTCTGTTAATAACATGACATTACGAATTGCAGCGTGAATTTCAGTCCCTTGAAACTAGTACCCGTGTATTAGTTGACCCTATAAATTGAAACTTTAAAAATAGTCTAAAAATTTTGACTTTTACATGAGTATATATGGTAGTCAGAGGACACTTCAACATAGATCTATTAAAGGGAAATCTTGTTTTTGACAAACTAATGAGTTTTTTTGAGGATGTGACTACTAAGGTGGATAAATGAGAATTATGAAGAGTATTTGGATTTTTAAAAATCAATTGATACGGTGTCATATGATAGGTTACTGAACAAAATCAGGACTCTTGGGATTTGAGATTAAATATTACAATGGTTGAGGTTTGGGTAATTGACAAAAACAGAGTAAGAATAAAGAGGACATTTTCAGATTGGCAGGCTATAACATGACACCACAAGAATCAGTACTTCCATATCAGCTATTTACAATCTAGATTAATAAATTGGATGAGAAGACTGAGTGCAACATATCCAAGTTTTGACCCTCAGGTTAAGCCAACTGCAGTTGTCTCCCTCTAATGAGACAGCAGCACCATAGTCCAGTAGGACAATGGTCACTTTTATCTAAATTTGGTGATAAAACAAAGTTTGGAGGGAAGTGATGCAATCAGACCACAGTGTAGACAGGTTAAATTGCAAGAACATGGCAAATGGAATACAATGTGACAAAGTGCAAAGTTATCCACTCAGCTGGAAAAAATGAAAAATGTTGGTCTAGGTAAACCCAGTTTCCACTCACCTTTAAATATCTTCTCCCTTGGAGATACCTGAGTAAGGGCCTCCTAAAATGAATTTGTCCAGCAATCCATGACTCCAGCAGCAGACAGAATCAGTCATGCCACTTTTACTGCTGTGTTCTGTGATTTACATGTCCAGGAGACCTTTGTCAGCTCCAGTAAAAGACTAAGTGTGTAAGTTTGGCTTAGGATGTAATTTGATGTGTAAGATAGCATGCCAGATGGTAGAGGTTTGTGGGATGAGAAGCAGGTGAAGGGGATAGCCAAGTCAGTGAGGGAATAGGGGGCCAGGTAAGTGGGTTGCTAGGGCGCCAGGTAAGTGGTTGAGTGCTTAGGATTGTGGACTGTTGGGTCTGTGGTGGGGGTGAGGAGTGTTGTGTTGGATCCAGTAGGTTGTAGTTGGGCCTAGAGCAGTCAGGCCAGCAGGACAGAACTGGGGTGGTTGAGAGTTCAGTTAATTCACTTAACAGTTTAACATTTTTTGGATCACAGATTAACCAGATTCCAAGATCAAAACTGTAATTATAAATAAATTACATGGTCAATTGTACATTGTTAAAAATAAGCATTTCTAGGGTCATCTAATAATGGGTCCTCTGTAATTTTCATCACAAGATGGGAGAAGGCGAAGACAGTTAAACTAGTGAGGTGGGTCAAGTTGGGTGGCAGGGGCTTTGGGTTGAGCCAAGGATAGAGTATCAATATGGTCGGCATGAAAAGTATCAGCTCTGACTGGTAAGAGACTGTTTTGGTTTCAGGTGGGTGAGGCCAGCAGAGAGGGAGAGGTATTGATTTTGGAGGAGCTGGGAGAAGGCAGACCAGTGGGGCAGGTGTCAGTCAGGGGTGGATGTTGTGCCTGGAGGGTGATAGGGAAAGAAAAGGGTTTGGAAGGGGGAGCCAGATTAGGTTGGGGAGCTCTGGTCAAAAGGTGATTGTCAAAAGGTCAATGTCCAAGGTGGGTAATGGGGAAGAGTATCAATGGTGAGTCATGAGATTCAGTTTAATAGTTATCTAACAGTTATACTAGGTTTTTAATCCTCTAACTTTTTCTGCAAAACTATTAAGCTTGTCTATGTCCAAACCCTCAAATTTCTGCTGTCTACGGACTCTTTTGAAGGGCTCCAGATGCAGAGAATTGCACATCAAAAAATTTATCAGGAATTCCACATGGTCCCAACGCACTGTTCCAATATCTCTCATTGACATTTGAGGTCCTTTTATAATGGTAAAAGATTGGAGAATGTTTTATTTTGTTAGAACCAAGGTGCTCTTGAACATGACTCACTAAATTAATCTGCAAATACAGGAAGTGGTTAAGAAGGCGTACACTATGTTAACTTTATTAAGGGGTTGTGGAATGAGAGTAAAGGATTCTTACCACAGTTACAGACCATTGATGAAACCACACCTGGAGTACCGTGAGCTGTTTGATGTTCTTACCTAAGGAAGAATATATTTGCCTGAGAAAGTGTGCCACAAATGTTTACTGGATTGATTCCCAGGATATGGAGATTGTCCTCGAGGAGAGATTTAACAAACTAGATCCAACGTCTCTAGAGTATAGAATGAGGACTAACGTATTTGAAACATTCTAAGAGAATGTTTCCCGGCCAAGGAAACTAAACACAGGATTACAATTTCAGAACAAATGAAGTGGACACCCAGTAGACAGCATATGTCTGTCATGCTATGTTAACTCAATGTTATTACAATTATGCAACATTATGCAACTTTTAGATTCTCCCTGTCTAGTGCTTTCAAAGCTGAAATACTTGTTTTTATTTTGTTACAATATTCTGTCTCACTGTGGAGGCTTCAAGTTAATCCACATCTAACAAGTAGCTCTGAAAGCTCTGTTCATGTTTGTTATCGGTGACAAGCTTCATCACAACAGCTGGGATGATCATCAGAATCACAGAATTGTTACTGCAATGAAGAAAGCCATTTGCCCATCATCCCTGTACTGGGTTTATCACCTAATACCAAACTCCTGTCTTTTCTCCCTACTATTTTTATCTAAATAATCATCCAATGCCCCCTGGAAAAACTCAATTAAACCTGCCTAAACCACATTTCTAGGCAGTGCAGTCCATACCCCAACTATTTGCTATTTTCACATCACCATTGTGTCATTTGCACTTCTACGCCTGCCTTTCTTTTGTCTTTTGTGAGCGGCTTCTCCCTATCTGCTTTGTTCAGCCTGATCATAATTTGAAAACAACAAACAAATCTACTCTCCAAGGAAAACTATCCTAACTTCGTCGGTCTGTCCTCATAACTGAAGTTTCTCATTCCTGGAATCTTCTCTTTCTTGTAAATCCCTTCTGTGCTTTCTCCAATTCATTCACATCTTTCCTACTATGGAATGAAGGGCTTATGCCCAAAATGTCACCTCTCCTGCTCCTCGAATGCTGCCTGACCTGCTGTACATTTCCCATACCACACTTTTCGACCCTAAACTCCAGCATCGGCAATCCTCACCTTTTCCTACAATGGAACACACACAACTATGCACAACAGTTAGCTGAGACTAACAAGAGTCTTGTACAAGCTTAACATAATTTCCTTGCTTTTGTACTCTGTGTCTCTATTATTAAAACCAAGAACAGTCTAGATTTGGAGATGGCAGTGTTGGCATCCACCTGATGAAGGAGCAGCGCTCCAAAAGTTAGTGCTTCCAGTTAAACCTATTGGACTATAACCTGGTGTTGTGTGATTTTTAACTAAGAACAGTCTATGTTTTATTAACTGCTCTCTCTTTCTCTCCTACCACCTTCAATGATCTGCACACACGTACTCAGGTCCTTCTGCTCTTACACCCCCTTGAGAATTGTACACTTTATTTTATATTATCTTTCAATGTTCTTCCAAGCAATGTGCATCATCTCACACATCTCTGCATTGAACCTTATCTGTCACCTATCTGCCTACTCCACCAACTTACCAATGTTCTTTTGGATTTCCACACTGTCCTTTTCACAGTTTGCAATTCTTCCAACTTTAGTGTCATCTGAAAACTTTGAAATTGTCCCCTGCACAGCAAGATCCAGGTCATTAATATATATCAGGAAAAGCAAGGATCCCAATGCCAACTTCTGCAGAACTCTACTACAAACTTTCCTCCAGCCTGAAAAATATTGAATGGATATTGATCACTTGGCAACATTTTAAAACAAGCAAGTACTTTCTAAAAAAAGTGTTACATTCCAAAAAATATAAGTCCTTCATCTCTCAATATTAAAGTAGTCTTTTAAAAATGTCAGGATCTGGATCTGCAAGTCACCAAAAAGTAATCGGTGCTTCCTTTGACCATTTGTCCACTAAGTTCCTTTCAAATCCCCCATCAGTTTTTGATGTACATTATTTACAAACAAATACATTAACAAACAGGGATGAAGACAAAACCTCTACTCACTACCTGGAAACAAATCAACATCTCAGAAAAGTTACTTTCATCCAGTCTTGAAGGAAATAAATTTTCAGAGTTGGGTATGCTCCAGAAAATTATTTTGAGAATAATGAGAAGAATTTTGCAGTTTAATTGCCATATATTACTTGTTATATATAACTGCTTTAGAAGTAAATAGAAAATAAACTTTCCCGTAGTTGCGAACCATACAAACCATCAACTCCCTTTAAGTTTTCAGCCTCAGGTTCACACATCATGGCATTATCTGATTAGACCTGACAACTTCCAGAATGATCCTCCAATTAATCTGATTAATTCTAATAGTGTTCTGTCTAAATCTGGTTGGTAGCGACAATCTGACAATCAAGTTGTGCAAACAAACTGGTTGGTTCCTTCGAATCATCTCCAATCTCAGTGAAACACTGACATATAATCCTCTCACCTCCAGGTTTTTTTCAATATATAATTTCAGTTGCATCACACTGTAAACCTTTGCTATAAATTCTGTGTCTTACAATCTTATACCCCACAACCACCTGATAAAGGAGCAGCACTCTGGAAGCTAGTGCTTCCAAATAAACCTGTTGGACTATAATCTGGTGTTGTGTGATTTTTAACTTTGTACACACCAGTTCAACACCAGCACCCCCAAATCATCACCACCCTCACTAGAATTCCACAGGGACTGTTCCCACTGGGACATCCCAGTCCACTCGTCCTCCACTGCCATTGACCTATGGCACTTTCCCATGCTCCGAGGGTGTGACACATGCCCATTTACTTCCTCCCTCCTCACTATCCAAAGTTCCAGAACACCTTCCAGCTGAAGAAGCAATTTACCTGCACTTCATTCAATCTAGTCTAATGTATTCAATACTGACAATGTGGTCACCTCAACACTGGGGAAATGAAATACAAGCTGGACAGCTGCTTTACAGAACACTTACTTTCTGTCCACAAAAATAACCCTTAGTTGCCTGCCACTTCAACACACCGTTATGTTCCCTGGCCAAAATTCTGCCTTGAGCCTTCTGCCTTGAACAATGCTCCATCGAGGCACAGTGCAAGCTGGAAGAAACAGCATCTCATTTTCTGCTTGGAGACCATGCAGAATTCAGGAGCCAATATCAAATTCAGTACCTAATAGTTTTAGGGCTTGAATACCTCCTTCTCTCTCCCTTTCCCACCACCACGGCCCAGGCCCTATCATCATATGAGTTGCTTTCAGCAAAGCAAACCCATTTTCATCTACTTATGATTCCCATTACCAGCGTTTTTCCTTCTCTGACAGATCATTATCCATCCCTTTGTTTGTCTGTCTTTCTCTCATTCTGGGCTCCGTTTGCACCTATCCTCTCACTACTTTACCCCTACCTCGACACCACCTGTCTCCAGTATATATATAACCTTTTCCTAGTTACACATTCTGATAAAAGGCCACCAAAGTCAAAACGTTGATTTTGCTTTCTCTCTACAAATGTTGCCAGACCTGCCGAGTTTCTCTGGCAATTTACATTTTTATTACATACGTCTGGTTAATAGATGAAAGAAACATAATAATTTGGCAATGGAAAAGAAAATTTGGTTGTGTGAAAGAGTACTTCCAGATTTGTAAAAAATAACAAAAAGCAACTGACATTTGGGGCTTGGATTTCCAGTGGGCCTGGGACCCTGATGTTGCAACAAGAGTGCTCAGCCTGTAACTATGGACCAAAGGAGCTATCTTCTCAGAGGTGGTCTCTATTTCATTCCATTCACAAGCTGGCAACCCTAAAGCCTCACCAACCACACTAGTTGGGATAGATCATGTGAGTTCTGTCATAAGGAGGCTCACAGACCACCAATTATGGGGGGGGGAACAGTCTCTTGTTGTCCACCAAACACCGATGGTGGCACAAACTTTCCAATACTGGGGGCTTAAGTATTTAAATTACCTGTCCACATCAATGCAGCAGGCAGGTGATCAGTTTCCCAGGCTATAAACCTTAACCAATTCCAGGAATACACAGTGGATTAGTCTCCGATTGGGATGCCTTATTTTCTAGGCTCCACGCCTCCATCTCCCTCATACTGTGGCTGGAGAAAATTCAGCCCATAAATTGAGGCACTAATATCAGCTTGATGTCCTAAGAGTTGGTCTTAATGGTTGTGTATCCCCAACAGATATGGTCCAAATGTAGTTCAAGATGGAGTTGCAAATATATGCGCTCATTGATTTAATAGGTGGAAACAAGAGAGGTACAGATAGAATTAATGCCTTTTCTCTAGAATGGAGGATTTAAAGACTTGGGGGCACTTTTTTAAGATGAGAGGAGAAAGATTTTAAAAACACATGAGAGCAGTTCTTTTTACAAAGAGGGTGGTTTGCATAAGCAATGACCTTCCTGAGGAAGTGGTGGATGTGGATGCAATTACAACATTTAAAAGATATTTGGATAAGTATTTGAGAGATATGGGCCAGGAGCGAGAAGGTGGAACTAGTTTAGTTAGGAATTATGTTCAGCATTGACTGGCTGGACAGAAGAGTCTGTTTCTGTGCTGTATGACTCTATGACTCTATGTTCAAGCACTTTAGAGAGGAATGGAGATGGGGGTGATAGTTTGCAAAGGCAGTGAGAGATGGGAAATTTTCAATATTGGGATGTTGACAAGTCATGACGAGAAATAGAAAAGAAATAACGGAAATTATAGGTTTTGGGCTAGGGCAAGGCAAAACCTTAATAAATGCTGAGTCAAGATTAGTGTAGTGCTGGAAAAGCACAGCAGGTCAGACAGCATCCGAGGAGCAGGAAAATCAACATTTCGGGCAAAAGCCCTTCATCAGGATTAATAAATGCTGTCCTCTGCATACTTCATTTCAGCTCTGATGAAGAGCCATCTAGACTTGAAATGTTAGCTTGCTGTCCAACCTGCTGTGATCGCCAGCATTTGTTGTTTTCAGAAACCTTGACAAAGTTTGGCTTATGGAACAAGAGCAAGCTGCATTTAACATCACCAATTAAAGTTGATATCAATCTTGGTGAGAAAGATAGAAATCACACTACACCAGGTTATATTCCAGGTTATATTATTTGAAATCACAAGCTTTCGGAGCACAGCCCCTGGTCAGATGAAGTGAGATGAAGCACAACAACACAGAATTTATGGGCAGAGAAATCAAAAATATCATACAAATGATGTGAATGGAATGTCGAATGATAAGTCTCTGCAGGTGACCAAGAATGTCAAATAGTGTGAGTAATGTGTCAACAGCTTAATAACAACCTATAATCTGATTAAATGAGGCAGAGGGAGAAGAGTTGGAGTTCCCACATTAATTTTATTGGGGTGGGGGGCGGATAGAGAGATGGAATGAGTTCCAGGCGCACATTAAGGAACTGAATGGTATTGGAAGATGGACTCTCCGGGTTTTGGCGTTCCCCCTCAGACGGGTGCCACACTCCAATCCGCGATTTCTCAGTTTGTGTGGAAGTCATGGGGGAGCAGGGTTGATCCACACTCCGGGTTTTGCGGATGCACGACATCCGGGTTCCCTCCGACTGGCCCAACCCCCCCCCTCTCCACTGACGCCCCGCCTCCCTCCCCGGCGCCGCGTCATCAGCTGGAGACAAGATGGCGGGTGGGCAGTTGAAGTCCGGTTCTGGAGTCAGTGTGCAGCTTGGGCGACGTTGCGTCCTCGCCGCCGCTGGCTTCACTCACTGGTAAAGCACTGCCGACTAAGAGATTCACAGGGGGAAGAGATAGAGAGAATAATTTCCTTTAGAGGAGGCGGCGGAGGAAGAAAGGGAAATTCCCCGGCTGCCTGTCACCAGCGGAGACCTCGCTTAGCGCTGAGTTGGAGTCTTTGTGACTGACTGGGTCTCCAGCACTCGGCCATGTATTTCTTGAGCGGCTGGCCCCGGAGGCTGCTGTGTCCCCTCAAGGGCTCGGAGAAGCCGTTTCACATCCAGCCTGACTCGCGGAGGCTGGTGTTCGCACTCCTGTCGCAGACACAGATCAGCCTATGGTACAGCAGGGTGAGTATGAGCACCAGCATCTGCACGCTCCTCATCTGGCAATATCTGTATGTGTATCCATCTGTCTGCCCGTGCCCTCTGCGAGCGTGAGCGGGTCTGCCTGTGCCCTCTGTGAGCGTGAGCGGGTCTGCCCGTGCCCTCTGCGAGCACGAGCGTGTCTGCCCGTGCCCTCTGCGAGCACGAGCGGGTCTGCCCGTGCCCTCTGCGAGCACGAGCGGGTCTGCCCGTGCCCTCTGCGAGCACGAGCGGGTCTGCCCGTGCCCTCTGCGAGCGCGAGCGGGTCTGCCCGTGCCCTCTGCGAGCGCGAGCGGGTCTGCCCGTGCCCTCTGCGAGCGTGAGTGGGTCTGCCTGTGCCCTCTGCGAGCGTGAGCGGGTCTGCCCGTGCCCACTGCGAGCACGAGCGGGTCTGCCCGTGCCCACTGCGAGCACGAGCGGGTCTGCCCGTGCCCTCTGTGAGCGCGAGTGGGTCTGCCCGTGCCCTCTGTGAGCGTGAGCGGGTCTGCCCGTGCCCTCTGTGAGCGTGAGCGGGTCTGCCCGTGCCCTCTGTGAGCGTGAGCGGGTCTGCCCGTGCCCTCTGTGAGCGTGAGCGGGTCTGCCCGTGCCCTCTGCGAGCGTGAGCGGGTCTGCCCGTGCCCTCTGCGAGCGCGAGCGGGTCTGCCCGTGCCCACTGCGAGCGTGAGCGGGTCTGCCCGTGCCCACTGCGAGCACGAGCGGGTCTGCCCGTGCCCACTGCGAGCGCGAGCGGGTCTGCCCGTGCCCACTGCGAGCGCGAGCGGGTCTGCCCGTGCCCTCTGCGAGCGCGAGCGGGTCTGCCCGTGCCCTCTGCGAGCGCGAGCGGGTCTGCCCGTGCCCTCTGCGAGCGCGAGCGGGTCTGCCCGTGCCCTCTGCGAGCGCGAGCGGGTCTGCCCGTGCCCTCTGCGAGCGCGAGCGGGTCTGCCCGTGCCCACTGCGAGCGCGGGCGGGTCTGCCCGTGCCCACTGCGAGCGCGAGCGGGTCTGCCCGTGCCCACTGCGAGCGCGAGCGGGTCTGCCCGTGCCCTCTGCGAGCGCGAGCGGGTCTGCCCGTGCCCTCTGCGAGCGCGAGCGGGTCTGCCCTTGCCCACTGCGAGCGCGAGCGGGTCTGCCCGTGCCCTCTGCGAGCGCGAGCGGGTCTGCCCGTGCCCTCTGCGAGCGCGAGCGGGTCTGCCCGTGCCCACTGCGAGCGCGGGCGGGTCTGCCCGTGCCCACTGCGAGCGCGAGCGGGTCTGCCCGTGCCCACTGCGAGCGCGAGCGGGTCTGCCCGTGCCCTCTGCGAGCGCGAGCGGGTCTGCCCTTGCCCACTGCGAGCGCGAGCGGGTCTGCCCGTGCCCTCTGCGAGCGCGAGCGGGTCTGCCCGTGCCCTCTGCGAGCGCGAGCGGGTCTGCCCGTGCCCTCTGCGAGCGCGAGCGGGTCTGCCCGTGCCCTCTGCGAGCGCGAGCGGGTCTGCCCGTGCCCGCTGTGAGAATTTATGTCTGCTTGACCTTCTCTCTGGTGTGAAACCAGTATAGTGCCAAATGTCACTCTTCGATCTGTCCCCCGCACCATCTTCCCCCAATGCCTGCCCAAAGGCTGTTTTCCTTCCAGTGTTGTCAGTAGAGTCAAGTCAAATCTTCAGAGTCTGGGGTTCTGCCAAAGTCTATTTAAAACTGAGTGAATAAGGTTTGTGTGTGAGGTTAGATTTTTAAAGGTACGCAGTGTTTTTTTTGTTTTGATAAGTGGAAGTGATATCCTGTTGAAATGATCTCTCCAGACTCTGTAAATGATTTTGAATTGTTGGCAACTCTAACTGCTTAAATGTGACTTGCCAAAATGTTGCTCCTAAGTATGAGAAGGCTGATCATACAGGATTAAATATTTAGGCATTAAATATTGGTTTGTTTTAACGTAGCTCAACTAATCTATTAATTTTCAGATCTGTGGCTGTGATCTTTTCAGTTGTCCAATCTGCTCAGTCACTCGCTTACCTTCGCTTTTGATGCCTTCACTCCAGCTAGAGCTGCCACTTTCACTCAACTAATCTCTTAATTTACAGAACTGTGGCTGTGATCTTTTCAGTTGTCTGAGAATGACGATTGGTTCTCAATCCAAGTTTGAAGCTTGAGTAATTTTATTATAAGAATTGAGAGGTCTCTTACTCCCTGTAACCCTCATCGCATCCATATGTTTGTGCTTTGTTTTGGAAAGAGGAGAATAGTGATTGATCAAATGTTGTCTCTTGTACTGTTGTTATTGTAGTGTTTATGGAGATAAGGCAGGAACAGGATACTGATTAAGAATGATCAGCCATGATCATATTGAATGGTGGTGCAGGCTCGAAGGGTAGAAGGCCTACTCCTGCACATATTGTCTACCTTCACTTTTGGTTCCTTCACTCCAGCTGGAGCTGCCACTTTCACTCACTCAAATGTTTAGTTTGTAAGCTTGGCACACAATTGTTTTGGACCATTCTTTTACTTGTTAGTTACCAGATCTTGTGAGAGCTCCTCTCTCTTCTGCCAGCACTAATCACTCTTTCAAGATCATTGTGCTATGCAGTGATGACTGACTTCTTTTTTCACGATGTTGTATCTCTCTTTAATAGTCATTCTGTGTGGCCCTTCCTTCCTTGAATCAATTATAGGGAGCTGTGGACCCCTTTTGTCACCAAGGATGAGACCATCCATTCTGATGTAATCTGTCCGTTTGTAATATTATCCCACTGCTTCCACTTCACCACCACATTTATATCATAACTCCCCTCATGAGTCTCCCTGAAAACCACCTGCTACTCAAAAGAACCCATACATAACCTCTGTCCTTCTAAACTACACACTATCACATCTTTACAGTCCCCTTCAAAGTCCTTGAACATGTCAATGCCTCCACAATCATATTCATCTTTTCTGGAACTCCTTATTTCAATCCCTCCAATCAAATTGTCAACAATGCCACAGTGTAGTAGAGCTTTACAAAATCATGAATGGCACTTTATGATTCTATAAAGGTCAATTATTCTTCCTCTGTCTGCAGTTTCTGACAACATTGACCTCTCCATCCTCTGAAGTCTCTCCATATCACCCAGCTCTGTGTGATTGTGCTAGCCAGGCCCTCCTATAATTAGGAGGGCCTGAAGAAGGACTTATGTCCGAAACGTCGATTCTCCTGTTCCCTGGATGCTGCCTAACCTGCTGCGCTGTTCCAGCAACACATTTCACCTCCTATAATTATTTAATGGTAGTCAGCGATTATTCAAAGCAATTTCACTTCCTGCGTTCATGTAAATGTTAAACTGGGATGTTTATGTGCCCTCCAGTGGAAGAATCAGCAAAACAGGGACACAAAATTTTAGAAAGATTGTATATTGAAATTCCCCCTCAGCTATTGCTGCGTGCCATCTCTCTAATCTTGCAGATCTCCATATCGCATTTTATATCCTTTGGCTTGTGAACCTAGACATCCTGCCATCTTTAAGCTCACACTGGCGAACCCTTTAGTCCCACTTGGCAAGCACTGCCTGCCTCAGTGACTTCAAATTGACACTTCTCTTTCCTTTCAAAGCTTTCTCAAAAGATGATGATATTCCTCTTCGTGTTACGCGCTGGACGTCTTTTGCCTCCTGTTTTCCAACCATGGTGTATTTTCTACATGAATGTTTTATGTAATAAACAGCAGCAAGTTTGTTCGGAGATTTCTAAATGTGATGAGAGACTAACAAAGAATGGAAACCAGTACGCAGTAAAAATGGCATGTTGTTGTACGTTTCATTGCACCTGGAGTTACGGGAAGGTGCATTATGTAATTATATCATCCACACTACTCAATTGAAGGCAAGCCCAATTTGAAACAAAAGCGTGCTTTGCTCTAGAGAGGCTACTATTACGTTAATTTTAAAAGCAATAATATAGGGCAGGATGCCGCCAAAGAAGATTCTTAGACATTGGAGTCATATTGACCCTGATGTTTGACTCCCAACCAGCTTGTGTGATTTTAACAGTTAAGAGGCACCTTTTAGCACTTCATCCAAATCAGGACATCAGCAGGTTTTGCTGGGTGGAAGGCCAGTCGAATCACCTAAGGTTAAGGGCAGCTGGCAGCACCACCAGGAGGGATGGATGCTATTGATGAGGCAGCAAGAGCCTTTCCAACGCAAACTTAACAAAGATCTGGCGACAGCTGCAAAACTATCATTGTGAAGTCCCCAGGTAGGTATTTAGTTGCCTATCATTGACAATCTGTCCCTTCTGGGCAGATGGGTTTTGCTATTATCAGTCTGCCTTTGGTGAGATCACTCAGGTAAGGGCTGTCATGTAGACAGCCCAGCATACCACTTTCATGGATTTCCCGAACACTTACCTTTGAAATTACTTCTAAGTAGTGGATAAGATTCCATCTGTGGAGTGTAATTTGATACTTCATATTCAAACCTAAGTGAGTGGTCTGTTTAATACACAAGTCAGCTTTTGAAAGAAAGATTGTTCTGTTTCTTTAATATCTCATTAAAAACATGGCATACTATTAATGCTAAAGTACTATATTTCACACCGTAGAATCAAAATGAGATTGCCAAAAATTGTTATCTTGCACAATAAGATGTTGGTTCAGCTATCACAATCGAGCTGGGTAGTTATCTGCTGGTGGTCAAAATTGTGATATTTCACTTGATTATTATTGGAATCGGGGTCTTCAGATTAGCATTTGCAGCAGTTTGTGGCTTAAACATGTTTTTTGTCTCGTCTACCGCTATAGAACCACAGATAAGTTGCAGCCAAACTAATCTGGATTGATTCTTCTGGTTTTGTTTTTGAAGAGGTGAACAAGGGGGAGTATATAGTTGACTTGTGGGTTTCATTCCTCCTCCATTGCCTCCAATGTGGCAGTATTACATGCATTTGTTAATTGAGTGTCTCTCTGAGTAGGATAATTATTGTTTAGTGGTGAATATTTTCTGTCCTTGGAATAAAATGCTTCATTGGCTGTAAAGTCCTGAGGTTGTTGAAGGCACATGTAATTGCATATGGACCTGATATATGGTTCAATTTTTTTTTATTTCATTCCTGTGATTTGCAGTAAGCACAGTCTCGCTTAACTTACAAGAACTGGAGAAGTTCTGTGTATATTATCCTGAATAGATGTGGTATAATATGTTTGCAATGCTACTTTGTTATATTATTCTTTCTCTTTTTATTTGCAGTCTGGTCCAGCTAGATAAAGTGCTCAAATATTTATCTTTGTCACCTTACACAACTCCACAACATCATATTGGCTCAGATATCCAATCAGTGTTGAAAGTTCTATCTCTGACCCCAATCAGATTAAATGTTACCTCTTATTGTTAGATGACTTCTATGCTGGAAATTGCTGGTCATGGGCCCATTAGCTTGTCGAGAAATCCACAGATTCAACAGTGCAGAAGTCTTCCTAGAAACTAATGTCATTTTGCAGTAGGAAATAGTGTTCTGTGCTTTTAAATGTCAGTGTATCTATACTGAATAGACACCGGCGGTGCAGATTTCCACCACCTTCTTGAGGGCAATTAGGGATTGGTCATAAATGCTAGCCTAACAGTGAAACTCACATTACCATGAATTAGTTAAAAAATAAATGGCAGCACAGCGGGAGTAGGTTTTAATCCTCTAACTCTTCCTTTATTGCGTTAAATTTAACTGAATGAGTACCTCAGAACTCTGGCAGCAAGGAGCTTTTTCAGAAGGATGCTGATATAAGGGAATTGCACATCATAAGTTTCAATTTCCCAGGCAATTCCTACAGAATCTGTTGCACTAAGGATTCCACAAGGTTCTGACATGCTGCTCTAACAAAAGCACTCTACCAATGCAAATGTGTCAGTTTTTGCTTTATCTAATAGTTTTGGATTGGTTTGCATTGAATAATTATGAAAGTGGACCAAATGGTGAACAAGCTAAATTGAATATGATTTACTGGACTCTCTTTAATTTTGTCAAAAATTTTCCATCCTAATATTGGAAATAACTGACCGTGTCACCTCTATCAGTACAATGAATTCTTGCAAACCATGGTTTTATGGCAGTGTGTGCTGAATTACACATATGATAATGCTCAGCCAATGAATGTACTGAAGGCTATGTAATTAAGTTTTTTTGGTCTCTGATTGTGATCTGCCAGAAAACTGGTGTTTTTGTGAGAATCCGTCAATGACAGAGAAAGCTGAAGAGTCCAAATGGTCTACTCTCTCCATTTATATTTTTGAAATTTATGCAATGTGGAAAGCTGTTAGACCTTTGTCACAAATGACCATATCTATCTTAACAGCATTCAGATGTATAGTTTCAATTTTTTTTATGTGTAAACTGTGGCAATAAAGAGTTATTGCTTTTCACAAGGTGCAACAATGTATTCAGTGGTAAACTTGTGTTAGCTTTAGTATTGTAATCTAAAAATATTTAGAAATACTTTGTGCTTGAATACAGCATATGCTAAAAATTTGAACTATGGAAGGGAAATGCCATTTGTAGCAAGTCAGGTAGCATCTGAAGAGTGAAACAGTTAACATTTTAGGTTAATAAACTGTAATTCAGTTGAAAACTTGACTAAAACTCTTTCTTTCTCAGTCTGAGTTGCTGAGTATTTCCAGCAATTTCTTTAATTAGAGACTTTTTAATACTTTCCAAACCATGATTCCCTCACTTCATTCTCTTTTTTTAACTTTTTTTTTAGCTTTCAATGTTGTTGAATTATACAGAGAATGGAACACTCGTAAATGTTTCAATTTGTGCATGGTGAAGGAATGTTGCATTAATGCAACATTTCTTTCCTGGTCTGGTTGAATGAGGGTATTAGCTACAAAATTCAGAAATTCTCTTTGCTGTGAGTAGTTCTGTTAGACTCTTTGCATCTAAGTAACAGAGATGTTGACACCATAGTGTCAGTCTCCGTTATGTACTCTATAAAGGTGCTTGATCCGCATCTGAGCATGGTTAGGTGAGCATTGAGGCAGTCCACAAGTATGGAGAGACTCTCCTAATCAGAGGTTGTGTAGTTTTGGCTTGCAGTCACTAGCAATGTAGAAGAATGAGAGATGACCTTATTGAAACATACAGAATTGGTATAACGGCTGGTATAACGGTATAGAAATGGTATAACGGCTGCAGAAAGGCAGTTCGAGGGGGATCTGCCTTTGGAGGTAGTATGGGCTGAAGTCAGAAATAGGAAAGGAGTAGTCACCTTGTTGGATGTTTACTATAGGCCCCCCAGTAGCAGTAGAGATGTGGAGAAACAGATTTTGGAAAGGTGCAGAAGCCACAGGGTAGTAGTCATGAGTGATTTCAACTTCCCAAATATTGATTAGAAGCTCTTTAGATCAAGTAGATTGGACGGGGCGGTGTTTGTGCAGTGTGTCCAGGAGCTTTTCTAACTCCGTATGTAGATTGTCCGATCAGAGGGGAGGCCATATTGGATTTGGTACTTGATAACGAACCGGGACAAGTGATGGGCTTGTTAATGGGTGAGCATTTTGTGATGGTGACCACAATTCTGTGACTTTCACCTTGGTTATGGAGAGAGATAGGTGCGTGCAACAGGGCAGGTTTTACAATTGGGGGAAGGGTAAATACGATGCTGCAAGACAGGATCTGAGGAGCATAAGTTGGGAGCATAGGCTGTCAGAGAAGGATGCCGTTGAAATGTGGAACTTTTTCAAGGAACAGATATGACGTGTCCTTGATATGTATGTACCTGTCAGGCAGGAAAGAGATGGTCATGTGAGGGGGTCATGTGAGGGAACTTTGGTTGACAAGGGAGGTTGAATGGCTTGTAAGGAGGAAGAAGGAGGCTTACATAAGGTTGAGGAAACAAGGTTCAGACAGAGCGTTGGAGGGATACAGGATAGCCAGGAGGGAGCTGAAGAAAGAGATTAAGAGTGGGCATGAAAAATCTTTGGCGGGTAGGATCAAGGATAACCCCAAGGCCTTTTATGCGTATGTGAGAAACATGAGAATGACGAGAACGAGGGTAGGTCCGATCAAGGACAGTAGTGGGAGACTGTGTATTGAGTCGGAAGAGATAGGAGAGGTCTTGAATGAGTACTTTTCTTCAGTATTTACAAATGAGAGGGACCGTATTGTTGAAGAGGAGAGTATGAAACGGACTGGTAAGCTAGAGGAGATACTTGTTAGGAAGGAAGATGTGTTGGGCATTTTGAAAAACTTGAGGATAGACAAGTCCCCCGGGCCTGACGGGATATATCCTAGGATTATGTGGGAAGCAAGAGAGGAAATTGCAGAACCGTTGGCAATGATCTTTTCGTCTTCGCTGTCAATAGGGGTGGTGCCAGGGGATTGGAGAGTGGCGAATGTTGTGCCCCTGTTCAAAATAGGGATAACCCCGGGAATTACAGGACAGTTAGTCTTACTTCTGTGGTAGGCAAAGTAATGGAAAGGGTACTGAGGGATAGGATTTATGAGTATCTGGAAAGACACTGCTTGATTAGGGACGGCCAGCACGGATTTGTGAGGGGTAGGTCTTGCCTTACAAGTCTTATTGAATTCTTTAAGGAGGTGACCAAGCATGTGGATGAGGGTAGAGCAGTGGATGTAGTGTACATGGATTTTAGTAAGGCATTTGATAAGGTTCCCCATGGTAGGCTTATGTGGAAAGTCAGGAGGCATGGGATAATGGAAAGTTTGGCCAGTTGGAGAGAGAACTGGCTAACCGGTCGAAGTCAGAGAGTGGTGGTGGATGGTAAATATTCAGCCTGGAGCCCAGTTACAAGTGGAGTTCTGCAGGGATCAGTTCTGGGTCCTTTGCTGTTTGTAATTTTTATTAATGACTTGGAAGAGGGAGTCGAAGAGTGGGTCAGTAAATTTGCAGACGATATGAAGATTGGCGGAGTGGTGGATAGTGAGGAGGGCTATTGTCGGCTGCAAAGGGACTTAGATATGATGCAGAGCTGGGCTGAGGAGTGGCAGATGGAGTTCAACCCTGTCAAGTGTGAGGTTGTCCATTTTGGAAGGACAAATAAGAATGCGGAATACAGGGTTAACGGTAGGGTTCTTAGTAAGGTGGAGGAGCAGAGGGATCTTGGGGTCTATGTTCATAGATCTTTGAAAGTTGCCACTCAGGTGGATAGAGCTTGTAAGAAGGCCTATGGTGTATTAGTGTTCATTAGCAGAGGGATTGAATTCAAGAGTCATGAGGTGATGTTGCAGCTGTATAGGACCTTGGTAAGGCCACATTTGGAGTACTGTGTGCAGTTCTGGTTGCCTCATTTTAGGAAAGATGTGAAAGCTTTGGAGAGGGTGCAGAGGAGATTTACCAGGATGTTGCCTGGAATAGAGAATAGGTCGTACGAGGATAGGTTGAGAGTGCTAGGCCTTTTCTCATTGGAACGGCAAAGGATGAGGGGTGACTTGATAGAGGTTTATAAGATGATCAGGGGAATAGATAGAGTAGACAGTCAGAGACTTTTTCCCCGGGTACAACAGAGTGTTACAAGGAGACATAAATTTAAGGTGAAGGGTGGAAGGTATAGGGGGGATGTCAGGGGTAGGTTCTTTACCCAGAGAGTGGTGGGGGCATGGAATGTGCTGCCTGTGGGAGTGGCAGAGTCAGAATCATTGACCTTTAAGTGGCAATTGGATAAGTACATGGATAGGTGCTTAAGCTAGGACAAATGTTCGGCACAACATCGTGGGCCGAAGGGCCTGTTCTGTGCTGTATTGTTCTATGTAATTTTTAGGAAGCTTTACAGGGTAAATGCGGCAAGGTTGTTTCCCCTTGGGAGAATCTAAGACCAGAGGGCATGATCTCAGAATAAGGGGTCATCCATTTGTAACTGAGGCAGGGAGGATTTCTTTCTTAAAATACAGTGATTCCATGGAATTCTTTATTGTAGAGGCTGATGGAGCAGACTTGATGGGCTGAACGGCCTACTTCTGCTCCTACATCTTAAGGTCTTGACATGCTTCCTAAAGTTGTGTTTTTAAAACTGAGCTGAGGCCTAACCAGTATCTTGTAAAGATTTAATATAACAGATTAACTAAATACAAGTAAGTTTGTAAAATCCTGGATTCCTTATGCCATTTTTAATAATCTTCTCAACTTAGCACTTTTAAAAGTTTGTTACGTGCACCCTTTTTGAAAAAAAAAACAGTTACGGTTTCGGTCAGATTATCCGTCCTCATTCTTCCTATCAAATGTATCACACTATTGTTAGAGGTAAATTATGTTGGCCAGTTTGAGTTTTTTTCAAACCAAGTGAGAGAGAGCAATGCAGTTGGTATGAAAGTGGACATCCAAAAGACATTTGATAAGGTGTTAGAATTGTTAGAAAATCTGATGCCGATAGGCTGAAGGGAGAAATAGCAGGATGAAAGGGACAGTAACAACATAAAGAAAATTGGTTAAAGGTTTGAAATAAACATTGAAGGAAATGGCTATTTTCCAGACTGAAAGGTGGTGTACAAAGTTCATTATGAGAACTTGGACTGAAGATGTAGGTGACAATTTTAGTATTTACAGACGTTGTGAAACTTGAAAGTAGTGTTCATACAAATTTTAGCAGATATATGCCATTTAACTCCTTGAGCCTCTCTATTTGGTAAGATTATGACATAAGTTTCAAAAGGATGTAGAAAGGTTGATGAATTTGAAAGGTAAATGGCAGAAAACATGTAACTCTGGCAAATGATACATTTTGGTCTGAAGAGATTCAATGGTACACTGGTAAAGGGGGTGAAAGAAAGAGACCTGAGGAGCATTTGCACATAATTTATTCTGCCACTCCAAGGATTTTTTTTCAAAGCCGTTAATAAAGCACCTGGGTGTTCTGGATTTCATAAATAAATTTATGACCTGCAGAGTTAAGATTATTTGCTGAACTTGTATAAAGCATTAGCTCAAGAAATTCTCATTGAATCTAGTTGGCTATTAAATTTCCAAGGATGTGAACATACTGGCTGGGCCAGCGTTTGAGTATCCTTAATTGCACTTGAGAAGATGGTGATGAGCTATCTTCTTGAATTCCTGTAGTCTTAGATTGAAGGAGCACACAGTGTTTTTACAAAGCAAGTTCCAGGAATTTGACTCTCTGATAGTGGGATATGATGGGCAGTATAGTTCTAAGGCAGGATTGTGAGAAATTTGGAAGGCCACTTGGAGGTTATGATGTTCCCGTGCATTATCTGCTCTTGGCTTTCTAGGTGATAGGTGTTGGGGGGAGCTTTGAGAAGTATTGTTGCGGAGTCTCACCTATCCAGGTGTTTTAAAAAATTCTCAAGGTCAGGTTCGTAGGAGAGTAGTCTGACACAGAACAAACGACCAAGAGGCGAGTCTGCTAGAATATGAGCATTTTATTCCCCGCAGCGTCGCCACAACCAGGTCTCATACTTACAACGGGTCTGGCTTATACTCACTCTACATGTTACCGGAACTGGGAGCCGTCAGTTCTCGTAGAGCGGTTGCCAACAACCCACGCTCGGCGGTTAAACGTAACCCCGGAGCAGACTCCCGGGTCTGGCTTATACTCACTCTACATGTTACCGGAACTGGGAGCCGTCAGTTCTCGTAGAGCGGTTGCCAACAACCCACGCTCGGCGGTTAAACGTAACCCCGGAGCAGACTCACCGAACTGGAGACTTTTCCAGCTGATATACTCTTTTCCAGATATAAACATTCATGTGAACAGCAGAGCAAGGCTAAAAAACACATTCCATTCTGGTTACATACAGATAAGAAGATTCACACGGGGAGGTGTGTAATAAGATTCACACGGGACTAAGCAACACCTCCATTCCGGTTAGATTCACACATGTATTGGGACATAATTTTTCCACTGCTTGGCCCAATACATGTGTTACATTATGATTCACACATGTTTTGGGATATAATTTTACACCACATTCCACTGCTTGGCCCAATACATGTGTTACATTATGCTTAATTCAGTTCAATTCGTTTCAGTTAATTTCAGTTCAGTCAATTCAGTGTAGTTCAATTCAGCTCAGTTCAGGTCTGTTCAGTTCAATTCAATTGTGTTCAATTCAGTTCCGTTCATTTCAATTCAATTTAGCTCAGTTCCATTTTGTTCCGTTCAATTTGATTCACTTCAGTTCCACTCAGTTCAGTTCAGTTCAATCCCATTCAATTCTGTTAACTCCGCTTCAGCTTTTTGGACATGCCCACATCCTCCGCTGTACCCCAGGCAAGGGGTTCTTCGGCAGGACTGGGATCCTCTCAAGGGTGGACAGCAGCGACCCTGGGGTTCCTCCGGTCGCCCCCCCCACCATTTCTCAAACAAACTGCCACGTACATGCCCACATCCATGCCATCCCGGGACGGTCGGGACCTTCACAGTTTGTTCTTCTGGTTTCTTAGTCTTTTTCCAAAACATTGTTCTGTATCAAAATCTCTCCTCAATTGCGATTGACCCTGCTCGCAGCGCCAAATGTTTTAAAAAATTCTCAAGGTCAGGTTCGTAGGAGAGTAGTCTGACACAGAACAAACGACCAAGAGGCGAGTCTGCTAGAATATGAGCATTTTATTCCCCGCAGCGTCGCCACAACCAGGTCTCATACTTACAACGGGTCTGGCTTATACTCACTCTACATGTTACCGGAACTGGGAGCCGTCAGTTCTCGTAGAGCGGTTGCCAACAACCCACGCTCGGCGGTTAAACGTAACCCCGGAGCAGACTCACCGAACTGGAGACTTTTCCAGCTGATATACTCTTTTCCAGATATAGCAAGGCTAAAAAACACATTCCATTCTGGTTACATACAGATAAGAAGATTCACACGGGGAGGTGTGTAATAAGATTCACATGGGACTAAGCAACACCTCCATTCTGGTTAGATTCACACATGTATTGGGACATAATTTTTCCACTGCTTGGCCCAATACATGTGTTACATTATGATTCACACATGTATTGGGACATAATTTTACACCACACCAGGCAAGTGAGGAGTACTCCATCATGTTTCTGACTTGTGCCTTGTAAATGGTGCATTGTCATTGAGGAGACAGGAGGTGAGTTCCTCACCACAGATGAGGCTCGTTTCTCCCTGGCATTTTGTCAACTATTTCAGAGTTTGGAAGGTGTTCCTGATATTCTAAACTACTTTAAGTTGTTTACATTGTTGAGAATTTAGTTTCTCTGGATTTTAATTTTACTGTGCCTATTACTGCTAAACCAGGTTTAATCCATGTGATTTTAAGTACAGGGCATTATTAATATATTTAGAAATTGACAGTGCATGTTTTAGTGAAGTTGTCATTGTCAAAGTTTGGCTGCATTTTGTTAAGAGCTTTGAAATATTTCATTTAATTCAAACAATACATGAATAATTACAGAAACTGTTATTACATAATGGTGAAGCCTTACTGTCCTATAGCAACAACAGACAATTTCCAAGCATAAAGGCCATCTTACCAGAAATACGTGTTTAATGGTCTTCTGATGAATTTGAACTATTTACATAAGTAATTTGTTAAAATTAGCGTGTCAGTTCTAGAGTACACGGAACAACATAACATCTGTGCCAGTTTGGATTGAGTTAAAGTGAACTGATATTGGCCTGAATTGCTAAGCATAACAAGAATGCTATTCACATGTGTCTTGCAGTTTTTTGTTTTTATTCTTCAAAACTCAGTGATGAATGTTGAGAGGCGCAAATACTTTTTTTTGGATAAGAAGGTTTGGCTGCCTTCACTAAATGATTGGAATGAATTTGTTTGCAATTTAGATCCAATTGTAATCCAATGAACTGCATTCTTTGAAGTATTTGGCATCCACACTTATTTTCAATCTCCTTGGTTTTCTCCTCTTCTCTTTCCCTTCCTGTAGACAGTGCTGATTCAGTGCTGGTAGCCTTATGTTAATTTATTGAACTTGTCTATTTCATATGTAAGCTGTTTAACAGACCTGAATCCACTCTTGTCCTCATTGACCGTTCAAGGATGCAACTCTCAGGATGACTAGGTAGAGAACTAAATAGTGGAAGATGTGGACTCGTTTTTCTTTCATTCTGTTTTCCTAATTGATTGAGGGAAATTGTAGTTAGTGTCAGTTAAACAGCTGTCTAGCAATTCCTGCTTAAAAATGTCTGATGTCAGACAAGAGCAGGATTAGTCTTAGTTGATATAGAGTTTTCTTTCAGTTTGGTAGACCAAGTACCGTTTGTCATTACCTGTGGAGCAATGGTTCAATATAGTCTTATATCTTCAGCAAAGGATGTGGTGAAATGCTTGGTTCTAAGGGTTGTAGTAGCTTTCAAGTCATGTTTTGCCTATAAATAAACGAGATCTGTTGAATTATGCAGCTGGTCAAGCTTTGATATGTGCAGTCTTTTACAGAAAGTGAATTGTTGAAGGAGAAAGGTCGCGACTTACCCTGATTTTTTTTTTGGCTTTCCAATCACCTTTCCCTGACATACTGAAGATATCTTGTAATGTTTCTCTGCTGCAGCTAAGTGGGCATCTCTCTACATATCAGGTATTGAAGCTCGTCTGCATGCTATGTTCATCGTTTAGCTTCAGGAAATGTAAGTAATCAGGAAATGAAACCATTATTATGTTAATGCCATACTCTTTATCATGAAATCCATCTTTTCTTGTGTGATATCATGTATATCAGATCTTATACCTTACCCTAACCCATAACCTTACCATTTCATAAGTCTGGGTTGCTCCCCGTCATATTCATTATAAGACCATTTCTGTTCAATTCCTGTCATCCTTCTATCCCCTTCCTGTCCAAAACTTATTTACTTCTGTATTTTCCAATTCTTTTCCCTACTTCACTTGACAGTATTTTCAAATTTCCAGCCACTTAGATCACGATTGTCCATTCACTACAGTATTTTGGTGTAGTTGAATTTGTTCAACTACCACACTCTACTCTCCCTTTGGCATTGTTTCAAGTTAAGCTATTAGTCTCTTTCACTCTGGCTGTTACCCTCAGTATGGCTTTCATCTCCATTCTTTTATGTGCAAGGAATGCACATTTAAACAGCTAAAGCAACTGCTTTGGTCATTCATTGTCAGATCAAGCTAGTGAATCGATGGGCCAAATGGTCTAATTCTGCTACTGTGTCATATAGTCTAACTAGTTGTGTGCCATCCTGCTGGATACTTCAAGTTGGACTGCTGTTTGAGACTTGCATGCTTTTAATTCATAGGTAAAAATAATTGGTTTTAATTAGCTTTATACAAAATTTAGTTTTCAGTGGCATTAATGCTTTTATGATTAGACCAGTCGATCCAAGCAGGTTTGAAAAACAATTCTAGATGTCCAGGTTACCATGATCGTATTTCTTTAAAGTGTAAGGTTTTTTTATAAAAAACTGTATATGCAACCATGCCAATAATTACCTACTTATAGAAATATCTGCAAAGCCTTGAGACAATATTTCTGAGTTCTGTATTTGCAAACATTAATCTCTGTGTAGGTGAAAAGTTTGGGTTGATGATTGCAACCACTCCACATTTATGAATTTGGCTGTCTTGTGGAACCTAGTTATTGGTTTCTGCTCCTGTACTTGTAGTTTAGCAAATAACTCAGATTGTTGTTCAGGAATTGTTAAGAAAGCTGTCTTTGCACTTGAACATTGAAAAAGCTATATTGTGAAGTTGAAGCCTTCTGCACTTTATCATTGCTCTATCTCTGGCATCATGAAAAGTTGGAACAGTATTGCACATGTAGAAAAAATTCCAAAGTTCTGCACCGTGGCATAATCAGATAAAATACAGGTACCTGGAGAAAGAACAAAAGATAACCAAAACATTGCTAAAGAATTGTTAAGTGGACAACACTGGTGAGTGTTTTGGGCGAAACATGTTGCTGTGCCCCTCTAAACCATTTGCCAGTGTCCATAAATGAACTTTTGATTTTTAATGTCTAAATACCAAGCTTAAAGTGCTGATCTATATCTTTGATACCAGCATAATTATCTCCATGTGTGGTCTCAGTTGCAAGTTCATCATAAACAGAATATTGTTTAAAATGAATGTTGAACTCAGCTTTTATACTGCAAGTCAGTGCTCCCACTTATCTCTTCATTTATATCTCTGCTGTGAATATGACTTTCAGTTTAAAAAAAATACAAATTAAACAATCAGCACGTTGATGATCTTTATTCCCCATCCTCTTTGTCTCAAATTTGGACCGAAGTTATTAGATTCTGAAGAAGTTTTGCATATGAAGAGGTTGCTGACATTTCAAATAAGTGATGTTTCTTTTTAACTTTGAAGTAGTATTTACAATATTACAATTAGTGAAATATTAAAATTTAAATTATAAACATATAAGGGCTTTACATGACTGAGCGGAAAGCATCGACTACGTCTTCTGGTGTGTATTTATGTGCCTACTGTGTGGGGTGTTTGTACTGGATGTAGGTTTGCTCACTGAGCTGGAAGGTTCATTTCCAGACATTTCATCACCCTACTAGGTACAGCTTCAGTGGGCCTCCGGACGAAGCACTGCTTTCTATTTATATGTTTTGATTTCTTTAGGTTGGTGATGTCGTTTAGGGTGGTAGATGGGGTCTAACTGGATGTGTTTATTCATTAGAGTTCTGGTTGGAATGCCATGCTTCTAGGAATTCTCGTGTGTGTGTCTCTGTTTGGCATGTCCTTGGATGATGTGTTGTCCCAGTCGAAGTGATGTCCTTCCTTACCTGTATGTAAGGATACTAGTGAGAAAGGGTCATATCGTTTTGTGGCTAGTTGATGTTTATATATCCTGGTGGCTAACTTTCTGTCTGTTTGCCCAATGTCATGTTTGTTACAGTTCTTGCACGGTATTTTGTAAATGACATTAGTTTTGCTTGTACAGAAGTTGAGCTGATAAATCATCTCATACCAATATTGTGATAATACCTAAGTTTCAGAATGGTCTGACCATATGAAATAGGAACAAGAGGAGGCTGTTGAGCTCCTCGAAGCTCCTGTACCATTCATTAAGATGATGGCAGATCCAAGTATCCTCGCATTCACTTTCCTGCCTTTTTCCTATAAAACTTGATTCCTGTACTGATAAAGAATTTATCTATCTTCACATTGATTTCACACAAGGTCTCTGCCCTCACAACCCTGTGGGAAGGAATTTGAAAACACTCACCCTCTGAGAAAAGAATCTCATCCTCATCTAGTCTTAAATTGGCACCTCGTAGTCTGAGACCGTACCCTTTGGTCAAAGACTCTCCCTTGAGGAGAAATATCCTTCAGCATTTTCCTTGTTAAGCCCCTTAAAAATTCTTATTGTTTCAATGAGATCACCTCTCAATATTCTAAAATGAGTAAAGTCCTAACCTGTTTAGCCTTTGCTCATAAGACAGTTTCTCCATACTAGGAATCATCCGAGCGAACCTTCTTTGAACTGTTTTCAATTAAATGATACCTTCTCGTAAATAAGGGACCAAAACTACACTCAGTATTCCAGATGTGGTCTCATCAGCACTTTGTAAGTTTTGGTAAGACTTTCCTACTCCTACTTCAACTCCCTTAAAATAAGGGCTAACATTCCATTGTTCTTCCTCATAACCTGCTACATCTGTATGCTAGTTTTATGTTTCATGCATGGTACCTCCAAATTCTTGTGTTGCAGTATTCTCAATATAAATAATACTTTTTAATAATAATTGTTTTGCTCTTCCAAAACGAACAACTTCACATTTTCCACATTATGCTCTGCCAACTTTTTGCACACTTAGTTAACTTATCAATATCTCTCTGTTAACATTTATCTCTCACAACTTGCCTTTTCACCTATTTTTGTTGTCTGCAAGTTTGACTACAGTACATTTGTTTCCTTCCTCCAAGTCGTTAACAGACTGCACAAGTTTTGATCCCAGCACTGATCCCTATGAAACCCTGTTTACAGGTTAACAACCTGAAAATAACCCACATCCCCACTCGCTGTTTCCTGTCCATTTGCCAATATGCAATTAATCTTTTCCTTTGCCTCCACTGTGCTTTCCTTTTATTAAAATGAGGATCGTCTGATGCGTACTTTTGACAAGAGGATATCAGGAGTTCACATTGTTAGATTGCTAGTACGAATGTTTAATATTTCCCACAGTGCTTTGGATTCAACAGGTAATTTTATCTTGCCCGAATTAGCAAAGCATTTTGAATTTTCTAAACTTATGTAGTTTGAAACAAAGTATGGAATGAGATTGGCTCCAGCTCCTTGTTCTCTACTCCTACCCAGCATGAAGACCATGCTCTGAGTGCATTAGTTAAGTATGTTTCAGCTTCTGTTCACTGAATTTCTATTTCGTGTTGAGGAAGCCAATTGTACCAGATCACGAATGACGTTTGAAAAGCCAATAATTCTGCCTTGACATTCAAGAATCTCGTTCCTTTGAGATTTTTGCTTTAGATTCCTACTCTATATTGTGTATCGCTTTCTTGTTATTTAAGTAGCTTGGTTAGACAAAAATCGCACTTCAATTATGAACAAGGAGAAAAAAATGAATATATCTAAACTAAAATATTTAATCTTTGTGTTAGCCTGTTTTTCTAACTTGCTGAACTGCTTTCATTGTATTTCAAAGGCATTTCGCATCAGCATTATAAAGTAAAACATGACTCCAAGTCACATAAGATATTGGATCAGATGACTAAACTCTGGGGCATGGGAGTGAGGAGGTATGCAGGGGCAGCTGGAAAGAGGAAGGCAGGCATGGGGGGAGAGGGGGTAGACTGGTGAAGGGCTAGATGTGGGAGAGCCTGGTTGGTGTCAAGTGGGTGATGGACTGTGAAAGGGGAGATTGGAGGAACTTCTGAGCCACTACAACAACTCCGATGGTGCTTCATTCACTGATTCCTGTACCTTATCTTGAGTCATGAAATCAGGAAAAGGCTGGGTAGCATTATTCTAAAGGCTATTTGTCAAGCATGGAATATATTCAATCATTTTTTATTTGCAAAATCTGCTTAGTCATAGAGAAGTACAGCACAGAAATCGACCCTTCGGTCCAGCTTGTTCATGTCAACCAGATATCCTAAATTAATCAAGTTCCATTTACCAGCATTTTGTCCATATCCCTTTAAAGCCCTCCTATTCATATATATGACCAGATGCCCTTTAAAAGTTACAATTGTACCAGTCCCATCAATTCCTCTGGTAAGCTCATTCTATACACGCACCACCCTTTGCGTGAAAAAGTTGCCCCTTGGGTTCCTTTTAAATCTTTCCCCCACCACCACCACCAACACCACTTTATACCTATCCTCTCTTGTTTTGTACTCTTCCAAACCAGGGAAAAGATCTTGTCTAGTTATCCTATCCAAGCCCCTCATGATTTTATAAACCTGTATAGGATTACTCCTCAGCCTCTGACGCTGTAGGGAAAGTTGCTCCAGCCTTTTCAGCCTCTCCCTATATCCCAAATTTTCCAACTCTGACAACATCCTTGTAAATCTTTTCTGAACCCTTTCAAGTTTCACATCATCTTTCCGATAGGGGGGAGACTAGAATTGCACAATGTATTCCAAAAATGGCCTAACTAATGCCCTGTACAGCTGCAACATGGTCTCCTCACTCCTATACTCAATGCTATAACCAATAAAGGCAAGCATACCAAATGCCATCTTCTCTGTCCTATCTACTTGCAACTCCACTTACAAGGAACTATGAACCTGCACTGTAAGGTCTCTTTGTTGAGCATCACTCCTCAGGACCTTACCAATAAGTGTATAAGTTCTGCCCTGATTTGACTTTCCAAAATGCAGCACCTCATGTTTTAAAAAGAAATTAAACTCCATCTGCCACTCATTGGCCGATCTGATGAAAATCCCATATTCTGTGAGCTAACCTCCTTTGCTGTCCACGACACGTCACATTTTGGTGTTACCTACAAACTATACCTCCTGTGTTCACATCCACGAAAAGTAGTGGGGTCAGCACCTGATCCTTGTGGTTCACCACTCGTCACAGGCCTCCAGTCTGAAAAGTGAACTTCCACCTTTTTTTCTACTTTTGAGCTAGTTCTGTGTCCAAAAGGCTAGTTCTGCATGCTCCATGTAACCTAACTTTGCTAACCAGTCCACTATGAGAAAGCTTGTCAAAAACCTTCCTGAAGTCCATATAGATCACGTCTACTGCTCAGCCCTCATCAATCCTATTTATTACTTTTTCAAAAAAACTCAGTTAAGTTGATGAGACACAAATCCATGCTGACTACTCCGAATCAGTCCTTGCCTTTTGAAATACACATGATCTGACTTATCCAGTTGTAGCATAATTGTGAACTTTTGTACTCAATCTCTACTGATGAAGACAGGCATGTCATATGCCTTGGAGAAAGTGTGGACTGCAGATGCTGGAGATCAGAGCTGAAAGATGTGTTACTGGAAAAGCGCAGCAGGTCAGGCAGCATCAAAGGAGCAGGCGAATCGATGTTTCGGGCATAAGCTCCTCATTCCTGAAGAAGGGTTTATGCCTGAAACGTCGATTCTTCTGCTCCTTTGATGCTGCCTGACCTGCTGCACTTTTCCAGCAACACATTTTTCATGTCATATGCCTTCTTTGCCACCTTATGTTGCCCTTTTCAGGCAACTGTGGACTTGAGCTCCTCAGTATATCATAGAGTCATAGAGATGTACAGCATGGAAACAGACCCTTTGGTCCAACCCGTCCATGCCGACCAGATATCCCAATCCAACCTAGTCCCACCTACCAGCACCTGGCCCATATCCCTCCAAACCCTTCCTATTCATAGACCCATCCAAATGCCTTTTAAGTGTTGCAATTGTACTAGCCTCCAGCACTCCTGTTTACAGGAATTTAGTGATTGGAACCACATAGATCTTGTTAACTACAAGGTTCTTGATTGGCCTTGGTTAATAACTCCAATCAGGAAAGCCTTGGCTGAGCAATATATAATCAGGGATCAGAATTTCCTCATTGAGGACTTTCTCTGAGCTGGCTAATTATAGCCAGTGTATTGTGAAGAAAGAAGCTCTACGTTTTGACTGTGCTATCAGCTCGGTTGTATGAGCCTCTGTTTCTACTGCTGCTGCTGCCTGGGTATAACCGGTTCTGCTGCTGCTGCTGCCGCCGTCTCCTGCCCCACATTAGGTTCTGCTGCTGCTTCTGTCCTCTGGGCCCCCACCCGGATCTGTTGCTGCCACCATTGCCCGCATACTACTCGGATCTGTTGCTGCCGCCGTCTCCTGGCCCCCCACCTGGATCTGCTGCCACTGCTGCTGTCTCCTGTCCCCCCCCACCCCCAGGTTCTGCTGCAGAATTTTTTTGGATTTCCCTATGTTTGCTCTGAATGTTTAAATATTGGTAATGTAGTTTTGTTTAATCGCAAAATGACTTTTGAAATAGAAATGTTAACTGTACAAATAGAAACCAGATTATATATTTTCTCTTTATTTTATTCAAGTTTCAAATGATGAACCAAATAACTAAAGTTTGAACAAGAAATTAAGTTGACTGTCTTTAAATTCATCTTTTTGGCAAGATAATAACTTCAGTCAGTCTTCTGATCTTATGTAATTTTTTTGTCAGAACTGAAAAGGATATTCTCCCTGGCATAAAGAAGAGTAGTGGAAATTGTTGTTGAGTCAATGTTTGCATTGTGTACCTGAGATTAACTTGGAATCTAGGCAATTGTAGAAACTATCCTTAATATTTAAATGCTAGGTACCTATGGGTTTTTTTTCTTGTGCAGGGATATTTTCTTTCTTCTGGTTTCAGAACCAGAAGGACTGTTAATTGCTTAAAAAAAATCAAGAAGTCTTGTTAAAGGTATAAGTTCTCTTTTTAAACATCAATATGTAAAATTGGATCAGTTGCATAATTTCAGATTAGAATGTTTAATTTTGATTTTACACCTGTCAGTGTATTCTTTAATGCAGCAAATGACTGGAATTACAATTGTAAAACACTTCACCTAAATTCAAGTGGTCACATAATGTGTGCCTGTAGGATTTAATAGTTGTAGCATGAACCTACAGTTGTTAAAGGGGATGTTCTGTTATAATTTAATATCTACAAAATAATTGACTCAACCAGCAAGAGGAAGATCAGTTTATCATGACAGCAGGGAATGCCCCATGGAAATTATGTTTTAGCTCGGAAGTTGTTCTTAATTGTGCACTAAATTGTGGAATTTGTACAGAACACATCTGAGGACAGGGAATGGGAAGTGGTTATTGCTCAGATGTTTCAGGTTAAATGTTTTGTTAGCATTTTTGCAACTGAGGATGGAAGGTCTATTTTTTTCCCTGTACTCATCACAACGTAATTTCAAATACTTTACCCAGTTACCAATATAGCCAGTTGTTTACTATATAAACCTTAGGTTCAGATTAAAAGAATCCATCAACCAGGTTTAATCAAACAACAAAGTTGTTTAACTGTTATGAAAAGTGAATTGTTGGGCAAAGATGTAAGACTGACCAGCACAGTTTGAAACATGGAGTGTAAATATCTACCCATCTAAATAATCCCACATGCCAAGTGCACCAATTAAAGCTAAAGTGAAGAACCTAACATGCAGAGATTAATTTTGAGGAGAAAACTCTGGCCAATAATTGTAGTTTTTGCAGGTTAAAATGGGGAGAAAGTGAGGGCTGGAGATCAGAGCTGAAAATGTGTTGCTGGAAAAGCGCAACAGGTCAGGCAGCATCCAGGGAACAGGAGAATCGACGTTTCGGGCATAAGCCCTGAAGATGCTGCCTGATCTGCTGCGCTTTTCCAGCAACACATTTTCAGCAGGTTAAAATGGGCAGAGTGAAAATGTTCTAGGTGGCATATGTACATTCAGTCAGTTGTCATTGGGACCTTTACAGGCAGCTTGTTCAGCAAAAACTGGGCAATCACTCTTCCAGGAGAAGAGCTTGATTACACTGAAGCTTCAAAAAGTTTCCCTTGGTTTGTATTTTTGTCAGTATGGTGGGCTGTCACTTCAAGGGTTCACTCACGTGACATAATGATGACATCAGCCATTTTGGAGAGGGAAACCACTCTCTAAACTTGCTGCTTGTAGATTAAGCACCTCCACAACAAACTCCTTTTTTTAATGCTTCAGCCTCCTGGTCTTCCTCAGAACCTAACAGTAAAAGTTAGAGGATGGGTGAGTTAGCATCTTTTTCTCTCTGCATGCCTTTTACCAACTGAACTCCATGGTTTTTAAGTGTAATCTTACTGTCTTTTTTAATATTGTGAAAAGTGGGTTCTTTTTGGTTATATTTATTATTGAGATCTGTCTCTTGATTAAAATTAAAATATATAGAACATAGGTGCTAAGTTAGAGGAGTGTTGGAGTAGTGTTGTTTTTAGAGCAGTAAACCTGCGGCTATTTTCTTTAGATTAAGGTGCAAAGATGGCCTTTAGTAGAGTGATGTGCTCTTCCTGTCGGATGTTGGAGGTTAGGGAAAATTTCCATGTTACTGATGATCATGTCTGCAGTAAGTGTTTTTGGTTGCGAATCCTATTAGCTCACATGGATCATTTGGATCGGCAGTTAGAGGCAATGAGGAATTTACAGGAACAAGAGGGTGTGATGGATGGAAGAGAGAACAACTGTTGATACAATCAGATAGAAGGGTTGCGCCAGGTAAGATTGGAGAGGGAGGCAAGTAATGAAGGAGTCTCCTATGGCTGTCCCCATGTCAACCAAGTATGCTATTTTGGAAAATGTAATGGACTATCAGGGAAATGTAGCATGAGCAGCCAAGTTTCTGACATCAAGACTGGCTCTAATATAATGAGGTCTAAGTCAGGGTCCAAGTGATCAATTGTGACAGGGGACTCTCTAGTCCATGGCTGACAGTGAGAAATCAGAATGGTGTGTTGCCTCCCTGGTGCCAGGGTCAAGGGTATCTCAGAGAGAGTGCAGAATATTCCCAAAGGGCAGTGGGACCAGCAGAAGGTCATTGTACACATTGGAACTAAGGATACAAGAAGGAAAAAGGATGACATTCTGAAGGGAGAATGTTGGATGATGTGGTGAAACGGTTAAAAATTATGTCCCAATACATGTGTGAATCTAACCGGAATGGAGGTGTTGCTTAGTCCCGTGTGAATCTTATTACACACCTCCCCGTGTGAATCTTCTTATCTGTATGTAACCAGAATGGAATGTGTTTTTTAGCCTTGCTCTGCTGTTCACATGAATGTTTATATCTGGAAAAGAGTATATCAGCTGGAAAAGTCTCCAGTTCGGTGAGTCTGCTCCGGGGTTACGTTTAACCGCCGAGCGTGGGTTGTTGGCAACCGCTCTACGAGAACTGACGGCTCCCAGTTCCGGTAACATGTAGAGTGAGTATAAGCCAGACCCGGGAGTCTGCTCCGGGGTTACGTTTAACCGCTGAGCGTGGGTTGTTGGCAACCGCTCTACGAGAACTGACGGCTCCCAGTTCCGGTAACATGTAGAGTGAGTATAAGCCAGACCCGTTGTAAGTATGAGACCTGGTTGTGGCGACGCTGCGGGGAATAAAATGCTCATATTCTAGCAGACTCGCCTCTTGGTCGTTTGTTCTGTGTCAGACTACTCTCCTACGAACCTGACCTTGAGAATTTTTTAAAACGGATGTTAAGCAGGAATTTAAAAAGGAGGTCCTCGAGGGTAGTAATACCTAGATTACTCCTGGTGCTGCGAGCTAGTGAGAGTAGGACTAGGAGGATAGAGTAGATGAATGTGTGGGGGGTGGGGAGTGGGCGGGAGACCCAGGGAGGTGGTGAGGAAAGAGATCAGTCTGAAACTGATACAATGGGAATAGGAGCAAGTCAAACAGTAAGGGAATCAGGAATAAAGCGGAGAGCAAAGTAAGTTAAGCTGCACTTATTTCAAGAGGCCTAACAGGGAAGGCAGATGAACTTGGGGCATGGTTAGGAACATGGAACTGGAATGTTATAGCAATTACAGAGATATGGTTCTGGGATGAACAGGACTGGCAGCTTCATGTTCCAGGATATGAATGCTAGGTGGGAGACAAGAGAGGGGGAGGAGTCGTGACATTTCTGACATGGGATAACATTATGGTTGTACTTAAGGAGGATGTTCCTGGGAATGTATCATGGGATGTTATTTGGATGGAACTGAGAAATAAGAAACAGTTGATTCCCTTAATGGAATTGCACAGTAGGCACCCCAATAGTCAGCAGGAAATTGAGAAACAAATTTGTAAGGAGATCTCAGTTATCTGTATGAATAATAGGATGGTTATGGTAGGAGATTTTAATTTTCCAAACATAGACTGGACTGCCATAGTGTTAAGGGTTTAGATGAAGAGGAATTTAAGTGTGTACAAGAAAATTTTCTGATTCAATGTGTGGATGTACCCACCTAAAATTTGACCTATTGTTAGGGGAATAAGGCAGGGCAAGTGACTGTGGTGTCAGTGGGGGAGCACTTTGGGGCCAGCAACCATAATTCTATTTGTTTTAAAATCGTTATGGAAAAGCATAGACTAGATGTAAAAGTTGAATTACTAAATTGGAGAAAGGCCAATTTTGACGGTATTAGGCAAGAACTTTCGAAAGCTGGTTGGAGGCAGATGTTCGCAGGTAAAGGAACAGCTGGAAAATGGGAAGCCTTCAGAAATGAGATAACAAGAATCCAGAGAAAGTGTATTCCTGGCAAATATGTTCCCTTTCTGTATCAGTCGAAGCAAACACTCAGAAACGCAGTGTGGCTATACCTTCTTTACCTTTATTCCAAGCCATGGAGAGAGACCGATTGCCCATGTACACAAAGACATGGGTTCTTTGTCTTCTCTCAAATCTTAAAGGAAGTGTATAGTTACTTACAGGAAGCAGCATCCAAATAAGGCAACATCTCATAGAGTCATAGAGATGGAAACAGACCCTTTGGTCCAACCTGTCCACGCCGACCAGATATCCCAACCCAATCTAGTCCCACCTGCCAGCACCTGGCCCATATCCCTCCAAACCCTTCCTATTCATATATCCATCCAAATGCCTCTTAAATGTTGCAATTGTACCAGCCTCCACCACATCCTCTGGCAGCTCACTCCGTACACGTACCACCCTCTGTGTGAACAAGTTGCCCATTAGGTCTCTTTTATATCTTTTCCTCCCTCACCCTAAAGCTATGCCCTCTAGTTCTGGACTCCCCGATCCAGAGAAAAGACTTTGCCTATTTATCTTATCCATGCCCCTCATAATTTTGTAAACCTCTATAAGGTTACCCCTCAGTCTCCAATGTCCAGGGAAAACAGCCCCAGCCTGTTCAGCCTCTCCCTATAGCTCAAATTCTTCAACCCTGGCAACATCCTTGAAAATCTTTTCCGACCCCTTTCAAGTTTCACATCATCTTTCCGATAGGAAGAAGACCAGAATTGCACGTAATATTCCAACAGTGGCCTAACCAATGTCCTGTACAGCCACAACATGACTTGCCAACTCCTGTACTCCATACTCTGACCAATAAAGGAAAGCATACCAAACGCCTTCTTCACTATCCTATCTACCTGCGACTCCACTTTCAAGGAGCTATGAACCTGCACTCCAAGGTCTCTTTGTTCAGCAACACTCCCTAGGACCTTACCACTAAGTGTGTAAGTCCTGCTAAGATTTGCTTTCCCAAAATGCAGCACCTCGCATTTATCTGAATTAAACTCCATCTGCCACTTCTCAGCCCATTGGCCCATCTGGTCCAGATCCTGTTGTAATCTGAGGGCAACCCTCTTCGCTATCCACTACACCTCCAATTTTGGTGTCATCTACAAACTTACTAACTGTACCTCTTATGCTCGCATCCAAGTCATTTATGTAAATGACAAAAAGTATATCTATATTGATTGGGTGACCGTTACAATCAGCAAGCATCAATAGTAAGGATTAAGCCAGTTGGCATGACACAATAGATGTTCCTCACCTTTTTAACTGCATTACACAATCTATGTTCTTCACCTCGTTAAACCACTAACTTTGCCTGCAGCACCTCATTGTTTACTGCAAGTTCTCACCTGGTCAAAGTCATGCGAGCTGTGCCTTTGTCAAGCAACCCTAAACTTAACACTTTCCCTACCTGCTCGTATCTTATACACTTTCTCAAATGGGGTTAAGGAAAATCCAAAGAGATTTTATAAATACATTCAGGACAAAAGGGTAACTAGGGAGAGAATAGGACCCCTCAAAGATCAGCAAGGCATCCTATGTGTGGAACCGCAAATGATGGGGGAGATACTTGATGAGTATTTTGCATCAGTGTTTACTGTGGAGAAGGACATGGAAGATACAGAACATGGGGAAATAAGTGGTTGCATCTTGAATAATGTCTTTACTCCAGAAGAGTGGTGCTAGATGTCTTTAAAACACATGAAGGTGGATAGATCCCAAGGAACTGATCTGGTGTACCCTAGGCCTCTGTGGGAAGCTAGGGAAGTGATTGTTGGGCCCCTTGCTATGATATTTGTATCACCGATAGTCCTGGGTGAGATGCTGGAAAACTGGGAGGTTGGCCAACGTGGTGCCACTATTTAAGAAACGTGGTAAAGAAAAATCAGGAAAATGTAGACCAGTAAGCATGACGTTGGTGGTGGGCAAGTTGATGGAGGGAGTCCTGAGGAACAGGATTTACATGTATTCGGATAGGCAAGGACTGATTAGGGATAGTCGACGTGGCTTTGTGTGTGAGAAATCATGTCTCACAAACTTGAGTTTAATGAAGAAGTAATGAAGAGGATTGATTGAGGACAGAGTGGTGGACATGATTGATATGGAATTCAGTAAGGTGTTTGACAAGGTTCCTCATGGTAGACTGATTAGCGAGATTAGATCATGTGGAATACAGGAAGAACTAGTAATTTGGATACAAAACTGACTTGAAGGTAGAAGGCAGAGGGTGGTGGTGGAGGGTTATTTTACGGACTAGAGGCCTTTGACCAGTAATGTGCTGCAAGGATCGGTGCTGGATCCACTTTGTCATTTCCAATACAACCTCAATTATCTGAACGAGACAGGCGGGGTGTATTTTGTTCAGATAACTGATCTGATCATAAACAAAGGAAGCATTTACGGGATCTTGAGATCTTGTTCAGATTGTCTGAAATTTGGCTAATTGATGTTCGGATAACCAAGGTTATTCTGTATATAAATGATTTGAATGTGAACGTAGGAGGTACAGTTAATAAGTTTGCCGATTACACCAAAATTGGAGGTGTAATGGACAGTGATAAAGGTTACCTCGAAGTACAGCAGGATCTTGACCAGATGAGCCAATGGGCCAAGGAGTGGCAAATGGAGTTTAATTTAGATAAATGTGAAGTACTGCAATTTGGAAAGTCAAATCAGGATGGGACTTATATACTTAATGGTGAGGTCATGGGGAGTGTTGCTGATCAAAGAGACTTTGGAGTGCAAGTTCATTGATCCTTGAAAATGGAGTCTCAGATAGATAGGTTAGTAAAGAAGGCATTTAGTATGCTTTTCTTTATTGGTCAGAGCATCGAGCATAGGAGTTGGGAGGTCATATTGTGGCTGTACAGGACATTGGTTAGGCCACTTTTGGAATATTGAATGCAATTCTGGTCTCCCTCCTGTGGGTAGGAGGCTGTGATACTTGAAAGGATCAGAAAAGATGTACAAGTATGTTGCCAGGGTTGGAGGATTTGAGCTACAGGGAAGAGACTGAATAAGCTGGAGTTATTTTCCCTGGAGCATCGGAGGCTGAGGGTGACCGTAGAGGTTTATAAAATCATGAAGGGCATGGATAGGGTAAATAGACAAGGTATTTTCTCTGGGGTGGCGGAATTCAGAATTAGAGGGCATAGGTTTAGGTTGAGAGGGGAAAGATTTAAAAGTGATCTAAGGGGCAACTTTTTCATGCAAAGGGTGGTGCATATATGGAATGAGCTATAAGAGGAAGTGGTGGAGTGGTACAATTACAACAGTTAAAAAGCATCTGGATGGGTACATAAGTAGGAATGATTTAGAGGAATATGGGCCAAGTGCTGTAAATGGGACAAGCTTAATTTAGGACATCTGGTCGGTATGGACGAGTTGGACCGAAGAGTCTGTTTTCATGCTGTACATATCTGAATCTGAGACCTATCGACAATCATATACTGTGATTTCCAGTAGACTAGCAAGTGTTGAAATCATATGACTTCAAAGAAGTGTCTTTAAAATAGAGTCCCAATATTATTTTAATGCACCCCCCATCCCTTGCTTTTTAGACCCGGTTCAGGTATCCTCTCCGTATTTCCAGTGAACCTAGCATCATAAACATCCAGATGTGAATCCTCAATACATATTAAGAATAGAAGCACATTCATAACAGAATACATCATTTTTGATGGCAAAAATTACAAAAAGTAGAAAATACTTGTTGGGTTAGCTTAAACATACATTGAAAAAGCTTGCAATTCCGTTTGAGGAATATTGCAGCATCCTAAAGTCATGAAATATGCTTTGTAAATGAAGTTTTTATGTGTAGTGACTGTAATATTGGGAACTATACCAGACTCCATAATACTTGAAAAAAGCCTCAGAGTTGAGGGAAAGTTTTGGATTATATCTTGATTTAAAAATTCTTACCCTTGTTTCGTGTCTTGCATGATCACACCTGCAGCAACCCCAATCCTGTATACTCCTCCTTCCCTCTCAATTTTGACATCTTGTGCTTGTCTTTGTTTTTCCTTGTTTTATTTGCTCCACCGTTTGCTTTATGCTACCAAAACCCTAAGATATGAAATTTTCCCCAAAACCTCTTTCCTGTTTGCCCCTATCTTTTCATGTCATTTAAGATGCTTTTTATAAAAGTTTTCTTCTTCAACTAAAGTTCTTGTTCTGAACTTGCCAAATCGCACAAGGAGATGAAAGCATCAATTTTTTAAAATTTGACAGCTTTCTTGTAACAACATTTTGTGTATGTATAATGCCTTACAGTAAAAGTTGAAAATCAATTAGCTACTAACCTTTTGTCTGTCTTAAGATCATTATAAGCTATAAAAGTAAGTCAAAGGACAAAGTACTTTGGTATTACAAGTGATATGCAATGAACTTGAATTTTTTTTTGTCAAACAGTTGAAGCTGTGGTCATGTTAAAGCATATTGGCTTGATTGTATTCTCCAGCCACTGTAGCTATTGGCAAGCAATAAAGTTTAACCAAAACATTTTGCAGTGCTGCTGCCTTTGGTGTCATTAAATTTCCACCCAATAGCGAAGAAGTTTACTGTGAGATTTTTATAAGGATTCATATTTTGAGCTCTTGCCTTTATCTTGAGATTTAATATGCACATTATTGGAAAACTAAATCCTTATAAAATTTTACCCACCAAAATTAATTTACTGTGTTGTATTTATTAAATGTACTGAAGAGTTTTGATTTCTGGATTTTAAACAAATTTCTCAAATTCCTCTGTGGTGACTGAGAATACAAACAAAACCATAAGACTTAGGTGCAGATATTAGGCCATTTGGTCCACTGTCAGCTCTGCCAATTCAATCATGGCTGATAAGTTTCTCAACCTCATTCTCTCGCGTTCTCCCTGTAACATTTGATCCCCTTTAACATCAAGAACCTATCTATCTCTGTCTTAAATATACTCAATGACCTGGCCTCCACAGCCTTCCGTGGCAGTGAATTCCACAGATTCACCACTCTCTGGCTAGTGATGTTTCTCCTTATCTCTGTTCTAAAAGGTCTTCCCTTTACTCTAAGGCTGTGATCTCGGGTCCTCATCTCTCCTGGTAATGGAAACATGCTTCCAAAGTCTGCTCTATCCAGGCCTTTATGTATTCTCTAAGTTTCAATCAGATCACCACCCCCCCCCCCCTTCCCCACCACCTTGTAAACACCAATTATAGACCCAGAAACCTTAAATGAGCCTGATATATGTTAAGCCTTTCATTCCTGGAATCATTCTTGTGAACTATTCTGGACCTAGGGCCAGTACATCCTTCCTGTGGTATGGGGCCCAAAATTGCACACAATATTCTAAATGTGGTCTGACCAGACCTTTATAAAGTTTCAAATACATCCCTGCTTTTATATTCTCGTCCTCTCTGAATAAATGCCAACATTGCATTTGCCTTCCTAATACCAATCGACCTGCAAGTTAACCTAAAGAGAATCCTGGACTAGGACATGCAAGTTCCTTTGCACTTCAGATTTCTGAATTTTCTCCCCATTTAGAAATTAGTCTATGCCTCTTCTTTCTACCAAAGTGCATGGCCTCATACTTTCCCCAATTATATTCCATCTGCCACTGCTTTACCCACCACTAACCTGTCTAAATCCTTCTGGAATTTCCTCGCCTCTTCAATACAACTTGTCCCTCCACCTATCTTTGTATCATCTGCAAACTTAGCCAGAATGTCCTCAGTTCCCTTATCTAGATTACTAAAGTATAAAGTGAAAAGTTGTGGTCCCAACACTGACCCATGCAGCACACCACTTGCCATTCTGAGAAGGATCCTTTTATTCCCCACTTGCTGCTTTCTGCCAGATAGCCAATCTTCTATTTATGCTAGTACTTTGCCTCTAACACCATGGGCTCTTATCTTACTCAGCAACCTCCTGTGTGGCACCTTGTCAAAAGTCTTCTTGAAGTCCAAGTAGATAACATTCATTGGCTCTCTTTTGCCTAACCAGTTTATTGCATCCGCAAAGAATTCTATCAGATTTGTTAGGCATGACTTCCCTGTGATGAAACCATGCTGACATTACCCACTTTTACCACACACTTCCAAATATTCATCAATCTCATCCTCCACAATTGACTTCCCAAATCTTACCAACGACTTAGATCAGGCTAATTGGCCTATAATTTCCTGTCTTCTGCCTCACTCTTTTCTTAAATAGGGGTGTCATATTAGTGATTTTGCAGTCCTCTGGGATCCTTCTTGACTCCAGTGATTCCTGAAAGATCACCACTAACTATCTCTTCAGCTTTCTCCTTCAGAACTCTGGAGTGTAATCTGTCTGGTCCAGGCAATTTATCCACTTTTAGTTTTACTGCTACCTCCTTGGTGATGGCCACCATACTCACCTGTGCCCCCCAATTCTTTTGCATTTTTGGGCTATTACTCGTTTCTTCGACTGTGAAGACTGACTAAAAGTATTTGTTTGGTTCCTCTGCTGTTTCTTTGTTTCCCATTAGTACTTCTCCAGCATCATTTTCCAGCATCCCAATATCCACTTTTGCCTCTCTTTTGTCCTTTTATATATCTAAAGAAACTCCTGCAATTTTTTATGTTACTGGCTAGCTTACCCTTTATTTAATCTTTTCTCTCCTTATTTCTTTCGTTAGTTGTCCTCTGGTCTTTGAAAGCTTCCCAATCCCCTGGTTTCCACTGCCCTTTGCCTCATTATATGCTTTCTCTTTTGCTTTTATGTTCTCTCCAGCTTCCCTTGTCAGCCTTGGTTGCCTCGTCCTCCCTTCGATACACTTCTTTTTCCTTGGGATGAATTTGTGCTGTCTCTCTCTAATTACTCCCAGAAACTCCTGCCACTGCTGTTCCACTGTCTTTCCTGCTTAGCTCCTCTCTGTCAATTCTGTAGTTGCCTTTATTCAACTGTAATACCATTACATCTGATTCCACCTTCTCTCTCTCAAATTGCAGAGAAAATTCTGTCATGTTATAGTCACTGCTTCCCAAGGGTTCCTTCACCTTAAATTCCCTTATCAAGTCTGACTCATAGCACATGACTAAATCCAAAATTGCCTGTTCCCTAGTGCGTTCCATCACATGGTGCTCCAAAAAGCCATTTCATAGATATTCCACAAATTCCTTTTCTTCTGGCACCTCCAACCTGATTTTCCCAGTCCTCCTCCATATTAAAATTCCCCATAATCACTGTAACCTTGCCTTTCTTACTGGCCTTTTCTATCTCTTGGTGTATCTAGCGCCCCACATCCTGACTACTGATTGGAGACCTATGCATAACTCACTTAATGTTTTTTTTTACCTTTGCAGTTCCTCAACTCTATCAACACAGATTCTACATCATTTGATGCTATGTCGTTTCTTGCTATTGATTTCATTTCATTCCTTACTAATAAGGCAGCCCATCCCCCTCTGCCACCTGCCTGTCTTTTCAATAGGATGTATATCCTTGGATGTTTAGCTCCCTGGCCTGATTCCCTTGCAACCATGTCTCCGTGATGCTTACCCCATGATATCTGCCAATTTCAATCTGTGCCACAAGCTCATTTACCTTATTTTATATACTATGTGCATTCAGATACAATGCCTTCTTTCCTGTATTTACTGACCCTCTTCTCATTGTCATTCATTTTTCATTTGTGCTTTAAGTTAGATTCCTAACCCTTTCTCAAGACTCTGTCCTATTTTGTGTTCTGGAGACTTCAATAACCTCTCTTGAGTTGTCCTTTATTTTCCTTATTTTTTCATATTTTTCCATGCAGTTGAATCCATTCCCACAGATGTTAACTTGCTGCTTTGTTTCCCATTGTCTATTATAAGGAGTTTTACCGCCACTACCCTCACTTTTTAGTTTAAAGACCTGTTGACCACTCTATTTACCCTTTTCACTAGAATATTGGTCCCATCTCAGTCAGGTGGAAACTGTCCCAATGATCCCTCCTGTTTCAATACTGATGTCAGTGTCCCATGAAATGGAACCCCTCTTTCCCATACCACTCCTTTAGCCACTGGCTTCGTTCCCTATTCTCGTATCCCTGTACCAATTTGTGGCTTGGATAGTAATCTAGAGATTATAACCCTTGAGGACCTATTATTTAATTTAGTTGCTTGTTCCTGATAATCCCCAAACAGGTCCTCTTTCCTCATCTTGCCCATGTTGTTTGTTTGTTCCAACGTGGACCATAATAACAAGGGTGGCACGGTGACTCAGCGTTGCTTTCTCACAGCGCCAAGAACCTGGTTCACTTCTAGCCTCATGCAGCTGTCTGTGTGGAGTTTGCACTTTTTCCCTGTGTCTGCGTGGGTTTTCACTGGGTGCTCCAGTTTCCTCCCACAGTCCAAAGATGTGTAGGCTGGGTGGAGTGGCTATGCTAAATTGTCCCATAGTGTCCAAGTGGATTAGCCATGGGAAATACAGGATGATGGGCAGCTGATGGGGGAGTGGGCCTGGGTGGGATGCTCTTAAATGGGGTGGCACGGTGGCTCAGTGGTTAGCAATGCTGGGTTCAATTCCCGCCTCGGGCGACTGTGTGGAGTTTGCATATTTTCCCCATGTCTACATAGGTGTCATCTGGGTGCTTCGATTTCCTCCCATAATCATAGAAGATGTGCAGGTCAGGTGAATTGTCATGCTAAATTGTCCGTAGTGTTAGGTGCATTAGTCAAGGGTAAATATAAAGTAGAGGAATGGGTCTGGGCAGGTCACTCTTCGGAGGGCAGTGTGGACTTGCTGGGTCCCGAAGGGCCTGTTTCCATGCAGTAGAGAATCTAATCTAATGTAACCTGGATCCTTGCACTCCCTCTTCAATATCCTTTCAAGCCGGTCAGAGATGTTCCGCATCCTGGCACTGGGTAAGCAACATACCATGTGGGACTTTTGATCCTGCTTACAAAGGATGCTATCTCTTCCCCTAATTATAGAATCCCCTACAACTACCACTTGTCTTTTTGCTCCCTCCTTTTGAATGGCTACCTCTACCACGGTGCTGTGGTCAGCTGGCTCTTCCACCTACAGCCCTGTTTCTCACCCACATGGGGAGCAAGTACCTCGTACCAGTTGGACAAGATCAAGAGTTGAGGTTCCTCTACTTCTGAATACAGTATCACTCTACCTGCCTCCCTTGCCATCATACCCTGATGTCCTTGACCATTGACTAAATTTGAGGTGCTTAACATACCAAGTGTGACTGCCTCCTGAAATAAAGAATCCTTGTTAATGGGGGTAGTGCCTGAATCTCAAGATGGAATTATTTGCAGGGTATGTTTAACCACTATTTTAGTATGCTCATTTTGTGTTTATTTCAATTTTCATGTTACAGATTTTTATTTCACGCTTATGGTAAGGAAGGTTGAACATTGATCAAATTACTTTGTTTCTTCCAATGTAGTTGCCTTGAGACTGACATCATTTTGGTGTTTTTTCTTTTTGCTGTCGGTGTCTTACAATTGTGCATTCCACAACCACCGATGAAGGAGCGGGGCTCCCAAAGCTAGGTGGACTATAACCTGTTGGACTATAACCTGGTGTTGTGTGATTTGTAACTTTGTACATCCCAGTCCAACACCGGCATCTCCAAGTTATTTCTTTTTGCTGATGATCTACCTCCCTTTTTGATTAAATCACATGCCTGAATAGAGGAACTAGTATTAAGGAGCTTAGGCTGTTTTTCTGACCAGATTGCAGTATAGCTGAGCAACACTATTTACCCCATGTAAGAGCACTCAAGTCAATTTTCTCACCCCAGTCTCAGAATGCAACAACTTCTCTCCTTTTGCCTCTATTACTGTTCCTAAAATGGTCTTCCTTTTGAGAACTCTTTTTGTCTATTATTGCTCGGTAAGCAAGTTTCCTGGTGCATGAAACCCTTTGTGATGTCCTGAGAACAGATGCCATAGAAATGCAAAGTTTATATTTCTTAAATACAACAGGAAGCATTGCACTAATTTGAGGTCTAGGATTGTATTTTTTAATAACATAATCAAAAAAAATTTACATTTATATTACACCTTTCATGTCTTCAAGACCAGCTAAGGATCTTTGCATCCAATTAAATGTTTTGAATTTTAATTGCTAGAGCACATGGCTGTTTGCATACAACAATGAAATAAATGGCTGGACCATCTGTTCTGGTATTTGTTGATAGCTAAATGTTGGTCAGGACGCTTGAGAAATTTCTTACTTCATTTGCCACCCTAAGATTATTAAAGCTCATTGAGCTGATAGTTTAGCAGCACTGACAATGTAGCGTACACAATGCTGCAGTGAATCCAGCCTGGATTGCATGCTTATCTCTCTGGAGTGCACGTGAACCTGTAACTTTAGGGTGCAGGTCATACATTCTGCACTACATGACTCTGAAAACTAGTGCTAATATGCTAGTATTGACTCGAGATTTCCATGTGTGGTTGTATACTTTGCACCCACTAGTATTTTCTATTTTTCATTTGAATGCCTTTCTCAAACCTCTTGCTTGTTCTTTTTCATAATTCTGTAAGGTCTTTTTAAACACAACATTTTTAAGAAGTCTTGGATGGTGTTGTCAGTGCTGGCATTTTTAGCCCAGTCATAGAAATGTACAGCATGAAACAACCTCTTCGGTCCAACCCATCCAGCTGCCTTTTAAATGTTGTCATTGTACCAGCTTTCTCCACTGCCTGTGGCAGCTCATTCCATACACCCACCACCCTCTGCATGAAAACGTTGTCCCTTGGGTCAGTTTTAAATTTTTCCCCTCACCCTCAGCCTAAGCCCTCTAGTCTGGACTCCTCCATCCCAACGAGAAGACCTTGTCTATTTACCTTATCCATGCCCCTCATGATTTTATAAACTTCTATCAGGTCACCCCTCAACGCTCCAGGGAAAACAGCCCCAGCCTATTCGTCCTCTCTCTATGGCTCAAACCCTCCAACCCTGGCAACATCCTTGTAAATCTTTTCTGAACTCTTTCAAGTTTCACAACATCCTTCCTATCGGGGGAAGACCAGAACTGTGCACACTATTCCAAAAGTGACCTGACCAATGTCCTGTACAGCGCAACATGACCTCCCAACTCATATACTCAATGATCTGAAGAAGGGCTCATGCCCGAAACGTCGATTCTCCTGCTCCTTGGATGCTGCCTGACCTGCTGCACTTTTCCAGCAACACATTTTCAGCTCTGATCTCCAGCATCTGCAGTCCTCACTTTCTCCTAGAAGATTTTAACCTACTGCAAATCCTCTTGCAAGGATGCCTTCCTTGAAGAAGCTCTCTTCCTTCCTCTACAAGGATTTCAGTGAGTCCCTCTCTCACTGCACACCCCAGGTCATCTCCTCTGCCCAGAAGCTCTTCAGCCACGTTCTCAAACAGACTCACTACCACAGCCACATCTCCTTCCTCAGCACCTGCCTACGGAACCGACTGACCCTGCACGGACTTCGGAAAAAGATTCCTGAAGAAGGGCTCATGCCCGAAACGTCGATTCTCCTGCGCCTTGGATGCTGCCTGACCTGCTGCGCTTTTCCAGCAATACATTTTCTACTCGATGATCTGACCAATAAAGGAAAGCATATCAAAAATCTTCCTAACTACCCTCGCTACCTGCGACTCCACTAGTCCTAGTCATCTTTGAAATGATGATTGACTGTCTAAGCCATTTTAAAAGGTAATTAGGAGTCGACAACAATTCTGAGTCTGGAATGCAGGTAGGCCAGACGAAGTTAGGGTGACACATTTCCTTCTCTAATAGACATTGGCAAAGCAGATGGCTTTGGTATTGGCTATATGATTGTCAATAGACTAGCTTTTGGTATCAAAGTGTGGGACTGGAGAAGCATAGCAGGTCAGGAATCATCCTAGGCGCATGTGAATAAATGTTTCTGGCATAAGCCTTTCATCAGGAAGGTGTGGGAGTGGGGAAGGGGTCTGAGAGGTGGGATGAGGTAGCTGGGAAGGTGATCAGTGATGCGGGTGAGGGGTGATGGTGTTAGGTCGGAGTGGCAGGTAGATCAGATCATTGGGAAGAAAGATGGACAGGTTGGACAGTTCAGGAGGGCAGTGCTGAGTTGGAGGTTTGGATCTGGGATGAGGTGGGAGGGAGGGGAAAGGAGGAAACTGTTGAAGTAGACATTGATGCTGTATGGTTGGAGGATCTCAAGGTGGAAGATGAGGCATTCTTCTTCCAGGGATCGGGTAGTTAGATTTGATAGTGGAGGAGGCCTACGACTTGCATGTCCTTGGTAGAGTGGGAGGGGGAGTTGAAGTGATAGCTTTTAATTTCACCATCAGCCATAATGAAATTTGAACCCACGACCCTAGAATGTTAGCCTGGGCTTTTTGATTAGTAGTCCAACGATGTTACCCTATTCCACTGCCTTCCCAAAACCATCCTTTCCAATATGCCTTCTCTTGAATTTTTTTGAATATTTTCTTGAATATTTTTTCCCCAATCTCTGGAGCTTCTTTGCACACTATTGTACATTAAGGGTAATTTTTAAAAAATGGAAGTTGTGGTGTCGTTTTATTGTGCTCCCAGTGTATCCAAATGTACTCCAGGTATTATTACTTCTTGAGTAGGCATCTCAGATATTTGTAGATGTATCGGTTACTGAGCTGAAAAATGTGTTGCTGGAAAAGCGCAGCAAGTCAGGCAGCATCCAAGGAGCAGGAGAATCGACATTTTGGGCATAAGCCCTTCTTCAGTATCTGTTAGGCTATCAAATTGAGTTACCAGTTTCTCATTTTAACTGCTAGACATGTTTATTTTATGCTTTGCAACATAGTAACTGAGCACTGCCATGTGAATATAGAGAGAGTTTCGTACAATTGCAGGATGAAAATCTGAATAACCTTTATTTTTCCCACTTCCCTTTTATCCATAAAGGATGCATAATTATTCCACAGAAAGATTCAACTTAGAGTCATAGAGTCATACAGCACGGAAACAGACTCTTCGGTCCAACTCATCCTCGCTAACCAGACATCCCATTCTGACCTAGTCTCATTTGCCAGCATTTGGCCCATATCCCACTAAATCCTTTAGATGAAACGTCTGAAGACGAACCTTCCAGCTCAGCGAGCAAATCCAAAACCCTTACTATTCATATACCCATCCAATGCCTTTTAAATTCAGTAATTGGACCAACTTCCACCACTTCATCTGGCAGTTCGTTTCATACACGCACCACCAACTTGTCGGTGTTTAATTGGGCATCTATCAGTCATACTGCCTCATTAGACAATTGACAAAGAAGTGACCCTGTAAGAGGGTAAACAAAATGCCTTTTTTGTGACATGATACGAGAGATTGAATTTCAAACCTTGATCTGTGTGGTCGAGAACTTTAGCTTCAAGTTACTACTTTCCGATGGATAATGAGAAGCAACTGAAACTTTTCTTAGTGTAACTAAAATTGAGGCAGTTGTGAACAGGAAATGGTACTATACACTTTATGCAGGATATGATCACATGAAATAGAAGCAGGAATAATAGGATGACAACTGATCTGTTCATTTTTCCAATTCCGCATACCCATCAAATCCTGATTGATTCCCTTGACTAACAAGAATCTATCGACTGTCTTTTAAAAAAAAAAAAAATTCATTGACCCTGCTTCCAACACTTTCTGGCAGAAAGTTCCAAAGTAGCCCAATCTGGAGAGAAAAAAAATTCTCGAGTTATGGAATCATAGTCATAGGGCTGTACAGCATGGAAAAGAGACCCTTCAGTCCAACTTGTCTATGCCAACCAGATATCCTAAATTAATCTAGTCCCATTCGCCAGCATTTGGCCCATATTCCTCTAAACCCTTCCTATACATATACCCATCCAGATACCTTTTAAATGTTGTAATTGTACAACACTTCCACTGGCAGCTCATTTCATAGGTGTACCACCCTTTGTGTGAAAACGTTGGCCCTTACATCCCTTAATCTTTCTCATCTCAATTTAAACACATGCCCTCTAGTTTTGGATTCCCCTAATCTGGGGAAAAGACCTGGGCTATTCACCCTATCTATGTCCATTATTGATTTTATAAACTTCTAGAAGGTCACCCTTCAGCCTCTGATGCTCCAGGGAAAGTAGCCCTAGCCTATTCAATCTCTTCCCTATAGCTCAATGCCTCTAATCCTGGCAACATCCCTGTAAATCTTTTCCAAACCTCTCAAATTTCACAACATCCTCGTAAAGCTGAGAGAGCACAATTGAACGCAGTATTCCAACAGTGGCCTAACCAATGTTTTGTACAGTTGCAACTTGACCTCCCAATTCCTACTTTTAATGCACTGACCAATAAAGGCAAGCATACCAAATACCTTCACTATCCTGAATCTACTTTCAAGGAACTGTGAACCTGCACTCCGAGGTCTCTTTATTCAGCAATCCTCCTCAGGATGTTACCATTAAGTGTATAAGTCCTACTCTGATTTTGCCTATCCAAAATGCAGCACCTCACATTTATCTAAATTAAACTCCCGTCTGCCACTTCTCGGGTTACCGGCCCATCTGATCAAGGTCTTGGCTGTCCACTAAAGCATCAACTTTGGTGTTACCTGCAAACTTAACCATACCTCCTATGTTCACATCCAATAAATGACAAAAAACAGTGGGCCAATTCTTGTGGCACAACACTGGTCCCAGGCCTCCAGTCTGAAAAGCAACCTTCCACCACCACGACCATCTGTCTTCTATCTTCAAGCCAGTTCTGTATCCAAATGGATAGTTTTGCGTGTATTCCATGTGATCTAATCTTGCTAACCAGTCTACCACAACCTTGTCGAATGCCTTACTGAAGTCCATAAGATCACATCCACTGCTCTGTCCTCATCACTTCTCTTTGCTTCTTCAAAAATCTCAATTAAGTTTGTGAGACATGATTTTCTATGCACAAAGCATGTTGGCTATCCCTAACCAGTCCTTCCTTTTCCAAATATGTGTAAATCCTGTCCATGAGGATCCCCACCACTGCTGTCAGGCTCACCAGTCTATAGTTACCTGGCTTTTCCATAATACCTTTGTTAAATAGTGGCACTGTGTTAGCCAACCTCCAATCTTCTAGTACCTTAACTTTGGCGATCAATGATACAAATATCTCCGTAGGGGTCCAGAAACCACTTCCCTAGCTTCCCATAAAGTTCTTGATTACACCTGAACAGATCCTGGCGATTTATGAATTTTAAGACATCCAACACCTCTAACTCTGTAATGTGGACATTTTTCAAGATGTCCTTATTTATTTCCTCAAGTTCTCTAGCTTCTGTATCCTTTTCCACAGTAAACACTGATGCAAAATATTCATTTTAGTATCTTCCCCCATCTCCTGTGGTTCCACACATAGGTGACCTTGCTGATTTATAAGGGGCCCTGTTCTCTCCCTAGTTACTCTTTTTGCCCTGAATGTTTATGTAGAATCCCTTTGGATTCTGCTTAGCCCTGTTTGCCAAAGCTATCTCGTATCCCCTTTTTGGCCTTCTGATTTCCCTCTTTAAGTATGCTTCTGCTTTTATACTCTTTGAGGGATTCACTTGGTCCCTGTTTTCTATACATGACACATGCTTCCTTCTTTTTCTTTATCAAAAACTCAATTTCTCTAGTCATCCAGCATCCCCTACCCTTTCCAGCCTTGCCCTTCATCTTAACAGGAACATTCTATCTCTGGATGGTTGTTATCTCATTGTTGAAGGTTTCCCACTTTCTAGCTGCCCTTTCTCTGTGGATATCCGCCTCCAATTGACTTTTGAAAGTTATTGCCTAATACTGTCAAAATTGCCCTTCCTCCAAATTAGAACTGTAACTTCTAGATCTGGTCTACCCTTTTCCATCACTATTTTGAAACTAATAGAATTATGATCTCTGGCCTCAAAGTGCTCCCCCACTGACTCTTCAGTCACCTGCTCTGCCTTATTTCCCAAGAGTAGGTCAAGTTTTGCATCTTCTCTAGTAGGTACATCCACATACTTGAGAAAATTTTCTTATACACACTTAACAAATTCCTCTCCATTCCAAGCCCATACCACTATGGCAGTCCCAGTCTATGTTTGGAAGGTTAAAATCCCCTACCATAACCACCCTATTATTCTTACAGATAATGGAGATATTCTTACAAATTTGCTCCTCAATCTCCTGACTATTGGGGGTCTATTATGCAATCCCAATAAGGTGGTCATCCTTTTTTTTATTTCTCAGTTCCACCCAAATAACTTTCCTGAAAGTATTCTCGGGAATATCCTCCCTATGTGCAGCCATAATAGACAATAGACAATAGGTGCAGGAGTAGGCCATTCAGCCCTTCGAGCCTGCACCGCCATTCAATATAATCATGGCTGATCATTCCTAATCAGTATCCTGTTCCTGCCTTATCTCCATAACCTTTGATTCCACTATCTTTGAGAGCTCTATCCAACTCCTTCTTAAATGAATCCAGAGAGTGGGCCTCCACTGCCCTCTGGGGCAGAGCATTCCATACAGCCACCACTCTCTGGGTGAAGAAGTTTCTCCTGAGCTCTGTCCTAAACGGTCTACCCCGTATTTTTAAGCTGTGTCCTCTGGTTCGGCACTCACCCATCAGTGGAAATATGTTTCCTACTGCCAGTGTCCAATCCTTTCATAATCTTATACGTCTCAATCAGATCCCCTCTCAATCTTCGAAACTCAAGGGTATACAAGCCCAGTCGCTTCAGTCTTTCAGTGTTATCCCGAGTCAAACAAATACTGCTCCCCCCTATTTTACCCCCCTTCCTATCCTTCCTATAGCATCTATAACCTGGAACATTAAGCTGCCAGTCCTGAGCCACGTCTGTATAATCGCTATTATTATCACAATCCTATGTCACCGACCATGCCCTGAGTTCAGCTGCCTTATCTGTTAGGTCTCTTGTACTGTAATAAATGCAGTTTGATTTATCAGTCTCATCTCATTCTCTGAGGAGAAAGTGAGGTCTGCAGATGCTGGAGATCAAAGTTGAAACTTTATTGCTGGAACAGCACAGCAGGTTAGGCAGCATCCAGGGAACAGGAGATTCGACGTTTCGGGCACAGGCCCTTCTTCAGGAATGAGCAGAGAGTGTTCAGCAGGAGAAGATAAAAGGTAGGGAGGAGGGACTTGGAGGAGGGGCGTTGGAAATGTGATAGGTGGAAAGAGGTCAAGGTGAGGGTGATAGGTCGGAGTAGGATGGAGGCGGAGAGGTCAAGAAAAAGACTGCAGGTCAGGAAGGCGGTGCCGGGCTGGAGGGATCCGGCTGAGACAAGGTGGGGGGAGGGGGGATGAAGAAACTGGTGAAGTCCAAGTTCATCCCCTGCGGTTGGAGGGTTCCCAGTCGGAAGATAAGACGCTCCTCCTCCGACCGTCGGGTTGTTGTGGTTTGGCGGTGGATGAGTCCAATGACCTGCATATCCTCGGTGGAGTGGGAGGGGGAGTTGAAATGCTGTGCTACAGGTTGGTTGGGTTGGTTCGTCCGGGTGGCCCAGAGGTGCTCTCTGAATCGCTCCGCAAGTAGGCGGCCTGTTTCCCCAATATAGAGGAGGCCACACCGGCTGCAGCGGATGCAGTAGATGATGTGGGTGGAGGTGCAGGTGAATCTGTGGCGGATATGGAAGTTTCCTTTGGGGCCTTGGAGAGAAGTGAGGGGGGAGGTGTGGGCGCAAGTGTTGCACCTCCTGCGGTTGCAAGGGAAGGTGCCGGGAGTGGAGGTTGGGTCGGTGGGGGGTGTGGATCTGACAAGGGAGTCGCGGAGGGAGTGGTCTCTACGGAAAGCTGATAGGGGAGGGGAGGGAAATATATCCTTGGTGCTGGGGTCTGTTTGGAGGTGGCGGAAGTGACGGCGGATGATGCGCTGTACATCCTGTACATCTCATTCTCTGCTTTGTTCCTGCCTGCCCTGACTGTTTGACTTGCTCCTTTTTTATCCCCAACAGCACCAGTCTCAGACTGATTTCTCCTTTTCACTATCCCTTCTTCCCTGGCCCCCCCAAAAATTAGTTTATATCCTCCTGAGCAGCTTCAGCAGCTTCTCCCTTTCAGCAGCTATGCATTTATCTGCTTTAGCCTCCTATTCCTACTCTCACTAGCTTGTGGCACCGAGAGTAATCCCAATATTACTATCCTCGTGGACTTACTTTTTCAATTCTTGCCTAATTTTCGATATTCTCTCTTCAGAACCTGGTCCTTTTCTCATCTTATGTTTTTAGTTACAATGTGTACAACGACCTCCTGCTGGTCCCTCTCCCCTTTTAGAATATTCTGCACCCTCTCGGAGATCTGGGCTTACCCTCTAGTTGAAAGAACTTGTCAATGTCCACTTTGTCAAGACCATTCAGGATCTTCTCTTTTTAAGCAAATGATCCCCATCTCCTAAACTTGAGGGGAAACAAATCCCGTCTGTCCAACCTTTACTTATAACCCACTCATTGAGGTATCAATCTGGTAAACCGCCTCTGAACTTTGCTCAATGTATTTGAATTCTTCCTAAAGGAAGAGACCAAAACTGTTCTCCGTGTTCAAAACATAGTCACATCAATCTCCTGTATAACTGAAAAATAATATCCTTGCCTATATTTTAAATTCATTAGCCGCCTTGATTGTATTGTATATGCACACTAACACCTTGTGATGTGCAGTACAACATAGATCCCTCTGTACCTTGGAATTCCACAGTCATTCTCCTTTTAATTAATACTCCACCTCATGATTCTTCCCGTCAAATTGAGCAAACTAGTTTTTCCAAGTTATATGCAGCTGACAATTTTTGTCTACTCAGTTGACCTATCTATCCATCTGCAATTCTACCTTCACAGCAGATTTTCCCACTTACTTTTGTCTTCTCTAAATTTAGCCTTTGCTCCTACCATCGAAGTCATTGATGTAAAATATTGAGGCCTCTGCACAGACTGTTGTAGCACTGTTCTGCTCATCCTACCAATCGGACAAGAACCTATTTATCCATTATCTGCCAGCTAATGTGGGCGGCATGGTGGCACAGTGGTTAGCACTGCTGCCTCACAGCGCCGGAGACCCGGGTTCGATTCCTGCCTCAGGCGACTGACTGTGTGGAGTTTGCACGTTCTCCCCGTGTCTGCGTGGGTTTCCTCCGGGTGCTCCGGTTTCCTCCCACAGTCCAAAGATGTGCAGGTCAGGTGAATTGGCCATGCTAAATTTCCCGTAGTGTTAGGTAAGGGGTAAATGTAGGGGTATGGGTGGGTTGCGCTTCGGCGGGTCGGTGTGGACTTGTCGGGCCGAAGGGCCTGTTTCCACACTGTAATGTAATCTAATCTAATCTAAAAAAAAATGTAATCTAATCTAATCTAACCATACTAATACATTAACCTATGAACCATATGCCCACAGTGTTGGAGGTAGTATTGCCTGATGGGCAGAAGACAGCGAGAGGGGGTAAGGATTATTTTTCATGTTGGTGATCTGTGACCAGTAGAGTTCCAGAGGAATCAGAACTGGGACTGCAACTGTTTACAATATATTTTAGAGGAAGGAAGTGAATGTACTGTGGTAAGATTTGCAAATGACACAAAAATAAGTTGCAAGAGGGACACAACCAGTTTACAGGGAGATATTGCTAGGTTAAATAAATGGGCAAGAATTTAGCAAATGGACTATAATGTGGGAAAATATGAAGTTGTCGATTTATCAAAGGAGAACAAAAGAACAGTATTATTTAAGTGGAGAAAAACTGAAGAAAGCTGTCACAGAAAGAAACTTGGAGGTATTTGTGCACAGAAAGCTAGCATACAGGTGAAGTAGGTAATCAGGAAAGACTAATGGAATGTTTATCCCTCTTCTTTCAAAACTGTAGAAAGTGCTTGTGAGACTGTATCTGGACTATGAGCAGTTTTGGTCCCCTTATTTAAGGGAAGACTAATTTCACTGGAGGCAGTTCAGGAAAGATTTACTAGGATGGTCCCTGATATAGAGAGACTGTCTTATGGGCAAAGGCTAAACAGCTTGGGACTCTATTCACTGGAGTTTAGAAGAATGTAAAGTGATCTCATTTAAATGTATAGGATTCTTAAGGTACTTGATAGGGTAAATGCTGAAGGATGTTTCTCCTCACAGGAGTGTCTAGGACCAGAGAAGATAGAATTAAGGGATGCCAATTTAAGACTAGGATGAGGAAGAATTTCTTTTTTGGCTGGAGACTTTGTTTAGTGGTACTTGCTACAAAGAACTGTAGGGTTTGAGTCTTTGTGTATGTTTAAGGTTGGGGTGGATTCTTGATCAGTTGGGGAATCAAATGTTACTGAGAAAATGCAGGAAAGTGGACATGAAGAATGTCAGAACACCCTTAACCTTGTTGAATTGTGAAGCAGGCTCGGGCTGAATGACCTGCTCCTGTTCTTACTTCTTAAGATCTTATGAGCTTTCATTTTTTTCAATAACTTGTGACATGATACTTTAGTTAAATAAGATTTCCCTTTCATAAAACCATGCTGACTCTTGCCAATTGCCTTATGTTCATTCAAGGACCTGACTACAATCTCTTATATGATCAATTTTAATACCTTTCCAAAGCAGACTTTAAGGTAGCTGATCCATATTTTTGTGTTTTCTGCTTCTCTCTCTTCCTGAATAAGCACATTAATTTATTACTTTCCAGTCTGATTGGAATTTTTCCTGAATCTAAGGAATTTCAGAAAATTAAGAGCAATACATCTACTACTTCATGAACAACCTCAAGATCTAGGATGAAGTCCATGTGGACCTATAGAATTGTCAGATCCAAAGCTGCTTACGTTTGCTTGATACTTCTTCCCTTGTGATTCTAATTTCACCAATATATATTCTCCCTTTCACCTCCTAATTAACAGGTATTACTAGAATGTTTTTGCAACCTCTGTAATGAAGATAGAAAATATTCATTCATTCATCATTTGTTTGTAGAGAGCCAATGCTTACTTTGCATTTTTCTTTTTCAAATACCTATAGAAACCCATTACCTTCATAGCTAATGTCTTCTCATAATCTAATTTCTTCCTTCTAATTAACCTTTTAGTTGTTCTCTGCTATTTCTGTATATTTTGACCAACCATCTAACATGCTACCTACCATTGTGCAGTTTTACCCCTTATCCTTAATTTTAATGCTTTTCACAGCTACTTTAGCTATTCATGAATGGTGGGTCCTCTCTTCAGAAGGTTCTTTATAATACAAATATACTTATTCTGAAACATCTCCTTCAATATTTGCCACTGCATCTCTATTGATTTATCATCTAGTCTAGACTACCAGTTTACTACTTGCTCAGCTTTCATGCCCACATAATTATCCCTATTTTTGTTTAAAATAGTTATTTGTTTTTTTAGAATAGTCTTCACAGGGCATTTCCCTTTCAAACTGGATACAAAAATAAATCATATTGCGGACACAACTGCCCAGGATTGTCTTTTACTCTGGGGTCCTGATTAATCCTGTTACATCACACTGTGCCAAACCTATTATAACCTATTTTCTGTCTGTGCTGCTCTCAAACTATCTCAAAAATATTCTGTGAACTCCTCATCCAGACAATTAACAACAGTTTGATTTTCGCCAGTTTATATGTAGATTAAAGTAGCCTTTTCTCGACTCTTTGATAAACTGCACACTTCCGAATTCCGACCCTTGTTGCAGATTGCAAACTCTTTGCAGAAACTATGCATGTTCACCGAAATAACTGTCAAGAATGTCAGAACAACTGTTGTCAGAATTATTGTGCAGTCTCATTTTCAAGCAAGTATGCACTGTGGATCACTATCAGTTTGTATTTCCTATTTAAGCATTATTTGATGTCTTGCATGCTGGTTCATACAACTGTGATGCTGATTTTATTCTTTGGTATGCAATGAAATTAAAGATTTCATGCAGGGTGGTTGTCATAATCAAAGTTAACACTGGGCTTGTCTTAATGGACTAATGAGTACTTTTTAGAATTGCATGATCAATCATGGCTTTTGCTTTAGGTAGATGCTTCACAGCTGTGATATGAAGTTGACTTGCTAATAAACAAAGTCAATGCAGAACAGTTGTTGTGACTGTTCAGAATCCTTAGTATATTGCAAAATAAAAGTTGTGTGGTCATGTTGAGGCTGTACAGAACTCTGGTTAGACCACTTGGAATACTGCATTCAATTCTAGTCTCCCAGCTGAAGGAAAGATGTTATGAAGCTTGAAACATTTCAGAAAAGATTTACAAGTATGTTGCCAGGGTGGGAGGGTTTGAGCTATAGATAGAAGCAGAGTAGGCTGGGGCTATTTTCCCTTGAGCATCAGAGGCTACGTGACTTTATAGAAGTTTATAAAGTCATGAGAGCATGAACAGGCTGAACAGCCGAGGTCCTTTCTCCAGCGTAGGGGAGTCTAAAGCTGAAGGGCATAAGTTTAAGGTGAGAGAGGAAAGATTTAAAGGGACATAAGGGGCAACGTTTTCACACAGGATGGTGCGTGTATGGAATGAGTTACCAGACGAAGTGGTGGAGTTGCAACATTTAAAAGGCATCTGGATGGGTATATGAATAGGAAGGATTTAGAGGGATATTGGCACGAGATTAATTTAGGATATCTGGTCGGAATGGATGAGTTAAGACTGAAGGCTCTGTTACTGTGCTGTACATCCATATGAGTGTATAATAAACAACTTCATTACCATTTTGACTGAATTATGTTTTTCTTTCTTTCACTAGCCCAGTGTTTTAATTGTAAGCTACAAGGAATCTGCAAAGGCAGCTTCACAGTTTGGATCATATGAAAGGACAGAATGGAAGCCTGACAGCAGCATGATTGCAGTTGCGGTAAGATATAAAACTCGATCCAGGCCTTAGCATTGTCCATTAGCAGAAAGGCTTTATAAAGAGGCTTAAGTTTTTTTATTTGCATTAAGTATTTTATGTAAGTTCTTGGTATTGCTTTTGCTATTCAACTCATTTACCAATTAAAAGTACTTGTTTTTGAGTGACTGCAATTTTTCAAAATGTAGTTCTTTTTTGACTAAATTTTTGGTGGGTAAATGAGGACCCAAGTACAATATTCACAAACCTAAAAGTCACCCAGCAAATATAATAACACTGGTTCCTGTTATATAGAGATGCCGTCAAGTTTGGCAGTGATTGTAAATTGATTATATGAGTTCACCAATTAAATTGCTGAATAGAGATCAACACTGGAAGAGGTTCTTCAAATGGGGAAGAGAACAAAGGCTTTATACCACATTTATACCACATCCAATAGTCAAATTTCTCCGTGAGCATGCATACAACGAGTTGCTTTAGAATTGTAGTCACTGTTATGTTGTCAAACGTATCTGCTAGTTTTTACCTGAGATGTGTTAAAGGACAACAAAATAGATAGATTTATTTTAGCAGTATTAGATGGAGGAGGGATGATGGGGCATATCATGTTTCTTCATCTTGTTTAAACAGAGCTTTGTTTCACAAAGGATGGGGACATACACCAAAGCAGTGTTTTATTATTGCTTTGCTGGAATGCTGAATTATGTCCTGTGATCAATTTCATGTAGCTAATTCTGATGCATACCTAAAGATTTGATCATGTGATAGTGAACATGTGAAGTGCTACACCATGATACTAACTCACAAAGCAGCTTATTACATGTTATTTACCTACACCTTGCAAATAACAATCAGTAGAAAATTCTCATTACCGATGCTGCTGGACTTGCTCAGTGAGAGGAGAAAGAATTAGTGTTTCAAGTCTGTGTCTTTTTGTTAGAACCTAAAACATTAACTCTGTTGAGGAAGGGTAGAAAAGAAAAGGGATTGGAAGGAGAGAGGATGTTAGGGCTAGGGACTGAAGTGGTGGAAGGGATGATAAAGTTTGAGATGGCGGTGTGGTAGAATAGAAAAGCTGACATCTATTGCACGTTTTGTGTCTCTTTTACCCACATGCAACCCCTGCCACCATCACTGCCACACCATGAGCTGTGTTTCTCAGGATGATCTGTGTGTCAAGGTGATTATCACTGGCTCCAATGTTAACCTCTGTCATGACACTATCATTCTGAATAGTGGGGACATCCAAAGAACCCACTATGGTCATGCCATATTCAAGGCAGTGTGCTTGCATCACTTGTGTATATGCTAATAGCCCTGAGTTGGCTAGGAAATCATCTGCCACTTCTGTTAAAATGCTGCTCAAAGTTAGAAGTTTGGAAATCCTGGATGTGGTTGAAAATTCATTTGCGCCTTTGTCTACCAGTGTTTGACCATGAGTAAAATTTTTTTGTTCTTGTTCTGTTATACTGCAGAAGGTGACATTAGTTGTCTTTTCTAAACATTTTCTTCGCAATTTCTGTCAAAACTCTCAATTTAATTTGCTTTTCATTGAGAAGTGATTTCAGTCAAGAAAGCAAACTAATGGTGAGCTGGGCATGTCATTAGATAATTCCCCTTTTGACTTTTCTCACTTCCCTTTTTGGTAAACTGTTCTGTTTGCAGGCCAATCAAAATTTAAAAACCTGTTGCTTGCTTAAAATGAAAAGTTCATGAATTTCTTGTGACTTTGTAATTCTGAAATGTAAAATATTTCTCAGTCCCTCTGTATGTCTCTTCTATGGTGCATTTCTTATGGACTTAAAGGAAGTTTTACATTCTGCCATTTTGGTAGGTGTACAACATAGGCACATCAACTTTTGTTCATAAATGAGTCAGCATTCTGTTGAGATTAATGCAAATATTGAAGTATCTGCTTTTGAGAGACTTTTATTTTAATGTTTGCTGTTAACTATTTAGTCAAATTAGTGACCTTTTATAGGTGATTATAAAATCATGAAATGTATGGATAGGGTGAACAGTGAAGGTATTTTCCCCAGGGTAGGAGGGTCCAAAGCTAGAGGGCATGGGGTTAAAGTGAGGTGGGAAACATTTAAAAGGGACCAAGTGAGCAACTTCGCCATGCAGAGGGTGTTGCATGTTGTGGAGAAAGTGTTGGAGGCTGGTACAATTAGGACATTTAAAAGATATCTGGGTGAGTATGAATAGGAAGGATTTAGAAGCGTATGGGTCAAATGATGGCTAATGGGACTTGATTAATTTAGGATATCTGGCCAGCATGGACAAATTGGATTGAAGGGTCTGTTTCCATGCTGTCTCTGTGACTCTAACTTAACCTTCACAGATGTGGACGCATTATGAATGATTTTAGCTGATTTTATTAACTCTTCAAACTGGATTGTTAATGAAGTGACACAAATTTAATATTTATTACATTTGAAATTTTTTTGGATTCAACTTTTTGCAACCTCTAGTTTTATAATTGTGTGCCTTCACAATGTTCAGAGTTACATACAAAACTAATAACTGTGATATTCTCCACTTCGCATTATTGGTTCCTCAGCATTAGCGTAACATTGTCCTTGGAATTGCAATGCTTTTGTTTTGATTGTCCCAAAGTACGTGTTTCCCGTTGATAAGCTAGTCTGGATTTCTGTGCAGTGACTCAGAGCAGTGCATCATATTATTGCTTTTGCTCACTTTAAAATGCTGTTAATAAAGCAGTAAATAGAGCAATAATGGGTACAAATTTGTTTGTAGTTGGTGGCCCATTTGCTATTTTAATGATGAGTCTGGAAAACTTGAATTTTCCTCTTGTTCTACCTCATCTACCCACCCAAAAACCTAGTTGTCTTTTTGTTCTTGCTATGCATTACTTTAGGAAGACTAAATTTGGTGGCCAGGTCCATAAACTATTGAATGAAAGTTTTTTCTGCCTTTGACTTATCCTGTTGTTTCTGGACAGCATCCATGGAGAGAGAGCAAGCTAATGTTTTGAGTCTTGACTTTTCAGGACTGACGTGAAATCAGCTTTTTTCTTGGGGAGTATGAGTGTCATCAGTCCTCATGCTATACCTAAAATCATTCTTGGAGTTTAAACGTGCAAAGATTTTTCTAATGCAAACAATAACTGTCGCACTTTCCTATATTCAGTCATCTTGCAGTTACTGTTCTGGGGCAAAGTAAATAACATAGGCATCATTGATCAAATGGCAGTGTTATTGCCATCTTTTGGTGCTGTGGTTACAATTTTTCACAAGCTAGTATGGCATGGCAGTGAGAAGTAGAGCAGCAGGTCAGCATGAGAGGGGCAGGTAGAGGTCAATAAGTTGAACGAGTAGGTCCAGATTAGTGAACAAGGTGATACTTCTAAAAGCAGAGTGAGTAAGACAGGAAAAGGAAATAATTTAAAAAAAAATGCTGAAGGACAGGATAGAGCATATAGCCAAAATTAAAGTTCTTTATACGAATGCATGGAGTGCAGTGAACACATCAAATGAACTGCAGGCACAGATTCAAACTGGAAAGTGACTTATTAGTCATTACTGAGACATGGCTGCATGGTGGTCGGGGACTGGGAATTAAATATACCTGGTTATAAGGTTTAGAGGATAGATCGAGAAAACAACAGAAATAGTGAAGTAATATTACTGATTAGAAACAGCATCAATCATTGGCAAGGGAGGATGTAATGAGGCGAAATCACCAGTGGAGTCCTTTGTATGTGGAACTTGCTGTCACTTTAAGAGGTTGTTTTGTACTTTTTTTTAAGAGAGTTAATAAGGCAGAGGCACCGAATGGACTACTGAAGACAACTCGAATAAACAAATTAGGAGCTCTTGTTTTTTTTAACAACCTGAAAGGGTATGGCATTCTCTCTCTCAGATCCAGATTTCTGGTTTTTGGTTTTATCCAGCAACATCAGAAGATATTGGGGTCTTGAGTTGGAAGCTTCAGTGAATGTCTCTTGGCTGCAACTCTTTTTGAATCTTCACTTGATGTTTTTTTCCATCGGTTTTGGAGAACTGCATGTGAGAATCTGTGTCTGTATTTGCCTTTTTGCCAAAGAGTGTGTTTATGGGATATTCCTATTGGAACAGTCAATTAGTATTAGTTACTGTACCTATTATTGTGTTAAGTTTTTCAGTAGAGTAGTTGTTCTAAATTCCTCTTTCTTTGGTTGTATTTGAACTACACTGTTTAAATATTTAAATTTACACAAACCTTGAGGATTTAAATAAGTTGTTTTGTTTAATGTTGATACAATCGCATTGCCTCTGAGACACTTTGCGTTTACCTTTAAAAGGTTAGGGTCTTGGCTACCTTAATGTTTGAGAACCATTAAGAGGAACCATAAAGAAATTAAAACCACAATAGGTGCCTCATATAGACTATCAGATTATTGCTCAAGTGTTGTGTAAATGCTGACATTAGGCAGCTATGTAGTAATGGGACATTTAAGTCTTAACATGGACTGGGAGAGACAGACAAGTACTTGTCAAAAGGTTTGTGAATTTCTAGAGTATGTCCAGTATAGTTTCCTGAGGGAAAATGTCTTTGATGCGGCAAGAGTACATGCAACATTGGGGATAGTATTGAGCAATGAGCTTGATTCAGTTAGTAACCTAGTTACTTCTGACCATTTGTCAAGCAGTAATCATAACATGATTACGTTTCATGTAGCATTTGTAGAAGATAAAGCTCAAATACTAGAATTTTAGATTTAAGAAAGGCAGACCTTAATGGGATCAGGCAGAGACTGTCCCCAGTGAACTGGAAAGTTCTGCTAATAGGTAAAGCAACTGAGGAAAAGTGGGCAGTGTCCAAAGAAACATTTAATTCTATTCAGAAAGGGTTTGTACACAAGTGAAGAGAAAGTTCCTTCCATCAAAGGGCCATGGACATGTGAGGGGCAGTATAAAATTGAAAGGTAGACTTATTGGCCCTCTGAAAGTTGAGTGGGGAGATATTATTTGTTACTGTGGAGAAATGGAAGGAATGCTGAGCAATTATTTTGTTTCAGTATTCATAACAGAAAAAGAAGATAGCTTGCTGCAAGTCCCAAAATTAGATGCAGGGACAGGGTCTAAATAAAATTAGCTTAAATAAATCATCTTTAATGGGGAAATTAATGGAACTGAAGAGTGACAAATCCCCAGCATCTGATGGTTTCCATTCATCGTTTTTAAGAGGTAGGAGAGCACATTATCATTGCCCTAACTGTAATCTTTGAGTTTGCTGGGGATTTGGAAATATGCTCATTCATATAGGCTCAGTGGTTAACACTACTGCCTCACAGTGCCAGGGTCCCGGGTTCGTTTCCAACCTCTGGTCTGTGTGGAGTTTGCACATTCTCCCTGTGGCTGCGTGGGTTTCCTCCGGGTGCTTTGGTTTCCTCCCAAAGTCCAACGGTTGCAGGTCAGGTGAATTGGTTATGATAAATTGCCCATAGTGTTAGATGCATTAGTCAGGAGTAAATATCGGGTAGGGTAATGGGTCCGGGTGGGTTACTGTTCGGCGGTTCAGTGTGGACTTGTTGGGCTGACGGGTAAATAAATAGAAAGCAGGAGACAACAGCTTCGCTTCACTTGGAGGTCGCCACTGATGATGTTACCTAGCCAGGTAATGAAACATCTGAATATCAAACTTACACCCTAAACCTCAACCTGAGCTACAAACCTTGCGAAAACTTGTTGGGCTGACGGGCCTGTATCCACACTGTAGGGAATCTAATCTAATCATTCTGCTCTTTAAGTGTGACTGAGGGGCTTACAGACCAGTTAGCCTAGGTGGAGAAATTGTTGGAGTCTATAAAGATGGAACGGGTAACTGATCAATTGATAAGGATAACTCATCAGAGAGAGTTAACATGGATTTATGAAGCGTAGGTCATGCTTGGCAAACTTCAGGAGTGTTTGAAAAATTGACAAAGGTGTGGACAGAGAGGTTGATGAATGTTGTTGGACTTCCAGAAGGCTATTGATAAAATCCAACACGAGACTGTTCACAAAAGGACAAATCCACAAAATTGTGGGCAATCTGCTGACATGGTTATGATAGTAGTTGAGTAACAGGAAACTGAGATGGAATAATGCATTCGGTTTTCAAATTGGCAGGATGTGACTATTGATGTCCCACATGAATTTGTTTATTGTCTCAGTTATTCACAGTATTTATTAATAACTTGGATAGTAGCATAAAAAGTATCCAAATTTGCTGATGACCAAAAATTTGGGCAGTACTGTAGACAGTGTTGATGACAGCATGAAATTACAACAGAATATTGTCTGATTAAATGAATAGACAAAGCTGTGGCAGGTGGATGTTGATATAAGCAAGTATGAGATTATCCAAAATGGACTAATAGAAGATAGATCAGTTTTTTTTAAGAAGGCACGCAGATGCCCAACACGATTTTGGAGTTCAGGTGTATAACTCATTAAAATATCATGAGCAGGTGTAGAAAATAGTTAAGAAAGCTAACAAAATGCTGGCTTTCATATCTAAAATGATGGAGTATAGTGATGCAGACATTATTCTGCAGTTAAACAAAATCCTAGTTTGACCCCACTTACAGTACTGGGAGCATCTGTAGGAAGGATGTTGGTCCCTGAAGGGAGTTCAATGCAGATTGACAAGAATAAAACCTGGACTTCAGAGTTTAAATTGAGGAGGGATTAGACAAATTAGGCCTTTATTTGTTTACTAAAGAAGTTGAAGTTCTTATCAAGACGAAGAAGGCGGCTTATGGGAGGATGAGGTGTGAAGGCTCAGTTGAGGGCTTGAGTTACAAGTTCACCAGAAAAGATCCAAAGAGAGCGCCAGGAGGGGATATTAGAAGGGGGGATAGGATCAAAGGGAACCCTAAGGTCTTCTCTAGGTATATCAGGAATAAACAAATGACTGGAGTAAGATTAGGGTAAATCAATAGTAGTTGAAAGTTGTGTGTGGAATCAAGGATATAGGGGAAGTCCTTAATGAATATTTTTCGTCAGTATTCACATTGGAAAAGGGCAATGTTAGTGAGAATACGGAAATACGGGCTACTGGATTAGATGGGATTGCGGTTGATAATGAAGAGGTTTTGCAATTTTGGAAGATCTGAAAATAGGTAAGACCCCTGGGCTGGATGGGATTTATCCTTGGATTCTTTGGGAAGCCAGGGAGGAGATTGCAGAGCCTTTGGCTTTGATCTTTGTCATCTTTGTCAACAGGAATAGTGCCAGAAGATTAGAGGGTAGCAAATGCTGTTCCCTTGTTTAAGAAGGGGAGTCGAGATAACCCTGGAAATTATTGGCCGTTTTGTCTTACTTCAATTGTGAGTAAGGTGTTGGCAAAGGTTATAAGAGATTAGGATTTATAATCATCTGGAAAGGAATAATTTGATAGTCAACACGGTTTTTGAAGGGTAGGTCATGCCTAACTAACCTTATTGAGTTCTTCGGGAAGGTGACAAGACAGGTAGATGAAGGGTAAAGCAGTTGATGTGGTATATCTGGACTTCAGTACCGCATTTAATAAGGTTCCACACGGTAGACTATTGCACGGAGTTTCAGGATTGAACGTGATTTAGCGACTTGGATCAGAAGTTCGCTAGCTGTGAAAAGACAGAGGTGGTGGTTGATGGGAAATGTTCATCCTGGAGGTCAGTTACAAGTGATGTGCCGCAAGGATCTGTTTTGGGGTCACTGCTGTTTGTCATTATTATAAATGATCTGCATGTAGGCATAAAAAGGATGGGTTAGTAAAGTTGCGGGTGACACTAAGGTAGGCAGAGTTGTAGATAGTGCCAAAGGATGTTGTGGGTTACAGATAAGATGTAGAGCTGGGCTGAGAAGTGGCAAATGGAGTTTAATGCGGAAAAGTGTGAATTTGTTCATTTCAGAAGAAATAACAGGAATGCAGAATACTGAGCTAATGGTAAAATTCTTGGCAGTGTAGATGAGCAGATAAATTTCAGTGTCCAGATTCATAAGTCCTTGAAAGTTGTCATCCAGGTTGATAGGATTGTTAAGAAGGCATATGGTGTGTTAGCGTTTATTGGTAGGGGGATTCAGTTTCGGAGCCACGAGGTCATGCTTCAGCTGTACAAGACAATGGTAAGGCCACACCTGGAGTATTGTGTACAGTCCTTGTGTCCGCACTATAGGAAGGATGTGGAAGCTTTGGAAAGGGTTCAGTGGAGATTTACTAGGATGTTGCCTGGCATGGAGGGAAGGTCTTATGAGGAAAGGCTGAGGAAACGGAAGCTGTTTGTCATTGGAGAGAGGAAGGTTGAGAGGTGACTGAATTGAGACATATAAGATAATTAGAGGGTTAGATAGGGTGGACAATGGGAGCCTTTTTCCTCGGATGGTGAAAGCTAACACGAGGGAACATAGCTTTAAATTGAGGGGTAAATAGATTTAGGACAGATATCAGGAGTAGTTTCTTTTACTCAGTAGTAGGGGCCTGGAACGGGCCTGCCTACAACAGTAGTCGACTTGTTGATGTTAAGGGCATTTATATGGGCACTGGACATACATATGGATAATAATGGAACGGTGTAGATTAGATGGGCAGATGGGTTAGATTAATTTCACAGGTCAGCGCAAAATTGAGGACCAAAGGGGCCTGAACTGTGCTGTAGCGTTCTATGTTCTATTGTCTAGAATTTAGAAGGTTGACAGTTGATCTAATTAAGGTTTTGATGATAATCGGGAAAGACGGTAACTAAAAATGAACTATTTGGGTGGTTGAAGAGTCTAGAACCAGGAGACATAGTCTAAGAATTGGGGCTAGTCCATTCAAAAGACAAGTCAGAGAGAAAGCACTTCACTGCGCAAAGAGTAGTGGAGGTTGAAACTGTTCCTCAAACGCCAGTTGATTCTAATTTAGTTGTTAAACTTAAATCTGAGACAAATATTTAATAACAAGGGTATCGAGGAATATGGGACCAAGGCAGGCAAATGGAGTTTGTCCACACATCAGCTGTGATCTTACCGAATGGCAGAACAGGCTTGAGAGGCTGAATGCCTACTCCTGTTCCTATATTCCAAAATTTTGCTGACTTGCCTAGTTCACAAGACCTTGTCTTCCTTATGAACAGTAAATAAATTGAATGTTTCTTAGTTATGTAAACAAGTTATGGTAGAGAAACTTTTGACGATTTTGTAGTTTTTAAATGTATTCTCCAGTTCACACAAATATGACCTCTAATAAGATGAAATAGATCCTCAGGCAACCTTGAAATATTGACGTTATGGAAGTATCATCAATGTAATCTAACCAGCCATGTTTAAATAATGCAGATTGTTTTGGTAGCTTAAAGTTTTGTACCTTCAAGCCACAATGCCTCTTTTCTGGGACTTTAACTGTGATTAGCATGTCTTTCAAAGATTAAATATACTAAATAAGATTTCCTGTTGATAGAAATTTTGTTAAAGTTCATGATTAAGAGAAATTTGTTCCTTGGAATATTTAATCAATGCAGGTTATTTTCCAATCCCTGTAAAGTATACCACAGTATTAAATATTAAGTGCCAATAAGACTATTAAAATATTTACACTACTGGAGATAGTGTTTCACTGTTTTCCATGTTACATTGTGTCTGTATTTTTTTCAGCCATTTATGCTGAAAGATAAAATTGTCTTTGAACGCCATGAATCACCATCATCTTGGGACAACAGATACAATATAGCAAAAATTAAACTTCTAGAATTATAATTTTTTGTAGTTTTATGGTGTGTCTTTGGTGCTAACAATAAATTATGTTTCTTCGTGTTGAGGTTTTAAAGTTGATATCTTTCTCCCGTCTGCATTTTTGAATTCTTCAATCCTTTTGTCTTCTGAATGTAACAGTTCTACAGCCTTTAGTAGTTGTCTCTCACCTGTCCCAAGTGACTGGTGTTGAGAGGGATCTTCAAAATATGGAATGGTTTGTCTAGAATAAGCAAGGAGAGACACTTGTGAGTGACTGAAGGGTTGACAAACTTCCCATTTGTGTTTCATAAAAAAGGTAGCATTTCTTTGGGCAGGACTGTCTCAACATTTTTAGATTTAATTCATGAGCCAATTGTTTGGGATCATACCCACCAGGATAGCTGTCAACTTGTACTTATTCAATCATTGTACAATTTCCTTTGCTAAAAGGTGTTCATGACCCTAATGTTCATGTTTTCACATGTGTTTGAACATACTTAGCAACTGCATCAAATATGGTCCCGCTGCATTACGTTACTCCATGGTTTTGTCTGTACTTATCCTTTTGTTTTTGTTTTGTATTACTGTCAAAAGATTAAATCTGGTTACCAGGTCTATAAACCGTAGTTTTAAAATATTTCTGCATTTTTCTAAAACTTTGGGTCAATGGGAACTGTTATGGAACAGGCTAGACCCCCTTCAAAATATTTCAAGTAAATAGCATAGACCCTAACTTTTTATTAGTTTAAACGCAGGTGCGAAATGGCGATTCCAGGTGTAATGCAACTGGTCAAACCACTTGCCTTTAAGCAAAACAGAATTTATTTAAACACGACAGTTGAAACACAAACAAACGAAAATGAGATTTCAAATAACTTAACTGTTGGAAAACCTAACCAACCCAATGCAGTAACTCAACTAATTAACTGTTAGTATAGTAACATCCCATAAGCATACCCCTTAGCAGAAAGGTAAATTCAAACACAGATTCTTACAGGCAGGAGGGAACAACATTCAGAGAGATTTCAGAGGAAGTCAGAGGAATTCTTTATTGAAACTTGTAACACTTCTGGACTCTAACATCTCATGACTGCTACAGCAAAAAAAAGAGAAAAAAACATGAACTAGGAGAACTGGCTTCCATTGTTTAACTGCTATGCCATAGTCTCTTTGGCATTTCTGTCTTTACAACACCCCTTCAAAAAAACCAAGGGTAAAATAACCTTTTTAAAGTAATAAAATCATCGCACCTCCCAATCCTACCCAAAACAAATCATCAATATATATTTAAAACTCTTAGTCCTAATCTGTTAGAAAACTACAATACACATATATTACACTGAGTTTAAACCTGCAAACATTCACTTCTACATTCCGTTTCAGTCGAATTACTCCTGCCACCCAATGCCTCCATCTGCCTTAATGCTAGTCGGCATTTTCTTATCCTGCCATGTGTATAATCTTCAAATTGAATGGCTGCAGTGATAAACTCCATCTAAACAGTCCAGAATTTTTGTCCTTAAATTTCTCAAAACTTTAATGGGTTATGCTCATTTACAATCGTCTCAGACACATTGCTGGCAATATAAATGTTGTAATGCCAACACCAAGCTCAAGGTCTCTTTCTCAATCGTGGAATATTTCTGATGAATATTCAATTTCCTGGAGAAATATGAGAGTCTTTCTATCATCTTTGTAGTCTTGTAAGTGTACAGCACCGACATTCACATCGAAAGCCACCCTGAATAGCTTTGCCTAATTAGGTGTGTCTCAGACTGGGGCAGTGGTTAACACAGCTTTCAGACTGTCAAATGCCTTCTGACAGTCTGCCGTCCACTGAAATTTTCTGCACTTCTTCAATAACTCAGTCAGTGAAACAACCACACTGCTAAAATTTGGTACACATCCCAGGATTCAAGGTGCTGCTCTCTTTATCAATGGTATGAGAAACTTCCCACTAACCTTTGTTTTCACATTCATGGAGCCATCTAGCTATGTCCGATAACATGGTCCAGGAACATGACTTGGGCTTTGGCAAATTCATTTTTAGTCAGGTTTATCATCAAGCCTGCCTCCCAAAGTCTATTGAAAATTTCTGGTAAATACTGCAAATGTTTCTGCCATATATGACTAAAAACCACCAGATTATCAATGTATGCCACACGATTGGGTAATCCATAATGACTTTATTGGTTAGTCTTTGAAGTGTGGCTGGTGTAAGTTTCATTCCAAATGACATGACATTAAATTAATATAGCCCATTCGGTGTTGTGAAATCTGAAATTGTCTTCTGTGTTTTGGATAAAAATACCTGCCAGTGTCCTCTGAGTAAGTCCAACTTAGAAGTATGAGTTGCTTCTTCCACCTTATCAATACAGTCAGCCAAATGTGGAATAGGATATTAATCACACTTTGTATCCACACTGCGATAGTTTCCATGTAACCATTGGGTACCATCTTTATTATGGATGGTTGGCACCATTATTATGGATTAGCTCCAGTTGCTGCAACTCACTTTGATTATGTTGTCTTGGAGCATGTCTTCAATCTTTTTAAATCTGTGCCAACATTAGAGGGTTACGTCTGTAAGGATGTTGCCTAATTGGAACAGCATTTCCTAGATCTATATCATGCATAATTAAATTAGTACTTGCCAGCTTATTCCCACATATCTCTCCATGTGATAGTTATAATTCTTTCAAGTCATTTCAATTTTCCTCTGAAAAATAACTCAATAATTTCTCCCAATTTTTAAGAATTTCCTCATTGTCCAAATCATTTGAGGAATGTACAATTCAGAATCCTCTGAACTTGGTTCTTCACTTTGTGTTGTAACCAATAACATGTTTTCCTTCCCTATCAAAATACCTTTTTAAGCATATTCACATGACACACAGATTACTTTCTAACCAGAGACCTTATCAAATAATTCACCTCACTCAATCTCCTTTCAGTTTGCTAAGATCCACTAAATCTTGATTTTAAAGGTTCACGTATCACTGGAAGTAATGTTAACACTTTATCTCCGTTATCAAAATTAAGAGTTTTTTATTTCTTGCCTGCTTCCTGTTTCATCAAATGCTGTGATAATTTTAAATACTATTTAGTCAACCTGCCCGCTGTATTTAGGTTCTCTAAAATTTGACATGCAGTCCAAAGGTGTGGTCATTGAATTCTGATTCACCAATTTTTCCTTAATTAACTTCAGTGGTCTTCTCACCTTATGCCCAAACTAATTCAAATGGATTGAATTTCATTGTTTCATTTGGTGCATCCCTAATGGCAAAATGTACAAATAGAATCCCTTTATCCCAGTCATCTGGGTATTCTTGACTATAAGCCCTTTACATAGTCTTTAACATTTGATGCTATCTTTCTGATGCTCCCTGCGATTCCGGATGGAATGAAATGGATATGAATTGATTTATTCCTAAACTATCCATAACTTACCTGATTAATTTTGATGTAAAATTTGACATTTGATTTGATTGTCTCTCCTTGGGTAGTCCATATCTAGTGAAAAATTTGAGTAACTCTTATACAATCCTTTTAGCTGTGATATTGCATAATGGAATGGCCTCTGGAAATCTAGTAGATGCAGTCATTATTGTTAAATACTGATTCCCATGTTTTGCTTTAGGTAGGGGTCCAAAGCAATTAATTAAGGTTCTGGTAAAATGTTCCTCAAATGCAGAAATGGGTAGTAAAGGTGCTCGTTTTATTACTGCCTGAGGTTTTCCCATTACCTGATGTGCATGACATGTCTGGTAAAACTCAACCACATCCTTATGCAGGTCAATAAAACTGATTTTGTATTTTAGCTTGGGTATTTCTTACTCCTACATGATGACCTATTGGTACTTGATGCGCTACCCACAATACCACCTTTCTATAACCCACTGATAAAACAACTTAATGAACCTCTGCCCATTTTTCATCTGCCTGAATATGTGATGGTCTCCATATCCTCATCAAGATATCGTTTTTAAGGTCATAACATTCAGGAATATAGTCAGATTCGCTGTGTACACCTTTCAGTACAATTGCTTCAGTTTTTCATTTTTCTATTGTAGCTCAGTTAATTTCTCTGATGCATTCTGATGAAGTGATTAATTATCCACTTTGTATTCCACTTGTTCCTGTTTTGTCTCAGCCATTCGATTAAACATGGTCTCTGATAATTCTGTGTCAACTTTCTTATCTGTGTTCTTTGATTTCTCCTCCTGTTTCAACTAGTGGCTTTGTGATTGTTACCTCAAGTCAGGAAAAATCATTTCTTTTAATTTATGCTGTCCCTTACTTCCTTACATGTCCATGGCCTTTTATATTTGAGGGATGGAACTTTTCCTTCACATGAAGGGGCAAGAGAAGTTCAAAGGCTTATTGGTTTTTACTGCAATAAAATAGGCCACATGAAGTCATAGTGTTGGTGGTTTAGAAAAAGCACTAGAAAGAAGGATGTGGGAAAACAGGATAAGCCGGTGGATTCTGCTAAAGTGGTAAAAGAGAGCATAGTTGAGGCTAAAAAAGTCACCAGAATATACAACCAGGTCAGAGATTAGTTGCGAAGGTAGTGCCAGATGTTCTTAAACCATTTACTCGCGAAGGTAAGGTTTACTCACATAGACCAGGGGTAGCAGGTAAAGAGGTTATAGTATTAAGAGATATGGATCATGTCAGTATTGATATTCAGAGATGGGGAGATATGTAACATGTAAGGACTATTGCTTGAAACAGTACTAGTACTTGGAATTCATGGTGAGATGAGAAGTGCTCCATTATGTAGAGTGAGGTTCGAGTGACCATAGAAAGTGGAGTAGTGGTGGTGGGAGTACTGGAGAAACCGTTGCCTCTAGGAGTACAAAGTTGTCCTTGGTAACGATACAGCTGGATCATACATAAAAGTGCTGCCTACTGTGGTTGAACAGCTAAAACAGGCAACTGAAATATTATAGAAAGAAGGAGGCTTATGTAAAGATGAGACGTGAAGGCTCAGTTAGGGCTTTTGTGAGTTACAAGTTAGCCAGGAAAGACCTAAAGAGAGAGCTAAGAAGAGCCAGGAGAAGACTTGAGAAGCCATTGGCAGGTTGGATAAAGGAAAACCCGAAAGCTTTCTATACGTATGTCAGAAATAAACGAATGACTAGAATAAGATTAGGGCTGGTCAAGGACAGCAGTGGGAAGTTGTGTGTGGAGCCTGAAGAGATAGGAGAGGCACTAAATGAATTTTTTTGTGTCAGTATTCACACAGGAAAAAGGCTATGTTGTCAAGGAGAATACTGATATACAGGCTATTAGATCAGACGGCATTGAGGTTCATAAGGAGGAGATGTTAGCAGTTCTGGAAAGTGTTAAAATAAATGTGTTCCCTGGGCCAGATGGGATTTATCCTAGGATTCTCTGGGAAACTCGGGAGGAGATTGTAGAATCTTTCTTGTCATTGTCTACAGGAATAGTGCCACAAGTCTGGAGGGTAGGAAATGTGCCCTTGTTCGAGAAGGGGACTAGAGATAACCCTGGTAGTTATAGACCAGTGAGCCTTATTTCAATTGTGGGTAAAGTGTTGGAAAGAATTGTAAGAGATAGGATTTATAATCATCTGGAAAGGCATAATTTGGTTAGGGATAGTCAACACTGTTTTGTGTAGGGTCGATCGTGCCTCTCAAACCTTATTGAATTCTTTGAGAAGGTGACCAGACAGGTGCATGAGGGTAAAGCAGTTGATGTGGTGTATATGGATTTCAGTAAAAAGTTTGATGAGGATTTGCACAGTAGGCTATTACAGAAAATACAAAGGCATGGGATTGAGGCTAATTTAGTGAATTGGATCAGAAATTGGCTAGTTGTAAGAAGATAGAGGGTCGTGGTTGATAGGAAATGTTCGTCCTGGAGTTCAATTATTAGTGGTGTACCGTAAAGATCTGTTTTGTGGCCACTGCTATTTGTCATTTTTATAAATGACCTGGATGAGGGCGTAGAAGGATGGGCTAGTAAATTTGCAGGTGACATGAAGGTCGGTAGAGTTGTGGACAGTGGGGAAGGTTGTTGCAGGTTGCAGAAGGACATAGATAAGCTGCAGAGCTGGACTGAGAAGTGGCAAATGGAGTTTAATGTGAAAAAGTGTGAAGTGATTCATTTTGGAAGGAATAGCAAGAATACAGAGTACTGGACTATTGGCTAGTGGTAGTGTGGATGAACAGAGAGATCTGTGTCCACGTGCATAGGTTGACACCCAGGTTGATAGGGTTGTTAAGAGGGGGGAGGGTGCATTGGCTTTTATTGGTTGAGGGGTTGGGTTTTGGAGCCATGCGGTCATGTTGCAGCTCTACTTGGAGCCATGAGGTCATGTTGTAGCACTTGGAGTATTGTGTACGGTTCTGGTCACTGCATTATAGGAAGGATATAGAAGCATTGGAAATGGTGCAGAGGAGATTTACCAGGTTGCTGCCTGATATGGAGGGAAGGTCTTATGAGGAAGGGCTAAAGGAGTTGACGCATTAGAGCAAAGAGGGTTGAAAGGTGACTTAATACAGGCATACAAGATGATCAGAGGATTAGATGGGGTGGACAGTGACAACCTTTTTGTTGAAGACTATAATCAAGGGTAACTGATCACCTCAAAATTTCAGTGCAACAGGGAGAGTTAGCATAGATTTATGAAAGTTAGATCATGCCTGGCAAACCTCAGAGGTGTTTGAAAAAGTGACAAAGGTGGTGGACAGAAATAACTTGATGAATGTTGTTGGACTTCCACAAGGCTTTTGACAAATCCAACATGAGACTGTTCACTAAAGTAGAAGCCCACAAAATTGAGGGCAAATTGCTGACATGGTTTTGTTAGTGGCTGACATACAGATATTAAATTAATTATTAATGTATTAATTATACAGATACAGTAACATCCCATAACTACACCCCATGGCAGAAAGGTAAATTCACATACTGATTTTACATGCAGGAAGAAACAACATCCAGAGAGAGATTTCAGAGCAAGTCAGAGGAATCCTTTACTGAAGCTTGCAACACTTCTGGACTGATACATCTTGGGACTGCTACCACAAAAAACCTAGAAAAAACCTGAAGTGGGAGAACTGGTCACTCCCCTTCCATCGGTTAGCTGCTGCACCCTAGACTCTTCAGCACCTTTGCCTTTATGACCACTCTTCCAAAAAAAACCAATGACAATATAACCTTTTTAAAGTGATAGGATTGTTACCTAATTACCCCCTTAAAGTTGAGTATCAATGGAATCCTTTGCAATGGGACATGATGGTGATACATTTTATAGATTTCATACTTTTTAGTTTTATCGCTTTCATCAGCCTGGTACTTTCTATTGCAGTCACATCTGCATCCTTTAGTGGGGCTCTTAAAATTTGACAAGTCAGGTAAGCAAATTGTCTAAGTAACTTTTTTTTAATGATTCTTTCATCTGATGCTATTAAGACTTCTCAAAAATAGAGAAACATCACATTTTATTAAGGAATATAGTAATGTCCTGATTGAATAAACTGTAGTCTACTGACTTAGGCTCATCTTGGTTATAGTGAGGTACTCCAACTATTTTATTTAGAATTACAACTTCTCTTCAGTGATCTCAATGTGTTGTCATCCCAAATCTAAAACAAGTAGTACTTTTACACTCCTTAACCTTATATCGTCTAAACTCTGAGTAATCAGAATCAATAGCATTTTAAACAATTTGTTTCACAAATTGTCAAAGTGTGGGCACTATCTTGCACAATGCAATTAAGTGTTTGTGACTACCACACTCATTAGGCATGTAAAACACCCTGTAACTAGTACAATTCACTTGGATTCATTCTTTGAAATTGCTTCGGGGTACTATTTTATTGTCATTTCATGGACCCTGCTTCTCTGCTTTAGCTAGTTCATCCCCTAGTAATAGTTGAGTCACATCTATAGTAATTATTGACTGTTTGTTGGGCATTTTCAGGTTTCGGTCATCTACAGTTCAGGTTCCAGGTCTGTCTTCTGCCAGATTTGCTACTGATGTCTCCATGCCTCATTCCACCCATATGTAATCCTTCTATTACACTAGTGTTTATGGCCACTGTCTGAACCTTAAAAAAATCCAGCTATCAAATTTACCCAGGATTTATTTTTAAGTCTGCAATCATCTTATCCAATGGTTAATTTCTCAATGAGAATCAAACACCAGGAACCTGTCCATTTGTGACATCTGAGCAGAGTCTAGCAATTTCACTCAATGAGGGGTCTCTAAATTGAATTTTTTTAATCTTTTGTACAGCCTAAGTGCATAATATGGTCATCTATTTAATAGTTATCTGTTTTCTGTAGTTTGTCAAACTCTGACTATGCCTCATCAGCACTTTAAGAGGTCATATTTCATCCAAGAACACTCAAGTTCGAAACTTTCATCAGTATCCAGTTGACAAACATCTAGCTCTCTCAGTACTTCCTCACATTTTGCTTTGGATGCAACAATGCCTAGGCCATATCTGGTTTCCCTCTTTGGCACAAATGTCATCCTTCCTTGCATATTCACTTTATTCTACAAGTGAATTCACACTCTGAAAGATCTAACTGTTGGAGGTTGTTCGTATACCAGCAATTTTCTATGATTCTCTTAATGGCTTTTGAAAGTCAGAAAAAGTTCCTGGTGTTATGAGATCTCCATTATGTGGCAGGGTAGAATCCCACTGTAATGCCTCCTGTATTTAAATAGCTGAACATAATATACATTTGAGTACATAAATAATCAATAGGTCCTACTAGTAAGCAACTAGCTTTGCCTGGAGCTACATTCCAGCAAGGAGGCATTACTTGAGTAGAAGGAAGGAATGGGGTAAGTGGAAGCATTGAAAGATCTCATCTGTTCAAATATTGCAGTTTGAGTCCCCAGTATGCAAGACATTTTATCAGGCGATTTGGAATAAAATCTTTTAAGATAATCAGAGATGTATCCTATTTTTGATTCCAAAGTTCAACTTTCATGACCAAAAGTTGTTTTTAATACTGTGGCTTAACATGTGCGTTGATTCTCAAAAAAACTTGGTAGGTTCCTCCAATGCTTCCAGTGAAATTATCCAGTGAGTAGTGTTGAACAACTAAAAGAAAGTGAGGACTGCAGATGGTGGAGCTCAGAGTCGACAGTGTGGTACTGGAAAAGCACAGCAGGTCAAGCAGCATCCGAGGAGCAGGAGAATCGACATTTTGGGCTTAAGCCCTTCTTCAGGAATGAGGCTTGTGGGCTGAGGGGTGCGAGATAAATAGGACGAAGATGGGGCTGTGGGTAAGGTAACTGAGAATGCAATAGATGGATGAAGGTGGGTGAGAAGGTGTTTGGTCGGAGAACTGGGTGGATGCTGCCTGACCTGCTGTGCTTTTCCAGCACCACACTCTCGAAGTAGTGTTGAACAGGTTGATTTCAAGTTCAGTCCTCAAAAGTGCACTGCCTTATCTGAGCCAAAACTGCCATGCTACATTTAGCCTTGGCATCGCAAGGACAAATATACTTTGAATTTATCTAACATATACCGTAAATGACCATGTTTCAACCAATAAGCATTTCATTTTTTTGAGTCTGTGTCAATTCTCATTTCTTCAATATTCAAAGCTATGCAAACTTTTGGAAGTTTACTCTCGATGCGAGAGTCCAGCTGAGAGACTCCAACTGCTCTTTTCACAGTACCTTAGCCTGTGTTATATCCTGCTTCATTTTTGTGACAATTCACTGCTCCTTTGCACTACTTCAGTTTCATTTTCAGCAACTATATATGCTTCTTTGAAAGAGAAGACTGAGGCACAAGTGAAAAAATGTTCAAGGCAGTAAGAAGAATTTGAAAGGAAAATGTTTTACTTTTCAGCAAGGTCAAAATTAGTGATCATTAATATGAGTTAGTTGGTAGGAAGTCCAACAGGGATTTCAGGAGGAACTATGCCCGGAGAAATTGCGACTACAAATGGTTGTGGAGGCATGTAACATAGATGCATTTAAATAGCATCTAAGTAAATAAGGTAATAAAGAATAGAGGGATATGACGGCACGTTTAAATAAAAAAGGATAGAGAATGGAGCAGGAATGGCAGCACTGAGTAGTTACACCATGGCCTATTTGTGTTGAAAATTCCATGTCATGTACCCATGTCTGTCACTATGAAGTTTTCCTGTGGCATGTCTGGATTATTCAGTCATAAATTTTATTTAGTCAACAATTCAGGAGAACTGTAAATTATATAATAAATAAAATCAACCATATAATCAGATTCATAAGAATTTACAACACAGATGAAGACTGTTCAGCCATTGTCTATGCAAGTTGATAAGCTATGTAGGCTAAATCCACTTTCCAGTTCTTGGTCCATAGTCTTGTAGGTTAAGAAAAATGTATATTAAAGATCTTAAATGCTATGACTGGGTAGTTGTGGCAGAAACATTCAGGCAGAGATTTCTAAATACCGTAAACTGTCTCAGCAAAAATAAATTCTTCAAATCCCCTCTAATCGTTTGACATGTTACTGCAAACCTGTGCCCAGTACATGTTGACGTTGAGTTGGGTATGGAATGTTATTGATGAAGCAGCTGAAGATAGTTGGGTCTAAGACACTGCCGTGGCAAGCACCTACAGTGATGTCCTTGGGCTAAGTTGACTGACCTTCAACAACCACAGCTGTCTTTTTTTGTACCAGATAACCAGCAGGAAGTTGTTCCTGCTATTTCAATTGACCTGAAGTTTGTCCATACTATTGCATACCCTTATGTTAATTTTTTTTTTGCAAGCATTTTTCTTTCCACATATCATCATCTAAATTGTTTTCTTGGAAGCTTGGAGCGCTCTATTCACGAGTAAAACAAGTATCAACTTGCAAAAAAATCAATCGCGGTGTATGTGGTATCTGATGGTGTCTGGCCCACAGTATTTGAAATGGAATGTTTCAGTCTTTTGTTTGAACCTGAAGAAATGTTCATGGATGAAAGATTTACTTGTATGTGTACTAAATAATGGTATGTTGTTGTTTAAGGTGCATCCTCAATGGAGTTAGTCAAATCATATTATTTTTCTTGTGAATAAATTAATTTGTTAAGCCATTTTTCTTGGATATAAGCCATAATTATGAAATTAATTGACTTGTCTGCTTATTTAACTTTTCTAAGTGCTGAACTAGTGCTTCCAAATAAACCTGTTGAACTATAACCTGGTGTTGTGTGATTTTTAATTTTATAAATTAAATGCATTGTTCTTCTTCCGGATTCTTTACTCTTTCGAGAACCAACGTTTAAACAGTCACTATCACGACACTGCTAACTAGCTGGAGCATTTTCTTCCCCAAAATGTTACCATTATGAAATTTATATCATTGATTTGTGTCTGTATAATTTATGATAAAGTGGAGGGATGAAGAGGATCATGTCATATGACTAGCTATCGCTCCTACCCTATAATAAGCTTAAGTGGCTTCCTTGTTGAAGGTTGCATGAGGCCTCAGGTTGTTTCACTTTGAAGAAGATGTGAAGATGTTCACATTGAAGACAATGGCAAGAGCATTTGTGCTAGCTGAGAGTAGATCATTTCTTGCTAAATCCAGGTTTTAGAAACAGTCATACTTGAAGCATTCTACTTAGTTCCAAGTTAAAATGGAGCTACATTCCAGCTAATTCAAATTTCCACTCAAATACAGTGCATTATAAAGAGAAGTGTCCACAGCAAGTCATTGTAATAACAATAGATGATTTTCTAAACTTTCATTGAACTTGATAAAACAAGTTAGTGTGTGAGAGAGAGAGATGCACCTATTTCTACACTTGAAGCAAACAAAGTGCTGCCTTTAATATTCACTGTGGATGGAAAATTCAACTCAGTTTGAAAAGACCCAAGTTTTGCAGATTCAAATAATGCTGGAATATTTGCTTGGTTTTGAAAATGAGGTGGAATCTTCAGGGTAACCCCTTGCTGTGAAAGTCAGTATGAGAATTAGAGGTTGCTCAGCTGAGAATGTAAAAAGGAGGCTGGTTGTCCGGAGTGGAGAGTAGCTTTAGACCAGCTTCAGGAAAATAAAATGTCCAGTTAATGGTAAAAGATGTATTGTCATTTGAAACATTAATATGTTTTGCTGACAAAAATAATATGTTGCTTTCAGTTCGCTTATTACAGTAAAAGCCTTGAAAGTTGAAATCTTAATTTTGTTGGGGTATCTTTTAAAAAGTTATTCTGAGGGAAATAGAATTTTAAATTAAGTGAAGAGACTATAACTTTAAGACACTCATTTAGCAATGTATAATAACAAAATAAGACTGTAATTGGAGAACTGTATGTTTCCCTCCCAGTTTCTGAAGCCTGTGATTCTTTAATGATGTGCAGTTTCATGGGTATAGATTATCTTGAAGTGACCACTGAGCCAGAAAATATTGGCTGTTACTTAACAGCAGCTGTGGTTGCGGGGTGGACGGGAACATCCAAGATGAGAATAAACATGATCAACTGCATGTACATGCCTGCAAACATGAGAAGTGAGATTTCTTGTGGACGTTTCCCCATAAGGTAAAAGTTACATCAACTTCTCTGAAGTAAAACGGAAAATACTGAAACTGCGCAGTCGATCTGGCAGCATCTCTGGAGAGTGAAGAGGTTGTTACACTTGCAGATCTATGCCCTTTTACCAACTGGAACATTCAAAGAATGAATCCTGGGATTTCCCACTATTTGTGTGGTTCAGCCAGTCACCTGCGAAACTCTGCACTTAAACAGGCACATTTGGACAGCTGTTTAAAACAGGTGAGGTTATTTAACTTGGGAAAAATATGCATTGCCCAAGTTTTTGATCAGTGCTGTACAAACAGATCTTGACCCAAGCAAAACTATTTTCCTTTTAATTTTCTAAACAGTACTCTTAACCATCATACAGAATATTGTAAAACTGATTTCCATTGTGTGAGAAAAGCATAATTGGGGCCATAGCCGCATTGGAGTTAAGCAGTGTTAACTGGGACAATGTGCTTCAGAAACTCAGCAGGTCTATCATCCTCTGAAGAGAAAAAAAATTTAATGCTTTCAGTCCAAAAGGGTCACTTAACTCAAAGCATTAACTCTATTTTTCTTTCTGCAGGTGCTGGCAGACCAGCTGAGTTTCTCCAGTACTTTGTTTTTGTTTCATTTTTTTTTAAACCAGCAAACTGGGTACTGTTTGACTGGAAGTCATAATGTAGATTAGTGGTTGTGTGTAGGTAGCACCATACATGCCATACTGGCCATACATGCTGCCAGTTCTTCTGGCAGAGGAGTGAACTGATCCCATGGCTCAAAACAAATAGGACCAGTAGGCAGGTTCACCATTGAAAATTCTCAAAATGCCCAGGAAAATTCCATCACATGGCTGGCCAATCAGAGAAAAGTAGAATGGACTGAATGACTGAGAAGCAGCTCCTCCAATCATCATGGCACTCCCACCCATATTTTGCTGATGGGCTGTTTCTTTCTAGTGTTTTTTCACCTATGATCGGAGCATCAGTTAGGAGAATAATTCTGATCTCCCTTCTCTTGAAAGGTTGTTGTGAAAGTTGAATGGATTCACAAAAGATTTACAAGGATATTGCCTGGGTTGGAGGGTTTGAGCTATAGGGAGAGGCTGAATAGGCTGGGGTTGTTTTCCCTGGACCGTCAGAGACTGAGGGGTGACATTATAGACATTTATAAAATCATGAGGGGCATGGATAAGGTAAATAGATAAGATCTTTTCCCTGGGGTTTGGGGAGAGACCAGAACTAGAGGGCATAGGTTTAGAGTGAGGTGAAAAATGTACAAGGGACCTAAGGAGCAACTTTCTCACTCAAAAGGTGGTGCATGTGAGAATGAGCTGCCAAAGGAAGTGGTGGAGACTGGTACAATTACAATGTTTAAAAGGCATCTGAGTGAGTATATGAATAGGAAGGGTTTAGAGAGATATGGGCCAAGTGCTGACAAATGACCTAGATTAGGTTAGGATATCTGATCACCATGGACAAGTTGGACCAAAGGGTCTGTTTCTGTGCTGCACATCTGACTCTAAGTGACCGTGATCAGTGTGTGTGGTGGGTGGGGGTGATAACAGTAAAGATGGATGAGAGGATGCTACAAAAAGAGGATTGAGGAAGGGCTGCAAGAAGGTGATGAAAGGATCGGGAGATTAATCAGGAAGGAGCGCGCATGGAGCAGGCACCTAAGGGTGGGGAGAAGGGAGGAGATATTTGCAAAGAGATGGGGAACATGGAACCATACCCTGACTAAAAAAAAAGAGTTCCCTTACTGGTACAGTTCAGTATTGTGTAAACTTCAAATAGTGTTCGTTGGTATTTTCAAATGAAATTATATTTGATTGTCCTGAAACCAATTAATATTTTATTTGGGTAAGAATGCAATAAATGACTAATGTGGGTATAAATGTGGAAAGTTGTTACAGCAAAATTGTAAATTATTACCTTGACCTATAGCAGGCTTTGAAATTGAAACATTGGCAGATTTCTTTTACTACATGTTTTTCTTGTGATTGATGTTTCTTTTGCCTTGGCTGTTGTCCCATCTATACACTTGAAATAACCATGTTGTAAACCCTATGAAATCTAATACTTTAACTGGAATGACATAACAGCAGCAGCTTCTTTATTTGCTTTAATAGCTACGAGCCTTCACCCATTATATGTAGTCTGACCCAAAAAAAACCCATAAAACTCAGTGGCAGTTTCCAGTCTGCATAGCTCAAATGGAATGTGTAGTCACAATAAACTTTAGTTATGTTTTTCTCTCCAGTGACTGGAAATAATCGGCAAGGTTGATTAAACTGGAAAGTAAAACATTCCTGCCAAATGAAATTTGAATGCTGCTCAGAAATTCTGGGTGGGATAGAAATTGCAATGTTCAACTTACTTGGATTTATATACTCCACTTTAAAGGTAAAGCATTCTATATACAGTGCTATTTGTCTGGTGGGGAAGAGCTTGCCAACTCTTGAAATATTCGAGGAGAAAGTGAGGACTGCAGATGCTGGAGATCAGAGCTGAAAATGTGTTGCTGGAAAAGCGCAGCAGGTCAGGCAGCATCTAAGGAACAGGAGAATCGACTTTTCGGGCACAGGCCCTTCTTCAAGAATGAGGAAAGTGTGTCCAGCAGGCTAAGATAAAAGGTAGGGAGGAGGGACTTGGGGGAGGGGCGTTGGAAATGCGATAGGTGGAAGGAGGTCAAGGTGAGGGTGATAGGCCGGAGTGGGGTGGGGGCGGAGAGGTCAGGAAAAAGATTGCAGGTTAGGAAGGCGCTGCTGAGTTCGAGGGATTTGACTGAGACAAGGTGGGGCGAGGGGAAATGAGGAAACTAGAGAAATCGGAGTTCATTCCTTGTGATTGGGGGGTTCCTAGGCGGAAGATTAGGCGCTCTTCCTCCAACCGTCGTGTTGCTATGGTCTGGTGATGGAGGAGTCCAAGGACCTGCATGTCCTTGGTGGAGTGGGAGGGAGAGTTGAAGTGTTGAGCCACGGGGTGGTTGGGTTGTTTGGTCCGGGTGTCCCAGAGGTGTTCTCTGAAACGTTCCGCAAGTAGGCGGCCTATCTCCCCAATATAGAGGAGGCCACATCGGGTGCAGTGGATGCAATAGATGATGTGTGTGGAGGTGCAGGTGAATTTGTGGCGGATATGGAAGTATCCCTTGGGGCCTAGGAGGGAAGTAAGGGGGGAGGTATGGGCGCAAGTTTTGCATTTCTTGTGGTTGCAGAGGAAGGTGCTGAGAGCGGAGGTTGGGTTGGTGGGGGGTGTGGACCTGACGCGGGAGTCGTGGAGGGAGTGGTCTTTTCGGAATGCTGATAGGGGAGGGAAGGGAAATATATCCCTGGTGGTGGGGTCCGTTTGGAGGTGGCGGAAATGACGGCGGATGATACGCTGTACATGGAGGTTGGTGGGGTGGTAGGTGAGGACCAGTGGGGTTCTGTCCTGGTGGCGGTTGGAGGGGCGGGGCTCAAGGGCGGAGGAGCTGGAAGTGGAAGAGATGCGGTGGAGGGCATCGTCGACCACGTCTGGGGGGAAATTGCGGTCCTTGAAAAAGGAGGCCATCTGGGTTGTACGGATTTGGAACTGGTCCTCCTGGGAGCAGATGCGGTGGAGACGAAGGAATTGGGAATATGGGATGGCGTTTTTACAGGGGGCAGGGTGGGAGGAGGTGTAGTCCAGGTAGCTGTGGGAGTCGGTCGGTTTATAGTAAATGTCCGTGTTGATTCGGTCGCCCGAGATAGAAATGGAAAGGTCTAGGAAGGGGAGGGAGGAGTCGAGACGGTCCAGGTGAATTTGAGGTCGGGGTGGAAGGTGTTGGTAAAGTGGATGAACTGTTCAACCTCCTTGTGGGAGCACGAGGCAGCGCCGATACAGTCATTGATGTAGCGGAGGAAAAGGTGGCGATTGGTGCCAGTGTAGCTGCGGAAGATGGATCGTTCCACATATCCTACAAAGAGGCAGGCATAGCTGGGGCCCATGCGGGTGCCCATGGCTACTCCTTTGGTTTGGAGGAAGTGGGAGGATTGGAAAGAGAAGTTGTTCAGGGTGAGGACCAGTTCAGTCAGTCGAAGGAGGGTGTCAGTGGAAGGGTACTGGTTGGTATGGTGGGAAAGGAAAAAGCGGAGGGCTTTGAGTCCATCGTGATGGGGGATGGAGGTATACAGGGACTGGATGTCCATGGTGAAGATAAGGCGTTGGGGACCGGGGAAGCAAAAATCATGGAGGAGGTGGAGGGCGTGCGTGGTGTCCCGAACGTAGGTGGGGAGTTCTTGGACTAAGGGGGACAGGACCATGTCGAGGTATGCAGAGATGAGTTCGGTGGGGCAGGAGCAGGCTGAGACAATGGGTCGGCCGGGGCAGTCAGATTTGTGGATTTTGGGCAGGAGGTAGAAACGGGCGGTGCGGGGTTGTGGGACTGAGGTTGGAGGTGGTGGATGGGAGATCCCCTGAGGTGATGAGGTTATGGATGGTCTGGGAGATGATGGTTTGATGGTGGGAGGTGGGGTCATGGTCAAGGAGACAGTAGGAGGAGGTGTCCGCGAGCTGGCATTTAGTCTCAGCGGTGTAAAGGTTGGTGCGCCAAACTACTACTGCGCCTCCTTTGTCTGCTGGTTTGATAGTGAGGTTGGGGTTGGAACGGAGGGAGTGGAGGGCTGCACATTCCGAGGGTGAGGGGTTGGAGTGGGTGAGAGGGGTGGAGAAGTTGAGGCGGTTAATGTCGCGGCGGCAGTTGGCTATGAAGAGATCGAGGGCGGATAAGAGGCCAGCACGGGGTGTCCAGGTGGATGGGGTGTGTTGGAGGCGGGAGAAGGGGTCGTCAGAGGGTGGGCGAGAATCTTGGTTGAAGAAGTAGGCACGGAGGCAAAGGCGGCGGAAGAATTGTTTGATGTCACGCCGCGTGTTGAACTCGTTGATCCGAGAGCGTAGGGGAATGAAGGTAAGGCCTCTGCTGAGGACTCTTGAAATATACTTAGCTGTTTTTGATAACCAAATTTATAATCATGTTCTGTGTGGATGATTAGAAGGTCCAGCTGATTTCTCCACACATTTTTCAAGCAGGGCATTTCTTTGAAATGACTAGCTAGAGTTTACACTTGTTAACCCTGAATGTGTGGAATGTAGTTCAATATATGATGCATGTTAAACTGTTAAATGACTGTCGACTAGCAGGTAGTATACTATTGAGAATAAATTTGTGTCATTGACATTAAAGTGGTAAAAAAAATTACCCATTTTCACAGGTGCTCTCGGTATAATTCCTGTCTATTCCTGATTAGTTGATCTCAATTTGGACTCTGGTTTTCTTGATTATTTCCATTATCCTGCGACTTCCACTGAATAATGCTTTTATGGTGTTGACATTTTTGAGTTAATCTATTTAGAGATGTTATTGCACAACTCTGTAGCAGGTGGGACTTGAACTCGGGCTCCTGCGCCATGAGTTTCCATAGTCTAAGGACTACAGGCCTACAATAGATGAAGATCAGACTGGAGATGGTATTACTTCAGAGTCATCACACATCAATTGAGGGGTGAGGTTTGAGGAGGTGGAACTTTCATGGTAGCCTCAGCTAGTACACGAATTGAATCTGCAATGTCGGCATCACTCTGCATTGCAAACCAGCCAACTGAGCTAACCAAACCCCTATACTTGGGTAACAACTAAGTTGGCTTGTCTGTGATATGCTCCACAGTTGAATTGCCATTGATTTCACTCTTGAGGTTGTCGATTAACTGAATTTACACAACTCATTGAAAACTTCTGTCCCTTATGAAATCGCCCTATTTGCCTCAAAAAATATAGTGTGTGTGTTAGGGATGGCTATCTTCTTTTGGTACAAGGTAATTTATTGGGCAAGGACCAGAGGTGCATAAATCAGTTCCACTTATCTGCTAATCTAATTCTCATCACACTTTATGGAATAGTAGAAGAATTAAATTGGAATTTTTTTCTGAAGCAGGCAGATTAGATCTACACTGGCAAATGTTTCAAAATAAATTATCTAAATTCCCTGTGTCCGACTAGAGAAGGTAGCACGTGTTCTTATAGTCAGAAACAGGGAACGTTTATAATGGGGAACAGTGAGAAGGCACACCTAAATGAAATATATCTTTTGGTTTTGTGTTCACAGAAGACACAAATAACACCCCAAATGTGTTGTGGAATATGGGTTCTAGTGAGCAGGAAAAATTGAAGTAAATCAGTGTCAGTGTGGCAATAGTGTTGGGGAAGTCAGTGGGATTAAAGATAAATAAATCCCCAGGGCCCAATAATCCACATCCCAGAGTACTCATGGAAGTGGCCCTCGTATTATTGGTTGCATTGATAGTCATCTTTCAAGATTCTGTAAACTCTGGAACATTTCCTATGACAAATGGAACAGCAACCTAATATAGATTACATCCTCATGTAACTGCAATTTTTTTTTTAAAGTTTGAGAGAAAATTGGTTGATGACAGATTGGTTAATCTGCCATGAGGAAATATGCTATGGTCCATTGTAAAAGATTCAGTAGAGCTCTTGGTAAACAGTGACTGGATCAGGCAGTGTCAGCCTGGATTTATGAAAGCGAAATCATGCTTTACAAAGTTACTGGAACTTTTCAAGGATGCAGCTATTGATTTGGTAAGAGTCATAAGTGACTGAGTTGAAGCAAATAAGATCCTGAGGTCACTTGACCAGATGGATATTAAAAGCATGTTTCCTCTTGGAGAATCTAGAACTAGGGGGTCACAGTTTAAAAACAAGGGACTGCACATTTAAAACAGTTGAGGATTGAGTGTCTTTAAAATTTACTTCCTCAAAAGACAGTGGATTTAAAATCTCAGACTAAGCACCACTCTCTGCTATTGGATCCTCAGTTTCCTGACACACAGGCCACAATCAGTGAAGATTGAGGACAATATTTCATCGCTAAAACTCAACACTGGAGCCCCCGGGGTGCGTCCTCAGCCCCTACTATACTCGCTATATCCCCATGACTGCGTTGCCAAATATCAAACTAATGCCATTTACAAGTTTGCTGATGACACCATCATAGTCGGTCAAATCTCAGATGGCGACAAAGCAGACTACAGTTGGGAGGTGGAAGACCTGGAAAAATGGTACACTGAGAACAACTTAGCTCTCAATGCCAGCAAAACCAAGGAATCACAATTGACGTTCGGCGAGATGTTACTCATGCCCCCTATACATTAACAGCACAGAGGTGGAATGAGTGGCGAGTGTCAAGCTTCTGGGAGTGGTCATCCACTCTTCATGTGGACTCACTGGTTACAAAGGCCCAACAACATCTCTTTTTCCTCAGGCAGTTGAGGAAATTTGGCATGACAGCGAATGCCCTTGCAAACTTTTATAGGTGCGCCATCAAGAGCATTCTATCTGGATGTATCGGTAAGGCAACTACTATTCAGGATTGGAGATGGATACAAAGAGTGGTGAACAGTCACAAAGGCCAACCTCCTATCTACAGAACCTATCTACAGAATCCATCTACCAGGCCCGCTGTCAAGGAAAGGCCGCCAGCATTCTTAAATATCCAACACATCCTGGCAATGTTTTTCTACAACCTGTACCATCAGGGAGAAGGTACAGAAGCCTGAACACGCCCACCAGCCGGTTTCGCAACAGTTTCTACTCTGCTGGTGTTAGACTACTGAATAGACTCACGAACTCTTAACATTCGCCGGTACATGTGTTTGTTTTTGTTTTTAACCTCTGTTTACCTATTACAAAGGAACCTCGATTATCAGAATGATAAGGGCGGCACTATTTCGTTCGGATAATTGATTATTCAGTTGCTTGATTTTCTCTGGGGCTCGGAGTTTTCTGTGAAGTCTGCTCCCCGTTCAGGAAACTAGGCAACAGCACACTGCGCATGAGATCCACCCCCAAAACCAATCTGCTCCCACCACCCCACCCCAACACTGCCCCAACCCCGTCCAACACTGACCCCACCCCTGCCCACCCCCAGTCCCATCCTACACTGACACCGACCCCGCCCACTCCAACCCTCTCCAACACCGCTCCCCTGCCTGTCATCAATCCTGTCTGCTCCCCCGTCTGCCGTCCCTGACCCCCCCCCCCCTCTCCATGCGCATGCTCTCTCTCTCTCACACACACACACTGGGTAAGTCTCCAAATAGCGGGCGCACAACTTTTTGACAGGTTCCACCTTTGCCATGTACAGGACAATGTTGTAGAGATTATCTGGGGAAGGGGGGTTTAGGGTTCACCCCTGTGTAGAACTCTAGGGGAATTGTGGGGGAGAGAGGGGGCCGGAGGTCAGTCATTTAGAGATGGTGGTAAAAACAATGACTGCAGATGCTGGAAACCAGATTCCGGATTAGTGGTGTTGGAAGAGCACAGCAGTTCAGGCAGCATCCCTGGACTGTCCAGGACTGTTCTCAGCAGCATTCCAATGAGCCGATTTGTTTTTAATCATTTTACCTGTAAACAAAGGACGCAATCAGTGTTGAAATAGCTCTTTGACGTAATGTTTCTATCGGGACCTTGAGGTGACCTTCGGATAATCCGATATTTGGATAATTGATATTCGGATAATCGAGGTTCATCTGTATTCACTATCTAGGTTACTTAACTATGTGATCTGTCTGTATTGCTCACAAGACCATGTTTTTCACTATGCCTCGGTACACGTGACAATAAGTTGAATTTAATTTAAATATTCTAATTATTTAAATATTCTAACTTAAAAAGTAGATCTAGATAGATTCTTGATTACCATGGGGATCGAAGATTATTGATGATATCCAGGAACATGGAGCTGAAGTTAAATCAACGCAGCCATGATCTTATTGAATGGCAGTGTAGGCTTGGAGAGCCATGTGACCTACATTGACTCCCCTTCTACAAACAAGGAACAATGGTTTACTTGGACTTTTCTGAAAGCTTTAAGATTAGCATGTAAAAATGCGACATGTGGAATTAGCGATAGTGCATTGACAGTGAATAGAAAGCTGGTTGGTAGACAGGAAACGATGAGTAGGAATAAACGAGTCACTTTCTGAATGGCAGGCAATGACTGGAGGGATACATAATACAGTACATGTTAATGTGTGAACTAAATGTAGTATCATCAATGGGTGAGAGTGTGAACTGTGAGGAAGATGTAGAAATGCTTCACTCTGATTAGGACGAGTTGAGTGAGTAGGCAAATGCATGGTAGATGAATTATAATGCGGACAAATGTGAGTTTATCCACTTCAGTGGCGAAAACAAAGGCAGATAATTATCTGAATGATAATAGGTTGGGAAAGGGGAGATGCAGTGAGACCAGTGTGTCCTGTTACAACAGTCACAAAAAGTAAGAATGCAGGTGCAGCAGGCGATGAAGAAGGTAAATGTTAACCCTCCTAACAAAAGGATTCAAAAGCAGGAACAAGGATATCATGCTACAATTGTACAGATCCTTGGTGAGACCACATCAGGAGTATTGTATGCAGTTTTTTATTGACCACCTTATCAGGATGCTCTGGCTATGGGGGGGGGTACAATGAAGGTCCACCATACTGACTCCTGCGATGGCAGGACTGACGTATGAAGAGAAATTGCATTAGTTAGGACTATATTGACTGGAAAATGGCAAGACTGGGAAACGGAATCTTTTAGAAACCTAAAATTCTAACAGGAATAGACAGTGTAAATGCACGAAGGGTATTTCTGATAATCAGGGAGCCCTAAACTAGGAGTCACAGCCGAAGGATATGGGGTAAGTTATTTAGGATTGAGATGAGCAGGCATTTTTCACCCAGAGTGTGGTGAGTCTGTGGAATTCTCTACCAGAGAAAGTGGTTAAGGCCAAAACATTGAATGTTTTCAAGAAGGAGTTAAGTACATTTCTTGGGGCTCACGAACTAAAAGAGGAGAATTGTAGGGTCAGGATTAGTTGGATGATCAGTCATGATCACATGGAATGATGGAATAGGCTCAAAAGCCTGCATGGCCACCTCCTATTTTCAATGTCCTATGTTTCTATCTTAATTGGGTGTGATTAAGGAATAACCCACCTCAACCTACAGTCAAACCAGCATCCAACATGTGTTCTGTTGTGTTTCTGCAAAAGTGAGTTTAAGAATGAGACTTTTGCTGCACTACTGTACGGCTCCAGATCCATAGTACAATTAAGAGTTAATTGTTCTCCAGGACAGTTTAGGCTGGGGAACAATAACCAACTTTCCAAGGAAAGCACAAAAGTAAACTGAGCAGCTGTTTCCATAATAAACTTGAATATCATGCGCAGACAGGTGCCCATGCCACTTCCCTGCAACCACCATGCAATAATTGTCTAAAATTATGTATGGAAAGACTTTCATTCCAAGATAGCAAGCAAGAGTTAAAACAGATGCTCTGTTTAGTTTACTTCAAAGAGGTTGCTAGACTTTGTTCTTGGAACCATAATTAGAATGAAGTGTAGTGCTGATTTGAAAAATCCTAAAGCTCTTAAATTGTTAGCTATTCATTTTGAGTTGGAAATTTTTTGCATGATTTCATAATTTTATAAGATCAGGCTCAAACATGCTTTCTTCTTAATGCTGAAACTGCCTAACTCATACAGATTTTTCGAAACTACCACCTTTGCTATTTTATTTGGTAAGTTTACCTGCTTTGGACTTTCAAAGAAATGACACATTTTCTTTTAGTTATTCTAGGAGCCTATAGTTAAAAATAAATAACTTGAAGAGCATTTGGCTTTCTTCTACTCTGTACTGGAGGGAGGCATTCTGTTCCCAAAAGATATAAGATTGATTTCCTTTAGTTGTAGACCCCTGTTCTTAGTTTGCTAGACAGTTTTAGCTGATACAAAGGATTAATATGCAGTGTGTTTCAGTTACAATATATTCTATTGTTTTGTAGCTCTAAATAATCTTTGTATTGTTTTTACATTTGCTGAGCCTCTTTTGGATTTGGATTTGTTTTGTTTGGTTTTGTCGGCAAGACACAAATTGTTGATTTTTCAGAGTCTCTTCAATGTCAGTGTTGCATTTGTACCAGACCAGTGCAGCTAGTTCCGAAGCATAGGTCCTCAACACTACAGATGGGATATTGTTAGGATCTGTAGCCCTTACTTTGTCCAATGCACTTAACCGTTATTTGTTATTATGTGGTGTGAATTGCATGTGTGATGATGAGGACCTTTGGAGGAAGCTGAGGCAAATCATCACTCAAACTTCTGGCTTAAGATAGTTGCAAATTCATCAGCCTCTTTTGAATTCCTATGTCGGATTCCTCCAACATTTAATGATGTTCATTGGCCTTTTCCTTCCATTAGGTGCTTAATTGTGCTATTCTTTCTGTAGCATGCTGCTTCAGCTGTTTGGCCTTTTATAGTTTCACCTCTCAACTATATCAACTTGAGGTGTAGTTTATCGTATGGTTTGATGGTGAAGGGGGAGTGAGTGCTGTGCCAGAACATGAGATCAAAGATTATGATGGGATGTAACTCTGTTCCAGATGGATACCTGTGAAGTATGGTAGGTCAATTTTCATTTGTTAGATCTATTCATTTATCCAATTCAGCTATGTAACATAATGGAAGGCAACCTCAGATGAGTCTACAACATGTAGATTGGTGAGGCCAAGGTCATACCCCTGCATCTTGCTTTTCCTCACCATCTCCAATCTGACAGCTATACCCTTGTGAGTATAGGAGTTGGGATGTCATGCTGCAAACCTACCAGACATTGGTTAGGCCACTTTTGGATTACTACATTCAATTCTGGTCTCTCTGCTAGAGGAAGGGTGTTGTGAAACTTGAAAGGATTCAGAAAAGATTTACAAGCATGTTGCCAGGGTTGGAGGAGAGGCTGAAGCTATTTTCTCTGGAGTGTCTGAGGCTGAGGGGTGACCTTTACAGCGGGTTATAAAATAATGAGGGGCATGGAGAGGGTGAATAGCCAAGGTCTTTTCTCTAGGGTAGGGAAATCCTCAGCTAGAGGGCAGAGGTTTAAGGTGAGAGGGAAAAGATTTAAAAGGGTCATAAGAGGCAACTTTTCGTGCAGAAGGTGGTGATGTATGGAATGAGCTGCAAGAGGAAATGGTAGAGGCTGGTACAATAACTACATCTAAAGGAGTCATGATTCGGAGATGCCGGTGTTGGACTGGGGTGTACAAAGTTAAAAATCACACAACACCAGGTTATAGTCCAACAGGTTTAATTGGAAGCACACTAGGAGCGTCGCTCCGAAAGCTAGTGTGCTTCCAATTAAACCTGTTGGTTTATAACCTGGTGTAGTGTGATTTTTAACTTTGTACATCTAAAGGCATCTGGATGGGTATATGAATAGGAATAGTTTAGAGGGATATGGGCCAAATGTTGGCAAATGGGACTTGATCAGTTTAGGATATTTGGTCGGCATGGACGAATTGGACCAAAGGGTCTGTTTTTGTGCTGTACAACTCTGACTATGATTGTCCTCCTGAATCATTTTGATGTTGTTTGTTAAAATCTTTCACGTACAGTACATTGTGTACTCTGATATGTCCAAATAGTATTCAACCTAAAAAAGATATTCTATTGATTGATCAGCTGAGATAGCGCATGCAGTGATATTTTGCAGGAGCACTCTTCGTTCATGCTTGACATGAATGCTTGATATTTACTGAAGCCCTCAGGGGCTACTACAATTAGGCATGACTCTGCCCCTATCTCAATCCTGTCAGTAGGACAGAACGTGTTTGGGTGTGTAGAATCCTCTATCATGACGATCAAGCTGTTCCTAATGTGAAATATAGTGTTTTAGGTTATCTTTATTAAGTCACTCACCAGCTCACTAGATTCATTAATACCTGGTGCCTGTTCATTCATTCATAACCCTTTACTAACCCATTATTTACTATAACACGGTTTCATTCATTCATTCATAAAACTGTTGTTCTGTAGTATATTTTATTATTACAAAATAGACAATAATTAAAGCAATACTTCCAAACCCATTCACTTAAATCCTTATCAGGCCTACTTCTATATCAAAAGCTACCTCTGAATAGGTGTAAATATTGTAAACAAGTCTCCTCGAAACATTTTAATTTTAATCAACCCTTACCAACTGTCTCTCAGGCTTGAATAGATGTAGAACACCAAATGTTTCCCCAGTTAGTATGTACTTGTTAAATACCTTTTAACTGGGCCATTACCCCTTTAAGAAACTAACTGACAAAATAGCACTTAAATGAAATTGCATGAATGAATGAAACACACTTTGGCAAATAGTAAACAAATCTCTCAACCCAGCTGCAGTAATAAGTTTAATATCCTTTATTCTTTTATTAAGTGCAGGTACAACTTCTAACTTATTTAGAACATATAGGCCTAGCATTTTTTACTAACATTTATTAACTTAAAAGACAAAATTACTAACACCTCTTAATTATGCAAACAGATCAGACAGACATACTTAATCCTTTCAGGAGTAGCAACCAGCATTTAGCGCATGTTTTAACCCATCTCCTGTCTCCCAGGACAGAACTCCCTCAAATCTGTTTTATCTATACTACAAAATGTGACACCATAGTAATGGATTTTTTAAAAAATATATTTTTATTGAAAAAATAGATTTTTTTAATATTACAAGTACAAACCAATTCAATTCAAAACAGTACAAAAAAAACACCCAAGTTTAAAAAAAAACAACCCACCCATGAGTACAAACATATAAACATGTATAGAAAAGTACAGAATATAAAAAACCCAAACTGGCTATTTAAATAAATAAATAAATAAATAACCAACAACAAACTAATAAATAGAAATAACTCAGCCCAGCCAAACAAAATGCTTATACATTCACAGTTCCTCCTCCCTGGATATAGGACTTGTAAAACACAATCGTTACGGCTATATAAAAGCTTCTTGTTAGTGTGGCAGATAAATCTGTATCAAGGTATTCCAAAAAAGGCTGTCATGTCTTATAAAGATCCTCAGTTTTGTGGTGTACCATATTTGTGAGAAACTCTAAGGGAAATATGCTTCGTAACAATCTTCAGCCATCCCGACAGGCCCCGAGGTTTTCGGATACCCAACCTAGCAAGATATTCTTTCTTGCACAGAATGTGAGAATATTTAAAAGTTTTTCCTTATGCACATCTGCAGGAAATACACATCTGCCCAAAAAGAGAGAGAGAGGGTCTTTCTCTACCCTTACACCCAAAATCCTCTCCATTGCGCCCACCACAGCACTCCAATATGTTTGAAGCCAATCGCAAGACCAGAGACAATGGGTAAGATTGCCCGTCCAGACCTTGCACTTGGGACATACTGAAGATACCCCTGGTTTAAATTTTGACAAACGGTCTGGAGCTAAGTGGACCCTGTGGAGAATCTTCAACTGTAAAGCATGGGTCCTATTGCAAATTGATATCCTTGCATTCTCCCAAATATCCTCCCATGCCTCTGAGGATACTTCAACACCCAGCTCTTTCTCCCACATCCTGCAGAGTCCATTAAATTCATCTGAGGGGGCAACCCCCAATTGATAATATTAAGTACTGACAGAAAGTGTACTCTCAGCACTTAACACCCCCCCGCCCCGCCTCTGTCGGATTTGTAGGGATCAGTCAAAAGTGAGTTTTTTTTTAATTAAAATCCCTAAATTGAAAAAAACGAAAGAGGTCTCTATTAGATAACTTGTATTTCCGTACTAACTGATCTAAGGACATCATTATGTCTTCCTCAAATAAATCGCCCATGCAAGACACACCCCTAGCTGCCTAACATTTAAATCCTGAATCGATCATCCTCGGTTGAAATCCCAGCATACCCACTAAAGGTGTAAAAAAGGATGTTTTGCCAATATTGCCTTCCCTCTGCCAAATTGCCCTCCATGCTTTAACAATATTGATAACTATTGGGTTATGGCAATATTCCCTAACTGTCCTCATTTTTTTTCCAAAAACAGCAAATTTGTAAGGAGGCACCTTGCCTGGAAGGCTTCGATACCTAACCATATTGAAAGACGATCTCCACAAACCCAATCACTCACGTAGGACAAAAGCGAGCTTAATTGGTAATTTTTAATGTCCAGAAGGTCCACTCCCTCCAGTCTGAGAGGCAGTTGCAGTTTAGCTCATTTAATGAGGGGCTGCTTACGATGCCAGATAAAGGAGCTGAACCAGCCCTTCAGCCTCCTGAGAGTTTGCTTATTAAAAATCAGGGGGAGCATCCGTGTAGGATATAGCAAATGGGGGAGAATATTCATCTTTATCAGTGCTTTCTGACCCAACCACGAGCCTCCCATCTTTGATGATCTTGTTTAATTTTTTTCAAATAATTGGATAAAATTGGCTTTGAACACCCGATCCAGAACTGGAGTAATGAATATGCCCAATACACAAGAGCCCCCGTGACCACCTAAAATGGGAATCTATAGGCAGCTCATTCCATATACCTAACACCCTCTGCGTGAAAAAGTTGCCCCTTAGGTCTCTTTTATATCTTTCCCCTCTCACCCTAAACCTATGCCCTCTAGTTCTGGACTCCCCGACCCCAGGGAAAAGACTTTGCCTATTTATCCTATCCATGTCCCTCATAATTTTGTAAACCTCTATAAGATCACCCCTCAGCCTCCGAGGCTCCAGGGAAAACAGCCTCAGCCTGTTCAGCCTCTTCCTGTAGCTCAGATCCTCCAACCCTGGCAACATCTTTGTAAGTCTTTTCTGAGCCCTTTCAAGTTTCACATCATCTTTCCGATAGGAAGGAGACCAGAATTGCACGCAATATTCCAACAGTGGCCTAACCAATGTCCTGTACAGCCGCAACATGACCTCCCAACTCCTGTACTCAATACTCTGACCAATAAAGGAAAGCATACCAAACGCCGCCTTCACTATCCTATCTACCTGCGACTCCACTTTCAAGGAGCTATGAACCTGCACTCTAAGGTCTTTGTTCAGCCACACTCCCTAGGACCTTCCTATTAAGTGTATAAGTCCTGCTAAGATTTGCTTTCCCAAAATGCAGCACCTCGCATTTATCAGAATTAAATTCCATCTGCCACTTCTCAGCCTATTTGGCCCATCTGGTCAAGATCCTGTTGTAATCTGAGGTAACCCTCATCGCTGTCCACTACATCTCCAATTTTGGTGTCATCTGCAAACTTACTAACTGTACCTCTTATGCTCGCATCCAAATCATTTATGTAAATGACAAAAAGTAGAGGGCCCAGCACCGATTCTTGTGGCACTCCACTGGTCACAGGCCTCCAGTCTGAAAAACAACCCTCCACCACCACCCTCTGTCTTCTACCTTTGAGCCAGTTCTGTATCCAAATGGCTAGTTCTCCCTGTATTTCATGAGATCTAACCATGCTAATCAGTCTCCGATGGGGAACCTTGTCCAACACAATGAGCTGCCAGAGGATGTGGTGGAGGCTGGTACAATTGCAACGTTTAAGAGGCACTTGGATGGGAATATGAATAGGAAGGGTTTGGAGGGATATGGGCCGGTTGCTGGCAGGTGGGATTAGATTGGGTTGGGATATCTGGTTGGCATGGGCGGGTTGGACCGAAGGGTCTGTTTCCATGCTGTACATCTCTATGACTCTATAGTCGCCCTCAAGACCTAACTCCTTCGTAAGACCACCCATAGGCATAGCCTCTGATTTCACAATGTTTATCTTGTACCCCGAAAAAGCGTCACATGCACTAATGCATTGTATCAGGTGAGGCACTGAAACTGCTGGATTTGTCAGAAAAATTAGGACATCGTCTGCATGCAACAAAATCTTAAGTAATTTTGACCTCTCGTCTGGAGCTGATATATTGGGATCCTTACGAATGACCTCTGCCAATGGTTCAATCACCAACGTAAAAAGCAATGGTGAAAGGGGACAGCCTGCCGGCTGCCCCTAAAATATTAAAATTATTTGATCGTATCCCATTGCGTTGACCGCCGCGAAAGGGCCACCGTAGAGAATCTTTACCCATCTTATAAAGACTTTGCCCAAACCAAACCGCTCCAGAGTATAGAAAAGGTGCAGCCACTCAACTCGGTCAAATGCCTTCTCTGCATCTAGAGAAATCACCAATCCCTGAATTGACTGTTGTTGACATGCTTGAATTGCATTAAGCAACCTCCTAGCATTATTGGAGGATCTGCGACCCTTTATGAAGCACGTCTGATCCTCTTTAATAATAGAAGGTCGCAGAGTCTCCAGCCTTAATGCAAGAGTCGAGAGAATTTTAAAGTCCACATTTAAGAGTGAGATGGGCCTGTACGAAACACAGTCTTCCAGGTCCTTTCCTTTTTTTTAAGGATAAGTGAAATATTGGCGCCTCTCAGAGATGGTGGGAGACAATCATGACTGTATGAATCATTAAACATATTGAGCATTGGGCCTGACGGTATACTTGTAAATTCCTTCCAGAATTCACTGTAAGGACCGGGCGCCTTTGCCTCAGCTTCCTGCACTTCATGGTGTGATAATGGGGCATTGAGAAAGGACTCTTGTTCGGGAGTCACACCCAGGAGCTTCAGATCCTTAAAAGAAATTCCATTTTGGCCTGACTCTCCTCACAATCCTCGGATTGGTATAACTTAGAGTAAAATCTCTGGAACGCCACATTAGTCTTTTTAGAATTATGTTAGGTTCCCAGACCCTTCCCTAATCACTGTAATGGCTTGTGGGGCACTCCTTTTTCTGGTAAAGTACCCTAAGTATTTGCCTGGCTTGTCATCATGCTGATATAGTCTTTACTTTGCAAAAGCCAGCTCCTTCTTTGCCGTCTGCGTGAGTAGGGAATTCAATGCAGACCGCAGCACCGTAATCCTCTATAGTTTGACCAACGAGGGTCTGTCAAAGTAGGCCTTCTCGGCTGCCTTCAACCATGCTTCAAGGCGATGTTGCTGCTCACCCTTCTGCCGATTCCTACTGGTGGGATATGAAATAACTAACCCTCTAGCATAGGCTTTGGCAGTTTCCCAGAGGATGGATGAGCTACCAACCGAGCCTAAGTTGATGTCTGGGAATGCCTGAAATATTCCATAAACTTATTATCCTTGAGGATAAAGAGATCCATTCATGAGTACCTCAAATCCACTGTAATGTCCTTAATCTTAACCATATGGTACACTGGAGCATGATCAGAGATGGTAATATTACCACTCGTACAAGATGCCACCAATTCCAGGGTTACTGCAGTGGTCAGAAAAAAATCAATCCTAGTGTGACTTCTGTGCGGATTGGAGAAAAACAAAATCCCTACCTGTCGCGTGGAGATGTCTCCAGACATCCACCAACCCTAGCTCCTCACACAGATCTACTAACTGTTTAGTTTGTACAGAGGGTATTGAGGAACCTTTGGGCAACCTGTCTACTGTGGGATCCATGAGACTGTTAAAATCTCCCCCTCGACTCGAGACCTATCAGTTTGGAAAAAGCGTATACCAAAAATTTGAGGGGACGAGCTGGAGGGCAATAAACATTTAAAACATCATATTCTTCCCCATTTCTCAAGGCTTTAAGAATTACAAACCTCCCGTGTCTCTTTAACGCACTCTAACAACTTAAATGGGAGATTCTTCCTAACCAATATAACTACTCTCCTACTTCTTGTATTACATTGTGAAAAATAAACTTGGTCAAAGCCATTCTGCTGTAATTTCAGATGTTGCTTGTCATCCAAGTGTGTCTCCTGTAACAAAGCAATATCCACCTTCTCCTTTCTAAGACTCAAGAGTACCTTCTTCCTCTTAATTCGTGAGTGACTTCCCTTGATATGCCAGATACACCACTTAATCAAGTCATTAGCCATAACCTTCTGCAATAACATTTAAATTCCAGAGAGGAGGAACCTGAACCACAAACTGCTGAGCCTTCATGTCACAAGATCCACCAAATATAAAAACTACATAAACTAGAACCACTACATTTAAAAAAACCTACAAAACTATTGAAAATTAAAAACAACAAAAACCAAAAAATAAAACAACATATAAAGTGCTAACAGTGCTGAGTAGGGGAACTCAACCCCTGCCCAGAGAGGGCAACTACTCATCCCAAACTGCCCATATGTAGGCACCTAACCACCCCAGCCACCTTCACTTCTCCCAGCTAGAATCGCACTGCAACCACAAGCAGAAAAGAGTAAACATCCCATCGAATACCAATATGAATTAAAAAAAACTTTTTTTTAAAAAACGTATTAATAAATACCCCACTTATCCTTTGGTATATCCTAACTTAGAAACTGAAAATGTACATCTTAACCATTGCCAAACATAGTTTAAACCAAATAATTATCAATCGAGAAAAAAAAAGAAAGATAAAGCTCCAACCAGACTTCCTCCGTTTATTTTACAAAATGATAAAGACATACCCAAACAACACTATTTATACATACTGAAATAGTTCAAATTAGGTTAATTTGTCCACGGAGTCTCTTGCCTTCTCCGACGTGTCAAAGAGATGTATGGATCCATCTAAGGTAATCAGAAGCACTTCCAGAAACCTCGGAATACTGAATCCCATGCTCCCTTTGTCTTGATACCCTCATAAGGTTTTCGTTTCTGGATCACTGCCACTGAGAAGTCAGGAAAGAACATGATCTTAGAGCCCTCATAAATTAGGGCCTTCGGATCCTTCCCCTGAACTCTCGAAGCCTCCATGACTTTCTCCTTATCCCGGTAATGATGGAACTGCGCAAGGAGAGGACAATGACACTGACCCAGACCTGATCTCCATGCTGCGACCCGGTGAGCTCCCTCTATCTTCAATCCTCTCATGCCAGCCTCCAAGTCGAGGAATTTCGGCAGCCAGAACTCAACAAATTCCGCAAGCCGCTCACCTTCCTTACCCTCAGGCAGATTGATGATCCGAATGTTTTTTCTCCTGCCTATGTTCTCAAGATCATTTGCTTGGTCCCGCAAATTACGGTCATGCGTCTCCAGGGCTTGGATCCTCTCCTTGAATGAACTGGCATCAGCTTTCACCACTATGACCCTGTGCTCCACCTCATTCGTCCTCTTCTCCAGGTCTCCCAGCTGCTGCTCATACCTCTGCAGCATGAGAGAGATTGGAGTCAGCTTCTCTTCAATCTGTTTCCCCATCATCTCACAAGGTTTCACGAGCTCGTTCACTAGGGCCTGGAAAGTAATCGACTCAGAGGATCCTGCAGGCTGAACTGCAGACCTGACCTCGGATGCTACTCCTCCCTTTTTCGGCATCTCTGGATGGTTGGAAATGCAGGCAAGTTAAGTTTTAGAAGTTTCTTGGGTCTCCACAATCTTTCCAGAGTCCCAAGATATTGTATTATCGGGTTGGGCGAGTTAAAAGGTTTTGTCCCACTTGTGCTGTGATACGGAGCTCTGCAGTGCGATCTTCTTAGATTGCCGCCATCTTGGATCCCAGTAATTGAATTTTAATATATGTAAGAACTGTGTATAAAAGGGATAATGTAAGAACTATATTTTGGGATTCTGTTGCCGCCTCAAACTTTTCCTACTTGGGATTGCTGAATAAAGGAGGCTATTTTTGCCACTCACCGATTTCGGTTGTTATTTGAACATGGTCTCACAATGATCAAGTTTGAGACAGCTCTCCAACATTGACTTCAATCCCAGCAGTGAGGACTTTCAAGATTGATTGGGCAGTCTGATTTTACCTTGTCTTCTGATTCAATTACAGCTGAGGTGTCTGTCCAAATTTAGCTAGATCACTTCAGAGGGCAATTAAGTTTTGGCTGGAGTTGCATATAAGCCATTTTAGTTAACAACAACAGGGTTTTAAGAAAATTATTTCATGATGATCCCATGGGTTGTTCTTCATTACTTTATGGTACTGTATATTTTCAAACTTTTTTAAAAAAACGTTAATTCAACTCTTACTTAATGTCTGAAGGACATGACTAAAAATTGAAGTCCAAACCTCTGATATTCTGAATGTGTTGCAGTCAAATGATATCATAATTTCTGTTATATTTGCATGTATAATTGGAAGAGACCAAGAGGATCCCAGTAATCTTTCAACTGTGATGTCAGATGCTTTTCAAATGAGTGGACAATCATGTTATAGCACTTCTATCCATCCGTTTACAGTATTTAATGTTTTAGTCCTGTAGTCTTGTTTGTTAAACATTAATCCTGTGCCTGTGTACTTGTTTGAAGCACTTTATATGAATGGCAGTCAAAAATCTGCTGCTTCTTGTTTTTGCTTTGTGTGGTGATTTCATTTTTGCTCCAGCAAAAATATAGTGTAGTGCCTGAAATCTTACAATTTCAGCATGATTTGTGAAGATTGCATCACACCTGAGAAACCTGAGCAGAATTATAAGCAATTTTGGTGGAGGTGTAAAATCATCAAGAAAGTGAAGTAGACTAATTGAATTGGTAAAAATACACAAGGGGATTTCAATTGCAACAAATGAAGATGTCCACTTTGGGTTTACAAAGGATAGACTAGAGTAATTTCTAAATGGTGAAAAGTGGAAAAAGTGGAAAAAGTGGAGATCTGAGACTCAGTGCCCAGATACATAGATAATTTTTAATGTCAGGATCATGTACAGATAACAGTCAAATGGGCAGATGAAGCGCTGATCTTTCTGTATTAAAGATTTGAATGCAAGATAGTCTAAGCATTTGTACATTTATACAAAGCCCTGGTTATACCCACACCTGAAGTACAGTTCTGAGTGAAACATCCTGGGTAGAATATATTTGACCTCAGAGAGAGGGTGCTGCATAATAACTACAAGTTCAAAATGAAATTATGAATTGAGATTACGCAAGTCTGAGTTCTCTAGAATGGTTGTGACTCAGTTGAATTTGATTTTAAGAGGAAATAATGGGTAACATAGACTCCCAAGCCACTGGAAATGGTTTCTCTCCAAGGTCATGAGAATAGTCCAAAGTTAGAGTTGGACCTCTCTCGGGGTAATGTTACCAAATGTTTCTACACTTAAAGAATGTCAGAAGTTAGAACTGTTCTGCAGTTGATAACTGATGCAAGGTCAATTGTTAATTTTAGAATTGAGATTGATAGTTTATCAAAAGTATTACGGGTTAAGAGACTAGTGCATTGCTTCTGTTGTTTTTTTAGAAAGTTGTCACCTAGTGTTTAATTATCTTTGCAGCAGGAGATTTATTTGGAGCCTGGTTAGTTTTTACCAGGTCATCTTCCCTACTATTTTTCTTTCCTTTGTAAAGCAGGGATAACAGCTGACCACTTTCAAAGGCTGTTAACTTAGAAATACAGTGTTAATATTTCAAGTTTAATAAGACTGAAGAGCCCCTCTCTCAATAGATGTTGCCAGACCTGCTTAGCTGCTACAGTGTTTTTTTATATATTTCAGATCTCAAACACCTGCAGTACTTTGCTTTAACTTAGTAATGTGCTTATATCACTACAGTGTAGAAAATAGAAGCAGGAGAAGGCCATTTGGCCCGCTATGCCATTCAGTTAGATCATGGCTAATCTATCTCAATGCTATTGTCCTATATTATTCCTACTTCTGTTGATTTCTTCCATATCTAGAAAACTGTTGATCTCTATTGAACACAGTGATTGACCCTCTTCAGCCCTTGACACAGAATTCCAAACTTTATTGCCATTTGAAGAAATTCCTCCTTATCTCAGTTCTGATAACCTAGCCCTTATTCTGACACCAGGCCATGTTTCTAGACCTTCCAGCTGTTGAAACCTTCAGTGCTATTAATTTCTCACATACTGTTTTGTTTTACTGATAATTTATTTCAATTTCTCGTCTCTCTAATCCCTTGGTGTTTTCACATTTCTGGGAGTTTTTGTATCTTGTGGGACCTTTCCAAGTTTGAAGAGCAGGGAGTTCATCGACATCATTAAAATGTCATGAACAGGTACAGAAAATAAGCCGGCGAATGACAAAAATGGCAAAACAAAGTGCTGGCCTTGAAGTAGAGTATTACAATGCAAGGTGGCAGATGTTTTGCAATAACTATGTAAAGTCATGGTTATATCACACTGAGAATACAGGAAGTAGTTCTGAGTACTGTACCGTTGGGAAAGTATATTGATCTTGGAAATGTTATTGTGCCTATACCAGAATGCTCCAAAAGAAGAAAAATGTGGATGCTAGGTTTCAGAAATAAAAACAAAACCTGTTCAACAATCTTGTAGCATCAGTAGAGAAAGAAACAGTATGAATATTTCATTTCTTTGACTTGTCATCAGAATGATACTTGAATTTAAAATAAATTATGAAGGGAGAAGAACACTAGAGCCTATTATCAGATATCTCAGCAGATACTAGGAATCAACTCGAATTGGGTTAAGACCCAAGACTTGAAAGGTTAGGAATAAACGTATAATAAACTGAAATGAGGTGTTTGCTGGAAACCATTGCTGCTGGAGGTGGAGCATTACTTTGGCACTATTTTGCATTTAATTTTAGTTTACTCCTCCTTGCTCCATGAACTGTACACAGTCAGGACTTCAGAATGGGTTCGTGCATCCTGGCACAGCTATTTCCTTTAATTGGCAGTGCATTTTCTGGGCTGCACTGAAGGATAAACTGGAAGTATTTTAGATAGGAATAGAGGTAGTTCTGCTATAACGCCGTAATTACATTGCCGCATGATGCTATGTTGTAGAAAATCGTGCAGCAGAAATAGTGAGGCCTATGGGAAAAACAGGGTTAGGGGCGAACCACCAAAAAAAACCCAGTAAAAATCGAAGCAAAAATACTGTATAGTGCAAGTCATCAGAATCTTCAACTGATTACTCTCAATTGGCATCTATACCTACTGGCTGCACTCCATTCTAGCCAGTCTTCTGATCCCATCCAATAGTAACACTGCACAAGTCAGATCCCAGAATGAAACCTGCCTTGATGAACCAAGGGCTGAATCTTAATTTCTTTGGTTAAATGTCGAGTTTTTCAGAGGGTTTCATATTGTGATGCTTGGCATATCTGTCACTTTATTTTACAAAATCTGCCTGATTTATTAACTACCCCATCCTTTGGTGCCCCTTCACGAGAAAGCTCATGAGCCAACCAATTACGTGATGCTGACGTGGAGTCTAGTCCTCTGTGAACTGTGACACCTAGTGCCAGGGGTGAGAATTGTGTAACAGCGAATGGGAGTTCATTTCACTGAAAAAAAGTCAGCAATTTACAAATCGTGTTGCAGACAATTCGTGTTTAATAAATGTGTGTTTTGGGAGAACTACCTGTAATCTCTACTGTCTGGAACTGGCACTTGACTGAAAGTTTAGAAATGCGCTTTCAAACCACATTCAAAATACATGTGAACAAAACAAATCATCTCCAAGTATCACCAAAATTAAGTGGAAAATTCTTTGAGGGCAAAAATTGGAGAAAAATCACCCCTGTCAATTGAATGGGAGGAAATGGTGAAGAACGTTTCCACTCATCAGCTGGTCTCCCATGATTGGTGCTGGTGGATTCACTGATAGGGAGTGAAAAAACCTGAGTGAGCAGCGTGCACCTTATGTTAATAAGTACTAGCAATAAGGGAGTTTTCTTGGATTGTCTGCTCGAAGTGCTGGGAACTAAGGAGTGGTGTGAAGGTCTGGAAACCTGAAACCTCTTTGCTGAAGTCAGAAAGGAGGAGCTTTTGAGATAAGAGGAGAGGAGCTGAGATCTGCTTTTCTGCAAGGTAACCAACTGTCTGCTGGATTCATGGGAGTTGGGAGGGAGAAAAGAGGAAGCTGCATAGTTGTGGGAGAGAAGAGGGACGAACGTTGTGAGGTGGTGGGAAAATTCGAGGAGGCTGAGGTAAGGGATGCAGTAGCAGACAAGGAAACCAAGGAGGCTGCAAGGTGAGTGAGAGAGTAGGAAACTGCAAAGAAGAGAGAACTGTCTTCAATCTGTCCACTAAGGAGTATCAGGCACAGACAGACTTGGGAAAACTTAAAATTTCTGAAGTAATTAATTATTTGCAAATAGTATCTCTAAGGCTACATGCCTTCGGGAGTTATTCTATGAGGAAATATGGTGGTTACAATTATAAAGTGCACTGTCCGTTGTTAAATTTATATCTGAGATGCAGTAAAAAGTGTGTTTTCATCCAAAATAACTGACCACATCCACCCACCAAAAGGATCCTTGAGGGCACAGCTAATGTGATTCCATTGTAAAATTAATATATTTTAAACAAGCAGTTACTACACTTTTAACTGTATCTCATATAAATTTAATTAAGCACACAGCATTCATTGCAATTGCATCATCTACATGTTCTCTCCCTCCTCCCCCCCCACCCCCGAATAGGAGAATTCTATTTAGTTTTAAACTATGTTAATTTGCAAATAATTCATCACCTCGGTGATTTGAAGGTTTTTTAAAAAGTTACTAAATGTTTCAGCCTCCTCTTAGCAAATAATTGTGGAAGCTGTCAACCAGTCATACTCTGTTGTTTGGTTACTGAAGGTCACAATTAATTATCAGGATATTAAATAAGAAACATTAAACCCCTGGATAGCTGACAAACAGCCTTAACTGATAATTTGTTAAATTAATATCTTTTTGTTAGCTGTGTTTTGATGCTGCCCAATTCCATCAGGGAAGGTGACGACCTAGTAGTATTATCGCTGGACTGTTAATTCACAGACCCAGACAATGTTCTGAGGATCTAGGTTTGAATTCTGCCATGCAGATGATGGAATTTGAATTCAGTAAAAATCTGAGTGGTCTAATGTAACCATTGCTGATTGTCAGAGAAACTTATCTGCTTCAACAATGTCCTTCAGGGAAGGAAACCATGAACTTTACCTAGCCTGGCCTACTTGTGACTCCAGACCCAAGTGACTGTTAAATGATCTCTGGGTAGTTAGGGATGGGCAATAAATGCTGGCCAGCCAATGTCTACATCCAATGAATTAAAAAAAGAGCAGAACAACAAGTTAAGTTGCAACAAAAGTTTTTTTAAATGGCATTGCATCCTGAAACACTAACCTAATGACCTGCTTTTGGCAGTAGTAACATAGGAACAGCTGTAGGCCATTCAGCCCATTAAGTTTGGCCTATCATTCGAATCCATAGCTGATCATTTATCTCTATGTTAAGTTCTCACCCCATCTCCATATGCCTTAATGTCATCAGTATTTAAAAATCTATCAATTTCTGTTTTGAACCTGTTCAGTGGTTGAAATTTTCTTCCCCAGAGCGCTCTGAATGCAAAATGATTCCCCACTCACTGAAGAAATTCCTGCTAATCTCAGGTTAGGGGAGTGCCATTTATGTCCCCTGGAGTAGAGCCACGGGAAACATCCTATATATGTTACACCCTATAAGAATTTTGTAAGTTTCAATAATACCACCTCTCATTCTCAAAAGGCAGACCCAGGTTTTCCCAATCTCTTCTCCATTAAAGAATATATTTTTTGCAGAGCTTAATTGGGTGAACCTCTAAACTACTTTTATGGCAAGTGCATCTTCCTTTTAATAAGATGATCAATTCTGTACATTATACCATATGTGAGGTCTCATTAGAGTTCTGAGTAAGTGCAGCAAAGCATCTATCTCTTTGGTACTCAAATCCCCTTGAACTGAATACTATAATAGCATTTTTGTTCTAATTGTTTACTACACTTCCTAACTTCTAATAATCTGTGGACAAGGACACTCTGATCCTTTTGGGCAATTGCACTTACCAAACTTTCACCACTTAAGTTTTAAGTAGGATTATCCATTCACTTTGAATCTTTAGTTCTGATTTTAATCCATTTCATACGTGAGCTACTTCCTTCTTCTCAATACCAGATGATTTGTAATTAAGTTGCACTCAGTTTTATCTGGTATAGGCTAGTGTACTGAAAATATAACCATCAATTTCTGATTCTCTGACCTTCATGTACAGTAAGGATATCTTTTACACATAGGTAAAAGAATAGAGGGAATAAAAGTCAACATCTGATTAAGCATTACTGCTTCTGCAGCGAAGACCTTCACTTCTTAATGAAGGTTTCGCTCCTTTTTTGTCATTTATTCAAACAAGGTGATTTTCACCTTAGCTGAAACTTTATTGCTGGAACAGCACAGCAGGTCAGGCAGCATCCAGGGAACAGGAGATTCGACGTTTCGGGCACAGGCCCTTCTTCAGGAATGAGCAGAGAGTGTTCAGCAGGAGAAGATAAAAGGTAGGGAGGAGGGACTTGGAGGAGGGGCGTTGGAAATGTGATAGGTGGAAAGAGGTCAAGGTGAGGGTGATAGGTCGGAGTAGGATGGAGGCGGAGAGGTCAAGAAGAAGACTGCAGGTCAGGAAGGCGGTGCCGGGCTGGAGGGATCCGGCTGAGACAAGGTGGGGGGAGGGGGGATGAAGAAACTGGTGAAGTCCAAGTTCATCCCCTGCGGTTGGAGGGTTCCCAGTCGGAAGATAAGACGCTCCTCCTCCGACCGTCGGGTTGTTGTGGTTTGGCGGTGGATGAGTCCAATGACCTGCATATCCTCGGTGGAGTGGGAGGGGGAGTTGAAATGCTGTGCTACAGGTTGGTTGGGTTGGAGGTGGCGGAAGTGACGGCGGATGATGCGCTGTACATGGAGATTGGTGGGGTGGTAGGTGAGGACCAGTGGGGTTCTGTCCAGGTGGCGGTTGGAGGTGCGGGGCTCAAGGGCGGAGGAGCGGGAAGTGGAGGAGAACCAACCCAACCAACCTGTAGCACAGCATTTCAACTCCCCCTCCCACTCCACCGAGGATATGCAGGTCATTGGACTCATCCACCGCCAAACCACAACAACCCGACGGTCGGAGGAGGAGCGTCTTATCTTCCGACTGGGAACCCTCCAACCGCAGGGGATGAACTTGGACTTCACCAGTTTCTTCATCCCCCCTCCCCCCACCTTGTCTCAGCCGGATCCCTCCAGCCCGGCACCGCCTTCCTGACCTGCAGTCTTCTTCTTGACCTCTCCGCCTCCATCCTACTCCGACCTATCACCCTCACCTTGACCTCTTTCCACCTATCACATTTCCAACGCCCCTCCTCCAAGTCCCTCCTCCCTACCTTTTATCTTCTCCTGCTGAACACTCTCTGCTCATTCCTGAAGAAGGGCCTGTGCCCGAAACGTCGAATCTCCTGTTCCCTGGATGCTGCCTGACCTGCTGTGCTGTTCCAGCAATAAAGTTTCAGCTTTGATCTCCAGCATCTGCAGACCTCACTTTCTCCTCGAAGATTTTCACCTTAGACTGTTCACACTTGCTTTGTTCTTGCATTCATAGACTGGGTCTCCCTGGTGCAAAAGAGAAGCAACCTCTGAGTAGGAGATCCAGCGAGCAGTTATGAAAATAAGTGCTAGTGATGAAGGAGTCACCGTGGAGCCTTTAGTGGTATGCTGGAGGGACTTTGTGCTAAGGCTCGGTTAAGAAGCCATCTTGTGCAAGGCTGGATTTAGGATGAATTTGCATTAAAGCCACGGTTCCCATCGAGGGGAGGACAAGGAGAGGAGGTTGTTACAAAGGAGAGAGAGATGTTTTAAACCTGTCAACAATGGAATGCTCACCTAACTCGAAGGCAGAGAAAAGTTAAATTGCTGGCATAAAATGAATTATTTATAAAAATATGCAGAATCTTTAGTTTCTTAGAAAATATGTAGTGGAATCTATTGTAATGAGTACTGTCAATTGTTAAATTAAATCTGAGATGCAGTAGATTGGGTTGCCCTGTAATTACGTGACTAAATTATTGCAGTTTTGCGCATGTGCAATGGAGTCACTTTCACTCTGACCTCTCTAGTCTGTCCAAGATATTTTTAGGGTAATGCCAATTTTCTTTGTGTAGAAGGCTGTGTCAGTTACTTTGAATAAAACTTTTCTGGTAAATTTTATACATGTTGCTTTGTACCAACTTAATACCATAGTGTCTAGGAAATAAGTGTTTTCCTTGTGATGTACCTTTAAGTTCAATTGTTTTCTTGGTGTGGAGGTCCCTGTATTGAACTGGATTTGACAAAGTCAGAAGTCACATGGCACCACGTTGTCATCCAACAGGTTTATTTGAAATCACAAGCATTTGGAGTATAGCCTCTTTGTCAAGTTGAGAGAGAAGAACATAGACACAGAATTTATAGGCTGAGAGCTCAAAAGATCATACAAATGGTTTTTTGAATGTCAAATAATAAGTCTCTGCAGGTGGTCAAGAGCGTCAAACGGAGTGAATAAGGTAGTCAACTGCTGAATAACAAGCGAAGGGATGACCTATAATGTGATTAAATGAGGCATAGAGGTAATAACAAAAAAGTAAAAATAAAGTGATGTTGAAGACAAACCAAATGACTGGAATAACATGATAATTATAAGATTTGTATGCCGGGAGTCTAACAAAGTAATAAATTCAAAACTGTACAAACTAGTTAAGGTAGGATGATAATTTATCAAGGTGGTGGTGATAAAACAAGGCAGTAAGGAAGATTTTACAGATTCAGGAGTGTGGTAGGATCACATGGAGCACGACATGAACCAAAGATCTCATTTGAGGCCGTCTTCATGGTTATGGACCTTGGCTATCTGTTTCTGCTTGGCAGTTCTGCCTTGTTGTGTATTTCGAAGACCACTTTGGAAGACATTTACCCAAAGATCAGAGGCTGAATGCACTTGACCGCTGAAGTGCCTCCCAACTGGGAGGGAGCATTCCTGTCTGACGATTGTTGTACGGTGTCCATTCATCCGTTGTCGTAGTGTCTGCATGGTCTCACTAATATACCATACATCCTTGCCTGCTGTGTATGACATTGACAACATTGGCCAAGTCACATAAGTATCTGCCATGTCCATGGTGGGTGGTGTTCCCACGTGTGATGGTAGTGTCCATGTCAATGATCTGACATGTCCTACAGAGGTTGCCATGGCAGGGTTGTATGGTGTTGTGGTTGATACTGTCCTGAAGGCTGGGTAGTTTGCCATAAATGATGGTCTGTTTAAGGTTTGTTCGTTGTTTGAAGGCGAGAAGTGGAGGCATTGGGATGATCTTGACGAGATGCTCATCATCATCGATGACATGTTGAAGGCTGCGAAGAACATGGCGTTGACTGTCCGCTCCGGGGAAGTACAGGATGACAAAGGGTACTCCATCGGGCATATCCTGTGTCTGTCGTCTGAGGAGGTTGTTGCAGTTTTTCGCTATGGCACATCAGAACTGGCAATCAATGAATTGAGCATTGTATCCTGTTCTTATGAGGGCATCCTTCAAAATCTTTAAGTGTACATCACGTTCCTCCTCATCTGAGCAGATCTTGTATATTCATCTGCTTCATCCTTGTCCACAGCGTCTTCGCTTTTGGCGACCAGTTCTTCATCCAGACACTCACAACAGCCGTGGGGGTCAAATTTGCATCCTAATATGCCAACATTTTCATGCACAAGTTTGAGCAAGACTTCTTTGCTACGCAGGTCCTCCAACCAGTGCGATTCATCAGATACATCAACGTTTTCTTCCTTTGGACTCATGGCGAGCAATCACTGAAATAACGACAAAGCAATATCAACAAGTTTTATCCCATCATAAGACTTACCATGGACTACTTTTCAGAATCGGTCTTATTCTTGCACACATACATCAAGGATGGATGCCTCAGTACCTCACTCGACCACAAGCCCCTGGATAACCTCTCAATGCTGCACTTCTCTAGCTTCCAACCTAAACATATCAAAGAAGCCATTTCCGACGGACACACCCTAAGCATACACAGAACCTGCTCAGGTGAGGAGGAAGACGATGGACATCTAAAGACTTTGAAAGGCGCCAACATAACAATGGGATGCGATGCTCAACTCATTGATCGCCAGTTCCGCCGTGTCACAGTGAAAAACGACAACAACCTCTTCAGAAGACAGACACAGGATACAACAGATAGACTTTGTCGCCCAGTACTTCCCTGGAGTGGGGAGGCTTCGCCATGTTCTTTGCAGCCATCAGCATGTCATCATCAATGAAGATCAGCATCTTGCCATGTTCACCCCTACGCCTCCACTTCCTGCCTTCAAACAACCACCAAATCTTAGATCATCATTTGTAGCAAACTACCCAGCCTTCAGAACAAAATCAACCACAACATCACGCAACCCTGCCATGGTAACCTCTGCAAGACATGTCAGATTATCGACATGAATACTTGCATCACTGGTACACGGCAGATACACATGTTTCGATCTATGTTGTACACTGCAGGCAAGGATGCACCAAGGCATGGTATATGGCAAGGCCATGCAGACACTATGACAGCGGATGAATGTACACAGCGCAACAATTGCCGGACAGGAATGTACCCTCCCAGTTGGGGAATACTTCAGTAGTCAAGGCCATTCAGCCTCCGATCCTCGGTTAAGCGTCCTCCAAGGCGGCCTTTGAAATGCACAACTGTGCAGAATCACCAAGCAGATACTGATAGCCAAGTTCCATACCCATGAAGACAGCTTCAACCCTGATCTTGGGTTCATGTCGCGCTACATGTGACCCCACCACATTCTGTATCTGGAAAATGTTTCTTACTGTCCTGTTTTGACACCATCACCTTGATAAATTATGATCTCTCTATTTTAATAGTATAGTTTTGTATGATTTATTCTTTGGTTAAACCTTTTATGTGCAACTCTTGTAATATGTACTATCATATTATTCCAATCATTTGGTTTGTCTTCAGCATCACTTTATTTTTAATTTTTTGTTATTACCTCTATGCCTCATTTAATCACATTATAAATCATCCCTTCACATGTTATTCAGCTGTTGACACTTTACTCATTCCGTCTGACACTTGATCACCTGCAGAGACTTATTATTTGACTCTCAAATCACACTATTTGTCTGATCTTTGATCTCTCAGCCTATAAATTCTGTGTCTATGTTCTTCTCTCTCACTTCACCTGATGAAGGGGCTATACTCCGAAAGCTTGCAATTTCAAATAAACCTGTTGGACTATAACCTGGTGTCATGTGACTTCAGACTTAATTGTTTTGTTGGCATTGTCATCAATATGGTTATCAAATTCTAATGAGAGTCCAAATGCACTCATCAACACAAATGTAGATTGTGTCACTACATGATTGGATCACCTAATTAATGAGTTGGTGATAAATAAAAAGTATCCCTGAAGGCAATCTCAAAAGTACCCTGTGAAAGTACTATCAAACCTCTCTCACATTTCAAGTGCAACCCTTTGCAATTTTACAGAGCATTATCTCTGCACATTAATGCATCTGTTACTTTGTTTTACTGCTCTGTAAGAATTATAACCTTGTGAATGGGGTCTTTTTCCTTGTTATTTTCAACATTAGTGATATTGTAAAGGGAGCAAATCCAGTTTGCATATCTAGAAATACTTTTTAAAAGTAAAAGTTGAACCTATTATCAATCGTCAAAAAGCTTCAAGCACAGCTAATAGTTGCTGATGCATGATTGTTATAATGATCATTTTAAAGAACTCAATATATTAAATGTCAGTAGAAGATAATTGTAAAACCTGAATAAATAAGTTTGCATAAGGACATGGCTAATTTTGTTGACTGATTTTCACCCTTCACATTGAAATTTGTATCATTGCAAAAATGCTTCCATTCTACTGGGAAAAATGACTACGTGAGTGAAGTTTTTATTAAGTATTTTGATTTCTATTTCTTTCAGACTACAAATGGATACATCTTACTCTTTGACATTGTGTGCTCAGGACAAGAGAAATGCTTATATGAACCAGTATATCCCAAGTAAGTTTTAACTTTTAATTTTGAAATGGGAGTGGTATTCCTTTGATACTGATCTTTGGTGCAGGATTATCTGTGAGTTTAACACTGCCAGCTAATCTCAGTTTGCTTGCAGAAAAGTATGGAGAGTTGTTTTGCAAAGATTTTCAGCTTCCACAAACACATTTTCTCTTTCCGTTTCACCCATAAAGTTATTGCTACATTACAGCATACAATCAGAACAATCAATACTTCAAGCCAGTGTAGCTGGTATTCTTAGTTTAATACAATTCTGGAGAGCAAGTTGCAGTACCCTATATTGTGTTGGTTGAGCTGGTTGGAACTGCTTTTCAGTATATCCTTCTTGCTGTGAAATCAAACAAATAGTAAAGACGTCATTTTTGACGATAATTCGGAGCCATTGTGGAAGTAATCAAGCTAGGCATAAATGTGTATTTCAAGTTCTAATAATGGATGGAAGTGGAATTATTCCAATTTTGCTGTGAGTGGTTCTGCCTGGTCAGTAGATGCAGTATGTCACCTCTCAGGTAGGACCACATGACAGGTTGCAGATCGAAATGATACTACTAAATATGATTTTGATGAAGGAAGGGAAGGCATGGTGGTTAAATTTGCATATGGTGCAAAAATAGTTAATATTGCGAAGTTGACATGAGTGTGTGGACAGCTATAGATAGATTGAGTGACTGAGCAAAAATCTGGCCGATAAGGGAATGTGGAAAATGTATCATAATTCAGTTTGGTTGCAAGAATTAAAGTAGAATGTTACTTAAACAAAAACTGACAAGATGCAGAGGAATTTAGGTGCGCAAGTGCATGAATTGCAAGTTAGCAGGCAGGTACAGCAATTAATAAAAAAGACTAATGGAGTGCTCTCGTTTATTACAAGTGGACCTTGACATAACTTAAGCTGTACATCCGAACTTTTATGGCGAATTAATGAGTCTACATCTTGAGTATGGTATGGTCAACTTTTAAGGAATGATGTAAATAGATCATCATTAGATGAGGTTAGAGAAGGTTTGCGAGATTGATACCTGAAATGAGGGATTGTCTTGTACAGATAGATTAAACTGATTGGACTCGTTTCCAATAGAGTTTAGGAAGTGAGCGGTGAATTGGTCTTTTAAAAATCTGGGAAAGCTGGATGTAGAAAGGACTCATTCTTGTGGGTGAGTCCAGAACTAAAGGGTTAACCTTTCTGAACAGAGGTGAGGAGAATTCTTTTCTAAGGGTATGAACATTTGTAGCGCTCTGACTAAGAAGGTAATTAAGATAGGGTCAAGCTGGGGGTGGATGGATGGTTAGGGAATTGAAGGTCATTGTGTTTGGATGAGCATGTGTGGAATTTGAAGCCTAAATAGGCCAGTCATCGTTTTTTAAGATTAGATTCCCTACAGTGTGGAAACAGGACCTTCGGCCCAACTAGTCCACACCGACCCTCCGAAGAGTAACCCACCCAGACCCATTTCCCTCTGACTAATGCACCTAACACTATGGGCAATTTAGCATGGCCAATTCACCCAACCTGCACATCTTTGGATGGTGGGAGGAAACCGGAGCACCCGGAGGAAACCCACGTAGACACAGGGCAAATATGCAAACTCCACACAGTTATCGCCCGAGGCTGGAATCAAACCTGGGACCCTAATGCTGTGAGGCAGCAGTGCTAACCACTGAGCCACCGTGTCACCCCTATAAATGCCTATTGGACTATAAGCTGGTGTTGTGTGATTTTCACATTGTACACCTCAGTCTCACATCCAAATATTGACAATGACCAAGTGTTGAAACTGAGTAGGGGCTGGCAACTGTGTTAAATGTAAAGAGGCCCCAGTGAGATTAGAACTCATGGCCTCTGGTTTACAAGAGCAGTACTCTAACCGCTGAGTTACGGGGCCTGGCTATCTTGTTAAATGGCAGAGCAGACTTCAAGTGCCAAATCACCACCTTCATCTCGCAGTTGGTATGTTTGTGAGTCTCATTAGCTTTATGCAGCAGATCCAAATTCCTATAAAACTAATCAACGATCTTTGATTTAGACCCATATAAGACCTACTCTTCTATGTTTAAATTTGCATTCTTAGCAAATCCTTGTGTGAGGCCTCTCTCCACATCTTGCATTCACCTGGTTTGACCAGGGCTGAGTTTTCTGTTCTGTTTTTATTCCCTAACTTATCACCTCATGTCTTGCATTAAATTTCATCTTTTATCAAATACATTTTCTACAAGATTGTACTTCAAAGAAATAGTAAAGAATATACCACAATTTTTCACTTTGTAAATAATTTAGTATTGTGTTTGTTCTACTGTCAACTGACTTAGCTTTATATACTTGTGGATGTACTATTCTTTTCCAAATGCTAAGAATTCTGTAGCACCAGGATATGGAGGGATAAGGTGAGACTAGTTTAGTTTGGAAATGTGGTTAGCATTGATTATTTGGATCAAACGGCCTGTTTCCATGCTGTATGACTCTGATCTGTCCAATGTGCAAACGTTCTGAATAATTAGTTTTTGGGACTGCTTTTGTCTCTGATTTTATTATCCTGTCTTCATAACCAACCGGGCAGCTTGCAGAAAGTGAGTCTTCCAATGGATCTCAATAGAATACCTGTGAGGAAGTACCTATCAATCACAGAGACGCCTTAAAATGTTCTTATTACTTAGAGTCTACGGGGAAGCAATTTCGTAGCTTTGCTTGTAAATGTTTCATGTACCATTTCTTTCCTGTTTCAATTGTGTACAATTGTATGTTCGCTTTTAAGAATGCTAATTTTTGTTTTCCAAATCCTTTCTGTGCAAAATGGTCACAATATGTAGAAGTGTTCCTGTTATCATTAGCAAGATTTAATATTCTGCTCCTTATATCGGTCTGTGGTTAAAATTACACAAATCTATACTCCAATATGACGATCAATCTGACAGATTTAATGTTGTCATATTGCCAAAGGGACATTTGCTAGTCCCAACATTTTTTGCTATATTCCTCTGTCTGTTTTGCTTTCTGACCCAGTGCTGAAAAAGTATCACTACTTAGAAAATCTGATAGTAAACTCTTTGACCATATTTAGAAGGAAAAGGTGAAATTGAATACAATTACAACAACTTTGTTTAGCCATTAATGTAGTTTTGAAGGTATAACCACCACATTCAGCCATATGACTAATCATGTATTGAATAATCAATTAATATAGAACACTAACATACAGCACTGTCAAACATAACTCCTGACATGCTGATGTATGGCAACAGGACAATGACCAACTAGTCAGCAAGACAGAAAGAAAAACTCTTCTAAATTCACTACCCTGGATATAAATTTGGGAAGGTAGTACTTTTGATACTGATGAAATTGGGTAATTTAGGTTTCATAACTCTGCTCCAGTACAGAACTTGAAAAAAGAAATAAGATGCAAAGCTGTTCATTTTGTACTGACTCAAATGTGAGAATATTACATTTCAAGCTAGCTCAACAGTTTGTACTAAAGGAAGAAAGAATGTTAATTGGTTGATAAGTCAACTTGGACTGAAGTGTTGCCACTGACAATGCAACAAGGTAAGTTTCCCAAACTCCCTGGTAACTTCAAAAATGTATGAGACTTGAACATTGATTACAGAGGGCAGTCATTGCATATATTGCCTCTGTAACCACATTACAGCTCAACTGATTATCATAAATTGGTAGTTAATGTAGCTACTAGTGCACTCAGGATTTTTTCTGCACGTTTAAGGGTCAGTATATTACTCCTATGAATGTTTTCATTCCCTTGCTTTTTTTAACCTTCACCAAAAGGTACTGCACTTCATCTGAGTCTAGATCATCTCTCGCAACTGTCACTTCATTGTTTATTAACAGTCCCACCCCATCACTCTTTCCTAGTCTTGTTTCTCCAAAAGGTGAAATATACTTGAATATTAAATTCTCAGTTCTGATCTCCTTGTAACCAAGTTTCTATAATGGCAAGGCGAACATATTCATTTACCTCAACTTGCACCATCAGTTTGTCTATCGTATTCTCAGTAAGCATTGGGAACTCTGGGAAAGGCTACAAATCAAAACGTAACAGGAGCATATAAAAAGAATACAGCAATCATTATGGGGGACTTTAATCTTCATGTTGTGAGATTTAATTAATTTTGAGAGAGCAATTCATTGTGTATTAGGGACAGTTTCCTAGAGCAATATGTCATGGGGCCGACTGGGAACACGATATCTTGAATCTGGTGATGGGTAATGAGGCAGGTCTAATAAATAACTTCTGAGTAAAAGATCCCCAAGGAAGTAGTGATCATAACATGGTAGAATTTAATATTCAATTCGAGAGTGAAATATTTGGGTCAGAACAACTGTATTTAATTTAAATAAAGGGAATTGCAATTAAATGAGGATATAGTTAGCTAAAATCTGCTTGATGGATAGATTAGCAGAAATTATAGTAAGAAGCTGTGGCATATATTGAAAGAGGTAGTTCGTGCCTCTCAATAAAAATACATCCCAGCAAGGAGAATCTAAGAGAGGGATAAACCAAGCAAACTAAGTTGAAAGAGATAGCATATAAGGAGGCCAAAGTCAGTGATATCTCTGAACCCTGCAATAAATTCTAAGGACTAAAAGATAATTAAGACAGAGAAAATAAAGTATAAGGGAAAACCGGTGAGAAATATAAAAACTGGCACTAAGAACTTCTTTAAGTATTTAAAAGAAAGACAGAGGTCAAAGTGAACATAGGCACCTTAGAAAATGAATCTGGGGAGATGGTTTCAGGAGACAAGGAAATGGAAGAGAAGTTAAATAGATATTTTGCATCATTCTTTATGGTGGAAAATATCTTAAACATTCTATTAACGCTAAAGAATACTGGGGAATAATTAAGTACCATCATCAAAGAAGTATTAGACAAACTAATGGGGCTCAAGGCAGATAAGTCCTTTGGCCTTGGTATCTTGTATTTAAAAGATACCAAAAGAGGTAGCTACAAATATAATGGATGCATTAGTTGTAATTTTCCAAAATCATTGTGTTCTGGAGCAGTACCAGAAGATTGGAAAGCTGCTAATGTGACATTCCTTTTCAAAAAGGGAAGAGGGCAAAAAGCAGGTAATGGAAAGGCTAATTAGCCTAACAACTATTGTTGGGGAAGTATTGGAGTCTATCTTTAAGGAAGTAATAGCAGAACATTCTGAAAGTTGTAGTTTAATCAAGCAGAGTCAATATGGCTTCATGAAAGGGGAATCATGTCTGACTAATTTATTCGAGATTTTTGAAGAAGTCTGAACTAGAGTCGATTAGAGGGGGGTCAGCAGATGTGATGTACTTAAAGTTCGGAAGGCATTCAACCAGATACCCCTCAAAAATGGTATGTCATCAGCTGAGACCCCATGATGTTGGAAGTTGCATATTGGTGTGGATAGGGAATTGGCCCAGACAGGATACAGTAAGTGAGGAAAAGCAGTTATTTTTTGGGTTGACAACCTGTGATCAGTGGGATTCACAGAGACTACTGCTGAGACCACGATAGTTTACAATAAATATGAATGATCTTGGAGGAAGGAAGTAAATATACTGTGGCAAAACCTACAAATAACACAAAAATAGGTAAAAGGGCTGGTTGAGAGGGATACAGGCAGTTTACAGAGAGAAATTGGTAGGTTAAGTAAATGGGCAAAATGTTGGCAAATAGACTATAATGTGAGAAAAGCAAAATCATTCATTTTAGAAGAGAGAACAAAAGAATATTATTTAAATGGAGAGAAAAGCTGCAGAAAGCTGCAACACAAAAGGACTGGGGGTATTTGTACGTGAAACATAGAAAGCTAGCTTACAGGTATAATCAGGAAGCATAAAGGAGTGTTGACCCTTATGTAAAGGGGGTTTGGAGGATGAGTGGAGAACTATACAATATCTCGGTGAGACCACTGTGGTATTGAGAGCAGGTGTCATCCCGTTATTTAAGTGAAATTAACATTTCCTTGGAGGTAGTTCAGAGTAGGTTCACAAGGATGGTCCCTGGAATGGAGACATTGTCTTATGAACAAATTCTAAATGGTCCTCTTTGCTGGAGTTTAGAAGAATGAAATTACCTCATTGAAACAGGATTCTTAAGGAGTTTGGCAGGGTAAATGCTGAGAGGATCTTTCCCCTCTGAGGAATGTCTAAGACCAGTGGGTGTGGTGTCAGACCAGAGGAGTGTCAATTTAAAACTGTGATGAAAAATTCCTTTTGAGGTTTGAGAGTCATTGGAACTCCTTGCCACAGAGAGCATTGAGGCAGAATCCTTGTGTGTATTTAATGATGAGATGGGTAAATTCTTGATCATTAGGGTAATCGAGGGTTATGGCAAAAGGACAGGAAAACTGATATGATAAACGGTAATGCAAAGACTAGAACAAACAGCCCTACCAACCATCAAACCAAAAATCTGGGTCCGCTACGTAGATGACACCTTTGTCATCACAAAACGAAACGATAGAAGAGACATTTAACATCATCAACATCACCCTCACAGGCATATAGTTCACCAAGGAGGAAGAAACCGACAACAAACTCGCATTCCTGGAAGTCACAGTCGAAAGAAAGGACAACGGAGAACTACAAACCTGCGTATACAGAAAACCAACAAACACTGACCAAATACTTAACTACGCCAGCAACCATGCCAACACACACAAACGAGCCACCACACGCTGCAGCATAGACGAACTTCGGAAAACAGAGGAGAACCACCTATACAATATTCAAGAACAACAGATACTCAAAAAATACAGTCCGCAGATTCCTCAAGAACAAAACACGACAAGCAGACCAAACACAGCCAGAAACCTTAACCACCTTACCATACATCAAAGAAGTTTCAGAAATGACAGCCAGACTACGAAGACCCCTCGGAATCCTAGTCGCGCATAAACCCACCAACACTCTCAAACAAAAACTAACAAACTTAAAAGACCCAATACAGCCCATGGACAAAACCAACGTCATCTACAAAATTCCATGCAAGGACTGCTACAAACACTACGTAGGACAAACAGGAAGAAGGTTAGCCACCAGGATACACGAACACCAGCTAGCCACAAAAAGACACGACCCTCTCTCTCTCGTAGCCCTACACATGGATGAAAAAAAAACCCACCATTTCGACTGGGACAACACATCTATCCTGGGACAGGCTAAGCAAAGACATGCCAGAGAATTCCTAGAGGCCTGGCACTCCAACCCCAATGCCATAAACAAACACACAGATCTAGATACCATCCATCAACCCCTCAGAAAACGAACAGGAAATGACATCACCAGAAACCCCAGGAACTTCATCCAGGACAAACATATAAATAGAAAGCAGGAGACAGCAGCTTCGCTTCACTTGGAGGTCACCACTGATGATGTTACCTAGCCAGGTAATGAAACGTCTGGATATCAAACCTACAGCTCAGCGAGCAAACCTACACCCTTAACCTCAACCTGAGCTACAAACCTTCATAAACCTTGCAAAAAGGATGTGATAAATGTCAGATCAACCGTGTTCCTAATGAATGGTGGAGCAGACTTGAGGGACAGAACAACCTACTCATTTTCTTGTTTCTAATGGTCTTTTGGCGATGTGGCAGGGGCGATGTTTTTCAGCCATGCAGGCACAATATCCAATGTGTTGCAGTTAACTTTTGCAGGAGTTTTGTGTGAATGTTGAGCTGGCTTCAAGAAGGAAACTAGGATTTGATTGATCTTCCTATTGGATACGAAGAACGCAACAGAGGCATTGCTGATGGAATTTCTCCCATTCTTATGTGAAATTGAAATACAGTTCCAAGTCTATTGTAGTGACTATTGTGACATCAACTGGAGTGTATACTACCACTTCTGTCGACTTGCAGAGGTTTTTGTTGTCAAATGCTTGCTTCTGCAATTTGTAACAGGCTGCACTAGCACAGCTGAATCAGCATCCAATCTTATCATTGATGGTCTTTTGAGAAAAGTATCTACCAAGTTTGGGGAAGTGCTGAGTGTATTCCAGATTCTCTCCTGTTTGGGAAGTAGAACATTTGACTGACCAGGTTTGGATTAATGAGTTTTATTTTCGTAACATTCAGGGATGAGCTGAGTCAATCTTATGCTGAATTGAAGAAATTGAGCATGGCTAGCAAATCAAGTGCAAAATGTGTAATTTGGGGTCATCCAGAGGGTAGTCAGTTCAGTTTCGGCACAGAGGTTACTGAGGTTAAAGGATTTTCAACCGAACTCTATTTAACATTTGGTCCAAAGGGAAGTTTTTATTTGAGGTGAATACCAATTAAGTAGATTTTAAAAGGTTTTGGAGATAGCTATCTCATAGCTTTGCTTGGCAACAATGCAGATTCTGAAGATGTCTGTTTCAGACCTTCCACTCAAAACAGTTGTTATCATTATCATTATGAAGCAGTTGCAATATTGTGATGAAATTTCTTGGATACTCAAACTTCAGGAGGACAATCCACAGAGCCCAACGATTTACTGAATAAAAACTTTGATCAGGTCAGTGAATGCCCAAATCTGCAAGGTGAGTGTATGGAGTCTTGTTATGACCAGAAGTCCATCAACTTTGAAGATCTCAATTGTAATGCTATAATGTTTCCAGGTTTGTGTTTTCATTTGTTGGAGCTCTCTGACCAGTGTCCATCCACCGATCAATGCTACCATAAAAGTGGGGAATAGCCTGAAGAGCATCAGCTGCTACTGATGATTCACAGTTGAGTTGTTGGAAATGTTCATTCCATTGTTGACAAAAAGAAGAAAGACATTTCAAATGAAGGACTATCTGAAAGGAGCACTAAGCAATCACACTGCCAACAGATCAGATCAGAACTTGCAGTCCAATCCCATTTAATGAGGAATTGTGGTGGAAGTTTAAAGCAGTAGGGTGTTGAGGTTCCAGCAGTTCCCCATTTTCACTAACGGTTGAGCTTGGCACATCAGTATAAAAGACTAGCCTGAATCAGTTGTAGTCATTTTCAATCTTCCCTGACAAAGAGTTATCTCTTTGACAAGTTATCTCAGTTGTCTTGTCTAATATTTATCCTACAACTCTCATTATAAGCACATTTTCTGGTCATTGTCATGTCTCTGTTTGAGAGGATCTTGCTGAGTATAATTCGCCTGTTTGCTCTTGTTTAACTTGCAGTTGATTTTGATCTGATTTGTTTCAATACAAATTTTAAAAAGTGAAATTATTGGGCAGGTTCAGTTCTTTCATGTTATTGTTTTCCAAGGAGATTGTAACATTTGAAGCCTCATCTGTGATCTTGAACTATCAGGCTATACAGGCACTCCTCCAGTTTCAAGCAGGTTCAATTCTGGAGCCTGTTAGCAAGTTGGTTTCTGCATAAGTTGGATCATGGTGTAGGACATTGGAAAGTATGGCAAATGTTTATTTGTTGAGTCTTTAAAATTGCAACTACGTATAGGATTGCATTTGTAAGCATGAGTGTTTGTAAATCAGATATTTATAAATTAGGGATCTTCAGTATGAGTAAAATGGGGTTGGTACTGTACATAAAACCAGTACTGCTTTATATTTTTTTAAAACATATGTTTCCATTCCAGTTTTCGGAATTTCTTCCTGATTTACATTGATGAGCTCACTAAATTGCTTATGCTTTTTTGAGCATCTGCCATAAATTCTAAATTTGGGCACATGGATCCATTAAATCAGCTGCACAGGTTAATTTGTAGCAGTTGGTTTTTATACTTGAAGCAGATCTTCTTACAGTTGGTTAACAATCTGAGTGCACGTCAAATTGATGTTGAATGATCCCTGCATCAAAAGTTCAGTGCATTGTTTTCAAGAGAACTTACTTGTTGGTCTTGAGAGGCTTGTGTGTAATTTCTATTGCTTATACCATATTTCAGCTGTTTTATCTTTGACAATCGCATTAAAGACATTAGAACACTTGAACATAAGCTGCTCAGAAGAATGATAATTTATTTATTTGATGTCTTAAGATGTGTAAAGATGGATAGAAACATTTTCTTTTGAGTCCCGAAGTCCTTTGCTTTCAGGTGTTTTTAACTGATCTCCAACTGTATCCTTATAGTTTCTCCCCATTTCCTTGCTATCCTCTTTCAACAAACTGAGGAATGCTTACTGTTTCACATCAAACTGTAGGTGAATTTTAGACAATACAATTTCTGTCCTTCGTGATCTTTCAGCGCACTGTGGCCTTTAAACTGTCAGGAGTCTGTTATGAACTGGGCAAGCTTTTTGATTCTGGAATTAATATCCTTTAAGTGAGCATGTTTTTTAATTAACTTCATTCAGGAACGCACTTTGATAATTATTTGCTAATCTTTGCATTTAGTATATGAAATAGGTGCAGTTACTAGATTTTGGAATGAAAAATATAATCTTAAAATATGTCTATTTATTTATTTTTCCACCTGAGATTAATCGAAGTTTATGATCCCTATGGGAGAATCCTAGACCACAATAAATTAATTGATTTTAATAACCATCGATGTTCCTAATTAAAGAAATTACCAAGAAAATTCCATGAGTTTATAATGTTTACTTTAACAGGAATCAGCACTATTATGAATGAACAGGGACAATTGTTCCCTTTACTAGTAACATATACTCTTTAAAGTCATTTCAGACATTATTAAAAATGACATAATATTCAAAATTACAAGTTTTCCTTGCTGTATTGCTTCCAGGTCAAAGCTGGCTACCATTGAATCCATTATTGACTGAAAATGAGTGGGAGAAAAAACACTTCTATCCTCTTTTAATGAGCTATGGACAGTCACTCTAATTTAACTATGTCAAAGACTCACTGCTTTTCATTATTACACCGTCTAGTGTGTGTTAATGGGAGACATTTGTGTATGTATGGAATATATGTTGTGATATATATAAATGACCTGGATGTGAATGGACTGTCACCACATATGCAGATGACACAAAAATTAGTAGGAAGATAGGTGCTGAAGATGACGCATACAGTGTGCAGGGGGATGCAATTGGTGAAGCAATTGGGCAAACAATTGGCAAATGAGATGTAATTTGGGAAAATGTGAGATTACTCACTTTGACAGGAAAAACAAAGGAGCTATTTATTATTTAATTGAAGGAAAGACTGCAGAAACCTTCAGAGGGGGATTTGGGAATCATTGTGCATTAATCACAAAAAGCGAGCATACAAGCTTCAACAGTGATAGGGAAAGTAAATGGAATGTTGGCCTTTATTTTAAAGTGAATGGAGTATTAAAAAATACTTTTCAAAACTCCATAGGTACTAGTTAGATCACACCTGGACTGTAGCGAACAGTTTTGCTCTCCTTACCTAAGGAAAGATAGACTGACTATGGAGGCAGTCCAGAGAAGGTTCACAGGTTGAGACTGGAGGAAGGATTGAGTAGCTTCAGCCTGTTAGAAGAATGAGAGGAGACCTTATAGAAACATACAAGACTCTTATAGAATTGGGCAGATTAGATGCGTCAAACTTTTTACTTCTTGTGGGCAAATTTGGACCAGAGGACATAATCTCAGAATACATGATCGTTATTCAAAGTTTGTGAGAAGATTTGTAGCTCGGGTCCTCGTTGTTGTGGTTCTGTTCGCCGAGCTGGGAATTTGTGTGGCAGACGTTTCGTCCCCTGTGTAGGTGACATCCTCAGTGCTTGGGAGCCTCCTGTGAAGCGCTTCTGTGATGTTTCCTCCGGCATTTATAGTGATTTGTACCTGCCGCTTCTGGTTGTCAGTTCCAGCTGTCCGCTGCAGTGGCCGGTATATTGGGTCCAGGTCGATGTGCTTATTGATTGAATCTGTGGATGAGTGCCATACCTCTAGAAATTCCCTGGCTGTTCTCTGTTTGGCTTGTCCTATAATAGTGTTGTCCCAGTCGAACTCATGTTGCTTGTCATCTGCGTGTGTGGCTACTAAGGATAGCTGGTCATGTCGTTTCGTGGCTAGTTGGTGTTCATAGATGCAGATCGTTAGCTGTCTTCCTGTTTGTCCTATAAAGTGTTTTGTGCAGGGATTTTGTACACTACATTGGTTTTGCTCATGCTGGGTATCGGGTCCTTCGTCCTGGTGAGTTATCTGAGAGTGGCTGTTGATTTGTGTGTTGTTATGAGTCCTGGTGGTCGCAGTAGTCTGGCTGTCAGTTCAGAAATGTTTTTGATGTATGGTAGCGTGGCTAGTCCTTTGGGTTGTGGCATGCCCTCATTCCGTTGTCGTTCCCTTAGGCATCTATTGATGAAATTGCGGGGGTATCCATTTTTGGCGAATACATTGTATAGGTGTTCTTCTTCCTCTTTTTGCAGTTCTGGTGTACTGCAGTATGTTGTGGCCCTTTCGAACAGTGTCTTGATGCAACTTCTTTTGTGTGTGTTGGGGTGGTTGCTTTTGTAGTTTAGGACTTGGTCTGTGTGTGTGGCTTTCCTGTATACCTTTGTGGTGAATTCTCCGTTCGGTGTTCTCTTTACCATCACGTCTAGGAATGGGAGTTGGTTGTCCTTTTCTTCCTCTCTAGTGAATCGGATTCCGGTGAGTGTGGCGTTGATGATCCGGTGTGTGTTCTCTATTTCTGTGTTTTTAACAAACACAGAACAGCCAGGGAATTCCTGGAGGCATGGCTCATCCACAGATTCAATCAATAAGCACATCGACCTGGATCCAATATACCGGCCACTGCAGCGGACAGCTGGAACTGACAACCGGAAGCGGCAGATACAAATCACTATAAATGCTGGAGGAAACATCACAGAAGCGCTTCACAGGAGGCTCCCAAGCACTGAGGATGTCACCTAGACAGGGGACGAAACGTCTGTAACACAAATTCCCAGCTCGGCGAATAGAACCACAACATGATCGTTATATTTAAGATTTAGATGAGGAATTTCTTCTGAGAGCACTTTGTCACAGAGGGCTATAGAGGCTACAACATTATTTATATTTGAGGCTGAGACAGACAGATTATTAATCAGCTCGAGAATCAAACATTATGGGGATAAAACAAGAAAGTGGAGCTGAGGATTATCAGATCAGCCAGAATCTCATTGACTGGCAAATCAGACTGTGCTGAATAGCCTACTTCTGTCATAGAGTCATAGAGATATACAGCATGGAAACAGACCCTTTGGCCCAACCCGTCCATGCCGACCAGATATCCCAACCCAATCAAGTCCCACCTCCCAGCCCGCGACCCATATCCCTCCAAACCCTTCCTATTCGTATACCCATCCAAATGCCTTTTAAATGTTGCAATTGTACCAACCTCCACAACTTCCTCAGGCAGATCATTTCATACACGTACCACCCTCTGTGTGAAAACGTTGCCCCTTAGATCTCTTTTATATCTTTCCCCTCTCACCCTAAACCTATGCCCTCTAGTTCTGGACTCCCCGACCCCAGGGAAAAGGCTTAGCCTATTTACCCTATCCATGCCCCTCATGCTTTTGTAAACCTCTATAATGTCACCCCTCAACCTCCAACACTCCAGGGAAAACAGCCCCAGCATGTTCAGCCTCTCCCTAGAGCTCAAATCCTCCAACCCTGGCAACACCCTTGTAAATCTTTTCTGAGCCCTTTCAACTTTCACAACATCTTTCTGATAGGAAGTAGACCAGAATTGCATGCAATATTCCAACAGTGGCCTAATCAATGTCCTGTACAGCTGCAACATGACCTCCCAATTCCTGTACTCAATACTCTAACCGATAAAAGAAAGCATACCAAACGCCACCTTCACTATCCTATCTATCTGCGACTCCACTTTCAAGGAGCTATGAACCTGCACTCCAAGGTGTTTGTTCAGCCACACCCCCTAGGACCTTCCTATTAAGTGTATAAGTCCTGCTAAGATTTGCTTTCCCAAAATGCAGCACCTCGCATTTATCTGAATTAAACTCCACCTGCCACTTCTCAGCCCATTGGCCTATCTGAGGTAACCTTCTTCACTGTCCACTATACCTCCAATTTTGGTGTCATCTGCAAACTTAACTAACTGTACCTCTTATGCTCACATTCAAATCATTTATGTAAATGACAAAACATAGAGGACCCAACACCAGTCCTTGTGGCACTCTAGTGGTCACAGGCCTCCAGTCTGAAAAACAGCCCTCCACTACCACCCTCTGTCTTCTACCTTTGAGCCAGTTCTGTATCCAAATGGCTAGTTCTCCCTGTATTCTGTGAGACCTAACCTTGCTAACCAGTCTCCTTGTCCTGACATCTTGTATTCTTGTGTATCATTTTAACAAGCTGATTTCTTTTAACAGAGGAAATCCAAGAGTCAAAGTCACTCCAGGTTACAAGGAGGAACAATGTGCTCCATCCCTAACTGTGGAGATGAAGAAAGTGCTCGATTTCCAAGCAAAAATCACAAGGTAATGGTTGAACAAAAGCAGTTTCTTCTGTTACAAGTTGCAACTATTATTAATTCATTAGGGACTGTGAGTTTGAAACTACCTCCTAAGATTAAAGTCTAATCTTAATGAGTGCACAGGTAGTTCTCCTATAATGCCACAGTTGCGTTGCCATGCAACACCCTGTTATAGGAAATTGTACAATAGAAATAATGGGGCCTATGGGAAAAACAGGGTTGTGGCGAACCACCAAAATTACCTGTAAAAATCGAAACAAAAATAATAGTTAGCCTATGTTATGACACTGGGTAAACACTTCTGCTAATTTAAAACCAGCAACACAGAAAAGATTTATCCCGTGCAGTAATCTAATTCGATAGGCCAAGAACCAATTAAAGTTAAAGATGATAATTGACTAACAGCTATTTTCAACTCCTTCCTTGATCCTACCTTTTACCTTCCCCTTCTATAATACTAGTCCAATAAAACTCCTGATTAAGTTTTACAAAACAAAACTTCTTATCTCAACACCAGGTAGCTTTTGGTTCTTCTCTGTACTCCTGTCTTCTTTTCTTCTTCATGAGGATTCTGCTTCACAGGTTACTGATCGGTAAAGGTACCTTTAAGAGAGCTATTTTCTGGGCAGTTTCCAGATGTCGTTGTCTTGGCAGTTTTCCTCCAAACTGTTCAAATTGCTCCCAGCTTTTTGTCCTCAATGTGTAGAGACATCTTCATAACGCTTTTCCAAGTCCACAAACCAACATTTCATAATAAAGCTCTTCACAAGAAAGCACATGATCCGACTGATCACGTGATGCCAACATGGAGTCCAGTCCTCCGCACATCGTGGCACTTAGTGCTGGGGATGAGAATCGCGTAACAGCAAACTGGAGTTTGCTTTCAATAAAAAAAATTGACAGTTCGCATTGCAGACAGTTTGCATTATAGGAGAACTGCCTGTATCCTCTTATGATTCAGCTAATGGAATTGTATTTTGTCAAAAGTAGTGCAGGTGGCTATGGTTGAATTTTGCCATGTGCCAGAAAGGAGTACACCAGGCAACATTAGTGGAGTCTTATGTCAAGTAAAAAGTAGCCTTAATCAGGAGGATCTTGATCTAAAGTTAGAATTATTTTTCAATGTGAAATTTGGAACCAAATAATAGTTTTTCTTTGTATTTCATTTATGAGCTCATTTTGAATTGCTTCATTCCATTCCCTGTTTCATTTGGAATTGATACACAGCCTATAATCTGAAGAAGCATTCTGGTTTATGATACCATACTGTATTTCGAATTGTCAAGCATTTTATTTATGGAATTGTGCAACGTGCTTGGTACCTCCCAAGAATTCTTAAATTCATTATTTTACTTTGTGTTTGCAGTGTCGAGTAATAAAAAGAAAATATGTTTTAAAACTTTGTGATTGCATTTTATTCTTTGCTTTTCTTTATTGCTATTTGCTGCTGAAGTTGATCTGTTGGCATGATGTATGGGTGTGATTTCTATTTTGCTTTATATTCATTCAGGTATACTCCAATAATGCACTGTTGTTCTGCTATAAGCTGTTTCGTTAGCACAAATTCACTGTAAAGCGATTGACAAATTGGGGACATGGTTTCTAAAGCATAAATTTTTAAAACGTATTGGCTGCAATGCAATTACATGACCAACACTTTAAGCGCTGTTTCTAAAGTGCGATTTTTCTATAATGTGGGGTTGCACAAGAACGCATCCATCATTAGATTAGATTACAGTGTGGAAACAGGCCCTTCGGCCCAACAAGTCCACACCGACCCGCCGAAGCGAAACCCACCCATACCCCTACATTTACCCATTACCTAACACTACGGGCAATTTAGCATGGCCAATTCACCTGACCCTGCACATCTTTTGGACTGTGGGAGGAAACCGGAGCACCCGGAGGAAACCCACGCAGACACGGGGAGAACGTGCAAACTCCACACAGTCAGTCGCCTGAGGCGGGAATTGAACCCGGGTCTCAGGCGCTGTGAGGCAGCAGTGCTAACCACTGTGCATCATGTTATAGAACTACTTGTATCAGCATCATTCCTGTCAATAAGACCAAATAATGCAGTGTTTCCAGACTTCTGTTCTCACTGTGTGATAGTTTCAAGAATGAAAGTTGTGAGGAATCCTCAGTGATGTGGGGGTGATTGTTAATGGGAGTACAACTTTTATGACGTGCACAGAGTTCCATGGTAACCCTTGTTGCTCGCAACCCTACTTATGTTTCTGTTCCACATTTTGGGAAGTCTTGGGATAGGGCAACTTCTGTCACATCTGTTAAGTTTTTCTTGACATATATCTCTGCCCTTCCTTCTAATACACTATAGTAAAACACTGGCAATCTGGTGTAACCTGCATTGTGCAGCATCTTTGGCTCTTAGTAATACCTGGAAAATTATTGTGGAAATTCTGGTCAAACATCAAGTGATTTAGTTTCTGAGAAAATAGAAAAGCTGTGCAATGGCAGTGTAGAGTTAACTTCTAATACAGATTTCATATTACTCTGAAGACAAGTGCACCTGAAACCCTGAGAATAAAGAACATAATTGATTTTGTTAATTTCTGGTGTGATGAATGGTCATGATACAATATTGTTTAGTAAATTTGTGTTCTAAAGTGGAAAGCACCATTTATTTCTTTGAAGTTTGATTTGTATTTATATTGTGTGCGTTAAGAAGGGAAGGACATGAAATTCAAAAATTAAACTAAAATTGAGCATGGTACCAGTTGTCTGGAAATTTGTTTGCATGCATTTAAATTTGGCTTTTTAAAGTCCTATTGCTGAATATTTTGCTGCTTTAGAAGCAAAAGTAGAATAGAAGACTAACTGACCCTATTGCCTCGCAACAAAATGTCCTATGACACAGAAATGAGTTATTTTAGAGAGATGGAACCAGGTTAGTGAGTATGCACGCTTCTAAACTCATTTAAATCCCTACAATGTGGAACCAGGCCCTTCGGCCCAATAAGTCCGCACCGATCCTCCGAAGAGTAACCCACCTAGACCCATTCCCCATTCAATATTTACCCCAACTGGTGCACCTAGCCTACACACCCCTGAACACTATGGGCAATTTAGCATGGCCAATTCACCTAACCTGCACATCTTTGGATTGTGGGAGAAAACAGGAGCACCAGGAGGAAAGGCACACAGGCATGGGAGGAATGTGCAAACTCCACACAGATAGTTGCCCGAGGCTGGAATCGAACCCAGGTCCCTGGTGTTGAGGCAGCAGAGCTAACCACTGAGCCACTGTGCTGCCTGTGAGCATCCAAGGCTGAATGTCCCAGACTGCTGGAGTGTTCCCCAAATGGGACAGAGCACCCCTGCCTGGTGATTATTGTGCGGTGTCCATTCATCCGTTACCATAGCGTCTGTTGGTCTCACCAATGTACCATGCCTCAGGGCATCCTTGCCTGCAGCATATGAGGTAGACAACGTTGGCAGAGTCAATGAGTACCTGCCACGTATGTGATGAGTGGTGTCCCCACGTGCAATGGTGGTTTCCGTGTCAACACTGACAAGTCTTGCAGTAGTTGCCATGACAGGGTTGTACGATGCTGTGGTCCACTGTCATGGCAACCACTGCAAGACATTTCAGAGTTTCGACACGGATACCACCATTACACATGGGGACAACACGCTCCAGGCAAGGATACCCTGGGCATGGTACATTGGCGCGACAAGGCAGATGTTACAACAACAAGATGAATGGACACTGCACAGCCATCACCAGGAGTGTTCCCTCCCAGTTGGGGAACAGTTCAGGGGTCAGGGACATTCTGCCTCGGATCTTCAGGTGACCGTCCTCCAAAATGGACTTCGGCACTGGGAACAGCACACAGTGGTCGAGCAGAGGCTGATAGCCAAGTTCGGTACCATGTGGATGGCCTCAACTGGGACCTTGGGTGCTTTCGCTCTCGCTCTCTCTCACACACGCACGCTCTCTCATTCATATGCGCGCTCTCTCATACATACAAACATACTAACACCCACGCACACTCACATGCCTATACCCCATCTCACACACAAACACTTTCCCAAGCTTGCAAATACGCACTCACTCAAGTGCACTCACTCTCATGTGCGCGCTCTCATATACACACGCCCACATAAGTCTATGGGGTGAATTTGTATTTCCAGAATTAAATTTGCACATACATTCTATTTTGCTCAAAAAGTGCACGACCTGCGGGCAGTCAATCCATGTATTATTTTGTAAATTTCCACTTTGGAAATGGAACCAGTCTCACTCAAGATTGGGATACAGACAGACTCTAACTTCATACCTTCAATGCATTGTCTGAGTTGAGATGTCACTTTTTTATACTAAAACCTTAAGTTATCTTGAGAATGTGACTTAAAAGAAGTTCTGGGATTTACATATTAATGAACCAAAATCTACAACCCATTCGAAAAGGTGAAAGACTTAACAACAACCTAGGTTTGTTCAATATATAATTTCAGTTGCTTGACATTAATCTTTTGCTATAAATTCTGTGTCTTACGCTCCTGCTTCTCAACCACCTGATGAAGGAGCAGTGCTCCAAAAGCTGGCACTTCCAGATAAATCTGTTGGACTATAACTTAGTGTTGTGATTTTTAACTTCTTTGAGAGAAACAGATCGTTCAGAAGCAACTTAAGGGTGTCAGGAAAAGATCATAACTAAAGAAGAGCATTGAATGAATGTAGAGTTTGGTCAGAAAAAAAAGTTCCTCATACTGTCACAATTTTAACAGGGTAACACTTCAATAACGTTTAAGATCTATAAGATGGTTCTTGAAGGTAAAAGGATTGAAGCCTTTTTCTGATGGTTTTTAATGAGTGTTTCAACCACTTGTGTAGTGTAATAAAATTAGTGTTTTCTTTCTCATTTGCTTGTAATAAACTTACATTCCCTTGTTAAACTGTACTCGCAAATTTTTGTGTGTCTCTGACCCTCTCAAATTGACCATCTATTTTATTTCTGCAGTTAGGTCACATTTCATTCTGGTGTTTGAACAGTATTGCCGTAAATTGGGATTATAATACTAGTATCCAAACACAGAAGAGAAGCAAGCAGAGGTCATTACTGTTGCTGCCCTGTTTAGTTCACTGTTTGCCTTCTAGGAAGCTACTGCTGGGGACAGTTGCATGCAGTATATTCTCCTATAAACTGAATTCTAGAATTTCACATTGGGTGTGCTGACCTATAAAAAGTGCAAAATTAATTGTTTCAGAAACACAATCTTTATTCAACCATCTGCTTGATTAACTTTGCGCCAGAACATATTTTCTTATGCCATGATGGTCTGAACCTGTTTTATCTTTCCAACTTTATTTTAATTCCATGTATTTTTTCTAATCTGCATTGCCATTTGGTAGACAACTCTGTGCTGCTGGGTTATTGGAGAAAGCTAAGCTACCTTTTGTTTATCCTACTTTCTTTGGACTTTCCCTGCCAGATTCATGATGCATATTGCAACCCACCAATCTACCAAATAAAATCCACAACTGTAGAGCTTGATATGGCAGAAATATAGACTCCTGATTAAAACTTATTTATTTAACCAAGCCAGCGAGTCTAACTGTCAAATAAGCATTAAAATAATTGTGAGGCACTACCTTTTAGTAGAAAGGTCATGAAAGCCGTACAATCCTTGAAAACCAAGTGAGCAATGAATAGAGGTACAAAACGATTTGGGCTTAAGGGCACATGTCACTAAAAGAGGCGACTGATTAATTAGGGAGAAAGTGAGGTCTGCAGATGCTGGAGATCAGAGATGGAAATGTGTTGCTGGAAAAGCGCAGCAGGTCAGGCAGCATCTAGGGAACAGGAGAATCGACGTTTTGGGCATTAGCCCTTCTTCAGTTAATTAGCACATTAAAATAACTAACCAATATCACCTGGTTCATTTATAGAGGAACTGAATGAAAAAGCCAAAAATTTATGTTAAACTTGTCTAAGGTCTACATTAGACCAAAATGGAGAACTGAGCCTTTCGTATGAGATGTATGTGGAAAAGGAGTAGGCCACTCAATCCCTCAAGACTGAATCACCATTCAATGACATCAGGGTTAAAGATGCTAAAGGATTTATGAATGATACTTTCAAGCAAGATTGAATGGGTAGAGGCTTGACTTCCTAAACGAGAGAAGACACTGGAATAACCAAATAGAGCTGCTTAAGATTGCATAAAGGTTTGAAAGCATATAACATAACAGTGATGATTCTGTTCAGAAGAGATCCGCCCTAGAGACATAAATGTAAGATGGTTGTTAATAAATTCAATAGGAAATTCAAAAGAAAACTCTTTACCTCGAGTGTGTGGAGTATCAACATTACATGCATATGAGAGGAAGCTAGATACATAAGGAGGGAGTATGGAGCAAGTACACTGTATGTTGATGGGATTAGATGAAATGTGAAAGGTCACTTTTGTGGATGGACATGAAGCTTTGGGCCAAATTATATGTTTCTGTACTGTAAATATTTTGTAATGTTTTTGGGCACAAGTGGAGAGCAGCCCAAGTTTAATTGAATTTAAACAGATTGTCAAGACTGCATTGGTAATTATGTATAACCTGTAGAACCAGGATCACCCTACCTATCGAGATTTTGCATGATCTGAAACTGCATAAGAATCACACAGTGATAGTAATGAGCTCGACTGGCTTTATCCTGCATACCTCACCTATTAGCAAATCACTCATGGGCGATTAACTTGGTTCAACAATTCCACCATCAAGATTAAATTTCAGAAACACCTTAATCTCAAAGAAAAGCCTGGAACCATTCCTTTCTTAAATCCTCCCAAAGCGATCATGTAATAGCTTGCAGAATAAGGCCAAATTAATATTTGAGTGGTCATTAGGTTGTTCAACAGTTGAACCACATAACATATTGTAAAATTTGCATGCATTACCATATGCACACCATATCTTGAAAAATTGATTCCTCTAGTTGGAGTTGAGTTTATATGCTGAAGTTAATCTGTTGATGGTATTAGCTTGCATATCCCCTCTTTCACAGACTCTAGATATCCTAAAGCATGATAAATTATAAAATATTTAGGAAGATCACTTTGGACCACATTGGAGGACTGAGCATTTAGTATGAGATGTATATGGAAAAGGAATGGCCATTGCTAAGAAGCAGGCCATTCAACATGTTGTCTCTGCTGGTCCCCCTTAACAGCAATTCATCTAGTGCCACTCAGCTGCCTCTTCCAAATAGCCTGCACATTCTTCCTTTTAAGATAACCCAGTTCAGCCTTGAGTACCTCAATTGAGCCTGTTTCCACTGCACACTCAGTCAGTGCATTTTAGATCCTAATCACTTATGATCTGAAAAGGTTGCACATTGACTTTGTTTCTTCTGTCAGTTTCCTTAAATCTGTCACCCTAGTTCTTGATGCTTCCTAGGATGTGAACATTTTTTTTCTTATAGTTTTGAATGCCTCCATTAAATCTTCACCCAACCTTCTCTTCTACAAGGAAAAGAGGCCCACCCTCTTCATGTAATAAGTGAAGTTCCTCATCTCTGGGTCCATTTGTGTCAGACTTTTCTGCTCTGTGGCTAAAGCCTTCATGTCTTTTCATCCATTTGAGGCAGAACTAGTATCCTGTAGACATTTAGTGTAGCTTCCTTGTTTTTGATTCTGTAGCCTTATTGATGAAATCTAGCATGCTATATGCTTTATTATACATGTTTTTCCAGTCTTTCCTACCACCTTGAATAATTTATGCGTGTGTACACCCAGATCCCTTTGTTCCTACACCCCTCTGCATTTATAAATAGAATCCCTTCATACTTATCTGTATGAAACTTAATCTGCCACGTTTCCACCTATTCTACCAATTACCTATGTCTTTTCAAGTTTCTGCATTGTCCTCCTCGCAGTTCACAATACTTTCAAGTTTTACAGAAACAGAACAAGGTTATAACACCAAACCTTTGGGAAATTCCAGAATATACCTTTTAAATAACCTTTAAATGTTGCTCTTTCATATCACTCAGCCTGCTTCCCCATTCATGCGAGAGTACTTTTTTTATTCCATGAACTAGAATTTTACCCACCAGTCTGTAATGCAATACTATATAAAATGTTTTTTGTCGGTCATGTACAACACATCCACAATAATTATCCTCATCACTGGATGAATATTCGGATAAAAATAATGTGCAAGGGAAAGGGGTAAAAGTAAATTAAGCATTGGTAATAATCTTCATTTGAAGAGTTTGAAGACATGACGGGCTGAATGACTGTCTGCTACATAGTAACACTTGTGATTCTGTGATCTACCCCCCTGTTACCTCACCAAAATATGCAAGCAAAGTTGTCAAATATTATTTTCCTGTACCAAATTTATTCTGGCTTTTATTAAACTGCATTTGTCCAGTGATTTTCTCATGGATTGCTATTTTTAGAATTTTCACTGGCCTGTCATTGTTGGGATTATCATGACATCCTTTTTTTGAATATGCACATGCATTTACAATTCTTCAGTCCTCTGACACTACCTCTGAGTCTTAGGGAATATGGAAAATTATGCTCACTATCTCAATTTCCACTGTGACTTCCTTTAGTATCCACTGGCACATCTCCTCCCATCCTGGTGCCTCATCAACTTTAAATACAGGCAATCTATTCAATTTCACCTCACCGATTTTTAAATGCTTCACAGATTTGAATTACAATGCCGCCTTTTTCATCATGATTGGCACAGGATCATTATGCTCAGTAAAGATCAATACAAAGTTTCACGTAAATATTTAGACATGCCCTCTGCCTCTGCCCTCCGTGTGCAAATCATCTTGATCGCTTATAAGCCCTACACTGCCTTTTCAGCCACCTTTTAATGATTTATATATATAACTTCTAGATTCCCTTCTTTGTTAGTCTGTGGTTTTATTTCTTGCTTTGCCTTTCCTATTTGCGCTCTCTTCATGTTTAATCAATTCCCTTTTGTATCTTTTATATTCAACCTGGTTTTCAGTTGTATTATTGATCTATTATTTCTCATAAGCATTTTATAAAATATTAATCACAATACTTTTGTCATACAGGGAGCTTTGGGTTTATTAGTCATACTTTTCCCTAGTTAGACTGTGCTGGACTACCTCTTTAAAGTCAGTCCAATGTCTCAACCTTTTGATTCTGATTTTCCTGGGCCAGATCCATTTGAAGTGATTTATCCTCAGTTAATTATTTTTAATCTGGATTATTCCTTGTCTTTCCATGGCCAATCTAAATTTTATTGGAACGATTACTATCCCATGAATGTTTCCTCATTCACGCTTGATCCATTGGCTGATTCTCGAGAACCAGGACAAGTACAGCTCTCTTCTTGTTAGACTAGAAACATACTGCTAAAGGAAAAAAAGTCCTGAACACAATCCAAGAACTCTCATCCCTTTTTACACTACTTTTATACTACTATTGAAGTCTGTATTCAGTTAATTGATGTTTCCCAATACAGCTTTGTAATTCCTGGACTTTCAAAAACAAGAATTGCTGGAGAAATTCAGGTCTCTCAGCATCTGTGGAGGAAAATCAGTTAACATTTCGAGGTCAGTGACCCTGCTTCAGAGCTACGGAGTTCTCTTCTAATTCCTGAATTTCTTTGTAAATTTCTTGCAGTTTTGTTCCTCTCCATCTTTCCCACCAGTTGGTGTTTTGTCGACTACAACTGAACAAACATACCTTTTCCCTTCCTCACTTCCAGTCAAATAGGTTCCATCCTACACTGCTTTAGAAAATCTTTCTACTGCAATGTTCTTAGACAATACTGCCTCTTCTCCCTTTCCTTCCTTTTCCTATTTTTCTTGACCGCCTTGAATTGAAGAATATTTAATACTCTGCCTTGCCGCATTTGAGCCAGGCCTCTGTTATAACCACAAGATATTTCCACCATCAGACAACCTGTGCTTTTGATTCAACAATCTTTTTGTTATAATCTGTATATCCACGTACATGTGCGTTAACTCTAAATTACATTTTGTTACTTTCTACCTTCTTCTAAACTCCTTTAATAACACTGTTTAATACTTCAGTGCTACCTGCCTTTCCCATTATTCTGTGGACCTTGTTTTTCCACTTTAGTACTCCCCGATTCCCACACTCAACCAAGTTAGTTAAAAACTTTCCTGAATAATACTAACAAATTGTGCATTAAGGACACTTGTCCTGGTCCTGTTTAGGTGCAACCAATTCAACCTGTATAACTCCCAACCTCCACAAGAGCTGGTCCCAGGAATTTAAAGCCCTGCGTCCTCCATAATTTTTCCAGCTATTATTTCATCTGCTTAATCTTCCTATTTCTATACTTATTTGCATGAGTTTCTGAGAGACGTCCAAAAATGATCACTAAGATATTCCTTGCTACTTTCTTATGTAGCTTCATAAATTCAGACTGAACGATGACTTTCTGCCTAAATCATTCATGCCAATGTGGACCATAACTGGCTATTCAACCTACCTCTTAAAAGTGACATCTTTGACCTTGTCATCAAGGAGGCAACGTAGCATCCTGTATTCACATCTGCAATTGCAGAAGCTTTTGTTTGTTAGTGTGATTATTGACCTCCCATTCCTTAATCTATCTATATGTTTGAGTCAAACGTGGTGCCATGGACTTCACTCTGGTTACTTTCCTAGATGAACCATTGCTGTCATCAGCATTCCGATTTTCAGTACAGGTTGGAGAGTGAGATGCAGTCAGAGAATACCTGCATACTGCCTTTTTCTTCTTGACAGTCTGGTGGTCACTCATTTCCTCTCTGAACGCACTTAACTGTAGAATGAGTACACCTAATAATATGCTACCCTCAAAGCCTTTAATCTTATGGATGATTAGATCATCTGTTTTTCGTGCCATTGGTTGAATGGTGGTCTGGTTGTACATCCCATTGGGAAAATTCCTTGCTTTTCAAGAGGTGGTATTGAATTGTTTACGTCTACCTGCTAGGAAAGAGAGGAGTTCGCGTTGATGTCTCATCTGACAGTGTCAATAATCCTTATTTTACTTTCTAATTCTGTTTAAAGAAAATTGTATTATTTATTCACTTTCTAACCAACCACTGTGTAAAGACATTTCTCAATTATAATTTAATATTTGTTTAGCGGTATTGTGCTTAAATCTGTAATGGCATATTTTACCTCCAGGAAGAATGCCATTGTGTATCATTCCATTTAATCATGATCAAAGTCTACTACTTCGTCGATTGTTGAGTAGAGTAACTGAAAATTGGATTTATGTATGCTTCTGCCCGTGATTAAACTTGGTGAATTCCACTCTTAATTTTATTGTAATGCATCAAAGTTCCTAAACTAATTTATTTTCCCTCTTTGCTCAGTTTGCAGTCCATGCAGGACGATTTGGTCATTGCTACTAATGATGGGATACTGCACCTTATTCATTGGGATGGCTTGACAAATGGAAGGAAAGCCATTAATCTTTGTTCAGTCCCATTTTCTGTAGACCTGCAGTCTTCGAGAGGTAAGGTCTTCATACTTTGAACTGTGCTGAAATTCAGCTTAGCTAGAGTAAGTTAACTTGCAGAATAATATAAATGTGAATAAATAAAACAAAAATCATAAGACCCTTCAAAACCACCATTCAAAACCTCCATTCAGCATACTGGTGACGTATTTTCTGCCTTAGTTCTACTTCCCTATCTATCTTCTGTATCATTTGTTGCTATGAGACCTTGGAGTGACCAGAACCCTCTTGGATACATAATTCCAAAGATTCATGACCCCCTGTGGTGCTTGACTATTTAAACTTGCCAAATTGAAAATGCCCCATACATCAAAATTCTCTGCTCCCTTTCCATCAACTGAGCCTATATAGATTGATCTCAGAGAATTCCTACTATTGCCTCTTAACCTTCTGAATCACAGAAACTATGCAGAAGGAGATCATTCAGCTCATTGTGTCTATGCTGGCTCTCAGCAATTTAACTTAGTGCTAATCTCTCACATTTTCCCTGCAACTCAATGCCGCCTTGAATGCCTCAAATGAGCATATCTTTTGCACACTCCCAGGCATGTATTCCATGCCCTAACTAGTTATGTGAGAGAAATGTTATCTCAGTCTCTTATTTCCTTCTTTTGCAAAGCGCTTTAATCATCTGCCCTCTGGTTCTCGATCTCTTGACATGGGGAAACGGTTTTGCCCTATCAACTCTGTCCAGATTCTTTGTAACTTTGAAAAAAATTTATCAAATCTTCTCTTAGCCTTCTCTCCAAGAAAAACAGTCCCAACATCTGTCGGTGTGGCATCTTCTCAAAGAACCTTTTGAAAATCTAAGATAGAAATGTTGCTTTTATGGTGTCAGGGTTAAGGATGACTAAAACGTTTGAAGCATATTGTCAAAGAAGAGAGTGAGAATCCAGAAGTTTATGAATCTGTAGGAATGACCGAGTTAGTGAAATGGTTAAGGCTTTGCAGGGTGAATATAAGAGGTTAGATAGAAGGTTTAAAAAAAAACGTCAGAAGTAGTAATTTCTGGTTTACTGCAGGTGTCAAGTTCTAATGTAGGGAATAAAAGGATAGGGGAGATAAATCAGTGGCTGAAGAGGTGGTGCAATGTGCTGGGGTTCAGTTTCTTGGATCATTGTGATCTCTTCTGGGACAGAAAAGACCTGTTCAAAAGGATGAGTTTCATCTGAACTGGAAGGGGACCAGTACCTTGGCAAGGAGATTTGCTAGTTCTGCTTTGGGAACCTGTAAGCATTTGTACAGGGGTGGGGTTTGTCAGTAACAGTGAAAATAAAAAGAAAGGTGACGCTGAAAAGAGCACTTTAATTAGAAAAGACATACGAGCAAGTCAGAACGAGCTAACTCTGAAGAACTAAACTGCATTTATTTCAAGGCAAGTGTCTTAACAGGTAAGGTTGATGAACTCATAATGTATGGGAAAATGGGACTGGGACGTCCTAGCTATATTACCGACTTGGCTGAGGGAAGGACAGGACTGGCAACTCAATATTCCAGGTCCTAGATGTTGTAGGAAGGATAGGTGAGGAGGGGGAGTGGCATTTTTGATTAATGTAAGCATTACTTCTGTAATTAGAGAAGAAGTTTCTGAGGGATTGTCCAATGAAAATGTATGGGTTGAAATTAGAAATAAGAAAGGGATGATCACCTTGATGGGATTGTACTATAGCCCCCCCCAATAGTCAGATGGAAATTGATAAGCAAATATGTAGAGAAATCTCAAATATATGTAAGAATAATAACATAATATATAGGGGATTTTAATTTTTCAAACATTGACTTGGACTGCCACAGTGTTAAAGGTTTGGATGATGAAGAACGTGTTAAATGTGTTCAGGAAAATTTTCTTTGTCAATATGTAAATGTTCCTACTAGAGAGCGCAATTGTTGACCTCTTGGGAAATGAGGCAACATAAATGACTGAAGTATTAGTCAGGGAAGACTTTTGGAGTAGTGATCATAATACTATTAGTTTATGGGAAAGGGTAAGTCTTCCATAAAAGTTAAAGTTCTTAATTGGAATAAGGCAAATTTTGAGGGTAAAAAACAAAACTTTCAGAAGTTGATTGGAGTAGACAGTTTGCAGGGATGACTGACAGGTGGAAGGCCTTCAAAAGTGTGATATTGAGTTTTCAGAGACATTCTGCTCTTTTTAGGGTGAAAGGCAAGGCTGATAAGATTAGGGAACAATGGATGAATGTCGATATTGAGATTCTAGTCACGAATAAGAAAATAATTATATGTTCGATATAGACAACTGCAATCAACTGAATCTCTGAAAGTATAAAAATGTGTAGGGCATTCTTATGAAGGAAATCAGGAAGGCAAAAATGGACATGAAATAACCTTGGCAGATAAAGTTAAAGATAATCCATAAAGATTCTACAAATGTGTTAAGAGTAAGAGAACAGCTAGAGAGAGAGTAGGACCTCTTAAAGATCAATGAGGTCATCTTTGTTCAACCTTAAGAGATGGGAGAGATAATAAATGAGTATTTTGCATCAGCTTTTACTGTTGAGAAAGAAATGGAGGCTAGAGACCTCCTGGAAATAAATACTGATATTTTGAAAACAGTTCACATTACAGCAAAGGAGGTGCTCGAGCTCTCAGAAAAATGTAGAGGTTTCAGGACCTGATCAAGTGCATCCCAGGAGAGAGTGGGACGTTAGGGAGGAACTTCCAGGACCCCAAGCAGATATGTTTGTATCATCTATAAATGTGGTGAAGTACCAAACGACTGGAGGATGGCTAATGTGCCATTATTTTAAAAAGGCTGTAAGGAGAAGCCTGGAAACTGTAGACCTGAGAATCTGACATCACTGGTGGATAAGTTGTTGGAAGTGATCCTGAAAGATAGGATTTACGTGCAGTTGGGGAGGGAAGGATTGATTAGGCATAGTCAGTATGGTGTTGTGCGAGGGAAATCGTGTCTCTCAAACTTGATTGAGTTTTTTAATGATGTAACCAAAATGATTGAGGTTAGAGCGGTTGATGTTGTTTACTTAGACTTTAGTAAAACCTTTGAACTGGTTCTGCATGGTAAACTAATTAGTAAAGTTAGATCACATGGGATTCAAGGTGAGCTTGTCAATTGGATACAAAGTAGCTTTACAGTAAGAGACAGAGGGTGGTGGTGGTCGGTTGTTGTTTGGACTGGAGGCAGGGTTTGGTATTAGGTTGCTCTTGTTTGTCATTTAGATAAATGGTTTGGATGAGAATATAGGAGGCATGGTTAGTAAGTTTGTAGGTAACATCAAAATTGTTGGTGTAGTGGATAGTGAAGTAGGTTATCTAAGATTGCAAGGAGGTCTTGATCTGATGAGTCATGTAGTGTGAAGTATTGCATTTTGGTAATACAAGCAAGGACTGGACGTATACAATTAATGATCGGGCCCTCAGCAATGTTGTTGAGAAAAGAGAGACTGAGGGGCTCAGGGACAGAGTTCTTTGAAAGTTGCATAGCAGATAGACATGGTGGATGTCATGTTGAGGTTGTACAAGATGTTGCAGAGACCTCTTCTGAAGCAGTTCTGTTTGCCCTGTTACAGGAAGGATGTTATTAAACTGGAGAAGCTTCAGAAAAGACTTAGAGTCATTGGGTTATACAGCATGGAAACCGATCCTTCAGTCTAACTTGTTCATGCCTACCAGATAGTCTAAATTAATTTGGTCCCATTTGCCAGCATTTGACCCCTATCCTTCTAAATCCTTCCTATTCATCTATCCATCCAGATGCTTTTTAAATGTTGTAATTGTACCAGCCTCCACCACTTCCTCTGGCAGCTCATTCCATACATGCATCACCCTCTGCGTGAACAAGTTGCCCCTTAGGTCCCCTTCACTGTAAACCTATGCCCTCTAGTTCTGGACTCCGCTACTCTGGAGAAAAGACCTTGGTTATTCACCCTATCTATGTCTCATGATTTTGTGAACTCCTATAAAGTCAATGCTCAGCCTCCAATGCTCTGGAGAAAATAGCCCCAGCCTATTCAGCATCTCCCTTTGGCTCACACCCTCCATATCTGGCAACATCCTTGTAAATATTTTCTGAAGCCTTTCAAGTTTCACAACTTTCTTCCTGTAACAGGGAGACCAGAATTGAACGCGGTAGACCAAAAGTGCCCTAATTAATGTTCTGTACAGCCACAACATGGTCTCCCAAATCCTATATACAATGCATTGATTAACGAAGGCAAGCATAAAAAACACCTTCTTCACTATCCTGTTTACTGACATCTCTGCTTCCTTGGAACTATGAACTTGCACTCCAAGGTCTCTTCGTTCAGCAACATTCCCCAGGACCTTACCATTAAGTGTATAAGCCCTGCCCTGATTTGCCTTTCCAAAATGCAGCAATTCACATTTAACTAAATTAAACTTCATCTGCCACTCATCAGTTTTCTGCACAATGTGATCTGAGGTAACCTTTTTGGCCAATTTGGTGTCATCTGTAAATATACTAACTGTACCTCCTACGTTCACATCCAAATCATTTATATAAATGACAAAAAGCAGTGGACCCAGCACTGATCCTTGTGGCATACCGCTGGTCACAAGCCTCCAGTCTGAAAAACAACACTGCAACACCACCCCCTATCTCAACAAGGGATAATTCAAACCTTGTTCACCTTAACCATATTTCTGTCAAGGTAATTATATCAAACTCACTTCCCTATTTAAGGTACTAGTTATCCTCTTACAAATACTTGTACATTCAAGTGAAGAGAGTTCAATTTTTTTAAAGCCATTGTTCTTAGCATGGAGCTTTTTTGTTGTACTGCTTTTTTGTTGTCAAAATCCTATTATTCCTTTCCTAACATTATGGGTCCACCCACAGCAAATGGTTCAAGAAGGCAGCTCACTATCACCTTCTCAAGGGCAATTAGGGATGGGCAATAAGTACTGGCCGGCCAGCAATGCCCATGTTTCTCTCATATATATTTACAAAGCTAGAAAGGTGATAATGCGGTCTATGGATAGTTAAAAATGTATTGACTCTGCTATCTACCCCACAATCCATGTCCTGCCATGAAATGAGTTGCTTCACTGAATGTAATGTTGAAGTTGAAGTTTATTTCCAATTCCTAATTTGAGAAGGTGATTGTGATCTACATTCTTGACAACTATGTTAAAAATTAACTAAATTGCTGTAAGTGTAGAGTCATACAGAAGGTAGACCAAGTAAGAACAGCTGATTTGTTTCCCTAAAGGACTTCAGCAAACTGGTTTTTTTGCAACCATTCTGGAAATTTCATGATCACAGTGTAGCATCTCAGTCCAGATTTATTTAACAAACTAAATTTACATTCCCAAAATGCCATGTTAGCATTTGAAATTTTCTTTTTAATCCGAGGCCCTTGTGTTATTAGACCAAGATCAGCAGGTATTTCTTTGGTTGCAGTTCTGAGTTGCAGTATCTCAAGCATGTTATCATCCAACTAGATATTCATTGCAGAAGCTTGTAGACTGTACAAAATCCACATAGGTGAGGGGTGGGATGTCAGAGAAAAGTATTCTCCTCAAACCTCCAAAAATTATTGCATCTTTAGACAGGCTCAACTTCTCCAATTTCACTTCATTTGTACTGTCCAGGTTTGCCAGAAATATTAACCTTAAGTTGTCACATTCCACTACACTCTGCTATTCTCCTAACCAATGCTGCCTACTAAATCTGGGATTACCAAGTTCGTCTGCTTGGCCTTACTTATTGCATTTAAAATTACCATCTCAAAGGAAAGCTAATGCAAGCTTACTAAACAAAAGCATGCTAATGAAAATCATTTCACCATTTTAAATAAATGTCATAAAGATGGGTAAAATTTCTAACCAGCATATTTATTTTAATAACCTATTAAATACCTGGAATCTAATTATCCCCAAAAAATGTTTTGTCTCCATACGATTCTTTCCACTGCCTTCCTTCACGTTACTTCCCTTTCCTCACTACATAGGAGCCAGGAGAAGGTGATGCTAAGTGAGAAGGAGCGAGGTGGTCAAGAAAGGCAGCAAGTGAATTGGTGTGTTGGAGTATGATAGGTTGAACATATGCACTTAGAACACACTTGGTGCATTTGCAGTAACTGCATAAAATCAGTAATGGTGACAGTGCTAGTCTTGTATATTCTGTTATTACAAACTGCATTAAAACAAAAAAATGCCTCTTGCACTTTCAACAAGGTATATCTGTATTTCAAGTTTTCACTTTATTAGTATTGGTTATTCCAACACATTAATAAAAATATTCTGAAGTGCCTGACTTTGCTCAAATGCAAACGTTAAGCAAGTATGGACTCCAGAACCTATTATTTTGCCAAGTCATTTGACAGAACTTGTTCATGCAATTTTCACTGTGCTGCTGAAAAGATTTCAGCATGGTGACATGAACTAAAGCACAGACTTTCAAGATTTGTTAAATGAGCAGTCCAGATATTATGTCATTTAATCAAAGATTTCTAATTTCTGTATTACATTCATGGAGAATTGATTGTACATTGCACGGCTCGGTGTGGAAATTTAATGTTTTTTAAATGTAAGTTTATTTATATACGCATAATGCAGTATTAATCAGCTTGCAATTGATCCAACACACGCAAACGATTCCTTAGTTAATTCAAAATGTATGGTGTACAGCAGATACAAAGCTAGCTGTTGGATGCTTGAAAATTCTGGAATGAATTGTACAGAGTGCTATGGTGTTCTGTTTTTTTGTTGACAGGTCCTTCATTAGATTTTGAATCTGTACATATTCAAGACATGGAATATGGGTCAACTCTTGATGGTTTTGCTGTGGTTTTTGATGATGGTCGGATTGGTTTCGTTACTCCTGTGTCCAGTAAACTTACAGCTGAAGTAAATGCATTTTAGTTGTAACATGTTATTCACACAGTGTAATAAATTTGAAAGCATTTTGTCTGTGTTAATTGATATTTCAGTTGATTATTTGATGTAAGTTTTGGAAACTAAATTTGAGATTTTGAAATATAGAGCCAAGCTTTTTTCTTTTGTTATGATCAAATGTGTCATGAAATAATGCATCCTTGCTCTTTATCACTTAAAGTGGTTTCACTGCTGCTAAATTTCCAGTTTTGCTGTGTGACCAATATTGGGTGGTGACTGAGGAGTTATACTATAGGTTAGGATACACTCTCTGTAGTAAGCAATGGTATCTTTGCTTTAACACCTCTCACTTATAACATTACTGAAATAAATCCTTCCTTATGTAGGAAATGTAGGTGCAGCACCAGATTCCAGTTCAAATCCCTGAAGAAAAGTGGAGGCTGATGACTACAGTTTTTCAATTAGAGTAATTCTGAGCATGAATGCTATTAGCTTCAACGCTTTTTTAATGCTTTTGTTTTAAAGATGCGTAAAAGCAATAGCGGTTTCTTAAAGTGCAGTCTTGATATATTGCCTTCATATCTCATTGCTTGAAATTATGTTGTTCAATCTCAAAGTTGATCACATTGACTTCAACGACTTTGCTGGCCTGTCAACAAGTTACCACTGAGCTTGATACTTTGGTTAACAACGCCATTGGATTGCAGTGGGCAGTGGAAAAATTAATGCTGTAGTTATGTCAAAAATGGAAGGTTCTCTTCAGAAATAGGAAATTAAAGCTTATTGTTAGGAAATAGAGCTTGCTTTGAATCTAATAATGTATTATTTTGTAGGTGACATTTAGATAAATGATTACGGAAAAATCACTTTACACAATCACGGTTACAAATGGTTTTCATGGAAGTGTTTGTAGAACAGCATACTGGTAGCTGAAGCTAAATTTTAAAAATTTAATGTTTAAAACACTTTTGTGTGACATAGAACAGAGGTAGGGTGGATTTGGGATAAAATCATCAGTGATATCTGGATATATGAAAGACTGGTGTGTGATGATTAGCAGTACACACATTTAATTCTCTCAAGACTTCTTGTTTATTACTTGATTTTATGTTGTCACAATTCAGGAACACTTCTATGGTCTTGAGGTCTAAGGTGTAACAGTAACAGCTATTACTTTTAATAAATGATTCTAAAACCTGTTGTCCTTGCCCCATACCATTAGTGAGACTGTGATTAAAATGGCCCAACTCTCCCTGATGTATCCTTTTTACAAAAACCTGTGCTATATCCTGTAACCATGAGGCTGACTGTTGAATTGACTTTTTATTTTCACGTGTATATCTATATGTGACTGTTATTGCTCTTGATGCTGTTAATGAATAGTCTTTCAGAATAATAAGAATGTTGTCCAAAAATCTAGAATATAATGACAATTGTCAGATTGAACAAGTATCCTCCAGAAGCAGGCTGATGTTTCAAAGCAGATTTGTGTACTTTATTATTGGAGGTTGTAATTGTGCAACCCGAGTAAGAATGTCAGAGCTGTTATGAACAGGGACTTGTGATATGTCCCATGTATAGTACTTGTGTAAAATTATAATCTATCTTTTCAGAACTTGCATGGTGTGTGGGCACAAGAAATAACCGATGGTACTTGTGTGGCTGTAAACAACAAGTACAAATTAATGGCCTTTGGGTGTGCCAAGTAAGTGGACTTCATCTTGTTGACATTAAAGTTTAAACTTCATGAAACAGGTCCCAAAAAACAGTGTCAAGGTTTTACATAATTATGATATTTTGAGAATTGTGAAAGAATTTCAAAGAACAGTTGTAAAAAATTGTCTTTACTATTTGACAAATTTGTCATAGTGAAGAACTTGGTGTGATATGATATGCCCAAACTAGTCAGAGACATTTGACAAAAATCCACATGAAATGTACAATCCCTCTCCAGAATTTCTACTGTCAACTTAGATTTAGAAACTGAATGTATGTTTGTTAAATGTGCAGATGATCCCAACCTACAAGCATTTGTGAAATCATTGTCCTTTTCAGAAATTTCAAACATGTGTTGGCAAATATATATTAGAAGAAAAATGATAAGTTTACTACAAACTAATATAAAATACAGCGACAGAGGAAAGAAAATAGCTGCTGGAAAAGTTGTTTAAATTGTTTGAAATTAATTTGGAAGAGATGTCGAGGATGGAAGCTAATTTAACTCCAAGCTGGTTCTGACATCGTCAGATCATATTTGATCTGTCCCTCAACTACTTTTACTTGATTTTGTTAATCACTTCTTGATATATTGATCTAAAAATATTATCAATCTCAGTCTTGATTACATCCACATCAACAATTTTGAGGACAAAGTTTGAGTTAGATTAGTCTTTGTATGAAAAGGTACTCAGTACTTTCATTTCCATTAGTTTACCTATGATTTTAAAGATTATACCCTTATTTTAGATTTCCCCTTTGGAGAATATAGTTGTCTTGTGTATACTAAATGGAAGATATCTCATGTCCCTCATGTCCCAACCAATGTTAAGGATATCTGTTTGCAAATAATCTCTAAAGCCTTCTGAAAGTCCACATGGACAATATTTATGTGCACATTCTGATGAGCCAATGTCAAAAAAATCTTTTAAGTTAGTTAGATATGACCTACCTTAACATTTCTTTGGTCAGTGTATACTTACCCAAATACTCAGTGACATTTCTAACAATTGTGATCTTACTGGGTGGTGTTCCTGCTCCACTGAACTCATCTCTACCTACCTCGACACAGTCCTATCCCCCCTAGTCCAGGAACTCCCCCACATATGTTCGAGACACCACCCACGCACTCCACCTCCTCCAAGACTTCCATTTCCCCGGCCCCCAACGCCTCATCTTCACCATGGATATCCAATCCCTCTACACCTCCATCCGCCATGACCAGGGCCTCCAAGCCCTCCATTTTTTCCTCTCCAGACGTCCCCAACATTACCCTTCCAACGACACACTCATTTGTTTGGCCGAACTGATCCTCACCCTTAACAATTTCTCCTTCGAATCCTCCCACTTCCTCCAGACCAAAGGGGTAGCCATGGGCACACGTATGGGCCCCAGCTATGCCTGTCTCTTTGTTGGCTACGTAGAACAGTTGATCTTCTGTAATTACACCGGCACCACTCCCCACCTCGTGCTCCCGCGAGGAGGTTGAGCAATTTATCAACTTCGCCAACACATTCCACCCTGACCTTAAATTTACCTGGACCATCTCTGACACCTCCCTCCCCTTCCTGGACCTCTCCATCTCCATTAATGTCGACCGACTTGACACTGACATGTTTTACAAACCCACCGACTCCCACAGCTACCTGGATTACACCTCTTCCCACCCTACCTCTTGCAAAAATGCCATCCCGTATTCCCAATTCCTCGGCCTCCGCCGTATCTGCTCCCAGGAGGACCAGTTCCACCACAGAACACACCAGATGGCCTCCTTCTTTAGAGACCGCAATTTCCCTTCCCACGTGGTTAAAGATGCCCTCCAATGAATCTCGTCCACATCCCGCACCTCCGCCCTCAGACCCCACCCCTCCAACCGTAACAAGGACAGAACGCCCCTGGTGCTCACCTTCCACCCTACCAACCTTCACATAAACCAAATCATCCGCCGACATTTCTGCCACCTCCAAAAAGACCCCACGACCAGAGGTATATTTCCCTCCCCACCCCTTTCTGCCTTCCGCAAAGACCGTTCCCTCCGTGACTACCTGGTCAGGTCCACACCCGCCCCCCACAACCCACCCTCCCATCCTGGCACCTTCCCCTGCCACCGTAGGAACTGTAAAACCTGCGCCACACCACCTCCCTCACCTCTATCCAAGGCCATAAAGGAGCCTTCCACATCCATCATAGTTTTACCTGCACATCCACTAATATCATTTATTGTATCCGTTGCTCCCGATGCAGTCTCCTCTACATTGGGGAGACTGGGTGCCTCCTAGCAGAGCGCTTTAGGGAACATCTCTGGGACACCCTCACCAATCAACGACACCGCCCCATGGCCCAACATTTCAACTCCCCCTCCCACTCTGCCGAGGACATGGAAGTCCTGGGCCTCCTTCGCCGCTCCCTCACCACCAGACGCCTCGGAACACTTCACCCCAGGGCATCAATGTGGACTTCACCAGTTTCCTCATTTCCCCTTCCCCCCACCTCACCCTAGTTCCAAACTTCCAGCTCAGCACTGTCCCCATGACATGTCCGGAATTGTCCTACCTGCCTATCTCCTTTTCCACATATCCACTCCACCCTCTCCTCCCTGCCTATCACCTTCATCCCCTACCCCACTAACCTATTGTACTCTATGCTACTTTCTCCCCACTCCCACCCTCTTCTAGCTTATCTCTCCACGCTTCAGGCTCTCTGCCTTTATTCCTGATGAAGGGCTTTTGCCCGAAACGTCGATTTCGCTGCTCCTTGGATGCTGCCTGAACTGCTGTGCTCTTCCAGCACCACTAATGAGAGGTGCTTATGATAGATTGGTGGGAAAGATGGAACGGATTGGTGGGAAACAAGATGGACAGGTAGGTCAGGTCAGGAGGGTAGTGCCGAGTTGGAAGGTTGATCTAGGACTCGGTGGGGAGATATGGAAACTGGTGAAGCCCATGCTGTAGGGCCCTGAAGTGGAAGATGAGGCATTCTTCCTGTAGTTGGCCGGTGGCTTGGATTTGGCAGTGGAGGAGGGCCAGAACTTGTATGTTCCTGCGGGAGTGTGAGGAGGATTTGAAGTGGTTGGCCACAGGGCGGTGGGGTCGTTTGGTGTGTGTGGACCAGAGATGTTCCCTGAACCATTCTGCAAGTTGGCGTTCGGTCTCCCCAATATAGAGGAGACCACATCGAGAACAGTGGTTGCAGTAAAAAAGCTGGAAGGATGTGCAAGAAAATCTCTGCCAGATTTCAAATGATCATTGACGACCTTGGTTGGAGGTGAGGGGGGAGGTTTGGGCGCAGGTTTTGCACCTCGTGCGGCAACATGGAATGTGCCAGGTGTAGAGGGTTGTGTGGACTTCAGTCTCACCATCAAACCAGCTGACAAGGGGAGCACAATGGTAATTAGGCACACTGACCTCTACCTCGCCAAAGCCAGATGCCAACTCACTGACATCTCTTCCTACCACCCCCTCAACCACGACCCCACCTCATCACCAAACAATCATCTCCCAAACTATCCACAACCTCATCACCTCTTAATTCCCCAACCCACACCGCATGGTTCTACCTCTTACACAAAACTTTCAAACCTGACTGCCTCGGTCGACCAATTGTCTTGCCTGCTCCTGCCGCACCAATCTCATCCCCTCAAATCTCAACTCTGTCTTGTCCCCCTTGGTCCAGGAATTCCCCACATTCGTCCGGGACACCACCCACGCCCTCCACCACTTCCATGACTTTCAATTCCCCAGCCCCAACACCCCATCTTCACCATGGATATCCAGACCCTATACACCTCTGTCTGCCATGATGAAGGCCGAAAAGTTCTGTTTCTTCCTCTCCCGCGACCCAACCAGTCCCCCTTCTCCACACTCTGATTCAATCAGCGGAACTGGTCCTCACCTTCAATACCTTCTTCGAATCCTCCCACTTCCTACAGACAAGAGGGGTAACCATGGGCACCCTCATGTGTCCTAGTTATGATTGCCTCTTTGTAGTATATGTGGAATGGTCCCTCTTTTGTAGCTACACTGGCACCACACCCCACCTTTTCCTCTGCTACATTGATGACTATATCAGCACCCAAATGGTTAATCAACTTCACCAACATCTTCCACCTTGAAGGAGTTAACGTGGACCATCTCCTGACACCACTCTCCCCTTCCTGGACTTCTCTGTCTCTGGCGACCAGCTCAACATAGATATCTATTTCAAACTCGCCGACTCTGACAGCTGCCTCCCCACATCCAACCGGTTAAAAATGCGATCCCTTACTCCCAATTCCTCCATCTCCACTGTATCTGCTCCAGGAGGAGCAAAAAGCAGTTCCACTCCAGGATGTCCCAGATGTCCTCCTATTTCAAGGCCCGAAATTTCTCCCCTCATGTGATCAACAATGCCCTCTGCTCTTGAATCCCACCCGCCCAGCCACAATGCAGAAAGAACACCTCGTCCTTCTATTCCACCCCACGAATCTCCCCCACAGTTCATATCCTCCATCAGACCCCACCACCAAAAATATATTTCCCTCCCCACCCCATCCTTTCCATAAAGACCATTCCCTCCATGACTCCCTTGTTAGGTACACACTCCCCAACATCCACCCTCTGCAGCCGGCACCTTCATCTGATGCTGCATGAGGTGCAAAACCTGCCCCCGACCCCCCTCCAAGGCTCTAAAGGATAATTCCAAGTCAGGCAGAGATTTTCCTGCATATCCTTCCACCTGTTTTACTGCATCCGTTGCTCTCGATGTGGTTTCCTTTACATCGGGGTGACTGAGCGCCAACTTGCAGAGTGGTTCAGGGAACAACTCTGGTCTGCACCAAACAACCCCACCACCCTGTGGCAAACCATTTCAACATTCTCCTCCACCCCACCCCATGCTCCCCCCAAAGACATGCGAATCCTGGCCCCCCTCCATTGCCAAATCAAAGCCAACCGCCAACTGGAGGAAGAACACCTCATCATCTGCCTCGGGACCCTACAACCACATGGCATCAATATCGACTTCACTAGTTTCCATATCTCCCCACCCCCCATCTTATCCCAGATCCCCTCCCAACTCAGCACTGTCCTCTTGACCTGACCTACCTGTCCATCTTCCTACCCACCATTCTTTTCCACCTATCGCTATCCTACCTACCTTCTCGCCTCACCACCTATTTCTCACTCAGCCCCCTTCCCCCTCCACATACCTGATAAAGGGCTTATGCCTGCAATGTTGACCGTTCTGCTCCTCATGCTGCCTGACCTGTTGTGCTTTTTCGAGCGCCATGCTTTTCGACTCTCCAGCATCTGCAGTCCTTATTTCCTCCTAGTGTTTGATGAGGTGTCTTGTGAAATTAATTTGCACAGAATAACAGCACATTATGTAGGGCAGAACACATTATCATGGACAAATGATGAGTTAACTAACAGGAAGTAGAGTAGGGACATATGTTTTTTTAAAACTATAAACTATAGTTAAACTACAATCAGAACTTTGGAATGCAGAAGGATTTGTGCAGGATTCTCAACAATCTATATTGATGATTTCGATGAGGGGCCAAATGTATGCTAACTAAATTTGCTAATGACTCCAAATTAGTGACAAAAACAAGTTGTCAAAAAGAGAGACATACATTCAAATGGGTGGGCAAAATTTAAACAGATGGATTATAAATGCTAATGTATCTCTTTGGGCAGAAGAATAGAGAAGCAGTTTTCTAAGGTGTAGAGAGATTGCAGGACTCTGGTGCATTGTGCTCTGGGTGAGTTGGTACACGAATCTCAAAATGCTAGTTTACAGATACAGCAAGTGATTAGAAAAGTGAATTGAATGTTGCCATTTGTTGCGAGGCTGAATGAAAATGAATAGGGAAGCTTTACTGCCGCTGTAACGGCACCAGTGAGACCACATTGGGAGTGCTCAGTGTGCAATTTTAGGCTGTTCTTTATTTTAATAAGTTTAATTACAAATATAATAACTTAAAAAGCAGTTCCAAGAAAGTGCACTTGAATCATACCTGGAATGAAAGGCTTATCTTGTGAAGTAAAGTTGAAAAGGGGATGTCGGACTGCGTTGGAGTTTAGAAGTATGAAAGGTGATCTCTGAAATATAAGATATTGAGGGGACTAGATCATGTGAGCAGGCAGGAGCATGTACCCTCTTATATTAGTTCAAGAATAAGATGTCCTTCTTTAAGACCCAGGTGAGTTTTTTTTCATTCATTTTTAGAGCATGAAATTCCCCACCACCCCCAAAAGATAGTGCAAGATTAGTTTTGAATGTAAGAAACAATTGTAAACTGCCACAGGTGGGAGTTGAGCATCTTTCTTGCCATCCTTGTCAATAATTATCTCACATCCTGCTAATACTATAGGCTGATGATCAATGTCTTGTCCTCTATTTCCTGGTCTTAACATTCATTATCTTGATAAATGAAAAATTTATATGTAAATGTTTCAAAGACTGTTGTTAACTGATTGTTTTTCTATTCTGCCAGTGGTTCAGTTTTAGTTTACACAATGGATACAACTACAGGAGCTATGCAGTTGTCCCACAAGTTGGAATTAACTCCTAAACATTACCCTGGTAGGTTTACAATTTCATGACCCATCTGTCCTTGCTGAAAGCTTTCATATTATAACCAGTCAATTTTGAAGAGCATTCACAACATTGTTGAACTGTGCACTCTTTAGTATTCACTTTAAGATTAATTAACATAAATTTTCTTGCTGGAATTAGCATTATGGATGGGCACTAAATGCTGGCCTAGCCAGCGATGCCCATATCCCATGAATGAATTTTTAAAAAGTGTGTTTTTTCTCTAAAACTGTCAATAAATGTGCATTTTAAATTGGCAAAAGGATCTAGATATTCCATGCATGTACCTGTGTGTGCTCTTCAAATTCTAGAACAAAAGTATTGGCCAACTTGGGTTGTTGAAGGCAGTTTTGTAAAAATGTATTTGTTCTGCTGCAACTAAGGCATTCACAAAAGCTGGATCATGAGGTGACATTATCACCATTGTCATTGTCTTCAGGATAGCAGTGAGACCGTGATAGTTGCCATCACATGCAATTAGCAAACTTCAGTGAAAAACTGATTCAAAATGTTAAAACACTTATTCTGAAGTTGCAGTCCACTTTGCATTTCATTGTATTTGTTTCTCAGAATAGCATCTCACTATTGAGTGGTTCAAAATTGTATTTCAAATATAAGTTTACCTTGCCACAAAGTTAAAAATGACCCTTCAACCTACATCCCGAGGTTACGATTAACTGAGCATCAGTGCTGGCGCAGCTGACTATAATATTTTGTGTGTATAATCTAGGTTTAATTGTTTGAGTTCTTCAGGAGTAAAATGTTATTATTTAACTTTTAACTTTTCCTTTCTGTATCTTAATCTTACTCCAACTCCCCCCCCCCCCCCCCCCTCATTCTCTCCCTCTCTACACTCTTCTCCTACACTCTCTACTCTCTCTCTACACCCCGCCGCCCCCCACCATGGTTGTGTGCACCCTTCTCTCTCTCTCCTTCCTCTGTCATCTGTGCTGGTGGTATCTTCCCTGTGTCCCTTCCTCTGTTCCCCCCTCTGTCTTCCCCCCTCCATCGCTCCACTATGTGGAGTATTTCACTAGATTTTCTAGAGCAAGATGTTAGTACTCATTCAGATTCTTCTTTACATTGAACAGATATTTGGAACAAGACTGGGGCAGTGAAACAAATCAGATGGTCACCTGATTGTAGTGTTGCTATGGTAACATGGGTTTGTGGAGGCTTATCCTTATGGAGTGTTTTTGGTGCTCATCTATTTTGCACACTGGGTGGAGATTTTGCGTGAGTGTTCCCTTCCAAAATTCTAATTCTGCGCGATTTTTGCATATACCCTTAAGTAAATGGGGACTATTTTAAAATGTCTTTTATAATATGTTTCAGGTTTCTAAGAGTTCATTTGGATTATTGCTGGAGTTCAAGTTAAAATTGTCAAACTATTTTTGAGTATGTATATTGACACGTGTACTTTTGATTATGTCAACTTCAAACTGAATTTTCCAGCCTGGTTTTTGAAACCAAATGATTACTCCTGTAATATTGTTCATAGAATCCCTGTAATGTGGAAACAAGTCATTTGACCCAACAAATCCAAATGACCCTCAGAATATCCCACCCAGACCCATTCTCCTACCCCATTATTCTATATAAGGGTGGCACAGTGGCTCAGTGGTTGGCACTGCTGCCTCACAGCGCCAGAGACCCAGGTTTGATTCCAGCCTGTTTCCACACTGTAGGGATTCTATATTTTCCCATGACTAATGAACCTAACCTACACGTCCCTGAACACTATGAGCAATTTAGCATGGCCAATTCATCTAACCTGCACATAGACCCATAAAGATGTACAACACAGAAACAGACCCTTCATTCAACTCGTCCATGCCAACTAGATATCTTAACCTAATTAGTCCCATTTGCTAACACTTGGCCCATATCCCTCTAATCCCTTCCTATTCATTTGCCCATCCAGATGCCTTTTAAATGTTACAATTGTACCAGCTTCCACCACTTCCTCTGGCAGCTCATTGCATTCACGTACCACCCTCTGTGTGAAAACGTTGCCCAATAGGTCCCATTTATATTGTTCTCCTCTTAGCCTAAACCTATACCATCATGTTCTGCACTTCCCCAATCCAAAGAAAAGACCTTGTCCGTTTATCCTGTGCACACCCTCATGATTTTATAAACCTTTATAAGGTCACCCCTCAGCCTCTGATGCTGCAAGGAAAATAGCCCCAGCCTATTCAGCCTCTCCCTCGGGCTCAAAATCCTCCAACTCTGGCAACATCCTTGTAAATCTTTTCTGAACCATTTCAAGTTTCACAGCATCCATCTGATAGGTAGGAGACCAGAATTACATGCAATATTCCAAAAATGGCCTAACCAATGTCCTATACAGCTGCAACATGACCTCCTAATTCCTGTACTCGATGCTCTGACCAATAAAGGAAAGCATACCACCTTCACTCTCCTATATACCCACAAATCTACTTTCAAGGAACTATGAACCTGCACTCCAAGGTCTCTTTGTTCTGCACCACTCCCTAGGATCTTACCATTAAGTGTGCAAGTCCTGCTCTGATTTGCTTTTCCAAAAAGCAACACCTCTCATTTTATTTAGATTAAATCTGCTGTTCCTCAACCCATTGGTTCATCCGATCAAGATCCCATTGTACTCTGAGGTAAGCTTCTTCACTGTTCACTGCACTTCCAATTTTGGTGTCATCTGCAAACTTAATAACTATACGTCCAATGTTCACATCCAAATCATTTATATAAATGATAAAAAGTAGTGGACCCAGCACTGATCCTTGTGGCACTCTACTGGTCACAGGCTTCTAGCCTGAAAAACAACCCTCTATCACCACCCTCTGTCTTCTACCTTTGAGCCAGTTCTGTATCCAAATGGCTAGTTCTTCCTGTATTCTATGAGAGCTAAACGTGCTCACCAGTCTATAATGAGGAACCATGTCGAATGCCTTACTGATGTCCATATAGATCGCCTCCACCACATTGCCCTCGTCAATCCTCTTTGTTACTACTTCAAAAAACTCAACTGAGTTTGTGTGACATGATCTCACATGCACAAAGCCATGCTGACTAACCCTAATAAAGTCTTTGGACTGTGGGAGGAAACCAGACACCCGGAGGAAACCCACACAGACACAGGAAGAATGTGCAAATTCCACACAGACAGTCGCCCAAGACTGAAATTGAACCAGGGTCCCTGGCGCTGTGAGGCAGCAGTGCTGCCCACTGAGCCACAGTGCCACTGGTTTTATGAAAACACATGTTTTTAAATTTCTTTTAAAACTAAAAACTGTGCATTAACTGTTTACTGTGGTGTATTGTGCACACTGATTAATAGTTTGTTTCAATGATTATTGAGTGAATAGCTAGGCAGCAAAGGTATCCTTGAAAGGATTTTTTAAAAGGTGGGTTGGTAGAGAAATTTTTAATTTTGAAAAATGCAATGACATTTCATAAATAATGTCATTGTTCGCAGTTACGTATTTCTTGAAAGCTTCTCTAGCAAAGGTCTTACGTTTTGTTCTCAAGCTGATAGTAAAAAAAAATCCCTACAGCTAATTTAAGAAATTAATTTTATCTAATTATGTCAGTGGCACATAGCTATCTTTCTCTGGAGACAAAATTGTCCTGTGACTTAGAGCGTTCTTTGTCTTGTCAAGGTGGCTTTTCAAATTTCACACAAATGCCATCTGAAGTACTGTCAACCCTAATTATTTGAATGTGGGAGGCAATGTGTTTTCATAAAACTGGAATCCATTCATTCAATTATGCATACTCCAAATATGGACAGTGGGATAGAAATGCCATGCTTTGCTACTGATGATTGATTAAGCTTATTACAATTAATTATTTCATTCTGTTGGTTTTATTTAAAGGCATTATTCTGATGGGACCAAAAAGGAACCTATGAAAATCAGCTCTATGGTGAGTCAGCTTCCAAGCAGTGGCAGAAACTGCAATCCAAATGTTGTTTTCCAATGTGATGGATATTAAGTAGAAATATAATTGTGTAGAAAATTTAGATCTTCATTTAAGTGAAATAGGTTAATCAGTTTGCTGCATTTAAACAAGGATAAACAAGTGAAGAGGGTATTCAGACTGCCTAGTTCCATCTAGTTGTGATGACCCAACAGTATTACAATAATGTAGTTAATACTTGCCCTGTTGATGCTCTGAAACTACAAAGCTTAAAAAAGAGCTTCATTCTCGCAAAGGAAGCTTCAGGCCAATCCACATCCGACCACTTGTTCTGACGACGCTTCTCACATTTGACAACTGACAAATTCTGCCACAGCAGACAAGAGAATCCACAACATTCCAAAGAAATTCACAATATTAAAAATAACACACACAACCAATTCTTCAAAAAAAAACACTTTGTTTGCTGTACCTCCCATTGTTAACAGATCCTTAAAGAAATCCCAGGATTCAGAATGCATTTTCACCAAAAACTAAGCTCTTCCTTCGCTACACTCTGATGTGCGATGCTTTTTTGTCCATATATGGTATGAAATGTGTTGTTTACAAATGAAGTAAAAAACAGGGCAATGATATTACCTTCTCACAACTTGAGTGACAGAATAACTATTTTGCATTCAAAGATGATGTCCCAGTGTTATACATTTGTAGTGAATGAATTCTTAGTGATGACATAAAATCCAATCTCAACCACGACAAGGAAGAAGTCAAAACTTAAAGGCATGTTAATCTAAATGTCCCAGGCATGTTGCAGCTCAAGCTGTTATCAGCAATTTTGAGTTTTTGTTATTGTCTGAACTGTTTCTCCTTTTGACGGGAATATGGTTGGCAAACGTTGTGCCACTGTTTAAGAAGGGTGGTAAGGACAAGCCAGGGAACGATAGACCAGTCAGCCTGACGTCGGTGGTGGGCAAGTTGTTGGAGGGAATCCTGAGGGACAGGATGTGCATGTATTTGGAAAGGCAAGGACTGATTAGGGATAGTCAACATGGCTTTGTGGTGGGAAATCATGTCTCACAAACTTGATTGAGTTTTTTGAAGAAGTAACAAAAAGAATTGATGAGGGCAGAGCAGTAGATGTGATCCATATGGACTTCAATAAGGGGTTCGACAAGGTTCCCCATGGGAGACTGATGAGCAAGGTTAGATCTCATAAAATACAGGGAGAACTAGCCATTTGGATTGAGAACTGGTTCAGAGGTAGAAGACAGAGGGTGGTGTTGGAGGATTGTTTTTCGGACTGGAGGTCTGTAACCAGTGGAGTGCCACAAGGATCGGTGCTGGGTCCTCTACATTTTGTCATTTACATAAATGATTTGGATGCGAGCATAAGAGGTACAGTTAGTAAGTTTGTAGATGACACCAAAATTGGAGGTGTATTGGACAACGAAGAGGGTTATGTCAGATTACAACAGGATCTTGACCAGATGGGTCAATGAGCTGAGAAGTGGCAGTTGGAGTTTAATTCAGATAAATGCACTTTGGGAAAGCAAATCTTAGCAGGACTTATACACTTAATGGTAAGGTCCTTGGGAGTGTTGCTGAACAAAAAGAGACTTTGGAGTGCAGGTTCATAGCTCCATGAAAGTGGAGTCGCAGGTAGATAGGATAGTGAAGAAGGCATTTGGTATGCTTTCCTTTATTGGTCAGAATATTGAGTACAGGAGTTGGGAGGTCATGTTGCAGCTGTACAGGACATTGGCTAGGCCACTATTGGAATATTGCGTGCAATTCTGGTCTCCTTCCTATCAGAAAGATGTTGTGAAAGTTGAAAGGGTTCAGAAAAGTTTTACAAGGATGTTGCCAGGGTTGGAGGATTTGAGCTATAGGGAGAGGTTGAGTAGGCTGGGGCTGTTTTCCCTGGAGCGTCGGAGGCTGAGGGTTAACCTTATAGAGGTTTACAAAATTATGAGGGGCATGGATAGGATAAACAGGCAAAGTCTTTTCCCTGGGGTTGGGGAGTCCATAACTAGAGGGCATAGGTTTAGGGTGAGAGGGGAAAGATATGAAAGAGACCTAAGGGGCAATGTTTTCACACAGAGGGTGGTACGTGGATGGAATGAGCTGCCAGAGGAAGTGGTGGAGGCTGGTACAATTGCAATGTTTAAGAGGCATTTGGATGGGTATATGAATAAGAAGGGTTTGGAGGGATATGGGCTGGGTGCTGGCAGGTGGGACTGATTAGGTTGGGATATCTGGTCAGCATGGACAGGTTGGACTGAAGGGTCTGTTTCCATGCTGTACATCTCTATGACTCTATCTAGCTATTGGCTGGAACAAAACAAGTAAAACTTCCAGTTCCTTTTATATTCGATGTCTAAGATAACTTGACTGTAGTTATTTGCTGCCTTATAATTTGCTAAAGTTGCTCCTTATTTACAGAGTTGGGGTGCTGAAGGCTATCACCTTTGGGCCATTTCCAGTGATAGTACTCAAGTGGGAAATGACTTGGAGAACAAAAATGTAGTACAGCAAGCAGAAATTCTGCAGTTCCAATTCATCAAAAGCGCTTTAACAGTCAATCCCTGCATGGTAGGTTGGAAACTAAACCTTACATCCTAACAAATTTTTATTTACTAACTGCGGACTAGTATTTCACACTTATTCTTCAATCTTCTGTTATTCCATTAGCAAGAAATTTGGGATTATAGACGTAGAACCGTTCATTGCTTTACAATTTTGCTTTGTAAGCTCATTTACAGGAAGTTTAATATTGCTATTAAAGCCATCTAATATAGATTAGCTTGCAGATTAGGGGCTAGTTGTTTAAGTAATTGTTATTTTTTTAATGCATAAACCATAGCAAAGAAATAGTATCAGCACCAATCTGAAGGAATGATTTTCAATTGTTACATGATCCTGGTGTGAATTTTGAAATTTTTTGTATTTGATTTCCAACATTGAATTTTAGCATTTTTCTCTTGAGAAATTGGAAATTATTTGTTCAGTCCCCACTTTACTACTTTCCCAATGTTGAAAGAGTTCTGCAAAATAAAATGCTTGATTCCATTTCTGCATGTACCTAAATGGTGCTTTGAGTCTACATTTTCCATTTTGTAAACCTAACGTTTGAATGGCGCTTCTGCATAAGATGACTGGAAAATGTATAGCTTGTATTTGTAGTTGATTTTAGCAATAATTATTCCTCACTACCTCATTGCTCCAATCTATTCATATTATGTTATGAGTTTTTACGTATGATTTGTTATTTCTGGGCAAGTACAAAAATGCCGTCATGTGGAAGGAACCTTAACACTTTAAGGACAGTGTAATAAATTAATGTACCAATAGAAAAGAAATATTTCAAATCTGAAATAAAGTAGAAAATACTGGAGAAACATAGCCAAATCATCCATAATGAGAAAAGGTACAGAAGCAGGGTTTTAAAAAAACACTTTTTTTTTAGCAATGTGTCACATATTATTTTTAGTAAGAGATGTGAGTGATGTGAACAGAGCCTTTTGACATGTGGGCCACGGAAGGTGTATTGATGCTTTAGGTGTCCAGAGTTCCCAAGTCAGAATATATCAATTTTCAATCCGATTGAGAGTTTACCACTCCCTCTGTCCTGCTTGGAGAATTTTGATGATCTTTAGTTTCCATTCCAAGAAAAGATCTCCTAATGATATCTGAACCTTTGTCTTCTGTTTAAAAATACCCATTGTATTTGCATTTGGAACAATTTTCCATTTTTTAAAAAGTAATAAATGCTTAGTTGTGAGCATTACTTGAATTATTTTGCAATGGTAAAAAGCTTGTAAAGAATCCAGCCAAGAGCTGGATTCTTGCCTATGTGTCAATTTAATGAAGTGTGACACTTACTTTTCTACTGCTATTCACCTATTTAGTATTATTTATTTCTGTTGCTCTCAATGCATTTATCTACCTGTAAGAGCCATAACCATCTTCCTTTCTCTATTTGCCTATATAAAGTCAGAGATTTGTTACCCTTCAGTGTATACTTGGTTTAATGCTAACTGTTCGGATAAGGAGGAAATGTACATTTCAGTTTTTATCTGTCATAGTTCTCTTCCATAAATCTTTCAATATTTGAAAATGTTAACTTGATTTCAATTTTTTTTAAAAAATCTGTTTCACGATTGAAATTTCATTTTTGCTCGAAGGATGTGAAGTGCTAATGTAAATTAGGAAAAATATTTTTATACGTTTGGAAAAAATGTCTGCATGGAGACTTATAGCATTAAACAACTGTTACAATCTTCTTTCCACAGAATAACCAAGAGCAAGTACTTCTTCAAGGAGAAGATCGACTGTATTTGAACTGTGGTGATGCGTTGCAAAATCAAAATTCAAGTACTGCAGCAGCAAATTCAGGCCATCAGCCAGTCAGGGAAAAGAATCCTCTCTATAATGACATTCTAGTTCCTCAGGGTTTAAGCACTTTATTAGGACACAGGCACTGGCATGTTGTACAGGTGATGGTTTGTACTTTTACACAGCTACTTGCGTTTCTTTTACTTGTTAATATCACTGCAAAATTTATTATTCAAGAGAGTCTATCAGTTTTAGATTTTAGTTGAAGACCTATTTAAAAACAAAAATATTAAGAACCAGTATAGACAAGTGACTGAACACATTAAAAGGTTTAGCCATTTAAAAAAGCTTCAATAGCTGTATAGTTGGTGGTTTAGTTAGTGCTATGGTATGATATGATGTGATTGTTATAATTGTGCTTCTGTCATAAAGTGCCATTCGAAGTTGAACGTGTAAAACAGTTTTGACGAGGAGTACACTAGACTCATTCTCATTTGCTCAACTTTTGCATTTTGCTGGCTTTAATCTAAGATAAGCTTTACAATTTATGTAGCACACAAATTTGGAAATCTGTTGCAATACAAAACAATTGACAGCAACTCCCTCTCAATTTAGCCACTTCTCAATTATGAGTACCTTTCTTAATAGAACTCTGTTTGGTGTTTTTAGTACAGTTCAGGCAGATGTGCCACACAATGGTCTTCGTTTCTCACTTCATTTTCTTTGTATCTCTATTCCTGGCATAGTTGTGTCCCAGCAACACTTTGAATCCCGCTGCAGGAGGAAAGCAGACTGATTGTCGGGGAGGAGATATCCAAATAGGTGTAGGAGTAGGCCATTCAACTCCTCAAACGTCCCTCAACTCACCATATTTCAAACATCTATCTGCCTTCCCTTGATCAGGCCTCCATAGACCTGTGGAATAGAGAATTCCAAACAATCACTACCCTTAGAACAGAATTTTTTGCATCACAGTTTTAAATGAGTATCCCATTATTCTATAACCATGTACCTTAGTTGAAGTTTCCACCACCAATAGAATTATTTTCTCAACATCTGCCTTGTCAAGCCCCTCAGAATCTTGCATGCTTCAATAAGATCACCGCTCAGTCTTCTAAGCTGTAATGAATAAGGATCTAACCAGTTTAGCCATTCTTGATAAATCAACCCCTTCACCTCAAGAATTGATCTAGTAACTTTCTTTTGAATTCCCTTGAATGCTACTGCATCCATTTGTAAATATGGGGACTAAATCCTATACCCTGTACTGTTGTAACAAGACTTTACTATTTTTAGAAGTTTAACCCCCAAACAGTGAAGGAAATGTTCTGTTTGTTAATTACTTAATGCACTTGCATCATAACCTTTTGAGGTTCATGCATAAGAGTATCCAGATCTTTGTGCTGTATCTTTTTTTTTGGAATCTCTCTCTGTTTAAATAATCTACCTTTTGATTCTTCCTATCGAAGTGCACGAGCACTTTCTGCGATTAAATTCTATCTGACACATTTCTGCTCAAACTATTCATAGCCCCTTGCAAATTCCTAATGTCCTCATCGCAACATTATCTACCACCCATTTTTATGTCATCAGCAAATTTAGATGCCAACTTGGATGGAGCTGTTTTTAAAAAAAAAACACAAATTTTAACCGGCACTGTTGATAAATCAGCAAAACCTACATGCCTTAAATACCGTGGTTACGTGTACATCTTGATTACCGGGAATATTTGATCAGCCGACACACTGCTAGTCCCTTAGGTGTCAGTTAATAAAAAATTTGCTGTAGTACTAAATGCAGTTAAATGTCAAAACTACTTTTAAACCCCAAACTTGTTTGTTTCCCTCTGTAGATCCATAGTACCTATCTAGAAAGTAACTGGCCAATAAAGGTGAGATTTTTTTTTTATCCCAGTAAGTAAATGGTAAAATCATAAAACTTCAAATGAATTCCTGAGATTTCATTCGTATTTTATTATTTCTTCAGTTTGCAGCAATAGACCAGCTGGGTCAGTGTGTTGCTGTAGCAGGCAAATATGGAATTGCGCACTATGCTTTGTTTACGAGGAAATGGAAGCTTTTTGGAAATATTACCCAGGTACGCAGTGAACTTAACTGGAATATTGGAATTACTGTTTAGTTATGTTAATGCTTTTTCCTTTGTCTTTTGATTTTCCTTCCCTCCCCTACAAGTATTATTTCAACCAGTGACTGTTTTTCATGAAATGAGTCTGCCTTTTGGTTGTCAGCCAGCAGTTTGACCATTGTCATAATACAGTTGAGTCCAAACTTGTCTCTGCCTGACATCTGCCTGCCTACAGGAACAAAGATCTTGGCAGACGTGAACCCATTAATTTAGAAGCAATGAGGACCAGCTAAGAATGGGTAATTTAGTTTGGGATCAGACCTGAAATATTAACCGTTAACTCTTCTGATCTCAGTACTGATCAGTCATCCAAGGTAATGACAAGAGTTGATGTATCTATTTTTAAATGTTTCGGAAATTGTGTGTTCATTGTGGCAAGGAATTTTTTTTTGGATTTCTTGCTTTATCATTCACGCCTAATGAAGTGCTAGTATGCAGAATAGAACCTTTCACTGTCCGCATTCTATTCTACAATTGTCATAGACGGCCCCTGACTACAATGAAATGTGGCTTTTCCATTTTCATTTTGAAGTAGTTCCACAGAGGCCAGTATCCAGTCACCAAGTCACCCTTTATTTATGAGTGGATGGTGCTTGGCACTGATCCAGCTCCCTCAGAGCCAGCTCTCACTCCTGTTCTATCTGTCAGGCTGTCTGATTAAACTAGATTTATAGTCCCAAATTAGAGTACAAATTAGAGTATTCTGAGGTCTACCTGACTGACCTCATTACAATGACAACATCCGCCCCCTTTTGAGTTTGAGGACATAGTCCATTTTTTTGTAGCTCCTCCTGGGGGGTTGTAGCGCTAGATTAGGTTCCTCCCACTCTGCCTCTGATACAGGCAACATGTAACGCACAGTAGGTGCTTCTTCCTCCTGGAGTGTCTCGGAAGAAATTCATTCTCTTCAGATGACAAAGGTATCAAGGTGGCTACATTCACTGTGTCATCTCAAATTCCGAGGTATTTTCAATGCTAGATATAGAGGGGGAGAATCTGCAGTTCTGGAACAGTTGGAAAAGCTGTTGAGCCAGGTGAGTTTTATTACCGCACCATTTGCGTGTTTGCAACTTTCATATGGTCCACTTGCTTTGTTCAGGACCATCACACCTACCCCAACTTTATACATCACGAGATCTGACCTCGTGTTGACCATGCCCTTTACCCACGAAGGGCCATTTGCATGGTTCCTACACTAAACTTTATTCCCTGAAGTCAACTGTCTCTCATTCCTGAATGTACAAATTCCCTGCTTGTAAATAATGGCCCATTTTCTGTGACCAATACTTCCAGGAGTTCGTGTATCACAAAGATGCACGCAGTTTTTCTATCATCGTCCCCATGTTTGATGAATGAACTCTCTGCACATCTAGCCAGTTCGGGCATCTACTATAACTAAGAATGTTGAGCCCATGAAAGGACCTGCATTGTAAATGTGTAACCAAATCCAAGGATTTCCTGGTCAGCCCCTCGAATATGGGGGAGGTGCTGGTGTTTTTTTTCCTTGTTTGCACTCTGGGCACTGCCCCATCAATGCGGCTGTATCTGCATCCAATCCTGGCCACTGGACATAACCTACCACCAACATCTTCATTTTGAAAACTCCTGGATAACCCTTAGATTAGATTAGATTAGATTAGATTAGATTAGATTAGATTAGATTAAATTACTTACAGTGTGGAAACAGGCCCTTCGGCCCAACAAGTCCACATCGACCCACCAAAGCGTAACCCACCCAGACCCATTCCCCTATATTTACCCTTTCACCTAACACTGTGGGCAATTTAGCATGGCCAATTCACCTAACCTGCACATTTTTTGGATTGTGGGAGGAAACCGGAGCACCCGGAGGAAACCCACGCAGACACAGGGAGAATGTGCAAACTCCACACAGTCAGTCGCCTGAGGCGGGAATTGAACCTGGGTCTCTGGCGCTGTGAGGCAACAGTGCTAACCACTGTGCCACCGTGCCGCCCTCATGGAGTTCAGCCAGTATCAAGCAGTGATGTTTGCTTGGGACAATCACTCTTGCTTCCGATAATAATATGCTGTACTCTACTATGATTTGGTCTCTTGGGATCATTAAAAGATTTCAGTTCTGATTGTAGTTTCCCCAATCACCACCACCAGTTGTTTCAGTTTTGCCAGGATCAGATCCTTTTGCATCCAAAGTCTGATATTGTCAGCTGTGAATAGACATGTGTCCAGAAAATTTAAAACCATTACAGACTGTTCCAGTGGCGGTACCACTGATGGTGTGTCTGCCAACAGGAGACAGCTCAATGCATCCACATTTGCTACTTGGCCTTCCTGGATGATGTTCCAACTTGTAATTATATGCATTGAGAATTTGAGCCTTCTACTGAATTCTGCCAGAACTGTGGATGGCACTACCTTATCATCCTTAGGTAGACCTAGGAAGGGTTTGTGGCGTGTTGTTGTTACAAAGTTACATTCGTAAAGGTATTGGTGGCACTTCCTGACTCCAAATGTGCTCGCCAAGCCTGCCTTCTCTCTCTGGGCATCTTTACACTCTGCTGGGTGTTCCACTCCATTGGGCCATCTATGTGCTAATACTATGCCAATGCCATACAGGGAGCATCGTATGTTGATACCAGATCTCGCTTGGGATCATAATGTGCCAACAACTTCGAGAATGATCGCTGTTTCTTCACTTCTCCGAAAGCTATAGCTTGGCTACATGAACGTTTCCAAGGTTAATGCTTTTTTAAGAGTTGATGCAAAGGTGCCAGGATAGATGCCATGTTATGCATGAACTTTCTATAATAATTCACCATTCCAAGGAAAGTACTAAGCTCGAGTACAGACTGGGAGCCAGGGCACCTTTGATCATCTTCACTTTATCTTCTGATCTTGTCAACTATGTAGCTCAAGTAAGTGTTTTGGGGTACCTGAAACACTCATTATTTCCCTTCTGAGGTGTATGCCCACCTGGGAGAAACATTTAAGGATGAAGTCTGAGTTGTCTCAGTGCTCCTTCTTGGTGTTCCCCATTATTAACACATCATCTAGATAAATGGCGACGTGGAATAGACCTTGTAAAATGTTCCCCATCATGCGCTAAAAAATTGCACAGGCTGACGATACCCCAAATGGCAATCTTGTATAATGGTACGAACACTTTTGTGTATTAATTGTAGCATACTCTGGGAATCATCATCTAACTGCAAGCATGCATGGCTCATGTCCAGCTTCAGGAAGGACAGACCTCTGCCAGCTTTGTGTATAAATCCTCTGTGAAGGATTAGCTAATTGGTCAGCTGCAAAAAGTGATTTACCGTTTGTTTAAAATCCCCACAAAGGCAGCCGACGCATCATGCTTCGTAATTGGTATGACCAGTGTTGCCCATTACACATGCTGGACTAATTGGATTCCTTCACTTTCCAGTCTTCTGGTTTCAGCCTCTACTTTTGCCTGTAAGGCAAATGACACTGGGTGGCCCTTCCAGAATCATGGGGTTACTTCCTGGTCAAGATGCAAGGTAACTTGGCTCCTTTGAAAGTCCCTCGACCAGCCATTTTCTAATCGAACTATGTTGAGTAAGTCCTGGTGAATCGTTCTCAACCAGTTTCACCCCATCAATCTTGGGCCTGAGCCTTTCACTGCAATCGGTGGCAAATGAACCAGTTGGTCTCATAAGAGACCAGAATCAAAGTTGTACCCGTAATATGTCAAGTTTCCCCAGTATTGGTTCTCTGTCTAGCCAACGTCTTGTGTTAACTTAAATGTTGGGATCCAGAGTGAATTTTGTTAACGACTGGTTCTACAATGACTGAAACGGCCACACCAGTATCAACCGCCATTAGAACCAGGTTGACCAGAACATTTAACCAGATGTTTATTTCGAATAGTTCTGATTTGGGTTTTTGTTAAGCCATTTAATTGTTCCAAACCAGATGTAGGTGAGTATTCCATGGTGCGCACACTCCTGGATACAGGCTATAAGTTTTCTTACTCAGTTTAGGTCTAATGGGACTCGTTTACTGTGTCTTGTCTACATTTCGGCAGCAACTACAATAGCTTGCCATCCCAGATCCTGAAGAACGTTTTAACTATTTCACCAAAGCTTGGCTTTGTTATGAGGCTTTGCTGCGTACTGACCTAGAGTCCCTCTGTTCAGGATCTGCCCTGAATTAAGCTATGCAATTGTCTTCATTCAAGTGATGTTCCCCAAACTCAGTCAGCCTGGCGAGGGTGTACACTTCCATTGGAATGTCCTGCACCTCATGTTTTATCTGATTTATTCTTCCTGGCTGCTGGCAATGTTTCAGGAGGGTGCAAGGGAGAAAGTGACTGCTCAGATGGAAGGGATGTCTTGATATAATCACCATATGATTTATATGGGCAGTGCCATATTTATAACAAGCTGCTACTGCACCCATTATTTCAGTCAGATGTGGAAGTGCAGCTTCTTACTGTCCTGACAAGTGATGGCTAGAACTTTGACTGTCAATGCAGAATTCAGAGCAATGAGACACTAGATTGTGGGTGACCCGTCCACCTCATCATATTTTTGTGCCAGCCTGTAAGACCATGTTGGGTAGTATGAAAATAGATGCAGCCAGGTAAGAAGCAATAATCTTTTTGCATACTGTCAGACTATTGGTCAGTCTGCGAAACTCATTTTTTTCTTATTCTCCGCAAGATAGTATGGAAGCATTTAACTGTAACCTCATCAAAGACACTTTCAAACCGAATTTAAATTTAGTTGATGTTCTGGATTTTATTCGATCTAACATGATCCTGCACATAGATGCATTTGGTCTTAATTCTATCAGTTTAAGCAGGGATAACTTGATTAGGGAAAGAAGATAAGATTCTGTCTTTATTTTACAGTTTTGTATTACTACTTAAGAGTACTTTGGTTTACTGTTCAGTCACCTGTTGTGTTGCGTGTTGAAGCAAACAGTCTCTGTATTGTACAAGATAATGCTGCTAGTCTCCTTTTTTGAGCATTGCAACTTTGAAATATTAACTTTATTAAACCTTGCTGCTTTTCTGTAGCATTTTCTCTCTCAAAGTCTCACATGCAAAATTCCATCCTAATGCTTCTGTTTCTCTAATTTGTTCCAGTCCTATAATTCCCTACCACCTGCACACAGGTTTGGTAGTCCTATGAAAGAGAAGGTTTGAAATATTACATACATTGTGATAGATTTATTTCTCTTCCCACCAGATGGCAGAAAGCGTATAATGTAGGGAAATGTGTAAAAGTAATTTGAAACTTCTTAATCTCCAAAGAAACTTGGGTACATTCTTATAAGGAAGCTTTGAGGAAGGCAAATAATATGTGAACTTTTAGTGCTGAGACCAAGGTTTGTGAAAATTGTACAGGATTTTAGTAAGACCATATCTGGAATGCTGTGTGCAGTTTTGGTCTCCACATTTTCAAAACGATATGCTTGCATTGAAAGCAGTGTTGCACAGGTTTCCTAAATTGGTCCATGGGGTGAAAGAGATTGCTTGTTGTTTTTGATTAAAGGTTGAGTAAATTGGGCCTGTACTTTCTGGAGTTTGAAAAATAAAAGTCGATCTCATTGAGAAATGCAAAATTTTCAAGAGGTTTTGTGGAATAGAGCTAAGAAACTGCTTTCACTGATCGAGGGTGGGGGGAATGGTATCCAAACATGGGGCAACATCATGGTGTCTGAAAATTTCAGAAAAGTTACTTCACTGTCTGGAATTCTCAGCCCTCATGGTTGTGGCTGTTAATAAATTGTATTTGAGTAAATTTAAGAATAGCGTACGGCAAAGTTTTGGTGTTTGGGTGATTCAAGGGATATGGAAAGTAGGCAGAAAGATGAAATAAAGTTCAAGGTCAGCCAGTACATTTGTACTGAGAGTGCGATTTTAAATAATCTTAGTGTGAGGTTTCTTAAAATTGCAGTTGGACTGATCAAGATGCATATAAAATCTCTTATCTCTGGCTAGTTTGGGAAGAGCGGGAGTACAGGACCTGACTCAGTGGTTTACTGGCAGATAAATTACCACTTGCATAATTCCAATGCAATGAAGTGATTGGTGTATACTGTTCACTTCACTGCTTAGGGCAATAAACTACTTGTGTTATAACAAAAATGGAAATTGTTGGAGCAACTTAACCAGTCTGGCAGCCAACTCTAATGAAGTGTCACTGGACTCTCCTTTTTCTCTACAGATGCTGCCAGATCTCCTGAATTTCTCCAATTTCTGTCTTTGTTTCAGATTTCTAGCATTCACAGTTCTTTGTATTATTTCATTGTATTAAAGCTTGTTAATATCAGGCTTTGTGTTGTTTTTATTACCTTTAAGTTTTGAAGGTATCAATCTTAATATCTTTATTAGTAACAAGGTATGGAATCTTTTAATGTAGCAATTCAGGTTTTGCATTCTATAAGTATCCTTTTAAAAACTTGCTTGAATGTGCTGCAGTGAATTTCAGATCTAGCCTGCCATCATTAGTTTCATAGATATTTCTAACTGTTCAGAGATGTTATTACAGCCATCTGGAGCAGATGAGACTTTAACCAGGCCTCTTGGTCCAGCGATAGGGATACTGTCACTGCACCACTAGTGCCCCACAATCATTGTCTTTATACATTTCAATAATTTTTTTAAAAGTACCGAGCATAATTAGATTCAAGACAGTTAACAAGACTGACCATAGTGAGACTTTGACCTCTTTGGATTGTCAATTGTATGAAGGAGTATGGATGTGGGTTGATGTGGTTTAAAAGCATAAGAATGTCTCACTGACTCTCAAAAAGCAACAGCTGTAGTTTTCTTGAAGCTGTTGCCAGTTTCTCTAAAGATTTACAGCATAGCAATCTAGAGGGCAAAGGTATCACATTATCACCAGTATGAATAATGTTTTGCAGGTGAGTCAGATAAGATCAGTAAGATCAGCTTGCTTTTAAATGATGTACAAATTCCTAAAATTGTATGTGACAAGCAATTTTAAAAATTCAATTATAACGCCTGAAGCACATCAGCCTCTGTCTTTTTGATTACTTAAGTTCGTTGACACATTTTTCTATTATATTGATTGCCTAGTATCCCATTGGTGTGCAGATTGTGAAAATAGTCTCATGGCTTGACAAATATATACAGTATTCTTGTTTCATATTTTAAAAATTCTGTTGATTCCCTCTTACAGGGATTGGAGCTATCTGCTGTTTTCTTGTTTTAGTCTTTTTGGTTTTGCCTTGCCCATTAATACATTACAACAGTTTTAAGCTGCAGTTGTCTTTCTCCACCGCAATCACTAAGATTTCTTTCTTCCCCTTAGCAGCTCTTTTTATCTTTTTAGTTTATCCTTTTACCTTGCAATAACTTTTAGTTTTGTCTGTTGAAATTGCATTCTTTGTTCTTTGAAACTATGATTTGATTCTGGAGATCTCTTGATGATTGAGATTTATTTGTGTCTTGTACATGAGAAGATGTTCAGTGACTTAAGAGTGTTTGAATCTGTAAATTTTGTAGCGTTAGACTTGTTGCCATCTATAGCTATTTCTTCAAAGCTTTTTATGAACAAATAGTTTTAAACACAAGTCCTTTTTGGTGACTTCGACATTCGACATCCGTCAGAACGTAACAAGTACCGTTAGCTTAACTATGTTAAAACAAAACACCATGTTTGCCATGTATAAAGGAAAAGTATTTTAACAGTATTTAATCTAGATAGCAGTAATGTTTGTAAAACTAAATTATTCTGGTTACCTTTTCCAATCCATACATGTCTATTTTTAGGAACAGAATATGGCTGTGACTGGTGGTCTCGCATGGTGGAATGACTTCATTGTTTTAGCCTGTTATAATTTGGTCGACCAACAGGAAGAGGTAAGTGAAGAACCCTTATCCGGCATGCCCAGGTTTAAATACAATTGTAAATTGCAATAAAAAACAGAAAATTGATTTTGTAAAGTTATATTTTCTAATCCTTGAGTCAAAAAATATTGTCTAATTTAGTGTATACAGAGTAAAAGTGCTGGAAATTCTCATGAAAAAGGAGACCAACTTTGAACCAAAAAGTAGGGGGTAAACTTATCCACAAGTAATATTTTTTGAGGGTTAGAATCTACCCTCTTTCATATCTCACTACTTAAGTTTTTAAGTTGCTATGTCAACTGATCACAGAGTTGTCAAATAGGAAAATGTTCACAAGCCTCGAGGATCCATTCGCGCAAAGTTGTAAGCATTTCTGTTTTCTCTTTTGTTGAATGTCTTCCCTCCACTAATCTTCCAGATATTCCACTTTTTCCGAAGGCTATCCTTCAATGGTTTGTTTAAAGAGGCATCTAAAGGTTGAACAAGACTAGTTAGACTGCTGGGAATTAATACAATATCGTATTTTTGCAATCCAGCTTCAACAATATCTTCAATAAGATGTGATCTGCACATGTCCCAGATACACTATTCACAATGCAAAACCATTCTGAAGATATCCAAGTCACATCCTTGGTTCTGCTTCTCTCTCCAAAAATGGTATCAGAGTTTCTCCAGCATTCTCTGTTGTAATGCCTCATCGCAGCACCAAACACTGCTATTCTTGGAGTTGTCACAAAAACTAGATTTTATAAAAGTGTACAAGTTTCCCCAAACTGGACCCAGGTCGGCAGAACTCAGGGACCAAATTAATAGATTGTAGCTGCATGTAATGATTTATGAACCATGAATATTTTTAACTATAACTTAAAACTCTTACCTCCCCATCCCCCAATTCAATTGCTCCTTCACACACAGATGGGCACAAAAAAATGGATGATATGGACAGAATGGAAAGGTAGCTGAATGGTCCCTGTTTATAGGCTTTGCTGCAATGATCCTTTTGGCCTGTCAGGACTTGCTCCTCCATCTTCCTTCTCTGGTACTTTCACTCGCTTGCAGGAGGCACAGAGGGATTGGTTCAGAACTAAAAAAGTCTCTGATTTATTGGTTCAAAGCAACAGCTTACAGCAACTGGTGGAAGGAAATAAATTGGCATTCTTCAAATTACATTTCCTTTAACTCCATAGAGAAAGACATTGACTCACTTTCTAGAGGTCTGATGGCTTCTGACCAAACGTGCACACCCACATGAAAGCTAATCGCATTTATTGGCAGGCAGAAGGCTTTTGTGATCAACAACTCATCATCATTTCACAGACTAATGAATTACTTTTTGCTGGCCTCATTTGCAGAAGCTTGTCCATGCTGCTTAAGGAAACAATAATGTAAACAACATTTTTACCAAGAGACAGATAACTTGTTTTTAAAAAGTGCATTAATCCTTTCCACAGTTCTTGGCTTTAAAACAATCCTTTTCATTTTTCAATCCACAATTCGAAATATAAAAGAAAGTGTTTTGTTGCTCTTTTAGACTATCCACAATCTGTGTTAACGGTTTGGGTGAAGTCCAGTTGTAGTATATCCAAAATTTGCTGATAACAAAACTGGTTGAGAATGTAGTGTGAAGAAGATGTAAGGAGGCTTCAAGGGGACTTGGACAGGCTAAATTTATAGGCTAGAACATGGCATTTGTATTATTATATAAATATGTCTAAAGATATTCATACTGCCCAAGAAAGGTACTGATGGATTGGGGGGTACAGGTGTCTAAAGAGACCTGGATATTCATGAGTTCCCAAAAGCTAGCATGTATTTCAAGTAATTAGAAAAGCAAATGGTGACTGTTTTCCAAGGAGGATCTAAATCACGGGGTCACTTCGGGTAACCTTTATTGCAATTTTATTTTCAGTACAGCTTGATTTTCTCCAGAGCATTAAGGCACACACAAGTTTTGTAATGTCTTAACCTATACAGTTTAGATTTAGCATGCACACTCCTTTGTTTACTATTTGTCAGCAGCGCTGAGTTATCTCTTCGTAATTGGATCTTTGGTACAGCATCATATGCAGTTCAAGATTTGGAAATGCCGGTGTTGGACTGGGGTGTACAAAGTTAAAAATCACACAACACCAGGTTATAGTCTAACAGGTTTAGTTGGTAGCCCACTAGCTTTCGGATCGCCGCTCCTTCATCACAGCCACCTGATGAAGGAGCAGTGCTCCGAAAGCTAGTGTGTTTCCAGTTAAACCTGTTGGACTATAACCTGATGTTGTGTGATTGTTAACCTTATGCAATTCAAGTTTGCCTCAGCAATTTACTTGAAACAGTTTGACTGTTGATAGTCCTTAACCTGAATGAAGTATTGCTGCACTCAGCAACTTATTTCATGGTGTTTCCCATGCTATCACCTCCCTTCCTGAGGCTTTTCATAATGTATATACAAGTACGTTCCTATCCAGACATCTGCCAGCTGCACCGTGCCAACTGCGAGATAATGAGGATTGCAGATGCTGTCAATAAAATATGATGCTGGAAAAAGCACAGCAGGTCAGACAGCGTCCAAGGAGCAGGAGGGTCAATATTTTGGGCAGGACCCTTCTTCAGGACTGGAAAGGGGGCTGAGAAATAAGTAGAGGGAGTGGAGTGGGGTTGGGATGGCAATAGGTGATGCAGAATAGTGATAGGTCGGTGGGGAGGATGGAGCCGATAGGTGTGAAGGAAGATGGATAGGTAGGTCAGGTCAAGAGGCTGGTGCTGGATTGGATCTGGGATGAGGTGGGATGATTTGGAAACTGGTGACTTCAGTGTTGAGGCTGTGTGGTTATAGGCTCCCAAGGCAGAAGATGCAGTGTTCTTCCTTGTGGATGTCCATGTTTGGGCAGTGGAGGAGGCTCAGAATCGACATGTCATCGAGGGAGTCGGGGTGATGGGGGGAGGTGGTGATGGATGGCCACTGGAAGGTAGGGTTGGTTGGTGCTTATGGACCAGAAATGTTCCCTCACCTGTTTCCCGAGCTTGTGCTCGGGGTACTCCATGTTAATTGCCAATTAATTGGATACTTACCTATCACTTTAGAATATTTTAAATTCCTTATTAACCTCATTGCAGCAAGTACAAAAGAATATTGATTTTTGATAATTGTTATCAGTTCCAACAAAGTTATGTGGTTTGCTTACAAGTTGTGTCTTACCATATTTGCTAGGCATCCCTATCTTTACCCTTGGGTACCTTATGTGTTCAGACATTGGAATGTAGGTTGAACATTCATTTCTCCCTGTAATGATATGGAGTTGGTGTGGGGGGGGGGAGTGGAGCGGCTTTTATTGTCTGAGACTGGTTTGCTATCATAATTTTTATTTGAATCTTTTTCTGACGTGCTTTTGGTGATCAGTGAATCTATAACTACTTCAGAATCAATATCTATGATTATCTGAAGAATCTTAACTCTTAGTATTGTAACAGATTGTTTTAGTAATTCATTAGTGTAAAATGTTATCTGTGTCGTATGCGTAAATAACTGCGGCTGCACATTTTATCTCCGTTTAGTAACCTTGAATCTATGGGGCTACTACATTTCTACTTGTGAAGATTACATTAGCAGATATTTTTCCCAAGCACTCTTAACAACTGTCAGCCATGTTCTGCATTAGCCATGGGCAGCTGTTGGTCATTATCTGTTGCTTAGTCTTGGCATCCCTCACAGTGACCTTTGCTGAGGAATTTGAGTACACATGTGAAGATAGCTTCTGCAATTGCAAAGCTCCTTGATCAGACCACACCAGGAATAGTGTGTACAGTTTTGGTCTCCTTATCTAAGGAGTGACGTACTTGCTATAAAACAAGACTTCTAAACATGGGAATTGGAACCTTTAGTGGGGTCACAACCACTACAGCAGCACTGGCTGCTTATGAGCTTTAACTGACAGTGGTAGCTTCCCTACCTCTGGGCCAGAGACCCCTACCTAGCTATATGTATAACAGCTCCTCTTTCCTACTAACAGCACCCCCTTTTCTCTCAGACAATTTTCAAGCCTCAAACAGGGCCCCAAATGGGAAAGGCTTGGGAAGCACTGCCATTGAACAGAGGTTCACCAGACTATACCCTGGGATGTTGGGATTGTTTTATGAGAGATTGAGCTAGTATCAATACCCGCAGCTATTATGGCTAGCTCTAAGTCATTGTCTCCTTTTAGGCTTTTGGATAAGATGTTAAGCTGGGTCCAGTCAGCTTTTTTGGATGCATATGAAAGATCCCATGCCATAATTGCAAAGGAGCACACAGGAGTTATCCCTGGCAACCGAGCTAACACTCATCTTTCGACCATCATCACCGATAAATCTGTTTGTGCTTGCTGTACCTGAGTTGTCTGTGCTTTGAATTGTGGTTATTGTTGCAATATAAGCAATGTAAATGCAAATCTGCCTGCTCTTTTGAAGGCCAGGGTTTTGTTTTCATAGATCTACAAAATTAAATGATGTCAGTATTTCAGCTTCCAGCTCCCCCCATGGATCTGTTTGAACTAATGTGAGAGACAAAGGGTACAGGAGAATCTCTCAATTTTAACGAATACAAGGGGCTTGGAAGGTGAAGCTGGCTATCACTGTCAGTCGATATAGGAGTTGAGCAGAAAGCCCATGACTAGTTAATTATCCATGGTCTGAGAACTGAGCTTTCAACAAGAACTTGACAGTTGATCATCCAATTGTACTTCACGAAGAACTACAGAATGTGTCACTAACTAAGCCAGCATTTATTTCCGATCCTATTTGCACTCCAAAGTAATGCTGAATCACCGTTTTGCATTACCAGAATCTGTGTGTTGGGAGAGAAGTTCCAGGATTTTGACTCAGCAATAATAAAGGAATGATGACTTGGTTCTACCAATTCTAGATGATGTGTGGCTTGGAGGGGAACTTGCACACAGTAGTGTTCTCATTCATCTTTTTCTCTGGTCCTTTTAGATGTTAGAGGTCACACGTTTGAAAGGTGCTGTTGTAGTGTATCTTTAACGTGGTATACCCTGCTGCTAATGTGCATTGGTGGAAGAGTGATTGAGTGTTGAAAGTGATGGATGGGGTGCTATTCAAATCGGCAGTTATTCCAGATTAGCATTGAACGACTTGTTTTGTTGGACCTGTATTCATTTGGGCAAGTGGAGAGTCCTCCATCATGTCCCTGTATTGTGCTCTTTAGATGATAGGCAGATATTGGAAAATTAGGAGGTATGTGCCCTGAATTCCCAGTCTCTGACCTACTCTTGCATTCACATTTGTTTAAAAAGTTGCTTCTGGTCAATGGTAATTCGCCCCGCTGTTGCCAGTGGAAGATTCAACACTGATAATGCCATTGAATGTCAAGGGCAAATGGTGAATACCAGGAACTTGTGAGGTGTCTAGGTTACTTGCCAGTGATCAGCTCAAACTTGGATACCATCCAGGTCTTGCTGCATAGGGACGTAGACTGCTTCAGTATCTGATAATGATGCTGAACACTGGATAATAATCAGTGAGCATCCTCACTTTTGACCTTATGATGGAGGGAAAAGCATTGAAGCAAATGATTGTTGGGCCTAGGACGCTACCATGAGGAATTCCTGCAATGATGTCCCAGGGTTGAGATGCTTGACCTTTACAATAACTATAGCCATCTTCCTTCTTTTTATTTTCCTAGTCTCCAAATAAATAAACTTAACTAGTTTCATTACTTGTAGCTTGAAATACTGCAAATTAATGTCTGCACTGTTGACATCTCTCTTTTTAAAATGCATATTGTAAGGACTACATACATTTTATTTGGAAATATAAGCAAAAACATGGATGTTAGGACTGCTGCAAGCAAATAATCAAAGCAAAACAAAAGCAGAATAGTATGGTATCCATAAAAGCATGTGAATCATGGAAGAAGCTGGATTTGAGGCTTTTGTCAGATTAACTCGCCTTTAGGTTGCAAAATAAATTGCTCAGCAACAACATTGGGCTTGGTTTTCAGTAGCCCCTTGCCATCGACCTAAGATGAGAGAGCAGTTGTTTCAGACCTTCAGGTGCCTGCAACAAGCTAGATCCTTCCCTCCCTCTCTGAGTGGGGAAAAGAAATAATGCTTGAAGACTCTGCAAAGAAAAAAATCACTAGGTCCAGCTGCCCAGATACCAAATTGAAATTAGCCACAGTTGACAGCAATGTGATCTCATCATTAAAACTCCTAACTCTGAGAAAGTCAGCTTATTTTCGCCCATTTTGGTTTGAACTCTTGATCCACAGACTTTGTTGTTTCTGGGATATATTTTCCACCCACTCTGTTGTTGCAAAATTGTCTGTCTTGTCTCTTCCATTTATGAACTGTTGTGTGTGTTGCACATTCTTGGTTCCCTTCACTCAGCTTTGACACACAGGACAGACCCATATGGTGGCTTACTGGTGAGCACTGCTGCCTCTCAGCCTCCAACTCCAACCTTGGGCAACTGAGAATGTGGAGTTTGTATGTCCTCCTCAGTGTGTGTGTGTGTGGGTCTCCTCCAGTTGCTCCAGTTTTCTCCCATAGTCCAAAAATGTGCAGGTTGGTTGGATTGGCCATACTAAATTGCGTCGTAGTATCCAGGAATGTGCAGGCTGAGTGGGTTGGCCATGGCAGATGTAGGGTTGTGGGGATGGGGCGGTGTGACTTGAGTCTGGTCAGGATGTTTTTGGAGGATCGGTGCTGACTTGGAACATGAATAGACTCTTTCTGGACTGAGGGATTCCATGAATCTGAGATGGGTGTCAACTCCCCGAATCCAACTGACAAAGAACCCTTTGTTCATCTGTCCACTGCGTCATGCTTTAAGGATCAGTATTTTTAACATTTTTCACATACCCATTAACTATCCTTGATCTCTCAATGAGCAGTTTCCTCACAGGACAGGCCTTGGATTATTTTTCCATGTTTGAGAGGTGCCGGAAGACTGGAGGTTGGCTAACGTTGTGCCACTATTTAAGCAAGTTGGTAAGGAAAAGCCAGGGAACTATAGACCGATAAGCCAGATATCGGTGGTGGGCAGGTTGTTGGAATCTCGAGGGACAAGATGTATATGTATTTGGAAAGCTAAGGACTGATTAGGGATAGTCATTGTGCATGGGAAATCATATCTCACAAACATGATTGAGTTTTTTTGAAAAAGTAACAAAGCGGATTGGTGAGGTTAGAGAGATGGATGTGATCTATATGGAATTCAGTAAGATGTTTGAAAACGTTCCTCATGGTAGACTAGTTAGCAAAGTTAGATCACATGGAATACAGGGACATTAGCTATTTGGATGCAGAACTGGCTCGAAGGTCGAAGACAGACGGCAGTGGTGGAGGGTTACATTTCAGACTGGAGACCTGTGACCAGTGGTGTGCCACAAGGATCGGTGTTGGGTCCACTGCTTTTTTGCCATTTATGTAAATGATTTGGATGTGAATGTAGAAGGTATGGTTAGTAAGTTTGCAGATGACACCAAAATTAAAGGTGTAGTGGATAGCAAAGAAGATTAGCTCAGAGTACAACAAGATCTTGATCAGATGGGCTAGTGGGCCGTGGAGTGACAGGTGGAATTCAATTTAGATAAGTTTGAAGTGTTGCATTTTGGAAAGGCAAATCAGGACAGGAGTTATACACTTAATGGTAAGGTCCTGGGGAGTGTTGCTGAACAAAGAGACCTTGGAGTGCAGGTTCATCGTTCCTTGAAAGTGGTGTCGCAGATAGACAGGATAGTGAAGAAGGCGTTTCATATGCTTGCCTTTATTGCTCAATTGCATTGAGTATAGAAGTTGGCAGGTCATGTTGCAGCTGTACAGTACATTGATGGCAGACAATTCTGGTCTCTTCCCCAAAATAAGAAGGATATTGTGAAACTTGAAAAGGTTCAGAAAAGGTTTACGAGGATGTTGCTAGGGTTGGAGGGTTTGAGCTGTAGGGAGAGGCTGAATAGGCTGGGGCTATTTTCCGTGGAGACTGAGAGGTGGCCTTGTCAAGGTTTATAAAATTATCAGGCACATATATAGGATAAATAGGTAAAAAGGGCAGGCTCTCTGCCTGTATTCCTGATGAAGAGCTTTTGCCTGAAATGTCGATTTTACTGCTCCTCGGATGCTGCCTGAACTGCTGTGCTTTTCCAGCACCACTCTAATCTATAGGATAAATAGGCAAAGTCTTTTTATTCCGGGGTAGGAGAGTCCAAAGCTACAGGGCACAGGTTGAAGATGAGAGGGGCAAGATATAAAAAGGGCAGTCTTTTCACTCGGAGGGTGGTTCGTGTATGGAATGAGCTGCCAGAGGAAGTGGTGGAGGCTGGTACATTTACAATATTTAAAAGGCATCTGGATGGGTATGTGAATGGGAAGGGTTTAGAGGGATATGGGCCAAATGCTGGCAAATGGGACCAGACTTAGATAGGATGTCTGGTTGGCATGAACAAGTTGAACCGATGAATCTGTTTCCGTGCTGATGACTTTATAAAGGATATATGGTTTAAGTTTGTGTTTTAGTTTTCCTATTTTTTTTTAAACTTGGTGTCAGTTTCATTTGTCTTAGATAGTAGTCAAAATCGTACATTAACCATCCTCGTGATTAAGTTGGTCACATTTCACACTTCTGACTCATAGAATAGTGGGACTTGATTGAGCATGCACATTCCATCAAAAATGATCAAAAATTATTTTTTTTCCCCTAAGACTATTGGATGAAACTATTATTACTCGTAGACATCAGTGATAAATGATCTAACAATTTTAAAGGCTGGTTTGAGTAAATGTGCCCTTCTGCATGGCAACCAAAAAAATACCTTGGTGAACACTTTGCTAACTTACAAAGCTTGTAGGTTGGTCAAATGAGTTGCTGATGGCAATTTGATATGAGTGTTCTGTGTGCAAAGTTTATTATCCTTAGAATTGATGTTGAAATTTCATCCAAGTGTTGTTAAAATTTTGATATCCACTCTCTTTTTTTCTTTTATAAACCAGCTACGACTTTATCTCCGGTCTTCCAACCTTGACAATGTTTTTGCTCATATTACCAAAGTGCAATCAGAGACTTTGCTCATAAATGTCTTCAAGGACATGGTGATTTTGTTTAGAGTGGACTGCTCTATCTGCTTATACAGTATTGATCGAAAAGATGATGGGTGAGTAGTCTCCCAAGTTCTGGTGTTTAATGCTGTTCTCGAAAGTTAGGTAAAACCAAGCATGTGAACTATTGAAACATTGGTTTGTGGTTGGAACAGTCACACTGTTGTGACATAACCAGGTATTACACTCCCTGTATTCAGTTTAGGCAATCCTTTTAAAGGGATTTTAATTTAATTGCTTTCAAACTATGTTTAATCATAGTCTAGCATTACAAATTTACATAATGTTTGAACAAATGCAGCTGCTGGTAGCCAATCCTGTCAGGAGCTGTGTAACCAGAAAGTAAAAATCTACCTCAACTATATTTTAAACATTATTTTACAGTACAAAATTGATTAGTCAAGAAATTACATTTTGCCTCAATTATTCGATTAGATTAGATTACTTACAGTGTGGAAACAGGCCCTTCGGCCCAACAAGTCCACACCGACCCTCTGAAGAGCAACCCACCCAGACCCATTCCCCTACATTTACCCCTTTACCTAACACGATGGGCAATTTAGCATGGCCAATTCACCTAACCTGCACATTTTTGGACTGTGGGAGGAAACCGGAGCACCTGAAGGAAATCCACGAAGACACGGGGAGAATGTGCAAGCTCCACACAGACAGTTGCCTGAGGTGAGAATTGAACCCAGGTCTCTGGCACTGTGAGGCAGCAGTGCTAACCACTGTGCCACCATGCTGTCTAAATTATGTTTGGAACTGTCTTCACAAAAGGCTGTGGATGCTTGAGAGAAACCTTTGCCAAGCAAAGGTATTAAAGGGGATGGAACAAAGGCCAGTATATGGAGTTCGGCTGCAGATCAATTATAATTTCAAGGGACAAGGGACTGAATGGCCAACTGGCACTCCCGTGTTTCTGCGATTTGAAGTACATCAAGTAAAGCTTTTCACTGTACATTAAAACATTCAAAGACAAAGGGTCATCTTTCATTCTGGTTTCCTTCAGTTATATATGGCCTTGTGGGTACTCCATCACAATGAGTGGTGAAATGGGCTCAATGAGCAGAATGGTCTACTAAGTTCATGGGTTTTTTTTGAAAACCCAATGAGAACTTTTTCTATTTACAGGTTTTGTATCTGAGCCTGAGTGGGTAGCATTTTACTGATCTTTTGGCTAACATATTCCTTTAACTATGAAATCATTGCTAGAAAACATATTTCCTAAAATATACAGAACTTCTATACTCTAGATCCTTTGAGAGTAGTTCAAGAAGCTATTTTACTATTTGCAAACAATGGAAATACATTTGATGAAAAATGTCAATGGTACATTAGAGTGTAGTCTTCTAAAGACTAAGGCATAATGTTTGATAGGGAATTTCCTGTATCCCCTCACTGTTGCTGATTATAGGTGAAATAAAAGCAAATATCTTTTACCAAATGCGAGCAAGTTTTTCATTGACTATGTATGAAGAAATTAAGCCATTTAGGAGTATGGTTTTTAAAGTTGGAAAGATTTACAGTTTTTAATCTGATTTTTATTTTTTCTTAAACTTTAGTCCTAATCCCACTGCCAGTGTTCAAGTTCTTCAGGAGGTATCCATGTCACGTTACATCCCACACCCTTCACTCGTGGTATCAATAACTTTGACCTCTGTGAGAACAGAGACAGGCATCACCTTGAAAATGCCACAGCAGGTACCAGATGAAATGTATGCAATTCTGCTGCCAATATTTTGTGTGATTATTAATAAAGGTCGACTTTTCAGTCTCATGTTAATTCCTTTATTTTACAGTAAAGTACAGGATAGTCCAAGATATGCAATTGGGATTAAATTGTTTCTTAAATGCTAGAGTTTGCATTTGGATTACTAATATTTGGGTTGAATCAGTAGCCATTGAAATAAGGGGAGGCGAACCCTAGTGGTATTTTTGCTGGACTATTAATCCAGTGACACAGACAATGGCTGGGGACTGAGGTTCAAATCCTGCAATGGAAGATGGTGGAATAAAAATGTCTGAAATTAAGAATCTACTAATGACCATGAAACCATTGTTGATTGTCAGAAAAACTCATCTGATTCACTAATGTCCATCGGAGAAGGAAATCTGCCATCCTTACCTGGTCCTGAAGAAGGGTTACACCCAAAACATCGACTTCTCCATCACCTGATGCTGCTTGCCCTGCTGTGTTCTTCCAGCCTCCTGTCTGTCTATTTTGGATTCCAGCACCTGCAGTTTTTTTGTCTCTAATCTTCATCTGGTCTGACCAACATATGACTCTAGATCCACAGTAATGTGGTTGATTCTCGTTTGCCCACTGAAATGGCCGAGCAAGCCATTCAGTTGTACCACAAAAGACAATGGCAAAAGCAGCCCTGTCAACTGTGTAAAGTCTTCCTCACTAACATCTGGGGTCTCGTGCAAAATTGGGAGAGCTGTCTCAGACTAGACAAGCAACAGCCTAACAGAGTCATACTCACAGAATCATACCTTACAGACAATGTCCCAGACATCACCATCCCTGGATATGTTCTGTCTCAGCAGCAAGACAGACCCAGCAGAGATTGTGGCATAGTGGTAAACAGTCAGGAAGGTGTCGTTCTGGGAGTCCTCAACATTGATTCTGGACACCATGAAGTCTTGTGGCTTTAGGTTAAACATGGACAACAAAACTTCATGTTGATTGGCACGTACTGTTCTTCCTCAGCTGATGAACCCATCCATGTTGAACAACACTTGGAGAAAGCACTGAGAGTAGCAAGGGCACAAAATGTATTCTGGGTGGGGATTTTCAATGTCCTCCACCAAGAGTGGCTCAGCAGCAGTACTACTGATCAAGCTGGTCGGGTCCTAAAAGACTTGGTTGCTTGACTGGGTCTGCGGCAAGTAGTGAGAGAATCAAAAAGAGGGAAAAATATACTTGACCTTATCCTTACGAATGTGCCAACTGCAGATGCACCTGTCCATGACAGTATTGGTAAGAGTGGCCACCGCACAGTCCTTGTGGAGACAAAGTCCCACCTTCACATTGAGAAGAGCCTCCATCATGTAGTGCCATTATCACCATGCTAAAAGGGATAGACTTTGAAAAGATCTAGCAACTCTGACATCCATGAGGCGCTGCGGGCCATCAACAACAGCAGAATTGTACTCCAGCACAATCTGTAGCCTCATGACCCAGCATATCCCCCACAACCATTACCATCAAACCAGGCGATCAACCATGGTTCAACAGAGTGCAAGAGGACATGCCAGGAGCAGCACTAGACATAGTGAAAATGAGATGTCAATCTGGTGAAGCCACCAAACAGGACTACTTGCATGTCAAACAACAAAAGCAGCAAGAAATGAACAGAGCTAAGTCCTCCCACATTCAGCAAGATCAGATCTAAATTCTGCAGTCCTGCTGTAACCATTTGGGAATGATGGTGGACGACTAAACAATTCATTGGAGCAGCAGGCTCCACAAATATCCCCATCCTCAATGATGGAGCAGCCAAGCACATCAGTGCAAAAGATAAGGCTGAAGCTTTTGCAGCAATCTTCAGCCAGATGTGCCAAGTGGATGATCTACCTCCGTCTCTTCCAGTGGCCTCCATAATTGTAGATACCAGTCTTCAGCCAATTCAATTCACTTCGTGTGATATCACAAAGCAGTTGGAGACACTGAATACAGCAAAGAATAAGGGTCCTGACAATATTCCAAAATAATACTCAAGACTTGCTCCAAAACCTGCCACTCCCCTAGCCAAACTGTTCCAGTGCAGTTAAAACATTGGCATCTACCTGACAAAATGGAAAATTGCCCAAGTGTGTCCTTATGCAAAAAGCAGGACAAATCCAACTGGGCCAGTTACTGCCCCTTCAATCTACTAGTGCTATCGAGCAGTGTCTGCTCAGTGACGCCCAGTTTGGATTCCTCCAAGACCACTCAGTTCCTGACCTCATTCCAGCCTTAGGTCGAGCATAGACAAAAGCTGAATTTCAGAGGTGAGATGAGACCGATAGCCTTTGACATCAAAGCTGCGTTTGGGCAAGTGTATCACAGAGTCCTAGCAAAAGTGGAATCAGTGGGTGTTGGGGGCAAACCGTCCGGTGGTTAGAGTCATTCCTGACACAAAGTAAGATGATCGTGGTTGTTGGAAGTCAGACATCTCATCTCCAGGATATCGCGTCCTCATGATCGCGTCCTGGGCCCAACAATCTTCAGCTGCTTCATCAATGACCACCTTCCATTGTAAGGTCAGAAGTGGGAATGTTTGCCGATGATTGTATGATGTTCAGCACCATTTGCGACTCCTCAGACATTGAAGCAGCCAGTGTCCAAATGCAACAAGATCTGGACAATATCAAGGCTTGGGTTAACAAGTGGCAAGTAACATTAATACCACACAAATGCCAGGCTATAACCATCTAACCACTGTCCTTTGACATTCAATGGTGTTGCCATCACTAAATGCTCTCTCCCCCCTCCCATTATCCAACATTTTGGAAGTTATCATTGATCAGAAACTGGACTCGGCACATAAATGCAATGGCTACAAAAGCAAGGACAAAGGCTAGGAATTCTGTGGCGAGTAACACACCTCCTGACTCACCAAAGCCTACAAGGCACAAATTAGGAGTGTGATGGAATACTTGCGACTTGCCTGGATGAGTGCAGCCCCAACAACATTGCAGAAGAATGACAAAGCGGCCTGCATGATGGGCACTGCATCCACAAGCGTCCACTCCCTCCACCACTGACGCTCAATAGCAACAGTGTATACTATCTGCAAGATACACCGCAGTAATTCACCAAACATCCTCAGACATCACCTTCTAAACCCATGACCACATACATCTCAAAGGACAAGGACAGCAGATATATGGAAACACCACCACCTTCAAGTTTCCCCCCAAACCATTCATTGGCCTGATGTGGACATATATTGCCGTTCCTTCACTGTTTCTGGGTCAAAATCCTGGAATTCTCTCCCTAATGGCATTGTGAGTCAACCCACAGCAGGTGGTCTGTAGCTGTTCAAGCTGATCCTCAGCATCACCTTCTCAAGGGCAACTAAAGATGAGCAATAAATGATGACCAGCTACTGACGCCCACATCCCACAAAATGAATAATCTTTTTAAAAGTGCCCTTTTGTTAACAGCTCCTAAAATAATTATGTTCTATATAATGTAGGCCATCCAATTTGTTAGTAGAGTGGAACACTTAAGTGTCCGCTCTAATGAAGACCTCCCAAATGAATGAATGAAAGAAATTGATGGCAAGCAAAACTTATCAAATTACTTTTTACTTTTGATTTCTTTGCCTTTCCCCATCCAGCTGTCTCCTCAACACCAGCCTCTCAGGAAATTTGGTGCTTTCACATCAACTGATCAACCAAACTATTTGCTATTTTCAACTTAGTCCTGCACCTCATCACACTTGTATGTGACTATATGTCGACTTATAAAGTAGGCAGCAGTTCTGAGCTCAGCAAATAATTGCTGGAGTCAATTGTATACTGTTTTTGACATCTGTTTCTATAGTTGGAGACTAATAATTGGTAATGAGCGAAGGCTGTTGCAATGTTTCCTAAAGTCTGATGCGCTGGAGAACAGTGAGCTGGCGAGTCAGTTGTTTGTAAGCCTGTGCTGGCTCTGAAGTACTTTTGAATAATTTTATTGATCAAATATTTGGATGATGCACATATAATTAAATTGCCATTGCATACAAAAACATAAATCGTTTCCTTTCATTAAAAGGAAGGGTGATGTGGATATTGAATAGTCCAATGTTAAATGTTTTCCCTTTTAAGTTTTAAAACCACAAGGATCCTGAGCCCTCTTGACCTTGCATTTTTGTAGTACCTGATAATCTGCTGATTAGCTCCATAATTCTAAAAGTAATAAAGGGAGATTTCAGTGTATTTCCTCGTGGCTCAAGGTCACCAATTCTCTGGTTCTAATTTAGAACAGCTAAGCTAATACAAGAGTAAAACTTAGTGATTTTTTTTTATTTTGTTTCCCTCCATATCTCCCCCACACACAGTTGCTAAAATGGCTGCTCCCACAATGAAACTAACTGTCTAAACCATACAAAGGATTAATGAGAATATCTGAGGCATGAGTAATTATACAGGACATTTCATTTTAACTGTGATGATGCAGGAATTCTGTATACTGACCTTGATCTCCACATCAGAGGTTTAAAGTCTAATAAAGAAAATTGCCATTGTTTAAGTATTCCTTCTCTGCACTATTTGGCGAAGTTTAATTCCTTCAAAATAGGTTATAGTCTTCAAATTGTCTCCAACCTATTCTACATGGAAACTGGTGACCCGAATGAGCTGTTAGAGGAAGTGGTGGAGGCTGGTACAATTGCAACATTTAAGAGGCATTTGGATGAATATATGAATAAGAAGGGTTTGGAGGGATATGAGCCGGGTGCTGGCAAGTGGGACTAGATTGGGTTGAGATATCTGGTCAGCATGGACGGGTTGGACCGAGGGGTCTGTTTCCATGCTGTACATCTTTGACTCTATGACTCTATATAAGTCTATGATAATGTTACTGAATAGTCTTTACTTTCTCTCCCTACCCCAGGCCTGTGCTGCAGAGAGCATTATGCTCAATTTAGCAGGTCAGCTTATCATGCTACAAAGGGATCGATCAGGTCCTCAGGTACGAGAGAAGGACAGCGTTTCCAAACAAAAGAAGCTTGTAAGTAAATGCACCAGAATAATTACTAAGCAGCTCGTGTGAAAAACAACAGTATGAGTGCTTTTAAAATATTTTGGAATGATGTTAGAATAGATATTGCTTTAAATGATCAACTAGCTTTTCATTTAGTCCTTTCTCAAGACGAGCATTTTGTTTTGTCATTTAGCTCCCTTTCTGTGCTCCGGTGGTGCTTGCCCAGTGTGTTGAAAACGTATGGACCACCTGTCGATCTAACAAACAGAAGCGTCATTTGCTGGAAGCTCTCTGGCTTAATTGTGGAGAAGCAGGGATGAAAGTCTGGCTCCCTCTTTTTCCTAGAGACAATCGCAAGCCACATTCCTTTCTTTCCAGACGGATCATGTTGCCTTTCCAGATCAATATCTATCCCCTGGCTGTCCTATTCGAGGATGCCTTGGTCCTTGGTGCAGTGAACGAAACTGTACTGTATGACAACTTATACACACGCAACAATGAAAAAGAACCTTTGGAAGTCCTATTCCCTTTCTGTACTGTTGAGAGGACCTCCCAAATCTACCTCCATCATATTCTTCGCCAGCTCCTGGTCAGAAACCTTGGTGAACAGGCTTTGCTTCTAGCTCAGTCTTGTGTCACATTACCATACTTTCCTCATGTACTGGAACTGATGCTTCATGAAGTATTGGAAGAAGAAGCTACCTCCCGGGAACCTATTCCTGATCCTCTGCTTCCAACTGTGGCAAAGTTCATCACTGAATTTCCTCTTTTTCTCCAGACAGTAGTTCACTGTGCTAGAAAGACTGAATATGCCTTGTGGAATTATTTGTTTGCTGCTGTAGGCAACCCAAAAGATTTGTTTGAAGAGTGTCTGTTGGCACAAGATTTGGACACTGCTGCATCTTATCTCATCATCTTGCAGGTAAGAAGTTGACACATTAAATCAACCACTAAACTTCATAGAAAAACACCCATCAAAACATTTGTTATGATTTGTAGTGGAAGTTTGTTATGAAACAAATCAAATTCAAGTCTTGAATGTATAGCAGCACGTACGATGGAGTGAGTCAGACGGTTGCAATCCAAGTACTTGTACAAATTAAATGTTGTTTTGGAATGGCAACAATGTGTAGTAAGGCAACAGTAAATTATAATGGGTCCTGCTTTGTAAACTTTGATTCTAAACCTCTGTAGGATAGAAATTTATTTACAACGACATGGCCATAGGCATAGATTGATTAATGAAATAAAGATCAGCATCCTCTTTCATGCTACGTAATAACAAATTGGGAATTGTATGTTCCCTTTCATCCTGGATTATGGTTTGTTCTCATACAACGACATGTGCAATTGAAGTTGAAACGTGTCTTTTTTCCTGCAACTTATTTAGTTGATGCCTTCACTGCTTAAAAAAACAGTTGGACAATATTGATTTTAAGTTTCCTTTCCCAGGAACAGCAGTAGCTAGCCACTGTGCTTTTATTGAATGTATTGCACCTTTCTTTTTTCCCCATGTATCCTAGCTTCAATAAGCAAGTCTGATTTGACAAAGACAAAGAACATTGCAGCACAGGAACAGGCTCTTCGGCCCTTCCAGCCTGTGCCGATCCAGATCCGCTTATTTTCTAAGGTCGGTTATCCCTTTGCTCCCTGTCCATTCATGTATCTGTCTAGATACGTCTTAAATGACGCTATCATTCCTGCCCCTATCACCTCCACTGGCAATGTGCTCCAGGCACCCACCACCCTCCTGCATAAAGAACTTTCCACAAGCATCTCCCCTAAACTTTACCCCTCTCACTTTGAACTCGTGACCCCTAGTAATTCAGTCCTCCACTCTAGCAAAACGTTTCTTCTTATCCACCCTGTCTACACCTGTCATGATTTTGTAGGGCTCAATCAGGACCCCCCTCAACCTCTTCCATTCCAATGAAAATAATCCAAATCTACTCAAACTAATCTAATTCAAACTCTGTGCTGGGTCCTCTTCTTTTTGTCATTTATGTAAATGATTTGGATGCAAGCATAAGAGTTGCAGTTAGTAAGTTTGCAGATGACACCAAAATTGGAGGTGTAATGGACAGCGAAGAGGGTTACCTCAGATTACAACAGGATCTGGACCAGGTGGCCAATGGGCTGAGAAGTGGCAGATGGAGTTTAATTCAAATAAATGCAAGGTGCTGCATTTTGGGAAAGCAAATCTTAGCAGGACTTATATACTTAATGGTAAGGTCCTAGGGAGTGTTGCTGAACAAAGAGACCTTGGAGTGCAGGTTCATAGCTCCTTGAAAGTGGAGTCGCAGGTAGATAGGATAGTGAAGAAGGCATTTGGTATGTTTTCCTTTATTGGTCAGAGTATTGAGTACAGGAATTGGGAGGTAATGTTGCAGCTGTACAGGACATTGGTTAGGCTATTGTTGGAATATTGCGTGCAGTTCTGGTCTCCTTCCTATCAGAAAGATGATGTGAAACTTGAAAGAGTTCAGAAAAGGTTTACAAGAATATTTCCAAGGTTGGAGGATTTGAGCTACAGGGAGAGGCTGAACAGACTGGGGCTGTTTTCCCTGGTGCGTTGGAGGCTGAGGGGTGACTTTATAGAGGTTTACAAAATTATGAGGGGCATGGATAGGGTAAATATGCTAAGTCTTTTCCCTGGGGTCGGGGAGTCCAGAACTAGAGGGCATAGGTTTAGGGTGAGAGTGAAAGATATAAAAGAGACCTGCGGTGCAAATTTTTCACACAGAGGGTGGTACTTGTGTGGAATGAGCTACAACTGCAACATTTAAGAGGCATTTGGATGGGTATATGAATAGGAAGGGTTTGGGTGCTGGCAGGTGGGACTAGATTGGGTTGGGATATCTGGTCAGCATGGACGGGTTGGACTGAAGGGTCTGTTTCCATGCTGTACATTCCTATGACTCTATGACTCTCCTCATAGCTAGCACCCTCCATACAAGGTGACATCCTGGTGAATCTCCTCTGCACCTTCTCCATAGCATCCGCATCCTTTTGATAATGTGGCGACCAGAAATGTATGCGTTATTCCAAATGTGCCTAAACCAAAGTCCTATACAACTGTATCATGACCTGTCAAGTCTTGTGCTCAATACCCTGTCCGATGAATGAACAACGTTTGTAAATACATCTCTACAATTGCCAGGATACAGTAATGATATTTGTAGGGAACGCAGATTTAAGCCATGTAGGCCTATAGAACTCCATTAGTATTTGCTGTTGAAACGAATTATAGAAGATTCTTGTGCCCGTCAGTTGAAAAATTGGTGCAATTGAAGAAGAGTAGGGTGTGTGTATGATGGGGAAAGAAATAAAGGCAAGTTTTACAAACTGGACCCATTAACCTAAGTATTGAATTAGTGGCAAATCCTATGGCACAATTCAAAGAATATTTATTTTCTTGTTTTATCACACCTTGTGTTTACCTCTATCTGCAATCTTTCAGTACACTTAGTACCATCCCATTGATGTAGTTTATCAGGCGCAACAGCTCCAAAAGCCAACTTCTTGTCTATGGTCTTTGAGAGGAACATTGTAACTGCTTTCTGGGGTTAACAAGTTTCTTCAGTTTGACTGTAAAGCCATCTTTAAACGTCAGAACAGTAGGTTATTAAAGAAAAACTGGAAGAATGTCATTTGATCTTGGAATGAGTTGCAATGAAGCTTTCTACTTTATTTTCCCCTTGTCATTTCCTAAAATCTCAACTGTTATGATACAGAAGGAGAAAGTGAGGTCTGCAGATGCTGGAGATCAGAGCTGAAAAGTGTTGCTGGAAAAGCGCAGCAGGTCAGGCAGCATCCAGGGAACAGGAGAATCGACGTTTCGGGCATAAACCCTTCTTCAGGAATGAGGAAAGTTTGTCCAGCAGGCTAAGATAAAAGGTAGGGAGGAGGGACTTGGGGGGAGGGGCGCTGGAAATGTGATAGGTGGAAAGAGGTCAAGGTGAGGGTGATAGGTCAGACTGGGGTGGGGGCAGAGAGGTCAGGAAGAAGATTGCAGGTTAGGAAGGCGGTGCTGAATTCGATGGATTTGACTGAGACAAGGTGGGGGGAGGGGAAATGAGGAAACTGGTGAAATCCGAGTTCATCCCTTGTGGTTGGAGGGTTCCTAGGCGGAAGATGAGGCGCTCTTCCTCCAACCGTCGTGTTGTTGTGGTCTGGCGAGGGAGGAGTCCAAAGACCTGCTTATCCTTGGTGGAGTGGGACGGGGAGTTAAAGTGTTGAGCCACAGGGTGGTTGGGTTGGTTGGTCCGGGTGTCCCAGAGGTGTTCTCTGAAACGCTCCGCAAGTAGGCGGCCTGTCTCCCCAATATAGAGGAGGCCACATTGGGTGCAGCGGATGCAATAGATGATGTGTGTGGAGGTGCAGGTGAATCTGTGGCGGATATGGAAGTTTCCTTTGGGGCCTTGGAGGGAGGTGAGGGGGGAGGTGTGGGCGCAAGTCTTGCACCTCCTGCGGTTGCAGGGGAAGTGCACCTGCACCTGTGGCTCAACGCTTTAACACCCCCTCCCACTCCACCAAGGATATGCAAGTCTTTGGACTCCTCCACCGCCAGACCACAACAACACGACGGTTGGCGGAAGAGCGCCTCATCTTCCACCTAGGAACCCTCCAACCACAAGGGATGAACTCGGATTTCACCAGTTTCCTCATTTCCCCTCCCCCCACCTTGTCTCAGTCAAATCCATCGAATTCAGCACCGCCTTCCTAACCTGCAATCTTCTTCCTGACCTCTCTGCCCCCACCCCAGTCTGACCTATCACCCTCACCTTGACCTCTTTCCACCTATCACATTTCTGACACCCGTCCCCCAAGTCCCTCCTCCCTACCTTTTATCTTAGCCTGCTGGACAAACTTTCCTCATTCCTGAAGAAGGGCTTATGCCCGAAACGTCGATTCTCCTGTTCCCTGGATGCTGCCTGACCTGCTGCGCTTTTCCAGCAACACATGATACAGAAGGAGGCCATTGACCCATCGTGTTCACACTGGCTGTCTGACCATTTTCTCTTGAGGCCAATTTCTGCTTTTCACCTGCATATTGTTTCTATTTAATCGTATAATAATGTCGTCTTCCAATATTTCCAGAAAGTGCATTCCATGCCACAGCTACTTGCTATGTGAACTGGTATTTTTCTCACTTTGGATTTGCTTCTTTTGCAAAACACTTTAGAGCTGCCTCCTCTAATGCTCAACCCATTTGTGATCAGGAACAGTTTCTCCCTTTCTGCACTTAATAGACCCCCTCATGATTTTGAAAACTCTATTAGATCTCTCTCTCAACATTCTCCTGTCTGTGGAAATCAGTCTCAGCTTCTCCAATCCAAGGAACTAACATTTCCCATTTCTGGAACCATTTTCAGGAAGCTCTTCAACACTTCATAGGGGAGGCAATGGCCTAGAGGTGTTATCACTGGACAGTTAATCCAGAAACCCAGGTAATGCTCTGCGACCCTGGTTTGAATCCTACCATGACAAATGGTAGAATTCAAATTCAAAACAAAAATCTGGAATTAGGAGTCTAAAGGTGCCCATGAATCCATTCTTGTTTGTTAGAAAAACCCATCTGGTTCACTAATATCCTTTAGGGAAGGAAACTGCCATTCTTACCTGGTCTGGCTTCCGTGTGACTCCTGACCCATAGCAATGTTGTTGACTCTTAACTGCCCTCTGGACAACTAGCCCACAAATTCATTCATCCAATAAATAAAAAACAACTCCCTACAGTGCACTTACATCCTTCCAAGTCTGATACCCAGAAGTGTACGCAGTCCTCCAGTTAAGGTTTAACAGATCTTATACAGGTTCAGCGTAATCCTCCTGTTTATGGACTCTATGTCCCCACTTATAAAGCCTTGAGTACTTTGCTTTATTCACAGCTTTCTCCATGTACTGTTACCTTTACTGACTTATGCATATTATTACACCCTAGACTCTCTGCTTCTGCACACCCTTTGGAATATTAATCTTTTCTTGATGTAGCCTCTCCATTTTCTTTGCACTGAAATGTATCACCTCACGTTTTTCCACATTGGTGAATTGATCACTTGGTCAAATCTTTCTAAAGTCCATACACTGCTACAAAGACATCGACAACTGAAATCTGAAAATGGTGAGCATAAAAAATGACAACTGGATGTCAGTGGCTGATGGCTACAATCTCTATACTTCATACTCTATGGCCCTGCCTCTCATTTCTGCAAACTATCCATGCCTTTATTATATTTTATAAGAAACAGAGCCACACAGAGTCTGAGTTCATACCATGCTCAGCGGCGAGTCAATTGATCTAAATCAGGGCAATGACTGAAAAAATAAATACTTCCTAATCAGCCTGTCCAGAGATGATGTCACACACATCTGGAGAAAGCAGAACCTGAATCTAGGCCTCCAAGGCAGATGCTAACTCCTGGCCCTACACATATCCTTGGAACATCTAGATAACAAAGACACCTACATCATACTCCTATTTATTGATTTTAGTTAGATTTTCAACACTGTAATTCCAACTAAACTCATCTCCAAACGAGGACCTCAGTCTCTGCTCCCTGTCTGAACTGAATCCTTACAGATTGCAATCAGTAAGGATGGATGACGACAACACCTCCACGATAATCCTCAGCACCAGTGTCCCGCAAGACTGCGTAGTCAGCCACTTACTATACTCTGTCCAAATTCAGCACTAGCTCCATTTACACATTTGCTGATGATACCATCATAGTGGGCTGGATCCAAACAATGATGAGACAGAATATAGGAAAGAGAGCGCTAAGTGGCATGGTGTAAAGACAATAATTTCTCCCTCAGTATCAGCAAACTGAAGGAACTGGTCATTGACTTGAGGAAGCCAAGTGCCTGTCTGTATCAGTGGCACTGAGATGAAGGTGATCAAGAGCTTCAAGGTTCCTAGGAGTAAATATTACCAACAATCTGTGCTCATCCACCCACGTTGACACTACAGTGAAGAAAGCACACCAACACCTCTACTTCCGCAGAAGACTAAGAAAATTCGACACATCCGCAATGACCCTTACTAATGTTTATATGTACACCTGAGAAAGCATCCTATCCAAATGCATTAAACCTGCTATGGCAACTGCTCTGGCCAAGACTGCAAGAAATTAGAGAGCTGTGAATACAGCTCAGTCCATCATGAAATCTAGCCTTTCTTACATTGACTCCATCTGCACTCCCCTCCACTCAAAAAGCAGCCAATATAATCAAACACTTATCCCACTGGACCCTGGGCAGAAGACATAAAAGTTTGAAAACATGTACCAATAGATTCAGGAACAACTTCTTCCCCGCTGTTATCAGATGTATGAAAGGAACTATCCTATATTAGAGTTGATCTTCCTCTGCGGCTGTACTCTGCATTCTGTTCTATCACTCTGATGTACTTAAGGTATGCAAGGGAACACTTCTCCCCGTATCTTGGTACATGTCACAATAATAAATCAAATCCCTGGCTCAGAGGTGGAGCTCCACCACTTTGCTGCATGAACACTCTCGGACATGGTGTTTGGTCTCAGTGCCAAAGTAAACTGGCTACGGTTTCTTTTCCTCCCATCCCTGCTGCAAAGTACATTCACGACAACATCGTAAAATAGTCATATAGTCATGAGGCTTCACCCCCACCATTCCTCCACCAAATGGTGTCTGATACTCACTGAGGTGAATGTGGGAATAGTAGGCATTTTAGTTTAGTCTTGAAGTCATGATAGGGTCATGCACCATTAAAACGTAAAGGCTCTGGGGAGAGAAGTAAATTGACAGGAAAAGCACAAATCTGGCTGAAGTAATTCCTTGGCTAACTGCTCTGCCGCACGTGACATTGAACTGTTTCTAACAAGAAAATCTTAATTTTAATGTGGTGACATGTTACTAGCTTGTAGTATAACATTTAGTACTCTTCAGCAACCCAGACTAGTAATCTCTCGTGCTGTTAGCACTATTGAAAATTTATTCCCAAGAGGGTCAGTTGCAGATCTGAAGATGCTCAACTGCCTGACAATACTTGCCTTTGATAGCTCACCAATGAAGAGATATTGGAAGGCTAACTGTCATTCAGCTGACTCTGAAACAAGAGTCAGAGCTTTAGAGAGGAGAAATTGGTAGTTTTTTAAAAATAAATGTGATTTAAAGAAATTCCTTGTATGGAAAAGGAGAATTCCTGATAACAGCAGTTGTTTACTTATCAACTTTATCGTGACTTAGTAGGAATCGATTATGTATATGAATGTGAACAAACAGTGCTTTCAGATCCACAGTGATTATGGTCTGCTAGTCCTGAAATGCCTGTCATGATACTTAAAACACAGTTTGTGACCAGAATTATTTGAAAATTCAAGTGAAGTCAGGAAGTCTACTTTTAAGACACTACTGGAATTGTTTTTAATGAGTAGGGTTGCTCCATTCACTCAGCCAATGTTGTTTCCATCAATTGTGCTCCTTTCTGGCCCTTCAAAGAAGCTTTTCATCATTATTAGAGTTATCAATGAGTGTCTGTGTGCTATAGTTTTTCAAGAACACTGCTGTCATGTTTTTTATTAGTAAAATTATATATAGCATAGAGTTGTTTGCTATAGTATAAGTGGAGCTTAAAATGAGAGCACTGACATTTATTGTTCTCTGCTTTGATTGGAGGCTATTGCCTTGAGCAGTTCACGTTTCCCAATATCTTCTGAGGATTGAATGATGCCTGGTTTAAGTTGGAATGTAGAGTGGGTGGCCACCTATACTTAAGGACCATCTTGGCTGGAATTACCAGTTTGAATACTGTAAATTCTATGACTGTTTATTCATTCTGATGTCTGTTTGGGTAGAAGGTCACTTACCTATCATTATCAGTCAGGATGTAGTGCAGCTGCAAGAAAAGGACCATTATCCTGAAAGCTTCGAAATTTATCAGTGAAATGTGGCACTTTTTAAACATTGACGATTACAGATTTTGTAATAGTTGGTTCTGCTATAAAGTGTGTTTCCTCAACGCAAATTGGCTTTAATGTGATTGAAAAATTTATCAGTTATTTATGGAATGCGAGCATTTCTTAAGTGCATTGGCTGTAACGTGATTCCAACCCCATTAGCTTAAATGGTGCCACTATTATGCGTTTTTTTTAATATTATAACCCAAGATCACACGAGAATGGAACTATTGCATTATGTTGGAACCTACTGCACGAGGGTACAATTTCTGCTTTAAATGCAGTTGGCAATCTGGGGAAGTTCCAATTGCTTTCAAAAATGAAGCTGCAGTTTCAATTTCTGCACAAACATGATCACTTATTGTGAAATGTTCCATCAATCAGTGCAATCAAGTATATTTTCAGAAGCATTTTTCCCCTTTAAACTTTAGTCTATATCCATCCTACATTTTCTTCTACATTTCTTCATAATATATGGCTATAATATATATAAAGAGTAAAGCACCCAGCACTGATTCCAATCGTATGCTATGGACACTACCGTCCAATCTCACAAATGGTCTTGTACCATCATGCTCTGTCTCTACCACTAAACCAATTTTGGATCTAACTTGCCAAGTAATGCTTTGTCCCATGTGCTTTATCTTCTTGATCAGTATTCATATGGGACCTTGTCAGAGACTTTGCTGAAATCCATGTAAACTACATTAACTGCACAACTCTCATCCATACCCCGTCATCTCTTCAAAAAATTAAAGATCTCACAACACCAGATTATAGTCCAACTGGTTTATTTGGAAACACTAGCTTTCAAGGCGCTGTCTCTTCGTCAGGTTCCAATCAGGAACCACCTGATGAAGAGGCAGCACCTCAAAAGTTCATGCTTCTAAATAAACCGGTTGGACTATAACCTGGTGTTGTGTGATTTTTAACTTTGTATATACCAGTCCAACACCAGCACTGCCAAATCTTCAAAAAGTATCATCAAATTTGTTAGGCATGACTTCACTCTCTCACAAATGCTGATTATTCCCAATGAAACCAGCCAAGTGGAGATTAATTCTCCTCTTCAAATTTTTTTTTCAATAGTTCCCCTATCACTGATTTGAGACTGACTGGTGTGAAATACCATGGTTTATTTCTATTACCTTCTTGAAAAATGGAAAGGCGTTCTCTTCAGTCCAGTGCTCTGGCAATTCCCCTGTGGCCACAGAGGCTTTTAAAAATTAGAGTCAGGGCTCCTATAATTTCCTCCCTGCAGGCTTGCAGTAGCCTGGGATACAACTCATCCGAACTGGGGATTTGTCCGTTTTTAAGCTGTGATATATGTGGAGCTTAAAATGTGAGCACTGGCATTTATTGTTCTCTGCTCCGATCTCAATCTCAAACACCACCTCACTCCTTGTATAACCCAAGATCGCTCGAGAATCTCTCAGTCCCTCTTCCTGAATTCTGTACCTATATCTTGTGTGTCCAAAGTGAAGATAGGTGTGAACTCTCTTAACACCCCACCGATGTCCTGCAGATTCAGGCAAAGATTGCCCCTTGATCCCTAGTAGATATGATTATTTCCCTGGTTATGCTCTTCCCTTTTATATCCTTATAGATTATCTTGGGATTCTCCCTAATCTTGCCTGCCAGTGTTTTCTCAAGCCCCCTTTGCTCTTTTAATTGCTTTCTTATGTTTCTCCCCTGTACTTTCTGCACTCTACTAAAGCTCCAATGATTTGCTTGCTTTACTCTTGTAAAAACCCCTCTTTGCCTTCTCATCCAGTCCTGAATAGTCCTGGACATCTATGGTTCTCTGGACTTGTTGTTCCTATATTTCACCTCGAAGAGAATGTGTTGGGCCTGTACTCTCGCAATTCCAGGTAAGTGCCCTCACATTTCTGCTGTAGATTTACCCAAAAATAGCTTTTCCCATATGTTGAAATAAAAACATCTCCTAAATACATTTTGAGACACCTGTCCCTCTGAATTCTTTACACAATGGCTGTCCTAATTAATGTTGGGCTTGTTGTAATTACCCTATTATTAGTTTTACACACCTCAGGAACTTGTCTTCATATTTGCTTCCTTGTTGCCTGCTGACTGTTTAATGATCTATAATACAGTCAGTTCTTCCATGTTCTTGTGCAACCCCGTGTTATAAGAAAATCGCATGCTAGTAGCACCATTTAAACTAATGGGAGTGGAATCGCTTTGTAATCAATACTCGTTTTAAAAGTTTGTGCTTTAGAAGTAGTCTCCAAACCGTCAATCATGGTATAGCGAATTCATATTAACAAAATGCACATTATAGCAGAATGATCTGTATGCTTCTAGTAGCGTGAGTGTCCCCTTTTTATTCCTAAGCTCTATCCACAAAGCCTCATTTGAAGACACTTCCAAGATGTTGTCCCTCCTTGTTATAGTAATTGCCTCCTTAATTCACAGTGCAACACCATCACTTCTTTTACACACTCTCTTTCCCACCTGAAAATCCGATACCACGAAGTGTTAAGTTGCCAGTCCTTCCCCTCCCTCAACCACATCTCTGTGATGAAAACCACATCGCAATTCCACATGTCAATCCATGCTTTTAAGTTATTTGTCTTAGTAGTAATTCTCATACCATTAGGGAACCATCTAGCATCGTCTTATTCCCTTGAACCTCAATATGGCTGAATTCTGTTTGCCTTGATTCCTTTACTAAAGTATGCTGTGTCCGTATTATACTAACACTGTTCCCTCCCCTTCCTGATCCAGTTTACGTTCTTCCAAACAGCACTAACAGACCCACTGACAAGCATGTTGGTCCAATTCTAATTCAAGTATAGGCAATCTTACTTTTATAGGTATTTGTGACAGCTTCTCTTCTGTACCTGAATTAGGATCATATCAAATGGCCTGCTCCTGTTTTGACATTTTGGTTTGAATACTGTTTCAGGTACTAATGTCTCATGCTTTAACATGTTTGAATACACCTGGGTTTAACACACAAGCCCTCTGGCAAGGAAGTGGAAGAAACTGTTAACACTGAATAAATGGAAATATCATCTCGAAAGAAACTGCATTTTTCTCTTGCAAAGGTGAAAATAGGTGTCAAGTTGTGCGAATTAACACTATCCAGGAGAAAGCAGCCTACTTGATTAACACCCCATTCACCAAGGTTCACTCCTACCGCCACCAGTTACAGCAATATGTTCTGTCGACAAGATGCACTCCATTGTTTCATCGATACTCTCAAAACCTTCCAAATCTGCAACCACTACAATCTGTAAGGATAAGGGCAATAGTCCAAGTCACTCATCATCCCAACTTAGATATAATTTGCTGTTCTTTCAGTGTTGTGTCAAAATCTTGGTGCTCACTGACAGTTGGGAGGAGAACTGCCAAGCCAATGACATCTGCACACTGCCCAGAAAATAGTTATCTTAAAAGGTACCTTAATTGATCCGTAACCTGTAAAGCAGACTTCCCAAGAAGAAGACAGGAATTCAGAGAAAACTGAAAGCGGCATGAATTTGAGATCAGAAGTATTGTTTTGTAAATCTTAATTGGGAGTTTTATCGGACTAGTATTATAGAAGGGAAGGTAAAAGATAGGTTAGAGGAAGGAGTTGTAAATAGTTGTTAGTTAATTAAGAATATGTTATACTTTAAGAAATAAATTTAAGTTTTACTTTAACCAGTTGTTGCCCTATGGAATTTTCACAGATTATGCTTAGGATAAATCTTTTCTGTGTTGCAGGTTTTAAATTAAGCAGGCGAGTTTATCCCATGTCGTAACAAAAGTGACATAGCACACCACCTCAAGTGTGATTAGAGATGGGCAATAAATGCTGGCACAACCAATTAAGCTCATAATTCAAACTCTCTTTCTTTGCTTAGCATGCCCGCACTGTAGCTTTATCCTTGCAGTGCTATGACCTCCTGTTTTTTGCAGCACTTTGAATTTTTAATGGATTAGACTAAGAACTATGTTTTAATGAAACATATTCAACCAAAATATAGAGGCTTTTTTCTGGAACTATGCCTCAATATGCAGTTTTATAGTCCAAATGAGGCTAATTGATAATTAGCCTCATTGTATTATGTGAAGGCCCTACAAACATAAGGTGGAATAAAATCTACTGGAAAGTTGAGCTTGATTGAATTTTCTTAAACTTTTTTTCTTCTGATAGAACATGGAGGTCCCTGCGGTCAGTAGACAGCACGCCACACTGCTTTTCAGCACAGCTCTGGAACACGGAAAGTGGGATCTTTGCCGTCATATGATCCGTTTCTTGAAAGCCATTGGTGCAGGAGAATTGGAGACCCCTCCACCAACTCCAACCCATCAGGTACATACTAAATGACTCATCGTTCAGTGCACATCAGTACAAATTATTGTTTTTCCATTATGCTGCCAGCAGTCATCATTATTCACTGCATCTTACTCAATCTTTACGAAAGTTGTCCATTCAATGCTGTCTTGTGATTGAGTCAACTTTGCAACAGCCAGGGAAGCGGCGATGGTGTAGCAATAATGTCACTGGATGAGTGACACAAAGACACAAGAGGTATATGGTGCACCATGGCAGCTGATAGAAGTTAAATCCAAATAATGCATTTGAAATTCAAAGCTAGTCTCAGGAAGCCTGACTATGATTATTGATTGATATGAGAGCTCGTATGTTTCACTGTTCTCTAAGGAAAATCTGATCTTACCCCAGTCAAGCATGTACCAGACTCCAGAGGCACAGCATTTAGCTCCTGCTTTTGCATTGCACTGGTGAATTCAGGCTCTAATAGTGGAACACCCGTTAAGTCAACTGCCCAACTACAGCATAAATTTTGTAGATATGCATGATACAAATGAGAAAGTAACTGCATCTAATCCTCACATTGTATTTGGTGTGTTTGTGGTAACCAATGCAAAAAGTGAATCAGATTTGAATATCAAGATATTTTTAAATTCCAGTGTAAATTCTTTGCTGGCTCAATGTTGTTACAGATTTAACTTTTTCTTTGGATAATTTCAAAAGAATTAGCTGGTCAAAGACTTCAGCATATCTTTGAAACAGCTACCTGAGCTGTCTAGTGTTGTGTGTCGTCTTTTGCTCCTCACTTCAGTCCTCTTACACATTACATAAATGGCAATTTTACATTAACTCTCCACTCCCAATTTGCAGTAGTTGACTTGAGTAAAAGATTTCCCTCTGGATCCTTCCCAGTGTATATTAAATAAGGTCTATTTTGAATTGTTTCCATTCGTTATAAAAGATAATATGCTGCTTACATATTGTTGAAATCTAAGTATTATGCTTTCTTATTATATTTCAGGAACCCAGTTCAACTGGTGGTTTTGAGTTCTTCAAACATAGAAGCATCAGTTTTTCACAGTCAGTGGAAGGCCTCAGTGCTAGTAAATTTAATCTGCAGAAGACATTAAGCATGCCTTCAGGGCCCTCTGCCAAAAGGTAATCCCACTATTTGATCTTCCTAACATGATTCTTGTTCTAAACAGATAATGTGCATAAATTATTGTTTGTTTAACTTTGCTTTTATGAAGTTTAAGTTCGATTGGCCTAGCAGGTGCAAACAAAAAGGAAAGATTCAGTATATTTTGTGAAGTGGCAAAAGGTTAATTGAAAGAATTAACCTGATGCCTCTTTCTCCCCCTTACTCTATACAAAGGAGAAACCAGGTAAGCTTGGGTGTTCTGATCCACATTTTATAATGCACAGAATGGAAATATTACTAAATATTTGCAATATAAGTGTTATAAATCTTTTTAAAAATCTTTTAAAAATTAGTGTTTTAGTATGAACATTTGCAATCTTTTGGTACAGGTGTTCTCTGCATAAACCTATTCTAGCTATGCACAAATTTGCATTTGTCCATACTGCAGCATTTTTGTTTCAAATGTTGCTGTTAAAATACACAGCCCAGCATTTAAGAATATTAATCTGTTATGTTCACCAGGGAATGAGGTAAAGTTGCTGTAGTCCTATGGGACTAAATATCTGTCCCCTCGTTAGAAAGAACTGACTTGATGTTTAACCTGAGGGTCACCACACTTCAGGCAAGGGGAGAGGTTGAGAAGGAGAGCCTTTCGTGGTAACCTCAGCCAGTGTGGGCACTGAACGCTCTCTGTTGTTATTACTCTACAATACAAACCAGCCAGCCAACTGAGCTAACCAGACACCACAGAATACATTCTAAAGCTAAATCACACTGTTAAGCTTCCTGCCTGTTGTGCACTACTTCCTGCACCTAGTCCTGTGCCTACCCAGTTCTCTCAGTACACAAGAACAGTGCAAGTTGATTCAGTTCTGTCCCTCTTTCACTCTCCATGCACGTACTAATGAAGCACCTGCTTGGCAATGCCATTGCAATCCACCAGAGATCAAGAACTCAAGCTTAGTGAATTGCAAATGTGAACTTTCTTATCCTGTTCACGTTAGATATAATAATAAAACTGCCGAATGTACCATTATGCATTCAGTTTTGAAAGAAATGGTAAAGTTTTCAAAGTGCTCACTCATTCTTTAGTGTTGATTTTTAGAAACAAAAATATTTGAATGGAGTGTAATTCTGTGTTTTGTTTTCAGGTGGAGTAAAGATGTTGACAATGCTGAGAATATGTATATAGATGAGATGCTTTGGCGTCATGCACGAAGACTGCTGGAAGAGATGAGACTAAAAGATCTCAGCAGCTTTGCTGCACAGTTGGGATTTGAGCTTATTGGCTGGCTCAGCAAAGAAAGAACTCGGGCAGCTCGAGTTGAGGATTTTGTTAAGGCTTTAAAAAGACTACATAATGACTTTCTTTGGCCAGTTCCTGTTATTCCTTCCAGCTGTTTAGTAAATTCACCATTCAAAAATGGCAAATATAAAACAGGTAATAGGGAAATGTTTAAATATTCAATTTTTTTCATTTTAACATCTCTAAAACTCATTTCAAGATTATGTATTAGAGAAACAATAAAGTAGTATTAACTATCTGGTTTCCTTCTTAAAGGCAGAGTCAAATTTTCAATCCAGAGATAGCAGTCTGGCATCGAGGGATCTCTAAAAGGTTATGGTTAGGGTATTGGCAATGTACTGTCCATCCTTCTCTAAGACCTGTGAATGGAAACCATCAGGTCTTGAGGATTTTTCACTCCTCAGTTCCACTAGTTTCCCTACTATCAATGATTTTCTTAAGCTAATGTTGTTTAGACCTAGTCCCTCATCCTATTTTAATTTCTTTGCAACTTCTAGTAAGCTATCCTTTTCTGCAGTGAATACTGAAGCAAAATAATTGTTCAACATGTCTGCAATTTCCCAATGGTCATTGACGATATCTTCACTCTAAGCCTGCAATGGGTCAATAGTACTCTTAACCAGCCATTTTTGCTTTATGTAATTATAAAAGCTCCTCTAATAGTCTTTTGTGTCCCTTATAAGTTTCCTTTCATAATTCTTGGAAGCCACTCTTATAAGCCACTGTGTGGCCCTTTGTTAGTCTTAGTATTTGCCCTAACCTGTGGGGTTTGATGTATGTTTTTGCATTTTTATAGGCCCTTTCTGTCAGTTTTAACTGTCCCTAATCATCTCAAATATCCATGGAAGTGTTATTGTAAGGTGAAGCTTTTCCTTCCCATGGGTGCAAACTGCTTCTGAATAGCATTAAATGTTTCTTTCAGCACTTTCCACTGTTCCTCGGTTGTTTTACCTAAACCCAGAATTCTAGTATTTGATCTTTGCTTATCTTTTATAAATGCTACATAAAACTCAATCATGTTGTGATCACTATTTGACAAATGCTCACAAACAGCTAGATAACTAATTAAATCAGGCTCATTGCTCATTACAAATCCAGTATTGTCGCATTCAAGCCACTTTGCTGTAGAAAACACCCTCAGAACATCTAGAAGTTCACAACCTTTCTGGCAGATGTTCTCCTTTCCCAGTGTGTGTGTGTTAAGATGAAAATTCCCTATTAAAACAACTCTTCCTTTGTTGCATAATTGCCTAATTTCAGCATTTATACAATTATATATGAAACCTATTGTTATGACACGAGGGTTTAAACCCCCCCCGTAACTTAAACCAGCAACAGAGGAATCTGTTAAAATTCGAGAGGCAAGAAAGTATTCCCAAAAATCATTATATAAAGTAAAAATTACCTACTTTATTTTTTAAGGTCTAACAGACAATAAATACTCAACAACCATTTACAACTCCTTCCTCTAACCTATCTTTTGCTTTCCCTTCTAAAATACTACTCCAATAAAACCGCAAGTAAGATTTACAGAAAAATTAATACTTCAAAACCAGCCAGCTGTCAAAACTTCTCTTGGTATCTTCCTCTGTAGAGTTGTTCTCCAGGTCGGTGTCTATGTTTTTTTCCTGTGCAAACTCCTCTGGACAGGTACCTTTCAGAAAGTTCTTACTAGCAGCCTATATCTGTTGGTCTTTTGGCAGTTCTCCTCACGGTTCAAATTTTACCGATCTTATACCCCAAAACATCGGATTGTGTCATTTGGCTTTTAGTATTGTTAATATACTAAATTCACACTTGATCAGAGTTTGGTATTTTTTAGGGGGTTGTAATTTAAACTGGCCGCATTCGAGTTTGTTTTTGTATCCAGGCAACCAACTACTCGAGCTGCTGGGCCACATGTTCCATTGTAAATTCTCCAGCATTCTGTGTGCCTCTCTAAGTCCTTCACTCTCTTAAAGGTACAGTGCTTATCTACATCTTCACAACACTGTTGTATTTTAGTTCCTTTACAATTGCTCAGATCCACTCGTATGGTTTCCACTAGGTACTTTCCCATCATTACATCTTCCCTTACCAGAGAAATGATTCTGTTTCTAATCAGTAATGCTACTTCACTCTCTCTGCTGATTTCTCTGTCCCTCCTGTAAACCTACCTGCTTTGTTTAGTTCCCTCCTAACCATCCTGCAGCCATGTCTCTAATAGCAACTGTATCGTAGTTTCCAATTTCAATCTGTGCCTGCAGCTCATTTAATTTATTAAGTATATTAAGTAGGGAAGTCATACTGCAACTTTACAAGGTGCTGGTGAAACTATATCTGGAGTGCTGCGAGCAGTTTTGGTCCCCTTATTTAAGTAAAGATATCATTTCATCGGAGGAAGTTCAGAAAAGATCTGTGGTATGGGGGGATAGTCTTATGGGCGAACAGGTTAGGACTGACTCAAGTTTAGAAAAAGTGAGAAGTGATATCATTGAAAAATACAGGCTTCTCAAGGGACTAGACAAGGTAAATGCTGAGAGGATGTTGCTCCTCATGGAAGAGTCTAGGACAAGAGGGCATAGTCTCAGAATAAAAGGGTGCCAATTTAAGACTGAGATGAGAAGGAATTTCTTCTGGGGTTGAGTGTCTTTGGAGCAGAATCCTTGTGTACATTTAATGCTGAGCTAGATTCTTGATCAGTAGGGGAATCGAGCATTATGGGAAAAGGTCAGGAAATTGGATTAAGGAATGTTGGAAGAGATATGATCCTGTTGCATAACCAAGGGGCTACTCCTATTTATATTTTTTATGGTCTGTGCATTTGCTGACATAGAAAGCAGAAAAGTGATTCCAAGTGACAGACAGACTAATAATGTACAATAACTTATATTTGTGTAGCACCATTAACAAAGTCCCAAAGTACTTGATAGTTCTGTGAAGTAAATGTAGTACTCAGCCACATGAGGCTTTAATAGGGTTGATGTACAAAACTTGGTCAAAGATGTAGCTTTTAATATGCTTAAAGGTAGAGTTTTTTTTCAATGTGTTCTTTGGATGTGAGCATCACGGGCAATGCCAGCATTTATTTCCCTATTTGTCATTAAGCAAATAGTCATAATGTGTCAACCTAAGCTGCTGCTGCTGTTCACTTGGCATATTGTCCAGGAGATAGGCCCAGTGTTTTGACCTGACAACAATGACAGAACTATGACAGAATTTTGTGTCATTGGAGGTGTGATTACAGATAGTGATTTTCTCAGGAGTCTCTTGTTTTGGCCTTTTAGCTGGCAGCAGTAATGAATTGGAAATTGCCACTGAAGGAGCATTATGAAGTTGCTGCAGTACCTCTCACCGAGAATATGCACTGCCTCCACTGTAAGCTGACGTTGGAGGCAGTGAACGATATAAGTGGTGGATGGTTTGCCGATCAACAGGCTGTTTTGTTCTACATGTTGTCAACTTGCTCGATTTGTTTTTCAAGCTGTACTTAGCCAGGAAATTGAAAAGTACTCCTGATTTTGTGTCTAGTAGATGATAGTCATGATAGTCATGATTTGGTTGGTGGGGAGTTGTTGTAGAGTCATGTGGCATGGAAATGGACCCTTCAGTCCAACTAGTCCATGCTGACCATCTTCCAAGCTAAACTAGTACGACCTGCCTGTGTTTGGCCCATATCCCTCAACCTTTTCCTGTTCATGTACTTACCCAAATGATTTTTAAACATTGTAACTATACCTGTATCCACTACTTCCTCTAGCAGTTCATTCAACCACTAACCACTCTGTTTAAAAAAAAGTTGCCCTCCTGTCCTTTTTAAATCTTTCTCCTCTCACCTTAAAATATGCCCTCTAGTTTTGAACTCACTCACCTTATGGAAAAGACCTTTGCTATTCACCTTTATCTATGCCCTTCATGATTTTATAAACCTCAGTGAGAGTAGAAACAGAGATGGACTGTACACGTGACACTTCTGCTTGAAGAATTTGCTAAGTTTCAGCTTTGTCTTTTGAACTAATATGCTGGATTCTCCAATCATTAGATTACTTACAGTGTGGAAACAGGCCCTTCGGCCCAACAAGTCCACACCGACCCGCCGAAGCGCAACCCACCCAGACCCATTCCCCTACGTTTACCCCTGCCCCTAACTCTACGGGCAATTTAGCATGGCTAATTCATCTAACCTGCACATTTTATTTTTGGACTCTGGGAGGAAACCGGAGCACCCGGAGGAAACCTACGCAGACACGGGGAGAATGTGCAAACTCCACACAGTCAGTCGCCTGAGGCGGGAATTGAACCCCGGTCTCTGGCGCTGTGAGGCAGATGATTTATAGCACATCACCCAAATGTGTTCACAGCATTTTTCACTAGAAGTGGGAGGGCTGTAGAGATTTGATCAGATCTGTTGGTTGTGAAATTGTTTAATTCTTCCTATTGCATTTTTTTTCAACTGTTTGGCAGGTTCGTTGACCTGTATTGTCAATTCAGCATGCCGACGTCCCGGTTTTAGGTATCCTGCTACAATAGCCTCCTACACTCATTGTTGAATTAGAGTTGATATCTGACTTGATGGTAATGGTATGTGGGCTTAGAAGTTGTGATTGTTAGCAGTTCTGATTGTGATGACAAATTGCTGAGTCTGGAGGAACATGAATTTGTTCTTAGGCAAAATGGTTGGTGGTAATTGGCAGGAGGTTTTCATGCTTGTGTTTAACCTGATGCCTTGAAACTTCATGGAGATCTGGAGTCAATGTTGAGGACTCCTAGGACCTCTCCATCATAATTCCGTTGCCTGTTGTACAGGATTTACCCAGTCATGGTAATAGAAGACACTGGTATATCGGCCTCAACAGTATGGTTCTTCGAGTATGACTCAAACTGTTGCGTGACTTGACTGTAGGTCACCCTCTCAATTTTGGCACAAAATCCCAAATGCTATTGAGCATGATTTTTCAGGGTTGAGTGGTTAGGGGTGTGCCTTTGCCATTTTCGTTGCTCAGTTTGATGCTGGATCATCTGTCCAGTTATCATAGTAGTGTTTTGATGTGAAAGATGACAGTTCCACCCATCATGCCAACACCGCTCATTAAATGAGCATCATTACCTGGTGCCAATCTCTTACTTTTTTACTCATACCACTGCATGCTACATTTGTCCAAAGCATCTAATACCCTCTTAATACCGCAATTAAATCTGCTTCCACCACACTTTTCAAGCAGTGCATTCCATTGCCTAACTACTCAGTGAAAATGTTTTCCTTACTTCACTCTTTAAATTTGTGCTGTATTGTATTTGTTCCATTGAGTGGGAGCAGTCTCTGTTAATCTACCCTCTTCAGCCCACCACTGGTTTTGAAATGTTCTATCGATTTCCTCTTAGCTGTTTTCTGTCCAAGGAGAACAGAACCAGTTTCTTCAATCTGTCCTCATAACTGAAATTCCTCATCCTGAAATCATTCTTGAAAACTGCCTCTGCATACTCACTAATGTGTTCACATCTTTCCTATAAAGTGGAACTCAGAACTGTACATAATAAGTCATATTTTTGTATCAAACCAGTGCAGAAAATCTATGTGACTTGCTAGCTCATTTGAGAGGGAAGTTAAGTGAACCATTTTGCTGTGGGCCTAGTCACATGTGTAGGTCAGACTGGGTAACATGAGTAGATTAATGGGACATTAGTGAAGCATGTCGGTTTTATGACAATCCGTTCAATTCACAAGTACTGTTAATGAAACCAGGATTTTATTCCAGATTTATTAAAGCGTTGAATTTAAGTTTCCCCAGCTACCTTGACGATTAGAACTAATTGGTGTTTCTGCAGCATTAATCCGATGCTCTACGTTAGTAGTCCGATAAAATTGCCACTGTGATACCATTGAGAGGCAGTGAAGTTAGGGAGGGAATTCCAGAGTTTAACTGGGGCAGGTGGGACCTAAGCAATATAATGTATTTTAATGAACTAGCACCTTAATGTCCGGAGTTCAAATTCCACCCTGCAACGTATTGGCTGTTGCTAATAAAAATGGTCATGAAAGCTTATGATTATCTAATTAAAATCAAAGTGCTTTGCTGATATCCTAGCCAATCACATGATTATAGTCAAAATACAGAATTAAACCTTATTGCCCCAGCAAAAACTGGATCATGACAAAGCACGTAGGACTAATTGATTTGTACATTTAGAGATGGCACAGGCAAATGATTCTTATTCTAAGCCGCTCTGTTATCACTCATCCTTGGTAACTTGAATAATTGAGAGGTATCAATCACAGTACATGACAGCAAGCCATTTGTTCTTTGTTGAGATACCTTGAAGTGTTAGAAGCAAATACTGCAAATTTACTTTTAATTTGATTTTTGTGTAAACAGAATATGGGTGATGTTGGTGAGGACCCATTTCTTGCCTATTCCTGTTTTCCTTAAGAAGCTCATGTTGGGCAGTGTTCATGAACTATTGCACTTTCTTTGGTAATGTTACTCCCACAATGATATTGAAGAGGAGGTTCTGGAATATTAACTAGTGAGAAGGAAATGTTGAAGATCAGATGGTGTGATACTTAATATTTCCTCAAAATTTGTTGCAGTGGTGCAACAAATGGAAGTTATGTGGCTGGTAAACTTTAAGTCCTTGCTTTCAGGATCTGTTCCTGTGATGATACCTTGTGAATGATTTTGCAAAAAAGACACGAATGCTAATGTGCGAGGAACACTTATTTTTTCCTCAGTATTCTGTATTAACTAGGGAAAAAAGACCAAATTATAATAGCCACATAAAAAGCCAATAAGGTTCCTTGGAAAATGTAAAATATCATAATGTGTGCACCTTGATGTATTGTGATATTGAGCAGTTGTAAATTACATTAAGGTTGATAGTCGGTATCTTGATTCAAAGGAGAAGCAAATATTTGAAGTTATATGCGTAAAACAAAATTAACTAGTGAGCACCAATAGGATCTTTGTTTTAACTTTCTGCAGTTGGAGAACAGTTTCTTAACTCTCAGTCAACTGAGACTTTTGTAACCAGTGATTTGGAGAGTGGAGTCATAAATGCACATGCTGGCCACATCTGTCTTAGCCTTAATACTGCACACACGCAAACAGATTCTGGCTCATTGCAAGGACCTCAGACGCAAGATGCAATTCTGTCACCATTACTTTCAAAAGGTAAGTAAGCATTTCTTACTATGAAAATATGAATTAAATAGTCAGAAAAGCACAGCCAAATGTAGGTATTAAGTCTGTCTGTATTTGTGTTGTCCTTTTTGAATTTGCTAAGTCAATTTTTAATCAAAGTAGAAGGATAATTTATACCAAATCATAACACATTTAACAAGTTACAGACTTAGTGGAGTCTAAGTGAGACAAGAAATGCAATTAAAATGTATTAGCTTACTTTATTGACTAGAGGTAGAAATACATGTGGTGCTGGTAAAACACAGCAGGCAAGGCAGCATCCGATGAGCAGGAGAATCGACGTTTCGGCCATAAGCTCTTCTTCAGGAATGAGGCTGGTGTGCCAAACGGGCTGAGATAAAAGGTAGGGGAGAGGGAATTTGGGGGAGGGGCGCTGGGAATACGATAGGTGGAAGGAGGTGAGGGTGAGGATGATAGGCTGGAGAGGGGGTGGGGCGGAGAGGTCGGGAAGAAGATTGCAGGTCAAGAGGGGGGTGCTGAATCCGGGGGTTGGGACTGAGATAAGGTGGGGGGAGGGGAAATGAGGAAGCTGGAGAAATCTACATTCATCCCATGTGGTTGGAGGGTTCCTAGGTGGAAGATGAGGTGCTCTTCCTCCAGGCGACGTGTGGCCAGGGTCTGGCGATGGAGGAGGCCAAGGACCTGCATGTCCTTGGCGGAGTGGGAGGGGGAGTTAAAGTGTTCAGCCACGGGGTGGTTGGGTTGATTGGTGCGGGTGTCCCAGAGGTGTTCCCTGAAACATTCCGCAAGTAGGCGGCCTGTCTCCCCAATGTAGAGGAGACCACACCTGGTGCAGCGGATACTGTAAATGATGTGTGTGGAGGTGCAGGTGAATTTGTGACGGATATGGAAGGATCCATTGGGGCCTTGGAGGGAGGAGGTGTGGGCACAAGTTTTGCACTTCTTGCAGTTGCAGGGGAAGGTGCCGGGAGTGGAGGTTGGGTTGGTGGGGGATGTGGACTTGACGAGGGAGTCGTGGAGGGAGTGGTCTCTCCGGAATGCTGATAGGGGTGGGGAGGGAAATATATCCCTGGTGGTGGGGTCTGTTTGAAGGTGGCGGAGATGATGGAGGATGATACGATATATCCGGAGGTTAGTGGGGTGGAAGGTGAGGACCAGTGGGGTTCTGTCCTGGTGGTGATTGGAGGGGCGGGGCTCAAGGGCGGAGGTGCAGGAAGTGGAGGAGATGCTGTGTTTTTCCAGCACCACACTTTTCAACTCTGGTCTCCAGCATCTGCAGTCCTCACTTTCTCCTAGAGGTAGAAATATGGCAAAGGTAACTGACTATATGATGAGCCTCATAGAAAAACAAAGGAATAGAGAACACTAGATTTCTGAAATGAATCATCAAATGCTAAATGCTCTGCAGTTCTGGCAGCATTTATGGTGAGAGAAAGAGTTAATATTTCAGGTTGATTGACCTTGCATCAGAATTTAAAACATTAGAACATAGAACATTACAACACAGCACATGCCCTTCATCCCTCGATGTTGCACCGACCTGTGAAACCAATCTAAAGCCCACCTAACCTACACTGTTCCATTATCATCCATATGTTTATCCAATGACCATATAAATGCCCTTCATTTTGGCGAGTCCACTATTGTTGCAGGCAAGATGTTCCACGCCCTTAATCTGAGTAAAGAAGCTACCTCTGACATCTGTTAATATCTATCACCCCTCGATTTAAAGCTATGTCCCATCATGCTAGCTATCACCATCCGAGGAAAAAGGCTCTCACTGTCCATCCTATCGAATCCTCTGATCATCTTGTGTGTCTTTATTAAGTTACCTCTTAACTTTCTCTCTAACAAAAACAGCCTCAAATCCCTCAGTCTTTCCTCATAAGACCTTCCTTCCATACCAGGCAACTTCCTGGTACATCTCCTCTGCACTTTTTATAAAGCTTCCACATCTCTCCTATATTGCGGCGACCAGAACTGTATGTAATACTGCAAGTGCAGCCGCATTAGAGTTTTATACAGCTGCAACATGACCTCAAGTGCGAAACTCAATTTTTCTACCGATAAAAGCTAACACACCATATGCCTTAACAACATTATCAACCTGGGTGGCAACTTCCAGGGATGTATGCACATGGACACAGATCTCTGTGCTTATCCACACTACCAAGAATCTTACCATTAACCCAGTACTCTGTATTCCTGTTACTCCTTCCAAAGTGAATCACCTCATACTTTTCCGCATTAAACTCCATTTGCCACCTCTCAGCCCAGCTTGCAGCTTACCTATGTCCCTCTGTCACCTGCAACATCTTTCTGCACTGTCCACAACTCCATCAACTTTAGTGTCATCAGCAAATTTACAAGCCTATCCTTCTACGCCCTCATCCAGGTCATTTATAAAAATGACAAAAAACAGTGACCTCAAAACAGATCCTTGCATTACACCACTAGTAATGGAAGTCCAGGATGAACATTTCCCATCAGCCATCACCCTTTGTCATCTTACAGTTAGCCAATTTCTGATCCAAACCGCTAAATCACCCTCAACCCCATGCCTCTGTATTTTCTGCAGTAGCTTACCCTGAGGAACTTTATCAAACGCTTTACTGAAATCCATATGCACCACCTGAACTGCTTTATCCTCATCCACCTGTTTGGTCACCTTCTCAAAGAACTCAGTAAGGTTTGTGAGGCACAAACTACCTTTCACAAAACCATGTTGACTATTCCTAATCAAATTATATCTTCCAATCTCTTATAATCCTTTCCAAAACTTTGCCCACAACAGATGTAAGGCTCACTGGTCTACAGTTACCGGGGTTGTCTCTACTCCCCTTCTTGAACAACGGGACAACATTTGCTATCCTCCAGTCTTCTGGCACTATTCCTATAGACAATGATGACATAAAGATCAAAGCCAAAGGCTCTGCAATCTCCTCCCTAGCTTCCCAGAAAATCCTAGGATAAATCCCATCCAGCCCAGGGGACTTAACTATTTTTACACTTTCCATAATTGCTAACATCTCCTCCTTATGAACCTCAAACCCATCTAGTCTAATAGCCTGTATCTCAGTATCCTCCTCGACAGTGTCTTTTTCCTGTGTGAATGCTGACAAAAAATATTAATTTCGAGCCCTTCCTATCTCTTCAGACTCCAAGCACAACTTCCCACTACTCTCCTTGACTGGCCCTGATCTTACTCTAGTCGCTCTTTTATTCCTGATGAAGGGCTTTTGCCCGAAACATTGATTTTGCTGCTCGTCAGATGCTGCCTCAATTGCTGTGCTCTTCCAGCACCACTGATCCAGAAGCTCTTTTATTCCTGGCATACCTATAGAAAGCTTTAGGGTTTTTGTTGATCTTACCTGCCAAAGACTTCTTATGTCCCCTCCTGGCTCCTCTTAGCTCTCTCTTTAGGTCCTTCCTGGCTAACTTGTAACTCTCAAGCACCCTAACTGAGCCTTCACATCTCATCTTTACATAAGCCTCCTTCCTCTTGTCAAGATTCAACTTCTTTCGTAAACCACAGTTCCTTCGCTTGACCACTTCCTCCCTACCTGACAGGTACATACTTATCAAGGACATGCAGTAGCTGTTCTTTGAACAAACTCTACATTTCAATTGTACCCATCCTATGCATTCTAAATGTCACCTAGTCACATCATAATTTCCTTTCCTCCAGCAGTAACTCTTGCCCTGCGGCCTATACCTATCCCTTTCCATCGCTAAAGTAAACATAACCGAATTGTCACTATTAACGCACCTCTCTTACTCCACAGTGCTTCCAGATTGTTGAGCACTTAATAGATTTAAAGCTTTAATTTTGTGTTATGCCTGTTGTACTTGTAACATATGAGATGTACCTTGCAACTTATCAAAAATATTTGATGATCTGAGATATAAAAACATGTTTGTATCTTTTCTGTTTGCTGATGAAATATCAGTTGACTGAATATGGAAACTTTATTGCCTTTACAGTGCTTCTGCTAAATGTTGGCTGTCTTTTGAATTATTTAATATGTACTGCACAGTGGTTTCAGGATTTGAAGGGAAGGTATTTTTGATATGTAAAGCCTCTTTTTAGAAAATTCAAACTACTGGGAGTGCATTGATCCCATACTGTTGCTAAAACACAGTTTCAAAAGATTAGATACTCTCTTCAGAATTATATCATATGATTAGTTTTTGAGCACATTGAGGTCGAGGAACCACAAAGAGATAGGAGTTTAGTTCCCTTTGTCCCACCTAACTGTAGTGATCTTATAGCTAAATTTCATTCCTGTTGAATTCTTTTTGGAGAAATAATATTTTCTGTGTCTGATTTTTGCTTGCATTCTCAGAATATTTTTTCTGCTGTGCATTTTCTGAACATTAAGGGCCAATTATCTGGACTCTGCCCTCACTAGCTTGCCCTTTGACACAGTGGGCTGAATTTTCTTCTGTAGGAATTCCCTGGCTGTTCTGTTTGGCTTATAATACTCCTATAATACTCTGTTTGGCACTCCTATAATAGTAGTGTTGTCCCAGTCAAATTCATGTTGCTTGTCATCTGCGTGTGTGGCTGCTAGGGATAGCTGGTCGTGTCGTTTCATGGCTAGTTGGTGTTCATGGATGCAGATCGTTAGCTGTCTTCCTGTTTGTCCTATGTAGTGTTTTGTATAGTCCTTGCATGGGATTTTGTGCACTACATATGAAACGACACGACCAGCTATCCCTAGTAGCCACACACGCAGATGACAAGCAACATGAATTCGACTGGGACAACACTACTATTATAGGACAAGCCAAACAGAGAACAGCCAGGGAATTCCTAGAGGCATGGCACTCATCCACAGATTCAATCAATAAGCACATCGATCTGGACCCAATATACCGACCACTGCAGCAGACAGCTGGAACTGACAACCGGAAGCAGCAGATTCAAACCACTACAAATGCCAGAGGAAAGATCACAGAAGCGCTTCACAGGAGGCTCCCAAGCACTGAGGATGTCACCTAGACAGGGGACAAAACGTCTGCAACACAAATTCCCAGCTCGGCGAACAGAACCACAACAACGAGCACCCGAGCTACAAATCTTCTCACAAACTTTGAATCTATTATTTCTATTACAGACATCTATTACAAGCTGACCAACTCCCACAGCTGCCTAGACTACACCTCCTCCTACCCTATCTCCTGTAAAAACGCCATCCCTTATTCCCAATTCCTCTACCTTCGTTGCATCTGTTCCCAGGATGACCAAATCCACCTCAGAAAGTCCCAGATGGCCACCTCCTTCCATGGTCGCAACGTCCCTTCCCACATGTTTGATGATGCCCTCCACTGCAAATCCTCTACTTCATGCACCACTGCCCTTGATCTCCACCTGTCCCAACGTGACAAGGACAGAACCCCCCAATTCTCACCTTCCACCCCACCAACCTCCACATACATCGCATCATCCTCCACCACTTCCACCACCTCCAAACATACCCCACCACCAAAGATACATTTCCCTTCCCACCCCTATCAGCTTTCCGGAGAGACCATTCCCTCTGCGATTCCCTGGACAGGTCCACGCTCTCCCTCCCCACCATCCCACACCCCACTCCTGGCACCTTCCCCTGCCACCACAGGAAGTGCAAAACCTGCGCCCACACCACTCCCTTCACCTCCGTCCAAGGCCCCAATGGATCCTTCCACATCTGTCAGAAAGTTTATCTGTACCTCTACCAATGTCATCTACTGCATCCATTGCACCCGGTGTGGTCTCCTCTACACCGGGGACACAGCACGCCTTCTTGCAGATCATTTCAGAAACATCTCTGGGACACCCGCATCCACCAACCCCACCGCCCCACTCCGTCAAGGACATGCAGGTCCTGGGCCATCTCCACTGCCAAATGGTTACCACCTGACACCTGTAGGAAGAACACCTCATATTCCACCTTGGGACCCTGCAACCACATGGGATAAATGTGGATTTCAATAGCTTCCTCATTTCCTTTCCCCCCCCCCAACATAATCCCAGTCCCAAACCTTCAACTCAACACCGCCCTCCTGAAATGTCCATCACTCCCCCTCTGACCTATCACCTTCTCCCTCACCTTCATCCACCTATCGCTTTCTCAGCAACTTACCCCCCATCACCACACACCTCCCATTTATCTCTTAGTTCCTCTCCGCCCGCCCACAGGCCTCGTTCCTGATGACGATCTTATGCCCGAAATGTCAATTCTCCTGCTCCTCCGATGTTGCCTGACCTACTGTGCTTTCCCAGCAACACATTCTTGATTCTGATCTCCAGCATCTGCAGTTCTCACTTTCTCCTAGAATACTGAGAGGCCTGGACAGAATGGATATGGTGAAGATGTTTCCACGAGTAAGAGAGATGAGGACCAGAGGGCACAGTGTTGAGGCAAAGGTGTAATTATTTTAAGAACTGAGATGAGGAAATCTTTCAGGCAGAACTAAGGAATTTATTGCCACAAAAGACTGTGAAGGCCAAGTCATTGACAGTAATTAAGACAGAGGTAAATAGTTTCTTGACTTTTTTAAGGGATCAAGAGTTACTGGGAGAAGGCAGGAGAATGGAACTGAGAAACATATCAGCCATGTTCAAACGATGGAGCAGACTCAATGAGCTGAGTGGCTTAATTATGTTCCTCTATCTTCTGGAATGTCCATGTATTCTCAAGAATAACACCCACTATTTTTGTATTTTTAGTGAGAGGTAAATCTTTGCACTTGGTTAAGTTCAGGAAATGCTTGTGATGTGGAATTTAAATTTCGTTAGCTATTGAGGCAGACCTTAACTAATTCTATTTCATAATGGAAGTCCTACCTGGAGTGTGCATGGACCCAAATAAAATTTTTATATATATATTCCTCACTTATTGTTCCTATGCCAACTTTTCCATGATTTAGTCATTAGATCTTCCTGTGACAGCTAAGAGAACAAGGGAACTTGAAACTTCTTTCTCATGTTTTATATTTGCTCTGTAACTGTTCTTATTAACATCTGTAGATGTGGCAAATAATATGAAAAACTTAATGAATGTCGTCAAACTTTCTTGATCAGTTAAATGATTTGTTTTGTTTGACTTTTAGGTGATGAATGCAGTATCGGATCAGCGACTGATCTTACAGAAACCAGTTCTATGGTCGATGGTGACTGGACTATGGTGGATGAAGGTTTTTCTGCACTCAGTCTAACACAGTCTGATTTGGAATATATATCAATGGAGTTGGCCAACAAAGGCCCTCGCAAGTCACAGGTTCAGTTAAGGTAACTAACAGTAATTGTATTTTGTTTTATAAATCCAAATCCACTGGTTCGAAGAGCATTTCTAAAACTCCATGCGAAAACAGGTACTTTCACTTGCGTAGGTATAATAAATTAAAGGGTGAAGCATTCCAGGCAGTTTTCTCAATCAAGAGTAGCCAAACAAAATTTTTCAGGGTTACAGGAATTCAAGAATTCTTCCTAAAGCGATGAATAATATTAGTTTGAAGACTGTGGGAATAACAAGGCGATTTAATATTCTTAAATATGTTCAAGATTATATTTATGGCTAAAATTTTTAAATGTATTTTGGAGTAATAAAAAATTGGCAGAAATGAATGTTTAAAAATTATGCAGTCCCAAAGTTAGAAGTTTTGGAGGCTCACTTCCTACAGTTACCTGTGTTGCCCCTCTCTGACTGGACTGTTTGTTCTTTCAGGTATCTGATGCACATTTTTATGGAAGCTGGCTGTTTGGAGTGGTGTATGATTATAGCCCTTATTCTTCGAGATTCCGCTGTGATCTGTCAGATAATCAGTTCAGTCCAACACTCTGAAGTTCCCACGGACATTTTGCAGGGTATAAAAAGTGGGATGCTAGCTGTGGATGGATGGGCTTTAGCAGATTGGTAAGTGAAGTGCAGTAAGCCTAGCATAGCTTATTCGTAACTGCAATTAAGGTTTTCAAAGAATAAAATGATTTCAAGTGATGCTTCTGCTTCTATTAGTTTTAACTTGCTGCACCAAAATTAGAACCTTGATGAAGTCAAATGCAACATATTTGGTTTGGGCAGCCGTAAAGTACAGTAATCAGATGGGGAAGTCTTGCTATAACTGTACACAGCATTGGCGAGACAATATCTAGAGTACTGCATACAATTTTGGCTGCATTGGAGAACTGTGTTCACTAAATTGATTCCTTACCAGGAAAGGCTCAACAGACTGGACTGTGTAGCCATTACAATTTAAAAGATGCAAAAGTGATCTTATTGAAGTTTTTAAGATACCAGGAGCACTTAAGAGTTCCTGTTGAGAATGTGTGTTTGTTTGGTGAGGGAGACGAAAATGGCTGGAGGAGGGGTGAGGGGTGTGGGGCGTGGGGCACAGTTTCAAAGTGAACGATTTCCCAGCAAAAGTAATAGAGTTTTAGAGTTTTACAGTACAGAGAAAAGGTCTTTTGGCCCTCCATGTCTGCCACAGTCATCAAGCATTCTAATTTGATGTTCCAACATTTGACCCACAACCTGTAAGCTGTGACATTTCAAGTGCTCATCTAAATATTTCTGGAAACTCTTCAGGGTTTCTGCATTTTTGGCAGTGAGTTTCAGATACCTGCCATCCTCTGGATGAAAGCGTTTCCTTAATCCCTCTAAAATTCCTGCTCCAGACCTTGAAATTGTCCCCTAACTTTTGACTCCTCTACTAAGGGGAAAAATTTCTCCTAATCATCCTTCATGTGATGTACGCCACATTCCACTCTCCCCTCAGTTTTTTCTGTTCTAAGGAAAATATTCACAGCATATCTAATCTCTCTTCATAGGCGAATTATATTCGCCAAAATCTCTAACCTAATCATCTGATATATCCTCCATTCTCCTGTTATTGTCAAGTCAGGTGATCGACCCTGCTTCAATAAAGAGTGCAGGAGGACATGCCAGGTGCAGCACCAGGCATAACTAAAAGTGAGGTGTTAACCTAATGAAGCTACAACATAGGGTTACTTGTATGCCAATCAGAAGGCACAGCATGCACAAACAGGGATAAATGATCCCACAGTCAATGAATCAGAAGCTAACAAGGTCTAAGCTCTGTAGACCTACCACATCCAGTTGTGGTGGTAGACAAATAAATAATTCCTCCGGAGAGAGATTTCCACGAGTAGCCCCATTTTTAATGGTGGTGCAGCCCATCACATCATTGCAGAAGGTCAGGCTGAAGCATTTGAAGCAGTCTTCATCCAGAAGTGCCAAGTGCATAATCCATCTTGGCTTCCTGTGGAGGTCAACAGCATCTCACATACCAGCCTTAAGAAAAATTGGTTTACTCCATGTGAAATCAAAGAATTTCTGAAGACATAAAATACTGCATGGGCAATGGGCCCAGACAAAATTCTGCCAATAATACTTCTGTCGCAGGAATTTGTGATACCCCTGCCAAACTATTCCTGGGCATCTGCAATGCTAGCAGTGTGGAAAATTGTGCTTTACACCAAGCAAAGCAAATCCTAGCTGGCCAGTTACTGCCCTGTCTGTCTGCTTTTCATCAGTAAACTGATGGAAGGGGCCATCTTAAATACTGTCAAGCAATAATTTGCTCATTTCTGCCAGGGCCACTTACCTCTTGATCTCATTACAACCTTGGTTCAAACATAGGCAAAAGAGGAATCTTCAGAGGTGTGCTGAGAGTGACTGTCCTTGACATCAAGATAGCATTTGACCAGTAATGGCACTAAGGATCTCTAGCAAAACTGGAATCAATGAGACTTGGGTAAATTCTCCATTAGTTGAAGACTTGCCTGTTAAAAAGGAAGCTGATTGTAGTTGTTGCAGGTCAACCCTCTCAACCCCATGGCACCTTTACAGGATCTCTTCAGGGTAGTGTCCTGGGCCCAACTATTCCCAGCTGCTTCTTTAAATAGTTACATTCCATCATGACAAAAATGGAGATGTTTGATGATTGCATAGTGATCACCAGTCACTATTCCTCATATCCACGTGCAGCAAGACCTAAAGCAGCATCCAGGCTTGGCTTGAACTCCGCAAAGATATTTGCAACTTAAATGTCAGGCAATGGTGATAGGCCATTGCTATATCCCCAACTATCAGATTTCTGGGGGGTTACTCATGCAAAAATTGAATTGGACCATCTAATTACTGTGACTATGAAACAGGTCAGAGGTTAGGACTTCTAAAAGCAAATAAATTGCCTCTTGTGTCCTAATGCCTGTTCATCATCTAAAAGGCACAATTCAGGAGAATTATGGAGTACTCCCCACTTGGCTGAATGGATACAACCTTAATAATGTTCAGTGTGTTTGATTAGCTTTAACAACTGTACACCTAATCACCTTTAACAGTCACTTCTTCACTATTTGACCTGTGAAGCAGTTTGTGCTACTTACAAGATCCACTGCACAAGCTCACCTCGGCTATTTGAGCAGCACCTTCCAAAATCACAATGTCTGCTGCTTGGAAGGTCAAGGACAACAGTTGAATGTAGCACCACCACCTACAGGTTCTCCTTTAAATCTTATACAATCCTTATTGGGAAGTACGTTGCCATTCTTTCACTGTCCTTGGGTCAAAATCCTGGAATTCCATTCTTAACAGCAGTGTTAGGATGTCCCTAAACTCCATGGACTGTAGTGGGGTTCAAGAAGACATCTGACCACCACCACCACCAGGGATTTTCAGGATATGCAATAAACGTCAGCCAAGCCAACGATACCCGCACCCTATCAAACTATAGGTGTAATGAGCCGAAAAATGGGCATTCTGTGCTGAGTCATTCTGTATGATTCTGTCAAACATATACCTTAGTAATCGAAATATACTACTAATTGTTACCTCCACATTCCGATTTAAAAATTGCATTCATGAAATATAATCAATTTGTTTCTATCGATCTGTTTTAATGAGCTTCATGTTGAGAATGTAAAAGGTTTTATGGTGCAATGGGTCGCATTTCAGCATCTGACCCAGCAGCTCCTGTTTAGAGTCTTGCTCTAGAGGACTTGATGGCCAGGCAAAGTGCATTCATAATGTTGTTAAACGAGCCACATATCAACCTATAAATCTTCAAATTTAACTGCGTAAGTGGTAGCCAATGAACCAGGAGAATCTCCGAGCTGGCTGTGCCTGATGTGGAGTAGGAGAAAGTGAGGTCTGCAGATGCTGGAGATCAGAGCTGGAAATGTGTTGCTGGAAAAGCGCAGCAGGTCAGGCAGCATCCAGGGAACAGGAGAATCGACGTTTCGGGCATAAGCCCTTCTTCAGCCCTCCTGAAGAAGGGCTTATGCCCGAAACGTCGATTCTCCTGTTCCCTGGATGCTGCCTGACCTGATGTGGAGTAGCAAATCTCAACCTCTGGTGACAGGCTAGTAACAGTCAGGAAAAACTAGCCATGGAAACAGAAGTATGCACATGCTTTGTCTGCCTCATGTCAATAGATACTTGAAGTCCTCTATTTTGAGAGAGTTAAAAAAACAATATTCTTATTGCACCAGAATTGCATTAAAAATCCATCTTTTAAAATTAAGTAGAGGTTTCAATTTTTCTGTAGTTCAGAATATCTTCAAAAATAAGTAACTAGAGAGAACAGTTTCCAGGTTAACAAGCGGACCCCAGAGGTCTTCAGTGTTCTGACAGTCTGGAGTCAGGTGAACAATGAGCATACTGGGCCAGATATGTCAGGAGTGGCAAACTCTGCCACTTTGACCCTTCTCTTTACAAAAGGAGAGAGCTCTATTTCTGATCAGCGATTCCAATTGAGGCTCCTTCAGAAATGATTCTTATAGTTCCCTTGTAGTGGCCTGCTGTAGGTGTGGTGTGTGAGGCAAGTATAGGGTCAGTTGAATAGATACTCAGAAGTTAGAGTACATTTAGTTTCTCAGGAAAAGTTAGAATATTATTTAATTTCATCAAAACTCTACAAATTCTCCAATTTTTAAATGGAGTCTTTAAGGTTCCAGGCATGAACGAATCATGCACAACAGCATTCTTTAAGAGAAAATCTGATCAATATGTTAAATTCTGAGGCAAGGTTTATAATTAAATTAACATAGATTGAGAAGGGCTTGCTTATCTCCCAACCAGAATTTTCAGTTCTGCTGTACTTCCCCTCTGCTCTTTACCCAGCTTCTGGTGTGCAAAGAAGAGGCAGCTAATTCCATCAGATTTGCTGATCCTGCAAAGCCACTCAGTGCAGCTGCTGTTGTCATTCTCTCACAAACCATGTTACAAGATAGTTTCATGGTCATTGGGTGTCAGCTATTTGGGAAGTGAGCCAGCTTTAATAGACCTAAAAGGATGAGATCTGGGCATTTGGTTCATAGCGAAATGGATCAGGTTAGCCGAGTTTACATATTGACGATGAGGATCTATATGCTGCTGTATTGAAGTTTTTTGGAGTTTAAACTTCCAGATGACCTCAGTGTAATTTATTGATTTTGTCATCTTGCATCTTTTTAGAATACATGCTGGTCTTATGTCTTTGTTTCTATGCACTTGAAACTTGTTAATCTGTTTTTAAATACTTCAGATGTGACTAATAGAATGAAAGGTCAACTATGAAAATATCAAAATGTCTATATTGTTTTTTTTATGTGTAAAGAACAGCTGAATAAATATTGAGGAGAATACTGCTGTTGTGTTTCACACAGTAAACATTTTCTCTCTCTCACCCTCTCTTCCACCACTACCCGGTGCTGATTTGATACTGCCAGCCCTGGATACAAGCCATTTCTGAATCGTATAAAGCCCCAGCTGCAGAAATTGAACGAGATCACAGAGGAGCAGATTCAGCCTGAAGCTTTTCAGCCTTTGAGCCGGGTCAGCATATCAAAGACAGTGGAGGCCCCCAGCTCTTGGACAGAGGACAATAGAAATGCTGCAAGTCATATTAACGGTAGCCAGAATGATGGCAGTGGGATTACCAGCAGGCCGGAAGATGACGGTCAAGAGGAAGAAGAGGAGCAGCAACTTGAGGACGAAGGGAGTTATGAGTGTTCTGTGTCATGAATTGGTTATCTTCAGACAGCTGCACTCCAAACTTTAGAAATGACAAATGAATCACTAGTGCCTTGTGTTAGTGTTGTGCACATGCCTTACTGCGTACTAGAGAAAATGTGTCTCACTTAGAGGTATAGAATATCAATTTTGATGTTTCATGCTCCCTAAAAGTAAAAGCAATATCCTGGAGTCACTTCTGGAGTTTGCTGGCATGTACACCCCCAGTCCAGAGATCACCCCTGTAAATGTGATTTATCATTCCCTGTGCTCCCTGGAATAATTGAATGTCCAAGCTGCAAAATTATTAGGGAAAATGAATTCATGATAGTGAGGATGACTTATGGAAAAATATGTTTCTAAAAACAGTGATATTTTATTGCTGCATTTGTAGGTACTTGACTCCATTCCATTAATGCTTTTGCAAGATGCTCTGTGTTTCAAATGTGGTTTGATAATGCTTCTATTCTGGCATGACTGAGGGAGTCTCTCAAAGGTTCTCTCAGGACAGAGTAAAATGTCCCAAATTCCTGTTCATTTTTTGGTCAGTCCAGAGAATTTTAAGGACACATGCTGCATATAACCGAGGTGAAAAAGCAAAATCTAGGCAATGTATTCATTGGTAGTGGTTTGAGGAATGGAATAGCAGAGTGTTTGGAAGCATTGTAATATTTTTAACATCTGAATAATTTGATTTTTAAGGATGTTTGAATTTTGAGTCAAACTACAAGTTAATCTGTTATTTTTCTGTGCTCCTGGTGGCTTAGAAATTCTTACATAACTGAGCCATAATGTAATGCGGAGACCTGGAAAATATATTTACCACAAGACTTTTCTATTACTCTTTTGGCATTGAGTTTTTAAACATCTATGTCTGTAAGAATAAGTAAAGCCAGTGACTATTCCACAGAAAAGTTGCAAAATACAGATCTCTTGTAAACAGTCAGGAGGAAAGCGTGAATTTAATTTCAAAAGACAGTGTTATTCTCAATTAAGCGCAAATTGCTCTTATCTTTGCAAAATAAGAGTTGATTAAAGTGCTATATTAATTGGAAAGAGGCAAGTCCTCATTTTCCACATCAGTGTTCTCTTTTTCTTCTGCAGGTCCTGAATGTTGCCCCCTTACAACTTGAAGTGAGAAATGAAATATTTTTAAAATATTCTTCAATTGTATAAGATAATTAATTTCCACTTCATTTAGATTGAATACATTATTACAGGGTTCGCAACTAAGGTGTATGTAATGCAAACGTATATACCCTTTCCACTGTGTTGATCTTAAGCTGTTAATAGATTGTTGGAGACTTAACAAGAGTGTATACAGCCTCTTGGAGTGGATTCCTTGGAAATAAGGTGCCCTTAGATCCAAGGATTGCTGCTTATCATGATAGAGTTGTAAAGAAAACAAGCTACCATTACAGCCACATATATCCCAACAACTTCCTGTGATTTCTTCTCAGGGGGATAAGTAAACTGCTTTTCACTACTTTATTCATGAGAAACAAGCTCCTGGTAACTACAATTCCCCCTAACAAAGATTCAATCTTTCACTTGTCCATAGTCCTGTTGATGATCCTCCTGCATACATGTAGAAGAGAAATGAGCAGAGGCCTTTTGAGGTTGGCCTGATTCCAAGATGAAGCACCCTAGTGACAGTAGATTAGAACCAGATTTTCTTTCTGATCCGGACTCAATAATCCAATAACTGATCCACGTGGACCTTGTTTATCAATGATTCTTGCTTGGGCTGTACCATTTTTAACCTACAATGCTAACATATTTCAGGGTCTCTAACCATTTGGATGTTCCTCGGCTGTTTGGACTTGAAAAGTGGGGATATTCCTATACAAAGTGAAAATATGCACTCCATATCAAGCAAACAAATTTTAACATTAAGAGACTGTTAAACATGATGTATTTCCATATGGATTGAACCCCCGTCTAGCCAAAAAAAATCAAAGTCAAAACAAAATCTTTTATACAATAGGTAATGGTTTACTCAAATAACCCTGCTTGGGTCTTTGATGAATTGGCCACTAGTAGCGAGGAGTTGTACAAATCATGCTGCTTAGCACTTATTAACTTGGTTCCCCAGTTATTGAATATTTTACTGACAGATTGCATTGTCTTCAGAAAAACTGATCACTGTTTATATGTGGTGTAAGACACATGCACAACATTCGTACAAGACTCTTGTGTTCAAGTTGATTTTAAAACCTGTTGTGTTGGTGCTTTAGGAATTTTTGTATAGATCTTTTTTCTTTAAAAAAAGTGCATTTCAAATTCTATGTAATGTATAATCATTAACCTCACTGCTCTTGCAGAAGCTGTTTATATTGTACAGTGTTCAGGCAGAATTCCTCGTTTATGCATGTGTTGCATGAGTCTACAGCAGCTGTCACACATTAGGAACTGTGATTTTGATTGAATTTGAATTTGGTACCCTATTGTGAGATCTTTTGTGTGATTTGATTGTAAAATAAATACCATTGCTTTGTAGAGAGGGCTGGAAATGACCCTTCTGAAAATTATGCATTATCATTCAAACTATTTTAAATGTTTGAGTTTAGAAATGCTTTTATTTATTCTTTTTCAAAAAGTAACTCAAGCTTTTGTTCTAAATGCAAAAGGTATTTTTATGTAAATATAATAAAGCTAAATAATCATGTTTATACTTGCTAGTTAGGACCTAGCAAGATGTACATTAAATATGAATGGCAACAAGCAGCATTTTTAATAGCTTTTAATAAAAGCTGTCATAACTAAAGCTTGATTAAGATATTGATCCATTTTCCAGGGAATAGACCCGCACACTGATTAATTTCCTAGTCTGAGTTGTTTGAATAGAGTGCTGCAGTGTATGATCTCATGTAGTGGTACTGCCTTCGTAGCTGTTTCCTTGCATTTTAATTCAGTTATAATTAAAAGTACCTGAAACAGTATTAAAAGACAAAGATAGCATATGTTTGTTACAGTGCAATTTGAACAAAAAATGCAAAGGTTGCTTATTTTATACAACAGAAAATTGAGTAGTCTATTTTTATAGCTAAGCTGAATTTAATTGAATTTTTAATGTGGACCAAATTAGTAATCCAGCCCTCAAGCAGTAACTAGTACACTAATTGTAACTGTATTGAACACAAGCTTCTTTTACGCCCATATTCACAAGTCAAAAGATAATTATTTAAAGGGTAATATCTCCTTTAAAAGGGATTTTTTAAAAGAGCTTTATTTTGTTTAATGTGGTCCCAGTTATTAGAATGCAGAAAGAGTTGAGACTGAATTCATGTTGTACATGGGCCATACAGAAGAGCTGACTGTCTATTGCAGTATGGATATTAAACTAAGTGCATTGACTGGTGAATGAACCCAAGAATTAGCTAGGCAAACTGAAGCCAGATCCTTAACTAAATTTGAAGTGGATTGGACGTCATAAGTACAAACTCTATGGTTAATTATACTTTGGAATATCTTGCCTCTTTTTTCAGCATTTATGTTTTCTATGCACCGTAACACCTTCATATTTAATTGTAACATTATGTTTAAAATTACTTATATTTGAAAGTAATTTTTTGTACTTTTTCCACTAATTTACACAATATTCAGTGTAAAGAATATATATTTACACAGTTAATGTGACCACAAAATAACTGATGCGTTAACTTCTGACAATACCACAAATCTAATTGGCAGCGATCCAAAGAACATTTATATTGAGACAGTAGTACCAGTGTTAAGAATTTTTCACCAAAGTTCTACATGTTGCAAATGTGATCTGAAGCAATTTTTATACTTGAAATACTGGTATAAAAAATTCAACAGTAAAATACCCTCCTTACTTTCCAGTTTTGTTTATCTTGATACCTATTAATACATGGACAAGATGATTAACTATGACACAGTTTGCCAGTTGAACGTGTTCTGTCTTAACCTCATCAATGACTTAGCAACATAGGCATGAACCTAGACTTATTTTTGCAATGATCATTGATGAGGTTTCAGTGCGCAGTGCTACTTTGTGGCAGTTCTCATCTGTAGTACTTTGGAAATTATTTGCTATTCTTATTTTTTGTCACATGTACAAATTCACAGCAATAAACAGTTTTGATCATAGAAGTGTTCTTGCTTTAAGGTGATTCTGAAATATATTTATTTATTTAAGCTCTTAGCAGTGTATGATTTTATAGTAAGACATCAGCTATTCATAATCTACAAATTGTCTCAAAACCACACTTTATATTTTTAAGGAAATGTCAAAACCTTCAAAGCCTTGAGCTGTGAAACAGAATTTTGACTGAAGTTTGGGATGTGTAGTGTTGATTTTAGATGATAACGTGATTATCTTCTCGACTGTGATGGTTCCCTTCTCACAGGACATTAGGAACTGAAGGTTGCTCACTAACCTCTTCTGCCATTTGGTGAGCTTGTGGTTGATCCATGACTCAACTTCGTACACATAGCTGGTCCCAATATCTCTGAATGCCCTTGAAGGTCAGAAATCTACCAATATGTAAGGATTCTTCAATGAAACTTATTTCTTTTTTATCTGTGCTATCCCAATAAACTGTAAACAAGTTACCTTTAAACCTTCTAAAGTCCAGGAAATGCATCCCAATTTGTGTAATCTTTTTCACAATTTAACATTTGAGTCCAACTATCATTCAGGAGGCAAGTAATATTCATGCCACATGAATGTTAGGCAGTAGCTATCTCTTTTTTTTTTTGAAAAAAAAGAACCTTTTCAAACTTGATAGCAGCAACAACAACCCTCAATTCCCCACCATCATCACCCTTGGGATCATTGAGTAAAATTCTAATTGGTTGAGGTGCATAAGTACAAGGACTATAACAGCAGGCCAGAGCATTGAATTTTAGTGACTAACTGTTCTCCTAAAACCTGTCTAACATCTACAAAGTGCAGTTTAGGAGTGTGATGGAATACTCTCCACTTCCTCGAATGAGTCAACCTCCAGCAGTGCTCAAGAAGCATAGTACCCAAACAGAACAAAGCAACACTGTTGGCTGGTACCCCATCTACTATTTGCATACTGTCTACAGATAAGTTGCAGCACTTTCCAAGCAAATGGTCTCCGATTATTTTATGTTGTTTTACAAGCTTGGATTTCAATTACTTCTCTCAAATATTCCTATGAATAATCTAAACTCGTAAATATTTAACCACTGAGTTTTGTTTCACATAAAGTTTCTGTTACAACAGTACTTATTTTAGATTTACATTAAGTATAACATTATGGGTCTGGATTTTGTGATTGCTCCTGTGGGAGAGATGTTGGTCCAGTGGGGTTATGAGTTCTGAAGCAGCAGAAGCTGCCCTGGAGTTCTGAACCCTTACAGCTATGTGAACACTTTGAATTGCTTACATTTTCCTCTCCAGGAGGCCCAATTCTTTTTGTGTGAAAAGGTAAGGTGCTCATTTGCCCACTCTTTCATATACTGCATTATGTGGGTGCCTGGAGGGAGAATTAAGTTGGGAGGGTGTGGTAGGAGAGGGCAAATGAGGGTTAGTAAAGAGAAGAAATATGAAGGTGGTGGAGTTTGAGAATGGGGTCATTGCCCCTTTGTGCCAAATTTATATGGAATCTCTAAAAGTCTGAGGCATGAAAATAGAAGTCCTGCCTGGAAAAAAAGTGTGGGGAGTATTGTTAATTCCAAAATCACAATGGATCAAACTGTACTATTCATGAGGGTGTACTACTTCAACAGCCAAGTGTGGAACCAACATGAAGTTGAGTTAATTGTCTGCCAATTCCAAAGGAATTAGTCTTGGAAAAATATTGTCCCTGTTTTTCCAGATTTTGTCCTGCTATGAATTTGCGAATACGCTTACAAGGAGATCCACACTGAAAACATCTTTTCAAAGTTAACACTGATCCTTTTTTTTAACATGAAACCTTGATAAATCTCGTGGAAAGGTAGAATCTAACTTTTGAACATAATTCATTTGATGTTTTAAACGTTTACTCTTTCAAAATGATTTGCTATATGAAAAAGGACTTTGAAAATATTTTAATGTTTAAAATTTTGTATAATTATTAAATAATTTTGGTTTCTTTTACAGCAGCAGCCTGTTTTATGGAATTTTCGTGATGCAATGAATAAACCATATAACTGGTTCCTGTGGCTATGAAAGGTGCCATTTGTAATTAGAGTGCCACCTTGTGGATGTGTTAAACATCTTCAACTTCATAGTCACTTCAAAATTTATACAACTACAAATAAGTTGTAATGTAAAATTTGATATAGGGAATTTAACTGGCATTTTAATTATGGTAATGCCAAAGCAGTAATAGCTATATTTTCAATGGAATGTTAAATGGAGCCTTATTTGCAGATTCTCAGAAAAGATGTTTATCCACAACCTGCACCAGTCTAGATTTAAACTTGTCTGTGCACAAGAGCTCTCTATTCCTCTTGCTGTGCGATGGCTTAATGACCAGTCAGCCCATCCCAAATCGATGCTCTCTGTCGAACAATTTTCCTGCTTCTTCATGGCCCATAAGTCTATTTAACAAAATTTTGTTTCCATCGTTTTCTTGCTTCCACTAACCTTGTCAAATATTAAGTGATTATCACACCAATTGTTTTCACCCTCATTCTCCGTGCATCTCTTGTCCAAACTCACATCTATCACCGAGTTCTTGTACAATAAAAAAAAAACAGCTTTTCATGTGTATCTAAACCTGTCATAATCATTGCCAAGCCCCACATCCCCTGAGAGCTCCCATCAATGGCTCTTGCTCCAGCTTCACCATCTTCAGTTAAAATCCACTGACTATCTTTATGCCATTATAGCATGTTGAGATGAAAGGAATCAAGGCTAGATGATGCATTCACACTAAGTACAGAGCCAGTCTTTGCAACACATCAATTTTTACATGAGCCATTATCTGGTCCATCCTGATCTTTTCCCTGTGCCAAAGTAAAAAATGTCCCAGATTTTGCACTGGTCAGGCAGTCGTTATTCCAGCATAGATGGGATTTGCGCTTGGAGACTCTGCAGAATCCCCAGCGTAGCAGACATTTTTTTTTAAAATCACTTGTGCGTTGTGAGAATCCCTAACAGGTCAGCATTTATTGCCTGATGAGTTGCCCTTAAAGGTGGGTGGTGAACTCAAGGACAATTATGAATGTTCAATAAATGCTGGCCAGCTAGAAACCTCCATATCTCATGGATGAATTAACAAGTATTATTACCCAAGAAATTGATACTGTTTAAATTGGACAATTCAGGGGGTTTGATTGAAATTAAGCAAATAGTCACTCAGGAAGTTTAGACAATTAAAAATGTAGTAACTCAAGCTTTTGAACTGACCCCATACTTAACTCAATCCCAAAATATACCTTCTCCAGACCCCTTACAAACCCTCTGACCCAACTCCCCTTAGGATTCATTACCCCTTCCCTTTCTGTTGGACATGCTTTCCCCCTATATGGACATGTTCTACCCATTCCCCCCTCCTCAGCATCTGAAGTCACTTTCTCTTGCCATCTTGCACCCTGGCAACCTACCCCTTCCCAGTTGACATCGACATAGCAACCTATCCAGCTGGTACTCCACTTACTTGGTTCCCCATCCATCTGGGACCTTAGTCCTTTACCCATTTATAATTCTAACTCCTAATACACCATCCTGACTCAGATGGTCCTTAATTTAACTGTCACCTTTCCAGCAGCCTAACACTGCATAGATTATTTTTCAATTTTTCAGCTGCCTATTGACACACCTCTGAAGCAATGGCACTTGAACCTGAGCCTCCCAACTTAGAGTAAGGACTGTACATTGTCTCATGCTTGGCCTCTTGGTTTACCTGTTCAGAGCAGGTGTCAAAGTGGCTGTCAGGAACTTTAAGTTTCAGAATACAGCAACTGACTGCTGTGTGAAAGGAACATAGTTTATCATCATCTGACAGTTCTCTGTCCAAATGAAGGTATGATAAATATTCATACATTGAGTTTCCACGGCCCTCTGTGGTAAAGGATTTAAAAAGTTCACAACCCTCAGAAAAATAAATTCCCCTCCCAAACCCCCCACCCCCATAACTTTTAAATTCTGCCTGCAGGTTCTGAACTTCCTAAGGGAGACAAATTATCTACAGCTACCCTGTCTGTCCCTTGAAGTATTTTCTATATTTCCAGGAGTTCAACTCTTGTTCTTCAAAGATCCACAGAAAACTGGCCCATTTTGTCCAATCACTCTCTTCAAAGGACAGTCTAAACCTCTTCGGAACTAATCTGGTGAACCTTTGTTGGATTCCAGCTGTGGTGAAATCATGTTTCCTGAAATGAAGAGACTGAAACTACCGGTGTGGTCTTAACCAAGTTCCTATATAGCTTCACTGCTGTTCTACTTGGATCCTTTTGCAGAACAGCCTAACATTCTATTAACCTTGCTAACAGTTCGCTGTATCACATTGTTAGCTCTGTGATTTATCAGCAAGGACATCTTGATGCCTTTATATACACAGTTTCTAACTTCATTTGGGCAGCATGGCAGCACAGTGATTAGCACAGTTGCCTCAGAGCGCCAGGGACCCAAGAGTTTGATTCCATCCATGGGAGTTTGCATGTTCTCAATATCTGTGTAGGTTTCCTCCAGGTATACCAGCTTCCTCCCACAGTCCAAAAAAGTGTGGGTATGCTCTCTCGACCCCACACTCGACTCTGATCTCCAGCGTCTGCAGTTCTCACTTTCTCTTCGTTTGCTGTATTGGCCATGCCAAAACTTTTCCTTCATGTCTAGGGATGTGCAGGTTAGGTGGTTTAGCCATGGTTCAAAGCCCATTATGGTGGGGGTGGCTGGGTGGGATGCATTTCAGAGGGTCAGTGCAGACTTAATGGGCCAAATGGTCTTTTTCTGCACTGTATGAATTCTATGAAATTTTATGCACATCTATTACACTCATGAAAGTGGACAACCTCACATTTTTCCACATTATATTCTATCTACCACATTCTAGTCTATTCATGAAGTCTACAAACATCTTCCTGAAGCCACTTTACATCTTTCTTACATCACACTTTCCCACTGAGCTTTACACCATCTGCAAATCTGGAAAAAGTACATTTTACCCAATCTACAAATCATTGATCTATATTGTAAACAACTGGGGCCCAATCAAATTCTCTTGCATGGAGCAGTTTGGTGTCGCAACCATTGATCTTTAAGTAAATGTTTCCTAGTGGCACTTCTCTGCACTGTCCAGTGACCCCATTGACTCATACACTAGAATTCTTTTCACACCTGTACAGGGCATCTATAGTACCCCCCTCCCCCCAAAATAAATCACTGCATAAGCTGCAAGTAGTTCAGAATGGTGATCTCCTTCTCTAGTTCCTTGGAAATTCTAATTCCATTAAGAAGGGAGGCAAGAAGTAGAGCCACAGCAACTGAAGAAAACAGGGCATCAAACTTGGCCAAAAAGCATTCCTGAACAAGGGCTCATGCCCAAAACGTCGATTCTCCTGCTCCTTGGATGCTACCTGACCTGCTGCGCTTTTCCAGCAACACATTTTCAGCTCTGATCTCCAGCATCTGCAGTCCTCACTTTCTCCAAAAAGCATAGGGAGCCAAGATAGGGACAAGAGACAATTCTGCCTAAGGATAAGTCCTTGCAAGATCTAAGTCCAGATAATTGTAATGATGTGGAGGTGCCAGGTTTGGACAAAGTCAAAAGCCAAAAAACACCAACGGTTATAGTCCTATGGGTATAATTGGAAGCACTGCTCCTTCAGATGGCTGTAATGAAAGACTTAACTGCAATCTGTTCAAAATATAATTTCAGTTGCATGACACTGTAATCTTTTGCTATAGATTCTGTCTTATGATCCTGCTCCACAGCTACCTGATGAAGGAGCAGAGCTCCAAAAGCTAATGCTTCCAAACAAACCTGTTGGACTATAACCTGGTGTTGTGATTTTTGCCTTCATCAAGTGTTAGTGAGAGAGGAGAACAGAATTTATAAGAAAAACCAGAGAGACTCCAGAACGCATTAATTATTAAAGTGTATTCAACCCTTCATGACAAACAAGCAGTACTAAATGCATGGGGCAGAACTGCCTCACTAAGACAAAAGACTAGGTATATAATCTGGGAAGAAACCAGACTAACGAACAGACACATCAAAGAGGTTGCTATTAAGCAATCCATTGAGAGCCATTAGCAGCATCTCAAGATGATAAAGACAATTAATTTGATATCTTTCATTGATCAAGTCCTGGGAAAGTTTCAGAAGCTAACCAGGAGGATACAAGAACCCAGCCCGATGGAGCTCAGGGTACCCCACCCTCCAGCCTACCTCGAGATATGTTGGGGATATAGCAGTGACCAGAGAGAATCAACTGTGTAGAAATGAACAGACTCAACAGTTTGAGAGACCAGCAAAAGGTACGAGTATCTGGAAGTATTTTAAATTTCTAACGAATCGGATAGTTAGGAATAGAGTTGTTAAAAGAATGAAGTTTAACTGTTCATCTTTGCCTTCAAATAAAGTTGTCGACTGGTTCACTGGCTGCAGACCCATGCTATGTAGTTTTCTGATACATGTTAAGTTGCCTGGGTAAATTAATAGTGTGTACATTGGTCAAGGAGTCTGCTGGCTCTAAGAGACATCCTGCTTCAAACAACATTAGGAACCATCTTCAGAAGTTTACAACTTTCGTGACCACAGATACTAGCTGGACTGCAATATCACCTGTGGCTCTTGCATACCAACAGTTTTCTCTGATATACCCTGTCCTCTCTACCTGCAATGAAAGCTGGTAGACCAAGGCCTGGGAGTTTAAACTGTGGTTATTGGTTTGCCCTATTTCTCTGCTCTTGTCTTCTTTCCATCGAGATCTACTTCTGTGTCCCCCCCCCCCCCCCCCCCTTTCAACTCTGCCTTGCAGATACACACTACTTGAATCAAACACTGCAGTTCAGGAGTTTGTGAAGCAGTTTGAAATCAACAGCCATTGTTGCTGCTGCCTTGACTGAAATATATTTGTATCTTGAGATGCATTTTTACATTGTTAGGCAGAGGCAATTCTTAAATTCCTCTGACAGTACCAATTCCCTTCTCCAATCATTTTTAAAGTGCTGACCCACCAGTCAAAAACAACTTGTTTTAGTCTTTTGATTTTTAGAAAGGTTTCTGTTTATTGTTTAAAAGAATTCTAGAATTGCTGATGATAGGCCACTAGGACTAGTTTGTAAGCATAAAGCATCAGTTTCCATCTGTTTGTAATTGGCCATTACTTCAAGAGACAGCATAGATTTCTTGTGTCTCCCAGATCAAGAGACCTTGTATTGTGATGTGAAACAATTTAGATGGTCAGTGAAACTGATTTAGTTACTTTGTTAAAAGAAAGACTCCACAGTTCCATCCTCAAACTCAGAAATGACTTTTAGGTCATCAAAGCCTGTTTCTTGGCAATATAAGTTTCAGGTTTGAACAGGCAAAGTCATATTTGACATTAAGAAAATTTTATCTCTCAATGCCCTTGATTCCATCTCTTTTTTTGCAGGTGGAAAGATCTTTCCTTCTCTTGGGGTTTTTGGTCTCTCCCTCTCTCGGGCTTCCCGCTTTCTCCCTCTCTTTTGGGTGTCCTGCACGCACTTTTTCTGAATCTCTAGTTCTATTCCCAGCTTATATTTTTGTTAGGGTAACCTGGGTTTTTTGTTCTGGTTCAGCTGCTACCTGTCCCAAGCTTGGAGTGAGCTTCAAATGTTCAGGCAAGATTTTAAGAGACTCATGGCTGTTTGTGTAATTGGTGGTCCTGCCTGCTTGACTCTTCTGTTTAAGGATTCTAGTCTTTTCTATCTTAAATTCTATTGTTAGTGTTTTCTACAGTTTGCTGTTGCCAATTCTTGTCTGTTTTCAACAATCATGGCTCTGTTACCTTTTCCTTCACTTCCAATTTGTTTTAAAATTAACCTTTGAGCTAATATTTGATCATGAAGTGAGAAGCCCTTTGAAATTAAAGAAAAATTGACAGGACCAAAGTCTGAGATCTCCACTTAAATTATGTATCAGAGGTGAGGGAGAGATTAAATAGAATAGATGAGCTGGCTAAACAGTACCTAAAGAGGGGACCATGTAGAATGAAGCAGGTGACAGATAAAAGCTCTGAGACTTGGACGTTTTCCCAAAGGGCTAACATGTTAGTATTGTTACCAGTGATAGGAGATCCCTTCAAAGCCAGGTATAGTGGTCCCTATCAAATTGAAAAGTAGTTGAGTCAGGTGAACTATCTAGTAAGGATGTCAGATAGAAACAAAAAGGTATCGAGTACGTCATGTGAGCATGTTGAAACAGTATTATACTCGAGAGAAAAAGCTGGAGAAACAGAGTGAGGAATCAAATCCAGATGATGTGGATTTTGAGGTGCCTCAAAATAGTTTTAAAGATGAAGTAGTCCTTGAGGAATAGGATAGGTTAATTAGCTATCTGTCTCAGGACTATAGAACGCAGTTGAAAGACTTGTTACTGCAGTATAAGGACATACATAAGAATCAAATGGGGAGGACAAATACTATTGCTCATGAAGTAGACGTAAGGAATACTGCTCCAATAAAGCAACACCCCTATTGACTTAATCCTTTCAGAACCAGACAGGTCCAGATGGAGGTGGAGGCATGCTCGATGAGGACATCATCGAACCAAGCCAGAGTGAGTAGAGTTCACCAATTGTCTTAGTTCCCAAACCAGACGGGATTCAATGATTCTGAGTGGATTATTGGAAGGTCAATGCCATTACAAAATTGGACTCACATTCAATTCCTAGATTGGAGGACTGTATTGAGAGAGTTGGGCAAGCCAGTTACGTCACCGAGTTGGACTTAATGTGTGGTTACTGGCAGGTACCTTTATCAGAGAATCAAAAGAAATACCTGTGTAACCCCAAATGGGCTGTATCAGTTTCAAGTGATGCCCTGTGGAATGAAGAATGTGCCCGCCACATTCCAAAGACCGATGAACAGGGTTGTGACTGGGCTAAAACACTGCCATCTACTTGGACGATATAGTGATCTTTAGTAAGCCTGGAAAGAGTACATGGTACAGTTGGCAGAGCTCTTTGAGTGACTGCGAGAAGTGAAACTTGTGATAAACTTAAATCTGAATTTGTGAAAGCAGAGGTGATATTCTTGGGACATAACATCGGTCAGGAAGGTTGACCCCACAGAATGTAGAGACCAAGGCCATCGAGGAATTTCCACAATCAACCTTGAAGAAAGAGATGCTTCAATCCTTAGGGCTCAGTGGATTCTATTGGAAGTTTGTTCAGCAGTGTAGTGGCATTGTTACCCTACTTAGATTTTTTTTTAGATTACATTACAGTGTGGAAACAGGCCCTTCTGCCCAACAAGTCCACACCGACCCGCCGAAGCGCAACCCACCCATACCCCTACATTTACCCCTTACCTAACACTACGGGCAATTTAGCATGGTCAATTCACCTAACCTGCACATCTTTGGACTGTGGGAGGAAACCGGAGCACCCGGAGGAAACCCATGCAGACACTGGGAGAACGTGCAAACTCCACACAGTCAGTCGCCTGAGGCGGGAATTGAACCCGGGTCTCCGTCGCTGTGAGGCAGCAGTGCTAACCACTGTGCCACCGCGCCGCCCACTTGCTGAAGAAGAATGCAAAGTTTTGATGGAAAAAACCATGCCAGGATGCATTTGGCCATTTGAAATTGATATTAACCACCAAACCAGTTTTAGCTACACCAAACTTTTCAAAACCTTTTAAAGTTGCCATCAATGCTAGTGACATAGGAGTTGGAGCTGTACTCCTACAGGAAGATGAAGATGGGATTGAACTTGCCAGTTGGTTACTTTTCAAAGAAGATCAACATCCGCCAGAGGAAATACTCCACAATCGAAATGAACTATTTAGTTTGGTACTAGTCTTACAACATTGTTTGTGACATACACATTAAAATGTGTCAGATACAGTTGTGTACACAGATCACAATCTGCTTACATTCTTAGAGTGTTACAGACTTTAATTTAAAAATCATACATATTGCAGGTTGGAAGAATGTAGTCATAGATGCGCTATTGCAGTTTTAACTGAGAATTTAGATGAGATTTGTCTTTATTTAATGTTATATACATACAGATATAAGGGAAGAAGTTAAGGTGAACTTATATTAAAGTTAGGGCAATGTGTTTAAAAATAGAAAAAAAAGGAAGTCATCTTTTCATTATGATGGTTCATTTTTTCTTAAGGGGATAGGTGTTATGAAGGTGTCAAAGTATACTATACCTTCAAGACATTGAAGGACTTGGCAGGCACACAGACTGCTGGAGACTTTACAATGTAACATTTGGTTCAGAACAGGTAGCACTGGCTGTGTTGCTATGAGACAAAACAAATTCAAATTTGGCCAGTTTAATTATATTCCAAAAATACCAAATTCCAATTAAGTTTGAATTGAGTATATTGACAATCTTAAAAGCCAATGACACAATCTGATGCTTTGGGGGTATAAGACCAGGCAGAATTGAACAGTTGAGAGGAGAAGTGCCAAGCCAGCAATTGCAAACTGCCCAGAGAATAGCTCTCTTAAAGGTACCTTTATCAATCAATAACCTGTGAAGCAGAATCCCCAAGAAGAAGAAAAGACGGGGATATAGAGAAGAACCAAAAGCTGTCTGGTTTTAGGATAAGAGGTTTTGTTTTGTAAATCATAACCACCCCTCCACCCAATTATCAAACTAGTACTATAAAAGGGAAGGTAAAAGATGGGTCAGAGGAAGGAGTTGTAAATAGTTGTTAGTTAATCATTCTCTGTTATACTTTAAGAAATAACATTGTTAATTTTTACTTGAAATAATTCTTGGCCTCTTGAATTTTCAGGTTATTGCACGGGATAAATCTTTTCTGTGTTGCTGGTTCGAATTAAGCAGGAGAGTTTACCCCATGTCATAAAGGCCAACACTTGACCCATATCCCTCCAAACCCTTCCTATTCATATACCCATCCAGATGCCTTTTAAATGTTGTAATTGTACCAGCCTCCACCACTTTCTCTGGCAGCTCATTCCATACACGCACCACTCTCTGCATGAAAAGAGTTGCCCCTCAGATCCCTTTTAAATCTTTCCCCTCTCACTTTAAACCTATGCCCTCTAGTTCTGGACTCCCCAACCCCAGGGAAAAGACCTTGTCTATTTACTCCATCCACAGCCCTCAAGATTTTATAAACCTCTATAAGGTCATCCCTCAGCCTCTGACACTCCTGGGGAAAAAAAAGCCAGCCCACTCAGCCTCTCCCTTTCGCTCAAATCCTCCAACCCAGGCAGCATCCTTGTAATTCTTTCCTGAACCCTTTCAAGTTTCACAACATCCATTCTATTGGAGGGAGATTAGAATTGCACACAATATTCCAAATGGCCTAACAAATGTCCTGTACAGCCGCAACATGACCTCCCAACTCCTATACTCTATTATGTCCAATAAAGGAAAACATACCAAGCACTTGCTTCACTATCCTATCTACTTGAGACTCCACTTTCAAGGAACAATGAACCTGCATTCCAAGGTGTTTTTGTTCAGCAATACTCCCTAGGACCTTACCATTAAGCGTATAAGTCCTGCTCTGATCTAGAATGATTGTTCTGAATGCAGAAATGATCCTGTGCTTGCACACAGCTGTAACATGCCACAGAAAGTATCCAAATATACGTTGCTGATGTCACTATATTCCATGTAGTGGCTTGTGCATGTGTAGCACCCACTGTGGCCATTACAGGAGCAGGGGTTTGGACAGTCGTTTGTCACATTATCAGGCAAGTTTCTGTCCAGGCAGTTTTGGAAACATAGTTAGAGACAAAAAGAACTACTGATGCTGGAATCCAAAATAGACAAACAGGAAGCTGGAAGAACACAGCTTGTCAGGACTGAAGAAGGGTTAATATCCAGAACACTGACTTCTCCACCTCCTGCTGCAGCCTGGCTTACTTGTTCTTCCAGCCTCCCGTTTGTCAGCTTTGGAAACTTTGTGTAGGCCACACACCCAGAAAATAACTTTAAACCAAAACTCAGATAAGAATCCTGGCAGCTGCAGTTTTATCACTTTGCACGTGATGTGCTGCTGTGCAAACAGGTTTATCTGCAGAGACTGCATCCAAATCAAAGTGCTGCATTGTGTAAAGTGAAGGCTCGGATTTCCAAGATTGCTTCAATATGTGATGGCTTTTACAGTTGAATTCCCAGAGGTTTGTTTCATGAGTAAGGTTTGCAGGTAGCAATGTATAAAGTAGAGAGAGAGTTGTTTCTTCTCTGTTTCTTTCAGCTGCCCAACTGATTACAGCAGACCACTAACTGTTTCTTGCTGTCTCTTTCACGTAGCATTAACGTCTTTCTCTGAAGATGTATCAAGATGTTCCTCTCATTGTGTTTGTTCTTGGGGTAGCTTGCCCTACCTTTTCTACATGTATTGTAGGCATGAAATTCCATAGGACTGCCATATAGGCATGCTCATTTGTAAATCAGTTGGAATCTTATGGCAAGTTGACAAATATTGCAGTTGTAACATGTTCAGTGGCCCTCTGACTCCAATTCAAAGTCTCTACACCAAGTTCAAAGTTTAAAAATGCAATTTTAAAAAGTTTTCTAAACATTTGCATTATTCTGACTGACCATCACAACACTTCCCTCATTTCTTTTGACCCAAGAAGGATAGAGGTGATAGCAGACTGGGATTTTGTCTTTCAGGGTACCCTGACATTTGTCCTTCGATGAGAACATGCCACAGAGATCAAAGATGAAAATTATTGAATGACCTTTCTGTGAAGGTGTAAATTCTCTTTGCTTCCCAGTAATACAAACTCTGTAAACACAGACCTCATAAACTGGCATCTTGATAGCCCAAAATTCAATTTGTTGTGCATGTCAAAGTTGGTAGCTGTTTTTCCTATGCATGTGTCGGCTTCTGCGTCAAGCGTCTGACTGGGTCTATGGTAACATTGTAACAGAATTTTCTAATTGTATGCAGTGGAATTTTATTTAACATGTTTAAGGGCAAGTGTGTGGCATAACCAGTCTTCTTGACACGTTATAAAACAGAAAAAGGTTCCAAGCATGAATTTTACTCGCTTATTGTCTGTTTGTTGTGGTAAAGATGCTTTATTCTCCAGTGGTCAGACAGAAAAGTAGATAATGGGTTAGTAAAGCACTAGCTTGACTGCTCAGAGTGAGACAAATAGTGACTAGGTGAAAATGAGTACTGCAGATGCCGGAGATTAGAGTCAAGAGTGTGGTACTGGAAAAACACAGCAGGTCAGACAGCATCCAAGGAGCAGGAAAATCAACGTTTCAGGCAAAAGCCCTTCATCAGGAATGAGGCTGGGAGCCTCAAGGGTGGAGAGGTAAATGGGACTGGGAGAAGGTAGTTGAGAGTGTGACTTTTACGATATTCTCACAAGGAAATTTGCTCGTGCTGGTAGAGTGGGTTGAAACAAACTTGTCAGGGTGATGGGAACCTGAGGAGTAACCCAAATTCTCAGTAACTCAGTTATTAATCAGGAGGTCAAAATAATGTCAAGAGAACTAGAAAACAGGAAAAATAAAGCTTAGCATTGAAAATGCTTCAAAGGTGGATAATCTAACCGCACAAACTGAGATAGATGGATATGAGCTAATTCCCATGACAGAAACATGACTACATGGTAACTAGGACTGGGAACTGAGTATTCAAGAATCTTTGATAGTTAGGAAAGTCAGACAGGAAGAAAAAGGAGGTAGCGTTGTGCTGATAGTAGGAATGGAATTAGTACATTTGTAAGGAAGGATCTCAGCTAAGAAGAATATGTGGAATTGGTTTGGATAGAGCTAGGGAAAAGCAAGGGGCTGCAAACGTTGATTGGAGTTATTTATTTGTCATCAAATAGTGGTAGTGTGGGGCACGGTTTTAATTAGGAGATGAGAATATCATGTAGCATGGGCAATATAATTATCATGGGTGACTTCAATCTGCATGTAGACTGGATAAACCAATTCTGAACTGAAGCAATGGAAGGATGAGTCTGTGGAGTGTGCTACTGATGGTTTTCTAGAGCAATATTTTGAGAAGTCAACTAGAGAAATGCTAGTTTAGATCCAGAATAATGTAATGAACTGTGTAATTGATAATCTTGTTGTAAAGAAACCTTTAGAAATGAGTGACCACAATATGATAGAAATTTACACTATGCGTGAAAATGAAGTAATTCATTCCGAAGCAAGGCTATTAAAGTTAATAAGGGAAATTATAAAGGCATGATGCACAAATTGGCTGTGATGGATTGGGAAAATATATTAAAAGGCATGAATCGATAGCCTTCAAAGACTATTAGATGATTTGTAACAGTTGAATGTCCATAGTCTTAATAAAACCACCAAAATATTCGAAGCCATTTACAGCAGTTTAATGTAAGCTGTTTTTGTTCAAGTTTAAACTAAATGATCGGTGCCATTTTCATTATTAATAAAATCGCTGACTAGGTCAGCATGAAAAATGGAATAGCTTAATGATTCCAGAAAGGACAAAATAGTTTAAGGGATTAAAATGTATGATTACTAACAATAAAATTATTTAGCTAAAACCATAAAGAAGTAATCATTTTAAAGCCGACATCTAGTAAAAGACTGTAATTCGGATAACTTTTAGAAGTTATTTCCTATAGCAATTGATGGGCATAGGTGATCTCTTCCCTTGTATACAAGTAAAACAAAAGATTGGTTTTGGACAATTCAAATATTTGAGCCTTGTTTCGAGTCAGTAAAATCTTGGAGTTATTTTAGTGGTCCCAACGAGATCGCTTGCTGTTCGCGGAGAAACAACAGAGTGGAGCACTGTCACTTTCCACGATGGAGCCCTGAACCGGCAAGCAGTGACTCCTGATCGCCATTGGGTTCTGTCCTGATAGTATCGCAGTGCCGCCAATCTGCATCTCGAAGGTACTGCGATCAACCAGGTTCATTTCTGCGCTTAATTTACTATCTCCTCCCGAACCGCTACCACGGACGCAGTCTGGTGAGATGTAGCTCCGGAAACAAACCAGGTACGGTTGACATTGATATAGAAAGAGTTACATTACGTTCTGAAGAACTGATAATTGTAACTATGCGCACTAGAAGATATCAGGAGTAACTGAGGTTTAACAATATATGGAGAGTTAGCGAGAGTTTTTTATATATATTTTGTCTAGCCTGGGCGGCGGCTGTCAAACGTATACCGACCAATGTTAATTGTTCGATAGTGTGATTTTGTAAGCCGAGTTGGTGGCTCTCAACTATACACTGAACCGCTGTTAAGTGTCTTGAGTTATGAGGTCTGTTTTTTTTTTAAAAGTGTGGCTTTGATACGCCGGCAAATTCAAATACCAAGTCATAGTGAGTACTCTTGATAAGTCCAGCCAGCGACAGAACAAATACTGAGAGTGTTGTTTGTCTGATTTGTTTATTTTGTCGGATTTATTAGAATAAAAGGATTTGTTTTAATAGTTTAATTGTACGTTTGACGGTTTGTGAGGTTCTTCTTTGGAAAACTAAATCAGGGGAACCAAACAGGAGAAGTTGGAATTAGATTAGATTCCCTACAGTGTGGAAACAGGCCCTTTGGCCCAATAAGTCCACACCGACCCTCCGAAGAGCAACCCACCCAAACTCATTTCCCTACATTTACCCCTAACTAATGCTCCTAACACTATGGGCAATTTCGCATGGCCAATTCACCTAACCTGCACATCTTTGAACTGAGGAAACCCACGCAGACACGGGGAGAATGTGCAAACTCCACACAGTTGCCCAAGGCTAGAATCGAACCTGGGACCCTGAAGACTTAAATTAGTTGAGTTAAAACCTTAGAACTCAGTCACTCGGAAAACAAGCTGGTTGTGTCCAACAAAGTTCTCAAACACCCTGACTGAGCCTGAATTAAGACTTGAGTGGGCCCTGTGACGGCCAGCAGAATTGGGCACAGAGACCACTGGGGGGGAAAAAAAAGGGAATTGAGTGACCGAGAAAATGTTAAAACTACTCAGCCAAGTTAAGGATGTATAATACAAAAAAGTGAACCAGAGCTAGTAAAATTCCACCTAAAGGTGCCCCAGTCTATTTCACGTTACAAAACTGCTGCAAGACATCAACTGACCATTTAGAAGATTGGGTAAAGTGAACTAAAGTTAGCTGCCAGTAATTTGCACCTGATGGCTCCTTTAACTTGGGAGGAATATCCTGTTTAGAAGTATACCTATTAGATAGAGATCCATTTAAAAGAGGTAAGAAACAGACACACTGAGCAACTTTGAGATTGGAAAAGGAAAGCCAAGACAGGGAAAAAAAGATTTTGAAGCAAGTTATTGCAGGAAAGAAAGAAAAGCCACAGCAAGTTGCAGCTGGTAAACAATTAGGTGGAAAACCATAAATGATGGCTTACATTCTCCAGGCTGTTTAACTAAGTTCACCCCCCCCCCCCCCCCCCTACACAGGAGAACCAGGACGTTCAAGGTCAAAATGAGACAATTATTCTTATTCTCGCCGCCGCTGCCTTATCAGGCCCGAGCAAGACCCAAGGCGTGCACAACAGCTACAGTTTCCGAGGGCTGAGGTGTTAGATCATCATTTAGACGCCTCCACCAGCCACCCTGCTGACAATACCAGATGGAAAATATGATGTGGAGGTGCCAGTGGTGGACTGGGGTGGACAGAGTTAAATATCACATAACATCAGATTATAGTCGAACAGGTTTATTTGCAAGCACTAGCTTTCGGAGCACTGCTCCTTCATCAGGTAACTGTGGAACGGGATCATAAGACACAGAATTTATAGCAAAAGATTAGTGTTATGCAACTGAAATAATATATTGAACAAACTTAGATTGTTAAGTCTTTTATCTTTCAGAATGGGTTGCAGATTTCAGTTCATTAATATGTAAATCCCAGAACTTCTTTTAAGTTTCATTCTTGAGATAACTAAGTTCTTATTTAAAAAAGGTGACATCTCAGCTCAGACAATGCATTAAAGGTGTGAGATTAGAGTCTGCCTGTATCCCAATCTTGAGTCAGACTGGTTCTATTTCCAAAGTGGAATTTGCAAAATATTACATGGATTGACTGCCTGCAGATGTACATTTTTGAGCAAAATAGAATGTATCTGCAAATACAAATTCACCCCATAGACTTGTGCGCGCATGCATGCGAGAGAGAGAGATTGTGTGTGTGTGTTTTCAGGAGAGTGCATGAAAGAGTGTTTGTTTATGTGTGCGCAAGCTTGGTAAAGAGTGTGATGGAATATAAACCAGTGAGAGGGTGTGACACAGACACAGCCCCTCTCTCAGGCTTATACTCCATCATGCTCACACACACTTTACCAAGCTTGCACATGCAAACACACACACTCACATGAATACACTTTCAGATGCAGATATATTCTATTTTGCTCAAAAATGCACAATCTGCAGGCAGCCAATCCATGTAATACTGTGTAAATTCCACTTTGGAAATAGAACCAGTCTGACTCAAGATTGGGATACAGACAGACCTTTAATGCATTGTCTGAGCTGAGATGTCACTTTTTATTATTCAAGGATTTACATATTAATGAAGTAAAACCCGCAACCCATTCTAAAAGATAAAAGACTTCACAGCATTCTAGGTTTGTTCAATATATTATTTCAGTTGCATGACACTGTAATCTTTAGCTATAAATTCTGTGTCTTATGGGCCTGCTCCACAACCACCTGATGAAGGAGCAGAGCTTCGAAAACTAGTGCTTCCAAATAAAGTTGTTAGACTATAATGCAGTGTTTTGTGATTTTTCTTAGTAAGACTAAGAACAGACCCTAGAAAACATCAACAGGAAGAAACACAGAGGCAAGCTGTGAGATGTAATCACAGGGAAGATCAACAGTCCCAAGAGCCAGGGTCAGGACAGCGGCAGACCTAGTGCAGTACATATGGAAGCAGCAATGACACTCACTGACCTTGTCCCTGGTATGTTTCCAATACAGTATTTCCCTAATCCTCAGGGAGGACAGGCAATGTAGGTTCACCGACCCTGTCAGAACTCAGAACGATTATGGTTAGTCTCCCCAATCCTGCCAGTCAACTCAACAGGGCTATTAATGAAATACGCACGATAGTCCTTTGCCATGAACCAAGGAAAATGGGCCTGAAGAGCCTCCCAAAAGGATTAAAGGCTTAAACAGGAAAGTCCTTCCTGGGAGGTAATGGTCAGTTTGTCTCTGTGAGAGGTTCAGAGCCCAGCCCCCTCACTGAGGCAATGCAAATTCCATGGACCGTTAAGTTTATATTTTCCTGAGATCCAATCAGCAATATTCAAATTTAAATTTAATTGTCTAAAATGGGGAATAACACTTTTGTAAAACCCATCGTAAAAAAAAATCTGAGGAGCCATTTCCATCTAATACCACATTTAATTGCGATCACTTTAAACAATTAGATGTCCTAAATCAGAGAGACCAACTGTTTGTGCTGCATTCACTGAACTAAGTCTTAACGCTTTGTGGTCTGGTTTGAATGCACATTTGTTTGTTGGTGATTGAATGTTTGTGTTTTTGTTTCCTGGAGCTCGAGATCCAGTAATGCTTTGAATTTAGTTTGTGTTTTGGGAATCTGTGATGATTTGGAAGTGTGATGTGTGTCCGTATTAGTGTGGAACATACATGTCTAATGTAATGTCCTTTTTAAGGAACCATTTGATTATGAAATGCAAATTCTGTAAAAAAAAAAGTGTTTAACCCACCTGTTCTTCTTACAGATCATGAGTACCCTACTGTCAATTTCTAACTAGTCACATTCTTCTATGTTTTCATGAAAGCCAATCTTATTTAATTCAAATCAGTTTAATCTGGAGGAAAACATTACAATCTTTCAAAAGTCTTTTCCTTAGATTCTTGCACCATTTGACACCAGTATAAACCTGCTCTCAACTCACCCATAATTTCATGCTACTGGCAAAGATCAACTTCACCCCCTTTTTTATCCCTAGGTGTTGGACTAGTCAGACAATTGACTAAAGGAAGGAAAAAAAAGTGGCATTGTAAAGAAATTAAAATCAATCTGCACACTGCTTTCCTATCAAAGTTCTCTGAAGCGTTTATTTTGTAATTAATAAATCAGTTAAATTCAATCTTACGGTATAGTACAGTGACACTAACATTTCAGCACCCTGGCCTCAGGCGCAAGCTGTTTCTACTCATTTCTCAAAAAAAGTCTAACCCTAACATTGAGGAAAATCACCTCAGACTTTAACATTTGCTCATTAAATTATGTAAAGTTTACTGTAATTCCTCCACTTAATTAAAAATGTAAAACAAAGCATCAAGATGGATCTAAAATATCCCAAACCAACAATATTGTTTTCAGAAAATGATACTAGCAGAATTTTTTTTTGTTTTGGACTCGTTTGTTACGATATAATTTTAAGACTGCTGCATCTCATTTGGAAAACAAAAGTGTTTTAATTGTCTCAGATTGAAAGGATTACTCTACACTGGTGAAGCGTATCCAACTGTGATGCCTAAATCGAGTCTTCATGCGCTAGAAATGGAGAGTTGTAATTTTGTGTAACAGTCACAATTCTATAACCAATTCTCTGAGGAAGGGAAATTACGTTTCAGTTCAACATTATTTTGTAAAAATCGTGTAACAAAGTTAAGATGCTATTGTTAATATCTGTCTCTTTGGATTAGTCATTATTTGTGCATAAGAAGCATTTTATTACCATGAATCTTACCAGACTACCAAAAAGATTAATGTGAGTAGGCAAGACTTTTATTAATGCAGCTACAGTTATTTCACAGCCTATAACAACATAAATGAGCAATGACTAATCAGAACTGCTTAAAGGACCAAATTTGGGATTTAAATTGAGTGATTATAATGGATTTCAGAGTTGGAAACTGTGCACATTTTGTGTTATAAAATTGGTTTTTGAATAAATGAATTTCCATGTTCATATTGAAGACTTTTTAAAAAAAAATTGAATATGAATTTTGTTAAGATGGCAAAAGCAATAACAGCCCTTAGCAACTCTGCATCCAAGTGTTGATTTTAAAATTGGGTCATAAAGATTGGGTCATAAAGATTGGGAGAAATTTACCTCTTGAAATTAACATGTTTGGAATTTCATTTTCTGGCCAGAGTGAACTTCCAAATACCATTTTAACACGAGTGAATCTTTAATTGCGGATGATAAGATTTTCTCATTGTAAATGAATTTTTGGTATGAAAGTATCAAAGTAATAGGAAAATTGGCATTTTGGAAATTTCTCTGAACAAAATCCTGATAGTTTTATTTCAGACTCTAAAACATATCAAGGAGGTTGGCTTTTCCTTTCTTAATTATAACACATTTTCTGTAAGTGGGGGTGGGGAAGAAAGAGAGAGAGAGAGAGAGAGAGAGAGAACACATATAATTATATGTGCAGGAGTTATCACCCCACCTCTTAAACCATTACTAATTAACCCATTCTGCTTGAAGTGGAATGGATGGTTACTTTTTGATTTTCCAGATACTAATACAAACTTTTGAACAGGTCTACAATCCTTCAGGGTCGCAATACAGTGACGGAGGAGGCATCCTCAACTCGTCCAGCCATTTGCTAACAACATTGAAGAAATACTGTGAAAAATTGTTTGTGACTTTGGTGAAACAGAATTTTGATCTTGGAAATTTGCATAAAGGTCTGTCAAATATCTAGAATAAGCTATAAAGTAATTTTAAGATATGTGGGTCATCTCAGAGAAAGAACAAAGTATGTTTTGCCTGAATCAAACAAACATTTGACTTCTGTTTTAAAATATAAGATAATTTACCATGGGCTACAAATTTCTCCAGATATCAAATTAGATAGATAGGAATAGTTAACTGACGAAATTGAATGAGATGAAGTAATTAGAGATGGAAATTATTAGAAGAAAAACAAATAGTGGGTAGAAATGGCAATTGACTTCTAAAATGTATTTTAATGAAAAGGAAATTAGGAGAGAGTCCTAAATTGATAACTTTCTCTTGGTGATGTTTGTGTCCTCATCTTTCCTTTTAAGACAACTGATTTGGTGATTGCACCACTGCCCGAGACATCGGGACCATGTGTGGAGATAAGTAAAACCTCATGGGTCATTTGATCGTGTGGGAGTCAAGACATGGTCTTGGGATGCGTGTAAAAGTGAATGTCACCTCAGAGGTAACAACCAGAACACGAGTTTTAAAAAAATGCACTGAAGAGCAGGCCTCAGACACGGACACCTACTTGACACCTGGATTAGTGTGTGGGGCTTGGAAGAACACAAAAGCATAGTTTAAACAATAAGACAAACATAATCCATGGAGAAACTGGCTTTAAAAAAAGCGATAGTGAGCCGAAGTGAAAGGATTTTTTAAAAAATAGCAACGTACAGATACCTCAAGGGTGGGAAAATTAATGGACTCTAGTTGCTTCACAAGATATAGGCCTAGAGGTTGGTCTGCAGGTCAGAATAAACCCAATATTTTAATGTCACACCCAATGTTTGGCCTCCATCTAAAGTTAATTTCATCAACCTTGTATCAGCAGAAACCTTTAACTATGTCTGGTCCCTGACTATATAACTCGGTCTGTCCCATACAATGGCATACTTTTGTTTCTGGAAACAGGATCTGTGCCTGGTTGCTCCCAACATGGACTGGCTCTTGTTGCTTTGCCTATGTTATGCCCCACATGTATCATCTTCAATCCCTGTCCCATCACTGGAACTTGAATCATCGCCAGAAACAGGCTTTCACAGAAACAACATGATTATCAGAATGTTGCACTTACATCCCTGACTCCTCTGAAAACATCATTAATCTTGCTGATTATATCTGAAAGGAAGCAGATAAGGTCAGGAAAATTGAGGAGGAACTATAAATACACCCAGGTGGAGCATGGGGACCACTCATCTGGCTTCATTCCCTATTAGGTAGCTGAGGAAGCTCTATTGTATAGGGAACTTTTAAAAAAAATAATTTTTGTTCTTGTTCTGATTTCCTGTTGTAAAATTCTTGGTGTTTCCTTTGTCAAACAAACTATGACTGGCTCATATGATATTCCAGCAGATTATTCCTTTAGCACATCCATCAGAAGACGTGCAGTTAGTCCTGGAAGGAATCAGCTCCATTCAGATTTAGAATTTGGTTGTCATTTCAGGACAAAAAGGGAAGAATGTGAAAGAATAAAACTGCTGATTAGGCCAACATGAAAAATGGAATAGCTTAATGATTACAAGAAAGGACAAAATAGTTTAAGGATTAAAATGTATGATTACTAACAATAAAAGTATTTAGCTAAAAGCATAAAGCAGTAACCATTTTAAAGCCGACAACTTGTTAGTCAAGCAGACATCTTGTGGTCATAATCCAAGAGCCTTAGCAAGTATAGGCCTTTTTTGGCTAGAATCCCTAGGAAAGGAACACAGCATCTGTGAGCTGAACAAACTGTGATCTTACTATACTAATTGTAGCTCCATCCATTCTATCAGCATGACATTTAATCATAACTGTGCTTATTACTAAGTATAGACTTTCCCATCATTTTGTTATAAAAGACTGTTATTCGGATAACTCTTAGAAGTTATTTCCGAAAGCAATTGATGTATAAGAGAGAAAAGATTGGCTATGCACAAGTAAAATAAAAGGTTGGTTTTGGACCATTCAAATATTTGGAGAGTCTTGTTTCAGGTCAGTAAAAACTCTGACACCTTAATAAAACCACCAAAACATTGGAAGTCATTTACATCAGTTTAATGAAAGTAGTTTTTGTTCAAGTTTAAACGAAATGATCAGTGCCATTTTCATTATTAGAGTCCTATTAATTAGAAAAAACTTGATTCAGATCTGTAAGATAAATCAAAGAAATTTCACACTGAAATAAGATAGGATCAAAAGAAAATTATTTCCTATTTAGAAACAATGTAAACCACCAAAGCAGTACTTAGTGTAAAATCGATGTACAATATCATACTAAGGAGCCCCGAGCAACATGCAAATGTGAAACACAAAGAACAAAAAGGAATTCTGTCCATCAGTAGTTTGGTTTTTAACAGTAATGCCTATCAAGCTATATTCAAGATAACAATATGGTTCCAGACCATAAAGAGAACCAATTATGATGAGTTCTTAATAAATTTGCATTATATACATCCTAACACATATATAGTAGCACCGCACCGTGTTAAACTGTGTTCAAAATTTCATGCAGTCCTGGTGTTGAGATGATTTCCATTGTGGGCTGCTTGTTTACAACGAGTGAATTTAATTATCTGCAGCATCACTGGCTGAGGATCTGCTCAATCTACCCCACTCACACAGGAGGAATAGAGAGGAAATAAAAACTAGCCATGCAACAAGACAACACCCAGATAACCTCATGCTGACAAAGTAATTATTCATTAGAATTGTCTCCTGTTAAAGTTTTATTACCAGAAGTACGAGCAGCAATATTGCAATTAACCCACAGTCATCATGAGGGTCAATTTTTAGTCCTTTGGGTTTCCCAAGAATTCCCTGAAAATAATTAACTGAAAAATCATTATTTGATTAATTGGCCCTTATATTCCAAATCCTATGCATTTTGAAAGAAAATCGAGGCAAATGACTAATTTGCTTCACACCAACAATACTTTCACCTCATCTGTTCACATTCGCTATTCTCAACCTATATTAGTACATTTTGAATTACACATTACTGTTTTTTTTAAGTATTCATTATACATCATGAATACCAAGAGAACACAGTTAACTCAGTGTATGTGCATGTCTACAGTAATACTCTTAAGATTCAAGTGATCTTCATGTCACAATGAACAAGGATCCCTGAGGTCTGAAAGGTGCCAGGGCACTAGGAGGCTGGCTATGGAAGATTGTGCTGGTCCTCAGAGAGTCAAATATAACCTTTTACTACCAAAATAAGGGGCAACTGAGTTAAACAGATTTAGATTTTTTTTAAACCAGAAGAACATAGCATCTGCCATGTTTCAGATTTGCTCAACATTTCTTCACATGAAAAACACCAGCCTCACTGACCATTACACTGAGCAACCTTCAAGTTAATATTTTTAACAAATTATTTACTGACTTTGAGTTGATCATTTGCATGCAAGATATTTCCTGATCTTACAAGAGAACATGCTCCACCAACCTAGAGTATACTTTGGGAGTAGATTCAGTTTGTCCCAGACCAGCCATGCCATACTTTACCCAAATGGAGTTACCTCCATCTAGTCTTAACTATTTAATCCGAGTGTTAGAAGACAAACAAGTTGTAAGAGCTGGACCAGCTGGAGACAACGCACCATTCAGGAAATCTCTGCTCAAGAGCAACTAATTCTACTGTTTTTTGATCTTCTCCAAAAAAATGATGAGAAGCCATAGCAACAACAACCATGCCGTCAGTCATCAGGTCAAGTGTCTGAAAACGAACAACAGGATAAAGAAATCAGAGAAAGAATATTGTGGATCATGAAAATTATTTAAGTAGCTTATCTATTAAAGTACTGTCAAGAAAAACAACATTAAGAACAGACTCACCAATAGAATCCAGAATATTGCTGAAGACAGACATTTTGTCAAAACTTTTCATCTTGCACTAATCAGGACAATTCACAAAAAGGCTAATATATTGGATTGAATTGTATTGGAAAGTTCTACTTTAAACCATAGACTAAACAGAGATTTCTGGTTGTGTTGATAATCAATTATGCACCTAAGTTTGTAAAATAATTTCCTTATTCACCTTTTAGTTGGAATATCCATTGGCTATTATAATAAATATATTTCCTGACAATTTTCTACTACCATCAAGGTACTAAGATCAAGGTGTAATTTTGTATGTCTTGACATACAGCACTTTTAGCTCACAGTTAAATAAAGGACATTTATTTCAAAGCTAGATTACAAACTATAACCAGGTGAGTGTACAAATAGCACAGCAGTAGCATTAACATTAACTTACCAAACAAGCACCTTTGATTTCTAAATAGTAACAGTATTTGCTGATGCTGCTTCAATTGAACAGTCTTGTCAAAAATGCGCTGAGTCAGTTTACATAATTTCAAGGAGAAGTACTACAGGATCACTGACACCATCTCCAAACCGAAGGAGATGGGCTGGGCTTGCGAGATATTGGGCATCTCGCATCAGAGCCCTGCGCTGCCTCTTTTCATCAAAACAGGGAAACAAGGTCAAAGTCCCGTCCCCAAGAGCTGCAGACTAAAGGCCAGCAGTTCTAGAATGGTATTACCACCAAGGAGGCAGTGGCTTCTTCCATTAAGACAGCCACACAAGCCTCAGGATCATTACACCATCATGGGTCTAGACCAGCAGGAAAGGGAGTGGCTGTTCCCACCAGTCCTTCGATCAAGGTACCAAGTGCCTTTGAGTGACAGCTGTATCATGACCCTGTTCACTGGGCTCCCATATGCTTCTGCCCTCCCCATTACTCTCTGAATACTAGCAGGAATAGGATAAGACCCTTTATGGCACATTAATGGTCCACTTAAAGGACCTCAACTTTGCAGGGAAGAAAAAAAAAGAGTTCTACCAGCCTTCCGACACTAGACTTAATTAGGTGGAGGTAGCACAGTCCTTACACCACCTCCCACAACACCAACTAAATTACCCCCACTATGAAACATGCCACAGCGGAGGGCACAGGACTCAATCTGAGATATCAATTGTAGCATTGTGTGGCAGAGAGAATGAGGTATTGAGGGACAACAGCACAACAAAACTTGCTTAATCGAAGGGAAAAAGGAAGGAGAAAAAGTCCAGATTGTGATCCCACATGCATTCATTGCAATCTCAGGTAGAAAAAAGCCTCAGTTTTGTAGTAATGTAGTTTTATCCACCCGAAATAATCCTGATCTCTGGATTCTCAAATCAGAGCTTGTCTTCATCAGTGCATTCAACCAATGCAGGGAGTTGTTACAAATTTGCATCAAGTCCTGTGTGCTTTCTTCCCACCCCAGTTACTTCAATTCATAACGAAAGACAAAGCATATAAGGTGCTGGGGAAGAACTGGTTTACCTGCATCTCCAACCAAAATTGCCAAGCTGGAGCCTTTAGTCCATGGGAATAGAAAACAAAGTAATCGCCATAATTATTGTACAAAGAAGTCCTATCCCCAAAAGATGATCTGATCAGACGAGCTCCTTCGAGTGGCCTAATGTACAGCGTCATGTGACTGGGACCTACACAAAGGGAAAAGAACATATATGTACGGGCATAAACAAAAATTGTGAATTGATTAATACAATGCATTATATTTTCAAATAAAATGATTCAAAACTCATGATGCATTTTTCCAAATAATGCCCTCCCACGTTGCTTTTAGAGAGTTCTAGCTGAAGAGAATGAAATGTTGGGAGCTGAAGTGAGTATGGGAGCTTAAGGGCATAAATCTTAATCTTTTACCTTTATAAAAATCAAACCAGGATAGGGGAGCCCAAAATTAAATAGGTATAGGTTTAAGGTGAGATGGTAAAGATTTTAAAGGGACCGAATGGGCAAATCTTTCACACACAGGATGGTATGTATGTGGAACAAGCTGCCAGAGGAAGCTGCCAGCTCTGCCAAGCTGGTAGAGGTGGGTACAACAGCAATATTTAAAAGATATTTGGTCACGTACACGGACAGGAAAGATTTAGAGGGATATGGGCCAAATGCTAGTGGGACTAGTACAGTTTAGGAAATCTAGTTGGCATAGATGAGTTGGGGTAAAGGGCCTGTTTTCGTGCTGTATATCTCTATGATACAAGACAGGTAATGCAATGTTTAACATCACATGTTGCCTTGAATGATTACTGCTAAAAATGACGAAGTGCACTCAGGGTGTTCAAACAAATATCCTGCATACAACTTTATCCTATTTCTAACAAAATTTCATGAAGAGGAGTAAGTGAAAGTAGGCCTTTCAGCCCATTGATTTTGCTTTGCCATTCAATGGGATCATGGCTGATCCGATAACCCTCGACTCCACCTTCCTGCCTTTTCCCTAGAACCCCCAATTCCCTGGACATAAATATGACTACTTCAGCCTTGAATATACTTAACAATCCAACTTTATGGAGTTCTTTGTCGCGGAGAGTTTTTAGATTCGCCACCCTGAGAAAAAACACTTTCCTCATTTCTATCCTTACTCAGTGACCCCTTATTCTCTGAGATCATGCCCTCTGGTCCCACAAGAGGAGGGCCTCTCCATACCTAACCTGTCAAGCTCCCCAAAAATTGTATATGTTTCAAAAAGGTCACCTCTCATTCTTTCAAAGTTCAATGAGTACAGGCCCAATTTATTTAATCTCTCCTCTAAAGACAGATTCGCCATTCCCAGGATCAAACTTGTGAGCCTTCTGTGGACTGCCTCCAATGCCAGAATGTCTTAAAGGAGAAGCAAAACTATCGGGGACTCATGCCTGCCTTTAGCACTAGCAGTGCTTAAAAAAAATGCAAAAGCCAATACCTAATGAAATTTCAAGATTTTTAAAAAATATTTTAATAAATCTTGATCCTGAGAAGTTGCAGTGCAAAACTCACCCATGGGGTGGCCCTCTAGGGCAGAAAAATGTACCTTACCACATCACAGAACCAACAAAGCTAATGTGTCAGAAATAAAATGGCTATTACTTGTTCGAAGTTTTCTACAGCAAAATATGGAGGGAGGATGAACTTTTTTTTTAAATCATTAAGATAGCGAAAGCTTCTGTCAACAACTGGTTCACAGCACCCCACACACACACACGCGCAATACATATTTTTAAGGCAGAGGAAGATAGTCTTGACTACCCAGGGGATGAACGATTATCAGGGATATGCAGGACCGTAGAATTAATGTTAAAATCAGATCAGACATGATCTTACTGAATAGCAGAGCGGCCTGAAAGTGCTTAGTGGCCTGTCCTTGACAGTATGTACAGTAACAAGCATACTGAGAGGCTACAGTTAAAGAAAACAGTGTGGAATTGGTGATGTTAAAGCTTGAGCTTAACTTAAAGTAAAAAAAATGCAGATGCTGGAAATCTGAAATAAATAAATCAGAAAATACTGTCAAAGCATTTTTGTACACAAACTCAAGGGTTAATTCTTCAAGTCAATAACCTCGCATTATTCTTTGATTTTTAAATCCTTACTCATTTGTCAGATTTTTCAATAAATGCAGAACTTGTAGGAACACTAATGATCTGTTGTAAGGAGCAATTTATTAAGAATATCAGAATTGTACTTAATACAGAAACTAAAAAAAAAATCAGTGGTTTTCATACCCATCACCTCAAAGCTCAATTTCATAGACCCTGATGGCATCTTGTACTTGGAAAGCAGTTTGAAAGCAACAGGTGTCTTGGGTGAAATTTCTGCAGCAGGCAGATACCAGTTTTTCCTGGAAAACAGTAAGAAGCCAATGAATAAAAATGCATACACTTAGTACAACAGTATTTTTACATGACATATGCAAATTTATATCATGGTGTCTACATTTGGCCTTGTGCTGTCACCAAGAATGAATCGGAGATTCCAGTGTTGGACTGGGGTGTTCAAAGTTAAAAATCACACAACACCAGGTTATAGTCCCAACAGGTTTAATTGGAAGCACTTGCTTTCGGAGCGCTGCTCCTTCATCAGGTGGTTGTGGAGTACACAATTGTAAGACACAGAATTTATAGCAAAATTTTACAATGTGATGTTAACTGAAATTATACATTGAAAAATACCTTGATTGTTTGTTAAGTCTCTCATCTGTTAGAATGACCATGATAGTTTCACTTCTTTCAGATGTAAATCTCAACACTTTTTTCAAAAGTTACATTCTCAGGTTAACTGTAACAACTGGTGTCAGACCAGATAAGATGTTTAAGGTGTTAGCCCCCACGTGCTGTTGTCTGTGCCATAATGTTTCGACTGATTCTAATCTTAAAAAAATGAGTTTACAGAATCTTACATAGATTCTTGCAGTTTTTGAGCAAAGTACAATGTAACTGTGCAAGTACAAATTCACCCCACAAACATATTTGTGTGTGAGTGTGTGTGAGTGTGTGAGAGAGAGTGTAAAGTGGTCTAAGTCTGCGAGAGGGTACATGTGAGAGTGTGTCTCTGTAGGGGTGTGTGTGTGTGGGATAGGGGGGTTGTGAGTGTCAGAGAGAGTGTATGTATGTATCTGTGAGAGTGTAAAGGGGTCTAAGTCTGTGAGAGGGTGCACGTGCGAGTGTGTGCGTCCTATAGACACACACTCCCACACTCACACATGCACCCTCTCGCAGACTTAGACCACTTTACACTCTCAGACATATGCACTCTCTCTCACAGACACTCACAACCCCCCACCCCAGACACACACATGCACTCTATCACAGACTTAGACCCCTTTACACTCTCACACATACACTCTCTCTTCCAGGCGCGCGCGCACACAAAAACCCAGATGCACATATACGTTTGTGGGGTGAATTTGTACTTGCCGAGTTACATTGAACTTTGCTCAAAAACAGTATGAATCCATGTAAGACTCTGTTAACTAATTCTTTTAAGATTAGAATCAGTCTAAACATTATGGCACAGACAACAGCACGCAGGGGGCTAACACCTTCAACATCTTATCTGGCCTGACACCAATTGTTACAGTTAACCTGAGAATGTTACTTTTGAAAAAGGTTTTGTGATTTACATACAAAAGAAGTGAAATTAACATGGTCATTCTAACAGATGAGAGACTTAACAAACAATCAAGGTATTTTTCAATGTATAATTTCAGTTCCATCACACTGTAAACTTTTGCTATAAATTCTGTGTCTTACAATTGTGTCCTCCACAACCACCTGATGAAGGAGCTAGTGCTTCCAATTTAACCTGGTGTTGTGTGATTTTTGAATCAAGAATGAAATCAACTAATCATGGACAAAGGCTGTAATGGATAATACACGATAGCCAATCCCAACAACAGACAACATATGAGAAAGGAATCCTCACTTGATAAGATTGTGGACTGGTAAAAACCAAGGAAAACCACAAAAAGGTGCATTCTCGCATGAACATCTTATTGTACTGTTTATTTCAGGTATATGCGGAGTAACATGGGACATAAGGGTGTAATCAAATCCATTAATCCATATCCCAGAATCTCTCTTGATTATTTCTCCATTAAGATCATGGAACATCCTTGTTGTATGCTGAAATGGGAGAGGAGAGAAATTAACATTTTGGCTAAGTGCAATTGTGCCAAAATCCAGATTCATACCAAATTCCATATTACAAGAATTAATTAACTCAAGTAAAAGTATACCTTACTCAATTTCACTTCCTCATTCTCCAAATGTAAAGAAAGGGTTGTACCTTATTGGTAAAAAGAGTGTTTGTCAACACTACAGAGTTATCAAGTTAATGGGACAAGGAGATGTGGCATGAGTTGTAAATCACCAAGATTTGCCATGGAATAGTGCAAGTCAAACAGCATCTCACTATTAGCCACTCCATAATTTTGGAGTGTTGGAATTGCATTAAACTCAGAGGCCTTTTTGCAGCAGTGGTACTGTCCCTTCCAATGGACTAGGAGGCCCATGTTCAAGTCCAGAGGTATGTAATTAACATCTCTGAACAGGCTGATTAGAAAACTAGGTAAAGTTGCTCAAGAGCACAAACTCTACTTTTGATCTAATGTTTATTAATGCAATATAAATTAATTTCACAATGATAAAAAAAATTGCTGAAAATTTTCCTGTTGTACTCATCAGGACAATTCACAAGAATACCAATTCAACGGGAAAACCAACAGAACATACTTGTGTAGAAGTCAAATTTTTAGACTTTTTTTAAAGGTTAAATATATGGGATTGACTATTACATGGATACTACTTTTAAGGAGCCGAAATGCATGCTAGAGTCCAAAATACCGTATTATTAGCAGAAGCCTAACTGATCTCTAAGTGGAAAAAAGAAAAAAAAACTACAAATTACGGTAATTACCAGCTAAAGACAATAGAAACAAAAAATACATTTCCTCATCATAACATTCATGTACAGGATAACACCTTGACTCTCAAATGTTGATCTGGTATCTGTGAAGAACTAAGGTTGACTTTTACACGAGACATATGGAAAACTCCAGATTTTTTGGCCAAAAGTAGGGAGTCGGCTTTTACTCGAGTATATATGGTACATATCGCATAAGAGAGTACAGTTTGGTTCCAAGTGGACTTTGAAGGCATTGCCACAGAAAATGTCCCCAATAACACTGATTGACAGGTAACAGTCAGATTTGCTCAGCATTTTAATCTAGGCAAGTTGACTGTTTTCTCAAGGCAATGCCCTAACCAAGAAACCAGTAAATGGATATTTAATTTTTCTAGTTGAGACAGGTGCAGTGTTGTGTACAAGTTTTATTTTCCTGTGTGCAAAGAATAGGGTCTTCTGTGTTAAAATATGTCCAGTCAAGTCGCAATAGTCTTACCAGACCATAGGACTGCTCTCACATTAGAGAGAGAGAGATGGTGATTTAACAGCATGGCCACCACACCTCAGATGTGGGGAGAGGTTGAGAAGGAGTGTCCTTCCTGGTAACCTCAGTCAGTGTGGGAATTGAACCCATGTAGTCGGCAGAACACTGTTTCACAAACCAACTGACCAGTCAACTGAGCAAAACTAACCCCAAATAATATTCATACTTTCCAGTACATACAAGTGGGCATACAAGTTGGTTGTCAGTTTAATTCCTCAAGAATTATAATGAAATAATCCTGAAATTCAGGATTATCCAGAAAATATTGTCCAATTATAGAATCACCTAATGTTGGATACTTCCTTGGGTGTTTTGCAAATGTGGGTTAACTTGGTATGGTCAATAGTTGACTTGTTGCGAACAACTAAAGGATGTGCTGTTTGACTGCTCACAAGAAATATACCAACAGATGAAACCCTGTCGCTCCCATTATTTGTCAAGATCCCATATACCTGTCCTGGATTTGCTTCATTGTTTTTTTTTTAAATCAGTTGTCACCTCCAACAAATTACAGAGCAAAATATTTCAGCTGAAGGTCGCAAGAAAAAATCCAACTAATTGTACATACTTCAGCAAATTCAAGCCCAATGCAATAAAATTGCAAAACATATTGTAGCAATAAAAACGAAACAAAGAATGGAGAATGCTGAATATCTGAAAGAAAACAAATTGCTGGAGAAACTCAGCTAGTGTAGCAGCATCTACTGGAGAGAAAAAAGTTAATATTGATGCAAGATCATTAGATGCGAAACATTAACTCATTTCTCTCCACAGATGCTGACGGACCTGCTAAGTTTCTCCAAAATTTCTCTTTTTGTTTCATATTGTAGCAATAAATTTAAAGAAGGAAGAAAGCCAAAGTTTTCTAGTTAAACCAACAGTACAGGTCCCAGGTTTAAGATTATAAGTTGTATCCCATCATTCTCCCAGTATCTGTGTGGGTTTCCTCCGGGTGCTCCGGTTTCCTCCCACAATCCAAAAGATGTACAGGTCAGGTAAACTGGCCAAGCTAAATTGTCCATAGTGTTAGGTGCATTAGTCAGGGGGAAATGTAGGGAAATGTGTCTGGGTAGGTTACTTTTTGGAGGGTCGGTGTGGACTTGTTGGGCTGAACGGCCTGTTTCCACACTGTAGGGAATCTAATCTAATCTAAACGAATATCGGGCAAATATACTTACTGAGCATCTATTATTAGTTCACATTTAATCACACAGTTGAACCATCCAAAAAATAGCATTCATATCATCGGCATCTAGTTTCTAACATTATCCAACAAAAAAATCTTTGTTTTGTAACCTGGCAAAAATTTTGTGGGCTGTCTCACCCATTGCAGTTTTTTATTTCATGGTGGGTAGATGGGAAATCTGCCCTACCAGTTTGATAGCCAAATGGTGAAGGTTAAATTTAACCCTATAAAGTGTACTGATATACAAATCATCAGGGATAGTTCATGGCAGATTTCCTATTAAACTGCCAAATCACCCATGACAGAGGGACTGCTCATGCATTTTCACCCAGCGTCAGGTTTTACTAACAATGCTGCATGACTAATATCAGCGCACTCTATTTCATTTTAAATCCAATGAACTGTAACAAGGTGCAGCTCCGTAGGCAAGGTATCTTATGTGGCCATGTCCAGTGGACCCATATGGAAAGCCTTTTCTGAAAAAGTTCACTCACAAAATGTGGCCAACATATACTGTCCATCCCAAATTGCCCAGAAGGCAGTTAAGAGTCAACCACGTTATGTGGGCGTGGAGCCACACATAGACCAGGCCAGGTAAGGAGAGCAGTTTCATTTCTTAAAGGACATTAATGAATCAGATGGGTCTTTCTGACAATCAGCAATGGTTTCAAATGAGTGCCACCAATCCTTCATATTGGTATTACTCTAAGTTACTGACACCAAGTGGGGAATGGTGTACATGTAAAGTATATGGCAGAAGGGAGGCTCAGTCCTCAAAAACAGAATGTACGCAATGCTAAATAGTCAGTTAAATTATATCAGAGCTCTGCACCAGCTCTCCTACTTTCCCACATAACCAGACTCTCCATTTTGCTCTTGTCCCTCCACTTTCTTACATCTCTACCTTTAAAGCATTCTGACATAGTTCATCAATCTGAAAGGTGCTTCTTTCTCTACATATGTTGTCAGACCTGTTGCATGTTTCCACTATGTCCAGTTTTGTTTTTAAACTTCAATTATGGCACTCTTACCCTCTGAATTAGAAGGCTTCAGCTCCAACTTCACCACAATCGAGATTAAAAGTCCAGTGCAGCACAGAGGGAATGTTTAATTTCAGAAGTGCTACATTTGAGATGCTTTATCAGGTGATGTAAAAGGTCAGAAGAGGAGGGGCGGTTGAGTGCTCTCCAAGAGTCCTGGCTAATTTTCATCCCGAAACCAAATTTATTAGAAACAGATTATCTGGTCCCTGTTTGTGGGACCTTGCTACATGAAAATTAACTACTGCGTTTTCTACAGTACAAACAGATCTACTCTTCAAACCACCTCATTGGCTCTGTAGTGCCTCAGGATATTGTGAAATCATAAAAGACAATAAATGTGAGGCTGTTCTTCCTTTCCTTGTCCTACAACTATACTATTATAACCTCTTACCTGAAGAAAGATTCTCTTAGGGTGTGGCCCAGCACGGTCAGATGAATATGGAAAAAACACTCCACTACACACCAGAGTGACTGAGGCCAAAAACACAATCCCCAAACCCAACAGAGTCCATTTTGTACTTCTGCACAGATAAACCAGGCTCACCTAAAAACAAGAAGAAGAACATATTTAGTGAGCAGCCAGACCAAAAACTTAAATCAGGACACTATCTTGGCCAAAGATGTAAAATTTCCAGTTTAAATTAAAGCATCCCAGGCAGAGGAAAGATGCAGGAATGATAATCTGTCTTAATTTCCACTCTTGGTAACATCCTGGCATACGTGGATATGTATGTATTATTGAACTCGACAATGATGCTGGTGAATAATCTGTTTTCAGTGTTCCACTCACCCAAGCACCAGTTCAACTATATTTTTTTAAACTTTTCAATGCTTTCACAAAATATTGTCCTCATAATTGATCAGAATCTCTGTTTTAGTGACCAGTCATTATTTAACTGAAGAGCGGGTGGATTTAAAACAGAGTTGGCGGCAGGAGGTGGAGAAAACTAATGCAGGAGGAACCATAACAAACAACTGTAGTTAGAAGGATATCACAACAATAGGTCTAATGCATCACATTGGCACTTAAAAGGAAAATAGGAAAAACAGAAAGAAGAAAAGAGAAAGGGTATGCTAGTAAAGTGAGATGAATAAGGTGGGAGGTAATTCATGAAGTACATAAAAACCAGTAAGACCTGGTGGGTGGAATGGCCAGCTACTGCATGGTAGAACTCAAGGCAAAGATCCATTTTATTTCTTGAATTCATAAATTATGCTTAGTAGTGAAGTACAGATACTAGTTTACAAATGGAATTCTAATTTTAACGAACCTATTTCCTTAAAAGTGTTATTACTAGGATAAATAGACAAAGTCTTTTCCCTGGAGTCGGGGAGTCCAGAACTAGAGGGCATAGGTTTAGGGTCAGAGGGGAAAGATATAAAAGAGACCTAAGGGGCAACCTTTTCACGCAGAGGGTGGTACATGTACGAAATGAGCTGCCAGAGGATGTGGTGGAGGCTGGTACAATTGCAACATTTTAGAGGCATTTGGATGGGTATATGACTAGGAAGGGTTTGGAGGGATATGGGCCGGGTGCTGGCAGGTGGGACTAGATTGGGTTGGGATGTCTGGTCAGTATGGACAGGTTGGACCGAAAGGTCTGTTTCCATGCTGTACATCTCTATGACTCTGACTTTCAGCTCAGTCTATTAAAACACAAAAGATATTTTTCCCCTTCGTCCCTTCAAATCTCTTCAACGCACTCTTGAATTCAATGAAACATGATGACTTACAAAGTAGGTGGTTATGATAATAGTGAAGGTTCCAATAATAGAGGCCAGTGCAACATCAGGCGGTATTTCAGTGCCACTACGCCCCAGAATGGGAGTGAACATTTCAAATGCACCCCAAAACAGGTACATGGTCAGCAGGTGAGGAATAAATAGACCCAGAAAATAAATTGCTGTCAGTTTCACCGTAGCTCCTAGGTAAAAACATAAAAACACAGAAAACCATCTAAAAAGCAGCACCGATGACTTATGAATACACTTTTAAAAATGCACAAAATATTTCTTTCACCCCACACAGATTTATCCAGCCACCAAAACTTTCCCACTTGTATCCCACAAGAAAAGTAAGAAAATAAGGAAAGCTCACAACTAGAGGGAAAGATGCATAAAATATACATGAATATCATCAAGACAAAAGATACAATATAATTCATCGTGAATTAAAAAGTTCCTCGTTTGCTCCAAACAAAAAAGCAATATCATTCTTCCCATTGTACTGAGGAAAAGACAATATCACATAGAAAAACGAGTGGTCAGCAGGCAAGATCTAATCCTAATGTACAATAATTAAAGCAGATGAATAATTTGCTTCATGTAGTTCCAGATAACAGTACAATTATGGTCTTCCACACTAAAGGTGTCTACCTGTACATTGACTCCCTCAGCATTTGAGTTCCAATTTTTAGGGAAGACATACCTACTTCACTTCATTTATTTCCAAAACACTAAACATCAAACAGGAAATCCAGAAGAAACATATTAACCCAAAGAATCATGCTTTGGGTTAATATGTTTCTTCTGGATTTCCTGTTTGATGTTTTGTCAACTATCATACTGAATTCTTGAGTTGATACAGTCTGTGTGGTTGCAAAAGATTATGCAATTGACTAAACCAACACAACAAAACTACCCTCAATGTTTATCAGTTGAATACTGTTTTTTACCCCCATCAACAATTAATATTTGCCAACACATACAAGACTATGGGCAAAATGCTGGAAAATGGTATTATCATAGTTAGGCAGTTGTTTGTGACCAAGAGACAAACAATAGGCCTTCTTTTGTGTTGTAGGTCTCTGAAGGTCTATAATGCATGGAATTGCTGGAGGCAAAAAATAGACAACTTTGTTTCCTTCGCCTCAGATGATGGAGAGCTAACACTGACCAACTTCTGATGAAAGGTGGTCACAACGTGGAAAGGTAAGCATTCCTCTCCACAGTTACTGCCTTATCCACTGAATATTTGCAGCATTTTCTGCTTTTTCATATCTTCTGTCTCTGCTTTTGGTAACAATGCTGCAGAAAATCTTCAGCTGCATTAGAGGAGGCAAAGAATAATAATGTATCCAACTCTTTTTGGTGCCATTGACAAATAAAATGGATCAGGACAATGTTATGTCTGAAGATTAAGAAATCAAATAATTTGGGAAATCTCTTTCTACCAGTCAAGTTGGCAAACAGAAGGAAAAGGTACACAAAAATACATATCAATAATACATAATCGTTGACATGTTGCTTTGTAGTTATTTAGATCTATTAATTTGTAATAAATAATGCTTGTGAAGTACATGAGCATGATTTGTGTTTTCTATCAACCTAATCTTAAAATAAAAAATAAACTGGGGAAATTTGATTATTTGACAAAATTTTTTAACTTTTGTGAAAACTCCAAGAATAATAAGAATTGATTTCCAGTGCACTACCCTAGTGAGGTATTGGCAATTAGTTAAACATGATTAACCTGTCACAAAAACATGCTGACATTCAGCTAGTGAGAAAGCAGCTGAAGTAGCTGTAAAGATTTGATGACAAACTCAGTCATAGATCAGCTTATGACATCAGAGTCAATACAACAGGAGGAAATCTGGAATGCGAGGTTCTTTTTGACAGAACTTGGATAAATTTATCTACTCATATAGTGCACTTCTAAACCCATTTTGTGCCAGACAGCAAAATAATCAACTGACTGCATTACATGAGAATTACTTAGGACATACAGCACAAACAGGCCATTTAAACTTGCAAGTGATTATGTTCCACTCAAGAATACGCCCATCTTTCTTCAATCTACTTTTGTAGATAATTATTACCTTCTTCCTCAGACACTTTCTAATTTCCCCTAAGATGTAACTATACCATTGGTTAAACCACTCCATGGTAGCAATTTTCTCATGATGCTTTGGGTTAATATGTTTCTTCTGGATTTCTTGTTTGATGTTTTGTCAACTATCATACTGAATTCTTGAGTTGATACAGTCTGTGTGCTGAGAAATTTCCTAACAGGTAATAGTCTGAACCTTTATCCCCATGATTTGAAGTTTGCAATTATTTTATGCTACTTCTTAGTACCTTGTGTTTATTGTGATCTTATTGGCAGGAATGATGATGGGTTCCTGCCAAAATGTCGATTTTTCTGCTCCTCGGATGCTGCCTGACCTGCTGTGCATTTCCAGCACCACTCTAATCTTGACTCTAATCTCCAACATCTGCAGTCCTCACTTTCGCCTCTGATCTTTGCTGTCAGGCTCAAATGGGGATCAGAAATGCACTTATTGTGGGGGATAATTATTCATTGCGAACTTCCCTGATTTCGCCATTTGCTGGCCCAGGAGGCGGGTTTGCCATCCATTGATGAGTGCCTCTCATGGCTCGAGGGGTAACAGGAAGTTAATCATCTTGAAAGTAGCAGAATAATATGGCAGTTAAGTGAGAAGGGGAAGGCACTGCAAAATGGTGGCAACCTCTCTGCAAGCATTTCATGTTTAAAATATGCAATGGCCTCTGTGGGCATCATCCAAGGAGCAGGGCAGTCGACGTTTCGGACAAAGGCCCTTCATCATGCTGTTCCCTGATGAAGGGCCTGCCCAAAGTGTTGATTTTCCCTCGGATGCTGCCTGAATTGCTGTGCTCTTCCAGCACCACTGATCCAGGAGACTTCTAAGTCTACCCGACATCGATAGGGAGAGGCTGAACAGGCTGGGGCTGTATTCCCTGGAGTGTCAGAGGCTGAGGGGTGACCTTATAGAGGTTTACAAAATTATGAGGGGCATGGATAGGATAAATAGACAAAGTCTTTTCCCTGGGATCGGGGAGTCCAGAACTAGAGGGCATAGGTTTAGGGTGAGAGGGGAAAGATATAAAAGAGACCTAAAGGGCAACTTTTTCACACAGAGGGTGGTACGTGTATGGAATGAACTGCCAGAGGAAGTGATGGAGGCTAGTACAATTGCAACATTTAAAAGACATTTAGATGGGTATATAAATAGGAAGGGTTTGGAGTGGTATGGGCCATGTGCTGACAGGTGGGACTAGATTGGGTTGTGATATCTGGTCAGCATGGACGGGTTGGACCAAAGGGTCTGTTTCCGTGCTGTACATCTCTATGACGCTACGAATGGATGCCATGCTGCTGACTTCATGTGGAAGCAAAAACCTTAATTTTTTTTAAACTAGAAAACATTACTAAGAGCAGAGTCATGCCCGGCAGACTAGTCACTTAATTAAGATTAGATTACATTACATTACATTACATTACAGTGTGGAAACAGGCCCTTCGGCCCAACAAGTCCACACCGACCCGCCGAAGCGCAACCCACCCATATCCCTACATTTACCCCTTACCTAACACTACGGGCAATTTAAGCATGGCCAATTCACCTTACCTGCACATCTTTGGACTGTGGGAGGAAACCCACGCAGACACGGGGAGAACGTGCAAACTCCACACAGTCAGTCGCCTGAGGCGGGAATTGAACCCGGGTCTCTGGCGCTGTGAGGCAGCAGTGCTAACCACTGTGCCGCCCAATTAAGTGACTGCATAGTTTCCACAAGCAGGTAACTTATTCATCACTGACAAAAACTGAGAAAAAACAAGTTATGATTAAATGTTAAATACAAAAAACTGATTAGATTTTAGAACATAGACCAATCCTTGAATTTTCCTCACTTACCAAATTCACCAAGTAGGCTGAAAGCAGTACTCTATCAAGCTAAACTTCTTGTAGTTTTGTTTACAATATCTTCAATGCAAATCCGCAGCAATGGGAGATTGAAAAGCTCACATTTTCTTCTGTTAAATGTCCAGTATAGTGACCAGCACATATCAGTTGTTTCAGCCTTTTACCATGAGTTCAAAAGATTTCAAGATCTTACTGAAGTAATGGTATGACTTGAACCAGACTGCTGCAATCAAACTAATGCTGGGCTACTGAAATATATCCTAATTGAAATAAGTTTCCCCTCATCAATTTGCCAAAAACTGCTTACGCCATTTAATAGAATCTAGTCCTCCAAGACCGAGATACTATATCCGATGTTGCAAAGTCAACATCAAAAGCCTCAGTGCTGGCATGGCTGATTTTTAACGATTGTAAGCATGTCATGGTAATTCTTGGCATCTCCCTTCCAGACGTATTAATAGCACTTTCTAATTCATACCCACAAGCGAGTTAGGAAAAAGAATAATGAAGTTATCGGAACTAAAACTTGCATCATACCAGCTTTGGGAAGATATTTTCTGCTTATTTAATCTCAAAGCACATAACATATATATCTGCAGAAGGTTTGAACAACTATGGCCCCCTCCCGAAAATGAGAATGTTGATCACAGTGCACCACTTTTGAAATAGTGTGTGCAATTCTGGTCTCCCTGCTATAGGGAGGATGTTGTGAAACTTGAAAGAGTTTAGGAAAAATTTACAGGGATGCTGCCAGGGTTGGAGGGTTTGAGCTATAGGGAGAGGCTGAATAGGCTAGGACTGTTTGCCCTGGAAAGTCAGAGACTGAGGGGTGGCCTTATAGAAGTTTACAAGATCATGAGGGGCATGGATAGCATAAATAGACAGGGTCTTTTCCCTTGGTTGGGGAAGTCCAGAACTAGAGGGCACAGGCTTAAGGTGAGAGGGAAAAGATTTAAAAGGGACCTAAGGGACATTTTCCTGCAAAGGCTGGTGTGTGTATGGAATGAGCTGCCAAAGGAAGTGGAAGCGTCTGGTACAATTAGAACATTTAAAAAGGCATCTGGATGGGTATGTGAATAGGAAGAGGGATATGGGCCAAGTGTCGGCAAATGGGTCCAGATTAATTTAAGGTATCTGGTTGGCATGGACGAGTTGGATCGAAGGGTCTGTTTCCATGCTGTACATTTCTATGACTCTAACTTCTATGACTGATATTTCTGGTGACAACCAATCTTTATTCCTATCACCACACGTTACTGTTCCAGTCAACAGCACAAGTGCAAAGGTCCAACACCACAGGGCAGCATGGTGGCTCTGTGGTTAGCACTGCTGCCTCACAGCACCAGGCACCCAGGTTCGATTCCAATGTCGAGCAACTATCTGTGTGGAGTTTGCACATTCTCCCAGTGTCTGCGTGGGTTTCCTTCGGGAGCTCCAGTTTCCTCCCACAGTCCAAAGACTTCCAGGTTAGATAAATTGGCCATGCTAAATTGCCCATGGTGTTCAGGAATGTGTTAGTCCAAGGAAATGTAGAATACCAGGGGAGGGGAATGGGTCTGGGTGGATTAATCTTCGGAGGGTCGTTGTGGACTTGCTGAGCCAAATGGCCTGTTTCCACACTGTAGGGATTCGATGGTTCTATCGTGTGAATTTCTGCTATGACCCCATTTTGATTTTACATGGGATGCTAGGAATAATTTGCTGGAATAATATTGTGAATACCAAGGGTTTTTGTTAACAAATGTATAAGTCAAGCCATCAAATATTCCTATACCTGCATCAGTTTGATTTTGAGCATGATAATTTTGAGTACCTGAATCCAACACCTGCCTTCTACGCTAGTAAGTTTTCTTTTGTCAGGCGATCCCAAATCTAGTTCTACATGAAAGGCAACACCAGATAGATCAGAGATTGGGAGAAAGTCAAAGAGAAATTCTAGAGAAGAACACAATAAAGGATTGGGGTATGGGAGATGAGCAGAGATAGCTGCAGGATTCCTCTGTGCATAATACAATGACTAAAAATATTAAAAGTGAAAAGTGTGATAAAGTATTTTTTGAATTAGTGAATTTAATTCACACGCATCATTTTACCAAACTACACAAAACAAGTGAGTTTACCTTTTTGTTTCAGCTCCTTCCCTATTAGTAATCTCACAAACAGAGGAAAAGCAACCCACAATCCAGGGACATAGGCTGAGCACAAGCCACGTTGGGTCAAGTAAATCAAAGTACAGCACCAGATTGTTAATGAAACGTCGAAATATAGCTCAGCTAGGTATACCTCGTTCATGCCCTGTATACAAACAAAATAATTTAGTCGCAAGTCAGATAGCTACCAAAATTTAAGTTTAATGTCTTCACAGTCTTTTCTTTACAATGTTTAGAGATTCAGGGAAACATAATTCATTATCTACACCAATTGCTTTTGAGTTAAACCTTGACTACCTGCCACAGAGTGAAGATCCAGTGTCTCATATTTTAAAAAAAAACACATTAAAAAAATCTGCATATGTACTCAAACATAAAATGATGCATCATGGTGGTGCATATCAACACACCAACCCAGCTATGATCCAGATTAAGGAAGTTAAATTTGCAGAATTGGGACTAACTTGGTCACATTTTTAAAAGGTTTTTCTTTAAGAAACACAGGTTAAACCAATCATGATCACGCATGAAAGTTAATGTCTCAGGTGCATATTCCCAGGCCTTGTTGGGGCAAATGGGTCATTTACATAAATGATTTGGATGCAAGCAGAGGAGGTACAGTTCGTAAGTTTGCAGATGACATCAAAATTGGAGGTGTAGTGGACAGCAAAGAGGGTTACCTCAGGTTACAACAGGATCTGGACCAGATTGGCTAATGGGCTGAGAAGTGGTAGATGGAGTTTAATTCAGATAAATGCGAGGTGCTGCATTTTGGGAAAGCAAATCTTAGCAGGACTTATACACTTAATGGTAAGGTCCTAGGGAGTGCTGCTGAACAAGGAGACCTTGGAGTGCAGGTTCAGAGCTCCTTGAAAGTGGAGTCGCAGGTAGATAGGATAGTGAAGGTGACGTTTGGTATGCTTTCCTTTATTGGTCAAGAGTATTGAGTACAGGAGTTGGGAGGTCATGCTGCAGCTGTACAGGACATTGGTTAGGCCACTGTTGGAATATTGCGTGCAATTCTAGTCTCCTTCCTATTGTAAAGTTGTGAAACTTGAAAGGGTTCAGAAAAGATTTACAAGGATGTTGCCAGGGTTGGAGGATTTGAGCTATAGGGAGAGGCTGAACAGGCTGGGGCTGTTTTCCCTGGAGCGTCGGAGGCTGAGGGGTGACCTTATAGAGGTTTAAAAAAATTATGAGGGGCATGGATAAGATAAGTAGACAAAGTCTTTTCTCTGGGATCGGGGAGACCAGAACCAGAAGGCATAGGTTTAGGGTGAGGGGAAAGATAAGAGAGACCGAAGGGGCAACTTTTTCACGCAGAGGGTGGTACGTGTATGTAATGAGCTGCCAGAGGAAGTGGTGGAGGCTGGTACAATTGCAACATTTAAGAGGCATTTGGATGGGTATATGAATAGGAAGGGTTTGGAGGGATATGGGCTGGGTGGGACTAGATTGGGTTGGGATATCTTCGGCGTGGACAGGTTGGACCGAAGGGTCTGTTTCCGTGCTGTACATCTCTATGACTCTATGATTTTCAGACACAAAACATTCCTATACAAAATAGAACTACTCAAATTTTAGCTTTGATGTTGGTTAATTTAAATCACTATGTACACTATCACTATTTTCAATATATTCCGACCATATCCTTTGGTATGACAAGAATAAACGTAATTAAAGACAAACACCACAGAGACCAATTAACGAACTGCAGTGACCATGATTAACATTCACAGTTCCCATGCAACTGAATGCCAAGCTGCTGAAAATGCTTCCTAATTCAAATCCCCGTCCCAGATATATGCCTATGGCTCTTGCCCATTGAACCTTTAGCGCACATGATTCATTTGAATATTACTGAACTGGATAATATACAAAAGGCATAATCTGACTCTAGAGTTACGTACAGATGGGGAAAAGGTGTTTTGGTTGAGTTACCCTTGTGTACATAAACAGGAACTTTTAGCCTATTTCATATGACTCATGAGCCCTGAATTCTGGTTTGGTCAAAGTATGCCTGTCAAAGATGGTTGCAAATTGCATTCTTTTCTCCTCTTTCTCCTTACTATCCCAGTGCCTGACTTCTGCCAAGTCAAAGCAGCAGTACATTCCACAAACTGAAATGTCAAAAGCTATAGTATCAGATCAGGCACATAGACTTTCAGTCAATATGAAGGAGAAGAAACAAAAAGGAAATAGAAGAGAAAAGCATTAAGCAGATATCAACTAACACATGCAAAACAAATAACAAATTAAAAGGATAACTAGTATACTTACTCCATAATAAAGATTTTTTGCAAGTGTATGAATCAGTATAAGCTTTGCAAGGGCTATTGACCCATACAATACAGCAGAAACGTAGAAGTTGGAGTACCAGGACATCGCATGTCCAGTCAGAGACACGAATACTGCTACAATAAGGATTGTTACAAAAATGATAAACCAGCACATTATTGTGACTGCAATTCCATAGAGGAGATCCCTCCTGTAGTGTGATCCTGCAAATAATCACACCAATTACACTCTATAGGATTAACAGAAACATAAAGAATGCCATTTAAATTCTAATAATTGAGCATTAAGAACAGAACAGCATACATAGTATTGGGGGGGGGGGGAGGGAGAATGGGTGTTTAGAAGAGAGGTGGAAGTTATCGAGATGGGTGAGGGACAAAGTCATACACGGATGAGAATTTAAAAATCAAGGTGTTGTGCACAGGCCGCCAATGTACATCAACAAACAAAGGGGATTCATTAACAGCTTGGATATGGGCAGAAGTCTGAATGAGTTCATGTTTACTATCCTTCTAAGTGCTTTTTTCTCCTCTTCAGTCCATTCTTTGCGGACACTGCAAAGCAGAAGTCAGCAAACTATTAATTTACAGCCCAGCCCATCAATGACCTCACCTCAAAGATCATCATACGCATTCTCCACATGAACATATGGAGGAACATCAACAAACTTTGATGTTCTACATTAGAGGGGATCAGACCTAATAGCTGTATCTATAATGCTGCCTTGATTGAGATCAGCTAATTTAGCACAGCCCAGGGAACCATTGTTCATTGTCTCACTGATAGAGTTCCAGAATTATTCACTAGCATAAGAACATCTGATATTTCAATCTAATTCACAAACAAAAAGTGTTTATATTTATACATATACACCCTAAGCAAATTTAAGAGAATGTCATTAACAAAAATAATTTGCCTCAAATTTATCTGCACAACACAAATCTAAAATGTTAATAAGACTTAACAGAATTATCAGCACAGTCTTGCTGCGTGTAAGAAAAATATCTACATATTTCTGGACTTTATATCATAATGTCATTCCTGTTAAATAAAACAATTTCTGTTGCATGCAATCACGTGATGAAACTTTCTATTTATATCTTCATACTGTCGCCTTCATAATCTTGAACACCTTGTGATAACAGGTAACTCACATGAAAAGTCAGATTTATATTTGAAAAGCATCTAGTCACGTCTGAAATGTGTTAAAGTCTTTCACATGCGATATTCTACTTTGAACTGCTGTGATTATACAAACAAAACGGTCACTCAGTCCACAATATCAAAAAAAAACTGATGACCGATTAATATGTTATATGTGATATTGGTTGGGTTAGAAAAGTTGTAGAGTGCCCTGGAAGAAACCGCAGTCTTCCTGGATCAGTGACAAAGTCAGAAATAACATGATGACAGGTTATGGTCCAACAGGTTTATTTGAAATCACAAGCTTTTGGAGCATAGCCCCTTCATCAGGTGAAGTGAGAGGGAGACACACAGAACACAGAATTTATGGGCAGAGGAGATCAAAAGATACATTATAGGTATGAAAGTTACATGCTGAGGGTCTAACCAAAGTGATAAGTAATCCAAAACTGTACAGACTAATTAAGGTAGAGAGGTCATAACAATTTATCAAGGTAATGGTGTCAAAACAGGATAGCAAGGAAGATTTTACAGATACGGAATAGTATGGTGGGGTCACATAGCTTGACATGAATCCAAGATCACGGTTGAGGCGGTCTTCATGGGCATGGAACTTGGCTATCAGTTCCTGCTCGGTGATTCTGTGTTGTTGTGCATCTCTAAAGGCATCCTTGGAGGATGCTTACCCGAAGATTGGAGGCTGAATGTCCTTGACCTCTGAAGCATTCCCAGACTGGGAGAGAACATTCCTGTCTGCTGATTGTTGCGTGAGTCACACAAGTATCTGCCTTGTATCTGATGGGTGGTATTCCCACGTGTGATGACAGCATCCATGTTGATGATCTGACATGTCTTGCAGAGGTTGCCATGGCAGGTTTGTGTGGTGATACCTCGATGTTGTCCTGCTTAAGGTTTAGCGGTTGTTTGAAGGCAAGAATTGGAGGTGTAGGGATGATCTTAGTTTGATGCTCGTTGTCATTGATGGACACCTAAAGATTTTGAAGAATGCCCTCATAAGAATAGGATATGATGCTCAACTCATCAATTGCCAGTTCTAATGTGTCACAGAGAAAAGCAGCAATGACCTTGTCAGCAGACAGACACAGGATACGACCAATAGAGCACCCTTTGTTATCCAGCACTTCCCCATAGCGGAAAGACTACGCCATGTTCTTCGCAGCCTTCAGCATGTCATCAATGACGATGAGCATCTCGCCAAGATCATCCCTATGCCTTCACTTCTCACCTTCAAAAAACCGCCAAACGTTAAACACAACTTCACAACTACCCAGCCTTCAGGGCAACATCGATCGCAACAACATAAAACCCTGCCACGGTAACCTCTGCCAGATCATCGAAATGGATACTACCATTACAGATGGGAATACCACCTACCATGTACACAGTAGATACTCACATGAATCGACCAACGTTGTCTATCGCATACACTGCAGGCAAGACCATGCAGATGCTACAATAACAGATGAATGGATACCGTACAGCAATTGCTAGACAGGAATGTTCTCTCCCAGTCAGGGAACTTTTCAGCGGTCAAGGACATTCAGCTTCCGATATTCGGGTAAGCATCCACCAAGGCAGCCTTCAAGATATACAACAATGCAGAACAGCTGATCAGAAACTGAAAGCTAAGTTTCATACCCATGAAGTCTAGATTATAGTGGCGCTGGAAAAGCACACCAGATCAGGCAGCATCAGAGGAGCAGGAAAATCGACGTTTCGAGCAAAAGCGCTTCATCGGGAATAGAGCATTCCCTCCATCTTTCTGCTGCTCAGAAGCTGCCTGACCTGCTATGCTTTTCCAGCACCACTCTAATCTAAACTGTGGTTTACAGCATCTGCAGTCCTCACTTTTTCCATACCCATGAGGACAGACATGATCTTGGATTCATGTCACGCTACGTGACCCCACCAAACTGTTCTGTATCTGCAAAATCTTCCTTACTGTCCTGTTCTGACATCTTAATAAATTGTTATGATCTCTCTACCTTAATCAGTTTGTACAATTTTGGATTACCTATTACCTTTGACATGAGACTCTTACACCTATCACTTTATTCCAATCAAACAAAAACCGAAAGAACCGTGGATGCTGTATATCAAGAGCATGGGCAGGGTTTGCTGGGGAGGCTCAACCAGTCTGGCAGCATCTGTGAAGAAAAATCAGATTTAACATTTCCTCTGGTTTTTCTTCTTAGATGGTCCCAGACCTGCTGGGCTTTTGCAATAGCTTCTGTTTTTGTTCCATGTTATTACAGTCATTTGGTTTATCTCCAGCGTCACTTTTTTTTTTGTAATTATCTCTCTGCCTCATTTAATCAGATTACAGGTCATCCCTTCAGTTGTTATTCAGCCATTGACACTTTACTCTCACCGTCTAACACCCTTGGTCATCTGTAGAGACTTATTATTCGACACTGCACTCACACCATTTGTATGACTTTTTTTTAATCTTTCTCCCCTTAATCTCTCTGCCCATAAATTCTGTGTTTTGTGTGTTTCCCTCTCATTTCACCTGATGAAGGAGCAGTGCTCCAAAAGCTTGTGACTTCACACAAACCTGTTGGACTATAACCTGGTGTGGTATGATTTCTGACTTTGTCTAGCCCAGGCCACACCAGCACCTCCACATCATGGATCAGTGACTTTAGAGTCCACTTGAAACATGAGCAAACAGTTGCAGATTTTCTTTTATGGTTGTGGTGTAAAATTATGTCCCAACACATGTGTGAATCATAATGTAACACATGTATTGGGCCAAGCAGTGGAATGTGGTGTAAAATTATGTCCCAACACATGTGTGAATCATAATGTAACACATGTATTGGGCCAAGCAGTGGAATGTGGTGAAAGGGTTAAAATTATGTCCCAATACATGTGTGAATCTAACCGGAATGGAGGTGTTGCTTAGTCCCGTGTGAATCTTATTACACACCTCCCCGTGTGAATCTTCTTATCTGTATGTAACCAGAATGGAATGTGTTTTTTAGCCTTGCTCTGCTGTTCACATGAATGTTTATATCTGGAAAAGAGTATATCAGCTGGAAAAGTCTCCAGTTCGGTGAGTCTGCTCCGGGGTTGCGTTTAACCGCCGAGCGTGGGTTGTTGGCAACCGCTCTACGAGAACTGACGGCTCCCAGTTCCGGTAACACGTAGAGTGAGTATAAACCAGACCCGTTGTAAGTACGAGACCTGGTTGTGGCGACGCTGCGGGGAATAAAACACTTATATTCTAGCAGACTCGCCTCTTGGCTGTTTGTTCTGTGTCAGACTACTTTCCTGCGAGCCTGGTCCTTGACCTTGAGAATTTTTTAAAACATTGGTTCATACAAAGGAAGTAACTCTGACAATGCAAAACTTGCTCGGTTTCTGAGTTCAGGTCCTATGCTGGAACTTGAACCTACAACCTTCTGACCAAAAGTGAATACAACTAACTTGTGCCACAAAGACAAATATTAATTGCAATGTTATCTTAACTCTAATGATGTTTCATTAAAACGTGAATATATTCAGAATTAAAAAGCCACATTGCACCAAAGAGAGTTTATAATTTGAAGAGACTCACCTTGACTTACTGATATTGAGAACTTTTTTCCTAAGTAGAGAACAGCTGCCACAGCCACCAAATAGTTGATTATAGCACCAATTCGTTGTGGGTAGGCCACAACAAATAATCCAAGTACATCAAAAAATACCATGGCCCCATGGCGATATTGTGTTGAATCAGCCAGTTCTGCAGATGTCGCCAAGTACTCCAACACAGATAATATATTATCACCTACAAAGACCATTAGACAATGTAGTGCTTTCAAATAAACCAAACTCAGTGCTTTAAATTATTTTAGTTACTTCCACTTTCTATTTCTGTGAATAAACATATATGGTAGGGGAATCACTTCAAATATAAAGGACATATTCCAATATTGATCAAAGCAGATTTCTCTAAATTGATATGAACTCTCAATGCATTTTTCATTAAGGGAAAACATAGTTATTTCAGTTTAGCACAAGAATACATTGGAATTTCTCTCTGGACAGTAATGTAATATTAAAGGGTTAAATTACACTGTCTTTGGATGGGGACAACATTCATGCAAGAATGTGAATGACTCTCACTTCATTTGGACAGTCACTTGCTACTACTCCTCCTACTACTATCAAATTAAACAATCATTCAATCTCTTCCTTTCAGAAATGTTTCCTAGCCACCCCCTGAAGCTAGGTATATCACACCTACATTGTCCTGAGGAATTACTAAGACAGGAAATTGACTGCATAACGATTCCCCAGGATCAGCGCATTTACATTTGCATTATCTCCGAGGATGATCTCATCCTGCCATTGTACCTGGGGTAACATGTGACTGTGAGGGAGTGGCCAGAGTATCTGTAAGCATGACCAACTGACCTGTATAAAGGGGATGTGCTTTTTCATTAGGGGCCTCTTTGACTCGACTTTGCATGCCTGCGAGGAGGGTCAAAGGGGTCACCTAGCTTGTACAAGCTTTAATAAACTTTAACTGCTTACAGGAGTGGTGTGTGAATTCTGTCTCGTGTATGAAACCTCGGGAAACGAATCTAACATATGCTGGCAGCGGTGGGATTCCAACATACACGGAGCTTCCAGGTGGACAGAATAAGCGATCGTTGGTTGAGAGAGACAAATGCCCCCACAAGGTAAGCTTCACCTTGATCTCTCTCTGAACCTACCACTCAATCAACCCCTCATCTCCTGGGACACAGTGGTGATGGAATCTATGAGGTAACTTGCACACCAATGAGTCGCCTTGCACGGTAAAAAAGGGTTGAATCCCCAGGGTACAAGGCAGGTTACAGTCCCCATGAGAAGTAAAGTGAAAAAGCATTAAAAGAAGTCAGAATTTGGTACTTCATAGAGTCATCCCTTACACCTCCCCTTAGAAGTACTTTTAGGATGATATGGCATTACTGGGAAATGGGGGAGAAAGTGGAGCCAGTCCACTCGGATCTCAACAGTAAAGTGCATTGACTGCCAGGGAAGCTTTGTCCAGTTTTTGTTGTGGGAATCTCAATTTCTGGGCTGTGGACTCGACTGAGAGTTTTTATTCTGGGGGAGGGGCGTGGCTTGGACTGTCGCACCGTGTGGTCAGCTGCGAGGCTTTTCTCTTTTTGTGGGTGTGATTTCATCATGAGGGTACAACTGGTCTTACTTCCCTTCACAGCCACGTCCGGTGGTGGGGTGGCATTCCTCGGTCCGGTTTCCGAGGTGAGGATATTTTAGTGATCTCTGTGTACACACATCAGGTGCTGTGGGGTTTGCAGAGCTTTGGGAATCTTGGACCAATGCTTGTGTTTTATTTTTGCGCTGTGGTGGTTGCTTGGGAATCTATAGACGCGATTTATTCTTGTTGGAATCTGGTGAAGATCTTTTGGGGCCACTTCCTCCATTTTTTTGACTCCTCGTTTTCCATTTCATGGATTATCACCAATGAACTGAGGGGCGCTTCAAATGTGCACGTTTTTCTCCCATATTAAAATGAGAAGAATTCTGACCAGAGGCTCTTCAAAGAAAAAGAGAAACGCTGAAATTAAGGTTGTACTAATACTTGGGTCGAGGGGGAAACGTTTCAATGTAAATTGTGCCATGCTGAGAGTGTTTGATATTTAAATATTTTGGCTTGTTAAAATCCTGGTTCAGAAAATCCTTTTAAGTAACTGTTTTGCTTTATTTCAATCAGGATCTCAATTCAGTATGTTTTGTGGGCTATGTAATAGGGCAGATTTTGCTTAAACTTTGAAACTGTACATTAGGTTCTTATTAAAATTATCAAACTTGTAACCTTAATACAAATAATTGAGTGCCTTGAGCCCCTGATTTGTTTCAAATTCCACAATGCCGGTTTAAACAAAACAATTGTCTCAGTGGTCACACTTCAGCCAGATGAGAGTATTGTATTATAATATCTTTGCTGCTGTTTTTTAATGCAGACTGTTCACAAGAAGAAGGGTGTATTTTAATTTTGATGCTTTTGTTATAATTTTAGAGAATATTAAATTTGTAGCTCAGATTGTGGTTCAGGATGTAGGTCGAACTGAAGATGTTACCTAGTATGGTGGCAAAATGTCTGAAAATGAACCTTCCAGCTCAGCGAGCAACCCTACACCCAGAATATTAGAACTTGAGGCTGAGCTGTTTAAGTTCTTTCAATTATTGTTAAAACTTTATTGGCCCTCTTCATATAATCTCTATCAAAGTTGCCACTGTTTTATTTGGGAAGTTTCATTTGGAGAGCATATTTTAATATCTTCTGCATTTGTTTCCCATGAATAATTGAGATTTAAATCTGAACTGAAACTAGCTTAAGCACAGGAAACGTTTTATTGCTTTCTTGCTATTCCAGACTTTTGAAATACTTTTCCAGACAGCTTTCACATTAACCAAGTATTAATATGTTATAGAAAAAAAAAATTCAATAACCTGAATGGGGTACCGGAGGGTTTGATTTTAAGACCATTGATTGATGTTTATAATGGATTGAATTGTTTAGGCAGTATGGTTTAGAAGCTTATAGATTGTATAAAACTTGATAATGACAGAAATAGTGAACAGAGTAACATACATCAAGATGACTGAGAATGTTGAAATAGACTGTCACAATTTAGTGTAGTTAAATGTGTGACTGTCTTCATACTGATAACCACCTTGGCAAGGAAGGAAAGAAAGAAATGCAGAGATACTTCCAGCAGCTAACATAGTCTCTAGAGTTTCTCCATTCACAGGTAAAGCATGCCTTCAGACCAGCGCCCACCCCTCCACAACAGAATCCATTGGATTCAATCAGCTTCCCAATCATGAGCACAAAAAGTGAAGAAGCTAACAACTGTGAAGAGGATGTGAAGAATGCTTTTTGTCAGTGGCCTTCCTATGGACATTAAACCATGTGAGCATTACCTTCTCTTTCAATCATTTTAGGGATATGAAGGTTCACTGATCAAGCTAACATCACAACAGTCAGTTGACTTTGTTACATTTAACAGCAGTGCTGGAGCAGAAGCAGCAACAAATGCTGCGTTCACCTACACTGCTGCAGCTGCCATTGCTGCATTGCATGCTCTGATGCACTGGTATCCTCCTTCTGAAGCATCTTAGCAAGAATGGAGGTCTTGTCAGTTGTGTTAAGTATTTAACTGCCCTTATCCAAGAATTCAGATTTCTCCATGGAATGGTGTACAAGGACAGACTGAATTTTGTTTTGGACTTTACTGAAGGAGATTTTGGATGACTAGCTCATTTCCAGTTAACTTGGAGGGGGTTGACTAAGGACTATGGATTGAAGAATTTTACTGGTGAACTTTTTTTCCCCATGTGGGAGGACATTAGAAATTCTATTTACTGCATGGATTAGTAATTTTTGTTGTTACAATCATTGCATGTTGTGTATCAATAACTTGCTTAAATACTGGCTGTCAGAGTCTTATGAAAACTGGTACTGTCATCTAGGTGGTTATCATGGAATGATAAAAGGGTGGAATGTAATGTTAAAAGATTAAATTGGATTATCCCTCTGCATAGTAATGTAATATTAAAGGGCTAAACTGCACTGTCTTTGGGTGGGGACGACATTCATGCAAGAATACGAATGACTCCCATCCATTTGGACAGTAATTTGCTACTCTTCCCTCTACTATTATCAAATTAAACTATCATTCAATCTGTTCCATTCAGAAATACTTTCTAGACATCCTCTGAAGCTAGGTATATCACCCCCTACGTTGTCTTGGGGAATAACTGAGTCAGGAAATAGTCCGCATAACAATTCCCCAAAATTAGGGCATTTACATTTGCATTATCTCTGAGGATGACTTCATCCTACCATTTTACCTGGGGTAACATGTGACTGTGAGGGAGTGGCTGGAGTTGGTCTTGAGTGGCATGTGACTGTGGGGGAGTGGCCAGAGTATCTGTGAGCATGACCAACTGACTTGTACAAAGGGGATGTGTTTTCTTGTTCAGGGCCTCTGATTTGACTTTACATGCCTGTGAGGAGGATAAAAAGGGGTCAACTAACTTGTACAAGCTTTAATAAACTTTAACTGTTTATAGGAGTTGGTGTGCGCGAAACCTCAGGAAATGAACCTAACAAGGGCAACTGTGCCAGAGTTGGAATGGACTAGGAATTTGGCTGTTTATCAAGAATCAAGCACTTCTTGAGTACATTGTTGAAAGATGTGAGAATTGCTAAGCCTCTATACACCTCAGAGGGAACTGGACGCCATAATTATATAAAATGTAAGTGATTTTATTGGTAATATCTGACCTATGCTGTCTCCTGGATCAATTTCAACTTCCTGAAAGATGTTCCAGTGCTTTTTTTGAATGCTTATTGGTCCTGGTGGTGACATGGCTGTGGGAAAGGAGGGTAGAGAAGTGCGCAGCCATGAAAGGGCAGCAAGAGGTGGGGCAAGCTTGTTAAACCATCTGGTCTTTCACTGCCCACTTTCATATGCTTGCATTTCAAAAGATATCTCATTCATAGCTCTACCAATATCAGTGGTAGAGTACTTCCAAGAAAGCAAACATTTGCAACATACTTTCCTGCAGGTAACTAACTTTTCCAGTTTTTGCTGTCCTTGTAAATATTTTGAGTACAGACCATCCACGAATCACTCAAAATGTAAACATATGCAACAGCCACTCATAAGAATTGCTTTTCTTTTAACTGACTTATCTTGAATCCTCAGGAACAAGTGGTTGTTGAAAACAAATTAAATTTACCATGTCATTACAGTAGCCTAAACAAGCACCCTTGGTCAGACCCAGCTCAATTGCGGATATTTTGTCACGGCTGAGTGTCTGGCTTGAAGCCAGAGTTTGAATGGACTTCCTGGCTATCCTTCAATTTCTGAAACCAGGCATCTGCAACCAAATCTAATTTACACAGCTAAACGTCTGACTGTAAAGTCCCAAAAAACTCAACATCAGTGCACGGTAGAATTGAATATTTCACCGTGCTTGGGGCAAAATATGAATAAGGCGTTTCAACTCCCACAAAAGAACACTGACAGGTGAGAAGTGTCCGTGCAAGTTTTAATGCCTGACTATAGTGTAATGAATTCTTAAGGACAGGTTATAAATCAGAATTATTTGTTGCCTGAAAATAATGTTCACATTACTATTCTGTCATAAAAACAATATTGAATTGTATTTTCCTCTTCAGGTGAGGTGATGGTACCACAAAATGGAATGTTGAATGAACATGAAATAACTTTAATTAAAGTTGCATGATTTAATGGTGCAACATTCTCCAGGGAGAATTGTCAGTGAACAATGCTTTGCTCAAAGTTCACTATTACACTATTTATACTTTACAGAAATATTTTCAGCGCACAGCCTTGGAAAGTAGTGAGGATGCAAGGTGCCATAGGAGAAATTTCACTGATCAAAAAAGGTTGAGATGGGAAAAAGATTATTCATTTAAAGACTAGAAGTAAATTCCCCACTGGTAACTAGAAATGTAAATTTATCATGAAAAAAACTATTAAATAAATGTTTATTTTTTTTAAAAATGCACACAGCTTACTAAAGCATGGAACCAAGCCATGGTGGAAACATAACTTACAACAAGTTTGCAAAGATATCTGAATAAATTTGAGTTTAAAAGGAGGGAAAGGGCCGGGAATTGGGTCTACGTGATAGGAATTTCTGGAGCCAATAATACCAAACATGCCAAAAGATTGCTTCTGATCTGTAAATTCTTGTGATTCTAAATTAAGCTAATCCTGGCTGACACTAGTTGGGTGTTAAATGAATCTGATCATCCACAATAATTAGAAAGTACCCAAAGATGTAACTGCATGTAACACATTAATAACACAGCGTTTGCTGTTCTATAGGATACTGACCAGCCCTTCTTATGGAATCTAGAGGTATCCGATCTGCTGTGTCATACTTTGTGTGATAAATATAACCATTTTCAATGAAAGCCAAGTCTATTCCTGTAAAAGAATAATATCATAAGATACTCCCAAGCAGATCAGTGACACAGTAAACCTTTACATTATCTCAGAATAGACAATGCATCCAGTATATTAAAAAGAAAACTAAGAGTACAATCGAAGATAATTTTTTTGGAATCAAGTTTGTGTTCAAAGCAGAGAGTAAAGGCTTCTCTTTAACTGATTTATATCTAAGTACATAGAGGAACATCTTCAAACAAACAGACGAGAACATACTTTACTACTAAAGTGTAACAAAGTAATGAAACCTGAATGCTCATTTCACTGATGAGGCTCTAAACAATCCAGGAAAGCAAGTGCACGTAAACAGATCGCACATCAACTGAATAAAAAGTGTAGTAATTGCTACCCTTATCAAATTACACTTGCTGTATAACATGCCAACTCATGAAAGAACATTGTATATATATGTCAGGCCCTCAATGGTGCCCAATGAATGTCAGATTAACATTGAAGGGGAAGGTATCTCAAAAACTTTAGTAATAGGTGAAGCAAGTTGTTGTAATTAGCTGCTACTTTGCAGTAAACAAACCAGTGCTATCCTCCATGAACAGGATACTGCTGTCAAGCCAAAACAAAATGTTCTGCCTACCATCCAAATGTGCAATGTGGTGAGTTTAACTGCCACTGTGTTGCCAGGTCTGCAGACTGTATAACTGGTGGACTCTTTAAAAACAAATCCCTTTGGCTGTCTGCAGCAGGCAGAATGCCAACCATGTTCGCAAAACTCAATGTCCAGCATGAATTGCGATTTTCCTAATGGAGAATATTATATAAGCTAGTCCGTATTGAAAATTATACCAGAAACCAATTTAAGATTTGTGTATATAAATCTGTGATATATTCAAACGCAGGACTCTTCTGTGTAGGCAAAAGAGTTTTTGTGCATACATTGCACCTTTCTTGCTGAGAAAAGGTTATGGGAATTTCCAAACCCTGCTGCCTTCTCCATGGCAATACCCTAACCTATTAACATTTACCTGGTTGGATTGAGGTTAACAATGATGCAGCAACCAGCACCCTCTTTGCATACTGTATCAATACTGTATACATTGGTGACCCTCTCCAAGTTCAATTTCTTGTGTTCTGGTTCCCATTTTAGCAATGGTGAAAATAAAATTAATATAGACAAGCTAAGTCTGAGCCACTTTCTTTCCCTATTTAAAAATGGCATATTTTTGCCTCAATTTTCTTAATAACACACACCATGGATCTTCAATATGCTGAGATGGATAATGCTTTGGATCGCAAAAGGGGGTGCACAATCACCACCTCAGCAATGCAACAGCCAGCTGGCAGCTCTGGAATAGGGAATGTGAAATCATAGTTCAGAAGGGGAGTAGTGGTAATGCAATTACATGCTCGTGGGCTAATGTGAAAAGCTACTCAACAGACTCTTTGACTGTGTTAGGCATTCAAGATAAATGATTTCTCGAAAAGGAAAGAAATGGGAGAAATGAGGAAGAATGCTTGAAAATGGAATATTTTAATTCAGTGATTTGTATGAATTAATGTATTATTAATAATACATAATTTATTTAAAAACACAATCACCAATAAAGAAACATTTGTACCTGGAATGTTGCCATAGTCCCGATAGATTCGGAAATCTGTATCAGAGGGAATGATGCCACTCTGAAATACTTCCTGACCAACAACAGATGCAAAAGGATGTTTGGCTGCACGAACATATGCCTGAACCAACCAGGGATTTTCAGGACCTTCAGGAGATAAAAAGCAATTCTTAGGATTACAGGGAGAAAATATTACAAATTCGAGTAATTAATTGGAGTGAAACCCTCTAGATATCACGTCAGGCCTTGTTCATCCAAAGCTCAACATTACTAGCTCTGAATACAAGTCCAAGTGATGACATCAATTAAAACAAGATTCTAATGATAGGCTGTTCCAATAAATACAATTCCCATTCATATTCAAAACAAATAGAATTTAGTCTCTCGAAATTACAGCCAGGTTACATGACTTTGGGAATGTTCTGTGCCTCCTCTGTCGTTCTTCTGTCAGGAACGCTTCCTCTGATTCTTCCAACAGGAATGTTTCTTCCAATTCCTTCATCAGGAAAGTCATTGGTACCTTTTTATTTTAAAGGTGATGCTTTCTCTAATACACAGACTGTGGGAGCCAATTTCTCTCTCTAGAGCTGAGGATTCTTAGCTTGGCAGGTGGCAGTTAGTCTGGGGTTTTTATCCAGCCCCCTTTTTTATACCAGTGATGCATATTAATTTCTTGAAATAGGATTGATCCTACATTGTCAAAACCATCAGATTTAAATTTAATAGGCTTTTGGTATCTAAGTGCCTGGTTTAAATTAATTTGTTAAATTTAAAACCTATTGCTGTGATTAAAAAATACTGCTTGGCCTGCTAATTGTACAGCCTTTCAATACAGATGTTTCAGTTCAGGCTCGCTATAAACTGCCAAACTCAAGCTACTGCCAAACACACACTTTAATCTCTAAGCATAGAAAAACACCATCTTTTAAAGGGACCATGCAAATACTCTCCACCACCTCCCCCCCCCCTCCCTTTTACAAACCTCAAATTCTAACTTCCTGTATCCCAATGTACAATTACTCTCCCCATCTTCACAACAGTCTGATCATTCTAACTCTTGTCCTTAACTTGGTCTGCTCTTGACCTGTGGATATACATTCAGTCATATGAAGGGGCTACAGTAGTTCTCCATACAGCAGGGAATGCTAAAAGGACAGGAAAACAGAATTCAGTGAAAGAAATTCAACAAATACAACAATATCTGTGGAGAAAGGCTTGGTCACGGATATTCTGTCAATAAGTTACAAGAAAAAGATTTGACAAAAACTCTTAAAGCCCAAGAGGAGAACTTCTGGAATAAAAGATAAACTGCTTTCAGTCTCAAAGGTCAGAGAACAGAGAATCAAATTAACTGTCAAAAGTACCAGAGGCAACATGAGGAAAGAGTTGTTAAAAAACCATGAGTTATAACAATCTGGAATTAAATTCATGAGTAACTTTCAAAACAGAAATGGATAAATGCTTGAAGGGGAAAAAATACAGAATTGTGAGAAAATCATGATAGATTTGGCTAGTGGATAGCACCAAAGATAAAGTGTTTCTTCCTGTGCATAACATACAATGAAGATATTCAAGTGCTGAACTGGGGATGATGGAAATAGTGTAGGTTGAGGAGACTTTAGCTTTTCGCCAACCACTTTACTATAATGGTGCATAAATCCACTTTAAGATAACTTATGGATTCTTAATATTTTCCATTCTATTCTACTAGTGTTTCCAGCTGGTTGCTTCAAAAGACAGCAAATTCATGTTTTATACTATTGTAAACTCAGTTGCAAATCCCATTTTATGCCATTATACAACTGAAAACTTAAATAAGCCAGATATTTATCTGAAGAAATCAAACATTATCCAAACTTCCATATGTTTGGTGTTACTGCGTAACCAGGTCCATCGACAATAGTTTAGAGTGCAATGTGAAATGGTACTTTATACATTTACAATACAAAACTTCGTGTAAAGCCATCCCACTTCATATCAATTCCAAAGTTTTGTGGAAATCCAGATTTAGGCCTCAATCCAACTGCAGTAAAATTGAGTAAAGCTTCCACCTGCAGGGAGCATCCCTTGGGGTGAATCAGGTCACAAACCGAACGCCAAATTTATACATGATCTTTACCCCTAGTGTGAAACAAAACTATTCCACACAAACCCATCAACTGGAGATACAACTTAAGAGACACTGTTACAGGTACCATATCAATCAGTAACACCAGTTGCAAACATAATACCACAGAAACCGCTGATAGGTTTTCTCCTGACACCAGAACTGATTTAAAATGCCCACATCAGCATCAGTATGGCAGCACTGCTTCGGTATGGGTTTGTTCAGCCTACTAACATCAAAGGTTGGCTTGCTGCCATTCGCAAAGGCCTACTGCGAGACATCCAAAGCATTATTTAGCTCATTAATGTTTCAGTCAAGATTTCATGATATCCCACATCAGTTTTACAATCGACGAAACCGGTTGGATCTTGCACCATTTTATATCAGTCTAGGTTGAACTCAAGCCTAGGCCAAAGTTAATGCATGGTGTGTTACCCACTTTTCTTGTATGATTTTACAACTGTTGCTAGGAGGAAGCATTTTAGGAATGGGATGCTTTATCAGGTGCCATCTTCCAAATAAACGATTCAGAAATCCCTTCACAGAACCATCACAAATCCAATTCTTACTGCAACAATGCAATTTAACATAACACAGTCACAAAACTTTCCCAGACCATCCGTACAATGAAATAAATCAATATGATGGGAGTAGAAGTGTTTTTTTCAAACCAAAAGAACATAATGAAAGAGGGATTCAGGAAGTGAATGGAAGATGGTAAGATCTATACAGCTGAATGTTCTGCTTCCAATTGTGAGATGAAGGTCGGAAGTAGGTGCACAAGGGCCAGAGACAGGGGTGGGCAGAGGGTGATGGGAAATGGAGCTGCAGAAGATTGTGCAGCAAGAACAGGATGAAATCATGGACAGCTTTATAAATGAAAGCAAGAAAATTTAAGGTGACAGACACAGGAAACCAATGTGCTACAGTGACTTTATGGGGTGAGAACACTTGCAGCCCAGTTTTGAAGTATTTGGGGGTTGAAAGATATAAACCCAACAAAAGCGTGTTTGAGTCGTCAAGAACGGAGGTGACCCATGCATATACAGTACATGGCTTCGGTAGCAGAAGATATGGCTTATCAAAAGACTGGAAGATAAGACCTAACATTGGGAGCTTAAATATCTATGATACAACTGCAGCTAAAAGTACACAGCTAACTTGAAGTTGACAAACTATCATATCAAGTTTTTCATTTCAAATCTGTCCCCAACCTCCAGTGGATGAAAACAACCAATCCTCTAACTTCTGTCAATACATGCCAAGCAGGAAGAGCACAGCAAGCCAGACAACATCTGAGCAACATTTGGGCCAATATTTGGGCCGAAATCCTTTGCCAGGACTGGGGAGGGCAGCCCAGATGTAAATGGAGATAATTGGTGCGGTGGATGCATGGAGGAGGACTGGGGAAAGAGTAGGTGGGATAGTGATAAGCAGGCGCAGGCAGGGGGTTATTGAGATTGGTCAGTGAGAAGGGTGGAGCAGATAGGTGACTAGGAAGATGGACAGGTTAGGTCAGGTCGAGCTGAGGAGGGGGGTTGGGCTGGGCATTCGATAAGGCTGGGGTAGAGGGACTTTGAAGCTGGTGAAGTCGATATTGAGGCCATTGGGCTGTAAGCTCGCCAAGAGAAATATTATTTGCTATTCCTCCAGTTTCCATTTGGCCTCACTCTGACAGTGGAGGAGGCCAAGGATGAGCATGTTGCCAGGGGTGTGAGAGGGGGAATTGAAATGAAGGGCAACTGGAAGGTCAGATTGGTTGATGTGTGCAAAGTGCATGAAATGCTCCCAGAGTCTGCATCTGACCTCTCCGATACAGAGGAGACCACATCAGGAGCAACGGATGCAATACATCAGCTTGGATGAAGTGCAGGAGAATCTCGAACTTTCTCTGATCAGTCTTCTTAACTAAACCTCATACAAACACAATGTAAATAATACAACCCACATCTTGTTAGCTGCTGGCATTCTACAAACTAAGTCAGCAGCAACAGGACACCCAGCTACGGTTTACTTAGGAGTTAACAGTCCCAGCTAAGTGGAAAAACAAATCTACTTACCTATGTCAAAATAACTGCAGTCAATTTGTAAATTGGAATAACACTATTGTCAGATTTCTTGGCCACCTGTGAATGCTTTTTTTTTGCAGCAAATTGTATTTAGAACAAACTGATGAGATACAAGACGTTCTATCGGTGAACAGTATCAGTGTCACGCCGCACAGATTCAAAGCCACAGATGTCCTGACCTTAGCCAGCTGGTCTGGCAGAATTAAGTGAAAATGAAGGAAAAATGAAGTAAAAGTGTGTTTTGGACAGAACGGAGAAGCAAGAACAGAAACAAGCACAAATTAATACGGACTAACACCAGCCTTTTTTTTCAGGTCCGGTCGAAAATAATATAGACTGGTTCATTGGCACATATGCCTCTAAACCCTTCCTTTTCACACACCCATCCAGATGCCTTTTTAAATGTTGTTGTACCAGCTTCCACTACATCCTCTGGCAGTTCATTCCATACACATACCACCCTCTGCGTGAAAAAGTTGTCCCTTAGGTAACTTTTAAATCTTTTCCCTCTCACCTTAAACCCATGCCCTCTAAGTTTTGATTCCCCCACCCTGGGGAAAAGACTTGGCTATTCATCCTATCCATGTCCTTCATGATTTAATAAGCTCCTATAAGGTAATCCCCTCAGCCTCTGACGCTCCAGGGAAAACAGCCTCTAGGCAAAAGTGAGGACTGCAGATGCTGGAAATCAGAGTATAGATTAGAGTGGTGCTGGAAAAGCACAGCAGGTCAGGCAGCATCAGAGGAGCAGGAAAATCGATGTTTCGGGCAAAAGCCCTTCATCAACTTTTGCCCGAAATGTCGATTTTCCTATTCCTCAGATGCTGCCTGACCTGCTGTGCTTTTCCAGCACCACTCTATTCAGCCTCTCCCTATAGCTCACATCCTCCATCACTGGCCAGATCCTTGTAAATCTCTTCTGAACCCTTTCAAGTTTCACAACATACTTCTTAGAGCAGGGAGTAAAGAATTGCATGCAGTGTTCCAAAAGTGGCCTAACCAATGTCATATAAGGCTGTAACATGACCTCCCAACTCCCATACACAATGCACTGACCAATAAAAGCAAGCATGTCGACATGGGACTCCACTTTCAAGGAACTATGAATCTGCACTCCAAGGTGTCTTTGTTCAGCAATATTCCCCAAGATTTTACCATTAAGTGTGTAAGTCCTGCCCTGATTGGTCTTTCCAAAATGCAGCACCTCACATTTATTTATATTAAACTCCACCTTCCATTTCTCAGCCCACTGGCCAATCTGATCATGATCTCGTTGTATTCGGAGGTAGCCTTCTTTCCTGTTCATTGCACCTCCAATTTTGGTGTCATCGAGAAACCTGCTAAGCACAGCTCGTGTTCACATCCAAATCATTTATGAGTGATGGAAAGCAGTGTACCCAGCACCAATCCTTGTGGCACACAGCTGATCACAGGCTTCCAGTCTGAAAAGCAACCCTCCACCACCACTCCCTGTCTTCGACCTTCGAGCCAGTTCTGCATCCAAATAGCTAGTTCATCCTGCATTTCGTGTGATCTAACCTTGCTAACCAAGGCAGAACCTTGTCAAAGTCCTGACTGCAGTCCATATAGATCACGTCCACCATTCTGCCCTCACCACTCCTCTGTTACTTCTTCAAAAATATTAAGTCAGTGAGACACAATTTCTCATGCACAAAGCCATGCTGACTATCCCTAATCAGTCCTTGTTTTTCCAAATACATGTAAATCCTGTCCTCAGGATTCCCTGGAACAGCTTGCATACCACTGTTGTCAAGCTCAGCAGACTATAGTTTCCCTTCCTATCTTTCTTAAATAGTAGCACCACATTAACCAACTTCTAGTCTTCTGACACGTCCTTACCTGTGGCTATTGATGATACAAATATCTCAGCAAGGGGTCCAGCAATCACGACCTTAGTTTCCCACAGAGTTCTAGGGTACACCTGATCAGGACCTGGGGATTACCTATTTTAACACGTCCAGCACCTCCTACTCTGTAATATGGCAATTTTTCAAGATGTCGCTACTTATTTCTCCATGTTCTCTATCTTTCATATCTTTCTCCACAGTAAACACTGACACAAATTACTCATTTAGTGTCTTCCCCATCTGCATACATAGACGGCTTTGCTTATCTTTAAGGGGCGCTATTCTCTCCCTTGTTACTCTTATGTCCTTAATGTATTTGTAGAATCAAAGCTATCTCATGTCCCCTTTCTGGCCTCCTGATTACCTTAAGTACACTCCTACTTCCTATATATTCTTCTAGGGATTCACTTGATCCCTGCTGTCTATACCCAATACATGCTTCCTTCTTTTTCTTAAACAAAAGCATAATTTCTCCAAGTCATCCAGCATTCCCTATACCTACCAGCCTTGCCCTTCACCCCAACAGGAACATACAGTCTCTGGACTCTCATTATCTCATTTTTGAAGGCTTTCCATTTTCTTGCCTTGCTCTAATTTAGAACTTTAACTTCTGGATCCAGTCTATCTTTTCTCATCACTATTTTAAAACTAATAGAACAATCATCACTGGCCCCAAAGTGCTCCCCCACTGATACCTCAGTCACCTCCCCTGCCTTATTTCCCAAAAGTAGGTCAAGTTTTGTACCTTTTCTTGTAGGTACATCCACATATTGAACCAGAATATTTTCCTTTATACTCTTAAATTCCTCTCCATCTAAGCCCTTAATGCTATTGTAGTTCCAGTCCATGCTTTGAAAGTTAAAATCCCCTACCATTACCACCCTATTATTCTTACAGACAAGTGAGATTGTCTTACAAATTTGTTTCTCAATTTCCTGCTGACTATTGGGGGTCCCAATAGGTGATCATCCCTTTCCTATTTCTCAGTTCCACACAAGTAACTTCCCTGGGCATATTCCCAGGAATATCCTTCCGAGTATAGCCATAATGCTATCCCCTATCAAAAGCACCACTCCACCTCCTTTCTATCCTTCCTATAATATCTATACCCTGGAATATAAAGCTGCCAGTTCTGTACACCCCAGCGCCAGTCTGTAGTTGTTATTATATCCCAGTCCCATGTTACCAACCATGCCGAGGTTCATCTGCCTTACCTGTTAGGCATTTAGCATTAAACTGCATTTATTTCATCAGTCCTACCTCATTCTCTGCTTTGTTCTTATCTGCCCTGACCGAGTTGCTCCTTTCCCCAACCGCATCAAGCGAGCAATCTCTTTTCTTACTGTCTCCCTGGGTACCCCCTCCACAACAAACCACCCAACAGTGTTAATCCTCCCACACAGCTCTAGAAAATCTTCCTGCCAGTATATCAGCCCCACTCCAATTCAGGTGCAATCTGTCCTTCTTCTAAAGGTTACTTCTACTCCAGCAGGAACAGATTTTAGGAAGCTCTTATTGTCTACAGTCTTCCTTCCAGATGCTTCTAATTAAATAGAAAATATATAACAAGTATTACAAAACAACCACAGTCTCTGTTACAGTCAAAACAATTGGTTACCTGTCTGAAAAACAAGCTCCTTCCCTCCTACACCAGCAGCTTCGAGGTTAATAAATGCCCGTATTAGTTTAACCCAATGGTGCTGTGTAATAAATCCATGGCTTGCCTGCCAAGACATAACACATGTACAGGTGAAGAATTCAAGTTCAAAAAGGCTAACATTTTGATACTTGTATTGCAAGTATCCCAGTATATCAGTAAATGCTGTACTTACTTGCAAAACATTCTCTTCTGCTCCATTGAAAAGAAATATGACTGCATGTTGCAGGGGAGTAGATGAATTAGACAGCGCATTTAGAACTTCTAGCATAACAGCACAACTGACCGCATCATCACTGGCACCTGTCAAAACACAGAACATTGATCAATTAGACTTAATTTAAGATCTGCCGATATGAATTCTGATATGCTGGCATTCATAATTTTCCTACAAATTAACATGTAAAATGAAGACATTTTCTATGTAGACCGTTGTGCAATAACGTGACAGTTGTGCTCCACTGCAACCTCGCACTATAGAAAATCACGTTATTCACATTATCCAAACAACGTCCACATCAATCATGTTATAGCCAATTTGCACTGATGAAACATGCATTATAGCAGAACAACCTGTACAGACAGGTATTAAAATTCCAGGAATGCTAATAATCCTTAAAAAAAAAACACGAACAAAACTATTCACACAAAGAACCTTAAAATTGAGGAAAATCTGTTCATTTTTAAAATCTTAATTTTATCCTGATACATGCCTACAGTTACAAAAAATGACTTTTAAATGTGATCAGGTTATTTAAGAGTTATTATTTAAGAGTTTCATTTCCAAAGAATTACATTAGGGACCTGACCCGAAATTTTCAGTTTTCTAATTCACTGTTTGCATCCCATTTAAAGTACCTATTCTGTCTTACATGCTACAAAATTATTTCCCTAACAATTGTAAAACGGAGCAGAAATATTGCAATTAGTCTATGAGAACCAGATAACATCACACATATTGGAGTTAAAAAATGGTACTTCTGGTTTCAAGTAGAAAAACATTCAGCGGCCTTCCAGAAATTCTACTCTCTACGACGCCTCAATAGTTCCCTTGCTGGCGTGACCTCCAAACATGGAGCCCCATCTCCAGCACTACACATCCACTACTACCATCCCTCGCAATTTAGATGTAATTGGTATTTCAGAAGTATAGCCAAGTGTAAATGACCAGGTCTCCCCCTCTGTTAGCTATATTTCCAATCTTTGGCACACTAAAGCTACAATCTGACTTCACTTTCAACATAAGGAAGCTGGCTTTAATAACATAAGCACGGGTAAGCAGTCCCATGTGCTCAATTTAAAGTAATGCCTGCTGGGATCAGCAATTATATAGGGGTCTGGAGGGAGCAGAGTGATTAAACTAAATAAGGAACTGTGTCTCAAAAGACATGTGTTTTGTCCTTAAATAACCCTAAAGAGACTACAATTGACACTTTGGTCCTTTATTTCAAGCGAGCTTCTATTAAATGAAAGGTGTTTTTTTTGATATAGCAGCACCACATGTGGAACTTTTATTTGTTTAGTTTCAGTAAGCCTTGCAGTCCTGACTTTCCACATGAGCTGTCAGACAGAAAATCCAACCCATTTCAAATGTCATTGACCCATATGCCACCTTGGGAAACTGTCAAGTTACAGTGTACACACCTGAAATACCAGTTGGAACTAGATTATAAGATTACTGTGCAATTATTCAGGGCAAAGGGCAGTAAAAAAAAAGCACAGAACAAAAAAAAACTATTTACCTGGACTGTTGGCCACTGAATCGAAATGGCAGTTTGCAAGCACTGCATGTTTTGCTCCTTTTTTTGGTTCTAGCTTCACAACAACATTGGTAATATTATCATAGTAGCTACTGAAACCTCCAAGAAAATCAATGCTGAAAAAGCCAGTTGGTCTCTGGATATCCACTACAATGTTATTTGCTACTGCCTTTCTTTTGATTTCCTGGATCTGTTTTAACAGGTAGTTCACAGTCAGGATTTCATTAGCAGGACTCCCAACAGGCCTGGGTCCAAATTCAGTAATGTGCTGGAGATGCTTCCTAAAAAAAGATATCAATATTTTGTCACCTTACTAAATGAAACAACTTTACATTTTGAAGAGAGTTGATGTCAATCATTAGCCTCTTGTCCACATACTACTGCCTTCAAGTCAAACTTCACCAGCCTAGATCTTTTACATTCAGTCATCCCCATCATGAGCCCAAAATTGATGCAGACACTAGCACATTGCACTATGCTCCAAATTTAGAACACTCCTTTTTGTACAGGCACAATTTTTACATTCTCCAAAACCAGTTCTGATCAAGGCAAATGACTGCACTTGTACTGAAACATGAGCAAAAGCATGAAAGATTTGAATAGTCCATTTGTCTCAGCTGAATTTCAACCCAAGGTGCAGAAATAAAATAAGAGGTTGGAATCCATTGCATTATTCAAGCTCTTTAAAAAATGAGGCAATGTTATTCTCAAAATCAAGATAATGCTCCCCTTTACTTTTGTTATTTAAAGTTCCTGACACTGGTTTAAAGATGGCCTGTACAGATTCCACATGATGTTTGTGAAAGCAGTCACAATCAGAAAGGCTACCTGATTTGTGTCTGAACAGTGAGATTACAAATTATGACTTAAGGATTGGAAGTATTTACATCAGGAAATGCTGCAATTTCAGTGCATTTGTGTCACCTGTAGTGCAACATGTTCAATGGGTGTTTGAAGGGATTGCAACCTATAAGAGGAAATGGGAGTGGGTGGGGGATCAGAAAAGAGGGCTGAAGGGTCATAATGCTGATCTGTAATGCTGTATTTACTGTTTTGAGTTCCCAATGTCATCTTTGATGAGGATGGGCCTTAAAGCCAAACCGCATCAGCACCGGTCACCTCCAACTCTGAGCCCATTTTCAATTCCAACCTAAGCCTCCCTTGCAAATACAAAATATGGTAGGCAGACTCCTTCAGGAGAAAGATGGGATTAGGATAATTCGTGACTTCTGGTATCTGTCTTAAAAAATGAAGATCCTATCCTCACTAAGACAATGGGAATGTAGACAATAGGAGACAGGCTGAGTAGGTTCTTTTCCCCTCGGTGCATGTCTCAGGTACAAAACAGTCTGACCTTAAGGCAGTAAAATACTGGGCTAAGAAGTCTGACACAATCCAAATACCACAACTTCAGAATCAGTGCACCATTAACAGAGAACACAATTCAAGCCAAGACAGATCAAAAACCATTAACTGCAAACTGCCACTTAGACATTGCAAAATTACAGCTGTTCTTATTTTAGAACTCATTACAATTAAAGGACTTATAGGTAGGCAGAGCAAAACTTCAAATTCAAGTAGACCGTGGCTTGTGTGCTTCTAATTTCTACTCCAACACCACACCATTTGGTTATGTTCAACTGAAACTGATTACCAAATGCTAGTTAATGAGATTCGAGAGTGTGGTGCTGGAAAAGCACAGCAGGCAGCATCCGAGGAGCTTGAGAACCGATACCTACAAAGTGTTCGAAGTTAGATATTTTTGCATCTCTGAGCATGCCTCGTTTTTTCAGCAATACCGGAGCGGAGCTCAGCAATCAAATAGGTAACTTAGAACTTTGAATATTGCTGAAAAAATACAAAAGTACATTCGTTAGAGCATAGCAATTTTTGCAAAGCGGGAGAGCTTGAACAAAATGAATCTTTATTCAGCAATATGCACGAGTGTTCGAATTCAGGAAGTGTGCATAAAGACATGAAGCACCACATTAAAGCAGCAAGAGTTGTCAGATTGGGTGAGATGTATAGGAATAGGCAAGGTTCAATCCAACTGGGAAGTTGCAGGCTGAAGGTCTGGCTCTCTATCTCCGGGTTACCTTGCTGCCTTGGCGTCGAAGCCGTCCCGGTGCTGACTTGGTCCCAGTACCACCAGCTGCCGCAGGGAGAGCTGAATCAGCGCCCATAGCAGCAGCAAGTAGACGCCTACCAGCAATGAGGCGCCCGCTTCAGGTACCTCTCCGGTAACCCTCACACCATCTTCCCTGCCTTTGCCGGGCCTCTGCCCGCCCCGAGCTCGGGCCCACGGAACCGGTTCCGCGGGCGATGCCTCACTCCCGGTCTCCTTCGCCCCTGCCCCCCGAATCCGGACACCACGGCTCCTTGAGCCGCTCTCCAAACCTGACCTCTCCCTGGTGATCGCCGACATTGGACCTCACCTCCCGGTGACTACCCGCCGATCACGTCGGTCAGACCCCGCCCCTCCGCCGGGCCGCGCCTCGCCTCCTACCATAGACCCCGCCTCTCGGCGGGGCCACGCCCCTTAACGGACCACGCCCCTCGGCTGGGTTTAGCCGCGGCTCCTACCATAGACCCCGCCCCTCGGCCAAGCCGCGCACCCTATCATAGACCCCGCCCCTCGGCCAAGCCGCGCCCCCTATCATAGACCCCGCCCCTCGGCCAAGCCGCGCCCCCTATCATAGACCCCGCCCCTCGGCCAAGCCGCGCACCCTATCATAGACCCCGCCCCTCGGCCAAGCCGCGCCCCCTATCATAGACCTCGCCCCTCGGCCAAGCCGCGCCCCCTACCATCGACCCCGCCCCTCGGCCGGGTCGTGCCCCGTACCATAGACCCCGCCCATCTGCCGGGCCGCGCCCCTTACCATAGATTCCGCCCATCGGGCAAAGACCCTGCTCGTTCCGTCGAGGACTACGCCCCCTGACATGTGCCACGCCCCTCGGCCTGGCAGCATTCCTGGGTTATTCAGCCAAACGGTGCCAGGGTTTACGCCTCACTCCAGCATCTGAAGTGGTAATTTAGTCTTACATGCCGGTTAGGTCAATTCTATTGTTAGTATTGCTAGCACAAAGGCCTGTCCACTCTCTAAGTTATTCCAGAGCACAATTTAAAAAGGAACAAACTTTCCTTGGACAATATTTTTCACTCTTATGACCAACCACAGCTGAACTAACATATTTGCTGGTGTAATAGTGACTTCGTTTATTATATAAATCATTAGTTGTGAAGCGATTTAGAGGCATACAGCACAGAAACAGACCTTTCAACCCAACTCATCCATACTAACCAGGTTTCCTCAACTGAACTAGTCCAATTTGCTTGCATTTCACCCACATCCCTCAAAACCATTCCTATCCTTGTACTTCTCCAAATGTATTTTAAATGTTAAAAAAATTACACAACACCAGGTTATAGTCTAACAGGTTTATTTGGAAGCACTAGCTTTCAGAGCCCTGCTCCTTCATCAGGTGATTAGAGAGTGGCACTCCGAAAGCTAGTGCTTCCAAATAAATCTGTTGGACACTAACCTGGTGTTGTGTGATTTTAACTTTGTACACCCCAGTCCAAAACACACATACCCAAATCATGACTACCATTGACATTTTAAATGTTGGTAATTGTACTCGCCTCTATCACTTCCTCTGGCAGGTCGTTCCATATATACACACATCACCCTGTGTGAAGAAGTTGCCCTTCAGATCCCTTTTAAATTTTTCCCCTCTCCCCTTAAACCTATGCTCTCTAGTTTTGGATACCCCTATCCTGGGGAAAAGACCTTGGCTATTCACCTTATCTATGCCCCTCATGATTTTATAAACCTCGAAAAGGTCACCACTCAACTTCCTCCACTCCAGGGAGAAAAGTCTCAGCCTACCCAGCTACTCCTTACAGCTCAGAACCCTCCAGTCTCGGTAACACGGTTATAAATCATTTTTGCATCCTTTCCAGTTTAAAAACAGGGTTACCAGAATTATACACAGTACCCCAAATGTGGCCTTACCAATATCTTGTACAGCTATAAATTGACATCCGTATGACGTCTGTATTCAATGCTCTGACTGATGAAGGCCAGTGTACCAAATGCCTACTTCACCACCCTATTTACTTGTGACACCACTTTCAAGGAACTACATACTTGCACTACTAGGTCTCTCTGCTCAATAACATTCCATAAGACCATAAGACATAGGAGCAGAAATTAGGCCAATCTGACCATCGAGTCTGCACCACCATTCAATCATGGCTGATAAGTTTCTCAACCCCATTCACCCCATAACTGTGGATCCCCTTGATACTCAAGAACCTATCTATCTCAGTCTTAAATATATTCAATGACCTGGCCTCCACAGCTTTCTGTGGCAATGACTTCCACAGATGCACCACTCTCTGGCTAAAGAAGTTTCTCCTTAGCTCCATTCTAAAAGGTCTTCTCTTTACTCTGTGGCTGTGCCCTCAGGTCCTAGTTTTGCGTACCATTAGAAACATCTTCCCAACATCTACTCTGTCCAGGCCATTCAGTATTCTGTATGTTTCAATTAGATCCCCCCCTCATCCTTCTAAACTCCATTGAGTATAAACTGAAAATCCTCAAACATTCCTCATATATTAAGCTTTTCATTCCTGGGACCATTCTCACGAACCTCCTCTGAACACGCTCCAGCTCCAGTACATCCTTCCTGAGATATGGGGCCCAGAACTGTAAACAATACTCCAAATTTGGTCTAACCAGAACCTTACAGAGCCTCAGACATGCATCGCTGTTTTTATATTCAGGTTCACTCAAAATAAATGCCAATATTGCATTTTCCTTCCTAACTACTGATTCAACCTGCAAGTTTACCTTGAGAGAATCCTGAACTAGAACTCTCAAGTTTCTTTGCACTCACATTCCCCAGGGTCCTACCAAGTCCTGCCCTGGTTTGTCTTACCAAAATGCAACACCCTGCATTAATCTGCCATTTCTCGGTCCACTGAACCGTGTTGATCAAGATCTCATCATACATTTAGATAACCATCTTCACTATCCACTTGACTACCAACTTTGGTGTCATCCCTAAACTTATTTGCCATGCTTCCTATATTCTCATCCAAATCATTTATGTAGATGCTAAACAACTGTGGACCCAGCACCGATCCTTGCGGCACTCCGCTAGCCACAGGCCTCCAGTGTAAATCCTCTACCATTACCCTCTATCCTCTATCAAACCAACTTTGTATCCAGTTGGTTAGCTCTTCCTGGATTCCACGTGATCTAACCTTCCTCACCAGCCTACCCATGTAGTACTTTGTCGAATCCCTAGCTAAAGTCCATGTATCACTCTGCTTTCATCTATCTTCTTAGTCACCTGTTCAAAAAACTCAATCAAGTTTGTAAGACACAACTTCCTAAGCATAACTCCAAATCTGAAACATCCTAATACCTTACTCCAAACTGCTGGAAAATATCAAATTTATATGAGATTAAACTTTCCAGAGAGATGTCATGTTTCCTAGTCTCTTGAAAAAAATGCAGTGCTCACAACCATACAAACATTACCATTGTTCTATGGCATGCATGCGATCTTTGTGTATCACCAGGGAAACCATGACTAACAGCTAGATATATCTGAGAATATTCTGACAATTCTGATGAAGTGTTAGCTTCTACCTAAAACAATATGTGGTTGGAAACCCTTCAAATCACCCAATTTAGTGCCTACTGCACCCTGAACTTTTGCCTCCTTAAACCTACTTGTGGTCTTCAACATCAGCTGTAGCTCAGTATCAGATGACCCCCTTCACACAAGATTTTTGGTTCAACTCTCACTGGAGCATTTGAGCACAAAAATATAGGCTGCTGTGCAGTAATGAGGAATATGAGAGGTTTCATCTCAGGTAAATGTAAAACACCCCAGAGCACTATTTATGAAGAGGTGCAGGAACGTTATCTCATCTTTCTAGACAATATGTATCCCTCAATCAACATAATAAGACACATTATCTGGCTACCATCATGTTGCTGGTCATGGGATGTTGCTGTGTGCAAACTGGCAGTCATGTTTCTTACTTTGCAACAGTTACTACATTTAAAAGTATTTAATTGGCTGTAAGATGCTTCACAATCCTATGGCAGGACTTCCAAAAGCTTTGGTTGCGACTGAGAGTGTTAGAGAATATGGGAAAGTAAGTATGAGTGGTAGAGAGCAAATGAAGGTGAGAATGTGAGGAAGTGCCTATTTTGACAGTGAGTAAGTGAGGATGAGAGTTCAAGAATATGTGGTAGAATGTAAGAGTATGGGTGACTGAGAGAGTGTGAGGAAGTGAACATGTGTGGCACAGAATGAGTGAAAGTGGCAGCAAGCACATGAGGGAGAGAAAGTAAGTAACTAATTGACATAACAAAGGATAACAACTGAACATTTGCTCACACACCGAACCCTAAGTAAGAGGTAATCTTATGATTAGGGAACTGAACAAGGTGAATGCTGAGAAGATATTTCCCCTTATGTGGAGTTGAAACATAATGACAAAGTATAAAAATTACTTTTTTGGTTAAGGCTGAGTCAAGGAGAATTTCTTTCCCTCAGATCGCTGTCAGTTTATGGAATTCTTTTCCCAAAGAGCAGTGCAGCTTGGATCAATCAATATTTTCAAGGCTGAGTTAATTGTAATTTTTAATGGAGAGTATCAACTGGCAAGTTATATGGGATTCAGAACTAGAATGTGGTATTGGGCCACAACTACATCAGCCATGACATTAACAAATAGTGAAGCAGTGTTGAGGTACTGAATGGCCTATCCTTGTTCCTAATTGTTATGTTCATCTGACTGGAATGTTGCTATGTTGATTTTCTGGCAAATACTAAATAAAATATTACACAATAAGATCCCACATAAATGTGCCTCTTTGTGTTATATCAGGGTGGATCTCTGAAGAAAGAATGTGTTGTTGTTTAACCAGTTCCTTAATTGCAATTATAAAAGTAGTAAAGTCATAAGTAGACAAACTGAACACATTTTCATTCCTGCCAAAAATAATCACATTTGATCAAATTTTGTTTTTTTTTAACAATTGTTCAAGTAACCACATAATTGTTGTCAGCTTTTGGTGAATATTCTTAAAATATTTTTGGAAGTTTGAAAATGGCTTATAGGAAATAAGGGGTTAGTTTTGCTTTGTAAAGTACTTTATTTGGCAGTATTTTGACAAGACTATATATATTTACCAGCAAATTTCCAGAGTTCTCAATACATTGGAAATTAAGATGTTTTCAGTAGTCATAAAACTGAGATCCTTATTCCAGTATTTTGAATGAACATAGCAAATTCCACAGACCAATTCAAAGAAGTCAAATAAGATAACCCATTGAGCTGTCAAACATTCCACTTAATCAAAAACTCAACAATAATTTATCCCATTTATTATTCAGTTGTGTTTTCATTTTGTTTTTCGTGTAACTAATATTTAAAAAAAAAATCAGTTTCCTCAAATGGCCATGCTTAACTTATCACTTAATGAATGTGTCACTCAAAATATGCTAAGTTTCTCCCCTAAGGCCAGTGGCCCAATGGATAAGGCGCTGGCTTTCTAAGCCAGGGATTGTCAGTTCGGGTACCATTGGGAGGGGGGCATGAGATTTGTTCTAAAAAATAACTTCTGCTGTTTTAGCTGTGGGAGCTGGTTGATCCCATTGTGAACAGCAGTGACCACATCTGCAGCAAGTGTTGGTTTTTGGAAGAACACCGGATCAGAGTTGATGATCTGGAATCTGAGCTTCAAACACTGCTGCATGTCTGGGAGGGGGAGAGTTACCTGGATGCTTTGGTTCAGGAGGCAGTCACACCCAGTAGATTAAGTAATTCAAATTCAGTTAGTTATCAGGGACAACACGGTGTGACTGGAAATGAGGCAGGTAGGGAGATTCTGAGTTCAGGAGTTGAGGAGCCTCAGCCCTTGACCATGTCCAACACGTATGAAGATCTTTGCTCCCTGTATGGATGAGGAAAAGTGCTGTGGGCAGGATGAGCCAGCTGACTACAGCACCATGGTGCAGAAGGCCACTCAAGAGGGGGGAGCAAAACGACATGTAGTTATTATAGGGGATTCTATAATTAGGGGGACAGTTGGTATCCTTTACGAGCCGGATCAGGAGTCCTGCATGATGTGTTGCCAGCCCGGTGTCAGGGTGCAGGACATCTCCGATCGGCTTGAAAGGATATTGGAGCAAGATCCAATTGTTGTAGTCCAGGTTAGCACTAACAACATAGGCAAGGCTAGGAAGGAGGACCTGTTTGGGGAGTAGCAAACACTAGGAAGGAAATTGAAGAATAAGTCTTCGAGGGTCATAATCTCTGGATTACTGCCCGAGCCACATGCTAATTGGCATAGGGATAAGAAAATTAGGGAAGTAAACATGTGGCTAAGAGATTAGTGTGAGAAAGAGGATCCTATTTCATGGGACATTGGCATCAGTTTTGGAATCGGGAGGATCTGTACTAATGGGGCGGTCTCCACCGGAACCAATCTGGAAACACTGTGCTAGCAAAAAAGATAAATAGGGTAGTCACTAGGGCTTTAAACTTGTGAATTGGGGTGGTGTTTTTGGGGGGAGGGGGGGGGAGTATGGAGTCAAGTACAAAGATAAGCAGCAGGTTAGCATGTGTGCAAGGTTTAAATTCGAGGCAGACTAGGAATGAAGCGAAAAGGAAGAATAACTTAGGACATATTACTCGAGATGTTGGAACTCATGAGGATAAGAAAATTAGCATTAAGCTAAATTAGCATTACCTGAATGCTCGTAGTATCCGTAAAAAGTTGATGAGTTAACAGCACAAATCATTGTGAATGATTACGATGTTGTGGGCATCACAGAGGCGTGGTTGCAGGGGGTTCAGGACTGGCAGTTAAACATCCTAGGGTTTACAACTTATTGAAAAGACAGGGAGGTGGGCAGAGGGGACAGGGTTTCCTTGTTAGTTATGAAAAAAATTAAATCTATGGCACTGAATGTCATAGGGTCAGATGATGTGGAGTCTCTATGAGTGGAGTTGAGGAACCACAAAGGCAAAAACACCATAATGGGAGTTATGTACAGACCTCCTAACACTAGTCAGGACCAGGGGCACAAGATGTACTGGTAAATAGATAGGTCACAGTGATCATGGGTGACTTCATTATGCAGGTGAATACTGTTGCCGGTGGATCCAAAGAAAAGGAATTCATGGAATGCCTACAGGATGGCTTTTTGGAACAGCTTGTGATGGAGCTCACAAGGGAGCTATTCTGGACTTAGTGCTACGTAATGAGCCAGACTTCATAAAAGATCTTAAAGTAAGGGAACACTTAGGAGGCAGCGATCATAATATAGTACAGTCTGCAGTTTGAAAGAGAGAAGGCAAAATCAGATGTAATGGTGTCACAGTTAACTAAAGGTTAACTATAGGACCATAAGAGAGGAACTGACGCAAATCGACTGGAAGCAGAGCTTAGTGGGGAAGACAGTAGAGCAACAATGGCAGGAGTTTCTGGGTGTAATTGAGGACATAGTACAGACATTCATCCCAAAGAAAAGAAAGATTATCCGGTGGTGTTAGAAATTAGACAGCCATGGCTGACTAGGGAAGTCAAGAATTGTATCAAAGAAAAAGAGAAAGCCTATAAAGTGGCCAAGAGCACTGGGAAATCAGAAGATTGGGAAGACTACAAAAACAAACAGAAGATAACAAAGAGAGAAATAAGGAAGGAGAGGATCAAAAATGAAAGTAGGCTAACCAGTAATATTAGAAATAATAGTAAGAGTTTATTTCAATGCATATGAAACAAAAGTAGACATTGGCCACTCCAAATTGATGCAGGAAGGCTTCTGCTGGGACATAAGAAAACAACTGAAGAACTTAATAAGTACTTTGTGTCAGTCTTCACAGTTAAGACGTGAGTAGTATCCCAACAATTAAGCAAAGTCAGGGGGCAGAGTTGAGTATGGTAGCCATTACAAAAGAGAAAGTGTTAGAAAAGCTGAAAGATCTAAAAATTGATGAATCTCCTGGCCCCGATGGGCTGCATCCTAGAGTTCTGAGGGAGGTGGATGAAGAAATAGTGGAGGCGTTGGTTGTGATCTTTCAAAATTCACTGGAGTCAGGGAAATTCCCAGATGATTGGAAAATCACTGTTGTAACCCTCTTGTTCAAGAAAGGATCAAGACAAAAGATGGAAAATGATAGGCCAATTAGTCCAACCTCGGTTGTTGGTAAGATCCTAGAATCCATCATTAAGGCTGAGATTTCTAAATACTTGGAAGTGCAGGGTCGGATTAGAACAAGTCAGCATGGATTTAGTAAGGCGAGGTCGTGCCTGACAAACCCTGAAGAGGTAGCAAGTAAGTTATACCAGGGAAACCCAGTGGATGTCACCTATCTAGACTTCCAAAAGACCTTTGATAAGGTGCTTCACAGGAGGCTGCTGAGTAAAGTGATGGCCCATGTGTTCGAGGTGAACTACTGGCCTGGATTGTGGATTGGCTGTCAGACAGAAGGCAGAGAGTTGAGATAAAAGGTTCTTTTTTGGAATGGCAGCTGGTGACAAGTGGTGTCCCGCAGGGTTCAGTGTTGGGGCCACAGCTGTTCACATTATATATTAATGATCTGGATTAAGGGACTGGGGGCATTCTGGTGAAGTTTGCTGATGATCCAAAGTTCGATACTCAGGCACGTAGTACTGAGGAGGTGGGGAGGCTGCAAAAAGACTTAGACAGTTTAGGAGAGTGGTCCAGGAAATGGCTGATGAAATTCAACGTGAGCAAATGCCAGGTCTTACACTTTGGAAAAAGGAATACAGGCAAGGACTATTTTCTAAACGGTGAGAAAATTCATAAAGCCAAAGTACAAAGAGATCTGGGAGTGCTAGTCCAGGATTCTCTAAAGGTTAACTTGCAGGTTGAGTCCATGATTTAAAAAGCAAATGTAATGTTGTCATTTATCTCAAAAGGGTTGGAGTATAAAAGCAGCGATGTGCATCTGAGACTTTATAAAGCTCTAGTTAGGCTCCATTTAGAATACTGTGTCCAATTTTGGGCGCCACACCTCAGGAAGGACATACTGGCACTGAAGCGTGTCCAACAGAGAATCTCACAGATAATCCCTGGAATGGTAGGCCTAACATACGATGAACTGCTGAGAATCCTGGAATTGAATTCATTAGAGTTTAGAAGGTTGAGGGGAGAAGCTCTAATAGAAACTTACAAGATAATATATGTCTTAGAAAGGGTGGATGTTGGGAAGTTGTTTCCCATTAGGTGAGGAGGCTAGGACCTGTGGGCACCGTTTTAGAATTAGAGGGGGTCGATTTAGAACGGAAATGAGGAGACATTTTCTTCAGCTAGAGAGTGGTGGGCCTCTGGAATTCATTGCCTTGGAGCGCAGTGGAGGCCAGGATGCTAAATGCCTTCAAGGCAGAGATTGATAAATTCTTGATCTTGCAAGCAATTAAGGGATACAGGGAGAGTGTAGATAAGTAGAGTTGAAATGCACATCAGCCATGATTAAATGGTGGAGTGGACTTGATTGGCCGAATGGCTTTACTTCCACTTCTATGTCTTATGGTCTTATGGTCTTAAGTATTTTTCTTCATCCAAGTAAATACTGGCAGGTTCATAACTCAGATATGTTAAGTTATCATAGTCATCGAGTCATAGAGATGTATAGCATGGAAACAGACCCTTTGGTCCAACCCGTCCATGCCGACCAGATATCCAAACCCAATCTAGTCCCACCTGCCAGCACCCGGCCAATATCCCTCCAAACCCTTCCTATTCATATACCCATCCAAATGCCTCTTAATTGTTGCAATTGTACCAGTCTCCACCACATCCTCTGGCAGCTCATTCCAAACATGTACCACCCTCTGCCTGAAAAAGTTTCTCCTTAGGTCTCTTTTATATCTTTCCCCTCTCAGCCTAAACCTATGCCCTCTATTTCTGGACTCCCCGACCCCAGGGAAAAGACTTTGTCTATTTATCCTATCCATGCCCCTCATAATTTTGTAAACCTCTATAAGGTCACCCCTCAGCCTCCGACGCTCCAGCCCCAGCCAGGGAAAACAGCCCCAGCCTGTTCAGCCTCTCCCTGTAGGTCAGATCCTCCAACCCTGGCAACATCCTTATAAATCTTTTCTGAACCCTTTCAAGTTTCACAACATCTTTCCGATAGGAAGGAGACCTGAATTGCACGCAATATTCCAACAGTGGCCTAACCAATGTCCTGTACAGCCGCCACATGACCTCCCAACTCCTGTACTCAATACTCTGACCAATAAAGGAAAGCATACCAAACGCCTTCTTCACTATCCTATCTACATGCAACTCCACTTTCAAGGACCTTATGGATCAATTGTTATCTCTTCTCAGAATTATTTGCCTAGATACTTGGTGCTAATAGTATGTGAACAGGAATTATTATATGGTATGTCATATCATATTATCATACAGCATCAAAGACTTGTACAGACTGATTTTCACAGGTGAATGTAAAACATCCCACAGCATTAATGTAAAGCGAAGGGGAGTTATCATTTACAGGATAGATGTAGAAAGGTTGTTTCTTCTTTGAGACAGTCGAGGATCAGAGGACATAATCTCAAAATTAGGAGTCACCCATTTAAGACAGAGTTGAGGATGATTTTCTCTCTCGGATAGCAGTCTTTCTGTGGAATTCTTTACTACAGAGACCTGTTGAGATTGGGTCATTAAATATTCTCAAGGCTGAGATAGACAGACTTTTGATCAGTGAGGAGTTATGGGGGTTACGACAGGAAAGTGGAGTTGTGGATAATTAGATCAGCCGTGACCTCGTTGAATGGTGGAGCAGTATCAATGGGTCAAATGGCTTACTTCTGCTCTGTTGTCTTATGGTTTTATGATCATCAACATCACTAAAGCAGGTTATTGGGTCATTTATCATATTGCTGTCTATGGAAGGTTGCCACACCCTGACTGACTGCTGTGATGCCTAGATTTCAACAGTGACCACATTTCATATCATAGTTAATTAGTTTTAAACTGCTTCGGATGGCCAATGGTCATTAAAGGTACTATATAACTGTAAGTCTTTCTTATTTTGAGGGACTTGTGCTCCCTTTCAAGATTCAGATATCCATCCTGATCGATGGCCTTTCATCATAGCCACACACCCTATCCTGTGAGTGTCAAATTGAAAATGATTGCTCTTAAAATCATGGCAAAGGACCAAAAAAGACTCGAACAGGTTCCAAAATGAATGTCTCTCACTTGTCATGTTATCCTTTTATTTATCTATCTCAATTTGCTCACTTTTATCCATATCATCTATTTCCAGAGGTAAATGTCAATACTAGATCCTTCTCCTGTGTTGGGGATCTCTATCTTTGAGGTAATTAGATTATAATCTCACTATTTTAATTCTCCAGACCTTTACCGTTATATTGTATTACTGATTGTCTCTTCCAGCCAATACTGCCTCTTTTATTTTTGGTTTACCCCCTTCTTCTATTGCCTGAAGATGTTTGCATTCTACTTATTGTCACCTTCAATTGGATGGCTTTGTTTCCCTTAAGCCCATCTCTGAGAGACAATAGTACATACATAGACGAAGATACTGGAGAGACACTTCGAGATCTGTAAAACCACGATTCATTTATTAAATACTTAAACAAATAGCACACCACTTTCATCTTGTAGAGATATTCAATCACTGTTTTTCACTACCCTGATTTCTGTACTCAACTCAAACATTATTACCCAGGAGAGTTTGCAGCAGGCCAGACTAATACTTTGCTGATGTCTTCACCATACCTCCTGACATAGGTCCTGCGCAATGTGAATCTTCGAAGTGTTGCTGAACTAAAGGATTTCTTCAGGCTCTTCATACACAGTATGTAGACAGGCCAACAAGGGGCAAGGCCACATTAGATTTGGTACCGGATAATGAACCCGGCCAGGTGTTAGATTTGGAGGTAGATGAGCACTTTGGTGATAGTGATTAGAATTCGGTTATGTTTATTTTAGTGATGGAAAGGGATAGGTACATACCACAGGGCAAGAGCTATAGCTGGGGGAAAGGCAATTAAGATGCGATTAGGCAGGATTTAGGATGCATAAGATGAGGAAGGAAACTGCAGGGGATGGGCACAATTGAAGTGTGGAGCTTATTCAAGGACCAGCTATTGCGGATCCTTGATAATTATATACCCATCAGGCAGGGAGGAAGTGGTCGAGCGCGGGAGCTGTGGTTTACTAAAGAAGTTAAATCTCTAGTCAAGAAGAAGAAGAAGGCTTATGTTAGAATGAGATGTGATGGCTCAGTTGAGATGCTTAAGAGTTACAAATTAGTCAGGAAAGATCTAAAGAGAGAGCTAAGAAGAGCCAGGAGGGGACATGAGAAGTCATTGGCAGATAGGATCAAGGAAAACCCTAAGGCTTTCTATAGCTATATCCGGAATGAAAGAATGACTAGAGTAAGATTAGGGCAGATCAAGCATAGTAGTGGGAAGTTGTGTGTGGAGTCAGAGGAGATGGGGGAAAGTGCTAAATGAATACTTTTCATCAATATTCACGGTAGAAAAAGACAATGTGATCAAGGAAAATACTGAGATACAGGCTACTAGACTAGATGGGATTGAGGTGCATAAGGAGGAGTTAGAAATTCTGGAAAGTGTAAAAATTGATAAGTCCCCTGGCCCGAATGGGATTTCTCCTAGGATTCTCTGGGAAGCCAGGAAGGAGATTGCCGAACCTTTGGCTTTGATCTTTATGTCGTCATTATCTCCAGGAATAGTGCCAGAAGATTGGAGGATATCAAATGTTGTTCCCTTGTTCAAGGAGTGGAATAGAGACAACCTTGGAAATTATAGACCTGGGAGCCTTACTTTGATTGTGGGTAAGGTGTTGGAAAGGGTTATAAGAGATAGGATTTATAATCATCTAGAGATGAATAAGTTGATTAGGGATAGTAACACAGTTTTGTGAAGGGTAGGTTATGCCTCACAAACCTTAGTGAGTTCTTTGAGAAGGTGACCAAACAGGTGGATGAGGGTAAAGCATTTGATGTGGTGTCTATGGATTTAAGTAAGGCATTTGATAATGTTCCCCACGGTAGGCTATTGCACAAAATACGGAGGCATGGGATTGAGGGTGATTTAGCGGTTTGGATCAGAAATCTGCTAGCTGAAAGAAGACAGAGAGTGATGGTTGATGGGAAATATTCATCCTGGAGTTCAGTTACTAGTGGGGTACCACAAAGATCTGTTTTGGGTCCACTGTTGTTTGTCATTTATATAAATGACCTGGATAAAGACGTAGAAGGATGGGTTAGTAAATTTACAGATGACACTAAGGTTGGTAGAGTTGTGGATACTAACAAAGGACATTGTAGTTTACAGAGAGATACAGATAAGCTGCAGAGCCATGCTGAGAGCTGGCAAATTGGATTTAATGCAAAAAAGTGTGAGGTGATGCACTTTGGAAGAAATAACAGGAACGCATAGTACTGGGCTAAAGGTAAGATTCTTAGTAGTGTAGATGAGCAGAGAGATCTCAGTGTCCAGGTACATAGATCCTTAAAAGTTGCCACCCAGATTGATAGGGTTGTTAAGAAGACATACGGTGTGTTAGCTTTTATTGGTAGAGGGATTGAGTTTCGGAACAATGAGATCATGCTGCAGCTGTACAAAACTCTGGGTCAGCCACACTTGGAGTATTGTGTATAGTTCTGGTCAAAGCATTATCGGAAGGATGTAGAAGCTTTAGAAAGGGTTCAGACATGATTTACTAGGATGTTGCCTGGTCTGGAGGGAAGGTCTTATGAGGAAAGGCTGAGGGACTTGATTGTGTTTTTGTTCAAGAGAAGAAGGTTGAAAGGTGACTTAACTGAGACATATAAGATTACCAGAGGGTTAGATAGGTTGGACAGTGAGAGCCTTTTTCTTCGGATGGCAATGGCTAGCACGGGGGGACATAGCTTTAAATTGAGAGGTGTTAGATATAGGACAGATGTCAGAGGTAGTTTCTTTATTCAGAGAGTAGTCGGAGCATGGTAGGCACCGCCTGCAACCAGTAGTAGACTCATCAACTTTAAGGGCATTTAAATGGTTATTGGACAGGCATATGGACGAGAACGGAATAGTGTAGGTTAATGGACTTCAAACTTATTCCACAGGTTGGTGCTAAATCGAGGGCCGAAGCGCCTGTACTGTGCTGTAATGTTCTATGTTCTACAAGTCTCTGTGCCAAATGTGTGCATTATTTAGAATTAGCTGTGCACATGACCAGTCCTGACCATTTTGGCCAAATGCATGCCTTATTTGGACTTATCCATGCACATGTCCGGGAGCAACAGGAGACAGAGCAGAGGTGACATTGGAGACAAGGAGGCTGCCGGGTAGGTAAGGGAACAGTATACATTTGGGCAACAGCTAAACCCGAGATACTACCCGTGTAGTATCTCCCTCCTGCCCACCCTCCTCTTGCCAGAAGAGAAAGGACTCTGTAAGATAAGGGTTTTTTTCTTTTCTTTCATATATTTAAGTGCATTGTTTGGTTTTAGTAAGTTGATATATAGCTAAGCCTTACAATGGCAGGGGACCTCAGACCCATGGCATGTGCCTCTTGCCTGATGTGGGATCTCAGGGAAGTGGCTGACTTCCCTGACTCTTACACTTGCAAGAAGTGTGTCCAGGTGCAGCTGTTGTTTGACCGTATGACGGCTCTGGAGCTGCAGATGGACTCACTGTGGCGCATCCACGATGCTGAGGAGGTCATGGATATCATGTTTAATGAATTGGTCACATCGCAGGTTAGAATTGCTGAGGGAGAGAGTGAATGGGTGAGCAAAAGGCAGAGAAAGAGTTGGAAGGCAATGCAGATGTCACTTGCAGTCATCTCCCTCCAAAACAGGTATACCGTTTTGGATACTGTTAGGGGAGATGGCTCACCAGGGGAGGGCAGCAGTTGCCATGATCATGGCACCGTGGCGGGTACTGCTGTTCAGAAGGGCGGGATAAAAATTCGTAGGGCCATAGTCATAGGGATTCTATTGTAAAGGGAGTAAATAGGCAGTTCTGTTGCTGAAAAAGAGACTCCCGGATGGTATGTTGCCTCCCAGGTGCTTGGGTCAGGGATGTCATCAATCGGCTGCAGAGCATTCTGAAACGGGAGGACGAACAGCCAGTTGTCGTGGTGCATATAGGCACCAATGATATAAGTAAAAAACAAGATGAGGTCCTGAAAGCAGAATTAAGAAAGCTAGAAGAGAAATTAAAGAGGAGGCCCGAGAGCGTTTTCTACAGCAGTATGTCAATAGTCCGACGAGGGAATGGGAATGAGCCAGGCCAGGTGGTAGAAATTTCAGTGGGAATTTCTTTGAGAATACTGACCACAATTCTGTAAGTTTTAGTATACTCGAAGATAAAGATGTGAGTGGTCCTAAGGGATGAGTACTAAAGTGGGCCAAGGCCAATTACACCAAAATTGGGCAGGAGCTGGGAAATGTCGATTAGACACAGCTATTTGACGGAAAGTCCACATTTGATATGCAGGAGGCTTTCAAAAATAGGTTGAAGATAGTGCAGGATAGGCATGTCCCTTTGAAAATAAGGGATAGGAAAGGCAAGATTCATGAACCGTGAATGACAGGAGAAGTCATGTGACTAGCCAAGAGGAAAAGGGAAGCGTACATGAGGTCCAGACAGCTAAGAACAGAACAGGCCTTGGAGGAATATCGGGAGAGTAGAACCAATCTTAAATGAGGAATCAAGTGGGATAAAAGGGGTCATGAAATAACTTTAGCTAGCACACTTAGGGAGAATCCCAAGGCCTTTTATTCTTATAGAAGACACAAGTGGGTAACCAGAGAAAGGGTTGGTCCACTAAAGGATAAGGAAGGAAGATTGTGTGTCGAACCTGACAAAATGGGTGAGATTCTCAATGATTACTTTACATCAGTGTTCACTGAGGAATGGGAGGTGGTGAACGCTGAGATTAGAGATAGGAGTTTGTTTACTGTGAATCACGTTGACCTAAGGAGGGAAGATGTGTTGGGTAGGCTAAAGGATATTAAGGTGGATAAATTCTCAGAACCAGCTGGGAGCTATCCCAGGTTGCTGAGGGAGACGAGAGAAGAAATAGCTGGGGCCCTGACAGATATCTTTGTCGCATCCTTAAACACAGGTGAGGTGCCGGAGGACTGGAGGGTTGCTCATGTTGTCCCCCTGTACAAGAAGGGTAGTGGAGATATTCCTGGTAACTACATTCCAGTGAGCCTGATATCAGTGGTGGGAAAGTGGCTGGAAAAGGTACTGGAGGATAAAGTCTATTTATATTTGGAAAAGAATGGGCTTATCAGTGATAGGCAACATGGTTTTGTGTGGGGTAGATAGTGTCTTACCAACTTAATAGAGTTCTTTGAGGAAGTGACCAAGTTGATAGGCTGTAGATGTCATACACATGGACTTTAGAAAAGTGTTTGATAAGGTTCCCCATGGTCAACTAATGGAGAAAGTGAAGTCATATGGTGTGCAGGGTGTTCTAGCTAGGTGGATAAAGAACAGATTGACAGGAGACAGGTTGAGTACGTTAGGATTAGAGACAGAGAGTAGTAATTGAAGAGAGTTTCTCGAAATGGAGAAAGGTGACCAGTGATGTTCCACAGGGATCAGTGCTGGGGCCACTGTTGTTTGTAATATACATCAATGATCTAGAACAGGACATTGTTGGTCTGATCAGTAAGTTTGCAGATGACACGAAGATTGGTGGAGTAGCAGAAAGCATAGGGGACTGTTAAATAATACAGGAGAATATAGATAGACTGGAAACTTGGGCAGAGAAGTGGCAGATGGAGTTCAATCCAGACAAATATGAAGTGATGCATTTTGGGGAAGTCTAATTCCAGAGCGAACTATACTGTAAATGGAAGATTTTCGGGGAAAGTTAATGAGTAGAGAGATCTGGGAGTTCAGGTCCATTGTACCCTGAAGATGGCTGCACAGGTGGGTAGAGTGGTCAAGAAGGCATATGGTATGCTTGCCTTCATTGGATGGGGTATTGAGTATAAGAGCTGGCAGGTCATGTTAAAATTGTACAAGAGTTTGGTTCGGTCGCATTTAGAATACTGTGTACAGCACTGGGTGCCACATTACCAAAAGTTTGTGGACGCTTTAGAGAGTGGCAGAGAGGGTTTACATGAATGTTGCCTGGTATGGAAGGTGATAGCTGTGAAGAGAGGTTGAGTACGTTAGGATTATTTTCATTAGAAAAAAGGAGACTGAGGGGGCACCTGAATGAGGTCGACAAAATCATGAAGGGTATAGACAGGGTATGTAGAGATAAGCTTTTTCCCAGGGTGAGGGATTCAATAACGAGAGCTCAGGCATTCAAGGTGAGAGGTGAAAGGTTTAAGGGGAGCAAGTACTTTACACAGAGGATGGTAGGTGCCTGGAACGTGTTGCCAGCAGAGATAGCAGAGGCAGGCATGGTAGATTCACTTAAGGTGCGTCTGGACAGAAGCATGAGTAGGTGGGAAGCAGAGGGATACAAATGCTTAAGAATTGGGCGATAGGTTTAGACTGTGGATTTGGATCAGCTCAGGCTTGGAGGGCTGTAGGGCCTGATCCTGGGCTGTAAATTTTCTTTGTACTTTGCTCTTTGTATGAGCAATGCCAAATGTTTTGTTCAAATGTATGCATTATCTGGTAGAGGCAGCAGTTCCTGATTTCCTGCAGTTTTAACTCTTCTCAGACCAGACTGACTCATTCTTATTCCATTCACATGACACACCATTGTTAAGCCTCTTATCAATTCCTGTTATCTTCAGCCTTTTCCAACACCCTCTTAATCTTAAAAATTTTCAATTTTTTTCTTGTAAAGTATGTCTTCATTCACAATCCCTTTTCTTGTACAGGATCACAAACCCATTATTGAAAATCAAACCATATTTTCTCAGGTTGTCACTGAGCAAACCTGGAGTTCTTCCTCCCATGGATTCCAACATTGTAGTTCCTCATCACTGTGCGGCCAACTTGTATCTGCTTCCCAACATCTACAAACACGAAGGCCTAGGAAAGTCCTTCACTTCTTAGTCAGTTCTTGCCCCAACAAACTGGTTTCTTCTCATCTTCAACACTTTAAAGAGAGTCAGGGGACAGAGGTGAGTGTAGGGTCCATCACTAAGGCCAGGAGGCTGAAAGGTCTGAAGGCAGACAACTTTTTCGGACCGGATGGGCTACACCTTAGAATTCTGAAGGAGATAGCTGAGGAGATTGTGAAGATATTAGTGGTGATCATTCATGCATCACTGGAGTTAGGGAGAGTTGCAGAGGACTGGAAAATGGATAATATAACATCCGTGTTTAAGAAGGAAGGGAGGCAGAAAATAAGAAATTATAGGCCAATTAGCATGACCTCAGTCATGAATAAGATTTTACAGTTCATTATTAGCTATGAGATTATGGAATATTTGGATGTGCATGGTAAAATAGGGTTGATTCAGCACGGCTTTGTCAAGGGCAGGTCATGCCTGACAAATCTGTTAGAGTTCTTTGAGGAAGATATGAGCAAATTAGACAAAGGAGAGCCGGTAGATATGATCTATTTGAATTTCCAAATGGCCTGTGACAAGGTGCCAGACAGGTGGCTACTACATAAGCACCCATAGGGTTAGCGGCAAGATACTGGCATGGACAGAGGATTGGCTGACTGGTAAAGGCAGACAGATAGTCGGGTCTTTTTTTCAGGATGGTAGCTGGTGACTAGTGGAGTTTCACAGGGCTCAGTGTTGGGACCACAACTCTTCAAGTTATACATTAACGATCTGGAGGAAGGAACTGAGGACATTATTGCTAAGTTTACAGGTGATATAAAAATAGGTGGAGGGACTGGTAGTGTTGAGGAAGCAGGAAGACTGCAGAAGGAATTGGACAAACTAGAAGAGTGGGAAAAGAAGTAGAATATGTGAGAAATGTGAGGTCATGCAGTTTGGTAGGAAGGATAGAGATATAGACCAATTTTTAAATGGGAAAGTATTCATAAATCTGAAGCACAAAGGATCTTAGGAGTCTGTTCAGGATTCTTTTAAGATTAACATGCAGGTTCATTTGGCAATTGGAATGCAATGTTAGCACTCATTCTGAAAAGACTGGAATACATAGGCAGGCTTGTACTGCTAAGGATGTATTAGACTCTGGTCAGATCAGATTTGGAATATTGTGTGCAGTTTTGGGCCCCAGATCAAATTGTTTTGGGATAAACACCAGTCTCAGAGTCAGAATCGGGGTTCAATTACAGAGTTTATTGCATAAGGAAATAGCGGAGATCCAGGGAAAGAAAAACACCAACCGCACAGTGATCAGCTGCGAGACTTCTCTCGATCCAGAGCACATGTCAAGAAACCTTTATACATCTTGTGATACAATTGGTCAGTGATGAGATTATTGTCTTTGTAACATGGTTTGTTTATGGCAATCATTGCAGAATCGTTGATCGTTTCGATACAGCCTTTGTCAGTTCCAGCACAACCTTTGTTAATTTTAGAGTGGTCATTGTCAGTTTTAATATCTGCACAGAAATCTATTGCTGTAGTAATGAGCATTAATCGCTCTTCCTGAGAAGGACAATTACTGCAGCCCTGGCTATTAGCATTTCAAATTGAGCCTGTATCAAGCTGTTAGCATTTCTGTAAGAGGTGTTGGCTGGACCCAGATACTTCAGCAGTGTTCATTACTCATGTGTATTCTCTCCCCCACCCACCTTAAACTCAACTGGGTTGTGACTGCATTGCGCTGGCATTCTGGTGGCTCCAGGCAGTGTCTATATCTGCTGTGCTGTTTCTCTCCATATTGCGATCCAGCAGCCATCTTGTGTGTCAAGTTGGCCAGCTGATGGCTCAGCAGCCATCTTGTGTATCCGTCTTCAGAAAGAAGGACCTGCTGGCATTGGAGGCACTCCTGAGGGGGTTTACAAGAATGATCCTGGGGATGAAAAGCTTGTCAAATGAAAAGCACTTAATGACTCTAGGTCTGTCCTCGATGGAGTTTCGAAGGATGAGTGGGATCACAATGAAACTTTCAGAATACTGAGAGGTGATTGTAGAGAAAGTTCCACTAATTGGAGAGACTAAGACTGAGGGCACAGGTTGAGTGAATAGACAACCTTTTCGAACTGAGGTGACGAGGAATCACTTCAGCCAGAAGGTGGTGAATCTGTGGAAGCCATTGCCACAGAAGGCTGTGGAGGTCAATTCATTTAGTGTATTTACAACCACGATAGATAGGTTTTTGTTTTGAAAGGGATCTAAAGGTTACAAGAAAAAGTTGGGAGAATGGAGTTTGAAAATCATATCAGCCATGATTGAGTGGCAAAGCAGGCTCAATGGGCCAAATAGCCTAATTTTGCTTGCATGTTTTCTGTCTTTTTCTCCCCTTGTCTAGTCCAAGACACTTCCAATTCCCCATGACAATTTGACAGTTTTCATTTTTCTAGTCCTAATTGTTTTACCAGGGATATCCTGGTCCTCCATGTCTCCATTGTCCACCAGGATGGCTTGAGAGGTCTTGGCATCATCTTTGAATGGAGGTCTAGCAAATCCTCATCCACCACCACGTTCTTTTGACCTGGAAAATGTCTGCTTGCATTTGTGCAAATTCTCCTTTGACTATATGTGACCTGTCTATGCCTGCCTCTTCATAGGAAGAATTCTTTGTTCCAGTCCTAGTCTGGTTTCCTCTTTTTCTAGCACATTGACCAATGTATTAGTACTTAACCAGGTTGGAGATATCATTAACATTGCTTCAGATATATTCTTCTCTTTCCCTCAAACTCTTTCCCTTCCCTGCTGTAACCAATATATTTTCTAGGCCCATTGATTTAATCCAGTAATGAGTCTATTACAATACTCCCAATTTCTCTGTATCTATCACTTTTTGATAATACCACTGACCACCATTTTTATTTTTCAAATGAAATTTTCCCTTGCCTGTCCCATTTATTTCCCACACTTTGCCCTCACACTCCCAGCTGCACAAGAAAGTTCCACTTTCCCTCAGTGGATTTTTGCCCACCTCCTTTTCCAATCTTCACAGTAAAATTGATCAAAAATGGCTGTATTTCCAAAGATAATGTAGACAGATATAATGGCTATTCTGCATACTACACCAATACAGGCCATATTGACACCAATGATTGGCTAATCAATTTTAAGTGCTTTAGATTGTGAGTTAAATGTTGTTCAAAACACAAGTCATATTGGATATTTCCACATATCACTGTAATATGACTGGATAGCAGAATGAATCAAATTATTTTGGTGCTTGGCTGTTTCAGTTTATGCTATGGGATGTCCTGTGTCTTGAGCCAAATATGATTTGGATGAACAAGCAGTGGGAAATTGAATAAAAGATACAAGAAAGCAATGAGCAAGTATGAGAAAATATAATAAAATAATAATGAACTTAGAATCAAATAAATAAATGATGCATACTAATTGAAGAGGGCACAAAGTCTGCTGATGGGAATGTTTGCCACATGACCAAAGTAGATTATTGAGCAGCCAATCCAAAAATGTCATTGAGCTGATAGGATGAACAGAATATAAGCACTACTGCAGTTAGGCGGTAGTGTGGGGGTTAGCAGTAAAAAAAAAGAAAAAGATAAAGAAGAGAAAAAAAGAGCAGGAGTGTCACAGGTTCTATTCTCTCTAAGAGCTGGCTCTGAGGGAGCTGGAAAAGAAAAAGGGTGAATAGAATATCTTGATCATGACATTGGCTTCAGTCAGTAATATCTCAAACTCACTTCACACTTCAGTTAGGAGTTCTCTTTCTTTGTGTTGGAAAGTTAATATTCTACATAACAGTAACACAAAGTTTGTCCCAAAAACATTTTCACTTTACACTATCAGAGTATAATAACTGACAATAACTAATTGTTAAGTGCAAACTGTCTATGTAATTTGCTGCCGTCCTTTTGAAGAGGGTAATGCTCTTGATGTGTATATGGATTTTTTTTTAAAAAGGAGTTTGATAAAGTGCTTTTTAGAGAAAAGTTAGAGCTCATGGAATAAAAGAGACACACAAATATTAACTAGGTTGATATACAGAGCACAGAGATTACTTGTGAAGGATTTAAGATCATGCTTCCTAGTGGCAGTTTTAGAATCTATGTTCTTCCCAATACTTATCAATGACCTAGACTTTATAGGAATCACAATTTCTAAACAGGAATGAAATGAAATTTGGAATTATTGTGAACTGTGAGGACGATGGTGTTAAACAGTTATTTAGTAGTATATAACTTGAGATTTGTTGAAATAATGGCTTTTGTCAAAGCTTTTTGTCTTGCACTTATCAGGATCTTTCACAACATTACAAATTTAAGTGGAAAACCAACATTTATATTGCATGAGGAAAGCATTGATTGGTTGGCAATTGGACTCTGATAAAGATAGTGTTGTGGAGAATGCACCCATTAACACTGATTGACAGTTAACAGCCAAGCTTTGTTAAATTTTAGTCAAGGCAGGGATGATCAGTTGATCAGGCCCTGAGAAATGAACCAGTGAATAGGTGTCAACTGTTGTGTTGAATTGAAACAGATATAATACAAGTAAATAACATTTATGTCTGCAAAGAACAAGGTTCTGGATCTGAATAAATGTAGCTTCTGGTATGATGAAGTGCACCGTTCTCCTAATACCAACTGACTATCCTAAATTAGTTGTTTATATAATTCTTCACACATGCAGTACTATTCAGATGTTGTCCAATTGCAGAATTACATTAATGTTGAACACTTGTGTTGTGCATTTTGCAAGCACAGGCAGGTTGTGTACGGTTAGTACCTTGATGCATACATCCAAAGGATGTATTTGATACATGTTATTTGATACAAACTGCCTGTCTTTAGGGCATACAGCCAACATACCTGGCATCATACCAGCACTGAAATTCAAATACAACATTACAGCATTTATGCAATAGCAGCATGTCTTTATTGGCTTGACAGTAGCTTCCTGTGAATGTTTGGACACAACCTGTATTGCTATATTTTCTGGAGTTTAGAAGAATGAGAAGATATCTAATTGAGGTATATAAGATGCTAAAAGATATTGACAAATTCGATGCAGAAAGGATGTTTCCTCTTTTGGGGCAATCTTGAACAAGAGGTGATAATTTGAGTTAAGGGGTAGTAAACTAAAGAGAGATGAACATAAATTACTTCTCTCAAAAGGGTTGTAAATCATTACCACAGAGTGCAGTGGATGCTCAGCCATTAAGTAAACTGAAAGAAGAGATAGGCTGATTTTTAAATTAGTAATGGGTTGAAGGGTTATGAAAAACAGGTAATAAAATGGAATTGAGGCCAAGATGAGATCAGCCATGATTCTATTGAATGGTGGAGCAGGCTTAAAGGGCTGTATTACATCCTCCTGCTCCTAATGGGCGGCACGGTGGTTAGCACTGCTACCTCACAGTACCAGAGACCCAGTTCAATTCCTGCTTCAGGCAATTGTCTGTGTGGAGTTTGCACATTCTCCCAGTGTCTGCGTGGGTTTCCTCCGGGTGCTCCAGTTTCCTCCCACAGTCTAAAACCGTGCAGGTTAGGTGAATTGGCCATGCTAAATTGCCCATAGTGTTAGGTGAAGGGGTAAATGTAGGGGAATGGGTCTGGGTGGGTTGCTCCTCAGAGGGTCGGTGTGGACTTGTTTGGCCAAAGGGCCTGTTTCCACACTGTAAGTAATCTAAAGAATCTAATTCCTATGTACCGCAGCAAGCAGCATGAATCAACTAGTTTCACCTACAGCTTAAATTGTAAGATAACTTATCCTAGCACAGAAATCCAAGGTAGACAGGACACTTCTCATAATCAAGGATTGATTTCAAAAAATTCAATGTCTTCCCTTTTCTCAATAGAAACTCATCTTCTTTAAGTAATTAAATAAAAGTCAATAATAGGACAATTCGTGCATAATCTTTGGCACATGTGTACTTGATGGGCTGAATGGCTTTTGGCCTGCAAATGTTCCTACATTTTGTACTTTTTGCTGTTGCAGTTATAATTCTAAAGTTATCATGTATCTGTGTCAGTGTTGGGTATGACTCCAACTAACTGGGAGAGATGGTTTTGCAAAAGCATAACACATGTCTTACATAAATAGAAGGTTTTTATATAAACCAGGCTACTTTACATTGTCAATAAAATTATGACCATAGCTTCTCTACTGCAATAACACTTTATCTTTCAGCAACGTACCAGGCAAAGGAATCAGTACCTGTGCCTGCAAACAACATTTTCTAATCCTTTGAGATGTGATTAAATATTCCCAGTCATCTTAACTAATTCTTAAATACACAGAAGCAACAATGTGGTTGATTTGGACTAGTCTCTTAAATAGCTTAGCAAATCATCCAATTGGATCAAACTGCTACAAAGAATTCTAGTAATAAAGCAAATGAACCCAACATTAGCCTAAGCACTAAACTAAACAAAGACACGTCATGTCCTAGCAACCTGCCATATCCATCTCACTAACATATGGGACTTGTGCAAATATTAGTAGTTTTATTATCTCTATGCCCTGGAAAAATAAACATTCATCAGCTCAAACTTTAAGTAAAAGAGATTTAAAATCATTAAAGGTGCACAGACAGCATTGCTAGCTATTGACATAGTCTTAATAGTAAGAATCGATTCTGGGTTATAGTAATGATTACAATATCAGATTACAATACAGTCAGGTAAAGATTGTTAGTGTAGTTATAGCACCTGATATATTGGCAAAGTAGACCAGGAATCTCTTCTGCCCCTATTGCTTACCATTAGTGTATGTTGTAATAATTTGCAGATTGGCATTGTTTGGCCATATGGTGGATGTACCTTGCTTGAAGATCAAGTTCTGGATTTGGACCTGAACCTGGACCTTCTGGCTCAGAGGTAGGGATGCTACCCACTGTGATAAGCTTACTCAGAGTTTATTTCAGAGTGTGGGTACGAGATCTAGGCTTCAGTTCACATAAGCTTTAATTTTAGTTTTAAAGCAACAGCATGCATCACAAACTCTATCTTGGACTTGACAGTGGGAACCAGTTATTAGAAACAATTTGTTGTAAATGGAATGTGGTTACCAATCCAAGATGCTCTCTGCAATCTAACAGTCTATCTTACACCCTGGGCTCTCACAAATACCTATACGGATGTAACATCAAAAGACTAAAAACATGAGCTGAACAAATCCCAGCATGAAGTAGAAACATGAAGAGCTGACATAGGCTCAGATTGGGATAAAACCAATGCATAATCAGGAATAATGCTTAAGAACTCGTGTATGAATGATATGAATCTCCTTGAATTATATTGAGAGAAACATTGTCTGCCTTTGGAGCTGAAGCAATAATTAAATAAATCACATGCTGGAAAAAGCAACAAAGAGGTTCTGTTTGGACTGAAAACTAAATTTTGTTCTTCTGCCTATTCAGTGTTATTAAAACAGACAGTATATTGAATTGGTAGAATCTGCTAATAGTTCTCTTAGATTCTTGTATGTTGCTGTGCTGCTTATTCATGCCTATTAGAGCTAAGAAATGTCTAATGGTCAGGTCTCAGTCTCATGATAGTCACGAGAACTCTGCTTAGAGGAGGGAGGAGAATATTAGGAATGATATGAATAGAGTCATACAGCACGGAAAAGAGTAATACCATTGCTGCTCAGTCCAGGAATCAGGAGTCCACCAGACGTCAGCACCAGCTTCTAACACGGGTAAAGTTGCTACTACTTATTATTGGTACAATTAAATTAGCTTGTGTTTTGTTTTAGTTTTAATTCAATTGATTAACATTTAAACAGAGGAAATTTGCTCAATGTTCAATGGTGTGACAAACTGTTATTTAATATACTTCATAACCTGTGTAATCATAAACTTACTGAGTATTGCCGTGCTCACTGTGAATCAAATGATGGAAAGATCAAGCATTTAACTATTTTTTATTAAGGGACCTGTGCTCATGTTTATATTCTTCCCCCACCCCAAGACTGATTGACACTAAATCTCAGAGATGCCAAAAGGCGATTACATCGTGCCAGGATCTTTTGGAGCTCGGAGAGGTGGACTCTACCTCAAATCAGAAGAGTAAGTTTGAGCAACCTTTACCAAGAAAGGCAGGCATATTGATCACTTTCTCTACTGTAGTGTTGTTCTGAGAGTTTATAGTCTCTACCATTGCCATTATTTGATGGCAGTCTTCCAATTTTGCTAAATTGGGTTACGTATTGGATGTAAGTTTGCTTGCTGAGCTGGAAGGTTCGTTTTCAGATGTTTCATCACCATACTAGGCAACATCATCAGTAAGCTTCTGGCGAGGCCCTGGTGTTAGTGACCCGCTTTCTATTTACATGTTTAGGTTTCTTTGGGTTGGTGATGTATTTTCCAGTGATTTCCACGGGAAATGACATCACCAACCCAAGGAAACCTAAACACAAATATAAAGTGGGTCGCTAACACCAATGCTTCACCAGAGGCTCACTGATGATGTTACCTAGTATGGTGATGAAACAGCTGAAAACGAACCTTCCAGCTCAGCAAGCAAACTTTCATCTAGAACCTCAAACTGAGCTACAAAGTCTTCTCAAAACAGGGTCATATATTCATTTGGTCCCTGAGTTAAAACCTGCTTACATTCATCTGTGACTGTCAGAATCAACTTTAGAAATTCTATTGTGAAAGGCCACAGATTTAGCACAGTTGATTTTAATATTGCTCTGTTGTTTGATTCGAGAATGTGGTGCTGGAAAAGCACAGCAGGTCAGGCAGCATTCAAGGAGCCGGAGAATTGACTTTTTGGGCATAAGCCCTTCATCAGGACTGAATGGAGACCACACTGGTCCATTCCTGATCAAGGGCTTATGCCCGAAACATCAATTCTCCTGCTCCTCAGATGCTGCCCGACCTGCTGTGCTTTTCCAGCAACATACTCTTGACTCTGATCTCCAGCATCTGCAGTACTCACTTTCTACTACTCTGTTGTCTGATTGTCAATTTAAGCTCTGACCTAATTAACTTGTGTCTTCCAAGTTTCTACTATTGTCGCATGGAAACAAATATCTTTTCTGAATTCTTGGAAGAGGCTGTAAATGCATTACTACTTTGCAAACCTTCTTGCAACCTATAATGCAGATTTAAAATAGTAAATGTGGATTGTGCCCAGTAACCTTGATGGTATTATTTTTAAAAAGTCTATATTGAATTATAGACAATTAGTTGCAGCTCTATAACTTGCTAGCAAATTCAATTTGTACATGGAATTGATAGAAGCCTCTTTACTGAAAAGGTTCATTTAAAAATGATGAAAAGCTAGACAACCTGAAGGAGAAAAGAACAAAGGTATGTGATAGAACAAGAAAAAAAGTTATATGACAGCAGACTCGGGGTGCAACACAGACAAGGACATTGAACTTCTGGAGATGGATGTCTCATTTCTGTACTATACGTAGAATATAATTCTCCCAGATTCAAAGTTTTACAGCAAGAAAACAGGACCTTCAGCCCATTGTCTCCACACTGGTCGTCAAGCATCTATCTACCCCACTTGGCTCTGTAGCTTGCACACTGTGACATTTCAGGTGTTCATCTAAATAGTTACATTTTCTAAGGGTTACTGCTTTTATTACTTTTTCAACCTTAGACTTCAGATAAAACCTATCCTCTGGGGAAAAATAAATCCTCAAATTCCCTCTAAATCTCCTCCCTTTCCATTCTAGTTTGTCTTAGAATATCAAGGTTTAATTCTTGATTTCTATGCCAACACTGCATCTCTATTTGCTACACAGATCAAAGTACTTTTTTTCCCCCCTAAAAGTTCACATTTGCTTCAATCTGGCTAGAATTAGACTCAGATTTACAATGTTAAGGGATAGAGAACAAGTAGGCAACTGATTTGTTAAATAAATCTACATTATATTTTAAGAATAGAACATCCTTTACTGTCGCTTTTTTTCATAAATCTGTTCAGAGATGTTATAACACATCTAGAGTAGATGCACCTTGAACACAGTTTTCATAGCCCAAAGGTTGGAACACTACCACTAGAACTCAACAAAGTACAAATCTAAAACCTCACCAGTCTTCTAGCTTCCCACAGACATTGGCAGGTTTTCCCTAGTGGGCCTTATGTTTTCGCTAGTTATCTCCTTACTCCTAATATACTGATAAACAGCTTTGGATTTCCTTTTTTTCTATTTGCTAATGGGTTTCCATGCCCCCATTTCACTATTTATTTTTTTCAGTAACCCCCTGAACTTTCTATAGTCCCTGTGGGCTTCTGCTGTTTTGAGCTTTCAGTCAGAAAATGAGAAGTTGTTCATTTTGGATAGGAGAACAAAATAACAGAATATTATTTAATTGGAGAGAAACTGCAGAAAGCTGTGACACAAACGGATTTAGGTGCAGTTCAGCATGAAAACACACAAAGCTAGCACACTGGTGCAGCAGGTAATCAGGAAGGCCAACTAGTGTTGGTTTTTATTTCAAGGGGGTCCAAGTATAAGATGAGGGAAAGTTTACTGCAACAATCCAAGTTAATGATGACACCACAGTGGAGCATTGTGAAATGCAGCACTATTTCCTCTCTTGTGGGACTTTCTATATGCTGGCTTAAAAGATTCTGCTGGACACATTTTAAGAATTCTGCCCCTTTCTAAGCTTTTCACATTTTGTTGATCCTAGTTAATATTGCAAAAGTTGAAATCTCCTACTATTATTATACTATTATTTTTACACTTCTGAAATTTGATTTCATATCTATCCTTTTTCTCTCCGTGAATATTTGGTTCTCTATATAACACTCCCAGCAATGTGACTCCCTTTTAGATTTTTTGAAAATGTTCTACCTCTTTGGGTCATTTGAGGAACTTTCAAAAACATCATTCATTCCTATTGCAATAATTGACTCCTTGCTCAATATTGTTACACCATCTGCTCCTCCAGAATATAGAGTTCTGCCCCTCCCTCAGTCATGCCTCAACGATAACACATTCCCACGTTTTGAGAAGGTTTGTAGCTCAAGTTGAGGTTCTGGATGTAGGTTTGCTCGCTGAGCTGGAAAGTTAATTTCCAGACATTTTGTCACCCTACTAGATAACATCTTCGGTGGGCCTCTGGACGAAGCTCTAATGATAATTCCTGCTTTCTATGTTTGGGTTGGTGATGTCATTTCCTGTTCTTTTTCTCAGGGGGTTGGCAGATGGTGTTTAACTTGATGTTTTTATTGATAGAGTTCCGGTTGGAATGCCATGCTTCTAGGAATTCTCGTGCATGTCTCTGTTTGGCTTGTCCTAGGATGGATGTGGTGTCCTCCCTTATCTGTATGTAAGGATACTAGTGAGAGAGGATACATGAATATTAACTAGCCACAAAACAACATGACCTTCTCTCACTAGTATCCTTACATACAGATAAGGAAGGACACCACTTCGACTGGGACAACACATCCATCATAGGATAAGCCACACAGAGACACACACAAGAATTCCTAGAAGCATGGCATTCCAACCGGATCTCTATTAACAAACACATCGAGTTAGACCCCATCTACCACCCCCCTGAGAAAAAGAACAGGAAATGGCATCACCACAGGAAATGACATCATCAACCCAAACATATAAATAGAAAGCAGGAATTATCAGCAGTGCTTCACCTGGAGGCCCACTGAAAACGTTACCTTGTAGAGTGCTGAAACATCTAGAAACGAACCTTCCAGCTCAGCGAGCAAACCTACATCTAGACATCCCCATATATTAATCAACACACACAATTCATTTGCCTTATCTGCAAGACTCCATGCATTGAAATAAATGTCATTCAAGCTTGCCATGCTCCCTTTTGTCTTAAGTTGAAAATGTGCACTTTACCTGCCAGACTGACTCAATTTTTCCTCTATAGTTATCGGTGCATCATCTCCAACCATACTTCCAACAAAATTAACTTAAACCTCACCAACAGTACAATGTCCCCCATCTCACCCTGCAAGCATGTTGGTTCCTCTGTTGTTCAGGTGCAAAATGTCAGACTTGTCCAGGTCCCTCCTTTCTCAGAAATAGTCCCAGTGCTTCAAGAATCTAAAGTACTCTCTCCTGCAGTAACTCTTCAGACGCACGTTCATCTGTTCTATCCTCTTGTTCCTATACTTATTAACACGTGGCAGTGGAAGTAATTCAGAGATTAAACAGTGGGATCTCAAATGCAGTAATCTGCTACAGAACATTCTAACATTTTAATGCACAACCTCATTCCACTTTCTACCCATATCATTGCCAGGTATGTGAATCACAATCTCTCAATGTTCCATCTCCTGCCTCAGATTTGCCTGCAACTGTTCAGCGCGTTCTTTAACGTTGGCCCCCCACAATCCTGGAGTAAAATCTGTGGCCATAGAAACACTTGTCTGAACCCTTCACTATCATCTTCCCTGATTTTCCCCTCCCCTTGTACAACTTGGCTCCTGGCTGCAGTCCCCAGAGGAACAATCACAGTCACTGTATTCCAACACTGAATTATCTGTTCTTAGTGAGACTCTCTCTGGAACTTTCCTGAATACCTGCCTGCTTCTCTTCATCTGATAAATGGTCACCAATTCTTTCTCTGACTGTACTTCCTTGAGCTATGGGGTCTAAAAAAAGAGATCCGTGTAATATTCAGCCTCGCGGATGCTGTGCATCTAGCCAATGCTCAAACAATGAGAAATGGCCCTCAAACTGGTCATATATCCTGTAGATGCACTCTTTTAAATAAAGAAGTGACTTCCCAATTAGAGGCTGTGGAACACACAGTACTGAACTCTTCTGCATATCGAGTTAAAATACTCTTGACCTAAATTTAAGCTAAGTAGATAATTGTTTCTCTTTTTTTAAAAAAAGTTAAAATTCTTCCCTTTCCTTAATGCAACCTTAAATTAAAGAGAAACAACAGGGTGGCACAGTGGTTAGTACTGCTGGGTCAGTACTCAGGTTCAATTCCAACCTTGGGTGATGGTGTAGAGTTTGCATGTTCTCGTCTGTCTCGGTTTTCTGCTCAGTGCTCTGGTTTTCTCCCACCGTCCCAAGATGTGGGGGTTAGGTGGACTGGTCATGGTAAATGTGGGGTCGCAGTGGGTGGGTGGGATGCAGTTTGGAGGTACAGTGCAGACTTGATGAGCCAAATGGCCTCTTTCTGCATTGTAGGAATTCCGAGATTCTATAAACCTACTGACAATATGCTCACTTCTTTGCTTTGCACTAATATCACTTCTTTCAGCCTTGGGTTCTGGTGGTTTTAGCTGCTCCAAATGAGCTTGAACATACATAGAACATTACAGCACAGTACAGGCCCTTTGGCCCTTGGTTACGCCGACCTATGAAACCAATCTGAAGCCCTTCTAACCTACACTATTCCGTTATCATCCATATGTTTATCCAATGACCATTTAAGTGCCTTAAAGTTGGGGGCGAGTCTACTACTGTTGCAGGCAGGGCATTCCATACCTGAGACTTTTATTGACATACTCTGCTGCCACCATTCACTCTCAGATTCCTTTACTCCCTGCTCTTCTTCAAAAGTGTCTGAAAGACCGAGCAAAAACAAAACATCTGAGCTTCAGATAATAGGGTGCAGTTAACTCAGCTCAGTTGGCCAAATGGTTACAGTGCAATACAGAATGAATTCTAGAGTATGTGTCCAATCCGCAGAGCAACTGAGATAATTCTCGAGGCCTGCCTCCTTCCCTTGACTCATGGTGATATTGTGGCATAAAACACCATTACTAATCCTCGATCACAAGCATGTGGAAAGTAGCCACTATGGAAATATTGTAATTTCTATTATTTCTAAAAATGCATTTGCATTACGAGAGATGTATGTCAGTTCAGAATGTCATGGATCCAGCACCTCACTGTCCTCCATCTCAGGTTTACTCAGGTCTTCAAAAAAATCTTCTCCGTGCATCTCAGCTTCTACAGACCAGAAACATGAGTGCATCACTAAACAACAAAAAAACCAAAGAACTTTGGATGTTGGAAATCAGAACCAAAGAGAGCAATTGCTGGAAAAACTCAGCAAGTCTGGCAGCATCTGTGGAGAGAAAGCAGAGTTAACAATTTGGGTCCAAAACTGAATAGAGTCCAAAACCACAATTTTGAAACCATTGACAAAGGTGACAGAACATACGTTGATGGGTTAATATGCAGGGTCAGCCATGATTTAATTGGTTTAGTGAAGGGTTGCACAATCTAGGAAATTGTAAAAACTGAAAAGCCTACATTAACTTTTCCAAATAATCACTGCTAAGAGATATACTTTTTGGAAAACAAGAAATGAAAAGATTGCATTTGGCATTAGAGAAAAGGGAGAGAACCTTAATACGATACTTGAACTGATAGTTCTCTTTTTCTTCCCCCCCCCCCCCCCCCCTTTCAGGATTATTGGCATTGTTCTTCTGGTTATAATTCTTGTATTTCTATTGATAATTGGATGCTGGTACTACAAGAAACGTAATGGATACTTAATTCTCCAGGTAACCTAAAAAAAGGCTATTTGACTGCAGTTGTATTCAACTTGAAGGTGCTGTGTATATTGTCAAGACAATTTACAGGGGAATAGTATGCCCTCCACAAATGAAGTATAATGTCTGATTTTTAATTGTTTCGTGGTTAGGTCAGACCTCGTGTGGTTTTAGTCTCAAGATTTCAGCAATGCCAAATCCCATTAGTTTATGGACATTATTCTGGATCTTTGTTCAGTCTTGTGCATGGATTTTGCAGTTTTGATTTTACTTGAATTAGCAATTGCATATAGGAGAGATTAACACGAATTGCATTATAATTCCCTGAATGTTTTATAGCAAGGCAACAAATCAGCTAAATCAGGTAAATATTTAGAAGCAAACAAATCTCAAATGTGGGAATTGAAAAACCACATCCCAGTTAATTCATTTAGTTATGTGCTGCATTGTCTATTTGATATTGTATGATTGGGATTTCACTCTTCAAGCTGTACTCGTTAATAACCATCTAATTTCAGAACCGACACTTGTCTAATGCGGTTATGGGTTCTTTGATGGCAAGATACCATGACAGTGAAGAAGGAACCCCACTGGAGAATAAAGCATCATTGAATGATTTCACGAATTCAAATCTGGTAAGACTTTTTCCCCCAAAAAACTTATCTAATTCCTTTCAGACTTGGAAGTTTGCACTACATGACTTACAATTTTGGCTCTTCTGGAAAACTGAAGAGGTGGCATTTTGTGTAATCAAAAAGACTGAATTTTAACACCTAGTGTTAAAATATGATCGCTCTGAATAACAAATTCAAAAGCAATGTGCGCTAAACCAATCAGAACAGAAGTAGATCTCTCAATGACATCATGGCTGATCTGCAGACAACCTCATATCCCTTAATATCTTTGATTAACAAAAGTTCATCTCAGATTTAAAATTAACTGATCTAGCATCAACTGTTATTTGTGGAAGAGTGATCCAAATCTCTACCACAGTGTGCAGAAGGGCTTCCTAAAGGTTCCTACAGACTAAATTGAAGTGCCTTCATACTTTTCAATACTTTAATTAAAGATTACTTTGCTCCCACATACCTGTACAAAAAAATGTTAAGCCTGTTGTGAATGTCATAAATCATCCATCAATTCCTGTTGATTTAATCTATCAGATTAACATGCAAATTAGCGTAAAAAAAACTAATTGTGATTATCTTCTCTTAACAGATTCCAAATGCTCCTCCTCCATACGAGAAAAATGCTTCAGGACAACTTCCACCAGAATATTCCCTTTAAATTGTTATTAATCCAGTGCTTCTGATGAGTTATTATCCCAAGCTTGGTTACACAGCAATGTAATCTTTGTTTTCATTTCACATTAGTTGCTCAATAATGATTTTTGCATTAAATAAACTGAAATTAAGTAACTTGTTTAAAATTTGAATTGCATTTAGCAAGGCCCTTTAAAAATTTCACCAGACAAAAGCCCGATATTTATTAAAATGTTTGAACTTTTACTAACTGAACTACACAGGAATCATACACATTAGATATATGTTATTATGTGAATTACAACTAGTGATCAGAAGCTTGGCATTCTTTAAGATGGAAAGCAAACTGTGGGTTTACAATCAGAATTTGATTTTGGGGAGTTGTTCAAGAGGTCAACTTTGTTTCAAAAAAATTTAAATAATAGAACAAATGCTGTTATTATATTAAATTCCCTTCCAGTAAAATTTAAAAAGGTCGACAAGCAAGATTCACCTTAAATGGGTTTCTGCATCAAGTCCCATGAAAATTATGGGGAGTTGGTTATTGAGTGAAGCTATGGAATTTCATTTTGCTTTTTAGCTATCAGTTCATTCATTAAATATTTTATTGTATTTTACCTAACATAAGATAATTAAGTGAGGAAATTATAGGGAAGCTCCACATTATTGAGGGGCTGTTTTGGCCAGCATGGTCAACATACAACATGTTCAAGTAGCAAACCACCAGCTGCAACCACTGCACTCCCAAATGTGCTGCCAACGGGGAACGTAAAGTAAAACAAAAATCAGTTAATTTCCTTTTCTCTGCTCACCTCATCCCCAGACAACCCAGGTCCATCTTGTAATACATTTAGCATTGAATAATAGAAAGCCATTAGCAAAGACTTTGCACATTTATTACAAAACTTCTTTACCCCCCTGTACTATCTAAAAACAGTAGGACAGAAATTTGGTCATTACAATTATCTAGTCTAATATTAGTTGTAGGGAAGTATATAGGATCTGGCATGAGAGACAGAGTGACTGATACTTGAAGAAATGAGGTGATCAATACCAGCCTAAACTTGAGAGGGCAAGTCATGTCTGATTAACCTAGTTAAATATTCTTGAACAGGTCACAAACATGATTGGTGAGGTACTATCTATGGATGTTAACTCTCTGAGCTGAAAAAAAGTGATGAAGTAGAGAAGAGAACAGCAAAAACCTACGTAAAAACAATTGTAAGTAATCTTGCAACACACTGAAAATTGCTTAGAAGATCAGAGATAGACAAAAGTGCACACATGCTTTGATTGGCAGGATGCAATGTGGTCCCCATAAAATTACAAAAGGGAAATTGATTGAATAAGTGAATGGGCAAAACTGTGACAGATGAAGTTTGATGAAGGCAAGTATGTGGTTATCCATTTTGGGCTGAAGCAGCACAGATAAGGGTCCTTTCTAGATGGTATGAAGTTAAATAAAGTAGATGTCCAAAGAATTTGGGGCGCAGGTGCACAGATCTTTAAAATGCCACAAATAAGTGCAGAAAATAATCAAGAAAACTAATAAAATTGTAGCCTTTACATCTGGAGGATTGGAGTATAAAGATTTAGAAGTTACACAAAACCCTGGTTAGACGCCACTTGGAGTGCTGTGAACAGTTTGGGCACCACACCTTAGGAAGGAAATATTGGCCTGGAGGGAATACAAAATTCGTTTACAAAAATAACTTAATCCCTAAAGTACATATATAAGAGATTATTCAAATTAAGTCAGTTTTCTTCAGAATTTAGAAGATTCAGGATGATTTGATTGAAGGCTTTAAGATGTTATGAATAAAAGACAGGGTAGATAAACTATTTTTGTTGATCAGCTGTTCTAGAATTAGGACCTACTGGTTAGGAATAATATTAGGAAGCACTATTACACAAAAAGGATGGTAGATATCATGAATGAATGTTGGATCAGTTGTTAATCTTAAATCTGAGCTAGATAAATGTTTGTCAAGCCAAGATATTAAGGAATAGGGATCAAAGGCAGATTTATGGAGTTAGATGACAGACTAACCAAGATAGGCTAAAGGGACTGACTGGCCCACTATTTCCATATTCTCAGGAATCTTCATGAGAATGGAAGTATAGAGTTTATATCTGAGTTTGCAGATATGTTAGTGGGACAGTAAATTGACCGTTTTTTTTACATTTATTCATGAGATGTGGGCATCACTGGCAAGGCCAGCATTAAATTGGCATCCTTAAATTTCTGAGAGCAGTGGGAAGGCTCAAGAGACATGTTTGGACCACTGCAGCTTTTGTTGTGTGAATCAGAGTGATTTTAGGTTGTTCCAGGATTTTCAGCCAAGTACAATAATGGAATAGCGATATATTTTGAATGACTGACTCAGCAGAATATAGCAGATAAGTGGTATGCCTGTACTTCTGCCCTTACCCTTCAGTTCATTGGTTTGGAAGATTCTATCAGAGGGGCCTTGTCAAGTTGTAGCAGTGCATTGTGTAAATTAGTACCTCTTAAACATTGTCCCAGTGACCCCATTATTTATTTTGCAAACTGTAGCAACTCCTTATTCAGCAGTCAGAGCAGAAAAGACTTAATAGTCAGGGAAGTAGGGAAATGGGGGCAACTATCATGGCCTTAAAAGCTCTTAAAGTTCCAGTTCGTAACTCCATTTGAGACCCAGAATCTCCACTTTGAGAAGCCCTGATATGGATGATACACATTTTACCACGAAAAATCATCTGAATGTATCATCTTTGAACTGATGATGCAATTATATCCTTTCTCAAATAAGAATACCAAAACTGTACTCAGATACAATCTCATTGGCAGCTGGAGCAATGTCTCCTTCCTTTTGTAGTCAATATTACTTATAGTAAATGAGCATTACAATTTCATTCTTAATCACTTGCTCTAACTGCATACTTTTATAATTCATGTACCAGGAAATTCAACTTAGTAGAATAGGCATTGACAAACGCATCAACTGTAATTTGACATTGAAGAAAAAAAATACAAGCAGTTCTCTTCATTTAAAAAAAAAATTCCTTCAAAAAATAAATTTACGAGACTCTTTGAAGACAAATGAAACATAGTGTTTCAAAACCAGCCTGAAGCAGTATTAAGGGCTGAAAATGTGTTGCTGGAAAAGCGCAGCAGGTCAGGCAGCATCCAGGGAACAGGAGAATCGACGTTTCGGGCGTAAGCCCTTCTTCAGGAATGAAGAAGGGCTTTTTCAGCATCCCTGGATGCTGCCTGACCTGCTGCGCTTTTCCAGCAACACATTTTCAGCTCTGATCTCCAGCATCTGCAGACCTCACTTTCTCCCTGAAGCAGTATTAAGTCAAACTAATGCCAAGTTGAAGCATGCAAATTGTTGTAGGATAATACTGTTACTAATGGGCGAAAGAAACGGCCACAATAAAAATCTGAGACTCAAATTTTGCCAGGACAGGGTCCATCAAGAACAGAACATGTAGGAAATACAATCCCCTACATCATGTTACATAGTCATAAATTAATCATTTTAAGTTTATTTAGTAAAGTTCCTAAAATTTTAAGCAAAAAAATCCATGAAGAAATTTTATCATCCCTATATAACATGCTAACACCTTGTGCATATTTATTCACAGATAGGATTATCTACTCAAAATTAAAAACTTTGGGACTCTGTTTCCTGAGTGATTGAATACAAGAGCAGTTTTAGATAAAGCAATGCAGTGAGAGAATTATCTTTTTGCCAAGCGAGGTTAAATTGATGGGTCATAAATGCATGCTCACGCTTTGATTTCTGTTTTAGGAAGCTAAATAATTTTGTACGAAGACAAGAATTTCATTAAAAGGTGTGATACTGGTTTGCAAAAACCTAATCTTATGTAAGAACATATGGAGATAAAAGGTTAATTTTGAAAATTATTTATAAATCAGGACAAAAAGTTATTTTCTTTACAATGTATCAGAAGAGAGTAATGTCCATAATATAGAGAACATGGAGTTATTCTTACAATAGCATTTGTCACATCATACTATCAATAGAAAATCTCCTTGAATAGGTTATAAACCTATGTGTTTATAACACATAGGTTTATAACATAGGTCCAATGTATGATTTAGAATTGTAAATGGCTGGAACACCCACTTTCTTACACCAGCACTTTCTTTCCCTGTCATTATTCACAGCCCCATAATTGCCTGAATATGGTAACTCGGTGTAGAGTAGTTTCACAAGAGATTATAAAAATGGCAGAACAAAAACAAAATGCACAGCTTTACAGGACATCATTCCCCTCAAATATCCAACTGCAATGCAGTTAAGAAATACAGAACCTAAACTACTTAGTCAAATTCTGAGCTAGGCATTACTAGTGGAGATTTGGAATTGGATTAACAGAATTATAATTGAAGAGGGAACTTAATTCAAATAAAAACATAAGATCGGAAGTAACAATTGCACACATTTTTAATCATGCAGATTTGACTGCATTTTTCTAAACACTGGTCCGTAAAAGCTACTAAACAGCTTAAAAACCTATACATTATATAAACAAGAAACAAATAAATTAGCAAAATTCTTTTATACATTCACTTTAGTACAACTTGAGTTCAAAAGTATTTACAACTGTACAACAGACTGAAGTTTCTATATTAAATACTTAAAAAGGAAGCAATAGCATATAAACAAGTCATGTGGGGTTTTTTTGACTGCACTTCTTAAAAAAATCACACTTAAAAGTGGAACATTGCAGCACACCAAAGATATGGACATTGATAACAGGTTGTACTGCTTGTGTGCAAGAAGCTTTTGAGTGCACAGTAAGCAATCACTAAAATTGCTATGCTTTAGTTAAAATTATAAACCAGGAAAATTTACAAGGTCATTCAAATTTGCTGTCTTACAATTTTTAACAATGTTTTTGTACATTGAAATACACAGATTTCACAGGTAAAACACAGGGAAAACAGCTTTGCAGACTAAATAAATACTTGTGCCTCTCAAAACATCTTAGTTACTGTTAATAAGTTGTGCCTTCTCCAAAACCAAAATATAATTAGAGAATGATTTCAATTGTACTGATGGTTCTCATAATCTCAGTTATTTGGACATACAGTTGTAGTTTATAGACTAGAAGATGCAGAAACAGTTCTAGTAGGATCGAGTACTTCTGATGCCTTAACTGATGGAAAGACTACAGCAGGACTTGCACTTGAACTTCCCAAAACATGAGTTAGAGAGGACTTTGATGCCACTTTTGTAACAGGATTAACCACAGTGTTAATAGCATTTAAAACAGCCCCTTCTGGGCTGACCAATAACTTATTGAAAGAAGTGTCTACTGGAAGACCTAGGGCACTCTGGCTTGTAGGGACTTGGAATTTGCATACTGCATTCTGAAGTGAAGGTCTTGCAGTAGGGCCATGTATCGGTGTTGATCCAGATGTAAGTTGGACAGGTCTGGAGACAGCAGTCATTGTTTGTGCAGCACTCTGAACACACAGCGTTTGAAGCAGCTTCTCAGGTGAAACATAAGGAGATGGAAAGGATTGACAATGATGGGTTAAAGCAGATACTATCGTTGTCTTTTGACTTGCAGATGTAACATCAGTTCCCGTATGAGATCCAGGGCTTAAACTTACTGCTCGAGAATTACTTGGTTTCAGTGTATTGGAAATCAGCAGGACATGGCTACCAGATCCAAGACCTTGAGGTGGAACTACAAATCGATGATTGTTAATAACTATTTGAGTCCCTGGTGCTAAAGGTGTACTTGTGTTGATAACTATTCTCTGCCGTACACAAGATTCATTTAATGGTTCAGAAACTTTGCTGATAGAAGATGGCACAGTTGCTACAGACTGTATTAGTGAAGTAGATGCCATAACTGTTTTAGGACCGACTGGATGTTTTGTTAAACTCTGTACTGTCGTTTGATGGGCCAAGCTAAGACCCAAAGAAGCAGCAAACACGTTACCAACAGTTGATGCACTCAGCCGAGTAGCTGCTTGCACAGCTGCTGACCTTGGAACAGTACTTGTATTAGTTGGTGATGGAATTGTGTTTGGATTTGGAAAACGAATGACTGTTTGAGAACTATCCTTTGAAAAATGTGCAATTTGTGGGGAAAATGCTGTACTTATTGGTTGAGTGTTTGTTGGTACCAACTTTGAATTGACTGTGTTTGGGTTTGGTAAAGGAGCTGTAATTGGCAAGGGAAGAGAAGTCAATGACTGATGTGACATCTTTGGCTGTGGAGATGCAAGAAGCATTGAGGATGCAAGGTGTTCTGCCTTCACTGTTGAAATGGCAACAGGAAGTCTAGTTGCTAACACCCCTTGATTAGATCCAGAGATATTATCACTTCCTTTAAGCATAGCAGTGGGAAGAGAACCAAATGTTGTAAAAGTTGGCGTTGGCAGAGTTGTACCTGTAGCTGCTGTTGCTACTGTATATGCATTTTGAACACACATTTTGATTCCTGTAGAATTCCTGAAAGGTGGAGAGCTCTGATTTCCCACCACAACTGAAGGACTTGCTGAAGTACTAACACAACTTGTTGGTAATACAGCATTCTTCATAGATAATCCCTCTCCTACTTTTGCAGTCGGCAGAATACTGATTCCTGGAACTTTCTGGATGCTGTTTCTTATAAGGTTTCCCTTTTTAACTTCTTTCATTTGAAATGAGCTGGGCAGTGGATTGCCTTTAATTGGTGTTTCCCCAGTATAAGGTACCAGCACCACCTGATAAGGATCTGAATTTTTCACTGGCATTTGTGTTGTGTTTAAAGGCGTTGCAGGTTGTTGTTGGGGTGGTTTGGTTAATACTAAGTTGGAGGATGAGGACATTGAAGACACAGATGGACTCATGAAGACTAACTTTTGAGGCTGAGCATTTGTGGGTGCCATGCTGACTTGACTTGTGCCACAAAGTGTAGCAGGAGGATTTGGAACCAACAGAAATTTCGGCATTGTAGTTCCAGTCAGGAATGTGCTACCTCCTGACTTATTACATTCAGGTGGTGTTAAAAATAACTGCTTGCCACTTACAGTATCAAGTGAGAATTGCAATGATGGTGCTTGAGTAACCGTTACCTTATTCTGGACTGCACTTTCACTAGATAATCCACCAACAGGTCCACTAACTAAATTCAAGGCATTGTGGCTACTGGCATGCACAGTTGGATTCTCTGAAACAGGTGACAAGACTGTTGGCAGAGGCACAGGTACAACAGGTACTACTCCTGCATTATTCACAGTTTTGCAAGACCCTAACTTAAGTGGTTCTGCACCCAACTGGTTTAGACCTAAAGAAACTGATGAAATGGAATTGGAAACAGGAAGCTGACTGATGTTTGTTAGGGAAGTCTGCGCTGGAACGAGGATAGAGGTCAATGGTGACAATGGTTGTGTTTTTGAGACCACAAAGTTCTGAACTTCCGGTAAAAACGTGAATATTGGTCTTGGAGTAATAGCATTTGGTGAGTTTTGATCAGAGTTGCTTTGCACCTTAACAACGCCTGTGTTTCCGCCACGTGTCATGACTAAAATGGACTGAGAATCTCGTATACATACAGTTTTAAGTTCCTGCTTTGTTTCATTTGATTCCTTTGACTGCTGTGGGTTAAAACTCTGAGCAGTTCCAGTATTACCTGATTTAGTTTGTGTTTTTGTTGGCATTACTGGCTCACTAGCTGTTGATTGACCACCTCTAGCATTTGATGTCATAACTGAAGGTGCTGTAACTTCTGCCCTTCCTTGTGGTGCAATAACTGATGATGCTAAAACATTACAAGATGATACAACTTTTGTTGGCTGACTAACAGAAGTTATTACTGTTGTTAAACTTGCAGTGCTCTTACTCGGCCTTAAATTAGAAATCTGTGATTGCACCTGAACAGATGACAGAGGCTGAAGGTCTACTGTAGGAGAATGGCCTAAATCAGCTGTTTGAGATCCAACTGAAGCTCTTTTCTCCAGCTCCTTTAGTGCCTTGGGCAGACTTCCTTTCTCAACATACCTTCCATCTTGTTGTTGGGCTAATAAATTTTTGGGTACAATAAGTACCTGCTGCATGATCCTCTCTCCAGTCTTTGCATCAATGACAGGTTGGACTGCAATCTTAATCTGGCTGCTACTCAGATCAATTGGCACACAAGATCCATCAGGCATTTTGTACACCATCTGCAGTGGCCCTTTTGGAGATGAAATAGTCGGTAAACATGACTTTGTTGGGCTTGGATGAGGCGCGATTGCAGTTACTTTCTCTTCCGGACTGCTCATCTCTCTCACAGAGGAGGATGTCTGACTGGTTAAGGTCACTTTGTTCCCATTATGTTTTGCAAGTAAGGCTTGAATAGGTTTGGTCCTTTTCTGAACAGCTGATCTTGATACATTAGATATCTCACCTTTTGAAACATCTAACATCATAGAATGTTCATCTGGCTTGTTCAAGTTGGTAACTGATTCAACTGGAAGCCGCACTGTTGCAGATTTTGATTCAATCTCTTGGTTTCTGGGCTCAGAACTGGATGATATTTTTACTGGGCTGTGTCCTGCAGCAGCTTCATTTGTGCTTAATTTCATCTTTTTATTTGGGGAGGATTCTTTGCCACATTCATCAAGATCACTGCATTTCATTTGCCTTTTAGGATTCTTAGAAGTTTGTTTCTGTGTTTCTTTATTAGAACTTTCTCTTCTTATGGGCTTCGGTTTACCTACAGATATCGCCGTGTCAGTCTGCATCATGTCATCTGAAAGACATCAAAATATTTAACACTAAACATTAGAAACATCAATAATATCAGTAGATCAGGATATGTGCACAACTGCACCACAGATAATTATTTAACTATGTTTATGACATGTTAACCATTACGTTGAACAACTACAATAAAGGCTAGTCATGGTAAGGTAATCAGAAAAACTAACCTAACAATTTGGAAGTGATTTACAGATTAGCATGTATAGTATTGTGTTAAGCAATAAATTAGCCAAGAATGTTAACAAGATATTCTTTTATGGGTGTTAAGGTATCGTGTTTATTAAATTAGAGACCATTGTATTACTCAACAGCATGATCATAGCTAAAAATACTGGAAATGCCATTGTCAAATGAATAAAAATGATAGATTATTAATGTCATTTCTGAAAAATCTTTCAGCAGCTCATTTGTTTTAACTAATAGAAGTACTATTTTATTCAAAATTTCTGAAAATTTAGAATGTACAGTTGAAAGCCACCAGCTTACTTCAGGTAATGGAATTCAAGTCAAGTATTGTACTTCTCCTAAAATCCCTACTTTAAAGCAAGTCTTTAAGCAACTCATCTAAATTTGAGCAGATATTTTCCTGTACAAGTTACCATATTAACCTAGTAATATTATAGTAATTTTCTTGATCTGGCTAAGGTGCACATTTTGAAAGTTAGTCACATGCTGTCTAGTTCTCACCACTAAACACAGACTAAAATCTTAACTAGAAATATCACTGAAGTGGGAGATAGACAACCACCACAGAAGACAATGAAAAGCATTTTGTGTGGCTTTTTCCACTTTCATTATCAATTTTTGGCTCAAAAAATTAAAGCTGTGCAATACCTTAAGCAAGAGTGTAACTGTGTACCAACACAACACAAAACTCAGTTAGAGTTAGCTAAACCAATTTTATGTATGTGCCTGAATTAAGTATTAATGATCAGTTTCAAACTGAGCACCAATTAACTTGTCTTCTGCTTCTTAGATGCATATACATCATATAGAACTGCCCCTAAATTGACACCAGCCTCACGTGCCATAATAAAAAGATGATTGAATTGAAGATTAATGCTTTTTCCAAGTCTGATCAGAAGGCTTTGCCAACAACTTAACCCACAAATGAGTAGATCTGGAAACATCTGAATTTAAGAGAAAGCTTCATATTTATTCATTTCTGTGAATTCCATTTCGAAGGATCGTGGACATATTGGAATAGTTTTTAAGAAAAGTCAATGAAGCTATAGTCAACATGATTATGGGAGTCAGTGAGTTTGTAATGGAATCAGTGGCCAGTCTATTCTCAGAAATGGAAACAGAGGATGTCAAGGAAGAGAAGAGAGGAGTTGGAAATGGATCAGGTAAAGGCAAGGGCAGGGTGGAAATTAGAAGTGAAATTGGTAAATTTTTCCAGTTCAGTCACCATTTCTGTCACCTCCACAGGATGCAATGGCCACATAAGTTTCCCCCACCTTGTCAGCACCTCGCAGTGATCATTTCCTTGCAATTGCCTAAGGTGTAACACCTACCCATTTACCTTCTCACTCCTCACCATCCAAGGCTCCAGACATACCTTCCAGGTGACGTAATAATTTACTTGTACTTCAATTAATCAACTTTATTATATTTGCTGCTCACAGTGTGGCCTCCTTTACATTGGGGAGGCAAAATGCAGACTTGGTGAACACTTTGCAGAACACCTATGTCTTGTCCACAAAAATGACCCTGCGCTTCCAGTCATACAGTCATGAATTCATAGAGATGTACAGCACGGAAAGAGACCCTCTGGCCCAACTTATCCATGCCGACCAGATATTCTAACTCTATCTAGTCCCACCTGCCAGCACACGACCCATATTGCTCCAAACCCTTCCTATTCATATACCCATCCAGATGCCTTTTAAAAATTGCAATTGTACTAGCCTCCACCACTTCCTCTGCAAGCTCATTCCATACACGCACCACTCTCTGCATAAAAAAGTTGCCCCTATCCTTTCCCTCTCATCCTAAACCCTCTAGTTCTGGACTCCCACATCCCAGAGAAAAGACTTTGTCTATTACCCTATCCATCCCCTCATGATTTTATAAACCTCTATAAAGGTCACCCCTCAGCCTCCGACGCTTCAGAGAAAACAGCCTCAGCCTATTCAACCTCTCCCTATAGCTCAAATCCTCAAACCCTGGCAACATCCTTGTAAATCTTTTCTAAACTCTTTCAAGTTTCACAACATTTTTCCAATAGGAAGGAGACCAGAACTAATGCGAAAGTGACCTAACCAATGTCCTATACAGCCACAACACGACCTCCCAACTCCTGTACTCAATACTCTGAACAATACAAGAAAGCATGCTTTCTTCACTATCCTATCTACCTGCAACTCCACATTCTAGGAGCTATGAATCTGCACTTCAAGGTCTCTTTGTTAAGCAACACTCCCTAGGACCTTACCATTAAGTGTATAAGTCCTGCTGAGATTTGCTTTCCCAAAATGTAGCACCTTGCATTTATCTAAATTAAACTCCATCTGCCACTTCTCAGCCCATTGGCCCATCTGATCAAGGTCCAATTGTAATCTGACGTAACCTTCTTTGCTGTCAACTACAATTTTGGGTTATCTGCAAACTTATTACCTATACCATTTATGCTCACATCCAAATCATTTATATAAATGAGGAAAAGTAGAGGACCCAGCACCGTTCGTCATGGCAGTCCACTGGTCACAGGCCTCCAGTGTGAAAAACAACCCTCCACCACCACCTTTGGCTTCTACCTTTGAGCCAGTTCTGTATCCAAATGGCTAGTTCTCCCTGTATTCCATGAGATTTAACCTTGCTAACCAGTCTCCCATGGGGAACCTTGTCGAATGCCTTACTGAAGTCCATATAGATCACACTTACCACTCTGCCCTCATCAATCTTCTTTGTTACTTCTTCAAAAAACTCAATCAAGTTTGTGAGACGTGATTTCCCATGCACAAAGCCATGTTGACTATCCCTAACAGTCCTTGCCTTTCCAAATACATGTAACATCCTGTCCCTCAGGATTCCCTTCAACAACTTGCCCACCATTGATGTCAGGCTCACTGGTCTATAGTTACCTGACTTGTCCTTACCACCCTTCTTAAACGGTGGCACCACATCAGCCAATCTCCAGTCTTCTTGCTCCTCACCTGTGACTACTGATGATAAAAATATCTCAGTAAGAGGCCCAGCAATCATTTCCCTAGCTTCCCATGTAGTTCTAGCGTACATCTGATCAGGTCCTGGGAATTTATCCAATTTTATGCTTTTCAAGACATCCAGCACTTCCTCCTCTGTAATATGGACATTTTTCAAGATCTCATAATCTCTTTCCCTACATTCTATATCTTCCATGTCCTTTTCCACAGTAAACACTGATGCAAAATATTCATTTAGTATCTCCCCCATCTGCTTCGGCTCTACATAAAGGCCACCTTGCTGATCCTTGAGGGGCCCTATTCTCCCCCTAGTTACCCTTTTGTCCTTAATGTATTTGTAAAAGCCCATTGGATTCTCCTTAACTCTATTTGCCAAAGCTATCTCATGTCCCCTTTTTGCCCTCCTGATTTCCCTGCTAAGTATACTCCTACTGCATTTAAAGTCTTCTAAGGATTCACTCTATCTCTCCTGTCTATACCTGACATATGCATCCTTTTTTTTCTTAACCAAACCCTCAACTTCTTTAGTCATCCAGCATTCCCTATACCTACCAGCCTTTCCTTTCACTCTAACAGAAATAGGTACATCCATATACTGAATCTGAAAATTTTCTTATACGTTCCTCTCCATCTAAACCCTTGAGAGAGAGAGCGCGCACCAGAGACAGAGAGTGTGTGAGAGTGAGCGAGAGAGCGTGCGGGCTTTTCTGAAATCAGGAAGCATGAAAGTTTCCCAAACACATTACTGCTTCTTAATTTTTTTTTGGAGGTTTCCTCCCTATATTCAGCCTGATTAATTTGGTGTCTGGAATCTAATAGTGGTGGTAAAAGATAGCAGTGGAAGTTGTTATTTACGCAAAGGCTGGAGAAAGGATCATACAGCAAACCCCAAAGACTGAAAGATGGAAGATATGCATTTGGAGTTAGTAGTTACTGGGTAGCTTGCTAATATATATTCCAATTCATGCAACATACAGCTTTATTATATTAACTAAATGGCCATCCCTTCTCATCTGTGTCGTTTGGTCATCCACTCCAATATTATCTCCTTTCTAGTGGTTCTGATGTTTTAGATTTTTCAAATTTAACCTCTGAATCAACCCAACCCACCTGTTATGGAAGTTACGATTACCCAAAGAAATGGAAACGTTACGATACTCTAGCTGGATACTGCTAGATGTAGCAGGCTAAAAACTCAAACTTACAGCTACATTTTTAAAGGTTGTTGTGAAATTAAACTGAAGCCACAAACCACTTACCACCCAAATGATTGATTTACACCATTCCCACCCACCCCACACTACCACCCATTATCCTGCAAAGACACATAGGTGGGGTCACATTGCTTAGAAAATAACTAAGTAACCAAATATTTCTCACTGCCCACGGGTTAGTTTCCTCATCCCATATTCTCTAACCAATTTGGGAGTCAAACCAAGTACCTTAAAGTTAGGAAGATATTGTACTGCACGGAAGTCATCCTATCAGTTGTTAGAACAGACAATTAAAATGCACTTGAGAAAGATCTATGCAGTGTACCAGGGCTACTTGCAATCACAGCTTTGCAGCCACAGGAAGGCTGAAGCCTACTCCCAAGTTTGCTCCAAAATAAGCAATGTCACTGACTACCCAGTCAGCAGTTATTGTATCACTGATAAAAATGAGTAACTATCAAGCTCCTAAAAAAATCTGCCATATATACATCCATAGCCTCTTCAAAACAAAATTCTGATATGTTGTGGCAGGAAGTTAAAACAATTGAATGATTTCTTGACTTAAATCAGCAAGTCCCATGTATCATCACATTAAATTATTAAATCAATGTTTTGCACATGCTAACCTCAGAAGCCAATTCTCAATGTATGAAATATGTTGGGAAGTCTGAATAATGTAAATTATAAAATTAAATTGAAGATTCAGATGGAAAGAAGCGTAATCTCCAAACATTTTGCATTATGAATGATTTACTACAGAGGTGTGAAAGACAAATGGGTGAGCATAAAACCAGAGGTTTTGTTAAAAAAAAAATCATTGTTACTTAAATGTACCCCAAAGTGGTAATGATCATTTCAACATAACATCTTTTCATCAGCCCAAATATTAGCTGTCACTGGAATAACCACCAACTACATTTATAGTCTTTCAACAACTAGGGTTTTTCGGGATTTGAAGGCAGTCAATAACCTTTTTATAGAGTAAATTATAATAGCACCAAAGTTTGCAGCTACTGCGGAGTTATCCAGAAACTTTATTATGAAATGATGTATAGACACAATTTCATAATATTAGAGAAAAATGTCTGCAATCATTTGCGATCAAGCAAAGGCAGAAATAGTCTAGCCTCCAAGCTATCATGGTTTCTGTTCTTTACTTGGAAAGCTGCTCCAACTTTTAGTAATAGCACAGGAACTTGTGAAGACATTGGGGGGGTTGGTGGTGTCCAGACTACAGGGCATAGGTTTAAGGTTGAGCAGGGCAAGATGTAAAAGGGATCTAAAGAGCTACTTTTTCATGCAGAGGGTGGTGCGTATATGGAATGGATTACCAGAGGAAGTAATGAAGGCTGGTACATACAATTACAGCATTTAAAAGGTATCTGGATGGGAATGTCAATAGGAAGGGTTTCGAGGCATATGGACCAAGTGGTGGCAAATGGGACTAGGTTAATTTAAGATGACTGGTCGGCACGGACAAGATGGACTGAAGGGTCTGTTCCTAGTGTTTCAATCCGTAATTTTGTAAATAACTTCTGTTTGTTTAAAACCGGGCAGTTGAACCCGCTAATTCACTCCGGGATTATCCACTATGCATTTACCTAAATCAAATAGCAAAGTTATGGCCTGGGCTACCTGCTTAAGAATGTTTTGAGGGGTCGGGCCTGTTCCATAACTTTGTGTTGCCAACTTTCAAACAAATGCCATCTGTAAATTTGCTAACGGCACCACTGTAGTGTGACAGATACTCAACATTGATGAGTCAAAATACAAAATGGAAATAGAGGACTTGGTGGTGCAATGAGAACAACCTCCCTCTCAATGTCAGCAAAAAAAAAAACTGATCACTGACTTCAGAAAGAAAGGAGAACACACCCCCATCTACATCAACGGAGCAGAGGTTGAGAGGATGGAAAGCGTCAAATTCTTTGGAGTGACTGTAACTGACCACCTGTCCTGGACTTCCCACGTAGATGAGACGGACAAGAAGGCACAACCCTTCTTTCTCAGGCAGCTTAGGCATGTCTGTAAGGACCCTCACCAACTGCTATACATGCATGACTGAAAGCATGCTGTCCGGGTATATACTAGCCTGGTATGGCAATTGTTGTGTTCAGGACCTTAAGAAACTACAGTAGATGGTGTGCACAGCCCAAACTATCAGGGAGCCAGTGTTCCATTCATGGACTCCGTTTACACAGCTCGCTTCCGCAGGAAGACTACCAACATTATCAAAGACCCATTGCATCCTGGTAATGGTCTTCTACGATCTCTTGTCGGACAGAAGATACACACTGACAAATTCAAGAACAGCTTCTTCCCAGACATTATTTTTCTGATGAATGGACTCTCTAGCCTCAAATAATGCTGATCTTGCTCATACTGATCTCACCTAACGTACACCCCATGTAATGTAACCTGTATACCTCTAATTCTTTTGATCTGTACACCCTTCCTTACTATGATCTGCCTGAACTGCACATAAACAAAGCTTTTTACTGTAATTCATTACATGTGATAATAAAGCAATCAATTTCACAGGCTGTGAGAGGCTCAACAGACCACAAACACACAGTTGACTTAATTTAAACATCTCAGCCCACAATCACCAAAGAGAGACTTTGCATCTTGTTTAATTCAGTCACCATCACACATAGCATTCCTTGCTCTTGTGGGCTTGATAAAATCCGTCCCCATTATCCCCAAAGCTACAACTTATTTTTGTAAAGCAAAAATATTGCTACATATTCTAAGGAACAAGGTCTAAACCTTATTAGAGGGGAATTTCAGGAGACAGAATTGAATTTGCTCACATCAAATCTACAATCTGAGTTCTGCAAGTGCCACTGACAGACATGTATTAAGATGTAGGGAGAAAGGTAAAAGTATGAGCAATTTCCAATCATTTGCAGATTAAGATTATCTTCAGTAGTTGACAATGATGCTAACATTCCAAGAATGAATAAACCGATTTCTTATGTTACTATGAAACCATGATCAGCTGTTGCAACTAATCAGCCATGAAGGCACATGATCTGTGGGATTCTGAGTACAGTGAACTGTTTGGAACTTATCTTTGAACATTTTTTGTATCCAATTTCTGAGATGGTTCTAAGGTTGAATACAAGGTAATAGGACTTAAACCCTCTTAGTTTTACAACAGCCCTTTTTATCATACCTGGAACGATGTGCAAATTTTATTAATGTATGTTTTCAGACCAAATAACTACACAAAGGTCCATCATTACTTACAAAGGAACAGAATTCTGCTAAATAATTTAGCTACAACTGTTTCATATGAATTTTGTGCTTGACTTATATTTGATCTAAATTCAATGCTAAAAAGATTAAAATACCTATTTCAAAGCATTCTTTTCTAATTATTTCTTGATGGTCAGCAAAATTTGAAGATCCTGCTTCATTTGGACATAGGTCTTTCATAAGCTCTCCATCCACTTCTTCACTAGGCATGGTGTCTCGAAGGAACACATCATTGTCCGGCTGTTTTTTAAAGTCATCAAAGTCTTTCTTCATTCGAGCCCTTGAAAAGATTTTTTAAAAATGAAGTTTTATTAATTAGACTTTCAGATTGCTAGTCAATATATAAATAATTCATTTGTTTTCGACAAAGGTGGGTAACTGAGAAACAAAGATGCATAGCGCAAAGTTGAAGATGAAATATCAAACATCTGAGATCTTCAAACAATGATGATTGAGTTCAGGAAAATATGAGAAGAAAATGAGAGGGTATTATTGTAAAAATTGACAAACAGCAACGACAAAATAAAGTGTGTGTTTCTGGATGAAAATAAGAAAGGGTTGCGATCAAAAAGCTAGGAGAACTTCCTGCTCTTCGTATAGCGAGGCCCTTAATGTCACAGGCTCAGTCTAACATCTTTTATGAACAGGACAACACTATCAAATGCATGTTTTGCTGCAATTTCCCCAAACTTGCGTATTGCACATAGTCTGTCATATAATTTTGTCAGATCAACATTCTCTAAGTCAGGGCTTCTCAACCCTTTTGCATGAGTGCCCTTCCTGAATTATAAAAATTCCACACATTTTCATAACACAACAAAAATTAGATATGCACAGGCACGATAGGTTTCCTCTACGCAATACAAGTCCAGGAAAGTTGACTGACTCTTTACAGGAGTACAAATGATGCTGTACTTCAACCTGAAGGAACAATTCCCTCTGTACTCCATGTAACATTATCAGGAATCTATTTCTAAAGAGCAAGAATAAGATTATGCCACAAAATGTACAGAAATCCTAACCAGCTCACAGATCTCAAAATTGCAAGTGGGTGACCCAGAACCACCACCAGAAAGTTGGCATTTAGTGATAGCTCTGGAATATTGCCTACATCAAGCACCACAATCTCTAGCATTATTTGAACTAAAAACAAGCATTCATTTGTTTAGAAAGAATCTATTACTATATAAAACATAATTTATGGAAAGATTTAAAGGTGTCCACTTAAAGTTAGGATGCATGCATTAAAACAATTAAGATGATACACAAACTGTATTTACAATCCTGTAATAGAAGTAAAATTGCTTAACATGTTTGGCAAGATTCTTAATAGTTGGGTTTATTAATTGAAAATATATCAAGAAACCAACTAATTAGTTAAATTTACACACATTTGTAACTTTGCTCTATTAACAGAAACTGCATGTATTGTATAAGAAGTAAATTTAAAACAATGACTATCAAATACAATCATCAAATATTCTTTGCTCATTAGATAAATATTTACATTTCCAGACTGACTGAGATAAAAGAAATATCTCAACACTTAAAGTTAATATTTGAAAATTAATGGTATAATGCAAAATGAGAAATGACCACATTTGAACAGGTTGTCAGTCTGTCACTTAATTCATCAGAATCATTGTGCATGCTATTCTTTCAGACAAAATAGTTTTAAAACGTTGGTCTGCTCCTGGAGATGCAATCAAACAAATCTATTTTCATGTCATAAAAAAAATCTACAAAATATTCTTGATACTGCATTCCTATTTAAAGCTGGGCAACTTTCTAAAACACTGCATGGGCTGACTGGGAAATCATTCACGGATATCAGCCGAGTGTAGAATTTAAATTGGATGCTCAAAAAAAAAAACAAATACACCAAACATAGCCGTCAAGATTAAGAAGCTCTTTGCAACACGCTGACATTTTTGTGTATCAATTCCTTTATTTCATTAAGTGGTTACATGAGCAACATTCACTGCTTTCAGAAGGTTGTCTCACTGTGACACAATATGCAAACGGAAAAGACATAGAAATATATCACTTAAGAGAAAAGGGGGTGTACAGACTTTTGAGTCTTCCTCTGTCATTCCACAAGTTCATGACTGATAAGGCCTGTGGTCTGAACTCTACTTTTCTAACTTCATATGTATTTCATTCATAGCTCCTCATACCTATGGTTAACAAAAATTGATCAAGCCCAGATTTCAAATTAGCAATCAACCTAGCATCAATTACCATCTTCCCAAATCTCTTAACATTAACTCATCCCTCTCTCCACTAACTGGCTAAGGCTAAACCAGATTGTTGGCAGTCAGAGCACTATATCTGAACCAGAAATAAACTGGCAATCACATTTCCACATCCCACTCTGCCTTGCCTCAGCTGATTGGCTGTTGAAACCAAATCCATGCACATTACCTCTGCAGATTTCAGGGGTACTATTAGCTGGCATCTCATGTTCAACCCTTTCTAAACTGGAGGACTGCTAAAAGTTTGTCCCCTATTCACAAGTCCTCATACGCTCAAAAACCTACACCGACTTTCTTTTAAGAAAGAATGGTAACTTCAAAACCATTGTCTTTTTCAAATTCTGCTGCACTTCCATATTCTTCTCAAACCTGACAACTCCAAAATATCTGTACTCAACTAATTCTGATCTGGAGTCTCTCCAATTTTAAACATTCTTGAATGCCTAGTTTAAACCTTCCCACCTTTGTGATTTGCCCGAATATTGCTTTGCAGTTCAACGTCAAAATATGTTTTATAATTCTTTTGCACGAAATGTCTTGGGACATTATGTTAAGGTGCTGTTGCTATTACAGAAGTGACTTTCAAAGGTTTGAATCAGCAAAAATTTCCATCCTGATTATTATTGCCTACTTTGAAATTAATGTACATATATGGATACTGTTGCAGGACAAGAGTTTCAGAGGTACGTTGTTGAAATTTGAGATGACCACAAAAACAATTAAATTGGAGACTAGAAATATGTTTTTCTAAGAAAGTGGAATTAATGCACCCACAAACTGTTACTAAAGCAGAGACAATGCATTCTCTCAGAACAAAAAATAACTGCTTGAAAAATAATATTGAATAGTTTGGGAAATGGGATGGAGGATGGATTAAATGGAGTGGAGAACAATAATACTCGAGAAGAAATCTGTTTCTATGCTGCAACATATGATGGTTGTATGAAGACAAAGAGAATTGAAAGTTCTCCTCAGCCTGATTAATTATCTTCTATAACTGCTAGAAAGGGTGAAGACAGGACGACAAAAGGAACACCAGTACAAAAATTACCGATTTCTCTGATGGGCTTTGATTAGTTTTTGTTCCCATGGCAACAATTCATTCAACAGTCGTCCTAGGGTACCATGCAAATCTTTTAAAGCTTGTCGTCTGTAAAACCATTTTTCCTGTAGATAAAAAAGATGATTCTCACATTATACAGTAATAATTAACTCCAACATTCCATCATTACTCGACAAGCTCACCTTTTGACACCTAATACTTTAGAATATTTGAACTGACATTTCTGATTTACTAATCTGTATTTCTCTGTACTGCATCGCTACATTTTTTTAAAATTAAAGTTTATTTCTAAACTCCACACCATTAACTTTTGGGCACAATAGCATTTCAAAGAGTAATGAGGAACATATTCATAAATTTACTAATTATTGCAATTAATCTTTTTGCATTATAAATTAATTTTTCCTTAACTGTCTAGAGAACTTCTATAATTAGAGAATGGTTCAATTCTCACCTTGTGCTCCTAAGGAATCAAATATTCCAATGTCAAGAAGACAATACAAACACAAATGAACCCCAAATTGTTAATAGCCTTTGCCAAAGCACATCTGACAGTTTTATTTCTGACACCAGCCAAGCATGACAGTGAGCAAGATCAACTGCAAACAAGTGCTGACTTTGTGTCAAGAGGTGTAGCATATGATCTGAGGTTACAGAAATAATTTAGTATAGAAGGACAGAATTAAACAAAGTTTTAACTCATCAGTGGAAGCTAAATTTATATGTTGTGGTTCTGTTCGCCGAGCTGGAAATTTTTGTTGCAAACGTTTCGTCCCCTGTCTAGGTGACATCCTCAGTGCTTGGGAGCCTCCTGTGAAGCGCTTCTGTGGTGTTTCCTCCATTTATAGTGGCCTGTCCCTGCCGCTTCCGGTTGTCAGTTTCAGCTGTCCACTGTAGTGGCTGGTATATTGGGTCCAGGTCGATGTGTTTGATGCTGGAGTTTGTGGATGAGTGCCATGCTTCTAGGAATTCCCTGGCTGTTCTTTGTTTGGCTTGCTCTATAATGGTAGTGTTGTCCCAGTCAACTTCATGTTGCTTGTTGCCTGCGTGTGTGGCTACTAAGGATAGCTGGTCGTGGCGTTTCGTGGCTAGTTGATGTTCATGGATGCAGATCGTTAGCTGTCTTCCTGTTTGTCCTATATAGTGTTTTGAGCAGTCCTTGCATGGGAATTTGTACACTACATTAGTTTTGCTCATGCTGGGTATCGGGTCCTTCGTTCTGGTGAGTTGTTGTCTGAGGGTGGCTGTTGGTTTGTGTGCTGTTATAAGTCCTACTGGTCGCAGTAGTCTGGCTGTCAGTTCTGAAATGCTCCTGATGTATGGTAGCGTGGCTAGTCCTTTGGGTTGCGGCATGTCCTCGTTCCATTGTCTTTCTCTGAGGCATCTGTTGATGAAATTGCACGGGTATCCGTTTTTGGCAAATACCTTGTACAGGTGTTCCTCTTCCTCTTTTTGCAGTTCTGGTGTGCTGCAGTGTGTTGTGGCCCTTTTGAATAGTGTCTTGATGCAACTTCGTTTGTGTGTGTTGGGGTGGTTGCTTTCATAGTTCAGGACTTGGTCTGTGTGTGTGACTTTCCTGTATACCTTTGTGGTGAATTCTCCATTCGGTGTTCTCTGTACCCTCACGTCTAGGAATGGGAGTTGGTTATCCTTTACTTCTTCTCTCGTGAATCGGATTCCTGGGAGTGTGTTGTTGATGATCCAGTGTGTTTTCTCTATTTCTGTGTTTTTAATGATTACAAAGGTGTCATCAACATACCTGACCCAGAGTTCGGGTTGAATTTGTGGTAAGACTGTTTGTTCTAACCTTTGCATAGCAGAGGCAGTAATGCACCGGCCACTACAGCGGACAGCTGAAACTGATAACCGGAAGTGCAGGGACAGGCCACTATAAATGCCAGAGGAAACACCACAGAAGCACTTCACAGGAGGCTCCCAAGCACTGAGGATGTCACCTAGACAGGGGACGAAACGTTTGCAACAAAAATTTCCAGCTCGGCGAACAGAACCACAACAACGAGCACCCGAACTACAAATCTTCACCCAAACTTTAAATTTATATCTAGATCACCAAAGTGAAAAAATAGCGTGCAAACCAATTCCCCATGGTTACGATTTTGTTCATGCCTTGCTTTTCTCCCAACGTTCTCTGACTCCACTAGAGTGAGCTTCACACTTTGAGATTCAGAATCCTATCTTATAAGTCAGCATAGGTTTAGTAACTGACTCATGAAACTGGAAAACGTCAAGATTTGGAGATGCCGCTGTTGTACTGGGGTGTACAAAGTTAAAAATCACACAACACCAGGTTATAGTCCAACAGGTTTAATTGGAAGCACTAACATTCAGAGGGCTGCTCCTTCATCAGGCGGTTGTGGAGTATTCAATTGTAAGACACAAAATTTGTAGCAAAAGTTTACAGTGTGATGTAATTGAAATTATACATTGAAAAATACCTTGATTGTTCGTTAAGTCTCTCATTTGTTAGAATGACCATGTTAGTTTCACTTCTTTCAGAAGTAAATCACAAAACTTTTTTTTAAAAAGTTACATTCTCAGGTTAACTTTAACAATTGGTGTCAGCCCAGATAATGTGTTGAAGGTGTTAGCCCCCTGTGTGCTGCTGTCTGTGCCATAATGTTTAGACTGATTCTAATCTAAAAATTGAATTAACAGAATCTTACATGGATTCGTGTAGTTTTTGAGCAAAGTACAATGTAGCTCTGCAAGTATCTGTGTGTGTGTATAGTGCAATGGTGGTCACCTGTAGTGTGACATGAACCCAAGGTCCCGGTTGAGGCCCTCCCTATGGCTACCGAACGTAGCTATCAGCCTCTACTCGGCCACTTTTCGCTGCTGCCTGTCTCGAAGTCCGCCTTGGAGGATGGTTACCCGAAAGTCCGAGGTCGAATGTCCTGGACCGCTGAAGTGTTCTCCAACTGGGAAGGAATACTCCTGTCTGTTGATTGTTGTGTGGTGCCCATTCATCCCTTGCATTAGCCTCTCCTCTCACAGATTTAGACCCTTTACACACACACACACACACTCTGATACTCTCAACCCCCCATCCCCTACACACACACACGCGCGCACACACACACACTCTGATACTCTCAACCCCCCATCCCCTACACACACACACGCGCACACACACACACACAAACACCCACATGTATACGTACACACATACGTTTGTGGGGAGAATTTGTACTTGCAGAGTTACATTGTACTTTGCTCAAAAACTGCACAAATCCATGTAAGATTCTGTTAATTCATTTTTAAGATTAGAATCAGTCTAAACATTATGGCACAGACAGCAGCACACCTTCAACACATTATCTGGGCTGACACCAATTGTTACAGTTAACCTGAGAATGTAACTTTTGAAAAAAGTTTTGTGATTTACATATGAAAGAAGTGAAACTAACATGGTCATTCTAACAGATGAGAGACTTTGCAAACATTCAAGGTGCTTTTAAATGTACAATTTCAGTTACATCACACTGTAAACTTTTGCTATAAATTCTGTCTCTTATAATTGTGTACTCCACAACCATCTGCAGTGCTCCGAAAGCTACTGCATCCAATTAAACTTGTTGGACTATAACCCGGAAAGAGTCAAATGTACTTAATCTTTCAGTATATAAAAACACAAGCAGCCACCAGGTAAGTTAAATAGTTCATTAGGTTTATTTACTAACGTAGGATTCAAAATGAAGGGCAATGAGAAACTACAGAAATTATAATCAAACTACAGACAAATGGAAAAGTCAACATCTACAATCCAACTATGGGTAAAATTGTCTTAGTCCCAGAGCACCTGAGGGCTTCTCTCTCATTAGAGACAGCTCAGGGCGGTTAAACTTGAAGGTACCATACCTCTGGCAAGGTTGGGATAGTTGGATCTCTATGGTAATCTTAGGGGTAACGTGAATTGAACTCATGCTCTTAGCACCACTATCGCAAACCAGCAGCTCAGCCAACTGAGCTAACTTATAGTCCAACTATAATGGTTAGTTGGGAGATGTTATAAGTGCAAATACAATCTACTGTCCAAGTCTGACACTAGTGAGATCACGTAAAGTCATATTGTTTTGAATGAAAGACAATCTAGCTCAATGTCCAGTTCATTGTAAAATGAAAGCAAAACACTAAACACGAGATCTGAAGTACAAACTTAAAATGGAGAAACTCAACAGGCCTGGCAGCATCTATAGAAAGGGAAACATATAATTTTGAGTCTAACACAACTCTTCTGTTAACAGCCACTCCACAGACTTGTTGAGTTCTCCACTGTTTTCTGTTTGTATTTCATCCTCAACAAGTTTTGCCCCAATAATAGTAACCTCCTCTATTAAAACCTCAGTTTTGAGAAGCTCAGGAATTCTTATATACGGCACTATTCTTATATCCAGTGCAGACTACTCCAAATATTTATTGCTTTGCAAAAAGGCAAAAGAATATATCCTTTGCCATGCAGACAGCATTAACACTGAATATCATTTTAAGATCCAGTTTATATCTCCCCTTGAAAGACTTAAAAACGTTAATAAGGTCACAAAACGCTGTCTTCTTCCAGTACAAATATAATTTAATTGAGTTGTACGAAAGGCTTATGTCCAACAACTCATGCCCAATCTATTTATGAACCTATATGATCTCCTTTGCACTCTTCCATAGTCAATATACCCTCCGAGGCAATATTCAGTAATTAATAGAACTCTTCAAGATGAAAAGTTTTCTTTTAAAAAAACATACTTAGATTCTGGAATACTTGTTCTAACCTCAAAACTTTAAGATTCAAAATCCTAATTTGCTTTTTCACCACTGTTGAAAATTAGATTCTCAGTTAAGGAACTTTCCACAAAAATCCTCAATTCCTTTACTCCTGCCCCACTTCATAAAGACTATCACTGATTCTTCAAGTGACACGTTTTGGTAGAAAGAACGAGCAGAAGCAATATCAATTACCTGGTATCATTCTTATGGGGGTTCAGGAACAGAAGTGCTGGGGGTATAATATAGACAAACTTTGAAGGTGGCAAGACAAGTTGAGATGGCTGTTAGAAAATTAAACATAATCCTTGGCTTTATAATCACTGGCAAAGAGGACAAAGGCAAGGGAGGTATGGCAAGATTTCAAAGAACACTGGCCCCAGCAGAGTAGTCTGCACAATTATGGGGCAATGTACTTTCAGAATGGTGTCAAGGCCCTGAAGAGGTGACTTATCAGGAATATATGATTTTATTGAAAGACTGGAGTGACTGGGCTTGTATACCCTTGAGTTTAGAAGACTGAGAGGGGATCTGATTGAGACATATAAGATTATTAAAGGATTGGACACTCTGGATGAAGGAAACATGTTTCCGCTGATGGGTGAGTGCCGAACCAGAGGACACAGCTTAAAAATATGGGGTAGACCATTTAGGACAGAGATGAGGAGAAACTTCTTCACCCAGAGAGTGGTGGCTGTGTGGAATGCTCTGCCCCAGAGGGCAGTGGAGGCCCAGTCTCTGGATTCATTTAAGAAAGAGTTGGATAGAGCTCTCAAGGATTGTGGAATCAAGGGTTATGGAGATAAGGCAGGAACAGGATACTGATTAAGGATCATCAGTCATGATCACATTGAATGGTGGTGCAGGCTCAAAGGGCAGAATGGCCTACTCCTGCACCTATTGTCTATTTATATGGAGCGGAGAAGTTGAGATTGCTCTTCTTTGAGTACAGTAAGTTTGGGGATTTGACACAGGTGTTTAAAATCATGAATAGTTTTGTCAGAGTAAAGAAGTGTGGCCTTGTGGCACTTAATCAGATTGATTAAAGTAATCTCAGTAAAGAAAAGACCGCTTGTGGTACAGTAGTAGTGCCTCTACCTCTGAACAAGGAGATGTGGGTTCAAGCTCCACTTGTGCCAGAGGTGTGTAACAACATCTCTGAGCAGGTTAATTATTTTATTTATTCTAAGAAATTTTCAACCTGCTCCAAGTGGCAAAGAGTGAGGAACAAGGAGAGATGGATTTAAGGCAACTAGTAGAAACACTAGAAGCAAACAAAGACCAACATCTGTTTAACATGAGTTATAATGAGCTGAAGTCATGATCTGAAAGGATAATGGAAATAGATTCAATAATTATTTTCAAAAGGAAATTGAGCAAGTACTTGAATCAAAAATAATTGTAAGGCCGTGGAGAAAAAAACACAGGGACATGTAATTCACTGAATAGTTCTGAGGAAGAGCTAGTACAATGGAGCAAAATGCTACCTTTTGTATCATTCTTTAAATCCTTCAGAATCACACAGCTCATTTTCGGACATTACTTATATGACTTTACTTTATTTTTCAACACTGAACAGTTCTTAGCCTAACCCCCATGACTTTCCAGATCTCTCTAGTTCACTTGTTCTCAACATTTTTAAAAAAATACTCTCTCCCAATTTATTATTAGCAAACTGTCAAGTTTCCCTTATGAGCTGTGCTCCAAATCATCAACCATCAGTGTGGCTGCTCATCAATTAGCCTTTGTTTCTTTTATCAATTTCAAGGGAACTGTGAGTGTCTGAACTTTAATTAACTACACAACAAAGGTAATCTTTGGTTTGAAAAACTAACAAAGCAAGCAACAAAGGCAATTTGAGCAGAGATCCAGAAGTGCAAGTGGAAGGAGAGGTTTAAAACTGAAGAAAAGTAATTCATAAACTGTGTGGGGTATATAGCAAGCAAATCTTATTAGTCCCAAAAAAGATTTGCTCAGAACTGCAACTTTAGATATTTTTAATCAGTTTATTTTGATATGCCAAATCATGCATCTGAAGGCCTTGTACCCAAGCCTTCTGGCCAGAGGTAAGAGATCACTGCGTGACAACAGGCCTGAATGAGATTTTCAAGCTTCGTTTCAATGTAAAATGGCAGCATTATTTAAAAATACAATCCAACAGCAGTTGGAATTCTGCCATATTTTAGATATGTAATTACGCACTATAGTTTCCTTCTACAGAAGAAAAACTGAAGATGTATTTGAGGAGTGTAAATTAAGTTCTAAACTGCTCAAACTACTATATAAGTCTGTGAGAGGGTGCGTCTGTGGGGGGTGTACGTGTAGATGCAACTTATAATTGAAAATGAACCAGCATTCTGAATCAGCAACATCCAAAAGGGAAGAAAACAGAAGTACAATTCGTTGGAACATCTTTGACATCCAAGCTTTGTTCCAGAGCAAACAGATCAATTACTTACAGATTTCTTCTTATTATTTTCCAGTTCTTTTAGCTCTCCCTCCATTTTGGCAATGAGTTCCCTGAGTTCATCAAGACTAGTGCAAATGAGCTATGGGGGAAATTTAATATAAAAAATTACTGACTTCAAAAAGAGCTCTGATCAGGCTGTATGAAGAACAAGATATACAAGTCGCACCTAGAGTTACTGGCACAATTACAATTTTACACAAACTAATTTCTTACATTTCATGTTTTGCTTCTGATGAAATAAATCTGGCATTTGAAAATAATGAACTTGCAATGTGAAGAAAACTAAACAGAAAAACGTATTATAATTACATCAAAGCACGTATACGGACACTTGTCAATTTTGAACCAAAAGAAAATTAGTAAATAATATTATATTACTGCAAATATTAGGAAACAAAACTCATTTTAAAAATCAACACAAACTGTGCTTTCAGACAGCTAAACTAATTAAAGTATTAAATTACACAGCACACAAAGAATGCCCCAGATAGGTTTGCAGCCTTTCTCAATGTTACCTGACCTTGCTAAGGAGGTCAAAGTGGAATTCAAGCTGACTTCAGTGAACCTAGAATCATTGACAGGTAGCAGTGTACAAACACAAAGGTAATAAGGACACAATCCATCAAGGTACTCAGTGCTCAAAGACCAACAAGGCCCAGCCCAAGGCACATAAATGCTGACTGAGGCAATGTTAAAAATCACACAACACCAGGTAATAGTCCAACACTATTTAGAAGCACGAGCTTTCGGAGTGCTGCTCCTTTATCAGGTGGCTGTAGAGTAGAAGGTCATAAGACACAATTTATAGTTGTGTCTTATGATCTTCTACTCGACACGTTGACAGTTTGATGCAACTGAAATTATATATTGACAAAGACCTGAATTGTTTGTCAAGTCTCTTATCTTTCAGAATGACCAATTTTGTTTCAGTTCTTTCATATGTAATTACCAGAACATTTTTTAAAATTGCATTTTCAAGTGAACTTGAACAATAGGTGCCATGTCAACTCAGATAATGCATTGAAGGTGTGAGTATCCTGGGTGAGGCTGTCTGTGTCCCAATGTTCAGACCGATTTTATTTCTACAAAAGGGATTTAAAGAATCTTGCATGGATTCAAGCAGTTTTTCAGCAAAATAAAAGTAATTCTGCAAGTACAAATTCACCCCATAAACCTATATGTGCGTTTATGTATATGGGTGTGTGTGTGTGTGGGGGGGGGGGGGGGGGGGGGGGAGAGATGAGTGTGTCTGTGAGAGTCTGTATGTATATACATGCGAATGTCAGTGTAAAGGGGGATATGTCTGTGAGAGGGTGCGTGTGTGGGGGGGTGTACGTGAGAGTGTACGAGAGAGAGCTTGTGTACGGGGGGGGGGGGTCTGCATGAGTGTGTCGGTCTGTAGAAGTCAATTTATCAGACCACACCCTTCAACCAAAAGAGATTGACGTTCTTAGCAAGGGTCTCAATTTCTGCCCCACCACCAAAATGGGCCCTATGCATCTTGCAGCAGACATGGAGGAATTCAGATGAATGGGACTCTGGGAATTCTTTCAAAATGCCAGCAGTGATCGCAATGAGCCGACCGATGAACCAGAACAGTCATCACAGGGATCTGTAGAAGGGCGACTAAAGGAGGAGTCAAATTGGATCCTACCGCAGGGCCTTTCTCCTGGGCTTGACGTGTATGCTCAAGCTGTCAGGAATTATATAAATGCCAGATTCATCAACTGCAACCACAAGATAGAGTCGAACATCACCCAATCACAATGCAATGCCATCCAGGCTCTCAAAACCATTCACAACATTGTCATCAAACCAGCATATAAAGGGGGAGCCATCATTATTCAGAATAGAACAGATTACTGCAAGGAAGTGTACCGACAACTGAACAACCAGGAACACTACGGGCAACTACCGGCCGATTCGATCAAACAGCACACCCATGAACTAAACACATTGATCAGGACTTTGGATCCAGTCCTTCAGAGTTCTCTAGATGCCCTCACCCCACATGCTTCTTGTGTAGGCGACTTCTACTGCCTTTCGAAGATATGCAAATCCAACACATCAGGACACCACATCGTATCAAGCAGTGGGACCCTGTGTGAGAACCTCTCTGGCTATGTCAAGGCCTATGAGTTTTAAAATAGTGATGGAAAAGGATAGACCAGATCTAAAGGTTGAAGTTCTAAATTGGAGAAAGGCCAATTTTGACGGTATTAGGCAAGAACTTTCGAAAGCTGATTGGAGGCAGATGTTTGCCTGAAAAATGGGAAGCCTTCAGAAATGAGCGAACAAGAATCCAGAGAAAGTATATTCCTATCAGGGTGAAAGGGAAGGCTGGTAGGTATAGGGAATGCTGGATGACTAAAGAAATTGAGCGTTTGGTTAAGAAAAAGAAGGATGCATATGTCAGATATAGACAGGACAGATCAAGTGAATCCTTAGAAGAGTATAACGAAAGTAGGAGTATACTTAAGAGGGAAATCAGGAGGGCAAAACGGGGACATGAGATAGCTTTGGCAAATAGAATTAAGGAGAATCCAAAGGGTTTTTACAAATATATTAAGGACAAAAGGGTAACTAGGGAGAGAATAGGGCCCCTCAAAGATCAGCAAGGCGGCCTTTGTGTGGAGCCACAGAAAATGGGGGAGACACGAAATGAATATTTTGCATCAGTATTTACTGTGGAAAAGGATATGGAAGATATAGACTGTAGGGAAATAAATGGTGACATCTTGCAAAATGTCCAGATTACAGAGGAGGAAGTGCTGGATGTCTCGAAACGGTTAAAGGTGGATAAATCCCCAGGACCTGATCAGGTATACCCGAGAACTCTGTGGGAAGCTAGAGAAGTGATTGCTGAGATATTTGTATCAGCGATAGTCACAGGAGAGGTGCCGGAAGACTGGAGGTTGGCAAACATGGTGCCACTGTTTAAGAAGGGCAGTAAAGACAAGCCAGGGAACTACAGACCGGTGGTGGGCAAGTTGTTGGAGGGAATCCTGAGGGACAGGATGTACATGTATTTGGAAAGGCAAGGACTGATACAGGATAGTCAACATGGCTTTGTGCGTGGGAAATCATGTCTCACAAACTTGATTGAGTTTTTTGAAGAAGTAACAAAGAAGATTGATGAGGGCAGAGCAGTAGATGTGAACTATATGGACTTCAGTAAGGCATTCGACAAGGTTCCCCATGGGAGACTGATTAGCAAGGTTAGATCTCATGGAATACAGGGAAAACTAGCCATTTGGATACAGAACTGGCTCAAAGGTAGAAGCCAGAGGGTGGTGATGGAGGGTTGTTTTTCAGACTGGAGGCCTGTGACCAGTGGAGTGCCACAAGGATCTGTGCTGGGCTCTCTACTTTTTGTCATCTACATAAATGATTTGGATGAGAGCTTAGAGGTACAGTTAGTAAGTTTGCAGATGACACCAAAATTGGAGGTGTAGTGGACAGTGAAGAGGGTTACCTCGGATTACAACAGGATCTGGACCAGATGGGCCAATGGGCTGAGAAGTGGCAGATGGAGTTTAATTCAGATAAATGCGAGGTGCTGCATTTTGGGAAAGCAAATCTTAGCAGGACTTATACACTTAATGGTGAGATCCCAGGGAGTATTGCTGAACAAAGAGACCTTGGAGTGCAGGTTCAGAGCTCCTTGATAGTGGAGTCGCAGGTAGATAAGGATAGTGAAGGCGGCGTTTGGTATGCTTTCCTTTACTGGTCAGAGTATTGAGTACAGGAGTTGGGAGGTCATGTTGCGGCTGTACAGGACATTGGTTAGGCCACTGTTTGAATATTGCGTGCAATTCTGGTCTCCTTCCTATCGGAAAGGTGTTGTGAAACTTGAAAGGGTTCAGAAAAGATTTACAAGGATGTTGCCAGGGTTGGAGGATCTGAGCTACAGGGAGAGGCTGAACAGGCTGGAGCTGTTTTCCCTGGAGCGTTGGAGGCTGAGGGGTGACCTTATAGAGATTTACAAAATTATGAGGGGCATAGATAGGATAAATAGACAAAGTCTTTTCCCTGGGGTCGGGGAGTCCAGAACGAGAGAGCATAGGTTTAGGGTGAGAGGGGAAAGATATAAAAGAGACCTAAGGGGCAACTTTTTCACGCAGAGGGTGGTACGTGTATGGAATGAGCTGCCAGAGGATATGGTGGAGGCTGGTACAATTGCAACAGTTAAGAGGCATTTGGATGTGTATATGACTAGGAAGGGTTTGGAGGGATATGGGCCGGGTGCTGGCAGGTGGGACTAGATTGGGTTGGGATATCTGGTCAGCATGGATGGGTTGGACCGACGGGTCTGTTTCCATGCTGTACATCTCTATAACTCTATGACTCTATCTTGAAACCCATTGTACGGGGACCCGCAGCTTCTGTTGCGACACGACAGATTTCTTACAGAAACTCAGCACCCACGGACCAGTCGAATAGAGAACATTCCTCGTTTGAATGGGCATTTCAGCACTCTACTCCAATATCCCCCACAACGATGGCGTCACGGCAACAGCTTCCGTACTCAGCACCAACAAATGCCAATCTCCAAGCACCATCCTACTACTCATCTGCTTTATCCTCAATCACGTTTTCACCTTTGACAACCAGTTCTTTATCCAGACACACAGAACAGCCATAGGGTCCAAATTTGCACCCCAATGTGCCAACATTTTCATGCACAGCTTTGAACAAGACTTCTTCTCTATGCAGGACCACCAACCAAGAGTACACACTAGGTACATTGATACCATTTTCTTCCTCCGGACCCATGGCGAGGAGTCACTGAAACAACTACACAGTGATATCAACGAGTCTCATCCCACCATCACACTCACCATGGACTACTCTTTAGTGTCTGTCTCATTCTTGGACACATGCATCTCTATCTAGGATGGGCACCTCAGCACCTCATTCTACCGCAAACCCATGGATAACCTCATGATGCTACACTTGTCCAGTTTCCACCTGAAACATATTAAAGCAGCCATCCCCTATGGGCAAGCCCTATGCATACACATGATCTGTTCAGATGAGGAGGAAAGTGACAGGCACTTGGAAGTACTCAAGGTTGCCCTCATAAGAATGGGGTACAATGCTCAACTCATCAACCACCAGTTCTGACATGGCACAGTGAGAAACCATAATGACCTCCTCAGAAGACCGACACAAGCTGCAACCGACAGGTAACCCTTTGTTGTCCAATACTTCCCAGAAGCCAAAAAACTACTGCATGTTCTTCACAGCATACATTATTGATGAGGATGAGCATTTCGCCAAGACATTCCCCAGACCTCCACTTCTCGCCTTTAAACAACCACCAAACCTCAAACATATTGTTCTTATTAAACTGCCCAGCTTTCAGGACAACACCATACAACCCTGTCATGGTAGATGCTGCAAGACGTATCAGAGTATCGACACAGATACCACCATTACACATGGGGACACCACCCATCATGTATGTCGCATGTACTCATGTGACTTGTCCAACATTATCTATCGCATACGCTGCAGGCAAGGATGCCCTGAGGCATGGTACATTGGCAAGACCAAGCAGAGGCTATGGCAACGGAAGAATGGACACAACACAACAATCACCAGCCAGGAGTGTTCCCTCCCAATCGGAGAACACGACAGTGAAGTGGGACATTCGACTTCGGACCTTCAGGTGACCATCCTCCAAGGCGGACTTCGGGACAGGCAACAACGCAAAGTGGCCAAGCAGAGGCTAATAGCTGAAAATGAGTTGCTGGAAAAGCGCAGCAGGTCAGGCAGCATCCAAGGAACAGGAGAATCGACATTTCGGGCATAAGTCCTTCTTCAGGGCTATTCCTGAAGAAGGGCTTATGCCCGAAACGTCGATTCTCCTGTTCCTTGGATGCTGCCTGACCTGCTGCACTTTTCCAGCAACACATTTTCAGCTCTGATCTCCAGCATCTGCAGTCCTCACTTTCTCCTCCAAGCAGAGGCTAATAGCCAAATTTGGTACCTATGAAGGTGGCCTCAACCAGGAACATGGGTTCATGTCACATTACAGGCACTGTACACACACGACGCACACACTCCTATAGACCCATACACTCACGCAGACTCTCTTTCATACGCTCACACATCGACTCTCATAAACACTTCACACTCTTTCCCCCCCAAAAAAAAAACACACACACACAGAATTTGTGGGGTGAATTTGTACTTGCAGAATTAGATTTTATTTTGCTCAAAACTGAATGAAAAAATCTAAAATTCTGTTAATCCTTTTTTTAGAAACAGAATCAGTCTGAACATTGGGGCACAGACAGTCTCACACAGGGCACCTCACATCTTCAATGCATTATCTGAGCTGACATAGCACCTATTGTTAAAGTTCACTTGAGAATGTAACTTTGAAAATGTTCTGGGAATTACATATTAAAGAAATGAAACCAACATGGTCATTCTAACAGATGAGAGACTTAAAACAATCCAGATCATTTTCAATAAATAATTTCAATTGCATCACACTGTAAACTTTTGCTATAAATTATTTACCTTATGATTGAAGAGGGAGATGGCATGGGGCAGGGTAATACTAGGCACATGGACATACAAGATGGCCACAGAGCCATCAGTTGGCCAACTTAACACACAAGATGGCCACCGGATCACAATATGGAAAGAGATAGCACAGCAGATACAGACACTGCCTGGGGCCACCAGAATGCCAGCACAATGCACTCACAACCCAGTTGATTAGTTTAAGGCAAGTGGGGTAGAGAATACACATGAGTAACGAACATTGCCCACCAAAGTGTCTGGGGCCAGCCAACACTTCTTACAGAAATGCTAACAGCTTGATACAGACTCAATATGAAATGCTAATAGCCAGGGCTGCACTAATCGTCCTTCTCAGGAAGAGCGATTAGTGCCCATTACTACAGCAATGGATTTCTGTGCAGACATTGAAACTGACAATGACCACGCGGAAATCAACAAAGGCTGCGCTGGAACTGACAAAGACTGTATCGAAACTATCAATGATTCTGCAATGACTGCCATAAACAAACCATGTTGCAAAGACAATAATCTCATCACTTTCCTACTGTATCACAAGATGTATAAAAGTTTCTTGACATGTGCTCTGGGTCGAGAGAAGACTCGCAGCTGACCACTGTTGCTGTCTCTCTCGTTCCCCGGAGTTCCGGTATTTCCTTGTGCAATAAACTCTGTCATTGAACCCTGATTCTGACGCAGAGACTGGTGTTTTTCCCAACAACAAATGGCGCAACGAGTAGGGGTCTTATTACTGGTGCCTGGTCAAAGGCCATGATTGGGGCACCAGGTTAAGAACCAATTTGTAACTGTAAATGGGAAGCGTCAGACCGGACCAAGGACACAGTTTTAAGGGTATACCGATTGTAATGTCTAATTTGCTACAGTAATGAGTAAAATTTTAAGTGCATGTCTGTGGAGAATAAGTGTTTAACTGCATTTACTGCTGTAAGAATCTGCTGCTTTTGCTGAAACAGCCAAAGGACAAGGTAGTGCCTTGTCTCAAAAGCCCCGCCCTAAACCGGTTATTAAGAGTGGTGGCTGGGAGGGTAAGCAGTCCCACCGGTAGAGAGCTCACTGAGCTAGAGGTAGGTTTCTGGGCCTGTCAGGAAGCGTTGGGTCAGTAGAGGTAGCCGGGAGGGTAAAAAGCCCCACTGGTAGAGGGCACACGCTAATGAACCAGCATTCCCAGTCGACCGGCAGGTACCGACTAGTAGTGGCGTCCAGGAGAGTAGAGAAGTCCCACCGGTAGAGGGCATACCTTGCTCGGAGGCTGTTAAAGCTGTACGAACGGTGCTGGGACAGTATTGTTGACCTAGAGAAGTGGGCTAGCGGGATGCAGGATGCAGAAGCTCCCGCAACAAAGACAAGACTTGACAAAGCAGCCTACCGGAATGGAGACAAGAATAGAATGAAATGATCCTTCCACAACTGTGGCTGGCAGGGACAGTTTGCTAGAGTGTCGGGTCCCATGAGCAGGAGATAGACCAGGGAAAAATGTAAGATACTGCATCCACTGCGAAAGAATAGGACATACAGAAGCAGTGTGCTGGGAATGCATGGGGCACCCGCAAGCACCACCTGGACCACCACAGAACCGCAGGAGTCCAGAGGACAGCAGAGCTGACAACCAGCTGCCCCCATTCAGGAGGGTAAGGGACAGGAGAGACTTTATGTACCCGCAGTAATAGGAGGGAATAAAAGTGAAATGCTAGTGGATACAAGAGCGGCTCTATCCATCACAAACCTACCCTTACCCCACACAAACAAAATGATTCACTTAACTGGGGTAGGAGGGGATAAAACACCAGCTTATCTAAGCACAACTACCCTCGTAGAAATAAACAACATATATATCCCCATGAGATTCTACGTATGTCAAAATAACGAGGGCATCATAATGGGATATGATCTCATGAAAGAATATAATGTTCTAATTGATTGTGCAAAAGGGAAATCCTGGCCCAGACAGGAAGGTTGGAAGACTGAGATTGGGAAACTTACAAGTCACCTTGAAACTATGAAAGTGGCTACCGTCATCAGTAGGGACTGGAACCTCGAAAATGGGGGATTCGGAGCCATCTGCGCCTCCGTCCCTGGAGCCTGGGCAGAAGCAAAGTTAAATACAGGTTCCCGGACCGGAGTATAAGCCCCACCGGCAATACCCAAAAAAACCCGAAGCAGAACAAGCAGTTGTGAAGATAGCACAAGGACTAGTGAAACAGGGAACCCTGGAAGAAATTGCAAGTACAACTAAATCCCCAACGTGGACAGTAATAAAGTTTGACGGGAGCTACAGGCTCAGCATTGATTAGACAGGACTAAATAAGGTCACCTCCAAATTGCAGCAGACACCCCCCCCACCACCACCACCATTTTAAACAGCTTGGCCCCCAAGAACAAGACTTTTTTTTTACTGTTTTAGACATAGCCAACGGCTTCTGGTCTATTGCGTTACACCCAGAGTCCCAGAACAAATTCACTTTTACAGTAAGGGGCAGACAGTGCACATGGACTTGCTTGCCACAAGGGTTCCACAACAGTTCCAAAAGGCCCATGGTGCAGTACCCTACAGGCCTTCTCCTGCTAACATGGTCTTGGGTGACCACTGCAGAGTAAAATCCTCCTGCATTATTACAGTGGACGTGAAAGTCCTTGCTGGGATCTGGCAGCCCTAGCCTGCAGGTCGATATGAGCCGAGTTTTAAGCTGAGTCTATGCCTCCTCCTGTTCTGGCTCCCAGGTTACAGGTTCCAAGGCAGACTTGCCTTCTTTGATTAGTCTCTGACTCAGATCAACGGGCTACGTAGAACAATTGATCTTCCGTAATTACACCGGTACCACTCCCCACCTCTTCCTCCGCTCCATTGATGACTGCATTGGCGCCACCTCGTGCATCAACTTCACCAACACATTCCACACTGACCTTAAATTTACCTGGACCATCTCTGACACCTTCCTCCCCTTCCTGGACCTCTCCATCTCCATTAGTGACGACCGACTTGACACTGACATTTTTTACAAACCCACCGACTCCCACAGCTACCTGGATTACACCTCTTCCCACCCTACCTCTTTCAAAAATGCCATCCAGTATTCCCAATTCCTCCACCTCCACCATATTTGCTCCCAGGAGGACCAGTTCCACCACAGAACACACCAGATGGCCTGCTTCTTTAGAGACTGCAATTTCCCTTCCCACGTGGTTAAAGATGCCCTCCAACGCATCTCATCCACATCCTGCACCTCCGCCCTCAGACCCCACCCCTCCAACCGTAACAAGGACAGAACGCCCCTGGTGCTCATCTTCCACCCTACCAACCTCCGCATAAACCAAATCATCCGCCGACATTTCTGCCACCTCCAAAAAGACCCCACCACCAGGGATATATTTCCCTCCCCACCCCTTTCCGTCTTCCGCAACGACCGTTCCCTCCGTGACTACCTGGTCAGGTCCACGCCCCCCTACGACCCACCCTCCCATCCTGGCACTTTCCCCTGCCACCGCAGGAACTGTAAAACCTGTGCCCACACCTCCTCCCTCACCTCTATCCAAGGCCCTAAAGGAGCCTTCCACATCTATCAAAGTTTTACCTGCACATCCACCAATATTATTTATTGTATCCGTTGCTCCCGATGCGGTCTCCTCTACATTGGGGAGACTGGGCGCCTCCTAGCAGAGCACTTTAGGGAACATCTCCGAGACACCCGCACCAATCAACCAAACCGCCCTGTGGCCCAACATTTCAACTCCCCCTCCCACTCCCACTCTGCCGAGGACATGGAGGACCTGGGCCTCCTTCACCGCCGCTCCCTCACCACCAGACGACTGGAGGAAGAACGCCTCATCTTCTGCCTCGGAACACTTCAACCCCAGGGCAACAATGTGGACTTCAACAGCTTCCTCATTTCCCCTTCCCCCACCTCATCCTAGTTTCAAACTTCCAGCCCCGCACTGTCCCCTTGACTTGTCTGGACTTGTCCGACCTGCCTAGCTCCTTTTCCACATATCCACTCCACCCTCTCCTCCCAGACCTATCACCTTCATCTCCTCCCCCACTCACCCATTGTACTCTATGCTACTCTCTCCCCACCCCCACCCTCCCGTAGCTTATCTCTCCATGCTTCAGGCTCTGTGCCTTTATTCCTGATGAAGGGCTTTTGCCCGAAACGTCGATTTCGCTGCTCGTTGGATGCTGCCTGAATTGCTGTGCTCTTCCAGCACCACTGATCCAGAATCTGAATCAGATCAGCCAATTTTGCAAACTCTGGTATAAAGTTTGACTGTAGTTGAATGGCCCGTGACCTTTCTAACTCCCCTGACAGTGGCAGGTCATGGCATCTGTTGGATTGCCTTCTTGCGGTCGCTGGGCATTTCTTTGAGTCCCTACGATATGAGGTGTCCGAGGTATAGGCCTTGTGTTGTGCCAAGCTGCGCCTTTTGTGGGGCTGACCTTTAACCTTGCGGTTGCCAATTCCTGCAATACTAGCCCTAAAGCTTCCTGGTGTCCTGACTCGGACTCTGAGGAATTAGGATATCATTTACATATTGGAGGGCAATGCTACCCTCTGGTAAATATATTCTTTTTAGGATGTCACTCTTCAATCTGTGATATTGCAGTCATAGTTTGACTAGTGACTTGTATAGTTTTAGTAATACCTCTCTATTTTTATACTCCATTCGCTTTGAAAAAAATAATTTTACTTGTCCTTCCAATTATCCACTGAATTTCAATGCTAGCTTTGTGATTCATTCATTCGGACCCCAGCACCATTGTACTGCACCTTACGGGATCTTTGTCTATTTAAATAATGTGCAACACTTGTATTCCTCACATTTTTCCTTATTTTTCTTTCACCTGCCAAGTTTTTGCCATTCATTTTATCTCTCCAAATCCTTCTGCAGACACCATCACCCTCACTATTTGCCATCTGCATATATCTGCAAACTTGGTGATAGTTCATTCATTTCCATAGTCCAAGTCAGACATACATAGTAAACAACTGTGACCACAGACCCAGTTTAAAACTTGTAAAATCAGGATTAAGATACTAGATAGCAGACCAGAGTGTCTAAATAAGTCTGTAAACAATCATGCAATCTGGTACCAAAGTTTCTAGAGGTGATGCAGGACACATGTTGAAAAATATAAATGGCATTCATTGTTTTGAAAAATTCTCCATTAAATTACATCCTTCACTTTAAAATTTACATGATTACCAATACTAATTACTGCAACTAGAGAGTTTGATACTAATTTCAAGTTTCATGTTATTTCCTAAAACATTGCTGATGTGTTAGTAAACTCACCTGAAACTGTGGCACTGGAGGCAACTGTGGTGATATTAATTTCTTCTTCTTCTCATCTGCCTTTTCAGAATCTGGTTTCTTTGCTGAGAACAAACATGAGATAAGCACATTTAAATAACTGCAGCTCTTCAAAATATTGAGCATCAATTATGCTCTACAGAAATTTACCTATCAAATTAAAATTGTTCTTGTAATTATAATGAGAAGTTCACTAAGAAAAATGTTTCATAGGCATTATGTATTTTGACTTTATACAGATGGTCATGTATTCTCCATTGATTTCATGCTGAAAGTAAAACTTAACTGTCAAGGTACAAACATGGCCTCATCTTGTCATAAACACATGATGCTTTTGATCATTTATTTCCAAATACCACAGTTAAGATTAAAAATATATTTGATGAATAGAGCACCATGGTTTACTGGGTTGCCATTCACTGCTATAATTATCTTACTTCAGTGACATTCAAATACCAACGTACATTCAATTATTTCCACTGGGCTCTTCAGAAATCGAACATCCCGTGCCTCACTAAAGGGACAGCAGAAACGAAGGATAGAAAATCTTGAAGAAGAGCTGTGCAACAGTAATGATGCTGAATGAACTTGGTATGGCAGAGGTATGCACTCAGTGCCATTTTTGTTTGTCTAATTCTGAGCTAACTGTTTTAAGATTTTTCAATTCATTAGATAAAGTGGGGAAGGGATGAAATTACATGCTATGAGTGCACAATTGGCATTTGCTTTATTTCCAATAGTCCAGTCTTCAATAAGGGAACAAACTTGGAAGATGAACTTGCCAAAGCATTAGGCGAACGTGAGGACTGCAGATTAGAATCAGGAGTGTGGTACTAGAAAAGCACAGCAGGTCAGACAGCAAATGAGGAGCAGGAGAGTTGACATTTTGGGTAAAAGCCTTTGATCAGGAATGAGGCTATGAGCCAAGAGGATAGTGAGATAAATGGGAGGGTAGGGCTGGGGGAAGGTAGCTGAGAGTGCGGTAGGTAGATAAAGGTGGGGGTAATGGTGATAGGTGACAGGGGAGGGTGAAGCGGATAGGTGGGAAGGAAGATAGACAGGTAGGACAGGTCATAAGGACAGTGTCAAGTAGGAAGGTTGGATATAGGAATAAGGTGGGGGAGGGGAAATGAGAGAACTGGTGAAATCCATATTGATACCATGGGGTTGGAGGCTCCCGAGGCTTAAGATGAAGAGTCATTCCTCCAGATGTCGGGTTGTGAGGAGTGGCGATAGAGGCAGCCCAGGACCTGCATGTCCTTGGTGGAGTGGAAGGGGGAGTTGAACTGTTCAGCCACAGGGCAGTGGGGTTGGTTGGTGCGGGTGTCCTAGAGATATTCTCTGAAGCACTCTGCCAGTAGGCTTCCTGTCTTCCAAATGTAGAAGAGACTGCATCAGGAGCAATGGATATAGTAAACGATATGTGTGGAAGTGCAGGTGAAACTCTGATGGATGTGGAAGACTCTTTGGGGCATTGGAGGTGTGGGTGCATGCTTTGCAATTCCTGTTGTGGCAGAGGAAGGTGCCAGGAGGGGAGGTTGGGTTGGTGGGGGATTGGAGCTGACGAGGGACTCGCGGAGGGAACGGTCTTTATGGAAAGCAGATAGGGGTGCAGAGGGAAATATTTCTCTGGTGGCAGGTTATAGGTGGGGGAAATGGCAGAGGATGATGCGGTGTATATGGAGGTTGGTGGTGTGGAAAGTGAGGACCAGGAGGTTCTGTCCATGTTGCAATTGGAGGAGTAGGGTTCGAGGGCGGAGGTGCGGGAAATGGATGAGGTGAGCTGGATGACATCAACCACATGGGAGGGGAAACTGCTGTCTTTAAAGGAGGCGGCCACCTGGTATGTTCTATGGTGGAACTGGCGCAGCAATTGAGAATAAGGGATAGCATTTTTATCGGAGGCAGGGTCAAAGGAGGTGTAGTCCAGGTAGCTGTGGGTTTGTAGAAGATGTCAGTGTTGGGTTGGTCACTGTTGGAGATGGTCCAGGTGAATTCAAGGTCGACATGGAGCGGGTTGGTGAAATCGAAGAACTGTTCAACTTCCTCGTGGTGGCGCCAATGCAGAGAAAAAGGTGGGGAATGGTGCCGGTGTAATTACACAAGATGGACTGTTGCACATAACCGATAAAAAGACAGGCATAGCTGGGACCCATGCGGGCGCCTGCAGCTACCCCTTTCGCCTGGAGGAAGTGGAGAATACAAAGGAGAAATTATCGAGGGTGAGGACCAGTTCAGCCAAAAGAATGAGTGTGTCACTGGAAGGGTACTGATGGGGATGTTGGAAGAGGAAGAAACAGACTACTTGGAGGCCCTGGTCATGGCGTATGGAGGTGTTTAGAGACTGGATGTTTTGGAAGAGGTGGAGGGAGTGGGTGGCGTCCCGAACATAGGTGGGGAGTTCCGGACCAGGGGATAGGACAGTATCGAGCTATGTGGAGATGAGATCAATGGGGCAGGAGCAGGCCGAGATGATGGGTTGGTCGGGGAAGTCAGGCTTGTGGATCTTGAGTCGGAGGTAGAATCGGGCAGTGCGGGGTTTCTGGAACTATGAGTCTGGAAGCTGTGGGTAGGAGATCCCCTGAGGTGATGAGGTTGTGTACGGTCTGGGAGATGATGGTTTGATGATGGGAGGTGAGGCCATGGTCAAGGGTGCAGTAGGAGGAGGTGTCTACGAGTTGGTGCCTGGCTTCAGCAGTGTAGAGGTCAGTGCGCCAAACTACCACTACACCCCTCTTGTCTGCTGGTTTGATGGTGAGGTTCGGATTGGAGCCAAGGGAGTTGAGGGCTACACGTTGCGAGGGCGAGAGGTTGGAGTGGGGGAGGGGGATGGACAGTTTGAGGCATTCAACGTCCCAGCGGCAGGTGGAAATAAAGAGATCGAGGGCGGGTAGCAAACTGGCATGGGTATCCTGGTGGATGGGGTGTGTTGGAGGTGGACGAAGGGATCCTCGAAAGGTGTGAGGGAGTCTTGATAGAAAACGTAAGCCGGAGGCGGCAGAATTGTTTGATGTCACAATGCATGTTGAATTCATTGATCCAGGAGCGAGGGGGATGAAAGTAAGGCCTTTGCTGAGAACTGACTGTTCGTCCTCAGTGAGGAGGACGACTGGGGAATAGTGAAAACTCGGCAAGGCTGGGAGCTGGGACCTGGTATTGGGATGGAGTTGGGAGTGGGGATGGTAGCAGAGGGACTGGGGATGATGACAGTTATGGAAGGGACATTCACCCAGGGTATGCTGTGGGATCTACGGGGGGGGTGTCGTCGGCAATCTATCAGCGATGTTCAGGTCAGTGGCATCAATGAGGGTGGAAGTGGTTGCCAAAGCATTGGATAGTACTCTGGTATAATTCACACAAAAAACCTAGTTGCATCTTGAATAATCTAGCATTTCACGTGGAAATTAGGTAAGGAAAAATTTCTGTTATAAAAAGACATTTTATCTAAACTTTTCATCTTCTCATCAGGACATTCATTAAAATACTAATGTTATGGTATTAAAGTATAAAACAGTTGCTCCCTTTACTTTGTTTTAAGTGGTTCATAGGATGTGGGTCTCACTGGCTATCGTAACAGTTATTGCAAATCCCTGATTGCTATTGAGAAGGTGGTGATCCATTGTACTGTTTGGCATGCAACAACAGCCACAGAGCTGTTCAGGAATTTTAGGATTTGACCCAGTAACAGTGAAGGAACAGAAATACAGTTCTAACTCAGGATGATATGGAGCTTGGAGGGGCAATTTGTTGGTTGTAGTTTTCACAAATACCTGCTGCGCTTGTCTTCGCAGTGGGAGTAGTTACAGGTTTGAAAGGTGCAGAAGGAGCCTTGATGAGTTACTGCAATGCATTTAATGGATGGCACACACCGCTGCACCTGTGCGTCAGTGGTAAAGGGAGTGAATGTTGAAGTTGGCCGATGGGGCACCAATCAAATGTGCTTTGGAACTTTCGTGCTGGGAGTGCTGTTAGAGCTGCACTCATCCGGGGTGGGGTATTCCAACATTGATATTCTTGTAAATGCTCTGATAAGAACAAGACAGAGTTTTTACAAAATGTGTTATTTTTCAGTATTTATCGAATACTGTATCACCAAATCTTTACAAAGAAAAATATTAAAGGTCATAAGAAAACAGCGGAGCCTGAGTTGTATTTGCGATGTTTAATCTGTGCAATGCCTAAGTTCAAGCATGTAACATCTACATTCAGTCTGGTTCTTGGTTGCAAATAGTCTAATCTGATATAGAAGAAAGATTTTTAGAATAGTCTGTTGCCTGCAAGATCTGGAGGAGTTCCACACAGTAAAAGCAGATCAAGACTTTGGGCAACTCAGGGTTAGCAGTATGTCCCAAGGATTTATTGTGCCAATACAGCCTTGAACATTTTGCACTCATTCAGGAAAATCCTGTGCTCAATCACAAAGTAGATGACTTTCACAACTGTGCCTATTTTTCTATGCTTGTTCTAAGTTGCCCACCATAGACAAATGTATTTTGCTTAAGATGTCAGTTTGGCAAACAAAATATTCTTGTGGTTCCTGAATATATTGTGTTGAAAGGCTGCTAGATTTGCCCAGCTTTTCTCTTGGAGAGAATTCCAATTTTGCCTCTACACGTTGGCAGTGATTTGTTTCTGTTGGTTTTATTTGCAACCCAACATAGTCATCGGGAGTAGAGTGCTTAACCTTTAGGGATAGGATTCCAGGACAGGGCATTCTCATCTTTGATCTAAATTTTATTTCAATTTAATGGTCCATCATTTGTGAATCTTGTGTGTGCAAAAGTTTGGAAGGTTTGTTTACAAGTGAATATATCCAAAACAGATCACCAATCTATGCTAGAATCAGCAACTTGTTACATTTAAGTCACTGGAACATTTATTTACTTTTAAATACAGCTTGAGGTTTTATTAAGCTTACACATAAAGCTCATATACACCACGGTTTGATAGCCCCATTTAATACTGCATGCCAGTACTACCATACATAGAACCATAGAAATTACACAGCATGGAAGGTGTCCTTATCATCATCCTGTCCATGACAAAGATAAACAGTTGCCCTTGCTAATTTCATTTTTCTGCACACGTCCAACATCCCTGGAGTATATACATCCAGGCACTTTTTGAAAGTTTAGGGGCTCTGCCACCATCACCAACTCAGGTAGCGAATTCTGGACACCCAGCACCTTCCACGTAAAAAAACAATTTTCCTCATGTCCCCTCTGTTCCTTCTAACACTTAGCTTGAACCTAAAACTCCTAGTTTTTGAATTCTCTGCAAAAGAAAACCGGTTCCCCTGTCTACGCTATTTCTACCCTACACAATTTGGTATACCTCAATAATGTCACTCCTCAGGCTTTTGTTTCAAGGAAAACAACCCCAACCTTTCCAAACTCTCCTCATAGCGACAATTCTCCAGCCCTGGCTTCATTCTAGTAAATCTTCTTAGCAATCTGTCCACAGCAATTACGTCCTTTCTGAAACGTGATGACCAGAAATGCACAGTGTCTTCTACATCCCAGTGATTAGTTATTCTTTTATATGTAGCTTCTTGATGAGGCCAGTCTGACACACACTCTCCAGATTCATTGTGGGATCTTGTATTACTGACTTCAGAAATCTTAAAAATACAGAACTCCAGATGAGATGATAATACTGGATTCAATTCTATGACCACCTCCAATAATAAAGCTGTCTAGTGTGCTAGGCTACCAGTGGGTGTCACAAAGTTAGTCCTTTTTTTTTCTAAAAGCTGTTCCTTGGCACAAGGATACTCTGTCCTTGATTTTTTTCAGAGGTTAATAAATCAGGCTGGGCTCCGATCAGACTGGTTTGGTACAGAGATGAAAAGGATTTTGAGAGGCCTTTTGTTAATGTGTAAACAGATGAGACTTCAGGCCAAAGTGGTCATGTTTTAGAAGTGACCTGCAGAATGAAAGGGGAGTGGTCACCTCTCTAGCTGAGCAGTTTAGTTCAGTCCAGAACTGGTTGCGAGTTCAACAGTGAGCTGCATGGAAACTCTCTCTTCTGCCCTTCAAACTTCAGCCTGTAAGTATTGGACCCTTTTCTGTACTGTGTTTTAAAGGGGGCTCGCTTATTGGGACTGTTGTCTATATTCGGAACAGCATACTTAACTCTAGTTTGGATAGACTGAGTTCTATAGGTTTTCTTTGTTCTGTTCTTAGTGTTTCATTCTGTAATTTTGTGAATAAATGTTTTGTCTGTTTTAAACCTGGTAGTCAACATCGCTAACTTAATCCACATAATTTTCACTGTACACTTACCAAAACAAATTGCAAAATTATGGTGTGGGCTGCCTGCTTAAGAATATTTTGAGTGGTCTGGCCTAGTCCGTAACAGTAGGTTACCAAAGTTTGTGGTAGAGAAGTGAAGCGAGAGAGAAAAAAAAGCAACAGGACACCAAGTATAAAACGTAGCTTATCGGTGATAACTTAATGGCCCTGATTGTCCTGCCAAAGCAATGCAGAGTTCAATAACAGTATTAAGTAAATTGTAGAGAAGAATGGAGATACATTACAAGTTATTTAACAGTTTACACTGCCTGCTATTATCCTCTCAAAGCAACAGGCATGCATCCTCTACCTCTCACGAGTTTAAAGATGTTTCTGCACATGGCTATTTATTACCAATTAAGCTCTGCAAACAAGGTATGGATTGTTACTTAATTAAGTATTCATTAAATAAAAGTATCTTCCTAGAATATTAATAAACCTTTGCACTTGAAAGGGAATTAGAAAATGCTCAGTATCATTCTGAGAGATGAAGTTTTCATTTTGTTTTTTTTTAAATATTTTTCCACTTTTCAACCACTTTCTCCCTCTGTACCACTATGATCAAGTGCCTTCTGCAGTAAAATTGTTTTTTTTAATAGATATTTTTATTAGAAATTTAACATTTTTACAAGTTTACAAAAATAAACAAAACTCTCAAATATAAACATTGATATACAATTAAATCAAATATACAATAGCCAAAATTTAACAAAAGAAAAAAAAACCAAAAAAGAAAAAAAACCAAAACTCAACTATCTACTAATCTAACCTACAACTAACTAGAGTGTATATTTAAGTCTCTTACATGCTCGGAATGTGTTAACATCAGATGTAATAAAACCCATATTCGTGCGGGATTTCTCTCCTAAGGGGCCCCGGACCAGCCAGGTTTGTAATCTCAATTAAATAAAAGCCCTTGTTAGGATAGCCGAAATATCTGTATTTATGTAATTCAAGAAGGGCTGCCATATTTTATAAAATAATTCGGTCTTTCGGTGCACCATATTTGTAAGGAAGTCAAGGGGAATACACTCCATAATTAATCTGTGCCAATTTGAAAGTCCAGGAGGGCCCTCAGCCACCCAGTTCACCAAAATATTTTTCCTTGCACAGAAAGAAAGAATAGAAAATAGTCTCTTCCCGTACATGTCCAGGGAGGGAAAGTTCGAAAAGTCCAAAAGGAGAGATACAGGGTCCACTTTAATTTCCGTTCCTAAAATTTCTGTCAGGGTACTTGCTACTTTAGTCCAATATCTACGGATCTTATGACAGGTCCATAGGCAATGTACAAGAGTGCCCACCTCTATTTTGTATTTGGGACATATTGGAGATGCTCCTGCCTTAAATTTTGCCAGTCGAAGCGGTGCTATATGGGCCCTATGAAGTATCTTCAGCTGGATAGCCTGAGTTCTGTTACAGATAGTAATTCTTCTAGCGTTTTCCCAAATATCATTCCACGTTTCTATAGAGATTTCTAGTCCCAAATCCTGATCCCATGTTTTAAGCAGATTATCCATATCTCCCGATACTTCATGTAGTAAATGATAAATAGTACTGACGGAAGATACCCCCACTGGTCGTAGGACACTACATTCTCTATCTGATTTATAAAGACTATCTAATAACGTAGTCTTCTTCTGTATATAATCTCGAATTTGGAAATATCGAAAGAGGTCTCCATTAGGTAATCTGAATTTCTGACGCAGCTGTTCAAAAGACATCAGGACCCCATCCTTAAATAGGTCCCCTAAACAGGAGATATCCCTGGATCTCCAGAGTTTAAAAGTGGCATCTGTAAACCCCGGTTGGAATCCCCATGCTCCCACTATCGGTGCATAGGGGGATGTTTTATGTGAGTTGCCCTCATTTTGTCGCATTATATTCCAAGCCTTAATTGTGTTTAGTATTATAGGGTTTTTACAGTGATCTGTAATGATTTTTCTCTTGTCTGAAAATAAGAGGTTAATAAGTGGGTATTTTACTTGAGAGGCCTCGATGTCCAACCAGATTGATTGTGGATCAGACAAGACCCAATCAGCTATGTAACTTAATAGGGAACTTAACTGATATTTCCTAAAGTCTGGGAAGTCCAATCCTCCCCTAGTCTGTGGAAGCTGTAGCTTCTTCAGCTTAATGAGGGGCCGTCTATGATTCCAGATAAAGGAACCCAGCCAGCCATATAACTTACGTAGAGCCGTCCTCGGCAGCATCACCGGAAGCATTCTCATAGGATATAAGAGACGGGCCAGGACATTCATTTTGATTAGTGCTATTCTACCCAACCAGGAAATTGGACGGTCTCCCCATCGCTGGAGGTCCTGCCTTATCCTTTCCAGTAAATACACAAAATTAGCCTTATACAACTGACCAAATACTGGAGTAATAAAAATGCCTAAATATAAGCCGCCCTCCAGGGACCAGCGAAAGGGAAAAAGGGATCCGTCCACTAAGTGGGGTGTCATAGCAATGTCACCCATTGGCATAGCCTCCGATTTTGAAAAATTAATTTTATAGCCTCAGAATGCGCTAAATGTATTAATAACTTGGATTAGGCGAGGTACGGACATCAGAGGATTACTAAGGAACGGACATCAGAGGATTACTGAGGAATAGAAGAACATCATCTGCATAAAGGGTAATTTTATGTTTACCTGTACCAATCCTCAGGGCCGTTATATTAGGATCAGCTAGTATAGCTTCTGCTAGTGGTTCAATTATTAGCGTAAATAACAATGGCGAGAGGGGACATCCCTGACGGCAGCCCCTACCCACACTGAAGCTATCCGAGCCTAATCCATTGGTAACCACAACTGCTTTGGGATCATTATACAATGTTGAGACCCATTTGGTAAACACCTGTCCAACGCCAAACCTTTCCAATGTGTAAAACAAATCTGACCATTCAACCCTATCAAATGCCTTTTCCGGGTCTAATGAAACTACTACTCCTGGTATCTTTCCCTGATGACAGGCTTGAATCATATTCAAAACCCTTCTAATATTATTGGATGATCTACGGCCCTTAATAAACCCCGTCTGATCCTCCTTTATAATATGTGGCAGTATCCTTTCTAGTCTCAGTGCTAATGTTTTAGAAAGGATTTTAAAATCTACATTTAGCAAGGATATTGGTCTATATGATGTACAATCTTCTGGATCCTTTCCTTTTTTAAGGATAAGAGAGATATTTGCCTCTTTCAGCGAAGGCGGGAGACAGCCCTGACTATATGTATAGTTATACATGTCCATAAGTGGACCAGCCAATATTTCTGTAAATTCTTTATAGAATTCAGCTTGAAAACCATCTGGGCCCGGTGCCTTACCACTCTGAAGTTGCCTAATTGCATCAAGTATTTCTTGGACTGTTAGAGGAGCATTTAGGACCGATACCTGTTCCGGAGTTAGGCCTGGAAAGGTCAAATTTTTTAAAAAATGACTGCATCCTCCTCATCCTATCTTCACAATCCTGCCATTTATATAACTGAGAATAAAATTCTCTAAAGATCGCATTAATCTTTTTATGATCATGAGTCAAAATACCCGTACTTTCCTTGATAGACATAATAGTCTGAGGGGCCTTTTTTTTCTTTGCAAGAAATGCTAAGTATCTACCCGGTTTGTCGCTATATTCATATAACCTTGGTTTTGCAAATAATATTTCCCTCTTAGCCGTTTGAGTAAGCATAGTGTTTAGAGCTGTCCTAAGAGCAGTAATCCTTTGCAATTTAATAATAGAAGGTCTATCAGTGTATGCGGTTTCAGCTGCTTTTAAGCGAGCTTCAAGCAGAGGCTGTTGTTCTCCCTTCAATTTCTTCTGGGTCGCTGAGTAGGAGATGATCAAACCTTGCGTGTAAGCTTTGATAGTCTTCCACATCATTGATGGGTTGCTAGCTGTACCTGAATTAATTTCTAAAAAAGTTTTAAATTCTTGAGAGAAGTACTTTACAAATTTACTATCTTTCATTAGGAAGGGGTCCATACACCAATGACGAGGGGATGTCCTATTGTTCCTCGCCTTAGTTTCCATATATACAGCAGCGTGGTCGGAAATTGCTATACTACCTATTTTACAGGATGACATATCAATTCTGGTATGACATTTATGTGGATTGGAGTAGAAAGAAAAATCTCTGCCCTGTGGATGAAGACATCTCCATACATCTACTTATCCTAATTCTTTGTTCAGATCCATCAATTGTCTAGATCTGGGAGATACTCCTGCAGTACTCTTGGGAATCCTATCTATTTCCGGATCCATAATACAATTAAAGTCTCCCCCTATAATTGTATGACGGGCACCAAAAGCCATCAATTTTGAAAAGGCTTCCGTTATAAATTTAAAGGGATGTGCCGGGGGGCAGTACAAATTTAAAATCCCATATTCCTCTCTATTTATGAGGGCTTTAATCAAAATATATCGTCCAGATTGGTCTTTTATCTGCTTTAGGATTTTGAAAGGGAAATTCTTCCGAACAAGAATAACAACTCCCCTGCTTTTTGAGCTAAAAGAAGAAAAAAAGGCCTGATCAAATCCACCCTGTCGTAATTTCAAGTGTTCTTTATCTGACAGGTGTATCTCCTGTAGGAGAACTATATCAACTCCTTCCTTCTTAAGATTTGATAATATTTTCTTCTTTTTGACTGGTGAATTACTCCCCTTGACATTCCAGGTGCATCACTTAACCGACTGATCAACCATAATCATCTGGGCAAATCAGAGACCCCTCGGGAGGGGAAACCCTATCCAGAACATCCCGAGCGTAGAGCATATAAAATTTACAAAAATAAAGCCTCTCTAATACACTCACAACAATACAATAAAAAACTATTTCTAAATAAAAAAAATATAAAATATAAAACGTATCTAAGTGGAGATTTTCCCCCTTGTTCCCAGGGGGTGTCACTTCCTCTCCAAAAGTCCATCATATATGTTAATACCATATATAAACATATAACTATAAAATTACAACCTCAACAAATAATAATTAAATATAAATATAGTAATACAAAATAACAAGGGAGAAACAACCCCGCTCCTAAAGACAGAGGTAAAATTGAAAAAGGTAACCACCTCCCCCCACCATTAACCAAACCCCCCAGCTTGTGTGTGTGTGTGTATATATATATATATATATATATATATATATATACACACACACACACACACACACATATATACATACATCCCACATATATACATAAAATAATAAAAGAAAACAACCCCGGGGGGGGGGGGGGGGGAGGAGAGAAAATCAAATCCCTCTCCCCACCCCCCCCATGATAATATTAAACAGTAAGATAAGAGAAAAAAAAGGGGGGGGATATAAACCAAAGCAGGGGGGGGAGGCAAACCAACATCCATTATGTCTTACAGTTTATCTAAGAGAGTCCAAGAATTCCTTAGCCTTTTCTGGCGATCCGAAGTTATATACGGATCCTTCATGGTTAAAGCATAGCGTCGCTGGGTAGCGTAAGGAGTACTGAATATTTAAGTCCCTTAAACGCTTCTTCGCCTCGTCGAATGCCTTCCTCTTTCGGACCAGAGCTGGGGAAAAGTCCTGGAATAACATGATCTTGGATGCTTTACAGATCACAGCTTGGAGGTCTTTTCCAAGATTTCTAGAGGCTTCTAGGAGTATCTGCCTCTCCTTCTAGCTCTACAGCCGGAACAGGACCGGGCGTGGGCGCTGGCTCGAGCCGGGCCCGCGTATTGCGACCCGGTAGGCCCATTCTACCCTTACCTGGCCTGATCCAGCTTCCAGGTTTAAAAGCTGTGGCAGCCACTGTTCGAGAAACACTAAGCTGGCCTTCCTCTTCCCGTTCGGGAAGGCCCAGCAAACGAATATTTTTTCTACGACCTCGATTATCGAGGTCGTCAATGTGATTCTCTAAGGTCCAGACTCACTGTTTGAGAGTCCGGACCTGATCCACGGCCGATTGCACTGTAGTTTCAGAGGTCGCGGCCTTTAACTCCGCCCCTCCGACTCAGCGCTCAATTTCTTGGATGTCTCGGTCGTGCTTCTGCAGCGCGGCCGAGAGTGAGTCCCATCAATTTCAGGATTCTTCGATGAAAGCATCGATCTTCGTGTCCAGTTTGGAGATAATTTCTACAAGGCTTGTTACTGGCGGTAAGTCCCCCGGGGCGGCTGTGGACGCCTCAGCTGCAGCTGGAGAGGGTGGGCAAGGGATTCCTGCTTGTTGAGAGCTGCGGGCTCCCTTCCCTTTAGTCATTTTTACTAAAGATTAGATTGTTTAAATTTAATATTAAACAACTAATTAAATTAAACAGCTATTATAAATGATTTGGTAAGTGTGGTGGGGATGGGTGACCCACTTTACCCAAGTCTTGGGAGGAGCACTGTAGACTCAGACTTGCTGGGTCGCCGCCATCTTGGATTCCCCCCCCCCAGTAAAATTGTTAAGTCAAAAAGCCCACAATTAGTATGAGGTGTAATTTTCAGATAGTCATGGAAGCCTTTTTTTAACCCGATTTGCATGTAAAAATTGTGCTTAGAAAAATAAAAAACAGTGGAGCAGTGCCCTTGTTCTTCAAATCGTTCACACTTCACAATGGCCTCACATTGAACAGTTAAACCATTGAAAAATATTGGGAGTTAGCATTGGAAAAAATATTCTGGCTTATTGTATCACATTCAAAGAGTCTGCCATGTTTGATTGACATGGTTTCTGTGCTTTTGAGCTGCAATGCAAAATCCCATAGCATCGCCATGGTGTTTGCAGCTACAGCTAGATGATTAAGTAGATATTCATTGGGCTGTTTGGGTTCATCAGGGCATTAATCTTCCTTTCCTTTGAAGCTTGGATCAGGAATGCAGACAAACCGTGTCAATGAAAGTAAATGTACCAGAGGGGTTAACCAGGTGACTTTGTTGGTCTCGTGCTGCATGGCATAACTCTCCTCCAATTAGTAGGCATAGCCATAAGACAAAAATGCTTGAATTCAACTATTTCAGTGTTACCAATCTATAACTCTGGCTTATCAGAGTGCATCTTTCTAATAGATTTCCTATTCTGCTGCCAGGAATAGGTGGCAACTTAAACCGAAACTACAGTTGTGGCTATCAAAATTTGACTCAAGATTTCACTGTTTCTATTTCTCACAATCCATAAATTTCATTTATCAAAGTGATACATTTTAAATTCAGCCAACAATAAAATTGTAACTGCTTCTGCCTTTTACACATCTCTGCCGAACAGAAGTTTGATTTGAATACCTATTAAATTGGGAATATACTGTAGTGCATCTTTTAAACTCTGGAAATAATAGTTATATTGAGGAATTTTCTTTATATCAACTGGTTAGCAAATCTACAAATAGCTCAGTACAAATAATTTACATCAATACAACTATGGAAAGATACTTCAGATGCTGTTAGATTCAAAACATGTTTTAGCATTCAGCAGCAGCATAAGTGGTTGACTACAAAAAATATTCCATTTTAAAACCAGTCCTGGTGTAAATATATCATTGAAGATCACATCACGTTAAGCTTCAATTAGACAAGAACTATTTACAATTGTGCACCACTATTTTTGTTGAGATCCACCATTATCTGTAAAACCATTTGGGCCACTTCTATATTAAGGTACATGTGCATTCTCTGACAAGGGATGTCCAAAGTTTTGCCTAATTGGTCACAAAGCTGCATATTAGAGCTCCAAGGGCCATCTAAGTATTGATGGATGACGAAAGATCATTGTCCATCTTGCTTGTCTTCTAGCATCTTGGTAACAGCAGAATATATAGGGACAATTAGAAAATAAAAGCATTAAAAGCAATTCATTTATATTCATAGTTAAAATAATTTAGGTAATTAAATCTTGCACAAGATTACCTTGCAGGGAAATAACACTCTCCAGCAACACATCAACACTTCAGAATAGGTTTATCCAAATGTTCAAATGCACTAAAATCAAACAAGTAAATTTATATCCTCAAAATATGGACTAGATTTTAAGAGATGGGCCACCTGGGCTTCATATGTTGACTGTAACTCAAATACTGTAAAAGGTTTGTGCAAATACAATTTCATTCCTGCATTGTTAAAAGGCAGACAAGATACTTGCTGTAGATGGCTGCATGAAAATAAGCTATAGACAACTTTCTATGGAAAATCTAAATTACTTGTGGCAGGATAAAACCATGCTGCACATAGAATCAGTTCTGACATAATGCAATAGTTCCGTTCTCATGCAATCTCACGTTAAGAAAGCCGTGCAATAGTTGTGCCATTTAAACGAAAGGGGCCAGATTCAAATAGCCAATACAGGTAAGGAAAGCTTGAATTCTACAATAAATGGTATAAATTCTTCAATCGTTTTAAAGCCAATTCGCATAGACAAAACTCATGTTGTAGCAGGACCGACTATACTTATTTCTGTCAAGTCTTCAGGTTTTCAGCTGGCGGTGTCTTCAAAATGGTGGCCACGTTCCTTTGGATAGGTTCACACATCACTATTGACAAGTTGGACCAAAGGTTCTGTTTCCATCTCTACGACTCTTACTCCAATAAACTGTATCTATAACAACTAGCTCTTTCAAATATAAGCTGCAAAAGATCACTGTTCCCTTCGAAAATGCACAGCACCTTTTAGCTTTTTTATTATAACTGTGCACATGCTAGTATGGGACAAGCCTGCAAAACACTTTGCAGATTGCTGCATTCCTGTGTACTCGTGCAGCACAGCAGGAGCATTGTTCGAGGCTCACCAACATTCAGTGATGGCACTTAAAGTCAAAAGCCACATTTAGAAAACTCCCTCTGCCATCTCCGTGCATGAACATATTTTAACATTTTGCCCAAGATTTTTTTAAATTCATAAAGTACATTAATATCTTCTGGAATCCTGGAACCCTGTAGATTCATAAATTAATCCAAGCAGCACACTGGATCAGGTGTTAGAACTGCTGCCTCACAGCACCAGAGACTAAGATTTGATTCTCGGGTGACTGGCTGTGTGGAGTTTCTGCCAGGAGCTCCAGCTTCCTGCTCCAGTCCAAAAACGTGTAGGTTCGACAGAACTAGCCAAGCTAAATAGTCCATGGGGTCCAGGGGTGGGCAGCTTAGGTGAATTAGCCATGGTAAATACAGGGTTACTGTGTTAGGGTTGGGAACTGGGTCAGGTTGGAATGCTCTTCGGAGGGTTGATGCAGATCCAATGGACACTGCAGGGATTGTATACGTGATTTGAAAGTCAAATTTCAAAGCAAGTTCAATTCAATTCCAGGATAACAGCAATGGATTTGAAGGTTTTTTTGAAAAGTTGTTAGTGATTTAGAAAGCATGGCAGCCATTAGCTTTTGACAAGGACTATTTGTTCTTTTGCACTCAGTCATAGAGATGTACAGTAGGGTTCCTTTTATATCTTTCCCCTCTCATCCTAAACCTATGCCCTCTAGTTCTGGACTCCCCCACCCCAGAGAAAGGACTGTCTATTTATCCTATCCATGCCCATCATGATTTTATAAACCTCTATAAGATCACCCCTCAGCCTCCGACGCTCCAGAGAAAAGAGCCCTAGCCTATTCAAACTCTCCCTATAGCTCAAATCCTTCAACCCTGGCAACATCCTTGTAAATCCTTTCATGTTTCACAACATCCTTCCGATAGGAAGGAGACCAGAACTGCATGCAATATTCCAAAAGTGGCCTAACCAATGTCCTGTACAGCCGCAACATGACCCCCCAACCCCCATACTCTGTTCTCTGACCAATAAAGGAAAGCATACCAAACATAATCTTCACTAACCTATCTACCTGAGACTCTAAAAGAGCTATGAACCTGCACTCCAAGGTCTCTTTGTTCAGCAACACACTTTCCATTAAGTGTATAAGTCCTGCTAAGATTTGCTTTCCCAAAATGCAGCACCTTGCATTTATCTAAATTAAATTCCATCTGCCACACCTCAGCCCATTGGCCCATCTGATCAAGATCCCGTTGTTATTCAACGTAACCTTGTTTGCCGTCCACAACACCTCCAATTTTGGTGTCATCTGCAAACTTACTAACTAAACCGCTTATGTTCATATCCAAATCATTTATAAAAATGACAAAAAGTAGTGGACCCAGCGCTGATCCTTGTGGCACTCCACCGGTCACAGGCCTCCAGTCTGAAAAAGAACCCTTCACCACCACCCTCTGGCTTCTACCTTTGAGCTAGTTCTGTATCCAAATGGTCAGTTCTCCCTGTATTCCATGAGATCTAACCTTGCTAAATCTGTCGAATGCCTCACTGAAATCCACATAGATTCACGTCTACCATTCTCCCCTCACCAATCCTCTTTGTTCCTTCTTCAAAAAACTCAATCAAGTTTGTGAGACATGGTTTCCCATGCACAAAGCCATGTTGACTATCCCTAATCAGTCCTTGCCTTTCCAAATACACGTAACATCCTGCCCCTCAAGATTCCAACAACTTGTCCACCACCAACGTCAGGCTCACTGGTCTATAGCGCATTGACTTGTCCTTACCACCTTTCTTAAACAGTGGCACCACGTCAGCCAACCTCCAGTCTTCCGGTACCTCAACTGTGACTATCGATGATACAAATATCTCAGCAAGAAGCCCAGCAATCACTTCCCTAGCTTCCCATAGGGTTCTAGAGTACTCCTGTTCAGGTACTGGGAATTTCCACTTTTATGCATTTCAAGACATTCAGCACTTCCTCCTCTGTAATATGGACATTTTTCAAGATGTCACTATCTATTTCTCTACATGTCCATGTCCTTTTCCACTGATGCAAAATACTCGTTTAGTATCACCCCCATCTGCTGCAGCTCCAGATAAAGGCCACTTTGCTGATATTTGAGGGGCCCTATTCTCTCCATAGTTATCCTTTTGTCCTTAATGTATTTGTAAAAAACCCTTTGGATTCTCCTTAGCTCTATTTGCCAAAGCTATCTCATGTCCGCCTTTTGTCCACCTGATTTCTCTCTTAAGTATACTCCGACTTTCTTTATACTCTAAGGATTCACTCAATCTATCCTATCTATACCTGACATACGCTTCCTTCTTTTTCTAAACCAAACCCTCAATTTCTTCAGCATTCTTTACACTTACCAGCCTTTCCTTTCACCCTAACAGGAATATACTGTTTCTGGGTATCTCATTTCTGAAAGCATCCCATTTTCCAGCCATCCCTTTACCTGCGAACATCTGCCCCCAATCAGCTTCTCAAAGTTCTTGCCTAATAGTCAAAATTTCTCCAATTTAGAAATTCAACTTTTAGATCTGATCTATCCTTTTTCATCACTATTTTAAAACTGATAGAATTATGGTCTCTAGCTCCGAAGTGCTCTCCCACTGACACCTCACTCGCTTGTCCTGCCTTATTTCCCAAGAGTAGGTCAGGTCGGTACATTCAAATACAGAATCTGAACATTTTCTTTTACGTATTTAAAAAAATTCTCTTCATCTAAACCCTTAACACTATGGCAGTCCCAGTCTACGTTTGGAAAGTTAAAATCCCCCACCATAACCACCCTATTATTCTTATGCATAACTGAAATCTCCTTCCAAATTTGTTCCTCAGTTTCTCTGACAATTAAGGGGTCTATAATACAATCCCAATAAGGTGATCATCCCTTAGTTCTCAGTTCCACCCAAATAACACCTGGATGTATTTCGCCGCAGTTGGGACTAGATTGGGTTGAGATATCTGATTGGCATGGACAAGTTGGACCAACGGGTCTGTTTCCATGTTGTACATCTCTATGACTCTATGAATATCCTCCCCTCAGTGCAGCTGTAATGCTATCCCTTATCAAAAATGCCACTCCCCCTCCTCTCTTGCCTCCATTTCTGTCTTTCCTGTAGCATTTGTATCCTGGAACATTCAGCTGCCAGTCCTTTCCATGCCTGAGCCACGTTTCTGTAATTGCTATGATATCCCAGTCCCACGTTCCTAACTGTGCCCAGAATTCATCTGCCTTCCCTGTTAAATTAACTTGCATTTATTTCAATGCAGGAGCCTATCAGTCATACCTTTTTCTCTGCTTTGTCCCTGCCTGCACTGACTATTTGACTCGTTTCTTTTCTCAATTGCACCAGTCTCAGATTGATCTCCTGCATCACTGTCTCTCTGGGTGCTAACACTCCTGTCTCCCTTCCACCTTCCACCCCCCCCCCCCCCCCCCCCCCCCCCCCTTCCACACCTCCCCCCATAGTTTAAATCCTCCGGAGCAGCTCGAAGAAATCTCCCTCCCAGTATATTAGTCCCCTTTCAATTCAAGTGCAATCCGTCCTTCTTGTACATGTCACTTCTACCCCAGAAGAGATTCTAATCATCCAAAAATATGAATCCTTCTCCCATTCACCAGCTCTTCAGAAATGCATTCATCTGCTCTATCCTCCTATTCCTACCATCACTAGCTCGTAGCACTGGCATTCAATATTGAACCTGAACAAAGGAAAAGTCCACTTTTTTAAAAACCGATATTACAGGTGCAAATATGACTCCATCTGCTGGAACTAATCAAAACAAATGACTATCTGCACTTAAAATGGCAAGATTTATCCAGTCTTATGTTTAAAGTTACAGACATGCCATTTAAACTCAGAGGTCCAATTGTTTTGGTGATTTCAAATTAAAATACTTCCAGTGTGGAAATTCTCATACGGCAGTGTAACCTTCCAACCCTACAACGTTTCAGTATCAATCCAAATTCAGTGGTGCCAAAATTGCAACTACAGTCAGCATAAGGAAACATCCTGCTTTCAAAAAGATGCAGACAGTCATTGCAAATTATGGAGAGCCTTCAACATACCAAGAAGTCTGCAACTTAAGACAGTGGACACATGCAATAGTGAAAAGAAATAGTTGAAAATGGAGATTTTCTTACCAAGCATGCATAGCAGAGAAAACCCATCATCTCAAACTGAATGGTTGCAAAGCTCTGTCACTAAAGTAAAGTAGAGGGATCTCTTTGCTGCTATGGAGGAGTAAATAGATAGCCATTCCACAAAAGCGAGGAACACCAGTCATGGGATGGGAATTCTCACAGCTGAAATTGAGCAGGGGTGCAGGAATCTCGACTGGGGGTTTGTAGCAAACAGGTGAAAAGAATGGTTTCCTCTTTTTCAGTCCTGTCCCCCCACTTTGTCTGCTCTTATCAACAGCCATTTGAATGCAATCATAAATAAAGATTCTCAACTTCTCAGAGTTTGTTCATTAAATACAATAACTTTTTCCAAACTGTCCAACATGAATTAAATGTGGTCACAACAGCAAGTGGCCAAATCTCCAAGACTAAAAAATAAATGAATGGGCAATCTATATCACCAACACATCAGATAAAGATCAGGTTGACTCCTACTCCACCCCCAGTCACTTGAAGCATTAGCAGCTGCAGTCCTCAGAGACAAGGGCTCCCATGCGGAGGTTTGGAGGACTTTCATACCTCCAATTTGGCTGGGATCAGCTCAGTATTCTTGCCATTAAGCAATTTATCTTGTGCAGGTAGCTAAAAGAGCAGATTCCAAAATCAAGATAGCGTTTCCTTGATCGAAATTGAATGGTTATTGCAAAGACACTGGCCATAATTCTTGTGCATCAGAGTCAAACAAGACAGCTGATTTGGAGAATGCTATTGATGTGGTACACATGGAATTCCAAAAGACATATGAAGTGCAACAAAAATAGTTTGGAGCAAAGTCATTATAAATGTCATTTATAACTTTCTCTTTCCTGAGAAAGCCTCGCCATGCAAAAGGTCTTGAATATCTGCTCACCCATTGTTCCCCAAACATTCACATTTTTAAACAATAAAAATACAGTATTGAGATAACAAACATGTAGAAGGTCTCCAAGATAATAAACGATTAAAAAAGACCTTGGGATGGCAATGAACTGGAACTCGAACAGTAAATTAAATGACATCGCCCCCTGCTGGAAGGGCTCCAGAATCCACATTTTAGGGACCTTCAGCATCAGAATTAGTCAAAATAACAAGCAAGGATGACAAAATGAAATACAGTATGAAATACAACCAATTTGGAAATATTTGCTTCTTCTGTTTTACTGCTCAGCAAGTAGTTTTTCAAAATCATGGACATTTTCAAATAAAAGGACCTCTTGAACAAGTCTCTTGGGTCTCCCCACCTTAAAGGTTTCATTGTACCATAACTTTTTTTTTCAACATTGCATAGTCAATTCCCAAATATAAAGTACCCAATTGTTGTCTAATATGGAACAAACTACAAATTCACTGACATTAGCATGGAGGTAAGAAAATCTGTTTTCAACTTTATCATAAAAATGCATCAATAATGGCAATACTGTGTGATATGTTTGATTTAGTGATTCTGGTAGACCATCCCCACTAATGTAACAGACAGTAAACAAGTCAGCACAATTTCACTGTGATTAAATATTTTCCTGCACAGCTAACTTAACCTCATCTCATCACAATAATGCACACACTCATTTATGCTTTTGAGCTTGAGGCCTTATTCTCCCAATTTTCTCCTCCTTGATCTAAACACCGTATCTCCATAAACTTTACATACTTTGGAATTCTACTGATCGTGGCTTCTGCTGGACAACACCTACATTTAACAAAGCAACCTTGTGAATTACATCTCCGTTGCAACAATTTCAGGATCTTCACTCATTTTCAAATCCCAACTAGAGAATCTAACTTAAGCATACATTCTAACCTGAACTCCAGAATATGGTTTGCTTTGTTTGGATTCCACCAGAGATAATTATAGCTATTATAATATTGCAGTCTGGTAGATGCTCTTGAATATTTATACTTAGATTCTCTTTTTCCAAGTTCAAATACATCCTATTCCTTCATCCTTCTTCAGTTAAATTATTACCTTATTAAATCCAACTGTTCTCTTCTCACTGTTAAGCTATCTCCACAATGCCACAAACAATTAAATTTGCATGTATATCCAACAGATTTGGATGCTGTCATTTATTCAACAATACTGGTTAACCCAGTGGTTAATGATGTAGAGGTGCCGGTGTTGGACTGGGGTAAACAAAGTCAAAAATCACACGACACTGGGTTATAGTCCAACAGGTTTATTTGAAACCACAAGCTTTCGAAGCCACACTCTTTCGTCAGGCAGCTAGTGAGAAAGAACACATCGGACACAGAATTTATAAGTAAAATTTCAAAGGGTCAGACAACTTAAGTGAATGTATTGAACAAACCTAGATGGCTATTAAGTCTTTAATCAGTTAGAATGAAGATGCAGGTTTCGATTGATTACCATGTATAGTCCAGATTTTCAAGTGACTGCCCCAAAATAACTTAAAGCTTTATCAGAATAAAGGTGACATCTCAGGTCAGACAATGCATTTTAGGTGTGAAGTCTGTTTGCATCTCAACCTGGAGTCAGACTGGTTTTATTTCCAAAGTAGGAATTTATAAAATGCTATATTGACTGACTGTCTACAGATTGTGTGCTTTTTGAACAAAACAGAATATATTATTATACTGATAAAACCTCAAGTTATTTTGGGGCAGTGACTTCAAAGAAATTCTGGGATTTACAAATTAATCAATAGAAACTTGCTTCTACATTCTAACTGATTAAAGACTTAATAGCCATTTAGATTTGCTGAATACATTCGCACAAGTTGTAAAACCATTTGGTCTTTTACTTATAAATTCTGTGTCCAATGTATTCTCACTCACTAGCTGCCTGAAGGAGCAGCGGGGCTCCAAAAGCTTTAAATAAAACTGTTGGACGATAACCTGGTGTCCTGTGATTTTTGACTTTATCCAGTGGCTAATAACTTAGCTACTTGGGGGATATGTTTCCAGCAGTTTATTTATAATCACTTCAGGCTAACCACATTGGTACTTAGTATAAGTTTTTTTACACACTTATTATATTGAGCCAAAACTAGCCTCTCTCTGTAGCTCAACTACAGTGTCACACAGCATAGAAACAGACCCTTCGGTCCAACTCATCCATGCTGACTAGGTTTCCCAAATTGAACTAGTCCCCATTGCCTGCATTTGGCCCATATTCCTCTAAATCTGTCCACTCCATGTACTCATCCAAATACCATTTAAATGTAATTGTATCAGCCTCCACCACTTCCTCTGGCAGCTCATTCCATACATACATCACCCTCTGAATGGAAATGTTGTCCCTTTTAAAACTTTTCCCTCTCACCTTAAACAATGCCGTCTAGCTTTGGACGCCCCTACCCTGAGGAAAAAGACCTTGCCTATTTACCTTATCTATGCTTCTCATGATTTTATAAATATCTACAAGGTCACCCCTCAGCCTCTGACACTCCAGAGAAAAAGTCCCAGCCTCTCAAACCCTCCAGTCTCATTATCATTTATGTCAATCTTTTCTGCACCTCTCCAGTTTACATTCAATTAAAAGTTTCCAATGTTCAAAACAACTGGTGATCTGGTAACAATAAATAGTCCAGGCAAACACTTTGCTAGTCTATCATAATGATAAGTGAGAACACCAGTTAAAGACTTCACTTTGCTTTGACCTAGTCCTCGAGTGTATTTGGGAAATCCAAGAAACAAAATTGTCAAGATCAAGTTAATACTGTACATAGTTTTCCTATGACATCTAGTGGAAAGACAGCACACTACATGACGATAGGGAGATAGTTATCCAGAGAGATGTCTGAACCCTGTCTAATGGATTCCCACTGTAAAGTATGTTTATCAATCACAATTTTGCTGTTAGACATTTTTCTAAAATGTAACCAGAATTTTACCAATAGCTCATGGAATAAAGGGGAGTAGCCACAGTGATAGGAAATTGGCTATGTGACAGGAAATGGTGGTTGACAGATCTTTTTTGGACTGGGGAAAGTTTGTAGGAGTCCCTCAGGAGTCAGTGTTAGGACCCCTCACCTAGCCTTTTGTGTACGGTGAAGAAATTCAAAACCTGCAGCTGTGAAACTGCAAAGAATGTGAACTGAAGGACAGAATTCTGAAAATCAGCAGTACAGATGCAGAGGAGCCAAGTGAGGTACAAACCATGAAGGTGGCAGGACAGTTTGAAAGCGCAGTCTACAAATCATACAACACCCTTGGCTTTAGTAATAAGTGCAGAGATCATTAAAATAAAAGCTATGTTAAATCCGTATATAATACTGGCTCAGCCTCAAATGAAATATTGTTACTACAGGAAAGATGTGAAGTCATGTGACAGAGGATAGAGGATATTCATGAAAATCGTCCCAGGGATGAGAAACTCAACTTATGTAAATAGATTGGAAATTGTCTTCCTTGGAGAAAGGAGGAGATTTTATGGAGTATTCAAAAATCATGAGGGATATGGAGAGTGGAGAGGGATGTTGTAGAAGGATTGTTATCAAAAGGTTATAGATTTAAGGTAGTGACTGTTGTACTAATGTCAGCATGAGGAATAACTCATGCAACTGGTGTCTGGAATGCATTGCTCAAGTATGTAGATGAGTTGAGTTTAATCATGGCTTTCAATAAGTGGAACTTGCCTGTTACGTGCAAAAGGAAGAAAGGGGAGGTGGTCAGGCAGCAACCCTTGTTAAATTACTCAAGCAGAGTGCTGGAAGAGACTCGACAGGCCCAGTGCTCTAACAGTTGTGTGAATTGTTAAGGGGAGTACAGCCAAACTGAGTAAGTTACACAATAATTGTAGATGAATATATCATAATAAGTGTGGAAACTATCAAAACTAATAAGGCGACACAATTAGTAAGGTGATGTGAGGGTATAGGAAGTTTGATCTCCATTAGTAATCCAAAACACAATCAAGAAATAAAGTGGAGCAGACCCAAAATATAACAAAAATAATGAACAGGATGAAACAGCTTAATTATGATATGCTTTAAGCAAAGTACATTTCCAGATCTGAGTGGGTTAATGGGTATTCTAACAGACTTGCAGAAGATAAAACTAAGAAAGTATATATTTAACATCAAATCTCTTTCTAGCAAAGAATTCAGAGAAACAATCATAGAACTCAAACTAACCAATTAAGAAAAAGGCATTTGTAAATGTCTGCCAAGGGGTACCCAGAGCACCCCAAGGAGCTTTATTGTGAACAGATTATTTTAAAAATGCATTTACTGTTATATAGACCAATCTGACAGTCAACTTGTGCTCAACTGCTCTCATAACCAACACACGACAAAGGTAGCCTAATTTTTGTGATTGTTCCTTTTGCTGCCTAAGGTGGAATGTTAGTGAAACAGCTCTTCTTCCAGTCATATTGTAGGATTGGATACTAATTGGATGACAAGGTTCAATATTCAATCTCATTGTGAAATCGATTAGATTGTCAGAACTGCACTTGAACATCAGCCCTGATTTGTTCCCAACTATCATGAAACAAAAAGTGACTGGAGAAACTCAGCAGGCCTGGCAACATCTGTGGAGGGAGCAAGTTTACATTTCTAGTCAAAGATTACTCTTCTTCAGATAGAGAAGGATAGGCGGAACAGCTCATCTTTGTGTTCATCAAAACACAATATTCCTCCAACTTTTTAGTGATTAGTTTTTCTTTTCTAATGTGTCACTTTTCTATAATCTGAAAGGTGACACTTCTGCAGAATAATGAATCCACTGGTATCAGCAAACCTCCAGCATCTCCTCCAAACGGTTGAACTTTGAACTTTTATGACCGATGTTATTCAACACATTTAGTATAAAATTCATCTCCAAATACATGTAAAATGCAATTTTACGCATTCGGGGAGAGCAGAATAATGCAGGCAATGCCTTATCTGAAAAACTCCCAAGTAAAGCCTGCACTGTTCTTTAACACAACCAACCAGATGCTACTTTCTAGGAATAAAAGTAGCTACCAATTCTGACCACAAACAAAAATCTCCATAACAGCTTTGAAAATTGTTTACAATAAACTCAAAGTGCAATGGTTTCTATCAAACCTCTTCGTGCTTCAAAGCAAGTCAGTCACTTTTAAACTTACAATATTTGTACACATATTTAACATGTACAGTATTCCAAAAACACAACCACTGGCTGAAAATGTTACTTGCTATAAAATGAAAACAGTTATATAATACACTTTCAGCTATTCACTGCGATAGATCGCTAAATAAAAACATTTAAGATGCCTCATGTTTATTCTCATTCTTGAATGAAACAAACAGTTGTTAGCAATGAACCCTGCTTACTAGTTTCTTTCTAGCGTCACTTATCTTTTCAATTATCTACAAAATAGAAAACCAGAGGCCACTAACCAGATTTGTGCTTTTTGTGTTTTGTTTTCTTTTTTAGCAATAGGGATTTCTTCTGGATTCCTGGTTTCTGAATCTTCATTAGATTTTGGCAAACTATATCTGGCCTCAACTGTGAAATCTTATTCACAGCATCTTTCAGTTTCTTTTTCTTCTTCTTCTTTTTCTTGACATGAAGCTTAACTATCTCAAGCTCCTCAATTTTTTCCAAGAAATGTTTTGCAGAAATATTATTTATTTTACCAACTAGACAGCTTACATCCAAATTTTCAGTATGGCTTCCATTAATAAGTGTTTTGCAGCTTTTGATTGCCTTCTCAGTCAATGGTCTCACACCCTTTCTTAGCTCAGGGTCATCTGTACAAAATTCACCATTTTCAGTTATTCTAATTTCTCCTGGACTAAGAGGCTCCCCATACCCGACAACCTCTCCAGGGCTAGCAGGCTTCACTAAATTTTCTTTACAAGAACCAATATTTTCTTTTTTCACTGCTGACGTTCTATGGTTTTTACATTCACAGTTTAATTTTATTTCTTCTTCACCTTCTTGAGAAGGAAATTCTGATCCAGATTCCGTCCTTAAATAAAAATCCTCCAGGTCGCTAGAGTCAAGTCCTTCATTGGACGTTTTAGAATCAGTTATTGTTTTGGTAGTAGTTTCCTTTCTTTTACTTTTTGGTTTCTCATGGCTTTCAGAAAAAAGTTCACTTTTTGTCTCTTCTGATCTCTGCTGTGAGATCCTACAGATTTTGATAGGTGGAATAGGGAATTCAGGAGGTGGAAGAGGAGACTGTTTATAAATCCTCAAATCTGCACCACAGAACTGTGGGAAATGGACATAGGCATTCTCATGAGAATCATATCCTAATATCACTTCTCTGCATTCATGGATGGGTTGCCCCAAAACAGCATCTTGAACCTCTTTCTGGGTTTCATAGACATAATCACATAAGCCTTTAAGTAACCAAACTCGTTTGTAAAATGTTAACTGGTGAAAAGCTTTGGCTTCCAAAGGGCTAGTTTCCCCCAGAACGCAGAAAAACTGTGGACACAGTCCCAATTTCTCAGCATGCAGGTTGTGATTTTCTGCTTGACTGACCACTACATACCAATGGAGAACTCTTCGTTTCAGTGCTGCTTCCCAAATCTTGTAGGGAAGTGGTGGCTTCCGGTGTAAAGTGGCTCGGCGATGGTGAGGGCTCAATAAAGAGGTCATTATTTTAGCCAGAAAACCACTACACTGGGGCATTAGAAGGCAACGCTCAAGATCAAAATAGACAACTTCAGGCAAATTAAGGATCTGCTGAGCCAGACACAGAAAATGACCAATTGCAGGGATCTCCCAAAGTGTCTCCATTCGGGTTGGTTCAGCCAAGGCTCGTAGACTCTTCTCCCATTCTTCAATTTCTTTTTGCACAGCTTCTTCTGCCTCCTTCCTCTCTTGTTCACGCAATCTGAAAATAAAAAAAGTAAGATTAACAAATGAAGATACTCATACCATTTAGTTGCTTGACAGTAGAGTGAGGACACAGCTGAAAACAAAAAGACATAATTATAGAGTCACTACATAGAATAGCTGGTCGTGTCGTTTCGTGGTTAGTTGGTGTTCATGGATGCAGATCGTTAGCTGTCTTCCTGTTTGTCCTATGTAGTGTTTTGTGCAGTTCTTGCATGGGATTTTGTACACTACATTGGTTTTGCTAAGGACCAGCTATCCTTAGTGGCCACACACGCAGATGAGAAGCAACATGAATTCGACTGGGACAACACTACTATTATAGGACAAGCCAAACAGAGAACAGCCAGGGAATTCCTAGAGGCATGGCACTCATCCACAGATTCAATCAATAAGCACATCGACCTGGACCCAATATAACGACCACCGCAACGGACAGCGGGAACTGACAACCGGAAATGGCAGATTCAAACCATTACAAATGCTGGAGGAAAGATCACAGAAACACTTCACAGTAGGCTCCCAAGCACTGAGGATGTCACCTAGACAGGGGACGAAACGTCTGCAACACAAATTCCCAGCTCGGCGAACAGAACCACAACAATGAGCACCCCGAGCTACAAATCTTCTCTCAAACTTTCCAAAGAGCGTCCTACCCAGACCCACCCTATCCTCATAACCCTGCATTTCTCATGGCTAATTCACCTAAGCTGTACATCTTTGAACTGTATGAGGAAACTGGAGCACCTGGAGAAAACCCAGACTCCATCCAGACAGACAGTCGCCTGATGCTGGAATAGAATCCAGATCCCTGGCGTTGAGAGACAACAGTGCTAACCACTGATACACCCGTGCTGCCCATACATCCTGCTAAAGATTTTTGTCTTGCATCTTAACTAATGCACAAGAATGCCAAATTTCAAAGGAACAACAATTTGTACTGCATGAGAAAATGAGAAAACATGAACTAGTGCCCCCCATGAGTTTAATTCTAAATAAAATTCAATGTTGGACACATTCTGTTTGCAGAGGAGATTCTGGTACATGATTATATGTCGCTTCAGCAAACCACCAGAAAAATGTTCAAATGTGAGATAGTCATATTGCTAGTCAGTCTGATAACCTTATATTGGTTGCTAGTGTAATTCTTAGCACAAAATTGTTCAGACAGTGCTGTCTAATTCTGGGATCACATTTATCATTATGTTCTAAATTTTGCTAGATACCATATATTCATACGCAGCGTCTGACCTCTGCAAGTAGAAACCACACCAAGTGTGATTAAGTTTTCATTTTATTTTGTGTCTACTTTTGAAAGTTAGACCCTGTGGACATGATCTTAGAAAATAAAGATTGTGCCCAGCTTTGATATATTGACATTCTTTACAACCAATCAATTTTCAACTACAGGAATCCCGTAATTACATATAGCTGTAGAGTTGTATGAATACTAATTTTAATTGTGTGATATATGAACATTTCCTCATACTTACAAACAGCTTTTACATTGTCCTGCCTTGTGTTTGACTTGCGAATGGGCTCAAGAATAGAGCCCCTGTGGAACAGAGGGACTGTCTGTACTCAGTCCCCATTACTACTATCTAGCTTCTCTTCATCCCTGGCTTACGATAAACAATCCCTCTCTCTGGGGTTCTTCTCCTCCTATCTACTAACTCTTCTTCGTCTCCCAACCCGACCACCATCTGCTCATTCTTCTCCCAGCTGTGTGCAGCATAAGTACCAGTTGCAAAGTTTGAAATCAGAACTTGAAAAGGCCCTACAAGAGCCATGTGCAAATTGGTATATAATGATAAAAATTAGAGCAGTGAACGCTGATCTCAAAAATTGGTATGGGAGAAGGAGGGCCCAGTCTGTGGGGAACCAGCAGCAGTACTCGAGAAGAAGTATTTGTACTATTAGGACAGGCTACTTCCAACCCATGTTGGGAACAGTGTTCTTGTCAGCTTCACAGATCTGATGGAGAAAGGGCGTTTAATTAATAAAACAAAATGGAACAGGGAGGGATCAAGCTTAGATAACTGTAATCAATCAAGGGATATCAAAGTAGGAAAGCAAAATACTAATGTGGAAAATATGGTCAGAGAATGGCAGCAAGAGAAAAAAAATTGAAAAATTTAGTAGTAAAGATTAGATACTACAAAGAAGAATAAATTAATAAATCAAGGTAGAAAAATCTCTGGGACCTGATCAAGTGGATCCCAGTTAAGGAGGAAATTGCAGGGCCCCTAGAAGAAATATTTATATCTATAACCATGGGTGAGGTGCCAGAGGACTAGAAGGTGGCTAATGTTGTGCCTTTATATAAGGAATGCTGTAAGAAGCAACCTGGGAATTGTAGACCTGTGTGTCTGTGACATCGGTGGTAGATAAATCTTTGAAGTGATTCTGGAAGACAGGATTTCCACTGATCTGGAGAGGCAAGGAATGGTTTGGGATAGTTAGCATAGTTTTGTATAAGAGAAATAGTGTCTCACAAATGTGATTTTTTAGTTTGAGGAAATAACCAAAAAGATTGTTGAGGGCAGAACAGCAGATGTTGTTTACTTGGACACTAGTAAAGCCTTTTAAAAAAAATTCTGCATGGTAGACTAATTAGCAAAATTAGATCACATGGCATTCAGGGTGAGCTTGCCAACTGGATACGAAATTGGCTTTATGGTAGGACACAAAGGGTAGGGGTGGAGGGCTGTTTTTTGGACTGGAGGCCTGTGACCAGCAGTGTTTCACAGGGATTGATAAAGGATTGACTTTCGTTTGTCATATACATAAATGAATTGGATGAGATCATACAAGGCATGATTAGCTAGTTTGTGGATGACACCTAAATTAGTGGCATAGTGACAGTGAAGGTGGTGATCTAGGATTACAAAGAGATCTTGATCAATTGGATCAATGGGCTGAGGAATGGTGGATGGAGTTTAATTTGGATCAATGTGAGGTATAAAGGCAAGACTTATACAATTAATGATAGGGCCTAGGGTAGTGTTGTAGAACAGAGAAACCTAGGGGTTCAGGTACATATTCTTTGAAATTTACGTCACAGGTAGACAGGGTGATGAAGGCAGCGTTTAGCATGCTTGCCTTCATTGCTCAGACCTTTCAGTATAGGAGTTAGGATCTCATGTTGAGGTTGTAAAGGACATTGGTGAGGCCTCTTCTGGATTCACGTGTGTAGTTCTGGTCTCCCTGTTATAGGGAGGATATCAGTAAACTGGAGAGGGTTCAGAAAAGATTTACCAGGATGTTGCTGGGATTGGAGGGATAGTGTGGATAGACTGGGACCTTTTTCACTGGAGTGTAGGAGTTTGAGGGGTGATGTTATAGAGATTTTAAAAATCATGAGGGACATAGATAATGTGAATCGCAAATGTCTTTTCCCTAAGTTGGAGGAGTTCAAAACTAGGGGGCATAGTTTTAAAGTGAGAGGAGAAAGATTTAAAAAGGACATGAATTACTTTTTTTTTTAAACAGAGTGGTGCGTAGAATGAACTGCCAGAGGAAGGTCCAGTGACAACATTTAAAATACCTTTGGATAAGGACATGAGTAAGGAAGGTTTGGAGGGATATGGGGGTCGAGAATGTAGTGCTGGAAAGACAAAGCAGGTCAGGCAGCATCCAAGGAGCAGGAGAATCGACATTTTGGGCATAAGCCCTTCATCAGGAATGGGTTTATGCCGGAAACATCGCCTCTCCTGCCACTCGGGTGCTGCCTGACTCGCTGTGTCATTCCAACATCGCACTCCCCACTCTGATCTCCGCCATCTGCAGTCCTCACTTTCTCCTTGGAGGGATATGGGCCAAACATAGGCAGGCGGTATTAGTTTGGTTTGGGAACATGGTTGGCATGGACTAGTTGAACTTAAGGGTCTGTTTCCATGCAGTATGAGTCTATGATAGCACATTGAATAAAGACAACCTAACTGAACTCACAGAGACATGGCTGCAGAATGACTAGGACTAGGTTCTGAATACTGATGTGTTGTGCCACATTCAAAGCATAGAAAGTTAGATAAAGGCAGAGAGGGGTGTAACTCTGAATTAAAAGATGCAATTAATTTGTGCAATTATTAGAGATGGCCTTGGTTCAGGAGATCAGGGATGTACCATCAGTTTGGGTGGAGATTAGGGAGTAGGAAAAAGTAACCACTTGTGCGAGTGATCCATAGGTGCTCAAATTATAAACATAATGTAGGATAAATCAAACAAGAAATAATAAAATAAGTGCTAAGTTTAAGAGCACTTTCAACTGGAAAAGTTAGACAGGCTATTGAAGAAAAAAATCTTGGAATGCTTTTGAGATAGTTTCCAACAGCTGATCATTACTTTTGGTATTAGGCGTTCTGACCTTGGATTAAGGGAATTTTCATGTAGCAGTGATCATAATATAATTGTATTTTATATCCTGTTTTAAAGGGTGAAGCCTCAGTCAAAGTCTAGTATTTTAAAATTTAAAGGGCAACTAGGTGGGCATGAAAGCTGAGCTAACTGAAGTGAACTAGGGTATTAGGCTAAGAGATAGATAAATGGAGAGCAGTGGCAGACATTTAGAGGGATACTTTAGAAAACTCAGAATAAGTACACTCTTTCAATGAAAAAACCTTGCAAGGAAAGGACTATCAGTGGTTAACTGAGGCATCTACATCAAACTCAAAAGAAAAATCGTAGAGTCGCACAAAGATAAATGACAGGTAAGATGTCAAGTCAAAATGCAGAGAATGAGTAAGAGATTAATCAGAAATAAATTCAAACAGAAGGAGAGGCAAACTAGATAGCAACAGATTCTGTAGATATTTAACAAGGATAAAAAGCAAAGTGAGTGTCTGTCCTCTAGAGGATGAGATTAGTGAGTTAATGTATGATAAACAAATGGCACATATAATTCACAAATATTATGCTCCAGTTTTCATGATACAAGATAAAAAAAAAATCACTAATACCTGCAAATCAGGAGATGGGAAAACGGATCTTGGTGAAATTATTACTAAAGAAATTACACTAAGCAAACTGGCAGAGATGTGGATTAAGTCTCCAGGTACTAACTGATTTTAATCTGGGGCCTTGAAAGATGTAGTGAATGGAGTGGTAGGTATGGTGTTAAAAGTTTGGGTGAAGATTTGTAGCTCGGGTGCTCATTGTTGTGGTTCTGTTCGCCGAGCTGGAAATTTTTGTTGCAAACGTTTCGTCCCCTGTCTAGGTGACATCCTCAGTGCTTGGGAGCCTCCTGTGAAGCGCTTCTGTGGTGTTTCCTCCGGCATTTATAGTGGCCTGTCCCTGCCGCTTCCGGTTGTCAGTTTCAGCTGTCCGCTGTAGTGGCCGGTATATTGGGTCCAGGTCGATGTGTTTGTTGATGGAGTTTGTGGATGAATGCCATGCCTCTAGGAATTCCCTGGCTGTTCTTTGTTTGGCTTGCCCTATAATGGTAGTGTTGTCCCAGTCAAATTCATGTTGCTTGTCGTCTGCGTGTGTGGCTACTAAGGATAGCTTGTCGTGGCGTTTCGTGGCTAGTTGATGTTCATGGATGCGGATCATTAGCTGTCTTCCTGTTTGTCAGCAGATGAAGGGGGAGCCCATTGATGTACTGTACCTGGATTTTCAGAAAGCACTTGACAATATTCCACATAAAAGGTTATTGGTCAAAGTAGTTAATTGTACAGGGGCTCCCGATTTATAAACATGCAATATACAAACGCTTGAACTTAACAACATGATCCCTTACAGGGGAGTAATTTTAAGGATCCAACGTACAAACTTTTCCTTCACCTGCAAACAGCTATTTTATATTGTCCTGCACTGTATTCCAATTTGCATATAAATTGACTTGTGAATGGACTCAAAATCAGAACCTGTTCGCAACCCAGGTGCCTGTAGAGGCAAAATAATAGCATGGATAGGTGACTTTCTGGATAGAAGAAAACAGTATGCAGAAATGTGTTAATTTCAGATTGACATGTGACAAATGGGACCCCACAGGGGTCCACTTTGGGCCCTCAACATTTTGCAATTTATGCCAATGACTTAGTTGAGGGCATTCAAGGTATGGTGGCTAAATTTGTAGATGACAAAAAAAAAAGTTGTATAACACATTGTGCAGATGACATGAGGATGCAGACTAGTGTAAATCAGTTAAGTGATTGAGCAAATATTTGGCAGTTAGAATATAAGGTGGGAAAATGTGAAGATGTACATAGTCAGGAAAAATAAGAGCACAGTATTACTTGAAATGAGAAAAACTGCAGAACGCTGATGTACAAAGATCTAGATTTTTCTGGTACAAAATTTAGTATATAGATGCAGCACATAATCAGAAAGGTTAATGAGATGCCAGCTTGAATGTCAAGATGGACTAAACACAAAAGTAAGGATGTTATGCTTCACTTGTAAAGGGCATTAGCAAGACCACATCTCGTATACAGGTGGTTCTGTGAAAATGCGACAGCTGTGTTCCTCTACAACCTTGTAGAAAATCGCGCTGCAGAAGATCGCTAATAGAAAATTGCTATACCCGTTTAGTAGAAAGTTCGCATTATCCAAACAATGTCCACAATTCATCAATCACATGACAGCCAATTCATGCTGACGAAATGAGTGTTATAGCAGAGCAACCTGTACTGTGCACTGTTTTGGCTTACTTAAGGAAAGATGTAAATACATTGCAGGCAGTTCAGAGGAGGTTTACTGTACTGATACTTGGAATGAACAGGTTACCTTATGCAGAAAAATTAGACTGGTGCTGCTTTCACTAAAGTTCAGAAGAGCAAGGGGTGATTTGATTGTTCTTTAATTCATAGTGTAATCTTATCCACAAGACATATAATTCTCCACAACGCATTCTTCAACAAAACAAAAACAGCATCAGCTCCCCTGGGGGTTGTGATAGCTTACACTGTACAACAGAGAGCTAAAATGTGGGCTTTAAGTTCACCCCCACCATCATCAAAGTACTCTGTCATGCTATTCTAAGCAAAGTAGTTAAGAGACACTTCTACATCTAAGGGAAAAAAAATCCAACCATCATGAGCTTGTTTCAGGGGTTGAGGTACCATTGCATTTTGACTGGCATGGCAATCAAGAACAAAGTCAAGTTATACAAGTTTATTCTCCACCTTGTTTATCCTAGAATAAGATGGCTCTTTTAGTAATGCCTGGTTTGTTTTAATCGTTTTCACTTTGCTAAGCTTCACATTATAACTGTTCTCACATTTTAGAGTAGGAAGTTATTGTGAAACAAATAACAACAACACAAACAAATTTCAGACAAGACGCTGAATCAATATTTGTAAATGTTATCCTTTAAAACTTCACAGAAAATATTAAAAACATGATAAATATAGTATGCAAGTAATTAATACCAAACATTTATGTAAATATGGTTTGTGGGCAAGTGCCCATTTTATTAAGTCTTTCCCTGTCTAACCATATCAGTTTCAATCATTCAAAATTTGAGAATGTTGTAAAGCAAAACTGATTGCCTTTAGATCATTGATACTATTTGAATATAAATTGTGCCAAATAAATGTTAAGAGCTTTGCAAATTAGTTCTAAAGCAGTTCTAATATTAAAGTGAGGTGGTGCTGTAGATTACTTAGTGTGGAAACAGGCCCTTCAGCCCAATAAATCCACACCGACCCTCCAAAGAGCAACCCACCCAGACCCATTCCCCTACACCTAACTCTACGGGCAATTTAGCATGGCCAATTCACCTAACTTGCACATCTTTGGGACTGTAGGAGGAAACCTACGCAGACACGGGGAGAATGTGCAAACTCCACACAGACAGTTGCCCGAGGTGGGAATTGAACCCGGGTCTCTGGAGCTGTGAGGCAGCAGTGCTAACCACTGTGCCACCGTGCCACACCATGTCATAGCAGTGACTAATGGAATAGAATTCCAGAACCCCACACTAATGTTCCAAGGACAAAGTTTCAAATTGCACCATGGTAAATGGTGAAATTTGAAGTGGTCACTTAATTTTCTGTGTAACCACTAGCAGTTATCACAAAAACCCATCAGGTTCACTAATGTCATTTAGTGAAAGAAGTCTAAATCTTAATTGGTCTGGCCGACATGTGACTCCAGGCCCAGAGTGATGCGGCTGATTCTCAATGACTCTCTGAAATGGTCAAACAAGCTGCTCAGTGCCAGGACAATTATGGATGGGTAACATCTACATCCCCCAATTCATAAATATATTGGCAGTAGAAAAAGCTGCTATTGCGAGGTTGCAGTTGTTTTCTATCAGTAAACTATCCTTAAATAAACAGAGATCAAGGACTGGGATTAACAAAATGGAGCAGGAGAGTTCAGCCTAACAGGAGAGTAAGCAATCTACCTGACAACTTCCTGAAGTGTGCAGTGTGGACTAAAAGAAATCAATATTTCAATACTGATTACACAAGACACCAATTTAGACAATTTTTCTGTTCATCTTCCATCAATATCTGTACCAAGACAAACTTTAATGAATTCTCGTCAACAAAAGTGGCTTGGTTTACTGGGAAAAAAACCTTAAAATTTTTTCTTGATATGCACATTTCACTCAAATGAATAGAGTGAGATGTAAAGCATTTAAATCGGAGCTCATAATCTCCTTAATGCCATTTTCCTACACAGATCTGTAGCCCTTGAGATCATTTGTTACTAGAAATCTCCTGATTCCTGCCTTGAAACTGCTCAATGATTTAATCTCGCAGACCTCTGGAATTCATAAGACTTACCACCCTAAGTGAAGAAATTCCTCATCTCAAGCTTAAATTACCTCCCCCTTATCCTGAGATTGGGTCACCTGGTACTAGACTCAAGCCAAAGGAAACACCTATCTATATCGGCCCTGGAATGCCCTACAAGAATTTTCTAAGTTTCATTAAGATCATCTCTCATTCTTCAAAACTGTAATAAGTATATACCCAGCTTTCTCAATCTCTCCTCTTAGAACAATCCATTTATATGAGGGATTAATTTGGTGGATTCCTGTTGCACTCCCTCTCTGGCAAATATGCCCTCCATATTTTTCCAGAAGCAACCCAACTAAGATTGATAACATGGTGAGGGGAAGGTATTACAGTTTCTCCAACTAAAATGTTGCACTCATACTTGCAGCGTCTGCTATAATTGCTCATTCATTTTTTACATGCTTTCTACAATTTGAAATTTAAGACATTTCACAGATATTTGAAATTATTTTGCAACATGATGAGAAGACTGTTTTACAACACTTCAAATGCCATGAAAGACAAGTTTAAATTAGCAGTCCACCTTTTAATGAACGATAAAAAGACAACTTTTTATACACTCAGGTGCATGGATTTTTTTTACTAGTACTTTGCATGAAAGTTAGAACTTCCACATTTTCCTATGATAACTATAAATTTATACCTGGGCTCTTTATTTCTTTTTAACTCCCTCAACCACAATCACCTGTCCAATAACATTTAGCCAGACCCCTCTGTCGACCTGCAGAGGGGAAGTTTTTTAAAATTTTAAAATTTGAGGGGTATGGATGTTTGATAACAAGACTAGTTTTTGTTGCTCATTGCTAAATCACATTTGAACCAAATGGATTTACAGGTCATTTCAAAGGGCAGCTGAGAGTCAACCACATTGTTGTGGCTCTGCAGTCACATGTAGGCCAGTCCAGCAAGGGCAGATTTCCTTCCCTGCTTGACATTAGGGTTCCAGTAGGGTTTTCACAACGATCGATTGTTATTATGGTCATCATTACTCAGTACAAAGCTAGAATTTATAAACTTAATTTAAATTCCACAGGCTGCATGTTGGGATTAACTCATACCCACAGACCATAAGCCTGTGTTTTTGGATAAATGTTCAGTCACATTACCACCATGTCACTATTTCCCCCTTCACTTTAGCTACTTTAATCACAGCCTGCTAGGACCCCAAAATCTAAGAAAATCTGCTATCAATGTTCACTGCCACATTTATTTTAATGATCACATGAACCAGAATATATTTAAGTTACCAGACTCTTAAAAAGTAACTCCAAATACAATCAGAACAAAATTCTGCAGTCCTATCATTGTCATCAATTTGCCACTGGCTATGACAAAAAGGAGCCATGAGTATCCCCATTCTGAATGATGGCAAAGCAGAGTTCTACAATATTGTGTGAACATCTTCACCTGGAAATGCCAGTCTGTGCTCTCCCTGCAATCTAGACCTTCTCAGAAGTGATAAAGGAAGTTTGAGAGTACTGAATGCACCACAGGCTATGGGTCCCAATAACTGCCCTAGTAATGAAGACTTGTGCTGCATAATAGGTTGCACCTTGAACTATGCTTTCAGTCTAGCTACAGTGCTGGAAGCTACTTAACCTGGAAAATTGTTCAGGTTTGTCTTGCTCCAAACAGCAATCTCAATTTTAGTCATTACCATCTCAAACAAAAATGGAAATTGTTGGAGAAACTCAGCAGGTTTGGAAGCAGATGTGGTCAAAAAGCAGGAGTTAATGTTTTGAGTCTGGTGATTCTTCATTAGTTCTGTGTCCACACAGATGGTGCCAGACCTGCTGGGTTTCTCCAGCAATTTGTTTTTGCTTCAGATATCCAGCATTTGCCATTCCTTTTATAATATCATTTCGTTTCCAGTCTACCTACAATTGTTAGTAAAATAACGGATATGGTCAAAGTGCTTTTAAGCAGCATTTATTCAAACCTAATCAGCAACACTCAGTTTGGATTCTACCAAGATCACGTAGTACCAGATCATGGATCTAAACTGGACAAAGAAGCTGAATTCCAGGCTTCAAGTGAGTATGTGCCTTCTCTTAACATAAAGGCATTTTTTGCTACAGTATAGCACTAAGAAGCTCTAGCAAAACAGAACTCAATGGAAATCTGGAGAAGAACACTCCTCTACCTCGATTTTATGAAGTGCAGAAACTAAGAGATTTAGATTGGTGGATGACATTTATCTCAGATCTGGGACATCTCTGTAGGACTGCCCGATTCATGTTTCACTGCTTTAATAAGCTAACCTCAGACCGAAGTTCAGAAGTGGGGACATTTGTTGATGATTGCAAAGTGCATGGTATCATTCACAACTCCTCAAATACTGAAGCAGCCTATACTTTCATTTGGCAAGACCTCCATAACATTCAAGCTCATGCTAATAAGTGGCAAGTAAAATTCAAGCCACACAAGTGGCAGGCTATGATCACCCCCAACAAGACAGCCTACTTGATCACCTTCCCTTTAATAGTATTATCACCAGTTGAAAAGGGTGGCGCTGGAAAAGCACATCAGGTCAGGCAGTATCCAAGAAGCAGGAGAGTCAATGTTTCAGGCATAAGCCCTTCATCAGAAATCTGGATGAAGGGCTTATGCCTGAAACAATTCCTCCTTGCATGTTGCCTGACCTGCTGTGTTTTTCCAGCACTACCCTCGTCAATTCTGATTCTCTAGTATCTGCAGTTTCTCCTCAGTTAAAAATCACAACACCAGGTTATAGTCCAACAGGTTTATTTGGAAGCACTAGCTTTTGGAGCGCTGCTCCTTCATCAGGCTGTTGTGGAGTATAAGATCGTAAAACACACAATTTATAGCAAGGGTATACAATGTGATGTAGCTGAAATTATATATTGAAAAAGACCTGGATTGTTTGTTAAGTCTCTCATCTTTCTGACTAAACATGTTGTTTGCAGTTCTTTCATATCGCAGAACATTTAAAACTTACATTCTCAAGTGACCTTTAACAATTGTGTCATGTTGGCCTAAATAATGTATTTAAGGTGTGAGTTGCCCTGTGTGAGGCTGTTTATGTCACAATGGTCAGACTGATTCTAATTTTAAAAATGTGTCTCCCAAGGAGGACATTAAGGTTCCTCGCTGTAGCACGTCAGAACTGGCAGTCAATGAGTCGAGCATCGTACCCTGTTCTTATGAGGGATGCATGACACTCAACTCACTGCCAGTTCAGACGTGCCACAGTGAGTAACCGTAACGACCTCCTCAGGAGACAGACACGTGCTGCAACCGATAGGGTACCCTTTGTTGTCCAGTACTTCCCAGGAACTGAAAAGCTACACCATGTTCTTCACAGTCTGCAACACATTATCAAATGAGGATTAGCACCTTGCCAAGACCTTCCCCACATCTCCACTTCTTGCCTTTAAACAACCACCAAACCTCAAACAAACAGATCGTTGTTTGTAGCAAACTGCCCGGCTTTCAGGACAACACCACACAACCTTGTCACGGTGGGTGCTGCAAGACCTGTCAGAGTGTCGACACTGATATCACCATTATGTTTGGAGACACCTCCCACCAAGTGCATGGCAGGGACTCATGTGACTCAGGAGAAAGTGAAGACTGCAGATGCTGGAGATCAGAGCTTAAAAATGTGTTGCTGGAAAAGCGCAGCAGGTCAGACAGCAAGACTCATGTGACTCAGCCAATGTTGTCTATCTCATATGCTGTAGGGGAGGATGCCCTGAGGCAAGACCAAGCAGAGGCAAAGGCAACGGGTGAATGGATACCGCACAATAATCAACAGACAGGAGTGTTCCCTCCCAGTCAGAGAACACTTCAGCGGTCCAGAACATTTCACCTCGGACTTTTAGGTGACCATCCTCCAAGCAGGCTTTGGGACAGACATAATGAAACGTGGCCAAGCAGAGGCTGATAGCCTCTGGGGATGGCCTCAACCGGGACCTTGGGTTCATGTCACACTACAGGTGGTCCATTGCACCACACACACACACACACACACTCTCTCCTACAGACCCATACACCCACGCAGACCCTCTCTCATACGCTCACACATACATTTTACTTGCTCAAAAACTGCATGAATCCATGTAAGATTCTGTAAATCTATTTGTCAGATTAGAATCAGTCTGACCATTACGACACAGACAGTCTCACATCTGAACTGCATTATCTGGGCAGACATGACACCAATTATTAAAGTTCACTTGAGAATGTAACTTTTAAATGTTCTGTGATTTGCATAAGAAAGAACTGAAACCAACATGTTCATTCTAAAAGATAAGAGACTTAAACAATCCAGGTATTTTTCAATGTATAATTTGAGTTACAAAACACTGTAAACTTTTGCTATAAAATTCTGTCTTATGATCTTACTCTCCACAACCACCTGATGAAGGGGCAGTGCTCTGAAAGCTAGTGCTTCCAAATAAACTTGTTGAACTATAACCTTGTGTTGTGTGATTTTTAACTTTGTACACCCCAGTCTAACACCAGTATCTCCAAATCATTTCTCCTCAGTATTCTCAACATAAACCTTTCACAAAAATTCAGGTCATCCCTGATGAGAAAGTTAACTGCATCAATCATACAAATATTATGGCTACAAGAGCAGGTAAGAAGCAGAGTATACTGCAGCAAATGGTTCATTCACCTTCCAACTTGCTATAGTCTCTCCAGCATCCAAAAAGTACAACAGTACAATTGAAAATTCTCCACTTGCCAGAATGATTGCAGCTCTAACAACGTGTTAATATTCAGATTCTGTTTGCAGTCACTTTACAACCACATTTCTGGAATGGTCATTATGCACATTTATTTCTATTTCAACTCATCCATCCTGATATGAAAGCTGCATTCATTCTGATAAAAAAAACATTTGTTTTTTTGTCAATTTTCTCAACTCTGACTTACTTCTTGGTTCACTCTTAGGTAATCTTTTTTCCATATCACTCCTCTGCATGGTCACCTGCCTTGTTCTTTCAAATTTCCAAATCCTCCCTCAAACCATCCCCACCATGCTCCCCAGTCATACTACCACCAAGACTTTACTTTAAAGCCCTCTGCACAGTCGAGATATTTGATTAGACAGGACAGGTGTGAGTACAGTTCAGACAGAGGCCATCATAGTGGTATAGCTTCTTTTCTCCATCAATACTGGTGCAAGTGTCCATGGATCAAAGCCCATTTCTCTCACACCAATCTTTGAGCTCACAAAAAAAATCTTAAAAGCAAAAGAATTCACTGAACATTTACTTTCCAAATCATAGTGGTTGCAAGGCAGCAGTTGGAAACTGCATTTTGCGGACTCTCTTGATTACCAAGTCCTAGATATCATTTGAGCAACTTACCAGGCTGAGTTGCAATAATAATGCACTGCGATTACAAACTCAAAAGCCTGAGAATTGTACATGGCAGAAAGAGCAATTCGGACTTTGAAGTCCCTGATCATCTGTGAGACCTCATACCATACTAGGAGTATGTACCCATTAGGTGGAATACTCTGGATGATGAAAATCAAAAATAAAGTTCCCTTTGGCCTCTGATGTCTGTCATTCAACCTTTCCTCCACTCCAATACAGACCTACCCTTTTACTTTCCTTCTATTCATGCCGTTTCTCAAACCTAGTACACATCTCTCACCTATTCTACTTTATCAAGAAAGGTCACATTTCTGAGATTTGAACTATTTTTCTGTCTTTACAGATGCCACCTTTCCTGAACTGTATCCAGCACTTTCCAAATGCACCAACTAGTTTATTTGAAAACTCCCCATAAATATATGTATAATTTATTTGAAAAAGTTGATAATCATTGAAATTTTTAAATGCCATTTGCTCGAGTTTAGCCTTAAGTGTAATGGTGTTACAAATTAGAGGGGGAAAACAGTACGAGATTTCTGACACTAGATGCCATTTAAACAGTTTGAGTTGGAATCAAGGCAGAATCCATGACAGAAAATTCAGATGCAGATACTGTTGAAGTTTGTGCAGTGGTAATGACCAAACCAAGATCTTTTGAGGTCCTATCAATATTTGATCAAGTTTTCTTTAAGATCAACTAAGGCATGTGTTTTTGCCACATTATGTTTTAACCCTGTCTCGAACTTCCACTGTGTTTGAAATAACAAAAATGGAGAAAAATAACTGATGCTCTTCCTCCAACATACTTTAAAATGAATCAAATTGCCTTTGTAGGTATTTTCTAATCAACCTGCTCAAAGATGTTATTGCACACTTCTTGGAGCAGATGGAGTTTGAAACAGGACCGAATGGCTCACAGGACATTACTACTGCACAACAGCTCTATCAGTATACCTATTCCTAACTTGAACATCATTGACTTGACAAGATTCTAGTTCTAAGAGGATAAAAAAAATGAACCTTTTTGTAAAAGCTGAGACAGCAAGAGACTCAAAAAGATCAAAACAACAGGAAAATAAACCAACGTGTGGCCATGACTTTAGAAGCATATTCCCAAGCAGCACACCACCTGAGTTTAATTGACTCTGGATTAGTGGTGCTGGAAGAGCACAGCAGTTCAGGCAGCATCCAAGGAGCAGCGAAATCGACGTTTCAGGCAAAAGCCCTTCATCTGGAAAAAAGGCAGAGAGCCTGAAGCGTGGAGAGATAAGCTAGAGGAGGGTGGGGGTGGGGGTGGGGAGAAAGTAGCATAGAGTGCAATAGGGGAGGGGATGAAATGAAGGTGATAGGTCAGGGAGGAGAGGGTGGAGTGGATAGGTGGAAAAGGAGATAGGTAGGTAGGACAAGTCCAGACAAGTCATGGTGACAGTGCTGAGCTGGAAGTTTGGAACTAGGGTGAGGTGGGGGAAGGGGAAATAAGGAAACTGTTGAAGTCCACATTGATGCCCTGGGGTTGAAGTGTTCCGAGGTGGAAGATGAGGCGTTCTTCCTCCAGGCATCTGGTGGTGAGGGAGCAGTGGTGAAGGAGGCCCAGGACCTCCATGTCCTCGGCAGAGTGGGAGGGGAGTTGAAATGTTGGGCTACGGGGCGGTGTAGTTGATTGGTGCAGGTGTCCCGGAGATGTTCCCTAAAGTGCTCTGCTAGGAGGCGCCCAGTCTCCCCAATGTAGAGGAGACCGCATCGGGAGCAACAGATACAATAAATCATTGTTACAAGGAGGGCTGCCTTTCATATCACTCAGGGCTTGGGAGATAAGTCATTGGATCTGGGCTTCCTCTGTTGCAGGCCCACTAACCACATCTCTCTCTTCTCCAACATTCTTCTTCCTTTCGCCTTCCTGATGCTCTACATAATAGGTTAATGCAGCACAGAAGGGAGCCATTCAGATTCACAAGTCTATGCCGATTCTTTTGAAATAACATCCAGTTCTACCAAGAAGGTCCACTCCTCTCCTTGTTTCTTCATCTTTTTTCCTGTGAGGATTTATCCAATTGTCTTTCGAACATTAATTTATTTGTATCCATAACCATCACAATATCAGGGACAGGCTGAATTGCAAATCCTAACCACTCCATTTTCATGTTTTTCTTGCGTTACCTCTAGTTCCTTTGATGATCAAATTAAATCAAATTTTGGCCATCTGATGGTAGATCTTTCAGTGATTAGAAACAGATTCTATTCATTCTCGAACATGTTATAATTTTATTTATCTCTATCAATCCCCTCAGGTTTCTTGGTTCTATGTAGTTTCTTAGAACTGTTCTAGCAAAGTATATGACAGCAAAGAACTGCAGATACTGAAAATCTGCAACATAACTAGGAAGCACTTGAAATACTTAACAGGCTAGGCAGCATGCTTCAGGTCTATGACCTACACTAGCTCTTATAAAAAGGTTCACTGGCTTCTGCTACTCTGCTGCAGGCATGCTAAACATTTCCGATTCACCCCATTTCTACCAGAGTAAAAATAACACCCTTTACCAACTTGCAGAAAGCAATCAGACTTCTTGTGAACCTCTTATTGCCCATAATAGCAGCTGCCTGAGATCTGGTTTAGTAGCTGGCACATTAAATATGAATTTCAACAAAAAGAAATTAAGAAAACAAATTGCTGTGTCAAAGAGAGAAAACAAAATTATTAAAAATTAATAATAAAAATTATTAAAAACTGCAAAACAGAAGAGCTAACTGTAAAACCAATCTTGTCATTTCACTTGCACAGACCTTATAGAAGAGGTCCTGCCTCCTGGCCACTCATTAGGGAAGAAGGAAGACGACTGGATCAAGCTGAAGAATTGGGCATGAATAACACCTCTTTGGTGGTGCACTCACTGAGCTGATCTCAGTAGAATTGACAAGCATGTGATGAAACTAATTTGCTTTAAATCTGGGTTTTCTTTGCCTCAGATGTAGAAATAAACTGCAAACAGAACCAGTATAGATCCTGACTTCACTCAAGGCACTGGTCGCTTGGAAATTGTTCTAATTAAACTGCAACACCGAACAAGAAACTGCAAAATTTTCCTTCCTCCCTTTCAGCAGTTTCAAAATGATAATTATTTTCAATTTTGTTCTTCCAACAAATTGTGCCAAGAATGGGGTTTTGTGGTTTCACTGTGTTTGGGATGCACACCTCACCTGCATCAGTGTGGTGTTGGTTCAAGGCAGCTGCCAAGTTACACCCTCTTCATCAAAACTGTTTGTGGTCTGGAGGGTGCTGGCAAAGAACTAGGAGAGGGGGTTTCACTTGGACCATTTTCTTTGATCTCCAAAGTCCTTGCAGTTAAGCAACCTGGACATCTATTTCACAGGGTGCAATGAGCATTTGATGCCCTCAATACCCGTACAGCAGGAAATAGCGAGTCAAGCAAAATCCAAGCACCCTCCCTCACCATAAACCACCATAGATTAAGATGGTATTGAAACAAAGTAATCTATTTATCAATCACTGAAAAGTACACTGAAAAGAGTACATACGTGTTCCAATTCAATGGCTGCCAATTACCACCTCATAATTGGGTACTCAATGATTAAACACAGGTTTTAGTTTCTATGTGAGACGCACCACAGCAATAGGTCCAAACCTGAGGGCAGTTGGCAATTTTGGGACACAGCAGTGAGAATATTTAAGACCAGAAAAAGTCCAAGTCAGTTATAAATACTCCCCCAAATAACCAAGCGATCTCAATAAGGATAGTGAGTTTATTGAAAACAGGTAACTGTTTCAAACCTGGAAGTCAGTAGCCTGATCAATACATTTCCCAAGTTACAACCTAACATGCAACATCTCAGTTCATTGCTTGCTGCCACCTTTTTTTAAAGGAAAAAAAAAAATCATTATGCAAAGCATGAGCTAAGCAATGGAGAATGCCCATTCAGAACAGCATCATTTACCAATAAAACATACTGGTATTACATTCACAGAGAATGGGATTAACTGATGTAAACCAGCACATGCAGGGATGCAACAAGTTAACTGACTGCCCCTGTTAAAAATATGAAGTTCTTAAAATTGGAAGGATAAATCTCAAAAACAAATGACAAGCTTTGAAATGCTGTTTTGCAATTAATTAACTTTCCGAAATCTGAACTAATTTCTGTAAGATAACAAAAACATTAGCAAACAAATTTGATAACCATATCTGAAGTCTATTTGTTTTATATAAATTGCTTGTTTTAAAGCTATCTCGATTCATAAATCAGAATAAAAGAGAAGAACTGCTGATGCTGACGATCCATCAAAAACAGAAATTGTTGGAGAAACTCTGGCAGGAACAGGATCACTGGACTTGAAATGTTAACTCTGCTTTTTCTCCACAGATATTGCCAGGTCTGCTGATTTTCTCCAACAATTTCTGTTTTTATTTCATAAACCTGAATTCTTGTTTGAAGCATACTTACAGTAGCAATGTTTTGTGCATACAATTTTTGAAATTCAAACTCTTTGGTAATTGAGTTCTGAGATAGCATGGTTAGGAATCAAATAAAAATCCCTCATGGAAATTGACAGCAAGCCCTCCAAGGTTCATAGTTGGTTAGACAAAAGCTCTCTTATCACCCACTTTACGTTAAGACTTCAAAGTAAAACAAAATACTTCAAGTAGAACAGGATGAACTTCACGCTTTGCAGAATTACCATTCTGTCTAATGCAGTTGAGAATCAAAACCTTGGTCCTTAAGGTGAAATACATTGTCAACCAGCACTATACATTATTTTGAATTCAATCTATAATTAAATGATAATTAACACAATTTTATTGCTATTAAAGAGCAACCGTATAAGTTCTTAATTTTAATAAAAGTGCAGAGAGAACAGTTAAAGCAATAGCCAGACAAAACAAAAAAAAGGGGACATTACTCACATTTTCTAATACTTAAGTATTTTTTAATTAAGAGGGGAGTCAGAATTTAGAGTATGGTGCTGGAAAAGCACAGCAGGTCAGGCAGCATCTGAAGAGCAGGAAAATCAATGTTTGGGCATAAGCCCTTCATCAGAAAGCCATGGATGAAGGGCTTGTGCCCGAAACGTCGATTCTCCTGCACCTCAGAAGCTGCCTGACCTGTTGTACTTTTCCATCACCACATTCTCAACTCCAAGCTCCAGCATCTGCAGTCCTCACTTTCTCCCAGGGAGAAAATTTTTGATGTATGTATGCACATATGGATATGGAAGCAGAGACTTCTATTCAAAGGGAACCAGGCAAGGAAGGAAAAGTAAAAACTTAAGAAGGAGGTAGGGAAATGATTTTGGAAGAGATTGCTCCAAGTAACAGGTTGTTATTACCAACCCAGGATTAATTTCCAACATTTTGTTGAATATCTTACCTCTTTTCTTCCCTTGCTCGCTGCTGTTCTTCTTGTCGCAAAGTCTGAATCATTATGGATTCTGTAACACCTGTCGACATGCCTCCTAAACTGCGGGGTATAGAACGTCGACGAGTAGAAGTGCACAGGGCTCCTCGCTCCTCTTCTATACCATAACGGCCTTTTGATGTTACCGCTATGGTTGTCTTCTCTCTTAGTGGCCTTATATACAAAAGAAACTGCAATCAATGATGCAGAAATAGTAGCACAAAGTTGACTTAAGGCATTAATTATGAAGAAAGTCATCCCCTTAGGCTTACTAGTGTCAATGCACAGATTAGGTCATAGAAACTACTCATCTCAAAACTTAACATTTTTATCACAAAGTTGTTCCAATGAGATTGCCTATAGCAACAAATCAAGAGCTGCGAAAAATTTGCCCAGGTTCACATGCTGCTCAATTAATAGTCACAAAAATACCAATATGCATATCCGGTGACAATACTCAAGAAAAGTGAAAGAGATTGGTAAAAAGTGTACAATTTTGAGCAAGATAGATTTTGGCATATGTTGATATACTGTGCCTTTTCTTAAAAGGAAGCTGGAGGGCATGTTCGATAAAATGAGAAATGTATATTCAAAGAGACAATATATTATTGCAATACTACGAATATAAAGAATGTTGTTCAAATTAGGGCAATAAAAAAAATACTGAAATTGACAAGTTGATTTGCACTAGACTTTTTTTTTCTAATTCCCCAAATTTTACTGGGCTTGTATTTAAAAGTGAAAAGCTCCAGTGAAATGCTGGTTACAGGAATAGGACTTGGGTGCCAATCCCATGCCAGGTCAGCAACCATGCTGGGTCATTTACAGATTTTTACTGAAAGAATCAGCCTCACAGCTCAACTGCGACAGCCTCTCTATATCCAATCCTAGTAAATGGTCAGGTAGGAGAAAGTGAGGACTGCAAATGCTGGAGATCAGAGTGTAAAAGTGTGACACTAGAAAAGCACAGCCGGTCAGGCAGCATCCAAAGAGCGGGGAATCGACACTTCAAGTGCTGTAGTAGCAGGTAAGAGCTTATGCTTGAATAGTCAACTCTCCTGCTCCTCGGATGCGGCGTGACTGGCTGTGGGTTTTCCAGTGCCACACTTTTAGACACGGGTAAATGGCCGGTTTGGTACCCAGCCAGTAAACTACAGGTTAAGAGGTTTCAATCCATGAAGATCAAATGAACAATAATGCTAGGATATCATCTTCCAGGCTTTAACGAGGATTCTCTACCTGCATCTGTGGACTCGGACAGAAATAAAACGTAAGCAAGGTTTCATAGACTGTCACAGAAGCAGTTGTACAAGACCAGGACTAATCCACCACTCTAATTCTGATGGAAGGAGGACTTTTATATTCTTTATATCACTTTGCATTCTGCATTTCCAATGATTCATGATGTCAATAATTTGACTGAAGTCATGAACCAGTGCTGCACATTACAAAGGTTCTACATATTTGTCATTGAAGGAAACTTTATTTGAAATATCAATACTTGTCAGCTTGTATAGAGTGAGGCTTTAGGATACTACATTTGAAGTTTTTGTTTTAGTTGTTTTATAGTCAGTTTTTAAGATTGAGTTAAGTAGCTCATAAAAGGGAAAATAATATTTGAAGAGGCTACCCAAGGTAATCTAAGTTCACAAAAATTCAAAGGTCATCAGGAATAGGTGAGAAATGGAATATGGCCTCAATTGAAGAAGCCACTTTGGCCCTGGGCAAAAGACAAATGGCATACTTCTGCTGCTAATTCACATGAATCTATAACCTACCCAGATCAGACATGGTTAGTAAATGAAATACTATGGGTTAACTCACCACAATAACATGGCAAAGCTAAGGAACAATGAAGAGAAAGTATTTGTTTACCATTTTTTATAAATAGATGCAAATAAACTTCAAATCATGGTACCAGCACTTATTGCTCAGAAGTATTTTCGAAAGTGCATTTAACGAAATATCAACGTTCTATATAGATCAGCAGGAAGCCGAGTTTCATGTACTAGGACTGACCACAAAGCTTATGGTGTGGATTTCCATTACACTGGGAGAACATATCAACCCAGCATTCTGAAAATAAATTTCAACATGAAGACTGCTATAATAATGCATACAACACATACATGATAATACTTAGGGAAAATGAACTTGTTCTTGGAGCTACCAAATTTCGCTACTACATACTTTACTTGGATTTGCAAGAGATCAAGTAATAAAAAAAAGGCTCCCCCAAGACATCTTCACCAGGCTACTTAAAATAAGAGCCTAGCACATTACTTCCGTTTTGGTTTCACTAAAAGAATTGGTAAATATTGTATAAACGTCTTTTGAAAAATAGGCTCATACATGAACTGAAAGGAATTTAAAACCATTTAATATTTCTTAATTATACACCAAGGGGATAATAAACCATATGAAATAAACATTAATTTAATCAACAAAACCCAGTCAGTTAGCCAGGTGATTTATTTGAATGATTGCTTCTGTACAAATTCTTTCATTTTACTTTTTAAATCAGAGCAAACATCCATTCACACTGAAAATATAAATCGCAATATTCAATATTTTTTCCTGCCCAGGTCTTGCCTCTACCCTTATACGTCCTGAGATTCTCACCAAACCACAACTCTCAGGATACCTGAGGGCAAACTGGAGCACGATCTTGCCTTGGTTGTGAGAGAAATGCTACTTAAAATGTGATCTGCTTCTGAAGTTACATTGACTCACTTGTGTCATGCCAATGAAACAACAGCTTACTGACAATTGCAGACACAATGAAATTTGAAGGCTGAGTCCAGCAAGTCAGGAGCAGTAACTTTAAATTTCTGCAAAATTCAAAATTCAGTAAACTGTAGCAAATGTCCAAAATAATACTGCTACTTTCCAAATCAAACTGTCTCTGCACATTGCCTTTGGGTGAAAATTTCCATTAGTTCCCATATCTGCAGCTACATAATATTTCAGTGATGGGAGAAATCCTACAAAATGAACAGCTATACTCGGTCAAACCACTTAACAGCGGATGTAACAGAATTCAAGTATTTATCCAGGCAACAAATAACCTTGCAGAGACGTTAGCATTGGAGATAAAGTATTTACAAACTAAAAGCATGATATGAGTACACCTAAGCTTTATTTTCAAATTCCATTCTGCCAATACTTGTGAATTTTTTCTGTATTGACAAAGAGAAAGGTTAGTGCAAGGACAAAGAATGGAATTCATATCTCACAATTATCACCAGTATAATAATTTCAGAAATCAAATGTAATGCAGAGGAGCTACAGAGTGAAGCTCCTTTTACACTGCTAAGTGATGAGACTCAGGACTATCTCAGAAGACTGCCATATTTCACTACAGTACTCTAAGTATTTGTTTTTCATCCTTGGGGCCTAACAGCATCAGTTAGCGCCAAACCACTGGTACTGTGCCAGTAAGGATTGGGTCAAGCTGGTCAAACTCATTTTGGTTCGCCTTTGCTTGTGCCAAAGGGAAACAAAAGCTGCATTAAAATTCTTTTAACCTCAAATTAATAAATAACCCTGATTTCAAAGTGAAGAAACCCAAAAGCATTCATATTAGGCAAGCTTAATAAACTTATGGAGGGAAATTACAATTACTGCATAAGCAAGGGGCTTCCGCACCTTCCAACCACACGGGATCAAAGTAGATTTCATCAGTTTCCTCATTTTCCCCTCCCTCCACCTTATCCCAGATCCAACCTTCCAAATTGGCACCGCCCTCTTGACGTGTCCATCTTCCTTCCCACCTATCCGTTGCACCCTCCTCTCCGACCTATCACCTTCACCCCCACTTTCATCTACCTATCGCATTCTCAGTTACCTTACCGCCAGCCCTATGCCCCTCCCATTTACCTCTCAGCCCCTTTGGGCCAACCCCTCATTCTTCATGAAGAGCTTTTGCTCAAAACGTCAATTCTCCTGCTCCTCAGATGCTGTCTGACGGGCTGTGATCTCCAGCATCTGCAGTCCTCACTTTCCCCCTTTTACATTATTAAGGCCAACCAATCTCAGTACAAGTTTCATCAAGAATATAACACAGTGAGTGGTCCATCTGAAAAACTAAGGGTCTATTTTTGTTAAAACAACTAGCTTGTTGCTATTCTGGTTTTTGATTTTGTTGGATGAAATCAGAGCTACAAAGAGTATTACATGATCAAATTGAGACAAAGATTCAAAATTCATAGGTGACCCAAATCTCCATAGTATATATTAACACAATCAAAGATTAAAATGCCTTGAAACTCCAAGTCTAATTACAGATGCTAAGACTTTGGAGAGAGCACAAATTAGCAGCATAATATCAGTGATAAAAGAATTCAGTTACATAGAAGACTAGAAATGTTTCAAGATTTCTGTTATCACAAAATGTTTCAGAAAACTTGCATTTTATGTGGTGCCTTTCAGAATCAGGACTTTATAAAGAGCTTCACAGACAATGAAGTACTTTCTCAAGTGTCACTGCTGTACTAACTTTCAAAAGGGATATATAGTATCAATATGTATGTGTTAAGGAAAAATGCTCAGGGGTATGGTGAAAGGTTAGGAATGTGGATCTAATGGAACAACACATTTACAGTTGTAGCATAGATACAGTAGGTCAAACAGTCATCTATTACGATTCTCTTATTGAAACTATTTTTTCCCAAAATATACCTAATACCTGTCAAGGGCCATGTGTCTGCTGACATGTAAAAGCATTCCCATATTAAAAGATATCCCACACAAGGCATCCCAGAGGAATATAACCACCCATTTACACACCACCACCCTCGCAGTAATCGGCGAGAGGCAACAGGACAGGATTCAGAGATCTGCAACAACATATATATCAGCGGTGGTGCCTGCCTCAGTCATTTCACTCTTGGAATAGAAACAGAACACCATTTTGGCAACTTTTTTCACTGCTGAGCAATCCTCTTCAGAATCTACTCTGCTCACTCTGCATGAAGGAACCAGAAAGGATACCCTGAAAATAGTTAATTCCAACATTAACCTGGCTGGAAACCTGGATCCATCAGGGACATCCACCCGAATACCAAAGTCAATCTCAAAACGAGGAATATACGAATCCTCATGGATAACGAGCAAAACAATCATCTGACCCTTGTTGCCTATGAAATCAGGCACTTCAACATTTGATATCACTGCCCCATACAGGACTCACAAGGCAGGCAAAGGACAGCGAAGGGAGAGTGGTGGCAGTGGTTATACTTTCTTCTGAAATCCTAAGGATCAACCCAGGATGTATGGAATTATATTCACGATCAAGAACAAACTCAACAGCCTCAGGGAGCTCAACAATTTCTCAGGACTTTCCTCTATAACTTGCCAAGAACCAGCAGGCAACAGTAATATAAGTACCTTTGCACCAAGCCATGATGCCACAGATGATACCAAAGGTGGTTTCCATTCTATCCTGGAACCTATTCACCAAGATCCCTAAGGAAGATAAAAATATCTTTCTGGAAGACTTCAATGCCAGGGTTAGAAAGGACTCCAACTCTGGAAAGGAACTATCGGAATGTAAGGAGTCAGGAATTGCAACTCTAATGCGATTCTTTCCCTCACCAACACAATTTATTGCCAAAAAGACAAGTTCAAGACTTCTTGGAGATATCCAAGAGCAAAGCACTGACAACATGAGCATCTATGACATCAATTGATCCCAAAACCAAAAGAATGTCCTCACTACCAAAGTGATGATCATTACAGACGACTGCTGGACATGGACTACTGCTCATCCGTTCCCATGACCATCACATATCACCAGAAGAGCTGAAGATGATGTAAGCACTCAGAAAAAAGTTCAACACTGAGTTGGTTCAACAGCTGAGCAGACTAACGAACTTCGCCAAATTCTCCAAAGGCTCATTTTAATGGAATGGAGACAATCTGCAAAGAGTTGAAAACAGCCATAATCTCCTGCTGCAAAGAAACTGTCTGCCACAAGACCAGGAAACACGCTGATTCGAGAATGACCACATCGTTCAAGAACACATTGAGAAGCGGAAGAAAACTCTCCATTCCTGGCAAAACAATATCACGAGTGAGTCAAAAAAGGAGATCTCAAACAGCAAAGGCGAAGTTACAAATAAGAACTGGGAAACCAAGGACCAAGTGTCAAGGCAATATACACAGCCAACATCCTTGGGCTCAAACTGATGTGGTGTGAGGATAGAACCCATTTGAGAGACAGAGGAAACAACCAACAGAAAGAACACCTGAAAGAACTCCTAAACTGTGACACAATTGTCAATGTGTGCGTGCTTGAGGAAATTCCCCAACTCCCAATCAAAAATGATCTTGGACTCCAACCTAGTATGGCAGAAGTTGAAGCCACCATTAGACACAAAGACTGTAAAAGTCACAGGAATGCGAAGGCTTCCGCTGTAGTTTTTTAAACTTGGAGAAGCAGAGCTTGTCCCTTATCTCCTTCATTAGTTCCTGAAAATCTAGGATAAAGAAGAAATCCCTGTAGGTCTCAAGGATGCTGCCAATGCCATCACCTTCAAGAAAATAGACAAAGTGGACTGTGGGTACTATCGAGGAATGTCTCCACTCTCCATCGCTGGAAAGATCATTGCCGAGCACGTCTCCAGGAACCTCAGTCTGAGGAAATCCTTCCTTAAAGTCAGTGTGACTTTGATCAAACTGTGGAACTTGAGACATGATTTTCTTCAAACTGACCAAGGTTTCTGCATCAGTTAATCACAAAGTGTAATGGAAGGCCCTGCCAAATGGCAGCTGTTCAGAGAAATTCATAAACATCCACCTCGTCCACAACAAGCTGTCAGCGACTGTCCTCAGTGATGGTAATATGACAGAATATTGAGGTCAAACTGTGATGCGTCAATGCTTCCACCTTTTTTTTCTATATTCATTGCCACCATTCTTCACTGTGTCAAGAACAAGTTGGTGGTCTGTACATGGCCCACAGGATGGACAGAAACTTTTCAAGGTTAGTTGTTTGAACCAAAGAAGAAAATATTACCGACCTTGCTTGTGGAAGTTCAGTATGCAGGTGACATCATCATCTCTGCTCTCTTTGAAGAGAATCGTCAAGCGTTGTTCAACACCTTCATGGAAGCATACCGAACAATTGGTCTCAACCTCAGTCCCAAGATGACGCAAATTCTTTACCAACCTACCCCAAGTTAAATTCCAGTCCAACCCTCCATTAAGATCAATGGAGAAATTCCCCCAGCTGAGACGCTACCTCTCATCTAAGGCAGATATCAATATGGAGATTCAGCATCACATACAATTTGTGAGCACTGCCTTTGGATGTCCAAGGATGAGAATCGTTGATGATTGTTACATCCGTGCAGATACCAAGATCCTGTGTATAGGGAGTCATCCTTCTGTCTTTTCTCTATGGCTTCAAAACTTGAATTACACAGAGACTACTGCATAGTTCTTGATAAGTACCATAAACATTGTTTGATGATGGATTCTCACATCAGCTGAGAGGACAGGCATATTAACATCAGCGTTCTTGAAGCAGCCAACAGCACAAGCATCGAGGTCACGATCACCTGAAACCAACTCAGCTAGCCCAGCCACATGTTTAGGATGCCTCAATTCTGACTGCCAAAATAAATCATCCTCACCAAGCTCAAGGAAGGGAATCAAACAAGAGGAAGACAAAAAGGAAGCATTTCAAAGACTCCCTGAAGGCTTCCTTCACAAAATACAATATAGATGACATTACATTGGAGATTCTCCCTCAGAAGAAATTGAATTGGAGGAAGCTCCAACATGAAGGGACAATTCTTTAAGAATACCCATTGGCAACACGAAGTATAAAAGGAACCAGAGAAAGGAATTCCAGTGATTTCAAGGCCAAGGTCCAATTCCAACTCCCAGAAACATCTGCCAGATATGTGACAGGAGATGCAGCTCTGGAATCTGATTCATCAGCCACACAAGGACCCACAGAATCCATGACCAGTGACACAGAATTTCCTAGATGGACAATCATAGCATGCGACTTCCAATGAGATACAAACAGTTGCACAATGGATGTCAACATTAACTCTTCATGAAACCAGCTTCTACTTACACAGAATTAGCAATCATTTAACATAAGTACTGTCAATTAATCAGCACTAAGCAGCAAAAATGGACAGATTTTAAAAAAGGACTCTAAGCTGTAAACAATTCTTCATAAACATCATGACCATTAAATCCCAATTCTTAATTTGAGCTATGTTTTGGATAATGAAACTGAAAAAAAAGTTAGGTTTTTAGTTAAGTAAATTCTCTTACAGAACTTCAACTAAGTTGGCTAAATGGCTTGAGTGTGAAGCAGACTACCCTTGTCTTGGTTGCAAAATGGTCATGGTAACCTGCTTCTTCATCTCGCTCCACAGATTTTGTGAAGTGATGTCTCTCAAGCTGCACAAACAACTGTTTCTCTCTCATGGCGAGATATGGCTATCATTTACGGCTAGTTATTTAGTCAAGGGATTGTGGTGATGGGATTAATCCAGGTGCTGTCAAAGGACAAATCAATCACAAAGACACTTGTCAAAGTCATCCAGTGGGACTGAACAGCTGAGGAGCAGGGAAGCAACTATAAGCCAGAAGTTTATCCTGGTCAAATGGCCTCAGGGTACACTGCCCACTAAGTGGCATTAGCAAAATGGAGGAATGAGGCTTTATCCCATTTCCCCTGCCTCAGTTGAAGCAAAACGCTCAGAGACCACAGTAGCTTTAGCTTCTTCATCTTTATTTCGGGCTCCAGAGGGACAGAGAACGATCGCCCACATGCACAGAGACATGAGTTCATTGTCTTCTCTGGATCAGCAGTTTCTCAATGAACAATATAGTAATTTTACAGAGGGGAGCATCCAGATAAAGCAATATACATATTAATTGGGTGACCGTTACAATCAATGAGTATAATAGCAGAGACCAAGCCCTTTACCGTTATACAATGAATGGCCTTAACCTTGTTAACTGGATTCATACAATGGATACTTTCCCCCTTGTTAGCTGACCTTGTATACTGAATGCTTCCAATATTGTTAAATGGCTCTACATAATGACTGCTTTTCCACCTTGTTAACCCATTACCCTTGCCTCCATCACCCCATTGTTAACTGTAAGTTATCTGATCTGAGTCATGCTCAGCTGAATCTCTTGTTTCACAAAACTCAGAACTTAACTCTTTCCCTGCCTGCATATACCCTATACACATTCTCAGAGGGATAATGAAAAATCATTCTTAAGACCAAGAGTCTAGAGATCTGGGGTAGGGTGAAAATGGAAGATCCTACGAAAGCAGAAGACGTGAAAGATGTAAGCTAACAAAACAGCACAACAAACCTACAGCATCTTCGAACATTTGATGTTCTACGAACCAACACAAAGGGAGGACAATTTGCTTTACTAATTTAAGAGAATATGGTAGCATTAACACCTGCAAGAAGCAGACAAAGAGCAAAATAGAGCAACAAGAGCATGATTAAAACCCATTACAATGGATAAAGTTATAAAATCTACAATGAAAAGTTTCAGCAAAGAAATAGAAATTTAACTTGTGTATCATGTCAAGTACCACATGTAGGCAGTTTAGCAACGGGACAGGTATAGATTTAGGTCATATTAAAGCCCAGACATCAGTAGAAAAAATAAAATTCAGCTTGAGAGAAAGCAGACTTCAGCCTGGGATGCATAAGCCACCAGTACAGTGGAATAAGTGACCTCAAATTGCAAGAGAAAATGAATATCAGATCTGCGTTAACCATGATAAAAGATGCAGTTAAGCAGAGTATCATAGCCATAACAGGAACATAATGAAAATGAAGAATTAAAGAAACTTGGAAAATGGAAATATGTTCTATACAGAAAACCTTCACTTGTAGATTGAACTAAAATTTAGTCACTATATTGGAGAAGGACCTAAGCAGAGATGGGGATAAAAGTGAAAAGATGAGAAAGCAAGGTGCAAAGAAAGGGAGCTTATTTGGGAGCGATCTGCTTAAGACAGACATACAGTTACTAATGCATTTACAAAAACCCATCAATAATACAATACATATTTGCCTTATGGAAGATACTTATGGAAGAAAAAGGTAGAATCAAACAGTTGCAGGTTCATTGATTCACTTTAAAGTAATTGAGTTGATTCAAAAATACAATTACATTGGTGTATGAAACTGTGCTCCCCTGTGATTGGCTATCATTGAGATTAACAGGATCTAATTTAAAGTTGCGCTCAGATTGACTATTGCAGTGATACAAATATAAATATTACAAAGAGTTTTTATAGAGTTTGAATAACTCAAGACTGCTAAGTAGAAGGCAAGGATCTGCTGGCTATACTTCTTACTCAATGGGGTGGATAATGAGATAATTTACCAAGATTGGAAATATAAAACATGAGTTAGAGTTGACACAGCAGCTAACCAACTGTAATCTGACCATTTTAAAAATGAACATTTAAATAACCTGTACATTAACAATAAACAAAAGCAGAATTAAGCTTGATTGGGAAATTCAACCTGTCTCACGTTCCTTTTGCTTACCCAGTCCTTCCACCAACCTCCTCTAACTACAACTTGCTAAATAAATATCCTAATTTAAGATAAAGTTCACAGTTCTGTGAAACTACATTGTGATAGGAATTAGATAAGAAAGAAAAGTTTAAATTGGGTCAGAACGTGAGAAGAAATGAAGCCAGCAAAGGAACATTAACTGCTTTAGAATGATTTTTCACCACTATCTTTTCATATGGCCCCTGCATACAACCTGCCAAAATCATAAGCACACTGGAATTCTCTCCCAATTACATTAGGCTATAACCCATATATGCAAAAAATCTAACAAATGTTATACATTATAAATCAACGGGCTACAATTTCAGAAGTGTAAATGAAACCGTAGCTACAACGTAGTATGGAAAAAAAGTGACAATTTCAATTACAAAAATGTGTACCTTCTAGTTGCACATTGACCAAACAGAATAAATTTTCCACTCACCACCTTGTCCTCATCTTCATCTGATCCATCTCTGACTCCTCCCTTCCTCAACATCTATTTCCATTTCGGAGGATGGGTTGTTCATGAAAATGGTTATAAATTCCCACAGTTACTGTGACTATACATCGTCACACCCTGCTTCCTATTCCATCCCATTCTCCCAGTTTCATAGTCTCCTTCACATCTGTTCTGATGAAGCCATCTTTCATGGGGGAGGGGCCTCAGAAATATCCACATTTTTCCTCAATGGAGAATTCCCTGCTACTATAGTCAACAAGGCCCTCAGCCACGTGTGGCTCACATTTCTGATGTCACCCTGTTCCCTTCCTTCCCCTCCCCTCCTACAACAACAATAGGGACCCCCAATCCTCACTTACCATCCCACCACACTCTGCATCCAAAAGGATTGTCAGCCAATTTCCATTGCCACCAATGGGCTACCACAATCAGACACATAATCCCCTCTCCTAAGGGCACTGCTTGTCACTGGCCACTTGGGTGTTTCTTTTCTTCCTGGTGGTGGAAATTGAATAAAGATTCGTACACCTTGTCTTGCACTGCGTCTCACACCTGCACACACACAACATGGGTGCTGGAGAAAAAAAATAGAAAACAAAAAAAAAAAACAGGTGTATCAGAGGTTCAGTTCATTCAGAGTTGGCTCTTGAGAGAGCTGGACCAGTGTCAAGGACTCTTCCTTTGTTGTGTAAAAAAAAAATCCCCTCTCCTAAGGGCACTGCTTGTCACTGGCCACTTGGGTGTTTCTCTTCTTCCTGGTGGTGGAAATTGAATAAAGATTCATACACTTTGTGTCTTTCACTGTGTCTCACGCCTGAACACACACACATGGGTGCTGGGGAAAAATAAGCACGATCGCAGTTAGGCAGTAGTGTGGGAAAAAGAAACAAAAATCCCCTCTCCTTCTTTATTGCACTGGGACCATTCCCTCTAATACCTGGGCCTCTCTTCCTCCATTCCCAACACCTCGCCACAGCCTCCTGGCACATTCCTATGCAAACACAGAAGTTGCAACACCTGCCCATTTACCTGCACACCATTCAAAGCTCCAGACACACCTTCTGGATGAAGTAGCAATGTACTCCATGCTTCATTCTATTATAGATGCTGTTCACAGTTTGGTCTCCTTTTACATTAGGGAGTTGAAACACAGACTGTGTCACCACCACACACTGTCTGTAAAAATGACCCAGAGCTTGCAGTCGCCTGCCACTTCAACACATCATGTTACCTTTGCAGGCCTGTTGCAGTGTTCCATTAAGCCTCAGCTTGAAGAACAGCATCTCATTTTCTCCTTGGGGACCCTGTAGTGTCCAGGACTCAACATCAGAATTCAATAATTTTGGAGTCTGATTCTATCCTTCTAGATATTTTACCCATATACCCAGTCCTGTTATGACATGGAATGCTTTTAGAACAGCCAACCCATTTTCATTTACTCTCAGGCATATTATTACATTGCATGGTTACTTTCAGCACAGATTACTCATTCTCTGTTACACTCTGCTCTCATTTTCACTTATTCAGATTCTCCTATATCCTGACCTGTATTTACCCTGTTTACTCACTCTTCCTCACTCGTTGGAATCAGTCTTCAGCTATCCATTCACCTCATGTGCCCCATCATGCACCAAACCTTGTCTTCTGCCCGAATACCAATTTCTGCTAGCTGCTTAACAGACTTGAAACATTAACTTTACCTTTTCCCCACAGATGCTGCAACATCTTTCGCCAGCAATTTCTATTTTTGTTTTAAATTTCATCTTTACCTACTACTTTGCAATCACAGTTTAAAAACATTGACAGTAGGTTCTTGCAGTAAAGGAAAAATGTTTCCATTTACAAAAAAAGTTGAGAGCCAGAGGAGATATATTTAGAATGAGTAGTAGAAGAGTCGAAAGATGATACGATGAAAATGCCTTCAGACAGCAAGTGTTAAGGATCAGGAATGGAAAGTTTTTCACTACAATGTATGGAAAGTCAACCGTAGTTTTCAAAGGAAAACTGGATCAGCTACTAACCAGAGGAAAAAAATTAGATTCTGTGATTAAGCAACAATTTTTAAAAAAAATGTGAGTTCAGATTATTCTTCATGGATATATTGATCATGATTTGGAGGTGTCAGTGTTAGACTGGGGTGTACAAAGCTAAAAAGCACAAATCAGGTTATTGTCCCAACAGGTTTATTTGGAAGCACTAGCTTTCGGAGCAGCGCACTGAAAGATAGTGCTTCCAAATAAACCTATTGGACTATACCTGGTATTGTGTGATTTTTAACTTTGATATTATTGATGTTATAGTTTACATAAAATTAGAACTGAGTTTAGGATACACATAATTGAATCTTTCTTCAACTGATAAATAAAAATACAAAAGATAGATAAGACTGTACCAAACTTTAAAGACCTGAAGTGTTTCAAGGTGAGACATGAAACTGCGACCTAAAGGTTCAAGCAGTGTGAAAATGACAATGTATATTTCTTGCTGTGTTTTATAGCTTCAAACACAGATCAACACAAACTTATTCAAATTTTTTCCCTAAAAGTTATCACTGACACCACTGTGGTCAAGAAACATCACTCTTCAGCATTACAGAAAGAGCAACTTTTATTATGTCACATGGTATAAATTGCTTTCCATATTATTGTACCTGTGCCTCAATGGATTAACAGATTAGGTGCAATTAGTTTGAACCAAACAATGACGAGTCAAAATTTATCACTGCTCTGTGTAAAGTAGTAATAAGAATGCACGGATTTGCATCCAAAAAATGAAAAGGTGCAGATAGCGATAGCAATAAAATTGGCTTGGATTACTGCTCTTGATTATGACAAAGATGCCTCAATGAAATAAATGTACACAAATCAGATCAGGACAGATTTGGCAGCATTAAGACATACTTTGTCCCAATTCTTGAGTGTCCTTCAAATATTAACTAGCTGGAGGTGAATCCAGGAAAGATAGGGAACAGGCAGTTGGTGAACTTGTATACGTCCTCCAGATTTCAGAAAATGGGACAACAAAAGTAAATATCACGAAGAGATGGAGACTCAGTGGCCAAATTTTTTTATATAAAAAGGAAGAAATATGGAGTTCTACTGCCGATGGATTATTAATCCAGGTTAACATTCTGCGAAATGGGCTCAAAGCCCCACATGGCAGATAGTGGTCTATGAACATAAAAAAACACTGCTAGAGTTAAAAGGTGGATATGAAAGTGTAGAGTCATAAATATCACCTGGTTGACCAATATCTTTCAGGGAAAGAAAACTGCCATCATTACTCAGTCTGGCCTCAACGTCACTTTAGACCGATAAAAAATATGGTTAACTTTTAAATATCCTAACAAACTAGTCTTACCAAACTGCTGAAAGTCTCAAAAGTAACAAAACCAGGTGGACCACCAAATTTAGACCTAGGCACTAGAAAGAACAGTGAACTCAGCAATATATTCCTGTTCAATACCGGAGGGCGAGCGCTAAAATCTGACAGTCTTACAGATGGAATCATACTTGCAGCATTTTCTAGAATGTATCATCATCAAAATCCCAGGGAACTTCCCACCCTTAACGGTAGCAACTAGCACAGTCAGGAGTGTGGGGCCCTGGGAGTCCTCAACATTGACTTCAGGCCCCATGAAGTCTAATGGCATGAGATCAAACATGAGCAAGGAAAATTCCTGATTACTGCTGAACAAAGGACAGAACCCCTCCCGGTCCTCAGCTTACACCCCACCAAACTCCAGATACACTCATTATCCTCTGTCATTTCTGCCACCGACAAACAGACCTCACCACCCGGGATATACTTCCCTCACAATCTCTGAGTTCCAAAGAAACCATTCCCTCAGTGACTCCCTTGTTAGGTCCATACCCCCCACCAACCCACCTGCCACTCCAGGCACCTTCCCGGCCACCACAAGAAGTGCTAAAGCTGTGCCCACAACTCCCCTCCCCCTCCCAACTCTGTCTAAGGCCCCAAAGGATCCTTCCACATCCGACAGAGATGTTCTTGTACCCCCACACACATCATCTATTGTGTCAGTTGCTCCCGATCTGGTCTCCTCCACAATGGGCAGTCAGGACGCCAACTTGTGGAACATTTCAGAGAACATCTCTGGGACACATGCACCAAACAAACCCACCACCCTGTGGTTGACCATGTTAACTCTCCCCCCACCACTCCACCAAGGATATGCAAGTCCTGGTCCTCCACCACTGCCAAACCCTAACCGCCCAACACCTGGAGGAATAACACCTTATCTTCCGCCTTGGGACCCTCCAACCACACGGGATCAATGTGGATTTCACCAGCTTCCTCATTTCCACCCCCCCACACCATGCTATCCCAGATCCAACCTTCCAACCCTCTTGAACTGCCCTATCTGTCCATCTTCCTTTCCACCTATCCACTCCAACGTCCTCTCCAACCTATCACCTTCACCCCACCTTCATCTATCTATTGCATTCCCAGCTATCTTCCCCCCAAGCCCCAACCCCTCCCATTTATTTCTCAGCCCCCTTGGGCCACGAGCCTCATTCCCGATGAAGGGCTTATGCTCAAAATGTTGATTCTCCTCCTCCCCGGATGCTGTCTGTCGGCTGTGCTTTTCCAGCAGCACACTCTTCAACCCTTATGGAGACTAAGTCCAATCTTCACACTACGTAAACCACTCCACCGGAGTGTGTGGCACTTTCACTTGCTAAATGGGATAAACTTTGAACTAATTTATCAACTCAAATAGACATCTATGAGGCATGTGGACCATCAGTAGAATTTTACTCCAATACAATGTACAACCAAATAACAGTGCACATTCCCCACTCTACCATGACCATTAAGCCAGAGGACCAAACCAGATTCAATTAAACAGTGTATGTGGGGATAGCAGGAACAGCACTAAACATACCTGAAAATGAGGTGCCAATCTGACAAATCTACACAACAGGGCTACCATATGCCACACAATATTGGCAGAAAATAATAGAGATTAGATTAGATTTTTTTAGATTACATTACAGTGTGGAAACAGGCCCTTCGGCCCAACAAGTCCACACCGATCCGCCGAAGCGAAACCCACCCATACTCCTACATTTACCCCTTACCTAACACTACGGGCAATTTAGCATGGCCAATTCACCTGACCCTGCACATCTTTTGGACTGTGGGAGGAAACCGGAGCACCCGGAGGAAACCCACGCAGACACGGGGAGAACGTGCAAACTCCACACAGTCAGTCGCCTGAGGTGGGAATTGAACCCGGGTCTCAGGCGCTGTGAGGCAGCAGTGCTAACCACTGTGCCACCGTGCCGCCCACATGCCACCGTGCCGCCCACGTGCCACCGTGCCGCCCACAGCCAGATTCAACAGCCAATGAATCAAAACTAAACTCTGGTGGGGAACCCCAGCATATTAGTGCAAACAAGGCTCTGGTATTTGCAACAAAATTCAGCCAAATGTACAAAGTGACCGTTCCATGTCAGCCTCCTCTGGGTGTTCCCAGCATTAGGGATGTCAGTCTTCAGCCAATTCAATTCACTTCACTTGATATCATGAAACTGCTGAAGACACAGTTAAGACTACAGGTGTGGACAATTTTCTGGTAATAGTACCAAAGACTTGTTCTCCAGAATGTGCCAACGAGCCAAGCTGTTCCAGTACAGTTACAACACCGCCATTTACCCAGCAAAATAGAACATTTTCAGTACAGAACATACTTGGCAATGTGTTGCTGGAAAAGCGCAGCAGGTCAGGCAGCATCCAGGGAACAGGAGAATCGACGTTTCGGGCATAAGCCCTTCTTCAGGAATGAGGAAAGTTTGTCCAGCAGGCTAAGATAAAAGGTAGGGAGGAGGGACTTGGGGGAAGGGGAGTCGGAAATGCGATAGGTGGAAAGAGGTCAAGGTGAGGGTGATAGGTCAGACTGGGGTGGGGGCGGAGAGGTCAGGAAGAAGATTGCAGGTTAGGGAGGCGGTGCTGAGTTCGATGGATTTGACTGAGACAAGGTGGGGGGAGGGGAAATGAGGAAACTGGTGAAATCCGAGTTCATCCCTTGTGGTTTGAGGGTTCCTAGGTGGAAGATGAGGCGCTCTTCCTCCAACCGTCGTGTTGTTGTGGTCTGGCAATGGAGGAGTCCAAAGACCTGCATATTCTTGGTGGAGTGGGAGGGGGAGTTGAAGTGTTGAGCCACAGGGTGGTTGGGTTGGTTGGTCCGGGTGTCCCAGAGGTGTTCTCTGAAACGCTCCGCAAGTAGGCGGCCTGTCTCCCCAATATAGAGGAGGCCACATCGGGTGCAGAGGATGCAATAGATGATGTGTGTGGAGGTGCAGGTGAATCTGTGGCGGATATGGAAGTTTCCTTTGCGGCCTTGGAGGGAGGTGAGGGGGGAGGTGTGGGCGCAAGTCTTGCACCTCCTGCGGATGCAGGGGAAGGTGCCGGGAGTGGAGGTTGGGTTGGTGGGGGGTGTGGATCTGACGAGGGAGTCACGGAGGGAGTGGTCTTTACGGAATGCTGATAGGGGAGGGGAGGGAAATATATCCCTGGTGGTGGGGTCCGTTTGGAGGTGGCGGAAATGACGCGGATGATGCGCTGTACATGGAGATTGGTGGGTGGTAGGTGAGGACCAGTGGGGTTCTGTCCTGGTGGCAGTTGGAGGGGCGGAGCTCAAGGGCGGAGGAGCGGGAAGTGGAAGAGATGCGGTGGAGGGCATCGTCGACCACGTCGGGGCGGAAATTGCGGTCCTTGAAGGAGGAGGCCATCTGGGTTGTACGTTTTAGGAACTGGTCCTCCTGGGAGCAGATGCGGCGGAGACGAAGGAATTGGGAGAATGGGATGGCGTTTTTACAGGCGACAGGGTGGGAGGAGGTGTAGCCCAGGTAGCTGTGGGAGTCGGTCAGTTTGTAGTAGATGGCAGTGTTGATTCGGTCGCCTGAGATAGAAATAGAAAGGAGAAAGTGAGGTCTGCAGATGCTGGAGATCAGAGACGGAAATGTGTTGCCGGAAAAGCGCAGGTCAGGCAGCATCTAGGGAACGTCGATTCTCCTGTTTCGGGCATTAGCCCTTCTTCAGGAATGAGGAAAGTTGGTCCAGCAGGCTAAGATAAAAGATAGGGAGGAGGGACTTGGGGAAGGGGCGTCGGCAATGTGATAGGTGGAAAGAGGTCAAGGTGAGGGTGATAGGTCAGACTGGGGTGGGGGCGGAGAGGTCGGAAAGAAGATTGCAGGTTAGGAAGGCGGTGCTGAATTTGATGGATTTGACTGAGACAGGCTAGGAACCCTCCAACCACAAGGGATGAACTCGGATTTCACCAGTTTCCTCATTTCCCCTCCCCCCAGCCTGTCTCAGTCAAATCCATCAAATTCAGCACCGCCTTCCTAACCTGCAATCTTCTTCCCGACCTCTCTGCCCCCACCCCAGTCTGACCTATCACCCTCACCTTGACCTCTTTCCACCTATCACATTTCCGACGCCCCTCCCCCAAGTCCCTCCTCCCTATCTTTTATCTTAGCCTGCTGGACCAACTTTCCTCATTCCTGAAGAAGGGCTAATGCCCGAAACGTCGATTCTCCTGTTCCCTAGATGCTGCCTGACCTGCTGCGCTTTTCCGGCAACACATTTCCGTCATAGAAATAGAAAGGTCGAGGAAGGGGAGGGAGGAATATGACACTGTCCAGGTGAATTTGAGGTCGGGGTGGAAGGTGTTGGTGAATTGGATGAACTGTTCAACCTCCTCGTGGGAGCACGAGGCGGCGCCGATACAGTCATCGATGTAGCGGAGGAAAAGATGGGGGGTGGGGCCAGTGTAGTTGCGGAAGATATGTTCTGTATCCAGAAAGTAGGACAAATCCAAATCAAGCCAATCACTGCCTTATCAGTCATCAGTAAAGTTATGAAAGACGTCAGAAATATCAAACAGCATTTCTTATAAATAATAAGCTCACTGATGTCACCAGGAGTACTCAACCAGTGACCCCATTACAGCATTGGTTCAAATAGAAAGATGTGAATTCCAGAGGCGAGACCATATTTGAGTGTGGCATCAGGAGACCTAGCAAAACTAAAGATTAAGAAAAGCAGAGGGCAACTCTCCACTTGGAATCATACCTCGCAGAAAGAAAACTAGCTGTTGGAGATCAGGTGTCAAGGCTGTAGAACATCTCTGCAAGTGTTCTTCAGGGTAGGTATTTGTATGGTTTTTAAGACCCTTATAGTTCCTCATGGTAACTAGAGTAGCCAACCTGTTTGGAGAAGTGATCACATCTCAAGAGCAGGTAGGATTTGACCTTATGGATCAAAAATAGGGACACTACCACTGCACCACAAAGTCCTTTAGTTCCTCAGGACAGGTATTTACTTTTTAAAAAAACTGTTCAGAGATGTCATTACACACAACTGAAGCAGATAGCACCTGAACCTGGCTCAGAAGGAGACACTAACACAAGAGCTATGTAGTTCCTCAGGGCAAATACTGCACACCTGTGGAGCAGGCAAGACTTCCATCCATCAATAGGTTAAATGTATTACCATTTAATCTGGTGTGAAGAAGTGTCCAAGACACAATGGAAGAGGGAACAAGTGATGAAATTAGTTGAAGAGTTAATTAGCTTTGAATTGGTTATATAAATGAGGAGAAAGTGAGGACTGCAGATGCTGGAGATCAGAATCGAGAGTGTCGTGCTGGAGAAGCACAGCAGGTCAGGCAGCATCCAAGGAGCAGAAGAACTGATGTTTTGAGTATAAGCCCTTCATCAGGAATATCAGATCATTTCTGATGAAGGGCTTATGCCCGAAACATCGAATTCCCTGCTCCTCGGATGCTGCCGGACCCCATGTGTTTCTCCAGCACCACACAGTCAATGTATAGATGAGAAGCAGTGCACAGTGGGACAAGAATTTTATGGAGTGGAACTTAACTGAAATAAAGCTCTCACATACAAGGAAGGACATAAAAAGTGGGGAGGCAGTAGGTTAGTGATGATGTCACAACATTAGTATTCAAAATGTTCTTGGACACAAACAGACATTGCTGGAGAAACTAGGAGAAAATGAGGACTACAGATGCTGGAAAAGCACGGCAGGGCAGGCAGCATCCACAGGAGTATCGATGTTCGGGCATAAGCCCTTCATCGGAAATGAGCTGATGTTCCTAACCTCTAACCTCCTTGTAAATCTTTTCTGAACCGTTTCAAGTTTTCCTATAGTAAACATCCTTCCTATAGTAGGGAGACCAGAATTGCACAAAGTATTCCAAAGGTGGCCTAACAATGTCCTATACAGCCACAACATGACTTCCCAACCCCCATACTCAATGCACTGATCAATAAAGGAAAGCATACCAAACACCTTCCTCACTATCCTATCGACCTGCAACTTTACTTTTAAGGAACTATGAACCTGCACTCCAAGGTCTGTTTGTTCAGCAACACTCCCAAGACCTTACCATTAAGTGTGCAAGTCCTGCCCTGATTTGCCTTTCCAAAATACAGCATCTAAATTTAGCTTCATCTGCCACTCCTCAGCCTATTGGCCCATCTGATCATCATCCTGTTGCATTGAGGTAACATTTTTCGCTGTTTATTACACCTCCAATTTTGGTGTCATCTGCAAATTTACTATGTTCACATCCAAACCATTTATATAAATGACAAAAAGTAGTCGATCCAGCACCGATCCTTGTGGCACATCACTGATCACAGGCCATGAGTCTTAAATGCAACCCTCCACCAGCACCCCTCTGTCTTCTACCTTCATGCCAGTTTTATATCCAAATGGCTGGCTCTCCTAGTATTCCATGTGATCTAACCTTGCTAACCAATCTATCATGAGGAACCTTGTTTAATGCTTTACTAGTCCATATAAGATCACATCCACTTCACTGCCCTCAAGCTTCTTTGTTACTACGAGTCAGAGTCCTACAGCACACAGACAGGCTTTTTGGCCCAAATTGGTTCATGCCAACCAAAATGTCCATCTACGCGAATCCATTTTCTTCCAAAAACTCAAGTCAGTGAAATGCAATTTCCCACAGACAAAGCCATGTTGACTATCCTTAATCAGTCCGTGCCTTTCCAAATACATGTAAATCCTGTTCCACAGGATTCCCACCAACAACTTGCCCACCACCAATGTTCTTTGTTTTGTTTTATTAAAATGTTCTGTAGACACTGGTTCCAATCCCACAATAGCAGATAGTGAAATTTGAATTCAATAAAAATTCTGTAACAAAGTTAACTGAAGGATAACCATGTAACCATTGTCAATTGTTGTAAAAGCTTGTCAAGTTCGCTGATGTCCTTTGGGAAGGAAATCTGCCATCTTGACCTCGTCTAGTTTAGATGCGACTCCAAAACCACAGCAGCACGGTTGACTCCTCACCGCCTCTGAGCAATAAATGTAGGCCTAGCTAGTGATAGCAATGAACAAATTTTTAAAAACTTGCGATCTCCTTACATATGGTTACCTTTTGGAATGTAACAAGTATTGGGGACATTTGCTGACCATTGAGAACTTAGTGTATAGTTTTCAACATCATTTGCAACCCATCATATATTGAAGTTCATGTTCAAATGCAGCAAAACCTGAATAATACTTGGCTTAGTCTGACTGGTAGCAAACAACTTGCATGCCAAATAAGCACAAGGCAATGACCAACTCCAACAGAACAGAATCTAACCATTATCCTGTGACTCTCAATGTCCATTACTATCACTGATTTCCCCACTATCATCATCCTGGGAGCCCTCATTAATCAGAAATTGAAATGGATTTGCCATATAATTACTGGGACTCTAAGAGTAGGTCAGAGGCTAGGAATCTTGCAGAAAAAAAACTCTCATTGTGACTCTTCAAAGTCTGCCCACCATTTACAAAGCAGGAGTGCTGCAATTCTCCACGATTAACAACAGCTCCAAAACCCCTCAAGACGTTGATGACATTCAGAACAAAACAGTCCACTTGATAGTGATTGCCACCATATCCAAAACCTACCTCACCACCAACTCACAGTAGCAACTATCTACAAGTTGCACTTCGGAAATTCACCGACATTCTTTAGATAGCACCATCACAACTTACAACCACTACTATCTATGACAAGAGCAGTAAATACATGGGAACAAAAACACCTCCAATTCCCCTCCAAGCTACAGAGCATTCTGATTTGGAAATCTATCGTTGCCGTTCCATCCAAGTTCCTGGGTCAAAGCCTGAGAAGTCCCTCCGCAACAACATTGTGGGTGTACCTTCACAAAATGGACAGCAGTGGTTCAAGAAGGCAGCTCACTACCACCTATGAAGGACAACCAGTTATGAGCAATAAAGGTGGCCCAAGCAGGGAAGCTGACATATCATAAATGACTAAACAACTTGATATTCTTCAATGCGAGATAGTTTTTCTTACCCAGGTAGCCCAGTCAAACTCAACAGAGTGTCAATGTGGGTTAAGTACTTTACATAAGCTCAATAGGGATAGACAAACTACTCCAAAATTTATTGGCTAGTGTACAAACATTTATTTTACGTTAGGGCTTTCCAGCTAAAGAAGACATAGCAAATTTAGGATCAAGAGAAATAGTTAAGTACACCGAGGTCTTATTCACATCAAATCCTAAATAAAAATAAAATTGGTAAAAGCTAAACAAAGGAAAGTAAGTCAAAAAATTAAACTGAACAAAACCAACTAGAATCAATGACTGAAATCTCAACATTTATAAGAAATGGACTATCAAAAGTAAATCTATCAAATGAAACCAGCTATCTCAACAGATGCCAGGAGAGAATGACCTGAAGAATAACTCATGTTAATTATACAATAGGAACTGGACAAGATGACACAAACAATCAAGAGACCTCAAATATTCCACAGAACACCAACTTCTGCAAATTACAGTATAAATCTAAATACATCCTAACGTGGAGCGATATAGTTGCTTTCCCTTCACTGGTGCTTAATCAAATGCTTGCATTTGCTTCCTAACAGCACAGCAAAAGTTCAAGAAAATGACTCACTACCACCTTCAAAGAGCAATTCAAGATTGGTAAATATTGGCTTTGCCAGTATGCTGCTATTCTATGAAAAAACACAGAAAATGCTTCTTGTGGCTGCAAACTATTACTACATGTTCGGCAAATGTACAGCATAGAGGCTCCATGGTTAGCTTGGTTCCACCCTCGGATAGCTATCTGTGTGGCGTTTGCATATTCTCCCTGTGTCTGTGTAGATTTCCTTCTGGTGCTCCAGTTTCCTCCCATAATCCAAAGATCTGCAGGTCATCTGGACTGGCTCTGCTAACATGCTCATAGTGTTCAGAGATGTTCAAGTTAGGTGGATTAGCCATGGAAAATGCAAGGCTAGAGGGAGAAGGGAATGGTGGTGGTGCTGATGCTGTTCAGAGGGTTGGTGTGGATTCGATGAGGTAAATGACTAAGGATTCTATAATAATAACTGCCTAAAGTTCATTAAAATAAGCAGGTGACATAGTGTTCTTTGGACCAAAACTTTTTGTAGACACTGTTTAACCTTAAACGGTTTCAGATTCCACAAATTGATACTGAGGGTTGCACTTGTGAACCCAATTGCAGCATAGCAGTTGCGCAGAACATGCAAGTTAAATTGTCATTAAAATGCTAGGCAATATGTATTTGGGGACAATGCAATACATAAACTAAATATGTAAGCCTCACTTAATTTCAGTATTAAACTAAAGCAAAAATTGCATTATCAGACATGCATCTTTATTTGTAGAAAGTTATATTTACGTAATGTTTAGAGAAAGCCTATGCCATGAAATAGTGACATGCATTTTGAAATTAACACAAATTAAAGCACATGCAAATTTGACACAGGGATAGGTATTCACACTGAAACAGAGGGCTATGAATTAATTCTCATTCCAGAACATTACTATAAAAGCAAATATTTTTGTGCGGAGAAACGGAAGACAGCATTCACACTATAAACAGAATCTCCATTTGCTTGTTCGGGTGAATCTGAAACACGGCATGGCATTTAAAAAGAACAGGGAGTTCTAGTGGTGCCCTGGCCAACATTCTTCAAACAACCTCACCACATCATGTTAAGTGAATATACGACTGAGTGCAAACTGGTTGTTGTACCTCTACACCAAATTCACAGCCATGAGGCACAAGAATGTCCATTTATATGCCCACCACAAAAACAGTACTGTTCAAGGAGCAGCTCTGCTTTTAAGATTTTAGAAACTACCTTGTTTACCTCTCGGATTTTAGAAAAGCAGAAGTACCAAATCAGTTTGCAATGTGCAACTATTTATAAGTTGTAATTGCAATAAGTGTTCCTTGCAAGGACCAAAGTTTCCAACGGAAACATTAATTTTCTTTTCTGCTTTAACCAGAATCCTGCTTCAGCCAGAAATTATGGCTAACATTTTGTTTACTCCCCTTCTGAAGATAAAGCAATATAGTTGTCATTACTTCAGGATAAAAACAGTAAACAGAAAATCACTTGATTTTCAGTGTACACATCAGGCAATTACATGTTTCTTTCTCAATACATCTGCAATAATTGTCCCCCACCCCCACAAGTGATCCAGAGTAAAGTGATACATTTGGGCAAGTGAACAGTTTAATGCCATCAGGTAACAAAACAGCTGCCTTCCTGTACCTGTTTGCTACAAAAGCTCCCGCAGAATAAAAATGCAGGAAAAGAATAATCCATGACAAGAGCCAGCTTTAACAGAAGCCTCTCAGCTGTTGGTATTCACATCCTTCAACCCTGACCAGAAGATGTAAAACAACCCTTCCCACTGACCTCCCAGTCAACTTGTACAAGAATTTTAGGATGGGTAACAATAATGAGGGTGAGTGGCATGGAAATCATAAAACATGGATGAATTCAGAAGAATGCCAGTGTTAGAACTCAGCAGATCTGGCAACATCTGTGGAAAGTGAAGCAGAGTTAATGAATCCAATAGGACTCTAGTGAAAGACTATAAGGACTCCGTACATGAACACTATTTCTCCTTCCATCAATGCTGACTGATCAAAGTTTCGCGAGCAGCTTAGTTCAATTTTAAGACCCTAACATCAGTGCCACAATGCTTTATGAAAAATGTTATAGATTTGTGTTTTGTCCTGTAGACGTCTGAAATGTGACTTAGCAATCTTCATACCCATCTATACCTTATCACTCAGCCCATCAGGGATACCTTAAGATGGGTAGGGATGTTGGGTAGCCTGTCTTTCCCTCTCTCGGGTACCCTAAAGTGGACAAGAGATGTTCAGGAAGCCAGAACCTTTCTCGCTTTCCCTTCTCACCTTGACAACAGCGTCAACTTCTGCTCCAGCATCATCTCCAGCTTCTGAGCCTGTCTAGAGAGCCAGTGGTCCACACCGTGCAGCCTGTAGCAGCTCTCCAGCATCAGCCTGAAGTCTGCCACGAACTCGGTGATGCCGCCGTACTGATTGCGCTGGAATTTCTCTTCCATGGTGTGCAGCCAGATAGGAGAAGGCTGAAGAGGGTCGGTCGGCTCTCCTCCACCGGCCTGGACGAAGGGCGCCGTCAGGTTGCGGTGCTTGTCGAGCAGGAAGTCGTTGAGGATACGGCGGCCCTGCTGCACCTCGTAGGTCGGGTCGTCGGGTTCGTCGTCGTCCTCCTCTTCTTCTTCCTGCTGCTCGCTCTCGCCTCCGTCTCGATCCCGGTGCTGACGGTTCCCGAGCTCGGGGGCAACAGGTTCGGCGCCGGCCCCGGCCCCACTGCCGTCTTGCGGCCTGCCCGCTACCCCGTTCGCCTTGGGCAAGAGCCTCCCGCTGGCCGACCGCGTCCTGGGCCCTGTCCCCTCGACCCTTCGGGATAGAGGCCGTCCGCCGGCCTCGGCCCTCCCCAGCGAGCCTCGGTCCTCGTCTAGGGGAGACCCGGAGACTGGCGGCGAAGGAGGAGGTCGGTCATCGTTCTCGTCAAATGCCGGGCCTTCATCCCGCGGGGGTGATGGTGCCACCACTGCCGCTCCGGCTCCGGCTCCATCTCCATCTCCTCCGGCGCCGCTCTGCTCCTCGCCTGTAGGCCTCGGCCTCTTGCTTCGTCTTCGACCCGACGCCTCATCCTCGGCCCGATCGAGCGCTTCATTGTCCCGTCGCCCGAGAGCAGCTTCGGTTGGGCTTCCATCACCTTCAGCCGCTGCCGCCGCCGCCGCCGCTTCCATCCCGTTGCCCAAGCCCACCCCCCTCCACCTCCGGGCCTTGGAGAGAAGCCGGGGAGGTGGTGGGGATGGAGGGGCGGTTTGATGGACTCAAGCCCCCGGAGCTGGGGTCTCGCTGCCTGTTGGCCTCCCTGTCTGTTTTCCTGGCTGACTGTGTCCACAGGAAGGGGGACGGGGGTGAAAGGGGATAAGGGTCTCCCCTGACTCGGCCTGTCGCCGACCCCCCCCTTGTACTCAAGATCCGTTCGTTGTCCGCTTCTCTGCACACTGCGGAGCTCCGGCCTGGCCTCCACTCGGGCTCACAGTCCCGTTCACTCCCATTGGCCGGCGCCTCTGTGATTGGCGGCGGTACTCCGGATGGGAGCCGCACTCCATTGGTTGATGGACATTTGATTGACAGGGGACCGCCGGCGCGTGTGGGCTAAGAGGTCGTTCAGGTTTGCTACCTGTGCTCAGGTGTCACATCCACATGTGCAGCACTGTATTATTTCTGACACCACTGGTTGACTTGCGAAAGAGGAGGTTGCTTACCAGATCGGTAGGATTCAATGACGGTCCTGTTTGCTGCAATAATCCATGTTCCTCTGATCGAACAGACGTTTTACAACTTCTCTTATTACAATTTCCCCGTCTGTATCCTCCAAATCATTCAATTTTTATGCATTCTCGGCATGTGTGTTGATCTCCAGCTCTCCCCCACGCCCCCAAACTTTTTTTTTGGCAGTTAATGATCGGGACGTTTTACGGGGCGGGCTGTTTTCTACGGCAGCTCAGGCTGCTTGATGAGCTGGGCTCGGAGAAAATAGTTTATGCATCACCGTTTCTTGACTTTTGGAGAGCGTCCGGTGCATCATCAGTTTCTGAGAGCAAGCTTTTAACTTCAGCTCTGGCTCCTTTTCATATGCTGCACGAGCATTCTTTTCCAAACTTACCTTGGTTACACCTTGTAATGCAAAAAAATTACAAAGCTGTAAAAGCTCAGCATGTCAGATAGCACCTGAGGTGAGAATATTTATTGAGCTGCGAGTTTTTCTTTCTCCATCTCAGATATCCAGCAACTGCAATTTTCCGTATTTGTAAGAATTCCACCTTTGAATATCGTCATTTTTCTCTCTACCCCGGGTTATTTTTCCATGACTATTTTTATTCGCCTCTACACTTAGAGTCATAGAGTTATACATGTACAGCACGGAAACAGACCCTTCGGTCCAATGCCGACCAGATATCCCAACCCAATCTCGTCCCACCTGCCAGCACCCGGCCGGTATCCCTCCAAACCCTTCCTATTCATTTAGCAAAGGGACAAAATGTGAAAATATTTTTTCATCAACCAATATAATATAAAATTTAAAGAGAAAATGCTGCAGAAATTCCCCTCATTTGGCAGTATAGGGTGGCGAGAGAAACAGAAACAGGTGTTCTGAAGAAGTCATATTGAACTCAAAATATTAACTATTTCTCTCTCTCTCCACAGATGCTGCGGGGCTCACTTGATTTCTCGAGCATTTTCAGATTTCTAGCATTGGCAGAATTTTCAGTTTGATTGTTGAATATATTTGCACAGACCCCAGAGCCACCAAATTTTTTGTGTTTCTGAGAGATACTTCTTGTTAGAAAGTTTAAAACTGGAAATGTGAGGCTGTTCTGGTGGGGTGTATTGACACAATCATTCATATTTTGCTTTTATGAGCATGAGTCAATATTTTTCACCTTTGTTGGTAAATCACTTAAAAATTGTCATTATTTAATTCAAAAACCTCTGTGCACTCTGAGAAATGTCAGCTTGGATGTCAGATCACGTTTTCCTGTCCAGACATTGATGCAACTTTCTATTGATAACTGCTCTCAGCGCACATGTTGTTTCTATACTTGGCCCATTGCCACCTCAGTTTTTTATTTTGTCATCAACTTTTGTTATTTAATCTTTCTTCCCTTCTATCCCCTTTTTTTTTCACCTTTCTCTAAGTTTCCCTGTCTCTGTACTTGCTTAAAACCTGATATATCCTTATCATTTTCCAGTTTTGATGAAAGGTTGTGACCTGAAATGTTAACACTGTTTTTCTCTCTCCACAGGTGCTCCCAGAACTACTGAGTAATTCTAGCATTTTCTGCTTTCATTTCAGATTTCCAGTTTCCACTGTATTTTCTTTTTCCTTTTTAATACTGCATTACAATGCTTACCACATTGCGGAAGAGCATGGTGTCATATTAATTTCATTTTTATGGACAGCAAAATAACAATATTGGTAGGCCAAGAAGCGTAAGCCTGCATTTGTGTTTCGCTTGGAATCCAGCACAGAAACAGCTGGCTGAGTTCTAGGAGCAAGCTGACTATTCACCAACATTGCCAAGAATGGTACATGGCCTGGGAAACTGATTGTTGAATTAAAGGAAATAAAATGCATTGTATATAAACAACAATTAAGAACAGTATTTGCAGCATTGGGTAGACAATGCTAACTTGACTTATCTCTGCTTCACTAGCTGCATTTTATTTTTTAGCTGACTGAATTGGTGACGAGTGGAATTGAATAAGCTGTGTGTGTTCTGATCTGAGATTATTGAAAAAAATCATGTAGAAGTACATAAGCTTAAAAATGGTGTGTCTGCAGTAACTCTCCCCACCATGGGCAAAAAGACGAGGAAATACAGTGGGTGGTATTTAATGGAGGTGACTGGGGTCTCACCTACTGGCTCAAGACCAAGTGAGGGCACTACCTTATGGAAAACCTGTCAGATTGTGCCACTCAGGGATTTATCTGGATGAAGGGAAGTTTTCCCTGGGATCAAGGGTTTCAGGACCTGATGCTCCTCCCACCAGAGGCCAGCTGTTCTATTGAACAGCAGCGCCACCAGGGGAGGCAGTGGTTCCTGCTGGCCAAGGCCAAGCATTGTCGTTGGATCCCAGATTGCGGGTGAATAATGATGATGTGGAGGATGATAGTGGGTGATAGGCGGTTGTGGACTAGGTGATTGACAGCAAGGTCAGGAGTTGGTGCTCAGTGCACTTCTTTCCTTTTCCTATTTCCTGGACACTCCATCAGGGACTGAGTCCCTTTGAACAAGGGATTTCCTATACATCACATCACTCCACCCGACAATGGGAGTTTGTGAATCCAGAGAGCAATTGAAACAGGATTATTGGATATTTTAACACAGTTAGACAGATTCTTCATTAACAAATACATGACGGCATTGAACGTTGGCAGAAAGTAAGGTTGAGTCCAGAACCATAGCAGTCGTGATCAATGAAAAATAGGGAGAGGTCTTGAGGGCTTATTTGTTGTACTTTGTTCCTGCTGGCACTGTTTCTTATTACCCAAAGCACTACCGTACTCTTAAGTCTTCATATATATTTTAGTAGCTTAGCAATTTACCTTTTCTTGAATTCCCTCACCACCCACACCCTGTATCCCAATCATTTTGAAGTTCTTACTTATTTCAATTGATGAAGGCATGGTCACGGTCCAGTCTGGGTCAACCTCCCCAGAGGTACACCTTATCCTCCCCAATGGCTTACCCTCTGAGCCATACACTTCATTTTCCCTTTATTCATTTATGAGTAGTTCAGTCCTGTTCATGCATTTATCTTATGTTCATTGCAGTGCTGCTTATGCATTTTGTTCTTAGCTCCTCAAAGTCTTTCATCAGAACCTCATTCCTAATTCTGCTTAGGTCATTGGCTCTTCCTTTGATCATGGGTCAGCTCAGTGGCTCAATGGTTAGCACTGCTGCCTCACAGTTCCTGGGATCCAGGTTTGATTCCAGCTTCCATACTGTCTGTGTAGAGTTTGCATGTTCTCCCCCTGTCTGAATGCTTTGTTTTCCTCCCACACTCCAAGGTTTTGCAGATTAGTGGATTGGCCATGCTGAAATTGTCTGTAGTGTGAATGGATGTATAGGCTAGATGGATTAGCAATGGTAACTGTGGGGCTACGGGATACGGTGAAGGTCTGAGTCCGGATGGGATGTCCTTCACAGGGTCAGTGTGGATTTGATTGGCTGAATAGCCTTCTTCTGAACTTCAGGGGTTCAATGATTCCATGAGCTGAATCCTCCCCCTCCTAATCCATGAGAAGATATCTTAAACCCTGCATCAGGACTGCAACATCACCTTAAGAAGTCCTAGTTACACTACAAAGACCTTACTGCCCATTACCATTCTAAGTCACTCCCACCAATTGTATAACCTCCTGTATCACTGTGTCATAGTCAAAGTATTCATTTAGTCTGCAGTCTTTAGTGACTTCTGAACAGGCAGCAATAAGCACATAGTTCATAGATTAGGGCAAAGCCCAACTCTGCTTTAGCACTGCAGTTTGGTGTCCCCATTACCTCCCACTTGCTCCAAACGAAAGGAGTAGCCATGGGCACCCGCATGGGCCCCAGCTATGCCTGCCTCTTCGTAGGATATGTGGAACAATCCATCTTCCGCAACTACACTGGCCCCACCCCCCACCTTTTCCTCCGCTACATCGATGACTGTATCGGCGCCGCCTCGTGCTCCCATGAGGAGGTTGAACAGTTCATCCACTTCACCAACACCTTCCACCCCGACCTCAAATTCACCTGGACAGTCTCAGATTCCTCCCTCCCCTTCCTCGACCTTTCTATTTCTATCTCAGGCGACCGAATCAACACGGACATCTACTACAAACCGACCGACTCCCACAGCTACCTGGACTACACCTCCTCCCATCCTGCTCCCTGTAAAAACGCCATCCCATTCTCCCAATTCCTTCGACTCCGCCGCATCTGCTCCCAGGAGGACCAGTTCCAAAAACGCACAACCCAGATGGCCTCCTTCTTCAAGGACCGCAATTTCCCCCCCGACGTGGTCGACGATGCCCTCCACCGCATCTCTTCCACTTCCCGCTCCTCTGCCTTGAGCCCAGCCCCTCCAACCGCCACCAGGACAGAACCCCACTGGTCCTCACCTACCACCCCACCAATCTCCATTTACAGCGCATCATCCGCCGTCATTTCCGCCATCTCCAAACGGACCACATCACCAAGGATATATTTCCCTCCCCTCCCCTATCAGCATTCCGTAAAGACCACTCCCTCTGTGACTTCCACGTCAGATCCACACCCCCCACCAATCCAACCTCCACTCCCGGCACCTTCCCCTGCAACCGCAGGAGGTGCAAGACTTGCGCCCACACCTCCCCCCTCACCTCCCTCCAAGGCCCCAAAGGAAACTTCCATATCCGCCACAGATTCACCTGCACCTCCACACACATCATCTATTGCATCCTCTGCACCCGATGTGGCCTCCTCTATATTGGGGAGACAGGCCGCCTACTTGTGGAGCGTTTCAGAGAACACCTCTGGGACACCCGGACCAACCAACCCAACCACCCTGTGGCTCAACATTTCAATTCCCCCTCCCACTCCACCAAGGATATGCAGGTCTTTGGACTCCTCCATCGCCAGACCACAACAACACGACGGTTGGAGGAAGAGCGCCTCATCTTCCGCCTAGGAACCCTCCAACCACAAGGGATGAACTCGGATTTCACCAGTTTCCTCATTTCCCCTCCCCCCACCTTGTCTCAGTCAAATCCATCGAATTCAGCACCGCCTTCCTAACCTGCAATCTTCTTCCCGACCTCTCCGCCCCCACCCCAGTCTGACCTATCACCCTCACCTTGACCTCTTTCCACCTATCACATTTCCGACGCCCCTCCCCCAAGTCCCTCCTCCCTACCTTTTATCTTAGCTTGCTGGACAAACTTTCCTCATTCCTGAAGAAGGGCTTATGCCCGAAACGTCGATTCTCCTGTTCCCTGGATGCTGCCTGACCTGCTGCGCTTTTCCAGCAACACATTTTCAGTCCCCATTACCTGCCTGATTTCTGGTCACATCTCCTGGAGTTGAATACTAACCAGGCCTTCACCACTAATTAACTGAAGAGGTATGACATCCTTCTGGATAAAGTGAGCAAGTAACTCTCTCCCTAGCTGATGGTCTGCAATGGGTGTACCTCAGACTCCAGCCCAACAACCGGGCTAAATTTCCTCAGGATTCAAAAGCTTACTACAGATGTGCTCCACAAATAGTGCAATTCCATTACATGACCTGCACTGCCATCCTATATTACCTTCTTCTGTTTAGTTGATTAACATAAAAATCAGGGCTCATTTGCTGTTATTCAGCCATGTACTTTATATTTGTTTCTGTACTCCTTTATTGATTAAATTATGTAACTCTTTTTTTTTAACAATGGTATATTTATCAGATTATAATTTAATGAAAGTTTGGAATATTTTAATGTTGACTTTAATTAAATTTCTATTCCTCCCCTCCCCCAGTTCTGGTTAATATATCAAACAATAAAACTAGTTATGTGATAACTTATACATAGAGTTTTGATAGGTATTATTATCATGTTTAAACTTATCATTCATCCATAGTTGTCAGTTCTGCCTTTGTTTTGATGCAGCTTTAATGAAATTAGACAATTTTTTCGGGAAGTCAAGACATTAAGAGCATTTTTAGAAACTTGGATAATTCTCTACTACTTTTCAAATTTAAGTTGGGAGCACTCTTTGTGTTGCTGCAGTAAAAGTCAGTCCCATCACAATTGAGTTTTTTGCCTTCTTGAACACTATAAATCTGTTCCATCACTACAATGCTAAAGATTTTCCTTTGCTATCTGCTCTTCAAGCCTGCCTTCCAATTACTGCTTTGCAAGTCTGTCATATTTAATCAGGTAGAAATTGGAATTTGTTATCTCCAAAGATCAAAATCGAGGACATAAGAACATTAGTAATAGGAATAGCAGAGACCTCAAACCTATTTTGCCATTCAGCAAGATTATAGTTAATCATGGCCTCAACTCCAATCTCTTACCTGTTTTCCAAAGCTCTTGACTCTCCTGTAGTTCAAATTTGACAATCTCAGCCTTAAATGTATTAAAAGACCAAACCCTCTGAACTCTCTAGGGTGAAGAATTCTAAAGTTTAACAAGTCTCTGATAAAACAAATGTCTAATAATAACTTTCTTAAATGGGGGTACCCTTTATTCTCAATTATGTCCCCTACTTTAGAGTGCCCCACCATGATTAATTCCACTCTCTCAGCATTTATACTGCCTCCTCAAAATCTTGTCCCGATAAGATTACCATTTATTCTTCTAAGCATTTTCTGATGAAGGGCTTATGCCCAAAGTGTCGGACTCTCCTGCTCTCATGTGCTGCCTGATCTGCTGTGCTTTTCCAGTGCCACATATTTTGACTCATTCTTCTAAGCTTCAATGCGTATGGACCCAACCCTTCCTCAACCTTTATTCATTAATCAATGTACTGAACCTCCTCAGAATCCCTTCCACTGCATATATATCCTCCTTAAAAAAGGAGACTAAAATTGTACATGATGCCATTGCACTGGCACTTTTTTTTTCCTTCATGTGCAACAGCAACAAGTGTTCACTGTACTAACTCTTTCTCATTTTACTTATTTTAGTTCATGGAATGTGGGTTTGCTGCCTTCACTTAATTGCCCTCTAAGATGGTGGTGAGCCAAATCCTTAAACTGCTGCAGTCTTTGTGTTATAGGTGCACCCACAGTGTTGTGAGGGAGGAACTTCCAGGATGTAGTCTTCATCACTCATGATCAGTGTTAGATGTGCTCCCTTCCCTTTTCCCTTTTTAATTGCAGCTGGATTTTACCCAAACTTGTTCCACTTTCCCTTGAATACTGCCCTCAGGTAGATATTCAGCTTCTGCCATACATTTCTGCCATACCCTTCTGCGGCTCTTCCAGAATCTGGTAACCAGATTCCTGGGTCTGTCCGGTTAACTTTTGTCACCTAGCCAGTCCTTACTTGTCTTTTTCTTGACTAATGGCCTATTCGTTTGTGTTCTGCCTTGACCCTTTCTGATTGAGAAGGCTCATAGTTTGCAATCATTTATTGCAAAAGAAATTGAACATAAGATTAAGGGTTTTATGTATCAATTATACAGGGGGTTCGTGAAACCACACCTTGAATACTGTGTGCAGGTCTGGTCTTCTAATTGAAGAAATAAGTCAATGTGTTAGATGTGGTTCAGAGGTGTTTTCCTAGACTAATAGCTGGAATGAGTGGAATGTCTTATGAGAATGGACAGGCTGGAATAATTACTACTGGAGTTTAGAAGCGTGAGGGATGATTTGATGGAAGTGTGTAATTTCCTGAATAGTCTTGATAAGGTGGATGTGGAAAGGATGCTTCCTCTTGTGGGTCAGTCGAGAACGAGGCGGCATTGTTTTAAAATTAGGAATTGTTCTTTTAGGACAAAGATGAAAATAAATTTTCTGTCAGAGCATTCGACAACTTTGAAATTCTGCATCAGAAGGTTGTCGCAGCAGGGTCACTGAATATTTTTATGGAAAGGGTAGCTAGCTGTTTGTGGGCAAGAGGTTTCAGAAGTAGATGGGAACGTGGAATTTGAAACAGATTAGCCATGACTTTCTTGAATTTCAGATCAGCTCGAGAGGCCGACTGGCCTACTTCTGCTCCACATTTGTTCACGTGATACTTCTAGTCTGCGTTCAGCCCTGTTTAGTTCAGTTGGATCTTTCTGGGCCACCTTATACCTCATGCACTTTACTGTGCCTGTAGAATTAGTGAACCTCTTAGTTCCTGTCCTTTTTGCTGCTGGTTCTCTCCCCAACATTACCAGCTTCTCTGAACTGCCCTTTTATGTTTGGGGGAAAAGTCATGCTTTCAACCAAGTTATACCTCAATAAAATATGTTTCCTGGCTTTGGCAAGATTGGGACTACACCCACTGTTGCAGCATACATGATAAGTTCACTTTGCAAGTAAACTTTTAACCAGTGGGATCTCTATACTTTTCTGCATGAATTATTTTATCAGTGTACTGGAATTGAACTTACTTTCATGTGACAATACTTTTATTCTCCCTATTAGCAATGCAGGCAAGTCTCAGAGAATGCTGAATTCGCGCTCTGATTGCTTAAAATAGCCAATGGTCACCATTCCTCTCAACATAATTCTCCTAATAGCTATCCTGCTCAACAGTCATGCCTGAGCAGACACTGACCACTTTTAATGCTACAATTACTAGTTTAGTAGCCAATAATTTTCCTTTACAAGCTCTTTAAGCCCTGTCTTCCCATAGTCAAAGCCAATAATTTTCCTTTACAAGCGCTTTAAGCCCTGCCTTCCCATAGTGGAAGATCTTGGGGCAGACTTCCACCTGTCCTTTCTCCAGATCCATTTTAATGGTTGAGGATGGTACTACTTTCTTTCTGGTTTCCCTTTTTATTCCAGCTTGTGTCAGGAGTATTTATTTCCCTCTTCTCTCTCTCTGATAACTGATAGTTTTCAGACTCCTTGGATTTATGAGTTTGTGTGTTCACTCATAGTTAACTTATCATAGTAAACTACTACCCACTGTTTGGCTACATATCTCTGGATTGGAATGGGTACTGAGGCTGCGTACTCATTGATGAGAATTGCCTGACAAAGGTTTTTGTAAGTTGTCTCAATATTAAGTGCCCATATCCATTTGGCAAAAGAGCATGGTTGAATCCATTGAAATTCAAGGTATGTCTGGTCAGATCGTTTCTTAATAGTATAGGATTTTTGCCTGCTCTGCAAACACAATCTCCTTGTTGTACTGGCAACTTTAATTTCTCTGCTAGACACGTGAAAGGGATGAAAAAGGTGTCTACTTCTTCCTTACCAAATTTGGGAATTAAATGGGCAAATTTGAATACATCAGCACTGAAGAGTAAGTATACTTCCCTTCCAGAGCTGCCTTCAATGAAACTTTTCCTTCTCAGTATGAGCTGTTTAAATTTAAACTCCTTTTTCTTTTCCGTGAAATTCTCTCTCTCCATTCCGCTCTCTTCTCTCTTTCTCCTTTTCCTAATCTTTCTTTCTCTTTTTCTCATTTCTGAGATTTTCTTTCTTTTTTGCATATTGAAATTGCAGTTCTAATCTGAGTTGTTCTAATTTTAATGTATCCATTCCACTACCCTCCATTTCCACCATAGATTTTGCCATCTGTCTTGCAATTATGTTTTCCTGGCTTTTAGGTAGAAATTTTGCTTCTAAATGTCTGGCATTTCAAATGTGCCTTTTAATTCTTCCAAGAATAATAATCATTTTTTTTCTTGCCACTTAATTCACTATTGTTGTACCTGAGACTACAACTGTTTAGCTGATATCTTGAATCCTCAGCAGCAACAAATTTTATGGAATCTGGTGTTTTAGATGGTGAGATGAGAAATAGCGGAAAGTTTTTCCATCCCTGCTATTACAACTCATCCCCTCAAGATGGCGGTGGAATAGGAGACTCCAACTAGAACTCCTCCACTCCTTTTGTTTCCTTCTCTTTCTTTCTCCATTTTCCCTGCTTTGATCTCTCGGCGGGTCCCAACCTGGACTCTCAGCAGCTCGTGATGGATCCCGGCCTGGTCTCTCGACAGCTTGTAGTGAGTCCCGACCTGTTTTCTCGGCGAGTTTTGGTGGGCCCTGGTTTGGTCTTACAGTGGCTTGTGGTGGGTCTTAGCCTGATCTCTCGGTGGCCTGTGCCAGCTCTCAGCCAGGTCTTTCGGTTGTATCTCATGGCAGTGTCTCTGCTCGGTATGCGAGTGGATCCTGCCCAGGCATTTTCGTGAGGCACCGGGGAGATCAGAGAGATGGCAGCTTCAGCATCAGTGATGGTATCTGCAGCAGCGGCATCAAGAACAGAGAGCCAAGGTCTCCCAGAGAGTGAGACAAACAGAGGTCTCATCAAAGCCTGTTGAACGTTGAACTTATTCCTTTTATTTTGTAGGTTTAAACTACGAAAGACATTAGTGAAAACTATTACTTTTTCCTTTCTTAATTTCTTATTCTATGAAGTAGTGCTTAACTTTTTAACTCTCGTTTCTCTTACAACTTAAGCTAAGCTTTTTTTGTACCTAAGCTTTGTTTGTACCCAAGTGCCTTCATACCTAAGATGGTGCCATGTGTGGCGACATTATACACTTTTCACTGTACTCCTGTACTTGAATATGCATGACAATAAAATCTAAAATCTTTGAGTTCTCTGTGAATGAATGCTTTTGGGATTTGTTTCATAACTTGTTCTGGTGGTTTAGATGATGAGATGAGAAATATTGGAGACAGAGTCTTCCCATCTCTGCTATTACAAATCGATTTTCCTTTTTCCCATCTGATGACCAAGCAACTACTGAAATATGTTTCATTTGTGTATTTTGAGTCTGGCTCCATAGTCTTTCCAAGCTGGATAGTTGCAGGTAGCCCTTTCCTATCTGCTACGTGAAACCTCTCATACAGATGTGAATTAAAACCGATGGTGCAAATTTCTTGATGCCTGATTCAGTTGAACGGTTTGAACGTCTTTAGCTAAAATGGTAATTTCAGTACAGGTAATTCTATTTATTCCATATAAGTTTCCTGACTCTACCTCAATCTGTGGTCAGATGATTGCTGCAACCATTTTAGCACACTTTTCTTCCATTTTAGTCTCAGGTATTAAAATCAGATGATGGACATTGAAAACTTGATCATCTATATAGTACCACTATTGTTACCAGTTTCTGGTTAAAGCTAACCTGCAGGGTGTTAATAGTGGGACACTCATCAATGGTAATGCCACTGTGCCATTCAATGTCAAGGGAAGATGGTTAAACATTCCTTCCCACTTGTCTAAACTCATCGGTATTTAACATCAGACACTGCTGGTGAGGTAAATAATCCTTGTTAATGTCTGGCCAGCGTTAAGTTTGCTAATGTCGTCCTTTAAAGTTAAGAAGAAGGAAGTGGTTATTGATTCTCTGAGTCCATAAAAGTAGGGAGTAGTTTTAACAATGGAGATTGACAGAGCTGTAAGACTGAGTAGTCAATAAACTCTGTCCACAAGGAGGATGTCTTGATTATCTGTCTCACACCTGGCTTGGATTCATATTGACAATCTGATATTCATTTTCTTTCACTCATCAGTGCATTTGGTTTGCCCATTTATTGTTTGCTAAAAATGAGTTTTTTTTAAGTTTCCATGCCAGAATTGGTTCAATGGTAGTACAGTTGCCTGTGAGCTAGAAGGATCAGTGCTGGGACTACCGATGTTCACAATTTAAATTGACAATTTGATATTTGGAGTCAAAACCAAAATTTCTAAAATTGTGGATGGCACCCAGTTGAAGGAGAGAGATTACAATCAACACTGAGGAGGTAAACAAATTGCAGGAAGCTATTAATACACTTGAAATATTGGTAAATGGTGTTCAACACAGATAAATTTGTGCTAGTACATTTTGGTGGAAAGAATAGTGTGTTCAATTAATAGAATGTGCAAATCTAGGTGTGTTTAAAGAGCAAAAGGATCTGAATAAAACATACCAATCACAAAAAATTATGTCACACGGTAATAAAGCCATAAAAAAGAAACAAACTAAGCACTTGGTTTACTTCTGATGGAATAGATTTGAAAGGTAAAGAAATTATGCAAAACATTATGAGAAAACTATATCAAATCTTAGTTGTACAAACCTTACACAGAATATTGTGCAGGCTTCATTACTAGAAAGGATATGGAAACCTGTACAGGATGTGGAAAAATGTGGAAAGATGATACAAATAAGCGATTATACATGTCCAGTAACTATTGACAGGCTTTATGTCTTTTGTCTTGAAAAACAAGGCCAAGGTGTCATTAAATAGCAGCGTTAAAAATTATGACAGGTTTGGATACATCGGATAGAAAAGACTGGGGCTGGATATTTATTGAATTGAGAAAGGAAATAGGTGGGGTGTGATTCACAATCATGGGACACCTGAACTCAACAGGACTATTTGAACACATTCCTGAGTTCAAACAGGGTACTTTCTGACTTTTCCAAGGTTTTTAATTTGCAATGTTGCAGTCACAAAGGGATGAGATCCACTGTACTTGAAGGTTGGTAAGATCTGTATGACTGTCATATTCTCAGTATTTTTTGTAAATTCCCTGCACATTAAACTTTTAAAAAAGGCTGCAGCTCTCAATGAGAGTTTAAAAAAATGAACCTCTGCTAGACTACTTGGATTGACAGACATATGCTGTTTGTGGAGATTTGATCCTTCACAAAATGCTTTAATGTTCTCCAACATTTACTGTTGCAAGAGATATTATTAGATTCCCTACAGTGCAGAAACAGGCCCTTCAGGCAAACGAGTCCATACCAACCCTCCGAAAAGTAACCCACCCAGACCCATTCCCCTACTAATGCACCTATCACTATGGGCAATTTAGCATGGCCAATTTAGTATAGCCAATTCACCTGACCTGCACATCTTTGGACTGTGGGAGGAAACCCGCACAGACACGGGGAGAATGTGCAAACTCCACGCAGACAGTCGCCCGAGGCTGGAATTGAACCCGAGTTCCTGGCGCTGCGAGGCAGCAGTGCTAACCACTGAGCCACTGTGCAGCCTTTAATGATATAGTTATGATGTTGTTGCCAAAACAGTGGCATGTGACCTAATTGTATAAAGCTCTCAGTCTCCATTGTACTGAGCTCTGTCTACCTGTAGCATGATATGCTGAGGGTACTGTAGGTAATGATTGGTTAACACACAGGAGACAGAGAGTCAGGGTTATTGAGTCTTTTTCAAGTAGGAAAGATTTAACGAGTGGAGTGCCACATGGATCAATCCTGGGACCTCAATTATTTACTGTCTACATTATGACATGGAGGACAAGGCAGAGTGTAGTGTATCCAAATTTTCTGATGATATAAAAATAGATGGTAGTGCGTTTTGTGATGAGGTCACACTGAGAAAATGTTTCCATTAATGGGTGAATTTTGAACTAGGGGACAGAGCACAGAATAAAAGAACACTCATTTAAAACTGAGATGCAAAGGAATTTCGTTTCTCAAAGAGTAGTGAATGTCTGGAATTCTCTACCTTAGAGTTCTGGAGTCTAGATCATTGAAAGAGTTTAAAGAGGAGGTTTGTTCAATGTATCCTTTCAGTTGCATGACACTGTATCCTGTTCCACAGCTACCTGATGAAGGAGCAGCGTTCCAAAGCTAGTGCTTCCAAATGAACCTGTTGGACTATAACCTGGTGTTGTATGATTTTTAACTTTGTCCACCCGAGTCCAACGCTGGCTTCTCCACATTTTTATAAATCAAATTTGTCATATGTGCTATGATACACCTCTGGCACAAGCAGGACTTGAAGCTGGGTCTCCTGACCCAGAGATGCAGACACTATCACTGCGCAACAACAGCTCCCTCACCCTTTGTGTTTTTTTTCAAAAACAGGTAAGGTTTGTGTTCAACTGCTCCCTTTCCCTGTATTCTGTTCTTGAGTTTGCACTGACAGCATCTAATGACAGACATTGGTCGGTTCAAACAGCCCGAAGCTCCCTGCAGCAACTTATTTCAGCCACTAGATGGAACCTGGTTAATCTAAACCAAATGAATCTTTTTAAATATTGCAAACAGTTTTGTATCTCCCATATTTAGTGATTCATTTTATTTGCAAATTATTTCAGCTAAGAATAGAGTACAATGCTGCACATGTACAATATTTCAACATGTACAGTACAGTTCCATAATTACAAAACCCCAGATTTACCATAACTTCCTTTGGGAGCTGAAGGTGTGCAGGTTAGGTGGATTGACCTTGCTAAACTGCCCCATGGGGATGTGCAGTAGGTGGATTAGTCATGGTAAATGTGGGGTAATGGGGATAGTGGAGGCTGGGTCTGGGTGGATGTTCTTCAGAGAGTCAGTGTAGACTCAATGGGCCGATTGGCCTCTCTCTGCACAGTAGTGATTCTATTCTATGAATAGGAAGGGTTTGGAGGGATACCGGCCGGGTGCTGGGTTGGGTTGGGTTGGGATATCTGGTCAGCAAGGACGGGTTGGACCAAAGGGTCTGTTTCCATCCTGTACATCTCTATGACTATGATTAATTTAAAGTCATGTCACTTGAACTGTTACAGTCCACTTGCTATAGGTAGACCCTCAGCAGGATGTTTTACAATTTTGACTTCCTTGCCAATGCTTAACTACATTTGATTTAGCATCAAAAGTTATTGGATTCCTGATCCAAGTGTTATTCTGCAAGTGAGATAATGAGTGACATCAGGCTATTCAACGACAGGGGAAACCTCAACCCAGCCAGATTCTGTCTTCATTAAATAATTACACAAGCTTATTAATTTCCAACAATAGCGAGCATAAAGGAATTGGGCAGGATATTTGCAAAATACTCTTTGAGCTTTCGTAGTTACTATAGATCAGGTGTTGTTCGAGTGGGACATTTCACAAGAGAGCCATGTTGGTTGGATTTTTCCGTTCCCTTCAGCTAGATAGACTTTTTCACGTGAACCTGCTTGAAGTAGGAGTTCATAACAAAGCAATGAGGTTAACCAAACATCTGGACCCTTGGTAAATGCCAGGAGTAGCAGACTATCTCTTTAACCAATGAAATCTTTACAGTACAGAAAAAAGCCTTTCAGCCGATTATGTCTGTGCCAGTCATCAAGCATTCTATCTCCTCTAGTCCCATTTTCTAGCACTTGTGCTTCAAGTGAACATTTAAATACTTCTTAAATGCTGTGACTGTTCCTTCCTCTATCACTCTTTCAAGCAGGAAGTTCTAGATACCCACCACTCTACAGGTGAAAATATTCTTCCTTAAATCTCCTCTAAACCTCCTGTTCCTTAAATAAATGCTCTCATGTTATTGACTTATTGCAAAGGGGAGAAGTTTCTCCTCATCTACCCCTACCGGAATCTTGTACACCTCAATCAAGTACCCCCTCACTCTTCTCTACACTAAAGAAAACAACCTGGCTATCTAGTCTCCCTTCATAGCTGAAATGCTCCAGCCCAGGAAATTTGTGGTGAACCTCCTCCTTGCCCTCCCTAGTGTAATCATATCCTTTCTATACTGCAGTGACCAGAACTGCACATAATACTTCAGCTGTGGTCCAACCTCCATCATAAACTCCTTGATTTTATATTTGATGTCTTATCTAAAAAAGGCAAGTTACCCATATGCCTTCTTAATTACCTTATCTACCTGTCATGCAGTCCTCAAGGATCTATGGACATGCACACCAAGGTGCCTCTGATCCTGTATAGGATTAAAAAACTGGGCACTTCAAAAAAGTGAAATGAATGGAATAAAATCAGTTACAGAAACAAGATTGGATTAAGAGAGAGGTGAAGAAAAAACAGTAAAAATAAAAGTCAAATTTTGACATTTTAAAAATGTTTTATTTCAAATGACTACATAGAAGAATGAGATTGAGCATTTTAAATTGTTCTCATTCTATATCCAAGATATGAATTGGCATTGCACTGGCAATTATGATTTGATTATAGTTTTATGAACAAATTTAACTTTTTCCATGGTGAGTTCATGAGGAATCAATAGTAAGAGTTAGCAAGTTTATAAAGATAACAGAGTGGTTAAAGATTGAACATTATTTGTACAAAGTTTTGCAACTCATATTTTGTAGCTTCATACCCTAATTTGTGGACGATTTGCACTTTGATAATAATGATGTGCATCATTAGCATGTTGTTATTTTTCCAAAGAACTCTGGTTCATTGATTTGGACTGATGAGTTGTCACAATGTGAAAAGCTATGATGAATCCTGAGATATTTCAAAGCTACCATGTTGAATATAACTTATATTGTTCATGGTACATCATATGTTTGTTTGTTCCTTTACCTGTCCTTCCACTTTGATTGTCCTGCAACACGTAATAAAATTGGAAGACAAAATGCATTTTGAATGTAAAGAAAGGGCACTTAATGTTAAATTTATTATTCAGTAAGACTGTTATACACAGGTTATGTGAAGATTTGTAAGTTTTCCTTACTCCATCTGATGAATAGTAGGGATGAAGCAGCAATAGCTCAGGATCCCACTCAATCACTTTGCTAAGAGTTATTTTTTTCATCTTTTTTTTCTATCTCGCTCCTCCTTTCTTGCAAACATTGAGCTTTTGCAGCTGTATAGTTATATAGATGCAAATCAATCAATCTCCAGTACCTCACTAGCAACTTGTATTTCTATAATGTCTCTCACATCTCAGAAAGTGTCTTCCAAAAGCAATTGAGAAAGAGCAGACACTGAGTAAAAGTTAGATTAAAGCTTAAAAGAGTAAAAAGCACTGTAAAAGAGAAGGCAGTTCAAGAATACACAAAGGGAGAAGATGAAGGACGTTCTGAGAATTGGAGATTAAGGGAGCATAGGTATTATACGGACCTTGTCAAGACTGTGGTGCTGGAAAAGCACAACAGGTCAGGCAGCATCTGAGGAGCAGGAGAATTGGCGTTTCGGGCATGAGACTGATGATGAAGGGCTCATGTCCAAAACATCAACTCTCCTGCTCCTCCGATGCTGCCTGACCTGCTGTGTTTTTCCAGCACCACACTCTCAACTCTGATCTCCAGTATCTGCAGTCCTCACTTTCTTCCCATTATACAGTCCTTGGCTAACATGCCAGTGCTGTAGAGGAGAGAAGGAGAAGTGACAATTGTGCTATGAAAAGAAGAGGGTGCATTCACCTGCCTCTGTCTGAAAGAGTTGAGAGGGATGAGTCCACAGAATAGCAGAAGGCTATCTCAAGGATTTTCAGATTGATTTATTGAAGAACAGAGATTCGGTAAAATGCTGGAGTTGATGGAACTGCAGACACTGAGGCAGATGAGGACATGGATAACTATGTTCCTTTGTTTGTGAGGGTGAGGTACTGGTGATTTGAGTTGGAAAATTTATTTTATAGGGGAGGTGATGGCCTAGTGGTATTATTGCTGGACTGTTAATCTAGAATCTGAACTAATGTTCTAAATACCCAGGTTTGACTCCTACCACTCTCAATTCAATAAAAATCTGGAATTAAGAATCTAATGATGACCATGAATCCATTGTCAATTGGTGGAAAAATCAACCTTTCGAGAAGGAAACTGCCATTCCTACCTGGCCTGACCTACATGTGAGTCCAGACTCACAGCAATGCGGTTGACTCTCAACTGTCCTCGGGGCAATTAGGGATGGACAATAAATGCTGGCCCAGACAATGATGCCCACATCCCATGCATAAATATTTTAAAAATTCAGCAGATATATGAAGTAGTCCTTTCTTTATTATTTAACCCTTATGTGACTTTTCTACTGCTCCATTTTTAGGGTTTGATTTCTCAGTGCAGGGTGGCTGCATAAAATTCATGGGGTGCCATTAAGTGGGTGTCATTGGAGAAAGGCACTACTGGATCTCAAACTGGATTGTGCAAGTGCACATTAAGTCAGCCTGTCAATTTCATTTCACACCTAACAAGTGGCTTAACAATAGTGACCCAGTTGGCAACAGACTTTGCTGTTTTCATCATATTTGGGAACAAATTTCTGTTTCTGCTCAGAAATAAAATGCTTACCAAAAATCAATACATTTTAAGAAAGGCCAGCTCAGTTCACTTTCTATTTCAAAGTTTTGTTTCAGGTCAGTGAAGCATATTATCTGATGCGGAATGTTGGTAATATTTCAGGTTGTTTTCAATTGACCTGGAGTCTCGCTGCTCCTTTGCTAGTTTCCCTTCTTGCTTTTATGCTGCTGTACTGAAAAGGTTGAAAGTTATTGGTATTAAAATAAGAAGATGAAGATAACCGCATGCACCATGTGGCTAAAAGGAAAAGGGTAGGGAGAGGTGGACTTTGTATATATGTGAACCTTGCATATTTTCTTGTGAATTGGCAAATTTTAAAAGTGAATTAACAGCTTTGGAGTGTGATATTCTTGTATTCATAGCTCCCATGCCTTATCCTCTTTGAATGTTGTGGGCAATAACATGTGGAAGAAGCTACTATCTTATTGGCTTGTGAAGATCAAAATCAACCAATGAAATAGTGGACCCAAAATATGTGTCTGACCCATGACATTCAAACTCAGTGGTTAGCACTGCTGCCTCACAGCGCCAGGGACCCGGGTTCAATTCCCACCTCGGGCAACTGTCTGTGTGGTGTTTGCACATTCTCCCCGTGTCTGTGTGGGTTTCCTCCGGATGCTCCGGTTTCCTCCCACAATCCAAAGATGTGCAGGTAAGGTGAATTGGCCATGCTAAATTGCCCGTAGTACGAGGTGCATTATTTAGGGGTAAATGTAGGGAAATGGGACCGGGTGGGTTAGTCTTTGGAAGGTCGGTATGGACTTGTTGGGCCAAAGGGCCTGTTTCCACACTGTTGGTAATCTAATCTAAACAGTAGTCATCAGAAAGAGCAAAGCAATGGAAACAATAACCTCACTATATAACTTTGCTGCTCAGCGGAAAAAAAGGTAGGTTCAGGACAGAGGCCAATCATTTATGTGGGTGTCAATACCAAAGTTTGTGGCATTTGTTTCCTATCTCTAACTGCTCTTAAACTTTCCAGGCCATATCAAAGGGCAGTTAGAGTCAATTACATTGCTGTGAGTCTAAAGTCACATGTAGGTCACACCCAGTAAGGGTGGCAGATTTCCTTCTGTAAAGAATATTAGTGAACCAAATCCAAACCCTATAAAAATAGATTTCTGGTATCTAAGATTAGCTATCAAATAATTTTTATAAAATAATCAGAATTTATCAATTAATTGAATTAAATTCCAATAGCTGCTGTAGTAGAATTTGTGCCTGTGTTCCAAAATAAAGAGCCTGGGCCTCTGGCTTAATAATGCAGTGAAATTACCACTAAGCCCCCATGACCCCAAAGTCTTTAGACCTGCTGACCTCAGAGGAGAGTAAAATCAAGGTTCAAAATGGGTAGCTAAGCCAAACATTCGACAATCCCATTAGTTAGGTGAATTTCAAATCAATGTTAAAGTATAAGACAGAACTTTGAATACAGAGGATAATGGTATGATTGAGGAGTCATGAGGCCAAGATTGGACATTCTGAATTGACCCACAGCGGAGAAAACAAGCCTGACAGAAAATTGGTCAAACTAAATTAAACAGCAGCTAGCGGCTATCAGCTACTGAGAACAGTGGAAATCAAGATCAAATAGACTACAAAAGTTCAAGGGGAACCAGTTACAATCAGCCCAAAGGTTATGTTTTGTGTATTGGAGAAGTGTCAAACAGTCATTCTGGCATCTTGTCTGCCTGAGTATGTGCAACATCCTGGCATAAAGAAGGGGGTTGGTCCGATCCCATTGGATGATTTGAACCCAGCTCATGATTTGATTAGCCAAAGGCCATGGGACATTTGGAAGGTCCATTGCGAGGGGGGCCAAACACACATATACACCTAGAAGCCATCCCTCAGTGAAAATTCAGCAAAAAGGTGCAGTAAAGACTTAACCTGGCCCAGCAGCAAATCTCTGACTACCTGGAGAAAGAGAGAAGATCCCCCCTGATCTGTGAGACCTAGCTTTGTGGAAGAAAGCCAGTCCTACACCAAACAGGAAAGAAATTCTAATTAACTCAAACACTTGGATTGTTGCAGGTAATATCCTTTCTCAGATAAATACAGGTAGATAGACAGTAAATATTAAGGGAAAATGCCCATATTGTGTTTTAATAAGGAATATTTTGTTAATAAAATCGAGTTGAACCCTTTGTGACCCTTTGTGGCCTCCCTGACAAGAGCATTTTGGTAAAGTGTTTTTAATACATAAACTGGTCAAAGTGTCCAAAGCATGGACAACATTGTCATCCCTGGGTGTGCTTCAATTAAGAGTGTTTGTACAACTTGCAATATCAAACCATACGAACCTGAACTCTCAACATTCAGTCTGTGCCTGATTTAAAGAGGTAGTTGCCCCACATGCTGACCAGGATTCAGGTAGGTGAAAGAGGTGAGGGCCATTAGCCAAGTGCTTCCAATATGAGGAGCCAGAGTTAGTGCAAGGTTGGGGACCCATGGAAAAGGATGTCCAGCATAGACTAGCGCAGAGTATGGAACAGGCAGAAAACAAATGCAACGAAGCCAAATTGAGTGTTAGAGGACCGATGTGGTGACAACAAGCCAGATATTACAGTCAGGGACTCACGATGACACAGGGAAGGTAGGATAGAGTCAAGGACACACAAAGTAAGAGATATTGGGAAGGGTTGGGAACCCAGTCACTGAGAAGTGAAAAAGCACTTAACATAATGTCAGCAACCTGCAAGAGAGAGCGACAGCAGTAAATTAGAAGGAAACAATAGAAATGGCACAGTGCCCACAATGGGAGAAAATACTACGAAAGTGCCTAAATAAGAAGTGACCCAGATGGGTCCATTACTGTGAGCAAATAATGGGTCTAGGATTTGTAGTACAGAAATTCTGGGAGGCCACATGGAAAGCTGAAGGGAGGTGTGATTTAATCCTCAGCAAGGTCTACAGCAATGGCCCGATAGATGGAGCAGCTGAGGTAGGGAACGGGGGGTGGTAAAGCTAAGTAAGGAGCTGGAGGAAGGGAACCAGGAACTGGGGAAAGTAAGAGTCAAAGCAGAAGAGCAGGACCAGGTGAACGTGGTACATTTGAGACAATTTCAGACCCCGTGTGATCAAACATATCAGGAGCCGCAGTACACAGTCAGTGATTGGGACACAACCCAAGCTGATGAGAAATACAAAAATCCACAGGTTGCACTCAGCTTCCTACACCAGGCAAAGGAAACAGAGCCAGCACTGGGGACTATTCAAAATGTCAATGCAAGACATTTAGGCTCAGATCTTATGACGAAGTGTCATTCATCTTTCAATCTGGCCAATTGTTGTATTTGGCAAGTACCCAAGCCTGACGAGACCCAACGGACATTGCAAAAGACAAACACATGCAGAGAATTTGTATCATAGCGGAATTGTGAATTAGACCCGTTGAAGTGACTGAAGATCCAGCAGCACAAACAATTCTCACAGAGCACAAGAGCATTTGCCAGTCACGAATACAACTGCAATCAGATAGAGGGTGAGGTAGTGATAGATGGACTGGACCCAAAGCCACAAAGCATGATGTGGAGGTGCTGGTATTGGACTGGAGTGGACAAAGTCAGAAGTCACAGACCTTCCTTACTCTCCTGTTTTAACGCCATCACCTTGATAACTTATTATGATCTCTCTACCTTAATTAATTTGTACAGTTTTGGATTAGTTGTTACTTTTGTTAGACCCTCAGCAAGCGACTCTAATACCTATCACGTTATTCTAGCTGTTTGGTTTGTCTCCAGCACCATCTTATTTTTATTATTTTGTAATTATCTATCTGCCTCATTTAATTTGATTATAGGTCATCCCCTTCTCTTACTATTCAGCTATTGACACTTTACTTACACCATCTGACACTTCGATCACCTGCAGAGACTTATTATTGAACTCTTCACTCACACCATTTGTATGATCTTTTGATCTCTCTGTTGGTTGATCTCCCTGTCTATAAATCTGAGCCTATATGCTTTTCTTCACTTCACCTGACAAAGGGGCAGTACTCTGATTTCAAATAAACCTGTTGGACTATAATCTAGTGTCTTGTGACTTCTGACCTTTCCCCAAGCAGGCAGAGGGGTGGGAGGTATGTAAACTTGGTCAGATATTATTGCAGGATAATAATAATAATAGATGTCACTTTGATCATCTGTCCAGGGTGATGGCACACAGCCTGTTGATCTAAATCATTGACTGAATTGCCAGGATGCAAATATCAGAAGCACTAATCGGGTAAGAGTACACATATCCCAGCTGTATGTAGTTTTTCCCACCGGAAGCAGACAAATGTGAGGAAGTTGTCTTATGGGTTCACCTCAACAAATCCATGATGTTTAGGTGTAACAACTAGTGGGTTATTGAAAGTAAGACTAAAATGATTATTGCCACCTGAGCACGGACACCACAGGTGACGAGAGGGGTTTTTCACAAACGGAGGTACAGAAATGGGATGTTTGGCCACCACCCGGAGAAGGGCTGGGAGTTAGGCAATGGTGCCCTGTGAAGGTCACGGGGGAAACTATCTCCTGTACGAAATTAGAAATGGGCTAAAACCAGCCAGAAGTGCACCCCTACACATTTGTTTGAGGACTACCCCAGGATCACAAAATGGGTTGTTTTTAAAATAGAGAAAAAACCCTGTATGATAACATATGCCATGAATTGGTACTGGTGAGGGTAGATATATCCAAAACCTAGCTGCCAGAGTGGTGACTTTCCCAACTTCAGAAATTATACTCTTATTTGACTCATCAGCATTTAGGATGGAAAACAGAGATTGACACAGGGAAAGTCAGAGCCAGGCCAGGAGGATGCAGTAAAAGAGACATACTGGATGATTTGGGAACAGCTTACAGAGCAGGAGTGTCCATGATCAATATTCTCAATTTAGCTAATTTAGATAATAAGCCAAGACTTAAACTTAATCTGATCAGTTATCAAGATGCCAAATGAAAGAAAATCAGACAGACCAACACCTGCTAAGGGTGCTGGAAAGACACATCAGGACCATAGATGAGATCATCCGGGTAAAGATAAATAATAACAGCAGGCAGCAGAATAGGATCCTGTGCAGCACCTTTGGCCAGTGGATGATCAAATAATTGAGAGGAATGTCAAGCAAGCTAAGCAAAGATTGGTACAATGTTACATAAGTGATGAGTAGGTATAGTACTTGTTCCCTGAGAAGAAACACCCCAATATTTCAAATGGCCAATATGGCAACTGACCAAGGTGTGGTTTAATGACGATTGTAAGGGGACCCCAGGAAAGGCTGTGGGGATGGTACTAGGGATCCTGATCATAACTCCAAATCAAAAATAGTCACAAGCCTTTGAGATGGAAAATACTAGCACCATCTGAAAGGAAGTGTGGTTAGAAGACAATGGAGGAGAAAGTGAGGTCTGCAGATGCTGGAGATCAAAGTTGAAACTTTATTGCTGGAACAGCACAGCAGGTCAGGCAGCATCCAGGGAACAGGAGATTCGACGTTTCGGGCACAGGCCCTTCTTCAGGAATGAGCAGAGAGTGTTCAGCAGGAGAAGATAAAAGGTAGGGAGGAGGGACTTGGAGGAGAGGCGTTGGAAATGTGATAGGTGGAAAGAGGTCAAGGTGAGGGTGATAGGTCGGAGTAGGATGGAGGCGGAGAGGTCAAGAAGAAGACTGCAGGTCAGGAAGGCGGTGCCGGGCTGGAAGGATTCGGCTGAGACAAGGTGGGGGGAGGGGGGATGAAGAAACTGGTGAAGTCCAAGTTCATCCCCTGTGGTTGGAGAGTTCCCAGTCGGAAGATAAGACGCTCCTCCTCCGACCGTCGCGTTGTTGTGGTTTGGCGGTGGATGAGTCCAATGACCTGCATATCCTCGGTGGAGTGGGAGGGGGAGTTGAAATGCTGTGCTACAGGGTGGTTGGGTTGGTTCGTCCGGGTGGCCCAGAGGTGCTCTCTGAATCGCTCCGCAAGTAGGCGGCCTGTCTCCCCAATATAGAGGAGGCCACACCGGCTGCAGCGGATGCAGTAGATGATGTGGGTGGAGGTGCAGGTGAATCTGTGGCGGATATGGAAGTTTCCTTTGGGGCCTTGGAGAGAAGTGAGGGGGGAGGTGTGGGTGCAAGTGTTGCACCTCCTGCGGTTGCAAGGGAAGGTGCCGGGAGTGGAGGTTGGGTCGGTGGGGGGTGTGGATCTGACAAGGGAGTCACGGAGGGAGTGATCTCTACGTAAAGCTGATAGGGGAGGGGAGGGAAATATATCCTTGGTGCTGGGGTCTGTTTGGAGGTGGCGGAAGTGACGGCGGATGATGCGCTGTACATGGAGATTGGTGGGGTGGTAGGTGAGGACCAGTGGGGTTCTGTCCTGGTGGCGGTTGGAGGGGCAGGGCTCAAGGGCGGAGGAGCGGGAAGTGGAGGAGATGCGGTGGAGGGCACCGTCGACCACGTCGGGGGGGAAATTGCGGTCCTTGAAGAAGGAGGCCATCTGTGTTGTACGTATTTTGAACTGGTCCTCCTGGGAGCAGATGCGGCGGAGACGAAGGAATTGGGAGAATGGGATGGCGTTTTTACAGGGGGCAGGATGGGAGGAGGTGTAGTCCAGGTAGCTGTGGGAGTCGGTTGGTTTGTAGTAAATGTCCGTGTTGATTCGGTCGCCTGAGATAGAAACAGAAAGGTCTAGGAAGGGGAGGGAGGAGTCCGAGACTGTCCAGGTGAATTTGAGGTCGGGGTGGAAGGTGTTAGTGTAGTGGATGAATTGTTCAACCTCCTCGTGGGAGCACGAGGTAGCGCCGATACAGTCATCAATGTAGCGAAGGAAAAGATGGGGGGCGGGGCCAGTGTAGTTGCGGAAGATGGATTGTTCCACATACCCTACGAAGAGGCAGGCATAGCTGGGGCCCATGCGGGTGCCCATGGCTACTCCTTTTGTTTGGAGAAAGTGGGAGGATTGGAAAGAAAAGTTGTTCAGGGTGAGGACCAGTTCGGTCAGTCGAAGGAGGGTGTTGGTGGAAGGGTACTGGGTGGTACGGCGGGAAAGGAAGAAGCGGAGTGCTTTGAGTCCTTCATGATGGGGGATGGAGGTGTACAGGGACTGGATGTCCATGGTGAAGATGAGGCGTTGGGGACCGGGGAAGCGGAAATCCTGGAGGAGGTGGAGGGCGTGGGTGGTGTCACGAACGTAGGTGGGGAGTTCTTGGACTAATGGGGACAGGACCGTGTCGAGGTATGCCGAGATGAGTTCGGTTGGGCAGGAGCAGGCTGAGACGATGGGTCGTCCGGGGCAGTCAGGTTTGTGGATTTTGGGCAGGAGGTAGAAACGGGCGGTGCGGGGTTGTGGGACTATGAGGTTGGAGGCGGTGGATGGGAGGTCCCCTGAGGTGATGAGGTTATGGATGGTCTGGGAGATGATGGTTTGGTGGTGGGGGGTGGGGTCATGGTCAAGGGGACGGTAGGAGGAGGTATCTGCGAGCTGGCGTTTGGCCTCAGCGGTGTAAAGGGTCACTTCCGCCACCTCCAAACAGATCCCAGCACCAAGGATATATTTCCCTCCCCTCCCCTATCAGCTTTCCGTAGAGACCACTCCCTCCGCGACTCCCTTGTCAGATCCACACCCCCCACCGACCCAACCTCCACTCCCGGCACCTTCCCTTGCAACCGCAGGAGGTACAACACTTGCGCCCACACCTCCCCCCTCACTTCTCTCCAAGGCCCCAAAGGAAACTTCCATATCCGCCACAGATTCACCTGCACCTCCACCCACATCATCTACTGCATCCGCTGCAGCCGGTGTGGCCTCCTCTATATTGGGGAGACAGGCCGCCTACTTGCGGAGCGATTCAGAGAGCACCTCTGGGCCACCCGGACGAACCAACCCAACCACCCTGTAGCACAGCATTTCAACTCCCCCTCCCACTCCACCGAGGATATGCAGGTCATTGGACTCATCCACCGCCAAACCACAACAACGCGACGGTCGGAGGAGGAGCGTCTTATCTTCCGACTGGGAACTCTCCAACCACAGGGGATGAACTTGGACTTCACCAGTTTCTTCATCCCCCCTCCCCCCACCTTGTCTCAGCCAAATCCTTCCAGCCCGGCACCGCCTTCCTGACCTGCAGTCTTCTTCTTGACCTCTCCGCCTCCATCCCACTCCGACCTATCACCCTCACCTTGACCTCTTTCCACCTATCACATTTCCAACGCCCCTCCTCCAAGTCCCTCCTTCCTACCTTTTATCTTCTCCTGCTGAACACTCTCTGCTCATTCCTGAAGAAGGGCCTGTGCCCGAAACGTCGAATCTCCTGTTCCCTGGATGCTGCCTGACCTGCTGTGCTGTTCCAGCAATAAAGTTTCAACCTAGAAGATAATGGACCCCTCCATACACTGTTGTGAAAGAAGGAATTGTCGTATGTACCACTGTGAATAAATATCAGTAAACAAAATAAGTAATTATGTGTTCTACCCCATGTATTCAAAGGAAAATGCCTTGTGTCTTTTTCAGTCACATGTTGTTCTAAATTGTACTGTAGAGATCTGGAGCCTGAACATAGACATCACCAGGTTGGCATATAGTAGGAAAGAACAATACTGCATCACCACATTCTTAAAATACTTTCAGTACAGAACCTTCACATGTAACATTCAAACCTCCACCTTTTGTAATAGATCACGTATAATACAATCGGTATCACAGATATCATGAGGTGGACTGAGATTTTTGTCAATGTCAATGACAAACTCAGACAAACTGGTGGTTTATTTGGATAAGTACAACACAGGCATTGAACTTCTACCAGAAAAATTACAGCAGGTCTGGACATAACTGGCACATGCACAAAAATGTTTTTGAGACAGTATTCACCTGACAGAGCAAATTTGAAAGTGTATCAGGAAAATCAAAGTGACTAATTGGTGGGATGACTTCTGGAACTGACCCTCAAATGTGCAATTGGACCCATGGGTATGCTTCCTATCATGCCTGGCTGTGTTGTTCATTGTTTAGTTTGATCTACTCACTGTCCTCATTGTTAAATTCATTCTCTGGAAGGAGGAATTCACCGAGAAACTAACTATGGATTCTGTGTTCCTACAGAAAGAGCTAAGAAGTTAATTAACCCGGATTGTGTCTCAAAAGGACTATGTAAGTTGTTGAGTGGCATAAATTTTACTTTCTCAAATGCTGCCAATTGCCAGAGACTTCAAGGCAAGCCAGTAAATCGTGGCTAGTTTTTAATTTATGTATTAAGTTATTTATATATAGTACTGTTAATCTTATTGATATGCATAAGGAAGGTAGTGTATAGGGTATTATTGTCAATGTATAATGGGGAATCCAGATTCTGAGATTTAGTCTGATACTTGATACATTCCTACATGACAGCGTGGTCTGAGCCTGTGATCTCACTTTCCTAGGCACTTCAACAGATCACAGGAGAGACTGTGGTCAAGTGACTGCAGGTCCAAAATTGGACATTCTAAATTGATCCCCCAGCCGAAGAAATAGAGCCTGACAAAACAATTGCCCAAACTAAATTAAACAGCAGCCAGCAGCTATTGACTACAGAGAACAGTGAAAACCAAGATCAAGGAGGTTACAATATTTCAAGGGGAATCAGTTATAACCAGCCCAAAGGTCGTGTATTGGAGAAATGTCAATCAGATGTTCAGCCATCTTGACTAACTTTTATGTACATTATACACCTCTCATCATGGCAACAGTGAAGGATGTTGGTGCAACCCCATTTGGTGATTTAAAATCAGCTTGTGACCCCATTGGCTAAAAGCCATGGAACACTCTGGAACATCTGGTGCAAGGAGGAATAAAAACACACAAACCTGGAAGCCATCATTCAATGAAAACTCAGCGAAGACTTGCAGCAAAAACTTGACCTGGCTCAGTAGAGGATCTACAATCTGGAGAGAGAGAGAAGATCTGCCGTGATCTTCCAGCTTTGTGCAAGAGAGCTACCCAACACCCAGGAGGAAGAAAATTCTTGTAACCAAACACAAACACGTGAATTGTTGTGGGTAATATACTTTCTCAGATGGATAGAACTAGATAGAGAGTAAATATTGCACAAATTTGGGAAATGCTCACATGGTGTTTTATGAAAGAATATTTTGTTAATAAAATCAAGTTGAACTGCAAACTGAATTCTGTGTCTCTGTCTGCCTCACTGACTAAAGCACTTGGATAAAGTGTTTTGAATGCATAAACTGGTCAAAGTGTCCAAAGCACAGACAACAATGGATTAAGCCAAAGGTACTGGTGAAGTCACAGACACGGTGGTTTGTCAGTGTTTAACAGACCAATAAGCAGCAGTATCCTGAAACACTCAGCAGCTGAGTGGTTAAATGAGTGAGTGAGTGAGTGAGTGAGTGAGTGAGTGAGTGAGTGAGTGAGTGAGTGAGTGAGTGGGTGAGTGGGTGGGTGGGTGGTGGAACATTATGCCTGAAGCTTCCAACTGGGGGACAAGGAATGTGTCAATTTAATTTTACTTCAGAAAGAGTAGGGCAGCTCTGTGTAGTGAAGCATTCAACAAGTTATGCTGAATTTTCAACTATCTGTTTTCATTGACACTGAATAGAACTTGAAAGTATTTCAATGTTGGTGTTATTCAGATTGGCTTAACAGACCATTCTGATTTGTAATAAATATCAGTGCAAATGACTTTTATACTCTGAATATTCATGGCAATACCAGGTTTCACTCAACCTCTTTGCTTCTTACTGAGAAATGAAGGAACAAAAATCTATAGGTTAATTTTTTTTGTTTGGAAATCACAAAATTATGGATTTTTAAAGCATAGGCAGAAAGTGATAATAGTGAGAACCTCAGGGATAAAAATGAGGAGGGATAGAGAAGCATTAACACAGAGAAACACAGAGATAGGGATGCAGGAAAAAGTGAGGACCAAGAAATAAGAAAAGAAGCTGAGAAAAGATTTGATAGTAATGTTTGTTGCGTAACAGCTTTAGGACCTTAAAGCAACTTCGTGATGCTATCATGATTCTGTTCCTCACTGGGTAGAAATAGCACAGTGAGGATGGTGCTCTTACAGAAACACAAGGAATGCTAAGACATGGCATAAGTCTTCCTATGTAAATGTTAGGAACACATGTAGAGAAGCATGTAGAGACAATAGAGTCTTTCAATAATATAACAGTAAGATTAGAGCCTGATGTATCTATGAATGCCGTGTATTGTAGTAAATAGTATAAATGTATAATAAACAGTATTACAAATAACCCATGTCAGACAGTTTTTCACTCTTTCTTCTCCTTAACCAGTCTGTCTTGAACCCAAACACCTGGGCATAAAACCACACCACAGAAATGTTCAAAATTAGGAAGGGACAGAGTAAATAGGGAGCAACTGTTCCTACTAGTGAAAGGGTTGAGAATAAAAGGATACAGATTGAACATCATTGGCAAAAGAAGCAAAACTGATATTTAAGTTGTTAGCGTCTCAAATGCATGGCCCGAGAATGTGGTGGAGGCAGGTTCAAATTCAAAAGGGAATTAGATTACAAACAAAAAGGAACAATGTGCAGAGTTCTGAGCAGAAGACAAGAGAATGGTATTAAGCGAATTGCTCAGTGAAAGAGCTGGTGCAAACATGATAGGTCAAAAGGCCTCTTTCTGCACGAACATTTGTGAGATTCTTTGCCTTCAAATCATTGAAGTCATTATTCACATGGTAGTGTCAATTTTAAGAACATTTCAGATATAATTTTACAGGATTTCAAAGCTTTTCATCTTATTTATGATTTAACAGATAACTGGCACTCAAGAAATGCAGTTAAAAACAGTTTACAGCAGTCATAATCTAGCAGGTACAGAAAACATCGGAAACACATCAAGCAACAAATGATTTATCCTGAGATTCAAAAAAAAACTGCAACTGGTAGAAATTTGGAAATATAGCAGATCAACCACCTTTCTAAAAAGAAAGACTAATATCTTAGTGGGAGATCATTTTCAAATCAATTCTGATGTTTGAGTCTTTAAATGGAATAACACCCCATAATATTTTAAAGTATAAATGTTATTCAAACCTGACAGAATCTGCCAGCAGTATTATTGATGCTCTACCTGGCCACTAGATGGAATACCTTACAGGAGTAAACAAAGCTTCACTTCATAAACTGAAGAAACATTTATTTGGATGTAATTGGGAGTGTGGGAAGGGAACAGAGGGGTATTGATAAAGATAGGAGTTAGGAGGAAACAAAGGGAATGAGACTTGTTTACCTGGTGCAGGTAGGGTTTACTTTACACTTTTGGAGACATTGGGGGAAGATAATGAGGACATATCTTGCTTAAGGTCTACCTACATTCTTCCATAATGGTGCTTTGTTTCTCCATTTTTGGAAGTTACCCTTTAAGCCCCTTGTACTTTCTGCTTCCTTATGCTGCACCGATACTCTTTTGCTTCTGCTTTCTAGCCTACTCAGCCAGGCTTTTAGGCAGGGAACTTGAAGGGAATAAAGAACACACTGTCGAAGTAAAACGTACAGTATGTGAAAATGAGATTTTCAGCTTTCCTGATCACGTTACCTCTCCCCATCACATTCCAAATGAGGCTGTAGCATTCAATTGTCTTTAGGTCTGTAAAGTCAGTTCAACATTCTTCCTATTCACCAGCATTGATCTCAAGTTTGCATGTCTCGCCAATTTTTGTCTGACAACGTACCCAGAGTCATTTTGGTTACAAAAGTTATTCAAGCAGCTATGAGGAGGCATCACCAATAAAGCAGGCCAATTGCTGAAACTCCATTCGTCAGCCCACTGCAGAAAACACCGATATTGATCTTACTTCACCGTTTCATGAATTTGTAAATAAAGTGGATGAGGTTCAGCAACATTAAGAACTTTGAATTCTAAACCAATATCAGTGCAGTTCTAACATTATCAGGGATCTGTGCATTTTGGGCAAACTCATGGCAGGAATCAAAAGAATTCATTAAACAACACGCGTGTTCTGCTCTGGATTGCTGTAGATAATAATTCATTCAGCCCTCAGAAAACCTCAAAGAAATTATCTGACAGATGGGATGAGGAGCTGAATACTAGCCAACCCATCAACCGTCATGACTTTTTTTGCCTATTATGGACTTTTTTCTTCTTGGAACGACAGAGAGACAGATATTAAGGGAGATGAAAGTGGGTGGTGCAGTTGTTATGTTTAGTCAGGTGGGGAGGTGTCCTGAGTGACTGAGTTGGCAGTGTAGAGGGCATGTGGTGTTAATATTGTCAGTTAGTTTGGGTGAGTGGGTGAGTAAAGGCAGATGTTGCAGTCAACAGTGAGAGAATAAAACATGAGTCTTGGTGAGAAATGGATAGAGTAGCAAAGACAGAGTAAGCATGACGTATTGGAGAGAATACAGTGACATTTAAACTAGAGGAGTGGAGAAGGTGATTGACCAGATTCCTACAATCTGGTTGGCAACCTTGGACCAAGTTGGCATGGATTTCTTGTCATTGCCTTCTCTGAGGGAACTCATCTCTACATCATTCCATCCAGCAGGACCTCCAGGTCACTGCCCACAAAGTAGGACACCTATTACCCCCTGTCCATCATGTTCTGGGCAAATGTCAGGTAGTGTCTGCACTGACAGTGCTTGTCTGAATGCTCTTAAGTTTTCAAGGTTTTACAGATGGCCCACGTGCAAAGAATTCTGGTGAATTATAGGATATCTAAGCCCAGCAATAAGAGAGAGAAAGTAATTTTTAAAAAGAAAGCGTATAAGACATGTGTCAGGTAGTAAATAAAGTTGAGAACTAAGCTGAAGACAGAAAGTTCAGAAGGGAGGTGAAAATGTAAATGAAAAAGAGAGGCATCTAACAGGAAAGGATATCCCAAACACATCAAGAATAAAAGGATGATAAGGGAAATAGGGCTGATTAGGGACCACAAATGGGATTTGCACTTTGAGGTAAGGAGCATGGCTGAAATGTTTCATGAATACTTTGGATCTGTCTCTATCTACAAGGCTGCTGGTGATACAGGAGAAAATTCATTTACTAGTAGGGATTAAAATTGATAAAGAAGACCTGTTGGATCAGTCTTCTGTACTTGAGGTTGATAAGACACTGGGACCTAATGGGATTCCATTCAAGGAAATTGAAGGAAGTGAGAATGGAAATTGCAGATGCAATGACAATGACCTTTAAATCTTTTGTGGATATAAGCATGGTGTTGGAGGAGTGGAGCATTGCAAACGTTATACCCTTGGCCAAAAATAGGTTTTAAGGATAAGCCTAGCAACTATAGGTGAGGCAAGTTAATTTCCAAAAACAATTCTTTGAGGTAGAATTAATATTTGTGCAGGAATATGTGGATTGATTTGGAAGAATCAGCATGGATTTGTTCAGGGATATCGTGTCTAACTTGCTGGTATTTTTGAAGAGGAAATAGAGGCATTGAAGAGGGGCAGATATTGATGTGGTATGCACTGATTTCAAGAAGGTGTTCGATACAATGCCTCACAATAGACTTGTGAGGAAAGTGATGTCATGGAATAAAAGGAACAATAGCAATGTGGATACAAAACTCGCTGAGTGATTGAAAGAGAGTTGTGGTTATTTATTGGGCTGGATGAAACGTTTGTGGTTGAGTTCCCCAGGATTAGTTTTGAATTTCTTGCTTTTCCTGATATACAGTAAACCTTTTATTATCTGGCTGCTATTGGACCCAGAGTGTGTTGATTGATCAAATGTTCAGGATAATCAAGAGGTCTACATAACTAGTGTAAATAAACATGGTTAAATAATAGAAATGTAATGCAGGGGTATACACCTCACTGTTATATTTAATTTACAGCAGAAATCACTTAAGTATAATATAACTTTATCTTAAATGAAACTTACAGACAGAGAGCCTTCTCATTTGCAACCTCAACTGACTACTCAGACATCACGGTTGTTCATGGTATTTGAGGAGAAATTGACTTAAAATTGAATCAACCGTTGATAATTTGTGTGGCCATTCAGTTGGACAACAAGTGTATATACATTGCAGTCAACAAATTTAAACACGATAATTGAACAGGGTAATACAGCAATTTTTGCCACATTTGATGCATATCACTTTTGATGGTTTGTCAAGAGTGCTGGTTCATAAGGTACTGGTTCAAATACAGTTTGCTGTATGTAAATCAACTAAGTTTTATCTTACAGGGGACAGTGTCAAACTTTATGAACACCACAAATCTTAGAAAATCTTGGAGGATGTGTGGGAGCAGAGAGATCCAAATGTATATGTCCATAAGTCATTAAAGGTGGCAGGAGGAGGTAGACAGAGCTATTAATAAAGGATATAGTGTTCTGGGCTGCATGATGGGGGTGGCATGGCGGCACAGTGGTTAGCACTGCTGCCTCATAGCCCCAGGGACCTGAGTTGATTCCAGCCTTGGGTGACTGTGTGAAGTTTGCATATTCTCTCTGTGTCATCTTATGTTTCTACAGGGTGCTCTGGTTTCCTCCCATGGTCCAAAGATGTGCAGGTTAGGTGATTTGGTCATGATAAATTGCCTTACAGTTTTCAGGGATGTGCAGGCTAGGTGGATTAGCCATAATAAACATGGGATATAGGAGAGAGGGTGTGGGAGTGGGCCTGGGTGGGATGCTCTTTGGAGGGTTGGTGCAAACTTGATGGGCCAAATAGCCTCTTTCTGCACTGTAGAAATTCAATGAATAGGGGCAAAGAGCATAAAGAAAGTAGGTTATGGTTAATTTATATATGATACTGGTTAGATCTCAGCTGAAGTATTGTGTGCATTTCTGCTTGCCACACTATAGGAAGGCAATGAATGCATCTGATAGAGAACTAAAGTAGTTTACAAGAATGGTCCCAGGAATGAGATGCCAAGCTAAAATGCTCAGAGAGCTAATGGAAATGAACTGAATCACCTCATTCTGCACTAACATTTCTATGATTCTGTGGATGCAATTGGTATGGCAAGGTTCTTCCCTGTCATCACAGAGGAGAGGAATGATGTAGGCACTCTAGTTAATGAAGAGGAGTGTGAAACATTCATTAAGTAAATATAATGAGAAGAGACTGGAGGCACTGATCTTTTTGAAGGTGGATAAAACACCAAAGCCAAATGAATTCTATCATAGGTTGTTAAAGGAAGCCAGGCAGAAAATAATGGATTATCTGAGGATCATCTTCAAACCACATCAGTCATAGGTGAGGTACCCCAGGAACGGAGATCTGTGAACATTGTACCATTATACAAAATGAGTGTGATGTCGAAGCCAAATAATTATCGCTGGGCAGTCTGACCCCAGTGGTGGGCATATTACCAGAATCAATGTTGAGTGATAGGATTAATTGTTACTTGGTAAGGCACAGATTCATCAGGGATGGTCAGCATGGTTTTGTTATGGGACTATTGTGTGTTACTAACCTAATTGAATTGTTTAAGGAGGTAACAATGATAAAGATTGTGCAGTGGATGTAGCCTACATCGATTTTAATAAGCATTTGACAATGTCCATGGCCGGCTGGTCAAAAAACGTAAAGCTCTGGGGATGCTGGGAAATGCAGTGAGTTGGATCCAAAATTGACTCAGACACAAAATCAAAGTTTAATGGTCAACTGATGTTTTTTTGTGAATGGAAAGCAATTTCCAATGGTATTTTTACAAACCTTAGTGCTCCACTGTTTTTAATATGTATTAATAATATAGTCTTAAATCCAAGAGCATGATTGGAAAATTTGGTCCTGCTGCCTAGATCTGGCATAAAAGTTGGCAGTGCAGTTAATAGTGAAGAAGGTGGCTATGGATTGCAGAATGATGTCAATTTGGTTTCAAAAGTGGAAACATGGCAAATGGAATTCAATCCAAAGAAGTAGAAGGCTATGTATTTACGGAGGGCAAAAAAATCAGGGGAATAGTTAATAAATAGGAAGCTACTGAGAGGTGTACAAGAATTAGCGATCTTGGAGAACATGCCTAAAATTGGCAGGACAGGCAAATAAGGTGGGAAAGAAAGCATGTGGGATGCATATGTGATGATTTCCTATTTTGGATGAGGTAATAAATACACAATCAGGGAAGTAAGTCTGGAGCTCTTGAAAAGATAGGTTCAGCCACAGCTGCAGTTTTGTGTACACTACATTATAGGGAGGGCATATTTGTTCCATAGACAGTACAGAGGAGATTTACAAGAATATTCCCAGAGCTTGAAAATTGCAGTTATGATGAAAGCTTGGACAGACTAGAATCATCACAGAGACTTGGTTACAGGGGGGTCAGGACTGGCAGTTAAACCTCCATGGTTTTTCAACTTATCGAAAAGACAGAGAGGTGGGCAGAGGGGGTGGGGTTGCCTTGTTAGTTAAGAACAAAATTAAATCTATGGTATTGAATGACATAGCGTCGGATGATGTGGAGTCTGTGTGGGTGGAATTGAGGAACCACAAAGGCAAAAAAAAACATAATTGGAGTTGTGTATAGACCTCCTAACAGTGGTCAGGACCAGGGACGCAACATGTACCGGGAAATAGAGAAGGCATGTCAGAAAGGCAAGGTTACATTGATCATGGGAGACTTCAATATGCAGGTGGACTGGGTAAATAATGTTGCTCGTGGATCTAAAGAAAGGGAATTCATGGAATGCTTACAGGATGGCTTTTTGGAACAGCTTGTCATGGAGCCCACAAGAGAGCAGGCTATTCTGGACCTAGTGCTTTGCAATGAACCAGACTCTATAAAAGATCTTAAAGTAAGGGAACCCTTAGGAAGTAGCGACCATAATATGGTAGAGTTCAGTCTGGAGTTTGAAAGGGAGAAGGCAAAATCGGATGTAATGGTGTTACAGTTGAATAAAGGTAATTATGAGGGCATGAGAGAGGAACTGACTAAAATAGACTGGAAGCAGAGGCTAACCGGGAAGACAGTAGAGCAAAAATGGCAGGAGTTTGTAGGTATAATTGAGGACACTGTACAGAGGTTCATTCCCAAGAAAAGAAAGATTAACCGGGGAGGGATTAGACAACCTTGGCTGACAAAGGAAGTCAGGAAATGTATTAAAGAAAAAGAGAGATCCTATAAAGTGGCTAAGAACAGTGGGAAATCAGAAGATTGGGAAGGATACAAAAGCAAACAGAGGATAACAAAGAGTGTAATAAGAAATGAGAGGATCAAATATGAAGGTAGGCTAGCCAGTAATATTAGAAATAATAGTAAAAGTTTCTTTCAGTACATAAGAAACAAACGACAGGCAAAAGTAGACATTGGGCCACTTCAAACTGATGCAGGAAGCCTAGTGATGGGAGATAAGGAAATAGCAGGAGAACTTAACAAGTACTTTGCATCAGTTTTCACAGTGGAAGACATGAGTAATATCCCAAAAATTAAAGGGTGTCACGGGGCTGAGTTGAGTATGGTTGCCATTACGAAAGAGATAGTGCTAGGAAAGTTAAAAAGTCTTAAAATTGATAAATCTCCTGGTCCCGATGGGATACACCCTAGAGTTCTGAGAGAGGTGGCTGAGGAAATAGCAGAGGCATTGGTTGAGATCTTTCAAGAGTCACTGGAGTCAGGAAAGGTCCCAGATGATTGGAAGATGGCTGTTGTAACCCCCTTGTTCAAGAAAGGATCAAGGCAAAAGATGGAAAATTATAGGCCCATCAGCTTAACCTCGGTTGTTGGTAAAATTCTAGAATCCATCATTAAGGATGAGGTTTCTAAATTCTTGGAAGAGCAGAGTCTGATTAGAACAAGTCAACATGGATTTAGTAAAGGGAGGTCATGCCTGACAAACCTGTTGGAATTTTTTGAAGAGGTAACAAGTAGGTTAGACCAGGGAAACCCAGTGGATGTGGTCTATCTAGACTTTCAAAAGGCCTTTGATAAGGTGCCACACGGGAGGCTGCTGAGCAAGGTGAGGGCCCATGGTGTTCGAGGTGAGCTGCTGGGATGGATTGAGGATTGGCTGTCTAACAGAAGGCAGAGAGTTGGGATAAAAGGTTCTTTTTCAGAATGGCAGCCGGTGACGAGCGGTGTCCCGCAGGGTTCGGTGCTGGGGCCACAGCTGTTCGCATTATATATTAATGATTTGGATGAGGGAACCGGGGGCATTCTAGCGAAGTTTGCCGATGATACGAAGTTAGGTGGACAGGCAGGTAGTACTGAGGAAGTGGGGAGGCTACAGAAGGATCTAGACAGTTTGGGAGAGTGGTCCAGGAAATGGCTGATGGAATTTAACGTGAGCAAGTGCGAGGTCTTGCACTTTGGCAAAAAGAATAAAAGCATAGACTACTTTCTAAATGGTGAGAAAATTAATAAAGCCAAAGCACAAAGGGATCTGGGAGTGCTAGTCGAGGATTCTCTAAAGGTAAACATGCAGGTTGAGTCCGTGATTAAGAAAGTGAATGCAATGTTGTCTCTTATCTCAAGAGGGTTGGAATATAAAAGCAGAGATGTACTACTAAGACTTTATAAAGCTCTGGTTAGGCCCCATTTGGAGTACTGTGTCCAGTTTTGGTCCCCACACCTCAGGAAAGACATACTGGCACTGGAACGTGTCCAGCGGAGATTCACACGGATGATCCCTGGAATGGCAGGTCTAACATATGAGGAACGGCTGAGGATACTGGGATTGTATTCGTTGGAGTTTAGAAGATTAAGGGGAGACTTAATAGAGACGTACAAAATAATACATGGCTTGGAAAAGGTGGATGCTAGGAAATTGTTTCTGTTAGACGAGGAGACTAGGACCCGTGGACACAGCCTTAGAATTAGAGGGGGTCATTTCAGAACAGAAATGCGGAGACATTTCTTCAGCCAGAGAGTGGTGGGCCTGTGGAATTCATTGCCACGGAGTGCAGTGGAAGCCGGGACGCTAAATGTCTTCAAGGCCGAGATTGATAGATTCTTGTTGTCTAGAGGAATTAAGGGCTACGGGGAGAACGCTGGTAAGTGGAGCTGAAATGCGCATCAGCCATGATTGAATGGCGGAGTGGACTCGATGGGCCGAATGGCCTTACTTCCACTCCTATGTCTTATGGTCTTATTTTCCTTAGAAGATGAGGCCAAGCGATGACATAATCGAGGTGTGCAAAATAATGAGAGGCTTAAAATCATAGAATCCCGAAATGCTAAAAGAGGCTGTTTGGCCCTAATGAGTCTGCACCAACCTTCTGAAGAACCTTCCACCCAGACCCAGCCCCAGCCCCCTACCCTACCCCCCATAACCCTGCATTTATCCACCTAACCCACCTAGCCTACACATTCCCCAGACATTAATGGGCAATTTAGCATCTAACCTGGATATCTTTGGACAGGGAAGATCTGCTTCCTCTAATAGTGAGGTAAATTAGCAGGAGACACAGATACAAGGAGGATTAGAGAGGGCATGAAGAAAAGTGTTTTCACTCAGCAGATGATGATTATCTGGAATTAGCTAGGTGACTTTGTGGTTGAAGTCAAAGCCCTCAACCTATTTAAAAGAAACCTGCATGATCCTCTGAGGCATTTATTTTTATCCCTTAACCACCATCAGTAAATCAGACATGTTTTCCAACTGATTAATTTACATGCAAAACCTGTTAGAGGTAGTGGATACCTCAAAGGTGGGGGAGAGGTAGTGAGGGAGGAGGGGGCTCAATCTAAATTAAGGTGGAAATGGAGAATTACATCCTCAACAGTGCTTATGTTTCTCGAAAGACAAAAAGAGTATTGGTGGACACATCGAGTGCTTTCTCCAAGGACACAAATGTAGCTGTGGAAGTGGGGCAGAGAGTCGACAGCTACAACACCCTCCACTCCCCGCTGCCTAGATCTGTTAATGGCCAACTTGGCTAGGCCCAGGAGCAGATTGACAAGAAGATCCATACCCCTCCACACTGGATACACCAAGATGAGGAGTGATCAGCTGAAGTTCAATTAGAAATACAAATAAACATTTTTCAAATAATAATAATGGGCTGCACCTGCACACAACTAATATATTCATGGGTCATGGACTCCACAGCAACGCAAAATTATCAGCTGCAGTGTTGCAACCTGCAAGGCATGGACCAGGTGCTGAAAAGTGGGATTAAAAAGAATGACTGAGCTGGTGAACCAAGATGGGCTGAATGGCCTCTTTCTGTTCTGTAATTTTTCTAATATTCTCTGGTCCTATGAAGGAAAAGATTGATTTCCAGGGCTGCTCGTCATAGTCAGAGTATATATTCAGCAAAGTAGTTTGTTTCTTGAAAAACCAACATACATGATTTTGCCTTTCAGGCTGCTACAGGCTTTTTATACTGGCAGTGATCTGTGAGTTGACTAGCTTGAGTATTATCAATATGAGTAGCTCATTTGTATTGTATTAATAAAAGTAACCCTGGAAATACACATTGGGTCAATGCACTAAAATGTACTTCACATATTCTGAATGAGTGTTTGAAAATTTTCTCTGCGATACACATAACGTAAACACCCACCATAAAAAAATGCAGCTGTCAGATTATTGATAAATGCATGGAAATAACCCCAAGGCACCAACTTTATTAAATTTCAGGAGCTGGCCAGAATCTAGTCAGCAAGGTGATGAAGCAGAATATTGGAATTGCTACAGAGTGATGTTGTAAAGATGTGCAAAAAGCCTAATTTTAACCCAACAATTTCCTACATGTTGAGGGCACTTATGCTGCACTGGTAGTGTCCCTGCCTCTGAGCAAGAAAACATAGGTTCAAGTTCCACCTCTTCCAGAGGTGTGTCATAACATCTCTGAACAGATTGATTAAAAATATCTCTAATTTTCCACATGTCTTTAACCTCAATGTGCCATTGTGCGGAGATTATTGTGTGAAGGACTGGTGAGACTTCCTGTCAAGAAAATGAGACAAAATATAAAAACATAATCAAAATTTAGAAGTTGAAATGCATGAGAATTTTAGGACATGTCTTTCAGGCAGAAGAGACTGGGGGATTGGTGTGGGTGACCAGTATCAGTACAGGAGATCTAAAACTGCTGCTCTTCTCATGACAGGGAACAATAAATTCTATCTTTTGAGCACAGGGGACTTGAACCTGGGGCTCCCTTGCAGTGGAGTGTACACTGGCCTGAATCTTCCAATATGGGGAACAGTGAGCAACTCCACTTAAGCTGCAGATGTGTGTCAGGATCCTTAGTGCAAGTAAACAGCATGTTAACACTTTTGACAGTGTGTTTCAGCCCACCTGGACTGCTACATGTGTAGATGGACATGACTATGCAGATAGGCACTGGTTGCTCTCTCGCTGCACTGATTTTAACAGATTTAAACAGAGTGTCACGCACTCCTACATTTGCAGAAACTCTGATACAGCTGGTATCCCGAATACATTTCAGCCCCTTCAGTTACAGGTCAGCCCTAACCACCCAACTAGGTCCCAAATGCTGCTCATTATCTCATTGATACAACCCAGCAAACACCGTCCCCCCAACCCAGCTCAACAACACCAGACACGTTTCAGATCCTGATAGTGCTTAACATCCAATCTAATCCACCTTAACACCACCCTTGACACAGCTGAGACCCTGACAGAGCTCAGTAGCAGCCTAAGCCAGCCCAGCAGCCCCTATGATATACATCGTGGCCCCACCATCACCAGTATAGGTCAATTCTTGTTTCTCCTTCCCAACAATGTTCACAACCCACTTCCCACCGAACCACTAATATCAATACCCCTCTTAATGATGATGCCAACGAACTAATGACAGATCTTCAAGGACATATCTCCAGTTGATGAAAAGAAAGGGCTATGTATTTGCTTCAGCTGAGCTTTCTTCGCCTCTTACCCTCCCTCCTTTGCTTCTCTCACTGAACCAAATCTAAATACGGGTCCAAAGGATGTAAAGACCTCAGTATGAAAAGCTAAATGGGTAGTTTCAATCACAATCTATGATATGATCTTCCATAGTGCCTTGTCAGAGTTTGTGAGTCATAATGTAACTTATTTTAGGGCATGTGCTGGGGCTTCTTTTGAGCTGACACTATGAGATTGTTCATTCTTTTTCTTTAAATAGTTTAGTGAAACAAAGATTTCAGAACACAGACAGAATAGGACCAGAGGAAAGGTCCTCAACACTATGAAGATCTGGTGGCTGTCAATGCATTTGAAGATAAACAAAAGAAAGAAAAAGAAATATTGGAGTCAAGCCTGTGTGGCAGATCTTGATTTAGATATTAAGTGAGATTGGTTTAACTAAATCAACTGTCCTCTTTATTTCCATCACAGTTAATCATACAATGTCACCACAGAAAAAAAAACTATTATAATCTAAAGAAATTCAGTAGATTCAGTGTTCTTGGTGATTAATGCCTTCAGTGATACTGTGTTCAATGCATATACTAAAGATAATGTAATCACTGAAAGTTATAAGGACATTCATTCACTGCAAAAGACAGCAGACTCAATGAAAGTGGGGAAAAATTATGTAATGACAATTTTCTAACAAACATTGAAAAGAGAAAAGTCTTAAAACTAAATTGGAAATCTTCAATTCTTCAATTATTTTTAGGGATCATTTGTGAAATGCCAACATCACTGGTCTAGTAAACCAGAGACCAATGCTTGGGGGTTCAATCTCACTATGGCAGCTGGTAGAATTTTAAATCCAGTTAATAAAATCTGGAATTGAAAGTTTATCTCAGTAATGGTGACCATGAAATGATCATTGATTGCTATAAACAAAGGACCAAGGAGAATGTTCACAGCATAATGTTATAATATACAAAATATGGGAAGTTTTTAATTTAACATTTGTTAAGCACAGCATCTAACAAATAAGGTCCATTTTTGTTATTTTTGAGAAGGGAATCATAATTCAGATTGCATTGCTTGTATTCAGTTGGAGGATATTAATTCAGAGCTTATTTGTGTTCATGTATGTATAGTAGCAAGGGGTCTTGTGGGTGCAGTGTCCCTACCTTGCCAGAATGTCCAGATTGAGTCTCACCTGCCTAGAAATTGTGTCATAACATATTCAAGCAGGTTGTAGAGAAACAGCTTGAAGATCTTGTGGTACACTGGTATTACCCCTACCTCTGGGTCAAGTAGGTCTCGGTTCAACTTTCAACTCAGAAGGTGATGGCCGTGACACATCTGATCACTTCAATTAACATATACATAGAAGCAGACTGAAGGTGTGGTTCCTCTTGATATATGACATGTATCTTTTCAAATAAAATTAATAAAGAATTGATGTCAATATTCCAGGCATTCACGAGCTAGTATTCTAAAATTTGGCAACTCTGCTGAAGATACCAAATGTTACAACTTGTCTCAGAGACCTCCTGGTCTGGAAGAAATTTAGGGCAATATGTGTTGGGTGTTGGATTGTTGCAGAGCATATTGCCGATTACAGGGAGATAATGGTCAGGTTAGATTGTAAGATAGCTCTCCTGGAGCCTCAGGAAGTAGGGGAAGAATTAACAAGTTTTTTTAATAATGGCAATTTTCCAACGAGTGGTCATTTTCTCAGAGACAGCACTCCGAGCTGGTGGAGCAGAAAGAAGTCACTGTCTGCAGGGTGGATCAAGGTTGATGATCTTGATAGACTAAACTTGCCCATCAGTTTGTACATTTGTATGTATCTGGGCCCTGCCTGGTTTGTGGCTCAGTGAGTTCACCTGTTTGCAGCTGATCTCAGCGACGGTTCTGAGGCTGCACACCCCTGCATAAGAACTCTTTTTTTTCTCTATTTTTTCCTAACTTGATTTACACATGAATCAAACAAAGTTCATTTATCTTCCTTCCATGTGTATTTCCAGATATTAAATTTCTCATATTTTAAGTAATTGAGATAAAACATCAGAAGATAGGAAAATGATGGACATGAAAAGATACTCATGTCTCCCCAGCCTGTCTCACATATTTACAATGCTTTAATCAACACAAAATACAAACTTCAGTTTAACCAAAACAGTCAATATTGTGGGACACCTGGGCAAATTCATTCATAACATTCTGGTTGAGTTGTCTAACTTATTTAAGGAGGCACATGCAGCCTCTGATATACTTAAGAAGGGGACAAGACAACACATGATTCAAGCACCAATGGGAAATAATGGAATGTAATCCTTCAGACAACGTGGAGTTCAGTAGCAGGTTTGGAATCTGTTCCAGGAGTAGATTAAGCTTTGACACTTTAAGTCAGCCACACATTGCCTTTCCACATCCACATCTTCTGACCACTCAGTGGGACTGTGTCTGATTTTGTCAAAGATTTCTTGAAATTAAAAATTGACCAAGGCCAGCAGTAAAGATTTGATTCTCAGTTTGTTCCTTCAGCATCCCAAATCCATGTAGTGAACTGGTAATTAAACCTGTATGCAAAGCTTGTTCAACAATATTCTCCATGAATTAATACCAATAATAATAGACATTTCCAGGATGCAGCTACTGCAGTGCTGCCCTTCTCCATTGAAATGACTCAAGTTGCAACTGACCCAGAGGATAATTAATCAAAGGACAGGAAGATCTGAGGTTGAATCACAACCCAGAACTAATAAGCATAAAAGAAAGGACTTCCTTAATGATCTAGTGACAGTGTATGCTGCGGGAGTGTTGACCGTTAATTCCCTTGAGTTTAGAAAGGAAATTCAGGATCTTAACCTGACAAGTCAAACATGTCTTGGAGGAACTGAATCAGGAGAAGTGGCAGGAGACAACAGTACATTGGATGGGGAACCAGGCTAGCCACCACCTATTGACTATACTCGAAGGTCTTGCAAAAACCCATTGATCAGATCACTCAGGGCAAAATCATAGATGACAGCAGGCGACAAAATTGCATCCTATGTAGTATCTATGGAAACAATGGTTGCGCCTCCACAAGAGGATATCAAACAAGCTAGCCATGGGCAAGTCTCTTCCTGGATCAGTGATGAACATCTGGAACATCTGTTCCAGGGAATGAAACATGCCAATGTTTCCAGCTGTCAGTTGTAGTAGTTAACCAAGGTGTAGTTCAATGACAGCTGCAAGAAAACTGACATCCCTCGAAGACAGGCGATATTTGTGAATGCATTTGATGAGTTGAAAGATACCCTTGGGAGTATTTTGAAAAATATGACGCTGGTATAAAATTATGACCAGAAAAATTGGATCAAGTATAAATGCAGTTGATAAGAACTCACCAAATATTTGCAAAAATAATACAAAACACAAAGGAGGTGAAAGATGAGATGGAAGAGATTCGATCCATCAACTGGTGGGACGATTTTTGGAATTGGGGTTCAAATCCACAAATTCATCCATGATTTGACTCCTCTCACATCTCACCTTCATACACTTCAGGATAGTGATGGTTAAGATTTCAGGCTAGAAATGTCAGATATCGCAATAGTGAAATGTGAGGAGGATGTTAGGAGATTACAGGGTGACCTGGACAGGTTAGGTGAGTGGTCAGATGCATGGCAGATGCAGTTTAATGTGGATAAATGTATGTTGTGGTTCTGTTCGCCGAGCTGGGAATTTGTGTTGCAGACGTTTCGTCCCCTGTCTAGGTGACATCCTCAGTGCTTGGGAGCCTCCTGTGAAGCGCTTCTGTGATGTTTCCTCCGGCATTTATAGTGATTTGTACCTGCCGCTTCCGGTTGTCAGTTTCAGCTGTCCGCTGCAATGGCCAGTATATTGGGTCCAGGTCGATGTGCTTATTGATTGAATCTGTGGATGAGTGCCATGCCTCTAGGAATTCCCTGGCTGTTTTCTGTTTGGCTTGTCCTATAATAGTAGTGTTGTCCCAGTCGAACTCATGTTGCTTGTCATCTGAGTGTGTGGCTACTAAGGATAGCTGGTCATGTCATTTCGTGGCTAGTTGGTGTTCATGGATGCGGACCGTTAGCTGTCCTATGTTTGTCCTATGTAGTGTTTTGTGCAGTCCTTTCATGGGATTTTGTACACTACATTGGTTTTGCTCATGCTGGGTATCGGGTCCTTCGTTCTGGTGAGTTGTTATCTGAGAGTGGCTGTTGGTTTGTGTGCTGTTATGAGTCCTGGTGGTCGCAGTAGTCTGGCTGTCAGTTCAGAAATGTTTTTGATGTATGGTAGTGTGGCTAGTCCTTTGGGTTGTGGCATGTCCTCTTTCCGTTGTCTTTCCCTTAGGCATCTGTTGATGAAATTGTGGGGGTATCCGTTTTTGGCGAATACATTGAATAGGTGTTCTTCTTCCTCTTTTTGCAGTTCTGTTGTACTGCAGAGTGTTGTGGCCCTTTTGAACAGTGTCTTGATGCAACTTCTTTTGTGTGTGTTGGGGTGGTTGCTTTTGTAGTTTAGGACTTGGTCTGTGTGTGTGGCTTTCCTGTATACCTTTGTGGTAAAGTTTCCATTCGGCTCGAAGGGCAGAATGGCCTACTCCTGCACCTATTGTCTATTGTCTATTGTCTAATAGATGGGCAAGCTCACTGTGACTAATGCTTATACAAGCAACAAGGGGTTATAACATACATTCAACTCCCAGGGTAATCACAATTGTCACTTATATTTGGTCTGATTACTGCATGTTGACTATGCTTGACAATATTCACCTGGATTAACACCACTGGATTTTTCTTTTTTTTAAACAATATTTAGTATGTATCTAAGCCACCCAACTCTGTACCGGTTATTAAGGCAGGATTTTCTTTATTGCTACGTATAGTTAGATCACTTATCATACATATGACAAAAGGCTTAACTAATGTATGTAATGGCTTTCCCCTTAACATGAAGCCTCCATGATAACAGCGAAAACTAACTTTTACAATAACATTTGAAGATTGCTTCTGTTTAAAATGATGGAAAGGTAGCAGCCTCCTAGCTGCTAAAACAGATAGATAGGAAACTTTGTCAAACAGCAAGGGATGTTGGCCAAGTTAATCTCTGAAATCACAAAACCCAGACACAAACAGCAAATAGGTGCTAAAGTTATTAGCATAGCATAAAAGACATATCTGGTCAACTGTCATCCTGGATAGACATATCTCATCAGCTACACAAAGAACGGATACATAGTATGAACTAAGAACAAGACATTCAAGCCTAAAACAATGGAACAAATATTAATAGGATATTTGGAGATTAACTAAGCCATCCAAACCATTGATAGGTGTTAAGCAGGATCTCGTGATTGCTAAAGGTATAGAAATATTTAGAAGTGAGGGGAAAAGATATAAGTGTAGAACTTACCTGTAGATGAAGCAGAAAACCTTCTGGGAAGCTGGGCATGGCAAATGGCAGAGACCAACTGAGTGTCTGGAGAGAGAGACAAGAAAAGAGAAAGCAGCACCTATGAAGTCCAACTGAGTGACAACGACAAAGAGAACATGGTTGCACAAAATTACAAGAGGCCCTGGAAGGATTATAAACTTAATGGGCTGAATAGGATTAGAGATGTTATTGTTTATTATTGAAAGCTATTGTAACTTGTTTCCAAATAAAGTTGAGCTTGTTTTGCATTGGTACCGATTTGTGTTCGTACTGCAAACAGACTGTGGACACCTGGGCAATTTAACTCATAACATTCTGGTTGGAATCGTCTAATTTGTTTAAGGAAGCACATGCAGCCTCTGAAATATTTAAGGAGAGACAAAATAATACATGATTCAGGCTCTAATGGGAAATAATATGTGGAATATTAAACAATACCAATAATAAAAGACAGATCTGGGACCCAGTTACTGGAGTGGTGCCCTTACTTATTGAAGTGGCTCAACTCGCATCTGACCCGGAGGATAATAGAGCAAGGGACAGGAAGGTATATGGGTGAACCACGACCTGAAAGTGACAAGCGTAACAGAAGGGAATTCCTTAATGATCAAGCATATGGGGAGGGAGTGTTGACAGTTAATTCCCCATGATTTGGTCAATGTGGATAATAAACTCAGAATCGTAACCCAACAAGTCAGAAAGACTTCAGAAGAACTGAATGATGTCAAGTGGTCAGCAACAACAACGCAAATGATGGGGAACCAGGCTAGCCACCACCTAGTGACCACATCCAAAGGTCATACAAAAATGCATCACCCAGATCTCTCAGGACAAAATCATAGATTAGAGCAGGTAACAAATCTGCACCTGATCAAGCAATCTGGATGGTTGAGCAACTGAGGGAGGACCTCAGACAGGCTAGACACGGGAATGTCCCATCCTGAATCAGAGATAAACATCTGAAACATCTGTTCTAAGGAAGGAAACATGCCAACATTTCCAGATGCCAATTGTGGCAGTTAACCAAGGTATGGTTCAATGACAGCTGCAAGGAAACTGACATCTACCTAAAACAAACAAGATTTATAAATGGGCGTGATGAGTTGAAAGAAACTCTCAGGGAATATTTTTTAAAATATGACCCTTGTATAAAACTTTTACCAGAAAGATTGGATCAAGTACGATTACAGTTGATGAACACTTACTAAACATTTAGAGTCATGCAGCTGTATACAGCATGGAAACAGACTCTTCGATCCAACTCGACCCTGCCGACCAGATATCCAAAAATAATCTAGTCTCATGTGACAGCATTTCCACCATATACCTTTAAACATTTCCTATTCATATACCTATCTAGATGCTTTTTAAATGTAACTGTACAGGCTCCACCATTTGCTCTGGCAGCTTGTTCCATAAACACTCCACCTTCTGTGTGAAAAGGTTGCCCCTTAGGTCCCTTTTAAACCTTTCCCCACTCACCTTAAAGCTATGCCCTCAAGTTTTAGACTTGTCTACCCTGGGGAAAAGGCTTTGACTATTCACCCTATCTAGCCCCTCATGATTATACAAACTTCTTTAAAGTCACCCCTCTGCCTCTGACCCTCCAGGGAAAATAGCCCCAGCCTATTTAGCCTCTCCCTATAGCTCAAATCCTCCAAACCTGTCAACATCCTTGTAAATCTTTTCTGAACCATTTCAAGTTTCACAACATCCTTTCTATAGCATGGAGATCAGAACTGAACATAGTATTCCAAAAATGGCTGAACCAATGTCCTGTACAGCCACAACATGACCTCTGAACTCCTACATTTTATGCACTGGCCAATAAAGGTAAGCATACCAAACACCTTCTTCACTGTCCTGATTACCTGCAACACTACTTTCAAGGAATTATGAGCCTGCCCTCCAAGGTCCCTTTATTCAGTAACACGTCCCAGGACTTACCATTAAGTGTATAAGTCCTGATTTGCTTTTCCAAAATGCAGTACCTCACATTTATCTAAATTAAACTCTATCTGCCACTCCTTGGCCCACCTGCCCATTTGATCAAGATCCCATTGTACTCTTGGCTGTCCACTACACATCCAATATTGGTGTCATCTGCAAACTTACTAACCATATCTGCTATGTTCACATCCAAATAATTTATATAAATGATGAAAAGCAGTGCACCCAGCACCAATCCTTGTGGCACATCACTGGTCACAGGCCTTCAGTCTGAAAACAACCCTCCATGACTACCCTCTAACTCCAGTCTTCGAACCAGTTCTGTATCCAAGTGTCTAATTCTCCCTCTGTTCCATGTGATCTAACCTTGCTAATCAGTCTATCATGCAGAACCTTGTCAAACACCTTACTGAAGTCCATATCGATCACATCCAATGCTCTGCCCTCAAGAATCCTTTGCTACTTCTTCAAAAAACTCAATTAAATTAGTGAGACATGATTTCTAACACACAAAGCCATGTCGACTATCCCTAATCATTCCATGCCTTTCCAAATACATGTGAATCCTGTCACGCAGGATCCCTTCCAACAACTTGCCTGCCATGTTGTCAGGCACACCAGTCTATAGTTCCCTGGCTTTTCCTTACCACATTTCTTAAATAGTGTCACCATGTTAGCCAACCTCCAGTCTTCCCGGCACCTCACCTCTGGTTATCGATGATATAAATATCTTAGCAAAGGACCCAACAATCACTTCCCTAGCTTCCCACGATGTTCTAGGGTACACCTGGTCAGGTCCTGGGGACTTATCCACCTTTATGCATTTTAAGACACCCAACACCTCCTCCTCTGTAATGTGGACATTTTTCAAGGTTTCGCTTGAAAATTTCTCTAGCTTCCATATCTTTCTCCGCAGTAAACACTGACGCAAACTACTCATTTAGTATCTCCCTGCAGTTTCACATATAGGCAGCCTTGCTGATCTTTAAGGGGCCCTGTTTTCTCTCTCTAGTTACCCTATTGACATTAATGTATTTGTAGAATCCTTTTGGATTTTCCTTAATGCTATTTGCTAAAGATTTTTCTTGACCCCTTTTTGCCCAACTGACTTCCCTTCTTAAATATACTTCTACTGCCTTTATGCTCATCTAGGGATTCACTCGATCCCTGCTGTCCATACCTGACATATATTTGCTTCTTTTTCTTGACCAAAACCTCAATTCCTCTCATCATCCAGTATTCCCTACACCTACCAGTGTTGCCTTTCACCCTAACAGGAACATACCATGTCTGGATTCTCATTATCTCATTTTGAAGGCTTCTCCTGACAACAGCCAGATGCAGTTTTTATAATGAGGATGAATTTAATTCGCAGATGACTCTCTCTGTTCAAGACAGAAGAAATGTGACAGCATTCTGGATGCTAAAACACAGAAAGATAGTCAACATAGCCAAACTGCAGGGGATGTTGTGTATATTGGCCACGTAAATCTCTGAAGTCATGAAACCCAGACACAATCAGCAACGAGATGCTAAAAACATTAGAATAGCGTAAAGGACATTTCTGGTCAACTGTCTTCTTAGATAGTCATATCTCATCAACTAAATAAAGAAAAGATGCATATTAGTAAGCAAGAACCAAATACTCGCCTAAAACAATAGAACAAATATTAACAGGATAGTTGGAGATTAACAAAGCCATCCAAACCAGCAGCAGTCTTTAAACAGCAGCTCATGATTGGCTAAAGCTTTAGAAAGATCCATAAGCAAGGGGAAAAGATCTAAAAAAAATTTACCTGTTGTTGAAGAAACAGACCATCTGAGGAGAACGGCATAGCAAAAGGCAGAGACCCTCTCAGTGTCTGGAGAGAGAGAGAGAGAGAGAGAGAGAAAGCAGCAGTACAACACTACAAGAGACATGGGAAAAACTGTAATCTTCAGGGCCAAATAGAATAGAAAGAGTATTGTTTAATATTGCAAGCTATTTTAACTTGTTTCCTGATAAAGTTTAGACTGTTTTGCATTGGTACCGACTTGTGCTCATAATAATTTGACTGCAACAGTACTATGGTACGCCTGAGCAATTTCATTCATAACATTCTAGTTGTCTCAACATGTTTGAAAAGGCACATGCAGCCATTGATATATTTAAGGAAGGTCAAAAGAACACATGACCCAAGAACCAATGGGCAGCAACGTGTGGAAAGATATACGCGGGACCAAGCAACTAGAGAGGTGTCCTTTCCCATTGAAACACTCTACTTTCACCTGACCCACAATATAATGGATCAAGGGACAGGAAGGTATGCAGGTGAACCACGACCTGAAAGTGACAAGCGTAACAGAATGGAATTCCTTAATGATCAAGTGATAGCGTATGCAGAGGGAGTGTTGACAGTTAATTCCCTTGATTTGGCTAGTTTGGATAATAAGCTCACGATTTTAACCTGGGAAGTCAAAAAAGCCTTGAAGGAACTGAACGATGACAAGTGGCAGGCGACAACAGCACAATTGACAGGCAACCAGGCTAGCCACCACCTAGAGAGCACACTGAAAGGTCACACAAAAATCTATCAACCAGATCTCTCAGTGCAAAATCATAAATGACAGCAGGCAACAAAACTGTAGTCTGTGTCATATTTATGGAAACTGGATGGTTGAACAACTGAGGGAGGATCTCAGACAGTCTAGCCAGGGGAAAGTCCCATCTTGGAACAGCGATGAACATCTGGAACATTTGTCCCAGGGAAAGAAACATGCCAACATTTCTGGCTGCCAATTGAGGCAGTTAACCAGGGTGTGGTTCAATGACAGCTGCAAGGAAACTAACATCTACTGAAGATAAGCAATATTCGTAAATGGGAGTGATGAGTTGAAAGAAACTTTAGGGGAATATTTTGAAATGTATGACACTAGTATAAAATTTTCACCAGAAAGATTGGATTAAGTACAAATGGAGGTGGTAAGCACTTTCCAAACATTTGTGAAAATAATACAAGATACAAAGAAGTTGAAATATGAAATGGATGAGCTTCAACCAGCCAAGGGCCAGCACAATTTTGAGAGTTGGAGTTCAAATTTGCAAATTCATGTATGGATTGGGCTCTTTTCACATATGGCTGTGGTCCTGATTGCACTCACCTTGATATACCACGGGATGCTTGTGGATAAGATTGCAGGTTCGAAAGGACAGATATCCCAACAGATGGACATGCTCCCTATAAATAATTCCTGTACATGCACCCAGGAGTTATAAGATAGAAGGACTGCTTAGGGTTATCACTGATTGTCCCTTCTATTTGTTGTGATTAGTGCATGTTATATATGCATCACAAATCTGTATGGATTGTTACCATGGGATTTATATATTTTATTACAAAATTTTGTGTGTATCAAAGTCTGACAATACTGTACAGGTCACCACAGCAAGATTTTCTGTTTTTTGCATGTTAGTTGAATCACTTATCAAACAACTGATGAAAGGCTTGACCAACATAATTAATGATGTGGCGGAGCCAGTGTTGCACTGGGGTGTACAAAGCTAAAAATCACACAACACCAGGTTATAGTCCAACAGGTTTATTTGGAAGCACTAGCTTTCGGAGTGCTGCTCCTAACAGGACAGGATCATAAGATACAGAATTTATAGTAAAAAAATCAAAGTGTCATGCCACTGATATGATATATCGAACAAACCTCGATGGCTATTAAGTCTTTCATCTATTAGAATGGGTTGCAGGTATCAATTCATTAATATGTAAAATGCAGAACTTCTTTCAAATCACATTCCTGAGATAATTGTGTGAGTTTGTTTGTCTCTACCAAGCATGCACACATACTTTCACATATAACACACACACACACACTCACATGCATGCACTCATGCTCTCTCCCACGCGCACACACACGCACACTCTCTCTCTCTGTCTCCCTCGTATGCATGCACACACACATATAAGTCTATGGGGTGAATTTGCATTTGCAGAATTGTATTTGCAGAAACATTCTGTTTTGTTCAAAAAGTGCCCAACTGCAGGCAGTCAATCCATGCAACATTTTATGAATTCCTACTTTGGAAATAGAACCATTTTGACTCAAAATTAGAATAGTTACAGATTCCAACCTCACAATTTTAAAGTATTGTTTGAGCTGAGATGTCACCTATTTTTAGAACACCTTACGTTATCTCAGGATTGTGACTTGAGAGAAGTCCTGGGATTTACATATTAATTAATAGATATCTGCAACCTATTCTAAAACATGAAAGATGGCACGGTAGCTGAGTGGTTTGCACTGCTGCCTCAGAGCACCAGGGACCCAGGTTCAATTCCACCCTCAGGCAACTATTTGTGTGGCGTTTGCACATTCTCCCTGTGTCTGGCTGCTCTGGTGTCCTCCCACAGTCCAAAGATGTGCAGGTTAAGTGAATTAGCTGTGCTAAATTGCCCATAGTGTTAGGTGCAATAGTCAGAGGGAAATGGGTCTGGGTGGGTTACTCTTTGGAGGGTTGGTGTGGACTTGTTAGGCCGAAGGGCTTGTTTCCACACTTTAGGGAATCTAATCTAATAGCAGTCTAGGTTTATTCAGTATGTCATATCAGTTGCATTATACTATGATCTTTTGCTACAAATTCTGTGTGTTATGATCCTGCACCCCCACCCCCTCCCAGTTACCTTCTGAAGAAGCAGCACTCTGAAAGCTGGCACTTCCAAATAAACCTGTTGGACTATAACCTGGTGTTGTGCGATTTTTAACATTATTAATGGCCTTCACCTTAACATGTAGACTCCCCTGACAAAATCCAGAACCCCCTTTTACAATTAAATAAGAATGTCTTTCGCAAAAGATTCTTTCCACTCAAAATGGGGGAATTGTAGCAACCTCGTGGCTGCTAAAACACAGAAGACCAACTTGGTCAAAAAGCAATGGAATCTGATTTGCAAAACCCAGACCAAAGAAGTCTGGGGTTTGAAGATTTTAGCATAGCAAAGGACATATTCAGTCAACTGTCATCCTGGATAGACATTTCACATCAACTGAACAAAGAAGGGATGCATATTAGGAATGAAGAACCAGACAGTCAAGCCTGAAACAATAATACAAACATAAACAGTGAGTAAAAATGCCATTCAAACCATCGGTAGCCATTAAGCAGGATGTCCTGATTAGTCAAAAATATAGAAAGATCCAGATGCAAGGGGAAGTGATAAAACAAAGAGCTTACCTGTAGATAAAGCAGGAGACCTTCTTTGGAGATTGGCATGGCTAATGGCACTGACCCTCTGAGTATCAGGTATGAGAGAGGAAGGGAGATAGCAGCTTCACAGTCCCACAGAGAAACAGAGACAGTAAGGGAGCGCCTGTGCAAAACAGCAAGAAACTCGGAAAGTTTTGAAAGTTTTGAGAAACCATATTGTTTAGGATTTAAACTATTGTAACTTGTTTCCTATTAAAGTTGAAATTGTTTTGCATTGGCACCAACCTGTGCTCGTACTGATTTGACTGCTTCAGTATTAGAATTAGAATTAGGAACCCTACAGTGCGGAAACAGGCCATCTGGCCCAACAAGTCCACACTGACTCTCTGAAGAGTAACCCAACCAGATGCATTCCCCTACCCTATTACTCTACATTTACCCCTGACTAATACACCTTACCCCTGAACACCATGGGCAATTTAGCTTGGCCAATTCACCTAACCTGCACATCTTTGGACCATGGGAGGAAACTGGAGCACCCAGAGTAAACCCACGCAGATACGGGGAGATGTGAAAACTCCATACAGACAATCACTCAAGGCTGGAATCGAACTCAGATTCGAGTATTGTGGGACACCTGAGCAAATTTATTCATAATATTCTGGTTGGAGTTGACTTAACTTGCTTATGGAGGCACATGCAGCCTCTGAAGTTTTTAAGGAGGGACAAGACAACACATGATTCAAGCACCAACGGGAAGTAATGTGTGGAATGTTATCCTTCAGACATTCAGGCAGCATGGAGTTCAATAGCAAGTTTGGAACCTGTTCCAGGAGCAGATTTAGCTCTGATTCTTTAAGTTAACTATGACGTTAAATTTCTGCTTCCACATTTCCAAACACTCAGTGAGAGTGGTGGGAATGAAGTGCTGAATTTGCCTGATTTCTTAAAATTATAAATGGACCATAAGCATCCAAGGTGCATGTAGTGGATTAGTAATTAAAACTACAGGCAAAGTTTTGTTTGATGATGTCCATCACAAATTAATATCAATAACGATAGACATATCTGGGACCCAACTACTGTAGTGGCACTTTTCCCATTGAAACAATTCTACTCGTACCTGACGTGGAGGATAATGCGCCATGAGACTAGAAGATAAAACCTTCTAATAAGCATAAGAGAAGGGAATTTCTTAATGATATAGCTACAGCATACAGGGAGAGGTGTCAACAGCTAAATTGCTTGATTTGGCAAATTTGGATAATAAATTAAGGATCCTAGCCTTGCAGGAACTGAATGACGACAAGTGGCAGGAGACAACAGCATAATTGATGGACAACCAGGCTAGCCATCACCTAGTGACCATGCTTGAAGGTCATGCAAAAACCCATCAACGAAAATCACACCCTGGATACTATCTATAGAAAATGGATTGTTGAACAACTCAGGGAGGACTTCAGACAAACTAGCCAGAGGATAGTCCCATTCTGGATCAGTGACGTACCTCTGGAATATCTGTTCCAGGGAATGAAACGTGCCAACATTTCCACCTGCTATTTATGGCAGTTAACCAAGGCGTGATTCAACCATAGCTGCAAAGAAGCTGACTTGTACGGAAGACAAGCGACATTCGTAAATGTGATTGATGAGCTGAAAGAAATTCTTGGGAATATTTTGAAATGTATGATACTGGTATAAAACATTGACCAGAAAGATTGAGTCAATTACAAATTCAGTTGATGAGCACTCACCAAATTGCGAAAATAATACAAAACACAAATGAGTTGAAAGATGAGATGGATGAGATTCAACCCACCAACTGTGGCACCACATTTGGAATTGAGGTTCAAATTTACAATTCATCCATGGATTCCGCTCCTCTCATATCTCGCTGTGATCCTAACTATAGTCACTTTGATATACTTCAGGGTGTTGATGTTAAGATGGCAATATGGAACATACAGAGATCTCAACAGCTGTGCATGCTCAGTATAATTATGGTCTGTACATACATCCAAGGGCTATAAGGTAGAAGGAACCTTCAGGGTTATTACTATTGTCACTTCTATTTGTTCTGATTAGTGTATGTCATCTACACATCACAATCCTGTATGGATTATTGCCATGGGATTTTCCTATTTTATGACAAAATTTTGCATGTATCTAAGTCTCACAACACTGTTCTGGTTATTATGGCAGGATTTTCTGTTTTTCTACATATAGTAAATCACTTATTAGACATATGACGATAGGCATAACAAATGTACATAATGGCTTTCACCTTAACATGTAGCCTCCCCTGGCAGCAACCAGGGCCCCCATTTTACAATTAGGTATGAACTCAGATTTTTTTCCATTCAAAACGGGGGAATTGTAGCAGCCTGCTTAATGCTAAAACAAAGATCGATCGCCAACTTGGTCAAACAGCAAGGGAAATTGGGTATGTTGGCGAAGTACACTTCTGAAGCCACAAGACCCAGACAAAAGCAGTAAATAGGTGCTAAAGATATTAGCATAATGCAAAGGACATTCCTGTCAACAGTCATCCTGGATATTCATATCTCATCAACTAAACAACGAAGTGATGCATATTGGCAACCAGAAATCAGACAATCAAACCTAAAATAACGATACAAACATTAACAGGACATTTAGCGATTAAAAAAGCCATGTAAACCATCGTTAGTCATTAAGCAGGATCTCCTGATTGGCTAAAGTTGGAGCAAGATCCAGAAGGAAGAGGAAATGATGAACAAAAACTATAGATGAAGCACAAGGCTGAGCAAGGACACCTACATGACAGAAAGCAGAGACCCATTGAGCATCCAGAGAGAGAGAGAGAGGAAGACAGAAAGCAACTTTGCAGTCCCACAGCAAGACAGGCAAAGAGAGCGCATCTATGCAAAACTTCAAGAAACTTGGCAAGTATTGCATGCTTTAGGGCTGAATCATTTTGGAGATAGTGAAAGCGATTGTAATTTGTTTCCTTGTAAACTTGAGACTGTTTTACATTGGTACCAACTCATGTCCATTGTGAAATGACTGCTTTGGTATTCTGGTATACAGGGTACTGGGCAAATTCATTCATAACAATCTAGTTGGAGTTGTCTAACTTTAAGGAAGCACATGCAGTCTCTGATATAATGAAAAAGGAACAAGACGACACAACTTAAGCACCAATGGGAAGCAATGTGTGGAAGGTTATCGTTCAGACCTATAAAGTGGAGTTCAATAGCAGGTTTGGAATCTGTTCCAGGAGCGGATTTAGCTCTTGACTCGAAAAGGAGAAACTGCAGATGCTGGAGAGTCAGAGTTAAAAAGTGTGGCACTGGAAAAGCACAGCAAATCAGGCAGCATCTGAGGAGCAGGAGAGTTGATCTTTCGGGCATAAACTCTTCATCAGGAATGTGAAGAGGGAAGGGGGCTGAAAGATAAATAGGAGGGTGGGGTTGAGGGCTGGGGGTAAGGAAGTTGGGAAGACGATAGGTGGATACAGATGAGGGGGTAGTTGTGATAGGTTGTTGGGGAGGGTGGAGTGGATGGGTGGGAAGGAAGATGGACAGGTAGGACAGTTCAAGAGGGCGGTGCCAGGTTGGAGGGTTGGATTCCTTAATGATCTAGCTACAGCACATGGGGAGGGAGTATCAAGATTTAATTCATTTGATTTTGCCAATTTGGATAATAAACTCAGAATCTTAACTGAACAAGTCGAATCGGCCTCAGAGGAACTGATCGAGGAGAAGTGACAGGAAACAACAGCACAATTGATGGGCAGCCAATCCATCACGACATTTGTGATGAGTTGAAAGAAACCTTTGTGAATATTTTAAAACATATGGCACTGGTAAAAACCTATGACCAGAAAGTTTGGATCAAGTATGAATTGTAGTTGATGAGCACTCACCAGCTTTTTCAAAAATGATAAAACACAAAGGAGTTGAAAGATGAGGTGGATGAGATTCAACCCACCAATGGATGGCACAAATTTTGGAAATGAAATTCAGATCTGCAATTTCATCCATGGATTCAACACCGATCACACATCCAGCTGTGATCCTAACTGTACCTGCCACAATATACCTTAAGATGCTGGCAGTTAAGATTGCAGGGTGGAAAAGTCAGATATCCCAACAGGTGACTATGATAAATGTCTGCACTATTAGCCACAGGTTATAAGACAGATGGAACTATTAGTGTTATCGTTTTTGTTACTTCTATTTATTCTGATTACTGTATGTGGTCTATGCATCAAAATCCTGGATGGATTATTGTCACGGGCTTTTAAATTTTTTTCATTGAATTTTGCACGTATCTAAGCTTCACAACTCTGTACAGATTACTATGGTGAGATTTTCCTTTTTTTGTATGCATAATAATATCACTTATCTGACTAATGATGATAAGCTTGAGTAATGTGCAAAATGGATTTTCACCTTAACAAGTAGACCCCCCTGACAACAATCACAACCAACTTTTACAACTTGGTTTGAACTTTATTTGCGGAAGATTCTTTCCATTCTGAAGGCAGGAAATGTAGCAGCCTCCAGGGTGCAAAAACACAGATGGATGGTCAACTTCGCCAAACAGCAAGGGATGCCTGGTACATTGGCCAAGTAAATCTCTGAAGTCACAGAACCGAAACTAAAACAGAATGTAATCAAGATATTAGCACGTTGAAGGACATATCCTGTCAACCGTCATCCTGGATAGTCACATCTCATCAACTAAAGAAAGGTTGTATGCATAGAAGCGAAAGGAAAAGATCCAAATAAAGAACTTACGTGTAGGTAAAGAAGGACAACTTCCAAGGAGACCAGCATGTCAAAAGGTAGCAGCCCACTGAGAGTCCAGGAAGAGAGAGAGAGAGAGAGGTAAAGGGAGTGCAGGTTTGCACTCCCACAGTGAGATAGAGATGCAGAGAGAGCACCTGCGCAAAACCGTAAGAGTCTTGGGGGTGTCTTGTCAGCTTTAGGGCTAAGTAGGTTCAGAGATAATATTGTTTATTATGAAAAGCAGTTGAAACTAGCTTGCTAATAACATTGAAACTGTTTTGCATTGATACCAACTTGTGTTCATAGTGATTTGATTGCTTCAGTTTTGTGACAATTAAGAAAACAGCACAATTAACGAGCAACCTGGCTAGACACCACTTAGTGGCCATACTCGAAGGCCATGAAAAAATCCATCAACCAGATCATTCTGGATAAAATCATAGGTGACAGCAGACAAAAAAATGGCATCCTTCGTTGTACTTATGGAAACTGGATGGTTGAGCAACTGAAGGAGGATCTCAGACAGACTAGCCAGGGGAAAGTCCCATCTTGGATTAGCAATGAACATTTGGAACATCTGTTCCAGGGAATGAAATTGCTAATTGAGGCAGTTATCCAAGGTGTGAATCAAGACAGCTGCAAGGAGACTCTCTGTGAGGCCTTAGACATGGTGCTATGGATTCCAATGATCCCAATGACAGAGTTAGGCTGAGAAACTTCAGCATTATAAAGAAGGGAATGTGGCTCCTGATACTCTCCCATAAGGCATAGAAAAAAAAAGGGGATATTGATTGGGACCACTCTAAGTAAATGCAAAAAAACAGACAAACATTGTACGTCCATACCCTGTATAAGCCAACGATTATGCCTTACATGATTTTAAAACAAGTGGTATTGAATACAGTACTGGGGAGGCGGAGAGGCTGAGGACTGACATCACGCGAGTCTCTTACAGGGCAAGGGCGAATACACCCCTTAGTCCAGAAATACCGGTAACAGAATTCAACCTGCAAAGTCACTGACACTAGTTTTTGTATGAGACCTCATATCGCTGCATGGATAGCCCTGACAGAACTAACTGACATCTATTGAAGGCAAATGACTTTCGGTTAAGCGAGTGATGAGAATGCCTTGAGAAACATTTTGAAAAATATGATATAAGAACAAAACTTTTATCAGACAGATTACAACATACAGAAATAGTTGATGAGTGTCCACAAAACCTTTGCTAAAATAATACGACACACACAAAGGAGTTAAAAGATGCGGTAGACGAGGTTCAGCCCACCAGTTGTTGGGATGTCTTTGGAATTGTTGTTTAAATATACAAATCCATCCATGGATCACATAGATTCCAGGAATAGATTTAGCCAGGCTCTTTATGTCAGTCACAGCATAAATTTATTGCTTCTATGTTTCACAACCACTGTGAGTGCCCAGGAGGATTTCTCAGGAGGCTCAGGGTTTCATGGCAGGTTGTTGCTGACATCTGCAGTAACTGGACAACACTACACCCTGGCTGGAGATCGAATGACTGAACTATATGATGTTTCATGAATCTGCATTCACCACAGGATTGGAGAGAGAAAGGATCTAACAGGGCTCCCCTCTGGCCTCAGCATGCAGCTGCAGTTTCTGGGGAACTGACTTCCAAGAAGCTGGGAGTCTGCTGTCAGGCAGAGAAAAGTCACTTTCTGTGTAGCAGAAGTGTTCAGAGCAGCAGCCTCTCAGCTGGACGGAGAGGGAACAGAATAAGCATTTTACAATCAGGGAGCATTGGCATAATTTCCTTGGCGATGATTCATTAGCACAGGATTCCAAATTCAACGTAACTTGCTGTTTAGTATGCTAATGTAGGTGAGCAAGACCACCTTTACCTTGACTTAATTTTTGAAATACCAAGTATATTACATTTACTTACACACGTGAGTGAGAGTATTATGTCTCTCTGAAGATTTGCTTCCTCAAGAAACTCAAATAATTTCTCCATGTCAATTCATCTTCCTGAATTTACTTGAACTTTGGTGGATCACTGTTTGATTTCCTAAAGTTATTCCTAAAACTTTCATCGTACAAGATTCCCGAACTTTCCTAATGAATGACATCAGGCTAACTGTCCAGTAGGTCTTTGCTTTTTCTCTTCTTCCTATACTTTGTCATGGAATTACATGTTGACCAAACCTCAGTCAGAAGAGTCCACTGTAGAACTGAGTGAATTTTGAATTATCATTCCTGATTCCTGATGATCCCTGATGTAGAGGTGCTGGTGTTGGCCTGGGATGTTAGTCTTCTGAGAAAGTCAGAAGTCACATGACACCAAGTAATAGTCCAACAGGTTTATTTGAAATCACAAGCCGTCAGGCACAGTGAGAGAACAGGGCAAACAGACACCGAGTTAAAAGGCCGAGAGATCAAGGGCCGAGAGCTCAAAAGATCATACAACTGGTGTGAGTGGCGTCAGATAATAAGTCTCTGCAAGTGACCAAGAATGTTAGACGGTGTGTAAAGTATTCATGAAGTTGATGTCAGTGCTGCACTATCATAACAGCAGGCAAAGCAATAGGAAATTACAAAAGGTGACATCTCAGGTCAGATACTGAATTACAATATTGTTTACAATATGTCTCAGAGTTTTCACCTGGAATCAGGCTGATTTTATTCTGAAAGCTGGAAATTATAAGATGCCACAATGACTGACTGTGACTACAAATTGTCTTTTTTTTAAGCCATCTTCATGGATTTGGAACTTGGCTATCAGTCTCTGCTCAGCGATTCTGTGTCATTGTGTATCTCAAAGTCCACCTTGGAGGATGCTGACCTGAAGATCGGAGGCTGAATGCCTTTGCCTGCTAAAGTCAAAGAATGAGAGGGACCATTCCTGTTTGGCATTTGTTGCGCGGTGTCCATTCACCTATTGGCATAGCATGGTCTTGCCAATACACCATGCCTCAGGCCATCCTAGCCTGCAGTGTATGATCACATTAATTATTACTCAAGCCTCTAAGCAATCAGCTCCAGCAGCTTTAGTGGCTTGTAACTTGTTGCAGCACAATTTCTCTGTTAGTCTTAATCATATTAATTTTCCTTCACTGATTACTCCCTGAGCTGACCTTTTTTTCAGGACTGTTACTGTTACAGAATATTTGTTCCATTTCTCTAATGTCTACTCATTGCCCAGGATAATTTCTCTTATCTCTGCCTTCAAGGTACGACATTTCCTTAACTGTTCTCATCACCTTTCTGGACTTTGGGTGACTAGAAGGTAGAGGTGTATTTAGTAGACAGGTAATGTATTGCTCACCATGATGTGATAATACAGCTGGTATAAAATAATCTGATAGACTTGTCAACAGCTAACCTGATACTGGTAAGACCCAGGTTAGTTTTACCGTCCAGATCTTGTGTCCATCAATCACTGTGTTGGCCAACACCTTCTGCACCTATCTGCCCAAGTAGTACCTGCTCTTCTCACCCTGCATAGCAGTTGGACGGTGTTTGAGAGAGTAAAAATTCCATATATTAAAGGATGGTGTTCACTATTTAAATAATTTGGCAATCTGCAGGGAATCAACCTGGCAGCATTCAATACCAGGGGTGACAGAGAAGTACACGGCAAGTAAATGATGAACTAGAAGCACTTTATTTTGCAATATACGATAATATCAGGATAACGTCAGTGTGGAGCATCCACTGATCGGGGTGCGGATTACAGAGCAGCTGATTCTCCTGATTGTTGTGTTCCCCACTCTGACACCAGGAATCTCACTCCATGACTCATGCACCAGTTGGAAACATTGTGTGGAATCTTAACCTGATAGACTTTTGAAGACAGTGAGGAGATTGGTAGAGAGTTGGGAACTTGCTTGATTCAGGAGTAGACCTTCTTATAGCTTTTAAAGTCAGTCACGGCATGAACAGCCTACTTCCACATTTCCTACCACTCAATGAGGATGGCTGGGATGTTATGCTGAGCATTTGGAATGACTGAACTGACAGTACAGAACGGAATTCCTGGAAGGTTGCCCTTGGGGATCTGGACACTGAGCTGGCGGTCTTGTTGTAGTTTCCGAGGGACTAATATGAGACGATATTTACTAAGGATGGGAGGAAGAGGCAGGCTATCAAGCTGTGGATGGAAGTGTTTGAGGGATTGAGCAACAGGAGTCTCCCCCTCAATGAAGAGAACAGAACTGCAAGGACAGGCTGAATAGTGACAGGTTTACTGACAACCACTGTGTGTCCAGCTAGTAGTCTAATGGGAAGGAGGTCTTGCTCAGCGAGGCTGCAGATGCCAGCACTGACCTGCCATGACAGACTGAACCTCCTGACACAGTGGGAATCCCACATGTCGAGACAGCTGACCCTCTATATGTAGACCCTGTTTAGGGGTCGCACCTCCTGCCAGCTGGTGCTCAGTATCCAGCAGCTTGGTCAGTAGAGTGCCATGTGGCTGAGGAGAAGGCAGCTGGTGCTGCTGCTGCTGGTTTTGCTCCTACTGCTGCTGATGCGGCTGGTGTTCAGAGGCTCACAGTGGAACTGCAGAAGCTGTTCCCATGCTGTGATGAAGGCTAGCAGCAGGGAAAGGTGGATCAGGGAATGTGAAGAGCATGACAGGGCACCAACCTCTCAAGTACACATTGCTGCAGCTCCGCAGTTTCATAGTTTGTCTTAACCTGCCACTTTCTCTTTGTAAGACATAATGCACTGTGTTGTTAGCTTGATGGCCTTGCTTTCTCCATCCAGCACTGTTGGATGTTGATTATTTTTTCAAGGATTACAATTTTGCATTTACCTACCCGATGCTTATGTTATGGTATTGCTCTCACACATAAAGGCACCCTGTTTAAATCTGGAGTGGAGCTGGGGATTACCCATCTGTTTGTCAACTTTTGTGGGTCTAACCCCTTGTATCACCCACGTGATTGCTCTTCACAGTGAAAACCTGCCTAATGTGTCATCTTGACCAAGGGAGCCATGATGCAATGTGTCTAGTTTTTTAATCATGTGATGTGCATGGTTAACAAGGCCAATTAATTTTGGTTAACCCTTAATTTCCACTTAAAACCAGTGCATTTCATCAGGTCTTGGTTTAGATTAGATTAGATTACATTACATTACAGTGTAGAAACAGGCCCTTCGGCCCAACAAGTGCACACCGCCCCGCCGAAGCGCAACCCCCCATACCCCTACATTTACCCCTATACCTAACACTACGGGCAATCTAGCATGGCCAATTCACCTGACCTGCATATCTTTGGACTGTGGGAGGAAACCAGAGCACCCGGAGGAAACCCACGCAGACACGGGGAGAACGTGCAAACTCCACACAATCAGTCACCTGAGGCGGGAATTGAACCCGGGTCTCTGGCGCTGTGAGGCAGCAGTGCTAACCACTGTGCCACCGTGCCGCCCATGGTGGTTCACCCACATAATGGCAAATTCCAGACCTTTGACCCAGTGATGCTGAATTAATAATAATAATAGAAGGCTAACATTATTACTTCTGTTTTCTATGTAGAGACACAACCTTGCTCCGCACTAAAAGTTGATATCTCATTTTCAACAGCTTACATTTCAAATCCTACTGAAATTTTAAGTTATCTCCATCATGTCTACTGTCCTCAAAACACTTTCATTTTGAATGAAGCCTCCTAGCCAATATTTGAACATTCATCAAAGAGCTATTTTGTAGTAGTACCAACGCATGAAAAATACTGAGTTCTGAGGATCATCACCTCTAGTTCATGCAGTGTTTCAAAGGGGAGCTGTGCAAACTTCACTGACAGAACCAGGATAACTGGAGAAATCTCCCTGAGCTAACTGTTGAATTTAATGAGTTGTTGAACTGTTGACCTTAACATAAAGTGGGGAATGTGGACTGAAGTTGAAGTGTCCAGTCTAGAATGGGTGGTGGATGTTGGTTACAATTAACATTTGAAATAGAACGGTCAGAAATATTTCAGTGCCTTTAGTTTACAGAACACAACACACAGGTAGCCTCTGCGAAATCTTGAGATCCCATATCTGACCAATAAGTTCCACAACTTCAACTATTTATCTGATGTATCTGATTTATCTAAAAAGATGCATCAAAGCATTTAAGACAGTCATTGGGAGAATAGTTTAATAGGCTATAAATTAAAAATGGAATTAGAGGATGTAGAGCTGTCACTAGAGAAATGGATGAGACACGGAAGGATGTTGATGGAGAATTTCATCTTTACTGCTCCCTCCCTTGTGGTATGTCTACAGGCATTGATTAGTTTTTAGTCAGGCTTTGCTGACTGTGTTTGAGATAAGATTACACTGGTGCTGGAAAAGCATAGCAAGTCAGGCAGCATATGAGGAGCAGGAAAATCGACATTTCGGGCAAAATCCCTTCATCAGGAATCAGACCTTTTCCCTGAAAAGTTGATTGTCCTTCTCCTTGGATGCTGCCTGACCTGCTGTGCTTTTCCAGCACCACTCTAATCTTGACTCTAATCTCCAGCATCTGCAGTACCCACCTCCACCTAGTTGTGTTTGAGATACACTGCCTTTATTTTTTCATTGCTCATGATATATCTGTTGGTACTTTGATCAAACCTCATCCTCATACCAACTGTGTTACCTACGACAGTAGGAGAAATTAGACCCAAAAATACTGGATTGCACAAGAACAACAGCTATTAATATACTGCTCCCCTTGCATAGAAACATTATTTAACCTTGGGGCAGCACAGGGGCACAGTGGTTAGCACTGCTGCCTCACAGAGCTAGGAGCTGAGATTCAATTCCACCATTGGGCAATTGCCTGTGTGGAGTTTGCACGTTCTCCCTACATTTGTGTGTGTTTCCACTGGGTGCTCCGGTTTACTCCCACAGTCCAAAGATGTGCAGGTTAGGTTGATTGGCTGTGCTTAATTGCCCACAGTGTCCAGGGATGTACAGATTAGATGGATTGTCCATGGGAAAAGCAGGGTTACATGGATAGATCAAGGTCTGGCTCTGGGTAGGGATCATTTTCAGAGGGTTAATGTGGACTCAATGGGCTAAACAGTTCAATGTTTTTACACTGTAGTGATTCTATGCTATTCTTAAATGCTGAATGTGGATTCTAGGGCAAATCTGAATGTGACCTGTTTCATTGCATGTTATATTACTGGTGCCAGTGATTTTGACAATTCTATAATTAGATAACTGGCAAATTCTTTCAACTATGTTAAAATTCAGTCTCACTATCGGCTCTAACCGTTTATGTGATGAATTATCTTAGCCCTCCACCCCTCACCTTCAAGTTCAAACCCTCAATTGAGTGCTGGGAGATTATTTGCCTATCTGATTACTCACTCACTCATGGCTCTGCTCTTATTTACTTATCAATTCTATCCTACATTAACAAATAATAGCTTCAATGTTAAGGCTCACAATGGTGTTCATTAACAAACCTTTTTCCAGCAGCAAGCTCTGAATGTCGGCATTTGCAAAGATATTCAGAACTTGCAGAAATTTGCAATCCCTCCGAAACTAATTAACAAGACAGGAAGAGTCGGATCAACATGATTTCCATCACTGAAACAGGCTCTGCAGCATTCTGCCTCAAATTCACCCATTTTACAAATGACAAGGTTAATACATGGAGAGATAAGCCATTCACTGTCTGCAGTCTTCAATCTAATCTACTGAATGTTGATGTTGCCATTGGTCATATTGTCTTCACAAAGTAAAGCTACTGAGTTCCTGAAGTTGACCATCTCCACTTCTAGATGGATCAATCAGTTAGTAACAGTTTGTGCAATTCCATTTATTTCACTGATATTGTTTTTTTCAGTCTCCTAACTCAAATTTACCTCACTGATTAACCTATTTTGATACCTTATGCCATGTTGATTCTTAGTCTGAGGTTAAGACCTGCTCTGTAATGTCACAGTTTGATCTTTCAGTTCAAACCATCTCAAGGGACCAGTCAATTAAAACTACCTTGTATTTCATTTACTGTCACATGATTGAAAAACAGGTTCTGAGATGGCTACAACCCAGTGAATATAATTGGAGGGCATATGGTGGGATTATCTGTTTCCTTCTCTTGGTGAAGGCTTCATTGTCCTTTGGAACTATGTTTCTTGGGTTTAGAGCAGTGTCAACCTGGAAACTCCAGATCATCGATGGTGCTTTGATCAGGATCCACTGGTCTGTCTTGGTACCAGAGGTAGGGAGGCATAGGCAACTAATGCTGACAAGGCCTATCATGGAACCAAACCAAATTGTGGCTGGGCTGCGAGTTGTTGGAGCCAAGACTTTTCAATAATTCCTTGTTAAAAGAAAGGATGGGTATATACTGGTTAGGTGGGCTGATCGGTGGCAAAAGCAATTCAAACCAGATAAATGTGGGGTGATACGCTAGGGTCGTACAAACAAGGCAAGAGAACACATGATAAAATGGTGGGACCCTGGGAAGCACTGAAGATACATGTACACCAGTCTCTTAAAGTATCAGGGCAGGTGGATAAAATGGCTAAGAAGGTAAAAAAAGACCAAAAGAACCACGGATGCTGGAAATCAGAAACAAAAACAAAAACAGAAATTTCTGGAAAAGTAGATCTGATAGCATCAGAGTTAATGTTTTGGCTCAGTGACCCTTCCTCAGAACTGATGGGAGGATAGTTAGGAAAAGGTTGATATTTATACTGGAGATGGGTTGGGGAGGCAGAGTGAACAATAGGTGGAGATACAGCCCAAACAGAGAGAAAATAGTTGGACAGAAAAAGAGTGGTTAAAGATCAATCTGGGGGAATGAATAGCTCCTAATGGGGACAGTCAGTGGTTGACAGTGGGTTGTGTGTGGTAACAGCCCATGTGATGACAAGACCGGGTGTGTGGGCGTTGGGGAAAGCACATGGCCTCAATCCCTTAAACTGTTGAACTGAATGTTAAGTCCAGAAGGCTGCAGAATTCCCAAGCAGAAAATTAGGTCCTGTTCTTCCAACTTGCACTGAGCTTCGCTGGAGCATTGCAGCAAGCCTGAGACAGAGAACAGGGTAGTGTGTTGAAGTAGCAAGCAACTAGAAGCTCAGAATGTAGATGCTCTGCAAAGCAGTTATCTAGTCTGTGCTTCTTTTCCATAGCATAGAGAAGAGCACATTGTGAGCAACGGTGCGTAGACGGGGTGTCCGCTTTGCAGAACACCTACATTCTGTCTGCAAAAATGACCCTAAGCTTCCTGTTGCCTGCCACTTCGACACATCATCGTGTTGCCTGACCAACATCTCTGTCTCAGGCTTGCTGCAGTGCTCCAGCGAAGCTCAGCGCAAGCTGGAAAGAAAGCAGCTAATTTTCCGCTTGGGAACTCTGCAGCCCTCCGGACTCAATATTGAGTTTAATAATTTTAGAGCTTGAGGCCATGTCTTTACCTCAAAGCCCACACACCCGGTCTTGTCATCACATGGGCTGCTACCGCACACAACCCACTGTCAACCTCTTATTGTTCCCATTAGCAGCTATTCATTCTCCCACTCACCTTCGACCATTCTTTGTCTGTCCAACCATTTTGCTCTCTCTTTGGGCTCTATGTACACCTATTATTTACATTACCTCCTTTCCCCATCCCATCTTCTGTATGAATATCACTACCCTCCCATCAGTCCTGAAAAAGGACCAGTAACGCAGAATGTTAACTCTGATTTCTTTCCACAGATGCTACCAGACCTGATGTGTTTTCCAGCAATTCCTGCTTTTGCTTTAGTTAAGAAGGTATGTGTTTTACTTGCCTTTATTGGTTGAGGCATAGGGTCTAAGAGCAGAGCGGTTATGCTGGGACCATATAAAACCTTGGTTAGGCCACAGCAAAGGTATTGTTTAGTTCTGAATCTACACAGAAGGTGGGATATGATAGCAAAAGAGAGGTTGCAGAGGAGATTGACCAGACAGTTTCAGTTATGAAGAGGGATTGTACAGATTGTGGTTGTTTCCGTTAGAGCAAAGGAGATTCTGAGGGGACATGAATGAGATATGTAAAATTACAAGGGGCATAGATAGGGTAGATGGGGGGCATGGAGGGGGGGTGGGGTCCAATGATCGGGGGCAGAGATGTAAGGTATGGGACTGAAGATTTAAAAGGGAATGTGAGGAAAAACATTTTCACTCAGAGGGAGGTGGGAAACAGGAATACACTGTCTGTAAAGGTGGAATAGACAGCACCCTCAGAGTGTTTATGATGCCAAGACATGCAAGGCTATTGGCCAATTGCTGGAAAATGAAATAAGAATAGTTAGGTGATTGTTTTTGACAGCCAATGATATGATGGGCCAAAGGGTCCTTTCCTGTGCAATAGATCTCTATGTATCACAATGAATCAGTTCCATTTAGCTCAAATTTGACTGTATCTGTGTAAATGTTGACTGGGGTCGAGAGTGTTGTGCTGGAAAAGCACAGCAGGTCAGTAAGCATTTGAGGAGCCAGAGAATTGATGTTTTGGGCATAAGCCCTTCATCAGGAATGAGGCCTCTTTCTCCTGCTCCTCGGAAGCTGCCTGACCTGCTGTGCTTTTCCAGCACCACACTCTCACCTCTGATCTCCAGCATCTGCAGTCCTCACTTTCTCCTGTAAATGTTTACCGCAAATCCTCACAATCAATATTTGCTCAACTCAGGAATATCCTGAATAATACCCTGAAAAACCTCCCAATGTTATAGAGCATCAACACCAATCTCACAGATGAAAAGCATGGGGATCTGTCAGAGATTCCAGGAAGAATTTGAGACAGGAGCTGATTCACCATCTGAAATGAGCAACGAGTATATTACTATTTATGACATGGAAGATTTACTCGTGGTAACAAACATACATACTCCATTCTAATATTCTGCTTATTTATCTATCATTGCAGAGTGGGGGAACCACATTGAGACAAACCTTTGTCCCATTGAAGTTACCAATTGATGATGCTCCCATCACAAAGGCAATGTGTCCAGATCTTCCAGCTGATAACATTCAATCCTCACTAGATCAGCCAATTAGTGCAGTTCTTGCAGCTCAATTTACTTCACTGAAACTGGGGGTCATACAGCGCCTGGCTCAAATTTGCCTAGTTTTCAAATGTGTTTAGACTGAATTTATGTCTCCTTTTCTTGAAGGTAGATCTCATTGCTTCAGTATTGTTGGGTTTGGAGCAAGGTTGATCCAGACTCTTTAGACCGCCAATGATGGCTGATATTATTGATCAGGATCCACTGATGCCAGGTTGGCATTCAAGAAAGGAAAGCCAGTCAGTGTTTTTGGGCGCTTGAGGTAGAGTTGCATTAAATTCTTGCTCTATGTGTTGTTGGAGGTGAGGGTCTTAATCAAGCAATGGTAAAAACAATGGGAAATGAACCAAGTTCATTAAGATCTATTCTATACATTGCAGAAAGCGGGTACTTGGGACATCACAGTGGGTCTAGCAATGATTGATTTCGTCCCTGTCACAGAATGTCCCAAACAACATACAACTAATATACATAGTTGAATATAATTACAGAACAGTACATGAGCATCATGACAGTGTGATGGTTCGTTCCAAGGAAGAACCTGAGAGTAGCATTGGTTAACCATCAGGAATTAGGCTCCAAGGATCGTTCATCTATGAGCAAAGAGATGGAAAATTTACCCTTGTCAATAAATACAACTGTTTCACCCTCATGTGCCGCAGCATGACTGTTAGGTGTATAATTACAATAAAAATGACCACGTTCAGCCAAACCTTTCAATGTAAACAACTTTCCATTGAACCTATTGATTCAAAAAAACTTACCTCGGGAGTTTCCAGATTTCATTGATTCAGTGGCAATTGGAGTGGGAGGAGCAACTGAGAGGACCGTGGCATGATGGGAAGGTACTTTTTAAATATCTAAACTTAGCTTTGGAGTTTCAGGTACGTATTTTGGCAGCAGCCGAATCCTGAGACACTATACATGAGGTATCTCGCACCCACTCTCTTCCTCTAACTCTCGTGTGTTGCAAAGGTAAGGCATTTCAATTGATGCTTCTTGTGTTTCATGTGATTGAGTAAAGGTTTACTATTAGTTGGTTAGTTGAATAAGACCATAGAGAAGTACTAACAATTGTTTAATTTATAAATGTGTTTAAATTAATTAAATAAGTAGAGATGCTCGACAGGTGATGTGCTGTAGCTATATGATGTGGGAGCTGGCTGATCCCATTGTGAACGGCAGTGACAACAACTGCGCAAGTGTTGGTTTCTGGAAAAACTCCCGATCAGAATTGATGATCTGGAATCTGAGCTTCAAACACCCTGGCATATCCAGGAAGAGGAGAGTTACCTGCATGCTTTGTTTCAGGAGGCATTCATACTTGCTAGATTCAGAATTCAAATTCAGTTAGTGTTCAGGAACAACAGGATGTGACTGTATGTGAGGCAGGTAGGGAGATTCTGAGCTCAGGATTGGAGGAGGCTCAGCTCTTGACCTTGTCCAATAGGTATGAGACATTTGCTCCCTGTATGGATGAGGAAAAGGGCTGTAGACAGGATGAGCCAGCTGACCACAGTGCCATGGTGCAGAAGGCCATTCAAAAGGGGATGCAAAAAGACAACTATTTGTTATAGGGGATTCTATAATTAGGGGGACAGATAATATCCTCTGTGAGCCAAATCGGGAGTCCTGCATGGTGTGTTGCCTGCCTGGTGCCAGGGTGCAGGACATCTCTGAATGGCTTGAAAGGATATTGGAGGGGGAGGATCCAGTTGCTGTGGTCCATGTTAGCACTAACAACATAGGCAAGACTATGAAGGAGGACCTGTTTGGGGAGTATCAAGCACTAGGAAGGAAATTGAAGAACAGATCCTCGAGGGTCATAATCTCTGGATTACTGCCTGAGCTGAGTGCTAATTGGCATAGGGATAAGAAAATTAGGGAAGTAACCATGTGGCTAAGAGATTAGTGTGGAAAAGAGGGATTCCATTTCATGGGGCATTGGCATCAGTTTTGGAACCGGAGAGATCTGTACCAATGGGTTGGTGTCCACCTGAACCGATCTGGATCCAGTGTTCTGGTGAAAAGGATAGATAGGATGGTTACTAGGACTTTAAACTTGTGAGTTAGGGGAAAGGGAAAGCCACAGGAAGTATGGAGTCAAATAGAAAGATAAGCAGCAGGTTAGCATGTGTGCAGGGTTTAAGTTCAAGGCTAGGAATTAAGCAAAAAGGAAGGATAACTTAGGTAGAGTTGATGAAAATCATGAGGATAAGAAAGTTAGCATTAAGGTGCTTTACCTGAATGCTCAAAGCATTTGACTCAAAGATGAGTTAACAGCACAAATCATTGTAAATGATTATGATGTGGTAGGCATCACAGGGGCGTGGTTGCAGGGGGTTCAGGACTGGCAGTTAAACCATCCAAGGATTTACAACTGATCGAAAAGACAGGGAGGGGGGCAGAGGGGGTGGGGTTGCCCTGTTAGTTAAGAATAAAATTAAATCTATGGCATTAAATGATATAGGGTCAGATGATGTGGAGTCTGTGTTATTGGAGTTGAGAAACTACAAAGGCAAAAAAACCATAGTGGGAGTTATGTACAAACCTCCCAGCAGTGGTCAGGACCAGGGGTGCAGGATGTACCAGGAAAATAGGGTATGTCAGAAAGGTAAGGGCACAGTGATCATGGGGGACTTCAACATGCAAATGGACTGGGTGAATTGTGTTGCCAGTGGATCCAAAGAAAGGGAATTCATGGAATGCTTACAGGATGGCTTTTTGGAACAGCTTGTGATGGAATCCACAAGGGAGCAGGCTATTCTGGATTTGTGCTATGTAACAAGCCAGACTTTATAAAAGATCTTAAAGAGAACACTTAGGTGGCAGCTATTATACAATGGTAGAGTTCAGTCTGCAGTTTGAAAGTGAAGGCAAAATTGGATGCAATGGTGTACAGTTAAATAAAGGTAATTAGAGGGGTGGGAGAGAGGAACTGATGAAAATTGACTGGAAGACAGTAGAGCAACAATGGCAGGAGTTTCTGGGTGTAATTGAGGACACAGTACAGAGGTACATCCCAAAGAAAAGAAAGATTACCTGGGGTCGGGGGGGGGAGGGAAGCGAAGGAGGGGGAGTTAGACAACCATGGCTGACAAAGGAACTCAGGAAGTATATCACAGAAAAAGAGAGAGCCTATAAAGTGGCTAAGAGCACTGGGAAATCAGAAGACAAAGAGGATAACAAAGACAGAAATAAGAAGGAAAGGATCAAATATGAAGGTAAGCTCGCCAGTAATATTAGAAATTATAGTAAAAGTTTCTTTCAATACATACGAAACAAATGAGGCAAAGGTAGAGATTGGGCCTCTCCAAATTTGTGCAGGAAGGCTACTGATGGGAGATTAGGAAATAGCTGAAGAACTTAAATACTTTGTATCAGAGTTCACAGTGGAAGACATGAGTAATATCCCAACAATTAAGGAAACTCAAGGGGCAGAGCTGAATGTGTTGGCCATTACAAAGGAGAAAGTACTTGATAAGCTAAAAGGTCTAAAAACTAATAAATCTCCTGGCCCGGATGGCTATATTCTAGAGATCTGAGGGAGGTGGCTGAAGAAATACAACCAAATAGTTGGTTGTAATCTTTCAAAAATCACTGGAGTCAGGGAAAGTCTCAGATGATTGGAAAATCACTGTTCAAGAAAGGATCAAGATAAAAGATGGAAAATTATAGGCTGATAAGCCTAACTTTGGTTGTAGGTAAAATTCTAGAATCCATCGTTAAGGATGAGATTTCTAAATTCTTGGAAGTGCAGGGTGGAATTAGAACAAGTCAGCGTGGATTTTAGTAAGGGGAGGTCATGCCTGACAAACCTGTTAAGATTCTTTGAAGAGGTAACAAGTAGGTTAGACCAAAGAAACCCAGTGAATTGTATCTACCTAGATTTCCAAAAGGCCTTTGATAAGGTGCCTCACAGGAGTCTGCTGAGTAAGGTGAGGACCCAGGGTGTTCACGGTGAGCTACTGGCATGGATTGAGGATTGGCTGTCTGACAGAAGGAGAAAGTGAGGACTGCAGATGCTGGAGATCAGAGCTTAAAAATGTGTTGCTGGAAAAGTGCAGCAGGTCAGGCAGCATCAAAGGAACAGGAGAATCGACGTTTCGGGCATAAGCCCTTCTTCAGGAATCCTGAGGAAGGGCTTATGCCCGAAATGTCTGACAGAAGGCAGAGAGTTGGGATAAAAGTTCTTTTTCGGAATAGCAGCTGGTGACAAATGGTGTCCTGCAGGGTTCAGTGTTGGGGCCTCAGCTGTTCACTTTATATATAAATGATGTGGATGAAGAGACTGGGGGCATTCTGGCAAAGTTCGCCGATGATACAAAGTTAAATGGACATGCAGGTAGTTCTAAGGAGGTGGGGAGGCTGCAGAAAGATTTAGACAGTTTAGGAGAATCGTCAAAGAAATGGCTGGTGAAATTCAATGTGAGCAAATGCGAGGCCTTGCACTTTGGAAAAAAGAACACAAGCAAGGACTATTTTATAAACAGTGAGAAAATTCATAAAGCCAAAGTACAAAGTGATCTGGTAGTGCTCGTACTGGATTCTCTAAAGGTTGACTTGCAGGTTGAGTCTGTAGTTAAGCAAGCAAATGTAATGTTGTCATTTATCTCAAGAGGGTTAGAATATAAAAGCAGTGGTGTGCTTCTAAGACTTTATAAAGCTCTAGTTAGGCCCCATTTAGAAAACTGTGTCCAGGTTTGGGCCCCACACCTCAGGAAGGACATATTGGCACTGGAGCATGTCCAGCAGAGATTCACACGGATGATCCCTGGAATGGTAGGCCTAACATATGATGAACGGCTAAGGATCTTGGGATTGTATTCATTCAACCTCAGAAGGTTGAGGGGAGATCTAATAGAAACTTACAAGATAATGCATGGCTTAGAAGGGGTAGACGCTGGGAAATTGTATCCGTCAGGCTGGGATACTAGGATTCGTGGGCACAGCCTTTAGAATTAGAGGGGATCAATTTAGAACAGAAATGAGGAGACATTTCTTCAGCCAGAGTGGTGGCCCTCTGGAATTCATTGCCATGGAGTGCAGTGGAGGCCGTGATGTTAAATGTCTTCAAAGCAGAGATTGATAAATTCTTAACCTTGCAAGGAATTAAGGGATATAGGTAGAATGCAGGTAAGTGGTGTTGAAATGGTCATCCGCCATGATTAAATGGTGGAGTGGATTTAATGGGCTGAATGGCCTTACTTCCACTCTTATTTCTTATGGTCCTATGATGTTATCATTGTTCACACTCCCTTCACAAAGTAAAGCTATTCAGATTTCTCAGTTGGCTAGATAGATCAGCAAGAGAGTAACAGTCAATGCAGCTCTGGTTTCTTCATTCAAACTAGTCGTAGAGCCTTCTGCCTCAAAATTAATTAGCTTACAAACCTACTCTGTCATCTGATCTTATTGTGATACTCATTGAGAGAAACCTGTGTTTCCCATGTGTTTAAACCTAGAGCCCAGAGCCCGAGGACAATGATGTAATTGCTTGTGTTCCCATGCCACCCATCTCTTTGTGAGAGATGATTCTGATGTTTCAGTGTCCTTTGGAACTAATGCTTGTGTTACTTCAGATTGGGATCTTCAAGGTTTACAACTGGTGCTGGAGAGGGTCATACATGGAGCTGATTCCAATTCTGATTGTACCATTTGGCTTGAGGCTTTTCAACAAATTACCTGAGAATGTGGCAATAGTTGATGACTCAGTTCCACTAAACTGTATTACTGATGAGTAGGTAGCACCAAGCAAATAAATGCATTCCTGGGATTTATTGTGGAAACAAATACAGACCAGTAATTACTGCCCATTCATCAGAGTGACACCATGATTCAATGGGAGATCTACAATGATATCAAGTTGTTGTGTACATTTGAGAACCAAATTCAAAGACAGGGACCAAGTAGTCAATGGGGACATCAGGAAGGACATTAAATTGGAGCTGTGTAACCATTTGTTTACATGAGCAATGATATTGAGGATTTACTCATAACACCAATTTTAACTAATCCAAGATTGCATCAATATTACTGACTGTTATACTGCTCAAATTACTCATTAGGATGTTCACAAATTACAATACAAACTAAATATGTGAAGACAAACCATTCATTGTCCACTGTCTTCAGCTTACTCTAATAGTTGATGATGACTCGCATCCACTCCAAGCACCACTGACACTCAGTCGAAGCAGTGAGCACTATCTACAAGCTACACTGCAGAAATTCACCAAGTATCCTCAGACAGCACCTTCCAAACCACGACCACTTCTATCTAGAAGGGTAAGAGCAGCAAATACATGGGAACACCACCACCTTCAAGTTGCCTTCCAATCCACTCACCTTCCTAGCTTTGAAATATATTGCCATTCCTTCAATGACACTGGGTTAAAATCCTTAAATTCCCTCCCTAATAGCATTGTGGGTCAACTCAGAGCAAGTCGATTGCAGCAGTTCAAGAAGGCAGCTCACCACGACCTTCTCAAGGGCAACTGGGGATGGGCAATAAATGCTGGCGAGTCAGCAATGCCCTCATCCCACAAAATGAACAGAAAAAAATACATAACTCACACTCTCAACAGAGTAGCATCAAAGGAACAGGAGAATCGACGTTTCGGGCATAAGCCCTTCAGGAATGAGGAGGGTGTGCCAAGCAGGCTAAGATAAAAGGTAGGGAGGAGGGACTTGAGGGAGGGGCATTGGAAATGCGATTGGTGGAAGGAGGTTAAGGTGAGGGTGATAGGCCAGAGAGGGGATGGGGCGGAGAGGTCGGGAAGAAGATTGCAGGTCAAGAAGGCGGTGCTGAGTCTGAGGGTTGGGACTGAGAAAAGATGGGGGGAGGGGAAATGAGAAAGCTGGAGAAATCTGCATTCATCTCTTGTGGTTGGAGGGTTCCTAGGCGGAAGATGAGGCACTCTTCCTCCAGGCGTCATGTTGCCATAGTCTGGTGATGGAGGAGGCCAAAGACCTGCATGTCCTTGGCGGAGTGGGAGGGGGAGTTAGTGTTCAGCCACGGGGCGGTTGGGTTGGTTGGTGTGGGTGTCCCAGAGGTGTTCTCTGAAATGTTCCGCAAGTAGGCGGCCTGTCTCCCCAATGTATAGGAGGCCACATCGGGTGCAGCGGATGCAGTAAATGATGTGTGTGGAGGTGCAGGTGAATTTCTGATGGTTATGGAAGGATCCCTTGGGGCCTTGGAGGGAAGTGAGGGGGGAGGTGTGGGCGCAAGTTTTGCATTTCTTGTGGTTGCAGGAGAAGGTGCCCTGAGTGGAGGTTGGGTTGGTGAGGGGTGTGGATCTGACGAGGGAGTCGCAGAGGGAGTGGTCTTTCCAGAATGCTGATAGGGGAGGGGAGGGAAATATATCCTTGGTGGTGGGGTCTGTTTGGAGGTGGCGGAAATGACGAAGGACGATACAATGTATCTGTGGAGGTTGGTGGGGTGGTAGGTGAGGACCAGTGGGGTTCTGTCCTGGTGGCAATTGGAGGGGTGGGGTTCAAGGGCGGAGGTGCGGGAAGTGGAGGAGGTGCGGTGGAGAGCATCGTCAACTACGTCTGAGGGGAAATTGCGGTCTTTGAAGAAGGAGGCCATCTGGGTTGTTTGGTATTGGAATTGGTCCTCCTGGGAGCAGATGCGGCAAAGGCGAAGGAATTGGGAATATGGGATGGCGTTTTTACAGGGCGCAGGGTGGGAGGAGGTGTAATCTAAGTAGCTGTGGGAGTCAGTCGGTTTATAGTAAATGTCCGTGTTGAGTTGGTCGTCCGAGATAGAAATGGAGAGGTCTAGGAAGGGGAGGGAGGAGTCTGAGACGGTCAGGTAAATTTGAGGCGGAGTAGAAGGTGTTTCCAGGTAAATTTGAGATCCAGCAACACATTTTTAAGCTCTGATCTCCAGCATCTGCAGTCCTCACTTTCTCAACAGAGTAAACTTGTTCAACTCTTACAACCAACCACCTAGACAGAAGAGTCTGTAACGGTTTCTGCGGTTTCACTGAAACTAGTTGCACAGCTTCCTCCTACCTCACACTTACTGAGTTGATGAACAGATTGTGATGATTGATCTCACTTTAATGTTTAGAGTGAGGATGAGATTTGTTCTGAGGTCATGGTTTGCCTTATTCAGCTAAGGCCTCAGTTTGAGAGAGGACTTAAGCAAATGTTCCTTCAGTTTCATTTCAGTCACATGATAGAATTATTTAGAACCTAAAAACAGGTCTCAGTGAGGTTACTAATCAGTGTACATGCCAGCATATGTGTCCAAGGATTGACTATCTGAGTAATGAGATTTATATGTGACAATAAATACAACTGTTTCACCTTTCTGTGCCACTGTATCACTGAGTTCTGTTATATGTATAATTGCAATACAAAATAATTATGTTCAGACAAGTCTTTTCAATGTTGGCAACTTTCCATCAAACCTATTGATGATATTATGATGATTCAGTCTCCCTTCATAAAGTAAACTTTTTCAGATTTTCTAGGCAACCACATTCACTCCTAGTTAAATCATCAAGAGTAAGTCGGAGTAGCTCAGTTGTTTAACTGATTGTGAAATCTCCACAACTATGCTGTTTACAAACCTATTGTGATATCTGAGCTCATTGTGAGAGATACTTGGATTGTAATCTACAGTATGCTTATGATACTTGCCCTGTTGTTGAAGATTATATCTTCTAGTTGAAGGGTTACATTTTGATGACACTTGAACAAACAGCCTGGAATTTCATTTAGCACACAATGAGATTAACGCAAAATAGATTACCATACGGTTGAAACCCACAGACCAGGGATTGAGGATGATAGGTGCTAATGGGAATGTTTGCTTTCCCTATGCCTCCCTTCTCTTGTTGGGAGATGTTAATGATTATTCAGTATCCTTCCATACCAGGGCTTGTGTTTCTTGGGTTTCGGGTTGGTACTAACAAGGTCTACCTGGGATTTCTGAATGGGTCAATCAATTTGTGGATTCTAACCTGAAACTCAACATACCTAAGCCCTGTTTCTGAAAGACACAAACATCAGGATCACCCCTGTCCAAGAGAAGAGAGGCATGGGGTAGGCAAATATGTCCATCACTACCCCTCATCCTCCGATCCAGCTCCATAACTTGAATCTCCAGAGTATTCCACAGAGATCCATGGGAGATCTTTCAATGATGCAAAGTAGCTGAATATATTTACAGGTCAAGGCATTAGCATCAAACTCAGACTGACAGTTATGAAAGAGAGTGGGGCTCATAAATCACAGAAATCAGGTTCCAGCAATCAGTTCTCAGCTCAATGAATAGAAGATGTACCTGTGACAAGAAATACAACTATTCCATCCTAACATGCAACAGTATCACTGATTCTGTTATGTGTCTAGTAACAATACAAGATAACCATGTTCAGAGTTTTGAAAATCAGCAAATTTCCATTGAACCAACTGATGGATGATGCTATCAGTGTTCATGCTCCCGTCACAAAGTAAACTTGTTCAGAGCTCCAAACCAACCATATACTCTCCTGCTGATCTAACTAGGAGTGAATCAGTCAATGCAGCACAATTGCCCCTTTCAAAGTGGTTGTGAAATCTTCTGCCTTAAAGTTACTGCTTACAAACCCACTGTGATGTCTGATCTCATTATGATCCTCATTGTGAGGGAGACACGTGGAATGTGATGCACACTGTGATTGTGACTTTCGCCCTGTATTTTTGAAGATTGATTCTTCTCGGTAAAGGGTCACACTTTGATAGTGTTGAGTAAATACCCTTGAATTTCATAGGTCAGAGAATGTGATATCAAGTAAAACAGGTTCTCATGTGGATTCAAGTTATGGAGCTGGACCGGAGGATGAGGGGTAGTGATGGACATATTTGCCTTCCCCATGCCTCTCTTCTCTTGGACAGGGGTGATCCTGATGTTTGTGTCTTTCAGAAACAGGGCTTAGGTATGTTGAGTTTCAGGTTAGAATCCACAAAGTGGTAAATTGGTGCTGGAGAGGATCTTGCTTGGAACTGAATCCAATTCCGATTGCCCTATTGACTTGTGGCTTTTCAACAATTTATTGCCTGAGAGAACAGCAATATTTGATGCTTTAGTTCCATTAAAATTTATTATGTGTATATACGGCAGTAGAGAGCAAATAAATGAATTCCTGGGATTGTATAGTGGGAACAAATAAATACCAGTAATTACTGCCCATCCATCAGAGTGATACCAGCAATGCACTGGGAGATCTACAATGACATCAAGTTATTGTCTACAGCTGAGAACCGAATTCAAAGAAAGGGAGCAGTTGATCAGTGGGAAACAACGGGGAGTACATTAGATTGGAGCTATGTAACTACCAGCATCAGGTTCTAGTACCCAACCTACAAGAACAATGACATTAATACTAGTAACACCAACTTTACGTAATCAATTATGTTCAAGCCTACGATAGACAGATTTTGTCACCCATTTTCTACAGAGCCATTTAAAACACTGATGCTTGGCAAGAACTATTAGACTGGCACAATTTTGCCTCATTAAATTCTGTGGTCACATTCTGCTGTAGCAGGGCACCCAATGATGCTAATGGTCAACTAGAATAGCCCCCTCAACGTTTGCACTTTTTGCCTGTCAAAATAGTGACTGAGAGCTGATAATGAAGAGAAGTTAGACTCTCAAAACTCCACCGACTGGGGCCAGAAGATGAATAACTCCTCAAATCAGATTGAAATTCCACAGTACCAGGGCTTCAATGGAACTTCTATGGAGTGGGAGAAGTCAAGGTCAAATCTGGTACAGAGACAGAACTAAAGGGTGAGATAAAAAATACTGTATGTAAAGAGAGTCACGGGCCAGAAAAAGTTCATTTCATGTGATTCTCTAAATACTCCTATTGAACGAATTGCATCTCCAGGATTGTAGTCATTAATTTACCAGAACAGTTGATAGGCCACAATTAAGACTTTTCATATCATTGAAAGGCATTTAGATTGGAATAAAGAAGACTTCAAATTCTATAACAAATTTCATTTATATCTACTTTGTGAAAACAGTGACGTTACTCCAATATGAGCAGATTGTGCAGATGACATTTCACTTTGTTAAGAAGTTAAATCTTTTGGATTTCTTAAATTTAGAACAACATCTGCCCCTGTCAATAATTGTTGCCCTATTTTTGCAGAAGTAAAAAGTGCCTTTGTCCTTATCATTATATTGACAGAACAACCTGGTGTGACGATATGTGCCCTTAAGAGGGAGCTGTTCTCTTTTGTTTCTCCTGACGACGGAAGTAGTATACCTGGTGGTAAGGCATTTACTTCATGGAAAATAGAGTAGATAGCTTTGTTTTAATTTAGACAAAAGAAACATGAGTGGATGGAGTCAGGCTCATACAAACCCAATCTTTTAGTTTTTGCTTTCCATTGTTGAAGTTAATGTTTTTGGAGTTGAAGCTGTTAGATACAGCTCTCTCTCTGCTGCCATGAAAAGTTCTCTATGCTGTTAGATTCATTCTGTCAGTGTCAGAGATGGCAAGTGAAAGAAACGTGTTTTGTTGAGTTTGCCTTTACCAAGGGTGTGTTTATGGAATGCTGTTATATTGGAATAGTTAATGAGTAGTAGTTAAATAATATATTTTGGTAACTATGTTAATTCCTCTTGTTTTTGTTTGTATTTTAACTGTGGTGTAAGAATATACTTAAAGCCTAGTAGTTTGACCAGTCAAATTGCATCTGGAATGCCTCACACGTGCCTCTAAATAAGATAAAAGTTAGAGTTTAGGCTATCTCCTTGATATGTTTTGAAGGGGTTTGATCTGGTCTGTAACACTGGACTATTTTAGCTCTGTATGTAGTTTGATGCTCAATATTGTTTCATGACTGAAGTGCCTTGAGATATTTTAATATGTCAAAGGTGCTTTACAAATGCATCTGCATTGTATTGTTGTATTATGGCCAAATGACAAAATCTATACTGTAGCTACTTCAAGCCTTTCATACCTGATGGATGAAAAATATTGGAGAAGAGGAAAAGCTGTAATGTAATTATGTAAAATCTTCAGGTTCTTCCTTATGGAGAAGGATGTAAGAATCACAAACAGAAGTTGCTGGAAAAGCTCAGCAGGTCTGGCAGCATCTATGAAGAGAAATCAGAATTAACAATTTGAGTCCTTAGAAACCTGTCCAGCAATTTCTGTTTTTGTTTCTGATTGATAGCATTCACAGTTCTTTTCAGGTTTTATTAGGAAGGATGTGAGATTTGGAGTCACTCACTTTGGTGTGGAACAGGCTAGGAGAGAGATGATTGATGCCTTTTAAAACCATGAAGGGATCGAAAGCAATGGAATTCTTTGAAATGGAAATAGATGGCAGAATTGGAGGCTATTTTGCATTTATCGAGAAGTCAGGAGAGGTGTGTTTTAACATAGCTGAGAAGTTTGATTTAAAAATATCTATATAGAAAACAGACATAAGGGCACTATTGCTATTGGATATATACAATTTGTAACATGTATCTCAACAAAAAATATTATTAAATGAATAAAGACATGACTTTAAAGTTCTACTCTTCATTGCAGCAGGGCTATCTGCATTTCAAATGGAAAAGGGAACATTGCCCAAGGTGCAGATTGGAAACTGATTTATTTTCCTTTTAACTCCTGTATGTGGTTAAATTTAAAATCTGTTCAAGCATTTTTTTGTCTCAGTTAGTCTCACTAGCTCTAGTAAGGCAGAAGGGAGTGATTGTTTCCCCAGGAATCTTTGTGGGAGCAACAGACATCTGATCCCAAAACATTTTCTTCTCTGGGAATGAGATTGTCAGAAAGCAGTGACAAATATCGATAGCAACTTATTCCGGTGTTGTTTAACCTACTCCCTAGAGGATGCAGCTTTCCCTGGATCAGGATCTCTCCGTATGCAGCTGTCTTAAACCAACTTCGTCCAATTGCAGTGCTGGGGGAGGGTAGCATATTAATGAATACTTGGGTCTGCACTGAGGTCATTGTGTGGCCAGCACATTCAATGTGTATCCTCAGTTGTACACCAGACAGCATTTTTGATGTAATATTCTGCTCCCCATTCCCCACCTTGCACTCCTGACTCTATCCCACAGCATAGTTTCAGAGTGGGCCCACCACTGCCTATTTGTCTTCACTTGAATGGTTTGTGTTTGGGAGGGGAAGTTTGAAATTTATTCCTACTTAGTCAAAAAACATGGAATTCCTACTTCTGATTGGTCACCCTCTTCCCACTCACAGAAGCTAACCAAGTTCTGATTTGTGGTGCTGGAAGAGCACAGCAGTTCAGGCAGCATCCGAGGAGCAGTAAAATCGACGTTTCGGGCAATAGCCCTTCATCAGGAATACAGGAATCCTATAGTTCAGAAAGGGCTGCCATATTTTATAAAATAATTCAGTTTTTTGGTGCACCATATTTGAAAGGAAGTCAAGAGGAATACATTCCATTACCAACCTATACCAATTCGAAAGTCCTGGAGGGCCCTCAGCTACCCAGTTTACTGAGATTTTTCCTTGCACAAAAGGAGAGAATGGAGAATAATTTCCTCCCATGCACATCCAGGGAAGCCAGGCTCAAAGCCCAGGAGAAGAGATACTGAATCCACCCTAATTTCTGCTCCCAAGATGTCTGTCAGAGAATTTGCTACTCTGACCCAGTATTTGCGGATCTTATGACATGTCCATAAGCAGTGTGGGAGTGCCAGCCTCTATTTTACATTTGGGACACATTGGAGATGCTCTTGTCCTAAATTTTGCCAATCATTCCAGTGCTATATGAGACCTATGGAGTATCTTTAACTGAATGGCCTGGGTTCTATTACAGATGGAGATTTTTCTGGCATTTTCCCAGATGTCATCCCACATTTCTGTGGATATTTCCAACCCCAATTCCTGACCCTATGTTCTAAGCAAACATTCCATGTCTTCCGACACTTCATTATCTAATAAATGATCAAGAGTGCTGACCGAGGGTAAACCCATTGGCCATACCACTCTACATTCTCTATCTGATTTATAAAGGCTAGCTAGTAACATAGTCTTCTTCTGTATGTAATCTCGAATTTGGAAGTATCGAAAGAGGTCTCTATTAGGTAGTCCAAATTTCTGGTGCAGCTGTTCAAAAGACATCATGATCTCCCCATCTAACAGAATCCCTAAGCAGGAAATACCCCTGGACCTCCAGGATTTAAATGTGCGGTTAAAAACCCCATGCCCCCATTATAGGAGTATAAAGGGGGGGGGGGGATGTTTATGTGAATTACCCTTGTTTCGCTGCATTATCTTCCAGGCTTTAATTGTGTTTAATACTATAGGGTTTTTACAATAGTCCATTATGTCTTTCATCTTATCTAAAAATAAGAGGGCACTTTACTTGAGGCCTCAATGTCCAGCCAGATTGGGTCTTGTCTGACATGCAATCAATCAGCTATGTGGCTTAATAGGGAACTCAGCTGATACTTCCTAAAGTCTGGAAAATCCACTCTCTCCTCCCCCGTCTCCCTCCCCCACCTTGCCTGTGGAAGCTGTAGTTTCTTTAACTTAATGAGGGACCTTGTATAGCTGGCCAAATATTGGGGTGATAAAAATATCTAAATATAAGAAACCCTCCAGAGACTATCAAAAGGGAAAGTGAGATCCGTCCAATAAGTGAGACATACTAGTGAGACCACCCATCAGCATGGCCTCTGATTTTGTGAAATTAATTTTGTAATCTGAGAATGCACCAAATAAATTAATCATTTGGATCAGGCGGGGCACGGACATCAAAGGATTACTAAGAAAAGGGAGAACATCATTTGCATAAATGGTAATCTTATGTTTATCCATACCAACCCTCAGGGCCGTTATATTAGAGTCAGCCCGTATAGCTTCAGCTAGTGGCTCAATTATTAGCGTGAATAATAACGGTGAGAGGACATACCTAACAGCAGCCCCTACCCACACTGAAGCTATCCGAGCCTAATCCATTGGTGATCACAACTGTCTTGGGGTCATTATACAATATTGAAACCCATTTAGCAAATACCTTTCCAACACCAAACCATTCCAATGTATAGAACAGGTATGACCATTCAACCCTGTCGAATGCCTTCTCTGCATCTAACGAGACTACTATTCCCGGTATTCTTTCCTGATGACAAACTTGAATCACATTCAAAACCCTTCTAATATTATTAGATGATCTACGGCCCTTGATAAACCCTGTCTGTCCTCTTTTATGATATGTGGCAATATCCTCTCTAGCCTCAATGCTAATGTTTTAGAAAGAATTTTAAAATCTACATTTAGCAAGGATATTGGTCGCTATAATGCACAATCTTCTGGGTCCTTTCCTTTTTTGAGAATGCGGGAGATATTTGCCTCTTTCAGCGAAGGCGGGAGGCATGCCTGACTATGAGTAGTTGTGCATGTCCATAAGTGGACCAGGTAATACTTCTGTAAACCCTTTGTAGAATTCAGCCCGAAATCCATCTGGGCCAGGTGCTTTACCGCTCTGAAGCCGTCTGATGGCGTCAAGTACTTCCTGGGTTGTAAGGGGAGCATTCAGGACCGACACCTGTTCCGGGGTTAAGTCCGGAAAGGCCAGGCTTTTAAAGGACTGCATCATCCTGGCTCTATCTTCACAATCCTGTGATTTATACAATTCAGAATAAAACTTTCTGAAGATTGTATTGATCCTTTTATGATCGTGCGTCAGAGTACCAGCACTTTCCCTAATGGACATAATAGCCTGAAGGGCCTTTTTTCCTTGCAAGAAATGCGAGGTATCTACCAGGCTTATCGCCAAATTCATATAATCTTTGCTTTGCAAATAATATTTCCCTCTTTGCCGTTTGGTTAAGCGTGGTATTCAGGGCTACCCTAAGGGCTGTAATCCTTAATAATTTAGCAACAGAGGGCCTATCAACGTATACTGTCTCAGCTGCCTTTAAGCAAGCCTCAAGCTGTTCTCCCTTTAGTTTTTTCTAGGTCGCCAAGTATGAAATGATCAGACCCCTTGCATAAGCCTTAATGGTCTCCCACATCATTGACGTGCTAGCTGTACCTGAATTAATTTCCAAAAAAGTTTTGAATTCTTGAGAGAAATAGTTTACAAATTTACTATCCTTCATTAAGAGAGAATCCATACGCCAATGTCAGGGAGATGTCTCATTGTTCCTAGTCTTGATTTCCATATACACTGCAGCGTGATCAGAAATTATTATATTACCTATTTTGCAGGATAATATGGAATTCAAAAAGGTTGAGGGGGCAAAAAACATATAAATTCTAGTGTGACACTTATGTGGATTAGAATAAAAAGAGAAATCTCTGCCTTGCAGGTGAAGGCAGCTCCACACATCTACTAATCCTAGCTCTTTATTCAAATCCACCAATTGCCTGGATCTTGGGTATCCTGTCTAACTCTGGGTCCATAATGCAATTAAAATCTCCCCCTATAATTGTATGACGGGCCCCAATAGCCATCAGTTTGGAGAAAGCATCCATTATAAATTTGAAAGGATGTGCCGGGGAACAATACAGATTCAAAATCCTATATTCCTCTCCATTTATAAGGGCTTTAATCAATATGTACGGTCCAGATTCCTCTTTTATCTGACTTAGGATTTTGAAAGGGAGATTCTTCCAAATGAGAATGACAACTCCCCCACTTGAACTAAAAGATGAAAAGAAGGCCTGATCAAATCCACCCTGTTGTAATTTCAAGTGCTGTTTATCCAGTAAATGTGTCTCCTATAAGAGAGCTATAACAACCCTTTCTTTTTTGAGGTTTGATAGTATTTTCTTCCTTTTTGATTGGCAAATTACTCCCCTTGAAATTCCAGGTGTACCATTTAATCAAATGACTAACCATATCGTCGGGGCAAGTCGGAGACCCCCCTGGGAGGAAGAACCCCATCCAAAACACCCCGAGCATAGGCCGTAGAAAATTCACAAAAATAGAGATTCTTTAATATACTCACACCAATATAGTAAAAAACTATTTCGAAATTTAAAAAAATTTAAAAGGGGATTTTCCCCCTTACTTCCAGGGGGCACCACTTCCTTTCCGAAAACCCATCATATTGTCTCCCAACCAGTGCCGTACCCTCGACCCAGGCACCCAATAATAAATTTTTTTAAATCCTAGTGTACTATAAAGCTAAAATTAACAGTGAGTACCCTACCCCCCCCACCCACACCAACACTTAGATACATTTAGTAATGTTAATAACATGTATAAACATAAAACTATAAAGTTACAGCCTCAGCAGGTAATAATGAAATATAATAATACAAAATAAAAGGGGGAAAAACCCCGTTCTAAAAGAAAGAGATAATGTAGGACAATGCAGATGCCCCCCTTAACTAGACTGAATTAACTAGACTGCCCGGCCTATATATTAAAAAAAAAGAAAATCACATAGTGGAGAACAAATAAGCTCCCCTCCCTACCCCCCGGAGATGATATTAAACAATAGAGGGAATAAGAGGAAAAAAAGGCGTAAACCAGGCAAGGGGGGGGGGGCAGAACTGCATCATTAACCACATGAATTAATTCTTACAATCTATTTAAGAGAGTCCAAAACTTTCTTGGCCTTCTCCAGTGATCCAAATTTATAGACGGATCTTTGATGGTTAAAACGTAGCATTACTGGGTAGCGCAGGGAATACTGAATGTTTAAATCCCTTAGATGCTTCTTCGTTTCATCAAACGCCCTCCTCTTGTGGACCAAAGCTGGGGAAAAGTCCTGAAACAGCATAATCTTAGATCCCTTGTATGTCATGGCCTGGGGATCTTTCCCAAGATTTCTGGAGGCTTCCAGAAGCATTTGCTTCTCTCTGTAACACAAGCCGGAACTGGACTGTGCGGGGGCGCTGGTCCGACCCGGGTCTGTGTATTGCAACCCGGTGGGCCCATACTACCTGTACCTGATTCTGGATTAGAGGTGCTGAAAAAGCACGAGTTCAGGCAGCATCCGAGGAGCAGTAGAATCGACGTTTCGGGCAAAAGCCCTTCATCAGGAATACAGGTAGAGTGCCTGGAGAGATAAATGAGAGGAGGGTGGGGGTGGGGAGAAAGTAGCAAAGAGTACAATAGGTGAGTGGGGGAGGGGATGAAGGTGATAGGTCAGGGAGGAGGGTGGAGTGGATAGGTGGAAAAGAAGATAGGCAGGTAGGACAAGTCATGGGGACAGTGCTGAACTGGAAGTTTGGAACTAGGGTGAGGTGGGGGAAGGGGAAATGAGGAAACTGTTGAAGTCCACATTGATGCCCTGGGGTTGAAGTCTTCCGAGGCAGAAGATGAGGCGTTCTTCCTCCAGGCGTTGGGTGGTGAGGGTGCAGCGTTGAAGGAGGCACAGGACCTCCACGTCCTCGGCAGAGTTGGAAGGGGAGTTGAAATGTTGGCCCACAGGGCAATGTGGTTGACTGGTGTGGGTGTCCCAGAGATGTTCCATAAAGCGCTCTGCAAGGAGACATCCAGTGTCCCCAATGTAGAGGAGACTACATCGGGAGCAACGGATACAATAAATGATATTGGTGGATGTGCAGGTAAAACTTTGGATGAGGAAGACTCCTTTAGGGCCTTGGATGGAGGTGAGGGAGGAGGTGTGGGCGCAGGTTTTGCAATTCCTTTGGTGGCAGGGGAAATTGCCAGGACGGGAGGGTGGGTTGTAGAGGGGTGTGGACCTGACCAGGTAGTGTGCGGAAGGCAGAAAAGGGTGGGGGGTGACGGAAATGTCAGTGGATGATTATGCGAAGGTTGGTAGGGTAGAAGGTGAGCACCAGGGGCATTCTGGCCTTGTTACAGTTGGAGGGTGGGGTCTGAGGGTGGAGGTGTGGGATGTGGACGAGATGCGTTGGAGGGCATCTTTAACCACGTGGGAAGGGAAATTGCGGTCTCTAAAGAAGGAGGCTATCTGGTGTGTTCTGTGGTGGCACTGATCCTCCTGGGAGCAGATACGGTGGAGGCGGAGGAATTGGCCTGATCCGCCTCCAGCTTCAACATCTGAGGGAGCCACTGCTCCAAAAACACTGCAAGCTGGCCTTCCTCTTCCTGTTCAGGAAGACCCAGCAAACGGATATTTTTTCAACGACCCCCAATTCTCGAGGTCGTCTATGTGATCTTCTAAGGCCCGGACTCACTGTTCGGGAGTCCGGACCTGACCCACGGCCGCTTCTGCAGCAGCCTCAGAGGTCGCAGCCTTTAGCTCCGCCCCTCCAATTCGGTGTTCGGTTTCTTTTTTCAATGTCTCGGTCGTGCTTTTGCAGTGTGACCAAGAGTGATTCCCATCTGCTTCTGGACTCCTCTATGAAGATGTCCATCTTCTCTTCCAGTTTGGTAATCACTGCAACAAGGCTCACCACCGTAAGTAGGTGGCTGCAGATGCCTCTGCTGTAGCTGGGAAGGGTGGGCGAAGGGTTCCTGCCTGCTGTGAGTTGCAGGCATTCTTTCCCTTAGTCATTTTAACAAAGCACCAAACTACTCAAGTTTGATGCAAAATGACTAACTGTATTGAATAAAAGTTATTTTGAATGATTTGGCAGGTGTGGTGGAGGCAGGCAGCCCACTTTGCCTGAGTCTTGGGCAGAGCACTACAGACTCAGACTTGCTGGGTCGCCGCCATCTTGGATCTCCAGCATCAAAGGTAAACTTACTATAATGCAGCTTTGCAAATTAATTAGCAATATTTAAACATAGGTCACACACATGAAACACAGGTAGATGAGTTGTCAGAAGAATCTAAGAAAGGGGAGATGGAAAGAAAGTAAAGTCGAGAGAAGTATTGAAAGAATTAGAGACTGTGAGTCGAATAGAGCATCATTACAAGAGAGTATTCATTTGTTTCACTTCACAAACAACATAATGGGAGACTAACCCTTTTAATATTAATAGTCCAAATTAATCTATGCTTCGTAATTGTTATGGCAGTGCTTCAAACCTGTACACTATATAACCTCCAATATAAATGATAATGCATCAAAATCGCTATGTTGCTATCAATGAGCAATCATAGGCCGTATGTAGGGGTCCTGTTTTTGGAGAGGGAGGGTGGTGATTTTGGGAATTGGTAGATAGGTGGGCTTTCAAGCCAGGATATAATCTTACCTTGGCATTGAGAAGGATCTGGACCCCATATTGAAGCAGCAGCCAGTAATGAATTCAATACTTGGCTTCCCCAAGAGTGGCCATCCTTATGAAAAATAATAGGACATCCTCCAAAACTTGCAGACTGCTGATTGGAGTTGTGGGTCTGCACTGGAAGAAGAATGCAACTGATTGGATGGGAGATCCTCACAAAGTAAATGTTGTATAAGGTAATGGATCTGAAGGGATCCATGTTCATGTTACAGGAGCTTCACCATTCTACTAATGTGACATATAGTTTGTAGGTGGAGACAAGAGATCTCTAGTAGCTTTCAGTGACAGCAGATTTCTGTACGAAGTCCCTAAGATCCTAGTAATTACAGATGACCAAATGTATTTGTATGTGTCACTTTGATTCAATAAATCATCTTTGTTATCTTAGAACAGCGCTTCTTCAGGAGACACTCTACATAATGTATCCTGGGCAGACAAATGGGAGTTGGGCAGAGAGAAAACTCTAACAACCCTTACCCAGTAGTTCGAGGTGACAAATAAAAAAGGTGCCAGCAGTGGTCATCTGGGGAGATATTATGTGGTTGTATTCATGAAGATTTCATCTCCACCACGAAGAGCTGAAATCCTGAAAACCCAGAAGCACAAAAAATTTAAGCAAGTTAGCTTACCATTTAAAGAAGACACAGTCAGTCAACCAATAGCTGATTTGAGCAACCCTTACCCAATGCTACATACTATTAAGGATGGCTAATATCTCACGTTGCCAGCAGTGGTCATCTGGGAAAGTGCTAGACCTTCCTATGGCAATGTTGGTGTCAGGCAAACTTGTATATGGTGAAAACAGGTGCTGCCCTTGCCACAGCAGCAGTCATTTCTGTGAAATGAATGCTCCATGGATCAAAGAGCATCTGAAAAGAAGGGTGATGCCTACAAAATGTCAACCCAGGCCAGAAAGGGCCATTAATTGGTCACTCAAGTAGATTAGTAGGCAGAAGGGCCAGCTGCCACCCTACTAACTTTTGGCAAGATAACATGATGGCAGAAAGACAATGGGCATATCAACTTCACTTTCGTGTACCGCCCATCCCTCCTTTCTATTCTAAATTGAATGCTGTCACATCACCCACACCATCCCAAAAGGCTGATAGAATCCAGTCCAAGATATGCTCCTAAATCAAAGCAAAGACAGGGGGAGGCTAGAAAGTGTTTGCTGTGTCGATTGGGTGGAAATTTTTAGCTTTTGCATTAATCGCTGACTTTATGACTATTTCAACGGCACTCAAGAAGAAATAGAATATAGTTCTCTATGTGCCTTTAAACTATTATAATGGATCACATTGAATTGTCTACTTAATTGTTAAAACTGAGTTTTTTTTTCATTTTTCAGACAAGCATTTGTACTGAACATATACATTCTTTGGAATTAATAGCCTTTACTGGTAATAATAGAGTTATGAATACTGGTTTCCACTGATATCAAAGCCCAACTTTTTCATTTAAAATGGAACTGTAGCTCTGTTATACTTCCCAACCCATCCTTTTCAATGTCAGTTTGAGGGAAATGCATCTACACTTTGACTATGTTTCCCATTACATTTGTGCACTGTAGTCATTTAGGGGATTATTTGGCCATTGGATGAAAGCAAGTGCAAATGATAAATGCATGTTTGAACATGAGGATTTTGCATTCAATTTTTTGGGATAGCTGACTGCTATCATGCTTTGAATATTACTTCAGGACTATGTGAAAAGTGCAGTTTGATCATTATCCAGTGCAGTTTTATTTCAGCTCAGCTGGTCATCGGAGTCCTCAGCTTGTGGTCCTTTTTGGTGCATCACCTCAGGCCCAATTGGAGTTCAACCCCTCCCTGAACCAGCCAGACTGATACAAACCCTAGGAGCAGGGTCTGTCCTTCATGGGAGTGAGAGAAACTATCAAGAGAGATGGGATTAACTCCAATGGATGTTTCAGGAGGCTGTTGCAGTGGTGAAGGTGGCATGGTCCATTCCCCATGGCCATTGCAACCACATCTGCAATGGTGGGCTGCTTCAGTAGCTTTGTCTTTGGCAGCTTGGTCGGTGCAGCCCAGGATTCCAATGGCCTGGGATTCAATAGCTTCAATTCTGGCTTTCTGCAGTGGTGGAGAATATGGTTCCTGTCTTTTCCTTCACCATGGGAACTTATGAGCCGCGAATTGGAGAAAGTTTAACTTTGTAATTGTTTCTTAAAAATTGTGACTAATTTTTATTGCTGTAATTTATATAAAAATACAAGTAACAATAAATTACTATACTGTAATTACTATAAAAATTACTGTACCATGACTGTTCTCTCAAGGTTCCCGTTCTTGCTGTTGCAAAAGCCACATTTGTCGATTCTGACACTTTTCCCTTTACTAAATCTGTTCTACCCAGATGCTTTCCATGTATCAGAAGAAACAGAAACTCATACATTCTGACAAGTCTGAGTGGCTATTTCCCAGGCTGGAGGGAGGTGCAGACTTGTTTTTCAGGGTTCAATACCTTCAGTGGTGAAGGCTGAAAAGCAGGACGTCCAAGGTGGTTATCTCCGGTTTGCTTCCAGTTCCTCGGGCTAGTGTGGCCAGAAACAGGGAGATAATGGACTTGAACGTGTGGTTGGGGAACTGGTGCAGGAAGCAAGGATTTACGTTCTTGGATCACTGGGGTATATTTTGTGGTAAACATAAATTCTACAAGAGAGACGGCTTGCACCTTAATAGGTCAGGGACCAGTATTCTTGCAGGCAGGTTTTCTACTGCAACACAGCTACATTTAAACTAAGTAGCGGGGGGGAGGGGACAAGCTGGATGTTTAAAAAGGAAATTGAAGGGAAAGTTAGAACAAGAGAAGTCAAGAAAGACAACTGTATTAATGAGGCAGAAAACTCGGAAAGGCATCATGCTGTAAGGTTGAGTGAAATAAGGGTTGATGGGAAGGGTGAGAGCAGTAACAAATTAAAAATACTATACATGAATGCACGAAGCGTTAGACATAAGATGGATGAGCTTGAGGCTCTTTTGGAAATTCGCAGATACGATATTGTGGGGATAACTGAGACGTGGCTTCAAATGGACAGGGCCTGGGAAATGAATATTCAAGGATACACGTGTTATCGTAAGGAGAGACTGACGGGCAGAGGGGGTGGGGTGGCCTTGTTGGTAACGGACGATATTCAGTCCCTTGCGCGAGGGGACCTAGAGTCAGGAGATGTAGAGTCAGTGTGGCTAGAGCTTTGAAATACTAAGGGTAAAAAGACCCTCTTGGGAGTCATCTACAGGCCCCCAAACAGTAGTCTGGATGTCGGATGTAAGTTAAATCAGGAGCTGAAATTGGCCTGTCGCAAAGATGTCACTACAGTTGTTATGGGGGATTTTAACATGCAGGTAGACTGGGAGAATCAGGATGGTATTGGGCCACAAGAAAGAGACTTTGTGGAGTGCCTCAGAGATGGATTCTTAGAGCAGCTGGTGCTGGAGCCGACCAGGGAGAAGGCAATTCTGGATCTGGTATTGTGCAACGAACCAGAATTGGTCAGAGACCTCGAAGTGAAGGAGCCATTGGGAAGTAGTGACCATAATACAATAAGCTTCAATCTGCAATTTGAGAGGGAGAGGGTACAGTCAGAAGTGACAGTACTTCTGTTGAATAAAGGGAATTATGGAGCTATGAGGGAGGAGCTGGCCAAAGTTCAATGGTGCAATACCTTAGCAGGGATGACCGTGGAGGGACAATGGCGGATATTTCTGTGTATAATGCAGAAGTTGCAGGATCACTTCATTCCTAAAAGGCTCGGGAAATCGTGGATGCGTTGGTGATTATTTTCCAGAGTTCAATAGATTCGGGGTCGGTTCCTGAGGATTGGAGGGTGGCTAATGTTATACCACTTTTTAAGAAAGGTGGGCGAGAGAAAGCAGGTAATTATAGACCAGTTAGTCTGACCTCAGTGGTGGGAAAGATGCTGGAGTCTATTATAAAGGATGAAATTACTGCATATCTGGATAGTAGTAACAGGATAGGACAGAGTCAGCATGGATTGATGAAGGGGAAATCATGCTTGACTAATCTTCTTGAATTTTTTGAGGATGTAACTATGAAGTTGGACGAGGGAAATCCAGTAGATGTAGTGTACCTGGACTTTCAGAAAGCTTTTGATAAAGTCCCACACAGGAGGTTAGTGAGTAAAATTAGGGTGCATGGTATTGGGGGCAAAATACTAGATTGGATTGAAAATTGGTTGGCTAATAGGAAACAAAGGGTAGTGATAAACGGCTCCATTTCGGAATGGCAGGGAGTGACCAGTGGGGTACCGCAGGGATCCGTGCTGGGACCACAGCTTTTTACAATATATGTTAATGATATAGAAGATGGTATCAGCAAGAACATTAGCAAATTTGCTGATGATACAAAGCTGGGTGGCAGGGTGAAAAGTGATGAGGATGTTAAGAGATTACAGGGTGACCTGGACAAGTTAGGTGAGTGGGCAGATGCATGGCAGATGCAGTTTAATGTGGATAAATGTATGGTTATCCACTTTGGTAGCAAGAACAGGAAGGCAGACTACTACCTCAATGGAATCAATTTATGTAAAGGGGCAGTACAGAGAGATCTGGGTGTTCTTGTACACCAGTCAATGAAGGCAAGCATGCAGGTACAGCAGGTAGTGAAGAAGGCTAATAGCATGCTGGCCTTCATAACAAGAGGAATTGAGTATAGAAGCAAAGAGGTGCTTCTGCAGCTGTACAGGGCTCTGGTGAGACCACACCTGGAGTACTGTGTGCAGTTCTGGTCTCCAAATTTGAGGAAAGACATTCTGACTATTGAGGGAGTGCAGCGTAGGTTCACGAGGTCAATTCCTGGAATGCAGGATTACCTTACACTGAAAGACTGAAGCGACTGGGCTTGTATACCCTTGAGTTTCGAAGATTGAGAGGGGATCTGATTGAGACGTATAAGATTATGAAAGGATTGGACACTCTGGCAGCAGGAAACATGTTTCCGCTGATGGGTGAGTGCCGAACCAGAGGACACAGCTTAAAAATACGGGGTAGACCATTTAGGACAGAGCTCAGGAGAAACTTCTTCACCCAGAGAGTGGTGGCTGTGTGGAATGCTCTGCCCCAGAGGGCAGCGGAGGCCCACTCTCTGGATTCATTTAAGAAGGAGTTGGATAGAGCTCTCAAAGATAGTGAAATCAAGGGTTATGGAGATAAGGCAGGAACAGGATACTGATTAGGAATGATCAGCCATGATTATATTGAATGGCGGTGCAGGCTCGAAGGGTTGAATGGCCTACTCCTGCACCTATTGTCTATTGTCTATTGTCTAATACTCGGGCTATTATCATTTCTGATGCATATTAATCACTTGAATTTGATACGTGCAGGGACACAATGTCAAAATTTGTAAATGACATGAAAATAGGAAGGCTGGAAAATGATGAGGAAGGCAAGAATTGCAATGTGGTTGGCTGCATAGATAGGTTGGTGGAACAATGGTCTCAGGATCTGTCATGGCATATCTCTGAAATGTAGATTCACCAGTCATCTTACCTACAGTGCTTGGCCAAAACAATGGACACACAGACATATGCTAATATGCTGTTACCTGCCCCAAGAATCACAAAAGAAAACTTTTTGTTAGCATAGCCCTGGAAGACATTCCCTGCTGACATGAGCACATGAGGATTTTGCCAGTGTGACCAGGACATGCGTAACAATCTAGTCTTGGGAAGACCCACTTCAAGGCAATGCCTATATTCCACAGGGAAGGGTCAGAAATATATATATAAAGGCAGTCATCTTTGTGGGGAATTAGCTTCTCCTATTGATGAAGGATGAACATATCAACCACTGCAAAGATATGCGAGGAGGACTGATCACCTGAGACAAACCATATCCTGGAAGAATTCAAAGGAATTTGTGTCTGAGAAATTGGTGCCAGATGGCTTAGAGATTGAATGGAGTGTTCTACATTAATGCAACAATATTGAAGTTATTGTGTGTATTTGATATCTGAAGTAAAACCCAGAACCAAGTATATGTAGTTGAGTGATCATTTTCTCTTGCAGGACATGCAAGCAATGACAGTTAGATTAACTAGATTGCTCTTTTGCAAGAGCAAAGGTAAACTTGATCTATCCAATGGTCTTGTTCTGTGCTTTATATGACTTTATGACAGATCTTCTTATATTCTTTGGGCTGATAGCAAAGGTAAGAAACCTTAGGATTCAAAGAAATTTGGCAAATTCAATCCACGATTGGCAAGAAATAGAGGGTGATGATGAGGCGTGTTTTCCAACTGGAGTTCTGTATCCAGTGGGGTCCCACAGGGGTCAGTGTTGGGGTCCTTGCTGTTTTTAAGGTGTCAGGACTGGGTGGATCAAGTGATTAAGAAGGCATATGGTGTACTTGCCTTTATTAGTTAAGCCATAAGGGTTTAAGAGCAGGGAGATTATGCTGGAACTGTATAAAATGTTGGTTAGGCCACAGCTAAAGTATTGTATGCAGTTCTGGAATCCTGGAGGGATGTGATGGCATTGGATAGGTTGCAGAGGAGCTTTAACATGATATGGTTGAGGCAAGAGAGTTTGGACAGACTGAGGTTGTTTTACTTAGAGCAGATTGAGAGTAGATATGTTTAGATGTAAGGGAAATAGGCCAGACTGGGAGAGATAATGACCAAGGGTCTTACATTTAACCGCCTCAACCTCTCCACCCCTCTCACCCACTCCAATCTCTCACCCTCGCAACGTGCAGCCCTCCACTGCCTCCGTTCCAACCCCAACCTCACTATCAAACCAGCAGACAAGGGAGGCGCGGTAGTAGTTTAGCGCACCGACCGTTACACCGCTGAGGCTAAACGCCAGCTCGCGGACACCTCCTCCTACTGCCCCCTTGACCATGACCCCACCTCCCACCACCAAACCATCATTTCCCAGACCATCCATAACCTCATCACCTCAGGGGATCTCCCATCCACCGCCTCCAACCTCATAGTCCCACAACCCCACACTGCCCGCTTCTACCTCCTGCCCAAAATCCACAAACCGGACTGCCCCGGCCTTTCCATTGTCTCAGCCTGCTCCTGCCCCACTGAACTCATCTCTGCATACCTCGACACGGTCCTGTCTCCCTTAGTCCAAGAATCCCCCACCTACATTCGGGACACCACCCATGCCCTCCACCTCCTCCATGATTTTCGCTTCCCCGGTCCCCAACGCCTTATCTTCACCATGGACATCCAGTCCCTGTACACCTCCATCCCCCATCACGAAGGACTCAAAGCCCTCCGCTTCTTCCTTTCCCACCGTACCAACCAGTACCCTTCCACTGACACCCTCCTTCGATTGACTGAACTGGTCCTCACCCTGAACAACTTCTCTTTCCAATCCTCCCACTTCCTCCAAAGCAAAGGAGTAGCCATGGGCACCCACATGGGCCCCAGCTATGCCTGCCTCTTCGTAGGATATGTGGAACAGTCCATCTTCCACAGCTACACTGGCACCACCCTAAACCTTTTTGTCCTCTACATCGATGACTGTATCGGCGCTGCCTCGTGCTCCCATGAGGAGGTTGAACAGTTCATCCATTTTACCAACACCTTCCACCCCGACTTCAAATTTACCTGGACCATCTCAGACTCCTCCCTCCCCTTCCTAGACCTTTCCATTTCTATCTCGGGCGACCGAATCAACACGGACATTTACTATAAACCGACCAATCCCACAGCTACCTGGACTACACCTCCTCCCACCCTGCCCCCTGTAAAAATGCCATCCCATATTCCCAATTCCTTCGTCTCCGCCGCATCTGCTCCCAGGAGGACCAGTTCCAATACCGTACAACCCAGATGGCCTCCTTCTTCAAAGACCACAATTTCCCCCCAGACGTGATCGACGATGCTCTCCACTGCATCTCCTCCACTTCCCGCTCCTCCGCCCTTGAACCCCGCCCCTCCAACCCCCACCAGGACAGAACCCCACTGGTCCTCACCTACTACCCCACCAACCTCCAGATACATCGTATCATCCTTCGTCATTTCCGCCACCTCCAAACAGACCCCACCACTAGGGATATATTTCCCTCCCCTCCCCTATCAGAGTTCCGAAAAGACTACTCCCTCTGTGACTCCCTCGTCAGGCTCACACCCCCCACCAACCCAACCTCCACTCCCGGTACCTTCCCCTGCAACCGCAAGAAATGCAAAGCTTGTGCCCACACCTCCCCCCTTACTTCCCTCCAAGGGATCCTTCCATATCCACCACAAATTCACCTGCACCTCCACACACATCATTTACTGCATCCACTGCACCCGATGTGGCCTCCTCTATATTGGGGAGACAGGCGGCCTACTTGTGAAACGTCTCAGAGAACACCTCTGGGACACCCGGACCAACCAACCGAACCACCCCCTGGCTCAACACTTCAACTCCCCCTCCCACTCCACCAAGGACATGCAGGTCCTTGGACTCCTCCATCACCAGACCATAGCAACACGACGGCTGGAGGAAGAGCACCTCATCTTCTGCCTAGGAACCCTCCAACCACAAGGGATGAACTCAGGTTTCCCTAGTTTCCTCATTTCCCCTCCCACTGCCTTGTCTCAGTCCCAACTCTCGAACTCAGCACCACCTTTCTAACCTGCAATCTTTTTCCTGACCTCTCCGCCCCCACCCACTCTCCGGCCTATCACCCTCACCTTAACCTCCTTCCACCTATCGCATTTCCAACCCCCCTCCCCCAAGTCCCTCCTCCCTACCTTTTATCTTAGCCTGCTGGACACACTTTCCTCATTCCTGAAGAAGAGCTCATGCCCGAAACGTCGATTCTCCTGCTTCTTGGATGCTGCCTGACCTGCTGCACTTTTCCAGCAACACATTTTCAGCTCTGATCTCCAGCATCTGCAGTCCTCACTTTCTCCTCTTACATTTAAAGGTAAGAGGCAGAAGGTTTAGAGGGAATATGAGGGCAAAATATTTTCACCCACATGATGGTGGGAATCTGAACAAATTGGCAGGTTCTCATATTCCGTATCACAAACAGGGTCTTTCACCAATGTGGAGATAACAAAATTCTGGAAATAAGGACACCTTATGAGCCACATAGCTACCAGCTTAATAATGACATTGACATAACCCTACGGAAGTTAAGCACTTAACTGTGGCGGCACTGCTGCCTCACAGCTTCAGGCACATGCGTTCGATTCCACCCTTGGACAGAGTTTGTTTGGGTTTCATCTGAGTTTTTCGATTTCCTCCCATACTCAAAAGATGTGCAGATTAGGTGGATTGGATCTGCTAAATTACACATAGTGTCCAGAGCTGTGTAGTCCAGGTGGATTAGTCATGGGAAATGCAGGGTTACAGCGATAGGATAGGTCTGGGTAGGATGTTCTTCAAAGGATCAGTGTGGACCTGATGGGCTGAATGGCCAGCTTCCACACTGTAGGGATTCTATGATTCTTAAATAATTCCAAAAAGCTGGAAAAAGTTGAAAAATCCTACAGAATTAACTCCAAAGTATAGTCAATTGTTGTTGTTTTCTCAAAAGCAGCAGCTAATATGTGGATAGCAAGAAATGACATGAACAATTGACGAAATAGCTTTTTGTGCTTGCCAAAGCCAGGGTGGAACACTGAAACCAAATTTCTGAATAACACAGATGATCCTAATTAGAAGATAAAGCCAAAAAATATTTACAGAACATTTGACCTGATTGGTACTGGCAGTGTTGACTATGGTAGAGTTTCGCCGAAGGTGACTGGTGCAATAACAAACCCGATAGATTTTGTCCAACAAACTGGATAATGTAACAAACCGTGCACACAAACTAAAGATGAAACTTCCACAGAAAATAAATATGTAGTGAAATTTCTTTCAGTCTTCATTTTCAGATTTGGTGAAATAGAATTAAGACGAATGTCAAATCAAAGCAAGCTCCATCAGGGTACAAAACTGCAGGATATCCTTCTATTCTTTATTTCTGGCACCATTTAATTACTATGAATCAATACAACCTTTTTGTGTCTGTTATTGCATGCAAATGTAGCCATAGAACTCTCTTACACTTCAAAATTTATTATAAGGGAGCAGTGCTGGACAGAAAGTCTATTTGCCAAAGGTCAATTTCATAGATCTTCACTTGAATGGAATAATCACCAAAACTACTCACTAGCCTATGTGAGATAATCAACTTCAAGGAGAATGACCATATTTAGTTTTGAAAACCCCAGGCTTCTGACGGGCAGAGACAATTTGCAAGCGGAAACCAAAAAGTCTTTTCTCATGAATGCACAAGTTCCTGTTCTGACTGCGCTCTGCGAGTTTTGTTTAGTCAAGTTCCCAACTGCAGAAAACCTCTTGCACAATATTTGGAAGAAGGTTATTACAAAGTTGGAACAAATGTTTTTTTTGGTTAAATTTGCCAATGTTTCTTTATAGTTGGGGTTCCTTTCAAAGTATTTCTACCACAGGTTAATTAATTGAAAATGATAAAAATCAAAGGAGGCAATAAAGAAGGTTCCATTTACAACTTTCCAGACATTGAAGCAGTCCACACGCCTACATAGCAAGACCTGGATAATATTTAGACTTTGGAAAATATTTGTGCCATACAAGTGTTCGTCATGGGGTAGGTTTGCTGCCACTATCTTCTTTTAGGATGGGGATCTATAGGTCCTGCTTGGTTTTATATAGTGGAGATATAAGACTTGTTAGTCTAACAAGAAGCGGATTTTGCCTTAAATAAGATCTAGTTTATTGCATGTCAGAAACTACAAGGAACGCTGATAAAATAGAATTGTTCTAGAGACTAGAAGAAGGACCTAGATAAAGGGATTGTACTCCTTCAAAAGGCTGCACTGTTCTCCCATTGGCTCCATACGATATTGTCATAGTGAGTGACACTTAAGGCAGTCATTGGCATTAACTCTTCTTTCATACCTTTGCACCCCTATACAAAAATGACCATCTCCAATAAGAGAAAATCTAACTAGCTCCCATTGACATTTAATGGTATTTCCATTTCTAAATCCCCCACCACTAATATCCTGGAAATACTATTGACCAGAAGCTTAATTGAACTGGTCACATGAAGACTGTAGCTTCAAGAACAAATCAGAGATGGGAAATTCTGTAGTGAATGAGTCATCTCTTAGCTTGCATGTATCATTCCAACTGCTATAAGGCACAAGACATGAGTATGATAGAATGCTCCCCACTTGCCTGGGTGAGTGCAGCTTGAACAGCACTCAAGAAGCTTGACACCATTAAGGACAAAGCAACCCTTTTTATTGACACTCCATTGACAACATTCTGACAGCAACTTCTCAAAGCTATTTTAACAATATCTCCAAAATCTGCACCTTTTACTAACTATAGCACAAGGGCACTGCAGGTTCCCTGTCAAGCCATGCATTTAGCACCCTAACTTTGAAAATATAACTGCTCCTTCATGGTCTCTGGTTCAAAAATATTAGAACACCCTGTTGGAGTACTGATGCAGCATGAAATGCAGGAGTTTAAGAAAGTAGCTCATGATCACCTTCTCAAGGGCAGTTAGAGAATAGCAGCAATAACTGGTCTAATTAGCAATCCCAGATACCATTAACAAATTACTGAAAAAAAGTGCCTGCCTGCCTAAGTGCTTTCATTTTATCAAAAGTATCCATATGTCTTGGAATTTTACTTGGCAACAGCCAGGGGAATAGTCTCTGTAGGTATTAGATCAGAACAAAGTCTGTGACTACAACTTTAAGGATATCTATCACCAACCTATACACAGAGACAACAGAGTCAGTGCCAGTCAAATTCACATCTACCATCAACTGCTGGACCTCTTTCTCTTTGCTGGTCAGCATGAGGCTCATTATGATTGTGAGTTAATTTGTTCAGATGATTTGTGTCTCTATCTGTAAGGTCAAATTTCTCAACTCCTTTCCCATTAAATGACACAAGTAACACTTCATGGCAACCATATTTGCTATATGAGCAACATTTTGCTCTGGATTTTAAAGATGAACCACCTTGTCTGGCCTGTCAGGAGTTTTGGAATTCTTTAATCTCTGATTATCTCTGACCACATATTACAGATTTGCCAAATTTTATGCATTAGCACCTGAAAAGTTCCTTCTTCAAATAAGCCTGTTCAGGGAGAGGACAAGTTCCTGTTTGTGGTGCCATCTCCAAATCAATATGATCTTTCTCAAGGCTCTATCAATCTTACCAATTAGGTTTTTCACCCCTGGCACAGTACTAAAAAGACACTATCACAAAAGACATCCTACCTTACTCTGACAATATTAAACCATCCTTCCTCATTCTTCTCAATCTGTCTGCAACTTTTGACATGGTTGAATACATTGCCTATGCCCTTTACCATCATGCAAAATCATCCAAAACCACAGTGTCAGTTTTCTCATGTACCTTGACAAAGTCCAACTTTTCCTTGCCACCAGTGCTCTGACCCCTTCAATTTAGCTACATTATCAGACTACTGTTTGTCATCTGGTACTGAATGAGTAATTATTCAATCAAATCGATTCTGTTCCAAAATTACCAGCTCCTTCTCTTTCCTTGACAAATGTCTGAGGTTGAAGTTTGCAAGCTTGGTGCCATATTTAACCCTGAGATCATCATTTGACCATGTACTTGCACCCCTCACTAATTTTACCCATTTCCACTTCTGTAATGTGACCTAGTCTGCCCCTGTTGTTGATCTGTAGAACCCTGATCTGCACTTTTATTACAATGAGATTTGACTATTCCAATACACTCTTGTCCAGCCTCCCATATTCTAACCTTTGTAAACTTCAGCTAATTTTAAACTCCGCTGACCATGTCTTCCATTGACTAACTATCTGTTGACCTATACTGGGTTCCGGATAAGCAACTCCTGCTTTTAATATTCTTAACCTTCTTTCTAAATCCCTCACATCCTCACCTACCCAAGCTACCTCTGTTATCTCCTTCAGCTCGACAACCCGGAGGTATTGCATCCCATAATTCTGTCTTCTTGTACATTCCCTATTTTGAGTTTTCCACCACTGGCAGTCCATCTCTGTTGCCATGGTCTGGAAGTATTTGTTAAACCTCTCCACCCCTCAATGGCTCTTTCCTCCTTTGATATGTTCCTGAAAACAGAGCTTTGGCCGAAATTTAAGCCATCTCCCTTATTCATGCCCTAATGTGCCCACTGTATTGCCTTATCAGGATAATGTCAAACTGTGCATAATTAAACTCTTATGATGCATCTTGAGATTTTTTTTATGTTGACAGGGTTTTACATAAAACAAAACTGTTGTTTTGGTTCATGAGAAATGGAGTTTAATTCTGACTATATATTGAATTGAATTTCATTATGGTTCTCTAGGTTCATAATTATGTATTTTATAAGTGAGTAGAAAACATCTTAAAAGTACTTTGCATCCCAGATTGCTTATCACTGCTATTGCAATTGATTAAGATGGCTTTGTCATAAAAATCCCAATTTTAAACTGCAAAAAAGGTTTTCTTTTCAATGTTATTATGTTATTATTATGTTATTTAAAGTAACTAAGAGATGCTGAACACTCAGCATGAACACCTTAGTTTACGGGTATTACAACCTTGAGATTTGCTGCTTGTAAGATGTTCTTCCATTAACAAATGAATTGTTACATCCAAAGTCAAATTCTTTTCAGTAAGTGCATTATGAAGGGTAATTATGATTTACAGAAAACTTCTGTCCTTTAGCTTTGCAAACCTGTAAATTTTTACAGTGGAGCTTCAAAATCCTAGCTTTGTACATGACTGGGGAAATATGGTGCATAGTACGTGAGTGTTATCTATTACTGATCAGAAGACCATAGAATCCCTACAGTGTGAAAGCAGGTCATTTGGCCCATCAAGTCCACACATATCTTCTGAAGAGCAGCCCAGTCAGATGCACCATTCCCTGTATTTCCCATGGCTAATCCACCTACTCTGCACATCTTTGGACTGTGGGAGGTAATCAGTGCACCCAAGAGGAAACTCAAACAGACACTGGGAGAATGTACAAACTCCACATAGACAGTCACCTGAGGGTGGAATCAAACCCTGATCCCTGGTGCTGTGAAGCAGCAATGCTAATTATTATGCTGCCCTGTGTGGGTTATTTTGGTCACTTGTTCCTAGAAGAGTCCTAACTTGCTTTGGAAATTCTAAACTAGCAAACACCAGCACACAAAGGGAGCCACGCAACATGGAGACTGACATCCTTTTGCATTTTAGCCTTCAATCCTGCATTGAAATCACTGGAACTTAAAATTCCTGGTGCTATCTGATGAACTGATGTGGATGGTGACACTGGGATTTACATGAACCTGGTGTGTGAAGTTGATTGAATTAGAAATAAAATTTGTTTCTTTGGTATAAAGTGGTTACTAAGCAGTCTTCATTATGATTCAAAACAGTAAATTAGAGCCGTTTCATATTGAGTGAAACTATATTAGAAATTATAATGATAAAGCATGTTGTAGCAAGGTGGCTAGGACTCTTCACAATAATATGGGATACTAGCTGTCTTCCCTGATCACTGGCAGGTTGTACAGCGATCAAAAACTGAGCAAAATGTTTAGTTTGATCAGTTTCAGGAAATAAATGACAGCGTCTAAAAGGTATGTGCTAATAATCTAGCAGGAGATAGTCAGCCAGAGAACTCTCTCAGCATATAAAAAATATAATGCTATTAATAGTTAGAAACCACAGCATGCAGTGACATTTGTTGATTAAGAACCACAAAATTCCACTTCAAAAATGCAATGATTCTGTATTATTTATTTTGTGAAAATAGTTAGAATCTCTTTTCTGTTTGCGAGTTTGATAGATACAGCCGCGTTGCTGTCCTTATTAAACATTCTGGTGCAGTCACTGCTGTGCAAAGTCATTTCTCGCCCTGTCTAGAATTTATGCCTCATAGGCAAGGTTCTCCCAGTATCTTAAGATGACACCCTGCCAAGATACATGAGGTTAGTCTTTTTAATTTACATCATTGCTTTGAAGTAAGGGTGATCAGTGGGTAGGCAGAGTCAGAGAGTCAAGCTATGTACAGCAGAGGGAAACATAAATGTTTAAAAAATACAAGTGATTTAAACAATTTGCAGTGCAATCTAAAATGTTCATTCCCAATTTCTAATTGAGCAACAATGTCCAAGGGTCTAGACAACATGTATAATTATCTGCACAAAAAATGTTGCAATTTATTTTTGTATGTTCACATGATTGTCTCCATTGTGTTTTAGCACATCATTAATCCTTTCACCACCACACGAATGACTCTCAGTTCTGTTTGTTGCAAAATTTTTCCCAATGTTGTTTCTTTTGTCTCTCAACTGCTGAAAATAAAAATCTTATTGAATTGAATTTACTGCATTTAAAAAAAATCTTTTAGTGAAATACAATTACCTAAAGTAAAGCCAGGAACTTTGTGGAAAATAGGTTATGGTCACCAACTTTACATCATTCGTAAGATTACTGCACAGAATGTGATATTTGTGATTGCTTAGTTTTGGTTGATTTTACACAGTGATATGTTGGCCATGTAAATTTTGTAGGTCCATAAAATTAAGCATTTGTAACAAAATTTACTTCATAACTAATTATTCTGTATGGAAATCCATCAAGGAGGAATTGGTCTTATTGCTGCTGTGAATGGCTTTCATTTTTTACAGTTTCTGTTGTGGTGATCATATAATGGAAAAAGCAAAGTACTGGTAATGTAGAGAACTGGATTTGACTGACAGGTATCTTCTAGGACTGTGCTTCTGAAATCTTTTCTCATTTGACCCCATTATAAGGCTTGAAAATTGCCACCATCCCTCTATGAGTAGGTCACTGTTTAAATAGGAGCACATATGTTACAATGCTGTTGCCCTTCATTACAGTCATTGCTGCCACGTCCACAAATTATCAGCTCACAACCCTTGACTTGCTTGTTGAATGTCTTAGATCAGGACCTCAAAAGGGTTATGAGTTCAAATCCCACCATGGTAAGCTGAGGAACTGAATTCAATGTATCTGTGGGCTGGTGCTGAAAAAACTCCACAAAGGCCAGTATCCCGTCACCAAGTTACTCTTTAGTTATATATGCATAGTACATAACACTGGCCCAGCTAACACAGAGCCAGAACCTAGATTGAGCAGTGCTGTTGAGATTTGTCAGCCAGGGCTCCTTGATCGGACCAGGTTAACAGCCCCAGTCAGAGGACTTTACTGTATAAGGTCCACTTGGCTGACTTCTTTCCAATCACTATAGGTGCCTGTAAATAAAATCGCCATGACAGTTGCTAGAATTTTGAAGAAGACAACTGATCCCCTGTTCTCCCACAGGGAGGGAATCTGATCTCTCCTATTTGGTTCTATCCACAGACCCATGCAGGCATTGTATTGCTATAGGTACTGAGAAACATGCAGAAACTGAGGATTGTGCATTACAGCAAGAACTGGACTGATGTATTTACCCATAAAGATTTGTTATTTCTGAAGGTTTCTGCTCTGAAATAAATTACCGAGCAACTTTTCTTTCAACAGGTGGCAGCTTTACATGACCATTTTTTGCTCATTACTCATTGAATTGAATTTCACAATCTCCTATTGTCAGGTTATGAACTCTTCACTTCAGGATTGCTAGTCATTTAACCACAGCCCCGAGGCTACAACCTGTGTTACCACTAACCTACCAGACTTTATAAACAATACTATCCTTTCTTTTGCTGAGTTAGCCTACAGGTCTTCTTTAACCGACAGCATGACAGGCAGATTTAATTGAATGAATTAACTGTCTGATGCATTTTGCTTTATGCAACTAGTCTGCTGTTTGCTCATTATACTTGAAGAATAATTAATTGCTTATGAAACATGTTTAGAGGACCTGCATGCAACAAAAGAAGCATTTTCTTTTCAGGGAATGTAACTTCTACTGTTACAGTTCCCATTTTCCAACACCTTCTTTGTTTTATCCCCCTCATTTCTTTCTCCATTATATGCTTCTTTAGCCTCAGCCACTTCACAAAGCTCTTTCTCTTCTAAGTATACAGTTAATGTTTTGAGTCCAATGATTTTTCTTTGAAACACACGACTCTTTATTCAAAAGTGCTGCCAGATCTTTGAATTCTTCCAACGCTTTCAGCTTGCTTTTCTTTCGCATCATTAATGTGATGTGGATGGATGTGATTTCTAGTTTCTATACTATAATTTATTGTATATTTGCGTTTTCAGTTTTTTGAGTTAGCAACATGTGAGTTTTTAGTTTGTCCCACAACTTATCAGTATTTCTGTACCTATGATGATTTATTCTAAAACAGTGTTTAAGGCCTAACATTAGAATGAATGGATTTTATGTATCACTGATGCATTTACCTTTGATTGTTACTTTTAACCAAACAAGGCAAATAACGGGGCCGCAAGGTTTGTTAGAGATTTTTGGAACTTGGCTTAAAGGAAACACTCATAATTTACAGATGGAGTTTTTTTACAGAACTGGGGAAGGTAACCAGACCTGAAACATTAACTCTGATTTCCCTGCATTGATGCTGCCAGGCCTGCTGATCTTTTCCAGCAACTTCTGTTTTTATTTCTGAATTACAGCATCAGCAGTTCTTTCAACTTTTATGGGATTTTTTTAGTTTTACTTTGAGTTTTGAGCAGTCCTGTGAAGTACTTAGATGACGATGACTGTATTGACCAATGCTCCTGAGAAGAAAAGTATTTGGTGAATTATGTTACCCTAAAACAAAGAGGTAGTGTTAGTTCTATACAAGAAATGTTAGGATAAACCCCTGAAGAGGTTATTCAAAGCTGAGTATGTTAAAGTACAGACATGTAATAGCTTCAGGAAGAACCTGCAGTTCTAGATTATATGTTAAAGTTTTAAATGTCTTAAACCTACTGAGATGCTGAGACAGGTACTTTAGTGTGGGAATTGTATGTGTTATGTTGTTGGGTCGTATACAATGTGTATTTTTTGATGCTGTACTTGGGGGTATATTTTGGGCATTATATAAAAGCATTTGCTATTCTTTCAATGTAATCAAATAAATGAGTATTTTAAGATTAATTAGATTGTATTTTACAATGGTTAATAATAAATTTGCATTGTTAGTAGATGGTTTGGTTTATTCTATTTTATCTTCATTTCTTTAGTTAATAAACTTGTCTCAGTGTTAAAACAAAATCTGCAGCATTGTGTGCATATGTTTTAGGGAGAAACTATTTAGTTAAAACCAAAATAAGTCCAAATGTGATTTACTAAGCCAAGTTTCAGTCTGGGATTTGGTATCCAATTGGGTTTATAACAACAGTTACTTCAATCTTTGTTGTAACTCCCTTGAACTATTTCCAGATACAGTAATGGAAGGTTATGTGGTGATTTTGCGTTTCTCTTTAGGATCCTGTTGTACATACATCTATGTGGGCCAATAGAAATTGCTCACTGTTCACAAATGTTGCCATGACATTACTACTTTAGCCACATGCACTTGTTTAATAGAAATCACCTTATCGATACACAATATAAGTTAATGAGCTCGTATATTTACTCAGCAAACACCTACAATATGTGAAGAACAAAGGAAGCATTCATGATGATTAAGAAACTAAGAAACAATTACATATTTTTCATTTTGTCATTTCACCAGCAAGCAAGGTAAAATGTTAAAGTATGCATGTACAGGTCATGCACAAAGGAGATTGAGATCACAAGGATACAGACAGGGAGAGACTCCATTTTATTTATGAACCATAAATGCAATTGACCACATCTAGATTACCAATTAGATTACTCTGATGTGATGGTGCCGGTGTTGGACTGGGGTGGACAAAGTTAAAAATCACACAAGAGATCCAAGATGGCGGTGACCCAGCAAGTCTGAGTCTGTAGTACTTACCCAAAACTTGGGCAAAGTGGGCTACCCACCTCCACCACACCTTCCAAACTATTCAAAATAACTTTTGCCTAATTAATTTGGTCATTCTGCATCAAGCTTGAGTAGTTTGGTGCAGTGCTAAAATGACTAAAGGAAAGAATGCCCGCAGCAGGCAGGAACCCCTCCCCCACCCCCTCCAGCAGCAGCAGAGACGTCCGCGGCTGCCCCGGGGGACTTACCTACAGTGGTGAGCCTGTTCTCTGTAATTAACATGCTGCAGGAGAAGATCAGCGTTTTGTTAGAAGAATCTACGTCCAGGTGGGAATCGCTCTCAGTCGTGCTGCAAAAACACGACCGAGATATTGAAAAGCTCAAACATTGCATTGGAGGGGCGGAGCTAAAGGCTGCGAGCTCGGAAGCCGCTGCAGAGTCAGCCGTGGGCCGGGTCCAGACTCTCGAACAACGAATCCGGGCCTTAGAAGAACACATGACCTCGAGAATCGGGGTCGCCTAAAAAAAATTCGTTTGCTGGGCCTTCCCGAACAGGAAGAGGAAGGCCAGCTTGCAGTCTTTTTGGAGCAGTGGCTCCCTCAGATATTAAAGCTGGAGTCTGGGTCAGGCCAGGTGCGGGTAGAGTGGGCCCACCGGGTTGCTATATGCAGGCCTGGGTCGGACCAGCGCCACCCCCCCTCCTCCCCCCCCCCCCCCTTACCCCTGGGGTCCAGTTCCAGCTTCAGTGTTACAGAGAGAAGCAATGCTCCTGGATGTCTCCAGAACCCTTGGGAAGGATCTTCAAGCCATGACATATAAGGGATCTAGGATTATGCTATTCCAGGATTTCTTCCCAGCTTTGGTCCGCAAGAGGAGGCGTTTGATGAAACGAAGAAGCGTCTAAGGGACTTAAATATCCAGTATTCCTTGCGTTACCCAACAACGCTGCATTTTAGCCATCAAGGATCCGTCTATAACTTTGGTTCATCGGAGAAGTCCAAAGAATTTTTGGAATTTCTTAAATAGACTGTAAAAATTCATCCGTTTAGTTAATTATGCTGTTTTGCCCCATCTCCCTCAGTCTACCCTTTTTTTCTTTTTATTTCCTTTATTGTTTAATATTGTCTCCGGGTGTAGGGAGGGGGGGCTTATTTGTTCTCCAGTATGCGATTTCCTTTTTATTTATATAGGCCAGACGGTTTAGTTGATTCGTGTGGAGGAGGGCATTCGCTTTGTCCTACCTCATTTCTTTCTTAGAGCAAGGTTTTCTTTTTCTGTTATTACACTTAGTTATTACCTGCTAAGATTGTAACTTTATAGTTTTATATGCTTAGACGGTTTTATCTTTACTAAATGTATCTAGGTGTTGGTGTGGGTGGGGGTGTGGGGAACTCACTTTCAACTTTAGCTTTATAGTACACTTGAATTTCTTTATTTTACTATGTGATGCCTTGGGTTGAGGGTGGGGCGCTGGTTGGGAGAGGGTACGATGGGTTTACTGACAGGAAGTGATGCTCTCTGGGAGCAAGGGGGAAAATCTCCTTTTAAATGTGTTTTATATTTTTCTTATTTAGAAATAGTTTTTTACTATATTGGCGTGAGTGCATTAAAGAATTTCTGATTTTGTGAATTTTCTATAGTCTATGCCCGGGGTGTTTTGGGTGGGGTTTTTCCTCCCGGGGGTCTCTGACTTGCCTGGACGATCATGGTTAGTCATTCGATTAAGTAGTGCACCTGGAATGTCAAGGGGAGTAATTCACCAATCAAAAGGAAGAACCTCAAAAAAGAAATGGTGATATAGCTCTCTTAGAGGAGACGCATTTACTGGATAAAGAGCACTTGAAATTACAACAGGGAGGATTTGATTAGGCCTTCTTTTCATCTTTTAGTTCAAAAACTAGTGGAGTAGTCATTCTTACATGGAAGTACCTTCCTTTTAAAATCTTAAGTCAGATAAAGGATGATTCTGGATGGTACATACTGATCAAAGCCCTTATAAATGGAGAAGAGTATGGGATTTTGAATCTTTACTGTCTCCCACACACTCTTTCAAATTTATAATGGAAGCATTTTCCAAACTGATGCCTTTCAGGCTGAAAAATGTGTTGCTGGAAAAGCGCAGCAGGTCAGGCAGCATCCAAGGAGAAGGAGAATCAATGTTTCGGGCATAAGCCCTTCTTCAGGAATTGTGCTTATGCCCGAAACGTCGATTCTCCTGCTCCTTGGATGCTGCCTGACCTGCTGCGCTTTTCCAGCAACACATTTTTCAGCTCTGATCTCCAGCATCTGCGTCCTCATTTTCTCCTAGTTGATGCCTTTCGGGGCTCATTACACAATTAAAATCTCCTCCTATAATTGTATTATGGACCTGGAGGTAGACAGGATACCCAAGATTACTGCAGGTATATCTCCTAGATACAGACAATTGGTGGATTTGAATAAGGAGCTAGGATTAGTAGATGTATGGAGGTGCCTTCACCTGCAAAGGAGAGATTTTTTCTTTTTATTCTAATCCATGTAAATGTCACACTAGAATTGATATGTTTTTTGCTCCCTCTACCTTTCTGAATTCCATACTATCCTGCAAAATAGGTAATATAATTATCTCTGATCATGCTGCAGTGTACGTGGAAATCAAGACGAGGAGCAATGAGACATCTCCCTGACATTGGCATATAGATTCTTTCTAATGAAGGATAGTAAATTCGTAAAATATTTTTCTCTAGAATTCAAAACCTTTTTGGAAATTAACTCAGGCACGGCCAGTAACCCGTCGGTGATATGGGAGATCATTAAGACCTATGCGCAGGGTCTGATCATTTCATACTCGGCGATCCAGAAAAAACAAAAGGGAGAACAACAGCGTCTACTCGAGGCTCGCTTGAAGGCAGCTGAGATAGCTAATGTTGATAGGCCCTCTGTTGCTAAATTACAAATGATTACAGCCCTTAGGACAGCCCTGAATACTGCACTTACCCAAACGGCAAAGAGGGAAATGTTATTTGAAAAGCAAAGATTATATGAATATGGTGATAAGCCTGGTAGATACCTAACGCATCTTGCAAGGAAAAGTAAGGCCCCTCAAGCTATCATGTCCATTAGGGAAAGTGCTGATACTTTGACTCATGATCATAAAAGGATCAACACAATCTTCAGAGAATTTTACTCTGATTTGTATAAATCGCAGGATTGTGAAAACAGAGCTAAGAAGATGGAGTTCTTTTTTAAAAGCCTGGCCTTTCTGGACTTAACCCCGGAACAGATGTCGATTCTGACAACCCAGGAAGTACTTGACACAATCAGGCAGCTTCAGAACAGTAAAGCACCTGGTCCAGATGGATTCCAGGTTGAATTCTACAAAGAGTTTACAGGAGTACTGGCTGGTCCACTTATGGACATGTATAATTACTCATATGGTCAGGGCTGCCTTTCCCCTTCGTTGAGAGAGGCGAATATTTCTCTCATTCTCGAAAAAGGAAAGGCCCTAGAAGATTGTGCATCATACAGACCAAAATCTTTGTTAAATGTAGATTTTAAAATTCTTTCTAAAACACTAGCATTGAGGGTGGAGAGGGTGTTACCACACATCATAAAAGAGGACTAGACGGGGTTTATCAAGGGCTGTAGATCATCTAATAATATTAGAAGGGTTTTGAATGTGATTCAAGTTTGTCATCAGGAAAGAATACCACGAATAGTAGTCTCGTTGGATGCGGAGAAGGCATTTGACAGGGTTGAATGGTCATACCTGTTTTACACACTGGAAAGGTATTCGCTAAATGGGTCTCAATACTGTATAATGATACCAAAGCAGCCATGATTACCAACGGTTTAAGCTCTGATGACTTCAGTGTGGGTAGGGGCTGCTGTCAGGGATGTCCTCTCTCACCGTTGTTATTCACGCTAATAAATGAGCCACTAGGGGAAGCTATACGGGCTGATTCTAATATAATGGCTCCGAGGTTTGGTATGGGGAAACATAAAATTACCCTTTATGCAGATGATGTTCTCCTTTTTCTTAATAATCCTTTGATGTCCGTGCCCCGCCTGATCCAAGAAATTAATTTATTTAGTGTGTTCTCAGGTTACAAAATTAATTACACAAAATTGGAGGCCATGCCGATAGGTGGTCTCACTAGTATGTCCCACTTATTGGATGGATCTTGCTTTCCCTTTCGGTGGTCTCTGGAGGGTGTTTTATATTTAGATATTTTTATCACCCCAATATTTGGCCAGTTGTATCAATGGATATCAAGGCCTCTCAAGCAAAGTGTCCCCTTATTAATCTCCTATTTTTAGATAAAATCAACGTCATTATGGACTATTGTAAAAACCCTATTGTTTTAAACACAATTAAAGCCTGGAAGATAATGCAGCAAAACGAGGGCAACTCACAAAAATCCTCCCCTTATCCTCCTATAGTGAGAGTATGGGTTTTTCAACCGGGGCTCACAGACGCCACATTTAAATCCTGGAGGTCCAGGGCTAATTCCTGCTTAGGGGATCTGTTCGATGGGGAGGTTATGATGCCTTTTGAACAGCTACACCAGAAATTTGGACTGCCTAATGGAGACTTCTTTCGGTACTTCCAAATTCGAGATTACAAACAGAAGAAGACTACGTTATTAGATTGCTCTTATAAATCAGATAGGGAACGAAGAGTGTTGTGGCCAATGGGTTTACCCTCGGTCAGCACTCTCTATCATTCACTACATAACGAAGTATCAGAAGACATGGAAAGATTGTTTAAAGCATGGAATCAGGAATTGGGGTTGGAAATCTCTTCAGAAATGTGGGACGACATTTGGGAAAATGCCAGAAAGATCTCTATCTGTAATAGAACCCAAGCTATTCAATTAGAGATACTCCATAGGACTCATATAGCAACGGAACGATTGGCAAAATTTAGGGCAGGAGCATCTCCAATGTGTCCTAAATGTAAAATAGAGGTCAGCATCTCTCACACTGCTTATGAACATGTCACAAGATCCGCAAACACTGGGTCAAAGTAGCAAATGCTCTGACAGAAATCTTGGGAGCAGACATTAGAGTGGATCCAGTATCTCTTCTCCTGGGCTTTTGGAACCTGCCTTCCCTGGATGTGCATGGGAGGAAATTATTCTCCATTCTCTCCTTTTATGCAAGGAACAATATCTCCATAAACTGGATAGCTGAGGGCCCTCCAGGACTTCCAAATTGGTATAGGTTGGTAATGGAATGTATTCCTCTTGACTTCCTTACAAATATGGCGCACCAAAAAACTGAAATATTTTATAAAATATGGCAGCCCTTTCTGAACTATATACAGATACAGATATTTCGGCCATTTTGTCAAGGGCTTTTATCTAGTTGTGGTAGCGGTTCTGGCTGGCCTGGGGACCCCCAGGGGGAAGGAATCCCATACAAATATAGGTTTTATTATGACTTGATATTAATTCATTCTGAGCATGTACCTCATTATTTAATTATTATGTTATCCTTTTCTTTTCCTTTTGAGTAACGTAAGATATTTTATTATACATTCTGGTTAGTTATAGGTTAGATTAGTAGTTAGTTGATTTTTTTTTTCTTTATCTTTTCTCTTTGTTTGCTATGTTTTGGCTATTATCTATTTAATATTTGATTGTACATTAATGTTTGTATTTGTATGTATTATTTTGTAAGTTTGCAATAACATGTTATAAAACAATTTTCTTTTTCTTCAATAAAAATATCTATCAAAAAAAATCACACAACACCTGGTCCACAGGTTTATTTGGAAGTACTAGCTTTCAGAACACTGCTCCTTCATCAGGTAACTAGTAGGGCAGGATAATAAGACACAGAATTTGCAATAAATTAGCAGTATAATAAAGCTAGTAATTTCAAATAAACCTGTTGGACTATAACCTGATGTTGTGTGACTTTTACCTAAATATATTAACCAATGTTGACCCAACATTAAAGGAGAATCTGACAAAGTGTGATTGCTAATTTGTAGCACAAGCCAATCTGTTTTGATCTAATGGAATAATAGAATGTTTGAGAGAGTTGAAAAACTCATTTCTGTTCCTTTGATACATATGTGACAATTATGATCTTGGATATCATGATATGATCTTTGTTCTGCTCCAAATACTCTAATGTTTATGTTTCATTATTGTTTGTGTAGGCATTACCTGAACTCGATAAAAATCGTCAATGTATTCAATGAAGTACATTAATTTGAATAAAAATTCAACTGTGTCTGATCCATTTTGTGTCCTGTTCTCAATGTTCACCTCCCCCTCAGATCCATGATAAGGTTTATCTTATCCTTACCTCCACCACAAGTTCCATATTCAACAGATCATGTTCTGCTATTTCTGCCACCTCTAGCATGATGTTACTACAATACACACCTTCCCCTGTCCTGCCAGCACTACAAAATGACTGTTCCTTCTGCAACACTTTAGTCAACTCCTAACGACCACTCCTTTCTCTACTGCATCATCTAATGTGAGCACAAGACATACAACATGTGTCCTTCCAACTCCACTCTTCTGACTATTCAAGGCTCCAAACTCCCAAGGAATTTGTGTTTCTTTCAAGTTAGTGTATCATATGTGCTCTTTATGATTTAGTCTTTATATTATGAAGACCAAACATAGATTGGGACCATATCCGTTCAGTCTGTAAGAATGACTTTGAGCTCCCTGCCTCTTGTCAGTTTAATTCTCTACCTCAGTCTTACTGTAAACTTTCTGTCCTTGTCCTGTTACCATGTTCAAATGACACTTGACATGCACACAAGAAACAGGATTGCACCTTTCAACTTGTATTCTTCAATCTTACAGGGTTGGGGGGAAAAGGGGCTGCATCAGAATCCAATAACTGGGGTTCTGGAGAGGCTTACTGAGCTCCAGACAGGGTCAGGGGAGGGGTGGTGGGGGGGGGGGGGGGGGGGGGGGGGGTGTTGGGGGGGGGGAAGGTGTCGGGGACTGGATGCTTGGGCTAAAAGCAGAACTAGGTGCTGTGATTTCTGTTCCTGCCCCTGTCTATGCCATTACCACTCTTTATGAAGTTTGCTCATTAAATGTTTGTTGGTTAATCTCTCTTTCCCTCCATTCTAACACAGAATTTTTTTCTTTTTTCTTGTTCCTTTTCCTTTTCCTTATCCATCTTCTAAAGGCTTAAATATTTACACATTCCTAACGTACTTTAGTTATAATGAAAGATCATTGACTAGACACTCGAATTCTGTTTCTCACTGCAAGTTCTATCTGTCGTATTGTTTGTTTTTATTTCAGTAAATTTGAATTAAATTGATTTGGAGTTGTCGGTGTTGGACTGGGGTGTACAAAGTTAAAAATCACACAACACCAGGTTATAGTTCAACAGATTTATTTGGAAGCACTAACTTTCGGAGCACTGCTCCTTCATCAACCACCTGATGAAGGAGAAGCGCTCCAAAAGTGAGTGCTTCCAAATAAACCTGTTGGACTATAACCTGGTGTTGTATGATTTTTAACTTTGAATTAAATTGTTCATGTTAGTTAAAAGACGAGGAGCAGACTGAATAGTAAAGAGAACATCAGGATCTATTTCATAACATTTTCACTGTACTAAGCTTCTCAAATACTAGATGGCACTGTATCTATACGAATAAACAATATCCGGTTGCAAATGCAGAATTATTCAAATAAATCACTTAAAAATATTTATTATGGAAAGATTAATGTACGTGAATTAAAAGGAACACATTTGTTTCAGACTATAGCAAAAGAAGACTACCTCTATATACTGACTAGTATGAATAATCTCAATCAAATGAGCCACAAGAATCAAATTTGAACTTTATTAGATGAATTGACTCTATTGATGAAATAAAGTTAGTTCTCAAAAGGTTATTATAGACAGGTTTCACTGCCATAGTGTGTGCATCCTTTTTGTCAAGTCCAAAATTCTCTGTTGTCACTTTTTTGCTCATTACTTGATAGATCTGGAGCCTTGCTCTGCACTCCCCGCTGGAAATGGTAACATGCATTGGAATGGTGGATCAACCTTGTGAATTATTCATTGATAATGGGGCTTTCTGTTCAGCAGATGCAGGACATAATTTTAAATTCAGATTTTTTTCATTGACTCACAATGTAAAATACAAGTATAATTATTGGATTTCAATAAAAGGAGGTTTGTGGAGCTGCAAGATGCAGTTTAGGTGATAGGGTTCAGGTGATTACTTCAACTATTCGAGTGCAAAAATGCCAAAGATTGTTTCTAATTTTAGAAAAAAACAGGATTTTTAAAAAAATCTGATATACATATTTTGGATCTAATATGGAAACCAGTACTGCTGAAGATAAGAACCGAGAGGTAAGATGACAATGCAGCAGTACTGTCGGCCACCCCCCACCCCAGCCCTCCCCATTTACACTCACTTGACAATATTCTCAATTCTGCTAATGAACAAGCATAGAATACAGCAAGCTAGCTTCACCATGTAAACATTTCCTGGGAAAATCATTATCACCACAAAATTCTGTGGTTTCAGTCCAATGGGTCAGAATTAATTTCAAGCTCAGTTGGGAAATGCAGGCTCTTAATTATTTTCATTTTCACACGATGATGGATCTACTCTACACACAGAAATTGTTTTAACTCTTAAACTGCTGAATGAATAAAAATTGTAAAATAAGGAAAATCCTGTCAGCACAAACAATATTTCACAGTCCTTCAAGGAATACTTTCAGTTGGAGTTAACCTGTGAAGCAGTGCATCTTTTGTTCATTATGAAAATCGGCTAACCTTTATGGTATATTTCAAGAAGGTGCAAATTAGGGTCAAATCTTTCTATGGGGAGGTAGTGGTATCGAGGTAATGTCACTGGATGAGCCATCCAGATCAGAGAGCTCATGTTCTAGCACCAAAGAAAAGTCAGAACCTTAATTCAGCTTCTCTCTCCATGAATGCTGCCAGAATTGCAGTATTTCTCCACTATTTTCTGTTTGCATTTGTAATATTCTGGCAACATCGATTTAAATCCCATCATGTCAGATGGTGAAATTTTAATAAAAAATCTTTAATCTTCAAAAGATCTTTAAAAACAAAAACTTGGCTAAACACTGACTGTTGTCAATTATTGTAAAATCCCATTTGGTTCATTAATATTCTTTAAAGAAAGAACTCTGTCCTTACCTAGTCTGGCCCACCTGTGTCTCCAGACCCATTGTAATGGTACTGACTCTTACCTGACCTCTGAGATGGCTGAGGGAGCAAATCTGTTTGAGGACAAAAAGGAATGAACAACAAAATTCCCATTTCCAGTGCACCGACATCCCATGCAAGAATAACAAATGTACATCCTGCAATTAATGTCGTTCTAATTCTGGACACAAAAAATGCTTATTAGTGCTTGGAATCCAGCGTTGCTATGGGAGACAATAGGTTTCCAAGAGATTTTAAACACTGTCAGATCCTGCAGTTAGAGTCTGTAGCGTCTACTACATAAGGTGTAGGAGCAGAGGTAAGTTATTTGGTCAATTGAGACAGCTTTATCATTCATTGAGATCATACATGATCTGATTATCCTCCATTCTGCTATCCTGACTTTTCCTTATAACCATTGATTCCCTTACTGATTAAAAATCTGGCAATCCAGATCTTGACAGTCTTCTGCAATAAAGAATTCCACAGACTCACTTCTGTCTGAGAAGAGAAACTACTCATCATCTCTATCTTAAATGGGTGACCCTTTACTCTGAGTTTATACCCTCTGGTCCTAGACTCTCCCACAAGGGAAATTACTTTTCTGCATCTACCCTGTCATCACTTCTAAGAATCTTGTACGGTTCAATAAGGTCTCCTCCCATTCTTTTAAGCTCAGTAGAGGTCCAATCTATTCAACCTTTCCTCATACGACAGTCCCTTCAAACCTGGATCAAGTCAGTGAAAATTCACTAGACTGCCTCCAAAGGCATTATATTTTTCCAAAGATAAGCAGCCCAAACTGTTCACAGTACTCCAGCTGTGGTCCAACTGTTGCCTGATATAGTTTTAATAAAACTTTCCTATTTTTATAGATCATTTCCTTTGAAATGAAAGCCCATTCTATTCGTCTTCCTTATCATCTGCTGAATCCATATTCTAGCTTTTGATGACTCCCAATCTGTCTGTACTGTAGCTTTCTGTAGTCTTTCTCCATTTAAATAATATTCAGCTCCTCTAATCTTCCCACAAAAGCACATAACCTCGCATTTTCCCACATTATATTCCATCTGCCAAATCTTTACTCACTTAACCTGTCTACGTCCCTCTGCAAACTGTTTGTATTATCCTCACCACTTGCTTTTCTGTCTTTTCTTCTACCATCTGCAGATTAACATTCACTTTCCTCATCCAAGTCGTTAATACAAATTGTAAAAAGTTTTGGCTTCAGCACTGATCCTGTAGTTACAGTTTACCATCCTGAAAATTCCTCCATCCCAATTCCTTGTCTTCTATTAATACTAACCATCAACACCATGGACTCTTATCTTATTAAGTAGCCTTATGTGCAGTACCTTATTGAATACCTTTTGGAAGTTCAAATATATTACATTTGCTGGTCCCCCTTTACCTATCCTGCTTATTGCATCTCGCAAAGAATTCAAATAAATTTTTAATACATGATTTCCTCTCTAGGAAGCCATGATGATGCTGCTTTATTATGTTATGTCTTTCTAAATAGTCTGTTATCACATCCTTTATAATAGACTCTAATTTTTCACCAATAACAGAGGTTAAGCTAACTGGCTAATAAATGTCTATTTTTCTTTGTCTCCTACCCTTTTTGAATAAGAGTGTTACATTGTCAGTTTTCCTATTTGGGATTTTTGGAAGTTTACTTCCAGTACATCCACTATCTGTGTAGATACACCCTTTAATATGTTAGGATGCGATTCATTAGGTCCAGGGACTTTAGCCCCATTACGTTCCCTAGTACATTTCCTCTCGTGATAGTTATTGAATTTACTTCCCATACTGTTACTGTCCCTTGATTATTTCACTTTTTGTTATGCTATTAGTGTCTTTTACCATGCAAAATATATGTTCAACTCCTCTGCCATTTTGTAATTGCCCATTACTATTTCTCTAACCTTATCCTTTAAGAAGCCTATGCTCACTTTGGCCAATCTTCCTTTCTCTCCTTTATTCATGTTACTTGTGACTTTACCCTCAAAGTTTATTTTCTCTTTATTAATTTTTGGTCAACCTTTGAATTTTTTTTTAACATTTGCCATTGTTCTTCTAAACTCCTTTCCCAGTCCACTCCAGCCAACTCAGGCCTCATTCCTTTGTAATTACCCTTATTTAATGTCAGTACAGCTTTATTTTCCAAACGGAGCTTATCATTCTCAAATTGAATGCTAATTGCTAACATGTTTTCATGGTGATCTTTTACACTGAGATCTGAGGAATGGATTGCATTGATTCAATGACACTATCCAAAAACCATTCTGATAAACTTTTGTTCATTTTTTAAGAAATAGTATAGAGGCTGACTAAATAGCACCTTGCCATCCCTCTACTCTGCTTCTCCACCCTCAGTACATTAAATGTTTCTGCTGAATTCAAACTGTCCACGCCTCTACTTAATGATAATCTAGCCAAGAGACCTTAGATCCCAGTCTCAATATCAAAATAATTTGGAAGCTGCAAAGTGGTTGGGCTGGGATGTCTCTCTGTACAACTTGTCAAAAATACCCAAACCTGATGGAGCATAAATCTAGGCCCACACTTTTCAAGCTGTTTCATAGAGATTGTTTATAACACAGAAAGAAGATATTCAGCTCACTGGAGATTTCTGCCAATGGTTTTCTCCTCACTCTCGCACACTAAGGTCAAGATGTTAGAATTAATGTGAATATGTGTCTGAGCAGAACAAGGAACTATTGTACTCAACACACTCAACCTGATTAACTTACAGAAGTATATATTTACAACTGCTCCCAGGTAGTCACTTCGATGTCAAACTCTGAATGGGCTGACTGGGATCTGTTCAGTTGCTGCATGTGTCTGCAATCTTTGGCTCTGAGTCCAAGATCTAGCTGATACTTATGCTGTCCTTTTCACGTGATATCTCTATCATCTTGCAGTCTTGATCTCACTTGGAACTTAGTGCTTTTAGCATTGTGTCAGAGAACTGGGTCAGATTTACTAACATTTTCTGACTTAATGACTTTAGCTTTCTCTGCCAAGGAGTTAAAGCAGATCAATGCAATCTTAAGGCAGGCACCAGCTCAACTAGTTAGCCTGCTGTCATCCTTCAGTCCATCACAAAGCAATGCAATCAGTCCCACTCCCCAGCGATATTCCCATGACCCTGCAAGTTTATTTACTTCAAGTGCCCATTCAATTTTCTTTTGAAATAACTCACTATCTTTGCATCTATGATTCTTGTCAATAGTGAGTTTCAAGCATTGTCATGTGCTGGGTACAAGAATTCTTCTCTTGCCCAAAACTTCAAATCTGTGTTCCTTGTTTCATGTGATTTTATTACATTACTGCAATATAGTTTCAAAATATTTGGTGCATTTCATACAGCTTTATAGGGAAATGGAACTTAAATGCTACATATCATAATAAGTGTTATCATGCACATAATGAGTATAACAGCAGGTTCCACTAAATCACACATTCAAGGCATGGTCAGTTCTTCAGGAGCATATTCACAACCTTATCAGCGGCATGCCAGTAATACCCATATTAGGGGAAATCCATTATAACCTATTAGGCAGTTATAGCTCATGAAAAAATGAATATTCCCAACTGCTGTCATGAGTGATGGGAAGGGGTAAGGGTGGAAGCATGGGTGTGTTTGAGGTCCCTGTCAACCACAGTGGGCAGTAAACCATGATTATGGAAGAAGCAAGCCATGTCAGCAGCACTGTTTTGGAAAGTGGCATCATCTGAACAGTTGCAACGTAGACAAAGGAACTGGGAGAATGCAATGGAGTCCTTGCAGGATGTGGAGAGGGTGTTCTTACAATGATAAGAACAGGCCAACACAGACAAGACCTTTAAAAGTGAAGACTTGGCTTGACCAGGAGCTAATATTAATTGGTGAGCACAGAGGTGATATAGCAATGAGACTTGGTCAAATTCAGATATGAACATCAGAGTTTTGCAAGTTTTCAAAGAAATGAGAATGTCACGGGATGCTCAAATAGAAGAACTTAAAATAATGGAAGTGTTTAAGAGGGTAAGTGAAGAGAAGAAATTTCCATTTTAAAGATGGATTCAAAATTGAGGTCAGAAGGGTGGTAGTTCTAAATATAAGAAAGTGACTAATCAATCCAATAAGGAATCCAGAATAAATTGAGTGTGGGAGTCTTTTAAAGGTGAGTTGATATTATTGAAGAAGATTTTTAAGGACAGGATTTACTCACATATGGAGGTTTATTAGGGATAATTAGCATGGCTTTGTGCAAGGCAAGTCTTGTCTTAAAAGTTTGATTCAGTTTTTGGTACTAATGGGCTGAAGTGTGATTATTTCAATGCAAGGAGTATTATAGGTAAGGCAGATGCGCTGACAGCCTGGATCAGTACATGGGACTATGATGCTGTGGCCATTACAGAGACTTGGTTGAGAGAGGGACAGGACTGGCTGCTCAATATTCCAGCGTTTCATTGTTTTAGACAAGATAGAGAGGAAGGTAAAAGAAATGGAGGAGTTGCATTACTAATCAGAGAGAGTGTTACAACTGCAGTCAGAGAGGACATTCTGGATGTTCATCTATTAAGGTAATATTGGTAGAGCTCAACATTAAAATGGGTGCAGTCTCTCTGGTAGATTATACTATCGACCCCCTAAAAGCCACCAAGATATTGAGGAACAAATATGTAGGCAGATTAGGGAAAGATGCAATAAAAAGAGTTGACATGGTGGATGACTTTAATTTCACCAATATTGATTGGGACTCCCTTAGAGCAAAAGTCTTAGACAGGGCAATATTTATTAAGTGCATCCAAAAGGGTTTCTTGAAGTGGTATGTGGATAGTCTAACTAGAGGAGGGGCCATACTGGACCTTGTACTGCCTATTAAGCCTGGCCAGGTCACTGACATTTCACTGGGAGAGCATTTTGGAAACTGTGATCACAACTCCTTAAGTTTTAAGATAATTACGAATAAAGATAAGTCATGAACGTGTGGTAAGGTGTTAAATGGGGAGAGGGCAAATTACATCAGTAGGATGCAGGAACTAGGAAGTGTCAATTGGGAGGAGCTGTTATGAGGCAAGTCCACATTTGACATGTGGGAATTGTTTAAAGACCTGCTGTTGAGAGTTCAGGACCAGCATGTTCCAGGAGGGAGGAAGGAAAAGGATGGCAAGGTAAAGGACCCATAGATAACGGCACGGTGGGCGGCACGGTGGCACAGTGGTTAGCACTGTTGCCTCGCAGCGCCAGAGACCCGGGTTCAATTCCCGCCTCAGGCGACTGACTGTGTGGAGTTTGCACGTTCTCCCCGTGTCTGCGTGGGTTTCCTCCGGGTGCTCCGGTTTCCTCCCACAGTCCAAAGATGTGCAGGGTCAGGTGAATTGGCCATACTAAATTGCCCATAGTGTTAGGTAAGGGGTAAATGTAGGGGTATGGGTGGGTTCGCTTCGGCGGGTCGGTGTGGACTTGTTGGGCCGAAGGGCCTGTTTCCACACTGTAATGTAATCTAATCTAATCTGTAATCTAATCTAATCTAATAACAAGGGTGATTGTGAATTTGTCAAAAGATAAAAAAGAATCATCTGTAAGGTTTATGAAGCTAAAATTGGACAGGGCCTGTGAATAATATAAAGAAAGCAGGAAAGAACTCAAGCAGGGAATTAAGAGAGCAAGAAAGTGATATGAAATGACCTTGGCAGGTAGGGTTAAAGATGATCCCATGACATTCTGTACATACCTTAAACACAAAAGGCTAACTGGGGAGAAGGTAGAACCATTCAAGGATAAAGGAGGGAACTTCTGCTTGGAAGCAGAGGGTGTGGGTGAGATCCTAAATGAGAATGTTGCGTTGGTATTCACCCAGGGAAGTATACGCAGGATAGTGAGATTTGCGTGGAGCATACGAATATGCTACAGCATTTTGAGATCAAGAAAGAAGTAATATTGGGTCACTTGAAGAGCATTAAGATGGATAAGTCCCCACAGACTGATGGTATCTTCACCAGGTTATTGAGAGAAGCAGAAGAGGAGATTGCTGGGGCCTTGACCAAGATCGTTATGTCTTCATTAGTCAATGAGGAGGTCTTGGAGGACTGAAGAGTAGCTAATGTTGTTCTTCTGGTCAAGTAGAGAAATAGGGATGATCCTGGAAACTATAGACTGGTGAGTCTCACATTGGTGGTTGGGAAGCTATTGGAGAGAATTCTTAGGTATAGGATTTATGCGCATTTGGAAAAGCTTCACACCGAGCACAGAGGCCCCCCAGGGCTGTGTGCTCAGTCCACTGATGTTCACCCTGCTGACAAACGACTGTGCAGTAATGCACAGCTCAAATCATATCATTAAGCTTGCTGGTGATACAACTGTACTGGGTCTCATTAGCAGGAATGATGAATCAGTATACAGACAGGAGATGCAGCAGCTAACAGACTAGTGCAGAGCTAACAACCTTTCTATGAAAGTGGAAAAAACAAAATTTCAGGAAGGCACCGAGTGCCCACTCTCTGTTGAACATCGATGGCTCTCCATGAGATCGTGAAGAGCACCAAATTTCTTGGTGTCCACGTGACGAAGAACCTTAACACCAGCTGCATAGCCAAGAAAGTCCAGCAGTGTCTCTACTTTCTGCGTAGGTTGAGGAAAGCCCATCTCCCATCCCTACCCCCATCCTTACCATAGTCTACAACAGGTTGATTGAGAGTGCCCTGAGCAGCTGCATCACTGCCTGGTTCAGGAATTGCACCATTTGGAATTGGGAGACCCTACAACCGATAGTGAGGACAGCTGAGAGGATCATCGGGGTCTCTCTTTCCTCCATTACAGACATTTACACCACATGCTGCACCCGAAAGACTAAGAGCATTGTGGAATACCCACACATCCTTCATTCAAATTCTTCTTCCTCCTGCCATCTAACAGAAGATACCGTAGCATAAGATCTCTCACAGCCAGACTGTGCAATAGTTTCATCCCCCGGGCCATCAGGCCACTTAACACTGTATGATCAAACTCTATTCCATCTGAAACTCTTTGCATGACTTCAAATTGCTGCTAGAACAATGTTTTATTAATTATTGTTCTTTTATTACTTATTAATTTGTACACCACTGTGCCTATTGCCTTGATGTGTCAGGAATTACTTGCTGTCTTGCGTGTTTTTCACTTCATATGCACTTTATGCCACCCTGTGTATGATCATGCAGTTTGTGTTGTCCATGTAGCACTTTGGTCCTGGAGGAATGCTGTCTCATTTTTGCTGTACCAGTTGTGTATGATGGAAATGATAAATAAAGCTATTTTTGCCTCTTGCCTCTTGACTCTTGCATGGTCTATTTAGGGACAGTCAGCATGGCTTTGTGCAAGGCAGGTAATGTCTTACTAACTTGACTGAATTTTTCGAGGAGATGACAAAAGTGATTGATGAGGGTAGAGCAGTGGATGTTGTCTGCATGGATTTTAGTAAGGCTTTTGACAAGTTCCCTCATGGTAGAAATAAAGTGGTGCTGGAGACAAACCAAATGGTTGGAAATAACATGATAAGTATAAGGGTTACATGCCGAGAGTTTAACCAAATAATAAGTAATCCAAAACTATACAAACTAATTAGGGTAGAGAGATCATAACAATTTATCAAGGTGACAGTGTTTAAACAGGACAGTAAGGAGACTTTGCAGATACAGAACAGTGCGATGGGGGTCACCTGTAGCGCGACATGAACCCAAGATCACTGATGAGGCTATCTTCATGAATATGGAAAATAGTTATCAGTTTCTGCTCAGCGATTCTGTGTAGTTGTGTATCTTGAAGGGCGCTTACCCGAAGATAGGAGACTAAATGTCTTTGACCGCTGAAGTGTTCCTCGACTGGGAACATTCCTGCCATTCATCCTCTCTGGCTATGTCAAGGGCATCTTGAAATCCATTGTACAAGGAACCCCAGTTTCTGTCACAACACTACAGATTTCTCACACTCTTATACTTATCATGTTATTCCAGTCATTTACTTTGTCTCCAGCACCACCTTATTTTAAGTTTTTGTAATTATCTCTCTGCCTTATTTAATCGAATTGTCAGTGATCCTTTCACTTGTTATTCAGCTGTTGACACTTTATTCACATGTCTGCTCCTTTTGATCACCTGCAGAGACTTATTATTTGACAGTCCACTCACACCATTTGCATGATCTTTTGATCTCTCTGCCCTTGATCTCTCAGCCTATAAATTCAGTGTCTGTGTGCTTCTGTCTCACGTCACTTGATGAAGGGACTACACTCTGAAAGCTCATGATTTCAAATAAACCTGTTGGACTATAACCTGGTGTTGTGTGACTCCTGACTTTGTTTGCCCAAGTCCAACACCAGCACCTCCACATCATATAAAATTATTAGTAGCATAGATACAGTTGACAGTCAGAATCTTTTTCCCAGAGTTGAAATGTCTAATAGTAAGTGGCATGCACTTAAGGTGAGAGGGGGGAAATTCTAAGAAGATGCGACGAGTAAGTTGTTTAGACAGTGTCTGGATTAGTGGTGCTGGAAGAGCTCAGCAGTTCAGGTAGCATCCAAGGAGCAGCGAAATCGACGTTTCGGGCAAAAGCCCTTTTGCCCGAAACGTCGATTTCGCTGCTCCTGGGATGCTGCCTGAACTGCTGTGCTCTTCCAGCACCACTAACCCAGAATCTGGTTTCCAGCATCTGCAGTCATTGTTTTTACCTTTGTTTACACAGTGTGGTGAGAGTCTGTAACACTTTGCCAGGGGTGCTGGTGGAGGCCATTACGATAAGGATGTTAAAGGGACTTTTAGATTAGCTCATGAATATTCAATGAACAGAAGCATATGGACCAATGGCAAGCAGAAAGGATTAGTTTAATTTGGCGTCATGTTCGGTGAGCATCGTGAGCCAAAGGGCCTGTTTCTGTGTTTCTGTTTTTTTGAGGAAGTGATGAAGATAATTGATAAGGGTAGGGCAGTGAATGTTGTCTGCATAGACTCTATTAAAGCATTTGACAAGGTCGACAAGATTCAGAAGATTAAGTCACATGGGATCCATGATGAGTTGGCAAACTGGATACAAAATTGGCTTGGTCATAGAAGACAAAGTGTAGTTGTTGAGTGATGTTTTTCAGACGAGAGGTCTGTGACTAGTAGTGTCCCACAAGGAGCAGTGCTGGGACCTCTTGCTTGTAACATATAAATGATTGGGATGACAATGTAGGTGGCTTGATTAATAAGTTTACAGATGATGTGAAAATTGTTGGAGTTGTGGATAGTGAAGAAAGTTCGTAAATGACACAAAGTTGGAAAATTGGGTGGAGAAATGACAGGTGGATTTTAATACATTTTGGGAGGTCAAACGTAAGAGGAAAGTGTACAGTAAATGCCAGGACACACAGGAGCATTGATCTACAGAGGGATCTTAAGGTTCAAGTCTAAACCTCCCTGAAAGTTGCAACAAAAGTGGATCAGATAGTAAAGGCGGCTTATGGCATGCTTGCCTTCATCAGTTGGGGCATGGAGTATAAAAGTTGGCAAGTCATGTTGCAGCTCTATAAGTTAAACTAAAAGAACTGAGAATGCTGAAAATCAGAAACTAAAACAAAAGTAGGAATTGCTGGAAAACCTCAGCAGGTCTGGCAGCATCTGTTGAGAGAAATCTGAGTTAACGTTTCAGGTCCAGTGACCCTTCTTCAGACCTTAAGACCTTAAAGTCTATAACACTTTAGTTTGGCCACATTTGAAGTATTATGAGCAGTTCTGGCTGCCATATTGTAAGGAGAGGTCAGATAAACTTGAATTGTTTTCACTAGAGCATTTGAGCCCGAGGGGTGACCTGACAGAAGTATATAAAATTATAAGAGCATGGAGGGAGTTGGAGTGTTTTTCACAGGGTGGAAATGTCAAATAAACAGGAGCATGAGTTAAAGGTGAGATAGGAAATGTTTAAAGGAGATGTGCAAGGAAAGTTTTTTATAGAGAGTGGTAAGTGCCTGGAATGTGCTGCCAGGGGATGTGGTAGAAACAGATATGTTAGCAACGTTAGATAGATACGTGAACAGGCAGATAATAGAGGGATATGGACCTGATGCAACAGGTAGGATTGGTTTAAAATGGCATCTTGATTGGCACAAACATGGTTGGCTGAAGGGCCTGTGCCTGTGTTGTGCTGTTCTATGTTCTATGTTTATTCCCTGGCAGTAGTCAAAATGAGCCAATCACTGCAAACAAGGTGAGTATGTGAGGGTTAGCTGAAGGAAAGTGAGAGGAGGAATGAATGCTGCATAAACACTGGCATAAACTGACTGGTTTGATTCAGTGCTGAATATCCTATTTAAAAATCAGATCTTACCCTGCCTCTGCAAACCCGTTGATATGAAGCATGAGTATGTACACAGAAAAATTGTTCTTCCACGCATTCATTTCAATCTATTACACATTAGAAATGACTGAAGAAGGGAAAGCTTATGTGCAGAGGGTGAAAAAGGCAGCAAGGGGAGAGGAATGGCTGGAGACTTCTCTTTGATGTCTATCGCTTCATCAATCCCCTCCAGGCCTCAGATATAAATGAGGTACCTTTGAACTATGCAGCATCATACTCACAACTGTTCATGAATGTAACATTTTTCACTGACAAACTTCAGACACTTCCAGGCACTGACCTTCATAATCTCTGAGGACAGGCTCTTAAAAACAAGATAAATCTAAAATTTCAGAATCTGTCTACAATTGTGATCCCAAAAGACATGGAAATTTGTTGCGTTGCTCTTGATTATACATTTATTTATCCTTATTTCAATTATTCTTGTGGAAAATTCAAAATTGCAATCACCCCCTCCCCTCCCACTCCACTGCTGCAGCTTCACTTTCCACAGAGCCTGGTGTCCTGATCGATACTCATCCTGTAATCAACATCAGGTCATGACAGAATCACTTTGTAGTTTGTCGGAGCTGTCAGGCTGCTGTGTTTTCTGCATTACAGCAGCGACATGGTCTTGGTATCTCTGACTAAAGGCGTCTTCTTGATGATTATTCAATAAGTCATTACGAAATGGTGCAATTTTTTTTCAAGCAATAGGTGGGATGAAGAGGTAGGCCCCAAATCTGCCACCATTGGATGTTGTGAGTGCTAACGTGGTCCACTTGCTATAGCCATCTAGCCAACTGAGGTAACCAGTTCCTCCTAAGAGTAAGTGTGTTTCAAAAATGCACTGGCTCTAACACACCATTTTTAAGATATCCGGAAGGCATTATATAAAAACATGTCACCTTTTCTTATTGATAAACAGACCTGTTACAGGGAAGGGATTGTCATTGAAGGAATGGTTAGTTTCATTTCAGTGACATAGAGTTCAGGTTCTGTTTCCACCCCAACCACTCTTTTTTTGTATCATTTTCATTTCCTTCGAGTCCTCCACTCTTAACTCATAACTCTGCGATATGACAGTCAGCCAGACAAATTGCTCTCAGAGTGCCACATTTGACCTGAGATAAAAGGATAGATTCAAATGTAGCCCAAGCTGACACAATCTCTTATAAGAAAGCATCTTCTCCTCAATTAGTAACTCATCTCAGCTTTTAACTTCATAATGAATGTCTGGTGGAGTTAGGAATTTACTGTGAGCTGTTAGATTAGATTCCCTACAGTGTGGAAACAGGCCCTTCAGCCCAACTCGTCCACACTGATCCTCCGAACAGTAACCCACCCAGACCTGTTCCCCCTAACTCTACGAGCAATTTAGCATGACCAATACACCTAACCTGCACAACTTTGGACTGTGGGAGGAAACCGGAGCACCAGAAGGAAACCCACACAGACATGGGGAGAATGTGCAAACTCCACACAGACAGTTGCCTGAGGCTGAAATCAAACCCAGGTCCCTGGTGCTGTGAGGCAGCAGTGCTAACCACTGAACCACCATGCCACCCTTGCAAGTACCTTGCAAGAACTGTAACAAACACTACATTGGACAAACAGGCAGAAAACTAGCCACCAGAATACATGAATATCAACTAGCCACAAAAAGACATGAACCACTCTCACCAGCATCCTTACATACAGATGAGAAAGGACACCACTTTGACTGGGACAACGCACCCATCCTAGAACAAGCCAACAGAGACATGCAAGAGAAAACCTAGAAGCATGGCATTCCAACCAGAACTCTATCAACAAATGCATTGACTTGGATCCCATTTACCGCCCCCGAGGAAAAAAAAATGAAATGGCATCACTACAGGAAATGATGTCACCATGGGAAATGACATCACCAACTTAAGGAAACCCAAACACATAAATAGAAAGTGGGCTATACCATCATTGCCTCATTTGGAGGCTCTCTAATGATGTTACCCAGTATGGTGACGAAATGTCTGAAAGTAAACCTTCCAACTCAGCAAGCAAACCTACATCCAAATCAATCCTGAATCTGAACTCTCTACCAAACAGGACAATGATAATACAATACACCGCATCATCAGTGGTTTCATTTGATCTCCAGTATGCAGAGATCAGGTCTGGGCTTTCTTTGTTCTCAACTGTCCTCGTTTGAATCTCCTCCAAGAAAGAACACTAACATTTGGTTGTTCTTTCAGTATTTTGTTATGCACTGCTAGGTTACATACCTGTAAGTCACAATTCCAAGCTGAATGTCGGGTGCAAACTATAAGTGCGCACATGTGCAATTCTGAAATAGACATATTTGTATATATTACCAAATTATGATTGTGGCAAACACCTGTTAGGACTAGGCCAGACCACTCAAAACATTCTTAAGCAGGCAGCCCAGACCATAACTTTGTAACTTGCTTCAGTAAGTGCACAGTGAAAATTACCCGGGGTAAGATAACTAGGTCGACGACTAGATTTTAAAACAGACAAAAATTTATTCACAAAATTACACAATGAAACACAAAGAACAGAATAAAGAACCCCTACAAACTCAAGCTATCCAACTAGACCTAATTATGCTGTTCTGAATATACACAACAGTCCCAATAAACAAACTCCCTTTAAAAAAACAGTATAAATTGAACACATGCTTACAGGTTGAAGTTGAAGGGCAGAAAGAGAGAGAGAGAGGTTCCACACAGCTCACTGTTGAACTTTTCACCAGGTCAGACTGAGCTAAACTGTTCAGCTCAGCTCAGCTAGCAAGTTGACCATGCCCCTCTCTTTATACAGGTCACTTCTAAACATGACCACTTTGGCCTAAAGTCTCATCTGTTTACATATAAACAAAAGACCTCTCAAAATTCTTTTTATCTCTGCGCCTAACCAGACTGATCAGAGCCTGGCCCGGTTTATTGCCACTCTGAAAAAAGATCAAGGCCAGAGTCTCCTGGAGCCAAGGAACAGCTTTGGAAAAAAAACGACTAGCTTTGTGACATCTCCCCCCTAAAAATAAATGAACCATCAATACCAAAAGATGGCTTCATTTTCAATCCTTCAAAACCCAGTTAATAGTCTAAACACTCATATACCCTATATTAACTATAAAGGTGCAGACATGCACAACTACATGCAAATTCAGTCCGGGATACACCCACCACCGAACGCCTCCATATCTCATTCAAGTCTCAATAATGCATCAGCAATCACACTTTTGCGACCTGTCACAAGTATAATTGTCAAATTGAATGGCTACAACAACAAGCTCCATCTAAACAGCCTGGCATTTTTGTCCTTAAACTTTTCCACAAATGTCAATGGGTTGTGACCAGTGGATATGATTGTCTCAGATGCATTGCTGGTTATATAAACACTGAAATGGTGTAATGCAAACACCAAGCTTAAAGTCTCTTTCTCTACCGTTAAATATTTCTGTTGATGAACATTCAACTTCCTGGAAAAATACCCGATGGGTCTTTCTATTCCCTCGTCATCTTCCTGCAGGAGCACTGCACCGACACCCACAACACTAGCATCAATAGCCACCTTCAAAGGCTTCGTGTAATCTGATGTGGCTAATACTGGGACCATGAGTAACACAGGTTTTAGGCTGTCAAATGCCTTTTGACAGTCGGCTGTCCACTGAAACTTGGTGCCCTTTTTCAACAATTCGGTGAGTGGAGCATCCACACTGCTAAAGTTCAGCACAAACTTTTGGTAAAATCCACTTAATACCAGGAACCATAGTACTGCTTTTTTTGTCAACAGTGTGGGAAATTCCCCAATTACTTTTGTTTTTGCAACTCGTGGGGCCATTTGTCCATGTCCAATAACATGGCCTAGGAAGCTGAGTTGGGCATTCGCAAATTCACTTTTAGCTTGTTTACCACCAAGCCTGCCTTCCGAAGTCGATCAAACAAGTCCGTTAAGTGTTGTAAACGTTCCTTCCATGAGTGACTAAAATATCACCAGGTAATCAAACACACCACACAGTTCGGTAGTTCAGCAATGACCTTATTTTTTAGTCTCTGAAATGTGGGTTGGAGAGTTTTTCATAACAACTAACATCACTTTGAATTGATACAATCAATTTGGTATTATGAATTCCGAAATTTCCTATCCTTTCTCTGACAGAGGTACTAGTTTCACATGCACTTCCACACGTCATTTATTGTATCTGTTGCTCCCAATGCGGTCTCCTCTACATTGGGGAGACTGGATGCCTTCTCGCAGAACACTTTAGAGAACATCTCTGGGACACCTGCACCAATCAACCCCACCATCCCGTGGCCAAATATTTCAACTCCCCCTCCCACTCTGCTGAGGACATGCAAGTCCTGGGTCTCCTCCATCGCCACTCCCTCACCACCTGACACCTGGAGGAAGATAGCCTCATCTTCTGCCTTGGGACCCTTCAATCCCAGGGTATCAATGTGGACTCCACCAGTTTCCTCATTTCCCCTTCCCCCACCTTACCCCAGTTCCAACCTTCCAGCTCAGCACCATCCTCATGACCTGGCCCACCCATCAATCTTCCTTTCCACCTATCTGCTCCACCTTCCTCTCCGAACTATCACCCTTACCTCCACTTCCATCCACCTATTGCACTCTCAGCTACCTTTTCCCCAGCTCCACCCCCCTCCCATTTATCTCTTCTCCCCCGAGGCTGCCAGCCTCATTCCTGATGAAGGGCTCCAGCCCAAAACATCACTTTTCCTGCTCCTCAAATGCTGCCTGACCTGCTGTGCTTTTCCAGCAATACACTCTCAACTCTGAGCAAGTCCAACTTAGAAATGTAAGTTGCTGATCCCACTTTTTTGACACAGCCCTCCAACCGTGGAATTTGATATGCACCAATCTTTGTAACGGTGTTAGCTTTGCAATAGTCCGCACATAACCTTTGGGTACCATCTGGCTTTGGCACCATGACAATAGTGAGCTCTAGTTACTGGAACTCCATGCCATCACGGAGCATGTGCTCCATCTCCTTCTGAACCTGTGCCAACTTTAGAGGGTTATGCTTATAAGGATGTTGCTTAATCGGAACAGCATCTCCCATATTTACATCATGCACATTTGGTTAGTACTTCTCAGTTGATATCCGCATATGATAGGAATAATTATTTCAGGTCCTTTCAATTTTCTTGTGGAAGGTAACTCAATAATTTATCCTAATGTTTGACAATTTCCTCATTGTTCAATTTGAATTCAGGAATGTCCAATTCAGAATCCTCTGAACTTGAATCCCCTTCTGTGCTTAATCATTAATACCTTCTCCTCTTGCTTTCCTTCCCTATCAAAATACCTTTTGAGCATATTCACACAACACACTCTGTGAGATTTCGTCCTGTCAGGAGTCCTTATCAAGTAGTTCACCTCACTCAATTTCCTCTCGATTTGATAAGGTCCACTAAACCTTGCTTTTAAAGGATCACCTGTTACTGGAAGTAACACTAATACCTTATCCCCAATTGCAAAATAGCGGATTTCTGATTTCTTATCCGCTCCCTGTTTCATTTTATGCTGTAATACTTGTAAATGCTGTCTAGCTAACTCTCCAGCTAGACTATGTGTCAAATTTTAGAGAATGATTAAATAGAACCTCTATTTAATCATTCTCTAAAATTTGACACATAGTCCAAATGGGTGGTCTCTGAATGCTGACTTAATAATTTCTCCTTAATCAATTTTAATGGTCCTCTTATTTGTGCCCAAAAATTAACTCAAATGAACTGAATTTGGCTGATTCATTTGGTGCATCTCTGATCACAAAAAGTACAAATGAAATTCCCTTATCCCAATCATCTGGATAATCCTGACATTAGCCCTCAACATGGTCTTTAGTGTTTGATTCAATCTCTCTAGCGCTCCTTGAGATTCTGAATGGTACACAGTAGATTTAAATTGCTTTATTTCCAAGTTATCTATAACCTCCTTGAATAGTTTGGATGTGAAGTTTGATCTCTGATCTGACTGGATCTCTATTGGTAGTCCGTATCTAGTAAAATAATTTAAGTAATTCTTCTACAACTCTTTTAGCTGTGATGCTACGTAATGGGAATGCATCTGGAAATCTAGTCGGCACATCTATTATTGTTAATAAGTACTTATTCCCACTTTTTGTTTGAGGTTGGCGATCTACACAATCAATCAAGATTCTTGTGAAAGATTCCTCAAATGCTGGAATAGGTATTAAAGGTGCAGGTTTTATTACTGCCTGTGGTTTTCTGATTAGCTGACATGTATGACATGTCTGGCAAAATTCAATTACATCTTTGTGTAGTCCAGGCCAGTAAAATGTCTGTATTTTAGTGTGTGTTTTCCTCACCCCAAATGACCTCTAAGTGGCAGATCATGCATCACTCGCAGCACCTTCTTTCTATACCCTACTGGCAGAACAATTTGATGAATCTCTGCCCATTTCTCATCTGCTTGAATGTGTGATGGTCTCCATTTCCTCATTAAAACATCATTTGTTAAGTAATAACACACAGGAATGCATTCACTTTCTTTCTCAGTAAATGCCTTTTGATATAACTGTTTTAATTCTTCATCTTTCTGCTGTAACTCAATCAGCTTAGCAGAGCTAAAGATACTTGCATGTTTGCCTATTTGCTTCTTCTCTGTGCCACTTATCTGATCAAAGAAAGTTTCAGATAACACTATGTCAGCTTCCTTATCTGTGCCTTTTGATCTCTCCTGCTTCAGCTTGTGCCTCTGTGATCTTGTGATCACACAATCGGGAAAAGTCCTGGATAAAGGTCTTTCATTTCTTCAGTTGCCTGCGTTTCCACTGGCTTTTCAACTAGAGTAGGCAGCACGCCTACCAGTGAATCAGCTATATCATTTGCAAGGACAAATTGTATTCCTGGAGCTGAGAGTTTGTCCAGTACTCCTATCACAAATTCTTCACTCTTCTCTGGACACTCCGGCCCCACCTTACATAATTGAGCACTTTTTGTCTCACCATGAATTCCTGTTATCAATACCTTTTCAGGCAATAGTCCCTCAGGAGTGCATATCTCCTTATCCTTCAGCATTACAGACTGGGAATATCCTGTGACCCTTAATATTTTAGTCTCCTTACCTACTGCCCCTGGCCTATGTGAATAAACTTGACCCTTGCATGTGTATTTTTTAAGCAGATCTGGCACTTCCTCCTTAATCAACCTCTGATCATCTTTTGGAGATGCCGGTGTTGGATTGGGGTGTACAAAGTTAAAAATCACACAACACCAGGTTATAGTCCAACAGGTTTAATTGGAAGCACACTAGCTTTCGGAGCGATGCTTCTTCATCAGGTGATTGTGGAGGGCTCGATCGTAACACAGAATTTATAGCAAAACTTTGCAGTGTGATGTAACTGAAATTATACATTGAAAAATTGATTGTCTGTTAAGCCTTTCATCTGTTAGAATACAGTAATAGTTTCACTTCTTTCATGTGTAAATCACAAAACCCTTTTTTAAAAATCATCTTGTACACTCTGTCTAACTTTCCTTGTGTTTTTTGTTACTAGTCCAACAACACTTTCAGGCGTGTCTGGTTTCCTACATCTGGCTTTCTTTTAGCCCACCAACACTGTGATTTTGTTACAATGAAAACACTGGAGCCTTTTAACTTTTTTGGTCCCCTCAAAGGTTTCTTTTTTATCCTGTGGTAAATTCTCCTTATGATCTTCACTGAGATCTACCGTTCCCTTTCCATGGAAGGATTTCTCTTTGCCCCAATTTTTATTCCTCATGGACTGAAATTGATTCTGGAAGCCTAATCGTCCTTTATGGACCAGCTCATAATCATCAGCCACTTCAGCTGTTAACCTTGCTGTTTTAACTCTCTGCTTTTCCACATGAGTTCTCACTACTTCAGGCAGTGAATTTTTGAATTCCTCCAAAATAATTATCTCTCTAAAAGCATCATATAGGTTTGCTCAATTTTTAAAGCTCTTATCCACTTATCAAAATTACTCAGTTTGATCCTTTTAAACTCAATGTAGGTTTGACCAGGGTCAATCCTTAGATTCCTGAAACAGTGTCTGTAGGCTTCTGGTACAAGCTCATATGCACTTAAAATGGCTTTTTTCACCTCGTCATACTCCCCAGATACCTCCTCTGATAGGGATGCGAATACTTCACTCGCCCTACCTACAAGTTTCGTTTGGATCAACAAATCTCACATTGCCACTAGCCACTGCATTTGCTTAGCTACCTTTTCAAATTAAATGAAAAAGGTTTCCACATCCTTCTCATCAAATTTAGGCAATGCTTGAACATACTTAAACAGCTTCTCACTAGGCTTCTGACTAGCAGGGGCTTGCTCATCCTCACTCTATTCATTACTAAGCTTAACCTCAGCCTTTATCTCCAGCTTTTTAAGCTGACTTTCCTTTTTCAGTGTCAGTTTCTGAAGTTCAAAAAAGCTCTCTCTTTTTCTTTCTCTGCTCTCTCTTTCCCTCTTTTCTGCTGTTCTCTCTTTTTCTCTCTATTCGGCTTCTCTCTCTTTTTCCCTCTTCTGCTTTTAATCGTAACCCAAACTGTTTCATTTTTGCTGCCCTTTTCTATCTCTCACCTCTAACTCAAGCTGCTTCATTTGCAATTGAATTATTGCCATCTCTATAGATTCTGATGGTTTCACTGGCAAGTTTAAATGCTGCGCGACTGCTGTAATTATCTCTCCTTTCCTCACAGAAGCAGGCAGTTCCAATTCCAGCTTCTCTGCTAATTCTTGCAACTCGCACTTAATCACTTTTTGCAAAACACCCAAAATCACCGCATCCACAGCCCAAAAGCATTTGGTGACTGAAAGAGCTATTCCTATCCCGAGCTTTGTCTACCCAACCAAACCAACATCCGAAATAAAGACACTAGCACTTACCACTCGCTGTTTAAAATCCCGTAAAGAGCCCCCAATCTGTTATGGACTAGGCCAGACCACTCAAAAAATTCTTAAGCAGGCAGCCCAGACCATAACTTTGCAATTAGTTTCAGTAAGTGCACAGTGAAAATTACCTGGAGTAAGATAGCTAGGTTGACTACTAAATTTTAAAACAGATAAAAGTTTATTCACAAAATTACACAATGAAACACAAAGAACAGAATAAAGAACCCCTACAGAACTCAGCCTATCCAACTAGACTTATTAACGCTGTTCCGAATATACACAACAGTCCCAATAAGCAAACTCCCTTTCAAAACCAGTATAAATTGAACACATGCTTACAGGTTGAAGTTAAAGGTAGAAAGCGAGAGGTTCCACACAGTTCACTGTTGAACTTCCACCAGGTCAGACTGAACTAAACTGCTCAGCTCAGCTCAGCTAGAGAGCTGACCACCCCCCTTTCACTTCTAAAGCATGACCACTTTGGCCTAAAGTCTCATCTGTTTACATATAAACAAAAGACCTCTCAAAATCCTTTTCATCTCTGTACCGAACCAGACTGATCGGAGCCCGGCCCGGTTTATTGCCCCTTTGAAGACAATCAGGAACAGCGTCTCCTTTGAACTAAGGAACAGCTTTTAGAAAAAAGGGACTAGCTTTGTGACACAGCAGCCATGGGATACACACATACAGGTAAAATGTAGATCATCTATGGGGCTAGATATACAACCAATGAATTTATCAATGATCGGTGTTTTACAGTTTCTAAGACAGAATTATTTTTTGATTAGATCTTCCCTCAGGAGATTTGGCACAGATTTTGGAAGTAATGAGCAGTTAAATGGATTCTCATTCGCAGCCAGCCTTCTCTTTATCTAACAAGAGGGAACAACATTACCAGTACTGAGAAAGAGGCTACAGTCAGCAAAGGAACCAGACATGGACCGACAGCTCCCTAACGAAGTTCAGCACTCTGCTGCTTGGGCTTCAATCTGCTCATAATGGTTGACTTTTAATAGTTTTTCACTGTATACAGAGATAGAAAGTGCAAAATGTACAGCAGGTTCTCTGCAATTAATTTAGGCACCCTGCCGACTGTAGTGTAAAATGGGTTACAGCAAACACACCGACTAACTGTCATGGCATTTCTGGCACTTGATTAGTTCTGAAACTACCCAGATCCCAAAGATCAAAGGAAGTATTGGTCTGGCAGATTTTGTCCGGTTATCGGCACAAGGTGGGCAGTAGACTGCAGGTTCAATGCATGCTGTACTCTTCAAGAAGAGTTTGGTGAATTACCAGTACGATATTAGTTTTAAAATAGTGATGGAAAAGGATAGACTGGATCTAAAAGTTAACGCTCTAGATCCAGTCATTCCTTTTCCATCACTATTTTAAAACTAATATCGTACTGGTAATTCACCAAACTCTTTTTGAAGAGTACAGCATGCATTGAACCTGCAGTCTACTGCAATCTACTGCCCACCTTGTGCCGATAACCGGACAAAATCTGCCAGACCAATACTCCCTTTGATCTTTGGGATCTGGGTAGCTTCAGAACTAATCAAGTGCAAGAAACGCCATGACAGTTTGTCGATGTGTTTGCTGTTACCCATCTTGCACTGCAGTCAGCAGGGTGCCTAAATTAATTGTAGAGAAACTGCTGTACATTTTGCTGTTTCTGTCTCTGTATACATTGAAAGTTCTAATTTGGAGTAAGGTCAATTTTGAAAGGTGGAAAGGAAAAGCCAGGGAACTATAATCCGGTGAGCCTGACTTTGGTGGTAGGCAAATTATTGGAGGGAATCCTGAGGGACAGGATTTATATGTTTTTGGACAGGTCAGGACTGATTAGGGATAGTCGGCATGGCTTTGTGTGTGTGAAATCATGTCTCACTAACTTGATTGATTGTTTTGAAGAAGTAACAAAGAGAATTGGTAAGGGCAGAGCGGTGGACGTGATCTATATGATCTATAAGGTGTTCGATAAGGTTCGCCATGGGAGACTAGTTAGCAAGGTTAGATCTCATAGAATACAGGGACAACTAGCCATTTGGATACAGAACTGGCCCAAATGTAGAAGACAGAGGGTGGTGGTGGAGGGTTGTTTTTCAGATTGGAGGCCTGTGGCCAGTAGTGTGCCAGAAGGATCAGTGCTGGGTCCGCTACTTTTCATCATTTACATAAATGATTTTGATGTGAGCATAAGAGGTATAGTTAGTAAGTTTGCAGATGACACCAAAATTAGAGATGTAGTGGACAATGAAGAAGGTTATCTCAGATTACAACAGGATCTTGACCAAATGGGCCAGTGGGCCGAGGAAAGGCAGATTGAGTTTAATATAAATAAATGTGAGGTGTTGCATTTTGGAAAGACAAGTCAGGGCAGGACTTATACACTTAATGGTCAAGTTCTGGCGAGTACTGCTGAATAAAGAGCCCTTGGAGTGTAGGTTCATAACTCTTTGAAGGTGGATTTCCAAATAGATAGGATAGTGAAGAAAGCCTTTGGCATGTTTTCCTTTATTGGTCAGAGCACTGAGAATAAGAGTTGAAAGATCATGCTGCAGATGTACTGGATATTGGTTAGGGCACTTTTGGAATATCGTGTGCAATTCTGACCTCCCTCCTATAGGAAGGATATTGTGAAACTTGAAAGGTTTCTGAAAAGATTTACAAGGATATTTCCAGGGTTGGCGGGTTTAAACCGTAGGAAGAGGCTGACTAGGCTAGGGCTGTTTTCCCTGAGGTTTCGGAGGCTGACCTTATAGAGGCTCATAAAATTATAAGGGACATGGAGAGGGTAAATAAACAAGGTCTTTTCCCTGGGTTAGGGAAGTCCAGAACAAGAGGACACAGGTTTAGGGTGAGAGGGAAAGATTTAGAAGAGATCTAAGGGGCAACCTTTTCACACAGAGAGTGATGTGTGTAAAAGGTATCTAGATGAGTACATGAATAAGAATGGTTTAGAGGGATTTGAGTCAAGTGCTAGGAAATGGGCTTAGATTAATTTAGAATATCTAGTCGGCATGGACAAGTTGAACTGAAGGGTCTGTTTCTGTGCAGTGCATCTCTATGACTCTATGACTCTAAATAGGTTCCAGTCAGGGAGCTTGCCAAATAGGAGCAATGGAGACTATGTACCGGGCCTTAAGGAGTCACGTCAGCAGCTTTCAGGGGAACCTTTCATGGAGGAAAGGGACAGGAATATGAGAGTGGAGTAAGCTTCTCAAAGCTAGTTGGTGCATTCCTGCAGCTGTGTTCACATGACCTCCCATCTCCATCCATCACAATTCTTCCTGTTCCCCCACCCCTCCAACCTGCCCCCTCCAACCCCTTTAAAGCAATCATTAATTCCTCAAGGGTGCAATCCTCTGAACCTAGGTCCAAGATTTTCTGTAGCTGCCTCATATTTGTTGGAAGCTGTTGCCAAGGCCACAATTCACTAACTTCTATTCTGAAGCAATGTCAACATACTGATAGGTTTTGTTACTCAGCACACAACTGGGATCCAGTATGCACTGCCTGAGAATATGGTGAAGACAGGGTCATGCGCTTTCAAAAGGAAAACTACTCCATCAGAGAATTTCTGGCATCAGAGTGCATATAGCGCAATGTTGCCATGGTGAATCAATGCGAACGTTTATCCCTAGCTTGGCTTATTCAGCCCACAGAAGAGCATTTGAAAATAAAGAGCTGTGACAATAATATGGCTTCAAGAGGTGTACTTTGTCCTCCTTTTTATGTGGAAAGATTATGAAGAAAGCCAATAGCTTGTGAGGCCTTGGATTTCTTTTAAAGTTGAAACAATAGAAGCAGCCTGTATGGGTGGGGCCAAGCTCCCACAGAACCAGAATTTATAGGTTTAGCTTTTTGCAGTTGCTGGGGTCTTGAAGCTAGATATGGAAACTTTTATTCCTCTTTCTGTTACAGCTAGAATCTGGTCTTCTCTTCCTGCTGCTAGAATTACGTGTGAGATTATCTAGTTTTTTGAATTTCCTTTGCCAAAGGTATTCTTTTGAATGTTAATATATTGGACCTATTAATTAGTAGCAGTTATTATATTTATTATTATTTGTTAAACATTTTGACTGTGTTACAGTTAAGCCAATTCTTATATATTTATTTTGTCTGTATTTTAACTGTAGTGTAAAAAGAAAATAAGCTTTGCTTCAAGTTGAGCAGTTTGATCAATCAAAATGCATCTGGAACACAATGCCTGGCACTTGCCTTTAATAAAAGAAAAGTTTAGGGTCTAGGCTATCTTCTTAATATATCTTGAAAGGGTTTAGTCTGGTCCATAACAAACTGGGGAGTCTTGTCAGGATCAAAATCTCTAATTCCAGGTTGGGGTTAGGATTATTGGATTCAAAGACAGTGAGTGGTGAGTGTTGGTTTTCTGTTTTTGGGTGTCGAATTTGGTTGGTTTGAATGGGGTGTGCTTTGTATAGTAATGGCTCTTTCGAATACTAAGCTTTTCTTGAGGGTGGAAGAAGTCACTTTGGGAACTTTATAGAAAGCGAACAAGGCAAACCTTTAGGAATTGACAGATAAGCTGGAGTTGTGGAGGTAATTTTAGCAATGGCTCAACATTAACAACTGTTGACATACCATAGGAATTATTGCAAATGGCTAAATTCAATCACAAATGAAACAGCATGAACATGAAATGGAAATGAAACAGCTTGAATTACAATTGAATGCAGAAGAAAAGAAGCAAGAGAGAATGCCTTTAACAGAGGAAATGGAAAAGGAAAGAAGAGAATGGGCAGAACAGGTAAAAAAGGAAAGGAAAGCCCTAACAGAAGAAAGGGTGTAGAAAAAGAATCCTTGAACTTCAGAGAACTGAACTGAAAACTCAATATCAACTTAAAATAGCTGAGTTAAAGGTGAAAAGTCGGAGTAGTGATGAGGACAGTGATCGAGAATGCATTGATTGCAATGAGGTAATGGACATCACAAATATGAGTTCGCTGTTTAGGGCAGTTAATTGGTCCAATCAGAGAGCCCTGGCTGACAGATACAAAAACAAGTGTCAGAGTTCTGTTCACTCTAAACGTTGGCTCTGAGGAAGCTGGATCAGTGTCACGGACTTTCAACATGTAAATAAAAGAATGACTTGATGATGGCTTACCGGTCTCCATGGAGTTATTTCAGTGGCAATGCGAGAAAAGCACGGTTCTGAAGAAAGTTGCTCACACCAGTCACCTTTGAGTTGAGACAAGCATTTATGGCATCATGCCATTGTTTGGGAAGCTTGACTCATTTGCCTTCGAAGACTGGGCCCAGTGTGAGGAAAGAATGTGTTATTTTTTCAAGGCAAATGACATTGAGGCAGATGAAAAGCAAAGAGTCATTTCACCTGACAGCATGTGGACTCATAGCTTTTTCTGTTGCTAGGAGCCTCACTTTCCCTGAGACACCAGATAATAAAACCTTTCAAGAGTTGACAGATTTAGTTGAGGAATATTAGGACCCCAAGCCTCCACTAATTCTGATTCGCTTTTGGTTTTATTCAGCAATTAAAAAAAGAGTGGAATCATGTCAGGATTTTGGCAAGATTAAGATGACTGGCAGAGGGATGTGACTGTGCTTTAACCTTTAATGAGATGCTGAGAGACTGCTTGGTACATGGGATTAAGAATGTAACCATGCACAAACCTCTATGAGCAGAAGCCCAAATGAACTTCAAACAGACATTACAACTGATTAATCTTTGCAAACTGTAGCATTTGTTGCATATTAGTTGCAGGGTATTCCAATAGAAGTGGACAGGTTGACCAAGCTTGGGAAACACAACTTGAGGAGAAAGTGAGGTCTGCAGATGCTGGAGATCAAAGTTGAAACTTTATTGCTGGAACAGCACAGCAGGTCAGGCAGCATCCAGGGAACAGGAGATTCGACGTTTCGGGCACAGGCCCTTCCTGAAGAAGGGCCTGTGCCCGAAACGTCGAATCTCCTGTTCCCTGGATGCTGCCTGACCTGCTGTGCTGTTCCAGCAATAAAGTTTCAAACACAACTTGAGTGAAGGCATAACCTCACTCAGGACATATCTTGAACAGACGGACTCCAGGTTAGCTCACAGCAAAACCTCAAAACAAAGCTAAACCTCAGATTGGGCGGCACGGTGGCACAGTGGTTAACACTGCTGCCTCACAGTGCCAGAGACCTGGGTTCCATTCCCACCTCAGGCAACTGACTGTGTGGAGTTTGCACATTCTCCCCGTGTCTGCGTGGGTTTTCTCCGGGTGCTCTGGTTTCCTCCCACAGTTCAAAAATGCACAGGTTAGGTGAATTTGCCATGCTAAATTGCCTGTAGTGTTAGGTGAAGGGGTAAATGTAGGGGAATGGGTCTGGGTGGGTTGCTCTTCGGAGGGTCAGTGTGGACTTGTTGGGCCGAAGGGCTTGTTTCCACATTGTAAGTAATCTAAATTCAAATCAGAATTGCAGTTTAACACATCACTGTTAACATTTTCTTCAGGATCTGGGCCAGCAAGCCATTGTAGTTGCTACTGATGTGTGGACTTGAGACAGCAAAAGAGTCCCACTAAGCCTAAATGGAGTAAGAGAATTCATTGGCTGGTATCCAGGAGAGTGCACAACCTGGCAAGTCCGCCTACATCTAGTTTGGAACAATTAAATTGCTTAGCAACATCCAAATCAGAACGAATCAAAATTAACATCTAGTTAAATGATCACCCAGTTCTAATGGAGGTCAATACTGTCCCAGCCATTTCAGTGATCACAGAACCAATCTTTAAGAAACTTCCTGCTGGATGCCAATCCTTTGCATGTGACCTCGGCTTGACTGAAAACCTATACTGGGGAACCTTCACAGATTAAGTGTATAACTTCGTTTCCAGTCTCTGGTGAGAAGCAGATAGTTCAGTTGCCACTAATTTTTTTTAATTTATTCATTTTGTGAGATGTGGGTATCACTGGCTGGCCAGTATTTATTGCCTGTCTTCATTGCCCTTGAGAAGGTGATGGTGAGCTGCCTTCTCGAACAGCTGCAGTTCACCTTCTGAAGGTTGACCCACCATGCCATTAGGGAGTGGGTTCTAGGAGTTTGACCCAGTGACAGTGAAGGGACAGTGAAATATTTTCAAGTCAGGATGGTGAGTGAAGGTGGTGAACTTAAAGGGGAACTTGAAGGTGGTGGTGTTCCTATTTATCTGTTACCATTGTCCTCCTAGATGGAAGTGAATGTGAGTTTGGAAGGTATTGCCTGAGGATCTTTAGTGTGAATTTCTGCAGTGCATCATGTAGATAGTACACACTGCTGCTACTGAGTGTCAGTGGTGGAGGGAGTGGATGCTTGTAGATGTAATGTCAATCAAGCAGGCTGCTTTGTCCTGGATGATGTCAATTCTCTTGAGCGCTATTGGGGCTGCACTCATTCAGGCAAGTGGGAAGTATTTCATCACACTCCTGACTTGTGCCTTGTACATCATGGACAGGCTTTTAGGAGTCAGGAACTGAGTTACTCACTGCAGAATCCCCACCCACTTACCTGCTCTTATAGCCGATGCATTTATGTGGTGAGTCCAGTTGAGTTTTTGATCAATGGTAACTCCCAGGATGTTGATCGTGAGATTTCAGTGATGACAACATCACTGAATGTCAAGGGGTGGTGGTTAGATTGTCTTTTATTGGTGATAGTCATAGCCTGGCAATTGTGTGGCACGAACGTTACTTGCCACTTGTCAGCCCAAGCTGGGATATTGTCCAGATCTTGTTGCATATGGTCATGGACCGCTTCAGTACCTGAGGAGTCATGAATGGTGTTGAACATCATACAATTGTCAGCAAGCATTCCCACCTCTGATCTTATTATAGAGGGAAGGTCATTGATGATCAGCTGAAGATGGTTGGCCGAGGACACTACCCTGAGGAACTCCTGCAACTCCTAGAGCTGAGATGACTGACCTCCAACAACCACAACCATCTTCTTTTGGGTCAGGTATACTTCTACCCACCGGGGAGTTTGCCCCCTGATACCTATTGATTCCAGTTTTGCTAAGGGTCCTTGATGCCACACTTGGTTGAATGCAGCTTTGATTTCAAGGGCTGTCACTCTCACCTCACCTCTAGAAATCAGCTCTTTTGTCTATGCTTGAACCAAGGCTGTAATGAAGTCAGGAGCTGAGTGGCCCTGGCAGAACCACAACTGAGGGTCACTGTACAGAATATTGCTGAGCAGATGCTGCCCCTATAACACTGTTGATGACACTTTCTATAACTTTCCTGATGATCAAGAATAGACTGGTGGGGCACAACTGGCCAGGTTGGATTTGTCCTGCTTTTTATGTACAGGACATATCTGAGCTATTTTCCACATTGTAACTGTATTGTAACAGCTTGGTTAAGGGAGCAGCAAGTTCTGGATCACAAGTCGTCATATTATTGCCAGATTGTTGTCAGGGCCCGTAGCCTTTGCAGTTTCCAGTGTGTCCAACCATTTCTTGATATCATGTGGAGTGAATTAAATTGACTGAGACTGATATCTGCAATGTTGGGTCCCACTGGAGGAAGCCGAGTTGGATCAACCACTCGGCACTTGTAGCTGAAGGTTGCTGCGAAAATTTCAGCCTTATCTTTTGCACTGTTGTGCTGGGCTCTTCCATCATTGAGGATGGAGATATTTGTGGACCTTCCTGCTCCAGTGAATTGTTTAATCATCTACCACGATTTACGACTGGAGGTGGCAGGACTGCAGAGCTTAGATCTGATCCGTTGGTTGTGAGATTGTTTTTGCTGTATCTATCACTTACTATTTATGTTGTTAGGCATGAAAGTAATCCTGTTTTAGTGACTTTACCAAGTTGACACATCATCTTCAGGTATGCCTGGTACTGCTCCTAGCATGCCCTCCTGCACTCTCCATTGAACCAGAGTTAATCCACTGGCTTGATGATAATGGTTGAGTGGGGGATATGCCGGAGCACGAGATTGCAGGTTGTGCTGGAGTAAAATTCTGCCACTGTTGATGGCCCTCAGCACCTCAAGGATACCCAGTCTTGAGTGGCCAGATCTGTTCAAAGTCTGTCCCATTTAGCATGGTGATAATGCCATACAACATGAAGGACGTTCTTCTCAATATGAAGGTGGGACTTCGTCTCCACAAGGACTGTGAGGTGGTTGCTCTTACCAATGTTGTCATGGATATGGGCATCTGCAGCTGGCAGATTCATAAGTCTAAGGTCATGTTTTTCCCTCTTATTGGTTGTCTCACCTTTTGCCACAGACCAAGCCTAGCAACCAAGTCTTTTAGGACCCAATCAGCTCGATCAGTAGTACTGCTACTGAGCCACTCTTGCTGGTGGACATTAAAAATCCCCACCCAGAGTACATTTGGTGCCCTTGCTATCCACAGTTCTTCCTCTAAGTGTTGTTCAAAATGGAGGAGTGCCAATTCATCAGCTGAGGGAGGACTTTAAGTGTTAATCAGCAGGAGGTTTCTTTGAGGTAAAAACAATGACTGCAGATGCTGGAAACCAGATTCTGGATTAGTGGTGCTGGAAGAGCACAGCAGTTCAGGCAGCATCCAAGGAGCTTCGAAATCGACGACCCTTTGCCCATGTTTCATCTGAAGCCACAAGACTTCATGTGCTCTGGAGTCAATGTTGAGGACTCCCAGAACACCACCCTCCTGACTGTATACTACTGTGCCACCAGCTCTGCTGGGTCTGTCCGGTAAGACAAGCCATATCCAGGGATGCTGATGGTGGTGTCTGGGACATTGTCTGTAAGGTATGATTCTGTGAGTGTGACTCTGTCAGGCTGTTGCTTGATTAGTCTGTGAGACAACCCTCCCAAATTTGGCACTCGCCCCCAGATGTTAGTGAAGAAGACTTTGCAGGGTTGACAGGACTGTTTCTGCCATTGTCTTCTCTGGTGCCTAGGTAAATGTCAGGTGATCCATCCAGTTTCATTTCTTTGAGAGTTTGTAGCAATTGGTACAACTAAGTGGCTTGCTCAGCCATTTCAGAGGGCAATTGCTGTGGTCTGGAGTCACGTGTAGACCAGATCAGGTGAGGATGGCGGATCTCCTTTACTCAAGAACACTAGTGAACCAGATGGGTTTTTCCAACAATCAACAATGATTTCATAGTCATCAGTAGATTAATTCCAGATTTTTTTAATATAGTAAAAAGCTTGGGTCCAAAAGTGATGGGGCAAAATTTGTTAAGAAAGATTTCTTGATCAGAAAATGGCTGCCAGAGTTAAATCCTAATTAAATATTCCGATGTTTTTAGGAAGGTCTAGGGACTATTAGAGGAACCAAGGCCATTTTGCATGTTGACCAGGAAGCAATTCCACGATTCTGCAAGGCCTGCTTAGTATCATTTGCATTACAGGCACAATTCGGCCAGAAATCAAAAGGCTGGAAAGAATCATAGAATCCCTAAAATGTGAAAACAGGCCATTCAGCCCATCAAGTCCACACCAACCCTTTGAAGAGTAGCTGATGGCTAATCCACCTAACCTGCACATCCTTAGGCACTATAGGATAATTTAGCATGGCCAATCCACCTAATCTGCAAAGTTTTGGACTTGGGAGGAAACTGGAGCACCTGGAGGAAACCCATGTAGAGAATGTGCAAACTCCACACAGCCAGTCACCCAAGGATGGAATCAAACCCAGGTCCATGGTACTGTGAGGAAGCAGTGTCAACCATTGAGCCACCATGCCATGAAGGGAATCATCAAGCCAGTCCAGTTTGTGAAATGGGCAGCACTGGTTGTACCAATGTTAGCACTGCTGCCTCACAACACCAGGGCCTCAGGTTTGATTCGAGCCTCGGGCGACTGTCTGTGTGGAGTTTGCACAGTCTCCCTGTGTCTGCGTGGGTTTCCTCCCACAGTTCAAAGATGTGCAGGTTAGGTGAATTGGCCATGCTAAATTGCCCATCCTGTTAGGTGCATTAGTCGGAGGGAAATAGGTCTGGGTGTTACTCTTTGGAGAGTCAGTGCGGACTTGTTGGGCCAAATGTCCTGTTTCCATACTGTAGGGAATCTAACCTAATGTAATCAATTATGAAGCATGGCTGGTCAGTTCACATTTGTGGGATTTTACACAAATGGGTAAATCACTTTGACCCAATCCCTCACACAGATTTATAGGCAAAGCCTGTCATGAGCCAAGTGTACCTGCAATTGCAGTTTGATGCAAATTCCCACAGAATGTTATTATTAATACTCTTAAGGGTTTGTAACATTATACGAGACTGCCATTTAGGATAGCATCAGCCTGTGCAATTTTTCAGCGAATGAGAGAACATTTTACAAGGTCCACCCCCCGCTTACCATCTATTTAGATGATATGCTAATAACAGGAAAGACCAATAAGGAGCACTGAGAGAACTTTGACATCGTCCTTAAACATTCCTCCCAGTTGGCATAGAAGGAAGAATATGTGTTCCAGGCACGCCAGCTGACTTACTTGGGTTAAAGAGTCGAAAAGACCAGGCTACAACCTTTGGAAGTTGAAGTGAGGGCGATCAAAAGTACTCCAGCTTCCGTGTCCATTATTTCAGTGAGCAATCCCATCATAACCAAAGGTCTAATGGGGATTTGTTTAAATATGTCCAAGCATTGCCTCAGTTTGACAAGAAGGATGTAGAAACCTTTTTCATTTCATTTGTGAAAGTAGCTAAACAAATAAAATGGCTGTTGACCATGATCCAAGCCAGGTTGGTAGGTAGAGCTAGTGAGATATTTGCATCATTATCAGAGGAGGTATCTGGGAAGTATGATGAGATGTAAAAAGCCATCTTCAGTGCACGTGAGCTAACACCAGAAGCTTACAGACAACATTTTAGGAATCTAAGGAGGGAACCTGGTGAAACGTACATAAAATTTGAAAGGGTCAAATAAAGTGGTAGGTGAATACAGATATTGAAAATTGCATTAAAAATTGATCAAACATATGATGCTCTTAGAGAGATGATTATTTTGGAGGATTTCAAAAATTCACTTCCTGAATTAGTGAGAACACGTTTGGAAGAGAGTTAAGACTGCAGGATTTGTAATGTTTTCACTGTAATAATGTAGCCACAGGAAGTCGCACTGTTGACAGCTTAGAAAAAGCATTGGGAAGACGGATATGGGAAAACTGGATAAGGCCAGTGTGTTTAGTTGAAGTGGTAAAGGAAAGCACAGTGGAAGCTAAAAAACTGCAAAAGGAATGTACAATCTAGTCAGGAGATTGTTCAAAAAGGAGTGCCAGATCTCTTTAAAGAATTTACTTTTGTGAGTAAGGTTTCGTCAGGAGGAGTCGATAAACAAATTAAGATTTTAAGAGATATGGGAGCATGTCAATCTTTGATGGTGATAGATGAGATATGTAATTCAGAAGGAGTGTTGCTAGAAAAAGGAAAGAGGACCTGTTCAGGGATTATCAGAAGCTAGGAACCAAATTAAAGTACAGGTCCTCAAGGGTTATAATCTCTGGATTACTGCCTGAACCACATGCACCTGATTGGAAACGTATTCAGACATCTTTTATTTTTTGTTTTTCAATCGTCTCTTTGGGAATTTAAAATAGTGGGAATGGAGGTTATGACAGTTGAATGTTCCTCCTGCAGAATGTGGGAGGTAAGGGTCATCACCAATGTCCCTGCTGACTGCATCTTTGGGAAGTGCACCCAACTCCAGCTCCTCAAAAACCGCATTAGGGAACTGGAGCTGGAGCTGAATGAACTTTGGATCGTTCGGGAGGCAGAGGAGGTTATTGAGAGGAGTTACAGGAAGGTAGTCACACCTCAAGAACAAGGAAAAGGTAGATGGGTTACAGCCAAGACTGCAGACAGTGCAGGAATCCACTATGACCATTCCCATCAATAACAAGTATATCATTTTGGATATTGTTGCGGGGGCAGGGGGGGGGACACTTACCAGGGTCTGTGATGTCTCGGATCATGTTTTCTGGAACTTTAAGGAGAACTTTAAGGGGGAGCAGCCCCAAGTCATAGTCCACATAGGCACTAATGACATAGGTAGGAAAGGGATGACGATTTAAGGCAGAAATTCAGGGAGGTAGGTAAGAAGCTTAGAACTAGAACAAACAGAGTTGTTATCTCTAGTTTGTTACCCCTGCCACGTGCTAGCGAGATGAGGAATAGGGAGCGAGAGGAGTTGAACACGTGGCTACAAGGATTGTGCAAGAGGGAGGAATTTGTTGAGACTGAGGTGCTAAACGGTCTGTTCCAAGCTAATAAAGTAAGCAATTTGTAAGGCCTTTGGTATTTTTTAAGTTGGAACAATAGAAGCAGCCTGAATGTTTGGGGCCAAGCTCCCACAGAGCCAGAATTTTTAATTTTAACTTTCTGCCGTTGCTGGGGTCTTTAAACTGGATGTGGAAGCTTTTCTTCCACTCTCTGTTTCAGCTAGAAGCTGGGGTTCTCCCCCTGCTGCTGAAATTGCATGTGTGAGACAATATATTTTACTGAATTGCCTTTGCCAAGGGTGTGTTTCTGGGATCTTACTATACTGGGACTGTTAATTAGTAGCGGTTATATGTATTGTTTTGCTAAGCATTTCAATAGTTACAGTTAAGCTAATGCATTTCTTTTATTTATATTTTGTCTGTATTCTAACTGTAGTGTAGAAATAAACTGTGCTTTGCTTGAAGTCATGTAGTTTGACCAACCAAATTGCATCTAGAATGCAATGCCTGGCACTTGCCTTTAAAATAAGAAAAAGTTTGGGTCCATGCTATTTTCTCAATATATTTTGAGGGGTTTGGTCTGGTCGATAACAAAGCTAATAGCTGTAATGGAGCCAGGAATAAACTGTAGCTTTTTGGAAAATTAGAATGATGTTCTCACTCTTCACAATCCAGACTTATTTATGATTCTAGCTGCTGATGCATTGTCCACAGGATTAAGAGCAATCCTTATTCAAGTTCAAATAGAGGGAAAAGAAACTCTCTACTCCTCACACTGAGAACTGAGCAACGTCGTATAAGTATAGAAATGGGAGAGTTAAAGAGTTCACAGTCCACCTCATTCAACTAAAATTACAGTTCAAAATTGTCCACGAGCCTTTGGTAAGGTTATTAGAATCAAAGGAGATTGCAAAATTTCCAGCATGCAAGCAAAGATTCATGTATGATTATGTATAGTCACATGCTAATGGCTACACATCTCGCGCAATTCATAAAGAGAGTGAAATTGTCTGAAGAAGTCTGCAGAATGGTTTGGATATCATTAATTTTTAAAAGAAAGCTGTTTTTAAAATGTACACAACTACATTTCCATTTGTCTTACGGCTGCCAGTAATTTTCTTTGCATAACTTCTTAGTACTTCTTGCAAGGGTTTTAACTACATTTAATCTTTATTTGGTCTTCTCTTGCCGACTGCTGTGACTGTGAGGAGGAATAGTGTTGGTTTCTGAGGTCTGCAGAGGCCAGGCTAGAGGTCAGTAAAGCAACAAGAGCTTCAGCCATTGATGCTGAATCCATAGCAAAAAAACCCCTTTAGGTGAATCTCCTGCCACTGCGAGAAGAGGCTGATCAGATTTAGGGTCTATATCAGACAGAAGTTATATTTATATAGTGTCTTTCTTTAGAATGCTGCATTATTACAGCTAATGGTGATCAAGGCTTTACTGAAGGATCATTGACCTGTAACATTAATTCTTTGCATCACACTCAAGAACCTCCTAAAAGTGCAGCCATGAGCATGTTGACACCAGAGACATCTGCACTGGTTGCTGTTCATCCGGTCATCACTCAATACTTTCTGCCATTTGCAATAGTTCTCAGCAACATCTATTTCTTGAAGATTATTATCTGAGAATTATTCCTAAAGCCGGTAATCTGATCGTTGTTTCCTTTCACTGTGCAACAGGGGCCTCTGGCAACCCACAGTCTGAATTGAACTCACCAACTGTCATCTGACCACATCACAGTGTGTTCAGACTTCAACCCTCTATCATGATGCGTGCAGCCGTTTCTACAGCGCCGTAGTCACCCTACAATACAGCTGCTGCATAGCTTGTGTCTTTAGAAAATAAGCAGCTACGGTTAAACCCTGAGTTGTGTAGTGCACTGCATGAATGGTAACGGAAAAATCAATAACAGTTCTGCAGGCATCTGTAACTAGCTCTGTCTTAGGCATTAGGGATTGTGTGCCCAATTCTATGAGACATTTTGCTTTTCAGTTCCCATGGAGTTATTTCATGCATTCTGTAATTTACTGCTCCATATCTACAGCATTGTTTTTATTTATTCATGAGATGTGAGCATCATCAAGGGCTGGGTCAGCGCTTATCAAGTATTCCATCACATCCCTGACTTGTGCCCTGAAGAAGGGCTTATGCCCGAAACGTCGATTCTCCTGTTCCTTGGATGCTGCCTGACCTGCTGCGCTTTTCCAGCAACACATTTTCAGCTCTGATCTCCAGCATCTGCAGCCCTCACTTTCTCTCAGCGCTTATCACCCATTCCTAGTTGTCTTTGAGAAGGAGGTTGTGAGCTGCCTTCTTGAACATCTGCATTTCATATGCTACGGGTAGACTCACAATAACATTAGGGTGGGAATCCCAATATTTTGACGCAGCGACACTGAAGGAACAGTGATTTACTTCCAAGTCAGGAAAGTGAGAGGTGAAGAGGGAACTTGCTGATGATGTTGTTCACATGTATATTTGTTGTCCCTTTCCTTCTCGATACTACTATGGCTGTGGGTTTGGAAAGTGCCATCTAAGAATCTTTGGTGAATTTCTGCTGTGCATCTTGTCAATAGTACACACTACTGCCACTGAGTGCCACTGGTGGAGGGAGCGGATGTGTGTAGATATGGTGACAATCAAGTAGGCTAATTTGTCTTGGGGGATGTCAAACCTTTTGAGTGTTGCTGGAGCTGCACTCATCCAGGCAATTGACAAGTATTCCATCACATCCCTGACTTGTGCCCTGTAGATGGTGGACAGGTTTTGGGGAGTCAAGAGCGAGGTTACTCATTGAAGTATTCCTTGCTTCTGGCCTGCTCTTGTAGCCACTGAATTTACAAGACTAGCCCTCTTCATTTTCTGGTCAATGGCAGTCCCTAGGATGTTGATAATAGGGGAATTCAATGATGATGATGCTATTGAATGTCAGGGGCAATGGTTAGTTTGTTTCTTATTGGAGGTAAAAACAATGACTGCAGATGCTGGAAACCAGAGTTTAGATTAGAGTGGTGCTGGAAAAGCCCAGCAGTTCAGGCAGCATCCAAGGAGCAATAAAATCGACGTTTCAGGGATTTTGCCCGAAACGTTGATTTTACTGCTCCTCGGATGCTGCCTGAACTGCTGTGCTTTTCCAGCACCACTCTAATCTAAACTCTGTTTCTTATTGGAGGTGGTCATTGACCTGACAGACAGAAAATATTGTACCTGGTGTTTGGAGGAGAGGTGGTTCACATCACTAAGTTCAATTGCATTGTTACACTCATTGAGTAGAATGGGCATATACTGTCTGGAGTTTAGGTGGCTGAAAGATGATCTCATTGAAACATGTAAGACTCTGAGAAGTCTTGATACAATGGATGCTATCTTGCCATGGCTGAAATATCTTATTGTTGGGATAATGGCATTGAAATAGTGGTAAACCATCTGGGACTGTGATGAGGTGACATAGAGTCATACAGCAAGGAAACAGATCCTTTGGTCCAACCAGTCCATGCCAAACATATTCCCAAACTAAACTAGTCCCACCTGCCTGCTTCTGGTTCATATCTCTCCAAACCTTTCCTTTCATGTACTTATCCAAATGCTTTTTAAACATTATAATTGTACTGACATCCACCACCTCCTCAGGAAGTTCATTCCACATGTGAACCATGCTCTGTTAAAAAAAAATTACCCCTCATGTCTTTTTTAAATCTCTCTCCTCTCAGCTTAATAATGTGCCCTAGTCTTAAAATCCCTCATCCTTGGAGAAAAGACAACTACCTTTAACTCCATCTATACCCCTCATTATTTTATATACTTCTATCAGGTTGCCTCTCCACCTCCTATGCTCCAGTAAAATGTCTTCAACTGGAGAGTTTTAAATCTATGGAATCTTCTACTCCAGAGAGCTGTAGGTGTCCAATCACTACATATTCAAGGCTAGGGCTGATAGGTTTTCAGCCACAGCCATCAGCAATACTTGCTGCAATCCAAAGCCTCCACCTGCTTCAAGAAGAAGTCCATCATCCCAGAATGTGTCAAAGAAAGCATATGCAACACACCTAAATGACTGTCGCCCAGTGGCTCTGAGCTCCATAAGCATGAAGTGCTTCAAGAGGCTGGTCATGGCTCAAATCAAATCTAGCCTCCCAGCCTGCCTCAGTTTCCTGCAATTTGCCTACTGGTGAAACAGGTCCACAGCATACGCAGCCCTAGCCCCACACTCATCCCTGGAACATCTGGATAACAGAGAGACCAAGTCAGGCTCCTACACATCAACTACAGCTTTGCCTTCAACACCATAATTCCTTCCAGACTAATCTCAAAACTGTCTGCAGCTGGATTCTTAGCTTCCTGTCCCACAGATCGCAATCAGCAAAGATAAACAACAGCATCTTCTCCATGACAATTCTCAACACTGGCGCCATGCAAGGATGCATTCTCAACCCCCTACTGTACCCATTATACACCCACAACTGTGTTAGCAAATCCTGTACAAACATCATCTACAAGTTTGCTGGTGACACCACCATCGTAGGACAGATATCAACAACGTTGAATCAGAGTACAGGAAGGCGATAGAGTGCTTTGTGTCATGGTACAATGATAACAACCTCTCTCTCAATGTCAGCAAAACCTAAGAACTGATCATTGACTTCGAGAAGAAAGGAGGACAACACGCTCCTATCTACATCAACAGGACAGAGGTTAAGAGGGTTGAGAGCGTCAAGTTCCAAGGAGTGATGATAATCAACAACCTGTCCTAGATTTCCCACGTAGATGCCACAGTCAAGAAGGCACAACAACACCTCTTCTTCCTCAAGTGACTTAGGAAATTTGACATCTCCATAAAGACACTCACCAACTTTTATAGATGCACCACAGAAAGCATTTTATTCAGGTGTATAATGGCGTGGTATGGCAATTACTCTGCCCAGGGATGTAAGAAACTACAGAAGGTTGTGTGCACAACCTCCCATCCATGGACTCCATTTACACGGCTCGTTGCCGCTGAAAGTTTACCAACATCATCAAAGACCCCTCCCACCCCAGTAATGCTCTCTTCCAACATCTTTGATCAGGCAGAAGATACAGAAACTTGAACACACGCACCAAAAGGTTTAAAAACAGCTTCTTCCCTTCTATTATTAGACTGATGAATGGATTGTCTAACTCCAAATAATGTTGATCTTGCTAATATTGTGATTTGGAGCTACCGGTGTTGGACTGGGGTGTACTAAGTTAAAATCGCACAACACCAGATTAATAGTCCAACAGATTTATTTGGAAGCACTAGCTTTCAGAGCACTACCTTTAGTGGCTACTTAGGGGTGGCAAGGTGGCTCGGTGATTAGCACTGCTGCTGCATAGCACCAGGGACCCAGATTTGATTCCAGCCTCGGGGGACTGTCTGTGTGGAGTTTGCACATTCTCCCTATGTCTGCATGGGTTTCCTTCAGATGCTCCGGTTTCCTCCCACTGTCCAAAGGTGTGCAGGTTAGGTGAATTAGCCATGATAAATTACCCACAGTGTTAGGTGCATTAGTCAGAAGGAGGTGGGTCTGGGTGGTTACTCTTCGGAGGGTCGGTGTGGACTGGCTGGGCCAAAAGGCCTGTTTCCACACTGTAGGGAATCTAATCATAATCGGTGCATCCATAGGTCCAGATTTTCTGAAACGGATCAGGAATAAGTTTCAGACAACCATTACAGCAACTAGTAACATTATGAAAATTCAAGAAACACAAATAATGCAAAATTAAATACATCCATTTGTGTTTCAACTATACAGTGAATAGATATCTGTGTTATTCTTGTGACTTTATAACTTCTTCATCTTTCCTTTTCGATCACTATGTCTGGGTGCATCAACCAGTGATATGGAGGTGCAGCTTACTGACTGCCAATGCTTGTCATTCTCTGGTGACCTAGGTCCTATAGGGATCCAACAAGCTGAATGGGTATACCCTCTTCGAACTGGCCTACAGGGGAGAAGATGAGATCAGTGCCAGGTGAGAGTTGGCGCAACATGGCAGTCTTCTCAGGTACCTGGCCTGCAGCCCTCTTCCTGTTGGTGCATGAAAGGATCTCTGTGAGTCCTTGAGTCGAAAGTATAAATGGAGAGAAGTCAGAATGCTTCATTCCCCTCATGTCTAACTATTGTTGCACTGCACCCATGTGTAGAGCACTATAGTAAAGGTCCAATAGCATATTTGGCAGCTATTGCATGTTCTACCAAGGGAAGTCACCATCCTTTCAATGGAGGCAGCTGAGTATTCTCATTCTAGAGCCATGACAGCAGTCAGCCAGACTCCTTCATCTTTCACTCAAGTCTCCTCATGCCCTTAGGCATTTCTGCCAGATGTTCCCCTGCCTATGTCTGCATCTCCATCAGCGGTTTTATGACCAATTCCAGAGGATTATCTAGTTGAGGTATGTAAGGTGTTTGAGGTGATTGACATAGTAGACATAGAGAGAGGACATTTCCCATTGTAGGGAAATCTAGAATGAGGGATCATAGTTTTAAGTTGAGGAATGGAAGATTTGAAGCAGCAATGGGAGGAATTATTTCTTTCAAAGGGTCATGAATCTGTGGAATTCACTACCCCAGAATGCACTGGACACCAGGAGGAGATGGACAGATCTTTAGTTAGTAATGGTTGAAAGGTTATGTAGAGTGGGCAGAAAAGTGGAGTTAAGCTTGAGGTGAGATCAGCCAAGATCGTATGGAATGGCAGAGCAGACTTGAGTGGCTGAATTGCCTCCTCCTTCTTCGAGTGCTTATGTTTCTAATTGTCATCTGTATGAGGTTCAGTATAGGGAAATTCCTCATCCTCAGAAGTGAATGTGGAAGTGGGGAAGGAGGCTCTCCTCTTTTCATTGTCGGATTTGCCATGAGGATCGACAGTGGGGAGTACAAAGAATGAACTGATGTTTACATTAACACAATCCCATGGTGCATTTACCCACTGAATCAGAAGGGACGGAGTGAAGGCCCACCTTTCCATTTTTGGATTAAATGAAATGATTACCACACACCGTAAAAACTAAGCTGAACAGCCCTATTTGGAACTTTTGTTCCACTGAGTTGCAGTTAGCAGACACTAATCCCTGCTTTGTACTTAAAACAGCAGGATGCCACAAACCACAATAGCTCACAGTTCTAGTACCATCTTGAGAAACAGGAGATGAGTCCTGTATTTAGAGAATTGGACTAACTGATGCATTCTCCATGCCCACGCATCTACCAGTCAGAATCCACTTGCCAATCAGTCAGGGACGCCCCTCCCCCACACTATAAATGTTGTTTTTCCTTCCTGTGATATTGTTGCAAATTGTCCTCACGAGTGCAAGATGAAAAGCTTCAACACGTTTTTGTCAAAGTCTATGTGTTGTCATTTCCATTTTATTAAGACATTATTGTGGGAATAACGGAGAAGCGAGATATCAGAAACAACCTTTTAGAAAAAATATTTTACGCTTGTCAGTTCAGGTGATCTCGAAGATTTCCATCCATGAACACTTCAATAGTGCATCCTGCAGAGGAGTAGGAAATCACTGAAATCGGCTTTTTGAATTTATGCGACTAACTGCACATAAACAGGTGCCAGAAATTGCTGTCAATTTCACAGCTGTAATGTCGATGAATGCTGAAAGCGTTGCACTCATTAAAGTTGCAAAATCTGGAAGCAAAACACTTAGCGTTATGCCAGGTCTTCATAATCAGTTACAGTACTGCCATCCGAACTGAATTATTTCTGGGCAAAAACAATAGAACTGCAAATGTTGCCAGTCAGAAACAAAAACAGAAATTGCTGGAAAAAGTCAGCAGGTCTGGCAGCAATTGTGGAGAGAAAGCAGAGTTAACCTTTCAGGTCCAGTGACGCTTCTTCAGAACAATTCTGCACAGTTCTCCGCACTTGCTCCGAAACCTACTGAGTTTTTCCAGCATTTTCTGGATTTTTTTTGGAATGAGCTCAGGATATCTGCCTTGAATAGTAGAACACTGGCTAGGAAGCTTATCATTCAACTCACAAGAGCTTCGACCTACAGTTAGTCCAGATACATTAGAGTGAATGTTTATTACCATCTACCTGGTAAAAAAAACAACTGACAGTGTACAAGCAACATTGAAGACTGAGACTCTAACCATTGTTAGCATACAAAATGTTTGCATTATATATCAATTTACAAGTTACATGAAGAAAATGGATGACCTCACAGTTGTACTCCCTACACATGTCACATGTGATGATAAGACTGCACTGTTCATTACAATAGTGTTTTCCGAATCCCCATCAGTTGTTCCATTCCTGTCTGGCACTTAGCACTGGCTTCACTGTGCTTGCAATGCTGGAGATTTTGCAAGACTCTGTTTTGCACTGAATTTAAGAGGAACAGTTGGAAATTCACCATACCATGACCTCCTCACACATACTTCCTGAAATCTGTATTGTTGAAATTATATTCTTGAAATACTTGAAATTGTGAATAGGATGTATACATTGAAATCAAAAGAGATTGGATCAGGTAAAGCAAAGAAGAATAAGAATTTCAGCTAGCACCACCCGAACTAAATGAAACACCAAATAATATTGTGCAACCGCTATTGTCTTATTTAATCACATTTTTATGAGGTGTTTACAGATTATTAAGTTGCAATGTTTTTAGTTGTGTAGGCTCAATATGAATATTTTTCATTCCAATTTGTTTGCATTTAATATGTCATATGCACTTAATGAATTTTCACTATCTACACTGTGACTGTATGCCACAACAAGTTACATTTGTATAGCACCTTTAACATTGTAAGACAGTTCAGGAAGCTTCACTGGATCGGACTAAATTGAATACCAAACCACATGAGGAGCCAGTAGAACAAGTAACTAAATCCTTGGCCCATGACGCAGATTCTAAGGAGTGTCTGAAATGACAAGAGAGTAGTGAAGAGACAGAGAGGTTGAAAGATGATGCTTCGGTGATTATGGCTGTGACAACTGAAGATGTGCCCACCAATGGCAGGGCAATAGAACATAGAGATGCATAAGAGGCCAGAACTGAATAAACGCTGAGTTAATTGTTGAGAGAAAGAGGGGAAATACCATGGATGTATTTGACACAAAAATAAGAATTTTAAATTTGAGCACAATATGCTGAACTCCTAAACAAGTCAGACAACATTTGTAGAAGATCAATCATTAACAATTTCAGATCAATGACATTTCATCACAACCAATACTATTCCATTCCTAAAATAAATAAAATAATAAAAATAAAATACCTGGAAATGTCAAGTTTGGCATGATTCTCACTGCTACTAGACCCTTCACAAGTTCACTGAGTTTTTGTGGATGTCAGAACCAGCTTATTTCCTTCAGTAATGCAGACCTTGAGAATGACTAAAGAAACACAAATTTTGTCAAAGGTATTTTCTGAATTGTCCTGTTGAGGTCAAGATGAAAATCTTCAACAAAATCTGTCTTTTCTTTCAACAGATTATGAAAGGAATGAGGAAACATTGGAGGTTTAACAAATTTACAAGTGGAAAAATCTCAAGGTCCGTATCCCAGGCTGCTGTGGGAGACAAGGAAGGAAATTACAGGGGCACTGACTAAATTTTAAAATCATTTCTGGAGAACAGCTGAAGTGGCTCCACTTCGCAAGAAGCTTGGTAGAGATAGACCAGGGAAGTATAGACCAATGAGTGTAACTTCAGTGGTAGGGAAAAAATAGCGAAGGAGAAAATTAATCTTCATTTGGAGAGGCAAGGTTTGATCAGGGATAGTCTGCATGGCTTTGTCAAAGGGAGGTCATGCCTAACATCTGGTCGAATTTTTTGAAGAGGTGAACAAGTCTTTGGAAAAGAGAAGGGCAGTTCATATAGTTTGCATGAATTTCAGAAAGTCCTTTGACAAGGCCCCACATAGTAAACTGATTTTAAAAAAAGCAAAAGATCAAGGGATCATGATTTTTAGTTGCTATTCCCAAACAAAACAAGAAGAGCCCAGAGATTGACCTTCTTGGCACTTCGGGATCATTCTTCTTCTGCTTGTCACCATTAGCTGACACATAATCTTTCATTTCTCGGTTATAACATGCCCTCTCTACTTTAGTAAGCTCTTCACATTTGGCCTTCCTTTTGTTGGACTTTGTCTTCCATCTTTCAGAGCACCTATCAGAGAATTCGGAGAGGTTAACAGGAATTTCAGAGCTTTTTGTCTTGTGTTTGTCATAATAAATCTAAACAAAATAAGCATCACAGGACATCTTGAACTCCTTTCAATCCACTTAAAATTTGATCCATGGCATGTTGAAATAACACAGGTATGGATGTGGTTCCAAGTAGAAGTCTCTTGTATTTGAATAGTCCTTTAAATGTTACAATCATTAAGTATTTCTGTGGCTAAAATTTATATTCATTTGGGGATAGACTTGAATAAGGTCAATTTTACTGAAAAGCTGACCTCCAACTCGTCCAACAAATAGGTTGTCAATTAAAGGTAATTGATACTGCTCGGCACATAATACCAGATTAACAGAGACTTTAAAATCAGCACAGATTTGATTTGATTTGATTTATCTATTGTCACATGTATTTTGTTACAAGATACAATGAAAAGTATTATATAGTCTCACCACACTCCAGCACCATCTTAAAAAACAGAAAAATAAACCAACACATAGAATTTAAAAACAGAAAAATAAATAAGTAAAGAAGTGTTGCATTGATGTGTATTGACCCATCTTTCTTCATCACTGCTCTTAGCCTTGTCACTCACAAGTATAGGTTTAAGAACTCCAGTTTTGATGAGCCTTAGTAAGTTTGCCTTGATATTTGGTCTGATTGCATAAGAGACTGATCCAGCCTTTCAACATGTTGCTTGACTCTCATTCTTGATTTTCAACTTGGCAGTGTTCTTTTCCATGCTTCCCAGATCCCCATGGGAAACAATGGCTTGTGTCTTTAGAATTCATGTTAGATCAGTGTTAGAATCTGACAATAACTTTATTTCAGTCCAACTGAGTTTAACTTTCTCCGAACATGTCCTACCTATAAGTCTAGAAGATTTCTTTTGACAATGTGTAAGGATAAGTATTCAGACTGACCAACTGAGCATTCACATTGATGCTACCCCTTAAAAGAACTACTTCACTTGTGCACAATCGTAGTACAATTTTTGAAAGTAATAGTGGAATATGATTCAAGTGCTCCTGATTCAGACTTTCAGTTATTAATGAAACTGCCAGTCCAGTGTGCATCATTATTCTTAGGTTTGCAGAATCCCATATCTGTGGGTGTCACCAACAATGGCCAGTATGTTTAGTAACAACACCACTTCAGACTGTAAATCTGGGCATTTTTCATGCCCTTTTTGTACTGTGTACATTTTCTTCCTAACGTTTGGTTTCTGTACTTCTGCCGCACTCATTCAATACACTATTTTTGCTACAATCTCTGCATATCAGCAACTTACCAGTTCTTCATTCCAGCAATTTGCTGTTGTGCTCTTTTTAACATACCGATAGCAGTTTGGAAGCTGTGTCAATGCTTGTCTCTTAACCACCATTTTTTGAATTCCCTCAGCTGTATTTTGTATGCTCTTATGGTCAGATTTTGATGATGTTCTTCCTTCACTGCTAGTTGCACCGAGACTGCTATTTAATGTGTTTTTTTAAAGTTTTGGTTTCTTTCTGTCAGTAATCTCTGATGGATTGCTTTGCATCTGAAACAATTCACCAGTCTGTTTCTGACGGCATCATTTAAGTTGTCTTCAAACTAGCGACATCCTGCTAGCATCTTGAAAATTGTTACAAACTGGCTGATAGGTACACCATTGTGCTAGTGGGGATTGTGGAACACGAACTGTTCAGCAAACACCAACGGTTTTGGTGAAAAATGGCTCTATAGGATTGCAACCATTTCTGCATACCAGACTCCTCAGGACACTAAAATTATTTCCCTCACTATATTGAGTATCACAGGGATGACTCTACCTGCTTCGAATTTGTTAGCTTGTGTAAAATAATAGAATCTTTCTGTGTAGGAGTTTCAGCACTCTGTATTTCGTCATATGGTGCGATGTACCAAAACTTATAAAATTTGTAAAACATTTATAAAATGCATATGCATAGCATGATGTGTCACGAAAGTCTTAGCAATACCTTGTTTTTTCCTATTTAAAGCAAGATATCCCTAAAGCTGCCTGCTTCTTTTGAGTCTATATACCTGCTTCAGATCAGCTAACACATCAGGGAGAGACGATTGAACATAGGGACTTTTGTGTTCCGAATGATTCATACACATAACCTTTGGTGCACTTACTGATTGAGTCTTAAGGGATTGAAACTTGTACACACATCTGATGTGGATGTGAATTTACAAAATGAAAATGTATTCATAGTAATGTGCAATACTTACTCTAATTTTTCTTGGTGGATAGACCTCCAGGTCTATGCTGCGGTGACTTATGAACCCAAAAGGCAATACATCAGCACACCCATGACTCACATCATGCCCATCACTCCCATCATTGCCATGAAAACATGCAGAGCTACTCCAAAGTGCCAGTGCTAGACTGGGTGTATGACAGCCTTTCAGATATCTGCCTGGTGCCAGGGATTCCCTTATATACTGGGATAATCCTGGATTTGTGAGTACTTCTGGGTACGGTGAATGGAAAATTGGGCTCGCATTTAATGTAACGAGTGTGCAGGAACGTGGTGGTAGTTAATCAGGTGAGTTTGTGAACGATAGTGCAAGAAAACCTGCTCAACCTCACAGACAGTAATTCTCTGTGAAGCTCATCAAAACTGACAGGTAGCCACAATATAAGTAAGATTCAGCCCATTGTTGTTGTTAGTTAATAAGCAAAAGCCTGTTTAGTACAAATTTACCTTCAACTGCAAATGCTAAAAGCTATTCTGTGATTATATAAGTCACACAGGTAAATTAATGTTTAAAAACAAAAATGCTGGAGACCACAGTGGGTCAGGCAGCATCCATGGAGAGAAAGCAAGCGAACATTTCAAGTCTCGATGACTTCCAGCATCTGCAGCAATTTGCTCCTACAAATTTACATTCAGTTTCCTTTCAGTGAGCTTTTTAAGATAACACATAGATTGTTTGAATAGTTGCTGCTTGCTAAGTTGTCCTGGCTCTGATGTAAACCACTTCCTCTCCATCCCATTCAACATGTGTGATATGAAGCCATTCCCTCCCCCTGCCCTGCCAACCTCTCCAATAAACTACATGCACACATCCTGCTTGGTTATGGTCACGTCTTTTTTCTCAGGTTGCCCTACAATGGAGCACTTCCATTCTTAAATTTCATAAGACATTATTATGCTACATTAAAGGTTATTATAAAAAAAAGTCTTGGTATCTGTCAACATTTCAAATAAGGATTAACACACCTGTTGAAACGTCCTTGTTATGAAGAGATAAGTAATTGCTAAACAGGCTTTATATGTTTAAAAATGCTCTCAAGGTTTAAATTCTCAGCCAGACAGTCAAAGGAAAACAAAAGGACTTTGAGTTCTTTATTTTGAAACATGTGCCATATTTTCCCTTTTTACCAATTCTGCATCCACACATAACTCAGATCATCTTTAACTAATGAGTGTGGGTATTGTAACAGCACAAAAATATAGATATGCTTTCAACCACATTCCTCCATTAATGCACTGGGCTTGTATTTTGTGAGGCAGAGCATATAAGATGGCAGTGGTTTATGTTTCCACAACAGCGTCTTCAAAATGGATGACAAGCCATTCCTTGATGTAAATAAGCTAGAAATAAGCTTCAGGCATTAAAAGCAACAGCACTTGATTTATTGACTGTGAGGCATTCATTGTTTTTGGAGCCATCGGTTTAATGAGCACAAATGCTGCATGACCTCCTGTGAAGAATTTATAGTGTCAGGTCTACACTGCAGTGACCCAGGGATAGCAGTCCACATTCTATATACGTATTCAAATTCTTTCACCCTCATGGTGACATATCATGAGAGGATGGAAAGAGCAGGTAGAGACAATTTAACTGTAAATTGTACTTTAGTCTTCAAAATATATTTTGAGTCTTGTCCTTCTAGTTAAAAACAGAACCTATGAAAAAGCTGCTGGGCAAGCATGGATGCAATGCTTTGTTGTCAGAACAAGCCCTTACTTGATCCTCTTAAGCTCTAGATTTCAGCTCAAACACTATTTTGTATTTCCGCAGTGTAAAAGGAAAAAAAATAGCAAATGACTTGGGTGACAGCACATTCTGCAACTCAGTGGCCTTTAGGATTTTAATATTGTCACGTTTCTGTTCTAGTGTAGGGAGGAAGAGCTATCACATTTCTGCATAATTTTTTGAATCAAATCAGACATGGTTCAAATGTTATACGGGGGTGGACAAGGACAAAAGTCACACAACACCAGGTTATAGTCCAACTGGTTTATTTGAAATCACAAGCTTTTGGAGCTCTACCCCTTCATCAGGTGAAGTGAAGGGAGCACTTAGACACAGACTTGATAACCAGAGAGATTAAAAGATCATACAAATGGTGTGAGTGAAATGTTGACAGGCCAAATACTATGGCTCCGTAGGTGATGAGGCGTGTCAAATGGTGTGAGTGAAATGTCAACCGCAGAAAAGCAAGTGAAGGGATGTTCTATATTCTGATTAACTGAGGCAGAGTGATACCTCTCACCTGCTGAGCCCTATCATTTGGCCTATCGACACTCCACTCACACCATTTGTATGATCTTTTGATCTCTCTGGTTATAACTCTGTGCCTGGGTGCTCTCTTCACTACACCTGATGAAGGGTAGCACACCGAGACGAACATCTTGGAGGATGCCTGGAGGATCATCAATTCGGTCAAAGTTGTTCTTTGGTCTGTACGAAACCTGATCTTCCAGCTGAAGCAGCTGACCCCGACTGAGTGTTGCAGACTGACACATTCCAAGGTCCAGGACTACGTGTTGAGGGACGCGCTGAAGCTTGGGGCAGCTGCCGCCAAGGCACGGTGGGGAAAGACCACCATGTAAGGTTTGCCTGTCTAAGAAGAACAGGGGGCCCACTCAGTAATCGGGCCCCGCTGACACCTCAGCAAAATACCTGGATGGTCAAGATACAGACTTGTACATACGAATGAGTAATTCCATCTCTGTATGTAAAGAAATGGAATGTATATGTATGTATGGTATGACCAATTGTATAGATATCAAAATAATTTTATGAATAAAGTATATTTTTGAAATTAAAAAAAAAGCTTTGTTGTATCAGTCCAGAAGGAGATCAAGTTGTTCTACTAGTTGGAGTGGACTGAAAAGAACAACCTTCCAATATAAATGTGAGAGTGTTCCTCACTGAGCCATGCATGCTATGTAATGTTCAACAGTCATGGCATATGAATATGTTGCCATGTGCTATTTGATAGAAACTTTTTGTAATGTTATTTGGTGTATATGTAGCATGGAATTTTGCAAACTCTCTTGTGGTGATTGTGGAGCTGCCATTTAATTAAGAAGAGTGGTGGAGTGTCTGAATCCCATCTCCTTCTCACCTCCACCTGAATTAGGCCAGGGGAGGGGAGGCCAAAATCAAAGTCCCAACCTTGGCACAAAGTGAAGCCTTTATGTCAGAAATTAGTGACCACTTAAGGGCCTTCTCACCCTGATCAAAGATTGCAATATCGGGAAGGGCAGGAAGCCTAGAGTAAGCCATACTCTTGCTCTTGGTGCTAACCACCACTGTGCACTCCCACCCCCCCCCCCCCCCCCCCACCCCCACCCCACCCAAACAGCACCCCCAAACACCTTCTCACCAGCACGGTGGCTCAGTAGTTAGCACTGCTGTCACACAGTGCCAGGGACCCTGGATCAATTCCAGCCTCAGACAACTATCTGCGTGGAGTTTTCACATTTTCCCTGTGTCTGCCACAGTTCAAAGATGTGCAGGTTAGGTGGATTGGCCACATTAAATCGCCTACAGTATCCAGGGATGTGCAGGCTATGTGGATTACCACGGGGAAATGCAGAGTTACAGGGATAGAGTAGGGGGTGGGTCTGGTTGGGATGCTCCTTGGAGGGGTAGTCTGGGCAGAATGGCCTGTTTCTACACTGTATTTTCCCCACACCTGCATTTACGATTGTGTTCTAATGCTCATGGAGATTAGTATTCACTCAGAATTCCAATTTTGTCAAAAATCCTTTTAGTTGTCTCTTCATTGCTTCATTGTGGTTCCTCGATACCTTGTTCTATTTACTCCTACCAATCCCGCCAGGCCTTATTTTTCTAACCACTCCACTAAGTTTAATGTCCTTCTAGCCCTAGGCTTCTATTTCCAATATTTTCAGTGGCAATTTTTTTGTCGTTCCCACCATCTATTTAGTCCATTAACTATGCATAACAACCCTGTCATAATTCTGTTGATATATTCAAGCTCATATCTAACACAACCAATATAAATTCAAAGTATTCATCATTATATAATAGACTTTTCGAGGGTTGTTATTTCCAGTCCATTGATGCCGGGGTTACTAAGTTGAACTGCAAAGTTTATTTCCTCATTTCTAGTTCTGTTTTGTTACTTGGTTACCTCAATGCTATTTTTGTATTTTCACGAAGCGTTTTCTCCTCCTTCATCATCATAATATATAATTCACTTTTTTCCTTCCATATGACATCTTTTATTAATTTACAGGATGTGGGTGTCACTGGCTAGGCCAGCATTTATTACCCATTCCTAAATGCACCAAGGCCAGTTAAGAGTCAAAACTTTTGCTGTGGGCCTGGAGTCACATGCAGGGCAGACCAGGTAAGGATGGCAGATATACTCCCCAGAAGGAATTGGTGAACAAGATGGGTTGTTCCTGACAATCAACACTGGCTTCATAGTCATCACTGAACTCTTAATTCCAGATTTTTAATCGAATCCTATTCCACAATCAGCCATGGCAGGATTTGAACCTGGATCCTCAGATTATTATGGTGGTCTCTGCATTAATAGCCAAGCGATAATATCATTAAGTCAACACCTCCCCTTAAGCTGATGTGACCAAAGTTTACCTGTGGGCACAAGATCAAATGTTAAATTTTTTTATTCTGCAATATTTTTACATGATTTACACTGATCCTCGTGTACACATATTGGAATTTCCTTTCCCGTTTAGAATGCCCAATCAATTTATCCATGGATCTGGGCAGCACTGGCTGCACCAGCATTTATTACTTCATATCTAATTGCCCCTGAGAAAGTGGTGAAGAGCTGCCTAAGTGAGTACTTAGAGGAGATATTCTGATTTAGGAGACCACTTTTGAAATATGTACAGAACAACCTTGGTTATCCGAACATCAATTATTCAAATTTTGGATTATCTGAACAATATCTCAAGGTCCCTGTACATGCATTTCAATTGAAGTAGGAGAATTCAATTCCTCATTCATTGAATGCATCATTTTGTAAATTTGAACAGGACTATAGATGCAAGTATGCTTTAATAAATAATTAACTTCAAATATATATTCGAGATGTGACATTAGAGTTGAATCTTACACTTTTTATAAAAAGGCTCTCCAATACTTATTCTCCCTGAGGACAAACATTTGTGACTGTGAACACACAAGAACAACATGTGTGCAAGCCTGAGCTGTGCATTCTAACAGCAAGATTCCTTCTCAACAGTGACTCACTCCATTTTGCAAACCCAACAATTTTTTCCTCAGCTCATTCTCCGGAGAGTTAAATCAAAAAGTGAACTCGCACTTTTCATTTCCGTTGCTTTTTCATCCCATTATCCCATGGCGACTCCTTTTTTCCCAAACAATAAATAGTTTAATACCTTTCAGCCAACAAGAAAATTGAATGCAACTGTTTTTTGATGGGGGAGAGCAAATCATAGTGAGTTAGCACATGTGAAAATAAATGGGAGGAAACATAGGGAAAACATTACCCCCCTAAAAAGAGAGGCCGGAAACTGAAGTCAGTGAAAAAATCTTCCCTCTCTTGAGCCCCCCCTGCATTTTGTGCCTCTCTCTCACTGTCTAAGGTATCAGTGATCGCTGAGGAGAGAGAGGCAATACTTAGTCTGGATGGTGGGACAACTCTGAACAGAAAGATGCCGGCTGCTGTTGAGGATCAGGATAAAACCAAGGAAAATGTCAGGGAAAGATTTCACAGACTTCAATCAAACTCCAGCTTATAAGTGATTTTCTTTGTAAAATATCATGAATTTTTAAGCTATATCCACTGTATGTACACATTTTATCAACTGAATGAGATAAAAACTCTGTAAACATGCTTTTTAATGTAATAATGTTCAGTATAGCTTCCTTTATTTACGATCAGATCAGTTATCCAAACATTCAGTATTCCAAACAAAATACGTCCCACCCGTCTCGTTCGGATAATTGAGGTTGTCCTGTAGATGATTTATTGCTATGGCTACAAAATCAAAGAGGGAACATATCTTCTCAGATCACAGAATTGTCATGGTGCAGATGGAGGCTATTTGGTCTGTCATGCCTGCACCACCTCTTCAAACAAGCATCATTACTTTCAACTGATCTCCTGTTTTTGCCCCATACCATTGCACATTATTTCTATACCAAATAATTATTCATGGTCCTCTTGTATGCCTTAGTTGAACTTGCCTCCATCAGATTTCCAGGAAGTGCATTCCAATGTTACTTGATGAGCTACTTGAATTGTTAAAAGGTGGGGCAGGGAGGGGGAGCCATCAAGCAGCCAACTGGCCTGGGAAGCTGTATGGTGAAGTTATTCAACTCATCATCCAAAGGCTTAGGCAATGCTCTGGGGACATGGGTTTGAATCCCACCATAGCAGATGGTTTATTCCATGCATTACGACAGGAAAAGCTGCCAATCTTACCTGGGCAGTGCATAAGTCACTCCAGACCTACAGTAATGTTTAGCTCTGAACTTCCTTCTGAAGTGATGCAGCATGCCACTGAACTGCATCAAAATTTTGAAAATCTGATCCATTTGTTCTGTTAATCTTATTGTCAGTATTTCTTTAAAATTAATGTTCATGATATAATAACTGTATCATAGCATGTGACCTGATGGTATAAAGATCTCATACTGCATCTTACTCTGGATCATTTAACACATGATACTCTACTGGAAATATGCGTCTCTGTTGTAACCTATTAACTTAACATTAGAAAGGAAACTGATATGCCTGAGGAAAATGAGATTTGTACATAATAGTTAATTGTAATAAAGGTCCATTAGATTTTTCAAAGTCATGTTAGCAATGCCCAGTTTATTTTGATGGCCAAAATAACATAATCACAGTCGCGTCAGGTAAAATGCCCTGTTGGAGGCAAACTCACACCACCTCTTGTCTGAGAACTTCACCAGATTAAGTCCTTGGTGATCACAATTTCACACCAGCCCAGTATCAACCATTCAAAAAGCTATACGTTCAGGCCAAGGTGAGTTGGCAAATGTTGCTGTGTTCTTTATTTACTAAGCTGAACTTAGTGTGAGTCTTAGACATCAGAATTTTCTTGTTTTGCCATTGCTAAACACAGCATGACGAGGTTACCCAAATGGAATGCAATCAAGCAAAGTCACATGTTCTTTTAATTCATGTACCCTTCAGGTATTGCGCCAGGCACATCTTCTTGTCTTTTGCTATTAAAAACTAAACATTGCATCCATTGGACAGTTTTGCCCAATTTCCTTGTTTTCAATCCATTGGTTTGTCACATGACCCTCAGTGGGTGCATGTCCTTCAGTAATTTTCCTTCATGTATGAATTTGCCTTCGAAGTGCATTTTCCTGACCAGAATTAGGTGAAGACTAACAAACCTTTTTCCTAACTTCTATGTTTTAACAATAAATATTGACAATGTTTAACAATTGGATAGTAATAGTTATCTATTATACAAGGTATGTAACTGTGATAACTATTATGTAAAAGCATGATAATGGATTCAGGCTAGGCTTTTAGAGTTTACCTTCAGCTAAGGTTGTTATTTAGGATCTGGAATTGATGTTGTCAAAATGCTTTGATTCCAAAACTAATGCTGAATTGACTTAACTCTCTTGAATGCCATTTTATGGCCATCCCAAACAACTTCAGCCTCAAACAAGTGAAATGAAGTGAAGCTTAGGACTGGAATCACTGAGCAACCAATATAGCTATCCTTCACACTGTCTAATTATATTCCTTTATTCTCTTGTTCCCAAATATTCCTTTATGTTGGTTATCATTCACTGCTGTCTCTCACGAGCATGTTGCTTTCGTTACAGGAAGTGGCATGCACCACAATCCAAACATTTCCTTATTTTCCTGCAATTGTACTTTCAGTCCATTCAGTAATCAATCAATCAACACTCAAAGAAGCATGATACTTAAGGGGCCAAAGGGAGTACATGTTTCTGTAAGGAGGAATGTCTTTAACTAAAAAGAAAATGTACCATAAGTCAGGCCTGTTGGGGATTGGAGTATATGGTCACAGATTATCAGCAGTGAAATGATTTATATTAAGCTCCATCAGGACATGTTCTTATTCAGAAGAGTACAGAATCAAAAGCGTATTGGGGAATAGTGTATTCTATTGAAGGAGGAGGCCATGAAAACTGTATTTAAAGAACAAGTCACAAATATTAACATGGAAGAATTAAATTGAGCTAAAGGATGTTTGGGTGTTTCATTCTTTAGAGCAATGGCAGAAGATCCTATACTATGGTTAAAGCAGTATGTACTGCAAAATTGGGATCCAGTCAGAAATTTACAAAATCAATCTACAATGTGATGTGGACATATTATTAGAAGTTAAGGGTTTGATATATTGGAAGCTGACATTAAGTTTCCTATCAATACACCATCATATCAATTAAATAGCACATGCTCTGCTCATGTTTTTGCCCATTTTGAAGAAGAATCATACTGGATTCAAAACATTAATTCAGGTTCTCTCTTCACAGAATGAGCAAGACTGCTCCATTTCTCCAGCATTCCCTGTATTTGTTCAGAGTTCCAGCATCTGCGGGTATTTTGCTTATGTCTGAATGCTTAGTTCAAAATTCATTCCTGACGCAGATTTCATTCCTTTGCCTTGAAACTGACAAAAAACTCAAGTCTTAACTTATTTAATTTTTCTATTTGTAATGGTCAGGATTTCCAGGGGGTATTCTATGAGGTGAATGGAATGGCTATAGCAATTACCCTAACTACCTCTGGAGAACCTGTGGCAACCTCACCAGTGTGATTTCTGTGTACTAACCTAGCAAAATGGGATTCTGGGGATCCACAATGGGGTGCCATCTCCAAAAACTCCCATTATTTAAAGTCAGAGGCTCTTCAAATCCAGCAGCACCACCAGGAGCGGTAATCATGGCTGGTACTGCAGGAGCCCTCAGACAAGGTGTAGTGATGACAGGGTCAGCCAGTTAGACAAACCCGAACCTTGGAACCTGATGTGGAAGAAGAAAGTTGGTCTGAAGGTCAGGGGATTTTCCAATGACAGCATGGCCTCTGCTGTCATCAGAACCCTCCTTTGGTTAAAGAGTGCCTGAGCAGGAGGTACCCAAGGCATGCCTGATCACATGGCAAGGCACTCACCACCATCCCTTTCAAACCCAACTTTAATTTCCCTCGACCTTTCCTACCTTGAACTTAATGGGCAGGTAGGAGTCGGCAAGATGATGGGCTCACACCCTGTGCCTTCCATTCAATTAAGTATTACCTCAGTCTCCATATCTCTTGGCCTGCCACTCCATCTCTGGGCTTGTTTAATTATGCACAAAGTCTCATCAGTAGAAATTATTACAAGAGCGTCTCTGGTGGATATTTGATCAACACTGTTACTTCAGCATTTGAGCATGCTTGTGAGGGAAATACATTCACAAATGTCTTATTTGCGCCCCAGTGATACTAAGCACTAAGATTATCACTCCATTATCATTGTCCAGGATTGCAAGGTATAGGGCTACATCTATTAAACTGAAATCTTCTGTTTTAATCTGTACACACAAACATGGCCAAGTTGGTTCCTTGGAGTCCTCCTGATTTACCAGACCATTTTCTCTGAAATTGGAGAGATGCACTGTCAGCAGTCCTCAGACTAAATTTAAATTACCTTGACCTCATAAACATTTGACAGTATAGGACTGGGCAGACATGGAGTCAACTGTATCAAGGAATATGGAGCTAAGACAAGAAAATGCATGTATTTGAGATAGAGTCAGAGAATCATAGTGATGTACAGCATGGAAACAGACAGTTTGGTCCAACTTGTCCATGCCAAGCAGATATCCCACTTCAATCTAGTCCCACCTGCCAGAACCTGGCCCATATCCCTCCAAACCCTTCCCATTCAGATACCCATCCAGATGACTTTTAAATGATGCAATTGTACTAGCCTCCACTACTTCCTCTGGCAGCTCATTCCACACATGCACCATCCTCTGTGTGAAAAAGTTTCCCCTCTCATCCTAAACCTATGCCGTCTAGTTCTAGACTCCCCCACACCAGGGAAAAGACTTTGTCTACTTACCCTCTCCATGCCCCTCATGATTTTATACGATCTCGATAAGGTCACCCCTCAGGATTGGAAAATAGCCCCAGCCTATTCAGCCTCTCCTTATAGCTCAAATTCTTCAACCCTGGCAACATCCTCGTAAATCTTTTCTGAACTCTTTCAAGTTTCGCAACACCCTTCCAATAGGAAGGAGACCAGAATTGCATGCAATATTCCAACAGTGGCCTAACCAATGTCCTGTACAGCCACAAATGACTTCCTAACTCCTGTACTTAATACTCTGACTAATAAATGAAAGCATACCAAACGCCATTTTCACTATTCAATCTACCTCAACTCTACTTTCAAGGAGCTATGAACCTGCACTCCAAGATCTCTTTATTCAGCAACACTCCCCAGGAACTTACCATTAAGTGTGTAAGTCCTGCTGAGGTTTGCTTTCCCAAAATACAGCACCTTGCATTTATCTGAATTAAACTTCATCTGCCACTTCTCAGCCCATTAGCCCATCTGATCAAGATCCCGTTGTAATCTCAGTTAACCTGCTTCACTGTCCACTACACCTCCAATTTTGGTGTCATCTGCAAACTTACCAACTATATTTCCTATGTTCACATCAAATCATTTATATAAATGGCGAAAAGTAGTGGACCCAGCACCGATTCTAGTTGCACTCCACTGGTCACAGGCCTCCAGTCTGAAAAACATCCCTCCACTACCACTCTCTGTCTTCTACCTTTGAGCCAGTTCTGTATCCAAATGGCTAGTTCTCCCTGTATTTCATGAGATCTAACCTTGCTAACCAGTCTCCCATGGGGAACCTTGTCGAATGCCTTACTGAAGTCCACATAGATCACGTCTAATGCTCTTCCCTCATCAATCCTCTTCATTACTTCTGCAAAAAACTCAATCAAGTTTGTGAGACATGATTTCCCACACACAAAGCCAAGCTGACTACACCTAATCAGCCCTTGCTTTTTCAAATATATGTACATCCTGACCCTCAGGATTCCTTCCAACAACTTGCCCACCAGTGATGTCAAGCTCACCGGTCTATAGTTAACAGTGACACTAAATTAGCCAACCTTCAGTCCTCTGGCACCTCACCTGTTACTATCTTACTACCTTAGCAAGAGGCCCAGCAATCAGTTCCCTAGCTTCTCACACAGTTCTAGGGTACACCTGAACAGGTCCTGGGGATTTATCCACTTTTATGCATTTTAAGACATCCAGCATTTCCTCCTCTGTAATATGGACATTTTTCAAAATGTCATCATCTATTTCCCAAATTCTATATCTTCCATGTCTTTTTCCACAGTAAACACTGATGCAAAATACTTGTTTAGTACCTCCCCCATCTTCTGCAGCTCCACACAAAGGCTGCCTTGCTGATCTTTGAGGAGCCCTATTCTCTCCCTAGTTACCCTTTTGTCCTTAATGTATTTGTAAAAACCCTTTGGATTCTCCTTAACTCTATTTGCCAAAGCTGTCTCATGTCCCCTTTTCGACCTCCTGATTTCTCTCTTAAGTATACTCCTACTGCCTTTATACTCTTCCAAGGATTCACTCGATCTCTCCTTCCTATACTTGACATGCTTTCTTATTCTTTTTTAACCAAACCCTCAATTTCTCTAGTCGTCCAACATTCCCTATACCCACCAGCCTTTCCTTTCACCCTAACAGGAATACACTGTCTCTGGACTTTCAGTATCTCAATTCTGAAAGCTTTCCATTTTCCAGATGTCCCTTTACCTGCAAATATCTGTACCCAATCAGCTTTCGAAAGTTCTTGCCTAATACCGTCAAAATTAGCCTTCCTCCAATTTAGAACTTCAACTTTTAGATCTGGTCTATCCCTTTCCATCACTACTTTAAAACTAATAGAATTATGGTTGCTGGCCCCAAAGTAGTCCTTCACTGACACCTCAGTCACCTGCCCTGCCTTATTTCCCAAGAGTAGGTCAAGTTTTGATCCTTCTCTAGTAGGTACATTCACATACTGAATCAGAAAACTTTCTTGTACACACTTAGCAAATTCCTCTCCATCTAAACCCTTAACACTATGGCAGTCCCAGTCTATGATCAGAAAGTTAAAATCTCCTTATCATAAACACCCTATTATTCTGACTGATAACTGAAATCTCCTTACAAATTTGTTTGGGGAGAAAGTGAGGACTGCAGATGCTGGAGGTCAGAGCTGAAAATGTGTTGCTGGAAAAGCGCAGCAGGTCAGGCAGCATCCAAGGAACAGGAGAATCGACGTTTCGGGCATAAGCCCTTCTTCAGGAATGACAAAAGTGTGTCCAGCAGGCTAAGATAAAAGGTAGGGAGGAGGGACTTGGGGGAGGGGCATTGAAAATGCGAAAGGTTTTTCTCACTGACTATTAGGGGGTCTATAATACAATCCCAATTACGTGATCATCCCTTTCTTATTTCTCACTTCCACCTACATAACTTCCCTGGATGTATATGCTCAAATATCCTCCCTTAGTACAGCTGTAAGGCTGTCAAAAATGCAACTCCCCCTCCTCTCTTGCCCCCTTTCTGTCCTTCCTGTCGCATTTGTACCCTGGAACATTAAGCTGCCAGTCCTGTCCATCCCTGAGCCATGTTTCTGTAATTGCTATGATATCCCAGTCCCATGTTCCTAACCATGCCCTGAGTTCATCTGCCTTCTCTGTTGGGCCTCTTGCATTAAAATAAATGCAGTTTAACTTATCAGTCCTACCTTGTTCTCTGCTTTGTCCATGCCTGCTCTTACTGTTTGACTTGCTTCTTTTCTCAACTGTACCAGTCTCAGATTGATCTCTTTCCTCACTGTCTCCCCCACCTTACTAGTTTAAATCCTCCCGAGCAGCTCGAGCAAATCTCCCTCCCAGTATATTAGTTCCCTTCCAATTCTGGTGCAATCCATCCTTCTTGTACAAGTCACTTCGACACCAGAAGAGATTCCAATGATCCAGAAATGTTATTCCTTCTCCCATACACAGCTTCTCAGCCATGCATTCATCTGCTCTATCCTCACTAGCTCGTAGCACCGGGAGTAATCCAGATATCAGTACTCTCGAGGACCTCCTTTTTAAATTCCTGCCTAACTTTCTATTCTCCCTTCAGAATCTCATCCTTTTCCCTTCCTATGTTGTTGGTTCCAATTTGTACAATGACCTCCTGCTGGGCCCTCTCCCCTTTGAGAACATTCTGCACTGTCTCTGAGACATCCTTGATCCTGGTACCAGGGAGGCAACACACCATTCTGTTTTTTCACTGCTGGCCACAGAAACTTCTGTCTGTGCCTCTGATTAGAGAGTCCTGTAACACAATCGATTTCTTGGAACCCAACACACCCATCATTGCATTAGAGCCAGTCTCAATACCAGAAACTTGGCTGTTCATGCTACATTCCCCTGAGGATCCATCACTCCCTACATTTTCCACAACAGCATACTTGTTTGAAGTGGGGATAGCCACAGAAGACTCCTGCACTACCTGCCTATCTCTCTTAATTTTCCTGGAGTTAACCCATCTATGTGACTGTATCTGCAGCTTTTCTCCCTTCCTATAACTGCCATCCATCACACCACCTAGCTCTTGTAAATTCCTCATTGCCTCTAACTCTCGCTCCAACCTATCCATCTGATCTGATAGGATTCGCAACCAACTGCACTTATTGCAGATATAATCTTCAGTATCACTTAAACTCTCCCTGAATTCCCACATCCAACAAGAAGAGCATTACACTCTAATCTGGGCCATTTTTGCTTCACTACCTGCTGTACCTGCATGCTTGCCTTCATTGACTGATGTACAAGAACACCTAGATCTCTTTGTACTGCCCCTTTACCTAACTTGACTCCATTTAGGTAGTAATCTGCCTTCCTGTTCTTGCCACCAAAGTGGATAACCATACATTTATCCACATTAAACTGCATCTGCCATGCATCTGTCCACTCACCTAATCTGTCCAGGTCACCCTGTAATCTCCTAACATATTCCTCACATTTCACCCTTCCACCCAGCTTTGTATCATCAGCAAATTTGATAATGTTACTATTAATACCATTTTCTATATCATTAATATATATTGTAAAAAGCTGCTGTCCCAGCACTGATCCCTGCGGTATCCCACTGGTCACCGCCTGCCATTCCAAAAGGAAGCCGTTTATCACTACTCTTTGTTTCCTGTCAGCCAACCAATTTTCAATCCAAGTCAGTACTTTGCCCCCAATACCATGCGCTCACTAACCTCCTATGTGGGACTTTATCAAAGGCTTTCTGAAAGTCCAGGTACACTACATCCACTGGATCTTCCTCGTCCATCTTCAGAGTTACATCCTCAAAAATTCCAGAAGATTAGTCAAGCATGATTTCCCCTTCATAAATCCATGCTGACTCTGACCTGTTACTGCTATCCAGATGTGTTGTAATTTCATCCTTTATAATTGACTCCAGCATCTTTCCCACCACTGAGGTCAGACTAACTGGTCTATAGTTTCCTGCTTTCTCTCTCGCTCCTTTCTTAAAAAGTGGTACAACATTAGCCACCCTCCAATCCGCAGGAACTGATCCTGAATCTATCGAACTCTGGAAAATAATCACCAACACATCCACGATCTCTAGAGCCACCTCATTCAGTACCCTGGGATCTAGACCATCAGGCCCCGGGGACTTATCAGCCTTCAGACCTAACAGTCTCTCCAATACCAATTCCTGGCAAATATAAATTCCCTTCAGTTCAGGTCCTTCAGCCATTGTTACTTCTGGGAGATTGCTTGTGTCTTCCCCAGTGAACACAGATCTGAAGTACCAATTCAACTCTTCTGCCATTTCTTTGTTCCACATAAGATATTCCCCTGTTTCAGCCTTCAAGGGCCCAATTTTAGTCTTAACCATTTTTTTCCCTTTCACATATCTAAAAAAGCTTTTACTATCCTCCTTAATATTTTTGGCCAGTTTACCTTCGTACCTCATTTTTTCTCTGTGTATTTCCTCCTTAGTAATCCTCTGTTGTTCTTTAAAAGCTTCCCAGTCCTCCGTTTTCCCACTCATCTTTGCTATGTTATACTTTTTCTCTTTTGACTTTATGTGTTTCTCAACTTCCCTCGTCAGCCACAGCCACCCCTGCCTCCTCATAGGATCTTTCTTCCTTTTTGGAATGAACTGATCCTGCATCTTCTGCATTATATTCAGAAATATCTGCCATTGTTCCTCCACTGTCATCCCTGCTAAGGTATTGCACCATTGAACTTTTGCCAGCTCCTCCCTCATAGCTCCATAGTTCCCTTTATTCAACTGGCTATTGAGGGAGTGCAGCGTAGGTTCACGAGGTCAATTCCTGGAATGGTGGGACTATCTTATGTTGAAAGATTGGAGCGACTGGGCTTGTATACCTTTGAGTTTAGAAGACTCAAAGGTATAAGATTATTAAATGATTGGACACTCTGGAGGCAGGAAACATGTTTCCGCTGATGGGTGAGTCCCGAACCAGAGGACACAGCTTAAAAATAAGGGGTAGGCCATTTAGGACAGAGATGAGGAGAAACTTCTTCACCCAGAGAATGGTGGGTGTGTGGAATGCTCTGCCCCAGAAGGCAGTGGAGGCCCAGTTTCTGGATTCGTTTAAGAAAGAGTTGGATAGAGCTCTCAAGGATAGTGGAATCAAGGGTTATGGAGATAAGGCAGGAACAGGATACTGATTGAAGATGATCAGCCATGATCATAATGAATGGTGGTGCAGGCTCAAAGGGCAGAATGGCCTACTCCTGCACCTATTGTCTATTGCTTCTTCCAATCTGCAGACCCAGAAACTAGCACTGTCTTATTCCTCTACAAAACACTGCTCCAAGCTAACTTAATACTTATGGCTTATTTGTTGATCAATCCTGATCTAACTGAATGGTAGAACTAGACTGGTGAGGCTGAATGGGCAACTTGTGTCCTAACTCTGCACCATGCTGAAGAACTCGCAGATATTGCAGACTGACATTCCCATGATGTTTATACTATTGTGTAAGCTATTTTCCAATTAATTCAGTCCATAAAAAGACAAGAACATAAAGTGCTGAATTAATGCTGTCCTTCACCAGACCATTTTTCCTTTTCTTCCTCAAGCACCTGGTTACAGTTTTTCCTCAAGTACAGAAAATTACAGAAACGCACACTTAAGAATAAAGATTTCAGGTGAAAATGCTACTTCCAATCAGTTTCCAAAACATACTAATATTCAATGTTTCCCTGCTCGATTGTGCAACTGGATTCAAAGTTGAATGAAATCATTGAATGAACGACACTTTCTGTTAACAGCTTTTATTGAAAGTGCTGGCAATTCTAATATGCATTTTCCCTGCTAGAAAATTGCTTTATTTGACCTTGACACTACATTTGGCTTCAAGGTTTTTGCTTTCATTTGTGTTGTACAATTGGGGATTTCCTCGAATGCTCCCAACTGCAATTAAATGTTTTATTATAAGCATCTTTTTTACAGTCTCAGAAATCCATTGTACTACATGTAATTTCTATACTACATTTTGATAAATTATTTGCAGCTTGGAATATGGGTAACCTCTGTCAATGTACAGATTGCTACCTTAGGTGGACAATTGAAAATGATTGAATTTATTTCACAGTGGAGGAAAAGTGGAGAAAGGAAGAGAAACTGAGAAATGCTGTAGCTTAAGCTTAGTGTTACAAGGAAGACTGAAGATGGTTATATTCTTCAAAGACTAAATGGGCAAAATGTAAAGCCTGTAAATAATACAGAGAGTTATTTAAGCCATTAATTCCTATTGAGCATTCAGTATTCTATCAGCTTCCAGTGGTGCTGATGGTAAATGTATAACATTTTTGTTTATATGACTTATTTGTTCTAATTTCAATGTCTTCCAATTATTGTAAACTGTGTGTGTAGCTTCACCCTGAAATATTTATTATGATTCACAGCTTTGATTGCACTGTATTGCATTTATGTGCCTTTTTAAAATATATGTTTTCTGTTATTTTATAATTAGACTGCTTGCCATATCCACATTTCCTGCCAGACAAGGTGATCAGCTAATGCCACACAAAATGGTGACTAAAAATTGTATTACTTACTCTCTTAACAGCAGTTTGTTAACTGTCTACATAATACACAAAATAAATTTTATCAGAAGCAAGACACCTTTAAAAGGAATTTAAAATTGTTTTAACATTACACAATGTTATGGAAATGTGACTTTCCTGTTTCCACTAAGTTACTGGAACCATAACAAAATTTCTTTCTTCATTTTTGATCCAATGTCTTTAAAATTATCTCAAAGCAGGGGTTCTATATATTTTTGAAGGGAACAAAACTGAACCACTTCAAAAAAATTACCCCTTACTTGAACTAAATACATAAAGTTAAAAAAAATACAGTAATCTTCCAGCTCTATAAAGCCATTAGTAGTTTCTGAGGACAAAGCCATATACAAGTAGAATATTCACCCTAAACCTATGCCCTCTAGTTCTGGACTCCCCAGTCCCAGGGAAAAGACTTTGTCCATTTATGCTATCCATGCCCCTCATAGTTTTGTAAGCCTCTATAAGGTCACCCCTCAGCCTCCGACGCTCCAGGGAAAACAGCCCCAGCCTGTTTAGCCTCTCCATATAGCTCAAATCCTCCAACCCTGGCAACATCCTTGTAAATCTTTTCTGAACCCTTTCAAGTTTCACATCTTTCTGATAGGAAGGAGACCAGAATTGCACGCAATATTCCAACAGTGGCCTAACCAATGTCCTGTACAGTCGCAACATGACCTCCCAACTCCTGGACTCAATACTCTGACCAATAAAGGAAAGCATAACAAACACCTTCTTCACTATCCTACCTACCTGCGACTCCACTTTCAAGGAGCTATGAACCTGCACTCCAAGGTCTCTTTGTTCAATGGGAATTTTTGTGTTTGGAATCTCCTTACTGCCAATCTCATGCAACCTTCTCGCCACTGCCCACTTCATAGAATCTCTACATTGTGGAACCAGGCCATTTGGCCCAACAAGTCCACACTGACCTTCTGAAAAGCATCCCACCCAGACCCATTCCCCTATCCTATTACTCTACATTCCTCCTAACTAATGCAGCTAGCCTACACTTCGCTGAAAACTATGGGCAATTTAGCATGGCCAATTCACCTAACCTGTATATTGTAGAATCACAGAATCCCTATAGTGTGGAAACAGGCCATTTGACCCAGCAAGAAACACCGACCCTCCAAAGAGTATTTCACCCAAACCATTCCCCTACCCCTATCCCATTACCTGTACATTTCACCTGACTAATGCACCTAGCCTACACAATCTGCAACATTATGAGCACTTTAGCATGACCAATTCACCTAACCTGCACATCTTTGGACTGTGGGAAGAAACCAGAGGAAACCCCTGCAGACATGGGGAGAATGTGCAAACCCCACACAGTCACCCAAGGCTGGAATCAAACCCGAGTCCCTGGCGCTGTGAGGCAACAGTGCTAACCACTGAGCCACTATGCCGTTTTTCTTGGGCTGTGGGAGGAAACCCACATGGACACAGGGAGAATGTGCAAACTCCACACAGTCGAAGCTGAAATTGAGCCCAGGGCCCTGGCACTGTGAGGCAGCAGTGCTAACTACTGAGCTCCATGCGTGTTCAAGGACTGGGAAAATTCAGCCCGATATGTTGCAAAACTGCACTAATTATTTGGTGGTTCAAGCTGTTTGGGAAGTTGGTCATTAATTCTCTGACATTAATAAAAAATCAGTTATCTACAATGTTCTATGTAAATCATTATGGTGCATGACGAGAAGAGATTTCAAATCTCTGTCAAGAAGAGATCTTTGAGACCTCTATTGATATGTAGTCCAACTACTTATAAGGAACTCTGTTTGATTCCTGTGAACTTCTGTCAGTTAAGTCTGTGTAAACTACTTAGAAATCATGCATGAGTTTAAATATAAAGAGAAATTTTAATCCTTCCCACTTCTGACCTCAATATATTAGAAACTGATGCATGATTATTTTCCCTCCTTAATACAAATGTTTCCGTTTGAGAAACACACACTTGGTCTTTCCAGAGGACAGAAGAACATTTGAAAAGTTAACATATTAAAAATAAGCTAGAAATTGACACAAAGACACTGCTGGTTTTTTAAAATATATATTCAGAGAATTAAGGATGATGTTGGGAAGGTGACATTCACATTATTGTATCTGTGCTAGCTCATGTAGAATTATAGAGTTTGCTCCATTTCTCGTTCTACCTCATAGACTTGTAAATATTTCCCAATTAAGTAGTTATCCAACTCCTTTTCCACTATGACTATTTAATCCATTACTGAATACTGTTTCAGACAGTGAATTCCAGACCACAAAAACTTTCATTATGCTACTCTGATTATTTTGCTAATCCTTTAAAGCTATATCCTATGGTTACCAACCCTTCTGCTGGTCAACTTATCATCTTTTGAGCTTAAAGCTTCTTTAACTGTCTTAGCTCTAAGAAGAGCAACCCCAGTTTATTACCATTCCCATGTGCACCATTCTGGTGAATTTATTTTGCATCCCCTTCATCGTGCTGGCATGCTTCTGAAAGCATGTTGTCAACGTTTGACCCTTGTATTGCTGCTGAATTTTAACCATTGTTTGAAAAATGGATATCATCAATGCTTTTGCATTCTATTCCTCAATTAATAAAGTCTTCTTAATGTGTACTACTAACTTGGGTGCTTATATCCCACATGTTTCTGTTGCTGCATCTCCCTCTAAAGTTGTATCAGTTTATTTATATTGTCTCTCTCTTCTCCCTTCCAAAATACATCATTTCACATTTCTCTGTGTCAAACCGCATCTGCCATGTGTTTTTCCATGACACCAGACTGCCTATATCCTCCTGAAATCTGTTCACCAACTGTTCACAAACTTTTCACCATTATTCTCTACTTTCTGTTCCTTAGCCATTTTTAACCATGCTGGTCTGTCCCTTTAATCTCATTGGCTTTAATCTTGTTTCCAAATATGGTAGTTTGACAAATGTCTTTTGAAGATATATATATACAATATTAACTACACTATCCTCATCAATCTTCCTTGTTCAACAAAGAACTCAAGCAGGTTAGTCAAGCATGGTTTACCATTAAGAAATTATGCGCTGACTTCCATTAATTACTCCGTATATTTCCTAATGCCATTTAGCTTTTCCTCAGATGAATGTCTCTAAACCTTTTGCCAACTCCAGCATGATGATGACTGATTTTATCCCTCTCCCCTTTTAAAGGACTTTCCACCTCTTAGTCCTCTGTCTCCCCTACAATATCTGAGAGGACTGGAAAATTCCTACCCTTCCCTCAGTAACTTAGGATACATCCATTAAGGCTGGGTGTTATAAATTGTAATGTTACCACTGGTGGCTTGTAGCTGGGTTACACTGCGGCCATCAATCCTCTTCTCCACTATTTTAAATATGACAAAATTTAACAAAATAATTCAAAATTATGATTTAAAACACATTGAAATTTGTGACCTTGTAGTTAAAAATACAAAAAAATGTTGGTAATACTTATTTGTGTATCTTAATACACATGTTTCCGTTTGGGAAATAGTGGAGTAATGATGGAAAGATTTGCATTCTGTCAAAGTGAGTCATGAACACTCTTTTTATGGTCAACAAGTCTTGGGGTGAAATGTGAATACAGAGCTTCTCACCTAGAGATAGAGATGCTATCACTGCACTACTAAACCTCCACAATCATCCTTTCTGTTCCAAGTATAAGGGCTAATTAAATTTGGAATGATGGAGGATGATGCTTCTCATATATAACAAGATGTAGTTTATTGCGTTAGAGAAATAGTTTTATGGTACATTAACTAGCTTGGCATAATTACAAAAGCTGTCAGGGGCCAGAGATGACACATCTGTTTCCTTTCAAACCTCATTTTAGACTGCCACTTCTCTACCCAGAGGATGTAATAGTATCAGATTGGGTAGAGTTTTATTTCACTTCAACATTATTTCTTTTAGAACTGTTACCTTATACAACATCTCCTCCCAAAATTTATACCATGATTAATATTTGTACATTCAGGCATAATTATATTTTTATTTACTGCCACATAATTTTTCACCAAGCGTCTTACTCCACAGTGTCAGATCGCATTCAGATTTTACAAACGTCTTTCAGAAAGCATTCCCTTCTGAACTGGAAGATTAATGGTTTTGCTGAAGGACTGTTGACTTTGATTCTAATCTTGACCTTGATTGGTCTGAGATCCACTTCTGCATTGAGGAATCTACTCTGTCTTGGAATGCCTTTGCAGAGGAAGCAGGTCCTGCCAAACCAATTTGTTGGTTCACTCCCTTTTCTGGAGCACATCTAATTTTCTTTGCATGCCTGCAAGCTCAGGTAGTTGTCCCATAAACACATCTAGAGGACATTTCATCTCATGAATATCCGTCATGGAAGATGGCTGTTCTATTTTTAAAAAAGCACAGATAATTCCTTCTTTTCTTGGAGCTCCGACCAGGGAATTGCTTCTTTTTAACTATATTCTGAACCTGTGGACATTAGTTTGGCTCCTATGGAGAAGCATGGAGATCACTTCCATTCTACTCAAATTTTAATCTTAATCTATCAATACTTCTCTGTTGAAGTTGATAAACTCTGCATTTCTGCTTCTGGATTAGTTTTAAATGTCTACATTTGTCTTCTGTGAATGTCTGACTAGAAAAGTAGTCTTACATCTTCCATCATTTCTCCAGAGGACTTCTTACTATGTATTATTTCTGTCACAGGTACTGATGCTTCCCATGAAGACAAAGAATTGAAATGTTGCTTTTGAACCTGTATCAGCTCAACATTTAGCAAAGTCAAGTCTGCTTTATCAATTTGTTCAGTGGGTTGATTTGCTGTCTGAAAAAATTAAATGCAAGAATTATGAATGAGCTCAAGTGGATGGTACTGCTCGTTCTTGTTCTCAATGTTTGCCTCTTATGACAAGTTTGCTTCTTTTTGTGTTCTGATTTGTCTTCAGCAAAGAAAGCAATAGAAAATAGTCCTACAAGTCAAGTAAAGTCTGCAACTTCCTTTCGTTGACACTATGAAACAATTCTCTTTGGCAATATTGGTAATCTCTACACAGTCTTTATTTTGGATTCCCCATAAATCTAGGAAACCCAATGAAATCTTCTGCCAATTGTAATGTGATAGGATGGTTGACAATGGTTTGTTCTGATCAAATTCTTTTGGAGCTAAAAACATTGAATCAATTTCAGTTAGTCAAATGTTACATTTTCACTCATACTGTAAAATCAATTGGGAATCACAAATATGTAAAGGCAGGCTAGGTGTACAGGAGCTGCACTATCAGCAAGGTAGATCTAGCCTTGGGTGGAATACAGGCAATTCCAGTGAAAACTGTGGGAAAATAGTAAATAATATAAATGTATGTTGTAATGATTTGTATAAAGCTTGGACATATTATAACCTGCAGGTATTAGTTTTTTTTTCCACTTCAAGGTGATAGCACTAGCTGTCGCCCTGTATATACATGAAATGAGCAATTTTTAATCTGATTTGCGGAGTCCTCTTAACAACTTATCAAGTTGTCTGATAACAGAATTAATTGAAGTCTTACTGTTCCCGTAAAGATGTTGGGGTCCATTCATGTATAAAGGCTCAAAAGTGAAAAGTGTTGATTGTGAGTAATTTTTAAATTTCTTATCATCTTTGTATTGCATTGCTACTTGTAGCATATCTTTAGCCTTGGGAGCTATTTCACCTGGAGCAAGTAGTTGAATCTTTGTCAGCTACAAAGTCTGCTCCTTCAGTGATGATTGGATAATTGCTTTCTCACATGCATTGAGCTCAAAATGAAATACCATGATGTGGAGGTGCTGATGTTGGACTGGGGTGGACAATGTTAAAAATCACACAAGGCCAGGATATAGTACAATAGGTTTATTTGACAGTACAAACTTTCAGAACACTGCTCCTTCATCAGGTAACTGGTGGGGCAGGATCATAATCGTAAAAGATCAAAGTGTCTTACAACTGATGCAAAGCATTGAACAAACCTAAATTGCTGTTAAGTTTTTAATCACTTAGAATGGGCATGCAGGTTTTGATTGATTAATATGCAAATCCCAGAATTCCTTTCAAGTCACAGTGCCAACACAACTTAAGGTTTTATCAGTATAAAACAAAGGGTGACATCTCAGCTCAGCCAATGCATTCAAGGTGTGAGGTTAGAATCTGTCTGTATCCCAACCTGGAGTCAGATTAGTTCTAATTCCAAAGTAGGAATTTATAAAATGTCACATTGACTGACTACCTACAGATTGTGTGCTTTTTGAACATAATAGAATGTATCCGCAGATACAAATTCACCCCATAGACTTGTATGCGTGTGTGAATTCAGATGTGTGTGTGAAAGAGTGAGAGTGTGTGCGTGCATGTGAGAGAGTGCATGTGTGCGTGCTTGATAGACTGTGTGTGTGAGTGTGACGGAGTATATACCTGTGAGAGGGTGTGCATGTGAGTGTGTGAGTGTGAGAGTGTGTGTGTGTGAGTGTACAGTGTAGTAGGGTCAGTTGTAATGTGACATGAACCCAAGATCCCTGTTGAGGCCATCTTCATGGGTACCGAACTTGGCTATCAACCCCTGTTTGATGACGCTGCGCTGTTGCATATCCCAAAGTCCACCTTGAAGAATGATCATCTGAAGGTCCAAGGCTGAATGTCCTTGACTGCTGTAGTGTTCCCCAACGGGTGATTGTTGCACAGTGTCCATGCATTCGTTGTTGAACATCTGCTTGGTTTTGCTAATATACCAAGCCTCGGGGCACCCTTGCCTGCAGCATATAAGATAGACAACTTTGGCCAAGTCACATGAGTACCTGCCATGCACGTGGTGGGTGGTGCCCCCCTAAGTAATAGAGGTATCCATTCTGACTTGTCTTGCAGTAGTTGCCATGGCAGTATTGTGTGGTGTTGTGGTCGATGTTGTCCTCATGGCTGGGCAGTCGCTGCGAACAATGGTCTGTTTAAGGTTTGGTGATTTAAAAGTGAGAAGTGAAGACATAGGGAAGATCTTGGCAAGGTGCTCATCCTCATTGACAACGTGTTGCAGGCTGCGAAGAACATGACATAGCTTTTCTGCTCTAAGGAAGTACTGGACAATGAAGGGTACTCCATCGATTGTATCCATATCCATCTCCTGAGGAGATCATCACTGTTTCTTGCTGTGGCACTTCAGAACTGGCAATCAATGAATTGAGCTTCATATCCCATTCTTATGAGACCATCCTTCAGCACCTTCAGATATCTGTCACATTCCTCCTCATCAGGAAGGATCCTATGTATGCATAGAGCATGGTTGTTTTTATATATTTAGTGTGGAATCAAGAGAAGTGCAACATCATGATGTTATCTGTGGATTTGCGGTCGAGTAAGAGGTGCCCATCCTTGATGGAGATGCGAGTGTCCAAGAATGAGAGTGATTCTGAAGAGTATTCCATGGTGAGTCTGATGGTCGGATGAGACTTGTTGATACCACTGTGTTTCAATGACTCCTCACCATGGGTCCAGAGGAAGAAAATGTCATCAATGTATCTGGTGCATAGTGTTGGTCAAAGGTCCTGTTCAGCAAAGAAGTTTTGTTTGAACTTATGCACAGAAAATGTTAGCATATTGCGGTGCAAATTTGGTCCCCAAGGCTGTTCTGTGTGTCTGGATAAAGAACTGGTTGTCGAAGGTTAAGACATTGTGGTCCAGGATGAAGTGGTTTAGTTGTAAGGTGATGCCTGGGGATTGGCAGTTTCAGAGTATCCTATGCACTCTCATCTTGTGCACTTCTCACATAGGGGACATCTACTGTCTCTGAAGATACACAAAGCCAACACACCTGGATGACCTATCGTATGAGGCAATGGGACCCAATGTGAGAACCTCTCTGGCTATGTCAAAGGCATCCTGAAACCCATTGTACAGGAGACCCCCAGTTTCTTTCACGACACTGCAGACTTCTTAGAGAAACTCAGCACCCACGGACCCAGTCGAACCAAAAATATTCCTCATCACAATGAATGTTTCAGCATTCTGCACCAGCATCGCCCACAATGACAACATCGCTGCAACATCCTCAATATTCAATACCAACAACTACCAATCTTCAGGCACCATCCTACATCTTATCTGCTTCATCCTCAAACACAATGTCTTCACCTTTGACAACCAGTTCTTTATCCACGGGAATAGCCATGGGGACCAAATGTGAACCTAAATATGCCAATATTTTCATGCACAGTTTTGAACAAAACTCTTTGCTGCACAGGACCTTCAATCAACACTAAACACCAAATACATTGATGACATTTTCTTCCTCTGGACCCATGGTGAGGAGTCACTGAAACAATTACACAGTGGTATCAACAATTTTCATCCCACCATCAGACTCACTATGGCATACTCTTAAGAATCAGTCTCGTTCTTGTATCTCCATCAAGGACAGGTATTCAGGTATTTGTGGGTGGCACGGTGGCACAGTGGTTAGCACTGCTGCCTCACAGCGCCAGAGACCCGGGTTCAACTCCCGCCTCAGGCGACTCTCTATGTGGAGTTTGCACATTCTCCCCGTGTCTGCGTGGGTTTCCTCCGGGTGCTCCGGTTTCCTCCCACAATCCAAAAATGTGCAGGTTAGGTGAATTGGCCATGCTAAATTGCCCATAGTGTTAGGTGTAAGGGGTAAATGTAGGAGTATGGGTCTGGGTGGTATACGCTTCGGCGGGTCGGTGTGGACTTGTTGGGCCGAAGGGCCTGCTTCCACACTGTAAGTAATCTAATCTAATCTAATCTAATCTAACCTCACTCTACTGCAAGCCCACAGATAACCTCATGATGCTGCACTTCTCTGGTTTCCACCCGAAGCATATCAAAAGAGCCATCCCCTATGGACAAGTCCAATGCATACACAGGATCTGTTCAGATGATGAGGAATGCGATGGACTCCTGAAGATGCTGAAAGACACCTTCATAAGAACGTGGCACGATGCTTAATGCATCAATGACCAGTTCCAATGTGCCGTAAGGAGAAACTATGATGACCTCCTCAGGAGACAGACACGAGTTACAACCGATAGAGTAACCTTCATCATCCAGGTGTGGAGAAAATACGCCATATTCTTTGCAACCTGCAACACATTATCAATGAGGATGAGCACCTCACCAAGATCCTCCATACATCTCCACTTCTTTCCTTTAAGCAACCGCCAAGCCTTAAACAGACCATTGTTTGCAGCAATTACCCAGCCATTAGGACAACACCATACAACACTGCCATGGCAACCACTGCTGTACAACATTGGGATCTTTGTGAGGATCATGTGGGGACACCACCCACCATGTAAACTGTAGATACTCATGTGACTCGGCCAACATTGTCTATTGGATATGCTGGAGGCAAGGATGCCCCCCTCCCCGAGGCATGGTACATTGGTGAGACCGAGCAGATACTACGACAGCTGATGAATGGACACTGTGCAACAATCACCAGACAGAGATGTTCCCTCCCAGTCGGGGAACAGTTCAGCGGTTGAGGACATTTGACTTCGGATCTTTGGGTAAATGTCCTCTAAGGCAGACTTCGGGGTACACAAGAATGCAGAGTCGCCGAACAGAGGCTGATAGCCACGTTCAGTACCCATGAAGAAGGCCTCAACCAGGATCTTGGGTTCATGTCTCACACACACACACACTCTCTATCAAGCATGCTCAGATGCACCCACACTTTCTCACACACATGCACACACTCTCTGTCTCTTTCTCTCTCTCTCTCCACCACTCCCCCGCCACACACACTCAGACGCACACCCTTTCACTCTCCCTCATACACGCATGCACACACATGCATAGCTCTATGGAATGAATTTGCACTTGCAGATTTGTATTTGCAGATACATTTTATTTCATTCAAAAAGCACACAATCTGCAGGCAGTCAGTTCATGTGACATTTTATAAATTCCTACTTTGGAATTAGAACTAAACTGACTCCAGGCTGGATACAGACAGACTCTAACCTCACACCTTTAATGCATTGGCTGAGCTGAGATGTCACCTTTTTATTTGATATTGATGCAACGTTAAGTTATCTTGGGGCTGTGGCTTGAAAGAAATTCTGCTATTTATATGTTAATCCATTGAAACCTGCACCCCCATTCTGAGTGATTAAAGACTTCACAGGTTTGTTCAATACTATTAGTTGTAAGACACTTTGATATTTAACTATAAATTCTGTGTCCTATGATGCTGCCCCACTAGTTACCTGATGAAAAAGCAATGCTCCAAAAGTTTGTACTTTCAAATAAACCTATTGGACTACAAACTGATGTGCATGATTTCTAAATGAAATAGACATCAACTGACATACCCTGGTTCTGCTACATTTGAATTGATAGAATCATCAGGTTCTCTGGGGAATTTCACTGGCAATCTTCCCAGATTGCTGTACAGCATTGAGATCTTTGTGCATAACTCTCACCACATTTTCTGCTCTGAAATTGTGTCATACAAATGCAAATCATCTAGAAGTGACCTATTGCTTTACAGATGTAGCATTATTTAGTCATAAATGGACACTGCCTGTGCCTTTGAGGATTTGTTCTTCCATTGTACTGATACTTACACTTAATATTTGGTGTAGGAACAAATTACTTCAGATGCTGGGATCTGTACTTAAAACAACAAATGCTGGAGATCACAGTGGGTGAGGCAGCTTTGATGGAGAGAGAGCAAGCTAACATTTCGCTTCAGAGCTGAAGTGAAGTGTGGAGGGATAGAATTTATGCTACAATTTGATGGAGAGTGGATGGTGTAGGGTGCTGGTGGAGAAAAGATGTTAGCACTTTCCTTACGTCCACTATCCCCTTCCAAACGATAGCATAAGTGTTGTTACTTCACTTCAGTTCTGATGAAGAGTCATCTAAAAACAAAATATTAGCTTGCTCTCTCTCCATGGATGTTGCCTGACCTGCTGTGATCTCCAGAATTTGTTGTTTTCACATTAGATTTGTTGTTTGGTCCATCCATCTTATTGGCTTGTGAAATGTTTCTGTAGAGTGTTTTGCATCTTTTGAAGAGGATAGGTTATTTTGGTCTCCTGTGATCATGTCCCATGTTGCAAGCTACTTCCAACAAAATTTGAATAGCTTTCTCCAAAGTCAAATTTTGTGATCAAGGAAGAACTCATCAATAGTTTCAACAATAATTTTTTCTCTTATCAATTCTGTTTAAAATCTCCATGCTCACAGTTATCCAGCAATGTACACAGGTTGGTAATGAAATTATACATGGATTCCCCTGGATACTGAACTCTTCTGTGAAATCTGCCCATTCAAAGGTTTTGCTAGTTTTCAAACTGAAATGATTATTAAAACTATTTAGAACTCCTTTCAACAATATCTGTACCTATTTTCATGTTTTGACAATTTGTAGCATCATCACCTATGGGACTTATTGAATACAATAGCATATTTGCTTGTTCACATTGAGATTTAACATTTAATTTTGAAGCAATTCTGGACCTAACAAATTGTTTTCTCCAGCTTGTCCAATCCACTGTTTTGTTTGACCCATCTCTGGCATTAAATTTTGAATACAATGTTATTCTCCTGCCATTTCTTCTCACTGCATTTATTTATTCATAGTATTTTAAAGTTATTTTTGTTTCTATAATGTCTAATCTACCTTGTTCCATTTATCACTAAGATTTAATGAATCTGCCTGAAATAAATGCAGATTGCCATAAAACTTCTGACTTTGCAATAAATCAGTGCTGTTTTAATTCTCTTATCAATTTTGTCAAACTTTTAAAGTCTTCATAATAGCAATACTGTAGTATTCTCTTTGTCTGCAAGCTTCTAAATTAGAATAACAGTGTTATGGCATTTTCATCTTATTAAACTTTAAATGTTGTATTATAGTACATATTATATATGTAGTGTTTTATTTCTTTTAAGCTATAATTTCTTTTTTATAACAGACCTGTATCTTTTTATTAACTGCTAAAAGTGCAAAAAGGCTTCCGGTCTTTTTTGATTTAAAAAAAAAAGGGTGTTTTCCCACCTTCTCCCACTTGGATAGAACTCTCCTGCTTCTTTCTGACCAGTCCAAAACAGAATGCATATCCTCTTGCAAAATTTTTAAAAATACACCTTTGTGACTGCGATCTTAATCAAACTTCCAGCAAAGATCATGTTTTTTTATGAACGTTCGATTATTATCATAATTTTAAAAATCTACTAGCCATCTTCTGCAGTCATCAAAATATTTTAAATTGTTCTTATGTCATTTTAAACGTACACTGCACCTTTTTCCAATAATGTGCCTTGGAATAAATTTTAATGATATAATTATTTTAACAGAGTCATCGGGTCATACAGCATGGAAACAGATCTTTTGATACAACTCATACAAGCTGATCATGTTCGCAAACTAAACTCACCCCACCTGTCTGTGTTTGGCCCATATCCCCCCCAAAACTTTCCTATTCACATACTTATCCAAATGTCTTTTAAACGTAACAACTGTACCTACATTCACCACTTCCCCGGCAGTTCTTTCCACACAGTGACTATACTGTCTGTGTAAAAAAGTTGCCCTTTATGCTTTTTAAATCTTTGTCCACCACCTGTCCCGAGTTTTGAACTCCCCCACCATAAGGAAGAAACTTTTGCTACTTCATCTTATCTATGCCCTTCACGATTTTATAAACCTCAATAAGTTCATCCCTCAACATTCTCTTTGTCTGCAAGCTTCTAAATTAGAATAACAGTGTTATGGCATTTTCATCTTATTAAACTTTAAATGTTGTATTATAGTACATATTATATATGTAGTGTTTTATTTCTTTTAAGCTATAATTTCTTTTTTATAACAGACCTGTGTCTTTTTATTAACTGCTAAAAGTGCAAAAAGGCTTCAGTGCAAAAAGGTTCCAGTGAAAAAAGTCCCTACTTTTATAACTAAAACCCTCCATGCCCAGCGACTTCCTGAAAAATCTTTTCTGCATTCTCTCCAGTTTAATAATGTCTTTCATATAACAGGGCAACTGTACACAATATTCCAGAAGAAGTCCCCAAATGTCCTGTACAACCTCAACATGACATCCCAACTCATATACTCAAAGGTCTGAGCAATCAAAGCAGGTGTGGTAAATGAATTCTTAACCACTCTGTCAAAATGTGACAGAAATTTTAATGAATTTTGTCCTTGAACCCCTCCGTCTCTCTGTTGCACAACACTACCCCCTCGGTCCTATTTTTAATTGTTTTACCAAAATGCAATACCGTGCATTTATCCACATTAACTTCATGTGCCATTCCTCAGCCAATTGACTTAATTGATTTCTTTGTAATCTTAGATAAACTTAGATAATCTTCTTCATTGTCACTATACCATCAATTTTGTTGGCATCCTCAAACTGACTAATCATGCCTTCTATATTCTCATCCAAATCATTTCGACAAATGACAAACAACAGTGACCCAGTACTGGTCCCTGTAGTATAGCTGGTCACAGTCCTCCAGTCCAAAAAACAACCTTCCACCCATCCTCTGTCTCCTACCATAAAGCCAATTTTGTATCCAATTGGCAAGCACACCCTGAATCTCATATGATCCAGCTTTACTAACTAGTCTACCATGTGGAACCTTCTCAAAGACTTTACTAAAGTCCAAATAAATAACGTCTACCACTCTGTCCTCATTAATCTTTTTAGTTACTTCGTCAAAAAACTCAATCAAGTTTGTGAGGCTTGATTTACCTCACACAAGACCACACTGCTATCCCTAATTATTCCTTGACTCTCCAACTACATATAAATCCTAAGTCTCAGAGTCACCTCCAACAACTTATCCATCATCGGTGTCAGACTCACAGCTAAGTAGTTCCCAGGCTTCTCCTCACAGCCTTTCCTAAGTAAAGGCAGAACATTAACCACCCTCCAGTCCTCCGGCACCCCACCAATCGTTATGGATGATACAAATATTTCTGCTAGGGGCCCCTCAATTTCCTGCCTAACTTTCCACAATATCCTGGGATCCACTTGATTAGGTCCCAGAGGTTTATCTACCTTTATGTTTTCTAATGTTCTCACCATTGTTCTATCTACCATGCTTCATGGACCCTGCTCACAATGCCACTGACACTCATTTTGGCATGTAAATACTCCTGTGCATTGCTATCCTTTCCATCCTGGCCTATGCTGTTGTTTTCAAATGTCTCCCCCTTGCCCATGGAAATTTCTAACTTGAGGTCATGGACATCTGCTATCATATATTTTTCTACAAGAACTTTATAGCTTCCCAGCATGACTAGCCTTCCTAGTCCGCACCATTTTTCCTATGCCTCTTACCAGCTCAATGAAGGCTTTCTTCTGGAGGGCTGCTTCTGCCCTGCTGCTATTTTCATGACTGTGTTTGTTTGTGTGGTTTCAGCTGCAGGTTGATAATTTGTATCTTCTTAAGGCTGTAATGCCCTTAAAATGTGAACCCACTTTCCTTCTGAAAAATGTTTCTCCTGGATCAAATTGGCAGTTTTCTTTGTTGTTATCCTGAGAAGTTTTGCAACAATTACACCACTGATCACCATGTCATGTGTTGCAGTACCAAACATTCGTGCCTTGATTCTCGGGTAGAGTGCTGCTTCTAACCTTCCTTTCTATGCAGAAACTAAGGAGCTATCTAATGAGCTGTGATTGAGGATAAAGCATTATTTAGTCTTAACAAGAAGAAGCACTTTGCTTAAGAAACATGTTAATTACATGTTTCTTACATGTTAACAAGAGTGTAATAAAAGGTTCACTATGTCTTACTGGCATTTGGTAATCTAAATTCTAAGATAGAGATAGGTGGGGTTTTGGTTTTAGCTCTGAGTGGACCTTTTTAAAAAGAAAGTCAGAAAGGTCACTTTTGAACAATGAGTTCAAACAAACTTTCCAAGAAATTATGTGACTATCAAGCTACCTGAGAAATTAATTAATGAAGTGTTGACAAAGTTGAACTTTTATGACAAGTCAGGGATTATAAAATGATAAATCCATAAGGCATAGGAACAGAGTTTGCCTTTCAGCCCATCAAATCTGCTCTGCCATTCGATCGTGGGGAAAATGTTTCAAACCATCATTCTTCTGCCTTCTCCCTGTGACTTATTAATCTTCAAGAATCATGTTGGACTCAAAACATTAACTTTGTTTCTCTCTCCATATATGCTGCCAGATCTTTTGAGTTTCTCCGGCATTTTCTGTGTTTGTTTCAGATTTTCAGCTTCTGGAGTATTTTGCTGATATTGAGGTAAATGAGACATACTGGTCTAACTCGTCTGGTATACTTCAAAATGGGTATGACCTGTATGACCTGTCCCTTCATTTCTAAATATTACTAGATTGTAAGCTTCTGTTCATTCATTCATCCTCACTGTCTATCATTTCTATCTTTTATCATTTCATTTTGCTTTTTCCTGTCTTCAACTTACTGCCTTGCTTTCACTCTCATTCTCAAAATCCAGCTTCCTGCCTCAATCGTTTCCTGTTTTTCTACTGCTCAATCTGATTCATACATTTCTCTTTCACCCTCTTCATTTCTCACCTGACAGTTCTATTATCTCTCTTTCCCATCTGTCCCAACATACCCTTCCCCCCAATACACATCCCACCATTCTCTCTTCCACACCAATACTCACCATTCTTTATTTCTTCAGGTGCTACCATCCAGTTTCTGTCTTGCTAAATAGCCCTGTAGCCCTTGCAGTAATGCGATTACTACTTGCCTCTTGTGTAGCATGTGTAGCTCTCTGAATCAAAAATGATTCAGTAAATGTATGGATAAATAAACCAGATTGAATCAAACATTTCCAGTAGTAATGGTACAAAACTAAAACTAGGGTCCAATCATTCACAGAGACTTTGTTCATCGTAAGCAACATTTCAGGAGTGGAGATTCACTGCTGAATGATGCTTAATATAAACAAAAGTCCCTCTCTGTCAGATATCACTGAGGAGTGGTACAATTGATATTCTTCAATGTTAATAACCTGCAAATGCATCTAATGGAACCAATACTTTTTATCAAACACAACTTACCTGGCCATACACAATGTAGAAGTGAGGAGGGAGTAAAATAACAAACAAAACACTCAAGAAAGACATTAGGAGTGAAAATACAACTGAAATTGTCATCAGCTGCAGGCTGGAGAATAAAGTTGGCTTGTTTTAAATCTTCACCCCACTCCTGCCGCTTACCTCTGCTCTCATACAGTTTTTGGCAAACAGTGGGATAGATTTGACAGCTGCTTATTTACTTTCAAATCATATCATGTTTACATGGCCAACAAATACTGGAGTAGACCTTGAACACAGAACTTCTGGTTGGAAAGGCAAGGGGGCCACAAGGCTTCCCTTTTCTAACACAGATATTGTTAGCAAAATGAACATCTTTGTATTTTACACAAGTGAAACTTGTGGTACAGTGCTAAATCTTACCGCACCTACAAGACAGAATCTTCAACAGTTTGCAGCTAGTATAGATTGGAATAAAAGGAATGTTACATGATTTATTGTGTTTTCTTCTGAGACTTTCATTTTCTGAGTTCATATTGTGTCAGGGCAGTTAAACAAAGCATTCAAAGTGCCAGATTTCAGTCTCCACAAAACTGCACCTTACGAACAGGTACTTCTCCCCCTTTGTACTTTATCTGGCCAGTCCAGATAATCTTGCCTGTGTACCAGAAAGGCTGTTGAGAATCAGAACATAAAACAGTACAGCACAGTAGTTTCAGCCCTCAACACTGTGTCAGCTATTCTAAGATCAGACTAACCTACGTACCCTTCATTTTACTATCTTCCACGTGCCTATCCAAGGGTCATTTAAATATTCCTAATGTATCTGAGTCAAAAAATGTGGTGCTGGAAATGCACAGCAGGTCAGGCAGCATCCGAGGAGCAGGAGAATTGAGCCCTTCCTGATGAAGGGCTTATACCCAAAATGTTGACTCTCCTACTCCTGCCTGACCTGCCATGCTTTTCCAGCACCACACTTTTTGACTCTGATCTCCAGCATCTGCAGTCCTCACTTTCGCCTAATGTATCTGACTTTACTACTACTGCCAGCAGTGCATTCACGTACCCACCATTCTCTATGTAAGGAACTTACCTCTGACATCTCCCCTAAACCTTCCTTCAATCACCTTAAAATTATGCCCCCTCGTGATAGACATTTCTGCCTTAGGAAAAGGTCTATTGTTATCCATTCTATCTATGCCTCTCATCATCTTGTATACCTGCATCAAGTCACCTCTCACCCTTCTTTGCTCCAATGAGAAAAGCCCTAGCTCCCTCAACCTTACTTCATAAGATGTGCCTTCCAGTCCAGGCAGCATCCTGATAAATCTCCACTACACCCTCTTTAAAGCTTCCACATCTTTTCTATAATGAGGTGACCAGAACTGAACACAATATTCCAAGTGTGGTCTAACCAGGGTTCAATAGAGCTACAGAATAACCTCTTGGCTCTTAAATTCAGTCCCCCTGCTAATGAAAGTCAACACACCATATGCCTTCTGATGGGAAAGCCCTCATCCATGTGTTTGCTGTGAATAGAAGATTGGTTGGCTGGCAAAAAACAAAATATACGTAAACAGGTCTTTTTCGGTTTGGCAGAACATGATCAATAGAGACCCACAAGGATCTGTGCTGGGGTCTCAAATTTTTACAATTTATAATCACTGACTCAAATGAGGGAGCAAAGGTCAGGTAGCTAAATTTGCAAGTGACATATGATAGATAGGAAAGTATGTTGTGAAGAGGACATGAGGCACTTGCAACTGGATGTGAATGGGTTAACAAGTGGACAAAAATTTAACAAGCAGATCATTAAATGAGAAAATATGAAGTTGTTCATTTTTGCAGAAGCATTATTTAAAAATGTAATGCCACCTAAACAGAGAATGACTGAAGAATTGAGAAGCACTGCAGGATCTAGGTGTTCTAGTGCATGAGCCAAAAAATGTTACCCTAAAGGTACACCAAGTAATTAAGAAGTCTAATGGAATGGTGTCCATTGTTAGAAGTTATGTATTAATCATAACAAAAAGGATATTATTCTTTAGTTGAACAAGACATTAATGAGACCAGATCTTGATTATTGTGTTCAGTTTTGGTCGCCATATTCAAGAAAGTATGTAAATGTTTGGAGATGGTTCAGAGTATTTTGATTAGATTGATACCTGGAATGAGTGAGTTGTCTCACAAATAAATATTGAACAGGCTGGTCTTGTTTTCAGTGCGCTGAATGGCAGGCCAGGCTCAAGGAGTTGAAGCCTAATTCTGTTCCTAATTTGTATGTTCATATGGAAATGAACCTCAACATGGAAAAGTTCAAGGGATTATGTTGTATTTTTACAAGGCCACATGCTAGTTAGAAATAAGAAACTAAATCGAGTATCATGACAAAGATTAATAAGAGTATTACCATACAGCAAGACTAAGAGGAAGGAATTAAAATGAATAGTTTAAACAGCATACTCACTAAATGGCAAAAGGAGGGTTAGAGGATACTTGTTAGATTAGACCAGTTTGATATTTTATCATATAATTACAACCAATACTCAATGAATCAGTCAGATCAAGAAGATTAAATTAAAACTTAATTGGTAGGGAATCAGAAATATAAGTATGTCTTTTTTTGGGGGAAATTAAAATCTAAAACATTTTAGTTAACTGTAAAGTGATGTCAGCACAGGACAAATGGCAAATTTGGGAGTCTCTGGTAGGCTAACTTTTATTTAACCAAAATGTTTAATGCCAAATAAGTAGGCCCCGACTCTGCACTCTCCCACTCAATCAAATGCTCCTCAAATAATTTAAGGTGATTGACAGCAAAATCAAGAATGACATGAAGTGAACAAAATTTATACAGCGAGTTAGAGTTTGGAATGTATTGTCTAAGAGTATGATGGAGGTAGAATCAATCAAGGTCCTCAAAAATGAACTGGATAAAAACATAAATTGCAGGAATCAGGTAGGCAGTGAGGATAAATGGACAGTTGCTGAGGAGAGCTGGTGTACACACAATGGGCTGAATAGCTACCAATCGATGCTGTAATCATTCTATGATTCCATTGGGAAGAAATTGAAGGATGTGCTTTCGGAGTTAAATTGAGGAAGGAATGGGAATAGTTTGTGGAGCATAAATGCCAGCATTTTTTGGTTGGGCCAAATGGTCTATTCTGTATGCTCCATATAATTCCATGCAAAATCCAGGAACCTCTACTTTGAAGTAGTTGCCTCAGAGGAGCATTCCATCATACTGTGCACAAATATTTGTGAAGTAAGTGTTTTGGAATCTATCCTGTTCCCTTCACAATCACCTGAAACTGTATACTTCACAACTAAACTATTATCCTGAGAATTGCTCAGTTCACATCAGTATAAGATAATAACTCGGTAAGTCAGTGGCATTACCATTGCTTTGTTCTGATGGAACACTCACTTGCACATTAACTGTGACTCACACAGTCTTCAAGTTAATGGACTGAGTTAACTCATGCATCACTGTGAATGAGCAATAAAAGGAGGGGAAATTAACTTCAGCAATGTGCAACAACTATGTAAAGAACAAAGCAATCCATTCAAGTTTAACTCAAATAGGCTCAAGGGAAACTCAACACTCCAGCCATTTAATGTGCAAAAAACGTACTCACTTTTTCTCATTTAATGTTTTAGAATCAGTGTTTAGTTTCAGCACTAGTTGTTTGTGTTACTGAAATCTAAATATAGTTTGAAAACACATCACCATGCCATAGACTTTTAATCGGCTGTGCATCCATCCTCCCATACTTGACTTTTAATGATATACTCTATGTCTCTAACAATAATCCAGACTGATCTTTGCAATCTCTTGTATGCAGCTATCTTGCATGTTTTCACATTATTTTAGTCTAACGATTTATGACAAGAATAGTAAAGAATGAAAATTATCATTTTGGAACAGTAGATCCATTTTTGAAGAGTTTAATCTATTTGCAACAATGTTACATATGGGGAACAACCTAATGGGGTAAAAATTCATCTTGGGAATAGTCAATCGTGAATCACCAGCACATTTTATGATCCATCCAATTTAAAATTCGATATAACTCAGATGCAATGCCAGACAGACTGCCAATTCATTATTGTCCGTTGTACAATACAGGTTCCCTCACGACAACTGAACTGAGCAAGTTCCTGTGAAATGATTATTCCTCCCCCCCCCCCCCCCCCCCCCCCCCCACCAATGACAAAATGAAAACTTGTCTCAGCTTCAAGTTTTCAAAATTCAAGGTCACAGAAACTCTAACTGGCAATGTATTATTTCAGCTCAATCCTGCCAAACCTCCCACTTCCAAATAAGCTTGGGGTTTTAACTTGGATTTGTCAGCTCCCATATATTATGCTATTTATGCTATTCGTCTTGCAAAATCATTCAACTTTTTTTGCAATCTTTTCCCTGTACGTCATTGTTTAATAGAATTATATAAAGTTACAATGCAGAAAGTGGCCTTTCAGCCCACTATGACTTTGCGGCTCTTCGAAGGAGTTGTTTATTTAATATCATTCTTCTACTTGTTTTCCACAGCCCTCCAACATATTCTTTTTCTAGCAATTGTCCAATTCCCTTTTGAAGTTATTATTGAATCCGTTTTCATCAATCTCTCAGGCAGTGGGTTCCAGGTTGTAAATAATTTGCTGTGTAAAAATATATTTTATCTCACAACAATTTGTTTCTTCTATTAATTACTGTGTCCCCTGTTATTTTTAATTCTTGCCTGATATGAACATGACAGGCAAGGCCAGTATTTGTTGGCAATGCCAAATTTCCCCTGAGAAGGTGGATTTTTCTGCCACTGAAAGGAATTGTTCTTTACCCAAACCCTTCATGATTTTAAATATTTTTACTAAATGCCCCATCGATCTCCTCTAACCTAGGAAGAACAACCACTGTTTCTTTGTGTCTCCACAAAAACAAATTATTTCATTCCAGGTCCCATTTTTGTAGACATGGTCTATATTTCCACTAAACTCCTGATATGTTTCCTAAAATGTAGCCAGAAATGGCTGCGATACACCATCTAGGTCCTAAAGGCTTAGCACTTTATTTTGTACTCTACGCTTTTGTTTATAAAACCATAGGCCTCATTGGCAAATAGGGTTAAGGAGAATCCAAAGGGATTTTACATATACACTAAGGACAAAAGGGTAACTAGGGAGAGAATAGGGCCCCTTCGTCATTTATACAAATGATTTGGATGTGAGCATAAGAGGTATCGTTACTAAGTTTGCAGATGACACCAAAATTGGAAATGCAGTGGACAGCGAAGAATTACAACAGGGTCTTGATCAGATGGGCCAATTGGCTGAGAAGTGGCAGATGGAATTTAATTCAGATAAATGTGAGGTGCCACATTTTGGGAACGCAAATCTTACCAGGATGCATACACTTAATGATAAGGTCCTGGGGAGAGTTGCTGAACAAAGAGACCTTGGAGTGCAGATTCATAGCTCCTTGAAAATGGAGTCGCAGGTAGATAGGATAGTGAAGAAGGCATTTGGGATGCTTTCCTTTATTAGTCAGAGTATGAGTCCAGGAGTTGGGAGGTCATGTTGCGGCTGTACAGGACATTGGTTAGGCCACTGTTGGAATATTGCGTGCAATTCTGGTCTCCTTCCTATCAGAAAGATGTTGTGAAACTTGAAAGGGTTCAGAAAAGATTTACAAGGATGTTGCCAGGGTTGGAGGATTTGAGCTATATGGAGAGGCTGAACAGGCTGGGGCTGTTTTCCCTGAAGCGTCGGAGGCTGAGGGGTGACCTTATAGAGGTTTACAAAATTATGAGGGGCATGGATAGCATAAATAGACATAGTCTTTTCCCGGGGGTGGGGGAGTCCAGAACTAGAGGGCATAGGTTTAGGGTGAGAGGGGAAAGATATAAAAGAGACCTATGGTGCAACTTTTTCATGCAGAGAATGGTGTGTGTATGGAATGAGCTGCCAGAGGAAGTGGTGAAGGCTAGTACAATTACAACATTTAAAATTCATTTGGATTGGTATATGAATAGGAAGGGTTTGGAGGGATATGGGCCAAGTGCTGCAGGTGGGACCAGATTGGGTTGGGATACCTGGTTAGCATGGACAGGTTGAACCAAAGGTTATGTTTCCGTGCTGTACATCTCTATGACTCTATGACTCCAAATATCAACAAGGCCACATATGTGTGGAACAACAAGAGATGGGGTGGATACTAAACGGGTGTTCGGTATCAGTGTTTATGATGGAGAAGGATATGGAAGATAGAGAACATGGGAAATAAATAATGACATCTTAAAAAATGTTCATATTGCAGAGGGTTAATTGCTGTAACTCTTAAAAAGCATTATGGGGATAAATCCCCAGGACCTGATCAGGTATACCGTAGAATGCTGTGGGAAGCTAGTGAAGAGATTGCTGGTCCACATGCTGAGATATTTGTATCATTGATAGCCATAGGCAAGTTGCCAGAAGACGAGAGATTGGCTAACATGTTGCCACTGTTTAAGAGAGGTGGTAATGAAAAGGTAGAAAACTAAAGACCAGTGAGTCTGACATCGATGGTGGACATGTTGTTGGAGGAAGTCCCATATTTGGAAAGGTGAGGACTGATTAGGGATAGTCAACATGGCTTTGTGCATGGAAATTGTTTCTCACTCACTTGATTGAATTTTTTGAAGAAGCAACAAAGAGGATCGATGAGGGAACAGCGGTGGATGTGATCTATGTGGACTTCAGTAAGATCTTCAACAAGGTTCCTCATGGTCGACTGGCTAGTAAGGTTAGATCACATGGAATACAGGGAGAACCAGCCATTTGGATACAAAACTGGCTAGAAGATTGACGATGATGGGTGGTGGTGGTGGAGTGTTGCTTTTCAGACTGGAGGCCTGTAACCGGCAGTGTACCTCAGGGATTAGTGCTGGGTCCACTGTCTTTTGTCATTTATATAAATGATTTGGATGTGAACATTGGTGGTTTAGTTGGTAAGTTTGCAGATGACACCAAAATTGGAGGTATAGTGGATAGTGAAGAAGATTACCTCACAGTACAATGGGATCTTGATCAGATGGGCCAATGGGCTGAGGAATGGCAGGTGAAGTTTAATGGAAAGGCAAATCAGGCCAGGACTTATACACTTAATGGCAAAGTTCTGGGGAGTGTTGCTGAACAAAGGAACCTTGGAGTGCATGCTCATAATTCCTTGAAAGTGGTGTCATAGGTAGATAGAATTATGAAGAAGGCGTTTGGTGTGCTTGCTTTTACAGTATTGGTCAGAGCATTGAGTATAGGAGTTTGGAGGCTGTGTTACGGTTGTACAGGACATTGGTTAGGCCACTACTGGAATATTCCGTGCAATTCTGAACTCCCTATTTTAGGAAGGATGTTGTGAACCATGAAAGGGTTCACAAAAGACTTACAAGAATGTTGCCAGGTTTGGATGGTTTGAGCTCCAGTTTGAAAAGACTGGAGCTATTTTCCCTGGAGTGTCAGAGGCTGAGACATGACCTTATAGAGGTTTATAAAATCATGAGGGGCAAGGATAGGGTAAATAGACAAGGTCTTTTTCCCAGGATGGGGGAATCGAAAACTAGAGGGCATAGGTTTAAGGTGAGAGGTGAAAATTTGAAAGAGACCTAAGGGGCAACACTTCATGTAGAGGGCAACATGTATGAGCTGCCAAAGGAAGTGGTGGAGGATTGTACAATTACGACTTAAAAGGCATTTGGGTGAGTCCTATGAATAGGAAGGGTTTAGAGGGGTGCAGGCCAAATGATGGCAAATGGGACAAAATTTTTTTAGGATGTCTGGTCAGCATGGACGTATTGGACTGAACAGTGTGTTTCCATGCTGTATATCTCTATGACTCAATGACTTTACGTGCTGGCTTGGCAGCATTATCTTGTCATCCTCAAAGTCTTGTGTCTATATAATTAAAGATAAATCTGTGTCATTTCTTTAAACATATATACATTCTTCCTCATTAGCATAGATCAATATCCTCACTTCAGGGCGAAGACAAGTCTAACAAGGATTGGTGTAAGGATGACATTGGTGTTCTTAGTCAGTGTTGACTAAGAATGAGGATGAATAAAAGGTGTCCGAATTCAGCCAGATACAGAATGTTGGAATTCCTTCATTTTATGCATTGGTTGAAAGCCACAGCCTGGTTTGTATGATAGTAATCTTCCTTCTGCCAGACCATATCCAAGTCAGGCTCTTTGATACCTGGTCAAAAAGTGGGCAAGAGAACCAGAAATGAAGTAATCAATCTCTCCATCATCAGGAGATCCAAAGGAGTCAGTTTGTTGTGCAATGCTTCAAGCTACTGACTAAGCAAGGCTAAGTTGATGTTGTTGCTTTCCTTTAATAGTACAATCATCTCATGTACGTTCATTATTTGACTTTGCATATCTCAACAAGCTGGTGACATGTATGAAACTGTAGTTTTCCATCGAGTGTTGACATAACTATTGGCAAATTGTAGACCATTTCTGAAATGATCATTTCAGGAAGCCGCATATGGTGGAAATCTTCTTTAAGTATAGCAATAAACATCACTGAGGTGGGGCCTCAAGCCAGTAGAATAGTTGCCATTATTTCATTCCAATAAATAGGTTAGATGGCATTTCCCTTTCACAAAATGATTCTGATTCTTCTAATTATCTTGAATTTTTTCAAGTGCCCTGTTATGTCTTTCTTAACAATCGGTTCTAATATCTTCCTCATGACAAATGTTAAGCTAACTGACTGATAGTTTCCTGTTTTTCTCCTTCCCTACCTTCTTGAATAGAAGAGTTGCATTTGTGATTTTCCAACCCAATGGAACCTTTCCTGAAATTAGGCAATTTTGGAAAATTAACACCACGTTTACTATCTCATTTGCCACTTCTTTCAAAACCTCAGAAGGAAATTCATCAGAACCTGGAGACTTAATCCATATCATTATCAGTTTGCTCAGTCTGTGTGATTATAGTTTCACTAAAATTCTTTCTCCCTTCCATTTCCTGATTTATAGGTATTACTGGGATTTATTTTATGCACTCTATAGAAATGATAGAAACAAATAGTATTAATTACATCTGCCATTTCTTTATTAACTCCTATTAACTCTCCATTCTCACCATTTACAAAATAAACACTCACTTTCCTCACACTTTCCCTTCTTAGTTATTAATAAAAACTTTTTATATCAGTTTTTACATTTCTGTTGAGCTTAATCTCATGCTCTAACTTATTTGTCCTGCTTAACCTTTAGTTATTCTCTGCTGTTCTTTATATTTTCACTGGTTATCTAACCTGCCACTAAACTTTTACACAACTAGATGCTTTTTCTTTAAGTCTGATGCTTGCCTCAACTTCTTTATTTAATCATGGATGGTGAACCCTTCCCTTAGAAATTTTCTTTATAATAGAATGTACTTATTCTAAGTTTTCTAAGATATTCTTTAAATGTCTGCCACTGTTTCTCTACAGATCTATCTCCTAGATTAATTTTTCAGTTCACTTCAGCAAACTCTGCTTTGATACCCAAATAGTTGCCCAGGTAGTTTGCTTATTTATGTTTAAAATACTAGTCTAAGACCCACTCTTCTCCCTCTTGAATTCTGTGTAAAATTCAATGATATGATGATCACTTTTCTTTAGGTATGATTTACTGCAAGGTAATTAATCAATCCTTTCATATGACGCAATAGTAAGTCAAACATAATCTGGCCTCTGGTTGGTTCAAACATATGCTAATCTAAGAAACTATCTTGAAAGCATTCGATGAACACCTCATCAAGGCTACTATTACCAGTTTGATTTTTACAATTTATATTTTGATTAAATCACCCACAATTATTGCTGATCCTTTATCACAAGCCATTTTTTTTGTAGTATAGTTTTTTTTATTTTGTGGTTAAAGATTGGAGCCTGTAGAACATCCATCCCCAAATGACTTCTTTACTTTACCATTCCTGATCTCCACCTAATTTGATTCTACATCCTGATCTGCTGAACCAAGGTCATCTCCAACTATTGTGCAAATACCATTGTGGGCGGCACGGTGGCACAGTGGTTAGCACTGCTGCCTCACAGCGCCTGAGACCCGGGTTCAATTCCCGCCTCAGGCGACTGACTGTGTGGAGTTTGCACGTTCTCCCCGTGTCTGCGTGGGTTTCCTCTGGGTGCTCCGGTTTCCTCCCACCATCCAAAAGATGTGCAGGGTCAGGTGAATTGGCTATACTAAATTGCCCGTAGTGTTAGGTAAGGGGTAAATGTAGGGGTTTGGGTGGGTTTCCCTTCGGCGGGTCGGTGTGGACTTGTTGGGCCGAAGGGCCTGTTTCCACACTGTAATCTAATCTAATCTAATCTAATCTAATTGTTGAATAGGAGTGATACTGTCCACATTGAAATAGGTTCCTATTCTTCTTGAGTGTAATATAGCCCTCAATATTCAAAGCCCAATCCTTGTCATCCTGAGCCAAATCTGTGTAAAGTCTATCAGATCTTATTTAATAGTCTATGTGTGCTGACAATTCATTAACTAGTTATGCATACTAATGATACTCAAATTCGGCATCTTTTGAGTATTTTTGTTTCGTGTCTCTGGTAAGTTCTCAGGCTTTTTTTCTCTCAGGCTTTTTTTCTCTCTCTGTCTCTTCCTACCATTATCTGACCTTCATTTTCCATATTAGTATTTTGTTCTCCCACCTCGACTCTATCCCTTGAACCGTTACAATTACCCAAGCTAGGTTCTTCATTTGCCCCCTGCCATTTAATTTAAAGCCTTCTCTAATTCTACTTTCTATATGCAATTCTCAAAAGAACACCATTCTAAGCATAGTTTGAAAGTCTAATGGTACAAATTCTACTTTCCCCAGTACTGCTACCAGTTTCCCATGGAGTAAAGCCCACATCTCCCATATCAGTCTTTGAGCCATGCATTTACTTCTCTAATCTTATTCATTCTATATCAATTTGCACATAGCTCAAGTAGTAATTCAGTGATTAATACCTTGATGTTCTGCTTTTTAGTTTACCATCTTACTTTTCATGTGCTTTCAGCAGAAATTATTTCCTAGTTCTATCCCTGTAGTTGGTGCTAATGTGGACTCTTGCCATTGGATCCTCCTCTTTCCACTGCAAGTTCTTCTCCAGGCCAGAAAATATTTCCTAAACCCTGACATTGGTCAGAGAACACAGCCACCAGGACTCATACCCTTCACTACAGAGAACAGGGTCAATCATCCTCAGCATGTTACCCCCTGCTGCCACTGCATTCTTTCTTATTCCTGCCTCACAGAGCTTTAGCTTACTCAAGCCATGAAAGAAAAGAGAATGAAATGATTTATATTGCACTTTCATGATCATTGGGAGACCTCAAACAATTTACAGACAATAAAGTACTATTGAAGTATATTCACGGTTGCTATGTGGGGCTGCAATGAGGCTGCAAAACCAGCTACCACAAACAGCAATGTGACTAATCAAACCCAATGCAGTTTCATTGAGTCTTTCGCTATACGTGCTGAAGTGAAACTCCAATCAACACCCTCAATCTGTACCTAACAAAACAGAACTGTACACCATCAACAAAACTCACATTCTTTATGGATGGAACCAAAGATTCCACAAAACTCAAGTTGTTCAGCAGCATGTGAGGTGTTGCACAGGTCTCATTCTGTGTTATAATATCATGCGTGAAAAACTGGTGGCACACAACGACAGATTTTAAAAGGAACATTCAGTGGGACATTGGTTCCTCTGAATTCCTAGGTAAATGATGGAATTTGCCTTTTGAGGAATGCACAGATTTATTTATTCATTTACGTACTTGCAGTATGGAGAAGCAGAAGCCTATTGTTTATTTTCCACAATCCATTAGGAAGCAATCTGATGTAGGCTGTATACAAACTTTTCTTAAAATCTTCACCATGCTGATGTGGAATTTTCCACCACTCCACCGCACTTAACTCTTTGCAACAGACTGACTGACAACAGGCAGGCAATGCTGAAGGAGTTCTGTAAAGAAGACTGATGCTTTGTGGCTACCTTCACCTGAAAACAGAAACTACATAAAAGTGAAGGAGATGACACATTGTGTATTTCCAAGAATGTAATAAGAATTCAGTCTATCTTCTACTTTTTCAGTTCTATCAGTTGTGGGAGAAATTTATGGAATCAGTTGGAATTAGAGTTGTGATACACACATTGTCAAATAGGCTTTGCCAAGGAAAATCTTCCTTAAATTTAAGGAAATGTCTTTCTGAGTTGTTAAGTCAAGATATAACGAATCTATTTTTGTGCAGTTTCAACAAATGTTTTGTAAATGCACAAAGTTTGAAGCAAAGATTTAACTGTTAACATGTTTATATGCCTAGAAGCAATGCAAAAATTGTTTTAAAAGTAAGAAGTAGATAGCATGGAGATGTTTTAGTTATTGATAGAGGAAATCATGCTATGCGTAACCGATCCACTAATTTTTGAGAAACAAGAATGAAAGTTGCAAGTCTTCAAATCAAAATTGGCAATAACAACAGCCACAGTTATTCACAAAATAAATACAATGGATAGCTTTAAACATAAACACCAGCTTAATTCATCCAACAAACTTGTACATTCCAGAGCTTATAAAATGGCAGACACCCAATGCTGGCTTTGATCAATACTCATGGAATTTGGAAGAGAAGTAATACAGAGAATTGTTTACCAGAAAAAGATGGTTTCTAGTGGAACATGTTTGTAATCCATTACTTTCTACAACAGATCCTATCTGGATCCAATTTTTGCATCAATAAAAAAAGCTTGCTCTCATGATCACAAGAGATAAACAAAAAGGAGGCAGCATGATGCCAGTGTTGTGGTGGCACAGCCATGCTACAAATTGGATTTCTCTGCAAAACAGCTATGCACAGTCCAGAAAGATGGGCTGGCAAGATGTATGTGAACCAGTTATTTTCTTCAGTTCATGCGATCCCAAACCATGTTTATCTAATGAAAAGAAATTTATAGAATCCCATCCCATAAATAAATGAACAAGCCAAAAACAGATAAAGCCAAAATGGTTTAGAAATTTACAATGCATTTCAACACCAATGTATAACGTTGCATGGTTTTGACCTCCGCTTCACTGAAAATTTAACCAAGTTGCCTCTTACTCCAACAAGTGATAATGTGGTAGACCTCATAGGAACTGAAAATGTCTCTGTCTGTGATACAATAGCTGTTTGCATTTATCTAATCCATGCATTTTTGGAATTATGGGTTAACAACATGCGTCTAAAAAACAGTGTCATTATGGTGATATAAGCAGTCCTCACTTTCTTTTAGTTCTGATCTCCAGCGTCTGCAGTCCTCACTTTATCATATAAGGTCATATGCCTAGAGAGCTGAAGGAATGGTGGAAAAACTCTGAGCTCATGTAGAATTTTTTCTGTGTAATTAGAAAGTCAAGATTCTTGTTAAAATAAACTCAGTCTGCAGGTAGAGACATTTGGAAGCCAATCAGGCCTCCAAACAAGACATAACATAGCGACCACGCTTGGAAATTAGAATGTGTAATTAGAAAGTCAAGATTCTTGTCAAATTTAATTCAGTCTGCAGGTCAAGATATTTGGAAGAAAATCAGGCCCCCAACCAGAAGACAAAACATGGTGGCAGCACTTGGAGGCTAAAGGTAGTGAAGAAGATTCCAAAAGCAGCACATGCTGAAGAAAAAACTACAAAGGAAGCAAACCACGGAAGCGAAACTATATAGAAAAAAGGACATGTTTCTCAATCCCACCAATAAACAGGCAATGCAAACTGGGAACTGGAACCAGATTCAGAAATGAAAAACAGCAGCAGAACAACACAGCTTGAATCCAACATCTTTTTATAGCTCCAGAGGAACATGGTATCATTGCATCTACTTCCAGAGCCATGTCCAAATGCTGAAAGCTACAGCAGGCCCATAGGTGGGATACTGGATGAAACATTTTACAAGATATTAAACAGCCTCAGAACAAAACAGAAAGGACCAGTATAATCAGGTCAGTGCTCTGCGATGTAGAATCAAAACCATCGTTGATGTGTTGACCACACAGGAGCTAGGGTGGACTTCATCTTCTTGGAAAGAAGTCCTGAAAACTTTATCAATGCATATTTTAGTATCCATAAGAACCTGGCAATTGTATAAGGTAAGTTTAACAAATGGAAGCAGAAACTAGGGGAGTCCATTGATTTCCTTATCAATGACCTTTATAGACTAGCTGGAAACAGTGTTTATGGTGACCTAAAGAATGAATTCATATAGGCTCACATAGTCCTTGGGATGGTTAGATGTGGCACTGGCTGAGCTATTGCAATCAAAGGAGTATTTAACCTTTGTGAAAGACAGTATGAGATCTGGAAGCTAAATAGGGTGATTATTCTGTGGAAGTAGCCAAGTAAGTCTTTACAGTGCAAAAGACGAGTAAAAACACACCAATCGCCATTTCAAAAATGTTTAAGTTGCAATAGAACATAATGACTACCAAACAGGGAGAGCTAAATGTCATAATTGTGGTAGATGTGATCATAAATGTTGCTATTTTAAAACTACTATCAATGTAAAGAACAGGCAACAGAGTTTTAAACTCAACCTGATCAAGGAAATAGACAATCAAAGCCACAGAAGTGAGATTTCCCAGTGATCCAGACAATAAATACTGGCCTGTAAACCTCGGTGCAGAGTGACACTTTACTGTATTTTAACTGGATCCTGGAACAGATGTTAGTATTGTATCTGACAAGTTTAAATGATCAAAAAAGATCAAGTTAAGATCTTTTTCCTTCTTACTGCAATTTTACTGCAAATTTAAAAGTAAAATATTAGATTGCGGCAAGATTAGGATATAAAGACATTGAAATAACTGAACCACATTGCTCCATACAGAGTCAAGAATCCTCACTTCACAACTGGAAAGCAAGCCTGTGATTGAAACCAATCTATATGGTAAATTAAGTCACTAAGGAAGAAAGCAATGTGGAATTTACAGAGGGCTTTCCTAAATTATTCTCAGGACTGGGTAGATTAAAGAGTGAAAGTTTGATATTATATTACAGGCAAATGCATAACCAAATTGCTTTTTTGCAGTTGCCAAGAAAGCTACTGTTACTGGATCAAGTGACTGCAGAAATTGAAGAAAAGCATCATAGGGAATACCTTCACCAACCACACAACCTACTGCAGTATGCTCAGCTATGGTCACTGCTCCTAAATCAAATGGAGCGTTTTGGATTTGTGTGGACCTGATTCATCTCAACAAAGCACCAAATTGTGAAATCTATTCAGTGTTATCAATTGTTGCTAATCTAGCTAAAGTGGTAAGCCATTCACTGTTCGTAAAATTAGATGCCAACAATGAATTTGGCAAGAGCTTTTGAGCAGGGATCTACTTTTATATTCCTCTCTGTCATTGTTGTTTCAACAGACTCCTCTTTAGAATATCATCTGTGCCTGAAATAGTTCAGAGGACAATGTACAACTTAGTCAAAGTCCCGATGGAATGATGAAACAAAAATCAAGACTGATACTGTAATGTCACACTCAGAGAAAGTTACACTGAAAAAGTGCCATCTTCAGGATGTGATGATAAACTGATGCCCTGCCTGCCTGCTTACATGAATATGAAAGGTCCAATGGCAGTGCTTTCAATCAAAGCAGGGGGTTATCCATGGTGTCCCACCAATGTTTAGACTTCAGTTAACAGAAGTTTTAATTTTGCACAAAAACAGAGTACCTGGTCATTCCCACGTCATTTGTCAAGCACACACTTCCTCCATTACAACACCAAAAATACCACATTTGCTATCCACTGCCTTGAGATATCTGTCATTGTAAAAACTGTTATATAGAAACCTCGAATATGGGAAGAAGAGTAAATCATTTGGCCCATAAAAACTGCTCCACCATTCAACAAGAACATGGCTGACCCTCTATTTCAACACCATACACCCACTCCATCCCATTACCCTTGAGACTTTTAGATTCTAGCAATCTATAAACTTCTTCCTCAAACATACTCTGTGACTGGACCTCCACAACTTTCTGTGGTAGAGAATTCCATTGGCTATTCCACCTTCCGAATGAAGAAATCTTTGCCATCTCAGTCTGAAAGGCCTATTACATATCCTGGGACCACAATCTTTTGTTGAGAATACTTCCCTAATCCCTAAAAATTCCCAGTTGGGGAAACATCATTCCTGCATCCAATCTGTTCAGTCCATCAGAAGTTTGCACATTTGCACATCCCCTCATTCTTCTAAAGTCCAGTGAATTCAGGCTTGGTCAACCCAATTTTTCCTCATATGACAAACCTACCATCGCAGGAATCAATCTGGTGAACATTCACTAAACTCCCTCTATGGCAGACATATGTTTTCATAGAATCCCTACAATGTGGAAATAGGCCATTTGATCCAACAAGTCCACACTGACCCTCCGAAAGGTATCCCTTCTATACCCATTCCCCTACCGTATTACTCTACATTTCCCATAACTAATGTATCTATCCTACACATCCCCGAACACTATGGCAATTTAGCATGGCCAATTCACCTAACCTGGACATCTTTGGACTGTGGGAGAAAACCAGAACACCCAGAGGAAACCCATGCAGACTCCATGGAGAACGTGCAAACTCCACACAGACAGTCACCCAAGGATGGAATTGAACCAAGGTCCCTGGCACTGTGAGGCAGCAGTGCTAACCACTGAGCCACCATGTTCCTTTGTTAAGGAGACCAAAACTTAAGATATGGTCTCACCAAGATCTTTTACAGTTATGGTAAGACTTCTTTGCTCCTGCTCTCAAATCCTCTGGCAATGTAGGCCAACATGCCAATTGCTCTACGAGATGCTTGTTGCACCGACCCAATGACTTTCATTGAGTGGTGTACAAGGAGACCCAAGTCCTTTTCGATGTCAACATTTTCCTTCCTATCACTGTTTAAATAATACTCTGCCATTCTGGTTTTTTACCACATGAAATGACAAGTTCGCAATTATCCACATTGTACTGCATCTGTCATGCATTTTTCCACTCACTAAACTTTTCTAAATCACCTTGAAGGCTCTTTACATCATCCTAAACACTCACACTCCCAGCCAGTTCTGTGTCTCCAGCCAACATGAAAATGTTATCACTAATTCTTTTAACCCATCGTGATGATTTTTTTTGTGATTAGCTAGGGCAAAACCACCGATTCTCACCTGTCAATGCCTGCTACTCTAAAAAAGGCCTATTTATTCTGTGTCTCTTTCCTGTTTGTTAATCAATCCTCAATCCAATGTATTTCCAGTCTCATGTGTTTTGATTTTGCACATTAATGTCTTTTGAGGGACCTTATTAAAAGCTTTCTGAAAATACAAATACTGAACATCCATTGGCTCTCCTTCATATATTTTACCAGCTACATATTGAAAAAATGTCAGTATGTTTGTCAAACATAATCCATATTGACTTAGTGCAGCATTAATATTTTCTGAGTGTACTGTTATTATATTCTCTATTATAGACTCCAACATTTTTTCTGTTACTGATGTTAGTCTAACCAATTTGCAATACTTTGTTTTCTCCTCCTTCCTTTCTTCAAAAGTGGGGTGATGTTTACCATTCTTCAATCTGCTGAGACTGTTTCAGAATCTACAGAAATTTGCAAGGTGACAGCCAATGCATCCGTTAACTTCATGGCCACCTCCTTGAGTACCTTAAGGCATATATTATTAGGCCTTTTGGATTTATCAAATTTATTCCCAATTATTTTCTCCATCAATAATTTTATGTCTAATGCTAATCTTCTATTCCTCTTTTCCAGTAGACCATTGCTTCCCGAGCAATTCTGGGAATTTATTTGTCCTTCCGCCTGAGAAGGCAGATATTAAAACCATTGTTTCTTTGCTCCCTTTTTTAGCAAAGGCCAATAATAAACTAACAGTACCTGTCTAATTTCTAACACATATGAGCCATAGAGATGGTAAGAGGAAACAAGCAGAGACATTGACCCAGCCAGAGTTAGAATCTCCTCTCTCCAACACAGTTCAGACAAAATCTTGCACAATTACCATTCTATAATTGTTCCTACCAGTCCCTCTGATGCAGGATTCTACACAACTGAAGCAGAGTCGGAGTGAATTACTGGAGAAACTTTTTTACCACTATGTATTTTATCTATATGTTACATAGCAATATTATGGTACAGTACTATCGTTATACATATTATATGATAATGTTAACATACAGTACAATATCAATGTTTTATATAGGTCATTATATACAAACATAAAAATATATAACATGTATATTAACTCAGTTGGCTTGCCGGCTGGTTTGCAATGCAGAGTAATGCTAACAGAGTGGATTCAATACCTGCCCTGGCTGACGTAACCATGAGGATCTCTCCTTCTCAACATCTTCCCTTTCCTGAGGCATGGTGACCCTCAGGTCAAATTCACTACTAATGGTCTCTCCCTAATGAGAGAGCAGCCCTCTGGGATGATGCAGTTTTACTTTTATATGCAATATTCGAGTCAGTAAAATATTTAAATACTTTATCCTGACAACTGTTGAGAGAAAACAACCATGGTAAGTGGAAGAGGGACTACTGTGCCAGGAGTGAGAGTGAGAGGAAAATGTGTCAGGTGGATGAGGATCAGAGTTGCATGGGGGTCTGTGTTAGAGTGCCTGGAAAGTGAGACATTAGTGTTCTAGATATAAAATCAGAGAATTCATATATTGCAGAAAGAGACCATTCCACCCATCGAATCTGCACCAACCCTCTGAAGAATATGCCACCCAGACCCAAACACCCTGACCATCCTAACCATGTAACCCTGCACTTACCATGCCTACTTCACCTAGCCTGCACATCTTTGGACACTCCAGGGCAATTTACCATGGTCAATCCACCTAACCTGCACATTTTTGGGTGAAGGGTAAGGTCTTAGCTGGGTGGTTGAGTACAGGTGGCAGGTAAGTGGGTGAGAGGGTATGGTGTTTAATGTGTCAGGTGAAGGGGTGCAGGTATATGGATGGGGGAGTTCAGGTCATGTGTTAGCTGTGGGGAAAGCTGGGGTTCATGGGTGGTTTATTTGTGAAGGGTATCTGCACAACTGGGACAATGAGTAAATTTAAATGGGAGTTAGATAGATGTTTCATTGCTAATGGGTTGAAGAATTACGGACAGAAGGCAAGAAAGTGGTGATGAGGAGCATATCAGCCACGATTGAATGATGGAGCAAACTCGATGTTTCCATTCTAATTCTGTCTAATTCTGCTCCTATATCTTATGAACTTATGAACATATGTGTGTAATGGCAGACTATGTGATAACAAGGCTTGGTGTGTGGGGTTGAGGGCTAGGACATGGGAGAGTTCAGGTCCTAAAATTATTGAACTCAATATTGAGTCTGGAGGACTGCAGGGTCTCTAAGTGCAAAATGAGGTGTTATTCTTCCAGGTTCGATGGAACACGACAGCAAGCCTGAGACAAAGGTATTGGTCATGGAACAGGATGGTGTGTTAAAGTGACAGGTAACTGGAAGCTCAGGGTCTTTTTTGTAGGCAGAATGTAGATATTCTGTGAAGCGGCCACCCAGTCTACACTTTGTTTCCCCAGTGCAGAGGAGACCACACAGTGAGCAGCGAATGCAGTCGACTAGATTGTGGGAAGTGCAGGTAAAGTGCTGCTTCACCTGAAAGATATGTTTAGGCCCTTGGGTTCTGAGGAGGGACCAGGTAAGTGGGCAGGTGTTACACCTTCAGCGGTTGCAGGGAAGGTGCCATGGGGCTGTGTGTGGGTATTGGGAGTGAAGAAAGAATGGACTAGGGTGTCCCGGAGGGAACGGTTCCTGCGGAAGGCGGACAACGGAGGTGAGGGGAATATGTGTCTGGTGGTAGCATCTCGCTGGGGTGGCAGAAATCACCTTCTGGATGTGGGTGCTGGTGGGACGGTAGGTAAGGACAAGGGGAACCCTATTGTGTTGTGGAAGGGAAGAGAGGGGGTGAGGGCAGAAGAAGGGGAGATGGGTCGATCCCAGTTGAAAGCCCTGTCAACAATGGTACTCAGGTGAAGAAGAAGGTGGACATTTTGGAGGCTCGCTTGTCAAATTTGGCCTCATCAGAACATATGTGATGGAGATGGAGGAACTGGGAGAATGGAAGGGAGTCTTTACAGGATGTAGGGTGCAGGAACTGTCAGAGTCGGTGTGTTTATAGTGGATATTACTGGCCAGTTTAATCCTTGAAATGGAAACATAAATGTCTAAGAAGGAAAGGGAGGAGTCAGAGATAGACCAGGTGAAAGTGAGGGTGGATTGGAAATTGAAAGCAAAATCGATGAATTCTTCCAATTCCGGACAAGAAAGGGAAACAGCACTGATAATATCATCAATATATCGGAGAAAGAATTGTGGGGCCAGAATAGGACTGGAACAAGGAAAGTTCCACGTGCTCCATGAAGAGACAGGCATAACTGTGTGTACCCATGGCAAATGAGAGGAGCTAAAAAATAAGTTATTCAGGGCAAGGATAAGCTCAATCAAGCCATCCAGGTGAAGCAGCACTTTACCTGCACTTCACACAGCCTAGTCCGCTGCTCACAATGTGGTCTCCTCTACCCTGGGGAAACGAAGCAAGACTGAGTGACTGCTTCACAGAACATCTATGTTCTGCCCTCAAAAAAGACCCTGAGCTTCCAGTTGCCTGCCACTTTAACAGCCCACCCTGTTCCTTGGCCAACATCTCTGTCTCAGGCTTGCTGCAGTGCTCCAGCAAAGCTCAGCGCAAGCTGGAAGAACAACTCCTCATTTTTTACTTGGGGACCCTGCAGCCCTCCAGACTCAATATTGAGTTCAATCATTTTAGGGCCCAAACTGTTCCATGTCCTAGCCCCCAACTCCACACACCAGACCTTGTTATCACATTGTTGACCATTACACACTACCTATTCTTAGCCATGAACAGTCTGCATTAATAGCTACTCACTTTCCTAGCCAGATTGTTATCCACTCCTTTGTCTGTCCAATTGTTCTTCTCTCCCTTTGGGACTGAATCCCTACCTATCTTATACTCCCCATCCCCTCCCCCTGCCCTATCTTCTGCATATAAACCAATATTTTCTGAGCTACCATTAGCACTGAGGAAGGGTCATGGACCTGAAACATTAACTCTGATTTCTCTTAACAGGTGCTGCCAGTTCTGCTGAGCTTTTCCAGCAACTTCTGTTTTGTTCACTTGGCAGTAGTGCACCCAGAGTTGGTGGCATACAGGCCATGTGTCGAGAGCAGGATATTGTTTGTGAATGATTGGTGGTGGGAGGGGGAAGGGACAGTCTTATAGTCACCAAAAGTTACAGGAAGTTTTAACTCTTCTCCCTTTTCTTGGGAAAATCTTCAGGTAAGTGAGAATTATCGGAAATATCCAACTCTAACTCAGAGGTGTGGACCTTTACAGAACATTCCAGACAGTGGGTAATTTCCCATTGGAAGTTTAACTCTTGGGTAATTGCCATGGAGTCAACTGTGTTGAGACACAAGGTTTGCGTAAAGATTTGTAGCTCAGGTGCAGGTTGCCATAGTTGTGAGCATGTTCACTGAGCTGGGAAGTTGATTTGCAAACGTTTTGACCCCTGTCTAGGTGACATCTTCAGTGCTTTGGAGCTTCCTGTGAAGCGCTGCTGTACTGTGTCTTCTGGGATTTATTTGGCTCCAATCCTGCTGCTTCTGTTTGCCGGTTCCAGTTGTTCGTTGTAGTTGCCAGTATATTGGGTCTAGGTCTATCTGCTTGTTGATGGAGTCCGTGGCTGAGTGCCATGCTTCTAGAAATTCTCTGGCTACCCTCGGTTTATTTTATCCTATAATCGTTGCGCTGTCCCAATTGAATTTGTGATCCTTGTCATCTGTGTGTATGGCTACTAGAGACAGCTGGTCATGGCGTTTAGTGGCAAGCTGGTGTTCATGAACATGGATTGCTAGTGCCTGCCTCTTTGTTCTATACAGTGTTTCATGTAGTCTTTGGAAAAGCGCAGCAGGTCATGCAGCATCCAAGGAGCAGGGGAATCGACGTTTCGGGCATGAGCCCTTCTTCAGGAATCTGAAGAAGGGCTCATGCCCGAAACGTCGATTCTCCTGCTCCTGGGATGCTGCCTGACCTGCTGCGCTTTTCCAGCAACACATTTTCAGCTCTGATCTCCAGCACCTGCAGTCCTCACTTTCTCCTTCATGTAGTCTTTGCATGGAATCTTGTAAACTACGCTAGTTTTGCACATGGTGGGTATAGGATATTTTGTTCTAGTGAGTTGTTGTCTGAGCGTGGTTGTTGGTTTATGGGCAGTCATGAATCCGAGTGGTCAGAGAAGTCTGGCTCTTGGTTCCGAGACATTTTTTATTTATGGTAGCATGGCTGGTGTGTTGGGTTGTGGCATGTCCTCATTGCATTGTTTGTCTGCAAGGCATCTGCAGATGAAGTTGCAGGGTCATCCGTTCTTGGTGAAGACTCTGTAGAGGGGTTCTTCTTTCCTTCGTGGGTTGAGGAGTGCTGCAATGTGTAGCAGCCCTTTTGGACAGGGCCCTAATGAAGTTTCTCTTGTGTGTGTTTAGGTGGTTGTTGATGTAGTTCAAGACTTGGCCTGTGTATATGGCTTTCCTGTACAATCTTGTAGTGCATTTACCATTCTATGTTCTTTCTACCATCACATCCAGGAATGGGAGTTGGTTGTCGGTTTCCTCCTCTCTCGTAAATTTGATCCCTGTGTGTACAATGTTGATAATCCAGTGTGTGTTCTCGATTACTGTTCTCTTAATAATCACAAAACTGCCATCCACGTATCCGATCCAGAGTTTGGGTCGGATTTTTGGGAGGGTTGTTTGTTTCAGCCTTTGAGACTTCCGAGAGCTCCTGATAATTTTCAGGATGAGTCACAACTCAGACTCCCTGAAATCAAGAGAATCTGGCCAAAATTGATTTAAACTTAACTGAATTTAAAAGCAAACAAACCCCTTTGAGGGAAGCAGAGGGCAGTGGGAAAGAAGCATGTTGACAGTGGTTTATGGCTTCTCAGCACTGAACTTCTAAAGAAACACGAGTATGATTGGAAGCTTGAAGGTGAAGAATGAGTTGAGTGACAACAAAGAAGTAAGAAAAGGCCAGACCATAACTTGAGAGGATAATTCAGGAGAGAGAAGATAATCATATAAATAGGATTGTGATGGAGACCAGAAAGGGGATGGAAAGTGAAAGGAGAGGGATTAAGATAGGAGTCAGACAGTCGTTTTTTGTTGGGGGGAGGAGGGGGAAGAGATGGGACATGCAATTCATGCCAGGGGGAACCACTAACTACCCTGCTACACTCAAGAAAGATACATTTTAAGATGCCTCTACAGAAGTCCTGCAATGTAGCTGGCAGTGATGGCACAGGGATAGCGGCTGGGTTCCTCTGCATTGACAAGCATGTCAGAAAAAAAGCTGGAGATTTAAAAGTAGCTGCCAATTAGAGCCTAATTTCACTGAACTGCAGTTGACTTTGAAGTGTCTTAGGGATCTGGCTATTTAGAGCATGGAGTAGTTGAGAAATACTGTAACCTCAAACAGATGGAGAAATGCCACTTTAGCAGGTACAGATCAAAACCAGGTTCCCGACACTCAACTACTCACAGCCAGTGCGACAAGAGATTAGCCCACTTAATCATATTTCTTACCATAGTAATGACAATCATAATTCTTTTACACACTTGGTGGAAATTGGCATAAAACATCGATGATAAACTGGTGCATAAATTATTTTTTAATTGCCACAATCACCTTTGTTCTGAAAATGCATCATGCTTAATATTGCACAGGCACGTAGGAATGTCGTAAAAGTGAGATTTATGCATTGATCTTCAGAGGCAGCAGAGGGAATGGCAGACAAATAGAACAAGGGTAAGTAATCAGGACAGTGGCTCAATGGCTAGCACTGCTGCCTCACAGCACCAAGGACCTGCGTTCAATTCCAGCCTTAGGTGACTGTTTGTGTGGAATTTAGCATGGCCAATTTACCTGACCTGCACATCTTTGGATTGTGGGAGGAAACCGGAGCACCCGGAGGAAACCCACGCAGACACTGGGAGAATGTGCAAACTCCACACAATCACACAAGGTGGGAATTAAACCTGGGTGCCTGGTGCTGTGAGGCAGCAGTGCTAACCACTGAGCCACCATGCCAGCCATTTGTTGGGCCAAATGGCCTGTTTCCACACTATAGGGATCCTATAAAATAAAGATTAAAGAGGGAGATAAAAAACAAGCAAAGTAATACAAGACAGCATGAAAATAAGGCTGTGGCAATCAAAAAGCAATTCAGTAACAAGGGCAGTGCAGTGGCTCAGTGGTAGCTATCTCACAGTACCAAGGACTCAGGTTTGATTCCAGCTGTGAGCTTTTGTGGAAATTATACATTCTTCCTGTGTTTGGATGGGTTTCCTCTCACAGTCCAAAAAAGTGCAGTTTAAGTGGATTAGCCAGACTAAATTTTCTCAGTGTCAAGGATACGTCGGCAAGGTGGATTAATTATGGGGTTACAGGGATAGGACAGGAATCTGGATAGAACGTCCTTCAGAGGGTCAGTGCAGACTTCATAGTGAAATGGCCTCTTTCTGCACAACAGGGATTCTGTGAACTGTTCAAGGAAAAGGGCAACAAGTTTTTTAGCCATGGGCAACACCACCCATTGGATTCATTTGCAGGTGACATAGATAGCGAAGCAGAAAGACATAAGATTTTATTTTTAATTAAAACAGTTCAATGTACATTAAAAACAGGAAACTGCAATGTGTTTCAATAATACCGTTCCTATTAAGGACTAATCTTAATCCTGCCAGTTCTGTGGAAACAGGGAGGGTACAGCCATACAATGGTCAACTTGTATTCTCTTCAAATGCACAGACTGGGTTATAATATTACTTTGGGCCTGACTGTTATTTTATTGAGTGGTTTGTGCAGGCATATCTTTTCTGCCAAGCCCAGTGAAGCTTTAGCCTGAAACCATTCAAATGTTTGCTCCCCATTTTTGACTCACAGCAAGTCCAATCACTAGGATTTCTATGCTCACAGCCTTCATGGGCCCCCGTGATGTCTCATTTTTCAAAGTTTGTCCTCATTTTCAGATCCTTCAATGGTCTAATCCCTCACTATCTCCAGGAACCCCAATATCCTCTGAGATATCTTTCGAATTCTGATCTCCTAGGCAGTGGTTCTCAAACCTTTCCATCCAGGACAAAAGATCAAGCTGACCCCCCTTCATACATGGGTTCCACCCCACTGCTTTCATTTGCAAACCATGTAAGACTTAATTCATAACTTGCAAGAAGAATGGTACTGTTATTGCAGAGACTCCTGAAATGGGAAAATTTAACACCTTCTGACCATGAGGAAAAATACAACAGGCTGGGATGCTTTTCCCTGGAAAAGAGAATGCTGAGATAGTGACCTAAAAGGGATTTTTCGCAAACACATAATATCTTCCATGTAAGGAGAATGCAAACGTTATAAAAGTGGACATGACCAAAGGTGCACCAGTAAAAGACCCCATGTGATTATCTGCAATTCATTATGCTTTCATAATACAGCTGAGTGCAAAAGCAGAACACTCTTAAAATCTATGCATTACAGTGTTTCGAGCCAGCTGTGGACTTAATGGGATGTTCCCTACAATATCCACAATTTAAAAGGAAATTGGATAAATAATTGATGATAATTTAAACAGGTACGGGAAAGAAACAAAAGAGGAAAATTATGAAGGCATAATGAAAGAATTCCTTTATGCTTGCTGATGTAATCACTCGCAGATGACTATGCATTTAGCTGCATGAGGGACCCCCTACATATCTCACCAACCGTGTTTTGCTATTAAAGGCACCTCTGTCTAATTTGCAGGTAAGTTAGTTCTGTCTTTACGTTTACAGGCCTTAAGTTTGTGAAGTACCAGGACTTGTTTCTGGGCCTCAGTTTGTGAGCAGACACATCCACTCACAGAGAGGCAAGAAGTTGGTCAACTGAATCCACCAAATCTGCAACACGTATGGGGTCAGTGAATGCAGTGTCATGGGTTTTATCCATTATGTGCTTCTGCAGAGGATTTCTCCAACTCCACTAGCATGCCAGCTGCATGCCTGAGGCAACCGAAATTCAGAAAGGTGATTTTGTGGTATGTGGATGTTGCTGTCTGGGCCAGCATTTAATTGGTTATCTCTAGTTGCCCTTGAGAGGGTAGTCATAAGCTGCTTCTTAAACCTTTGCACTTCATGTGCTTTAGGTTGACCCACAATGCTTTTAGGGATGGAAAGCCAGGATTTTGACCTAGTCGCACAGAACAAACAGAGATATATTTCTATGTCAGGATGGTGAGTAACTTGGAGGAGAACTTAGAGTCTTCCTAAGTATCTGCTGCCCTCGTCCTTCCACTTGGTTATCATGGGCTTTGAAGTTGCCATTGAAGGATTGTTGGTGAATTTCTGCAGTGCATCTTGAAGATAGTAAACAATGTTGCTACTGAGCATCATTGGTGGAATGAACAATTTTGTGGTTTTAGTGACAATCAAGCAGGTAGCTTTGTCCTGAATGGTATCAAGTGTGCACTTAGGTAGTCTCAGTCAGGGGGTGATACTTAGACATCCAGAAAGTGAATCATGATCAGTCTGAGGCTCCATAGTGGCCAGCCAGGTGTGTATGGCTAACACATATTGGAAATAAGCAGGGCTGTCCAGTTAGGTTGCTTTAAGGAGTATCCTATAGTCAGTCCTTTGGCTCATTCACAGAAACTAAGGGAAAAGTGGGTTGGAGATGGTGAGGAAGGATCAAGAGTGGAGGGAATGGAGAAGGAAAGAGACAGGAAGGAGACTTTGGAACCATTTTCGACATTGGATTCTGCAGGTTGGGGGTATGGCAGAGATGACAATAGGGAGAAGGGCAATAGAATTGGTAAGAGGGGAGATATGATAAAGCAAGTATGGGCTTGCACTTGGCTTGCACCAGCAAGGGGCGGACAGTGTATGACCACACCTGGCATGGTCACCGTATTAGCCAAGGCTAGGATGGAAAGGTGGGTAGTTGCAGGCACATGGAGATGGATTGGTTGAGGATCTGGCAATTATGAATCTTATGGTGTTTTGGGAATGTTCTACTAGGCAGTGGACCTGGATGTTTGGGACCTCATTGACATGTAGAGACTAAGGCTGAAAATCATTGGCTGGAAACTATTCACTGTCACCTTCCATTGTTCTGGATATCGAAAGTGTGCAATGGAGAATAAAATCATTGAGACCACATCTGGAGTAGGTAGGGTGTCTGTTGGAGAGGGCAGCAATGATGCAAACCCCTTTAGAGGGCAACAGCTTGAGATACAGACCTAGGCACTGGGTTGGACACAGACCTGTGGAGTGCTTAATCTTTTACCAACCTAATGCATTAATTCCCTGCATTCTGTATGCCTCCCTGCCCCAAATATTGTTGACCACCTCTTTTAGACACAGAGGCCAAGGAAGGAGTAGGAGTCAGTGGTGCCAGCAGAACTCATTGGCTTATATACGGTTTGTTTGTCTTGCTTTAACATGTGTAGCAGTCTCTCAGTACAGACATCAATCCATTGCACATCCAGTATGGATAAGATGTTAGACATTGTGCTGGCACAGTTTCATTCAGGACTACACACAGGCTCAAACAACCATGTATAATACCAAAACAATGAAATTTAAACAAATGTGTAACTTCATATACAGTACAGTATTACCAGTGCCACCAAAGTGCCTCAATAGGTTTTCTTCTTTCTCTCACTTCTTCTACATTTGAGTATTGTCCAAGGTGCCACAGCTGGGTTGGAGGGAACCTGCTTGGCAGTTGAGCCTGCTGGCTCAGGAGGTTTGGTCAGGAGACCCCAGGCACTTGTGTCTGCACAGCCATGACTTACCAAAGCAAGTGGACCTATCTAGTCTTCACTTTCCAAGCATTGGAGATGTAGATGCAGGGTAGAAGTGGAAGGCCTAACCACCTCTGGCATATGTCCCAAGAGGAGACTTCTGAGGGAGCTGTCTTCCCATTGCCACTTCTCCTGGTCCTGAAGACCAATGGGTAAGGGGATGGAGCATGTGTGTGCCTGTCTAGGAGACCCTGAGGTTGCTGGGCCTGGCTCTCTATGGCAATCACCAATCTGTCCATGGAGGCAGCTAGACAGTCACATGACTCACTGCACTGCTGCAGCTTCTGGAAATGAGAACCACTGCATCCCACTGCTCCTGCTCATCGTATGCATTTGCACAAAGTCCCTGATTACCAACTCCCCAAAGTCCTTTCCTGCCTTGGGCTGAGCTGGAGTCTGGTCTCCGTTATATTGACAGCATAGCCTTGCTGACATTTGCTCTGCAGCCTCACACTGCTTCCAGCAAGTTAGAGGATGTGTTGCTCGATAAGGATAAGATTCATGGAGCCAAAAATTGATTGGAATCCCTTTCTGGCCTTGCCAAGCTCTGTTGCAGTGTGTGAACCTTGTGTTGCATCCTCCTTTGTGATAAGATCGTAAGGCATCAGACCAGAATTAGGCCATTCACTCCATCGAGTCCGCTATTCAATCATGGCCGATATGTTTCTCAAACCCATTTTCCTGTCTTCTCCTTGTAATCCTTGATCCCTTTATCAATCAAGTACCTATCTAACTCTGTCTTGAATACACTCAATGACTTGTCCCCCACAGACGTTTGTGGCAATAAGCTCCAGAGATTAACCACCCTCTAGCTGAACCAATTCCACCTCATCTCAGTTGTAGAGAGTTGTTCCATCGCTCTGAGGTGGTGCCCTTGGTTCCTGGTCTCTCTTACTAGTGGAGAAATCTTCACTCTATCCAGGCTTCTCAGTATTCTGTAAATCAGATCCCTGCCATTCATCTAAACTCCATCAAAAATGGAGCCAGAACCCTCAACTGCTCCTCATACGACAAGCTCAAAGAACAAAGAAAATTTACAGCCCAGGAACAGGCCCTTCAGTCCTCCAAGCCTGAGCCAATCCAAATGTACTGTCTAAACCTGTCGGTCAATTCCAAAGCAGCTGTATCCCTCTGCTCCCCATCTACTCATGCATCTGTCCAGACGCATCTTAAATGAATCTACCATGCCTGCCTCTCCCATCTCTGCTAGCAACATGTTCCAAACGCCCACCACCCTCTGTGTGAAGTACTTGCCACATGTATCCCCCTTAAACTTTCCACCTCTCACCTTGAAAGCGTGACCTTTCGTTATGGAATCCTTCACCCTGGGAAAAAGCTTGTCTCTATCCTCCCTGTCTCTCGCCTTCATGATTTTGTAAACCTCAATCAGGTCTACCCTCAATCTCCTTTTTTCTAATGAAAACAAACCTAACCTACTCAACCTCTCTTCATAGCTAACACCTTCCATACCAGGCAACATCCTTGTAAACCTTCTCTGCACCCTCTCCAAAGTGTTCACATCCTTTTGGTAATGTGACGACCAGAACTGTACACAGTATTCCAAATGATATATAGTTTTAACATGACTTGCCAGCTCTTATACTCAACACCCTGTCCAATGAAGGCAAGCATACTATATGCCTTCTTGACCACTCTATCCACCTGTGCAGCAACCTTCAGGGTACAATGGACCTGCACTCCTAGATCTCTCTGCCCATCAACTTTTCCCAAGGCTCTTCCGTTCACTGTATAATTCGCTCTAGAATTAGTCTTGCCTAAATGCATCACCTCACATTTGTCTGGATTGAAAGCCATCTGCCACTTCACCGCCCAACTCTGCAGTCTATCTATATCCTCCTGTATTCTCTGACAGTCCCTTATGCTTTCTGCTACTTCACCAATCTTCGTGTCATCTGCAAACTTGCTGATCATACCAACAGTGCCCTCTTCCAGATCATTTATGTATATTACAAACAATACTGGCTCCAACACTGACCCCTGCGGAACACCACTGGTCACCTTTCTCCATTTCGAGAAACTCCCTTCAACCACTACTCTCTGTCTCCTGTTGCTCAACCAGTTCTTTATCCACCTAGCTAGAACACCCTACACACCATGTGACTTCACTTTCTCCATTAGTGGTCCTTATAAATCATCCTTATAAATTTCCTCTGAACCCTCTTCAACACCAGCAACATCCTTCCTTAGATACAAGGCCCAAAACTGCTCACAATATTTCAAATATGGTCTTATACAGCCTCAGCAGCACACTCTGCTCTTGTATTCAAGCTCTTTTGAAAGGAATGCTAACATTGCATTTGCCTTCCTAACTGCCAACTGGATCTGCATGTTAACCTTAAGAGAATCCTGAAGTTGCACTCCCAAGTCCCTTTGTGCTTCAGATTTCTAAACCCTTTCCCTGTTTAGAAAAGCGTATAATCTCACACTTCACCCCAATTGAATTCCATCTGCCATTTCTTTGCCCACACTCCTAGCCTGCCCAAATGGGTGGCATGGTTGGACAGTGGTTAGCACTGATATCTTACAGCACAGGTACCAAGGTTCAATTCAAGCCTTGAGTGATTGTCTGTGTGGAGTTCACACATTCTCCCCATATCTGCATGGGTTTCCACCAGGTGTTCCACTTTCTTCCCACAGTGCAAAGATGTGCAGGTTAGATGGATTGGCCATGTTGAATTGTCCGATGGTGTCCAGCTATGTGTAGGTTAGGTGTATTCGCCATGGTAAATGCATGTTACAGGGATAGGGTAGAGGGATAAGTCTGGGTGGGATGCTCTTTGCAGGATCAGTGCAGAGTTGATAGGCCAAACAGCCTCTATCAGCACTATAGTGATTCTATAATTCTATGATAAGTCCTTCTGCAGCCTTCTCACTTCCTCAAAGCTAACTGCCCTTCCACCTATGTTTGTGTCATCTGCAAACTTTAGGATTAGCATTAGGTTTTATTGTCATGTGTATTCAAGTACAGAATTACAGGAATACAGTGAAAAGTGTACAATGTCACCATTGTCCACCACCACCTTAGGTGCAAAAACTCCAATTTAAAAAAACCATCTTAGATATAGAAAATGAAACAACCATCTACGGTACAAAAAGCAGAATTTTTAAAAAGCAGAAATTACAAAAAGCAAATAAGAAAGGGGAAGGTGTCCAAATCTAAAAGTATTTTTCTCTAAAAGGTATTCTTTTCTCTAAAAGGCATTCTTATCTCCCTAAGATAAGGGAGCTTCCCTCCCCAAAGCCTCAAGTCTCAATGCCACTGCCACCATTGGCCCTCAGATAATCCTCCTGCTAATGGACTGAGCAACAATACCCTCATTTCCTTCTGTCATACCATTAATCTTCAGAGAATTGTACACTTTTTCTTTCAATTTGTTACTGTCTTTAACTTCTTTAGTTAGCAACTAACAGATGATGCATCCTTTCTTTCTCACTGGATTGTATCTTTGCTGACTGCTTGAATTTCTGCTGCTGCATCATTTTGGCCTATTCCTTCAACTTAATTCCCTAGTTACTTTGACCGCTGTGAAATAGAAGGGAATAGAGCTTTGCTATTGGGGGACTAACATGTTAGCATCACCGAAGCTCCACAGAGCAGATGATGACACGGCCTGTTGTATCCAGCGTCACCGAATTTGAGATGACAGCACACTTCTACCTTCTGTCCTCAGTCTGCTGTCTGGCAGAATGCCACAAAGTCATTCTGTGGTTACTGATGTCATTTGGGTAATCACAGTAGTCAGTTGACATGCAGAAAGATCCCATAAATAGCTATTAGAGAAAACAAGCAGGTAAATGGTTTTTTTGAGGCGATATTGCACGGGGGTGCAATATTGGGCAGAACTTCCTGCTCACCTTCAAACAAAGCCTTAGGGATCTTCAGCATTCACATGCATCACCAGCCAAAACAATCTAAATTTTCAGACAACTGAGGGGACTTCCAACAATGTGCTCATCTTTCTGTGTACATTCAAATGCCAGCCTGAATTATGTGCTGAAACCCTAAGAATAGGGATTGGGCCACCTGTGGACTTATGCCATTCTGACTGCTCCCTATAAATCAAGCTTGATTAGGTCAATGGGCTTCAGACTTACACATCAATTTTTATATTGACAATAACATGCTTTATCAGTGGCTGCAAAGTTGGCAGTAGCTTTCTCCTGTTGATCTTGTGCTACTTTCTATCCCTCTGGGGATTATATTAGTGATACCAGACAATCTGCTCCATGTGATTTTGTGAAGGAGGTTTATGTAACAGCACTGGCTCAGATGGAGGACAGGCAGACCTAGTTTGTGGCTTTCATTGAAATATTTGCATAATTTTGGAATGCAATCATTTAAACACTGAAAGATCCTTAAACACCGAGTCACATAATCAAAAAACACATTTGATTTGTGCAGGTTCATATGCCATTGACTGAGCACTTGTTAAAATTAATTTAACTCCTCAGATTGGGTCCCTGGTCTTCAATCAGTTAACATCTGTGATCTCTGATCCTCAAATCACCAGCCGATTGTGTTGGCAATTTAGCTGACATCCTGGCAGAATTCGTTCATTTTCGCACAATCCATCGCTGCCACCTCATGAGAAGAGAGAAAAACGAGTACAACGGACTGATAATATTTAATAGTGTTTAATGCATAACAACTTTAGTTCATTCAAACTGAATCACCAACTGTAAGACAATAAAAAAGATTGCTGAATAATCATTGTATATGATCAATTACAATTCTGAACTGGTGCAAATTTTGGCCTAGTTCTATGATAGCATTGTAAATGATTTGAATTATAGCCTGAAAAACTGAATTATATTCCATTGCTTTGTCCATGCACTTGGATGGATAGTAAGATTTACCACACCTCCTGTGGATTCATCGCTCTTTGTGCATACATAAGGTTTCTTTTTCAGACCTGGGAATTATAATAAGTAATGATAAAGAAAGACGCTGAAAAATACATGGAAAAGTGCACACGTAAGCGCTAGTGTCTGCTGTTGATTCCAAAAGGTTCAGCTGTAGAAAGGAAATTTTTGCACTATCTGTGTATGGTGTCACCATGCTGTTCCTCATTCTGTTAGTTATTCAGAGCAGATTATCCTTGTTCTGGCAAAAGGATCACAGATGAAATTGTTACACATTCCAAATGTATGAAAATTTTTCCTCTACAGAACATGCATACATTTTAAACAAGGTTTGTTTAATGCTGACTAGGCTAACAAATTCAATATGTGACCACTGTAGTTTGTCAAAGGATAAATAATTGCTGCATCCAAACAAGAGGCAGCCGCAGAAGAAACCACACCCCACATTAATATTTATGGTAATTTTATACCCTTCTAATGTTATAACTGCCACAAAAACTACAAGGAAAGCTACTATTAAAACCTACAACACTGTGGCAGATGTCCAAAAAAACAGCTAAATTAATTTAAGCCAGGACTATGACAGTTATGGAAAGACCCGAATGGAGTAGATGACAATACTTTGTTCTCATGCCATCAGCCTGGACTATTAACTGGATAACAATAAAGTGTAGGTTCCCTGATGAAGTTCAGTGTATTCTTTTTGAATCTCCCACACCTTCTGTTCTGAACTGTTTTACTCTGCTACTTTATATAAAAAAAAGAAAAAACTTAATTCAGCTACTTCTCCATATTTTGTATAATTAATCAGTCCTTTGACTGTGGAGGAAAACCTCACATTAATTTTGTTTTAGGTTGATGGAACAGATAAATCCCAGCTTTTTCACTATTCAGATATTCACACTAGAGACACTGTAATCTTCATTTTCATACAGCAGGAAGCCTATGTTTCCCCTCCCCCACCCCTTACCAATGGTGGTGGTGTTATCCCCAGGGAAACCATGAAGTAAATCCTTTGTGATTTGCTGAAGGCCAAAAACTGAAGGATTTTTTTTGCTTGTTCACATTTTTGAAAAGCATTCTGCTGGATTACAAGCCTAATATCAGCAATTCCCTTGTATGCACACAACTAAAAAATATTGTTATATTAATTTTTTAATACTTTACTATGTGCCAGCTTTAACTGTTTATTCTGGTGCTCCAAGCTGCCCCACTTTGCAGATCTCACAAATTAAACAGAATTAATAGGTGCATTCTTAATAATGCTAGCTAAAAATCTCAGAGTTCTAGTTATGAAGAATAAAGTTTGATTATTGTGTAGCTGGACACTATTGCCTCTCTCACATCCTTCTATAAAACTATTTTAAGTGAGTCATAGCACAAGAAACATCAAAGTTTGTTTCCGTAATACCCAATCTTTTGACCCTATTAGTGACATTCTGCTTCCAAACTGGTGTCCACTGCTGTGTGCATACATTTCAGGCACTACCATTTTGTGTCAAGTTGTGGTCCAATTGGTAGTACTATTCTGTCTGAGTCAGCAAGTTCTACTCTCGGTCTTCACTGTAAAAAGGCGGATGCTACGGTGCTGTACTGAGGATGTGCAGCACTATTGTGGGATAGCTGAGAGATGAAACCCAAGCCTAATCTGCCCCTTCAGGTAACTTAAAAGGTTCCCATGGCACTACTTCAAGGCAGAGTGGGCAAGTTCCCAACTTATATTTACCTTTCAATCAATAGCAGATTATCTTGTCCTTATTGATGCTTTTAGTGGGGTTTGCTGTGCACGCATTGCCTGCTGCATTTCGTATGTTATGAAAGTAACTATGCTTCTTCGATTGTGAAGTGTTTTGCAAAAGGTGCTGAATTTCTTTCTTCTTTTTCAAACACCACCACTGCTTATGGACTGTAAGAATTCATAAACAAGGATCATAAACACAATTCATAACAACTGGAATCATGCAAAAAATGGGCTGTACCAATATCTTCCACATACCAATAACAATATTGGGAAACATATAATTCTACCAGTTAAAATTCCAACACTTCCCTTTATAAAACTTGCCCTTACATACACATGCAGCCAGACACAGGGAAACAACAAAAGATTGGTGTTACGGATGCAGGGAAAATGTGGGAAAGTATTTCAATCTTCTCTGTTCACAGGGTTTGCTGAGACGATTCTTTTTGCTTGTCAGGAATTGCTGTTTGATGACCTCTCTTTTCTCCAGGTACTTGCAATCATTTGCAGGTGGCATAGAGCAATTCGTTCACAGTTTATACAGTCTCTGACTTATTAGTTAAAAGCAACAACTTCAGCAGAGAGAAAATAAACTGACTTTCTTCTGGTTTGAGATGATTTTTACTACAGAGACAAAGACAGGCACTTTATTTTCCAGAAGGTCAGGGTCTTCTGATCATCTCATTCCCAACTACAAACTGAGAAGACCACATAGTTGCTGGGAGATCATTGCCTGGACCAATCAGCTATGTGTTACCAGCCAAATATCTTTATATACATACGTAACTCTTTTAACACATATATAATGAAAAAGCCCCCAATGCTTGAACAAACAACAGTGTAAACAGCATTTACACTAAGTAGCTTGCTTTTTAAAAATGCTGCAATCCCTTCTATAATCATTGGTTTTAAAACAGTCCTTTTCTCATTTCAGTCAAAAATGGAAAATGATAAAGTATACAGTCTTTACACCAGTCTATTGCTATCCTCCTGCAGGTTTTGGTATCATCCTCACTATTTGCCACCTTAACAATTTTTTTGTCATCTGCAAAGTTCATGATCATACCCGTTACGTTTATGTACAAATTTCTTTTTACACCAAGAACAGCAAGAGCCCCAGTACAAGCCTGTGGACCACCACTAGAAACAGACTTCCTGTCACAGAAACATCCTTCTACCATGATCCTCTGCTTCCTGCCTCTCAGCCAATTTTGGATCCAAAGTGCATTTTTCCTTGGATTCCATGGGCTCTTACTTTCTTGATCAGTTTGCCATAAGAAATCTTGTCATACACGTTGCTAAACTCCATGTAGACCAAATGCATTAATCTCAGCAACACTGCTGGTTACCTTCTCAAAACAAAGATCAAAATTGTCAAAAGCAACCTTTCCTCAAGCAATCCAAGCTGACTGTCTCTGATTAACCCATGTCTCTGTAAGAGCAGATGCATTCTGTCTCTCAAATATTTTTCTAATAACTTACCTCCTACTGAGGTTAGACTGAGTAGCTTATAATTTCCTGGTCTATACCTTCCTCTCCTTTTTTTTTATTAATAAGGTATTTGCTGCTACCAACAAATGTGGGCACGTGTGCCCATTTAGGAACACACAGTTCCAAACACTGAAATCATTACATAGACTTTCCTATCAGACAAACAGGGCATCCAATGTTAGGAATCTTATGGTCAACAAAATTTGTGGACTGGTAAATCTAGATTAACAGAATCCATGATCACTTGTCATATGACTGCACCAAATGAACAGAGTGAGATTAGACTACTCTTGAGCACGAAATCATGGGCAAGCCATCATTGAATGAGAACTTCATTCTCTCCATGAAAGGACCTTCAAACCCTGCAAGTGTGGCTAAATCTGTGAGAATGTTATAAGTGCTATCAATTGGACACAATGTGAAGTTGAGACAACAAGTGGAAAATTGGTGTGAAGTGAAAGGCACACGTTGCTAATGAATGGGATATTCTACCATCAGATTTGTCAACCATTAGGAAGCATCTTGCAATAATTGTGAAATTTGGATATTCTTGCCAGTGGGAAAGAGGATGAGGATGATTGCTTGTCCCAGTTTTGAAGAAGCTCTGCTAACATGTGTTTTGTTCTCTCTCAAGCTGGTATGCAATATACTTTTAAGTGACATGGTCATTAAATCATCACCATACAATAGCATGCGACTTGTGGTCATGATAGTCTTCATCTCCATCGCAACTGGGGACACTTGAAACATAATATGCTGATGTGGTACTGTTTGTAATTCAATAGCTCAGTATTAGACAAGACACTGAAGTGGCCTTGGCTGAAATATATATAGAACTATAATAAATGTTTGTTAAATTGTTCAGTATTCTATTATTCAAATCTCGTTCTTATGGTCTGGGAGCTACCATAGGTATTGCCTCATTGAGTACTAATACACTGCTGAAGATAAAAGTCCTCATCATGGCAGCAGGTCAGTGTGGTTCAAGCAGCTTGAGCATAAAATAGTCCCATCTCTAGCCCATTCTTACAAAAAAAAGCAAAGACTCTGGAAAAGAGACCTAGCCAGAAAGAGTTCACCTGTAGCAATGGCTGGCTGGACTGATTTAAGACAAGGCATGGCAACATCTTCTACATGATAAGTGGTGAGGATTAAGCAGTTACAGATTACAATGGGCTGCAAAATAGTCACTTCCATATCCTGAAGGAGTAGGCACCAAAAGATTTTTTAATGTGCATAAAATTGGCCTGTTTCACACTACACCATTAAAACACGTTTTATGCATTATTGAAATGGCCGACTGGATTGCACTTGTCCAAACACAGCACACTAAACAGAAAAAGAGTACTGAGCATTTGCAGAACCAATTCCCAATGTTTATCAAAGGCTTTAACTGTCCAATATCAGGACACTATATTGCAGAATGAAGGAAATCTACAATGAGCCAGGTAGAAACAAAAAGTCAAGCCGTACATGGGACTTATAGAGGGCATTGGTGACCTATAGGTTTCCTTGTGGTGTAGGTGCTACCACCAGACAGGGATAGTTCTTCACAGCACACTAACACTTCAAACCAGCCTGACACACAACCATTATTCAGTCCCACTAGTGCACACCAGTTGAAATTATGTTTTAACTTGTGCCTTTCTATATTACAGAAGGGTAAAGCAGAATTATCTGCAAGTGGTGGCTTTCTGATTGCAGGGGGGATAATCAGCCCCTTGTTATGTTTTCTTGTTAGTTCTCTCCCTACCAAAAGCTTCTGTGACAATTTAAATATTTCACATGTATCATCCTTTACACAGGATAGCTGTACATAGAATTTTGTCACTCAGTGACTGAATTTAAACCCAGTTCATTTTCTGTAGTCATTTTCGTTTTAACAACAATACATTTTGGAAATATAAGCAAAACAAAAGTGTACAAATACTTTCAGGTTCTTATCCATCATTATAACAACATCCAAACAAGTAGGATGAGGAAAAGGCAAAAATATATCTGAAAAATTATATAGATAAATTCTACCATTCCAACTGTTCAGAACCAAAATCTTGCACCCTGTCCCTTCCAATAATCCACTAACCCTGTTTCCCCTGCCAGCTGGGAAATCAACCAACACTCAGGCTATTCCCTTCAACACTGCCAGTATAGGCCCTCATGCCTAATCTGCTATCATCCACTCTAATAACACCCTCTGAGTCTATCACCACAACACTTGCCAAGCCCCAGGACTCCTCTCCTTCCCTCCAAATCCCAGGACTCGTCCCCTCTATTTATGACTCCTAACCTCCTAGCTATCTACCTTCCTTTCTAGACCCAGCCTCTATGAATCCCAATCCATCTCATGGATTCCCTTTCCCATTCATAGGCCCACAACAGTCTGTGTCAGCTGATTTCTCCCTGTGGAAAAGACTTTTCACATAATTACTGCTTCTCTGTATTTTCAATTCATTTAAAAAGAAAATGCATTTGTTGGCAAGTTGCATTACGTTTGTGACTCCTCAGCTATATCAAAGCTTCACTTAATATGAATTTGTGGGCAGTCTCTGTGATTTTAATTGCAAGAATTTAATTTAAATTCTCTACAGTGTGGAAACAGGCCCATCAGCCCAACAAGTCCACACCACCCCTCCAAAGAGAAACCCACCCAAACCCATTCCTCTACCCCTGACTAACGCATCTAACACTATGGGAAATTTAGCATGGCCAATTCACCTGACCTGCACTTCTTTGGATTGTGGGAGGAAACCAACGCAGACACAGGGAGAATGTGCAAACTCCACACAGACAGGCAGGAATCAAACCCAGGGCCCTGGTGCTGTGAGGAAGCAGTGCTAACCACTGAGCCACCATGCGGCCAATTTAATTTAATTACTGAAAATTGTGCAGTACCGCTGTATTATCACATTTACTTAACATTTATTGAACATTGTGTATCAAGTTGTGCTATATTATAAGTAATCTGTATAAACTTAAGGCTAATCATGTTTTAGTGACATTATACTTTAATTTACCAACTGCAAAGAAGGAAGTCTTCAATTTTGAGGTTAAGCCTAATCTGTTCAGATTCTTGAGAAAGATGATTGTGTGATTGATATTGCATTTCCATGAACTAGGCTGAATCTACTCTGCAGGTATTAAGAAAAATTGCGATAAGATTACTGGTAAGAATGTAAGTCTTTAAAATCCCATGAGTTTACAACACCTGTGCAGTCATGTGATAATTATAAAAACAATGAAGTAATTAAAATGAGAAAATGAAACAAGATAGTCAAATTGGCTGATGAGAATCTATCAGTCAAGGTATGGACTCTGTGATCAACCACAGCTCCAGTCTGTTTTCAATTCATTTATGGGAAGTGGGCCTCACTGGTTGGGTTACCATTTATTACTGATCCCTAATTGCCTTGGAGAAGATGATGGTGAGTGACCTGTTTGAACTGTAGATATCCTTGGAGTGTGGAGCACCTAGAGAGTGCTCCACACTCCAAGGACTGCTTTATCCTTAATAGTGTCAAGCTTCTTGAGAGTGTTGTTGAAGCTGCACTCATCCAAGTTAGAAGAGAATATTCCAACACACTACTGACTTGTGCTTGTAGATGGTGGATGGTCTTGCAGAGTTAGGAGGTGAGCTATTTGCTGCAGGATTCCCAACCACTGATATGCTTTTACAACCATGGTATTTATATAGTGAGTCCTGTTCAGTTTCTGGTTAAAGATAAATGGTAAAATAGTGTTTATTTTTGTGTTTTTACAACTATGGACCGCATGAAAGAATTGTTTTTAAATTCAGGAGGGCTGCATAATTAGAACAACAAAAATCTGATACCTGTAATGAACTCTGCTTTGTGGCTGCATCCTCCTGCATTGTGCAGATAATCAAGGAATTGTTTACAAGTGAAGCTGATTAGTCCTCAGCTAACTGAGCTGGTTGAAACTGGAAACAAGTTACAGACACTGAAAGAGAGAAAGACATAGAAGTGAGTGTAGTTGTACTCCCCAGCAGAAGCTGCCTATTCTTTGCAGCAAAACAACAATTTGGAACTTGAAGAATACCTTTTACCTTTCCTGCAGCAGTTGTTGTCATTCAGAGACTTTTCCCAAATGAATCAGAGATGCTGTACTTATTACAAACAACTGAAAGTTTCCAGAGTAAGACAACAGAACATCAAGGGACTGACTGGCCAAGGAGTGATCATCTCAGTCTCGGAATCGGGAAGCAAAGATCCCTGAACTAATTTTCCAGGATTTTCGACCTCCACCAAAATTTGTTTTCTCTTTGTTTGTGTGTGTCTGTGTGCATGTGTAAGGGGGACTTTATACAGGATTAGAGTTTTAGTTAATACTAATGGCTTATAGCTGCTTACTTGTAGTTATAGTCTAAATATCTATAATGAACAACAATTCTTGTTTCGCACAGAAACCAGTTTCACGCTTCCTTTAACCTTGTTTTGAAAGTCAGATAAATTGGCGAACTATGCTTCCCTTAAAAAAATCTTTAACATTTGGTACAATTATGGGAATAGCAGGGCTTTAATTACAGCATACCACACCAGTGGATTGTAATAAAAGGACTCCTTGATGCTACATTCAGTTACAGGTTGCATTGATATCAAGAGTAATCTTTTGCTCATGTTTGTGCTAAAGTCATCATGAAGTCAGAAGCTAATTTGTCCTAACAGAATCTAGACTGAGCATCAATAAGCAGGCTCTTGTTAAGCAAATGCCAATTGAACAGGTTTCCTGCATTCAAAGAAAGAGGTTATCTTCATTATATTTAAACTGATCTCCGGTAAATAACTAAATCTAGACCAATATTCTCGCTCGCTCTCCCTCTCTCATAGACACATTAAAAATAATTCCGTATTCATTTTGTTGACTCCCCTAGCTTTTGGGTTGAACTTGATGGTCTTGATGCTTTCAGTTTAAAGGTGTAGAAATCTGGTTTGTTTATCCTTCTAGACAGGACATTGCTAAACTTTGTTTGCAGCATCTGCCCTGGGATGATTACAACCAGCAAGCAGGGCCCAAAGCTTGGGAGGCAGATTAGAGAGAGGGAGGCAGGAGGAATCTCAGTTTGATCACCTTTCTAAGACGCTTGCCCTAAGTCTCCTGATGAAATGTGCACAATGTTGTAAGTGCAGCTGAACCAAGTCAGCAACTCATGTGGTAGTTTTGGTAACATAGTGGAGCCTGCTTAGTCTAACATGATCATGTAAATCTGTACCCATTTCAACCATGAAGTGCTAATACACAACTGATTGCTCATAGAAATCTGTAAATAGCAAATAGTTTAGCAGATAAATTGGGGTTAATTGATTGATTGATTAATTGACTGGGTGGCTATAGAGGGGAAAAGGTGAACTGGTATATGGAAAGAGCTGCAAGACTGAGTGGTTATCTAAAAAGAAAGGCATTGAGGTTTGTGTTTCACTGACTGCCTTGAATCCAAATTGACATTGGTAGCAGAAGTTTGTTGCCAAAAAGTTAAAATTGGAAGTTGAGTGCTTTTGAGACAAAAGGTTGGAATTAGTTATTCAGGAGAGGAATGGCAGAGGTGAAGTGCCAAATGTTGGAATACATGGATGTTCATGTATCTGAAATTATACATTGAAAAATACCTTGATTTGTTTTTTAATGTATAATTTCAGATACATCACACTGTAAACTTTTGCTATAAATTCTGTGTCTTACAATTGTGTACTCCACAATCACCTGATGAAGGAGCAGCGCTCCAAAAGCTAGTGCTTCCAATTAAACCTGTTAGACTATAACCTGGTGTTGTGTGATTTTTAACTTTCTACACCCCAGTCCAACACCGGCATCTCCAAATCAGAATTAATTAATGAATATATAGACACTGAAGATTTGTTTACAAGTTAATGCTTATAGATGAATTTTATGAGAAAAATGATTTGTTAAATGCACGTGAGACATAGTCAGACTTTGATAAATTTTGAAAGCCAAATACTATTCCATTAAAGAATGTATAAAGGAATTTTATAGATTATGTGAAGATTGGAAAAAAAAAATTGATTTCAAGATTCCTAATTCAGTTCCAGCTTTGACATTTTTAGACTATACTAATGTTTCAAACATGGATAGACACTTCGTATTAACTATCCTGTGCATGATTGGGGAGCCTATAGTACAATCCCATCAATGTGATCAAATTAAATTGATTTTGAGAAGTCTTTAGAAATACAGCTTGCAGAATTCAGACATTATTTTATTCCTTTAACAAGACCTAACTTTTCTAATTAAAATATTAAGTAGAAATAGGGGAAGATGAGTACATTAAACACATAGAGGAGATCAGTGATAAAAGAAAACATCAGTGATCAAGATGTTGAAGTGAGTTCCCAAGTGAAGGAAAAAAGGTCTTCTCAGCCCTTTTTGCAACATAATCCTTGGAATGTAAATCAATTGATTTAAAAGCTGAATTTTTTCAAGATGGAAAGCTTCTAAGGAAAATATTTTTGAAACAACCAAAAGGAAGTAATATAGAACAGAATTTATGGAAATTAAGCAAATGTGTTTATGCATTGAATGATGCAATGGAGGTACGGTATACCTCAGTTGAGTCTATCTTACTGGAAAAAAAAAACGCATTCAACTTAAAGCAAACCCAGCAATGTTCCACTGATATCACAAAGAGAAAGTCATATGCATCTTTATGATATATGTTGATTGTTCAAATTCTGTAGGACCTCCTCTTATGAAACAATATGTCATAGATGAAATAAAAGGTAGATTTAAGATTTATGATTCTGGAGCATATTGCCAAATTTATGGTATGATGTGGCCACTGAGCAGCAACTCCCTCCTTAAAGCTGAACAAATGTGATGTCCCAGGTACTTATGGGCAAAAGCCCTTCGTCAGGAATACAGGCAGAGTGCCCGAAGGGTGGAGAGATAAACGAGATAAATTTATCTCTCCACCCTTCAGGCACTCTGCCTGTATTCCTGATGAAGGGCTTTTGTCCAAAACATCGATTTTTTTTCCTGCTCCTTGGATGCTGCCTGAACTGCTGGGCTTTTCCAGCACCACTCTACTCCAGAATCTGGTTTCCAGCATCTGCAGTCATTGTTTTTACCCTGTCCCAGGTACTTAGCCATAACATGCCATGGTTTTGAAAAAATAACAATAAGCTTTATTGTACAGTTAGAACAGTAATATAATCTACTATATAGACAACTTATGTGTCAACATCCAATTAGAATTAAGCTGAGGCAGATATGGGTAACAGACACATTGCACTGAATGCCACACATCAAATCACAAAAGTGATCAAGGCAGATTCCATGGGTTTCTCAGCCACCTTAGGGCCAGATCCTCACTGGGAAAAAATTTTTTTTGAAAGAAACAGACCAGTGAAGAAGTTTGATTGGACACTTAACGTGGTTGTGTATGCAGACTAGGCTCTATGTTGGAACTAAGCACTGTGATAAAGCATGCTATTGTTGAGAAAGGTTTGAGAGCAAATACAACGTTGAATAAATTTAAATTTAGAAAAAAATGGCCAACGGTGAGGTTTCCAGACTTGACCAAGAAGATACGAAGCTGGTATTTTCTCACAATGTTCCACATGTTAATCTTCCAAAGGCTTCCAATATGGAAGGGTTTATCATGTTCTTAGCTGGAAAGAATCATAAGTGTTGTCCATTGGCCTGGGATAGCAAGGGAATTAAAAAGGGTAGTTAAAAGTGCATCAGCTGCTGAAATTTTAGTGCAAGTGCAAACTATAGATATACAGGTGTATTTATCCAATATTCTAAATGAAACATTATACAAAGAGCAATGTGAGAAACAAATTGGCCGCAGAGTATAATATGGATAATAGATCTCTTTTGGACCAATGTAATTCAACAAATGACATAGCTGATTAAAAAGAATGAGAATTAACCTAGCTTGGAAAAAAATGAAATACTAAAATAAAATAGATTTCCAACACCAAGTGGACTGACACAAGTTACCAGTTGTCAGACTGGAGCAAGCAACTTTTTTTGCAAAACAATGAATTATTGGTGAGCCTCAAAAAGGAATGCCTGGTGCTATGAGGAGTTATAACAACTTTAAAGAATCCATTTTTGTTTGAGCCATTTTGTTTTAAAGCATGCTGTACTTTTTAATTTGTATATAGGATGAAGCAGAGCTTGGAAGATTGATTGCAATATATGAAACATGAAAAAAATACAATTGAAAAGTAATGAAATATTAGGTAAAATGTAGAATATGACAAAAATTATAATTTTTATTTAGTTTTGTTCAAAGCTTGTTGGTATGTCTTCAAGTTTTTTTTATTTTAAGGGATGAGGGGAGTCTGTTAATAGAGTAGGTAGTTAAGTGGTGATTGAGGTTAATTGGTTAATTAACTGAGTAGATAGAAAGTGAGAACACCCTCTAAGAAGGGTATTGCTTGTCACTGGCCACTTGGGTATTTTCTTTCTTCCTGGTGGTAGAAATTTGAATAAAGATTCATGCACCTTGTTTCTTTCACTGTGTCTCATACCTGCACATACACAACATGGGTGCTGGGGAAAAATAAGCATTACCACAGTTAGGCGGTAGTGTGGGAGTAAAAAAAAATAAATTGTCTTGGGAGTCTCATAGCTGTAGGTCAAAAAAAAGTAAAGTGAGACAACCCTCTGAGAAGGGCACTGCTTGTTATTATCCACCCTGGTGTTTCCTTTCTTCCTGGTGGTGGAAATTGAATAAAGATTTATACACCTGTTGTCTCTCACTGTGTCTCTTACTGTGTCTCACACCTGCACACACACAACATGGGTGCTGGGGAAAATATAAGCACTACCACTGTTAAAACAGTAATATAATCTACTACACTTCCATTTGGCGGTAGTGTGGGGGATAAAGATTTTAAGCGAAAAATATATATAGTCAGGGGATTTAGAATCTCCTCAGTTTAAAAAAAAATAAAGTGAGAACAGGCAAAGTAGCTATCAACAGGTCCGGGCAGTGGGCCTGGGGGGAGTCATAATGGCTGATTACCTGCCCACCTTCAGTGAGTATGTACGGCCAGGTGCCCCTGGAGATGGAGCACACAATATCCACCAACACTCTCAACCTCTTTAGGGAGAGGTGGGCATTGCAGGGAGTGGAGTATTTAATTTCCCCCTCTATTTTGATTTAATCCCTGCCCTCCCCTTCATATTTTTTGACCATGCAGCATTGCTCTTTGATGAGAAGGGCATTGCTTGTCACTGGCTGCTAGTTCCTTTCTTCCTGGTGGTGGAATATAAATAAAGATTCATATACTTGTTGTCCTTCACTGTGTCCTACACCTGCACACACACGACATGGGTGCTGGGGAAAATATAAGCACTACTACTGTTAGGCAAAAAAAACCCCACGAAATTTAGAGTCTCCTCAGTTTAGGTCACTGACTCTGTGCTGGCTGGGCCACAGTCAGTGTGTTCCTGCTGCTGGTCTCTGTGTTTTGGAGGAGGAGAGTTTCTTTCTTTCTCCCCTCCCCCACCCTTTTTCCAGAGAGGATATTTGTTCTTTTTGGTTTTCTTTATTGTTTTTTTGTGTGTGTTTGTTTTTCTGGGGAAAAAACTAAAGTGAGCATGGGCAAAGTAGCCATCAACAGGTACAGGCAATAGGCCTGCAACGAGTCATAATGGCTGATTGCTTGCCCACCTTCTGCGATTATGTATGGGCTCGGGTATCCCTGGAGATGGAGCACACGATATCCACCAACACTCTCAACCTCTTTAAGGAGAGGTGGGCACTGCAGGGAGTGGAATGTTTAATTTCCCCCTCTATTTTGATTTAATCCCTGCCCTCCCCTTCATATTGTTTGATCATGCGATTATATACGGGCCCGGGTGTCCCTGGAGATGAAACATATGGTATCCACCAACACTCTTGACCTCTTTAGGGAGAGGTGGTCACCTTCCCCCCCCCTCCTCTTCCCCCCTCTTTTCCCCCCAGGGAGGGGAAGGTGCCCACCTCTCCCTAAAGAGGTCAAGAGTGTTGGTGGATACCATATGTTTCATCTCCAGGGACACCCGGGCCCGTATAGGAGTGCTTTATTTCCCTCTCCAATTGTATTTTTAATTAATCCCTGCCTTCCCCTTCACCTTTGATTTCACTTAAACATTGCTTGCTCCTGGCTTTGCTTGTCACTGGTTCTTTGGCCACATAGGTGATTTTCCTGGTGGTGGAGTAGTAATAAGGTTATTTACAGTTGATATTTTCATTGAGTGTCGCACCTGCACACACACAACATGGATGCTGGAAAATTTAAGAACTACCTCTGTATGGCTGTAGTTGGGTCGGGGTCGAGGGTCGTGGGATGGGGTGGAGGTGGGATATAATAATAAATTTTTTAAAAAATACGTAATCAGGAGAAAGAAGAGAGAGAAAAAAAGTGAGAACAGGTAACACAGCCATCAACAGGCCCAGGCAGTGGGCCGTGATGGGGGTTGTCTCTACCGACTGTCTGCCCCTCTTCTGTGTCTGTGTTCAGGCCTGGATGTTCTTGGAGTGGGAAGACTCAGTGTCCACCAATGCTTTTGGCACCTTTAGGGAGAGGTGGAATGCTTTATTTGCCCCTCCAATTCTATTTTGTTTTAATCCCTAACCTCCACATTCACTTTTCTTTTCACATAAGCATTGTGTTTATTGGATTTTGCTTGGTACTGGTTCATTGGCCACATGGATGTGTCTTCCTGGTGGTGGAAATATTGAACAAAATTATTTGCACAATAGTATCCTCATTAAATCTCTGCACTTACAGACAAACACAAGTACTGTGGAAAAAAAAGTAAACACTACAGCTGTGCAGCAGTAGTGTGGGGATAACAAAGAAAAACAGGGGAATTAGAACATCCTCAGTTCCGAAACTGATTCCAAGCTGGTTGGCTGGCTAAGACAATTTTAAAAATACAATGCAGACTGCAAATCTACTTTGTGCTGCCTGTTCATTTGAATGATTGGTGCATGTAGCCAGCACAAACTGTGCTGTTCATTGCCTGTACATATCAGCAGGGGACTCAAAATTGTAAACAAAAATAAAGTGAGAATAGGCAAAGTAGTCATCAACAGGTCCAGGCAGTAGGCTCTGAGGTGGTCCTCTCTATTGATTACCTGCCCCCTCTTCCGCTGTTACATTTGAATCTGGGTGTCTTTGGAGAGGGATCATGTGATGTCCATCAATGTTTTCAAACTGTGGGGGTTACAGTGGTTTAATTCCCTCTCCAACTCAATTCTGATTTAGTCCCTTCCTGCTCTCTGTAACACCCCCCCCCCCCGCTTCACTTTTGATGATTTGCATTGCCTTGAAGAGCTTTGTGTGTAAATTAATCAATTGGAGAACATGGATGACTGGCTAACAGTGGTTAATAGATGATAATAAAAAAAAGCATGGTGATTTGGTGATGGGGGATAAACAAAGATTCTGAAGATAATAAAGAAAAAAAGTGCAAACAGGTAAGATGGCCTTCAACAAATGCAAGTAATGCATCCTTGGAAGGGCACACTCAGTGACCACCGATACTCTCGATGCTTTAGCGTGAAGTGGCACCAGAGTGGGCATATTGCTTTATATCTCTTCCAACTCTATTTTAATTTAGTCCCTTCCCCTTCTCTCTATCTTTCCCTCACATTTGATAGTCTGCATTGCCCTTTATGGGCTTTGCATGTAAATTAAAGAATTGGAGAACATGAGTGATTTACTGGTGGTGTCAATAGATGAAAAAATACAATAGGTGATTTAGTGATAGGGAAAAGAAAACCCTTTCAGTTGTGTGGATGAGCTAAAAGAATATAATGTGAGAACAGGTATTGTGGCATGGTTAATCCACATAACCTGCACATCTTTGGACTGAGGGAGGAAACCTGACCACCTGGAGGAAACCCACACAGTCACAGGGAGAACATGCAAACTCCACACAGACGGTCACCTGAGAATCACTGGAATCAAACCCAGACGCCTGGCTCAGTGAGGCAGCAGTGCTAAACCACAGAGCCACCGTCACTTTTGTTGGTGTTTCACTGTTCCTAATGGGTTGTGCTTGAAATTGCTCTATCAATTAGAAATATGGGTGATTTTTCTTTAAAATCAGCATTGTGTAACAGGATTATTGGACAGAAAAAATACAAAAATACAGCTGAAGAACAGGCAAATCAACAGATGCAATATTGGGTCATGGAGGGGATCTTAATTCCTGACTGCCTGCCCCTTTTTGTGTCGAGATGCCCTTAGAGGTGTGGTGTCCACTAACACTCTCGACACATTTAGAGAGAGGTGGGCATGAGGTGGAAGGATGTCTTGCACACCCTTCCAAATCCTTTTTAATTTTGTTCTCTCCATCTTTACCTACCCTTTCCTTTTGTTATTATTGCAGTGTTCCTCATGGGAAGCTTGTGTAAATTATAAATTTAAGTAGAAACACAGCTGATTTGGTAATAGTTTATTTTAAACAAAAAGAGAATAGGTGGGACTGGTGTACAGAAGGATCTGTAAGACTGAATAGTTAATAAACTTTATTTATTATCAACGAAAGGTGTCTTGGTTTCTATTTCACCAAGTGGCTTTTATCCAAGTTGACAATAACTACTTGCTGTCTGACTAGAACAGCCCTTGTATTGAACAAGATGCACCTGGATATTGATTTTTACTCCACTGAAATTCTAAACTATTCAACCCACATATCAATATGACAACATCTTATTGGGTGGTGTTCATGGCACTCCTCGGTATTAACCCTTATGAACTCATATATTCCCCAAATCTTTTTAGTTCACATTTTATCATTTTGCACACAATTACATTTATCACTCCCTCATCTCCCCACAAGTTCCCCACTTTACAAGTTCAGATCTGGGTGTTTCATTGTTCTCCTGGAATGTATTCTTATCAGACTTGGAAATATGGTAGTTTGCAGTGTAGAAGCTCATTGTTTTTTATTCTCTACCTAACAATCTGAAACCTGTACACCACTTTAAACTGGAGGAGATTTAATCCTTTGGCTTTCCTTCACAGAAGACATCTTCTCTGCTGAAGCAGACAATTTCTCCCTTGCAGTATATTGAAGTATTGAATGCTGGGCATCCCTTCTCAGTGTTGGCCTCCATGGAAGTGTATGCACCTCATCATTTATGTCTGCAGATTTTTATTCTCAAGCTCCTGTAGATCTGTGCTGAGTTATGTAAAACTATGTTGATTGTTTGGACACCCTTGTTTGCCCTCAATGATTTCATTACTGATAATTGATAATCTGGGCAGCTTAGTGGCTCAAGTGGCTAGCACTGCTGCCTCACAAGGCCAAGGACAGAGTTTAATTCCACCTCAAGCGATTGTGGGGAATTTGCATGTTCTCCCTGTGTCTGCGTGGGTTTCCTCTGGGTGCTCTGGTTTCCTCCCACAGTCCAAAGATGTGCAGGTTAGGTGAATTGGCCATGGGAAATGAGGGATTGGGTAGGGGAGTGGGTCTAGGTGTGATGCTCTTCAGGGTGTCAATGTGGACTCGATGGGCTGAATGGCCAGCTTCCACACTGTAGGGATTTTATTCAATGATTAAAATGTTCATGTCCTCAGTTCTGATTTTTGAGAATTGCTTTTTGCTTGGATTGATCTCTTTCACGGTTACTGAAGACACTTCTTGGAAAGATAATGAAATCAAATATTTTGCTTGAAACTGTCTCTTCCAAATCACCTCAGCATCTAATATCAGATTTGAACATGTGATAGCTATTTGTATTATATGCTGAGTTACATCAGTTATAGCTTTGCTATTTTGTTTAAGTGGATGTACAACTCAGTGGCCATTTCATTGCTATATCTGTTCACAAACCTTGCTGATTCATGCAGTGTAAAAGCTCTTTGGTATTGATAACACTGGAAAACAGTTCTGCAAAACCAATATATTCACAGCTTCTCGTCTCCTTGACAGTACAGAATAAATTTCTTTCATCAACATAGTGAACCTAAATGTATTCCACTTTCTGTTCAGTTTCTGCCATTGGTTTAGGGAGTGCTGTAAATCTTCTACACTCTATTCTTTGTTTCACAGGTTTCTGTTCAGCAGAGTTGCTGCTCTGTTTTGCTATACTTGGGGGTTTTTCCACATTTTGTGGCGAAAATGGATGACTTTCACCTTTATCGCAGCTTCACTGGATGAATTCCAATGAGCCTAATACTTAAAAAAAATCACTCCTACAACCTGAATGGCTTCACTGAATATATCCCTGTGCCTGGGCTTAAAAAGCTATTCCTACTTTCGTGTCAGTTTTAGTAAATGACTCTATTCACAGCTTTAAGCGATAAATCCAACCGTGTTAATGGCATCCTCGCAATGATTCACACCGTCTGCATCTCTGAAATTGATCCCTGTTTCTCTCAGCTTTCTTTTTATCTGGACAATTCTTGCACCCACAGTTGAAATAAATGCTTCCCACCTTTAAAACAGTTTTCATGAAGAACCCTCTGACTTTTCTGCAGCCTCAATGAAGTCTCCAAAATTCTTCTCCCATTAGATCAGGGTGTTTTAGGCTTCCAATCTACTCCTTGTCACTTTAGTTCTGTATTTCTGATGTCTTCTTGTCTGTGAGCTCAGTTTAAATTAATTTTGTGGCCCATGATTTCTCTTATTTTTGCCATATCCTGTGCTGCCTGTCTGCGATAACCATGATGGTTGAAGACAGCTGTCCGTACATTCCTTACCTTTTGCTTTCCTAACCTGTGCTCGTTCCTAAAGATTTTATTTCCCATCAAAGATTTTAACTTTATTCATGGCGTTTTTGACATCCATTTCCCTCCTCTGAACCCAGCCTCAGGACTGCTCCTACAGACCAATACCTCGCAAAGCATTCTGTATCTGCTTTAAAGGAACAAATTCACCTTCTCCAGTAAGTTACTAATTTTTCTGTTGCTATACCTCTTACCAGGTCTAAAATGTTTTTTTTTTCCCCCATTTACTGTCGACTCTTCCTTGTTGAACCTTATCACAGGGATTTCTTGTTTAAGGTTCTTCCATGTTCAGCTCTTCACTGCTGCTGAACGTCTACATAAATGGATGACTTAAAGCTGAGTCTGAAGATGCTAAAAAGTCTGCACACCTTCACTGCTGCCACATATTGTATGAGGCAGCCAAACTAAACCCCCACTACTGTTCACCATGTGTGTAGCAGCTAATCTGCACCTTACCCCCATGTGGTAGGTGTGTTGCCATCATTTTAAGTGTGGGAATCCACAGGGTCTGCTCAGTCTAGTGTGTTTGGGGAAAGCCATTTTCTAGTCTAAATAAAAGAGACTCTTGTATTGAACAAGGGGTTTATTGCATAATAGCAACTATCAACATGGTTGATAGTTACATCAACATGATATTATCTGTAAGAACATCTGTGAGGGATAATTCTTATAGTGCAGTGGTAATGTCCTTATATCTGGGCCAGAAGACCTGATTTCAAGTCCCACCTGCTCTAGAAGGTTGTAATACCATCTTTGAACAGATTGATTGTAATATATATACTTTTAAAATGTCTATGCAAAGGACCTGACGTTGAGTCTTACTCCTCCAATATCTGAAACGTCATCAAGTTCATTTAACATCATCATATTGGGTGGTGTTGATGTCTTGCCTCAGAAACCAAATAAAGTTACTGACTATGCATTCCAAGGATAACTTGATTACTTTGTGTTTGGACAGTAGTTACCATCTAAAGCTCACATATTGAGGATCCCATTGTGCAAGTGATTAGACTTAATATCCTGTCTCCAACAGTTGCACAGCTCAAATGATTGCCACATGTGCCTTGTTAATGAGACAGGAGATGCAACTACTTCAAACTTAATATCCCTACCATTTAGAAGCAGTCCATCCAAGATATTGAGTCCACAGTAACCCTTCGAAGACCATCCCACCCAGATTCATCTCCCTACCCCATCCCCATAATTCAAGGGGCATGAAAAAGGCTTGGCAGGAAGGATTAGGGAGAACCCAAAGGCATTTTACTCATATGTGAGGAATAAGAGAATGATCAGGGAGAAAGTAGGCCCTGTCAGGGATAGTGTAAGGAACTTGTGTGTGGGGTCTGAGCAGATTGGGGAGGCCCTAAATGAGTTTTCTGCTTTAGTATTCACTAAGGAAAGGGACCTTATTATGGATGAGAACTTTGAGGAGCTGGGAAACAGGTTTGAACAGATCAAGATTAATGAAGTTGATGTGCTGGAAATTTTGGCAAATATTAAGATTGATAAGTCCCCAGGGCCAGACCAGATTTATCCTAGGTTGCTCCAGGAAGCGAGAAAGGAGGTTGCTAAGCCGCTGGCAAAGACCTTTGCTTCCTCACTCTCCATGGGAGTCATACTGGAGAACTGGAGGGAGGCAAATGTTGGCGACTATAGACCAGTCTGTGGTCAGCAAGATTTTGGAAATGAGGGATAGGATTTATGACTATTTGGAAAAGCATAGCGTGATTAAAGGCAGTCAGCACGGCTTTGTGAGGGGCAGGTCATGACTCACAAACCTTCTTGAGCTCTTTGAGGAGGTGAAGAGACAAGTCGACGAAGATTGAGTAGTGGATGTGGTGTATATGGACTTCAGCAAGGTATTTTAGATTAGATTAGATTAGATTACTTACAGTGTGGAAACAGGCCCTTCGGCCCAACAAGTCCACACCGACCCGCCGAAGCGAAACCCACCCATACCCCTACATTTACCCCTTACCTAACACTATGGGCAATTTAGCATGGCCAATTTACCTGACCTGCACATCTTTGGACTGTGGGAGGAAACCGGAGCACCCGGAGGAAACCCATGCAGACACGGGGAGAACGTACAAACTCCACACAGTCAGTCGCCTGAGGCGGGAATTGAACCCGGGACTCTGGCGCTGTGAGGCAGCAGTGCTAACCACTGTGCCACCGTGCCGCCCACAAGGTTCCCTATGGTAGGCTCATTCATAAAGTCAGGAGGTATGGGATACAGGGAGATTTGACTGTCTGGATTCAGAATTGGTTGGCTGACAGAAGGCAGAGAGTCGTTGTAGATGGAAAGTATTCTGCCTGGAGGTCAGTGGTGAGTGGTGTCCCACTGGGCTCTGTTCTTGGGCCTCTGCTCTTTGTAATGTTTATAAAAGACTTGGATGAGGTGGTTGAGGGGTGGGTTAGTAAATTTGCTGATGACACAAAGGTTACAGGTGTTTTTAATAGTATCAAAGGCTATTGCAGGTTGCAGTGTGACAGACAGGATGCAGAGCTCGGCTGAGAAATGGCAGATGGAGTTCAACCTGGATAAATGAGAAGTGATGCAGTTTGGAAGGTTGAACTTGAATACTGAATACAGGGTTAAGGACAGGATTCTTGGCAGCGTGAAGGAACAGAGGGATTTTTGTGTTCAAGTGCATAGATCCCTCAAAGTTGATATGGTTGTTAGGAAAGCATATGGTGTTTAGGCTTTCATTAACGGGGGATCGTGTTTAAGAGCCACGAGGTTTTTCTGCAGCTGTACAAGACTCTGGTGAGACCACACTTAGAATATTGTGTCCAGTTCTGATCGCCCTATAATAGTAAAGATGCGGAGGCTGTGGAGAGGGTGCAAAGAAGGTTTACCAGGATGCTGCCTGGACTGGAGGGCTTGTCTTATGAAGAGAGGTTGAATAAGCTCAGACTTTTCTTGCTGGAGAGAAGGAGGAAGAGAGGTGACCTGATCGAGGTATACAAGGTATTGAGAGACATGGATAGAGTCAATAGCCAGAGTTTTTTCCCCAGGGTCGGATGGATTGGCATAAGGGGTCATAGTTTTAAGATATTAGGAGGAAGGTATAGAGGAGACGTCAGAGGTAGGTTCTTTACGCAGAGAGTTGTGAATGCATGGAATGCATTGCCAGCGGTGGTGATGGAAGCAGAGTCATTGGGGACATTTAAGTGACTGCTGGACATGCACATGGAGAGCAGTGAATTGAGGGGTGCGTAGGTTAGGTTATTTTATTTTAGATTAGGAATAATCCTCGGCACAACATTGTGAGCCAAAGGGCCTGTTCTATGCTGTACTTTTCTATGTTCTATGTTCTAACCCCAGCATTTACCATGGCTAATCCACCTAACCTGCACATCTCTGGACACTATGGGCAATTTAGCACAGCCAATTTACCTAACCTGCACATCTTTGGATTGTGGGAGAAAACTGGAGCACCTGGAGGAAACCCACGCAGTCACAGGGAGAATGTGTAAACTCCACACACATCTGCCCAAGTTGAGTTATTGAAACCGAGCCCCTGGCTCTGTGTGGCAGCAGTGCTAACCACTGAGCCACTGAGACTACTAATTAACTGAAGTAATTGTCTTTGATACATTTTGCAGAAAGACTCTGTCCATTTTCAAGAAACTGAAATGTTGAATGCCAAATAATGCAAATTCTGATGTACTTATGATTTGTCTGGATAGTGTACAAAACTATACGTTTTAGTGTATTTCGGTACATGTGACAATAATAAGTCAAATCAAATCAAATCAACTTGGGTCGCTATCTTTGGTGGTAATCTCACATTGATTAGATTTGATTCCCTACAGTGTGGAAACAGGCCCTTTGGCCCAACAAGTCCACACCGACCGTCCGAAGAGTAACCTGCCCAGACCCATTTCCCTCTGACTAATGTACCTAACACTATGGGCAATTTAGCATGGCCAATTCACCTGACTTGCACATCTTTGGACTGTGGGAGGAAACCAGAGAACTCGGAGGAAACCCATGCAGACACAGGGAGAATGTGCAAACTCCACACAGACAGTCACCCAAGGCTGGAATCAAACCTGGGATCCTGGCGCTGTAAGGCAGCAGTGCTAACCACTGAGCCACCTTTAGAGTTATTTTAGAAGTCCAATTTAAGTTTCCAGCCTGATAATTAAAAGTTATGATTTAACATCAGAAAGTATTCATGACAATGGAGAAAGGTAAAAGTTTGCTGAACAAACTAGGTTGGACCATTTTTCAAAAAAAGTCAATCATTAACTTCAAGTATCGTTGGTTTTTCATTACCTTTCCTTTGATTAGCTCTCCAGTTACCACTATCAAATTAGATAACAGTGAGGCTGTCAACTAATCTTCAATCTGTACCAAACTCGAAATGCCATTTTCACTCAGTCAGTGTGTTTCCAAGATAAGATGAGAAAGCAATTTTCATAACACCTCATTATATATTCATTTGAATCTGACCTGGAATTTTATCACAATAGAAAGGCTATCGATAATGGCAAAAATAGTAAAAGAGTTCAAAACTTGCAAGTACCATCCCTGAACACAGCACATCTCATTTTCATGGAGGCGGGAATAAGTTCAGGTCAGGATTCAACCAGGCACAGTTTACAGAGACAGCTAGCCATTAAGATTAGTAACTTCTTCCACTCCCATGTACATTTGGTGAGCCCAGAGTGTGACACCCAAAATGTGCAGAGTTCACCTGGTAACAGCAACTCTGAACTTTGTGCATTTCACTGGGTAGCCAGGATACCCCTTTGGAAATGATTATGAGACACATATGGTGAAAGTCAGATGATCTTTGGGGAAGTAAGATGCCTTTAGGAATGATTAAAAGTAGCATGCAAATACATAAAAAGTTCTTGAATTCTTACCTCCAAGCTCACTGGGACTGTCAATATTGGAATTGTCAGGAGGTCTATCAAAATCGACGTTTGAAGTTTCAAAAGTAACTGTCAAATGGACCAATCAAGAAGGTCTGCCAAACCTGCTAAACAGGCCTATAAAGAAGGAGAAAGTGAGGACTGCAGATGCTGCAGCTCAGAGTCGAGAGTGCAGTGCTGGAAAAGCACAGTAGGTCAGGTAGCATCCGAGGAGGAGGAGAATCGATATTTCAGGCATATCAGATAACAATGACGCTTGCAAAGGCTAACTCAACTAATCTTCAATCTGTACCATACTCTAAATGTCAGTTTCACTCAGTAAGTGTGTTTCCAAGATAAGATGAGAAAGTAATTTTCATAACACTTCATGCGTAAAGAAGGCCTGTCAAAAACAACCGTCAAAGGAACTGTCAAGAGTTCAAGGCATTTAAAAATTCCACTCTTTAAATTTTGGAGAAAGATTGTCTAAAATGTTAAAATAAAGTTAGTCCTTTTACTTCTCTCTGTTGACATAAGCCTGCAGACTTCCATTACTGGATTAGAGTTGCATGATTGATTTCACAACCATCCATTATCACATTCTGTTGCCTGCCATTTTATCATTTTATTGATGCCTCCTAATCATTATAGACTCTTTAGAGTAGCGATTATAGATTCATTCAAATGCTTGTTATAGGGAGTTATATACTTGAATGAAGTGCATGGCCTTATAGGGCTTTATTTAGTTGAAACAATGTAACTGCAGTTTTTTTTTCATGAATTAGAATGTTTCTTTTCTCAATATAGTGAAGAGTGTAATGTACCCTTTAAACATTATCTAATAACCTTTATTTTGTCTAATCTCTGCTTTGGTCCTGAAATCTGTCCAGGATGGATATTAGTTGAGTTGGCTTCATAGATACAAATGCAGAAGATCATAGCTGGGGGATGTGTTGTCATAAATTTACACTTAGTTGGCATAGAAGCTAGGAAGTCCCATGGGGAGGAGGGCATATTTAGGCTTGAATGGGGCTAGGTACAGGCATGAATGATGTATAGTTTGCATGTTGGTGGGAGTTTTGAGAGGGTTTAATGGGTGAGAAATGTCAGCAAGGAGCCAGTGCATCAAGGCAAGCCTTCCTTCTAACATGCTTTCACAACCAGTAGTCTCCAGTCTCACTCCATGGCATTCAGCTGGTGTCCTGATTTAGCCTTACCCATTGCCCTTCCTCGTACCAAAAATCCATCATTCCGGCAGCCACTTTCAATGGTTTTGATGGTTTGGGAATTCTAGAAAAACCAGTCACCTCCTGTTTAAACAGTACACAAAAATAGGTTTTTAATCTAAAGATAATAAGTTAGGAACGTAAACCACTCATGTTGCATGTTTTCTTATGGGTAAGTTCTTTATATTGAGCATGGTATTTTCCAGGAACTTATTAGAAATACTAAATGAGCTATAATTGTATAGTTCACATGAACAATTGATGTTTCCAAAAATGAAATATTGACATTACTGCCTGGAATGTGATGGACGTGGGTTTAAGTGAGGCATTCAAGAGGACATTGGACAAATATTTTGATTGAAATGGCATGCAACATTACGGAGGTAAAAGCAGGAAACTGGAAGTAATTAATGATGCTCAGTTAAGGAACGGCTTAATAGGCTGAATAACCTCTTGTTGCACTGTAACACTTCTTTGAGTTTATAATCCCTTACCTGATCCTTCTCTGCCTCATATTTTGGAGAATATCACTGTTTGTGCTATATAGATCTCCTTGACAGACTGAATGCAGAACTTTGAGGTTCTCCTTATATTGGATGCAGTTTCCTCATCAAAAAGCCCTGCGGTACGCAGTTCAGAAACTTAGAATAGCCACAGGCTCCAGCCTTGCATTTCGATTACTGCTAGTAATTTTGTTTTTTTATTGTTGGGAAAGGTTTTTATTCTTCTCCATGGGCCTGTGCTTGTCCCAGTTACATGATCACTGAATGTAAGATGCTTGTAACCATCACTCAAACAGTGCAGATGCTGGGAAATACTCAAGGAATGTAGTCTACCTCAAATGAATGACACTTGGAAAATGCTCCAGCTATGTTCTTGTGTACTCCTGGTTGGCTTTCCAACTTCCAGCTACCTAATGAAGGAGCAGCGCTCTGACAACTAGGATTTCCAAATAAGCCTGTTAGACTATAATCTGGTTTTGTGTGATTTTTAACTTTGTCCACAGCAGTCCAACACTGGCACCTCCACATCACAACTTCTTCCTGACCAAGTTCTGCTGAAATTTGACTCTGAGTGGTGGATGGGAATCATGTGATTCCAGTTTGGAAAAAAAACTCCCTTTCTAGCACACTTTAATAAATCCTACAAATTATGTTCTGAACACAGGAAGCTAAATTTATTTTCAAGGAAATCACCTGAGAAACCCAACAAGCTCATGTTACACCTTGATGTTTTGAACAAAATCTGCTTACTTTGAGTGAACTAATAGTGGTTTCCCGGGATCTTAAGTCTTTCAAACTTTGCAACAAATCGAAGAGGCCACGCTTGTCAGTGATTACAAGAATTTCTGGAAGTTACCAGTACTCAGACTGAAGCCTGCTGGTTTGCATTTTCTTAGCTAAAAGTCTCGGAACATGCCTGTTCAGGCTCTTTAAATTGGAAGAGGCTACAAATAGAAATTATTCATAAAAATGTATTTTAAATGTCAAACAAATCCCTATTATTTTTGCAAGCTTTTATATTTTAGTTGCAATTCCAATTGTAAGCATTTAAAACATGGAAAATATACAAGACATTGTTTAACAACAGCTGGTGTTTTATGTTCAGTTCTAAGTATTGCTCTTTAGTGTGTGAAGGCATTGGAGACAGTGAGGAGAAGATTCACGAGAATGGTTCCAGGGAGGAGTAATTTCAGTCATGGAGATAGGCTGGGACTATTTTCCTTGGAGAAAAGAAGGCTGAGAGGAGATTTGATAGTGGTATTCAAAATCATGGAAGGGTCCAGGCAGTAGTAGAAAGGGAGAAATTGACCTCTACTTGTGAAAGGAATAACAACAAAAGGGTACAAATTTAAATTAATTAGCAAAAGAAGCAAAGGTGGCAAAAGGAAAAAAATGTTCACAGAGCGAATGGTTAGTGTTTGCAACGCACTGCCAATCGGGGAGTGTGGTGAAGACAGATTTAACTGGAGTCTTTAATTGAGGGAATTAGACTGTTATTTTAAAAGGAATAATGTGCAGGATTATGTGGAAAGGGCAGGAGAATGCCATTAACTGAACTGCTCATTCAGAGTGCCAACAGCGAATTGATGTGCTGAGTTCCTTCCTTTTGCACTTTAATAATTCTGTGATCAGTGAATTAGTGCAAAAACCCACATGGTGGCTAAGAGGGTGTTTCATTTTAATTGCCCACCTTTTTTCTATTGGTAGATTTTACCAACTGCTGATTTCTGATGAAGGGGTTACATCATATCCTTAATATGCCCCTACTGGAGGTTTACCACCTCATTTTCCTCCTTTCTGATTGCGACATGATTTCCTCTTAAACTCTGATTTGCTGTTGATTTTGAAATATGAAACTTGAGCTAAAAATACTGCAAGAAAGTTGCACATACAAAGAACAGACAATGTGTGCCTCAGCTGGGTTTTGTATGTATTATCGGTTATCCTATTGTATTACTTAGTTAGTCAGATGGTATTCTGCTGCAGATGTGAAGCTGTGTCTTTTTATGGTCACAAAGTCAAATTGTTGTCAATTTTACAGCTTTCCATGTAATTATGTTCTGAGGAAGCTGTGGATATTGAATTTTCTTTTGTAAGTTTTGGGCTCTGGATCAGAAACCCCATCATTAAATCATTAGTTTTCTTACTCTTTCCTTTAATTTGAAATACTCAGATTGCTGCACCTTTTAAACAAAAATATCTACATAGTATGTCTTATGTGTTTATATTATTCTCATTAGTGAGCACCAATTCTATTTGACTTCCAGGTTATCTTCACTCACTGTGGTTGACACTTAGCTTTCAGGATACTAAACGTAAGCAATTTTCCAATAACCATTTTCAGCTCCTGGAATTGACTTGTGTCTGCATAGGATTTTCCCCACATCTTGGACAATCAGAATATCACAGCAGACCTTGCATTAGATTTAAACTGGATAGTGAACAAAAGATAAGCAGCATAAGGCCAGGTGACACAGGAACAGAAGTAGGCTGTTCAACTGATCAAGTCCACTCTGCCATTCAATGAGATCATGGCTGATCTGATCATCCTTAATTCCAATTTCCTACCTTTCCTCCATAACCCTTGTTTCCCTTACTAATTGAAAATTGAAAATCAATCTTAGCTTTGAATATACTTAATGACCCGATCTCTACAAACACTTATGCTAACAAATTCCACAGATTCGCTTCTCTCTGAGAGGAAAATAACTCCCCCTCATAACTGGGCTACACCTTACTCTGAGGTTATGCCCTCTGGTCTGAGATATGCCCACAAGGAGAATGACCTCTCAGCATCTACCCTGTCAAACGCCTAAGAATCTTATGTTTCAATAAGGTCTCCTCTCATTCTTCAAAACACAATGTATACTTAAATTCTCCTCTTAAGCAAGTCCCTCCATATCTGGGATCAGCCTAAAGAACTTGCTCCAGACTGCCTCCAATTCCAGAATATCTTTCCTTAGTTAATGAGAACAAAAGTGTTCACAGTACTGCAACTGTGGTCTAATTAGTGTCTTGTATAATTTTAACAAGAACGTCCCTATTTTTCTAGTCCATTTCTTTTGAAATAAAAGCTAACACTTCATTTGTCTTCCTGATGCTGAACTTGAATGCTAGCTTTTTGTGATATATGCACAAAATCCCTCTGTGCTGCAGTTTTCTGCAGTCTTTCTCAATTTAAATAATATTCAACACTTTTATTGTTCCTACCAGAGTATAAACCCTCAGATTTTCCCACTTTATATTCAGGGGCAGCATGGTGGCTCGTTAGTTAGCACTGCTGTCTCATAGTGCTAAGCATCTGGATTCAATTCCAGCCTTGGGCAACTGTCTGTGTGAAGTTTGCACATTCTCCCTGTGTGATGCGGGTCTCCTCCAGGTGCTCTGGTTTCCTCCCACAGTCCAAAGATATGCAGTTTAGGTGAATCGGCCATGCTAAATTGCCCATAGCATTCAGGGGTGTGTAGGTTAGGTGCATTATTCAGGGGAAATGTAGGGGAATGGGTCTGGGTGGCTTACTCTTTGGAAGGTCAGTGTGAACTTGTTGAGTCTAACGGCCTATTTCCACACTGTAGAGATTCTATGAATTCCATGTGCCAATTTTTTTGCCCACGTACTTAAGCTGTTTAATTCCCTCTACAGGCTCTTTGTGTCATCCTCACCAATGCCTTCCCATTTATTTTTGCATCATTCACAAATTTGGCTGTAGTTCATTCATTTCCCTCATCCACGTCATTAATATCTACTGTAAATAACTGTGGCCACAGCACTGATCTTTGTGGCACTCCATTAGTTACAGTTGCCATTCTGAAAATATCCCCCTTATCCCAACTTCTAAAGCCAGCCAATCCTTTATCCATTCTAATACATAATCCCCCACATGCTCTGATCCTATTAAGTAGCATACCATGTGATACCTTAGTAAATACCTTTTGGAAATCCAAATATATTGGATTTACAGATTCACCTTCATCTATACTGCTCGTTGCTTTCTCAAAGAATTTTTTATAGATTTGTAAGAAATTATTTCCTCTTTAGGGAGGTATGCTGACTCTGCTTGATCATATTATGTATTTCTAAATACCCTGCTATTACATTCTTTATAACACACTAACACTCTTGTAAAGAGAAATTTTAAGCTAACTAGCCTACAATTACCTGTCTTTGTCCCTTTCCTTTTTGAATAAAGGTGCTGAATACAGGTCGTTCTGTCATAATGCGCTTTTTGTCAACACAAATTTACTATAACACGATTGACAAATTAGGGACGCTGTTTCTACAGTGTGAACTTTTAAAACCTATATTGATGTAATGCGATTACAGCGCCAACACTTTAAGCGCTGTTTCTAAAGCACGATTTTCCATAATGCAGGGTTACATAAGAACTCAATCATCGCACTATAGAAGAACTGACTATAGGCATTTTTCCAATTCAAATAAACAACAGAAACAACTGAAGGTATTCACAATAAAATGTAGCCATATCTATGTTGTAACGTTCTAATTTGGCGTCTTTCAGTCTTCATATGATCAAACTTCTAAGTTTTATTAAACAACATCAATTGATTACCTAAACATGATGGTAAGGGTACAGATCAGCATTTTCTATGCTTTATAGATTCAAACCTCCCAGAAAACTAATAGCCAAAACTACTGAGCTATATCAAAGCTTATCTCATAGACTTACATGAATATCCATTGATACTCTATCTCGATCATCAACACTGAAGGAAGCAAGGGCTGTGTGGTCTATCATGAGTCAGGAGCATGATGGAGTGATTACTTCATGCCTAGAAAGACACAGCTGCTCAAAAGCATTGAGAACAAAGCACTCTCAGTGCTCTGGCCATGGGACCCAATGCATTAGGAGCCTTCATTGTTTACAATGCAGCAATATACTAACCTTCCTTCAATGTGGGAATATAATAGCCTCTGAATCTTCCTTCAAGTTATGTCTTCAGTATGGAGCACACTGTCTTCACCATTCTGTGAATTACCTGGAATTTCTTGGCCAATATCATCAGGGAGCATCATCACTATAAGGTCTGCAGGAGATCAAAAACAAAATGTACCATTTTTCTGGACTACTAGGGATAGGCAATATATGCAGCAAAGTCCAGGTTTTATTTTAAAATTTCAGCTAGACCCAATATATAGCTCAGTTGCTAAAAATAAATATTTAAGCTTGCTTAGACTTAATCAGATGGGAAAGTTCAGTTTTAGAGCCCTTAGAATTTCATAGAATCCCTACAGTGTGGAAACAGGCTATTTGGCCCAACAAGTCCACATCAACCCTCCGAAGAGTAACCCACCCAGACCCATTCCCCTAACTAATACACCTAATCTACACATCCCTGTACACTATGGGCAATTTAGCATAGTCAATTCACCGAACCTGCACATCTGTAGACTGTGGGAGGAAGCTGGAGCACCCGGAGACACGGGGAGAATGGGCAAACTCCACAGTCACCTAGGACTGGAATTGAACCTGGGTCCCTGGCACTATGAGGCAGTTGTGCTAACCATGGAGCCACCATGCTGCCCTTGACTTGCGAAATTATAAAATACATTCTATTATGCAGCCAGTGCCCTACTGAAGTTAAGCTTAAGATATATCAACTGTACAGGACAGTGAGAGTCACTCTGACACTGGTTATGATGTTTCTGACATACAACATAGCAACTTTAAGGGATAAAAGTGTTAAGATGGTGACATCCATTATCCAGACATCAATGTCCTTAAATAGCGTTAAAAATTTATGTTCTTCTTGTGCCCAACTGACTCTTCATAATTGAGTTTTTTTAAAGTATTACTTATAATGCAGACAATCAAATTAGGAGCAGGGGTAGGCCATTTGCCAACTTTGAGTCTCCTCTGATCAGATTATGAACCCAACTCCACTTTCTTCACCAGTGCCCACCACCCATTCCCCCTATAACCTTTAACACAATCCAGCCATTTAGTTTTAAGATGCCATTTTCAATCTTCATGTTGAATTATCTATTTCAATAGGGTTTCATCTATTTAATTGGAATAAATAAAAAAACTGTAGATGCTGAAGATTTGAAACAAAAACAGAAATTGCAAAAGAAACTTCGCAGCTCTGTCGGTATCTGTGAAGAGAAAGCAGAGTTAATGTTTTGAGTCCATTGATTCTTCTTCAGGACTGAACTTCTGAAGAAGGGTCACTGGACTTGTATGTTAGCTTGGTATCTCTCCATACATGCTGCCAGACATGATGAGTTTCTCCTGCAATTTCTGTTTTTTTTCATGTATTTCATATTTTTTTCACTCGAGTTTTTTTTAATTGCTGTCTCCCAAAACAAGGTAGGAAAATTACACAATATATAATAGCTGATTGTGAAGTGAAACAAATTGCATATTTAGGAGTGGAAGAGTTTAGCAAATGTGTAAATGCTTTTTTGAAAATTGCTGCTTTCCAGCTTAGATTTATCAAAAGGAGACTACTCTCATTCCCTTTCTTCTACACTCCATTCACCTTCCATACAAGCATTGATATCCTCACGCCATTATTCTTTGGATTATTGAGTATTGTTCTGTCAAAAAAATGCCATAATGAAGAGCATTGAAACAAAAAATCCCTATAGTGTGGAAGCAGACCATTTGGCCTATCGAGCCCACACTGACTCTCTGAAGAGCATCCTACCCAGATCTAGCCCTTACCCTGTATCTCTGCATTTCTCATGACAAATCCATCTAACCTACACATCTCCAGACACGATTGGTAATTTGCTGGAAATGTGTTGCTGGAAAAGCGCAGCAGGTCAGGCAGCATCCAGGGAACAGGAGAATGAAGAAGGGCTTATGCCCGAAACGTCAATTCTCCTGTTCCCTGGATGCTGCCTGACCTGCTGCGCTTTTCCAGCAACACATTTCCAGCTCTGATCTCCAGCATCTGCAGACCTCACTTTCTCCTCAACGATTGGTAATTTAGCTTGGCTAGTCCACCTTTAAGGAAGCAAAAATATTTTTTGTGTGAATATGCATATTGCATTACTTTTAAGTTTCCTTTCGATGCAATTTCTGGGAGCAACTGCCCTTTGCTGTTTTGGTACTAGGACTGCCTTTTAATTGACAATTGCATTGCTTCCTACTTGAATATGTGATTTTGATATTCTAGTTTATCAGCCAATACCTTCTGTAGGATTTGCTTTCTAATTAGTTTTACATATTCTATTTTTACCTCAACCAGTTTCTTATTTGGTTTTGTGCCTCATTATCCAATTTATTTGTCAGCAACTCAGAGCACACTGTCCACAGCAATATTAAAATACACTCTCATTGTGTCTATCTTCTGGTCATTTGGGTTGTTTAATGTATCACTTGTGTGAATTTGTGCATATCATGATCTGTTTTCTGTTTATCCCAGAGTTATTGCATCCACAATTGCAGGAATCTCAACGTGTTGTTTGTTACTCACATTAGCCACACTCCACTTTTGGTGCATACCTCTACCTTTACCTCCCACTTCTCTCCCATCCATATATCTACTTGTTGTTTCTTCACCCACCAGTGAAACCCTCCCAGAGAGAGATGGAGAGACAATGGGTATCTGTTTGGATGGTAAAGGAAATTTAATTCGGAATCACAGACAAAGAAATGAATCGAGTCTCCACATTCCTTCTTATTACCTTCCAAACCTGCTCACATTTGTGAAAATTCAGCTTCTTCTCCTAAAAGCATCTCACTGTAGTTCCACTTAAATGAGCTCTGTTTCAAGTGTTGTGTGTGAAATAACTCCCCAAAGACCGGTATCCCATTACCAAGTCACTCTTAATTTACCTATGGAAAGTCCTTGACACCAATCCAGCTCCCTCAGAGCTAGCTCTCAAAGTGTCAGGATGTCTGTTTTGATCTGTCAGCTAAGGGTCCCTGAATGGACCAGATCAACAGCCCCAATCAGAGAACTCATAGTCAATAAGATCCACCTGGCTGACTACATTACAATCACGCATCCCTCCCCCTCTGTGTCCAAGGACATAGGCTGATTCTATTCTAAACAGCCCAACCTGGGATGTTTTAGCACCGGATCAGGTTCCTCCAACTCTGCCAAGGAAAAGAGCAACATAAAACACACAGTAGCTAGTCCCTTGCTCACGGAATGTCTCGGAAGAAATCCATTTTTTTCTTCAGGCGGTAAAGGTGTCAAAGCTGTGATATCTGCCATTTCCATCTTCAAAGCTTGACAGAGGTGGTAAACCCAGGGGTTGCACCAGCCTTTCTGGCTGTTTGGAGGAGCTGAGCATGTTTTGCTTCTGCCACATTTGCAAGTTTTCAGCTTTCATATGGTCCATGTGCTTGTCCACATCCTCCACCACCTCCAAGACTTCCATTTTCCCAGCCTCCAATGCCTCATCTTCACCATGGACATCCAATCCTTCTGCACCTCCAACCGCCATGACCAGGACCTCCAAGCCCTCTGTTTCTTCCTCTCCCAATGTCCCCACCAGTAGCCTTCCACTGACGCTCTCATTTGTTTGGCTGAACTGGTCCTCACCCTTAACTATTTCTCCTCCGAATCCTCCCACTTCCTTCAGACAAAAGGGGTAACCATGGGCACCCGCATTGGCCCCAGCTATGCCTGTCTCTTTGTTGGCTAAGTAGAGCAGTCCATCTTCTGTAGTTACACCAGCACCACTCCCCAACTCTTCCTCCGCAACATTGATGACTGCATCGGCGCCATTTCGTGCTCCCGTGAGGAAGTTGAGCAGTTCATCAACTTTACCAACACATTCCACCCTGACCTTAAATTCACCTGGACCATCTCTGACACCTCCCACCCCTTCCTCGACCTCTCCATCTCCATCAATGACGACCGACTTAACACTGACATTTTTTACAAACCCACCAACTCCCACAGCTACCTGAATTACATCTCTTCCCACCCTGCCTCCTCAAAAATGCTATCCCCTATTCCCAATTCCTCCGCCTCTGCCATATCTGCTCCCAGGAGGACCAGTTACCACAGAACACACCAGATGACCTCCTTCTTTAAAGACCACAATTTCCCTCCCCACGTGTTTGAAGACGCCCTCCAATGCATCTCATCCATGTCCCACACATCCGCCCTCAAATCCCACCCCTCCAACTGCAACAAGGACAGACCCCCCTCACCTTCCACTCCACCAACCTCCACATAAACCACATCATCCGCTGACATTTCTGCCATCTACAAATGGACCCCACCACCAGGGATATATTTCCCTCCCTACCCCATCCACTTTCCGCAAAGACCAATCCCTCCGTGACTACCTGGTCAGGTCCACGGTCCCCAACAGCCCACCCTCCCCTCCTGGCATCTTCCCTGCCACCACAGGAATTGCAAAACCTGCGCCTACACCTCCCCCCTCATTATCCAAGAACCCAAAGAAGCCTTCCACATCCAACAAATTTCACCTGCACATCCACTATGTCATTTATTGTATCCGTTGCTCCCGATGCGGTCTCCTTTACATTGGGGAGACTGGATGCCTTCTCGCAGAGCACTTTAGGGAAAATCCCCAGGAAACCCACACCAACCCCACTGCCCCATGGCTGAACATTTCAACTCCCCCTCCCACTCTGCCAAGGACATGCAGGTCCTGGGTGTCCTCCACCGCCACTCCCTCACCACCCAAAGCCTGGAGGAAGAATGCCTTATCTTCCACCTCGGAACACTTTAACCCCAGGGCATCAATGTGGACTTCACCAGTTTCCTCATTTCCCCTCCCCTCACTTTACCCCAATTCCAACCTGCCAGCTCAGCACCATCCTCATGACCTGTCCTACCTGCCAATCTTCCTTCCCACCTATCCGCTCCACCCTCCTCTCCGACCTATCACCTTCATCCCCACCTCCATCCACCTATTGCACTCTTAGCTACCTTCTCCCCAACCCCACCCCCCTCCTATTTATCTCTCCACCCCGGATGCTGCCTGACCTATGGTGCTTTTCCAGCACCACTCTCATCTTGACTCTGATCTCCAGCATCTGCAGTCCTCACTTTCGCCTTTGTCCAGGAACTACCTAACCGGATTTTATATTCCACTGGACCTGGCCTCATGTCGACCATACCCCTTACCTATGCAGGGCCATTCCCATGGTTCTTAATGCAAATTTCATCCCCTGAGGTAAACAGTCTCGCTTAGCGGAATCTTATGTTCAGTATTGACATCCCTGATGCCATTGCACCCTCACCCCCAGGTCCAGCAAGATCAAACATAACCTGATGTGGAGTCTTCTCCCAGTTAGCATCTATGCTGGAGCTATCCCTGCAGTTGCATGAGAGATGGGCCTATAATCAAAATGGAGCCAGGAAAGTATCTAGTGAAGCTGTAGACTGCTTCTTTCAGCCTACCTTCAAAATTTAGATCATTGTTTCTGCCATTGGATGATGGATGGTATGGAGCTGTCCTTATGTGCCAGATGTCTTTTGACTTTAGGAAATACTCAAATTTCCTGTTGATAAACAATGGCCCATTATCTGTGACCAATACTTCTGGGAGACCGTGTATTTCACAGTTTTTCTATTGTTGTCCCCATGTTTGATGAATGAACTCTATGCACGTCCAAGCACTTTGTGTGGGCATCCACAATAAGAACATTGAGCGCATGTAAGGACTGGCATAGTTGACATGTAACTGAGTCCAGGGTTTACTTGGGCATCCCCACAAATGTAGGAAAGCTGCTGGCAATAATTCTTGTCCTTGTTGGCACTCTGGCCACGACCCCACCAACACAGCAAGTCTGCATCCTGGTCACCAGACAAAACTTCTCACCAACATCTTCATTTTGGAAACCCCTGGATGAGTCTGGTGGAGTTCAGTCAGTATCTGGAGGCAACCTTTGCTCAGAACAATCACTCTTGCTCCCCTTAATAATTGTGCATCCTCCTCTGTGATGTGGTCTCTTTGGGTCCAAAAAGGTTTCAGTTCTGGTTGTGACAGCCCTTCAGTTTTCCCCATGACAACCAGCTATTTCAGTTTTGCAAGAACCAGATCTTCCAGTGTCCAAAGTTTGATATTGGCAGCTGTGACTGGGAATGTGTCCAGAAAATTTAAAACCATCACAGACTCTTCCAGTGGCAGTACCACCAGTGCTGTATCTGCCAGCAGGAAGCAGCTCAATGCATTGACATTCACTACTTGGTACAGCTCTGATTTACACATAGCAGCTGCAATACCATTGATTGCCCTCACTTTATCCTCCAACTTATCAATTCTATAACCCAAGTACGTCACTAGGAGTGCCTGGAACACATTTTTCCCTTCTAAAGCATATGCCCACCTGGGAGAAACACCTAAGGGCTACATTCAAGTTCTATATGAGCTCCTTATTAGTATTCCCTGCTATTAACATGTCATCTTGATAAAAAGCGGCCTGGAGTATACTTATAAAATGTTTTCTATCGTTTGCTGAAAGGTTGCACAAGCTGATGATACTGTTAAATAGCAGTCTCATATATTGATATATTAACACCCTTATGGGGTATTCTGAGAATCTTCATCTGTTTTCAATTGTAAGTCTGCACGGCTCTTGTCTAACTTTATGACATACAGCCGTCCTGCCAGCTTTGCGTATAAATCCTCTATGCGAGGGACTGGATAGTTAACCTGCCGAGGAGAGCAGCTTACCGTTTGCTTAAAATCCACACAAAGGGGAAACCGACCCACTGGGCTTCACAATTGGCATGACGCTGCTGTATCCTAGATTGGTTTGATGTTTCCTTTGCTTTCAAGCCTTCTTATTTCTACCTCTACTTTTGCATGTCAGGCAAATGGCACTGGGTGGGCCTTGCCGAATTGTGGAACTGCTTCTTGGTCAGCATGCAAGATAACCTTACATCACTTGATAATCCCTAGACCTTACTGAAAAACTTCGAGATATTTAATTAGGACTTCATTCAGGCAGCTATTTTCTATCAAAAAATGTTGAACCAATCCAAGTGAACCTTTCTCAACCAATTCTGCTCCAGTAAGCTTTGGCCCAAGTCTTTTACTGTAATCAATGTTAACTGAACCAGCTGCTTCTCATAATAGACCGGAAGCAAAATTATACCCTTAATCTATAAAAGTTCCTGGTAAAGGTTCTCAGTCGAGCCGAGGTCTTGCACAAACTTCGGTTTTGCGGTCCAGAGCGAATTTTGTTAAAGACTGGTTCTGCGATCACTGAAATGGCCGTGTCAGTATCAACTTACATTAGAACTGGGTGACCATTTAACCAGACATTTATTTTGATTGGTTCTGATTTGGACGCTGCTAAGCAATTTAACTGTTCCAAACCAGGTGCAGGTGGACTCTCCTGTGCACACCCTGGCAATTTAGGTCTAATGGGACTCTTGCTGACTTGAGTCCACATATTGGACTCGGGGCGGCACGGTGGCACAGTGGTTAGCACTGCTGCCTCACAGCGCCTGAGACCCGGGTTCGGTTCCCGCCTCAGGTGACTGACTGTGTGGAGTTTGCACGTTCTCCCCGTGCCTGCGTGGGTTTCTCTGGGTGCTCCGGTTTCCTCCCACAGTCCAAAGATGTGCAGGTCAGGTGAATTGGCCATGCTAAATTGCCCGTAGTGTTAGGTAAGGGGTAAATGTAGCGGTATGGGTGGGTTGTGCTTCGGCGGGTCGGTGTGGACTTGTTGGGCCGAAGGGCCTGTTTCCACGCTGTAATGTAATCTAATCTAATATTGGTACTAATTACAATGGCTTGCTGGCCTGGATCCTTCAGAATATTTTTAACCATTTGGTCAAGGTTTGGTTTTGGTTTGGGGTTTTTCTGTGGGCTGATCTAGAGTCCCTCTGTTAAGGATGTGGCCTGAGTGAAGCTATGAGATTGCCTTCACTCAAGTGGTCTTCCCCAAGCTCAGTCAGACTTCTAATTCCATCGGAATACCTTGCAATTCATATTCACTGGCTGCATTTTCCAATGATAAATCCAGTCGTAGTGCCTATTTGAAGTCCACTTGGGCTTCAGCTATTGCATGGTTACATCATTAATCCTCCACACCAAATGGTCTCTCAGCATCTCATTAAGGGTTAAATCAAAGTCACATACTTCTGCCAGTCATCTTAACCTGTCAAAAATCCTGATATGGATTCCCTTGGTTCTCAAATTGCCAATAAAAACAACAGTAACTCAGAATTGCTCGGGGTCATAATGTTTCTTAGTGAAATTCAACATCTCTTGAAAAGCTTTAGTATCTGGTACCTCAGGAATGTCAGTCTCCGAATAACTGACAAAGCTGCTGGTCCACAAGGTTTTCATCTGCCCCAAAGGCATTTGCCTGGAAAAAATAACACATTCTTTCCACGTAATGGGCTTAATCTTCTTCAGCAGGTTTGAACAAGTCAAGCTTCCCAAATAACGGCATGGTGCCAGAAATGCGTATTCCATCTCAAAGATAACTGTTGCGAGCCAATTTTTTCAGGAGTGTGCTTTGCACTCATTGCCACTGAAATAGCTGTGCAGCTAGTTACCCTTTATTTATATGTGGAAAGCTTCTGTTTTTTTTTCATATTTCTCATACTCCATTTTATTTATACAATACTGAATAAAAGAAATGGCTAAACATTTTGTTCTGCATTATATTTTCAGAGGGAGTACTAAATAAACTGCATTGAGAATTATGGAACCACAGCATGCAAAACTACATGGACAACTTTTACTCAACGATATACTTACAAAAAAACGACCACTTTGGCAGGAGAATTTCATAACTTATTTCAATTAAGTCCAATTTTCACCTTTCCACAGTTTCACAGATTTTGCAATAAAATCATATCCATTCCTTGGATAAGGTATTATTTCAAATAAAAATAATAGTGCAGAACTCAACAAACCAAAAAGGGAATATAATGGGGAAGGGGGACACTTCTGTTTAATTTTTTTTCTTCTCAGAGCCAGCTCTCAGAGTGTCAGAACCTCTGACATTCCTGTTTTTTTAAATTTTTTTCTTTAACCCCCCCCACTACCGCCTAACTGCAGTAGTGCTTATTTTTTACCACAGCTGCTTTTTTTTTTTACTTTTATTTTACTTTTTTAAACTTTTTTTTACTTTTTTAATGCTTTGATCAGTTTTTAAGATTTATTTTACCACAGCTGCTTTTTTTTTCTTCTTTTTCTTTTTTTTTCTTTTAAATTTAACCCCCACACTACCACCTTTGTGCGGTAGTGCTTATTTTATCCCCAGCACCCATGGTGTGTGAGTGCAGGTGTGAGACACAGTGAAAGACACAAAGTGCACGAATCTTTATTCAATTTCCACCACCAGGAAGATAGGAAAACACCCAGGTGGCCAGTGACAAGCACTGCCCTTCACATCAAAGGGCAGTGCTGTGTGATCAAAACAGTGAAGGGGAGACACTTCTGTTTATTTTTTTTTCTTTTTTGTAAATCTCCTGTTTACTTTTTCTTCTTTTTTTTTCTTCCCCCACACTACCACCTAAGTTTGGTAGTGCTTATTTTATCCCCAGCACCCATGGTGTGTGTGTATACGTGTGAAACACAGTGAAAGACACAAAGTGCACAAATTTTTTATTCAATTTCCACCACTAGGAAGATAGGAAAACACCCAGGTGGCCAGTGACAAACACTGCCCTTCACATCAAAGGGCAATGCTGTGTGATCAAAACAGTGAAGGGGAGACACTTCTGTTTATATATATCTTTCCTGAAGAAGGGCTTATGCCCGAAACGTCGATTCTCCTGTTCCCTGGATGCTGCCTGACCTGCTGCGCTTTTCCAGCAACACATTTTCAGCTCTGTTTATATTTTTTTTTTGTTTTTTTCCCCTTTAACCCCCACACTACCACCTAAGTGCGGTAGTGCTTATTTTTTTCCCCAGCACCCATGGTGTGTGTGCAGGTGTGAGACACAGTGAAAGACACAAAGTGCACAAATCTTTACTCAATTTCCACCACCAGGAAGATAGGAAAACACCCGGGTGACCAGTGACAAACACTGCCCTTCACATCAAAGGGCAATGCTGTGTGATCAAAACAGTGAAGGGGAGGGTAGGGACTAAATCAAAATAGAATTGGAGGGAGAAATGATGCACTCCACTCCCTGCGGCGCCCACCTCTCCCTGAACAACTCCAGGGTGTTGGTGGACACCGCGTGCTCCTTCTCCAAGGACACCCGGGCTCTAACGTAACCGCGGAAGAGGGGCAGGCAGTCGGCCCTAACGAGCCCCTCCACGGCCCGCTGCCTCGACCTGTTGATGGCCAGTTTGGCCAGGCCCAGGAGCAGACCCACGAGGAGGTCTTCAGACCTGCCCTCCTTCCTCCGTACCGGGTGCCCAAAGATCAGGAGCGTGGGACTGAAGTGCAGCCAGAAACAGAGGAGAAGGTTTTTCAGAAAATCAAAAAGGGAGTGCAAACGCCCACACCCAATATACATGTGGTCCACGGACTCCACAGCGCCACAGAACAAGCAGTTGGGCTGGGAGTCCGTGAACCACCGCAACCTGCAGTTGCAGGGGACTGCTGCGTGCAGCACCCTCCACCCCAGATCCCCGAGAGAAAGGGAGAGGACTCCCACGTAGAGAGCCCTCCACTGGGGATCCCCACCGCCCGGTGGCAAATGGGCACGCCAAGGCGTGTCCGGACGGTGGATGAGGGAGAAGAGGTGGACGGTGTGCAGCAGCAGTCTGTACAGGGTTCTTCTTTTTATTTCCTTAAACAAAACAAAGTTAAAATTTCGGAGGCGGCTCAGGTTGTGGGGCACAGGCTCCCGCGGGAAGTACGGGACCTTGGGGCCAATGTGAAATTCCGTCCGGGCTGGGGTGAGCGCAGACGGGATCCCACCGCACACCTGAGCGTCCTCCAACTGGTGCACTACGTCGGGTCCGAGCACCGCCGTTTTAAGGTGTCGGATGGCGGTGGCCACGTACTGGACGTCCACCGCTGCCCTGCCTGCTATGTCCTGCGGCAGCGTCCAGCCCAGGCCCCCGGCACCCAGCACGTCCCCGACCCTGGTCACCCTCGCTGCCGCGGCCCTCCCCTCCGACAGCCACTCGAACCCGCGAGTACGGAGCTGCGGATTCCTGAGCAACGGCTCCCTGACGACAGCCGCTACTCCAGCCGGAGGGTAGGTGCGACGCGATTCGACCATGTTCCAGACAGTGATCAGGTCCTGGTAAAAGACAGGCAGAGTCTTGAGGGCGACCTCCAAACCGTCACGGTCGACGAACAGGAGCTGCGTGTCATAGTTGAGGTTACGCACCTGGCGGAAAAAATACGTCGCCAGGGCGCACCACCTAGGAGGAGGCTCGACGTAAAGGTATCGCCGCAAGGTCTGAAGGCGGAACGTTGCGACCTGGGTGCGGACGCACACCAGCGACTGACCGCCCTCCTCAACAGCTCTGTTTATTTTTTTTTTCTTTCTATTTTTTTCTTTTCTAAATAATTTAACCCCCACACTACCAACTAAGTGCGGTAGTGCTTATTTTATCCCCAGCACCCATGGCGTGTGTGTGTGCAGGTGTGAGACACCCCCAGGGTGTTGGTCGACACCGCGTGCTCCTTCTCCAAGGACACCCGGGCTCTAACATAACCGCGGAAGAGGGGCAGGCACAGCTCTGTTTAATTTTTTTTTCTTTTTTTTTCTTTTTTTTTCTCTTTTTTTAAATAATTTAACCCCCACACTACCACCTAAGTGCGGTAGTGCTTATTTTATCCCCAGCACCCATGGTGTGTGTGTGTGCAGGTGTGAGACACAGTGGAAGACAAAGTGCACGAATCTTTATTCAATTTCCACCACCAGGAAGATAGGAAAACACCCGGGTGGCCAGTGACAAACACTGCCCTTCACATCAGAGGGCAGTGCTGTGTGATCAAAACAGTGAAGGGGAGGGTAGGGACTAAATCAAAATAGAATTGGAGGGAGAAATGATGCACTCCACTCCCTGCGGCGCCCACCTCTCCCTGAACAACCCCAGGGTGTTGGTCGACACCGCGTGCTCCTTCTCCAAGGACACCTGGGCTCTAACATAACCGCGGAAGAGGGGCAGGCACAGCTCTGTTTATTTATTTATTTTTTCTGTTAATATATATTTTTTTTTATTTTAACCCCCACACTACCACCAAAGTGCGGTAGTGCTTATTTTATCCCCAGCACCCATGGTGTGTGTGCGCAGGTGTGAGACACAGTGGAAGACACAAGGTGCACGAATCTTTATTCAAATTCCACCACCCAGAAGATAGGAAAACACCCGGGTGGCCAGTGACAAACACTGCCCTTCATTCCTCTGCTTATTTTTTTTTTCCAATTATTTTTATTTTTTTTATGACATTCCTGTTCTTTGTTTTCTTATTAACCCCCACACTACCACCTAAGTGCGGTAGTGCTTATTTTATCCCCAGCACCCATGGTGTGTGTTTGTGCAGGTGTGAGACACAGTGAAAGACACAAAGTGCACAAATCTTTATTCAATTTCTACCACCAGGAAGATAGGAAAATACCCGGGTGGCCAGTGACAAGCACTGCCCTTCACATCAAAGGGCAGTGCTGTGTGATCAAAACAGTGAAGGGGAGGGTAGGGACTAAATCAAAATAGAGTTGGAGGGAGAAATAATGCACTCCACTCCCTGCGGCGCCCACCTCTCCCTGAACAACTCCAGGGTGTTGGTCGACACCGCGTGCTCCTTCTCCAAGGACACCCGGGCTCTAACATAACCGCGGAAGAAGGGCAGGCACAGCTCTGTTTATATATATGAGCCAATGCTCTCTGATTGGACCACATTAACAGCCCCAATCAGGGAATTCATATTCTATGAGGTCTACTTGGCTGACTCTGTTACAATCTCCACAGTGTCTAATGGTTGCCACAAACTGCACTCAAAGACACTGCATCAAGGTTAGAACTGTATAACTAGAGCGAATCAGCCAGCATCTTAAGTATAATTGCATTTTTCCAAGCAAGCCTGAAGTGACCTCTTAATTTCCTCCACCTAGTCCACCCTCTTCCGACTCGGCAAAATATCAGAATTATTGTACCGGAATGGATTGACTAGGGTGGAGTTTGTCCTGGACCATGGAGTGTTACCACTCTGGTCAGGATGATGACAGGCTCCACAGAAGTTGAAGTGTCCAATCCATTAAGTGATTTATTGAGGTAAATCGAATTGGCTGGAGACTGGTATATACGATGGGGTAGCTCATGAAAGAAGGAGGCTGAGAGGAATCATCCATCAAGCATTTCTGGCAAATGTGGCTATGATTGTTTCAGCCTGTGATTACATTTATGTGTCAGATTCTACCACCACTGAGGACGAGAATGTTCCTGGAATTCCACTTCCACTTAGTTGTTTCTTCACAATCAAATCCCTCTTGATGAGGTAGGACCATATAGCTTTGACCTAATGCATTGATCTTGAGGATATTTAGCTGTGTCTGCAGCATGTTGTCTCTGCTCACAAACAAAATCAGAAACAGAATTTCTGAAAAAGGGTCACTCGACCCGAAATGTAAACTCTGCTTTCTCTCCACAGATGCTGCCAAAGGTGGTGAGTTTTTCTAGCAATTTCTGTTTTTGTTTCTGATTTCTAGTATTCACCATTCTTTAGGTTTGTTTGGAACCTGTCTCTGCTGCTCAGCTTGCATGTGATCCTATATTGCAGCTTCTGCAGGTTGGTAAATAAGTTTTAGGTAATCTTGGGTGCTCTTGGGATGTGTTCTGCTACATCTGTATTAAAATCAAGTTATCTGGCTTGAGAAAGATAAAAGAGTGAGAGATATGTGGAGCTATGAGTTACAAATAAGGGAGTAATACATCTCTGTTATATCTGGTGGAAAACCATTCATAGTGGATGCCAGGTTTCAAGCTGTTAGATGTGATAATAACACGACATTTGCTATGAACCAGGCCAGATCCCCACAAAACATTTCAAGAAGGTGGAACAGACCCTAAACTTTTCTAGTTGTTTTAAGCAGAAGAGATGCAACTGGACAAATCACTCCGTTTTAAACAAAACAGAATTTATTACAAACTACCGAATGAAACACAAGCAAAAGAAAACAGAATTTAGAATAACAACTATTTGAAAACCCAACCAACACAATATCTCCTGCAATTTAATAAAGAGCTGTTCTGATTTCCTGCAACATCCTGTAAACACATGCCTTGACAAAAAGTTAAATTCAAACACGGGTTCTTACAGTGGATAGAGATTGCAGAGAGGATCAGCCAGGGATCATTGGCTGAAACGTGAAACATCTTTCTTTTTTCCAGCAGCTTCTTGGGGTCCCCAACTAAAACTAAACCAAACTAGAAAAATCCCTGAACTGGCAGAACTGGCCACTCCCCTTTCACTGTACAAGTGTTTTAAGGGAAAAAACCTAAAGACCTTTCCTTGATTGATGCCTTTAGCAATATCTGTTCGCCATAATCAAAGTGGCCTTATTCTAGATAAATTGGAACCTCTGTCATTTATAACCGCTTTTGAAAAAACCAAGGACAACATAACCTTGTTAAAGAAGCAGCAACATCACACATTTAGCACCACGATAATGCCACACAACATGAATATGAGAGTTGTCTCCAGATCGCTATTGTTAATACTATGTTGACAGGTAGATTATTAAGAATATGGTCTTATAGATTTATTTATTTACGTGGGTACTCTGTGCAGGCTCAATCTGGCACCTATGTCCTCTAGGGTTCTGCCAGCTCTAATGCTAAAGATTAGTCTCAGTGATAATGAAGTCTCCCACCCATGATATATTTTATGCCATTGCTGCCCTAAGCAATTGCAAAATCAACAAATCAAATCAAAGCTCTGCAGACCTACCATCTCCAATCATGAATGGCAGGGCACAAATAAACAACATTTGAGGAGGAAGTTCCTCAAATGTTCGCATCATCTGTGATAGGGCAGTCCAGCAAAATCAGTGTAAAGGACCAGGCAGAAATATTTCCATCCATCATCAGCCAGGAATACTGAATAAATAATCCATCGTGTCTGCTTGTGCGCGCGTGCACATCTGTCTGTGCATTGGGGGACGGGGAGGCAGGGGATGGTGTAGGAGGAAAGGCAATTCCCCCGGATATTGCCTGAGATGGAGCATTTCAGCTATGAAGAGAAGCTGGTTAAGCTTGCAATGTTTTCGTTGGAGTAGATAGGTTGAGGAGGAACTTGAGAGAGGTGTGCATGATTATGAGGAGCATGGACAGAGTGAATATAATGTTGTTGTTCCCCTTAGTTTGAAGGGTAAATAAAAATATTAAAGGGAAAGGCAGTCCGACGAGGGAAGGGCCATATTGAACCTGTGTACTGGGGAATGAGCCAGGACAAGTGGTAGAAGTTGCAGTGGGGGATTTCTTTGGGAACAGTGATCACAATTCTGTAAGTTTTAGAATACTCGTAGATAAAGAAGAAAGTGGTCTTCAGGGAAGAGTACTAAACTGGGCCAAAGCCAATTATATCAAAATTAGGCAAGAGCTGGGAAATGTGGATTGGACACAGCTATTTGAAGGGAAGTCCACATTTGAGATGTGAGAGGCTTTCAAAGATAGGTTAACGGTATTGCAGGATAGGCATGTTCCGTTGAAGGCAAAGGATAGGAAGGGCAAAATTCGTGAACCGTGGATGACAGGAGAAATTGTACGACTAGTAAAGAGGAAAAGGGAAGTGTACATAAGGACTAGGCAGCTAAGAACAGAACGGGCCCTGGAGGAATATCGGAAGAGTAGGACAAGTCTTAAACAAGGAATCAAGCGGGCTAAAAGGGGTCATGAAATAGCTTTAGCAAGCAGAATTAAGGAAAATCCCAAAGCATTTTATTCTAATATAAGAAACAAGTGGGTAACTAGAGAAAGGATTGGTCCACTAAAAGATAATGAAGGAAGGCTGTGTGCCAAACCTGAGAGAATGGGTGAGATTCTGAATGATTACTTTGCATCAGTGTTCACTGAGGAGATGAACATGATGAATCTTGAGATCAGAGATAGAAGTTTGATTAGTCTGGATCATGTTGGCATAAGTAGGGAAGATGTGTTGGGTATGCTAGAGGTTATTAAGGTGGACAAATCCCCAGGACCGAATGGAAGCAAGAGAGGAAATAGCTGGGGCCCTGACAGATATTTTTGTGGCATCCTTAAATACAAGTAAGGTGCCGGAGGACTGGAGGGTAGCTTATGTTGTCCCCCTGTACAAGAAGGGTAGTAGGGATATTCCGGGTAACTACAGAGCAGTGAGCCTGAAGTCGGTGGTGGGGAAGTTGCTGGAGAGGGTACTAAAAGATAGGATCTATTTATATTTAGAAAAGAATGAGCTTATCAGTGATAGGCAACATGGTTTTATGCGGGGGAGATCGTGCCTTACCAACTTAATAGAGTTCTTCGAGGAAGTGACCAAGCTGTTAGATGAAGGAAGGGCTGTTGATGTCATATACATGGACTTTAGTAAGGCGTTTGATAAGGTTCCCCATTGTAGACTAATGGAGAAAGTGAAGTCACATGGTGTGCAGGGTGTTCTAGCTAGGTGGATAAAGAACTGGTTGAGCAACAGGAGACAGAGATTAGTAGTTGAAGGGAGTTTCTCGAAATGGAGAAAGGTGAACAGTGGTGTTCCGCAGGGGTCAGTACTGGGGCCACTGTTGTTTGTAATATACATAAATGATCTGGAAGAGGGCACTGTTGGTATGATCAGCAAGTTTGCAGATGACACGAAGATTGGTGGAGTAGCAGAAAGCATAAGGGACTGTCAGAGAATACAGGAGGATATAGATAGACTGGAGAGTTGGGTGGAAAAGTGGCAGATGGCTTTCAATCCAGACAAATATGAGGTGATGCATTTAGGCAAGCCTAATTCTAGAGCGAATTATACAATGAATGGAAGAGCCTTGGGAAAAGTTGATGGGCAGAGAGGTCTGGGAGTGCAGGTCCATTGTACCCTGAAGGTTGCTGCACAGGTGGATAGAGTGGTCAAGAAGGCATATAGTATGCTTGCCTTCATTGGACGGGGTATTGAGTATAAGAGTTGGCAAGTCACATTAAAATTGTACAAGACATTGGTTCGGCCGCATTTAGAATATTGTGTACAGTTCTGGTCGTCAAATTACCAAAAGGATGTGGATGCTTTGGAGAGGGCTCAGAGAAGGTTTATGGTATGGAAGGTGCTAGCTATGAAGAGAGGTTGAGTAGGTTGGGTTTATTTTCACTAGAAAAAAGGAGATTGAGAGGGTACTTGATTGAGGTTTACAAAATCATGAAGAGTATAGAAAGGGTGGATAGAGACAAGCTTTATCGCAGGGTGAAGGATTCAATAGCCAGAGGTCATGCTTTCAAGGTGAGAGGTGGAAAGTTTAAAGGGGATACACGTGGCAAGTACTTCACACAGAGGGTGGTGGGTGCTTGGAACACGTTGCTAGCAGAGATGGGAGAGGCAGGTACGATAGATTCATTTAAGATGAATCTGGACAGATGTATGAGTAGGTGGGGAGCAGAGGGATACAAATGCTTAGGAATTGACCGACAGGTTTAGACAGTACATTTGGATCGGCTCAGGCTTGAAGGGCCGAAAGCCTGTAAATTTTCTTTGTTCTTTCTTAGGAGCTTTATTGGGGATTTGAGGAAATCTTTTTCATAGAACATAGAACAGTACAGCACAGAACAGGCCCTTCAGCCCAGGATGTTGTGCCGACCATTGATCCTCATGTAAGATAAACCTAATGTACGAACCCTCAAATTTCTGTGACCATATGCATGTCCAGCAGTCTCTTAAGTATCCCCAATGACCTCGCTTCCACAACTGCTGCTGGCAACGCATTCCATGCTCTCACAACTCTCTGAACCCGCCTCTGACATCCTCTCTATACTTTCTGCCAAACAGCTTAAAACTATGATCCCTCGTGTTAACAATTTCTGCTCTGGGAAAAAGTCTCTGGCTATCAACTCTATCTATGCCTCTCATTATCTTGTACACCTCAATTAGGTCCCCTCTCTTCCCTCTTTTTTCCAATGAGAAAAGTCTGAGCTCAATCAAACTCTCTTTGTAAGATAAGCCCTCCATTCCAGGCAGCACCCTGGTAAACCTCCTCTGAACCCTCTCCAAAGCATCCACATCTTTCCTATAATAGGGCGACCAGAACTGGACACAGTATTCCAAGTGTGGTCTAACCAAAGTCTTATAGAGCTGCAACAAAATCTCACGGCTCTTAAACTCAATTCCCCTGTTAATGAAAGCCAAAACACCATATGCTTTCTTAACAACCCTCTCCACTTGGGTGGCAATTTTAAGGGATCTATGTACCTGCACACCAAGATCCCGCTGTTCCTCCACACTGCCAAGAATCCTGTCTTTAATCCTGTACTCAACTTTCAAGTTCAACCTTCCAAAATGCATCACTTCACATTTATCCAGGTTGAACTCCATCTGCCACCTCTCAGCCCATCTTTGCATCCTGTCAAGGTCACGCTGCAGCCTACAACAGTCGTCTTTACTGTCAACAACACCTCCAACCTTTGTGTCGTCTGCAAACTTGCTAACCCATCCTTCAATCTCCTCATCCAAGTCATTAATAAAAATTACAAAGAGTAGAGGACCAACAACAGAGCCCTGTGGAACACCACTCACTTCCAGGCAGAATACTTTCCTTCCACTATCACTCGCTGTCTTCTGTCAACCAGCCAATTCTGTATCCAGACAGCTAAATTTCCCTGTATCCCATTCTTCCTGACCTTCTAAACGAGCCTACCATGGGGAACCTTATCAAATGCCTTGCTGAAGTCCACATACACCACATCCACCGCTCAACCCTCATCAACTTGTCTAGTAACATCCTCAAAGAACTCAATAAGATTTGTGAGGCATGACCTGCCCCTCACAAAGCCATGCTGACTGCATTTAATCAAGCCATGCTCTTCCAGATGGTCATAAATCCTATCCCTCAGAATCCTTTCTAACACCTTGCAGATGACAGACGTGAGACTGACTGGTCTGTAATGCCGGGGATTTCCCTATTTCCTTTCTTGAAGAGAGGAATTACATTTGCTTCCCTCCAGTCCTCAGGTACGACTCTGCTGGAGAGCAAGGATGCAAAGATCTTCGCAAGCGGTGAAGCAATCACATTTCTCACTTCCCAAAACAACCGAGGACAAATCTAGTCTGGCCCTGGCGACTTGTCAATCTTAATGTTTGTCAAAATTTTCAGCACATCAGCTTCCTCAATCTCTATCTGTTCCAGCCTGCTTACCTGCTCCTGAATGATTGCATTTACTACAAGGTCCTTTTCTTTCGTGAAGACAGAAGAAAAAACTCATTTAGGGCTTCCCCTACCTCCTCAGACTCTATACACAAGTTCCTATACTATTCCTGATCGGCCCTACTCTTTCTTTGATCATTCTCTTATTCCTCACATACGTGTAAAATGCCTTTGGATTCTCCCTAATCCTTCCTGCTAAGCCTTTATCGTGCCCCCTCCTGGCTCTCCTTTGACCATTTTTGAACTCCTTTCTCGCCAGCCTGCAATCTGCTAGAGCTGAGCAAGACCCTTGCTTCCGCCACGTTATGTAAGCTGCCTTCTTTCTTTTGACGAGAAGCTCCTCTGCTCTCGTCATCCAAGGTTCCTTTATCTTACCCCTTCTTGCCTGTCTCAGAGGAACACATTTGTGCATCACTCGCAACAACTGTTCCTTAAACAGTCTCCACATGACTATATTGCCCTTTCCATGGAGCAATTGCTCCCAGTCCACGCTTCCCAACTCACGTCTGATAGCATCATAGTTTCCTTTCCCCCAATTAAATATCCTCCCTTTGTGCCTGCTTCTCTCCTTCTCCACAGCTATGCAGAATGTGAGGCAGTTGTGGTCACAATCACCAAAATGCTCTCCCACCGCAAGATCTGACACCTCATTGCTGAGTACCAAATCCAAGATGGACTCTCCCCTTGTCGGCCTGTCAATGTACTGAGTTAGGAAACCCTCCTGAACACATCTTACAAAAACAGCTCCTTCCAAACCATCTGCTCGAAGGAGGTTCCAATCAATATTGGGAAAGTTAAAGTCATCCATTACAGCAACCCTACTACATTTCACTTTTCCAAAATCTGCCGACCTATGCCTTCTTCAATCTCCCTGCTGCTATTGGAGGGCCTGTAGTAAACCCCTAATGAGGTGACTGCTCCCTTACTGTTCCTAATTTCCATCCATACTGACCCTCCTCAACAATGGTAACTTCTGTCGCTGTGATACCCTCTCTGATTAACAGTGCTCCACTCCCTCCTCTTTTTCCTTCTCCCTATTCTTTTTAAATGTTCTAAACCCTGGAACATCCTGCAACCATTCCTGGCCCTGAGAAACCCAAGTCTCTGTTATGGCCACAACATCATAGCACCAGGTACTGATCCATGCTCTAAGCTCATTACTTTTATTCCTGATACTCCTTGCATTAAAGCAAACACACTTTAACCGATCCCTTGGTTCTTTCCCAGGAAATTCCTTCCCACTGGCTGCGCTACCTCTTGCTATTGCCTCATCTCTATTAACTCTCACCACCGGTATACAGCTCAGGTTCCCATCCCCCTGCCATACTAGTTTAAACCCTCCTGAACCACTCGAGCAAACCTTCCACCCAGGACATTGGTCCCCTTCCAGTTCAGGTGCAACCCGCCCTTCATGTACAGGTCCCATCTTCCCCAGAAGGCATCCCAATTATCTACATCTCTGAAGCCCTCCCTCCTACACCAGCTGTGCAGCCACGTGTTAAGCTGCACCCACTCCCTGTTCCTCACCTCGCTATCTCGTGGCACCGGTAGTAAACCCGAGAACACTACTCTGTTCGTCCTGCTCTGCAGCTTCCACCCTAACTCCCTGAAATCACTTTTTATATCCTCAATCCTTTTCCTGGCTATATCATTGGTGCCAATATGTAATACGATTTCTGGCTGTTCGCCCTCCCCTTTCAGAATCTTATACACCCGATCGGAGACGTCCCGGACCCTGGCACCAGGGAGGCAACATACCTCCGGGAATCCGGATCCTGACCACAAAATCCTCTGTCAATTCTCCTAACAATCGAGTCTCCTACCACGAGCGCTTTTCTATTCTGTCCCCTTCCCTTCTTGGCCACAGTGTCAGGCTCAGTGCCAGAGAACTGACCACTATGACTTTCCTCTGGTAGGTCATCCCCCCAGCAGTATCCAAAATGATATACTTATTGCTGAGGGGAATGTCCACGGGGATCTCTGCACTGTCTGTCTGTCCCCTTTCCTCCCCCTGACTGTAACCAATCTATCCTTATCCTGAGCGTCAGGAGTGACCAACTGCCTGTAACTTCTCTCAATTACTCCCTCAGCCTCCCGAATGATCCGCAGTTCATCCAGCTCCAATTCCCTAACACGGTTTTCAACCTGGGAGTCTAGAATGCAATGCCTGGGAGGGTAGTCATGGCGGGAAACTTCACAACCTTTAAAAAGTACTTGGATTTGCAGTTGAATTGTCATAATACACAAGGCTATAGGTGTAGTGTGGGAAGGTGGGATTAGTGTAGGTATATTAGTAGTATATTTTTGGTGGTTCAGACTTGTGGACCAAAAGGCCTCTTTTGTACTGTATGATTCAATGACTTCTGAGATCCCTGGCATCAGATAATTCGATTTGCTCCAAGTGATATCAAGAAATAGCTGAAGGAAGTACATATTACAAAGGTTATGGGCCTAGGTAATATTTTGGCATTCGTCCTGCAGAATTGTGGTCCAGGACCAGCCACATCTCTAGCCAAGTTATTTTAGTACACCTCCAACACTGGCAAGGTTGACTGGCTCTGTGTACTCTTGTTGTTTCTGTTTTAGCATAATAAAACATTTTGTTTGATTTGTTGATAGTGTCCCCATAGTAATTCTGATAGATTAAGTGTTGAGTTTACCATTACAACGAGGACTAAACTCCAAGAAGTACTTAATTGGCTGTAAAGTACTTTGGAACACCCTGAAGTCATGAAAGGTGCTGTATGACTCTATACAGTGATTTCTATCAAGTTTATAACCCTTCTTGCCTCACTTCAGCCATTTCTACAGAATTTCCTGTATATTTGTGGCAGCTCCTGCTAATGATTAGCATCTTCTTACATGTATTAATTTTTATCTGCTACTAGTTTGTCTAGTTGCAGCTAAGACTTAATTACTTTTGCAGGTTCCTACATCTCAGTTGTCCTTCCTAGTTCAGCATCCCTTGCAAAATTGACTAGTTTGCATTAGATTGTGCAACTAAGGCATAATACAAATTAAAACAGGAGGAGGTTGAGAACACAAAGCACACTGATGACCCGATCAGCACTTTCTCTGATCCTGAATCATCTGCCTAACAAGTACTTAACTTTATTTCCTTGTTTATATCGAGGTTTTATGATGAATTCTCACTTTCATATGCCACAACATCCTTTTAGTATGTAGCTCTCTGAAAGGATTTAAAAAATAAATCCAATATGTCACCTCATTGTAGTCTTTCTTTTCACTCTGCCCTTGGATGACCTTACCTGAAATTATGTTCAAAAAGCTCATAAGATAGGATCCCCACTCTCAAAAAGCCATGTTGGTTTGCTTCAATAAGATGATTCTCATACAGACATTTCTCAAGCTGGCTCCTGCTGAATTTTTTTTAAAAATAGGGTAATGATGTTATACTGGTGGAGTGTCTGCAAGTGAGTTCACACTAACCTTCAAAGTCAAGTTGGCTTTCTAATTGGCACATTCACACAATTACATAAATTTAACAACTGAAGAGGACACTCAGGACAGCATATACCTTCACTATGCTGTGATAAATCAATTTTATTACCATTACACCATTCTTTCATCAAGGCTTTTCCCTCATTGTTGCTTTGTAACCACAGGTGAAAAAAATAAATATTTTCATTAAGAGTTTCCATCTAATGGAGGAGGCTTCAAATCATTTCACATTCAACAAGCTGCTCTGACAATCCTGCTCATCCTTTGACAGCCGTGACAAATTTCACCAGAGTAGCTGAAGCCAAACAAAAAAGTGTCAATTTTCCCTGTCTCTTGATGTTAGTGGATCCTTTAAAAAATCTCAAAATCCGGACCTACATTTTCACCAAAAACTCGTCAATTCTTCCTTTGGCCACAGAATATCTATGTAGCGAATTTTGTTGAAACCCATCAATTAGTTTTTGAGATACATTGCTTACAGAGAAGCGGACCTAACAAATCAACCAAACAAAATTTGAAGAAGCTGGAGGAATATTTTTTTTTAATTCTTTGTTCAATATTGTATGAAAACAAAAGTATCCTACAGCAGAAATGTTTTTCACAATTCAGGATTCTTGATTGACAAGTGAGTCAAAGATTATCAGGGATATGTAAGAATATGGAGTTGAGGTCACCATTAGATCAGCCATTATCTTATTGAGGGGAGGAGCAGGCTTCAGGGGCCAAATGGCCTACTCATGTTCCTAATTTGTATGTTCACATGTATGTTCTCTTGCCAGAGAGAATCAGGCAGAGAAAGAACATGGCTATGCAATGATTGCAGGCTTAGTGCAGATAACAAAACACAATGTCACAGGCATGCATGTCAGATCTGCTATCTAGAGGAACAGTGTATATATCTGTTGTATAAAGAAATGAAGAAGGGTCACTCAACTTGAAATGCTAACTCCATTTTCTCTTCACAGATGCAGTTAGGCCAGCTGACTGTTTCCAGTAATTTCTGTTTTTACACGTTTCAGGTAACCAGCGTCCACAGTTCCTCGTTTTATTTTTAGGCCTGATTATGATGTTGCACTTGAGGAGGAAGAGTGTGAAATATTGAACAGGAGAAACATTGACAGACAGAAAATATTAAAGGGTTTGACATCTTCAAAAGTTGATAAATTGCCAGGCTCAGATGAAAGATACATGAAGTTGTTCAAAGAAGTAAAGGAGGAAATTGTGGAGGTTCAGATGGCCATATTTCAATACTCACTGACGAGAAGATTAGGGAACTTGTCAATGATGTATCAGTGTTTAAAAAGGACAGAAAACATAATCCTGGAATTATAGTAACGTCTGTGCAAATCATTGAAATCAGTTCTGATGGACAGCATATATTCATACTTAAAAAAATCAAAGATTAATCAAGAAAAGTCAAATAAATTTATTAAAGAAGGTCATGTCTGACTAACATAATGGAATATTTTGAGGTGTTGACAACAGGGTTATTGAAGTGGATGTGGTTTACGTAGATCTTGGAAAGGCTTTTGAGAGAATCTCACATGGCAGACTGGTCAAAAAGTAAAACCCTTGGGCTGCAAGGAAAAGTGGCAAATTCAGTCCAAAGTTGGCTAAAATACTCATAGAGATGTACAGCATGGAAACAAACCCTTTGGTGCAGCTCATCCATGCCGACCAGATATCCCAACACAATCTCGTCCTACCTGCCAGCACCTGGACCATATCCCTCCAAACCCTTCCTATTCATATACCCATCCAGATGTCTTTTAAATGTTGCAATTTAAAAGCCTCCACCACTTCCTCTGACAGCTCATTCCATACATATACCACCCTCTGCATGTAAAAGTTGCCCCTTAGGTCTCTTTTATATCTTTCCCCTCTCACCCTAAACCTATGCCCTCTAGTTCTGGACTCCCCCACCTGAGAGAAAAGACTTTGTCTATTTATCCTATCCATGCCCCTTATGATTTTATTAACTTCTATAAGTCACCTCTCAGCCTCCGATGCTCCAGGGAAAACAGCTCTGGCCTATTCAACCACCCCCTATAACTCAAATCCTCCATCCTTGTAAATCTTTTCTGAACCCTTTCAAGTTTCACAACATCTTTCTGATAGGAAGGAGACCAGAATTGCATGCAATATTCCAACAGTTGCCTAGCCAATATCCTATACAGGGGTTTAAGGGGTAGGTTTGCTCGCTGAGCTGTAGCTTTGATATCCAGACATTTCATTACCTGGCTCGGTAACATCATCAGTGGCGACCTCCAAGTGAAGCGAAGCTGTTGTCTCCTGCTTAATATTTATAGGTTTGTCTTGGATGGGGTTCCTGGGGTTTGTGGTGATGTCATTTTCTGTTCGTTTTCTGAGGGGTTGATAGATGGTATCTAGATCTATGTGTTTGTTTATGGCGTTGTGGTTGGAGTGCCAGGCCTCTAGGAATTCTCTGGCATGTCTTTGCTTAGCCTGTCCCAGGATAGATGTGTTGTCCCAGTCGAAATGGTGGTTTTTTTCCTCCGTGTGTATGGCTACGAGGGAGAGAGGGTTGTGTCTTTTTTGTGGCTAGCTGGTGTTCGTGTATCCTGGTGGCTAACTTTCTTCCTGTTTGTCCTATGTAGTGTTTCTGGCAGTCCTTGCATGGAATTTTGTAGACGACGTTGGTTTTGTCCATGGGATGTCTGTGCCTTACAACCCACTTCACCTTCAACAACATAATCTACAAACAAACCAACGGCAAACCCATGGGATCTCCGCTATCAGGATTCATAGCAGAAGCAGTAATTCAAAGACTAGAACAAACAGCCCTACCAACCATCAAACCAAAAATCTGGGTCCGCTACATAGATGACACCTTTGTCATCACAAAACGAAACAAGATAGAAGAGACATTTAACATCATCAACAACACCCTCACAGGCATAAAGTTCACCAAGGAGGAAGAAACCGACAACAAACTCGCATTCCTGGACGTCACAGTCGAAAGAATGGACAACGGAGAACTACAAACCTGCGTAAACAGAAAACCGACAAACACTGACCAAATACTTTATTACACCAGCAACCATGCCAACACAAACCACACAAACGAAGCTGTATAAGAACGAGCCACATCACACTGCAGCACAGACGAACTTCGGAAAACAGAGGAGAACCACCTATACAATGTATTCAAGGAGAACGGATACTCAAAAAATACAGTCCGCAGATTCCTCAAGAACAAACCATGATAAGCAGACCAAACACAGCCAGAAACCCTAACCACCTTACCATACATCAAAGAAGTTTCAGAAATGACAGCCAGACTACTAAGACCCCTCGGAATCCTAGTAGCACACAAACCCACCAACACTCTCAAACAAAAACTAACAAATTTAAAAGACCTAGTACATCCCATGGACAAAACCAACGTCGTCTACAAAATTCCATACAAGGACTGCCAGAAACACTACGTAAGACAAACAGTAAGAAAGTTAGCCACCAGGATACACGAACACCAGCTAGCCATAAAAAGACACGACCTTCTCCCTCATAGCCCTACACACAGAGGAAAGAAAACACCATTTTGAATGGGACAACACATGTATCCTGGGACAGGCTAAGCAAAGACATGTCAGAGAATTCCTAGAGGCCTGGCACTCCAACCACAATGCCATAAACAAACACACAGATCTAGATACCACCTATCAATCCCTCAGAAAACGAACAGGAAATGACATCACCACAAACCCCAGGAACCCCATCCAAGACAAACATATAAATAGAAAGCAGGAGACAACAGCTTCGCTTCACTTGGAGGTCGCCACTGATGATGTTACCTAGCCAGGTAATGAAACGTCTGGATATCAAACCTACAGCTCAGCGAGCAAACCTACACCCTAAACCTCAACCTGAGCTACAAACCTTCACAAACCTTGCAAAAAATAACCTATACAGCCGCAACATGACCTCCCAACTCCTGTATTCAATACTCTGACCAAAAAGGAATGCATACCAAAAGTCTTCTTCACTATCCTATCTATCTGCGACTCCACATTCAAGGAGCTATGAACCTGCACTCCAAGATCTCTTTGTTTAGCAACACTCCTTACGACCTTACCATTAAGTGTATAAGTCCTGCTGAGACTTGCTTTCCCAAAATGCAGCACCTCACATTTATCTAAATTAAACTCCATCTGCCACGTCTCAGTCCATTGGCCCATCTGCTCAAGATACCGTTGTAATCTGAGGTAACCTTCTTCGCTATATACTACACCTCCAATTTTGATGTCATCTGCAAACTTACTAACTATACCTCTTATGCTCACATCCAAATCATTTATATAAATTTTGAAAAGCAGTGGACTCAGAACCAATCCTTCTGGCACTCACTGGTCACAGGCCTCCAGTCTGAAAAACAACCCTCCACCACCACCCTCTGTTTTCTATCTTTAAGCCAGTTCTGTATCCAAATGGCTAGCTCTCCCTGTATTCCATGAGATCAAACCTTGCTAACCAGTCACCCATATGTAACCTTATCGAATGCCTTACGTAACTCCATATAGATCATGTCTACCGCTCTGCCCTCATCAATCCTTTGTTATTTCTTCAAAGATCTCAATCAAGTTTGTGAGACATGATTTCCCATGCACAAAATCATGTTCACTATCCCTAATCAGTCCTTGCCTTTCCAAATACATGTACATCCTGTCCCTCAGGATTCCCTCCAACAATTTGCTTATTGGCAGGAAGCATAGGGATTGGCAGGGATTCCACCCTAGAGGATGTTTGTGCAACTGGAAAGCTGTTACCAGTAAAGTAACTCCCTTGATTTTGTAGCTTAAAACAAATTTGGTTCAGATTCAAAAATAGACAACAAATGTAATGTCAAGAAAAACATCATACTGATTTCAGCTGTGACAAAATTAAATTAAGCAATGAAGACTTATGTTATGGCATCAATACATAGCAATCAGGGAACAGGCCATTTCATAGCAATCAGGGAACAGGCCATTTAGGAGTGACCTAGCTTCTAGGCCATCTGTGAGGAGTGTGAATTCTGAGGGAATAGGATTCTAACAGCCAATTGGGCATTGCTCTTGTCGGTACAGATGGGATCCAGGTAACAGATCATGGACAAATGAAGGTTAGAATCCCTACAGTAAGAAAGCAGGTTATTCCATCCATTTAATCCACATTGAGCCTCCATAGAGCATTTCACCCAGATCCATCCCACTCCCCTATCCCTGGAATTCTATTTCCCATGGCTAATCACCTAGCCTGAACATCGCTGGACTCCACAGGCAATTCAAGAAGGCAATTCTATCTAACCTGCATATGTTTGGACTGTGGGAGGAAACCGGAGCACCCAGAGGAAACCCATGCATGCGAGACATGGGGAGAATGTGCAAACTCCACACAGACAGCTGATTGAGACTGGAATCTAAGCCGGGTCCCTGGTGCTGATTGACAGCAATGCTGACCCACTTACATTAAGGTGCAAAATATCCAAGATTAGGGAAATTAGTGAACTAAATTTGTAGCAAAGGCCTAAGAAAGGGGTAGATGAGACCTGAGAAGGTATTAAAGAGCTAACAGCTCCTCACAACGTTGGATCAGTGTGCTTATGAGGTAATGAATGTGAGTGTGCAAGAGTGTGTGGAGGGGATGTTGCTATTGCTTTGACCAGGGTCTTTCTCTGTTTAAACCTATGAGTTTCTATTCAGAAGATTTTACCATACACACTCCTCTGAATTCCTGCTTCATTTTCAACATTCTTCTGTAACACTACGGATCACTTTTATACTGCACGAGGTATCCTAGGTTGTTGGATGAAGGAACTTTTATGTAACTTTTCATGCAGTTTCAATATGTATGCCAAATAGGAACAGACTCTGTAGTGAAATGCCAGATACCTGAAATAAAAAGCAAATGCTGTAAATACTTGGCAGGTCTGGCAGCATCTGTGGAGGGAGAAAAAGAGTTAAGGTTTTGAGTTGAACGTGACTTTTCTTTTGATGCAGTTATTTGTAAGATACCTTTGACACAAGACTTGCAAATCAAGTTCTCGACTTCAAGTGTTGTCATGGCAAGCAGTCACCAGGAAGACTGATAAAACATTTCAAGGTCTTCCTCAAAACCTGGTTGAAAGAAATGCACCATCCCCACCAACTTGTGGGAATTTCTCATCCACAATGGCCAAAACTGGATTAGTCGCTTCTGAAAAAGTATCAAATATTTTGGGCATCTGTGAAGGACACAAGTGGAGGCCAAACACAAACTGCTGGAGAAAGCAGAAACCCAAGAATCCTAGTCACCTACCTCCCATCTTGGCAGGGTGTGCTAATGCAGTATTTTTAATTTCTAAGGGACTTACAAACCTGTAGTACAACAAAGTTATCCTGCGTCCAGAAGAATTACCAGAGTAGAAGGAAAGTTTTGGCTGATCGATCTGGCATTAGATTTATTTAAATACTTTATTAAATGATTGCTCCTCTGCAACAACAGATTTTATCAGGAATATTGGACCGTCCTGAGGTGTGTGGATCCAACGGTGTGGGATGGGGAGAAAGGTAGGAAGGGAAGACGCTCATCGAAGTGAAGATTTTGGAAATATTCCTATTAAAATCGAGAGATAACAAACAAACAGACATACGAAACCAACTTTAAAAAAAAAATGACTGGAAACAAGGCGGAGTTTTGAGTTTTCCTGCAGCCCGCCAAAAGGAGAAAAACCAGTAATCCGAAACGAGAAGACAGTCCAGGAGCGGAAAACTATAGAAGCAAATTTATGTCCCAGAGTAGTGGAGGACATCAATGTCTGAGGCTTATAGTGATAATAAATAATTATTGCTCTGACATATTTTAAAAGAAGGACGTTTCTAAGGTGAATGGAACGATTTTGAATTTTGAAGGTTTTTTTTTAAACATCCTCCTCGAATTAATTATCATATGTTCGCGAGATTTGCTTCTAGTACTGTGACCCCATGTGTGTCTGCTCCTAGTTCAGTAAACAACACACTGACTCAGAGCTCTTACTCTCAGCGGAGAGGGGCTGGTGGAAATTATTCTATCCCCCTACCCCAAAAATAAAATCCCATTCTTAACGTTTTTTAAAATTGTTTTCACCAACCCTTTCTCCTTATTCGCTTGCAGCCGGTTACCTGCGCTAATGTTATTAATGTCATCTTACTGTTTTGCTTTTGGTTAGAAGAGAGGAAAATGTGGATTCAAGTCCGGACTATCGACGGCAAGCAAACGCGCTGCGTGGACGATTTATCTAGGTTGACCAAAATTGAATGTTTGAGATTAAAAATCCAAGAAAGCTTCAATGTGGACCCGGAATGCCAGCGCTTGTTTTACAGAGGCAAACAGGTAAAACGATATGTTAAGTAATGTGTGTGAAACAGAAAAATGGGAAACTCATCTGCTTCAGTGTAGCTTATTGCTGCTTCCTGTTACAAAGTAACCTCGCTAGTAAAACGAAAATGTTCAACCCTCCATTTACCTCGTTTCGAGGAAAGATCGTGATCAGAACTGGACACTGATTCTTACAATGTATCTGCGTCCCCTTTAGGGTGTGGGAGAAGGGGAGAACCAATTTCATGCAGTATGCAAATTAATGGTTTCGTCGTGATTCCTGCAGTTTTTTTGTTTAAACCTCCTCTACCAAAAAATATTTAATTTCAGTTTTGACCTTTTTATTGTTGGGGAAGGAAGGCTTTGTTTGTTTTCAAAGTGCATTGTTTTTAGGGCTTTTCTTTGCGGTTCTGCTACTTATCCGCACCACTAGGCCATTGGACGGTTTATTTATTTTGCTTTTTTTTGTGTGTTTTATTGGTTTGGGGAAGGCGGTGGGAACGCTCCCTCTTGTTGCCCGTGCCTCTGTCGGCATTAGAGCCATGTTCATGGAGGCCAGCCGGATCCATGGTTTACTCAACATGTTTCAGCTCAGGCCCTGAGGACAAGCGGGAAAGGAAAGGGGGTGGGGTAGAGTGGAGAGGGAGGAAGGTGGTTGTTGCCGCCTTTTGTGTTGATATTTTTTTGGGAGGATGAAGGTTCTTATATCGTGTGTTCTTCCAGAATTAAGAATGTTTGCAGCCTTTTAATTTCGTAATGTTATTTTCTATAATATTTGTGTGACCTGAGAGGGAGGTTCCCAAATTGACTTGGGCAAGATTCAGATGGATGCGGCTACAGTGTACGCAGACACAGTCCAATTGCTTCCATGTCCGGCGGTGGACTGAGGAGTTAATCCGTTTTAGGGCCTGTAAATATGCATCACACGAGTTGCAGGCATTAAATCTGCGCCTTCTTTCCTTCCCCACCCCCTCCCTACTACCACCTTGTGTTGGGGTTGCTGAGGGAGGTGAGAAGCTAGTCTGTATAGATCGCCCTCTAGCAGCTCTGCAGTGAAGGCTTTGTGTGTGTCTCCCCCAGTGCTGCGCCGCAGCTCACATACTCACTCCCTGCCTTCTCAGCGAGGCTGGTTATGGCAGTTTTAGAAATCGCTTCACTCGATTCATATAATACCCACACGCCTTACTTTCGAAACGGTTATGTACTGAGACCCTCGTTTGATTGATGCGGTGAACCCAACCTTTTATAATTCTTTCTTCCGTTTTTGTCATTTTAAAAGAAAACCGATAAAGTCGGGAAATTTACGTAAATGTCCCCTGTCGCTTCCAAGTAGCACGTGTGTTTTATTGAGCAGAGAAGCATCTTTCCACATCTTGAACACTTGTGGCGAAAATAGCGTCAGAGCTGTGTGTGACTTGTGTTCATTCATAAATAGCATAACGTAAATTATACGTTGGCTCCTGTTTTCTCTCCAGTTCGGATTCAAATGTGTAAACGATTTTGAGAAGCCATATGAAAAGAAAAATTTTATGTTCAGATAAGCAAAGTACTTATTAATTTAACACAACTTTCACTTTTTATTGGAGCTGTTTATGGTGATTATGGAATTTAAACGTGAAGGAAGGAGTGTTCCATGATTTGAAATGTTGCAAGCCACCATGTTTCAATTGGCTTTCTGTTCTCACAGTTAACAGAGAGGGACTGTGGACTTGACGAGGTGGATGTCACTTGCAAAAATGTAAAATTAGAGTTTAGTGTTAGTAAGTGCAACTAGATTTTTTTTAAAATCAAGAATTAAATAATGCATGGGCTTTGTGATGTTACCACATACTCCAAAGGTCAGTACCTAAAAGTTGCCTTCAGTTGCCATGGGTCAAAGGAAGCCAGATTTTCATTATTGTTTGGGTAGCAGTGAGGAAGTCCTATTGTTTCATGCTAGTGTGTAGCTCCTTCCAAGCAGCCCTATTGTGTAGATAAGTTTTAATCAACCTGTTCAGTGATATTATTACCTGCATACACTTCTGGAAACTTGGTGAAACACTGCAGTATAAGTTTTGTTGATCCACATGCTTGCAGTTGATAGATTATTGTAATACTGTACCAGCTGAGACTCTGAGCCTGATTTTTAAATTGGAATTGCTTCATGACTATGTTGTTTTCTATCGTACATGGAGAATGGAAGTGTAATGGTGCCTTGTTGTGGTTTCAAGTTAATAGCTGTTTGAGAGAGATTTTGAAAGAAGTGTTTGTGGAAGTCTTGACTATAATTTACGTTGACACCATGTTTTTATGATAAACAGGAAGTTTCTAGGTTGGACTAGAAGGAAGTGGTGTAGTTAATAGAAGTTATGGTGCAAAAACAGGCCGTTCAGCCCAGTTAGTCTATGCTAGTGTTTACGTTGCATGCTCCACTTTATCCAACATTATCAGCATGTCCTTCTATTTCATTTTCCTCTTGTGAGCTACCTTATCAAACATCATGTGTTTAAAACTTCTGTTAGATCAGCTTTGAGTTGTTTTTAAGTGGTACAAGATTATAGGAATTAATTTACAGAAATACTCTACGATAGGTACTTCACATCTAAGTATTATCAGATATTATCCTTAGGTCGATTTAATGGATCAGTCAGCTGACTCATGAGTTTCTCCATTGTTACCTGATTGCTGGTAAACAATTAAACGTGATTAAAACAATTCAGAAGAAAATGTTCTAGCTAAATTGGAATGTCTTTTATTAATGACTATAAGGCTTTATTCTCTACATGCTGTAGTGTCTTGTTGTTAATGAGATTTCAAATACATGGTCCCTGTCAAAGGCCACCTGGACAGAGGTGATGCCACAGTACAGTACCAGGTAGTACTTTCCATCAAACTCCTATCCCAATTTCCTCTTAGTTTACCTGACAATTACCTGTGTACTATTACTTTGAATAACCAAAAGATAATTGGAAAAGGTCCTGTTAATTATCAAGCTCTCAACTCTGTGGCCACAGATGAGGTGCACACAAAGTGTAATCGGTGTAACCCTCTAGATAGCTAAGTAGAGGCTGCAGTGTCCTGCTGTCAACAGTTTTGTGAAACTACATTTATACGAGTGATGCATGACATGGATGAACTCCCATTAAAGGCCATGATAAAGCAAGTATCCCAGGAACCCTTAAAAGTTTTGTTGCACACTTCTGTGTGCATAAAAGGATCGAGAGGAAATTTAGCGAGGCCTATCAAGTTAGGAGCGAGTTGTTTTGTGGTCTAGTGGTAATATCCCCCAGATCTGGGTTCAATTAATCTAGAATTTAAAGCTCACAGAATTACAGGCATTAATGAAGCTAGCATTCAGCGTCATTATATCTCATCTGGTTCACTGCCTTTTAAGGAAGGAAGTCTGTCACCCTTGCATGTTGTGGTCTACATGTGACTCCAAGTGCAGAACTCTTAACTGCCCTCTGAAATCACCTAACAAGCTACTTAGTTCAAGGGCAATTAGAATTGGACAATGAATTCTGGCTTTCCCAGTGATGCCCACTTCCCTTGGAATGAGAAGCAAAGATCAAAGCCAATGAGAAAATCAATTTGGAGCAACATTAGACAGGATTACTCCATATGCCTCCGTGTCCTCAATGACTGAGCAACGTAGCTGTTACATGGCTCTGACCATTGACTGAAAGCAGTGTCGGAACAGTTGCCTTGGATATTGGTGATCCAGTCACAGTAATTTTTAACCAAGATTCTACGTTTAACTGCTTTCATCCAAAAAAAAATTCATTTGACTATTTGTTTTGTTGCCATTAAATAGAATCTTTTCTGACAAATGTCTTGACGGGTTACTAACTTGAAATCATTGCTTTCTCAAGAAATTTACTATACATGAAATGTTTTCAAATGTGATAAAGCAACATATTATTGCCATTGTTAATCAGTGCCATTTTAAAAGTTACTCACCCTCAAGGTATTTGAATTCATAATCCTACTGCCATCTACAGATGTCACTTTTATTTGAGAAATAAAAATATTTTTGGGTATTTAAAGTATTAGCCCTTTATTACAAGTAATCTTGCATTTTTTAACTGTTTCAACAGATCAGATCTCTGACTGAGATTTCAAATGCTGTGAGGAATAATGATTTTAAGCTCTATCAGAATGCTTCTTTTTACGATAGTGCATAATTTTTCAATACTATATGCCGTTGAAATAGCGTAATGGTACCCTAGAGGTACTTTTTGTTCTCCTAAACTTGAGTGCTTGGAATTTCCTGAATCGCGCTTAATGCAAAAATTGTTTTGTAATTTATGCGAGTTTCTAAGCCATGTCATTTTGGTTTCAGAAAAATTTTCAGCAAAGGCAATTTTGCCTGAATCAATCTAAATGAAATGTAGGCCAACAGGGGCAGCAGCGCATTAACTGTCATTATGGCTTGCTCTCGGAGCCTTTTGTTTTTGCTTCTCTTCCTTCTGTATTATTAAGAGCAAAATGGGTACACCATTTGGAACATCATTCCGGTTTCTCAGTCTGATTGTCTCATCCTAAGCATGTTGAATGTGGGCATGGTATGAAAAATTAGATGCACTGGAACCAACAATACTGCGGTTTAATATGACATGATTCACCTGCTGCAAATCCCATTTTTGACAGATACTGACTTGACGGCTGAGAATTTTTGGGAGTTTATCCATGTTGTGCATCACTTGTATAAATGTCGGAATCTCATGCGAGTTAGTCTTTTGCATTGTTCTGAATGCTGAGCCAAGTCTTGTAAATGAGCAACCGTGTGAGATATTGAATAGTTACATTGCTTGGAAGTAAAGTGAACACAATTCATGTTTACCACCATGTCAGTGTAAAAGAAATATAATGGGAAGAAAAATCTAGTACTGTTTTAGTAATGTACTTTTCATGCTCCCAAAATGTCACAAAGTGCTTTACAGCCAGTGGAATTCTTTTTTGAAGTGTAGTCCCAGTAGCAATGTCAGAAACTTGGCAGACATTTTGAATATAATAATTTAATGAACAGCAATATAATATTGACTGAAATGTGCAGGAAATTCTGTATCATTGTTAGCATTGTCACCTTGATTGCACTTCTTAAAATGTGATGTGGAGGTGCCAGTGTTTGAGTGGGTTTGCAAAGTCAAAAATCACAGGGCCACCAGATTATAGTGCAATGGATTTATTTAAAAACACTAGCTTTCAGAGCACTGCTCTTTAACACATGATTTCAAATAAACCCGTTGGACTATAACCTGTTGTTGTCTGATTTTTGACCTTCTTAAAATGTTTCTGCTTCTCAGTTTTTAACATAGCTCAGTGGGATTGAGTTAGAAAGTTCTGGTTTCAACCTGGGTAGATTCATAAATGTGATCCGGGATGGTACTTCAGCACAGTTCTTAAAGGTGTAATGCACCTTGGAGATGCTGTCTTTCAGATTAGATAGTTAGGTTAGCTAAGATTCCATTTGTCCTCAAGTGGCTGGAAGGACTTCATGGCATTAACAGGAAGAGAGAAGCAAGATCCATTATACTATCAGATGCATAGGATTTCTCCTGGTCTCCTACTTAATTTGTTTCCCTCAATCAACAGCATAAAAAAATGATAATCAGATCAATTAATGAGTTTTGAGCAGATTTGTAGCTCAGGTTGAGGTTCTGGATGTAGGTTTGTTCGCTGAACTTGAAGGTTTGTTTTCAGACGTTTCATCACCATACTAGGTAACATCAGTGAAGCTTCGTCCAGAGGCTCATTGATGTTACCTTGTATCGTGACGAACCATCGGAAAACGAATCTTCCAGCTCAGCAAGCAAATCTACATCCAAGATCAAATAATGTTATAATGGGATTGTGCTGTGCACTAACTTGCTACTATGTTTCACTATATTACAACAATAGATGCACTTCAAAAATATATCATTGACTTTGAATCACTTTAGGATGTCTGTAAGATACAACATAGACAACAGTGCTTTTATGGACAAAAGAACAAGGAACAATCATAGGCCACTTGTCCCTTTTGAGCCTGCTCCACCATTCATTAGGACCATGAAGTACCGAAGGTTCACTTTAACACTCCCTCAATTAATCTTTCCTCCAAGTTGATCCAACTGACAATCTGGTGATGAATAATGAGGTAGAGTTTTTCAAAGGGTTGGTTGTGTTTAACTAGAAATAGGGGGCATAGCCTCAAAATAAGGAGTTGCAGACTTAGGACTGAGTTGATGAGGAACTTCACCCAAAAGTTGTGAATCTGTGCAGTTCCCTACTCTATGAAGCATTGAGACTGTCTCTTTGAACATTTTTGGTTGACTTTTGAACAGTAAAAGAATTAAGGATTATGGTCAGTGGGCGGGGAAGTGGAGCTGAGGCCACAAAAAGATCAGCCATGATCTTATTGAATGGTGGAGCAGGCTCAATGGCCAGATGGCCTACTCCTTTTGTTCGTCGGTCCTTTTGTAACTTGAACTTCACATTCCTGCATATCCCCAGTGATCTTTCAAAAATCTATCTACCTCTGCCTTAATTTTTTTTAAAACCAAGTATTGCTCCTGTTGTTTAAAGACAAATGTAATTTTTTTTTTACTCATTGACTGGATGTGGGCATTACTGGCTCAGCCAGGAGTTCCTCATCCTAGTTGCCCACAGGGCAATTAAGAGTTTTCCACATTGCTAAGAGTCTGGAGACCCATGTAGGATCAATTAAGGATAGCAGTTTCTTTCCTTAAAAGGCACAGTGAACTAGAAGGTTTTCTTGGTAATCAACAATAGTTTCATGATTGTTATGAGACTCTCAATTCCAGATTTTTACTGAATTGATATTCTGCAATCTGCTATGGCAGGATTCGAACCCTGGTCCCCAGAACATTACCTGGGTCCCTGGATTATTAGTGATAATACTACTACCATCACCTGGTATTATTATCACTGTAGTAACTGTCACAGCAACTGCCAATCCATTATTGCTTTGTTGCAAACTTCAAAGAATCTATCATCATAGAATCCCTGTGTAGAAAAAGGCCATTTGGCCCATTGAATCTGTACCAACCCTCCAAAGACCATCCCATCTTGACTCAAACCTACCCCCATACCCCAATATTAATCCACCTATATGCAAATCCTTGAACACTGGTGGCCATTTGAGCATAGCCAATTTATTTTACCTGCATGTTTTTCAACTGTGGGAGGAAACCAGAGCACCTGGTGGAAACCCATGCCGACATTGAGAAAAAGGCCATTTGGCCCATTGAATCTGTACCAACCCTCCAAAGACCATCCCATCTTGACTCAAACCTACCCCCATACCCCAATATTAATCCACCTATATGCAAATCCTTGAACACTGGTGGCCAATTGAGCATAGCCAATTTATTTTACCTGCATGTTTTTCAATTGTGGGAGGAAACCAGAGCACCTGGTGGAAACCCATGCCGACATTGGGAGGACGTACAAACTCCACACAGTTGCCTGATGCTGTAATTGAAACTGGGTAGTAGCTGCAGTGAGGCAGCAGTGCTAACCACTGTGTGCTACTGTCTGTGTGCCTGACTTGAGGCTCCTGAAACAAGCTTCTTCTTTTTTTTTTAGCTGTCCCTTGGGGTTGCTGGAGTTTTACGTCCACTGTATTGGTGGGGCTGAGAGCAGGTGTGGGTTGCTGCTTCTGAATAGTCAAGTCCTGAAACCGCTGGTGGGTGTTATGCTCCGAATTCTCTGTGCTCTTTCTGCTGCTACCACTGTGCCTCCCCATGCTGCACTGGGTGACGCTCAAAATGGTTGACACCTTATGGGAACTTCTTCACTTTCTGCATTCTCAGGCAAGTGATTCCCACACATTGATGGGATGTTGTATTTGTTTACGGAGGCTTTCAAGGTGTCCTTGTGGCATTTCCTCTGTACTCTTAGTGATCACTTACTACTGCAGAGCTCAGTGTGTAGCACTTGTTTAAGGATAGTGTGATACCTGCCCATCACAGCAGGTAATGTGTGATCAATGCCTCTACTCAGGATATTAATCTGGGAGAGGATGCTCATGTTAGCGCACTTACACTTGCAGTGGATTTGCAGAACTTGGCGAAGGCAGCATTGATGATAACCCTCTGCAGGGATTTGACATGTTTGGTATTTTTGGTCTGAGATTCTGATGCATACAGGAGGATGGGGACCACACTATGTTGACTACAAATTTGATATCGGGTTTGATATCTCCGATGTCTCTCACTCATCCAGGGGATGAGCTGGCATGCTGGAGTTGATATTGTTCTTCATCAACATCTGCCTGCAGTGAGAGGAGACTCCTATGGTATAGGAAATGCTCCACTGTCCAGGGGTTTGTCATGGATTTTGATGTTTGGGGGCACTGTTGTTTGGCAGGAGTAGGCTGGTTGAGAACCTTTGATTTCTCTATATCGAATGCATTCTTTCTTACGTCTCGGTGAATACAGCAACAGTTATTTGCAGCTGTGCCTCAGAATGTGGTACGAAGGTGTCTTTTGTGTTTTGGAGTTTGATGAATGAAGTTGGAGTGGTCTTGGTTCTGGTCAGGAGGCGTCATAGTTTGAACAGTTTCCCATTGTCTCACTGCTACACTCGCACCGTATTGACCTGATCCTCATCTTTTAACATTCTCACCATTTGAACCATATCTAATATTCAGGGAACAAAATGGAGAAAAGGTAGTTGAAAATGATAAATCTGAAAAGAAATGCAATAATTGATGAATGGTTGATCTTGTGTTCTGCATCAAACAGCAAGCAGCTGCCACTGAGGGAACATGATGACTTTGGGGAAAGGAACTTGACTAACCGAGCAAACACACAAGTTTGGTACTGAGGGTTGCCATAGTAACTTGTGTTTTGCATGTAGGATACAGAACTTCATCCTTGAATTGTTGTCTAACATTTGCGAATACTGTTGACCCAAAGTAGTTGATGGTTCAGGGATTGTTAGCCATACTTGTGTCCATTTGGTTGTCTTTAACTGCTGTTTCAAAGCAAGTTTATCCGGACAGTCATAGTTGAACAATATTACATTCATAAATAGATAAGGAGAGGAAAAAAAGAAGCCATCAGTTGTTGTTAATGAAAGGAAAATGTTGTCTATTCCTTGTACTCTGTTAAATGGCAGTTGTGTGCTTTTTTTTGTGTTGCAATAGTCTTTATCAGTGAAAGCCTGGAGGCAAAACTAGTGGTACAAAAGCACAAATAGCAAACGTGTCTGGAATTATCGAACATTTTGTGATTCAGTATGTTTTCTGAATGAAGAATGTGATTTTATATTTCTCCCGCAAGCTGCCAGCAGCAATGCAGACGTCATGGATTATAGCTTAGCTCATGACGCACTTCATCTGTAAATTGTTCATGATCTTGTAGTATTTGGCAAAGAAATGGGTGTAACAGTTTCGCACCCGGTATGTAGCTTTGAATGAATTCCAGATGTACTGGACAGAATGAGATTTGGAGGAATAAGTAGTATCAAGACAGTGGTGAAGAATGTTTGTTTGTTTTGAAGGTGCATTGCACAGATCCATTTCAAATGACTGCTTCTGGAAATGAGTGCAGCACATAAACATGCCACACATTTTGAAGAGACGGTCCATTAATTTGCAGACTTGCTAGTGAAATTTAGAGTCAGACAATGATATGACACAGAATAAGGCCATTTGACCCATCACATCTGTGTGCGCTCTTTGACAGAGATATTCAATTTTACCTGTTCTCTTGTTCTTCCCCTATAGCTTTGTAAATTTCTTCTTTGACAATGTTGATCAGTTACTCTTTTGAAATTTACTATTGAATCTGCTTCCACTATCCTTCTGGGCAGTGTTTGCCAAGCCACAACAACTCACTGTGCAAAAAGAAATTCCTCATGTTGTGCTTTGTACTTTTGCCAATTGCTTTCAATTGGTGTCCTCTGATTTCTGGCTCTTTTGCCACTGGAAATAATTCCTTTTTATTTACTTCATCAAAAATCTTCATGGTTTTGAGTAATTCTATCGAATTTCCTCTTAATCTTCTTGCTTTTAAAGGGAACAGTTCCAGACGCTCCAATTTCTCTTCATAATTAATGTGTCTCGTCCCCAGTACCATTCCAGTAAACCTCTTTTGTATCATTACCAAGGCCTTAGCTTCCTTTTGAAAGTGTGGTGCCCATATTTGAACACTTCTGCAGCAAAGACCTAATAACCTTTTTTTTTAAAATGGTTTGGAGTAACTTTCTGCTTTTGTACGCTACCTCTGTTAGTAAAATAGAGGGCCCTGTGTACCTTTAAACAGCCAGTTTTGATTATGCTGAAGACTTGTACACACATACTTTTGGGTCCTTTTGTTCCTGCACCCCCTTTAAAATTGCATCAGTTGGTTCATTGCCACTACTCCTTTCTTCTGACCAAAATGTATCACTTTTCATATGAATCATTGATGAGTTTGTTCATATCACCAGCTCATCCTCATTCTGCTGAATTCCAGCTTTAGTGGTGACCGTTAAAATTCACTGAATCAAACAAAAACAAAAATCAGGCCAAGCGAATCAGAGTTCATAATGGCTTGGTATCTGAAAGAGTAAACACTGGTATATTCTCAAAGTTGACCATCTTCAAAGCTAATGCTTCCAGAAATAACCTGCTTCTGACGAGAGTAACCATACTTTTATGACTATTCACTTCCGCGAAGTAAGACTTTACTGTGGATCAGTATAGCAGCTTGTTCTTATTATTTTGTATAGGAGATAAAGTGATCCAGCTCCTTAGTTGTTCGTGTTGGCTAATCTTCCCCTCCAAGATGAATGTGGCATCCACATTGCTACACTTTTGTTCAAAAAAAAAAGCTAAGAGTTTTCTTAGAAATTAGGTAAGGTCCCTGACTTACTTAGATTGTACCTACCTAACCGCCAGCTGCCTGAGTAGAGTCATGACCATGTCATCTAGACTGATGTAAGGGCAGTATGGAAGAGACATTCCTTTAAATGGGATTTTGAGCCATCATCCTACTTTGGATGTAAAATGTTCCAGGGCCACAAGGACAGGATGACTTCTCGGGTCTTTGGGCATTTAGCTAACTTTGGTAAAATGATTACCATACTCCACAGTATCCAGCATGCATGGGGAATGGGGGTTGCTGCTTAGCTGAATCTGCTGGTTACATGAGAAATACATAGTAGCGGCTGAGAGTACTCAACTTGCTGTCACAAAATGCATTTTAAAAAACAGTGCCCAGGACCATTTGTAAATATCAGTATATCTGGCTGCAGTAGGTGATTCTGACTTTATCAATAAGCTCAGTATTGAACTAGCTTTAATAAAGCATCTACTTCATTATTCCCTTAAAATCTGTAAAGTCCCCTTTTGAGAATTCCGAACGTTTGGCATCCAGATAATGTGGTCTTTACTGTACTTAGTGTGGAGTCCAATAGTTTACTGTTGTATGACTGTCGTGTGACTGTTTTAACAAGAGTAGCTCCATTTAGAACAGAGGTGAAGAGGAATGTCTTCACTTGGAAAGTGGTGAATGTTTGGAATTCTCTAGCCCAGAGGGCTGTGGAAGTTCAATCATTTGAGTATGTTTGAGGTTGACAGAGTTCTAGGTTTTAAAGACATATGGGGATAGGAAAATAGTGTGGGAAAATGTCCTGCAGGTACAAGATCAGCCGTGATTAGGCTGAATGAGGGGCCTGACTCCAAGGGCTGAGAGGCTGACACTTGTCCTATTCCCGTGTTACCCTGGAGTTTTGACAGGAATCCATTGGGTGTAAAATGTTGTGTGTTCTTTGCTTTGTGTTTCCATTTTTTTGGCATTTCCCTCTCAGAGGAATCTGAGCAAGATGACATTTTTAAGGAAAGAAAATACAGCAAATTGATCTTTATATCTACAACAGCATGCTTTTTAAACAAGGCGAAGTAGTGAGACTTAGTTGGCTTGTTTTGGGCTTCTAGGGAATATCACAATCGGCATTCATGCCCTGACTTAGGGTTGGTCAAATTGCTCAAAGTTTTCCATCCTGGTTTGCTATCCTGTGATGGTAGATATCTTCTAATCAACGTATTCAGAGATGCTATTAACATATATACCTGGAGCAGGTGGGACCTTTACCCAGGCTGCTTCGTTCAGAGGTAGGCACACTATCATTGCATTCCATATACCCCCTCCACATCTTTGGGGCAGAGAGTATATGCCCTTGGGCCTCCTGGCTCAAAGGCAGGGACATTACCACAGCACCACAAACATCTGTACATATTTTGGAATCAACCTAATCAGAGACGTTATTATGTACTTCTGGACTCGGTGGTCTTGAACCCAAGTCTCCTGAAAAGACTTGTGTATTCTGTCAAAATCCAGGATTGAGCCAGAGACCTTTAGATCTTTGGTCTAATGCTGTTCCAGCTGAGCTATTTTGCTTGTTAAGATTTTTACATGTGGCAGATATTTGACATTTTAGAATGTTATTCCCCACCTCTGGAGCAGTTAGGACTTGAACCCAGATCCCTTGGATTAAAGATAGACACCCCACACAACACCCCTGTCCAGTGGTTATAATGGATGTGTCACGATGCCTCAATTGTGAAGTCCTTCACCCTTACAGACAGTTAACTGCTTTCAGAACATTGTCGTCGTTATGATTGTAGACTTGTGAGCAGGAAGTGCTTTATGTTTGCCTGTGTAGATGGGCCTGCTGTGAAACGTAGGCAGAAGGCCTTGCAGGAGAACAAACACCATCTTGTGGTTGAAAACTGGTGTGCTTTGTGTTTTTTGTCATTGCCCGTCGCAATTCAGTGATTGATGTAAGTCAGATCGACTGACATGCAGTCTGCGCCCAGAATTGGTACAGTGCTAGCCTGGGCTGGAGTAATGTTGTGGAGCTGTGTGAAGGAATGCTATTGCTGCATCATTCTAAAGCCACTTTGCAGGGGTGCCATTGGTTTTAATAATTTCAAAGGTTTGCTAGATCTGCATTGAACTTGGGAGCCAATGTATCGCACCAGGTTAATAAACCCAATTAATTATGCATATGAAGGCTAATAAACTGACAAAAAAATTAATTCATCCAAATTGCACAATGGTTTGAAATAGCCAGGTCTCTTCACAAACAACAAAAGCATGCATTTGTATTGAGCCTTTGTAGAAAATGCCCTTCTGATGCTTCATAAAAGAGACTGGGTCTTGGAGATCAGAAGTCATTGCTATTCTGGAAATCTCTGCCAACAATTGCTGCTTGTGGACTATTTGGAATGCACCTCCAGTACATTTAGAGCATTTAGTGTGCACACCCAGGACATTTTGTTGATGTGCTAGCAGTTTTAGTGTGTCAACATACTGACACCTTAACTTTATAAAATGCCCAGAAAAGCTGTCAAGCTTGTGGAGACAATGCCAAGCGTTGAAAATTCTCTTGTGTCTTCAGTCACATCCCGCATGTGCTTTGTGTTAATTTTCCTGTATCTCACCTCTCCATGCATGTTATTCTGGGGTCTAACTCTAATATCTTGTACACTGTAGAAATGTTTTGAACAAAATAAGCAGCAACGTATATGTAATTGTGATTTGTAGACCTGTTTTATAGTGCATGTACCTTCTTTGTGCATATTATAAAGAGCATATTTTGGGCATCTTTCCTGAGCCTGTCATTCTCCAACAGGCACATTAGGTGTTTCAGTGAATTATTTACCATATCATCAACAGTTCAAACTTGTTGGTTGCTGCAAGTGTTTTAGCATCTGGTTCAATTGAACATTTCGTAAAGAGTACTTGGTGTAACAGAAGGAAGCCTCACTTTAATGTTTTGGGTAAGACTGTGCTGTCATGCAGTCTTGAGGAGACACTAATGAATTTATGAGGGTTACTTATGTGAAAATTGCACTTGCACTATATTAATCTCAGTTACTCTGCACCTGCACCCCTTGAGGTAATGGGGAGCTATTGGCTCAACATATTTAATGGGTAGCCATACATATTTAGAAGTTTCCAGTTCTGTGTTCATTCAGTGAATGTTGCAGTGTTCTTTTGGATTTGGAAAGGCAACTCCATTTGAGGAATGAATGTGTTTGCAGCTGCTTGTATGTATTATGGTGAGAAGATGATTTTTTTGATGCTGTGCAGAGTTGACTGGCTTGTTGACTGTGGTTTTCAGGCACACTTAATTGTTAATTTCTTGAGCTACGAGACTGGAGAGGTACGGAAGTTTACACAGAAGCAGTCAAAATATAGAACTGCAGGACTAATGGTACTCCCAAAAGTGGAGAGCAACCAAAATTGGCAAAATGATTAAGTAATATGCAGATTGTGTTGTTCACTTTTAAATGTCTCTTTTTAGAGAAGGGAAGTAAATCATACAAATGTGAAATGTAAGCTCTTAATATGTATTGCATATCTAGTCGATAGTGGATTGTTTAGATTATAGCATAACATGGTATACATATTTTCAAAGCACCTTGTTGGAAAGTACCTAAGCCAAATTCAGGGAATGATTGATTATTATTGTTAAATGGTTGTTAAATCCTCTGGAGCTAAATTGATAAGTGACATGAAAAATAGCTGAAAAGAATCAGCAAATCAGTTCAAATCTATCTGCTGGAGACCCCAGTCGCAGATTTTGTATGAAATATTGCAGTACTGTTTATGCTTGTTTTTGTCATGGGGCCTCTTTTGCAGGCTTTTGCTATTTGCCAGAGAAATTACGTAAGAAAGTTTGTTTCATTGAGTGTTGGGCACTCTGCTCACTAATACTTCTGTTTTCAGCTGCACATGGTTGGTTCAGTTCCAGATAAAGGTCAGCTTGGCAGGTTTAGTTTCTTCCCAGCTTAGCAGATACTGCTTCCAATGTTATAAACGTGCTTGGGCTGCAATTGCTTAATGCATTTCACAGCTTTTAACAAATCCTCAGCTGATTCTTGTTCTCCTGTCACCAATATGCATTAAGGCAATCTGGTTTTCTGTGCATTTAATTGGGCTGATATTTCTGTTCCTCCTTTGAATGTGACCAGATGCCGGTGGTAGCTATTGACCGATTTGCAGTCAGAGTAAGCTTTTGCGTAAGCACGATTTATTTGTCAGCCTTACCTCTGAGTCAGAAAGCTTTAGGGCTGTGCACTGCCCGATCTTTTGGATGGGAATTCAAACTGAGGTTCCTTTGCTCCCTGCGTGGACATAAAGGTTGACCTGACACTACACAGCTATGTGCAGGAGAGTTAACCCCACAGTTCTGAACAATATTTATCCCTCAAACGACATGACTCATGATTTTCTTTGTTTGTGCGATTGCTTTGTGTGTGATGAAAACAGTGACCACATTCAAATTTGGAGTATCCTTTATTTGTTCTTTCCTCAGCTAGTTTCTAATTTGGAATTTGCCTTTGGCAATGTTATAGAGCAAGACTGGACTCAATTGCATAGTGGGATTTTAGAGTGAGATTTAGATGTGTGCAGGGACAGATATGTGAGCAATGTTTAAGAGACAGTTAGACAGACATGTGACCAGGCAGGGAATGAGAGGGATGCAGACCAGGTGCAGACATGTGACCAGGCAGGGAATGAGAGGGATGCAGACCAGGTGCAGACTGATAAGATTGGTTTAGATTGGCATCATGGCCAGTACAGGCATGGTGGACCAAAGACACTCTTCCTGAGCTGTACTGTTCTATGTTCTGTATTGTATAGAAAAAAACAAATGTTTCTACACATTTTGATTTGAGCTGTCTAGCATGTCAGACTGAGAACAGCACAAATTCACAAACTTGGTATAGCATATCCCTTTTGGGATCTGCAAGCTGGCCCCAAAACCCAGCAATGCCAGTATTCAGGTGTAGTACTTTTGGATTTTTGTTTGCGGAAGCTTTGTAGAAATTATAATATGTGCATGCAACTTAACTATAGGTTCGATTTGGTAACCTGCTGTCCATTAATGCAATGCTGAGCTCTGTTCGTTAAAGAATTGATGTACAATTCTTCAATTGATAAATGACAGTTGAGTTGCAAGCTGTTTTGTAAATTGGACAATGATGAGTCACTTGTTTAAAAATCAACTTGTTTGGACATTTATGATTATAAAACATTGATGTGACCATCAGGTCCTGAGCTTGGATGTGAACTAGATTTTCTGGCCCAGAGGTAAGGATAAGGAGACTATGACTGTGCCACAAGACTTCAGATTTCTTGTCGGTGCTACATTTGGTTGAAGAAACCTCTCTGTTAATTATATGCACCTTTCCACCCCCTCACCCAATCCTTTAGTAATTCCTAGTTGCAGTTTCTGGAATTGCTGCCCACCAGTCAGATGCTTGCAATATTGTTTCACTGTTAGCCATTTGTCCACACAGCATGGCACACAGTGATAGCAATAAAAGTAGCAGCCGTAAACCCAAGGAAATTTAAGCATAGAAAAACTATTCTCCAGTCCAGGGTTTCTTTTTGAAAGAAAACAGTTATCCCAGGACGACAAGACTATCAAGACCCCTTGATATCTTTCTATTCTGTAAGAAGAGTATGCATTCACTTGTAATTTCTGGCTCCCATTCCATCACCAGTTTTGTGCCCAAGTTAACACAGTTCTTGTTAGTCTCCTCTGGAACTCAAGTGGGTGCATTTTGGAAACCCATATGTAGAACATACTTCACTACTTTCATCAAGCTTTTCCACCATTTCACCAAAGAACTTGGTCAGGTCAGTCGGACACCTCTTTGCCTTTAATATATCTCTGCTCCCACAGTAGATTCCAGTGAAGATTCCAGTCTCCTTCCCAGTCACCCAGTTACACTGAAACTGTATGAATCCTTGGTATTCCACTTGATCATTGGCTGAGTTTCAAGTCCCATATGTACCTCCAACACAGATTTTGAACTATTCAATATTACTGTCTCCCTGCCACTAAAGTGTTTATTTATTCCTTATCAACCCTCAACTCAATTGTTCTACTGTCCTGAAACCTCCCCCAGGTCCAAAACACATTAACCTCTAGCCAGTTCTGCACCAGGTCCCACTTACCCATCATTGACCTACTGTTTCTTCCATCCCTGTGATAATAAATTAAAAGAATTATTCTTAGCAAATTCCTTCATGCTTTTGCCAAATCCTGTCTCCGCAATGCACATCAAACTTTGTATTTGCCTTCCACAACACCTTGCAGCCCTCTGCCTCTTTTTAAAATTATACATCCCTCCATCTTCACTCCCTAGTTGCAGCTCCTTTGGTGGGTTTGCCTTCATTCTTCTCCCTAACCTTCTTTGCACATTCACCACTCTGCTGTTTTGAATTTCACCTCAAAACCTTCTCCTTGTGTGGCTTGTGCTGTGCTCCTGACTGTTTGTGATGTCGTATAGGATACTTTTGTTTGTCAAAGGTGCTAAATAAATGCAAGTCTGTGTTTGTATTCGCTATTCAGATTATTGTAACTGGACTGATATGATCAATTTTAAAGAAAAATTCCCTTTTATATGTAGTGTGCATCAAGTATTTTAATCCGCTTGTTTAAAGATGTTATGACAAATCTCTGGGACTTGAGCTTGGACCTTCTATGCTAATGATGGAGGTCCTACCACTACACCACAAGAGCACTGCCACTATGCCACAAAATCCCCAACACACATTTATATATTGTGGAGATAATAGATTTTGTTAGTGGAGTGTGAAGTTAGTTTTTACTTAATTTTTTGTGATTATAGAGCTGGGATTTGGGAAATAAGTAGTATAGGAGTCTGTGACTATCTTGCCAAAATCAAATGGTCTGCTCTCTCTCCCTTTCTCTCTCCATCCTGCAACATATGGTATTACTTCCTTTTCATCTCTTTGGCACCAATCACCACTCGCCATAGGGAGTACGTTTCTAGGGGTGTAGAAGCCCTCCTTGAGCAGATGGCATGCTCATCTTTGCCTGGAAATGGCAGCCATGGAAACACTGGGCATCTCTCAGAGCTACCAGTTTGGCTGTTGGGTCAGAGGACTCGACTCAAGCAGTAGACTTTGTGCTCCGCCACACCCTTCAAGCCCATCCTGAGTCTTGTTCCTTCAGGCAGGAAGCCAGGATAGTGTGGACAACCACCTCACCCTCCTCTTCCCACTCCTCCCAGATGGTGTGTGGCTCAAGTCTGACTCGCGTCAGGAAACTCGAAGAGTAGGTTAAGGGTTAGTGACCAAATGGCACACAAAGCTATTCTGCCTGCCGAAGACAACTCAATCAGCTTGTCCGTGGGCCCATGACAGACTGTTGAATTTGAGACAAAGTAAACAGCAGAACAAAATTAATGAATAAAAATACAAGAAAAACTTGTTTTAAATGTCTGTTTTGGACTTGAAAGTCAGTGTTAGGCCATTTCTTCCATGTCACCCCCTTGCAGGGCTGTTTTGGGCACCTTGTGCCAAAATGTGGGAGCTCCTGATGCCTACAGTGTCCTGAAGGTTCTTCTGATGGCTGAATTGATTTGTCAAATGAGTGGCTGAATTGAAGCGGAAGAAAATGGCGCTTACTGTAATTTTTAACTTCTGTGAAAATGCTCATGTCAATGCATGCATTAGCTCGGAGCTTTGTAATTGGCATCACCACTTTGGTGAGGAAAAGAAAGCTGGTCTAGATTTCCTCCTGTTGATTACGTCAGGTCGCCCTAGCAAGAACTGTATTGCTGTTGATTGTTGAATTAGAATGGCATTATTTTGTTTATCCTTTTTACATGCTTCCAGTCAGTAATTGTGGGTGTATCTACACCCAACAGACTGCAGCATTTCTCAAGAAGACAATTCACCATCACCTTCTCCAGGGCAACAAAAGCCAGTCACACTGACATCCATGAATGAATTTTTAAAAAAATATATAATGCGTGGCGCTGATTTCTCTGTTTAGATTATTGTTTCTGACCCAGCCTTTCCTAGCTAAGCATGGATAGATTGTCTTGGATCTGGATTGTGAATGGATCAAGAGAATATTTCAGTTTGGGCTTGAATTAGAAGTTAAGCAAAACATTGTCTCATCAGCATTTTCTGTAAAGATTGCTTTTTCTAAAATATCAGTTTTGGTGTTCCTTGATTTTTTTTTCCTGTGATTCAAATCTAGATAGCAAAGTCATATGGTCAGACTGTCTGTCATGAATGTAGAAACTACAATAGAATATCTCTGATTGCAAAAGTTGTAAATCCTGAGTCTGGAGTGTAACTGCATTTCATCAGCTGAGAGGCTCATCAAGCAAACATGGCTGAAGCAAAAACTCAGCCAGACAACAATTGTTTCCATGGTACCTCCTATCCTCTGGTTCATAAAATGTTTTTCGATGACATTGGTTAACCATGCAAATACTATTTAATTTTTTAACAGCAGGATTCTAATGCTTCAGAAGAGAGAGCGGGGATTTGGATTTGTCCTCCGCTATGTATAATCAAGCCACTCAATGATTTGCTGTAGTGTTAGTGTTCTGCAGGCAAGTATCAGCTACTTTCTGTGTGCCTTGATCACAGATATCAATGAGGCAAGAGAATACTCAGCTTGTATGTTTTTGAGCATTTTGATTGAGGAAGGAGCATTTGACCAGGGCACTTCCTGCTGTTCTTTGGAACAAAGGGTCTTTCATGCTCAAAGTGGGTAAATTCAGTTTAATAGCTTGACTGAGCAGTACTCTCTCTACTGCATCAGTGGGCCTGTTTAGATGGTGAGCCTGAACCCTGGAAAAGGGCCTCAAAAGATGAATCCTTTGATTCAGATGGAAGTGAAGTCAAACAAGTCAACTGGTCCACAGGTAAATATCTGAAATATGTTTGTGGCTACTGATAGTATTTGTAAGGAAATTTGAGGGAGAGGTTGGAGCACAAAGGGAAAACAGAGGCTACATTGTTCTTCCTACTTTTGTGTCTGACCAAAATGAAAACCAGTTGTGCTTTTGGCTGGTGGCTGTAAAAGTTGAACCCTCAAAATTCTTCCAGAGGTGAGCTCAACTTAAGCTTCCAGTCTAAAATGTGACCTCCTGTGTGGGTGGTCTCCATTTTGAAATTTAAAGCTTAACACCAGTCATTACTTCAATGTGGCACAGGTTATTGAGTGAATTGCTTGTGTACTTAAGATATGTTGAGCGTGATGTCTTTGCCATCAGCACAGATTTCACCAAATTCATTCTGGGTCACTGTGGCCAGGAAATTGTTGAAACATCCCCACTCAGATCAGAGTTAGCACTTTTACTTTCAAAATCCCTTTTTAAACAAACTGTCTTCCTTTCCATCCACTGACTTGGATAGTTTGTACTTTTATTGAACAACCTGATTTAATAATGAAACCATACAAATCATCAAGTGGATCAGTGCTCATATTTCCATTTTTTTTTATCAAGGTGCTTTTCACTGTCAACCATCCATTCAGCATGATGGTAATCTTTCAATGGCTTTTTCAGGAGCATATCTCAGTTGAGCTACAGACATTAGAATCCCTGGTATACTGCATTTGGTGCTATTTCTTTGCAGGCATTTCTTGATTTTCTCCATTATACGGGACCTGAATGTTGTCCTGCACTATGACCTGTCTTCTGTGCAGTGAATGGCAGAAACCTTCAGGGTATGGATATGCAGAAGGATCTAGATGTGCAGGCCCATAGATTACTGAAGGTGGCAGCGCAGGAAGATAAGTAGTTCTTTTTAAAAAAAAAGGCTTATGGCATGCTTACCCTCATTTGGTATGGGCATTGAATATAAGGGCAAGCAATTAATGCTGCAGCTTTCTAAAACTTTAGGCCATAGTTGGGGTATTGTGCACAGTACTGGTCACCACACTACCAGAAAGATGTGGTGCTTTGGAGAGTGTACAGAAAAGGTTTGACAGGATGTTGTCTCGTATTAGCGATGAAGAACATTTGGATGGATTGCGTTTGTTTTCACTGGAACGCAGAGGGTTGAGGGGCGATCTGATGAAATTTATAAGATTGTGAATAGCATGGATAGAGTGTAAAGCATGAGGCTTTTTCGCATGGTGGAAGGGTCAATTACTATGGGACACAGGTTCAAGGTGCGAGGGGGAAGTTTAAAAGAGATATGCGAGGCCCATTTTTTTTTCACAAGGGAGCATGTTGCCTGAGGAGGTGGTTGAAGCAGACACAATAGCAGTGTTCAAGAAATACCTGAATGAATACATGAACAGGAAGGGAACAAATGTATAGGGATCCTGTAAGTGAACACACATTTAGTATGGAAGGGCAAATGTGTTGGCGCAGGCATGGAGGGCTGAAGGGCCTGTTCCTGTGCTGTATTGCTCTTTGTTCTTGTTCTTCTCTTAAGGCCACTGGGATTACTATTCCAGACACTAGGTGAAATCCTCTGGCCCACCCAGAGCTTTCAGAAGGTGGTTGAAAGAACATAATTGGACAGGAAGCACAAAGTATCAGTTTCCCAGAGACTGAATAACGGCTTGCTGTTGAGTCTGTCATGGCTTAACTGGGGAGTGTGTCTTGATGATTGTTTCCTACTGTCCCAAAGTGTGTAAAATTCCAGTGAGGCCACTGGACTACTATTCAGAGCAAAAGCAATTCACAACAGATTTCATTCTGAAAAACAAAATATAAAGTTGAGGGTCAAATTGCTATCGACCTCCTAGATCATAGGACAGCTCTCTAATCAGAGAAAGATGACTGGTGGTAATTTTGCACGTGACAATATAGGAAGAGGAAAACCAGTCATGGCTCATGAAGGATGCCCCTGACTATGTAGAGGTAGCTGGAATCTGATAAGGGCCCAAAAGGATGGCTTGAATATGTCTCAAGATCTCAGATGGGAAAGAAATGTCTCATCCATGATATTTCTTTACAGTTCAGTGCTTCTGTGTCAATGTTTGATGACTTAACCAAGCAGTGATACTAGCATTGCTGGGTTGAGGTGGAGGAGGAGGAGGAATAAACTAAGACATGAGCCTTGAAGGTCTGCAGCTGGGGATGAACAAATAGCAACTGAGGCAGGGTTTCAGGCTCTTTAGTATACCCTCTCTGGGCAGTACACTGAGAGAGGGTATACTAAAGGCATTGCAGCTACCTCCAGGCCAGTGAGAAGCAGAGGCAGAGATGCCTTTGCATGACCAGGGAAGCACTGCTGCGTCTGTGCCACTGAAGATCACGGTGGCATTAAGCTTCCATAATACTAGCACATTTCCCCAAATCTCACCTCTGGGCAGAAGGGCTGTCTGAGAGAACCAATACTAACAATGCTAATGCTGAGGAAACCAGGGTGGAACTGAGACAAGGCAGATAGGCACAAGAGATCGGAGGGTGAATGTCCACATGCATTAATGCAAAGTCAAACAGAGCTATGAGTCAATTAAGTTGCATAGATTTTCCTGGCTTCAAGAGAATGCTTGCTTTGCACCTTTAAATTATTATGTTCCTTTGCAATTAATTGTTAATTAATTTGTTCCCTTTTCGATGATTAACCACCAGTTCAGTTTCCTGGCCAGGCATCAGTTTGGCTTTGGGCAGAATTGCTTGTGGAGCTGTGCTTATGTCCCTCAAAGTTCAGTATTCAAGGTCTACTCATCTATTCTGAAGGTGAAAGGTTAAAACAATGTTGTTTGACTCCTGAAATTCTTATCTAATTTCTTGCCTTCTGGAGGTGATTTACCTCCCAGGACACAGCCAGGAGTGTCTCTGCGCATGAACAGTGATTGGTACCCATTATGGAAGAAGAAAGTAATTGTTCGCGAATGCTCACCTTCCCCAAGAGCTGAGATACCGTGCATCTCCTCCATACTTGTTTTAAAAAAAAATTCCTTTCCTGAAAAAGGAAAGAACTGCGAATGCTGGAAATCTGAAACAAAACCAGAAATTGCTAGAAAATTTCAGCAGGTCTGGCAGTATCTGTGGAGAGAAATCAAAATTAATGTTTCAGATCCAGTGACCCTTCCTCAGAACTGATGGTAGCTAAGAAAAGGTTGGTTTTTATGCAGCAGATATAGGAGGAGGTAAGGAGTAAATGAAAGATGGAGGTAGAGCCCAAAGAGAGAGAAGAACAGTTGAACAAACAAAGGAGTGAATAACAATCAGCATTGGAGAATGAATAGCAGCTAATGGGGACAATGAGATTCCTTCCATTATCAGTCTTGGACTTCGCTCCTCTTTCCACTGTTGTCCTGGACATGTGCAGAAGCTCCTGCAGGGAACATGACTGTCAGGTGACTGTCTGTGTGAAGCTTACACAGTCTCGCCATGTCTGTGTGAGTTTCCTCCCACAGTCTAAAGATGTGTAGGTTAGGTGGATTGGCCATGCTGAATTACCCACAGTATTCAGGGATGTGCAGGCTAGATGGATCAGCTATGGGAGTAAAAGATTACAGGGATAGTATGTCTGGATGAGATGCTGTCCTGAGAACCGGTGTGAAGTGAATAGAGTCATAGTGATGTACAGCATGGAAACAGACCCTACGGTCCAACCCATCCATGCCGACCAGGTAGCCCAACCCAATCTAGTCCCACCTGCCAGCACCAGGCCCATATCCCTCCGAACCCTTCCTGTTCATATACCCATCCGAATGCTCTTAAATGTTGCAATTGTACCAGCCTCCACCACTTCCTCTGCGAGTTCATTCCATACCCGTACCACCCTCTGTGTGAAAAAGTTGCCTTATAGATCTCTTTTATATCTTTCCCTTCTCACCCTAAACCTATGCCCTCTAGTTCTGGACTTCCCGATCCCAGGGAAAAGACTTTGTGTATTTATCCTATCCATGCCTCTCATAATTTTGTAAACCTCTATAAGGTCACCCCTCAGACTCTGACTCTCCAGGGAAAACAGCCCCAGCCTGTTCGGCATCTCCCTATAGCTCAAATCCTCCAACCCTGGCAACGACCTTGTAAATCTTTTCTGAATCCTTTCAAGTTTCACAACATCTTTCTGATAAGAAGGAGACCAGAATTGCATGCAATATTCCAACAGTGGCCTAACCAATGTCCTATACAGCCACAACATGACCTCCCAACTCCTGTACTCAATACTCTGACCAATAAAAGAAAGCATACCAAATGCCTTCTTCACTATCCTATCTACCTGCAACTCCACTTCAGGGAGCTATGAACCTGTACTCCAAGGTCTCTTTGTTCAGCAACACTCCCTAGGACCTTACCATTAAGTGTATAAGTCCTGCTAAGATTTGCTTTCCCAAAATGCAGCACCTCGCATTTGTGTGAATTAAACTCCATCTGCCACTTCTTAGCCCATTGGCCCATCTGGTCCAGATCCTGTTGTAATCTGACGTAACCCTCTTCGCTGTCCATTACACCTCCAATTTTGGTGTCATCTGCAAACTTACTAACTGTACCTCTTATGTTCGTATCCAAATCATTTATGCAAATGACAAAAAGTAGAGGACCCAGCACCGATCCTTGTGGCACTCCACTGGTCACAGGCCTCCAGTCTGAAAAACAACCCTCCACCACCACCCTCTGTCTTCTACCTTTGAGCCAGTTCTGTATCCAAATGGCTAGTTCTCCCTATATTCCATGAGATCTAACCTTGCTAATCAGTCTCCCATGGGGAACCTTGTCGAACGCCTTTCTGAAATCCACATAGAATACATCTACTGCTCTGCCCTCATCAATCCTCTTTGTTACTTCTTCAAAAAACTCAAACAAGTTTGTGAGACATGATTTCCCACACACAAAGCCATGCTGACTATTCCAAATCAGTCCTTTGGGGCAAAGGCCACATTTCCACACTGTAGGAATTCTATCAAGTCTGTGATGTTTGGCATGGTGTCATCTTTGAACATTACAGTTTAATTTTGTTCATTTGGCTGTGCAGCCCACTGTCACCATGAATCTTGTCTTCTCAAATCTTGTGGCTTTCATTAAAACTGTTTGAGTCTTTCCATTCCACTGTTTGACTTCTATGCATGTGCAATTCATGAGGCCTTCATCGAAGTGTAGCTTAATAGGTGCTAATGTTTTGTCACTGTCTGATGATGAACCGCTGCAATCTGTTTTGGCGGAGGTTTTTCTGACAGTCTAAGCGATCTTGGTTTCTTTCATTCCAGAAAGCATTTGTACCAACTGGCTGTTGGTCGGAAACCTTTGCTGGACTCGGGCTTTGATTTGGCCCACATGAATGAGTATCGGAACATTGTATTTCTGGTGGTAGTGAAAGTATTCTGATGATTTTTGAAAGCCCATTCCAATAAAATGCTTCTTCTGACTAGACCAATGACTGGACGTTGTTCTCTTCGCATTCAATCTTGAACATTTTTTTCAGCCTTCCTGTGGCTGGGAATCTCTCTTACCTCACATTTTGTTCTTTTTCTGTGCGGATATCCATCATTCATGCACACCAGGCATTTCCAAATCCAGAAATTAATTCTGGGGACAGTGTGACCCACCAATTTGCATATGGACCCTCTGAGTGGTTATAGTCATACAGCACAGGGAGCACAGACTGGAAAGCCATCCTTGACTTTCCTAACTGTCTGTATTGCAGTGAGTCAGGAAAATGACAGGCCATTCATTTCCCCGTTCACTGCCAAATCCACTCTGCACTTCCTGCTTCAGGGTGTGTGCAACCGAAGCTCCAGGATAGTCATTAACAGCCAAGCAGTTCAGGCTTCACTTGGTTACGTTTTGGGAATGTGTGCATGGTATCCTTATGCTGGTTGTGGTTGCAGTAGTAGCACTCCAGGCTAATTTGCTATATTTCATATTTGCAGTTCTTTGTCAATCTGCTTGTGGCCCGAATGGATTTGCCTTGTTGACACCTGAAGCTAAATTACCCAAAGTAGGCAGACCAATTGAGCATGGGTCAAAATCACAATGAACTGCCCATAATCTGGTAGCTTGTCAAACCAAGTTAAGTATTATGTTCTTGAGGTTTGGTGTTAAATTTGACTATTGTACTGTGGCTGTCAGTTTCTTGTGAAAATGTGTTGATTTGTCAGCATTGTGCTCGTGGTGCACATGGCTGCTGTTGGTGTAAATTTGTTGCGGCTTGTTCGGTTGATACGGGTGTTAATGTCGGCTAATACAATATATTGTAGGTTCTGGAAATCTGACATTAAATCGAAAGTGTTGGATAAACTCATCAGGTCAGGCAGCATCTGCAGAGAGAGAAACCGAGTTAATGTTTCAGGTTGATGACAACAGATTAAGTTGAGCTGAAATATTAAAGTCATCCCTCCACAGATGCCTCAAGACCTACTGATTATTTCTGACATTTTCTGTTTAATTTAAATGCTGCTGGAGACATGAGTGTGACAATACTGTTGTGAATAGTAATTTTTTTTGTTTTGAAACCAAAAGGATGATGTGAAGTACTTCATGCATTTAGTGAATTATAACATAAAAGCTCAGTTTATTTGAAGATTATTCCTTAACTGGGAAATGTAAACACAAGTTAACACTGCTGAGTATGTGTTTTGTTCAAGTCATTCCCTTGGAAAGTTAAAATTGATGTTCAGGTTTTTGTAATTCTGGTGTAATTTGAACAAGATAATGATTGGAACATTTTTATCCCATTTTTCAGTTGGAAGACGGCCATAGTCTGTTTGATTACAACGTGGGACTGAATGATATCATTCAGCTTTTGATTCGCCAGCCTACTTTGTCTACAGCGAAGAAAAAAGAGAATGAGGTTGAGCTGTCAGACAGTGACTCAGGATGTAGCTCATCACAGAGTGAATGTGACAAAACCTCTTCCAGCGAAGAAACTAACAAGAAAAATCGTCCAGGAACATCGACTCGATCGTTTCTCATTGATCCAGGCTTTGGGTTGTACAAGGCAAGTTACTATTTAACATGCAAATAATCTAGCCTCTAGTTTAAAAATCTTAAGCATGATTCAGGGACTGGGTGCATTGCACCAATAAACAATGGTAAGTTGATTAATACTTTGTTGAGGACAATCAGACCGACTGCCCAAACCTTATGTCCTTTTCTCAGCAGCGCTTTTTTTCCAGGGTGTTTGGAAATGGTAGGAGAAAGGTTGCTGCTGTTAAAGATGGCAGCCATGTTCCATCCACGCACGTACAGTTGCACCCATGACACTGTGCTATTAGTAGGAGAGATAATGAACTTTTTCTTTTTGAAAGACCTTTTAGGTCTGATAAGGCAGTGAAGATAAAATGCAGACATCATGACGTCTCTAGCGTTTTTTTTTTGCATTTTTGTGAAGAAGCTTTGGCTTCATTTTGATTCGGACTTCTGACTGAAGCTAACCAAAAGAAAACTTTCATTATGTCCCAGGTTTTGTAGTGTGGTTGCATCTAGAGCAAAGAAGATTTTTTCAGTCAATCTGTGGGATGACCTCAAACTGTCAAATGTTAGGAAGCCATTTTGTTTCACTGGCACTATACTAAACATCGCTCCAGTTTTGTGCATGTGGAATCAGTGCTGCACTTAGTGATGGTGTTGATCACAAATGCAGCCATTTGGAGTTAACGCTTGGGTTGTTTGATAGCTCTTGTGGGAAATGGGAAGAACATCAAGAGAGGTGTGCAAGCTTTTTAATTTTGTGGACTATGGATTTGACATGGAGTATTTTATGATAACTCTTGACTGAAAGGGACGTGTCCCATTTTCTCAGCACTGAGTCTTTCACCTTGCCTGTAGCCTTTAGAGATTACAAATGGGTTCACCGATGCATGTATCACTGATAAATGCCATAGTTTATGAGTTGTATGATGTGAGTTAGTTTTAAGCTAAAACTTGGGCTGACATTCAGAAATGTGTTACTCATATCCTGCCCTGTATTTTTCCCCATTGGATGCAGAACAGGAAAATGAAGCTGCAGTCACAGCTCCAGAATTATGATTTGTAACTTAATTTTTTTTAGCTTAATTTACCTTGGAATTTAAGAGGTTGATCTGTTAATAATCAGTCTTGGCGGGAAAGAGGAGATATGCCATGCAATGATCCTCTAAGGGAGGAAAATATATTAATAGTTCAAAACATTTTTTTCAAGAATTAGGATGCCATAGAATTTTATGATGTCTGAACTATCTTTGTCAAGGGAGAAGACGCACAAAGTTGGTGGTGTGTTTTTTTGTTTGTTTTGGCTACTGCATTTCCAGATATGCTGCCAAAAAGACAGTATAACAACCCTGCATCTAAACTCTTGAATATAATATGTTAACTTGCCAGAGATTTATTAATTATTTTCTCCCTCCTCCTTTGAAACTCTAGCTTGTGCTTGGCTCTAGCTGCACTTGGACTAGGCACCCAATACTACTTTCTCTCAAAATGACGATTCTCCACTGTCGCTTTGGATTAATGACCTGGCAGTCAGTTGGAGAAATTGCAGTTGACTGGGCTTCACATACACTTCCTATTGGGACAAGAATTGAGGACCCAGTCACTCCTCCCACCCCCCCCCCTCCCAAAAAAAAGGGACCCTATGGTAGTTTACTGGACTGGAGATGGCTTTGGCTGGGGGGGGGTGGGGAGAGAGTATGGTAGGGGGTCTATTTGATGCATGGGTGTAACAGGAACCCCAACAGGTGGCAAGAATCCATTTGGAAATAGCAGTTTCCTTCCTATGTTTAACCATCTGAATGCTCTGTAGTTGGTTGTTACATTGCCAATTTGGATAGAACCTGAGGCATGTGGATTTGGGATTGGAGTGGGGAAGGAGCCTCAAATTTATGGTGTCATGCTACCTAACGTGGGTATCAAATATTACATGCTTCAGGTAAGAAGAAATATAAAAACTTGGCAAAAGTACAATGGAATTACTTCTGTATCAATTACATTTTTGACCGCTACGAATGCCAATTCAAGTTTTGTTTAATTTGTTCATGGGATGTGGGTGATTTTGGCTAGGCCAGTATTTGCTGCCCATCCCAAATTACCTTGAGAACATGGACAACTGCCTTTTTGATCTGCTGCATTCCTTGGGATGTTGGAAAAGTGTGAAAAGGAGAGGTAAATGGGTGGATGATTGGACTGCAGCATGCAAGCATAATTCAATTTTTGTTTTAAGATAATACATTCAGTGCTTACTTTAAAACTTCAATTTTTTATTTTGACTTCAGAGTTGGAAGTTTTGTGGAAATTATTCATGTGAATAACACGTCTTTACAATGTGACATGTTTACATAGTGATAAAAAATTGAAAAAGCTGACAGTGTTTTGTTTGCAAATGTTATGTGCCACTTTGGATTGGCATTTCAGACCAGGAAGCACTTAGATTACGAAGGAAAAAGGAAATAATTGTTTCCAGGAGGGGTGTGGGGTTTTAAGAGAAGAGGAAGGGAGGGAGTAGAAAGAACTATGAGGGCAGCATGCAGAGAATCAGAGACAGGAAGACGGTCAGGATGGGCAAGAGAGTTTCACTGTTTCCCATTTGGGAGTTTCGCTTTTTTTGTAGAAGGGTCAGTTTTAATAGAAAATTACATAAAGAGTAGTGAGAAGAGGACTGCTTTACCTGAATCAGTTTTGTTCCTCGATTTGAGGCAGGTAGCACAAAACATTTGTGTGCATTTTGGACTTGGCTGAGTCAAAGACTTTGGTGATTGACAGGGACGCAGATCTGCATGACAGGGGAAATGTCAGAAATTCCTCAGCATGCCATGATAACCAGGAAACAAAGATGGCAATGCATTTTAACCAGCCTAACGCAAGTGTGATACCATCACCAAATCAAATTTTAAAGAATCTAAAACCTGATGCTCTAACAATTTTTAAGCAGTTATGCGTGTGTGTGATCCTTAGTGAAATGTGTGAATACATTTTGAGCCTAGTTGTGATGTTTGTCTTCTAATCTGGCCTGTCAAATTATTCATAGCCAGAAACAGGCTGTTTTGACCAACATGGATGTTCCTGTGTTTGTGCTCCTCTCATCCCTTTTTATGTAACCCTATTAAAACATCATCTTATATCTTATATACTAATGAGCTTCCCCATAAATGCAATTACCCCATTTATTTCGGTGACTGGGGATGATGCCTCTGATGTTTTGGCTGAATTTCCTGTTAGATGATGTGCGTGTATCTGATATTTTTCCTGGTTCTGGTCTCACCCACATTTTCTCTGTCTACCCTCTCAAATCCTTTCGTAGCTTTGAAGGCCTAGCAGGTTACATCTCAGTTTTCCCTTTGGCAAAGAAAAACGTTAGAGGTCTACTGCACAGAAAATAGCCCTTCAATCCATTGAGTCTATGCCAATCAAAAACAACCACCTAACTATTCTAATCCCATTTTCCAGCATTTGGCCCATAGCCTTGTATGCCTTGGCAGTGCGAGAGCATATCCAAATACTTCTTAAATATTATGAGTATTTCTGCCTCTACCACCATTACAGGCAGAGAGTTCCAGATTTCCACCACCCCCTGGGTGAAAAAAATTCTTCCTGTCTCCTTTACACCTCCTACCTCTTAACTTGAATCTGTGCCCCAGTCATGTTTACTTTATCTAAGTCCCTCATAATTTCTTTTAAGCTTTATTGTCACATGTCCATAAATGAATACAGTGAAAAATTTATAAATAGTCACTTACAGCATCGTATGCACAAACCATCTACATACAGCTTCTTCAGGTAGAAGATCTTAGAGAAATAGAGAAATAATAAGTCCAGTGTTGCTGAAATAGAAGCTCAGAATGATGGTATTCCAACCCGAACATGCTCCCACCTAGCCTCCAGTCCACACCGGGCCTCGACTCTAGACTGCGCCACGCTTCACCTCTGGTTCGTGAGACTGGGAGATTGCTCTGGAATCACATTGAGACTGGGAGTCCACGCTGAAGCCATATCGGACTGAGAAACTGCCATGTGCTGCTGTAGGGCTACCATGCCAGGCTGAGAGGACCCCTTGTTGTGTCTACACTGAGGCCAGGAGTCGACCATAGCCTGAAGAGGAGGAGGAAAGGAAGAACACAAACAGAAAGAAAACTAACAGGTGGCGCAGATGAGCTTTGGCTGAAACAACCTGCTCTGCCGCCATCTTGGATTGGGCTTTCAAATGTCTCAATTATGACCACCTCAGTCTCCTTTGCTCCAAAGAAAACAATTCCAGTCTATCCAATCTCTCTCCATTACTAAAACTCTCCAGACCAGGAACATCCTTGTATATCTCCTCTGCACCCTCTCCAGTGCAATCACATCTCTCCTACAATGTGGATTACAGAACTACACACAATACTCTCAACTGTTGCCGAACCAATCTAATTTACAGTTCCAAAATAACATCCCTCCACTTTAAACTCTGTTCCTTGACCAAGAAAGGCAAATATCCCATGTACTTTTTTTAACCACTTGTCCTGACACCTTAACTGACCGGTGGACATGCACATATAGTTCCCTCCGATCCTAGTTGCTTCCCAGGGTCCTAGCATTCATCATTTATTCCCTTGCCTTGTTTGTTCTGCCTGAGTGTAACACCTCACATTTATCGAGATTGAATTTCATTTGTACTGATCAGCCCATCTGACTAACCCATCTATATATACTCCTGTAATCTAAGGCTATCCTCACAATTTTACCCCTTCTCCAATTTTCGTGTCATCAGCAAACTTACTGATCACCCTTCTTACATTCAAGCCTAAATCATGTAATTATATCAGAAATAGTAATGGCCCCAACACTGATTCCTGTGGGACCCTCCTGAACACAGGTTTCCAGTTTCAGAATCACCACTTGACCATTACCTAATGTTTTTTGAGCCAATTCTGGATCCAATTAGCCAAATCTCCTTGGATCCCATGGGATCTTAAATTTGCAAGGGACAAGTTCAGTTTTTCAGTTATTCTCTCAGTTCATCTAGTAAATTTTTCTTGTACCTTCTCTAATGCCTCTATATATCTTTATGATTGGAGGCCAGAACTATTCACAGTACTCTCAAATATCCTTTAACTAAAATTTTATACATGCCTTCTTTTGATTTTAAATTCTTCCTTCTAGAAATGAATATTTTGATTTTTAAATGATAGTGATCAGTGTGTCCTGATATTCTAACATGTTCAATCTGACTCACTGACATCACTATTAACTCAGGGTCTCAAGCCTGTTCATTCTAAAGCATTCCCTCCAGGACAAGAGGGTGTAGGTACAGGCAAGCAAAAGCTAACAAGAATTGGATGTTGGCTTTTGGATATTTTCACGTTGAGTGTCAATAGCATACAGAATGGACATCTGAGTAGTGGAAATTAAACTCCCAGGATTGTGAAGAAGCTGTTGGACACTACAGTAACAGAACTGTAGTGTCTGCTTGAGCTAAAATGACTCAGTGGCAGATTCTGAAAAACATTTTTTTTGAATGCTGAATTGTTTGGACAGGGGAGATGTGCAAAAGGAAGCTGCATTGTTTTATTAAACAGCAATCCATTTTGGTTTGCGTTTTCTTTCGCTGTATTTCTTGATTTTGAGCCAAGGGAAACGTAATGAAATAGGTAGTATGACCTTATTGATAACCCCAGTATTATTTCTCTGCTTTGCCTTTACTGATGCAGTCATTGTTAAACCCATCATTATCGAAAGGGCTGGGCCATCAGAGCCTGGCAAACTGCACGTTTCCCTGCCTTCTACCACCCACTGATTCTGCAAGCTCCAGGGGCTGATTGCAAAACATTTCCATTCCGCTGGCATTTGTGCCCTTCCCTTTTTGGCTTAAATCTAGTCTTAGACCAGTAAGCTGCCCAAGACTTTCATTGTTTCACAAGTCTCTATCTTTTTCTTAAATACTGTTGTTTCCACTCTTTATGTATGCTCCCTATCCCTAATCTATTTTTGCCACCACTCACCACCACCTCACTTTGGGTGAGAATTCAGACTAGACAGAGATCATAAAACATTGCACTCTATGCGGTCAATAACGGAGTATATCAGTGTTGTTAGAGTCTGTTCTATCCATTGTGGTTACTAGCACACCTCATATATTTGATTTAAACATACCAGTGGAAATATTTCTGTAAAAATATTGATCCCTGAAGAAGTTTTGATTTGCTTTTATTAAGTAGTGGATTTGGAGCTTGTCAAAACTGGAATGACTCCACAGCTGTTTTGAAATCGGGCTTCGCACCAGGTGCAGGAGGGAGGGATTCCGGTTTTTGGATAACTGGGGTTCTTTCTGGGGACGGTGGGACCTCTATAAACAGGATGGTCTACACCTGAACCTGAGGGGCACCAGTATCCTTGGGGGGGAGGTTTGCTAGTGCTCTTGGGGGGGGTTTAAACTAACTCTGCAGGGGCATGGGAACCCAGATTGTAGCTTCAGGGTGCAGGGCCTGGAGTGTAGGGAGGTTAGGAACATGGCATCAATTTCCAAGGAGGGTGTCTGTAAACAGGAAAGTGGCTTGAAGTGTGTATACTTCAATGCAAGAAGTATACGAAATAAGGTAGGTGAACTTGCAGCGTGGGTTGGTACCTGGGACTTCGATGTTGTGGCTATTACGGAGACATGGCTAGAACAGGGACAGGATTGGCTGTTGCAGGTTCCAGGATTTAAGTGTTTTAGTAGGGTCAGAGGTGGGGGTAAAAGAGGGGGAGGTGTGGCATTGCTTGTCAAAGATAGTATTACAGTGGTGGAAAGGACGATGGATGAGGACTTGCCATCTGAGGTAGTTTGGGCTGAGGTTAGGAATAGGAAAGGTGAGGTCACCCTGTTAGGAGTCTTTTACAGGCCTCCTAATAGTCCTAGAATCATTGAAGAAAGGATAGGGAAGGTGATTCAGGAGATGAGTGACAGTAATAGGGTGGTTGTTATGGGGGACTTTAACTTTCCTGATATTGATTGGGAAAGCTATAGCTCAAGTTCGTTAGATGGGTCAGTGTTTGTTCAATGTGTGCAGGAGAGTTTCCTGACACAATATGTAGACAGGCCAACAAGAGGTGAGGCCATACTGGATTTGGTTCTGGGTAACGAACCAGGCCAGATGTTAGAATTAGAGGTAGGTGAGCACTTTGGGGATAGTGACCATAATTCGGTGATTTTTACTCTCGTGATGGAGAGGGATAAGTGTGTACTACAGGGCAAGAGTTATAGCTGGGGTCAGGGAAATTATGATGCGGTGAGGCATGACTTAGGATGTGTGGCTTGGAAAAGTAGACTCCAAGGCAAGAGTGTAAATGATATGTGGAGCTTGTTCAAGGAGCAACTATTGAGTGTCCTTGATAATTATGTACCTGTCAGGCAGGGAGGAAAGGGTCGTGCGAGGGAGCCGTGGTTTAATAAGGAATTGGAATCCCTTGTTAAATGGAAGAGGGCGGCCTATCTCAAGATGAGACGTGAAGGTTCAATTGGGGCGATTGAGAGTTATAGGGTAGCCAGGAAGGACCTGAAGAGAGAGCTAAGAGCAGCAAGGAGGGGACATGAAAGGTCCTTAGTCGGTAGGATTAGGGAAAACCCTAAGGCTTTCTATAGGTATGTTAGGAATAAAAGAATGACTAGGGTAGGAATAGGTCCAGTCAAGGATAGTAGTGGGAAGTTGCGTGTGGAGGCGGAAGAGATTGGGGAGACACTGAATGAATACTTTTCTTCAGTATTTACTCAGGAACAGGGCATTGTCGTCGATGTGAATACTGAGTCACAAATAAGTAGAATGGATGGCTTTGAGGTATGTAGAGAAGAGGTGTTGGAAATCCTGGAAAAGGTGAAAATAGATAAGTCCCCTGGGCCTGATGGCATTTATCCTAGGATTCTCTGGGAAGCAAGGGAGGAGATTGCAGAGCCATTGGCCTTGATTTTTATGTCCTCTTTGTCTACAGGAGTAGTGCCAGAAGACTGGAGGATAGCAAATGTGGTTCCCTTGTTCAAAAAGGGGAGTAGGGATAACCCTAGTAACTATAGGCCGGTGAGTCTCACTTCTGTTGTGGGCAAAGTCTTAGAGAGAATTGTAAGGGATAGGATTTATGCACATCTGGATAGGAATAATGTGATCAAGGATAGTCAGCATGGTTTTGTGAAGGGCAGGTCGTGCCTCACAAACCTTATTGAATTCTTTGAAAAGGTGACGAAGGAGGTTGATGAGGGGAAAGCGGTAGATGTGGTATATATGGATTTTAGTAAGGCGTTTGATAAGGTTCCCCATGGTAGGCTACTGCAGAAAATACGGAGATATGGCATTGAGGGTGAGTTGGAGGTTTGGATTAGGAATTGGCTGGATGGAAGAAGACAGAGGGTAGTAGTTGATGGCAAAGTTTCTTCATGGAGTGCCGTCACTAGCGGTGTTCCGCAAGGATCTGTTTTGGGACCATTGCTGTTTGTCATTTTTATAAATGACCTGGAAGAGGGGTTAGAAGGTTGGGTGAGCAAGTTTGCGGATGATACGAAAGTCGGAGGAGTTGTTGACAGTGAGGAAGGATGTGGCAGGTTACAGCAGGATATAGAGAAGCTGCAGAGCTGGGCAGAAAGGTGGCAAATGGAATTCAGTGTAGCTAAGTGTGAGGTGATTCACTTTGGGAAGAATAACAAAAAGATGGGGTACTGGGCTAATGGTCGGATACTTGGTAGTGTGGATGAGCAGAGGGATCTTGGTGTCCATGTACACAGATCTCTGAAAGTTGCCACCCAGGTAAATAGTGCGGTGAGGAAGGCATATGGCGTACTGGCTTTTATTGGTAGAGGAATTGAGTTCCGGAGTCCTGAGGTCATGATGCAGTTGTATAAGACTCTGGTGCAGCCGCATCTGGAATATTGTGTGCAGTTTTGGTCGCCATACTATAGGAAGGATGTGGAGGCACTGGAACGGGTGCAGAGGAGGTTTACCAGGATGTTGCCTGGTATGGAAGGAAGATCGTATGAGGAAAGACTGAGACACTTGGGGCTGTTTTCATTAGAGAAAAGAAGGTTTAGGGGTGACTTGATTGAGGTATACAAGATGATTAGGGGGTTAGATAGGGTTGACAGTGTGAACCTTTTCCCGCGTATGGAGTCGGGTATTACAAGGGGGCATAGCTTTAAATTAAGGGGGGGTAGATATAGGACTGAAGTTAGGGGTAGGTTCTTCACTCAGCGAGTCGTAAGTTCATGGAATGCCCTGCCAGTAGCAGTGGTGGACTCTCCCTCTTTATGGGCATTTAAGCGGGCATTGGATAGGTATATGGAGGATAGTGGGTTAGTATAGGTTAGGTGGGCTTGGATCGGCGCAACATCGAGGGCCAAAGGGCCTGTACTGCGCTGTATTCTTCTATGTTCTATGTTCTATTTCATAATGCAACTATTTAGACCATGAGCAAAGAAGATGTGGGTCCATTCAGCCCATCAATCCTATTCAACCATTTGTTGATATCATGGCTGATCTGATAATCCTCAACTCCACTTTCCTGCCAGTTTCATCATAATTCTTGATTCTATTACTAATTAAGAATCTGTCTATCTCAGTCTTGATATACTTAAAGACCCAGCCTCAACTGCTCACTGTGGTAAATAATTCCACACATTCACCACCCCTGAGAGAATAACTTATTTCTCACCTCTGGCCTAACTGTGTGACCCCTTATTCTGAGATTGTGCACTCTGGTCCTCAGCTCTCCCACAAAAGGAAACAACCTCTGGGCAGCTATCTGTCAACCTCTCAGAATCTTGTATGTTTTACTAAGGTCAGCTCTCATTGTTCTAACTTTTAACCCACTCAAACTTTCTCAACAAGAAAATCTCTCCATACCTGAGATGAACCTGGTGAACCTTCTCTGGACAGATGCCGGTGCCAGTATATATTACCTTCGATCAGGGGACTAAAACCATTCACAGTATTCTATTTGTGATCTAACTGATATCTTCCTTAGTTTTAGTAAGATCTCACTATTTTTATACTTCATTCTTTTTGCAATAAAGGTCAACATTCCATTTGTCTTACCTGTTAAAATTGTACTCTACCTTGGAGGCACAATGACCCCAAATTCCTCTGTGATGCAGTGTTCTACATTCTTTCTCTATTTAAATAATATTCAGCTCCTCTCTTTTTCCTGCCAAAGTGCATAACCGTACATGTTTCCACATTACATTCCATTTGCCAAGTTTTGACCACTAAGTTAACCTACCTGTTTCCTTCTGTTGGCTCAGTTGGCTGGATGGCTGGTTTGTGATGCTGACTGATGTGAACGGTTCAATTCCTACACTCGCTGAGTTTACCATGAAGGACTCTCCATCTTGGCCTCTCTCCTAGCCTGAGGTATGGTGACCATCAGTTAAACCATCACCAGTCAGCTCTCTAATAAAAGAGCAACCTTATGGTATGGTAGGACTTTAACGACTTTACCTTTTACATGGTTTTTGTCTCCTTCCCCTTCTTGTATGAAAGTATTTTGCATGACAGTTTTCCAGTTCTCTGGGATCTTTCCAGAATCTAAGGATTCATGGAAAATTATGACAGTGCAACCAAAATCTTGCAGATCTTTTCCCATTCTTGCTAGAAAGCAACCCATGTGGTCAATGGGATATAGTGGCCTTACGTTTTCTCTAGTGATAGTTATTATATTCATTTCTTCTCTCCATTTGCACCTTGATTGTTCATTGTTTTTGGAATGCTATTGGTTTCTTCTACTGTGGCAACTGATGCAAAGTATTTAATTAACTCGTGCCATTTCTTGTTCACTATTATTCCCCATTCTCCCCAGCCTAGTTCTCTAAGAAGCTTACGTTCCTTTTCTTCTCTTCTCTTTCTTTTAATATACAGTGTATTTTTAAAAAAATCTCTTGCAATTCATTTTGATATTATTTGTCAGTTTACTATCATTGCTATTTTCTCCCTCTATTGTTTTTGGTAATCTTTTTTGTTGGCTTTTAAAACTCTTCCAATTCTCTAGTTTATCACTAACTTTGCCTCATTGAATGTTTGTGTTTTAATTTCATACAGTCCTTAACTTGCTTGATTAACCGTGATTTATTTATATCTTCCGTAGAACCCTCCTTGCTTACTGGAATATATCCTTGTTGCGAACTAGTTTCTGAATTGTCTACCGTTGTTACTCACCTGTCTTCTGCTATAACCACTGTCCAAGCCCACTCCAGCCCGTTCTGTCCTCATTCCATTATAATTTCCCTTGTTTGAGTTTAGCACAATTTTTCCGACACACATTTCTCACACTAACTGAATGCTAAATTCGAACATGTTATGGTCACTGTTTCCTCGGGTACCTTTCATTGAGTAAACCTGCCTCATTACATGTTGTTTTGTCCTTCCATGAGTCAGGTGACTTGTTGAGGGAAAGAGAATTCTAGTTGTCTTGTTTTATAGTCATTTGGAAATTATGAGTCAGATTAACTATCACTAAATTTCATTTTGGTTTAACTTTATTGTTAAGTAAATGTACCATTTCAATCTTTGCATTCTACCCAAACTTTTGATGGGATATCTCCTGACTTTGGTTTCAGCTGTTAGAAAATCTTTGTTAAAGTTGTTTTGTTAATCAATCATATTTAATTTCGCATTCATGTAATGCTGTCCTTTTACAGTTAAAGAAGTTCTTAGCGACAGTATATTCCCAATTTTGTATGGTACGCAGTAGTATTCTTTATGGCATGCTAAAAACAAAGGAATCATCATTTTCACTTTGTAAATGGTGATAGAGTCAGACATTTACCTCTTTTGAGAAGCAAATTTGAATATCTTGATAGCTACTGGGTTCCATGAGGTACAGATTCCTCAAGGAAAACTACCAATGGGAGGAAAGAGCAAGTGAGGAGCGCAACTAATGCATTCAGGACTGTTATCACTTTCTGGGCAGAAAATCAGAACACACCTATCTTGTGGCTCAATCATTTTTGAGTTTTTCTCCTATTTCACAAGAGGAAATCCTTTACAAATGGTGTCTGGTATTCTGCTCCATGCTATTTTCCTTTTAGATGCATCGTTTAGACTCCTCTTCGAGTATGATACATATGGCAGTTTTATGCATTGTAAAATAAGTATCAACATTTCAAAATTTTCAGGGAACATGTTCTGTTAGGTAGAGAATTTGGAAATGAAATCCCATCATCAATACTCCCTTTAATTTGTTTATTGGTGCAAGGGTTAGTGTGACTAGTGTGTGGCACCACTTCTGAAACCGGAAGTCAATGCATCAGCATGCCAATGGACATGCATGGAACCTTGGAGTAGCTACACAGCTTAGAGGGGTGTTGTTCACTGCATTTTGCAATAGTTGTAAGTAGAACTCATTCTTGTAATTTCTAACGTTACTGTAATGAATAGACTTAAAGGTAATTTTTGGCTGTAAAGCTATGAAACATCAAATGCTCATGAAAACCAATAGATAAATGCAAATCCTTTTTTCTTTGTTTCTAAAAGACAATATGAGAAGATCAGCAATGATTCTTGCTGATTGAATTCACTAATGAAACCTATTTGTCTTTTGAATAATTTCAGAATACATCTTCCAACAGTATACTTTGAACTCCAGACGTAAACCTCTTTAACTTCAGCAGTAATCTAAACAGCGTCATGCTCATCCATTTTGTGCACAAGAGCACAAGCCAGCAAATAAGATCAGGTGTGATTAGTAATCGACTCCAGGTTTCTAAGGATACTCAGGGCTGTATTAATAGGATGGAAAGATGGTATTGAGGTGGATGATCAGTTGTGATCCAGAATGGTGGAGCAGGCTTGATTGACCTTCATCTCCTATCTTTAGCAAACATGTTATGAATTTGGAAAGGACCCTCATAGAATAAACGATGTGGCTGTTCCATTATGAAATTATTCATCATTCAGTATGTAAAACTACAGATGGTTTGTTTCACTCATCCTGGTCCTGGTGGAGTTATTGTGGCTGGTATTTCTAAATTTTGTGTAAATGTTGTACAGTACTGACACCCAGTTTCATGAGAAGACAAGAACGTACTGTTTACAAAGCCATGATGCTATTCCTTGGTTCTCTGCCTCTGCCTGTTACTTGTTCTTACCGTTGAGTAATGTGTTATTTTCTTCAAGGTGTTGCTTACTGGAGCCAGGCATTTTGCAACACCTGTGTAATAATTTTGGCATAAGAACAGTAATTACTGGAGAAACTCAGCAGGGCTGGCAGCATCCTTGGAGGAAGAAACAGAGTTAACGTTTTGAGTCCAAAATGACTCTTATTCCTGAAGTTGGTAGACCAGCATTTATTGTCCACTTGTAATGACCCAGAGGGCACTTCAGAATCAAGAGCACTGCTATAGGTCTGGAGTCACATGTAGGCAAGACCAGGTAAGGATTTCAGATCATCTTCCCTTAAGAACATAATTTAACCACATGGGATTTTCTGACAATTAATAGTGGTTTCACGGTGATCATTAGACTCTTATTTCCAGATTTCATTTTATTGAATGCAAATTCTACCATCTACCAGGATTCCCCAGAACATTACCTGGATCTCTGGATGAATAGTCTAATGATAGTAACGCTAGGCCATAGCCTGCCTAACTGAGGTTAATCAAAAATGTTGAACTGTATCTAATTTTTGCTCATTTTTAATGGTGATTTCAGGTTTCTATATCTGTGTGATTGTTTTTGTTTATCAAAAATCACCAGCCTCTCTTATGCTGTACATAATTGAAGTCTGCTTTATAACTTTCAAGGTTCAGTCATGCTTTTTGTTTTTGTGGATCCCTTTCAGGGTTGGATCTATTTGTGAGCTCCTCAATTTCAATTTTCATTTTAGAAAACAACTGTATTGCAGAGGAAATTGTTCGTGAAGAACCAATTGATTGCTAAACATGCATTAGGAATTTTTAACCCACTTATTGCAGTCTATCTGCAACAAGCATCCCATTGTCCTAAGTGCTGTACTAAAAAATTACAGTGGCAAAGCTGCTTTCACCGTAATCCTCTGCCCAGGGAATCTGCTAAAAGAAGAGAGAAATTTCATCTCATGAACCAAATTAATTGAGACAATGCATTAGCTATTCTACTATCCCACTGGTTTAGTGAGCTTTCATGTCTTTACCTGCCTTAGCTGTGAGAGTGAATGTGCCATTGGGTCTAACTTACAGGGAAAAATCTAGAAAGACCTGCCCACTGGCAATTATTTCTCTCATCCCTGACACGTATTATATGTGAACTGGATGTCAAGGGTAATTGCTTTCCCCTTGCCTCTTGAATTCAGCTTTTTTTTTTGTCTCTGTTTGGTTCAAGGCTGTAATGTAGTCATGAAGTTAGTAGCTATGGTGCAAGCAAGCACAGTAGGTTGTGATTGTCTTGAGTGTGGCCAGGTAGTATTGTGTCATCAAACCACTTTATATCACAGGGGTGAGTGAGAGTAGACTGATGGGGTGGTAGTAGGTGTGAATGGATTTATCCTACTTTTTTTTTGGATGCAGTCATTTTCTGCATAGCCAGGTGATTGACAGTGTTGTGGCTGTACTGCATTGGCTTGGTTAGGAACCTGACTGGTCCTAGAGCACAAGTCTTCAGCACCACTGACGACCTCTCAGCATTCGCTACATCCAGTGTTGTCAGCTATTTCTTGAAATCATGTAGAGGAAATTGTATTGGCTGAAATCTGGCATCCTTGCTGGCGGAGACCAAATGGATCATTTACTTGGCATTTCTGCCTGAAGATCACTACATGTACTTCAACCTTAACTTTTACACTAATGTGCTAGGATTCTGCTTTCATTAAGGGAGTGGAATTTTTTAAATTTTATACACTCATGGGGTATGAACATTGCTGGCTGGGCCAGCATTTATTGCCCATCCTTAGTTGCCATTGAGAAGGTGATGGCGAGCTGCTGCCTTGAACCACTATAGTCCATGTATTCATGCAGCCTTCTCATGCTGGTAGATATTCAATTGTACATGATCATTCACAATTAACTGCAGAAGGCTGCATTCAGATTTGCAATGTTCTGAATATTCTGGGATTGGTGATCTCTACCTATAGAATGTTACTTTTGTTGTTAAACATGTAGTCCATGTGTGGAAAGCTCCTTTTCTTTTCCCTAGAAGTAGCAAGTGAGCACAATTTGGATGTAGGGTTTGAAGATAGAATATATTTTGATTTTCAACTGGCTTAGCTAATATATTCTTTGAAAGAATAATGTATTTATCCACATCCTATATAGTGCTTGATATTAGTGACCTTATTTAAGTACAGTGTGATTTAACAAGATCCGCAATCATTTCAATAAAAAATAAATTGTTTGTATAATTATGCAATGAAAATTTGATCAGTTGATGGATCTTGGTTAATGTAGAACTGAAATGCCTGGGAATGCCTTTCATGTTTATCTTAGAAACTGTACAGGATAAACTTGGAAGGGAACTGTTTTTCAAAAGCAATTCCTTTGTTCCAACGCTTAACTGAGATTCATTTTCCCTCTTTATTGCTTAATTTTAAAGAGCAACAATCTGCTGTTTTGAATACATCATTATTCATAGTGTGATCTCTATTATCTCTTCAAATTTCACTTGTTAACTGTTCTCGGCCCATCTGGTTTAGACTGTTGCCCCGCTCGTTTGTTTTGTTACTTTAACCTGTTGTACTCAAAAGCTCATGTGACATTGTTGGTGACACTGATACCAAAATAACCTTGCACTATTTGATTCTTTTCATGTGGGATGCTGTGTTCAAAACTTAATAGGTACATTGTGGAATATGTCACATTTTAATGTTAAACATATCACTTTTATAAACGTTTTAAGATTTATGTTTCAATAAACATTTTACAAAAGTTTGCTGTACTTGAAGTCATTTTTGCACTAATTACAAACTGTAATTTATGTCCAACAATATTGATTGATTACTAATATTGAGGGTAACTGGGCTGAACCAAATGTTAAGGTAGCTCACTAACCCTCAATTTAAGGATATTGGAGTCCATAGAGTGAAAACACTTGATAAGTGGACTGTGTAAACAAGAAAGTTCCTATTTAATGACTATTAAATAAAGATTTAAGTATTTTGGGAGTCCTGCAATCGCCACTATATATACTAATTTTTATAGTGTCTTGACTCATGTTAGAACATGCTTTCGTTGAGAGTATGTGTGACATGGTTGATGCTTAGTGTTTTGAGAGATTATGTAGAAACTGTCTTAACTATAACTATTCTATATATCAAATTCAGTAGCAATTTTGTTTTGTTCACTACTATGGTATGGGTTTCAGATTATTTCCCTTTAACTCATGTGTCAGGACGTCACCATTGTTAATCCTGTTGTATGTATGCCATTGCATGTCAAGGATGTGGAATACCACTAATAAACCTATTTAAATTCAGAGCTACTGCCTCTCTGGAGAGTAACAGAAAGGGGAAAGTTCTCATGGCAGGTAGCTAAATCTAATTGCAATTTTTATGGTCTTTAGAATTTCCGAAGCCCATTACTTTATTAGTGCTTTTGGATGTGTAGAGTCATAGAGACATACAGCATGGAAACAGACCCTTCGGTCCAACCTGTCCATGCTGACCAGATATCCCAACCCAATGTAGTCCCACCTGCCGCACCCGGCCTGTATTCCTCCAAACCCTTCCTATTCATATACCCATCCAAATGCCGCTTAAATGTTGCAATTGTACCAGCCTCCACCACATCCTCTGGCAGCTTATTCCATACAAGTAGCACCCTCTGCATGAAAAAGTTGTCCCTTAGGTCTCTTTTGTATCTTCCCCTCTCACCCTAAACCTATGCCCTCTAGTTCTGAACTCCCCGACCCTAGGGAAAAGACTTTTGTCTATTTATCCTATCCATGCCCCTCATAATTTTGTAAACCTCTATAAGATCACCCCTCAGCCTCCAACGCTCCAGGGAAAACAGCCCCAGCCTGTTCAGCCTCTCCCTATAGCTCAAATCCTCCAACCCTGTTAAGGTTTATTTCCAAATCTGCAAATAATCTCTTCATTGTTTATTAATTCTGGCACAATGGATGCAGTCATGTGTATATTGAATATTTGTAATATGGAATAAATGGCATTTGCACTGACCCTAAACTAAAAACATTCTTTTACACATGGAGTTGTATATTATGTCAGTATTGTAAATGCTATGTTGGCAGTGTTCTCTCTACAGCATACACTGCAGCTTTGACTTGCAATCACTTCCATTGAGAAGTACAAGGGCAGCAGATGCATGAGACCACCACCACATATAAATTCCCCTCCAAATGGCACACTACCCTTGCTTGGAAATATATCGCTGATCTTTCACTGTTCTTGGGTCAGAATTCTGGAGATCCCTTCCCAACATTATCATGGATGTACCTACATCAAATGATTTCAAGAAAGCAATTTACCACCTACCTTTTTGAGCGTAGTTAGGGATGGGCTGTAAGTGCAGGTCTAGGAAATGACAAGTGCACCAGTTTTTTCCTTTTCCTTTTTGATTTGAATGATGGGTTAAGTGCCCACACGTTTCTCTGTGATATAATATCAAAGAATTTGGATAGGTTGAACTAAATGCAAAACCTCAACTTAGAACTGTAATTTCATGCATAGTAATCTCCAAATGGATGCACAGAGTATTAAAAAAAAAGACTTTACACTTGAACTGGTTGTACTGTATTTGTTATTGGATGGCTTGATGGATAATTGCCAAAACTAAAAGAAGTTACCTTTCCCAGTACAGTAATCCCTTTTCTTAATCACAAATTAAAACTCCTCCTTGTGTTTGAAAACAAAAGCACAAGCTGGGTAAAGTATGTGTAGCATATGCCTGTAATCTATTTCTGGAAACAGAGAACTGTAACATATCCTTTTTTTGACGTCCCCATGGTCTTTTATTTTGAAAATAGAATGCAGGTAGAGTTTCTGTTTTGGATAAAATCAGCATTCTGACTTATAATTGATACCACTTTGTATTCCACCTCTTCGCCTTTCTGAGTTTCTTCTCGACCACATTTGCGTATTATTAAATTTAAAATCAGCCTTGAAGAAGTGCATTTGTGCAGTCTATTACATTAAAGAAAACTGTTAAAAATGTACTCCGCACACTGAACAGTGGTAACCTTGTTAAAATAAAAGTTTGATTTAATGTAGGCAACAATGCATTTGCCACAAAAAAATTAAGCATTTTAAAGTATCATCAGTAACCTGATTTTAATATGACTGAAAATAAACTGTTTAAAAGAGAAGTGCAAATCAATTTCTTGTTAGATTCTAGTACTGTTGTTCTGTTATAGTTCTGTTGTTAAGTTTTAGGGAAGCAAAAGTTTCACCCCACCTGACCTGGCCTACACATGGACCAAGCTAAAAGGTTGACTCTTCACTGTCTTCTGAAAAGGCCTATCAATTCAAAGGCAGTTTATGGGAAAGGCATGTTGGCCTTGCCGGTGATGGCCACATTCTGTACAAGAATAAGGAAAATACAGTCAGTCTTCCTGCACACACTACAACAGTGCAGAGGTTTTCACCTTCGCAGGAAATGTGTCTCGAGTAGTCTTAGTCAAGGTCACATTCTGGTAATAGTCAGAGGGGGAAGAAGCAGTTAAGATCTCAATGTAGGAGGGATGTAGAGAGGACGTTCCTGCTGAATCTGTTACAGAAGGTGATCCTCCAGATTAGGCCTTTGATCAATCAATGGAGATGTGTAGGCCAGTATGAGACCATCTGGCAGAGGTGCTAATAATCACACACTAACTGGGTGAAGAGAAGAGACATCTATCTGCACTTGATCTGATCCTACTGTTCTGATGTGAGAGCACCTGACTGCCTTTATGGACAGGCTGATGGCTGCCATGGAAAAGCAGTTCCTGCAGAGCAATCCATATCTGTACAATGCAGAGACCTCCGCTCCATCCCTTGGGCCATGGATGCATTCATTTGCTAGCTAGAAGAAAGGCAGAGGCAGTTATAGCAGCTTAATTTCCTTCCGGGTACCCTGGTCCTTATGAGAAGTTTTGGATGTGCCATTGCACGTTGACAGAGAGGAGGAACAATAGTGGTATCCAGGAATTCCCATCTCAGAACACTCCAGAGATACCCAGGAGGGGCATTTGAAAAGGGAACTGTGCAGAGTGTTAAATGTTGTGACCGTTTGCTCACTAATGAGTATATATCAGTGTAGCCTGCAGTGACTGATAAGCTGGATATTGGAGGAGTGAAGTTGCTTCCCTCTCAGGAATTTGCTGAATGAGGCTATGGTGTTCTGAGCACCATCTGGGTGCATTATTGGTCCTTTGCACCTGAAGAAATACGACAATGGCCAGAAATCCAACTGCTCTGATACCCTGGTTGTCCATTCCTCACCCCTTCTCTTCTTAACTTTAATAAAGCTAATATTGCTGCTGGGTGAAGTTGGTCAGACATCTGGCATGGAAGTACCAATATGAATATATGAAATAGAAGCAGAATTAGAGGCCATCTGACCCTTCAAGCCTGTTCCATCACTCAGTCAGAACATGGCTGTACAAAGTTAAAACTCACACAACACCAGGTTATAGTCCAACAGGTTTAATTGGAAGCACTAGCTTTTGGAGCGCCACTCCTTCATCAGGTGGTTGTGTAGGACATGACTCCAGATCATGGCTGCTCTGTGTTCCAAATTCCATGTTGTCCTCTACCCCTGAAAGCCTTTGATTCCCTTTGTCTATGAAGAATCTACCTACATCCACCTTAAAAGTAATGTCCTGATCTCCACTGCCTTCTGAGGCAGAGATCTCCAGAGTCGTAAGGAGAAAATGTTCTTCTCATCTTTGTCCTCACAGGACAGTAATTGATTTTTATACACTGTACTTTGTTCTGAGCTCACCTACAGGAGTAAACATCCTTGCTATGTCCATCTTGTCAAGGCTATTCAGGATCTTATAAATTTTAATCAAATCACCCCTCATTCATCTCAACCCTGGACAAAACAAGCCCAGCCTGTTCAATCCTTCCTCAAAAGAAAACCTGCTCATTCAAGGCATGAATCTAGTAAACCTCCTCTGAGCTACCTCGAAAACATTGAATGAGGAGACCACAACACATGCGGTCTCGCCAATGCATGTATACTTTCTTGTTCCAATTCTCTGAATAAGGGATAGCACTCCAAAAGCCACCGTAATCACTTGCTGGACTGACCGATGAGAATAATTTTCTTTGAGGGTTATGTATTTTTGGAACTGTTTGCATTAAAGCACCTTGATCCCTGTGCACCTCAGCATTCTGAGTGAATTCTCCATTTAAAATATCCTAATTTTTTAACTCTGAATAAAGTTGAGAGATTCATTTCCACACATACACTATGTCATTTTTAGAGTTTGGATTTTAAAATAGTGGCATGTAGTTATTGATGATTTGTGTGAAAGATCTTTTATTTTCAATAAAAACAATCGAACAGTGAGCTCATCCAGTATGTCAGAGAGCAGGTACCTGAACCCCTGGACTGTAAATGCAGTAAGTGTTTTTTTAAATATTTAACCTATTTTTCTAATCCATCTGTTCAGAGATGTTATGCCCTGGAGCAGAAGGGATTGAACCAAGACCACCTAGTCCAGGGGTAGGGCCACTTCCAATTGCATCACAAGATGTGAGGTTTGTAACAAACGTTGTTGGCCATTGGCTTCGCTTCAGTTCAGAAACGTTCCAGGATTGATTTCTGATTTGGAAAACCTACAGATTTAATTTTTTGGGGGCAATTCTGCAGAGAGCTGACTGTGGTCAGAAGCAAGTTTTAGTGTTTTTTCTCCTTGCAGGATTGTATGACAGTTCAAAAACAAAATGCAGTCACTTCAGTACAAAAGATTAGTTTGTGGAACTGCCAAACTAAAGCAATTTCTTTAGAACTCTGCACATCTTTAGCTCAGAGTAGCTTCGATGGTCAGAGTTGTAGAAAAGTTCATTATCAGCAGATTTGTAAAAGACTCATCAAATTGTTTTCACAGTCCACAGCAAATGAAAAATCTGTTAAATAAAATCCTGGGGAGTTGGGAGATTTTAATCCCTGTAACATAGTATTGGTAGCCAGGTTAAAACTTCTTGTTTGGCAGTAGGTCTTAAAATTTGCCACACTTCAACGTTTCGATAGTTTTGTTTTTATTTATTTCTTGTTTTCTGTAATAAACCTCTGTTCTGTAAAAGAAATTCTGCAGGTTTGTGTGGCTGTCTCAAGATACTTAGCCTCTGATCTACTCTTGCAGTCACTGTATGAGTACTGCAATTCAGTTTCTCATCAATGGTAACCCCTGGGATGATAGTGTACATAATTTTGTCACCTTGGTCTTTGTTTTGTGCTAATTACAAAACGCATAAAAAGCAGTCTGCCAATTGGTGGACTTCATTACCTCCTGTGATAGAGCCCTACAACCTCGAATTTGCAGCCTGAAGAATGGTCTCATCTCAAATCCTAAATTTCTCTTGCAGGAGCCTGTGAATGTACCTATATGCGTGAATGCTGGAGCAATGATATTTTCCAGTTTCTGTTACGATTCCTTTAGTCAATATGTCTCTGATTCATTTTCATTTGTGACCACTTTTCAGGTTTTTTGGCATCAGTCAGAGTGGATGCTTTGCTTGGGCATATTTATGGGCCTGGTCAGGTGTCACACATTACACTGTAAGCATATAGCTACAACAAGCAAGAGCACATATGACTGAGTTCTCATGAGCTGGAACTGAGCATTTTCACAAAGAAACACCTTGCTTGTGAAAGAGCCACATTATTCATGATATTTGTACTAATTGGAGCTTAGGGGAAGAAATCTACCCTGACAGTGCATGCTTCATATACATGGTTGGGTTTGTGAACATGTGTTATGTTTTCACTTAACATAATTCCAGCAAGTTGGCATGTTGAATATTTGTAGTATGTTGAGGGATGCCAGAAAGGTGTCTGAACATGAGATTGGGCAAGCCAACATGCCTGAAAGGTTCTCAGAACCTAACACAAAACTTAAACTTGCAGCCCAGCAATTGGAAATTTCGCCTTGTGGCCCATTTTTAAGTTTCCAGGCTAAGCTTGTTAAATCACAGGAATGTTCTGCCCAACTTGTCAGGAGAAGCATTGCCTGATGGGATTGTTACGGAGGAACAACAGATAATGTATGTGAGCTTCTTATCTATTTAACCTTGGTTAGCTCACTCGAATGGTAGTTTTCTGTTCACCTGGTGAATTCCAGTTAAGCGCCAGATCAGATCTATTGTTGCTTTATGTATATTGTTGGCAAGCTGCCTTATCCCTCTTCTTTTGCGTCTGTTTGTTCCCAATCCTCCTGTTTACAGGCCAGTGTTGGGAGGAATGTGATCAAGAAAAGCAGCTGGCTTGACCAGAGGGATGATTTGATTCCCGTTCTCCCCTCTGTTCATGGGGCGCACCTCTTGCTCTTTCCTTTGACCTTGCATTCTTCCTGTAATGAAAGATTGTTATCCTTGAGAAAGCAAAATGCACTGCGTACGTTGCCATGGTAACATTTTGGCTTGTTTAGTGTGTTCATCTGCCCAAAAGGGCACCAGGCAGCACTATTTCAGAGAAAATGCCTTCTTTCAAGCTGTAGCCACATTATATGCAAGTTATGGAAATTACTACCAAGTTCAGTATACTGTAGATTCAGATATTGTTTCTTGCTTTTTAAACAACAAAAATAAAGTAAGCAATTTTAATGAAATATAGGTAATTGTTTTTGCATTATCTCAATTTGAATTAGAACTTCAGATTAAACAACTTTTGAAGTAATCAAAAATTGCAGATTTGATTTGAGAAAATGTCTAACCATATGAATTTCTACTTGTGACAGTGGGGTAAGTTTGCTTGGAGTGACGCATATGTAGACATTTGCACATGCACAAATACATGCAGACAAATACACATACACGCTTGGACAAGCAGCCACACAAACACGCACACACACAATAAAATGCTGCCCTGAGTAATGTATCAGTCTGCCTCAGACTGAACGTTGGCTAAGCTCAGCTCAGCCATCCCTGTGCAACAGACCTGTGTGAAGAATTTTACATTTACGCTCTCTGTAACTTGCAAAATACTAAACTCTGGGTATTTTAATTGTTATTAACTTGTTCCATGTGCTTGTATCTCCCTGAATGTTCTACGTTTTGAAATATACATCTTTCAGTAGAGGGGAGGGGCAATGAAGAGTTAACGCGCTTCATGTCCTCTTGAACCAGATGAATTTGTCTGGCCTGTCCTCACTATTTGTTTGTTTCCCTCCTCTATTAGTAGCTTTCTGTCTTCAGCAAAGTGGGGTAAAAGTTCATCGTCCATACTTAATTTAAAGAGTAGAAGAACAACAAATTGTCCAAATATACAGTAGTTTGTTGAAAGTAGTTAGGGGCTCCTGAGAAACACTTTTGCTAAAGTCACTGCCCAATGTAACGCTAACTTGTGCAGACTTAAGAAGTTGTAGGTTTGCTTCCTGATATTTGCTGATCTCCTTTGCAACAGAAGTTTGCGATGAGGAATATTCTCTCCATCCCAATAATAAGAACCAAAACTTCAGCTTGGGTTTCTCATCCATTTACCTCTGGTAGTAATTAATCATTTGTTGCTATTTGAAGGTGGGATTGAAATTGACATTAACCTGTCGACTATTACTGCTTTGGCTTATGTGAAAGGCAAGAATTAATGAGAGGTACTATTAGAATTTTGTTGTGCATGCATCCTATGCTGAGTCAACCCTATTAGGGAGAAGTGACACTGAGTAGGAGAGGGGAGTGTTAATTGCTATATGAACTGGAGTCCACTTAGATACAGAATTTCAACTTTCCGATATTTGTTTGAATAATTAGTAGCAATATAATTATTGTTTTTACATCTCCCATGCAAACATTTGGCATAATTCAAAGAGCCATTACAGATCTGGATAATTTTGGTTAATATTCCCAAGGAGTCTTTTTGGAGTTCAATATGTTTGAAGGATACTTTATGCCAGTTTTGTTGAGAAGGCAAATTGGAAAGGACATAAAAACAAGACAAATTTCTGTCATTTCTAAAGACGCAATGATCCTCTATTGAAAAGTGTCATTCTTGAATAAACTTGAATAATTTTATTTTCTACACAGAACTGTGGTTAAGACATTTGGGGTTTTGTTCCTTGTTTAAAAATAGAATAAACAATCAACTTTAAAATGGAACTCCTTCACATTATTATGGATTGTGGATTTTTCAGCTTTCTCCCCCCAATCTCTCAACATCCTGACTTGGAACTAAATCACTATTCCTTCACTGTTGCTGGGTCAAAATTGTGGCACTCCTTTCTTAACAGCATTTCAGGTATCCCTGTGCATCAAGGACTGCTGCAGTTGAAGGAGAGTTGCTGGAATCTAAAGTAGACGAGCAGGATGCTGGTGGAGCACAGCAAGCTGGGCAGCATTAGGAGGTGGGGAAGTCTGACATTTCGAGAATAACCCTTCAGAAATCAATTGAAGAAAGCAGCTCACCACCATCTTCTCTAGAGCAGTGGGTGATGTGTAACAAACTATCTTATCTTGTAGTACCAACATCCCATGAACAAATATTAAAATTCACTTACATATTGGCAATAGAAATTTGCACACCATAGCTCATCCTTGACATATATAAGAAAGTGCATTGAAAAGAAGTGAAGCTACAAAAGGCTGCTTGTTAAGGGATTACTTGCCATAAACAGTGTGAATATTTATGGCTTAAATCTGCACCACAACGGTTCTGCTCACAAGCTCTGAGTATGCAATGCTACTTCTATTTTACTGTATCAAAGAAAAGTCACTAACCAAAAGATCCAGTGGCTAAAAGCAAGGAACAATACAGTTCTAGGAGATCTCTAGGATTTCCTCAGAATAAATATTTTTGGATCGACCTGTTCAGAAACATTCTTATACCTCCTGAAGTAGGTGGGACTTGAACATGGACATCCTGACTCAGAGCTAGGGCCAATACCATTGGACTGTAAGAGCCCCAGTCACTCAGTGGAATGCCCTGGGCCCAATTATCTTCAGCTTGAGGTCCGAAGTCAAGTGAGCAAATAATTTTCAACGCAATTCCTGAGTAACAACTGCCAGGCAAAACACCACCAAATCTTGACTTTTAACAGTGTAACCAGGTTGGATTTCCCCATTATTAACATCCTGGTGGCTATCATTGACCAGAAAGTAAAGTGCACCAGCCATATAAATATTGTGTACAAGAGCAGATCAGAGACTGGGAATCCTGCAGAAAATAACCCCTGACTCCTCAAAGCCTGTTCTCTATCTATAAGGTACAACTCAGGAGTGTGTGGGATACTCCATACTTGCCTGGATAATTTCAGCTTTAAAAACACTTGAGAAGCTTGATACCATCTAGAACAACCACAAGCATGCACTCCCTTCACCACCAATACTCAGTACCAACAGTGTGCTTCATCTCTTAAGTTGCACTGCAGAGATTTGCCAGGGCTCCTTTAAAAGCATCTTCCAAACTCTGTACCTCTACCATTCGATGGACAAGGGCAGCAAGCGCATAGCAACAGCACCATCCACAAGTTCCCTTTTAACACATTGAGCTATATCGCAGTCATTGAATTTAATTTTGGGTCAGACTGCCTAATATCACAGTGGGTGCCCTTACCCCCACAGACTACAGTGAGAAGGTGGTGAGCCACTTCTTGAACCAATGCAATTAGGGGTGGGTAATAAAGACAGTGACATTCACATCTTGTGAATAAAATTTTAAAAATCTAAAGAAATTGTGTTCAAGCCAATAATGTACTACGTTCCATGCGTTACGTCAGTTACTCCAGGTATCTGCCTTCCAGCTAAAAATAGAGGAGCCCATTTCAGCTTAAACTGAGATGTAGGCATAGCTCAAAGTCCTTGAGCCACAGCATCTCTATGTGAATCAGCCAGCTGAGCATGAGATTCTAATGCAGGAAGAGCGAGGTCCCCCGGTATCTGCAGTAGTAGCAAGAACAAGTAGCTGACATCTCCTGTATAGCGATCAACACAGAGGAGATTGGGGCCTCAGCAAGCACTCATTAGAGACTGATGAACTGCACTTTATTCCTTTATTTTTCTAGCATATGTAAGGAAGAACTTTAATATTAAACTATAATATTATTTCTTTATTTTCTATTTATTCTATTCAGGCTTGTCATGTTAAATGTTTCAGCTTTGTTTCTTTTACTACCTTCTGCCTCAGTTTTTTTGTACCTAAGATGGCGCCAAATGGCGACATCAGACAATTTTTACTGAACTCCTCTATTTCTGTACTTGAGTGTGTGGCAAAATATAAATATATATTGTAACATTAGATATAGGTGACTTAAACTTCAGAATAATAGAGGAGTTACAATACAAAAGTAACCATTTGCCTAATTAGTTTGTTTTCGGTATTTACTCACATTATGTTAATACTATAATAACACACAATGATCCTGTTCCCAAATCTCTTCACACATTGTTAACCAGATATTCATTTCCCCACAGAGACACTAGGATTAGTCTTTTCAAATCTGTGAGCATTGTAAGCATCAACAGCATGTTTCTGTCATTAAGGTCCCGATAAAATCTGGTGTACACTCCCCATAATGACATCCCTCCAATCGTTGAGGAAAGGGGGACATTTGCAAGCTACCTGAAGTCATGAAATCTCTCGTGATTGTAAGAGATTTCCCAGTTTGTTAATAAAGTGGATGATTGTTGCTACTTATTCTGATGTCTCCTTAGATTATTTGGTAAAGTTGAGTTACAAATTCAGTCCATTGTGATTTTAAGCGTTTGGCTAACAGCCTGCAAAGTCTGCCCAAACCTGAGTGCATGTTTGTGATTGATGTGCCCTGTTCACTTTCTCCAAAATGCTTGCTGAGTTTGAAATATAGCCTGTGATTTGCACCTCTAAATTGCGAGGAAGACTGCTGACCTAGTGGTAAGTATGAGTTCAGAATTCAGCAACAAATCCTTCAAGATCATTTGTGCCAGTAACTTTCTCAAAGTCGCTTCCAAATTTCAACCCCATATGGAGTTTGGCTTTGAGGGTTTGGCAGTGAGTTTTGCTGCATTGTGGTGAGGGTCACATATACTTGGGTAAGGGGTCTGGCTTTGTGAAAGACCTTTTTCCCCAATAAAATGCATCATTTTATATTGCGTATTTCCAGATCTTTGAAGAAGATCAGTATGAAAGTGAAGGTATATCAGTAATGACATGTCAACAGCACTGTTTGCTGGAGGCAGCGCTGAGTCTTTATAATCCATTTGCCATTTTCACTGATTGACTACAGGCCATGTTCTACCATTTATTTTTCAAGATGAATGGAAAATCCTGACTGCAAGATTTTCCATATTCTTGTCAATGGATTTAAACCAAATCTTACTGAGGCAACTTAAATAATGAGTTCTCCAGTGCAAGCTGTCAAGTATGTAAGCATATACTTGCACATAGCCAATTTAATACTGAAGTAATGGAGAGACTTGCTTAAGCCTAAGCACGTTTTTACTCACTGAGCCAAATCAGGGTTAGTAAGGTGTCACCCGCTATCAGAAAGTCGAGCATTCCTATGAAACCGTTTGTAAGCCAAAATGACTGAAAACGAAGAAGCAGTTACCATTAATTTATATGGGAAAAATTTTTGAGCGTTCCCAGACCCAAAAAATAACCTACCGGATAACACACACAACCTAAACTAACACTAACATATAGTACAGGCTGTTGGGGTGGTGGGAGGTACAGGATACCTTACATTTTGCTAACGGATGCACAAAGTAAATCGAGATAAAGCACAGATGCTCACACAGTTCAAAGCTATGGTGGCTTGATGCTGAGTGTAGTTCCTGGGGAAGGTACTTGGTGGCAACTACTCTTGCTGCGTGCGCTTTGTTGTAAAAGCGAACATCCTCTTTTGGTCAGCGAAAATAAGTGCTAAAATAGGTCTTTCGAAAAAATGAATTGGTGTAAAGTGAATGTTTGAAAAGCGAGGGATACCTGTAATATATAACTAACCATGTTCACTAACACATATCCATTACATTAATGAATCAAATCATTGTTTTTAATATGATCCTGTGATACAGCGGTGTTAGTGTAAACCCAGTTGCTGGTATTCAATGAAATGTTTTTTCTATGTTTAACTCTTGCAAAAAAAGCATGGGGATATTATCCTCATTGGTCCAACAGGACCAAAAAGTGCCAGATTTCATGCCCAATGGTCTTCAAAGGAATTGTGAATGTACATGTGTATTCTCAAGACCTTAAGACACAGCACTTTCTAGTCAATGAAGTACTTTTGAAAGGTCATTGATGAAGGCAATGCAGGACAAAGTGAGGACTGCAGATGCTGGAGATCAGGATCGAGCATGTGGTGCTGGAAAAGCACCGCAGGTCAGGCAGCATCCGAGGAGCAGGAGAATTAATGTTTCGGGCATAAGCCCATCATCCGGAATGAGGCTTGTGGGTCGGGGCTGAGAGATAAATGGGAGGAGGCTGGGGTTGGGGAGAGTAGCTGGGGAAGCGATAGGTGGATGAAGGTGAGGGAGAAGGTGATAGGTCAGAGGGGGCAGTGATGGATGGTTCCGGAGGGCGTTGCCGAGTTGGATGCTTGGGACTGGGATCATGTGGGGGGAGGGGAAATAAGGAAGATGTTGAAATCCAGTTTATCCCATGTGGTTGCAGGGTCCCAAAGCGGAATATGAGGTTTTCCTCCTCCAGGCGTCGGGTGCTAACGGTTTGGCGGTGGAGGAGGCCCAGGACCTGCATGTCCTTGGTGGAGTAGGAGGGGGAGTTGAAGTGTTCAGCCATGGGGCGGTGGGGTTGGTGCGTGTGGGTGTTCCAGAGATGTTCTCTGAAATGATCTGCAAGAAGGCGTCCTGTCTCCCCAATGTAGAGGAGACCACGGCAGGTGCAACGGATGCAGTAGATGACATTGTCAATGCAGGAGCCAATTTGCACACAGCCTACTCTTACTCACAGAAATGTGAAAATGAACTGATATAAATAAATTTTCATGCTCCTCTCTGGAGTATTCTGCTACTGAGGCAAGGGTCCTTGCCTGGAGGCATGGCTGATGGAACTGATAGCAGTGTTGGTACAAATACACTGTGTTACCTGGCTGTTGGAAAGTGGGGATGTGTGAAGGGAAAGATTGAGTTCCTCTTGTGTCCTGATTATGATCCAGTATAAATGATTGGAACATTTTGTAGAAGTTGGATGAGGTTAGGACTAAATGTTGCTTGGATTTCCTGCATAGTCAAATTCCTATCCATACTTCCTGTTCAGACTCTCAATGAAGGATAGCAACAAGTTGCCAGTGCTTCTGGGGAAAGGAGAAAGCTGCTAACTTTCCATTTATCCTGACAATCTTTCTCTCTCTATCTCTCTCCCCTCTCTGGTTGTTCTTTTTCTCCTTCCTCACCATTCCATTCCCTTTCCTGCTGTCTTCGAATTTTCCTGCTCCTCATTTTGTCTTTTCATCTGTCACTTCATTAATTGCTAAGGCACTTTATGTCACTGTCAACAGTTTCAGACCTACCTTGGGCATGACAGGCTAATCAGTGCAGTAAATGGTCTGACCATCTCATGTTCAGCTCTGTACATGAAGTTTAAATCTATACTAACTCAACCCTTGTGTGCAACAGTAGGATTCCTTTTTTGACTTAACTGGATATTGGAAAGTAATCAGACATTATTTGTGAAGGACCATAGGCATCTCTTTCCATTAGAGAAAAACTATTGAGGTTGTATATGTAGCTTGAGGGCTCCACTCCACAAGTGTGGGACAGGCAAGGAAGCAGGGCCATCATGTACTACCAAGACTGAAGCAGGGATTGAACCTGAGCCAGAGGCATCTTTCTGCTACAAGCTAAGCATTTTATGTACTGAGATGGTTCGTATATGCACTGAAATGTACTTATCCATTCTTTCCAAAGACTGAAGCACTAAGTGGGACAAGCCTGAATTGTTAATTGTTTGTATTCTAGACAAGAAGTGAATGCATAGTGAAGTTGTTGTAATGGAATCCTATTTTAATTTAATTTTTCTAGGAAACCAAAAAAATTCAGAGAAACGTCGAACAATATCCTTGTTAACAGGATTGTTTAAATTCTGAATGTTAGGGCTCTGGAGTCCTGGTCTGTACGTTTCTCAGTCCTAGCTGTTTAGGTGACAGTTTTTCTTCACATCCTAGCCCAAGTGAGGCTGCTATTCTCAGACCTTCATCAACTAAACAGTTAACCAGTAAACCTGATTCTGTTCAGTTTGTACATGGTTGAGTGACCTACTGTTGTAATTTGGCAGTGATTCCTATATTTTTATACCCCTTCAAGTTTGCTTAGTGTTTTAGCTGTTTAATGTTGAGATTTAATGAGTGCTGTATGGCTTGCCATCTGTTTTTGTAGGTCTGTTTCTCAACACATTATTCCATCCTTGTGCACACTTTTTCATTCTTCAAATTAGCAGTGTCACAGAACAACACAACAGAGAATTGCAAGTCCACTTTTTAACTTGTTTCACATTGGCAGCTCAATGCAGGTGTCTTTCCACTAGATGAGGCAGCACATCACTGAACAGCTAAACTAATCACAATAATGGCAGCTAATATTAAGGAGAAACATCCTTTTGCTTTATTATGTGGCATAAGCATGTTTTTGGATCCTCAAGATGACTTGCCTTGGGTCACAATGAATAACTGGCCCATAGTGTTGTGGATTATAATGTGCTGAGTAAGGTAACATTGCTCAGTGAGGCAGAGCTGACAAATTGGGTTGAGATGCACCTTCTGCAGGCATCAAAGATCGGCTGAACTATGACAATTATATCCGAGAGGAATTGCAGTTTCCTGTGAAGTTAATTAAGTATTAAGCATGGTACTAAAACATAACTGTTCTAAATTGATTTTCATTTTCCCATCTTTTTATCATGATGAAACAGTATGGTCGGGGGAAGATCGTCATTGCTGAGGCATGGATAGAGATTGTTGTCAGGTGTGTACAGACATCCCAATGCAACGCACGCCGTGGGAATTGCCCAGGGATTGGACACTGCTGGAGCCCACTGGTTTTGGCTGATTTAACTGCAGAATTACCAGGAAAGATTAGAGTGATTTAAAGCTGATTGTAATTCCTGACTGACCATAAAATCGACGCCTCCCAGCTCACCTCTGGCCTGCCCTCCCCCCCACCCAACTCCAAATTAAGTGACTGTGTTCAATTTAGAGGGAACGTTGTCCTACCCTATTCCTAATCAGTATTTCATTTCCTCCTAGCCCTTGACTTGACATGACTGAGCAACGCCCTCCTTGTCAGACCCATCCTAACTGCTAGACTTATCATTAGCCGTCACCCACTTGCCTGTCACCCTACACCCCCAACTCCAACTGGCACCTGTACTCTAACCAGTAGGCAGCTGTACCTCATCACTGACCTGGCACTGTACTCTCCACACCCACCTGCCTCTGTCCCCCCTCATTTGCTTTCTCTCTTCCTAACCTGCAGTCTTCTTCCTGACCTCTCCGCCCCCGCCCCCACTCCGGCCTATCACCCTCACCCTAACCTCCTTCCACCTATCACATTTCCAACGTCCCTCCCCCAAGTCCCTCCTCCCTACCTTTTATCTTAGCCTGCTGGACACACTTTCCTCATTCCTGAAGAAGGGCTCATGCCCGAAACGTCGATTCTCCTGCTCCTTGGATGCTGCCTGACCTGCTGCACTTTTCCAGCAACACATTTTCAACTCAGCTTTTCAGAACAAGTTACCATCATACTATTTTCCATCACTGTGTTTATGGTCTAATTTATATTCATACTGTGCTATGTATTATTGATGGCTAATCATATCCTTCATTTCTGATTTCTTTTAGTCATAAGGCTGTTGATGTTTCTTTTAAATCAACAATCTCATCCAATTGTTACTGTACACAAAGATTGTTCCACTCTGCATTCATCAGTTTCCTTCATTCCCTCAGTTGCTGCCCGTAAATGTAGTGTGGAAATTTTGTTCCTATTGAACTTTTTCCAAAGCACAGAATCTCTGCTTATTTCATGATTTTAATAACGGCTGCCACCTTTTTGTAGGTTTTATTCCATTGTTCAGCCTTGCCATCTCCTTAGTCCTGAAGAGGCCTCTGTCTTCCGAGAAGTCTTTGTTTTCTCTTTATTGTCAAATGCTGTTGTTTGCTCTTACACTTACTAGAGTTAAGTGATCGTATCGGAAATTTAGGTATCTATTCGATATTTGGGAAGTGTGGTGTAAAATTATGTCCCAATACATGTGTGAATCATAATGTAACACATGTATTGGGCCAAGCAGTGGAATGTGGTGAAACGGTTAAAAATTATGTCCCAATACATGTGTGAATCTAACCGGAATGGAGGTGTTGCTTAGTCCCGTGTGAATCTTATTACACACCTCCCCGTGTGAATCTTCTTATCTGTATGTAACCAGAATGAAATGTGTTTTTTAGCCTTGCTCTGCTGTTCACATGAATGTTTATATCTGGAAAAGAGTATATCAGCTGGAAAAGTCTCCAGTTCGGTGAGTCTGCTCCGGGGTTACGTTTAACCGCCGAGCGTGGGTTGTTGGCAACCGCTCTACGAGAACTGACGGCTCCCAGTTCCGGTAACATGTAGAGTGAGTATAAGCCAGACCCGTTGTAAGATGAGACCTGGTTGTGGCGACGCTGCGGGGAATAAAATGCTCATATTCTAGCAGACTCGCCTCTTGGTCGTTTGTTCTGTGTCAGACTACTCTCCTACGAACCTGACCTTGAGAATTTTTTAAAACAGGAAGCCACTTAGATGAATTTAATATCTCTCACTAGGATAGAAGACAACACTTCAGTGGGCAATCCCTCTCTCACCCAATTTCTAATCTGTGGTTCTTGTTTGGAGAGACTGCTGCGTTCTCACCAACACTACTGCAGTCATTGCTACTCTGATGCAACTCATTTCTTTGAAGTGCCAGTTGTGTGTGTCTTCTGTATAATCCATACTGTGGTGAAATTGAGACTCAATGTATATTCTCTGTCCATTATCACATTTGATTCGTGGGTCCCCAGAGTGCGTAGCTCCCAACCTCCCTCATTCTCTCCTCCTGCTCGCCATTTTCAAAACCCAGACTTTGCCTCAACATCTGATTTTTTTTTTAATGCATTCAATCTTGGCGATGCTGGATGCTATCAATCTTGGTTCTTCACTTTTATTTCTGGAAAAAAAAGACAAAAAAATTTAACAGTCCAGTCAGTCGGTTAGGAAATGAACTTTAGACATTGGCATCACTTGTTGAATGTAGCTGGAGTTGTAGAATGTTTCCTTCCCTTTTTTGGTTGGGTGTATGGTGACTAAGTCATTCCTATGTGCTCTTACTTTCATACATTGTTTACAAGCTAATTCCGTGAATTAACAGCTGCACCTCTCCTTTACTTGGTAGATCCAGATAGTAATGTTAAGTACAGTTGCAGTCTTGAAGTTTCAATGCTCTGTATATCCAAATTCTTCTAATTTAGGGGCTGATACATAAACAGATTGATGGAGAGGATTGAAAAACACGAAGCAAATACTGAGTTACCTGCTAAAGCATTCCTCGCTCTTCAAATTTCATAACATTCCTCCTATTTTTCGCTGATTTTCACCTGCGATAACTTGGCACCTTTGCCTTATTGATTAGCCAAGCCATTAGCAATGCCTGTTGCAGAATAGACTTGACCAATCAATCAAAGATGTTACGGTGGTGAAGTGAGTGCTTATGGAAGTTCAATGACATTCAGTGGAATCCGAATGATACAACAGAGAGGTAGGCTGTTAGGCCCATCGTACATTTGTCAGCTCTTGAATGAGTTTTGCATTCTATTCATTCCCAAAAGACCTGTACGATTTTCTCCTTAACATATTGAGTTTTGTTTTGAATATGAGCTATTGCTTTTACTACCTTCCCAGCGCATTCCAGATCCAAAAAAAGATTCCATATTGACCATTGTCTTGAGCCAATTGCTTTAAATTGGTGTTTGTCTGGCTACCAACACTTTTGTCACTGGAAACAATTTCTACTTGTTTACGCAATTATTTGCTTGATTTTGGAAATGGCCTTCTCAGCTTGATTTGCCACCATTTAATGATTTGTGTCCATATATCTCTCTGTTCCTACATTTCACTCAGGAATTTGACACATTACTTTCTGTTGCTGTCCCTCATCCTCCTCACCAAAATCAAACACTTCAGTTTTATCTGCCATATGTCTGCCAATTTCACCAGTCTGTCTTTCAGGAATTCTCTTACTTTCTTACAAAATTATAGAACCCCTACAGTGCAGAAGGAGCCCATCAACCAATCAAGTTTGCACCAGTCCTGAGAGCATCCACCCAGACTCCTCCCCTGTGCCTATAAACTTGCATTTACCATGGCTAATCCACCTAGCTTAAACAACCCATGGACACGACAGCCACATAACCTGCACATCTTTCGATGGTGGGAGGAAACCTGGAGGAATCCCATCTTACTTATCGAGCGAATGTGCAAACTCCAAGCAGGTAGTTGCAGAAGGCTGGCATCAAACTCCGGTCCCTGGTGCTGTGAGGCAGCAGTGCTAACCACTGAGCTGCAATGCCACTCTCATTCTCCTCAATAATTATAACTCCCATTTTTCTACTGTCTGCAAACTTAATATCCAAGTCATTAACATATATCAAGCAGAATGCCGTCTCTTGCAAAATCCCACTGTATTCGTCTCTCCTGTCAAAGAAATTTTTCACCACTATTTGCCTTTTTCTTATTTGGCCAATTCTTTATCCATGGTGTCACTGTCCCTTTAATCCCATTGGCTTCAATTCTGTTGACAAATATATTTCAGGCGTTATTTGGATACAGTCTTTTGAAAGACATACATCTTATCAAACATGCTGCTACTCATGAATTACTCTCATTGTATAACTTCACCAATGTAATTCAAACATGAGATGTCTTTAATAAATCTGTGCTTTCTCTCATTTATTAGCCCATGCTTTTCAAAATGCAACTTAAATTTGACTGATGTTTTCCCATCATAAACCTTGGACAGATTGGTCTGTGGTTGGTTGATTTATTCTGCTCTCCCTTTTTAAGTAGGAGTGTAATACTTTTAATCCACCAGCACTTTCAGCGCCATTCCTGTCTGAAAGGAGGATAGTGGTCAGAAGATCTTCATTTCCACACATACTTCCGAAGTAACCTAAAATCTATTGAATTTGGACTGGGTGACTTTGAAGTATCTTCTAATGGATTCTTACTCTAGCCCAGGAGTGGGCAATTAATTCTTCCAAGGGACTACATGAGAAACCTGAGTTGTGTTGGAGGGCCGAACCAACAATAAGTTAAACATAATTCTGCCCAGTATTAATTTTCTCCCATTATAAAAAGTACTAAATTATATAGTTTTGCACTGAAACTTATAATCAAAAGAATAAGGATATTCTGTTACAATAAAGATATGAAATTGTGGAGTAGGTCAAATATAGAAGAAATAAACAGTAAAAACAATAATTTCAGTATTTCATTTTATTTTTAACATGTTAATCTCGCAAACCAATAATGAAAAGTTGTTTCATTATTGTTCTGTATTACAAATGACAAACAACTCTATACAAAAAACAATAAGTGCTTTTGATGTTTTTCAGTTCATTTTACTTGTGAGAAAAATGCAGTCTGATTTGGGCTTGAACAAGTGCACTGAAAACTGGTTGAATGTCTGAGGTGGATATGCGAAGGACAGCTGAGAGGTGATCATCAGTGATAGAGGATCTGTATTTGGATTTGTTGAACTTCATCACTGAGAATGTCTGTTCGCATATATAAGTAGATCCAAAGAGGACTAGAATCTTCTGAGCATGCCTCCTCATGTGTGGAAAGTTCTCCTCTTTGAGGGAAGAGTAAAAATCAAGCAGTGAGACTGACCTAAAGTACTCTGCCAGAAGTGTGTCAGACTGCAGATCAATGAGTTCAAGCTGAATATCACTAGATGCATTCTCCACATTGCATGTAAATGGGGAAAAAAGTCATGTGCATTTCATTCTCAACCGTTTTAAAGTCTTGAAGTCGCCTTGAAAATTCACGATGCAGTGCTTCTAACATAGATTAGTACCTGTGGAGATGATGAGCTGAAGGTGCGGCTTCCTTCAGTGTTGGCAAGTGGGTGAGAATGTTGTCCTCCAAAGTTTGTGAGAAGATTTGTAGCTCGGGTGCTCATTGTTGTGGTTCTGTTCGCCGAGCTGGGAATTTGTGTTGCAGACGTTTCGTCCCCTGGCTAGGTGACATCCTCAGTGCTTGGGAGCCTTCTGTGAAGTGCTTCTGTGATGTTTCCTCCGGCATTTATAGTGGTTTGTCTCTGCCGCTTCTGGTTGTCAGTTCCAGCTGTCTGCTGCAGTGGCCGGTATATTGAGTCCAGGTTGATGTGTGTGTTGATACAATCTGTGGATGAGTGCCATGCCTCTAGGAATTCCCTGGCTGTTCTCTGTTTGGCTTGTCCTATAAGGGCTGAAGAAGGGCTTATGCCTGAAACGTCAATTCTCCTGCTCTTTGGATGCTGCCTGACCTGCTGCGCTTTTCCAGCAACACATTTTTCAGCTTGTCCTACAATAGTAGTGTTGTCCCAGTCGAACTCATGTTGCTTGTGATCTGCGTGTGTGCCTACTAACGATAGCTGGTCGAGTCATTTCGTGGCTAGTTGGTGTTCAGAGGGTTATTCTTGTGTTACTCTTCAGAGCATCGATCTGGACTGGTTAAGCCAAATGGCCTGTTTCCACACTGGAGGGATTCTGTGATGATTCTGCGAATCTGTGAAAAGCTGCCATAGCATGTTTCTCAATAAAGCAAGCAGTTATCACTACTCGTGTGATTTTTAGGAAGCTTTGTTTTAAATCAAAACAATGAACTTACAATTACATCTTTTAAAGAAACTACTATGTTCTCAAATTGTAAAGTACATTCCTTTCCACAACTTTTCAAAATGTAAGTCCTACAAGCAATATTAAATATGACCTGTCGTCGTAACAATGATGGCTACTAATATTGCTGTTTACCCCCTTGGTGTGTATGTCCTTCCTATTTTTTGTGTTTAGATTCTGTTCTATATTTTAAATATTCAATCACAACTTAATATCTTTGGAATTCTAGAGATCTTTCATTTTGGACCTTTCTGTTCCACGCACTTAGAAATCTGGTTGCTCTCTAGCTCTATCCTCTTCAGAAAACTGCCCAGTAACCAGCAGCTGTTTTGCCCACCACCTTTAGCTTGAATTCAGCGCTGATGCAAGGCTTCCCCCTAGCCCCATCCCCAGTTGGGTAATTTTACACTTGATTGTAGCTGTTTGCTGAGATGTTAAGTTTGTGCAATTAGCCAAGGCATGACCATAATGTAAATAACACTTTATAGTATGATGCACATCAACATATTGGTGTGGGATGAAAGAATCTGATTCTCATGTGTGACACCGAAATACTCCCAGCATTCATGCACTGTCATTTAGGAAAAGAAAGGATTAGATTACAAGATTTAATGCACGGCTGAATAAGCGGGGTGAAGAATTCAAGGTTGAGTGTCTTTTTGCAAAGATGTTCTGTACTCATTGGCTTTCTGTGGCTAGCCTTCAACAGCTCATCTGTGCGTGCAACGATAACGTGATGTAATGTCAGGAGTCGTGACCACTAAAGTCTAAATCGCAGACATGGTTGTAAGGAAATAATGATTTATGCAACCAGTACCCTGATTGGCTTCGTTCCAGATGATTGCAAGTTGATGACTTCTGTTACTGCATTGGGTATTGGATGTGTGACCACAAATCAGAATCAATTCTCATTCAAGGTCATAAGAATGCTGCATCAGTGATGTCGATGAAACTGAGTCAAGTCAGTCAGATGTTTGCTGTCTCGATTAAGCTGTAGTGATGGATCATGCCAGTATTATTATTTACCTGATCCTAACAAGAAAATCTGTATGACTTCAAGCAGAATTTTCCTTCCTGCCTTGGGTAGCGGCAAAAATATTGACAAGGCGAAACTATTTTACTTTTGGTAATGCAATTAACTCTTTACTGACAGTCACTTGGTGTGCGTTCATTGCATAGTACTGTTTTTTAAAGCTGCATCTAAAAGCTGGTTGGAGAGAGAGAGGTTTTAAATGGAGAGATATAGAATTTGCTTGAATTGGAGCATTTATCTCTATACACGTTTTTTTATATCGGTAATTTTAATTATAACTGGCCATTCATTTTTCAGGGGCTTTACTTGATTTTTCTGAAGAGAGAACTATGTTTGTGAATGACATTTTCCTTGTCACTTTGGAAACCCGTGCTATGCACCAAGCACTTTAATGTCATGCTATTCCTTGTTAATCTTGCTCTACATTCCTTAAAGTTAACTTGTGGAACTAGGAAAAAACCAGGCACTTGCCTGCTATGGTTATTGAGGGAAGGAACAAAATGTAAGTTCTTTTCTGGGTCTTAAAAATCTTGGTATTTTTGAGTTTTTTTATATTTGCAGTACTTGGATTCTCCGCAAAAATAAACATTGCAAAAGTCACAGATTGCTATCATCAGTCTTTTCTCCAATTAATTGAATTACTTTAAGGGACATTGGAATGTAGCAAGCCATTCCCGACAGGTGTAAGTGGGTATAGGGTCACAGGAGGTTGTAGGGGTAAGCTGGATTAATGATTACTTTGAAAGAAATGCACAGACACTTTGGCAGTTAAGTGAAGATTTCACAGTTGAGCTGATGGCTGAAAAGACTCATACAGGACATGATGTGGGTGGTAAGTTTGAGTTTGTTCAGGATGAGCCTTGAGAGACTACAAGAGCACTGTTGTGATGAAGGTAGAGTGAGCGGGCAGCAATGCATGATGTTTGATGGAGAGAGTAGAGTCAAAATGATTGAATGTGAAGATTGAAATAGAACTGAACAGGATGTGGAGGTTCTGCCTCATTAGATTCAGTCTAGACAAACAAATGAGTTGGAGTGAAACGTTGGACTAAGGTGGGAGGAATCCACAATTAGCTGGAACCACTAGCTTGACTAATACTGGAAAATATGTTTTAAAACATTAAAGGTGCTATGTAAATATAATTTGTTTACTATCTGTAAAATGAAGTGATTGCAGTGACTTCAGAGGTGCAATGAAAACTGATGACAAGCTGAACGTGTTTAAAGGAGTGTCTATATTTTTCTTAGAGATGTGCATTTTAGAGCCTAGATCTGTATTGGCTGGTTAGGGACAGCATGTTGACCTTAGCGTCTAATGGCACCCAACTCAGTGGCTAGAGTTCAAGGAATGGACAGTTGTTGAACAGGAGTTCTTGGGCCACAGGTGAATTGGGAAGAGACAAGGCCATGTATTAAAGCCAGTTGTCATTGAGATACATGGAAACTTGTAGTGCTTTTATAGACCCCACCAAAGGTAGTATATTAGAAGGTTTAGGAGGAGTTGAGCACTGATTATATAGGTGCAAGGGGAGAAATGATAGCAGGTAATGTGTTGGTTGTATTAATGCCAAGGTGGTGCTCCAAAGATTGAACATAGCAAAACAACACTGGGAAATCTTCATAAATGATTCGCTGAAGTTTTGGTCTTGTGATAATTGATAATAAGGGGAGGTGATAGCCTTGTGTTTTTTTTTATTGCTCAGTTATTAACCAAGAAACTCAGTTAATGTTTTGGAGATTCAGATACAGCCATGGCAGGTAGTAGAATTTCAATTCAAAACATTATCTCTGGAATTAGGAATCTACTGATCACCATGAAGCCGTTTGTTGGAAAACCAGTCTGGCACCCTATCCCCCACTCAATCATTACCACCAAGCCAGAGGATCAACCTCAGTTCAATGAAGAGTGCAGGAGAGCATGGCAGGAGCAGCACCAAATAAAACTAAAAATGAGGTGTCAACCTGATGAAGCTGCCAAACAGCAAAAGCACCAAGTGAAAGACAGAGGTAATCTCTGCCATATCCATTCGTGAATGGGAGTGGACGATTAAATAATTCACTGGAGGACTACAAATGTTGTTCCCTCCTCAATGATGGAAGAGCCCAACAAGTCAGTGAAAAAGATAAAGCAGAAGTATTTGTAGCAATCTTCAGCCATCTTGGCCTTCTCCAGTTGTCCGCAACATCACAGATACTAGTCTTCAGCCAATACAATTCACTCCATGTGATATCAAGAAAAAGACAGAGGTAATTAATATTGCAACGGCTATGGGTCCTGACAACATTCCGGCTGCACCCTTAGCCATGCTGTTCCAGTACAATACAACACCAGCATCTGCCTGATGATAGGGTAGATTGGAAAAGTACCGCAGATCATGCAGCATAGGAGGAGCTGGAGAATCGACGTTTTGGGCACAAGCCCTTCATCAGGAATGAGGGGCTCATTCCCGATGAAGGGCTTATGTCCGAAACGTCGATTCTCCTGTTCCTCTGATACTGCCTGACCTGCTGTGCTTTTCTAACACTTGACTTGGAACTCCAGCATCTGCAGTCCTCACTGGGGTAGGTTGCTCAGATATGACCCGGTAGCCAAAAAGCAGACAAATCCAACCTGGCCAATTACTGCCCTGCCAGTCTACTCTCAATTACCAGAGTTAAAAATCACACAACACCAGGTTACAGTCCAACAGGTTTAATTGGAAGCACACTAGCTTTCGGAGCGACGCTCCTTCATCAGGTGATTGTCAATCACCTGATGAAGGAGCGTCGCTCCGAAAGCTAGTGTGCTTCCAATTAAACCTGTTGGACTATAACCTGGTGTTGTGTGATTTTTAACTTTGTACACCCCAGTCCAACACCGGCATCTCCGAATCACTCAATTATCAGTAAAGTGATGGAAGGTGTCAACAAGGCGGCACAGTGGCTCAGTGGTTAGCACTGTTGCCTCTCAGCACCAGGGACCTAAGTTTGAATCCAACCTTGGGTGACTGTCTGTATGGAGTTTGCACGTTCTCCCCATGCCTGCGTGGGTTTCCTCTGGGTACGCCAGTTTCCTCCCACAATCCAAAGATGTACAGGTCAGGTGAATTGGCCATGCTAACTTGCCCATAATGTTAGGTGCATGAGGTTAAAAACAAGGACTGCAGATGCTGGAAACCAGATTCTAGATTAGATTGGAAAAGCACAGCAGTTCAGGCAGCGACGTTTCAGGCAAAAGCCCTTCATCAGGAAGGAGCATTAGGTTAGGTGTATTAGTCAGAGAGAGTGGGTCTGGGTGGGTTGCTCTTCGGAGGGTCGGTGTGGACTTGTTGAGCTGAAGGGCCTGTTTATGCACTGTAGGGAATCTAATCTAATCTAATCTAAACAGTGACACCCAGTTTGACTTCTGCCAGGGCCACTCAGTTCCTGACCTCATTACAGCCTTGATTCAAACATAGGCAAAAGAGTTGAATTCCAGAGGGGAGGTGAGAGTGTCAGCTTTTGACTTCAAAACCACATTCAACCAAGTTTGGCATCAAGGAACTCTAACAAAATTGGAGTCAGTGGTTTCATAGAACATAGAAGAATACAGCGCAGTACAGGCCCTTCGGCCCTCGATGTTGTGCCGATCCAAGCCCACCTAACCTACATTAGCCCACTATCCTCCATATGCCTATCCAATGCCCGCTTAAATGCCCATAATGAGGGAGAGTCCACCACTGCTACTGGCAGGGCATTCCATGAACTCACGACTCGCTGAGTAAAGAACCTACCTCTAACATCTGTCCTATACCTACCCCCCCTTAATTTAAAGCTATGCCCCCTTGTAATAGCTGACTCCATACGTGGAAAATGATTCTCACTGTCGACCCTATCTAAACCCCTAATCATCTCGTATACCTCTATCAAGTCACCCCTAAACCTTCTTTTCTCCAATGAAAACAACCCCAAGTGCCTCAGCCTTTCCTCATACGATCTTTTTACCATACCAGGCAACATCCTGGTAAACCTCCTCTGCACCCGTTCCAGTGCCTCCACATCCTTCCTATAGTATGGCGACCAAAACTGCACACAATACTCCAGATGCAGCCGCACCAGAGTCTTATACAACTGCAACATGACCTCAGTACTCCGGAACTCAATTCCTCTGCCAATAAAAGCCAGTACGCCATATGCCTTCCTCACCGCACTATTTACCTGGGTGGCAACTTTCAAAGATCTGTGTACATGGACACCAAGGTCCGTCTGCTCATCCACACTACCAAGTATCCGACCATTAGCCCAGTACCCCATCTTTTTATTACTCTTACCAAAGTGAATCACCTCACACTTAGCTACATTGAACTCCATTTGCCACCTTTTTGCCCAGTTCTGCAGCTTATCTATATCCCGCTGTAACCTGCCACATCCTTCCTCACTGTCTACAACTCCTCCGACTTTCGTATCATCCGCAAACTTGCTCACCCAACCTTCTAACCCCTCCTCCAGGTCATTTATAAAAATGACAAACAGCAATGGTCCCAAAACAGATCCTTGCGGAACACCGCTAGTGACGGCACTCCAAGATGAACCTTTGCCATCATCTACTACCCTCTGTCTTCTTCCAGCCAGCCAACTCCTAATCCAATCCTCCAACTCACCCTCAATGCCATACCTCTGTATTTTTTGCAGTAGTCTACCATGGGGAACCTTATCAAACGCCTTACTAAAATCCATATACACCACATCTACCGCTTTCCCCTCGTCCTCCTCCTTAGTCACCTTCTCAAAGAATTCAATAAGGTTTGTGAGGCACGACCTGCCCTTCACAAAACCATGCTGACTATCCTTGATCACATTATTCCTATCCAGATGTTCATAAATCCTATCCCTTACAATTCTCTCTAAGATTTTGCCCACAACAGAAGTGAGACTCACCGGCCTATAGTTTCAGAAGCAAGCTCTCCGTGAGTTGAAGTCACAGCTGACACATAGGAAGATGGCTGTGATTTTTGGAGGTCAGTCACCTCAGCTCCAATATATCTCTGCAGGAGTTCCTCAGGATTGTATCCCAATCCCAACTATGTTCAGTTGCTACAACAATAACCTTGTCTCCATCATAAGGTCAGATTTGAGCATGTTTGCCAATGTTCAGTACCATTTATAACTCCTCAGATACTGAAGCAGTCAGTATTCGAATATAACAAGATCTGGGCAATATCTTTGCTTGGGCACAAGTGCCATACAAATGCCAGGCAATGATCGTATCCAGTAAGATAATCTAACCACCACCCTTGACAATCAGTGATGTTAACACCACTGAATCACCCACTGTCATCATTGTTGGGTAACCATTGACCAGAAACTCAACTGGACTTAGCACATAAACACTGTGGCAATGAGAACAGGTCAGAAGCTAGGAATGCTGCAATAAGTAATTCACCTCTTGACTCAGCAAAGCTTGTCCACCAACTAGAAGGTATAAGTCAGTGTGGTAGAATGCTCTCCACTTGTTTGGATGAGTGCAGCCCAACAACACTCAAGAATCCAGGACCAAGCTGCTCACTTGATTGACACTGCATCCATAAGTATCCACACTCTCCACCACTGACGCTCAGTAGCAGCAGTATGTACTATCTACAGATGCATTGCAGAAATCCAGTCAAGATCCTGAGGCAGCACCTTCCAAAGCCACAACCACTTCTATCTAGAAGGTGAAGGGCAGCAGATACAGAACACTACCTGCAAGTTCCTCTCCAAACCACATACCAAACTGACTTAGAAATGGATCATCGCTCCTTCACTGTCACTGAGTCAAAACCCTGGAATTTCTTCACTAAGGGCATTGTTGTTCCACCTACAGCATGTGAACTGCAGCGGTTCAAGAAGACAACTCACTACCACCTTCCGAAGGGCAACTAGCGACAGCTAATAAATGCTGGCTAGCCTACGACACCGATGTCCCACAAATGAATAAACAAAAATTGAAAGCACAAACAAGCAGCAAATTCGAAATCTAATGGGGGAGGTTGTAACCTCTACTTGACGTACATGTGATGTGTACAAGATCATATGCTGTGACCTTGTGGAGACGTTTTAATCTTGGTTAAATGTAACTGAAAGATGAGCAATAATTTACTTTTTCTTTAAGTATTTGAATGCTCTGGTGGCCATTAATTTAAAATAACAGGATTGAACAGCGAGGCAAGGTCATTTCCGTAGAGTGTTTGGTCTGAGTGCAGAGATTATTGCTGAAAGCTGAAGCTGTGTAGTTTGGCTTCCCACATGTGTGTAAAGTCTGGACAAGAAGCAAACTCAGATGGAGGGTGAGGGAGAGAAGGTGAGGAGCTTGTGAATCCTTGAGAGATCTTCCTTGTGATTTTGTGATTATTTCAAATAACAAATAGTCAAAATGTTTTGATCCAAAGTAATATCTTTATTGGAGACATGCTTTTTTCTTATTGGGATGCTTTTGAACCATAAGGGAAAAATTTTGTACTGGATTCTGGCTGCAATGCAATTCATAAGCTTGCATATTGTATAAATGTAGTGTATTATCATAAAGTGTGAATCAACTCGAGCATATGACTATCATTCATATTGACACTGACTCCAAGCTCTTATCGTCCCTTCATCTCTTTTGTCCCCTTGAATACTTCTGTGCTATCAGACACCAAGGCTTTGAACCTTCTTGATAACTTCCTCAGAAGAATAAAGACTTCATCTTCGGCCTTTGTACTCCCTGACTACCAATTGCATCGCTATCGGATTGTCTTGAGTTGAACTTAACTGTTTGCAGTTTTCATGTTGGGTTGGCTATGATCAGTCATCAAGACCACTTTCTTTTAGTGATATAATGTTGCTGCCTTCCTGAGTTTAGTTCAACCTCTCTATAGCAGTGTTACTTAAGCATTTCTTAGTAATTCAGATACTCTGTGTTCTTGTGATGTCTTAACCTTAACTCTCCACATCTTTGCTAAAACTCTACTATCATTATGTCCTGCATTAATTGCTGTTTATCCATCATCATTAATCGTCCTCAATAATCTTTATTTTTTCCTTTAATTCTCCCTCAGCATTAAGTTAAAATCCCTTTTCTCTAGCTGTATCTCTACAGCATTGTCCATGTGAGCTTGCCATTTAGGAGCAAGGAATTAATTCATAAGCATGTACCCCTATTCACTAAGATCATCACTAATTGGTTTGTGGGCTTCTCATCTAATCTTGATAATCTGAGATTCATAACTAACAAGAAAGTCAGTGAAGCTCTACCCTAAAAAAAATTTAAATAACCCCGTCCCTCTCTGGGGAAGAAAGATCCACAGATATAACTCTCTCAGAAAAAATATTCTCACCTTCATCTTAAATGGGATATCCCTTAGTTTTTAAAGTGCGCATCAAGTTCTCATCTCTGCCACAAACGCAAACATTCTTTTAGCATCCATTCAACCAACACCCTTCAAGACCTTCGATGTTTCAATAAGTCATCTCTCATTCTTCCAAACCTGAATTCATATATGTCCGACCTTCTGTCATAGGATAACCACCTCCCTCACAGGCTGAGATCAGTATTGCTTTGTAGGTGTTGGTTTCTTTGATCAGGCTTGGTGTGCATGCCTCCTCCCTTTGTTTTTGTCATTAGCAATGGAATATTCGCTGCTGTCAGTCTTGATGCTCAAACTCCTTCTCTCAACATCTCCAGTTTTCTGTCAATCGTTTTAAATATTCCATTAAATCTTCTAGAAGCACATATATCTTGTCAAGCTCTCATACTCTCCTCACAATAATCTTCCTGGGCTCAGCATCTGCTTCTTGCAAGTTTAACTGCCTCAGATGTTTAATTTTTTTTTGGTGACAATGCTGTTGGGTTTGAACAAGGTTACAACAGACTTGACTTGTGTCTCATATTCTACTTTCAATTAAAATCAGAAATTGCCTAATTTTGCAGTTCATTATAGGAAGGGGGTTGGCATGGTGGAATGATTGCACTTTTCCTACTTGCCTATTTGATGTGTGCTTGCTCGCAAGAAGCAAAGGAATTTTTGAATTGGCTTTCAGTGACTTCCATCCTTTGCTTCGCGTCACTTCGTCTTGGTGCTTGCTCTGACTCCACCTGTTCACATGACATGATTGATTCAACACACAGTTGTACTGACTTTATGCAGCTCATAAACATACTTAAGTAAATATTCTGTGATTGGAATTTTTTATGGCTGTCTTCCTAAGCAACTGACTTGCTTCCCTTTCTGGCAAAGCACTTTTGGATCATTATGCTGATTACTTCCCATGTTCTAGCTTAACAAAAATGATTTTTTTTTCTTTTTAAAAAAAAGCGATGTTTGGTTTTGGTGCTTTTTGAAACTTGTGTTGAGTGTGGAATTTATTTTCAGAAATGGGACTAGTTTCTGCCCTTGCCAAGGAACAGAGTTATTCCCTTTGTATTTGTGCTTCACTCTTGTATATGTGTGTTGGTCTCCAGATCTCTGATCTCAACTGTGAAGAAATCAGGGTAACAGTGCAAAGAATCAACAGCATCTTTTATTTTTTGAAAATGTATTCTTCATGGCAATGTAGCTGCTATTGGTAGATGTAGCATCTAATTGCCCAGAAGGCAATTAAGAGTCAAGTACATTGCTGTGGCTGTGGAGTCTCAGGTAGGCTAGGCAGATGAGGACAGCACATTTCCTTCTCTAAAGGACATTAGTGAAACAAATAGCTTTTTGTGACAATCAAGAATGGTCACTATTACTGAGGCTAGCTTTCAGTTCCAGATTTTGGTTAATTGAATTCAAACTCTTGCCAGCTGATGTGGTGGAATTTGAACCCATGTGAGCCCAGGTCTCTGGATTGCTAGTCTAGTGACATTACCGCCACGTCACCATCTCCTCTCAAAGTGCGGTGATCAAATTGAAATCTGCGAAAGTCTATTGCTATCATATTATTTAAGTCTGTTCTACAATAAGCTTACCATAAGCAGTATCCAATAGTGCGACTTCTTCCTAAACTAAATTCTGAGCTAAGAAAACAGCTAGCTCCTCCAAAGAGACCATGAGCCAAAAGTCCACTTTCTGTGAGTATCATATCACTCTTTTAACTTGTGTGTGCTTTGTATCATTCACAACTTCATTGCATCGCAAAACAGTCAATGAACCACTTCTGAAGTGTCATCATCACTAGTTGTGTAGGAAGAGCAGCAGCTGATTTGCATAGAAGCAGCAATACAAATAACCAGATAGTCAGTTTTATTTGTTGGCTGAAGGATCAATATTGGACAGGGTACCAGGAAGAACTTCCTTGCTCTTCAAAACATGACATGGCGTCTTGAATATCTGCCTGTGCAGTCACTTTGGGTGACAATTTAACATTTCATCAGCAAGATGGTATCTCTTGCAAGACCATGCTCCATCAGTATGACATTGGATTGTCTGCTGAATTGTGTGCACAAATCTGGGGTTGGCTTTAATTTATGATCTATTGATTTGGAGGTATCCGTGCTACCGACTGAGCATAGCTGACACCTTAAAATGTTAACAGTATGGTAATGGTGATTGACTTGATCACTTTGTAAGTAGAACAGAAGAACTATGAACAGATATAGACCATTCAGCTCCTCTGCGCTATCATTCTATAAGATCGTGGCAGATCTGCTGCAGCCTCAACTACGCTTTCCTATCCATTCTCAAAAACCCTTGACTCTCCTGTCGGTCAAAGATCAATTGAACCCATTGATCTGATCAATCTAATTTGAATGTCACAGCTGCCACCAGTCTATGTGGCAGAGAATTTCACAAAGACCCTCTAAAGAAAGGAAATCCTCCGCTGAAGACAGGTCCAAAATCATTGAATTGTGTTGCTTAGTTCTGATTTCTCCCTCAAGGAAAACTCCCTCTCTGCATCCACCCTGATAAGTCCCCACAAATTTTCTAAGTTCCAGTAGCTTATAGGCCCAGCCTGCTTATCCTTTTGTTGTAACATGGTTCCTTTGTCCTCGGAATCAATTGATCTTAATCTTAAGTGTATCTCATGTAATTGCATCTTTTCTCAAAATTAAAGATCACACCCAACAGGTTTATTTGGAAGTACTAGCTTTTGGAGTACTGAACCTTCATCAGGTAGCCAGTGAGGCAGAATCATAGGACACAGAATTTATAGCAAAAGATTATAGTGTCATACAACTGATGCAATATATTGAACAAATCTAGATGACTGCTAAGTCTTTCATCTTTTAGAATGGGTTGCAGGCTTCGATTCATTTAAGGTGTAAATCCCAGAACTACTTTCAAGTCACACTCCCAAGATAATTTAAGGTTTTATTTAAACAAAGGTGGTATCTCAGCTCAGACAATGCATTAAGGATTAGAGATTAGAGTCTGTCTGTATTCCATTCTTGAGTCAGACTAGTTCTATTTCCAAAGTAGGAATGTATAAAATGTTACATGGATTGACTCCCTATAGATTGTGTGCTCTTTGAATGTATTTGCAGATATATTCTGTTTTGTCAAGAAGCGCACAATCCGTAGGCAGTCAATCCATGTAACATTTTATACACTCCTGATGTATGCTCTGATCCATGTGGCACCCTACCAGTCACATCTTGCTAATTCATAAATAATCCATTTATTCTTGTTAGCTAACCAATCCTGTATCAATTAACTTTTTTTAGAGTAACCTTTGATGTGTTATTGAATAGGAAAAAGTGAGGACTGCAGATCAAGGTCAAAGAGTGTAGTGCTGGAAAAGCACAGCCGGTCAGGCATCATTCAAGAGCAGGGGAATCTACGTTTCAGGCATAATTGTGGTTCCTGATGAAGGGGTTATGCCCGAAATTTCGATTTTCCTGCTCCTTAGATGCTGTCTGACTGGCTGTGCTTCTCCAGCACCACACTCTTCGACTGTGTTATTGAATGCCTTTTTAAAACCTAGGTACTTCACATCAATAGGTTCCCCTTTATTCACTTTGTTACTTCCTCAAAGAACTTCAATGAATTAGTCAATAATACTTCTCTTTTACAAATCCCTGTTGAATCTGCCTGCCTCTTTAATAATGGATTTGAGTATTTTCCCTATGACAGATGCTAGGCCAATTTGGTTTTAATTTTTTTTCCTTTTTCCTTTTTGTTGAATAGAGGTATTATATTTTTAATTTTTCAATCCACTTTGATCTTTCAAGAATCTAGGGAATTTTGGAAGATCACAGTCGCACATCTATAATTTCTACGAGCTTTAAAGAGCCTAGGTTGTAAGCCATCAGGTCTTGAGGAGTTAGTAGCCTTTTAATTCTCATATTTCCCCTCCCTTTTACCTCTTGATTTTCAAATATTCCTGTAGTGCTTTGTCACTTCTCCAGAAGACAGATACATAATATCTGTTCAAGGCTTCCACCTTTGCCATTGTTGGTTTCCCAGCCTCACCCTTTAATGAACCAGTGCTCATTTTAATTATTTTCCTCGTAAAATACTTGTGGAAATTCATATTGTTTGAGCAAGCTTTTTCTCATTCTCAAACTACTTTCCTTTTTGGCAAATATTTTATTAGTTTCTAAAATCTAACCATCTTGTTTACTTTTTCTTTCAATTCGATACCTCCCTTAACTTCATTAGTTATTTAGGACACTGTGTCCTGCTCAGAGTCATTCTTTCTAAATGGAATATGTCTTTGTTGAGAGTTTTAAAAATATCACTTGAAAATATCTGTCACTGCTTCTCTATTGTCTATCTTTTACCTATGTTCCCAGTTCACATTAGCCAACTGTTAACTTAGGTAAAGGTAATTATACGATTATACATATTTTAATCTTAGACCTACACTTTTTAATTGAATTTGATATTTCTCATAGAGTTCCTACTGTGTGGAAGCAGGTCGTTTGGCCCAACAAGTCCACACTCCGTCGAAGAGCATCCCACCCAGACCCATCCCACTACCATATATTTTCCATGGCTAACACACCTAACCTACATACCCTGGATACTACAGGGCAATTTAGCATGGCTAGTGACATCTAACTTGCACATCTTTGGACTGTGGAAGGAAACTGGAGCACCCGCAGGAAATCCACGCCGACATGGGGGGGGGGGGGGAAATGCGCAAACTCATATGATTACTATTCCCTAGAATTTCTGTTGCTTAAAACTTTTCATTGTTTGCTTCTTGGTTTGGCATTAGTGCCCAAGTATGAGGAAAAATTAAAATAAGCAAGTTTTGTGAATAGTCAACAGTCTGGCAAAATCCCCAGAGAGAAATAATATTAATGCTTCTAACTGATAAGTGACTTCAACGTGAACTCAGTTTTTCACTCCTCAGATGCTGATAGACCTACTGAGCATTTTCAGTATTATAATTTTATCTCAAGTTCCAATCTTGGCAATGTTTTTAATTTGCATAATTTAAACAAGTCGATATGTAAAAATTAAATTTAAATGGAACCAAAAGTTGGACCTGATGCATCAACTTGTTTTCTTCCCATTTTTAACATCACTATGTACACTGTGGATGTCATTCTCGTTACCTATGAAATGCCATGCATACCTCAGATCTTTATTATATGTGAGACAATTGAGGTTTTAGTGCTAATGTGGAAAAAATTAAACCATTTGAGTAGTTGCCAATAATGAGAATGTAATTGCATCTGAAAAGTTACTGATATTTCCTTTTTAAATATTATGTTGCAGATAAATGAGTTGGTGGATGCCCGTGATTTGGTAATCGGAGCCTGGTTTGAAGCTCACATTGTAAATATCACACGAAAAACAAAGGGACAGAAAAACAGTGCATCAAAAAATGATGCCAGTGGAAATGAAAGGACAAGAGCACACGCTCAAAATGTTAAAGATCTCTCGGACCAAGATCAGTCACAGCACTGTAGTGGGACCACCTCAAATAGTTTGGACTGTACACCATCTACTTCCAGTGTGGATTCTACAGATGATGACATTGTGTATCATATCAAGTATGATGAGTAAGTCGAGTTCCCACTGCTCCAAGATATACAGGCTTTTTAGCATAACAAATTGGTTACTTTGTTCAGATGCTTGTATACGTATGAAAACTTTGGGAAAAAATTTGTACTTTTTGAATGTCATTGAAGTAAAAGTTTAGTAGTAAATATGTCTAAAATGTCATTACCATTTTGGCTTTTGTTTTTTACAGCCTACACTACCAAACCACTTATGTAATTGTGGCCATTTTCTGTTCTGCATATGCGGTATTAAAAGTTGTGAATTGAAACACAAAAGAAGTTGCTGGGCAAATTATCAATTGAAGGCAACATTTTTCACAACTAAAACTTGCTACTGGTTTGCACGATCGTAAAGCTTTGTCTTCAGTTGGAGTATTCTGGCTAAATCTGGACACCGCTTTAGTGCAGGAGGTGATGGCATTAGGAAGGGCGCAAAAATGGTTTGAGTGTGGTTCCATGGGTAAGGAGCATCAATTTATGGATGAGTTGAGAAGCTGGGGTTTTCTTTGGAGAAGAGAAGGTTGAAAGGAGGTAAATGGGGAGTTCAAAACTCAGATCTCTGGATAGAGTACATAGAGAAAATGGGCAACAGGTTCAAGACCCAGAGATCAGGTTAAAGTAATTGACAAAAGCATCAATGGAGATATTGTGAAAAAAATGTTTTTCAATGCAGCAGTGGTTAGGATTTGGAATGCCCTGTCTGAGAATGTGACAGAGACAGATTCAGTCAGAAATTTCAAGAGGAAATTGGATAACTCCTTGAAGGTCGAAAATGTTCAGGACAATAAGCAAAGAGTGGGCAATGGCAATAACTCAGTTTCTCTGTTAGACAGTCAACATGAGCGCAAATAACTGAATGGACTTCTTATTGCACACCGCCCTATGATTCATTCTCATTCCAGATGGTAAGAGGAGTGAAAGGACAATATTGAAAAATATCTTTAAGTTGGATGGCAATGATAATTGTGGTGCCAAATGAAAAAAGGGAATGAGGACGACTTAGAACATAACCTTTATTTTTTAAAACAGAAGATCTTGGCAAGAAATTGGTCAGTGGAGCAAACTGGGCACCATTGACTAGGCTACCCTTTTACATCTAGTATGTGATGGTTAGTCCCATTGCAGAAAATGTGTTGCTGGAAAAGCGCAGCAGGTCAGGCAGCATCCAGGGAACAGGAGAATCGACGATTCGGGCATAAGCCCTTGCAACTCATGGCAGTTAAATATCAGATGCTGTATAGAGTAGAATCGCCCAGTTGATACTGCCCTTTGTGCTACTGGCCAAAGTGTCTTTCGCACTAGTGAAAACAGAGAAAATGCTGGAGAAACCCAGGCGGATCTGGCAACATCTGTGGAGAAAGAAACAATTATAATAATGTCTCAAGTCCAATTTCTCCAACATTTTTTGCCATATATTTCAGATCTCCAGCATCTGCAGTACTTTGCTTCGATTTCGAGCCATGTGTATCTGGAACATCTTTCTTCTGTTGATTTCATATGTTGTTGATTTCTCCTTGCCATCTTATGGAGTGAGGTGAAAACCCTGTAAGAAATGAAAGTCCTCATACCCAAATCAGTTGTTTTCATTCCCCAAGTGTTATTTGATCTATACATTTCCAGGCTTTTGTTTTAGGTGAGAGTTGTCTTAGCTGGACAGCGTGAGGGTACAGAATTTTCCCAAGATTGAAGTGAGTATATGGCAACTATCTCACAGAATTTTGAATTTAATCAGGAAATGATTAGCGATGGCGATGTTGCCTTTCAGTGTTGTAATTTCATGCCACTGCGCTGAAGCATCTTTTCAAATGATGGTACTGTTTGTGAAAAGTATGAAGGATGACGTGATTGAGAATTGTAAAATTGATATGAGATTTTCGTGTACCATTGCTCTTTAGTTGTGGGCATGTTGCAGCACTGTAGCTGGCAACTGCAAGACATGCAATGTACTTCTACTGAGTATTCCTAAATTCCATGCAGACATTTTATATCGAAACAGCTTTTGCCCAAAATGTTGATTTTACCTGCTCCTTGGATGCTGCCTGGCCTGCTGAGCTTTTCCAGCACCACTCTAATCTACTACTGTGGCATTCAGTTTCTTTTGTTTGCTTGGGAGCGAGTTGTCTTATTTGCTGCAGAACTACCTGTTAGAATTATGAATATTTGATAGCGAGTTGCCTGTGAATTTCAAATTGATCTTGTGCTTAAAAAGGAAACAAGCAGTTGATTGGAAAAATTAAAATTTCCTTCGCACTTGTATTGATTTCCATTTTAAAGTAAATATAATCTTTTTCTTTTTTAAAAAAAGTCTTTCCTCCCTTCTTGCCACTCAAAGTGCTCACTCAGGTTTCTGGATGTGAGGGCATTGAGAAACCTTTGCCATCTCTCTCAAGTTGTTCACCTGATGGATGAACACAGAAAACTAATTCACATGCATAAATGGGAGTTTTCACCAAACTTTGGTAATATATCAGGAGAACCCCTAAAGAAATTCCTGACCATCATGTCAGCCATCTTTTTCAACAACAGTGTGAAATTGTAGCTGAATCTGGTCCGAGGGCCTAAGCAGCGACTATACTCTGCACTGTCGTTTACGTTTAGAATTGTTGGAACATTCTTCCCAGACTGTCCTCAGTGAATTGTGATGAGCTCAACCATTACTGTGGTCGAGATGATCTCATTCTGCAAATTGAACCTTGAACTAAACTTGCCTGGCTTTTGATATTGTGTTTTGGTCAGTGCAGAGAAACAAATATGTATTATTGAGCCAGGTTCATTTATGAGATATTCCATTCCATTCCTGTGAAATAATCTCATCCTGTTGTTTTAATATTTATTGTTTAACAATGGTTAAACTAACTTAACTAACTCACAAATAACCTTGACTCTGGCAACTATAACTGTTCAATCTAGCTTTAATACGTCAGTATCAACTTTGCTGTATGTTTGGATGAAATATCTGTTCCTGATTCAAATTTGTAAGTGTCAAACCAAATTTTAGGCATTCGTAATTGCATATCAGTAACTCTGCTTCTGTTGTATCTATCAATTATCTTGAGTGGAAAACCAGTCAAGAACTGCTTGGTTAACCACCATATACGTGTGCTTGAATGCACAAGTTTGAGAGCTCTATGGTGCATGCTAACTATTGTAGTTGTGGTGTGTTGAGTGTTAGATCTGCACGTCCACTGTTCTCGACTATTCCTATCAAATTACCAAGAAATTTATACATTGGTAGTTTCTCTCTTGATTCTATCGAGTGTACACCCAGTGCAAGTGTTTATAACAGTCTAATTTGGTGAACTTTATATGTGTACCTGAATACTGCTGGAAACATGTAAACCATGCAATGCACCATTAACCAGTTACTGCAAGCTTTGCATTGCTTGTATAGCTTTGACCATAACTCACTGGAATTATTTGTTGTTAAATAAAAAAGAATTCAAACCCTTGTTGCCCCTTTCAGGTCATATCACCAGTTAAACCTGTAGGTTGGCAACACCATGAAATATAACAGCCCTCTTGGGATCAATTCCTTTGACTGAATGTTACCATAAATATGTAAAAACAGAAAATGCAGGAAACATTCAATAGGTCCTGAAGTATCTGTGGAGAGAAAAACAGCTAATATTTCAGGTCTGTATCATTTTCATCAGGATTGTCTAATGAAAGATTACAGATGTGTAACATTGGGCTAGGTTTTCAGGAAGTTGTGCGACTCCGTGAACATAGAGTCATAGAGATGTACAACATGGAAACAGACCCTTCAGTCCAACCCGTCCATGCCAACCAAATATCCCAACCCAATCTAGTCCCACCTGCCAATACCTGGCCCATACCCCTCCAAACCCTTCCTATTCATTTACCCATCCAGCTGCCCTTTAAGTGTTGCAATTGTACCAGCCTCCACAACTTCCTCTGGCAGCTCATTTCATACACGTACCACCCTCTGTGAGAAAATGTTGCCCCTTAGGTGGCTTTTATATCTTTTCCCCTCTCACCCTCAACCTATGCCCTCTAGTTCTGGACTCCCTCACCCCAAGGAAGAGACTTTGTCTATTTAGCCTATCCATGACTCTTATGATTTTATAAACCTCTAAGATCACCCCTCAGCCTCCGAAACTCCAGGGAAAAAAATCCCTAGCCTATTCAACCTCTCCCTATAGCTCAAATTCTCCAACGCTGGCAACATCCTTGTAAACATCTAGAAATGGCAGGTGGGATCCAATTCTATATCATCTCCCCAATCTGGCACCCCAGTTTCCACCAGTGTAGGTTAGAACTATGGGCCATGAGGCCAGACCCAGAGCTCCCAACCTGGCTGGCTCTTCTGTGATGACAGGCATCCTGTAGTGCCCTGCAATTATCATGGAGCTACACCAGCTTTTAAAAGACTCGTTTCCCAGCATTTTGGTAGTATTGTGACCATTGACTGGATGAAAGAACCTTATGGAACAAAAGTTTAAAACCAAGCACCTAATGCCATGCTATGGATCTCCTCACCTCCATCCCAGTAGCAGAAATTGCAAGCACTTAACACTTCTTCATCTTGCATAATTAAAAGTTGCGCAATTAGCAACCTAGATTCCAGGGAAAGTACTGTCAATCTAGCATTTGTTTTCCCCTGAGGTGCAGCTGATTCAACAGACTGAAGTGTTTCTGGGTTCTCAACTGAGGCTGCGTGACAAGAGTGTCTTAAGCGAGTATGTATGAATGACTGGATGTTTCAAAACTCTTTGTACATTCTATTGATAGTATAGGTTTAATTGGTTCTGCGCTGTGAATAGTGGCTGGAGGCTTAAGTTGATTAGTGTATGTGGGGCCATGAGAGGTGGGTATGAGTTGTAGTGAGCTGACATGGATGGGTTATGGGGAGATGCTGAGGGCTAGACGATTATGATATCATCAGTGTAACTGGTTTGAAGTCTGACAAAATTGAATGGGCTTTTCTTAAACAGCCTACCCAAGTGGCCAACAAACTTTTTAAACTCTTTCTGGGGGCCACATCTGACACGAATGGAAATCCCACCTCCTGTGAGACCTGTTTTTCTCTCTGCAAATGCAGATAGACTTATTGAGTGTTACATCACTTTGTTTCCATTTCAGAATGTCAGTATCCACAATCTTTGATCTTCTAATACGATCAAGTAGGTTTCCCCCTCCTAAGGTGACTGTACACTGTAGATTGAGGTTCTGTCTACCTGTAACTACTTTTTTTATCAATCAATTTTCTCGCTTCTAGGTCTCTTGTGTGAGCCAAAATAAAAACCCTTATTTCTTGAAGAAAGAAAATTCCTTGTTTTGGCTATGCCTTAACAGCTGCACACTTAACCTACATTGGACCTTTGTCATCATTGAATAAAGGCTAGACAATGTTCTCCAATTTTCATCATGAAGGCTTTTGTCTAGGCTGAGGTTAGATTAATGGATAGTAATATAAATTAGTAATGATCTGTTTGTTCTGCTAATCCTATCTTTTGCAAACCCATCTCCTTAACCTTCTGATTTAGTCTGATCTGGAAATTGGTAGATAGTGATGCTTTTTTTGAGGCTGGGATAGGAGAGTGTGCTGGCACTTTTGTCATGTGGATTACCCATTTATTATTTTCTGCATTGGTACGCAAGTGTGATAATTTAAGGGATCCACTTGAATATGGCCTGCCCAGGGACTTAAGGGCCACCATGTAGTGGCACAGGGACCTTTTGAGTAGAGTTCTGTAGATCGGTAGTGCACCATTTGTAAAAAGATGCACCCCACAGTGCTTCAAAAGCATCTCAATCAGGCTCCAAGTCCATTGTTGTGAAGCAACATTGATGGAGACATTGTATAGAATAGACAACCTTCCAGCAATTCTTGGGCCTGAGAACAGATTTTGAAACAAGACTTTGCATCCTTAATGATGCCTGAAATCAGTAAAAGTGGTGGGGGATTTGCATTACTGGTAAAGGAGTATCTCACAGGTATACTGAGGGAGGATATGTCAGAGGACTCATGCAGTGAGGCAATATGGGTACAATTCAGGAAAAAGAAAGGTGAAATCATGATGCTAGGGGTATTCTACTGGCTTCCCAACAGGCAGCAGGAGATAGAGGAGAGAATATGTAGACAGATTTTAGAAAGCTGTAAAAACACCAGGGTTGTTGTGGCGGGTGATTTTTAACTTCCCTTATATTGATTGGGACTCACTTCATGCTAGGGGCTTGGATGGAGCAGATTTGTAAGGACCATTCAAAAGGGTTTCTTGACACAGTGTATTTGTCCAACTACGGAAGGGGTATAACTGGATCTAGCTTTGGGAAATGAGCCCGGCCAGGTGAGTGAAGTTTCTGTGGGGGATCATTTTAGAAGTAGTGACAATGATACAGAGCGTTTTAAATTACTCATTGTTAAGGATAACAGCAGTCCTTGGGTAAAGGTGTTAAATTGGGCAAAGTCGAAACATAACAATATCAGGCAGGAACTGGAGAGTGTTGTTTGGAGATGGCTGCTTGAGGGTAAATCTACATCAGATGTGGGAGTATTTCAAATGGTAGTTGAGAGCAGAAGTTCCTGTGAGAATGAAGGATAGGTATGACAAGTTACATGAACCTTTGATTGACTAAAGCTGTAATGACGTTGATCAAAAAGAAAAAGGAAGCATTCATAAGGTCTAGGAGCATGGGAGGTGATGAAGCCCTTGAAGTATATAAAGAGATTAGGAAAGAACTTAAGCAAGGAATTAGAAGGACTAAAAGGGGTCGTGAAAATTCATTGGTGAACAAGACTAAGGAGAATCCCAAGGTTTTTTATACATATATAAAAAGCAAGAGTGTAGCCAAGGAAAGGGTTTGCCCACTCAAGGACAAGGAAGGAATGTAAGTGTGGAGCCAGAAGAGATAGGTGAGGTCCTAAATGAATACTTTGTGCCAGTATTTACCAAATAGAAAAAATTGATAGAGGATGATCTCAGGGAAGGGAGTGTTGAACTTTTAAGTCAAGCTGCTTTTAAAAAGGAAGAGGCATTGTGCATCTTAAAAAAAAAGATAGGTAAGTCTCTGGGGCGTGACGGGATCGATCCCAGATTATTGTGGGAGGCAAGAGAATAAATTGCTGAGTTACAAATCTCACAACATCAGGTTGTAGTCCAGCAGGTTTATTTGGAAGCACTAACTTTTGGAACGCTGCTCCTTCAACCACTTGATGAAGGAACAGCGCTCTGAAAGCTAGTGCTTCCAAGTAAACCTGTTGGACTATAACCTGGTGTTGTGTGATTTTTAACTTTGTACACCCCAGTCTAACACCAGCACCTCCAGATCAAAATTGCTGAAGCATTGACAGATATCATTATATTCTCTTTGGCCACAGGTGAAATTCCAGAGGACTGGAGAATAGCTAATGTTGTTCCATTGTTTTAAAAGGGTAACAGGGATAAGCCAGTAAATTACAGGCCTGTGAGTCTCACGTTAATGGTAGGGCCTGATTAGGAATAAAACTGCATGCTTTTGCTCCGGGGAGATTGTGCCTCAATAACATGATCAGGTTTTTTGAGGAGGTAATGAAGGTGATTGATGAGGGAAAAGCAGTATATGTTGCCTACATGGACTTCAGTAAAGCCTTTGATAAGGTCCCCATGGCAGACTGGTACAAGAGGTGAAGTTACATAGTATCAGGGGTGAGCTGGCAAGACGGACACAGCACTGGCTTAGTTATAGAAGACAGTGAGTAGCAGTGGGAGGATGCTTTTCAGAATGGAGGGCTGAGACTAATGGTGTTCCACAGGGATCAGTGCTGGGACCTCTGCTGTTCATGATCTACATAAATGATTTGGAGGAAAATGTAGCTGGTCTAATTAGTAAGTTTGCATATGCTACAAAGATTGGCAGAGTTGCAGATAGTGAGGAGGATTGTCAGAGGATACAGCAGGGTATAGATCAGTTGGAAGCATGTGCAGAAAAATGGCAGATGGAGTTTAATCCAGACAAATGTGAGGTGGTGCATTTTGGAAGGTCAAGTACAGGTGGTAATTATACAGTGAATGGTAGAACCCTTAGGAGTATTGATATGCAGAGAAATCTGGGTGTGCAGTTCCGCAATTTCCACAATCCACTGAATGTGACAGCGCAAGGAGATAAGGTTGCCTTAAAAAAAAGGCTTAAGGCATGCTTGCCGTCGTTGGAAGGGGCATTGAGTGTAAGGATAGATAAGTTATGCTGCAACTTGACAGAATGTTAATTAAGCCAAACTTGGAATAACTGCCTACAGTTCTGGTCACCAGAATGCCAGGAGGATGTGGATGCCTTCATGAGGGAACAGAAATTTTTTACTAGGTTGTTGCCTGGTATGGGGGCTTTTATTATGAAGAAAGGTTGGATAGACTGGGTTTGTTTTCAGTGGAACGCAGGAGGTTGAGGGTGATCTGATGGAAGCTTATAAGATTGTAAATGACATGGAAAGTAGGAATCTTTTTCCCAGGGTGAAGGGGTCAATTACTAGGAGCCACAAATGCAAGGTTGGGGCGTTGGGCGGGGGGTGGGGGGGGGGAGAAACAGTTTAAAAGACGTGTGAGGCACGTTTCTCTCTCAAAAGGTGGCGAATGTCTGAATTGCACTGCCAGAGGAGGTTGTAGAAGCACCTGGATGAATACATGATTAGGAAGGAAATAGTGGAATACAGATCCAGTAAGTGAAGACAATTTTAATATGGAAGGGCAAAATGTGTTGGGACAGGCCTGTTCCTGTGTTATATTGTTCGTTGTTTCAACAATGCACTGTCCCAAAGTTTCTATCTTATTTGTTCATAAAGTATTTAATTGGTGAGGGAGAATTACAATGCTATTAGGCAGGAACTGGGGCGCCTAAATTGGGAGCAGATGTTCTTGGGGAAGTGCGCGACAGAAATGTGATGGTTGTTTAGGGAGCAATTGCTGATGGTGCTGGGCAGGTTTGTCCCACTGAGGCAAGGAAGGGATGGTAGATTGAAAGAACTTTGGGTGACAAGGGATGTGGAACATCTAGTCAAAGGGAAGAAAGAAGCTTACTTAATGTTAAGGAGGCAAGGATCAGACGGGGCTGTAGAGGGTTACAAGGTAGCTTGGAAGGAACTGAAGGGATGGTCTTAGGAGAGTGAGGGAGGGGCATGAAAAATCTTTAGCAGGTAGGATTAAGAAAAGCTCTAAGGCATTCTACAACAAGGAGCAACAGCATGTCAAAGTGAGGGTAGGACCAGTCAGGGATAGTGGAGGGAACTTGCAAGTTGGACAAGGTAGGGGAGGTCCTTATTGAATACTTTGCTTCAGTAGTCACTCCTCAGAGGGACCTTGACATTTCTGAGGACAGTGTGAAACAGACTGATATGCTCAAACAGGTTGATGTTAAGAAGGAGGATGTACTGAAAATTTTGAAAAACATAAGGATAGATAAGTCCCCCAGGGCCAGACGGAATATACCCAAGGTTACTCCAGGAAGTGAGGGAAGAGATTGCTGCCCTTTTGGCAATGATCTTTGCATCCTCACTGTTCACTGGAGTAGTGCCAGATGATTGGAGAATGGAAAATGTTGTTCCACTTATTCAAGAAAGGGAATCTGAATAATCCTGGGAATTACAGACTAGTTAGTCTCATGTCTGTGGCCGGCAAATTATTGGAGAGGGTTCTGAGAGACAGGATTTATGATTATTTGGAAAGCCATCGCTTGATTAGAGATAGTCAACATGACTTTTGTGAGGGCAAAAGAGAAAACGCTGGAAAATCTCAGCAGGTCTGGCAGCATCTGTAAGGAGAGAAAAGAGCTGACTTTTCGAGTCTAGCTGAACCTTTGTCAAAGCTTGATGAAGGTAGAGCAGTGGATGTGGTGTATATGGATATTAGCATGGTGTTTGATAAGATTCCCCATGGTAGGCTCATTCAGAAAGTAAGGAGGCATGGGATACAGGAAAGCTGGCTATCTGAATACAGAATTGGCTGGCCAATAGAAGACAGGTTAATGATAGATGGAAAGTATTCAGCCTTGAGCTGAATAGCCAGTGGTGTTCTGCAGAGATTGGATCTGGGACCTCTTCTGTTTGTGATTTTTACAAATGATTTGGATGAGAAAGTGGAAAGGTTAGTTAGTAAGTATGCCGATGACATAAAGTTTTGGAGGGCTGTTGTAGGTTGCAATGGGACTTTGACAGAATACAGAGCTTGGTTGATAAGTGGCAGATGGAATTCAGCCTGGAAAAAGTCTAAAATGATTCATTTTGGAAGGTCAAATTTGAATGCTGTGTATAAGGTTAAAGGTAGGATCCTTGGCAGTGTGGAGGAACAGAGGGATCTTGGGATCCATGGCCATAATTTCCTCAAAGTTGCCACCCAAGTTGATAAGATTGTCAAGAAGATGTATGGTGTATGGGCTTTCATTAGCAAGGGGATTGAGTTTAAGAACCGTGAGGTTATGCTGTAGTCCGGTAGAGCCCTGGTTAGACCACACTTGGAATATTAGATTAGATTCCCTACAGTGTGTAGATTCCCTATAGTTGATCCCTTGGCCCAACAAGTCCACATTGACCCTCCGAAGAGTAACCCACCCAAACCCATTCCCCTACATTCACCCCTGACTAATGCACCTAACACTACGGGCAATTTAGCATGGCCAATTCACCTAACCTGCACATCTTTGGATTGTGGGAGGAAACTGGAGCACCTGGAGGAAACCCATGCAGACCCAGGGAGAATGTGCAAACTCTACACAGATAGTTGCCCGGAGGCGGGAATTGAACCCGGGTCCCTGGCGCTGTGAGGCAGCAGTGCTAGCCACTGTGCCGCCCTTAAATTGTGTTCAATTCTGGCCGCCTCATTATAGGAAGAATGTGGAAGTTTTAAAGAGGGTGCAGAGGAGATTTACCAGGATGCTGCCTGGACTGGAGGGCATGTCTTATGAAGAAAGTTTGAGGGAGCTAGGGCTTTTCTCATTGGAGTGAAGAAGGTTGAGAGGTGACTTGACAGATGTGTAAAAGGTGATGAGAGGCATAGAAAAGAGTGGATGACCAGAAACATTTTCCCATGGCTAGCATGAGGAGGCATAATTTTAAGGTAATTGCTGGAAGGTTTTGGGGAGATAGGTTCTTTACACAGAGTGTGGAATGCACTACTAGCAGTGGTAATGGTGTCAGATACATTAGGGACATTTAAGCGCCTGTTGGATAGGCACATGGAAGGTAGGCTAGCCTGATCTTAGTGTAGGATAAAAGCTCAGCACAACATTGAGGGCCGAAGGGCCTGTACTGTGCTGTAATGTTCTATGTTACTACAGACCATATTCAAAATGCAATACCTCATACTTAATAAAATTAATTGGCCAATTATGTGGCCAGTTTGCAAGTTCTCTGTTGTGTTGTACTTTATTGCTGACCTCCCCAGTATTATCTAGTCCCACTTTCATGCCCCAAATTCAGAAAGGGGTTTGTGCCATCTCAGTGCAAGCTGATATTAAAGTTGGCTGTAGAGAGCTATTTGCACATTTGGTTTGGTGCACGTGTTTGATGTAAATTGCCATGGGATGCCAGTCTCCAGTAATGGTGTCTCTGTCATGCCAGTATGCTTCTGTGCATATGTGGATGATGCCTTGATGTTTGGGTGAGAAGTTGGTCCACTATCATCCTGAGTTCCAGTCGAGGCCTTCAAAGCTGAAAATTTGCGTTCACTTATATTCGAGAGTGTGATGCTGGAAAAGCTTAGCAGGTCAGGCAGCTTCTGAGGAGCAGGAGAGTCAACGTTTCAGGCATAAGTCCTTCATCAGCCCTGATGAAGGGCTTATGCCCAAAATGTGGATTCTCCTGCTCGTCGGATGCTACCTGACAGCTGTGCTTTTCCAGCAAAACACACTCGACTCTGAGCTCCAGAAGTCACTTTCTCCTCCTTCACTTATTACATGCTTATTTTCACGAACGTCTTCATTTATGATCAAGTCTCAACTAACATGAGTATCAGAATCTCCCAATAAAGTTTGGAGTGTCTGATTTAAGACAGTCAGCTCACCGATTTGCTTTGGCAAACAACTATCTAACTGAACAAATATTGAATCTTATGGAAAACCTGAATTTTTCAGACAGAAACACTTGCATTGCCAGGGAAGTTCCAGATTTTGCTGCCACCTTTATGATGGGCCATGGCATGGAGAGGTGATGACCTGGTGATATAGCTGGAATGTTAACCCAGAGACCCAGATAATGTTCTGGAAGACCTGGGTTCGAATCCCGCTGCAGCAGATGGTGGAATTTGAATTCAATAAAAATTTGGAATTAAGAGTCTATTGATCACCATGAATCCATTGCTGCTTGTTGGAAAAGCCCATCCGCTTCACTAATGCGCTTTATGGAAGGAAACTGCCATCCTTACCTGGTTTGGCCTGCATGTGACTCCAGATCCACAGCAATGTGGTTGACTCTTAACTGCCCTCTAGGAAATTAGGGATGTGGAATTAAAAGATGTCTGGTCAGCAACACCTTCATCCTGTGAATGAATTAAAAAAAACACTTTTATGCAGGCTTGCTCATCGCTGCAGTTACCACTGTAAATGTGGCCGCTTAGAATTATGCTTTTGTTTTCACAATGGAAATTGTGAAGAATTGAAGGCCCATGCACTTTGACCACAATAGATTGGTTTGTGTGTCTTTTTTTTAACCCAATTTTCTTAGTGCAGATATTGAATGTAAAACATTAACATTACAATAACTTTGAGATCTGTGGAACTTTAGTTTCTTTTTTTACTAAAGAGGGTTCAATGTGTACAGTCATCAAACTGACACACACTGTATCCATCATCTGCAAATGTTTGCTCTCTTTTGGGAGCTATTTACAGTTTTCTTGAAGTCTGTCTCTGAGCCAAAATGTTGCAGACTCTATAATTGGATAAGATGGGGCTTGATGTTAAAGTCTGCTGCCGTTGGCCCATTCTATGAACATGGTGGTTCCAATGCTACTCCATGCATTTTCCAGCAGTGCATTGTCCATTGGCAAGTTAAAGCTTTCTGATGGGACTGATCTGAATGTTGTGAATGGGTAACTTGGGCTGTGTGTGCAGAATTTTGTTGTGTTTAATTTAGGATTCCTGTATGAGTTTGACTTGGGGATTTGTTCAAAGTGAATGCATTACGTTTTGAAATGCTCAGCAGCTCTGTGAGGGGGGGGGGGGGGGAGGAGAGAGAGGAGAGTTAACACTCCAGGTCTGTGACCAGTTCTCACAAAGGGTAATTAAATTATCGAATTGACTGTTTCTTCCACCTCAGCAGTTGTCTCCCCTGCTGAGTATTTCCAGGATCTACTGTTATTTAAGATTTAAACTATGCGTAGCACTTTTTTTGGTTGGTTTGCCTAATTGATAAATGTACAAATTCAGAGAACAAACTGCGCATCAGTCACTGGAGGCCATTTTCTTTGCATTATAGAAGAAAAGCAGTTCAACATTGAATCAGTCTTCCAGTCAGACCTCATCTTTGAAAGAAATGAGACAGTTTATACACTTACATTGCTAATTAGCCCAGGCTGGTCTATATCAAAGCTTGAACTGGAATTAGTATTCAAATGTTGCTCCCACTTTAGACAATATTTGTTTACTAATGAATTTCTTTTCTACTTAAGAACTGTGATAGGATTTGAATTCATTGTCAGGATTGCTAGTTCAGTACCATACATAATAATGATGACACTGGACTTGTCATCCAGAGACCCAGGCTAAAGCTCTGTGACGCAGGCTCAAATTGCAATGCAGCACTGGTAGAATTTCAATTCAATTAATAAATCTGGTATTAAAATCTAGTTTTAATTGTGGTGACCATGTCAATTGTAAAATCCCCAGCTGATTCACTGATGACCTTTCGAGAAGAAAATCTGTCGTCTTTACCAGGCCTTGTCTACATGTGATTCCAGACTCTCAGGAATGTGGTTGACTTTTAACTGCTCTGAAATGGCTGAGCAAGACGCTCGATTCAAGGCCAACCTAGGGACCACAAATCTGCATAAATGAGGTATAATTTCCTTCAGTTTGAAATCAAGGCCCCTTGAGATAAAGATCAGAATTTCCTTAGTCTTTTAATTATCTTTTGTCCCTGTGCATGAGTTCTTAGTGATTTGTGTACAAAGACATTTAAATCCTATTGGTCCCCACAGTTCCTACTCTCTCATTTAGAAAATAGTGCACTTTATCGGTTCAGACTCTTTGTCGACTGAAATCTATCTGCTGTAGTTCCACCCACTCACTTTATGCCCTTTTATTATTGCCTACTGCCACCTTACTGTTACTCCTAAATTAATAACATCTACACTGTGTTGAAGATACAGCTATGTATTTCTTAAACTTATTTTAATATCTACAGTAAGAAGCAGTAACTGTGCCTGGGGAGCACGGGTCAGCATATCCCATTACTGGGAGCAGCAACAACTGACAACACAAGCTTGCTTCCAACTCCATGAACTCGTATTTTTGCTAATAATGTATTTTTAAAATGTTACTGAGTATGTTCTGAAAATCAGTAGATTCAATTCCACCAGGTTAGCCTAAAAGGGATTCAGCTAAATTATCTGAGACTCAACTCATGATTTCACCAATCAAATCACATGACTTTGCTGTATCTTTGATCAGTCACTTAATCACACACAATAGGAACCACTATCTAGCCCACAGCTGACATTGAACTGAAAGGCCTGTGGTGTCCTAAACCAAATGCACAATTTCTGAACCTTGAGAGTTCAGGAAAATAATGAGGAAAGTGCCTGCAATCTCTCTGTGTGTTTCCTTCAATACACTGTGATGGAGTCAGGTTTTTGGAAGTATGTCTTTTTATTAAAAACTGCCATTATTTTTTTGTATTGCCACTTCTCTTTAAAAAAATGTACTAAATCCTCTAAATTTGATTTAAACGTATCATGAAGTGAGTTTCTATTGGGCATTGCTTTACTTGGCAGTTTGAGAGAAGGAATTTTTTTTCAAACAGTACTTTCAAATTAAGGTAAATGAAAATCTAAAGTCCTGATTTTGCTCATAGGTCAGGTGCACAGAGACAGGAGGATTTTCGATCCGGGCAAGAGTAGAAGACGGTTAGAAATCAGCAGTCCTGGACGAAATAAAGAAGTTGCTGGGTATAGAGCTGGGTTGGGCAGGGCTTTTGGCTGTCAATCAAACTGTGAAATGGCAGCTGCCCGACTGTGATATGGAGGTTGTGAAACCAGTCATACAAATTAATCTAGTAATGGAAGCCCTCAGGTTTATATCAGTTGGCAAAGTGAAATAATAAGCATTTTCTTTTACACTCCAAACACTTTCAGAGATTTAAAGAACAGAACTTCTAAATGCCTTTATATCTTGCCAGGTCCATTTGATGGTTAACTTTGACAATTTTGACAGGTCCAGTGATATTTTTAATGAAATTTTCAAGTCTACTCTGCACACTTCAGGTTTTACGCTGCCAAAATCCCACTTCATTCCCATGTGGTTTGCTACCACGATGAACTACACGTTAACAAATCCTGTACCAATACCATTTTTGGATTTACCCACCATTCTTATCATGACAGATAGCTTCTCTGTCGTGGTAAAAATGCAAGCAGAAATTAACTATAATAAAAATTACGTTTTAGCTCTGCAACCTTTCATAAGTCTAGATGATCTATGGTTGATTTTGTTGCTAATCAACATAGTGTTTTAAGAAAGGTCAGTTTATTGCGTTGGAGTTTGCCATCAAATGAGGTTTGCAGAAGGTAATGCCTTATTTGGTTTGGGGGATAGGTTTTTCTTTTTGGTATCAATGTGCTAAAGATTCATCATGTGGAACTGCAGTATATCCTTTGAAAATTCTCTTGGATAAATGTGATGTCAGCTAAGTTTCAGATTTGTATGAAGTAAATTAATTGGGACACGATCTGTTAACTCAAGAATCTTTGTGACTCTGATTACCATGACCATTAAGATAGTTTCAAAATATTTCTCAAGTTGGTCAACACACTTGCTGCAAATGGCTTGGGAGTTTGGTGTGGTTTTGCATTCCATATCTGTGGGCAGTCTTCCAGTGATATATGTAACCCTGGGACAGTTTGCAAAATAGCATAATTCTATACAGACATTCAAATTAATGTTTATTAACACGTTGGCACTAGCTCGTTGTATGGCATATTTTGTCTTCTGGTTGACTTTCCTGTAAACTGGGGGTGCAGTCTTGATCAAATGCTCAGGTACGTTATATTTTTGATTTGCTTAGGCATTCTAATAAACCAAGATAAATTTTAGATGAACCATATGTTGAGTTTTGACATTTGTGTTTTAAAAAAGAAAGTATCCATTCTGTTTAATTGTTTCACCTGTTAATGCAAAAATGTAGAATTTTGGATTTAACATTTTTTTTTCCTTCTGTCTCCAGTTATCCAGAGAATGGAATAGTGGGAATGTGTGCAGAAAATGTTCGGCCACGAGCTAGGACAGTTTTGAAATGGGATCAGCTTCGAATAGGACAAGCTGTGATGGTAAATTACAATTTAGAGATACCAGAGGAACGTGGTTTCTGGTTTGATGCAGAAGTTACCGCTCTGAAGGAGACATCAAGGACAAATAAAGAAATCTTTGTTAAAATTCTTTTGGGGTAAGCATTCGTTGACATGCAGAGCAGAACGTTTGCGTTTGCTGTGAATATGGATTATAAAACACTGATGGTTTCATACAGTCTACTAAATTATAATGGAGGATATCGTATCTGTGAGTATAATAAAACATTTATGTCAAAAAAAGAGTAAGGCAGTGCACGATGGCTTCACTGTTTTAATTCTATGATGCATGACTGTGAGTATGTATCTCTATGTTTAAAAAGACACATTGTGTTTTTTAAAGGAGATAAAATGTTTCACTCAAATATAGCAAGATTTTTTAAGATTGGTAGAAATGTTAAAAGATCAACCATCCGATGTTCAAGTTCTTGGCTCGTCTTCCAGATCGAATAATGCAAGACTTGGTGCATCTGATTTCAGGATCTAAAGATGTCTAACTCTGTTTACAATAAGATGAATTGTTTGCTTTCAGATCCCAATATCAGATAAGCAGGACATATATGACATTAATTTCATTGGTGTTGAATCCTGGGCAGTATGTGTCTGCTGTCATGTAAATGGTTATTTTTGGCAGTGAATGCAAGTTTTCTAAAAAGGATACCCAGTCGCATTTCCTGCAATGGAGAAATGTGTTGTCTCAGTTCTAAACAACTGGAGTAGTAAATAACCTGTTACCTTTGCTCCTTTCATGATATTTACATCTAAATTCACCGACAGTCATAGAGATGTGCAACATGGAAACATACCCTTTAATCCAACTTGTCCAAATATCCTAAATTAATGTAGTCCCATTTGCCAGCACTTGGCCCATATCCCTCTAAACCTTTCCTATTCATATACCAATCCAGATGCTTTTTAGATGCTGTAATTGTACCAGCCACCACCACTTCCTCTGGCACCTCATTCCGTACAGTACCCTCTGGATAAAAACATTGCCCCTTAGGTCTCTTTTAAACCTTTTCCCTTCTCTCCCTAAACCTCTATAAGGTCACCCCTCAGCCTTTGATGCTCTAGGGAAAACAGCCTTAATCTATTCAGCCTCACCCTGTGCTGAAATTCTCCAACCCTGGCAACATACTTGTAAATCTCTTCTGAACCCTTTCAAGTTTCACAACATCCTTCAATAGGAGGGAGACCAGAGTTGCACACAATATTTCAAAAGTGCCCTAACCAATGTGCTGTACATTCACAACATGATCTCCTAACTCCTATACTCAATGCTCTGTCCAGTAAAGGAAAGCATACCACCTTCACTATCCAATCTGCCAGGAACTCCACTTTTAAAGAACTATGAACCTGCACTCCAAGTTCTCATTGTTCAGCAACACTCCCCAGGATCTTACCATTAAGTGTATACATCCTGCTAAGATTTGCCTTTCCAAAATTCAGCACCTCACATTTATCTAAATTAAACTCCATCTGCCACTCCTCAGCCTATTGGCCCATTTGATCAAGATCCCATTGTACTCTGAGGTAACCTTTTTTGCTGTCCACTACACCTCCAATTTTGGCGTCATCTGCAAACTTGCTAACTCTACCACCTATGTTCACACCCAAATCGTTGATATAAATGACGAAAACCAGTGGACCCAACACCAATCTTTGTCACACACCACTGGTCACAGGCCTCCAGTCTGAAAAACAACCCTCCACCACCACCCTCTGTCTTCTACCTTTGGGCCAGTTTTGTATCCAAATGGCTAATTCTCCCTGTATTCCATGAGATCTAACCTTGCTAACCAGTGTCCCATGGGGAACCTTGTTGAACGCCTTACTGAAGGTCATATAGATCACGACCACTACTCTGCCCTCATTAATTCTCTTGGTTACTTCTTCAAAAAAACTCAAGCAAGTTTGTGAGACGTGATTTCCCATGCTCAAAGCCATGTTGACTATCCTTAATCAGTCCTTGCCTTTCCAAATGCATGTAAATCCTGTTCTTCAGGATTCCCTCCAACAAAATGCTTACCACTAATGTCAGGCTCACCGGTCTGTAGTTCCCTGGCTTTTCCTTACCACCTTTCTTAAATAGTGGCAACACGTTAACCTCCAGTCTTCTGGTACCTCACCTGTAACTATCAATGATACAAATATCTCAGCAAGCAGCGCAGCAATCACTTCCCTAGCTTCCCACAGATTTCTAGGGTACACCTGATCAGGTTCTGGGACTTACTCACTTTTATATGTTTTAAGACATCCAGAACCATCACCTCTATAATATGGATATTTTTCAAGATGTCACCATCTATTTTCCTACATTCTATATCTTCCATGTCCTTTTCCACAGTAAACACTGTTGTAAAATACTGGTTTGGTATCTCCTCCCATTGCCTGTGGCTCCACACAAAGGCCGCCTTGCTGATCTTTGAGGAGCTCTATTCTCTCCCTAGTTTCCTTTTTTGTCTTTAATATATTTATAAATTCCTTTGGATTCTCCTTAACCGTATTTGCCAAAGCTAACTCATGTCCCCTTTTTGCCCTCCTGATTTCCCTCTTAAGTATATTCCGACTGCCTTTATACTCTTCTAAGGATTCACTCGATCTCTCCTGTCTATATTTGACATAGGCTTCCTTCTTTTTCTTAACCAAAATCTCAATTTCTCCAGTAATCCAGCTTCCCCAACATCTACCAGCCTTTCCTTTCACCCTAAGGGACTATCTCATTTTTGAAGGCTTCCCATTTACCAAGACAAAAATCATGCAACACCAGTTTATAGTCTAACAGATTTATTTGGAAGCACTAGTTTTCGGAGTGCTGCTCCTTCATCAGGTGGTTCCTGATGAAGGTGCAGCACTCCAAAAACTAGTGCTTCCAAATAAACCTGTTGGACTATACCCTGGTGTTGTGTGATTTTTACCTTTTGTACACCCCAGTCCAACATCGGCATCTCCAAATCATGTTTCCTATTTTCCAGCCATCCATTTTCCTGCAAACATCTGCCCCCAATCAACGTTCGATAGTTCTTGCATAATACAGGTTCTCAATCCTTTATCCGAAATCCTTGAGGCCAGTTGTTTTTCGGAATGTGGAATTTTTCAAATTTCGGAATAAATTAAATTTTCACAGCGAAATTAAAAAAATTACCTAACAGCAGACACACGTGTGAATAGTTCGAGCGCTGAGACACAATCGACTCTTGCCAGGGCTGGGCCATACCGCCACATCACATCTGAGTGATGTGGTTCGAGTGGATGTGGTGTTGGGTCACCTGTTTGTATTACAACATGACGCTCCACACTCCATGAAAACATTTCAGATTTCATGGCTTTTCGGATTTTGGAATTTCAGATAAAGGGTGATGTACCTGTACCGTCAAAATTGGCTTTCTTCCAATGTAGAACTTTAACTTTTAGATCCAGTCCATTCTTTTCCATTACTATTTAAAAATAATAAAATTATGATCTCTAGCTCCCAATTGCTTCCCCACTGACATCTTAGTCACCTGCCCTGCCTGATTTCCCAAGAGTAGGTCAAGTATTGCACCTTCTCTGGTAGGTACATCCACATATTGAATCAGAAAATTCCTATCCATCTAAACCCTTAACACTATGGCAATCCCAATCTCTGCTTGGTAAGTTAAAATCCCCTACTATAACCACCCTATTATTTTTACAGATAACTGAGATCTCCTTACAAATTTGTATCTCAATTTCTCACTGACTATTGGGGAGTCTATACTATAATCACAAGTAGGTGATTTCCCTTTCCTATTTCTCAGTTCCACCTAAATAACTTCCCTGGACGTATTGCCAGGAATATTCTCCCTAAGTACATGCATAATGTTATTCCTTATCAACTTGCCCTCCTCTCTTGCTCCCCCACATCCCCTTCTATCCTTCTGATAGTATTTGTATCCTGGAACATTCAGCTGCCAGTCCTGTCCATCCCTGAGCCATGTCTCTGTAATTGCTCTGATATCCAAGTCCCATGTTCCTAACCATGCCGAGTTCATCTGCCTTCCCTGTTTAGGCCTATTGCATTGAACTAAGTAGTTTAATTAATCAATCCTACCTTGTTCTCTGCTTTGTTCCTGCCTGCTCTGACTGTTTGACTTGCTCCTTTTCCCAATTGTACCAGTCTCAGATTGATCTCTTTCCTCCTTATTTCCCTCAGTCCCACCTGAGTTTAAATCCTCCTGAGCAGCTCTAGGAAATCTCCCTGCCAGTATATTAGTCCCCTTCCAATTCAGGTGCAATCCGTCCTTCTTGTACAAATCACTTCTACCCCAGAAGAGATTCCAATGATCCAAAAATGTGAACCCTACTCCCCTGCACCAGCCCAATAGCTACGCATTCATCTGCTCTATACTCCTATTCCTACCCTCATAAGCTCATGGCACCAGGAGTAATCCACATGTTACTACCTTCGAGGGTCTCCTTTTTAAATTTCTGCCTAACTTTCTATATTCTCCCTTCAGAGTCTTATCCATTTCCCTTCCTATGTTGGTAGTTCCAACGTGTACAATGACCTCCTGCTGTTCCCACTCCCCTTTGAGAATATTCTGCAATCTCTCCAAGATATCCTTCATCCTAGCACCAGGGAGGCACACACCATTCTGATTCCTCGCTGTGTCGAAACAAATGCTATGGTTTTGTCCACAGGCTTAATATCTGTTACTTTTTTGGAATGTTGAGAAATATTTAGAGACATTTGTGAGAAGATACCACAAAAGAAGTTGGTAAAACGTTGTGGCTAAATTATTCATTTCTGTCAATTGTTTGACTAATTATAAAGGTCTGCATGAGCCTTGTGATGCTAACAATACAAAACTGCAGCTGCTGGCAGTCTGAGATTTAAACCGAAACTTACAGAAGTACTCAGGTCACATCTATGGACAGAAGTAGAGTTAATGTTTCATGTTGATGGCCTATCACCAGAACTGGAGAAAAGTATGGATGGAGGTTTGACAAAGTCTGTCCTTTAGGGCTAAAGGGACCAGTAACTAAAACAGAAATTGCTGGACAAATTCAGCAGGTCTGGCTGCATTTGTTGGAAAAAAAGAGTTAACAATCTCAGTCAAATGATTCTTCATCAGAACTGTTAGTAGCTGGAAAAAAGTGGGATTTATGCTGAAGCCAAAGTGGTGGTAGAAAGGAGAGAGATCAATGGATAAATGGAGACAGAGTCCAGGGAGAGGGGGAGGGGATAGAGAGAGAGAGAGACAGACAGAGAGAGAGGTGAAAGGGGTAGGTGAATAAGGAAATTATGGATAACTGGCCAGGATGGTGAAAAGGCTGAACAAGTTATAGAGATAAAAAATGGGTGAGATGTGCTGAATGCAACCTATGTGATGTCATAATGGGCCTTGGAGTACATGAGAATGGGTGATTTTACTAAAAGAAACCCATATCATAACAGGCCCAGGTGTGGGAGTGGGTAAAAAACATGGAAGGATGGAATCAGGCTCTAAAGTTATTGAGCTTGATGTTGAGTCCTCGAGGCTGCAGGGACCCCAAGCTGAAAATGAGATGCTGTTTTTTGAGCTTGTGCTGAGGCTTGCTTGTACAGTGCAGCAGGTCTGTGACAGAAATGATGGTGTGGAAACATGATAATGTGTTGAAGTGGCAGGCAACTACAAACTCAGTCATTTTTGCTGAGAGAATGTGGATCTTCTGCAAAGCGCTCACCTGCTCTCCATAATCTCCTTGTTTACCTAACCGTTTCATCTTCTCTCGCTCTCTCGCTCTCTCGCTCGCTCTCTCTCGCTCTCTCGCTCTCTCTCGCTCTCTCTCTCGCTTTCTGGACAGAGGTGTAAAATAAGAACATAATGGGGAAATAAAATCACAGGCTGCTGGAAGCTTGTTGTCATGCATGTGGACTGAGCAGAGATGTTTTACAAAGCAGTGATGTAGAATCATAATCATAGAGATGTACAGCATGGAAACAGACCCTTCGGTCCAACCTGTCCATGCCGACCAGATAGCCCAACCCAATCTAGTCCCACCTGCCAGCACCCGGCCCATATCCCTCCAAACCCTTCCTATTCATATACCCATCCAAATGCCTCTTAAATGTTGCAATTGTACCAGCCTCCACCACTTCCTCTGGCAGCTCATTCCATACACGTACCACCCTCTGTGTGAAAAAGTTGTCCCTTAGGTCTCTTTTATATCCTTCCCCTCTCACCCTAAACCAATGCCCTCTAGTTCTGGATTCTCCGACCCCAGGGAAAAGACTTTGTCTATTTATCCTATCCATGCCCCTCATAATTTTGTAAACCTCTATAAGGTCACCCCTCACCCTACGACGCTCCAGGGAAAACAGCCCCAGCATGTTCAGTGTCTCCTTATAGCTCAAATCCATCTGTGTTTAGTATCCCCCATTGTAGAGGAGACCACATTGTGAACAGCGAATGCAGTAGACTAAACTGAAAGAAATAGAAGTAAATCACAGCTTCATCTGGAAGGAGTGCTTGGTGCCTTGACAGTGGGGAAGAGTCAAGGTAAAGGGACCGTCGTCACATCTCCTGTTTTGGGCTGTCATATTGTATGTGATTGACATTAGAGAGAACAGTCCCTTTAGAATTTAAATTCTGAAAGTGAAGAGGAGATGAAAGACCATCAGAGATTGTCTTGATTGATCCTCCTGAGCTTGCTGAACTCCAATCTCTTCTGTTTCTTGTTACCAAATTTGCTCACATGTGCTGTTGACGTCTGGCGAATTGCCATCTACCTTTCAGAGATTGAATGCCAATCCTCTGGCTCTTCCTCAGAATGATAAACCCATTGCTTCAACTATTTCCTGCATATGACCGGATTTCTTTCTATCTTGACACTCAAATTTTTTTCTCCCTTTGTACTACCGTTTCCCATTACCTTCTTCTGATGCCTATTGTCACTTTAAAGGTTATTAATTTCTGGGCCCCAAACAACATCTTTACATGTCTGATGCATTTCACCCAAGTCACAGAGTCATCCAGCACAGAAACAGACCCTTTAGTCCAACTTGTCCATGCTTACCGAGTTTTCCAAACTAAATCAATCCACTTGCCTGCATTTGACCCCATATCCGTCTAAACATTTCCTGTTCATAGAGACATAGAGATGTACAGCACGCAAACAGACGCTTTGCTCCAATCGTCCATGCCGACCAGATATCCCAACACAATGTAGTCACACCTGCCAGCACCTAGTCCATATCCCTCCAAACCCTTTCTATTCATCTACCCATCCAGATTCCTTTTAAATGTTGTAATTGTACCAGCCTCCACCACTTCCTCTGGCAGCTCATTCCATAAACGTACCACCCTCTACGTGAAAACGTTGCCCCGTAGATCTCTTTTATATCTTCCCCCTCTCACCCTCAAGCTATGCCCTCTAGTTCTGGACTCGCCCACCCCAGGGAAAAGACTTTGTCTGTTTGCCTATCCATACTCCTCATGATTTTATAAACCTCTCTAAGGTCACTCCTCAGCCTCCGACGCTCCAGGGAAAACAGCCCTAGCCTATTCAACCTCTCCGTATAGCTCAAATTCTCCAACCCTGGCAACATCCTTGTAAATAGTTTCTGAACCCTTTCAAGATTCACAGCATCATTCTGATAAGAAGGAGACCAAAATTGCACGCAATATTCCAACAGTGGCCCAACCAATGTCCTGTACAGCCGCAACATGACCTCCCAACTCCTGTACTCAATACTCTGACCAATAAAGGAAAGTATACCAAATGCCTTCTTCACTATCCTATGTATTTGTCCAAATTCCATTAAAATGTTGTAACTGTATCTTCATCTACTACTTTCTCTGGCAATTCATTCCACATATGAGCCACCCCCATGTGAAAAAAATGCCCCTCAGGTCCTTTCTCTTACCTTGAAAATATGCCCTTTAGTTTTGAACTCCCCTACCCTAGAGAAAAAAATCTTTGCTATTCCCCTTATATACGCGTCTTCTGGTATTATAAACCTCCAAAAGGTCACCCCTGAACCTTATAATCTCGAGTAAAAAAAAGTCCCATTCTATCCAAAATTAAAATTCACAAGCATCAGGTTATACTCCAACAGATTTATTTGGAAACACTGGCTTTTGGAGCACTGCTCCTTCATCAGATGTTTGTCCAAGCTTGGAATCCATCCTGGGAAGTATTGAGGCAGTAGCCAAATCTGACAAACAACTACTAGCTTCATGGGTAAAGGATTGTTTAGTTGGGAGAGAATGGCCATCAACTGGGTCATTTTCAGATTGGAAAAAATGTCATAGATGCAGTGCCACAGGAATTTGTGCTAAAATCTCAACTATTTGCAATCTATATCAATGATTTAGATGAAAAGATCTTCTGACTGAGAAGCTATATGCAGATGAAATAGGATGATACCAATATAGAGAGTATCTGCATACCCAATTTTGAAAGACTGCACTTCTCCCCCTCCCCCACCTCGTTTGCCAGGATGTCAACAGTAACACCACCCCACCATAATCCACATCATCATCTTCAGGTTGCCCACTCTCTCCCAGGCCATAGTATTTTTCATTACATCCATAGTTTGTGCCGTTTTGAGAATGAGTCTCAGCATCTGCTCCTCCTGCAATGAACTTCATTTTTTTAAGAAGTGCAGGTTTCCTTCAAGTCACACTAGATTGTAATGTTATTGAGTCCCCTACTTTTGTATGTAGTCAGTGAAAACATGGAGGAGGGGTGCAACTGGCTGCTCCCAGTAACCACTTTAACAAACTTAGCATTCTACCTGCATTCCAATTGCCTGGTAGGTTAATGGTCCTTGCAATTCCTGCACATGTTTTAAGGTATAACCAGATTACCCCAACTCTTTGGAATGCTACAAAAGACAGCAGAGATGAAAAATAATTGGAACCTTGGGGTAATATAATTCTGATTTCATTAAATTAATTTCTGAAATTTACATTATTTCTCAATCTGATTCACTTTATAACTAAATGGTTGGCTGATGGTGCATGTTTTGGGGGTGACGTCATTTTTGGTAGACAGGTGATGGATGTGGGCACGTCTCTGCTCTCACTTGACTTAGTCTGAAGGTGTTCCAATTTGTATCACTGATTGTTATGTTTCCTTTTGAACTTGCTTGAACAACTACATTCACAATCCTGGTAAAATGACGGAAAATAATAATATAATTCAAAGCCAAGGACCGTCCCCTTAACAGATGGCTAGAAAGACATATAGAAAATAAGATTCAAAAGTGGAGAATTGAGAGAATTATGAAAACCACTGTCATTGTCCTTCTCAGCATCTCTATCCTCAAATTCTTCCTCATTTCTTAGCTCCTTTCTCTCAAGCGATTTCTGTTATTACTGATATTATTACTGCTATTTCCCGATTATACGTACCTCTTCTGCAGTCCGGAGTTCCAGAGGAACAAAATAGCTCTTGTAGGGGTTTTTAATAACTGAAAATGTTTGATTGCCTCCAGTTAAAATTTGGGTTACACTGAAGCCATCGCATTCAAGCTGTGGCCCAGACCCAGCCCCTCTTAGCTGTTACACTGCAAATAGTGAAGGAAGAAACCAAAGGCTGACTTTACTGGGAGTCAATTTATGCACAGACTGAAGCGTTATTGACTCCGCTCTACTCCTGTGCCAGTGTTTCTTTATATTGGCTCAAGTAACCCTGCATTTACTGCCCTCCACTTGTATGCAATTAACCCGAAGAGACATATTTAATGTCAAGGACTGACTTGCCTGTGCTGGATTGTGCAAAGCCACAGCATCCTGTTCGGTCCTCTGTTGAGTTTGTGACTGCATGTTTGGAAAGGCTACCTACTGACACCACTGTTAATGTTACTGGCTCAGCTCATCTGCTGCTGAGCTTCTTACTTTTTAGATTAGATTAGATTAGATTAGATTACATTCCAGTGTGGAAACAGGCCCTTCGGCCCAACAAGTCCACACCGACCCGCCGAAGCGTATACCACCCAGACCCATTCCCCTACATTTACCCCTTACACCTAACACTACGGGCAATTTAGCACGGCCAATTCACCTAACCCGCACATTTTTGGATTGTGGGAGGAAACCGGAGCACCCGGAGGAAACCCACGCAGACACGGGGAGAATGTGCAAACTCCACACACAGAGTCGCCTGAAGCGGGAGTTGAACCCGGGTCTCTGGCACTGTGAGGCAGCAGTGCTAACCACTGTGCCACCGTGCCGCCCACTAACTTACATTTCAATTGTATTGATTCAATTTTGCCACTCAGCTAATTCTCAACTCTAATCTGTCTGCCTTTTATCATTCTTCATTTTACAATGCAGCTGCTATGCCGTGCGTGTCTGTGATCAGTTTTAAACTTGATAAATAGCAAATGGTTGCTTATTTTACACAAATGGATAAATGTTTGGCTAGTTTTCGATAGAAACTTTCATATATGCCAAGAATCGTTCTAGCCTGTCACTTCTAGTGTTATCCATTAGAAAATCTCTTTGCAGTTTCTCCAACACTTCGAAATGCCTTTTGTAATATGGAGATTAGACCTGATACATGACACTCTTTTTTTTTCGATGTGGTCAAATGAAGATTCTTTAAAAGTTGGACGTCTTGCTTTGTGTGTTTTATTAATCCAGAAATGACGATAGTTTGTTTGCATGTTTGTACACCTTTGTTAACTGGTTGGTAGTTTTGATGGTTTGTAGGAGTATGCCCTGCATTCTTATAAAGTCAGAGAGTCCTATTGAACAGAGACAGGTCCCTCATCCCAAAGTGGTCCATGCCGACCAAAATGTCCAACCACACTAACCCTATTTCCCTGCATTTGGATTCTAAACCTTTCCCATCCATGTATTTGTCCAAATGCCTTTTAAATGTTGTTCATGGACCTGCTTCAACCACTTCTTCTGGCAGCTCATTCCATATGCGTACCACTCTGTGTTCAAAAAGGTTGCCTCTCAGATTACCGTTTCATTAACTGGCTAGGTAACATCATCAGTGGCGACCTCCAAGTGAAGTGAAGCTGTTGTCTACTGTTTTCTATTTATATCTTTCTCCTGGATGGGGTTCCTGGGGCTTGTGGTGATGTCATTTCCTGTTCGTTTTCTGAGGGGTTGATAGATGGTATCTAGATCTATGTGTTTGTTTATGGCATTGGGGTTGGAGTGCCAGGCCTCTAGGAATTCTCTGGCATGTCTTTGCTTAGCCTGTCCCAGGATAGATGTGTTGTCCCAGTCGAAATGGTGGTTTTTTTTTGACTGGGACAACACATCTATCCTGGGACAGGCTAAGCAAAGACATGCCAGAGAATTCCTAAAGGCCTGGCACTCCAACCACAACGCCACAAACAAACACATAGATCTAGATGCCATCTATTAACCCCTCAGAAAATGAACAGGAAATGACATCACCACAAACCCCAGGAACCCCATCCAGGAGAAAGATATAAATAGAAAGCAGGAGACAACAGCTTTGCTTCACTTGGAGATCGCCACTGATGATGTTACCTAGCCAGGTAATGAAACATCTGGATATCCAACCTACAGCTCAGCGAGCAAACCTACACCCTAAACCTCAACCTGAGCTACAAACCTTGCTTAAACTGATGTCCTCGAATCCTTGATTCCCCAACCCTGGGAAAAAGACTGATGCATTCACCTTGTCTCATGGTCTTATACACAACTATAACATCCACCACCCCCTCCGAGTCTTTTACGCTCTAAAGAAAAAAGTCCTAGCTAGTCCAACCTCTCCCTATATCTCAGACCCTTGAGTCTTGGCAATATCTTTGTAAATTTCTTCTCCACTCTTTCCAGTTTAATAACATCCTTCCTATAGCAAGGTGACCAAAACTGAACACAATACTGCAAGTGTGGTTTCACCAACGTCCTGTACAACTGCAATATAACTTACTAACTTTGATACGCAGTGCCCTGACTGATGAAGACCAGTATGCCAAAAGCCTTTTTCACTGCCCTGTCTAACTGTGACTCCACTTTCACAGAATTGTGAACCTGAATTCCACAATCCTTCTGTTCCACTACGCTCCTTAAGGACCTACCATTCACCATGAAACTCCTACCTTGATTTGACTTTCGAAAGTGCAACATCTCAACACTTATCTATATTAAATTCCATTTGCCATTTTTTGGTCCACTTCCCTAGCTGATCAAGGTCCTGTTACATTTTCTAATAACCTTCCTCACTGTCCACGATGCTGCCTATTTTAGTGTCATCTGCAAACTTACTAACAATGCCATGTATATTCTCATGCGAATCATTGATATTGCTAACAAACAGCAGTGGGCCCAACACCAACTCCTGAGGCACTCCACTAATCACAGTCCTCCAGTTCAACAAGCATCTTTCCACTATTACCCTCTGCTTCTTACCATCAAGCCAATTGTGTATGCAATTTGCCAGCTCTCTTGGAATTCCTTGCAACCTAACCTTCCAGAACACCTACCTAGTGGAACCTTATCAAAGGCCATACTGAAATCCATATAGACTACATCTTTAGCTCATTCATCCTGTTTTTACTCATCATTTCCTAGGGAGTAACTGGCCTTGTTGCTCCTATCAAAATTCATCACCTTATGCTTAAAATTAATCTGCCAGCTACGTGCCCCATCTGCGCATTTGTTAATGTCTTGCGTTTTGTTGAAGTCATTCTCAGTCTTAACTAAACCCTTAATTTGGTTTGGAAATTTTGATACTTGCACTAATTCCTAACTCCCTTGGAGAGGAGGGTGGAAGAAGTGATGTTCGGGATGGTTGGAGTGACAGTGGCCTAATTGTTTTGTCGTTGGACTAATAATCTAGAACCCCATGCGCTGTTCTGGGCACTTAGTTTTGAATCCTGTTATGGTGTCTATTGCTGAATTTGTAAATTTGGAATAACTAAAACTATTATTTGTGACAATGAAGCTGCTGTAAAATCTCATCTGATTCACAATGTCTTCATGGTAAAGAAGTTTGCACCTGGTCTAACCTACATGTGACTCCATGTAGGACTCTGATCAATTCTTAACACTGCTTCTGCAATGTCTGAGAGAACCATTAGTTTATTAGTTGCTCACCACCACTACTTTGAGGGCAATTGGCAATGGACAATACATGTTATCTATGTTGGCCCTACATCGGAGCCAGAGGCCAAGGTTCAATCCAACCTCTCCAGAGGTGTGTCAGAACAGGCTGTCCAAAAGCCTCTGAAGGCTGGCCTTGTCACAGTGAAGGTTATGTCCCAACAACAAATTAAAAAGAACCACACATACAGTCCTTTACTTAAATAAGTTGAAAGATGGATGCATTTAACATTGTTGGAAATCAAATGAATGGAGAATATGGAAATGATTTGTGAATCAGTAGTAGCACATGCTAATAGTTTGCTGTGGATTGTTACATTTTTATACAAGGACATCACTTTAAATTAGGCAGAAGATAATCCATTATTGGTAAGCTCTGTCAATTAATATTTTCCATCTGTCTGGTGTCTGATCTGACCAATCCACATAATTTAATTTAAGCTTTCTTTAGTTTGCAATGTAATGTGAATGGGAACTTTATGGTATTTTGCATCCAGTTTTTGAAGGTGATGATGATAAATTTTAATATTGATCCACATAACAATATTGATTGACAATGTGGACTTTTGATGGCGATTTTGCATCAAAATCTTAAATTTGCAGCCTCATTTTTATTTCTGTTTTATAACCAAACAGCTATGTTTCTCAACAGTGGTCAGTTCATTCTACAGTTGTAGAAATGTACGGTATCTCTTAAGTTGACTTGCTGTCAAATTATTCTACTTGCTGGAATACTCAAAACATTATTTAGAAGAAACATTAGCATCACCTGGATGCTTGTTTTGAAGCTCTTTAAATAGCAATTATTTTATCTGCCAGTGGCATTCAAAAAATAAACTAAATATGCCTCTGTGAATTGATTCTATTGTGTGTAACTTTACTGTATTATTGAATATTCATCTTATAGAAGCGCTAGATTTCAGTAGCATACGCTCATAACTCTGTGTTTAGGTAAACGAGACCCAATACCTGAATCCTGATCAAGGAAAGCCAAAATGGATTGAGTGACTTGTATTTTGTATATATGTTCACAAATATTAAGCAGTGTTGCTTTGAGTGAATTCTGTATTTCACTTGCCACATATCAATATTGAGTTGCCCTTTATATTAGCTAAAATGGGTTGAAACGAAATCCATGGACATCGGCTTGCATGTTTCTTTTTTTTTGACCTCAACGCTGTTTAGTGTTTTTTTTACTTTTGTCACCATAGCAACTGTCAATTTGATTAGGCTACTGGAGTCAAGAACATGGAGTTGTGCCAAGCTGAATGAAAATTCGAAATGGGATATGGGAGGAAGAGGATGGAGGCCTTGAAGCCTGATCACGTCTGAGAGGTTGAATTAATACGTGCAAACTATGCTTTAGTTATACTTTGATTTTTACTTGGAATGGATGGATTTAATGTTTTATAGATTGTATATTTATACTTACATGTGTTCTCCTCCTTGCTCTCATTTTTCCACTGCAATTAAAGATGACTGGGGAGAATATAAAGGTATATTCTGAGACTATTCAGTTTATTCGTTAAATTTGTTTCTGCCCCTTTTTAAAAAGCCTTCCTCGGTGAGTTTTGTTCAAAAGCAACACTGCTTAACATTTCTGAGCATATATACAAAAAACGTTCAGAATTCGGAGTGTTATTCTTCTCTGTTTAAATGTAACGGCAGAGCTGACTGTTAATGGCATAAAGTAATTGTTTCCAGTCCAAAAATAGTGCTACATTTTTTGAAACTGAGCCTGCGTGTGTTGAACTGTGACGTTCTTTTTAATGTTTTGCATTAATGTCTCAACATCAATCATGGTGACAGACAGCATTTGGTTTCTATTTTGAGTTATACATTTCTGCTATGATTTAATCTTTTTAAGTGCCTCTGCCTGTGTCCTCAACCAGTTTTGTAACCACAGTGCCAGCTCACTTTTTAAAAGCATTGAACAATTGGATTGAAGTTTGGAGAGGTTTCTATATCAGTAAATAAGTTTCGATTTTACTTTGCAGTTCCTTCATTCATGCTTCAGCACTAAGTGGCAAAACAAACATTTTCACACCTTAACATAATTTGCAGTTTTTTAGAAATAAAGTGCAGTTAATTATTACCCTGAGGCTGTACCAATTTGGCTCTGGTTTTGTACAGGCATCAACTTACCTTTTGGCATTTCCTTGTCAAATCAGCTAAAATGCAGTACACAAGATGTCTGTTTTTAAATGGAAAGTGGAAAATGATGAGAGACAATGTTAAGAGAAAATGGGTGACATAAATATTTGTTAATTTGTTGCGTACCAAATTGGTCACTATTGTATACAAGTGATTTTTGTGTTGTGCTGGGATGGGTTGGATAAAGTTTTGTTGCAAATATAAATAAAAACGATGCAGTCGAAGTACAAATACTTGACTTAAATCGGCCAAAGATACAGTTCTGAAGGAACTGGCGATTCTGGGAAAACCTCTCATAATTGAGAGTTGTTGCAGCTCCTTGACAGTAGTGACCCAGAAAATGAAGTCATTACTTCTGTCTACCTCTGCCAAGAAAATAAGTGTATGATTCCCTGCCTGTTTAAATATATTGTAAGTTAAAGGTTCCGACAACATAATCAGCAATGGGTCTCAAATGTCCTTGTCACTAAATTGTGTCTCCCGAGGACAGTTACTAATTGTGTTCACTATTTCTAAAAGGATTTTTGTTCTAAATAAATTGCAATGATTTTCTGATTTAGAAAAGCACCAGCAACCTTTCAAAACTAATTCATGTCTACAGAGAGTTCACGCGACATATTGTGTAGTATTCATTTGTTTGTGAGTGGACATTACAGGAATATAAAGACAATGTGATCAGTACATTGCTGGTTGTTAGCTTCGAGGGAGCTGAGTGATCTCCATCTCAGTGGCCAAAGGGTAAATGGCTGAAATTAATGTCCTGCCCAAGACGCAGTTGATGGTGTGGAGGGGCGATGCAGTTAATTGGATAGGGACTCTGCTGCCTTTCTGCCTCTTCCCTGATTGGATCTAATGCAGGAAGTCCCGTGGATGACCTTCTGGCTCTGTCACCAATTGAGCAACCAAGAAGGCCTCATCCTGCTTTTCTGGTATACAGCAGCCCCAGAAGAGGGTCTCTCTGTGCAAGATATCTGAAAGCGAGCTTTGCCAGGAGGTTGTGTCTAGGCCTGTGGAATAGGTAGGGTGAGCAGGAGAGAGAGGGTCCATCATTTAAAGGCACTCAGCCTGATTGAGGGACCTGGCAGTGGGAGGAGAGAATGGCTGTGAGAGCAGCCTCAGTCCTTGTTACCAAGCATCTACCTCTGAAATCCAAGCTGGTATTGAATCCTGGGAAGACCCATCACAGCCTGAGGGGCAGTTCATTCATGGGCCTTCCTGAAAGCAGATGATGGGGTCTATGTTGCCTCTCTTCTCAACTCTAATAAATACCACCCATAGTCTGATGCCATCTCTGCAAATGTTGCCACGCATTGTCTTTCCTAATACACATTGCATGAAAGCAGAGTTGAGAAAATTATTAATGGACCTGAAACGTTAAGAGTGCTTTCTCTCCTCAGATGCTGCAAGTCCTGCTAAATTTTTCCTGCAATTTCTGTTTATATTTCTGATTTCCAGCATCCACAGTTCATTGTTAAATAAAAACCAAAAGAACCATAGATTCTGTAAATCATAAAAATATAAATTGTTGGAAAAGCTGAGCAGGTCTGGCAGCATCAGTGGATGGAAATCGGAGTTAATGTTTCGGGTCAAGTGACCCTTCCTCCAAACTATTCTGCTGAGATATGCTGAACGTTTCCAGCAATTTCTATTATTGTTTCACAAATTTTTGTTTTTTAAATTTTTTTTGTTCAGATTCTCCCTAATGTTTGCACTCAAGGTGAGTAACAGAATGGTATTGTGCTGCTCGAGATGATTCTGATAAGGTTGTATAAATGGTAGTGAACCTTGTTTCAGTATTGTCACTGATAATTGCTGCATGAATGTAGTGCCAAAGTTCTTCCATTTGTGCACACTACAGGCAGGCTGCAACAAGACTCTGACAACTAGATGAAAATGAAGTAGCAAAGGAGTGTTTATTCTGGGTCCTGTTCTTTATAGCACATGGAAACGATTCCTCTAGAATATGTATAGTTTGCTCTCTGCCATTGTACCATTGTTGATAAATTTCTCCAATTTTCTTCTCAGTTTGATTACGATGTATCAAGTATCTGGGTAGTTACTATAATAATCAGATGTGTCTGTGGTGTTAGAGGATGGGTTTTGAGATTCTTTGTCAGCAATTGCAATGTTTTGCCCACACTGGCATTGTATGAAACTGTGCCTTCAACAGACTTGTTATACTCAGTGGTACTCCGTAATACGGTACTTAATTTTTTTCATTGTGGTTATGCAGAGAGCAACCTTGATTCTCCTGAAAATTGTCGCCACGACATCTTTAAGCAATGGACCAGAATGCATTTTATATAAGCAGGCTTTTGTTAAGTAAAGAATATGTACACTGTCAAACAGTTTTAATAAATTGCATGCTTGTACTAATTATTTATCATAAAGTCTCCTAAGTCTGTAATGCACCAACGTAAAATATTACTTAATCGCACCATAATTCTACCATTAATATAATGTTTTGTTTTAGGAAAACTCCCCAGAAACAATTCACAGTCCATTATTCATGTTTTTCTATAAACAATGTTTTCCAAAGTGGTGTAACTTTTTTTATAGAAGACTTGCCACGTTTCAGCACATACCAGAATGTTGTCCTCGCCTAGATGTATTTGGACTCCTCATTATCTGAGCAGTCTCAAATGATGCTGAAGATGTGCAGTCATCTCCTCCATTTCTGACCTTATGATGGAGAGAAGATCAATGATGAAGCAGCCAAAGATGATTGGGCCTAGGGCAACATTCCGAGGAACTGGAGAGTTCTTGTGGCAGTGTCCTTACCCCGAGCTAGGAAGCCTGAGTTTGAGTCCCATCTGCTCCAGAGGTGAGCAGTGTGATCTCTGAGCAAGTTGATTAGAAAATATCAATCCTGAGGAACTCGGAGTCTTGTGGCACACTGGTGGTGTTCCTACCTGTGAGCCGGATGGTTTGGGTTCATGTGCATCATAACATTTGAATAGGTTGATTAAAAATGTCTACCTAAGGGGCCTCTTGTGATGCAGTGGCAATATCCTTACTTCTGAGCTAGGAGGCCTAAATTCATAGACCAACTGCTGTAGACGTTTGTAATGACCTCTCTGAATAGGTCGATTAGAAAATCTGTATCCTAAAGAAATCCTATAGAGATGCCAAGATTACTGATCTCGAACAACCACAACCATCTTCCTTTGTGCTAAGTATGACTCTAACCAGTGGAGATCTTTCCCCCAAATTCTCATTGACTCCAGTTTTGCTAAGTTCCTTGATGCCACATTCAGTCAAGTGCAGTCTTGATGTCAAATGCTGTCATTCACTTAGCTCTGGCATTCAGCTCTTTCATTCATGTTTGAATTGAGGCTGCAATGTGGTCAGGAGCTGAGTGGTCCAGATGGAACTGGGCGTCACTGAGCAGGTTCTTGCAGAGCAGGTGCTGCATGACAGCACTGTTGATGACATCTTCTATCTCTTTACTGACTGAGAGTAAGTTGATTGGATAGTAATGACAGGTTATGTTCAGCCTGCTTTTTGTGTAGAAGACATACCTGGGCAATTTTCCACGCTGTCCGGTAGATGCCCATATCGTAGCTGTAATAAATTAGTTTGGCTAGAGGTGTAGCAAATTCTGGACTAGACATCTTCAGTCCTGTTGCCAGAATATTGTCAAACACTATATCCTTTTCAGTATCCAGTGCCTTCAGCTGTTTCCTGATATCATGTGAAATGAATTGAATTGGCTGAAGACTGGCATCTGTGATGCTGGAGACGCCTGGAGGAGGCTGAGATAGATCCATCCACTTGGCATTTCCAGCTAAAAATGGTTGTGAATGCCTCAGCCTTCTCTTTTGCACTGATGAGCCAGAGACCCCATCCCCTCATTATTGAGGATAGCAGAGCCTCCTACTTTATGCTGTCCACTGCCATTCACAGTTGTGGCAGGACTGCAAAGCTTACATCTGATATGTAAATTGTCAGATCACGTAGCCTCGACTATTGCATGCTCCTTCTGCTGTTTGGTGTGCAAGTAGAGTCATAAAGTATTACAGTACTGAAAGAGATCCTTTGGTCCAACGATTCCTCACTGGTCATTGAACACCCATCACTCTATCCCGTTTCCCAGCACTTTGCCCATGGCTTTGTGCGCTATAGCATTTCAAGATTTCGTCGAAGATACTTCTCTGATGTCTTGATGGTTCCTTCCTCTACCACACTTTTAGGTAGGGAGTTCCAGGTACCAATCGCCCCCTGGTTGTGAAAGCTTCTAGCTTTAAACCTCCTAACCCTTACCTTAAATCTGTGCCCCTTCATAGTTAACTGCTCTACTAGGGAGAAAGGTTTATTCCTGTTGACCCTATTTATGCCCGTCATAATTTTGTACACCTCAATCTGGTCTCCTCTCAGCATTCTCTGCTCTAAAGAAAACTACTCCAAGCTACTTAGTCCATCTTCATAGCTGAAATGCTCTAGTTCTTGGTGTCTTGGTGAAACTCCTGTCCACCCTCTCTAATGCAGTCATATCCTTCCTATACTGTGGCAGCCAAAACTTCAGACAATATCCAGCTGTGGCCTGGCTAACGTCATAAACAGCTTCATCATAACCTCCCTGCTCTTGCATTCTATTGCTTGACAGCGGGTCGGTGTGGACTTGTTGGGCCGAAGGGCCTGTTTCCACACTGTAAGTAATCTAATTTAATCTAATAAAATCAAGTATTATGTACAACTTCTTTAGCACCCTATCCAAATGTCGTGTTGCTTTAAATGACCTTATGTACATGCACAACAAGATCCTGCCAGTCCCTCAGAACAACCCAGGCTCCTGTCATTCAACATGCACTCCTTTCCCTTATTAGTTCTCCTAAAATGCTTCACATCACACTTTTCAGGATAAAACTCCATCTACCATTAGTCTGTCTGTCTGTTGAGCTCATCTACACTACCCTGTAGTCTAAATTTTTCATTCTGGCTATTTACCACACCATCAATCTGTGAACTTACTGATAAAACCTCCTGTCTTCATGGCCAAATCATTAACTTATACTACAAACAACAAAGGACAAAATGAGGACTGCAGACACTGAAGATTAGACTCGAGAGTGTGGTGCTGGAAAAGCATAGCAGGTCAGGCAGCATCCGAGGAGCAGGAGAATCGACATTTAAAGCATAAGTCCTTCATCAGGAATGAGGTTTTGGGACGGGGATGCTGAGAGATAAATGGGAAGGGAGTGGGCTTTAGGGGAATGGAGCTGGGAATGCGATAGGTAGATGAAGGTTGGGAGAGAAGGTGATAGGTCAGAGAGGAGGGCGGACCTGATAGATGTAAAAGGTGATGGACAGGTTAAGAGGCTTGGGACCGGAACAATGTGGGGGGAGGGGAAATGAGGAAACTGGTGAAATCCACATTGATCCCTTTTGGTTGCAGGGTCCCAAGGTGGAATATGAGGTGTTCTTCCTCCAGGTGTCGGGTGGTAAGGATTTGGCGATGGAGGAGGCCCAGGACCTGCATGGCCTTGACAGAGTGGGATGGGGTGTTGAAGTATTCAGCCATGGGGCAGTGGTGTTGGTTGGTGCAGATGACCCAGAGGTGTCTCTGAAATGATCCACAAGTTGGCATCCTGTCTCCCCGATGTAGAGGAGACCACATCAGGTACAATGGATACAGCAGGTGCCTGGTCCACACCTTCCACCCCACCAACCTCCGCATACATCGTATCATCCTCTGTCACCTACAAATGCACCCCACCACCAGTTATGTTTTTCCCTCCCCACCCCTTTCAGTTGTCCAGAGAGACCGTTCCTCCACAACTCCCTGGTCAGATCCACTCTCCCCACACCCCATTCCTGGCACCTTTCCCTGCCACCGCAGGAAATGCAAAACCTGTGTTCCCACCCCACCATCATCTCCATCCAAAGCCCCAAAGAATCCTTCCACATCTGACAGAAATTTACCTATACCTCCACCAATGTCACCTGCTGTATCCATTGTACCTGATGTGGTCTCCTCTACATCGGGGAGACAGGATGCCAACTTGTGGATCATTTCAGAGACACCTCTGGGTCACCTGCACCAACCAACACCACTGCCCCATGGCTGAACACTTCAACACCCCCTCCCACTCTGTCAAGGCCATGCAGGTCTTGGGCCTCCTGCACCGCCAAACCCTTACCGCTCGACGCCTGGAGGAAGAATGTCTCATATTCCACCTTTGGACCCTGCAACCACATGAGATTTGTTTGGATTTCACTAGTTTCCTCAATTCCTCTCCCTCCCCATTATCCCAATCCCGAGCCTCCAACTCGGCACCACCCTCCTGACCTGTCCATAATCTTTCCCATCTATCCACTCCACCCTCCTCTCTGACCTATCACCTTCTCTCCCACCTTCATCTCCGTATCGCATTCCCAGCTAAGTTCCGCCAACCCCACCCCCACCCTCCCATTTTTCTCTCAGCCCCCCAGCCCACAAGCCTCATTCCTGATGAAGGGTTATGCCTGAAATGTCGATTCTCCTGCTCCTCGGATGCTGCCTGACCTGCTGTGCTTTTCCAGCACCACACTCTGAACTACAAACAGCAAAGGGTCTAGCAATGAACCTGTGATATGTCACTGGACCCAGGCTTTCAGTCATAAATGAAGCTATGCTGTAACTTCACCAGATTGACACCTGACTTTTATGTATGACTGACTGGCTCCTGGCTTGCCCTCCTGCACTCTTTATTGAACTACTTCATCTCCCAGTCTGATGGGGTCCTGGTGGATTAGGGAATATGCCAGTTTATGAGGTTGTAGATTGTGTTGGAGTACAATTTAGCTGTTGTTGATGCCCCACAACATAGATTCGGCCAATTTTGGCTTCATCTCCACAAGACCTGTCCAGTGGTTATTCTAACGTTAATGCCATGAAGAAACAAAACTGATGGGTTGATTAGAGAAGACTAGGAGAATTAGATTTTGAACTTTTGTTGGTTCCCTCTTAACCTGCTGCAGAAACCTGCTGCAGACCTAGTCAAGCACCTGTCTCCTTTAGGAGCCGAGTGGCTTGGTGAATTGTCATGCTGTCGAGCCACACTTAGTGTTGGGCATTGAGCTTCCACAGCTACCTTCTGCGCCCTTGCCACCCTGAGAGCTTCCTCCAAGTGGTGTTCAACCAGGAGGAGCAGAGTCCTCAGCCAAGGGAAGACTTGGTAATCAGCAAGAGGTTTCTTTGTCCGCATTTGATCTGATGCCCTGAGACTTTGTGGAATTTGGCGTCAATGTGGAGGACTCTTTATGCAACACTCTCCCAACGTCACCATTGCATCACTGCCTCCCCGTTTGGCCCAACTGATGGTCCATACCTGAATTTAAAAGTGTTGTTTATTTTCCTCAGTAATGTTATGGTCGATTCACTGAGTTTCTAATGTCAGTTTTTCTGGGTCAGTTTTAAGAATGCTCACTGCTTTGGATTGTCCTTTCCTTTGTTGAGCAAGCATTTATTTTAGAAACTGCATTTGTTATGTAAAATATTTTAGCAGTGCTTCTCTTGCTTTGTCAAGTTTTGTACTTGTTCATTTGTCATAGTCATACGGTACAGAAACAGAACCCTTCAGTCCAACCAGTCCATGCCAAACATAATCCCATGCCAAACTAGTCCCACCTGCCTGCTCCTGCTCCATATCCCTCCAAATCTTTCCTACTCATTTATCCGTTGAAATGTCTTTTAAATTTTGTAATTGTACCCACATCCATCATTTCTTCCACATGTGAACCGCCCTCTGTGTAAAACATTTGCTGCCTATCTTTTTTATAATCTCTCTCCTGTCATGTTAAAAATGTCTTGAAATTCTCCATCTTTGGGAAAAGACAATTATCATCAACTCTATCTATACCTAAACTTCTATCAGGTCACCTCTCAAACTCCTATGCTCCAGTGAAAAAAAGTAGCAGCTTTTCTTTCGACTCAAACCTTCGTACCTGGCAACATCCTGGTAAATGTCTCCTGAACCCTCTCCAGCCTAATAATAAGCTCCTTATAACTAGGCGACCACAACAGGACACAGTATTCCAGAAAAGGCCTCACCAATGTCCTGTATCACCTCAGCATAATGTCCCAACTCCTATACCCAAAGGACTGAGCAGTGAGGACAAGCGTGCCAAATGCCTTTTTAAGCATCCTGTCTACACGTGATGCAAACATCAAAGAATTATGGACCAGCACCCCTAGATCCCTCTGTCCTACAACATTACTCAAGGCCCAACCATTAATTGTACAGGCCATACCCTTGTACCAAAATGCAATACTTCGCATTGTCTTGAGAATAATTGCAATATTCTTGTACAATGTTCTGCTTATCCCTCATTTCTGTTGATATTCCCACTTAAGTATATTGCGATGATTTCTTCTTCAACTTGTTTTGATGTCTGCAAAATGCACAGTTGCTAACCACAGCTTAAATTTACTATGATTGTAGTTAATCTCCAAAACAATATTATATTCATTTAACTACAATTTTTTTGGAAAAACGAATTTTACGTTCTCTGTAGTTTCTATTTTCATTGCACTTCTGCAAAGCTGCTGCATTTGATTGGATGTGATATTTAGAGTTTAATGTGTTAAACAAAGACTTATAATCTTCTAGGTTTTATTTCAATATTTCTGGTTCAAGTTATCGAATGGAATTAGGTATGAGCAGTGAATGTGTATTCTCAAGTTAAAATAAAAATGATGTAATCAGGATTTAATAGTACAAAACTTTTGAACCATATGCAATATTTAAATGTTGGCATCAGTTTTCACAATGTATAATTAAGAACAAGAGTAGACTTTTCAATCCCTTGAGCCATTTCCACCATCATGTCAGATCATGACTGAAAAATCAGTTTGGCAGTTCGAATGAAAGATATTTTAGAGGCATACCATTTTGCACATTGCTATTATCTGTTACACACAGGGTTCTCTAAACACTGGATTATTGTCTACATGAGAAATTGTGTATACTTTTTCTATTCTCCAGTTTTTGGCAAGTACAGTTCAGTGAATCAGGGCTGAGCAGTGAACTTTGATATTCTTGGGCCTAGTTGCATAGGTTGTAAACAGATGGCAAGCAAACAAAATAGTGTGGTTTATTGACATATTGTTCTTTTGTGTCTCCGACTTGGGTTTGAGTAATGGGCAGAAAAGAAATAAGGGACTTAACATGAACATGGCGGCACGGTGGCTCAGTGGTTAGAACTGCTGCCTCACAGCACCAGGGACCCAGGTTCAATTCCACCTCAGGCGACTGTATGAGTGGAGTTTGCACATTCTCCCGTTGTCTGCGTGGGTTTCCTCTGGGTGCTCCAGTTTCCTCCCACAATCCAAAAGATTTGCAGGTCAGGTGAATTGGCCATGTTAAATTGCCCATAGTGTTAGATGCATTAGTTGGGGTAAATATGGGGTAGGGGAATTGGTCTGGGTGGGTTACTTTTCGGAGGGTTGGTGTGGATTGTTGGGCCAAAGGGCCTGTTTCCACACTGTAAGGAATCTAATTAATAAAAAAAATAGCGAAAGTATGAAAAGCACAAAAATACACACAACACTGCATGTTTCTGGGAGTTAACCAAAGATCAGACTGGTGAGCAGTAGAGTGTGTTTGCCTTAGTAGCTGTGCTCTTCTGAGGTTGTTAATAGTTAGAGAGAAATTATCTCTTTGCTTTCATTTATCACATTAAAAGCACATTTATCATTTTGCTGAATGATTTTATATATAGTTGTGTTGAAAATAGCAAACAGAATTAAACTTTATTCTAATTTTAGGGAAGTAGGTTTCATCTAGGCCTAGCTACCCCTGAGGAATTCCTGCAGCGATTTCCTGGCATATAGCATTACTGATGAGACTAGCTTTACAGATTTTTATTAACTAATTGAATTTAAATTCCACCATGACGCTAGCCTGGTGGATTACATGTCACATCCCGTGATGTTGCCACAACACCACTACCTCCTCTGCTTGTTTTTCTTTTCCTTTGTTCATTGCCTTCTTCCTTCCTTTTTATTCAATTATTGCCACCTCATTTATCTTTCATTTGGAAAGGAAATTAAATCAGAAAGGACAGACTATTGAAGGCTGGAAGTTCAATTGTGAAAAACAGGTAAAATCAATGAAACTAATTTTTGTTGTGGGATGGCATTCGGGAAGCTGGTACATTTAAGCCGTCACTGATGGATAGGTTGCAATCAGCAGTTGAGGGCATTACTGTGAAGTATAAAGCACACGAGAAGTCAGTTTAAATCATCTGGTCTTGATACACACTGATATGAATTAACAAGGGTTAAAGACTGGGCCACACAGATCTCTTGTCTTTATAGGAAATATGGATTGAAATAATGAAGAAATATAAATGTTACTTCATTTCCTCAAAAACCTGAGAGTGAATCTTCTTTACTGTTGTTGATTCTGATGGTTCAATTATCTCTTCACTCATCAATTTATAAACCATAGCCCTGTGACCTATTTCAACAAGTACAGACAATCATCTTCAATGGCAGGCACCTTGTTTGACGTAATGGTGATTTCAGTTGAAATATTGCAGTCTGAGCCAACCGTGCATTTAAACCTCATCACTGGATCCTTTTTTACGTTTTGAATTTTGTGTTCAGGTCGCTTGATTATTGGAGAAGTCCTACACAATGGGAAGAGTGTGCAGTGCACTGCAACTGGATCTGATTTGAGCTTATTTGAATCGACTATACTTCCAGTACATTCTTTGACTTTCAAGAACATGATCATAGAATGTATTATCTGAAGTATAATGCAGGAACTGGTTATAGGGTTAACAGTTGAGGAACAGTGTTGGCTTTTTAGTTTTAAGCTTCCCCTTTACTAAAACCATAAGAAATAGGTTCAGAAGTAGGCCATTTGGTCTCTTGAGCTTGCTCTGCCATTCAATAGGATCATGACTGATCTGACATTCGTCACATCCATTTTCCTGCATTTTCCCTACTGATCAAGAATCTATCTGCTTCAGCCTTAAATATACACAAGGAAAATAACTTGAACTTGATATTGGGTCCAGAAGGCTGCAGGGTCCCCAAGCAGAAAATGAAATGCTGAGCATCGCTGGAGCACTGCAGTAAGCCTGAGATGGAGATGTTGACCAGGGGACAGGGTGGTGTATTGAAATGGCAAGCCAGTGAAAGCTCAGGGTCTTGCTATCAGTATGTAGGTGTTCTGCGAAAGTCACCCAGTCTACACTTTATTTCCACAATGCAGAAGAGACCACATTGTGAGCAGCAAATGCAGTAAACTAAACGTGTGAAGTGCAGGTAAATTCCAAAACAGCACCTCGCCCACCACCGCCTGCCCATTGTCCACAGTTGAATCAAAGCTGTAATGAAGTCAGGAGCTAAATGTCCCTGATGGAACCCAAACTGAGTGTCAGTGAGCAGGACAACTACTATGTTGATGACACCTTTGATCACTTTACTGATAATCAAGGGCAGACAGCAGTGAACCTGCTCAGTTAATGCCTTTGCTGTTGAATTCATGTATTGCTGGACATCAGAGTGCGTCTGGGAAACTGACAAACAGTGAAGTTCACAACTAATCTTGGAGGAACCTATTTAGGAGAGGTCACAGCACAGAGACAGATAAGTAAATAGTATAAAGTGTGGCATTGCTGTAAGTCTGCAGTAATGAGTAGAGTGGGTTATTTCTTGAATATATGTTTTATTGGGCTGTGTCTCTTGGTTGAACTTAAAAATATAAGCCATAAGTATTAAGATAGCCTGGAGCAGTGTTTTGTAGAGGAGCCAGATGGGGCTATTTTCTGGATCTGTAGACTGGAAGAAGCAAAAATGGCCTTTAGTAGATATGCTCTTCTTGTTGGATGTGGGAGTTTAGGGAGAGTTTACGGGTTTGGATTATATCTGCAATAAATGCCGTTAGTTGCAAATCCAATCAGGTCAAATGGATCGGTTGGAGCTACAGTTGGAGGCATTGAGGAATTTACCAGAGCAAGGGGGTATGATGGGTGGCAGTTATAGGAAAGGGGGAAAGTCTCAGATACAGTCACGTAGATGGGTTAACTCCAGGAAAGGTAAGAGAGGTAGACAGGTAGTGCAGGAGTCTTCTGTGGATATCCTCATTTCAAACAAGTATGCTGTTTTGGAACATGGGGGTGATGGATTCTCAGGGGAATGTAGCATGACCAGCCAAGTTTCTGGTATTGAGACTGGCTCTAATGCAATGAGGGGTACGTCGGGTTCCAAGAGATCAATTGTGTTGGAGGACTCTCTAGTCCGAGGCACAGACGGACATTTCTGTGGCCAGTAGCGAAAAATCAGAATGGTGTTGTTTCCCTGGTGTCAGGATTAAGGATGTCTCTTATAGGGTGCAGAATGTTCTGAAGGGGGAGAGGACCCAGCAGGAGGTCACTATACACAATGGAGCCAATGACATGGAGATGAAAAGGTTGAGATTCTGAAGGGAGAATACAGAGAGTTAGGCAGGAATTTAAAAAGGAGGTCCTCGAGAGTAGTAATATCGGATTACTCCCGATGCTACGAGCTAGTGAGGGTAGGAATGGGAGGATAGAGCAGATGAATGTATGGGAGAAGGATGCACATTATTGGATTATTGAAATCTCTTCTGGGGTAAAAGTGACCTGTACAAAAAGGATGGATTGCCGCTCAATCGGAAGGAGACTAATATACTGGCAGGGAGATTTGCTAAAGCTGCTCAGAGGATTTAAACTAGGAATGGAGGTTTCAGACCCAGGGAGATAGTGAGGAAAGAGATCAATCTGAGACTGGTGCAGTTGAGAAAAGAAGTGTGCCAAACAGTCCGGGCAGGCAGGGACAAAGAGGAGAACAAGGTAGGACTAATACTTGAGCTTCTTGCATTGAAATAAATGAATTTTAACAGGGAAGGCAGATGAACTTAGCATGGTTGGGAAAATGGGACTGGGATATCATAGCAATTACAGAAACGTGGCTCAGCGTTGGACATGATTGGCAAGTTAATGTTCCAGGATATAAATGCTACAGGAACGACAGAAAGGGAGGCAAGAGAGGAGGGGGAGTGGCGTATTTGATAAGGGATAGCATTACGGCTGTACTGAGGGAGGATATTCCCAGAAATACATCCAAGGAAGGTATTTGGGTGGAACTGAGAAATAAGGAAGGGGATGATCACCTTATTGGGATTGTATTATAGCCCCCCCCCTGCCAATAGAGGGAAATTGAGAAAGAAATGTGTAAAGAGATTTCGGTTATCTGTAAGAATAATATGGTGGTTATGGTAGGGGATTTTAACTTTCCAAACATAGACTGGGACTACCATAGTGTTAAGGGTTAGTTGGAGAGGAATTTTAAGTGTACAAGAACATTTTCTTATTTCAGTATGTGGATGTACCTAAGAGAGAAGGTGCAAAACTTGACCTACTCTTGGTAAATAAGGCAGGGCAGATGAAGGGACGGCTGGAAAATGGGAAGCCTTCAGAAATGAGATAATGAGAGTCCAGAGAAAGTATATTCCTGTTGGGGTGAAAGGAAAGGCTGGATGACTAAAGAAATTAATGGTTTGGTTAAGAAAAAGAAGGAAGCATATGTCAAGTATGGACAGGATAGATCGAGTGAATCGTTAGAGTATAAAGGCAGTAGGAGTATATTTAAGAGGGAAATCAACAGGACAAAAAGGCGATATGAGATAGAGTTAAGGAGAATCCAGAGGGTTTTTACAAATATATTAAAAACAAAGTGGTAACTAGGGAGAGAATAGGGCCTGTCAAAGATCAGCAAGGCGGCCTTTGTGTTCAGGAGATACTGAACGAGTATTTTGCATCAATGTTTACTGTGGAAAAATACATGGAAGATATAGAATGTAGGGAAATAGATGGTGACATCTTGAAAAATGTCCTTATTATAGAGGACCAAGTGCTGGATGTCTTGAAATGCATAAAAGTGGATAAATCCCCAGGACTTGATCAGGTGCACCCTAGAACTCTGTGCAGAGCTAGGGAAGTGATTGCTGGGCCCCTCACTGAGATATTTGTATCATCAATATTCACAGGTGAGGTTCTGGAAGACTGGAGGTTGGCTACTGTGGTACCACTATTTAATAAAGGTGGTAAGGGCAAGCCAGGGAACTATAAACCGGTGAGCCTGACTTTGGTGGTGGGCAAGTTCCTGGAGAGAATCCTGAGGGACAGGATGTACATGTATTTGGAAAGGCATGTATTTGATTAGGAATAGTCAACATGGCTTTATGTGTGGGAAGTCATGTCTCACAAACTTGATTGATTTTGTTGAAGAAGTAACAAAGAGGATTGATGAGGGCAGAGCGGTAGATGTGATGTATATGGACTTTAGTAAGGCGTTCGACAAGGTTCCCCATGGGGAGACTGGTTAGCAAGGTTCGATCTAATGGAATACAGGGAGAATTATCCATTTGGATAATTCAATTATCCAATTGCAGAACTGGCTTAAAGGTAGAAGACAGACGGTGGTGGTGGAGGGTTGTTTTTCAGACTGGAGGCCTGTGACTAATGGAGTGCCATAAGGATTAGTGTTGGGTCCACTACTTTTCATTGTGTATATAGAGCATAAGAGGTGTAATTAGTAAGTTTGCAGATGACACCAAAATTGGAGGTGCCGTGGACAGCGAAGAAGGTTACCTTGGATTACAACAGGATCTTGATCAGATTGGCCAGTGGGCTGAGGAGTGGCAAATGCAGTTTAATTTAGATAAATGCAAGGTGCTGCAAATCTTAGCGGGACTTATACACTTAATGGTAAGGTCCTAGGGAGTGTTGTTGAACAAAGAGACCTTGGAGTGCAGGTTCATAGCTCCTTGAAAGTGGAGTCGCAGGTAGATAGGATAGTGAAGAAGGCATTTGGTATGCTTTCCTTTATTGGTCAGAGTATTAATTGCAGGAGTTGGGAGGTCATGTTGCCACTGTACAGGACATTGATTAGGCCACTGATGGAAAATTGCATGCAATTCTTGTCTCCTTCCGAGCAGAAGGATGTTGTGAAACTTGAAAGGGTTCAGAAAAGTTTTACAAGGATGTTGCCAGGTTTGGAGGATTTGAGCTTTAGGGAGACGTTGAATAGCTTGGACTGTTTTCCCTGGAGCGTTGGAGGCTGAGGGGTGACCTTTATAGAGGTTTATATAATCATGAAGGGCTTGGATAGGATAAATAGACAAAGTTTCTTCCCAGGGGTGGGGGATGTCCAGAATTAGAGGGCATAGGTTTAGGGTGAGAGGGGAAAAATATAAAAGAGACCTAAGGGGCAACGTTTTCACGCAGAGGGTAGTGCATGTAAAGAATGAGCTGCTAGAGGAAGTGGTGGAGGCTAATACAATTGCAACATTTAAAAGGCATCTGGATGGATATTTGAATAGGAAGGGTTTGGAGGGGTATTGGCCAAGTGCTGGCAAATGGAACTACATTGGGTTGGTATATCTGGTCGGCATGGACAAATTGGACCGAAGGGTCTGTTTCCATGCTGTACATCTCTATGACTGTATGACTCTGCCCCACAGCTTTCTGTGGGAATGAGTTCCAAAGACACTCAACCCTTGGAGAAGAAATTCCTCCTCACCTCAGTCTTAAATTGGCACCCCTTCGTTCTGAGACTATGCTGTCTGGTCATAGATGCTCCCATGAGGGGAAACATCCTCTCAGCATTTACGCTGTCAAATCCCTTAAGAATACTTTGTTTCATTGAGGTCACTTTTCATTCTTCTAAATTCCAACGAGTAGAGCCTCAACCTGTTTAGTCTTTGCTATAAGACAATGCCTCCATGGTTCGAACCCTGCCATGGCAGATGGTGGAATTGGAATTCAATAAACATCTGGAATTTAGAATTGAATGATGACCATAAATTCATTGTCGATTGTTGGAAAAACTATCGGGTTCACGATTGTCCTTTAGGCAAGGAAATTGCCATCCTTACCTAGTCTGGCCTACATGTGACTGGACCCACACCAATGCAGTTGACTTTTAACTGCCTTTGAATGGGATGGGCAATAAATGCTGGTCTAGCCAGCAATGCCCTCATCCTGTGAATGAAAGAATAAACAAAACAGGAATTATCCAAGTGAACTTTCTCTGAACTGCCTCCAGTGAAATTGTATTGTTTCTTAAATTAAGGGTTGAAGACTGTTTATAGCAGTCAAGATGTGGTCTTACCAGCACTTTATATAGTTGCAGTAAGATTTCTTTACTCTGTTACTCCAACCCCCTTGAAGTTATCACTGTAAAGAGTGCCAGTCCTGAAGAGTGCAACATTTTAATTTGAGACCCACATTGTTGGCTGCAAGCTTTCCAAGACATCTGTATCATGATTAGCTGCATGATGATGTCCATGCTTAAGCACTGCCATCGTAAACAGGCAGAATGTAAACTTTATCAGATTTTCCATTTCCCCTATGAGCTAAAGAAATGATTAATTTATGTCAAGTTTAGTGTATCCTTACCATTGGCTATCATGTTAAAAGTGGGAGATCTATGGAGTTAGTGTTGGGTGCCGGCACTGTCCTGACACTCTTTATTATCTATTTCCATTGGAAATTATTAAGTTGAAATGACACTAAGCACTATGCTCCTTTTTCATTAATCCATCTTGCTGATATGAATGATCAGATCAAAAGCCCTGTAATTAACACGGTATCACAGTGCTCAGAACCATCCAGTGATTTGATAGATATCTGAGCAAAATGTCTTCTCATGGTGCTGTCTTCCAGTAACAGATACCCAGGCCTCTGCAAAGAGTGGCTCACCTGCCTGGATAGGGTCCTGAAAAGCTTCGAGTAACCATGGAGGTGTTTTCAAAATGCATATTTGTCACTTTAACTGCTGAGAGGGAAAGGGGATAAAATCAAGGCGAAGAAGAGTACAGGAAAGAGAAAAGCATGAGCAATATGACACCGTTGTGTTTTGTTGGTGCAAATGGGCTGCATGGTGTTTGTTGCCATTCTTCTACTTGAATTACAACAGACCACCAAGTTATGCAGAGTAGAACTAATAGCACAGAACAATTGGTTGCATAAGAATAATCCACAGACAACTAAGTATTGAAATTTATCACTCAGTGTGGGGCAAGAGGGAATATGTGCACCCATAGTGCTTTTACGGAGAAAGTTCCAGGATTTTGACCCAGTGATAGTGAAAGGGTGGTGATATATTTTCAAGTCAAGATGATGTGCGACTTGGATGCTCTGATACATTTCAGCTTTTGCCCTTCCAGGTAGTAGAGGTCATGGGTTTAAAAGATGCTGTCGGAAGAATTTTGGTTAATCTCTGCAGTGGAGCTTATAAATGGTATACATTGCTACTGCTGTGTGTCAGTGACAGAGAGAGTTTGTAGATCTGGTGCTAATCAAGCGATTTGCATGGTGTCAACCTTCTTGAGTGTTGTTGGAGTTGCACCCATTCGGGCAAGTGGGGAGTAATCCATCATACCCTGACTTGTGCCTTGTAGGTTGTGGACTGTCTTTGGGGAGTCAGGAGATGAGTTACTCCCCGTAGAACTTCAAGCCTCTTATTTGCTCTTGTAGCCACTGTATGTACATGGCTAGTCCAGTTCAATGGTAACTCCCAGATTGTTGATAGTGTGGAATTCAGCAATGGCAATGCCATTGGATGTCCAGGAGGGATGGTTAGATTCTCACTTGAGAAATGGAAATGGATATTGTCACGCATTTATGCATCACGTATGGTGCTTGTGACTTTTCAGCATCCAGGTCCAGCTGCATATGAACACAGGCTGCTTTAGTATCAGAGGAGATATCAATGGTATTAAGCATTATGTTTGAGAGCTCACCCACCTTACAATGACAGGAAGGTCATTGATGAAACAGCTGAAGGCGGTTGGGTCCAGGACACTCCTCTGAGGATCTCCTACAGAGATTTCCTGGGACTGAGATGGTTGACATCCATAACCATAACCATCTTCGTTTGTGTCAGGTATGACTCTAATCAGCAGAGACATGCCCATTGACTCCAGTTTTGCTGTGACTTCTTCATGCCACACTTGGCCAAATACAGTCTTGGTGTTAATAGTTGTCAGTTTCACATTTTCTCTGGCATTCATCTCTCTCATCCATGTTTGAGCCAAGACTGTAATGAGGCAGGAATTGAATATCCCTGATGAATCCCTGACAGTCAGTGAGCAGGTTCTTGCTGAACAGGTAGCCTTTGCTAGCAGTGTGCTAAGCAGGTGCTGTTTGATAGCATTTTTAACAACTCTTGCATCATTTTTCTGATGATTCTAGTCAATGTACAACATTGTCAGGTAGATCCTGGTGTTGCAGCTGCACTGGAACAGTGTTCTGGAGCTTACATCTGCAGTATTATTGCTGGATGTTCTCCTGTTTCATAGTTTTTTCAAGATCTAGTGACTTCACCTGTTCTTGATGTCATGAGGAGTAAATTGAATTGGCAGAAATCTGGCATCCATGATGCTAGAGACACCCACTTATCTACTGGATACTTCTGGCTGAAGGATTTTGATTTGGGGCAGTATTGCTGCATTGACTATACTTTTAAAGTGATGACCTGCTATCTTTTTCTGTTTTTTTTTAAACCAAAATTGGTGCTGTGCTGAATGAATGCAAACATTTGTATATTTGTACATTTTGGCTCCATGCTGTTTGATCCTCTTGTCAGTAATAATCATTAATGTGTGTGATATTGTTACAGTTCTTTTAACTCTCAATCTGTTTTGTAACATAACAAAAGAAAATTGCCATAATATTGTGGTGATTACTGTGGAAGATAGTGCTGTTCTTCAAAGATTTATTCAAAAATCTGTCTGTAAATATATTTTTAATACAAGATCATCAATACATTGAATTAAGTGAACAAAACTTTATCAAGGGATGAAATATTGACTGTATAGAAGTGAATAATCCTGAGTTACTAAACATTTAATACCAGTATAACTTGCTTGGAATAAGTTTCCAATGGTTTAGTTGTCAACATGGGTCTGAAACCCCTATAATTGTAGGCTTTATCATTGTCATATTGTATTGGTGCACCCGAGCATACAAGGATGAGTGCTTTCACTGAAAATAGATCCATTACAGAAAATACTGTTTTTTTGAGGGTTGATCTCAATCTCAAGACAGCTTTACCAACAACTGGTCACTGTTAAATTTCCAAGTACTTGCAACAAATTTAACAGTATGATCTCAATTTGAAAAGAAGACCAACATGCTAGAAATGTCTGCATAATTATCTTTATGTAAAGTCGTTCAAGAGTGAAAATACAATTGTGAAGTTTAATTGAAATAAATTTATAAAAGAATTATAACTGTGAATTTTTTTATTATGACGAATGCTGAATCTTAAAATAGATTATAATTAGTAGAGGTGTGTTAACCCAATAGCACAGCTGCATAATCCACTAACTTCCCAGCATTCCCAGTTTAGGAGCTGAGAAGGGATTGTCAAGGTGAGCAGTTAAAGTGAGCTATAACCAGGTAAGTAAGAGAACAGCATACAGCCATGTTGAGGAGTTTTGAAAGATTGCTTTCATTGTAATCTCCAACTGTTATTGTCAGTGGAATTGTGCTGAAGCATTAAAATTAATCTGCACTGAAGTCTGATTTATTAGTACACAGAATAAGGACACGGTGTGAAGGTAGTAACATGTTATTGAGTTAGTCAGAGAGATGTACTGCACAGAAACAGACCATTCGGTCCAACTCATCCATGCCGATCTGACGTCCTAAATAAATCTAATCCCATTTGCCAGCATTTAGCTCATAATCCTCTAAACCCTTCATATTCATATACCTATCCAACTGCTTTTTAAATATTATAATTATACCAGCTTCCACCACTTTCTGTGGCAGTTCAGTCCATATACGTACCACCCTCTGTATGAAAAAGTTGCTCTTCAGTCCCTTTTAAATCTTTCCCTCCCACCCTAAACTTAAGCCCTCTAGCTCTGGACTTCCCCATCCTAGAGAAAAGACTTTGTCTATTTGCCCTATCCATGATTGTATAAATCTCTACTGGGTCACCCCTCTGCCTCTGTGCTCCAGGGAAAACAGCCTCACCTATTCAGCCTCTCCCTATAGCTATGACTCCACTTTCAAGGAGCCTGCACTCCCAAGGGCGCTCTGTTCAGCAGACAAACTCCCCAGGGTTTGTCATTAAGCGCATATGTCTTTCCCTGATTTGCCTTTTCAAAACATCGCACCTCATATTTATGTAAATTAAACACCATCTGCTACGTCTCGGCCCATTGGCCCATCTGATCAAAATGCTGAGATATGTGTTGCTGGAAAAGTGCAGCAGCATCTTTATCAAGGGATGAAATATTTTGATCTCCAGCATCTGCAGTCCTCACTTTCGCCTGTATGCTGAGATAGCCTTCTTTGCTGTCCACCACACCTCCAATTTTGGTGTCACCTGCAAACTTTCTATAAACATACCTGCTATGTTCACATCCAAATCATTTATATAAATGACAAAAAGGAATGGACCCAGCACCGATCCTTGTGGCACACCACTGGTCACAGGCCTCCAGTCTGAAAAGCAACCCTCCACCACCACCCTCTGTCTTTTACCTTTGAGCCAGTTTTGTCTCCAAATGGCTAGTTTTCCCTAGATTCCATGAGATCTCATCTTTGCCAACCAGTCTACCATGAGGAACCTTGTCGAATGCCTTACTGAAGTTCAGTCACATTCACTGCTCTGCCTCTGCTCTTTGCTACTTCTTCAAAAAACTTAATTAAGTTAGTGATTCGCAATTTCCCATGCACAAAGCCATGTTGACTATCCCAAATCGGTCCTTGTCTTTCCAAGTCCATGTACAACCTGTCTGTCAGGGCTCCCTCCAACAACTATCCACCACCGATGTCAGGCTCACTGGTCTACAGTTCCCTGGTTTTACCTTATCATCTTTCTTAAACTGTGGCACCACATTAGCCAACCTCCAGTCTTCAGGCACCTCACCTGTGACTATCGATGATACAAATATCTCAGCAAGGGGCCTAGCAATCGCTTGCCCAGCCTCTCCGAGTTCTAGGGTACACCTACCTGATCAGGTCCTAGGGATTTATTCACCTTTATGCATTTTAAGATTGGCAGCACCTCCTCCTCTGTAGTATGGACATTTTTCAAGATGTTGTTATTTATTTCCCCATGTTCTATTTCTTCTATATCCTTCTCCACATTAAATACTGATGCAAAATACTCGTTTAGCATTTCTCCCCTCTCCTGCAATTCCACACATAGGCAGCCTTGATTATCTTTTAAGGGCCCTATTCTGTCCCTAGTTACTCTTTTGTCCTTGATGTATTTGGGGAATCCCTTTAGATTCTCCTTAACTGTATTTGCCAAAGCTATCTCATACCCCTCCTGATCTCCCTCTTACGTATACCCCTACTGCCTTTTAACTCTTCTCAGGATTCATAGCCTGCCTGCCTTTTTCTTGACCAAAATCTCGATTTCTCTAGTCATTCAGCATTCCATACACCTACCAGCCTTGTCCTTTACCCTAACAGGAACATACAGTCTCTGGACTCTCCATCGCAGTTTTGAATGCTTTCCATTTTCCAACCGTCCCTTTACCTTCGAACATTTCCCCCCCTCTCCCCTGTCCCACCCAAATCAATTTGCCTAATGCAGTCTAAATTGGCCTTCCTCCAATTCAGAACTTTAACTTTTAGATCCAGTCTATCCTTCTCCATCACTATTTAAAAACTAATAACATTATGGTCACTTGATCCCCATACTGCTCCCCACTATCACCACAGTCACGTACCCTGCCTTATTTCCCAAGAGTAGTCATGTTTAGCACCTTCCTTAGTATGTACATCCACATACTGAATCAAAGTTTTCTTGGACACATTCAACAAATTCCTCTTCATCCAACCCCTAATGCTCAGGCTGTCCTAAGGCTTTGTGCATGGGTAAGTTAAACACCCCTGCCATTACCATCCTACTATTCTTAGAGATAACTGAGATCTTCTTCCAAATTTGTTTCTGAATTTCTTGCTGACTATTGGGGGGTGGGGGGGGGGGGGGGGGATCTACAGTACAATAATCCCTTTCTTATTTCCCAGTTCCACCCAAATAACTTCCCTGGACGTATTCCCAGGAATTTCCTCTCTAAGTGCAGTCGTAATGTTATCCCTAATCAGAAACGTTACTCCGTCTCCTCTCTTGCCCCCTTTCTACCCTTCCAATAGCACTTATACCCTGGAACATTATGCTACCAGTCCTGTCCATCCCTGAGTCACATCTCTGTAATTGCTATAATGTTCCATATTCACTGTTGAAGATTTACAAAAAGAAAGAGCCACTTAGTTGCTCCCCAGTTGTCAGCTCTTCCCAAAAGTTTCTCCAAGGTCTACAGTTGGCTTACTTTTGCTCCTGATTATTATGTTTGTACGATCCACTCATTATCGTTGAAGGTGACAGCATTTTTAGTCTTTTTACCTAGCTAAATGTTATACAATGATTTAAAAATAAATAAATAAATCTAAGAGTTGACCAGTTTCTGGCATTTTTGAATTAATGGTTTATTAAGTTGTGACAGAATAGCGCACTTGTGTATGGCAACGTATCATTCAGGATTTCACTCTGTAAATTCAGAATTTTCATCTGGCCTCTGTTACATTGTGCACATTTAAAAAGCATTGGAAACTTTGATAAGGGCTACCTCATTTGGCATAATATGGTTATTTGGGGTAGACACTGTAATAGGGGATATTGTGAATAGCAACGTCAGACAGGTAACCTTTTTGAAATTTTTAAATTTTGCGAGGGAAGAATTACTTTGAGAGGCAATACCTTTAAGTGCATTTGCATAAATGGGAATTTTTTATTGTTAGTTTTGAAGAGGAATACTTTTAAACTTTTAACGTTTATCTTCAGACTGTGATGGAATTGGTACAGATGAGAAAACTGAAACGATGATTAATTGCGTGCATGGATGAAATGTGTTCCTTTTTACATGTCTTAAGGGCTTTTCCAGAAGTCCTGAGTGAATTTTGAATTTCTCAGCCAACTTATGGCTTTATTTCTGTTTTACAGTGGCCCATTAGATATGATAGGTGACTGCAAGATACCATTTTTGGATGAAATATACAAGATTGAGAGACCTGGAGCCGATCCGATAACACTAGCTGATGGACAATTTAAGAGTATGTGGCTATTCCTGCACGGGGAGAATTAAACAAAGCATTCAGTCACCCCTGTGGATGGTGTTTGATTCGAGAAATTGTTTTTGTTCCCATACCCTTTTTCTCCCCCTCCCCCTCTCCAGGGAAGAGTGGCCCTGAATGTAAATACTGCAAGGCGGATCCAGAGAAAGAATGCAGATTTTGCGCCTGTCGATTATGTGGTGGAAAGCAGGATCCGGATATGCAGCTGCTGTGTGATGAGTGTAATATGGCGTATCACATATACTGCTTGAACCCACCCCTCAGCAAGATACCAGATGATGAGGACTGGTAATTTTTTTATTTATTTATTGAGGGATGAGGAAAGGGAAGAACAGGAGACTCTTTAGGACTCATTCGTCATCACCAGTGACGATTTAGGTCTGACTCTGATTTTAACTAAAACCACAATTTCTGAGTGTGGAAGCTGGGTTTCGGCCAGTTGTATTGTGCAGATTTCTCTCAAGAGCAGCTTTTTCTGTACTAATAAGATCTGCAAGTAAATTGTAGTTACAGCTATAATGACAGCACTTATACCATTAGTGTCTCTGAATTTTACTTGTATATGACTAAAGAGGAATTTCACCATGACTTATGGTCAGTGCGACAAGATGATAAAGATGCACCAGAATTAAGAGCCAAAGTAAGCTATGGTAATAGAAGATGAAAATTTTATAAACGAAAGAGAGATTCCTGAATGCAGAGGCACACAGACTGAAGACTGAACAACTGATAGGACAGAAAAAGGGAGGTACTTTATCGACTAGTGTCGGAAGAGAGTAGTGCACAAAGTGCCACGGGCAACGTAGAGGATTTACGAAGCTAGAGGGTAACATAATGTTATGGACAAAATGGTGACAAAGGATTTTAAAATTCTCACATTTGGGGAGGTGGACAACCAGTGGATATTGACTTGACTATTACTTATCTCACCTGTGTGCTTATTTCTATCTGTAATTCTTATAATGTCTTCTACCATCAGACAATTTGAAATTGTTGTTTTTCAACCATTTGACTCCCTTTCACAGTTCCCTTGCCAGTGCGATTTCTGGCCCCCCCAACCTTCTACTCCTGGCTGAACTTATTCTTGCCTATGTATTTGCAATAACTTCCTGTTTTTCATCTCTAACATTCTACAGTTGTGGGATTTTCTAATTCTCCAAATCTCAGTTTTCTTGCCTTTGCCTTTGTGTGTATCTACTGCTTGACTTTTTTATTTTCCTAACTTTTTCTGCATACTTTAGTTTTATCATGTTATTTCTGCTAATGTTCCTCTATTAACATATTGTTTCCAATCTGTTTACTCCTATATCTGCTACAATATTTGTTTGTCTTTCAGTTTCTAGCCTAGCAAACCATTATAGCTGAAATATAGCTCTCATTGCTCTGACCTGAATTAATCTGTATTTCTAGAATCTTCTGTTAATCATTTCTCAATTTGGATATGTGCAGCATCTATTACTAAAACGCTTTGTTCCAAAAAGGGAATTTACTGTTGCTTCTTCTAGCATAGTCTCCTCTTGTGAATTTATAAATGGAAACAATTATTTTGGAGTATTTAGACCACTTTCCCACATAGTCTTAGAGAGACCGACTGATATAAACACTGATCCGTCCCAGTTCCAGACTCCTATCACAAAACATTGACCAGGGTCTCTATGTCCACCACCAACTCAGGCAGCAAATTCCAGGTAGGCCCCCACCTTCTGTGTAAAAACGTTTTTCCTCATGCCCCCTCTCATTCTTCTGCCACTAGGCTTGAATTGATGACCCCTGGTTTTTGAACTGTCTGCCAAGGGAAACCGTCTCTTCCTGTCTACTTTATCTCAACCCCTCACAATTCTGTATACCTCAAGTATATCACCTCACAGATTTCTCTGTTCCAAGGAAAACAACCCCAACATCTCCAAACTCTCCTCCATAGCTACAGTTCTCCAGCCATGGCAATATTCCAATAAATCTTCTGTTGCACTGTCTCCAGACCAATTCATCCTTCCTTTAATGTGGTGACCAGAACTGCACACAATTCTACAATTGTGGCCCCACCAGTGTCTTGTACAGTTTCATCATTATATCCTTACTCATGTGTTCTATACTTCTGCCAATGAAGGAAAGCATTCCACATGCCTTCTTTACAACCTAATCTACCTGTACAGTTAGCATGCACATCAAGATCTCTCACTTCTTCTATGTATTCCCTTCTACTGTTTGAGCTCCCTTGATGGACTCCAAGATGGAAGAGCAGTGTAGCACAGCAATGTGTGGGCTCCTACCCGGAGCTCATCTGCTGCATCTGTTTTTACTTTTATTCTCAATTTAATCTACTTACCTTCTGTGGAGAGTGGGTTTGCACGGTATGGAGGAGATCAGCGATGAGATGAGTGAGATACTCCAGCATCTGTGGTGGTGAGAACAGGCAGCATAAGACAGCAGCAAGAATAGGGTGCATTCAGCACCGACTGGAGGCGAGGACCGGTGTTGTCTGCTCAAAGAACTGCAATGTTGAACTTTTTATTTCTTTATTTTTCTAATTTATTCCTACGATCCTCTACCTAAGATTCTTTGTACCTAAGATGGCGCCGTAAGTGGCGACTTTGTAAACTTTTCACTGCATTTGTGAGTACATGACAATTAACCTAATCCTAATTCTGTTCCAAATGTAATACCTTACAATTATCAGAGTTGAATTCCATTTGACACTTTCCTGCTTGCTCCACCAGCCCATCTATATCATTTTGAAGCCTACAGTTATCCTCTATAGTGCCTACACGTGGTCTGTTTTTGTGCCAGTTTCCTAGTTGTGCCTCCCCCCATGTTCAACTCCATGACAAATCAGTTAGTTTTGAGGTTGGTTTTAACCTCAGCCTGTCTGTAGAAAGAGAAGTCACACTTATACCTATTCTCCTTATGGAAAGATGACGGGTAACCTTCAGTTGATTCCTAATAGGCTTTTTAGATGGAAGGTCATTTGGACTGCTGACAATTGACAATCGTGAGTTGGCTCAAGTCTGAGCTTTCACAAAATACAGTAGAGTTGACTGCAGTGCAATCTTAGTAAATCAGTGCTGTTATCTGTTGAGCGGTGGAGTAGCCCAATGGGCCAAGTGGCCTATTCCTGATCCCTAATTCGTGGAAGTGTCTACAATGTTACTTGCATTGAAGTCCCAATCTGAACCAGATTACCCAGAGAACTGGTTGGGAAAAGTCAGTCTTTTCTTAAACATAACTGCTCAAACAAATTCCAAGAGCGGGCCAAACACAAGTTGCTTATCTCTCCCCTATTTTTGATCAAGGCTTTAAGAAAATTAAAACCATTGGGAAAATGGAATGAAGTTTATGATTGAACTTGAAAGCACAATGTCTCATAAGTTATTTATGAAGATTTTATGCATCTTCAATGTCATTGTTGTTGATGTTAAATGTTGATCAGGCTTAATGTACCATGAGTTAATTTAAGAGAATTAACGCTGTCCGTTATTTAGTTGCGCTGTTGTGTTGTATTTCATTGTTTAGGTTCAATCGTTGGTTTTAAGTGACTTGTGGACTTGATTTTTTCAATAAAGCCTGGAAAATTGTGTACTTGTAGGTATTGCCCCTCCTGTAAGAATGATACAAGTGAAGTTGTGCGAGCAGGGGAAAAACTGAAACAAAGTAAGAAGAAGGCCAAGATGCCATCTGCCAGCACTGCAAGTCAGAGAGACTGGGGCAAGGTATGGAACACTTGTCCATTTCAGTTGAGTGCATGCACATTCAATTGTGGTGCTGTTTGTAAGTCGAAGAGTGTGGTGCTGGAAAAGCACAACTGGTGAGGCAGCATCTGAGGAGCAGGAGAATCGACGTTTTGGGCATAATCCCTTCATCAGGAATGAGGCTTGTGGGCCAAGGGGGCACATCTGACAGAAATTTGCCTGTACTTCCATACATGTCATCTACTGTATCCGTTGCACCTGATGTGGTCTCCTGTACTTTGGGGAGACAGGATGGCAACTTGCGGATCGTTTCAGAGAACATCTCTGGGACACTCGCACCAACCAACCCCACCTCCCTGTGCCTGAACATTTTAACTCACCCTTCCACTCCGAAGGGCATGCAGGTGCTCGGCCACCTCTATTGCCAAACCCTAACCACCCGATGCCTGAAGGAAGAGCGCCTCATCTTCTGCCTTGGGACCCTCCAACCTCATGAGAGCAATGTGGATTTCACCGGTTTCCCAATTTCCCCTGCCCCCACTTCATCCCAGTTCCAACCTTCCAACTTGGCACCAGCCTCTTGAATGGTCCTACTTGTCCATCTTCCTTCCCACCTATCTGCTCCATCCTCCTCTCCAACCTATCACTTTCACCCCCACCTTCATCTACCTATCGAATTCTCAGCCACCTCCCCCCAAGCCCACACCCGCTCATTTGCCTCTCAGTCTCCTTGGCCCACAATCCTCATTCCTGATAAAGGGCTTCTGCCCGAAACGTCGATTCTCCTGCTCCTCAGATGCTGCCTGACCGGCTGTGCTTTTCAAGCAGCACACTCTTCGACTCTGATCTCTAGCATCTGCAGTCCTCACTTTCTCCCTGCTTTTTGTAAGTGTCAGTTGGATTACTAATATACCTTTCATCGATCTATGTTGTCATTCAGGGTATGGCCTGTGTTGGTCGCACAAAGGAATGCACAATAGTTCCTTCCAACCATTATGGTCCCATACCTGGCACTCCTGTTGGCACAATGTGGAAGTTCAGAGTTCAGGTATGCAGTAGCATTCATTTGTTTATTTTTCACTTCTCAGCATAATATTCATTGTTAATTTTAATTTAGCCACAAGATTCAGAAATTTATAAATTCATGAGAAGTAGAACCTGTAAGTACAAATTCAGTCATAGAATCCTAGAAACCCTGCAGTGTGGAAGCAGGTCATTTGGCCCAATAAGTCCACAGCGACCCTCCAAAGAGCACTCCACCAGACCTACCCCTACTACTCTACCCCTGTAACTCTAAGACTATTTTAACATGGTCAGTCCACCTAACCTGCACATCTTTGCCCTGTGGGAGAAAACTGGAGCATCTGGCAGAAATCCATGCAGGTATAGAGAAAATATGCAAACTCCACATAGACAGTTACCAGAGAGTGGAATCGAACCTGGATCACTCGTGCTGTGAGGCAGCAGTGCTAACCTCTGGGCCACCATGTCACCCCAATGATTCTATTCTATGTTCAGTTTGTAGGAAGAACACAACTACCTATTACACCATGACACTTTACTAATTCAGTCTTGTTTTTAAAGAAGAAAATAAACATTTAATGCTTGTGAAGTCTTCCAGATATTTCAAATTTGACAACTTTACGCACAGAAGCACAAGACAGAATTACTGTTCTTCAGTACAATTCTGCCCCCATCATTATTAGCTAATCGTGATCTTTCTGGTTTAAGATTGAATTTTATAAAAGGATCAAGAACTTTGTCATTTCAACAATCATAGGCAAGGAAATATTGATTAAATCTATTGGCACACCTGAGGAGGGAGATTCCACAAAGATGAGCTTTTTGGGAGGAAATGAGAACATTACTTCCTGAAAATGACAATTTCTAGGGGTTCCTGCTAAACAAATGTTCCATATTAATGTTACCTAGTAAAAGCAGTACAATGCAACATTTGTGTCAAAGATCACTCTTCAGTTGCAGCTTCCTTGATGATCAATACAGTCCAAAGATGCATATGTTAGGTGGATTGGCTATGCTGAATTGTCTGACGTGTCCAGGGATATGTAAGCTAAGTGGGTTAGCCATGATAAATGCAGGGTTACGGAGATAGAAGAGGGGGCCGGGTCTGAGTGGGATGCTATTCAGAGGGTCAGTGCAGACTCAGTGCGTCAAATAGCTTATTTCTGCACTGCAGGGATTTGATGATTCTATGAATGCCTGGAAACATCCACTAATTTTGTCATTGTGAGGCAGTAATGGAGATCTGAGACCTGATGCTGCTACTATAATCATTGTGTTTAACGTCTTGTCACTGAAACATTGCCTATGGTACATGCATTAAATCTTTTGAGATAATGGATATTTTCACATCTCAGTAAAATTTTGTAGGTAGCTTTGTTCCTTGTCCTGGATGCAATGCTGTTTGGGATAAGGGGAAATCTGTGTACACTGTATCTGTTTATAGTGGATTCCACTTGTGAGGAAAAGTTCAAAATATCTTAATTTAAATTTTGTATGCTTCTGATACTTGTGGCTCAGAACAAATGGGTTGCATTGTCATCAGCTGATTTGGAGTACTGACCGTTAAGCTGCCTTACCCATAGTCTTTGCAAAACCTTGATCTGAAAGATGCCTTTCAAGATCAGGTTAATGACTGGTTTCAACCAAGCTTCCTGCATCCTGTTGCTCTTATTCTGGGCACATCTCATACATTGGTCACCTGGAATTGGATAAGAGCTAAATTCTAATGAAGCCACTCTGCTGGAAGAGGCTGTCTTTCTATACTGGATAGATTGCAAGCTGTGCTAGTTTAAGACTAAACTGTACTAACTGGAGAGCTAAAAGAAGCTGGTGCATTATTAAATCCAATGTTTATAACACCGAAGCCAGGAAGATTTTCACCATGCAGCAATCTGTAAATAGCTGTAAGACCTAGTTCGTTTTGATTGGTTCAATTAAAAGGGAAATTATGCAGGAGCTTTAATTGCTGATCCAATTCTGTTTCACACCATCAACATCTTTTTAAATAATCTCACTATTTTAGCCAGCGTTTTTTATGGGATTTCACCAGCGATCATGGTCCTAGGCTTTATGAGTGAACTTTACTCAGTTCACATGGTACCCTTAAGGATTCCATAGGGAATCAGACTGATGCAGCTGTGTCACTCTGTCATTACAGAAGTGTTGTTCAATGATGTAAGCAGTCTACAGACATCAGGAATGGTGGAAGCATTGTCTCTAATTTAGAATGAGTGCAGTTTTATCTCTGCTGTTTTGGATTCAGCAGCAGTTATCAGTATTCTGTACTGCAGTTGATGAATTCCGAAGTAGAATTTGTCATTTCTCACAAATTCTAAAAGCACTTCTTCACTTATCACAACACTGACTCCACATTAATCAAAGCGTGATAGACATATAGTGTCAGCTAGAGTACAGTAGGCATCTGTCCTTAGCCCCCTTTTCTCTGTTATTCCATGCGGTTCTCTCTCCTCCCCCCACCTCCACACACACACACACACACACACACACACACAGCTAGCAGGTAGTTTTAGATATTGAGGTATTGAGGAATACTAATTTTAACTTATTACCTCTTCTATCTACACAACAATGTTTAGAGTCATAGAGGTTTTACAGTGTGGAAAGAGGCCCTTCAGCCATTATGTCAATGCCGGTCATCAAACATCCATTTTTATTTACCATTATTATAGTAGAGTATACTAAGCCTTTATACAGGAGTATTATTGAACTAGATTTAATACTGGCTCAGCTGGAAAATATTAGAGCTTAATGTCATGGATCTTGGGCAGTGTCTTAAAGGTAGAATGAGATATAAAGAGGCGGAGAGATTTATGGACGGAATTCTAGAATTTAAGACCATAAGATATAGGAGCAGAATTAGGCCATTCAGTGCATTGCGTCTTTTGTGCCATTCAGTCATAGCCAATATGTTCCTCAACTCCATTCTCCTGCCTTGTCCCTGTAACCCTTGATCTCCTTACAAAACACAAATCTATATACAGGGAACCTCGATTATCTGAATGAGATGAGTGGGCACTATTTTGTTCGGATAATCGATTATTCGCTTAACCAACTAAATGCCTTTCCTCTGGGGTTTGGAGTTTTTAAAGTCTGCTCCCTGTTCAGGAGACTAGCAGCAGCACATAGCATGCAAGACCCCATCCCCAACATCGCCTCCAACACCGACCCAGTTGCCCACACTGCAACCCCGTCCCACCATCCAACACCGCTCCCAACCCCATCCAACATCGCCCCCCTGTCCAACCCCGCCCCCTCTCTGGGGCAGCCAGACTGTACACTAACAACAAGACTGCTGCTGCTGCAGGTGCCTTTGTGTGGTAAGTCTCCAAATAGAGCGCGCGCATACAAACACACACAACTTTTTATCTGCAACTTTTTGACAGGTTCAACGTTTTCCCTGTACAGGACAATGTTGGAGAGATTATCTGGGGACAGTGGTTTAGAGTACACCCCTCTGTAGAACTCCAGGGAAAGTGTTGGGAGAGAGAGAGAGAGCAGGAGGTCAATCATTTGGAGATGCTGCCTGTTTAATAACTAAACAAAAGGTGCACGCACTGTTGGAAACGTGTCTTCTATCGGGACCTCGAGATCTCCTTCGGATAATTGGTATTCGGATAATCGAGGTTCCTCTGTATATCTGTTTTAAATATACATAATGACTTGGCCTTCACAGCCCTCTGCAGCAATGATTCTACAGATTAACCATCCACTGAATGAAGAAATTCCTTCTCATCTCAGTTCTAAATGGTCATCCCGTCATTCTGAGCCTGTGCCCTAAGAGTCTAGTCTCTCCTATTAGTGGAAATATCTTCTCAACATCCACTCTATCTGGGCTTCTCAGCATTCTGTAAGTTTCATTGAATCCCTCTAATTCTTCTAAACTCCAATCAAGTGCAGACCCAGACACTTCAACCTTCTCATATGTCAAGCCCTTCATCCCAGAATCATTCTTGTAAACCTCCTCTCCAATGCCAACACATCCATCTTGGATGAGATTGTGGAGTACTTGGGGATCAGAACTGCTCATGATATTCTAAATGCGGTCTAACCAGAGCCATGTATAGCATCTGCAGTACATTTTTGCTCTCGCATCTAGCCCTCTGAGATGAATGCAAACATTGCATTTGCAATCCTAATTGCCAACTGAATCTGCATGTTAACTTTAAGAGCATCCGAAATTAGAACTCCCAAGTCTTTTTGTGCTTCAGATTTCCGAAGCCTTTCCCCATTTAGAAAATAGTCTACTCCTCTATTCTTCCTACCAGAGTGCATAATCTCACACTTTCCCACGTAGTATTCAATCTGCCACTTCTTCACCTACTCTCTTCACCTGTACAAATCCTTTCATCTATCTTTGTGTCAATTGCAAACTTAGCAACAACACTCAGTTCCTTCATCCAGATCATCAGTGTATAACGTGAATAGCAGTGGTCCCAATGCGGACCCCTGCAGAACTTCACTAGTACTATCTGTCATACTGAAAAAGACCTCTTCATTCCTATTCCCTGCCTTTTGCCAGTCAGCCCTCCTCTATTCAGAGTCCATACAGTGTGATGCTAGAAAAAGCACCATGTCAATACCTTGCCCCCCCCCCCCCCCCCCCCCCCAAGTACACCTTGGCAAAGGCCTTATGGAAATCCAAATAGATCATGTCCACTGCCTGTCCTTTGTCTAACTTGCTCATTATCTCATCAAAGAATTCCAATAGATTTGTCAGACGTGACTCCCTCTTGACCAAGCCGTATTGACTCAACTCTATTTTACCATGTACTTCAAAGTACACCGCAATCTCATCTTGGAACCTAGGCTGGTGAAGCCACAGGCACCAATAGCAGAACAGTTATGTTAAAAGGCTGGAGTTGGAAGAATGTAGATATTTGGTAGGGTTGCAGGGCTGTAACTAATTAGAAACATGCGGAAGTTTTCTTAATCAAAGGCAATCAATTCAGTGAAAAGTAGTGGTAAGACAGAAGATTGGGCAGAATATATATAAAAAAAAACAAAGAATAATAAGGAACAAGAAGTGAGAGAACAAGAAGAAACTATTTAGAAGTGCAAAGACAAAATGTAAAAAATTTCTACAAGTACTTAAGAGAAAAGTATCAATGATCCTTTAGATAACGCGTTTGAGGAATTAACGATTAATAAAGAAATGGTGAATGAAGTTAACAATAGATATTTAAACCTCTCCAATATAGGGGATACAATGCTATCTGAGAAACAGTTATGAATTATGAAGTGAAAGGGAGGAACTTAAAGCTATTTCAATTGCCAGAGAAGGGGCCCTGAGAAGCTAATACGATTAAAAACTGATACATCTTCAAGTTCTGATGAATTTCATGTTACTGAGTTTAAAAAATAAAGTGGCCCTTAAAATAGAAAGATGCATTAGTTTTAATTTTCCAATATTTATTAGATCCTGGAAAGTACTTTTGAGATTGGAAAATAGCAATTACAACTCCTCTATTCAAGTTAAAAAAGGAGACATTAAGAAGGACACTACAAGCGAGTTAGCTGAACATCTGTCAAAGGCAAAATGGTCGGATTTTTAATTAAGGAGGATAGAGTGAGGTTTTTAGAAAGTCTGAGTGTAATCAGAGTCAACATTATTTTGTGAAAGGGAAATCATATTTAACTGATCTACTCAAGTCCTTTGAGGAAGTAACAAGCAACATGGATGAAGGGAAACCTGTGGGAATGTTGTAGTTGGGTATCTGGAAGGCATTGGGCAAGGCGCCACATTAAAGATTACTTTGCTAAATAGGAAATAATGGTGTAGTTGATAAGATATTAGCTTGGAAAGAGGATTAACAAACTGACAGAAAACAGGCAGAAATGTACATAATTGCCAAAGGTGGTCAGGTGAAAGGATAGCATGGTGGCTCAGTGGTTAGCACTGCTGCCTCTCAGCACCGCTGCCTCTCAGCACCAGGAATCCGGGTTCAGTTCCGTCCTTGGGCTGTGTGAGTTTGCATGTTCTCCCAATGTCTGTGTGGGTTCCTGCCAGGTGCTCTGGTTTCCTCCCATTGACCAAAGATGTGCATGTTAGGTGAATTGGCCACGCTAAATTGCCCATAGTGTTCAGGGATGTGTAGGTTAGGTGTGTTAGCCATGGGAAATGTAAAATTATTGGGGAAGGGTAGGAGGATGGGACTGGGTGGGATGATCTTCAGAGGATTGCTGTGGACGTGTTAGGCCGAATGGCCTGTTTCCACACACTATGGATTCTATGGAAAAAAGCAGTGCTGGGGCCTCAACTGTTTACAATCAGACTTTGTGAAGGGACTAAATGTATTGTTGCTAAATTTGCTGATAATGCAAAATTGGTTATGAAGCTAAGTCATGAAAAACGCACAGAGTTTGCAAAGGGATATATTTAAGTTATTTTACACCACTGGAACAGGCGGGACTTGAATCCCTGCCTCCACACTTAGGGTTGGGGATGCTTCAATGATTTACATCATTGGCGTTTAGGAGTATGAGAGTGTGATTTTTGAATCGAAAAGTCCCCTCAGAATCTTATATAAGGTGCATGTTGAAAGGATATTTCTCATTGTGGGAGAATCTGGAGGACCCAGGTTAAAAATAAGGGATCTTCCATCTAAGACAAACATTGGAACCTTTTTGAGGCTCAATCATCAAGGGAACTGTATTCAAGATTGATCGAGACCGATTTATTGAATATTTTAAGGTAGAAATAGATAAATTATGGACTAACAAAAAAACCAAAGGTTATCGGAGTAGATGGGAATGTAAACTTAAGTCCATATTCACAGTGGTCATCAGGGTTTTATTGAATGATGGAGTAGACTGGAGGGTCTGAATAGCCTACCTATGCCCCTAATTTGTAAGTAACTGCTCATTCTTGTTAAGACGCTTAAAACCTTATGTCAGACTGTTATAATATCTCCTTACATGGCTTGGTATCATACCTTGTTTTATAATGTTCCTGTGAAGTGTCTTGGTTTGCTTCATTTCATTAAAGGTGATATATAAATTTAGGTTATTGTTATGAAACAACTTCTCAAGATAACCACATTTTGCTATAGCGTTGAAAGGATTACATATGTCTGTACTCACGTGTAATGCAAATCTTCAGTTTAATTTCGCAGAGAACAATTATGCATGATGCTCAATCTAAGCTCTTCCTCATCACCAGTTTGTATCCTAAAATATGGGTTATAAGATTCCACTCAGTATTTAACCAGGGATGTACAGCACAGCAATGTGTTTAGGGCTTGGCTATGTTTGGATTCCTGGAAAATATCAGCTTCAGGATTTCTGCTATTGTATGCATTTCGTTAACGTGAATTGGCTGTAATGTGATTGACAAATTGGGGACACTGTTTCTAAAGTGCAAACTTCTAAAATATGTGTTGGCTGTAACGCGATTATATCGCCAACACTTTAAGAACTGTTTCTAAAGAGTGATTTTTCTATAATGCAGGGTTGCACAAGAATGCAACCATCATGTTATAGAAGAACTATCTGTAGATAGCTGCAGTGAGGCAGCATAAATAACAACAAATTCTGGTCGCATTTCTTGCATATTCATTGTAGTGATTTGTGTTTTTTTGCCCTGTGTTACATAAAAAGTTTCAGTTGTAGGAAAGAAACAAACTAAATTGCAGAGTGTAATTTCAATGAGTAACAGGATTTTAAAATTTAAACCAATTTGGAGATTTTGATCATTTTATTGCTTTGAAGAGGTCTCTGGGACCACTTATTTATTTGGATGTTTGAGTTTTCAGTTTTCTTAAAGTTTTGTAGTTTGGCTCTACTTAAATTTTAGGAAGTTGTGTATATTTTCCTGGAATTACATCTCCCTCACTAAGTTCTTTTTGAGAAATGCATAAAGCAAATGAAGCATATCTGTTTCTATAGGTGTTTTTAGTAGCAAGTCAATACAGTAGTAATTCCATGGAATTCTTTAGTATGGAGAGCTTTTGAGGCTGGATTGTTGTAGTACATTCAAGATTGAGATCAACAGATCTTTGCTCAGTTAAGAAATCAACAGTTAACAAGAAAAGGCAGGAAAGTGGTGTTGAGGATTATCCTATCAACTGTGATCTTATTAAATGGCATAGCAGACTCAATGGGCTGAATGACCTACTTCTGGCCCTCTAGCCTATGGTCTTATAATTGTACATCTTCTAAATTTAAATTTGTGAAATGTTCTGTCAAAAGGCTTATTTGGGCACACTTAGCATTTTAAATCTGAGATCATTTCTTGGTTTCAGTTGGGTCTTATTGTTTTTTGTATGGTCACAAAGTAAGAACAGTGGAAATGACGTTCCAATTTATATTTTTAGTACAACCTCAAGTTGATCTTTTTTTCCCCAGAACAGCATAAACATTTTCAATTGTGACGTTTTTTTTGCAATGGCCCAAGGCAAAGTAATGACTAATTCATTGGTGAATATCCAATGACTAATTAAATGGTTTCTACACTGCTAAGGCTTTTGGAAAAAAAGGAACAGGTTAAGTCTTGTTCAACCTGGTATGTAATCAGATTCCACTTATAGTATATTTAAGGGTACCACATTTGAGATACACCACATACAGTCACTAAATTTTACTATTTAGTTACAGCTGCAACATAGGGCACTACCATTTACAGCTCATCCCTAACAACTGTTAAAATATCTCTGGATTTTTCTCTATCCCAAGTTCCCGCCTTTCAGTGGTTTCTAAAATATGTGGAGGATGTCGAGTGAAGCAGAAGGTTTTATTACTTGCTTGGTATTACAATCATTCTTAAATTATATATGTAGCCAATCCTTGCGATTGCATTGTTCCAGAGAAGAAGTGGTTAATTAAAGTTGGTTAATTTCAATTTGACTTTGAATCACAATGAATGGGCATCATTAAGTAGAATTATATCAAATAGGGAAGACAGAAATGGACAATTCCTCTGCTAATGCTCCTCTCCAGCTACTACCGACTGGTCCCACCTAACACTGTTAGCATAACCCTGTGTTCCTTTTATCTTTATGTTTATCCTCTTTCTATACCATTCACCACAACTACTCACTGGAATTGAGTTTCATATTCCCACCACTCCCTGGGTAAAGAAGTGATTTCTGAATTTTCTAGATTTTCTCATAATCATTTGGAATTGGCTAATGAATAGCTGGGATCATTTTCAGAGTAATTTTGAGGATTTCAACTTATAAATAGTGAAGTGATGGGGCCACGAATATTTGCAATATATATTAATGATTTGGATGAGGAAAACTTATGTACTGTAGAAAAGTTTGTGTATGACATAAAATAGGTCAGAAGGCAAGTAGTGAGAAAGACACAGAGACTGCAGAAGGATATAGACAGGTTATGTGAGTGGGCAAAAGCTTGACATTGGACTATAATATGGGCAAGTGGCTTTTTGGAGCAGTTTGTGGTGGAGTCCACTAGGGAACAGGCAATACTGGATTTAATGTTGTGCAACGAGGCAGACTTGATAATGATGCTTAAGGTGAAGGTCGTGGGCGGCACGGTGGCACAGTGGTTAGCACTGCTGCCTCACAGCGCCAGAGACCCGGGTTCAATTCCCGACTCAGGCGACTGACTGTGTGGAGTTTGCACATTCTCCCCGTGTCTGCGTGGGTTTCCTCCGGGTGCTCCGGTTTCCTCCCACAGTCCAAAAATGTGTAGGTTAGGTGAATTGGCCATGCTAAATTGCCCGTAGTGTTAGGTAAGGGGTAAATGTAGGGGTATGGGTGGGTTGCGCTTCGGTGTGGACTTGTTGGGCCGAAGGGCCTGTTTCCACACTGTAATGTAATCTAATCTAATCTAATCCGAACCCTTAGGAGGCAGTGATCATAATATGATTGAATTTACTCTGCAATTTGAGAGGGAGAACAAAGAATGAGCGGTAACGGTATTACAGCTGAATAAAGGCAACTACAGAGGCATAAGGGAGGAGCTGACCAGAATTGACTGGGAGAGGAGCCTAGCAGGCAAGACAGTGGAACAGCAATGGCAGGAGTGAATTACTCTGTGAGTAATTCAGGAGACACAGCAGAGATTCATCCCGAGGAAAAAGAAACATTGTACAGGGAGGATGAGGCAACCATGGCTGACTGGGGAAGTCAGGGATAGCAAAAAAGCAAAAGTGAAAACATATAATGTGGCGAAAGACAGTGGGAAGAATTGGAAAGACCAATAGAGGGCAACAAAAAAAGAAATAAGGAGGGAGAAGATGAAATATGAGGGTAAGCTAGCCAATAATATAAAGGAAGACAGTAAGAGTCTCTTTTAGATATATAAAGGAAAAAAAAAGAGGCAAAAATGAACGTTGGACCACTGGAAAATGATACTGGAGAGATAGTAATGGAGAACAAGGAAATGGCTAAGGAACTGAATAATTACTTTGCGTCAATCTTCACGGTGTAAGACACAAGTTTTATCCCAAAGATTGAAGAGAATGAAGGTGCAGATCTGAGTATGGTGGTCATCACCAAAGAGAAGGTGCTAGGAAAGCTGAGTGGCCTGAAGGTGGATAAATACTTGGACCAGGTGGACTACACCCCAGCGTTCTAAGGGAGATAGCTGAAGAGATAGTGGAGGCGTTAGTGGTGAGCTTTCAGGAATTGCTAGAATCAGTGAGGGTCCGAGAGGACTGGAAAATTGCTCATGTAACCCCCCTGATTAAGAGAAGAGTAAGACAAAAGGTGGGAAATTATAGGCAAATTAGCTTAACCTCAGTCGTTCGTAAGATTTTGGAGTCCATTGTGAAGGATGAGATTTCTGAATACTTGGAAGTGCATGGTAAAATAGGGTAAAGTCAGCATGGTTTCATCAAGGGACGGTCATGCCTGACAAATCTGATAGAATTCTTTGGTCTAACCTGCTTGTTATTTCCTCAAAGAAAGCCAATGGATGTTATCTATCTGGAATTCAAAAAGAATTTTAGCAAGGTGCCGTACAGGAGACTACTGAGTAAGATAAGGGCCCATGGTATCAGAGGCAAGGTGCTAGCATGGATAGACGCCTGGCTGTCTGGCAGGAAGCAGAGAGTGGGGATAAAAGTGTCTTTCTCAAGATGGCAGCTAATGACAAGTTCCACAAGGCTCAGTGTTGGGACCACAACTTTTCACTTTATACATTAACGATTTAGGTGAAGGAACTGAGGGCATTCTGGCTAAGTTTGCAGACTTTCCTCAGATATGTAGAGGAACAGGTAGCACTGGGGAGACTTCAGAAGGATTTGGACAAGTTAGAAGAGTGGGCAAAGAAGTGGCAGATGGAGTATGACATGGGAAAGTGTGACACCATGCACTTTGGTAGGAAGATTGGAAGCATGGACTGTCTTCTAAATGAGGACAAAAATCAGAAGTCTGAAGTGCAAAGAGGTTTGGGAATTCTATTTCAGGATTCTCTCAAGGTAAACTTGCAGGTTGAGTCAGTAGTTAGGAAGGCAAATGCAATGATGGTATTTATTTTGAGAAGGTTTGAATATGAAAGCAGGGATGTACTTCTGAGGATCTAGAAGGCCTTTGGTTAGACAACATTTGAAGTTTTATGCACAGTTTAGGGCCCCATGTCTCAAGAAGGATGTACTGGCCCTGGAGCGTATTTAGAGGAGGTGCATGACAATGGTCTCAGGAATGAAAAGCTTAACATATGAAGAACGAGGGTGTAGGTTTGCTAGCTGAGCTGTAGCTTTGATATCCAGACGTTTCATTACCTGGCTAGGTAACATCATCAGTGGCGACCTCCAAGTGAAGCGAAGCTGTTATCTCCTGCTTTCTATTTATATCTTTCTCCTGGATGGGGTTCCTGGGGTTTGTGGTGATGTCATTTCCTGTTGATTTTCTGAGGGGTTGATAGATGGCATCTAGATCTATGTGTTTGTTTATGGCATTGTGGTTGGAGTGCCAGGCCTCTAGGAATGCTCTGGCATGTCTTTGCTTAGCCTGTCCCAGGATAGATGTGTTGTCTCAGTCAAAATGGTGGGTTTTTTTCATCCGTGTGTAGGGATACGAGGGAGAGAAGGTCGTGTCTTTTTGTGGCTAGCTGGTGTTCATGTATCCTAGTGGCTAACTTTCTTACTGTTTGTCCTACGTAGCATCTGTGGCAGTCCTTGCATGGAATTTTATAGATGACGTTGGTTTTGTCCATGGGCTGTACTGGGTCTTTTAAGTTTGTTAGTTTTTGTTTGAGAGTGTTGGTGGGTTTATGTGCTACTAGGATTCCAAGGGGTCTCAGTAGTCTGGCTGTCATTTCTGAAACTTCTTTGATATATGGTGAGGTGGTTAGGGTTTCTGGCTGTGTTTTGTCTGCTTGTCGTGGTTTGTTCTTGAGGAATCTGCACACTGTGTTTTTTGAGTATCTGTTCTTCTTGAATACGTCATACAGGTGATTCTCCTCTGTTTTTCGAAGTTCGTCTGTGCTGCAGTGTGATGTGGCTCGTTGGAATAGTGTACTGATACAGCTTCGTTTGTGTGTGTTGAGATGGTTGCTGGTGTAGTTGATTATTTGGTCAGTGTTTGTCGGTTTTCTGTATATGCAGGTTTGTAGTTCTTCCAAATACTCGTGTATATATTTGACTATATTTGAGACTGAGATAGATAGGTTCTTGAGAATCAAGAGTTATAGGGAGAAAGTGGAAGAATGGGATTGAGAAACTTAACAGCCATGAATGAATGGCCTAATTTCTGCTCCTATGATCTTATGGTCATATGGAAATAGGAGTTATATATGCTGGCAGGAAAAATAGAGCAGCCGAATAGTATCTAAATGGAGAAAGTCCACAAAAAACGGCACAACCAACATTTGGGGGTCTTCATGCATAAATCATGAAAAGGTAATACACGTTCTGTGAGTAATACGAAAGGCAAATGTAATGTTAGCCTTTTATTTCAATGGGAATAGCGTAAAGTAGTATGGAAGTCTTTCTAAAACTGTGCAAGGAACCAGCTAGACGACATGTGGAATATTGTGAACAGTTTTGACCCTGTTATCTAATGAAAAAATATACTGGCATACGAGCCGGACCAGAGAAGGTTTGCTAGGTTGATTGTGGATATAGAAGGTTGTCTTATGAGGAAAGAAAGGCAACTCACCATTGCTTTCTCAAAGGCACTTAGGGGTGAGGAATAAATGCTGGCCTTGCCAGCAGCACCTTTTAGAAGGTCTCAAATGAAAGGCCATTTAGAAAGCTCCATGAATTCCGATTGCTGCCCTTGTCTACTTTCTCTCTCTCTCTCTCTCTCTTTCTCTCTCTCTCCCTCCCCCTCTTTCTCTCTCTCTCTCCCTCCCCCTTCTCTGTCTCTCTCTCTCTGCCTCTTGAAAGGATTCACTGCCACAGGTTCCAGAATGTTATTATCAGCATAGATTTAGATCCTAAGTCACACTATCACTGCCAGGCTGCAATGTTGTGGTAATTCACATGAGCTTATCATTTGGTTTTGTCCACACCTATCTGTGTTACGCAGAGATCATTCCCTCTGTGGCTCCCTCATTAGGTACACGCTCCCCACCAACCCATAAGCTCTACTTGGCATCTTCCCCTGACACCGGATAAGGTGCAAAACCAGCGCCCATATCTCCCCCTCACACCTCTGTCCAAGGCCGTAAAGCATCACTTCAACTCTGGTAGAGATTTTCCTGCACATCCTCCCACCTCATTTTTTGTGTCCGTTGCTCACAGTGTGGTATCCTCTGCATCAAAGCGACTAAGTGGAGTGATTCAGGGAACATCTCTGATCCACACGCACCAAACAACCCCGCCATCCCATGGCCAACCACTTCAACTTTCCCATATACTCCCCCAGGAAAATGTAAATCCTGGGCCACCTCCACCGCCAAATCAAAGCCACCCTGAAGGAAGAATGCTTTATCTTCCACCTTGGAACCCTCCAACCACACGGCATCAACACTGACTTCACCAGTTTCCATACTCCCCAACCCCTACCTCATCCCAGATCCAATCTTACAACTCGGCATGACCCTCTTGACCTGTCCTACCTGTTGATCTTCTTTCCCTCTTATCCATTCTACCCTCCCCACTGACCTATGACAATCACCTCCGACCTGCATCCTTCTATCACCTACCCTCCCCACCCCCACTCAGCTCCATATTTATTTCTCAGTCCCCTTCCCCCTGTTGATGAAAGGTTTATGCCTGAAACGTTGACACTCCAGCCCCTCGGGTACTACCTATCCTGCTTTTCCAGCGCCACACATTTTGACTCTGACTCTCCTGCATTTGCAGTCCTCACTTTCTCCTAAGGTAAACTACACTTCTGGAAAGTTTTAAGGAAACATATTTTACAAGGAAGGCAACTCTTATATAGGTAATCTACTTTAGTTCTAAATTACCTTAAGGTTATGTGGAAAGTATGCTTCAAATATGTTGTTTTGGTGAAGAAGTATTTGCATCACCTTTTGCACCTGGCATCTTGGTATGTAAGAGGTTGAGCATCATATTAACTGTTGCATAGAAGGCATGGGATTGAGGGTGATTTTGTGGTTTGGACCAGACATTGGCTGTCATTGATGGGAGATGTTCATCCTGGAGTTCAGTTACTCGTGGTATACCGCAAGGATCTGTTTTGGGGTCAGTGCTGTTTGTCAATTTTATAAATGACTTGGATGAGTGCATAGAAGGATGGGTGAGTAAATTTGCGGATGACAGTAAGATTGGTAGAGTTGTGGATAGTGCTGAAGGATATTTCAGGTTACAGAGGGACATAGAAACTGGGCTGAGAGGTGGCAAATGGAGTTTAATGTGAAAAAGTGTGAGGTGATTCACTTTGGAAGGAGTAACAGGAGTACTGAGTACTGAGCTAATGCTAAGATTCTTAATAGTGTAGATGAGCAGAGAGATCTTGGTGTCCATGTGCATAGATCCCTGAAAGCTGCTACCCAGGTTGATAGTGTTGTTAAGCAGGCTTATGGTGTGTTAGCTTTTATTGTTCGAGGGATTGAACAGCTGCAGCTGTACAAAACTTTGACAGCACTTGGCGTATTGCATGCAGTTCTGGTCACCACATTATAGGAAGGATGTGAAAGCTTTGGAAAAGGTTCAGAGGAGATTTACTAGGATATTGTCTGGTATGGAGGGAAGGTCTTATGAGGAAAGGCTGAGGGACTTGAGGCTGTTTCCATTGGAGAGAAGGTGGTGAGAGGTAACTTAATGGATGATCAGAGGATTAGATAGGATGGACAGTGAGACCCTTTTTCCTTGGATAGTGATGGCCAGCACGAGGGGACGTAGCTTTAAAATGAGAGGTGATAGATATAGGACAGGTGTCAGAGGTAGTTTCTTTACTCAGAACGTAGTAGGGAAGTGGAATGCCCTGCCAGCAACAGTAGTAGACTTGCCAACTTTAAGGGCATTTAAATGGTCTTTGGATAAACATATGAATAAAAATGGAATAGTTTGGTTAGATGGGCTTCAGATTGATTTCACAGGTCGACACAACATCGAGGGCCGAAGGGCCTGTAATGTGCTGTAATGTTCTATGTATTATAGCTGCCGCTAGGCACAGTTTCAGAGTTACAGGTTGCCTAACCAACAAGATGTAGTCTTCCATATAACCCATTCCGTGTTTTAATATGTGAACAATTTGCATGATTCAAGAATATTCAGAATGTGATCTATCTTATGGACTGATTAGTTATTGTTTAAAATTAAACTTCATGCTATAAATGAGAGACCTTTTTGAGATCATATTACTGATTTTGTTTCTATTTATAGTTCTGTTAATGTGAAACGACTAATTCAAGATAATTACTGCTCATCTATCTATGGATAACTCGACAATGTGACCTTTCTTAATTGTTTAAAATCTGAATGCTTTATTGCTGCAAGGTGAGTGAAGCAGGTGTTCACAGGCCACATGTTGGAGGGATTCATGGACGAAGTAATGATGGAGCCTACTCTCTGGTGCTAGCTGGTGGCTTTGAGGATGAAGTGGTATGTAGCTAAGACAAGAAACTATATGTAATTAATCGTGTAGCATTTGTTGAAAAGAATCCATGGGCATTGATGCACAACAATTATCTGAGTAGTTAAGAGAGTGTTCTCTGTCTCTTTGACATACTCTCTTCCACAACACACTCTCAAACCTCATTGCGTCACATACTCGGTCTCTCACATGTTGTTTCACAAGCACCCTCTCTCCCTTTCGTACTATGTCTCACCTGCATGTTGTTTATCGCACGTGCTCTCTGTAACGCACATTTTCTCAAATACTCTCTCTCACTCATGCACTCTCTCACAGATGCAGCTTTCGCTCACTTATTCACTGACACTCATTCATAGATTTTCACTCATTCATATTACACAGTCTGTCACTTAGATACGAATACTCTTTCTCTCAGACTCACCCTCCCTCATAGGTGTACTGTTCATCTCACTCAGCTGCTGTCTGTTCACAATTTCACTTAAATATCCCCACTTCTACTTGCACACTCTCATTCTCAGTCACACATATGTTTTTGCTCTCATTCTCAGACACACTACTGCTCTCTTAGTATGACCCCCAAATATTTATTGTGGAACGATTATGATTTTGTTTGAGAGACTGCGTACATGCATGCAAAGATCCTAATAATGTTGAAATGAGTGTTATCGATTCCATAAGACCATAGACCAGAAGACATAGGAGCAGAAATTAGGACATTTGACCCATTGAGTCTGCTCTGCCACTCAATTGTGACTGATAGGTTTTTCAACCCAATTTTCCCACTTTCTCCCTGTAACCTTTGATCCCCTTGGCAATGAAAAGCTTATCTATCTCTGTCTTAATTATACTCAAATGACCTGGCCTCCACAGCCTTCTGTGGCAATGAATTCCACAGATTCACCACTCTCTGGCTAAAGAGGTTTCTCCTTATCTCTGTTCTAAAGGACCTTCCCTTTACTCTAAGGCTCTGCCCTTGGGACCTCATCTCTTCTGCAAATGGAAACATCTTCCCAACGTCCACTCTGCCAAGGCCGTTCGGTATAAGTTTCAGTCAGATCACCCCTCATCCATCTAAACTCCATTGAGTATAGTCCCAGAGTCCTCAAACGTTTCTCACATGTTGAGCCTTTCATTCCTGGGATCATTCTCGTGAACCTCCTCTAAACCCACTCCAGGGCCTTCCTGAGGTATTGGGCCCAAAATTGCTCTCAATTCTCTAAATGTGTCTGACCAGAGCTTTAGAAAGCCTCAGAAGTACATCCTTTTATATTCTACTCCTCTCAAGATGAATGACAACATTGAATTTGCCTTCCTAACCAACGACTCATCCTGCAATTTTACCATAAGAGAAACCTGGACTAGGACTCCTCAGTCTCGCACTTCAGATTTTTGAATTTTCTCCTCATTTAGCAAATAGTCGTACCTGTATTCTTCCGACCAAAGTGCATGAACTCATACTTTCCTACGTTGTATTTCATCTGCTACTTCTTTGCCCTCTCTCCTCATCCATCTAAATCTTTCTGCAGCCTGTCTGCCTCCTCAATACTACCTGCCCCTCCACCTATCTTTGTATCATCTGCAAACTTACCCAGAATGCCCTCAGTCCCTTCATCTCGATCATTAATGTATGAAGTGAAAAGTTGTGGTCCCAACACTGACCCTTGTGGAACACCACTAGTCAACGACTTCCATCCTGACAGAAGACCCTTTTATCCCCACTCTGTGCTTTCTGCCAGACAGCCAAGCTTCTATCCATGCTAGCACCTTGTCTCTAACGTGATGAGCTCTTATCTCACTCAGTAGCCTCATGTGCAGCACCTTATCAAAGGTATCCTGGAAGTCCAGATGGTTAACATCCACTTGGCTCTCCTTTGTCTAATGCTCATTATCTCATCAAAGAATTCTAACACATTTGTCGGGTATGACTTCCCTTTGATGAAACCACGCTGACTTTGGCCTATTTTACCATGCACTTCAAAGTATTCAAAATCTCATCCTTCACAATAGATTCTAAATCTTATTAACGACTGACTTAGGCTAATTAGCCTATAATTTCCCGTCTTTTGCCTTATTCCCTTCTTAAATGCAGGATCACCGTAGCAATTTCCCAATCCTCTGGGATCCTTCCTGACTCCAGTGATTTCCTGATAGATCACTACTAAAGCCTCCTCTATCTCTTCAGCTATCTCCTTCAGATCCTCTGGGGTGTAAACCATCTGGTCCAGGTGTTTTATCCGTTTTCAGACCTTTCAGTTTTCTAGCACCTTCTCCTTGGTGATGGCCTTCTCTGCACCCTGACTTTCTTGAAGTTTTGGGATATTACTCATGTCTTCCACTGTGAAGGCTGATGCAAAGTACTTATTCAGTTCCTCATCCATTTCTTTGTTTCACTTAACTACTTCTCCAGCATCATTTTCCAGCAGCCCAATATCTACTTTTGCCTCTCTTTTGTCCTTTTATATATCTAAAGAAACTCTTGCAATCTTTTCTAATATTACTGGCTAGCTCACGCTCATATTTAATCTTCTCCCTTCTTATTTCTTGCTTTGTTGTCCTCTGTTGGTCTTTGTAGGCTTCCTACTCCTCTGGTTTCCTGCTGTCCTTCACCACATTATATGTTTTCACTTTTGCTTTTATGCTGTGCCGAGTGTGCTTTTTCCTTGGGGTGAATTTTTGCTGTGTCTCCTGAATTACTCCCAGAAATCCCTTCCATTGCTGTTCCACTGTCTTTCCTGCTAGGCTCCTCTCCCAGTCAATTCTGGTCTGATTTCACCTTCTCCTTCTCAAATTACAGAGTAAATTCTATCATACCATAGTCACTACCTCCTAAGGGTTCCTTCACCTTAAGCTCCCTTATCAAGTCTGCCTCATTGCACAACACCAAATCCAGAATTGCCTGTACATTAGTGAGCTCTACCGCAAGCTGCTCCAAAAAGCTATTTCATAGTCCACAGTTTCACTTTCTTGTGATCCATTACCAACCTGCTTTTCCCAGTCAACCTGCAAATTGAAATCTCCCATGATCACTGTAACCTTACCTTTCTTACACACCTCCTCTATCTCGGTGTATCTTGTGCCCCAAATCCTGACTACTGTTTGGAGGCCTCTACCCACACAGATTCTACATCACCTGACCCTACTTTGTTTATTGCTATTGGTTTAAGTTCATTTCTTACTAACAAGGCAACCCCACCTGCTTGTCTTTTTGATGTATATCCTTGGATAATTAGCTCCCAGTCCTGATCCCTTTACAGCCATGTCTCTGTGATGCCCACCACCTCATTCCTGCCATTTGCAATCTGTGCCACAAGCTCATTTAGCTTATTTTATATACTGCGTACATTCAGATACAACACCTTCAGTCCTGTATTGACCATCCCTCCTCTCATTGTCATTCATTTATCCAGTGTGTTTGAAGTTTGTTCCTAACCCTTTCCAAGCACACTGTCATATATTGTGTGATGGAGACTTTAATAATCTCTCCTGAGTTCTCCTTTCTTTTCATATTTTTGATATTATTTCACGCAGCTGAAGCCACCCCCAACAGAAGTTAAGCCACGGCTTTGCTTTCCATTGGTCATTATACTTCTTGGAGTATCTCTCTCCCAACCCCCCCCCCTTCCCAACTTCCCAGTTGAAAGTCCTGCTGACCACCCTATTTACCATTATCAACCTAAATCTCTTCCTTCCTACAATGTCAAATAGTAATTGCTAACTCAGCTGTAATTTGACAACCATGTTGAATTAAACTGAATACTAAGTGGAGCTGTTATAGCTGATGAGTTATTTTAAACTTAACAGGATAGAGGTAATGAATTCACATACACTGGAAGTGGTGGTCGCGATCTTTCTGGAAACAAACGAATTGGAGAACAGTCCTATGATCAGACTCTTACCAACATGAACAGGTAAGTATGCAGTAAACTTGGTGATTTCTGTGTTGGTGTTTTCTTCTCCCTTTTAATGACATATTTCAGAACTGCCTGTTATGAGACATATTTAATAGAAATACTGCCAAAATGCTTAAAAAAAAGCTAGTGTTTACACTTACATGAAAATAACTTTAAAAGAACTAAGAAACCTAACATTTGTGGTCCAATTCACTTCCTTATCCTTTCCCAAATAGCTGTATGGTCAATTAATTATTTTTTTAAATTAAGAGACTTTTGTTATGTAAACAACCACAGCACCAATATGTACTAAGCAAGGTTTTGCAAAAGAGTAGACAGCTGTGTACCTAGTTCATCTGTTTTTGTAGTTGGCTGAGGAATAAATAACTTTTTCAGGACAGCAAGGAAATGCCTTATAGCACCTAAGGAGGCCAACATCCAGCGTATTGTTTTATCTAAGAAAGAAACTTCAACACACAACCGCTGACTCATAGGGAAGTGTATCACTCCTGAGCCAAGGTGACACTTGGTTCTTTAACTATTAACTGGGATTCTGTGTTAGAAATAAAGAATTCCTTTTGTAAAAGGAGAAACAAATGAAGTTTTTTTTAAGGAGAATATACTATTTCCAAGTCAGCAAGTGCTTGTGAAAGATTCTGTGTGATGGATCATTGACATCCTTGAGACGGTAATGTGATCTGCACGTAAATATAATTGTGCCTGTTCATTTGCAGAAGCCTTTGACTCACCACTGAGCAAGAGACTTTAAGCTACGACGAATTAGAGAACAATATTGCTAATTAATTGATTGTCTGAATAATTGAACATGTCGGAAATCAGCTGACATTTCTGATTAGGCGTTTGAGTAGTGGGGTCCTTAAGGAGCAATATTTTGAATTATTTGCTTGAAGGTACAATCCAGTTTTCTTAATTATAAGGTGCCTAATTTAAATTAAGTAATTCAATTTTTATCACAAAGTTTCCATTTGCTTGTTATTTATGTTACACAATTCAAATTATTGAATAAGCAAAAGGACTACTAAAATCAATTTTGAATTAGGTTAGAAGGTTACACTGTATTGTCTTCAAGTAGCAATATTGCTGTAATATGCTGGGGCACCCAAGTCTTTTGAATCAACCTCGTTTGCATTCTCTAGAAAGCAAATAAAATAGCATTCATCTACTTTAAAGTTGAAGTTGTGCCTTTGTTGTCTGGCTACAGGATGTTCCCTGTGAGTAGATATTCAGCTACGGGATATTCCTTGCCAGTAGATAATGTATTTGCATATCATTGCTCAGGAGTCCATGTCACTCAGCACTTTGTGGTGCTCTGTTCCTGTTGTGGTGATGTTCTGTAATGTAACAAGTATGCAATAATAGCTTGAATTGACAATAACATTTGTAAGGAACAGTCTACAAAGGGGCACATATTGAGTGGGCAATAATTGGGTGCATGGAGTATAAAGTGGGAAAGTATGAATTAGTCCAGTTTGGCAAGAAAATTTATAAAAATGGAGAAAGAATGCTGAATACTACAGTACAAAGGGATCCAGGTGCCCTGATACAAGATTCACAAACGTTTGGAGGCGAGGGTCGGAGGGGAGGTACTAGAGGAAGAGACAGTAAAGTGGAGTTGAGATCGCAGTCAGATCAACCAAGATCCCATTGAGTACTGGAGCGGGTTTGAAGGGCCAAAGAATCTACTCTGGCATGGATTCACTGGGCCGAATGGCCTGCTTCTGCACTGTAGAGATTCTCCTCCTCCTTAGGCCAGTGTTTCTATGCTAATATGACAACATGGCACTTCACAAATGTCATCAAACAAAATTCGACACCAAGTCACTTAAGGAGCTAACAGGAAAGATGACCAAAAGCTTAGTCAAGGAGCTGGATTTTAGATAGCTGCTTATGGGAAAAGAGAAGAATAAAGGGCAGGAAGCGGGATTCCAGAGTTTTAGAACCTAAGCAGCTACAGGCAAGCCGCCAGTGGTGGTGTGATTAAAATCAGGGATATTTAGAACTGGAAGAGCATTGAGATCTCGAGGCTTCTAAATTGAATGGGATTACAAAAATAGATTGTTATAAAGGGCCATAAGTTTGCAGATGGGAAATTGCATGGGGGGAAACAGAAGTCATTTTGAAGTAAAGGGTAATATGCAAAGAGATTTACACAGACCAAGGAACTGACATGGTGGAATTCCTGTAGACTGCCATTGTTTCTTATTTTTGCATATCTTAGAACATACAAAATTAAAAAGTACAGCACAGTAAAGACCCTTCGGCCCACAATGTTGTGCTGAGGATTAATCCTACTCCAAAATAAAATAACCTAAGCTATGCTCCTCTCAATTCATTGCTATTCATGTGCATGTCCAGCAGTCGCTTAAATGCCCCAATGACTCTGCTTCCACCACTACTGCTGGCAACGTATTCAATGCGCTCACAACTCTGTGTAAAGGGGTAGGGTATGTTTTGGTGCCGTCCTTTTGGCGCCAATCATTTGGCCTTGCAGTTTTTGGCTCTAAACTGTTTTGGCGCCCATTACTTTGGCGCTGAGTTGTTTTGACGCCAATTCAGAATTTAAAAAAAGTCTTGTTTGGTTAAAGAAAAGAGGATGACTAATGACCCGATATAATTTTCTCAACTAGCAAGATTTGATAGTCAAAGCTGTAATGACCCGCTGTAGATTCAAATCTCGTTTTGTAATTATTTTCTCATTTAACAATTGTTAATAGTCATCTACTGCCTTGATGAAACTTAAGCCCTTCTGTCTTCACATTGGAAAGCTATAATACAATTTTCTTTCTATTTTCTTGTAGAGCCCATACCAGAAATGGCTGAAAACATTCTAAGCAAGAGAGACAAACCAAAATTTTCACACGATGGTTATCTATATGTGATAAATGTAGCAAAATGTAGAAATTCATTTTTATAATGAATAGGTTAAAAATAATGAATAAAAAAGAATTATATTTATTCCTTACAATGCAATAAAAACGAATTTCTTACGGGCTCTACAAGACTTTTTTTATTCTGAATTGGTGCCAAAACAGCTCAGCGCCAAAGTAATGAGCGCCAAAACAGTGGGGCCAAATGATCGGCATCAAAAGGGCGGCGCCAAATAGTTCTATTCGGTGTAAAGAACCTACCTCTGATGTCTCCTCTATACCTTCCTCCTAACATCTTAAAACTATGACCCCTCATAGCAGTCAATCCTGCCCTGGGGAAAAGTCTCTGGCTATTGACTCTATCCATGCCTGTCATTACCTTGTATACCTCGATAAGGTCACACCTCCTCCTCCTTCTCTCCAGAAAGAAAAGTCCGAGCTCAGTCAACCTCTCCTTGTAAGGCAAGCCCTCCAGGTTAGGTAGCATCCTGGCAAACCTCCTTTGCAGCCTCTCCAACGCCTCCACATCTCCTCTATAATAGGGTGACCAGAATTGGACACAATATTTCATTTATTCCAAAATAAATTTTTGTATTTAATAAATGAAATGGCAGTAAAGGTCTTGAAGAGAAGTTTGTTTTTGTTTTCAATTTGTTCTCAGGATGTGGGTGAGACTGTCAGTCATATTTGTTAATCCCTAGTTAAAAACAGAACAAAATAGAAACGTTATGGCCTCCTCAAACTATCGCACCATTCTGTAAAATTAGAGCCAAATGTCTTTAACTCCATTCTCCTCTTCTGTCATTGTACATTCGTTGATACCCTTGGTTGACCTCATGCTTAAATATACCTCTTCCAGGAAGTAAGTTTCAAAGTGTGACAGTCCATTTAAGGAAAGAAATGTTGTTCCCCTCAGTTTAAAATGGTTGACTTTTTATCCTATCACTTTGATCTTTTGCTCTAGCCTCCTCAGCCAGTGGAAACAATCTCTCCTGTATCTAGCCTGTCAAACCCTCTAAGAATTTATAAAATGCAGAGAATATACACCACTCTGGATTATTCTTCTTCCTCTTAGAACAGCGCTCCTGTCCTGGGAATCGATCTAATTATCAAGGGCACTTCTCTACGTTAGTTGGCTTGCCAAGTTACTTCAAAGAGTACTGAGAATCTAGAGATGCATGAAACTAAACTCCTGTAGTCATGGGCTGTTACTTTCTTTCTGGGGATGTTTGGAATCTCACAACAATTCATCATCTTTTTTTTTTGAGGGCTTGTGAGATCTATTACAGTTAGGTAGGCTTGAATTTGAACTCTAGCTCTGGATTGATGACCCAGTAGCATAATCATAGGCTTCTATACCTTTAATGCTTTTGTGTTCAATATTGTGGAAAGCACATAATTAGTTTGTGGGTAGGTTGGGGGTGACAGGGAATGCTAAATATGAGTGGTGCGGAGTTCTTTTTAAAAGGCACAGATGCTGTTACAATGCTGTAACAATGAACCAGCATACTTCAAACTGATGTACGACCATTACCACTTCATGTATCCATGGGTTTGACTTTCTCATGGGGTCATTCTGAGTAGGAACATACAGACTGTGAGCCTTTTTCAGTGGCATGCTCTTCTGGAATATTTACAACCTTCAGAGAATGCATGTAGCTTTAACAGAAGACTGTAATTTGTTTTTTGAGTGTTTCTCAATCAAATAATTGCAGGTACTGTGAAAATTAGACTGTGGTGCACTGAAAAATGAACTGTTGGTGTAGCAATAGATCAGAAACTACTGACTAATGCCATCTGTTACATGTCATCAAAGATTTGATGCATTTCTGGTTGAAGGATTGTAAGTAGAGATTCATACTGGTACAGCTTACTCCACTGGTCAAGATCAGAATTTTGGGGGATTTTAATAGTAACTTGCAGAAGGCCATAGTGAAATATTATTTTTTTGTTATCACATCCCAGCTTGGTCTGCTGAATAGATTTTGTTTCAGGCAGCGGTTTCCTGTGCTTTATTTCAGGGCATTAGCTCTTAATTGTGACGCCGTGCTCAATGACGAGGTTGGTGCCGAAGCCAAAGATTGGAAAGCTGGGAAATCCGTCCGGGTTGTCAGGAGTTCAAAAGGTCGGAAAGTCAGCAAATATGCACCGGAGGAAGGCAACAGATATGATGGCATTTACAAGGTGCTTGTTGATTGGCGCTCACACATTCACGATCCAATCCCAGCACAGATGTGATTGCATTGCATTGCCAAATAGCCAGTTAACTCCGCAGCACTGAGTCATTCCAGTTTGAACTCTACGATTTAGTCTCCAACATCCCTTACTTTTCCTGTTTGTGTTCCTTCAGTAAAGTTTTCATCCCTGCCACAGCCTCACAACTCATAAAGGTAATACATTGCATCCTGCGTGACCCTGATAATGGTCCCTTCTCAAACTCATTGTGACCTTTGACACAGTTAACCACACCATGCCCCAACACCCCTGCGCAATCTTCTGGCTATTTCCAATTTTAGTCATAACCAGAGACCCATCTACAGTAATTTCTGTTCGTGCTTATAGAATCGTAGAATCCCTAGAGTGTGGAAGCAGGCCAATTGGGTCTGCCCCAATCCTCCAAAAAGTATCCCACCCAACCCTAGCCCCCCCCATCCTCTTCCCTATAACCCCACATATTACCCTGGCCAATCTACCCACTGTACACTATGGAAAATTTACCGTGGCCAATCCACCTAACCTGCACATCCTTGGACCATGGGAGGAAACTGGAGCACCTGGAGAAAACCTATTCAGACTCTCGGACAGATCAACCATGATCGCGAATAGCTGAGGAAACTTGAGGAGCTGCGAGGCCCATTCCTGCTCCCATGTCCTGTATCCTTACTTGCACTAAATCTCATTCGCCCATTACCCATGTGCTTCTGATCTGCATTAGCTCTCAGTCAAGCAATGCCTCAGTTTTAAAACTCTCAACCTTGTTTTCAAAGCACTTTGCCATTCCCTATCTCAGTAATCTCCTGCCACCTGACAGTTCTCTAATATCTGCATTCCTCCAATTCTGGCCCCTTCTGAGTTTTAATTACTCTACCAATAGTTGCTGTGCTTTCAACTGTAGTGCTCTCAAATTCTATCCATAAATCTCCTTCACCTCAGTTCCTCATTTTCCACCTTCAGGACTTTCTCCCTTTCTTTTGGGCCATCTACCCTGACAGTTTCTTGACAGAATTTGTCCAGTAATGCATGTACAAAGTGCCTTGTCCTGTTTCACAATGTAAAAGGGGCTACATGAATGCAGTTTCCCATTGCCTTGCCAGGCTGTCAACATTGTACACAGCAGACATGTAATTGACCTTAGTTTTCAAACATTTCCTTCCCTTGATTTAATGATTTCAACTGTTGCGATATACAAATGTGAAAAAACATCCACACATCTATTAAATGTTCAGCCAAATGTCAATATTGATACACACTGCCAGAAGTAGTCTATTTCCATAGTCTATGGGTGGCACAGTGGCTCAGTGGTTAGCACTGCAGCTTCACAGTGGCAGGATCCTGGGTTTGATTCCACCTGTCTGTGTGGAGTTTGCACATTTTCCTCATGCCTGCATTTCTTCCAGGTGTTCTGGGTTTCTCCCAGTCCAAAGGTGCAGTCTAGGTGGATTAACCATGGGAAATGCAGGGTTACAGGGATTGGGTAAAGGGGTGGGTCAGGGTAGGATGCTTTTTGGAGGGACAGTCTGAACTTGAAGCAGGCCATTTGGTCTATCCACAATGTTGGGACTCTTTATGATTCTAATTCTTTATGGATATGTTGAAGAATACTGCTGGTATCAGTTGCAGTTATCTGTGGTCATTCTCCTCTCCCCTTCATCGCTGTCTTTCTCCAAAGCATTGAAATATCCCTTATAATCCTGCCAATAAGGATTATAAAAACTTCTGAGTTGGATGAGGCTGACTCACTCGCTGACTTTGCCTCCTTTAACTGGTCCCTAATTGTCGCTTCCAGCAGTGATGTATCACCATTGGGAATTCACCACCTCTTGGGAGGAAGTTATGGAGTCTCTGAACACCATTTGTCATTGCTTCAGGAGTGAAACCTGAGGAATGATGTTCTGCCCACATGGTAAAAACTGTTTAAAAAGTGGGGAGAGATAATCTGAATAATTAAAGACCAGTTTGCTAAACTTTGGCTATGGGCAAATGATTGGAAGCAGTTCAAAGAACGATATCAACAATCATTTCAAAGCTGTAGATTAATCAGGGAAAAGTCAACATAAATTTGTTAAGGGAAAGTCATGCCTGACTCGATTAACTGAATACTTTGAGGCATGACAGCAGTGCAGTGGGTGTTGTCAACATGGATTTTAGAAAAGTTTTGATGGTGTTCTACATGATCGATTGGTCAAAGTCCTTCAGTTCCCAGGAGATTGGCAGATTCAATGCAAAATTGGCTCAGCAGTCAGAAGCAAAGATTGGCAGGTGTGTTTGCAATTGGAAAATTGTTTCCATTGGGATTCCACAGAGCAAAGTACTGAGGCAAAAACAGAAAGTGCTGGAGAAATTCAGATTCGGCAGCTCTGTGAATTGAAAAGCATTTCAAATCCAGTGGCCTCCAGCAGCTAGGATATAGTAGTAGTTTTGCTTACGATGGGGGGTGGCTGGGGTGGAGAGGTGGGGGAAAAGAGTGAGATGAACATATGGAGATAGCGCCCAAACAGAAGGAGGGAAGAAAAGAAGCAGACAAAGCAGTTGATGATAATAAGCTGAGGAAGAAGTGAATGCTGAATAAGTGACAATGAGAACTGTGAATAGTTGAAAATATGTTGGCTGTGCTGGGAACAATCCAAACAGAACAGGACTTGGTGATGTGGGGTAGATAATGAACGAATTTCATCCTCCGTTCTTTTTCATTTAAAAAGTTCATTAAGAGTGGTGCCTTGCTGCCCTGTATCTCTGGATGTGGTGCTGCAAAATGATGTGAGACACTTCACAATCGGCATGGACAGGATGGGCAGAATAGTCTCCTGTGTTGTTAACTGTGAACTTCCTTGATCTACAATGTGCCCCTCTGGGGCAACGCATTGATGCAGCACTTCTGTTTCCTCTACAGTTGTTTGTGCTCACTATGTACAATTAACAGGCCGAAACATACCTTGATAGTAATGACAAACATGACAAGCCAGTTTTCATTCGTATCTTTTTAAAAATGTGCAATTAAGTTAACTAGCCAAGTTGTAGCCTGTTGAGTCAAAAGGCTTGCTTTTTTTCAAAGCAGCTGTTGGATGAATAGTTGAGTTTCTTGCCACTACTTTGGTGGACGATATGATGAGGAATTACTGAAATGTTTGAAACAAGAAAATGTAGAGATTGTACCAAGAATGCAATGTACTAATCAGACTATCGTCCTAACCTAGGTGGTGAAATACTGGCCTGAAATTGGAAAGTCAGGTTTCTTGGTCTGGCGCTATCTGTTGCGACGTGATGACGTAGAACCTGCTCCTTGGACTCCAGAAGGAAAGGACAGGACAAAGAAGTTAGGCTTGAAAATGCAGGTTGGGGCTTTGTGTGTTCTGTTTTAATTGCTGTAGACTGTTACTAATAAAAAGATTCAGCCATTATTTTAATTCTGTGTAATTTTCTGTGACAGTATCCTGAAGGATACCTGGAAGCCATGGCAAATAAAGAGAAAAAGGGCAAGAAACAGGAGCGGACCTCGATCGTGAACAATTGTAGAAGAACAACACAAAAGAGGCGACAGGAAAATGGTATGTTCTGCAGTCATTGAGCTTCATGATCCTAGGGCAAACTGTAAACATCACATTTGTTCTTTAGGGATTGACCGACAGGTTCAGACAGTACGTTTGGATCGGCTCAGGCTTGGCGGGCCAAAGGGCCTGTCCCTGGGCTGTAAATTTTCTTTGTTCTTCTTTGTTCTTTATCACACAGGCTTTCACTATGATGGTCATGTGGGTCAGGTTTTAATAAAACATTTGTCGGATTTGAAATCCTGTGCAGCGATAAACAAACTGGGACAACGTTGTCTCTCTTTTTAAAACTAATCTGTCATTAAGTGGAGATCTTGGAGGAAGGGGGAAAGCGTTTCTTCATGGCACTACAGAGACTACACAAAGCTTTTGACAAAAGCCAGTACTGCGCGGGGAGTGTGAGGGGATGCTTCCTCATCATAGGAATGCTGAAGATGGGAAGGAGTTGACGTTTTACAAAGAACTTAGTCTCATTGTTTTTGTTGTGTGATATAGCCAGCGCTGGCACAGTGACTATGCCACCACCTCCAAAGACCGCAAAGCCTTCTCAGGATGATGCAGAGGGAGAAACTTACCAGCTCACACCACAGCAGCAATGGCTGATCAGAGAGGACTGCTTGAATAAGAAACTTTGGGATGAGGCACTTGCCTCTCTTATGGAAGGCCCGGTACGTTTCCAAGACAGGATTTACCCAAAAATATATGTCTGTCTTCGAATGTTACGCTGTTAGTTCACAACTACTGTTTTTGTTATTCCTCCACGCACAGAAATTTTTGAGGAAAACCGAGCAGATCTTCATGTGTATTTGCTGTCAGGAGTTGGTTTTCCAGCCAATCACAACAGAATGCCAGCACAACGTTTGCAAGGTGAGTCGTCCCAACTGCCATGTCACTGGGCTAGTGACTCCGAGAGTCAGACTAATGATCGTGGGATCAAATCCCACTATGGCACTGGTGGAGGGTAATTTCAATGAATAAAATCTGGAATTGAAAGCAGAACTCTATGATAGTGACCATCGCAACAGCCATCGATACTTATCTGATTTGCTGATATATTTTAAGGATGGAAGGCTGGCTGCAGTAGGATGCGACAGTTGGCTTCAGAATTTCTTGGGAAAGTGAGGGGGATAAAATTAGTTTGTGTTCCTGGCCCTGATTCCATAATAAAATTTATTGGGTAGGCAGTATAGGCTTCCACAATGATGCCTGTTATCATCAAATAATTTATTACTATTCTCTGTAAGGGTTCACCTACCAATAGTGGTAACTGGTATGATTTGGTTTGATAAATTGGAAAAAACAATCTCAGGAAGCAGAAGGAAGAACTACATATCATTCTACTTTAACAAGAAATGACCTGCATCAAAATCTATTCTGTGTGATTATAAGATTGTACACAGTAAGTATGGTTGTTTTAAAATTTCATCAGCTTGGAGAACTGATGTCAAGATATAAATACCTTTTGTAAAAATGTCATCCTTGTGAAAATTTAATTCTCTTTTGGGTTGGTGTGATCCACTCACCAAAAACATGTAAGCTGTAATATAGAATTGTAGCGTCACAGAGCACAGGAGCAGACCCTTCGGCCCAACTCATCCATGCTAACCAGGTTTCCTAAATGGAACTGGTTCTATTTGTATTGTAGCTTGCCGGCACTGTTCTTTTGAAGCTGTACTGAGTTCATATAAACTGGGCTTGTCAAGCAGGCAGCCCGCAGGCCATAACGTGTCAGATTATGGCTGTGTATGCAGCCCATCACAGCTGTGTACATGGTCCATGAGGCTTTGGATCAAGACCCATGGATCTGGTGAGGAAGTGGATTTGAAAATTGTTGTAGAACTGCCTGTCCAATCCCCACATCTGCTTCTGTTAGGCTCCGCAGTGAGCAGGATTGTGAGAGAGTGGAGTGAAGGCACACCAGGAAGTCCACCATGTGGAAAATGTTCAAGTCTCACAAGCTCAGGGGAGTATTGGAGGGTGGGAGTCTATGGGCGTGGGTGAGGCTGAGTGAAACTGTGTGTGCGTGTGTACGCGCACGTTGGCTGAGGCTGGGAGGGTTCTGGTGGAGGGAAGAGGTGAGAGTGCTGGGACAGAGAGTGAGAGGAAGAGTGTGACATTCTGAGGGGGAGAGAGTATAAATATGAGAGAGAGGGAGAGAGTGCAAGAGCACACAAGGAAAGAAGGGAGTGGGACATGCATGAGAGGGATGTGTTCTGAGAGGGAAAGTGAGGACACGAGTAGGAGAAGGAAAGATGTAGAGTGAACCTTGAGAGTGAGGGAGAACACACACACCCCACCCTAGACTGTTTCCTCCTCCTCCTCCTCCCAAAAATCTGTTCATAAGGCAGGCTGGGAGTAGGAGGAGATCCCAGGCTAAAAGACAACCTGCTTCCGATCACCTCTTTAGGTGAATTCTGCTAAAGTCAGCTTGGCAGAAGACAAGATTGGGAGAAACAAGATTGAAGTTAGTTAAACCCAAAGGCATAGCTCAAACCTCTTCCCCACTCCCTTCCATGGAGAAGCAAATATGGAAGGAGATCTCGGCTATCTGCAGGAATAATAGAGTAATAATAATCATAGGTTATTTTAACTTTCCAAACATAAGCTGGGACTGCTGTGGTGTTAAGGGCTTGCATGGAGAGGAATTTGCTAAGGGTGTACAAGAATATTTTCTTATCCAATATGTTGATGTATCTACTAGAGCAGGAACAAAACTTGACCCTCTCTTGGGAAACAAGGCTGGGCAAGTAACTGAGATGTCAGTGGGGGAGCACTTTGGGGCAAATGATCAAAATTCAATTAGGTTTAAAATAGTTATGGAAAAGGATAGACCTGATCTAGAAGTTAAAGTTCAAAATTGGAATAAGACCAGTTTTCATGGTATTGGGCAGGAAGTTGCAGAAGTTGACTAGGGGAGGCTGTTGACAGGTAACAGGACAGTTGGAAAATGGGAGGCTTTCGATATTGAGATAATGAGGGATTAGGGCCAGCATGCTCCAATTAGTCTATAGGGCAAGGTTAGTAGGTGTAGGGAATGCTAGAGATATTGAGGCACTGGTCAAGAAAAACGAGGAGGAATATGTCAGGTATGGACGGTTGGGATCAAATTAATTCCTTGAGGTCTATAGGGTGCAGGATGACACTGAAGAGGGAAATTAGGAGGGCAGAAATAGGACTTGAGACAGCTTCAGCAAATAGGGTTAAGGAGAAACCAAAGAGATTCTACAAATACATTAAGGGCAAAAGAGTAACTAAGGAGAGAATAGAGTCCCTTAAGATCAACAAGGATGTCAATGTGTGGAACCACAGGAAATGGGTGAGATACCAAATTAACATTTTGCATCAGTATTTACTGTAGACAAGGACATGGAAGCTAGGGAGCTTGGGGAAATAAATAGTGGGAAGCTAAAGAAGAGATCGCTGGGCCCCTTGCTGAAGTATTTTTATCATCGACAATCATGAATGAGGTATCAGAAGACTGGAGGGTGGCTAATGTGGTGCCATTATTTAAGAAAAGTGGTAAGGAAAAGTCTAAGAAATAGTCAAAGTCAGAGAGGGTTTTTTTTTTCAGACTGGAGGCATGTGTGCAGCGGTATGCTGCAAGCATCAGTGTTGGGTCCACTACTTAGGCTGTTTTATCTAGTGCATCGGAGGCTGAGGTGTGACCTTATAGAGGTTTTTAAGGTCAAGAGAGGCATGGATAGGGTAAATAGACAAGGTCTTTTCCCTGGGGTGGGGAAAATTCAGAACTAGAGGATATAGGTTTAGGCTGAGAGGGGAAAGATTTAAAAGGGATCTAAGGGACAACTTTTTCACACAAAGGATGGTGCGTATATGGAATGAGCTGCCAGAGGAGGTGGTGGGAGCTGGTACAATTACAATATTTAAAAGGCATCTGGACAGGTATATGAATAGAAAAGGCTTAGAGGGATATGGGCCAGGTGCTGGCAAATGGGACTCGATTAATTTAGAATATCTGGTCGGCATGGATAAGTTGGGCCAAAGGATCTGTTTCCGTGCTGTACATCTCTATGACTGTATTTATATAAATAATTTTGATGTGAATATAGGAGGTATGGTTAGTAAGTTTGCAGCTGACACCAAAATTGGTGTGGTGGACAGTGAAGAAGGTTATCTCAGAGTACAACGAGACCTTGATTAAATGGGCCATTGGGCTAAAGAATAGAGGGTTTGAGTTATAAGGAGAGGCTAGATAAGCTGTGTCTTATTTCACTGGTGTGTAGGAAGTTGAGAGGTGACTTTATAGAGGTTTATAAAATCATGAGGGGTATAGGGTGAACGACTGTGTCTTCCCTCAGGTTAGGGATTTCAAGACCAGGGTTATATTTTTTAAGGTGAGAGGGAAAAATTTAAAAATATATGTGGGACAACATTTTTCCAGAAGTTGTTCACATGTAGAATGAACTTCCAGAGGATATGGTAGATGTAGGTACAGTGACAATATATACTAGACATTTAGATAATGAGAAATGAATGAGAAATGTTAGGAGGGGGATCCAAGATGGTGGCATCCTGTTAGGATCCCGTTTGCTGGGCTCCACGCCACAACATCAACAGGACAGAGCTAGAACCTGTCCCATCCACGTTACTGAGCGTAAAAACGCAGTAAAAGAGCTAAAGAACCTGAAAACCTCACTTACCTTTGTTTTTATTGCGGGAGAGTGCCGAAGAAAGGAGGAAGCTCGCCAAGGGTCGGAGCCACGGCCTAGTCCACTGAATCAGCGGGCTTGCTTACTCACCAGACCCTGGTTGAGGAGCTGGCCACATCTAGCGAGGTCCTGGGGAAGCAGATTAAAAAAAAAAATCAAGGAGAAGCTGGCTCCAGTATCTGCTATGCTGCAAGATCTGGGGAAAAGGACTGATAAAGTCAAACGCCAGGCTGCAGGGGTAGAGGCAGAGACTGACTCCTCCAAGAGCCGGATTGAAGCCCTGGAAACACAGGTGGATCTGGTTGATGATCTCGAAAACAAGTACAGAAGAAAAAACCTGCGTGTTGTTGGCGTACTGGGGTGGGGGGCGCGGAAGGTGAGAAACCAGTGGAGTTTTTTGAGAAGTGGTTCCCGGAATTTCTTAGTTTGGAGGTTGCAAAGGGAAAGATAAAGATTGAGAGAGCCCACCAGGTCTCGGCACGTAAGCCTGGTATGGTCCAGCACCCCCGCCCTGTCTTGGTAAGATTCCAATGTTATAAAGACAAACAGAGTCATGGAAGCTTCCAGAGCGCAGGGCAGGAATCCTAGGACCTTAGTGTGTGAGGGCTCCAGGGTCATGATCTTTCAAGATTTTTCGGCGGCTGTGATCCAGAAAAGGAAGACCTACGACAGCATCAAGAAGAGGTTGAAAGAGTTTGGGATCTAGTACTCTAAGATATCCAACAGTGCTTCGGATTAATTATAACGGATCTATACATTTATTCGACTCACCAGAGAAAGCGAGGTACTTTGTGGACATGCTGACTTAAGTCGGACGAACAAGTTGGCATAGAGGACAGAGCTGTTCGGGTTTGTTCTCCTTTAGAGAGGACTTGGTAGACTCTCCTTTCTGTTGGTAATAAGTTGTGCTAAATTGTGCTCAGGATGTATAGAGTATTTACCTTTAACCTCTAAGCTAAGTTATACGAAGGGATGGGTGATATATTTATCTCTAACTAACTTGTTTATAGTACTAATCTTGCTTTTGTATTTTTTCCTACCGGGTTGCCAGTTTCTGTGGCGCAACTCTAGCTGGTAGGAATTGAGAGGGTGTTTGGGATGGCTAAGTAGGGTTCTGGGATGTGTAGGTGCCCCCTCTGAATGGAGGGTAAATTACCCTAATCAGTGCCTTTGGTGATTTTTTTTGTGTATCTGTTTATGGTGTATATAGTTTCTGTAAGTTTTGTAGATTTATTGGCTGTAGTTATTTTAGTTTACGTAGTTTTTGGGTTTTGTGGATTTTCTTGCACTGAAGCTCAGCAATCTATAGTTCGAGTTCTCCCTCTCTGGAGTCTAAATGGTGCTGTAGAAGGTTATGGCGAAGGATGTGTTCAAGTGGTGCACCTGGAACGTTAAGGGGAGTCACCGGTCAAGAGGAAGAAGGTACTTTCCAGTCTTAAAAGGGAGAGGGTGGATGTTGCCTTCTTGCAAGAAACACCTAGATCTTGCAGAGCATTTGAAACTGCAACAGAATGGGTATGACCAGGTTTAATTCTCATCTTTCATTATGAGGAGTAGAGAGGTGGCCATTCTTGTTAGAAAGAATCTCCCATTGAAGTTGTTAGAGTGTATTAAAGATACACACAGGAGATTTGTAACCCTTAAAGCTCTGATACATGGAGAAGAATATGGCATCTTAAATGTTTACTGTTCCCCAGCCCACCCCCTTAAGTTCTTGACAGATGCACTTTCTAGGAGAAAGTGAGGACTGCAGATGGTGGAGATCAGAGCTGAAAATGTGTTGCTGGAACGCCCCTCCCCCAAGTCCCCCCTCCCTACCTTTTATCTTAGCCTGCTGGACACACTTTCCTCATTCCTGAAGAAGGGCTCATGCCCGAAACGTCGATTCTCCTGCTCCTTGGATGCTGCCTGACCTGCGCATTTTCAGGTGCAGTTTCTAGACTTGTTAACCTTGCATCTCCGTATATTATCATAGGGAAGGGTTTTAATTGTCTAATATATCCTAAAGTAGACAGATTGCCCCAAAGCCCCCTGATATCCTCTTCGCGATCTAAGCAATTAAGGGATTTGTGTGTTGAACTGGGATTGGTAGATGTTTGGAGGAACCTTCACCTTACTGGTAGGGATATCACATTCTTCTCGAATACTATACCCATACTAGGATTGATCTTTTTTTGACCCCCGCAGCGGATTTGGGCTCGGTGGTGTCATGTACAAATGGCAATATCACTATTTCTGACCACGCCCCAATGTATTTAATGGTCAAGAGTAAGGATACTGTGGAAGGTTTGAGGCATTGGTGACTGGACCCGTTCATCCTCAAGGATAGCAAGTTTACTGAGTTCTTTTCTACTGAGTTCAGGGCTTTTTTAGAAGTTAATTCAGGCTTGACCAGTAATCCATCCATTCTCTGGGAAACTGCTAAAGCCTGTGCTAGGGGGTTAGTTATTTCCTATTCTGCCAGTAAGAGATGGCGGATGGATGAGCAGCAATGCTTGCTCAAGACCCATCTGAAAGCAGCTGAAACGGTATACTTTGACAGGCCCTTGCTGGCTAAACTACAGAGGATCACAGCGTACCCTGAACTCCATGCTCACACAGACAGTTAAGAGGGAACATACGTTTGAGTATGGGGATAAGCCGGGCAAGTACCTAGCGTACCTTGCCAGGAAAAGGAGTGCCCCCCAAGCCATTACCTCGATCAGGGAGGACACTGGAAATTCAATTCATGATTCTAAAAGGATTAATGCAGTATTTCAGACATTTTACTCTGAACTATACTAGTCTGAAAGTTGTGAGGATGGGTGGGTTAGGACGGAGTTTTTTTTTCAGAATTTGGACCTTCCAGGAGTGACTGTTGAGCAAGAGTCTCTCAATGCCCCATTGTCAGAGCAAGAGTTGCAGGAGTCTGTGAGGCAGCTCCAGAATGGAAAGGCACTGGGTCCTGACTGGCTCCCCAGTGACTTCTATAAGGAATTTATAAGTATATTGTCAGGCCCGATGCTCAGTATGTTTAATGACTTGCATAGTCTTGGCCTCTCCCACCATCTCTAAAAAATGGAAAGCCCTGGAGGATTGTGCTTCCTATAGGCCCATTTCGTTTCACTCCTGAATGTCAATTGCAAAATCTTATCTAAGACTTTGGCACCAAGGCTAGAAATTGTACTGCCCTCCATCATTAAGGAGGATTAGAGAGAGTTTATAATAGGTTGCAGATCATCGAATAATGTCAGGAGGTTACTTAACATGATTCAAGGATGTCAACAGAGATTGGTATAGGGGTTAGTGATCTCTTTAGACATGAAAAAGGCATTTGACTGTGTTGAGTGGCCATATCTTTTTTGTAATTTAAAGCGGTTTGGCTTGGGTGAGGGCTTTATCAGATGTGTCAAAGCTTTGGATCATGACCCTCTTGCCGCGGTGCTCACCAATGGTGTGCGGTCAAGCAATTTCAGTCTGCATAGAGGCAGTCGACAGGGCTGTCCCTTATCACCGTTGCTTTTCACACTGGTAATTGAACCGCCGGCAGAGGCAATATGTAGGGATCCCAATTTATCCGCTCCAGAAGTGGCGACAAAGTAACATAAGATTGCACTGTCTGCGGATGATGTCCTTGTCTTCTTATCAAACCCAACAGTTTCAGTGCCACACCTGGTACAATGTAATCTGTTAGGTGTTTTTTCGGATTATAAGACCAACTTTATGAAATCAGAGGCCATGCCCATGCGTGGTCCCCGTAGAATGCCTGATCCTGAGAGCGAGTCTTGATTTCCCCTTGGATGGTCACAGGAGGGCTTTCTCTATGTAGGTATATTCCTTACTCCCGTCTTTGATTGGCTATTTAAAGTCAATTTTGCCCTTTTATTCGACAGAATGAAGCAGGACTTTTGTCGATGGCAGGCGCTTCAGATCTCTTGGTTCGGTCGGATAGCCCTCGTTAAAATGAACATTGTCTCCTGCCTGCTGTATCCAATGCGAATGCTACCTCTGCTTTTTACTAAGCAATTATTTAGAACACTGAACGGCTGGTTCAGGTCCTTTATCTGGTATTGCAAGCGACCCCTAATTAAACTGACTAACCTTACAGGCTGAGGGGGATGGTCCTCCCAGATATCAAAAACTATCAGTTAAGCTTGTGCTATCGAACATGAATGATTGGGCCCAGGGGTACCCTCACTCACTTTGGTTGGACATCGAAGCATCTCAGGGAGGAGTAAGTGAGGACTTCAGATGCTGGAGCTCAGTTTTGAGAGTGTGGTGCTGGAAAAGCACAGCAGGTCAGGCAGCATCCGAGGAGCGGGAGAATCGACATTTGAAGGACTTATGCCTGAAATGTTGATTCTCCTGCTTCTCGAATGCTACCTGACCTGCTGTGCTTTTCCAGCACTAGACTCTTGAATTGAAGCATCTCAGGCAAGATGCCCCTGTATTAACCTTTTGTTTTTGGACAAAATGAGGACAGATAAGGAATATTGCCATAGCCCAATAGTTATTAATACTGTTAAAGCGTGGAGGGCAGTGCATCAGAGTGAGGGCAATATTGCCAAAACATCATTCTTTACACCCATAGTTGGTATGCTGGGTTTTCAGCCAGGAATGATGGACTCAGGGTTTAAAAATTGGGCAGCTAGGGGTGTGTCTTGCCTGGGTGATTTATTTGAAGGGAATATACTGATGTCTTTTGACCAGTTGGCTCGGAAATATGGGTTGCCCAGTAGGGACCTCTTATGTTTTATCGAATTAGAAATTTCATACAAAAGGAGACCACACTTCTAACTGATTCTCATAGATCTGACATGGAAACGTGAGTGCTGAGAGCACACTTTCTATTAGCAATGTTTATCATCTATTGGGAGAGAGTCCCTCGGGCAAGTATGGGAGAGGGGGTTGGACATTGAGATTTCTTCTAAAGTATGGGAGGATATCTGGGAAAATGCAACAAAGACCTCGATTTGCAACAGAACCTTTCAAAATTTAAAGCAGGAGCATCTTCAAAGTGTCCTAAATGCAAAGTGAGTATGGGCACACTCACTCATTGGCTCTGGTCCTGCCACAGGCTGCGGATATACTGGAGCGCTGTGGTAGGCCAAATAGAGAAGGTCTTTGGGACGGAGGTGGAGATGGACCCGGTATCTCCTCTTCTTGGCCTTATTAATTCATTTCCATTAGACACTCACAAAAAAAGGCTTTTCAGTATCCTCATCTTTTGTGCAAGAAAGAATATTCTGTTAGGGTGGCTCTCTGAAAATCCCTGGAGCTGTCAGGCTGGCGTAAACTAGCCATGGAACACATCCCCTTAGACTTTCTCACAAGTATGGTGCACCATAAATCTGAGAACTTTTATAAAACATGGCAGCTCTTTTATAGAACATAGAACGTTACAGTGCAGTACAGGCCCTTTGGCCCTCGATGTTGCACCGACGTGTCATACAATCTGAAGCCCATCTAACCTACAGTATTCCATGTACGTCCATATGCTTGTCCAATGATGACTTAAATGTACTTAAAGTTGGCGAATCTACTACCATTGCAGGCAAAGCATTCCATACCCTTACTACTCTCTGAGTAAAGAAACTACCTCTGACATCTGTCCTATGTCTATCGCCCCTCAATTTAAAGCTATGCCCCCTCATGCTCGCTGTCACCATACTTGGAAAAAGGCTCTCCCTGTCCACCCTATCTAACCCTTTGATTATCTTATTTGTCTCTATTAAGTCACCTCTCAACCTTCTTCTCTCCAATGAAAACAGCTTCAAGTCCCTCAGCCTTTCCTTGTAAGACCTTCCCTCCATACCAGGCAACATCCTAATAAATCTCCTCTGCACCCTTTCTAAAGCTTCCACATCCTTCTTATAATGCGGTGACCAGAACTGTACACAATACTCCAAGTGCGGCTGCACCAGAGTTTTGTTCAGCTGTAGCATAACCTCATGGTTCCGGAACTCGATCCCTCTATTAATAAAAGCTAAAACACTGTATGCCTTCTTAACAACCCTGTCAACATGGGTGGCATCTTTCAAGGATCTGTGTACATGGACACCGAGATCTCTCTGCTCATCTACACTACCAAGAATCTTACTATTAGCCCAGTACTTTGCATTTCGGTTACTCCGACCAAAGTGAATCACCTCACACTTGTCCGCATTAAACTCCATTTGCCACCTCTCAGCCCAGCTCTGCAGCTTATCTATGTCTCTCTGTAACCTACAACATCCTTCGTCACTATCCACAACTCCACCGACCTTAGTGTCGTCTGCAAATTTACTAATTCCCCCTTCCATGCCCTTATCCAGGTCATTTATAAAAATGACAAACAGCAGTGGACCCAACACCGACCCTTGCGGTACACCACTAGTAACTGGACTCCAGCTTGAGCATTACCCATCAACCACCACCCTGTGTCTTCTTTCAGCAAGCCAATTACTGATCCAAACTGCCAAATCTTCCACAATCCCATTCTTCCGCATTTTGAACAATAGCCTACTGTGCTGAAATCCATTTACACCACATCAACCGGTTTACTCTCATCTACCTGTTTGGTCACCTTCTCAAAGAACTCAATAAGGTTTGTGAGGCACGACCTACCATTCACAAAACCATGCTGACTATCCCTAATTAAATTATTCTTTTCTAGATGATTATAAATCCTATCTCTTGTAACCTTTTCCAACACTTTACCAACAACTGAAGTAAGGCTCGCTGGTCTATAATTACCAGGGTTGTCTCTACTCCCCTTCTTGAACAGGGGAACCACATTTGCTATCCTCCAGTCTTCTGGCACTATTCCTGTAGACAATGACAATTTAAAGATCAATGCCAAAGGCTCGGCAATCTCCTCCCTGGCTTCCCAGAGGATCCTAGGATAAATTCCATCCGGCCCAGGGGACTTATCTATTTTCACACTCTGCAGGATTTCTCATACACCTTCCTTGTGAACCTCAATCCCACCTAGTCTAGTAGCCTGTATCTCAGTATTCTCCTCGACAACATTGTCATTTTCTAGAGTGAATACTGTCGAAAAATATTCATTTAGTGCTTCCCCTATCTCCTCTGACTCCACACATAACTTCCCACTACTATCATTGATTGGCCCTAATCTTACTCTCATTCTTTTATTCCTTAAATACCTATAGAAAGCCTTAGGATTTACCCTGATCCTATCCACCAACAACTTCTCATGTCTCCTCCTGGCTCTTCTGAGCTCTCCCTTTAGGTCTTTCCTGGCTACCTTGTAACCCTCAAGTGCCCTAACTAAGCCTTCACATCTCATCCTAACATAAGCCGCCTTCTTCCTCTTGACCACAGATTCCACTTCCTTCGTAAACCACGGCTCCCCGCTCTACAGCTTCCTCCCTGCCTGCCAGGTACATACTTATCTAGGACACACAGGAGCTTTTCCTTGAATAAGCTCCACATTTCTAATGGACTGCTTGGGTACAGATTTGTCTGCCATACTAATAAGAGCCTTTATATAGCCAGAGCAATTCTGTTTAATGAATCTGGTATTCAGACAGAAGGAACTACGAACATATGAATATGTATAAATTTATGTGCTCAATGGTCAAGGGCTATTGCTTTGCTTCATTGAGCTGTGTTATCATCATTATTATTATTATTGCCGTCATGATTTTTTTTAGTTAGTTCTTAGTTATTTATTTATCTATGTAATTAGTGGGGTTTTTTTTACATTGGTTTGAATTGTTTGGTTTTGTATTTGTTGTAATATTCAAAAATGTATATAAATAAAACATATTTTTAAAAAATGTTTGGAGGGATATGGGCCAAGTGCAGGCAGGTGGGATTAGCTAAGTTTTGGAACATGGTTGGCATGGAGTGGTTGGACTGAAGCGGTCTGTTTTCATGCTGTATGGCTCTATGACTGAGTGGCAGAAGGAGTTTAATTTAGGTAAATGTGAGGTATTCATTTTGGTAAGGCAAACTACGGGAGGACTTGTACAGTTAATGGTAGATTCCTTGGGGGTGTTGCCAAACAAAGAGAACCTGGGGTGCAGATGCATAGTTCCTTGAAGGTGGAATCACAGGTAGACAGGGCGGTGAAGAATGCATTTGGCATGCTTGACTTCATTGCTCAGTGCACTGAGTATAGGAGTTGGGACATTATGTTGCAGCTGTACATGATATTAGTGAGACCACTTTTAGAAAACTGCATTCAGTTCTGGTCTCCTTGCTATAGAAAAAATGTTGCTAAACCTTTTCTGAACCTTTTCAAATTTACAAGGATATTGCTGAGGTTTGAACAATCAGAAGAGGCTGAAAAGGCTGGGGCTTTTTTCCTTGGAGCATCAGAGGCTAAAGGGTGACCTTATAGACGTTTATAAAATCATGAGGGGCATGGACAGGGTGAATAGCTAAGGTCTTTTTCCCAGGGTAGGGAAGACTAAAGCTAGAGGACCTAGGTGAGAGGCGAAAGATTTAAAAGGCACACAGTCAGTGAATATAAGCCTAGCCTACTTTTCCTTATAAGACACCCATCTATTCCAAATATTAATCTGGTGAAACTTTCTCTGAACTGTTACCAATGCATTTACACCCATCCTTAAATAAGGAGACCAATGCTATATACTATACTCGAGATAGTAGGAAAAGAAATAAGGGGGAAGGAAATAGACAGCGAGCAACAAGTAACAGGTGAAGGAGGAGCACCCCAAGTAACTCCATCCTCTTCAACTTTCCCCATCCTTACTGAAACTGAGAGAACCTTTTAGGGATCTGGTCCAAGATGAGTACTGCAGACCTGCCTCAAGCATTTATTCTATTCACAACAGATTGAAACTTTGAATTTATAGATTCCTTTATTCTCTCCCTCAGAGCTGCCTGCAACGATCATTCCGGGCCCAAGTCTACACTTGTCCTGCCTGTCGCCATGAACTTGGAAAGGATTACAACATGGTTCCCAACAAGATTCTGCAGTCCATTTTGGATCAGTTCTTTCCGGGATATAGCAAAGGACGATGACACTCAATTGCGCAGTCTGTCTCCTGTCTACACACGTTTGTACAGGGGAGGGAAGGCCAGGGTAGGGGAGGAGAATAAAACAAATGTCAATAATGGATCAATAGGGCCTGAAGGTATACAACTTGAGACCATCATTTTAGAACAGCTAATGTTTCTCCCCATTTGGACCATTGGTAATGCTTCATTACACTGTGCATAATACAGCATATTATTCTTTTCCATTGACTGTCTGGTAACACCTAAGGTAGTTTCCTTTGCCAACACATAGGCTTGACCTCATAACGTAAATGGTCTGATGCTAGACTCACATTTTTTTAAAACTACCTCAAGACAGTGGAAAGGAATTTGTGGGGAGTTTTCAGTCTAAAAGAAGTCCAGCTACACACTGCCTCTTTGAATCAATATTATCTGTGCCTGGTCCATAATGCTTGGTTTTGAAATGTAATAGCACTGAAAATTATAACTGATTTAAAGTAATTCTGTGGTGACTATCTCTCTCTTTACCTTGATTTTATAATGTTGCTATTTTGAAAAAAAAGCAAAAATGTTTTAAAAAAAATTCAGCAAGTTTAATGGGCTTTCTTGTGAGGTTGCGTGTGTATTCTGTTATATTTTGAATGGTTTGACTACTAATGGCTTTTAAGGGTAATTATGTAACATTGTACCTACATTAGTGTTCAGTAATTTCTGTATTGTTATTTGCATATCTAAATGCAAAAGAAACAAAAAGCACTTCTAGTCAAACAGAATACATCATGTAAAGAAAATACATTTGTTATTACTGAATATGCCACTTTTAGTATTTTAGTCACACATTATATATATTATAACTAGATTATTTGTATGTGGCAATTATGTCTGTATCAGTGTTAAAACAATTCTAGCTTTGAGGGTGTGGGAGTAGAAAACACTTCATATTGTCATTTTGAGATTTGATATATATTCCTTGACCAGTACTTACCAATAAACATGTTAACATTTGAAATGTTTGTTGATTTGACTCGAGTAATTGGGATTCTGTATACTGAAATGCAGAAACAAAATCAGAAATTGCTGGAAAAGCTCTGCAGATCTGGCAGCATCTGTGGAGAGAAAGTAGAGTTAATGTTTCTGGTCCAGTGACACTTCATAATGAAAAGCAGTCTGGTCTGAAATAATTTGAAAATGTATTTACCTTTGAAAATACTCTTTTTTTTAAGCTAGTTGCAAGTGCTCGAAATTAGGAGTAGCGATAACATAGAACCATAGAGATGTACAACACGGAAACAGACCCTTCAGTCCAACTTGTCCACGCCGACCAGATATCCCAACTCAATCCAGTCCCACCTGCCAGCACCCGGCCCATATCCCTCCAAAAGCTTCCTATTCATGTACCCATCCAGATGCCTTTTAAATGTTGTAATTGTACTAGCCTCCACTACTTCCTGCGGCAGCACATTCCACACACACACCACCCTCTGCGTGAAAACATTGCCCCATAGTCTCTTTTATATCTTTTCCCCCTCACCCTAAACCTATGCCCTCTACTTCTGGACTCCCCACCCCATGGAAAAGACCTTGTCTATTTACCCTATGCATGCCCCTCATGATTTTATAAACCTCTAAGGTCACCGTGGCAACATCGTTGTAAATATTTTCTGAACCCTTTCAAGCTTCACAACATTCTTCCGATAGGAAGGAGACCAGAATTGCACAAAATATTCCAACAGTGGCCTGACCAATGTCCTGTACAGCTGCAGCATGACCTCCCAACTCCGGTACTCAATACTCTGACCAATAAAGGAAAGCATACCAAACACCTTCTTCACTATCCTATCTACCTGCAACTCTACTTTCAAAGAGCTATGAACCTGCACTCCAAGGTCTCTGTTCAGCAACACTTCCTAGGACCTTACCATTAAGTGTATAAGACCTGCTAAGATTTGCTTTCCCAAAATGCAGCACATCTCATTTATCTGAATTAAACTCCATTTGCCATTCCTCAGCCGAATGGCCTATCTGATCAAGATCCTGTTGTAATCTGAGGTAACCTTTGATGTCCACTACACCTCCAATTTTGGTGTTATCTGCAAACTTACATCTTAAGTTTACATCCAAATCATTCATATAAATGATGAAAAGTAATGGACCCAGCACCAATCCTTCTGGCACTCTACTGGACACAGGCCTCCAGTCTGAAAAACAACACTCCGTCACCACCCTCTGTCCTCTACCTTTGAGCCAGTTCTGTATCCAAATGGCTAGTTCTCCGTGTATTCCATGAGATCTAACATGCTAACCAGTTTCCCATGAGGAACCTTGTCAAACACCTTACTGAAGTCCATATAGATCATGGCTACCGCTCTGCCTTCATCAATCCTCTTTGTTACTTCTCCAAACAAGTCAATCATGAGACATGATTTCCCACGCACAAAGTCATGTTAATTATCCTTAATCAATCCTTGCCTTTCCAAATACATGGACATCCTGTCCCTCAGGATTCCCTCCAACAACTTGCCCACCACACCACTGACATCAGGCTCACTGGTCTGTAATTCTCTGGCTTGTCCTTACCATCTTTCTTAAATAGTGGCACCGTGTTAGCAAGCAGGCACAAACACAACAGATCGATCAGTATCTGGAAAGGAAGGTTATGTTTAGGAGCAAACACCATCCTGAGAGCAGTGACATTCTTCTTTCAAGCAAAGCACTCTCTCATATTTCCCCCAAACCCACCCATAGATAATTGTAGTTCTAAGCCTTACAAGTTGCAAATTTGAATATTCAGTTCCTCTAGTGTGTATCTTAGATGGAAAACACTGTGCCAGTGTTGACGCAATATATATTTGAGCTGTTGAATGGGATCAGACATACTGTTCTGTCCTGAATGATGTCAGGTTTCTGGAATGTTATTAGATCTGAAGTCATCCAGGCAACTGTGCTATTATATGTAACATGGGTTTGACATAAATTCACACAATGCCTTTTATCCCCTCAATTCCCTGTGAGACACCATTTTCTGAACAACAATTTACTTGTTAATAGTGCAACTTTGAAAGATAAAGCACATTAGCAGGTCTTGAATTTGCAAAACAATTGGTGAATTCTTTTTAATTGAAAGACAGACTTGGCTTTTTGCTGTGGGAAATTGAGACATCTGTATCAGGTTTCCATCTTGCTGGCACAGAGTGCAACATGGATACTTTGCATTTATTCTTTCACGAGATGTTAGTTTCACTGATAAGGCAAGCATTTATTGTCCATTCCTATTTGCAATTGAATGGAATGGCTAGCCACACCATTTCAGAGGGTGATTGTGGAGACCAAACCGAGGTATGGATGACAGAATTCCTTCCCTAAGGGACATTAGTGTTAAGCCAACCACAGTTGGGGGTATGTAAAATGACAACACAAATGAAAAAAACATATTAAAATTATTTGGGTTTGGAAGTTGGGAGATACTTATAACTGTGGCTAATGAAGCTCTTTATTAATCCCTTGAATCAAATGTGGATGAGGATGGTGATATGTACAATGGGAACCTGTATATAATTGGGCAAACCTCTCCAGTGACATGAACGGAGAATTTCACAGTAAGTTTCTGTGTGGGCTCTTTGTAGAATCAGTGCTGGATCTGTTATGTAGATCATGAGCCTTTGCTGAGTTTACAGGAGATGAGGAAACTTCCTACCCAGGCTTGGTCAGAAGAATTAAAATATATTAAATAAGCAGAAAGCAAAACATTTGGTCATGTCAAATAATTGAATGCAGTCAAACTGATGCTACAGGGAGATCTAGGAAAATTGAACTTAGAAGCAGCCAGAAGAAGTCATTTTTACTTCTCTTACTCACTTAACTCTACCTTTGCCATCTGCTGCTAAATAGGTAGTGCAAATCATGAGGACAAAGTCTTAAAAGTAGATGGCCAGAGACAGCACAATACTATGATTAATTTGACTATTTCGATCAATTCTCCAAGAAAGCAAATCACTTTTGGGGGACAGGATTTGAAGACTTTAATATCTGCAAATTGCTGCCATTTAACAGGAGCATGTCAGACTGAACTATGTTATTATACAAGAATATTTCTATCTCACTGACATGTAACAGAAGGGCAAGTAGAACAATAGCTCTGTTGGTCATGAGCTTGGTGTCAGGCTTGAGAACCTTGTCAGCAACACTGTTTCTCAGTTGACTAAAGTCTGCCTTGCACACTGGAGCTGATGTTGAATGTCATCATTGATGTCTGCCTTGTTGAAAGGAGACCACCAAGGTATGAAAATTAAACCACATTATTCAGTGGCTCACTGTGCATCTTGACACACATGGAGTTGCATTGTGTTGTACAATGGGAGCAGGTAGCTTTAATTATCTTTGAGCCTGAGACTAAACATCCAGGAGACATTTTCTAATATGCCTCCACGAACGATGGTTTTGAGCTTAAGCCAGGGTACACTCCGTGTCCTGTGTACTGACAGTGGTTGGAGTGGTCTTCATTCTGGGTTGGAGGCAGTGCAGGTGAACATTCACCCTGTAGAGAACCACCATCCTGGTGAAAGCTTTGTTGATATTGCAGGACAGGAATCAGTTCCAACTGGACATTATGAAACATGGAAAAACAAGGAACTACAAAACTTGTGGACACTGCTGCAAATAATACCAACCCTCAGCCTGACTACATAGAGGTTAAATTCAGACAGTGGCCCAACGTAAGGCATTCAACATCATCTGATACCTATTCTGGGACAATGGTGCAGGGAAATTTAATTACCTCTCATCTGAACCTGATTCAGTCTCAATTGACCACCCAGTACAATAGTATTGGAACCTGGCTATTTTTAATTTGGTATATACCCATTGAGGAGGAAAATGGATAATTCAAACCTTTGTCTACCTAAGGGCTAGGTGTTATTGCCATATTCCAAACAGTAGGAGAGCTATTCAAAACGACAATACTGATCAGGTTGTCTAAACTTTTTTCATGAAAAGGACTCCATTACTTAACTGACCAAACCTGGTTGAATTGTATGTGAAATACACCAAGGAGGATTAGCTCTCAGATAACCTGATCAACAGGAGAACCTCTGCTGTAGTTGTGAGATGTTTGACCGCCAAACGGAGAGAAATAAATGAATAATTTTGCTTTCTGTGGTCGAGGAACAGCTTCCTTCAATTAACCTACCTCTTGATCTACTTGCTTGGGTTCCCCACCTCTCTTTATAAGATATGTTGGTAGCTTTGTTTGAATCAAAACAGGAGCTTTATATGCATCATTGAAACAGGAATAGGGCATTCAATCCCTCAAACTTCTCCTACTATTCATTCCGACCTTATCCTTTAATAACGTTGTCTATCAAAAGTCTATCATATTCAAGTCTGAAATTTTCAATTGACTTAGTTTCAACGTTTTGAGGCGTTTTGCACATTTTCATAATCCTTTATGTGAAGACTGTGCTTCTTAGTTTCTGCTTTGAATGAACTAGTTTTAATTCAAAGCTGATGTCCTCCCTTCCTTTATGGCCTACACATGAGAGGAAATGGTTTTTCTTGATCAACTCATTAAAGCACCTTCATCAAATCATCCCTTAATCTTCTTGAAGAAATACAAACCGAGTCAATGCAACCTCTTCTCATAATCTAACCATTTTTACCCAATATTCTGGTGAATCTCCAATTAGTTCAGTAAAAGAGATCAGCCTCAATATTAAATTGTGGAGCAGGCTCAAGGGTTAAGAAGCCGCCTCCTGTTTCTGTGTTTAAATATTGCCTTCCTGAGGTGCAGTACACCAGTAGGACAGAATGCAGTATTTCTGCAGCATTATAAAGTTAACACAAATTTCTACCCTTTTGTATTCCAGCTCACTTGCAATTCCATTCTCCAGTTATACAAAAACATGCAATTTAGGAACTGCAAAGGCATTTTATTCAGTACCATCAACAAGGCAGAGCTGATATATTTTTGAATTGAAGGGAACATCAATCCTGCGTCCAACACATGGATTATGCTACATCATTTCGAGATTCCACAGATAAACTGGGATATTGTCCCTGAATGACTGTGACTAATTCAGCTTTAGACAATAGTATTTCAATGATTCAGATGGCAGGTAGATGTTCTTTACCTGCTGCCATTTTCAGGATTTATAGACTATGGCGCCACCTGGGCACCTCTTAACTCGCTGCAAGCCAGGATCTCAGCAGATGGCAGTTGCTGTATCTGTTCCCTTTCACCTACCCTGCCCCAGAGGTATCTACCAAATGACAAGAGGTGGCTTCTCATTTTAATAATGCCTCATGTGAGTGTCTGCTCCAGGGTGTCCCAGCCAGAATGGCTGCTTCCTATTCAATGGGTGAAAGGAACCCTCCCATCATCGCCAGGTGGCCTGTGCCCATGCCACAAGTCAGACTATTATCTGTCATTAGCAAGTTTAGATGATCTTTCCTTCTGGGTTCTTAGTGAAACCTCATACTCACACTCAGTGTAGTTCTGCCCACTTCAGCATTACACGCTTGATGTAAGCTGAAGGGCTCGCACCTACCTAATGCTGTTGACCTTCTAACATTGTGGGGCACTACTGTACATAGCAGGAAGGGCTTATAGTGTGGCAGGGCTGTACCCACTCATCAACTGCTCATCCACCCATTGCCATCACACTCAACCTTGCATTTTCTCTCCGGCCAGAACAAGCCAGCAAATTTTTGGGGGTGGGGGTTGGAGGCCCAGACTGATGGATGTTTCTTAGATCTCAGGTTCCTGGCTATGTTTTAAGGAAAATCTGGTCCAGCTGGAGTGTGAGGGTCCAGACCACTCCTGCACCAATGAAAGGATCAGAATGGAGAAGCCAGTGAGTGACACAATCCTGAAGCAGAGTCAAATCAGAATTGAAATGCTAACTCTGTTTCTCTCTCCACTGCTGCTGCTTGACCTGCTACGTTTCTCCAACCAACCGAGACCCGCCCCACGTAGACACCTGTTTGAGAAACATTGTTGTCTGCCCTGCTTCGGACGTGCAGCAACCCTCACACGTTCCTGCGATTTGGCATTCGCCAACAAATTCTCCTGTTCTCTGCCACGTGAGTAGGCAGTCAGCAGAATGCCAATCAGAAGTAGCCCAGCACCAACATCCCTGAAGAGTGAAAGCTATGACACCTCAGATAATCCACCAGATAAGGGTTCATCCTCAACCAGCCCAGTGGCCCAAACCCAGAGGGTATCTCAGCCAGAGTAGGCTCTGAGACACCATCAGTGGCTCCTGGATATGTGCTCATACTTGTACTCTGTCCCTGTAGCCATGAACATTCACCATCAATGGCAATGTGAAGGGTGAGGAACAAACCTTGCAGTAGGCGCCCCTTCTTCTCCAGGAGATGGAGTGGTGCCAGTAGGCATCAATGGGGAGCAGACAGGCACCCAGGAACATTATCTCAGGACAGTCCAAAGGTACTCTGTCCCTCTGCATCTTTTCTGCCAATGACCCCATTATCTGCAGCAGATCAGATGGAAGAGGGTGTTCCTACGTCTATGCGGGGGGTGGGGGGGGGGGGGGGGGGGGTCTCATTAGGCCAAGCATCTCTAGGCCTCAAAACCACAAGGAACAACCCATAAAGTCTTCTCAGCCACCAGGACCCACAAGTCCAGAGGCTCCACCACCCCAGATGTTCATGTCAGACCTGCACTTAGATGTAGTGCTGAAAAATGTGTTGCTGGAAAAGCGCAGCAGGTCAGGCAGCATCCAAGGAGCAGGAGAATCGATGTTTCGGGCAAAAGCCCTTCTTCAGGAAGGCCCGAAACGTCGATTCTCCTGCTCCTTGGATGCTGCCAGACCTGCTGCGCTTTTCCAGCAACACATTTTTCAGCTCTGATCTCCAGCATCTGCAGTCCTCACTTTCTCCTTAGATGTAGTGGTACATCAAGGAAGAATAATCTCTTTGAGGGCATGTCAGTGTGTGTGTGTTAATTAATGTGAATAAATATCATGCATGATCACTGTTCCAATGTGCGCTGTTGTCTCATTTCGTTGGTAGAGCAAGTTTTCCAACCCATTCTCCTACTGGAGTGAGCAGAGAGAATCCTAAACATCCTCAATCATGGCGTCAACTACAAAAATATCTATCTGCCTTGTCCAAGAACAAGATAACTAACTCTGAGACTCACCACCTAATGTGTTAATTTATAACTCAGGGCTTCCAAATATTACAGTCCTGCTCCCTCCGCCACTAGCTGATTACCACAGATCTTTTGTCTATGATGTAAGTAGAACTGGTACCTCTTGGATGTCTGAAGTGTAAACAGTTCATCATATGTCCCCATTACTTGGAGGTGCTACCCTTCCCTTGGCACACCACTGAATGTCTCACTATATTAGCAATGAATGTCCCTGTACTCCCTCTCGTAACACATGGGCAAAGCTGCAGAGGTAGCTTCAGGAACACAAACTTTATCCTTTCAGTTCAACAGCAGGATGTTGGACCCATGACAGCCACATGGCAGACACTGTCCGGGTAATTACTGAAAGCCATGTGGCGAGGTGACTGGTATCTACAAAGTGCAGGAGCTGAAGGCTTTGTCCCAAGCTGAAGCCTCCATTGCCAGGTTAGGCATTTCAGTGTCTGAGGTGGGCAACTACACGTGAGAGGTGAATCTCACCATTCCTCAGGGGCTGAGGGTAGCGAGAGAGACATATTAGCATTTATGCACCATGCATGGTACAGGAAACTTATTTTCTGAAGATGTATAGCTCTTTGCAACATTACACAGTAGGATCATTAACATTACAAAGGACTGAGAAATGGGGCAGATTGGGTGTAATGGCAGCAGTTAAGATTTCACAGTCCCTTGTGCGGGGGGACCTAGAATCAGGGGATGTAGAGTCAGTATGGATAGAGCTGAGAAATTCTAAGGGTAGAAAGACCCTCTTGGGAGTTATCTACAGGTCCCCAACAGTAGTATGGATGTAGGGTGTAGGTTGAATAAGGAGCTGAAATTGGCCCGTCGCAAAGATATTACTACAGTTGTTATGGGGGATTTCAACATGCAGGCAGACTGGGAGAATCAGGATGGTGTTGGACCTCAAGAAAGAAACTTTGTGGAGTGCCTCTGAGATGGATTCTTAGAACAGCTGGTGCTGGAGCCTACCAGGGAGAAGGCAATTCTGGATCTGGTATTGTGCAACGAACCAAAATTGATCAGGGACCTCGAAGTGAAGGAGCCATTAGGAGGTAGTGACCATAATACAATAAGCTTCAATCTGCAATTTGAAAGGGAGAGGGTACAATCGGTAGTGACAATATTTCAGTTGAATATAGGGAACTATGGAGCTATGAGGGAGGAGCTGGCCAAAGTTCAATGGTGCAATACCTTAGCAGGGATGACAGTGGAGGAACAATGGCAGATATTTCTGGGTATAATGCAGGCGATGAGGATCAGTTCATTCCTAAAAGGAAGAAAGATCCTATGAGGAGGCAGGGATGGCCGTGGCTGACGAGGGAAGTTAAGAAACATATAAAGTCAAAAGAGAAAAAGTATAACATAGCAAAGATGAGTGGGAAAACGGAGAACTGGGAGGCTTTTAAAGAACAACAGAGGATTACTAAGAAGGAAATACGCAAAGAAAAAATGAGGTACGGAGGTAAACTGGTCAAAAATATAAAGGAGGATAGTAAAAGCTTTTTTAGGTATGTGAAAGGGAAAAAAATGGTTAAGACTAAAATTGGGCCATTAAAGACAGAAAAGAATATATTATGGGGAACAAAGAAATGGCAGAAGAGTTGAATTGGTACTTCAGATCTGTGTTCACTGGGGAAGACACGACCAATCTCCCATAGGTAACAGTGGCTGAAGGACCTGAACTGAAGGGAATTTATATTTGCCAGGAATTGGTGTTGGAAAGACTGTTAGGTCTGAAGGCTGATAAGTCCCCGGGGCCTGATGGTCTACATCCCAGGGTACTAAAGGAGGTGGCTCTAGAAATCATGGATGTGTTGGTGATTATTTTCCAGAGTTCAATAGATTCAGAATCAGTTCCTGTGGATTGGAGGGTTGCTAATGTTGTACCACTTTTTAAGAAAGGAGCGAGAGAGAAAGCAGGAAATTATAGACCAGTTAGTCTGACCTCAGTGGTGGGAAAGATGCTGGAGTCAATTATAAAGAATTAAATTACGACACATCTGGATAGCAGTAACAGGATAGGTCAAAGTCAGCATGGATTTATGAAAGGGAAATCATGCTTGACTAATCTTCTGGAATTTTTTGAGGATGTAACTCTGAAGATGAACAAGGGAGATCCAGTGGAAGTAGTGTACCTGGACTTTCAGAAAGCCTTTGATAAAGTCCCACATAGGAGGTTAGTGAGCAAACGTAGGGCGTATGGTATTGGGGGCAAAGTACTGACTTGGATTGAAAATTGTTTGGCTGACAGGAAACAAAGAGTAGTGATGAACAGCTCCCTTTCAGAATGGCAGGCAGTGACCAGTTAATACCGCAGGGATCAGTGCTGGGACCACAGCATTTTACAAGATATATTAATGATATAGAAGATGGTATTAATAGTAACATTAGCAAATTTGCTGATGATACAAAGCTGGGTGGCAGGGTGAAATGTGGGGAAGATGTTAGGAGATTACAGGGGGACCTGGACAGGTTAGCTGAGTGGACAGATGCATGGCAGATGCAGTTTAATGTGGATAAATGTATGGTTATCCACTTTGGTGGCAAGAACAGGAAGGCAGATTACTACCTAAATGGAGTCAATTTAAGTAAAGGGGCAGTACAAAGAGATCTGGGTGTTTTTGTACACCAGTCAATGAAGGTAAGCATGCAGGTACAGCAGGTAGTGAAGAAAGCTAATAGCATCCTGGCCTTCATAATGAGGGATTGGGTATAGAAGCAAAGAGGTTCTTCTGCAGCTGTACAGGGCCCTGGTCAGACCACTGTGTGCAGTTCTGGTCTCCAAATTTGAGGAAAGACATTCTGGCTATTGAGGGAGTGCAGCATTGGTTCACGAGGTCAATTCCTGGAATGGCGGGACTATCTTATGTTGAAAGATTGGAGCGACTGGGCTTGTATACCCTTGAGTTTAGAAGACTGAGTGGGGATCTGATTGAGACGTATAAGATTATTAAAGGATTGGACACTCTGGAGGCAGGAAACATGTTTCCGCTGATGTGTGAGTCCTGAACCAGAGGACACAGCTTAAAAATAAGGGGTAGGACATTTAGAACAGAGATGAGGAGAAACTTCTTCACCCAGAGAGTGGTGGGCGTGTGGAATGCTCTGCCCCAGAGGGCAGTGGAGGCCCAGTCTCTGGATTCGTTTAAGAAAGAGTTGGATAGAGCTCTCAAGGATGGTGGAATCAAGGGTTATGGAAATAAGGCAGGAACAGGATACTGTTTGAGGATGATCAGCCATGATCATAATGAATGGTGGTGCAGGGTCAAGGGCAGAATGGCCTACTCCTGCACCTATTGTCTATTGTCTATTGCCTGTGGGAACCTTCCCCAGAGGGAGTTCCTTCTGTTCGCTTCTCTGAGGATTGCCAACCTATTGTGGTGGAGAGGCTTGTGTGTACCCAGGAACTTGAGAGCTAAACCATCTGGAGCATAGCTCCTGGCAGGTCACCCATGATAGTAAGGTATAGGGAGATGTTTCAGGCAAAGCACAATCCATGAACACCTCAATGACAGAGCATGTGGAGGATGATAGCTGAACTTCAATTAGAACATCACAACACTTGCAAAAGTAAATGAAGGCTGCAACAGAGAAGGGCTGTCAGTTGTCTTGGTCTCCATGCCATGGGGCTTCGACCCTATCTGCCAAGGTCTTTGTGACGGCTGTTTGTGCATCAGCCTCACCATGTTAAAAAATGTCATTAACAAGCACCCTCCGAAGAGGTACCAGTTGTACTTACATCCTGGACATAAGATCTGTGGTAATCAGCTAGTTGTGGCGAGGGCAGGACTGAACTATCTGCCCCTAGTCATAAATTGACACATTAGGTGGTGGGTCTCAGAGTTAGTCACCTTATTCTTGAACAAGGCAGATAGAGCATTTTAGTTGCTGCAGCTGTTATAGAGCAGCCATGTTTAGGATCCTCTCTGCTCACTCCAGTAGGAGAAGGGATTGGAAAACGTGCTGTAAAAATAGCCTGCCTGAAAATTCCTGAATGGATTACCACATCCAGAGGGATCACCCACATGTGGTCAGAAATGAAGAATAATAAACTTTGGAGCCTGAAATGTAAGAACTGTGATAGTCCCAGCTAAGTGGCTGACCTGAGAGGAGAACTGCATTCATAGACAGAGAACTGAAAAGATGCAAGGTCAAATTGACCTAGCTGCTCTTTCAGAAACCTGCCTTGCAGATGAAGGCTAATCACCACCACTGCCACTTCCAACCACCATAACCACTCACCAGTGCCAATACTGCAATAGAACCTTTGGCTCCCAGAATGGTCTCTTCAGTCTCTGAAGACCTGCAAATAGACACCATCATACTCAAGGACAATCATACATAAGGCAGCACGATGGCTCAGTGGTTAGCACTGTTGCCTCACAGAACTGGGAACCCTGGTTTGAATCTAGCCTCGGGCGACTGTATGTGGGGAGTTTGCACATTCTCCCCGTGTCTGTATGGGTTTTCTCGGATGCTCCAGTTTCCTCACACGTGTGCAGGTGTGGTGAAAAGGTTAAAATTGTGTCCCAATACATGTGTGAATCTAACCGAAAATGGAAGGTGTCGCTTAGTCCCGTGTGAATCTTATTACACACCTTCCCGTGTGAATCTTCTTATCTGTATGTGACCAGAATGGAATGTGTTTTTCAGCCTTGCTCTGCTGTTCACATGAATGTTTAGATCTCGAAAAGAGTATATCAGCTGGAAAAGTCTCCAGTTCGGTAGAGTCTGCTCCGGGGTTGCGTTTAACCGCCGAGCGTGGGTTGTTGGCAACCGCTCTACGAGAACTGACGGCTCCCAGTTCCGGTAACACGTAGAGTGAGTATAAACCAGACCCGTTGTAAGTACGAGACCTGGTTGTGGCGACGCTGCGGGGAATAAAACACTTATATTCTAGCAGACTCGCCTCTTGGCTGTTTGTTCTGTGTCAGACTACTTTCCTGCGAGCCTGGTCCTTGACCTTGAGAATTTTTAAAAACATTTTGGCGTAGTCGGCAGGATCAATCGCAATTGAGGAAAGATTTTGATACAGAACAATGTTTTGGAAAAAGGCTAAGAAACCAGAGGAACAAACTGTGGAGGTCCCGACCGTCCCGGGATGGCATGGACCGTGGCATGGCGTGGCAGTTTGTTTGAGAAATGGTGGGGGGGCGACCGGAGAACTGGGAGGCCGAGGGCGTAGGAACCCCAGGGTCGCTGCTGTCCACCCTTGAGAGGATCCCAGTCCTGCCGAAGAACCCCTTGCCTGGGGTACAGCGGAGGATGTGGGCCTGTGCGGCGGCTTGTAGACAACAGTCAGACAAGCGCCAAAAAGCTGAAGCAGAATTAGCCCTCCTGAAACATGAGCAGGGACTCAGTTCGGGAGATGCCTCTATGTTGAGGCAGGAAATTATGAAGTTAAAAGCTGAATTGACAGCATTAACTGAACTAGCAGGACGAACTATTATGTATCTGTCTGCTAAGAAACGGAAAGAGAAAAGGAAGGTCCCTCGAACCCCGGACCCAGTACAAGTACGGGCGTTTGTAGCCCAGTTAAATAACGGGGATCGGTGGGATATCGATCATTGGGATGGGAACATTTGGGGAGATTCAGATGATCAGTACGAAGAGGACCCACCCGTACTCCAAGCTAAACCAGTGGTTAGGAGAAAGCAGGTTCAGAGACGTCTCCCAGTGCAACGGGAGGTAATGTTAGATGAGGAAGGAAACCCTATACGGAATGAACAAGGGGAGGCAATTATGCATGAATTACCGCGGGCTCAGCCTCCTGCAGAATTCTCTGAATTAACGGAAGACTTCACTACCGATGAGGTGCTGTTTATCACCCAGAAAACCCGACGTAATCCTGGGGAGCCGTTAGAGCTATGGCTAATTCGGCTCCTCGAGGAAGGGGGGCAACAAGTGCAGGTAGACTATCAGGATGCTCCCAAGTTTGGTGGATTAGCAAAGGATGCTGCCATAGACCTGGGGTACCGCAGACAAGCCAAGGATATGGTAATAGATCGCAGTATGGGGACCTTATTTGGGATGTATGCCAGGGCAGTGGCCGAACAGTATCCCTTCCCGTCCGATTGGCCCCCCTTGGAAGGAACTTGGACAACAATTAAGGAAGGGGTTCAGAGGCTAACCCGTTTGTGTGTGCGGGATGCCCTGTTGCTGGGAGTGCTGGACGAGGTAGATAACACAAATGTTAGTAGACAGACTAGAGACCACCTAGTGAAGACTGCCCCCCCCCATTATAAACCACTGTTATTAACCATAATGTTGAGTGGACGGGGAGAAACCCTAGGAGATGCCCGTAGTATGATGAGGGAGATGGGTGGTTTGGGGGATTGGGGACCCACAACCCGTGCTTCTCAGGGGGGCACGGAGGGGCGTCGCCCTGAGGCTCGGGCAGGGGGAAAAGTAAACCCTAATCAAGGAAGTAACCCAGGCCCCTCACGGCGTGCTTTGTGGCAAGCTTTGATACGGGCGCAGGTCCCAGCATCGGAGATTGATGGCCTACCTACACCGGAATTAAAAGACTTATGCAGACGAAAGGGACTGAAGGTGTCCCGGGTAGAGACGGAGTCCCGACCCACTATGGAAGACCTAGTGGAATTACTAACACAAAAATGTCAGACACGGGGTCCGGTTGTTAATGAGCCTCGAAGGGGTAGAACTTCCACTTCCCAGCGGTGGGAATCCTCGGAGGACGAGGAGGAGGAGGAGGTACGGCCTCCCCTCCGAGAGTGTTATAAAGTGGATAGGCGTGGCCGGAAACCTAGTAAGAAAGGCAAGAACAAAGAAGGGCGAGGCAAACGTCTTTACCCAGTGCTGTCTGGGGAAGATGAATGGGAGGAACAATAGGAATCGGGCCAAGCCCCAAGGGTTTGCCCACGAACGAGCCAATGGTCAGCAGACGACATTCGACCTCATGTATCATTGACTATCTATTGGCGCAAATCCGTCCAAACCGTTATGGCTCTAGTGGACACAGGGGCGGAGGCCACCTTAATCTATGGGACGCCCCATAAGTTTAAAGGAACCCCAGTCACGCTGGTTGGGCTGGGAGGTAATCTGATTGAAGGAAAAACAGTACAATTGCCCCTAAAGATAGGTACAATGCCCATTAAAACTTATTCAATTATCATTACACCAGTTAGAGAATGGATCCTGGGAATGGACATTCTGGCCGGTTTAACACTTCACCTCCAACAAGGGAAGTTTGAATTTGGAATCACGAAAATGGCTTTGCGCTGTAGGACGGTGTTGGTGGGAAAGGTTAAAATGGACCCCTTCCCCATCCCGATCGCCGATCGCGTAATAAGTCTTAGACAGTATAGGATTCCCGGCGGACATAAAGAAATATCCGCCACAATTAAGGATTATTTGGAAGCGGGAGTGCTTAGGACATGCACCACGGCGTGGAATAACCCCTTATGGCCCGTACATAAAGCCGATGGGTCATGGCGGATGACGGTAGATTATCGGCAACTAAACCGTCACACTCCGGCCTTGACGGCAGCGGTCCCGGATGCCGTCACTATTATAGGACGAATCCAACATCATCCAGGGGTGTGGTACGGAGTAATTGATTTGGCTAATGCCTTCTTCACAATTCCTATTCCCGAAGATAGGCAGGAACAGTTCGCATTCACTTGGGAGGGTAGACAATTCACGTTCACGCGATTGCCCCAAGGATATCTGCATAGCCCTACTATCTGCCACCGGATAGTTGCAGAACACTTGGCTGCCTTTAAAGTGCCTGACGAAGTGATGATCTCGCACTATATTGATGATATGATGATACAGGGGACAAGTCAGAAGCAGGTTCAGGAATTGCTGGACCAACTGGTTCAACATATGCAAGGATATGGGTGGGAGATCAACCCAGCCAAAATCCAGGGTCCCTCACAAACGGTAAAATTCTTAGGAATCGTGTGGAACAAGGGGAAAGGGAAATCACTGCGAAAGCTAAAAATAAGATTCAGGTCTTTGCAGTCCCTCACACCCAGAAGGACGTGCAGCAATTTATTGGGTTATTCGGATTCTGGAGACAGCATATTCCCCATTTAGGACAAATTTTAAAACCTTTGTATCGAGTTACGAGGAAAAAGGCAGCGTTCGAATGGACGGAGGTCCATCAAACTGCATTTGAAATGGCCAAGCAAGCGATACAGCAAGCTGTATCCTTGGGAAAGATACAGTCAGGACCTGTAGAACTGCAAGTCTCAGCACAGGGGGATTATGCCAATTGGAGCTTATGGCAAAAACAGGGAAGAACCCGTAAGCCATTGGGATTTTGGTCCCGAAAATTACCCCCGGCAGGGGAACGGTATACCCCCTTTGAGAAACAGTTATTAGCATGCTACTGGGGCTTGGTGGAAACCGAAGCCCTGACCATTGGACATGAAGTGATCATGAGAACAGCTATCCCTATTCTTCCATGGGTACTTAGTGACCCCACTACCCACCGAATAGGAACTGCCCAAGAGAGCAGCATCATTAAATGGAAATGGTATGTGTCGGAGAGAGTGCGGACTGGACAGAAAGGAGTGTCAGTCCTACATGAGCAAGTGGCGGAGGCCCCTGAGGAAGGGGAAAAACGGTTTGAGGTGATTGAATACAAGGAATCACCCGTTAAGATGGGAAAACGGTATGATGAACTGACCCCGGATGAACAAGCCACGGCTTGGTTCGTAGATGGGTCAGCCCAATGGAAAGCGGGACAGCGTAGATGGAAAGCTGCCGCCTTTAACCCAAAACAAGGCACTACCCTAGAAGAATTAGGGGAGGGAAAAAGTAGTCAGTGGGCAGAATTAAAAGCAGTGCATATGGTAGTCATGCAAGCAGGGGTCATGGGAGTTTGTTTGTTCTCTGACTCGTGGTCAGTGGTTAACGGCATGACACAATGGATGCCAACTTGGCAGGCCAATCAGTGGATGATCCAGAATAGGGAAGTATGGGGTAAACAGTTATGGGAAGATATATGGGAGAAAGCTCAATACCTGGTCATATACATCACCCACGTAGATGCCCATACATCTCGAAATGATGTGGAAGCTCTACATAACCGATATGTGGATGGTATCGTCCGAACCATGATTGTGCAAAGGGGCACCTCAGTGGACCTAGCTAGATGGGCACACCTTAAGGCTGGGCACTGGGGAGTGCAAGGAACCTTGCAATGGGCTCGAGACCGAGGAATAGATCTTATGGTAGATGATGTTAAGACTGCAGCAAACCAGTGTGAGCAGTGTCAACATCAGCGGCAGGGAGTGCCCCAACACATGATGGGACATATCCATCGGGGGGATGGTCCGGGACAGAGCTGGCAAATGGACTTTGTGGGTCCCTTACCCTCCTCACAAGGATGTAACCACATACGTACAGCTGTGGACACTATGTCTGGGGTTTTGGTAGCCCATCCCTGTCGTCACAACAATCAACAGGCTACCTTGCGATGTTTAGATTTGATTGAACAATTTTATGGATTGCCCATACAGGTCCAGAGTGACAATGGCTCCCATTTCACAGGAAGGGTGGTAAAGCAGTGGTGTCACGATAACCACGTGGAATGGGTTTATCATGTACCCTATCACCCACAAGCTGCGGGACTTATAGAACGAATGAATGGGCTTCTGAAGTCCTCACTACGAAAAGCAGGAGGTTGCAATGACTTAACAGGTTGGAAGAAGCAACTAATTCGGGTGGTGAAACAAATTAATAACCGCCCATTAGGAAATGGGGTAACACCCTTGAATAGGATGATACGAGTATGTGATACCCCAAAGACTCAGCCTATTAAAATGTGGAAATTCGCTGAGGAAGCTGTTATTCCCGTAAGGGCCACGCCGGCTTCGGCTGGACTGGACCTACGAGCACTAACTGCCCAGACTTTGATCCAACAGAAACCTACGGTGATTAAGACCGGATTAGGATTGATTTGTCCCCCTGGAACCTATGGGCATATCCTCCCGCGGTCGGGACTGTCACTAAAGGGGATTGATGTGATGGCAGGCGTAATTGACGCGGACTACCAAGGGGAGTTGGGGGTGGTCCTGGTCAACATCACTGCTGAACCTTACGTGATACAGAAGGGGGACAGAATAGTGCAATTGGTCATTAAGCCATGTAACCTTACAACGGTGGAAGAGACGGGAGCTCCCGTTACGGTTACTGAGCGTGGGACGGGGGGATTTGGGTCTACTGACACTAAGGGGGCCAAGGTATGGGTGCGCCAGACGACCGGCCCCCCCAGGCCGGCCGAAATCATAGCACAGGGGAAGGACAGTCTGGTCACCATTATGTACCCCGGGGACCCGACCTGGGCAAACGTCCCGGCGAACCAGTGCTACTTACGTGAGACCTAAATAATGTTGTAATTGCTATGCACCCGCAGGCTGGCCCTCCGCCTTGAACATGGGGTGGTCATGGGGATTGCGACTCCTATTGGCGATGTTCGCGATCGGATGGCCACTCCAGGGCATCGGTATCACGGCCTGGACGCTGGTACCGGTCGCCCGCCATGAGGTGCGGTGGGAGGCCAGTAGCCAGCGACGGACGCAGGACAATTTTACATGTGAACCCGGTCAGCAGTGTGTTGTTCTGACTCTCACCAGCGACTGTCAATTGTACACGTGTGCACAGTGCTACATGCGCCGGGATGGGGAAAAATATGACATATCGTTCATACCGCCTAATTGCACCCTGGTGGTGAATGCCCAAGTCAAGACGTGTTTGTGGGACCGACGCACCCAGACATGCGGGACAACGGGGACTCATTGGAGCGTCACAGCTCGGGGGGAAGATCTGTGGCTGCGCAATGCCACCGATATTCGGAATCGTCATCGATTCATGTGGTTAATAATGGTACTGCCCTCGACGAACGCCCCGTCTGAGGCGTTATTAAACCCCACGCGGGGCGGGCCAGCACCGAAGAGGGGTGCCACAGGGGGCGTGCGGTCGCATCGAACACAGTTGGCCCCTATTATGTCAACTTGTCAACAGATGGCCCGGGCGGTACTGCACACTGATGTTCATTGGCGGGTACAGTTGCCCCTCATACCCGAGTGTCATACCAAGAGGCGGCGACGAGCGTGGTACGACACCCTGCTGGGAGGCGCAGGAACTGTTATGGGTATCTCGAATGCCATTGACTCTGAGGTAACCCGTACTAAATTATCTAACACGGGACAGGCCACCTCACAAGGACTACATACTATTGGAAGGTGGATGCCATCCGTAATGATGACTCAAGGAGAGACAGCTGAAATAATGATACGATCTCTGCAATGGGAACTGGATGTCTGGGGTGCCACTCAGGAACTGTTTGAGAACATTACGGCTCAGTTAAATTGGACTGCCTGTCATATTCAAATGTTGCATGCTCAAATACAGAAAGAACGCTTTTTGCGTGTGGTAACATCCCCCAATGTACAAGCGTGGAGGGGAATATGGAATGTATCTGAGAAATTGTGGATGATAACCCATCCAGAACGAACATGGTGTAACGCAACTATGTGTAACGGATACTTTGTTACCATGAATGTAACCCACACTGTTACGGTCTGTCGATATTATGTATTACCAGTGATTACATCTTCTGGATATTATTTTCTGAAGACAAGGGGACAGTGGTTTAGCCCAGATACCAATATTACCTATGATCTGTCCGCTTGTGAACAGACTGATCAGGGGAAAACTTGCCTACTGATGGACAGGTATCGGGACCCTTGCTTGACTAAGGGAACGGCCCTGTGCGAATGGACTGTTGAAACTCCAAGGGACATGATGTGGCAGATTGGGCCACACACGCTCTGTGTGGCTACCAATAATCCACATCCTATGCTTCCCTCAGCACCTTTCTCGGGATGCCTCTCAAATGTCTATCAGTGGCACTGGCAGAATCAGACCTATCTGTTGACCACTTATAGCAGTGCTCGCCACTTTACCAAGGTGCAGTGGAAAGTGCTGATGAATCCTTGGAACATTTCCCTGGATCGGTTTAAGCGAGCATTGGACCGATCCGAGGAGCTTAAGCAGATATTACGAAAGCATCAAACCAATGTCACCAAGGTTACGGTGTCTACCTTTATACATGGACAGGAGGTAGTACATGCTGCCCGTGTAGTGGACGTGGAGTCAGCTCATCATTGGTGGGACATATTGAGTGGTATGTCCTCCACTGCGGGGACATTCCTGTTCCCACCCTTGTCGATCCTGGTAGCGGTCCTGGTGATTTTAACATGCTGTAATGTCCTGACTTGCTTGTATATTTGGCGTGTACGTAGGCGCTTGTTAGAAAGAATACATATGGGCATAATGTAACACATGTATTGGGCCAAGCAGTGGAATGTGGTGTAAAATTATGTCCCAATACATGTGTGAATCATAATGTAACACATGTATTGGGCCAAGCAGTGGAATGTGGTGAAAGGGTTAAAATTGTGTCCCAATACATGTGTGAATCTAACCGAAAATGGAAGGTGTCGCTTAGTCCCGTGTGAATCTTATTACACACCTTCCCGTGTGAATCTTCTTATCTGTATGTGACCAGAATGGAATGTGTTTTTCAGCCTTGCTCTGCTGTTCACATGAATGTTTAGATCTCGAAAAGAGTATATCAGCTGGAAAAGTCTCCAGTTCGGTAGAGTCTGCTCCGGGGTTGCGTTTAACCGCCGAGCGTGGGTTGTTGGCAACCGCTCTACGAGAACTGACGGCTCCCAGTTCCGGTAACATGTAGAGTGAGTATAAACCAGACCCGTTGTAAGTACGAGACCTGGTTGTGGCGACGCTGCGGGGAATAAAACACTTATATTCTAGCAGACTCGCCTCTTGGCTGTTTGTTCTGTGTCAGACTACTTTCCTGCGAGCCTGGTCCTTGACCTTGAGAATTTTTTAAAACAGCAGGTTAGGTGAATTGCCCATAGTGTTCAGGGATGTGTAGGTAAGGTGCACTAGTCAGGGGAAATGTAGAGTAAAAGGGTAGGGGAATAGGTTTGGGTGGGTTAATCTTTGGATGGATGGTGTGGACTTGTTGGGCCAAATGGCCTGTTTCCACACTGCAGGAATTCTATAATATTTGACCTGAGTGACTGCCAATTAATTTAATCCGTGTTTATTCAGAGTATCACAGGCCTCTGAGAGCCTCTGTTATGGCAGTACCCGCTGTGTAGCAGCTGTACATATTCGCAGTTAATACAGAAGTGTCTCTACTAGGCCTCCTGTCATAAGCAGACAGAAGAACTTTGCCTTTATGGCAATCATGCAAAATGAGTGCTTCTCAGTCAATGAGATATGTTTAATCTAGGTTCAGCAGCCACCCAGATAGCTAGTCCGTAACTAACAAGACAATGAATGAAAGATGTCCATGTGCACCTGCCACCCTCATTTGCCTCCCGGGCTCATCACCTTGTCACCAGTGAGGCCTCTCCAAGGCCATCTCAACATCCTCAGCTTTCTCAAAGGAGGAGGCTTCAATCTCCTCCTCTCCCAAGACGTCCATCCTCAGTGCAGAAACTAATAAACAAATCTCAGCAACAGATCATCAGTGTTCTCCCAGATACATCTGCGAAGTGCCTGTGTCATTCTGCAGAGATCCCAGTGACACCCTGAAAGGATCCATGTGCTAAGAAATTGAGGACCACTGTCGCTTTCAAGGCACCCGGGATTGGATTCCCTTCTTATCCAAGAGGATGTGGATAATTGTTCAGCAGCTGCCAGATGTAGGAGACATATTCCCAAGATAACTGAAGGGTCGTCAATATTGATGTTCTGTCAGATGGACATAGCTGTCTTGAACCCTGTACGCTTGATTTCAGGCCACACTCACTGTCAACAATCAGCTGGATTGTTTAGCCTCTACAGGCTAGTTTGCAATCAGTGCCAGCTCCTGCCTCCCCTGTTATTGTTAAAACAGGCGATGCCTGTGATTTTTTCTGAGAAGCAAGATGAATGGCAGGGCTGATCTGTGTCATCATGATATTACCTTCAGAGGATCTGCAGAGCAGTCATGTCAGGCAGATAGCCTTGTTTCTCTTACATTTTTCTGCAGCCTGCGCTGTCATGTCCAGGACAGTCTGTCCTAGCAATATTTTCCAAAGGCCTCACTCCTGTGTTCCATGGGGCATCACATCCTGTGCGGATAGCTCCTTGCCAACATGACATATACGTGGCAGCATAACACATTGCCTGTGTTAGTGAAAACTTGCCACTGCATCTTCCCATAAAAAAACAATCACATCACCTTCAGGGAAGGAAAACCTTTGGCCTTGGCATGATGGCCACTACCAATAAATTTATATGCCGCTTACCCCGGGTTCCTGTCAGCCTTCCTCCTGTATGACAGCAGGCTTGTGTCAACAGAGCGACTTACATGCATTACTTACTGCATACCTGAGAGATCATGGGACAGCAATTAGGAGAAATTATACTTTGGATCCAGGACATTAAGAGATCTGGTTAGAATTGGATTCACTCGCAGAGTAGAGGTACATTTGTATTGAAATTATTGGGGTAGCTGCCAATGACTGTCCATCTACTAGACTTCTGACTGATAGCGTTCCCTTCAGTTGGCCCAAACAAGACAATCCTGACATTCCCCGACTTTCCATGAGTTGGCCTCAGTTTGGACAATAATCCAGATAGGGCCTTCGCTGACTCAGATGGACTGTCACACTCCAGATACACTAGAGCACAATGCCACAATTCCACCCCACCAGACCCTGGACTGACTGAATCCCTAACACCCCACCCACTCCTCATCCCTTCAAGGACTGGCTGGAGCACCTCTTCTAGTGGACTCATTGTGCAGGATTCTTCATGTGCAGAATCAGAAGAAATAAAGATACATAAACTGTGCTATTTTGGTTTGTTTACGGTAACACAAATATACAAGCATGGTTTCAATATATGACTCCTTGAGATCCTTATATTGCTTGGAGAATCAGTGAATTGGAAACAAACAGGAACTTCTTGCAGTTACCATGATATATTCATGAGACAAATAAACTCCCTAAAACATCAGGACTTTAGACAGCCAGGTCATGTACAGCAGGATGAAACAAGTCATCAGTTAAGTCTATTACTGCACTGATCTGCCAGGAATTTACCATATTAGCTGCCACTAAGCACAAAAGGGTGATTGTTTTAGTTTGCATGAGATAGCATGAACGCAGGTGCTGTTAGCAGATTTCTCCATGGTAACTTTCATAACAAAGGTTCTTAATTTGACAACAATAATTGTACTCAGATATTAGTCTTAGCAGTTTTTATCCTCAAACTCTACATATGTGTGTTAATTAACATCAGTATTACATGTTATAACTACACCTAATCCACTGCCTGAAAGAAAATTGCTTTTGGTTCTCCTAGCTGCTTTCATGGCTGTTAGCTTTCTAAAGCTCACAAAGAGAACTTGAACTCCCACCTACTTCCTTTGGTCCCCCAAAACAACCCAGAAACCTTCTAAATTGTCTGCATGCCCCTGTGCCCTGTCAGGGATGTCTATTGCAGATTTCCCTATGGCACTTATCACACCAAAGAATTGTTAATCAGACAATAAATACTTTTCTTAACTCGTCTTATCATCATTGAACTTTAATATTGCATGAAAACAGGAGATGCTGTAACTATACTCAGCAGGTTAGGCTGTATCTGTAGAGAGAGGAAAACCAAGTTAATGCTGTGGATTTTCAGTGAGTTGAACTGATTTGGGACTTCATTAAAAATGGTGGGCAGGACCTGATTCTGTAAATCTAGCCACCTCATTTCTTTTTCTAGCAATGTTCATCAATGTAGAATAAGAATGCAGGGAGCCAGCATTTTTGTTGGCTTGGCTTTGGAGATGGGCAGTTTAAACTTCCTGCAATAATGATGGATCCAGACTCACGATTCACAGCCTCTCAAAACTGTCACTGAGCTGGAGCACACCGGCTTGAAAACATGTATTCAACATCGTGAATGAAATAGTTTCTTAACTTCTCATAAAGCAGTTATAGAGTCATACAGTCATGGAGATGTACAACACTAAAACACACCCTTCAGCTTAACTCATCCATGCCAACCAGAAATCCTAACCTAATCTAGTCCCATTTGCCAGCACTTGGCCCATAAACCTCCAAACATTACCTACAGTTGATTAATTACATGCCATTCACAGGATCTATATAAAAAGTGCTTATCCAATTCAGACCTCTTAATCTTGTGTAAATAAACAGACAAGAGGTGAAAAAACATTTGCAAAAAATAATGGGCTATTTCAAGGTAACATGGTCTCAAACAAAGCTTTCTCTTCACTCTGCAGATTTATTTACATTGTTTGCTAAGATCTAAATGTAATGACCATTCTTGAAACTCAGTCAAGCATTCATAATAAGGGCATATGTTTAGCGTGCTTTTATTGATAAAAAATTGTCAGATGATGAGTTCCCATCACAGTTGAGCCTGAAACTTTAATATATAGTTACTTTCAATAGTATTAACTTCTGTCCTTATAATAAGTAACAAACAATAATACGATATATTAACTCTCCAAAGTCTTGTTCAGTCTGATCAGGCTTGCAGTCTTTCTTGGATAAGTTTCCAACAATACCAAGATGTTTCTGATCGTTAACATGTCTCTTTCTTACACCAAATACCTGTTTTGCACTATATCCATGCATTGGCTATGTCTGCTGTGCCAGCAACTTTAAGAATTTACCTGCTTTAATCTTTTCAATTATCAGTTGAGCTCAACAAGGTTTGCTTACTATACTGTAATGTGGAAACATAGGAAATAGGAGTAGACCACTTTGATCCTTTGAGTCTGTACCTCAATATGATCATCGCTGAACATCCTGTTTTCTCCCCAAACCCTTTGATCCCATTTCATCCTAAGAACTATATCTAATTCCTTCTTGAAAACATTCAATATTTTGGTCTCAACCACTTTCTGTGGCAAAGAATTCCATTGGCTCATGAATCTCTGGGTGAGGGGATCCTTATCTCAGTACTAAATGGCTTATCCCGAATCCTTAAACGGTGACCAAGTGTTCTCGATTCTCTGGTCATTGGGACGATCCTTCCCATGTTTAACTTGTCTAACCATGTTAGCATTTTATAGATTTCTATGAGATCACTCCTGATTCTTCTAAAGTATTTTTTAACTAATTGAAGGGATGTGGCTGATGCTGGCTGGGCCGGGATTTATTACCCATCCCAAACTGAGCCTTGATTCAAGTGACCAGATAGCACACTTAAGAGTCAGCAACATTCTGTGGATGTGGGATCACATGTAGGCCAAGCCCAGTAAGGATGACAGATTGCCTTCCCTAAAGGACTTTTAAAAACCAGGTGGACTTGAGGAAACTAATAATTACATAGCCATCATTAGGCCTCTTTTTAATTCCAGATTTTTAAATTGAATTCAAATATCACCATCTGCCATGGAAGGATTCAAGCCCAATTCCCGGAGCATACGCCAGGGGTTCCAAATTACAGCCCAGTGGAATTACCACTATGCCCCCACCTCCCCACTATAATTCCAGTTTCTTTTCATAGGTGAGTCCTGCTGTCCCAAGAATGAGTCTGGTAAACCTTTGTTGCACTCTGTCCCTAGATAGAACTTCCTTCCTCGGATAAGGAAGCACACTGTACTCCAGGTGTTATCTCACCAAGGTCATGTATAATTGCGAGAAGAAATCCTTGCTCCTTTGCTGAAATTCTCTCACTATCATTTTCCTTGCTCACCACAAGGTGTACAAGGCCACCCACGTCTTGTTGCACTTCCCCCTTTCGCAAACTATCACTATTCAACAAATAATCTGCCTTGCTTTTGTTACCAAAGTGGATAACCTCACATCTTTTTTACATCAAAATATACTTTAGTCATAAAGCAACTCTTTGTGTGTATGCATTGTGACAAAAGCAGTTTGGTTCTGTACAGTTATATATCAAGTAAATGAACAAAATACTAGGCTTTGACTCTATCCAAAAACCAAAGACCTCAGTGACACATCTCATACTAATGTTTGCATATATTGAGACATTGGGGGCATCTGATAACTTGAATGGCCTTTCCCCACTGCGCCTTGGCTGCAGCTGCCCCAAGCTTTAGTGCATCCCTTAGCACGTAGTCCTAGACCCTGGAATGTGCTCTCACATGTATCCACATTATATGTATCTGCCACGCATTTGCCCACTCACTACATTGTCCAAATCACACTGAAGCATCTCTGAATCCTCCTCACAGCTGAGATTAGAGTGGTGCTGGAAAAGCCCTTCTTGAAATGCCGATTTTACTGCTCCTCGGATGCTGCCTGAACTGCTGTGCTTTTCCACCACCACTCTAATCTAGACTCTGGTTGCCAGTATCTGCAGTCATTGTTTTTACCTATCCTCCTCACAGCTCATGAGGATTCTGAACTGCTGTTGTGGGACAGAGGTTTAGATGATCAGTAAAACAGTAGAGCTTCATGGTTCATTATACCTGTCCTTCTATCAAATGGACCTCAACATGTGGCCAAATATAGAAGGAGCCAAGACTCGGCTACTTTAAATAACCCACTTCATTGTTTTCCGATTCAACAAAGTAGGGAGTGTATCAGAATAACAGTGTAGTAGTGGATAGATGCCAACTGCAAATGCTTCAAAATGACTGGAAGTTGGCTAACGTGGTGCCACTGTTTAAGGGTGGTAAGGACTAGCCAGTGAACTATAGACCAGTGAGCCTGGAGTCAGTGGTGGGCAAGTTGTTGGAGGGAATCCTGAGGGACAGGATGTATATATATTTGGAAAGGCAAGGACTGATTAAGAATAGTCAACGTGGCTTGGTGCATGGGATATTACGTCTCACAAACTTGATTGAGTTTTTAGAAGAAGTAACAAAGAGGATTGATGAGGGCAGAGCAGTAGATGTGATCTATATTGACTTCAGTAAGGCGTTCGACAAGGTTCTCCATGGGACACTGGTTAGCAGGTTAGCTCTCATGGAATACAGGGGAAACTAGCCATTTGGATACAGAACTGGCTCAAAGGTAGAAGACAGAGGGTGGTGGTGGAGGGTTGTTTTTCAGACTGGAGGCCTGTGACCAGTGGAGTGCCACAAGGATCGGTGCTGGATCCACTACTTTTCATCATTTATATAAATGCTTTGGATGTGAGATTAAGAGGCATGGTTAGTAAGTTTGCAGATGACACCAAAATTGGAGGTGTAGTGGACAGTGAAGAGGGTTACCTCAGATTGCAACAGGATCTTGATCAGATGGGCAAATGGGCTGAGAAGTGGCAGATGAAGTTTAATTTAGATAACTGTGAGGTGCTGCATTTTGGGAAAGCAAATCTTAGCAGGACTTATATATGTAATGGTAAGGTCCTGGGAAGTGTTGCTGAACAAGCAGACCTTGGAGGGCAGGTTCATAGTTCCTTGAAAGTGGAGTTGCAGGGCGATAGAATAGTGAAGAAGGCATTTGGTATGCTTTCCTTTATTGGTCAGAGTATTGAGTACAGGAGTTGGGAGGTCATGTTGCGGCTATACAGCATATTGATTAGGCATGCTATTCTGGTCTCCTTCCTATCGGAAGGATGTTGTGAAACTTGAAAGGGTTCAGAATAGATTTACAAGGATGTTGGAGGATTTGAGCTATACAGAGAGGTTGAATAGAATTTAGATTAGAGTGGTGCTGGAAAAACACAGCAGGTCAGGCAAGCATCTGAGGTGCAGAAAAATCAATATTTCGGGCAAAAGCCTTTCCTGATGAAGGGTTTTTGCCCGAAACGTTGATTTTCCTGCTCCTCGGATGCTGCCTGACCTGCTGTGCTTTTCCAGCAACACTCTAATCTAAACTCTGGTTTCCAGCATCTGCAGTTCTCACTTTTGCCTCAGCGAGGTTGAACAGGCTGGCGGTTTTCCTTGGAGCATCAGAGGCTGAGGGGTGACCTTATCGAGGTTTATAAAATCATGAGCGGCATGGATAGGATAAATAGACAAAGTCTCTTCCCCTGGGGTGGGGGAGTCCAGAACTAGAGGGCAGAGGTTTAGGTGAGAGGGGAAAGATATAAAAGAAACTTAAGGGGCAACGTTTTCACACAGAGGGTGGTACGTGTATGGAATGAGCTGCCAGATGAAGTGGTGGAGGTTATTACAATTGCAACATCTAAAAAAACATCTGGATGGGTATATGAATAGGAAGGGTTTGGAGGGATATGGGCCAGGTGCTGGCAGATGGGACTAGATTGGGTTGGGATATCTGGTTGGCATGGATAAGTTGGACTGAACAGTCTGTTTCCGTGCTGTACATCTCCATGACAGGATTTGAAAGGTTTGCTCAAGCCACCACCATAGTCTGAGAAAAACCATTAAGTAAAGAAAGGTCCCTCTTCCATCAGTCCCAAGCCCTACTGCTAATGCATTGGGCCGAAGCCCCTTGCTAGATTGACTAAAGGGCCAAGGGTCAAGGGCCAAGATTAAGGGCAAAAAGGAAGCAAACATGAAATGCAGATGTCAATATGGATGTTTGTTGACAAACTAACCTGGCTGCAATGTATGTATGTGACTGTCAAGAAGATTGGAACTATAAAAAAAAATCTTGATTCAATATTACAAAGTTATACAGTGTATGAAGGTTAAGATTTCACTAATGGTCAGTTCTTCAGTATAGTGGTATGATATAAACATGAAATAGCAGTCTGAGTCCATCATGCCTGCTATAATATTCAAAAAGATCTTATCTGAAAATGTGGTTTTAACTCCACTCTCCTTGTCTACCCCCATAAACTCTGGTTCCCTTGTAGATCAAAAATCTACCTAACTCAGCCATGAATATATTCAATGACTCCATTGTTCCCTGTGGCCGAGAATTTGAAACATTAATGACCCTCTGAGAAAAGAAATTCCTCCTCATCTCCAGCTTAAATGGGAACCCCTTATTTTGAAACTACCATAGTTCTAGATTTCCTAAGAGGGGAGGCATTCTCAGTATTTTTCTGCTGAGACCCTCAGTATCTTATGTTTCAATAAGATCACCTCTCATTCTTCCAACTCCAATGGAGAAAGGCCCAACCTGCTCAACTTTTTTTTTCATAAAACCGCCTCACCCCTTGGGTCAGCCAAGTAAACCTTTTCAAAACTATATTCAACGTATGTGAGCCCTTCCTTAAGGAAACGGATAAAAACTGGACACAGTACTCTCGTTGCCATTGCCCAAGACGTCATTACTTTTATAGTGCATTCTCATTAGCCTTTCTAACCACTTGCTGTACCTACCCCATAACACTTTGTGATTCATGCACAAGGAACCTCTGTACTGCAACATTCTGTCTCCATTTTAAATAATATTCTGCTTTTCTATTCTTTCTGCCAAAGTAGGCAACATAATACTCGATCTGCCAGAGTTTTCCCAGTTATTTACCTTATCTATATGTCTTTTTAAACTCTTTGTATCCTCCTCAAAACTGGTTTTCCCACTTTTCTTTGTATTGTCAACAAATTTGCTATGAAATGGATTGTCCCTTCAACCAGGTCATTATCACAGATCACAAACCGTTGAAGCCTCAGCACTGGCCCTGTAGCACTGCATTATTTAGCTGGTCAATCTGAAATTAATTCATTTATCAAGACTCACTGTTACCTGTTAATTAGGCATTCCTTTATCTGTGCTGGTATATCGACCTCAATACCAACCATTTCAATAACCTTTGATGTGGCACCTTATCAAAAAGCTTCTACAAATTCAGTCTTTAGACCTGCTGTAGTGCTTATCAAAAACAATTTCCTTTTCATAAAATCATGTTGACTCTGCCTGCTTGTATAGTGATTTTCTAAATGTCTTGTGGCTGCCTCTTTCATAATGAATTCTAGCATTTTCCCAATGACAGATGTTAGGATAACTGGCCTTTGGTTGCCTGCTCTCTGCCTCGCTCCACTCTTGAATAGAGGTTTACCTTTGTATTTTTTCAATCCACAGGAGCTTTCCAGAACTGAGAGAATATTAAAAGGTTAGAATTGCTGTATCCAATATCTCTGTGACCATTTCCTTTGGAACCCAAAGACACAGGCATCAGGTTTGTTTTGTCAAGTACTTTTTCTCTAGAGAATGAAATTGTTTTACGGACCTTCTCTCTTTTGCTTCTTAATGTTTCACTACAGAGGAACCTCGATTATCCAGCATTTGATTATCTGAATACCAGATCATCTGACAGGATCATAAGGTCCCGATGCTCGGCTAAACTATGTTATCCTGCATTCGATTATCTGGAATTGGATTAACCAAGTGAAATACTGCCTGCCTGTATCCTTTGGATAATCGAAGTTCCTCTGTATTCTTGGGTACTGTCTGTGTTTTCTGCAGTCAAGATAGATAACAAAATCCCTTTTCAAAGTGCTCATCACTTTCCATTATGCACGGTGGCTCAGTGGTTAGCACTGCTAACCTCACAGCGCCAGGGACCAGCGTTTGATTCCAGCTGTGGATGAGTCTCTGTGCGGAGTTTGCACATTCTCCCCATGTCTGCGTGGGTTTCGTCCAGGTGCTCCAGTTTCCCCCCACAGTACAGGTTAGGTGGATTGGCCATGCTAAATTGTCCAGGGATTTGCAGGCTAGATGAATTAGCCACAGGAAATGCAGGGTTACAGGATACAGGAGGGGGCTGGGTCTGGGTGGACTGCTCCTTGGAGGGTCAGCTCAGATCGGATTGGCAAAACGGTATCCCTCCGCACAGTAGAGGGAATACCCTAGTTTCACACTCTAGGTGATGAATACTATTTCATTTTTTCTTGTTTATATAAATATCTTATATCTTAGAAATCTTAGAATCCCTACAGTGTGGAAACAGGCCCTTTGGCCCAACAAGTCCACACCAACCCTCTAAATAGTCTCCCACCCAAACCCATTGCTCTATATAGTCTCCCTGACTAATGCATCTAACCTACACATCCCTGAACACTATAGGCAATTTAGCGTGGCCAATTCACCTAACCTGCACATCTTTGGATCCTCGGAGGAAACCGGAGCTAGAAGGTTAATGCCCTTAGCTACTCAGCCAGCATAGGTTCTACCATCTTCTCTCTGCTACCTCACACTCACTCTGCGTCTGCTACTTTACAACCCCCACCCCCAACAAGGCTCATACACGGACATTCTCACCATCAGCTGCAACATTTTCCCTCACTCACTCTCGTCCACACCAATTCCTGACACCACTAACACTGTATACTCTCTGCAATGCCTACTCTCTCACTCAAAACAACTAGCAACATATCCCTCGGTCTGCTAGCACTACCAGCTGGGTCATCCACTTTCTTCTCCCTCAATCCCTCCCGTTTCCTCATTCCAAGATTTAACAGCTCACAATAGGGCAGACTGAGCCAAAACAGCTGGCAGGCTGCCTGACATTTGGCACCTTATCCCTTATAAGAAAAAAATTCCAAATGCCTGACTGAACATGTTAATCCACTAGACCGATATCAGAGACGCCCTCATTGTGGTAACCCCCCCTTTACTGAAGGGGACTCCTTTGACCTGACTGCTTCCTGTTGACAACCATGACAAGTTTCTGGCTTCGTGTCTGTGCTAACTGGCAAGGAAAGACAAAACAGAAAGACTGGATACCTGGTAGTTCTAGCTGAGGGGATAAAGCACAAAAAGGCAAGGCAAGACAAGGATGCTACGGACACTCAGATAGGGTCATACTGAGTGAGCACTAAGCGAGACTGCAAAAGGGTTGTAGCCTGATCAAGCCCATGAGCTGGTTGCCTGTCCCTCTGCATGAACTGTCCTTCCAGCAGAATTACAATGAAATGTGCCAATGCACCCTCAGGGAGACTAATGAAATGCCGATGCACATTCTATAAGTGTGCAGGCCCCTCTAAGGTTCCACCCATAGATTGTACATTATTGAAAGAGGCCATTTAGCCTGCCAGCTCCATGCTGGTTGTTTCCAAGTGTGATTCAGCTGGTCCCACTTCTCTGTCTTTTCAGTGTAACTAGAGATAAATCCTTTATCTTTTATTAGAAGTTTGTCAGACTATAAGCACACCACATCTGACCTAGCTCTATTCACTTTCTAATATGTTGAAACAAATGGTCTGATGTTGTGGTCTGTACTGTACTATAAGGCTGGAGAGCAGTAAGCTTAAAACTTGCCAAAAGAACATTGGATCATCTTGCAGGATTTCTTGACATTGGTTTCATTATGATATTCCAACAAATTCTGGCCAAGAATGGAGTTGCTGACTATAGCTCATTTTCAGTGAGGAGGGATTGGAAATAATACAACAAATTACTGATGTGTTCTTAAACACAACTATTGCTGGGCAAAGACAAAATGTAAATGTAATAACAGAATCAAACAGTATCTTTTGTTTTTTAATTGCTGCTTTGGAGGAGTTTCTACAGAAAGAACTTTTGAGTCTGCTCTCCTAAAGATGGTAGACAGGATAACCAAACAACATGGTGAGCAGTTCGAAAGACTGCTGATATTCGCAGGAAAATCGGGTATGAAAAAGGAGTCTCATCTGATCATGACAAACCAACCAAATAAGCAGATTGCACGCAGGACTTTTCTCTCCCCATTGCAAACTACCTTCAGAATTCCAAACTTCAGGCAGATATTTATACCACTTAGAGAGCACATATACTTTGCTCACTGACACCGTCTCTGGCTTTTATACCTTGTCATTGTACCTCTTTTGCCACCCCCCCTCACCCATCACATATTATATCAAACAATTAGCACTTAGAAGTGCTAAGATATGTCATGAGATCTGCCCAACAGAACATAAAGGTCTGCTCCGAGGAGCTAACTGGGCTTTTCCACTACTGGTTGTAAGTGCAAACTCCATGTAGCAATCAGGAATTTGTACCTTGTCTTAAGTTAAGCCTGATGTCTTACAAGACACTATCATATCTCAGTGGTGATGTAACAATGTAAAAAGGTTAAAGCTTAATAAGCAGTTATCCATGATTGAGCCAATCTTCTGCTGAGGACTTTGTGTGGGATTTCTTCTCCACATGGCAGATGACGTGAAACTTGGAAGAGCTATAAACTGTGAGGTGGACAGTGTGGAACTTCAAAAGGACATTGACAAGTTGGAGAGGGCAGATAGGTGGCAGATAAAGCTCAATGCCGAGAAGTATGTGGTGATGCACTTTGATTTTAAAAAAACTTTGAAAGACAATATAAAACAGGGGGCTGTTATGAAGTTGAAGGTGTGTACTGTACCTTCAAGACAGAATGAAAGCTGAAAACCTGGCAAACATTGGTCATGTGACCGACTAGCAAGCACAAAGTGTATTGGACAATTTGAAGGTATAACATTTGGGCTGTAACCTAGATACATGAATTGTTTACACAGCAGTTCAAATTTAACTATAGTTTAAATTATGCCCCAAGATAATAAAAGCCAAATCGAATTTGAATTTTAGTGTTTTGACAACATCAAACCAATGAGACAATCTGATATTTGGAGTAGAAAAAGCTGGCATTTTGGGCAGTTAGGCAGAGAAAGAACACCTTCTACTATCAAAAGACTGCTATTCAAAAATGCTCTTTACTAAAGGTACCTTTTTCATATGAAAATTCTGTACAGCAGAAGACTGAAGACGACCAAGGGAGATGTACAAACAGGAAAATCAACACCAGAGATGACAGCCGCTGTCTGGTTTTGAAAATTGATTTGCTGTAAATTTATTAGAGGCCTTATTGGATCAGTATATTGTTTTAGAGTGGGGAGGTAGATAAACTTTTAAGAGAAAGGAGGTTTAGAGTTGTAAATAGTTATTGTTTAATGTTCACTTTGGAGTTAAAGAATAAAATTGTTTTTTTAAATTTAAATAGTGGAATTTGGATAGTTCTGTCACTCAACCTTTCACAGATTATGAGGCAAAGTGAACTTTTCTGTATGTTTGGTTTAATTAGCAGAAGGGTTTACAGCCATGTTGTAATAGGGTACAATTTGAAAGGGGGTGTAAGAGCATAGGAACCTGGGTGTAGATGCCCACAAGTCTTTGAAGCAGGTGGATTCGGTTGCATTAATAGTGTCATAGAGTTCATGAGTAAGGAAGTGATATTAAACTTACATAAGATAATAACAGAAACAAAAACTAGAAAAGCTCAGCAGGTCTAGCAACATCTGTGAAGAGAAATCAGCTTTTTCTTCGGGTCCGGTGCCCCTTCCTTAGAAGACACTTATTAGATCTTAGATGGAATGTTGCGGACAGTTGTTGGTGCCACATTATAGGACAACCATGAATGCGCGGAGAGAGTGCAGAATATAAGCATGGTTTCAGGAATAAGAAACTTCAGCATTGAGGATAGGTTCAGGAAGTTGGAATAGCTTTCCTTGGAGAGAAATCTGAGAATAGATCTGATTGAGTCTTTCAAAATCATGAGTGGGCTGTATGGAGTAGATACGAGAAGCTGTTCCCACATGTAAAAATAATGAGCGCTTATAGATTTAAAGTGAAATGCAAAAAAAGCAAGCTTGACATTAGGAAAAACATTTTCACACAGTGAGTTGTATGGGTATGGAACTACCCTGCCTGGAAATGTGATGAAGTATTCAAGAGAGTATCGGATGATTATATGGTTAGAAATGATATTCAGGGATTTAGGAAAATGCAATAGAACCAATGTGGTCATAACAGGCCTAATAGAGTCATGGAATCAAAAGGTACCAGCACAGAAATAGACCCTTCTGTCCAACTCGTCTATGCCGACCAGATATCCTAAACTAATCTAGTCTCATTTGTCAGCACTTGGCCCATATCTCTCTAAATCCCTCCCATTCATATACCCATCCAGATGCCTTTTAAATGTCGTAATTGTACCAACCTCCACCATTTCTTCCAGAACACACACGCACATCACCCTCTGCGTGAAAATGTTGCCCCAAAGGTCTCTTTTAAATATTTCCCCTTTCATCCAAAACCTATGCAGTCTAGTTCTGGACTCCCCTACCCGAGAGAAATGATCTTGTCTATTTACCCTACCCATGCCCCTCATGACATTATAACCCTCTCTAAGGTCATCCCTCAGACTTCGACGCTCCAGGGAATGGGTTCCTTCTGTACTGTAACAATTCTGTAACTTTGTGACATGGTATCAGTAACTTAGGCTAATACCAATAAGTAGGATTGGTAGCAGTGAATTGACCCAGAGTATCCTCGATGATTTCGGCTGACATGACTACAACAGATACCATGTCAATAACAGGGTGGATTTCACCATACATACCAACACAGAGCTTCCCTTTTGTTCTCCCCTTCATTTTCTCATGTTCAATATCTATTCTGTTTCTAACATTTGCTCAGTTTTGATGAAAAATCACAGAATTAAATGTTATCTGTTTCTCTCTCCACAGATCAGTTGAGTTTCTTTGGTGCTTCAAGTTTTTTTCCAGATATCTAGAATCTGTAGTATTTAGTTTTTTGACTTCCTTCTAGTGTCCATCTAATTTCTTGTTCCTGCAGCCACAGCAATTGGAAAGATATGATGGGCAGATCAGTGACAGATGGAGTACTGTATAACCATGAAAAGTGGGAAATGATGACTTTGGATAAAGTAACAAGATAAGAGAGTACTTGATGAATGGTAGAATCCCAGGGAGCTCAGAGGAACAGAAGGATTTTGAGGTTCCTGTCCACAGTTCCCTGAAGGGCGATGGAGTGGTTAATAGAGTGGTTAAGAAGGTATATGGACAGTTACCTTTATCAGTTGTGGCATAGATTATAAGAGCAGGGAGGTTTATGTTAGTGCTATATAGGACTTTGGTTAGGCCACAGCTAGAGTACTGTAGTGCAGTTCTGGTCACTGCATGTAAGGAGGATGTGATTGCACTGTAGGGGAGGTGCAGAGGAGATGGACTAGGATGCTACATGGGTTACAGCATTTTGGCTATGAAGAGAGGATGGAGAGGCTCAGGTTTCTTTCTTATGGCACAGAAGGTCAAAAGGGGATGTGATCTAAGATGAGGAGGAACATGGACACAGTGAATAGAAGCAGCTATTCCCCTTAGTTGGAGGGCCAATCACAATGGGGGATCATTTTAAGGCGAAGGGCAGGAAGTTTAAATGAAATTTGAGGACATATATTTTCACCCAGAGGGTGGTGGGAATCAGGAATACACTGCTTTGAGGTCAGTAGTGGCGGGAAAGATCACAAAGTTTGAAAAGAAATTGTGGATGAACACTTGAAATGTCATGACATTCAAAGCTATGGGGCAAGTCTGAAAAGTGGGATTAGTTTAGATAGATCAGTGCAGATTCTATGAGCCAAAGGCCTCTTTTGTGCTATATGTCTCTATGACAGCCCATAACATTTCTGAGAAAAAATACATTTGGGGTGCCTGAAAGTTACTTATGAAAAATGTGAATAGATTGAACATTACAAGTCTGATGATTTTCTTATCAGGGCTAACTGAAAAAATATGAAAATCAATTCAAGAAATTTTATTGGAATGATAAGACATCTAAAATTTACATTGTCTTTTAATTTCCATTAACCAGCTATTGCTGGTTGCACTTACAGAAGGATTAGCAATTACAAACAAGAACATCCAAAGTAAACATTAAAAATACTACCTTCTAGGACCACTTTGTCACTCAGTCAGTGTATGGTCCGATAGCCTGCTGCTTCTCCAACAGTACTATAGTGAACACACTACATTACAGTTTCAATACATCTGCAACCAGGGTAGTTCTCAACTCAAGGCAAGATAAAAGTGCACAGGATCAAGGCCACTTAAGCAACTCGATGCTGCTCAATTTTGAGGCACAGAAAACCGTCAGATAAAGTGTGGCTTAGACATAGTGTCTACTTTTCAGAAACCATTAGCAGCTGTTTCAGTACAAATTGAGATATTTGACTTGCCAGTTCTTAATTTGTAAAACAAAACAAAAACAAAAATCAAGAATTTGGGTCTTATCGACAGTAATTATTCACTGAACCCAACACCTGCAAAACAAAAATTCATTCTATGATGAAGCTTACGATGATGCTCGCTTCTGCTCTGCGAAGGGTGATTCATAAGCTTCCATAGGCGGGCAGGAACAGACCAAATGCTGATCGCCGTAGAGGTCATCAATTCGAGCAATTGTCGGCCAAAATTTGGTTTCTGGTTTCACAAATTGCTGAAAAACAGTATGTTTTACGTAAGTATACGTAAAGGTATTCCTGAAGAAGGACTTATGCCCGAAACGTCGATTCTCCTGTTCCTTGGATGCTGCCTGACCTGCTGCGCTTTTCCAGCAACACATTTTCAGCTACGTAAAGGTACAAGTATACTCCATTTTGAACAAGCAGCGAGGAGAGAGGGCGGACAGAAACGAGGGCTGCCAGGTAGGTCAACTTTTCCTACTTAAAAAAGGGACTTATCTTGAAAGTCGGGCTTCCATTTTAAACAGAGCGGCGAGGAGGGAGGGCAGAGAGAAGCGAGGGCTCCCGGGAAGTTTTTAAGTGGGTGAGATCTAAACCCAAGACCCTACACCATAGGGCCTCCCTCCCACCCACCTCCTCTAACCTTACTAAAAGTCTGTAAATTTGGTAAGTTTGCAGGTTTTCTCACTTCTTTTTCTTTTCTTCTCTTCCTTGTTTAGTCCTGTGTGGGCTTTCAGATTAGCGGGGTATGGCTGATAGGGCAGTTGCATGTTCCTCCTGCAGAATGTGGCAGGTGAGAAACACGATAAGGTCTCTGCCGACCACATCTGCGGCAAGTGCACCCAACTCCAGCTCCTCAAAAACAGAGTCAGGGAACTGCAGCTGGATGAACTGCGGATCATCTGGGAGGCTGAGAATGAAATTGAGAGGATGTACAGGAAGGTGGTCACTCCTCAGACATAGGATAAGGACAGCTGGGTTACAGTCAGAGGGAGGAAAGGGAACAGACACAGCAGGGATCCCCTGTGGCCGTTCCCCTCCGTATTAAGTATACCGTTTTGGATACTGCTGGTGGGAACGGCCCACCAGGGGAAAGCCATAGTTATCAGGTCTCTGGCACTGTGGCTCAGAAGGGAAGGGGGGAGAATAGAAAAGCGCTAGTGGTAGGGGCCTCAATAGTTGGACAGCTTGACAGGAAACTTTGTGGTCAGGAACGGGACTCCCGGAAGGTATGCTGCCACCCCGGTGCCAGGTTTTGGGATGCTGCTGATTGGGTTTACAGGATTTTGAAGGGAGGGTGAGCCGTCAGGAATAGTGGTATATATTGGCACCAATGATATAGCCAGGAAAGGAATTGAGGATGTGAAAAGTGACTACAGAGAGTTAGGTTGGAAGCTGAAGAGCAGGACGAGTACAGTAGTGATCTCAGGTTTGCTACGAGTGCCACAAGACAGTTCCTCACCTCACTGTCAGTGAGTGCAGCTTAACACGTGGCTGCGAGGCTGGTTCAGGAGGGAGGGCTTCAGATACTTAGACCATTGGGATGCCTTCTGGGGAAGGTGGGACCTGTACATGAAGGGTGGGTTGCACCTGAACGGGGAGGGGGGGCGGGGAGAACAAATGTCCTGAGTGGGAGATTTGATCGTGTGGTTCAGGAGGATTTAAACTAGTTTGGCATGGGGGTGGGAATCACAGCTCCATACCTGAGAGGGGAGTAGCTGTAGATGGGGCAGTGACAGGATGTAGCGAATCTATCGGGAAGGTTTTTCACGTGATAAAACAAAGGGATTGGTTAAAAAGTGTGTCTGCTTTAATGCAAGGAGTGTCAGAAACAAGAGTGATGAACTTAGAGCATGGATCAGTACTTGGGAATAGGATGTTGTGGCCATAACGGAGATGGGGGTTTCACAGGGGCAGGAATAGTTGCTTGATGTTTCAGGATTTAGATTAGTTAAAAGAACAGGGAGGTTGGAAAAAGAGGAGGGGGCGTAGCATTGCTAATCGGAGAGTGTATCACAGCTACAGAAACAAAGGTTGTTAAGGAAGATTTGTCTACTCTACTGTGTCAGCATGGGTCGAAGTTAGGAACAGTAAGGGAGCAGCCACCACACTGGGGGTTTTCTACAGACCCTTTAATAGCAGTAGGGGCATGGAAAAACTCATAGGCCAGTAGATTTTGGAAAAATTCAGATGTAGCAGGGTTGTTGTTATGGGTGACTTCAACTTTCCCAATATTGACTGGAACCTCCTTTGTGCAGATGGTGTGGATGGAACCATTTTTGTCAGATGCATTCAGGAGGGTTCGCTTACTCAGTACGTAGACAGGCTGACGAGGGGAGGGGCCAATTTGGATTTGATGCTCGGCAATGAGCCAGGACAGGTGTCAAAACTTGCGGTGGGAGAACACTTTGGTGACAGTGATCACAACTGCCTCACACTCTCCAAGGCTATGCTAAATGTAAGAAGCAGTTACCAAGGGATTATATTTAATTGGGGAAAAGGAAATTATGACGCTAACAGACAGGAGTTGGGAAGTACAGATTGGGAGCAATTGTTTCACAGAAAGGGCAAACAGACATGTGGAGACTATTTAAGGAGCAGTTGTTGTGAGTGATGCACAAATTTGTTCCTTTGAGACAGGTAAGAAGGGGGAAGATTAAGGAACCTTGGATGACGAGAACAGAGGAACTGCTCGTCAAAAGGAAGAAAGCATCTTACGTAAAGTGGTGGAAGCAAGGATCTAGCACAGCTTTAGAAGATTACAGGCTTATTAGAAAGGAGCTCAGAAGTGGACTGAGGATGGGGCATGAAAAAGGCTTGGCAGGAAGGATGAGGGAAAGCACAAAGGCATTTTACTCACGCATGGAGAATAAGGGAATGATTAGGGAGAAGGTAGGGCTGGTCAGGGATTGTGTGGGAACTTGGGTGTGGAGTCTGAGCAGATAGGGGTTTTTTTTGCTTTGGTTTTCACTAAGGAAAGGAACTTTGTCGTGAATGAGAACTTTGAGAAGCTAGGAAACAGGCTTGAACAAATCAAGATTGAAGAAGTTGATGTGCTGGAAATTTTGACAAACATTAAGATTGATAAGGCCCCAGGGCCAGACCAGATTTATGCTAGGTTGCTCCAGGAAGCGAGAAAGGAGGTTGCTAAGCCGCTAATGAAGATCTTTGCATCCTCATCTCCACGGCAGTCGTACTGGAGGATCGGAGGGAGGCGAATGTTGTTCCTCTTTTCAAGAAGGAGAATAGGAAAATCCCTGGCAATTACAGTCCAGTCTGTCTTACACCTGCGGTCAGCAAAGTTTTGGAAAGAACTCTGAGGGATACGATTTATGACTATTTGCAAAAGCAAAGCGTGATTAAAGGCAGTCAGCGTGGCTTTGTTGGGAGCAGGTCATGCCTCACAAATCTTATTGAGTTCTTTGAGGAGGTGACAAGACAGGTCGACAAAGGTTGAGCAGAGGATGTAGTGTATATGGACTTCAGCAAGGTATTTGATAAGGTTCCCCATGGTAGGCTCATTCATAAAGTCAGGAGGTATGCGATACAGGGAGATTTGGCTGTCTGGATTCAGAATTGGTTGGCTGACAGAAGGCAGAGAGTATTTGGCAAGTATTCTGCCTGGAGGTTAGTGTTGAGTGGTGTCCCACTGGGCTCTGTTCTTGGGCCTCTGCTCTTCGTAGTTTTATAAGTGACTTGGATGGAGGAGGTTGAGGGGTGGGTTAGTAAATTTGCTGATGACACAAAGGTCGGAGGTGCCATTGATAGTATCGAAGGCTATTGCAGGCTGCAGCATGACATAGACAGGATGTAGAGCTGGGCTGAGAAATTGCAGATGGATTTCAACCTGGATAAATGTGAAGTGATGCATTTTGGAAGGTCAAACTTGAATGCTGAATACAGGATTAAAGACAGGATTCTTGGCAGTGTGGAGGAACAGAGGGATCTTGGTATTCAACTGCATAGTTCCCTCAAAGTTGCCACCCAAGTGGATAAGGTTGTTAAGAAAGTCTATGGTGTTTTGACTTTCATTAACATGTTTTGCTGCGAGGTTTTGCTACAGTTCTACAAGACCCTGGTGAGACCACACTTGGAACATCGTGCCCAGTTCTGGTCACCCTATTATAGGAAAGATACGGAAGCTTTGGAGAGGGTACAAAGAAGGTTTACCAGTATGCTGCCTGGACTGGAGGGCTGGAGGTTGACTAAGCTCGGACATTTAAGCGACGCAGGACATGCACATGGACAGCAGTGAATTGAGGGGCACGTACGTTAGGTTATTTTATTTTAGATTAGGAATAATCCTCGGCACAACATCATGGGCTGAAGGGCCTGATCTGGGCTGTACTTTTCTATGTTCTATACAAATCAGTGCAAGACTTATACACTTAATGGGGAATGTTGCTAAACAAAGAGACCTTGGAGTTCAGGTTCATAGTTCCTTGAAAGTGAAGTTGCACTCAGATAAGATAGTGAGGAAGGAGTTTGGTATGCTTTCCTTTATTGGTCAGTGCATTGAATATGCAAGTTGGGAGGTCATGTTATGGCTGTACAGGACCTTGGTTAGGCCACTTTTGGAATATTGTGTGAAATTCTGGTCTCCCTTCTATAGGAAGGATGTTGTGAAACTTGAAAGTTCAGAAGAGATTTATAAATATGTTGCCAGGGTTGGAGGATTTGAGCTATAGGGAGAGGCTGGACAGGCTGGGGCTGTTTTCCTTGGAGCATGGGAGGCCGCAGAGTGACCTTATCAAGGTTTATAGAATCACGAAGGGGCATAGATAGGGTAAATAGATGTGGTCTTTTCCCTGGGGTGAGGTAGTCCAGAACTAGACCGCATTTGCTTAGGGTGAGAGAGAAAATAGTTAGAAGAGACAAAAGGGGCAACTTTATGACTTAGAGGGTGGTGCGTGTATGGAATGAGCTGTTAGGGGAAGTGGTGGAAGCTGATACAATTACAACATTTAAAAGGCATCTGGATGGATACATGCATAGGAAGGGCCAAATGCTGGAAATGGGTCAGATTAGCATGGATGAGTTCGACTGGCATGGATGAGTTCGACTGATGGGTCTGTTTCCATGCTGTACAACTCTATGACTCTATATGCGTTACTCAATACAACTTAGCTGACAAATAGTTTACAGTTCCTGAAATACAATGAAAACTAAAGGTTGCAGGGCTGGTGAAAGCTGAAACCATTTTTATGAAGTAGGCAGTGATTAAAACCCTCAAAATGAGAAGTAGCATTATTGTGTCATGTTTTGCCTACAAGTGAAAGATATAGATGATTTTCTCCCCCTAATTACCAAGCCATTTAATGTGCCCTTCCCCCAAAAAAGAAAACTGGCCATAAAGCCAGAGACATAAGCACCTAATGAATTATTGGAAAAGGGTTGTGAATGCAGGTTAAAACCAAACTGTAGCAAATTATTAAGATCAAGACCTTTACAACATTCCAAAATGGACACTCACAGCATCAGCTGAACTGGCTTGGAACCACAATATAAAGAAACAGTGTCAGTATCTGCTGAGGTCAGTTACACAGCCAAGAATGTTTGGACACAGAGATATACACAACTGCAATAATCTACTTGGCAGGATCAGTTAAAATTCCAGAACGTGCAACGTTCTTGGAGTGGTATGCAATTTCTAAACATTGTGTTAACAGGGCACAGACAATCCACACATGCACATTTTAAACAAGAATAAAAATTTGAAAATGCAGCAGGTTAAAAATTGGGGAAACATGGTGATGACAAGTTTGGGCTCAGGAAGCAGAGCCTTTAACCACGTTGTTTAGTGCTCTTCAAATAAAAACAAAACAAGAGTTCGAGAAGGGAAGTGGGCACTCTTTTTGCAAGGGCAGATAAGACAGGTTACAACAATCAAGTAGATGCTTGTGCAGTCAAAGAAAGCCAAAAATGGAAAACCAAAAATGGCAAGGGCCACATAATGTGGCATGCTAACATGCTTGTGGAAATAGAGCTACTGAAACAATGGTATGTACCATACACATATTGAGCCCCAGACAATATAATTGCTTTTGTCTTTACATTTAGAGACGAACTTACCAATGGGAATGCAGCTTGCTCTCGAGAGTAAGGACGGTCCCAAATTGGAGCAGCAATGCAAGCCAGTGTGTGTGGAGACATCTTTAAAAGAAAATAACATGTGCGTTTTTACTCCTAAATAAGATTTTTAAAAAAATCAGTAAGTGGAAAAGAAGAAAGACAGACTGCAGTGGAGTCAGTGAAAATTCATACACCACTGTTTACCGTGACATTCTCTGCCCATTCCACAGATGGTCAGCCTTCCAAATGGGAAACAAAATTGCCCAAGATGTAAATGGGAACTAAGCTCAATGGCTACATTTGTGGATGACATTAAGGTAATGAAGGCAGTCACCTCCAAAACCTGAACAGGATAAGCTGTAGAAAGATTTGGTCTCAACAAACAAAATCAGAGCCGATGTCGGCCACTTGTACCCGCTGGTGTGCTCTGCCATTTGACAAAGATCATGGATGATCTGATTGCAGCCTCAATGCTACCTTTCCTGTCCTCCTATAACCTTGTCAATCAAGGATCTAACTCAGTCTCAATAATATATTCAATGACCATCACTTTCTGGAGAAGAGAATTCCTCAGACTAAAAATTCTCTAAGAGGAAATAAATCCTTTCCATCAGTATCTTAACGGGAGGTCCCTTATTTTTAAACTTTGCCCCGAGTCTGCCCCACAAGGACAAACATCCTTTAAACAGCTATCCTCTCAAATCCCTTCAAAGCCTTATATGTTTCAATAATATCACTTCTTAACTGAAGAGGTATTTATAGTATCAAAGGCACAGGAGCAGAATTAGGCCATTCAGCCCATTGAATCAGCATTACTATTTGATCATGACTGATATGTGTTTCAAGCCCATTTTTCTGCCTTCTCCTGGTACCTTGGATCCCCTTATCATTCAAGAACCTATCTATAACGGTGTTAAATACACTCATTGACTTAGTCTCCACAGCTCTGTGCAGCAATGAGTTCCAGAGACTAACCACACTCTGGTTAAAGCAATTCCTTATCTCAATTAGAAAGGGACATCCTTTCATTCTGAGGCTGTGACCTCAAGTCGTATTCTTTCCTAGTGGAAATATCTCCACATCCATTCTATCAAGGCCTCTCAGAATTCTGTTAGTTTCAAATCGCCCTCATCCTTCTAAACTCTATCGAATAAAGGCAGGAAGCCCTCAACCACTCCTCTTATGTCAAGTCCTTCTTCCCTGGAATCATTATTGTAAACCTTTTCTGGAACCCCTGGAACACCAGCACATCCTTCCTTAGATATGGGGCTCAAAAGAAAATTTTGCAATCTGTTCAAAGATGTTATTACAATCTGGCATGCGTGGGACTTGAACCTGGTCTCCTTGTTCACAGGTAGGGACACTACCACTGCAGTACAAGCATTCTTACTTCTCATTCTCCTAAACTCTGAAGGATTTAGGCTCCACTTGTCTAACACTATTTCAGAAGAAAGCCTCATTGCAGGAATCTGTTGTATGAATTGTCTCTACACTTCATTTGGTGCAATTTTATCCTTTTAAAAAATGTCTGTTTTGTAGCCAAGAGTATGTCCAGACATTACACCTTCCTCACTGAAAAAGAGGGCCATGGAGACAGCCAATCACAGATGATTCAATGTGTCAATTCCCTGACCAGTCAGCACTGAATTACCTGGTTTGAATTTAATCTGTTAACTAAGACTAGTGCATTGCCACATCAACCAATAATCAATTGGCACCCTTTCCTTAAGTTGTATAAATTGTTGCTTCCTTTCGGAATTGATTTTCTTGTAATTCAGAACTGATGAGAACAAGACAAAAGCTTCCTGTGTCTTTTTAGGGAAGTTTAAATTCTTTTTAAATATAGAAACCATTTATAATCCATGGCTCTTGCAACAAACACAAACATGCTATTTGCCTTCTAAATTACTTGCTCAATCTGCTGATGTACCAGGACACACAGTTCCCTCTGTACATTGTGAACTGTAATCTCTCTCCATGTAAATCATATGCTGCTTTTGTATTTTTTCCGCCAAAGTGCAGAAAATCACATTCATCAACATTATTCCTCACCTGCCAAACTTTTGTCCATTCACTTAATCTGCCTATACCTCTTTGTAGACTTCATCCACCAAAAGCTCTTTATTTCGTGAAGATGCCAAATTGTTCTTGGGAATCCAAGTATTTACTTGTTCTCTTCATCTGTCTTGCTTGTTACTTCCTCAAATAATTCCAATCAGTCTGCATGAGTAATTTGAAATATGCCTCATATTAGGAGTAAGTCGATTCGTGAATTTGGTCTTTAAGGTTTTAGAAGGATTTCTATGTTCTAAGAAGGTTTACCACAACCCATTTTTCCTAAACTGCTGAAATGACTCAACCTTGAGGCTTGGCTGCAGCATCGAAAGGTAAACTCTTAAAAAGGAGCCATGACATTTCCTCAAACCTTGTCTTTCTGTTCCATTTGCTCTTCCCCCTTCTGCCAACAGCATAAAAACCAGCATTTTCCAGTTCTTTTCAGTTTGGAAGAAGACCCATATTTTCACTTGAAACAATAACTCCATTTCTCTCTCCACAGATGGTGCCAGATCTGTTGAGTTTCTCCAGCATTTGTTTTCAATTTCACCTCCTGCTTTTACAGGTCTTTTCCCTGTACAGCATCCACCCAGCCACCCACAACAATTTGCCATGGGATCCTGGTGGGAAAAAAATGTTTGGAAATCCTACTGATAAAGATTGATTGCTATAATCTATTAACAACATTGTCATCATTATACGTGTAAGTAGCAGGATGGCAGAAGGTAAACCTGATAGAATATAATCTTCAGTCTGGCATTTCCTATTGTTTTACAGTTAAAAGCTGTCATAGCACTGTGTATTGTAAGCAATGCCAGGTTATGCCTTTATAGTGTCATTTGAAAATGACTGCTAAATAATTGTGCAACTCACTTTGAAGTCATTCATAATGGAAACGTCTACAACCTAAAACTTTTCCACCCAACCACTCGGATTTAGTTCAGGACAATCATTCTATCAAAACTCGAACTCAAGACAAATATTCCAAACTACGTTCCAATTGCAGACGTTCACAGCAATGTCTGACCTCTGCCCCTGCTTACCCCAAACCGACAAACTAAATCATTTCATTAGTCTCAGCACCTTAACATTTCCAGTCTGCAAAGATTGGGAAGTGACTCTGAATTAAGATACAAACACTGCTTGTCTGATCTATATCTGGTAGTGAGACCAGCCTCAAAACTTTTGACATTTGAAGGGTTGAACCATGAGCTCATAGGCAAAGATGAAAGGAGTACAGTAAAAGATTTATGGTCTTATGTGATGATGGTTGCGCATCCCCCCATTAGAACACTGTCTACAATTCATAAAGCAACAGTATGAAGTATCTGGATCTGAATAAGGAAAAGTTCTTAACTAGTGATCTGGTGAGGATAATGAGGCTTCTAATTTAACAAATAATGCGCTTTGATAGCATTGTACACTCATTGTTGGGACACTACAGTACAGTATACTTCTCACTTATGAAACCACAGAGAAAATTCTCAACTGAATTCCAAAGCTCCCACCAACACACAAGAACTTAGGGAGCACTTGTCCTAATGAAGTAACCACATACAGCCGTTATAATTCCATCAATAGATTTAATTACTTACTGCATGCTGAAACTATCTGAAATATAAATCTCATGTAGTATTAGCTAATTACAGCAAGAACACTATTGCATTGTACGAGGATTTGTTTTCACAGTATTCCTAGTTTCCCATTCAACACATGGCATGTTGGCACAACAAGTGTTTTATCAGGCATTGCTGACCACCAGTTACATGGAGACTTTTTTTAAAAGAAGGCCCTCAAGTTACATTGCCTGACAGGCAAAATTGTTTGACTAATTTATTTACTGGAACTATAGTCACAATCTGGTGATAGCAAATTATCAGTCTATTTGGGAAAGGGATACAGCATGAAGCAGAGTATAAAACAGACTGGGTCAGCGTTGAGCACCTCCACCCAAGATTAATTTCCTTGGTTCTGAAGAAGGGTCAGTGGACCTGAAATGTCAACTCTGATTTCTCTCCATTGATGCTGCCAGACCTGTTGAGATTTTCCAGCCATCCCCTTTTTAAAAATAATTTTACTCACCAATGAACTGAACAGAATCAACTGTCAGCTTCTAATGGAAATCATTGAACCAAAACATTAACTCTGCTTTTTCTTCAATTTCAATTTGAAGCAATAGCTGGCTTTGGTTAATTATATTTGGTAATGCTCAAGAATTTGAATGCTGGCAATTTACATTTACCCTTAAGAATTGATACAGATTTGACTGTGAAGTCAATAGTTTCTCAGATTTAGCTATGTCCATAACTTACTATTAAGACCTTTCATTCATTGTGCCATTAACAATGTTTCTGGTTGTTAGTGCCACTTCCAAATGTATTTCCACAGGCTCTCCTTTATTAAAACATGTTATTTGTTCCTGGGATACGGACGTCACTGGCTAGGCCAGCATTTGTTGCTCATCCCAAATGCCCTTGAAAAAGAGAGAGTGAGCTGTCTTCGTGAATTGTTGCAGTCTATGTGCTACATTCACAGAGATGATAGGTCAGAGTGTGAATGTTGCAGGCAGTGGATGGGGTGACAATCAAGCAGATTGCTTAGTCCTGGAAGGTGCCTTGAGTATTAATAGAGCTACACTCGTATAGGCAATTGGAGTAATCCATCACTCTTCTGACTTGTAACGTGTGGATGGTGAATAGGTTTTGAGGAATCAGGAAGTGAGTTAGTTAGTTAGTGCAATATTCCTAGTCTCTGACTTATCCTTGAATCCACAGTATTCATATGATTAGTCCAGTTCAATTTTTGGTCTATAGTTATTGATCATGGCCAGGTTCGTGGTAGTGGTTTTGAAGGAGGGGGTGATGCTGATGACTTCAAGGGATGATGGTTATTGCATGGGACTTGTGTGGTGCGAATGTTACTTGCCACTTATCAGCCCGAACCTAGATTTTATCGGTTCTGAGGGAGGGTCACTGGACCAGAAACGTTAACTCTGATTTTGTTTCAGAGATGTTGCATGACCGGCTGAGCTTTTCCAGCTGCTTCTGTTTTTTGTTTCTGATTTGCAGCATTCGCAGTTCTTTTGGTTTTTATTTAGATACTGTCTAGGCCATTGTGTATATGGACATGGACTGCTTTCGTCCATGAGTTGTCGTGAATGGTGCTGAACATTGTGCAATCATCAGCAAAGAGCCCCACTTTTGACCTTCTGATGGTGGAAAGGTTGATGAAGCAGCTGAAAGTGGAATGAGTATTACACTTGAAGAGAGGGCTCTTGGAGTCTGCAAAATCAGGAACCTTGGTGGGCTGGGTCAGTGAACTAGGTGGGAAAATTTGATTCTCCATGGCAGGTCAAATTGAGGAGATAAAGTCCTCATTCTCCAGACTGCCCCCATGTAGGTCGACCCAATCATGTCAATCATCCGCCATGCCCACAGTGACTTCAATCTTTCCCCAGTTCAGAGAAAACCAATTGAAGCACTAGCCAGCATTGCTTTTTTTTCATATATTTTACCTTCCTTAAGAGCTGAAAGCATAGTTTAATTCTCCTGAGAACTAAGATATGTGAAATTGCACTTCTTTGCATGAGAATAAAGCTTAACAGATATTTTTGATTCAAAAATAGTTTCATTCTGAGGCTAAAAACCTGAGGGGATCGAGGAACCTTAGTTGATAAGAGTTTTGGAGCCATCACCCAGGGAGTGGTTAATATCCAGAACAATCCAATGCTGTTACATTCAGCCAGCTCAGTAAATCTAGATGCCAAAACATTGCAGTTGCTGGAAATCAGAAACAAAAACAAAAACAAGCTGAAAAGACTCAGAAGGTTAGATGGCATCTGCAAAGAGAACAGACAAGTTAATTTTTCAGCTAATATCTCCTGCAGCCACCAATTCTGACAAAGGATCGATATTTCAAATATTAATTTCCCTGTTCTCTCCAAGGAGACTGAGATCATAGAATGCCTACATTATGGAAGCTGGCCTTTGGCCCATTGAGTCCACACTGAACCTCCAAAACGCATCAAACCCACACCCATCTCCCTTTAACCCTCGCTAATCCATCTAGCCTGCACATCATGGAAAATTTAGCATGGCCAATCCACCTAACCTGCACACCTTTGGACTGTGGGAGGAAACCAAAGCACCCAGAAGAAACCCACACAGACATGGGGAGAACACACAAACTCCACACAGACAGTCATCTAAGGACTGAATCTAACTTCGGTCCATGGCACTGTGAGGCAGCAGTACTAACCACTGAGCTACTGTGCTGCTCCAGATGTTGTGTGCTTTTAGCATTCTCTGTCTTCTAGAGAACTGAAGGGCATTCTGAACTTTAAACCCATTAAATTGCAAACTTTAATAAATATCAAACAGACAGCTTTGGAAAGGTGATTTTAAAATTGCAGTTATAAGTGAAAGATCGCCACCAGCAGGGTATTATTAGTACTACAGCTCTCAAAATACTTGCTAATGTCTTCAGGCTCCCATACATCTCTGCGCCATCACTAGACAGGCACTTTGATTGAAACATATCAAGGGTTAAAAGTTTCTGTTTTATAATTTCAACAAGAAAGTAGAAACAGTTGCCGAATGACTACCTATCAAATAAATTCATCAACTTTACCACTTTGGTTGGATAAAACATTGTTTTACGTCTTATTTTGTCCATTGCAGGTATTAGTGCTGGCCCGAGTCACAAAAATAGTGCTGCAGGTATTAGTGCTCGCGAGAGAAACAAGAATGGAGCCAGGGATGAGGTATTTGAGCTTTGAGATTAGGCAGGAGAAGCTGCTGCTGTCCTAGTTGGAGAAGGTTAATTCTCCAATTCAATAAATAATGAAAAATCTGGGCAGAGTAGGGAGGGAGAAAGTGTTCCTGCTGATGGAAGGCCTGGAGAATGACCGGGTACATTTTCAAGTGATTGGCAAAAGAAGAGAGGAGGAGAATTTTTTTTTAATGCCATGAATGGTTGGAATCTGTAATGCTCTGTCTGGGAGCATAGTGCAGGTTGGCTCAATCAAGGCCTTCAAAAGGGAAATGGACAAATATCTAAAGAGAAGAAAAAAACCTGCAGGGCTCCTGTGCAGTGGAATTTAACAAGGAAGACCACTGGGGTAAGTTATAACTGCACCAAGCTGACTGCAGCAAACCACTTTGAAACAGATGTGAACCAGGTGACACGAGATTCCAGTGTGCTGCTAACTTCACCTTGAAGACAATAAAATCAAGTTTTACATTAATGAGCATTTGTGGTATGCAAACATATTATAAGCACGAACTAATCACAGGCTGACATGAAACTCAACACACTACAAACAGTCCGTTGATTTCATCTCTGCATCTCAGCCCCCTGTCACCATTTTCAAGGTTCAGATCCCCGACTAATCCATTGCACATCGCACTCCTTTCTCTTGTAAACTCCATAATAAGCCCCTCCACTGAGTCTGCAGCAGACAACACAGGACTATACTGTGAGACTCATCTGCTGTGTCTCTGATTTGCTATTCTATTGGTTGCGTTTGATCAACTTCAGTCCTTCACCCTTTCCTGTGGCGGCAGAAGGTCCGAGGGGTACAGCTGCCTGCTGAGTCTGTGCCTGGCCTGAGCTTATGCTGTGTTAGCTTCAGCTCTAGCTTGGCACAAAGACAGAAGTGGAACCCCTGCCTCTTGCCAATCAGGTGACCTCCATATTTGGCATCAGCTTTTTACTGATTCACCATGTCTCTGACATCTCCACTCCATTGGGAATTCCTCCATCAAAGCATTCTCTGGTCCTCCACCAGTCAAACAGCTTCTGACTCCACCTGTCTCTGAACTTCGAGAGTGGTTTGTTGTTGCTCTACACTGGCTCCATTTACCACGGTAGGCTTTATGACGTTGACTCTGGTTTATTTCGTACTGCTTTTCCTTTATTCACCATTCACAATTAAAATATAAGCATCTTCATTAATACAGAACAACCTCGGTTATCCAAACATCAATTATCCAAGTTTCGGATTATCCGAACAATATCTGAAGGTCCTGTAAAAATGTTACACCAAAGAGGTGTGACTGACACTGGTGCGATTATTGCGTCTTTTGTTTACAGTTCTCTAGTTTGATCTCAGTCGGTCACTTTAAACAGTGTTAAAATAATTTTAACACAAAAATGGCTGACATACTGAAGGATTTAATAGCATGGCAAAATCAGTGGTGTCTTCGTTCACGCTAAGACTTTGCTCAGAGTACGTATTTGTAAGAAGTGATCAAGTTTGTTGTTGTTACCATGTCTGAGTGTTTGTTTACGATCAGATGAGTTGTCTGAACAGTTATCCAAACAAAATACTCCCTGCTCATCTCAGTCAGATAATCGATATTGTTCTGTACTACACAAGTCTACACAAATTAATTTTGCCACCTGCCCTTATAGGAATACATTTTAAATTGTATCCCTGACCCAAGTCCATCATTTTCCATTTCTATTTCATTGTCTTCTTCCCTCTATTTACTGCTGTTCTCACGAGGCCACCGAGCCCCCTTCATCTGGTGTTATATTTCCTTTCATATCTTCCCTCTTGGGTTTGCTGCTGTGTCCATATCTCAACCCTAGCTCTTCACTGTTTTTCAAGCCTCCTACTCTCCTGCCACTTTTACTGGCTTGACTCCCACTTAGCGAAGCCAATCCCTCCTCTTGTATCTCTCCTGATACCCTTCAAAGTGTCCATCGAGGCTGTCATCACAGTCAACCCTCCTGCCAGTGCATCTGTTGACTCACTCACCTCGTTCTGTCCATCTCCCCTTTTGCAGTGCTGATCCTGTGGATACTGCCAGTGCTCTAGCTCCCACCCTCCCCTTCTGCAATTGCCTTCAGACTGTTCTTTCATTAATGAACCACGTGTTTGTAATCCACATGCTTGTGTTGGATCATTTTAGCCGAAACATCAATTCTTCTGCTCCTCGAATGCTGCCTGACCTGCTGTGCTTTACCAGCACCACACTCTCGACTCTAATCTCCAGCATCTCCATCCTCAATTTTGCCTCATTACAACAACAGCCCAGCCTTGACTGAAATCTGAGTCAGGGTAGTGACACTTTTCCCAACTAACTGAAGTCTCCCTGCACCAACTCTCTGCTGAAGCACCTTCTGTGTTCTGGTCATCATTTGAGCTAAATGCAAATATTTCTGTTACACAACTGTAAAGGTTACAGGGAGCACCAGAAATCCCCAAAGCAGAAAATTAGAATCCAAACTCTGTTAGGATCAAAAACAATTTTAACATGTTAACTAGCAGACTTTGCAAAAAAAAAATCTATTTTCTCCACCACTTTAAACCACTTCTGATATTCCCTGGTCTCCTCTGGTGCCTCCCTCACTAGAATTTCCCTGCTCTTATCAATGCATCAGTTTCTTTTATTTTTATAGCTCTGTAATTACTTATCAGGCTCCAAATGCCCTGCTTGAGTTATTTACATTCACTTAGTGCAAGTCTTGCATCCGTGCAACGTCCTTCAGCTGCATGAACAGACTAGACTACACTCAACATCTCATCTCAGGAACATTCAAGTTAATGGCTGTTAAATACTTCATTCCAACTAAACAGTAGGTGAGCACTGACCTGTTCATGGTGGTGCTTAGAAACAGCTAAGGGCTCTCACAATAAACCATAAAAGACATTGGGTAAATGTGTTGATGGTTAATTAGACAAATGGTGCATTACAGAGAGAGCTGCACCAACTCATATCAGCTCAATAGGGAAGTCAGGCGTAACTCCAAATGACCCAGACAACACCATAACTGCCCTCAAGATAGACTCAGCAGAAGTGGCAGTACAGTCAGGAGGAAGTTGCTCTTGGAGTTCTTAACATTGACTCCAAACCCTGGGAAATCTTACTAAATCAGATCAAACATGGTGAAGGAAACCTGTGATTGCTACAGTTGATCAATGACTACTCATCCATGATGAGCATCCACTTGGAAGAAGCACAGAAGGTGGCAAAGCTGCAGAATCTTCAGTGTCTATCACAAGAATGGCTCAGCAGCAACACTGTTAAATCAGGCTGGTCATGTCCTAAAGGACATAGTTGCTAGACCTAGTCTGCAGCAGGTGGTGAGGGAACAAGAGGGAAAAACATACTTGGCCACATCTGTACCAATCTGTTAGTTACAGATACACCTGTCCGCGTATGTATCAGTAATAATAAGCACTGTACAGTCCTTGTGGAGACAAAGCCCCATCTTGACATTGATAATACTGCCCAGCATGCTGTGAGATAATATCACCATGTTAAATGGGACAAACTTCGAATAGATGTGCGACGATGCTCTTCTTTAACAAGGTTATGTAGTCCTTGTTTTTTTTTTCCTCCAGAGGCATTGTAAGGACAGAGGTTCTGATATGTCTGGGTTTATCTACTTGAAGAAGCTACTGAGTTTAAAAAAAACTTGTACAATGAAAGGGGAGTGGCTCATTCTCCCAGCTCAGCTTTACACTGTTTTGGAGAAAGTGAGGACTGCAGATGCTGGAGATCAGAGCTGAAAATGTGTTGCTGGAAAAGCGCAGCAGGTCAGGCAGCATCCAAGGGGCAGGAGAATCGACGTTTCGGGCATGAGCCCTTCTTCAGGAACTCTGTTTTGGTTTGGTTTGGGTTGGGTTTTAGCAGTCTGGCTGATCAGAGCTGCTGGTCAGTTTAAGCTAGGAACCCAAAGGAAAATACAGTGAAAGGAGGTTCCATGTTACAGCTCTCTGCCATCTCTCTCTCCTGTAAGAACCTGTGTATGATTTTACCCTTTTTTTGCCGAAGCATGTTTATGGGGATTGTTGCAGGAATTTGGAACAGCATCAATAAGTTGGGATAATCTGTTGGGTTCTCAGATAGATTAAGTTTTTTTATATTCTGTTCTCTTTTGTTTGTGCTTCATCTGGTAATCTTGCAAATAAATTCTGTTTTGTTTAAAACTAAGTGGAGGGGCCAGCTGCATCACTCCTGGAATATCCACTCGACACCTGCTCGAAAAGTTAGCGTTTGGCCTACTTTTTTGAAATATTTTGAGGGGGTCTGGCCTGGTCCATAGCAAATGTAGCAACCTAAGTGTGGGCAATGTGAAACATTGTGGAACATCAACAGCAGCAGAATTGTACTCCAGCATAATCTGCAACTTCATGGCCCAGCATGTCCTCCACTCCACCACTACCACCAAGACAGGGGATCAACCCTGGTTCAATGAAGATTTCAGGAAGGAATGCCAGGAGCTGAATGAGGCATACCTGAAAAATGAGATGTCAACCCGGTGAAGCTACATAACAAGTCTTTTACATGAAATAGTCAAGGCTAAGTGATTCAACAACCAAACTGATCAGGTATAAGCTCTGCAGTCTTACCACATCAAGTCGTGACAAGACCGAAGCATTTGCAACAATCTTCAATCGGAAGTGTTAAGTGGATGACTCACTGAGCTCCTCTAAAGGTTTTCAGCCAAGTCGATTCACTCCATGTGATATCAAGAAATAGTTGGAGGTACTGGATATTGCAGAGACCGCGGGCCCCCTCAACATTCCAGCAATAGTGCCAAGACTTGTGCTTCAGTGCATACCACATCCCTAGCCAAGTTGATCCAGTATAGCTACAACACGGGCATCTACCTGACAATGTGAAAAATTGCCCACGTATGTACTATACATGTAAAAATAAAGGATGAATCAAATCCAGGCAATTACCATCTCATTAATCTACACACAACCATCAATAAAGTGATGGAAGATTTAATTAACAATGCTATCGAGCAATAACTGCACAGCAACAATCTTCTCACTGATGCACAGTTCAGGTTCCGCCAGGGTTACTCCTGACCCCGTTACAGCCTTGATCCAAATATGGACAAAAAAACTAAAATCCAGAGAGAGGTGAGGGTGACTCCCTTGACATCAAGACAAAAGTTTCACTCATTGTGGCATCAACAGGCCTTCACAAAATTCGAGTCAACGGGAATTGGGATAAATCTCTATGCTGTTTGGAGACATAACTGCTATGAGAGAAAAAAAAATTATGTTTGTTGGAGGTCAGTCCCCTCTGCTGGAGGACATTACAGCTGATGTTCCTCAGGGTAATGTCCTCGGTCCAAGCATCTTCACCTGCTTCCTCAGTGACCTTTCCTCCATCATGAGGTGAGATGTTCACAGATGATTGCACAATGTTCAGCACCGTTTCGGACATCACAGATACTCAGGCAGTCCATGCTCAAATGCAGTAGGACCTGGATAACATCCACACTTGTGATGATAAGTGGCAAGTAACATTCACACCACGCAAATACCAGGCAATAACCGCCTCCAATTAGAGACAGTCTAACCACTGTTCCTTGACATTCATTGGCATTATTATCATTGAATCCTTATTACCAACATTCTCAGGGTTACCATTAACCCTAAACTGAACTGGATTGGCTATGTAAATACTGTGGCTGAGAGAGCTGATCAGAGGTTAGGAATCTTGCAGTGAGTAACACCTACTGTCTGCCTAAAGCTTGTCCTTTTTGTCTACAAGGCACAAGTCAGGAGAGTGATGGATACTTCCTACTTGTCTGGATGAGTGCAGTTCCTACAGCATCCAGGAAAACTAACCTACTTGACTAGCACCACATCCTCCACCTTAAATATTCATTTTCTTCACCACCAATGCACAGTGGCAGCACTGTGTACCAGATACAAAATGCAGAACAGCAACTCACCAAACCCACTACAAAAGACCCTTCCAACTCACATGTCAACAACTTAGAAGGGCAGTAGATATGTGGGAAACACCATCACCTACAAGATCCCCTCAAAGCCAGACACTGTCCTGAGTTGGAATTATATCACTACTCTATAACAGGTGTTGATCAAAATCTGGAACTCTCTTCCAAGCAGCATTGTGAATATACCTATGGCAGTTCAAGACAACAAATCACCACCACCTTCTCAAGGGAACGTAGGGATGGGCAATAATGTTGGTTAAGCCAGTGATGCTCACACTCATTGATCAAATATAAACAGAGCTCCATGTTCCTTTCATCAACTCCCACTCACAAGTCTCTATGTGTTCTCTATTTCTGAATATTTCAGTTTTGCTGCTCACCCCCAATGCTCCATCTGTGGAGGGCTACAGTAGTCTAGAAGCTTTGGTCATGTGACAATCAATGTTGGCCATCTGTACAACTGTGAAACTGACAGCACTGTCTGATGACCACGTGTAACTGAATGTGAGAATCCAGAACTTACTATCAGGAATTCCTTATTCCTCCTCTAGGTCTCTGTAAAAGGACATCATCTTAAATTATTTGAATAAACATGAATCTACACTGTTATGCTATTAGCTTTACTAAAAAATCTTCCAAAGTTATACTTGTTGAACAATGTATAACTAGGTCATACACACATAATTAACAAAGGAAAATCTCTCTGGCCAAGGAACAGTACAGTATTTGCAATTTTTTTGGAACGTCAAACTCAGGAAATGCTTGCCTGACACAGTTTTATTTAATTCTGCAGACTTTTAGATTTAACTAGACAGGTTACTTAAGATAAACAATATGTTTGTTCTGACTCACCTTAAGTGGGTTTATTCGCATGTCCATTCTACCCTCCTCAATGTCTGCTATCTCTTGTCGAATGTTTATCATAGCATCACAGAACCTATCTAATTCAGCTTTATCTTCAGATTCAGTTGGTTCAATCATCAACGTACCCGAAACAGGCCAGGACATAGTTGGGGCATGGAATCCTGTAAGACGTAAAGTTACTGTAATGTCATGGTTAAAAAGAAAGCCCATAAAGCCATTTACAATTTCTACTGCATGAAGAAGCAGTACGCTGCAATATAACACTGAATTCCGTGCTTTACAATTCACAAATAAATGTGTTCAGATCTCAGCTTAGTTTTGATATCATCCTATTATAATTTTGGTCAGCCAAGGAAGGTATAAATGGGAGTAAGCCACTCAAATCCTCCAGCCTCTTTCACCATTCATAAAGATTGGGGCAGATCAGTGACTCCACTCGTTCATGCAAGGCAACAGGCTTGAAACGCTCCCTCGGACTTTACATGGAGTGTACCAAAGCAGTTAAACAGTAAAACCTGCTGAATGCACACTGCTGATTAGTGCATGCCAGCAGTAACAGTTGTGAACTGGATGTCACAAGATTCTGGTGTGCCACAGAGATTATCTGCAAATTGAGAATTCACATCACCAACTTGAGTTACTACTCAAAATTCCTGCTCATGCTGACTCTGCAAAAGTTCCCCTCATTTTTATTTCAGATTTCCAACATCAGCAGGAACTTTCTTTCCCCTTTACTGAACCCATGGTTGTGAAAACCTCGATTAATAAAGATCCATCATTTTCAGACAGGCTGCAACAATCAGAAACTGGCCTGTTCGATCCATCAAGTCTTAGTTGCCATTTTACTCCAAACAAGCGATCTTGGTTTTCTCATGCGCTTTCCCTGCACTTGAACATTTTATTGCCTTTTATTCTCCTTCCATAAAAAAACTGTTCCAGTCATCAGAAAGTCATTACAATAAGCCCCTTTATTGACTAAATAACCTAATGTTTAAAAATGGCTTGAACAGAATCTCCATGTTAGAGATAGATGCAAAATATTGATTTGATAATTCAGCGATTCCCTCAGCCTCCACATGTAAATGTTTGGTCCTCAATCAATCCTTCTATACCTTTTTCCAACCTTTTACTGGACTGTTGAGATCAGACATTCTTCTATCCTTTGTGTGTCAAGAAATACATTTTGAATTAAGTACATCTTCTGCCCATATAAATCTTTGAGAACCCCTTTTAAGTTAGCAGCCATTGCTTTTTCATGGTCTCTCTTGGATTCTCTTATTTGCTTACTCACCATCCTCTTGAACGTTCTACATTTAGACAGGCTCTTAAATATATTTCCAGCTCACACTTCTTCATTTTTTTAACCATAATTTCTACCTCTTTTAGACAGCTCTGAATTTGTTTGCCCTACCTTTTCCTTTCAAAGGAATATCTTGAAAAAAAGTCAAAACAACAGCACTTTTAAAAGGGAGTGGAACAGACAAAGGCAGCACATGGTCAGTGCAGGAGACAGAGAGAGAAAGAAACCCACACTGCTAATTTACACAACAGTGAAGATGCACAGTTCCTGCCTTTGCTGTTTGAATTCATGTATCGCTGGACATCGGAGTGTGTCTGGGAAAATTACAAACTGTGAAATTCACAACTAATCTTGTAGGAACCTGTTTGGGAGAGGTCACAGCACAGAGACTGATAAGTGAATATTTTTAAGTGTGGCCTTACAGTAAGTCTGCAGTAGTGACTAGAGTGAGTTCTTTCTTGATTATATGTTTTATTGAGATATGTCTCCTGATTAAACTTAAAAATATAAGTCATAAATATTAAGTTAGTCTGGAGCAGTATTTTGTAGAGGAATAAGACAGTGCTATTTTCTGGGTCTGTAGATTGGAAGAAGCAAAAATGGCCTTGAGGAGAGTGATATGCTCTTCTTGTCGGATGTGGGAGTTTAGGGAGAGTTTACGTGTTACTGAGGATTATATCTGCAATAAATGCCATTGGTAGCGAATTCTATCAGATCGAATGGATCAATTGGAGAGAGAGTTAGAGGCAATGAAGAATTTACAACAGTAAAGGGGTGTGATGGATGGCAGTTATAGGAAGGGAGAAAAGTTGCAGATACAGTCACAGAGATGGCTTAACTCGAGGAAAGTGAGGTAGGCAGGTAGCGTTGGAGTCTTCTGTGGCTATTCCCATTTCAAACAAGTATGCTGTTTTGGAAAATGTAGGGGGTGATGGATTCTCTGGGGAATGTAGCATGAACAACCAAGTTTCTGGTATTGAGACTAGCTCTAATGCAATGAGAGATACGTTGGGTTCCAAGTGATCGATTGTGATAGGGGACTCTCTAATCCAAGACAGAGAGAGATGTTTCTATGGCCAGCATTGAAAAATCAGAATGGTGTGTTGCCACCGTGGTGCCAGGATTAAGGATGTCTCAGAGAGGGTGCAGAATGTTCTCAAGGGGGAGAGGGCCTAGCAGGAGGTCATTATACACATTAGAACCAATGACACAGGAAGGGAAAAGGATGAGATTCTGAAGGGAGAATATAGAGAGTTAGGCAGGAATTTAAAAAGATGGCCCTCGAGAGTAGTAATATCTGGATTATTCCCGGTGTTGCGAGCTCGTGAGGGCAAGAAGAGGAGGATAGAGCAGATGAATGCATGGCTGAGGAGCTGGTGTATGGGGGAAGGATTCACATTTTTGGATCACTGGAATCTCTTCTGTGGTAGAAGTGACCTGTACAAGGAGGATGGATTGCACCTGAACTGGAAGGGGACTAATATACTGGCAAGGAGATTTGCTAGAGCAGCTCAGGAGGATTTAAACTAGCAAGGTGGTGGGGGGATCCAGGGAGATAGTGAGGAAAGAGATCAATCTGAGACTGGTACAGGTGAGAACAGAAGCAAGTCAAACAGTTAGGGCAGGCAGGGACAAGGTAGGACTAATAAATTAAACTGAATTTACTTCAATGTAAGAGGCCTAACAGGGAAGGCAGATGAACTCAGGGCATGGTTAGGGACATGGGACTGGGATATCATAACCATTAGAAACATGGCTCAGGGATGGACAGGACTGGTAGCTTAATGTTCCAGGATACAAATGCTACAGGAAGGACAGAAAGGGAGGCAAGAGAGGAGGGGGAGTGGCGTATTTGATAAGGGATAGCATTACAGCTGTACTGAGGGAGGATATTCTGGAAATACATCCAGGGAAGTTATTTGGGTGGAACTGAGAAATAGGAAAGGGATGATCACCTTATTGGGATTGTATTATAGACCGCCTAATAATCAGCAGGAAATTGAGAAACAAATTTGTAAGGAGATTTCAGTTATCTGTAAGAATAATATTTCCCCCCAGACGTGGTCGGCGATGCCCTCCACTGCATCTCTTCCACTTCCCGCTCCTCCGCCCTTGAGCCCCGCCCCTCCAACCGCCACCAGGACAGAATCCCACTGGTCCTCACCTACCACCCCACCAACCTCCATGTACAGCGTATCATCCGCCATCATTTCCGCCACCTCCAAACGGACCCCACCACCAGGGATATATTTCCCTCCCCTCCCCTATCAGCGTTCTGAAAAGACCACTCACTCCGTGACTCCCTCGTCAGGTCCACATCCCCACCAACCCAACCTCCACTCCCGGCACCTTCCCCTGCAACCACAAGAAATGCAAAACTTGCGCCCACACCTCCCCCCTTACTTCCCTTCAAGGCCCCAAGGGATACTTCCATATCCGCCACAAATTCACCTGCACCTCCACACACATCATCTATTGCATCCGCTGCACCCGATGTGGTCTCCTCTATATTGGGGAGACAGGCCGCCGACTTGCGGAACGTTTCAGAGAACACCTCTGGGACACCCGGACCAACCAATCCAACCACCCAGTGGCTCAACACTTCAACTCCCCCTCCCACTCCACCAAGGACATGCAGGTCCTTGGACTCCTCCATCACCAGACCATAGCAACACGACGGTTGGAGGAAGAGCGCCTCATCTTCCGCCTAGGAACCCCCCAACCACAAGGAATGAACTCAGATTTCTCCAGTTTCCTCATTTCCCCTCCCCCCACCTTGTCTCAGTCAAATCCCTCGAACTCAGCACCGCCTTCATAACCTGCAATCTTCTTCCTGACCTCTCTGCCCCCACTCCACTCCGGCCTATCACCTTCACCTTGACCTCCTTCCACCTATTGCATTTCCAACGCCCCTCCCCCAAGTCCCTCCTCACTACCTTTTATCTTAGCCTGCTGGACACACTTTCCTCATTCCTGAAGAAGGGCTTTTGCCCGAAACGTTGATTCTCCTATTCCTTGGATGCTGCCTGACCTGCTGCACTTTTCCAGCAACACATTTTCAGCCAACAATAATAACCACCCTATTATTCTTACAGATAACTGAAATCTCATTAACCACCCTATGGTAGAGGATTTTAACTTTCCAAACATAGACTGGGACTGCCATAGTGTTAAGAGTTTAGACGAAGAGGAATTTGTGAAGGGTGTACAAGAACATTTTCTGATTCAATATGTGGATGTACCTACTAGAGAAGGTGAAAAACTTGGCCTACTCTTGGGATTTAAGGCAGGTCCGTGACTGAGGTGTCAGTGGCGGGGGAGCACTTTGGGGCCAGGAACCATATTCTATCAGTTTTAAAATAGTGATGGAAAAGGATAGACCAGATCTAAAAGTTGAAGTTCGCAGGTAAAGACATGGCTGGAAAATGGGAAGCCTTCACAAATGAGATAACTAGAGTTCAGAGACAGTAATTCCAGTTAGGGTGTAAGGAAAAGCTGGTAGGTATAGGGAATGCTGCAAGATGAGAGAAATTGAGGGTTTGGTTAAGAAAAAGAAGGAAAAATAGGTCAGGTATAGACAAGATAGATTGAATGAATCCTTAGAACATATAAAGACAGTACGAGTGTACATAAGAGAGAAATGAGGATAGCAAAAAGGGGACATGAGATAGCATTGGCAAATTGAGTTAAGGAGAATCCAAAGGGTTTTTACAAATACATTAAGGGAAATAGGGAGAGAATAGGGCCCCTCAGGGATCAGCAAGGCAGCCTTTTTTGTGGAGCTGCAGGAGATGGAGAAGATACTAAATTAGTATTTTGCATCAGTGTTTCCTGTGAAAAAGGACATGGAAGATAGAGAATGCAGGGAAATAGATGGCAACATCTTGAAAAATGTCCATATTACAGAGGAGGAAATGCTGGATGCCTTGAAACACATAAAAGTGGATAAATCCCCTTGGACCTGATCATGTGTACCCTGGAACTCTGTGGGAAGCTAGGGAAGTGACTTTTGGGCGCTGTGCTGAGATATTTGTATCATTGATAGTCACAGGTGAGGTGCCACAAGACTGGAGGTTGGCAAACATGGTGCCACTATTTAAGAACGGTGGTGAGGATAAGCTAAGGAGCTACAAATTAGTGAGCCTGACGTAGATGGTGGGCAAATTGTTGAAGGGAATCCTGAGGGACAGGATGTACATGTATTTGGAAAGGCAAGGACTGATTAGGGTTAGTCAACATGGCTTTGTGCATGGGAAATCATGTGTCACAAACTTGATTGAGTTTTTTGAAGAAGTAACAAAGAGGATTGATGAGAGCAGAGCAGTGGACATGATCTATATAGACTTCAGTGAGGTGTTCGACAAGGTTCCCCATGGGAGACTGGTTAGTAAAGTTCGATCTCATGGAATACAGGGAGAACTAGCCATTTGGATACAGAACTGGCTCAAAGCTAGAAGACAGAGGGTGGTGATGGAGTGTCGTTTTTCAGACTGAGGCCTGTGACCAGTGGAGTGCCACAAGGATCGGTGCTGGGTCCACTACTTTTTGTCATTAACATAAATGATTTGGATGTGAGATTAAGAGGCATAGTTAGTAAGTTTGCAAATGACGCCAAAATTGGAGGTGTAGCGGACAGCGAAAAAGGTTACCTCAGCTTGCAACGTGATCTTAATCAGATGGGCCAATGGGCTGAAAAGTGGCAGATGGAGTTTAATTCACAAATGTGAGGTGCTGCATTTTGGAAAAGCAAATCTTAGCAGGACTTATACACTTAATGGTAAGGTCCTAGGGAGTGTTGCTGAACAAAGAGACCTCAGAGTACAGGTTCATAGCTCCTTGAAAGTGGAGTCGCAGGTAGATAGGATAGTGAAGAAGGCGTTTGGTAGACTTTCCTTTATTGGTCAGAGTATTGAGTACAGGAGTTGGGAGGTCATGCTGCAGCTGTACAGGACATTGGTCAGGCCACTGTCGGAATATTGCGTGCAATTCTGGTCTTCTTCCTATCGGAAAGATGTTGTGAAACTTGAAAGGGTTTAGAAAAGATTTACAAGGATGTTGCCTGGGTTGGAGGATTTGAGCTATAGGGAGAGGTTGACTCGGCTGCGGCTATTTTTGGAGGCTGAGGGGTGACCTTATAGAGGGTCATGGATAGGTTAAATAGACAAAGTCTCTTCCCTGGGTTGGGGGAGTCCAGAACTAGAGGGCATAGATTTAGGGTGAGAGGGGAAAGATATAAAAGACACCTAAGGGGCAACTATTTTACAGAGAGGGTAGTGCATGTATGGAATGAGCTGCCTGAGAAAGTGGTGGAGGCTGGTACAAATGCAACATTTAAAAGGCATCTGGATATATGAACAGGAAGAGTTTGGAGGGATATGGGCCGGGTGCTGGCAGGTGGGACAGATTGGGTTGGGACATCTGGTTGGTATGGGTGGGTTGTACCAAAGGGTCTGTTTCCATGCTGTATATCTCTACGATTTTATGATAGTGATCAGCTTTTCTTCTTCCAGCCCATTATTCAACTTCAGTTTCTCCTGCAAGCTTTGACTCCAATTTATTTGATCCAAATCTATTCACAGATCTCTGATGCTGGTTCTCCCCCAGTTGACTATTCTTACCTTGGATTATTCATGATCATTTAGGAAAATTATCTAAATCCTTAAAAGGCAATGATAATTGTCCCCCAAATGTTCCCTCACAGAAACCTTATTTACTTGTTCCACCTCATTGCTAAGAAACTGGTTGCGTTGTGTCTCCTTTCTTGTGGACTGAAAACATACTGCTGACAGAAATTCTTAAGCACAATGTAGAAATATTTATCTCTCTCTGTTCTTAATTGTAGTTCCATCCCAGTCAATATGCAGATAATCCCTTACATTATAATTTTTCTATAATGCTTCCACCAGTCTGTAATTTCCTTGGAAATTTGCCCTCTGCATCCTTCACTACTTGATGACCTACAGGCTACATTGAACAAAACAATTACACCTTATTTTGTTCTGAAACTGTACCACATCAATTCTGTCCTCGAATCCATTGGGAAATCAACTTTCTCCAGTACTGTAATCCTTTCCTTAATCAATTCTATCACCCTTATTCCTTTCCTGCCTTTTCTAGCTTTTCTGAATTCTAGTAACCAGAAGTATTTAACAGGGAGTTCCTGGTATTGGAAGAACTTCAGCAAGTTGCAACGTATCAAACAGTGTCCCAGTATAGCCAATGCAATTGTTCCCTCACAATATCAGGAACCCCGGCAGGAAGAGAGGGAGCCTCCCCAATATCAGGATCTCCTATTGGATGAAAGTACCAAATTCTGGTGTCCTGAATGACATTGCTTCCTCCATCAAAAACAGATCATGTGTCACATTTGCTGCCTCTGTATCATCATGGTGCTTTGTTTCCATCTGCCACAGCAGAAGATGTACTTAATTCAAAATGTACTTATTTTCAAACAAAGGGTAGAAGACAGTCTGATCTCAACCCTCCATGTTTCTTACACATTACGAGCATTTTCTTACTTTTAAGTGATTGGAAGGAAGCATTAAACAGGGGTTCAACTGAGGATCCAAGAACAGGAGAGGCACCAGCAGTGCCCATGATTACTCTTTCTGGTCCTGCCCATGATACAGTCAGTTCTGCTATAATACACGTTTCTGCAACGCAAAACGGTTATCACATGACTGAAGAATTTAGACCGTTATTTGTAGAATGTGAACATTCCTTCCCTGTATCGGCTATAACACGATTCCAGCCCCATTAGTTTAAATGGTGCTGCTATTGCGTGATTTTCTTATAACGCAGGGTCATGCAGGAATGGAACTATTGCATTATATCAGAATCAACTGTATAAGGAGCAGGAACAGACAATGATTAGTTTACAAAACAACTAGGCAGAAAGATTCTCACCATAATCTTGAAGCCTCTTGGCAACATCTACTGCTTCGATGTTAGCTGTTTTCTTGAATGGCCGCACATCCAAGATGAACTCGTGAGCCACGTAACCTATTAAAACATTTTCAGATGTTTAGTATAGCACACAGGACTTTGAAAAATAGTTCTCCTCCAGCGTGACAATGAAGCAACCAACACAATACCAAAAACAAAATCAACATGACCCAAAGAATTATCCAGTAACAAGAAGTGTCATGAGGTACAAACGCCATGGGTCTCAATCTTTATCTAGATGATAGAAATTCTATCCAAATATTTTAATTGGTTACTTCCGAAGCACCAGAATTCTTCCTGCTTGAAATATACAAGGCAAAGTACCAACCAATGATAAGACTTACAATTATGAAGCAGGAGTTCCACACTTAAAAAGCTTTTCAATACAGTGTCTTTATATGTTTGCCCTTGTTCAATTATCCTTCAGATACAGTAACAATGGAAATAGAGGATTACGTGCTTATGCAATGATCTAACACCACTGCTGGCCATCAGTACATGGCATCTGAGCAGACATGTTACCAGACTGTTACATGCGGCTCTGAGATAGATTGAATTTAAAGTAGCATCTTTGATGGTGGTTGGAGAGTAGTCACAGTTGAAGTAGAATGGTTTTTTTTCCTCAGTGCAGTCAATTGTTCAGTCCAGGTGTGAAGAATTGTAAATGCTTTGGTGTCTCAAAACATTATCTGCAACTGAGGAACTGAATCCTAGCAATGGGCCAACGGATACGAAATCAAGCTTCTTCGAAGTGCAGGGGTGCTGATATAACAGAAACCGCAAACCAAATGTTTTGTGGTTTATCCTGGTGTGACCAACCAGGCTGCCCCTAGCTGACAGATCTTGCTGCTAACAATCACCAGGCTCCTCAATTTTGACACCACACAGATCGTTCCGGGCTGAACAGGCACCATGAGCCATGTTTTGTTATTGCGGTTTGGAGCGGTGACAGAAGTGATGCACGGAAGGAGAGGGCACTTCTTCATTTTTCACTGGCCAGAGAGAAACAGGAGAGGCTGGAGTGAGATCAGGCCTGCAGAATCCCCATTGGTGTGGGGTGCACCAGACTGTAGCCTACAAAGGCTACGCATGATGATGGGGAGATACTGCTCATTAACATGCAGTCCTGCCCAGACCCTGCCAATCAGCACCAGGGATATTTGCAGCAGAGACAACATATTCAACCTGCACCAGTCAGCTATACCCTTTGGCACAGTGCAAAGAATCAGAAGCTGGCCACTGGGTGCCATGGGATACCCATTCTACATGCACCTTGAGACTCCCTTCACCATCTCATCATGTGAAGATACAGAAGCAAGAGGAATCAGAAAGGAGCAAACCAAGGATGGCAGCCTGAAAGAATGCTTCTTCTGTCTTGACTGGTCGCAGGATGCCCACCAGCAAATACTAGCTCAGATGTCCAAGTCTGCTGCATCTACTATAACATCGCTGGCACGATGGCACTCATGTTGTCACCAGGGCTTCAAACACTGGCTCGAGAGAGGAGGACAAAGGCAGCAGGCATCCTTTGATCTGCACAAACTGTCCCTGAGCTAATACTCAAGCTCCATTCTCATTCAATGAAGTTGGACTCCCAAATAATTACTGTTTTTAATTCTAGCTGACTCCATGCCCTTTTCCATACTTAGTCCACGTACACCTTATGATGCTATGTTCATGGTTATCTGTAGGGAAGCAAGGTGACTCAGTGGTTAGCATGGCTGCCTCATAGCGTCATGGACCTGGGTTCGATTCCAGCCTCAGGCACCTGTCTCTGTGGAGTTTGCACATTCTCCCAGTGTCTGCATGAATTTCCTCCAGATGCTCCAGTTTCCTCCCACACTCCAAAGATGTGCAGGCCAGGTGAGTTGGCTATGTTAAGTTGCCCATAGTGCCCAGGGATGTGTAAGTTGGGTGCATTAGTTGGGGTAAAATGTAGGGGAATGCATCTGGATGGGTTACTCTTTGGAGGGTCAGTGTGGACTTGTTGGGCCAAAGGGCATGTTTCCACACTGAAGGGAATCTATGATTCAGATTTTCCCTCAGTCACACTGGATTCACTTGATCTACGTTATTCAGCAATAAGTCCTTTCCTGTTGGACTTGAAACATTCGCATGTAAAAAATTTATTTGAACACTCTTTTAGAAACTCTACCTCCTCTCTGCCATTTACATTATCACCGTCTCGGTCTGTATTAGGATTATAACTGTTCTATAACTCTTGCACCACTCTGTAAATTCGTCTAAAGCTTTCCCATTCACTGGGAACATTAACAGTACACTCAATGTAATGATTACCTTTAATACTTTCAACAGAATTGTTTCTATCTTTGATCCTCTAGGGCACCTGCTTTTCCAACACTATAGTATTATCTATAATCAATACTGCCATCCCTCCTCCTTTCATTCCATCCCTAATTGTCCTAAACACCAGGCCTATTTCAGAGCCAGCCCTATCATTTTTGAGCTAGATCTTCACTAATCACGAAGAAGGGCTTATGCCCAAAACGTCGATTCTCCTGTTCCTTGGATGCTGCCTGACCTGCTGCGCTTTTCCAGCAACACCTTTTCAGCTCTGATCTCCAGCATCTACAGTCCTCACTTTCTCCTTCACTAATCACGTTATACTTTCACATGACTAATTGCATATGCAGCTCACCAATTTTATTCACCACAGTTGATGACCTCCTAGCTCGGTGCAGTGGCGTGCTCCCATAGGGGCCTCCTGGCGTGGCGATGGCGACCTCCCAGCCTGGCATGGCGACCTTCTCGCCTCCTGGCTTGATGCGTGCGGTGTGGAGCCAGGGCCTGGTGCAGACTGGAAGCTACGTGTCGGTGTGGTCTGCTGTACTGAAATTCTGGACATTTTATTTCTGTATTGTCTAAAATCTTGTCACTAAAGAAGTTGTGCCGAGGTATGTTTGTATCTAAATTGTGCTGTAATTGGCGATGTATAAACTTTTCAACTATACTAATTAAGTATATGTGACAATAAAGGCTACTCCTCTATTCTTCTTCCTCTTATGGATGCATGCACAGTCAAGGGAACAGGAGAATCGACGTTTCGGGCATAAGCCCTTCTTCAGGCGTGGCGATGGCAACCTCCCAGCCTGGCATGGCGACCTTCTCGCCTCCTGAAGAAGGGCTTATGCCCGAAACGTCAATTCTCCTGTTCCCTGGATGCTGCCTGACCTGCTGCACTTTTCCAGCAACACATTTTCAGCTCTGATCTCCAGCATCTGCAGACCTCACTTTCTCCTGCATGCACAGTCAACCCAATTTACACCTTAGTGTAAATTTGCACGACATCATATTCAAAGCTCATGTTATACCCACACATTTCCTACTCTAATGTAATTACTTACCATCAATAATTCAATGGTGCGGATAGAATGAAGACGTTGGGACTGTTCTTCTTGGAGACGAGGTGGTTGAGAGGAGAACTGATTGAGGTTTTCAAAACTATAAGCCGGTTGAATAAAGTAGATAGTGGGAAGCTATTCCAACTCATAACAGAAAGAGAGGGCACAGATTTAAAATGATTGGGCAAACAAACAATTGGGGATGTAACAGAAACCTTTTTCACACAGCGACTAGTTTGAATGCACTGCTTGAAAACGTGGTGGAAGCAGTTTCTGTTGACGCATTCAATAGGGCATTGGTTGATTATTTCGGATAGAAATGGTGTGCAGGGATTTAGGGAAAAGGCAGAAGATTAACACGAGGTAAAAGAAACAGTGGACACATGATGCACTGTAAAATTCTGTAAATCTGTGAATATAAACTACCAACTCAAAGCAGTATTTAACAATTTTATCAAACAGTACTTCCAATCAGTGCATATTAGTCTAATTGATTCCCCTCTATTTATTTCCATCACACCAGTCTTAAAATGCTCCCTGCCTTCCCTGCAGCTCCTGTGCATTGATAATCCAGTGGCTGCTGGTTTTCACTGGGAAATGTTGTGAATGGTCTCACTGGGCAGCTCTGGGCCTTGTGTGTCTGGCTTCTGAATGGACCTTCTTGGCATGTGCAGCAGTATACCAACAGAGATAGAACGCTGGCACAAACACAGCCCTCCTGCTATGTCGTAGTGGGTCAATTCATCGCCAAGCCTCAGAAACCCACATAACAAGTTGTGGGGTGAGGGTGGGGGGAGGTGGGACAGGTTTTCAGCACACTGAAATGTAGCACATATCCCGCTAAGCACTGCCATCCTCAGCCTTTGCAGCAACCATCTGAACCTGCATGGCACAGGGTCGGGCATGGGTTGTTCTGAAGGCCTCAGTCTGGTTCTACAGTGCCAGCACAGTGGTGGACACAAACCTTGATCATCAGATGCTGTTTTACACTTGGGTCTGCGAGGGCTGCTGGTGGCGTTGGCCAACACTCCCGCATTGGACAGGCGAGGCTCCACTTTCCATGTAAGGAAGCCCTCTGCCAAGTTGATGCCAATCCCCTCCATCCCTTGACAGTGGGCACAGGCTCTGCAGCAGGGCATTTCTGTCAGCCTTTTCATCTTTCGTTGAAGTCCTCGTCAGCAGAAAGTGTGAATTTGATCCCGACCTTTGGTGATCTTGGCGAATGCACTGTCATTTCTAACTCGTGCTGGATGGCTCACCCAAAGCTGATCCAGACACAAGGTCACTGGGATGACGTGATGGGGCTGCCTCCTCACAGAACATTGGCTGTTCTGTTGACAATGAGGCTGCAGAGACCAGGCAGGCAGTGAGTTCCTGAAACAGGAATGTAGATGGAATGCTGGGTGCAAAGCAGGAGGACTACATGTGAGATGAGAGCTCAGAAGGGACAGTAGGCAGAAACATATCATCGCCCTGATGCAACAGCCTCATTCACGACCAGTCCCTTAGTGCAAAACACTGTCTTCCCCAGGTGGCTCAAGAGATACATGTGAGCCAGTTCTCTACTACTCGCAGAGGTTGTGGGCCACCATGTCCAGTAACACTGAGAAGAATGTCAGTCAGAATGTTGCAAGTGTTGGATAATACATCTATTCAGCAATAGCAGATGTACGTATGTAGAAGCCACTGAGAGATGGTGGGAGGCTGATGGCATTGGTATGTGCGAGGATAAGGTGGATTATCGGAATGTAAATTTGGAGTTCCGATGAGTGAGTGATGGAGCTGAGACACATTGATAGTTAGGACAGGTGCACGGCAGATACCACTGGAATGTGCATTCACTGATTATTCTAGGTGTGTGAGGTTACTGAACATTTTCTGGTGCTGCAGCCAAACTAGCAAAGCCTGACGCTGGGAGTTGATCTTCTTACGTAACTCCTTCAATTTTTTGCTCAAGGTGTGTCTTGAAGGTCTCCTATAGAAACATGACATCCCTCGGTTTTTCCTCCTTTGTCACTCAAGCCTCCAGTAGCACACCAGAAAACCTGGGATCCCTTTCCCAATTGTTCCATTTGCTATGCTTTGCCCTCTAGCCAAACCGTCCTCAGAAGGTGTGCAGTAGCTTGAGGCGAAAGAGCGTAGATTATTTTTGTTTAAGAGGTTCAAGTGTGCTGGTCAATGTATACTGCTGGGATCCCAACTGATTATAGGGCCCAGTCAATAGCAAACTCTGTACTGGACTGCGTACTTGAATCATTTGGATCAGTTAGGAAGCATGACTCAGTAGGAGTGGTGCAGGGTAATATTACATCTTGTTTCCCAAGCTCAATAAGAGTCTAATGTATTTTATCTCAATGCTTTCACGACAGAAAACTTGACAGAACATTTGAGGCTGCATGTTAATATAGACTAAACAGGAACATCGAGTTCTTTAAAAAATTGTTAAAAATGAGTGTCAATGATGGACCTGATTTTCCAGGTATTCTTGATACCAGATGCTCTCCTACAGGTTTCTCTCCATATGAAGACAGGTGCCCGCTGTTCCCAAATGAACCAGAATGGAATTTGTTGCATGACCTTCACTGAGTAAAGATCGTAAACAAAATACAATTATTGGGATACCGCAAACAGATGGATTTAATTTAATATCATAACCAAAAATCCACACAATCGCTTTGTTTTTTTTTGTTTTTAAGAAAATTACAATAGATGGAAGCATCCATCAGTGATGGTTCAAATTAACTGTATTTTCTTTTAAGACTTTAACTGTAATGTGTTGCCAGATTTGGTCTTCTATTTGATCTTGTTCATAATTGAAGCTCAGATTTGAACTTCAGAGAAACAGGACTTTCTCTCCAAATCTGGCAGGTGGAGTGACTTCATTATTACAACGTGAACACAGGGGAGGTGGAATTGATCTTCTTGACAAAACACCTCTGGGAAGGATTCTCAAATCATCTACTAACATCAAAAACTTGCACTTACACAGCCCTTCAACACAGTAAAACATCTCAAGATGCTTTGCAAGAATATTCTTCATCTTGAGATCTCTGCCCAGGGTCAGGTCCTCTGCAATTATTTGCTGACCAATACTTTTTGTTTACTGTGGGTAGGGTGATGAAAGCAGGCAGTGAGTCTACCTCAACAGGAACAAGGTTCTAACAGTGTTGTGGTGCTAATCTGATCCAGACGCCAACCATCTAGCAAACTGAACATACCTGCTCCGTCCCTGCAAAAGAGGACTATTGAGCACAATGTGACACACAGCAACAGGAAGAGGTATTAAGAAAGACAGTAGCAGATAATTGAAAACACAACCTCAAATGAAGGAGTCAGTAAGATCAGGAATGTGCAAGTGACCACAACTGGAGGAGCAGTGTGGTCTCCAAGATTTGTTTGGCTGGAGGAGAGAGTATAGAGATAGGCAGGAGGAAAGGCTATACTGGGATTTTTAAAACAAGGCTAAGATTTATAAAATTGACAATGCCAGACCAGGAGCCAAAATAGGTCAGTGAGTGTAATAGTGATGAGTGAATGGCACTTGATGGGAGTTTAGATGTGGGAGCCGACATTTGGATGAATATCAGTTCACACCTGGTGGAAGATGGGAAGCTGACAAAGACAGCACAGAAATATTTGACTCATGAGATTACAAAGAACTAGGGTTTCAAATGAGTTGCTTCAGCGGCCATGCACAAAATTCAATAAAACCATGTATCAAACACTATAGATGAATAAGTTGCATTCACAGGAAAGGTCTGTTCTACAGCCATGTTGTCAAGACCATTTAGGATCTTTCACACTTTAGTCAAGTCACTCTTCACTCTTCTAAAGCCCAGCCTTTCCAATCTTTCCTCAGAACTCAACTCGCTCATTCTACGTGTCTATGTAGTAAACCACCAGCGAATACTTAAAACGCGTGCAGCTTGTCATCCTCATGTAATTGAGTTTTTAAACAAAACAAGTTGGGAGTTATGGGACTAGCTAAAAGGTGATAATGATGTAGTGACGTACAAACATCGCTCTCTCTCTCTGGGTGGGAGCAGTGAAAAATACAGTCAGCAGGAAAATGCTTAGGACTTTCTAAGAAACACAGTAAATAACAGACAGCCAAAAATTCTCCAAAAGGTGGCTTTACTTCAGTGGAACATACATCATTGCAGATTTTTTTATGCACGGTAGTCAAAATAGAGACAAGATGATAATATAACCTAATCCCTCAATGACTACTGACAAAAGCAAGTCAGCATATGATACCTTCCAATGAGTGAAACTAACTTCTCACAAAATGGTTCTGCTGCATATTTAATGTTTTGCTCCACAGGCACATTTATCCATAATGAGCGTTTTACACAAAGCCCAGCAAAAACAAATTTTAAAACTAATACAGAATGAAAGTGCACACACGATAAACCAACACACTTTGCCAACTAAATAGCTCAGAGGGTCACAATCCACATTGAGACTGAGTACCGAGTTCAAATTCTTGCCATCAAGGTCACGAAACAGCGTAAACTAGGGGACGACATAATTTCAACTTTAGATTAAAATGGACAGAAAAGTACTTGAAAACTGTTCACAGAACGAGGATCAAAAGTGGTACAGAATGAGAACAAGGGGCACGTGTAATCAAACTCTGAGTGCTACATTGAGAAACCTGAGAAAGAGCCCATAAAACGACATTATAATCCAAGTTAAATTACATTGACACGTTTCCCAAACCACAAAAAAACCTCCAGCATGAATTATTGCAGTAAAAAGGTGAAATGAACTTCAGCCACATACTTTCTGGATTAATCAAGCCTTGTGCATCGCAAATTAAAGGGCCTCAGCTATGAAAACAACTGCTGTGAGGAAGGGTCATGGGAACTGAAATATTAACACTGCTTTCTCTTCACAAACACTACTGGACCTGCTGAGTTTCTCCAGCAATTTCTGTTTTTGTTTCAGACTTCCAGTATCCTCAGGTCTTTGTTTAACTGCCTCTCTCTCTGTTCTCTGAACTCAAGTGCACTTTAAATCTGAAGAAACAGTTGCTGTAAACTGTGACCTCTAATTGATAAGTCAGGGACCTTTATAAGCCAATCAGCCACCCTTTGCCTCTTGCAAATCCGTGGAAGGATTTGGAAAAGGAAAAGAAAGAAGAAACCTTTTGTCAGCAAGAATCAGCTCAACAGGTCTTGTGAACAAAGGTCACTGAACTGCTTCCCCAGTTTCTCCCATTAATGCTTTTCTTTCTCTGTCTGTCTGATGGTGTGTACGCTTGTGCAAATAAGGGAAATTTATAAGGGGTTTAAAGTTTTAATTACTAGTGTTACTTACCTTTAGTTTATAACAGTTTACCTGTAAATAGCATTTAATTACTTGTAATAAATAATAATTCTTGGTGGTACAGAAGCTTGGTGCAGATCTTCTATCAGCCCGGGTCTGATAATCTAGTAAACTGTGAAATCTTTGTATACTTATTTTATAATCTTTAACTTTTGTGATGACTCTTGGGAGTAGTTGGGTTACTTTTCAGTGCATTCTCTCAATGAAACACAAGAATAGTGCTGCTTGTGGCTCAAAAAAAAGCAGATATATTGCCTCCCCACAGCATTCCAATTTTAAGATTCGCCTCTTGTTAACTTTGTGTGCTCACTCAATGGGATCTCTGACTTCCTGGAGCTCCACATCTATGGCATCAACAATCTTCTACTTCACCACAAGCTTAGAGAGCTCAACCAGCTCAGTGGTCAGACTTCCTCCACCCTTGCAAGAGCTTGTCCCCAGTCCCCTGCTTCCCTAAACCCTATGATGTCTGAGTGTGCAAACCCAATCTTAAGACTCGTCCCGGTCCTCTCGCATATCTGCAATTTCCAAGCATTCACCTCTGCCAGTCTCTGGACTTCTTACACAATTTACCCTCCCGCCCCTCCAACCTTCCTTCCCCATCACAGTGATCTCTTACTTACCTGGGATCAGCTGCCCTGCTACTGTCTCGACCAATGGGCAGTCAGCCTCTCAACGAAGCTGGCTAGTGGGCAGGAAAGCTGTGGAGAAAACGTAAGAGAAGTCCTGCAGTTCACTTCTGCAGGACATTCAACAAACCCGTGAGTCTTGATTTCCCAGTCGAAAGTTCTGCCCTTGCTGGCTCCACAGCCGTGAATAAATATTGCTGCCAATGGTGTTGACGTACTGATGGTTGTTACATCTCTCACTGGTGGCGGTGATGAATCAAGAGCATTATAAACAGCAACAGAGTTCACTCACTGACACAATAGTTAAATAGTGCTGATACAAGTGTCATGATTTTCTTGAAGTGCAATGATTACACAATCAATTTAATCCCCTTCTAATGACTGGTTTGGAGGAAGAAAGGGGGCATTTAATTAGCCTGGAGGATGGCAGGTAGGACCACACTGCCTTCCTGCCTCTGCCTTGATTAGATGATCGCACCCCACTGCCAATTGAGGCTCTTAATTAGGCAATTAACACCGGTACATTCAGACCACCTACACACATATCCACACTCACAATAACAGATACATAATATATATACACACACACATACACCACGTTGGTGAGAATCTTCTTCATATGAACACAATTAATACAATTACGTTATAAATTTGTTTATCAAGTACAGTCTTCCGCGATTAGAGTGCATCATCTCCCACTGAAAAACCACATTTTCACTTAAAGTTAGCAAGTGTAATTTATGATTTGGCCATTCGTTACTGAGCCCCTCAATGGGTTGTCAATTTAGTTGAATTAATTTAATTCAGCTTAATTGATTACAATTTAAAATAACATACAATATAGACAAACAAAGTAATGATGAAAAACATCAAAGTTCCTTGATAATAACACTAAGAGAATCCAGAAACTTTTCCTCAAAGTTTGATCCTGCTTGTCACTCTGCTCTCATGACTGAGTGCAGGAAAACAAACTGGACACATTTGGTTAAATGAATCATTTCATTACATACACTTAAGTATACTTGCACAGTCACAAATTAACGCAGAAAAATCTGTTTTTTATGTGTTGCATAATCTGCTTACCTCACCTATACATCTATTATCTAGCAGGCCAATAGACTGGGCCTGCTATTCTCAGGAAAGTAAAGTGCTGCTGTGCCAAACCTAATCACAAACAATCGAGTCTAATATAATACAGATCAGTGTACCGCGAGTCATCTACAGTGGGAAGGAGGACCTAATGACTCTTTTTACTGTCTCTAAGTTTCATTTCATTTACTAAAACAAGTTTCTTTTATTTAAACAGTAGAGACAAATTAAGACCATCGCTATTACAGCAACATCATCCCGGTTGAGCAAAGGAGGCACAATCATTGAATTAACTGTGCTTCCCTGTTTTGACTGAACATACCCAGAACAAGAAATCAACTAGAAGCCATCATAGATGGATCTCATTCCAGTAGGCTCAACCCACCTTTCTTATTGGCTCACCTTTCAGGAGGGCAGTACTCCAGTAGCAGCTCACCTCCAATGGCGTGGATTCTATTGCCAAACACAGAAAGACATGATCCCTGACCCTGGAGAGGAGTTGGAAAGAAGCCATTTCTCAACCTGGCTGATGCAGGTCCCTCATGTTTGGGAGTGGAGGTGGGGAGAGGAGGGTCTCTTGTGAGTTGCAAGGTTTCCCAAGGCCCAAGTAAAATAGGGAGGGAGCGTTTGGAAGGATAGGTCCCCTGTCTCAGTGGTTTAGCTGGGATATGGTCCACTTATAATGGCCTTTCACACTTGGACACCTCCACCCCAAAATCTGCATAACATCAGACTTCCATTGTACTTTTAATTTATCTTCTGCATGCTATGTTTTGGGAATGTTTTAAAGGGATTTCTTCATTGTAGCAGCCACTCCCACTGAGAATTGGTAGCATGAAAGCCTAGGACAAGAGACTGAGGGACACATGATCATATTGAAAAATGGAAAACATTCTTCGAGAAAACAATGCCCCCCTGCCGTTGGTTGCTAAATGTGGAAAGCAAAGCATTGGAAAATATCCAGGAATGTTAGCTTAGAACTTCCATCTTAAATCCCTGACAATAGGCCAATGAACCTCAACCAAGGTGAGAAGGCTGTAAAACCTGAAACCTCAGTTCTGAGGAAGGGTCACTTGACCTAAAACATTAACTTTGATTTATCTCTAAAGAAGCTGTCAGACATACTGAGCTTTACCATCAATTTCTATTTTGAACTTGAATTGTTGCCTCGATTTCTCTCCATAGATGCTGCCCAAACTACTGAATATTTCCCACCTAGTCTGCTTCTACTTTACTGCGAAACCCAAAACTCCAACAAATAACCAAGCACCTTTGTCAACTTACCCTTTGCTCCCCTGAAAACAATTTTGTAGAAAGCTTCCAGCCGCTTGGCCATGTAGTTTGCATTTAGAATGGCAATCTCAGAAGCATGCTGAAGTCCGTTTGATCCCATCAACTAGGTGAAGAGAAACAGCATTGCAAAAATCACTGCAGCATCGTTACCATTTCAGCAGAAAAATAATTTTGGACTTATGATTATACTCCAAATGCCAACAATCTATCAACACTACTTTATCACTTCTTACCCAAATACCTTAAAAAAAACTTATAAATCACTCTCACCATTTCAGAGGAGATCTGATGAAATCACGGAATGCAGCAAAGAGTTTTGGACCTTTTATCGAAATAAAGATTACTGCCATTGGAGACAGTCCAGAAAAGGCAAACTGTACCTTAACCAGATATAGAACATAGATAGTCGAACAATACAGCACAGGAACGGGTCCTTCAGCCCATGATGTTCTGCCGAACATGACACCAAATTAAACTAATCCCTTCTGTCTGCCCTTGGTCTACATCCTCCATGCCTTGCATATTTGTGTGTTTATCTAAACATCTCTTAAACATCCTATCAAATGGATGGACTGTCTCGTGATGAAAGACTGAATAGATTGGGCCTGTACCTGTTTGAGTTTGGAAGAATGACAGATAATCTTAATGAAGTACACAAGATTCTGAAGAGACTTGATAACAAAGTTTTTGCAGAAATATTCTTTCCCTTTGTGGGAGAGTCTAAGACCAGAGGGCATAATCTCAGTATAAGAGGTCACACATTTAAAGCAGAGATGGGAAGAATTCCTTCTCCCCATGGGTAGCGAATCTGTGGAAATCTTTATCACAGAGGGTTGTCAAGGCTGGGTGGTTAAGTATAATTAAGATTAAAATAGTCAGACTTTTAATCAAGAAGTGAATCAAGGGTTAGATGGAGAAAGCAGTAAAGTGGAGTGGAGGATTATCAAATCAACTGCACTCTCAATGAATGGTCAGGCAGGCTGGATACAGTAAATTACCATATATTTTATGGTCCTATAGCCACATATACTGTGCAATGCTGATTGTGAAATAGTGTTTCAAATATATTGGGTTTTAGAGTTATGTCTCATTGCTGTAGGTCAATTCAAAAGCATTTGGTTAAATTCAGCTAATGCAACAAGATTTAAGAGCAAACTGCAGTAGTTTTTTTCTATATTCATTCATAGTTGCAGTCAAAATTAGCTAGATCAGCAGTTTTTGTTCAGCCCTAATTGCCTAGACGATAGTTAAGAATCAACCACATTGCTGTCAGTCTGGTGTCACATGGAGGCCAGACAATGTAAGAATGGCAACTTTCCTTCCCTAATGGAGTTTATAGTGAACGAGATAACAGTGGTTTCACGGTCACCATTTTTTAATTCTAGATTTTAATTGAATAATTCAAATTCCACCATCTGCCATGGCAGGATTCAAACCCAGATCCCCAGAACATGATGCATGGTGGCTCAGTGGTTAGCACTGCTGCCTCAAAGCACCAGGGTCCCAGGTTCAATTCCAGCCTCAGGTGACTGTGTGGAGTTTGCATACTCTCCTCGTGTCTGTGTGGGTTTCCTCCAGGTGCTCCCGTTTTCTCCCACAGTCCAAAGATGTGCAGGTTAGGTGCATTGGCCATGCTAAATTGCCCATAGTATTAGGGACATTAGTCAGAGGGAAATGGGTCTGGGTGGGTTACTCTTCGAAGGGTCGGTGTGGATTTCTTGGGCCGAAGGGCCTGTTTCCACACTATAGGGAATCTTAAAAAAAAAATGACCTGGGTCTCTGTATTAACAGTCTAGTCATAATATCACTAGGCCAACACCTCCCCCTATTGCACATATCCCTAGCCCTTGTTCAACTTTTGTTTCAATAGAAAAGGACAGTTGACTAAATATGTTTTCCATTTTTAATTTCTTTTAATGAGCTTTTAATTTTTATCAAATATTTCTGCAATATGAATTCAGGTACCATGGTAGGAATTCACGGTACAAAGTACAAAATCTGGCAATAACTGGACCATAAAATCTCAGGAAATTTATGACACTCAGTTTACGATGGACATTTCTGTTCAGAGTACAGATCGCAAGATTGTCCTTTGTTTTTGCCAAGAATAAGGAAAAAAAATCTAGCAATTTCCTTGAAGCAGTACTCATTTTATCAGAGAAGATGAAACGGAATCCTGATTCATACATGTAAACAGAGTTGCAGGTGACTTCCAGTGAGGTTACAGTAGTGCAATACAAGTAACACAAAAAGGAAGAAGTGCTAGATCACAATTCAAACTCACAGACTGTCAGTCTGGCACTGAACACTGGAGGAGATTTACATGGAATTCAAAAACTGCCAACCAGCCCATTACACGTTTTTCTCCGAAAGCACAATGCCTAATCTGAGACAAAGATTCAAGCAAGCCTGTAAAATTAATCTACCTTCACACCAGTTGAAACTTCCAAAATTTTGCTGGCTCAGATTAAAACTCTCAGCAGGTTATAGAAACATGTCTCTCAATTTAAAAGGCTGAATAACTTAAAATGCAAGTACCAGAACATGACTGTAAGATTTCATGTTCTCTCAGTGTCTGCATGGGGTTTCCTCTCACAGTCCAAAGCAGGTTAGGTGGATTGGCCATGCTAAAGCGTCCAGTGATGTGCAGGCTAGGTGGATTAGATATGGGAAATGTAGTGTTACAGAGATCGGGTATGGTGCGGGTGAGTTTGGGCGAGATGCAGTCTTGATGAGATGAAAGGCTTCTTTCAGCAATATTCTATGTCTAATTGCAGAATAACTAAGACTTGGTTAAGATCTTTAGGACTAGCCCAACCTACTCCAACTATTTTAAGTACTTGTGTGTCCAACAATTCTTTTCCTCTACAGCTATATCCACTCTTTTAAAACAATTCAGTGCATACTGATACAATAAAATTAAATAATATCCCTAACAAACGTGAAAGTCTTAGTTGGTTCATTCCAAAGCTTGATACTCATCTAATAGGTCAGGCACAATCAGCCACTTTGTGTTTTGAATGGCTCACTGCAAGAGCTTTAGTGGATAGATGCACCAAAGTACCAAAATATAGTAGTGTCATCAGAGTCATGTACATTTCATTGCTGGTACAGCTGGTCTCAACTAGGATGCATAATTCCAAATGATCCCGATTACTGGAGTCAAAGATGTCTATGTTATAGAAAAGAACACCTTTCAGCCCATTGAGTCTGTGCCAGTCAAAAACAAGCACCTAACTATTCCAATCCCTTTTTTCAGCACTTGGACCATAGCCCTGTATGTCTTGGCATCACAAGCGTACATCTAAATACTTAGTCACAGACATGTGCAGCACAGAAACAGGCCCTTTGGTCCAACTCATCCATGCCTACCAGATATCCTCAATTAATATAATCCTATTTCTGCTTCTATCACTCTCATAGGCAGTGAGCTCCAGATTCCTACCACTTCTGGGTTTAAAACAGTTTCCTCACATCTCCTCCAAACATGAATGGCAAACGTGTATAGGTCTTTTTGATCTATACATCCTTGCTTACTATGATCTGTTTGTACTGTACATAAATAAAGCTTTTCACTATACAGAATGTTCTTCAATAACATGGTTGCGTTCTTGTGCAACCCTGTGTTATAGAAAAATTGTGCTTTAAAAATGTGGCACTGTAATCACATTACAGCTAACACACATTTTAAGCGTTCACGCTGTAGAAACAACGTCCCCAATTTGTCAATCGCGTTACAGTGAATTTGCATTGACGACATGTGAATTATAACAAAACCACCCGAACCACATGACAATTAATCAACCAAACCTTCTGCCCTTACCTTAAATCTTTGTCCCCGACATTGATCCCTTTACCAAGGGAAAAACTTGCTTCCTGTTTACCGTATCCATGTCCCTCATAATTTTACACATCTCAATCAAGACCCCTCCCCCACCACCCATGTCTCCTCTGCTTCAAGGAACATAACCCCAGTCTGTCAGATCTCTCTTCATAACTGGAACTCTCCAACCCAGGCACATTATGGAAATCTCTTCTGCTCCCTCTCCAATACAATCAAGTCCCTCCTAAAATATGGATTCCAACACTGCACACAATGCTCTATCTGTGACAATGATCCCAAGTCTGGTCAAGGTTCCTACTCTTTATTGCTATCTAGTGACTCCTGGTTTATCTGTGCCATTATAAACATTGGGTTCATACAGGGTTAGTTTTGACTGAAGAGCCGACTTAAATACTGCCATTAATGCCTACTCCAAACCGATCTCTCAGCTCTGCAATCATTAGCACTCCTTTTTCATCTTGTTCTGATACCTGTGATCTCTAGTCTGCAACTCCCTCTGACCTTGTCTCACCTGCTCCTCCTCTCCTTTATTCTACCAAGGAAACCCATCATACTTCCATCTCTCTTCAGTCCAAAGAAGTAACTTTGGACTCGAAGCATTAATGGAGCTGCTCTCTCCACAGATACTACTAAACCTGCTGAATTTCTCCAGCAGTCTCTACAGAATCTTGCACTGAATCATAGAATCCCTACAGTATGAAACCAGGCCATTTGGCCCAACAAGTCCACACAAACTGTCCAAAAAGCATCATACCCAGACTCACCTCCCTATCTGATCCCTGTATCCCCATATTTCTCATGGCTAATCCACCTAACCTACACATCTTTCAACTGTGGGAGGAAACTGGAGCACCCGGAGGAAACCCACGCAGGCATGAGGAGAATGTGCAAACTCCACACAGACAGTCGCCCAAGGCTAGAATTGAACCTGGATTCCTGGCACCAACCACTGAGCCTCCATGCCACCCCACGGTTTTGACTATGATGATCTTCCTGGTTCAATAGCTCAAGTAACATTAATTTTGAGACGAGATGTTTGAGTAAGGATTTGGAGGTCCATCAGGACTTCCATTGAAAAGGTTCATAGGACAAGGAGGGGAAGTAAACTGGGACATGTAGCAGGAATTGGGGAGCTGCCAACTGACTTCAAATGAGAATGTCAGCCTGCAGACTGTTCTAAAACAATACACAAACGTGAGAAGCAAATGCACATTGTTTTCCACATGTTTCATGTTCTGTTGAGAAAGCTGATACGGAGTTATACAAAATAAACATCCAAGATTACTCTGTACCTTAATGTAGGCCAGGGAGATTGGCAGGATGGCACTAGAGCCCCAAGGGGCAGCACTGATCGTACCCAAAGGACGAGCATCACTATCGGACACTGGAGGGATCACTGGATGACTGGGCAAGTATGGAGCAAGGTGTTTCTTCCTAAAAATATATTGTAGAAAAAAAAATTACTTTTGCCAAATACGATTGTCAAGTTTGCCCCTCAAATTTTATGAATGGCTTATACAGCTCGTCAGGACAAAGCTCTTAATGTTACATTTTTAACATATTTCACCATGGATACTCATCTATTCCTCAAGAGCCTTATAAAGAAATAAGATGCATTTTTGAGAACGGAGTTGAACAGTGTGAGTCTTGACAGCTGGTTTCTGGTTTTCCCTACTTTGCTTTCCATACCGATCTCTCCAAAACCAAACATTGGTACTTTGGCAGTTCCAGGAGGATAGCACAGAGAAGTCTGAACCCTGTCTGATTAATAAACCCAAAGTTCCTGAGGCCTTATAGTCACATTGCCAGAGACCAGCGAACTCAGCAAAGATACCAACACCTTCCTTGCCTTTGAATGTCTCAACTTTATCAACAGAAGTGCACGGATTTTGCTTTTGTATCAATAAATTCTACACAAAGTAAAGCCACAATAATTAACAAAAATAATTTCAACTGTCATATTACTAATTTATTACAAAGAAAAGATGGAATTTCTAAAGCACTAGGTAGTCTTTTAAGAGCTGAGTGGAACTGAGATCCCTCTGCACAACAGATGGGACAAGGCAGATTGTGATCATATGTTTCATGGTGTGGGATGATGCACAGCCACAACCATGTTGCTCCTCAGCTTCTACCTGGGGAGAAGCTAAGTACATTGCCTATGATTCAGCTGAGCACTGCCCACTCTCTCTGAAGGGAGTTTGAATCTAGGGAGCCCTGTTGTCCGTCAATGTTGAGGTGTTGGTATTTTTATGCTACATGTGTCTTACAACTTGATCCATTTGGGATTGCGGGGCCTGTATCAATCACATGAATATTAGCTGCTGGTTCTCACAATGGCTGGTGTGAATTTAAATGCTTTCCCAGTGGGGTTTTCTCCCCCCAAATTCTTGATTATGAGCAGCCAGGCATTCCTGATTTCCTTCAGATTACAGAACCCATTGGCACGATAGAGATTGGCAGATGGGATGATGTAGGCAGCACAAGGAACAACTCATTGGAGTAGTCTTCACAATCCCTGACAGTCTGCATGGCGCCATTTAGCTAGGAGTCTATGACCCTTTTACTTCTTGCCCGCTGTTGAGGAGAAGAGGTTGATGGGTGAGGCCTAGGTATTTTGAATGGGGGTGAGGGCTGTCCTGGTAGTGCCTGGTGCTCAGATCGAACACGGTCATAACTGTCTTGTCTGGATTGGGATGAAGGCACCAGGCCTGGAAGTAGCATTTCACCGAGTCCAGGTCGCTGGTGGGCATCTGACTGGAGTTCTACAGCATTGATGTCTGCATAATCAATGTTGTATCATCTCTACAGACAAATCCAGGATTTGATGCAAGGCATATTTGCTGCATTGATGATGAAAATTAACTGAGAGTCCGTGTTCGACTGGTCCCATCAGCAAGATAAATGTGGATGTAACAGCTTAGTAAGGCACTGAATCAAACTTAGTACACTTCCTGAACTAAATTTAATGCTTTATTAAATGCCAGTTAATCTCCATTCAGTGAAGTGTTCAAGAGTTGACCACCCCGTAGAATATATCAGTCTTATTTCTTTGCCCAGACCGCAGAACACAATATTTCTGGGTTTTCCTTGACATTACCAATAAAAACAGAAAGTCGATTAACGACCTATAACGTCCCAGTGGGTTACAGAGGGACATATATAGTTGCAGTAAAACACCAAAAGATGTACATTTCATTTGGACTGCACTATGTTTAAAAAGTCATGGCCATCTTCAATAAAATTCCTTTATGCACTACAAAAGATCAGCATCCCGAGTCAACACAGTAAGCAAATAAACAATTTAAACCTACACTCCAATTGGTCCCATGCCAGGTCCTCCTCCTCCGTGAGGAATACAGAAGGTTTTATGCAGGTTTAAATGAGACACATCAGATCCATAATCACCAGGACGACAGAGGCCCACCTAAAGGATTACAGTGTTAGGGGAGTAAGTACCATAGTCATTGTATCAGAACACTCAAAAACACATTGCTATTTCATGGAGCAGGGCCTGGGATAAGGTAAAGTGAGCAGTGGACAATTTAGTGTAGATTTATCAATTTGGGGGTGTGCGCGCGTGTGTGTGTGTGTGTGTGTGTGTGTGTGTGTGTGTGTGTGCATTCACGCTAGATTCCCACTTTATAAAGGAACAATTAACCTCTACTTCACACCTTCCTTTCCCTGAAAACAGCAACTGCGGCTGTAAATCAAATCCTGTGGAAGTTAACTCAGTGGCTGCAAACCGATCTCAACATAGCTTTTTAGCACACAAAGCTAGCCCTCAATCTCATAATGATATGTTAAAACATTCTCTGGTTAAAAGGCATATTTACATTGATTGTGTACAACTCAAGATTTTGATGGTAGTATGCAATTCCATCATGAACCTTAACTCTTCCCTATTAGAAGGGTGCAATATGACAACATTCTATACCCCAATGATACCGCTGTAGTTGCTGCACTGGGCAACTATAATTACACTATGATTTTATAATGCTGCAGAATGAAGAGAAGCAGAAAACCATCTAGGTGTGCTTCTTTCTGTGCAATGAGCACCCTTCAACAGTGATTGACAGCCATCTGAATCTCAAGCACCAGGAAGGATCTGGCTAGTCCATCAAGCCTATTTGAAAAGACAGTGTATATCTAACTTTCAAAACAACACTGGCAAAAGGTTTGCAGTATCTGACAGGTAAAATATACTTTCCAGGTAGCCCCATTCCCTTTGACAGGTATTGACAGGTATTCTGTTTTAAAATGGAAATGGGACCAGATTCCATCCACCAGTTTTAGGCAATACAGCTGGAAACCTCTGTTATGGCATTTGTAACCATTATGAATAATCGGCTGGTCCTCACAAACTGTTGGTGGCTTCAGCTCTGAAAGTTGTTCACTGATCCAAAAACAATTAAGACGGATGGTTTGGAATACTGTTGAACAAGAGGTGGGGTAGGATAGTGACAGTTAAGGGGCCTTAAAATAATACTGATAGTTGGGCTGCTGTATTAGGGAACTGTGGGTGATATTGAAAAGTGACTGAGGAGAATTCTAGGAAAAATTGGCTCACTCATTACAACCGAGAAGAGGATTACTTAGGCCTGGCTTTCAACACAAGGAAGACCATCCAACAGAGGGTGGCAGCATGTAAAAGGGAGGCAGGCTCTAGTGCAAGTGGTCATTTTGGACAAGGGTTTTGAGGTCAAAGTGTGGGCTTTGATGAATGTTGGGCTTTGCCAAGGAGAGCGAACAGCCTTAGGGTACAGCAAGGTAAGACCTTACCTTTTATTTGAATGCAATAGTTACGACAGGGGAAGAAATGACAGTTAGTGGAGGGAATGCACGTCCTGTGAGATGTGAAAGATAAGGGAGAGGTCAAATATCCCTGACAATGTCTGCAGGAAGTCTATCTACCTGCAGCTCCTCTCAGACCGCATGGATCATTTGAAGCAGCAACTGGACTCATTGAGGAGCATACAGAAGGCAAAACATTTCCAGGATGTGGTCACAACAAAGGTTCAGCCAGACGAATGGATGACAGTCAGGCAGGCATATAGCCACAGGGACTCCTGCACTATTGCCCTCTCCAACAAGTATGCTGTTTTGGATACTGCTGGGGAGGGGGTGGTTGGGATGGAATGGCCTCTCAGAGGAAAGCAACAATAGCAGCCAGGTTGTGGCACCACTATCAGTTCTGCTGTATAACTAAGAGGGTTGAAGTCTAGGCGAGCAGTAGTGATGGGGACTCTCCAGTCAGAGGCACAGATAGCCATTTCTGTGGCTCAGGTGAGACTCCAGGATGGTGTTGCCTCCATGGTGCCAGGGTCAATGATGTCTCTGAGCGGGCACAGGACATTCCAAAAAAGTATGCCGAGTAGTGCGAGGGCTTGGTCCATATTGGTACTAATGACATAGGCAGGAAGAGAAATAAAGTGCTGGAAAGGGAATTTATGGAGTTAGACAGAAAGTTTAAAAGCAGGACCTTGGCTGACTGTAATCTTGAGATTATTCACTGTGCCTTGTGCTAGTGAATCCAGAAATAGGAAGATAATACAGTTGAATGCATGGCTAAAGAGCTGGTGTAAGAGGGACTTGTACAAGAAGGCCGGATTGCACCTAAACCAGAGGGGCATCAGTATCCCTGCAGGGAGGTTCACTAGTACCACTTGGGAAGGTTTAAACAGTGTGGCAAAGGGCTGGGAACCAGAGCAGTGGGTTAGCATGTGGAGCGACTTATGAAAAAATAAAGGTTAAGTCAAGTATGTCTATGGGAAGAGCAGGCAGTGCCAGATTAATGAACACAGCAGGACTGGCAATCTTAAGAGTATTCATTTTACTGCAAGGAGTATAACAGGTAAGGCTGATGACCTTAGAGCCTGAATGATTATATGGAACTATGATGTTGTAGCCATCACAGAAACTTGGTTGAGAGATGGGCTGGACTGGCAACTCAATGTTCCAGAGTTCAGAAGCTTCAGGTGTGATAGAGGGATGGAACATTGGGGAGGGAGTTGCATTACTGATGAAGGAGAATGTCACAGCTGCACGAAGAGAGGACATCTTGGACAGTTCATCCAGTGAGGTATTATGGGTAGAACTCAGGAATAAGAAAGGTGCAATCGTTAAGATGGGATTATACTAAGCGCCTCCCAATGGCAAGTAGGTGGTAGAGGAACAAGTGTCGGAGGCTGAGGGCTGATCTTATAAAGATTTATAAAATCATGAGGGGCATGGGAAAGATAAATAGGCAAAGTCTTTTCCCTGGGATGGGGAGTCCAGAAGTAGAGGGTATAGGTTTTGGGTGAGAGGGGAAAGACATAAAAGGGACCTAAGAGTCAGAGATGTACAGCATGGAAACAGACCCTTCGGTCCAACCCGTCCATGCTGACCAGATATCCCAACCCAATCTAGCCCCACCTGCCAGTACCCGGGCCATATCCCTCCAAACCCTTACTATTCATATACCCATCCAAATGCCTCTTAAATGTTGCAATTGTACCAGCCTCCACCACTTCCTCTGGCAGCTCATTCCGTACACGTACCACCCTGTGTGAAAACGTTGCCCCATAGATCTCTTTTATATCTTTCCTCTCTCACCCTAAACCTATGCTCTCTCGTTCTGGACTACCCGACCCCAGGGAAAAGACTTTGTCTATTTACCCCATCCATGCCCCTCATAATTTTATAAACCTCTATAAGGTCACCCCTCAGCCTCAGACGCTCCAGGGAAAACAACTCCAGCCTGTTCAGCCTCTCCCTATAGCTTAAATCCTCAAACCCTGGCAACATCCTTGTAAATCTTTTCTGAACCCTTTCAAGTTTCACAACAACTTTCCGATAGGAAGGAGACCAGAATTGCACGCAATATTCCAACAATGGCCTAACCAATGTCCTGTACAGCCGCAACATGACCTCCCAACTCCTGTAATCAATACTCTGACCAATAAAGGAAAGCATACCAAACGCCTTCTTACTATCCTATCTACCTGCGACTCCACTTTCAAGGATCTACGAACCTGCACTCCAAGGTCTCTTTGTTCAGCAACACTCCCTAGGACCTTACCATTAAGTGTACAAGTCCTGCTAAGATTTGCTTTCCCAAAATGCAGCAGCTCGCAGTATCTGAATTAAACTCCATCTGCCACTTCTCAGCCCATTGGCCCATCTGGTCCAGATCCTGGTGTAATCTGAAGTAACCCTCTTCGCTGTCCTACGCCTCCAATTTTGGTGTCATCTGCAAACTTATTAACTATATGTCCTATGCTCGCATCCAAATCATTCATGTAAATGACAAAAGGTAGAGGACCCAGCACCGATCCTTGTGGCACTCCACTAGTCACAGGCCTCCAGTCTGAAAAACAACCCTCCATCACCACCCTCTGTCTTCTACCTTTGAGCCAGTTCTGTATCTAAATGGCTAGTTCTCCCTGTATTCCGTGAGATCTAACTGTGCTAATCAGTCTCCCATGGGGAACTTTGTCGAACACCTTACTGAAGTCCATATAGGTCACATCTACTGCTCTGCCATCATCAATCCTCTTTGTTACTTCAAAAATCTCAATCAACTTTGTGAGACATGATTTCCCACGCATAAAGCCATGTTGACTATCCCTAATCAGTCATTGCCTTTCCAAATACATGTACGTCCTGTCCCTCAGGATTCCCTCCAACAATTTGCTCATCATCAACATTAGGCTCACTAATCTGTAGCTCCCTGGCCTGTCCTTACCACGCTTCAAGAGTGGCACCACATTAGCCAACCTCCAGTCTTCCGGCACCTCACCTGTGACTATCGATGATACAAATATCTCAGCAAGAGGCCCAGCATTCACTTCTCTAGCTTCCCACAGAGTTCTAAGGTACACTTGATCAGGTCCTGTGGATTTATCCACCTTTAACCGTTTCAAGACATCCAGCACTTCCTCCTCTGTAATATGGACATTTTGTAAGATGCCAGCATCTATTTCCCTACAGTTTATATCTTCCATATCTCTTTCCACAGTAAATACTGATGCAAAATACTCATTTAGTATCTCCCCCCTTTTCTGCAGCTCCACACAAAGGCCGCCTTGCTGATTTTTGAGGGGCCCTACTCTTTCCCTAGTTACCGTTTTGTCCTTAAATGTATTTGAAAAAACTCTTTGGATTCTCCATAATTCTATTTGCCAAAGCTATCTCATATCCCCTTTTTGCCCTCCTGATTTCCCTCTGAAGTATACTCCTACTTCCTTTATACTCTAAGGATTCACTCGATCTATCCGGTCTATACCTTACATATGCTTCCTTCTTTTTCTTAACCCTCAATTTCTTTAGTCATCCAGCATTCCCTATACCTACCAGCCTTTCCTTTCACCCTAACAGGAATATACGTTCTCTGAATTCTTGTTACCTTCTTTCTGAAGGCTTCTCATTTTCCAGCCGTCACTTTACCTGCGAGCATCTGCCCCCCAATCAGCTTTTGAATCATTTTAACTGTGAAACATTGCAGAGGGACCTGATGTCCTTGTGGGAATAAATCCCAAAAAATTGGTTTGCATGTGCAGCAGGTAATTAAGACGACAAACGGAATATTAATCATCATTTCCAGAGGGATGACCTTTAAAGATAGGGAGGCTATGCTGCAGCTGAAAGAGTGCTGGTCAGGCCACATCTGGAGTACTATGTACAGTTTTGCTTTCCTTACTTGAGAAAGGATGTGCTGGCACGGGAGACATTGCAGACAAGGTTCACCACATTGATTCCAGAGTTGCTAGGGTTCACTTATGAGGCGAGATTGAGACTATCTTCATTGGAACTTTGAAGGGCCTACTCCTACTTTCTATTCTTCAATAACTCATGCATATTCCTGGAAACCCAGACTATTCCAGGTCTCCTGGTGCCAAACATCTCTTTAGCCTTCAATTTTAGCATGACTGAAATTGTACAAAGACAGTGATTTCACTTTGGCTTTCATTACCAAGCTGGACACACATACACAAGTCTATGAAAGAACTGGCCCTCTTAAGACACCTTAACATTGCTCTTCATGCACCTCCAATGTACTGTCAACCAGTAACTTCCCCTGGCACAGGTAACTACAGCTATTCAGTGCAGACATGGATCAACAAAATGCCAGCCTCTGCTCAGTATGGTCTCTTACCTGTGCATTCATGTTTGCTCCATCCAGGTAAACTTGTCCCCCGTGATTGTGGATTAGCTCACAAACATCACTAATGTTCTCCTCAAACACACCGTAAGTAGATGGATAGGTGATCATTATGGCAGCCAGGTTATCCTTATACTTGTCAACCTTCAATAAAAAAACGGAAGAAATTGAAGCTCATTTTCCACCTTTTGCAGACAAAGAAAATAGAGATTTTAAATTTGTTGAGCATTACTTTGTCACCTAGTTCAACTCTGCTATATTTAATATTTTAACCCAATTGTACACCCAAGTGTTTTAGTCAAAGGAGGAAAGAGACAAAAGAGGTGGGGGAGATTTAGTGGAAGAATTGCAGAGGGGCGTAAATTAAGTTGAGATTATGTAAGAAACCAGAACTGGAGGAAGGCTATAGTGCAGCGGGACAGCACGGGGAATGGGACAGCACGGGGAATGGGACAGCACGGGGAATGGGACAGCACGGGGAATGGGACAGCACGGGGAATGGGATGGAGTCAACCATGGAGGTTTTAAACACAATGAGAATTTTTTAACCAAATTGGGCACCAATTGATGTCAGCTAGCAGAGGAGTAACAGGAGAATAAGGCTTGGATCTGAGGCAGCATTATTTGGATGGGTTCCCGCTTATGGAGGGTGGTTGATAAGGGGCCATTCAGGGAAGCATTGGAATAGCGGAGTCTAGAAGCATGGAGAAAGATTTCAGCAGGAGCAGGAAAGGGGGTGAGGTGGACCGTGGCAGACTGATGTTGCAGTGATATAGCATTAGGTGGTCCTGGTAATGGAGAAGATATAGGTTCAGCTCAGGGCTAAATAGAACAGTGAAGGTGACAACAGTGTGGTTTAGGGAGAATAGCTCCTTGTGAGAGTCCAAAGGTGACGAGAAAAGTATTGAAGGTCGAAATCACTGCTGATTCTCTGGGTGCGAATGAAGAGATGTAAAGGAAGCTGTCCCAACTGGCTGAACAATGGGAGAACAGGCTTTGGAGAGGGATGGTATTGTTAAATGTGTCACAGGCTGCAGGCCAGGATAATTCATGTGGTTACTGTCACACAGGCTGTGACTTGTAACTTTGAGAAGAACCTTTTCAGTGCTTTCCCAAGACAGCAGAAATCTAACTGAGAATGTTCAAACACAGAGCTGCATGTAAAATGCACACAGTTGTACCCTGGCTTTCAGCAATTTATACAATGGTGTTTATGACCTTTGATTTTCTCCCATCTCCACAGAGAAGCATTTTGCTTCCACTGGTTGCTTCTGTGCAAGAATCTGCAACATTAACAACGATCTGGGAGAAGTTGGGAAAAGCTAACATCACTATTCATTCTCCAGCACAACACCTTGTAAAGTTGTGCAATGCTTGTAATGATTTAGGAAACCTCTTCTTGCGATTTTAGCAGATGTTTGTTCACATGTGGTGAGTAGACAAGTGGCTAAAAAATAATTTGCACTTTTGGACTGTTCAAGAACATATGATATGTTGTCTTAAAAAAATTTAGCACTCATTCATTTTTGCATCTCTTTTGTCCCCTTTGTTTTAAACACATTATTTAAAACTGCGGGAGTGGAAAATGATTGTGAATGAGTTAGAAAGTCTTACAGCTGAAATACATATTCAAGGTTTCAAAAAATCAGATCTTTGGATTATCAACCATTTCAATACAGTTGGATAGTAATGATGGTAATGTCCTAGCAACCCAGAGCCTCTGAACTCAATCTTCCCATTGTAATGTATGAAATAAAGTCACGGGCTCGTGCCAGAAAAATTTCTGAAGACTGCTGAACTATTGCTTCCAACTCAACTTGTTTGCTGATATTAAGACAAGAGAATCATTTCATCCTTACTTCCTCTGGCCTACAATTACTCCACACAAACCTCCCTTCATAGAATTATAGAATCCCTACAGTGAGGAAGCAAACTATTTGGCCCATTGAATCCACACAGACCCTCCAAAGAGTAACCCATGCAGACATGGGAGAATGTGCAAACCCCACACAGCTGGTTGCCTGAAGGTGGAATTGAACCTGGATCTCTGGTGCTGTGGAGGTAGCAGTGAACCATCATAGCACCCACCTCTTTTGAGGGGTCCTAGCAAATTATTCAGTTCAACAATCACTTATGAAGTCTCTACATTTTTTTGAAAAAAAGAATCCATAGGATGTGGATGGTGCTAGATAGGCCAATATTAATTCCCCATAAAGCAATTAAGATTCCACCACCTTGTTGTGGGTCTGGAGTCATATGTAGGTCAGATGAGGAAAGGATGGAGGTTTCCTTCCCCAGATGTCTCCTCCCTGACCTATCACCTTCATCCCCTCCCCCACTCACCCATTGTACTCTATGCTACTTTCTCCCCACCCCCATCCTCCTCTAGCTTATCTCTCCACACTTTAGGCTCACTGCCTTTATTCCTGATGAAGGGCTTTTGCCCGAAATGTCAATTTCGCTGATCCTTGGATGCTGCCTGAACTGCTGTGCTCTTCCAGCACCACTAATCCAGAATCTGGTTTCCAGCATCTGCAGTCATTGTTTTTACCTAGATGTATCCTACTGTCCAGCCAATGTTATATCCAACTGGCAAGCTCTCCCTGAATCTCATGTGATCTAACTTTACTAATCAGTCTATCAAGCAGACAACATTACCTGGGACTCCATCAATATCCATAAGGCCATCACCTCATCAAGTACAACACCGTCTTCTCACAGAAACAGGAAATGGGCAACAAATGTAGCACTGGCAGTATCAGCCTTAGCCAAAATATTATTAATAAAAATCACCAGTCAAAATGCAATCAGATTTAGTTTACAAGCAGGTGTGCAGAACATCCATTTCCTTGTACTGAAAGTTAATGAATTTTTCAGAAGGTACAGCAGTACTGAAACACAAAACTGGTTATTCAAATTTCACAGCATGGCTTCATCGCTGTCATTGTAACCCACATAAAAGTAAGCAGCTGTAACACTATAATAAATTATTAATAAATTACTTTTGCTCATTCATATCGATCTTGATTATTCCTTGTTTTTCTTATCTCATCTTTATATGCTGTACTTTGCTTTCACTCTAACCACCATAATTATACAACGTGTCCTTTGACTCAAATAGAAATATTGAAATATAGTGATTACCTGTTTTACTATTGCTTCCCAGGTCACACCAGGATCTGTGTTTTCTGCCATCAGCACCCTGAATGCAGGGTAACATTTAACTCATGGTCTGTCCAGCAAAAGAGAGCCACTACTCCAGCCCCTTACACCAATGGAAACATTATAAAGTCAGCAGCTGCCTCTTGGAATTGCTAGTTTACTACACCACAGCATTTGAACTCCACAGTCGCCACTACTGTCTCAGAGCTCACAGGCCCAAATCTTCGTCTGGGACCCGCAACCCACAGTGTTGGGGGAAAGAAGCCTTTTTGTTCAATGATGTAGTCATTAGATGCAGAAGGAAGTCATTTGCTGATAGAGTCCATCCTGATTCTCTGTACAGCAATCATATTCGCCCTTGTTCTATCTTTTTAGGCTAACAACATTATTACTATCAAAATACCCATCTGATTTCCTTGATCATCAAGAGTCTCTGCTTCCATTGCAGGCAGCAAGTTCCAGTAATTCTCATTGTGGGTGAAACAATTCTTGCTCACCACTGCCCTGGACAAATACCTTAAATACCTTTATTCCTCCACTTACTATTCTCTTACTATGCCCTGCCACCCTCAAAGGTCAATACACGTGAACCCCAGGTATCTCTGGCTCTGCACTTCTTAGAACTGCATCATTAGACATGCATTTCCCCTCTCCCTATCCCTTCTACCTCACACTTCTCTGTATTAAATTCCATCTGTCACTTGTCTGTCCATTGTACTAGCCTGTCTATGTCCTTTTGCAGTCAGTCTATTAAGAACTTAAGAATTAGGAGTAGAGTAGGCCATTCAGTCTCTCAAGCCTGCCCCAATATTCAACAAGATTATGGCTGATCTTCTGCAAGCCTCAACTCTTCTTTTGTGCCAGCTCAGCATAGTCCTCAACTCCCTGATATTTCAAACAGCTATCTAGCTCCTCTAAGTGTTTTCAGTAATCTAATCTCCACAAGTCTATTTGGAAGTGAATTCCAGACATCTGTTATCTTCTGGGTGAAGACATTCTTTTGTACGCCAGTTATTCTGTAATTATGCCCAGAGTTCAAATTTCCCCATTGGTGGAAACAGCTTCTCAACATCTACAGTTACATGAAATGGTTAAAGGTGGATAAATCCCCAGGGCCTGATCAGGTGTACCCTAGAACTCTGTGGGAAGCCAGAGAAGTGATTGCTGGGCCTCTTGCTGAGATATTTGTATCATCGATAGTCACAGGTGAGGTGCCGGAAGACTGGAGGTTGGCTAACGTGGTGCCACTGTTTAAGAAGGGCGATAAAGACAAGCCAGGGAACTATAGACCAGTGAGCCTGACATCAGTGATGGGCAAGTTGTTGGAGGGAATCCTGAGGGACAGAATGTACTTGCATTTGGAAAGGCAAGGACTGATTAGGGATAGTCAACATGGCTTTGTGCGTGGGAAATCATGTCTCTCAAACTTGATTGAGTTTTTTGAAGAAGTAACAGAAGATTGATGAGGGCAGATTGGTAGATGTGATCTATATGGGCTTCAGTAAGGCGTTCAACAAGGTTCCCCATGGGAGATTGATTAGCAAGGAGATATCTCATGGAATAAAGGGAGAACTAACCATTTGGATACAGAATTGGCTCAAAGGTAGAAGACAGAGGGTGGTGCTGGAGGGTTGTTTTTCAGACTGGAGGCCTGTGACCAGTGGAGTGCCACAAGGATCGGTGCTGGGTCCTCTCCTTTTTGTCATTTACATAAATGATTTGGAAGCGAGCATAAGAGGTACAGTTAGTAAGTTTGCAGATGACACCAAAATTGGAGGTGTAGTGGACAGCGAAGAGGGTTACCTCAGATTACAACAGGATCTGGACCAGATGGACCAATGGGCTGAGAAGTGGCAGATGGAGTTTAATTCACATAAATGTGAGGTGCTGCATTTTGGGAGAGCAAATCTTAACAGGACTTATACACTTAATGGTAAGGTCCTAGGGAGTGTAGCTGAACAAAGAGACCTTGGAGTGCAGGTTCATAGCTCCTTGAAAGTGAGTCGCGGGTAGATAGGATAGTGAAGAAGGCGTTTGGTATGCTTTCCTTTATTGGTCAGAGTATTGAGTACAGGAGTTGGGAGGTCATGTTGCGGCTGTACAGGACATTGGTTTGGCCACTGTTGGAATATTGCGTACAATTCTGGTCTCCTTCCTATCAGAAAGATGTTGTGAAACTTGAAAGGGTTCAGAAAAGATTTACAAGGATGCTGCCAGGGTTGGAGGATTTGAGCTATGGGGAGAGGCTGAACAGGCTGGGGCTGTTTTCCCTGGAGCGTCGGAGGCTGAGGGGTGACCTTATAGAGGTTTACAAAATTATGAGGGGCATGGATAGGATAAATAGACAAAGTCTTTTCCCTGGGGTCGGGGGGGTCCAGAACTAGAGGGCATAGGTTTAGGGTGAGAGGGGCAAGATATAAAAGAGATCTAAGGGGCAACGTTTTCACGCAGAGGGTGGTACAAGTATGGAATGAGCTGCCAGAGGATGTGGTGGAGGCTGGAATAATTGCAACATTTCAGAGGCGTTTGGATGGGTATATGAATAGGTAGGGTTTGGAGGGATATGGTCCGGGTGCTGGCAGGTGGGTTGGGATATCTGGTCGGCATGGACAGCTTGGACCGAAGGGTCTATTTCCATGCTGTACATCTCTATGACTCTACCTACTCTCAGAATCTTGTAGGTTTGTACAAGATTCCTCTAAACCTAATTCCTCTAAACTCTAACGAGTAAAGGCATAACCTGTTTGGCCACACTTTGACAGAGAAGATTAGATTAGATTACATTACAGTGTAGAAACAGGCCCTTCGGCCCAACAAGTCCACACCGACCCGCCGAAGCGAAACCCACCCATACCCCTACATTTTACCCCTTACCTAACACTACGGGCAATTTAGCATGGCCAATTCACCTGACCTGCACATCTTTGGACTGTGGGAGGAAACCGGAGCACCCGGAGGAAACCCACGCAGACACGGGGAGAACGTGCAAACTCCACACAGTCAGTCGCCTGAGGCGGGAAGTGAACCCGGGTCTCCGGCGCTGTGAGGCAGCAGTGCTAACCACTGTGCCACCGTGCCGCCCACTTTGCTGATCTGAATGAACCAAAGTTTGGTGTCACTGGCAAACTTTAACATTGGATTATTGACTGATAGACAAGACATTTAAATGACTATAAAAAGCAGTGATCTGAATATTGATCCTTGAAGACCACCATTGTCCGGTATGAAAAGAAGATTTTTACATGATTCACTGTTTTTTTATCTTAAGCTAATTTGTTTCAAACTTAAAATAAAGTCACACTCCTATTCCTAGAGATGCAATTTTGTTTGGTCTTTTATGTGGTGCTTTGTCAAACACTTCTTAAAACATGCCGTTATGATTGGGAGACTTTATTACAGGTTTACAGTTCAACTTGCCTCTTTCAATTGAAGGTAAAACAGATTTTTCTGAAACAGAGGGACTGGTTTGAAACTGGACAAATTCTGCCAAAAGCAAATCCCATGTAATCTCTTGATTATTGAGACAGCAGCCTGAACTGAAACTCAATGTCTGGAGCAGAAAAAAAAAATAGTAGACCGGCTTTACTGCTGCCAATTCACATTTGAGTCAGTCAGCCAAAGAAGGTGGGAAAGAGTGCCCCCCGAGAGGTGTTGTTATGCCAAGCAGAAGAAAATGACTGCTTCTATATTATTAATCACCCAACCGAGAGCTGGGTAAGGTGAAACCCACATTTGAGGAAAGAAGGTTTGTGAAAAGTTAAAGGTCAGGGAATCACCAGATAGAGCCTCATAATGTGGAGTCTGATTATGCTGAAAGGGTTGAGTGAAGGGAACATGGTTTAAAAGAAGCAATGTGCCACAAGGATTGGTGCTGGATCCACTGCTTTTTGTCATTTATAGAAATGATTTTGGATGTGAACATAGGACACATGGTTGGTAAATTTGCAGATGACATCAAAATAGTTGGTGCGGCAGACAGTGAAGGGCCAATGGGCTGAGGAGTGACAGATGGAGTTTTAGTAAGAGAAAGTTTTGCATTTTGGTAAGGTAACCAGGGCAGGACTTATACAGTTAATGATAGAGTCTGGGGAGTGTTGCTGAACAAAGAGACCGAGGCATGCAGGTGCATAGTTCCTTGAAAATGGAATGGCAGGTAGAGACAGGGTGGTGAAGAGGGTGTCTGGCATGCTTCCCTTCATTGGTCACAACACTGAGTGTAAGAGTTGGGATGTCATGTTGCACTGTACAGGACATTGTTGAAGCCACCTTTAGAAAATTAGTACAATTCTGGTTGTCCTTCTAAAGGAAAAAATTGGCAAACTTGAGAGGGTTCAGAAAAGAATTACAAGAATGCTGCAAGGGCTGGAGAATTTGAGCTACAGAGTGAGGCTGAGTAGGCCAGGGCTAATTTCCCTGGAATGTCAAAGGCTGAGGGTGACCTTATAGAGGTTTATACAATCGTGAGGGGCATGAATTGGGTGGTCAGCCAAGGCTTTTTCGTGGGGTGGGGGAGTCCAAACCTGGATGACACAGGTTTAAGGTGAGGGGGGGAAAGATTTAAATGGGACCTATGGAGTAATTCTTTTCATGCAGAGGGTGGTACGTGCATGGAATGAGCTACCAGAAGAAATGGTGGAGGCAGATATATTTACAACATTTAAAAAGCATTTGGATGGATATCTGAATAGAAAGAGTTTAGAGGGACATGGGCCAAATACTAGCAATCGAAACTAGTTCAGATTGGGATGTCTGGTTGGCGGGGATGAGTTGGACTGAAGGGTCTGTTTCCGTGTTGTATTTCTCTATGACAGTGCAAGGTTCACCTTGACAAGGTGGGGATAACAGATATTCTTAACGCAGGAAGGTGCGGGACTTTAAACTTAAGGCTTCAGACTATCCATGTAAAATACAAATGCAGTTTAGGATTTTCCGTTGTGTTAAAAAAAAATCTCTTCTGTAGTTTAGGTGGCTAAGTAATATAAAGTTGATATTGGTTTTAGTGTTTTTTTTAAAATAGTAAAAATCTTAAACCTGAAGTACTGCTGTGAGATTCTTTCAATAGGTCACTGAGAATTCACATATCACTTTCTCTCAGATTGTTACAATTTTGCACTTCCAGAGTTCGGGAAATGAGTATAATTTCAGTGAACAAGATTTCAAACATAAAAGCAAAAGTAATGAGGATGTTGAAAATCAGAAATAAAAAGAGAAATTGAACAAGTTTCGCAGCATCTGACGAGAGAGAAACAAAGTTCATCTTTTGAGTCATCATACTGCATGCGCAATGCCTTGTATAAGGGCAACACAGTGGCTCAGTGGTTAGCACTGTTGCCTCACAGCACTAGGCATCTGGATTTGATCCCAGTTTCAGGTTTTATCATCTTCATTCAAGGCTATTCTTCCAGATCTTATAGGGCGAGGTTTTCCTTTAGGAAGAATGGTCTGTTTCTCATTTGACAGTTCTTCAAACAAGTTTGACAACTCTCAACAAGAGATCCATCATTGTTACATATTTGTAGAGTGCAGTTCATTTCCAAAACCACAAAAGGACAGCCTGCTTATTGCCACATTTGAAAAGATAGAATACTGTATCAGAATTCACTGCAATTTCAAGATAATCGGTGTTTGCAAAGATACCTCCTCAGCACATGCATGAATGTCAGAACGTGGGGAGGATGTAGGTGGGAACTTGCCAGCACTCTAATTTTCCCAGAACACATAACAAACCTCGTGAGTTGCAGTGGCATTTGAGATGGACAGGATACAACCTGATATTCAAGTTAGTTTGGAAGAGTAAACGTCAATTAGTGTGCAGGTGAAAGCTGAAAGGAATCTTTGATGGGTACAATGAGCTCAGTGTGCAGTGTACAAAACTGACTCATATAGGAAATATTTCTGTATAGAATCTTTGTAGTACGGAAGCAGGCCATTTGGCCCATTGACTCCACATTGCTCATCCAAAGAGCATCCAACCATGCCCATCCCCCCATCCTATCCCTGGAACCCCCCTTGCTAACCTACACAGCCTGCACATCCCTCAACAATTTAGCATTGGCAATCCATCTAACCTGCACACCCACATGTGGGAGGAAAGTACAGTAGCTGGAGGAAACCCACGCAGACACGGGGAGAATATGCAAATTCTACACAAACAGTTGTCTGCACCTGGAATTGAACCCAAGTCCCTAAAGCTGTGAGGCAGCAGTGCTGACCACTGAGCCACCTACACCAGGTTCTCTTGTTCAGGCTGTGACTGAAAGTGGTGCTGGCAATAGCCATTTAACTTCGTAACCTGGAATATTTCATTAAATTGAGATCTAATGTTCCTAACCACCATGAGTGTGTGTGTCTGCAGTACCTCATTAACATCACAGAGTTGTCCCTGCAGTCAAAAGAGAATTTTTAAAAATTGCTTCATCAAGCATCTTTCCATCAATAGGCACAACTCCTGCAACTGTAGAAACCTACATAATTCTACTAACAACACTGGACTTTACTTTAACCTGTGCTTTCTAGCAGATCACTAGAATGTGCACTTGTGCAAAAGATTAGATTTGTCAATCATCACATATTTTGGCCATTGCTGCCTCTGACAATGCTTTCAGTTGAGATGGCAGTGCACGCTGTTTATGTCGGGTGCCTACAGGGCTCAAAATGAATGGGCTTGGGGGGTGAATGTACTCCCTAAAGCACCCAGGATAGATCAGTTATGGAGATGGAGTGAGATGGGGGCTGACCCATCAGAGAAACATTGTCTACTCATTAGTGGAATGGATAGAATAGGTGAGGTGCTGCCCTTCCAATCATGGGCCGGTTCATACACTCCCATGAGGGAAAGAGGAGGTTGTAAGAGTGTTTGGGGAAAAGTAGTCTGAAAGACAGTTTGCAGACAAAGGAAGATACAAAGGGATAGGGAGGGGAGAAGGAAACTTTAAGGCAGGTGGTATGGGGGAAGGAGGTAGCATGAAAGAAACTGAGGATGGCGTAGGCTCCAAGGTGAGGAAGGGAAGGGAGACTGCACAGGAATAACTTTAAACCTGTCAGAAAAGAAATACTCAACTCAGAGGCAGAAAAGTTTGAAACTATTGATATAATGAACTGTTTGAAAAGAAAAGCCGAGTCTCTAGCTTAAGGCTGCATTTGAGGCAAAAATGTAGGAGATGTTATGGTATTGAATATTGTCAACTGTTAAATTTAAATGAGATTGAGACCTGAGATGTTGTGGAAAGGGGTATACCTGGTTGAGACCTTCCAACTTTGTGCATAGGTGATTAGCTGTGACCCCATCAGTGTGACGATAAATGTTTATGGGGTGACGATCTTTTGTTTGCAGGAGTATATTGTCAGGGTATTTTGGAAAAAAAAACTTTGTTGCTAACCTACATTTGTCGTCTTATATGGTTATAAATATTGCAGTGTCTGAGAATTTACTACCTTCCTTGGATTTTGTGGCTTTAAGTTTAATGAATGATAATGATTATTGAAAGTACTAATGAATTATTCTAATTCTGTTTCTGTGACAGTCCAAATACCTGAGATGTCCATATAATTACAGAGTGTACTGTTAGAAATGGCTGCATTACCTGATAAATGAGTTAGAGAGAAAAAAAAAGAGCCTTTTGTCCTTGGGAAAACCTCAAGAAGTGTGTGTGTACACGTGTGTGTGTGTGTGTGTGTGGAGGGGGGAGGGGGAAGAGGTAAAAGAGAAGCACATTGGCCCCTGCATGGCTGTCTCCAGAAGGTCATCATATTTGCATCTGTAACTTGCTCCTAACTTTAGAGGTACTGCTGGCAGTCATCTTTAAGTATAAATAAGTTGTTACATAACAAGTACTGAAGCGAAATTCAATCTGTGTTTACTTTTTATATAACGCAATGTAAACCGAAATACACCAATTTGTGCAATGATGTGAGGTCAGTAACTTAGCCCTGATTTAAGGAATATATTTTATTGATTTTGACAGTTTGCAGTATCATGAGTTCAACATTTATTAAGTCATCGCTTTCCTTATTAAATAGACTCTTTAGACAGAACAGATATTTTACTCATCTATCATCATATATGGACATAATTGCAACAGCAGTATGGGGTTGAAAGTGTGGTGCTGGAAAAACATAGCAGGTCAGGCAACATCCGAGGAGCAGGAGAATTAACATTTTGCTGAAACATCGATTCTCCAGCTCCTCGGATGCTATCTAACCCTCTGCGCTTTTCCAGTACCACACCTTCGACTCTGATCTCCAACATCTGCAGTCCTCACTTTCTCCTAGCAGTATGGAGTTACCTACTGGTCAGAAAATATGGCAAAGTGCCAGTATAAAAGTTTGCACTTTATAGATCTGGTTTCCTATTGTTTACAAACTGCACACTGCCACCTTCCCTCACCACATCCCAACCATTATGCTCCATCCTTCAACTCATCAGCACACTTACCATTTATGCCCCTGATGGCAAGACTTCCACTAGCAGCATCCCTGAAGTACAAACAGCTCAACAGCAGTGTCCTTAGATGACCTTAATGTGCACAAAGCAGTCCAAATACCCTGATTCAGGCTGTGGCTCTCTGCAATGTGTTAGTCTGTATACATCTCTCACCCCTATCCCTTACAACTACTAACTTTAGAGGATCCTACCCAGCATCAGCAATGCAAGACTTGGCCAATGCATTCCATTCTTGCTCAATGTCCCCAGATATAAAGTGTGAGGATTCAGAAATGCAGGAACCGGTACAAAATTAAATCACATCCATCCAAATGGATTACTTATACACCAACAGATACTTTTCAAAAAAAAACCTTTGCCTCGTTGAACATTAGCAGGCATCAAACATCTGTAGCTCGACATCAGTTTAAGATAGCAGCTCTGCAGAAGAAGGGACAGAAAGGACTGGCGCTGCCATAACCTGCAAATGCAGCTGAGGTGGAGAACATGCCCATCAAAATACCAATGCACAGGCAACAATGTGGTGAAATGGACATTAATTACTGATCAATGTGCCTGTGAAAACACTTGTAACATTAAGATCGATAAAATACATTAAGGACTGTTTAAGTCGCAGAATAATAGTACTTATATTTCCTGCCATGTTCAATACAGTCTTTATTAAGTCAATTTTGTGGGTGCATTACTTTCCAAAAACTACGTACCATAGCTTTTAAATGTGCAACATCTATGCTTCCATTCTTGTCCACTTCAACTGGTTGGATTTTCATGCCTGCCATTTGTGCACTGGCTGGATTAGTGCCATGAGCTGATCTTGGGATCAGACAGACCTGGACAGAGGACGAAATCAGAAGGTCAACATCAAAATGTTTATTATCGACTCAGCACAGTATCCTCTGATTTGTGAAATAGCTTTACAAACATGAGACTCGCCAGCATTGGCAGATTGTTGTGCATGCAAGTCAGATGTCATTGGGTCACATTACAATATTAAGAAAGAGCAATTAGAATTTCAGAGGCATCAGAAGAAACTCTAGGAAGCACTCAAACCTCAGGATTTCAGCGCAAAACAACTGTACACAGCACGTTAATGGAAAGGATTGGGCAAAGTCTCGTAACCTGTCCTGTGACACACCTATCGGTGGAGGGGGGCATTTAAGCAGATGGGAGGTGATGGTTGGTGACCCGACTGCTTCACCCCAATTAACACCAATGACATCAAGGCCTGTGGGCAGCCTTCTTGCCTTGCTGCCAATTGAGGGCCTCAAACCATCCACTGCTGGTATTAACTTCTTGGCCAAGGGGTGGTGGTAGTCACCATGTGGGCAGCAGCACTAGTAAAACCTGACTAATAGAAAAATGAAACATTACCATTTAGTTAATAGCTTCGAAGAAGTTGCACCCATTTTAAGTGATGTATTTATCATTCAACGTACCACACAAATTTCAAAGAGTGATTTAATACCACACAAGTTGGAATATTTTATCAGCTAAATTGCAGAATTATACTTATCTTTGAATGGATTTTTATTCAGTTGAGAGACATGGGTATCACTGGCTGATGAGTGTTTACTGCCCATCCTGAGGTGCCCTTGCGAAGGTGGTGGTGAGCTGCGTGATCTTGACCATGAAGAAACATTGATATATTTCTAAGTCAGGAAGGTGAGTGGCTTGGAGGGGAACTTGCAGGTTGTGGTGTTCCCATGAATCCGCTACACTTGTCCTTGTAGATGGAAGTGGTCATGGGTTTGGAAAGTGTTGTCGAAGGATCTTTTGTGAACTTCTGCAGTGTATCTTGTAAATAGTACACACTACTTCTACTAAGCATCAGTGGTGGAGGGAATGAATGTTTGTCGATGTGGTGCCAATCAAGTGGGCTGCTTTTTCTTGGATGATGTCAAGCTTGGGAGAAGGCTAGTTTCGTACTGAAAACTATCCCCTATTCACTATGTGATGCAAAGTGATAGTGTTATAATCACCACACCCTTGACTTATAATTGACAATCCTCTGCGATTGCTGATATGTTCCAGATGTAGGCACTTCCCAGTCAATATCTGATCCAGGTTTCACTGGATATTAATCTACTGTGTGCCCATGAATGACACCAGTAACCAATTATTCTGATTCAAAAATGGCAGTCTTTTAAAAACAAATCACCCTAAAGAAGAATACTTCTACTCTGGTTTTGTTTTACACTTTGTTTTATTTACAAGTATTTTGAGGAAGGAAGTATGATTGCTGTATGTTCCTACTTCAGCATGCTTGTACATTCTTTTGTGTGGCTAAATACACTTGGTGCACCGAAATGTGTGTGTTATGGTATTGTCAGAGGTAAATATCTAGTGTTTGTTTTGTCACAATGTCGACACAAGTGGTGTTTGGCAATGGTTACTATAGCAGATTCCTCTGCATAATCCAACTTTAAAAACTTCAAATGCTATGAAAATTTCTAAACAATAATTTAAAAAAGAGAACATCCAGGACAAGCCCTGTATCAAAAAAGTTATTAGAGAATAATTCCTTGTCTTTTGCACTGTTGTTTTATTCCTTGAATATTTTTGCAATGTAGAGGATTGAAAGAATCACCTTGATACGGTACCTTTTCTCAAACTGCTTTGTTGTCATTAAAGCTGAAGGCTGATTTTGTGGGGGGACATATGGTTAGGCTTGTTTATTTAGTTGTTGTAAGCAAAACTACCTAACCTTACAGAGCAGGCAGGGCCAGCTCACGGTCATTACTATTTATAGCTGAGTCAGTTTGCAGGCTCATTTTGGAGGGTGTGGGAAAGGAGAAGGGAAAGAATCTCAGAAATCACATTATGTCATCTGCTCCATTTTTGACAGTCATCTAAGAGCAAGCGCTCTGTGAATCTTATGGAAGCTCACATTTCAGGACCTTGGCAGTGACAAGGAAAATTACTAGGCAGAGCAGAGAGCAGCAATGCCAATTGAAAGGAAGCTCAACACTGAAATGTGAAACAAAACCCGAGAAACTTTCTGACACTGTTCTATATCTGACGGGTTATTGCAGGGCACCCTCACCAACAATAACAGAACACTTTGCCTGGCAGGAGGTGACAGCCAGACAGCACGGCCTGGGAACAAATACAAGAGGCACACCTTTGAGCAGTCAGGCAAATTGAGATTACCCTAGAGATACCCTGCACCTGAAATGCAACAAAACAACTTGCTGCAAGACCTTACACAAATTTAATGGAGCCTACATGACTTCTCATACATATCCATCCTTCAACCAGGCACATGCACCTTCTAGGGGTATCACCCCACAAATTAATGTAATGTGGTCAGCTACATAATGACCTATTGGGACTTCACCTTAGTTTAACTGTTTAAATAGTTACATTTCCAGTAGGGAAGACAGATAATAAACAAAAATAAAAGGGAAAGAATAATAAGCAATGGCTAACTAAGCATAATAACAATCAAAAATGTCAAGAGAAGTACGTATTAATTTAATTAATTTAATGAAATTGAGTCAAATGCCTGAAAGGGAAGCACTTGTTTAGAATGACAAGTGCAGGATACACCCCGGCAACAGCTTAATGCAAAATTCAAGGAACTTATTGAGGGACAGGCATAAAGAGAGACAGAAGTAAGGGGCAAATTCCCATGCAATTACATTTTAATTGTTCACGCTAAACAAAGTGAACGAATATGCTATCCAGAGAAGATCAATATTAAAAGCCAAAATAAGTTAACTTATTTTTACATTAAAAATTAAGTTAATCTAAATTAAGTTTCACATTCATTCTTTCATGTAACTATAATCCTTGCCAATGCCTTCTGTCTGTTCATAGATGTACAACAACTTACAGAATTTCCAACCAATGTTTCTTTATCCGATAACCCTGAACTCAAATATAGGGTACAGTCAATACTCCTTAACGCCACCAGGGGGAAGCATGCCTTTAACAAGAACAGGTGGCAAGTATGGATTTTCCACCAAACCCTTATAGATAAATGTGTCCAAGTAGTCTGGAACACACCTGGTTCAACAGGTATGATAAAAAATATCAAATAGGTTTCTAAAGTTCATGCATGTGATGTGGGTGAAGTTCACTAGCTTGGTAAAAGGCAAGAAAGTCAAGTTGAAGATGATCATAGTCATCGAGTCATAGTCATAGAGATGTACAGCATGGAAACAGACCCTTCGGTCCAACCTGTCCATGCCGACCAGATATCCCAACCCAATCTAGTCCCACCTGCCAGCACCTGGCTCATATCCCTCCAAACCCTTCCTATTCATATACCCATGCAAACGCCTCTTAAATGGTGCAATTGTACCAGCCTCCACCGCATCCTCTGGCAGCTCATTCCATACACGTACCATCCTCCGCATGAAAACGTTGCCCCTTAGGTGTCTTATATATCTTTCCCCTCTCACCCTAAACCTATGCCCTCTATTTCTGGACTCTCCGACCCCAGGGAAAAGACTTTGTCTATTTATCCTATCCATACCCCTCAATTTTGTAAACCACTATAAGGTCATCCCTCAGCCTCTGACGCTCCAGGGAAAACAGCCTCAGCCTGTTCAGCCTCTCCCTATAGCTCAAATCCTCAAACCTTGGCAACATCCTTGTAAATCTTTTCTGAACTCTTTCAAGTTTCACAACATCTTTCCGATAGGAAGGAGACCAGAATTGCACGCAATATTCCAACAGTGGTCTAACCAATGTCCTGTACAGTCGCAACATGACATCTCAACTCCTGTACTCAATACTCTGACCAATAAAGGAAAGCATACCAAACGCCATCTTCACTATCCTATTTACCTGCGACTCCACTTTCAAGGAGCAATGAACCTGCACTCCAAGGTCTCTTTGTTCAGCAACACTCCCTCGGACCTTACCATTAAGTGTATAAGCCCTGTTAAGATTTGCTTTCCCAAAATGCAGCACCTCGCATTTATCTGAATTAAACTCTATCTGCCACTTCTCAGCCCATTGGCCCATCTGGTCCAGATCCTGTTGTAATCTGAGGTAATCCTCTTCGCTGTCCACTACACCTCCAATTTTGGCGTCATCTGCAAACTTACCAACTGTACCTCTTATGCTCATTTCAGCCATAATCTCATTGAATGGTGAAGCAGACTCAATGGGCCAAACAGCTTGAGCTTCTGTTCTGTCATCATATCATTTATTGCTCATTCCTAATTGTTCCTGGGGAGGTGGTAGTGAACTCCCTTCTTGAACTGTTGCAGTCTTTGAATTGTAGGGATACCCAAAATGTTGCTGAGGAGTTCCAGTATTTTGACCCAGTAACAATGATGGAACAATGACATATTTCCAAGTCAGGATAGTGAATGGCTTGGAGGGAAATCTCTAAGTGGCAGTGTTCTCATGATACAGCTACCCTTGTCCTTCTAGATGTAGTAGTGGTCACAGGTTAGAAGGTGCTGTCAGGAGAGCCTTGGTGAGTTTTGTAGAGACTAGATTTTGTGGAAGGTCTTTGCAAAATCCTCAGTACTTTGTTATTTTACCAAAGGCTAGTTCAAGATGATGGAGGCTGGGGCTTCCTTTCTAAAGGGTCCTCCTGCTGGTCTACATTAACAACAACAAAAAAAGCTGCACAGACACAGGAAAATAAAACAAAGAGTGAGGAGCATATACACCACCCCACTCTCCTATAAATGTTGAGATGGAAAATCAGAACAGAAATTCACATTTGTTACCTCTTGTTAGTGGCATAGCTAAGAACAGAAACAATCACAATATCACAAAAGGCCTGATTTAGGCTGTAGTCTATATTATATTATACTGCACTGATAATTCAAGTCCGGTAAATTCGAAGGGCTGTTTTCATGGAGAGAAGAGAGGGAATTCCAGTTGAAACCCTCAGGGCAGGCACAACTGAGCTACTACGAGTGGAGCAAGAACTGAAAGCAGAACGTGCTGGAGAAACTCAGCAGGTCAGGCATCTACAGACAGAGTAACAGAGTTCACATTCCAATGCTATTGCAACTCTTGACCCAAATGGCAGTGGAAGCTTATTTTCTCTATATACTGCTCAAATCAGCCCACTGAATGTGGTGTCAGAGTCAGAGTCATGGAGTCACAGCATGGAAATAGACTCTTTGGTCCAACCAATCCATGCTAACAGTATTGAACGTTTGAGGTAAATACATAGGACGGCGTATTTAGAGGTTCAATCAACAACTGCACATGATGTCATTCTCTTACGTTTACTCTGGATATCCTTGTTTAATTGCTCACCTCCTCACAACATACGTCTTCCCTGCTCTCCTTAACTGGAAGCAATATAGTGTCACACATACTCAGAAGTCAGGTGGGTTTCTAGCTGTGCTATGAGGACACCTTTGTACCAGTGTTTCTGTTATTGACTCTATTATGATCCTAAATGGAACCATCGCATCCTTTGCTGTTCCAGCTGTCTTGCATGACATAATTCCCATCTATTTAGACGAACACATTCACTTCTATAAATGGTAGGCTCCTGAAGGGGCTTGACTAGGCATGGAGAGGGCATCCCTTTCTATTGGGAGAATTCAGAACAAGGGGTGACTGTTTAAAAATAAGTGGTTACCAATTTCATACAGAGATGAGGAGAATTTTATCTTCCCCCAGAGGGTGAAGAATGTTTGGAACTCTCTTCTCCAAAGGCAGGGAAACAGAATCTTTTAATATTTTTAAGGCAGTGGTCGATAAATTCTTGATTATCAAGGGAATGAAGAACTTTCATATTTGTGGGGAACGTAGAGCTGAGATTATAATCAGATCAACTATAGTCTTATTAAATGGCAGAGTAGGTCTACTCCTGTTCCTGGATGATATGTTTGTTTATGTTTGCATGATAACTCTCTTCATGCTTTACAAATTTGTGAAAGACCCTAAAATCGGAAGAAGGAATTCAAACATCACAAAATCCTGAACAGAATGCAACAAACAACGTGTCACTTATTCCTCAATCTTTTTCTATCACCATATCTCCACTAAATCAATACAAATAACCATTTTTCTCAAACAGTCTCTGATGTAACTAAGTATATTTGGCTACAACCGCAAAGTTAGAAAATCAAAACTTGTCGCTGCAAGCTTTCTAAGACAACACTTGTGTTTGTGTATACTGTTCATATGAAATGCTCGTATCTAGCAAAAGTATGGCACCGAGCCACATAACGAGATTCTAGAACAGATTACAAAATACTTGTGGGCAGGTTTTCAGGCGCAACGTCGAAGAACAAAGAGAGAATTCCTCAGCAACACAGAACATAGGGGCTAGACAGTTGGTCACCAATAATGCAGCAATTAATATCATAGATGCTCAAGTGACCAGAATTAGATTAGATTAATAACCGAGAATTATGTGGCTGGGGAGAAGACAGAGAAAGGGAGGGGGAGTGCAAGGGGGCATTTGAAAGAAACAATGAAAATTTTAAAATTGAGAATTGCTTAAACAGGGGATGGTGCAGATCACTGAGCACAGATAAACGACCAAGACTTAGTGCCAGTAAGGACAGAGACAGCAGAGTTTTGAAATGGCCTCATGTTTAGGAAGGTAGAATATGGGAGGTCAGCAAAGATCTGAGGCTTGAGGTAACCCACACAAGGTCTCAGCAACAGACCCACAAAGGCAGTAATGGAGTTGAACCATGTTAGAGAAGTGGAAATAGGCAGTGTTCCTGAGGTCAGAAGATCTAAGGGCTGAAAATACCATCAAATATCCAAACAGTCTAATTGGCCCCATTCTGTCCTACAACCTCAAACCACAATTTTTAAAAAAATATTTGTTCCTCCTGTACCTTCTGTTTTTTCGAACTAAAACTTTCATTAATTTCTAATTCCTAATTTATGCTGTCTTCTCTTTCACTGTTGTCAACATTGGGAGCATTATACACAATCGATCACAAGAACCCCAACCCTACATTTAACCTACATTAGACCACAATAATTCTGAGCAGGAAAACACTTTGATGGGCAATATATGAACAGATGCAACATTATAGTCTTAACAATAGAGATCTTCAGAAGGGTAATCTTTTATAGCATTGTAGAATCAGGAACAAAATAGTAAATCAAAGGTAAATATCCATCCTTCTTTTACCAAATGCAGAAACTTAATATACTCTGGGCACACTAAATTTTGCAAATTGCCCGTGAAACTTTTCTTGTGCACGAAGGCAGGTAGGTAATTAGCCATTATCCACGAGAGATTGTAGGCATTTCTCTCCATTAGAAGATAATTGGTTAAGTGGCTTGTGGGGCACCGCTTGGCATTAAGCACAGAACAAAGTGTAAGTCCGAGTTTAAGTCAGCCGGAAGAGGAATTGTAGCCAGGCCGCTGCTACCCGTCTTTCAAAGCCATCTCTAGCTAACTGAGCTAAGGAACCAGTTTTGAGGAAGGGTCACTGGATCTGAAATGCAGACTGATTTCTCTTCATGGTTGCTGACTGACCTGTTGAGCTTTTCCAGTAATTTCTGTTTTTGTTTCCAAAGTAAGGAACCCCTTTATCAATGAAGATCCGCAGGCTGTTAGACTATGGGCTACTACAATTAAACTAAATTCTGCTTTCTAATTTTCTGATAGAATATAAGTAGGAATGGGAACCCAAATTAGTTAATTCCAGAATGTAGCATCGTGTCTGATTATCACAATTTCATTGCTGTTTCGGTAAATATCAGCCATGAGCCCAAATGATCCTGAGTCAACCTCACTTCTGTTTTAAATGGCACCTTGCCAAAAAAAATTTCCATCTCTGAAAACCAACTTAACTGCTTTATTTTTGCAGTCCATTCAATGCAGTTCATTTAATCTGAAAATGTGTTGCTGGAAAAGCGCAGCAGGTCAGGCAGCATCCAAGGAGCAGGAGAATCGATGTTTCAGGCATGAGCCCTTCCTGAAGAAGGGCTCATGTCCGAAACGTCGATTCTCCTGCTCCTTGGATGCTGCCTGACCTGCTGCGCTTTTCCAGCAACACATTTTCAGCTCTGATCTCCAGCATTTGCAGTCCTCACTTTCCCCTAGCAGTTCATTTAATGTCAACATGTGTAAAATAAATCATTACATAAGCAAACAAATATCTCAACAGTAAAATCAGGATGGACAAATTCTTAAGACCAATCTAAGCCTGGAAGGAATTCCATGCGCATATTATGAATACAAAATCTGACAAGTGAACAGGAAAAAAAATGTAGACCCAAAATGTATTCCATTATTCGCTGAAAAAACACTTACGTGGAAAATATAAATGAACACATTTGTGAATGCAATGGTTTTCTTTATATGCAAGCCTTTCCCATTCCCTACTGGAACTTTTTAATAATCAGTGAATTCTCTCTCTTTCTCTTCCCCCTTGCAGAAATTTTTGCATCAGCTCTAACTCTGAGTGTGGTGCCTGATGACTGGAGGGCGGCTAATGTTGTACCTTTGTTTAAGAAAGGTTGTAGAGTGAAAACGAGGAACTATAAACCTGCGAGTCTGACATCAGTTGTTGGTAAATTGTTGGAGGTGATTATGAAAGGTAGGATTTATGGACATTTAGAGAGGCAAAAATTGATTAGGTATTCTCAGCATGGTTTTGTGCGAGGAAAATCATGTCTCACAAACTTGATTGAGTTTTTTGAGTAAGTTACCAAAAAGATTGATGAGCGCAGAGCAGTAGATGTTGCTTACTTGAACTTCAATAAAGCCTTCGACAAGGTTCTGCATGGTAGACTAATTTGTAAAGTCAGTCCACATGGGATTCAGGGTGAGCTTGTCAATTGGATACAAAATTGCTTTAACGGCAGGAGACAGAGTGGTGATGGAGGGGGAAAATCGCTTTTCAGACGAGAGGGGATCAGTTCTGGGTCCTTTTTGGTTTGTCATTTATATAAACGATTTGGATGAGAATAGAGAAGACATGGCTAGTAATGTTGCAGATGACACCGAAACTGAGGGTAAAGTAGACAGTGAAGAAGGTTTTCTAAGTTTACAAAGGGATCTTGATCAAATCGGTTAATGAGTTGAAAAATGACAGATGGAGTTCAATCTTGATAAACGTGAGGTATTGCATTTTGGTACAACAAACAAGGGTAGGGTTTAATGGTAGGACCTTGGATGGTGTTGTAGAACAGAGGGATTTACGGGTGCAGGTACATAATGCTTTGAAGTTTGCATCACTTTTGAAGGATGGTTCAAAAGGCGTTTCACATGCCTTGCCTTCATTGCTCAAACCTTTGAATGTAGGAGTTCAGAATTCATGTTGAGATTGTACATGACATTGGTCAGGCCTCCATTGGAATACTGTGTCCAGTTCTGGTCGCCCAGTTATAGGAAGGATGGTATTAAGCTTGAGAGGGTTCAAAAGAGATTTCCCAGGATGTTGCCAAGAATTGAGTTATAAAGAAACGCTGGATACGCTGGAGCATAGGAGGTTGACAAAGGACCTTATATAAGTTTATAAAATAATGAGGGGTATAGTTAGAGTTAATGGTAGTTGTCTTTTCCCTCGGATGGGGATTTCAAGATTTTTAATGTGACAGGATTGATTTTAAAAAGACGTTAAGAAGCAAATATATTTTTCTGCATGTGGTTCATGTGAAAAGAACCTCCTGAGAAAATGGTGGATACAGGTACAATTATACCATTTAAAAGACATTTGGATAAGTACATAAATCGGAAAGCTTTGGAGGGATACGGGCCAGGAGTAAGCAAGTGGGAATAGTTTAGTTTGGGATTATGTTCAGCATGGAAGGGGTTGTTTCTATGAGTCTGACGTGATCCCATCCAACAAATATCAAGCTATTCTCATCACAACATCTTGGTGCGTGAGAAGTAACTTCAACTTGACACCTCTTGGTCACCTGTCAAAGTTTATGACACCTAGGAGAATGCAATTATAGACAGAAAAGTCAAACTAAGATCAACCAGATCTTATTGAATGGTAGAGCAGACTCGATGAGTGACTAACTCTTGCTTTTATGTTTCTCTGGCCTTTTTAAAAATAAGTTAAATCAAGAAGCTAAAACTTTTACACAGAACAGTCAAAGCTGTTATGTGGACAGTGTCATACTGATGTTAACAATGTTAATATTAACACATTTACAGGACATTCTTCTGCCAGCAACAATATGTTCTCGGTTGTATCATCATCCTAAAAATAAAGAGTCCCTAGAAAAGCAATCTATTCCCTCTTTCAATTTTTTTCCTTTTTTCCTCTTTGATGGGACGTTGGTGTCGTTGGTAAGACTAGCATTCGTTCCCATCCCTAATTATCTTTAAATAGAGGGGAGTTAAGAGTCAACCACATTGGGATGGGTTTAGTCACATGGCCAGACTGGGTAATGATGGGTGACTTTGTTCCCTAAAAGATGATGGTGGTTTTCAGGTTCACTGGCACAGAGCTCAGTTTCTTGCCAGAGCTATTAAATGAATTCAAATGCTGTGATGGGCTTGAATCCAGACACAGCATTAACTGGGCCTTTAGATTATTTGTTCAGTGACATTACCACTATATCACCGTCTCCCACCAAATCATTCACTTCCAAATATCAATTAACTACTGAATAGTCCTGTTAGTTAGAAAAGGAATACAAGCATTATCCTTTAAGTTACTTACAGTTCTCTGGTTCTCTCCTTTTGAACTTAAATAAGCCTTAATTGCTGCTAATCCAGCATATTCGCCTTGTGCGCCACTGTACAAGAAATCAAAGTAAAAGCACATGAGTAATACTAAACAAGATGTATGAACACTAAGTTGTTGCTATTTTATAAATATCTCTTTTATGTCATCTATAAATGAGATACTGCTTTCTTGAGAACATCTTCTACTTTTTAAGTTTATGCATATCGGGCCTGATTGGGCAGAATGAAAGAATTATTTTGTGATAACAATATCCCTAGACCAACAAATATTAATGTACATCAGATCAGCAACTGCTGGAAGTTTCTTGCACCAGAAAATCCAGTGTCAACTAGTTTAAATACTGCCAAACCTTAAGACAGTATTCCTGCCAGTAACCTGATTAACGTTTGAAGGGGTGAAAATGTGTTGCTGGAAAAGTGCAGCAGGTCAGGCAGCATCCAAGGAACAGGAGAATCAACGTTTCGGGCATAAGCATAGGCATAGGTTCCAGCATCTGCAGCCCTCACTTTCTCCTTAATGTTTGAAGAGGGTACAGCATATGGAAGGGAAAAGGCTAAGACTAAATGTTCAGAACAACAATGACCACCTCTGCAGTGTTGAAAGAAGTTCAAAGCTCACCAGTTTAGAAAAAGGAATGAGTGTTTTCAAATGGGTATGAGAACATGTGACAGAATGATTACAGAGAGGCACATAGGTATTCCTGAGAACAATTCAAGCCCCATTGTTTTTGCATGACCCCAAATCCCCAGTCCTAAACTCAAAGTCACTTTGCAGTGATCATGGAAGTGTTTCTAATCTGCAATTACCTTCTAAAAGGGGAAATTGGGAAGGAACAGATAATGCAGATGAGAAACTTACACATTATCAAATACAAAGCATCAGGACACCAACGAAGCCTTCTGGCACCTCCAAAACAAGACTAAATATGGGTTTGAACTGCAGTGAATAATTTTGCTGAGTGACATTATTGAGTACACGATTTGTTATTGCTATCCCTCCTTTGTCAGGATAGTTTTTTTGTAAATTCAGTCGTGGCATGTGGGTGTTGTTGGCTGGGCCAGTAGTTATTGCCCATCTGAAGACGATGGTGGTGTGCTGCTTTCTTGAACTGCTGCAGTCCATTTGCTCTAGGTGGACCCACAATACTGTTTGGGAAAAAATTCCAGGGTGTTGATCCAGCAACAGTGAAAGAATGGTGATATATCCAAGTGTGGATGTGGGATGATTTAAGGCCAACTTGTAGGAGTTGGTGGCCCCACGTATCCGCTACCCTTTTCCTTTGAAGTGGAAGTGGTCATAGGTTTGATTCAACCACCAAAGTTATTTAACTGGCATTATTGAGTCAGAGACGTACAGCATGGAAACAGACCCTTCGGTCCAACCCGTCCATGCCGACCAGATATCCCAACCCAATCTAGCCCCACCTGCCAGCACTCGGCAGGTCCCTCCAAATCCTTCCTATTCATATACCCATCCAAATGCCTCTTAAATGTTGCAATTATACCAGCCTCCACCATTTCCTTTGGCAGCTCATTCCATATACGTACCACCTTCTGAGTGAAAAAGTTGTCCCATAGGTCTCTTTTATATCTTTCCCCTCTCAACCTCTAGTTCTTGACTCCCCCACCCCAGGAAAAAGACTTTGCCTATTTACCCTATCCATGCCCCTCATGATTTTGTTCAACCTCTATAAGGTCATCCCTCAGCCTCCAACGCTCCAGAGAAAACAGCTCCAGCTTGTTCAGCCTCTTCCCCAAATCCTCCAACCCTGGCAACATCCTTGTAAATCTTTTCTGAACCCTTTCAAGTTTCACAACATCTTTCCGATAGGAAGGAGACCAGAATTGCATGCAATATTCCAACAGTGGCCTAACCAATGTCCTGTACAGCCGCAACATGACCTCCCAACTCCTGCACTCAATACTCTGACCAATAAAGGAAAGCATACCAAATATCCTATCCACTGCAACTCCACTTTCAAGGAGCTATGAACCTGCACTCCAAGGTCTCTTTGTTCAGCAACACTCCCTAGGACCTGCAAAATTTTGCAAATGTCAGAGGGAACCAAAATATATTTCAAGCGAAATGATTAAATCACAGTTTAATAGTTCTTTAAGACATCCAACATTTCACAAAGTCATGGTTTTATAGAGATAAGCCAAACAAACACACAGGTATACAATAAAATCCCTACAAGAAATAGGAATTCTAAATTTGTTTTTTATACACTGTTTAAGCAAGCAAAAAGATTAGATAACACTTAAAAAGTGCAATAATCTATACAGAGGGCATGTCATCAATAACTGAAAGATACCAGTGCTACAGAAGAAAATGCTGAATTGGCAATTTATCTACTAATTAACAGGAAATTGGGAAGAGTTGGTACTACTACAGCTCTGCTGAACTCCTGACGATGAAAAATAAAATCTCAATCAAGAGTGTGGTGCTGGGAAAGTACAGCAGGTCAGGCAGCATCCAAGGTGCAGGAATATCGACGTTTCGGGCAAAAGCCCTTCATCAGGAACAAGTATAGAATGGCATTCCTGGTGAAGGGCTTTTGCTGGAATCGTCGAGTCTCCTGTTCCTCTGATACTGCCTGACCTGCTGTGCTTTTCCAGTACCACACTCTCGACTTTAATCTCCAGCATCTGCAGACCTCACTGGCAGAATAAAATCTCAGTCTGTCTTTTCAAGACAGTCTTGACTTTTGTGTTCCTCTGGGCACACGGGAAGAAAAAGCCTCTTTCCTACTACATTTTCTATGATAGAAATCCTACAGTGTGGAAGCAGGCCTATCGAGTCCATACCGATCCTCGAAGTAGCATTCTATCCAGACCTACACCTTCCATACCCCTGCAATTTTGCATATCCCATGGCTAACTGACGTAGCCTGCATACCCCTGGACACTATGGGCAATTTAGTAGCACCAATCCACCTAAACCCCAGACCCTTGGACTGTTAGCGGAAACCAGAGCACCCAGAAGAAACCCTCGCAAACTTCACACTGACAGGTGCCCAAGGGTGAAATCAATGGTGGGCCCTGGCGCTTTGAGGCAGCAATACTAACCACTGAGCTGCCCTCTTTGCCATATTTCTTCTCTTCCCTCACCGAGGTATTGATATTCTCTTGCAATTCTCTTCCATGCAGGCTGAGAAATTCTGACAGCTTGCCCAAGCAGCACATGATTCACAAATGAGTCAGGACAGTGAGTGGTGGTAGGTATTCTGACAGTTTAAGCCAAATCACTCGTGTCCAAACACATACGCAACTCCAGTCAGGGTGGGTAGGGACTGATGCTTTTTCCCCCCAAAGGCACTTGAGACCAAGAGTCCAGGAAGTCATTTCAAGGAATTAGCTAAATTTACCAGAGGATGTTGAGATCTGTGGGGTATCTTTTAACTTAATGAATCTAAAAAACTTTTTTTTCCCCAATACATGCTTGTTGATTTAATGATTTACGTCATAATTACCCTCGCACAGCTTGTATTTTCTGGGTGCCTAATGGTCATTGCTGAGAGTAGTTGAGTAGGTAATCTTTGGCTGAAAATTAAGACAGCAGTTTTATTTCTTTCCATACTTCTTGTTGAAGTATTATCAATTCTATTTGGTGTGATATAACTAATGTGAACTTATCATTAGATTAGGCTCCTGTTATCTATATTATGTACATAAGATTATGATTGTGCTAAATCATCATGTTCCTTTCTAATTAAACAAAATTAGAGTGTATCTGTTGTAAATAAAAACTGCCCAAAGTACAGTTTGGTCACTGATCAGAATCATTTTATTACGTTATACAGTCTTTAGAACGTTTTGGATTTGGGTTGAGAATATAACATTCCCTGCATTACAAATAGCTCTGACTGCTATCCACTGTCGAGGATCATTGAAGAAAGGCAATGATTAACCTGGGTGATGTAACATTAATCCTATATTGCATATTGAACTGTAATGAGTCAGCACCTTTGGAAAGCAATGCAAGGTCAACTACACCTCCTGCGTGAATTTCTATTTATGATCCTGCCAATCCTAAGGCCTAAAGTCGCTATGCCTCAGGCCTTTGACATTAAGGCTGAGATCATCTAACCAGCTAAGTATGTCATTTTCACTCCTCTTCCCCTTGCTCACCGAGTGAAGATTTTCTTAAGATTTTCCTTGTCTCCAGCCTCTAACTTCTATCTTTCTCCAGTTTTTCTCCTTTGAGCTCATTGTGTTCAGGAGACCCACTTCCCGCTTCCTCAAAGCTACTCCCCCAGAACCCCAGAGCTCGTAACTTTTTTTCTTGGGAAACTAGAATAGTCAATATTGCTAATAGCTCTGCTCCTCAGCTACTGGCCTCTTCTCCTTCAAATCTACATTACTACCTTTCCCCTCAAATAGCAACTGTTTCAAACGCCAGTCCTGTTTTCAAACTCTCTTTCCTCTACAAAGTCTTTGAAAGTCTTATCAATCCCCACCCCTTCCAAAAATCCACCTTTCTCAGTAATTCCATTTTTGACTTCCTCCACTTAGGAGTCAACCTCAGCCATAGCCCTGCAGACGTTTTTTCAAAATCAGAATTACAAATGATATTGCAAGTGACTGTTATAAAGATCCTCCTAGTCCTTCCTAATCTGCTGTACAGTCTTTGACATGATCAGCACAATGTCCTCCTCTAACCACTCATTAGCATTAGCTAGAACTGGCTGTGACCGCTCTCATGATGCTATTATTGTTTATCTTATCACAATCAAAGTATGACTAGCAATAGGCTCTCTTCCTTCTCCTACACCTTTATCCCTGTGTCACCCATACTGACACCAATATCTCATCTACATGAAGCACGACACCATCCCCCACAAGAACATTATGTGATAAACGCAGCATCAGTTTTCAAATATGAACTGAGAGCATCCAGCTCTTCCACACCACTAACTGGTCTCAGCCCCTCCACCGTTTCAGAATTGTAAGACAGTTTGCACATGTCTATTACTGAATAAACGAAGTTCTCCAACTGAATACAAGGAAAACAAATCCATTCACAATTCAATCTGTCCTCAGCTTGCCTGCTGTTCGATCATTCATTGATCACCTGGAGACTTGACTAAAATAACGCCACAGAAGCTGGTATCCTGTCACTCAATCACTCTTTATTTAGGCATGAACAGTCCTTGACTTTAATACTGCCTCATACAGTCAGCCTACCAGAGTGTCAGTATCTCTGATACTCAACTTTTACATTTGTCAGCCATGATTCCCTGACTGGACTAGGTTAGAGAACTAATCAGAGAACTCATATTCTACACAGTCCAGCTGGCTGACCTCGTTACAATCACTATATCTTTCCCTGAGTCCACAGATATAGATCGGTCCCTTTCCATGAAGGGACTCCTGGGGTGTTTAGTACCAGGTCACGTTTCTCTGACTTGTCACTTGACATGCGTGGCATGTAACGTATGGGAACTCATCTTTGACGCCAGTAGCACCTCAGTAGAAATTCCCCCTCTTCTTCTGGTGGCTAAGGCATCGAAGAGTCTACTTCCGTCAATATGTCTCTGATTCAGAGGACTCGACACCCTTTGACAGAGATGGTGAATCCATGGATTCCAGCAACGTGTCTGAACATTGAGGGGGAGGGCACATGTTGTTCCTACACTATTTGAAATTTCATAGCTTTTCACATGGCCCACCTAACTTTTCAGGCCCGTCGCATTTACCCGGACTTTATATGTCACTAGGGCTGACCTCGCACCTTAACCATGTGGGGCCATTTTTGTGATTCTTACACAAAACATCGTCCTTTGTATGAAACTAATCTCTCTTACTTTGCAGAGCCTTGGGCCTGGTAGTGGAGTTCCTGATGATGTTTCACCCTTCCCCAGAAGATCAGGGAAGATCAGACAATGTGGTATGGAATCTTCTATTCATTAACAACGCTGCCGGAGCTATCCCTGTAGTTGCATGTGGGGTTGTTCTATAATCAAACAAGAACTATGATAGCTTGGTATCAAGTGAGGCTGTTGGCTTTTTCTTCAATCGAGTCTTTAAAGTTTGGACTGTATTTTCTGCCAAACCATTGGATAATGGGTGGGGAGAAGCTGTCTTTATGCGTCAAATCCATTCAACTTTAAGCAATAATCAATCAAATTCCCTGCTGGTTAACAATGACCTGTTATCTGTGACTAACACTTCTTGGACTCTATGGTGCTGCAAACGATGCACATGGTTTTTCTATTGTTACCCCAATGTTTGATGAATGGACTCTATGCATGTTTAACCACTTTCAATGGGCATCCACAATAACCAAGAACACTGAACACATGAACAGATCTGCATAGTCAACGCAGTCCAAGCTTTTCCCAGAGGTTCCCACAAATATAGGGGAGTTGGTGGTGGTAATCTTTGTCCTCATTTGCACTTTGGGCACTGTCCCACCAACGTGGCTATGTCTGCGCTCAAGCCTGGCCACCAGAAAAAACTTCTCACAAACACCTCAATTTTGGAGACCCCTGCCTGGCCCTGGTGGAATTCTGCCAGTTTTCTATGTCAACCTTTGCTCAGGGCAATCACTCTTTCTCCACATAATATGCTGTACTCTACCGTGAGCTGGTCACTCTGGGTCTAAAAAGGTTTCAATTCTTGTTGACAGGCCTTTGCTTTCCACCACTGAAACCAGTTGCTTCAGTTTGGAAGGGCCTGAATCCTTTTGTGCCCAAAGTCTAATATTGTTAGTTGTGACTGGAAGTGTCCAAACATTACAGACTCCTTCACTGGTGGTGTATCTGCTAATGGGAGATGGCTCAATGCATTCGCATTTGCTATTTGGCTTCCTTGACTGTGTTCAATTATCGACTCATTATTAACTTTCGGCAGGATGTTACTCATGCACCCCTACACATTAACAGCACAAATGTGGAATAAATGAAGCTCCAAGGAGTGGTCATCCACAACAAGCTTTCTTGGACTCATGTGGGCGTATTGGTTACAAATGCCCAACAATGCCTTTTCTTCCTCAGGCAGCTGAGGAAATTTGGCATGACCATGAATAGCCTTGCCAACTTTTATTGGTGTGCCATCAAGAGCATTCTGTCTGGATGTTCACTACCTGGTGTGGCATTCAAGATCGGACACGGTTACACAGAGCGGTGACCTTGGACTGGACAATCACAAAGGCTAACCTCCCATATATCGAACCTATCTACCAGGCCCGCTGTCAAGGAAAGGCCACCAGCATTCTCAAAGATCCATACTACCCAGGCAATGTTTTCCTACAACCTCTATCATCAGAGAGAAGGTACAGAAGCCTGAACACACGCACCAACCGGTTTCTAAACAGTTTCTACCCGACTGTTGTTAGAATACTGAATGGACTCACATTTGTCAGTACCTGTGTTTTTGTTTTAGCTGCTGTTTACCTATTATTTACTTATCTATGCTACTTAACTATGTGATCTGCCTGTGTTGCTCGCAAGACAAAGCGTTTCACTGTGCCTTGGTACACTTGACAATAAATTCAATTCAATTCTAACTTATAATTACACACACATTGTAACAGAGCCCACCGCTGAATGTGGCCCACATCTACAGGCGGCAATGCCTTCTCCTCTTTAAAAAGGTATTGTTGAAATTCCGGACCCCAAATATCCTTCTTTTTCTATCTGAGTGCATTTACACTCTGCATTAGCAATGTTCCTGGATGCATAAACTATTGGGCATTCCTCTCTATTTATGAGCTAATATCACCAAGGCCATACAGGGAAGGCTCTGCACGTCACAACCAGATATTTATTGGACCCAGGTTTGATTCCACCCTCAGGCAACTGTCTGTGTGGTGTTTTCACATTATCCCCATGCCTATGTGGGTTTCCTCTGGATGCTCTGGTTTCGTGCCACAGTCCAAAGATGTGCAGGTTAGGTGGATTGGCTGGGTTAAATTGCTCACAGTGCCCAAGGATATACAGGTTAGGTGGATTAGCTGGGTTACAGGGATAGGGTAGGGGGGGTGGGATGCTCTGGGTTGGTGTGGATACAGTGTAGGAATTCTATTCTAAATAGTGATCAACCTCTGAGGTGTTGGCTCACGATCCCAATAAATATCTTGACATGCAAAGCTTCCCTGTCTGGCCTCGGGGTGGTAGTAGCTCATAAGTTGTTTATGCATCCAATAATTTACACCCAATAGTTTATACATTGCTAGTGCAGAATGTAAATAAACCCAAACAGAAAAAGAAGGATTAGTGATCATATTTGGGGTCTGGAAGTTCCACAAATTTGTTTAAAATGTCCACAAAAGCGAATAGACCCGTTGCACTTCAAAAATCAGCAAAACCAGTGCTGTCCATTTCAAGAACTGGACTAGTTTGATCATTTCTTCACCTTCCAGCCTTCTGATTTCTGCCTCTGCTTCTATCTATAAGGCAAATGGCACTGGGCAAACCCTGCAGATTTGAGTTGTTTCCTGGTCATCATGCAAGGTGGCTTTGGCTCCTCTGATAGTCCCTAGGCCTTCCTGGAAGACCTCTGGGTATTTATTTAGGACTTCACTCAGGCAGCCATTTACCAACAGAAAAATGTTGAGCCAGTCCAGCTGAATCTCTCCCAACCAATTCTGCCCCATAAAGCTTGTGCCCAAGCCTTTTACTACAAATATCATTGGTAACTGAACCAACTGCTTCTCATAAAAGACCAGAATGAAATTTGTACCCTCAACTTGTAAAGGTTGCCCAGTATAGATTCTTAGTCTCACTGAGGTCTTGCACAAATTCAAGGGCTGGAGTCCAGTGTGAATTTTGTTAAATACCAATTCTGCAGTCACTGAAATGGCCCTGGCAATATCAACCTCCATTAGAACCAGGTGACCATATATTTTGATTGGTTCTCATTTTAATGTTGCTAAGTAATTTAACTGTTCCAAACCAGCTGTCGGTGGAGCTTGTAGGGTATGAACTCTCCTAGATACTGGTCTATGAGTTAACTTACTCAATTTAGGTCGAGTAGAACTCTTTTGCTGTTTTGAGTCCACAGGATCATTGTTGGCCAGGATTCTGGAGAAAACTTTAACCATTTGGCCAATGCTTGTCTTTGTTTTGGAGTTTTACCATGGGCTGACCTAGAGTCCTTCTGTTCAGGATGTATCTTGAGTGAGATGATATAATTGCCTCCACTCAAGTCGTGCTCTCCACTTGCATCGGAATACCGTGCAACTTGTACGCTTCACCTGCCATATTTTCCAATGACAAACCAATTTATTTCTGTTTGAAATCTAGTTGGGCTTCAACTAGCATTTGGTTTTGCAAAAGTTACATCATTAATCCCAAATACCAGATGGTCTCTAAATATCTCATTAAGGGCTAAACCAAATTCACAGTTCTTTGCCAGTTGTTTTAACTGAGTCAAAAACCCAGATAGTATCACTTTTACTCGGCAGTTCAATAACTGGGGAATCTATCTCAGAATTAGAGGAACTTTAGGTCATAATATTACTTAACTATGACAGGCAATTCTTGAAAGGTGTTATTATCTGGTGCCTTAGGGAAAGTGAAGGTCCTAATGACAGGAAAAGTTGTAGTTTCACAGGCTATCCAGTGAATTACTCGTTGGTTTATCTGCCACAATGTAGTTTGCCCGGAAAAAAGTTTTGTCACATTCCTTTCACATACTGGGTCCAGGCCTGGATGGCAGGGTCGAACAAATCAAGTTTCCCAAACAAATGTACAATGTAAGGAATGCTTACCCCAACTCAAAGATGACTGTTGCAAGCATGTTCCTTCAGGATCGTGCTTTGCTTTCATCGCTACTGAAATAATATCATAGGGACCAGTATCCCATCAGTAAGTCACCCTTTATTTTAGCATGAACAGTCCTTCAGTATAGTACTGCCTCCTACAGAGTCAGACACCAGTGTTAATATCTCTGACACTCACCATTTTATATGTCAGCCTAGGCTTCCTGATTGGACCAGATTAACACCCCAATCAGGTAGCTTCTATTCTATGAGGCCCAGCTACTGAACTCATTACAATCACTGCACCGACTATTCTCATGCACTCTCAGTTGGTGTCCCATATTTCACCCTCTGTAAACTAGAGGTCATGCAAAGCCCTGCTTGTACCAAATCCTGTTCACCCATCACCCTGGATTTCCAACCTACCATGGCATAGGTTAAGAAAGATCTCAATTTTAAAAATCTCACCCTTGTTTACCAATCCCTCAATAGGGATTTCCATCTCTGAATCTCCTCCGAAATGCCAAGTATGTGCACTCTTCCAATACTGGCCTCTTGAGCATACCCAGAGGTTAAACTCTCCGCCACTGATTTAAGTGCTTTCAGCTACAGATGTCTGAGAATTCTCTCCCTCAACCTCTTCACACCTTTCTCCCTCTTTAAAGACAGTCTTTGAAACCAATCTGCTTGATCAAGCTTTCATTCTTAATACTTTTGGATCAATGGAAACTTTTGTTTGATAATGCTCATATGAATAATGTTGAGAGTCTTTACAATACGAAAGGTGCTACATAAATAAATACATGAGGCTTCGCATGGTGTTTACTGTAGTTAACTGCAAGTGAATCCAAACAAATGTAACCGAGCAACACAGTGATTTTCAGCATCAAATGTTAGGATTTCAACTTTCAACTCATTTTGATTTCATTTCCAGTTACAGATTTACAAAACTAAGTAGGAAACTTTGTCGAATTGACTTTATCCATGGGGATGTGTAGCGACGCTGGTTACATTAAGGAGCTTTGGAATCAATAAGCAAGGACAGAAATGACAGCTTTTAATGCTGCCGACATCATGTAGTTGAATTAGGGTCAGGGAACTGTGGAGGTTGGGCTTTCGACGAGAAGGCAACTGAGATTCTGAAAACAGTCACTGGCAATGTCTCCCTCTGGGTGTGCAGACAGTATAGTAAAGGATGGCAGCCTCAACAGCAAGGGAAACCCTTGGAAACACCATGCTCCACCCTCACCAATGATGCCAATTACTTCCCCATTTACCAGGCATGATCAATCTCGGAGCTCAACCCCACTCCACCTGGCTTCTCAAGTCTACTCAACCTTCCTGCTCCTAGCCAGTTGCTGTCTCAGCTATGGCCTCTCCCATTGGCTGGCCCCTCCTGAAGGTGGATTCTTCGCCCTTAAGAAGGTATAGAAGACCTGATACCAGACCATTAATTGTGTGATGGCTCAGGAATCAGGTCAGGGTGCCAGGAAAGGCTGAGACAGGGTTGCCCTGGTTTGTACGCCCTCTATTAGGTGCTGTTAACCTTGGTATTAACTTTAACCCAACTGTAACATGATACTTCAGATGTGAAGCAGCAGAGAAATCCCAGGGCAGCAGACTAACAGGAGTCAGACAAAACAGCAATAGCTGCAGTAAAAGTAACAACAACTCTCAAGGGCTTTAACACCAACCAGGACAAAGCAATCCATTTGACGGGTGTACATCCACTCCATCTAATAAGATCACTCAGTAGCAGCAGAGCATTGCATCTACAAGATCCACTGCTGAAATTCACGAAGGTTACAGCGCTTTCCAACCCACACCTCCATCATCCAGAAGGATGAGGGCAACAGATACATGGAATTACCACCATCTGTAAATTCCCTTCCAAGTCTCACACCATCCTAACTTGGAACTGTATTGCCTATACTTCAGTGTCACTGAGTCAAAAATCACAGAAATTCCTTCCTAATAGCACTGTGGATGCCCCAGCACCTCAAGGACTGCAGCAGTTAAAGTTGGCAGCTCACCATCCACCAGGGCAATTAGGGATGGGCAATGAATGCTGTCCCAGCTGCAAAGTGCATACCATGTAAATGAATAACAAGATGTCAAAGGGATGGTGTGATGATACACTTATGTGATTACTATACTGGGACTAAAGCAAACACTGCAATCGTAATAAAAGATACAATATGAAAACATTGAAGGCCAACCTATTTGGCTGGAAAGAAATTTTGTCGTATCCAGTGATTTCACACAAGTCCCGCTCCAGTTCCTGGAATAACTGCTGGTATCCTTGCGCCTGATCCAGAGGTACAAAAGGGTGCACATTCCCAAATTCTAGCCAAGTAATGGGCTACAAAGAAAACACAAGGAGCCGGGAAAAGGGGGAAACACAACATTCATTTATGAAATCGATCATGTAGCTATAACTTGTCCAGACCTGCAAAATTGACAAAATACAAACATGTGACTTGTAACTAGGATAATATAATGACACTACTTAATTAAGAGGTTGCATCCTAATGATATTCAGATTAATATCTCCATATTTAGTATGGATTTTATAATCCTTGGCTTCACGTTTGAACCATCTTCAGAAAGTTCACCCAAAAGAAATTTGGTTGGAACTCTGGTTAGAGTTGTTTGGTTTTGATTCTTTATTGTGGATATATAATGGGCTATCCAAACCTTCACTGCGCAAGTATGCTGACAAACTAGCAGAATGAGGGTGGATGAGGAGAATACCATACCTGGGGCGTTGTACAGGTACAGTTCAGACAACACTCCTTGAATTTTTCAAATATTCAATATTTTAAAGTCCTCCATTTAAGGATCCAGAGCCATCTGATTTTGGGGGGTGGGTGGGCACAGTGTGGCACCTGGGGTAAATCATACTGCACCCGCCATCCCCAACAGGTTTCCATGAAGTTCTTTTGAATGAATGATGTGTTGTGGTCTTCAAATCAAATGAAACAGGAAGTCACACAATGTTACTCCCAACTATTCACAGGTCAGCCAGAGCCTGGTTTTCCAGGTCCTCCCAGATGCCAAGGTCCCACCGTGCAGCCGCTTCAATCAGAGGATCCGGTGCACTCGCTCCAGCCTAGGGTCAGTTCGGTAAAGATCACGGTTTGCCTTCAACTAGTGCTGATCTTGCTGTGTTCAGCTGGTGCTAACTGCCACAAGGCAATTAAACCAGTCTATCAACTGGACCCTCAAGCAGGCATTGTGCAAAACCTGTTTCTTGCATATTCACCGTACGGAACAACCTCAATTATCTGAACAAGAATTACCCGAATTTCGGATTATCCGAACAAGATCTCAAGGTCCCATAAAAATGCTATCCATTATCCGAACTCAGTTATCCAAACAAAATACTCCCAGCCAATCTCCTTCGGATAATTGAGGTTGTTCTGTAGTCCGTCTTTGTGATCTCTATCAGCTTGGCTTTGGCACGTATGTGCCTAGTGCCTGCGCAGTCAAATTTCTGAGTCTGAGCATGTGATTAGGGAGCCAGTGCTGTGGGTACAAGTCTGCTTTTGCTGCAAAAGCACACTCACGAATGCACTCACTCAAAGGCAGGTCTAAATCAGATAGTACTTCCCTCCTCAATAGGCAGCACCCACATTATATGATGATTATGGAAAGATTCATATTATACTCAACTTCAGGAAATATAGATAAGTCAACTTTGTAGTTAAAGTGTTGTAAGATATAAGGCACACTTACCGTGAGTTCTGAGGAACTATTCAACTTCATCGTGCAAGATCCCTGGTTCAAACAGAGGAAACAAAATGTATAATGTACAACCACTGAAGTTTGGGGTTACATGTTAAAGTGGGGAAAAGAATTGAAAATAACTATCACCCACCAGTGGAATCATGCTGTGAACCAGAGAAATATCTTTATTTTCTAACTTCTTCATGTACCGGACAATATTCGTTTCTGAGTGATAACTAAAATAAATAAATTAACAAATGAAGTGCTCAAAACGTGAGTACATCCAAATTTTAAAACTATCAACTAAATATCAAGCTTGTTGAATAAGATTAAAACAATCTTAAAAGATGGCATTTGGCTTAAGACAGTATAATTAATTTTGGCTTTTGTCACTTCACTCATACAACATGTTTAAAGACAATTAAAAGTGGGAAATGACAAGGCTAGTCCCATGCCCAACTTTATTATCTCAGACCTTTTTATTATAATTTATGGAAGTAGTTCCAGACAGGTAAATATGTAATCAAATAACATTAAAATTTTATTACCAGGAATGAATAGAATGTTTCAGTATGTCTAAGGCAATTTGATGATATTCAAATGAACTTACCACAAAAGGGACTTTGGTTATGTGAAAAGACTAGATAAACGTGGATAATGCTTATAATTGTAGGATAGTACACTTAAGAGAGAGGGGTTCAAAACATTTTGTTTTGTACTCATAACGACTAATATGCAAGAAACAGATTTGAGAAAGGAATATCAATTCACACAGTATGAGAACAGGGGGTTGATGAGTTAGTTCATGGGTGGCTGGGAGATATAGTTAAAATGTTGACTGTCAATCTTAGTTAGCTGATTGTCATAGCATAACAAAAACCCAGTGTTGGAGGTAGAATGGAGAGAGGAGTGGCTTACTAATGGAAGGCAGAGAGTTGGGATAAGGAGGCAATTTTCAGAATAGCAACCTGTAACTAGGGAATGTCACAGAAATCAGTGCTGTAGTCACCATTATCTATATTACATATTAATGGCTTTGAAGAGACAAGCGAATGTACTATAGCTCAGTTTGTGAATGACCCAAAAATAGGTGGGAAGGTAAGTGGTGAGGATGACACAAAGAGTCTAGAAGGATATAGACAAGTTAAGGGAGTGGGCAAAAACTTAGCAGGTGGACTATGATACTTAAATGTAAAAAGACAGAAGAAAGCCACAGAAATGGGCCATGTGGGAGTCCACATGCTTAAATTACAAAAAAGCCAATGTCTAAGTTTAGGGAAGGCAAATGGAATATGGGCCTTTACTTCAAAGGAATGCAGCGTGCAAGTAGGAAGATTTTGCTAAAAGTATACAAGGCATGAGTCAGATCACAACTGGAATACCTGTTTAGGTCCCTTTTTCTAAGGAAAGATATACTGGTGTTGGAGGCAGCCTGGAGAAGGTTCACTGGCTGATCCTGAGTAGGGAGGGAGTATCTTATGAGGAGAGGTTGAGTAGGTTATAACAGTACTCACTGGAGTTTAGAAGAACAAGAGGAATCCTTACTGAAACATACAAAATTCTTAGGAGATAGAAAGGTAGTTTCTCTTGAGGGTGCGGGTCTAATACCAGAGGACATAATCTCAGAATAAAGAGTCACCCTTTTGAGATGAGAGGTAGTTTCTCCTCTCAGAGGGTACTGAGTCTGTGGAATTCTGTGTTTGGCTCATGGAATATATTCAACGCTGAGACAGCCAGATTTTTTAATCAGGGAAGGAATCAAGGGTTATAAGGAAAAGGTGGGTCAGTGAAATTGAGAATTCTCAGATCAGGCATGATATCAATGAATGACGAAGTGGACTCAATTAATTAAATGGCTTACATCTGCGCCTGTGTCTTTTGGTCTATTCTGACCAAGCAAAAGCAAATTAACCACCTGATATTTTCCCACATGAAAAGTGCAGTTGAAGTTTTAAAATGATTCGATATTACTTAACCATAAAACACTGACAGTCAGAAGTGCCTTACTTTGCACTAATAATTTGGAGTACATCATAAACATTTCAACAAGGAACAGACTGATATATTTACAAATTATGATAAGTTCACAGATTATCATAATTTATTTAACTGCATATGTACACAGCAGCCTCATTTTAAGCTGCAATCTTAGCGCAAGACTTCTCACTAACCTGTTGAAGACTGGATGTGTAAGGAATTTGCTTGTCCTCTTAAACGGTGTAGCCAAGATACCCTTTGGTTCATCTCCCATGCTCTCAGCTATTAGCTCCTGAAAAAAAAATAAAACAGTGGTTCTTGAAGATTGTACCAAACTTTGAAAAAACATGGAGAAAGTGAGGACAGCAGATACTGGAAATCAGAGTCGAAAAATGTGGCGTTGAAAAGCACAGCAGGCCAGGCAGCATCTGAAAAATATGACTTGGAAAGATTGCATGCAGTATAATTTTTATGTTCCTCCATATTCATATTCAGAAACCTTGATCATTATGAATCAATGAAATTCTATCAGGGGACAGAATTTACAATTTTTGTTTTAACTGCCTTTGATCAGGATTTATTTATGTGAAGTACTTTCTTTTCTCATCTCGAGGGTAGTATCCCAATTATATCAAATCCTACTGTGTAAGATTCACAATATGCCTTGATTTGATGACAGATCATAAACCTGGATCACCTAAGGGCATACAGACCTCTTTAATTATGTTTTTTAAAAGTGAACTGCTACAGCCAAACAGAAGTCTATTGACTGTCTGGAGAGGAGTTCTGGCACACATCTAAAAAACTTCAAAGGGCAAAATACACTACAAACTAAACTGTAATTCCCTGAGAGAATCTCAGACTCTGAACATGATGGTTACAAATGACAGCAATCTTAACAAGAGACAAATGTGCTGTTTCCCCTTTCAAGAATATGCAGGGACAGAGCTTAAAAATGAGCTTCAATTCTTGGTCTTTGTGCATTAGTGGCTTGATGCCCTGTGTGTGCCACACTTTGATAACGGCCATTAAATGCACCTGCACCGCAGGTAAAGAAAAGGGAATCTTGCTGTTCACTCTATGTTACTCCGCCAGCCACTGTCAAAAGGATCCAGAAGAAAAGAATTGCAATGAACCATTTAAGGCTAGAATTTTGAAACGGACTGATCAGCTACCAACACCAATGTTCCTAGTAATCTCCGTTGTGATGATCACAATGTTCTGCTGTCTATTCTTCACAAACAATTCAAAATCTAACTTTAAAAACTTTGATCTTTTGATTTTGGGCTCACGTCATTTCTAATCTGTCTCTATGTGCATTGCTCTATTATTTCTTCTTGTGGTCAACAACTTATAAACCTATCCATGATTAGCTCACGAAAGCCGGATTAAATTGGCTCCTTTTAAAACATAACTTTATTTGTTCTTTGAAAAGCTCCAAGGGAATTGAACCTTTTAAAAATGACCTTGTTGTCACCAATGCAATGATGCACAGCTTGAATCATACTATTAAGTTCGCTGATGACACGCCAATAGAGGGTCTCATTAGCAGGAACGATGAGTCAGGATACAGAGAGGAGGTGCAGCAGCTAACAGACTAGTACAGAGCCAACAAACCGTCTCTGAACATGGATAAAACAAAACTTCAGGAGGATAGAGTGATCACTCTCAGCTGCACATCGATAGCTCCCCCATGGAGATCATGAAGAGCATGAAAGTTCTTGGTGCATTTCACCTGATCCTTCAACAACAATTCCATCGCCAAGAAAGCCCAGCAGCGTCTCTACTTTCTGCGTAAGCTGAGGAAATCCCACCTCCTCACCCTATTCTCCAGAGGGTTCATTGAGAGTACCCTGAGCAGCTGCACCGCTGCCTGGTTCAGGAATTGCAACATCTGGGATCGTGAGACCCTACATTGGATAGTGAGGACAGCTGAGAAAATCATTGGGATCTCTGTTCTCTCCATTACAGATATTTACACCACACGCTGCATCTGCAAGGCTAACAGCATTGTGGACGACCCCACACATCCTTCATTCAAATTCTTCTCCCTCCTGCCATCTGACAGAAGATACTGGAGCATTCGGTCTCTCATAGCCAAACTGTGCAATAGTTTCTTCCCCTGAGCCATCGGGTTCCTTAGACTGCATGATCACATTCTATTCCATTTGTAATTCTTGGAGGACTTGTTGAATTGCCGCTATGTTTTTAACGATCATTCACTGTTACATTGTAATTTGTCCACCACTCTGCCGAATGTATTGTCTTGTCAGGAATTATGTGCTGTCTTGTATGTTTTGCACTTTCCTATGCATTTTATGCTCCCGAGTAGTCTGTGTGCTCATATAGCATCGTGGTTCTCGAGGAGTGCTGTCTCGTTTTTATTCTACCAGCTGTGTATAGTAGAAACGACAAATAAAATTACTCTACTCTACAATGAAGGGAGCAGAGTCCTCCTCACCTTTGAGCTTGACAATTTGGGATATGATATCTGGAACCATAATAACTTAGGGAACTTCATCTGAGGTCTGGTTGTTGTGAAGCAAAAATATTGGGAGATTTTAAAATAAAGGTTATTTAACTGGCGTGCGCACAGATTTCCGGGGGTGGGGGGGATCGTAACGGCAGGTAGCCTATAAATTTCTCAGAACTCAATCTGACTTGTTTTCAGCCAAGTGCAAGTTTCTGGAAGGGTTTTCCACCATCAGGACCAGGAAGATCTCTTGCCATTCCTTACCAAACCTAATGCACTAATTATCTATACTCCCATGGCATTGCTTGTATCCAACCCCATCTTACACTTTGCCAATCAGTGTATAAATGCTGAAAGCTGAACGTTCCTTGTGCCTCCATCTTTAAAAGTCCACTATGCACCTAGCCAAGCACTGGCATACTGAAGCTATCCTGTTCACTTAAGGATGTTTCTCAAAGATGTCAGGAAAAGGGAAAATGGCACCACAACTCTCCAACAAGGATCTGGTCGAGGGGATGGTCCAAATCAGGGCCACCCTCTTTCCAGAAGACAGGCAGAGGAGGTCAAGCCACCAGACACTGGCAGTCTGCTCCAAGGTCACCACCTGGTCAGTGTTGTCAAGGTTCAGAGGAACAAAATGCAGCAGCCCAAGGTCAATAGCCTTTTCTGCTCTGCCAGGGTAAGTGCCGAGTATTTTCTCACACCCACTATCTCAGTTGTTGGACCCACCTCCCACCAAGTCTCAAGTTTGGCCAGTCACTGTGGCTTTCAACAGGTTCCCTCCTCTCGCCCACAACCCCCAGTCTATCACTCAAACACCACTAACCGTGCCTCGCATCTGCGCTTATTCCTCTCTCCCCTAGAACTCAACACCTTTCCCCCAGCTGCATCAGGATTAACAGCCATTTCATCTGCTTTTATTTCGATAAAACCAAACCTCCAATCCCTTACTCTTGTCAATGAGAGAATCCTGGTCCTCACTAGGGAAGACCAGGACAATTCTTATGGAGGTGCCAAGACATCCATTACCCATCAACCCAATCAGTATCATGTTTCCTTCCACTGCAACCTTACTAGCAGGTTCATTCTCTGTGCATCATTTCTAGCATTAGCAGTGACACCTCCTCCCTCATCTGCCTTGCAGGTACAGCCGGGGTCTCCACCAGCCTCATGTAGAAATGGTCGGCTCCCCATTAGGTTACATCCTCACCCTCCGAGGACAAGAGATCAGAGACCTCAGAGGAAGTCTTGGCAAGATCCCATTGCCCAGACATTGACACCTCAATGAGAATGGTAGGCATATACGGTAGAGGGCAGTCTGCTGAACACCTCAGTGAGACAGGTCCACAGCCAGTAAAGCAGAAACACCCCAGGGCACTTTGGGGACATGGTCATCTCTGATTGGCCAGCATTTATAAATCAGTTGGCTGGATGGCTGGTCTGTGATGTGGGTTCAATTCCTATGCCAGTTGAATTCAACATAAAGGTTCCACCTTCTCAAACCCACCGCTTGCTTGATGTGTAGTGATCTGTTGGTTAAACTCACCACCAGTTGTCTCTCTTGCTACTGGCAGAGCAAATCTCTGGGACTATGGTGACTTTACCTCTACCGAAAAGGGAAACCCAGTTGAGCCTTTAAGTTTAGCCATGTCCCTCACATCAGTAATACTAACACAAATATTCAGCAAAGATTGAATGTAAAAATGCAACATTGTTTCTAATGGAATATTGTCCCAACTCCCCTTTACAACCATCAATGTGTGCCCATTACAAGATGTGCTCTTAATTCAGGTCTCTGACTAAACTAGTCTCAACAAATAATGGTGGTCCACAGTTGATAAAGTGAAATCAACACGATGTGAAATATTTACATGTGAAATTTAAATCTGAAAAACACCCATGCAAGATTTAGAATGTACAAAGGTTATGTTTGTAGCATGGATGCGTTGGATAATTGTGGTCCCTGATGAACATTATATTTAATCAGTCCCTCGCACGCAAAATTCACAACATATTTGCATCACAGAAACAGCTAATACACTGCATAAAAAAAAAGTACTTACAGCTGATGATTCACAGCCAAACACCCAGAGGAGATCATCCAAGTCTCTCTCAGTCACTGTTTCATCCAGGGACACTCCCAACTGTCGAGGGAAAGGCAACATGTTAAACACAGAAACTCAAACTGAACTCCTCCAGAGCTCAACAGCTCTTCAACAAAACAGACTATTTGTACGCAGTTTAGTTGAGAGTCAAGGAGAATGTAACAGATGAAATTATGAAGGAAATATGGAAGCAAAGAAATAGTATGAAGACACTGTGGGAAGTTAAATTATGGAAAACCCAAAGATGTCTTTTGAATGCACTGTGACGAAGCTGCTCCTTTAACAAGGTTATACAGTTCTTGGCTTTTTTTTCCCCCAGAGAGGTGATAAACAACACAGACACCGAGAAGCCTGGAGGTGGAGGGTTTTATGGCCAATTTGATAATAGTTGAAAGCCTCTGCCTGAGGCACTATTTGTTAAGTTTAAAAGGAAACACTTACAGTTCTCCCAGCTCAGCTTTTCTCTGGTTTGGTTTTGTTTGGTAGTGTGAAGAAAGGCTGCTGGACCCAAAGAAGCAGGTCCAGGCTGGTACTCTCTCTCTCTCTCTCTCTGACTTATACCCTATTAAGAACATGCGTTTGATTTTTCATTTTGTACCAAGGGCTATTTCTGGGGATTGTTGCAAATATTTGGCACAGCATCATTAAATTGGGATAGTCTGTCGGGTTTTCGGATCGGATAAGTTATTTCATATTCTGTTTTCTGTTGTGTGTTTCATTCATTAATCTTGTAAATAAATTGTTTTGTTTGAAATGAAGTGGTTTGACCAGCGGATTTTCTCCTGGAATATCCACTGTACACCTGCTGAAAACAACTAGCAAAGGTAGAGTCTGGACTACCTTCTTGAAGTGTTTTGAGGGGCCTGGCCTGGTCCATAAAATGTAAACTTACAACTAATGAAGGAGCAGGGCCAATTAGAGACCGAAAAGGCAATGCGTGTATGCAGATGAAATGTTGGGGGGGTTTGGCATCTGTATTCAGAAAAAAAGGATGATGGAGACTGTGCCGTCAAGGAAGAAAATCGTGAAATACGGACCGGGATAAAATTTGAGAGGGAACAAATATGAATGTGTCTAGCATGTGAAAGAAAAACAGCAATTGTAATGAATGGATTTGGACATACTGCTGGGGTACGTGGTACTCAAACCCAGACTTCCTGGCCCAGAGGCAGGAACACTGAAACTGCACCAGAACCTTTGAATATCTTAGAAAGTAGGTGAATCACCAGACTCAGCTGAGACATCGTGAAGGAAGGGTGGAAACAGCAGAGGCTCTGTCCATCTTTTTGTTAATCCTTTCTGTCTTATGAGCACATAGCCAGAGAACTGCTAAAATTGCACTGTTGTCTAAGAGAAGAAATGAATGAACACAGCGTAATTACAGGCCATTATATGGGCAAGTTACAGTAGAATAAAATACTAGCAGATAATATAAATGAGTATTTAAAAGGATGCAGAATATCAAAGAAAGTCTTTGGGGATTTGTTAAGGTATCAGGTTATAGTCCAGCAGATTTATTTGAAACCACAAACTTCAGAGCATTGCTCCTTCTTCAGGTAGCTACGAAAATAAACCTGTTGGACTAGTGTTGTGAGATTTTTGACTTGTTCAACCCCAGTCCAACACCAGCACATAGTCAGCTGGAAACAAAGAATTTGTAAGAGATCTCAGTTACCTGTAAGAATAATAGGGTAGTTATGGTATGGAATTTTAATTTTCCAAACATGTACTGGGACTGCCACAAATGTTAAGTGCTTGGATGGAGAGGAATTTGTTAAGTGTGTAGAACAGAATTTTCTGATTCAGTACGTGGATGTACCTACTAGAGATGGAGTAAAACTTGACCTTCTTTTGGGAAATAAGGCAGGGCAAGTGACTGAGGTGTCAGTGGGGGGAGTACTTTGGGGCCAATGATAATAGTTCTATTAGATTCAAAACAGAGTTTGAAAAAGATAGACCAGTTCTAACAAGTTAAATTTCTAAACTGAAGAATGGCCAATTTTGATAGTATTAGGCAAGAACTTTCAAAAGTTGATTGGAAGTGGATTTTCACAGGTAAACAGATAGCTAAAAAGTGGGAAGCCTTCAAAAAAGAGAGTCAGGAGACAGTATGTTCCTGTTAAGGAGAAGGGTGGCAGGTGTAGCAATTGCTGGCTGACCAGAGAAATTAAAATTTTGGTTAAGAAAAAGAAGGAAGCATATGTCCGGTATAGACAGAGGAGATCAAGTGAATCCCCAGAAACTATAAAGACAGTAGAAGAATAGTTAAAGAAGGAAATCAGGAGGGCAAAAAAGAGACATGAGATAGAATCCGTGTGGAAGCAGGCCCTTAGACTCAACAAGTTCACACTTAGCCTCTGAAGAGTGACCCACCCACATCCATTCCCCATAGTTACCCCTGACTAATGCACCTAACCTACACATCCCTGAACACTATGAGCAATTTAGCATGGCCAATCCACCTAACCTGCACTTCCTCAGATTGTGGGAGGAAACTGGTGCACCCAGAGGAAAAGCACGCAGACACGGGGAAAATGTGCAAACTCCACACAGAGAGTCACCAGAGGTTGGAATCGAACGTGGGACTCTGGCATTGTGAGGTAGCAGTGCTAACCACTGTGCCACCATGCCATCCCAGCACCATAGCTTTGGCAAATAGGGTTAAGGAGAAACGAAAGGGATTCTACAAATGCATTAAGGAGAAATGGGTAAATAATTTGAGAAGATTTGTAGCTCAGGTTGACGATAAATCTGTAAGTTTGCTCGTTGAGCTTGAAGGTTTGTTTTCAGGTGTTTCGTCACTATACTAGGTTACATCATCAACGAGGGTCTCTGGTGAAGCACTGGTGGTATGTCCCACCTCTCTATTTTCGGTCCTGGTTTCTTAAGGTATGTGACGTCATTTCCGGTTCTTTTTTTCCAAGAGTAGAAAAGAGTAACCAGGGAGAGAATAGGGCCTCTTCGAGATCAGCAAAGCTGCCTAAGTGTGGAACCACAGGAGATGGGGGAGATACTAAATGAGTATTTGGCATCAGTGTTTAGTATGGAGAAGGATATGAAAGTTAAATAACTTGGGGAAATAAATAGCAACATCTTGAAAAATGTCCACATTACACAGAGGTGGTGGTGCTGGACATTTTAATAAATCCCTGGGACTTGATTAGGTGTACCCTAGAACTCTGTGGGAAGCTAGGGAAGCTGAGATTTATATAATTGATAGCCACAGGTGAGGTGCTGGAAAACTGGAGCTTGGCTAACATGGTGCCAATATTTAAGGAAGTTGGTAAGGAAAAGCCAGGTAACTATTGACTGGTGGGCCTGACATCAGTGGTAGGTAAGTTGTTGGCAGGGATCCTGAGGGATAGGATTTACATGTATTTGGAAAGCAGAGAACTGATTAGGGATAGTCAACACAGCTGTGTGTGTGGGAAATCATTTCTCATTAACTTAAGTTCAAAAAATTTACTTAAGTAATCACATGTAATAGAGGGAGAACTAGCCATTTGGATACAGAATGGGCTCAAAAGGTAGGAGACAGAGGGTAATGGTGGAGGGTTACTTTTCAGACTGGAGGCCTGTGACCAGTGATGTGCTGCAAGGATTGGTGCTGGGTCTACTGCTTTTTGTCATTTATATAAATGATTTGGATGTAAGCATAGGAGGTTTAGTCAGTAACTTTGCAGATGACATCAAAATTGGAGGTGTAGTGGACAACCAAGAAGGTTACGTTAGAGTACAACAGGATCTTGATCAGAAAGGCCAATGGGACAAAGATTGGCAGATAGAGTTTAATTTAGATAATTATGAAGTGCTGCGTTTTGGAAAGGCAGGATGTATACACTTAATGGACAGTGTTGCTGAAAAAAGAGACTTTGGAGTGCAGGTAGATATAATAGTGAAGGCGGCATTTGGCATGCTTTCCTTTATTGGTCAGTGCATTGAGTTTGGGGGTTGGGAGGTCGTGTTGTGGCTGTACAGGACACTGGTTAGGCCATTTTTAGAATACTGTATTCAATTCTGGTCTCCCTGCTATAGGAAAAAATGTTGTGAAACTTGAAAGGGTTCTGGAAAGATTTACAAGGATGTTGCTAGGGTTGGAGTGTTTGAGCTATAGGGAGAGGTTGAATAAGCTGGGGTTATTTTCCCTGGAGCATCAGAGGCCGAGGGGTGACTTCGTAGAAGTTTCTGAAATCATGAGGGGCATGGATAGGGTGAAGAGCCAAGCTCTTTTCCTCAGGATAGGGGTGTTCAAAACTAGAGGGCATGGGTTTAAGGTGAAAGGGGAAAGCGTATGCTTCCATACTACATAACTCCATGACTCTAAGATGTATCACTCCTCTTTTAGCATCCCCTCCATGCCTGGATGCAGAAGTAGTCACAGGCTAGCTTACAGGGTATCATCATTACCAACTCTGGAACCCACCCTGACCACATCCTCACCAACAGCAGTGTCTCAGCTGCTAGTGCCTTTTTATAGTTCAAATCATTAAAATGGAGAGCGGGCTCCTCCATTTTGAAAAGCCCTCTCCCTCACTTGTTTGCCTGAAGGTCCCACCAGCTGTTGTGTGTGTGTTGTGCAAGTGAGGGAGTGGAAGAAATAGAAGGAAAGAGAGAGAGAAAGATATAGAGTTATACAGCATGGAAACAGACCCTTCGGTCCAACCAGTCCATGCCGAACATAATCCCAAACTGAACTACTCTCACCTGCTTGCTCCTGGCCCATATCCCTGCAAATCTTTTCTATTTATGTATCCATCCAAATGTCTTTAAAATGTTCTAATTGTATCTGCATCCACCATTTTCTCAGGATATTCATTCCACAGGCAACCACGCTCTGTGTAAAACATTTGCCTCTTATGTCTTTTTAAAATCTCTCCTCTCAGCTTAAAAATATGGTCCCTAGTCTTGCAATCCCCCATACTAGGGAAAAGACAACTACCATTAACTATCTATATCTCTCAATATTTTATTAACTTTTATCAGATCGACACACACACACGCACGCACACACACGAAGGGAGAGACAGACAGAGCGATTCAAAGAAAACAGACAATGAGACATATACAGAGAGAAAGACAGACAGACAGAGAGAGAGAGAAGACCGAGAGAGAAGAGACAGACAGAGAGAGAGAAGACCGAGAGAGAAGAGACAGAGAAGAGAGAGAGAGAGAGAGAGAGAGAGAGAGAGAGAGAGAGAGAGAGAGAGAGAGAGAGAGAGAGAGAAAATGAATATCTATAAGAGATGAATATTTATATATTATTTATACAACTGATTGTCCCAAGGAGAACTATAATAAATGAGTGTTTAATGTATGTTGCTGACTTTTGGGCTGCATTTCAGCCTGACTGTGGGGTCTCAGAATCACTCATTGAAAATCTGAGCCTACCCTGACATTCAGTGACCCCGTTAACATAATAATCATTGCCAGAAATCCACAAATGTCCCTTTCTGAAAATGGCACCCAGAAAACCTTGTTCAAAATTGTCCACCGTCAACTCACCATACAGTTACCATATTCTCGAAGGTTAATCTGCCGTTGGGCACCCCTGTGAACGATCTCCTGGGTAGCCACACCACAGTGGATCTTCAAAGTGTCAAAAAATAATTCGTGCTGTACCTTATGCCCAGCACGTTTTAAACCTGTTTAAAAACAGATTCAGTCAGAATTGCTTTTGCTGACAAATTAATAAACAAATTTTACTGTGATTAGCAAGTCTCACCTTCAGCTAAAATTAAAATAGCGTTGTGCACACGCTTTGCTATGTGTTTCAGTCCATTCGGGCCATGATAAATAGCAAACATTGCAGCCATGTTGGCCAAAAGTGCCTGCAATTAGAAGGATCAATTTGGAGAATATACTTCTCAAGATAAATAGCAAACTAAAATATTTGTTTTGTCACAAAGAAGTCTGTTACACAATCCTATCTACAATACCTGAAATTACAAACTTGATTGAGAAACTACGCTCAGCCTTACATCATTTTACATTCCAAAGATTTCCATTCAAATAAAAACATCGATCTCATGTGCACTTTGTCTGGATTCCTGGAGTGTCAGACATTAACCCATGTCTATGAACATTTCTATACCATTGATAAACTTTGCTAGCTGAAATTCATGGCAGGGGCAGAGAGTAAAGGCATGTATAATTGCGACCATGCCGGGGAGGTGTGGGGGGGTGGGGGAGCAACAATAGGGCACTTCGGGAATTGGATGGCACAGGAAGTAGTAAGACAGAAGATGAAGGTAGGATGATGAGAGATAAAAAGAACAGGATGGGAAGGATGGATTCACATTAAGAAAACACTGTTGCTAAAAATAAATTAGTCACAGAACACTGTTGAGTTTTAAGTTCCCCTGTTGACCTGGCGGGACCTAAACTGACACAGATATAATGGGCCTTCTTCTTCAGTACTGCAAATGTCCTGTGACGTATATCTGTGGTATTCACTATGCTACTGTCTCCAGGTATGCTGTTAAGTAATATTTGATCATCCTTTCCTCACAATGCTATTCTTAACTATACTTAAGATTTACAATTGACATTAAATGTTGACAATTGAATAGAAGCCTCCCAAAGAAACACCCAGAACTGCATTTTAATGACAAGACAAGCAATTTCAAAAGTACGTCAGGACTTGTTGTTTGAGCTCTGCCTGTTTCTCAACATTTGTGAATCAAAGAAAATTTTCTGATTAGTTGTTCTGAAATATTAGAAAAAAAAGCATAAACTTTAAATGTTGTCTCAAACAGTTTTCCAGCATGTAAAAGCATGAAAAGGTGTACAGTCGATAGAAATATGTTTTATTTAGAGACTGAAGTAAAGAAACATAGCGAGGAATTTATTGTAGGAGAATCATACTGGACAATACCTTCATTTCTTTCTCCACAGCAGACCTACTCAGCCGCTTCAAAATTCTCTGCCCGCCTCCTTCTGAAGTTACTCATCTTTGTTGCAGCAAAACAGTTCAAAAGTTTCTGCAGCACCTTCCTGCTGTACTATATCCCTGTTCATCCTGACCACAAGTTTAAAGAGGAGGTGCATGTCCGCAGTCTTAAGGATCCTGAGATAGGCATCTAACATTAACTTTTCTACAGATTGAAATACATTCACTGAAGGTACTTGCCATGGGGTACAATTCTGATTATTAACTTGTTGTTTTAATTTTTTGCATTGATAGTCTTTTGCCACAATTTACCTGCACAGAATTTCTAAAAATGGACCTAACATCTGCTCAAACAAATTTGCTGGCACTTCTGTGGTTCCACATACTGCTGGTGGCCTGATCCATCTGTGCCATTGATTGAAGCAGGCTCAGGCGTATTAAAAGGGGGTCATCCTGGTTTCAGGTAAGCTTGGAGGAAAAGACCATCCTCAATTCTTCCTTCCCTCCACTTAGAAGGGAGGGTAGGATAGGGGAACTCAAGGACAATATGGGTTCTCCAAAGCAAGCTTCTTCATTGCATTATTTAAATCACAACTGCCACCCAATATTCAAAGCAATGAATTATTAAACTTCAAACACTTTATCCTCCTCTCAGACTCCACAGATACAGCTGCAGCACTATTTTTGAAATCCTTTTAATGAAAGTGTCCATTTTCTCTCCCGGTCCCTCATTTCTCTTCGCGAAAATATAATCCTTGACTCACCATGAGCAAACAGCAACTCTACTTCACAGGAAAACATTTGATTGCAGATTTTGCACTGACAAATATAATTTTAAAATCTTTACCCCGTTCAATGATTCGGCAGCATTGCAATTGATATCAGATTAAAACCCAGATTGTGTGATACACTAAATTGATCATTGGACCCATTGCAAATACATTTACGTTTGTTAGTCAAGCATGCACAGCTTTAAATCAAATGCTCCCTTTCACTATCTGACCAAGCTAAATCACTTCGGGCTACTTTAAAATAAGAAAAGTTATGTAACATAAACATTGTTTATTTAATGTGTACAGCAGACACACCTTTTAAAATTCTGTGGAGGGTGTAGTGAGTATACAAAAACATGCAAACAAGGGCAGGACTTGCACAATTAATGGTAGGGCCTTGGGTAGTGTTGTAGAACAAGACCGAGGGGTTCCGGGGCATAATTCTTTGAAATTTGCATTTCAGGTAAACTGGGTGGTTAAGAAGGCATTTAGCACACTTGTCATCATTGCTTAGACTTCTAAGTGTAAGAATCCTGACATCATGTTGAGGTTGTACGGACTTTGGTGAGGCCTCTTCTGGAGTACTGAGTGTATTTGTGGGTCACCCTGTTACTGGAAGTATATAACTAAGCTGGAGAGGGTTCAGAAAAGATTCATTAAGATGTGGCTGGAAATGGAGGGTTTGAGGTATAAAAATAGATGGAAAGACGTTTTTAAACCGGAGAGGAGTTTGAAGCGTAACCTTATTTAGGTTTACAAAATCATGAGATGCAAAGAGAATGTGAATAATAAGAGTCTTTTCCGTAGGCTGGAGGAAGATCAAAACTAGGGTGCATATTTTGAAGATGAGAGGAGAAAGTTTTAAAAAGGACATGAGGGGCAACCTTTTTTTTTACATAGAGTGGTTCATGTGTGGAATGAACTGCCAGAGAAAGTGGTGGATGCAGGTAGTTACAACGTTTAAAAGACATTTGGATAAGATCTTGTTTAGGAAAAGGTTTGGAGGGCCAAATGCAGGCAAGCTGGGACTAGTTTAGTTTGGGAACATGGTCAGTATGGACTGGTTGGACTGAAGCATCTGTTTCCATGCTGTATGGCTCGAGACAAACAGGGAACAAGGTCCTTTGAGCCTGCTTCTGATTTTAATCTCAATTCGACATTCATGTCAATACCCCCCATAATTTTTCATCCTCTTGGCCATCAAGAATCTATTTACCTCTGTCTTAAAAATATTTAAAGCATTCTGCATTCATTGGCATTTGAGGAATGGAGTTCGAAAGACTCTTACTAGTGTATTGATAATTCTGAACATTTGTTAAGAACTGCACAACCAGCATTAGCTTCTTTACATTCTTGGAGCTGTATGATTAACAAAAATAATTCTCAAATAAAGTGCAGTCCTATTTTTAAATTTGACAACATAATTTGCCAGTCAATCTTTTTCCAGTGCTATTGGCCAGCTTGTTATGAAATCACTGATGCTGTTGATTTTACCTGAGCTGTGCAAATGTTGCTGGTAGCTTTATCCCTCCTGATATGCTGTTCTCTCGTCTGTAGCGCAAGACGATACACCTCCTTTCCTGCAGCGTCCCTGAATAATACCAATCAAAACAACCAAAAAATAATCCTACAGCAGAAATTTCCAGTTACATCTTCAGTGTCATATTTGTTTCTCATGTCAAAAACGTACAATACATATCAATCTGGACGAGGTATTTAACAATACATTGGCCCAGAACGTGCTGCAGTGTGCTCCCATTTGTTAGATTGTCTTCCTCACCCTTCAACTCGAAGATTTTCTGCATCGTAAACTGCTGGAAGTGCGAGATGAGAACGGCAACAGGGCATCTGAGACCTTGATGACCGATGGGATCAACAATCTATCTCCTTAGCCAATGAGATTTAAGGATTGAAAAAGAAACAGAGGAAAGAGGAAAATAGGGTGAATTAGAGTCAAATCAGGTACAGAAAGCGAAATAAAGAGTGGGGAAAAAAGATTGGATTAGAGGAGAAAAAATAGCCAGAAAAGCAAGAAAATGATTTTAAAAAGTTAATTTTGAAAACCAAAGAACAATGTACTATATACAGGTTTTAGATTCAACAGTTTTTATTTTTCCCTTTCTGCCCTGGCGACATTATTTGACACTCCAATAAGTGGTTCCTTATGTTGTTAAGTATCTACCCCAAGTTACTGCAGTAAGCTTAATTGGTCATTAATGCACAAATACAGCAGTATTTTCAAATTTATGCAAGCCACTGAACACAACTCTGTGATACAGGTGTAAAGGCAAATATCTTGGGGTGGCACGGTGCCTCAGAGGTTAGTACTGCTGCCCCACAGCGCCAGGGACCTGGCTCAATTTCAGCCTCGGGCAACTGTCTGTGTGGAGGTTGCATATTCTTCCATGTATGTATGGGTTTCCTCCAGGTGCTCTGGTGTCTTCCCACAGTCCCAAGAGGTGTGGGTTAGGTGGATTGGCCATACCAAATTATCCAGTGTCCAGGGATGTTTAGGTTAAGTGGATTAGCCATGGGAATGCAGGGTTACAGGGATAGGGCAGAAGGGAATGAGTCTGGGTGGGATGCTATCTGGACAGTTGGTGTGGACTTGTTGGGCCAAATGGCCTGTTTCAACACTGCAGGGATTCTATGATTCCCAATAACTAAGTAACTAGGACAAGCTTGTATGGTGGAATTCTGTCATCAGTCGTTAATTAAATGTAGATAATCCAAATATTGCTAAAAAGAGAAACAATGACAAAATGTCTTGTCTTGCGCTCATCGGGACTGACAATACAACGAAAATAAGGGGGACAATAATTTATGCAGCAGGAGAAAAGTGTACTTATTGGTTGAACTATAATCCCATGTCACCCAGTGCTGTTCAGTAAAAAATGTAAAGTTTGAAATTTGAGTCTCTTTTTAGAAATGTTTACATTCTGTATGACCAAGTAATTATCTGTTGATAATACAAGGGACTTATTTCCCAAAAGGAAACTACAGGTTATGTCATGTGAAGTCAGAATTTTTTCCAGCTCATCACTGCATGCAATCATTCAATGGTATATTTTAGTTGGAAAACAAATTTATTTGAAGTTCATTGTTTCTAGTCCCATTCAACTTTCAGGAAATTCATGGGGTGCTAAATGAGGAGGTGATGGCCTAGTGGTGTTATTGCTAAACTATTAAACCGAACAGCTGTTGTTCTTGGGACTCCTGTTCAAATCCCACCATGGCAGATAGTAGAATTTGAATTTGTTAAGTATGTGGAATTGTGAATCTAATGGTGGCCACTACCAATTGTTTTGGTGCAGGGTTCGGGGGGCAGGGAGGAAGAAACCCATCTGATTCACCACTCTGCCATCCTCACCCATTCTGGCCTATGACTCCAGGTACATAGCAATGTGGTTGATTCTTCAACTGCCCTCTGAAATGGGCGAGCAAGCTACTCAGTTGTATCAAAAAACATAACTGTGATAACAAATATTTCAAATTTACTTTTCCTGAGGGATGTGAGTATATTCATGTCAGATATCAATAGATTTCTCATAATTTGGAGATGCTGGTGTTGGACTGGGATGTACAAAGTTAAAAATCACACAACACCAGGTTATAATCCAACAGGTTTTATTGGAAGCACTTGCTTTCAGAGCGATGCTCCTCCACCTGATGAAGGAGTAGCGCTCTGAAAGCTAGTGCTTCCAATAGATTTCTCGATATGAAAGACAAAGGGATATCAAAATACTCCAGAAAAGTGCCACAGAGCTGGAAGATCAGCCATGCTCTAGTTCAATGCAGTAACAAGCTTGAATGGCCTACTCCAGTTCCCATTTCCTATATTACTATGTATTTCAGACAATAAAAATGATTTTCATAAATCTGAAGGTGCCAATGACAATGTGCTAGTAATGCCATATGTTGCAGTTTAAATCCACTGGTCACTTCGCAAATTTCAGATCGTTGCTAAGACTTTTTAGATAGTGCACAATTTCTTTTAAGTGTATTCTTAGAAGGCATTGTCTTTATTTCTAATACAAATAGGAAGGTGGGGGTGCTGTTGTGCAGTACTGGTGTCCCTACATTCAAGCCAGGAAATTTGGGTTCAAGTTCCACCTGCTTCAAAGGTGCAGTTACATTTCTGAAAAGGTGTTTTGTAAAGCATCTACAAACTGGAAGCTTGTATTTTTCCAACAGTGGTAAGCCCACAGCTAAAGTTCCCATGTGTATAACGAATAGAAGCAAAATCACTCTCTAGACAATCGGGAGCTGTACACAGCATCAATTTCTACTACAACAATTTTTATTTATGTAGTGTCTTTAATGTAATAAAACATTCTAACTAATATTTTGTCCTTATGTTTTTACAACCCAAAGCTATACTTCCAGATATTTTGAGTTAAACGCTGAGTCTCCAAATGGTCGACAAACTTCATTGCCAAGTAGCCTGATATACTTCAGGAGTAGCTATGTGAACAATGTTATAAAGGGACTGCTAGCATCAGAATTACTACCTTCAAAAGAGGAAGTGGGTATGGGATATAACGAGGCTGGTCAGAACAGCTATTATTGGGGTAGCTGGTCAGTGCGGCGTGAAGCGGGAATTTGTGTCCACCGTGCCCCACTTCCTCATATTCAAGCAAGAATCCAGATACTAACCACCACTCAAACTTTTCACAACTGATTTTCACTCAAGTTCCTCTTGCTGAGGGAAATTTCAACCACACCCCATCAGGAGGAGAAACCTGATCCTACATTCCATCCCAAACACAGTATAAACAAACTGGCTTTCTCGGATTCCCCGACTGCCCTCACCCCTCTTCATCCTCCATTCCTTTCCTTCTCAAGATCCAGCTATCTCCCTTACCGTTTCACATGCTCAACCAGCACACTGAACAAACATTGTGTTTCTGCTGCACTTGTGCCAGTACAAAGGAGGTTATCATGCTCCCATGAGGGAACATGCATATTTTACAGGGATTTTGCTCAATTTATTGCCTCTCTGCTGAAGGCTAGGTCACATGGATATGGCACAAATTCCTGGAACTGGCATTCCCCTGTTTTGGTGACAAAATAAATCATTCTCTGTGCAAAAACAAAGGACAGCATCTCAAATTATGAAAGGCAAACCTAATCTGCACCTCAGCCCAAAAGTCAGACATGTTTGCATTATCCAGCAGATGTTGAATGTCAGCCACCAGAATTAGTAACCCAGACTGATATTTCCTCTCACAAACTAAACAGAAATTGCTGGAAAAGCTCAGCAGGTCTGGCAGCATCTCTGGAGAAAAATCAGAGTGTAGTGATAGTTCTGAGGAAGGCTCACCAGACGCAAAATGTTAACTCTGATTTCTCGCCAAGGATACTGCCAGACCTGATGAGTTTTTCCAGCAATTTCTGTTTTTGTTTCTGATTTCCAGCATTCAATCTCTTTTGGTTGCTATTTCCTCTCTCTTGCTCAGGTGTCCTGAGCTGAAGTGCAACACACCTGTTAATACTGGGGTTGAGATGAACTCATCCAAGACAAGAATTGAATCGTAGAATCCCTACGATGTGGAAGCAGGCCAGTAGGTTGAACAAGTCCACACCGACCACCCGAAGAGTGACCCACCCAGACCCATTCCCCTACTTTATTACTCTACATTAATCCGAACTAATGCACCTAACTTACATATCTCTGAACACGATGGGCAATTTAGATTAGATTAGATTAGATTAGATTACTTAGTGTGGAAACAGGCCCTTCGGCCTAACAAGGCCACACCGACCCACCGAAGCGAAACCCACCCATACCGCTACATTTACCCCTTACCTAACACTACGGGCAATTTTAGTATGGCCAATTCACCTGACCCTGCACATCTTTGGACTGTGGGAGGAAACCGGAGCACCCGGAGGAAACCCACGCAGACACGGGGAGAACGTGCAAACTCCACACAGTCAGTCGCCTGAGGCGGGAATTGAGCCCGGGTCTCTGGCGCTGTTAGGCAGCAGTGCTAACCACTGTGCCGCCGTGCCGCCCACAATTTAGTATGGCCAATCCACTTAACCTGCACATCATTGAACGCAGGTGAAAACCGGAGCACCCGCAAAAAACACACGCAGATACAAACTCCACACAGACTGGTGCCTGAGGCTAAAATCAAACCTGGATCCCTCGCGCTGTGAGGCAGCAGTGCTAACCACTGAGCCACCGTGCCGCCCTTGAATCTAGAATCTTTCAGGGACGCAGTTTAGGCCCATACTAGACATCTCCCAAATGCAATCTAGGGAAATGTGATTTTGTATCTTGTATGAGGATAGCAAATATCACCATGAAAACTGTTTTACCGTGACCTCTGAAAGGCAGCCAAAGGATTCAACTTCCTTTCACAGTATCAGCATCTTCAATTTTAAGGAAGCTCTTAAAATTCCTTTACTCAAGAGCTTCAACACCATCAAGAGTAAAGCACCTGCTTAATTGGCACCAACACCTCAAATGTTCACTCCCTCCATCACTGTTAGAGAGGCAGTAGTGTGTACCATCTACAAGATGTAGTATCCCACAAGGCTCCTTTGAAAGCACTTTTCAAATTCATAATCTCTACTACCTTAAAAGGACAAGGAAAACTGACACATAGAAAGCCATCACCTGCATCAATCCACACACCATCCTGATTTCAAACTGTATCTCTGTTCCTGGGACAATATCCTCGAACTCTCAACATTCCAGTGACCACAGGATGTTAAGAATGCAACTCACCACCTTCTCCAGGGTACTTCTGGATGGATTATCTTGCCATTGGTGCTCTTATTTCGATGAAATAATTTTATGAAATTAAACAATATTTGACTAAATTTCTGTAAATATTAGCACATACACACTGACGTCAACCTATGAGCAGAATGGAGGGACAGTCAAAGCTCTTGGAGACCGAGCTACATCCTATATTGAGGGCAACAAGTGCCATCATGTCTCCTTCAATATTAAATACATCAAATGTGGCAGTTATTCACAAGTTAGTGACCACGAATGGTGGAGATATTGTTTACTATCAATAGGTAAGCTTATTGTCAGGAGAAGGCAAGCAATAATACTTGCTGCTAATCTGTCTGCCTGAAACATTTATCCCAGTTCTTCCTTTGAAAGAAGTGACTCAGGAAGCTGGCAGCTCTTTAATGTATCACTCATGTGACTATTTCTCATGCGTGGCTGTGCATGTTAAACAGCTGGGAAGGCATCACTACCAAATGCTCTTCAGTGCTCTCACCATTTCCCTAAAAGCACATATTCTAGACGGATCTCCAAACAGTCTGCTTGCCTCTCGAATCTCCCTCTTGCTAAGATTTAAAAATAACAGTTCAAGATTTAAAGATAATACAGTACCCTTGGTACTAATCGAAAACTTCCCCATTATCACCACGTATTTACGTACCTTGTAACTCCGACCATTCTTCCCGGCATCAGTCTTACAAGGTTTTCTTTGACGGCAAAGAAAGCAGCATGTGGCCCTCCGTAGGAAAGTGGCACACCAAACCTCTGTGAGCTACCAAGCACGATATCAACTGCAAATTCTCCAGGAGGTCTCAGCACACACAATGCCAACAGGTCGGTCGCACAACATGTCAAGGCCTGAAAATAAAAGAAGAAAGATGTGACAGATGCAAAAAAAGCCTTTCAAATAAAATGACACTCTTCATTAAAATGGGGAGGAAAATTGACAGACTTACATTTCAAAATCTTGTCATTGCATGATTTATTAAATACTTGCGCAAATCAATAGATATTTGTCTGCATTAGGAACTGACACACCTAGTCACTTGGAAACCATCAAGCTATATTAGAGCTGGCATGGTATGGCATGGAACAGAATGATATTTAATGGCAAAACTCTCAGATGTGTTATTGTCATCTTTCTCTTTGGTTATGTTTTATATACCTTACTTTCTCCTGCTTTTGAACTGACTCACTAAAATGCAAAACAATCAGTAGCAATGTATGATAAACATCACCAACCATTCCAAGCCTAACAGGTTACAATCGCTCATGATTCTTATCATGTCCAAGCCTGCCGCTTGGAGAAAAGATACAGCTACTGATACACTGGCATCACCCCTGCTTACATACTCTGTCAAAGCGAGAGGTGCACAACAATCTAAATATATTATTTAGGAGCCAAAGTAGACCATTTGGTTCCACAAGCTTACTCTTGCATTCAAGATTATGGCTGATTTGTTTTCATTTCGAATTCTGCATTTGCATCTACCTCCAATAAACCTAGGATTCCCTTGCCTAACAAGAATTTATCCAAAAATTGAGGAAAAACAAATTCTCCTCACTTCGGTCCTAAAAAGGAGACACCCAATTTTTAAACAATGGCCCTTCGTTCTGGGCTGATCTCCAAGTGCAAACAGCCTTTCCGTGTCCACCTTGATTAGATTATTCAGAATCGTATCCACTACAATTGAGTCACCCCTCACTCTTCTAAATTTCAATGGAAACAAGCTCAGCCTATCCACTCTTTCCTCATAAGACAACTGGCTCACTCCAGGTATCAATCTCGTAAACCTCCTCCAAACTAACTTTACATCCCTCCTCAACTAGGAATCCAAAGCTGTACACAGTACACAGATGTGGTCACAACAATGCCCTGTATAAGTGGAGCATTATCTTTTCATTTTTTGTTCAATTCCTACCATAAGTGTATTTGACTTCTTAATTATTTCCTGTACCTGGCTACAACCTTCTCTGATTCATGCAGCAGAACAGAGGGTTCCCTCTGTACATCAGAATTTCACAATCAATCGCTGTTTAAGTATACTCTGCTTCTTATTCTTCCTGACAAAGTGAACAACTACACGTTTTCCCATACTGTACGCCATCTACCAGATTTTTGCTCCCACACTCCATCTTTATCTGTCTTCACATTCAGATTTTCCTTACAACAGAGTTCCCTACCTATTGTGGTAGTGAATTTAATTGCCATACTTTCGCTCCCATCATCTATTTGTATTGATGTAAGTTTTAAAAGGCTGAGACCCGAGGAGGACTTCTCTCTTCAATGTCCTACCAATCAGATAGAGACCCTTTTATGCATACTCTATTTCCTGCCAGGTAGCAAATCATCTCACCTTGCTATTTTGTATATGCAAGAAGTATGTGCAAAATCATTCTATATAGACAAAAGGAATTTTTACATGCATTGCATTCTTTTTCAGAAAAAATATGGAGAGCGCCAAATGCTGCTGCATCCCCATGGCAACACCCTGACCAATTAGAGAAAGAGAGGACTGCAGATGCTGCAGAACCAAGGCAAGAGTGTGGTGCTGAAAAAGCACAGCAGGTCAGGCAGCATCAGAGGAGCAGGAGAATCAACGTTTCTGGCATAAGCCCCTCATCAGGAATGAGGCTTGTGGGCCAGGGGCTGAGAGATAAATGGGAGAGAGGTGGGTTTGGCAGAGGAGAGCAGTGGGGGAGGAAAGGTAGGTGAGAATGTAATAGGTAGATGAGGGTGGGGGTCGGAGAAGGAGTACAGCAGATACATGGGAAAGGTGATGGACACGTTAGGAGGACGGTGATGAGTTGGAGGGTTGGGACTGGGATAATGTGGGGGTGGAGGGGAATATGAGGAAACTGTTGAAATCCACATTTATCCCATGCGGTTGCAGGGTGTCAAGGCAAAATATGAGACGTTCTTCCTCCAGGCGTCGGGTGATGGAGGAGGTTTGGCGATGGAGGAGACCCAGGATCTGCATGTCCTTGGCGGAGTGGGAGGGGAAGTTGAAGTGTTCAGCCATGGGTCGGTGGGGTTGGTTGGTGCGGGTGTCCCAGGGATGTTCTTTGAAATGATCCACAAGTAGTGTCCTGTCTGCCTGATGTAGAGGAGACCACAATCGGGTGCAACAGATACAGTAGATGACACTGGTAGAGGTAGTAAATTTCTGTCGGATGTGGAAGGATCCTTTGGAGCCTTGGACAGAGATGAGGGGAGTGGTATGGGCACAGGTTTTGCACTTCTTGTGGTAGCAGGGGAAGGTGCCGGAAGTGGGTGTGGGCTGGTGGTTGGTGGTTGGTGGGGGGAGCGGGGTGGATCTGACGAGGGAGTCACAGAGGGAATGGTCCCTCTGGACAACTGAAAGGGGTGTGGAGGGAAATATATCTCTGGTGGTGGTCTCCATTTGTAGGTGGCGGAAGTGGCAGAGGATGATGCGATGTATGCAGGGATTAGTGGTGTGGAAGGAAAGGACGGGGGTGGGGGGTGGTGTATTCCTTGCTGCATTGGGAGGGGTGGTGTTCAAGGACGGTGGTGCGTGAAGTGGAGGAGAAGCACTGGAGGGCATTGTTGACCACATGAGAAGAAAAACTGAACTTGGAAGGAGGAGGCCATCTGGGATTTTCGAAAGTGGAATTGGCCAGATGCGGCAGAGGAATTGGGAATAAGGGATGGCAGGAGGTAGGGTAGGAGGAGATATAGTTTAGGTAGTTGTGGAAGTCAGTGGGCTTGTAGTAGATTTCAGTGGTTAGTTGGTCGCCGGAGATGGAGAGGTCCAGGAAGGGGAGGGAGGTGTCCGAGATGGTCCAGATGAATTTGAAGTCAGGGTGAAAGGTATTGGTAAAGTTGAAAAACTGTTCAACCTCCTCATGGGAACACGAGGTATCGCCGATACAGCCATCGGTATAGCAGAGGAACAGATGGGGGCTGGTGCCGGTGTAATAGCTGAAGATGGACTGTTCCATGTACCCGACAAAGAGGCAGGCGTAGCTGGGTCCCATGTATTGTCTGAGAATTCAGGTTGATAGTTAACTGTTCTTGCTGCATCTCCATTTCAATTATGGTCTAACCACTCAGCACCCTCTCCTCATTCTATTTTAAATGGTGTCCCTTTTCTCAAGGAGAAAGTGAGGTCTGCAGATGCTGGAGATCAAAGTTGAAACTTTATTGCTGGAACAGCACAGCAGGTCAGGCAGCATCCAGGGAACAGGAGATTCGACGTTTCGGGCACAGGCCCTTCTTCAGGAATGAGCAGAGAGTGTTCAGCAGGAGAAGATAAAAGGTAGGGAGGAGGGACTTGGAGGAGGGGCGTTGGAAATGTGATAGGTGGAAAGAGGTCAAGGTGAGGGTGATAGGTCGGAGTAGGATGGAGGCGGAGAGGTCAAGAAGAAGACTGCAGGTCAGGAAGGCGGTGCCGGGCTGGAGGGATTCGGCTGAGACAAGGTGGGGGGAGGGGGGATGAAGAAACTGGTGAAGTCCAAGTTCATCCCCTGTGGTTGGAGGGTTCCCAGTCGGAAGATAAGACGCTCCTCCTCCGACCGTCGCGTTGTTGTGGTTTGGCGGTGGATGAGTCCAATGACCTGCATATCCTCGGTGGAGTGGGAGGGGGAGTTGAAATGCTGTGCTACAGGGTGGTTGGGTTGGTTCGTTCGGGTGGCCCAGAGGTGCTCTCTGAATCGCTCCGCAAGTAGGCGGCCTGTCTCCCCAATATAGAGGAGGCCACACCGGCTGCAGCGGATGCAGTAGATGATGTGGGTGGAGGTGCAGGTGAATCTGTGGCGGATATGGAAGTTTCCTTTGGGGCCTTGGAGAGAAGTGAGGGGGGAGGTGTGGGCGCAAGTGTTGCACCTCCTGCAGTTGCAAGGGAAGGTGCCGGGAGTGGAGGTTGGGTCGGTGGGGGGTGTGGATCTGACAAGGGAGTCGCGGAGGGAGTGGTCTCTACGGAAAGCTGATAGGGGAGGGGAGGGAAATATATCCTTGGTGCTGGGGTCTGTTTGGAGGTGGCGGAAGTGACGGCGGATGATGCGCTGTACATGGAGATTGGTGGGGTGGTAGGTGAGGACCAGTGGGGTTCTGTCCTGGTGGCGGTTGGAGGGGCGGGGCTCAAGGGCGGAGGAGCGGGAAGTGGAGGAGATGCGGTGGAGGGCACCGTCGACCACGTCGGGGGGGAAATTGCGGTCCTTGAAGAAGGAGGCCATCTGTGTTGTACGTATTTTGAACTGGTCCTCCTGGGAGCAGATGCGGCGGAGACGAAGGAATTGGGAGAATGGGATGGCGTTTTTACAGGGGGCAGGATGGGAGGAGGTGTAGTCCAGGTAGCTGTGGGAGTCGGTTGGTTTGTAGTAGATGTCCGTGTTGATTCGGTCGCCTGAGATAGAAACAGAAAGGTCTAGGAAGGGGAGGGAGGAGTCCGAGACTGTCCAGGTGAATTTGAGGTCGGGGTGGAAGGTGTTAGTGTAGTGGATGAACTGTTCAACCTCCTCGTGGGAGCACGAGGTAGCGCCGATACAGTCATCAATGTAGCGAAGGAAAGGATGGGGGGTGGGGCCAGTGTAGTTGCGGAAGATGGATTGTTCCACATACCCTACGAAGAGGCAGGCATAGCTGGGGCCCATGCAGGTGCCCATGGCTACTCCTTTTGTTTGGAGAAAGTGGGAGGATTGGAAAGAAAAGTTGTTCAGGGTGAGGACCAGTTCGGTCAGTCGAAGGAGGGTGTCGGTGGAAGGGTACTGGGTGGTACGGCAGGAAAGGAAGAAGCGGAGTGCTTTGAGTCCTTCGTGATGGGGGATGGAGGTGTACAGGGACTGGATGTCCATGGTGAAGATGAGGCGTTGGGGACCGGGGAAGCGGAAATCCTGGAGGAGGTAGAGGGCGTGGGTGGTGTCACGAACGTAGGTGGGGAGTTCTTGGACTAATGGGGACAGGACCGTGTCGAGGTATGCCGAGATGAGTTCGGTTGGGCAGGAGCAGGCTGAGACGATGGGTCGTCCGGGGCAGTCAGGTTTGTGGATTTTGGGCAGGAGGTAGAAATGGGCGGTGCGGGGTTGTGGGACTATGAGGTTGGAGGCGGTGGATGGGAGGTCCCCTGAGGTGATGAGGTTATGGATGGTCTGGGAGATGATGGTTTGGTGGTGGGGGGTGGGGTCATGGTCAAGGGGACGGTAGGAGGAGGTATCTGCGAGCTGGCGTTTGGCCTCAGCGGTGTAAAGGTCAGTGCGCCAAACTACTACCGCGCCTCCCTTGTCAGCTGGTTTGATGGGGAGGTTGGGGTTGGAACGGAGGGAATGGAGGGCTGCGCGTTCCGAGGGTGAGAGGTTGGAGTGGGTGGGAGGGGTGTGGGAGTTCAGGTAGCGGTTAATATCACGGCGGCAGTTTGCTATGAAGAGGTCGAGGGCAGGTAGGAGGCCAGCACGGGGTGTCCAGGTGGACGGGGTCCCTTTTCTCAAGCCTATTTGTGGTACCCCAATTCTGATGAGTCCAAGACAAAAAATGTTCAATGTCTAGTCTCTTTTTAGCAATGTTTAATATGTTATCCTTACCACCACAGGCTTCCCACAATAAATTTTGATGTGGCTGCTATCGAATGCCTTCTTGAAATCAAAATTAGAGTATGTGTACAGACTCCCCTTTATTCTCAGCATATTACTCCTTCATATAATTTGGAGAAATTGATTACACATGACTTTACCCCCGTCAAAACCAAGTTGACTCTCCTGATTACCTGAAGTTTATTTAAATGCACAGTTATAATCTTTTTAAATGATTGATTCTAACATCTTCCACATCACAAACATCATACTAACTGGCCTATAGTTTCCTCTTGGAAAGAGGTCTATATTTGCTATTTTACACAGTCTGTTGGAATCTTTCAGGAATCCAATGAATTTTGGAAAATTAATATTAATGCATTGATATCTTTTTAAGACCCTGACTCTCATGAGATCTGCTACAGTTTATTATAAACTGCAGACGAATTCTGATCATCATTTTAAGTTCTGTTGGTTAATAGTTTATAATGTTTACATAAACATCTAATCCACTTAATTTTTCCACCCAAGTTCAGAATAACGTTTCATGGTTCAGTCATGGTTTACCTCGGGTTTTATCAATCATCCTGGACGCTATAATTTCTTGTCATGTTTTGATAAGTTCAGAGATAAGTTCTGTTTAAGCAATCTGATTTGTTTTAATATATCCAAATCATGCCTCAGGCATTAAATTTTAAAGCTCTTTCCACATTTTCAGCAATATATTTTGGACAAAAAGAACTACACCTACAAGCACTGCCCCCAGTCATCACAACCTTCCTAATATTTCATGACTCTTTTAGTTTACAGCTCTATGTTTGACATTGAATTTAACTGCCTCCATAATCTCCATGCGTGAAACATCATGCGTTGCTTCATTCCCCCATTCCATGGTAATATTCAGTAAATTATTGATATCATGGAAATTGTTGTCTCGGCATTTTTGAGCGTGTTGACAAAGTTTATTTTTCTTTTAGGAAGGCCTTACTATTAAACATGTGACTGCAATGCAATGCAAAACCTGGCTTTAAAGGAATCGTGTGGGCTAACTGATTACAGGCTATGGATCAGTGGTGCTGGAAGAGCACAGCAATTCAGGCAGCATCCGACGAGCAGCAAAATCGATGTTTCGGGCAAAAGCCCTTCATCAGGATTTATTCCTGATGAAGGGCTTTTGCCCGAAACGTCGATTTTGCTGCTCGTCGGATGCTGCCTGAATTGCTGTGCTCTTCCAGCACCACTGATCCAGAATCTGGTTTCCAACATCTGCAGTCATTGTTTTTACCTGATTACAGGCTATAACAGTTCAGAACAGAATGAACACAATCGAATTGTCAAGCTCTTTAAGGCAGTGAGCACCTTTTCGCTAGAATGAATAAACATGCTACTCATGTTAACAGGAAGATTCCATCCAGACACTTCAGATGCTACAGAGCCTCGAGGTGACCAACACAGTCTGCAATGCTAATTTCGCCAGTGTTTAACACAAGACGCCATCTTGGTAATGGAGCCAGAAGCAGCACAAGCAATTGCTCCACAGATAATTGTTAAGAGGCTGATGAACATTTAAATTTCTTGCTACCACTCATGAAAGAGGCTGCAACGCATTTTAATGGCTAACACTTCAACTAAGTTCAATTCACTTTCCAAATAGTGATCAAGCCAGCAGATTGCACAGTATATTGAGCATTAGGTACCACCATTTTCAACTTTCACGAAAATATAGAAAATAGGAACAGGATTAGACCATTCGGCCCTTTGGGCCTACGCTACCTTTCATTATGATCATGGCTGGTCATCCAAATCAATATCCTGTTCCTGCTTTCCCCCCCATATCCTCTGATCCCTTTAGCGCAAAGTGCTGTATCCAATTCAATCTTGAAATAATAGAATGATTTGGCCTCGATTGCTTTCTGTTGCTGTGAATTCTCAAGAATTTTCTCTGCATCTCAGTCCTAAATGGTATAGATTGTGACCCCTGGTTCTGGAACTCCCCTGTGTCAGGAACATCCTTCCAGCATTTACCCTGTTGAGTCCTGCCAGAATTTTATAGGTTTTCTATGAGATTCCCCCAATGCCAAAGTATATATCGCATGTACTCAAGTAACAGCCAAATTTTTTTGACAACTTTTTCAGGTTAAAAATTTATGGGGTCGACAATTTCATGGATACTATTTTTGAGGGGCTGAAATTCATGCCCATCAATATTCATACCGTATCATTAGCAGAAGCCCAATTGATCACTAAACAAATAAAGAGAAAAATAATGAATTGTATTAGTTCTGAAAACCCGGACTGGAAGACCGGGAGCAGAGTGGAACAACCAACAGACTGGAAAGCCGGGTTGGGATGTGACGGCCAGCACTCTGACTCATAAATGTTGATGTGTTATCTGTGAAGAACTAGGGTCAACCTTTACATGAGCTGTATGGAAAATTCCAGGTTATTTGGCCAAAAATAGGGAGTCGACTTTTACATGAGATCGACTATTATTCAAGTATATACAGTATGTCTGTTTGAGCACCTGTCAGCATATTTAAATTACAGCTGTAGATAAGATCAGATTCCAAATCAACATAAATAAGCAAAATGCTGCAGTTGATGGAAATTTGAAAAAGGACAAAAAGGACTACAGAAACTCAGCTGGTCTGGCAGCGTCTGTGGAAAGAGAAAGAGTTAATATTTCAAATTGATGACGACAATGAAAGGTTATCAATCTGAAACCTTAACTCTGTTTCTCTCTCTGTAGACATGTAGTTGGAAAGGCAAGGACTGATTAGGGATAGTCAACATGGCTTTGTGCGTGGGAAATCACATTTCACAAACTGCACTGAGTTTTTGAAGAAGTAACAAAGAGGATTGATGAGGGCAGAGTGGTAAATGTGATCTATGTGGACTTCAGTAAGGCGTTTGACAAGGTTCCCCATGGGACACTGATTAGCACGGTTAGATCTCACGGAATACAGGGAGAACTAGCCATTTGGATACAGAACTGGCTCAAAAGTAGAAGACAGAGGGTGGTGATGGAGGGTTGTTTTTCAGACTGGAGGCCTGTGACCAGTGGAGTGCCACAAGGATCGGTGTTGGGTCCTCTATTTTTTGTCATTTACATAAATGTTTTGGATGCAAGCATAGGAGGTACAATTAGTAAGTTTGCAGATGACACCAAAATTGGAGGCGTAGTGGACAGCGAAGAGGGTTACCTCAGATTATAACATGATCTTGACCAGATGGGCCAATGGACTGAGAAGTGGCAGATGAAGTTTAATTCAGATAAATGCGAGGTGCTGCATTTTGGGAAAGCAAATCTTAGCAGGACTTATACACTAATGGTAAGGTCCTAGGGAGTGTTGCTGAACAAAGAGACCTTGGAGGGCAGCTTCATAGCTCCTTGAAAGTGGAGTCGCAGGTAGATAGGACAGTGAAGAAGGCGTTTGGTATGTTTTCTTTTATTGGTCAGAGTATTGAATACAGGAGTTGGGAGGTCATGTTGTGGCTGTACAGGACATTGGTTAGGCCACTGTTGGAATATTGCGTGCAATTCTGGTCTTCTTCCTATTGGAAAAATGTTGTGAAATTTGAAAGGGTTCAGAAAGGATTTACAAGGATGTTGCCAGGCTTGGAGGATTTGAGCTATAGGGAGAGGCTGAACAGGCTGGGGCTGTTTTCCCTGGAGCGTCGGAGGCTGAGGGGTGACCTTATAGAGGTTACAAAATTATGAGGGGCATGGATAGGGTAAATAGGCAAAGTCTTTTCCCTGGGGTCGGAGAGTCCAGAGCTTGAGGGCATACGTTTAGGGTGAGCGGGGAAAGATATAAAAGAGACCTAAGGGGCAACTTTTTCACACAGAGGATGGTACCAGTATGGAAAGAGCTGCCAGAGGAAGTGGTGGAGGCTTTTAAGCAACATTTAAGAGGCATTTGGATGAGTACATGAATAAGAAGGGTTTGGAGGGATATGGGCCGGGTGCTGGCAGGTGGGACTAGGTTGGGTTGGGATATCTGTCGGCATGGATGGGTTGGTCTGAAGGGTCTGTTTCCATGCTGTACCCATCTCTATGACTCTATCAGTTTCACCAGCAGTTCTTGTTCTAATTTTAAACACAACAGTGCCCATTCCCCAAACGACTCCCAACATTTTTCCCCACTCACTCCGTTTTGATGTGCGAGGTCAACAAGTTCAGCAAAGTCTTCAACTCTTCCCTCACTATCGGGATACTGGAACAGCACACCACTGATATCTTTCCTGCTGAAATCCATCTCATGGGGCAACTTCAACTCTGTTGTAACTCCTATGTAACTGGAAAAATTAAGAAATAATTATTTGCATGGTGGTTTTAGAAAGACTTGCTGCTCTCAAGCATGCTGTCCAATTTAATACACCATCTAATCTTTGGCCAACAGACATTCAAACACCACCACATGGCAGGAAATCCGGTCTTCTGATGCAATCATGGAGTTATTTTCAAGGGGACTTCTCAAGATGGCGAGGGACAGTGCAATGCAAAATGGTTATGAAATCCAGATCTTAAGACAGCAAGTGAATAACCAATTTTTGAAGGACAGTAGAAACCAAGAAGCAAGAAAGAAAATGGCTACAAGACAGGGATGAGCAGATGGCTAGACGAGATTGCTCTGAAAACGTGGAGCAACACTACAAAGAGATTCGAGGACAGTGGAGTTTCATGAAGATATGAGAAGGGAGTATGCTTCTTTTGCATTAAGGCAGTGTCTTCTAGTTTTTGACCCTTCCATCAATGGAACAGTTTTTCTCTATTTCCTCTGTCCACCCCTGTGATTTTCACCAGCTTGACCAAATCTCCTCTCAAACTTCTCTTCTCAAAGAAAACTACTTCAGTGCCTTCAATCTATGTCAAACTCTCTAATCTTTGCAACCGTTTGTGAGAATCTGTTTTGTACCTTCTCGAATCCTATCACATTCCTCTTAACATCTGGTGCCCACAATTGGACACTCCAGATAACGCAGAATCAATGTTTGGCAAGTTTCATCATACTTTCCTTGTTATTGTATCTAGTACCTATATTTGTAAATATCATCATCCCATGCGGCATTTTAACCAACTGTTGGGCCAACCTCAATTTATACACATATATTCCCAGGTTTCTCTTGTCTTACTCACTGATTACATTACATTACAGTGTAGAAACAGGCCCTTCGGCCCAACAAGTCCACACCGACCCGCCGAAGCGAAACCCACCCATACCCCTACATTTACCCCTTACCTAACACTACGGGCAATTTAGCATGGCCAATTCACCTGACCCTGCACATCTTTTTGGACTGTGGGAGGAAACCGGAGCACCCGGAGGAAACCCACGCAGACACGGGGAGAACGTGCAAACTCCACACAGTCAGTCGCCTGAGGCGGGAATTGAACCCGGGTCTCAGGCGCTGTGAGGCAGCAGTGCTAACCACTGTGCCACCGTGCCGCCCACCACTGTTAACTTTGTTGCAAGTTACTGTCTCTAAAAGTGTTTCACTAGCTCTCTAACCTGGAGGTTTTCAGTTTATCCTTGCATTGATTTATGTGCAAGGCTGGGAACATTTACAATTCTCCAGCCTTCTGGTACAATCTCTGTATCGAAGGAAGATTGTAAGATTATGGGCAGTACCTCTGCAATTTTCACCCTTACTCCCCTCAGCATCATCAAATGAATCCCATTCTGTCTTGGGAATTAATCAACTTTAAGTTCAGCCAACCTTTAATAATATCTCCTCTTTATCAATTTATAGTCAATCTAATATTTCAACTACTTCCTACTTCATTGAGACTTTGACACAATCCTCTTCCTTCGTCAACACCTGTACAGAAGGCTCAATTTGCCACTTAGCCATGCCGTCTATTTTCATCCATAGATTTCACTTTTTGTCTCTAGTTAGCCCCACCTACTCCAAATACCTTTTTACTCCTTATGCGGCCATAGAAGAATTTATATTTCTTTTTCTGTCAGCTGTCAGTCTTTTCACATATTCTGACTGCACGCATCTTATGTCCTATCTGACTTACCCTCAAATTTCCATTTTCAGCCTGTGACTGCTAATATTATTCATTTGACATCAGTCAAATCCACACTTTATTTGCCTCACCTTACTCTGCCTATTTTAACAATCAGAAAACACCAGCACTGGTTGGAACACGTCTTCCCCATGTAGGACTGTAACTTGACTTCAATCAAACCATTTGTGGGCGGCACGGTGGCACAGTGGTTAGCACTGCTGCCTTGCAGCGCCTGAGACCCGGGTTCAATTCCCGTCTCAGGCGAACTGACTGTGTGGAGTTTGCACGTTCTCCCAGTGTCTGCGTGGGTTTCCTCCCACAGTCCAAAGATGTGCAGGTCAGGTGAATTGGCCATGCTAAATTGCCCGTAGTGTTAGGTAAGGGGTAAATGTAGGGGTATGGGTGGGTTGCGCTTCGACGGATCGGTGTGGACTTGTTGGGTCGAAGGGCCTGTTTCCACGCTGTAATGTAATCTAATCTAATCTAAACCATCTCCACTATTAGGAAAGGTGGGTATACAGATGAGGGTACAGTTAATCTAGAAACTTGTACAAAATCAGTTTCCAGCAGTGGTAAGTGAAAAAATGTGGTAGCAGAAATGTAAAGGAAGGATGGCATTGGCTCAGGACTGAAAAAATGTGACGCTATAACATACATTCCAATACGAAAGAAACATTCCAAGAGATAGAATAATGATGCATGGTTAACCAGAAGTTAAACATGATGTGATGTAAACTGTATGAATCAGAAACCTGGTGGTTCTCTATGTGTCAGAATTAATAACTGACATACAAGCATTCCTGTGGACATGGTGTTCTCTTTTTTTTGATGCCAGTCTTCACAGTGAATGAATTTTTGTGCAATGCTAATGATTTTTTTGTTTATTTTGAATGATTTTCGACATAGCAAGGTAAATAATGAGATTTCCTGATTTGTTAGAGGGTTCTGGAACTTGGTTTATTTAAACTTTGAGTTTACAGAGGGAGACCTTTTGTTTCAGTTTTGAGTTTCAAGCAGTCCTCAGTCTAGGATGGCTGTGCGGACCTGTGCTCCTGAGAAGGGATGGGTATATAGTGAATGAGGAGAAAGTGAGGTCTGCAGATGCTGGAGATCAGAGCTGAAAATGTGTTGCTGGAAAAGCGCAGCAGGTCAGGCAGCATCCAGGGAACAGGAGAATCGACGTTTCTCCCAGGAAGAAGGGCTTATGCCCTCCTCCAAGATTTTCATTTCTCCGGCCCCCAATGCCTCATCTTCACCATGGACATTCAGTCCCCGTACACATTGATTCACCATGGCGAAGATCTCCAAGCCCTTTGTTTCTTCCTCTCTCTCACCGTCCCAACCAGCACCCTTCCACTGACAATCACATCCGCCTGGCTGAACTGGTCGTCACCCTCAACAATTTCTCCTTCCATTCCTCCCATGTCCTCCAAACCAAAGGGGTAGCCATGGGCACCTACACTGGACCCAACTATGCCTGCCTCTTTGTCAGATATGTGGAACAGTCCATTCTCCGCAGTTACACCGGCACCACCCCCTACCTTTTCCTCTGCTACATTGATGACTGTATCGCCGGTGCCTCGTGCTCCCATGAGGAGGTTGAACAGTTCAACAACTTCACTAACACCTTTCACCCCGACCTCCAATTCACCTGGACCATCTCAGACACCTCCTCCCCTTCCTGGACCTCTGCATCACCGTCTACGGCAACCGACTAACCACAGACATCTACTACAAGCCCACCGACTCCCACAGCTACCTGGATTACACCTCCTCCTACCCTACCTCCTGTAAAAACGCCATCCCTTATTCCTAATTCCTCTGCTTCTACTGCATCTGTTCCCAAGATGACCAATTCCACCTCAAAGTCCCAGATGGCCTCCGTCTTCCATGATTGCAATTTCCTTTCCCATGTGGTTGACAATGAACTTCAGCACATCTCCTCCACTTCACGCACCACTGTCCTTGAACACCACCTCTCCCAATGCAACAAGGACAGATCCTCCCGGTCCTCACCTTCCACCCCACCAACCTCTGCAAACATCACATCATCCTCCACCACGTCCGTCACCTCCAAACTGACCCCACCAAAGATATATGTCCCTCCCTACCCCTATCAGCGTTCCGGAGAGACCATTCTCTCCGTGACTCCCTGGTCAGATCCATACCCCCACCAGCCCACATCCCACTCCTGGCACCTTTCCCTGCCACCACAGGAAGTGCAAAGTCTGCGCTCACACCAGTCCCCTCACCTCCATCCAAGGCCCCATGAGATCCTTCCACATTTGTCAGAAATTTAGCTGTACCTCTATTAATATCTGCTACTGTATCCATTGCACTCTGTGTAGTCTCCTCTACATTGGGGAGACAGGACATCTTCTTGCGGATTTTCAGAGAACATCTCTGGGACACCTGCACCCACCAACCCCTCCGCCCCGTGGCTGAACATTTCAACTCCCTCTCCCACTCCGTCAAGGACATGCAGGCCCTGGGCCTCCTCCACCGTTACCACCAGATGCCTGGAGGAAGAACACCTCATTTTCTGCTTTGACACCCTGCAACCACACGGGATAAATGTGGATTTCAACAGCTTCTTCATTTCCCCTTCCCCAACACTATCCCCAGTCCCAAGCCTCCACTCGGCACCGTCCTCCAGACCTGTCCATCACCGCCTCCTCTGATCTATTACCTTCTCCCTTACCTTCATCCACCCATCGCTTTCTCAACTATCCACGCTGTACGAGTCTATGACTGTACAAGTTAGAAAAAAAAACACAGATGCTGGAAATCAGAATCAAAACCAGCCATGTCCAGTCCGTTTGCCGCACTCTTGCCCTCATCCTGGGGAAGCACAAACACTGCTACATAGTTCAGAGAAGTGTCCCCTCTATAGTCGAAGTAGTAAACTAATCACCGTAATCTCAGCAAATAAGGAAGCAATCACTTGGCTCCGGGGACTTGGTTTGGTTTAGTTAAGAGAAAGAGTGAGTGTGATAGAATGAGATAAAATTAATAATTTCAAAAAGAAAAACAGGTCAAGGTAGAGCCACAAGGTATCCACACGTAAGGCATTGAATATTGAATGCACAAAACAGTCTCTGTAAATAAGTCATTTTGAATTGTTTTAGATGCTCAGAGCATGCATTCAAATTGAAGTTTTTAACCGGAAACTGCCAATGTGTTACAGAGTGAGGTAAGACAGAGAGAAGCAGATTTGCAGAGAATGGTTCACTGGTGATTTCAAAAAGGTCGAGGACAAAGAGGGAGGAGGCAAAGGTTAAAAAATTTAAGTCTTATCCCTTTTGGCAGGAGAAATATAAAGTAATTCCATTCAGGTGAACTGGGATTCAGACAGTCCATACACTCGTCCTTTGGCAGTCCTTATACCTTACTTAGCAGATGGGTTCTAGCAGCTGGACTTTGCTGGGCAGATTGGTGGAGTGTAGCTTGCTAAGTTCCAAACCAAATCAACTTTAAACAAGGCAGCCTCACAGTGATAATGGACATGTGGAAGTCCACATGGGAAACTGTTGCTTCTTGTTGGGTCCTATTTCTCATTTGGATTTACTTAGCTAGTTATCAAATATAAAATTACAGTACAAGTTTGTCCTTTGAAAGTGACATTTGTTTATAAAAGGAAAGATGGATCTTACGTAGGTTCAATGGGTTTTATAGATAAATACCAATCTACATTTATGAAATATTTCAATTAATCTAGGCTAGGTTCTTTGTCAGGGAAAGGACAGAATAACTTACATAAAATACGCAATTTAAAGATTTACATACTTTGCTCTTGTCTGCACAACAGCTATTGTCTGAGGATGACAACGAGCGTCCACAAAGAATTTTCTTCGCTTATTGTGTCTAACCAAAAAAAAAGAAAAATTATGGAACGTTAAAAGACAGCAATTTTCAGTTTAATAATATTTGGTTTCAACTGTGAGTCATTAAGTGGGAAATGCTCTAAAATAGAAACTCGGAGGTGTTTGGCTTTAACGGAAACTAATTTATTGCTTAATCATAGGCCAACACAGACTAACTTCCATACACTGAGTGAGTCAAATAGTTTGTGGGATGACATGATAGCACTATTACCGATTTATTATGGACCAAACTGCACCCTCCTGTCCCCTGTAAGCTTTTTAGCCTCTTCCTTAAGTGTAATCCTCAGCTGCCCGTTGCCCAATTCCCATTTCCATATGGGGGGCACACATCCTCTATCAAAAGGGTTACGGGGCCTTATTTTCAGCTTGTATTTTTTTAAACTTACTCCCTCGATAAAGTCCTAAAGTCGGGCTACTGCTAACATTAAAGCCGCAAAGCAAGATCAAAGTTAATCCCAATCCTCAATGTTTGATCCTGCCGGCTGCAAAGCAGCTTTCCCTTTTCAAATTCCAGCTACAAAAGCTCCCAATTCTCACTCAAATCCATGTCCAGCCGTTTCTTCACAAATCCTGACAATACCCCGGGGACCTCTATAGATCCTACCCATCATACCTTCCCTTCACAATCCTAACTTCCTGCACTCTCTATAGATCTGTCTCAAATAAAAAGGTCTCCCTTCGAGCCACAGATCAAAATTTATTGCAGGGAAGGTAGAGGTAAGTAAAATCAATTGCAATGGATAAAGTACCTTCACAAAGCAAGCTAAAATTACATTTTTCACTGTCTTAATAGTTCACAGTTGGAACTTCCCCTTTGAAGCCACGCGAATTGCTGGAAGAGATTGACTCATCTTAAAGGAGATGCACTGTTAACAGCTTGAAATTGGGGAATTTCAACAAAAATCAACCAACTCTCACCTGTGGCACAGCTGCATTGCCTCGGCGGCAGCTGTTCCTTCATCCAGTAAAGAGGCATTGGCCACATCCATGCTAGTGAGGTCACACACCATTGTCTGATAGTTGAGCAAACTTTCCAACCTGCCCTGGGAAACTTCAGGCTGATACGGGGTATACTGTGTAACCCTGAAATGGAGATGCAGACAAGGGCTAGTTTGGGCTGTGACATTTGGATCACTTCTCAATCGTTTCCACTGCAAAGACATGTTATTTTCTAACTGACAAACAACTGACCATCTGGCTCATGGATAGTTTGGTTGCTGAACACCTTTTGCGTGGTTCACCAAAACGTGACCAAATATTGTAACAGAGCAAATTTACTGCCACTGATTTACTCTTCAAACACTCTTGACTGGAGGAAACAGAGGGCAAACAAAAGTAGTTTCAGAAAATCTCATGGTCTCAAAAGCTGTAAAACTGATCCAAGGATAAACCATTCTCCCAATTCTAATTCATTTCCTTTATTATCCTAATTTTCCAACCGCTGCTGGGTAAAGGAAGTCTATTCTTTGAGACTTACCCACATTTCAATCATTTGTGCCAGAGACATGTAAGCAGGGATAGCAGGAAGCATTACTGGGACTGCAGTCTTCTGCATGATGCAGGGTGCCACTGAACACACACACGTTGCTTTGTGGATACTGAATGTCAGCAATGAAAGGGATTCCCCTCTCAACATCTAGTGAGTGTCTGTGACCACTGGTGAAACAATATCCAGGTCAATCCCTGATATTCTGGCAACAGTTCTGATGGCTTCATATGCAATGTTGCAGCATCTGCTCACCACCAACTACCCCTCAGCCAGCAGACCAAAGAGTAGCTATTGGGTGACAAGGGCTACATATTGACCCAACGGCTCAGGTGCACAGCTCACAGCCATGTGCATAGCATGGATACAAAAGCCACACTGCCAAACAAAATGTGATCTGGAGGACCAGTGACTTGCTAGAATACTACTCCTGTTTGTATCGTTCGAGACACCGGACAGTACTTAGCACAACGTGGATTGCTGTACACTCCACAACCTCATATTACAGAGGAGTCTTTGTCATCATCCCTGTGGAAAATGCCTGGGAAGCAGAGGCAGGAAGAGGAGGCCACAGCAGTTGAGACATTCACTCGGAGGTGAACCGTCTGTGAAGAATTTCCCCAAGTGCAACACAAGTAATCACAGTCCCATTCACCAATGCTCTCAACATCCCACCCCTGACAGTTTGATCATTGTGGTGATTTTTGTTTTTGCACAAAGTAAACATTCAGAATCGGAATGTACAACTGAAATTGAATATTATTGTGGGCAAAGTCAACATTGGGCACTGTCCAGGTCTCTGCTTTCCACATGTCTTTGCTTTTCTCAGGCTCCTACACATTGCTCTTGGTAGCTTTACCCTGGCTGGTGGACGCCTGTTAACTATTGGGGCAGGAATTGCAGACGGCCTTGGCGGCTGACATCAAGCAGCGTCGGTTCAAGAATGTCCAGCTGTGAACTGTAATTTGTAGCAATGTGTTCCAGCAGGCTGGGATGGCTGACCAACATGCAACAAGGGTGGAGTGGCAGGAAGACTTAAGAACAGGAGGAAGTAGATGTGTGCTCCGTTATGACATGCTACTGTGCTCCCTGTAAAAAGAGTAGCCCCATATTCCTAGCATCCATAGGACGACAGATTGCTGTGACACCCTTCAGTTCCTTTGCACTACGTAAGCCTCAGCGACGCCAACCACACTGAGTTTGCAATATAGTTTGTTGTCATTGCGCAATCTCGGTCTCTGTTTCCATGGCAGTATGGGAGATTTTGGGCAAGTTGAGACACTGGCTATCAGAACTGAGTTCACAAGTGCAAAAATAGTTTTAAACACTATGCTGGAAAGGATAGGCTGTAAGAGCAAGGCAAAACTCTCTGCCAAGTTGGTGCTCGATTCCTTCATGCTATTGATACTGATGTGTGCATTCTGGCAAATTTCTCAATGCACCAGAAATTTTATTGTTCCTTCCCATCAACATCCTTCTGTAGGTTGCAGCATTGAAGTGCACCATCTCTGCAGCAGACACCATGTGCAGCCTCATCCTCTGGTGAGACAGCATGTGTCCCAGTCTGGGTTGAGGGCAGTACATGGTCCATCATATGCAGATCTGATCTCATGTGTTAACCTATAACTTGTCATTACCTTAACTGGTGGTTGTAAGTGTGAAATAAAATGACAAGACCTCATTTTCATCCTCACCCTCATTGTTGTTCTGCCTGGACTACACTGCTTCAGTATCAGAAAGGAGAAAAGCAAAAGGCTAGGGCTGCATTGTGGAGAAGGATCAAGTACATATTTAAACCATCTGCCGCTGGTAAACCAGGAGAGACAGTGGGATGAGGAGTAACTACGATTGCAAAGGGGAATTAGGTATGAGGATATTGTCACCTTCATTAGTTTTAGTCACTCTGCTGGCTCTCCACAAGGACTGCCTACTTTCAACTATGCAACGTCGCCCGTCCCCACCCTACCTTAGCTCACCAAACGCTAAAATCTTTATGCACGCTTTTGTTACTTGGAGTCTTGATCATTCCATGGTCTGGCTATCCATTTCCACAACGTATAAACCTAACCTCATCTATAATTCCATTGCTTGTATCCAAGTCCTGCTCATCTCTGAGCTTACTGACCTGTATTAGCTACCAGGCAGTGAACAGCAGGTTCAAATCTCTCCACATATTCATTGCACCCCCTGTCTGAGGCCTCTTCCTACACAGTCGAGCAATCACTCAAAGCTGTGTTTTCCCAGCTCTGATCATTTTCATGTCTTCATTCTCTTCACTGCATTATTGGCAATTGTCATTCAGCCACCTGGATCCTACAATCTCGGATTCTCACTCTAAACTTCTCTTCTCTCTCCTCCCTTCAGCGTGCTCCTTAAAACCAACCACTTTGACCAAACTATTACTGACCACAATTTAATGTCCCTTTGCTTGGCTTAGTACCAACCTTTAGGTTGATTGCACCTTTCTGAACAGTGGCCTATGTTAAAGGTGGCATGGAGAAAGTGAGGTCTGCAGATGCTGGAGATCAAAGTTGAAACTTTATTGCTGGAACAGCACAGCAGGTCAGGCAGCATCCAGGGAACAGGAGATTCGACGTTTCGGGCACAGGCCCTTGCCCGAAACGTCGAATCTCCTGTTCCCTGGATGCTGCCTGACCTGCTGTGCTGTTCCAGCAATAAAGTTTCAACCCTAAAGGTGGCATGTAAAGGCACACTGTTTCCGATACAATGATTAGCTCATAATGTTCAAATACTATTGTTCCATATTAATCATATGGAGAAAGGGCCCTTGCTAGGTGCCAATATGGGAAGCATAGTTGACTACATCCCTAAAAAGGAGTCAGATTCCGCATTAAGTCCACTAATCTCAAGACAAGAAAAACGGGGCCCCATCAAAAGGAGTGGAGGGCAAAACCAATCCAATTACAGCTCATCCCGTGAAGCAACCAGAAGCAGAGAAACCCAGCCTTGGCTCTGATAGAACATAACATGCTAGCATGTTAATTTAACTATATTTTGAAAGTCCTTAGCATAAAACAGAAACAGGCACTGCTGGAGAAACTCAGCGGTATCTTTCGAGAGAAAGCAAAGTTTCGTGTCCAGTGACCATTCTAACAGATGTTGCCAAATCCTGATGAGTTTCACCAGCAATTTGTGTTTTTGTTTCAGTTTTCCAGCGTCCGCAGTTCTTCGTTTTCTTCCCACTGCATGAAGCTTTCACAAAACATAACTGCTGCCTTTCAGCAGAGCATGAAGTGATGGCAATTTACAGGGATTATGATGATGGCACCCAACAAAAGTGGGGCAACATACACGCAAGCCTGGGCCTGCTCGCAGACCACCTCCACCCCAACCACCACAGCATCCCGCCGTGACAACCAAAACACCGGCAAGATCACCCAAATACCTAGACTCATTTTATTTGCACAATAATGCACATCAAAACTTGCAGTTCATGATCCCAAACCTTTCAGTCTACCCCCACGCTGCTCACATCTAATCTGAACACCATTTGAAAACTTGGTGAGACGAGTGATCAGACAGAAAATACAGGCCCGGAGACCTCAGGCTTAAGCTCCATAGGGAGATTTACTCAAGAACAGGTGGCCTTACTGGGTTGAGGGCCTCAGCGGAAACCAAGGAAGAGCAAAAGGGGCTGAAAATGTGTTGCTGGAAAAGCGCAGCAGGTCAGGCAGCATCCAGGGAACAGGAGAATCGACGTTTCGAGCAGGAGCCCTTCTTCATGAGTCCTGAAGAAGGGCTCATGAAGAAGGGCTCCTGCCCGAAACATCGATTCTCCTGCTCCTTGGATGCTGCCTGACCTGCTGCACTTTTCCAGCAACACATTTTTAGCTCTGATCTCCAGCATCTGCAGTCCTCACTTTCTCCTCGAAGAGAAAAAGGGGGTCTAGTGAATGACACAATTACAGGATTCAACATTAGAACGGGAATGGTGAAAACCATGGCTGTTGTTAATTTGGATTAATACGATTATACCATCAGTGCTCAGCTCAGAGAGACATGCTGAGGGATGGGTCAGGAATCCAAATGGATGGGTTCTAGAGTGCTCATAAATTGACTGAATGGCCCACTGTCAAGAATCAAATGAGCATAATTTATAAATTGTCCAGAGTCTATGGATAGGTTGGAAGAAAGGCAGAGGGAAACAATATCTGCCCCACATATGGCAGTTGGGTTGTCAAGCAGAACTGGGAAAACCCGAGACAGAAAAGAAACAAAGTAAAGTGCACTAGTGGATCAGTAATGATCAGGTTAAGGGTTTAACCTCAAGGGCCATCTATCTGACCAACGAACAACTCATGGGATTCCCACGTGCATATTTTACTAATGTTGATTGCTTTGTAAAACAATGAATGCCGGTATGAATGGTAATACTGTACATAGCAATACCCCAAACCAAGTTGTGAGTGTGCACTGAGCAGTAATAACAAAGACAATGCAACAACTCATAATATTCATCCGCATGCGATTTGGTTTAAGAAAATGATGCTGGGACCATCATTCAGAGGTATAATCTGGCGAAGGTAGCCATTATGTGACCCCATCTTGTCTATGGCACCGAGGAGGTATTGTGTGGGTTCAGTGGAATGACCACCTGCATTATAGAAGTTGTAATGGGTCTTACATGATTGGCATACGAAGGGATGGGAGGACACTGATTCATTACTGTTTGGGCATCATTCTGGCATAGTGGGTGACAGTGGCAGCAGCACCACATGTTTTACCCCTGTACATCTCTCAAGGATAAGCGAACTTGAACTGGTGGACATACCAATGTAAGGCAGCTATGTTCAATGTCATAGCAGATCTGAGGGACAAATTGGGAATACATATGAACTGTCCCACCTCAGCTCCTGACAAAGTTCAGACAAGGGTTGGGCTGAGTTCAGAAAATCTATTACTACCTGCAATGGAGTGAGTAGGTACAATAGAACTTTAAAAAAGGTGGGAATGAATGTGAAGACCCAAACTGGACTATTCTCCGATGTGTTGATCATACTGCAAGTTGCAGTAATGCCTCCTGCTTATCCTTGTTCACATGAAATGAGAAATAAGGGACAGGAACAGTTATTTCGTATTGGAGAGGCTATTAACAAAGTACAATGTTGAAAACAGTTGAAGCTTGCAATCTCCAACCATCCGAGTTAAACCAATCGGGACCTCGCAGGAGCTCTGTGAACACCACTGTATACATTGAACTAGCCAGCAGGGAGGAGAGGGTAAGTGCACAGAATAAAATGAACAAAACTGAAGGGGAGTGGAATGTGCTAAATAAACATTGTGAATAACTGAGCATGGACCTAAAGTAGGTAAAAATGCTGATGCTGAAAAAGTCTGTAGGATCGAGCTTGAAGACCAGTCAAATATATATATCATTGACAACGTAATCAGTGTATCATGGGACTGGTTGTTTGGAGACCCAGGAGACCGTGGAGTGAGGCAACGTCTAGTTATCTTCCTGAGAAACAGAAAACAAAGGAAGTAAGCTGTGGAATGTGGTCAGAAAGATAGAAAAGACCCTCAAAAACAAGCAGGTGTTGTAACTGGTGAAGGGTCAACCAACCATGGCAGATGTGCACCTTTGTGCTATCCACGGTAACTCACCAATCACTGAAAATTAGACAATGGGATGACCTACAGTCATAAATCTCTAATGCGGCAAAAGGCCTTCAGCCTCTCATTGCATCTGTGCCAGTCAAAAACAACTGCCGAGCTATGGTAATCTCATTTACAGTTATATGCCTTGGCAGCTAATTTCAGGAAGGATTAGGAGGGAGTTCAGAAGAGATTTACCAGGATGTTGTTGGGTATGGAAGGTTTGAGTTATAAAGAAAGGCTGGATAGTCTGAAACTACTTTCACTGGAGCAAGTGCGCATCGAAATACTTTTTAAATGTTATGAGGCTTTCTAACTCTACCACCCTTAACAGGCAGTGGGTTCTGATTCCCACCACACTCTCGGTGAAATGTTTTCCCGCATATATCTCCACAAAACCTTCTGGCTCTTACCTTAAATCTATGTCGCCTGGTCACTGATCCTTCCATAAAGGGAAAAAGTTTTCTGTCGACTGTATCCATGCCACTCAATTTTATACATCTCAATTAAGTCCCCTCAATCTCTGCTGCTCCATGGAAAACAACTTCAAACTGTTCAATCTCTCTTCGTAATTGAAACTCCCCAGGTCAGGCAACATTATGGTAAATCCGCTGTGCACACTCTCCAGTGCTCTCACATCCCCTCCATAATGTGGATTCCTGAACTACACACAATAATTTAGCTGTGGCCTAAACATTTTATACTGTTCCAGCATAGCCGCTCTGTTCTTAAACTCTATGCCTTGACTGATAAAGGCAAGTATACCATGTACCTTCTTATCCACCTGTCCTGTACAGGAAAAGACTGGTTTACATGCACACCAAGGTTCCCCTGATTCTCTGTACTTCCCACGGTCCAGGATATGGGCCAAACACTAGCAAATAGGACTAGTTTAATTTGTAATATCTGGTCGGCATGGATGAGTTGGACCGAAGGGTCTGTTTCCATGCTATATATTTCCAATAGTTTTAAGAAGAATATTAAGTTGGAGCGGGTTCAGAAGAGTTTTACCATGATGTTGCTGGACACAGAAAACTTGAGTTATAGAGAAAGGCTGGAATGATTTTCACTGGAGCACAGAACCTTATAAAAGTTTATAAAATAATGAGGGGCAATAATAGGGTTAATGGTAGTTATGTTTTCCCTTGAATGGGGCATTTCAATATAAGGGAACACATTTTTTAAAAGGTGCAGAGAGAGAACTTTTAAAAAAATAACTTTTTTTAACGAGTGTAGTGAGTATGTGGAATGAACTTCCCGAGGAAGTTGTGGATGTGGGTACAATTACAATGCTTAAAAGAAGTTTGGATAAGTACATGAGTAGGAGAGGTTTGGAGGGATATGGACCAGGATTAGGCACACAGGACTATTTTAGTGTGGGATTCTGTTCAGCATGGACCGGTTGGATCCAAGTGTCTGCTTCCATGTGTATGACTCTGATTATGTGAACTCTGTTCCTTGTTTGCCCTGTCCAAGTCAATAAGATATAGGAACAAAATCAGGCCATATGGCCCATCGAGTCTGCTCCACCATTCGATCATGGCTGATATATGCCTCACCCCCATTTTCCTGCCTGCTCCCCATAACCCTTGAACCCATTACCAATTAAAAATGTCTAACACCTCCCTAAATTTATTCACTGTCCCAGCCCTACTTGTGAGTAGCGAAAACCACAGATTCACAACCCTTTGGGACTTGTTCCTCAACTCTGTTTTAAATTTACTTATCCTAAGACGATGACCTCTCTTCCTTGATTATTCCTGATGAAGGGCTTTTGCCTGAAACGTCGATTTTGCTGCTCATCGGATGCTGCCTGAATTGCTGTGCTCTTCCAGCACCACTGATCCAGAATCTCTTCCTTGAATGCCCCATAAGAGGAAGCATCTGCTCCATGTCTATTTTATCCGTACCTTTTATCATCTTGAAAATCGCAATTTGATCTCCCCTCATTATTCTAAATTCCTGAGAGTATAGGCCTAAACTGTTCAATCTCAACTGAATCCTCAAGTGTGCAACACTTCACATTTTTTTCTTTTTCTTTAAATTCATTCTTGGGATGAGGAAGTCATCCAGCATTTATTGCCCATCCCTAATTGTCCAGAGGGCAGTTTAAGGGTCAACCACTTTGCTGTTGATTGGGTGTCATATGTAGACCATACTGGGCAAAGATGGCAGTTTCCTTCCTTAAGGACAATTGTGAACCAGATGGGCTTTTCTAACAACTGATAATGGATTTTTAGTCTTCATTAGATTCTTAATTCTTGTTATTTATTGAATTCAAATCCCACCATCTGCCATGCAATTTGAACCCAGGTCCCCAGGACATGACCAGAGTGTCTGGACTAATAGTCTAGCGATAATACCACTCTGCTATTGCTTCCCAATTTAACCAGATTGAATTCTATTTACCATTAATCAGCCCTCTTAAATGCTTTTCAGGTGGCATTCTTCTTTTTAAACCATCCCACCAGTTTTTGTATCATCGACAAACTTACTTATCAACTTTCCAACATTTAAGTCTAAATCATTTCTATAAACACAAAGCAAGGGCCCTGACACTGATCTCTGTAGAACCTCATTGGACACAAATCTTCCAGTCAGAAAAACAGCCCTCAACCATCACCCTCTTGTTGTCTCCCAGCTAATTGTGGATCCAATTTGCTAAATTCCTTTCGATTCCACGAGTTCTTATTTTTGCTATTGGTCTACCATGGTGCCATGAAATTTGCTGTCACTATTTACCCAGTAATTTCCCCAATGGCATCCAAAACAGTATATCTGTTAGAAAGGGGATGGCCATAAGGGACTCCCGTACCAATCTTTCCTCGACTTTGCCTGGTGGTCACCTATGCCTTCTCTGCCTGTTCAATCTGCACCTGCTGCACGATCACCTCACTGAATGGGCTATTCATGGCCTGCTCAAGATTACTGATGCTCCACAGTGAATTCTCCTGCTGCTCCAGCACCAAAAGGAAGTGAGCCAAACATGCATCTGCACGTGTTCACAAGGGACAACTAAAGCTTCCATGATAGTACAGGAGGAACGTATCACGGGTGCAAGCTCTGTTGCCATGACTTCCTTTAAGCCAGAGTAATTTGCTTTTCTTAAACAAGAAAATTATGCCTTTATGAATATTGTTAACATACTTTCCATATGCAAGCTGTACTTCCCTTACCCAAATTTGTTTCCTCATATTCCTTTATGGTTCTGGCCCTGACTTTCACTTATTCCTGTTTCTTAGTTAATCCCTTTTTCCAAAAATATATATACTTTTGTAAAAATCAAACAAACAATCAACACATCACTTTCCTAGGATGTCATTGCTTGATTGTTTTCCCTAGATCTATCAGACTGATGATAGATGCTGCCAGTACAGACTGGGGGAGAAGAGAAAGGGCTCCAGAGTGATAGCTATCTGGCTCTGGGACAAAGTCGTCAGATCAACCACTTGGAGATCAGTATGGGGATGACAGATCATTGACAACCCAACTCATGGACAATCCTGGCAACAATGCCAGTAGGATTAGAACTGCTGAAGCACTAAACAAATTTGTTTGCTCAAGAAAAATTAGCAGTTTTAAGGTTTTGATGCCCAGAGTAAACTTATTGACCAAAGGAATAGGAATAACTGAGGCCATCTTTACAACTAGTCCAAACCTTACTTATTAAATCAGAATCTATGATAGCCAGCTGTTAGTTTAGCTCAAGGCTAGCATACTCTCACAAGAACACCAGCTTGCTGATCAAAAGGGCTTGATGCTATCATTCAGGCTGACATCATCACAATGCCGCTCAGGTAGCATCATTATCTTTGGGGGGGGGGGGGGGGGGGGGTCACACCACTGTAAGAACAGGGAGTCTACTTGCTGTCCTATCCAATATTCCTTTATTCATCTATGCTATAGGTTTAAAAATAGGAATTGATGCACATTTATGTACAACATTCTTACAAATGTATTAAAGAGTTGTCATTGCTGCGTTATTTATTAGCGTTGAAGTGTATCCAGACCTCTCATTTGTTTACATTATACAATCATTTCAAGGAGCAACAGTAAAGGTGTTGATCTTGCTGGACAGCTTCCTGAGTAAATAGTTACAACACTACAAGCCTGTATGGGCTGTATCATTACTGGCCAAACCTGTATGGATAGGCACTGCACTCAAACTGCCTATTACCAGAAACCCATGATTGTTTTTGCAGATGTATCATTGCAATAGGCAGGTTAGAAGTGAAAATGTCACCTCTCTCTACCCACCCTTCATTTGACTACAACAGTTTTCTTGAAAGAAGTTGGTGATTGCTTAACTGCTCCAAATGTCACATGCACATCTGCATTCAAAAGGTTAACGCACACTGTCACCCAGAAGTTACAAACAGGGAGAATGTAGGCAAAGTAAATTCAGTAAAGGTAAATAAATTCAGTTATATAGTGTATGGATTTGGTAGATTGATGCCATGAATGATTTCAGACTGGACCCAATGATCATTCCAAATTCTGTTATGAAAATGATTAAAATGTTGCAAGACAATTTCTATTTTTCCTTTGGACCCTTCAGTTTTTAGATGTTATTTGAGGGGCACGGCTGAATTGGCCCGTAAGAATCAAGTTTATAGGATGGATGGAGTGAGAAAAAGTGCCCATTCAGGGTACCTTTTCTTCTCGATCTTCTCATTCTGTTCTGTGGCAGACAGTAGTTTCTCAAACTCCATGAGTCTCAGAGTTGGCTCATCTTGCAACATTGGATCAGTTACCCAAACATGGTCCTGAGACGTTGATTCTAAGTAAATGGCTTAAGTATGATTAGATTATGGCAGGGGGAGTTTCCATTCTCAGTTAAAGTCCATTGTCTAACGTGATTGTGTCTAATGGCACATTCCTCACTCAGGTAAATATATGATGCATTCCTAATGTTTCTTGAATGAGTTGAGAGAAGGGATCATTCAGTCTTCTAGTATGAATGGCTCTGGCAAGTTCTTCAAGACTGCGAGACTACGATTTAATGGTTTTGAAAGTTTTGCAATTACGCAAACGTTCAGACGTTTTATGATCTGGGAGGTACTGGTGGTAGACAGGATGGACAAAGTTGAAATCACATGACACTAGGTTATAGTCCAACAGGTTTATTTGAAAACACAAGCTTGGAGTGCTGCCCTTTCATCAGGTAGCCTCAAATGTCTGTCAGTGACTGGTCAGTTTAGACAGTGTCCCCAGTGATCCTGCCTGACTATGCCAAGCAGTGGGATTGTGTTCAAATAAGGACCAAAAAAAAAATTCAATGTGCAGTGAGAACAGCCTCTTTATTCAACAACCACAGCGATAGAACTTGGGCTACGGTAGTTGCTGAATAAAAAGGCTATTATCACCACTCTCCGATTTTGGTCCTTATTTAAAACAGGATCCCACAACTTGGTGTAGTTGGGCAGGATCAGTGGGACACTGTCCAAACAGACCAGTCACTGACAGTTCTTCAAAGCTACCTGATGAAGGGCCAGTGCTCCGAAAGCTTCTATTTTCAGACATTTTTAGAAGCAGCTGGTTTAAGTTACTCAAATGCAATTTTGATTAATTTTGTTTTAAAAAGAAACTCAACCAGCAGTTTCAACCTAATAAATCAATGATCATCATTGATATAAAGCATAACCTTATAACAATCAAAACTATGTTTCTCACTTTTTTTTTTAACTGGGCTCTGTTTTTAAGGGGGCATTATACTCATCTGGCCAAGTAGCTTGAACTACAATCTCCACATTTTCAAAATAGTAGAGTAACTGAACAGATTGAAACACCATTACACTGCATTCTGTCACAGTACAAAGATGTTAGTGAGTTGTAACGCTCAGAATAATGTGTCATACTCAAAAACTGTTCACTATATTGAGGATATAAGCAAATGAGCGTCCTAATTGCTAATAATTCCTAATATCCTAGAATCATAAAACCTCTACAGTGTGGAAGCAGGCCATTCAGCCAATCAGAGTCCACACCAACCTTCAGAAGAGCATCCCACCCAGACCCAACCCCTACCCGTCGATCTGTATTTCCCATGGCTAATCCATCTATCCTACACATCTGTGGATATGATGGGTATGTTAGCATGGCCAATCCACCTAAACTGCAAATCTTTCAACTGTGAGAGGAAACCATGGCATCTGGAGGAAACCCATGCAGACATGGGGTAAATGTGCAAACCTCACAAAGATAATCACCTGAGACTAGAATCGAACCGGAGTCCCTGGCACTGTGCGGCAGCAGTGTTAACAACTGAGCCAGTGGGCCACCCCTAATAAACAGCAACATAAACAACCAGTAGACCAGCAGTGTGCACTGCAATGTAAGTGAATATTATTGATATTTCTGCATGCAGGACAGAAACCTGGTGAAAATTGCAACTTTGTTATTTTGCTAAGACATGCAGAGCATGTACAATTGAACAACGCACTGAATTAGCTGATGTGATGTTCACATTGATCTGCAGAGTATAGTATAATAAATGTAAAGCATGCAGAGTAAGTGCAGTGCAAAACATGTCCAAGTTCCATTCCCCCCACCAATCCCAGCAAACAATTTATGCAAATTTATTCCAACAGCAAAATTTCTCCATACATTCTTTTCAAAACTTTGCTATCTACTTTCACACCACACTGGTTTGAATTAAGACTGTTACTAAGTAACCTTGCAGGATTGTGGCATTAAGAATATCCCTCGAGCTCATGCAGTTCTTCATCCACCCTCTATTTACTTTCTCAGCTCGGCACACACAAAGACACTAAATTATGGCTATTTGTAACTTTACCCCACTGTAACAGTGCACTATAAATAAAAACAAATTATAAATCCATGCTCTTGAAGGCACAAGCGAACAAAACAAACAAATTACCAACAGAAAGGTCGATCACTCAGTGTTGGACGACAGCAGGTAGTAAAATTACTGTCCACAAATCTGCTGGTTTTTTAACAATTCTTTTTGTTTTCACTCACTGGTATCAAATTTTAATTGCTTTCTTGAAAGTTCAGTTTTGGTTTCCTGGACACATTGCTTGGTAGAAGTACAGCAATATAAACTTGAATAACACAAAGACAGGAACTAATACTACATCAGATTTCAGAATGCAATTTTGTTAAAAGTCGAGGAAGAGAATATGCAGTGAACAGGTCAGCTTAAATATCACATCTCTATGGTAGATTGCACACAACAGGATGTTGCTCTGAAAGGAGATCAACTTTTCCAAGCACATCCTGGTTTCCAGCAGTCTTCTGAATACCAGTGACCTGGGGGAATTTCTCCGAGCCAGCTGTAGAGAGGTGCCCACCAGCAAATAGTCTCGGATGAAATACCCACCAAGGTGTCAGTATCTGAGTTGTTGGACGGTGCAGCCATTCTGATCACTTCAGATATGGAGGGCAGATGTTGAGGGCCACCTCTTAACATTAAATGCAAAATAAAGGTCATGCTACTCTCCCATTACGATGAACAATAATTCTTACTGGTTTCTGGAACATGGATACCTGGTACAAGTTTCCCTGTCTTTGATGGCCAACAATAAGATCATCTCCTCATAGGTGATGAGGAGCCAAATGTCAGGCACCCCACCACCTGCCTTAGCCCTTTTGGCCCATACTTTATCCTGGAATGAGAGGAAGGGTGGGATTGAGTGAGATGAGAATGGGTGGTATATGTAGCTGCTAGTACTCGGGGGGGGGGGGGGGGGGGGGGGGGGGGGAGTTTGCAAGCAATGCCCAGTGAGTGAATAGGCAGCAGAGCGTGCGTGCATGTTGGAGTGATAGAGAGTAAGTAAGGAAAGATGCTGCAGGCAATAGTGAGAATATGGAAGTGTGTTAGCCTTGGTGGGAGGTGAGTACATTGCCATCTTAGTCTCACACTATCTCTGGAAAAAAAAATGTAGCACTTAACCTAGCAGAGCAGAAATCACTGACATCCATCCTGCTCTGCTGCGTGTTTCTCCAGAAAGTGGAGACTGCACTAACCGGAATGGTGACCCTGAATCAGGTACAGACAGTCTTGTAGCATGGCCTCCTCTGGCAGTCCTTGGGTAAGAGCTTGACCCCCAAAAATCCACAAAGCGGTAGCCAATTTCCCCTTGCCTACCATGCCCACAGCAGCTCTGGAATGCCAGTACTTAACAAGGTGCGCCAGGGATACCAGTATATTCTGTGTTATGCTGGGTATCTGCAACGTGCAATGACTTCTGGCTAAATTGGAGGTCATCTGTATTGGATTAGCAGAATGGCATAGGGGGTGTAGTAGGTAGTTTAATGTGGCAGGTTTGGGATGATAACCCAAGAAAATTCACCATGGCTTGTGGGGAGTAGTTTCATGAAACCCAATGAAATAACACTTTGCCAAAGTATGTTAAGATTTCATCAATGGTGTTTTTTGTTATCTGCATTTAAAAAAGCTATAAATTAGCAACTCGGGAGGCAGGGCAATTATACCCAACAGAAATATATGTTATCCACACATGTTACAGAATCAAAGAACTGTAGAAGGTAAAATAACTTGACTACATTGATGTTTGAAACCATCCAAACTACACTGCATTGTTGTACAGGTGAGCTATGGGAGAGAATCTTCTTTTGTTTAAGTTATCTGGGTGTTTGATCAGGAAGCAAGTCATTGTATCTGTCCTTTTGTTGTAGACTGAAGATCACAGAGGGAGAATACTTCATTCATATAGTTGAATGTAGTTAGGAATCAAGCTCAATTTCGATCTCAACGGAAAAAGCAGCTAAAAATATGGCCCAGTGGTCCACATGGAGCCTCGAGGCAAAAAAGTAGTAATCATAGCTAGTTTGAGAGGCTATGAAGAGGGAATTGAAAATCTGCTGGTTATGGCATCCTTACACTGAATTCAGAGGATCGTGATGTTTTACTGATGTCACAAGGAAAATCTAGTAGGCATTTTTATGATATATATGTTAATTTTCTTTTGTGGAGACATTCTGCAGCATTCAAGTAATTGATAATAGATTAAATAGGTGTTTAAGATTGACATTTGGGGTCATAAAATATATAGATTTAGACATCAAGCAGAATATGTCAAAGTGAGCTTGGATCAACAATTCTACTTATCAATTACATTCCAGTAAAGAGCATCAGGTCCCCACAGAAAGAGGATCTTGCATCCAAGATAGAAACTAATTAGTTAAGATATTTTTGGTCAGTTGAATTGTTTCTGCATACAAGCTGGACAACTTATGACCTACAGAGTATAATGATAAAACATGCTACAGTTGAGGGGTTTCTGGACAGCAAATTTAACATTAAAGAAAAAGTTAAATATAAAGAAATGGGTTCTTAAGTTTAAGTGTTAGATATTCAGAAAATATAAATTTAGTCATTTTTAATGATGGTTCACATACCAATCTTCGAGATGGACATTCCAGTACAGCAGGGGTTTTCACTTCTTGATGGAAAAGAACATCAAGTGTTGTCCCATTCGCCTAGGAAACCAGTTAAAAGCAACTTGGCTACTGAAGCATTGGCAGTGATGGAAGCAACAGATATGGGGTGTATCTAGTTTAAAGACTTCCTTCAGAATATAAGAAACAAATCAGAGAAAAATTGGCCCATCGAATGTTATGGATAACTGTTCTTTGACTGTCAGAGAAAAGGTTGAGAATTGACCTTGCTTGTTTAAAGAAATGTTGCAAGAGATCTCCAAAATAAGATAGGTTGACAAAAGTCATTCAATTGTTAACCCGTTTTACGAAGAAAGGCTTGCCGAAAGAAATTAGACGTCCTCAAACGGCGATGTCTTATGCTGAAAAGATGGAAAAATGACATGAGAATATAGAATATTGCTCTCTAAGAATATGGACAATTGTTCTCAATTATTTTGCAATTATTTCCAGAGTCATATAGCATGAAAACAATCCTTCAGCCTAACTAGTCCATACTGAACATGATCCAAAACTAAACTAATCACACTTGCCTGCTCTTGGCCCATATACCTCCAAATCTTTCCTATTCATGTATCTTTCCAAATGTCTTTTAAACATTGTAATTGTACTCGCATCCACCACTTCCTTAGGAAGTTCATTCCATACACGAACCAGCCTCTGTCAAAAAAATTTGACCCTCATATATTTTTAAAATATCTCTCTCTAATCACCTCAAGTGTGCCACTAGTCTTGAAAACCTTCATTCTAGTGAAAAGATAACTATCATTAACTCTATCTCATTTTATAAACTAAGGTTGCCTCTCAATCTCAAATGCTTCAGTGAAAAATGTCCCAGCCTTTCTTTATAATTCAAACCTTCCATATCCAGCAATATCCTGCTAAGTTTCTTCTGAACTTCTTCCTATAACTAGGCAACTAGAACTGGACACAGTATTCCAGAAGAGGCCTCACTGATGTCCTGTACAACCTCAGCATGACTTCCCAATTCCTATACTCAAAAGGATTGAGTAATGAAGGTAAGCATGCCAAATGCCTTTTTAACCACCCTGCCCATGTGACACAAACTTCAAAGAATTATGAACCTGAACCCTAAGTCCCTCTGTTCTACAAAACTATCCAAGGCTCTACTATTAATTGTACAAGCCCTACCCTTTGTTGTTCAAAAATTCAATACCTTGCATTTTATCCAGATTGAACTTTACTTGCCATTTCTCAGACTATTGACCCATTTGATGAAGATCTCTTTGTAATCTTAGAAAGCCTTCTTCATTATCTACTAATACCACTAATTTTGATATCGTCTGCAAACTTACTAACCAGGCCTTTTATATAAAAAGACTTGGAGAAGAATATAGATGACAAACAAAAGAGGACCCAGAATCAATCTGTGACAGGCCTCCAGTCCGAAAAGCAATGCTCCACCACCCACTCTGTCACATCCCATTAAGCCAATTATATATTCAACTGGCATTTGGAAAAAGATTTCTTTTAAAGCATGGAGAGCAAGGGAACACATAATTGTTGGTTGTTTTGTAACTTGCGATACACAAAAAAAAAACTTTGATTCGTTTTTGGAAAAAATGGTTATCAAAAGTTTGAATCTGAAGGAAGGAGGAAGGGAGTCAGGCAGAACTGGTTAACCACATTGTCAAGTTTGTTAATTTATTTCAGGCTAAGAAGAAACAGGAGATAGCTGCTATTTGTCTGAGCTCATAAGCAGGAAGCATCTGTAAACACTGGGTATGGGATGGCAAAATTTAGCCAGTACAAACTCTTTTCACAAAAGAAAAAGACAGAAATGCCTTCTGTTTCTCAAAGTGGTTTGGAATCTGCTAACAATTCACTCTATTTTCTGGGTGAAACATTTCCCAACCACCATTGCCCTACTTGAACTTTGTTTTGGTAATGGTCTTATATGGATTCTAGCTATCCCCTTCCACAATGAAGAATCAGTCTCTCTACACCAACTCTTAAAATCCTTACCATTTTAAAGATCTCCATTAAGTCACCTCAACCTTCGGATTTCAAAAGAATAGAGAAACTAGTCATATTTGATAAACCTAATGGTATAACCTTGGTGTTCAGATACATGCGTGTAAATCTGAATTGCATACCTCCATACATCTATGTCCTCTATGCGATCTGATGACAGAATTGCACATTGTCCAGTATGATTTAATGAAGGTTCTATATATAATTAGCATATCTTCTTCATTTTTACCTCCTCAGACATAAATTGGTGCAAGCTAAATTGGCTTTGGTTATATCCACATTGTCTATGATCACAACCTGAAGTGATTTGTGAAGAATATCTTACCAAAACTGCAGCTTTCCAAATGAAAATATGGCATCTTTGATATTCAGTCAGAATTAGAATCCCCACAGTGTGGGGACAGGCCATTTGGCCCAGCAAGTCCACAACGACCCTCTGAACAATATGCCACCCAGACTCATTCCCCTACACCTATTACTCTATATTTACCCCTGACTAATGCACCTAACCTACACATCCTTGGACACTATGGGCAATTTAGCATGGCCAATTCATCTAACCTGCACATCTTTGGACTGTGGGAGGATACCAAAGCACCCGGAGCAAACCCTTGTTGACAAGGGGAGAATGTCAGCAGAGTTTGCAGTCACCTGAGGCTGGAATCGAACCTGGGCCCCTGGTGCTGTGAGGCAGCAGTGCTAACCACAGCCATCATTGGCTATATTTATGAAATGGAAGGATTCAGTCTCCTGTTGATTCCACAATGCACCATCTGCCAGACATGTGCACACAAAACTCAATTCAAAGCAGCACTTTTAGATCCACCCCACCTCGCCAGCTCTCCACATTTTCTGGACACAAAGCTGCCTGTTTAACCTGGCAGGAAAGAATCACTGAGTTTTTTTAGAGCAACATCTACATTTCATGCCCTACATTGGAGAAAAAGTCAGGCTAGGTTTCAATCACGAGGGTATGAATTTTAGGTACTGGTCTCCTTACTTCTGACCACATTTAAGTCTTAAATTTCCATTTGAAATATGATCTTAAATTTTCTTACCTAAATGTAATCATCCACACTTAGCAGAGTTGTATACCATATATACTAGAGGAAAAGTCGACCTTGTAAAAGTTGACCCCTTATTTTTGGCCAAAAAAATCTGGAATTTTCCATATAGCTCATGTAAAATTTGACCTAGTTCTTCGCATAACAGATCAACATTTGAGAGTCAAGGTAATTATCCTGTACATGAATGTCACGAAGAGGAAAGCAAATTTTTTTTGTGCTATTGTGTTTGATGTACAATTCAGACCAACATTAGGCTACAGATTTAAGTTAATTATTGAACGAGCACCATAATTAATGTGATATGAAATTTATCACACCATCATTTCCTATACAAGTGAGGCTGATATGCATTTTCTTCACTATAATTACCATGCAGCTGTTGCTGTTACAATGATTGGTGAGACTGTATTAGAGTCAAATGTTTGATAACTATCAGAAGTAAAAGCTTAATATTTTAGTTTTTCAAACTAAATGTAACAGTAGATGAGAGAAAAAGGGGGGAAAATGGTGTGAAAGTTTCAGATGCCTCAGGTCAGAATCAGGTGGTAACCTCCCTTTGTATGCAGCTCAGTTCCCTGTAGCACTTGTAATTACCACAGTCCGTTGTGTTATTTTTTTGTTTGTTTAGAGATCAATTGGGCTTCAGCTATTGAGATGATATTTTTGGACTGTAGCATGAATTTCAGACCCTCAAAAGTAGCATCCATGTAACAGTCGACCCTATAAATTTAATCTTAAAAGTTAAAATTTGACTTTTGCATGAGTCTATTTGGTAAATTGGCCTTGAACAACAAGTTCTACAAGTCTATTAACATTCTGAATTTATACCTTTTCAGTGTTAAATACACCTTCCAATTTGTGTTGTCTACAAATTTAGAAATTGTTTTAATTCCAAAGCCCTTTGATGCCTCAGTCGAATAAATATAAATTGTGAACACTAGTCCCAGCAATGCTCCTCGAAGGACCCAATTTTCCATGGTCTGTGCTTTATTTTCAGCTAACTATCCATTTTGTTTCATGTCCCTTCACTCTGCACGCTCTGACCTTACCCATTAATCCATTAGCCTACACAAAAACATACACCGCACTTTATGGCGTTCGCAGTCAGTCAGAAGAACATACCCTCATTGAACTTTAAAGGTAGCAAATTAAAGGTTATAAAACCAAAAACAAACATTCTAAGCTCCCTGGGTGAAAGTCATTGCCAGTGCAAAAGGATGTAACCCCTATTTCACTCCTTTTGACAAGAATGGGAGTACAACCCTTTTCCCAACCATTATGTTCAGTATTTGTGGCATACTGAATCTGACACTTTGGCTCCAGCTGGAGCACAGGCAGTGCAGAGCACATTGTTGGCAATCCACAAGACCAAAAAATTCAGTGACAGGTCACAATCACCACCTCATGTTTTACACCAAATGATGACATGAGACACTTATAATACCTCACATAATGCATGTCAGTAGCTAAATCCAAAGAGGAATTATTGGTATCTTACCTGATTTAGGAGACACTAGTCTGATCCACACTAACTGTCCAGCCAACTAAACCAGCTGACCCTCAAAGGAAAAAGAACTGCTATGGCAACATTGACCTTGTGTATATACATCCTGGAGCTGTGGATAGTGATGGTATAAGCTCCAATGTCATTTCCATCATGTGGCTGACGAGGAATCTCTCCTGCTCTTACCACCAAGCACTGACCGGTATTTGGCAGATTGATAGGTTGAGTTAATTGCAATACCATCATACCTTCCTTGATCATCCATTGTGCTTAAGCCTGGATTTTCTAGATCAGAGAGATGGTACCCATGGTGCCAAAATACAGATATCATCTCAAAGCATTTTAGTACTAGCTATACTCTCCATCAAACTGTTCAGTGATAAACTTATGCCATTTCTCCTCCCCACTTCAATCTGCATGAGCAAGGTGTTATCCATATTTTAAAAGCAAAACAAGCTAAATATATATGCAAAACCAAATTCAAGACCTCGACTTTAGTACTATTCATTATCTGATTGCCTACGATTTTTGATATTGTTAAACAAATTTCTTTTAACAAAGCAGGTCAACAAAATACAACAATGTGAAAAATAACATTGCTAAGGTTACTGCAGATACACTTGGTAGTTAATTGTATTTGAAGTTCAACTGCGAAGAGATGATATTTGCTGCTGATCTTGAAACAAGCCAGTGGGCATTTATCTCATATTAAGGATGTCATGTTCATTCTGGTCACACTAAGGGATCTCTGGTCTCTACAAACTGTGAAGGCATTTAGTAGGCTAAGCACCCAATCAATCTTGTTCAACCATCCTCAGGCAGCAAAACAGGAATATGTTTAATTATTCTAGCCCTCAATACTCACTCACCACCACCATAACCACCCCTTAAGTCTCTCATCCTTCCTCCATGCCCAATACTTCCATATTGGGTTCTCCCCATATCTCCCTGTTCTCACTCACCAGTATGCACTATGGGCAGAACTCATGAACCCCACTGTATCATGGAGACATCTTTGAAATGCTCATAAAACTGTCCATCTGAACAAAGTTCATAGCAGCTTTGACAGCAATTTAAACACCAGTGCTGAGCTGATACCATCAGCCAGCTTTGGAGTTCATCAAAGCATTCATGATTGCACTAAACAACAACGTCAGTGAAACATTCAGAGCTAAATACATTAAGACCTTTGAAGCAGTGGACCAGATGACCATGTGTGGTACTGCTTCAAAGGCTGAACAGAGGGTCATATGCCAGTGAAGAGATCAAAGTGTGGTGTACAACAGACACAGAAAGCTAAAGCTCAATAGTGTTCACCGTAGAAGAGCAACTTATCCACTGGATAACTTAATCTAATCCATCCGAATGCTCTTCCACCTTCACAATGCCATTAAACTACATGGTAACTTAACTATTCTAAATAAACCTGATCAATTACCACATTAAAAACTTACTCATCATAACATGATGCATAATGTGAGGTTAGCAACATGTTTTAAACTTACATAAAAGCAAAATACTGCACATGCTGAAAATCTGAAATAGAAACAGCATGCTGGAGAAACGCAGCAGGTCTAGCTGCATCTGTGGAGACAGAAACAAGGTTAATATTTTGAGTCGGATATGATTCTTCTTCAAAAGAGTCAAACTCACCAGGACAAAGGACCCGATACCCAGCATGAGCAAAACCAACGTAGTGTACAAAATCCCATGCAAGGACTGCACAAAACACTACTTACGACAAACAGAAAGACAGCTAACGGTCCGTATCCATGAACACCAACTAGCTATGAAACGACACGACCAGCTATCCTTAGTAGCCACACACGCAGATGACAAGCAACATGAATTCGACTGGGACAACACTACTATTATAGGACAAGAGCTGGAAATGTGTTGCTGGAAAAGCGCAGCAGGTCAGGCAGCATCCAGGGAACAGGAGAATCGACGTTTCGGGCATAAGCCCTTCTTCAGGAATGAGGAAAGTTTGTCCAGCAGGTAGGGAGGAGGGACTTGGGGGAGGGGCGTCGGAAATGTGATAGGTGGAAAGAGGTCAAGGTGAGGGTGATAGGTCAGACTGGGGTGGGGGCGGAGAGGTCGGGAAGATGATTGCAGGTTAGGAAGGCGGTGCTGAATTTGATAGATTTGACTGAGACAGGGTGGGGGGAGGGGAAATGAGGAAACTGGTGAAATCCGAGTTCATCCCTTGTGGTTGGAGGGTTCCTAGGCGGAAGATGAGGCGTTCTTCCTCCAACTGTCGTTTTGTTGTGGTCTGACGATGGAGGAGTCCAAAGACCTGCATATCCTTGGTGGAGTGGGAGGGGGAATTGAAATGTTGAGCTACAGGGTGGTTGGGTTGGTTGGTCCGGGTGTCCCAGAGGTGTTCTCTGAAACGCTCCGCAAGTAGTCGGCCTGTCTCCCCAATATAGAGGAGGCCACATCGGGTGCAGAGGATGCAATAGATGATATGTGTGGAGGTGGAGGTGAATCTGTGGCGGATATGGAAGTTTCCTTTGGGGCCTTGGAGGGAGGTGAGGGGGGAGGTGTGGGCGCAAGTCTTGCACCTCCTGCGGTTGCAGGGGAAGGTGCCGGGAGTGGAGTTGGGTTGGTGGGGGGTGTGGATCTGACGAGGGAGTCACGGAGGGAGTGGTCTTTACGGAATGCTGATAGGGGAGGGGAGGGAAATGTATCCTTGGTGGTGGGGTCCGTTTGGAGGTGGCAGAAATGACGGCGGATGATGCGCTGTACATGGAGATTGGTGGGGTGGTAGGTGAGGACCAGTGGGGTTCTGTCCTGGTGGCGGTTGGAGGGGCGGGGTTCAAGGGCGGAGGAGCGGGAAGTGGAAGAGATGCGGTGGAGGGCATCGTCGACCACGTCGGGGGGGAAATTGCGGTCCTTGAAGAAGGAGGCCATCTGGGTTGTGCGTTTTTGGAACTGGTCCTCCTGGGAGCAGATGCGGCGGAGTCGAAGGAATTGGGAGAATGGGATGGCGTTTTTACAGGGGGCAGGATGGGAGGAGGTGTAGTCCAGGTAGCTGTGGGAGTCAGTTGGTTTGTAGTAGATGTCAGTGTTGATTCTGTCGCCTGAGATAGAAATAGAAAGGTCGAGGAAGGGGAGGGAGGAATCTGAGACTGTCCAGGTGAATTTGAGGTCAGGGTGGAAGGTGTTGGTGAAGTGGATGAACTGTTCAACCTCCTCGTGGGAGCACGAGGCGGCGCCGATACAGTCATCGATGTAGCGGAGGAAAAGGTGGGGGGTGGGGCCAGTGTAGTTGCAGAAGATGGATTGTTCCACATATCCTACAAAGAGGCAGGCATAGCTGGGGCCCATGCGGGTGCCCATGGCTACTCCTTTCGTTTGGCGGAAGTGGGAGGATTGGAAAGAGAAGTTGTTCAGGGTGAGGACCAGTTCAGTCAGTCGAAGGAGGGTGTCAGTGGAAGGGTACTGGTCAGTAAGGCGGGAAAGAAAGAAGCGGAGGGCTTTGAGTCCTTCGTGATGGGGGATGGAGGTGTACAGGGACCACATATCCTACGAAGAGGCAGGCATAGCTGGGGCCCATGCGGGTGCCCATGGCTACTCCTTTCGTTTGGAGGAAGTGGGAGGATTGGAAAGAGAAGTTGTTCAGGGTGAGGACCAGTTCAGTCAGTCGAAGGAGGGTGTCAGTGGAAGGGTACTGGTCGGTACGGCGGGAAAGAAAGAAGCGGAGGGCTTTGAGTCCTTCGTGATGGGGGATGGAGGTGTACAGGGATTATAGGACAAGCCAAACAGAACAGCCAAGGAATTCCTGGAAGCATGGCACTCATCCACAGATTCTATCAATAAGCACATCAACCTGGACCCAATATACCAGCCATTGCAGCAGACAGCTGGAACTGACAACCGGAAACGGCAGAGACAAACGACTATAAATGCCGGAGGAAACATCACAGAAGCGCTTCACATGAGGCTCCCAAGCACTGAGGATGTCACCTAGACAGGGGACGAAATGTCTGCAACACAAATTCCCAGCTCAGCCAACAGAACCACAACAACAACAACAGAGCCAAAATTAGATTCAAAACATTAACTCTGATCCTTTCTCCACTGATGCTGCCAGACCAGCTGAGCTTCTCTCATTTTCTATTCGTATACTTTTCAACCTACAAGTCAAAAATGTTCCCAACTGCAGAACAGGCTTCTCCCTTAATTCAAACAATTCCAAGCTGGAATGAACAAATAAGGCCAGAGTCAGTTCCTGTAATAGGTCTGAAATCACCACCTTTGCAGAGAAGCCATTGGGATTGGCACTTGCAGGCTTATGAACCCAACCTTATTCTGGATTCAGAGAAATCCAACATGATGCAGAACTTAGAATCTGGCTCCCCCCCCCCCCCCACCCCGCTCCTTCCCACCCCATCTGTTTGATAAAATCCAGTCCATGAAATCACAGAAGGAAATTCCTGGGTTTCTCCACTTTACGAGTTCAAACACCTGAGGTGGTCAATTTTACAAAGAAACTGAGCTGCCATTATAACCACAATATACAAATGTTAGTTTTGCCATTCAGTTCAAGAAGCAGCATGTACATCAATGGAAGCAGAGCACAGGTTCTATATAATCTGCTGAGGATCCCTGCAATTGGTTTGTGTTAGTGATGCAACAGAAAGTAATAACTGAATAGCACTTTAACGCAATCAAAAAAAAACTTAAGACACTTCATAACAGCATTAGAAAACAAAAATTGACAATGTACCTCAATCAGCTGGCCAAAAGATGGTCAAAAAGATATATTTCAATGTGCCTTAATGTGTTTTAATGAAGTGGAGATATGTAGGAAGGATGTTCCAGAGCTTATGACGTGGGCATGTGAAAACCGAGCTAACAATGGTAGGAGTGATTAAAATCAAAAATGCTCAAGTGGATAGAATTAGTGAGGTGCAGTACCTTGGATGATTGTGGAATTGGAGGAGAGAGAGATGGTGGAGGGAAGCCTAGGATTAATTCTGAGAAAATACTAGAGGAATTGGGCATTAGCAGGAAGAAATGCAATTAAGAGCGAGTCTCTGACTATGATTAGTTGGTTGAGACTGGAAATAGACAACAGCAGTCCCAACCAGCTAGATAGCAATAGTGAAGTGTTGGATGAGAATGATGTGATCAGCTGAATCAAAGTCTGAAGACGGATTGAGGAGGGAATTTTGTCAAAGGCACTTAGATACCATTTGTAACTTTGCCAAGAAACCAGTAGTGTTACAAATGTGGCCAGGGTTTTGTAGGGTTTGGGCTATACTCCATTGATTTCCATGCTCCCTTTCTTTAACTCAGGGAAAATTCCACCTAATAAGTGGAAATGAGACAGTGCTTTCCTTATCCAGATTTCACTAGTGCATACCAAAACACATGAAATACTTAATGGCATGGACCCGAGAAAGCAGAGCATAACTATAGATGGTTTCTCTATCTTTACCTACTCAGCTCTGAGAAGTACATGTGTGTGTGAGTGAGTGAACAAGCAAGCGAGTTTGCACACAATAGTTGAAGGAATCAAAATGAGCTTTGACATTTATAGTGCCCTATCCTTGAGAATTCTTTTCACCCAAATTAGCACCACCTATTTACCTGAACAGATATTACATTTCGACTGTATGTTAATCTGGCCATGCTGCAAGGTTTCAAAAGATCATCAGATGTTCCTGATACTCAGTGTTAGCAGTTAGTCAGACAATAACAGCACTGTTCACACAGCCAAAGCAGCTGAGAAAGATAATTTAATCATTGGGATAATAAACTTTACCAATTGCAAATATTAAGATTAGGTTATAATGAAAAATGCTAGAGATGTTTTGGGTCCAATACAAGTCACAGGATTCAATTTGAGTTTGTCTACAAATAGGAAGAAAGTCTGACTAATGCAGCATATCAAAGGCTTTTTCATACCAGTTATTTGAATGTGCCAATCTCAAGTTAATGCTTGCTTTGTTCTATATTTGTCCCATGATTAGTGGCTGAAAAATAGAACGTGATTTGAAGACCTGTTCAACAACAAGAAACTAAAACCCTCTTGAACTTACAGTAAAGTTTCAACACAATCTCCTTTCCACATTCATTATTCACCAATTACAAAAATCATTGTAATTTTTATTCGCCTCCCCATTTTCTTTAATCTGCTTCTGACAAACCTATGACCTCTACCACCTTGAATAAAAAGGGCAGCAGATACATGGGCATATCACCAGCAGGAGAAAGGGAGGACTGCAGAAGTTGGAGAGTCAGAGTCAAAGTATGGAGCTGGAAAAACACAGCAGGTCAGGCAGCAGCTGAGGAGCAGGAGAGGCAATGTTTCGGGCGTAAGCCCTTCATCAGGAAGGTGATGACGGTCTTATGCCTGAACCATCGACTCTCCTGCTCCTCAGATGCTGCTTGACATGCTGTGCTTTTCCAGCGCCACACTTTTAGCCATATCACCATCAGCAAGTTCCCCTCCAAGCCACACATATCCTGATTGGGAAATATCTCATCACTGTCTCAGTTGCTGGGACAAAATCCTGAAACTCCCTAATAGAACTGAGGACAACAGTGGTTCAAGAAGGCAACTCACCACCACCTTCTCAAGGGCTATTTGGGATGGGTAATAAATGCTGACCTAGCTAGCGATGGCCACACCCCATGAATACAAAACGTCCATCAAAACAAAATTATACCAAAAAGCAAAACAGATTCTGAAATTAAAACTGCAAATTCACTGTTCACGGTCCTGGGGTAAAAAAAACTCACATTGGATTGGGTTATTGCAATGAAAACTGTTTCCCATCACAGAAGGGAAATCAGTATTAATGAGTTGTAAGGATATGATCATGTACAAAACTATGCAATTGTAACATTAATTCTGTTGCGAACAGCTTCAGATAAATTCAATATGTCAAAATGGCACATATTAAATGCAGTGTCATTCAAAGAGCATGCATTCAATGCGACTGGGTGAAAGTTGGAGGAAGACCATTGGATTAACAAGAACACAACTGGAACCAAGCTAAGGCAATGCAAAGTCAAGTGACAGATTAATAAAGTGAACAATGTAAAGCATGACACAGTAATCAAAGTACATTGCTAACAGTTTCTGCATAAACAGTTGGCAAGGAAGATCAGAACTGATACTGATGAGCCAAGTGATTGTTTTAAACATTCACTGAATAAACCAAGTTTGAGGTGAATAGATTAACTTTAAAAAATCTTCGCCAATACTGGAATGGTAATACACACAGCAATTGTAGCAGCTTGCTTTCTGACATAAGTGTACCAATGACAATAAAATTACAGTACTAAGTAATTCCAGAAGGCATTTTGACAGCCGGCTGTAAAGGACTTATGCAATACATGGTGATGATGAGCAATGCCCACCCACAACAGTACATATTTTCTTTCTCAGATTCTTGGCATTAACCCTAATCTCTCAGACAAGCTCAAACATAGGAGGCATTCATGCTATTGCTGAACTTCAAAGTGAGAAATACAGTGGGTATCCTTTTGATAATGCATAACAAACCATATTTGGATTTCTCATTGATCTGAAAGGAGAACAGCAGAGTCGGTTTTTCCCCACCAATACCACTGGCAGAAATGTCATTGAAGTGACCTGCTGTTTTGCACCATTTGGTAACCACACCAGTTTCATGCCATCATACCGATGTGCCACTGTTTCAGATCCAATGGCAGAGAGCTCTTAAAAGTTCTACTGTCTGCATAGGTGCCTTCAGTTCTGATCTTCTTTTGGAATAGTGCAATAGTGGATGTCACAAATAGCTATTTCACTGAAGTCCTGACTAAGCCTCAATACTTGAGAGATGAGTCAGAGATATAAATACAACAGTAACAGGGTTTCTTGCTCACAAAATCTGGAGCAGGAACTGTTACAGCTCTAGCCTAGAGTTGCAGATTCCAATTACTACACAGCTAAAATCAATTAGCTTGCCAGACACAAAGGCTTCAAACTGGTGATCCTCCAGTCTCAGCCTCTCTCAGGGCACTCAGTTACATGCTTTTATATATCCAACCAGTTAGGAACCAGTCACTCCTGAAATTGGACTATTTGGGAGTAGTATGTTTGAAATTAGAAATCTTTTGCATTACCATCCTGAATTTTCCAGCAAGTTGCGGAGAATTGCTTGTGGTACTGAGCAGTTGTAATAACCCATTCCAATGTAAGACCTCCAGATTTTATTCTTGCTTGCAATCTTGTGTAGACTGGCAAGGATTTCATTTTCACCTAAGGGAGGGAAAGAAAACAAAAAGTCGCACCTACTAATCTCACTTAAAGGTTACAAACAAGTTAATTTACCACAATGTGATAAAGAAGGAAAAATCAAAAAGGCTGTTAAGCTTTGCTCGAGTGTGCATTCATAATATATTTTGCAAAACAATCATCCTTCAGACTCCCTCCATTCCCCACCCCCACCATTAAAATGAAAAATTCAATTCAAATCACATTTGATTTTCAAAAGTAAAAACATTGGCTAAGTTAGGTAAATTTAAGATATACATTGAACACAGTTACTACTAAGACCAGTTATGAGCTACCCCACTGCAGCTTGGATGAATTCAGAATTTGGCTTCCAGAGTTTTCTGGTCACTACTTCCATCCTCTTACCCATCCGCTCATGTCTCTCCTCCGGCCTCAAGTTAAGTTTTTAAACCTACCATTGCAGAGGGTAATTAAGAGTCAACCACATTGGTGTCTCTGGAATCATGTACAAACCAGATCAGGTAGCAAAAATGGCCTCCCCTGAAGGGACAGGCAAAAGGTGATGGTGGGACTGGCAGCGGTAGTGGTGTGCAACTCTTCTGTAAGTGATGCTCAATGCTCGACCTATAGATTTTTGTTAACCCACGTTACTAAGGAATGTAAAAGTAAGTACACATCAAGGCTCAAGGGACTAGTCTGTCATGCTCCTATACACTAGTGAAATGATTCAATCTTGCATTTTGTCTGACCCATTTTCACCTGAAATTTAATTCAAACCCATCAAGGAGTACTTTTTCAAGCATAAATTAATTTAAATCACAGCCCAACTGAGCTGGATCTTGGCAGAATTTGCATTTGGCTGTTGGCAAATGCATTTGATCAGAAATACGAGGGAAACAAATTTCTCGTAATGTGCAATTTTGCAGACAGACTGTGCCCGGATTGCACCCACAGCTAATACTATATCCCAATACCTTGTTCCTGAAATGAACATGTGGACAGAAGCTATCCATTGTTGCCAAAGGTCACTACAGGGGGCAACCCAATGCAGAAAAGTTAGCAAACATCCATCAAAGCAGATTGCAACACCACTCCAAAGCTGTCTAGTTCTATCCAGCTCTCTTTAAACACTACTAATCCACAAAATATTTAATGCGTGAGAAATTGGGTGTTCAGTCATCCATGTTTTTGGTGCTGAGTGCCAATTGTGGGGTGAATCGTGCCAAACATTAAAATTGACAAGTCGCCAGGCCCGGACAAGATTTGTCCTCTGTTGCTTTGGGAAACGAGAAATGTGATTGCTTCACCACTTGCGAAGATCTTAGCATCCTCGCTCTCCACCGGAGTCGTACCTGAGGACTGGAGAGAGGCAAATGTAATTCCTCTCTTCAAGGAAATAGGGAAATCCCCAGCAATTACAGACCAGTCAGTCTCACGTCTGTCGTCTGCAAGGTGTTAGAAAGGATTCTGAGGGATAGGATTTATGACCATCTGGAAGAGCATGGCTTGATTAAATGCAGTCAACATGGCTTTGTGAGGGGCAGGTCATGCCTCACAAATCTTTAAGTTCTTTGAGGATGTGACTAGAAAAGTTGATGAGGGTCGAGCTGTGGATGTGGTGTATATGGACTTTAGCAAGGCATTTGATGAGGTTCCCCATGGTAGGCTCATTCAGAAGGTCAGGAGGAATGGAATACAGGGGAACTTAGCTGTCTGGATAGAGAATTGGCTGGCCAACAGAAGACAGCGAGTGGAAGTAGAAGGAAAATACTTTGCCTGGAAGTCTGTGGTGAGTGGTGTTCCACAGGGCTCTATCCTTGGGCCTCTACTGTTTGTAATTTTTATTAATGACTTGGATGAGGGGATTGAAGGATGGGTCAGCAAGTTTGCAGATGACAAAGGTTGGAGGTGTCGTTGACAGTATCGTGGGCTGTTGTAGTCTGCAGCAGGACATTGCCAGGATGCAGAGATAGGCTGAGAGGTGGCAGATGGAGTTCAACCTGGATAAATGCGAGGTGATGCATTTTGAAAGGTCGAATTTGAAAGCTGAGTACAGGATTAAGGATAGGATTCTTGGCAGTGTGGAGGAACAGAGGGATCTTTGTGTGCAGTTATGTAGATCCCTTAAAATGGCCACCCAAGTGGACAGGGTTGTTAAGAAAGCATATGGTGTTTTGGCTTTCATTAACAGGGGGACTGAGTTTAAGAGTCGTGAGATCTTGTTGCGGCTCTATAAAACTTTAGTTAGACCGCACTTGGAATACTCTGTCCAGTTCCAGTCACCCTATTATAGGAAAGATGTGGATGCTTTGGAGAGGGTTCAGAGGAGGTTTACCAGGATGCTGCCTGGACTGGAGGGTTTATCTTATGAAGAGAGGTTGACTGAGCTCAGACTTTTCTCATTGGAGAAAAGGAGGAGGAGAGGGGACCTAATCAAGGTATACAAAGATAATGAGAGGCATAGATAGTCTCTGGCTATCAACTATTTCCCAGGGCAGAAGTGACTAACACGAGGGGTCATAGTTTTAAGTTGGTTGGAGGAAAGTATAGAGGGGGATGTCAGAGGTGGGTTCTTTACCCAGAGTTGAGAGAGCATGGAGTGCATTGCCAGCAGCGGTTACGGAAGCAAGGTCACTGGGGACATTTAAGAGACTACTGGACATGCATATGGTCACAAATTTGAGGGTGCATACATGAGGATCAGTGGTCAGCACAACATCGTGGGCTGAAGGGCCTGTTCTGTGCTGTACTGGTTCTATGTTCTAACACTAATGACACCAATGATCAGCCAGAAAGATGCTCTACAATCATACTATGGCAGCCACAGCATTGGAGTAGTGTTAATTTATGTTTGAGAAAATACTCGTTGAAGGGTTTGAGTGAAATTTCTACCCAGCATAGCCCAGATGGTGAAGACATGTTTTCTGTTTTTGCTTTACAAGATTGCATGTATGAACAAGAGTACAACGGTTGGGATATCAGAGTATGCATAACATGCTAATGAGTTCAAAAGGTTTCCCCTGCACCTGGTCAAGAAAGCCAACCCACATGAAAAGTGCGACCTCAATAACAAAATTTGAACCCACCATCAGGAAACTAAATTTTCACCTCCTTCCAGGTTAAATTCCCCCACTTGCCCTTTTAAAAGCTCCAGACAGGCAAGTCAAATTCCACCCCTTAACTTCACCATTCTTGAGAGTGGAGTGAGACAGAAAACAGGAAATGTTCAAATCTCTATTTAACTAAAAAGCTATAACTCTGAAAGTAAAAACAACATATCTTCTGTTAAAGTACCCAAAAACACAAGCCACTTCAGGAAAATGTCAGATCAAGGGCTGCACTTTGGTTTTAAGAAGAAGGAGTTAGATATAGTTCTTCAGGTTAAAAAGGATCAAAGGATTTGGGGTGAAAGCAGGAATAAAGTATGGAGTCAGGTAATTGGCCATGATCGTGAGGAGTGGCAGAGCAGGCTCAAAGGGTCAAATGTCCTACTTCTGCACCTCTTTTCTATATTTCTGTGAACTCTATTGCATAGATGTCATTAAAAACAATACTATCCTCAAAGCATTAGTTTGGTACAGAACTGGAATGCACTTCAAAAGTTAGGTTTTGATTTTAAAAAAAGAGCTGCTGTAAGTTCTCTAAAGCTGCCAAGGAATGCGAAAGCCTTGCTGTGCTCTGTAACATTTGCTTATTACAAGCGAACAGTGGAGACAAGTCAATTTCTGGCCACATCCTTGTCTCTGAATACACTTGCACTATATTTTCATCCACATCTGTTGCAGGGGATGGGTGGTACTATGATTTGTTGGGTGCAAAGTGATCTCCCAGATTATGGCTACAACAAACCTACAAATACATTCCATCTCTCAAGCCTTTGGCTCTCCAATCAAGACATTTTTCCAGTTATTGATTTGCTCAATCACACTCATACCTTCATTTTTAATGCCCTCCTCTCTTGTGCAATCCTCCTGCTCTCCCAACCAAGCCATTCTCCCAGTCATGATCCCCAGCTTAAATCCAAGGAATGACAACTTCAATGTTTTATGGTAAGCAACTGATTTGACCATACATCAGGCTGGACCACACCAAGCACTATCAGTACCTGCCACTCTTTTCCCCTGAACTGCTCCTTACTGTTTGAATCCTCCTAGAACACAAATGGAAATATTAACTTCTCTCCTACTAACTTTTCCAGCACATCTAAATCTCTGCTGCCCCATTCCATCTTACAAAATCCCATTTGTCCATCAGCATGCTTAAAGTTCTACATCCATTTCACGTCCAGCAATGCCTCAAACTCAACACGCTCAAATTCTGCAGAGCTCTGCATTCTTCCAGTTTTGATTTCTTGTGCATCCCAGACTTCCTATCATACCAAAGCTGGCAGCCATGTCTTCAAGTAACTGGGTATTAAGACCTGGAATTTCCTCATTCAGCACAGCTGTATTTCTCCCTCCCTCTTTTGCTGTAAGGCTCCAGTATCTCCTACATTGTTAACAGGAGTGTCAGCAAAAATCTTGCTAACACTCCTGTTGTGTGTATTGGGGCTGAATATCTCACTTTGTTTAAATAATCCAATTGCTGTTGTAATGGTGATTAGCACTTATTGTTCGCTTGTGGATTTTAACGTTTATAGTTGAGAACACCACAACTACTTGTGCCCAATATTTTCTTGCACAGTTCTCATTTCAGCAGCATGCATTTTGAACTATTTCTTGGAGCTAATACATAAATTACATTCAAGATTTTTTAGTCTGACAAACTATCCAATACTACTGAACAGAATGACTGCAGTCATCCTTCGTATAGATATTGGATAATTGAGTTTAAATAATTTCATTTGTTAGTTAATACGGATACAGCACAGACTATATAGTCAGAAAAATCTAAATCCAATGAAAAATGCTTCAACAAAAAAAAACTGATGCAGACAAACATTGCTAAGCAGCTGCTTGTTCAGCACAGGGGAACAATCTGGTTTTTGTTCCTAAATCAATGTTGCACAATGCCATTTGACAGAGTTTGTGGCCTGATTGAACAAAGGCCAAGGTTCAACAATCTTACAAAAAGCACTTGCAACATTACTGCATCATTCTGAAGTTTGCAGTGTACACAGATTGATCTCCCTTCCTACATTCCACTATGAGAAAGTGAGGACTGCAGATGCTGGAGACCAGAGCTGAAAAAGGTGTTGCTGATTCCTGAAGAAGGGCTTATGCCAGAAACGTCGATTCTCCTGCTCCTTTGATGCTGCCTGACCTGCTGCGCTTTTCCAGCAACACATTTTTCAGCTACATTCAACTATGGCAGATACTCCAACACTTCAAAGAAATGGCCACATGAACCTTTTCTTCATTCACACATGACAGAAACACTAAAGTAAGTAGTAGTAAAGTTGTGGGCAGCACGGCGGCACAGTGGTTAGCACTGCTGCTTCACAGCGCCAGAGACCCGGGTTCAATTCCCGCCTCAGGCGACTGTGTGGAGTTTGCACATTCTCCCTGTGTCTGCGTGGGTTTCCTCTGGGTGCTCCGGTTTCCTCCCACAATCCAAAAATGTGCAGTGAATTGGCCATGCTAAATTGCCCGTAGTGTTAGGTGAAGGGGTAAATGTAGGAGTATGGGTCTGGGTGGTATACGCTTCGGCGGGTCGGTGTGGACTTGTTGGGCCGAAGGGCCTGTTTCCACACTAAGTAATCTAATCTAATCTAGAGGAAAGCCAATTCTTTGTTGCGTAAAACAGTTGGGATTTCAAACATTGCCCATAGACATTTTACATCCAATTTATTCTGCAGCTCAGATAACGAGCTCGAAGTGCACATTTTGTAGTATTCCGTTTGGTGAGTTCATGATATCAAATGCATATTTTGTTCTGTAACTGCTCGTTCACACTAACCAACTGAGAAGAATCTATTAAGGAATCGGAATGAAATTTGCAAGCTGCTTGCAGGGGATGCTGTTTAAGTGGTCCTTACAAAGATCCAGAGGTGCAGTAAAAGGGAAGGTAAGGAGAAACAAGATAAGTGACCATCTCTAACCAATAAAAATCACATCTTGTTGACAACTCCTCTCGGCAAGGATCACACATGGGTCCACTGTGATTAGTGCCTCACCCTCTCATCTTCCCCATACAACATCCATCACAACACTGATTGTTGGATCTTTGTTAAATCTCACCTGCCTCATTTCTAGCTCACCTTCCTCCTGCATCTGCAGCCCCTAATTGTGTCTCCAAACCATCAACCAACCAATCAAATCTTGAATGTACATAACCACTGAGCAGCCACATCCCTTTCATGAGATATTCCAAAGATCCACAAATCTTTCAAGACATTTATCATCACAAATCTAAAGAGCCAAATTCTTCTTTTGAGGCAGAAGTCTCTGGCTCCCAAATCAGGGGACACACCCTCTGAGCATCTCCCTGTCAAGCCCTTTACGAATTCTGTGTTTGAAAGATGTCAAATCCCAGGGAAATAAGCCTGGTCTATGCAATACCCATTGCAATATTAATTTCTGGGGCACAACTGTTTACTCTGAGAGGTAGATGCAAGTTATAGCAATGTGCATGTAAAACTGTGTATAATGACATAAGCACCTGACACCTCCACATTGCAGTTTTGAACACAGCAAGAGTGTCGAGGGCTATTTGAGGCCCATTGCTAGGCAATGAGGGACCAAGCCCCCCACCTCCACAATACTTGAGAGTGTGGGCAAGTAGCAGTAACACCTTTAGGGGTTCCCTGCCCATTTGGAGATATATCTACTAATATTTACATGAAGGGAGTTGCTAAACCCCAATGCATTAAATCCACTCCTCAATAACAATAGCATTGTCCAATAAATCTTCATCTTTTTGATGTGATTTGGGCATTGGTGGCAAGATCACCATTTGTTGCCCAGCCCTAAATGCCCACAAAGTGGATGGCTTGAATGTCAGCAGATTTCCTTCCGTAATGGACATTAGTGACAGAAATAGGTGTTTACGGTAATTAATATAGTTTCACAATTAGCAAGATAGACTTTAAAATTTAAAAGGAGAAAATGAGGACTGCAGATGCTGGAGACCAGAGTTGCAAAGTGTGGTGCTGGAAAAGCGCAGCAGGCCAGACAGCATCCGAGGAGCAGGAGAATCGATGTTTCCGGCATAAGCCCTTCTTCAGGAATGAGGCTGGTGTGCCAAGCGGGCTAAGATACAAGGTGGGGGGGAATTTGGGGGAGGGGTGCTAGGAATACGATAGGTGGAAGGAGGTGAGGGTGATAGGCTGGCGAGGGGGTGGGGGTGGAGAGGTCGGGACGAAGATTGCAGGTCAAGAGGGCGGTGATAAATCTGGGGGTTGGGACTGAGATAAATGGGGGGGGCGGGGGGGAAAGAGAAGAGGGGAAATGAGGAAACTGGAGAAATCTACATTCATCCCTTGTGGTCAGAGGGTTCCTAGGCAGAAGATGAGGCGCTCTTCCTCCAGGCGTCGTGTGGCCAGGGTCTGGCGATGGAGGAGGCAAAGGACCTGCATGTCCTTGGAGGAGTGGGAGGGGGAGTTAAAGTGTTCAGCCACAGGGCGGTTGGGTTGGTTGGTGCGGGTGTCCCAGAGGTGTTCCCTGAAACATTCCACAAGTAGGTGGCCTGTCTCCCCAATGTAGAGGCAGCCTGTCTCCCCAATGTAGATTTCTCCAGCTTCCTCATTTCCCCTCCCCCCCCCCACCTTATCTCAGTCCCAACCCCTGGATTCAGCACTGCCCTCTTGACCTGAAATCTTCGTCCTGACCTCTCCACCCCCAACCACTCTCCAGCCTATCACCCTCACCTCCTTCCACCTATCGTATTCCCAACGCCCCTCCCCCAAAAATCCCTCCCCCCACCACACCTTTTATCTCAGCCCACTTGGCACCCCAGCCTCATTCCTGAAGGGCTTATGCCCGAAACATCGATTCTCCTGCTCCTCGGATGCTGCCTGGCCTGCTGTGCTTTTCCAGCACCACTTTTCAACTTGAAAATTTAAAACCAAATTTATAAACAAATTAAATTTCACCAGCTGCTATGGTGGGATTTGAAACAATTAGTGGCATCGTAGACTGTGAAGAAGGTTTTCTAGGGTTACAAAGGGATCTTGATCAAATGGGTCAATGGGCTGAAAAATGGCAGATGGTCTTCAATTCGGATAAGAGGTAAAATAAGGGTAAGGCTTATATAAATAATGGGTAGTGTTGTAGAACAGAGGGACATGGGGTTCAGGTTCATAATTCTTTGAAGTTTACATAACGTTTCGACAGGGTGGTTAAAAATGTGTTTGGCACGCTTGCCTTTATTGCTCAGTCCTTAGAGTACAGGAGTCGGGAGGTCATTGTTAAAGTTATACAGGACATTGGTGAGGCCTCTTCTGGAATACAGTGTCCAATTCTGGTCACCCAGTTATAGGAAGGACATTGTCAACCTGGAGGAGATGGTTCAGAAAGCATTTATCAGCACGTTGCTGGGTACGGAAGGTTTGGGTTATAAAGAAATGCTAGATAAGCTGGAATGTAGCAGGTGTGTCAATCTGATAGAAGTTTCTAAAATAATGGGGAACATAGATAAGAGTTAATGGTTTTCCCTAGGATAGGGGATTTCAAGACTAGGGGCACATTAAGGTGAAAGGAGACAGGTTTGACAAAGGACATGAGAAGCAAACTCTTTTTTTTTTTACACAGAGGGTGGTTCACATGTGAAATGAAATTCCTGAGGAATTACAACAACATTTAAAAAACATTTGGATAGATACAAGAATAGAAAAGGTTTGGAGGCATATGGGCCAGGAGCAGGCAAGTGGGACTAGTTTAGTTTGAGATCATGTTCAGCATACATCCAGGCTCTATGACTATGTCCCCAGAGCATTAGTCTAAGGCTCTGGACTAACAATGTAATTAGCATCACGCCACTATGCCCCCTTTTTAAGGCATTTTCTTTAAGATATTAATAACTGTGCATACTTAAGTGATGCTACTAAACCCAACATTAATGTAATAAAAGATTTTTTAATGAAATCCTTTTCTAATCAAAGGCTGTTTGCTTTTCTAATTGTCTACTGTATCTGCACATAAATATCAACGATACCCAAGTCCTACTGAGATTTTTAGAAAATTCAATTTTTTAAAGAAACCATTCTAGTTTTCTAAGCTTTTAAAAAACCTGTCATGGATAATTCAACACTTCCACACAGTATGTTCCACAATTTGACGTGTCCATATGTTGTTATAGCCAGTTTACTTTGCCCTCAGTGTAATTACCCACCTAAGTTTGTATTGTCAAACTGGTTACATTACACTTTATCTCCTCCTCCAAAATCATTGCATAAGATTGTGTTAGTTAGGGATGAGAGAGAATTGAAACCCTAATTCCCTTTCCTGATTACCGTTCATAGTCATGTTTATGAAAAGGAAGATAAATGTGTCTCCCTCCCCATACCTCGGAGGGGATTGACAATAAAAATACCAGGAGTAAACCTCTGTGGGCTTAAACAAAGGATTACTTATTCACACATTCACCTCAAAAACTCTAATGCTACATTACACACAGGACAAAAGCATACAATAAAAAAAAGGTTTTAGAAAGCAAAAATAATGTTTTATAATTCATAGGTTTGGCTCGTTTTAGGAAAAAGCACACATTGCAGATCTAGTGGAGGTTTTTCCGCTCCACGCAGCAAGTGGTAATTCAATCAGCTTTGCTGTACCTCAGAATTAGTTCAAGATTCTCTAACAAACATGTTTTTAACAGATCATCAGTCAGTTATTTGTTAACTTGTCAGAATGATGGTCTTGATGGGTGGGCAGGCAGGGAGGGGAAAAACGCTTAAAAAGGATTGAGGAATTTAAGAGATTGCAGTCCACAGTTTTTAAAGCACAAGTGTTACTGTTCTTTCTGCTGCTGTCTTGCTCACAGACTGACTGGTATCTTTCTGATTCTTCAAGTAAAGCTTCATTATCTAATGACATGAAATCACACGGTCAGCACTTAATTGTATGCCCAGAATGATTTAAAGTTAGAAGCCATTGCTATAAAATGGAGAATGGATTGTGGCCATTCACACCAGCTTCTGATTTTCTGGTTTCTCACAAGGTCGCTTCGCTAAGATTTGAATTTAGAGACAGTTTGCATATCTATTGTTTGAGTTTTTGATATGTCTGCAAGCAACAGAAGATTTATATGTTACAAATGTTTTTGGTCTTGGTATGACTGTTCAGAGGGACATCCATCCTATGTTCATTCAATTAAGAACATTCCCAAAACTTGAGGGGTCTGTTCAGCAATTGCAAGAGTTACTTTGATTGTCAGCAGCCACCTTATCAACCATTTCATGCCCATTTTTCAATGTTCTAGAAAATACAATGTTAAAGACAGTTCATGTGATAAGTCATGATTATCACAATACCAGCATCACAACTACAAATAGCTATGGCTCAAGCACTAATCTCTGGGATATACTGCTAGTTAACCTGAAAATGACCTATATTCCTGTATTTGTTGTTAACAAAATTTTCAATCCATGGAGTACGACCCCCAACCCCACAAACTAAGTTTCTACAAAACCCTCTTGTGTGGCACCTTATCAAAAGTTGTTTGAAAATTTGAACACACTACATTCACTAATTCCCACCTATGTAGTCTAGTTGTTACATCCTCAAAAACATTAAATATGATTTATCAAACATTATTTTTCATGTTATAAATCCATGTCAATTCTACACAACCACTGTATGATTTCTAAGTGCCCTGTTATCATGTCCCAAATAATAGATTCTAGTATTATCCTTTTTGCTGCTGTAAAGCTAACTTGCCTATTGCCTCCAGATGTCCTCCCACTCCTGTCACCCTCAGGACTTGCTCCAGAATCCAGCATAATTCCAATACAGTGTCCCAGCAGATTCAAAGGTTGCGTCAACAATGCATGGCCTTCAATCTCAGGAAATGGAGTGAAGGCCAGACAAATCTGGAATTCCTGTACATCCCAAGTGACCTGTCCAAGCTGAGTGCTCTTTATCCACCGTGCCACTTGCTGCTCCTCTTGGGCTTGGCGTTGGTCCTGCTCTTCCTGCAGGAGTGGTTACCTTCTGAGGGAGGCAGCCTGCCAAGCAACATGCTACTAGTAGCATAGTCCATGTGTCTCAGTAGAAAGGACCTCAATAAAGAACAGAAGGAGCGAAAGAGCTTCTCAGAACTCAAAACAGTCAGATGGTGCAACCTTGCAGATAAGGTTGCGTACGCTTCACTTCACATGCTGCACCCTGATAATGAGGGAGTGGGCTCCATCATCCACATCATGGTCAGCATGTGTGACAACTTCATGGTGTCACATTGGGAAGAGATTCTCTGCAGCAGTCTGACATCTTCCCCACCCCAGACCCACAAATACTCACCTTCTTACTGCACTGAATAGAGAAAATCATTATAGATGACAACATGGTGGTATTGTGTGGCTCATGTAAGACCCTTGGATGTTAGACAAAAACCAGTTCCCCTTCAATGAACAGTGGCCTTTTGGCCATTGTCAGCTACAATGTTTGCTGATGGGCAACAAATAATGTTGAAGTTAAGTTTAATTAGCAAGTACCGTGGCACGTAGCAACTTGCCTTTGGTCAGCATCTGACCCCTCAGCATCTCCACTCTGCATACGTAGCAAATGGGCAATGTGAATTGATTGCAATTGAAATGTAGTTGAGCTTTACAAATGGCTGCTTCATGTATTCACACCTAATGTTTTGGCATTCAGTAAATATGGATCCTGAGCCCTAAACTGACACGGACTTAGTGCACTGTCTTAGCCACTTCACATCTGGGAGACTTTCAGGTGGATAATTAAAAATACAGCTCAATCTGGAAATACATACTGAACACCATCAGCATCAGGCACTGCCATCGTTGAGGAATGGAACCCAGGACTGTTTGTCCCAAACTTGTAACCAACTTGGTCAAGCAGCCCCTCAAACCTGACTTACCGGACATGTGACCACTGTTTGCAAGTCCCCAACTAATGGTACGAGTTTCCTCTCAGTTATCATTGACTATTCCCCCAGACTACACAGGGCTGTTTCCACTGACCACAAGGGTTCCAAATGAATGAATGACCACGGGAAGCCCCTGGATTGCATGTAAACTGCCCCGAGACTGATAGTACCAGGATCCCCTGACCTATAGTAGGTTCCCCTGACTGACAAGCCCAAATCAGCCCATATCGGCAGACAAAAGATACAGGACTGTCAGGGTGAACAGAACACAATACAGAGGAACCTCGATTATCCGAATACCAATTATCCGAAAATCAGATTATCCAATGGAATTTGAGGTCCTGACAGAAACATTACGTCAAAGACGCATCTTTTGTTTACAGTGATTAGAAGTGATGCTGAGAACAATCCTGGACTGATGGGAGCACAGGCACTGTCTCTAAAATGACTGACCTCCCCCCACTTCTCTCTCCACACTTTCCTTGGAGTTCTACACAGGAGTGTACCCTAAATTAACCCCCTACCCCCCCTTCCCCATATAATCTCTCCAACATTATCCTGTACAGGGCAAAGATGGAGTCTGTCAAAAAGTTGCAGTTAAAAGTTGTGGGCGCGCGCTATTTGGAGACTCACCCCCCCCCACAAAGGCAGTAGCAGCAGTCTTTTGCTGGCGCCCAGTCAGGCTGCCCTGGAGAGGGGTGGGGAGTGGGCAACAGGGGTTGCATGGGGGCGGGAGTGGGCACACAGTGGTTGGAGGCGGACAGGGGGTGGTGTTGAATGGGGTGGTATTGGGTGTGAGCTGGAGTGGTTTTGGTGGCTGGGCTGAGGGTGGTGTGTTGGACAGGGTTTGGGATGTGGGGGGTGGGGGGGGGGGGGGGGGGGGTGTGGAAAGGGGTAAGCAGAAGCTCGTATGCGTTGTGTTGCTGCCTAGTCTGAACAGGGAGCAGACTTAATAGAAAACTCCGAGCCGCAGTGGAAAGGCATTGAATCGATTAACCGAATATTCAATTATCCGAACAAAATTGCGCCCACCCATCTCATTCAGATAATCGAGATTCCCCTGTACACTGAAAAAGCAAACACGCTACTCGTAGATACCGACACTTAACAGGTGGCGATGGAACAGACCCCACATCTCCCCCACAGACTTAAACATTACCCTGGCCAAAGAAACACTGGCCGCACTACTAGACAAACCAAGGACACAAACACCAGACAGCACCAACTCCATCAACAAGGGTAGCATCCTCATAACCACGTCACCTTCAACAGCAAGACCTACAAATTGCGGCTGTTGAAACTTTATTGCTGGAACAGCACAGCAGGTCAGGCAGCATCCAGGGAACAGGAGATTCGACGTTTCGGGCACAGGCCCTTCTTCAGGACTGAAGAAGGGCCTATGCCCGAAACGTCGAATCTCCTGTTCCCTGGATGCTGCCTGACCTGCTGTGCTGTTCCAGCAATAAAGTTTCAACTTTGATCTCCAGCATCTGCAGACCTCACTTTCTCCTCTACAAATTGCGGCACCCAGGTAGTACAAGATGACGACCAGACTATTCTGGCCCCTTGGCATCATGGTAGCCCACAAACCTACCAACACATTGAAACAACTCTTGATAAAGCTAAAGGACCCTGTACTAATAGCCAGCAGAATGAATGTCACATACAAAACACCCTGCAAGGACTGCAACAAACATTACATCAAACAGACTGACAGGAAACTAACCAGCAGGATACATGTGCACCAACTAGCCACTAAAAGACAACCAACTATCACTAGTATCCTTTCACACAGGTGAAGCTGGACACCTGTTCGACTAAGACAACACATCCATCCTAGGACAGGCTAAACAGAGACACGCATGGAATTCCTAGAGGCCTGGCATTCAAACTGGAACTCCATCAACAAACACATCAAGTTGAACCTCATTTATCAAACTATCAGAAAAAGAACCAGACATGATATCACCCATCATAACAGATCAAGACAGAAATAGAAAGCTGGACAGTACACCAGTGTTCTGATGTTACCTAGCATGGTGACAAAACATCTGAAAACAAACCTTCCAGCTCAGCAAGCAAACTTACAATCTGAGCTACAAACCTTCACAAAAATCACAAGCCCAAACATATCCGCTTGGTTGAATATGCACATACTGGCTGCACAGGTACCTTGCATGTGCTGCATTTGGTTGACATCTGAGTTGTTTTCTCAAGAAAAACCTGAAGGAGACTGTTTACTTCAGTAATTAATTTTCAGTGCCAAAGCAGTTGTTTTAAGCTTTAAAGTAATTTAAAAGCTATCATATCCATGAAGAATATTTGCACTTGTAATAACAAGAATTAATTTTACTGACCATTGCTAAAAGTAAAGCACATTTTGCTGAATGGGTCTTTCTTTTCCTTTTTTAGCTGTGGTAAGTTTATTTTGTATCTTCAATGTATTCTATTCAATGCATTTGATTGAGGAGACAGACAAGGTGATATTTCATATGAAGCTAATGACAAAGTGGCACAAGTCACAAATATTGAAAAACAGGTAATCACTATTCACCTGCCTTTGCTTGAATTTCAAGTATAATTTGCATATAAATAATAACAGGCACAATTGTGACCTTTACATTATTTATACATAAAAATGTATAAATTTTTGTGACACCTCCAAACGGACCCCACCACCAGGGATATATTTCCCTCCCCTCCCCTATTAGCTTTCCAAAAAGACCACTTCCTCTGTGACTCCCTCGTCAGGTCCACACCCCCTACCAACCCAACCTCCACTCCCGGCACCTTCCCCTGCAACCGCAAGAAATGCAAAACTTGCACCCACACCTCCCCTCTTACTTTCCTCCAAGGCCCCAAGGGATCCTTCCATATCCGCCACAAATTCACCTGCACCTCCACACACATCATTTATTGCATCCGCTGCACCAGATGTGGCCTCCTCTATATTGGGGAGACAGGCCGCCTACTTGCGGAACGTTTCAGAGAACACCTCTGGGACACCCGGACCAACCAACCCAACCATCCCATGGCTCAACACTTCAACTCCCCCTCCCACTCCACCAAGGACATGCAGGTCCTTGGACTCCTCCATCGCCAGACCATAGCAACATGACGGCTGGAGGAAGAGTGCCTCATCTTCCGCCTAGGAACCCTCCAACCACAAGGGATTAACTCAGATTTCTCCAGTTTCCTCATTTCCCCTCCCCCCACATTGTCTCAGTCAAATCCCTCGAACTCAGCACCACCTTCCTCACCTGCAATCTTCTTCCTGACCTCTCCGCCCCCACCCCCACTCCGGCCTATCACCCTCACCTTAACCTCCTTCCACCTATCGCATTTCCAATGCCACTCCCCCAAGTCCCTCCCCCTTCCTTTTATCCTAGCCTGCTTGGCACACTTTCCTCATTCCTGAAGGGCTCATGCCCGAAACGTCGATTCTCCTGCTTCTTGGATGCTGCCTGATCTGCTGCGCTTTTCCAGCAACACATTTTCAGCTCTGATCGCCAGCATCTGCAGTCCTCACTTTCTCCTCCTGGAAATGGAGGAGACATGGTCCAACGATCTTATAAGCCAGGAAGGAGGGACATCTTTAATTTACAAAAATAAAAAGACCTTTTGAAAAAAACTGGTGTAGGTGATGATGGTCAAAACCAATGAGACAACAAAATTGGGAGAATGAAACAGAGTCGTTAAAGGCAGGGTAGGAAGAAGGGTAGTCAAGGTAGTTGTGTACTTACAGTACATATTCCAAGCTATCCTAACCCCAGAATTGGAGGTGGAAATTAAGGAAGGGAAGGGAAGAGTCAGAGTTGGGTCATGTGAATGAGGAAAACCGAAAGTTTGTTCCAGTTCGGGTGACAGCAGGAAGCAGCACTGACACAATCATGTATATGCTGGAACAAAAAAGGCAAGGTAGGTGAGCCAGTTAGGATTAATACAAGCAAAGTTCCATAAACCCCTAAAAAGACAGGTATAATTAGTGGCCTTCAGGTTCCCAAAGCAGCACCTTTGATTTTGAGGAAGTGAGTGGCATCCAAAGAAAATGTTGTTCAATGGAAGAATAAATTCAGCCAGGAAGCAAGGATGGTGAAGGATAGGAATTGGCTAGACGCCCATTCAAGGAGTAAGCAAGGGGCCTTAGGGTCATCCTTCACCACACTGGTTGAACCCTCAATTAGACTTCCACTCAGATACACTTGTCCTCTTTCGGCAAAAAGACAGCATAAAAACACCTGTCCTACTTTTCCCACTGTCCCAAACACACTGGGAAAATTGAAAAAACAATTTATTTGTACTTCTTTCCATTTAGTAAACTGTAATCATATTGGCAAGACCAATACTGGTGAGGTGGCATCTTTGCAGGAATTCCTATCCAATCCACAAACAAGACTGAGCTTTCAGTCACCTGCATTTGAATTCTCCATCAACTCCCACTCTGATATCCCTGTCATCAGCATCTGATGTTACTCTGAGAATGCAAATAAAAGACAAGGAACAACACCATCTTTTAGCTGGCCACTGCACAATCTTCTCGATTCAATGAATTTAGCAACTTCAGATTATAATCTCTACACTTTCTTTAGAATGCAGCGGTAAGGGGTACTTCTGTTATTCCTGTTTACCCTATCTTTACTTATCACATTACCACCTCTTTTTGTTTTGTTCCAACATCCTTGAAGTTAAATTTCACCTGTTTTTTGCCCTATCACAGACTTTTCCTTCTTCCTCACATTTCTTGTCACAATTAAAACCCCTTACATTTCTAACTTCTTCCAGTTCTGACTCAAGTTCATTGACCTGAAAACTATTTGTGCAAATATTGTCTGATGTACTGGGCATGTGGGATTTTTTAAAGTTCCAATTTCCAGAATCTCAGTAAATACCTTCTACACAGATCTATACAATCCAGAGGAAAAGAACAATTCCTTTCCCTCCAGTGGTGAGGTGGAAGAAGGATTGCATTTGTTAAATTATTCCTTGAAAGTTACTGTAAACACTTTCATTAAAGACATTTAAAATCAGCACCTCACACAAGACTGAAAGCAGTTAACAAGGTTTAAAGCTCTTGCTGATTTAAGAAGGGGAACATTGTAGTCTGGTTGGGCCGAGGGGGGGGGGGGGGGAGGGGGATCAGCTACTTCTTCCCTGGTATTAAGATTATTCAGGCTCCACCACTTTCCAAAGCAGAATTGCTTTCCCCTCCAGTAAGTGATTACGCCTGATGAACATCGAACTACCATCGCCCAACTGGGGGAGAAGGGAGCTGACACTGTACCAGCGTAGCCTCTCGACCCTCGCTGCAAGAATTGCCAACAAAATTTCATACACATTTAAGAGAGTCAAGTCCTGGCTGTTTGTGCGGCACTGGTGTGATGAGGAGGAACTCTCCGGTACAATGGGAGTGAAGAGGACGAAGGAAGGGTGAGGATTATTCTAAAATTATAGCCCACATTCATGTGCTGGGCTCCATGCCTACCCCTGGGTTGATGAAATCTCGGGCGAGCCAGCCTGAACTGTACACAGGGGCACTGCTGCTGGAGGAAATGAGGCGTTTAAAAAGCGGCTTATCGTTGCCATCCCCTCCCCCTTCAGCCCTTCAGATGATTTGCAGAGAGAACAGAAACACCAGGCTTCACCTATACCTAATAAGGTTATGGGACCCGGGTCGCGCGCTGACATTTATGTTGCAACACACTGATGCCCAGGGCAACACAATATTGCACAACTCGGCAATGTTAACCTTCCTGATCAAAGTTAGAGAGGGGGGAGAAAAAAAAACACGATTCGGGAAAATAACAATGATAATTACAAAAAGTGCATTTTACTCACACACGGGATCGTCCATTTTCAGGGGTCGAGTGAGACGGATGCTGGCAGGGACAGTCTTGTCAATAAGTTCATCAATAGACTGAACGGGAGCAAAAAGTGAACAAGAAGATATGCATATATTACACAAGATACATAAAGTAACAGTCAAGAATGTTCAATGTACAGCGCACTCCCTTCTCCATCCCCCACCCCATCGAAAAGTAACTGCAAAGAGGCAAGACAAAAATAAAGTTTCACGTTAAGTAAAGGTGTATATTTTTGTTCCCCCCGCCGCCACAATTCTCAGTTGCAAAACCAGCATCTGTAACATGCGCTGTGACGGAGGAGGGAGTAAACTGGGGGGGAAAAAACTACATCAATGGCTCAAAGATAATGAGCAAACAACGAAAGTTGTGGAAAAAAAAGTCCGGGAAACACTTCATCGTCAATCACAATCCAAAACTTGGAAGCAGTATTTGTTTGTGCACACATACGCAGAACGAGAGGGCATGGAAAAATAAGACACAACAAAAATAAGAGCAACCGTGCTGCTGTTACCGCCAGTCCCAGAGTGTCCAGCATTTCTCTTTTCTCTTTGTCTCCTGGTCCAATGTGCCTCTCTGAGAAGTCATCGTGCCTGGGCAAGATTCTGTCTATCAACCTGCTGCTACCGGCGGAATGGGGAGGTCTGGAGCCCAGGGATCGCACGCTGCAGCCGCTCCGTTGCTCGGGTTTGCCCCAGGGTCTGGGTCTGCAAATCGCCAAGCTGCCCCGGGCAGAACCCCTAACTTTCGGGCAGGTGGACCACAAACCCACTGAACCGACCAGGAGCCCCCAGGATTTCGCACAGCTTTGCATTTTTCGTCAAAATATATCCCCGTGTGTGTGTGCGCGCCTGTGTTTCCTCTTCGCTTCTCTGCCTTTCACGTTTTTTTTCCTCAATCGCACACACAGAAATCCACTTCGGATAATGAACTAAACAGCGATCCGAGCGGACCTGGCTTTTATACACAGACACCCAATCAAGTGGCTACCTAACCATGACGTGTGGACAAGCCTCCCAAAACATCAACTCAGAATAGAATCTTTTGCTTTTTTTCCCCTCTCTTTTGTAAAATTGTAATTGGGAATTTCCAGTAATAATGCTCTTGTATTCATACGCATCTCTGCGGTCTCAGAAATTCACTCCTTTTTGCATAAACAAAGTGCCCAGAATGGAGTATACAACTGTAATTTTACGGAGTCATGCGAAGATTGCCCGGAGCTTGTAACTAATGTTGCCATCTGGTGGGAACAGACCCGATGTTGTGCTTATCTCACTTCCAGGGTACTGTACTGTATTTAGGTGGATAAACTGAGGACTGCAGACGCTGGAGCTCAGAGTGTGGTGCTGGAAAAGCACAGCAGGTCAGGCAGCATCCGAGGAGCAGTAACATCGTCATTCAGGGCATAAGCCCTTCATCATGAATGAGGCCTGTGGGTCGGGGCTGAAAGATAAATGGGCGGGGGTGTAGTTTGGGGGAAGGTAACTGGGAAAGCCATAATTGGATGAGGATGAGGGAGAAGGTGATAGGTCAGAGGGGACAGTGATGGACAGGTCTGGAGGGCGGTGCGGAGTTGGAGGCTTGGGACTGGGACATTAGGGGTGATGGGGAAATGAGGAAGCTGTTGAAATCTGCATTTATACTGTGTGTTTGCAGGGTCCCAAGGCGGAATATGAGGTGTTCTTCCTCCAGGCATTGGTTTGGTGGTGGAGGAGGCCCAGGACCTGCACGTCCTTGTCGGAGTGGGAGGGGGAGTTGAAGTGTTCAGCCATGGGGCGGAGGGGTTGGTTGGTGCGGGTGTCCCAGAGGTATTCTCTGAAACGATCCTCAAGAAGGCATCCTGCCTCCTGATGTAGAGGAGACCACACCAGGTGCAATGGCTGTAGTAAATGACATTGGTAGAGGTACAGGTAAATTTCTGACATATGTGGAAGGATCCCTTGGGGCCTTCGATGGAGGTGAGGGGAGTGGGCACAGGTTTTGCACTTCCTGTGGTGGCAGGGGAAGGTGCCAGGAGTGGGGTGTGGGCTGTTGGGGGGGGGGGGGGAGAGGGTGGGTGTGCGTGGACCTGACGAGGGAGTCGCGGAGGGAATAGTCTCTCCAGAAAGCTGATTGGTGTGGGGAGGGAAATATATCTTTGGTGGTGGGATCTGTTTGAAGGTGGCAGAAGTGGCGGAGGATGATGCGTTGGATGCGGAGGTTGATGGGGTGGAAGGTGAGGACCAGGGGGGTTCTGACCTTGTTGCATTTGGAGGGGTTGGGTTCAAGGACGGTGGTCCGGGAAGTGGAGGAGATAAGCTGGAGGACATCGTCAACCATGTGGGAAGGGAAGTTGCAATCGTGGAAGAAGGAGACCATCTGGGACTTTCAGAGGTGGAATTGGTCAACTTGGGAACAGATGCGGCGGAGGTGGAGGATTTGGGAATAAGGGATGACGTTTTTACAGGAGGTAGGGTGGGAAAAGGTGTAGTCTAGGTAGCTGTGGGAGTTGGTGGGCTTATAGTATATGTCTGTGGTTAGCTGGTTGCCAGGTGGATGGTGAGAAAAGTGCACCACTCATGGGATGTTAATCTGCTATATGTCTTGAACTGCCTTTCCCTCCACCCATTATTGAGATTGCTGAATGAACCCTTGGAACAAAACTACAAATAAATTGCAGGAGAAAAAGAGGTCACTCAGCCCATCCTGTCTGAATGAATAAACTAGCCATGCATTTTGCTCCCATGTGTAGCACTTGGTGTTGACCAAGGTGAAGATCCAGGTTTGTTTTGAATGAGTTGAGGGTTACTTCAAACACCAAACTGGCAAGGAATTCCAGACACATGCATGGCACCCTTTGTGTGAAAATGTTTTTTCTCATGTCTTCTCTAACCATTCTACCAATCACCCAAATTTGTGCCCCTCATCTTCCATTTAGTTCTTATTTAACAGCTCGGAATCTTTCCAAGGCCTATCTAAAATGTCAAGTCAATCCACGACATCATGAGGTGGATATATTGCTGAAATGAGAAATGGTTAAAGTAAGGGTTGGAGGGAGGACTGTATAAACGTGACACAGAGTAACGGGGAGATTTCTTTACTAATACCCTGCCCTCGATTGGGCAGCTGGCAATGAACAAGATTGATGCATGACATTAATTTATTTTTTCATGGGTGTTAGCATCATTGGCAATGCCAGCATTTGTTGCTCTTTGCTTGGCTATTTCAGAGGACAGTTGGGAGTCAACCACAGAACAGGTAAAATTTGCTGATTTCTTCCCTTAAAAGACACTCACAAACCAGTTCGGTTTTTGCAACAATTGACGATGATCAATATTACTGACACCAGCTTTCAATTGCTAATTGGGCACTTAAAAGGGTATGTGCTGTGCTTTGATAGTTTAAACAGCAGCGTCCAGCACTCACACAGCTTACAGCAAGTTGTTTACTGTGCAACTTATAAGGAGTAATTGGCACCCCATCCAACTAGGAAGAGTTTAGGTTCATAGCCATCAATTTGAAATGATAACCAGTCTCTTTGGAAGGAATTAACAACTGGGGTTGTTGGTTGATTGATCATGAATGGGATTTACTTAAATATCTGAGGCAGGCAGACTCCAAAGACATTGCTGCTGATTGACCAGGTAGTGTGGCTAACTAATGGAAATTGGAGGCATTTCTCGCTGGACAAAGAGTGGAAAGCATCCAATTTTTTAAAAAAAATCTATAACTCACAAGATGCAGATTTTGCTGGCAAGACCATCATTTATTAATCAAACTAATTGAACTGAGTAATTTGCCAAGGGGTACTTCAGAGTGGGTCTGGAGTCACGCGAATGATGGCAGATTTCTCAACCCGAAAGGACATTAGTGAAGCAGATTAATTTTTTTAAAGAGCAATCAATACATTAAACTAGTATTTCATTCCAGATTACTGTATTGAATTAAGATTTCAACATTTACCTTGCAGGGCTTTGAACCTGTCTCCTTTGAATTATTAGTCGAGTGACATTATTACTATACCATTACCTCCAGTAGCAGCAAAGCTCACAAATTGGGGCTCCTTAAACCTTGGTTCTACCAACATACAATTAAAACTTTCAACCTTGAGTAAGTGAGATATATTTCTGAAGACATGCACCTCCAGATTTTGCATTCTGTTGGTAAGTGTAAGTTCCATTCTAGATTAATGTGAAATGTGTCAACTCTATATTAGGCTCTTGCCGACTGATCAAAAACAAATTTGGACTGAGCTGGTAAGATCCAGCTGAAAGTGGATCATCAATTTCAATGTGTTTTCTGAGATGCTAATTCTGAATGTCAGATTAAATCAGAGCCCCTTTTCAACCAGATGTATAAAAATGCCATGGTTCAATTCAGAGAACAGATTGGAGTGGTTTCTATAGCTAACATTTTCCTCTCACCATCGTCGAGAGAATGAAGTGCACTAATGAAGGATCTGTCTGTTGTTTGTGCTGATATGAAGTTTTATTAATTCACAGATGTGCACATCACCGGCCAGGCTAGTATTTATTACCTATCCCTAATTGCCCAAAGAACTGTTGAATGTCAATCACATGCAGGCCAGATCAGGTAAGGATGGCAGTTAAAGGACATTAGTGGACCAGATGGATTTTTTCAACAATCGACAAAGATTTCATTATCACCATTGGACTCCTAATTCCAGAGACTTATTGAATTTAAATTCCCAGATAGCAGGATTCAAACTCAGGTCACCCACATTACCAGAGTTATGAAGTAATTCTTTGAAGAATATTTTTCAGATGTCCTCAGAACACAGGTATCTGTGTGTTTTATTTTTCTCTTTTGATTGCTTAGTTCATCCTTTTCCAATTTAGTTACCTATGTTTTTAAATGTCAGCCATCAAAGAATCATATTTGGAAGTGTGGCTTAAATAAAATGTTCATAAAATTCAACAAAACATGATTGAACAGAGGCAAAAAGCACAAATTGGCAAGCACAATATTCTGCTAAAAGATTATCGACCTGAAACATTAGTGGGCGGCACTGTGGCACAGTGGTTAGCACTGCTGCCTCGCAGCGCCAGAGACCCGGGTTCAATTCCCGACTCAGGCGACTGTGTGGAGTTTGCACGTTCTCCCCGTGTCTGCGTGGCTTTCCTCCGGGTGCTCCGGTTTCCTCCCACAGTCCAAAGATGTGCAGGTCAGGTGAATTGGCCATGCTAAATTGCCCATAGTGTTAGGTAAAGGAGTAAATGTAGGGGAATGGGTGGATTGTGCTTTGGCGGGTCAGTGTGGACTTGTTGGGCTGAAGGGCCTGTTTCCACACTGTAAGTAATCTAATCTAATCTAATTAGCTCTGTTTCTCTCTCACAGCTGCCTCCTGAACCACTGAGTGTTTCCAACACTTTTTTATTCAAACAGAAAGTGGGAATAATAACTACCAATTATGAATCATGTCAGTCAGGGGACCACTTAAAAAATAGACACAACTGTTGAAATGTTCAAAATCGTTTTTAGAAAAAAACATTTTGTCTCACAAAGGAAAGAGGTCAGATACTAAAAATGGCAAGTTTAAAAATGCTACATTTATAAAGATATTGATAAGTTTGATTATGTGCTAGTATTTTGTGGTTTTGACATGCCTCCTTTCCTGAAGAGGGACTTATCTCTCTTGGAGAAACCTTTTGGTTAAGTTCATGGAGCTCTGAACTAATACTGAGTATAGCATTCAGATACCCAACAAGATGGAAGACTATAACTCATTGGCTATTCACAAAGGTTGTTCTGATTTCACAATTTACAATGTACACACATCTATTCAGACTAAAGTGGGTAAGCATAAAATACCTTTACCCTCTTCACTTAAGACTTAAAAGTGGTGCCTCGTGCCACTAAAAGCAGTGGTTCTGGCAGCTTTGTAGTGGACCATCTGGTACAAACAGCTTTCCCTTCTTAAAAGCAGGGTGCAACTTTCAGGAAAACAGCACTGGAAGCTCTTTTAAATTGAACACCGGGATAACAAAGGGATCTGAACTGAGGTGCACAGTGCTTTAGGCATTGATGGTGGAAATGAACATAAGAAGTAATGCCATGGTACTGCAGGAGTCTCTCAAAAAACATCCTCAACAGGAAGTAGGAAAAGGTGACCTGGAAGACCAACTTCTAGAGTATGGACCTAAAGGATCTGGCAGCAATGCCCTAATAACCTAATATTGGTGGTCAGCATCACTTTATTTGTATTCACATAGCATCCGTCACTAGTCGGGTCTCACTACAAACCTTAGAATGAGGGTTTCACCAAAAAACAAACTGAGACGGTATAGAAATGGGTGAGATTAGGCGATCGATAGGTGGCAACAGGCAACATTAGTGATACCCTTCACAGGAGATAACTCAGCATCATAGGCACAAATGCAAAGGGCCCTCAGCACCTCCTGGCACTGAAAATATTAAACATGCTGACAGTTTATTGCCTTGTGCCGCTTCTCAACATCTAGCACATTCTCACCCTGCCATCTGGAGAGATGAGGAAACTGCTGCCAATGTGATTGTGTCTTAACCCTGCATCCTTCCAGCATTCCGTCATACTAGCATTCCCTTTCCGTGTTTCTGCTTTCAAACAAACTAGAGCGGTCATGTGCCCATCCACAGGAGCACTGGGAAGAGAAAAAAATAGCAACATACCACAAACGAAAAGACCCCATCAATTAACCCAACACTCGATCACAGCCTCCAGTTATTGATACTAGGCTTACTTTGGAAGCTGGATCAATGGTGCTGGAAGAGCACAGCATTTCAAGCAGCATCCGAGGAGCTTCAGCATGCTGCCTGAACTGCTGTACTCTTCCAGCACCATTGATCCAGAATCTGGTTTCCAGCATATGCAGTCATTGTTTTTACTTTGGAAGCTGGCCTAGAGTTGAGATCAGCATGTAGTGTATCACAAGTACAAGTGGGCTGCAACCAGACCAAGATGAAGAGTTTGCTTGTTTTGCCAGATCACCAGATGACATAATGGTACAGAGGACACAAAGGAGACTGTGCATGCACACTGAGATGCCGAATGCATTGACTGGCCTGTCAGGCAGCTTTCTGATTCTCTCAATGAGCATGCTGAAGTCTAGCCCAGATTAGCAGAAGACATAGGACCTTCTATACACCCTCTGCTCCATTACTCTGTCTTACATGCAGACATAGAGCTTTGCTCTCCCATTATCTGTCACCCACTATGAGAAGGTGCAGCATCACAACCTGGAAGTAGACAACATAGTTCCAGAAACACTTTCTTCAGACTGTTTTCAGACATTCTCCAATTAAAAAAACATTCCAAAAAGTTAACTTGTCCGATCCTTTAAATACTGCAGGGCCACCACGATATTTCACACCCCTTTGTTTCAAACATGGAAAACACAGGTGTCGCCAGGACCGTTTTCACGGAATTACAGAGTTGTACAAAATTGAAGGAAGCTATTTGGCCCGTCATATCTATACCAGCTCTCCAAATGATCATCTCACTTCGTGTCAACCTCCAAACCTCTCCTCATAATCCTTCCTTTTCAAATAATAGTCTAATTTATTTTTGAATGCTTCAATTGAACAAACCTTCTTTACAGTCTCGGACAATGTCAATCCTCGAACCATTGTACTAAAAAGCATTTCCTCATGTTGCTTTTGCTTCTTTTGCTCATTACCTTAGAACTATGCCCTTTTGTTCTCAATCCTAGCGAGACCCCTCAGGATTTTGAACACCTTCATCCTTTAGCCCTTTAGTTTGAATGGTCTCTCTGTGTTCTTCCAACCAAAATGAATCACTTATCCACATTGACAATCCTCTGCCCGATCTATCCACCCAATCCACCAACTTGTCCGTGCCTTTTTGAAGTTCTACATTGTCCTCCTCACAGTTTACAATGCTTCTCAGTTTCATGTCATTTGCAAACTTTGAAATTGTGACCTGCATACCAAGGTCAAAGTTGTTAATTAAGTTTGGTAAAAATAAGGGTTCAAACACTGATGTTGTCCAAACTTGGAAACCAGGCATCACATTGGCTGATTCTACTGTTGAACATCAGGATAATTATTGAGAATTATTCAATTCTTAATCTGGCTATGAAGCTCCATTCTTCACAATTCGGCAACGAGGAGGGAAATAAGCATCTTTACTTATTTGGTCATTTCTAGGAGTTATAGCCCACTGGCGTTCCATCTCAGAGTAAATCTGTCATATTCATGCTCCCTACTGATTGGAGTTATCTTTTCTTCAGCTGGTGACTGGGGATGCAACAAATATTAGGATCAGGATCTTGAGCACAGGATCACATCTCTGAAAAAAAATTGCAGACATTCAATCTATAAAATAAACCATGCATCAGTACAAGAAGGGCTGTAGAACATAGAACATAGAAAAGTACAACACATAACAGGCCCTTTGGTCCACTATGTTGTGCCGAGGGTAATCCTATTGTAAAATAAAATAACTTAATCTACGCACCCATCAAGTCACTGCTATCCATGTGCATGTCTGGCAGTCGCTTAAATGTCCCTAATGACTCTGCTTCCATCACCACCGCTGGCATCATATTCCATGCATTCACAACTCTCTGCGTAAAGAACCTTCCTCTGACATTTCCCCATATCTTTCTCCTAATATCTTAAAACTATGCCCCCTTGTATGAGTCAATTCTGCCCTGGGGAAAAGTTCCTGGCTATTGACTCTATCCATTCCTCTCATCTTGTATACCTTGATCAGGTCACCTCTCTTCCTCCTTCTCTCCAGAGAGAAAAGTCCAAGCTTATTCGACCTCTCTTCATAAGGCAAGCCCTCCAGTCCAGGCAGCATCCTGGTAAACCTTTTTTGCACCCTCTCCAAAGCCGCTGTGTCTTTCCTATAGTAGGGCTACCAGAACTGAACACAGTATTCCAAGTGTGGTCTCACCAGGGACTTGTAGAGCTGTAGCAAAACCTTGCGGCTCTAACTCGATCCCCCTGTTCTGATTATGAATTATTCAAATTTTGTTGTCATGTTAGAAATGCTATTTTAATGAAACGAGAGCTGAATAACCCCAGTTAAAGTTATATAACCTGTAAACAGTTGATCAAACCTGACCACTAGCATAACCAGAAGCATGTGATGTAATGACTGATTTTGGATTGCTGCCATCAGAAGTGCAGCTTCTGATCAAAAGACAAATAGTTTAACACTCAAAGGTTCAAGCAAAGTTGAGAGAATTGTGAAGCTGTGTTGCTAATTCAAACGAGAGTTCCAGGGTAGCATTGTTGCACACAGGAATAAACTCTGTAACTGTTCGTGATAGAGCACTGCGGGTGCTGAAAATAAAATACAAAAAGTTCTGGAAAAGTTTAAGCTGTTTTCAGTTCCAAGAAAGAACATTATGTATGAAAACTACGGTCAATAACAAAAATCAAGAGAGTTGAATGTCAACAACTAGTTAGTGAGATGAAGAACTTGGTGGACACTCGTAAAGTTGGCTAAGGAATGGAATTACTGATCTATGTTTGAAGTTAGAGGTAATCTCATGAGTCCATGGCACTGTGAGAGACAAACAATTGACATTCCAAAATAAATGATGGGAGCAGCTGAACGTGCAAAAGTTCAAATGACACTGGGTATGAAATTGTTCTTGCAATAATGCAGCAAGGGAATGCCAAGAATGACCTGGTGAGTGGAAAAAAATAGCGGAGGTATAGGGACAGAGTAGAAGAATGCGGCGAATTGGACAGTCCTTTCAAAGAGACAGTATAGTCTTGATGGCCCAAATGGCCACTTGCCGTGGTGTAAGAATCCATGAAAGCAGGTAAACTGGAGGCCACCTTCAACAAAGGCGAGTGAACTGATTCCAGTTTTGTGGAAAGACTCATGGAGAATATGAACCTTTGGACTGACATACAAAAAATGTGGCTTAGTATTACATGATTTTAACAAATCAAAAGTGAGAACACAAAATAAAACAATTATATTTCACATAGAAATATGAACAAAAACAACAGTATTCTTACACAACTGGCATCATGGGGAACGTGATAGCAAATATGCAAAACAGTTTTTTAACAATAAAGGTTAGTAACAACAACTTATGCTGTTTTGTTTTAATTTTAAGCTTCATAGAAGGTGAAAAAGGAAAATGGAAATGAATACTTTGCATTAGAAATGTAACATGGGATTTGAGCACAAGGACAGGCCATAGGTCATAGGATTCTCTATTCCACTGGCATCAAGGCATTACAAACAGGAAGGAAAATTAAAGATAAACAAGGAACTATTTACAGATGTACAAGAAATGAAGCCTATGGGTTACATTAGACACTGGAATCCTTTGTCTAGTCTGGTTTCCCCTTCTCAACATCCCTCCTTTTACCAATGATGGCTTGTTTTCCCAGCAAGAATCCCTTTGACTGTTCAAACTGCCCTTGCTCAGAGCCTCATGCTAGTGGAGAACTAAGAGAGCTGCTCAGCTCCCTTGCTCAGAGACCCCATCACTCTTACCATTTTCTCCTCGAGTTCTAGTTGTGCACTCCTGATCATCACACAACACCAGGTTATAGTCTAACAGGTTTATTTGGAGGGACTAGCTTTTGAAGCACTGCTTCTTCATCAAGGGGTTGACTAATTGATGAAGAAGCAGTGCTTTGAAAGCTAGTGCCTCCAAATAAACCTGTTGGACCATAACCTGGTGTTGTGTGATTTTTAACTTTGTCCACCCCAATCCAACATTGGCACCTCCAAATTATGGCTTCTGATCTTGAACCTCATCATCTCAGCAACTACATACTGCACACAATGACCATGTGCTATGTAGTTGCATTATAAACAGGCTCAGAGATTAAATGGTATTCTTGTGTGTTTATAAAGCTCACCGGCTTCAGTTTGGATTGCTGTCTCTTCATCTCCATTTTTCCTGAAAGTTTTCCTGTAGTTGGTGAGAGTAGAAACAAACTGCCTTCACTCGGTCTTCTCCAACCCACCAAAAGTCTATCTTGAAATGAAGCTGGAAAAATCTCCGCAAGTCAGTCCACTGTCCCATAACAGGTTTCAGGAGACCTCTAAGCATTCTCAGTTGAAAGTATACATCTTTGACACTGAGACTGCCATTCTGTATAAGTTCCCTACTCATTTTTCCCATCGTGGCCGAGGGCATCTTGTAAAGTTACACCAAGCGGGAGCTCTGCTACTTGTGTCATGTGATACAATAGCAAGGCCTGATGCTGACATATGACAACAGCTGGCATACACCTTCAGGGAGAGCGATGGTGGAGGTAGGTAAAAGAAAGCTCGATTCCCTGCTCCTTGAACAGTCCTAGAGTACCATTCAGCTGATTACCTTGAGCACATGGAACAAGGTTAAAGATTCCTCTGCTCTGTCCACTGATTTCATAATGTGCAGCTCATAGTAGCTATCATACATGTTTTCCAAGGCTACCCAAATAGCTCTTGATTGACCCCAATACTACAGGTATTCTCAACTTCCTTAATGTTGCTGAATGATCAATTGGCTCACAAGCTACCAAAAACCTTAAACTATGAAAAGTGTGATTGAGGACAGATAGTGAGAGTTCAATGAAAGTATGATGGGTCACGACTGATGCCTGCAAAGCAGAGATCTGGATGATGGAAGACCACATCAACAAGTGACTCCCCTGATCACGATGCTTATGGAAAAACTGGTGAGTCATGGGTGGCACTTCCCGTCCTGTGTTAATCAGGCACAGCACTTCTACCTTGTCAACTTTCACACTCCCTGTCAGACAAGTCCCTACCATTCCATAGCTTCTTCTTGATGGACTCTGATCCCCTCGCTGAGCTCTCAGTGGGAGGTCCAATGAGTTTAATGCCTGATAAGAAGAGAAGGTCATTTCACTGGATGTGTCTGACAGGTGAAGTGATCGTGTTTATTGAAGGCAGTCATATTTGAAGTACCCAAACCTGTCACAATCCCAGCCTTTCTTACAACATCCCTTGGATGGGATTGGCAACAAAGCTTATCATGCAAATAGGCCAACATAGACTGGATTTGTATTTGCTGTGCTGCAGTCTGTTCTATCTGCTTCTTCAATCTAAAGTCTAGATCCCTGCCCAGGCCAATAATCAACTCCCTGAAGGTAGCCAATTTTTGGTGGGAGGAATCCATTCTTTTCCTATGATCTGAATGGTGTGATCCTGTGGTTCAAAGATAGATAATTAAGATTTATCACTATTTTTGTTCCTCACTCTGTATCGATTGCAGGCAGTCCTTCAGTATTCTATCCCTGGTGAATTGGAAGGAGGGGTCCATGATCACACAGAGAGGGTTGAAAAGGTTCACCTGCTCCAGTGATATGGAAATCAGATCTTCTCCCTCAAATTGCTTAAGTGAAAAGTTACACAACACCGGGTTATTCTCGAACAGGTTTCTTTGAAACCACAAGCTTTCGGATCCCCACTCATTCATTGCTTGTTCGCAGAACATCTCAACTGTAACTGTGTCACATTACTGAAGTCCTCATCTACTCTTAACAGTACCTCAAAGATCCTCAGTTAAAAATCACAGCACCACCTGATGAAGGAGCAGTACTCTGAGAGCTAATGCCTACAAATAAACCTGTTGGATGGCAACCTGGTGTTATGTGACTTTTAACTTTGTCCACTCAAGTTAAACAGCTGCACCTCCAAGTCAAAGATCCTTTGCAGACACACTATTAAACACTGCATGTGCTTCAACCAAGGGCCATATCTCAAAGTCTAAGGGGAATAGTCCTCAGCCAAATCAAGGGACACAGCCATAAGTCAGAGGCCTTAATAACAGCACGATAATTACACTGATCAGGGCAGTGTCAGGATGTAGGGGGTGAGCAGCTGAATGATGTGCACATACCTCCATCTTGGTTCTCTTTATCCTATTTTAGGTTATTTTCTCCTCGAATGAGAGAAAGGGAGAGATGGAGTGAAATGAAACCTGTTAATGCTGGTGTTGGTATGGAAAAGGTAGTGAAGTATTGTCAGGAGTGAGTAGCCAGGGCATGGAGCATGCAGAGCTGGTGTGTGGAGAAATTCGGTGGGTGAGAGCAAATGTTGCAGGTTATAGCGGGAGTGGTAGAGCATGAAGCTTGGTGGGAAGTGGATGCAGTATCAGGGATAGATTGAATGTGAGGCATTGGAAAGTTGATGGTGGTACTTACAGTGGCAGAATTTTATTTTATTTGCTTGTTGGCCAGCAATTATTGCTTATTCCTTGTTCTATTTGAACTGAATGACTTGCTAGGCCATTTCAGAGGGCAGTTGAAAGTCAAACACTTTGCTGTTGGTCTGGAGTCACATGTAGGTCAGGCCAGGTGAGGATGGCAGATTTCCTTCCCTGAAGGACATTAGTGAGCCAGATTGGCTTTTCTGAGAGTTGGCAATTGTTTCATAGTCATCAGTAGACAATTAATTCTAGGTATATTTTATTAAATTCAAATCCTACCAGCTCTCATTGTGGGATTCAAATCTGGGTTCTCAAAACATGAGCTGAGTAGCAGTCTGGCAATAATACAGACTAGGTCATTGCCTCCCATTTGGGAGAATGTCATCGATTTTCTTCCTATGTTGGACATTCCTCCAGATGGTTGTGACATATTTAACCCAAGAGGCAACCTTGGACTAAGTGGCATGGTCTGGGTCCCACTGATGTCATGGCCTTCTCTGCTGGTCCTGGGGAAGTGGACATTCCACCTCTTCACCACACTGTCCAACGGAACCTCCAGGTGTCTGCCCACAGAGTGGAATGCCAAATTTCCCTGTCTTCCATGTCCAGAGCAAATGTCAAGAACTGTATAAGGGAGCTCCAGACTGACAGACCTTGTCTGAATGCACAATGGGCTTTAAGGATGGCATGGCACCAAGGATGCCAGTTAATTCCAGGATATCCTTGCAATAGCGAGTTAGTCTTAGAATGGCACATGGCAAAATCGGGTTAACATCAGACTAGAGGCACCACAGCGGGGTGGGGTATAGAGGTGAGTATGGTCAGATACGATGAGAAAATTCACTAGGCCTCTTGGTAAAAAAAATGTTAAACTCAGCCCTGTGTTTCCAGTGCATGACCTTTCATCAGAACTGGTAAAATTAGAGATTTAATAGTGTTTAAGTAAGGGCTAGGCATGACATGTGCAAAGGGAAGGTATGCGATGGAGTGGTTGAGGGGAGATTGAATGTTATTTCAATTCTAGTCCTCCAGGATTAAAAGGAATGGGAGATGGGCAAGAGAAGAAACAAAGAAATACAAGATGTGCTGAGAGTACATGTTGTCTAAAATTGGAAAAAAGACAAAACAGAAACTTGTAAAGAAAAGGAAACAAATTAGGGAGGGCAGAGATTATGATCTGAAATTGTTGAACTGACTGTTGATTCTGGAAGGTTGTGAGTTGCCTAATTGAAAGATGAGGTGCTGTTCCTCAAGCTTACATTGAGTTTCACTGGAACACTGCAGCAGGCTGAGGACAGAGATGTTAGCATGGGTTCAAGGTGGGGAATTAAAGTTACAGGGTCTTTGGAAGCTTGGGGTCATATTTGCAGATTCATTGGAGCTATTCTCCAAAGTGATCACCCTGTTTTGTCTCTCCAATGTGGAGGAAACCACATTGTAAGCAGTAAATGCAATAAACAAAATTAAAAGAGGTGTATGTAAATTGTTGCTACATCGGGAAGATATGTTTGGTTACTTGAATGGTGAGGAGAGATACGATACAAAGACAGGTACAACATCTCCTACATTTTCATGGAAAAGAATGGGATGTTGAGAAAGATTGAGGAGTTGAGCAGGATGGCACAGTCCCTTTGGAATACTGATGGAAGAGGAGATGAGAAGATATGTTTGGTAGGGGCATCACATTGGAGGTCATCTATTGGATATGGAGCCTCGGAGGATGAAAGGTGAGGTCAAGGGGAATTCTATTATTGTTTCATGAGGGATGGGAAAACGTAAAGCCGGAATCTGAAGGATATTGTTGAAGATGGTGTCAATCACAGTGGTGGGGAACAACACCTCAGAAGCACAATTGGGGATCATTACAAATCAGAACAGATGGTAAAATTGGGCATAAAGGTAGTCATCATAATCCCAGAGGATCATAGAACTGCTCTCTCATTGGAGGATATAACTGGTGATAAGCTTAACATAAAGGTCCCCGTGAGGGTGAGGGGTGAGGCTGAGAAGGCAGGACTGTCATGGTAACCTCAGAAGAAAGTGAGAACTGCAGATGCTGGAGAGTCAGAGTTGAAAAGTGTGGTGTTAGAAAAAGCACAGCAGATCAGGCAGCGTTTGAAGAGCAGGAGATTCGAAGTTTCAGGCATAAGGCCTTCATCAGGAATGTGGAGGGGGAAGGGGGCTGAGAGATAAATAGGGGGCTAGGGGTGGGGGTGGGGGTTGGGGTGGGGGGAGGTAGGTGGGAAAGAGATAGGTGGATGCAAATGGGAAGTAGTTGTGATAGATTGGTAGGGACGGCGGAGCGGATAGGCAGATAGATAGGAAGGAAGATGGACTGGTAAAAGGGTGGTGCCGAGTTGGAGGGTTGGATCTGGGATGAGGTGGGGGAGGGGAGATTTGGAAACTGGTGAAATCGATGCTGATACCATGTGGTTGTAAGATCCCGAGGCGGGAGATGCCTCCATCCAAGTGGAAAACAGCTGTAGAGGGGTTGGGTGATCTTTAGGTAAATGATACCAGAAAATTTGAAACTTTTAAAGAGACAGAGTTCAACAGCAGAGTCGTGGAAATAGGTGATGAGACTGGATAAGAGGAGAAAAGAAAACAGTCAAGTCAGGAAGAAAGTAGTTCAGTGGGGCAGGAATAGCCTGAAACAATAGATTGGCCAGGACAGCCCTGCTTATGCATCTTGAGAAGCTGGTAGACACAATCTGTATGAGAGTTGGTGGGTGGGTTTGGTTTGGTGGTGGAGGAGGCCCAGGAATTGCATGTCCTTGGGGGAGTGGGAGGGGGAGTTGAAGTGGTTGGCCACAGGGCAGTGGGATTGTTTGGTGCGTGTGGTCCAGAGATGTTCCCTGAACCACTCCGCGAGTTGGCATCCTGTCTCCCTGACGTAGAGGAGATCACATTAAGAGCAAAGGTGCAGTGGATGAGGTGGGTGAATATGCAGGAAAATCTCTGCCAGGTTTGAAAAGATCCTATATGCCCTTGCATGGAGGGGAGGGGGAAGCTGTGGGCGTAAGTTCTACACCTTGTGCGGTGGCAAGGGAAGGTGCTGGGTGTGCCAGTAAGGCAATTCAACGCATGCTTTCGCATCACTTTACTTTTAAAGCTAGCTTTCCAGCCAAATGAGCTCATCAACCCTCCTCACTATGCTTTGAGCAAGTGCAGTTGAGGTAGATGTGGGAGTTGGTGTGTTTATGATCAAGGATTCTGGATTAGTGATGCTGGAAGAGCACAGCAGTTCAGGCAGCATCCGAGGAGCAGTAAAATCGACGTTTCGGGCAAAAGCCCTTCATCAGGAATAAAGGCAGAGAGCCTGAAGGGTGGAGAGATAAGCTAGAGGAGGGTGGGGGTGGGGAGAAAGTAGCATAGAGTACAATAGGTGAGTGGGGGAGGGGATGAGGGTGATAGGTCAGGGAGGAGGGTGGAGTGGATAGGTGGAAAAGAAGATAGGCAGGTAGGACAAGTCATGGAGATAGTGCTGAGCTGGAAGTTTGGAACTAGGGTGAGGTGGGGGAAGGGGAAATGAGGAAACTGTTGAAGTCCACATTGATGCCCTGGGGTTGAAGTGTTCCGAGGCAGAAGATGAGGCATTCTTCCTCCAGGCGTCTGGTGGTGAGGGAGCGGCGGTAAAGGAGGCCCAGGACTTCCATGTCCTCGGCAGAGTGGGAGGGGGAGTTGAAATGTTGGGCCACTGGGCGGTGTGGTTGATTGGTGCGGGTGTCCCGGAGATGTTCCCTAAAGCACTCTGCTAGGAGGAGTCCAGTCTCCCCAATGTAGAGGAGACCACATCGGGAGCAATGGATACAATAAATGATATTGGTGGATGTGCAGGTAAAACTTTGATGGATGTGGAAGGCTCCTTTAGGGCATTGGATGGAGGTGAGGGAGGAGATGTGGGCGCAGGATTTGCAATTCCTGCGGTGACAGGGGAAGGTGCCAGAATGGGAGGGTGGATTGTAGGGGGGCGTGGACCTGACCAGGTAGTCACGGAGGGAACGGTCTTTGCGGAAGGCAGAAAGGGGTGGGGAGGGAAATATATCCCTGGTGGTGGGGTCTTTTTGGAGGTGGCAGAAACGTCGGTGGATGATTTGGTTTATGCGAAGGTTGGTAGGGTGGAAGGTGAGCACCAGGGGCGTTCTGTCCTTGTTACGGTTGGAGGGGTGGGGTTTGAGGGTGGAGGAGCGGGATGTGGACAAGATGCGTTGGAGGGCATCTTTAACCACGTGGGAAGGGAAATTGCGGGTTTATGATCAATACCAGTTGATAGCCTATCCTCGGAAATGAAGACAGAAGAATGGAAGATGGTTCAGGTGCAACTGACAAAAAGGTGGAAATTGGAAACAAAGTTGATGAAATTTTCCAATTCAGGTTGAAATCAGGTTCCGACACTGATACTCATCAGTGTTTGAGAAAGAAGGGTTAGAGAGAGGTACCAAAACAAAGAATGTTCCACATAACCAATAAAAAGACAGGCATTGCTGGAATCCTACAGGTGGTCACAGCAATAACCTTTATAATGAGATGAGTTAAAGGAGAAATTGATCAAAAAGGGAGCAAGCTGAACCTGGTGGAGGAGGGAGAGACAAATAGACGCTGTTCAGATTCCTGTTCAAGGAAGAAGTGAAGATATTTTCAACCATCCTAATGGAAAACAGCAGTAGAGGGGTTGGGTGATCTTTAGATAACTGACATAAGAAAAGTAGAAACTGCTAAAGAGGTAGAGTACAACAGCAGAGTTGTGGAAATAGGTGATGAGACTGGATAAGAGGAGAAAAGAAAACAGTCAAATCAGGAAGAAATCAGTTCAGTGGGGCAGGAATAGCCTGAAACAATAGATTGCCCAGGGCAGCCCTGCTTATGCATTTTGGGAAGCTGGTAGGCACAATCTGTATGAGATTTGGGGAATTTTACAATGGGAAGCTGCAGAGAGACAATCACTGGGGGAGATAAGGTCAGTGACTGTTCTGGAAAACATAGTTTGTTGTTCAATGATGGGGTGTGGAAAAGAGGGAGGCAGAAATATTGAAGGGCTGGCTTTCAGTCTCTACAATTTAGAGAACAGTTTACCAGGCAAGTAAAGCACCACCCTATCAGCAGCATTAGACCCAAGAGAATGGAGAACAGCAGGTTTACAGGGAGACAGGTTAGAGTACATGAAAAGAGCAGAGAAATTGAGACAATTGATGTCACATTGACAATTCTCAATTAAAAGATCAAGGTACGTTGAAAGCCCAGAGCAAGGAGTTCATTTGGAGGGAGAGCACTGGAGATGGGTGAGACAGTTTGTTCAGCAATGGAGGGGACTCTTGACCAATGAAGTATGCCCGGAGGAGAAGGTGATGGAAAGCAAGTTCAATGTCATGTAGAGCTGGAACTTCAGTAAAATGTGGGGAACTTAGGGGACAAAGTCTAGTCCTTTCTAAGACTAGATAATTCAGCATCAGAGGAGGAACATTGGAGAGTATTGTGAATACACGACAAAGGGTGAGATCAGAAGAAGGGGATGAGAGATCTTGAGGAGTATTGCTGTCCATAAATTGATGGAGCCTCCAATACTTTACACCTGAAAGAAAGCAAACAGTTAACAGGTAATGTTACTTTTCATGGTTTGTTGTAGTCAAATTCTTATAGTGTGTGATCCTTACAGGCAGTCACTGGAAATTTAATTAGCTTTTTACACTTTGCTTGCATTATGCCCATTGTTGATTGATCAGTCCTTGTGAATGAACTTGGTGATGCATTTCTGTATTGATAATATTTCTGATACACTGAAATCCATGTTGTGGATGAACTGCAAACCACACACAAACATAATACATTATGCATGTGGATTATGATCCCTGAATATTTAGTTTCTGCCCCACATCAAGCATCATCTTGTGTTGCTTGACCCCGAGCTCAATCTTTACCCTCACATTGAATCAATTAATGAAACTGCTTTCTTTGACCTGAATAACATTTATTAAATCCAGTGACCAAACGTTTATCACCTCCAAAGTGGATTCTTTCAACATTTTTCTGGGCGGATTCTCTGGTTCACTCTGCATAAAATAAAAGCCACCTGGAACACTATGGTGCTTACTCTTTGCATGAAAGCTTACATTCCTACCATTCTCATTCTTGCTAATAGCCATTGCTCATAGTGCACCAACTTTAAATTCCTTCCCTTAGTTTTTAAAGCCTTCCAGGGCCTTGTATATTCAAACATTATGTCCTGATGTGCATTTTCCCATTCCAAAACAGACTTATTTCTCCATTTCTTTCACTCCTCAGTCAACTTCTTCACTGATGCATCATACTGTGGAACTCCCTTCCTCAGTACTTCCACTTTATTATCTTCCTCCTTGCAACAGAATCTCTTTGGCTGTGTTTTTGCTGTCTTCTGACTGACCCCTACTCTTCATTTCTCCCTCTTGTTTGCTGTTTGCATCCTCTAGAGTATATTTTTACTTTGCGGAGTACAATGGAAATACAAGTCCTAGGAAGAAGGCCAGAAGGAAATACCTGAATAATGAAGAATGAATTGCTTTTATATGGTGCTTTTACACACGGAGAAACTTCAAAATTGCTTCCCAACCATTGAAATGTTTTTGAAGTATTGTTACTGCCACTGTCCAGGGAATTACAGGAATATCTGTGCACACTACATGATCCCGCAGCAGTTGCTGGATTATCTATTTTGATGGTGTGGTTTGAGTAAAAAATGTTATAAGGAGTTATAAAATCTATTCAATGTTCTCGAAAATATTGGTCATAGATGGGATTGTGTGTAATATCTTCATTGGAGAAAATACTGAAACATTACATTTACTCGATGGAATATTCTTATGATTTCAAATAAGAGACATCAACAAAACGAGAGAAGTTTGCAGTCCAGCCATCTGCTAGAAACAGTTCATTCTGATCATGGGAAGGAGATTAAGATAATCATGTAAGATACTGTGACCAGAGGAGGTGAGCCTGCTACAGACGTAATCTGTTTGAATTTATGCAGGCAGTTGTGAAATTTAATTAAAACATGATAATGTATATGGAGCAGATATTGTAAAAGGTAACGGCTCTGAAAGAGTTAATGTTGAAGTTGCAATCTAGTGCTGTCGTGCATGTGAAATAATTAGTCCAATGGGGACTGACATAGCTGGTACCTGATACTTGTAATTATGCCTTGCTAGTTAATATCAATTTTACCTGGTGTTATCAGGAGTGCAAGATCCTCAGCCTTTGCAATTGTCCAGCACATTTCAAGTACTTTCAGCTTGTCTGAATGTTAGTGAGGGCTGGAGGGTGGATGAGCAAAATGATCATGGCACTGAAGTACAAATGCCATTCAAGTGGAGGGGAGAAATGAAAAGGAAAATAGTAAGAGTAGGGAACAAAGTAAATTATTGACTGTGTTCTCTGCAAGAAAGTGCTTGAGTCCAGACTGCTGTGCTGCTTGCTCTGAGCTCTACTTAGGGCTGGAGAAGAATTTGCAACGTGGGGTAGAGGGGTGGGGGTGGGAATGCAGTTATTGTGGTCCATGTAGGTATCAATGACTTAGGCAGTACAAAAGGGGAAGTTCTTCACAGTCATTTTGAGGAGCTAGCTGACAATGTAAGAAACAAGTCCACAAAAATTATAAATCTGAGCCATATGCAGATCAGCTAAAGCAAATTGGATTAGAGAGATAGATGTGTGGCTCAAAAACAGGTGGTTTAAAAATTGGTTTCAGTTTGTGAGCCACTGGTGTCATAACTGGGAAATTGCGATCCATGTTTATGAGGGTCTTCACTTGAAATAAGCTGAGGTTGATTTTCATGCCAACTGCATTATTAGGAAAGTAGAAATGATATAAAACTATACAGTGGAGGAAAGGGATCAAATCTGGAAAGATGTGGTAAATAAGAGTCGAGTCAAGTCTAAAGGGAAAGGATTTGATCAGGAAATGTTAAACAGACCATGGCATGAAAGGATAGAGAGTACAAATCTAAGATAAACTAACTGATTAGGCTAGGCTTCAGAAAATAAATTAAAGGATAAAATTAAATGCCCTGTATCTGAATCCATGTAAACAGATAGATAGAAATAAATAAATAGAAATACAATCTGGTAGCCATTACAAAGACATAGCTGCAAGATGTTATGGATTGGGACATGGATCATGGAGAATACAGAATAGTTCGGAATAACAGGAAGCTACAAAAAAATGGGGTGGGCACTATTAGTTAATAATATTAGCACAATAGAGATGGATGTCCCTAAGTTCAGGAAATCAAAATATGGAAATAGTAAATAATAAAGGCAAGAAGACACTTGGGAGTTGTGAGCAAGCCTCCTAACAGTAACCACATGGTAGTATAAAAGAAGAAATAATGAAAACAACTCAGAAAGGCATGGTGGTACTCATGGGAAATTTTAATCTGGATATGAACTGGAAGATTCAGTTCAGCAAAAGTAGCTTGTTGAGGAGTTCATAGACTATGTGTTGGTTTCTTCTGACAGCACGTTCTGAAGCTGAACAGACAGGAGGCAATACTAGATCTGATACTGTGCAATGGGATAGGATTGACTAATGATCTCATAGTGAAAACATTCAGTGACCATAATACAATTGAATTTGATCTTCAGTTTGAGGTAGAGAGGAGTGGGTCTGAGACTACTTCTATAAATTTAATTAAGGGTAATTATAAGGGCATGAAAATAGATGGTCAGATATCATTTCTCTTTGATGAAGCCATGTTGAATCTGTGTGAGCAATTTTGACCCATGTAAGTATCCTGCTACAACTTCTTTAATAAAATCTTCTAACATTTTCCCTTTGTCAGATGTTAAGCTTACTAGCTTGTAATTTCCTGCTTTATGTCTGCCTCCTTTTTGAATAAAAAAGTGCTTTGAATTTGCTGCAGCATTATGCATTTTAATTAACAAAGTTTGATTTAAAAAGTTAAAATGTTGATTTATAAAGTTGTGTACATTGATTATAGTGTGATATTGCTTATCACAATGGAGAAATCATTGGTGAATCTAAAAATCAGTTTATTTTTAAAGGAAATACTTCCATAATTACAAATAGCAGGTTTTAACACCTCAATAAGTATTTGCATACTGCTGCCTTTTTAAAATTCTTTCATGGTGTGTGGTTGTCACGGGTGAGATCAGCATTTATTGCCCAATTTTGATTGACCTTGATCTGAGGGCACATGACGGCCAAACCAACCAAACTGGCAGATTTATGTTCTTAAAGGACATTCGTGAATGAGATAAGTTTTCACAACAGTTAGTGATAGCTGTCAGTATTATCAGTATTGTGATAAGCTCTCAATTCCTGATTTTAATAATTGAATTTAAATTCCACCAGTATTATGAGGACGAGGGGATATCATCCACCGTTCCTCTTCAAAGTAGGCATCTGGGGCATTTGGTTCACCCGAAGGATAGCATTGCTGATGCTCTCTGAAAATTGCTCTGGCAAGTCAGCCTCAACTTTTGAGTTCCAGTGGGACTTGAACCCAATACCTTCTAATTCAAATGTGCTACCAACTGAGTCATGACTGACCAAATTAATCTTTAGTAATCCTACGAACTGGAAACAAGGGTCCTTGGTGAAGTACCTTTGCTTGAATTTCTTTCAGGCTTGCTAATCAATATCTAGATGATAGTGCTTAGTTAGTAGCTGGGAATGTATGCTGTTCACAAGGTAAGCAATTTGGAGCACAATACTTAAGCTGGGTAATATCATCACCCTGAAGAAATAGTCTTGTTCAGAATGTCAGCTGGGTTTCCTCTCTACAAATATTGAGTATCTGCACTGTATTTCTATTACTTTTCGTTGGTTTTAACATACACTTTTAAAAAATTAGTATGCAGTTGTATTCTGTTCTACTTCTTTATCACGGCACCAGGGACCTGGGTTCATTTCCACCTTGGGCAACTGTCTGTGTGGAGTTTGCAGATTTTCCCTGTGTCTGCGTGGGTTTTCTCCAGGTGCTCCGGTTTCCCCCCACAGTCCAAAGATGTGCAGGTAAGGTGAATTGGCCATGCAAAATTGCCTGTAGTGTTAGGTGCGTAAGTCAGGGGTAAATTTAAGGGGATGGGTCTGGGTGGGTTACTCTTCGGAGGGTCGGTGTGGACTTGTTGGGCCGAATGGTCTGTTTCTACACTGTAGGGAATCTAATCTAATCTAATCTAAACCAATAGTCACACAGGCAATTAACCAACTTTTAGCTTCTATAACAGCATGATATGAATTATGCCAAAATATGAAGAGAATATGAATAATAGAAGATGCTGGAAAAGCTCAGCTGGTCTGGCAGCATCTGTGAAGAGAAATCAAAGTTAACGGGGATCTGATGAAGGATCATCAGATCTGAAATGTTGACTCTGATTTCTCTTCACAGATGCTGCCAGACCTGCTGAGTTTTCCAGCAACTTCTATTTTTGTTTCTGATTTACAGCATCCTCAGTTCTTTTGGTTTTTATGAAGAGACAATGTTGAACCAAATATAGATGTGAATTTATGTGATTGAAATGGCATGAGATATGACTGGGGAAGATTGTTGAGGAGCTGTTCTGAGAGTTGTCTTTGTGGGTCAAGTCTGTAAGTGGGATGTTCGAGCATCTGAAAGTAAAGATATGTAACATTTACTTAGGAAGCAAGCAATTCTTAATAACAGTGATGGTAGTTGCAAACAAACTGAGCATTTGGATAGTGGAATCCTTTTCTACTGCATACATTGTTTGAAGGAGCATCTGTGGCACCTGGATACAGAATATACGGCCACTTGAGCTGATAGAAACCGCTACGCTGCAAAGTTACACAGCGTTCTCATGCTGCTGTCAGTTACTCTGGAGGAACATTTCCTTCCTTGAGAAACTGGACATTGTTTTGTGTTTTTGATTTGTAAAAGTGAAATGAAACAAAAGCTTGGTTCAGCCAAATCCGATTCTGGGTGTCAAAGAGTTTATTTTTTAAAATTCAGTCTTTATTTTCTTTTCTCCTCCTACTCGCCTGCCCCTGTTTCTTCAGGGCATAGACCATGTTCACTGTGTGACTCTTGGCATCTTCTGTGTAAATCACCAAGTTCCTGATGATGTTCTTCAGGAAAGCCTTAGACACACCCCGGGTCACCTGGTAGAAGAGGCCAGAGAGACACGATGCCACCTCGCCATGCCAAGAACCAGATGACCACTTGCTGATGCCCCGGATTTTATCCCTCAGTAATTGGTGTTGCTGCTTGGCTCCCCCTTCGCCCAGAGCATTGCCCCTTTTCCCCTGGGAAGTCATCCTGCTGGTTGAGAAAGAAAGGATGTAAAGTTTTCTGTGTCTTGCTGTCTGTGTCTCTGTCCATGTCCCATCCCATCCATTGAAGCCCCGCAATCAAAAAACTGGACGTTGTTTACTTGCTTTTATACTCATTCATATACTTGTTTAAATTATACTCCTGAGATCATGAATAGTTATAAAGAAATAATTTGTAAATAGTTCTTGCATTGCTTAAAGTCTCTTTCAGTCCATCACCTCAGTGCCAGCATTGATTGTCGTCTTCAAGTCTTGCATTGGGACTTAAACCTAGAATCTTCCAAGTCAGAACCAACTAAGGTACTCCTGACACCTAAGAGCGCTGTCAGTGATCGACATTTGAAGTGCAGTTGCTTCTCATTAATATTTCTATTGAATATTTATAAGGAAGGAGGTGATTGGGTACAATTATACAGTAGCTGATTCCTGTGTCAGTCATAGAGTCATGGAGTCATAGAGATGTACAGCATGGAAATAGACCCTTCGGTCCAACCCTTCCATGCCGACCAGATATATCAACCCAATCTAGTCCAACCTGCCAGCACCCGGCCCATATCCCTCATATTGATAAGGAACAGGAGGAAAGATGCATTAAAGTTACTCCCTTGCACCCCCAGAATTTGCCCTTGTTGCAGGGACCTTGAACAATCTTGCTGACCAGGTGATCATCTGCTGCTCCAGAGACATGGCCAGCAGTCATTGCCCAACAGCTCTAAAACAAAACTCCCAATTCCCTGATCCCAACTGATAGACTACATGGGCCCTTGGCATAAAGGTCTATGCATCTTGAAGGGTGAGGCATTGGAGGACATAAAGTGCCTCTCTCCCATGCAATCTCATTCATAACTGAGTCATAAGCAACTTATGAAAAGCTTGACATACAGTTCCAAGCATTCTTCTTGTTCATGTTGCTGCAATTGTGTCACTTATTTCTGCCAGTACTATGAACACTGTTTCTCATCCTTATCCATGTTAATTTGTTGAAGGTTGTTCTGTAAATGCTTGAAAATTTTGACATCTCACTAATTCCAAACTTGTAATCACAACTTCCCAGTGAACCACAGGTCCTGTAAGTAAGGCACTTGATAACTTTCATGTCCAAATACCTGAGGCAAGAGCTCCCTTTAGACTGTGGTTTCCATAAGGAGTTGGGAGCAGACCATGATCTATGAATTAGCTGGGTTAAGTTCCTCCAGTGCTCTGGCATCCCTCAAAGGGAAGATAAAGCAGTCCACAGCAGAATGCCAATACCTTTGCTCTCTGCTTGGTAGGCACCAGGAAAAACTTTTCTACAAGACCAGACATGAGGCTTGAGTACTCTTTGTTCTTTTCACCCCTTAGCATGTGCTCACGTGCCAACAATCCTAGGTTTGGTGTGTTGCATTATTGGTGATGTGGAAAGGCGGCAGCAGCCAAAGTTTCAGACAGTACAGATTACGCTCTGAAATCTATCTGCCTCTTCAAGTGATGAATACAAAAAAATCTGTGAGCTTTTCCTCAGTGCTGTGCATGAATATTCAGGATGTGCAGTTGGGTGCTACCGATGATCATAACATCAAGTGAAAGTTATCCTTTCCCCAGTAATGAACATCAGAAGTAAAGCAGTGACCAAAACTCCCAATTTTGCCAGAACAGCCCTCGATTTTTTATGAAGTGCCCTGATGACCCAACAATATTGTAAGAGTAGTCAACATTATCCAGTTTTTACTTTGTTCAACACAAACTGAGCCTGTGCAAAATTATATCCTTCTTCCTGTACAAACTGATTGCATTGCATTGTAATGTAGTCCATATTGCAGAACTATATCCCTTTCCCCACATCCCTTAATGTCTCCCAGGGGCTGTTACCATTACAGTGATTGTAACGAGGTCAGCCAGCTATGCTCCATAGAATATGAGTTCCCTGATTAGGGAATCTGGTCCAATCAGGAAGCCCTGGCTGATTGATAAAAAGCGGAGTGTCAGAGATTCTGGCACACTGAGAGCTGACTCTGAAGAGACTGTATCAGAGTCAGGACTCTTCATGTTTAAATAAAGGGTGACTTGGTATTGGGATTACTGGTCTCTGAAGTTATTTTAGCCTTCTTTTCTACATCAAGAGATTCCATTCTCATGATGTTTTTTAAATGATCTATAGAACAATGCTGACAACTCAAACTGGACATAGTCTGAGATGTCACCACATGACTTCTGCCCTGCTGACTGCATCCCCCACCCCCACTTCTCAAATCCCTGCTATTATTCACCCAGTACATCAAGCATCTTGCGTTCCCACAGATTTTCTATGTATCACCAGTTTTGACTTTTGTAAATCTAATCATCCTGTCTCAGCACATCCATGCCTCCTGGGCTGCAGGCAAACCAGCAAGCCTTCGGGAATCCTCTTTAGAAATTGTATTAGGTGTCAGAGTTAGAAATGCAGAATCCTTTAACCATCAACCAAAACACCTTCAGAGTTGGATGAGAGCTGATGATTCTCAGTCTACGTTTATTTAAGAGCTGTATTTCTTCACAATGGAAGATTAGCTTTTGGACAGGAACTGGTGTTTGTGTGAAACTGTATATTTACAACAAAGTACTATACATCTCTGGAAGTCTTTTGCTTCCAATTCAACGTTTGGATATCAGCCTGTCACGCATCATGTTGGGTATATGGGTAGACAGTGCAATTTCTCCTTCTGCTTCAGTGTTGACAAAGCTTGTACTGTGGAAATGATCATTTTCCAACACGGTCTGCTGATTACCTCGATTCATAATTGCTAGTTATTATTCCCACTTTCTACTTGAATAAATTATGCTCAGTGGTTCAAGAGGCAGTTGAGAGAGAAACTGAGCTAAAGGTTGATGATCTTTTAGCAGAATGTTCTGCTTGTCACTTCATGCATTTTGCTCATGCTCAATTGTACTTTGTTGAATTTTATGAACATTTCATTTAAGCAACACTTCCAAATGTAATTCTTTGATGTCTGACATTTAAGTATATAAGTAAATATATTGGAAAAGGGTGAACTGTATAATTAAAAGAGAAAAAAAACAAATTACTTTGAAGTATTGTTGCCTAAAATAAAGGTGATGGCCTAGTAGTGTTATCACTAGACTATTAATCTGACAAGCCTGGTAATGTTCGAGGGACCTGGGTTCGAATCCTGCCAGCCTGGAGTTTGAATTCAATAAATATCTGGAATTAGGAGTCTAACGGTGACCATGAATTGATTGTTGGAAAAACCCATTGGTTCACTAATGTCCTTTAGGGAAGGAAACAGCCTTCCTTACCTGGTCTGGCCTATGTTTCACTCCAGAATCCCAGGAATGTGGTTGACTCTTAACTGCCCTCTGGGCAATTAGGGATGGGCAATAAATGCTGGCCTAGCCAGCAATACTCTCATCCTTTTCATGAATTTAGAAAATAGCTATCTGCTATTCTTTTAATTCATTGACAGATGTGGCCATTGCTGGTTCAGCCAGAATTTTTTGCCTATTCCGAATTACCCTGGAATATTGGTGTGTAAGGTGCATTATTGCACCGTTGAAGCCCATGATTGGTACACCCATAATATTGTTAGGAAGTGAATTCCAGGATTTTGACCCAGAAGGAACAGTTTTATATAGTTCAAAATCAGGATGGTGAGTGACTTGGAGGTGGTGGTATTCCTATTTATGAGCTGAGAGTAGAGGTCATGTGTTGTCAAAGAATCTTTCATTGATGTAGTGCATCTTGAAGATAGTGCACACTGCATAAACTGTGCACTAATGTTGAAGAGAGTGCATGTTTAAGCTAATAGTTGTAGTTCTTATCAAGCAGGTTGCTTTGTCCTGGATAACATTGAACTTCTGGACTGTTGTTGGAATTGCACTCACCCGGCAAGTGGACAGTATTCAATCACCTTTGTGCCATGTAGTTGGTGCCTTATAACTAGCCCAGGTCAGCTTCAGGTCATTAGTAACCTCTGGGATGTTGATAGTGTTGGATTCAACAATGCCACTGTCATTGCATGTCAAGGGGACATGGTTAGAATCTTGAATTAAAGCGAAATACTGTGGATGCTGGAAATCTGAATCAAACAAAGGAAATGCTGGAGAAATTCAGCAGATCTGGCAGCACCAGTGGAGAGAGAAATAGAATTGAACATTTTGAGTCTGGTGTGACATTTCTTCAAGACTTCTGAAGAACAGTCATATGAGTCTCAAAAAGTTAACATTGTTAGATTCTCTCTGTTTGGAGATTGAGGTTGACATTGTCTTGCACTCTTATGGCATCAATATTACCTCCCACTATTGGCTTCAAGCTTGAATACAGTCACGTTTTGGACTTGATCTTCTTCAATATATAAGGAGTCACAAATGGTGCTAAGTATTGTGCAAACATCAGTGAATGTCCCACTTCTGATTTTATAGTGGAAGAAGGGTCATTGATGAAGCATTGGACCATTGGACCAAAGGCACAATGCTGAGGAACTCTAGCACAGATGACTTGGAGCTGAGATAACTGACCACCAATAACCACAACCATCTTTCTTTGTGCCAGGTATGACTCCAACTCGTGTAGAGGTTCCCCTGATTTTCATTGACTCTAGTTTTGCTTGTGCTCCTTGATGCTGCACTCAGTCAAGAGCTTCCTTTGTATCAGACACCATTCTGTCTATATTTTTTTCTGAATTTCTCCATGTTTCATGCTTGGCAATGGCCCCTGAAAGCAGAAATCAATGCATTAGTACACCAATGGCGCAACAGCACAGCTTAGCAGGCATGTTAATGCCAAAGGCAGTCACCCTCTCCTCACTTCCGGAGTTGAGCTCTTTTATTCATGTTTGGTCCTCGGCTGTAATGAAGTCAAGGGCTAAAAGGCCCTGGTGGAATTCAACATGGGCATCACTGTGCAGGTATGTCAGCTTCTTCCATCACTTTGCTGATGGTCAAGATGAGGATGTTGAGGTGGTGATTGGCCATGTTAGAGTTGCCTTGCTTTTTAAGTACAGCACATACCTGTGCTATTTTCCATGTTGCCAAGTAAATGTCAGTGTTGTAGCTGTACAGGAACAGCTTGCCTACGTGGCAGCAAGTTCTGGAGCGCAGGTCTTTTTGTACTATTGCTGGAATATTTTCAGGACACATAGTCTTTGCAGCATCCAGTGCCTCCAGCTGTTTCTTGATGTCATGTTGAATGAATTACATTTGCTGAAGATCAGTGTCTATAATAAAGAGGACCTCAAGAGGAGGCTAAGCTGGAATCTATACTTGGCACTTCGGGCACTGACATGCTGGGAATCCCCCATCATTAAAGATAGCATACTTGTGGAACTCATTCTCCGGTGAATTGTTTAATTTTTCACCATCATTCATGCAGCAGGACTGCAGAGTACTGTGTTCTGTGCCAGAGATGGCATACCAGGTTCATTGTTTTATATACAACGTTTTAAAATATCTCCACTTTCACATGCTTCCAGCTGCTTACTTTCAGTTTAGTTTTTTTTTAACCGCCCCCACACTACCGCCTAACCGCGGTAGTGCTTATTTTTTCCCCAGCACCCATGGTGTGTGTGTGCAGGTGTGAGACACAGTGAAAGACACAAAGTGCACGAATTTTTATTCAATTTCCACCACCAGGAAGATAGGAAAACACCGGGGTGGCCAGTGACAAACACTGCCCTTCACGTCAAAGGGCAGTGCTGTGTGATCTAAACTGTGAAGGGGAGGGTAGGGACTAAATCAAAATAGAGTTGGAGGGAGAAATAATGCACTCCACTCCCTGCGGCGCCCACCTCTCCCTGAACAACTCCAGGGTGTTGGTGGACACCGCGTGCTCCTTCTCCAAGGACACCCTAACGTAACCACGGAAGAGGGGCAGGCAGTCGGCCCTAACGACCCCCTCCACGGCCCGCTGCCTCGAGCTTTCAGTTTAGTTTCTGTTCCTGACCAATAACCCATAGTAAGCAGCCAACAAATGCAACCAAAGACTAAAGTAATTGAATACTAAACAGAGCATTGATTTGATCTGTTTTTGTGGGATCGATTGGCTCTGCCTATCAGATACTGTTTCCACTGTTTGGGTACGCAGGCAGTCAATAGCTTCACCCTATTGTCACATAATTGTTATCTGTGGTTCGTGATACTCCTGACATGCTTTCCTGCACTCTTCTTTGAACAATAATTGAACCGCTGGCAAGGAGGCAATGATAGAATGAGGAATATATTGGACCATGAGGGTACAAGTTATGGTTGGATACAATTCCACAGCTGATAATCAGCAACAATATCTTGTGAATGCCCTGAGTGGAGCTGCTGTACGTTTTCTTAATCTATCACATTTACTGCAGTGGTCATACCCAACAAGACAATGGAGAATATGCTCAGTGTGAATACCACACTTTGAGTTCACAAGGATTGTATGGTGAATAGTATCATGGACAAATGTATCTGTGACATGCAGATCGGTGAGGTTAAGGTCTAGTAGGTTTCTTTCATCTTAGTTCCCAAGGACCAGTCTAACAGCTGTATCCTTATGACTCAGCCAACTCAGTCAATAGTGGCATTCCCATTTATGTCTAGGATGGAGAAATGTATTGATAATTCAGGTCCGACTATTCTACCAGTTACATCATTTGTGTAACTGAGTTGATTCAATCTTCAACATGGCCATTTGCTTCTCTTTAGTACTGTTAACAAAAATAAAAGAAACACCCACCAGATTCTTTAAGGCACTGAAAATAATCCATTTATTATGAACAAAACTTATTCCTAAAGCAAGTGGCAAACTCTGATCAATATCTCTGGTCAATGTGGGGCGGCACGGTGGCTTAGTGGTTAGCATTGCAACTTCACAGCACCAGGGACCCAGGTTCAATTCCCACCTCGGGCAACCGTCTGTGTGGAGTTTGCACATTCTCCTCGTGTCTGCGTGGGTTTCCTCTGGGTGTTCCGGTTTCCTCTTGCAGTCCAAAGACGTGCAGGTTAGGTGAACTGGCCATTCTAAATTGCCCGTAGCGTTAGGTGCATTAGTTAGGGGAATGGGTTGCTCTTTGGAGGGTTGGTGTAGACTTGTTGGGCAGATGGGCCTATTTCCCCCACTGTAGGGAATTTAACCTAATCTAATCATAAATTGGAATTAAAAGTACATTCACATAATCCCACACATAGAGACACAAACACAGAACAAAAACAAACTCTGTAGAGATGATTATTTTCTTTTAAAAAGGCAGATTTGTGTAAAAGAAACCCTGTCAATGAAGCTGAATTGTTGACAGGCATAGATTGTTAGAAAATGTCTTATTCTGATTGCAATTCACTTGGATTTCAGATTTTGGAAATTTGTCATAGTCCACATCTTCAGGTTTTACCAAATAGACAACAGTACTAATACTTGAAAACCCTATCAGATTTTCAGTAACCTCCACTGAGGAAAGGATTTTAGAGGAAATTCTTGCAGCTTTTGGAATGTCTCCTGGGTCTGTAATACTAAATTCAAATCGAGAAAGTATCTTCTGGATGACATCACTGTTTTCTGCTTGGATCCACTGTCAGTATGGAGACTCATGAGCATCTGTGACCAGTTCAAACTGGTTTTGGGAGCCAAGCTAAATTGAGACAAGACCATGTTCTTTGGGAACTGGGACAATAGATCCTTTCTTCCCTTCACTGTCAGGCCAGATTACCTGAAGGTGCTGAGAATATGGTTCAGAGGGGCGGGGACGTGGGCTAAAACTTGAGAGCAGGTATTGCCAAGATGAGGCAGAAACTGGGCAAATGGGAGCACTGCTCCCTTACCTTCACAGGTAAAAACCTGGTCACCAGGTATAAAGTACTCTTGGTGTTCCTGTATGTGCAGGTCTGGCTCATTCCCCAAGCTTGTTCCACTGCAGTCACCCAAGTTATCTTACACTTCATCTGGAAGTCAAAGATGGACCATGTCTGTGAGGACACCATGTACAAAATTCTAGAGAACTTGGAATGCTCATGTTGGTGGCGGGGTGGGGTGGTGAGGTGAAGAAAGTACCCAGTGCTGCCTTCATTGTGATGGTCACCTTTGAGTGCGACTGTATCAAGCCCTTGATATGCAAACACCAAGTATCAATACGCGCTGATGTTTTACCTGAGCCCAGTGTTACAAAGGATCTGGTTTTATTGCCATGGAACACTGCAAGTTGTTGGATTATTCTTATCCCTTGTCCTTTGTGGAAAAAGTTGTAAAAGGAAACACATTTGACCACAAGTCCATCAGGAAGTGGTCAGCATGTAATGTCCTCAAAACCCTGTGAGAAAAGAAGAGGATTGATCCTGTTGGGTGGTTCAATGAGAAGACTGTCAAAATCACTTGGCTAAATGCTTAATCACCAGAACTTTGCAACATGCATCAAGAAGTAGCTTGGCTGGTGGTAAGGAAAGCACTACCCATCATATCCTTTATTAATGCCTGGACTGTTTCACTAACACATGCTGCCATTGAAGCAGCTACATTGACGAATAGACTATCACTAATCTCCTTCTGTAATGTGCCTTTCCAAAGAAGGTCTGGAAGAAAATGCAATGGTTTTTATGGAAGTTTGTGCTGAGCAGTTCAGTGATTCAGGACTCTGTGCTCTAAGGACTCTGGGATGCACACAGAGCCAAACATCATGGACCATCAAGTTGATGCAAGATGTTGGTTGGTCTGTCGGTCTGAAGAGTTGACCATGACTGAGTGTTGCATATTTCAAGACTCGAGATGAGGGATGCAGTAAAGCTTGGGGCAGCTGCAGTGGGAAAAGCACAGTGGGAAAAGACCACCATCTAAGGTCCTTTAGCCAGAGTCTGTTCAGTTTTCAGACCCCTCTTTTGCTCAAAATGAATGTAAGTAGTTTCCTGCATTAATAGAAAATGCCTTTGTGTTTGCAACTATAGGAAGCACTGAGAAATATCAAAAATCCAATGCTTTGTTGATTTTATCTGCAACGTCTTTACAGAATTGATTGAGAATCTTTGTATGTACTTAAAGATGCATTTCTTTAATGAATAAAGCATATTTTTGCAGTATAAAAGGAAAGGGTTGCTAGGCAACCATCAGCACAGAGGCTGCTTAATTCTTTCAAAGGCATGCTTCCCAGTGATTAAGGCATCTCTTACCTCCTTGAAAGCATTGTTTGGCTGTTTACCCAAAGTCACTTCATTTCCTACAAATAGCAGGTAGGCCACTGTACTTATTATAAACTGTTACCTTAATTTCCAGAGAGTCTCATTGGAAATATTCTTTTTTTAATCGAGAAAATGTCAAGTCAGTTCAAATTCTCGGTTTTTTTCAGGTAGTCTTAAATATAAACATGCAATTCTAATACTGAGTCACACTTTATAATGGACTTTGAGTACTTGCAGCATAATATTCTCTGACCTTGTCACCCCAAGTGCTTCCTCTAAGTGGTGTCCAACAGGCAGAAGAACTGATTCATCAGTCAAAAGGGGTCAGGGTGATAGGTGATAAATAGCAGGAACTTCTCTTGAACTGGTGTCATGAGACTTCAGAGTTAATATCGAGGATTCCCTGGACAACTTCTTTCCAACTGTATAACATGGTATAATCTTGATGAGTCTGCCAAGAAGTTCCTGTTGAATCACTGTTTAAGAATAGTTAAAGCACTATGTATTTCTTCTTTATGGCATTGTCTCTCAATGGTTGTAGTTTTAAGTGATTCCTGCCTGGGCAGTAGGCACTGTCTGGGATTGACTACATTTACATTGATTGGTGGGGAATGGTGTCTGAGGATGGTTAGATTCGGTGGGGCAATGGGGAAAGGGGTGGTTGAATCTGGGGATGGTTACAGTGCTGGGCAAATACTATGGCACTCATAATCTAGGGATGGTTACAGTGCTGGGTAGATGCTGTGGCTGCTCTTTTCGTGGACAGTTACAATGCTGGGTATGATTTGGAGATGCCAGTGTTGGACTGGGGTGTACAAAGTTAAAAATCACACAACACCAGGTTATAGTCCAACAGGTTTAATTGGAAGGTTTAATTGGTTTAATTGCTGGGTAGATCCTGTTTTGGGCATTGTCTGGGGATGGTTACCATACCAACTATATCCCTTGGGATCACTGGTGTAGGTTTCCATGCTGTGTTGATCTTGTGCGTGGAGCACGCTACTGATGGTTACAATACTGAGTAGATCCTCTGGAGGTCACTGTCTGGTGATGGCTACAATGCTGAGTAGAAATTGTGGGCAGTTCCATCTGGGGCTGGTTGCAGTTGGGAGCGCTGTCTGCGGAGTGCTACAGTGCTGGCTACATCCTGTAGGAGTCACTGGGAATTGTTACAGTACAAGATAGATCCTATGTGTGACACTGAGTGGGGAAGGCTGATGTAGAGGTTAATTCTGTTGGTGATGCTGTCGGGGGATGGTTACAGCATTAGTTAGGGGCGTGTTGTCTGGGAATGGTTATGCTGCTGGGTGGATACTGTTAGAAATTCTGTGTATGAATTGTTACAGTACCAAATAGATCATTGGGAATGGAGATTACATACTGTCTGTGGATGTTGAAAGAGCTGGATGTTTACAGTGTCAGGTGGAACATTACAGTGCAGGGTAGATCCTGTGGGGTGTGCTATCTAGGGAAGGTTACCCAACTGGTCATATTTTGTGGGACAGCTGTCTGTTGATAGTTTCATTGCTAGGCAATCATATAGTGTGTATGGTGGTGGAGTCGGGGGTGGGGAGGAGTGCGGAGATGCAGTGGAGGTGGGGTGTTGGATATTGTCTGGGGATGGTTATAGAAAAGGCTACATCCTGTGGGGTTGCTGTCTATAGATGGTTACTATATGTAGATCTTGGGGGGGTTGCTGGCTGGAGATGGTTACACTGCTGATTAGATCCTTTCGATACTACTGTCTATGAATGGATACAGCACTAAGTAGATATTGGTGGTGCATTGCCTTTGTATTATTAAAGTGTTGGGCAGATCTTGTGGGTGTATAGATCCAGTTTCCGGCATGGTCAGGGAATGGTTACTGTGCCGGATTGGATTGAACCTGTGGGCTCGCAGCCTTGGGATAGTTACATTTCCAGATGGTGTTGATAGAGATGATGTTTGCATTGTCTGTGGATGTCTGCAGTATTCTGGAGGCAGGAAACATGTTTCCGCTGATGGGTGAGTCCCGAACCAGAGGGCACAGCTTAAAAATAAGGGGTAGGCCATTTAGGACAGAGATGAGGAGAAACTTCTTCACCCAGAGAGTGGTGGGTGTGTGGAACACTCTTCCCCAGAAGGCAGTGGAGGCCCAGTCTCTGGATTCATTTAAGAAAGAGTTGGATAGAGCTCTCAAGGATAGTGGAATCAAGGGTTATGGAGATAAGGCAGGAACAGGATACTGATTGAGGATGATCAGCCATGATCATAATGAATGGTAGTGCAAGTTCGAAGGGCAGAATGGCCTACTTCTTCACCTATTGTCTATTGCTCGGATATCATTTTGGGGTGGTGTGTGTGAATGGTTACAGTGTGAGATAGAGCCTGTCAGGGGTGCTGCCTGTAAATGTTTTCAGTGCCAGATAGATCCTGTCAGTGGGATGTGTGTGAATAGTTTCAGAGGAAGATAGGTCCTGGGGAGTGGTGGGGTGTGGGCTGGGTGAGTGTATTCTGTGAATGTGTACAGTGGTTGATAGATCTTCTGTGGACATTGTCTGGGCATAATTATAGCACTGGCTACATTCTGTCAGCGGTAGGATACATCTGGTGGAATCGCTGTTTCATGGTGCTTACAGTGCTGGTTAGGTTCAGTTGGTCTACTTCACCACCACTGCTCCTGCCTCTCCCTTTACATGCAGCTCCCCCCACACTCACTCCCAGTCCTGAAGAAGGGTTACTTCTTCAGGAGTAATGTTGAAATGTTGACTTCTACACCTCCTGATTTGGTCTGGCTTGCTTTGTTCTTTCAGCATCCTGCCTGTCGACCCTAGATCTTGTGGGAGAAAGTGAGGACTGCAGCTGTTGGAGATCAGAGTCGAGAGTGTGGTACCGGAAAAGCACAGCAGGTCAGGCAGCATCTGAGTAGCAGGAGAATCAACATTTGAGCAAGAGTCTTTCATCAGGAATGAGGCTTGTGAGCCGAGGAGGTGGAGAGATAAATGAGAGGGGTGTGGGGCTGGAGAGAAGGTAGCTGAGAGTGCAATAGGTAGACGGAGGTGGGAGTAGTGGTGATAGGTTGGAGAGGAGGGTGGAGCAGATAGGTGGGAAGCAAGATGGACAGTTAGGACAGGTCATGAGGGCAGTGCTGAGTGGGAAGTGTCACAAAGCTAGTCCTTTTTTTTATAAAAGCTGTTCCTTGGTTCAAGGAGACTTTGTCCTTGATTTTATTTCAGAGGAGCAATAAACCGGGCTGGGCTCTGTTCAATCTGGTTTGGTCCAGAGAGGCCTTTTATATGTAAACAGATGAGACTTGAGGCCAAACTGGTTCTGTTTTAGAAGTGACCGATATAAAGAAAGGGGAGTGGTCAGCTCTCTGGCTGAGCAGTTTAGTTCTGTCTTGAACTGGTTGGAAGTTCAACAGTGAGCTGTGTGGAAAATCTCTTTCTCTCTCTTTCTGCCCTTCAACATTAACCTGTAAGCATGTGTTCCATTTATACTGGTTTTTAAAGGAAGTTTGCTTATTGGGACTGTTGTGTATATTCGGAACAGCATAATTAAGTCTAGTTGGATAGGTTGAGTTCTGTTGGGATTCTTTATTCTCTTCTTTGTGTTTCATTGTGTAATTTTGTGAATAAATTTTTGTCTGTTTTATAATCTAGTCGTCAACCTAGCTAACTTAATCCATGTAATTTTCACTGTACACTTAAAGTTATGGTCTGAGCTGCCTGCTTAAGAATGTTTTGCGTGGTCTGGCTTAGTCCACAACAGAAGGTTGGAACTGGGATAAGGTGGGGGGAGGGGAAATGAGGAAACTGTTAAATCCACAATGATGCTGTGTGGTTAGAGGGTCCCAAGGCAGAAGATGAGGCGTTCTTTCTCCAGGTGTCGGGTGGTAAGGGTGTGGTGATGGAAGAGGCCCAGCACCTGCATGTCCTTGGCGGAGTGAGACGGGGAGTTGAAGAGGTCGGCCATGGAGTGGTGGGGTTGGTGAGCGCGGGTGTCCCAGAGACATTCTCTGAAGTACTCTGCAAGTAGGTGTCTTGTCTCCCAATGCAAAGGAGACTGCATTAGGAGTAACGAATACAGTAAATGACATGTGGAGAAGTGCACGTAAAACTCTGATGGACGTGGAAGGCTTCTTTGGGGCCTTAGATGGAGGTGAGGAGGGAGGTGTGCAGGTTCTGGGCCTCCTCCATTGTGACACCCTTACTACCCGATGCCTGGAGGAAGAACACCTCATCTTCTGCCTTGGGCCCCCCGACCATAAGGCATCAATGTGGATTTTACCAGTTTCCTAATTTTCCCTCCCCCCACCTTATCCCAGTTCCAACCTTCCAGCTCAGCACCGCCCTTCTGACCTGTCCTACCTGTCCAACTTCCCTCCCACCTATCCGCTCCACCCTCCTCTCTGATCTATCACTATTACCCGCACCTCTGTCTACCTATTGCACTCTCAGCTACCTTCCCCCAACCCCCTCTCATTTATCTCTCCACCCCATCAGCTCACAAACCTCATTCCTGATGAAGGGTTCTTGTCCAAAATGTCGATTCTCCTGCTCCTCAGATGCTGCCTGACCTCTGTTCTTTTCCAGCAATGCACTCTCTACTCCAGCATCTGCAGTCCTCACAGTCTCCTTCCAGATCTTGTGGGGTCATTCTCCCTGGATAGTTGCAATGCTGGGTGGATCCTAGAGTGGCGCTGTTCTTGGATAGTTGAAATGCCGGGTGGATTGTTTTGGGGGTGCTGTTTGTGATAGGTGTAGTGCCGGTTGGATCCTGTGCGGGGGCGCGCGCTGTCTCCCAGTGGTTGCAGTACGTACAAAGTCCTGTGAGGGCGCTGTGTGTGCGTGTGCGCGATTGCGCGCCTGCGCACCGCTACTGTCAATAACAACAACAACAACAACAACTGGAGGCGGCGGTGGGAGTTGGGCCCCGATTCTAGGCCTGGATCGTTGTGTGGTCTCCGAACACTCGCACTTCACTGTAAGTGATGGTCTGCGTGTTTCGGGCGATCTACGTGCGGCGGCACGAGCCCCGGGGAAGTGTTGCGGTGATCCCGGGCCAGGCGGAATGGCCGCCGGTGATGGCAGGCGGCGAGACAACTTGTTGTGTCCCAGGCCGCGGCTCAAGTGTCGCAAGGCCCGGCGTAGTTTCGGCGGGCGAAAGGCGACCGGGACCGGGTTGGAGGGGCTGGCAGTCCCTGACGGTCAGCCCATGAGGGTAATCCCGGGCCAGTGCCTCCCCTTCGTTGAAGCAGCAGCGCACTGTCTGTCTGTATCAGCCAGCCGGCCTGAGTTAGCTCCCTGTCACACAAGTGCTTGCTATTTTACTCCGCTGAATCAATCCTCTGCTATCAATCCCAGGTCTGCCTGCCCAGGCGCATCTGGCGTGACCCTCTTCGTCTCGTGCCCAAGCCTCTTGTAATTTAATTATTTTTGTGGAATTTGATGCTAAATGCACTTTCAGAAGGATCTCCGTGTTTTTTTTTGTAAAAACAGGCCTTGTAAAGGAAGTTAACTTCTCTCCACTGGCGTTTGTCGTTTCTTTCTGTTCATGTTTCTGCCTACGTCTCCCTGTTGCTTCATTTCTATCCGAATGATCGATCATCTCAATTTAAATCTGTTTTATAAAATCGACAGTCCATTCCCCCCATATTCAGCTCACCTGTGATATGTTGGTATATCAGCTGTAATGGCAGACAACTGACTCATGAGCTGTCACTGCGTGGCAGAAAGTGAAATGACATTTATTATTACAGTTCAAGTAAATGTTGTACGGTTGGTTTAACATTTCACTTTTGTTCTGATTTTAAACACTTCAAATTAGATTTGATTGTTTTCATGATTTACTATGTGTTGTGCATAAATATTACAATGTTCAAAAGGTGCCATTCTGAAATATTTACAGTTTATTTGATTTTTTAATTTAATGTCACGGGTATCTTGTTACAAAAATACAGTGAAAAGGGTTGTATAATGTCATCACACTCCAGTGCCGTTTTAAAACATGGAAAAATAAACTAAAGCATGGAATATCAAGCCAGAAAAATGAAGAAATTAAGAAAAATGTGTCCAACTTTACAGTCCTTCTTAAGTGCTCCATTACAGGCCATGGGCCTGGTGGCCAGGCAAGTGGCCCCTTTGTTGCACCGCCACCACTAGAATGAAAGTCATCACTCTTTAGTGCCATCTTGCCTCCACTGACGCCTTCTCCACTATGGACCTCGCCAGTGCAGATGCCACCAATGCAGTCCTATACCACACCAGCTCAAAGTTGACTCTGCCACTGCCATGAGTCCAAATTGGTCCCACATTGCAAATAGAGCTGCTGCATGCATGGATCTGTACTGGAAGCAGACACCATTGGGAACTCAAACTCATTGCCGCAGCAGACACGAGTTGGCATGAGGACCACCTTGACAATGCAGAAGCTGTCAGGAACCCAAACTCACCTTTGTCGCAGTCTCGAGTCCGCACTGCTCACCTACTCACTGCCACTGATGCTGTCACCATGACCGAGCTTTTCATCAAGAGATAAATACAATAAAAGAGAAAAATAAAGTGAGATAAAAGAGAAAAACAAGCAAAGAAATGAATAAAGAAGAGCAGACAAACCCTGGGCTCAGAAGCTCTACCCCATCTGTCAATATTTTGGAAATAGCAAAAATCTTAAGTTTCAAGATGCAGTTGTTTAATCAAGTAGGTCATGGATATTGAATTGATTCGCTTTTTTGAATTTAATTGATTTATTTCTTAGTGAATTTAGGATTAGAGTTGAAGAGGATTGTGGTGATGCACAACAATATTACAAATTTTCAAGGGCATCTGTCAGCAGACACCAGTGCTTGAAAATTAAAATGGTACAAAAAAACTGCAAATGTTGGAGATTCAATATCAGACAAATTATATTGGAAAGAAACAGGTTAGGCAGTACCTGTAAACAAAATATCAAAGTTTTAAGTGTAAGACATGCTTGTAACCAAAGCTATTTATAAGCGATTGGTTTAGCTCGTTTGACTGGTTTGCTATGCATAGTGACATGTATAATGTGAATTCTGTTCCTACACCAGCAGGCATTGCTGTGAAGGATTATCCTTCTCAACCTCCCTTTGTCTGAGGTGTGGTGACCATCAGGTTACATCATGTTGGTAGTGGGTATCTCAGTGACGGTAATGCTCACAGGTGTCAAGGGGTAATGCTTGAATTCAAACTTGCTGAAGACAGACAATGCCATTTCCTTGAGGGGAGCTACAGATAGGAACAGTTTTTCTCTCCAGGGTGTTGTCTGCCTGCTGTATTTTGGGGGAGGGGGAAAGCTGCATGGTGTTGGTGGGAAACAGGGATGGAGCATTAGGGGACGGTGAAACTGGAGAGTTTGGGTGGGCAGATGAGGGATGCAAGGGGTTGATGTGCTGGAGAGAAGGAAAGTTATGATCCACAAGGGGTAAGGATGAGGAGTGTGGTCTGCAAGCTTCTGGGGTGTATTTCATCTGCAAGGAGATTTGGTAGGGTGGGGTGTGGGTAAATGAGAAGAAATGTGGTCCTTGGGACAGGAGCCAGCGGTGGTTCGCAAGTTAGCTGGAGGTTGGGGTAGTAGGGTGGGGCATGCATGGAGAGAGGTGTGGTTTACAAAGGGATTGGGTAGTGAAGTGTGGTCTCTTCTCTGAGCAGAAGAGTGGTGTCGTCTGCAGGGCAGGATGTATGGTTGTCTTGGGGTTGTGAGGGAGAGAAGACTTAGGTTCTGTGGGAGGTTGGTGTTGATTGAGTGTAGGCGATGTGGTCTTTAAGAGGCATGAGTACAAGTGTGATGTGGGAGTTGGCGTGTAAAATAACTCTGCATGAGGCAGTAACCCGTCATCAAGTCACTCTTCTTTTACGTATGCAGAGTACTTGACTGGTCCAGCTTCCTCAGTGTCAGCTCTCAGATTGAACAGGACTCTGACGCTCTTGTTAATTTTTTTTCCCTTTTTTAAAAATTTTATTAACCAGTACAAATTACAAACAAACAGTTAACATGGACAGCTGTATACAAGAAACAGCAATTTACAGGGGAAAGAGGCAGCAAAACCAGACCTCGAACACCACCATACAACCAGTTCGCAGGGAAACTAGGACAAACCTCTGATCCCTCCTTACATTATCCAGAAAAAAAAATCGCAATCATATACAGTCAGATAAACCAAACAATAAAACAGTGCACATACGCTCCTGTTTACTTATTTTTTAATTTTTTCTCTTATTAAATTTTTCTTCCTTCTTTTTCTGTCCCCCACTACCACCTAACAGCAGTACTGTTTATTTTTCCCCAGCACCCAAGTTGTGTGGGTGTGTGCAGGTGTCAGACACTGTGAAAGACAACAGATGTATAAATCTTTATTCATTTTCCACCACCAGGAAGAAGGGAAACACCAGAGTGGCCAATGATAAGCAGTGCCCTTCTCAAAGGGCAATGCTGTGTGATCAAATAGTGAAGGGACGGGCAGAGATTAAATCAAAATAGAGTTGGAGGGGGAAATAGTACACTCCACTACCTGCGGTGCCCACCTCTCCTTGAAAATCTTGAGGGTGTTGGTAGACACGACGTGCTCCTTCTCCAGGGACACCTGGGCTCTGACATAACGGCGGGAGAGGGGCAGGCAATTGGCCCTAACGAGCCCCTCCACGGCTTGCAGCCTGGACCTGCTCGCTTTTTTTTTCCTTTCTCTTTCTCTTTTTTTTCTTTTTAATTGCCCACGCAACCGCCTAACAGCGGTAGTGCTTACATTTTCCCCAGCACACATGTTGTATATGTGCAGGTGTGAGACACAGTGAAAGACAACAGTTATACAAATCTTTATTCATTCTCCTCCACCAGGAAGAAAGGAAACACCAGAGTGGCCCGTGACATCAAAGGGCAATGCTGTGTGATCAAACAGTGAAGGGGAGGGCAGGGATTAAATCAAAGTAGAGTTGGAGGGGGAAATAATGCACTCCCTGAGGTGCCCACCTCTCCCTGAACAATTCCAGGGTGTCGGTGGACACCGCGTGCTCCTTCTCCAGAGACACCCGGACTCTAACATAACCGCGGAAGAGGGGCAGGCAGTCGGCCCTGACGACCCCCTCCATGGCCCGCTGCCTGGACCTGTCTATGGCCAGGTCGGCCAGGCCCAGGAGCAGACCCACAAGGAGGGTACTCCTTTTTTTTAATCCTGTTTATATTTTATTAAGCAATTACAAAACAGTTTACAAAACACAGTTAACATTTACAGCTGTATACAACAGCAATTTTACAAGGGAGAGGAGCAGCAGAACCAGGCCCCAAACCTTACCGTTCAAACAATTTAGAGGAAAATGAGGACAAAGCTCAAATCCCAGTTTCAAACATGAAAAGACAGCAACAATGACATTTGTAGATAAAAAGCCAATCCAGTTACATAAAAACAGTGCGTACAATACAGACCCAGCAAGCCCCCATCCCTACCACCTTCCGACCATTCTAAGGCAGCCCGCCCCTACACACCTTCTGGCTGGCACTCCTTTTTATATCTGCCAGTCAGGACGCCCTGATTGAACCAGGTTAACAGGGCTGATGAAGGGCTTATGCCCGAAACGTTGATTCTCCTGCTCCTCGGATGTTGCCTGACCTGCTGTGCTTTCTCAGCAACACTCTTTTGACCCACATTAACAGCATCAATATTCTGAGGTTCACCTGGCTGATGACTTCATAATCACTGTATCCCTCCCACTCTAAGTCCAGGGACTTAAGCCTGTACTTTTTCATGAAGTTTCTCCTGGGGCATTTTTACACCATGTCCAGTTCCTCCGACTCTGCTTTGGAAATGGGCAGCATGAATCGGACCATAGTCCGCCTCTTGTGTCTGGATCGAGTTAGAAGAAATTCTTCATCTTCAAGCGGTAACGCTTCGAGTCTGCAACATCCGCCATGTCCATCTCACAATCCGAGGTCACTTCGGCACTCGAAGGAGTGGTAAAGCCCATGGGTCCTCCCACAGCATTTCTAGTTGTTCTGCGGGGCCGGATATGTTTTGTTGTTTCTTTGTTTATAAGTTTGCCACTTTCATGTTGTCCACATACTTGGTCAGGACCGCCTCACCTGCCCAAATGTTGTGTGTCACAGGATCTGACTTTGCGTCAACTATGCCTCTTACCCATGCAGGGCTATTTCTGTGGTTGCGGCACCAAACTTCATCCCCTGAAGTAAATTGTGTCTGTCGCTTAAAGGAGTCTTGTGTCCAGCGTTGGCATTCCTGTTGCCATATCAACTCCTCATCTCCTCCCCACCACCACCAAGGTCTGGGAAAGTTAGATTTAACCTCTCCCCATTAGCAACTCTGCTGGAACTATTCCTGTAGTTGCATGAGGTATTGACCGATAATCAGTTAGGTACCAGGATAGTTTTGTGTTGTGTGCTGTAGAATGTTTCTTTAAATCTGCCTTCAAAGTTTGGACTGCTCTTTCAGCCAGACATTGAGCAATGTATGGTATGGAGTTGTCCTTCGTTGCCAAGTGCCATTCAACTTTAGGAAACACTGAATTCCCTGCAGGAAAATGATAGCCCATTGTGTGTGACCAACGCTTTCATGCAATACATCCATGTATTGCAAAAGATGCTTACAGTTTTTCGATCATTGTCCCTGTGTTTGATGAATGAACTCTATGTATGTCCAATCACTTTGAGTGGGCGTCCACAATGAATAAGAATGTTGAGCCCTTGAAAGGGCCAGCATAGTAAATATGTAACCAATCCAGAGTTTTTCAGGCCATTCTGATGAACATGGCGGAGCTGTTGGCACAGCCCTGCCAACATGGCTACGTCTGCATCCAGTCCTGGTCACCAGAATTAACTTCTTGCCAAAATCTTTGTTTTGGACACCGGTGGATGACCCTGATGGAGTTTAGCCCGTATCTGGCAGTGATCTTAGCTCAGGACAATCATTCTTGCCCCCGCATAATAAAATGTCATTCTCAGGGTGATCTGGCTTTCCCAGGGCCTGAAGATTTATCTTTTGGTTGTGATGGCCCTTTGGTTTCCCTCATCACCACCAGGTGTTTTAGCTTTGCCAGGACTGGATCTTTTTGCATCCGTAGTCTGGTATTGTCAGTGGTGACCAGAAGGGTATTCAGAGAGTTTAAAATCGGAATGGATTCTCTCAGTGGCGGCACCACCAGTGATGTATCTGCCAATGGGAGTGGCTCAAGGCATCTGCATTTGCTATTTAGCTTCCTGGACAGTGTTCCAACTTGTAATAATAAGCACATTAGAATCAAAGCCCGCTGCTGAATTCGACCTGAAGCTATGGGTAGCATGGCCTTGTCCTCTTTGAGTAACCCTAGCATGGCTTTGTGGTCTGTTACTATTAAAAATTTACATCTGTACAGGTAATGGTGGAAGTTCTTTACATCAAAGATGATTGCAAAACCTTCTTTCTCTGTCTGGGTGTATTTACGCTATGCATTAGCCAAAGTCCAGGAAGCATACAATATTGAGTGTTCCTTCTGGTTGGGCCGTCTGTGAGCCAACATTGGGCAATCATGGTACGGAACTGTCCTTCTATACCAAATGCCATTCAACTTTAGGAAACTCTCGAATTCTCTGTGGGACAATGATAGCCCAGTATCTGTGACCAAGGCTTCCATGGAACACATCCATGTATTGCAAAAAATGCTCGCAGCTTTTCAATCATCGTCCCTGCGTTTGATGAATGAACTCTATGCATGTCCAATCACATTGAGTGGGCGTCCACTATCATATGGGGAGGCATTGAATGTCACCACCAGATCTTGCTTGGGATCATGGTGTGACAGCATCTTCGATGACAATAGCTGCTTCTTCACTTCCCTAAAGGCAACATCTTGGCTACGAGACTATTTCCATGGCTGATATTTTTTCAATAGTGGATGCAAGGGTGCCAGGATGGAGGCCAGTTATGTATGAACTTTCCATAACAATTCATTAAACTAAGGAAAGACCTGAGCTCTAGTACAGATGTGAGAGCTGGAGCACCTTTTAATTGCTCTGATGTTGTCTTTCAATCAGTGTAACCCGGTCTTGTTGACTCTCTAGCCCAAGTAGGTCACTTGGGGTGTCTGGAACACACAGTTTTCCCTTCTAAGGCATACGTCTGCCTTGGAGAAACATCTAAGGACTGTGTCCAAGTTCTCTAAGTATTCCTTATTGTCTTCCGTGTTACTAGCATGTCATCTAAGTAAATGGCGACCTGGAGTAGACCTTCTAAAGCATTCTCCCTCATCTGCTGAAAAATTGCACTGAGGAAACAGACTGAGAGTACCCCAAATGGCAGTCTTGTACATTGGAAGCTTTTGGGTATTAATTGTAGCATACCTCTGGGAATCCTTATCCAACTGCAGTTGCAGGTACGCATGGCTCATGTCTAGCTTTGCAACTATGTCCTTTATGCGAGAAGCAGTTTACTGTTTGTTTAAAATGCCCACAAAGGTGTACCGACCCTCTGGGCTTCACAATCGGTACAAAAGGTGCTGCCCATACTGTGACTGTACTGGTTTGGTGACTCCTTCACTCTTGATTTCTGCCTGTACTTTTGCACATAAGGAAAATTGCTCCGGGTGGGAGAATCATGGAATTGCTTCTTGGTCAACATGCAAGGTGACCTTGGCTCCTTTGATTGTCCCGAGATCTTCATGAAAAACCTTTGGATATTTAATTAGGACTTCACTCAGCCAGCCAAATTCTAATCAAAAAATGTTGTGCCAATCAAGGTGAATCTTTCTCAAGCAATTTTGCCCCATCAGGATTGGGCCTGAGCCGTTTACTATAATCAGTGGTAACTGAACCAGTTGTTTTTTCATAGGAGACCGGAACCGAATTTGTACCCTTAATCTATAAAGTTTCTGTGATTATAGGTTTTTAGTCTAGCTAAGGTCGAATGCAAACTAAGGGCTGGAGTCCAGAGTGAATTTTCTTAAAGATTGCTTCTGCAATCACTGTGCTGCACCGTTATCAATCTCCATTAGAACCAGATGACCATTTAACCAAACATTTATTTTGACTTGTTTCTGATTTGGATGTTACGAAGCAACTTAATTTTTCCAGGGTGCGCACTCTCCTGAGCACCGGTCTATGAGTTCTCTTACTCAGTTTAGGTCTAGTGGGACTCTTTGCTGTCTTGAGTCCACATACCAGCCTGGACCCTGAACAAAGTGTTAACCATTTGGTCAAGATGTGGCCTTGTTTTGGGCTTTTGCTTTTGGCTAACCTAGAGTACCTCTGTTCAAGATATGTCCTGAATAAGGCTATGCAATTTCTTTAATTCAAATGGTGTCCCCCAAGCTCAGTTGGCCTGATGAGGGTTTCCACTTCCATTTGCGTACCCTGTAACTCATATACTGCATTTTCTAATGCGAGTGAACAACCATAAGTGAGGATGATGATAGCGTTTGTCCTCCTTAAACTAGGGTGATGAAGCAAACTGATGTAGTCTAGACCCCGTACTGTACAAAGCCAGTCGTAGTGCCTGTTTGATGTCTGTTGGGCCTTCAGCCTCGTCAGCACTTTTGTATGGTTACATCATTAATCCCACTTTTGCACAGAATATACCACTATCTATTAGTAACCATTGGTTAGGCTAGTGCATTTATCAGCTCCAAAACAAAAATGCCCATTATGTTTTTGGAATAATGAGCTGATAGCAACATAATGAGAAAAACAGAACATTTGGCATCTGAATGAACAGAGCAGGCAACAGGTTATCTCCTTCACCACTGGCATTTTGTCATTTAGTACAATTCACAATCTCAGGTCTGAAACTCCACATATGGTTAATGTTTGGATTCTGTGATGTTAATTGGCAGTCACTAGCAACCTATTACGATAAGGAAGAATGCCACAAAGTTAATTACAAGCCTCAATATATTTATCTCCCACACATTGGACATTGGTGAGGCTGCACTTGGAGTATTGTGTTCAGTTTTGGTCCACCTTGGTGCAGAAAGAATATTACTAAACTGAAAAGAGTGCAGAAGAAATTTATAAGGATCTTGTCAGGGTTCAAGGGTTTGAGTTATAGGGAGAGGTTGGACAAGCAAGGATGTTTTTCTTTAGGGTATAGGAGACTGAGAAAGGATCTTTATAGATGTGTATATAATAATGAGAAGCATAGATAGGGTGAATGTACTCAGTCTTTTTCGAATCGAGTACGAGAGGGCATCAGTTTAAGTTTAGAGGAGAAAGAGTAAAAGGGACCTGAGGGGCAATTTTTTTACATAGATGGTGGTATGCATATGGAATGAACTGCCAGTGGAAGTGGTTGAGGAGTGTATATTCACAACATTTTAAAGGCATTTGGACAAATACATGGATAGGAAAGGTTTAGAAGGATAAGGCCAAGTGCAGGGAAATGGGGTTAGTGTGGATAGGCATTTTGGTCAGCATAGACCAGTTTGGGCCAAAGGGCCTCTCTCTGTGCTGTAGTACTCTATGACTCTGAGATGTACAGCATTTTCACATTTCATGCAAGGGCTGTTAGGGCACAGTGATAGTGTCCCTACCACAACCTGGAGATCTGGGTTCAGGACCCACATGCTCTACAGGTGTGTAATAACATCTCTGAGCGATTAGAAAATATCTGCAAAGAGTAAATGTATTCCTTTTCAACACTGCTTTGTGCCCAATCCATTCACATTTAACATTGAGGGGAGCTCTTGTGGCACAGTGGTAGTGTCCCTACCTCTGAGCCAGGAGGCCCAGGTTTGAGTCCCAACTACTTCTGAGATGTGCAGTAACATTACTGAACAGGTTGTTTAAAAAAATACCTGAAAACTATAGTTTGAGAAATCAGACATACATCACTCATAGTAAAATGGCTTTAAAGGACAGACTCTGAAATACTTGTTCACTGTCGGTGAGGGGAGCTTTTTGGCACAGTGATAGTGTCCCTTCCTTTGAGCCAGGAGCCCCAGAGTCTAGTCCTACCTGCTTCAGAGGTGTATCATAACATCCTGAATGGATTGATGAAAAATACCCACTTTACTGGTGAAGGGGTTTTGGGTGCAGTGGTAATGCTTCTCCCTCTGAGCCAGGAGGTCTGTCTTCAAGTCCCACCTCCAGAGGTGCATAATAGCATCTGTGAAATGATTGATTTCAAAAAAATCATTGCTGGTGAGCCAAACAAAAATGCTGTTGCTTTTGTTTGAAAAGCAGGTATTTGTACTTAACTATACACCTGTTCCTTACCAAATATGGCTGTGCCATTTATTAATGAACAGCTATTAGCCTTGTTATTTTGACAGCAAAATCTGCACAATTTTGTTTGAAGTGTTGAAAAAAGAGCTTTTCAATTGGCCCTTTTCCCCTAAAAGCAATTTAGTGACAATTTTCTTAATAATGAGTTTCATACTACTTTGCAAAATTGTTTCTGGCAATTTCTGATTGGACTGGCTGAGATTTACGCCTTGTACAAACTTGAGCTTTTTTGAGTATTTGGGATGTTTTCTGTATGTAAAGGTGTAAATGATGAACATTTTTTGGAGCTATTGAATTTGGTGAATGAAGTGTGCTTTTGGCTGGTTGTGTATGCATTTCATGTAACCTCAATCATTCAAGCTATTTTGCCACAGTGCAGTTATATTAAGTCATCTTAATGCATCTCTCTAATGCTATACATTAAATGCATGTACGGTTGGGAAGTTGGCACAAAAGCAGTGAAATGTTTTTTAAAGAAGCTCCTCGATCACTGCATGCCAATGTGCCAACATGTTGTCACAGAGAGAATTCTAAAATAAAATTTATTTTGTTTTGCCATGCAACAAATCTGAATGATCATTTAGCATTCCTCAAATATAATGAAACGATTCTCATGGAAACAGGAAAAAGGGTTGGATCTTAAGCAAATAATGTGTATTTTTCCAAGGAACAATGTAACAACAGCTGTAAGTTAACTTCTCTCTGAGTGTAAATTAATTTCCAGTGTATAAAATCCTTGTTATCTATGGGGGATAGGTATCTCCCGCAGATAACAGAAAACCATGGATACTGTTGTAATGGAAATCCCCTATCCCCTGCAAAGTCTATTGGGAAGAAATCAAAATTGGGTCAGGCCAGCTCATGTTTAGTGAGGAGTGAGTGGATTCTTTGTTTCAGGATAAGGTGGGGATCTGAGAATGATTCCTTTGGCGTTATTAGTTGTTTTGTACTCGCCATTCTGCTTGGCAGAAAAAGGAAATGATTATTTATGGATTATTAACTTACATTGGAGCCCAATCATCATCTTCACAATGATCCATATATTAGGTTGATTTGAGCATTGCTTCTATCCCTGACTCATCATTGCCTCCTTCCTGTGCTTACTGACTTGAAGGCTAGTTGTATTATAACTAAGCCTGAAAGATCATTAAGTGTGTTAAGTACAAGTTATGTGCTGTTCAAGGATTGAATCTGAGACATTTATTGGTCTTTATTGTGCTAGAATGCATTTAATCGTTAAATACCAAAATCTTGTTATTGCATGAACTGGAATAAAGCAACTGGTTTGAGAATTGATTTGGTCTTTTAATGGCTTGTGGACCACTAAGCATAGAGGGAGAACAGGTTTTGTGACAGGGAATTTGTTTCAGCCTTTGGATAATACTAAATGAAAAAAAAATTGGCCTGGAGTGTCAAATGGATTTCAGTGCAGCATTAGTCTTAGTGAGCAACAACAACTCGCATTAATATCACCTTTTTAATGTATTCAACTATTTCAAAGAGGCTTCTCTGAAGTCTTAATTAATAAGCACTGACAGTAAATCATATACGGTGTTTTGGATAGATAGCCAAAAACTTGGCCAAGGAGGTAGGTTTTAAGGACTGCATTCAAGCAGTAGAGAGATGGACAGGATCAGGGAGGAATCCCAGAGTTTGCTGTCTAGATAGATAAGGCACCGCCAATAATGGCAAAACAATTTAAACTGTACTTGAGCAATGGACCACAATTAGAGATATGCAGATATCTTGTGTTATGGGTCAGGAGCATGTCACAGAGTTGGGGAGGGGCGATGCCATGAGGTGGATCTGAAAATTAAGGATGACAGTTCTTAAGATTGACCTCTTCGCTAACACTGTAATACAGTGTGCACAGGTAATGGGTGAAAGGGACTTTGTTGGAGTTATGACGTGACAATAAATTTTGGATGAGGTCAGGTTTGCACAACATGGTAGGTGAGAGGCTAGTCTACAGAACATTATTATTACCTCTAGACTTGACCACTCGAAAGTGGGTTTTGGCAGTAAATGACCTGAGGCTGGAAAAGCTAAGGTGATACTATGAACGGTCAAAACGTATAGTGCTGGAAAAGCACAGCTGGTCTGACAGCATCCGAGGAGCAGGAGAGTCGATGTTTTGAACATAAGCTTTTCACCAGGAATTCTTGATGAAGAGCTTTTACTTGAAACATTGACTCTCCTGCTCCTCGGATGCTGCCTGACCGGTTCTGCTTTTCTAGCTCCACACTTTTTGACTCTGATCTCCAGCATCTGCAGTCCTCACTTTCTCCTGAAATTATGAAGTTGCGAGTCACTGCTTTTCATGGATGTCGAGTTGGAATTTTGTCTCATTGCAGGAAAAACAGGATGAAATTAGGCAAGCAAGTCTCATTGCACTTTGTTCCATTTCTAGTTAAGGACTTGATACTGAAATATGTATTGAATAAATCCTTCCAGTTAAAATGACACTGACGTGGAATAGGCCCACATTTTTTTTTATATTGCAGCTGTTAGAATGTATCCTTCAAAATCTAAAATCAGGAATGTCATTAGTGCATTAGACTTTGGTAAATACCGATTCATGGCTGCAATTCCACACAATGTGTTCCTGACCTTCACCATTGTGGGAAATTGCAAAGTGGCAACTTAGCCTTCCATAAGGGGGTGTGTATGCAAAAAGTTATCTTCGTGAGTTCCTTCACATTTGAAACTGTTTTTCCCATTTTCTCTGACTCTTCATACAATTGGTATGGATGATCTTAGATCTCATTGCAAGATAGAGGATTATTTGTGGTGCTGTTTTGTTTCCTTTTGTGAATTTCTGCACTCGTTACTTTTATCTTTTACTGGTGCATGCAGACATCATTCGTTCAGTCACCTGTCAAAAACAGTTTGCCAGGTGCTTCACAGCTCTCCAGTTGGGACACATGTGTGACTTGTGTTGTACAGAAGTGGTGCACTGTGATAATGCCTAATGCTTTTTTGAATTGGAGGCTGTGAAATGTATATGTGTATCTCATTTTTAAAAAAAGATCTTTTGACAGTTTTTAATTACTGGACAATTTTCTATGTTTTCAGAGTGACAGAGAATCTTCTACTATTGCTTTGCTTCTAAGTTTTCTGACATACTTTGAATTTACAATTTGTTTCCCTATCCAATAGTATTTCTTCTTCTTCATGAATCTTGTAGAATACATTTTTCGGAGTGAAAGTTTCATACTTAACCGGTTGATAATTAGCGTTTAGAATCTGTGGCAGTGGGCTGACCCTATTGGAGCAGGTATCGATTTTGTTCCACTGCGTGGATAAATAATTATTCAGATTTGGCAGACTATCCTTTGAATGCTGCTTCTAAATAGTTCGAAGAACAGAGAGAAAGCACATGTAAATCCCATGTCTTGGGAATCACCTGCCTGCCTGAAGCTAGCACTGCAGATTGTAAAATAAAGTACCATGTTCAACAAAATAAACACCACTCTGCCTGCAGTAGCCTCCCAATCTCTACTCAGCCATTCCATTATTCCCAGGTTAAAAGAAAAATCAGGTACACTTTTTAATGGGCATTTATCCCCTTCCCATAACCTTTGTCTATCTATATAACTATTGACTGCCTTGTCAAGTGTGAATCTATTTAACTTGACCTTAAAATATTCATTGACCCCCATCTCTACTTTCTGGGAAAATAATCTCACAGAGAGAAAACTACTCCTCCCATCTCTGTCTTGAATAGAACACTACTCTTTTTAGAATGTGTCTGCTGGTTCTGGTCTCCTTTAGGGGGAAACATCGTCTGAACAGTTACTCTGCCAGGTCCCTTCACAATGCTTGAATAAGCATTCTTCAAAGCTTCAATGAGGCTAGGTCCAAATGGTCAACCTTTTCTCAGAAGGTAATCCCTGAATCCCAGAAATCACCTTCTCTCAACTGCTTCTAATTTAATTATTTCCTTTAAGTAAGTGAAGCAAATGTTTACAGCATTTCAGATGTCATTATACTTCTACAATTGTTGGAAAAAAAGTCCCTAATTTTATATTTCATTCTCCTTCCAATAAATAACTATATTCTTTGCTATTCTGTTTGCTGGTTGTACCTGTATACTAACTTTGAATTATTTTGTGGAAAACAGAACTTTTGTACACGTGGCACTTCACTAGTTGGTTGTCTTGATGATCCATTTATTCCTACTCTCTGCTTGCTGTTAGCTAATCATTCCTTAGTCCATGCTAAGATTAACCTTTATACCATGAGTATTATTGTGTACAGGAACCTTGGATGTGGCCCCTGTTTGAAAATACAAGTACATCTTAACTACCGGTTTTCTTTTACCCACATTCCTTGTAACTTATAGAATTATAGAGTTGTACAGCATGAAACCAGACCCGTCAGTCCAACTCGTGCATGGTGGCCAGATATCTTAAATTAATCTCGTCCCATTTCCAGAATTTGGTTCATATCCCTCTCAGCCCTTTCTATTCATGAACCCATCCAAATGTCTTTTAAATGTTGTAGTGGCCTCCACCACTTCCACTGGCAGCTCATTCCATACATGCACCATCCTGTGTGTGGAAAAAGTTGCCCCTTCGGTCACTCTTATATCTTTCCTCTCTCATCTTAAACCTATGCCTTCTAGTTTTGGACTTCCCCATCTTGGGAAAAAGATTTTGGCAATTCACCCTATCCATGCCCTTCATAATGCACCTGATTGCCAGTATTGAGATTTATTTCCATACTTTTCTGGTGTTGCACATAACTCCTTGACTACCAGGATTGTAAGGTTGGATACTTGAAGTCTCTGAGATGCTTGTATGTTTCTTAGCTTCCTGATCTATTGGGTGGGGTTGGGAGCAAGAGGGTGAGAATTGGAACAATCCCATAAAGCATTGCATAATCATGAAATGTACTTCAAGTGTACACACTACAGGCTACGCTTTCAGTGCAGCATACTACACTTCAGGAAGGGTAAATTGGCCTTGAAGAGGTAATGTGGCAGATTCATCAGCATGATAAGAGACTTAAAGGGTTAAATTATAAGAACAATTTGCATAAACCTGCCTTGTACTCTGAAGTCATTAGAACGAGGGAGTCATTAACAGAAGCTATTTCCAATGGTGTGGGAGTCTGACACAATGGATCTGAAAATTAAATCGAGGCCGCTTAGGAATAAAATTCAGAAGAATTTGTCCACACAGGCAAGTGGAATGTTTCAGTTTTTTTCTCACTTTCCAACATCCACTCCCCAGTTGTTGCTGGTGGGTTGGAATTTGCAAAACTGAGATTGTTAAATCTTTGCTAAGTAAGAGTATTAACGAAGTGGGATAGGTTATTTAAATAGAGTGGAAGGACAGAGCAATAATAATGTGGAACAGGCTCAAGTGGCATGATCCAATTCCTCTATTTCCAAAGGTAAACATTTCAACTTCATTATGGAGCAGAGGCACAATTTAATTAAAAGCCAAAGCCTAATGAACTCTGTCTGTGCTTGTTGCCTGCCCCAAGGCAATTTGAACAGATGCTCAATTGCATTTGTATCATTGGCACCTAAACTGTCAAGTACCCTTTCTTTTTCCACTGTAAAACTTTTCTGTCCACTAAACAAATTGAATCTACAACATTATGTTTTTATTCTTTGATTCAGGGGCTGGTTGCTGTTGTTGTCCATTTGTCTGGATTAATGCAGCTCAGTCTTGTGACTATTGCATGTTCTTCCTTACCCAAACATTTCCCCCAAAACATCATTGTTTTGCTCTATTGATGTACCAGAGTAAACTGTCATAAGGCTTATGTACTGTGTAGTTTCACCTTTTGACCTTTACCATTTCACAAAATCCAGGAAGTGTAAAAATTGCTTCATTGTTTAAATTTACCAATCACAGAGCAGTTTTCACTCCTCTTTGGCTTGAATGGTTTATAGAGCTGAGACTGAATATCTGAGCAGCTCACAATATACTAAGAGAAAAGAAACATGTGCAATAGGATAAGAACTACAACTTACACATTTCATTCTCTTGTTGCAAACTATTGATATTTTTTTCACATGTCTGTTCTATCACCGTTAATGCCTACTTTTATATCTAACCAACATTATCTAACTCCAGCCCTGCCTCAGTTCATCCACAACTGAAACCTTTACTTATGCCTTTTGGTTATTTTAATTTTCAGCAGGTTGACTTCTCCCATCCCCATAAACCTGAGCATTTCGAAAACTTTGCTTGTATCTCAACTTGCACAGGTCGTATTTGAACATTGACCGAGCATTGGCTTCAGATCCAACAGTGCCTCCATTTTAAAATTCTCTTGTTTTCCTTCATTCCTTGACCTCAGTTCTCCTTATCTGTGTAATCACCTCCACCCAGAAGAGATAAATGTACTTCTACAGTTCTGGCCTCTTAGACTTTCCTGCTGTGAATCACCCCACCGAAAGTGTCATTGCCTAAGCTCTTGAATTCCCTCCTTCAATCTCGACATCTCTACTCATTTTGTAACACATTTTAAAACCTATCTGTATCCATGGTTCTGGTTATCTGTGTTAATATCTGTTCATGTGGTTCAGTGTCAAATTTGATAATGCTCCTGTGTTTTCCAGCTTGATAATACTTTACCATGTTAAGGTCCAAATATATTTTAAAAATTATATATTTTAAAAGCTTGAGGTAGGACAGTATTAGATTAGATTACTTACAGTGTGGAAACAGGCCCTTTGGCCCAACAAGTCCACACCGACCTGCCGAAGTGCAACCCACCCAGACCCATTACCCTATATTTACCCCGTCACGTAACACTGGCCAATTCACCTAACCTGCACACTTTTGGACTGTGGGAGGAAACTGGAGCACCCAGCGGAAACCCACGCAGACACTGGGAGAATGACTGTGTGGAGTTTGCACAGTCACCTGAGGCGGGAATTGAACCCGGGTCTCTGGCACTGTGAGGCAGCAGTGCTAACCACTGTGCCACCATGGTGTCCACTGTACAATGCTCTGCAGCTGCTAAGTGAGCAGTTCATAAAACCTTCAAACACAAATGCACCATGAGACAATGTAGTGAGATATGGATTTACTGTCCTAATTCCTACGCTGATTTCTAGATCTTGTGTCTTTGCCAGCGGTGCAAGTGTTGATTGAGGCAAGGTGCTTTTCCTAGATTGAAGATGTTTATGCAAATTGTTTACTTCATCAGTATTTACTTTTTCATTGCTGCCACTCAAGAACAGATCATCTATCTTCCTTTAAAATTGAGACAGAATGTATGCTTCAGGGAAACAAAATACATCTAGATATTGTCAACATAATGTAAGATATTTGCAGCCAGTAATCTGTATGGTTACAGAAAAAAAGCAATAATTTTCATAGTATGCCACATTTAATTTTATCTCTGTTTTTCAATATCTCTTACCATAATTGTTACAAGAGTATCTTTTTAAAGATCTTACCTTTGGGAATGGACAGCGTGGCTTTTTCAATGCATTCTAATTGTAATGGTAAAATGTACGTCAAAAATGCTGGTACAGACTGGTTAACTTGACATTGATGATAAAGAAAATATGAGTCCATTATAAAAGACCGAATAACAGAGCACTTGAAAACATTGAGAGGATTGAACAGAGTCAACATGAATGTATGAAAGGGAAATCATGCCAAAGCTGTTGGAATTTTTGGGGCTGTAATGAGTAGAATTGACAAGGGGGGAGCCAGTGGGTGTTAGCTTAGTTGGTTGGACTGCTGGTTTGCAATGCAGACTGGTGTTAACAGCATGAGTTCAATTCCTGCACTGGCTGAGGTTACCATGAAGGACTCTCTATCTCAACCTCTCCCTTTGCCTGAAGTATGTTGACCTGCAGGTTAAACCAGCACCGGTCATTCTTTTTAATGAGGGAGTAGCTTTATGGCAACATTACCTTTACTTTTATTTGCAGGAATTTTGAAGAACGAGGAGAGATTTCATTCAGATCGAGGATTGCAGTTTAAGGATATGATGTAGGCCATTTAGGCTGATAAAAGAAATTTCTTCTTCCAGCGCATGGTAAACGTGTGGAATTTTCTGCCATAGAAAGTGGTTGAAGTCAAAACATTGAATGTTTTTAAGGAGGAGTTAAATATAGTTCTTAGGGCTAAAGAGTTCAAAGAATATGGAGAGAAAGAGGGGATAGGATACTGAGTTGGATGATCAGCCTCAAAACATCTAATGGCCTACTCTTCTATTTTCTAGTGTTTCTGTGTACAATATTGCATGGTGAACATGTAAGACATCTGCCAGACTTAAGCTAATCAGCTTTTGGGAATACTGCTGAGTGGTAGGGATTAGTTATCATTTAATTTCCAGCCCTCCAATTTGTGCTAAATATGTGAGAAGAGTTTTCGAGGTTCCATATTTTATCACCATGACAGAAAACATAAGTGATCTAAATTGGGGAGAGAAGTTGATGGTATTTGAACTTGTTTTGAAATGTAACTGGTATCTCAATCATCACCAGTGTGTATTTTACTGCAGAGGTAAATTCTGATTCCAGAATAAAACCTACACATGGCAAGGCCCTTTTTCAGACTTGTGTGTGAATAAGACTCCTGAAGTACTGTATCTAAATAGATGACAGCTGTTACCTCCGTTGCTATACATATGCGTCTACAGTTGTTGCCTGACTTGCTGAGCCATAAGCATATACTCCTTGGAATAGTGCAGAGAAACATCATTATGGCTAATTCTTTGTTAGAGGAGTGAGTAATTCAGGAAGATTAAAAACCCCTAGAACTTCTCAATTTGAGAGGAGGTGAGGTGAATTAGAATAATTTTTATTGATGTAAATAGAATGAAAAGCTAAGTTCAAGCACAATTTAAATTTATTTCCTAACTGCAGACAATGGAGATTGAGGTACAGGTAGGTAAAGTGTAAATCTAGAACTGTTGTCAGGAAGCACTTCATACTTACAATACATTTCTGAAATGTTCTTCTAAATTGTGCAGTGATGGAAGTATAATATTTTACAAGGAAGTTATATGATTTGACGGGATGATCCACAGGCTTCTGTGGAAGGATAACATCATCATTTTATTTCCTGAGATCAGGAATCACCTTATTGTAACCAGCAGAGACCTGATGGAAATACGTGGAGATTTGTTCTTGTTAATAATTTACTGTTTAATAGAATTTATGTTATTTTCTGCTTTTTACTGCAGATTAACTAATTGCTGTTGAAATAATACAAAGCTATCTCTTTAACAACCACTTTTTTCCTTTATTAAGCTAAGTTGGCTTATTGTTCTGGAAAAGAGTCACAATGGACTCAAAACGTGAACTCTGTTTCTCTGTCCACATGCTGCCAGACGTGTTGAGTTTTCTTTTGTTTTTTTTTGTTTTCATTCAGTTTTCCAGTATCTGCGGTATTTTGCTTTTATTATTGTTCTCATGGTTGTGGTATTTATTTTGCTTTTACTACTTCAGTTGAGAGTGAAGTTTTGATACTTGTCATTCTAATTGAACAATTTATGTAATCTGCATTGTATAAAAATATAGTATTGAGCAAAATCTTGGGTTAATGACTCAGTGCTAAGTCCAGTATAGAAAATGATCTGTTTATTAACTTCATTAAATAATTAAAAAAAATTACTTTTAGGTGGAAGAATTCATATTACTGCATCATGGCTACAGAGGATTCAGGGTCTCCATCAAAATCTGTGTGTAAAATCATGACTTTCCAGCCCACAATGGAAGAGTTCAAAAATTTTTCGAAATATATTGCATACATGGAATCCCAGGGTGCACATAGGGCTGGCCTCGCAAAGGTAAGAAATAAGTTGTCATTAATGTACATTGAAGAATGTTTTGATACTGAACTTTTATGTAATCATAGAGTGGTTACACAACAAAAAGAAAACCCTTTGGGCTATCATGTCTGTGCTGACTTTTGGCAAGAGCATCTTTGCTCATATCAATCTTTTGCTGCATAGTACTGCAATTTATTTTCCTGAATAGGCGATTATCCAATTCCCTTTGGAAACTAGAGTTGAATCTTTTTCTACCATGCTTTCAGATAATACATTCCAGTTTCTATTAGGTTGTCACAAGAGTATTTTTATCTCGTTAAAAACCGAAAGAACTATGGATGCCGTAAATCAGAAAAACAAATTGCTGGTAAAGCTGAGCAGGTCTGGCAGCATCTGTGGAGGGAAATCAGAGTTTATGTTTCGGGTCGAGTGACCATTCTGAGGAAGGGTCACCCGACCTGAAATATTAACTGTGATTTCTCTCCACAGAAGCTGCTCGGCCTGCAGTTTTTGTATTATTTGCTCAAAAACAAACCTTTTGATTTGTTTGTGAAAAATCTTAACTCCATGTCCTTCTTCCTTCAGTCTGAAATAGAATTGTTCATTAATATTCTCTTTCTTTTCCCAATCACTTAGCCACCATTGTATCGAAATTTTTGTGACCTTCAACTTGTTGGCAATCCTCATGTGAGACTTTATCAAACACTTTTTGGAAGACCACGCGCACCACATTAATTGCATTATCCTCATTGACACTCTCTGTTATGCTTCACTAGGGGTAGCAAGCTGGAAATCAAATTCCGCAATTCTTTAAGTTGTCAAAAACGTTCTGTGAAGAAGTGCACAGAGTTCTCCAATTTACCAGTCCTTTAGACTCAGATTATCAGAAAACATGCATCAGGTTTGTGTGCTTAATAAAATTTATTATTTTTTACAAATTATTAGACTCTAGCTACAGGTATGAATTATGAATAGTCCATTAATTAAAACATCTCACACACACACGCGCACGCGCGTGTGTCTTGGTCATCCTTCTCCGGCAACTTTCATTTGTTTGCAGGAAGCACAGGATACTGGTTCACTTGTAAAAGGCGTGTGAATATTAATTAAAAGTCACCGCATATAGAAACTGCTGAAGGAAAGATAAACTGACTTTCTTCAGGCTCAAAGTGGTTTTCGCTCCTGAGCGAATGGAGATTTCAGAGCTTCTGTCAATCTTGTTCACAGCCCCAAACTGTTCAGCGAGCTGAGAACCAGTCACATAGTTGCAAGTAGAATGTTGTTGTCATTGATAACTGATCACTAGACCACTGACTAATCAGCTACTTGTAACAACCAAAGCTTCACCTGTACATAATCCCTCGGCTCCAGTTCACTTGTAACCAGCCGTTTAACTACTGCTCGAGCAAGCACAAACAGTGAGTCAAGTTAATTGCTATCAAACATGCAGCAATTGCTAGTTTTCAAATAATTATCTTCTCATTTTAATTCACAATTAGGAATTCAGGTAAATGAAAATATCCAGTCTTTACTTATCTCATCATCGACTCAATCAAGTTAGTTCAACACAATTTACCTTTAACAAGCTTATGCTAACTTTCATTAATTAATTCATACTTCTCCAGGTGGTTGTTGACTTTCCTGTCTAAACTTCTTGTCTTGATAAGCCATCCCGCCAAATGAAGTTGAACTTATAGTTGCTAGGTTTATCCTCGCACCATTTTTTGAACACGGGTTGAACATTTGTGATTTGTCAACCCTCTAGCATCACCCCATATTAAAAGGGATTTGAAGATTGTAGTAGATTTCACCCCAACTGACTCCTTTCCTTGAATGCATCCTTTCAGGTCCTGGAGAGCTATAAACCTAATATTTGTCCAGCTTTGCAAATGGCCTCACCTTAGGATTTTTTATTTTTAGCCCATCTAGTGTCTCAATCGCCTCCTCCTTGATGACTTAGGCAATATCTTCTTTTGTGGTAAATACAGAAGCAAGGTATTTAGTCCCTCAACCATACTCTCTGCCGACGTATGTCAGTCCCCATCTTGTTCCTGAATGAACTTTATTTATATGTCTGTAAAAAGACTTCGAGGTTTCCTTTTATATTAGCTGCCAGCGTCTTCTCATTGAATATTTAGTAATCCTGTTTCCTTTGTCTCTTCCCCTCTGAACTTTCTAAATTCAACATAGTTCTCAGTTGAATTATCAACCATACTTAAACATGCTTTTTTTTTTACTTCAGCTTACTCTCTCTCCTGTGGTTCTGTTCGCCGAGCTGGAAGTTTTTGTTGCAAACGTTTCGTCCCCTGTCTAGGTGACATCATCAGTGCTTGGGAGCCTCATGTGAAGCGCTTCTGTGATGTTTCCTCCGGCATTTATAGTGATTTGTACCTGCCGCTTCCGGTTGTCAGTTTCAGCTGTCCGCTGTAGTTGCTGGTATATTGGGTCCAGGTCTATGTGTTTGTTGATGGAGTTTGTGGATGAGTGCCAAGCTTCTAGGAATTCCCTGGCTGTTCTTTGTTTCGCTTGCCCTATAATGGTAGTGTTGTCCCAGTCAAATTCATGTTGCTTGTCGTCTGCGTGTGTGACTACTAGGGATAGCTGGTCGTGTCGTTTCGTGGCTAGTTGATGTTCGTGGATGCGGATCGTTAGCTGTCTTCCTGTTTGTCCTATATAGTGTTTTGTGCAGTCCTTGCATGGGATTTTGTACACTGCATTAGTTTTGCTCATGCTGGGTATCGGGTCCTTCGTTTTGGTGAGTTGTTGTCTGAGAGTGGCTGTTGGTTTGTGTGCTGTTATAAGTCCTAGTGGTCGCAGTAGTCTGGCTGTCATTTCAGAGATGTTCTTGATGTATGGTAGTGTGGCTAGTCCTTTGGGTTGCGGCATGTCCTCGTTCTGGTGTCTCTCCCTTAGGCATCTGTTGATGAAATTGTGAGGATATCCGTTTTTTGCGAATACCTTGTATAGGTGTTCTTCTTCCTCTTTCCCTTAGCCACGAAGGGAATGTATCTTGACTTTTCCTGAATTATCACCTCTTTAAAAGCAGCCAATTGTTCTTTTACCGGGTTGTCTTAAATGAAATCAGTTGGCTCAAACAGATTATCTACGATAATCTTTGTATGATTTACTGATTGTCTTTATTTATCACTTAAACACTTTCTTCAATATTTGAATACTGTAACAAAGATAGCATATTCCAGTTAAATAAAATGCTCTTCCTATTCATTTAAAATTTGGATATTGTTTCTTGGTTAATACTTTCTTTTGACCTAGTTTTTCTTTCCCTGCCGGCCAATGCATATCCTTTGATATGGAAGCACGCTGCCCCAGCTCCAGTGGAATTCCTCTTTCCCTTATCAGGGTGATGCAAAAATAGCCTTTCAGCTTATCTCATAGGCCATGGATTAGTGTAGTTGACTATGGAGTTTGAAGCAAAGCATGGGTTGGAAAATGTTTTAGTATCTAAGAATAACGTTATTCAAATTGTTTTAAAAAAAAATTGTAATTGATTCTATAAATAATTAATTTCAGGTACATACTGGCAAAGGCTACATATCTGAAATGTAGGGAATGCTCATTGGTCAATCAGAAGCCAAAGTGTTAACTCAGTTTTTTTTGATAACTTTCCGTTCCTTCTGGAAAGGTATGCCCCTTATCCTTGTAAAAAGGCATCTGAATTTGCAATGATGACACTATTTTCAGAGCCACAGATCCACTGTGGGGGAATACATTGATAGACATGTTTCAAATGGATAACTAATGTTTCCTCTAATATTCAAAAGTGCAAATTTGCATTTAAAAAAAAAATATTTAGAGTCATAGAGTCATAGATATGTACAGCATGGTACAAGTAGCCATAGTCCTTTGCAAACATATAAAAACTCCCATTTTTTTTTCTTGCTTCCACATGTCTTTAACAATTTGTTTGCAACCTAAACCAAACAACTTAAAGTCATAGAGATGTACAGCACGGAAACAGACCCTTCGGTCCAACCCGTCCATTCCAACCAGATATCCCAACCCAATCTAGTCCCACCTGCCAGCACCTGGCCCATATTCCTCCAAACTTTTCCTATTCATATACCCATCCAAATGCCTCTTAAATGTTGCAATTGTACCAGCCTCCACCACATCCTCTGGCAGCTCGTTCCATACACATACCACCCTCTGCGTGAAAACGTTGTCCCTTAGGTCTCTTTTATATCTTTCCCCTCTCACCCTAAACCTATGTCCTCTAGTTCTGAACTCCCCGACCCCAGGGAAAAGACTTTGTCTATTTATTCTATCTATGCCCCTCATAATTTTGTAAACCTCTATAAGGCCACCCCTCAGCCTCCGACCCTCACAGGGAAAACAGCCCCAGTAGCTCAGATTCTCCAACCCTGGCAACATCCTTGTAAATCTTTTCTGTACCCTTTCAAGTTTCACAACATCTTTCCAATAGGAAGGAGACCAGAATTCCACGCAATATTCCATCAGTGGCCTAACCAATGTCCTGTACAGCCGCAACATGACCTCCCAACTCCTGTACTCAATACTCTGCCCAATAAAGGAAAGCATACCAAACACCTTCTTCACTATCCTATCTACCTGCGATTCAAGGAGCTATGTACCTGCACTGCAAGGTCTCTTTGTTCAGCAACATTCCCTAGGACCTTACCATTAAGTGTATAAGTCCTGCTAAGATTTGCTTTCCCAAAATGCAGCACCTCGCATTTATCCGAATTAAACTCCATCTGCAACTTCTCAGCCCATTGGCTCATCTGGTCCAGATCCTGTTGTAATCTGAGGTAACCCTCTTCGTTGTCCACTACACTTCCAATTTTGGTGTCATCTGCAAACTTACTAATTGTGCCTCTTATGCTCACATCCAAATCATTTATGTAAATGACAAAAAAATAGAGTGGCCCAGCACTGATCCTTGTGGCACTCCACTGATCACAGGCCTCCAGTCTGAAAAACAATCCTCCACCACCACCCTCTGTCTTCTACCTTTGAGCCAGTTCAGTATCCAAATGGCTAGTTCTCCCTGTATTCCATGAGATCTAACCTTGCTAATCAGTCTCCCATGGGGAACCTTGTCGAACGCATTACTTGAAGTCCATATAGATCACATCTACTGCTCTGCCCTCATCAATCTTCTTTGTTACTTCTTCAAAAAACTCAATCAAGTTTGTGAGACATGATTTCCCACGCACAAAACCATGTTGACTATCCCGAATCTTGTGGGATGTGGGTGTTGTTGGCTGGCCAACAGTTATTGCCCATTCCTAGTTGTCCTTGAGAAGATGATATTGAGCTGCCTTCTTGAACTACTGCAATCTACTTTGCTGTGGGAGGGATTTTGACCCTGTGACGGTAAAGAAAAGTTGATTAGATTAGATTAGATTAGATTACTTACAGTGTGGAAACAGGCCCTTCGGCCCAACAAGTCCACACCGCCCCGCCGAAGCGCAACCCATCCATTCCCCTACATTTACCCCTTACCTAACACTATGGGCAATTTAGCATGGCCAATTCACCTGACCTGCACATCTTTGGACTGTGGGAGGAAACCGGAGCACCCGGAGGAAACCCACGTAGACATGGGGAGAACGTGCAAACTCCACACAGTCAGTCGCCTGAGGCGGGAATTGAACCCAGGTCTCTAGCGCTGTGAGGCAGTAGTGCTAACCACTGTGCCGCCCACGATGATATATTTCCAAGTTGGAATGGTGAGTGGCTTGGAGGGGAACTCACAAATGATGGTGTTCCCATGTATCAGTTGTCCATGACCTTCCAGATGGAAATGATCATGGATTTGGAAGCTGCAGTCTGAAGATCTTTGGTGAATTTCTACAAGCATCTCGTACATAGTACTCTGCTGCTATTAAGTGTCAGTGCTGGACAGAGTGGATGTTTGTGGATGTGGTACCAATTAAGCATGTTGCTTCTTGTCACGCTGCCCCTGTCCAGGAAAGTAGGGAGTATTCCATCATCACTGCTGACTTGTGCCTTTCAATGATGGATAGGCATGAGGCAACAGAAAGTGAGTTACTCACCTCAGTATTCGTAGCCTCTGACCTGCTCTTGTAGCCAGTTGTATGTATGTGGCAAGTGTTGTTGAGTTACTGCTCAATGGTAACCCCAAGAATATTGATGAGGGGGAATTCAGTGATGGTAACACCATTGAACGTCAAGGGTGGTGGTTAGATTCTCTCATATTGGTGATGGTCTTTGCCTCGCATTTGTATGCTGTGAATGTTACTTGCCATTTGTCAGCCCAAGCCTGGTCATTGTCCTGATCTTGTTGCATTTGAACATGGACTGCTTCAGAATCTGCAGAGTTGTGAATGGTGCTGAACATTGTGCAATCATTGACGAATATCCCTACTTTTGACCTTATGTTGGAGGGAAGGTCATTGAAGCAGCTGAAGATCGTTGGGCCTAGGACAGTACCCTGAGGAATTCTGCACAGATGTCCTGAAGCTGAGATGACTGATTTCAACCACACTCATCTTCCTATGTCAAGGCATGTTGGGGCAAGGCTAATGTTTAAGGCCTTTCTGTCATATTGTACTGAGGGGCTGTTAAATTTTAGAACTACTTATAGCTTATGGTGGTGTCTATAGTTTCTGTTCATATTTGGAAATTTTCCAATTTTGTATTTCGATGGAAAATCAAATATGTGATTTCTATTTAAATTTTATTTTCTGTAATCCGGCTTAAACCTTTTGCAATGTACATACAAGTTGTTCTGCTATAACGCATGTTTCGTTAATGCAAATTCGTTGCAGTGGGATAGATGAATTGGGGATGCTATTAAAACGTATTGGTGATAATGTGATTCCGGCCCCATTTATTTAAATGGTGCTGCTATTACACGATTTTCTTATAACGTGGGATTGCATGAGACGGAATTACCGCATTATAGCAGAACCGACTATATAGATAAAGTATGAAAAAACAAGTGCTTTTAGAACTAAGATAACAGCGTTTGATTTCAACAATAACAATTACAACTTAGATTGATCTAATGCCTTTAATGTAATGAGATATCCCAAGGTGCTTCACAGAGCCTTAGAAATAAGACGTGATGCCAGGCTACATTGGGAGATAATGTGGCAGGTAATCAAAGGCTTGGTCAATGACTTGGGGCTTTGTGTACTGTCTTAAAAGATGAAAGTGAGGTTGCAAGTTGGAGAAGGTGTAGGGGTGAAATTCCAGTCATTGGGATTAGAAGAATGCAGGTAAAATACGGAGTTTGTTCAAAATTTGAATTTAATGTAGAGAATTCTGGAGAACCTCAGGTATTGCAGTATGTGTAGAGAGAGAAACAGAGTTTATATTTTAACTCTGATATGACTGTTCTTCAGAAGTCTCCTAAAGAAGTGTCACACCAGACTCAAAATGTTAAGTTCACGTGACCTGGAGAGAGAACCAAAATGCTTGTGATGTAGATAGATTAAAACCAGTATGGCTGGATGCGGGGTGCGGTGATGTGGAGAGAACAGCAGAAGAGAGAGTAAGTCAGAATAATTACCAAAGGCAGAGTTTGTAAAGGATAACCTGAGATATACTGTTGTGAACACATGGCATTATCAGGAAGAAAATAGGTGAGCTATCAGGGTTTGGTAGATGAAGTGTACAGGAGTTGAAGAAGTGTCTGAAAGCTAACTGAAATTGAATGATTATAGTGGAGTTAGCTCAGTGTTTGTGTTTTGGAAGGATGAAGAAAATAAGTGAGGTGATAAGGGGCACTATCTGTTAGAATGGGACTCACTACAATGAAGTGAATACTTGAAATTATATTTAATCTGTTGGACAAAATGAGAATGTTTGCAGTTGAACTATATCTGTGTGCTACCAAATAATGAGAATCAAGCTGGAACAGTTTTTGTGAGAGGATGAGATTGACTTTTGTCTTGTCAGTCTGGTGGGATTTCAATTATGCTTGCTTTTTTTTGAGTGTACAATAAGGACATTTGGTATGCATGTTGTAATTTAAAGAAATTGTGAGGAACTTGTATGCATGAATAGTAATTGATGAGGAAGGAGCAATAACAAAGTAAAAGCAAACAGGTTTTATTTTCACCTGTGGGACATGAATGCCATTGGTTGTCCTTGAACCAAGTTGCTTGCTCGGCCATTTCAGAGGGTAGCTGAGAGTTAGCCACATTGCTGGAGTCACATGTAGGCCATACCAGATAAGAACAGCAGATTTCCTTCCCTGAAGGACAGTAGTGAGGCAGATGGGTTTTTCCCCACAATCAGCAATGGTTTAATGGTCATCAGTAGATTTTTGATTCCAGACTTCTTTTTATTGAACTCAGATTCCACCATCTGCAATGGTGGGATTCAAACCCAAGTCCCTCAGAGTATTAGCTGAATGTCTGGAATAATAGTCTAATGATAATACCACTAGGCTAAAGATGTAAAGATGATGATGAAACTCTGTCAGTTAGAATGGCCATCAGGGGGGTACAGAACCAAAGGAAACTGATCAAAAACCAATAATTAAACAAGCTGATATTTAAAAACATTAGACAATGTGTGGGAATAATGGAATGGTACTGAAGAAAAAAGACATGGAATTAGGATAGAAGTGGAGGACGGGAAAAATTTCTCGCTGTAAGAGCTGCTCCTTTTTTATTTGAGGTATTTTAGGTGTTGGAGGTGATTTCCTCGAATTCCAGGAGCAGCAATTACTGTTTTATATGCTGTTGCATTGTTTTGGAACTTTTGGAAAAAAAAAAGTCAAAACAACAGCAGTTTAAAAGAGAGAAGAGCAGACAAAGGAAGCACATGGTGAGGACAGTGCAGGAGAGAGAGAGAGAGAGAACCTGCACAGTTACCGCCTTTGCTGTTTAAATTCGTGTATCGCTGGACACCGGAGTGCATCTGGGAAAATTAACAAACAGTGAAATTCACAACTAATCTTGGAGGAAATGTTGGGTGAAGTTCACAGCACAGAATCAGATAAGTTAATTGCAGTTTTAAGTCTGTCCAAGAGAAAGGCTGCAGTAGTGAGTATAGTGGATTCTTTCTTGTTTTTGGAGATAAGTCGCTTGATTAAACTTAAAATGTAAGCCATAGCTATTAATTTAACCTGGGGCAGTGTTTGGAGAGGAATAAGACGGTGTTATTTTCTGAGTCTGTAGATTGTGAAGGAGCAAAAATGGCCTTTGCAGTGATATGTACTTCTTATCAGATGTGGGAGTTTAAAGAGGGTTTAAGGGTTACTGCAGATTATATCTGCCATAAATGCTGTTGGATGCGAATCTTATCAGATCGAGTGGATCAGTTGGAGAGACAGATAGAAGCAATGAGGAATTTGCAACAGCAACAGTATGTGATGGATGGCAGTTATAGGAAGAGGGGAAAGTCTCAGATAAAGTCACATAGATGGGTGAACTCCAGGAAGGGTGAGAGAGGTCGGCACCTAGGGCAAGAGTCTTTTGTGGATATATCCATTTCAAACAGGTATGCTCTTTTGGAAAAAGTAGGGGGTAATGGATTCTCAGGGGAACGTAGCACGAACAGCCAAGTTTCTGGTATTGAGACTGGCTCTAATGCAACGAGGGGTATGTCGGCTTCCAAGAGATCAATTTTGTTAGGGGATTGTGTATTCAGAGGTACAGACAGACGTTTCTGTGGCCAGCAGAGAAAAAGCAGAATGGTGTGTTGTTTCCCTGGTGCCAGGATCAAGGATGTCTCAGAGAGGGTGCAGAATGTTCTCACGGGGGAGAGGTGCCAGCAGGAGGTCATTGACCACATTAGAATCAATGACATTGGAAGGGAAAAGGTTGAGACTCTGAAGGGAGATTACAAAGAGTTAGGCAGAAATTTAAAAAGGAGGTCCTCAAGGATAGTAATATCTGGATTACTCCCAGTGCTATGAGCTAGTGAGGGCAGGAATAGGAGGATAGAGCAGATGAATGCATGGCTGAGGAGCTGGTGTATGGGAGAAGGATTCACATTTTTGGATCATTGGAATCTCTTTTGGGGTAGAAGTGACTTGTACAAGAAGGACGGATTGCACCTAAATTGGAAGGGGACTAATATACTGGCAGGGAAATTTGCTAGAACTGCTTGGGAGGATTTAAACTAGTAAGGTGGAGGGGTGGGACCCAGGGAGATAGTGAGGAAAGAGATCGATCTGAGATGGGTACAGCTGAGAACAGAAGTGAGTCGAACAGTCAGGGCAGGCAGAGACAAGGTAGGACTAATAAATTAAACTGCATTTATTTCAATGCAAGGGGCCTAACAGGGAAGGCAGATGACCTCAGGGCATGGTTAGGAACATGGGACTGGGATATCATAGCAATTATGGAAACATGGCTCAGGGATGGGCAGGACAGGCAGCTTAATGTTCCAGGATACAAATGCTGCAGGAAGGATAGAAAAGGAGGCAAGAGAGGAGGGGGAGTGGCATTTTTGATAAGGGATAGCATTACAGCTGTGCTGAGGGAGGATATTCCCGGAAATACATCCAGGGAAGTTATTTGGGTGGAACTGAGAAATAAGAAAGGGATGATCACCTTATTAGGATTGTATTGTAGACTCCCCAATAGTCAGCGGGAAATTGAGAAACAAACTTGTAAGGAGATGTCAGCTATCTGTAAGAATAATAGGGTAGTTATGGTAGGGGATTTTAACTTTCCAAACATTGACTAGGACTGCCATAGTGTTAAAGGTTTAGATGGAGAGGAATTTGTTAATTGTGTACAAGACAATTTTCTGATTCTGTATGTGGATGTACCTACTGGGGAAGGTGCAAACCTTGACCTACTCTTGGGAAATAAGGCAGGGCAGGTGACTGAGATGTCAGTGGGGGAGCACTTTGGGGCACTTCTATTCGTTTTAAAATAGTGATGGAAAAGGATAGACCAGATCTAAAAGTTGAAGTTCTAAATTGGAGAAAGGCCAATTTTGACGGTATTAGGCAAGAACTTTCAAAAGCTGATTGGAGGCAGATGTTCGCAGGTAAAGGGACGGCTGGAAAATGGGAACCCTTCAGAAATGAGATAACAAGAATCCAGATAAAGTGTATTCATGTCAGGGTGAAAGGGAAGGCTGGTAGGTACAAGGAATGCTGGATGACTAAAGAAATTGAGGGTTTTGTTAAGAAAAAGAAGGAAGCAGATGTCAGGTATAGACAGGATAGATCGAGTGAATCCTGAGAAGAGTATAAAGAAAGTAGGAGTATACTTAAGAGGGAAATTGGGAGGGCAAAACGGGGACATGAGATAGCTTTGGCAAATAGAATTATGGAGAATCCAAAGGGTTTTTACAAATATATTAAGGACAAAAGGGTAACTAGGGAGAGAATAGGTCCTCTCGAAGATCAGCAGGGTGGCCTTTGTGTGGAGCCACAGAAAATGGGGGAGATACTAAATGAATATTTTGCATCAGTATTTACTGTGGAAAGGGATATGGAAGATATAGACTGTAGGGAAATAGATGGTGACATCTTGCATAATGGCCAGATTACAGAGGAGGAAGTGCTGGATGTCTTGAAATGGTTAAAAGTGGATAAATCCCCAGGACCTGATCAGGTGTACCCGAGAACTTTGTGGTAAGCTAGAGGAGTGATTGCTGGGCCGCTTGCTGAGATATTTGTATCATCGACAGTCACAGGTGAGGTGCCGGAAGACTGGAGGTTGGCAAACGTGGTGCCATTGTTTAAGAAGGGCGGTAAAGACAAGCCAGGGAACTATAGACCAGTGAGCCTGACCTCGATGGTGGGCAAGTTGTTGGAGGGAATCCTGAGGGACAGGATGTACATGTATTTGGAAAGACAAGGACTGATTTGGGATAGTCAGCATGGCTTTGTGCGTGGGAAATCATGTCTCACAAACTTGATTGAGTTTTTTGAAGAAGTAACAAAGAAGATTGATGAGGGCAGAGCAGTAGATGTGATCTATATGGACTTTAGTAAGGCGTTCGACAAGGTTCCCCATGGGAGACTGATTAGCCAGGTTAGATCTCATGGAATACAGGGAGAACTAGCCATTTAGATACAGAACTGGCTCAAAGGTAGAAGACAGAGGGTGGTGGTGGAGGATTGTTTATCAGACTGGAGGCCTGTGACCAGTGGAGTGCCACAAGGATCGGTGCTGGGCCTCTACTTTTTGTCATTTACATAAATGATTTGGATGCGAGCATAAGAGATACAGTTAGTAAGTTTGCAGATGACACCAAAATTGGAAGTGTAGTGGACAACGAAGAGGGTCACCTCAGATTACAACAGGATGTGGACCAGATGGGCCAATGGGCTGAGAAGTGGCAGATAGAGTTTAATTCAGATAAATGCGAGGTGCTGCATTTTGGGAAAGCAAATCTTAGCAGGACTTATACACTTAATGGTAAGGTCCTAGAGAGTGTTACTGAACAAAGAGACCTTGGAGTGCAGGTTGATAGCTCCTTGAAAGTGGAGTCGCAGGTAGATAGGATAGTGAAGAAGGCGTTTGGTATGCTTTCCTTTATTGGTCAGAGTATTGAGTACAGGAGTTGGGAGGTCATATTGTGGCTGTACAGGACATTGGTTAGGCCACTGTTGGAATATTGCGTGCAATTCTGGTCTCCTTCCTATCGGAAAGATGTTGTGAAGCTTGAAAGGGTTCAGAAAAGATGTACAAGGATGTTACCAGGGTTGGAGGATTTGAGCTATAGGGAAATGCTGAACAGGCTTGGGCTGTTTTCCCTGGAGCGTCGGAGGCTGAGGGGTGACCTTTATAAAGGTTTACAAAATTATGAGGGGCATGGATAGGATAAATAGACAAAGTCTTTTCCCTGGGGTCGGGGAGTCCAGAACTAGAGGGCATAGGTTTAGGGTGAGAGGGGAAAGATATAAAAGAGACCTAAGGGGCAATGTTTTCACGCAGAGGGTGGTACGTGTATGGAATGAGCTGCCAGAGGATGTGGTGGAGGCTGGTACAATTGCAACATTTAAGAGGCATCTGGATGGGTATAAGAATAAGAAGGGTTTGGAGGGATATGGGCCAGGTGCTGGCAGGTGGGACTAGATTGGGTTGGGATATCTGGTTGGCATGGACGGGTTGGACCGAAGGATCTGTTTCCGTGCTGTACATCTCTATGACTTTAAGTTGTTTGGTTTAGGTTTCAAACAAATTGTTAAAGACATGTGGGAGCAAGAAAAAAAAATGGGAGTTTTTATATGTTTGCAAAGGACTATGGCTACTTGTACCATGCTGTACATATCTATGAATCTATGACTCTAAATAATTTTTTTTTAAATGCAAATTTGCACTTTTGAATATTAGAACAAAAATGGGAGTTTTTATATGTTTGCAAAGGACTATGGCTACTTGTAAAAGATTGAAGAATGCAATTAAAATGACTCTGGAAGGAGGAATTGGATGGTAAATAATCCCGGAAACAAAATGAGCAGTAAGGATTTGACCATGTATGTTTTTTGTAAACAAAGTCTGCATTGACCAATTGACCCATTAACAAATGGTGGTGGGAAAATGATAGAAGGTATCTGAAGAAATTAGAGTGCTTAACTGTTATGGCAACACAGCTCAGAGAAACTGCAGTGGTCATCTTAGAATTACAGGTGTAAATTTAAAGCAAACTGAAAATTTTGAATCACAGAAGAATGTATTGAGTTTGATGGTGAAGTGTAATGCAGACAAGACACCTGGCTCAAATAACTTTCATTGGAGGGTTCTGAAAGAATTTGCTCAAAGAATGAGCCTTCTCTTGTGGATATGTTTGAAATTTGTTGTTGAACCAAATCTCGGGATTTCAAATGTGAAATGCGAACTAAAAAGGAGGCCAAAAATGAGCGACCAAATGATGGTTAGGTAACTTATTTGTGAAGACAGGAGTTTAAAGATTCACTTTGAGGGGCAAAACTTATGCAAAGTGATTGGCCTTTTTTTTTTAGGAGTGACAGGCCATGCTTGACTCATTTGATGGACATCTTTTGAGGAGAAGACAGATATTGAAGATGAACTGTGGATATTATCTACGTGGATTTCAGGAAGATAGTTAGCACAGTCCACCCTAATTGTGTGCTGTGTGAGAACCTGAAGTCAGTGGAATACTTGGAAATAACCTGAAGTTATCTGGCAAATAGTTGCTGGTGGGTAACAATAAATATTGTGTCTGGTCAGGTTAATGGCTAGTTACCTTTGGATTGCCAGTACAAGAGGTAATAATCCTTAGAATTTCTATAAATCATGTAGTGAAAGGAATTATATCCATGTGTATTGGTGATGCCATGTTGTGGGAAATGGAAAATTATGCATATTTGATACATAGAAATTCAAAGATCACATTCCAAGGTGGTTATGGTTGTAGGAGGTCAGTCATCTGAGCTCCAGACCATCTCTGCAAGGTGTTCATCAGAATAGTATCCTAGACCCAAATATCTTCAGCTGCTTCATCAATGACCTTCCCTTTGTCATGATGTCAAAAGTGGAGATGTTCACTGATAATTGCACAAAGTTCAGCAGCATTCATGACTCCTCAGATACTGAAAAGTCCATGTCTAAGTGTGATAAGAACAGGACAGTACCCAGGCTTGGGCTGACAAATGGGAAGTAACATTTGTTGTACACAAATACAAGGCAATGACCATCTCCAATAAGAGACAATTTTGCCATCACCCCCTTGACATTCAACGGTGTTACCATCACTGAATTCTCTCACTATCAACATCTTGGGGATTGCCATTGACCAGAAAACTGAACTGGACTCACCACATAAATACAAGTGGCTTCAAGAACTGGTCAGAGATTAGGAATACTGCAGCGAGTAACTCACCTCCTGATTCCCCAAAGTCTTCCATCATCTATAAAGCAGAAGTGTAATGGAATCCTCCCCATTTATGTGAACTCATGCTGCTCTACTAACATTCAAGAAGCTTGAAACCATCCAGGACAAAGCAGTATACTTAATTGGCAGGACGTCCACAAACATCCACTCCCTCCACCACCGATGCTCTGACCTGTTCTTGTGGCTACTGTGTTTTTGTGGTGGGTCCAGTTGAGTTTCTAGTCCTATGGATGTTGGTAGTGGGGGATTCAGTGATGGAAACACCATTGAATGTCAAGGGGCTGTGGTTAGATTGTGTCTTAAGTCAAGTCTGGTCATAACCTGGCATTTGTATGGCACAAATGTTATTGCCACTTGTTAGCCCAAGCCTGGACGTTGTCTCTATCTTGTTAAATATGAACATGGACTGCTTCAGTATCTGAGGAGTCGTGAATGGTGCTGAACATTGTGCAATAATCAGTGAACATCCCTGCTTCTAACCTAATGATGGAGTGCAGTTCATTAAAGAAAGTAGCTGAAAATGTTTGGGCCTAGGACACTAACCTGAGGAACTCCTGCAGAGGTGTTCTGGAACTGAGATGACTGACCTCCAGCAACCACGACCATGTTCCTATGTGCCAGGTATGATTCCAACCAGTGGAAAGTTTGCCACCTGATACCCTTTGATTCCAGTTTTGCTCAGGCTCTTGATGCCACATTCAGTTGAATATAGCCTTGATATCAACAGTTGTCACTTTTACCTCACCTCTGAATTGGGCTTTTTGTCCATGCTTGAACCAAGGCTGGAATGAAATCAGGAGCTGAGTGGACCCTGGCAGAACCCAAACTGGATGTCACTGTGCAGATTATTGCTGAGCAGGTGCTGCTTGATAGCACTGTTGATGACATCTTCCATCTTATAAAAGCAAGTGTCCTGTCTGCCCTCTTATTACCCGATTTAATTTGTACTGCTTACTTCAAGAATCTGTGGGCAAGGATCCCAAGTGCCCTCTTTCCCTCTGAGTTTCCTAGTATCCTGCTATTCGTTGACGAGCTCATTGAGTTAACCTGCTGTAAAGCATAATAGGCTCTAACTTGGACATCAGACTCACTCCCGGATTAACGAGTTCAACACGCGGCGAGACATCGAACAATTCTTCTGCTGCCTTCGCCTCCGCACCTACTACTTCAACCAGGATTCTCGCCCACCCTCTGACGACCCCTTCTCCCGCCTCCAACACACCCCATCCACCTGGACACCCCGTGCTGGCCTCTTACCCGCCCTCGATCTCTTCATAGCCAAGTGCCGCCACGACATTGATCGCCTCAACCTGTCCACCCCTCTCACCCTCGCAACGTGCAGCCCTCCACTCCCTCCGCTCCAACCCCAACCTCAATATCAAACCTGCAGACAAGGGAGGCGCAGTGGTAGTTTGGCGCACCGATCTTTACACTGCTGAGGCTAAACGACAGCTCGCGGACACCACCTCCTACTGCCCCTTTGACCATGACCCAACCTCCCACCACCAAACCATCATCTCCCAGACCATCCATAACCTCATCACCTCAGGGGATCTCCCATCCACCGCCTCCAACCTCACAGTCCCACAACCCCGCACCGCCCGTTTCTACCTCCTGCCCAAAATCCACAAACCTGACTGCCCCGACTGACCCATTGTCTCAGCCTGCTCCTGCCCCACTGAACTCATCCCTACGTACCTCGACACGGTCCTGTCCCCCTTAGTCCAAGAACTCCCCATCTATGTTTGGGACATCACCCATGCCCTCCACCTCCTCCATGATTTTCGCATCCCCGGCCCCCAACGCCTTCTTTTCACCATGGATATCCAGTCCCTATACACCTCCATCCCCCATCATGAAGGCCTCAAAGCCCTCCACTTCTTTCTTTCCCACCGAACCAACCAGTACCCGTCCACTGACACCGTCCTTCGACTGACTGAACTGGTCCTCACTCTGAACAACTTCTCTTTCCGATCCTCCCACTTCCTCCAAACTAAAGGAGTAGCCATGGGCACCTGCATGGGCCCCAGCTATGCCTGCCTCTTCGTCGGATATGTGGAACAGTCCATCTTCCGCATCAACACTGGCACCACCCCCCACCTTTTCCTCTGCTACATCGATGACTGTATCGGCGCGACCACGTGCTCCCATGAGGAGGTTGAACAGTTCACCCACTTTACTAACACCTTCCACCCCGACCTCAAATTTACCTGGACTGTCTCAGACTCCTCCCTCCCCTTCCTAGACCTCTCCATTTCTATCTCGGGCGACCGACTCAACACGGACATTTACTATAAACCGACTGACTTCCACAGCTACCTAGATTACACCTCCTACCACCCTGCCCCCTGTAAAAACGCCATCCCATATTCCCAATTCCTTCGCCTCCGCCGCATCTGCTCCCAGGAGGACCAATTCCCAGATGGCCTCCTTCTTCAAAGACCACAATTTCCCCTCAGACGTGGTTGACGATTCTCTCCACCGCATCTCCTCCACTTCCCGCTCCTCCGCCCGCCACCAGAACAGAACCCCACTGGTCCTCACCTACCACCCCACCAACCTCCAGATACATTATATCCTCCTTCATCATTTCTGCCACCTCCAAACAGATCCCACCACCAAGGATATATTTCCCTCCCCTCCCCTATCAGCATTCCGGAAAGACCACTCCCTCCGCGACTCCCTCGTTAGGTCCACACCCCCCACCAACCCAACCTCCACTCCCGGCACCTTCCCCTGCAACCACAAGAAATGCAAAACTTATACCCACACCTCCCCCCTCACTTTCCTCCAAGGCCCCAAGGGATCCTTCCATATCCTTCAGAAATTCACCTGCACCTCCACACACATCATTTACTGCATCCGCTGCACCCGATGTGGCCTCCTCTATATTGGGGAGACAGGCCGCCTACTTACGGAACGTTTCAGAGAACACCTCTGGGACATCCGCACCAACCAACCCAACCGCCCCGTGGCTGAACACTTTAACTGCCCCTCCCATTCCGCCAAGGACATGCAGGTCCTTGGCCTCCTCCATCACCAGACCATGGCAACACGACGCCTGGAGGAAGAGCACCTCATCTGCCGCCTAGGAACCCTTCAACCACAAGGGATGAATGCAGATTTCTCCAGCTTCCTCATTTCCCCTCCCCCCACCTTGTCTCAGTCCCAACCCTTGGACTCAGCACCGCCTTCTTGACCTGCAATCTTCTTCCCAACGTCTCCGCCCCCACACCCTCTCCAGCCTATCACCCTCACCTTAACCTCCTTCCACCCATCGCGTTCCCAACGTCCCTCCCCCAAGTCCCTCCTCCCTGCCTTTTATCTTAGCCTGCTTGGCACACCTTTCTCATTCCTGAAGAAGGGCTTATGCCCGAAACGTTGATTCTCCTGCTCCTTGGATGCTGTCTGACCTGCTGCACTTTTCCAGCAACACATTTTTCAAACTCACCTCGTTACCTAGTTGGCTAAACCTCAAAATCCCAGTCACATCTGAAACTGTTCATTGTTTTAATCATTTCTAATTGTACAGGGAGACAGTGTTTAAAATTGTCGTGTTTAGTGTTATTCTGCTTTAATGTTAGTAAGTTATTTGGTTTGGAATTCTCACCGAGCGTCACAAATATGTTCACAGATGGTTTACCATTGTACTTTACCTGACCTGATCGGCATCATTTTGACACAGTCAAACATTCTTTCAACTTGAGGACACTTTCAGCCTTCTGACTTAGTCTTTTCCTGTGCTACGGTGCTTCCCAAGGTCTGCAGTGAGGCACACAGCCCCCACCCCACCCATTGCATTTCCTGGAGCTGTCATGCGCTCATCAGAGTCACCATTACTGAGCTTGGCGGTTGCCTAGGTGCTGGTTACGTCTGAGTTTGACAGTCCCTCCTTTCTCTGAGAGGGAACAGCCTGAATGGCAGGCTCCTGCAGGAATAGTTTGTGGAATAGTGCAGGAGAGTTGTTACATTCCATCCAGTCCACAGCTGCCCTCCACAGCCTGACTGGCCATTCGCCATGATCAGCAAAAGGGGATGAAGGCCAAGGCTCTGTGACCAGCAACAAAAAGTAGCCCCATAAAGCAATCACCCAGGCAGACCTCCAACATGGCAGCAGCCAGCCACACCCACCTCACTGTGCAGTATTAAATTCATGACCGAAGATGCTGCAATTTAATATTTCTGTTATATTAGTTTTTTTTTCTTTATTTAACAGTTTCCTTTAAGTCACTTTGCCCACTGTAGGGATTTGTCCATTTATATTGATATATTTACACTTCAGGGTAAAAGAATAATGTTTTTTTTCTTGAAAGAAGGCCCTATGACACTTAATTTTAATATTGAATATAGGAATCAATGCTTCACTTAAAGTTTTTTGTCTTAAGTCAGGATTTTCAGGAACACAATTCTAACCTTAGGTGAGGACAACCTATACAATTTTTGACTGTTTTCCTAAGTATATTTGTAACAGCATCCAAGAACTCAGGCTTAATTAGCACTTGTGTCTGATCTCAATCTCTCTCAAAACTCCAATATCTTGAAAGAATCATGTACTTGGACTGCAAAGTAAACCCATTCCCAGTTACAAATTTTTAAAATAATTTTTTATTAGCTATTTCTCTGACCAACCTGTTCAGGGATATTATTACACAAGCCTAGAGCAAGTGAAACTTGAACCACCTAATGGTGCAGAAACAGGGACATTGCCACGGTGTCACAAAGAGCCCTATAAATTCTCATTCTCTCACCAGGAATGGAACCCAGGCCGAAGTGCTGAAAATGCCAAAATGTAACCATTAGACCACCAGGAAAAGCTAATAATGAGTCCCATTCACTTCTACCAGCAAGCGCAGACAACACATCCTTTGAAATGTAGTACAGGTAGACAACCTTTGATCAGAAATCCCAAAATCCAAAAAGCTCAAAGTCCGAAGTTTGTTTTTGTAAAGGTTTCTTCTCAGTAACAAGGTCGTTTAACGAACAGTTAACCCAAGTCGACACTCACGTGATGCATGTCACTCATGGCCCTGCAGTGGCAGGCCTCAATTCTGTCTCAAGGCCTGTTTTACTCAGTGAGTCTGCTCCTCCAGTAAGATTTTAAAAACATTTCACCATCAAACTGTCTCTTATACTGAAATTCAAACAATTCTGAATTTGGAAAACCAGCTGGTCCCAAGCATTTTGGATAAAGGATTGTGCATTGGATTTGGATTGGTCTCAAATTTTGTTAATACTGTTGGGAAATATCTTGAGATCCTTTGCCACTTTAAAGGTAATGTATAAATACAAATTCTTTCTAGATCAGCATTGGGAGCATTTAATTTCTTTGCCTTTTTGGCAAGCATCAAAATCACAGCTGGGTTATAATGATACCAAATTAAATTGAGTGTTGTATTCTCAAAGGAAATTGTTTCGGAGAGAGATCTTTTGGAATAGAGGTAATTAAAATTGATTAAAGTATTTCATACAATGTTCCTGTAACTTGGACATAAATATATTTGACTCAGTTTCCTTGTTACTTTGTCATTTCACTGTTTATTCATCAATGGTTGGTGCTCCATTCATGCATTCTTCTCTCCTTGACACTATCAAGACTGATCAGTACTGTGCATTGTTTTAAAATGAGAAGAACTGGTGCGTTTATGTAAAAAATGATAGTAGTGATGGGGGAAGGACTGAGTTCCACTATCACAACTACTTTTGTTGTATATCATGGAGTTGTACCTAGTAACGTTAGAAGGAAACATCGTCCTGCTCTTATCTCTTGATTGTAGCTTTAATACTGATGATTGACTTTACCAGAACTTTTCCAGGTGGATAATTAAAATAACTATTTATGTATTGATTAGTTTGAAGAACGTTTCTTAAAAATTCCTATATTAGGAGAGTCAATGAATTACTAAATAAAAATAATGTTGGAGTAGACTATGTGGCCACTTGAACCTGCTCCATTCAGTATGTACTCAATATGACCATGGTTGCTGTTTAGCCTCATTGCATCTTGCTGCCCACTCCCCAAATCCCTTCACTCTGTGTTGCTGCTTCTTGCAGTTACTCTGATCAGGAGAACCACTTGTCTATCTTGCACCATCTTAACACTTCCACTGAAGCTTGTGTATGAATGCTCAGTAATATCTGTCATTTATCTATGCCTACGTTGATCCCTCTTTCTGCTACCTTACACTCTGTTGTTGGAGAAATCTCCAGATTTTCAGATTTGACCAAATGCCCATAATCTTGGCTTTTTTTCCTGGATGCCACATGAGTTTCTTTGCTTTGGTAATTTCAAGCACCTTTTTGTTCACATTATGATCTGTAAATGGAATTTTTAACATACCTCTTAGCATCCACATGTTAAAGGACTTCTCTTCCACAGATCTTTGTTTATTGCTCAGGTTTCTGGATAGAAGGTTGCAATTTGTGACTCTTTCTCTTTGCTGCAAGTTTGTATTTGCTTATTGGTAAGCACAGCCTTAATCTTCGTAAAATTATGTCAGGCTATCTTTATCCTCTTTCTAACTTCTGTATCACATTTGCCATCTTCTGTTATAAATTGACCTAAATACTTGTTCTAGTGTGACAATATGGTGTATAGAAGACAAAGATGGTAGAATACTGTTTGAAAGGTATCATTTGTAAAATTTAAACAAATATAGAAGTGAATTGTATAATGATATAAATTGAGGTAGACTCTAAGATTTGGAGGCAAATGAAGGACCAAACATAAATGGTATCAGAGGCAAAGAATGCTTTGAAAGTGATGAGTATAGGAAGTAGCTCTTCTAATATTTTCCTTCTATCATTGCTTATTTTTCTTTGGTGTTAATACTCATTCCCTTTTTCAGATTTCCAGATTTTATTTGATTTATGATATTTCATGGGTCCTCTTCTGATTTTCCTGTAACAATGGATCATATATGTGAGTTCATGTTCTTACCTCCAGTATTTACTTCTGGAAGTACATCTTTATTCTCTGAATATTTGTTCTGTGTACAGATTGAATAATTTTGGTGACAATACTCAGCCCTCTGGTACTTCTGTCTTCACTTGAAACATATTTTCTTGTCCCTCTTCTAGACGGACAGTCAGTCACTATTAAGTCCTAATATAGGCTCTTGATATTTAATGCCAGTGTCACATTTCTATGACATGGCTATTAACTTCAGATGATGTATGCAACTGAATACCTTTTCATAGCCTATGAAGCATATTTAAGTATTCTTGTTTACTTCTGGATATTTATGGTTAAGTATTTCCTCTCTCATTCTTATTCGTAAATCCAGACTGTGTTTCACCAACTTCTGTTTCAAATTTGCTTCTTGCTATTGTAATTTTCCAGATCACTTTAATCCAATAATTCATGGAAGTTAGCATTTTGAAATGATTGCGTTCCAATGCTTTAGGTTTGTTAAGTAACTTCAGAAAACGGAGGAGAACCACCTATACAACGTATTCAAGAAGTACGGATACTCAAAAAAAAGTACAGTCTGCAGATTCGTCAAGGACAAACCACGACAAGTAGACCAAACACAGCCAGAAACCCTAACCATCTTACCATACATCAAAGAAGTTTCAGAAATGACAGCCAGACTACTAAGACCCCTCTGAATCTTAGTAGCACACAAACCCACCAATACTCTCAAACAAAAACTAACAAACTTAAAAGACACAGTACAACCCATGGAAAAAACCAACGTCATCTACAAAATTCCATGCAAGGACTGCCACAAACACTATGCAGGACAAACAGGAAGAAAGTTAGCCACCAGGATACACGAACACCAGCTAGCCACAAAAAGACACGACCCTCTCTCCCTCGTAGCCCTACACACAGATGAAAAAAAAACACCATTTCGACTGGGACAACACATCTATCCTGGGACAGACTAAGCAAAGACGTACCAGAGAATTCGTAGAGGCCTGGCACTCCAACACAACATCATAAACAAACACATAGATCTAGATACCATCTCTCCACCCCTCAGAAAATGAACAGGAAATGACATCACCACAAACCCCAGGAATCCCATCCAGGACAAACATATAAATAGAAAGCAGGAGACAACCGCTTCGCTTCACTTGGAGGTCGCCACTGATGATGTTACCTAGCCAGGTAATGAAACATCTGGTTATCAACCTCCAGCTCAGTGAGCAAACCTACAGCCTAAACCCAGGGAAAGTGTTTGGAGAGAGAGAGAGAGAGAGAGAGAGAGAGAGAGAGAGAGAGCAGTCTGTCATTTGGAGATGGTGTCTAGGCTCCCTTCAATGCCAAGGACTGCTCTTGGCAGCATTTCAGTAGGCTGAGTTCATTTTTAATCATTGTAGACAGAAGTTGCGAGTAGTGTTGGAAACATCTCTTTGATGTAATGTTTCTCTTGGGATCTTGAAATATTCTTCGGATAATTGATATTTGGATTATCGAGGCTCCTCTGTATTGTGTTTAAATTTTGAGAATGCATACCTTTCAAACCGTATTCTACCACCTTTGTCTTCTATACACCAGCAAAATGTTGTTATCCCTTTCTTTCTGTCTGCTGAAGATTTCACCTTCTGGTGCATAACTCTTATTTTGTGATTTCATTTGAGCTCCATTACTTCATCACATGTCTCTTTATACTTCTTCTTATTCACTTACCTGTATGTATCCTTTATTTCCTTTTAAATTTTGTCATACTGAGGGCAGGTGGTAGTTGTTGTCTACATGGACTTTAGTATCGCCTTTGACATGTTTCTGCATGGTAGACTGGTTAGTAAAGTTAGATCACATGGGATTCAGGGAGAGCGTGCCTTTTGGATACAAAATTGGTTTGACCGAAGGAGACAGTGCGTGGTGTAGGAGGGTTGGATTTTTTTTGGACTGGAAAGCTGTGATCTGCGTTATTTTCGCAGTGATCGTTGCTGTGTCCACTATTGTTTGTCACTTATACAAATGATTTGGATGAGAACTTAGGAAGTATGATGAATAATTATGTGGATGACACAAAAATTGGTGGTACAGCAGTCAGTGAAAAAGGTTGATAGATGGTGAAGAATCTTGATAAATTGGGCCAGTGGGCAGAGGAGAGGCAAATGGAATTTAATTTGGATAAATGCGAGGCATTGCATTTTGGTAAAATGAGCAAGGGCAGAACATATACAGTTAATGGTAGGGTTGTGTTGTCAAACTTGGGTTCAGGTACATCGTATTTGAAAGTTGTGTTGTCGGTAGACAGGGTGGTTAAGAAGGCGTTTAACATGCTTGCCTTCACTGCTCAGACTATTGAGTGTAGGAGTTGGGACGTCATGTTGTGGTTGTGCAGGTTGTTGGCAAGGCTACTTTGGCAGTGCTGTGTCCAGTTCTGGTCACCCTGCTGTAGGAGGGATTAATTTGAGAAGGTTCAGAAATCCTGGTTTATCAGGATTTTGCTGGGGTTGGAGGGTCTGAGTTATAAGGAGAGGCTGGATTAGCTGGGACTTTTTTTCACTGGAGCTGAGGAGGTCAAGGAGTGACCTGATAAAGGTTTATAAAATCATAAAGGGCATGGATAAGGTGAATAGCAAAGCTCATTTCCCTAGGGTAGGTGAGTTCAAAACTTGGGGGCATATTTTTAAGGTGAGAGGAGAATGATTTAAAAGGGACTTGCAGGGCAATGTTTTCACACAGAGAGTGGTTTGTATGTGGAAAGAACTGCCAGAGAAAGTGGGAGTTGCAGGTACAGTTACAACATTCAAAAGTCATTTGAACAGGTACATGAATAGGAAAGGTTTAGAGGGACGTCGGCCATATGCAGCCAAATGGAACTAGTTTAGTTTGATTGGCATGTATGAGTTGGACTGAAGGTCTGTTTCCATGCTGTATGACTCTAAGAAGAAAATGATCTGAGTTTATAATCCATGCTGAAATATATATGACTGTTTTTTGAGTTTTTTCACTTCATCCTTCCCATTTACCATTATCTCGAGGTATAGTGGTACATCTGATTTAAAAAATATCAAATTCTGCTGATTCAGTATTAGCAAATCATTGGATAAAACTTGCTATTCTAACTGTTAATAAATGTACTGCCTATGACTCAATTACTGTGAAGTATAATTAGGAATTGAGATTGAAAATGTGCCTGTTGTTTAGAAATATTGTTAATACACTATACATAGGGTTCCTTTTTTCTGTTTCATTTTTGTTTTGCACAGGTGATTCCACCAAAAGATTGGAAACCTAGAAGAAATTATGATAACATTGACAGTTTGGTTATTCCTGCTCCAATTCAACAAATGGTCACTGGGCAGTCTGGTCTCTTTACCCAATACAACATACAGAAAAAACCATTGACAGTAAAGGAATTCAAATGCTTGGCCAACAGTGATAAGTAAGTCTAACTTGGAGTGCATATTGTTCCATGTGCTGAGACTTCAATATTAAGGAAATTCAGAGAAAATGCTGTGTGCAAGATCTACTTTTTAAACAAGCTTCATTTAGGCTGCACTCTGCTTAAAGTTTGCGTTTCAGTGCACTACCTTGAAAAAGCTCAGTTTCAACTATTCTGCAGTTGCAAGCTGTTTATTGCTGCAAAACTACCTAACCACACAGTTGATAGTACTCTGATGTGATGCATCAGCTGTAAGATAAATCTGTGAAGCATTGGAAGGTTTTTAAGTAAGATGTTTCATTCATTAGTGCAAAACCTTTTTAATTTTTACATTTAAACAAATATAGGGAGTACAAAAGGAACAATCTGCAATTGCCTGTGCTTAGATAGTGCACTTTCCATTTTGCTCAGCATGATTTTGCAATAAAGTATATTCGATTCATTGGTTTATATGTTAGACTATTTTGGTGCATAACTGTTAACCAGAAATGTATTAATACCATGAGTTTTTTCACTTTATTACTCAATCTGGCTTGCTGAAATGCTGTTATTGCATAATGAAATTCAATTCCAATTTATATTTTGGTTGATATTTATATTTTGCTGTAGTTGGTTGTGGCTTTTCTATTTATTGTTCTTCTTTTTTTCCAATTGAGATGCATTATATCAGTTGAGAACCTTACAGGTCAACATTTCCTAGAGAGTGGTTGGTGCTGCTCGGCAGACAAGAAATTTTCTTGTGATGAAGTTTATGATCTGACTAGTATGAATATGATAAAACATGAAGTCCAGAGATGCTTAGTTACTTCAGTTCACCAGTTCACAGCTGTTGTTCAGCTCCCTGGTTCCTAGCTTTCTTTTCTTACAAGTTCTTAAAATTCTTTCATGGTACGTGGGTGTCGTCAGCTAGACTAACATTTATTGCCCAGCTCTAATTTCCCTTGAGAAAGTGTTGAGAGCTGCTGGGGTTGTGGGCTGCCTTCTTGAACTGCTACAGTCCGAGAGGTGCAGGGATACCCACAATGCTGTTAAAAATAGAGTTTTGGTATTTTGACCCCGAAACACTAAATGAACAGCTATGTTGTTCCAAGTCTGGATGGTTTGGGCCTTTCTTTTGGTACGGGTTGTTCTGTTGTAATGCACATATCATTAATGTAAATTCACCATAATGTGATTGACAAACTGGGAACACCGTTTTTAAAGTGTGAACTTTTAAATTGTATATTGGGTTTAATGCAATCTGGCCTCAGTCCATGCCGAACATAATCCCAAATGAAACTAGTCCCACCTACTTGATCCAGGCCCGCATTTCTCCAAACCTTTCCTATTCGTGTATTTATCCAAATATCTTTTAAATGTTGTAATTGTATCCACACCCACCACTTCCTCAGGAAGTTCATTCCACCCGTGAACCACCCTCTTTTTAAAAAAAAAATTGCCTCATGTCTTTTCTAAATCTCTCTCCTCTCTCGTTAAGAATATACCCCAGTCTTGAAATTCACCATCTTGGGGAAAAGGCAACTACCATCAACTCTATGTATATCCCTCTTTATTTTATAAACTTCTATCAGGTCACCTCTTAACCTCCTACGCTCCAGTGAAAAACGTGCCAGCCTATCCAGCCTTTCTTTATAACTCAAATCTTCCATACCTGGCAACATCCGGGTAAATCTCTTCTGAACTCCCTCCAGCTTGATAACATCATTCCGATAACTGGGTGACCAGAACTGGACACAGTATTCCAGAAGAGGTCTCATCAATGTCCTGTACAACTTCAGCATGACTCCCTAATTCCTGTACTCCAAAGACTGAGCATTGAAGGCAAGGGTGCCAAATACCTTTTTAACCACCCTATTTACATGTGACACAAACTTCAAAGAATTATGTACCTGAACCCCTAGATCGCTCTATTCTACAACATTACCCAAGGCTCTACCATTAATTGTATAAGCTCTGCCCTTGGTTGTTGTACCAAAAGTCAATACCTTGTATTTATCCAAATTGAACTCCATCTGCTATTTTTCAGCCCATTGATACATTTGATCACGATCCTTCTGTAATTTCCGTAAACCTTCTTCAATGTTTACAATGCCACCAATTTTGGTGTTGTCTGCAAACTTACTAATCATGCCTACTATATTGTCATCCAAATAATTTATCTAAATGACAAACAAAAGAAGACCCAGAACCGATCTCTGTGGAACACCACTGGTCGCATGCCTCCTATCCGAAAAGCAACCCTCCACCATTACTCTCTCTGTCCTGCTGTTAAGCCAATTATGTATACAATTGGCAAGCTCACCCTGAATCACACGTGACCTAAGTTTACTAATTAGTCAACCACAGTCCAAGTATTCATAACAAGCATTTGATCAAAAGAAGAGACTTATAATTTTGTGAAATGTAATCAGCCTGAGATTTGCTGAATTCAGCAAAGAACGGCTATGAAATTGGTGAAGAATGAGCAAAGGTAATACAATACACTGGCAAGTTACATGAAACAAATTATGATTGTTCCTGTTGTTATGCAAATAGGAAGATATAAAAATTAATGTGAGTCAATTAAAGTTATATTGGCCAATAATGAAATGACAGAAACATTGAACAATAATTAGTGTCCACCTTCATGTTAAATGACTAAAAAAGTCTGGAGATAATGAGGAACCAATGAGGAATTTAAATATGCATAAGTAATTTTCCATGAATATTTCTTTCATGGGACAGTGTGGTCAGAATTTCTCTGGAACTGATGACCTGCATTTTCAGGGTTTTGTACAAGGTAACTGAAGAGATAGTTGATGCATTGATTTTGATTTTTCTAGTTTCCATATAGTCCAGTACACCTCAAGCATTAGAAAGTAGTAAACATAATCCTGCTATTTAAGACAGGAGGAAAAAAGAAAACATGACACTAAAGACTAGTTTGCCAGCACTAATAGGCACAATGCTGGAATATATTATTAAGGTAGTTGCAAAGACCATAAGATATAGAAGCACAATTGGGTCATTTGGCTCATAAACTCTGCACCAAATTCAATCATGGCTGACATGTTTCTCACCATCATTATCTTGTCTCCTCCTCATAACCCTTGATCTCCTTACTAATTAAGAACCTATCTCTTTCCTTCTTAAATACACTCAATAGCTTTGCCTCCAGAGCCTTCTGCAGCAAGTTGTTCCACAGATTTACCCCTTCTGGCTGAAGAAATTTGTCCTAATCCCAATTCTTAAGGATCGTCCCTATTCTTGGGGGCTGTGCCCTCAGATCCTAGTTTCTCCTACTTGTGGAAATATCTCCTTCATGTCCATTCTATCCACCCCTGTGAGTATTCTGCAAGTTTCAATGGGATCCTCCTACATCCTTCTAAACTCCATCAAGTATAGACCTAGAATATTCAACTGCTCCGTCTATAACAAATCTTTCATTTCTGGGACCATTCTTAGTAATCTACAGATTCTAACAGTTTGTGTATTTTAAAAAAAAAATTATCACTTTACTTTTGCTGCTTTTGTCAACCATCATAAAGGGTACAGTTTCTCCCTGTACACTCTACCCAGAGCCCTTACGATCTTGAAACTCTCTTATGTATCCTCTCAGTTTCTGTTCATCAAGGAGAATAGTGTTAACTTCTCCAATTTATTCATGCAACTAAAGTTCCTCATCCTGGAATAATCCTTGCAAATCTATTCTGTACACTGTGTAATTTCTTTATATCCAGTGTGTGTCCAGAATTGGATGCAGTTGACGTTGAACCAGTGTTTGATATGGATTTGCCATAATCCCCTTGCGTTTGTATCATACTCCCCATTTTTAAAGTCCATGAATCCAGGGGCTCTGGTTTCTTCCCATAGTCCAAAGATGTGTAGGTTATGTGGATTGGCCATGCTAAATTGCCCATAGTGTCCAGGGATGTGCAGGCAAAGTGGGTTAGCCATGGGAATTGCAGGGTATAGGGATAGAATGGGAGAGGGGGGGGTAGGTCTGGGTGGGATACTCTTTGGAGGGTCAGTGTGGACTTGATGGACTGCATAGCCTGCTTCCACACGAAGGTTCTATGATTCTATTTTCTATGATTCCATGTGCCTTATTAACTGTACTCTTAACTTGCTGCACCACCTGTGATTTGGGCACATACACACTCAAGTTTCATTGATATTGGACCCAGTTTACGATTGTACCCTTTATTTTGTTTGAAAATACATCACTATAAAATTTCATTTCCCACTTGTCCTTACATTTCACCAACCAATGTTCTTTTGAAGTTTAGCACTGTCCACCTCGCTGTTCACAATGCTTGCAAGTTTCGTTCTTTACAAATTTTGAAATTATACCAGGTCAATTGTGGATGTTCATTTGAGTATGTCCACAACACAATTCGATGGACTTTTAGATAGTAAGGGAATTGAAGGATATTGGGTTACTATGGGGAAGTTGTGTAAATATGATGAATATTCAATGTCAGTGCTGGGTTGAAGGGCCAGCTGGCCTACTTCTATTATCATTTTAAGTGATAAGAAGATAAAAGAAAAACAGGTCATTCGATAGAACTTCTGTTTGTAATTTCATTCTATATCAGCAAAAACTTGCAAGGGGATTTTGGACTTCAAGTTTAGAGAATTTCCTTTGTTGAAATTTCCACATGATTTAGTAATATTTTTGACTCAAAGGTTGCAGAACTTTTAAGCATGAGCCATGTATTTTAAATAAGGCAATCATTTAATGATGATTATGAATATGGCAGAGCCTCAAACATTCTTTGGTTTATTCATGGATTAGTAGAGATACTTAGACTTATCAAAGTTAAAAATCTCACAGCACCAGGTTATAATCCAATAGGTTTAATTGGAAGCACACTAGCTTCCGGAGCAACGCTCCTTCATCAGATGGTAGTGGAGGACTCAATCCTAACCAAATCTAGACTTATCAACACAGCGTTACCTCAATTTTCAATGTGCATGGCATCTTTGAACTTAAAAGCTTTATCATAGAGCAATCGCATAACAAAAATTAAATATTCATGCTTGCCTCAAGCTTGCTGGGAAGATAACAAGTATTTGAATGAAAACCTTTTAGTGTAGAACAGCTTTCTCTTGGTAGTCAAGTGATTTGTTTTACAGGTAAATTTTAACCGGTATTGAGGCGTGAAACTTTGAGGTACCAAGTAGTCAAGAATATACCTTGTGACATTGCACCCTAGGGTGTGAAAACCAAGGTTGAAACACCTGCTGAGAAGCTATCTCTCTAGAAAATTGAACTTTTTCAAAATAAAATTTAACCTTGAACCACACCTCTGCAACTAGAAAGTAATTGTCTGAAGAAAAATCAATTGAGATAGATTGACTCTTCACATGTTTTATTCAGTGCCTGCAAATCTACCTATATCGACCTACTCAGGCTTCTAAAACAAACTGTGCTGATTTGAGCATATTCATGTTGATATGATGGTTACATGTATTTGGAAAGGCAGGTTCTGCTTAGGAATAGTCAACATGGCTTTGTATGTGGGCAATCATGTCTCACTAACTTGATTGAGATTTTTGAAGAAGTCATGAAGAGGATTTATGAGGGCAGAGCAGTGGACATGATCTATATGGACTTCAGTAAGGCATTCAACAAGGTTCCTCATGGTAGACTGGTTAGCAAGTTTAGATCATGTAGAATACATGGAGAACTAGCCATTTGGATACAGAACTGGCTCGAAGGTGGAAGACAGAAGGTGATGCTGGAGGGTTGCTTTTCAGATTGGATGCCAATGACCACAAGAATCGGTGCTGGCTTCACTGTTTTTCATCATTTATATAAATTATTTGGCTGTGAACATAGGAGGTATGGTTACTAAGTTTTCAGATGATACCAAAATCAGAAGTGTAGTGGACAGTGAAGAACCTCACCTTAAAGTACAACAGGATCTTGATCAGTTGGGGCAATGAACCAAGGAGTGGCAGATGGAATTTAGTTTAGATGAATACGAGTTCCTGCATTTTGGATCAGGAAATCAGGGCAGCATTTATGCACTTAATGGTAAGGTCATGGGGAGTGTTGCTGCACAAAGAGACCTTGGAGTGCAGGTTCATAGTTCCTTGAAAATGGAGTCGCAGGTAGACAGAATAGTGAAGAAGGCATTTGATATACTTGGAGAAAGTGAGGACGGCAGATGCTGGAGATCAGATCAGAGCTGGAAAAGCGCAGCAGGTCAGGCAGCATCCAAGGAACAAGAGAATCGACGTTTCGGGCATGAGCCCTTCTTCAGGAATGAGGAAGGTGATATACTTGCCCTATTGGTCAGTGCATTGAGTATAGGAGTTGGGTGGTCATGTTGCAGCTGTACAGGACATCGGTTAGGACACTTTTGGAATACTGCATGCAATTCTGGTCTCATTGTTATAGGAAGGATGCTGTGAAACGTGAAAGGGTTCAGGAAAGATTTACAAGGATGTTGCCAGGTTTTGGCGTTTGAGTTACAGGAAGAGGCTTATTAGGCTGGACTGTTTTCCCTAGAGTGTCAGAGACTGAGGGGTGGCCTTATAGAGGTTTCTAAAATCATGAGGGGCATGGGTAGAGTGAATAGACAAGATCTTTACTCCGGGATGGGGGAGTCCAAAACTAGTGGGCACAGGTTTAAGGTGAGAGGTGAAAGATTTAAAAGAGACCTCAGGTGCAACATTTTCATAGAGGGTGGTGCGTGTATAGAATGAACTGCCAGAGGAAGTGGTGGAGACTGGTACAATTGCAACATTTAAAAGGCATCTGGATGGAGATATGAATAGGAAGGGTTCAGAGGGATATGGGCCAAATGCTAGTAAATGGGACTAGATTCATTTAGGATATCTGGTCGGCATGGACAATTTGGACTGAAGGGTCTGCTCCCATGCTGTACTGATCTATGACTCTATGCTTCATGGCAAGAGGTGTAAAACCTTCACCCACATCTCCCCCCTCACCTCCGTCCAAGGCCCCAAAGCATCTTTTTACATCTGGCAGAGATTTTCCTGCACATCCAAACACCTGTGTCTGTTGCTGTCAATGTGATCTCCTGTACATTGGGGAGACAGGACGCTGACTTGCAGAATGTTTCGGAGAACGTCTCTGGCACACACGCACCAAACAACCCCACCGCCCTGTGGCTGACTACTTCACTTCAACTCCGCTTCCAACTCTACCAAGGACATGCAAATCCTGGGTCGCCTCCATCGCCAAATCCTATCCACTCGATGACTGGAGGAAGAACACCTCATCTTCTGTCTTGGGATCATTCAATCACATGGCATCAATATTGACTTCACCAGTTTCCTTCTCTCTGCTCCCCACTCATCCCAGATCCAACCCTCCAACTCAGCACTGCCCTCTTGAACTGTCCTACTTGTTCATTGTCCTACCCACCTATCCACTCTACCCTCCCCTCCGACCTATCATTATCACCTCCCACCTGCATCTACCTTCCCACCCCCATCCCCACCCCCACTCTCCTATTTATCTCTCAGCACTCTCCTCCTCCACACACACACACACCCCATTCTTGATAAGAGCCTAAAATGTTGATTCTCGTGTACCTCGGATGCTGCCCGACTTGCTGTACTTTTCCAGCACCACACTCTTTTGACTCTGATCTGCAGCATCTGCAATCCACACTTTCTCCTGATCTTTTACAAAGATGAAAATCGCATAACACCAGGTTATAGTCCAACAGGTTTATTTGGAAGTATAAGGCGACTGCCCATATCCGCAGGTCTGGTTACCACAGTTTCAGTTACCCGCGGTTTACCACGGCCTGAACATGTAAAAAGGAACGTTCCAGAACTAGGGACCAGGAAGTTGCTGGGAAGGTACGTTTCCCATCTAAATGAATGGGTTTGCACCTGTCTGTGGTTTCGGGCTTCCATGGTAGATCTTGGAATGTATCCCTCACGGGTACGGTGGGGGGGGATGGGGGACTACTGTAAAAGCTTTTGGACTACTGCTCCACTATGATCTCTTACTACAAATTCTGTGTCCTTTGATCCTGCCCCACTTGGTATCTGATGAAGGAACAGTGCTCCAAAGGCTTGTACTTCAAAATAAACCTGTTGGACTATCACCTGGTGTTGTGTGATTTTTAACTTTGTCTATCCCAGTCCAACACTGGAATTTCCACATCATGATCTTTTCTAATGCATCTTCCTTCAGACAGGTTAGAACAGATGTAGTTTCAGATCTTCTTTCAAGATGAACTTTCACTTATTCCAGGATCTGCTACTTTGTGACCTTACATTGCTGTTTAACTGTGTTGTCCTTGGACTATACCTCTCATTCATTTTGTTTTCTGATGCTATAGGCCTAGTCCATTCTCTCTCAACGTTAGCCAAATTCAGTTGTCTTTTTCTTACTTGTGTAGAAATTTGAAAGCATATCATTCAATCTTTAAGTCTGGGGAAAGTGTTTGTGTAATTATTATGATGTTGGTTGACTTTTGCATTAGTCATGTCTGTCATGTTAGATTGGCACCAAGTCATATCCCATAATAAAAGTAATATTTTTGATCTGGATTTTCACCTACTGATTGATCTGCAGTGTCTGACTTCAATAATTTTTGTGTTACACTAACACTTCTGGTCATGAAGGTCCAATGATCTGAACTGACACCCATCATCAGCAGAAGGTTCTGTATGCAATTCCTGGGGTTCTTGATGAAGCATTTTTTTTCAAAATAGTTATGTTACTGGGATAACCTGCTTTCTGCGAAAATAGTCTTTCACTCTACTTTGGACAGACAGACAGCAAGTGTCTGTAGGTCTGACACCTACATAACTGTTATATGAATGATCTTTGGTGATTTGCATTTCTTGCATGATGCAACCTATAGCAGTGTCCAATAATGTTGTTTTCTTCCCAATTAATATTAATTGGGTTGCTTCTAATAATCAACCATTACAAAAATGCTCATATTTGCATGACTGAAAATAAATTGATCAGAGATCAATCTCCCAAGATAAGGTGGTTGCAGAGTTTCAACTCTGGTACAAGTGGAATCAGTACTTAATCACTTGATGCTTTTGCATTTTTTTAAGGCTGTTCCTGAAAAGCAAACTGAATTCCATTCTTCCTCCAACTTTGGAAAGAAGAGGAGTGTAAAAAGAAATGCAACTAAACTTTTATTTTGTTCACACAGTTCTTTTGTGTCCACTGCCTGGATTGATGCCCATTTTCAGGCACTGTATGAAAATATTGAAATACACATTCTGCACTTTTATAGCTTTAGCAAATTTGCTTTAATTGTGAATTAATTTCCTTTATTTTGAAACAGATACTGTACTCCTCGACACTTAGATTATGAAGATCTTGAACGTAAATACTGGAAAAATTTGACCTTTGTAGCACCAATTTATGGAGCCGATGTCAGTGGCAGCCTTTATGATGAGGTAAATGCTTTGTATGTTGGAAATTAACCGCTCTAACATGACTTGCACTTGTACATGTTACAACTGCAATATCTGTGCCAAAGGGAATTCAATATTAACCTTAGCACAACACAAATTTGGCAATATGTATCCCATAAATTGATACTCCATGTTTATTTTGGCTAGATAGTGGATTCCTACATTAGTAGTCTTCTTATTTCCTTCACTATATAGATCTTGGATCAGAAACATTGAATGAAGCTATTGATAGTTGTTGAATAGTAATGTTCAGGGGAAAGAAATTCCAGCTTCTAAGGAGTTCCAAGGTTTATCACTCCATCCCCTCCACCCTGTGGCGGAGGTTAGCACTTTGTCATTGTTTGCGAGAGAATCCTATATTTTTCTCTATTACCTAACGATAGCGCATGACAAGTAGCAATCACTAAAACGAAAGCAGAATAATCCAGTGGATAAAGTAAGCAGTGAAATGTAAATGTGATGTGCCATTGTGTTTTCTCCCCATACATGAATAGGAAACAGACACTATGTCAATGAGTTAAACTTGAGAGTGCATTTTGCAGTAAAGCTGTGATGATAATCTTGGATTTCTGTCCAAGAGAGCCAATGTTTATTGGATGACCAAAAGCTTAATAGACCTGACTGAAATCGTATTAACTTTGTATTCAGTAAAAATATTTCTAAATTTTGTTCAGTTTGAACAATATAATCAATTATATATTCACATTCTTCATACCTGTCATTCTTTAAATTCAGCTTTCTATAATTAATTCTGACATTCAAATCATTTTTTTTGCCTTGCATGTTAGTTTAGAAATAAAAGTAAGATCAGCTGAGCTTGACATGTGATGTCATCATGAGTGTATCAATAAGGGTTATACACTGAAAGGGTTCAGTTTGGACCACTGTTACAATCAACTAGTTGGTCTCAATTAAAAGACATAGTTGCCACCTGACTTCACTCATGACCTCAACAATGAAAAGGAGGTTCGTATTCTTCAGCATCATGCTGCACTTATCAGGGAAATATAGGTTACTTGTGATTTTTAAAAATGTTCTTAAACTGGCATGATACAAAGGAACAGGGGTTTGTCATTTAACCCCTCCAACCTGTTGCTCTCCTGCCATTTGATGAGCATGTAATCGCAGCCTAACTGCAGATAAATCTTAACTAAATATTGCGGATGCTGTAAATCTGAAGTAAGAACAATGATGGTGAAACTCAGGAGGTCAAGCAGCATCTGAGGAGAGAGAGCAGCCAAGAAAGAAGAGTCTTTAGATTCTAAACGTGGTCTCTATTTTTGTCTCCACAAATGCTGGCAGACCTGATGATGAGTTTGTTCAACATTTTTTGTTTATATTTGAAATGATTCACCTTGATTTCATTACATGCAATTACATTGGTTGAATAACAATTAATCTCTATTTTCTTTGTAAAAATTGATTTATTGATGAAATAGGATGCACCTTGTCAAAGCTTTGTCACAACAATCAAGAAATCAAGATACTGACTGTACTAAAGTTGCCTGTGCTTGCGAACATAAAACACATCATTCAACATTAGATATGATTCCGTTATTGGACAGCTTTTGCTAAATAATCCTGAAGAATTTCACTGACAAGCAATTTAGTCAGGCTCGTCAGGCACATTCAGCAAAATGGGGTTTATTTCTCAGAGCAATGTCTTGAATAATCAAAGCCAACTTGCCTTGCTTAAAATTTAAACTAACTGACAATTAACATTGTCCATGGCAACACCTCTACCAAGCAGTCTGCTTGTCAACTAATCAGTATACTTCTCTCATACTGTGTTTCCTTTACATCAGCATCCTTTTAAATTGTCTTGATGAATGCATGGAAGACGTGGGGAACTCCTGGGTAAGGCAAGGAAATAAACAATTGCAGGAGATTTTCTAGTTTTGCATGGATAGGTTAGAATAAAACCAAGCAAAGGTAATCCCAATCATCCAAGTAAAGGTGAAGAGGATTGGAAGACAATGGCATTAACTGTGCCCAAAGGCAACAGACAAGTCAAGACGCATAAGGATGGCTAGTAGACCATGGTCTTCCATAATATTCCATTTTTGCCTTCAGGTAGGGCTGGTTATATATTGTGATGTGGGTGAAAACCAGATTTTAGAGATTCAAATGTGGGTGCTGATTGGGAGATGACAGCCCTTTAAATGACTTTGGAGAGAAAAGAGGTAGGAGATTTATGCAGTTTGTAAGAACAGAGGCGTCATGGCTAAGTTGTAGATGTAATAAAGCTGTGACTAAGATCTATGACATCTTGAGATATTCCAGAATGTTTATTTGTAATCATTTGGCACATTTGCCAGCTGTTGGCTATAAAACAGGAAACAATCAAAACTCAAAGCTAGTCTAGTGCATAACCTTTATTTGCCAAATTTCATACATTTATCCCATACAAAAAATGGATGTCAACACTTTAAAAGTTTAAAAACTAAGTAAAATGTTCACATCTTATGACAAATGCAAATACAGCAGACCTGAAAATGCTGCAGGTCAGACAGCATCTGTAGAACAAAGCAAAGAACAAGTTTTAGATCGTGATGAACCAAAGTGTTTGTTTCTCCCCTCACCTTCTATCTGACTTGTTGAATATTTCTAGTGCTCTCTACTTCTATTAAATCTTGTGATTTATTTATGTGGCAAATATGTCAATTTACTGTTCATTGTTATGACTGAGAATTGTTTCAAACATGTATTATTTCATGAGTTAAATGTTGCATGAAATTCTCCAACTTTTGCTTCTGGGTGGCAATCAGAAGAAATCAATCTCTGCATTTTGCTTACTAAGACACATTATTCTGTCTTAACAGCAGCACTTCCTCACAATCTGACATCTTACTTTCAAGTTTCTATTTGCTCAAGATTTCGAATCCTCGACTCATTTACTTGCTTGTTTGTAGAGCGACGTGCCTTGGCAGTTTTTATTGTTGATTCATCTGCGAGTATAAAATTTCAATATAAGATTATACAACAACAGGAAACAATGTAAATATAAAATCAAACTGATCCCTAGGCAGGCGTAGCACCAAATGCAATCAGAGTGTAAGGTGAAAACCTTTCATTCAAAAGTGATGAGCCTTGTCAAAATGGGCTTTGTACATGTCAGATGTATAGATAAATTGGCATTGCAATAAAACAAATGTTTTACAGTGGGAGATTTTGGTGGAAAATATATTCTTAAGTATTGAATGGTTTAATACAAGAATGGCAAATGAACAGCTATGAAACAGATGCAAGATTAAATTTGAGATTTTGATGGGAAGGAAGCAACACTATTGCAGCAAGTTTAATATGCAGGAGCTTTGGTAGATAATTGTGTGTAGATAAAAACAGATTCCAAGTGACTGGCAGCATGACACTTCCTGCTTATAGCCCTTTGTTTTGGATATCTGATTGCTCTACATCTTATTTGCAGTGTTGACATTCCTCTTCTTTTACAAACAGGGTATTTGAAAGCAGTAAACCCCCATCAATTTCAGAGATGCTGTGCAAGGAAACGATGGATAGTGATGGCACAAGAAGCAAAAGATGATTCTAGAGGAGGAGTTAATATGTTTCTGCAGAACTGTAAAGTAGTCTGCAGACAGATGGGAGTGGAGCAGAGAATTAAAGTGATAGGTTATTGGAAGCTTGGGGTTTTTCTCTCAAACTGACCAGGCATGACCCACATGCTAGTCAGCTAGCATGTATTTAATCTGCCTGTCGCATAAGAGACTGTATTCATTGCTCGTAACACAGAAACGGACTCTTCGGTCCAATCAGTCCATGCCGAGCATATTCCGAAACTAAACTAGTCGCACCTGCCTGCTTTTAGTTCACATACCTCCAAATCTCTCCAGTTCATGTATTTATCAAAGTATCTTTCAAGTGTTATAATTGTACCCACATCTTCTACTTCCTCAGGAAGTTCATTGCACACGCGAACCACCCTCTTGTGTAAAAACAAAATGATCCTCATGTCTTTCTAAAATGTCTCTCCTTTCTCCTTAAAACTGTGCCCCTCTAGTCTTGAAATCGCATGGTGGCACAGTGGTTAGCACTGCTGCCTCACAGCGCCAGAGACCCGGGTTCAATTTCCGCCTCAGGCGACTGTGCAAACTCCACATAGACATTCTCCCCGTGTCTGCGTGGGTTTCCTCCGGGTGCTCCGGTTTCCTCCTACAGTCCAAAAATGTGCAGGTTAGGTGAATTGGCCATGCTAAATTGCCCATAGTGTTAGGTGAAGAGATAAATGTAGGGGAATGGTTCTGGATGGGTTGCGTTTCGGCAGGTCAGTGTGGACTTGTTGGGCTGAAGGGCCTGTTTCCACACTGTAACTAATCTAATCTAATCTAAATCCTGCATCCTTGGGAAAAGACATCTACCATTAACACTATGCATATCCCTCATTATTTTATAAATTTCTATAAGGTTGCTTCTCAACCTCCTACGCTCCAGTGAAAAACAGTCCCAGCCTATCCATCATTTCTTTATAACTTAAACCTTCTATACTGGGCGGTATGCTGGTAAATCTCTTCTGAGCCCAGTCCAACTTACTAATATCCTTCCTATAACTGGGCAACCAACACTGGACACAGTATTCCAGAAGAGGCCTCTTCAATGTCCTGTACAACCTCAACATGACATCCCAAATACTATACTCAAAGGATTGAGCAATGAAGGCAAGTGTGCAAAATGCCTTTTTAACTGTCCTGTCTATATGTAATGCAAACTTTGAATAATTATGTACCTGAATGCCTAGATCCCTATGTTTTACAACATTACCTAAGGCCCTACCGTTAATTGTATAAATCCTACTTCTGTTTGTTTATCAAAATGCGTTACCATGCATTTATCCAGATTGAACTCCATTCGTCATTTTGCAGCCCATTGACCCATTTGATCAAGATCCCTCTGTAATCTTCGTAAACCTTCTTTACTGTCTACAATGCCAACACTTTTAGTGTTGTCCGCAAACTTACTAACCACGCCTTCTATATTCTCGTCCAAATCATTTATATAAATGACAAACAAAGAAGACCCAGAACTGATACCTGTGGGACACTGCTGGTGACAAGCCTCCAGTTCGCGAAACAACCTTCCACCACTCTCTGTCTACTGCCGTTAAGCTAATTATGTATCCAATTGGCAAGCTCATCCTGTGACATCATTTTACTAATTAGCCTACAATGCAGAATCAATGCAATATAGTAAAATAAAAGGAATACAGATTAATCGAACAAAATAGTTATTTTTAACTTTATTTTTTAAGCTGAGGGTCTTGCCAAATATATTAGGTTTACTTTGCCATTCTGATCGCTAATTGAGATCCTGCAGTGTCAGAGCTGCGAGCTCAACAAATTGGCTGGCAGCTCCACAGAGTAGGACTTCTTTTGCACAAGCGAGTGACTGATGTCACACCATGAGCCTGCTTGACCGGCCTGTGGCATATTTTGGGGATGAGCAGTCCTAGATGATTCAGACAGCACTCAGGTCAACTCTAAGCTGGCTTTCGATTGCAATGGAGCACATGGAACTGAGAGTTGACTAGAGACAGTCAAAAATCTGCATTGTGAAAGGGACAGTAATAATTTGCTTCGCTCAACCCTTTCAGTGTAATTAGACTCCACATTGTAAGGTGCTATCTAGTGATCTCTGGTCTCTTAACTTTTCACAAACCTTCTTTCCTTGAATATGGATACCACCCTACCCAGCTCTGAAGCAGTCATTTTCTTCTGCTTGGCATACAGAAGGGTACTCTTTTCCGTCTCCTTTGATCTGACTGACTCTCAAATGTGAATTGGGAGTAAGGCCAGCCCTCTGTTGCTTTGTGTGCTCCTGACTTTGAGTAAGTTTCAATTTGGGTTCCTGTCTCCATAATCAATGGATCACATGGGATTTGCTTTTGATCAGAATTTCCCCAAGTTCACACCCTCCTCATGTTTCATAGCATTCTTATTTTAAGTTCAATTAAAAGAGATGAGTTAAAACATAAACCTGTCATGAAGTATAGCAGATTTCAAGAAGGTTTTTGACAAAGTATTACATAGAACATTACAGCGCAGAACAGGCCCTTCGGCCCTTCACCGACCTGTGGAACCAAACTGAAGCTTACCTATCCAACACTATTCCATTTTTATCCATATGTTTATCCAATGACCATTTAAATGCCTTTAAATTTGGCAAGTGTAATACTGTTGCAGTCAGGGCGTTCCATCCCCCAACTATTTTTATTTAAGAAACTACTTTGACATCTGTCCTATTATCTATCACCCCTCAATTTAAAGCTATGTCCCCTTGTGCTAGCCATCACAATCTGAGGAAAAAGGCTCTCACTGTCCACCCTATCTAACTCTCTAATTATCTTATGTTTCAATCAAGTCACCTCTCAAACTACTTCTCCCTAATGAAAATAGCCTCAAGTCCTTCAGCCTTTCCTCTTAAGACCTTCCCTCCATACCAGGCAATATCCGAGTAAATCGCCTCTGAACCCTTTATAAAGCTTCCACATCCTTCCTATAATGCAATGACCAGAACTGTATGCAATACTCCAAGTGTGGCCGCACCAGAGTTTTGTACAGCTGCAATTTAACCTCGTGCTTTCAAAACTCAATCGCTCTACCAATAAAAGCTAACTCACCATATGCCTTCTTAACAACCCTATCAACCTGGGTGGCAACTTTCAGGAATCTGTATACATGGATACCGAGATCTCTCTGCTCATCTATATTGCCAAGAAGCTTATCATTAGCACAGTACTCTCTATTTCTGTTGCTTCTTCCGAAATGAATCACCTCTCACTTTTCCGCAATAAACTCCATTTGCCACCTCTCAGCTCAGCTCTGCAGCTTATCTTTGTCCCTCTGTAACCTACAACATCCTTTGGCACTATCCACAACTCCACTGACTTTGGTGTCACCTGCAAATTTACTAACCCGTCCTTCTACACCTTTATCAAGGTCAGTTATAAAAATGACAAACTGGACCCAAAACAGACCCTTGCGGTACACCACTAATAACTGAACTCTAGGATGAACATTTCCCATCAATCACCATCCTCTGTCTTCTTTCAGCTAGCCAATTTCTGATCCAAACCACTAAACCTCCCTCAATCCCATGCCTCCGTATTTTGTGCAATAGCCGACCGTGGACAACCTTATCAAACACTTTACTGAAATCCATCGATATCACATCAATCACTTTCCCCTCATCCACCTGTTTGGACACCTCAAAGAAGTCAGTAAGGTTTGTGAGGCATGACCTACCCTTCACAAAACCGTGTTGACTATCCTTAATCCCTAATTACATAACAGACCAAAAAAACTGTCTCAAGGAACAAGAGAGTCAGGTTTAGCTGCGATAAAAGATTGGCTTAGAGTCATAGGTTTATAAAATCATGAGGAGCTTAGATAAAGTAAATAGCAAGGGTATTTCCCCTATGGGGTGGTGGAGTTCAAAATGGGGACATATTTTTATGGTGAGAAGAGAAAAGTTTTAAAAAGGACATGAGTGGTTCATGTGTGGAATGAACTGCCAGAGCAAGTGGTGGGTGCAGGTACAGTTATAACATTTAAAGACATTTGCATAAGTACATGAAAAGGAAAGTAGGGATATGGGCTAACTGCGGGCGAGTGGGAACATGGTTGGGGTGGACTAGTTGGACTGTAGGGTCTGTTGCCATACTGTATGACTCTACATCTCTTTGACTCGAGAAGGGATAGGGAGAGATAAATGAAAATATAATGATAAAGTTCTAAAATGTTCTGGCGGATTATGTGCATGGACTTTTGAGGGTGACAGGACACAGTAAGAGAATAATACGTAAGGGAACAAAGTTAAGGTTTTGCTCAAGAAATGCAGGGGAGAGGCGAGCAAGAATTGTTTTACCCAATTACTGGAACCTGCTGCCTGCAAAGATATTGAAAGCAGAGACAATTGATAATCAAAGAAATTGAATGGACATTTTGATGGTAATAATGTTGTAGCTTGAAAGAGTTAGAAGGAGGGCAAATGGGATTGTTGTGCAGTCAGTTCTTCTTTAACACGATGGTTGCGTTCTTGTGCAAACCCACATTATAGAAAAATCATGGTTTAGAAACAGCGCTTAAAGTGTTGGCTCTGTAATCTCATTAGATTTAAAAGTTTGCACTGTAGAAACAGCATCCCCAGTTTGTCAGTTGCATTACAGTGAATTTGCATTGATGAAACAAATGTTATAACAGAATGACTTGTACAGAGAATCAGCATGAACTTGTGCTTCCTTCTACATTGTATTGACTATATAATTGAACCAAAAAGGTGTCTTTGTTTCAACAAAAACATCAAATAGTTTTACTGACATGACAACAGTTGCTCAGCAGAATTCACCCTGGTGCGATTACTGATTAATAACCTCCTGACAGCTGCATCGTGTAAAGAGGGGATTGTTGAAATCTGCCCAGGATTATCCTGAGCCTGGAAACCAACACAATAAACTAGGTATGCAGATATTCAGATTGGTCATGAATGAACCTGCCGGCTGCGGGCTTCCGTCAAAATTTTGGGTCTATGAGCTCTGTGACAGCAGTGGCCATTATGGAATTCTGACTGAGTATCAAATGCTGTAGTGTAGTAAAGTAGTAATTCCAAGAGGCAGCTGCTGACTTTATAATGTTTCCATTGGTTTAAGGGGCTGGGGTAGGGGCTCTTCTTTGCTGGCCAAATCATGAGTTCAATGTTACCCTGCATTCAGGGTGCTGATGGTTAAAAACACACAGGTCTTGGGAAGCAATGGTGAAACAGTCAATCAATATATTTTAATATTTCTCTTTGAGACCAAAGACACATCATATAGCGTGGTAGATAGACTGAAAGTAAAGTATGGCATATAAAGTTGAATAAGAAAGAAACAATAAATAATCAAAATTGATATGAATGAGTAAAAATAATTTGCCTGTTAATAATTTATTATAGTGTTACAGCTGCTTATTTTTATGTGGGTTATTATGACAGTGATGAAGCTCCACTGTGTAATTTGACTAACTATTTTAGTACTGTTTCAATATTAGTATGTGTTCTGAAAACATCATTAACATTCTGTTCAAGGAAAATGTATGTTCTCAGGACCTGCTTATAGTTTAAATCTGATTATATTTTAAATGGTGATTTTTATTAATAATTTTTTGGCTATGGATGACATTACCAGAGCTACATTTGTTGCCCATTTTTTGTTTCTGAGAGAAGATAGTGTTGTACTTGATGAGGCAATGACCTCGTGGTTAATGTTGGAGACCCAGGTAATGTTCTCCCCTTGATAGACTGATTAGTAAAGTTAGATCACATGGGATTCAGAGAGAGTTTGCTAGGTGGATACAAATTGGCTTGACAGGAGACAGAGGGTGGTGGTGGAGGATTGTTTTTCCGACTGGAGTTCTATGACCAGCGATGTTGCGCAGGGATCAGTGCTGGATCCACTGTTTGTCATTTACGTAAATGATTTGGATGAGAATTTAGGAGGCATGCTTAGTTGTGAATGACACCAAAATTAGTGGTATAGTGGATTGTGAAGACGGTCATCTAAGATTATGAATAGATCTTGATCAGTTAGGTCAGTCGACTGAGGAGTGGTAGAAAGAGTTCGATTTGGATAAATGTGTTGCATTTTGTAAAATGCCCAAAGGCAGAACTTACACAGTTAATGGTAGGGCGCTGGGTAATGTTGTCAAGCAGAGAGACTTAGGGGTTCAGATACATAGTGTGATGATGCTGCTCCTTTACCAAGGTTATGTTGTCCTTGTTTTTTTCCAGAGAGGTTGTAAAAGACACACTCTGAAAAGTTTAAGTTTGAAGGGTTTTAGGGCCAGTTTGATTATAGCTAACAGATACTGCCTCAGGCAAAAGGCTCTTAAGTTTTAAAAATATATGCTTGTACAATGAAAAGGAGTGGCCAGGTCTCCCATCTCAGCTTTACTCTGGTTTGATTTGATTTTCGGTAGTTCTGGCTTATTCACTGAAAGTAGTCAGTGTTGTGAAGCTGCTGGACCCAGAGAAGCAGGTCCAGGCCGATCCTCCTCTCTCTCTGACTTCTCTCCTGTAAGACCCTGTGTTTGATTTTACCTTTTGTGCCAAGGGAATTTTATGTGGATTGTTGCAACTATTGGAACAGCATTATTAAGGTGGGATGATCTGTTGGGTTTTTGGAGACGTTATTCGATATTCTGTTCTCTTGTGTTTGTGTTTCATTCAGTAATCATAGAGTTATGGAGTCATAGAGATGTACTTGTGAATAAATTCTGTTGTGTTTAAAACTAACTGTTAGCTGCATCCCTCCTGGAATATCTGTGTTACGTGTGCTTAAAACAACAAGCAAAGTTCGAGTCTGGGCTACCTTCTTGAAATGTTTTGAGGGGTCTGGCCTCAGAACCAGATTGGAGGCTCTTTGTGGGATGTGTTTTAGATTAGATTAGATTACTTACAGTGTGGAAACAGGCCCTTCGGCCCAACAAGTCCACACCGACCTGCCGAAGCGCAACCCACCCATACCCCTACATTTACCCCTTACCTAACACTAGGGGAAATTTGGCATGGCCAATAAGGAAACTCACGCAGACACGGGGAGAATGTGCAAATTCCACACAGTCAGTAGCCTAAGGTGGGAATTGAACCCGGGTGTCTGGCCTGTGAGGCAGCAGTGCTAACCACTGTGCCACCGTGCCGCCCACGGTGTTCTATAGTTCCAAATTGGAATCCGGGTTGTTGGACTTGAAGGCAGAGAGTGGTAGGTGTTACTGTCTTTTGTTCTCAGTGTTGAATTTGGTTGGTTTAAACAGTGGTTGGGATAGCAATAGCTGTTTCTTCACCAAGAGTTTTCTGGGGGTGGAAGACATTGCGGGTTTTGCAAAATGTGATTAAGGCTAGGTTGCTGGAACTAGCAGACAAACTGCGGTTGGAGCTGTCTCTTTCTGTGAGGAAAGGAGAGATAATTACAGCTATAGTTCAGCATTTACATTTGCTGGAAATGCCATCAGAATCTTTAGAGATGGCTAAAATTCAGTTGAACATAAAGCAGCTTGAGTTTGAGGCAAAAGACAAGGAAAAGGCAACAGAAATGAAACAGTTTGAATTATTATTAAAAGCAGAAGAGAGGGAAAGGGAGAAAGAGAGGGAGTTTGAACTTTAGAAATTGGCACTTAAAAGTTCAAAAATTCGCTTTCTGAAGTAGTGAGAACTCATGTGGAAGAGCATAGAGTCATAGATATGTACAGCACGGAAACAGACCTTTCGGTCCAACTCGTCCGTGTCAACCAGTTATCCCACTCCAATTTACTCCCATCTGCCAGCACCTGGCCCATATCCCTTCAAACCCTTCCTATTCATGTACCCATGCAGATGCCTTTTAAATGTTGCAGTTGTACTGGCCTCCCACAACTCCTCTGGCAGCCCATTCCACATATGCACCACCCTCTGCGTGAAAATGTTGCCCATTAGGTCTCTTGTATATCTTTCCCCTCTCACCCTAAACCTATGCCGTCTAGTTCTGGACACGTCCACCACAGGGAAAAGACCTTGTCTATTTACCTTATCCATGCCCCTCGTGATTTTATAAACCTCTATAAGGTCACCCGTCAGCCTCTAGGGAAATAGCCCGAGCCTATTCAACCTCTCCCTATAGTTCAAATCTTTCAATCCTGGCAACATTCTCGTAAATCTTTTCTGAACCCTTTCCAGTTTTACAACATCCTTCTGATAGGAAGGAGACCAGAATTGCACATAATATTCTAAATGTGGCCTAACCAACATCTTATACAGCTGCAACGTGACCTCCAAACTCCTATACTCAATGCTCTGACCAATAAAGGAAAGCATACCAAATGCCTTCTTCACTATCCTATCTATCTGTGACTCTACTTTCAAGGAGCTATGAACCTGTACTTCAGCAGAAAATAAAAATGGCAAGATTAGCAGCTCAAATGGCTGATGGTTATGAGTTGATCCAAAGTCAAAGTAAGTCAATGTCAATCCGTGGGGCATGGAATTGGGGAAAAGAGAAATCCTTGTGTAGAAAGGGAAAGATAAATCTTGGTGAAGATAATAAGAATAACTTTCCACAGTGTAAAAAGGAAACCCTTGAAAGGGAAAGAGAAGTTAAAAAGCTCCAATGTTTTTATTGCAGTAAAGTAGGCCACATGAAATAAGTGTTGATGGGTTAGGAAAAACACTGAATCCAGATGTAGGTAAACAGGGTAAGCCAGTGAATGTCGTTGGAGTGGTAACAGAAAACACAGTGGAGACTAGAAAGCTGCGCCAAAAGGTACAAGCTGATCGGAGGTTGGTTAAGGAGGAAGTGCCAGATCTTCTTAAAGCTTATACCTGCAAAGGTAAAGTTCACTCGCAAAAGCCAGGAGCAGCAGGTAAATAGGTTGCAATATTAAGAGATGCAGGATCCTCTCAATCTGTAATTTTGAAAGATGAGGAGGCATGTACTTCTGAAGGACTATTGCCAGATAAGGTACAAGTAATGGAAATTCACTTTGAAATAAGAAGTATTCAATTATGTAAAAGTGAGGTTAGAGTGTCCAGTGAAAAGTGGTGAAGTCGTGGTAGGAGTACTGGTCAAACTCTCAGCTCCAGGAATACAATTTGTCCTTGCTAATGAGACAGCTGGTTCACAGGAAGGAGTGCTGGCCACTATGGTTGAAAAACCAGTGGAAACTCAGGCAACTGAACTGTTGCAAGAGACATATCCTGGGATTTTTCCTGACTGTGTGGTAATGAGGTCATAAAGTAACCAGTTGAAACAGGAGAGATCAAAGAGTGCAGATACGAAAATTGAAGTGGAACTAGCAGAGCACCTGTTTGATCAGGTGGTGGAGACAAACCAGGAGCAGATAAATGACACAGGAGACACCTTTAGCTCAGATAAGTTCACCTACAACAGAAAGATGAAAATTTAGAGAAATTATATCAAATGGCATACACAGAAAAAGAATCAGAATGTATCCCTGAATGTTATTATCTTAGTAATTATGTTTTAATGAGGAAATGGAGACCATCATGTATGAAAACAGACGAGAAATAGGCAGAAGTTCCTCAAGTCATATTGCCAGTGGGTATAGAAAGGAGGTGTTGCAAGTGGCACACGAGCTACCACTAGGGGATCATTTAGGAGTGAGAAAATCTCAAGCATAAACATTACATAAACATTTAAAACATTACATAAACACTACATAAACATTACATCTCAATACATAAACACTTTTATTGGCCTGGACTGCCCAAGGATATAGTTGAATTTTGCCAGAAGCGTCAAACATGACAGGTAATTGGAAAACCAGAGGCAGTAATAAAACCTGCACCTTCAATACCTATTCCTGCATTTTGAGGAACCTGTTAGAAGAGTCTTAACTGATTGCATAGTATTCCTACCAAAACAAAAAGTGGGAATCAGTATTTGTTAACAGTAACAGATGTGTCCACTAGATTTTCAGAGGGTATTCCATTACACATTATCACACCTAAAAGGTTTGTAGATGAGTTTACTCAAAATTTTCACTAGATATGGACTACCCGCAGAGATACAATCTGATCAAGGGTTAGACTTCACATCACAAGGAAGTTATGGACAGCTTCGGAATAAAGCAATTCAAATCTACTGCTTACCATCCAGAGTCATAAGGAGCACTAGAAAGGTAGCATCAGACATTAAAGACCATGTTGAAGACTTATAGTCACGACTGTCCAGATAATTGGGTTAAGGGAATTCCATTTGTACTTTTGCGATCAGAGATGCACCAAATGAATCAACCAAATTAGTTTTTGGGCATGAAGTGAAAGGGCTGCTAAAATTGATTAAGGAGGAATTGGTATGTCAGAATTAAGAGACCACATATTTGAACTATGTGTCAAATTTTCAGGACCACTTTAAAGCTGGGGAGTTGGCTAGACAGCATTTAAAAGTATCACAACATACAATGAAATGGGAAGCAGACAAGAAATCAAAAACTTGCAATTTTGCTATTGGAGATAACATTTAAGTGCTACTTCCAGTGATAGGTGAACCTTTAAAAACAAGGTTTAGTGGACCTTATCAGGCTGAAAGGAAATTGAATGAGGCAAACTATTTGATAAGGACTCCAGACAGAATGAAATCTCAGAGTATGTGATTTGAATATGCTCAAAAGATATTCTGACAGGGAAGGAAAGCTAAAGAAAACTATTATTGATTACAACACGGAAGGAAGAGGATTCTGAATTGGACATTCCTCAAATTAAATGAGGGTGGCTCAGTGGTTGGCATTGCTGCCTCACAGCGCCAGGGACCCGGGTTTGAGTCTGCCTCGGGTGACTGTCTGCAAGGAGTTTGCACATTCTCCCCGTGTCTGCATGGGTTTCCTCCAGTTGCTCCAGTTTCCTCCCACAATCCAAAGGATGTGCAGGTCAGGTGAATTGGCCATGCTAACTTGCCCACAGTGTTAGGTGCATCAGTCAGGGGTAAGTATAAGGTAGGGGAATGGTCTGGGTGGGCTACTCTTCGGAGGGTTGGTGTGGTCTTGTTGGGCTGAAGGACCTGTTTCCATACTGTAGGTAATCTAATTTAATCTAAATTGGACAATGAGGAAGTTGTCAAAAATTGGGACAAATTATTGAATTACCTTCCAAAGGAAAATCGAAATGACTCATACTAGGCGGTACAGGGGCTCAGTGGTTAGCACTGCTGCCTCACAGCACCAGGGACCCAGGTTCGATTCCAACCTTGGGTGAGGAATTTGCACGTTCTCTCCATTTATGCATGTGTTTTCCTCCCAAAATCCAAAGATGTGCAGGTTAGGTGAATTGGCCATGCTACATTGCCCACGGTTTTCAGGAATGTATAAGCTAGGTGCATTAGTCAGGGGTAAATGTAGAGTAATAGTGTAGGGGAGAATGGGTCTGGGTGGGTTAGTCTTTGGAGGGCTGGTGTGGACTTGTTGGGCGGGATGGCCTGTTTCCACACTGTAGGGATTAAGAGTTATTGCTATCAAATGGGGATATATGTGGAAATAAGCTGGGAAGGAGTAACCTAATTATATATGATGTAGATTTAGGAGATGCTGTTTTGATTAAGCATTCCAATTGGTGTAACCTCTAAAGTTGGCACAGCTTCAAAAGCATGCTCCAAGATGACATAATCAAAGAAAGTTACAGTGACTGTAGCTCAACCATAGCAATGGTGCCAAAACCAGATGGTACCCAACTGTTATGTGTGAACTCTCACAAAGTTAGTGAAGTTATGAAGACTGATGCAAATCTGATTCCACATTTGGAAGACTGTGTTGAAAAGGTGTGACAAGCGACTTATATTATTAAGTTGGACTTGCTCAGAGGATACTGACAGATATCTTTGAAAGAGCAAAGGCAATTTTGGCTTTTGTAATGCTGAATGGATTGTATCAGTTTAAAGTCATGCCATTTGGTATGAAAAATGTGCCAGGCACGTTTCGGAGGCTCACCAATCAGGCCATTGCTGGATTACTCAACTGTGTCGTATATATAGATGACCACATGGTGATTTTCAGTCATACATGGGGGAGGAACATTTATCAGACACATTCAATCGACTTCAGAAGACAGGCTTGGTGATAAACCTGGCTAAAAGTGAATTTCCCAAAGACCAAGTCAATTTCCTTGTTATTGGACATGGACAAATGGCCATACAGGATGCAAAAACAAAGGTAATTGGGAAGTTTTCCAAACCATTGACAAAAAGATCACTACTACAGTTCCTGGGATTAAATGGATTTTATCTAAAATTTGTGCCAAATTTTAGTTGTGTGACTGCTCCATTCACTGAATTGCTAAAGAAAGGCGAGAGGTTTCAGTGGACAGCAGATCATCAGAATCGCTAAAGAAAGGCGAGAGGTTTCAGTGGACAGCAGATCATCAGAATCGCTAAAGAAAGGCGAGAGGTTTCAGTGGACAGCAGATCATCAGAAGGCATTTGACAGCCTGAAAGCTGTGTAAATCACTGCCCCAGTATTAGCCACACCTAATTATGCAAAGCTATTCAAGGTAGCTACCGATGCAAATGATATGGGTGTCAATGCTGTGCCCTTGCAGGAAGACAACAAGAAAATAGAAGGACCTATCAGATGTTTTTCCAGGAAATTGAACCTTTATCAGCAGAACTATTCGACAGTTGAGAAGGAGACTTGAAGTTTGGTGTTGGCGTTACAACGTTTCAATGTTTATGTTATCAGTAACATATCTGAGACAATCATATACACTGACCATAACCCATTGAAGTTGTTGGAGCGTTTTAAGGCCAAAACTGCCAGACTGTTTAGATGGATCTTGTTGTTACACCTATTTAATTTGAAAATTGTGCATGTGACAGGACAAAAAAAGGTGATTGCCAATGCATTGTTGAGATTTGAATGAGAAATGGAGGTGTTCGGTGACAGGAGTAAAGCAGATTTAAACAAAGTGTAGTAGTGCGTGCTTGCATGATTATTGTCGATGTAATGTATATGCATGCTGTAGAGTACTAACAATTTAAGCGGTTTTAAAATGAAGCCATCTTTGGATATTGAGTTCATTTTTTTTTTAAGGGAGGACGTGTGATGATGCTGCTTCTTTAACAAGGTTATGTTGTCCCTGTGTTTTTTCAGACAGGTTGTAAAAGACGTGGAATCCAAAAAATCTAAGTTTGAAGGGTTTCGGACCAATTTGACTAAAGCTGCCTCAGGCAAAAGGCTTTTAAGTTTAAAAAATGAAAGGGGAGTGGTACAATGAAATGGGAGTGGTCAGGTCACTCAGCTCTGTGGCACGGGGCGGCATGCTGGTGCAGTGGTTAGCACTGCTGCCTCACAGCACCAGGGTCCTAAGTTCAATTCCAGCCTCAGGTGACTGTCTTTTGTGGAGTTTGCACATTCTCCCTGTGTCTGCGTGGGTTTCCTCCGGGTGCTCCAGTTTCCTCCCACAGTGCAATGATGTGCAGATCAGGTGAATTGGCCATGCTAAATTGTCCATAGTGCTAGGTGCATTAGTCAGAGGGAAGTGGGTCTGGGTGGGTTGCTCTTTGGAGGGTCGGTGTGAACTGGTTGGGCCGAAGGGCCTGTTTCCACACTGTAGGGAATCTAATCCAATCTTTACTCTGGTTTGATTTGGTTTTCGGTAGTCTGGCTATACACTGAAAGTAGTCAGTGTTGTGAAGCTGCTGGACCCAGAGAAGCAGGTCCAGGCCGATCCTCCTCTCTCTCTGACTTCTCTCCTGTAAGACCCTGTGTTTGGTTTTACCTTTTGGGCCAAGGGGATTTGATGTGGATTGTTGCAACTATTGGAACAGCATTATTAAGGTGAGATGATCTGTTGGGTTTTTGGAGAGGTTATTCGGTATTCTGTTCTCTTTTGTTTGTGTTTCATTCAGTAGTCTTGTACATAAATTCTGTTTTGTTTAAAACTAAATGTTTTGACCAACTGCTTCCCTCCTGGAATATCTGCGATACACCTGCTTAAAGCAACAAGCAAAGTTAGAGTCTGGGCTACTTTCTTGAAATGTTTTGAGGGGGTATGGCCTGGTCCATAACAATAGTTCTTTTCAAGTTGCGTCATAGGTAGGCAGGGTGATGAAGAAGATGTTTAGCATGCTTGCGTTCATTGCTCAGTTCATTGAATATAAAAGTTGAGAGTGTGGTGCTGGAAAAGCCCAGCAGGTCAGCCAGCATCCAAGGATCAGGAGAATTGACGTTTCGAGCAAGAACCCTTCGGAAATGAGCAATGTTACCTGACCTGCTGGGCATTTCCAGCACCACACATTTACTCTGATCTCCAGCATCTGCAGTCTTCATTTTCTTCTCATTGAATATAGGAGTTGGGACATCATGTTGAGGTTGTTCAGCATGTTCATGAGGCCATTTTTGGAGTACGGTGTATGGTTCTGGTCTCCCTGCTACAGAAAAGAGATTATTAAATTGGGGAGGATTCGGAAAGGTTTTACCAGGATGTTGCTGGGACTGGAGGATTTTACTTATCAGGAGAGGCTGAATAGCGTGGGACCTTTCTCCATGGAGTGTAGGAGATTGAAGGGTAACCTTATAGAGGTTTATAACATCATGGGGACAAGTATAAGGCAAACAGCACAGATCTTCCCCTTAGAGTGGGGGATTCAAAACTTGGGATCATATTTTTAAGATGAGAGGAGAAAGACTTAAAAGGGACTCAAGGGGCAACATTCTTAACACAGTGTGATTCTTATGTGAAATGAACTGCCAGAGGCAGTTTCAACATTTAAAAGACATTTGCATAGATCCATGAATAGAAAGGATATGAGCCAAACGTGGCAAGTGAGACACGTTTCGTTTGGGAAACTTAGAGTCATAGAGATATACAGCATGGAAACAGAACCTTCAGTTCAGTTCGTCCATGCTGATCAGACTTTCTACATAAATCTAGTCCCATTTGCTAGCATTTGGCCCATATCCCTCTAAACCCTTCCTATTCCTGTACCCATCCAGATGTCTTTTAAATGTTGTAAATATACCAGTCTTTGCCACTTCCTCTGGCAGTTCATTGCGTACATGCACCACCCTTTGCATGAAACCGTTGCCCCTTAGGTCCCTTTTATATCTTTGCCATCTCTCCTTAAACCTTCTAGTTTTGGATTCCCTTATCCCGGGGAAAAGACCTAGCCTATTTACCCTATCCTTGCACCTCATGATTTTATAAACCTTTATAAGGTCACCTCTCAGCCACTGACGCTTCAGGGAAAATAGCCTCAGCCTATTCATCCTCTCTCTAAAGCTCAAACCCTCCAACCCTGGCAACGTACTTATAAATCTTTTCTAAATCCTTTCAAATTTTACAACATTCTTCCGATAGAAAGGAGAGCAGAATTGCATGCAATATTCCAAAACTGTCCTCATCAATGTCCTGTACAGCCACAACATGACTTGGTAAGTGCCCATTGACGTCCCCAATTTTTCACAAAGCATGGAAAATTTCACTGATTTTCTAAAAATAGCAAAACATTCAAGCTGGATTTTAGTGACCCCCATCCTGACTAGCATCAAACCTGCATAGCATAAGCTTTTTAAATTATTTAGATTCTGACAGTGGCTTCGACTTTTTTGACCCCAACTGCATGAAACTATCATACTATCCATATGATTACTTCACAATTTAATTATTTTCCAGGATGTCAATGAGTGGAATATCAGTCGTTTGAATACTATTTTGGATGTGGTAGCAGAAGAAAGCGGCATAGCTATTGAAGGTGTAAATACACCATATTTGTACTTCGGCATGTGGAAAACAACATTTGCATGGCATACTGAAGATATGGATCTGTACAGCATTAACTATCTGCATTTTGGAGAGCCAAAATCTTGGTATGTATAACAGCATTTGTTTTATTTCTTGTTACATGTATTGAAGTCCTGGCAAAGATCATGTTTTTGTTTTGTTTTCCTCCTTTTAAAGATGTACTAAACATTCTTTACATTTAGTACAGTGATATATCATTATATTGAGGAGAAATAATGTTCCCTTAATTCTCCAATGTCCTGCTTACTAGTTATAAGAATTTGAGCTATTAGAGCAAGAGAAGACTTGTACTGCTCTTTAAACCTGATCTATTCTATATGAACAAAGCTAATTTTGGGCTTCATCTCTACTCTTCTGCCTGCTCCCGATACCCCTGGACTCCCTGAGAGATGGAAAATTGTCTCTCTCAGCCTTCAGTATCGTCAGCTTTGACGTGTTTGCGACCCTCTGGGTTAGAAAATTTTAAATGTTTGCAACATGTCCAGTGAAGAAATTTCTCCTTATTTCAGTCCAAAATGACCATCTTATCCTGAAACTGTTCCCCCAGCAGAAACACAGTTCTACTGTGTCAAGTCTTTACATAATCTTGAAAATGATACAATCACCTCTCAAGCTTCAAAACTCTAGAGTATACACATTCAATTCACTCAGCCTCATATCATGGGACAGTTCTTTCATTCTGTGGGCAAATTTAGTGAATCTTTCCTATGTCAACTCCAATGCAACTTTCTTAAATATGGTGTATCGTATTCCAGATATGGTATTGCCAAAACCTTGTACAATTTATTTTCCTAATTGTTTGCTTAACTTGCATGTTAGCTTTTTCATATTTTTTGTGCAAGTACTTGCAGATCCCTCTGAACACCAACACTTACAAGCTTTATTCATATTTTTAGAAAAATCTGCTTTTCTATTCTTATGACCAAAATGAATAACCTGAAACTTTTCCATCAATTGTTCCTCATCTGTCCCCTTGTTTGCCCACTCACTTAACCTTTCCGTTTGCAGGTTCATTTGTATCCTTATAATAGTTTGCATTCGCATGTAACATCAACAAACTTGTATACATTATTTTCTCTGCCTTAGTCTTTGTTATTTATATAGATTGTATATTGCTTAGGCCTCAGCATTTATCCTTGTGGCATTTCACTTGTTACAGCCTGTTGTTATGGACCAGACCAAATCCTCTCAAAATATTTTAAGAGGATAGCACAGACCCTAATTTTCCTTATTTTAAAGGCAAATGCCAGGCATTGCTTTCCAGATGCAATTCAATTGGTCAAACTACCAGTCTTGAAGCAAAACACACTTTATTCATACACCATAGTTAAAATACAACAAAAGAAAGAAGAACTTGGAATAACAACTCTACTGGAAAGCTTACCAGAATAATAGATTATTTAACTACTAAACAGTAATTGTTCCAATATAGTAACATCCCATAAACACATATTCGGCAAAGGCAAATTTAGTATACAAGATTCTCATATACAGTTCTCCAGTCCAAGAGGGGAAAAAAATCGAGAAAACTGAGAGACTATCAGGGAGAGATATTTTGCAGCTTCTAAACCCAGCTTCAAGACCCCAGCAACTGCTACTACACATCCTGGTTCTGTGATCCCACCCATTTGGGCTGTTTCTATTATTCCAATTTTAAAATAAAACCCTTAGGCCTCTCAAGCTATTTATTTTATGGGCTCCGAGTAGTCCAATTGGCACCTCTGTCTCAACCTTTCTTCATAAAAAAAGCTGGGACAGAATACACCTCTTAAAGCCACTGAATTGTCATACTGTCAACTTGAAAATGCCTCATTTATCCCAACTCTCTGCTACTCATTTACCTGTCCTTTCTCTGTGCTAACATATCATCTTTGCTAATGTATCACTTCTGCATGTGCCCTTATTTTGTGTCTTAACCTGCCTGAGTGCCACCTTATCAATTGTCTTTTAGGAATCCCAAGTATACGGCATCTGCTGGATTCTCTTTATCCTGCCAGTTACAGTTTCAAAGTCTTGAACAAATTTATCAACTAGAGTTGCTCTTTCATTGCAACAGATTTGACTTATTCTAATCACTTTTCTCAGAACATTGTAAAGACTGCCTTATTAAAAGGTTCCAGCACTTTGCAGATGACTGATGTCAAGCCAACTGGCCTGTATTTCCCTGCTTTCCCTTCCTTTCTTGAATATAGGTGTAACATTTAATAACTTGCAATCTGCTCAGACTGTCCCAGAGGGAATTTTGGAGAATCATAGTTAATACATGCGCTATACCTCAGCAGCTATATTTTTTGTCGTTTAGAATCTGGAATGTAGACCACACCTTGAGATACGTTTATGCATATTATACTGACATCTGAGTGCTGTTTGTCTTCTGATTTTTGATTTGATCACTTTGCTGCTGGTAGGATTCAACTGACCGTAATGGACAGAGGAGACCCAATAACGTATTTGCACCATTTCAGGAATGGTATTGTGCTCTTACTGAAAGCTAAATGGTTAGTTTTTGGGGTATTTATGTGTACATGTGTGTGAGAGTGAGCATGCACATACAAAATTAATATTAGATTGTGCACTTTAAATACTTGCCTTAAAATATTCTCAGAAGCCAATTGATGACTGTTCATAACTCTGACATTCTTTGCTTTGAAATAACAAATGAAGAACAGTATTCTGCACCCAATTTGAAGCAGATCACAGAATTTTCCATGTAATAGTATATTAGAATGTAAAGTAATAACTTTTGTGACACTGGTTTTGATTTTTGTTGAAATGGACAAGTGTCTGGAACTTAGTTCAAGCGATTTATTCTATTTTGTTTGAAATTGTATCCAAGAAATGAACTAGATAGTCAGATTTATTGGATAGTTTGTTCAGTAATTTCACAGCCCACGTTTTAAGGGAGCTTCAAATGAAACATGGGCTGTGAAATTACTGAAAATGATCCCATCAACATGATCTATTTTTTATAATTTAATTTGATACAACTGAAGGTTGCAGAATTCTGTAATGGTATGTTTGTTTCATTTGCAGTGCCAGTTTGTTTACAAAAGAAATGAGTGAGTTACTTTGTGACCTATTGAAGGGTTGTGAAGATGTGTACCAGAAGAGTGCTCATGATGTTTGACAGTTGCCACAGATAATGAGAAGTGAGGAAAGTAGCAGGTGCAGTGTGCAAGTAGGAAGAAAGAGTTTTAGTAAAGATTGAAAAAAAGAAAGTACTTGAGATTTCTTTAGTAACTTTGCAACTGTAGGATGTTTGAATGCTTAACAGTCAATTATCGATTTTTTTGAAATGTGGTCACAGTAGCAGTGCAGGAAATGCAACAATTGAATTTGTGCACAAGGCCTCACAACTGCAGTTAAACAAAAGATCAGTTATACAGTCATAGTCATACAGCATGGAAGCAGACTCTTTGGTCCGATTAGTACATGCCAACCATATTCCCAAACTGAAGTAGTCCCATTTAACTTGTGGTTGGCCCATGTCCCTCAAACCTTTTCTATTCATGTACTTCTCCAAATCTCTTCTAAATGTTCTAATTGTACCAGCATCTATCACTTCCCCAGGCAGTTCATTCCACACATTAATCACTTTCTGTGTAAAAATGTGGCTCCCAATGTTGTTTTTAAAACTTTCTATTCTCACCTTAAAAATATGCTCCAAGTTTTGAACTCTCTGCAGGGAAAGACCTTTGCTATACACCTTACGTATGCCCCTCATGATTTTGTAAACCACTATAAGGTCAACATTCAACTTCCTACGCTCTAGTAAAAAGAAAATCTAGCCTATTTTTATAACTCAAAAGTTCCATTCCTGGTAAATCTTTTCTGAACTAGCTCCAATTTAATAATATTCTTCCTGTAGCCGGGTAACCAGAACTGCATACATTACCCCAGAAGAGGCCCCACCGTCTTGTGCAACCTCAACAGGATGTCTTAAGTCCTGTACTTAATAATCTGACCAATGAAGGCAAGTGTGCTAAATCGTTTGTAACCACCCTGTCTACCTGTGATGCAACTTCTAAAGAAGTATGTACTTGAATCCCTAGGTTCTGTTCTCCAACACTACCCATTAATTGTATGAGTCCTGTCCTTGTCTCTTGTACTAAAATGCAATACCTTGCATTTATCCAAATTAAACTCCATCTGCCAGTCCTCAACCCATGGCCCAAGTGATCAAGATCTCTTTGTAAACTTAGATAACTTTCTTCACCATAGTGTACCACCAATTTTGGTGTCATCCACAAACTAAATAATCATACCTCATAAGTTCTTATCCAAGTGGCTTGTATAAATGACAAACAAAAGTGGACCCAGTGTCCATCTTTGTGGAACGTCACTGGTCACAGGTCTTCACCACTATCCTCTGTCTCCTAACATCAAACCAATTTTGTAACCAATTGACAAGCTCTCCCTGAGTCTCATGTGACCTAACTTTACTAATTAGTCTGCCATTCGGAACCTTGTTAAAGGCCTCACTAAAGTTCATAGAAACAATGTCTACTGCTCTGACCTCATTAATCTTTTTGGTTACTTCCTCAAAAAACTCAATCAAGTTTATGAGACATGATTTCTCTTGTACAAAACCATGTGGACTATCCCTAATCAGTCTTTGACCCTCCAAATGCATGTAAATTGTATTTTTCAGAATCACCTCCGACAACAGTTTTAGTTATTGGCTGAGTTATCAGTGTTTTCCAGAGTTCTGGGGAAAATTTGCCTTGATGTTAGCTGTGTCATAGAATTTTGCATTCTTTAATGACTAATCTTTCTGTTTTGTTTTACTAAATCTCTAATAGTTTTGTTTATGTGTTTTATAGAGATCTGTCTCTTGATTAAACATTCTTAAATTATAAAACATAGGGCCCAAGTTATCCGAAAGCAGTGTTTTTAGAATTGTAAGACTGGATGATTAAGTTGCAACAATGGCCTTTAGTAGAGTGATGTTCTTTTCCTGTCGAATGTGGGAGATGAGGGATAATTTCAATATTACTGATGATAATGTTTGCAAGAAGTGTGTTTGGTTGCGAATCCTATGAGATCTTATGGTTAGGTTGGAGCAGCAGTTAGAGCAAATTAGAAAGTTACAGGAGCCAGGGTAGTGATGGATGACAGTTTCAGGAAGGTATAAAAACTGCAGGTACAGTCAGATAGATGGGTTACTTCTAAAAGAAGGAGAGGTAGCAGATATGTTAGGAGTCTACTGTGGCTATCCCCATCTCAAACAAATATGTTGTTTTGGAAAATGTAGGGGGTGATGGGCTCTCAGGGGAATGTAGCACGAACAGCCAGGTTTCTGGTACTGAGATTAGCGCTAATATAACAAGGGGAACGTCAGGTTCCAAGTCATTGATTGATTGATTGTGATAGGGGACTCTCTAGTCAGGGGCACAGGCAGATGTTTCTGTGGTCGATAACGAGGGCATCAGAATGGTGTATTGTCTGTCTGGTGCCATGGTCAATTTGTCTCCTAGAGGGTGTAGGATTTTCTCAAAGGAGGGAATGACCTCCTGCTGGTCATTCTATACATTGGAACCAATGATATAGGAAGAGCAAAGTTCTGAGGAGAGAATATAGGAAATTAGAAAACCAGTTCTCAAGGTGAGTAATATCCGGATTACTCCCAGTGTTATGCCAGTCAGATAAGGAATTGCAGGATAGAGCGGATGAATATGTGGCTGAGTAGCTCGTGTAGGAGAGAAGGATTCACAGTTTTGGATCATATAGAATCTCTTCTGGAGTAGCAATAACCTGTTTGGGAGAGGTCATAGCACAGAAACAGATGTGTATAATTTTAAGTATAGCCTTGTTGTAAATCTACAATAGTGAGGACAGTGGGTTCTTTCTTGATTATATGTTTTATTGATTAAATTTTAAACGTATAAGCCATAAGTATTAAGTTAGCCTGGAACAGTGTTTTGTAGAGCAATAGGATGGTGCTATTTTCTGGGTCTGTAGATGGAAGGAGCAAAAATGGCCTTTAGTAGAGTGATATGCTCTTTTTGTTGGATGTGGGAGTTTCAAGAGAGTTTACTTGTTACTGAGGATTATATCTGCAATAAATATCATTGGTTGCAAATCCTGTCTTATCGAATGGATCGGTTGGAGCGACAGTTCCAGGCAATCAGGAATTTACAAGAGCAAGAGGGTGTGATGGTTGGCAGTGATAGGAAGGGAGAAAAGCAACAGATACAGTCAAGTAAATAGGTTAACAGCAGGAAAGGTAGGAGAGATAGTCAGGTAGTGCAGGAGTTTAGATTAGAGTGGTGCTGGAAAAGCACAGCAGTTCAGGCAGTATCCGAGGAGCAGGAAAATCGACGTTTCGGGCAAAAGCCCTTCATCAGGAATACAGGCAGAGTGCCTGAAGGGTGGAGAGATAAATGAGAGGAGGGTGGGGGTGGGGAGAAAGTAGCATACAGTACAGTAGGTGAGTGGGGGAGGGGATGAAGGTGATAGGTCAGGGAGGAGGGTGGAGTGGATAGGTGGAAAGGAAGGCAGGTCATGGGGACAGTGCTGAGCTGGGGTGAGGTGGGGGAAGGGGAAATTAGGAAACTGTTGAAGTCCACCTTGATGCCCTTGGGTTGAAGTGTTCCAAGGCAGAAGATAAGGCATTCTTCCTCCAGGCGTCGGGTGGTGAGGGAGCGGTGGTGAAGGAGGCCCAGGACCTCCATGTCCTCGGCTGAGTGGGAGGGGGAGTTGAAATGTTGGGCCACAGGGCGCTGTGGTTGATTGGTGCGGGTGTCCCAGAGATGTTCCCTAAAGCGCTCTGCTAGGAGGCGTCCAGTCTCGCCAATGTAGAGGAGACCGCATCAGGAGCAACGGATACAATAAATGATATTGGTGGATGTGCAGGTAAAACTTTGATGGATGTGGAAGGCTCTTTTGGGGCCTTGAATGGAGGTGAGGGAGAGGTGTGGGCGCAGGTTTTGCAATTCCTGCGGTGGCAGGGGAAGGTGCCAAGACGGAAGAGTGGGTTGTAGGGGGGGTGTGGACCTGACCAGGTAGTCACGGAGGGAACGGTCTTTGCGGAAGGCAGAAAGTGGTGGGGAAGGAAATATATCCCTGGTGGTGGAGTCTGTTTTGAGGTCACGGAAATGTCGGCAGATGATTTGGTTTATGCGAAGGTTGGTAGGGTGAAAGGTGAGCACCAGGGGCGTTCTGTCCTTGTTACGGTTGGAGGAGTGAGGTCTGAGGGCGGAGATGCGGGATGTAGACGAGATGCGTTGGAGGGCATCTTTAACCACATGGGAAGGGAAATTCTCGATGCTACTTTCTCCCCACCCCCACCCTCCTCTCATTTATCTCTCCATCCTTCAGGCACTCTGCCTATATTCCTGATGAAGGGCTTTTGCCCGAAACTTCGATTTTACTGCTCCTCGGATGCTGCCTGAACTGCTGTGCTTTTCCAGCACCACTCTAATCTAAACTCTGGTTTCCAGCATCTGCGGTCATTGTTTTTACCAAGGAAGTGCAGGAGTCATCTATGGCTATTCCCATTTCATACAAGTATGCTGATCTGCAAAATGGAGGGGGTGATGGATTCTCAGGGGAATGTAGCACAAACAGCCAAATTTCTGGTATCAAGACAGGCTCTAATGTAATGAGGGTTATGTTGGGTTCCAAGAAATTGATTGTGTTAGGGGACAGTCTAGTCAGAGACACAGACAGACATTTCTGCAGCCAGCAGCAAAAAATCAGAATGGTGTGTTGCCTCTCTGGTGCCAGGATCAAGGATCAGAGACAGTGCAGTATGTTCTGAAAGGGGAGAGAGACCAGCAGGAGGTCATTGTACACAGTGGAACCAGTGACACTAGAAGGGAAAAGGATGAAATTCTGAAGGGAGAATATAGAAAGTTTGGCAGTAACTTAAAAAGGAGGTCCTCGAGGATAGTAATATCTGGATTACTCCCAATGCTATGAGCTTGTGAGTGTAGGAATAGGAGGATAGAACAGATGTGTGCATGGCTGAGGAGCTGGTGTATGGGAGAATGATTCACATTTTTGGGTCATTAGAATCTCTTCTGGGGTAGACGTGACTTGTACAAGAAGGATAAATTGCACCTGAATTGGAAGGGGACTAATATACTGGCGGGGAGATTTGCTACAGCTGCTCGGGACGATTTAAACTATTAAGGTTGGGGTTGGAACCCAGGGAGCTAGTGAGGAAAGAGATCAATCTGAGACTGGTACAGTTGAGAAAAGAAGCGAGTCAAACAGTCAGGGCAGGCAGGGACAAAGCAGAGAACAAGATAGGACTGATACATTGAATTGCATTTATTTCAATGCAAGAGACCCATCAGGGAAGGCAGATGAACTCAGGGCATGGCTAGGAACATGGGACTGGGATATCATAGCAATTACAGAAACATGGCTCAGGGATGGGCAGGACTTGCAGCTTGATGATCCAGGATACAAATACTGCAGGAAGGATAGAAAGGGAGGTAAGAGAGGAGGGGGAGTGGTATTTTTGATAAAGGATAGTATTACAGCTGTACTTACGGAGGATATTCCCGAAAATGCATCCAGGGAAGTTATTTGGGTGGAACTGAGAAGTAAGAAAGGGATGACTACCTTATTGGGATTGCATTATAGACCCCCTAATAGTCAGCAGGAAATTGGGCATCAAATTTGTAAGGAGATTTCAGTTATTTGTAAGACTAGTAGGGGATTTTAACTTGTCTAACGTAGACTGGGACTGCCATAGTGTTAAGTGTTTAGATGGAGAAGAACTTGTGAAACATGTACAAGAAAATATTCTGATTCAGTTTGTGGATGTACCTACTAGAGAAGGTGCAAACCTTGTCCTACTCTTGGGAAATAAGTCAGAGCAGGTGACTGAGGGAGCACTTTGGGGCCAGCACCATAATTCTATTCGTTTTAAAATAGTGATGGAAAAGGATAGACCAGATCTAAAAGTTGAAATGCTAAATTGGAGGAAGGCTAATTTTGATGGTATTAGGCAAGCACTTTCAGAAACTGATTGAGGGCAAATCGTTGCAGGTAAAGGGACAGGTGGAAAATGGGAAGCCTTCAGAAATGAGATAACAACATCCAGAGACTCTATATTCCTGTTAGGGTGAAAGGAAAGGCTGGTAAGTGTAGGGAATGCTGGACAACTAGAGAAATTGAGGGTTTGGTTAAGAAAAAGAAGGAAGCATATGTCAGGATAGATTGAGTGAATCCTTAGAAGAATATAAAGACAGTAAGAGTATACTTAAGAGGGAAACCAGGAGGGCAAAAAGGGGACATGAGATAGCTTTGGCAAAAAAAGGTTAAGGAGAATCCAAAGGGTTTTTACAAATACATTAAGGACATAAGGGGAACTAGAGAGAGAAAATCGGGCCCCACAAAGATCATATCAGGCAGCATCCGAGGAGCAGGAGAATTGACGTTTTAGGGCAAAAGCCCTTCATCAGGAATAATGAAGGGTTTTTGCCCAAAATGTCAATTCTCCTGCTTCTTGGATGCTGCTTGATCTGTTGTGCTTTTCCAGCACCACACTTTCTACTCTAATCTCCAGCATCTGCAGTCTTCACTTTCACCCCCTCGAAGATCAGCAAGGCCACCTTTGTGTGGAACCACAGGAGATGGAGGAGATACTAAACTAGTATTTTGCATCAGTGTTTACTGTGGAGAAGGACATGGATGATATAGAATGTAGGGAAATAGGTGGTGACATCTTGAAAAATTTCCATATCACAGAGAAGGAAGTGCTGGATGTCTTGAAGCGCATGAAGGTGGATAAATCCCCAGGACCTGATCAGGTGTACCCAAGAACTCTATGTGATAGGAAAGTTATGGAAGTGATTGCTGGGCCTCTTGCTGAGATATTTGTATAATCAATAGTCATAGGCGAGGTACTGGAAGACTGGAGGTTAGCTAACACGGTACCGTTATTTAAGAATGGTGGTACGGATAAGCCAGGGAACTATAGACCAGTGAGCCTGACATTGATGGTAGGCAAGCTGTTGGAGGGAATCCTGAGGGACAGGATTTACATATATTTGGAAAGGCAAAGACTGATTAGAGATAGTCAACATGGTTTTGTGCGTGGGAAATCATGTCTGACGAACTTACTTGTGTATTCTGAAGAAGTAACAAAAAAGATTGATGAGGGCCGAGCAGTGGACATGATCTATATGGACTTCAGTAAGGCGTTTGACAAGGTTCCCCATGGGAGGCTGGTTAGCAAGATTAGATCTCATGGAATACAGGAAGAACTAGCCATTTGGATACAGAACTGGTTTGAAAGTAGAAGACAGAGGGTGGTGGCGTAGGGTTGTTTTTCAGACTGGATACTTATCAGTGGAGTGCCACAAGGATCAGTGCTGGGTCGACTACCTTTCGTCATTTATATAAATGATTTGGATGTGAACGTACAAGGTATAATTAGTAAGTTTGCAGATGACACCAAAATTGGAGGCGTCGTGGACAGCGAAGAAGGTTACTTCAGATTACAACGGGATCTTGATCAGATGGGCCAGTAGGTTGAGGTTGGCAGGTGGAGTTTAATTTAGATAAATGTGAGGTGCTGCATTTTGGGAAAGCAAATCTTAGCAGGATTTATACACTTAATAGTCAGGTCCTGGGGAGTGTTGCTGAACAAAGAGACCTCGGAGTGCAGGTTCATAGTTCCTTGAATATAGAGTCACAGGTAGTTAGAATAGTGCAAATGACATTTAGTATGCTTTCTTTCATTGGTCAGAGTATTGAGTACAGGAGTTGGGAGGTCATGTTGCAGCTGTATAGGCTGTTGGTTTGGCCACTTTTGGAATATAATGTGCAGTTCTGGTCTCCTGAGCTGAAAAATGTGTTGCTGGAAAAGCGCAGCAGGTCAGGTAGCATCCAAGGAGCAGAAGCCCTTCTTCCCGAAATGTTGATTATCCTGATCCTTGGATGCTGCCTGACCTGCTGCGCTTTTCCAGCAACACATTTTTCAGCTCTGATCTCCAGCATCTGCAGTCCTCACTTTCTCCTAGTTCTGGTCTCTTTCCTGTCTGAGGGATGTTGTGAAACCTGTAAGGGGTTCAGAAAAGATTTACAAAGATGTTGCCAGGGTTGGAGGATTTGAGCTATAGGGAGAGGTTGAATAGGCTGGGGCTGTTTTCCCTGGAGCGTCGAAGGCTGAGGGGTGACTTTATAGAGGTTTATAACATCACGAGGGGCATGGATAGACAAAGTATTTTCCCTGTAGTGGGAGAGTCCAAAACTAGAGGGCATAGGTTTAGGGTGAGAGGGGAAAGATATAAAAGAGACCTAAGGGCAACATCTTCATGCAGAGGGTGGTGAGTGTATGGAATGAGATGCCAGAGGAAATGTTGGAGGTTGATGCAATTGCAACATTTAGAAGTCATCTGGATGGGTATATGAGGAACAAGGGTTTAGAGGGATATGGGCCAGACGCTGGCAAATGGGACGTGAAATGTACCTGATCTGGGACTAAAGGGTGGCACAGTGGGTTGGGATGTGTGGTCGGCATGGACGAGTTGGACCGTGCTGTACATCTCTATGATTCTACGACCTGTTTAAGAAGGATGGGTTGCATCTGAATTGGAAGGGGGCTAATATATTGGTGGAGCGGGGAAGGGATGGCGGGGGGTAATTGTTAGAACTATGTAGGATGTTTAAACTAGTTAGTGGGTGGGGAGGTGGTTGGCAACCAGAGAGACTGAATGAGTAGGGCTGATAATTTAAATTGCTTTTATTTCAATCCAAGAGTCTGACGAGTAAGGCAGATGAATTGGGAACATAGCACTGGGATATTACAGCTGTTACAGAGATGTGACTCAGGGATGGACAGGACTGGCAGCCAAATATTTAGGGTATGAATGCTGTAGGAACGACAGAAAGAAGGGCAAGAGAGGAGGGGTAATGAGGCATTTGATTAAGGATAACATTACTGCTGCACTGAGGAAGGATGTTCTTAGGAGTATGTCCAGTGAACTTATTTGGGTGGAACTGAGAAATAAGAAGGGGATGATCACCTTGTTGGGACTGCACTTTAGACCTGCCCAAGTGATCGGTAGGAAATTGAGAAGCAAAGACTGGGACTGCCATAGTGTTAAAGGCTTAGATGGTGAGGAATTTAAGTGTAAAGGGATGACTGGAAGGTGGGAAGCCTTCAAAAATGAGAGTCCAGAGACAATAAGTTCCTGTGAAGGTGAAGGGTTAGGCTGGTAAGGTGTTGAGAAATTGAGGTTCTGGTTAATAAAAGGAAGAAGTATATGTCAGGTGTAGACAGCAGGGATCAAGTGAATCCCTTGAACAGTATAAGGGCAGGAGGAGCATACTTAAGAGGGAATTCAGGATATAGATAGCTTTGGCTTTGGGTTAAGCAGAATCCAAAGGGATTCTTCAAATACATTAAGGACAAAAGAGTATCAAGGGAGAGAATAGAGCCCCTTGAAGATCAGCAAGGCTGTCCATTGTGAAACCGCAGGAGATGGGAGAGATACTAAATGTGTGTTTTGGATCAGTGTTCACTGTGGACAAGGATATGGAAGCTAGAGAACTTGGGGGAATAAATAACCATACCTTGAAAAGTGTCCTTATTGCAGAGGAGATCCTAGACACCTTCAAATGCATAAAGGTGGATAAAACCCTGGTACCTGATAGGTGTACCCCAGAACTTTGTGGAAATCTGGAGAAGTGATTGTGGGTCCTTTGCTGAAATATTGTATCATCGATAGCCACAGGTGAGGTGCTGGAACTTTGGACATTGGCTAGTGTCATGCCATTATTTAAGAAAAGTGGTTAGAAAAATTTAGGGAACTATAGACTGGTGAGCCTGACATCAGTGGTTGTTGGAAGCGATTCTGAGGGACAGGATTTATGTGCATTTACAAAGGCAAGGACTACCTAGCGGTAGTCCACATTGGCTTTATGCATGCGAAATCATTTCTCACTAACTTGGTTTGAGTGTTTTGAAGAAATGATGAACAAGATTGATGATGGCAGAGTCATGGATGTGGACTTCAGTAAGGCGTTCGACATGGTTCCGTATGATAGGCTGGTTAACAAAGTTAGATCACATGGAATACAGAGAGAACTGGTCATTTGGTTATGTAATTGGCTCCAAAGTAAAAGACAGATGGTGGTGTTGGAAGATTAATTTTTGGATTGGAGGCCTATGACCAGTCGTATGCCCTAAGGCTTGGTGTTGGGTCTGCCGTTTTTTGTCATTTGTATGATTTGGTTATTTTTGATTTTTGCAGGTATGGTTACTAAGTTTGCAGATGACACCAAAATTGATGGTGTAGTGGACAGCGAAGAAGGTTATGTTAACGAACAATGGGACATTGATTACATGGGCCAATGAGCCAAGGAATGGCAGATTTAATTTAGATAAATGCGAGGTGCTGCATTTTGGAAAGGCAAATCAGAGTAGGATATATACACTTAATGGTAAGGTTCTGAGGAGTGTTGCTGAACAAAGAGACTTTGGAGTGCAGGTTCTTAGTTCCTTGAAAGTCGCAGGTAGACAGGATAGTGAAGAAGGGTTTGGCACGCTTGCCTTTATTGGTCAATGCATTGAGTGTAGAAGTTTGGAAGTTGCGTTGTGGCTGTTCAGGTCATTGTTTAGGCCACTCTTGGAATATTGTGTTCAATTCTGGCTTCCCTGCTATAGAAAAGATGTTATGAAACTTGAAAGGGTTCAGAAAAGATTTACGAGGATGTTGCCAGGGTTGGAGGGTTTGAGCTATTGAGAGAGGCTAAATAGACTGGTGCTATTTTCCCTGGAGCATCGGAGACTGAGGGGGTGACCTTATCGAAATTTATAAAATCATGAGGGGCATGGACAGGGTAATTAGGCAAGGTCTTTTAACCCAGCAGAGGTGAGTTCAAAACTAGAGGGCATCGGTTTAAGGTGAGAGGTTAAAGGTATAAAAGGAACTTTTTTTCATGATGATGCGTGTATGGAATGAGCTGTCAGAGGAAGTAGTGGAGACTAGTACGTTTAAAACATTTAAAAGGCATCTGGATGGGTATATGAGTGTCTGTCAGAGTGTGTGTGTATGTGTGTGAGTGTAAAGGGATATAAGTCTGTGAGAGGGTGTGGGTGTGGGAGTGTATGTGTGAGCGTATGAGAGAAGGTCTGTGTGAGTGTATAGGTCTGTAGGAATGTCTATGTGTGTGTGTGTATAGTGCAATGGGGTGACTTGTAGTGTGACATGAATCAAGGATCACAACCACCTGATGAAGGAGCAGTGCTCCGAAAGCTTGTGCTTCCAAATAAACCTGTTGCACTATAACCTTGTGTTGTGTGAACTTTAACTTTGTACACCCCAGTCCAACACTGGCATCTCCAAATCAATACTTCAGTGCATTTCCAGTGCAGTGTTTCTCTTGAAATAAATATTCTTCGCTGCTCGTGGAGCTAGGATTACAATTGTTTATCAGTTGAACTGGTTTGGCTGAGCCTTTGAGTAAAAATGGTGACCGGAAAAATATTTCACTTCTACAAGCATTCGGCAGCCCATTATTTATGTGAACAAAGTGAACCACGAGAATGACTCCTGTTATGTACAACACCAGGCTGCTCATTGCTCTTAAACAAGTCTTACAGATTTTTTTAATGACTTGCTTTTGAGCAAGAGTGTGTGGTCATGCTCAACAGCAAGTACAGTGGATAGTTATCTGTGGAACTCTTATCTATACCTGGCTCTGCAAAACAAAATAGCCAGTTGGTTGAGTGAGTTGCTATGACTGGTTCAGAATGAATATTCCAAGCAGACATAGACTGTATAAGATTGGCATATCGATAGCCTTGTGTCTTTGTGCTCGTTTGACATTGTGGACCTATTTACGATTATGCTGCTTGTGTAATTGAATTTTCTTTTAACACCAGTGTCGGGCAAATCTCTGGAGAAGTGGCTGTTGTATTTATCACTGTGTTCCTTTATCACTCAGGCACAATAATCATTATTTCACACCAGGGCCTCCAAATGGTGATGTGGTGACTCAGTTGTTAGCATTGCTGCCTTGTAGCACCAGGGTGACTGTCTCTGCGGAGTTTGGATATTCTCCCCATGTCTGCATGGGTTTTCTCATGGTGCTCTGGTTTCCTCCCACAGTCTAAAGTGTGCAAGCTAGGTGGGTTGGTTATGCCAAATTGCCCTGAAGTGTCCAGGATGTGAAGATTAGGTGGATTAGCTGTGGTAAATGTGGGGTTCTGGGCATAGGGTGTGCTCGGTCTGGGTGGGATGCTCTTTGCAGGGTTGATACGGATTTGACAGGCCAAATGATCTCTTTCTGCACTGTAATTAGACTTATTCAGTAACGTGAAATGTACCTGATCTGGGACTAAAGGTGGCACAGTGGTTAGCACTGCTGCCTAGCAATGCCAGGAACTGGAATTCAATTCCAGCCTTGGGGGACTGTCTGTGTGGAGTTTGCATGTCCTCACCATGGTTTCTCCTTAGTGCTCTGGTTTTCTCCTACAGCCAAAAGATGTATAAGTTGGGTGGAATGGTCATGTTAAATTTGCACCATGTTGTTCAGGGATGTGCACGCTAGGTGGCTTAGCCAAGATAAATGTGGGGTTATGGGGATAGGGTGATGTCTGGGTGTGGTGCTCTTCCAAGTATTGGTGCAGACTTGATGGGCCAAATGGCTTCTTTCTACACTTGTAGGGATTCTGTGATTCTAAGCTTGCAGATTACATGAAGGTCGGTGGAGGGGCAGGTAGTGGTGAGGAGGTGGGGAAGGTACAGAAGGTTAGGAGAGTGGGCAAAGAAGTGGCAGATGGAATACGGTGTAGGAAAATGTGAGGTTTTGTGCTTTGGAAGGGAAAATAGAGGTGTAGAATTTTTTTTAATGTGGAAAGACTATGGAAATCTGAAGCACAAATGCACTTAAGGTTAACACATAGTGTCAGTTGGCAGTTAGTCAGGTAAATGCAATGTTAGCATTCATTTTGAAAGGGCGAGAATACAAGAGCGGGGATGTATTGCTGAGGCTGTGTAAGATACTATTCAGTTCACATTTGGAATATTATGAGCAGTTTTGGGATCCATATCTAAGGAATGATGTGCTGGCCTTTAAGAGGTTCCAGAAAAGGTATACAAAAATTATCCCAGAGATGATAGAACAGTTGAGGACTTTGTGTCTGTATTTGATGGAGTTTAGAATGATGAGGGAGGATCTCATTGAAATCTACAGAATACTGAAAGGCCGAGAGAGAGTGGTGCTGGAGAGGATGTTTCCACCTGTGGGAGAGACTAGGATCTGAGGGCTTGGCCTCAGAGTGAAGGGATGATTGTTTAGAACTGAAGTGAGGAGAAATTTCTTCAATAAGTGTGTTGTTAATCTATGGAACTCATTGCCACAAAAGGTTGTGGTGGCCATGTCATTGAGTGTGTTTAAAACAGATTAGTAAGAGGAGAGGAGGGAGGAGACAATTGGATTGAGAAACATATCGGCCATAATCAAATGGCAGAGCAGACGTTATGGGCTGTATGGCCTAATTTTCTCTAATATTTTATGGTCTTATAGTCTTGACAAAATGTTACACAAAGAACAAACTTGTTGAACTATTCTATCCAGTAATATAAACAAATGTACAAATGAATTCAAAGTCCCATAAATCACTATGAAAATTTCAAAGCACTTGAAATCATTTGTAAACTATAAAATCAAACAGATAAAATCAATCGAAGGTGTTTAAAAGATTATAAGTTGTATTTTGAGTTACTCTTAAACTATAAAATGCCTTTAATTGTTTATTTTGTTTTAAGTGCTTTCGAAATTCATTTTAGGAATTTTCCACATTTATTTCCATTGCAGTAAAAGCTCTATAAACTCATTAATCCAATTAAAAAAAAGGTTTGCAAGAAAAACACGATGCTTAAGAATTTTAACAGCACTCACCACAACACTGCACGGCTGTTCAGTCCACTGCTGACATCAAAGGGGGCATGGCCTCAAAATGTCTCCAACTTACTAGTACCGCTCTTGGCTTGAGTTCCTGAAGTTCCAGTGAGAAAAGATAATGCCTATTTAAAATCATGGTCTGTGACTGCTTTATCATGTGGTGAAAATGTTACCTGCAAGTTGAGATACTGGTCTGGGAGTACATCAGGTTTTGGATATGTGAACAGACATTGTTCCTGAGGCTATTTGCTCTCTTATCTCTGTCACTTATGTACTGTATCACTCTTTCATTTACATCTGTACTGTTATGACACAGCGATGAATACTTCTAATTAAACCAAACACACAGAAAAACTCACCTCCCCTTATAATCTGTTAAAGTATGAGTGACAGAGAACTACCCAAATTCCTCTATTTAACTAAAAATATTGGTTAATTCTTTAACTCTTAAAGTAAACATTAAACAGCAACTATTTACAACTCTAAGCCTCCTTTCTCTTAAAGACTTGTTATCAACCTCCTACTCCATAACAATATACCGATCAATAAAGCCCCTATTAAATTTACAGCAACTTAACTTTCAAAACCAGACAGTGGCTGTAGTCTCCGGTGTCGATCATGCTCGGTTTGTAGGTCTCCCTGTGTCGTCTTCGGTCTTCTGTTGCAAAGATGTTTCATATGAGAAAGGTACTTTCGGCAGATAGTGTGGTGAATGGCAGTCTTTTAATGGCAGTTGGTGCTCTTCCTGGCCAACTGTCCAAAATGCCTGTTCTTTTGTATACCCAAACATAGGATCGTCTCATTGAATTTTACTGTTTTGACAACATCAAACCAAATTCGATTGAGTTTTAGTTTCTTGGGGCATAATTTAAACTGGTTAAATTTGAACTGCTGTGAAAACAACCGAAGTATCTAGGTTCTAGCCAAATGTTCTATCTTTCAATTTTCCAACGCACTCTGACTGCTAGTCAGTCACATGACAGGTGCTTGCCAGCTTTCAGCTTTCATGCTGCCTTAAAGATACAGTACATGCCTTCGACTTCATAACACCTCCCCCCTCAGAAAAAAAAGAACCTTTATATTGAAAAGATGGCTTTTTTTTTTCTAATTCTTAACCCGATTTGCCATGAGCTACATAGGACATTAATCTAAGTTAATTTTAACTGCTGCGTACATATATGTATAATATTGGTATCTGTTCAATCTTATCTATACTTTATCCATTAAATCTGTGATAACGCATCTGCTATCACGTTCTTAGAAACCGCAACATGTACGATTTGTAAATTAAATGTACTGTAACATAAGAATCCAATGAAGTAATATCTTATTCTTGTCTTTAAATCATTCCAAGAATGTAAGAGGATTGTTATCCGTATGCACAACTGTCTCCGACATATTGTTCGCCACATAAATGTTAAAATGTTGTAAGGTCAATACCAAAATCAATAATTCCTTTTCGATGGTAGAGTATTTTCTCTGCTGGGTGTTGAATTTCTTTGAAAAGTAACCAATTGGCTGTTCAATTCCATCATCATCTTCCTGGAGCAGTACAGCTCCAATGCCTATGTCACTGGCTTCGATTGCAATTTTGTAGGATTTCAAAAAGTTTGGTGTAGCTAAAACTGGTGTGGTGGTTAATACTGCTTTTAAATTGTCAAATACCTTTTGACATTGTTCTGTCCACCAAAATTTGATGTTCTTCTTCAGTAAATTTGTTCATAGTGCTACTACGCTGGCGAAGTTTGGAATAAACTTCCCATAGAATCTGCTTAGTCCCATAAATCAAAGCATCTCTTTCTTTGAGGTTGTTTGTGGAAATTCCTTGAGGTCAACCTTTTCTCAACAATGAGGTCAACTTTCCACGATTGATGTTATGTCCCAAGAACATCACCTCTGCCTTCGTGAATTGTGTTTTCTTTAAAATTATTACCAGTTTTGCTTCTCTTACTTGTTCAAAGAGCTCTGCCAACGCTACCATGTGATCTCTCTAGGACTCACTAAAGATCAATACATCATCCAGATAGATTGCGCAGTTTGTTAACCCAGCCACAACTCTGGATTAGGTTTGCACACTGAGCTGGAAGGTTCGTTTTCAGCCACAACTCTGTTCATGAGTCTTTGGAATGTGGCTGATGCATTCTTCATTCCAAAGGACATCACTTTGAATTGATATAGCCCATTTAGGATTACAAACACAGAAATTTCTTTTGCCAACTCTAATAACATTACCTGCCAGTAACCACGCATTAAGTCTATCTTTGTGATGTAACTGGCTTGCCCAACTTTTTCTATAAAGTCCTCCAATCTTGGCATTGGGTATGAGTCCAATTTTATTATGGCTTTGACCTTCTGATAGTCCACACAAAATCGTTAAGTCCTGTCAGGTTTGGGAACTAACACGATTGGCGAACTCTACTCACTCTGACTCGGTTCGATGATATCTTCGTTGAGCATTGAATCCACTTCCATCTGGACCTGTGTGACTTTGAAAGCATTAAGCCTGTAGGGGTGTTGTTTTATTGGAAGAGCATTCCCTACGTCTACCTCATACACAATAGCATTAGTCCTCCCCATCTTATTCCTGCATATGTCCTCATATTGCTGCAACAAACCTTTCATCTGCATTGTTTGCTGCTGAGACAGATTGTTTAGTAAACCATCCCACTCCTCAAGGACTTTCTCATTGTTTACCGTATTTTGAGGCATATCAAACTCCATACATCTGGATTTGTTTCTGCACTCTGTAGGGTGGTAACTAACACCTGTTTCTCCAGTTCCTTCTCTCTATTGTAATAAGGTTTCAACATATTCACGTGACATATGTGATAGTTTTTTCCTATACGGCACCTTTCCCAGATAGTTTACCTGACTCAACTTTTTCTCAATTTGGTAGGGACCACTAAACCTGGCTTTGAAGGGATCTCTTACCACTGGTAGCAATACCAATATGTTATTCCCATGGGAAAATGTCTGAATTTGAGTTTTTATCTGGCACCTGCTTTATTCTATGCTGTGTTCACTTCAGCTGCTGTTTAGCTAACTCCTCTACCTGATTTAATCTCTCCCTTACCTCTGATACATAATCGAAGTATGAGATCTTTGGCTTTGGTTCTGTCAACTTCTCTTTAATTACTTTCAAAGGGTCTCTGACTTCATGTCTGAAGATTAACTCAAAGGGAGTAAACTGAGTAGATTCATTTGGGCATTTCTAATGGCAAACAACACAAATGGGATACCTTTATCCCAATCATTTGGATAATCCTGACAGTATGCTCTTAATATATGCTCGTCAGGATCTGATGCCACCTTTCCAAAGCTCCCTGCGATTCAGGATGATACGCACTGGATTTAAGTGCTGTCTGCCTAGTCTATCCATGACTTCCTGAAACAACTTGACAGTAAAATTAGTCCCTTGGTCTGACTGTTTCTCTCTGGGTAGCTCATACTGAGTGAAGAAAGCTACTAACTCCTCTATCACCCTTTTTGCCTTAATACTCTGTAATGGAATTGCCTCTGGAAATCTGAATAGACACATCCATTATGGTTAGCAAGTACTAGTTCCTACTTTTAGTTCTCCGAAGGGGACCTACATAATCAATCAAAAAGCACCTGAAAAGCTCTTCAAACGCAGGAATTGGCAACAAAGGTGCTGGTTTTATTACTGCCTGTGGCTTACCTACCATTTGGCAGGTACAACATGTATGGCAAAAGTTAACCACATCCTTGTGCATTCCAGGTCAATAGAAATGTTTTTGTACCTTAGCCCGAGTCTTCTGTACACGTACGTGACCTCCTACTGGTAATTCATGAGCTATCCATAACACTTCCTGTCTGTATGCTACTAGCAAAACAATCTGGTGCACTTCTGCCCATTTCTTTTCTGCACTTGCCTGCCGTGGTCTCCATTTTTGTCTTAGTATTCTATCTTTAAGATAATAACCCTCAGGAATACTCTCGGATTCCTTTTCTGAGTATGCATCAACATACTGCCTGTTCAGGTTTTTCTGCACCATTTCGTCAAACAGGGTGACTGCCAACTCAACCTCAACTCCTTTGTCTTTCTCTTTAGTTTTTACTTCGTGCTGTGACTTATGATAGTGGGATCGTGTTACTTCCCCAGTCTTGATTTGGCACTCCAACCTGATCTTACATAGGGGAACACTAAACTTCTGTCCATTTATCCCACAAATTACCACTCTATTGGGTAACAGGTCAGAAAGAGTACAAATACTTTCATCTCTTATTATTAGAGACTGGTTAGATCCTGTATCTCTCAAAATTATAACTTTGTTCCCTCCTTCCCCTGTTCATTTTGAGTAAACTTTACCTACAGAGGTGAATTATTTACAGAGATCTGGTACTAATTCCATACGCACCCCCTGCCTAGGCTGTGCACTCTCCTGCAGCTCCTTGACTTTTCTTGGGGTTTCCTTTACTACCTTCACTAATGTCACTGGCTTAGCCCCATTTACCACATCCTTTCTCACAGTGCCTTTCTTTCAGAACCAGCACTGTGACTTTACATGTCCCACTTGAGGCCTTTCACCTCCTTTCCACCCTCTTGGGCTTCTTTTTTAACATGTGCTAAACTATTACTAGTGTTCTCTACTCTTTGTTTTATAGTGTAGGATCTCCCTTTCTCCCAATTTCTACCCCTCAGGATGAAATTTTTGCCGGAAGCTAATATTTGCATACGCTCCAATGTATATTCATCTGCCATCTCTGCTGCTCTTCTCACTTCTTGAACTTTCTTTTCATTCACATGAATTTTTATCATCTCTGGAAGTGAGTTTTTAAACTCCTCTAACACAATAAACTCTCTCAGCCTCATAGATCTTATCTATTTTTAAGGCCCTCACCCATCTTTCAAAATTACCATATTTAATTCTTTCGAAGTCAACATAAGTCTGATTTGGTTGCTCCTTCATGTTTCTGAATCATTGTCTATATGCTTCTGATACCAATTCATAAGCACTCAAAATAGCTTTTTTTCATCTTCATAATCTCTTGACCCCTCATTTGACAGCGCTGCAAATACCTCACTAACTCTGCCTACCAGCTTAGTCTGAACTAGCATTACCCACAAGTCCTCTGACCATTCCATCTGCCTAGACAATTTTTCAAATCAAATAAAGAAGGCTTCAATGTCTTTATCATCAAAATGTGGCAGTGTTTTAAGATATTTGTATATATCACTACCTTCTCTTGTCATCTCCATCCTGTTAACTTGACTTTGCTGACTAAGTCACAGCTTATGAAGTTCAAACTCTCTCTCCATTTCTCTTTCTTTTCTCTCCTTTTATCTCTTCCTTGTCTCTCTTTGCTCAGCTAAGAATCTTCTCTCTTTCATTTTCCTCTCTCTCTCCCTTCCTCGCTCCCTTTGTTTATCTTCTAAAACTATTTTCCTCAATTGTAAATTAAGTTTTTCTAACTCTACTGCACTTGTCTGTTTCTCTGACACGCCAAAGTGTTTGAGTTTCAGCTTTACTTTTGTCCTTGGTTAAACTCAATTCTAACCTCTTTGCTAATTCTAGAAGAATGGTCTTTTCTTTCTAAACTTGCTTTGCAAATTTGGAAATCATCTTCAAACCCCAGAACCTCCTTTGGCAATTTTAAGAGACATCTTGCTCATTTTTAATTTAACCAACCACAAATAACCGAAATTAAACAAGTTGTCCCCTCTACTTTTATTTAACGACCTAGGACACTAATTGGCAAGTGCTTAAATCTGCTGGGATCTTTAATAGACAATAGGTGCAGGAGTAGGCCATTCTGCTCTTCGAGCCAGCACCACTATTCATTATGATCATGGCTGATCATCCTCAATCAGTATCCTGTTCCTGCCTTATCCCCATAACCTTCGATTCCACTATCCTTAAGAGCTCTATCCAAGTCTTTCTTGAAAGTATCCAGACCCTTGGCCTCCACAGCCTTCTGGGGCAGAGCATTCCATACACCCACCACTCTCTGGGTGAAGACGTTTCTCCTCAACTCTGTTCTAAGTGGCCTACCCCTTATTTTTAAACTGTGTCCTCTGGTTCGGGAATCACTCATCAGCAGAAACATACTTCCTGCCTCCAAAGTGTCCAATCCTTTAATAATCTTATATGTCTCAGATTCCCTCTCAGCCTTCTAAACTCAAGCGCATACAAGCCCAGTCACTCCGATCTTTCAGCGTTTAGTCCCGCCATTCCGGGAATTGACCTCGTGAACATACGCTGCACTCCCTCAATAGCCAAAATGTCTTTCCTCAAATTTGGAGACCAAAACTGTGCACAATATTCCAGGTGCGATCTCACCAGAGCCCTGTACAGCTGCAGAAGGACCTCTTTGCTTCTATACTCAGTCCCTCTTGTTATGAAGGCCAGCATGGTATTAGCTTTCTTCACTGCCTGCTGTACCCGCATGCTTGCTTTCATTGACCGATGTACAAGAACACCTAGATCTCGTTGTACTGCCCCTTTACCTAACTTGACTCCATTTAGGTAGTAATCTGCCTTCCTGTTCTTGCCACCAAAGTGGATAACCACACATTTATCCACATTGAACTGCATCTGCCATGCATCCGTCCACTCACCTAGCCTGTCCAGGTCACCCTGTATTCTCCTAATATCCTCTTCTCATTTCACCCTGCCACCCAGCTTTATGCCATCAGCAAATTTGCTAACATTACTTTTAATACCTTCATCTATATCATTAATGTACATTGTAAAAAGCTGCGGTCCCAGCACTGATCCCTGCGGCACACCACTGGTCACCGCCTGCCATTCCGAAAGGTAGCCATTTATCACTACTCTTTGTTTCCTGTCAGCCAACTAATTTTCAATCCATGTCAGTATTTTGTCCCTAATACCATGTACCCTAATTTTGCTCACTAATCTCCTATGCGGGACTTTATCAAAGGCTTTCTGAAAGTCCATGTATACTACATCCACTGGATCTCCCTTGTCCATCTTCAGAGTTACAACCTCAAAAAATTCCAAAAGATTAGTCAAGCATGATTTCCCCTTCATAAATACATGCTGACTCTGACCTATCCTGTTCCTGCTATCCAGGTGTGTCATAATTTCGTCCTTTATAATGGACTCCAGCATTTTTCCCACCACTGAGGTCAGACTAACTGGTCTATAATTCTGTTTTTTCTCTCGCTCCTTTCTTAAAACGTGGTACAACATTAGCCACCCTCCAATCCACAGGAACTGCGGATACCCCAAATCTGTTCAAATCTGTCCAAATCTCAGACTGAATCTGTTTAAACCTGTCCAAATCACTGACCCCAAACTGTTACGACACGATGGTAAACCCTTCTGCCAATTTAAACCAAACACACAGAAAAGCTCATCTCGCCTGGTAATCTTTTAAAGTATGAGTGGTAAAGAACTACCCAAATTCCCCTATTTAACAAAAAATATCGATTTATTCTTTAACTCTAAAAGTGAACATTAAACAACAATTATTTAGAACTCCACGCCTACTTTCTCTCAAAGATTTGTTATCTCCCTCTCACTCCATAACAATATACTGATCCAATAAAGCCCCTATTAAATTTACAGCAACTTAACTTTCAAAACCAGACAGCGGCTGTCATCTCCAGTGTCAATCATGCTCTATTTGTAGATCTCCCTGTGTCGTCTTCGGTCTTCTGCTGCAAAAATGTTTCATGTGAGAAAGGTACCTTTGATTGAAAGTGTGGTGACTAGCAGTCTTTTAACAGCCGTTAGTGCTCTTTCTGGCCAACTGTCCAAAACACCTGCTTTTTTTTTTATACCCCAAACATTTGGATCATCTCATTGGTTCGATGTTGGCAAAATTGTAAAATTCAAATTTGATTGAATTTTAGCACCTTGGGGCATAATTTAAACTGGTTAACTTTGAACTGCTGTGAAAACAACTGAGGTATCGAGGTTATAGCCAAATGTTACATCTTTCAATTTTCCAGCACACTCTGTGACTGCTAGTCAGTCACATCATGGGTGCTTACCAGCTTTCAGCTTTCACTCACTCTTAAAGGTACAGTACACGCCTTAAACTTCATAACAGTACATAGATCATTAAATAAACCTATCTAGTTTAATGCATAATCACCTGCTTATTCAAGGCTGACACTTTCTCTCTTGTTGTCAAATTATGTTTTCAGTTACACTGTCATGATTTAATGAACCTCAATATATCACAATGCTAAGCTCTATTACTTTACCTCTGATTGAAAACATCAGCCCTTTTTTTTTCAGTTATGTTGTGAACTCAATATGATTGAAGCGATTTCTTGATTCCTAAGAAAGGAGGATTTGCATTTCACTCTCACTTTTTGAGATTATTGGCAACAAATCACTTCACGTTACCAAATGAAGAGCTGTCTCCATTATTTTGTCAGAAATGTACACAGGAAACTCCGACAAATGCTAGTGTGATAATAAATAGTTAATCTTATTTTGTGATGATGAAAATTATTGGCTAGCACATTGGAGATAACTCCCTTGATGTTCTTTAGTGTAGTGCCGTGGGATCTTTTACGACCACTCCAGCAGGTCAATGGAGCTTTGATTTAATATCTCATCTGAAAGACATTAACTGTACTTGGGGATGCAACAACTTAGTAGTATTATCGCTCCATTGTTAATCTAGAAACGCAGCAAATGTTCATACCATTTTCTGTGACCCAGGATTGAATCCTGTTATGGCAGATGGTGGAATTTGAATTCAATGAACACATGGAATTGACTGTAATGATGACCATGATTATCATCTGGTTCCTGATGTCCTTCAGGAAAGGAAATCTACCATTGTCACCAGGTCTGGCCTGCATATGACACCAGATCCACAGCATTGTGATTGATTCTGGACTGCCTCTGAAATGGCCCAGCAAGCCAGTATCAATCACTGTGAACTCTCAACAAAGAAATGACACCGGATGGACCACCTGGCATCTACCTAGGCACCGGAAGCAACAATGGTAAAAACACCCTTGTCGACTCTGCAAAATCTTCCTTTTTAACATCCATATGGAGGCTCGTGCCAAAATTGGGTGGGTGGCCTGGTGGATCAGTGGTTAGCACTGCTGCCTCCTAGCACCGGGCACTCTGGTTCAATTCCGGTCTCGGACGACTTTCTCTGTGGTGTTTGCACATTCTCTGTCTTGTCTGCATGTGTTTCCTCTGGGTGCACTGGTTTCGTCCCACAGTCTAAAGATATGCATGTTAGATTAATTGGCCATGCTAAAATACCCATAGAGTTCAGGGATGTGTATGTTAGGGGAAATGTAGAGTAATAGGAATGGGGAATGGGTCTGGGTTGGATACTCTTTGGAGAGTCATTGTGGACTGTTTCCACACTGAAGGGATTCTATGCTACTATGAAATGTCTAACAGACTAGTCAACCAAAAACAACCTGACTTCTTCATGTACTTGAAGTCCTATCTTAGACGCAATGCCCCAAACACTACCATCACATTCGCTGGTTACATCCTGTAGATGGCGGCATTGTGGTATACAGTTTGGAAGGGTGTTGTTCTGGAACTCCTCAACATTGACTCCGGATCCCACAAAGTCTCGTGACATCATATTAAACATGGGCAAGGAAATCTGCTGCTGATCACTGTGACTGATGAATCAATATTCCTCCATGCTGAATGACAGCTGGAAGAAGCATTGATGGTGGCAAGAGTACAGAATGTATTCTGGGTGGGAATTTTCATGACAAAGAGTGGCTCAGCAGGAGCACTATTGATCGAGGTAGTTGAATTCTAAAGAACATTGCTGCAGACACAGTTTAGCAGCTGGTTATGAGGGAACCAACAAGAGCCAAAAAGATGCTTGATCTCATCTTCACCAGTCTGTATGCTGCAGATGCATCTGTCCATGGCTGTACAGCAGTAAGACTGACCAATGCACATTCCTTGTGAAGACAAACTCTTGCCTTCATTCACATTGAGAATACCTCCCATTGTGTTGTATGGCACTACCATCATGCTAGACATGCTTCATACAGACCTAGCAACTGAAAATTGGGCATCATTAGCATTAGAATTGAACTCAAATACACTTTACAATCTCATGGCCCAGCATATCTCCCAGTCTGCTATTATGAACAACCCTGGCTCAATGGAGAGTATAGGAAGGAAATGCCAGGAGCAGCAATAGGCATACCTAAGAAACGAGGTGTCAATCTGATGAAACTGTCAAACAAGAGTGCTTGAATGCCAAACAGCACAAGCAGCAAGTGCATAGGCAGAACTAAGCGATTTCACAACTAACATCAAATATGAGCTGTGCAATCCTGACACATCCAGTCAGTTGTGAATGGTGGTAGACAATTAAACAATTCACTGGAGGAGGAGGAGGCTCAATAAATATCCCCATCATCAATGCTGGGGGAGCATCAGTGCAAAAGTTAAGTCTGAAGCATTTGCAGCATTGCAAAGGCAAGAGTTGAGCCAATTTTATTCAATACAAAGAAATATCATGAAATGGTTGGAGGTAGAGAATATTATAAAGGCAATTGGCTGTGGCAACTTTCCAGCAATAGTAATGAACACTTGTGCTCCAGAACATGCTGGACTCCTAGTCAAAGTGTTCTAGTGCAGCCTCAAAACTGGCATGAAAAATTGCACTAGTATGACTTTTACACCAAAAGCAGGACAAATCTAACCGAGCCTACTCTTGATCATTAGTTAAGTAATGGAAGTTGTCATCAACAGTACTGTCAAACATCATCTATTTGTCAATAATCTACTCAATTATGCCCAGTTTGGGTTCTGACAGGGCCACTTATGTGAGGTGAAAATGAAATGACAGCACTTCACTTCAAGGCTGCACTTGACCTGTTGTGGTGTCAAGGAGCTCTAATAAAACTAGAGCCAATGGGAATTAAGGGGAAAACATTTCATTGGTTTGAGTTCCAGGAAGCACAAAGGAAGATGGTTGTGGTTTTTGGAGATCAGTTATCTGTGCTCAAGAACATCTTTACAGGAGTTCCTCAGGATATTGTCCTAGGTCCAACCATCTTCAGCTGCTTCATCATTGACCTGAAGGTCAGAAGTGGAGATATTCACAAATGATTGCGCAGTGTTCAAAACCGTTCGTGACTCCTCAGATCCTGAAGCAGTTTATGTTCAAATGCAACAAGACCTAGGCAAATCTATCACTCAATTCTCTGCTACCAACATTGTCAGAGTTACTGTTAACCAGAAACTGAACTTGAAAAGCCATAAGTACTGTGGCTACAAGAGCAGGTTTTTAATACTACAGCAATTAACTCACCTCCTGACTCCGCAAAGCCTGTCTACCATCTACATTGCACAATGCCTCATTTGCCTTGATGAGTACAACTCCGATAGCATTTAAACTTGACACCAAGCAGGCAAAGTGGTCTGCTTAATTGGCACCATATCCACAAGCATCCAATCCCTAACTCCTCTGTTCTCAGTCTCAGCAGTGTGTGCTATCTATAATATGCACTGCAGAAATTCACCAAATATCCTTAAATAGAACCTTCCAAACCCACAACCACTCCCATCTGGGAGGACAAGGGCATCAGGTACAAGGTTTCCCTTCACCTGCAAGCTTCCCTCCAAACCACTTGTTATCCTGACTTAGAAATATATCAACATTCCTCAGTGTTGCTGGGTCAAAACCTGGAATTCCCTGCCTAACAATATTGTGGGTCTACCTACATGCATGCACTGCAGTGGTTCAAGACGGGAGCTCACCACCACCTTCTCAACGTCAACTTGGGGATGTGAAATAAGTGCTGGACAGCCAGTGATACCCATGTTCCATAACTGCAGTGCTGAAGATTTTCTTCAATGAATTGGAATGTCAGCTGTCATTTTTGTGTTTGTGGTGGGTGAGCTGAGCAAATCTATGTTAATTTAGCTGTTCAAATTCACAATCGGAAGATAGCAAGTATTTGAGTAATCATAGCTGTTTCTTTGCATGTTTGAAAGTCTTAGAACTAGCTCTTGTTGTCTTGTACAGCTAGCGGACATTAATAGACTATGATAGAATATACAAAAAAAAATGCAAAATCTTTCTTGAGATGTTAGTCTCACTGATGGGCCTACTGTTTGTTGACCAGCTCTAATTGCCTTTGAACTGAATGACTTGGAAAACCATGTCAGAAGGCAGTGTAGAGTTAACATTATTGCTATGGATCTGAGTCACATGTAGACCAGATAAGGATGGTAGATTTTTTTCCGTAGAGAGCATTAATGAATCAGATGGGTTTATATTTGACGACAGTGTTGTGACCACTGTTATTGAGACTAGCTTTCAATTCTTGATTTATTAAGGAAATTTAAATGTCATCTTCTGCCTTCTAGGATTTGGAATAAAAACAGAAAATTTTGGAGAAACTCAGCACGTCTGTTAGGTGGGAGAGAAGCAGAATCAACATTTGAAGTCAAGTAACTCTTCTTTGGAACTAGAGGGGACTGGAAATGGCAGCTTTTTAATGCTATTCATAAAGATTGACTCACCTGACACAGGAGCAGTGCTCCAAAGACTTGTGCTTTCAAATAAAACTGTTGGACCATAACCTGGTGTTGTTTGAGTTTTGGCATTTATACAGGTGGAGGACAAGGAAATGTAACAGATAATAAAGGTGCCAAGTGCAAACAAGAGAGGTAGTTCTAATGGTGGTAAAGGAGGAATTGAGATTTGAAATAAGTGTTTATGCAAACCTTTCATAAGGTACATAGTTCAGCTCTGCTGGGAACAAGGCCAACAAGACATATTGTTGGGGGGAGTGCAGTTGGTGGTAGACAAAATGTGCCTATAAGAGGGAGTTATTCTGTTGTGGTTCTCTTGATGGAAGATGTTATAAACCTGGTGACAAGGTATCTGTTCCATGGAAAGCAGAGGAAATAGCTTTGGGTTTCTTTTAATAGACAAAAGAAGGATGAGTGGGTGGAGTCAGCCTCACATAGGCCCAGGATTTTAGTTTTTGCTTTCAGTGGTTGAAGTTGGGGTTTTTGGAGTTGAAGCTTTTTTATTTTATTCATTTGTGGGATGTTGACATTGCTGGCTGGCCAAGATTTATTGACCATCCTTAGTTGCGCTAGAGAAGGTGGACGCCAGCTGCCTTTTTGAACCACTGCAGTTCACCAAGCTGCTAGATTTATTCTATTGGTTTTCCTTCTCTGGGACTGAAGAAGATAGCAAGCAAGGGAAATCTGTTTTGCTAAATTTGCCTTTGACAAAAGTGTTTATGAGGTGCTGCTGTATTTGAACAGTTGATGGGTGATCATTAAAATATGTATTATTTTTCTAAGTGTTTCAAAAGAGCTAAAGTTATGCTAATTCTTTTATTTTGTATTTTAACTGTGGTGTAAGAATAAAATGTGTGGGGGGAGGGCAGACACAGAATGGAGGATAATGTTCATCCCCTGAAGTTGTTGAACTCCTTGTCATGTCTTGAAGGCTGTCATGTACCTCAGTGGGAAAGTGACTTTGGTTGGAAATGTTGACATGGGAATGAGGTGGTTTATTGAAATGGGAGGTAACTGGAAGGTTGGGGTAATTTTTATGGACAGAGCAGAAATGTTACATGAAATGGTCACCCAGTCTGCATTTTGGTCTATTCATTGTGAAGAAGGCCACGTTGTTTGTGGCAGAAAAAATGGATTAGATTGAAAGAAGTATGAATAAATCTCTGCCTTACCAAAGGGTATTTTGGAGCTTCAGCGGTGAGGAGGGAGGAAGTGAAATCACAAGTGTTATACCTTTTGTGATTAGATGGGAAGGTGCCATGAGGAAACTTGAGGGGTGATGGAGGAGTCGACCAAGGTGTCATGGAGGGAGTGATCTTTATGGAATGCTGATAGTGGAAGAGAGGAGAAGATGTGTTTGCTAGTAGCATCATTGATCTGTGTGGGCTGAAAGTGGAGGATAACCCTTTCAAAATGGAGGTTAGTGGGATGGAAAGTTAGGACAAGAGCAACACTGTCGTTGTTCTGGGAAGGAGGGCAGAAGTTTGGTAGATGGATAGGACCCACTGCGAGCTTTTTCAGCCACAATAGGGAGAGAGGGAAGTATCCTTGGTTGAGGAAATTGGAAGATACATTGGAGGCAGCCCAGTCAAAGATGGTATAATCAAATCAGATGCAACTGAGATGGAATAACTGAGACAATGGAATTCAGTCTTTGCAAGAAGCAGGATACAAGGAGGTCAAAGTCACTGTAAAATTGGCAGGCTTGTAGAGGATATTGGTGGACAGCCTATCCACAGAAATAGAAATTGTGAAGTAGGTGAAGAGTCAGAATGGCTCAGTTGTTGAAGAGAGAAGGAATGGTAGTGGGTTTTGAACATATGTACCCAAGTTAGAGCTTCTGGATTTACCAGTTCCGTGACACAATCTACCATATCAGTGTCTCATCCATTTAGTGATATGGCTGTCTGGACATCATTCAGTTGAATTCATGACTGATATTCTCTGCCAATCTGGCAATGCCTTGATTTTAACATTCTCATGCTTGTTTGAAGCCCTCCATCGTGTTGCTTCTCCCTATCCTCTAACCTTACAATGCTCCAAGCTTCCTATGTTTCTACAATCTTATTTTGTTTGCTCATCCCTATTCTCCTTCACCGCACCATCGTGACCGTCCTTTTAACTGCATTGTCCTTAAACTCAGAAATTCCCTCACTGAGTTACTGTGTTCTGTAAGTTGCTTCTTTAAAACTGATCTTTTTGACTAGTCATACCTTGCTGTGGTTTGGGGTTGAATCATAATGCTGCAGTGAAAGAGATGTTTTACTATACTGAAGGCTTTATATAAGTGCAGGTGTTGTTGGTTAAATACTTTAGAGCTTCTTCAGAGGAGTACGTTGCAGCTGACATCAGTGTTGACCTCCAGACATAAAATTGGTAATAGATTGTATTAGATCTAACGTCTAATACTCAGTTTTGAAAGGTTCAAGATGTAAATAAATGCAAATGTGCACCTTCTAACTCAGCCACCAACACTGGATGTCTTTAAAACAAAAATATTTTAATCACTGTGTTCAGACGTACACATCCTGAGAAATTTCTGGGACAGGTGTGATTGGAACCGGGACCTTCTGTTCCAGAGGAAGGGACACTACCATTGCACCACAAAAGACCTTATAACGTTTAATCAACCTGTTATGACACATCTCCATGACAGGTGGGCCTTGACCTCTTGGTCTGGGTAGGGAGGCAATCATTGTCCTATAAGACACTCTTAAATATTTCTCTCTGCTCAAGTGAAACTTCAGTGAGTGCCCATGACCCACATGCAACCATATAATTTTAATACACATGTGACAGCCAGCATTTTGAGGTGGGAGGAGAAAGATTTAAAAAAGACATGAAGGGCAAATTCTTTACACAGAGGGTGGTTTGTGTGTGGAATGAACTTCCAGAGGAAGTGGTGGATGCAGGTACAATTATAACATTTAAAAGATATTTGGATGTTTAGGAAAGGTTTGGAGGGGTGTGGGCTAAGAGCAGGCAGGTGGGACTAGTTTAGTTTGGGATTATGTTTGGCTTGGACTGTTAGGTCTATTTGAGTGCTGTACAACATTTAAAAGGCATCTGGATGGGCATATGAATAGGAAGGGTTTCGAGGGATATGGGCCAAGTGCTGACAAATGGGACTTGATTAGGATGTCTGGTCAGCATGGACAAGTTGGACCGAAGGGTCTGTTTCCACACTGTACTCCTCTATGACTCCATGTGCTTTTATATTCAGAAATAAGAATAATACGCCTGGATATAATGCAAATTTAGCTACTTGTCCATGCTGTTTGTAACTGGTGATATTTACTGATTATATTGCACAAAATACGTGTGTAAAACCAAGTACCACACTTGTTACAGAACATTAGTCATAGCTTTGACTACAAATTGCACAGGTATTTGAAGATCTTTGAAATATTGTTTCCCTGCCCTCTTCTGGATGGTAATGATATTACATTGTAAAATAAATGTTTTGTCAAATCCACTGAAGTATCTTTTAAATTCGTTGCTAAGTGCATTATATTTTTATATGAAAATCAATTTTATAACATTTCCTTTGCAGTTTGATTTGCAGCTATAGTTTTAATAAACACAAGTTATTATTTGGCAGAAATACTACAAATAGTTTGAAGATGTCAGTAAGGGAACGGAACAACTTTGTTCCACTTTGTGAGTACCAACTAAACTCTCCCATCAAGTACGATGTGAAAAATGCCAGTCCTAAATTTGCCTCTGCTGTCATACTACCTGTTATCACATTCAATGAACGAAAGAGACTATCAGGAGCACTCGGCACCATTTCCTTTTGTTGCTGCTTGAATTGAAGAAGCATGACCAAAAAGTGAGAGATGTGCAATATAAAAAAAACGAAAATGCCAGAAACACTAGCATCTGTAGAAGAAACAGCTGAGTAAATATGTTGAACTAATGTGACCAGATAGTGCTAGAGAAACTTTGCAATTGAGAAGAGAGAAATTGAATTAACATTTTGAGTTCAATGTGGTTTTTCTTCATAACTATCAAGTGTCATTGAATTTGGATGTATGTTTGCTCGCTCAGCTGGAAGGTTGGTATTCAGAAGTTTTGTCACCATACTTGGTATCATCAGTGAACCTCCGGATGAAGCACTGGTGGTATGGTCAGCTTTCTATTTGTGTTCAGGCGTCCTTGGGTTGGTGATGTCATTTCCTGTGATGATGTCATTTCCTGTGGTGATGTCATTTCCTGTTCTTTTTCTCAAGAGGTGGTAAATGGGATGCAAGTCAATGTATTTATTGATAGAGTTCTAGGTGGCATTACGACCACTGGCCATACGACCAGTGCTTCATCCGGATGTTACCTGGTTTGGTGACAAAACGTCTAAAAATGAATCTTTCAGCTAAGCAAGCAAACCTACATCCAGAACCTCAATCTGAGCTACAAATCTTCTCAAAACTTGCTAGTCATTGTATTTGTTTTAATATCAGCAGTAATTTGTATTCTCTGTAAAGATGGTGCCTGGTTTATTGAGTGTTTGTTGCCTTTTCTGGCTAATTTACTTAAAGGACAATTTACAGTATTGCATCTTTTGAAAGCTGTATTTCAAAAGCAATTTATAATCGGAAAATGCAGGTAATACCCAGCAGGCTATACAGTCCCTGTTTCAGATGAACCTTTCATTACAACTGGGACGTGTTATAAACATTGAAAACATTTTAAGCAAGTCTGGGGAGAGGTGAAAATCAAAACAAAAAATCTATAGCTGAATCTGAGAGAGATTAGAATATGCAGAAAGGGGTAGTAATAGGACAAATAAAAATAACCTGGAGGAAGTGTAAGTGACATTAATAGGATCAATTAACAACAGCTACCTCTGAAAAAATGGGGAGAAATTCCAAACTCTATATTGTGTCAAGCTTGCACGACTGCTCTGTGTCTTGCTGGCATATGCTGTGTTCTGTCACTTTTCTAACTTTTGGTGTTTTTTAACTTTTTCTTTTCTTCCCCTTTGGAACCCAACTGTTTGCAACATATATAAGTAATTTGTATATGGGAATCATATAATGTTTCCAAATTTGCAGAAGACGTAAAGCTAAGTGGGAATCTGTGTATTGTGAAGGAGATAATTACTTGTCTTTTCAATGCTTCAGAACTGTGATTTTTGTATGTTTACAAGCAATCTTCTTCAACAAGCAGGCACTTTATTTTCACTGGAGTGTAGGAGATGAGTGATGACCTTACAGAGGTTTATAAAATCATGAGGGGCATAGATAAGTGTGAATAGGAAAGGTTTATTTCCTTAGGGTGGGATAATTCAAATCTAGGGGGCAAAAGTTGAAGGAAAATATTTAAAAGGACGTGAGGGGCAACTTTTTCACACATAGTTGGTTCTTGTATGGAATGAACTGCCAGAGAAAGTGGTAGATTCAGGTACTATTAGAACATTTGGATAATTACATGAATAGGAAAGTTTGGAGGGATATGAGCCAAATGCAGACAGGTGGGATTAGTTTAGTTTGGGAAAATTGGTCAGATAGACAAGTTGGACCAAAGGATCTGTGTCCATGCTGTATGATTTGTATTCTTTGCTGCCCCAAGCCACAAATTTGATGCATTGCCTTTGATCTCTATTGCCTATTAACAATAATTTATTTTGGAGTTATGGAGTATAGAACATGGAAACAGACCCTTTGGCCCACGCTGAACATAATCCCAAACTAAGCTGACTGCTCCTGGCCCATACCCACATCCACTACTTCCTCAGGAAATTCATTCCACACATGAACCACCCTCTGTGTAAAAACTTTGACCCTTTTGTCTTTTTAAATTCTCTCTCTTCTCACCTTAAAAATGTGGCTTTGGTCTTAAAATCCCTCATTCTAGAGAAAAGACAACTCCCATTATCTCTATCTATGCTCTTCATTATTTTATAAACTTCTATCATGTCGCCTCTCAACCTTCTATGCTCCAGTGATAGAAATCCCAACCTTTCCAGCCTTTCTTTATAACTCAAACATTCAATACCCGGCAACATCCTGGTCAATTTCTTCTGAACCCTCTTCAGCTTGATAACATCCTTCCAATAACTGGACAACCAGAACTAGACATAATATTCCAGAAGAGGGAGGCCTCACCAATGCGCTGTAGAACCCCAACATGACTTCCCAACTCCTATACTCAAAGGACTGAGCAACGAAGGATGTGACACACACTTCAGCGATCCCGGTAGTATAGTGTTTAGTATCCCCGCCTGTCATATGGGAGACCGTGGTTCAATTCCCCGCCGGGGAGGATATGCTTTTTAGGGCGGCATGGTGGCTCAGTGGTTAGCACTACTACCTCGCAGCAGCAGGGTCCCAGGTTCGATTCCAGCCTTGGGTGATTGTCTGTGTGGGTTTGCACATTCTCTCCGTGTCTGCGTGGGTTTCCTCTGGGTGCTCCGGTTTCCTCCCACAGTCCAAAGATGTGCAGGTCAGGTAGATTGACCATGCTAAATTGTCCATAATGCTAGGTGCATTAGTCAGAGGGAAATGGGTCTGGGTGGGTTACTCTTCAGAGGGTCAGTGTGGATTTGTTGGGCCGAAGGACCTGTTTCCACACTGTAGGTAATCTAATGAAATTATGTACCTGAACCCCTAGATCCGTCTGTTCTACAATACTACCCAAGGCTCTACTATTACTTCTATAAGCCCTGCTCTTAACTATTGTAGCAAAATGCAATACTTCACATTTATCCAGATTGAACTACATTTGCCATTTTTCAGCCTGTTAACCCATTTGAGCATTGTAATCTTAGAAAACCTTCTTCACTGTCTATTTTGCCACCAATTGTGGTATTGTCCATAAACTTACTAACCATGCCTTCTGTATTCTCATCCAAACTATTTATATAAATGATAAATTTCAATGTTGAAAGAACTAACCACAGCCTTTGGGGTGAGAATTCCATAAGAATTCCAAATTTTCTGCATTTACCTTTTGTGTGAAAAATGCTTCTTGCGTTCACTCATGAAAAGCCTAGTTCAGTTTTAAGTTGCACCCTTGTTTTGTATTCCGCAACCAGAAGCAGTAGTCTGTCTGCTTTTGTGCCATCTAATCCCTTCTGTCATTTAAACGCACAATCAAGAATGACTGACTATCCCATAGAGAAAGGTACCTCTGTTTATTCGAGCTGAGGTGCCTTGCATGTCTCCATTTATTGGTCCAGTCTCTGCATTTAGATTAGATTAGATTACAGTGTGGAAACAGGCCCTTCGGCCCAACAAGTCCACACCGACCCGCCGAAGCGAAACCCACCCATACCCCTACATTTACCCCTTACCTAACACTACGGACAATTTAGTATGGCCAATTCACCTGACCCTGCACATCTTTGGACTGTGGGAGGAAACCGGAGCACCCGGAGGAAACCCACGCAGACTCCACACAGTCAGTCGCCTGAGGCGGGAATTGAACCCGGGTCTCTGGCGCTGTGAGGCAACAGTGCTAACCACTGTGCCACCGTGCCGCCCACAATTTATCAGCGATTTAAGATGTAATTGTGTTTAACCAGATTTATATCTCAGGAAATTTCAAGCTTACCAAACTTTGAAATACTACTGTTGTAATTAAGGATGGGGGAATGCACTGATTCCTTTCTAATGTCACTCCTCCATTGGCCATAAGATATTTTTAAGAATGAATGGCCCATAATAGATTTTTCTTTGTATCTGGTTTAGTAATCTAAACAGTTCAACCAAGTTTTGTGTAATTAACAAAGAATAATTAGTTTATTACAAATAATACTTAAATAGACAAGCAATGATTATTAACAAGAAAAAGATTTGGGTTATGCAAATAACCTGTATTCTAACATCTCAAACTTAACACGAGGCAAACAAGGCTAACATCCCACAGAGCATAAAGCAAGTGTGGTCAAGGTGGGGATTTCTCTGACCGCCCAACTCCAATATTAATGGTAATGTGAGTCTATAAATCTCATTAAAACATCAAGGGGCATTCCAGTTTTTCACTTTTAATAATCTACCCTTGAGGCCTCTCAGAAACAGCTCAACATCCTTGAACAGCCTCAACAACGGCTGGTTCACCATTCTTTCCTGGGACTACTTTCTGGCACAAGTCCAGTTTTTAATAAACAATGAGCTTCAATCAGCACTGCGTTTTTGCTTGTTTCCTGAACTATATTCAATGCACAAAGTTTATAGTTTTCTTCATAATCATTCTCACTTGTACTGAACTATTCATGATGTATTGCTTTCTTTGAGCCCTCTAAAGAAATTTTCAGAGCCCTGTTTGTAACACACAGTTGCCTACTGGCTCCTGGAACTTCCAAAGATTTCCAGTTACACAAGGCCACTCAACTGTTCTTGACTGTTCACTGAATCACAACGACACAGACATATTGTAGTTTGGTTGCCTCTTCAGCAGAACAGCTTTACAGCTCTTTCCTGCATGGAGCTTGCTTCTGATTCTATTTTCTGCAACTGACTGTGACCTGGAACTGTTCTTCACTGAACCTGAAATATTTTGAGTGACCAATTGAAAACCTTGAAGCATGCATCATCCTTGTTCCTTTTTAACATTGAATGTAGCTAATACTTTGGAGCATTCAAATGTAGCAATCAGCAATGGGACTTGAATGTAACAACCCCTTAGAACTGTCTATTTCCTGGATGTTACAATATTCACTTGCAGCACAAATTGATACTACAAAAATGGAATTCATCATACTATGAACTACATTTCTTGGTTGAAACCAATGCACAACTTGAGAGAAAAAATAGTAATAATACTTATCAACCAATCACTTGCCTTTTGTCCTGTGATACTTTGAAGGAATAATAAGAAAACACATTTTAGTATAAATAGCTCAAAACCAAAAAAATCTTGTTGGCCATATATATTAACTTTTACAGATGGCAGGGCAAGTTGAAAGATGGCATTTGGTTTACTTAAGTTTATACATTGTGCAATAGAGTACAGAAGCAATATGATGATCATATGTCTTTACAAATCACTGGTTAGGCCTTGATTGATACATTGTGAAAACCACCTTCCGTCACACTTCAGGTAAGATGTTACCACTTCAAAATGTGTATGCAGGAGATTCATTCAGATATTACCAGGAATGAAGGTCATGAGGGGAGGTTGGGAAAGTTTTTGAATAAAGTTTCAGAGATGATCAAGTGGAGGATTGCAATATGCTGAGGTTTGGATAAAGGCGATGGAACAAAATTATTTCTTCTAGTGAGTTGATCAATAACTTGGAGATACATTCAAGATTCTTGGAAAAATATGTAGAGAAAAGGTGAGATGAAATTATTTCATTTGGAGCTTGGTTTGGCTCTGGAATGCTTTACCTAAAAATGCTGAAATTTTCTTCATTAAATAGATTTAAAGGGGAGTTGAACAGGTAATTTAGCTGAATAAAATGTCGGAATATGGGATTTAGAAAAACTCCTGTTTCAAATAAATAGCACAGGTATAATAGGTGGACTGACGGTTTCTCTGTGATGTAATTATCTGTGTTTCTGTTATTGAATCGTGACATGGTATTTGACGAGTTACTGGGTTGCGACTAATGGCTATATTTCTTGGGAGCACCCTAAGGTCAAGAGTCTTTGGGAATTCTGTGCCCCAGAGGTTTGTGGACCCTCCAACGTTAATATCTTAGGCTGACAAATTCTTTGTCTCTTAGGGAATTGAGGGAAGGTTGTACTTAAATTGAAGATCAGCTATGATTGTATTGAATATTGGAACAGACTGTGTGGTCTACTGTGGCTCCTAGTTCTTATGTTTTTTAACATGATTGTAAAAGTTACAAGTTTTCATTTGCCTCTCTTCCAAACCTGTGCCTTGTTGCCGTGGAAGGAAATAGATCGTAAGGCACCGAAACTAGAAATAATGGCTCTGTTAGATCATTGTATGCATTTCTTGGTAGCAGTCTATAAAAAATAGGCAACAATAGCCTGCAAGCAAAATTAATAGCCACTGTTGTAGGATGTTGGAAAAAAGAAATGAAACAATGTATTTATAAAATTCATAAATCACTGTTATACCTTTACCAATTTTTTCCAGTAAATAGCAATTGATTTGGGAACATTTTACTGAATTAATACCTATGTAAGAATAAGTAATGAATTTCAGCAAGTTGGTGCTAGATTAAACTTTGCTCTGAGTAGTACATAGCTTTATGTAACTGTATCTGTTAATAATTCAATTTATTTAGTCTATTTAAGCATTATAACTGCTACACATGAAGAACGGATGGCACAGTTGTTTTTTTTTAAACACTAGGTATTGATTTTGACTTGATAATGATGAAAAATATTGCTGCATCTTTTTTCTGGATGCTTTTATTATGCCTAATTTTATGCCCACATTAAAATAACGGGGCAGCAACTTAGGATCCAAAAAGGGCAAAATTGATCTGTCCATTCTTTCGTTTTCAGGTATGCGGTACCTCCTGAACAAGGGAAGAGGCTAGAACGTCTTGCACAAGGTACTGAATTTGACATGTTGTGTACCTCCGATTTCTAGCAAGAATGTATTACTTTTGTCTTAGTTGAAATAATGTGTTGTTAGCTCTTTACTGACATGGAACTATAAGGATGAGCAAAGGCAGATGTGGATGGGAGCATTGGATGGCATTTCTCTCTTTTTGATGATTTTGATCATTGCAACCAATACAAATCTCATGCATTAAAGTGCCAGTTATAACTAGTTGGGATTTTATGACAAGCTTATAAATTTGTTTGAATTTGCATTGTAGAAATAGATGAACGTGGTTTTGTAAAATATATTATCCAAGGAATAAAATGTCTGGTAATTAGTGGCACTTGCTGCTTTTTGCATGCTACAGAAGAGTGAGACTTCGATGATCTGTGACCCGTGTGACCTCCATTTCCCATTGTTAGATTATAATATGCTTTCTTGGTCCAGAGGAAGTCCAGAAGGATGTGCTTCCTCTAATGACACCTACTTTGATGCATGAAAATTTGAATGAATTCATAATTGTTCCAAAATTAGCATTTGGCACTATGCCACAGTGGAAAATCTACCAAAGAATATCTTTACATCTGCTAACCTGGCATTTAAAAGGCACTTAATTCTGAATAATTGAGAGTGGAAAATTGATATATTGATAGTTAAATAAATATGGCTTTATTCAGAATCTGGAGTTGGTTAAACTTTGTAAAACTGAAAATCAGATAAATTTGATATTTATTGGGAGAACTGCTGGTTGTTGGAATTATAATCAAATCTAAATTCTAGAATAGAATTTTCACTTCCCACTTCAATTTAAAGCCTGAATTTTAGCTTATTGAAGCAAGAAGGACAGACTTCAAAGTACTTGTGCTTTTGCGTCAGTGTCAATTCTGAGATACAACTAAGACATGTATGGGGTAGGGGAGTCATAAATAATTGGATGTGTTTTAGCTTGCAGTGTTGTAGCTCCTGCTTAATTCAGTGATCACACAAGGAAATTGTCTCATCAATGTGAGCTGGAGGCTCAAGTGAAGCAGGATGGTCAGTGTACCTGGAACAGCGATGAATGTTGGACTGAGGACCAGTGTGGGTGGTCAGCAGCTTGCAAGCCTAGCCAGATCACTAATCTACTGCAGGCCCTTTATAGGAAGACTGTAATGCTTATCCTTCTAGCTTTATTTCTTACTTTTCTAACTTAAACTATGAATAACTGTAAGGTAATGTCACTTTCTCCTTTGTTTCTCTATTTCGTATGTAAGATTTGAGCCTAGGTACTTTGTTCCTAATGTTGGGCCTTTTCACTATATTCCTGTACTTGACTACATGTGATAATAAAGCAAATTCTAAATTCAACGCGATTGTCCGCCGTCAGAAATATGTAAACATGGTTTCAAATCATTCCCCACGTCGTGAGTGTATTTGAATTTTTTTTGTTACAGCCAGTGGAGTATTCTCCTTCCCTGAAGGGGTTATGAAGTCTTGCGCTCCTATCTCTTACACGTTGTTATAAATACGTAGTTTCCAAAAATCTTTCAATGAAATCTGTTTGTGTGTACATATACACGTACGCAGCACAGCTCATATTTTCCTGTGAGCCAGAAAATCATGAGTTCTAACTGCATTCTAGAGATTATAATGCTTCATCCATGTAAAAAACAACACAACAGAAAATGGTCGAGAGACGAAGTAAGTGTGGCAACATCTGTGGAGAGGGAAATGAAGTTAACGTTTCAAATCCGATATGACTGTTCAGAGCTGAATAGGGCTGGAAGATGATGTTTTTTATGTTGTTGACAAAGGAGGAGGAGGAGAGAGTGCAAAAGATGGTGAGGGTGTCCAGAGCAAAAGCCAAAGTAGGTGTTAATGGCAGTAGTAGAGATGAGATATGGTTGCAAAATTGGTGTTCATGGTAAGTCTGAACAGTTGAAAATAAGTTTTAATACCTAATTGAAAGATGGCACCTCCAACAGTGCAGCACCCAGTTAGTACTGCAAAAATTTATTCTAGCTTATTGAAATAAAAAAGATAGGCTTCAAAACACTTTTCACGACCTCAAGGTATCATGCACTGTGCAGCCAATTAAGTATGTCATGAAGTGCGGTCATGATTGTATTGTAGGAAACACAGCAGTCGTTAGCAATCAAGTATTGATCAGATATTTTGTTTCATGTTTTAATTGAGGCATGAATATTAGCCCGGATACCAGGAGAATTGTTCTTGCATTTGAATCAGGAGAATTGTGGTGGACTGTCAGCCTTGATTTCTGCATTCAGGTATTGAAGTGGGACTTGAATTCAGAACCTAGTGACTATGGAAACAGTATGACTAACAGCCATTTTTTTTTAGCCATGGTTGACATGTTATATTTCCCATGATTGTTTTGATACATAATTTTAAGTAATATTCCCTCAGTTCATTTGGGAAATACATGAATATTTGACTGTTTTAATAGAGCTACTATTTAAAATCCATAGTTTCACAAGTGAGCCAAACCAGAGCAAAGAGACTTCAATCAGATTTTGTTAAAAATATTATAGTTGAATGTTTGCTGTATTACCTTTTCTGCATACACTGGCCACATCTCTTTGTGATTGGACGTATTTTGGGCTAGTTTTATAAAATGAAATGAACCTACATGTAGCTAAAAGAAGGCACATTCTGTTGAAGTTTTTTGTCTTGCACTCGTCAGGATATTTGCAAGAATACATTTATACTGCATGCAAGGAGAGTGCTTATTGGTTGGCAAGTGGATTATGATTGGTAGAAACGTTACCATGGAGAATGTGCACATTAATGTTGATTGACTGTTAACTTCCAGCACATGAGTTATACCAACTGTCAGTTCTAAATAGGATGCCTGTGTAATTCTTTTGATGCATAGAATTAATCAGCACATATTGTCCAATTGCAGAGTCATGTTGAATGATGGACACTGTGTTGTGAGCTTTGCCAAGTGTGTGGGCTATACATATTAAAGACTGGTGGATCAAGCAGTATATCCCTTAGGCTGTTCAAGCCAGGCCCTGTCTAGAGCTTATGCTTGTAAAACTCCGTACTACCAAACAACTATGACATATTTTATTACCAAATTAATTTAAAAATATTTATCATCTACAGGTTTCTTTCCGAGTAGTTCCCAAGGATGTGATGCTTTCCTACGTCACAAGATGACTCTTATCTCTCCATCCATACTCAAAAAGTATGGCATCCCTTTTGATAAGGTATTAAGTATATTTTTTTAAAAAGTCATATAAAATGATTATTTTTCATGGAACATTTTTACTTGCATATTTTTGTAGTTATCCTATGTGAAATGTATTTAAAATTAAAATGCATTAACTTTTAAGATTTTGTCACCTGTATTAGCTAAAATTAGTTGAAGAATAATGTTATCAGATATGTTAATAGGTTACTTAATACAGCTATTTAATGTCCAAGTTGAGAGATTGTGGTAAAAGATGAAGTATTAAAAATTTCTGTTTAAAAGGTTATTTTGACTGTGCTATCTTTCATCTGCTATATATTGGAAGACATAAAATGAATTTCTCACATAGTAAATGATATTTAAATTATAGTTTTGATTGCAGGTATAGAACAGTGTAGTACTTTCTTTGCCTTCATGTCATACAATAAGCAATTTTGTTTGCTTTGTCAAGAAGGTGCAATTTGAAAATTATCCTATGAAAATGGAGGATAGCAAATTTAAAAACAAAACTAAATAATTAACCTTTTTAAATATGCTATTCTTCATTTGTTGAGATTAATATACAGAAAATTCTTTAACTTTGTAGGTGAACTTAAAATTTTTTAGTTGTTTTGACAATATTTTTGAGATTGAAAGGCAGCTTCAAAATATTTTGATCTCAGATTGTAGTTCTGAGTTTGATAACTGTACTGAAGCTTCTTATAAGGAGGTCGTGGAGTTTCCCAGTCTTAAACAAATTTAAAACAACAAAGTAGTGTGTATCTGGCAGTTTTTTAAAAATGCTTTTCTTTCAAATTTTGTGTTCAGCAACTTTGTTTACTTATCTATTTTTTTCCTGTGACTTAACTCCCAAACTAACAAATAAAATTCATTCATCGGAATAAATGGGTTATAGTTCTGATCCCAAATACTTACATCAATAAATAATATTGAAAGTTGTAGTTTTAAATTAGTCTTTCAAGTTATTGAAGTGCTATTAATCTGCATATTTGGTCGCAATGAATTCATAAAGTGTTCCTTGTATTTCTTGCGACTGTCACTTCGTACAGTGATTACATTGTTTCAGGCTTTCATAATTATTCATTTAGTGTCAATCTTGTTTTAGTGTTTTAGTCAGAATTGGTGAATCGATGTCTCTCTTCCCTCCATTCCTATCAGAGATGCAACAACAGCTTAATTTTAATTTAATTAATAGATACTTAATAGTGTATAACTTGATGTCAGAAGTAAGTCAGCCAGATTCCTTAATTTAACAAGTAACAAGTTAATTTTATTTCTAAAACTTTCTTTAGTTAATGTGCAGAATATAGTACAGGGTTTAAAATGTGTAAGTATGGCCATCTACGCAAATATGAAACTAACTTTCCCCCGAAAGATGGAAAAAGTGAGATAAACTCTGTAGCATATACAATCTAAAAACCTGACCCAGGAAAATTTAAACTCAAACCAAATTGCTAATTGTCTGCATATTGGCTTATAACTGAAGGGTCTGTTTCCTCAGTGGATGCTGGTCCAAAAGGTTTTAAGTAGTGTGTCTTGTCGCAGATTAATTTCTCGTGTTTTCTTGAAGATTTGGAGAGTTTATTGAAATTTCTTGCTTTAAGAACTCACGACATGGGGCAATGTGGTCTTATGATGGGTTTTCAACTCTCAAACTTTGAGGGAGTTTGAGAGGAAGAGAGAGAGAGCAAGGCTGTTGTCCCTGTGACAATTTCTCTTTGATCCTTAGTTTTCAAATTCCAGTCGCTTTACTATACTTAACTATTCCCTCTTTCGGAAAGCTTCATTGTCTTGATGTCTTAATTGAAACCACTAGTGTTTTTCATTTGCAGCTGTAGCCTTTGTCTTTTATTTTGCAAAGTGTTCTTTTCAAAAGATTCACATGTTCATCTGATAATACCATATTTTAATAAAACAGCACTTTTAGACAATGACATCATAAATTAGCGTTTCAAGTAAAACATCTTTGTAACATTAAGGTTTTAACACTGGAAATTTATTAAATAATTTATTTTTGTCTTTGTTAAATTTACACTCAAACCTGGCAGGGAAAGACTATCAAATGAACTGGGAATGAAATACCCATTCAAATTGCACAAGAAATGTGTGTTCCGAACAATATGGCCACATAAATTTAGAGTGGCTTGGGTGTCAGATCATTGCACAGAAAATGTGCACTGTTTTTCCTCTTGTGCCTCATTTGTACTGCACACTTTGGCATCTGTGAAATTGGCAGATTTTCTGTCGGTAGCAATATCACCTGAAAAGTTTAATAAATGCAAGACTTGTCTGCTATCCAACACTTGGTTCATTAATGATAAGGAAAGGTTGAATTCTTTACTGATCAGAATCCCTGCTCAGTAGGCATAGAGCTATACTTTCTTGTATTTTAATGGTATGAGGAAGTATTTCAGTTAAGTGATTTTTCAATTTTGAATAGAAATACAAAGATGTTACAGAGAGATTTACCCACCTGTGAGAGCATCAAGGAGTTAGAATTAAGAACTAAATAGACAAAGCCTTTTCACTCAAAGGGTAATGGATTTGTGGAATTCGCTATTAGAGAAGATAATTCAAGTGGACAATATAAGTTGAGGTAAAAGACAATTATATACGTTTCTTGAGAGAGAAAGTTACATTGCAGTATAACTTGTGGGCGGCACGGTGGCACAGTGGTTAGCACTGCTGCCTCACAGCGCCAGAGACCCGGGTTCAGTTCCCGCCTCAGGCAACTGTCTGTGTGGAGTTTGCACATTCTCCCAGTGTCTGCATGGGTTTCCTTCGGGTGCTCCGGTTTCCTCCCACATTCCAAAAATTGTGCAGGTTCGGTGAATTGACCATGCTAAATTGCCCGTAGTGTTAGGTGAAGGGGTAAATTTAGGGGAATGGGTCTCGGGGGGGGGGGGTGCTCTTCGGAGGGTCGGTGTGGACTTGTTGGGCTGAAGGGCCTGTTTCCACACTGTAACTAATCTAATCTAAAACTTTTAAAGCAATCACATATCACAATCAAATTGAAGAACTTATCCCAAGAGAAAGTAAAACAGGAAGAAATATATTAAAATATTCTTTCAAATATTAAAAATGAAAACGTTCCCACTTGCGTTTCTGAATAGCAAGGAACTGAGAACAGCTACAATTTAACTATAAGCTGTGGCTTCTCATAACACTGAAACAAATGTCTTGAACTCTAATAAGATATGTTTGCAGAATATGGATGTTAGCCTGTGATGCTGAAATAATCAAAGCGGAAGCTAACTGATGGCAGCTAATTTGGTGATCCCCTGTAAGAATTGTAAAGCTAAACAATATTGGGGCATAATGAGATATTGGCACTCAAAAATGCACTTGCTACTTTAAGACAGAGTGGTTAAAAAGGCATTTGGCACACTTGCCTTCATTGCTTAGTCCTTTGAATATAGGAGTTGGGAAGTCATGTTGAGGTTGTACAGGACCTTGGTGAGGCCTTTTCTGGATACTGTGTCCAGTTCTGGTTACCCAGTTATAGGAAGCATATTATCATGCTGGAGAGGGTTCAGAAGAGATTTACCAGGCTGTTGCCATGTGTGGAAGGTTTGAGTTGTAAAGAAAGACTGGATAGGCTAGCACTTTTTTTTACTGGAGCTTAGTTAGTTGACAGATGACCTGATAGAAGTTTATAAAATAATGAGAGTATAGATAGAGTTGATGGTAGATGTCTTTTCTCCAGAATGGGGGATTTCAAGACCAAGGGTTACATTTTTAAGGAGAGAGGGGAGAGATTTAAAGAAAGAGAGGGGGGCAAATGTTTTATATGAGGGTGGGTCATGTGTGGAATGAACTTCCTGCAGAAGTGGTGGATGTAGGTACAATTGCAATGTTTAAAAGATCATTGGATAAGTACATGAATAGGAGAGGTTTGGAGGGATAGAGGCCAGGAGGAGGCAGGTGGGGCTAGTTTAGTTTGGGACTATTTTCAGCATGAACTGGTTGGATTGAAGGGTCTGTTTCCATGCTTTTTGACTCTAAGTATATTTAATATCAATATAACTCTATAACCATATATCTTCAAGCATTGTTTTGGAATTTTCAGCATAGTTGCTCAAAATTGTTCACTCCATCAACTGAAGCAATTTTGAGAAAGATGAGAACTTTGCAAATCCTTATCTGCATTTTAATTTTAAAAAATCTTTGGTTGAGGCCATCATTTAGAGTGTTTTTGTCATTGCAGCTTTTGCAGAGGCGATATTTTAAAAGCATATTAGAAAAGAGATGTATAACAAATTCAAAATGTTATGGCTGTAAATTGCTGATTCAAGATTTTTATCATGTATATAACACTGAGCAGAGTAGAATTTGCCATTTGCGTTTTAACACATTAAATTGCTTTTGTGTTTCAACTGTAGACACTTTGCATTCAATTGATTATTGAAAGTTCATCCTCCCTGATCTGGTCACTTCCTTTCTGCTCGCATAACTAGAAATCAGCAGTCATTATGGCAGTAGCATTATTAAAATGTCAGGAAATTCATCCTGTTCCTAGTATCATTTCAAACAATAACCAAAGCAACTTGTGTTTATAATATGCCTTTAATAAAGTAGCACATTCTGGGCTGCTTCACACGTGTATTATAAAACAAAATATCACATTGACATTTACAAGGAGATGTTGGGTCAGATGAGTAAATATTTTTTCAAAGGTTTTAAGGTTTCTCTTAAAAGGTGAGTGTCAAAAAAGCTGTTGAGAAAGAAATCCAAAGTTTTAATGTCAGATAACCAAAATTACAGACTCCAACAGTGGGTAGTGGGCCAGTTAAAATCGTAGATTCTCGAGGTCAGGAACAGATTGACATGGATTTTGTGTGGCTGGAGGCTATGTAGAGAGGTTGTGACCATGGAGGAAGTTAAAAACAAGGATCAGAATTTTAAAGTAAAGATGTTGCTGGATCATTGAGCATAGCATTGAATCGGATTCAATGCAGGTTCAGACAGGGACTTGAGGACCTCAAAATTATAGAGGGTAGAATGTGTGACACTAGGCAGGTATTAGCATAATCACATGCAAGCAACTAATGTATATTAAACTTCTGATTGCTTGCTTTGTTTACTTCTACACTCTTTCTTCATTTATCATTCAGTGAAGAATGTTACAACATGAATGCTAATATACTGCTGGTTAAATGATTTCCAGTGGTGGTTGAAATAGCTGAAAATAATGTTCCTCAGTTTCTTATTTGTTTACTGTATGCACAATAGCAAGGATTGATAAAATAAATTCCTGTAGTTTAAAAGAAAGAAATTTATTGAAATTCAAGTTTTGTTTCTTGTGTGTAATATAGCTGTCCGTCCTCTTATTCTTTTAGTTTGTAGTACATATGTATTGTAAGTCAAAACTTTTGCTGTGACACAGTCCTGAAAGAAATCCAGAAATTAGGTCAATTTTTATTATTAAATAATTATGCTTAGATATGAATTGAAAAGTCAAATTGAAAAGTCCTCCAACTCAAGCTACTCTGCTTTTTTTTCATGCAGATTACACAAGAAGGAGGGCAGTTCATGATCACTTTTCCCTATGGGTACCATGCTGGCTTCAATCATGGGTTCAACTGTGCTGAGTCAACAAACTTTGCCACCATTCGATGGCTTGATTATGGAAAAATAGCTAAACAAGTAAGTGGCATCAAGGAATGGAAGTGGAAAATATTGATTAATTTTTGTGTCCTTATGGGGCGTTTGAAGAAAAGCTGAGATCACAAAGTATTAACTACTTAGTGATATCATGTCTGCTGAATCACTGTGATCACAGAAATAGGAAGATTTATACATGAAGGACTTGTGATGCTGATCTTTTAAGTCTGTTTTCAACTTTGTATTAAGTTCCTCTGTAAATTACAGATGTGCTCAGTGGTGCTAACTTTCTCTGTGTTGTCATTTTTCCTATGTTTATAAACAAAAATCATGTTTAATTTATCAGAGGTCCAAATGAGAATCCATCATCTTGATAAGATCAGGTGAACTTTGTAAGCTTCCTTACAGTTATTTTTCTATACCATTCCTGTACCTCATGTTTTTGTCCTTGATGCATAAGCACATATTTTAAATGATATTCAACCTTAGTACTAACATCTTCAACCTTGAAGATGTTAGTACTGCCCACCATTGCATTACGACCAAACCCTGCGTGACAATCCCTGATTGATTACTGTTCCAGACAGATACCCTAAACCATTAAACTGCCAAGAGAGAAGCTATGGACTGGCTCCCCTCCTCATCCTTTGGTTGCAACAAGGTTAACTTAGGAATAAAAAGGGGGCACTGCTTTTTAGGCCCCCATAAAGTCAGCAGTCAATAAACAAGCAGATATATAGACAATTTTCTGAGGTGTGTAAAAATAATAGGGGATTTCAGCTTATCCGATATTAATTGGGGTAGACATAGTGTAAAGTGTTGAAAGGGGCAGATTCACGAGGGCTTTTTATATCCACATTTAGAATTTCCAGCAAGAAATGGTGCAGTGCTGGACCTAATTCTGGGGAATTAAGCTGGATATGTGTTCAGTGAGGGTTGCATTTTAGCGATCTTGAGCACAGCGCAGTATATTTTAAGTTTGTTACGGAAAAGGAAAAGGTTGGTCTGCAGAAAGTGTTTTGGATTGGGGGAAGGCAGATTTTGTTTTAAAAATAAGGCAGGATCTGACCAAAATAGATTGGGAACAGCCACTTGTGGAGAAATCTATAGCAGAACAGTGGGAAGCATTCAGAAAGAACTGGGGAGAGTACAGGCCCAATATGCTACCTTTAAGTTGAAATGTAAGAGCAACAAACCCAGAGAACCCTGGATGTCTAGGAATACTCCGGACTGGATAAGAAAGAAGAGAGGTTTTTAACACCTCGCCCTGGTGGATACAGAAAGTGCAGTGGGGTCTTAAAAAAAACATTAGGAGAGCAAATGAGGGGCACGAGAAAACACTGGTGGGTAAGATTTAAGGTGAATCCCAAGATATTCTCAATGTATAGACAGGAAGAGGATAACCAGGCAAAGAATGGGCTTATTAGGGACCAAGGGGGCAAAGTGTATGTGGCACTAGGGGACATTGGTAGGGTGTGAAATAGTTATTTCACATCTGTCTTCACTCAGGAGAAGGAGAATGTAGGTATGGAATCTAAGAAGAGGGAAGTGAGGTTCTTGAGCAGAATGACATGGGGGTAAGGTGGTTTTGGTGGGCACAAAAGTGAACACATCCCCAGAGCTGGATATGTTGTCTCCCAGGCTACTCAAAATTACAAGGGCTCTAATCTAAATTTTTAATTCCTCTCTGGCCACAGGGGAGGTGCTAGAGGACTGAAGGTCAGCCAGTGTGATCCCATTTTTCAGGAAGGGTGGTAGAAATTACATACCAGTGAACCTCACATCAGTGGTAGGGAAACTATTTGGGAAAATTCTGAAGGAGACAGTGAATCTCTGCTTGGAGAGGTAAGGTTTGATCAAAGATAATCAGCATGGCTTTGTCAGAGGAAGGCCAGACCTCAAGTTTTTTTGTGGAGGTAACTGGGTTTGTTGAAGGGAAGATGCAGTTTATGTGCACTTCAGCAAAGCCTTTGACAGAGTCCTAGTGGGGGAACTGCTGAGGAAGGTAAGCGCACATTGAATCCAGAATAACTTGGCAAGTTGAATCCAAAATTATTTTCCTGTAGGAGACAGAATTGTAGGTGGTAGATTGCTGTTTGTATGACTGGAGCCCGGTGTGCAGTGGCGTTCACCATGGATCAGTGCTGGGTGACTTATTCTTCATGAAATATATCAACAGTTTAGGAGAAAATGTTGGGAGAATGATATGTTTGCATTTGACACAAAAGTTGGCTGCATGTTTGTGGGGAGGAGCAAGGTCTTAAGTTATATGAGGATATTGACAAATTGGACAGAACAATGGCAGTTGGAACTTAATCCTCGGAAGTGTGAAATGATGTGCTTTGGAAGAAGGAATAAGACAAGGAAATACTCATTGATTCCAGGTTTACGAGGAAGCTGAGAGGACCAGAGGGTCCTTGAGCTGCCTGTCCACACAACCCGCAGGTGGTAGGACTGGTTAATACAGTGGTTAAGAAGGCAAACAGGACACTTGCCTTTAACAATCACTACATAGATTATAAAAGCAGGGTTCTTTTGTTTAAAGCAGAGAAGGCAAAGAGGGAATCTAATTGAGATGTATAAGATCATGAGGGGAATGCACAGGATACACAGGAAGCAGCTGTTTTCCTTAGTTGAAGGATCAGTAATGAGGGAGCATATTTTCAGGTGAAAGATAAGACATTCAGAGGATCTTAAGGAAAACTTTCTTTCACCCAGACAGTAGTGGGAATCTGGAATACACTGTCTGGGAGAATAGGTGAGGCAGGAGAAACTTCACAACTTTTAAAAAGTACTTGGATGAATACTTGAAGTGCCATAACATTTGAGGTATGACTCAAATTTTGGAAAGCAAGATTTGTGAAGATTTAGAATAGTTTTATCAGTGCAAACTCGTTTGGCTGAATAGCCTCTTCTGTACTGGTAGGACTGGGCCTGATGCCCGAGGGGAAGTGTTTGCTTGAACGGTTGGGCAGGGTTTAAACTAATTAGATTAGATTACTTACAATGTGGAAACAGGCCCTTCGGCCCAACAAGTCCACACCGACCCGCCGAAGCGCAACCCACCCATACTCCTATATTTATCCCTTACCTAACACTATGGGCAATTTAGCATGGCCAATTCACCTGACCTGCACATCTTTGGACTGTGGGAGGAAACCGGAGCACCCGGAGGAAACCCACGCAGACACGGGGAGAACGTGCCAACTCCACACAGTCAGTCGCCTGAGGCGGGAATTGAACCCGGGTCTCTGGCGCTGTGAGGCAGCAGTGCTAACCACTGTGCCACCGTGCCGCCCACATTGGTGGTCATTGGACGCATTGGTGGTCATCTTCCAGGATTCTATAGACTCTGGAACAGTCTCTGCAGATTGGAGGATAGCTAATGTCACTCTAATATGTTGGGGGGGGGGGGGGTGAGAACCTATGTAAGGAGTCAGAGAAGGAGGGAGCAATGGCAAAAACAGAAGGTAGAAAAGGGAATAAGAAAAGTGATAGGCAGAGAAATCAAGAACAAAATTGAGACAGTGCTATTGAGAAAAATATTGAGAGCAACACAAACAATATTAAAAGACAAGCTTAAAGGCTTTGTGCTTTAATGCGTGGAATATTTGCAATAAAGTGGATGAACTAATCGTGAAAATAGATGTAAAAGGGTACGATATAATTGGGATTACGGAAACATGGCTGCAGGGTGACCAGGGATGTGATTCAGTATTTAGGAAGGACAGGCAAAAAGGAAAAGGTGGTGGAGTGGCATTGCTGGTTAAAAAGGAAATTAACACAATAGTGAGAAAGGATATTGGCTCTGACAATGTGGAGTCTGTATGGTTGGAGTTGAGAAATACCAAGTGGCAAAAAAGATTAGTGAGTGTCAAATATGGACCCCCAAACTGCAGTGGTGATGTTGGGAATGGCATTACACAGGAAATTAGAAATGCATGTGATAAGGGAGATTTTGATCTGCGCATAATTGAGCATATCAAGTTAGCCACAATGCCATGGAGGAGGAATTCCGGGAGTGTATACGGGATGTTTTTTTTGACCAATATGTGGAGGAATCAACAAGAAAGCAGGCCATCTTAAACTGGGTATTGTGTAATGAGAAGGTAATCACTGGCAATCTAGCTGTGCGAGACCGCTTGAGGATGAACAGCCATAACATGATAAAATATTTAATCAAGATGGAGAGTGAGGTTGATTCGGAGATTAGGGTGCTTAACCTTTATAAAGGAAACTTTGAAGATAGGCTTGAGTAGGCATTGATAGAGTTACTTCAAGGGTTGACGGTGGATAGGCAATGGCAGACATTCAAAGAACGCATAGGGGAACTGCAAGAACTGTTTATTCCTATGGCACAAAAAGCAAAATGGGTAAGAAGGCCAATCCACGGCTTACAAAGGAAATTAGAGATAGTATCCAATTCGAGGAAGAAGCCAAGAAAAATAATGGATCTGAGGATTGGGAACAGTTTAGAAGTCAGCGCAAAAGGACGAAGTGATTGATTAAGAAGGGAAAAATATAGTACAAAAGCAAGCTTGGAGGGAACATAAAGACAAACACTCAGGGTTTCTACAGGTACCTGAAGAGAAGGAGATTGGTGCAGACAAATATAGGTCCCCTCCAAACAGAAATGGGGGGAATGTATAATAGGGGACAAAGAAATGGCTGAGCACCTGAATACATACTTTGTTTTTGTTTTCACAAAAGAGGATACAAATTAGATGCCAGAAATATTAGAGAATACAAGATTTAGTGAGAGGGAAGAACTGAGGGCGATCAATATTTGTAGAGAAATGGTGCAGGGAAAATTGATGGGATTGAAGGTGGATAAATCCTCGGGCCTGATAACCTACATTCCAGAGTACTGAAGGAAGTGGCTCTAGAAATAGTGGACGCATTGGTGATCATCTTTCAGGATTCTATAGACTCTGGAACAGTCTCTGCAGATTGGAGGATAGCTAATGTCACTCCAATATTCAAAAAAGGGGGTAGAGAGAAAACAGGGAATTATAGACCAGTAAGCCTAACATCAGTAGTGGGGGGAACCTTCTCAAATCCATTATCAAAGACTAAAATGGAGCATTTAGAAAGCAGTGGCAGGATCAGACAGAGTCAGCATGGATTTATGAAGGGGAAATCATGCTTGACAAATCTTTTGGAATTCTATGAAGATGTAACTAGTAGAGTTGACAAGGGGGAGCCAGTTGACTTTCAGAAAGCGTTTGATAAGGTTCCATATAAGAGAATATTGTAGAAGATTAAAGTGCATGGGTTTGGGGAAGTGTATTGAGATGGACAGAAACCTGGTTGGTAGAGAGAAAACAAAGAGTAGGGATTAATGGGTCCTTTTCAAATTGGCAGGCAGTAACTTGTGGGGTGCCACAGGGATTGGTGATGGGACCCCAGCTATTCACAATATATATTAATGATTTGGATGAGGGAACAAAATGTAACATCTCAAAGTTTGCAGATGATACCAGGTTGGGTGGGAGGGTAAACTATGACAAGGATGCAAAGATCCTTCAACATGACCTGGATAGGTTGGGTGAGTGGGCAAATCAATGGCAGATGCAGTGTAATTTGGATAAATGTGAGGTTATTCACTTTAGAAGCAAAAACAAGAAGGCAGCTAACCACCTGAATGGCTGTAAATTGGGAGAGGGAAGTGTGCAGCAGGACCTGGGTGTCCTTGTGCACCATTTGCTGAAGGTAAACATGCAGGTTCAGCAGGTAGAAAAGAAGGCAAATGGTATGTTGGCCTTCATTGCAAGAGGTTTTGAGTACAGTGGCAGGGATGTGATGTTGCAGTTATACAGGGCCTTGATGAGGCCACACCTGGAATATTGTGTGAAGTTTTGGTCTCCTTTTCTGAGGAAGGATATTCTTGCTCTTGAGGGAGTGCAGCGAGGGTTGACTCGGCTGCTTCTGGGGATAGTGGGACTGACGTATGAGGTGCGATTGACTAGGTTAGGATTGTTTTTGCTGGAGTTCAAATGAATGAGGGGAATCTCATAGAGTTCATTTAACAGAACTAGACAGAATGGATATAGGGAGGATGTTCCCGATAGTGGGTGTGCCCAGAACCAGGGGTAATAGTCTGAGGATTCAGGGTAAACTATTTAGGATGAAGATGAGATGTTTCTTCACCTAAAGAGTGGTGAGCCTGTGGATTTCATTACCACGGAAATGGATGATGCCAAAACATTGAATATATTCAAGAGGTGGCGAGACATAGCACCTGGGGCGAATGGGCTCAATGGTTATGGGAAGAAAGCAGGATTAGTCTTGAGTTGAACGATCTGCCATGATCATGATGAATGGCAAAGCAGGATCGAAGGGCCTAATGGCTACCTCCTGCTCCTGTCTTCTATGTTGCTATGTACTGTATGATTCTATAAGAGGGAAGTGAATCATATTATTATTTCACAAACTATATTGAATGGTACCAATGTATATACTGAGGATGGAAGCAGAGATTTGATTCTTTTTCTTCTTTTAAAAACTCATCGAACACCAAAATCTCTTCATTCCTCGACCTCTCTGAACACCTTTGTGTAATTTCTTTTAGTGACAATTCTATTAAAATACAAGAATAGATTTGAATTTTTCATGTTTCAGTCCATGTCCGGCCTCTTTGGATAGTCATCATATGTATTTGATAAATGACTGTAGTTTGTATTTCATTAGTGTTGTAACTGGTTACGTAAGATGCAATTTTGCATGCACAATCATTACCTGGAATTTACACAGGGGCAATGTTACACAGGGGAATATAGGATGGCGTTTTTACAGGGAGCAGGGTGGGAGGAGGTGTAATCTAGGTAGCTGTGGGAGTTGGTCGGTTTATAGTAAATGTCTCTTGCAATGCCCCTGTGCAGTACCATTGTTTTACTAGCCATGTTTGAGTATAATTTCCAATTTTCCTGTGCTCTCCCAAAGTGCAGAATTTCTCATGTTGTTATAGTTTCTACCTACTTCTGTAGCCATGTTCATATGCTGGCTACTAATTTGGGAGCAGAAATTTTCAGTCTTCACACTGAGGCTTTATAGAAACATAACATAAAAAATAGGATCAGGTGTAGGCCATTCAGCCCTTCAAGGAGGAAGTGAGGACTGCAGATGTTGGAGATCAGAGCTTAAAAATGTGTTGCTGGAAAAGCACAACAGGTCAGGCAGCATCAAAGGCACAGGAGAATCGACGTTTTGGCATAAGCCCTTCTTCAGGAATGAGGAGAGTATGCCAAGCAGGCTAAGAGAAAAGATAGGGAGGAGGGACTTGGGGGAGGGGCGTTGGGAATACGATAGGTGGAAGGAGGTTAAGGTGAGGGTGATAGGCCGGAGAGGGGGTGGGGGCGGAGAGGTCGGTAAGAAGATTGCAGGTCAAGAAGGCAGTGCTGAGTCTGAGGGTTGGGACTGAGAAAAGGTGGGGGAGGGGAAATGAGAAAGCTGGAGAAATCTGCATTCATCCCTTGTGGTTGGAGGGTTCCTAGGCAGAAGATGAGGCGCTCTTCCTCCAGATGTCGTGTTGCCATGGTCTGGCGATGGAGGAGGCCAAGGACCTGCATGTCCTTGGCGGAGTGGGAGGGGGAGTTAAAGTGTTCAGCCACGGGGCGATTGGTGCGGGTGTCCCAGAGGTGTTCTCTGAAACGTTCTGCAAGTAGGCTGCCTGTCTCCCCAATGTAGAGGAGGCCACATTGGGTGCAGCGGATGCAGTAAATGATGTGTGTGGAGGTGCAGGTGAATTTCTGACGGATATGGAAGGATCCCTTGGGGCCTTGGAGGGTTGTGAGGGGGGGAGGTGTGGGTACAAGTTTTGCATTTCTTATGGTTGCAGGGGAAGGTGCCAGGAGTGAAGGTTGGGTTGGTGGGAGATGTGGATCTGACGAGGGAGTCGCGGAGGGAGTGGTCTTTCCGGAACGCTGATAGGGGTGGGGAGGGAAGTATATCCTTGGTGGTGGGGTCTGTTTGGAGGTGGCGGAAATGACAAAGGATGATACGATGTATCTGGAGGTTGGTGGGGTGGTAGGTGAGGACCAGTGGGATTCTGTCCTGGTGGCGATTGGAGGGGCGGGGTTCAAGGGCAGAGGAGCGGGAAGTGGAGGAGATGCGGTGGAGAGCATCGTCAACCACGTCTGAGGGGAAATTGCGGTCTTTGAAGGAGGAGGCCGTCTGGGTTGTTCGGTATTGGAATTGGTCCTCCTGTGAGCAGATGCGGTAAAGGCGAAGGAATTGAGAATATGGGATGGCGTTTTTACAGGGGGAAGGGTGGGAGGAGGTGTAATCTAGGTAGCTGTGGGAGTCAGTCGGTTTGTAGTAAACACCGACATTTACTATAAACCGACCAACTCCCACAGCTACCTAGATTACACCTCCTCCCACCCTGCTCCCTGTAAAAACGCCATCCTATATTCCCAATTCCTTCGCTTGAAGCAATAGAATTATGCAACAGAGTGAGTTAGTGGATGTAGGTTTGCTCGCTGATCTGGAAGGTTTGTTTTCAGATGTTTCATCACTGTACTAGCTATCATCATCGGTGAGCCTCTGGATGAAGCACTGGTCGCATGGCCCACTTTCTATTGTGTTTTAGTTTCCTTGGATTGGTGATGTCATTTCCTGTGGTGATGCCATTTTCTGTTCTCTTTCTTGTGGGGGGTAGTGGCGGAAGGGGCGGTGGTAAATGGGACCCAAGTCAATGTGTTTGTTGATAGGGTTCTGGTTGGAATGCTATGTTTCTAGGAATTCTCGTGCGTGTCTCTGTTTGGCTTGTCCTAGGATGGATGACTTGTTCCAGTCAAAGTGGTGGCCTTCCTCATCTATATGTAAAGATACAAGTGAGAGTGAGTCATGTCTTTTTGTGGCTTGTTGATGTTTATGTATTCGGGTGGCTAGTTTTCTGTAGTGTAGGTTACAGTTCTTGCAAGGTATTTTGTAAATGTCATTAGCTCTGCTTGTTGTCTGTATAGGGTCTTTCAAGTTCATTAGCTGCTGTTTTAGTGTGGTGGTGTGTTTGTGGGCTACCATGATACCAAGAGGTCTGAGTAGTCTGGTAGTCATTTCTGAGATTTCTTTGATGTAGGGCAGAGTGGCTAGGGTTTCTGGACATGCTTTGTCTGCTTGTTTGGGTTTGTTGCTGAGAAATCGGCGGACTGTGTTCATTGGGTGCCCATTCTTTTTGAATATACTGTATCAATGATTTTCCTCTGCTCTGCGTAGTTCCTCTGTGCTGCAGCGTGTGGTGGCTCGTTGAAATAATGTTCTAATGCAGCTTCATTTGTGGGTGTTGGGATAATTGCTTCTGGAGTTCAATATTTGGTACGCATGTGTTGTTTTTCTGTAAAAGCTGATTTGAAGTTCCCCATTGGCTGTTCGCTCTACTGCGATATATAAGAATAGCAGTTTTTTGTTGTTATCCTCCTCTTTCGTGAATTTTATGCCAGTAAGGATATTATTGATGGTTTTGAAGGTTTCCTCTAATTTGTTTCGTTTCGTGATGACAAAGATATCATCCATGTAGCGGACCCAAAGTTTGGTTTTGTTGGTTGGCAGAGCTGATTGTTCGAGTCTCTGCATTACTGTCTCTGCTAAGAACCCTGATATTGGAGATCCCATGGGTGTTCCATTGGTTTGTCTGTAGGTTTCGTTGTTGAAGGTGAAGTGGGTGGTAAGGCATAAGTCCACTAGCTTGACAATAGTATCTTTGCTGATGAAGTTGGTGGTGTTTGGTGTGTGTGTCTTTGGTTCTTAGTCAGTGTTTCCTTGGCCAGGTTGGTTTTGATGGATGTGAACAGGGTTGTTATGTCAAAGGAGACCATTATTTCATCCTCTTCTATCTAGATGTTTTTGGTGGTCTTCAGGAATTCTTTGGTGGAGGTGGATGGAGCGGTGTGAGTCTTCTACTAAGTCTTTTAGCCCTTGATATAGCTTCTTGGCCAGTCTGTAAGTTGGTGTCCCAGGTAGCGAGACTATAGGTTTGAGGGGGGCTCCTGGTTTGTGAATTTTGGGTAATCCATAGAAGCATGGTATGTTGGATCTGTCTAGTTTCATTTTTTTGGAAGCATATACACCGTTCATTCAAGAAAAGACAACTAAATCAGATCGAAAACGTGAGTAAATTCTGCACTTGTAATTTCTGACAATCCATTGATTTCTATTATCCAGGTGGATAAAGAAGAATTAATAGATATTGTGTACTTAGTTTTTCAAAAGGCATTCAATAATGTGCCATCAAAGGTTACCTACACAAGATTAAAGTCATGGTCTTGAGGGAAATATTCGCATGGATAGTAAGTTTACTAAGTTGAGTCAATTTCTAAATAGTTGCCAAAAAAAATTACGAATATTAAAATACACTACTACTTCTGTTAATCTATGATTAACCAAAAGATTTTTTCTGAATAATTGGATTGTATACTCAGTTCGTTATACTTCAGCCTGATGCTAGTGTTAAAAGAACTGTCTAATGAGGAAACTGTTTTCTTTCTTCCACACTTACGTAGATTGATTTCTTTTTAGTGATCTCCACATTGTCCCTGACATGGGATATAGTCGAGTGACAGCTTTCTGATTTTCATGCATTATTTGTAACTACATGAAAATTATTTATCTAATTGCAAAACTTGGGGCTATGTTCTTTAATAGTTTGTTCTTTTAAAAGTTGACAGTTATGAAAATAATGTATTTACTTCTAAGCTGTTGTACAGTTGCAGATAGTCTGCAGAAATACTGCATGAGGCTGATGACAAATACTTCATTTTAAAGATTGGTGCCTCTGTCTGTTTATAATCAATAGTACATGTTTCTAATTTGCTTAGTGCATGTGCATTCCATAATATCAGAGACTCTCACTGCTGGATTCCAACGTAGTTACACCATAATTTTGAAGCACTATATCTGCCTTTCCTTTAAAGTGTATGCTCAGAATTTGCAAACATGCTGTTTTGTTTCACAGTTGACCGTTGATTACTCATTTTTAGAAATGTGGTAAATTGGGCAGCATATGGATACAAGTATATTAAATATCTAGTTTAAACTAGCCATAAATGACAAAATCAATACTCAGATAACATTGCAACCATGTTGTAAATTTTACCAAATACTTGTCATGAAATTAATTACAAATGCCGAATTTAGACTCGTTTTTCAAGTGCCTCAAATTCATTGTGATCTAGTAGTCTTTTCTTTAATGGACTGAGTAATGTTGCAGTATATGCTTTATTCCTTGATCTACTTGGAGAGATATTTTGCCTTCTGATCTTGAGGAGCAACTCCAGTAGTATTGTCACTAGAGGTTATCAACATACTTTTGAAAGTCTGCTGTTTAGAATTTGCCCAATTGGGACTAAATTATACTAATTTGACAGTATTGTCCACATTTCCATTTCTTATTTCGTGCTACATTAAGTGCTGCCCTGTTAGGGAACCTCGTGTGCTCTTTTGTTGCTTTCTGCTTCTGCAGACAGGATTTATCTTGGAATAAGTGGTGTGTCTGGAGAGAAGGTCTGAAGAGTCTGGTCTTTTAAGGCTGTAAGCTGCAGTTAATTCTGCTTTGACTCTCCAGTTAGTTACTTTTGCTTCTGTGTGTAAAGACAAATAAACATTTTTTTGTTTAAACCTTCTGCATCTTGTGAAAGTATTTTTGTACAATTTTCTTTAACTTCCAATATCCATACAAGAAATTACCACAAGGTTGAGCAAACTGCATGGTCTTGCCACAGGTTTTATTTTCCACAATAAGATTTGATATGGCATCTTCTCAAAAAACTCCTGCAATTTGAAGTATAGTACATCCACCAGTTTTCCTTTATTCACAACATTTTGCTACTTCAAAAATTTCCCTTTCATTAAACTGTGTATACTGTACCTGTTAAGCTTGAATTTATTCAAGTGCCAGGCATTTTTGGAGTCATTCTTGAAATATTCTATGCATAAACATTATTTTTTAACTTAAGCTTGAGAATGCCATTGTCTAATTTTGGATCCTGAGAGTCCTATGGTTAATATTGTGTTTGTGCCAGCTGTTTTTTTTTAAATCTCTCTAGGCAGACTAGTTAGAGACCGTTGACTAGTTAGAGATGTGGAGTTAAGCAAATGAAATGTAATTTTTAAAAATCTTTACGTAAGTTGTAACAAGTAACATTTTAGTCTGTTGAGCTTATTTCTTATCCCTTTTCTAGGCAACCCATGTTTCTACATATTGAAGTTTTTGCTATTATCATGGATAATTTTCTGACCATTGTTATATCTGTTTTCCAAAATTCATTGTATTTGCATCTTAATTATTTTTGACAAATCTGAAATAAAATAAACAATAAATGAAAAAATTTTGCAGGAGGAAAATAATGTCATACGAATCCCCTTTTAAATTGCGGAATGCATTTCAAGTAACTATTTGCTAAAATGACCTTTTTCAAATAAAATCTCCACCCTTAATATTGATATAATGTGAAAGATAAATTTATTTTAAAATTGTAGTTGTGTTAGTGTCCTTACTGATTTTTCATTAATTGTATTTTATTTTATAATCTTCTTTGCATTGATGAACTGAGAACTGTAAGCTAAATGAGACTTTTAGGTTGCAGGAACAGCTGTGTAAACAAGCTTCTTTTTACTTTGAAGCCAGGCCCAGAAGTTAATTGCAGGTTGGTTCCAGGTCAAAGGTTTTAGCAATCGCTTCATTGCCAGGGAAGAGTATTATGTTTAAACAGATAGCCGAAGTTGGCTATTAACGAGTAACCGGGATTTGATTCCAGTATATCAAGGAAAAAAACTTTATGGTCAAGCTTATATTGAATGGTAACTGTGACCTTGTGGAAGAGATGGTTAGTCTGTCAGGGATTGGTCAGAGTTTGCATTGGATTTTGGACTTTTTTCTGTGAAAATAAATCTGGCTGTTGATGCTACAGTATGAAGATCTGAAAGCTCCCCGCCTAATATCCCTTCACAGCTCTTGGAAACTTAGAGTAGAAAACTAAGTTTTGTAAATATTATTGCCTTTATCAGAGTAAAATTGATCAACACTAAAATAAACTGGCCAGTTTTGTAATTTCTTTTAATTATGTGTTTGTATTTTGTGTGAATGGGGCTGAAACAAATGTTTTTCTTCATTTATAGCATAGACAAGTTAGAATACTTTGTTGTTTAATTTACTTTGCTGAAGTTACGGAATTGTTATTAAATTGCTGAGTCTTTTGTTTAAGATACAAACCAATGAATTGAATTATTTAGTTTTTAAAAAATGTCTGGTTAGGATCCATTGGGGAAAATTTTCAGGGTCCTTGAAGATGTTGATTTTACTATGTTGCGAATACAGAGGTAGAAAAGCTGATTTTGTTTGGTTGTCTTTACGTGTTATAATGGTTGGAATGCCTACACACACAAACAAGACCTTTTTCTGTAATATTTATATTTACCTTGCTTCAGTTGTTCAATTTTGTCATTTTATTCTGTAGTTTGCGCATCTTCCAAATAAACTTTACATGTTAAATTGCTTTCACTTATGTATGAATCTAACCAACCTTCAAAGCAGGGAAGATCCTCCAATTTCTGAATGCTAATCATATTCATGATCATTGATAAGTAGGATAAGTGGGCGGCACGGTGGTACAAGTGGGTGGCATGGTGGTACAGTGGTTAGCACTGCTGCCTCACAGCGCCAGAGACCCAGGTTCAATTCCCGACTCAGGCGACTGACTGTGTGGAGTTTGCACATTCTCCCAGTGTCTGCGTGGGTTTCCTCCGGGTGCTCCGGTTTCCTCCCACAGTCCAAAGATGTGCAGGTCAGGTGAATTGGCCATGCTAAATTGCCCGTAGTGTCAGGTAAAGGGGTAAATGTAGGGGACTGGGTGGGTTGCGCTTCGGCGGGTCAGTGTGGACTTGTTGGGCCAAAGGGCCTGTTTCCACACTGTAAGTAATCCAATCTAGTCTAATTATGCTGACATAATTTCAAAGCGTTTTATTGTTTGGTATGATGAATAGACTTCATTGTAGCACAATGGAGACAAAAGCTTAGGTAATGTAAATGATATCTAGATGTTCTGATCTTTCTGATAAATATACTAATGTACGCAAATTGATGTTGCTCATTTGTATCCAACATGAGAATAAGTTAATTTAAATGTTCAAATGCTCACCAATAAGAAGTATCTAAACTTGAGTCATACATTCATAGATCTGTACAGCACGGAAACAGACCCTTCGGTCCAACTCATCCACGGTGACCAGATATCCTAAATAAATCTAGTCCCATTTGCCAGCATTTAGAACATAGAACGTTACAGCGCAGTACAGGCCCTTCGGCCGTTGATATTGGCTGACCTGTGAAATTAGTCTGATGCCCATCTAAACTACACTGTTCCATTATTATCCATATTATGTCCAATGCCCATTTAAATGCCTTTAACGTCAAAGAGTCTACTAGTGTTGCAAGCAGGCTGTTCAACGCAACTACTACTCTCTGAGTAAAGAGACTATCCCTCATATCTGTCCTAAATCTATGTCTCTTGTGTTAGCCTTCACCATCAGAGGAAAAAGGCTGTCACTGTCCACCCTATCTAACCCTCTCATCTTATACGTCTCGATTAAGTCACATCTTAACCTTCTTCTCTCCATAGAAAACAGCCTCAGTTCCCTCAGCCTTCCCTCATAAGACCTTCCTTCTCTACCAGGCAACATCCTGGTAAATCTCCTCGAACCCCTTTCCAAAGCTTCCACATCTTTCCTATAATGTGGTGACCAGAACTGTATGCAATACTCCAAGTGTGGCTTTACCAGAGTCTTGTACAGCTGAAGCATGACGTTATGGTTCCAAAACTCAATCCCTCTACCAATAAACACCAACACACCATATGCCTTCTTAACAATCCTATCAAACCTGGGTGGCAACTTTCAGGGATATTTGGTCCATATCCCTCTAAAGTCTTCCTATTCAGATTCCCATCCGGATGCCGTTTAAATGTTGTAATTGTATCAGCCTCCTCCACACCCTCTGGCAGCTCTTTCAGTACACTCACCACCCTCTGCATGAAAAGTTGCCCTTTAGGTTCCTTTTAAATTTTTCCCCTCTCACAAATCTATGCCCTCTAGTTTTGGACTCCACCACCCCAGGAAAAAGACATGGTCTATTTATCCTATCCATGCCCCTCATGATTTTATAAACTTCTATAAGATCACCCCTCAGCCTCTGACACTCCAGGGAAAACAGCTCCAGCCTGTTCAGTCTCTCACAATAGTTCAAACCCTTCAACCCTGGCAATATCTTCATAAATCTTTTCTGAACCCTTTCAAGTTCCATAACATTTTTCCTATAGCAGGGAGACCAGAATTGATTGCAGTATTCCATAAGAGGCCTAACCAGTGTCCTGTACAGTCACAATATGACCTCTCAACACATTAACTCAATGCACTGACCAATAAATGAAAGCATAGCAAATGGTTCACCTATCCTGTCGATGTGGAACTCCATTTTCAAAGAACTATGAACTTGCATGCCAAGGTCTCTTTGTTCAGCAACACTCCCCAGGACCTGACCATTGAGTCTATAAGTCCTGCCCTGCTTTGCCTTTACAAAATGCAGCACCTCATGTTTCGCTGCCACTCTTTACCCATTGGACCATCTGATCAAGATCTCGATGTACTCTGATGTAACCTTCTTTGCTGCCCACTACATCTCCAATTTTGATGTCATCTGCAAACTTACTAACCATACCTTCTATGTTTATATCCAAATCATTTACGTAAATGATGAAAAGCAGTTAACCCAGCACCGATCTTTGTGGCACACTGCTGGTCACAGTCCTCCAGTCTGAAAAGAAACCCTCCACCACCATTACCCTCTGCCTAGTACCTTTGAGTCCATTCTGTATCCAAAAAGCTAGTTCTCCCTGTATTTGTGGTTATAAGTGAACAAGTAGTGTGGGCAGTTCACTGCACTTGTTAACTTGCATTTGGCAGTGCGAGTTGGAATAGTTAATTTAATACTTCTAAAGTACAAACGGAAAGGGCAGCATTAAGCAAAAGAGGTATACATAGAACATAGAACATAGAAGAATACAGCGCAGTACAGGCCCTTTGGCCCTCGATGTTGCGCCGATCCAAGCCCACCTAACCTATACTAACCCACTATCCTCCATATACCTATCCAATGCCCGCTTAAATGCCCATAAAGAGGGAGAGTCCACCACTGCTACTGGCCACTTGTATATGAGGACTAACATTAAATTATTTAATATCTAATAATCTTTTACTCTGCATTTAATAGGTGTTTACCATGGTTTTCATATATTTGAATACCTAGTTTCTCATTGAGGTACTCTTGTAGCATAGCTTTGAGGAGCAGAGGAACTTGGACAGCAGCTTCTAACTTGCTGCATATATTTGTGTTGGTGAGAACACTGAGTGCTGATGGTCTTGCTGTTGTTTTTGCTGCAAAACTGGGATATAATGTTTGCAACTTTCCGCATAAAAATTATTGATGTTGACACTATTACTGAAACTTATGACTTCATAGCAAATGCACTTGGAAATATTGTGCCCATTGCATTACTTATATGCAAGTTGTTTAGTACTACATTTGTGAATGAATTCTAAAATGTTGTCCATACCTATCTACTTAGTTCTGTGTCATCTTAGCTGTTAACTTAATTCTTGGTGCAATTTGTACTTTCAATACAGTTGTTGGTTTACTTGGTCATTGATTGTAGCTGAAGGACATTTAAAATGCACCTTTACCCTGACTGCATGGAGCTAGAAGATATATGTTGGTTTCTAAATGGTCAATGTTTACTAGTGAAAGGGACGTCATGGGTACACAAATCAGGTAAAAGTCTGTAATACATTTAAATAAATTAGTGTCGGCAGAGATGAGGTTCTGAGTTGTCTGGCAGGCTGAAAAGTGAATAAGTCTCCAGGACTGGATTAAATGTATTACAGGTTGTTGGGCAAGGCAAAGGAGGAATAGGGGCACTTGCAAAAACTTTCAACTCCTCTCTGGCCACAGGAGAGGTGCTGGAAGATTGGAGAACAGCCAATATGAAACTGTTATTCAAAAAGGGAGCAAGGAATAATCAAGGAACAACAGGCTGGTCAGTCTAACTTGGTGGTGGGAAAACTATTGGAAGAAATTCTGATCAGAATTAATCCGCATTTGGAGAGGCCGGGATTAATCAAGAACAGAGAGCAAGGTTTTGTTAAAAGGTCATCTCTGATTAACTTGATTGAATTTTTTGAAGAGGTGACCAGGTGTGATGATAAGGGCAATATTTTTGATATAGGCTAATTGGACTCCAACAAGGCTTTTGGTAAGATCCTGCATTGGAGACTAATACAAAGATAAGAGCCCATGGAATCCAAAGAAATTATGCAAGTTGGATCCTCAGTTGTTTGAGTAGCAGGAAGCAAAGGGTGATGGTTGAGGGGTGTTTTTCCAACTGGAAGTCTCTGTTCAGTGAGGTCCCGTAGAGGTCAGTATTGGGCATTTGCTGTTCATGATTAATATAAATGATTTAGATTTGAATGTAGGAGGGTTGATCAGTAAGTTCACAGATGACACAAAAATTGGTGAGATAGAAAATAGTAGGAGTGGTAAAATTGATTATAGATGAGCTGGTTAGATGGGCTGATTAGTGGCAAATGGAATTCCATCTGGATTAATGTGAGGTATGCACTGTGTAGGGCAAACAAAGCAAAGGAATACAGGAGTTGTGTAAGACGCTGGGAAGCACTGAGGATCAGAGGGACCTTGGTGAACATGTACACCAGTCCTTTTAAGGTATCAGGATGGTAGGTAAAATGGTTAAGAAGGCATAGGATGTACTTGCTTTTCTTAGTCAAGGCAAAGAGTGTAATAACATGGAGATTATGTTGGAACTGTATAAAACTTTGGTTAGGCTACTGTGAGAATATTGTGTGCACTTCTGGAATCTGTGTTATAGGACGGATGTGATAGCACTGGAGGTGATGAAGAGGAGCGTTACTGAGGTGTTGTCTGGGCTGGAACATTTTAGTTATGGAGAGAGATGGGACAGATTGGGGTTGTTTTCCTTGGAGTAGACTGAAAGGAGACATTATTAAGATGTATAAAATTATCAGGGGCATAGACAGAAAAATGAGCAGAAGACAGAAATAAACCTTTCCTCTTGATGGGTGGATTAATGACCCACAGGGTCTAGATTTAAGATTAAAGAAGATGTGAAAGAAAACTCTTTCACTCAGTGGGTGATGGGAATGTGGAATTCATTATCTGTCAGGGTGACAGAGGCAGAAACCCTCATTATTAAAAAAGTATTTAAATGTGCACTTGAGATGCCAAGACATCGAGGTAATGGGCCAAATGCTGGATAATGAGATTAGAATTATTAATAGTTGTTTTTGACTGCCAAGAACGTAATGGGCTGAAGGACCTTTTTCTTTGCTGAAGATCTCCACGACTCAATATTGCTTGTAAACTAGATTTTTTAAAGAGAGAAACAATGCATACATTTGCATTTTTTAGAATAGTGTCTTACCTTTCAGGTTGTTTTGTTTTTCCTTCTCTCCCAAGTAAAGCATAGTTCTTCTGATGTTGGATTTGATTGATTTGTTCATACCATTATTCATTAATTTCTCATCAGAAAACTGACAGGCTGTAAAATGGAACTTTGACTTAGATTTCCAGCTTGACTGTTTGGAGACATTTTCCAAGATGTGTTGTTTTAATGCATCAGCAGCCTCTGGTCCCAGTGTTGGCAATTAAAATAAAGAGAAAAAGCTATTTACTATGTGAACCCTATGGAGAAAAGGATAAGCTGCACGGAGACCTACATTGGGTAACAGAATTAGGAACGTAAAATGGAAAGTGTTGAGAAGAAAAATTTGTACGCTGAAACAAAATACTTCAGGATTGTTCCAGAAAAGAAATCTATGTTATTTTGTTTCACTGGGCCATAGGATGTAAAAACTAACCAAACAAATACACCAACCATAAGTTCTGGCTTAGAAAGCCATTTCAGAAGGATTGGTCTCTTGGATAGTTGTATGCTGTTTTAGTTAATAATTCTCTTGCTGCAAATGTTTTGTGGTCTGTAACATCATAAATAAACCTGTCATGATGAAAACCTTGCCTAGCTGAAGGAACACAGTGGTCATTGGAATTGTATCAATATTTGAACTTAGTCCAATGTGCAGTCCACATAGTTAGCATTGATGTAATTATTCTGTGAAGCTTGAATGCAGATCACTGATTCTGTACCTGTCTTGTATTTGTACTCTATTTAGGCAATTAGTTAGCTACATTACGAAATAAATGTTTACATCTTATGCCTACTGTTGCAGATTTTCAGTTTCAACTCAGATTTAGAGATGTGGAAGTACAGTTAAAAATTAAAAATAGAGAATGTGGGAAATACTTTGGAAGTCTGGCAACATGGTGGAGAGAGAAGCAGTGTTAACATTTCAGGTTGATGAAATTAAAATCTACCAGGCTTTTTCCTTTCTGCTAAATTAGTCTGCTGCTTTTAATTACTTTGGAAGATAAACATGACCTCTGACTCCTATATTTTACTATTACCTGTGTATTAAAACCCTATTCCTTGCTCAACTGTTGGTGATTCTTCCCAATCCTTCCTTGACTGACCAAGCATTTTTTCTTACATCTTTGAGATTGCAATGTTTTTGAATGCTGAAGTTACATTTTAATGTCATATGACTACAGAAGTTGAAAATGGTTGGAGGCTCACTTTAATTTGTTTGGAATCATAATATATCCTATTTTCCATTCAGGTGACTTGCTCAGAAATGTCAAATGTTATCAGAAAACAATTCAAATTTATGTCTGCTAGATTGATAGCATACATTTCTGCCTTTCAATTAATTTCCTGGCTTTGATTGAGCAAATCTGATGCTTTGGAACCCTTCACAAAATTTCTTTCTCTCTCTCCTGTCCCGCTAACACAGCCATCCTGCTCATGTATTTTATTTAAACAGGTGTTGAACTTGTCCCATGTTGCAGGTGCACTTGTGCAGAACTGTGAATAATGGGTCAATTTCAGTGGTCCTTACTATTGAAATGCAGACTGTTCTGGAAAAAAGATGTCAGGAGTACCAGATTGTCTTTTAGTTGCAGTGTTTTAATGAAGCTGGAGGAACAGCACTTCAGCTTCTGCTTAGGTATGTTACTGTCTTCAGAACTCAATGTTGAGTTCGATAACTTCAGAAGGTGAACACTGTCCTCCATTTTGATTACCCCACCCCATGCCTATTTCGTTTCTTGAAGACTTTGCTACAGCAGAACTGACTTGATTTATCCTATTCTAGCATAATATTAAGATCTATTTTACATATCAGTCCCTTCTTTACCACCATTCAGCTAATGATCTGGGGACCTGGATTTGAATCCCACCATGGCAGATGTTGGAAATTGAATTCACTTCGAAAAAATCTGGAACGAAGTATCTGCTAATGACCATGAAATTGTTATTTTGTATTTGAAAACCCAATCTCTCTCACTCACTCACTCACGTCTTTCAGGGAAGGAAATCTATCATCCTCACCTAGACTGACCTATATGTGGTTCCAGACCCACAGCAACGTCATTGACTCTCAATTGCCCTCTGAAATGATGTGGAGATGCTGGAGTAGACTGGGGTGGCCAAGGTCAAAAATCAAGCAATATCAGTTGCAATTTCAAATAAACCTCTTAGAATATAACCTGGTGTCCTTTGATTTTTGACCTTGCCCTCTGAAATGTTCTAGCAAGCCACTCAGCTGTATCACTTGCTACAAAGTCTTAAAGAAATGAAACGGGATGGATCATCTGGCATCGACCTAGGCACCGGAAAAGACAATGGCAGAAACAGCCTTGTCGACCCTGCAAAATCCTCCCTAACATCTCTTGGCTAGTGCCAAAATTAGAAGAGCTATCTCACAGACTAGTCAAGCAACAGTCATAGTCATGGAGTCATACCTTACAGAAAATGTCCCAGATACCACCAACATCATCCCTGGATGTGTCCTGTCCCACCAACAGGACACACCCAGCAGTGGTGACGGCCAGTGGTTATACGGTCAGGAGGGAGTTGCCTAGGGAGTCCTCAACATTAACTTCACGAGATCCGAAGTCTCATGGCTTCAGGTTAAACATAGGTAAGGAAACCTCCTGCTGATTACCACATACCGTTCTTGCCCAGCTAAAGAATCTATGCTCCTCCATGTTGAACAAAACTTACAGGAAGCATTGAGGATGACAGGAGCACAAAATGTGCTGCAGGTGGGGGAATTTCAAAGTCTGCCATGAGTAGCTTGGCAGAACTACTACTGATTAAACTGGTTGGGTCCTATAAGACATAGCCGCTAGACTGGGTCTGCAGCAGCTGGTGAGGGAACCAACAAGAGGGAAAATCATTGTTAACCTCAATCTTACCAATTTGGCAGCTGCAGATGCATCCGTCTATGACAATATCAGTAAGAGTGACCACCGTGTGATCCTTGTGGAGTCGATGTCTGGCCTTCACATTGAGAAATACCCGTGTCGTGTTGTGTGGCATAATCATCATGCTAAATGAGACAGATTTTGAACCGGTCTGGCAACTCAAGACTGGGTATCCATTAACTGCAGGAGAATTGTACTCCTCAATCTGTAACCCCATGGCCTGGCATATCCCCCACTCAACCAATATCATCAAGCCAGGAAATCAACCCTGTTTCAATGGACATGGAAGGAGGGCATGTCAGGGACAGCACCAGGCATATCTGAAGATGAGGTGTCAACCAGATGAAGCCACAAAAAGGACTGCTTACCTGCCAAACAGCATAAGTAGCAAGTGATAAGCAATCCCACAACCAGTGGATTACATCTAAGCTCTGCAGCCGTGATGCATCCAGTTGGGAATGGTGGTGTACAATTAAACAACTCACTGGAGGAGGTGCCTCCTCAAATACCTCCATCCTCCATGATGGAAGGGTGCAGCACATCAGTGCAAAAGACAAGGCTGAAGCTTTTGCAGCAGTCTTCAGCTAGAAATGCCGAGTGGATGATTCATCTCTGCTTCCTCCAGTGATCCCCAGCATTACAGAAACCAATCTTCAGTCAATTCAGTTCACTCCATGTGATATCAGGAAATGGTCGGAGAGACTGGATACTGCAAAGGCTACAGGCACTGACAACATTTCGGCAATAGTACTGAAGACCTGTGCTCTAGAACTTGCACTCTTCTAGCCAAGCTGTTCCATTCCAGTTATAATACTGGAGTCTATCTGACTATATGGAAAATTGCTCAGGTATGTCCTGTTCACAAAAAGCAGGACAAATCCAACCTGCCCAATCACCGCTCCATCAGTCTACTGTTGATCATCAGTAAAGTGACAGCAAGTGTCATCAACAGTGCCAACAAGCAGCACCTGCTCAGCAATAATTTGCTCAGTGACACCCAGTTAAGATTTCACCATAGCCATGGAGCTCCTAATCTCATTATACCCTTGGTTGAAACTGGAACAAAAGAGCTAAATTCCAGAGGTGAGATGAGAGTCGCAGCCCTTGACATGAAGGTTGAAATCAACAGTGTGTGGCATCAAGGAACCCTGGCGAAACTGGAGTCAATGGGTATTAGGTAGCAAACTCTCCACTGGTTGGAGTCATACCTAACACATTAAAAAAAGATGGTCATGGTTGTTGGAGGTCAGTCATCTCAGTTCCAGGGCATCTCTGCAAGACTTCCTCAGGGTAGTGTCCCAGACCCAGCCATCTTCAGCTGATTCATCAATGACGTTCCCCTCGTCATAAGGTCAGAAACGCAGATGTTCGCAAATAATTGCACAATGTTCAGCACCATTTGCAACTTTTCAGACACTGATGCAGTCCATGCTGAAATGCAACAAGATCTGGATAATGTTCAGGCTGGGCTGACAAGTGGAAAATAACATTTGTGCCACACAAATGCCAGCTAGGATAATCACAATCTAAGCACTGCCCCTTGACATTCATTGGCGTTACTACCACTGAATTCACTGATATGAACATTCTGGGGGTTATCATTGACCAGAAACTCAACTGGACTCACCACATAAACACAGTGGCTAAAGGGCAGGTCAGAGGTTAGGAATATTGTGAAGAATAGCTCACCTCCTGACTCACCAAAGCTTGTTTACCATCTACAAGACACAAATCAGGAGTGTGGTGGAGTACTCTCCACTTGCACAGATGAGTGGAGTTCCAACAACACTCAAGATGCTTGACACCATCCAGGAGAAAGCAGCCTGTTTGATTCTCACTACATCCTGAAGAATCCACTCCCTTGACCACAAGCACTCTTTTGCAGCTAGGTGGTACTGTCTACAAGATGCACTGCAGAAATTCACCAAAGATCCTTAGATAGCACCTTCCAAACCCATGACCACTTCCATCTAGAAGAACAAGGGCTGGAGACAAATGGGGACACCACCTCCTTCAAGTTCCCCTCCAAAATACTCGCTATCCTGACTTGGAAATATATCACCATTCCTTGGCTGTTGCTGGGTCAAAGTCATGGAATTCCCTCCCTAATGGCATTCTGGGTCAATCCACAGGAGGTGGACTGCAGTTCAAGGAGGCAACTCACCACCACCTTCTCAAGAGCAATTGGGGCTGCCAATAAATGCCAGATAGGCAGCAATGCCCACATCCACAAAAGTATTTAAAAAGATGTTCATAATGTCTTCTGCTCTGGGCACCCTCACAATTTGAATTGCTTCCTCTTCATCCCCTTCCAAACAGTTTCCATCCTCCTTCAAAAAGTCTTTGGACTTGAAACATTGATTCTGTTTCTGTCTCCACAGATGTAGCCAGATCTGCTGAATTGCTCCAGTATTTTCTGTTTTTAACATTGAATGTGTGGCAGATTTGCATTTCCGATTAAACTAAGATAGAAGAAATTACATTCATGATCTCATTGATTCCAGTGTTTATGGAGAACAGATCTTTATTTTGTATTTGGAGGGTTTGTGTTTAACTTAATCCACAATGTGAAAGTCCATTGCAAATTTTAGAAATTTCCAAAGACTTTGACTGGATTTGCTGAAGGCCTAGAGTAATAAAAGTCAAAAGTGTTGTGGTTTACAGGAGAGCTAGATTGCTATAAGATTGTTAAGACCTGTCAAAGACTGGAGACTAGCTGTAAATATTAAGTTCAGACTCTTAGGCTGCACTTTTAGACCTACAACTTTTGTAACCTAACTCTTGTTATCTTCAGCTCAGATTTTAGTTGAGGGTGATGCAGCCTGGAATTGCCCTGAGCAGCTAGCAACAAGGCAGGATCATAATGTAAGGTCTCTAGTCAGCCTTTTAGTCAGGTATGTTCATGTGCTGGATGGCCAAGTGCATAAAGCAAATACAAATGTATATATTACTGAATATTATTGTGATGTATCATCAAAATAAGCTTGTTTAATGTGAATGGTACGTAATTCATAATGTCAGCATGCAATTAATTTTGACAGCTTGGCATCTCTGGAATCAGTGTAAATCACCTTACCGAAACATTTGTTCCCTATCGCTGCAATGTTAAATCATTTGTTTATTTTAACATTCTCTGTGTAGATTAGTAAATTGACTATTTAATGATTTATACACCAACTTTATCTAATGTAGTATCTTATGTAATATGTATAACTTTTGGAAATACTGTGCACTTTATGACATTCTGAAGAGTTGTTTTGTTTTTTATCACTTGTGTTGAGCTCACCACAATAAGTAATAATACCATTTTCATTCTTCCACAATTTATAGTGAACATATAATATCATAAACCTGCAGCAGCTTTGATCTGACATTGCTAATTATTTCATCCGTCTTTACTGCTCAATACTTAAGATGTTCATTTTGAAGTTACGTTGTTTTGAGTTTGTCCATTGTATAAATGCAACAAGGAACATCATTTACAAGCAAAACTATGCAGATGTTGGAATTTTGAAATAGAATCAGTAAATTTGGAAATGCTATGTAAGTAGAATGGGAGAAGGGAAAGAATACTTGGAAAAAGGTTTGTAGGAATATGATAGCGTGGAGCTGGGGATGGAGTGACAAAATAATAAGGAAACTTAATGTTCTGTTTCTAGTACTTGTTTAAGCCCATTTAAAATAAAAAAAACTTGTTTATAAAATATCCATGTCATCCACTGTCTTTCTTGCCCAAAATATCATTGGGATGTGGTAGTGTCAAATATCTAACATCAAACATGTTAATATTTCAGTGTGAACATTGTGGATCACAGTGCAAATAATAACATTTTCTGAAGATGCAGCAAACATAAGGAGCTGATTCTTGTCACAATGATATAGTTATTAACAAAAACTGACTGTGTAGATCAAGGCATAGAATCATACAGTACAGAAACAGACCCTTCGATCCAACTAGTTCATGCCGACCAAGTTTCCCAAACTGAACTAGTCCCACTTACCTGCATTTGGCCCACATCTCTCTAAACCTTTCCTTTTCATGTACCTATCCAAATGTCTTTAAAATGTTGTAACAGTACCTGCATCTATCATTTCTTGTGACTGTTCATTCCGCATAAGAGCCACCCTCTGTGTGAAAACATTGCTCCTCAGGTCCCTTTTAAATCTTTTTCATCTCACCTTAAAAATATGCCCCCTGGTTTTGAACTCCCCCACTTCAGCGAAAATACCTTTGCTATTCACCTTATCTATGCCTCTCATGATTTTATAAAACTCTAAGTTCACCCCTCAAACTTCTATGCCCCTATGAAAAAAAATACCAGCCTTATCCAACCTATCCTTAAAACTTAAACCCTTCAGTCGTGGCAAAATCCTGGTAAATATTTTTCTGAACCCTTGGCAGTTTAATAACATCCTTTCTATAGCAGAGGTACACAGTACTCCAAAGGTGGTCTCACCAAAGTCCTGTAATACCTCAACATTATGTCCCAACTCCTTTACTCAAAGGTCTGAACAATGAAGGCAAGCGTACTAAATGCCTTCTTAACTACCCTGTCTACATTCGGTCGATTATGCAACTGATACAAAACGTATTGTATTGCCTTATATTGAATAGAAATAGAATATACTTTATTGATGTGCTGAATCTAATTTCCAGATTAAAATCTGATGAACAATGACAAATGTCCCCTGACTCATTCATTAAGTACTTGCTGTTAAATGCTTTTTTTTGAAAGAACATTTGTTTGAAGCTGCCTTGAGTTATGTTGCAGTGAAATTGCAGTTATATATGTTCAACTTTAGAGGGCAGTAGAATTCTTCAGTTTGCTTTTGTAAAGAAGTTTCAACACCAAATTAAATTTCTTTTGTTGATTTTTATTTTGTAAATTATTATGTAAAAATTGTCACTGAATGGAAACAGCATTCTGAGTTGGATTTTTCTAATAAGATAATTATTTTTGAAAAGGAGCATAAGATTTCCCAAGAAAGCAAAAAATTGATTATCCTATAAGGATTAGAAGATTTGGGAAGACAAAATCCAGTTCTAGTTTTTAAATTCATTTTTGATTTCAGAATCATGCATCTGTTTAAAAATTAAGAATGGAAGTCTGCCTCTTAATACTAACACATCTTTCTAAAGGTTGATGCATGTAGTTTGCACAATACTTGTGAAATAATTTGAAACTTTAAATTTTAGATTATAAGCTGACTTGTTGAAGTATTTCAGAGACTCAAAACTTGTCTTTAATTTCAAATTTTAATTGCATTTGTTTGCTACTGAAGTCTAAGTAATTAATTCTTGCCTCAGATGATGACATTGAAGGTTTCCTCTTACCATGCCATTGTGCCTTGTACCTCGTCCCTCTGTATTTAATGACTCTGCTTCCACCTTAACATAAATACTTATTTTGGTCTCCTCTCCTACCTTTTCATCTCTTTCCTTGCCCTGCTTAAGTATTGGATCTAATTTGTTTTCCATTTTAAATAATCTGTAATGTTAATGTTTACAGTTCTTAAATGTTTAAATGGTAAAATCTTTTAATGTGGTATTGTCTATCATGTTACTTCCCAAATCCTCTCTCTAACACCCTTTTCTCCGAGTTCCATATTTGAATCTCTCCAGTTAACTTTCTGCTCCTGCAACAGGTTTGAAACAATTTTTAATGAAGTTACAAATGCCATCTAGTGTTACTGTGGCAAAGATGAATTTTTCCTCCATGTTTTTCATAATTTGTTTGAAACATTTTGACAAGGTTGAAAGCATCATCCTTCTCTATTGCTTCTTCATTGTCATCCAGCTGTTTGCGACTTATCTCACCTGGTTCCATTCATAATGATTTAACTATGGTCAGAATGTTATTTACATTGCCTCTGATGTCCCTCAAAGATCAAACCTTTGCCCCCTTCTCATCTTTATGCTACCTATCAACTACACTATCTGGAGGTACAATGCTTTCACACGCAGTTATACAACATGGTTCAAGCCCTTATGCCCAACTTGTCCATGTCGACCAGGTTTCCTAAACTGAACGAGTCCCATTTGCCTGCATTTGGCTCATATCCCTCTAAATCTTTCCTACCTATGTACCTGTCTAAATGTCTTTTAAAAGTTGTAATTATACCACTGCTACCACTTCTCCTAGCAATTTGTTCCAGATGTGCACCCACTCTCTGTGGGAACAAGTTGTCCCTCAGCTCCCTTGTAAATCTTTCCCCTTTCACCTTAAACCTATTTTGGATTTGTCCAAGCTGGGGAAAAGATCTTGGCTATTCACTATCTGTGTACACTGACAACATGCAACTTGAGTACCATCTCTTTATTTTTGCTAAATAATCAGATCATATAGCAGCTTGAATGAGTAAAAATTTCTTTGAATTTAATATTCCAAAGATTGAAGGCATGGGTTACTGGCTCCATCTTTCTTCATGGCAGCAGTTTGAGAATAGGTCAGTTTGCAGTCTTGGTGTCAAATCTTGACCCTGAGATGAATCTCTGATTTCATTTAATTCCATTACTAGGATTGCCTTTGTAACATCTGCCATCGTTGCTCCTTCTCACTTCATTTGCTGAAATCCTCATACCTTTGTTATTTTTAGAATCAACGACTCATTGTCACTGACCATCATTTACTCATGAGCATTGTTGTCCACCTAGTAACTTTTGTGCCACTGATCTTGGATTCTATGAGCCCTTGAGTGGCTATTGAGCCTGATTCTAGAGCAGCATCTCCAACCACATTTTTGGGAGGTAGGAGTAGTCGTTGACCTTGAAATAATTGGCATTCAATTCTCTGATTCCTATTCCATACTTTGTCTTGTCAATAGATGTTCTCAAACAATTGTGTTCCTTCATACAGGAGTTTCCTACTGAAAGAGATGCATTGACTTTTATGTTGCATTTTTAGAGGGAGTAGGGAATCTAATCTAATTTAATCTAAATCTTTAGGGGCACTTTGAAACACTTCCTTGTCCTCCTCTTGTTCTAGTGCCTTCCTCGAGCTGGGCGAATGATTTGATTTGGTAGTCAGAACTCAGACATCCTAAGCATCTGGCTGGCCCAGCGGAGATGGCTTAGGATGATCATGGTCTTGATGCTGGTTCTATTAGCTGCTTCAAAGAGGCTGATGTTAGAATGCTTGCCCTCCCAGCTAATGCAAAGAATCTGTCTCCAGCAGTGTTGATGGTACTTCTCAAGAATCCTGAGATGGTATGTAGTCCAAGTTTTACAGCCATGTAGAAAAGTTGGAAGGATGTTTGCCTTATACAAATGGATCCTGGTATCAGCACATGTTACAGTTGTCAAAGACTCTCCTCCAGAGATGTTCAATGGCAGCAGTCACAGATTGGATGAGATGTCAAAGACTGCATCAATGTCAGCCTTAGGTAAGAGGTCACTTGTTTGGAAGGATTTTCCTTTTGGTCTTAATGGAGGGATGGACTGGACTTGGCCTGGAATGGATTAGTAAAAATGTTAGTCGTCTTGACATTCAGGCTGAGGCCACTTCTTCTGTATGCTTCTGCGAAGGCCTTATGTGAGGCTTAAACATGCCCTTCTGAGAGAGCAGAGATGACATTGTCACCTGTGAACTGCAGTTCCACAAGCAAGGTTGATGCTATTTTCTTGGTCATCCGGTTGAATTTGAAAAGTTTTCTGCTCATCCTGTAGACATGCTCACACCACTGGGAAGCTTGATCTTCACAAAATGTAAGATAGTGACGATGGAAAAAAGGGTGAGAGCAGTGACACATTGCTGCTTGATTCTTGCCTTGACCTCAAAGGATCCTGCCATAGTATTATCGGTGAGGACTCTCACTGACATCTTGTTGTAGAGGAGGTAGTGGATGATAATTAATTTCACTGGACAGCTGACCTTTGAAAGGGTCTTAAATATGACTTCCCAATTGACTCAGTTGAAAGCCTTTGTCAGATCACTGAAGTCAGATCAAGAGTGGTTGGTGTAGCTCTGGAATTTCTCTTGGAGTTGCTGACCAGTGAAAGTCATATTCACACTTCCACAGTTTGATTGGAAGCCACACTTGGTTTCAGGAAGGATTTCCTCCGGACCTAGGGAAGGCACTTAGCAAGGATTCAGGCAATGACTTTCCTGGAGGTGGAGATTAGAGAGACTCCTCGGTATTTCCCATAGTCCACTTTGTCTCCATTCTCGAAAATGATGGCAATGGCAGCATCACTAAGATCAGCAGGAATTTCTTCTTTGTCCCAGATTTTTAGGAACTGTTGATGGAGATGATGGGTAAGATCTGGTTCTCCAAATTTGAAAATCTCCTTTGGCTTTTCCATTCATTGTCTAATGGCACTTCAACCTCTGCTACACGAAGTGGGAGTCCATGATCATCCTTTATAGAGAGGTGAGAGATTTCCTCAACACGTCCATGTGACTGATTGTATTGCAGTTTGGGAGTTTGTTCTCTCCATCATAAGCTGATAGTTTCTCTGTCTCCCAAAGGAGATCCATCCTTACTCTGCAACAGTTTGAGGCCAAAGATGTTGGGTCCAATATTGCCTTGGTTGCACTGAAGACACCACAGATGTTGTATTTGTCAGCAAGGATTTACCAACTCTTCAGCTTTCCCAGTCCACTGATCGTTCTTGATTTCACTCATCATTTTTTGTAACTCCAACTTTTCTGTTTGATGAGTTCTCTTCTTTGCCTTACTAATGTTGTTTTGCCAGGTATGAAGAATTTTCCTCTTCTTGTCAGTGAATGATGCAGTCATTGCAATCAAACCAGTCTTGGTGTTTCCTGGTCTTGTAGCCTGGTTTCTTCACAGAATGAGATGAAGGCTGTCTTTAGCTTTTTCCAGATTTCCTCCACTCTGCTAAAATAAACTCTGTAGATTTCACTGAAGTGTGGAAGTTCTGTAATATGCTTAGCTCTTGAAACTGCTGAATGTTGAGCTTTTTACTGAACTATTTCTTAATGTTCAGTTGCTTCTGGTGGAATTGAGAAGTGGATGAGCCAATGGTCTGTCCTGCAGTTATTTTCACTGATAATGAGGACATCCTTTTGTCTTGGGATCGAACGATTCATGTCGTCAATTATGTGCCAGTGCTTTGATTATGGATGCCTCCAAGAAGTCTTCAGTTTGTCATTTTGACAGAACAGTGTGGTGGCGATGATCAGCTGCTTTCTACACATTTGGTGAGCAGGAAAATCCTGTTGGAGTTGCATTTCCTGACTCCTTTTTTGGGCATCCTTTCCAACCCTGACTTTGAAGTCCCCAATGATGATAGTTTTATCTTCCTTAGGGATGGTGGTGAGTGTTGCGTGGAGTCGCAACCTTCTTTGGACTTGAGTGTGGTCTCAAAGGTTGGAGCAAAGGCATTCATGATTATTGCCTGGTGGTAGGAGAAAGTGAGGACTGTAGACGCTGGAGAGTCAGAGATGACACAGTTTAGCACTGAAAAAAGCACAGCAGGTCAGGCAGCATACGAAGAGCAAGAGAGTCGATGTTTCAGGCACAACCCTTCAGTACTTCCTGAAGATAGAAAGTTGTAGGGAGAAAGTCATGTGGTAATCGTTGATGCCAACAGGGCACTCAGAGAGTAAGTTGTCAATTTTAGTCTTGATAGTGAATCCAATTCTGTGTGTCTTGGGTTGATCCTCGCATTTTCCTTTCCAGAAGAAGATATAACCATCGACTTCTTCCCTCAGCTGCTCTTCACCTGCTCTTTGAGCCTGTTGGAGGGCAGTGATATCTGTGTTGCAGTACCTGAGTTAATGGTTGTGGTATTAATCTGGTGAGCTAGGTAATATTGAGTTTCTTGAGTGTTGTCAGAACTGCACTCATTCAGGTGAGTGGAAAGCATTCCAACGCACTCTTGACTCATGTCTTAGAAATGGAGGATTAGCTTTGGGGAGACTAATGATAAGTTATTCGCTACAGAATTCCAAGCCTCTGATTTGCTCTTTCATCGACTGTGTTTATATGGCTGGTCCAGTTCAGTTTCTGGTCTGTGGTAATCATCAGGATATTGATAGTGGGAGGATTCAGTGATGTAATGCCAATAACAACTCAACAGTGGATGTGGACTGCTTTACTATCTGAGAAGTCACAAATAGTGCTGAACATTGTAGAATCATTAACAAACATCTCCACCTTGACATTATGATGGAATGCTCAGTTTATTTATTATTTACCCTCCCTGACTCTTTCCTTTCCATTTGCTACTGTTATGCAGACTTTCTCTGTTTGAATGGCTTACCTTAGCTTTGTCTTTCTAATGGCTATTCTGGCGATTGTTTATAACTGGGATCAATAATATGTACATTGCAATCAGTCAAGAGGATGAAGTTCACTGGTTTGATTGTTAATGGAAAGAAGGTATAAATTTGCCAATCTCTTAATTCATAGAGCAGTTGTGTGTACCTGGAGTGATTGAACTGCCTGTATTTGGAATGATATTGGGTAATTTCCTCTCTCAATTTATGCTTCCTTATTTCTCCATGCAGAGGTGATTGCGGTTGTAGAGTAGCAGCAATATCTTGCAACTGTTTTATTTTTAATGAAGAAACTCATGATATAACCAATGGTCATTGCATCATCTACTGCACAAAATTAGGCTTTTTGCCTCGTTCAAATCCATGTCTTCTCTCCAGGGAGCAACGTGGTCACTTCAACTCCCTGTGATTAACCTACCAACTGTATGTTGCTTGTGGAGAACTCTTACTCATAAATATATTATTGTGCATTAAAAACTTAATTTTGGTAAAATGGAAGCTAAGCAATGTTGTTATATCTTTTTTCTAGAGAGTTGTTTCTGTTCAATATTGGAAAATATTGAGTAAACACTGTGAAATTTAATGAAACATTTCTTGAGAGTTGTGGATAGGAAAATAAGTAGTGGGGAATAAATAGTTTTTTTTTGCTTCTGACTGTTGAACCTGAACAGCTACTGCTGTCTTTCATATCAGATTGTGTCAACCAGTCTAATATTTGCAACTGCTTTACTCTGGTCTGTTCTAACTGTGGCTAAAATCTGTGGTTAATCTAATGAAAAAATCTAATGCATTCAAAGCAAGTCAAATATCTCTTGTGGAATAATATAAGTATGTGTTCAAAAGGTTCAGAAAACAATAAATTCCGGATGCTGGAAATCTGAAACAAACAAAAACAGAAATTGCTGAATAAACTCAGCAGGTCTGGCAGCATCTGTGGAGGAAGAACAGAGTTAACTTCTCGAGTCCAAAAACAATTCTAGAGAATAGTTAGTGCTTGTTGCAGTATCCTATGGTCTGAGATATGCCATTTTAAGAAACTGAAGTTGAGCAGTGGTTAGACCTCCACTCCAACTCTCAAGTCCTGCATGAGCTGGATAAAGCATAAAAATAAGTATTTAAAGTTAAGAGGTCTAAAGATACGAATTGAGGAGGAGAAAAATGTTCCATTTTAGTCAGGATGTATTCATACAGCTTTCATTCTAATTCTGTGCATTATTAGCTTTGTGCACTTGCCTTCACATTTCCATGAAGTGCCATGTGCACACTTAGCATGAAGGTTTCTGTAAATGCTCCATACTGCTACTTGCCTAGACATTTTCTGGCAAACAAGAGTTGCTTCCTTCTGTGGCATTTCCCTCCCCTACTACTGTTTGCTGTAAGTTTTAATCCAGTTAGAAATTGAGCAGAGCAGATTGGGCAGTGTTGCATCTGATGTGCTTTATATTGCTTAACTTCTGATTATTTGAAGCTGTCATTAATGACTGTTAAGAGGTTTTTGTTCCTTGAGTGGTAAGGGCGTGGAATGCCCTACCTGCTAATGTAGTCAACTCAGCCACATACGGGAGATTTAAAACAATCCTTAGATAAGCACTTGGATGATTTTGGAATAGCGTAAGGTGATGAGCTGCAAATATTTCACAGGTTGGCGCAACATCGAGGGCCTGTTCTGCGTTGTATTGTTCCAAGTTCTAGGGCAGGTGCAAATTTTAGATTTGGTAAAAATTAAAGAAAGCTAGAAATCATATCTGTTCTCCTTGTTTAAAAATAGCCCCTTTTTAAACAAAACCCAAAATCTGTGCAAAGGAAATGCTTTTAAAGTTGATTCTGTGTTACAAATTTGGAGAATCTCTTCTACCAAGATAAGCAGTTGCTCATTTTAATTCCCTCTACTGCAGCTTGCTTTGAGAGGGAACAGAATGTCTAGAGCTAAGTCACCACTCTGTGAATAACTAATATTGTTAAAATGTTTCACAGTAAATATAAGGAGTTTGATATTTGGATAATGCATGCTAACTTAACTTTGTTAAACAGTTTTACTATCATTATACATAATATCATTCCTGGTCTGGGACAAGATTATGCAATGCATTTAGTGCATTTGTACAGAATAGTTAAGAGCTATGTAAAATGAATTTCCAATCAGTGCACTATGAATACATTTATTATCAGGCTACTGTAATGGCATACTTCGATATTACATCAATGTTGCATATTCCTGTCAATTGCGTATTATGTTAGATTTTTTGTGACTTACAACTAAAACAGATTGCACCGTAATATTATGACTGGCTAGCTTTCTAGTTCCTTTAATATTAATAAATTTTATGTTGGGTTAATTATATTTGTTGTTGATGGACATAGAGTATCTATTATAGTTTCTCAAGTTAAACGATGCCCGTACTTTGTGACAGCTGATAAAGAATTAATTTCCATTTAAAATTCCCTTGCTAGCTAAATCTATTCGAGCGTGATATGGAAATGTTATTTTCTGCATGTTCTCTAAGGCTATAGTCAGATGTCATTTTTACTTTGCTATCTTAATGGAAGTAATCTCAGCCCTGCTGGGTTCTTTGACATTTTTTGAATCGAATCATTGCTCTTACTGATCAAACAAGCACTTGGATGAAAATGGCATCTTTTCTCTGTTATGATAATGTATGAGTTGAAGGAAATGCTTGCAGTTAGAATTTGGCAGTAAATAAAAAGCTGCTATATAGAAATCCAAGTATAACTTGCAGTATCTGGCTGACAGGAAATTCACATTTCATGATGTAGTCGAGCAAAGAAAGTTGGGTGTGGGGTTCTCAAATGGGCAAGTGATTTCTTCCTAACATTGATATTTCTGTTTCTCTGAACTAAAAGAAATTGGAGATAAAAATGCCATAATATTTTTCATGGATCACATTGACTGCACATATTCATCATACAGATTTACAATGATATAAATTCCTGTATCTAACATGTATTTAACTCACTGCGTCCAGTCATGTTTTTACTGCAATTGAAAGCAAAACAATTTTTGTATTGTTGGGAATGATATATTTCAGGGCAATGGGGGAAAAATTGGAATTTTTGTACTATTTGGACAAGTGTTCTCCTATGTGATTTCTTGGAAGTGATGTCAGCAATTTAATATGCTGTGGTTTAGCTGCTTTGTACTGGAAATCCAATGACTTTGAACAAACAGTTAAGCATCGTCTTCAAGGAGAAAAAGATTGGGTTTGTTACTGCAATTATTGGATCAAAACCTATTTTTAAGAGGACAGTGGGTCTTTGTGCTCATAATTGTCTAGCAACCCTTTCCATACTTTATGTTGTGCAATCCTAGCAGATGGAGACTAAAGAAGACACCCTTAAAGCTACAAGTCTCTTATTTCTGCCTACCTAGCCGGCCTAAAATGGTAGACTGCAGCCAATTTTCAATAACGCCAATCGAAGGTGATTGGAATCAGCTGGATTTTCTTTTTCTTTTTTTTGCATTTTCTTTTCTTTTTTCTTTTTTCTTTTTTCTTCTTTCCTACACTACTGCCATTCAGCAGTAGTGCTTATTTTCCCCAGCAACCATATTGTGTGTGTATAGGTGCAAGACACAGTGAAAACACCAGGTATAAATAACTTTATTAATATTCCACAACCAGAAAAAAAAACCCATGTGGCCAAGGAACTTTGCCGAGCAGAGTCCCGTGGGGGCAATGCCTTTGTGAAAGAAGATGTGAAGGGATCAAATTAAAATAGAGTTGGGCAGGAAATAAAACGTTCCATTCCCCGTGGTGCCTACTTCTCTGTAAAGGCATCGAGAGTGTTGGTGGACACCACATGCTTTTTCTCTATGGACACCCGGGCTCAAACAAAGCTATGGAATAGGGGCAGGCAGTCAGCCATAATGACCCCCTCCACGGCCTGACGGAGCTGGACGTTTATCATCAAGATACAGCTATCAGTAATTTAACTTAATAGAAAATTCAGCTGATATAAAAAGTTGTCATTTGCATCTCTTGTCCCACAGAGATTATTTTTCCACTGTCGCTTTTTAATAAATTATCATTCCTGCAGATACTGGCCTTTTTTATGTTGTGTCCATGTGCTTGTAAGTGGGATTAAGGGGTTGTATAGCTGAAAATGTGTTGCTGGAAAAGCGCAGCAGGTCAGGCAGCATCCAAGGAACAGGAGAATCGACATTTCGGGCATAAGCCCTTCTTCAGGAATCAAGGGGTTGTATATCATAGCTTAGGTGTGAACCAGTTTTTCACTTCCTTTAAAAAGAAGTTTGTTCATAAACAGACTATTGTGAGTTCATTCAAGAAGCCTGCAGAACTTTTTTTTATTTTGATGTGTACTAAAGAGCTAGCCATTTTGGTGAATGACCCAACACTTCTACACTAATAGGCCAACTGGTTGATTGGTGGGGCTTGATTATTAGCAGATTTCTCCGACACTGTTGTAGGACTACTTGTTTGAAATTGAGCATTATTGGCAGAACATTGCTAGATAGGTTAACATTTATTATTCGTTCCTAAAAGCCAGTGATAAGATGCTGGGAGACGCATTCTTGAAATATTACAGTTACTGTGATTTGGGTATATTCACCGTGCTGTAGGAAGGGAATTCCAGGACTTTGACTTAGCAGCAGTGAAGGAATGGCAATACACTTCTGAGTCTGGATGGTGTATGCCTTGGAGAAGTTGTAGGTATTGATGTTCTGACGTATCTGCTATGCTTGATTTCCTGGGTAGTATAGGACACAGGTTTCGAAACTACTGTTGAAAGAATTTGATGAATTCACCAACCCTGCATCATGTACACACTACTCACCATGGAAGTTTATGTCGGAAGAGTGATGAAGTTGTAACACTCAAATGGGTTGATTTTCCTTGGATGGTGCCATGTTTCTGGAGTGTCTTTGGAGCAGAAATCATATCGTCTGTGTCATATCAGTTACTCAATTAATCACTGCAGAGTTCCTAGATTCTGACCAGCTCTGACAACTACGGTCTTTAGATGATTTGATTAATATGTTTCTGGTCAATGCTGATTCTCACAATGTCAATATTGGAGGACTCCATTAAAGTAATGCCATTGAACATCAAAGGAAGGTGTTTAAATTCTGTCTTGTTGGAGATTGTCATTGTCCTATTGGAGATTGGCAGTTGCAGTGCAAAGGTTGCCTATGTTGGTATTTTAATGCTCCTAAATGTAAAGGAACAAAATTCCCAGCACCCTCTTGGAACTTCTGAAATTGTGGTAGAGATATTGTTCATTCCATGCAGTTGCAGTGAAAATTGGGCCATACGAGTATAATTGTTACCTAACTTTAATCTAGATCATGGACTATAAAACAAAACTGGTTTATAACTGGTCTTGGCTCAGAACATTTGCTACATCTGCTCTTTTAGAGCAATTCTCATTTCTAAAATTATTAGGAATGCCTCTTCCTTAACTAATTTTTAAATGTTTATTTCCAAGATTAATTCTTTCTGGTATCTGTCGTCTTTATCTTCCTGTGCTTAAAATAATTTGAGGTAGGGTATTTGTCTACTTTAATATTCTCCAATTCTCAAGTACACAAAAGACTGTCTTTAGATCTATGACCTTCCCCACTTTGATCATCACAATACTCACCATATCTGTTTATAAAAGCCCTGATATTTCTTTCTTGTTTTAGCCAATAATTTTCATCTTTACTCCATCTTGCATTCATCTATACTTTTGTATATTATTCTCTTTTAGGCTTATAACCTAACCTTCAACTCTTGCTCAAATCTGTCTCTATGAAATTCTAATTTTTTTGCATCTATCCTGTTTATTCTGGATGTAGGTTGGCTTGCTGAGCTAGAAGGCTCAGTGAGCAAACCTACATCCAGAACCTCAACCTGAGCTACAAATCTTCTCAAAACTCGCTATCCTGTTTATCCTAATCAGTATGTGCTTTAACTTGATTCATTCTTTATTTAGATATCTCCTACTTCTGGTTTGCAGTTTGCACTTGTGTTTCAGATCTAAGTTTTTGGTGTTAAGACATTCTTTTGTGTTCTCTTGTTTTTTTAAATAATCATCATAGGAAATGTGCTGAGGTTTGCATGATTTCCATTCTTAGTGTTTTTCGTTGAAATGACTGTACAACTTGGAACTGCTGTATTATCCTGTGCGGTTAAACTTTTAAAAAAAATAACGGTTTGAAGTATTGCTTGAGATTTGCAAAATAACTTAAAAAGTCATTCAATGATGTAGAACTTGAGCTTGCTGCAAGAAGATACATTTTGTCAAAGTTTTCCATCTTGCACTCATCAGGAAAATCCACAAGAATAACCAATTCAAAGGAAAAGCCAACATTTATACTATTTGAGAGGAAAGTAATAATTGATTGTTAATTGGACTCTGATTGATAGTGTTATTTGGAAGTACAAGCTCTCGGAGCTCCGAAAGCTTGTATTTCTAAATAAACCTGTTGGATGAAAACCTGGTGTTGTGTGATTTTTAACTTTGTCCACCCCATTTCAACACTGGCACCTCCACACCTGATTGATAGTGACATTGCTGTAGAGATTGCATGTGTCTTTTCTCATCACATTTATTTTGGTGCACACAGAACAAAACCCTAAAGTTATATATTGATGTTATTCTGTTACTTATCTGGTAATAACATGTCAAATCTCTCAAAGAAACTAAGTTATAGCCAGTCTGGTTTAAATAGGGATGTTTTCAGAATAATTTAGTCCTTTTTTGCCTCGTGAGGATACTCTGTGTAGGATCTGGTCTTTGTAGCCAAGTCCTCTTCATGTCACACATGATACCATACTGTATAATATATTTTGGTTATGCCTTTTAATCTTGCCTTGAAAGTTGCCATTACAATGGACTTAATTTGCTTTTGACTGAAGAAAAGCTTGTTTTTTTGTTTGGTGAGTTGGAATGTTGGTGGACATATCTAAACATCTTCAAATGCGAGGAATATGGCAGGTGCAGAATTGCAGCAAGTTGAGGGGGGATGTTTCGATTTACTTTTGCTCTTGCTTTTGTCCAGGACTGAAGTCCTTTGGATTAGGGTACCTTATACAAAGGAACTTAATGCTGTTAACTGGATGTTTTTTCAGTGTCTTGCATCATCCATGAGCTTGAGGATACAACTCCTCAACAGTGGCTTTATATTACTCTGTGAAGCTTCATAGCTGATTAGTGACTGAGGCAAGTGATTGACTTGTGCTTTTTGCTGTAATTAATGCTGGTATTGAGTCTTAGACTATGAACAAGGAGACACAAATGTCAAGGTACTTGAATTGCTTTTTTGGGAATTGCCTTTTGCTCAGATCATTTACAGGACTTTTTCATTATCCTTCCAGCATCTGAAATGAAAAATCATGCACACTGGTAATATGGTGAACACAGAAGCTGAGCTATGACTATACACTTTGTTAAATCTAAATGTGAACAAGAAAACCTCCTGCTGAAACTGTACCTCTTTCACTTGATGAATCAGTGCTCCTTAATGTTGAGCAACACTTGGAATAAGCACTGAGGGTAGCAAGAGCACAGAGTTTATTTTGGCTTGGACAGTCCAGTATTTGTCATCAAGCATGATTCAGCCTCACCACTGTTGACTGAGTCTTGAACGATTTAGCTGCCAAACTGGACTTGCAACACCTAGGGAAAGGTGTTTCAAAATATTAAAAACAAACCTATTTAATGTTCTTGCTAATCTAATTGTCACAGCTCCAGTCTGTCAATAGCATGTTCGTAAGAATAACTATCATACCATGTGGAAACAATTTCATATCTTCATACTAAGGTCACTCAAACAATGTACTGTTTGACTATACCATCATGAGGATGGGATAGCCTCAGAGCAGAATGAGCAACTCAAAGCTGGGCATCCTAGAGTCACTGGAGGCCATGATCAGTGACAGATTTGTATTGAATCACAATCTGTAACCATACTTCCTGGCATGCCCCTCACTCTACCATTACCATCAAGCCTTTGTTCATTGGGGAACCTGGAAGAGTGTGTCACAAAGAGGAATATCTAAAAATGAGGTGCTAACCTGGTTAAGCTATGGCACAAGCCTGTATGAATGCAAAAGACAATAGAGTTCACAACCAATGGATCAGATCAGAACCCTACAGTTTTGCCATATGTCACAGATAACAAGAAAAGGTGATTCAACAATTAGTCACATTTATATATTGTTCCTAATCTAACTTCTGAAATTAGTTTACAGAGGCATTATAGAACAAAATGGCACAGCATCACAAAAAGCCATTATGGCAGAAAACAAACTTGGTCAATTCAATTTGGAGGAGGAATGAAAGGCAGAAAGGCCAAGGGATGAATTTACAGAGTTTCAGGCCTTGGCAGAGAAAGGCACATCCACCAATCATGGAGTGATTACAGTTGTAGATCTTCGTGGGGCCAGAAATAGAGGATCACTGATAGCTCAGCAGATTGTGGACCTTATTGGTGATAACAAAGATCGGGAGAGTTGGGGCCATTTGAAAAAAGGGACATGAATTTTAAAATTGAGGCATTTTCACTTGACAGCAGTGTAGATCAAAAAACATATAGGTAAATCAGGAATAGGACTTGATGTGAAGTACCACTTGGGCAGCAGAGATTTGGATGACAGGTTTACAGATGGTAGATGGTAGACCACAGGTACAGATGGTAGCACTGAGAAGTGCTTTGGAATAACAGTGCTTTGACGTAACAAAAGACACGGATAAGAGCTTTAGTAGTAGCTGAGGTCAGGGAGGATAGGCTTTATGAACATTCTCATATTCATTTGAGTGCAGAGATGTTATTACACTGCTGTGGAACTGGTGGGACTTGAACAGAGCCTCTGGCTCAGAGGTTGGGGCACTTGCTACTTCCCTCCTAGTTTCTCAGGGTATGTACTTTGAATCAACCTGCTTAAATATGAGAGGACACATCTCTGGAACATGTAAGGTTTGAACTCAGGCCTCCTGGACACTATCACTGCACCACAAGAGCCCAATAATTCTTCAGGGTAGATACCTTTGAATTAACCTATTCAGAATATTATTATACACCTCTGGAGCAGTCGCTACTTGAATCTGGCCCTTCTCGTTCAGAGATGGGAATACTATTGCAGATCCACAAAAGCTCCGGCATATGAGTGCATAAGTCAAAGCTTAAGTACTTACAACCATCTTCAATTAGAAGTGCAATGTGGACAGTAAGAATTCTGAGTATATTTGATCCAAACAATGCTGAACTGTTGAGCTCCAGAACTGGCTACACCTCTAGCTAAACTGTTCGAGTTCAGCTACAGCGCTGGCATCTATCAATTAAAGTTGAAATTGCATAGCTAGGTTGAGTTAGGATAAAATATTATCAACCTGAAACTTTAACTCTGTTTCTCTTCAGATGTTGCCAGCCTTGCTAAATATTTCCAGCATTTTGTTCATGTTTTTAGATTTCCAACATCTACAATCATCTCATTCTGCCAGGTAGTGATATCTCCAACAAGAGTGAATTATCCACATCCACTTGACCTTCAATGGTATTAACTTTACAGAATCTTAAATTTACATATTGCATCTGGGACACACTGAGCAGATTTAACTCCATCTGCCACAAAAAATATTATTGATAAAGTGTGGCACTGGAAAAAGCATAGCAGGTTAGGCAGCTTCGGAGAGCAGAGGAGTTTCAAGCAAGTCCCTTCATCAGGACTGCATTTAAAATATTGTGACGAGCATACTAAAGGTGAGAATTCTGTGACAGTTGATTCACCTCCTAATTTCCCCAAAGTCTTTTGACTATTGACAAGACCCATTAACAAGGTTAGGATGGATACTTTCCACTTGTCCAGGTGAGTGCAGCTCCTATAACATTTGGGAAGTTTGACATTTAATTGGAACCCAACGAAAAATTTTAAGTGTTCTCTTGTTCCATTTTGGCACAACATGACAGCCCAGTGTCCCATCTTGAAGATTTACTGGAACAACTTGCTGAAGTTTCTAACAGCACTTTGCAAGCCTACAACCTGTACTACTTCGAATAAAATGAACAGCAGACACATGCACTTCCAAGCCCATCTCCCAATCCTGTCATCCATGAAGTCACCCTTTGTTCTGTCTTGGAAGTATGCTTCCTTTCCCTCACTGGCACTGGATCAAGGTTTGAGAACTTGGTTCCTAACAGAAGTGCAGGTATACCTTTGCAGCATGGATTACAGGGCAATCATGCGACATTCATGAATTAAAGAAAGAGGGAGTTCACTATTGTAAATGCCAAGTTTGGATAATTGGTAATTTGAGGGACTGTATCCTGCCCCAAGTACGTGTAAGTTATCTTTTGTCACTGTTTTAAGACAAGTAGGGTAGTTATCCCAAGTAAACTGACTAACACACATGAATCAATTTTACTAAACTATAAAGACCTTATGTGACTTAATGATTGGTAAATTGATTGATTTTTTATTTGCATAACTTTAATAATGAAGTACTTTTTTCTCTAAATGGAATACCCCAAACGCAAGTACACTGGTTTCTATCATCATCTGCTCTTCTCCTTCTCTCCTCCTTGCCTCGCATCCTCTCTCTTGTGATTCATCTCCCTGGTCTCTCCTCCCCTTGCCTTTCTGGCTCTTCGCTGTCCCCTCCATTGCCTCTCCTCCCCTCACCTTCTAGGCCTCCTCTCATTATTGCACTGTCACCTCACTGCACCTTTCCTCCCCTCATCTCTCAGCCTTCTCCTCCCTTAACCCCTTCACCCTCTGTCATCAATTTCTGTTACCTCGTTCTTTTCCCCTTGCCTCACTGCACTATTTTCATTCTCCTCATCTCATTTTATTCCTCCTTGACCCTTTCTTCAAGCCACTCACTCGTCCTTCTACTGCCCCTTGCCCAAACTCTCACTTTTCCCATTCTTGTCTACCCTTGTTGTGCCTCAACTCATCGTTTATTGCCTTTAGCTCTTGTCTTCCTTGGCAGGCCTTCTGTTCCCTCACTGCTTCCTACTTCGTCTTACCGATCTGCTTCACCGTGCCCTACCTCTTCCTCTCCCCTCTCCTCTCCTTGAGCTTATCCTGTCCTCTCCTGTCTCCCTTCTTCTATACAGGCCCCATACAGGTGAGATCTGATTAAAATAGTCTAACTTGATGTGGTGCCAAGATGATAATTCTTCAAACATCCTTGTCATGATTGCCTTATTTATCACTGTCCAGAAGGTTTCTCTTGACTTTTATTTGCGTGGCAGTCATATGGAATAATTGACATACTTGGCAAGCATTATTATCTTAGTGTGACAGATAGAGGGGTACTTAGGTGCTCATAGTTGATCGCAAAATTAGATAATTGAGCTACCAACATATGCTGCGATACAATACTTTGCTAATATTTAATTGTGTGTGGAAGATGACTAATGAGAGAATTTCACAGAGAGCAAGTGAGAATGATTGTGATGTATTTTACAAAATTCCCTCGAGATTAGGGTTATGACCCATTGACTGTAGTCGATCTAGTGTCGAGTGGCATCATATCTGCACTGACATTATTCAACTTGATGTGGAATAAAAAGCCCCTCAATCCCACATGAGAAAAGCCAAATACTATCACACTTCATTTATCCATTGATTAAAAGCTGAAATTGTCTGCATTGATACCATGACCCTACACTTTATATGTGACATCATTTAAAGCCTTTGTTACTGAACATCTGGCTATTTTCAAAACAAAGCTAGCTTGTAGTGTCCTGCTGTGTATATTTTTCAAAACTTTTTACTGCAAATGAATTTTCAGTATGTGGTCGAAAATTGGCTTAATTGTGCGTTAAAGATTTGAAAAGATATTGATCTAGTTGAGTGTGATGTTGCTCAGAAGAGATGAGAAGCATATACATGAATTGGAATAGTTTGAAGAATTAAAAGGGAGAACATATATTATTATGGGCCCAATCTTATCTAAGGAAGTCACAAAGCCCTCCATAGCTAATAAAATACTTTCAAGTAGTTAAACTGTTGTCATTTAGCTCCTTTAATATCCTATTGTGAGGCTGTGTTGTTGGTTTCTTTTAAGATCATGATGAAAGACAGCTATGTCATTCTTTGCTGTAATAGTTTTGTAGAAGATTCAGTTTATGAGCACATAAAAACATTGATGGCCATAGTCTTTATGGCCAACTTTTTTTTTAAAGTTGCTAACAGTTGATATCTAACACTGAATCAGGTATATCACTTAAACTTGATGAATATACTGAATTATTCTGATTTTGATTCATCCATGCCATCAAATATTGCATGTAAAACCAAAGCCTCGAGCATGCATCTTGTATGAGACGTTTTTCCTGAGAAGATATGTCCATGTATCAAATCTGCACACTTAAATTGTAATGTGTTCTTGATTGACATTTAAATTCCACAAAAAAAGTATTTTCAATGCTCAAAAAAGATTCTAATGTCATGTTTTTTAGCTTTAAGCAATTCGAAGTGAAGGTCAAAGAATAAATTTGCATACTATTGAAATTTATCTTGTTTTGGTCTTCCTATAGAAGAGTAATAATTGAATAGCTTAATGGCTAGAATGTTAATGGAAGGTAAAGGCATAACAATCAAATCTTGCTAAATGTTATTTTTTTCCACAAAGTCAGCATGGTAGTTGGCAGTCAGTTGGAACTTTAATTTCTTTGCATCATTTGGCAGAAAACAATTTTTGTTGTTAACGATAGGGCTTGGATTGTGTTGGGAATTCAAATACAGAATCTTATTAAATTCTAGCCTTTACAAGCAAATTTGCTTCACTCTTCCTGTGAAATACATTTAATAAATTGTATTTATGTTTAACAGACTATCTCATTTTAAATGTTGAGTGCTATTTAAATGTTTGACAGTTTATCAATGTATATACACAACATATTTTTGCATTATCTTCAGTAAGTAAAGTGCCTACATTGTAAAACTAAATGAACACAGCAATAATTCAAGTTCTTGGATGGTTGAAAATATTAAATGCTTAGCACTTTCTGGTCTTCTAAATTTTTTCAAAGTTACACAATTACAATACTGATTTTATTTTGGAAGAAGAAAATTGGATTGCTTTATGTTATCTCTGGAGACCTCTTTCCATTAATTTTAATTTTTTTCAAGCTCGTACTTTAGTATTTTGTATCCCAAATTGTTATGAGGAGAACAATTTGTATCCCAAATTGTTATGTGGGCGGCACGGTGGCACAGTGGTTAGCACTGCTGCCTCACAGCGCCAGAGACCCGGGTTCAATTCCCGCCTCAGGCGACTGACTGTGTGGAGTTTGCATATTCTCCCCATGTCTGCGTGGGTTTCCTCCTGGTGCTCCGGTTTCCTCCCACAGTCCAAAGATGTGCTGGTCAGGTGAATTGGCCATGCTAAATTGCCCGTAGTGTTAGGTAAAAGGGGTAAATGTAGGGGTATGGGTGGGTTGCGCTTCGGCGGGGCGGTGTGGACTTGTTGGGCCGAAGGGCCTGTTTCCACACTGTAAGTAATCTAATCTAATCTAAAAAAAAATTAAAAAGTACAGAGCTAATTTGATTTTCGTCTTTCCCAGGTGATGTTTTTGAATGTTAGGATATTTAATGAATCACTGTTCCTTTTTTTCTTGGTTTTCTCTTTCACCCCTTTTCTCCCCCCTTTACAAGGTGCTTATCTTTCCTTGAAATATGGTTCCCAGGGTGATGGCAGCCCTTAAGAACCTAGTCAAATAACCACTACTTGAAGTTACATGATGGTTGTCAGTATATTGAAACATGGGAAGCATGTTACTTTTGTATTGTCTAATGTGGAATTTGGAGGAGGAGTAATTAGAAATAGGATACTCTAGAGAAGTTTCTCCCCTGCAGTCCAGGATTGTTGAGGCTAATTGAAGTACCTCAGTCATTATTAATTGTATATACTAGTGGATATTTAAGGTCTAAAAAGCCATTGTTTTTATTCTATGTTAATTGCCTATTTACTTACTTTATCTGAATGGTGTGGGATTTAACTTTATTTGTGTTTTGTGTATTTGTTTTGAATGGTTCACTTTCTCTTATCCAATGTTAAAATATTCTTGAAGGATTTCAGACAGTGTTTTTTTGTTAAGGTTATGTTTGCTTCTTGAACTATATTTTACTATAGCTAATATTATCGAAAACAAAGCTTCTGTTAGAACACTCTGTAATTATGGGCCCTTCTATTCACCATTAGAAACCTTAATAGTAAACCAGATGGAGATAACAAAGAAGTAGATCCTAGAAATTGAGAGACAAATGTAAAAATTGGTATTAGAAGAGGAATGAGTTAGAAAATGGAAAGGAGGATGGTGAATAATTTGTGGTTTCTCCAATAAAGGGAAAATACAATTTTCAGTCAGCAGATGCCAGGCTGAACATGTACACATGGCAACAAAACAAATGTATTTGACTTGTAAACCACTGTTTCAAACCTTGTATATAAGATAATTATATTCATGTGGTCAGTTTTTGACAACACATTATGTGTTAGATATCATGGCACAGGACGATCTCCTCATCTCAGCAATTATTCTGGTGGACTTTTGGACTCCCTCCACAGAGAGTGCTTGGATATGGACTTCAAAACTATATACAGTACTTAAGATGTAGCCTCACAAAAGAACTGTATAGTATGATAAGTCTTCCTTCCTCTTATACATCAATCCCTTTGAAATATAGGCCAATACAATTTTTCTTTCAAATTACTTGGATTTTAACTTTCCATGATTTGGCCGAGGGCACCCAGCTCTCTTTGTTTTCCAAATTTGCACCATTTAATAAGTACTTTTCTCTTTTTCCTTCCAAAATAATCCCCCAAATTATGTTATTTCAGCAGTGTGCTTTCCAACAAGATAAATTAGATTTACCCTTGCAACCTCTCAGAGCTATTGTTCTCACTCAACTTTGTTTCATTAACAAACATGGGTACTTATCCTTGGTCCGACATCTGAGCAATAGATAATGGATTGTAAATAATTGACAGCCTTGCAGTGATTCTGTTTACATCCTATGAATTCATAAAATACCTATTAATTCATATTCTTCATTTTATGTCCATCAATTAACTCTCAGTCAGCTGTGGCACATTTCCATGCATAACTTGGACAGAATGATGTGTGGAAGTCAGCTCTCGGCCAAGTGTTTCAATCGTTGTAAGTATGGTTCTCAATCTACCAGGACTTTCCAATTTGAGCAATCTGACAAATAAATCAACTGATATCATGAGATTTTATTTTTGCTGTCTATTGCCTTTAAACTCTGCATTCATAATGATGTTTCCTGCTGTAAGATGTAGGGAGGAGTAGAAAAGATTGACCTAACTAAGACTTAACATCATCAGTGCTGCTTCCCCCTCTCATCTGGATTTGGAAAAATTAATCAATTGCGCTTCCAACTTCCACCCTGTCCTCACTTTCTCCATGTTCATCTCACACTTCTCCCTTCTCTTCCTTGACATCTCTGCTTCCTTTTCTGGAGATAGGTTGGCCACCAATATCCACTAGAAACCCACTGAATTCAACAGTTACCTTGACTATACACACTCTCACCCTGCTTCCTGCAAAGACTGTATTTCATTCTCTCAGTTACTCTGCTTCCATCGCATCTGTTCTGATGATGCCAACTTTGACGAGGGAACCTCCAAAATGTCCACCTCCTTCTTCAACTGACTATTTCCTGTCACTTTGGTTGACAGAGCCCTCAGCTGTGTCTGACTGATTTCCTGCACTTCAGCCTTCAGCACCTCTCTTCCCTCCCACAAAAGCGATAGGGGCTCCCTTGTCTTCTTTTACCATCCCACTAGCATCATTGTCAAAGGATCATCAGCCATGATTTCTGCCACCTCCAGCGGAGTGCCACCATGAGATACGTTTTCCCCTGCCCTCTCCTCCCTTGTCTGACTTCTGCAGGGACTGTTCACTCCAGGACACCCTGATTTCACTCCTGTTGCACTCAACATTTCCCTACCACCATCCATGCAATCGCAGAAAGTGTAACAGCTGCCTCCTTACTTCCTCCCTCCTATTGTATTCGCTCTCAAAATGTAGTCTCATCTACTTTGGGGGATGAAGCACAGTCTGGACGACTGCTTTGCAGAACATTCACATTCTGTCCATAAAAATGACTGAGCTTACGATTGCCTGCTATTTCAACACAATACTGTATTCCTGACCAAAATCTCTCTCTCTAGCTGCAGAGTTTCAGTGGAACGACAGTACTCCAGCAAAGCTTAATGCAAGCTGGAAGAACAACATATCATTTTCCACTTGGAAACCATGTAACCTTCTGGACTCAATACCAAGTACAATAATTTTATGGCTTGACCACCTTCTCCCATGTCCTTATCCGAACTCCCACACACTAGGCATTGTCATCACAGGGGCTGCTACCATTAAACAATATTGTCAGGCAATATCAGTCCCCGTTTGCAGTTATTCATTCTCTCAGGCTGACCTTGTCTGCTAACTGTTTTTCTCCCTCTCTAGACTCTATCTCCACCTATCATTTACTCCCCCCCCCCCCCCACCCCCACCCCCACCCAACATATTACCAACTTTTTCCCAGCTATAATCAATTCTCCAGAAGCATCACTGGACTCATTGCTAACTCTGCTTTCTCTGTACAAATACTACCAGGCCTGCTGAGTTTCTCCAGCAATTGGTTTTGTTTTCAACTTTATAGAGTGTCTAATATCATAGAGTTAACAGGTTTATTGTATTCCCAAAGATTTATACGTGAATTCCCGAAATGTTCAGCTGCAAGGCTGTCATGTGATTATGTTAATTTGATGCAAAGATTGTACATACAACTTTATTGCTGTCTGGATTTTTATTGCCTTTCCCTCAATGTCCTTGTATACCTTTGCTATTTTAAACAAATTAATTAAAAAGAGCAAATTACATGGATCATGAAACTCTTACTGCCTGTTTGAATAAGAGCAGGATTATTGCCTTCTGCCAAACCTCAGAATATGGAAATGTGTTGGCTCAGCCAGCGACCCCAATTTTTTTTATACAGACAATATGAACAAACAGTTGCATTAAAAATAACACCAGGATAGCATCATCTTGCTTTCGTGGTTGTATATCTGGAATAGATTATCATTAGTTAGATGACAGCCAAGTACTTGATGGAAAATCATACTCTTTTCTTATCTGCTTTAAGTCCCTCTAATGGACCTGCAGATTCTTCCAAATTGGCTGGCTTCACTTGTTAAAGCAAGTGTATGAATTTTTTTTATCCTTTGTTTAAACTACACAGTTTGGCAAAACTTTTTACCTGTAGAACTGAGCAAGTTGGTTTGCTTGTATAGAATCCTGGTCTGTATAGCCCCTTTCTGCTGTTTTTCTCAGGGCTAATGCAGATGGCCAGAAATATGCTTGGAAGGTGTTAGACTATAATCCTTACCAAAATCTTTCCTTAGGTAAGAACATGGGTAAATTTAAGATTATATTCATGAAAATAAGATTGATTCAGTTCAAGAAGGTTCTGTGCTAGGTCTCTTGAAGTTTAGTCCTATTTGAACTCCAGCAATGAGTATGAAGCAAAGCTTCATCAAGCAGCAGGAACCCAATCATCACTTGCAGTCTGACAAATGCTGGGAGACTTATTTCCTACTTTTGGCACATAGTATTTACAACTGAAATATCTGGGACGTTTATGGCCTTTCTGTCATTGACCCCAAATGGAAAACCACGGTCATGATCCCCAAAGACAGAAATAGTCACTATGCCTTACCATGTATAATTTTATATGTAATTCATGTTTCAGGAAAATTAAAGATGTATATATGGTATATGTAATATCTGTAGCCTTTGTAAGAGGTTCCATTATGTATATTTTAAAATAATGTTTAGAAAAAGGCACATTTACTCAAAATTGTTTCTGTTGCTTCATCGTTAGAATTTGTAAGAAACACCAAAGTAAAGCAACATCTAAACTGTATGACAGAGGGCTGTTCATTGGTTGGCAAGTTGACTAATTGGTAGGAATGTTGTTGTAGACTGTACACCTTTTAACTGACTGATGATTAACTGCCAAGCATTATAAAAAAATTAAAAAGGCAGCTTGACCTTGATTAGTTATCTTGAAAAATGAATCAAATAATAACTGTCACCTATTTTATTGCACTGAGACAGGCACATGATGTACAAAATAAAAACCCAAAGAACTACCTTTGCTGTAAATCAGAAGCAAAATCAGAAATTGCTGGAAAAGCTCAGCATGTCTGGCAGCATCTGTGGAGAGAAATCAGAGTTAACATTTCAGGTCAAATGACCCTTCCTCACAACTGGTAGTAGCTAGGAAAATGGCAGTTTGTATGCAGAAGATAGGGTGGGGAGAAGGGGTAAGGGGTAAATGATAGGTGGGGATAGAGCCCAAAGACATCAACGAGTAGTGAGACAAAGGAGTGGATAATGAACTGGCTCGGAGGTGAATTGCTGTTAATGAGGACTGTTAATAATGGGTGGTAAAAGCAGGCCGGGTGATAACAAGTCCTGATCGTGAGGAGTGGGTCAAGGACATGGAAGAGCTCAAACCTTAAAAGTTATTTCAAGCCACTTCAACACACCACCTCTGTTTCCTGGCTGACATCTCTGTCTCAGGCTTTCTGCAGTGCTCCAGCAGTACACCGCAAGCTGGAAGAACAGCACCCAATTTTCTGCCTGGGTACCCTGCAGCCTTTCAGACTCGATATCGAGTTCAATAACTTCAGGGCTTGAGCTCTCCCGTGCCTTTACCCCAACAACCCCACAACCAGGCCTTGTTATCACATAGCCTGCTATTACACACCACCCATTGTTAGACACTAACAGCCCCCATTAACAGCTATTCACCCTCCTAGCTAGATATTTATCCATTCCTTTATTTGTCTAAGTGCTCTTCTGTCTCTTTGGGCTCTATTCCCACCTATTATTTACTGCTTAACCCCTCCCCCCACCCTATCTTCTGAATATAAAACAATATTTTCTCAGCTACCATCAGTTCTAAGGAAGGGTCACTCGACCCAAAACATTAACTCTGATTTCTCTCCACAAATGCTGCCAGACCTACTGAGCTATACCAGTAATTTCTATTTTTGTTCCACACTATATACACGTTCTTTCTGTCTCCAAAGAACAAGTATATTAATCCAGTATACAAGTGTGCCACACTGTGAGCTTGATTGACAATCCTAAATTGATTGTCAGCATAATTTAGAACTATGCAGCGAAAAATATCCAATTGTGGAAGGCATTGAATGTTTGACATTGACATTGAATTGTGAGATTTGCATGTATGGGTTGTTGGGTACAGTACACTGCACAGTTTTATAAGAATGCGCTTATCTGTTTAACTTTTCAGCACATCATATTACTGGTAGTATGCACGCTATTATTTGTTGCATCAATAAATTGCTTCCAAAATATTTGCATTAACCTCAAGTGACACATTTTCATTTACAACTACTTGCAGAAGAGTAATAACTGATCAATTCGAGCCATCGGGTATTTGATTAAAATAGTTTGCAGTAATTGCCAATTACAGATTGCTAGTTGTTATGATAGTGTATTTAAGATTTGAAAAGCAATAAAAATATCAGTAGAAATGAAACAAATTTTCATTTCATAATTGACATTTATTATTGACTATGTCTGACACCTGCAAGGCCCAAGTCAGAAGTGTGATGACGTATCTTCCACTTGCCTCGGTGATTGCAGCTCCAGTAATGCTCAAGAGATTTTGACACATTTCATGACAGGTTAGTCTATTTGATTCACACCCCATCCAGTATTGTTCTTCCCCACTGGTGCACAATGGCAGCAGTGCATATCATCTCCAAAACACATTGCAAGAACTTTCCAAAGCTCCTTCAACATCACTTTTCAAACCTACGCTCTTCTGTATGCCTGGACAAGGAGGTGCAAGAACACCACCATCTGCAAATGCCCCTCTGAGCCACATATCAACCTGACTTGGAACTATATCTCTGTTCCTTCACTTTCAGTGAATGAAAATCCTGGAGTTCCCTGTCAAACTGCACTGTGGATGTCCCTACAAAGGAACTCACTACCTCCTTCTCCAGTACAATTGGGAGTGTGCAATAAATGCTGGCCTAGCCAGCGATGCCCATAACCTATAAACAAATAATATTAATAGCATTGCTCGTTCCGAGTGCCTTAGTTATGGCAACATATTATACATGCCAACTGCATTTGTTCCTTATACTCCATGGGTTGAGTTTTGTAGGGTCTCAGCGAAGTGAACTTTGGTGAAGTTTGAGGCAGAGTTGGATGAGACGTCTGATGAGATCCATCTCATCATCAGGAGCAAATGACACCATCCTTTATGTTTTCTAAAAACCGTGTGGTGAGTTTTTCACAAGGCACCGGTGTGTTAGCAATTAAGGGGGATTGTTACTTGTTAAGCGCTGTGTTTTGGCCCCAATTCACCACAGTACAATGCAACTTTTTGTCTTACTAAACTATCTAAACAAGCTAGATGTTGAGGAAGCTCAACATGGAAATCAGAATCACTTGTTTGGCCTCTTAGTGCTTTGTTGCTTAGCGTCTGTCTGGATGTTCATACCTTTTTTTAATTCATTTGTGGTATGTGGGTGTTGCTGGCTGACCAGCAATGATTGCCCATCCTTTCTTGTCCTTCAGAAGGTGGTGGTGAGCTGCCTTTTTGAACTGCTGCAATCCATGGGTCATGGGTTAACCACAATGCTATTAGGCTGGGAAGTGACAGTGAAGTAACAGCAATATATTTCCAAGTCAGGATGGTGAGGCTTGGAGGGGAACTTGAAGGAGGTGGTGTTCCCATGTATCTGCTGTCCTAGTCCTTCTGGATGGAAATGATCGTGGGTTTGGAAGATGCTATCTGAGGATCTTTGGTGAACTTCTGCAGTGCATCTTGTAGATAGTACACACTGCTGCTCCTGAGTGTCGATGGTGGAGGGAATGGATGCTTATGGGTGCCTTGCCAATCAAGTGGTCTGCTCTGTCCTGGATGGTGTCAAGCTCCCTGAGTGTTGGTGCCACACTCATCCAAGAAACTGGGGAGTATTCCATCACACTCTGATTTGTGCTTTGTAGATGGTAAACAGGCTTTGGAGAGTCAAAAGGTGAGTTACTCACGGCATTATTCCTAGCCTCTGGCATGCTCTTTTCGCCACTGTTTATGTGGTGAGTCCAGTTAAGTTTCCAGCCAATTATAACCCTCAGGCTGTTGTTAGTGGGGAATTCAGTTATGGTAGCACCATTGAATGTCAAAGGGTGGTGGTTATTGGTGATGATCATAGGCTGGCATTTGTGTAGTGCAAATGTTACTTCCCCTGTCAGCCGAAGTCTGGATATTGCCCAGATCTTGTTGCATTTGAACAGGGACAGCTTCAGTATCTGAGGAGTTGTAATTGTTCTGAATGTTGCGCAATCATTGGCAAATATCCCCACTTCGACCTTATGATGGAGTGAAGGTCATCGGTGAAGCAGCTGAGGGTGGTTGGGCCTATGACACTACCATGAGGAACTTCTGCAGAATGTCCAGGAGCCGAGATGACTGACCTCCAAAAAACTGTACCAACTTCCTATGTGCCAAGTAATGATTCCAACTTCTGGAAAGTTTGCCCCTGATACCTATTGATTTCAGTTTTGCTCAGGCTTCTTGATGCCCCACTCAATGGAATGCAGCCTTCCGTGCTGTACATCTCTATGACACTGTCAAGGGCTGTCACTCTCACCTCACCTCAGGAATTCAGCTCTTTTGTCCATGTTTGAACCATGGCTCTAATGAGGTCAGGAGCTGAGTGCCCCGGGCGGAACCAAACTAGGTGTCACTGAGCAGGTCATTGCTGAGCAGATGCTGCTTGATAGCACTTGTTGATGTCACCTTCCATAACTTTACTGATGATCAAGAGTGGACTATTGAGATGGTAATTGGCTGGTTTGGATTTGTCCTTTTTATGTACAGGACATACCTGAGCAATTTTCCACATTGTCGGAAAATTGCCACTGTTGTAACTGTACTGGAACAGCTTGGCTAGAGGAATGACAAGTTCTCAAGCAGAAGCCTTCGGTACTATCACCAAAATGTTGTCACAGCCTGTAGCTTTTGCAGTATCCAGTGTCTCCAACCATTTCTTTACATTACATGGAATGAATTGATTTAGTTTAAGACTAGTGTCTGTAATACTGGAGACCACTGGATGAGGCCAGGCTGAATCATCCACTTAGCACTTCTGGCTGAAGATTGCTGCGAAAGCTTCAGCATTATCTTTTGCACTGATGTGCTGAGCTCTTCCGTTATTGAGGATGGGGATATTTGTGGAGCTACCCCCTCCAATGAGTTGTTTAATTGTCCACCACCAATCATGATTAGATGTGGCAGGTCTGCAAGCTTAAATCTGATCTGTTGGTTGTGGGATCAGTTAGTGTGGTGCTGGCAAAGCACAGCAGGTCAGGAAGCATCTGAGGAACAGGAAAATCGACGTTTCGGGCAAAAGCCCTTCATTAGTTCCTGATGAACGGCTTTTGCCTGAAATGTCGATTTTCCTGCGCTTCCGTTGCTGCCTGACCTGCTGTGCTTTTCCAGTACCACTCTAATCTTGACTCTAAGCTCCAGCATTTGCAGTACCCACTTCCTCCTGTGGGATCATTTAGCTTTGCCTATCACTTGCTGCTTATGCTGATATGCTGTTTGGCATGCAGGTGTTCCTGTTTAGTGGCTTCACCAGGTTGACACCGCATTTTTGACATATGCCTGATGCTGCTCTGGTGTACTCTCCTGCACTCTTCATTGAATCAGGGTTGATCCCTTCTTGAGTGGAGGACGTGCTGGGCCATGAGTTGCAGATTGTGCTGGAGTACAGTTCTGCTGCTGCTGATGGCATATGGCGTCTCATGGGTGCTCAATCTTGAGTTGCTAGATCTGTCTGGGAAGTCTGTCCCATTTAGATTGGTGATTATGCCACACAACACAATTGAGGTTGTTTTCAATGTGAAGGCGGGACTTCGACTCCACGAGGATTGTACAGTGGTCATTCTTACTGATACTGTCATTCCTGATGAAGGGCTTATGAACAAATCGTCGATTCTTCTGCTTTTTGGATGCTGCCTGACCTGCTGTGCTTTTCCAGCGCAACACTTTTTGATTCTTACTGATACTGTCATTGACAGATACATCTGCAATTGGCAGATTGGTAAGGATGAGATCAAGTATGTTTTTCCCTCTTGGTTCCCTCATCACCTGCTGCAGACCCAGTCAAACAGCTGTGTCCTTTAGGATCCGACCAGCTGAATTGATAGTACTTCTGCCGAGCCACCCTGTAGTCATTGAAATCCCTCAGAGTACATTTTGTGCCCTTGCCAACCTTCACTGCTTGCTGTAGTGTTATTCAATATGGAGGACTTCCGATTCATTAGCTAAAGGAGGATGGTATGTAATAATCAGCAGCTGGTTTCCTTGCCCATGTTTGACCTGAAGCCACTAGACTTCATGAAGTTTGGAGTCTGTGTTGAGGATTCCTTGGGCAACTCCCTCCTGACTTTATGCCACCGTACTGAGTCTGTACTGCTGTTGGGACAGGACATTGCCCAGAGATGGTGATATCTGGGACATTATCTGGAAGATATGTTTCTGTTAATATGACTACGTCAGATTATTGTTGAAGAGTGTGGTGTTGGAAAAGCACAGCCGGTCAGGCAGCATCTGTGGAGCAGGAGAATCGATGTTTCGAGCATAAGCTCCTACTCCTCAGATGCTGCCTGACTAGCTGTGCTTTTCCAGCATCACACTCTTCGACTCTGATCTCCAGCATCTGCAGTGCTCACTTTCTCTCTATGTCAGACTGTTGCTTGACTACTCTGTGAGACAGCTCTCCCAATTTTGGTACTAACCCCCGGATGTTAATGAAGAGGACTTTGCATGGTTGCAGGGCTATTTCTGCCATTATCTTTTCCAGTTTCATTTCTTTGAGATTTTGTAGTGATTAGTACAACTGAATGGCTTGCTAGGCCATTGCAAAGAATAATGCAGTCCAGACCAGGTGAGGATGGTAGATTTCCTTTCTTGAAGGACAAATATTAGTGAATCAGTTGTGTTTTCCTGACAAACAACAATGATTTCAGTGGATTCTTAATTACAAATTTTTAAAAATTGAATTCAGATTCCACCATTTGCATGGCAGGATTTGAACTTGGGTCTCCACAACATTAGATGAGTTTCTAGTTTTATAGTCTAGTGATAGTACCACAAGACCATTGCTTCCCCTTGCTGTTCCAATTAACTTGTTGTCTTTCTGGTCTGCAGTACTTAGTCAAGAGGGCTTATATCCTTCTGGAGGGCAGTGTGCTACATCAATCTCAAACCCGATCCATGGGCCAACAGCTTATATGGCAAACGTGATGAAAGCAAGCAGCCATGTCTCAAAGTCTTTGAGGAGTAGTCCTGACTAAAGTCCATGAAGATAACCATCAGTCAGGGGCAGTGGCATCATAAGCAAAGGCAAGCCTCCAGTACTAGTCCAGGAGATTGGCCATAGACAAACATCTGATTGGGATGTTCTCAATAATGTAGCTCCGTAGCAGCCAAACCAGGCTGGAGGTAGGCCTAATATGATGAGGGAAATATACAGCCACCATTCATAGATCCAGGCACTTCTGGTCACTGGATCAAAGTTCTGCCATAGTCTCCCTAACAGAACTGTGGATGTACCTCTAGCACATAGATTGCAATGGTTCAAGAAGGTGGTTTGCCACTACCTTGTCGAGGGCAATTCAGGATGAACAGTAAGTGCTGGTCGATTCAGTAATACCCACATGCTGTGAATGAGCAAGTAAAAGAAAGATTTATTGGGAGTAAGGAAGGTTGATTTATTGTAGAGCAAATAATATTTAAATGAAAACCCAAAATAAGCCATAGTTGAAAAATAAGATTGCTGTTAGAATTTCTTTATGAACAATAATCCTACTGATTTTGAACACCTATTGCTCACAGTTTTCAAGATACTAACATGAAAATGAAATCATTAACCTACTGTAGATGAAGTTTATAGCTTATTCATTTCCTTCAAGCATTATAAGCCCTAACACAAAGTTTTAAATGGTGAGTTATTCTCCAGTGATTGAAATTCATAGGTAATTATTTGCTTAACCTCTAGACTGAAGATGTTGTGTAATCTTTGCTGTGATAGGCTCACCACTTCTTCTAGTATTTTTCTGATTATCATTGTTGATTAGTGTTTGTCACAATATTCAGGAAGATTTAAAATTCGATTAAGACATTACATTGATGCTATCAGTCAGCTCAGATTATTTTTCACCACATAGAGCTCAATGCTTCTTTTACTTCAGCAGTTTTTTAAAAAGCACAAATCATGCAGTGGCTTATGTTGTTGACGATCTGATTTATTTTTATAACAAAATTTCTGGATTTTATCTGTGTCACTGATGGTGACTTAATTGTCAATCAGAATTAAAGTACCTTTTAAAGAAGCGCACACACTTGGAAATTGTGTTACTTAATCATGCATCATTTATATCCATTACAGAAATCATGTTGCAAGCTCAATGTTTATTAGTTAGCTAGTTATGAATGTACCAGGAGTCAGCTACGAAAACTGTTGAAGAGTGATAAACTCAATTTGCCAAGTTTATAATCTATGGGATTAGAACTCAATAAATTTTGAAGCCATTCACATTAATGTTTAATTTCATTATCTGCTATTTAACCACAGGTTAATCTTTGAAATATTGATTAATTTAACTTGAAGTATATTGAGATATAATCACAAACACACAGTTGATACCTTAGCTGGCTCCAGTCACTAGTGAGGGATTATGATTTTTTTTTTATTTGGGCATTTTATGTGGGCGTTATGAGGATGAGCATTTATTGAGTTGGCCTTGAGAAGATGTTTGTGGTTTGCCTTTTTGAAGTCTTACAGTTGATTTGGTGTAGACACACCCACAATGCGATTAAGGAGGGAGATTGGGGATTTTGACCCAGTGACATTGAAGGAATGGTAATCTATTTCCAAGTCAACCTGGTGAGTGGCCTGGAAAGGTAGTGCTGTTCCTATGCATCTGCGGTCTTGGTCCTTCTAGATAGAAGTGATCAGAGATTTTGAAGGTGCTATCTAAGGAACTTTGATGAATTCCTGCAGTACATCTTACTTATAGTACATGCTGCTGTTGGTGATGAAGAGAATGAATATTGTAAAGACCATGGTTTTTTGCACTTTTTAAAACTGTGATCCAGAAATTTACAAGGATGGCTGCATCTTTTGAAAATAAAGAATTTGTTCCATATTTTGAGCCTTATATGTGTAGTTTTTGGTTCGAGCAAGATACAATGAATTAGAATCATGTTTTTTTTCACAAGTGAAACTGATTTGGTTTGTGAACTAGGGATTGATTATCAATGACAAAGTTCCTCTGTCGACCAACAACTATGCAATTGATTGTCAGATGTCAGGAAGCTGAACTTCTTGGGCTGTGAATAAAACAGACCAGCGCATGTGTGTGAGAGAGTCAGTAAGAAGGAATTTATAAAGGGTTTTAGAGGTTTAAGTTATTGAGTTTACTTAATTTAGTGCAAATGTTTACCTATAATGAGAATCTAATGATTTGTAATCAATATATTTCTAGTTAAGTACAGAAAACTGGTCCATGTTTCCTCTCAACCTGGATCTGAAAAATTAGGTAGTTTGGAAATTTTGTGTATTTCATTTAAAAATCCCTAACTCTTGGGGTGACTCTGGGAATAGTAGGGCTTGATTTCCAGCATTCTACCCCTGTGAGTCATGATAGTATGGTGCCTGTTGGTGTGTGACTTCTTGTGTTGAAGCTGCACTCATCGAGGCAAGAGAGGAGTATTCAATCACAGAATGACTTCTGCCTTGTAGATATTGAACAACCTTGGGAACTTAGGAGGTAGGTTACTGGCTCTAGGATTCCTAGCCTCTGACTTGCCTATTGTAACAACTATATTTATATGACAAGTTCAGTTCAGATTCTGATCTGTGGTAACCCCCAGCCTATTGATATTGGGAGCGAATTCATATGATTGGATTCAGAATGTCAAGGGATTCTCTTTTGTTGGAGATTATTATTGCCTGGCGATTGTAAAGCTTGAATTTTACTTGCTGTCTATCAGTCCAACCCTGAATGTTAGCTAGGTCTTACTGTATTTGGATATGAACTGCTTCACTGCTTCAGTATCTGAGGAGTTGTGAATGGTGCTGAACATGATACAGTAATTAGTGAATGTTCCCACTTCTAATCTTATGATGGAAGGACAAAGCAGTTGAAAATGATTGGTCCAAGGACACCACCATAAGGAAACTCTGCAGAGATAACCTGAAGCTGAGATGACTGACCTCTAACAGCCACAACAGGTACCACTCCAACCAGGGGGAATTTTCCCTGATTGCCATTGACTCCATTTTTTCTAGGGCTCCTTGATGCCACTCACAGTCGAATTGAGCCGGGATGTCAAGGGGATCAGTTTTATCACTGGAATTTGACTCTTCTGTTCATGTTTGAACCAAAGCTTTGATGAGGTCAGGAATCGACTGGCCCTTGCAGAACCCAGACTGTGTATCTCTGACCAGGTTATTGCTAAGCAAGTGCTGCTTGATAGCACTATTGATTTTAACTTGCATTATTTTACTGATAATGGAGAGAGGACTGGTGTTGTGGTAACTGGCCAGATTTGATTTGTCCTGCTTCATGTGGATAGGCCATACCTGAACAATTTTCAACATTGTTGAATAGCTATTGGTGTTGTAGCTGTACTGCAACAGCTTGGATAGGGGTGCAGAAAATTCTGGAGCACAAGTCTTTAGTATTATTGTTGTAATGTTGTCAGGGCTGATAGCCTTTCCTATATTCAATTGTTGCTGATATCATGTGGAGTGAAGATTGACACCTGGGCACCTCTGGAGTAGGTCAAGATGGACAACCTACTCGGCATTTCTGGCTGAAGACTGTTGTGACTGTTTTAGCCTTATGAATGGTACTGATATGCTAGCCTCCTCCATTATTGAGGATGAGGATGGTTGTGCAGCCACTTCCTCCAGTGACTTGTTCAGTTGTTCACCACAATCATGACTTGATCTGGCAATACTTACAGAGCTTAGATCTGATCTGTTGGTTGTGGAATCACAGCTCTTTCTGTCATTTGCTGTTATGCAGTTTGGCACACAACCTGTACTGTTTTGTGGGTTCGCTGGGCTGGCACCTCAGTTATGCCTGATGCTGCTGCTTGCATCCTTTCCTGCACTCTTCATTGAATCATAATTAATCAGAGTTAATCTCCTGGCTCAATGGTAATAAGAGAGGGGGGATATTTTGGGGCATAGAGATGCAGGTTTGTGTTGGAGTATGATTTTGCTCCTGATGGCCCACAGCTCGTTCTGGATGTACAGTCTTAAATTGCTGCACCTACTCAAAATATGACCCATTTCGTATAGCATGAATGCTACACAGCACAATCTAATATATTCTCAGTCTGAAGTTAGGAATTTGTCACCACAAGGCGGTGGTAGTCATTTTTATTGATACTGTTATGGACAGGTGCACATCTGCAGCAGGCAGATTGGTTAGTATGAGGTCAAGTATGGTTTTCTGTCATGTTGCATCCCTCACCACCTGCAGCTGACTCTAGCAGCAATGTCATTTCGGACTCAACCAGCTCAATCAGTCATTCTACTGTTGAGCAACTATTAAACCTTGACATCCCCCCCCAAGCTGGAGAATATTCTGTGCCCCTGCCTCCCTCAGTGTTTCCTCCAAGTGGATGTTCAATATGGCGGAGCAATGATTAGCAGCTGAGAGAGGATAGTATGTGGTAATCTTCAGGAAGTTTCCTTACCCATGTTTGAGCTAGTGTCATAAGACTTCATGGGCTTTGGAGTCAATATTTAGAACTCAAAGGGAAACACACTGTCCTCACTCTAAACATCTGTACCGCCACCTCTGCTGGGTCAGTCCCATCAGTGAGAGAGGGCATACCCAGAAATAATTATGGTATTGTCGAGGACATTGTAGTTACGGCATGATTCCATGGTTATGACTATTTGTTCTTTCCTTTGGTATGACTCTTTGAAGTTAGTGCTTGAGTATTCTATGAAACAGAGTCGAGAGTGTGGTGCTGGAAAAGCACAGCAAATTAGGCAGCATCCGAGAAGCAGAGGAATCGACATTTTGGACATAAGCCTTTCATCAGGCTTATGTCCAAAACATCGATTCTCCTGCTCCTCAGATGCTGCCTGACCTGCTGTGCTTTTCCAGCACCACACTCTCGACTCTGATCTCCAGCATCTGCAATCCTCACTTTCTCTATTCTATGAAACAGCCATCCAAATTTTGGCACTAAGTCACAGACATTTGTGTTTATTATTGAAAACATCAGAGCATGTTTCTGATAGGTAAGCCTGCATGTAATAATATTTGTTTGAAGTCAGTATAAGGTGGATGAAATGAATTAACGCTCAATGCTAACAGTTGAGAGTTACCCACATTGCTGTGAATCTGCAGCCAGACAGGGCAAAGATGGCAGATTTATTTTCTTGGTTTATGGAGAGTGCTAGCTGGACCAACATTTATTGCCCATCCCTTAATGCGATTGAAAAGGTGAAAGTGAGCTACCTTACTGACCTGCTATGGCAATGTACTGTGGACAGTCATTTCCTTCCCTGAAGGGCATTAGTTAGCCAATGTGTTTTTTATAATCATAGCATTTTATTTTCCATTTATTAATTGCTTGAATTGAAATTCCATCACCTGCCATTGTGGAATTTGAATTTGAATTTCCGTTCTCCTGATTGAAGGCTCATTTCTTTGGCTTGCATTTACTGTGCATGTCAAAATGCCTTGCTTTTAATTGAAGTCGCTTGATGTTGGACGTTAATGCTCACAGTAATGTCTACTGTAATTTTTGTTTTGAGTGTGAGTAATTCCTTCATGTGCATAACATCTTTAAATTATTTTGTGCACCTGCATGCGCAGTAATTTAAAAGTTTCAGACACAGTAAAGCCTGTAGGAGTCTTTGGCTGCTGCATAGCTTAGAAGGAACATTGATTCAGGCTCTGACACATGCATTATATCAATTTCTACAACAAATTTAAATTCCACTTGTTTACTTATGCATGCTAAATTTAAAATTCTGCAAAATTAGAAGATTCAAAAACATTCCATTGCTACAATGGAAAACATTTGAAGAAATTATGTAAACATAGCTTTGATAAATCATTTGAGTTATATTTCCCTCAATAACAATCTCGGCACAATAATTTTTAAAAAGCAGCTTTTTCCGTGATGCTTACAAAATTCATCCCAGTGATGATTTATCTTGCAGGTTATCAAGAATTAAATTTTGCTGACAAGTTTTAAACATTTTGGAGGGAGCAGTTCTTTGATTCATGTGTGAATGTTGATTGAAGTCAAGTGTTTATTTTACAGTACGCACCAGACCCCCAAACCCACAAATCATTTAACAGAAGAATACATGCCATAATTCAGTAGACTCCAGTTACATGGTACATAATGGTACTTTGCTTAAGATCAATAGGGATAATAAACATGGCTTTGTGCATGGAAAATCATGTCTCACTAACTTGATTGAGTCTTTGAAGAGGTGACAAAGAAAAGTGATGAAGACAGAATGATAGATGTCATCTATATGGACTTCAGCAAAGTGTTAGACAAGGTTCTGCATGTTAGACTGGTTAGTAAGGTTAGATCACATGGGATCCAGTGGGACCTTGCCAATTAGATACAGAATTAGCTTGAAGATAGGAAAAGAGGGTAGTGGTAGAGGTTTTTGGATTTGAGGCCTGTGACGAGTGGTGTGCCACAAGGATCATTGCAGGTTCCACTGGTTTTGTCATTTATATAAATGATTTGATTTGAATGTAGGAGGCATGGTTAATGAGTTTGCGGATGACACCAAAATAGGTGGTGTAGTGAAGAAGATGATCTTTGAGTACAATGGGACTGTGTTCAGATGGACTGATGAGCCGAGAAGTGGCAGATGGAGTTTAATTTAGATAAATGTGAAATCTTGCATTTTGGGAAGGCAAACTAGGACAGGACGTAAACAGTTAGTGGTAACTCCCTGGGGAGTGTTACCGAACAAAGAGACCTTGGGGTGTAGGTGCATGATTCTTTGAAAGTGGAGTTGCAGGTGGACAGGGTGTTGAAGAAGGTTTTTGGCACACTTGCTTTTATTGGTCAGAACATTGAGTATAGTAATGTCATGTGACGACAGTACAGTACATTGCTGAGGCCACTTTTAGAATACTGCATACAATTCTGGTTTTCCTTCTATAGGAAGGATGTTGTTAAACTTGAGAGGGTGCAGAAATGCTTTACAAGGATGTTACTAGGACTGGAGGGTTTGAGTTATGAAGAGAGGTTAAATAGGCTGGGGCTTTTATCCCTGGAGTGTTGATGGCTGAGAGGTGTCATTTTAAGACGTTTATGAAATCATGAAGAGCATGGATAGTGTAAATAACCAAGGTGTTTTTCCTAAAGTGGGGAATCCAAAACTTGAGGGCATAGCTTTAAGGTGAGAGGAGAAATATTTTAAAAAGACCCGAGGGGTAGCTTTTTCACACAGAGACTGATGTCTATGGAATGAGGTGCCAGAGGAAGTGGCGACAGGAACAATTACGACATTTAAAAGGCACCTTGATGGGTATCTGAATAGGGTTTAGAAAGATATGGACCAAATGCTGGTAAGTGGGGCTAAGTCAGATTGGTTGTCTTGTCAGCATGGTTGAGTTGACCGGATTGCCTGTTTCTGTGCTGTATGAGTCTATGAGTATGAGCATAATTATAGGCATTTATCACTCTCAGTTTTTATTTTAGTTTCTTCTTCCTTCATTCTTTTTAAAATTAATATGAATTATGAAGACAATGATTGCTGTATTTTTTCATCAATATGATGAATTTCCTATTTGAGCTACTCAATCAGTCACAGAAGTGAACCCCTAAATGTTTTTTTTGCTTTTAAAAAATATAGAAATCTGAGGTCATGACCCAGATTTTGTGGTCAGTACAAAGTAAGTACGATTGCTACTGACCTCGAAGAACTCTACCTGCAACGATCTAATGAGCTCTATGGAGTAGTTTTCAATCTTCTCCTCTCAAAATTCATTCTGACACCATATGTAATATCCAGTGGCAGTGATGTCATCGGGTGGGCTAAACATACACTCAACTCATATTGAAGAATTCTCACAAACAGCAAAGCACTTGGTAACAACAGGCGTTATCATTAACCTTTTGTAGTTTTGCAGGAAACAAACAAAAGATTGGGCCATCCAGATGAGATGAAGGTCAAAGCTGAAATACCACAAACTTAAAAGTAATTCAGTTTTTTTATTTTAATAATTTTGGAGTCATTATCATGGAATGAAAATATTTAATATCTGCGTAAAATGCAATTAGTTTTGAAGGGCCAGAGAAATCAATTTTTTTCTGTAATTCCAAATTAGTTCACCATTTAAAGAAAATACCCATTTACAGTTAATTCAGCAAGGCAAAACAGTTTCAAAGCGTGGCACTCTAGGTAGCAGTTGTCCCGGTCAGATCCAAATTGAGACGACCTGAATGTTGTCTGGAGTCCATGGGAAATACAGTTTCAAAGATTTTCAAAGCATAAATAATTGGGTAAAAATATTGAAGTTCTGATCAATTCTGTTGTCTGTGTTCTCAATTTGAAAGTACTTCAACAACACATTTCATGAAGCAGGTAAATCATTGGCAACAATGTATATGTTTAACTGCTCATTTTGCGATGCCAAAAATTGTTTTCAGTTTGACAGAACAGTGATGACGACTCCTGACAGTTTTGTCATCAGAACACCACCTCAGTTCTACAGAGTATTATACTGTTTTTCAGCACTGTATCTTGAAAATATTTTGCATTTGAAGGGGAACAGATCACGTTCATTCAAACAATTTCAAGGTTTAAAGGTTAGGTTATGTGACTAAATTGCATAATTTTTGCTTGTATTCTCTTGAATTTAGAAAGCTAAAGGGTGATCTAATCAAGGGTTTAAGTGATTTGGTAGGTTAGATGTGGAGGACTGTTTTTAATGCTGCCCTACCAATGAGGTTTGATGTCTGGGCATTGTTAAGTCCAGTGGGAAGAGCCTACTTGCCATTAATTGCCCACTTAAGGGCTTACCCTACTACTGCTACAATTTAACTATAAGTGACAGAGGCCCCATGCCAAATGACCAGTTCCAAAGTTCTCCTCCATAGCCTTCAATCACCGCCCCAACCTCCTCATTGGGACCTGCCAGTTTGGCACATTAACAATATCCCAAACTCTTCATTGCTCCATTAGGAATGTAGTATGTATGTTGAATGTGGGCTGAAAATGTGTTGCTGGAAAAGCGCAGCAGGTCAGGCACCATCCAAGGAGCAGGAGAATCGACGTTTCGGGCATGAGCCCTTCTTCCTCTTATCGAGTATAAGAGCTAACATGTCATGTTAATATTGTACAATACTTTGGTTCAGCTGCATTTAGAATACTGTGTACAATTCTGGTCGCCACATTACGAAAAGGATGTGGACACTTTGGAGAGGGTGCAGAGAAGGTTTATGAGGATGTTGCTTTGCATGGAAGGTGCTAGCTATGAAGAGAGTTGAGTAGATTAGGATCATTTTCATTAGGAAAAAGGAGATTGGGGGGGGACCTGATTGAGATCTACAAAATCATGAAGGGTATAAACAGGGTGGATAGAGATAAACATTTTCCCAGGTTGAGGGATTCCTGAAGAAGGGCTCATGCCCGAAACGTCGATTCTCCTGCTCCTTGGATGCTGCGCTTTTCCAGCAACACATTTTCAGCTCTGATCTCCAGCATCTGCAGTCCTCACTTTATCCTGTATGTTAAATGTGGTTTGATGACAGCACCTTGCAGTTCTCCTTACTTCCATATGACTTCCTGCTGTTCTTGCCCCACCCCTTACTTTCCTACTGTTCTCCTCACTCCTCTGCTCACCTGACACTCTCTTCACTCCTCATGCTCTTCTGCCACTCTCTTCACTCTTTTCTCTCTCTCCCTGCTTCCTTGTTGCTCCCCTCACTTCACATTCTTCCCTCATTCCCCATTCTCCCTGCCCCTCTTTTGAAATCCCCGTTCCCCTGCTGTTCGTTTCAGTACCAATTGTTCCCTGCTACTCTCCTTGTACTTCTTGCTTCACTGCTATTGTCTTTACTATTTTTACTCCTCCCTGATGTCGTAGAGTCATAGAGATATACAGCATGGAAACAGACCCTTCGGTCCAACCTGTCTATAGTGAACAGATATCCCAACCCAATCTAGACCCACCTGCCAGCACCCGACTCATATCCCTTGAAACTTCTCCTATTCATATACCCATCCAGTTACATTTTACATTTTAAATGTTGCAATTGTATCAGCCTCCAGCACTTTCTCTGGCAGCTCATTCCAAATACATACCACCCTCTGTGTGAAAAAACTGTCTCTTAAGTCTCTTTTATATCTATCCCCTCTCACCGTAAACCTATACCCTCAAGTTCTGGACTCCACAACTTCTGTATCCAAATGGCTAGTTCTCCTGTATTCCATGAGACCTAACCTTGCTAACCAGTCTCCCATGGAGAACCTTATCGAACGCCTTACTGCAGTCCATATAGATCATATCTACCGCTCTGCCCTCATGTCTTGCTTTCCTGCCATTCTTTCATCCTACTGCTCTCCTACCTTCGCATATCCCTTGTTCCCCATCACTGTCTTAGCTTCCCTTGCTCTCTCTGCCACTCTCTTCACTTCCTCTGTTCTTTCCTCTCTCTACACATGCTCATTCCCCTCCCCACCCCACTGCTTACTTTCCCTCTCCATCTCTCTTCCAGAAATGAACCAGCAATGAAGTATTACAGTGGAAATGGGGACGGGGTGAGGGATCATAGGGGAGTGGGGAAGATAGACCACTGGTGAGGGGCCATGGAGTAGGAGGGAAGGTGGTCCAGTGGTGAGGAGCCACAGGAGAGTGGGGAAAATGGTCCAGCAGTGAGGGGCCTTGGGGAAGTGGGGAAGATAGTCCAGTGGTGAAGGGCCCTGGGAGAGTGAGGAATGTGTGCAGGGGAGTGTGTTGAGGGGCCATGGGGGAGTGGGGAGTTTGTTCTATGGTGCCATGGATGTGGCAAGAGCTGTAAGGAGAAGTGAAGGAGTTAAGAGAGTGCTTTGAACTTGCAGCAACTGAGATTTCAGGTTGTACATTGCCATAAGCAGTTGGAGAAACTGTAATTTTGGCAGTTGCCGGAATGTGAGGGCTGTTTTCTTCTTTGTGTTGGTGGTGATATGTTGGTATTTGACACTAATGCTTTGGATACTGAACTTTGTTAACTTTGGATATGTGTGGTCCATTGCTTTTTGCTAAGCCATTGTTCGACACTATTTGAATTTCCAAATCGCAACATAATTGACATTAGTTGGATTTAGTTGTCATTTCCTGCTTTACTGGCACATTGGTGTTATCATGGTATTGTATATCATGATTTCATTTCAAATAGGTTTAGTGAGTGGTGAATGATTCTAGGCAAGTAAGGGTAGGAGAAAAAAGTGAAGCATTCTTTGATCCTTGAATCAGTGTCAAGTTTGAAGATTGACCTTAGTTCACTGGGAGAGGTGTTAGGAATGCCAATCTGGCATATTTTACAGTGAAGTACCAATCTAGTAAAGTTGGATCAGAGGGTCACATGCCTGCTGGAAAAAGCTGACTGCGGACTGTGTTCTTACAGCAAAACGATCATGGAAAATGTAGGCACCATCCCAGTTAAGATTGATGGTGAGCAACCATGCAACAAGCAGGAGGAAGATGTTTCATGAATATTTCAGTCATTGACCATGATAGAACCCAGTAAAAGATCAGCTGAATTTTTCGCAAGCACTTTCTGGGGAAAAAAAAGCTGAATACCATTCTGCCTCCTCCTGAGAATGCCAACTCAAATGTTGGTATGAATTTAAAGGGGTGCAGCAAGATGTTGTAGAAGAGGTTGCTATGAGGATGTGGAGTGACAAATGAGTTAGCTTTTGTGGAATTGATGATTTAATTAGTATTTAGATGTGGTTAAATGGAAAAGGCAACTTTTAAAAATGGTTATTTTACATTTAAAATCTGTAGACCTAAAAGTAGTTGAAGATGACCTATAGTTCTGTAGCTTACCTGATACATACCACATATGCTCAAGTAATAATGAATCTCATGTAAAAGTCGAACCCCTATTTTTGGCCAAATAACCTGGAATTTTCCACAAATCTCATGTAAAAGTCGACTCTAGTTCTTCACAGTGAGAGGGGAAAGATATAAAAGAGACATAAGGGGCATCTTTTTCACACAGAAGGTGGTATGGGTATGGAATGAGCTGCCAGAGGAAGTGGTGGAGGCTGGTACAATTGCAACATTTAAGAGGCATTTGGATGGGTATATGAATAGGAAGGGTTTGGAGGGATATGGGCCGGGTGCTGGCAGATGGGACTAGATTGGGTTGGGATGTCTGGACAGGTCGGCATGGACAGGTTGGACTGAAGGGTCTGTTTCTATGCTGTACATCTCTATGACTCTATACCAGATCAACATTTATGAGTCAGTGGGCTGGCCATCACGTCCCGCTCCGCTCCCAGTCTTCTAGTCCACTGGCTGCTAAGTTCGACTCCGGGCTTTCAGAACTACTGTAATTTGTTTTCTTTTCTTTGTTCTCTAGATCATTTGGGCTTCTGCTAATGATACGGTATGAATTTTGACAGGCAAGAATTTCAGCCCCTCAAAATTAGGATCCATGAAATAGTCAACCCCATAAATTTCTCCTTAAAAAGTAGTCAAAACAATTAGACTGTTACTCAAGTATATACGGTAACATATTGTAAGCTAGTAGGTTTTCTGTCATATGAGCTTAATTTTAGTATTTGGTTCTTTGAAAGTACAGGTAGTTCTCCTATAATGCTGTAGTTACATTCCAGCAAAACCTCGCTTAATTGACAGAAGTAATGGGGCTTATGGGAAAAGTGGGGTGAGGAGCAGACCAACAAAAAATATCACTCACGATCGCTTAAAAATCACCAAAAAGTTAAATGCAAAGTATAGCGCAGCTTGAATGAAGGTTGAACTCATACTTATTAATGAAACCAAAGTAAATTTAACTCAACACATTTAAAAAAAAGGAAGCTGCTCTCTGTACAGTACCTCTCACAGAAAGCTGCTCTGTTGGCAGCTGACATCAGCACAGAATAGCATGAAGGCCAGTGCTGACAGCGTGCATGTATACAAGGGAGCAGAGACTTTGGCGCGGACACCGGAGCATGCTTCAAATGGCACAGAGATCTTGGTGCGGACATTAGTGCCTGTGCAGAATGAAGCGCGCAAACTGTTGCTATCTCAGTTGATGGTGCTACTGGACAAGTCAGAACCCAGAATGAAACCTGATTTGATAGATTATTGTTTTCTTCTTTTTAGACACATAGTGGGCATTCATGATGGTACAAAGTTTCTTTTAAAATCAGAACAGAAATTTATTGTACAAAAGATAAAAATGCGAGTAAACAAACCAAGCTATCAAGATATAGAACACAGTTTGAAAGACCTTAAAGCACACAATAAGGCAAATCTTGTTTCCTGACACTATCCATTACAGACACAAATATGAAGTAATTATCTATGTCAAATGTTTTTAGGTTCAATTTAACTGATCTAACTTATTCTTTCCAGTTCTTTACATGCATACTTTAAAATCTGAGAGCTTAAAATTTCTCAGCTTCTTATAAATTTTGAATCAGACACTCCTGCTTCAGAAGTTAAATGAATTAAACTTTACACTGAAGTAGCTGTTTTCCCTGAACTGTTCTGTACTCCTTTCTGTGAGAGAAACCATATTTACTTCTGACCCCAATCGGATCTCCTCTCAAAGTTTTCACGCTTTGGGATATCTTAGCTAAAATAAATCGTTGGTTATCCTGAACCAAAAAAACAAGCGAATTACCTTAAATGTTTACCCTAACTGTCGTAAACCATTATAATAAAAAAGTCATCCATTAACATTCCAACACATCCCTATTCTCTGACACATATTGGTTCGGTTCATGTTCAGAAGGTTTGTGTGATCTAGATATTTTTTTCTAAAAAAACTTTCTGAAGGGTAATTAAATCCATACGACCAAATCTCAAAATAATGTTAATACAGCAAACATTTTATTATCCAGCATCTATGGGACGAGGAGTGTGCTGGTTGATCAAATATCCCAGATAATTAAGATCCAAACGATCAATGTAAAAACACACACTGAGTAATAGAAATGAATTGTAGGGTATATACACATCACTAATATACATTGTGGGCAGCACGGTGGCACAGTGGTTAGCACTGCTGCCTCACAGCGCCAGAGACCCGGGTTCAATTCCTGCCTCAGGCGACTGACTGTGTGGAGTTTGCACGTTCTCCCTGTGTCTGCGTGGGTTTCCTCCCACAGTCCAAAGATGTGTAGCTCAGGTGAATTGGCCATGCTAAATTGCCCGTAGTGGTAGGTAAGGGGTAAATGTAGGGGTATGGGTGGGTTGCCCTTCGGCGGGTTGGTGTGGACTTGTTGGGCCGAAGGGTCTGTTTCCACACTGTAATTTAATCTAATCAATACATTATTTTCAGCATAAATTACTTAAATAATAATGTGAGTTTGCCTTAAATAAACAGAGAGCATTCTCACTCGCAACCTCAACTAACTGCTCAGATGTCACAGTAGATTGCGATATTTGAGGAGAAATTGATTTGAAATTGAATCAACTGTAGATATTTCATGTAGCCATTTGATTGAACAATTATATTTACATTGAGATAAATAAACTAAAAAGCTGTAATATTTGACAGTACACTACAGCAAATGCCATGAAATTTGAGGTCTGTAATTTTAGTCAGTTTATAGAGTGTACCAGTTCAAAAGGTGCCGGTTAAAACAAAGTTTGTTGCATTTGTGTATTGCACTCCACTCAGCATTATCTGTAATGTTGGCACAAACATAAAAGGCAAACTTCAATTTCCAACATCCTCAATGAAATTTAGATATTTTATATTGGAATTTGTTTTGAAATTCATTTGACAGAGTTTTGTGAAACAGGTGGGATATGTTTGGAAAATTCCTTTAATCTGTTTGTTTCTTTCTATGTTTGGAGCATTGTGGAAGAGCTTGGAAGATATGTGAACAACTTCTGAACATTTCCCTCTTCCTCTGTTAATTTACTTTGAGTAACAAAGTTTTTGCAGAATCCTGACCTTCTGCAACAAAGATTTGTTTTGGCTAGATTGCAGTGGTTTATCTGACAGACCTTTCTAAAACAAGATAGAGACTACTTTTTTTTATAATTTGTCACTGTACTTTTCAGTCTGAGTGGCTTCCAAAGTTCAAGTATTGTCTCAAATGTGCGAAATCTGGAATGACAGAGGATTGACTTTGAAGTGTGGAAGGACTCTGAATCCAAAATAGTTACCTGTTAGCAAAAAGAGGATCATCTTGTTGAAACTTTTACAGTGAATGCAGTCTTCTGAAAAAGATTAATTTTGTTGGATTCATTGGGCGGCACAGTGGTTAGCACTGGTGCCTCATAGTGCAAGAGAGCTGGGTTCATTTGTAGCCTTGTATGACTGTGTGGAGTTTCATATTCTCCCTATGTCTGTGTGTGTTTCCTTCCATGGTCCAAAAATGTGAAGAATAGGTGGTTTGGCCATGGGAAATGTGGGGGGGGGGGGCGATAAGATGAAGGTCTGGATCTGGTTGGGATGTTCTTCGGAGGGTTTGTGCAGACTCGATGGGCCTCTGTCTGCACTACAGGGATTCTATGATATGATTCTGTGATTCATTTGTATCACTGTTGTAATTAGTCACTGTCTTTTGTGGCTATATACCACTCTGTTGTACTGTTAATACTAAACATGGTATATCAAAGAAAATAGATTAATTACATTTTAACATGTAATGTTCACAGGTCCATTTCAGGCCTGCAGTATGTGGAGGGGAATGTAATAAAAATTTCAAATTTTGCTGTTGTAGAGAAATTGCTCATCTGTAAGTGGCTAAAAGCATATTAAGTAATGTAAAGAATAACAATAATAAACTTGGTGCTAAATAATTACTAGTATGTTGTACATTTTACAGCAGTGTTAGTTGAACCTTGACTCTTCATTAAAGTTAGATCTGAAGTAGGTTTTTAGGCAGAAAATATTTCTGAAGCACAGAATTTTGTTAGTTATTCATAGTTGGCCATTATGGCTAATGTAAATGTGAAAAAATGCTTGTTCAAATTGAACCAAAAGAACTTCCTGAAGGTCCAATCATCTATCTTTGAACTCCTCCCTGCAACAAGCCACAGTACGACAATTATCCTTGACACCAACTTAGCAGAAAAGCCAAAGATATGAGACAGCACGATGTTCACACAATATGTTCTAAAAATACGAGCAGGGAACCAGAATAGCCATTTGACCTTTTGAGGCTGGTCAGCTGTCCAATAAGATAATGACTGATATGATTTGACTTCCGCTCTACTTTTCTGCGCAACGCCAATAATCTTTCATTACCTTAGTTATCAAGAGTTTATCTACCTCTACCTTAGAGATATTTAAAAACTCTGCATCCATTGCTTTTTGAAGAAGTGAATTCGAAAGACTCTGATTCCTCTGATCAGAAATCTTGCCCCATGTCTCTTTCCTTCCCCAAGGCAATCACAATACAAATGGACACTAGTTTTCAAGTTGAGGCACATTCACCAACACTAAACTCAGCCATGTGTGACATATTGTGTAATGCAATGCAGTAGGTGAACTAATAACATAAGGTAACTGTAAAACAGCTGCAAATTAAAGAAAAAAATATAGCTGAGGAACCGAGCTGCACCAGTGTTACCTCCTTACAATTTTCTTTGGATGGACTAAATCCCAAAAGGGAAAATTGCACAAAAACCATAACTAGAAAATGGATATGAAACCCAAAACATGTAAAAGCTCCCAAATACCACTTCTGTCTTCATCATGCTGTAAGCTATGAACTATCATAAAACAGCTGCACTTTTCATTAGCAACTGATGTCATATAGGAATTCATGTACAAATAAAGAACCCAGCAATTGCCCGAGAGATCAGAAAAGCCTTGGAGGCTAAATTGTAGAGCAGCAATTAGTCATGGGTTGGCAATGGGCATTGAATACTTCTGCCTTAGCAATTGTGATCTGTGCTTAAGAAATGAAAATATGATGAAGCATTGCTTCTTTTTCTTTGTCAGATATTCATATATATATAATATAATGTCAACCTTACAAATTTTCCCGTACAAATTTTTTAATGATTCAGTGATGCAGCCAGATGGTTTACTCCAGTTTCCATGCTGAAGACAAAATGAAATCTATCGTAGGAGAGATGGCCTCTGTTGGAAAGATGAAATTTTGAGAACTAGTAGCTAGTATTATAATATTTGCTGATAATGAGTCAGAATCCTGAAGAAAAGTACAATTTTTGTTAAGAAACTGGCGACTACAGTCTCATTTGTTTTACTTCCAGTTTCATATAAACTAGCAACACAGCTGTCACTGTCTGAAAGGATTTTGAATAGTTCTTTTAATATAATAGATTTATATTAGAGTAAAAAGCCAGTTTCTGTGTATTATCCTTTGTCATTTAATCTGCCTCTCTCTAGCCTGTTACTTAGCTAATCCTCTATCCATGCTAATGTATAATTCACAACGTCATCAACTCTTGTACCTCCCTTTATGTACCCTATGTGTTGCATTTTCAATAAGCTGTAATAAATTTGATGAACACTGTAAACTTTCACAAAATCATGTTGACACTGCCCAATTGTGATTTTTCTAAATATCCTCCTATTGTGTTTTTAATATGCTTGAGCATTTTCCCAATAATAGATATTTGACTGTCTGGCCTTTAGTTTACATCTACTTCAAACTGACTCCCACAGCTACCTTGACTACACCACCTCCCACCCCCCTCCTGTAAAAATGCTATTCCTTACTCCTAATTTCTCCGCCTCCGAAACATTTGCTTCTAGGAGGATCAATTCCATCCAGAACATCCCAGATGGCCTCCGACTTCAGGGACCACAATTTCCCCTTCCATGTGATTAACAATGCCCTCCAGCACATCTCCTCCACTTCTCACATCTCTGCCCTTGAACCCTACTCCTCTAACTGCAACAAGAATAGAACAACCGTGGTCCTCACCTTCCACCTTAGTAACGTCTAGATACAACGCATCATCCTCTGTCATTTATGCCACCTACAGTCAGATCTCATCCCTTTGAGCATTCCTCTCAGACCATTCCCTCCGCGACTCCCTCGTTAGTTTCCCCCCCCCACCATCCCACCCAGCAACCTACCCTCCACCCCCAGCACCATCCTTTGCCACCGCAAGAGGTGTAAAACCTGTGCCCACACCTCCCCCCTCATCTCCATCCAAGGCCCCAAAGGATCCTTCCACATCTGGCAGAGTTTTTCCTGCACATCCAAACATCTCATCAACTGTGTCCACTGTTCTCGATGTGGTCTCCTCTACATTGGGGAGACAGGACGCCAATTTGTGAAATGTTTCAGAGAATATCTCCAGGTCACACGCACTAAACAACCCTACCGCTTTGAAGCCAACCACTTCAACTCTCCCTCCCACTCCACCAAGGACATGTAAATCCTGGACCGCCTCCACAGCCAAATCCTAGCCATCTGACAACTGGCAGAAGAACACTTCATCTTCCGCCTTGGGACTGTCCAACCACGTACAATCAATGTCGATTTCACCAGTTTCCTCAGCGCCCACCCCTCAACCTTATCACAGATCCAACCCAGCACTGCCATTTTGAACTGTCCCACCTGTCCATCTTCCTCCCCCCCCCCCCCCCATCTGCCCCACCCTCCGCTCTGACCTATCACTATCACCTCCAATTTCATCTACTTATCACATTCCTATCTACCTACTTCCTGCCCCCCCCCGCCCATTTATCTCTCGGCCTCCTTTCCTCCCCCCCCACACCTGATGAAGGGCTTATGCTCGAAATGTCGACTCTCCTGCTCCTCAGATGCTGCCTGACCATCTGTGATTTTCCAGTGCCACACATTTTGACTCTGATCTCCAGCATCTGCAGTCCTCACCTTCTGGCATTTAGTTGCTGCCTGCTATCTGTTGTCCTCCATTCTTGAATATTGTTATTACATTTGCTATTTTTCAATCCAGTAGGACACTTTTAGAATATAGGAAATTTTTGGACAATGACTACCACAATCAACTAGCTCTGCAGCCACTTTCTTTAAGCCACTGGGTTGCAGGCTGCCAGGTCCAATAGCCTTGTAAGCACTAAGTTCCATCACTTTTCCAAGTATTTTCTGTTTAGTAATTATTTTAAATTCCTCCACTTTCTTTTTCCTGTTAATTTTCTACTATTCTTAGGATTATTTTTGTGATTTCTGCTGTCCAAACAGATGCAAAAGAAACTCTACCATTTTCATTGTTTCCCATTATTAGTTTTTCAGTCTGACCCTCTAAGACACCTCTAATGCTTACTTTAGGTATTTTGTTCCATGTACTTGTAGAAGCTCTTAATGTATTTTATCATTCCACTTTAACCAACCTTGATATCTTCGTGCCCTCTTAATTGCATTTCTTTAAATTTACACAATCATAGAATCAGTCTAAAAATAAAGTACTGTGGATTCTGTAAATGAAATAAAACCAGAAAATGCTGGAGAAACTCAGCAAGCCTGGAAGAATTCATGGAGAGAGAAACAGGGTTAATGTTTTGAGTCAAAAGACTTCTACTGAACTGAATCATTCGGGTGCAGATGAAAATCATTTGGCTCATTGTGTCTGTACTAGCTCGACAAATGAGCAATGCACCACATACCAATTTCCCGCCTTCTCCCAATATCTTTGGTTGCCATTTCTTTGCAAATAACAATCTAATTATCTTCTTAATGCCACATTTCTGGCAGTGAATTTAAGACCCCTAATCACCTGTTGCGTGAAAAGGTTTCCCTCCAATCACCTTTGCTTTTTTTTAACTGATTACTTTAAATCTATACCCTGTCATTTTTGATTTTTCTTACAAGGGAGCATTTTCTCCCTATCAACTCTGTATGGAGTTTTCAGGACATCAAATACTTTTACCAGATCTCCTCTCATTTTTTTCTTGGGAAAACAATTCCAATCTCTCCAATCTATCATGATAACTGAAATTCCTCAAGCTGGAATCATTTTCACAAATCTCATTACACTGTCTTCAATGCCTTTCCATGTTTATCTTGTGAAATATATGTTGCTTTTTAAAAAAAAATGTCCAAGGTTCCAAGAGAAAAGAACTGTAAACCTAGTTCGCAATGCTGTACTTTCAACTCTGTTCTCTCTTTAAAAGAAAACAAATTTGTTTGGTTACACTTGGATGACTTTGATTCTCTCAAATGCTGCTGAAAAATGTGATCCAAAATGTTAAAAAAAGCTGGTTGCACCTGGCATGAAGTGACCAGTCTAAGTGAATTTTGATGTCTGCTGTGGGAAATAAATTTGACATTTATTCAGTGGGATGTTGGTATTGATCCATATTTGACATAGTATGAAGTAGAATTAAGTCCTGTTCTGCACCTGCTTGCTATATTTGCTTGGATATGACTACTTAATTGTGACAAGTGAAGTTATGTAATTTTGCAACACTGAATTCTGGATGAACATAAATCATCAATAGCAAGAAACTGAACAATGTAAACAAATTTATGCTTAATTCTGGTTTGTGCATAAGATTTGATATGTACCTCAAAAAGAATATACATATTCAGCATTTGTTTATATTTAAATCTAGTTCATCAATATCTGTCAAAATGAAATGTAAATAATTCATTAACATTGACTTTTAGCATCACAATGTTTGTAGACTATGATGATTTTAAACTGAGTCTTTGAGTTTGTGGTTTTGTGGCTACAATTCATGCCAAATATGCTTAGGTGGATATCAGTGTAGTATTTGCAATAAAAAATATCAGGTTGCTAACTCTGAAACAATGTGGAAGTTCTTCTCTGGATGATATATCATGCTGAATTAAGCACAGTGTAACTTTAACGAAAGTAATTTTCTTGTCACATATTAGATTTAGTGCAAATAAATTGGCAAACTGGGACATTCTACTTTGTATGCATGATTGCTAACTTGGAGAAATAAATTTAAAATGTCTTGCTTGGGGGCTTTATTTGACAAACGTAAATTGCTATGAAGTGTTTAATTTCATAATCTCTTTAGTTCATGACTATGCAGAGACAGATATTGTTAAGTGTGTTACCATGACTAAACAATGATATATTTTTAGTTATAAAATATATTCAGTAACATTAAATGAAATATTTTATGCACATATAGCAGAACAAGACTGATCTCTATCACCTTGAATTTAAAAATTGTTGCAAGAAAATTACTATATCTTTCCCTGAAAATGTTTTGCAAAATCATCTTAAAAACATGCTGTTCTACCATTTTTAAGTTTCAAGATAATTAATTCTTTTTATTTACATCTTTATAAGAGACAGTGCTAACTATTCATTTTTGATATGTTCAGTGATTCTCGTGATTATTAGATAATTTATTGAATATTTTTCAAATTCTTCAACTAGTTCAGAACCAAAATCATTCTCTGGTAAATCATTAGCGTTAAGTTCAAGCTGTGATTTAAAAATCAATGCAACTGGATAGGGATCTCAGAAAGACTTTGCTTCTTGCAGATTTTTTTTCATACTCTCTTTTTCTGTTTCTTTTGCTTTTCTTGTTTTTTGTCTTATATTCAGGTTTCTGGTTTTCTCTGCTGCATGGCTTTGCCTGATAGGGTTTTGTTTTACTGCCTTTTAACTGAGATGAGAGGAGTACACTGTGTCCTACTATTACGTGGGCCTCGACATAAATGCAACTTTTTATCTGTCCCCTGATATTGTCAGTTCTATGTTTTTTTCTGTATTAAACATAAAATATAAAGATCTATAAACCAAGTTAGCTAATAAAAAAAGCTTGTTCAAGATGCAGCATTAAGGATTCTTTTGGGTGCTGTTCAGGAGAGCAGACTTGGCCACAGCTCCAGATACCACACTGGCCTTGTAACAAGAGGTTTCTCAAAAACACCGGAGCCAGGCTGGGAGACTGCCTATCCTTCTCCATACTGGCCAACTGAAAAATCCAAACAATCTGCAAAGCTGCAACCTAACAGTGGTAAACTCAGGCAGGATGTGTGCAGTAAGCAAGCAGCTATCCCAAGACATTTGATTTTCAAGAAATGCCTTGTTAGAAAATTGTGTTTCACTGTTCTTTCACTGACCTCTTTATTTAAAAAAAATCCCAGGTAACTCCTAAATCTTAAAATTCAGGTCAAAGATTATTAAATATGAAGCCACAGTAACACTTGGCACTTGCTTGACTAATCCCTCTCTGTGCTTACAGTTCCTATGCCTAGATGGTACTTGATATCATCTAGATCAAAACAGTCTGATTGATTGGAACTAATTCACAAATATTCAGTTTCTCTTTCACTGATGCTGAGTCCTAGCAGAGTGTACCAACAACAAGCCCACTGCAAAAAATCACCAAGGCTTCTTAATTGGTACCTTCCAATCATCTAGAAGGACAAGGGCAGTATATAACTGGGGACACCACCACTTGCAAGTTCCCCGCAAAGGCACTGGGCATCTTGACTTGGAAATATATCAATGACAATGAAGGATGTCCTGGAACTCCCTTCCTAATGCTTCAACAAATGGTCAGCAGTGGTTCAAGAAGGCAGCTCATCACCTCATGAACAACAAGAGATGGATAATTAATGGTTGGACAGCTAGTGACACCCACTTTATAGAGGTTTATAAAATCGTGAAGGGTATGGATAGGGTAAGTAGACAAGGTCTTTTCCCCAGGGTGGTGGAGACTAAAACTAGAGGGCATAAATATTAGGTGAGGGGAACAGATTTAAAAGGGACCCGAGAGGTAACGCTTTCATGCAGAATGTTTCTGCGTGTGTGGAATGAGCTGCCAGAGGAAGTGGTGGAGGCTGGTACAATTACAGTGTTTTAAAGGCATCTGGATGGATATATGAATAAGAAGGCTTTAGGGGGATATGGACCAAATGATGGCAAATAGGGCAAGATATGTTTAGGATATTTGGTTGGCATAGATGAGTTGGATCAAACGGTCTGTTTTTGTGCTGGACATCTCTCTGACTCTATAAACTTTTTTTAATTGTACTATTATGAAAGCCCTTCACATTTTTCCTGAAGTGGGATGCACAGAATTAGCTGCAATATGCTAATTCAGGCCAAAGCAAGGTTTTATGAAGGTGATTCATAATTTCTTTCCTTTTTGTACTCCATCCTCTATTTATGACCTAGTAATGTTTTAACCACTGTTTCAACCTATCCTATCATAATTAACGATTTGTATGAATGTAATCGCAGGTCATTATGTTCCTGCATCATTTTTAGAATTATTCCATTTAGTTATGCAATGAAGGGAGAAAAACAACACCAACCATCTTCTCAAAAGCAATTATTGATGGGCAACAAACGATGGCAATATCTGTGATGCTCACGTCCCATGAATAAATTTTAAAAAGCACTCCATTATTTTTTCATGTAAGTCACAGAGGCCTGCTTTTGCAAAACCTATCAATTGTTTTAATCCAGTTTTATCATTGTTGTCTTAGTGTACCTGCCGGAATGACATGGTGAAGATATCTATGGACATCTTTGTAGAAAAATTTCAACCAAGCAGGTACACGCTGTGGAAACAAGGGAAGGACATTCAAACTATTGATCACACAAAACCTACTCCAGAATCAACTCCTGAGTTGGAGGCTTGGCAGAAACAAAGAAAGGCTACACCAAGAAAATCTGGAATGTCTTTGAGGAGGTAATGTCAGCTCATTCAACTCATCATTCAAGTGGAGATGTGCAATATGTATCAGTTATGGAATTAAAATTTTTCAGATTCAATTAATTTGATTTTAAGCGGGGCTAACTAAGTTTGTCACTCTTCAAATTTTCTTTAACGGACTTTGCTTTATAAATTTACTGTATTTCAACCAGTGTGTAATTACTTTGCAAACATTAAATATGTAACTTGAAAATATTCATTACCAGCCATTAATGTTTGAAACCTTAGCATGTGTTAGAATGTATCTGTTCTAAGATATTATAGACATGTTTTAATACAGAATTGCCAATAGCAATGAATAGATACAATTCAATGCTAAATCATTTTTAATTTATTTATTCATGTGACCATGTGGCATTGCCAGCTAGGCCAGCACTTATTCTCCATCCCTAATTGCCCATAAGGTAGTTGAGTCAACTACATTGCTGTGGGTCTGGAGTCACATAAAGGCCAAACCAGGTAATGATGGCAGTTTCCTTCCCTAAGTCTTTTTGACAGCTGGAGATGGATTTGTGGTCATCATTTGACCTTAATTCCTGATTTTTAATTTAATTCACATTCTGCCATCTGCCATGGTGGTATTTGTATCCATATCTCTGATAATACCACCAAGCTGTTGCCACCGCTGGATTATTTAGTGAGGGAGAAAGTTTGTATGAGTATAGATACATAAAATCCAACCTGATTGTCATATCTTCTTCAGTCTCTATCAGTTGCGAACTCGATCTAAAAAGCCAAAATCTCTAGAAGATGAAACAACATCAAGCAAACCTGTGCCTAAAGAAGCAACTACAACTGAAGCATTTAATAATGCTATAAATGTTAAAGAAGAGCCCAGGAACGGGGCACAGAAAGAACAGACTAGCAATACAGAAGTAACGAGTACTGAAGAAGATAGTGTTGAGGCAATCCAGTTGGATCAGAAACTGTTGGATAAAGCTCAGTTGCTTGGTAAGACAGATTGGCTTTTCCTTCTCCTTTTATTAACAGTTCAAAGCCAAGAATCATCAGTAGAAATTAGAATATAGAGTTATCTGTTTCATAATGCCTTTTGGCTGACTATATAAATGTTCTGAATATGACTGTCATTTTCACTGTGTTGGTGACTCATCATAGGAATGGGTATAAGGTCTCTGATTGCTTTATTATTAGGTCCTGAGTTTTTTTTTAATCTGAGAAGCAGTTAGCGTGCTGGAGTTGGCGTTACTGTTGTTTAGTCAACTGCAGGAAAGTGAACCATATGGTTTGCTTTTGACTATATCCTATCCTAGAAATACACATTACTGGATGCTGGATAATGACAAGGTCAAGATTGCATTGTTTAATACAGTTCAATAAACTCTTATACTCCCAACAGAGTTCTGGACAACTCAGATTCCAGAGTGAAATCTAGCTCGATAGATTATTAGTTTAAATATTTGGAATTTATTACTATAGTGGTTAGTCACTGAATATATTGACATGAAGCTGCAAATGTTCTTAAACAAATAATGCAAATTTATTACACATTGAAAATGAAACAAACACAGCTACATGTCCCAGACAGTTCATAAGAATCTTAATGTAAACAGTAAAACAAAGTTCCAACCTGTTTCCTGATAATGTCTCTTCTACATCCTTAAATCTCAGAGAAATAGCAATCCTATCTTGACTAATTCCTGATTTATCTGTAAAGTTTTCCTTCTTAGACTGCTGAGGTGTTCTTACGGTTGATTTCCCATTCTCCTGCTTGGACTGGTGATCTGAACTTTGTTTTGGTTCTGACAAGTTAAAAACGTGTATTCAAGCTCTCATAGCTAAGAGACTCTACAAACTAAAATCCTTCTGCTAGGGTCTACCTGTTCAGAACTGAATTTCTGCTTCTTCTGAATTGAGGTCCAAATAAAAACTCAAAGTCTGTTTTCTCTGTCTGTAATAAACTCAGCAGTATTTATAGATTAGTTTTTTTTAGATTTTTAGATTCTCTACCGTATGGAAACAGGCCCAACAAGTCCACACCGCCCCTCCGAAGAGAAACCCACCCAAACCCATTCCCCAACCCTATATTTACCCCTGACTAACGTACCTAACACTGTGGGCAATTTAGCATGGCCAATTCACCTGACCTGCACAACTTTGGATTGTGGGGGGGAAACTGGAGCATCCGGAGGAAACCCACGCAGACACGGGGAGAATGTGCAAACTCTACACAGGCAGGCGGGAATCGAACCCAGGACCCTGATGCTGTGAGGCAGCATGCTAACCACTGAGCCACCGTGCCGCCCCATCAATTATATTCCATCAATATTCCATCAATTACCACCGTAAGTAACCAGCCAGACACTTTGCATACTTTCTTGGAAATAATGTTTTAGGTCACAATTCAAAATGAATATCCTGATTTTTTAAAAACAATTTATATTCTCAGAACTGAAACCAATGTCCATCTACCTCTCTTTGAACGATCTAAATTCAAAAATAATAATAAACTAATTTATTACAAAACCTGTTAACACTTGATTGAAGGACAATCATTTGAACAAGGTGGTGCAGGACCATTGTCATTTGTATAGCTATATCCCTTCATAAGTTGTCGTTCAATAGTTAAGTAAAGGGTTAAAATGTAGAGAGCAAATTCAGAGATGATGTTTATAGGAATCAGTACTGATTAGTGATTTGTGTTCATGGAAGTGTTTGACTGGATTTATAACATCAGGAGCCTTAGTAAAACTGAAATCACTTGGTATTAGGGGCACTCTGCAGTTGTTGGAGTCATGCTTAGCTTAAAGGAAGACGTTTGTAGTTGCTAGAGGACAGTCATTTCGGGCCAGGGTATTGCTAGAGTTCCTTCAAGTAGCATCCTGGGCCCAATCATCTTCAACTGCTTCATCCTTGACGTTTCCCTGTTATGAGGTAAGAAGTGGTCATGTTAGTAAACTGTTGCACAATGTTCAGCACCATTTGTAACTCTTCAAATACTGGAACCATTAGTATCTGAATGCAGCAAGACCTAGACATTATACAAGCTTGGGCTGGTAAATGGCAAGTGATATTCATGTCACACACGTGCCAGATCATAACTGCCTGCTGCAGAAGAGAATCGAAATATCTCCCTTCAACAATTCAAAAGCGTCACCATCATTGAATCCTTCTACATCAGCACCTTGGGAGTTAACATAGACCAGAAACTTAACTGAATTTAAAAGTGAACTGAAAGTCAGCAGACAGAACTGCAATAGTTGTGTCTGAAGACAAAAAGCATACAACTGAGGTTTTTGGTAGCAGATAGGTTAAAATGGCTGAGGTGTGCAAGGTGTTCTTCATGATGGAAATGATATGTAATTAGCAACTTAGGTCAAGGTCAAATGGAGTTGTTATCAGTCCACTTAAACCTGCTGGACAATGGTAGGGAATAATAATGATTGTTCAGTGAGACTTGAAGAGGAACCTTTCCACCCTCTCACTGTTAACTGTAGAAATTACACCTTGTTGATTACACAGAGGCAGTGAAAGGATCAAAAGAGGTGAAAGGTTGAAGCTGGATGTCTTCACTGGAACTTGATGCTGTGTCATCAAGGGGCACCAGCACTTTGGAGGTGGGGTAAGAATGGTCAGGATACATCCACAGGGAAATGCAGAGACAGAAGTGTTTGACAGATGCATATTTTTCACATTACTAGCAAAGATTGGCTTTAAGTTACTTTCAAAAGTAAGTAAGGAATATTTTCTTTTAGTTGCTTCTTGTCACTGTTAAAGCACTGCTGAGGTCTGTTTGATTACTAAAATCATGACATATGCAATTCCTTAAGGTTGGAATGCTGTCTTTAATGGAATGCTGGCTAAAGTACTTACCTGTTTAAACTTTACACAGTCTGCTTCTATTAATGAGCCAGAATGCTGAGGACGTTGTTTTGAGAGATAGTCTCACGTTTTGGCCTAAGTGATTAAGTGAGTAAAGTTCTGCTGAAAGATTGACTGCATGAGCATAGAAATAATGAATTTCGCATGGATTACTGAATTTTTGTTTGTGTTAAGGGAAATCAGTAATCTGAAGTTGAAATCTGACCAGCAATCCAAATTATAATCCACATTTTACGATTTCAGTATCATAGATGTTAATGGTGGAGTGTTTCTAATATTGGAATAAGTTGTGTAGCAAAACAATGAAACTCTGAGCATTCTGTTTAAAATTTCATTGTATTTTTCCAAAAGTTGCATTCGGGTTTCTAATTTTTTTTTGATAATTTTTATTTCTGTTAGTCACTATTTACATTACTGTTTAGTCTGCTGAAAAATTTCCATTGCTACATGTTTACATCAGTTTAATATAGAGTGCTTTGCTGTTCCTCATTGTTGGGGATAGAAAAGAAATATGCAATTGAAGGCTCGCTTGTATCGGCCCAAATTAAGGATTGCACCACACGAACCTTGAGTTATTGACTCTGTATTCATGAGCTCACAGGGAGAGACAAGTCGACCGAATGGTCACAAGTCCTTCCGCTGAGATACCGAAAGTTGCATGATTATATAGGTTACAATCATTTAACAATTAGCGAACTGTTAATCGTAGGATAAGGTGAGTTTAGGCACTTTGCCCAGTCACTAGCCTCAGTCGCATAGTGTCTGGACAGTGCTAGTTAGTAGCTGATAAGCAAGTTTCAGTATACAATAGGTTCTTGTAAAAGAAGAGCATTCCCATGCGGGAAAAGACTTAATTATCAGGTATTAGTACAGCTTCAAAGTCAACTACCTCACTGAGCCTGGGAATGTATGAGCTTTGCAAGCAGACACCAACATTAGATTCAAAATGGTTTCCAAGCTTTTAGTATGTGACAAAATGGTTGCTTTGGTTATAACAAATCTCCCACACATATGATGACCTTTGTTTGACAACCTTTCCTCCCACTTGAATTTTCTTTCTTTTTTTCAGTTTACTGGCATAAAGCTTTGAGTTCTAAATTCACCACCTGTTCCTGTTTCAATATTAACGATTTGTGGGCAGCACGGTGGCACAGTGGTTAGCACTGCTGCCTCGCAGCGCCAGAGACCCGGGTTCAATTCCCGCCTCAGGCGACTGACTGTGTGGAGTTTGCACATTCTCCCTGTGTCTGCGTGGGTTTCCTCCGGGTGCTCCGGTTTCCTCCCACACTCCAAAGATGTGCAAGTCAGGTGAATTGGCCATGTTAAATTGCCCGTAGTGTTAGGTAAAGGGGTAAATGTCGGGGTATGGGTGGGTTACGCTTCGGCGGGTCGGTGTGGACTTGTTGGGCCGAAGGGCCTGTTTCCACACTGTAAGTAATCTAATCTAATCTAATCTAATCTAATCAGATGCTGTAAACAATTTACTATATCTGATCATTTCCTCAAAATGTGAAGTTTACATCTAGGATGAGAATGAAATGTTTTCTGTAATATCAATAATTTTGAAACTCATGGTAAATTTCATAGATTGCTGCCTTCAAGCAGGCTCAGTTATGTATGGGCAACAGCATAATGGATGGTTTGGAATGCAATATAATTGTAGGCAACCCTTTTGTTATTTGGAACATGATTCAAATTGTTGAAAGGCCAAATTCTGCAAAAGTAGCAATTGACTTTACCATTTGTTTACATTTTATAAAGCTTCTGATGGACTTACTAAGCCTGAATGAGCATACAGTTGATGAATATATTAATGATTGAGATACATGGATATATAATGCTTAAAAGGGTAATTTTTCTTGGCATGTACATGCCAAATGGCAGTTATTCATTGCCTATTGGCATATATTTGTACGGCTTTAGAGATTGTTAAACTACGTGACTGAATGTAATTGTATATACAAGTAAGTTCAAGTTCAGAATGATGAACATTACACCCCATTGATGATATTAGGTATAAAAATTGATGAGGTAATCAACATTTGGTCATATTTCACTTACCATTTAGAACAAAAGAACCCAAGGTAATATTTCAGCCATTTATGATGAATCAAACACTTGCTCATTTGCTAATTTTTTTCAAATATATTTCCATCTTACTTCCCACTGTAGCTTTAGATTGATCTCAGCACACATTTTTTGAAGCCTAATAGCTTGGTGGCATATCATCACTGTAAAAAAAATTGAGATTTGCATCAAAGATTTTTTTTAATAATTTAACTTAAATGGCTTGTGTGGAACTTAAACACTAGAATGCGTCTATTTTCTCCAGAGGACTTGTTTCTGTGTTGCATATATGTAGATGTGAGTACATGTTGAAACAAGTTATAGTTTTGCTGAGAAAAAGTACATTTGTTTAACTGGCACTTTCTCCACAGCAGCGATTCATTATTTTTCCACAAGCTCACTGTCTTCTCATACAGAGTTAAACATTATTTTTCATTCATTTTACTTCCAAATTGTCCTGATGAGTGCAAGACGAAAAGCTTTGTCAAAATGTCATCTTTTCAGCACTCCTCCAAATGTAATAGTATTGGATCGGATAAATAAAGGTGTGATATGCTCACATTTATTTGATACCAAGAATTTAAAACATGTGATTCTCATGTATTTGATTCTCATGTATTCTGCATTATTAGACTGTGACACATTTACCTTCCAGCCAAACAAACAGATTGCAGTTACAAATCGATCCACTCTGATTTTACTTCACTTCAACATCACTTTCATCTATCCAGCCATTTGAAATTTTACATGTGTCTGCTTTAACCGTTAACCATGGAAGTAAAATTTATGTTCTGAAAGAAAGGCGAATAAGGTTCTTTTTGCTGTCTGTTCCAACTTTTGAATCTGTGGAACCTTATTCTTGATTTTTCAACTACTGGGGATAGTCTACTTTGTCCCAATCTGTCATAATTTCAAGTACTTTTATTGATTACGTTTTTTGAGGAAGTTACCAAAAAGATTGATGATGACAGAGCAGTATATGTTGTTTAATTTGATTTTAGTAAAGCCTTCGACAAAATTCCACCTGGTAGACTAACTAGTAAAGATCGGCCTACATGGGATTCAGGGTGAGCTTGCCAATTGGATTCATTATTGGCTGAATGGCAGGAGATAGCGAGTGATGGGGTGGAGGGTTGCTTATCAGACTGGAGGCCTGTCGCCAGCAGTGTTCCACAGAGGTTGGGTCTTGGTCCTCTTGATTGGCATTTATTTGGATGAGAATATAGAACATATGGTTGGTAAGTTTGTGGTGGCACAATAGACAGCGAAGAAGGTTTTCTAAGATTACAAAGGGATCGTGATCAAATGGGTCAATGGGCTGAAAAATGGCAGATGGAGTTTAATTTGGATAAATATGATATATTGCATTTTGGAACAACAAACAAGGGGAGGACTTATGTAAATAATGGTAGGACCTTGGGTAGTGTTGTAGAACAGAGCGACCTACGGATGCACGTGCATAATTCTTTGAAGTTTGCATCACATATAGACAGGTGGTTAAAAAGACATTTGGCATGCTTGCCTTCATTGCTTCGTCTTTTGAGTATAGGAGTTGGGAAGTCATGTTGAGGTTGTACAGGACATTAGCCAGGCCTCTTCTGGAATACTGTGTCCAATTCTGATTGCTCAGTTACAGGAAGGATATAATGAAACTGGAGAGGGTTCAGAAGGGATTTACCAAGATGTTGCTGGGTATGGAAGGTTTGAGATATAAAGAAAAGCTAGATACGTTAGGACCTTTTTCATTGGAGTATAAGAGATTGAGAGATTACCTAATAGACGTTTATAAAGTAATGAGGGGTATAGATGGAGTTAATGGTAGTTGTCTTTCCTCTAGGATGGGGAATTTCAAGAGTAGGGGGCATATTTTTAAGGTGAGAGGAGAAAGATTTAAAAAATACATGAGAATCAAATGTTTTCTGTGGTTCACGTGTAGAATAAACTTCCTGAGGAAGTGGTGGATGTGGGTACAATTACATTTAAATAATAACATGAATAGGAAAGATTTGAAGGATATGGACAAGGAGCAGGCAGGTAGGACTAGTTTAGTTTAGGATTATGTTCGGCTGGACCAGTTGGATCGAAGGGTCTATTTCCATGCTGAAGGACTCAATGACTCTATAATTACAAAGGTAATCTCTAGATTACTAACTAAGCTGAATGAAAACTGGCAAAGGGACACACAGATTAGAGGTTTAAACATTTAGCTGAAAGAGTGCCTGGGATAAAGGAACCTAATTTTGTTGGGCATCAGAACCAGAACTGGAGAAAAATGGAACTATTTTATTGTGATGCGCAACATTTAAGCTGAGTTGGTATCAGTGTCTTGGAAAGTCAAATAACCAAGATGGTTAATAAGACTTTAAGCTAGTAACATGGAGAAAAGGTCAGATAAGGGTAAATTTTAAAATTTAAGGGAAGGTCAAGTTGTAGAGCAGAGTCGTGATCTGAGTAAAATCTTGTGTTAGGAAGGAAGAGTTTTAAGCCATCATCAAGGAGATCAGTGACTACGTCTTCACCAGATAAAAATGACAAAGTTAAAATTGGGGTTTCTATCTCTGGTTGTAGCCTGATCTAGTTCGGGATCTATTCCAAGATATTGATGTTTAGAAAAGATGGACAAAATGGAAAATGAGGTGGGTTAGTTTTGATAATGGATGAAATAAAAGCAGCAATGAGAATGAATCTTGCCAAGAAAATCAAAACGTTTAACCTGTAAAACTGGAGTTAAGAAATAACAATGGACAGTAAACACTGATGGGTGTAGTTTTTAAGCATACCAATGTTGGAGAGGGATAAATCAGGGATTTGGAGGTGTATGTAATAAGGGTAATATAATTGTTCTTTAATATTGTTCTAGACTAGTCAAACAAAATTGAGAAAAAAAAAATTGGAAGATAAGTTAACTGCATGCTTTCAAGGCTAGAACCTACAATCGGCCATTTGGAACATCACTGAACAATTAGTGTCAGCAGTAAAATCACTGAAGAGTCCCATCTTTCCCAGGGAAATTATATATGAAAAATCTGTTAGTGTGATTTGATGATGTAACTGGCATAAATGGGAACTATTAGAGATGTGGTAAATGTTCATACTTTAAAAATAATATGGAGGACCCAGTGTTGGAAAAATCACACAACACCAGGTTATAGTAGGGGGCATATAAACACCAGGTTTATTTAGAAGCACTAGCTTTCGGAGCACTGCTCCTTCATCAGGTGGTTGTGGAGTGTAAGATCATAAGACACAGAATTTTCAGAAAGATTGCAGTTACATATTGAAATGATAAATTGAACAAACCTGGATTGTTGAATCTTTCATCTTTTAGAATGTGTTGCAAGTTTTTGTTCATTAATATGTAAATCCCTACTTCTAAGTAATCTCGAAATGACTTAAGGTTTTATAACAAAAGGTGACATCTCTGCTCAGCGAATGCATTAAAGGTGTGAGGTTAGAGTCTGTCTGTATCCCAGTGTCAAGTCACACTGGCTCTATTTCCTCTTCAGGACAACATCCCCACAACACCGTATAACTCTTGTCATGTCAATCACTGCAAGACATGTCAGAGTGTTGGCACGTTTATCACCATTACCCATGGGGACACCACCCACCGTTTTTGCAGCAGGTACTCATGTGATTCAGCCAACGTGGTCTATCTCATACGCTGCAGGCGAGGATGCCCTGAGGCATGGTACATTGGCGAGACCAAGCAGACGCTACAACAACAGATGAATGGACACCGCACAACAATCAACAGACAGAGGTGCTCCCTCCCAATAGGGGATCACTTCAATGATCAGGGACAGTTGGCCTCGGATGTTTGGGTGACCATCCTCTAAGGTGGACTTCAGGATAGACAACAATGCAAAGTAGCCGAATGAAGGGTGATAGCCAAGTCTGGTACCCATGAGGATGGCCTCAACTGGAATGTTGGGTTCATGTCACACTACAGGTCACTACACCTCTCACACACAATCACGCGCACACAATCACGCGCACACAAACACACAGACACAATCACTCTCACAATCACACAGTCGCTCACACAGTCGCTCACACAGTCGCTCACACAGTCGCTCACACAGTCGCACACATTCGCTCACACAGTCACATACACAAACAGACGCACAATCTCTCACACGCATGATCACACAATCACTCACACACAATCACTCACACACAATCACACGCACGCACAATCTCACACACAATCACACGCACAATCTCTCACACACGCACAATCACACACAATCACACATGCACGATCTCTCACACGCACAATCTCACACGCACCATCACATGCACGCACCATCACATGCACGCACCATCACATGCACGCACCATCACATGCACGCACCATCACATGCACGCACGATCACACGCACGATCACACGCACGATCACACGCACGCACACACGCACGAACACATGCACACACAATCACTCACACAATCACACGCACGCACGATCACTCACACAATCACTCGCACGATCACTCACTCGCACGATCACTCACTCGCACGATCACACGCACATACAGTCACACGCACGCACGATCACTCACGCACGATCAGGCACACGCTCACACACCCACGATCACTCATGCACGATCACTCATGCACGATCACTCACGCACGATCACTCACGCACACGATCACACATACGCACGATCACTCACGCACAGTCACTTGCACAATCACAAGCACGCACAATCACAAGCACGCACAATCACACGCACGCACAATCACACACGCACAATCACTCGCACAGAGACAATCACACAGACACAATCACACGCACGCACGATCACTCACGCACGATCACTCATTCGCACAATCACACGCACGCACCATCACACGCATGATCACACGCCCGCACGATGACACGCACGCACGATTACACACACGCATGATCACTCCCACGAACGATCACTCACATGCACGATCACAAGCACGCACAATCACACTCACACACGATTACTCACACACACGATCACACGCACGCACGATCGCACGCACAATCGCACGCACCGTCACACGCATGCACGATCACACAGACACACGATCACTCACATGCACGATCACTCACTCGCACGATCACTCATTCGCACAATCACACGCACGCACCATCACACGCATGATCACACGCCCGCACGATGACACGCACGCACGATTACACACACGCATGATCACTCCCACGAACGATCACTCACATGCACGATCACAAGCACGCACAATCACACTCACACACGATTACTCACACACACGATCACACGCACGCACGATCGCACGCACAATCGCACGCACCGTCACACGCATGCACGATCACACAGACACGCGATCACTCACACGCACGATCACTCACTCGCACGATCACTCACTCGCACGATCACACGCCCGCACGATCACATGCCTGCACGTTCACTCGCACACACAATCACACACACGCACGATCACTCACGCACGATCACTCATTCGCACAATCACACGCCCGCTCGATCACGCGCCCGCTCGATCACACGCCCGCTCGATCACACGCCCGCTCGATCACACGCCCGCTCGATCACACGCCCGCACGATCACTCTCACGCACGATCACTCTCACGCACGATCACTCTCACGCACGATCACTCACTCGCACGATCACTCACTCGCACGATCACACGCATGCACGATCACACACACGATCACACACACACGATCACTCACTCGCCCAATCACTCACACGATTACATGCACACACAATCACACACACACACGATCACTCACTCGCACAATCACATGCACCATCACACGCACGCACCATCACACGCACGCACCATCACACGCACGCACCATCACACGCACGCACCATCACACGCACGCACCATCACACGCACGCACCATCACACGCACGCACCATCACACACACATGATCACTCACTCGCACAATCACACGCACCATCACACGCACGCACCATCACACGCACGCACAATCTCACACACGCGATCACACAGACGTGCGATCACACAGACGCGCGATCACACAGACGCGCGATCACACAGACGCGCGATCACACAGACGCGCGATCACACAGACGCGCGATCACACAGACGCGCGATCACACAGACGCGCGATCACACAGACGCGCGATCACACAGACGCGCGATCACACAGACGCGCGATCACACAGACGCGCGATCACTCAGACGCGCGATCACTCAGACGCGCGATCACTCAGACGCGCGATCACTCAGACGCGCGATCACTCAGACGCGCGATCACTCAGACGCGCGATCACTCAGACGCGCGATCACTCAGACGCGCGATCACTCAGACGCGCGATCACTCACACGCACGATCACTCAGACGTACGATCACTCACACGCACGATCATTCACACGCACGATCACTCACGCACGATCACTCACGCACGATCACTCACGCACGATCACGCAGACGCACGATCACACAGACGCACGATCACACACGCATGATCACTCACGTACGATCACTCGCACAATCGCTCACTCGCACAATCGCTCACACGCACAATCGCTCACACGCACAATCGCTCACACGCACAATCGCTCACACGCACAATCACACACACGCACAATCACACACACAATCACACGATCACACACACGCACGATCACACACACGCACGATCACTCTCACGCACGATCACTCTCACGCACGATCACTCACTCGCACGATCACACGCACGCACGATCACTCACACGATTACATGCACACACAATCACACACACACACGATCACTCACTCGCACAATCACATGCACCATCACACGCACGCACCAACACACGCACGCACCATCACACGCACGCACCATCACACGCACGCACCATCACACGCACGCACGATCACACGCACGCACGATCACACACACATGATCACTCACTCGCACAATCACATGCACCATCACACGCACGCACCATCACACGCACGCACCATCACACGCACGCACCATCTCACACACGCGATCACACAGACACGCGATCACACAGACGCGCGATCACACAGACGCGCGATCACACAGACGCGCGATCACACAGACGCGCGATCACACAGACGCGCGATCACACAGACGCGCGATCACACAGACGCGCGATCACACAGACGCGCGATCACACAGACGCGCGATCACACAGACGCGCGATCACTCAGACGCGCGATCACTCAGACGCGCGATCACTCAGACGCGCGATCACTCAGACGCGCGATCACTCAGACGCGCGATCACTCAGACGCGCGATCACTCACACGCACGATCACTCACACGCACGATCACTCACGCACGATCACTCACGCACGATCACTCACGCATAGACACACGATCACACAGACGCACGATCTCACACACGCACGATCACACAGGCGCACGATCACTCGCACAATCACACACACACGCACAATCGCTCACGCACAATCACACACACACACAATCGCTCACGCACAATCACACACACACACGATCATACACACGCACGATCACACACACGCACGATCACTCACGTGCAATCACTCACGCACAATCACACGCACGCACAATCACACGCACGCACAATCACGCACGCACAATCACTCTCGCACGATCACTCACACTCACGCACGATCACACTCACGCACGATCACACTCACGCACGATCACACTCACGCACGATCACACTCACGCACGATCACACTCACGCACGATCACACGCACGCACGATCACACGCACGATCACACGCACGATCACACGCACGATCACATGCTCGATCACTCACGCACGATCACTCACGCACGATCACTCACGCTCGATCACACTCACGCACGATCACTCGCACGCACGATCACTCGCACGCACGAACACACACACGATCACACACACACGTTCACTCACATGCGTGATCTCACACACACAATCACTCACGCACAACCAGTCACGCACAATCACGCACAACAACTCTCACGCACAACCACTCTCACGCACAACCACTCACACGCACGCACACTCACACGCACGCACACTCACACGCACATTCGCGCAAGCACAATCACGCGCAAACTCACTCACGCGCAAGCACACTCACGTGCAAGCACGATCACTCACGCGCACGATCACTCACGCGCACGATCACTCACGCGCACGATCACTCAGACGCACGATCACTCAGACGCACGATCACTCAGACGCACGATCACTCAGACGCACGATCACTCAGACGCACGATCACTCAGACGCACGATCACTCAGACGCACGATCACTCAGACGCACGATCACTCAGACGCACGATCACTCAAACGCACGATCACTCAGACGCACGTTCACTCACATGCACAATCGTGCACACACACACCCAATCTCTCATACTCCATCACACCCACACACATACTTTACCAAGCTTTCTCACAAGCAAATGCACACATGCAAACATTTAAGTTTAGTGGGTGATTTTATATTTGCAGATACGTTTTATTTGGCACAAAAAATGCACAATCTGCAGACAGTCAATCCATGTGATATTTTGTAATTTCCACTTTGGAAATAGAACCAGTCTGGCACAACATTGGGTTTCAAAACTTGCAACATTCTAAAAGATGAAAGACTTAACAATCCAGGTTTGTTCAATATATAATTTCAGTTGCATGACAGTCTAATCTTTTGCGATAAATTCTTGTCTTATGATCTTATACTCCACCACCACCTGATGAAGGAGCAGTGCTCTGAAATCTAGTGCTTCCAAATAAACCTGTTGGGACTATGGTCTGGTGTGTGTCTTTTGGAATTTTGTACACTTTAAGTAGCATTCCATAAGATGTTGTACAACATTAGGGCTGATGGACTGATTGTCAAATGGACAGAGTCGGCCTAAATTAACCGATTCCACCGTAGGAGGGAACAAATAGTGGATTTTTTTCAGAATTAGCCCAAAGATCTTTATTATTTACAACCACACCAATGACTTAGATAAGGGAACTGAATGCAATCTATCTTTCTTTGTTGACTATACAGAACTGATTGAGAAAATAAGGTCAGTGAACAATATAAACAGATTAGAAAGAATATCAAGCTGTTAAGTGAATGCACAAGAAGATGGCAGGTGGAGTTTATGTGGGGAAGTGTGAAATTACCAAAGTTTTAATGTCAAAAAGGAGAGCCCTGGGAAAGATGTGACTTCAGTAAGAAAACAAATCCATTACTGTCCTCTGTGAAAACAATTGAAGGTAAATGTGTTTCTAAACATATGAAAAAGTCAAGACATTTGTGGGATTGCACCAGCGAGGTTAATGTTAAGTCAAAGCCATTAATGCTATAACTTTGCAAAGCTCTGTATTAGAGCATAAGAATATTACATCTAATTCTGGTCACCATACTTCATGAAGGATGTAAGAATCTGAAAGGCTGCAGAAGAAATTTACCAATTGATTCCAGGAATGAGAGTTTTAAGTTCAAGGTTAAGTGGAGAAGCTGAAATTCCCTTTGGAGCGAAGGAGGATGAGGAGAGATTTGATTGTGTATATAAGATTATGACAGATTTGAATAGACAAAGAAATTCTGTTCCCATTTGCTGATAGTACAGTGACTAAGGAATGCGGGTGTAGATTTTTGGGCAAGAGACATGGGGGTTATTGGAATGACTGTTTTTACACAGCAAGTGACAATGAGCTGCAACTTACTGCTGATAAGGGTAAATGAATGAAGCAGAATGAATGAATGACTTTGAAAGAATATTGGATGTTCATTTGAGGGATATAAACATGCAGAGCCATGGAGGAATGAGACTTACTGGATTGCTTGCAGCGAACTGGCATGGACTTGTTGGACTGAATGACCTCCTCCTATACCATAATGACTGTAACTATCAACTAATTTGAAGCGCTGTAAAGCAATTTTTTTTAATGAGGTGAGAGAGGGATTTGGGTGACCTTCACAAAAGATAGTCAGTTAATATAAAGGTACACTGAACAGTTAGGAAAGCCTATTTGCCCTTACTGTATTTCAAAATGATTGGAGTTTAAGAGTAAGGAGTCTTGTGGAATTGATCGTCAGCAAAGTGATGAAAGGGTGATCAATGATATTATGAAGTGCATTTGCTCAGTGATAGCCAGCTCACTATAGCGGTTTTGGTTTTGTCAGGGACACTCAGTTCCTGATCTCATTACAGCTTTGGTTTTGGTTTTGTCAGGGACACTCAGTTCCTGATCTCATTACAGCTTTGGTCCAAAAATGGACAAAAGGGCTGAACTCCAAAGGTAAGGTGTGAGTGACTGCTTACAACATCAAGGTGGCATTTGATTGGAAATGGCATCAACAAGTCCTAGCAAAGCGGGGATCAGTGGGAATAGAGAAAAAAATTCTCAAGTGCTTGAAGTCATACAAATATAAAAGATGATGTGATTGTTGGAGGTCAGTCATTTCAGTCCAAGCAGATCATTACAGCAGCTATTTAGGATTGTGTTCTAGGCCCAGTATTCTTCAGCTGCTGCATCAATGACCTTTCCTCTATCAAGAGGCCAGAAGTGGGGATGTTCTCTGATGATTACACAATGTTCAGCTTTACTTAAACCCCTTGGAGACTGAAGAAATCCATGTTCATATTCAGCAAGACCTAGAAATATCCTGGCTTGCACTGCTGGCAAGTGGAAAATAACAATTGCGCCACCCAGGCGCCAGGCAAGGGCCATCTCCAACAAGAGAGAATTTAGCCATCACTATGGTGTTATCATCATTGTAACCATTGACCAAAAACTGAAATGGGCAAGCTATATGAATATTGTGGCTGCAAGAGCAGGTCAGAGGCAAGGAATTCTGCAACGTGTAACTCCTCTTGTTTTCCCAATTTTTATCTCCCATATACAAAGCAAAAATCAGGGGTGTGATGAAATACTCTTCTGTGTGAGTGCAGCTCTAACAAAGCTCAAGTAGCTTGACACCATTCAGGACACAGCAGCCTGTTTGATTGGTTCCTCGTTCCTTCAGCATTCAATCCTTGCACCACTGATGCTCAGTAGCAACAGTGCATGCCCATCTACTAGATGTGCTGCAGCAACTTGCCATAGCTCCTTTGACAGCACCTTCCAACCCACAATTCTACCACTATGGAGTAGAAGGACAAATCCATGGGAAGCGCACCACTTGCTTGTTCCCTTCCAAGCTACAAACATCTTGACTTGGAACTATATTGCGTTTCATTCCATGTTGCTGGGTCAAAAATCTTAATAGCACTGATAGTACTGCAGCTTTTCAGGAAGACAGTTCACTACCTTATCAAGCACAATTTGGGACTGGAAAAACATACAACTGTAGCTAGTGATACCCATATCTTGAAAACAAATTTTAAAAAATATATAGGCCTTTGGTGAGATTACACCTTTCACACTGTGCAATTTTGATCTTCTAACCTTAGGTTTTGTGTACTTTTAAAGAAATGCAATGAAGGTTCACAAGACTGAGTCTGTGATGCAAAAGCTCTCATTTCAAAAGAGGTTGAGCAGAATGGGCATATATTCTGAGTTTTCAAAGAATGAGAGTTGATCATTGAGAATATCATGTTCTGAAAGGATATGATCAGAGTGAGTTCTGAGTTGCTTTTCCTTGGTTGGAGGACTAAATGTTGGGACCATAGAAACAGAATAAGGTGACATATATTTAAGATGGAGATGAGATTTTTTTTCATTTTGAAGATTGTGCATGTTTGGGTATCGCGATTTCAGTGAGCTGTAGACACTCAATAAGCTTAAAATTTGAGAGACGTGGACTTTTGGACACTAAGAAAATCAAAGGATAAAGTGAGAAAGTTCAGCCCTGATCTTCCAAAATATCCTACAGGCTCAAAGAGTCATTCTGCTCCTGCTTCTGTTTGTTATGTTCATTTATCACCCAATCATCAATGTTGTCATGAAAAACGTCAGTCTGTTTTTGTAGTTAAAACTATTTTTTTTCAGCCAAGACACCTCAAACTGACCTGCCATTGAATTCTGTGTGCCACTTTAAAGTCCTTTCTCCATCATCTTGATTTTATTTTGCTGTTTCCTTTTGGTTTGTGAAGAATTAACTGTACTACTATTTTGATACCATTTGCAGATTTTGACACCACTCCTTATCGGTTCATCCATGGTACTTGCTAGGAATTTAAAATAGGACATCTGAAGGCAGTCTTATTTGAAACTTATTGGCTGAGTATTCTGCAGTAATTCTGTCGTGCACGCTGGTATCTCAGTTGATTTTCTTGCATTGATGCCAGATAATATGATGAGAGTTCTCTTTGAGTTTGTTTTTTCAACATTACAATGACTTTATTTTCTTCACTGACGTTTTTGCCAGCTGACATGGTACATTGCTGATTTACGGGAATGGTAAATTTGAAGTAGCTAAAAGAATGTCCCTTTACAATAACTAAATAACATGTACAGTCTTCATTACTGCAGTTAACATTTGGTTTAGTTTTATTTAACAATTCAAATCAAAGTGTTTTTTTTTCTCTGCACAGAAACTGATACCAATCTTGCCAGCACCAGATGCAAAAATAAAGGTAATGGAAAGAGAAAACTGGATGACAGTTTATCACTAACATCGACAGATGCATTTGGTGCAGTCAACAATTCTTCAGAACGTTCAAGTGTTGACATTAAAGTGGAGAGCAGCACAGCCAAGGATCCGCTGATGTGTAAACAGGAGGATGTGTTCTATGAGAAGGCCAAATTATGTCAGAAATCATTTGATGATATTGCCACAGATAATGAACAGAGCTGCTGGAAACGACGCGAAACTGGCAGTGTCTCCACAGAGGAGGAAACCAGCGAAGCAGAGAGTGGAGAAAATGGCTTAGAGCCTGGAGAAATACCAAGTGTAATAATATTTTTAAAAATATGTCCAAGAAATACCAGCAGTGAATTAATGTATAACACTTTCTTTCCATAAACATTGCTTCATTTAACAGGTGCTGTTAAAAATTTAACAGTACAATATGGGCAAGAATTGTTAAATGTAATTGGAAAAAACTGCATTGCTGAATCATTGAATTCTTCACTTGCCATTTTCCCCAGAAAACCTGCATAATTGTTGCAATGAAGAGTTTTAGTTGAATATAGTGGTCATGGATCCTGCATTAAGTCTGAGAAGATAAGTAAAAACTGGGATTGTGTAGATCGTTGGCTTAGCAACTCGATGCCACTGATCTTTTATTTCATAAATGAAGGTGCATTGTAAACTTCCAATCTCAGAGCTACAGTTACCATTGTTAATCTACAGGCCTGTTGTATTGCGTTGGTGCTAATTCTAGAAATGTAAAATCAAAGAAATATTCAGGAAAACAATTGTTTATAAATTTAGCAGGACCTGGACCAATATCTGAGGCAGCTTTTAAAAATTCATTTGTGGGTGTTGGTGTCACTGGCTGGTCAGCATTTATTTCTGTCCCTTGTTGCTCTTGTGAACATGGAAGTGAGCATCTTTTGAACTGATGCAGTCCTCCTGCAGTAGGCTGCCTCACAATGCCATTCAGGAGGGAATTCCAGGATTTTGACCCAGCCACAATGAAGGAATGGTGATTATATTTCCAAGTTAGGATGGTGAGTGGCTTGGTAGGGAACTTGTAGAATTGACAGTTCTTCTTGGTGGAAGTGGTTGTGAGTTTGGAAGGTGCTGCTGAGGATCATTGGTAAATTTCTGCAGTGACTCTGTAGAGAGTACACACTGCTGCTACTGAACATACTGTTTGTGGATGTGCTGCCAAACAAGCAGGCTGCTTTGTCCTGGATGGTGTCAAGCTTCTTGAGTGTTGTTGGAATTGAGCTCATCCAGGCAACTGGGCAGTATTCCATCACACCCCTGACTTGTGCCTAATAGATTATGGACAGGCTTTGAGGAGTCAGGAAGTGAGGTACTCACTGCAGTATTCCTCGCCTTTGACGTGCTCTTGTAGCCACTGTTCATGTGCTGAATCCAGTTGAGGTTCTGGCCAGTGCTAACCCCTTGGATGCTGATAATGGAGGATTCAATGATGGTAATATCATTGAATACCAAGAGGCAGTGATTAGATTGTTTCTTATTGGTGATGGTCATAGTCTGGCATTTTGTCATTTTTTTGTCATTTACGCAAATGATTTGGATGCAAGCATAAGAGGTACAGTTAGTAAGTTTGCAGATGACACCAAAATTGGAGGTGTAGTGGACAGCGAAGAGGGTTACCTCAGATTACAACAGGATCCTGGATCAGATGGGCCAATGGGCTGAGAAGTGGCAGATGGAGTTTAATTCAGATAAATGCGAGGTGCTGCATTTTGGGAAAGCAAACCTTAGCAGGATTTATACACTTAATGGTAAGGTCCTAGGGAGTGTTGCTGAACAAAGAGACCTTGGAGTGCAGGTTCATAGCTCCTTGAAAGTGGAGTCACAGGTTGATAGAATAGTGAAGAAGGCGTTTGGTATGCTTTCCTTTATTGGCCAGAGTATTGAGTACAGAGGTTGGGAGGTCATGTCGCGGCTGTACAGGACATTGGTTAGGCCACTGTTGGAATATTGCTTGCAATTCTGGTCTCCTTCCTATCGGAAAGATGTTGTGAAAGTTGAAAGGGTTCAGAAAAGATTTACAAAGATGTTGCCAGGGTTGGAGAATCTGAGCTACAGGGAGAGGCTGAACAGGCTGAGGCTGTTTTCCCTGGAGCGTCGGAGGCTGAGGGGTGACCTTATAGGGGTTTACAAAATTGTGAGGGGCTTGGATAGGATAAATAGACAAAGTCTTTTCCTTGGGGTCGGGGAGTCCAGAACTACAGGGCATAGGTTTAGGGTGAGAGGGGAAAGATACAAAAGAGACCTAAGGGGCAACCTTTTCATGCAGAGGGTGGTACGTGTATGGAATGAGCTGCCAGAGGATGTGGTGGAAGCTGGTACAATTGCAACATTTAAGAGGCATTTGGACGGGTATATGAATAGGAAGGGTTTGGAAGGATATGGGCCGGGCGCTGGCAGGTGGGACTAGATTAGGTTGTGATATCTGATCGGCATGGATAGGTTGGACCGAAGGGTCTGTTTCCATGCTGTACATCTCTATGACTCTCTATGTAGGCCAGATCAGGTGAAAATGGCAGATTTCCTTCTTTGAAGGACATTAGTGAACGAGGTGGGTTTTTCTGACAATTGACAATGGATTCATGGTGATCATCAGATTCTTAGTCCAGATTTTTTTAAATTGAATTCAAATTCCACCTTGTGCGATGGCAGGATTTGAACCTGTGTCCCCAGAACAGTTTTCGAGTACAACTCTATTCTTTAAATATTTACAGAGAAGTGCATTGGGGAAAATTATTGGGGCAACTGCTCTTTGTCCCACAGAATTTATACTTCAGTGTCTTATTGGTCCTGAACAATAAAGTTAGACCACATCAAGGATTCATTTTAAATGTTAGAAGCTAAATTGGCAGAGCCTCCTGTTTTTGTAAGCAAGTTGTTTACATGACATTTAAAGGCTTGTCTTGGATATGCTCCACACTGATGCCCTTGACTACTGATCTTAACTGCTGAGTGTTTAATTTGTTTTATGGTGAAGTCATTCAACCAATTGTTGAAGAACAGGTGTTGGCATATTCTTGTTTAAAAATGCTGCTATATCTTCTAATATGCTGGTTGATATAAAATTGACAAAGTTTTTCTATTTTTATTAATTGACTTTTTTAAATAGCGGCATAGCGTACAAAAAGCACAGAAATGAAGCTGAACCTATATAAAGTCTCAATTGTGTTCAGTTCTTCTACCTTGTTTTAGGAAAGGTATAATGGTCTCTGAGAGGATGCAGAAAGCTTTTTTCTAAAATGGTATTAGGATGCGAGAGGTCGATGTTTGTGAACTTGAGAAACTGGGATCGTTCTCCTTAGAGCTGAGAGAGAATTTTGATGTGGAGGTGATGCTGTTGGACTGGGTTGGACAAGGTCAAGAATCACATGACACCAGGTTACAGTGCAACAGCTCTATTTGAAAACACTTGTTTTCAGAGTGTTGCGCCTTCATCAGGTGCAGTGAGAGAGGAGGCATCAGACACAGCATGTATAAGTAAAAGATCAAAGGGTCATACAAGTGATGCAAATGTATTGAACAAACCTATGCCCTCTAGTTCTGGACTCCCCCACCCCAGGGAAAAGACTTTGTCTGTTTATCCTATCCACGCCTGTCATGATTTTATAAACCTTTATAAGGTCACCCTCTCAACTTCCGACACTCCAGGGCAAACAGCCCGAGCTTATTCAACCTCTCCCTATAGCTCAAACCCTCCAACTCTGGTAACATCCTTGTAAATCTTTTCTGAACCCTTTCAAGTTTCACAACATCTTTCCGATAGGAAGGAGACCAGAATTGCATGCAATATTCCAATAGTGGCCTAACCAATGTCCTGTACAGCCGCAACATGAACTCCCAATTCCTGTACTCAATACTCTGACCAATAAAGGAAAGCATACCAAACACCACCTTCACTAGCCTATCTACCTGCGACTCCACTTTCTAGGAGCTATGAACCTGCACTCCATGGTCTCTTTTGTCCAGCATGTCCCTAGGACCTTACCATTAAGTATATAAGTCCTGCTAAGATTTGCTTTCCCGAAATGCAGCACCTCACATTTATCTGAATTAAACTCCATCTGCCACTTCTCAGCCTATTGGCCCATCTGATCAAGATCCAATTGTAATATGAGGTAACCTTCTTCGTTCACTACACCTCCAATTTTGGTGTCATCTGCAAACTTACTAACTATGCCTCTTATGCTCACATCCAAATCATTTACATTAATCATGAAAAGTAGAGGGCCCAGCACCGATCATTGTGGCACTCCACTGGTCACAGACCTCAAGTCTGAAAAACAATCCTCCACCACCACCACCCTCTGTCTTCTACATTTCAGCCAGTTCTGTATCCAAATGGCTAGTTCTCCCTGTATTCCATGGGATCAAACCTTGCTCACCAGTTTCCCATGGGGAACCTTGTCGAACGTCTCACTGATGTCCATATAGATCACGTCCACCGCTCTGCCCTCATTAATCCTCATTGTTACTTCTTCAAAAAACTCAATCAAGTTTGTGAGATGTGATTTCCCACACACAAAGCCATGTTGACCATCTCTAATCAGTTCTTGCCTTTCCAAATACATGTACGTCCAACAACTTGCTCACCAATGATGTCAGGCTCACTGGTCTATAGTTCCCTAGCTTGTCCTAGGGCCAAGTTAGCCAACCTCCAGTCTTCCGGCACCTCACCTGTGACTATCAATGATACAACTATCTTAGTAAGAGGCCCAGCAATCACTTCCCTAGCTTCCCACAGAGTTCTTGGGTATACCTGATCAGATCCTGGAGATTTATCAACTTGTATGTGTTTCAAGATCACCTAGCACTTCCTCCCCTGTAATATGGACATTTTTCAAGCTGTCACCATCTATTTACTTACATTCTATATCTTCCAAGTCCTTCTTCACAGTAAATACTGATGCAAAATATTCATTTAGTATCTATCCCATCTTCTGCAGCTCCACACAAAGGCCGCCTTGTTGGTCTTTGAGGGGTCTTATTCTCTCCTTCGTTACCTGTTTGTCCTTAATGTATTTGGAAAAACCCTTTGGATTCTCCTTAACTCTATTTGCCAAAGCTGTCTCATGTCCCCTTTTTGCTCTCCTTATGTATTTCTCTCTTATGTATAGTCCTACTGCCTTTATATTCTTCTAAGGATACACTCGATCTATCCTGTCTATATCTGACATATGCTTCCTTCTTTTTCTTAACCAAACTCTCAATTTCTTTAGCCATCCAGCATTCCCTATTCCTACCAGCCTTTCCTTTCACCCTAACAGGAATATACTTGTTCTGGACTTTCGTTATCTCATTTCTGAAGGTTTCCCATTTTCCAGCCGTCCCTTTACCTGAGAACATCTGCCCCCAATCAGCTTTTGAAAGTTCTTGCCTAATACCGTCAAAGTTGGTCTTTCTCCAATTTAGAACTTCAATTTTTAGATCCGGTCTATCCTTTTCCATCACTCTTTTTAAAGCTAATAGAATTATGGTTGCTGGCCCCAAAGTGGTCCTCCACTGGCACCTCGGTCACCTGCCCTGCCTTATTTCCCAAGAGTAGGTCAAGTTTTGCACCTTCTCTAGTAGTACATCCACAGACTGAATCAGAAAATTTTCTTGTCCACACTTAACAAATTCCTCTCCATCTAAACCCTTAACACTATAGCAGTTCCAGTCTACATTTGAAATTTAAAATCCCCAACCATAACCACCCTCCATTTCCCTCTGACTATTAGGGGGTCTGTAATACAACCCCAATAAGGTGATCATCCCTTCCTTATTTCTCAGTTCCACCCAAACGGCTTCCCTGGATGTATTTCTGGGAATATCGTCCCTCAGTACAGTTGTAATGCTATCCCTTATCAAAAACACCACTCCCCCTCCTCTCTTGCCTCTTTCTCTCCTTCCTGTAACATTTGATCTTGGAACATTAAGCTGCTCTTTCTGTCCATCCCTGAGCTATGTTTCTGTAATTGCTATGATATCCCAGTCCCATGTTCCTAACCATGCCCTGAGTTCATCTGCCTTCCCTGTTAGGCCTCTTGCAATAAAATAAATGCAGTTTAATTTATCAGTCCTATCTTGTTCTCTGTTTCGTCCCTGCCTGCCCTGATTGTTTGACTTGCCTTTGTTCTCAACTGTACCAGTCCTAGATTGATCTATTTCCTCACTATTTCCCTGGGTCCCACCTCCCACCTTACTAGTTTAAATCCTCCCGAGCAGCTCTAGCAAATCTCCCTGCCAGCATATTAGTCCCCTTCTGATTTAGATGCAATCCGTCCTTCTTGTACAGGTCATTTCGACCCCAAATGAGCTTCCAATGATCCAAAAGTATGAATCCTTCTCCCATATACCAGCTCCTCAGCCATGCATTCATCTGCTCTATCCTCTTATTCCTGCCCTCACTAGCTCGTATCAGCGGGAGTAATCCAGATATTACTACTCTTGAGGACCTCCTTTTTAAATTCCTACCTAACTCTGTAATCTCCCTTCAGAATTTCAATCTTTTCCCTTCCTATATCTTTGGTTCCAATGTGTATAATGACCTCCTGCTGGCCCCTCTTACCCTTGAGAACATTCTGCACCCTCTCTGAGACATCCTTGATCCTGGCACCAGGGATGCCACACACCATTCTGAATTTTCATTGCTGGCCACAGAAACGTCTGTCTGTACCTCAGATTATAGAGTCCCCTAATGCAATCAATCTCTTGGAACCCAACGTACCCCTCATTGCATTAGGGCCAGTCTCAATACCAGAAACTTGGCTGTTCGTGCTACGTTCCCCTGAGAATCCATCACTCCCTACATTTTCCAAAACAGCATACTTGTTTGAAATGCGGATAGCCACAGAAGACTCCTGCACTAACTGCCTACCTCTCTTAACTTTCCTGGAGTTAACTCATCTCTGTGTCTATCTGCGACTTTTCCCCCTTCCTATAACTGCCATCCATGTCATCCCCTTGCTCTTGAAAGTTCCTCATTGCCTGTAACTGTCTCTCCAGCCATTCCATTCGATCTGATAGGATTCACAACCAACTGCATTTATTGCAGATATAATCCTCAGTAACCCGTCAACTCTCCCTAAACTTCCACATCCAACAAGAAGAGCATATAACTCTACTAAGGGCCATTTTTGCTTCCTTCAGTCTACAGACCCAGAAAATAACACTGTCTTATTCCTCTACAAACACTGCTTCAGGTTAAATTAATACTTATGGCTTATATTTTAAGTTTAATCAAGAGACATATCTTAATAAAACATATAATTGTGGAAGAACCCACTCTACTCCCTACTGCAGACTTACTTTAAGGCCAGAATTAAAAATATTCACTTATCTATTTCTATGCTGTGACCTGGGATTAAATAAAATGCCACAGATGTTTATCTTGGTGAAGTAAATGTCACCATAGTCTCAGAGGACCATTGGCTGGTCTCTCATTAGAGAGAGAGAGACGACTGGTGGTGATATTAACCTGAGGGTTACCAGGCCTCAGCCCTTCATGATGACCTCAGCAAGTGCAGGATTTGAAGTTTCAATAAATTCAGTGGCATGAAATTGGAAATCACCTTAGGGAAGTGTTTGGTTCATTTGGCTGAAGGTTTATCGAGTTCTTCATCCACTTTTCTTGTTATAGGTGATGTTACTTCGTCTTCATTGACCGACAGATTCCGTTCTAATTTATTAGACATTCATCTGAAGAACAATAATCTCTCCTTCGTCTAGTGTTTTAATTGTAAAGTAGTGACTAAGAACCTAGAAACAGTGGCCTGTCATTTCCACCATAGCGAGCCCCTCCGGCTTTGGTACTTAATAATGTAAATGTACTGAGCTAAATTGAATAAAAAGCTAACTACTTCAGTGTCAGAAAACTACAAATACTGTTTGAAATATTCGGTGTGTCTACTAGTGTTTTCAGAGAATGGCCAGATTGGATTTTCAGATGGAGTCCTCCATCAGATTTGATGGTATGAAAATTAACAATGCTCAAAAAGGCACTGAACAAGGGAAACAGAAGGCAGACTTTCAACCATGATCATTTTCTCTTATCTTTGTATAATGCCATTTATACCTCAAGATATTCTAAAATGCTTTATAGAAAAGCTTTTGAAATGTGTAACTATTGTGACATGAAGGAAGAACAAAATGTCAAAGCTGATCTAACATTCAGATAGCTGCCATCAGTATTAAAATGCTAATTTTGTTTCAATTTGACGAGATGTTATAATTAGCAGCATTCTTCCTGTCTGGAGTTTCATTGGTTCATACATTCAAGTTGTGTAATTGGATTCTTAAGCAAAATTCTAAATTCAAGCCAAACATTCACTGATTTGTAAAAACAAGATGCATTGACTTCTCATTGTTACTCATTGTTCAGTTTTGCTCACAGTACACTTTATTTGGAAAGTTTAAGGTACATTACATATCAATTGAAATCAAACGTTATATAAAATGCAAGACAATCCATTTTCTTTCAGTACAGTATGTTATAACCTGAGGTGCCTCTTGACATTTTTAATTATTTCATGGGATGTGGGCAATACTGGCAAGTCCAGCATTGTGCCCACCTTCTCTAACTGCTGCAGTACTTCTCATGAATTGCCATTATAACTTATATTTAGTGTTGTTTTCATGTCAGGTGTATAGGCCTGAAAGGTTTACACAAATTCTAGCCCCCGTTGTCAACGATAATGAGAAGACCATGGACAGTGGAGCTTCCCCACTGAGCCTTCTGGATCGTTGTTTACCAAGTTATTTATGGAAGTAAAGGGCATAGTTGAAGCTTTTTTTTTGTTGAGGGAATAAGAGTTTGCTCACAATTACTGGTAACCACAGTAATATGAGACTGGGTGTTGCTAAACTGTTTATTTTCAGGGTGCGTGCTAAAATGTTGTATTTCCCAGGCCATTGTTACTATTCTCCAATGTAGAAGAATTATCTTTAATTAAAGTGGCATAGACTTTACATTGTTGTATCCAACTTAAAAATCATTCATTTTCATTGAATTCTGTCCCAATTCCACGTGGTAGTGAACTTTGTGAAGCAATAATTAACTTATTTCTCTGTCAAGCCTGTTTTTGAGTTCTAATTTAAGGTTACGTAAAATGATCTCTTGACCACCACATTATTATTTATTTGTACAGGAAAAATAGAAGCATGAGGCTGTGCTGGCTTTGGGAGTCTTGTTTAGCAGGAATTTTTTGTCTAATTCTGCCAAAAGTTTGGGCCAATGTAGTCATGCTTTGGAGAGAATTAATAGTTCTAGTGCATCGACTATGCACAATGTCAAATTGCTTCTTCTCTCATCATCAACAGTATAATCCAACATTATTGCCAGTAGATCTGATGAAATGAATGCAAAATGATGCAAGGGACTGTTGGCAGTCTAACTGACCAGCTCTTGCTCAGTAATCATAATTTTGCTGTCAGTTTGGGTTCTGCTTGAGCCATTCAGCCTCTGACTTCATTACAACTTTGGTCCAAACGTGAAAGTAACTCCTTATGACATCAAGGCTGAAGTTGACTGAGTGTGGCATCAAGGTGCACGAGCAAAATTGGAGTCAATGGGAATCAGTGGGGGCTGGGATATTTTTCACTAGTTGAATTATAAGGATTATTGTTTTTGGAGGCCAGTCATCTCATCCTGGACATTACTGCAGAAACTCATAAAGCAGTGTCCTAGGCCCACTTATCAATAATCGCTTCATCAATGACCTTCCTCTATCGTAAGTCACAGGTGAAGATGTTCACTGTTAGTTAAAGCATAGAACAGTACAGCACAGAACAGGCCCTTCAGCCCACGATGTTGTGCTGAGCATTTATCTTAATCTTAGATAAACCTAACCTACCACACCCTTCAACTTATTGCTGGGCATGTGCTTGTCCAGCAGTCGCTTAAACGTCCCTAATGTTTCTGACTCTACTGCTACCGCTGGCAGTGCATTTCACGCACTCACCACTCTCTGCGTAAAGAACCTACCTCTGACATCTACCCATACCTTCCTCCAATCACTTTAAAATTATGACCCCTCGTGACAGCTATTTCTACTCTGTGGAAAGGTCTCTGGCTATCTACTCTATCTATGCCTCTCATTACCTCTATCAAGTCACCTCTCTTTCTTCCTTCTCTCCAGTGTGAAAAGCCCTTGCTCACTCAACCTCCCTTCATAAGACAAGTCCTCCAATCCAGGCAGCATCTAGTAAATCTCATCTGCACCCTCTCAAAGCATCTACATCCTTCCTATAATGAGGCAACCAGAACTGGACACAATATTCCAAGTGTGGTCTAACCACAGTTTTATAGAGCTGCAGCAAAACCTCATGGCTCTTAAAACTCAACCCCCTGTTCATGAAAGCCAAAACACCAAAAGCTGCCTTAACAACCCTATCAATTTGTGTGGCAACTTTGAGGGATTGATGTACGTGAACCCCAAGACCCCACTGTTCCTCCATACTGCCAAGAATCCTGTCTTTAACCCTGTATTCTGCATTGAAATTCAGCCTTCCAAAATGAATCACTTCACATTTATCCAGGTTGAACTCTATCTGCCACTTCTCAGCCCAGCTCTGCATCCTGTCAATGTCCTGTTGTAGCCTGCAACAGCCCTTGACACTACCTACAACACCACTGACCTTGGTGACATTGGCAAGCATACTAACCCATCCTTCCACTATTTCATCCAAGTCACTTATAAAAACTACAAAGGGCAGAGGCCCAAGAACAGACACCTGCGGAATACCACTAGTCACCAGTCGCCTGATAGAATACTTTCCATCCACTACCACTTGCTGCCTTCTTCGAGCCAGCCAATTCTGTATCCAGACAGCCAAATTTCCCTGTATCCCATACCTCTTAATTTTCTGAATGAGTCTACTGTGGGGAACCTTCTCAAATGCCTTACTGAAATCCATTTACACCATAGCCATTGCTCGATATGTGGCTTGTCTCGCCACATCCTCAAAGAACTCAATAAGGCTTGTGAGGCATGACCTGTCCCTCACAAATCCATACTGACTATCTTTAATTCAACTATGTTTTTCTAAATAGTCATTAATCCTATCTCTCAGAATCCTTTCCAGTATCTTACTTACCATAGACATAAGACTGACTGGTCTGTAATCCTCTTTCTTGAACAGAGGAACAACACTCGCCTCCCTCTAATCATCCGGTACTACTTCTGTGGCGAGTGACGATGCATCATTGCCAGAGGTGCAGCAATCTCATTCCTCACTTCCCGTAGTAACCTTGGATATATGGTCCAGCCCTGGGAACTTAGCTATCTTTGTGCTTCCCAGTATTTCCAGCACATCCACTTTCTTAACATCAGTCTGTTCAAACCTATTAACCTTCTCCATGGTGTTCTTACTGTCAACAAGGTCCCTTTCTCCAGTGAATCCTGAAGCAAAACAACCATTTAGGGCCTCCCACAATATTCCCTATTTGTGATTCCTCAAATGCTGAATGTGTCTATGTACAGCAAGACCTGGACAGCCTCCAGGTTAGGCTTCGGTTGAGAAGCAGCAAATATTATTTACACCAGATAAATGTTAAACAATGACTATCTCCAATAAAATAATCTAACTGTCTCCCATTGACAGCATTATCATAGCTGAATTCCTCACTATCCACATCCTGTAGATTATTATTGACCAAGAACTGAACTGGATCAAGCACATAAATGCTGTGGCTGCAAGACCAGGTCAGGAGTAACTTGTCTCCTGATTCACAAAAACTCCAGCATCTACAGGGCATTAGTAAGGAGTATTATGTGATACTGTCCATTTACCTGTTGAATGCAGCTCCAACTGCATTCAAGAACTTGCACCTCATTCAGGACAAAACTTGATTTGCACTCTCTCCATCATTAAAACAATGATAAAATATTCTTGGAGAGAGTAACAAGTGTTTCAGATCAGAGCCCCTTTATCAGAGCAGCTGAATGACATTGACCAATCAAGATCATGAACCATAAGGTACTAGATTGGAAGTAGCTGTGGGCTGGAAGATAGAGGAGTCATTAGAGCAGAGCCTGATTCACTCCCTACCCAACAGTAAGATACATGGAACTCCTGAGGTGTGGGAATCTCAATTGAGCTACCCTCAACCCTTTACCTTGAGACTAGTTTTGGTGTCCTGTGCACCCTGCCACTCTTGAGATCTCTGTGACTCAAGTATCCACTGAATAAGTATGGAATATCTTCAGTGAAACATTGTTTTAATTTTTTAATGTCCATCTTAAGGAAGCAATTGACAGTGTAGGTAGCTAATTAAGTTCAGAATAGTTAGAATAAGCAGGGCCTTCCTTAGCGTTAAGGTTTTATAAATTTGAGTCCCTTGGTGTTGCAGTAGTGCACAGCTCAGTGAATTATGCATGTTTCATTTTGACAAAATATGTTATAGTGTATTTTAAATATGCAGTTATATTTCATGGATAATTTGTTTTAGGCTAGGTCACTTTATTTTATTAAAATGCTGAAATATTTTTCTTCTATTTTCAGTTTCCAGAACAGTTCATCAGAAACGTAGGAAAAAAGAAATCTGCCAAGAGTCGACGGCATCCGTTGTGCAAACCACCTGCTAGATCTCCATCAACTCTGGTCAAACAAGAATTGATTAGCGATGAAGGTTAGCATTTTAGAGATCACATTTACTTTGGAACTGTGAAATAGTAATTATTACTCTTGTCCATATTTTAATACATATTCAAAAGGTTTGCAGCATTTATTAAAAAATGTTTAAATATTGCATGTAGTTTAAAATTTTCATAACCAACTGCTGCTGTTTTCAAGTTCATTGCTGTGGTATACATTTGTGAAAGGATTTAGAGTATTGCCAGTGAGTCACCTTTAGTGATTTTCTAGAGTTAATATAAGCAAACTGCCTACAATTGAGTAATTCTAACATCTTCAATTTTATAGTGTTCTCAGGTTCTAGCTGAACATATATTCTTTACTGCCAGAGTTCATAGCTGAGCTCTGGAAGGCTGTATGTTATCATTGTTTAATTTGGCAGGAAAGTAAAAGGAGAGTATTATTTAAATGTGAATGACTGCAGTATTCTGAGGAGCATGCCCAAGAAATTCATGCTTTTTTTATTTTCTTGCTGGTTGCATGCATTCCTTAAAACAAGTGTTAATCTAACCTATTTCCTCTTGATATATCTAGAGCTATCATGAATTTGATGCAGTAAGCTGTTGGGCTTAATATGTGGGCTCAGTGTTAGGATAGTTGCTTTTTACTGTTTTAATGAAGACGTGATCTGCAAGTTTTCACGATACAATTAATCGACATACTCAGCAGTATAGATAGTACTCAACTGCTCAGGAGGATCTTGGTGCACAGGCGATTAGGCTTGAGACATAAATAAGTGCATGTGCTTCAGTAGGATGCTAAACTATATGTACATTCTCGGGCAAAAACTTTAATGCAAGTGGAGAATTAAAAGTTTGCATTTAACCCACCCCTAATTGAGATGTTCTCACAAACATCCAGAGCCAGCATTTTATCATTGGTCGTTTCTTGTACTGTTGCTTTTGTAAGACTTTAATTGAGACTTAATTAAGTACTTATTAAGAAAATAACTTCAAAATTGAAAATAAGTGTTAAAGTGAAAATGCAAATGTCTTACAAATGTTACAAGTTTTCCAAAACAATAATTCATATACTTTTTTTAACTTCTGAGCTAATTAAATCAGGAATTGGACTTGTTGATAATAGGATCATTGATCAAGAATATTGACTTTAAAAAATTGATAAGCTGAATATTTCGACAGAATGATGGGTTGTAATTGCTGATGGACTTTAAAACCTTAATCACATTCTGCTGAGTCTGGGAACAGTTCTCCCAGCACTTGCTTCCTTATGTTCCCTAACATTGAGATATCTCTTTCATAAATGTTTCTCCTGTTTGTCCAGATTCCTACTCTGGGTAGCCTCTTAATTGTGAGTTTAAATCGACTGAGAGTGAAACTGATAAATTAAGGCAGTTGCCCAGTTCTCTCTTGTTGATTATCAGTGTTATTTTAATGTGATGATTTTCCTGTTTTATTTCTGGAACCTTGCAACAGTTTTAAGAAATGTATGTGCTGGGAAGAGTACTGTTTATTATCATCTGTTGACCATCCCAGCTTATGGTAATAAGGGACAAGTCAGACCTCAGAGTGAATCTAGTTTGATAGATCATAAGTTTTTATCTTAAAGTTTGTTTACCTCAATTACTGAACATATTCATCCAAGGATGTCAATGTACTGTTAACAAAAGAACATCAAAGTTTCTTACATCCAAACTAAAATATTTAGTTATATTGTAAGAACTTGTTGAAATTGTCCTATTACAAATTTTAAAAATAAAAATTAAATCCTATTATCCTTCATAGCAAACTTAGAGTCTGAAACCTCGGTGAAAGGTTTCTACTTTATAGTTTCTGACTGGCAAATTTCTATATTCACTTGATGATATTATCTTTAATTAATGTCTCTTTGTGGGATCCTTAAACAAATTGCTAACATAGCTCACTTAAATCTAAACATGTGTTCCTTAAACTCATGCATTCAGCAGCCTTACAAGATATCTTCCTCTCAGATACCTAACTCCTTCGGTTTCTCGATGTTTTCCTTTACTAAATTCTAAGCACTCAGGAGTTATTTTCTTCCACCCTAACTGTTCTGGAGACTGCTAAAATGTACTTGTTGCTGTTGTAGGCCTTTTTTCTCTCAGCAATCTGCACCTCTCTCTGAAAGAAACCTGCACACTCACAGGCCTTCTGGATAATCCTGTCTCCTTTTCTCTCTGCCTGGGTCTTAGTAAATTCTGTGTTTAAACCTTTTTTTTCTCTCTTCTATTCTTCTTGTGGAAAGCACTGAACTATTCACCTCAATGTTTTTTTAAGCCTCATTGAAATGCAACAAACAAATTTCTGGATAACAAAAAGAGAAATGCTGGTGAAACTCAGCAGGTCTGGCAGCATCTGCAGAAAGAAAGTAGAGTTAATATTTAAGTCATGTGACGCTTCACTAAAACTGTTAGAAACTCAGAAAAGATGGTTTCTATACTGAAGGTAAAGTTGGGACGGTGCATAGAGAAGGGAGAGGAGAATGGAGAGGTGGAGATCGAGCCCAGAGAGAGAGTCCTGCACCACTCAAACCTTAAACATGAAACTCAAACTATTTTCTTCCCTCCTTAACATGCCAGTATAGAAGTGCAAATCAAACTTTTGGCGATACATGGTTCTGTCCATTTTTTTGAATTCAAGTTTCCATATACAATATTGACTTCCAAAACCTTGTGAAGGATCTTTGAGTGCACTTAGAAACAATGTTCCCCCTGTGATAAATGTGATACAATCTGAATCTTAATATACAGGGAACAAAATAAGCCATGTACAACTCATGCAGAATTTGATAGAAAAACTCTGCAGGTCTGGCAGCATCTGTGGAGAGAAGGCAGAGTTAATGTCTTGTGTCCAATGACCCTTCTTCAGACCTCTAGCAGATTTCCAGCATCTGTAGTTCTTTGTTTTTTTTTGTCAAGCACAAGCCATGTTCCCTTAAGATTCACATGTGTGGCTGTGCCGAAACCTTAAAAGAACCAAATAGTGCAATTGACAGACTGTGCTCAATAGTGAAAATTAAATAAGGGCATTGTTTTGAAAGCTTTGGGTTACGGAGAATTGTAATATGCAGGTGGGTTACTGCTGAATCTGCAGAGCCTGCATGTGTTTATTCGGGTATAAAATAACGGAGGAGGCATCTTGGTGTCTAAGTTCTTGCTTAGGAGCTAGCATTGGGTATATCAATATTGAAGAATGTTCAGGCGGTCTTGGGGGGAGTTGAACTGGATTTATGAATGCTTAGAAGGATGCTGGAAGGTAGCATTGTGATAAAGAGGAGATGGTGTTTGTGAAATTGGGTCTTGGTAAATATGGATCATCCTACCGAAGAGCTATGAGGCCTTTCCTACTCGCTGATTGATGACCATTGGGACGTCCAAGTCTGTTCTTGGCATGAAAAGATTTTAGGATTGTAACTGTTATTCAAAAGTATCAAAGCTTTATCCAAAATATTTAAATAGTAATATTAATGCAGTAGATTCTCAGACATGAAGTTAAACTATTGGCATATCTGTGTGATTGGTTAAGTTAGAAGGTTTTGGATTTTCAGATTGTTTGGCTTTAAGGAAGAAAATATCCATAAGCCTTTTAATTTCTCATCCTGTCTATTCCTCTGAACTTTCTGTCTCTCGCTAACTGTCTGGCTTGAGTATCTGCCCCCACATCACTTCACCAGCACCTTCCAACCAATGAGTTACCTAACCTAATCCACCTGTTATTCATAGTTCTCCAATCAATGCTCAGTATTTGAAAATACAGTACATTGAATTATTTTCCGACTGTACCCCTTGTTGCTTCCTCTTGAGAGAACTGCCAGTTCAATACAAATTTTATCTGCATTATAGTTACTAATTTCACAAAAAATGCATATAATAAATGCAAATTATTAAACTGGATGAAGTAATTCATTTTCCAGGGGGTTTGGCATATGTTCTTTAGTTAAGACCCTAAGACATAGGAGCAGAAGTTAGACCGTATAGCCAATTGAGTCTGCTCTGCCATTCAATCATGGCTGATACATTTCTCATCCCCACTCTCCCAACTTCTCCCCATAACCCGAGATCCCCTTGACAATCAAGAACCGATCTACCTCAGTCTTAAAAACACTCAATGACCTGGCCTCCACAGCCTCTTGTGGCAGTGAATTCTATAGATTCACCACTCTCTGGCTGAAGAAGTTTCTCCTAAGCTCTTCTAAAAGATCTTACCTTCACTCTAAGGCTGTGCCCTCAGGTCCTCGTCTCTCCATTAGGACATCTTCCCAACATCCACTCGGTCCAGGCCATCCAATATTGTGTCAACTTCAATTACATCCCCCCCCCCCCATATGCTTCTAAACTCCATAGAGTATAGACCCAGAGTCCTCGAACGATCCTCATATGTTAAACTTTTCATTCCTGGGACCATTCTTGTGGAAACAAGTTGAGAACATCTTATTAGTGACTGCTGTTGATCTGAGATCTGGGGGCAAAGGACAGGCTAGGTTTGAGAGCATGTTAGAACAATTAACAGAATATAGACTGAGGAAAATATTGACCGACCACTGTGAGAGATAGACTTAGGAGTCTGGAAAAGGGCACAAAAATCAATTTGTAAGTCAAAATAATGGTGGTGAAACATTTTTAATTCAAACATATCTACAATAATTATTAAAGCATAATTCAAAAGGCAGAAGATCAGTGCTAAATTTATTCAAGTTTACGATAGCAGGAAACATCAGTAATTTTGAGTGCAGTAATTGATCTTTAAGGTGTCTGGTGATATCTTGGTGATCTCCTTCATACATAGGTAGAATTGAAATAATGAAAGAACCAAGTTTTAATGCAACATTTTCAGTAATACTTAACCGTGTAATTAGAAAGTAATTTTAATTGATGTGGTAAACTGTTACTGAGTTGAAAGTGCAACCAATTATATTAGTATCATTTAATGCATTTCATTGTTTTTAAAATTCTTTTGGAGAGCTGAAGAATTACTCAGTGATTGTTTTTAGGTTTTAATTTATTAAAACTATTTTTGTCCAAAGTTTCAGCCAAATTTAAAACACAATGTGTTTGGTTTTCAGGTCCAATTCACTGGTGATGTTTTTCACTATACCATTTTGAAAAAGTAAAACGGATACTTATAGTTCATGCGGGTCTTATACCTCTCCCTGCTATATTTTCATGGTTGAATATAATCTGAAAGAAGTTGATAAGTGGCAATATGATTATGCATCATTTAATGCAGCTCACTATTATGCAGCACCCTCCAATCTCAAAGGAGGGTGCCTGTAAACAGGAAAGTGGCTTGAAGTGTGTATACTTCAATGCAAGAAGTATACGAAATAAGGTAGGTGAACTTGCAGCGTGGGTTGGTACCTGGGACTTCGATGTTGTGGCTATTACGGAGACATGGGTAGAACAGGGACAGGATTGGCTGTTGCAGGTTCCAGGGTTTAAATATTTTAGTAGGGTCAGAGGTGGGGGTAAAAGAGGGGGAGGTGTGGCATTGCTTGTCAAAGATCGTATTACAGCGGTGGAAAGGACGATGGATGAAGACTCGCCATCTGAGGTAGTTTGGGCTGAGGTTAGGAATAGTAAAGGTGAGGTCACCCTGTTAGGAGTTTTTTACAGGCCTCCTAATAGTCCTAGAAACGTAGAAGAAAGGATTGCGAGGATGATTCAGGAGAAGAGTGAAAGTAATAGGGTGATTGTTATGGGGGACTTTAACTTTCCTGATATTGATTGGGAAAGCTATAGCTCTAGTTCGTTAGATGGGTCAGTGTTTGTCCAATGTGTGCAGGAGGGTTTCCTGACACAATATGTAGATAGGCCAACAAGAGGTGAGGCCATACTGGATTTGGTTCTGGGTAACGAACCAGGCCAGGTGTTAGAATTAGAGGTAGGTGAGCACTTTGGGGACAGTGACCACAATTCGGTGACTTTTACTCTAGTGATGAAGAGGGATAAGTGTGCACTGCAGGGCAAGAGTTATAGCTGGGGGCAGGGAAATTATGATGCAGTGAGGCATGACTTAGGATGCGTGGCTTGGAAAAGTAGGCTTCAAGGCAAGGGCGTAATTGATATGTGGAGCTTGTTCAAGGAGGAGAAAGTGAGGTCTGCAGACGCTGGAGATCAAAGCTGAAACTTTATTGCTGGAACAGCACAGCAGGTCAGGCAGCATCTAGGGAACAGAAGATTCGACGTTTCGGGCACATGCCCTTCCTGAAGAAGGGCATGTGCCCGAAACGTCGAATCTTCTGTTCCCTAGATGCTGCCTGACCTGCTGTGCTGTTCCAGCAATAAAGTTTCAGCTTGTTCAAGGAGCAACTATTGAGTGTCTTTGATAAGTATGTACCTGTCAGGCAGGGAGGAAAGGGTCGTGTGAGGGAGCCGTGGTTTAATAAGGAATTGGAATCCCTTGTTAAATGAAAGAGGGCGGTCTATGTAAAGATGAGGCGTGAAGGTTCAATTGGGGCGATTGAGAGTTATAAGGTAGCCAGGAAGGACCTGAAGAGAGAGCTAAGAGCAGCAAGGAGGGGACATGAAAGGTCCTTGGTAGGATTAGGGAAAACCCTAAGGCTTTCTATAGGTATGTCAGGAATAAAAGAATGACTAGGGTAGGAATAGGTCCAGTCAAGGATAGTAGTGGGAAGCTGCGTGTGGAGGCTGAAGAGATTGGGGAGACACTGAATGAATACTTTTCGTCAGTATTCACTCAGGAACAGGACATTGTTGCCAATGTGAATACTGAGTCACAATTAAGTAGAATGAATGGCTTTGAGGTATGTAGGGAAGAGGTGTTGGAAATTCTGGAAAGGGTGAAAATAGATAAGTCCCCTGGGCCTGATGGCATTTATCCTAGGATTCTCTGGGAAGCAAGGGAGGAGATTGCAGAGCCATTGGCCTTGATTTTTATGTCCTCGTTGTCTGCAGGAGTAGTGCCAGAAGATTGGAGGCTAGCAAATGTGGTTCCCTTGTTCAAGAAGGTGCCTAGGGATAACCCTAGTAACTATAGGCCGGTGAGTCTCACTTCTGTTGTGGGCAAGGTCTTAGCGAGAATTGTAAGGGATAGGATTTATGAACATCTGGATAGGAATAATGTGATCAAGGATAGTCAGCATGGTTTTGTGAAGGGCAGGTCGTGCCTCACAAACCTTATTGAATTCTTTGAGAAGGTGACTAAGGAGGTGGACGAGGGGAAAGCGGTAGATGTGGTGTATATGGATTTTAATAAGGCGTTTGATAAGGTTCCCCATGGTAGGCTACTTCAAAAAATACGGAGGTATGGCATTGAGGGTGAGTTGGAGGTTTGGATCAGGAATTGGCTTGCTGGAAGAAGACAGCGGGTAGTAGTTGATGGTAAACTCCAAGGTTCATCTTGGAGTGCCGTTACTAGTGGTGTTCCACAAGGATCTGTTTTGGGACCATTGCTGTTTGTCATTTTTATAAATGACCTGGAGGAGGGGCTAGAAGGTTGGGTGAGCAAGTTTGCGGATGATACGAAAGTCAGAGGAGTTGTAGACAGTGAGGAAGGATGTGGCAGGTTACAGCGGGATATAGATAAGCTGCAGAACTGGGCAGAAAGGTGGCAAATGGAGTTCAATGTAGCTAAGTGTGAGGTGATTCACTTTGGTAAGAGTAACAAAAAGATGAGGTACTGGGCTAATAGTCGGATACTTTGTAGTGTGGATGAGCAGAGGGATCTTGGTGTCCATGTACACAGATCTTTGAAAGTTGCCACCCAGGTAAATAGTGCGGTGAAGAAGGCATATGGCGTACTGGCTTTTATTGGTAGAGGAATTGAATTCCGGAGTCCTGAGATCATGTTCAGTTGTGTAAGACTCTGGTGCAGCCGCACCTGGAATATTGTGTGCAGTTTTGGTCGCCATACTATAGGAAGGGTGTGGAGGCACTGGAACGGGTGCAGAGGAGGTTTACCAGGATGTTGCCTGGTATGGTAGGAAGATTGTATGAGGAAAGGCTGAGGCACTTGGGGTTGTTTTCATTGGAGAAAATAAGGTTTAGGGGTGACTTGATAGAGGTGTACAAGATGATTAGGGCTTTAGATAGGGTTGACCGTGAGAACCTTTTTCCACGTATGGAGTCAGCTATTACAAGGGGGCATAGCTTTAAATTAAGAGGTGGTAGGTATAGGACAGATGTTAGGGGTAGGTTCTTTACTCAGCGAGTCGTGAGTTCATGGAATGCCCTGCCAGTAGCAGTGGTGGACGCTCCCTCTTTATGGGCATTTAAGCGGGCACTGGATAGGCATATGGAGGATATTGGGCTAGTGTAGGTTAGGTGGGCTTGGATCGGCGCAACATCGAGGGCCAAAGGGCCTGTACTGCGCTGTATTCTTCTATGTTCTATGTTCTATTTCAGAGGCCAGCAAATCCGGTTATGCCTCAGATTGTCATAGGTTGCCACTGCACCTTAAAGAAGAGGGGTGGATTCACTGGAACTGAACAATGTAGTACTTTCCAAGATCAAAGAAACTTTTGTAAAACCCAGAACACCAAGGAGATAAAATAATTAAATCATTTAGTGCATTAAACGCCCAACAGAGTAACTAAAATAAGAGCAAAAAGCTTAATCATAGGTAAGGAGCGCTGAATCTTGCAGAATGGAACTGGGTCCAAACGTGCACAATACATGTCTCTGGACTCATCATGTGAATGCTAGTAGCAATACAGGTAGACAAAGATGTCTCTGTAGTCCCAACCAGTGGTGGTTGATCTCCATATAAAGTAATGCTAATGTCTGTTTTTGGCCGAAATGCTGACTATCTAAATTGGCAGGACCTCGAATGACTTACCTCAGGTGCTCTGATCTTTGGGGTAAAAGTATTATTTATCTCATCATGGGGTTTCTGTGGCAACAGGCGGGATTTAAGAATGGTGTGTTGCCTTCCTGATGCCAGGATTAAGGACATCGCAGATAGAGTGCAGGAAATCCTCAAGGGCGAAGGTGAAGAGCCAGAGGTGGTGGTACATGTCGGCACAAATGATGTCAGGAAGAAGAGGAGGAACATACTTTAGCGGGACTTCGGAGAACTAGGAAGAAGGCTGAAAAGCAGGACGTCCAGAGTGGTTATCTCCAGTTTGCTTCCAGTTCCTCGGGCTGGAGAGCCCAGGAACAGGGAGATAATGGACTTGAATGTGTGGCTGGGGAACTGGTGCAGGAAGCAAGGATTTAAATTCTTGGATCACTGGGGTATGTTTTGTGATAAGCATAAAGTATACAAAAGAGACAGTTTGCACTTTAATAGGTTGGGGACCAGCATTCTGGCAGGCAAGTTTGCTACTGCAACACAGCTGCATTTAAACTAAATAGCGAGGGGGAGGGGACAAACTTGAAGTTTAAGAAGGAAATTGAAGGGCAAGTTAGAACAAGGGAAGTCAAGAAAGACAACAGTATCAATGAAGCAGAAAACTCAAAAAGGGATCATGCCATAAGGTTGAGTGAAATAGGGGTTGATAGGAAGGGTGAGGGCAGTAACAAATTAAAAATACTATATATGAATGCACAAAGTATTATAAATAAGATGGATGAGCTTGAGGCTCTTTTGGAAATTGGTAGCTACGATATTGTGAGGACAGGGCCTGGGAAATGAATATTCAAGGCTGTACATGCTATCGTAAGGACAGACTGATGTGCAGAGGGGGTGGGGTGGCCCTGTTGGTAAGGGATGATATTCAGTCCCTTGCGTGGGGGGTCCTAGAATCAGGGGATGTAGAGTCAGTGTGGATAGAGCTGAGAAATTCTAAGGGTAGAAAGACTATCTTGGGAGTTATCTACAGGCCCCCAAACAGTAGTATGGATGTAGGGTGTAAGTTGAATAAGGAGCTGAAATTGGCCTGTCGCAAAGATATTACTACAGTTGTTAGGGGGGATTTCAACATGCAGGTAGACTGGGAGAATCAGGATGGTATTGGACCTCAAGAAAGAGACTTTGTGGAGTGCCTCCGAGATGGATTCTTAGAACAGCTGGTGCTGGAGCCTACCAGGGAGAAGGCAATTCTGAATCTGGTATTGTGCAACGAACCAGAATTGATCAGGGACCTCGAAGTGAAGGAGCCATTAGGAGGTAGTGACCATAATACAATAAGCTTCAATCTGCAATTTGAAAGGGAGAGGGTACAATCGGTAGTGACAATATTTCAGTTGAATAAAGGGAACTATGGAGCTATGAGGGAGGAGCTGGCCAAAGTTCAATGGTGCAATACCTTAGCAAGGATGACAGTGGAGGAACAATGACAGATATTTCTGGGTATAATGCAGGAGATGCAGGATTAGTTCATTCCAAAAAGGAAGAAAGATCCTATGAGTAGGCAGGGATGCCCGTGGCTGACGAGGGAAGTTAAGAAACATATAAAGTCAAAAGAGAAAAAGTATAACATAACAAAGATGAGTGGGAAAACGGAGGACTGGGAAGCTTTTAAAGAACAACAGAGGATTACTGAGGAGGAAATACACAGAAAAAAATGAGGTACAAAGGTATACTGGCCAAAAATATAAAGGAGGATAGTAAAAGCTTTTTTAGGTATGTGAAAGGGAAAAAAATGGTTAAGACTAAAATTGGGCCCTTGAAGACAGAAACAGGGGAATCTATTATGGGGAACAAAGAAATGGCAGAAGAGTTGAATTGGTACTTCAGATCTGTGTTCACTGGGGAAGACACAAGCAATCTCCCAGAAGAAACAGTGGCTGAAGGACCTGAACTGAAGGGAATTTATATTTGCCAGGAATTGGTGTTGGAGAGACTGTTAGGTCTGAAGGCTGATAGGTCCCTGGGGCCCGATGGTCTCCATCCCAGGGTACTGAAGGAGGTGGCTCTAGAAATCGTGGATGTGTTGGTGATTATTTTCCAGAGTTCGATAGATTCAGGATCAGTTCCTGTGGATTGGAGGGTTGCTAATGTACCACTTTTTAAGAAAGGAGCGAGAGAGAAAGCAGGAAATTATAGACCAGTTAGTCTGACCTCAGTGGTGGGAAAGATGCTGGAGTCAATTATAAAGGATGGAATTACGACACATCTGGATAGCAGTAACAGGATAGGTCAGAGTCAGCATGGATTTATGAAGGGGAAATCATGCTTGACTAATCTTCTTGAATTTTTTGAGGATGCAACTCTGAAGATGGACAAGGGAGATCCAGTGGAAGTAGTGTACCTGGACTTTCAGAAAGCCTTTGATAAAGTCCCACATAGGAGGTTATTGAGCAAAATTAGGGCGCATGGTATTGGGGGCAAAGTACTGACTTGGATTGAAAATTGTTTGGCTGACAGGAAACAAAGAGTAGTGATAAACGGCTCCCTTTTGGAATGGCAGGCGGTGACCAGTGGGGTACCGCAGGGATCAGTGCTGGGACCGCAGCTTTTTACAATATATATTAATGATATAGAAGATGGTATTAATAGTAACATTAACAAATTTGCTGATGATACAAAGCTGGGTGGCAGGGTGAAATGTGAGGAGGATGTTAGATTACAGGGTGACCTGGACAGGTTAGGTGAGTGGACAGATGCATGGCAGATGCAGCTTAATGTGGATAAATGTATGGTTATCCACTTTGGTGGCAAGAACAGGAAGGCAGATTACTACCTAAATGGAGTCAAGTTAAGTAAAGGGGCAGTCCAAAGAGATCTGGGTGTTCTTGTACACCAGTCAATGAAGGCAAGCGTGCAGGTACAGCAGGTAGTGAAGAAAGCTAATAGCATGCTGGCCTTCATAACAAGAGGGATTGGGTATAGAAGCAAAGAGGTTCTTCTGCAGTTATACAGGGCCCTGGGGAGACCGCACCTGGAATATTGTTTGCAGTTCTGGTCTCCAAAATTGAGAAAAGACATTCTGGCTATTGAGGGAGTGCAGTGTAGGTTCACGAGGTCAATTCCTGGGAATGGCAGGACTATCTTATGTTGAAAGATTGGAGCAACTGGGCTTGTATACCCTTGAGTTTCGAAGATTGAGAGGGGATCTGATTGAGACGTATAAGATTATGAAAGGATTGGACACTCTGGCAGTAGGAAACATGTTTCCGCTGATGGGTGAGTCCCGAACCAGAGGACACAGCTTAAAATTAAGGGGTAGGCCATTTAGGACAGAGATGAGGAGAAACTTCTTCACCCAGAGAGTGGTGGGCGTGTGGAATGCTCTGCCCCAGAGGGCAGTGGAGGCCCAGTCTCTGGATTGTTTGAGAAAGAGTTGGATAGAGCTCTCAAGGATAGTGGAATCAAGGGTTATGGAGATAAGGCAGGAACAGGATACTGATTGAGGATGATCAGCCATGATCATAATGAATGGTGGTGCAGGCTCGAAGGGCCTACTCCTGCACCTATTGTCTATAACTCTTCACAGCCAGGGTGTATTGTTAATTGTTAAAGAGAATTTGTGATTAAGACTGCATTGTGTTTTAATAGCTATATATTGTTTATTCTAAGATAAAGGTCAGGGCTTTCCCAATATGAGAATTTACTGTATGGTTGTGGGGACCAGGAGCATATATTAAGGTGTGACTTGTTTGCCTGTTTGTAAATATCACCAAAGTTGTATTATTGTAAACACAGTAGTGTGATGTGAATGAAAGTTTAATATATGCAAGTATAATTATTTAGTTATAAAAAAAGTTGAGTTACAGTACTCTTGTCATAGCATGAATGGAATCTATTTGGGGATTTTCAGTTGGTTGAGATATGGAATTGGGTTCAAGTTACATTATTAATAGTACTATTGGTTGTTTTGCTTGTGGAAGACCAATCTGGAAGTTCTTTCACAGGTTGTTAATTTAATCCTTGAGGTGATGTAGAACTTACTGGTTGTAATCATGAGTGAAACAATTCGATATTTGACTCCATAAATTCGATAAGTACGAAATACCATAATAGAATCTTTAGAAAATAAATAATCAGTATTTTTGTTAGTGTTGCTGTACATTGCCAATAGCAATCATACTCTTTACTGATTTTTTTTTTTTACGTAATAAGGTAAATATAACAGGTAATAGTTTTGTTACAATTGAAAAACCTGAAGAGAGGCTGTTCATTTTTGCCTAAGGTAATGCCTTCATTTGAAGAATGGTGAAAGGTTCACTTCTAACAGCGTGAGTAGAATATTGAATTAGATTCCTTTGTTTTTATTGATTAGGATTTTAAATTTTAATTTGTTTGATCTTACTCCCCAGTATTTCTCAGCTAACATGAAATGATGGCCATTTGAATTGGAACTCAAGTACTTGTGAAACATTTGAATTCATCTTTTGTACTTGATATTGTGAACTAGAGCATGGCTTTTTGTCAGGTGCAGCCTTTATATACCAGTGCCTGTTTTGTCTTTACCTATTTTATCTTGCTACATAACATAAGTTGTCCCAAATAAGGCTAGTGGTGATGCAGTACTTGATCCAGATTTTCAGAACGATTATGAAGGGAAAAACGTCATAGACCTGTCTTTCCACTTCAGTGTAAGTGAAAAGAAACAAATGAGCGTTCAGGGACATTTCATAGAAAGAGTTGAGTTAAGTGCAGGTCAAGGTAGTTCTAGAACCTAAATGGTGGGAGGTCAGTCTTGTACCTCATTCCTGAAGAAGGGCTTATGCCCGAAACGTCGATTCTCCTGTTCCCTGGATGCTGCCTGACCTGCTGCGCTTTTCCAGCAACACATTTTCAGCTACCTCCTTTGGTAAACAATGCTACTAATGAGTAAATTGGCCAACAAAAGTAACAGTCAAAAAGTGTGGCACTGGAAAGGCACAGCAGGTCAGGCAGCATCCAAGGAGCAGGAGAGTTGACATTTCAGGCATAAACCCTTCATCAGGAATGTGGAAGGGGAAGGGGGCTGTGACTGAAATAGGGGAATAAGGATGAGGCGTGGGGATGGCTTGAATGGAGGCTGGAGGGTAGTTGTGACATGTCGGTGGGGAGGTTGGAGTGTTTCGGTGGTAAGAAAGACTTACAGGTCAAGCGGCGGTGCTGTGTAGAAGGGTTGGATCTGAGATGTGGTGGGAGGAGGTGTGATTTGGAAACTAGCGAAGTTGATGTTGATGCCATGTGGTTGGAGGGTTCCAAGGTGGAAGTTGAGGCATTCTTCCTCTAGTTCTCGGGTGGCTTTGATTTGGTGGTGCAAGAGACACTGGACTTGTAACAGGGTTACATAGTTTAGTTGTTTTTTCCTCCAGCTGAAGAAATGACTGGAAATTAAGGGAAACAAGTTTTTGGTAACATTCATTTGCTGCTCAAAAATGAATTATCATAATGATTCACATCTCTGAAAAATACTTCTCACTGAAAGATTAGATAAATGTAAATGAAAGCAGGTGCTTAACACCCATTTGTAATTCATAACCTGAGTTGTACTGTGGTATCATTACATTTTTGTAATTACAGACAATTCCAAAAGAAAGATGCACAGACATCATACTGAAATTATTAAGAAGTTATCAAAGGTCAATATGAAGAGACAGTTAATGAAGTAATGCTGATTTTGTGTTGCCACAACAAAAATATAAAATTTAAAACAGTAAAATTTGCATTGATATTGGCTGTACTCATTAATTCAGTATTTTAATTGTAAATTTAATACATTTTCTGGGTGGTAAGGTGGCTCAGTGGTTAGCACTGCTGACTCAGCACCAGGGACCTAGGTTCGACTTCACCCTTGAGCAACTGCCTGTGTGGAATTTTGACGTTCTCCTCACATCTGCGTGGGTTTCCTCCCACAGTCCAAAGATGTGCAGGTTAGGTAGATTGGCCATGCTAAATTGCCCATAAGATCCAAGGCTGTGCAAACTAGGTGGGTTAGCTGTCGGAAATTTGGAGTTATAGGGCTAGGGTAGTGGGGTGGGTTTGGGTAAAATGCTCTCCGGAGAATCAGTGTAAATTCAATTTGAGGAATGGCCTACTTCCACACTATAGGAATTCCATGATTCTATGATTTTCGGTTGTTGTAAGTGACTTATGACAGTGAGTACACATGTCTGTTCAAATTTTACATTTACTTTAAAGGTTTGAGTGTTTAAACAACTTGAACATTCGCATTCAGTGCAAATTTGAAGTGCTGCATTTTAAAGGTCATGTCTTTTGGAATGATTTTGAGACTCCACCTGCCCCTTCATATCCCATGATAATTAACTGAGAAATAAATGACACAATTTTCCTAATGTTCTATCTAATGTTATCTCTTCGCCACCATCACCACTAAAATGGATTGGTTAAGCATTGTTACTGATGATTGTAGAATCTTACTAGACTCTGATTGGCTGCCAAATCTGCAGAAGTAAGACTGGGTCACTGGCCAGATGAAACTTACAAGTGGAGGACTTTGGGACAGGTGATATATAAATGTTTAAGACAAGAACAATGAAGAATTTTTATTAAATTGTTCAATTACTTTCATTGAGAGTTCACATTCATCATTTTTTAAAACGGTGGCAGGCAATAAGTTGTTTTAAACAAAAATGTATGGAATAAGCTGAAGCATAAAGTGTAAAAGCAAGAGGGTCGTACTTAATAATTAGGCCTCAGATGGAATATAGTACCCAATTCTGGACACCATGTTTAGAATCAACTTCAAGGCCTGGGAAAATACTGAGCATGTTTTCTATAATGGGTACCAGGACTGAAGGACTTCAGTTGTGTGGAGAAACTGGGAAATATTGAATTGGTTTTCTTATAGTAGAGAAGGTTTTCAAAATTGTGGAGGTTTTGATAGAGTGGATACCAATAAATTATTTCCTTTGGTGAGAGCGTTAGTAAACAGAGAACATAGATTTAAGGTAATTGACAAAAGTTCAAAGGAAACATAAAAGTGTTTTTTCTAGTGTGTTATGGTCTGAATAGTTTGCCTGTAAGGATGGTGAAAACAATTTTAGGGGCAACATTCAAATGGGCTTCAATATATATTTGAAAAGGTACACTCTGCAGGTCTAAGAGGAAGAGCAAAGGAATGAGATCATGAAATTCTTTGCAACATTATTTTAGAGGTGTCACAGTCACAATGGGTTGGATTTAATGGCAACACTAGCGAAGAGATGGTAGAATCATTGACTAGTGTTGATATTGCATCAGACCCAGGAGGAAAAAAGTTATTGGAGGTGTGAGAACGCAGTTAAATGGGAGTGTCTCACTGGGACCTGTCAGGCAGAACCTAGGAGAAGGAAGTCTGTTTATTGGATAGAGGCCCTTCCTGCAGGGGCACTGTTTTGCTGGCAGGATCTCCATTGGAGATTGTATGAAATTAAAACTTACAGGATTAATTTAAAAAGTATTCACCCTTTGAAATTAGTTATCCTTGCTTAACATTATTTTCTATGTTAGCTAGTGAGTAAATGGACGACACAATTAGAGTTAGTCAGGAGTGCACAGGACCACCTTGGAATTAACTGTCATGATCAGCATGTATCTTTAATTCAACCTTTTTTTTTGCATTCCCCATTTTTTATTAAGTTATGTTTGAATAGATCTGATGGAATTGTCTCTGTATTGTCTCCACAATTTGCTCGTTTTATGCAATGGCTAGCTTACCAAGATAACAATGTAGCATGGATACACTTAAGGTATCTCCCGTGGCTTAGTATTATGTGGTAAAATTACTCACAAACAAACAATTGAACAAATCAGAAGATTTATTAATTTTAAAATCTGAAGTAACTTAATTTAATATATAAAAATAAATTAAATAATGTCCCATTATGGTCATCATGAAAAAGTGAGATATTTCATTAACTTGTGAAAGACCTTCAATGTAGCTTTCATGCCTGAAATAAATAAAGAACTTAAGCTTTAACTGATAACTTTAAAATGGATGTTAATGCAATGGATGACGATTATTTTTGAATGATATTAGCCTCTGTTCAATGGAGATGTGTTTGTTTTTGGGGGTGGGGGTGGGGACAGTATATTAATTTTATTCTTTGTGTTGTTTGAAATTCATAACCCATGACTGATGAAGTTAGTGCACTGTTGTGGAGTGGTTGGCGGGAGAGAATGTGAATGATCTTGCCGAAAATTGGGGGAGGCAAAATTAGTGATTCTTGTCTCTTGTACATTGAAGCTGGCCTTGACAAATGACATGACTTGAGGTGAATCAGATGATTTTGGTGAGAAATGCCATTTGCGATGATGAGACTTGCATGGAGCAGATGGCTTAAGTAACATTAAGACAGGAAATTCAAAAATGAGCCGTATTACTCTTCAAGATGTTAGTATGTACACAGAATTTTGGATTTTCATTTCATTAAGTATTTATAATAAAATTTTATAGCATTGCAAGTGACGAATACACCATTGGGTATAATTATTTGCACCCAGATATTTGGCAACATGACTTCTTGAATTATAATCTCCTTTTACAGAATTGTTCCACAATCCAATTTTGAACTTAATTAAACTGAAACAATAAAAATTCATTTCACTTGTTTATAGTACACCAGGGTTTTTAAAATGGGATATTATTTAGCTTTGTGAAAACATGCATAGAATAAAAGGAAAATGACCTTCAGAGATACCTTGGATATGAATCTTTTGAAAACCTCAACTCACTTATGTTTGAACATTGTTATTAGTTATTAGTAAGCTTAAGCATTTAGATTTGTGAGAGAGGATACACAATTTCATGTGATTCCCCAATTGATCATTGAAAAAACTTACAACAAACTTTTCTTAATTTCTGTTTTATAATCAGTAGAGGGACTTAAGGAGTAGCTATAATCTATGTGGAATTCTCCTGCTTTCAGAAGAAATTGGGTCCTTGTTGTTAGGGACCAGGCCAGACCTCTCAAAACATTTCAAGAAGGTAGCCCAGACCCTAACTTTGCTAATTGTTTTAAGCAAGTATACAGTGGATATTCAGGAGAGAATTAGCTGGTCAAACGACTTAGTTTTAAACAAAAGAGAATTTATTTTACACGATTACTGACTGAAACACAAAGAACAGAAAACAGAATGCCGAATAACCTATCCTATCTGAAAATCCAACAGATTATCCCAACTGAATGATGCTGTTCCAAATTACTTGCAACAATCCCTATAAACACCCCTTGGCATATAATCAAACAAGGTCTTGCAGGAGAAAAGTCAGAGACAGAGAGGGTTTATTAGCCTTTCTTCTCTGTCTCTGTCTCTCTCTTCTCTGTCTTTGTCTGTCTCTCTCTCTCTCTCACTCTCTCTCTCACTCTCTCTCTCACTCTCTCTCTCACTCTCTCTCTCACTCTCTCTCTCACTCTCTCTCTCACTCTCTCTCTCGTTCACTCTCTCGTTCACTCACACACACGCGCGCACACAGACACACTGCTCCATTTAAACAAAACCAGAGATTAGCTGAGCTGCGAGAACTGGCCACACCCCTTTCATTATACAAGCGATTTTTAAACTTGAAAGCCTTCTGCCTGAGGCAGTATTGGTTATCAGTAAACAAGTTGGCTCTAAATTCCATCCAATCTCAGACTTTTCAGAACCTGTGTTGTTTATAACCTCTCTGAGAAAATCCAAGGACAACATACCTGGTTAAAGGAACAACCTCGTCACTGTGTATGAAAGCAGTGTTATTAAAATATCCTGTCATGAAATGAGAGCATCAAATGTCTTGGAGCTTCTGTTAAGGTTAAATATTTACTCGAATAAATTTACAAAACAAAAATTGAATGACTTAGCGTGTCAGTTTAGAATACATTGAACCTTTAGTAAGTCTTTCAATGTACACATACCAGCGGACTGGAGAAAAACCTATCGGTTTCATAGAAGGGATGGGTATATTTTAGGTCAATTTTGACCAGCCGGTCCAATATTGGTTTTGAGTGAGCAACTAAAGGCCATGATAAAGGATAAGATTTATATTTATTCAGAAGACCATGGATTAATAAGTACAGACAACACAAATGTCTGGGAGCCCATTTGAGTCCGACAAGTTATTTAAACAAGTTTAATTCTGGATAAAATGACACAATGGTAATTGTGGGATTAACAATAATAGAGATATAAAGTATGCTCTTGTTTGAATATGTTAGATGGAAAGTTACTGTGCATACAAATCCAAATCCATGTTCAAGTGTGATGAATTGAGGATGCCTTGTGATAACTTGGCAACTGAGTTCTGGTAAAGAGTCAGTGAGTGTTAACTCTTAAAAATTTTACAATGTTGTTGAAAAAGCAGATATGTAAAGCAAAGAGGTCTTATGAAAAAGACTGTTAGCTAACATAAAAGAAATCCCAGAGACTTCTATAAACATATCCAGAGCAAAAGTATAGGCAAGGGATGAGTAGAGCTGATTAGGGACCTGAAAGCAGATATATACTTAGAGGCGTGACTGAGATGTGAAACAAATACTTGACATTTATCTTTACCTACAAGACAGATGTTTCCCAGGCCATGGTGACAGAGGAGGAAATGTAGTCACTAGAAAACTGTTTCTGTCTGAAGTTGATAAGGCACCAGGACCGGATAAGATGCATGCAAGGGTATTACAGGAAGTTAGAGTGGACATTACAGATGCTAGCAATCTTCTGTGGACTTGAGCATAGTGCAGAGGATAAGAGAATTGCAAATATTATGCCTTTGTTGAGAAACAGGTTATAATGATCAGACCCGCAAAGGGAAAATCATGTCTAGCTAACTTGCTGGTGAGATATAATGAGGAGAAAGTTGTTACTGCGATGCACATAGGCTTCCAAAAGGCAATGAAAGTGATATTTCATAGAATAAAAGATACGGTTACAATGTGGGTCAAAATTGGCTCTTTAAAAAATTGTTTACAGGATGTGGTCATCACTGAACATTTGTTGCCCATCCCTAAATGCCTAGAGGATAGTTAAGAGTCAACCACATTGCTGTGGGCTGAAGTCACATTTAGAGAAAGTGAGGACTGCAGATCAGAGTCAAGTGTGTGGTGCTGGAAAATCAGGCAGCATCCAAGGAGCAGGAGAATTGACGTTTTGGGCATACACCCTTCATCAGGAATGAGTCTTGTGGGCTGGGGGGGCTGAGAGATAAATAGGTGGGGGGGGTGGGATTGGGGGAAAGGTTGCTGAAAAAGCGATAGGTAGCTGAAGGTGAGAGAGAGAAGGTGATAGGTCGTGGGTGGGGGGGGGGGGGGGGGGGGGGTGGAGCAGATACATAGGAAAGGTGATGGACAGGTCAGGAGTGCAGTGCCAAGTTGGAGGCTTGGAACTGAGATAATGTGGGGGGAGGGGAAATGAGGAAACTTTTGAAATCCACATCATTCCGTGTGGTTGCAGGGCTCCAAGACGAAATATGAGACGTACTTCCTCCAGGCGTCGGGTGCTAATGTTTGGGTGGTAGAGGAGGCCCAGGACCTGCGTGTCCTTGACTGAGTGGGAGGGGGAGTTGAAATTTCAGCCCAGGGGTGGTTGGGTTGGTGGGTGCGAGTGGGTGAGATGTTCTCTGAAACGATCCTCATGAAGGTGTCATGTCTCCCTGATGAGAGGGAGGAGACCACATTGTTTGCAACAGATACAGTAGATGACATTGGTAGAGGTATAGGTAAATTTCTGACGAATGTAGAAGGATACTTTGGGGCCCTGGACCATGTTGAGGGATGTGGTGTGGGCTCAGGTTTTGCACTTCCTGCAGTTGCAGGGGAAGGTGCTAGGAGTGGAGCATGGTCTGGTGGGGAGGCGTGGACCTGACAAGGGAGTCGCGGAGGGAATGGTCTCTCTGGAACGCTGATAGAGATGGGGAGGGAAGTATATCTCTGGTGGTGGGGTCCGTTTGGAGGTGGCGGAGGATGATGCGATGTGTGTGGAGATTGGTGGGGTAGAAGGTGAGGACCGGGGGAGTTCTGTCCTTGATGCATTGGGAGGGGTGGAGTTCAAGGGCGATGGTGCGTGAAGTGGAGGAGATGCACTAGAGGGCATTGTCAACCACGTGGGAAGGGAAATTGTGATCTTGGAAGAAGGAGGCCATCTGGGATTTTCTAAGGTGGAATTGGTTATCTTGGGAACGTCGATCCGCCAAAACGAAGGTCTTCACCATGGACATCCAGTCCCTGTGAACATTGTTCCGCCACGACGAAGGCCTCCACACTCCATTTCTTCCTCTCATGCCATTCCCCCCCCCCCACCACACCCCCGGCCTATCACCTTCTCCCTCACCTTCATCTACCTATCGCTTTCTCAGCTATCTTTCCCCCCAACCCCTACCCCTCCATTATCTCTCAGCCCCCCAGCCCACAAGGCTCATTCCTGATGAAGGGCTTGGGCCCAAACGTCAGTTCTCCTGCTCCCAAGATGCTGCCTGACCTGCTGTGCTTTTCTCGCACCACACTCTTGACTCTGAAGTCCCATGTAGGCAACCAGAAGAGGTTTGAAGGATAGAAGCAGCATAGTGGTTAATGGTTATTTTTTGGGCTGAAGGAAATTTTGTTATGGAATTCCCCAGGGACTGGTATTGGGATTCTTGTGTTTCCTATTATATATAAATAATTTACATCTCAATATGCTGAGATTTCAATTTCAAAGTTTGTGGGTAACACAAAATTTGGAAGCTTTGTAAATCAAGATGGACAGTGTACAACTTCAAAATTCATTGACATGTTGGTGGAGTGGGCATCGAGGTGGCCAATGAGGTTCAATGGTGATGCAATTTGGTAGAAGAATATGGAGAGACAGGTCCTATATTAAAAATGTGCAGGAGTAGTGAATGCAAATGTGCAAGTCATTAAAGGTTATAGCAAGATCAGTTAATAAAGTATACAGTATTCAGGGCTTTATAATTATGGCATTAAGAATGAGAGCAGGGGTTTCTGATGAACTTAAAGAAGACACTAGTTAGCCCTCAGCTTGAGTATTATACACAGTTCTGGTGCTACACTGTCATAAATATGTGAATGTATTGGAGAGACTGCGAAGAAGTTTATGTATGGTTCCACGGATGAGGCACTTCAAGTATGAGGATAAATTGGAGAGGTTGGAATTATTTTCCTTGGAGTAGCAAAGATCAAGAGGGGTTTTGACAGCAGTTTCAAAAATCCTGAGAGGTCTGGACAGAGAGTAGACAGGGAGAAAATGTTTCCATTTAAATGAATTAAGAACCAAAGAACACAGTTTTGTAGTGGTTTGCAAAAGATGCAAAGCACTATAAGGCAAATTCATCATAACAAGTATTTAGAGTATAAAACGCTCTGTTTTGAAGTGTGTTGGATTGAGGTTCAACTGAGGATTTCAAATCGTCATTGTTTCTATTTAAACAATCCCAATATGGGCACCAATTTAAGACTGAGGTGGTGATGAGTTTCTTCTGAGTGTTGACAGTCTTTGGAACTTCTTCTCACAGAAAACTGTGGGAGCAGAATCCTTGTGTACAGTTAAGGCTGCGATTGATAGATTTCTGATCAGTAGGGGGATCAGGAGTTATAGGGAAAGAGCAGGAAGATATGAGTATCAGATCAGGCATGATCTTGTTGAATAAAGGAGCAGGCTTGAGGAACCATACAAGCGTCTTCTGTTTCTATTTCTTATGGTCTTGTAGTTTTAATGTGCAGTATTATGGGGAATAGGCAGGAAAGTGGCACAGAATTAGAATGCTCAGAGAGCAAGTGCAAAGACATTGTGTTGAATGGCCTCATTCTGCATTGTAAAGTTTTGGTGATTCTTTAAGCTCTGTATTAGAATACAACTCTATTTATTTGATATGTTACAAGTAAGAACTTGTTAAAGAATGTAATAAAATGTAAATGCAACCCTTGCAAGCGATAGATAGTCATCAGCACTGTCAATCATGTTAATGGCTGTTTCGAAAGGCTGCATTTGTGGCTGCCACAACCTCAGGGCTCACACTTACAGCCTATGTAGCTGCCATGTCAATGACATTATTCTTTTTGTGTAAACGTGCTCTCTGTCTGAATGGACATCTGTTTAGAATTGTAAATTCAGAATCTTGAAATATCTAGTGATGTTGAGAAATTTACACCTTTGTATAATTTTGGTGAATATAGTTCTATATAAATTTCATTTCAAATCTTTTCTAATATCTGGTACATACAATTATTGAGTTACTGTCCTTTTATTTTGGCATATAACGTTAATGCCATGTTAAGTGTCACAAGGATATATACTCATCAGCCTATGTTTCCCTCAAAATATACTTGTTGCTATTCAGGTCTCATTGGAAAAGATTAAGAGCATGTGCAGAGAACATAATTCATCATTATGATTTCATCGTCCATATATTTTCGTGTCACTGCCCTGTATACAGCGACCAATGAGGTAACTACTGTGTGGTTACTATGCACATATCATGTTCTGCTGAGGCCAACCAGTCGTAGTTTTGGCATAATTATCTTGACACAATGATACTCCAAGCTTTAATTCTCTGGAAACCAATCTTCTCAACCTTTCAGAAGCCAAAATATAATCAGGAAGCTCGATGCAATCAAATAGATAAGCCCAAGCGAATGAGACCACAAGAGTAGGAGCAGAAGTAAGTCATTCAGCTCACCGAGTGTTTCATCATTCAATGAAATCAAGACTGATTGGATATTCCTCAAATCCACTTTTCCACGTTTTCTCCATAACCCTTGATTCCCTTACTGGTTAAAAATCAATCTCAGGCTTGAATACACTTTATCATCACCGTGTGGTAAAGAATTCCCCAGATTCACTACCTGTAGAGAATAGATTTGTCCTCATTTCTGACCTAAATAACTTGGCAATACAAATGAGGGAATGGTAAGCTATGAAAAATTAGGCGAGTGAAAGATAAGATTTTGTTTAGAACTTTCACTTTGAACTTTTTAAATATTAGCCCCAATAATGCTATTGTTAAATATTGCATTTAACAATAGCATTCTTGGCAGAATATGTTGGTCAGCTGACTGCCCATGCATCTCACAGTTTAAAATGTTTGAAATTTCAACCATAAACTGACTGTTTCACTTGATTATACAAAGGAACAAGTGTGATCAGTGATTTTAACCATAAGTAAAACAGAAAGTAATGGAAGTTCTTGGCAGATCATACAGGATCTGTGGAGAGAAAAAGAGTTATGTTTTGGTTCACAGATCTTTCATCAGTTCTGGGAGAGATGGGCAGTGGGATGATTTTTTCGATTTCTCTCTTCTACAGTTAATTGAACAAAAAGATGCCTGCTATTGCTTAGTCGGTATTCATTAATTTAACTGATGCTCATTTTCAACTTGCCAATTTTGAACTCCGCAAGAAGTGTCTTTTTTTATGAGGCAGGTACTTCTGATATTGCATTTTAACATTTTTGGATAGCTCGTTCCTTACTTCATTTTAACAAAATGGTATATTTGCAATAAAGCTCATCAAAGCTATCAAAGATGAAGCAAAGTTTGCATACTTATGTCAGTGTTCCTGATATGTTATTTTAGGTTTCTGGTTCTGTATCACCTTAATGTGCTGTGCTTTGTTATACCTTTCAAATAAGTTCCAACGTAACTTGCAAAAATCAGAAGTGGGTAAGATTTTATCCTAGCTTAGAAAATTATGGTATCAAGGTTTGGTAATCAGTTATATAAAGGAGCTCAAACTGATACCTGCTACCAGTGGTAAGTTAATAAGGTAGTCCATTCCATTACAATTGATTTTTCCCAATACCTGTAGCTGTGTAGCTTAAGGTGAGAATCATTTTGATTCCTGGTGAAATAATGGGATCTTTATCGTACTATGTGGAAAATAACGTCAGAACAAATTATTTAGGCCAAACTGTCAGTTTTGGTACTGTATGCCCCTCCTTATTCTCAATTTCTCTCTTTAGGTGGTGTGATGACTGTGGAGCCTACAGTTGTAACAGAGGATGAATCTTGTGTTTAACTTTTCTAATTGCACCAGGGAACAGCATGCCTTGGGCTTGAAACATAACTGTTTAACAATTTAAGCAGAATGACTTCATCATGGGAACTGGGTTATTTATTGAATACACAATGTTAATTTTTTTGAAATGATCTGCATAATATGTCTATTGCAGTGTGTAGGAGAGGTCCTCAGATGTACTTTTGCAGGAGAAAGTGTGATTACTGCCCTCTTGTTCTTTGAGTTGACCTGCTTTTACCTGCCACATCTTAGTAATGTCTATATCATTAGCACTGGCGTTCTCAGGATATAAGAGCAGTGCAAACTTCAAGTATGTCACTTCAGAGGTTCTCAACGAAGGTTCTGATGTTTCAGATCTCCAATTTAATTTTAAGTGGATGGGAGATGTCTTTGTGTGTGTTCTTTTGATGTGTGGTGGCTGTTGCGCGCCAAGTACCACTCAGTTCCGTTGAAGCAAGGTCTTTGTCTACTAACAGGAATAGCCAGGACAATTGAAAACCAGGCTCTGTTGCATGGGTGGGAGCTATCATACATTGGTCTTGCTGTTTTCCAGTGCTACCTGCTATATTTTTCCCAAAACTGCACTGCTTTCATTTATGCTGCTTGTCTCATTGTTTCTTGTTATTCTTCTGCTATGTTCTTGTTGCCTCTGTGCTGTTTTTGTCCTATGATGCACATTTCACTCTTTTTTCCAGCTGAGACCATCCACTAGGCTTCCCAACCCTTTAGCTGACCCCCAACTCAGACAGTATAGCGCAGTCATCAGTGCATACACTTTAGCTCCAGAGGTGAAAGAGGAAGTCTGTTAAGCTTGTCCATATGCTGTCCTCTGGCAGCAAAGGGAGATGAGCTGATTTTCTTTGGTGATTTCAATACCTGATTTGGGAAGGACACAAACTTCTGGAAGGCTCGATTGCCAAAGAAGGCATAAAGAATGCAAACACTAACAGAATCCTGCTCTTGATAATATACCTAGAGCATGCTCTGATCATAATGTACATGCTATTTCATCAGAAGCGTAAATGAAAGATCTCATAGTAACACACTCACTCCAGACATTGTCAGCTACTTGACTGTTATTGTCCCAGCGAAGCACACCTAAACTGGTCTACAATCTCTGTCAGTCTGGTCCAAAAATAGAAATTTACATAGAATGTTGAAGTCATGGACTTGAGGATAATGTAAAGGAAGACCTACTCAGTTAACAAGTCTCAGCCAGCCTGGTGATGCCCAATGAACAGGAACTACAGAATGTCTAAGTACATAGTCTAATCTGAAATCCATCATAAGCAGCCCTTATGAAGAGACTGTACCAGAAAACATCAAGATTGGTTTGACAGGAATGACCAGGAAACTCAGGAATTACTAAGTTTCAAACATAAGCTGTTCCTGAACTGGAAGAACCACCAGAAGTTGAAGTTTCAAACAGAGCTCCTAGACAGATGGTAGGCGGAAAGAATACAGAAAATCCAGTGACACTCTATCTGTATAGATTCCTTAGCATAATCAAGACCATTTCCTGCCTCGCTACATAAAGACCAACCCCACTGAGAGCTGAGAATGGATTGGCACTCATCAAGGGCAGAGAGGCAGTCGAGTTTCTCTGGATGAATGGATGCCAGACATATTTGATTTAAACTCCTTTTAGTGGCAAAAGGAACAAATGTAACTTGAAAGGGTTCAGAAAAGATTTACAAGGATGTTGCCACGATTGGAGGAATTTGAGCTCTAGGGAGAGGCTGAAAAGGCTGGGACTGTTTTCTCTAGAGAGTCGCAGGCTGAGGGGTGACCTTATAAAGGTTTACAAACTTATGAGGGGCATGGATAGCATAAATAGACAAAGTCTTTTCCCTGGGGTCGGAGAGACCAAAACTAGAGGGCATAGGTTTAAAGTGGGAGGAGAAAGATTTAAAAGAGACCTAAGGGACAACTTTCTCACACAGAGGGTGGTACATGTATGGAATGAGCTGCCAGAGGAAATGTTAGAGGTTGGCACATTTGCAACATTTAAGAGGCATTTGGATGGGTATATGAATAGGATGGGATATGGGCCGGGTGCTGGCAGGTGGGACTAGATTGGGTTGGGATATCTGGTCGGCATGGACGGGTTGGACCGAAGGGTCTGTTTCCATGCTGTACATCTCTATGACTCTAAGTCAGGCAACTTCAAAGACACCATTGCATTGATCTCAAGGGTTTGCATATTCAATTCTGAAATAGAGTCACATTATAAATGGCTGTCTCAATTCCAAATCCCGTAATCAATTTAGCTCAGCAGAGCTTGTTTACACAACTATGGAGGGAACTGAAAATGTTAACAATTTAATTTTCAGTTAAGAGATATAAATAGATTAAAGAAGTTTTGATTTTTTTACTTTGTAAATCTACCAATCATTTTATGATCAAGATTTTAGGGGAGTTTCAATTGGAGTGTTCGATTGAAAGTTTTATATGCTTCTAGGAGGAGCATTTCTGTTCAAGAGTTTTGGTGAATGAGGATTTATTTATTTCAAGAACAAATTAAGGACATCTCAGGTGGATACTGGCTGAGTGTTAGCAAGGGAGCTCCGAAATATGATGGAGCATGAACACATGGAGGTGTAGGTGGTTGGAATGATAAGCTCATGATGACAGTCACCCACACCGAACTAGTTTGATGTCCAATAAATTGAAGGTCTGAACTACAGCACTTGCTACCATCTCCTCACCCTGCCTCTCACATCCTTGTGCAATATTTTGTTTTTTAGAACACATTTGAACAGCATATGCTTGAAAAAAATAAACAAAGTTTGTTGTGCATAAGTAGAAATCTAATTTCCCACAAATAACATTGAAGCAAAGGGAAGAATGGTGGATATGGATAGTTGAACTGAATGCAAAGTTAGAGATAGAAGTCTGAGAAAGTAAATGAAATGCAAATAATGGGCAAAAGGTTCAATTTAATATTGTAAATGTATGTAATATATTTGCCTGCAAGAGTTCTAAACCTAGCATGATAGCAGTGCCTTAAATAAAATTTTTTTTTGAACATTAGTAGCATTTAAAGCTGTGTACAGCATGGATCAGTCAAGTGAAACCTCAGAGTGTGAACTAGAGGTAAATGTTTTGAAGATACAACACATATGCAAGCTGAAACTAATTAATTAGTTTTAGCTTTCTTGCACAGAAGATGATGACTGATCCTCAGAAATGTGGCTACAGTTGCACTACATTTGGTGAGAGCTTGGTAGTCTCTTGATATTATGTTGCTATGTATATTGACCAGAATGTATTATGCTTAACCTGTTTGAAGAAACAGCAAAATGCTTTCCTGTTGTATTTTTTATCATCATTCTACTTTGTAATTAATTCTGAGTTATTGAATTGCTGCGACTTTGAAGTTCAAGCCTCATTTTATATACAAGAATAGCCATGCGGAATTAAGTTTATTTGAATGTGACTCTACAAAGAAATAGAAACTTTATCTTCTACTTAAATGATAAGTTATCATAGTACCATAGAATCTAATATTGCTGCAATTTTTCAACAGAGTAATTTTCCCTATCTAGAATGTGCATTGTGTTGTTAGGAGCATAAATGCTAATATTTCAATATAATTGATTCTTTTGGAAAGCAAAAAGTGAAAGTAAAATGATTTTTTTTTAGAATTGGTTGATTCCACATCCAATGAAGAAGAGGTAAATGAAACTCAGCCTTGGGCCAAACCTCTTGTACAACTCTGGCAGAATAAACCACATAATTTTCAAGCAGAGAAAGAATATAATGAAGAAGTCTCGAAAATGGAACCATATTGTGCCATTTGCTCACTTTTTTTTCCTTATTATCAGGTAAATTGCTGTTTCTTTTGAAAAATTAGTTGATCGATGATGAATCTGAAAATGTTACATAATTCATATTTTCTTTTTCCCTATTGTGATTATGGATCTTTAGTTTTAAATCTCAAGTTACATTTAGGAGCCATAGGTATTGGAACAGCTATCAAATCTACTAGGAATGACATTTGGAGGGTGATCAGAATGTGGAATGAAGGAGGTAACACAGGCACATTTTAAAGGAAGCTAGATGCTCACACAAAAGAAAGAAATGGAAGGATCATTGGATTTGATGAAGAGGGTAGGATGAGACTTTATTATAGAACTTAAATACTGACAATGACATCTTTGGCAGAGTTGCCTGTCTCTGTTCTTGTAGGTACTATGTTAAACTATGCTGTAAATTGTAGATGCAGGCTGTCTTACCATATTTAATGAGCTCAAATCAGTGAGTGTTTAAAGATGATAGAGGAAAGAAGCAACTGTATGAGCAAACTGCGGTCTACCTGTATTATTTAAAGACAAAGTCATTTAACAAAAAGATACTGGTCTGAATTAGGGAATACTTTAAAACTTGAAGAATTGCTTATAAGTTACTGTCAACATTTCAGGCTAATCATTTTAGTCGGCCATACTTTGTACTTCAAAAGCACATGCGTCACAATCTGGCAGAAAATTTCTGACCTGAAGAAGGGTTGAACCTGAAATGTAAATTTGTTTAGAGGTACTGATTGATGAGTATTTGCACTATTTATTTTGTGTGCAGTGAGCTAGCCAGATGCAAAAAGTTAAGAATCAATCAGACACATTTTTGAACCGATTGACTTATTAGTTTGCTGCTACATCATGTAGAGCATCAAGGTTTGCTAAAAAGAAAGATCCAGTAGATTGTATGTATGTGCATTCCTGTAGTGTAACCAGTAAGGTTGGTGAACTGCAGGCAAAAGTTACTGCGTGAGATTTCTGACGTGGTTGCACATTTATCAAACAAGACCAAGAATAGCTTCGTCTTATTCCTCCTTACTATTCTGAAATGGTAGAGAAGGAAACAGAGGAGTGTGTATGTGAAAACATTTATTAAGAATGATGTTGTTATTTTAAATAGAAAGGATACATCGAAATGATTCAATGACTGAATCTTTTTGATTTGAGTAAAGGAACAGGATGCAACCTAATATTTGTTGTACTTTTACTTTTAAGTTAAGCACCAGAAAGAAGATGATAGATGAGCAAATTTTCAAGGTACGTGATAAGAGTAGTCTTGTATTATTAAGTAATTTTGTTTACTCTTCGAGACTGGGAAAGAAATAGTGCTAAGGGTAGGGAGGAGAAGAATTTCTTCGGTACAAAGGGGAATCTTCTTGATCAATGTATCCCTGGTCAAAAAGGAAGTAAGTTTTGTTATGTTTAGCTCTGGGAAATGATGTAAGGCATCTGTATAAGAGTGAGCACACCTAATTCAGTTATGGGAAGAAGCCAGAAAATATCAATGGTAAAAATACTCAATTGGTGAAGCTAGTATCTCTCATTAAAGCAAGCAAAAAGTACAGGTAGATTAGAAAGACAATTGCAGGGTTGAGCAGTAATAGAGAGCATTTAGCATAGAAGTAGTTTAAATTTAAACACGCCATCTTAGTTGAAAGGGAAAAAAAAACTACCCAAAGCTGAAATACTCTGGATAGTAAAGAAAATGAAAAATGAAGTAAAACCAAGAAACGTATTTATAACAAATGTCAATACCAAGATTCATTTAAATAACAAAATCATTGGGAATTTAGGAGGGAATTAGAAAAAGTTAACACAGGAAGCAAGGAAAATTTACAAAATAAGTTTAGACTTAAACTGAACACGAAACATTTTTGAACATAAACAGTGTCAGTAGTTTGCCAGAGACAGGCTGTGGCTACTCAGAACCAATTGTTCGTAGAATCCTTGTTGTGTAAAAAGAGGCCTTTCGGCCTATTAAGACTTCACCAACTCTCTGAAGAACATTCCACTTTGCGGGTGGGGGGCGCTAGAGTTTGAGGCGTGGAATCAAAAACATAATCAAAATTGCCACAGGCATGTCCTAATCATGGATGGCTACTTTTCAACATAACAGCTCAATTGAAGTGGTAGCATGTTATCCAAAAACCATGAGAACAGCCAGCAGGTTTAGATGGAGCAGAAATGACCTTGTATCCTATTTTACTTGGCAATTTTGAGAATTTCGTATGTTGGATATGAAACCTTGTCTTCAATTAACAAGCCTAAAACGATAACTTCTGCAAACAGAACTTGTACACATCCTTTTATTTCAAGAAGTTGCTTTTTGCAGAAAGATATGAAGAATATAGGATATAGTTTTGAACACTGGCTGAGAACTCTGAGTCTTTCAAGAAGAAAATAATGTCCAGTGCCAATGCAAGTTAAAACTCTAAAGGATAACCCCAACTATTCACTATTGTTGATGATCTAAGGCACTAACAAAGCAACAATAGTCTCTGGTTAGAAGCTTGCACTTCAAGTGCGTGCTTGGATTTTAAACCGTGTATTGCTTTGTAATACTTCGCAATGGGCACAATCCCATTTTAGGTATGTATGTGTTTATGTGTGAAGGACATAATTTCACTGAGGCCAAATGCTTCCTGTTGTGTATATTTTTTATTTATCTCATGGCTAACAGGTAATAAACATGCTCTTTCTTTTGCCTTAGCAAACCTTGTAATTGGCTTGTTACGACTAGAATAGAAATTAGTTGAGTACATTTTAGTTGGAGAGAACTGCAGCTCTATGCTAAAAAGGACGAAAGTCCTTTGTGGGGAGTTTAGAACTAATCCTACTACCCAGTTCTTTCTCCATGAACGAGTATCATAGGCTGCTTCACATAGTAAGTGTGCTATTTTCTTGAGATTCAAGAATCTGCACTGCAGTCACTCTCTAAAATAAGCATCCCATTCTCTAGTAATCTTCTTTTATTCCTATTTATTCTTGTATATTAATGCCCTGTAATTCATATAAGATACTGCTAATACCTCTGTGATAATTTAGCATTGAACATTCTTCCTCACCAGCATCTTTAGGTAGAGGAACTATGACCACAAATTGTTGCACAAGATGCTGAATTGTCACTTGGACTTCATCTTGTTCTTCTCATCACACATTTTCGTGCCACAAATGAGTGGAACCTTGTAATATTATTGATGCAGTGATTTCAATGGAGCATCTGAAACCTCATGAACATTAGGCTGCATATTCCATCTCCTTAAACATTGAAAAAGAGGACGAGAAAGAACCATTGAACAGATGGGAAGGAAATATAATAAATTGCAGTAAAATTAAAAAATAAAGTGAAATGACAAGAAAACAGATTAAGAGAAACGAGTAATACATTTGTGAAAAAGCAGAGGAGAACACAGTTTGTCATTAAGTTTTGTTTGTAAATTGCTGGTGAAATTCAGCAGGTCTGGAAACATCTGTGGGTAGAAGCCAGAGTTAATGTTTCAAGTCCCATTCTGATGATGAGTCACTGGACTCGAAACTTGAACTCTGCTTTCTCCCCACAGATGCTGTCAGACCTGCTGAGTTTCACCAACAGTTTCTGTTCTTGTTTTAGTTCTCCAGCATCTGCAGTACTTTGTTTTATTTATTATGTTTGTGTATGAATTGTGGCTTTGCCACTTGAAACATTAATAATTGTATGTCAAGATAGGCATGCAGTGTGCTTCACATAGAACTAAATGGCCTTGCCCACCGTGATCAGGAACCATGAATGAAATATCCATTGAGCACATTTTTAAAAATACTTTGTAGACATGCAAGAATTTCTGTGGGATATCAAATTTAAGTCCATTTCAATGGCCTTTTAAGATCCTGGTAATTGCATGACATAATGACAGTGGAGCTGTTGATATATAACAATCAATCTCTGTCACTTAGTTTATAGCATTTTATGGATAATTGTCATGCATAGACTACCTATTTTACAGTCAAAATGCTGCATTTGCTTTTCATTTATTATTAGTGGCGCATGCTGTTGAGACATCACTATATTTCCTGGAAATTGGATGTCCATAGTATTTTGCTTGTCATAGTCAAAAGCTCCTCAGAATTTTAAAACTTAAAAATAAATTTCCTCTTTCCTTTCAGTACTAAAATACAAATAATTTAAAATTTCTCTAATTAAATGTTTTAATCATAAATTAAATTCAGTAATTTTACTGAGTCTATTCTTACACTATTTGGAGATGCCAGTGTTGGACTGGGGTGTACAAAGTTAAAAATCACACAACACCAGGTTATAGTCCAACAGGTTTAATTGGAACCACACTAGCTTTCAGAGCGACGCTCCTTCATCAGGTGATAGTGGAGGGCTCAATCGTAACACAGAATTTATAGCAAAAATTTAGTGTGATGCAACTGTAATTATACATTGAAAAATTGATTGTCTGTTAAGCCTTTCATCTGTCAGAATACAATGATAGTTTCACTTCTTTCATGTGTAAATCACAAAACCTTTTTTTTAAAGTTGCATTCTCAGGTTAGCTGTTAACAATGGTGATAGCTAGACAATATGTTGAAGGTGTTAGCCCCCTGTGTTCTTTGTCTATGCCATGATGTTTAGATTGATTCTAATCTAAAAAGTGAGATAACAGAGTTCTACATGAATGCATGCAGTTTTTGAGCAAAGTACAATGTAACTCTGCAAGCACAAATTCACCCCACAAAATATATGTGTGCATGTGGATCTTTGTGTGTCTATCTGTCTGTCTGTCTGTCTGTCTGTCTGTCTGTCTGTCTGTCTGTCTGTCTGTCTGTCTGTCTGTCTGTCTGTCTGTCTGTCTGTCTGTCTGTCTGTCTGTCTGTCTGGGTTGAGGGTTGTGATTTTTAACTTTATTCTTGCACTGTGTACTTTAAATCCTTCCTAAACTGAGGCACCCAAAACTGCACATGATAACTTATCTAAGCAATAATTAACAATTTACATAAATTTATCATGATATTTTTACTATATTTAAAAAAAAACTGATTTTATAATCCTGCATTTTTGAGGTTTTTCTATGACTTTTCTTTCTCCTTTTAGGTAAATTATGCATTTCAGCCCCTAGGTGTCTCTGTTCACCCATGCCATTTGGTGTTATTTCATTGTGGTAAAATCATTTACTACATTCGCACAAAATGTATTGCCTCACACTACTCCACAGTAACTTGCATCTACCACCTGCCTATTCAGTTTGCTAACCACCTATGTGTCATCTTGAACAAGCCTCTTCACTGTATTCTACATCTTCTAATTTTAGTTTCAGCTGCTCTCTTCAAGACCTAAGCCTCCTTATGGAAAACTAAGATGCCTAGCATACATCATTTCTAACCCTTTACCTAATCCTAGTAATGCCTATTGAGACTCATAACTCTTGGTTTCCTATCTTCACACTGTAAATATTGTAACCCTTCTACTTTTTCAGTCATGTCTTTAAAACAATGCTTCCTCAAATTGGTGAAACACATTTACTACTTGTTGTGGTTCTGTTCGCCGAGCTGGAAGTTTTTGTTGCAAACGTTTCGTCCCCTGGCTAGGCGACATCATCAGTGCTTGGGAGCCTCCTGCGAAGCGCTTCTTTGATGTTTCCTCCAGTGTTTATAGTGGTCTGTCCCTGCCGCTTCCGGTTGTCAGTTTCAGCTGTCCGCTGTAGTGGTTGGTATATTGGGTCCAGGTCGATGTGTTTGTTGATGGAGTTTGTGGATGAATGCCATGCCTCTAGGAATTCCCTGGCTGTTCTCTGTCTGGCTTGCCCTATGATAGTAGTGTTGTCCCAGTCGAATTCATGTTGCTTGTTGTCTGCGTGTGTGGCTACTAAGGATAGCTGGTCGTGTCGTTTCGTGGCTAGTTGATGTTCATGTATGCGGATTGTTAGCTGTCTTCCTGTTTGTCCTATATAGTGTTTAGTGCAGTCCTTGCATGGTATTTTGTACACTACATTGGTCTTGCTCATGTTGGGTATCGGGTCCTTCGTTCTGATGAGTTGTTGTCTGAGCGTGGCTGTTGGTTTGTGTGCCGTTATGAGTCCTAGGGGTCGCAGTAGTCTGGCAGTCAGATCCGAGATGCTCCTGATTTATGGTAGTGTGGCTAGTCCTTTTGGTTGTGGTATGTCCTTGTGGTCTTTCTCTTAGGCATCTGCTGATGAAGTTGCGCGGGTATCCGTTTTTGGCGAATACCTTGTATAGGTGTTCCTCTTCTTCTTTTTGCAGTCCTGGTGTACTGCAGTGTGTTGTGGCCCTTTTGAATAGTGTCCTGATGCAGCTTCGTTTGTGTGTGTTGGGGTGGTTACTTTCATAGTTTAGGACTTGGTCTGTGTGTGTGGTTTTCCTGTATACTCTTGCAGTGAATTCTCCGTCTGGTGTTCTCTGTACCATCACGTCTAGGAATGGGAGTTGGCTATCCTTTTCTTCTTCTCTCGTGAATCGGATTCCTGAGAGTGTGGCATTGATGATCCGGTGTGTTTTTTTTCTATTTCCGTGTTTTTAATTATTACAAACGTGTCATCGACACACTGCAGTACACCAGGACTGCAAAAAGAAGAAGAGGAACACCTATACAAGGTATTCGCCAAAAACGGATACCCGCGCAACTTCATCAGCAGATGCCTAAGAGAAAGACCACGGAACGAGGACATACCACAACCAAAAGGACTAGCCACACTACCATACATCAGGAGCATCTCGGAACTGACAGCCAGACTACTGCGACCCCTAGGACTCATAACGGCACACAACCCAACAGCCACGCTCAGACAACAACTCATCAGAACGAAGGACCCGATACCCAACATGAGCAAGACCAATGTAGTGTACAAAATACCATGCAAGGACTGCACTAAACACTATATAGGACAAACAGGAAGACAGCTAACAATCCGCATACATGAACATCAACTAGCCACGAAACGACACGACCAGCTATCCTTAGTAGCCACACACGCAGACAACAAGCAACATGAATTCGACTGGGACAACACTACTATCATAGGGCAAGCCAGACAGAGAACAGCCAGGGAATTTCTAGAGGCATGGCATTCATCCACAAACTCCATCAACAAACACATCGACCTGGACCCAATATACCAACCACTACAGCGGACAGCTGAAACTGACAACCGGAAGCGGCAGGGACAGACCACTATAAACACTGGAGGAAACATCAAAGAAGCGCTTCGCAGGAGGCTCCCAAGCACTGACGATGTCGCCTAGCCAGGGGACGAAACGTTTGCAACAAAAACTTCCAGCTCGGCGAACAGAACCACAACAACGAGCACCCGAGCTACAAATCTTCACACAAACTTTGAACATTTACTTCTGAAAAGTCCTTGCTAGCTCCCTTAACTAATGTAGGCATTGCAAGATATTAATTTAAATCTGAAATTATGGATTCTGAGAGTAAGCCCAAAAATAATAGTCGACTCAAAAGTTTTCTATATTTAGATCTATCTAAGATAACCTTTTTGGGTTGTGTGATATCAGTTACTTCTGTAATATTTATGATGATTTTATTTCTGTAGAAGCAAACTCCACTCTATAATTTCACACCTGAAAGTGTGAAGATTATATTCCCATAGCACCAACTGGACAGTCATATCTTTTGCACTTGTACTTTAATCTTTGTCTAGATAGCTCAACAAATACTTCTAGAAATGAGACCAAAAAGAATGTTAAACTTTTCTTTTTCTTCAGTGGGTAAATGCATAGAACAATCACAATTTTCAGATTCAATTTTTCATTTGACTTGCAACATACTACAAAATAAAGAACACACCACAGTAATCCATACGTAAATTGTTTGATTGAACTTGCACACCAAGCAGATTTTATTTATGCACCAGCTTTTCTAATCTTTGGAATATTACTGTTTCAGAAACCCATCTTTGTGGTCACTTTGTTTATTCTTCTCTCTCCTATGCAGATATAAGTAATTAAATGACTATATAATACAATTAGTGAGGGATGTTTTTTGATTGTCTAGACAAAACAGTGCATTACCTTTTGTATAGGTTGGAAATACTCAGTAGGTCTGGCAGCATCTGTGGAGAAAGAAACAAAGTAATGTTTTGTATCAGCATTTCATCAGGACTGTGAAAAGTTTGGAATGCATTAGACTTAAAGCAATGGGGAGGGTTAGAAAAAGATCAATAGGTAAAGGCTGTGATAAGATGGAAGACAGGAGAGATTCAGTGACAAAACAGTTATCTGTGTAGAGCCGAAAGGAGTGGTAAGGAGCAAGAAAAGAAACAATAAAATGTCTTATGTGCGAATGGCATGAATGATGATCAGTTGCCATCCAAAACCAAAAACAAAGAAAAGGGCACAAAATCAGCACAGCAATTGCAGTCTGGAAATGGCTGATAGTCTAGAAATAAATAAATCACATATTATTTAGATAATATGGAAAATTACTTACTTTATTGCATAAAAATGTATTCTTGTCAAAATATAGACAAAACAATCCCAAACATGATTCTTGATTTATCCTTTTATTCTTAATGTCTCCCCTCTCCTGTGTCTCACTGTTATTCAACAAAGGTACTGTATTAGCTCTTCTCCAATCCCAATACACAATTTGGTTTGTTGTGACCTTTGTTTCTTCTATTACTTTCTCAACAATAAACTGTGTGCCATCAGAACCCAGTGACCTGTCAGCCTTGAATTCTGTTTTTAATCCAGGAAGATTTTCTTTATTTGACAAATTGTTTCCTGTCTTCTGTTAGTATAACTATTTTTTCCTTTTGTCTTAAAAATGGCACAAAATATTTATTTTATACCTCAGCTATAGGTTTGGTATTTGCAGTTGGACTCATTCCTTCATTCTTGCGTGATCCTAACTGGTCTCCACTTAACTTAGTCATGAATTCCCTTACATGCATCTTTTTATATTTAAATTTCTTTCATATTTCTTTTTAGTTTTTTAATCCTCCGTTTACATTAAGAAGTTCTCTGCACTGCTATTCACCAGACATCTAACTTGAACAGTAAATAAGATTAGCCCTTGATGCCCTTGGTTTTTTGAAGAATCAAATCAAGTTTTATTCAAAGCAAATAATTATTTGTCAGAGAAAAAAAAACTCTTGTCCAACTCTACTTTCAGCCTGAACCCTTGTTATATCTAAATGTCTATACTGTGCTTGCTTCTCGCAGGTTTACTCTGTAAAAATAGTAAAACTGTCTACTAAATATTGAAGTTTTGTATCAGTAACTAAATGACAGACTCGCTTTCTTGTCTAATACTTGATTTCACATCCAGTAAAGATGAACAGATTGAAAGTTTTCTACCAGAAACAGCCCTTTATAGTTTGTGTTTGAATGATTGAATACATCATGCCTTTGGCGTCCAATTTGGATCTGTCCAATTAATCTGTGCTCTTTCTTCATATCCCCAAATTAATTTTGTTCAAATATTAATTCTATTCCTTTTTAATGTTTCTATTAAATCTTCTTCCTCCATCCTTTCAGGCAGTGCATTCCATAGCATAACGATTTGATGTATAAGAACAGATTCCTCGGGCTGCTCTGATTCTTTTTCCAAACGCCTTATATCTGCAACTTCCATTACTGACCTTGTTTTCAGACAGATGCAAAATTTTTCATTCCTCTGCCCACAAGAGTATTTCATTTTGTGCCTATCCTTTCTTTGCCATGCTTTTGCTATTTCTGTTTACATAAGACATTGGGGTCTTTTTAAATATTATTTTCTAATCAGTTCTTATGCATTCTGTTTGTCCATTGCTTGCTTTTTTATGTTTCTCTGCGTTTTCTATCTGTAGCTTGGTGTTCTAATGTATTATAAACCATACAATTCTCATTAGCCTTTTTTCTGTCTCTTTACAACCTCTTATATTTTTAGTAAATCGCAGAGCTCTAATTCTGGATGCCCTACAACCTTGTCATAAGAGTATTTTGTTATGTATCTGACCATCTCCCCTTTGGAGTCTTCATGTTGTTCCATTACTACTTTGCATGCAGAGTTTTGATTCAGAACCACCTGGCTCAGATCCTTTTTTAGGTCACTGAGGTTAACTCTCTTCTCATTAGATGCTTGATTATACCTTTTCCTTTTGTTCATAAATGTTCTAAATCTAATAATACTATGTTTAATTTTCTGCAAATACTTCATCACTGAAACATACTGTACACTATTTTGTTCCCCAGAACGGGATCTAGCCTTCCTTCACTTTAAGCTAAAAACAAGCAGTCACAGAAGTTCTGTTATAAACATTTGAGGAATTCTTTTCCCTTCCCTTGCCATTTATTTGGTTGCTAGTACACACTATATTGGAGAAGTAAAGTCACCTCATTATCTCTGTTTTGTAATTCTTGCAACTTTCCGTAATTTATCTGAAAATTTTCTCTTTTCTCTCTTCTAATAATTTGGTGGCCTATTATATATTCTCATTCAACAGGAGATTCTCCACTTTTGCACAATTCTAACTAAATAGGTTTGCTTTGACCATGCAGCTGCTATAATGTTGATGTGTCACTAGAATTTCTAGTGCTGTAGGTAATGGCCTAAAGCACAAAACTGATCTTCATTTGACATTACTTAGCAGTATCATTGTGAAACAATGGAATAGCTGCTGTGGTAAATGGAAATACAACATTGCACTGGTACAGCTCTTTAAAGTTGGGGCTCAACATGTTAGAGCTCTACTCTGCTCTTGAATGTATTACGTTTGCTACTGACCTTGGTTGCCCTCTGTTAATTTCTTTTGCCATGATGATTGCAATATTTTGTTACATTTCTAAAGGAAGAAAAACAATAGATAACTAATTGTACAACATATATTTTTCACATATAGCCTGATCATCTCGTGGAAAGCAAATCTGAAATCAAAACTGATACAACTGAGTTGTCACCATCCAAGCAACATAAAACTAAACCGCTTATTCCAGAAATGTGCTTTTCATACAGTGAAGAAAGTAATGATCTCTATCCTACCAATTCATTTATTGAAGAGGATGGAACTAGTTTGTTGATATCCTGTGCAAAATGCTGTCTACAAGTTCATGCAAGTAAGTTTTATTTCCTTGGTGCTCACTTGTATTGTTTATTTTTGGTTTGGAATAATAGTTGTGTCACTCTTATTTGATCTGTAGGTTGTTATGGTGTTCCTCTTCATGAAATCCATGATGGTTGGACCTGTTCTCGTTGTATGATTGGTGCTTGGACTGCAGTAAGTATTTGTAATGATGCATTCAATCATTTTTCCTTCAGCTGAAGACAGGAATTACAGAAAGTGTAAACAACCCCTGGAGTGCTTTTAGTAGGTTTCAAATCTATCTAATTAGTTTTCAGGGCAGATTGATTAGGATTCTCAACTTGCAAGCAAAATCTTCTCAAGAAAGAAAATGTTCCTTTTAAAATACAAATGATCAGTTTTGTGCGCATTCTTCAGAAAGTTTGACCTCTCTACCTTTCTCCTGAAATTATACTCATTTGCTCAGAATCCAATTTTTTAGCTAGCTGTTAATTACCTGATAAGTGTTACATCAGTCCTTAAATGGAAACAAAAATCAAGTACCAATCTGCTTTTAAGTTCTGGTGGATGCTGAAAATCATTTTTCATTGAAACGTTAGTACACTTTGAGTGTTCCATTGGAATGGTCTCATCACAGCTCTCAGGAATCTGCCTATGAGTGATTTGTGCTTGCTGTGTGTAATAGCAGAAGGAGACTTTCCTAATGTGACTGAACATAATCCCTACCCTTCTGAAATGATGTTAATTAATTAAACTTCAATCTTTAATTAAATGGTTGAAATCTTTTTGATAAGATATTGATTGCCATATAGGTAATGGAAGAAGAAGTAATTGACCCCTTGCTTATTCCTGTAATACCTAGAATTAATGTGGTTTTACGGGGATGTATGTGACACAGAAAAAGGGAAGGTCGTGTTTTGTGGCTGCCAGAGTCTTAAAAAGTAGCATAATTCTCAGCGTCCCATTAGTTTATTAATTCTCCAGGTGTTCACAGAAGATGACTTGTGTTGAAAATGTGGTGCATGTGTTATGATCCCAGTTTATGACTCAACCGGACTAAAATCTGGCTTGATGGATTTTTTTTTGCTTTTATCAAAGTAGTTTTTCACTAAAACACAAACTTGCAATGTTGCACATCCGAGCTTTCCATATTCAGAATTTTACTACATGAAACAAATGAAGATAAAATGCAATTTACATATAACATGCTTAAAGATTTTAAAACACAAAAAATAAAAATATAATCCCATTAGTCTCAACAGCATCCCATTTCAATACTCAAATATCAGAGAGAATGCCCTTCTCCATCTCATAGTAGGGTTTGTTTTCTCTGTAGTTTCAATTTCCAGTTATGAAAATATGATTAATTCATATAATTGAGCTTAAATTTTCTCAGCTTAAAGTAACATCTCCAGTCACGTAACCAAATATTTCTGGTCTGGAACTTTTAAACTAAATTCCTTACACTGGGATAACATATTTATAATAATGTTAAACAATCATCTCCCTTTTATAGCTTTGCACATACAGATTCAACCAAGAACTCTGCAGAACTACCCAAGCTGAACTCAACTGCAACTTTTGTTTTCAAATTAGTGTTTCCCCTAAGTCTGCCCCATGCCCCCGACCCAGAAAATGCCAGAATCTTCTAACTGAAAGCTTAATACACTACTGTTCACTTTATTCACTTGTAAACTCTCCCAATGTAAATAAATTCCGGTAGCATCCAATACTATCTCCCTCAGACTTTTTAAAAAAATACATTACCATTGGTGCAGAAATGTTTAAAAATTAACAATTAAACTCCAGCAGATATACAGAAAAAGTATATGCCACCAGCTCAAATTCAAGTGGTGGAGGCAGTGAGTCTTGAAGTCAGTGGATGAATGTCAATCACGTGGGCTGCTTTGTCGTGGTGTTCTCAAGCTTCTTGAGTGCGGATGGATATTCACTAATTCAGACAAGTAGTGGAAGATGTTCCATCTCACTCCTGAGTTAGTCCGTGGGTGAGTTTTTTCCAGAGAGTCTTTGGCTTCCGACCTGCCTTTACAGCTGTAAAATTTAAATCGCTAGTCCACTTAAATTTCTGGTAAAAGATCAACACTAGTCTACCAACGAGAAATTCAGATATTGTAATGCCAAGCAAAAATAGGTAATTTCTCTCCTGTTGAACATAATCACTGTCTGGTACTTGTTTAATGTGCACGTTACTTACCACTTAGCAGCCTGCGCTTTCATGTTGGTAAAGTCTTGCTGAATGCTGGCAAAGAAGACTTAAAACGACACACTGTGCAATCATTACAAAACATCTGGATTGCCGAGGTTAGATGGAAGGTCATTAATGAAGCAACTGAAGGTATTTAGGTCTAGGTTACTACTTTGATGAATGACGTCTTGGCCTCCAACTCTGGCCCTCTTATTTTGTGTTAGCTGTAACTCCAACTAGTGAGAATTTACTCCTCCCCCACCCCCCTCCTCCATTTCCATTGACTTCAGTTTTGTTAAGGCAGGAGTATTCATTCTTTTCTTACTTCTGAAGTTTAGCTCTCTAGTACATGTTTGCTTAGGGCTATAGTAAGAGACAAAAAAACCCTGCAAAAGCTGGAATCCAAGGTAGACAAGCAGGAGGCTGGAAGAACACAGCAAACCAGGCAGCATCAGGAAGTGGAGAAGTCAATGTTTCAGATGGAACTCTTCTTCAGGACTGGGGGTGGGTGTAAGGAGAGCTGCGGATAAAGGGGGGCATGAGGGAAGGTTTTGAGTGGGGTGAAGGGCTACGTGGTGAGGTAGTGATAGGTCAACAAAAGCAGAGGGTACAGCCTGGTTGGTTGTTAGGAGGAATGAATCTGGCTGATGGCTGGGAGAAAGGGTCGGTCAGAGGAATGGAAGGGACGAGGAGGGGCTGGAAAGGGAGTTCAGAGATGGGAGGGAAAATGTTTGAAATTAGAGAACTCAGTGGTGAAGTTCTGCAAGAACTCCATCCCGTTTTCCCAATTCCTCCACATTTGCTTGGATGAGGAGACATTCCATTCCCAAGCATCCCAGATGTCCACCTATTTGGAACAACATGCTTTTCCCCCCTCTGTCATTCAGTCAGCTCTCCACCACACCACCTCCATTCCCCGCTCCACTGCTCTAAACTGCCAGCACCCCCAAATGAAATAAAGACAGGGTCATCCTTGTCCTCACCTACCACCCCAGCAGTCTCCACATCCAACGTATCATCCTTAAACACTTCTGTTAACTCCAATTAGGCCCTACCACCTCTATCTGCCTTCTGCAAGGACTGTTCCCTTTGCAAATCCTTGGTTTGGGACACTCTCCACCACCCCCCCCCACCCCAAAATTCCCGGTACCTTCCCCTGCAACTGTAAAAGATGCCAAACCTGCTGGCACACCACCCACCTCACCTCCATCCAGGGCCCCAAACAGTCCTTCCAAGTGAGACAGCGGTTCACCTGTCTCCTCCAAGCTAGTTTACTGTACATTTTGCCGAGCGTCTCAGCTACAAGGGCTGACCTGACCTCCCAGTCACCTATTTCAATTCCTCTTCCTATTCCCTCTCTGACATGACCATCCTCGACTTCCTCCATTGCCACAGTGAATTAGACTGCAAATTGGGAGGAACAACACCTCATTTGCCTGGGTAGCCTATAGCTTGGATGTCTCAACATTGAGTTCTCCAATTTCGAGTAACCTCCCTTCCCATCCCCCAACTCCCTTTCCAGCCCACTGCCTCCCTTCCATTCCTCTGACCGACCCTTCCTTCCAACCACCAACCAGATTCATTCCTCCCATCAACCATTCAGGCCAATGGTTCACCTACCTCACCATTCAACCCTTCTCCCACCCAAAACCCTCACCCACTCCCCCCTTTATCTGCAGCTCCCCTGGCACCCATCCCCAATCCTGAAGAAAGGTTTCACCTGGAACGTTGACATGACTGTCTCTCTCTCTGTCTCTCTGTGTCTCTCTCTCAAGTCCACACCAACCCTTCGAAGAGTAACCCACCCAGATCCATGACTAATGCACCTAACACTATCGGCAATTTAGCAAGGCCAATTCACCTAACCTCCACGTCTTTGGATTGTGGGAGGAAACCAAAGCACCCAGAGGAAACCCACGCAGACATGGGGTGAATGTGCAAAATCCACACAGACAGTCACCAAAGGCTGGAATCGAACCTGGGTCCCTGGCACTGAGAGGCAGCAGTGCTAACCACTGAGCAACCTTTGAATGTGAGAGGCAAAGGAGTTTCTCTGCCACTTTTGATACTCAATGAAAAGATTTTCATCACATTAAAAAAAAAGTTATAATGTATTCAGTGCTGTCTGTAGTTTGCAATTTGAGTGTCTATGGTTTACCGGGCATTTTATACCTATTATAATGAAAGTTGTTTGGGACTGTGCACAAATGTCCATTTGCGGGGAGTTATTTGTATATGTTTCATTGTATGCATTATGGCACTGATGTGCTCATTTATCATTTTCAGTTCAAATCTCTGAACCTTAATTAGATTTTGTAGCTACCATAACCTGATTCATTACTCTTGATCATTCCACCTTATATTCTGAAGTCATGACTCCATGCCAGTATTGAACAGTGTGCTCATTTATTTTCGAAAACTTACTTTTTACTCCATTTTGAATTGGCACATGTAAATTGAGTTTCGATTTGATTTCATTGAGGGACCCCCTAGTCTGATATAAATTTCCCAAAATGAAATGACTGACTTTTACATCTTATCCTTAGAGTTCATTATTTTGTAACTGCAGTTAAATGTATGCACTTATTTTGTCTCTACATATCTTCATTGAAATGTTTACTTGGAGGTTTAAACCTCTTGCCAAAGCTTGGCCTAGGAATTGATGGTTTTACAAATCATAGTTATATTTTTACTGATTCTCATCTATCTCCCAGAATTTCTGTTGCACTAACCATAATGATTCAGATGTTGTGTGCTGAGGTTGTGCATACTGGTCATAACCTGGGTGGCCTGATCTGGAAATGGAACGAATGCCGAGTGACAGCCCAGTAGAGAGCATCATATGATAGCTGGTGAGAAGCTCAGTTGCCATCCACAATGGGCATTTCTATGAGGAAAACACAGCTTAGAAGTAATAAACATAGGTTTTGATAGTCTGAATGCTATGGTGTCACTTTGGTTGTATGGACACTAGATTTCTTGGAAGGTAGCACGGGTCAGACATACAAAATGTTTTATTCTTATTTTTGAAATCTGCATTTTCTCAAAGTACTCTGCAGCAATATGTCAATGAATATTATCAAAATCTGATGCAGTAGTCTCAAACTACTTCTTTGAAACATCTACCACCTGAAATCACTCAGCTGTACAATAAGTCTGCAAGTGGAAATACTTTTTTTCATTCTCCAAATGTTTCTCTTTCTCTTTGCCCCTCATATGATGAATGTGAAGCAGTTCACTTTTGATTTGATCTGGTAATAGCTCTTTCAAATTAGGCATTTTGATCTCTTTCTGTATTGTTAAGGTGTTTAAATGTTTGACATTTTTGTCTTCCTAATAGTAGGCTTGAAAGGAAGTCAAACACTTGCATTGTAATGAAGAAATTCCTGTGATTTTCATTTCTCTGTCACCAATAGCCCATGTGACTGTAAATATTTGAATGAGGCTTTCAATTTATGACAAGACTTCATGACATGTTGAGGTATCTATAAAAGTGAACTACCTCTTGAGTATTAGTTGAACATACTGAAATATTCATAGGTTGCCAGATAGGTTTTAGCTAGGTCCTATAACTTTAAAGTAAGGGAAGAGGAGAAAATTTTGTGGATGTTCAAATTGCAGAGTCTCTCGAACAGTGTTAATTGAAACTGTAAATTTCAAGACAGGGTTTTGGATGAGGCTGAAGTCTTCATATAAACACATCCATTATGGTGTTTAAAGACAGGAAAATTAATACATATCTCTAACAGTTAAGTTTTTTTGAGTTTAAAATAAAACTAAACTTTTTGGATATTGGGAATTTAAAGTTACTTCAGGGAAAAATATGTTGTTTTGAAAAACGTTTTGAGTTTTCAGTTAGTTTATCCAATTGCGATACAGAAACATTAAAATGCATACATTAATTATTAATGTTTACATAGAAAGTTTTGATTGTAAATTTTGACCCAAGTGTTGAGAGGATATCAATACATGCTCTAGACTTTTTGTGACAGATATGCTTATGAACTTTTTAATGAATTATCATACAAAAAAGCCAAATACATGAAAGAAGTATAGAATTAAATTTGACACATTATATTTAATAAGCCGTGGTCATTTTAATCACAGTAGAAGAAATACTTTCATATCTTCTCTTGGGATGCATCCAAATAATGAGAATGGATTAGGAGGAGAGGAGCAAAAGTTCAGAAAACACTGGTGATGGTGAACCAGAATAAAATTGAGATCAGTACTGTTGAGAAGAAGCATAGTGTTGAAGAAACGGGACAGAAAAGAAGAGTGGAACATGGCAGAAAGAACATGACGTTAAGCCATGTTTGTAGAAAATCCCTGGTACAATAGTGGCCAAGGTCGCTTGTGAAAGAGTATAATGGGGCAATGACAGGCAAAGAGTACAATGTTGAGAAATGGTAATGGGGAAAAAAACATCATATTACTGGGGAGTGAAGAATGAGAGGCCAATATAATGGAATTTGATTGGATGGGAAAAGTAGGAAGAGTGCCATACTATGTGTGGGCACTAGGAGAGGTTGAAAAATAATGAACATGATTTAGGACAATGGGACAAATGAAGAGCATTAAAATGGGGAACAGGATAGGAGTGGCACAGTATCTGAATGGAGAAGTTGCACATAACCTCTGGGAATGGTAGAAATCAGCAAAATGAGGAACAAAGGAAAATTGTGGAGTGAACCAGAGAGCCCATTCAGCAATATTTGGGAACAAAAGCAACACTGAGGGCACGAAAGAACTTTAAGTTAAGGGAATGAGGTAGAAGGAGGTCTGGCAGAATTTTGGAAAACTGGATGAAGAAAGTAGTAGAAGCTAATCTTGACCACCACTGTTGGCTTCATTTTGAGCTGACCAATACTTAAACTTAAGCTGTGCTATCCGCTGCAAAAAAAAACTGAAAAATATGGAACATTTTTACTTTGAATCAACTTTTGTGGGTTTTTTGTCTCATATGTTATTTTCAGTTGGGTGTAAATTTCAAGACAAAGGCTCCAACCAACTTCTTAAACGTTGGACCAAATTAAGTAATTGTTCCTCTTTCTTTTATCGATGAGCTTTGCTACTTGCATTTGCTGGATTTTCCCCATTTTGTATGTCCATAATAATCTCTTGATACAAGCTTTATGCCTGCCGCCCCAATTTTCATTTTCGGTTCAGATGTTCCCAAATTTTGTTTGTCTCAATTAGATCTTTATAATATATTGCTAGAATCAATGATGTTTGGGTTATGATGCTAACATAAAGTAATATTTTCATCTTAATTATACAACACTGCACAAATTTTCCGTTATTCCAATAAAGCACTCTCAACTTGGTATCAGTATCTCAAAGAAAATATATTATTTTCCCTATTTTTCCTGGTAGTTTAGTGGACAGGCAAGAATGTTACCTCAAGAGTGCAGTGGGACCTTGATTAGATGTGGCGATGGCTGAGGAGTGGCAGATGGAGTTTAATCGAGATAAATGTGAGGTGCTATATTTTGGGCAAATCAGGACAGAACTTATGCACTTTATGGTAAGGTCCAAGGGAGTATTGCTGAGCAAAGAGACCTTGGAGTCCAGATTCATACTTGTTTGAAAGTGGAGTTGCAGGTAGACAAGATTGTGAAGAAGGTGTTTGGTATTCTTACCTTAATTGGTCGTGTATTGAGTGTAAGAGTTGGGAGGTCCTGTTATGGCTGTAGAGGACATGGGTTAGGCCACTTCTGGAATACTGCATTCACTTCTGGTTTCCCTACAAAACGAAGGATGTTGTGAAACCTGAAAGGATTCAGAAAAGATTTACAAGGATGTTGCCAGGGTTGGAGGGCTTAAGCTGTAGGAAACGGCTGAATATGCTGGGGCTATTTTCCCTGGAGTAGCAAAGGCTGAAGGGTGACCTTATAGAAGTTTGTAAAATCATGAGGGGCATGGATAAGGTGAATAGCTAAGGTCCTTTCCACAGAGTAGAAGTGACCAAAACTAGAGGGCATAGGTTTAAAGTGGGAGGAGAAAGATTTAAAAGGGACCTAAGTGGCAACTTTTTCACACAGAGGGTGGTGTATGTATGGAATGAGCTGCCAGAGGAAGTTTTGGAGGCTGGTACAACTACAACTTTTAAAAGGCATCTAGATGGGTACATGAATAGGAAGTGTTTCGAGGGATATGGGCTAAATGCTAGCAAATGGGCCTATATTAATTTAGGATATCTGGTCGACATGGATGAGTTGGACCGAAGGGTCTGTTTCCATACTGTACTCTAAAAGTACACCAAAGAATTTCTTATTGCTGGTTTTCAGCCATTCAGCTAATAAGTATAAAAATGTAATGTGGTCCTTTTATATTATAAAATTTGTAGAAAAGTTATCCCAATGAATCACACAAGTTGTTATCTGCTTTAGTAATCTTTAAGATTACACAGACTCCAAATGACGTGAAGCACGCTAACTACAGTAATTGGGAAAATAACGTGCTCCACTAGTCCTTTCAGTGCACTTCAACTGGAACAAGATTACTTCTTTGTGTTTTGTGAAAATCAGTTCCCATGAGCTAAACTCAGGTTTCTATTGTTGTGTGGCAAGCGTCATTTGCTCTGTCTTTGTCCTACTGATCTGTCAAGGGATAAACCTTCCTTTCAATTGATATATCATAATGTATGTTTATGGCCACTGGCAGTATTATTGCTTCTATTTGCAATTTCCCTCTGTCTTGGGTTCAGATTCTCCACTCAGAAAGAAAACAAAAATTTTCTGATGAACCATGAGATGGCCTCATGTGAATGATTTTAAAAGATCTAGTGCAAGTTGAAGGACAACACCGTGCAACCTATCATCATGGCCTGTTTGACTAGACTTTGAGAGCTGTAGTCACCAGAGGGTTTTATTATTTTGGGCAAACTGTAGACTTTTTCAAATATGACATTTGAAGAGGAAGAATATAAAAGGATAGTGAAAAGTCATGGGTGTGTTATACAGGATTTTGATCCAGAATATGTCACAAGAAAATGTTTTGGGGAGGGCAGGATTTCTCTTTCCCATCTGTTGTGATAGTGTATCCTCACAAATCCAAGGATGAAACTTTTGCAAAAAGAATGGTGTTTGTTCTAATTACATTGCAATGAAGAGCACATACTCAATCAGGCAGTGAAATTCTGGTATCTAGGTTGAGTGCAAAGACTCATGTGGCCAAAGGATTAAAAAACTTGTATTTATGTAGCTTTCCAACTAGTGAAGTAGTTTTGAAGTTGATGATTGTTGCAGTGTAGGAAACTTGGCAATCAGTTTGTTCACAGCAAGCACCTACAAGCAGTATATGGTAATGACTGGAAAGTATACTTTAGTGACATTGATTAAGGGATAAAAATTAACCAAGACACAAGCAGAGCATCCTTGCTTTGCTTCTGAATAATTCTATGGAACCTCTTGCATCGTGAAAGGGAGATAGGTACTTCGCTTTAATGTCTGAAAGATGTTAAAGTCAGTGCTAGGCTCCTTCAATACAACATTGAAGTGCCAGCCTTGAACTTGAACCAACAAGCTTGGGGATCAGAGACCAGAGTCCTACCAGTTGAGTTGCAGCTGAAATAGAAGAGAAATGTTAGCTTCCAATAATGTTCATCACATTTCTTATAACAATCAGTTGTTGTTGGAAGGTGGCATTTTGAAGGTCAATTATAGTTATTACCAGGCCAGTGTATCTGCAGGTGTAGTTTCTGATAGTCAGAAGCTGGGAAGAACAGGCATATCTTTTGGGGAAGTTGGCATCACACTAGTGTCACTGCCAGTGATTATGTCATTTTGGAAGTAGCTCAGTGATTGCTGCCATCTGTCTGAATTTTTCATGCAAGAAATTGTGGCAAACCCACCCCCACCAAAAGAACTCCCATATTGCTGCCAATAAGATAGACTGAATGGCAATTTTTAAAATTAATTCATGGGACATAGGTGTCACTGACTGGTCAGCATTTAATCCCTATTCCTTGAGAATGTAGACATGAGCTGCCTTTTTGAGAAGCTGCAGTCCATCCACAATTCTATAGAGAAGGAATTCCAGGACTTTGACCCAGAGACAGTAATGGAATGGTAACAAATTTCCAAGTCAGGATAGTGAATGGCTTGGAGGAGGACTTGCAAGTGCTGGTGTTCCCATATATCAGCTGTCCTTGTCCTTCTAGATGGAAGTGGTTGTGGATTTGGAAAGTTCTGTCTAAAGATCTTGGCTGATCTGTTTTTGTGCACACTGCTGCTACTGAGTGTCGTTGGAGGGTGCGGAGGCTTCTGTATGTGGTGCCAATCAAACGGGCTGCTTTGTCTTGGATGGTGTCATTGGAGTTGCACCCATTCAAGGAAGTGGGGATTTTCCACATTGTTGGATAGTTGCCAGTGTTGAAACTGAAATGGAAGAGCTTGGCTAGTGGAGCAGCAAGTTCTGGAGCACAAGTCTTCAGCAGTATTGCCAGAATATTGTCAGTGCCCATAGCCTTTGCAGTATTCAGTACATCCAACTGTTTCTTGATATCACATAGATTGAATTGAATTGGCTGAATACTGGTATCTATGATACTGGGGACCACTGGAAGGGGCTGAGATCGATCATCCACTCTGCAATTCTGGCTGAATATTTCTGCGAATGCTTCAGCCTCTTCCTATGCACTGATGTGTTGGACTCTTCCATCATTTGAGGTTGGGGACATTTGTGGAGCTTCCTGCTCCAGTGAGTTCATTAATCGTCCACCATTATTCATGACTGGATGTGACAGGACTGCAGATCTTAGGTCTGATCCTTTGGTTGTGGGGCCACTTAGCTCTGTCTGTCAGTGAGTTGCTACTTATGCTGCTTGGCATTTAAATCAACCTGTTTTATAGCTTTTTCAGCGTAACATCTCACTTTTAGTATGCCTGTTCTTCTGCATTCTCCATTGAACCATACTTGATCCCCTGGCTTAATGATAATGTTGAATGGGGAATATGCTAGCCCATGAGGATGCATATTGTGCTGGAGTACATTTTTGCTGCTGTTGATTGCCCACAGCATCTCATGATTGCCCAGTCTTGAGTTGCTAGATATGTTCGAAATCTGTCCGATTTAGCATCGTGATAGTGCTACTTAACATGATGGACGTTATTCTCAATGTGAAGGCAAGATTTCATCTCATAAGAACTGTGTGGTGGTCACTCTTGCTGAATAATTCTATGGAACCTCTTGCATCGTGAAAGGGAGATAGGTACTTCGCTTTAATGTCTGAAAGACATTAAAGTCCACTGATGTGTTGGACTCTTCCATCATTTGAGGTTGGGGACATTTGTGGAGCTTCCTGCTCCAGTGAGTTCATTAATCGTCCACCATTATTCATGACTGGATGCGACTGGATTTCGAACATATCTAGCAACTCAAGACTGGGCAATCATGAGATGCTGTGGGCAATCAACAGCAGCAAAAATGTACTCCAGCACAATATGCATCCTCATGGGCTAGCATATTCCCCATTCAACATTATCATTAAGCCAGGGGATCAAATATGGTTCAATGGAGAATGCAGAAGAACAGGCATACTAAAAGTGAGATGTTACGCTGAAAAAGCTATAAAACAGGTTGATTTAAAGTCCACTCTGCAATTCATCTGAAGCCGGTAGATTTATAAGGATGAGGTCAAGCACGTTTTTACTTCTGGTTGATTCCCTCACCATGTGCCGCAGACATGGTCTAGCACCTATGTCCTTTAGGACCTAACCAGCTTGACCAATACTGCTGCTGTTGAGCCATACTTGATGGTAAACATTGAAATCTCATATTAGGAGTACATTTTGCAGTCTTGCCATCCTCAGTGCAAGTGTTGTGGTGGAGTACTGATTCTCAGCGGAGATATGTGGTAATCAACAAGAGGTTTCCTTGCCCATATTTAACCTGAAATCATAAGACTTCATGGGGTTTGAAGTCAATGTTGAGGTCTCTGAGGGCAACTCCCTCCTGACTCTGTAGCACTGTGCTGCCACTTTTGCTGGGTCTGCTCTGCTGGCAGGACAGGACATATCCAAGGTTAGCATTGGTGGTGTCTGGGACATGATCATATTCGCACAGTTATCCCTTATTGACGGTATCGGGCTGTTGCTTGATTAGTCTGTGAGACAGCTCTCTCAATTTTGGCATTACTCCACAGAAGTTAATAAGGAGAAATTTGCATGGTCAGTCGAGCTATTTCTGCTATTGGCTTCATCGGTACTTAGTTTGATGCCAGGCGGTCTGTTGAGTTACCATTTCTCTGTTCGGACTTCATAGCGTTTGATACAACTGAGTAGCTTGCTCGGTTATTTCATAGGGCAGTTGAGAGTCAACCACATTGCTGTGGGTCTGGAGTCACATTTAAGTCAGACTTAGTGAGGATCGTTTTTTCCCCTGAAGGATATCGGTGAGCCACATGGGTTTTCCAACACTAGATCATGGTCCGCAGTAGATTCTTAATTTCAGATTTTTCTTTTATTGAATTCAATTCCATCACCTGCCGTACCGGGATTTGAATCTTAGTTTCTGGATTAATAGTCCAGTGATAATATGACTTGTCCATCATCTCCCGAGTATGTAAATCCTTTGATTAACTGAATGCCTCCTCTTTGTAAAGAAAACTTTGTGTCGTGCAACTGAAACAACTGTAAGCTGTACAAATCCTGCATTACCAAGTACCTATTGCAAACTGACAGTGTTATTTGCCAGAAGATCTTTGTGATGTGTCTGTTCATTGGACTCATTTTCATTGTGATTTTCAATTTCATATTAACAAGGTGAACAAAGAACTACTTGTTTTTTTACAAAAATACTGATTACATTTATAAGTTAATAAATACCACCCTGACAACACTGGACATCCAGTGATGGGGCATAGTGATTATGATCAAGGAGTCAATCTGACTTATAGAAATTGGAAATCACAGGATGTCTGAGCTGCCTGCAAATTTTTTCATGGGATATGAATGTAATTTGCAAGTCCAACATTTGTTGCCCATCTCCTAATTACTTAAACGTTGATGCTATATTATGGATAGAGAATTTATTAACTTTAAGAAACTAAAAAGTAAGGCTAAACTGGGCATTTTCAAGTTGGCAGACTATAACTTATGAGTACTGCATGGATCATTGTTGGAGCCTCAGCTATTTACGATCTGCATTGTTGACTCAGAAAAAGACAGAGAGCAATAGATATAAGTTTGCTAATGGTACAAAGCTAGGTAGGGATGCAAACTGCAGGGCTGGGGGTGGGGGAAAGGCTGCAAAGAAATATTAACAGGTTAAATGAGCAAGCAGTAAGGTAGCAGATAGTAATGCATTTCATATTCTAAGGTTAATCACATTGGTTGTAAGAAAAGAACAGCAATATTTTTTCAAAAGGTGTGAAACTTGTTCAGAGAGACCTGGGGCATACTTGTACAGGGAAACAAGTTAGCATGTGCATACAGTAAGGAATTAAGAAGACTAGAGACATGTTGCCTTAATTGCAAAGGAACTGGAGGAGGAATAAAAAAGTTTTGCTGCAATTACGTAGGACTTTGCTGAGACTACACCTGGAATATGGTGAAACTTTGGTCTCCATCTTTGAGGAAGGATATATTTACTTTTGAGGCAGTACAATAAAGCTTTACTAGATTGCTCCCTGCAATGTGCAGGCTATCCTGTCATTGTGTAAACTGGATATATTGTGTTTGGAATAATGCAAGGTAACCTTTTTGAAATGTACAAGATTCTGAAAAGGCTCAAATAGCCATATAAGAGGTTGATTCCTCTGGCTAGGGAACTTCTGAATGTGGGGATGTAGCCTCAGAATAACAAGTCAATTAATTTAGGTTGAAATGAAGAAAAATCTTCAATTAATATCTTCTGTACCCCTGATGGATTGTGGATTCCTGATTGTTGAACATATTTAACGCTGAGATAGACAGATATTTGTCTCGGAGAATGAGACGGTATGGAGAGTGGGTAGGACAATGGATTTGGAGCTGAAGCTCAGTTGTTATTGTATTGAACAGCTGAACAATCTCAACAGGCTGTAAGATCTTGTCCTGCTCCTACTTGCATTCTTCTGTGCAACGCACTGCTACCATGATGTGCTGGTGTTGCAGAGAGTAAATGTTTAAGGTGATGAGTGGAGTGCCATTCAAAGAAGAATGCTTTTTCCTGGATGATGTTGAGTGGCATAGTGGCTCAGGGGTTAGCTCTGCTGCCTCACAGTGCCAGAGACCCGGGTCCGATTCTAACCTTGAGTGACTGTCTCTGTGGAGTTTACACATTCTCCCCATAGTCTGCATAGGTTTCCTCCCACAAACCAAAGATGTGCAGGTTAGGTGAATTGGCCAGGCTAAAGTGCCCATAGTGTTCGGGGATGTGTAGGTTGGTGCATTAGCCAGGGGTAAATATAGGATAATAACGTAGGGGAATGGTTTGGGTGGGTTACTCTTCAGAAGGTTGGTATGGACGTTTTGGGCCGAAGGGACTGTTTCCATTCTATGGGGAGTCTATGATTCTGTAGGGATTATATGATCTTGAGTGTTGATGGAGCTGCTGCACCCATCCAAGCAAGGGGTGAGCATTTCATCACTTTGGGGAATTAGAACCTGAGTACTTGATCACATACTTGCTCTTTAGATTAAATTAGATTACAGTGTGGAAACAGGTCCTTCGGCCCAACAAGTCCACACCAACCGGCCGAAGCGAAACCCACCCATACCCCTACATTTACCCTTACCTAACACTACAGGCAATTTAGCATGGCCAATTCACCTGGCCCTGCACATCTTTTTGTGATGGTTGGAGGAAACCGGAGCACCCGGAGGAAACCCACACAGACACGGGGAGAATGTGCAAACTCCACACAGTCGGTCGCCTGAGGCGGGAATTGAACCCGGGTCTCTGGCGCTGTGAGGCAGCAGTGCTAACCACTGTGCCACCGTGCCGCCCACTAATGAAGAGTTTTTTTAAAAAATCCCCATTATACTCTTGGAACCATAGTATTTAGATGGCTGATCCAGTTAAGATTTGGATAACCTACAAAATGATGATGGGAGATTCAGTGATTGTAATGCCAATTAAAGTTGAACACAGATAATTAGATCATCTCTTGTTTTTTAAGACCATTAAATATTGGAGCAGAACTGGAGCTTTCGCCCAGCACTTCCGATCTGTCATTCAATGATGTAATGGCTGACCTGACAATCCTCAACTCCACTTTCCTGCCTTTTTACCATAATCCTTGATTGTCTTACTGATTAAAAATCTGCCGATCTCAGTCTTGAATATACTTAATTACCCACACTCAGCCCTCTACTGTAAAGAATTCTGATAGGAGAAATTCCTGTTCATCTCTATCCTAACTGGGTAAACTCATACTCTGAGATAATACTGTATCTTGAGATTATCTCACAAGGGGCAACAAACTATCACATGTATCCTGTCACACCCACTAAAGGTCTTCTTCACAGGAGCAGCCCAAGAGTTTTTGAACTCTCGGCGAACAAGGATTTTGGTGATTCCCAGTCCCATGTTCAATATAGAAAATATGAGAATCAGTGATAGCTGTTGTCTAACATTTGTGTGCTGTGAATGTTGCTTGTTGTTCATCAGCCCAAATCTGCATACTGTCTTATTTCATGCAGTATCATTATCTGAGGAATTGCAAATGGTTTTGCATGTTGTGCAGTCAATCAACAAAAATCCCCACTTACTACACAAGGAATTCTTACAGAGATATCCTGGAGCTGAGTTGATTGAAAGAATATACTTAAGTCACTAGTCACCAAAATCATGTAAACTTCTTTAATTTCATAGCATTAATGCATCTGAAGTTAAAAATCAATAGCTTGAGTGTCACTCTTATAACTTTATCCGACAATCAAGTGCAGTGTTGGGGGCACATAGCAGCATTGCCTTGCTGATGAAATTTCAAGTTTATCAGATTATTCCTTTGTTTCAGGGGATAAATGAGAATTTCGTAGCACTATATGAAGATGTCCAAAAGATTTCCTCATGTCAGCCAAAACCACCTGTATATACCTTTATATCAGGCTGATAATTTAGCTCGAGCTGCTTCAGTATGCAGAAAGTATAGAGACACCATGGTGGCTTAGTGGTTAGCACTGCTGCCTCACAGTGCCAGGTTGAATCTATGTGGAGTTTGCACATTTTTGCTGTATCTGCACGGGTTTTCGCTGGGTCCCCCACAGTCCAAAGTTGTCAAGGTGAGGTGGATTGGCGATGCTAAATTGTCTGTTGCGTTCAGACATCTGCAAGCTAGGCTGATTAACTACAGTAAATGTGGGGCTAAGGGGATAGGGTGGGGCTGCATCTCTACAGGCTTGATGGGCCAAATGGCCTCTTTCATCACTGTTGAGATTATGTGAAATTCTTAAAAAAGAAACTGTGCAAGTTACAGGCTTGGGAGAGACAACTGCATGCGAGTAACCCAATTTTTAATAATTTTAAATTGCTTTTAAAAACTTAACAGAATCAGTTCTAGTTATACCCACTACAGTAATCAGTTCCTTTTTAAATTAAAAATTAAATTGCAATGCTATTACACATGCATTTTTATACTTTAACACCAAAGGTTATTCAAACTTGATTTGCACAGAGCATAATTTGCACTTAAATGTCTGAGATTTTTAATTCTGGCTTAGCTGATTTCAGATGATTCTCAGCAGAAGTCAATTCCATGCCGGCATCCTTTTTAAAATTCTTAACTTTATACTTGATAGTGATACAGACTTCAAAGAATTTTGTTTTCCTGTTTTTCTGAGTACTCCAATGTAAGGTATGTATTGTGGTAACTAGTAAGCTGCTGCCTGAGTCCTTCTCTTTTTGACCACTCATTCCTCAAAGTAATTTTGGCGTTTTAACTATATTTTTTCTATGTAGATGTAATCAATAAGATATCTGCCATTGCATTTGCTGTACTTTATAACTTGTGTACTTCTTAAAATCTTGTCCAAGTAATCAAAACCTTCTGTGTTTTCACAATTGTGGAGAACGGTTTCCTTGGAGGTTTTTATTGATACACCGGATTGTTTTGGGGCAGGTTTAAGCGTGTATTTAAGTAAGGCTGTGAAATGCTTGATTGTTAGCCAGTTTATAAAATTATAAATGTTTTAAGCATCAATACAAATTGATGCTTCGTTGAATCTGTTCAGCTGACAGAAAAAGTCTTAGGGAGTCAGATGAAACATTTCTAGCATCTCCCCTAGCATTTCCTTTGATGGAAAACATTATTACAGGCATTTCTAATGTACTTTACGCAGCTTTGCAGGCCAGTTGAAATATTTTCTTTCAAGTTTGTCAGCGATTCAAAAACCTTATTAATGCAATTTCTTGCCTAAGTGAGAATCCGAGATAACTCCAATCACTTCCCAAAAATTATTTTCAGTTATGATTTATTTTATTTGTGGTGTCATTTATATTTACTGTTTGTTGGTTATTTTTAGATAATGTGTCTTATTTAATTGCTTTTCCCTGTTTACACTTGACACACACTTCACCCATTCAATTTGTTGTTTGCTTTATGTGAAAATTGACTTAATTGATTGCAAATGACATACAGAACTTTACTAGTGGACAGGCAAAATATATTTCATTTTCTCAATTCATTAGAGGTTATTTCATAATTTTTTTTCAGATTTGGAAGAATTTTAATCAGTCTCTACTTAAAGAATTGCTGAACTCATTTCATGATGTTGTATTCTGGCTTTTGACTTTTTATATATTGGATTGATATTGGGTGGATTGTGATATCTACATTTCATATTAAGGAAATGATTTGATCATATTTATACAGATTTATTGTTTATCAGCTGGAGGATTTTCTATCAATTTGAATATAGAGCTGTCATAACACTATGTATTGTTACAACCATGTAATTTGTTATATTAAAGCTATTTTGTTGAAATTTGCAGAAATAAAACTACAGCCACTGCTATTTTTATAATAGGCATTTGTGTGAGAGAGAAAGGGTTGACATGATAAATTACTTAATGTTGTCCTCATTTTCTACAGGATTGTTGCCTTTGTAATTTGAGGGGTGGTGCACTTAAGCAGACTACTGATAAAAGGTAAGCGAAAACTAGAGTTGTAAGGCATTTTTCTTATTGATTGAACTGAATTCAACATTTATTCTAAATTTGTTTTTTTAAAAAGACTTAAAGCCAGAGTGTAGTTTTAAAATGCAATCAAATTTTGAAATAGAATAACTTCACACTCATTGTGTCCTTTGGGCTATTTTGGAGCAGTTATGGAATTGTTCAAAATGATTAATGATCTTTTCAATTGCATCAGCCTGCTGTTGACAAAACCTGCATACTTGGCTAGTGTGTACATGAGGTTGGTCAAGTCTCACAGTATCTAAATGTCTTCTTGCTTGGAACCAAGGAAACTGCAATGGATATGCTTTACGATGAGACTTGACTTTCTTACCGTTTCAAAATTATAACTACACCGTTATGATTATCTTTGAAAGATAACTTGTACCATTCATTTTGTTGCATGACATATGTTGAAAAGTGAGTAGTTGCCAAGTGCCACATCTGAAATCATAAGAAATAGAAGCAACAATAAGCCATCTGGCCCATTGAACCAGCTGTGCCAATAAGACCATAGCTGTCTGATTGTGCGCTTAATTGCACTTTGCTATCTGTTCCTCCAAAACCCTCCACTCTTGTCAGATAAGAATTTATTCATTTTAACCTTGAATATGTTCAGTGAGCCAAGCGTCACTGCTCACTGAGGAACAGCACTCTGCAGGTAATGACTCTCTGAGCTGAAAGTTTATCCTCATCTATGACCCGATATTGTTAAAACTATTTGCGATAGTTCTTGATAGCATATGTTTTAATAACATCATCTTTTGATCTTCTAAACTCCAAATGAGGTAAGAACTCAACTTTTCTTCAGAAGGAAAACCCTTAATTCCATAATTAGACTCTTAATTATCTTAGCAGCATCCAATGTAAGTTTATCCTTCGTTAAATAAGAAAACAAAAACTGCACAGTGCTCCAAGTACAGTTTCACCAATGCCAGGTGTTGTTGCAACAAGACTTCCGTAATATACTCCATGTTGAAGAGCAAATGAGGCCTGAAAATTCTGTGGCAGGTCGCTCACCTCCTGACTCCCAAAGCATGTCCACCATGTATAAAGGCACAGGTTGGTATTGTGATGGAATACTCTCCACCTGTCTGGATTGATGAAGTTCCAACAAAGCTCAGTATCATCCATAACAGCCTGCTTGATTTGCACCACATCCACTGCCTTCCACATTTCCCTTCCCACCAGTACACCGCAGCAGCAGAACTAGTTAGCTACATTAAAGTATTCTCTCCATTCACGACTGGCATAGAGTAACAACAGTGTACACCATCTACAAAATACACTACAGTGTCTTGTCAGATTTCCATCAACAGCATTCTCTACTTGTTTGAGCTCTACCACCTAGAAAGGCAAAGGCAGCCAATGCACAAAAATATCATCACCTGAAAGTTGAGTTAAAATTCTGGAATTATTTTCCGAGTAGCACTGTGTGTTCCCCTTTATATACCCAAGGATGGCAGTTTCAAAAAAAGCAGCTCGCCACCTTCTCTACCAAGGCATGTTTATGTTTGAGCAGTAAATGTTGGCCTAGCCAGTGACATCCACATAGTTTTTTTTTAACTTGTAAAGGTGTAAAGCCTGACCTAATAGAAAGATGTAAGATCAAAAGAAGCAGAATTGTCCCATTTGGCCTATCAAATCTGCTCTACCATTCGATCATGGCTGGTATGTTTCTCAACCCATTATTTTGCCTTCTCTTCATAACCTTTGATCAAGAATCAAGAACTTATCCATCTCTGTCTTAAATACTCAATGACTTGGCCTCCACAGCCTTCTGTGGCAGTAAGTTCCAAGATTCCCCACCCTCTGGCTGAAGAAATCCCTCCTTGTCTCACTTCTAAAGGATCATCTATTTATTCTGAGGCTTTGTCCTCAGGTCCTAGTCTCTCCTACTAGTGGAAACATCTGCTCCATGCCTGTTTTATCCAGGCCTCTCCGTATTCTGTGAGTTTCAATGAGATGCCCCCTCATCCTTCTAAATTCCATGAAGTTCAGACCCAGAGTCCTCACCAGTTCCTTATTTGATGAGCCATTCATCCCCAGGATCATTCTTGTGAATCTTCACTGGAAGTTTAAATTATGAAAGCGTTTGATTGAGTAGGTAGAAAATGAGGTTTTCCATTTATGTGAAAGAGTCAATACAAACAGGAAACTGAAGAAAAAGAGAACCTTAGCCAGGTTGGTGAAAATGTGAAACTCACTACCACAGTGAATAGTTGAGGCAATTAGTTTAGATGCATTTAAGAAGAAGTTAAATAAGCAAACAAGGAGGTTAGAGTGGCTCATAAACTGCATGGACTATTCCTTTGTGCGGTATATTCTAATGAGTTAACATGTTCAATTCAAGGCAGTTCATTTTACATTAACTTATAAGAGCAGATTACTGCAGATGCTGGAATCTGTACTGAAACCAAAAATACTAGAAGTCACAGCAGGGCAGTCAGCATCCATGGAGACACCAAGCTAATGTTTCGAGTCCAGATAACTCTTCAGAACATTCATTTATCATGTGTTCCCCCTCTGTAGAAAGGAATAAATAAATTAATCAACAGAGAAACATCTTTCTGTAAAAATAGAGATTGATCAGTTGAATGGGCCTGAAGATCATTCAACTGATCAATCTCTATTTTCACAGAAAGGTGTTTATACATTTCTTGGGAAGCCATGTCTTAGTATGGATGAACAGAGTTACCAAGGAGGTTAATTACACAACTTGTGAATTTGAGAATGCTGGTAAGCAAGAGAAATGAATAAGAGTTTAGGTCTTACAAATATGGCAATGGAGTATGAATAAAGAAATAAAAAATAGAGATAGATTTATTGTCAAGACCATGTTTAAAGTACCATGTGGAAAGAGAGGATGGAGAATCTTTTTAACTGAGAGGGTATGGAAGAACTTGTCTGTGGAATGTTGTGGTGTAAGGTGGGGTATTATACTGTACTGATCCCAAGAATGGATAAGAGATCTCTGATCTGTGGTTGGGGGGGGAAATTGCTGTGTGTTGTTAATTTAGAGAATTATGCCAATTTAGAGAAACTGTCTGTTTCCATTATTCAACTTACAACTGTTCTTTTCAGTGAGTTGTGTGATCTCATTACCCCTTCACTCAACGGTTTCTATCATACTATCAGGAGAAAATGAGAGAAGCAGACACATGAGGAAAGTGGTGCACGCTTTTGTGGGAGGCGGGGTACATTGTGGTGGTTGGAAATATTGATCAATATACATCTCCAGAGTTGCTGTTCTAAAACCTATTTCAAAGCATGATTTAACTAATAGTGCTGTTTCCATAGAATAAACAGATGAACTGGTAATAATGAGTTCTTTCATTAGTTAAAAGATCATCATAAATTTTTTTAATCTGTGACATTCATGAATTTTGAACTTTGCTTAAATAAGTGAAAGAACTGCCATAATTCACCTTCAGCAGTGAAATATCCTCTATATAACAAAGCCAATAATTGGTTGTTGACCTTCAGCCCTTACTGTACGTGCATAGACTTGTGCAAAAGACAAATTGAAACATGTGGAGGAACAGAGATTTCACTGTATTCTGAAACCAATTCATGTCTGAAATCCAAACAAATGCAGTGCCTTTACATTGAAAAGGTTAACACTCTAAAAGTTACTTTGGTGCCAGATTCAGAACAGGGAGACTGGCAGAGCAGAAATCAAACCCGACATTGTCATCAGTATTCCTTTGTGGTTCATCACATTATTCAAGTTGTCACTTGTGTTGTTTAGGTGGGCTCATGTGATGTGTGCAGTTGCAATTCCAGAAGCAAGGTTTGTGAATGTGGTGGATCGCAGTCCAGTGGATGTCACCCGAATCTCTTTGCAAAGATTGAAGCTCGTAAGTTTGAAGAGTTGCTTTTCTTTTCTCTGTTTTATCTTTCAATTGTAGTTGGGTGTTTGCACATAATCCCAACAAAACTGTTCTGGGCATGTGCATGCCTGAAGTTTACTGCTGCTTTGTGCTTTAATTGGATCTCTTTGTTGACTCCATTATTATTTAATTTTTCCCGTTTTGAACAATGTTTTAGGAGGTCCCATGTACCTTGTTAATTCACAGATTTGAACTCCAATTTGATCAACAAAATAGCACTTGTTGCACATTAAAGGTGGACAGCATGGTGGCTCAGTGGTTAGCACTGCTGCCCCACAGGGCCAGGGACTCGGATTTGATTCCAGCTTCGGGCGACTGTCTGTGTAGAGTTTGCGCATTCTCCCCGTGTCTGCGTGGGTTTCCTCTGGGTGTTTTGGTTTCCTCCCACAATCAACAATGTGCAGGTTAGGTGAATTGGCCATGCTAAATTGCCCATAGTGTTCAGGGGTGTGTACATTGGGTGCATTAGTAAGGCGTAAATGTAGAGTAAGTAGGATGGAGAATGGGTCTGGGTGGATTACTCTTTGGAGGGTCGGTATGGATTTGTTGGGCTGAAGGGCCTGCTTCCACACTGTAGGGATTCTATATTCTACTGATATCAAAGATTAATTTATCTAGCAGAAGCAGATGTAGTCATGTTTCAGTTTTCAAAATTAGAGGATGGGAGATTGCAAATATCACATTTGTGCACAATTTTGATACTTACATTTTGTGTCAGTGAACAAAAGGGGGAGATTATTTTACTTTTAAACTCCTGTGTGAGGTTACAATGCACTGTTTTCAGATTATCAATTTAAATTGGGGTGGATCATCATATCTCATATTTATCCTCAAGAAACTAAAAATTTAATTTATTCAGTAATGTCCAACAAGGTTTAATTCTATTCACAGACCCAATCGTCAGTTTCTGTGGTTATTAATCTACACTGATTCAAATGTTGCTGCTTTATGTTTGTTATTCTGGAGATTAGAATGTGGAGTTTGTGGAGAAAGCATAACTGGGGCAGAGATTGAAGGCCAGGAGGCAAGGTGCTCATGTTTTATTTCTGCACTGGAGAGCAAATTGTCTGTTCAGTACTTATCAGGATGAAACAAATTTCAAAACTTCTTAGCAAGAAGGAGCAAGTGTTTCAATTGCCTTGCTTTTCATTTTTAAAATGTGCAAAGTGTCCTGAATTAATGACTTAAACGTTGTTGTGCTGTATCTCGAGAATAAATGCAATGGTATGTTACAAATTTGAGTATCCCATTGTGGTGCATCATTAAACTGATTTAAATTAGCAAAATTGGTCAGAGTGATTATGTTTCTCAAAAATGAGTGATGGCCAATCAGTTTTTTGTTAGTAGCGGTCAGACCTTCCGACACTTGAATTTTATATATTCATATACCTCCTACATTTCTGGGGAGATTAGTATTCTGCCCTTTTGCTCTTCACTCTCTCTCATCTCTGACTTTCTTTCCCCCACTTCTCCACATGCCCACTTCTGCTCACTCTTTCACCTGTCTGTCTCCCACCTCCCTCTCTGCCTCGCCCTTTCTCATTCCTTCTCTCCCCCCCACTCTCTCCCTAACCCCCGTCTCTCTATCTTTCCCCTCTTTCTCTGTGTTCCCTCCCTCTCCCTCCTTCTTCCTTCCTCTCCCTTTTCTCCCCCTCTCCCTCCCCTCTCCCTCCCCTCTCCCTCCCCTCTCCCTCCCCTCTCCCATACACACTCTCCCTCCCCTCTCCCATACACACTCTCCCTCTTTCTCCATCCCTCTTTCTCCATCCCTCTCTCTCCATCCCTCTCTCTCCATCCCTCTCTCTCCATCCCTCTCTCTCCATCCCTCTCTCTCCATCCCTCTCTCTCCATCCCTCTCTCTCCATCCCTCTCTCTCCATCCCTCTCTCTCCATCCCTCTCTCTCCCGCCCTCTCTCTCCCTCCCTCTCTCTCCCTCTCTCTCCCTCCCTCTCTCTCCCTCCCTCTCTCTCCCTCCCTCTCTCTCCCTCCCTCTCTCTCCCTCCCTCTCTCTCCCTCCCTCTCTCTCCCTCCCTCTCTCTCCCTCCCTCTCTCTCTCTCCCTCCCTCTCTCTCCCTCCCTCTCTCTCCCTCCCTCTCTCTCCCTCCCTCTCTCTCCCTCCCTCTCTCTCCCTCCCTCTCTCTCCCTCCCTCTCTCTCCCTCCCTCTCTCTCCCTCCCTCTCTCTCCCTCCCTCTCTCTCCCTCCCTCTCTCTCCCTCCCTCTCTCTCCCTCCCTCTCTCTCCCTCCCTCTCTCTCCCTCCCTCTCTCTCCCTCCCTCTCTCTCCCTCCCTCCCTCTCCCTCCCTCTCTCTCCCTCCCTCCCTCTCCCTCCCTCCCTCTCCCTCCCTCACTCTCCCTCCCTCACTCTCCCTCCCTCTCTCTCCCTCCCTCTCTCTCCCTCCCTCTCTCTCCCTCCCTCTCTCTCTCTCCCTCTCTCTCTCCCTCCCTCTCTCTCCCTCCCTCTCTCTCCCTCTCTCTCCCTCCCTCTCTCTCCCTCCCTCTCTCTCCCTCTCTCTCCCTCCCTCTCTCTCCCTCCCTCTCTCTCCCTCCCTCCCTCTCCCTCCCTCTCTCTCCCTCCCTCTCTCTCCCTCCCTCCCTCTCTCTCCCTCCCTCTCTCTCCCTCCCTCTCTCTCCCTCCCTCCCTCTCTCTCCCTCCCTCTCTCTCCCTCCCTCCCTCTCTCTCCCTCCCTCCCTCTCTCTCCCTCCCTCCCTCTCTCTCCCTCCCTCTCTCTCCCTCCCTCCCTCCCTCCCTCTCTCTCTCCCTCCCTCTCTCTCCCTCCCTCCCTCTCTCTCCCTCCCTCCCTCTCTCTCCCTCCCTCTCTCTCCCTCCCTCTCTCTCCCTCCCTCTCTCTCCCTCCCTCTCTCTCCCTCCCTCTCTCTCCCTCCCTCTCTCTCCCTCCCTCTCTCTCCCTCCCTCCCTCTCCCTCCCTCCCTCTCCCTCCCTCCCTCTCCCTCCCTCCCTCTCCCTCCCTCCCTCTCCCTCCCTCCCTCTCCCTCCCTCCCTCTCTCTCTCCCTCCCTCTCTCTCTCCCTCCCTCTTTTTCCCCTCCACCCACCCACACTCTCCCTCCCTCCCTCCCTCCCATCCACCCACCCACTCTCACTTTCCCTCCCACCCACTCTCACTTTCCCTCCCTCCCTCTTCCCACCCTCCTACCCACTCTGTCTCCCTCCCACCCACTCTCTCTCCCTCTTCCACCCATCCACACTCTCTCTCCCCTTCCCTCCCACCCACCCACTCCCTCCCTTCTCCCCACCCATTCCCTCCCTTCTCCCCACCCATTCCCTCCCTCCTGCCCACTCTCTGTCCCTCCCTCCCACTCTCTGTCCCTCCCTCCCACCCTCCTACCCACTCTCTGTCCCTCCCTCCCTCTCCCTCCCATCCACCCTCCCTCTCCCTCCCATCCACCCATTCTCTCTTTCCCTCTCACCCGGTCTCTCTCTGCTCCCTCCCACCTACTCTTTCTCCCCTCCCTCCCACCCTCTTTCCCTTCTTGCTCCCTCCCTTTCTCTTTCTCTCACTGTGTCCCTCTTTTTCTCTCTTCATAACTCCCTCCCGTTTCCCTAAGCCTCTCCCCTCCCTGTCCCCCTCTTTCTTTCATCCTCCTGTCTCTCTCCCAATTCTCTCTTTTTAACCTCACACTCCCTCCCTTCTTCCCTTTCTCCCTTCCATCTCTGCTTCCTTCTCTCTTCCTCCCTTCCTGCCTCACCCTCTCTCACTCTCTCTCTTCTCAACATCCCTAACCCTTTTGCCTGTCCCTTTCAGTTTCCTCTTTCTATGTCTTTCCCTGTCTCTTCCCCCCCCCACCCTTTTGCCACACACTACCATCCTGCCACCCCCTCTAATCAAGGTCCTGAAGGAGACAATATCCTTAATGCGCTTTGTGCATGGGTCGCTTTGATAAACAGCAATTTGAAACAGTTGCATAATTAGCTAATGTATTAATTCCAAATTCTTAAAGATGAACGTGAGATTTATCTTTTACAGGAATATTTTCAGATTATTGTGAAATTTAACTTTAATTTACTTTAGATATGCACACAATAGCTGTTAGTTGGGTTCCTTCCTAGTGCATTCTTCCTATAATCATAAAATCACAGCATTGCGAAAGCACATATGGTATACCTTCTGCAAGAGCAGCTCACCTAGTCCCACTCTCCTATCCTATCCTTGGAGCCTTGAAATTGTTTTCTCTTCATGTGCTTATTCAATTCCCTTTAGAATGCCACGATGGAATCTGCCTGCACCGCAGTCTCAGCAAGTGCATTCCAGATCCTAACCGCCTGCTATGTAAATAGGTTTGCCGTTATGTTACTGTTGGTTCTTTAGCCATTCAGTCTAAATCAGTGTCCTCTAGTTCTCTCTTTGCTTGGGGGAATCAATTTCTCTCCATCTACTCTTGATGGATTTCCTAATATTTTTAAACAGTTCTATCAAATCTCTGCCTTGCCTTCACTGTAAGGAGAACAACTCCAGCAGCTCCAGTCTAATCATGTCACTGAAGTCTCATCACTTTTTTGTCATCCTACAAATTTTAAAGGATGTCCCACATACCTATCATTAATATGCATCAAGAAAAGCAGAGGCCCTATTTCTAGTATTGGAGGCAGTCCAGGGAAGGTTCACTAGTTTGATACCTGGTATAGAGTGATTTTCTTTTGAGCAGAGGCGGAGTAGGTTGAGCTGGTACTCAATGGAGTTTAGAAGAATGAAAGGAGACATAATTGAAACATGAGAGGAGACCTTATTGAAACATAAGATTGTTTAGGCAAGGTTGTTTTCCCTTGTGGGACAGTCTAGGACACAATCTGGGGTCGTTAATTTAAGACAGTGAGAAGGAGAAATGTTTTCTCCAAAGAATAATCTGTGCAATTACTTACCACTGAGAACTGTTGAGGTTGGTTCTTTAAGTATATTAAAGACTGAGATTTTTAATCAGTGAGGAATCGAGGGCTATGGAGATCAGTCAGGCACGTGGAGTTGAGGATTACCAGATTAGCCATAATCTCACTAGTGAAGCAGAGATGAGTGGCCTATTTTAACTCCTTTGTTTTACGGTCTTATGATCTTTTGGAAACCTCACTGTATGTCTTCCTGCAATTTGAAAACACCCATTTACCACCACTGTCTGTTTGCTGTCGCTCAGCTAACTCTGCATTCGTGCTGCAACTATTGCCTCGCTTTCATAGGTTTCAACTTTATAGGGATGCAGTTTATGAAATGTCTTCTGGAAATGCACTTTCACTTTATCAACCTTACCTGTTGCCTCATCAAAAAACTTAAATCAAGCTAGCTTAACACAATTTGTCTTTTATTAATCAATGCTGGCTTTACTTAATTAACTTAGACTTGCATTTGTGGGTGTTAATTTTGTCCTGGAGTACTGTTTCTAAAAACTTGCTAACACAATTATACTGTCCTGCCTGTAATTACTGGGTTATTTCTTTTCTCGTCTTGTCTGATTCTCTAACCACCACAATATATGTGGAGGATTAGAAGATGATGCTAGTACCTCTCCAATTTCTATCCTTATTTCCTTCATTTCCCTTACTATGGTCAGATGTATCCATATTGCTCTAACTTGCTGTTTCATGGGAATGTACCTGAACTGTCTTTGATTCCATTATGCCTGAGACAGATCTATTACCACCAAACTGAATTTGACCCTTCTACAGTTTTTTAAAATTCATTACTAGCTGTGCCAACATTTATTGACCATTCCTAATTGCCTTTGAGAAAGTGCTGGTGACCTTCCACCCTGAACTTCTGAAATTCGTTTGGTGTAGGTCAATTCTTGATATCATTTTTATTCCGTATTGCTCCTTACCTTTTCCATTGCCACTCTACTTGACCTACTTCATCCCCAAAACCATATGTAGTCATACTCCTTTTCCATTCAACCAAGACCAAATTACAAAGAATCTGGAAATTACCAATTTAGAATACATAGCGCCCTAAAACCTGCCTTAATGACTTAATCTCTCTTTCTACCATTTTATAAAAAAATTAGATTCCCTACAGTATGGCAACAGGCCCTTCGGCCCAACAAGTCCACATCGACCCTCTGAAGAGTAACCTACCCAGACCCATTCCTCTACCCTATGTTTACCCCTGACTAATACACCTAACACTATGAGCAATTTATCATGGTAAATTCACCTGACCTGTATATCTTTGGATTGTGGGAGGAAACTGAAGCTCCTGGTGCTGATATAGTGTCTTCTGGCAGTTCAAGGAACCTATATTCTACAATCCCATCCACACCTATAGAACTAACTGTCTGCTACCCTAGTTATAGCATCTCCTTTGCTTTCCCAGTCTTCCTTCTGTCTGCCTGTGCAGCTGAGCTCCCTGTGCTGCCTGGACCTGGCTCTCGCTGTGGTCTCTGATAAAGTGTTGCCTTAGCAGTTTTCAATACTGGATACCAACAGGACAGTGAGATTCACTCAGGAGACTCCCAAACGATCTGTATGGCCCTCCTTAACTGTCTAGCAGTAACCAATTCTTTATATGCCTGCTTATCCTTAAATTGTGAGTTGACTGCCTCAAGGAATAGGTTATCCTTACAGCTATCAGCTGTGACTGAAGCGTTGAAAACCTTTGAACAGAGAACTTAACTTCTCCGAACTGTTATGAGTTTCAGTTCTGCTGGCTATAACACAACTTTCCTTTTCATCTACTGTTGCCATTTTCAATCAGGAAAGCATTAACAACCACATGAGCAGAAAGAAAACCAGTTATGAATTTTGCCTTCAAGTGCCATTTATAACTTGCATTTATCATGGAAACCTAAGTTATTAAAGTGTGAAGGTTTTCCTGATTTGAAATAAGTAGAATATTTTGCCTTATTGACTGCCATGTTATGTAAAATCATAATGATGAGAAATGTAGATAATATTTGTCATGCTCAGTTGATATTGAATGAGCGGATTCCCTGAGTTTGCAGCTGCATTTCGTTTGAACAGTCCTCAGCAGGAAAGAAAAAAGTTAGCTAGGTTCATACTGCTAATTACTTTCAAATAACCCCTGTTCAAAGGTTTGCCTGTAGAGATATCAACAATAGTGTTCAGTCATCTTGCACAATTAAATTGCCTGGCAACATGCGACTGTCAACGTTTACATATTAAATTGGACTGAGATCAAGTTACTATGGTAGTGGCTACCAAACTGTGTTCCCATCAGGCCCCAGATACCAACAAAAATAGCAACACAGTATTGTTTGGTGTGTAATTATTAAAGATTGTGTATTATAAGTCAACATCCCACACTGTATATATTATGAAAACCCATGTTTTTAAAGGACCTTTGTAAAGTATGCTGTATTTTATTAAATCTACCAGGCCCAATGAGACATGTAGCAATGGATGTTGTGACAGTTTCTCAAAATCTCACTTTGCAGGCTCAGTGGATTTGGTTGAGAAAGGAAATTCACTGTCACCACCATTTCCTTATCTCTGTCTCTCAGGAGAAACCCTCTCTACTTTTCATTTTCCTGCTCAACCTTTTATTCTCGGATTTCTCTCTTTCCAAAAGCTGTTAAGCTGCAGAACAGAAGAGCTGAAGGCCACTGTGCAGACTGCATAAAGGAGACTGAAGGGCAGCTAAAGCTGAGAAGCAAAATCAACAGAAAAGTATGAACTGTGGGAAAGTGGGGAGGTGGGGGAATTGTGAGAACTACGATTCAAAGTTGAACATGCTTACAGGAAATCAGGTTTAGCTGTGATTAGAGGATCAGAAAGCTCGGGGTTGGGAGGTGTTGGTGGGCAATGAGTCTCTGTTTGGAAGCTCAGTGGTTGAGGAGAGGTTGAGCTGTTTGAAGTGAGAGGGTGCATCACAAAAAGAGTTGCAATAGAAAGCTTCACAATTCCAGAAAGCCACAAGTTTCCACCGCACAGGTGTTATCTTGCAGTGTGGATAAAACAAACAAAGGAGAAATGTGAGATGATGCAGTTTGGCCAGAAGAAAATTGAAAGACAATACAAAATAGAGGGTGCAATGCTAAAGGGGGTGTTTGTGTACAGATCATTGAAAGTGGCAGGGCAGGGGGAGTGAGCTGTTAATGAAGTGTGCAGTGGTGTCACCTTTATTAATAGGGGTTTAGAATACCACAGCAAGGTGATGTTGAACTTGTACAAGACACTTGTTTGATTTAAGCTGGTGTATTGTGTACAGTTGTGGGTGCCACATTATAGGAAAAGCTACAAATGCATTGGAGAGAGTGCAGAAGTTGAATGACTTGGAGATGTGCACTTGGGAAGGACCAGCAAGGCAAAGGAATAAATGATGAATGGTACGACCCTGGGAAGGACCGAGGATCAGAGGGCCCTTTGTGTACATGTACACCGGTCCCTTCAGGTAATAGGGTAGTTTGCTAAAGTGGTTAAGAAAGCATAAAACATACTTGCCTTTGTTAGTTGAGGCATAGAGTTTACAGACAAGAAGACATATGGGACAGCATAAAACTAAAAGAAATGGCTGAGAAAAATGCAAAAAGCAAAACGGATTCTGCTGAATAGGCAACATACAAAGATCAGCGAAAGGCCACAGAACTGCATTTAAGAGCTACTAAAGGTATTATGAAAGGAAATTTGCAAGGGACATCAAAACCAATGAGAAGAAATGTTACAAAAAGGAAAAATGGGTGGTCAGAAGCAATGTTGGCCCACTAAAGAATGAAAATAGGGACATTGTCAATGCCTATGGGAAAATGGCAGACATGTTGAATAATTATTTTTCCTCAGTACTTACAGTAGAAAAAGAGGGTAGCTTGCCAGAGATCTCGAGGAAATTAACAGTGCAGGTGATTGTGTTTTCATGTGTCTGATCTGACTGTCATTTTGAGTGATACAGGTCATGATGGATAAATGCTAATGAAACGTATTCTGGTCATATTCTTCAATGTTGTAGCTGCATTAATTCAAGAGGCAGAGGGAAGTCTATCACAGTCTTGACTTGTTCTTACTAAATGGTGGAAAAGCATTGGAGAGCCACTTCCCACAGTCCTGCTCTTGCAACTTAGTCAAGGTTAAACTCTGAATTTTGATGGTGGATCGGTCCGCGATGGGCTGAACATCAAGACCATATCCAAGAATCACTGGCATTACTGGTGGATTTTATTTCCTATTCCTAATGCCCTGAAGTGGTAAAAAGTCAAACATTTTGCTAGTATAAAGTATAAGGATACAAAACTCATGCTGCAGCTACCCAAAATCCCGGTTTGACCCTGGAATGCTGTGAGCAGATCTGGGCACCACATAGCAGGAAGGATATATTGACCTTAGACGGATTGTAAGAACAGTAGCTGGACATCAGGAGTCAAGTTATGCAGAGAGATTAGACAAAATTAGGTCTGTTTAATCTAGAATTTTAAAGGTTAACAGGCGTTCTGATCAAAGTCTTGAAGATAATAACAGGAAAAGATAGGATACATCAAGATAAATGATTTCCACTAGTTGTGTATTCTCGAACTAGGGGACATTATCTGAGAATTAGTGCGGACCATTCAACAGAAATGTTAAGAAGCATTCTGCATCCAAAGAGTGGTAGAAGTTTGGAACTCTTTTTCACAAATGACAGTGGATGCCAGATCAGTTTTTAATTTTAGCTCTGAGCTAGGTAAGTCTTTGTTAAGCTGGTTATTAAAGGATATGGGCCAAAGGTAAATATATAGAATTAGGCCCCAGATCAGCCATGATCTCATTCAATAGTGGAACAAGCTTGTGGGACTGAATGGCCTTCTCCTAACCCTTGTTCCTGTGGATCAAGGTGAGGCAGTAAGGTAGCAATTATATCACTGGACTTGTAATCCATAACCCAAAGCTAACATTCAAGGTACGTAGATTCGATTCTTACCATTGCAAATGATGCAATTTGAAATCGGTAGTAGTCTGTCCATGGTGATGATATAAACACCCTCAATTGTAATGAAAAGCTATCTGGTTCACTGATGTCCTACTGGGAAGAAAACCTACTGCTCTTACCTGGTTTGTCCTGTATGTGACTCCAGATCCACAGCAATATATTTGACTTTTTACCAGCTCAGGGCATTAGGAATAAGAAATAAAACCCACCAGTAATGCCAGTGATTTCTTGCATTTGGTGAATGGAGAAAAGTAAATGTTCAGGTCAGGATGGTTTCTGTCAAGCTTGCAGGTGAATGTGTTTTCATGTGTCTGTTCTGACTGTCATTTTGACTGATACAGGTCATGATGGATAAATGCTCGTGAAATGTATTCTGGTCATATTCTGGTGTTGAGCGTCTTCAATGTTGTAGCTGCATTAATTCAAGAGGCAGAGGGAAGTCTATCACAGTCTTAACTTGTTCTTACTAAATGATGGAAAAGCATTGGCGAGCCACTTCCCACAGTCCTGCTCTTGCAACTTAGCCAAGGTTAATCTCTGAATTTTGATGGTGGATAGGTCCGCAATGGGCTGAACATAAAGACCATTTGGTTGGATTAGGAGAAAGTGAGGACTGCAGGTGCTGGAGGTTAGAGTCGAGAGTGTGGTGCTGGAAAAGTACAATAGGTCAGCATCCGAGGAGCAGGAGAATTGACGTTTCGGGCATAAGTTCTTCATCAGGAGTGAGGCTTGTGGGTTGGGGCTGAGCGATAAATGGGAGGTGAGTGGGGTTGAGGGGAGGTAACTGGGAAAACGATAGGTGGATGAAGGTGAGGGAGAAGGTGACAGGTCAGAGGGGATAGTGATGGATAGGTCCGGAGGGCAGTGCAGGGTTGCAGGCTTGGGACTGGGATAATCTGGGAGGAGGGGAAATGAGGAAGCTGTTGAAATCCACAATATGAGTTGTTCCTCCTCCAGGCGTTGGGTGGTAACGGTTTTGTGGGGGAGGATACCCAGGACCTGCATGCTCTTGACAGAGTGGGGGGTGGGAGTTAAACGTTCAGCCACAGGGCAGTGGGGTTGGTGGGTGCGGGTGTCCGAGAGATGTTCTCTGAAACAATGTGCAAGAAGGCATCCTGTCTCCCTGATGTAAAGGAGACCACACCAGGTGCAATGGATGCAGTAGATTGTCTTTGCAATGTCAATCAACGATATGGTTGGATTATCTTTGGAGATGGTCATTATGTGACATGAATATCACTTGACTGCAATCAGCTGAATCCTGAATGCTGTCCTGATGTTGCTGCATGTGAGTGTGGACTGTTTCATTATCTCAGGGACTGAGAATTGCCAACAACCTGACATCAGATCTTATGGTAGAATGAAGATCATTTGGTGAAGCTACTGAAGATGGATGGGCCTGGACAGTGCACTGAGAAACTCCTGCAGAGAATATTTTATGTGTGTTTGTAAACAACTAACAGTTACCTCCATTTATTACCTATCCTTCCATTTTCATTGGGTCTATCAATTTTAACATGTATGTACTGACACAATTAATGTACATTTGAAGAAGAAGAAAATGTAAACAGAGACTCAACAACAGTATTGAGGAGAAAATTTGTTGAGTTCCAAGACCGTTTTCAGTTTAGATTGCTCTCAGCTCTGACTCTCTTATACAGTAAAATTTCAGTGTGTGCAAAGGGATATAAGTCTAAAGTGGGGTAGCATGAGAAATTGATTTTCTTTTGGATCCCGATTCAGAACTTCAGTAATAGAGCAAGCTGAATAGATTAAAAGTTTTTTTTCTTGCCCCAAACGATATTTCCATCTTATTCTTGCTGGGATGCTATGCTGAAGGGCATAGTTCCTTGTCTTTTGGGAATACCCAAAGATCTACCAATTCCAAACAGGAATTAGAAATTTATTTAACACAATCATTCCTTCAAAACCAAACATCCAGATGGATGATCCTTTAAGCTGTTCACTGAGAAATCTCAGAGGCTTTGTGCTTTTTAAAGCCTGTAGCACTGCTTCAATTTCTTGGATACAGGTGCATGTGCTCACTTGAAATAACTGGCTTAAAAGCTTATTTTCTTTTGTACCCAAGCTATTCTGTGGATTTGGTTTCTTTGTAGATCAATACCTTAATAACCATCTTAGTCACCCTTCAGAACATAGTTGATTTGTTTCCTGAGGAATGGTTTTGCCATTCACCTAATATTAGATGTTTTTAGTAGCCTGCTGAAATCCGTGACCTGCATTTTGACAAGTTACGGTGTAAACCACCCAGAGGACCTTTTTATATACATATGTTGCGGCACTACATTGGGTGTATGTTACATTTTGTGTTTTTTAATAAAAACTGATGTAAATTTAACTGTAAGATATTCAGACATTAACTGAGTTTAATTACTATTTTAACTATCAACAGATTATTAATGAGCATGATTCAAGTTGATTGAACATCTTGAGAAAATCTTTAAGGTTTCAGAAATTCCAACATTGAAATAGTTATTTTCTCTCTTGCTCCTCATGGTTTCATTTAATTTAGACACTAAAAGACTGTTGTATATGCTAATCCAGCTGCATCAGAACACTTCTGTTCTTGAACATGTGCTTGGCAACTCCAGTGTTTCTTTGTGCTTCCTAACATTGTTCCACCAGACCTGTGGTTTCTTGTTTTCTTTCAAAACCAATCCTTTCTAATTTAGGTGTTAAAATATACTGCCTTAAACATGACAAATTCTTGAAACATTTACGACGAAAATATGAATGTTTATTGCAAAGTTGAAGAAAAAGCACAGACTTGCACTAAAATATACCTTTCTCGTTCGCTGGCATGCCCATGCAAATTGCTAATAAGTGAACGTTTCTTAAATGAAGAAAAGAATACTGACAATAGTTAAGCTAAAATTAATCTGGATATGAGGCATTTTGAAAAGTGGTGAACTCTTTTGATTGAGATTTGACTTTACTATGTCTGGTCATTCTTGTTTTTACCACTTCAATTCATTTTTTTATGAATTCCATTATTTTATGAAGCCAGTGCACAGAAGGACTATGTGATTCATGTTTCTACGCAAATTGAACTGTAGCATACACACTAATGATTTCTTTTTGTGCTTTTGCACTGCTCTCAGCATATTAATGTCCTACAAGGTCAGGTTCAGTGTTCAAATGATGAACTGTCAGGCTTGCTGTGGTGTCCGCTCAATCATCCTATTTTGCATCTAATTGAATCAAGAAGTAACTTTTGGGGGCAAACCAAAAGATTCTAACTTCTGTCCAAGTACTGGTCTGTTAACAATTAGAGCAATGTGTTGCAAGCTAGGAGTTCAGAATGCTAAGTTATTTAATCCATTACATACTATACTACAATTTTATGCATGTAAATTATGTTTATTAGTTTTCAGACAAAAGCACATTTTCTTCAATGAGTTGCAGCGTTAATTTATGGGACTTTTCAGACTTATTTTGACCTATCATATTTCTTGTTGCTGATGGTCTGCACATTGCTGCATAAACAACATGTCATTATTTATCACTCTGTTTTATTTATTGACAGATATTTCATTACTTTTGTTATTCTGATTGTTGACCATTCCTTGTCCCTTCTGGCAGCAATCTAGCTGAGAATATTAATGGTTCAATCTATTTAGGTTTTATCTCCATTTCCTGCCAAACCACCATTACCATACCTGCCTAAAAAAAAGCAGCAAAATAACCTTCACTCTCCAACATTGCAAATAACCATTACATTTTGAATGTCCCCTTTCACTCCAAAGTCTTGACATACTTAAAATAGTGGAGTGATTAAAATTGAGAAAACACAGAGGCTAGCATCAGTTAAGTGCAGATATTTCAGAGGGTTGTGCATTTGGAAGATATTACAGAGATGGGGAAACCCAAGGAAAATGAGGGATTCTGAAAACAGGACAAATATTTTGAATTAAGATGTTGCTTGCAGGCATTGGGTTTTAGATGGCTGAAGTTTGCAGATGGAGTAAGATGGGAAGCTCGCCGAAAGAGCATTGGCAGAGTGAAATTTAGATATGACAAAGATATGGATGAGTTACACCAGGGTGATATCAGTCAGTGTTACAGAGGTGGAAACAAGTGATTATAGTGATGGTGAAAGTATTTGAAGGAAGCTCACCTTGCAGTCATATTTGACACCAAGCTTGCACACAGCTGGTTCAGCTTCAAATTGTTGGCAGGTAGATATATAGCTGATGGAAAATTTATGTAGCTGTTCATGAAAATAGAAGAACAGTCATCTTCAATACATCCATGAATAGTAAGCATTACAAGCTAAGGGAGACTACTTGATATAAGGGAAAAAGCCTGTGAAATTGAAAATTAAGTTAAGAATTCTAAAACTGAGACAGTCTGTGTATCCTAATTACCATGCTAAAGCAGAACTTGTTTAATAATAATATTGTCAGTCTTGTTAGCATGTAAAGTGCGAAACAATAATAGTTTTCTCAGGCTTCTATATACCTTATTTTTAACAGTGTAACTCCTGCCAGCATGTTCACCCAGGAAATCAATGCTGTTGGTTTCATCATTGTGCATCAGCACCACACTGGAACTGTCAACCGAAGCTCGAAGTCATGCACACATTGTTACTGCCTCTTCCTCATTGCTCTACCATCTTGTCCCCATAGTGTCCCATTCATTGTTCTGCTCACTGCTTCACTCGCTAATTCACTTACTGGCTTTGGTGTGTATAGGATACGATTTAGCATCTAAAGCTAAACTTTGTAACTACTGCACTATAAACTCTGTCTACACATTTTAAAGAATGGAGAATATGGTTACATCAGTTGCCTCAATGTCGTGAGCAGTTTAAAGAGTGAACAGTTGTGATGTTCACCAAGACTTTGGTATTGTTAGTGAAAAGTTAAATGCAGGGATTACACAGGCACTACAGTTGCATGTGTGGTGTGTACACCCCCTGCAGGTGTGTGGGCAAAAAAAAACAGACTAGTTTTAAATTGGCATAGCTGAGAAGAGGAGGTTCCTTACTTGAAACTGGCCTTTATGTCAAGTATTCACCATCTAATGGTTACTATCTAACAGTGGAAAAAAAAGTTTTATCTTTTGCATACGTTTATACTTGTTATATTGCTACTGATTGGGTTGATATTCCATACAGTGTACGATATTAAGTGGATCCCAATGGAAATGCTTTGTGTAGGTGTTCAGAAGGAGCATGGCCTTTCACGTTAGACTACATAATTTACGGTCTGACCCTCATCATATGCTTTATTTCGCACAAAATATGATTGTTCCTTCCACAATATCCATAAGTAACATTTTCTAGCAACAGTCAATGAATAATGACCAGGAACAGAGACATATTTCATTTCTTCCAATTGAACTTAGCATTTGAGCCCAACCATGATTAACTGTCATTGCTCAGCTAAGACCCACATTGTCACTTATGCAGTTTAAACTAATATAACAACATTATGGTACCTTTCCAGCCTGTCTGGTTCAGCAGTGTACCATACTCTAAATTTTGATACAGGAAGCTACAGTCCCATATTTAGGGATGGTGACTCAGTAGCTCAGATTTTCAAAAAACTGGTATTGCCATCTTTAGGACCCCAAACTCAGGCTCTCTTCGGGACTTCAGTTCAAACTTTAGGGCACAGGGAGAATCTGCATGATCTCATAGTGCTCGGAGGAACCACATTCCCAGAATTCCCATTGTCAATCATTCTGCTGTGTATATTGTACTCCATAACCATTTCTTTAATTGTGAAAATTAATGCTTGACAGAAGAAATGCTGTATTTCTAACATCCAATCATATCTGAATGGATAACATAATCAAATCTTCTACTTAAAATAAGTATTTGTGACTTGGATATGCTTGAATTTGGTGAGAATGCTTTTCTATTCTTGGAATAAAATTAATAGTTTAACTTTGAGAAGATGGTAGTAAGCCCCTTCTTGAATTACTATAGTCCATCTAACGCAAAGCTTGGCTAAGGATGCAGCTAAATTTGGAGCACACTACCTCAGTAGTACCGCCAGATGTAGTCAGGGCCCATAAGCTTTGTTGTATCAAGGAGAGATCAAAGGATATTGGTCTAAAGGAAGAATGCTACCTTATTCACCTCCCAATCACCGCCACCTCTGACAAATTCAGCACAGACTGAGAATTGAGGCTCAAGTTCTCTGGTCTGCTTGAGTGCCATACTAACAGGTGCACTATATCCGGTACTCAGCCATCTCTAACTTAGAGGTAGAGACTTCCTTGGAGGGTTCCAGACAATGGATAATTGCTCAATATAAAATATCAACTTCCTGAGTGATTATTGCATAGTCAGTGTGATGGAGTTTCACATGATGTCGATGTAGATCTTCCATTGTACTTCAGATCTCTGACTGTCTCAGCCAGACAGTTGGACTTTATGTCCGCCAAACATGCGTTGATATCCCGAGGGCCAGGCATTAATTTCAATCGATGATGCAAGAGAATTTTGAAAACTGTATTTCTGAAGCATTTGTGATTTAAAATGCCTGTATTTCTTCTCCCACTGTTGTTGACAATTGGATATGAGAGTTGATAATCATGGGGACTGTGCGACTGCTCTGCTTCCCTAAATTTTTGGCTGTACAATGCTTTGAGACACCTTGAGATTGTGAAAGCTGTTAGAAAAGGTGTTCTAAATACAAGTTTATTCTTCTGCTTTCTAAATGGCAAATGTTTTAAACTGTATATTCCTCCTGTACAAATAAACTGTGTTCTGAAGGGTAACTAAGGCATTTGTTAAAGTTTTGATCTTCACACTTATAAAATCCACAGAATGGCTTGGTTACAAAGCAAACAAACTTTTAAGCCAGTTATTTCAAGTGAGCACATACACCTATTTTCTACTGTACTGAGACTAATTTTCATTAACTAACTGAAAAAAATTAGTGTATGGTACATTACTGAACCAGACAGGCTGGAAAGGTACCATAATGTTGTTATATTAGTTTAAACTGCATAAGTGACAATGTGGGTCTTAGCTGAGCAATGACAGTTAATCATGGTTGGGCTCAATTGCTAAGTTCACTTGGAAGAAATGAAATATGTTTCTGTTCCTGGTCATTATTCATTGACTGTTGCTAGAAAATGTTACTTATGGATGTAGTGGAAGGAACAATCATATTTTGTAATAGTCAAATAAGCTGACTCCATTAGGAGAAAAGCAGAGAATAGAGTTAGGTAAATAAATCACTAATTTGACAAGTTGTCGTTAATTCTTCTGGTTACATTTTATTCAAGGATACGAGTTAAAATCAACATTTTTTTGCATGTTGCTGAGTATGCTCGCTGTGTTAGTTTATTTTTGTATGGTGACCAAAACAAAACTTCATAGCATAGTGTTGAAGTTTATGGATGCAAGGTCTGTATTCAAATGTAAAGTATGTGACAGCTGAAACTTGCAAGATCTTTAATTCTCTACTTGCACCATTTGGGTGTATCATCATTGCAAGAATTGCAGTAATTCATAAAGTTGGCTCACCATTACATCTTCTCAGGGCAACTAGGGATAGCCACTAATTGAGGACTTGCCTACATCATCCATATTTTAAGGGCAGTTTTCAAACAAACGTGTGATCATCAAACTTGACTGAATAAAGTTGTTCCACCGTAGCAACAATCCTAGGATGGTGGGATCCAGAAGATCTTTGTGTGTGTGAGGTTACCCCTTTGTGTATTATACTTTGTGTTGTTCACCAGTATTATTGTGTAAAGCTGACGGGTGGCATTTGATGTCTACAAGTGTGTGGAAATTCAGAAGTTGCTGTCAGTGGTAAAAATCACTTCACAGAGTTCACGGATGTATTTTGCATACAGTTGCTAATTGCCGTAAATTTCAGCTTTGTCATCATATTGTCCTTGTGAGAAAAACTAAAATTTAAAGTATTATTGAACTGAGTTTTTAATCAATATATTAATTCATTATTACTGATCATCTCTAGCCATGAAAAATTATTTTCTAGGTATGGAAAATCATTCTGTGATTACAGTAAATATTTATTTTCTTTTATCAAGTTTGTTTGACATCACAGTCCGTGTCTCTGTCCCATTTTTTTATTGCTATCTGTAAAGTGATTCAGAAAATGGTAATGGATGGTAATCAATGCTTTTTAATTCCTGGTTGGCTGCCTGTAAAAATTCCTCAAGCTGGCTGTTGTTCGGGCAGAAAAACAGGTGAAGAACCTTTAAGTCATTGTGGGCATCTCAGCCCAGGACAAGGCTAACCTTTGCCTCGGTTCACAAAATCCAGGTTATAGAACAATGGCACGTATGCCCTAGATGTAACATAGTTTCTGTTCAGTCAAGTGTGAAATCTGTAATAAAATGGATAAGTGACGATTCATAGAAGAAATGTGCTGTGAATGGATCTAAAAGAACAAAAAGCAGACAGGTCCAACAAATTATTTATGCAACGTATTATTTGAACAAGGAAAATAATCATAATCTCTGGGCTTACTGAATCAAGTATATATATCTGACTGTATATTTCTTTGAAATGTAATTCTTTGCTATGAGTTACTAGAATAGCCTTTTCAAGCAGTTAACCTAAAATGCATTTGCATTCTTAAATTGCAACCTTAAGGATTTTTTATATATAAAAGCAAATTTAAGTGAATATTAATGCATTGTACTGATCAGTGAATGGATTGATTCATAAGATTAGAGGGGATAAAATTAAAATTGTTAATCAGTAATATGTGAAGTTAAATTCAAATTTGTGAAATGTGAAAAGCTTGGAATGTACAGATAACATTGAAGCAAGGTTGGGGGAAATGATTAATACAAAGCAATAGTAGCATAGTTTGGCAGGGTGTTGGAGTCCCAGTGCACTTTGTGAGAGTCATTCCCATCAGTTGCGTGAAACATTCTAATCTTACTAAAACATTGTGTGGAAGCATAGAAAAGCTCTGTGACACCGTGTCTCCACTTCCCTACCTGGATTGGCAAGCAAGCAAAAAGAGAAAAGAGAACTTCGAAACAGATTCAGAAATTGCAAAGGGATCTTGTTCAAAAGTGTCAATGTGCTGAAACATGGCAGGTGGAGTTCAGTCTGGATAAATGCGAGGTATTGCATTTTGATACAAAACAACCAATTACTGGTCGGGCTTTGGGTAGTCTTTTGGAACAGAGGGACCTTGGGGTGCAGATGCATAATTCTTTGAAGTTTGCATCACATATAGACATATAGTGGGCGGCACAGTGGCATTGTGGTTAGCACTGCTGCCTCACAGTGCCAGAGACCCGGGTTCAATTCCCGCGTCTGGCAACTGCCTGTGTGGAGTTTGCACATTCTCCCTGTGTCTGCATGGGTTTCCTCCAGGTGCTCCGGTTTCCTCCCACAGTCCAAAAATGTGCAGGTCAGGTGAATTGGGCATGCTAAATTGCCCGTAGTGTTAGGGGCAGGGGTAAATGTGGGGGAATGGGTTTGGATGGATTGCGCATCGGCAGGTCGGTGTGGACTTGTTGGGCCAAAGGGCCTATTTCCACACTGTAAGTAATCTAACCTAATAGACGGGGTGGTTAAAAGGCATTTGGCACGCTTGCCTTCATTGCTCAGTCCTTTGAGTATAGGAGTTGTGAAGTCATGTTGAGGTTGTACAGGACATTGGTGAGGCCTATTCTGGAATACTATGTCCAGTTCTGGTCACCCAGTTATAGGAAGGATATTACTAAGCTGGAAAGGGTTCAGAAGAGATTGACCAGGATGTTGCTGGGTATGGAAGGTTTGAGTAGGAGGTTGAGAGGCGACCTGATAGAAGTTTATAAAATAATGAGAGGAATAGATAGAGTTATTGGTAGTTGTCTTTTCCCTATGGGGTCAATTTTTTAACATGAGAGGAAAGAGGTTAAATAAAGACGTGAGAGGCAAACCTTTTACACAGAGGGTGGAATGAACTTCCTGAGGAAGTGGTGGATGTGAGTACAATAACAACTTTTAAAATACATTTAGATAGGTACATGAATAAAAACAATTTGGAGGGATATGGACCAGGAGCAGCAGCAATCATTGGAAGCAATGATTAATTTTGTCTTCTGTGTTTGCCTTCTTCCAAAGTACTACGTGATATTGAGGACTGCAGATGTTGGAGAAGTAAGAGGTGATAAAGCACAGCAGGTCAGCCAGCATCTGAAGAGCAAGAGAGTCAATGTTTTGGGTCCTGATGAAGGATTAAGCTTGAAACATTGACTTGCTTGCTCCTCAGATGCTGTCTGACCTGCTGTTCTTTTTCTAGGACCACACTTTACTTAGATTACTTACAGTGTGGAAACAGGCCCTTCGGCCCACAAGTCCACACCGACCCGCCGAAGCGCAATCCATCCAGACCCATTCCCCCACATTTACCCCTGCCCCTAACGCTACGGGCAATTTAGCATGGCCAGTTCACCTAACCTGCACATTTTTGGATTGTGGGAGGAAACCGGAGCACCCGGAGGAAACCCACGAAGACACGGGGAGAATGTGCAAACTCCACACAGACAGTCGCCGAGGCGGGAATTGTATCCTGGTCTCTGGCGCTGTGAGGCAGCAGTGCTAACCACTGAGCCATCGACTCTTCTTCCAAAGTACAGAAATTTTCCAAGTTTATTTAGTAGTAAGATGAAATGGTGTCTTCAGGTGAAGTGAAATTAGAGGGTGAGAGGACAATTAACCCAAGCAAAGGAGGAGGGCTGACAAATGTGGGATGGTAAGGGAAAGTTGGGGGATAAGGGCCAAGTGAGAAGTACATTGGGGAAAACTTAAGAGTGAGGGATAGGGAAGGTATCCAAGTGATATGAAATAAAGAAGAATGCATCAATGGAGGGTGGACATGAAGTACCTTACTAATGTGGAAGTGGAGGCAAGCAGATAACTTTAAGTGTTAGAGGTTCTGGTTGCATGAAATTGGAGAGGACCTGAGCAGATTTAAGCATTTTTCTGCAGACATTGCAGTTGCAATATTGCTGCCAGCCTCCCAGACCCAGGCCCCCCAATTTACTTGTTGTATGGTGAATGCTATGAGCATGCTAAAGAATGTAGTATGTATAAAATAACAGCCAAATGTGTCTCTTTGGTGAATGGTTGACAACAATATGATTTCTATTGCTGTACCCTGTAGACGCTTCCCTTCCAAAATTAACATTGTTTGGCTGTGTGCACGGGAGCTAACAATTCAGTAATAGGACAGTATTGTTCCATTTCCTTTATGAAAGGTGAGAGGAATAGGAGGGGACATTCCGAAATGCAGTCTATTGCAATATACTGGGCGATCCTCTCGAAAACGTTTACTTGTGGTAAGAAGGTGTGCTGCCATGCCAACACTCAGCAATATATACCATGTATAAAATGCACTGCAGAAATTCACCAAGGCTCCTTAGACTGGGCCTTCCAAAACCATGACCACTTCCATCTGGAAGCACAAGGGCAGCAGATACATGACTAACCCCCTGCAAGATTCCATTCTAAGCCAGTCTTTATCCTGATTTGAAAATATATCACCATTCCTTCAGTGCATCTGAGTCAGAAAGTGATGAAGTAAACATTGCTAATGCAGCAACTGTTTTTTTGATTTGAGATTAAGCCAAATCGAGATTATGTTGGAAAGAATAGGTAATTATTGTCCTGCCTAGTGGGGAAATGTAGGTTATTTGTTGTTGATTCCTCACACCTAAAGCATTGTTCGTGTTCACTGGATTTTTTAAATAAACATTTTGATATGGCCAAAGCTTGATAATGCTGTGCATAAAATTCTGATCTGCATTTGTTCAAAATGTTCTTTTTCAGACATACCATTCTGAGAATGCTAATATTCAACTATCACTGTTGCCTGCACTGAGACTTGTAGATGGTTAGTTTAATTTGAACATACAATTCTAACATATATACAAAAGAATATCTAGTACAACTGTGTGTTTTGTTACATACAAAATACAGCCCTACATAGTGTTGGCATTTCCCTAAATAATATATATTATTTCTATTTGTAAACTATGTAGATCCATATTTTGTATTCATAATGATTTTCAAATTGCCTGTTCTTTACAGGTTTTTTTGAATGTAGTAAACATAATTTGCACGTGGCATGCAGTGAGACAAGGGGTCCTTTATTAAAAATAGTTAGAGGCAAAGCAATTTTTTTTCAAAATCTAGTTTTCATCAATAATTGTGCAAAGACTTTGTAAATTTTCAAAGATTTGGCAATTTATGTTTGACAAAATGCCATAAGATAGATCTTGTAGTCAGGTTTTGAAGAGGCAAATGTTAATATAGCATTTGATTTCTGATTAGAACCAAAAGATTAAAAGAGAACTATAGCACAGGTACTGGTCCTTTGGTTCTCCAAGCCTGTGCCAATCATCACGCCCTAACTAAACCGAAAAACAAACCTCCTGCTCTTATTCATTCTGTATCCCTCTATTCCCTCCCTATTCACGTAACCATACAGATGCCTGTTAAATGTCATCAAAGTGCCCACTTCCACCACTTCTTCTGGTAGTGTGTTCCAGGGTCCTACCACTCTCTGCACAAAAAAACCTCCCTCGCACATCTCCCTTAAAAGTTCCCCCTCTCACCTTGAACCGGTGCCCCCTTGTAATTGAAACTTCAATCCTGGGGAAAAAAAGCCTCCGACTATCTACCCTATCTATACCTCTCATAATTTCATAGACATCTATTAATTCTCCTCTGAGCAGCAATCTTTCCAGTAAAAGCAGTCCTCGTATTTTTAGCCTTTCCTCGGAACCAATGCCCTTGAGGCCAGGAAACATCCTTGTGAACCTTCTCTACACTCTCTCCAAAACTTCCACATTCTTCTGGTAGTGTGGCGATCAAAACCACACATAATAATCCAAGTGCTGCCCAACAAGGGTTTTATATAGCTGCAGCATGGTTTGGCAGCTCTTGTACTGCATGCCCTGGCCGATGAAGGCAAGCATTCCATATACCTTCATAATCACCTTGGCCACCTGTGTTACCACTTTTAGGGAACTGTAGACCTGCACGCCCAGACCCAGCTGAATGTTAATGTTCTTAAGGGTTCTGCTGTTTACACTATAATGAGACATTGATTATCTGTCCTGGCTCATTCTCCAATACCAAGTCTAGAACGGCCTCTTCTCTGGATGGATTGTCAACATACTGTCTCAAAAAGCCCTCCTGGACACATCTAACAAATTACTGTCCATCTGAGCCCCTGGCTGTAAGCAAGTGCCAGTCAATAAGACAAAAATTGAAGTCACCCACTACACCTACCCTGTTTTTTTCACACCTTTCCAGTATCTGACTACATATCTGCTCCTCTGTCTCTTGTGAACTGTTGGGAGGTCCGTAGAAAACTCCCAATATTGTGATTTCCTATACCATAGCTCCACCCATAATTCCTCACTGCAAGATCCCTCTAATGCATCCTCCTTCAACACAGCAATGCAACTCCCCACCCCTTTTGTTTCTCTTTCTGTCCCACCTAAAACCGCGATATCCTGGATTGTTAAGCTGCCTATCCCTCCTTGAACCATGTCTCCGGAACAACAATAACATCATAATTCTGTGCAGTAATCCATGCTCTTAGTTCATCTGTCTTACTTGTTATACTTCTTGCACTGAAATAAATGCACTCCAGACCTCCAGTCCCTCTGAGCCCCACGGCTTCCCTCTGCCTCATCATATTCTGTGCTATGCATATCTTAGTCTCACTTTTCTCCCCTATCCCTGCACTTACTGGCCTGTTGTTCTATTTCTCATAAGTAGGATTTTGCAAACCAAATGTTTGTAGAATGCTGTGGGGTATTTTCAACAGTACTTAAAATTATGTATTGAGCAATAAAAGCAAAACTAATTCTGGTAAATAAGTCATCCCATGTAAATGCAATTGCTACTGCTCTGATCCTGTAAGCAGCGGTGCAGTGATGTCGAAAAGTAGTGGTTGACTTCTATCCACAGCACAGCTCATATCTTTTGTCCTTGTTTTCATTTGTGTAATTGTCTAAACTCGTCAAGTTATTTTCACACACTGATTCTTGACATTAATATACATTATTTAGTATTTCATGTCACCATTGCTTTCTACTTCATATGAAAATTATGACCTACATGATGTGTATTTTTAAAATTAAAATATTAATTGTAATTTTTAGTTATGTTGGAAGTAAGTTTTTTTTTAAATGAACCGAATGTTCTATGATCATAATTTCACAACTATGATTACATAATTACACCATTATTTGTTATTTGTTATTCTCAGAAAAGCTTTTGCAGCTGGTAAAGTTAAAGGTTTGTTTCATATTCCAGGACTACAGACACTAAATGAGTATTTTGCATCAGTGTTTACTGTGGAGAAGGACATGGGAAGATATAGAATATGGGGAAATAGATGGTGACATCTTGAAAAATGTCCATATTACAGAGGAGGTGGTGCTGGAGGTCCTAAAACACACAAAGATGGGTCCCTAGGATGGTCAGGTGTACCCTGAAACTCTATGGGGAGTTAGGGAAGTGATTGCTAGGCCCTTTGGTGAGATATTTGTATCATTGATAGTCACAGGTGAGGTGCTGGAAGACTGGAGGTTGGCTAACGTAGTGCCAGTATCTAAGAAAGATAGTAAGGAAAAGCCAGAACACTATAGACCTAACATCGGTAACTTGACGTCGGTCATGGGCAAGCTGTTGGACAGAATCCTGAGGGACAGGATTTACATGTATTTGGAAGGGCAAGGACTGGTTAGGAATAGTCAGTATGGCTTTGTGCGTGGGAAATCATGTCTCACTAACTTGATTGAGTTGTTTGAAGAAGCAACAAAGAGAATTGATGAGGGCAGAGCAGTGGACGTGATCTATATGGACTTCAGTAAGACATTCGACAAGGTTCCTCATGGTAGAGTGTTTAGCAAGGTTAGATCTCATGGAATACAGAGAGAACTAGCCATTTGGATACAGAACTGGCTCAAAGGCAGAAGACAGAGTATGGTGGTAGAGGGTTGTTTTTCAGACTGGAGGCTTGTGATCAGTGGAGTGCCACAAGGGTCAGTGCTGAGTCCACTGCTTTTTGTCATTTGTATGGGTCTGCTTCCATGCTGTACATCTCTGACTCGATGACTATTTGGGTGTGAATATAGGAGGTTTAGTTAGTACGTTTGCAGATGACACCAAAATTGGAGGTGTAGTGGACAGCAGAGTACAATGGGATCTTGATCACATGGGCCAATGGGCCGAGGAGTGGAAGATGGAATTTAATTTAAATTAAATGTGAGGTGCTGCATTTTAGAAAGGCAAATCAGGGCAGGACTTATACACTTAATAGTGAGGTCCTGGGGAGTGTTGCTGAAGAAAGAGACTTTGGATTGCAGGTTCATAGTTCTTTGAAAGTGGAGTCGCAGGTGGACAGGATAGTGAAGAAGGCGTTTGGTATGCTTTCCTTTATTGGTCAGAGTATTGAGTACAGGAGTTGGCAGGTCATGTTACGGCTGTGCAGGACATTGGTTAGGCCACTGTTGGAATATTGTGTGCAATTCTGGTCTACCTTATATCGGAAGGATGTGGCGAAACTTGAAAACTTCAGAAAAGGTTTACAAGGATGTTGCCAAGGTTGGAGTGTTTGAGCTGTAGAGAGAGGATGAATAGGCTGGGCCGTTTTCCCTGGAGGTTCAGAGGCTGAGAGGTGAACTTATGTAAGTTAATAGAATAATAAGGAGTGTGGATGGAGTAAATAGACAGGTTTTTTTTCCAAGGTGGGGTGAGTCCAGAACCAGAAGGCATAGGTTTGGAGTGAGAGGAGAAAAAATTTAAAAGGGACCTCGGGCAACTTTTCCACACAAAGGGTAGTGCATGTATGGAATGTGCTGCAAGAGGAAGTTGTGGAGGCTGGTACAATTACAACATTTAAAAGACATCTGGATGGGTATATGAATAGGAAAGGTGGAGAGGGGTATGGACCAAGTAGTGGCAAATAGGACTACATTAGATTAGGATATCTAGTCGTTATGGACGAACTGGACTGAAGGCTTTGTTTCCATACTGTACATCTCTATGACTGTAGTAGTCAGAATTAAGCAATAAATAAATAAAATATCAAAGAAAATAATTTGACAGCTACTTTATTCTCCTCACATTCTGCTTTGTACCTTCCCACTTGGAGTGTGCAATGTGCTTGGGGTTGTCTGATGGGCAGAATAGGAAGACCACATAGCATTTATATAATCTGAAAAAGCTAATAATCAAGGATACAGATGCATACATCATTAAACTAAGGATTCACAACAATAAAACCATTTTTAAAATGACACATTGGTGTTTGTTTATACTGAGACAGATTTGAAAAAAAGAGAGAAGTTATCGTAAATTTGTATGGTACCTTGGTTTAAATCATACTTGGAAAACCAGGCGCGGTCATTGTTATCATATTACAGAAGGGTATCAAGTCTCGAAAGAAAGTGCCAGAAGTATTCACCTGGTGATAGCAGAATGGAAAGCATACAATTGCCAGACTCGAGAAAAGAGGAAGTTGAGAAATGATCTTGATGCATGGTCTTTAATAAAAGGGCTTGATAAGTTTGGTACAGAGAAAATGTTTATACTTACGCAGAGCCCAAAACTAAATGGAATTCAGAAGAAACTATTTCACTCAAAGGATGGTTGAGAATTTGGAATGTGCTTCCATAGGGTATTTAGAGTGAATATCATTGATGCATTGAGACACTAATTGAACACATGATGGAGAAAGGACTAGGGAAAAAGAAAGTGCTGTGATAGTTAAATGAAGAGGAATGGGAGGACACTTATGGAGCGCACATGCCAGCACATAGATTGAATGAAATCTTTCAGCACTGTGGTTTATAAATAAGAGTAGTCTTTTTTAAAAAATAGACTTTAGAATGTAGAAAAGTGCCTTCTCAGAGGTATTAAGGAACTTAATAGTTTAGTTATTATTTAGAACTTAGTAATTTTGTTCCAATTCTGTGCTGATATCTTTAGAAAGTAAACGGTAATGTGATCCAGGTGTTTGGATTGCGAAGAATTCAGTGGCATAGAGAAAAAATGTTTTCTTTGGGGGAAGGAAAACTAAAAATGTAAAATAAATTTTTTGTTACACCCTAATAATGCTTGGACAATTAAATAATTTTTATTTTCCCAGAAAAATTTGAGCTGTTAGATTTCAAAATAATAATAAACATTGTTATTCCCTCCTCTTTTCTCTCTCCCCTCCTGAAGGATCCAATTACTTTATCGTTCATGGGATGTGAGCACTACTAACAACTGATCCTTAATTACTTTTGAGAAATTAGTCATGACCCAGCTCCTTGAGCTAATTCAATTCACAGTGCTGTTAGGAAGGGAACTTGACCCAGTGACAAGAAAAGAATAGAAATATAGTTCTAAATAAGATTGCTGTGCGGCTTTGATGGAAACTTGCAGGTGTTCCTGTGTTTGCTGCCTTTACAGAGAATCTTTTTGAAGCAGTGAGTGTGCTGATGGTGGGGTCAGAAGTGAATAGGACCTCCATTTGGGGCGGGGATGTCTGGCCACACAAATCAAGCAGTTACCAATGAGCTGTGCATAGTTAGTGACAAAACCAATATGTGGCAGATGCAGGCACAAGTCACCAAATCTGCCATTGCCTCAAGGTGGTCAAAGGTTCACGCACCTTATATAAATGGCATCCAGTTGGATATGCTCTTGCTTTGCAGTATGATTCTGCCAGTCTTAGAATCATAAAAATGTACAGCATGGAAACAGACCCTTCTGTCCAACTTGTCCTTGCAAACCTGATATCCTTAATTAATCTAGTCCCATTTGCCAGTACTTGGCCCATATCCCTCTAAATCCTTCCTATTCATATAACCATCCAGAATGCCTTTTAAATGTTGTAATTGTAGCAGACTCCCAACGCTTCCTCTGGCAGCTCATTCCGTACACGCAGCTCCTTAGGTCCCTTTTAAATCTTTCCCCTCTCACCTTAAACCTATCCCGTCTAGTTCTGGATTCCCCCCCCCCCCCCCCCAACCCAGGGAATTTTAACTTACATTGCTACCATCTCCATCCCAATTGCCACACTTTGATTCTGGAGCTGCATCCTAAATGCTCTCATTCCCTGTTGCTATGGCCTGTGGTGCCACCATTTTGCACCCTTGCTCAGACATCTTTGATATTCATTTTTTTCATAATTGCCCTTACCCCTTCATCTGAACATTTCTTCTTCCATAACCATAGGTATGTCAGGAATAAAAGAATGACGAGGGTTAAATTAGGGCCAATCAAGGATAATAGTGGGAAGTTGTGTGTGGAGTCCGAGGAGATAGGGGAAGCACTAAATAAATATTTTTCGACAGTGTTCACTATAGAAAATGAAAATGTTGGCGAGGAAGATACAGAGATACTTGCATCCAGACTAGAAGACATTGAGGTTCACAAGGAAGAGCTATTAGAAATACTGCAGAGTGTGAAAATAGAGAAGTCCCCTGGGCCGGATGGGATCTATCCTTGGATCCTCTGGGAAGCAAGGGAAGAGATTGCCAAGCCTATGGCATTGATCTTCAAATCATTATTGTCTACAGGAATAGTGCCTGAGGACTGGAGGATAGCAAATGTGGTTCCCTTGTTCAAAAAGGGTAGTAGAGACAACCCTGGTAATTACAGATCGGTGAGTCTCACTTCAGTTGTTGGTAAAGTGTTGGAAAAGGTTATAAGAGATAGGATTTATAACCATCTAGAAAAGAATAATCTGATCAGGGACAGTCAGCATGGTTTTGTGAAGGGTAGGTCGTGCCTAACGAATCTTATTGAATTTTTTGACAAAATGACCAAACAAGTAGATGAGAGTAAACCGGTTGATGTGGTGTATATGGATTTCAGCAAGGCATTCGATAAGGTTCCCCACAGTGGGCTATTATACAAAATGTGGAGGAATGGGATTGTGGGAGACATAGCAGTTTGGATCAGTAATTGGCTTGCTGAAAGAAAGCAGAGGGTTGTAGTTGATGGAACATGTTCATCTTGGTGTCCAGTTACTAGCGGCGTACCGCAAGGGTCGGTGTTGGGTCCACTGCTGTTCAGCATTTTTATAAATGACCTGGATGAGGGCTTAGAAGGGTGGGTTAGTAAATTTGCGGACGACACTAAGTTTGGTGGAGTTGTGGATAGTGACGAAGGATGTAGCAGGTTGCAGAGAGATATAGATAGGATGCAGAGCTGGGGTGAGAGGTGGCCAGTGGAGTTTAATGTGGACAAGTGTGTGGTGATACACTTTGGATGGAGTAATCGGAATGCAAAGTACTGGGCTAATGGTAAGATTCTTGGGAGTGCAGATGAGCAGAGAGATCTCGGTGTCCATGTACACAGATCCCTGAAAGTTGCCACCCAGATTGACAGGGTTGTTAAGAAGGCATACAGTGTTTTGGCCTTTATTAATAAAGGGATTGAGTTCCGGAACCAGGAGGTTATGCTGCAACTCTACAAAGCTCTGGTACGGCCACACTTGGAGTATTGTGTACAGTTCTGGTCACCGCATTATAAGCAGGATGTGGAAGCTTTGGAAAGGGTGCAGAGGAGATTTACTAGGATGTTGCCTAGTATGAAAGGAATGTCTTACGAGGAAAGGCTGAGGGCCTTGAGGCTGTTCTTGTTAGAGAGAAGAAGGTTGAGAGGTGACTTAATAGAGACATATAAGATAATCAGAGGGTTAGATAGGGTGGACAGGGAGAGCCTTTTTCCAAGTATGGGGACGGCAAACACGAGGAGACACAACTTTAAAGTGAGGGGAGATAGGTCTAAGACAGATGTCAGAGGTAGTTTCTTTACTCGGAGAGTAGTAAGGGTATGGAATGCTTTGCCTGCAACGGTAGTAGATTCGCCAAGTTTAAGTGCATTTAAGTCGTCATTGAACAGGCATGTGGAAGTACATGGAATAGTGTAGGTGGGATGGGCTTCACATTAGTATGACAGGGCGGCACAACATTGAGGGCCGAAGGGCCTGTAGTGCGCTGTAATGTTCTATGTTCTATAACCCTTGATGAACTGACCTCTGCTAGGCAAGCTTTGGGAAGTCAGGAGGTGAGTTTCTTGCCACAGAATTCCCTATCCCTGGCCTGCCTTTTTTCCTCATATGGTTTATTTCATGTGATCCAGTTAAGTTTCTGGTCAAGAGAAAACACCCATCATGACTTTGGTAATGGGATTAGCAAAGAGGTTAGATCACAAGGGGAGATAGTAAAACTCTCTCTAGTTGCATATAGTCATTGCCTGGAACTTGTGTAGTATACAAATTTTCCACTTATCAGCACAAGCCTGGGCGGCACAGTGGCTCGGTGATTAGCACTGCTGCCTCTCCGTGCAAGGGACTCTGGTTCTATTCCAGCCTCGAGCGACTGTGTGAAGTATGCACATTCTCCCCATGTCTGCGTGGGTTTCTTACGGGTTCTCCAGTTTCCTCCCACAATCCAAAGATGTGCAGGTTAGGTGAATTGGCCATGCTAAATTGCCCATAGTGTTCAGGGATGGGTATGTTAGGTGCAGTAGTTAGGGGAAATGAAGAGTAATGGGGTAAGGGAATGGGTCTGCGTGGGATACTCTTTGGAGAGTTGGTGTGGACATTTCGGCCAAAATGGCCTGTTTTCACACTGTAGGGATTCTGTGATTCTTTCAAGCCTGATTATTGTTCAGCTTTTGCAACATATGGTTATGGTCTGCTTCAGTATCTGAGAATTCACAAATGGTGCTGAACACTATGTAGTCATCAGCAAATATCTTAATTTTGACCATTTGACATGAGGAAAGTCATTGATGAAGCACCTGAAGTTGGCTGGGCCTTGAGCATTACCTTGAGTAGGAGGGGACTCTTATGGCATAGTCTTTTGCTGCTGTCTGTGAGCCAGGTGACCCAAGTTCAAATCCCGTGTGCTTCAGATGTGTGTCATAACATTTTCAAACAGGTCAGTTAGAAAATATCTCCCCGAGGAGTTCCTGCAGAGATGTTCCAGTACTCAGATGATTGACCTCCAACAACCATAGCCACTAATCTTTTCCACATATGACTTTGCTAGAGTTCCATCATACCTTGCTCAGCCATATGTTGCCTTGATAGTGTGAGAGTTGTGGCCATAGCTGCTGTCTCAAAATCTTTCCAGCTGGTCATTTTCCATGTTTAAACTTCGGATTAATAAAAGCCAAATAATCTGTAGATGTTTGTAATCAGAAATGAAAACAGAAATTGCTGGAAAAGCTCAGCAGGCCTGGCAGCATCTGTGGAGAAATAGATTGGGTTGAGATATCTGGTCGGCATGGACAGATTGGACCGAAGGGTCTGTTTCCATGCTGTACATCTCTATGACTATGACTCTATAATGTTTCGGGTCCAGTGACCTTCCCTCAGAACTGATGGTAGCAGCTATGGCCACAACTGATGGTAGCTAGGAAAATGTTGATTTTTATGCAGAAGATAGCGTGAAGGGGGGAGCGTGTAAGGAGGAAATGACAGGTGGTATTAGAGCCCAAAGAGACAGTAGAGCAGTTCAACAAAGGAGTGGAAAACAATCTGCCTGCGAGAATGAATAGCTACTTATGGGGACAATTAGTGGCTAACAATGGGTTGTGTGTAATAGCATGCCATGTGATAACAAGAGCTGGTTAGTGGGTTGGGGTAAGGACATGGCAGAAGGTGTCTCAAGCCTTACAATTTTTGACCATGATATTGAGTCCCCAGAAGGCTGTGGAGTTGTTGTTCTTCCAGCTTGCGCTGAGCTATACTCAAGCACTGTAGCAAACCTGAGACAGAGATGTTGCCCAGGGCACAAGATGGTACGTTGAAGTGGCAGGCAACAGGAAGCTCAGGGTGATGATGCTAACTTTGACAAGGGTACCTCCAAAATGTTCACCTTAATCCTCAGTTGAGGATTCCCTAGCACTGTAGTTGATGGGGCCCTCAGCTGGGTCTGACCCCATCTCCTGCAATTCAGCCCTCACCGCCATTTTTCCCTCCCACAACAGTGATAGTGTCCCCCTTTTCGTTACCTACTATCCCAACAGCATTCACATCCATAGGATCATTAGCCACAATTTCCACCACCTGGGAAGCCACTACCAGGCACACATTCCACTTCCCTCCTCTGTCAGGCTTCTGCAAGGAACACTCCCTCTGGGATACACTGATCCACTCCTCCTTCATTCCCAACATGTCCCCAGACCACTTTCCCCTGCAATTGCAGAAGGTATACCACCTGTCCGTTTACTTCATCCTCCTCAGTATCCAAGGGCCCAAACACACTTCCAGGTGAAGCAGCACTTTCCCTACTCTTCACTCAATCTAGTCTACTGCAGTCTCTTTTACATTAAAGAAACAAAGCATAAACTGGGTGACTGCTTCACAGAACACTTATGTTCTGTTCATGAAAAAGACCTTGAGCTTCTAGTTGCCTGCCACTTCAACACACTACCTTGTTCCTTGGCCAGCATCTCTATTGGCTTGCTGCTGTTCTTCCAGTGAAGGTCAATGCAAGCTGAAAGAAAGACACCTCATTTTCTGCTTGGGAACTCAAGCCTTGTGGGCTCAGTATCAAGTTCAACAATTTTAGGGCTTGATGCACCTTCTCCCATGTCCTTAACTCCACACACCAAGTCTTGTTATCATGTGGTCTGCGATTGCACACAATCAATTGTTAGCCACTAATTGTCCCCATTACTACCTATTCATTCTCCCAAGTTGATCATTTTCCACATCTTTGTATGTCCAGCTCTTCTCTCTTTTTGGGCTGAATATCCACCTATCATTTACTCCTTACACCTTTCCCCCACCCTATCTTCTGTTTAAAAATCAACATTTTCCTAGCTACCATTAGTTCTGAGGAAGGGTCACCGGAACTAACATTAACTTTGATTTCACATCACAGATGTTGCCAGACCTTCTGAGAGCTTTTACAACAATTTCTGCTGGTGTTTTAAGCTTTTGCTTTGTGCGTTAACAGACATTTTCTTCCAAGAGTATATCACCATCTAAAGCTGTTTCTACTCCGCCGACTAAAACCAAAACATCCGAAGAGGAGCCCTCGTCTTATCATCTGTACAGAGTGTGAAAAGTGGTGTAACCTGCTTCTCAACAACTTCTAGTGGTTAAATAAAATAAATCTCTGACACTCACTTTAAAATCAACAAGTAATAATTTATTTATCTCACTCTTATATGAACAAGTTAACAAAACTATTAACAAACCAAATAAGTCCCTTCTAACTGCTAACTATTCATGCGTAAAACTAGATTCTAATGGTATGCTGTTCCAAAAAATACAAGTCCACTCACATAACAAAAAATAGAATTTAGTATTTCAAAATTACAGCGAGATTACGTGTCTTCTGGAATGTTCTGTGCCTTCTCCCTCGAGTCTTCTATCAGGAACGCCTTTTTCATCCATCATCGGTACTCTAGTTATTTAGATGGTGCTTTCTCAAATATATAGATGACTGGGAGAGCCAGTTTCTCTTTTGAGAGCTAAGTGCTGTTAGCTCTGGCAGGAGACCGTAAGCTCTGGACTCTTTGTCCAACTGATCCCTTTTAAACTCTTGATGACATATCAGTATTTCTCACAATAGGATTGGTCCTTTGGTGTCAAAACCATCAAGATTTAAATGTAATAGGTTTTTGATATCTAAGTGTCTGGTTCAAATTGATTGGCTAAATTCAAAAGCCAGTCGTCTTGCTAAAAATTGCTGCTTGGCCTTTCAGTACAAATGTTTCAGTTAGGGCTCTTCTATGTACTTGCATTTTAAATCTCTAAGCACAGAAAAAGTGCCATCTTTTAAAGGGACCAAGCAATGCTTTCCCCGTTTTATAATTTTACAAATATCCTGCCTCCCAATCTACAGTTACTCTACCCAACTTCTCAATAGTGGGAAATCTATTTATTTTCCCAGAGTCATTTGTAACATCAATACTTGACCTGGTAGAAACCATAGATTGAGCATCCAACTATGGACAGGCTTGGTCTGTATAGCTAAACAGTCACTGGATGTGTTTATTGAACCATTTGTAGAACTTCTGAAGATTGCGGGTTTAAATTCTTTCATCTGCTACACAAGTAAAATAATTTAAATGAATATTTAGTTGAGGAAACTTGGTGCTTTGCAGAATTGGCTCACTATTCAATGGCTACCCAAGGGAGTTGAGAAAGATAAGCCCACATCTGTGCCGACCATATGGTGAATGTCCAATCTCAAACTGACAGTCAATGGGTAGATGCCAAGTAGAGAGGGAATGGGAAAACAGTGGTTGGACAGCTGCATCAATTTTATGTATGTGCAGACAGCTGTTTGCTTGTGATACCAGACAAATTACACATTGATTCTGCACATGTTGGAGTTTAAATGTGCTGAAATTCTAAATGGTGACAAACATTTTAAGTTCAGAGTTAAAGTAATCCACATATGTAACTCTGTGGTTAAATATCTGTTTTCAGTTTTGTAACGTCAATGGTAGTTTGTCCATTGTAGCAAAAGGTGAAATAAACCAAAATCCTTTGATAGCCTTGTTTTTCCTTACTTCTTAGCACCTCCAGGCATCCATACGTTATCAGTCTCTTGCAGTCCTTTGCTTAAACTGAGCCTTTAGTGGCTTAGGTCCTACTCTCATGAATTCCTTCCCTAAACCTCTCAATCTGCCTACCCTTCTTTAAAACCATTCTTAAATTTTACTCTTGGACCAAACTGCAGTTGACTATTCAATCTGATTAGATTAGATTTGATTCCCTACAGTGTGGAAACAGGCCCTTCGGTCCAACAAGTCCACACCGACCCTCCGAAGAGTAACCCACCCAGACCCATTTCCCTCTGACTAAAAATCAGTTGAGTCTGTTCTGCCATTCAATGAGATTATGGCTGATGTGATAATTTTGATCTTGACATTCTTTCCTCATTCCCCATAAACCTTGATTCCCTTACTGTTTACAAAATTATGAGGGGCATGGATAGAATAAATAGACAAAGTCTTTTCCCTGGCATCAGGGAGTCCAGAACGAATGGGCATAGGTTTAGGGTGAGAGGGGAAAGATATAAAAGAGACCTAAGGGGCAACTTTTTCACGCAGAGGGTGGTATGTGTATGGAATGAGCTGCCAGAGGATGTGGTGGAGGCTGGTACAATTGCAACATTTAAGAGGCATTTGGATGGGTATATGAATAGGAAGGGATTGGAGGGATATGGGCCGGGTGCTGGCAGGTGGGACTAGATTGGATTGGGATATCTGGTTGGCATAGACAGGTTGGACCGAAGGGTCTGTATCCATGCTGTACATCTCTACGACTCTATCTCTACTTTGAATGTACTTAATGACCCAGCCTGGATAGCCCTCTGTGGTAAGTAATTATACAGATTTACAATTTTATGAGAGAAGAAATTTCTCTTCATCCTCATCTCAAATATTTCCTCACTCCTCCTTTATCTTTGACTGAGCCGGAGTTTTTTTTTTAAATTACCTATATTTAGAATATCTTGAGTCATTATCCTATAGCAATAACATTTTATAAATGTATGATGTTGTTTAGGGCAGGAACCTGCCCAAACACTTCAATCAGTTTACATTTGTCCAACAAAACTTTTGTTGCTTTCTGTCTAGAAATTCTTGGTAAAGTTTGAATCTGGACATCTTAAATAAACAGTGTTTCAATTGAACTACTTTCCAAACTCCATTCACACCAAACACAGCATTTGATTCTCTTTAGTCTGTTATGGAATTGTGTACAGGCAAAACATTTGTCAGTGTAATGAAAATTGAGCAGCTCTACTTCTTCATACAATGCTGAATAAAATAAAAATGTTAAGCTCCTTAGAATATGCATCATGTAATTGGCGTGAAAAGATTTAACTGGAAAAATGATATGGAACTTGCATTTACTTAGGTTAAGAAATTAATTTTCTATTATGTGGTACAGAGTCTGACTTATGTGCATGCACACACACAAATATGTATATAAATATAAATATTTATAATTCAGTTAATATAAATTTGGGTGTGTGGTTTTTGTGTTGTCACCTATGGGTTTTCTGTGTGCCTGAAGCCAATCTGACTTCAGAGTCAATGGGTTTGTTCGGAATTTCTATGTTTATTTTAAGCTTATGGCAAGCACCCTTGGCTTATAATGAAAGATCTTTCAAGTTCAGTTTTACTTTGAAACTGTCCTGTGAATTTCTTGGAATTAGATGTCTGTAAAAGCCTGTGTCCTGATGAAGGGAAGAATATATAGTCAACTCGGTTACCTTAGAATGGGGTATTGGTGTTTGTCCCAAACCAGAGTGTTGGGATAAAACCCTGAAGGGATCACTTAAGATGACTATATTTAAGCAGGTGTATGATAGCTACAGGCAGAAGCAGTTTAAAAGTTGAAGTCTCAAATGCCGTACACTTATCAGGCTGTTAGATACAGGGACACATGTATTATATGTACTTCAGGATTCTGACCAATGGACATGACATTACTTCTTACCTCAATCTTTCTCCATTCACTATTTAATCTCCCCTGTTGCTGACTCTTGCTGAGGTACATTGCTATTTTTAATCTGTCTGCTTTGGTGGTCCTATTTGTTTACTTTCCAGCATGAGTACTGGATACCAGTTGAAAAGAGGAGTGTTGTATTTTATCTTAGCTTTCTCCCTAGTAATGCTAAAGCCAGAAGCAGAACTGATTGTACAACTGTGACTAGATAACTGCACAGATAGCAATCAACCCAGAGATGTCCAACCTTTTCACATGAGTGGTCACATTTAATTTTTTTTTCCTCTTTCTAGTGGCCAGTGCACATATTTTAAAAAACAACAGATAGAGAAATGTCTTTCTCTATGAACCAAATCAACAAAAATACATTTTTATGACTAACCTTTAACTGAGAAGACATATTTATTTTCTTATGTTTTCATCACTATATGTTAGATAATTCCTAAACAATCTGAGCATGATGAAACAATTGTCGTTCTTGCAGTTGAATCTTCTCTCATTCACATATACAGCATGGTTTCTTTCTGAAGATGGATCAGGTTATTCCTTCTCAAATTCCTTGCTCAGATTCTAGAATTCACTCCCAAAACACTCCGCTAATTTTTTGATAGCATATCTAAGTGTTATTGGGGAAAGAAAACATTCAAGTGTAACTATTCAAGTGATTCTACTGATGTAACTGATTTGGTTTGATGTATTGTTGTCACATGTACCTGAGTACAGTGAAAAGTTTTTTTTTGAGGCAGCTCATGACATGTAAGGGCATTCGGATCATAGGGTGTTTAGGCAAAGGAAAGTGTATAAGGTTATGGCTGCACAAGAGGTCCACACAAGCAAGATCAATATTAGAGAGGTCCATTCAACAGTCTAGTAACAGCAGTGAAGAAGCTGTTTTTGATCCTATTGTACATGTGTTTAAGATTCTGTATCTTCTGCCTGATGGAAGAGGTTGGAAGAGAGTATTACTGGGGTGGGAGGGGTCTTTGATATTGGCAGCCTTTCCACAGCAACGAGAAGTACAGATGGAGTCCATGGATGGGAGGTTGGCTTTTGTGATGGTCTGGGCTGTGCACACAACTTTGTTGTTTCTTACATTCCTGGGCAGAGCAGTTGCAATACCAAGGCATTATGCACACACAATGCTTTCTATGATACATCTGTAAAAGTTCAGACATGCCGAATTTCTGAAGCCTCCTGAGGAAGAAGAAACAATGTGCTTTATTGACCAATGCATCAATGTTGGAAGGTTCAGGTCAGATTGTTAGCTAATGTCACTCCTACGAAACTTGGTACTGTTGACCCCCTGTACCTCAGCTCCATTGCTATAAATATGAGTTTGTCCTTCTCATTTCTTTCTAAAGTCAATGATCAATTCTTTAGTTTTGCTGGTGTGAGGGAGTGTTTGTTATCATCTGTTATCTTAAGACACTAAGCATTCTATCTCGTTCCTGTATTCTGATTCATCATTGTTTGATATCCAGCCTACAAAGGTGGTGTCATTAGCAAACTTGTATCAGGAACCCAAGTGGTGATAAATTTCATTGTATAAATGTGCTGTATCAGCTCTCTGTTAATAATGGCAGTGATTTTTTTTTCCATAATTACCACACCACGAGTCACCATTTTTAGAACCAGACATTAAGGTTTTCAAAGGTGTGCAAGAACAGACTACTTTTCTTGTTGAAATCAGAGACAGAAGAAATTTAGACACTGAGTGCAACAAAAAGGTCAATCATGCTACAGTTGAAACTTTATTGCTGGAACAGCACAGCAGGTCAGGCAGCATCCAGGGAACAGGAGATTCGACGTTTCGGGCACAGGCCCTTCTTGTGCCCGAAACGTCGAATCTCCTGTTCCCTGGATGCTGCCTGACCTGCTGTGCTGTTCCAGCAATAAAGTTTCAACTTTGATCTCCAGCATCTGCAGACCTCACTTTCTCCTCCAATCATGCTACAGTGCTTGTGACAGTACCTTTACCTATTAGACCATTGAATTTGGAGGCTACCATGCAAAAAGAATTTCTCAATTGCAAATATAATGTTCAAAAAAGGCTACATAGATTGTTTGCTTTGCTTTGTTTGGCCAATCTGTCCATTATCAGTCTGATGCTGTCATCAACTATGCCCCAAATATATACCATTGTTTAATCATGTTGTTGATAATTCATATAATGAATGTGTTGGTAGGACAAGGAAACTAAGATACAGCCATGATGTGCAGGAGCTGGTGTTGGACTGGTGTGGACAAAGTTAAAAATCACACAACACTAAATTATAGTCCAACAGATTTATTTGGAAGCAGTAGCTTTTGGAGCGCTGCTCCTTCAGGTAGTTGTGGAACATGATCATAAGACACAGAATTTATAGGAAAAGATTACAGTGTCATGCAACTGAAATGATATATTGAGAAAACTTAGACTCAAGATTGGAATACAGACAGAAATCCATGAATTAATTTTCAAATTTCTGCTTTGGAAATAGAGCAATTCTGACTCCAGATTGGGACACAGACTCTAATCTCACACCTTTAAAGCATTGACTGAGCTGAGATGTCACTTTTTTTAAATAAAACTTCAAGTTATCTGAGAATGTGGCTTAAAATAAGTTTATGGGATATACATATTAATGAATCAAAACCTTCAACCCATTCTAAAAGATGAAAGACTTAAAAACAATTTAGGTTTGTTCAATATGTTCTTGCAATGATTGTTTTAATTCAATGGAAGAAACCATTTCAGCTCTATGAATCAGCATTTTAAGGATTTAAATCTGTTTTCACTGAATAGGGCAACTCGTTTCAGTGACAAGACATATGTTTCATGCACTTTGAGTATCAATTCCTAATTATAGGAGGATAACAGAAATAAGGTTTTTATTTAGTGCTGTAAACCAAAGCATCATAGACTGTACCTTGAATTGGCACTCAAGGTTTTTTCTACTGTGCATTTTAAAAGGTCTGCCTGATATCAGTGTTCATGAAAGGTTTATTCAGTACATATTAAATTGGTTTAAAAGTCTGTCAAAACAAATATTTAGTTTACAGTTTTCATAACTGTTTAACCATTTCATGACATTGAACTACTGTTAGGACAATTGATTAAATGTCACGGCAAAATATATGGCTTTGGAAGCATCTTAAAAAAAATGAGCAAGATAAATGAGCCTGTGAAAATTAATGAGTACATTTTAGAATAAAGGCTTTAGATATCTTGAGGAGGGTATGGATTCAGTATTGAACAGACAGAGTTTGTGGCTTCAGCCTTCCACAAGCTCGTTCATTTTAAACTATGCACCATAGATTCCCTTCCTATCCATTATTTTCTTATTTTACATGGAAAAGTCCATGGAATGGATGAATTAAGCAAACCTATTCTTATAAATCCAGCATTGTTAGGATGTAATGCTCTTTGAAGTTTTCCTACTAAAATCATCCATATTATCTAAAATTTAGATGTTAGTCAAGTACTTTAAAAGATCCATAGAATGTTGTAAAGCCTCAATAACCACGTGCTACAATTATTGCATAGACATAGGTAGCAGTATATTTTCTCACTGTGAAGTGTCCCAAACAAAATGCAAGTAAATTTATCTGGTTTTGGTTGTTGATTGAGTCAGGAATGTTGCCAAGTAGGGAATCTCTGTACCCTCTTTAAGCGCTGCTGTTAAATCGAATATTTTCATTTTTATGCATCCCAGAAGAGAATTTGTGCTTTTGACAGTGCAGAATTCCTTCAGCACTGAGAAAAATATGAGGCTTGGTATTATTGGGTTTCATTTAGTAGATAGGATATGCACCAACACACATTAATTTCTTACCTAAAACAAACACAGATAATACTAAAGAAACTCCGTAGCTCAGGCAGCATTTATGGAGAGAAAAACAGGGTAACCTTTTAAGTCTAGAATGACTGTTCTTCAGAACCATCCAGAACATTTTAAGGACCATGCTTTGCATTTAAAGTTCTCTTTCTAGCCCTCAGTGAACACATCGTACGTTTGATGTCAAAGTTAGGATTGACATTGAATGAATTATAATCATTCATTGATTTATGAGTTATGAAGCTTAAATAGATTCTCAATTCCCTAAGGTAAATTAAACCTGATAAAAGAATCATGTAATGAATAAAAATGAATGTTTTTTGTAATAATAGAGTTGTGATACAGTGAGATCTGTCTTTTAAGACGTGTCTAATGAGAAACTATCTTTTAAAGTGCTATTATGAAAGTGTAACTGGAAAGCATTCCCATTGTAGTTGACCTCTATAAAGAGACCACCTACGAAGCATAATTTGTGACCAGGCTTTTTATGACCTTGTCTATGTGTTTCTCTCTCAAATTCCAACTGCTGTAAAACTTGAATGAATACCTTTCACAGATAAATGACAACTATAGAAGCATTTGAGAACATTTCACAATTGCATTAGTTGTTGAAATTCTGAAATGCAGGATGTTGTTGTTCGGAAGCTTACTTTTACAAATTAAAATAAATTGGAAAAATATAAAAGCAGCTACTCAAATATTTCAGTGTTTTTAAAGAAAATATTATAGCTGTGCTAATTTAAAGTAAACTTGTCTACAATGTGTTGTATTTTAGTTGCTTTCTGTGTTTAGTTCACATGAATTTTGTTCATAAAATATAGTTTTGAACATTGTATATTGTTTTTAGGATGGTTATTTTTGAGTTTGCTGTATGCATGGCCATTAAAGGACCCACCTATTTTGAGTCCTTAAAATACTGCTTCCTTTACTGTCTGAAACAAATGTATTTTCAAACCTTGGCATCCAATTTGTGATCATATGCAAATGTCTTTCAAAGGTATTTTTCAGTTTTCAGTAAATGAACCATGTGCTTACACCGGATGATGCTTGTGTTTTTGAAGTTATTTTCAAGACATTCCCACTTTTTTAAAATCTGTCAGTATTGTGTTTTATTATCCATTCTCTATTTAAAACGCTTTTATACAGAATTTCTATTAAGTGTAGGCTTGATCGTTTTTTCTTTGTGGAAGAATCATAGAATCCCTCCAGTGTGGAAGCAGGTCATTTGCCTCATAGAGTCCGTGCTGACTCTCCTAAGAGCATCCCCCCCAAACCACCACCTCAATGCTATCCCTGTAAACTGTGTTTCCTATGGCTAATCCACCTCGCCTGCACATCCCTGGATACTATGGGCAATTTAGCATGGCCACTTCACTTAACCTGCACAACTTTGCACTGGGGGAAGAAACAGGAGCTCCTGGCGGAAACCCACTCAGACACAGGGGAATATGCAAACTTCATGTTGAGAGGCATCCAAGGCTGAATTTTTTAAAAATGTATTTATTTTGTGGGATGTGGCCGGCCAGCATTGATTGCCTGTTCCTAGTTGTCCTTGAAAAGGTGGTGGTGAGCTGCCTTCTTGAACCGCTGCAGTCCATCTGCTGAAGGTTGACCCTCAATGCCATTAGGGAGAGAATTCCAGGATTTTGATGCAGCAACATGAAGGGACGGTGATATATTCCAAGTCAGGATGGTGAGTGACTTGGAGGGGAACTTGAACATGATGGTGTTCCCATACATCCGCTTCCTTGTTAGTGAGTTTTGAGAAGATTTGTAGCTCAGATTGAGGTTCAGAATTAGGTTTGCTCGCTGAGCTGGAAGTTTTATTTTCAAACATCTTATCACCATACTAGGTAACATCATCAGTGAGCCTCTGGAAGGCTTCACCTGGAGGCTCACTGATGTTACCTAGTATGGTGACAAAATGTCTGAAAACTAAGCATCCAGCTCAGCGAGCAAACCGACATGCAGCTTTCCTTCTCCTTCTAGATGGAAGTGGTCGTGGGTTTGGAAGGTGCTGTCTGAGGATGTTTGGTGAATTTCGGGTTGAATTGAATTGAATTGGGTCTCTGATGCTATGAGGCCCTCTTCCTCTGCCGTTGCCAAATCCACGATACTTTTTATTGATAATGTGAAGGTTTATGTGCATGTTATATTAGCTGTCATCTCAGTCAGATACTAATTGTTCACAGCTTTCCCATAACCGACAGTGTAATTGCTGCATGACTGAAATAATCATTGCAAAAATGATTGCTATTACATGATGATTTTAATATTGCTTTAGTTTTTCTCTGAGAAGAAAAATGTACAATTTAGAGTGATACGATAATTGATGTATTGTGCATTTGATTAGGAAACTGAAGCAGCAATGACAAGCATTCACTGCATTTATGTTATAAATATAATGCTCCTGATGGTACATTTGATTGTTTCCAGGGTTGTAAACTGTTATCTGTAGTCCATTTGAACAATGTTGATCAGATTTTTTAAGGTGCTGTTTCAATTTATTAATGACTTGAGGTGTTCACAATCATAAGAACAGTATTGTGCATCCCTGGTTAATGATTTACAATGTCCTTTCTATGTAATCTGTACTGTTCATAAAGTCTAATTTAATTTTTGGACCATGCAGCTCATCCAGTGGACTCTTGTTTCACTGCTTTTTGACAAAGGTATGTTCTTGTGGAAGACTATTGCTATCTGTGTCCCAAAACTTTCTTTGACCTTCTTTATATAGGTCAGTTTAACAAACTAATCTTCTGAATGTAATTTACAGTTTTCAAGTTGATACAAATAATGTGTTCCCTCTTCCTCTACCATTATCAAATCAAGGATACTTTTTATTGATAATGTGAACTTTGTATGTCTTGGTCATTTTCAACTTTTCCTTCTCTCACCTTTCCCCCCCAAGCAGCCAGTATGAAATTGAACATCAGAATTCTGCTTTATACTTATTAAAGATAAAGTACCATTCCTGCATTCACTTTTTGCTCTTGCTTTGGATTCTTGTTTTAAAATAAAACAGATAATCTGTATGACATACAGTTCATGTACTCATACTTTCATTAATGGCATATTGCTAATGTCAGCTTATGGTGATTAGCAAAGGTCAGTGAAATGACCCAAGTTTAGCATTTCATGTTTTCTTGCTTACAAAACTAAGGGCCCTGACGTTTGCTTCTACATAGCACTAGAGGATTATTAACAGTTGCATTCATTTCTAATTGTGCACAGTTGGATTTATGCCTGAGGTAAATCAAAACTTCAGCTGTCCACTTGGAAACTACTGGTGGGAGGACCATTTTAAAAAGATTTCTGGTCAACACTTAGTTTAATATCTAATTCCAGACTTCCCTCATTTATTGAATAAAAGTAGTATTATACAATTTAAAAACTATTTACATATGCAAAATGATAGTTTACCTCCTGAAAAATGAAATTTGCTCAGTATCTCTTTTCTTACCACCTCACTGTTACAGACCTTAGCCATTTCTTTATTCAGCTGAAGTATGTAATCATGACTGCAAAACATTGGAGTGAATCTATGAAACTGAGGAATATGGAACCTCTGTAATATCTATTGAGTGGGCAGTTCTTCTACTGAAGATTATTACACTCTCGTTTATGCGGAATGCATATGTATATGTGTCACAAATTTGTTAATCCTGCTTTCATTAACAATAACTGCTTGGTTTTAGTGTATTACAGTATTTTTCTAATCCTTTTTTAAAGTGGACAGAGTCAGCTGGTTTTGATATAACAAAAGAACAATATAGCATAGGAACAGGCCCTTCATCCCTCCAAGCCTGTGCCTAAACATTTTGCCCTTCCATGCTAAAATTGTTCTCACTTACAGGATCCATTTCTGTCTATTCCCTTCCTAATCATGCATTCATCCAAGTGTTTCTTAACTGCAGCTATTGTGTTTGCTTCCACTGCCGCCTCTGACAGTACGTTCCAGGCACTCCCCACCGTTTGTCTGAAAAACGTGGCTTGCACATCCCTTTTAAACCCCCACCTCCCACACTTTGAACCTGTGTCCCCTATTAATTAAGCCCTGCACCCTGGGAAAAACTCTCCTACTTTCCACTCTATCCATGCCATTCACAATGTTATAAACTTCTATTAGGTCACCCCTCAATCTCCTGCATTCCAGTGAAAACTAATCCAGTCTTTCCAACCTTTCTTAATAGCTGAAGTTTCCCCACATCAGGCAACATCTTGGTTAACATTTTGTGTACCCTCTTCAAAGCATCCACATCCTTCTGGTAATGTGGTCACAAGAATTGTATGCAGTATTCCAAGTGCGACCTAACTAAAGTTCTATAAAGCTGCAGTATAACTTGTTTATCCTTATACTCAGTGCCCTTTTCCAATGAAGGCTTCTTTGCTATCTTATCTGCCTATGTTACCATCTTCAGTAACCTGTGGACCTGCACAGCCAGATCCCTCTGTGTATCGGTCCTCCTATGGGTTCTGCCATTCACTGTATAATTTTCACCTGTACTTGACCTTCCAAGTTACCTCACATTTGTCCGGATCAAACTCCATCTGCCATTTTTCTGCCCATGCCTCCAACTGATTTACATCCTCTGTGCTCTCTGCCAGTCCTCACCACTATCCCCAACTCCACCAAACTTTTTATTGTCTGCAAACTTACTAATTAGACCAGCGACATTTCTTCCAAATCATTAATGTAGATCACGAACAGCAGAGGTCCAAGCACTGATCCCTGTGGAACACCACGAGCCACAGCCCTCCATTCCAAAAAGCATCTTTCCACCACTACCCTCTGTTTCCTGTGACTGAGCCAGTTCTGTATCCATCTTCCAGCTCACCTTGATACCATGTGACTGCAGCTTTTGTACCAGTCGGCCACAAGAGACCTTGTCAAAGATTTTACTGAAGTCCATTTAGACAATACTAACTGCTGTTCCCTCATCAAACGTCTTTGTCACTTCCTCAAAAAACTCAATCAAATTAGTGAGGCACAAAACCATGCTGTTTATTGCTAATAAATCCATTTGCATACAGTTCTTGTTGCTAAGAATCTTTTCCAATAATTTCCCTACCACCAACATGAGGCTTTCAGACCTGTAATTTCCAGGATTATCCCTGTTCTCCTTCTTAAACAACTGGACAACATTGGCTATTCTCCAGCCCTCTGGGACCTCACCTGTGGCCATAGAGGATACAAAGATGTCTGTCAGTGCTCCAGCAATTTGTTCTCTTGTCTCCCTCAATATTTGAAAGAGATCCCATCAGGACCTAGGGACTGATCTACCTTGGGCTCAATGGTTAACACTGCTTTCCCTGTCACACGGGTGCCAGGGACCCAGGTTCAATTCCAACCTCTGTCTGTGTGGAGTTTGCACATTCTCCCCCTGTCTGTGTGGTTTCTGCCGAGTACTCCAATTTCCTCCCACAGTCCAAAGATGTGCAAGTTAGGTGGATTGGCCATGCTAAATTGCCCATAGTGTTCAGGAATGTGTAGGTTAGCTGCATTAGCTACAGGAAATACAGGGTTACAGGAATAGGGTAAGGGGATGGGTCTGGGTCTGGGTGGGATGCTCTTCGGACTTGTTGGTCCAAATGACCTATAACCACACTGTGAGGATTCTATGATTAATACGCTTGAAGATGCACAGCGCCGCTTCCTTTTTAATAGCAGATGGCTTAGAAATTCAATACTCTCTTCCCTGAGATTATCCTCCACCAAATCCTTCTCTTTGGTGAATGCTGACACAAAGTATTCCTTTAGGACTTCACCTACCTCTTCTGGCTCCATACATAGATTCCCTCCTTTGTCCTTGAGTGGGTCAACCCTTTCCCTGACTATATATGTATAAAAAGCCTTGGGATTCTCCTTAATTCTGTTTGCTAAAGACTTTTGATAACCTTTTTTTGCTCTTCTAATTCTTTATTTAAGTTCTTTCCCACTTTCCTTATATACTTCAAGGGTTTTGTCAGTTGCCAGCCTCCTAGACCTTATGTATGCTGATAAATCAACGAATGACAAATGACACAATGGACGTAATTTTATTTTTATAACCGTTGTAATTATAGATTATAATTTTGGATACAATTAGATTATACTGTATTACTACTTGATTTAAGGGCAGAAAATCTAGGAGCTTAAGAGATGGTGTAAGGCCATAAGAAATAGGAACAAGAGTAGGCAGTTCAGCCCTTCGAGCTTGTTCTGCTTTCAATGGGATCATGGCTGAACTGGCTCTCCTGACATCCACTTTCCTGGCCTTTCTCAATCCTCCTACTGATCACGAATCTATCTATCTTAGCCTTAAATATACACATGGATTCTATCCCTACAGCTCTCTGTGGCAAGAAGTTCCAAAGACACTCAACATTATAAGTAATGCTAAAAATAAAGCAATTTTTATCTGACAGTAAACAGCCATTTAAAAAGATGTAGACAGAAATTACTAGGTAGCAGTCACTTGGTAAGGGTGACAACATAAATCTAATAGCCATGTGGCGGTTAAATTGAAATTCAACTAAATTTAAAATTTAACTAATTTATGAATCAGACATAATAAGAGTTGGGAGTTGTGCAAAAATCTGCTTGGAGAAACTAAAAGGATATTAGAAGAGATATGTCTGCAATAGAAAAGTAAATTCTGAGCAGCACAAGAAATGCAATTTTTTTTTATGTTGTTAGTGGATTGCATGTGAAGGGTTGTGAATACTTCATAAGAGATGTGTGTGAATCAGAAAAAGTGTTAAGTGAAGACTCCAGTCAGTCTGGAGAAGTGGAAATGTTAATAAAGTACCAAATTATGTTATATCAGATCAAACTAAATGATTAAATGTTTGCAGGAAGCCTCAACCAGATGACCACCTATTTCATATTCCCAAGGAACAGAAGTAGTTAAGACTTCTAAAAATGTCGCTATAACAATCTTCCAAAAAATGGAGCGAAGAGTGGTCTGCATTTTAAAATAGCTAGCCCGAAGTGTTTCAGGAACTGATTCCGAACATTATACTGGATACTGTTCATGTTTATCTTACAAACAAAAGATCATAGAGACCTTGGTAATTTAAATTAATCTAGATCAGTGATTGGGAAATTCCTCTCACTAGCTCTGGGTTTTTAAACTTGTGACAGTGTCATCAAAAATTAATTCTTCTGTCATCCACCTGCCAATGTCCATTGTGTTGCTCACAGTGCAATACCAACAATATTACTGTAATCTTCAACATGGTACTGTATAAGACCATATTGTATATTTTGGTTTGTACAAATTCTGTGTGATTGAAAAAGAATATTCAAGTTACAGTCTAGAAAAGACATTGAAAAAAGTCCCATCAATCTTCTCTTTCCTGCTCAAACTCACTAGGAAATCTTTTCATTTTGTGCACTTAGTATGCTACTCCCTGGGTGAGTGTACTGAAAAGGTGTGTAATTTCAAGCAATTTATAAAAGCGCAAACTCTGGCTTACCATGGTGAAGATTATGACCTGTCAGAGGACAATTCACATGTGGCCACAACTGTCAGGAAGAGAATTCTTTCATCTGATTTTTCTCCCTTGGGGTTTGCAGAGACAAAAATCAGTGACTGACATGGTTTAGCCAACTATGTTATTTTGTCCTTAACTTTTTCCTTGCATGAAATATTATCAAAGAGAAAGTCAAGTTATCAGTTTTATCTATCACAGCCTGTTCTGAATACTACAGTCTATATAAAACAGTATGAGAAACATTATTTTTTAGTTTTTGTAAGTTTGCTTGCTGAGTTGGGAAGTTCATTTTCAGACTTTTCGTCACCATTCTAGGTAACATAATCAGTGAGCCTCTGGTGTGACCCACTTTGTGTTTGTGTTTCCTTGGTTTGGTGATGTAGGTTCTTGTGGTGATGTCATTTCCTGTTCTTTTTCTCAGAGGGTAGTAAGTAGGGTCCAAATTGATGTGTTTGTTGGTTGAGTTCTGGTTGGAATGCCATGCTTTTAGGAATTCTCGTGCATGTCTCTGTTCGGCTTGCCCTAGGATGGATGTGCTGTCCCAGTCCCAAACACATAAATAGAAAGCGGGTCACTAACAGCAGTGCTTCACAGCAGGCTTACTGAAGATGTTACCGAGAATGGTGACGAAACGTCTGAAAATGAACTTTCCAGCTCAGCAAGCAAACTTATATACAGAACCTCAACCTGAGCCACAAATCTTCTCAAAACTCACTATTGTTTTTTAGTTTACTTTGGGAAAACTGACAATTGTGCACACAAGTTAAATCATTGTTGTTAAACCTCACTATATCAAATGGTATATTTCAGTTCAGTATAAAAATTAAGCTTATCTTCACAAATAGATCAGAGGGAACTAGAAGAGACTTTGTTTTTATTGTGTCTATTTTTGTCAGAAAGTTCAGGTGGTGCTGAAACAAGTACTCTCTCAGCTCAAAGATTTCTTGTGCACCACCCTGATATTTAAATCACCTGACCTGATTTAAATGTGCCAAGTTGGACCTGGCAGCAATCTCTAGAGGTGAGTGCTCACCTCCAACCATCCAAGCTGCCATATTGTTTTCTTCTTCTTGATTTTTTAAATGTTTTTTTCCATTTGTATCTTTTGCAATGCAATATATAGTTAAAAAGTTGTAGGAGCAGAACCTTGTGTGAGACGTAAAATTAAGTGAGCGAGAAGCAAACCTGCATTTCAGTCCCATTCAAGCCAAGATTGCAGATAATTAACACCTCCGCATTCCCTGTGGAAAACCTGCAAAATCAGTCTTGAACTCTGGATAACTGATTACTTGAATCATCCTGAAATGATTGCCTCAGAAAATAGTACTTATGGATTTTACACATTTCCAGCAGCAATTGGGGTCAGTTTTGTAAAACATTGAGTTGACTCTTTTAGAATTTACATTTTCTATTAAAAACTCTTATGAAGTTTTCATCTTTTGTTGATTAAATGCTATCATTGTCATTTGACAAGAAACAAAGAAGCCAGCCAAAGCTACTTTTTTTCTGAAGTGCAACCCTGTGCTGCCTTAGATGTTGCTAGATAGTTGGATTGCTTGGTACTTTCATGATCTATCCAAGTAGAAAAAAATAAATGTATAATTTCACTAATGGGCTCTCAAGCATAAAACTAAAGCTGTCTTTACAGTGTGCATACGTTACTAGTTCATACTACTTCGGTGTTGTGATGTTGACCAACCCCTGTATGTAGAGAAGTATAGAAAATAGAAACAGGAGTAGGTCATTCACCCTTTGAGCTTGCTTCACCAGTCAGTATGATCATGGCTGTATAAGGCTCTGGTCAGAACACATTTGGAATATTATGAGCAGTTTTGGGCTCCATATCTAAGGACGTATGTGATGGTCTTGGAGGGGGTCCAGCAGGGTTTTGAAGACTGATATCAGGGATGAAGGACTTATGAGGAATGGTTGAGGACTCCAGGTTTTATATTCGATGGACTTTAGAAGGATTGAAACTTATAAAATACTGAGATGGTTGGACAGAATGGACATGTAAAAAATGTTTCCACTAGTAGGAGACATCAGCCTCAGAATGAAAGCACAACCCTTTAGGGACTGAGATGAGGAAATTCTCTTCAGCCAGAGGGTGGTAAATCTGTAGAATCCATTGCCACAGCGGGCTGTGGAAGCCGAGTCATTGAGTGTATTGAAGACAGAGGTTAGATAGGTTCTTGATTAGTAAAGGAATCAAAAGTCAGATAGAGAAGGCAGGAGAAGGAGTTGAGAGCCATATCAACCATGAACACAAGGCAGAGCAGACTCAATGGGTTGAATGGCATAATTCTGCTCCTATGTCTTAGGGTCTTAAGAGCAGATGTTCCATTTACCCTGCTCCCACCTTCTCCCCAAACCCTTTGATCCCTTTAACCTGAAGAATTGTATCTAACTCTTTCTTGAAACCATTCAATGTTTTTGCCTCAACCACTTTTTGTGGCAGAGAATTTCACAGGCTTACCACTTTCTGAGTATAGAAATTTATCTTCATCTCTGTCCTAAATGGTCACTCTATATCCTTAGACTGTGATCTCTGGTTCTGGACTCCCTGGTTGTCAGAGAACATCATTCCTATGTCCACTCCTGTCATTCTCTTGGAATTTTATAGATTTCTATGAGATTCCACCTCTAATTCTTCTGAATTCCAGTGAATATCATCCTAACTGAGCCAGTCTCTCTTCTACATTAGTCTTGCCATCCAAGAATTGTTCTGTTACATTCCCTCCATAGTCAGAACATCCTTCCTCAGAAAAGGAGGCAAAAACTGCACAATATACTCCAGTTGTGGTCTCACTATGGTCCTGTTTACAATTACAGCAAATTGTCTTGCTATTAAGGCCAACGTAGCATTTGCCTCCTTCATTGATTGGTGCACAAGGGCTTGCAGTCTTATTGATTCTCCCCCTGTCCCAATCTGTCATCATTCAATAATTATTTGTATTCCTTTTTTTTTGTTTTTGGATAACCTCACATATTTGATCAGCTATGCATTTGCCCACTTGCTCAATGTGTCCAAATCACACTGAAACATCTATGTATTTCCATCACAGTTTATCCTCCCACTCTGCAAATATGGACATATTACATCCAGTTCCATCATCTAACTCATTAATTTATATTATGAATAGATGAAATCCAGGCCCAATCTCTGTAGTTCTCTACTAATCACTGCATGCTGCTCAGAAAAAAAGACCTGTTCATTCTACTCATAGTTTCCCTGTCTGCCAACCAGTTCTCGTTCCATGTTAGCATATTTACTCCACAAATCCCATGTGCTTTAATTTTACATGTTAATCTCATACGTGGGATCTGATACTTGTCTACTATCAGTTACATGTAAGCTTTGTTGAAAAGGCTTTTCTTTTCAGAAGTCCTGCAAGTGCTGAAAAAATTCAGACCTGAATTTTCACCATTAATCCGTACATGTAGAAAATTAACTTCTGTTGGCATTTTTAATGTAAAAGTTACTCCTGTCATTCTAACACTTTTTAAGGGTTTGTAACATTTGTGAAATATAGAAATAGGCCATAATCTTTTAACAGACAACTAAGTGATCTTCGATATTCCCATTTATAACTTCCGCCTCGGAACACTTCAACCCCAGGGCATCAATGTGGACTTCAACAGCTTCCTCATTTCCCCTTCCCCCACCTCATCCTAGTTTCAAACTTCCAGCTCCGCACTGTCCCCTTGACTTGTCCGGACTTGTCCGACCTGCCTAGCTCCTTTTTCACCTATCCACTCCACCCTCTCCTCCCTGACCTATCACCTTCATTTCCTCCCCCACTCACCTATTGTACTCTATGCTACTCTATCCCCACCCCAACCCTCCTCTAGCTTATCTCTCCACGCTTCAGGCTCTCTGCCTTTATTCCTGATGAAGGGCTTTTGCCCGAAACGTCGATTTTGCTGCTCGTCGGATGCTGCCTGAATTGCTGTGCTCTTCCAGCACCACTGATCCAGAATCTGGTTTCCAGCATCTGCAGTCATTGTTTTTACCCCATTTATAATTGTGTCTTCCTCACAGCCAAGTGTGCATATAGTTGGGTTGTTGCTATAATCTGGATTTTGCAATGGTAATGATAATGAAGCTGTTAGTATTGATATTAATTACTCCACTGAAACTGACAACAATGTCTGGAGTCTGCACAGGTGCAAGATAATGTAGAATCCTCGAAGTTGCTGTTGGTAGTTCTATGCTTCTCCAGAGAGTGATATTGAAGCATCCCCAGGGTGCAATCGGGGGAAAATAGTTAAATTTATAAGATTATGCTGGTAGCCTTGCTGTAAGCACTTCGGAAAAAGTAGTACTTTTTTGAAAAACGTCTGACTAGGTTTTACGACGTAGTAACTTCGTCATCACTGCTAAACATCTTCACTAGCTCTAAAACACTGATATTCATCTTCCATGCCATATTGTTGAAAAATGTACGACTCCAAGTTTTCAAAGTTTATTTATTATTAATTTGTTTTCTGTTCTAAATCTAATCTTAACCGGTTTCTTTGCTATCAGAATAAAAATTGCTAAAAAATGAAGGACGTTAAGTATATTTTAATTTCCTGGTTTGTTGTGTATGAATACTTAAATGTGATTAACTGCTTATCGTTTACTGACATCATTGCTGCTTGATGCTTGGAGAACCCCTTGACTTAACGTAAGGCATAAATTGCCACTGAGAAAGGAGATACCTACACCAGAGAAATTGGTGGGGTCTTTGGGGTCACTAGCAAGTGCTGTCGTTTTGTTGCTGACCATGAGATCTGTTTTAGTCAGTACTACTCCATGAGTTGCCATGAAGAAGACTAAGTCTCCTTTCCCTTCTCTGTGAGAAACTTCCTTTTTCATATCCTTGAATGTATCCTGACAGGATGAAATTTGTCGTGACCATGAATCAGTATCCTCCCACTTTAATGTAATGTGTTTGATTACTAAGTCACTAGATGTGGCACTAAGCAGTCGCAGAGCATTCTATCATATGTATCATGCTGCATATCTGCATTGAATTCAAAGATGTACACATTTTCAACTGGAAATTTAAATTAATTTACTTTTGTTCCTTTACCACAAATAAACAGAAACTTCAATCTAGTTATTTCACCCTATTCATGCTCCACATGAGCTTTTTCCATGCCTTTTTACCTAATCACATTTATAAATGCTTCTGTTCCTTTCTCCTTCATGTTTTTATCTAACTTCCCCTTAAATGCATCTGTACTAATCACTGCAACAACCATCCTGTCAAACATTTCCACAGTGTTAAACACCTCTAGCACATAATTCGTTCATTCTGTATTGGGGGAAAAGAGCCTCAGCCTGTTCAATATTTTATATGAGGTATAATCTCTCAGTTTTCGTTTTGTTCCTGAAAATATTCACTGAACTTTCCAGTACCTTTAGATTCCTTTTATAATATAGACCCAGAACTGTTCACAGTATGCCCAAGTACGATTTATGGAAGATTAACTTCCCTGAGATTCTATAACCTGCCCACAAGTTCCACTACTTTTATTTAGTATTCAGTAGTTGCATTGAACTGCATTGCTCTTGTTCGTTAAATATGTATGTGTGCCCTTAATCGTTTTACTCCTTTTCTCCACTTAAACATTTATTTTCTAAGGAGTATGTGGCCTCCTCATTCTTCCTGCCAAATGTGTGATATTATACTTGTCTATTTGAGGGTTATTAGCCAATAACATGCTCACTCTGCAAGTTTGTTACTATCTTCCTTCATTTTGCTGAAATTCTCGTTTATGATATTTAGTATTGTCTACAAACCTTTAAATTGTGCTCCTGATTCCTTAGACTGAACCATTTATGTAAGTGATAAGAAAAACTTATCACCAATCCTTCTAGAACACCACTCCATGTATTTTTGCATTGGATTAACCAACTTTATATTAGCCCGATTCTGTGACTGTTTTGAAACCAGCTTGCTATCCATTCTACTGTTGGTACCTTGACTTTACATGTTCTGATCTTAGGTCATCACTCTTTTGTCTTTTAAACGAATTTTTGAAAATCCAAATAAATTACATCTTCTGCATGAGCCATATGTACTTTTCTGCTGGGATTTCTGTAGAGACTAGTAAATTGGTAGAACCCATAGAATTTAGGGAGAACTAGCCATTTGGATACAGAACTGGCTCGAAGGTAGGAGACCGTTTAATCTGGATAAATGTGAGTGCTGAATTTTGGAAAGTCAAATCAGGGCAGGACTTATACACTTAATGGTAAGGTCCTGGGGAGTGTTGCTGAACGAAGAGACCTTGGAGTGCAGGTTCATAATATCTTGAAAGTGGAGTTGCAAGTAAACAGTAAAAAAAACATTTGGTATGCCTTCCTTTATTGGTAAGTGCGTCGAGTATAAGAGTTGGGAAGTCATTGTTGCAGTTGTGCAGGACACTGGTTAGGCCACTTTTGGAATACTGCGTTCAATTCTGATCTCTCTGCTATAGAAAGGATGTTGTGAAACTTGAAAGAGTTCAGAAATAATTGACAAGGATGTTGCTAGGGTTGGAGGGTTTGAATTATAGGGAGAGGCTGACTAAGCTAGGGTTATTTTCCCTAGAGTGTCATGGACTGAGAGGTGATCCTATAAGTGGTTTATAAAATTATGAGGGGCATGGATGGGGTGAATAGCCAACGTCTTTTCCCAAGGGTAGGAGAGTCCAAAACTAGAGGGCATAGGTTTAAAGTGAGAGCGGAAAGATTTAAAAGAGACCTAAGGGGTAACTTTTTCACGCAAAGTGTGGTGCATGTAAGGAATGAACTGCCAGAGGAAGTAGTGGAGGCTGGTACAATTACAGCATTTAAAATGCACCTGGATGGGTAAATGAATAGGAAGGGTTTATAGGGATACGGGCCAAATTCTGGCAAATGGGACCAGATTAATTTACGATATCTGGTTGGCATGGACAAGTTGCCAAAGGATCTGTTTCCATGCTGCAGTTCTGTGACTCCTTGGCTGTTTAAAAAAGGGCATCCTCATGATGTCAGTGGAAGTAAAATCAATAGGCAAGTTTTAAAACTTCTGCTGGAACAAAATTAACACAATTAAAGCATTAATTTAACAGGGAAGGGATATTTTAAATAATAAGGTATATTTAACTTTAAATACTTGATGCAAAAAATATACTGTTCATGTAGTTACGGCCACTCTTATTCCTCCACACATAAGTGCAGCACAATGAGCACTCCCTTGGCCTTAGCAAGTTTTTTTTTACAGTAATCAAGATTTCTTACTTCCCACTCATTGGATCTTTCCCTTGAGACACTTCTATTGACAGCTGCTTTCTGTCCAAAGCTCCTGGATGTAGTTAATATCAGGAGGGTTCTCGTAGTGCAGTGGCAGTGTCCCTACCTCTGACTGAGGAGACCTGAGTTGCTGCATTGGTGTCACAACACATCTAGATGGATTGATTAAAAAATATCTACAAGCAACCCCCAAGCAGCACATGCCTGTGGAACCTCCTTAACTCAACTTGCAACAATCTTGATGGCAAAGTATTCTCAGAGACTCCCTCCTTTAAACCCTTTAAATGGTCTGGTTGACTGTGACGAAACCACAGCAGCAGCAATAGGCTCCTGATCCATCCACAATTCCTGCTCTCCTCTCTTCAGGACTCTATCCTTTCCAGTTGTACAATACACATAGTAACTCAGTATGTGTTCTTTTCCCAGAGCCTTCCCACTTTTTTTGTTTTCTCCAGGATTTGTTCTTAACTACAGATTCCCATCAGCATACATATCGGTACCTTTCCAGGTTCTGAGACCAGTTCACGTGGGATAGCCAACTTGTAATCTACTTACATTTTTGCTTCAGTCCCATAACAGCTTTGATCATATTTACACTTCTTGGAGAAAGTAGGAATGCAGATGCTGGAGAGTCAGATTCCGAGTGTGGAGTTGGAAAAATACAGCAGGTCCGGCAGCATCTGAGGAGCCGGAGAATCGACATTTCGGGCATAAGCCCTTCATCAGGAGTATTTACACTTCCCAGATGTTAAAGGCTCCTTTTCTTTCATAAGATTCAGTTGTCTATGGAAAAGCTGCTATTTGTTATCTATCCTAAATCGCCCTTGAGCTTATTGTTTTGAAGATGAAGTACCTGAAGAGGGGGATCCTAAACTGCAATTTTTGTCGTTTGAGTTGGAAACAGTTTTTGAGTGATCAGCAGTTCAACAACAACATGCTTGCAGTTTCTCGTAGACAAAATAACTAACTGTGGAGAGGACAAAAAGCTGATGAGGTCAAACTAGACAATGCCAATACAACGCAGGTTATACGTGCAAGTATAAATGTAAATTGATGCACACACATGCTCAAATGTAACTAAACATTAGGCAAACATTCAGCAAGTCTTACAGCTCATATGCATATTTATGTTTATTTTCTCTGAATTAATCAGTGGGATGTACTGATTGATATTACAACTCCCAAGTTCAGATTCAATCTAATGTTATTTAAATACGCCCAGATGTTGAGTCCCAGTTTAGGAATTTTATTAACCGTGTAAAAATAAATGGGAACATAGAGTTATATTTCTTAATCCATCTCTCCATTGATGCTGCCTGTCGTGATGGGTATATTCAACATTTTCTATTTTTATCTTAGACTTCACGCATTCATAGAATTATGTTTATGTACTAACTAGACAGTGTTGGTATTGTGTTTTTTCCTCACACCTTAATTATAATTTTCTGATTTTGTTTTTGATTAAGCTGTTTCTTTATAAAGTTTTACTTCATCTCTTCTGACCTTTCGTAGATAGTGAAAGCTGTGCCTCTGATTAACCATCCTCCTTCATTTCTCTGACTATATCTAATCCTTCAGTCTCTAAATTTAAATTTTTGAAAGAAATCTTTAACATACTTTTTGATCACTTCATTGTATCTTAAGCTTTTTATAATCAGTTATAATACTAAAGAGAAATAACTAATTGGTATGAAATGTTCTTACCTTTAGGATAGCAAAGAATGTTACATATCCAATCTTAATAAAAAGACAACTATTGTTTTAAGCGCTGAGAACACAAGCCTTTCCCACACACTCTAATTCCAGTTAACATGCTGCAAAACTTGTTGAGGCTTTTGTCAGCCATTTTTGCTGTACTATCATTTGCAGCCCTAACAAAATGGTAACAGTTGTTTCAAATCATTGTTTCCATTGCTTTATATGGTGCCTAATTCACCAGTGCCATAAACTATAATGATATCTGAAAGATTTTCTTTCCCACAAAAGAAAATAATTGAGAATTCATCATCACCCACTGGGCAAAATGTTGATTTGCATATTTCAAATTTTATGAATAGATGTGCTATCCTTTAAAGCACAGCAGGTCAGACAACATCTGAGGAGCAGGAGAGTCGACATTTCGGGCGTGAGCCCTTCATTAGGAATGTGGGCCTTATGCCAGAAATGTTAATTCTCCTATTCCTCGGATGCTGCGTGACCTACTGTGCTTTTTCAAATCACACCTCTAGATTCTGATCTCCAGCGTCTGCAGTCCATGTGTTCTCCCTGTCTGCTACATTATCCCATCTGATCGTTACTGCAGTATTTAATGCAATTGACTACAATGCTCATCTATAGTGCCTCTCCTGCATTCCCATTTCAATGGAATTTGTTTTGTTCCCATTGTATCTAACTCATCATAACCAGAAAACACTCAAAGATCCATAGGTCATCCAAAGATCCAATGACTGCAGATGCGAGAAACCAGATTCTGGATTAGTGGTGCTGGAAGAGCACAGCAGTTCAGGCAGCATCCGAGGAGCAGTAAAATCGACGTTTCGGGCAAAAGCCCTTTGGGCTTTTGCCTGAAACATCGATTTTACTGCTCCTCGGATGCTGCCTGAACTGCTGTGTTCTTCCAGCACCACTAATCCAGACTCAAAGATCCATGCCTTATAAAAGATTAGCTTCTACATATATGCTGAAGGCACTCAGCTTAATCTTAACACTACCTCTCTGAACTCTTCTACCTTTCTGTTGTTAAACTGATAGTCTAGCCTCCTGTCTTGGATGTATGCAGTTTTCTCTCACTAAACATCTGAAAGACCAAAACCATTATTCTCAGCTCCTGCCACAAACTTTGCATCCTGGCCACTGACTCTAGCCCACTTCGTTGCTATATAAATGCAAATTGTTATTGGCTATGGCCTTCATCAGACTGTAAAAGACAAAGCAATCAGTGTTGGATACTGCAGTTACACCAGTGATTTGTTAAATCTTTCATTGACTTGGCAGAGCTTCAGGTTCTTCATGAGAGTAGATGAAAGCCAGTTTTCTTGGGGCTTTGTGTTTGCCATTTACAAAGGCAATCACACCAAATGCAAGTGTATTGAACGTTCTAGTTATTGATTTTCCACTTACAGACCCGTTAAGTGGACTGATAATTGCAGCTTTGAATTCTTCACAACTTATTCTAACCTTCATGACACTTTCTAAGCTCATGCATAAAATAGAATTCCTACAGTTAGCCCTATTTTCTGTTGCAGATTATACTAAATCCTCTCAGTCCTTGTGCTCAATCTTATAAGGAAGGATATAGGCCACATTGTAACTAAACGACGGGTTTAATGTTTGCTCTCCTCTTGAAAGTCAACCACCAGAGTCAAATACAGGAGGTGTTCTGCTACAGCCAGTGCTGGGATCCACGGAGGCTTAATCCCAGTAGTTTTCAACTAAGTGACTGCCACTGAAAATGCCACTAAGTATGGCAGTCCACCCATGGATACCCGCCCAGACAGAGGCTCAATACCACCATCAGTGGCCAAAGCTGAGCCTTCAACCATAAGAAAAAGGGATGAGGTGTCCTCTAAAAGCGGTAAGTTAAGTTGGTGAAAACCCCCAGAACTTTTCTGCCTCTCTGTTTTCCCCGCAGGGCTGGTCAAATTATAGCCAATGTTTCAAAGTGGGTGTAAATAGTATAGTAAAATGACTGAATTGGATCAGATCATCAAGGCAACTCTGTCACGTTTTAGCCTTAGCGACTTAATTTGTTGTATTCAATTCGAAACATTCTAGATTCTCTTCCACAAAAGACAGTTGATTCCAGATCAGTTGTTAATTTTCAATCTGAGTTAGCTAATTTTTTGTTAAATAAGGGTATGAAAGGATATGGGCCAAAGGCAAGAATATGGAGTCACAAATCAGACATGATCTCATTGAATGACAGAACAGACTAGAGGGGCTGAATGGCCTACATCTGCTCCCAGGAGAATGTGAGGACTGCAGATGCTGGAGAAGTCAGAGTTGAGAAGAGTGGTGCTGGAAAAGCACAGTAGGTCAGGCAGCATCCAAGGAGCAGGAGAGTCAACGCTTCAGGCATACACCCTTCATTCCTGATCAAGGGCTTATGCCTGAAATGTCAAGTGTCCTGCTCCTTGGATGCTGCCTAACCTGCTATGCTTTTCCAGTGCCGCCCTCCTTGACTCTACACCTACTCCTATGTTCCTATAGTTGATCTTTGAGATGAATAACACAGGGCTGAATTATGAAGGTATCTGTATTAGATCTCCCACTCAAGACAGCTACAGTCATATCATAATGAAGTATTTGGAGAATTTAAATCTTGGGGGCATAATCCACAGAGCTTCACGGTTTACTGAGTCAAGTTGTATTGATCAGAATGAATGGAGTGAAGAATTCCTGGTGGTGTTCTCAATATTTTTCTTGGCGTTTTTGAGCAACAATTATCTCTGTTGAAAATTTGCCTGGAACACTGACACATGGTGTTATTGGGAAGATTTCCTCAATAACAAGAATTAGATGGTTCAGGATAATGTGTGTCAGTATTTTTCCTGTGATGGTTAAACAGAAGGTACCTTGATAGTTTCCACAGCATGATTTATCTCCCCTCTTGAAAATAGCTGCAGTTGTTACATTCCTGAAGTTGTAAGTTGTTGGGGAGAATTGTGGAGGAGAGAGAGATTTTTCTTCAGAAATCTGCAGGTGTGTGCATGGAGTCATGCTCTAAGAAGAAGCCTATCAGCTTTGGAGACCTCAGCTGGAATGCCATCATACTGCATGGTTGTTGTTATTTTTATGAATGTTATTGCCTATTGCAGCTGTGTAATCATTGTGGTTCACCTATGAGTTCTACCATAGGGTACAGAGGATGGCCTGGAAACAGTCATCTACAATTATGAATTCTCAAGACAGTAGCAGTGGCAGCAAATGTCAGTGAAGCCAACACCACCTGCAAGAATTTTAAAAGTCACGGTTGAGGAATTGATCAGAATATTCTCCCCCGCACTTAGCATGGCATTTTCATGCAAGTGCCATCCTCTAAGCAAGGAAGAGTTTGTCTATTTTATCTTGGCCCATAGACCTGATGGTGATGATGGTCACTATATTGTTGGATCTCTTGATCTTTTTATTTTCACTGCATTTATCTTCTTGATTTGTCTTTGAGTGCAGCCATGAGCTGTAGGAATGCTGCTTTATTGACTTGTGACTTTGGGATACTCTGCCAGGCAATGAAGGTTACCGGTTTTTATTTCAGGTGATCACATATTTCAGTGCAGTTTTCGTTGAACCAGTCTTAGTGATGACTATGCTTGAACCTAATGGTTTGAACCTTGGAATCTAAATACAGTTGCCTTCAGTCAATCAAGTAGGCTTCTACCAGGTTCGTTTGATGCTAAGCCAATGCAGTATCCTTTCTGAAGTCTGAGCTATGTTGTGCATAATTTACTTGCACTTGTAAATGCCACACATCCTGTGATGAGATCCAAGATCCTTTGTCTATAGTACTTTCAATTTTAATAGTTTAAAATGGTTTAAATGCTTTCCAAAGTGTGTCTCCATTTTGTTATTGTCATCTGCTGTTCTTATGGCCAAAGTATAAGGATAAGCATTTTACGCTTAATTTACTCCTAAACTGAATAAGGTTTACAGCATTAATTGACAAATCTTCACAGATTCATTGTGTACACAATACGCAAGCATTTTACAGCAACACTTAGAATACAGCTGAGGACAGCTGAGAAGATCATCAGGGTCTCTCTTCCCTCCATTACAGATACTTACTCCACATGCTGCATCCAAAAGGCTAAGAGCATTATGGAAGATCCCACTCACTCAAACTCTTCTCCCATCTGGCAGAAGATACCAGAGCATACGGTTTCTCATGGCCAGACTGTGCAACAGTTTCTTCCCCCAAGCCATCAGGCTCCTCAACACAGTATAATCGGACTCTTTCCAATCTGAAATTCTTTCGTATGGCTGCTATAAAAATGTCTATAATCCATCATTCTTCTGTTACACTGTAACTTGCGTGTGTTTTGCACCTCTTATACACTTTATGCCATATATTATTGTGTAGTTTGTGCTAACACCCTCAGTACTGGAGGAACGCTGTCTCGCTTTTGCTGTATATGGTAGAAATGACAAATAAAATCTTCTCTACTCTACAACCTCGTTAGTATTAGGTGAAGAATCTAAAACCTGTTACAGTTTAGAATTGACATTTTATGCTGATTAGACTTGAATCAGCTATCTTTTCTTCCATTTTATTAAACCTCCCTTTTTCAACACTTATGCATGTCACTTTGCATGTCTGATGGTTACACGTGGAACTTTCATTCAACACTGAAAAGCTTGTGCTGTCCTTGCAGCTGTGGATTTGCGCTCCCTAACCTGCAACCCCCAAATGTTGACTGAATAGAGGAAACCCCTCTGTCTGCATTTTGTATCATCTTCAGATTTCATAAGCTATTTTCTCATGGTGAGTGCTCCAATTGCTTTATCATATCCATTCCAATATTCTCTCTCTAACTGATCAGCTAATTAAATGATCAGTTTTGACTTATTGTCTAAGTTGATTATTACTTTGAGATTGGTCTTAATTCAACAGTTCAATGGCCATTTCATTTGTATTAAACATTCATGTCGGGAAAATAAAGCAAGCTGTTTGGTGATTGCACTTTTAATCTTCAGGCAATCTCAATTAACAGGCAAACGTTAAACTGCAGTATGGAGGAAAAACTGATTAACCCGATCCTTACCTCTCACTTTGTATTAAATTGCATCTATTGTTGTTTCTCAAATTTTAAAAATTGCCTCAATCTCTGTCTATGTCATCCACTTAATATCCTTCTTAAATGGCTATACAATAGATTAGAATTCTTGATTTTTCAAAAGGAATGGTCATGACAATTAGTTACCTTTCTATAACACCTGTGTGACCTTCCAATGAAAATTTCAGTGATCATAGAAACATAGATTCCCTATAGTATAGAAGCAGACCATCTGGCCTATCGAGTCTGCACCGACCCACTGAAGAGCCTCCTAGCCAGACTCACCACCCTACCTTATCCCTGTAACCCTACATTTCCCATGGCTAATCCACCTCACCTGCACATTCCTGAACATTGTGGGCAATTTAACATGGTCAATCCACCTAGCCAACGCATCTTTGGACTGTGGGAGGAAACCGGAGCACCTGGAGGAAACCCACGCCGACACAAGGCTCGTGTGCAAACTCCACACAGACAGTCTCATGGGGGTAGAATTGAACCTGGATCTCTGGCGCTGACAGGCACCAGTGCTAACCACTGAGGCACCGTGCCGCTCCCATGGGCCAAGTTTATGTGGTTTCAATTCACATTTTTAGTGCACTTCCTCAATCAGGGACTCTGTTCTACTTAACTGTTTCCTAATTCTTCTTATCTGTTTCCTAATTCTTCTGGATCTGTCCTGTGCCATTTGTCCTGCTACCATCCTCAAACTAAATGCTGTAATATTGCCTCCCCTAACTTATTCTACCACACCATTCACACAATGAAGATTCTGACAAGCACACCTCTGCCAGATTTGTGTATACTGCTGATCTCAGCACAGAGTTCAAACCTAAAATGAGCTCTGGTCACCATTTGCCCTGAATATTTGGAGTGGAATATGAACCTTGCCCATTTAGAGCCAAATGCTCAGACCTCAAAGTTTGATAATGGTTTTCTGCTAGTTCTATCCTTTGGGCACTCTCCGCTACAGAACCATTGATCACTTCTGTTACTCAAATACAAGAATGCAATTGGATTATTTGAATATCACTATTCTTCACAAAATCAAAGGAGAGTTAAGGACAAGTTGAAATGTCTTTGTGATGATGGAGGTGGTGAGATTATTTTTGATAAATTTGTAATGTCTTTGTTCACAAATTGCCCATCTATATACAGTGTTACTCAGTAAGGACAGGGGAAAGAATTACATTTTTCTGTAAAAGCAGATCTGTTTGGTGCAAAGACACTGAGAGGTTTGCAGGGAGTTAGAGTGAGATTTCTAGAAGGCTTTGATTAGCAGGGTTTGGAAGAAAGAAAGTAGCCAACTTAAAGAAAAAGCAGGAAGGATCCTGAAATACTTGAAATTGAGAAACCGGATTGATAATAACAGAACTTGAAAATGATCCAGAAAATAATTAAATAAGGAATATGATGAATTCTAGCTGATTAGGATAATGGGAACGTTTTCAGGTTTTGTTTGCCAGGATTGATTAGACCCAAGGTTGATCCCAGCATCAGTTAATGGACACGAGAGTGGAAGGGCTTCTTTGAAAGGGTGAAACCTATACCCCATTAACAGAGATGTTGACCTTAGGATAAGAAATTACCTGTACTTAATAAAGGTGGGCAAATTTAAAAATCAGACAACACCAGGTTATGGTTCAACAGGTTTATTTAGAAGCACTAGCTTTTGGGCTTGGTGTTGTGTGATTTTTAACTTTCTCCACCCCAGTCCAACACCGGCTCCTGCACATTAAAATAAAAAGTGAGCTTCAAAGCTCTCGTGGCACTATTCAAAAAGAGGATATTTCTTAAAGTCCTTGAACATACTTCTTTCTCATCCACCAGCACCAAAAAGAGTCATCCATTTATTTGTCTCATTGCTATTGGTGAGATCTTATTGTGCATAATGTGGTTGCAGCTCTAGTCTACATAAAAGATAAACCTCTCCAAGTAAATTGTCCTGTATTTCCAATGGAAGTAATTTGTGACTGCTGAGGCACTATACAAATGTAAGTCCTTTCATCATGTAGGAACCTGTAATCTACCACTGCATAATAACACCTCATAGAAACAATACTGTACATTATCCATGCTCTGCTCCCATTCAGTAACAGCAATTAACTTGCTTTTTGCTTATGATAGGGTATTCCTTGCAAAATAGAAGAAATGAATAATATTTTTTTTTCAAAAAGCTGGATGAATAACTGAGCATTTTACTGTTAGTTAGAATATTTAATTGAGTACATTGAGAAAGAAACTAATTTTCCTGAGTACTTGTAAATCTGGAGATGATTGATCAGAGCATGTATCAAAATTAACTCTTTTCTTTCTCCCATCAGAAATGTGTCTTTTGTAGAAAGAGAGTTAAGAAGACTTTGGGTGCTTGCATTCAGTGTTCATATGGACGTTGCCCAACATCCTTTCATGTAACTTGTGCCCATGCAGCTGGAGTCATAATGGAACCAGATGACTGGCCATATGTAGTCCTTATCACATGCTTCAGACACAAGACAAATCTCAGCGTAGTAAGTATTTCACTCAGTTGCAATTGCTGTTGCCCTAGAGTTCATGTTAACATATTTTGAATTTGTAAGTTCCATGTTCAGACACTCTGGCATTATTTTTTTGCACTACTTTGCCTAATCTTATTGAGCAACTTCTCTGAGTGGATGAAGGGAAATCATTTAAAGAAAATTGAAATCCATTTATTTACAATATACTGTATGGGTAGCTTGTGAGACTCGTGTACAATATTATGACTGCACGTGTTTTTCACATCTTTTTCTAATTTCCTGAAGGAAGTAAAATCTTATTTTTATTAGCAGGTCACTGACGTATTTACAAATGTGGATTAACATTTAGATTCTGGTAGCGAATTATACTTGCTCTGAAGTATTGATCAACAATGTTTGTTTTAGAACTAAATGAACTGCTATTGGACTGAACACAAGATGCTTCACAGTACCTAATGAGTTTAATTTCGTACAACACATTTACTTTAGTTTTTATCCTTGGTTAAAGATAGTGCAATTGTTCAGTTTAACCGCAGAATAAATTAACTGTTTATTGAGATTTTTGCCTTGTATTTGAATGAGTTTTTGTTTAGTTCATTTGTGGGATGTGGGCATTGTTAGCTGGCCAGCATTTATTACTCATCTGTAGTTGTCCTGGAAGAGACTTTGTAGCAATTGGTACAACTGAGTGGCTTCAGAGGGTATTTGAGAGTCAACCACATTGTTTGGGTGTGGACTCTCGTGTAAGCCAGACCAGGTGAGGATGGCAGATTTCTTTCCCTGAAGGATATTAGTAAACCAGATGGGTTTTTCTGACAATTGACAGAGGTTTCATTGTCATTTATAAATTCTTAATGCCATATTTTTATCAATAATTCAAATTCCATCATCTGCCACGGCAGGATTTGAACCCAGGTCCCCAGAACTTTACTTGAGTTTCTGGATTAATACTCTAGCAATAATACCACGAGGCCGTCGCTTCCCTACCTACTTTTCTTTATAAACAATTAACTGGCCCACGTACCACTGTTCTATGGTTTTTAATGGAAAATAATTGAACTATACTTTGCAGAAGTCTAAAATAAAAGTTGCAATACTTACATTATTATACCTCTATCATGTTATGTTCCTTTTCAGAAAACTCTGTTCCGTAAATAATTCTTCAAGTGAAATTTTTATTTTGATTTTTTTTCCTCAAAAAAGAAAAGCAAAACTTTATTTCAAGACTTAACAGTTGGGCAGACAGTCATCTCTAAACACAAGAATGGACGATACTATAGTTGCAGAGTGACTGGGATTTCATCGCAGACCTTCTATCAAGTTATATTTGATGATGGTTCCTTCAGTGATGATCTGTACCCAGAAGATATTGCTGTGAGTATTTTGCTTCTGTTCAGTCTGCAAAAGCAAACAATTTTAATGGCCCCTCTTCAAACCAGGATGGACATCAAAATTAGTGTCATTAGTTAAGTACAATGTTGTAGCTTTTTCCAGTCTGTTTCCTGAATGAAATAAATATTTGGGCTTATCAACCTCACAAATGTGGATTAACATTTACGTTATGGTAGCAAATTATATTTGCTCTGAAATATTGATCAACAGTGTTGGCTTTAGAACTGAGTGAACTGATATTAGACTGAATACAAGATATTTCACAGAACCTGCTGAGCTTATTTTCATGCAACGCGTTTACTTTAGTTTTTATCCTTGTATAAAGCTTGTTTTATTAAAAAAAAAGGTTGCCTTGAAGCACAATGGAACAAAGAGCTGAGAGGGAACACTGAAGTGAGCAGAGACTACATGACTAGAGAAAGCATGGATTTGACACATGAACACTTGTAATTGGTCCCTGTAGGGTAATCAGTTATGTGATTATGACAAATCTGTTAGCTATATCCAATATAACAGTTTTTATTTGCATTCTTTCATGGGATCTGATTTCTGGCAAAACCCGCAGTTGTTACTCATCCTTTATTGCCCCGAAGAAGATATTAATGAGCTGCCTTCATGAATTAGGGCTGTCCATCTACTATATGTACCCCTCCATTGCTGTTAGGAAGGGAATTCTAGTTACAGTGAAGTATCATTGCTATAATTCCAAATCAGACTGCTGTGTGCCTTGGAGGACAATCTGCAGGTGTGATAAGTCCATTGGAAATAGGAGCATGAATAGACTGTTGGGCCCTTCAAACCTGCTCTGCTATTCAGTAGGCTGATCTAACATTCCACTCTCTGTATTTTCCTCATAACATTTTATTTCTAGACTAATTAAGATGTCCTCATGTCTCTGCTGCCCTTGTCTTTCTAGATGATGGAGGTCATGGGTTTGGAAGGTTTTGTCGAAGGAGTCTTGGTTCGATGCTGTAGTGCATCTTGTATCTAGTATGCATTGCTGCCCAATATTGAGTAGAGTGAATAATTAATGTGGTGGGTGGAGTCATAGAGTCATACAGCAGAGAAGCAGAACTTTCGGTCTAACTCGTCCATGTCAACCAGATATCGTAAACTAATCTAGTCCCATTTGCCATTATTTGGCCCATATCCCTCGAAACCCTTCCTATTCACGTATCCAGCCAAATGCCTTTTAAATGTTGTAATTGTACCAGCCTCCACCATTTTCTTTGGCAGCTCATCCCATACACGTACCACGCTCTGTGTGAAAATGTTGTTCCCTAAGTCCCTTTAAATCCTTCCCCTCTTAATTTAAATCTATGCCCTCTGGTTTTGAATTCCCCTACGTTGGGGGGGGGGGGGGGTGGAGAGAAGCCTTGGCCATTCACCCTATTCATGCCCCTCATGATTTTCTAAACTTATATAAGGTCGCCCCTCAGCCTCCTACGCTCCAGGAAAATAGCCCCAGCTTATTCAGCCCAAACCCTTCAACTCTGGCAACAGCCTTGCAAATCTTTTCTGAACCATTGGCAACATTCTTCCTACAGCACGGAGGTCAGATTTGCACATAGTATTCCAAAAGTGGCCTAACCAATGTCCAGTACGTGACCTCCCAACTCCTGTACTCAATGCACTGGCCGATAAAGGCAGTTTAATTCAGCGTTACCTCATTGTCTGACTTACATTTGTCTGTCTTTTCAAGTTAATGTTTTTGATTCAGAACCATCCTCATCTGCCTTTCCATTTTCACTGCAATGTAGGAATCTCCCACCCCTCTCCCCAACTAAATTAAAGGCTTCTGAAATAGAATTAGCAAAACTCTCCACCAAGTTCAGCTGAAGCCCATCTCTTTTGAACAGGACTTTCTGCCTCAGAAGAGATCCTGATAATCCAAAAATCTGCATTCTTCCTCATTACGCCGTATCTTCAGCCATTTATCTGCTCTCACTGGAACGTGACACTGGAATACACCTTCGAAGATCTGCTTTTTAACCTTCTACCTAACCTCCTAGATTCAATATGTGGATGTACCTACTACAGAAGGTGCAAAACTTGACCTATTCTTGGGAAATAAGGCAGGGCAGGTGACTGAGGTGTCAGTGGGGGAGCACTTTGGGGCCAGCGACCATAATTCTCTTAGTTTTAAAATAGTGATGGAAAAGGATAGATCAGATCTAAATGTTGAAGTTCTAAATTGGAGGAAGACTAACTTTGATGGTATTAAGCAAGAACTTTCAAAAGCTGATTGGAGGCAGATGTTCGCAGGTTAATGGACGGCTAGAAAATGGGAAGCTTTTAGAAATGAGATAACGAGAATCCAGAAAAAGTATATTCCTGTCAGGGTGAAAGGAAAGGCTGGTAGGTGTAGGGAATGCTGGATGACTAAAGAAATTGAGGGTTGGGTTAAGAAAAAGAAGGGAGCATATGTAAGGATAGATAGAGTGAATCCTTTGAAGAGTAGGCGTATACTTAAGAGTGAAATCAGGAGGGCATAAAGGGGACATGAGATAGCTTTGGCAAATAGAATTAAGGAGAATCCAAAGGGTTTTTGCAAATACATTAAGGACAGAAGGGTAACTAGGGAGAGAATAGGGCCCCTCAAAGATCAGAAGGGTGGACTTTGTGTGGAGCCACAGAAAATGGGGGAGATACTAAATGAGTATTTTGCATCAGTATTTACTGTGGAAAGGATATGGAAGATATAGACTGTAGTGAAATAGATGGTGACATCTTGCAAAATGTCCAGATTACAGAGGAGGAGGTGCTGGATGTCTTGAAACGGGTAAAGGTGGATAAATCCCCAGGACCTGATCAGGTGTACCCGAGAACTCTGTGGGAAGCTAGAGAAGTGATTGCTGGGCCTCTTGCTGAGATATTTGTATCATCGATAGTCACAGGTGAGGTGCCGAAAGACTGGAGGTTGGCAAATGTGGTGCCACTGTTTAAGAAGGGTGGTAAGGACAAGCCAGGGAACTACAGACCGGTGAGCCTGACCTCGCTTGTGGGCAAGTTGTGAGAGGGAATTCTGAGGGACAGGATGTTCATGTAGTTGGAAAGGCAAGGACTGATTAGAGATGGTCAACATGGCTTTGTGCATGGGAAATCATGTCTAACAAACTTGATTGAGTTTTTTAAAGAAGTAACAAAGTTGATTGAAGAGGGCAGAGCAGTAGATGTGATCTATATGGACTTCAGTAAGGCGTTCGACAAGGTTTCCCATGGGAAACTGAGTAACAAGGTAAGATCTCATGGAATACAATGAGAACTAACCATTTGGATACAGAACTGGCTCAAATGTAGAAGCTAGAGGGTGATGGTGGAGGGTTGTTTTTCAGACTGGAGACCTGTGACCAGTGGAGTGCCACAAGGATCGGTGCTGGGCCCTCTACTTTTTGTCATTTATATAAATGATTTGGATGTGAGCATAAGAGGTACAGTTAGTAAGTTTGCAGATGACGCCAAAATTGGAGGTGTAGTGGACAGCCAAGAGGGTTACCTCAGATTACAACAGGATCTGGACCAGATGGGCCAATGGGCTGAGAAGTGGCAGATGGAGTTTAATTCAGATAAATGCGAGGTGCTGCATTTTGGGAAAGCAAATCTTAGCAGGACTTATACACTTGATGGTAAGGTCCTAGAGAGTGTTGCTGAACAAAGAGACCTTGGAGTGCAGGTTCATAGCTCCTTGAAAGTGGAGTCGCAGATATATAGGATAATGAAGAAGGCGTTTGGTATGCTTTCCTTTATTGGTCAGAGTATTGAGTACAGGAGTTGGGAGGTCATGTTGTGGCTGTACAGGACATTAGTTAGGCCACTGTTGGAATATTGCGTGCAATTCTGGTCTCCTTCCTGTCGGAAAGAAGTTGTGAAACTTGAAGGGGTTCAGAAAAGATTTACAAGGATGTTGCTAGGGTTGGAGAATTTGAGCTATAGGGAGAGGTTGAGTAGGCTGGAGCTGTTTTCCCTGGAGCGTCGGAGGCTGAGGGGTGCCCTTATAGAGGTTTATAAAATTATGAGGGACATGGATAGGATAAATAGGCAAAGTCTTTTCCCTGAGGTCGGGGAGTCCAGAACTAGAGGGCATAGGTTTAGGGTGAGAGGGGAAAGATATAAAAGAGACCTAAGGATCAACGTTTTCATGCAGAGGGTGATACGTGTATGGAATGAGCTGCCAGAGGAAGTGGTGGAGGCTGGTTCAATTGCAACAGTTAAGAAGCATTTGGATGGGTATATGAATAAGAAGGGTTTGGAGGGTTATTGGGCTGGTTGCTGGCAGGTGGGACTAGGTTGTGTTGGGATATCTGATCGGCATGGACTGGTTAGACCGAAGGGTCTGTTTCCATGCTGTACATCTCGATGATTCAATGACTCTATTCATTCTACAGAATTTATTGTGTTGATCTAGTGGGCTAATCAAGGAGGCTGTTTTTACCTGCATGATGGTATTGGAGTGCACTCATCCAAGCAAGTGAAGGATATTCCATCACAGTCCTGACTTGTCCTTGTAGATGGTGAATAGTTTTGTAGCCACTGTGTTTATACAGCTAATCCATTTATGTTTGTGGTCAAAATGATACTCATGGTGTTGACAGTGAGGTCAGTGATCATGCTTTTGAATGTCAAGGGAAGATGTTGAGATTCTCTTCTTTGGAGATGATCATTGACTGCACTGATTGACCAAGCACAAGCCTAAATGTTGTCCAGATCTTTCTGTTTGCAGGAATGTAATATTTCATTCTCTGGTCAGTTGTGAATGGAACTGACCAATGTGCAATAATTAGTGAACAACTCACATCTGACATTGTGATGAAAGGAAGATGAATGATGGAGCAGCTGGAGATGTATGGGCCGAGGACAATCTGCAACCTTTGCGATGATGTACTGGGGCTGAAAATGAGTTATCTTCAACACCCATAACCATATTCTTTTTGTTCTCAGAACAATTGAATTTATTGGCCTTGCTTAAAGGAGAAAGCAAATGCTGAGAAATTGCTTTCTCAGAAGCATCTCCCTCTGCCCATCAGGTACAGTTGTAAGACAAACTTGTTTAAAATGTTCTGTGCTGTGGATGTGGCTCTTTTAATTGTTTCAGTTGCACAGAACCCATATACTTTGTACTGAGAATCAAAGTTAGTTGTCATCAGCAAGTTGCTCTACAGAGTTCCATCAAACAGGATTGAGATGGTAGTTGTGTTGAAAAATGTGATGCTGGAAAAACACCAGCAGGCCAGGCAGCATCCGAGGAGCAGGAGAATCGACGTTTCGGGCATAAGCCCTTCTTCAGGAATGAGGCTGGTGTGCCAAGCGGGCTGAGATAAAAGGTAGGGGGGAGGGAATTTGGGGGGGGGGGATGCTGGGAATACAATAGGTGGAAGAAGGTGAGGGTGATAGGCCGGAGAGGGGGTGGGAGCGGAGAGGTCAGGAAGAAGATTGCAGGTCAAGAGGGCAGTGCTGATCCGGGGTTTGAGACTGAGATAAGATGGGGGGAGGGGAAATGAGGAAGCTGGAGAAATCTACATTCATCCCGTGTGGTTGGAGGGTTCCTAGGCGGAAGATGAAGCGCTCTTCCTCCAGGCGTCGTGTGGCCAGGGTCTGGCGATGGAGGAGTCCAAGGACCTGCATGTCCTTGGCGGAGTGGGAGGGGGAGTTAAAGTGTTCAGCCACGGGGCGGTTGGGTTGGTTGGTGCGGGTGTCCCAGAGGTGTTCCCTGAAATGTTCCGCAAGTAGGCGGCCTGTCTCCCCAATGTAGAGGAGACCACATCGGATGCAATGGATACAGTAAATGATGTGTGTGGAGATGCAGGTGAATTTGCAACGGATATGGAAGGATCCACTGAGGCCTTAGAGGGAGATGAGGGGGGAGGCCTACTCCCCCTCCCACTACGCCAAGGCCATGCAGGTCCTTGGCCTCCTCCATTGCCAGACCCTGACTACACGACGTCTGGAGGAAGAGTGCCTCATCTTCCGCCTAGGAACCCTCCAACCTCACGGGATGAATGTAAATTTCTCCAGCTTCCTCATTTCCCCTCCCCCCACCACCTTATCTCATTCCCAACCCCCGGACTTGCACCGCTCTCTTGACCTGCAATCTTCTTCCCGACCTCTCCGCCCCCACCCCCTCTCCGGCCTATCACCCTCACCCTCACCTCCTTCCAACTATCGTATTCCCAGCGCCCCTCCCCCAAATTCCCTCCCCCCTATCTTTTATCTCAGCCCGCTTGGCACACCAGCCTCATTCCTGAAGAAGGGCTTATGCCCAAAATGTCGATTCTCCTGCTCCTCGGATGCTTCCTGGCCTGCTGTGTTTTTCCAGCATCATATTTTTCAACTCTGATCTCCAGCATCTGCAGTCCTCACTTTCTCCTTGAGATGGTACTTGGACATATGCAAGCTGAGAAAAATTAGCATCATCTGGATCCTGCTGTGTTATAGCAAGTGTTTAAATAAAGAGAGAAATAAGACCAATGGATATACCTCCCTTGAGATAATTGTTAACTAGTCTTCACCATTTGATAAATACTTTGATAGTTCCTAATTTCTTTTAAAGACAATCATCTGCAATATTTATTAAATACTTTGATAGTTCCTAATTTCTTTTAAAGACAATCATCTGCAATAAGTTACATAAAACTGAGCTGATATAGCATGGACGATTGCTAGATTTACTGACTGTACTTTTTACTCAAAGGATTTTAGTATTAAAAAAGCCATTTTTCATCAGGTATTAACATTACCGACAGCATTCATTGCCCATCCTTTATGCCATTGTGCAGGTTGTGGTCAACAGGCCTCAGTACTGCTGCAGTCCATAGTGTGTGGCTATGCCTACAGTCTCTTAGATGCATCTCTGAAGGAAAGACTGTATAGTTCCAAGTCAGGGTGGCCGAGTGACTGGAAGAGAATCCTGCAATTGGTGGTGTTCCCATGTATTTGTTGCACTTACTCTTCTAGGTAGTAGAGATTGGAAAAATTCTTCAGTGCACCTTGTAAATGGTAAGTGCTTCACCATTGTGGTAGAAGGAATGTAAGTTTTAAGATGGAGAATGCCAATCAAGCAGGTAGCTCTGCATTAAGCTTCATAAGTGTTGTTAGATTTGCACTCATCCAGGCAACTGCTGAGCATTGTGATGTTTCCATTTGTGCTTTGTAGATAGTGGGCAGGTTTGGGGGGGTAAATAATTCTCCAGAAAATTCCTATCACTTGACCTGCTCTTGTAACCATAATATTGATACGTCTGTTAAGTTTATGTCTGTTTAGTTAAGTTTCTGCTCAATGGTATTCCCCTTCGATATTGTTACTTGAGCATTCAGTGTTGGTAATGCCATTTTGTGTTCAGGATAAATGGTTCAAATTGCTCTTATTGGAGATGGTCGCACTTTAACATGCTTGCTTACCCCTGACTGCTTCACTATTTGAGGAGGTCCGAGTGGTACTGCACACTACAAATATCTACAAATGTCATCTGACCTTAAAGACTTGAAGTAGGAATAGAAAAGAAAATCCAATAAAAGCAAGGAAGAAACCCATCTTTTTTTACAGTTACACATTAATCTTTTTGCACATTTAATTTATTACGGCTGTTCAATTTCTTTTTCACCCACAAACTCATCTGCTCATCTGCATTTTTTAAGATACTGCATTTATTTTCCAATAGTGCCCATTAAAACTTTAAGTGAGTAAATATGCTGCAACAATGCCTAAACCCTTGATAGATGTGACAACCATTTTAGTTAACTTAAATATCAGAAACTATTTATTATTTTTAGACATTCATATGTAGTGGGGAAGGTGGATGAAGGATGTAAATTCAAAAGTTGACTTTGAAAATTATTACTATTTTTGTCTAAAGCAGTCAATATTCACTTTTTGAAATATTAAAGAGCAGTACAGTCTTAAAAATATTTCTTTTGTAATACATTGATATTCAGGAGCATCCCCTTGAATTAAGTAAAACATTTCTGAAGGGATTGCCCCATTTAGGAAGGTTAGACTTATAGTGAATAATGCGAAATAATCCGCTTTCTTCCTCATTCTGTTTTTTGCATACTAACAGAAGTCTGACTTGGCTGGGCTGGCGACGGAGTTAGGTTCTCTCGCTTACATAGCTGAACAGGTGGAAATTGTGCATTACTACTTTATTTGGAAATTAGAAATGTGATGGGGAAGGTGAAATTATAAATTACAGTAATTTACTCAATTGTGCCCTACTATCCCATCCTGGATTTCCTATATCCATCTTGCTAACAGGTCCATCACATGATGTCATCTGCAAATTAAAATTTGTTTTAAAAAACCTTTTTTATGTAGGAACTACTATTCCAAGTACAGATTTTTCTAAAAAGTGACAATGTTGAACCTCCTACTTCTTAAATGAGCTAGATATCAGAAGAATAATGCATTGTGTATCATATGGTATAATGACCATGTCCTGATAAAACAGCACACGTTCCTGTGATGCCATGATTAGGGCAAACAATGTATTGAAACTCACATTGAAGAAGGGCCTGTGCCCGAAACGTCGAATCTCCTGTTCCCTGGATGCTGCCTGACCTGCTGTGCTGTTCCAGCAATAAAGTTTCAACTTTGATCTCCAGCATCTGCAGACCTCACTTTCTCCTCCATTGAAACTCACAGTCAACTAATATAGCTATCACCATAAAGGAGACGCATTTGTCGAAATAATCTTAAATTGCTTTTCTGCTTGTGAGTTTTTGCATGTTGAACATTTTTAATTTGGCACCCAGAACTAAGTGGCTTGAATCCCTTTAAAAGATTAGGGCCCTTTTCAAAAAACAAAATGATGATGAGTTTTAATGTATACAAATGAGGGAGTCAATCTGTAATGAACAAAATTCCATCCTACTTTAAACACATGGCAGATAAGTGAATGTGGAGAAAAGGAAGAAATAGTGGCTTTTGAGATATTGAAGGAACTTGGTTATAATGGGCTCTTGAAGGTCAGGAATGTAGAGGAAGGGATGTGTGCTTAGGGTGAGGAATACAAGCTGTCCAATTGGGATAGTAGAGAAGGTTTTTTTGGGAGAGGAGGGAGACGTTGGTTCTTTCTGTCAGGAGCAAGGAGAAAGGGAGAGGTTTGAAATAGATAATATTTTGTGGGGTGGAAGAAAGGAAAGCATATCAGTTGTGTAAGCTGGAGGAATCCTTTCTGTGATGGCTTTGTGTGTGTCTGTTACAAAAGAATCTGCATTTACTTTTATGGGAAACATTGTAAGATACTTTAAGATGGCATGTAGTCATTTAAAGTGCTATATAAACACAATCTTTTTTTAAATGTAATCAATTGCCATAGGAAATTGACTAGCATGTATAAAATGTATAGTCATGTCTTCTTGGTGAAGTCAAATTTTTCAAGATTAAAAAAAACTATGGAAATCTGAAAGAAAATAAATGTCTGCAAAACCAATCAACAGGTCTAGCAGCATCTATAGAAAGGGAAACAGAGTCAAAGTTTTAAGTCCAATATGTCTTTACTATTATTCCTACCTCCTTAGGTGCTGCCAGATCTACTGACTTTTTCCAGTACTTTAAGTTCTTATTCTAATTGTACATGATTATTGCTTTTGGATTTTGGCTTTAAAAGCAATTCCCTGTCCCCAGAAGAACCTCTGTATCATAAGCTAATGAAGAAAACTTATGCATTTTGTAATTATTGAACCTTGCACAGCAACATTACATATTAGTCATACAATATTTTGTTGATAGTCATATAAGAAATGACATTTGTAATAGATCATGCATATGAAGATCACAGCTTTTTACTCCTCGACACTGTTGACTTTCCTGAATGTTGCAGTTGTGTAAAATTATTTTTGAACTGTTTCTGTTCTTTCTGTGATTTTGATCTTGTTTTGATTTGTAGACCAGATGTTTTCCTTTTCTGTACAATTAAGATTAGGTATGACTTTCACTTTCTATGTTATGGCTGTGTTTTTGAGGTTTTCACTCTGTTTTATGTAGGGTTTCACATTTTATTGAATTGTTAGTCTGCTGCTTTATTTAAAAAATTTGATTTGGTCATTTTAGTGCAGGAGTGGACTGGGCCATCTATGGGTCTATTCTAATGTTTTGTTTTAAAATTGAGAATTACCATATATACTCTTTAAATGTCAAAGCTTCTAGACTATACTTTGAGGTTAAATTTATGGAGTTGCCTATTACATGGCTACTACTTTTGAGAGGCTGAAATTCATGCTTGGGTCCAAAATACTGTAATATTAGCAATTGATCTGTGAACAATATAAAGAAAAAAAAGCAACTAATTGCAGTAATTACCAGATAAAGACAATAGAAACAAAGCTTTTATTTATTCATACAAAAAGTGAAATAGAAATCTAATAAGTTGTAAATTATAATTAAATAGTATACCTCAAATTAAACATGTCAAATACAAAAGTTCATTAAAATCCTGCAAAATCACTGTTCAACATCTTCAGCACCAAATAAAGCTTCATAATCATCAGGATTAATGATATCCTTGTATGGATCTTCTTCTGCATTGTCTGTAGTTAGAGGTGGCACCTCAGCTAGGTGTGTGACTGTATTCCACGAGTGCCACAGGGGAACTGATCTCAGCTGAGCTGCACAAAAAGGGAGGTTGTCACCTGACTCTGACCTGATGCATCTTAAAATTTTGTGCCATATTGGTGAGAATTGTACATCAAAACACACAATAGCATGAAAAAGAATTCATTTCCTCATTGTAACATTTATGTACAGGATAATACCTTGACTCTCAAATGTTGATCTGCTATCTGTGAAGAACTACGGTCAACTTTTACATGAGATATATTGAACATTCCAGATTTTTAAGCCAAAAATAGGGGGTTGACATATACATGAGATCAACTTATACCCCTGTATATATGATACATTTCTACAGTCTGTATGTACATTACCTTTTTTTAATTCATTCACAGGATGGGACAGCATTAGTCTGACCAGCATTTATTGCCTGTCCTTAATTGTTCCTGAGGTCACCTTAAATATAAACTGAGTGACTTGCTTTACAATTTTAAAGTATAATTAGGAACCATCCGCATTGTTGTGGGACTGTAATTACATTTAGGGCAGATGGAATGTGGATAGAAAATTTGTTTAAAAGGTTATTAGTAAACCAGATGGGTTACTTTTAATGAAGTACAGTAATTTCATGGTCACCATTACTAATACTACCACTTTCCCCTCTCTAATACCAAACACTTTGAAAGAGCAGTTACAAATGAAGCTATCCACTAACAAATGAATAAGACTTTGGGTGTCTTTGTTGACTTTACATTGAATCCACAGCACAAGAACAGACCATAATGTATATTGGACATCAGCAATATAAAACAGCAAGTACTGTTTGGGCAGCATGGTGGCACAGTGGTTAGCACTGCTGCCTCACAGCGCCAGAGACCTGGGTTCAATTCCTGCCTCAGGCGACTGACTGTGTGGAGTTTGCACGTTCTCCCCGTGTCTGCGTGGGTTTCCTCCGGGTGCTCCGGTTTCCTCCCACAGTCCAAAGATGTGCAGGTCAGGTGAATTGGCCATGCTAAATTGCCCGTAGTGTTAGTTAAGGGGTAAATGTAGGGGTCTGGGTGGGTTGCGCTTCGGCGGGGCGGTGTGGACTTGTTGGGCCGAAGGGCCTGTTTCCACACTGTAAGTAATCTAATCTAATCTAAACTACTGCAAATACTCAGGTGGTCAGGTAGTATCGCTAGTCAGAGAAAGCGTATTCTAGTTTCTGGTTGATCTCCTTTAAGAGAAACACATCATTTATCACAATAGGTTCATACCAGCACACAACCTTCTTCTCATCCATCTTCACCTAAACCTATTAACAAATTCTTTGATTCCCGTCTCCCACGGGTACATTTCTTGACTTCTTTTGCATCCACCCATGCAATTTACCCCAACCAACCCATGTGATCAGTATTACAGTCTAGCCATTGGCTAGATAAAGAGTTTCTATATTTCATTTCTTGTGACTTCTATATAATAGGCCACAAGTGGGAGCTCTTTATCGTAGACTTTCATCTTCGGCTGTATTGTCGCTTTTAATGATTTGTGGTTATGAACAAGTTGTGCTTCTCAGTCCCATTTAGCTATTATTTTCACCGCAATATTATGGTTTGCTTCCTTCTATAAAATGTAACACCTCTCATTTTCCTTGCATCTCAGTTGTTTCTGTGCTTTTGAATGATATACTGTATATTTGTCACTTGCTATTAAAGGACAGTAAAATAAGCAAAGTTTAATTCTGCAGTTTAGAGCTTTATCTCCTTGAAACACCTGCTAGCGAGAGGATGCTGATTGAGAGCCTATTTATTTTAACCTTTCAGTAATGACTTCAAAAGCGCAGGTTTGGCAAGTTGTCAGAAGCGGTAATTTACACTTTTAATTCAAACAGTGAACATTTAATCTAAGCTTTGATACTGTCCACTTTAAGCTGTGGAAGCAACAGCTGAGCTAAAATATTCAGGTATTGCATAGCCTTTCCAGTTCAAAAAAGTGGAGCTTTAGGTAACCTTTGAATTAGAACACTTGTATCAGGAAACAAAATTCTGATGAAGGTAACTGTACTTGAAACATTAACTCAGTTTTCTATCTACAGATGCTGTCAGGCCTGCTGAGTTTCTCCAGGACATTTTGTTTTTGAAACAAAGTTCAATAAGTGTAGAGTTTCAAAGGGACTTTGAACACTGTTCTCTGCTCTTAACTTTAGCCCTTTTACTTAATTGGATTCGCCAAAATTTAAATCATCCAAAGCAAAGTTTAAAAACCAACTGGCCATTTAATTATAATTGCTGATTTTGGACGGAGGTTTGCTCACTGAGCTGCAAGGTTCATTTCCAGACGTTTCATTACCTTACTAGGTAATATCTTCAGTGGACCTCATGCGAAGCAATGCTGAAAATTCCTGCTTTCTATTTATATGTTTGGGTTTCTTTGGGTTGGTGATGTCATTTCCTGTGGTACACCACACCAACCCAAAGAAACCCAAACATATGAATAGAAAGCAGGAATTTTCAGCATTGCTTTGCATGAGGGCCACTGAAGATGTTACCTCGTAAGGTAACTAAACGTTTGGAAATGAACCTTTCAGCTCAGCAAGCAAACCTACATCCAAAACCTCAACCTGAGCTACAAATCTTCTCAAAACTCGCTAATAATTGCTGATTATTATAACAAAATGTGTTCTTGTTACTTTCCCACAATGGCAAAAAAAACAGTGAGTCCTAGAATGTTTTGTTGCTTTTGACTTTGCTGGCTTGCTTTGCTGTTAAATTCAGAGTTCTATGAACAGCCCCTTCACACTGTTGTAGAATAGGTTGTTTGTGTTTAAGTGTTTATTTTATTGAGCAAATATGCAGGTATGTGTGCGTTTAGTGGGCAAGACTAAGTCATGTTTAATGTAATACATTGCAAGGTCAGCAATATTGGGACCAGCAATGCTAACTGAAATATAGAGTTTAGATTACACACTTGAAAGTGGTCTTGGTTGCAGAAGTGTGCTACACCTAAAAAAGGTGATAATTTTTCAAGGTTTTCCAGGATGTAATTTTCTCAGTCATGTGTTACCTTTCTCACCCCTGACTCAATCCTGCGTTTGTTATCTCAAGAGTTAACTACTGCCCTGAAAACAAAAAAATGCTGGAGAGCACAGTGGATCAGGCAGTAAACATGGAGAGAGAGCAAGCTGACATTTCAAGTCTAGATGACTCTTCATCAGAGCTGAAGTGAAGTGGGGAGGGGGCAGCATATATGCAATGGGGGAGGCGTGGTTGGAGTGCTGGGGGAGAAAGAATGTTGATAGTTCAGATTAAGTGATCAGAATGTGAGAAAAGCAAAACAATGATGTGTCTAACTGCCAGACGTGAAAGTCCAGACAGTCCCACTGGGATGACGGTAGGGGAGAGTGGGTGACAAAGAATGTAAAAAGCAAAGCTAAAAGAAAGGGAAGCAATGGGTTCACAATTTGAAGATGTTGAACTTAATATTGAGCCCAGAAGGTTGTAAACTGCCTAGTTTGAAGATGAGATATTGCTTGGACTGTGATTTGCTGGAGGATTGCACCATGCTGAGGACAGACAAGTGGGCTTGCGAGCAAGACACTGTGTTAAAATGACCAGGTACTGACCTCCTGGTTGGCCTCTTCTTTCCCACTTTCCTATAAACTGAAATGATGACTGTGTATCATTTCAACTCACCACCTTAATATATCAATGCACACTTGTTCTTGTAGTCATAGTAGCCAGTGGAAGCTGCCTCAGCCTGTTCACAGCTAAAAGTTAACTGATTTAGTGGAGCTTATCATGAACATGAAAGAGTCATGCTGTAGGAATTTCCTCTTTGACGCTCCCAAAAAAATTTAAAGTGATGTTAAGAAGTTTGGCACTGTCAAATACTTTAATCCTCAAAGTTTTCACCTCAGTTTGCTGAAAGAGTATCCTTTGGAAATATATTTTGGCTTATAAAGTATATTCCAATATTACTTCCATTCGTGAAATAAGGTGTTGACTAGAATGCAGCGGCAAGCTGTTAAGTACTTCAAACCTTTTTGTTTATAAAAGACAGTATAAAGTAAATTAGAAATATAGTAAATTTAAAGTGAAAATAATTAGACTGGAAAAAAGAATGAAAAGAAGATTAATGAAATTAGTGCTTATTTGCTTTGTGTTAATGTTACTGTAATCAAGTTATTAATAGCAAAATGACATTCATAGTTGTTTCAATGTTAGTATTTCAGCTAAAAGGAAATAAGTTAAAAAATTGCCTCGTGTTTCCTGTTCCAGTATAAGAGTAATGCACTCACTTCTCATTACCTGCTCATTTCCTACCCATTGATCCATTAGGTTGTTCTGCTATAACACACATTTTGTTAAAATTCGCTATAACGCGATTGACAAATTGGGGATGTTATAGAGTCAAAGGGATGTACAGCACAGAAACAGACCTTCGGTCCAACCCATCCATGCCAACCAGATATCCCAACCCAATCTAGTCCTACCTGCCAGCACCCGGCCCATATCTCTCCAAACTTTTCCTATTCATATACCCAGGAGCAGTAAAATCGACGTTTCGGGCAAAAGCCCTTCATCAGGAATACAGGCAGAGAGCCTGAAAGGTAGAGAGATAAGTGAGAGGAGGGTGGGGTGGGGAGAAAGTAGCATAGAGTACAATAGGTGAGTGGGGGAGGGGATGAAGGTGATAGGTTGGGGGGAGGGTGGAGTGAATAGGTGGAAAAAAAGATAGGCAGGTAGGACAAGTCATGGGGACAGTGCTGAGCTGGAAGTTTGGAACTAGGGTGAGGTGGGGAAGGGGAAATGAGGAAACTGTTGAAGTCCACATTGATGTCCTGGGGTTGAAGTGTTCCGAGGCGGAAGATGAGGCGTTCTTCCTCCAGGCTTCTGGTGGTGAGGGAGTGGCGGTGAAGGAGGCCCAGGATGTCCATGTCCTCGGCAGAGTGGGAGGGGAAGTTGAAATGTTGGGCCACAGGGCGGTGTGGTTGATTGGTGCGGGTGTCCCAGAGATGTTCCCTAAAGCGCTCTGTTAGGAGGCGTCCAGCCTCCCCAATGTAGAGGAGACCGCATCCGGAGCAACGGATACAATAAATGATATTAGTGGATGTGCAGGTAGAACTTTGATGGATGTGGAAGGCTCCTTTAGGGCCTTGGAAGGAGGTGAAGGAGGAGGTGTGGACGCAGGTTTTACAATTCCTGCAGTGGCAGGGGAAGGTGCCAGGATGGGAGGGTGGGTTGTAGGGGAGCATGGACCTGACCAGGTAGTCACGGAGGGAGCGGTCTTTGCGGAAGGCGGAAAGGGGAGGGGAGGGAAATATATCCCTGGTGGTGGGGTCCGTTTGGAGGTGGCGGAAATGTCGGCGGATGATTTGGTTTATGCGGAGGTTGGTAGGGCGGAAGGTGAGCACCAGGGGGTTCTGTCCTTGTTACGGTTGAAGGGGTGGGGTCTGAGGGCGGAGGTGCGGGATGTGGACGAGTGGGCTTATGCCCGAAATGTCGATTCTCCTGCTCCTCGGATGCTGCCTGGCCTGCTGTGTTTTTCCAGCACCACATTTTTCAACTCTAGTACTCCAGCATCTGCAGTCCTCACTTCCTCTGAGATGCGTTGGAGGGCATCTTTAACCACGTGGGAAGGGAAATTGCGATCTCTAAAGAAGGAGGCCATCTGGTGTGTTCTGTGGTGGAACTGGTCCTCCTGGGAGCAGATACGGCGGAGGCGGAGGAATTGGGAATACAGGATGACATTTTTGTAGGAGGTAGGGTGGGAAGAGGTGTAATCCAGGTAGCTGTGGGAGTCGGTGGGTTTGTAAAAAATGTTGGTGTCAAGTCATGCTTTGCCAGCACCACTCTAATCTAGACTCTGGTTTCCAGCATCTGCAGTCGTTGTTGTTACCTATTCATATACCCATCCAAATGCCTTTTAAATGTTGCATTTGTACCAGCCTCCACCACATCCTCTGGCAGCTCATTCCATACATGTGCCACCCTCTCCGTGAAAAAGTTGCCCCTTTGGTCTTTTTTATATCTTTCCTTTCTCACCCTAAACTTATGCCCTCTAGTTCTGCATTCCTCCACCCCAGGGAAAAGACTTTGTCTATTTATCCTATCTATGCCCCTCATGATTTTGTAAACCTCTATAAGATTATCCCTCAGTCTCCGACACTCCAGGGAAAACAGCACCAGCCTGTTCAGCATTTCCCTATAGCTCAAATCCTCCAACCCTGGTAACATCCTTGTATATCTTTTCTGAACCCTTTCAAGTTTCACAACATCTTTCCGATAGGAAGGAGACCAGAATTGCACGCAATATTCCAACAGTGGCCTAACCAATGTCCTGTACAGTCGCAACATGACGTCCCAACTCCTATACTCAATACTCTGACCAATAAAGGAAAGCAGACCAAATGCCTTCTTCACTATCCTATCTACCTGCGACTCCACTTTCAAGTAGCTATGAACCTGCACTCCAAGGTCTCTTCGTTCAGCAACACTCCCTAGGATCTTCCTAAAATACAAACTTTTAAAATGTGTGTTGGCTGTAACGCAATTACATCGCCAACACTTTAAGCGCTGTTCTAAAGAGCGATTGTTCTGTAACACAGGATTGCACAAGAACGCAACCATCCCATTGTACAACTACCTGCAGTCATAAGGTTGGCCCCACGCTCCATCTTTTACTTTTCGCATTGATTCATCAGTTTGATTGCCTAGTCCTTTGCTGTACTTCAGACAGTTACATTGGAGCGGTATCCATGTTTTTGTTCTGCATGGGAAGTTTGTACCCCTGTTCCCTGTGGATAATGAAAACTTATTGTAATCAGCCGCAATGTAAAAGTGTTGCATTTTCAGTATCTGTTCTAAAAAGATACAGTAGACTCATCAAACTTAATTTTTGCTGCTTATTCCAGTGCTTCCAGTACTTATATTCTGGGCAGGAATGGAGGTACAGTAAAGAGAAAAAAATCTGTAATCTTCTGATGTGCACATGAATGGCAGATTTAATAAATGTACTTTGTAAAATAGGCCTTCTGTTTGAATATAACGGATACCCCGTAAATTTCAAATATTTGACTTTTGCTTTTAGGCTTGCAGATAAAAATCTACTACCAATCTAATTCACATTTGCAATTTAGTTACATTATTTTATTAATGCATCTTTTAGCACATTAACTATAACTCCAGAACTCTGTGAAATTAAAATTTGTGATTTTAGAGTTTATAGGCTATTGTCTATTATTTAACTAAGCAAATTGATTTTAATTTGCATATATCATTAATATGATTCAGCTTCTTAATATGGTATACCTGCATAAATTCCATGATTAAGTTAGACGGTATTCTTTTTGGTTCAGTCAACCTTCACGTATAAATGGGATTCAATGTTACTCAAATGAGAAATGAATAAATTAGAGCATTATCTTCATGAAATTTTCCCTTGCTTGTTGGCATGTTAAACAGGAACATTCTCTTATTCCTGCTCTCCCATTTACTCTTGACAAAAAAATGTTGATGCTCTCACAGTGATCTGAAATGGGTGATTTTTGTAGTTGTCTCCCTGGATATTCTCTGCATCTGTGAGCTGAGCTACTTATGAAGGACTACTGAGATATATGCTGTCACCATCTATAGTGGGCCAAAAAATAGACTTCTAAGTGAGCTTAGATTATGTATTCCCTTGATGGACACAGTAAATTTGAGGCTACGCATTCAGTAAGGATAATTATAAGACATATGTCCATATTGTGTAAGGATTGAGGTGAATGGCAATGGTAGATCAACAGATGAGATGATGATGAAGTGCATAGAAAGTGAAAATGAATTAAAAGTTGTGCGAGTATGAATATTGAGATGAACAAGGAAGTATTTTGCTGGACAAATTGGGAAAGGGGAGTTTAATGCATTCATTTTTTCTGACCCAAGCCACTTTTTAATTGCCTCCATAATCTGAGCTTAACAGGTTTGCTGGTCACCTTCTCAGCTACATCCAAACAGCTGGTCTGGGTGAGAGCTTCTTTCTCCAATTAGTGGTAGCATGTTCCTCCACTGACCTCAACTAGCCCTTGCAGAAATTACACTGAGGTGTTGTTGAATCTGGGTGTTGGCCATGCTGTAGATCCATTATTTTCCAGCACTTGGCCCAACACCTTGAATGTCTGACCATTACGAGCTAAGAGAAAGTGAGGACTGCAGATGCTGGAGAGTAGGAGTCAATAAGTGTGGCACTAGAAAAAACACAGCAGGTCAAGCAATATCCAAGGAGCAGAAAAGTTGGCGTTTCAGGCATAAGCCCTTCATCAGGAATGTGGAGGGGGAAGGAAGCTGAGAGATAAATAGGGTGGGGTTGGGGCTGAGAGAGGGTAGGTAGGATGCAGGTGACCCTGTGACCAACCACTTCAACCCCCTTTCACACTCCCCTAAGGACATGCAAATCCTGGCTCCCCTCCACTGCCCAATCAAAGCCACCCACCAACTGGAGGAAGAATGCCTCATCTTCCACCTCCGGACCCTACCACCACACGGCATCAGCATTGACTTCACCGGTTTCCATATCTCCCCACCCTTCCACCTCATCCCAGATCCACCCCTCCAACTCAGCACTGCCCTCTTGACCTGACCTAACCGTCCAACTTCCTTTCTACCTACCCGCTTCACCCTCCTCACTTACCTATCACAATCACCTCCCACCTGCATCCACCTCTTGACATTCTACTTACTTTCCCCCCACAACCCCAACACCACCTCCCTATTCGTCTCTCAGCACCCTTCCCCCTCCACATTTCTGATGAAGGGCTTATGCCCGGAACGCGACTGTCCTGCTCCTCAGATGTTGCCTGACCTGCTGTGCTTTTTCTAGCACCACAAGTTTTGATTTATCATCACAAGCGCACATCAGGTTGCTTCTTAAATGTTATGAGCTTTTCTGCCTGTGCCTCTGCCTTTGCCATTGTGACAGGCAGTAAGTTCCAGATTCCCACCATCCTTTGGGTGAAAAAAAATTATTCACATCCCCTGTAAGTCTCTTGCAGCTTACCTGAAATCAATGCCCCGGTCACTGATCCTTCCACCAAAGGGAAATATTCCTTCTATCTACCTTATCTGTATCCTTCATATTTTATTTATCTCAATCATATCCCCTCTATGTCTCCACTGCTCCAACGAAAACAGCCCCAGACCATTCAATCTGCCTTCATAACTAAAACTCTCTAGATCAGACAACACCTTGCTAAATTTCCTTCACATCCTGTTCAGTGCAATCACATCCCTGCTATAATGTGGATTCCAGAACTGCACACAATACTGTAGCTGTGGCCAAACCAACGTTGTTTTACTATACGAGCATAACCTCCCTGCTCTTAGATTCTATACCTCAGCTAATAAAGGCAAGAGTCCCATATGCTTTCTTAACCACTTATCAACCTGTACTTCTGCTTTAAAGGACCAATGGACGTGCACAGACTGACATTCAGATCCCCAGTATTTCTTAGGGTCCTGTCATTCATTATGTATTCCCTTGCTTTGTGTGTGCTGTCCAAGTACATCTCAAACTTTCTGGATTGAATTCTATCCGATACTGACCGCTCCATTGGACCAGCCCCCTCAGTTGATCCTGCTGGAATCTGAAGCTCCTCACTTTTTAACAAACCAACATCTGTAGGTCATCCTTAATGCGAGAGCAAATTTTAGAAAACGGAGACTGCTTTACTAATCTTCTTCTATTTAGTGCAAGCTGTCTCTTTTGGAGATGGAATTTGTGGAAGAATCTGTTTAAGGGTGGAAGATAACTTGCTAATTACATTCAATGAGAACATTTTTGACCGTTTGTCCTGTCCAATGTAATGAGTGTACCTCTCAAAATAGGTTAATAGCCGAACTGTTTATCGAAAGATGCAAACATTTTGCTTGAAGTAATTGAAATTACCCAGATCTTTTGCTGATAGCAGAACAACAACAAAAAAAAACAGATTTGGAGTTGAAACATTTTGAGGCTATGAAATTAGCATGTTTTGTAGTTTGTTATCATTTGCCAACTGCTGAGGTAGCTGACGATTGCTGTGCTGCATGAGAGTGTGTGGAGAAGAGAATCGACATAAGACATAAGAGCAGAAATTAGGCCACTCAGCCCATCGAGTCTGCTCCACAATTCAATCATGGCTGTTAAGTTTCTCAATCCCATTCTCCCGCTTTCTCCCCATAGTCCTTTATCCCCTTGATACTCACGAATGTACCTATCTCGTCTTAAATATGCTCAATCGCCTGGCCTTCACAGCCTTCTGTGGCAAAGTATTCCATAGATTCACCACCCTCTGACTGAAGATGTTTCTCCTTATCTCTGCTCTAAAAGGTCTTCCCTCTATCCTGAGGCTGTCCCCTTGGGTCCTAGTCTCTCCTACAATGGAAACATCTTGTCTGACCAAGCCATTCAGTATTCTGTATGTTTTAATTACATTTCCCCCCCCACATCCTTCTAAATTCCATCGACTACAGACCCAAAGTCCTCAAACATTCCTTATATGTTAAACTTTTCATTCCTGGGACCATTCTCACGATCCTTCTTTGAACACGCTCCAGGGCCAGTACATCCTTCTTGAGATATGGGGCCCAAAACTGCACACATTACTCCAAATGTGGTCTGACCAGAACTTTATAGAGCTTCAGAAGTACATCCTTGCTTTTATATTCGTAGGGGTATTACAAAGGAAGGGAAACTATGCTGTCTCAATTTGTTCGGATGAGGTAAAATTGGGTTTAATATTGCAAATCTTTTTGACATGCTGTTTAAATGGATGAAGATACCAGAATGCTAAATGGTGTCTGTTTTTCTTGATGATTCCCATTCTCCGCTTGTACTGTTCTAATTATTCACCACATTTTTCAAATCATAGTCAGTAATTTTGATCTGGATTGTATGCTGAGGGCAAGCTCCCCATACCCCAATGCAAATTTCAGGGCTGAGCTTTACTCCACCTGGCTGGTTCAGCCAGCCATAATTGTTTGGTCAATGGTCATAGAATCATGGAATTCCTACAGTGCAGAAAGAGGCTATGTGGCCCACTGAGTCTGCACCAACCTGATGAAGAGTATCCCAACTAAGACCTACCCTCTCACCATATCCTCATAAATCTGCATTTACCAGACCTTGCCTGCACATCCCTGGACACTATGGGACAACTTAGCATGGTCAGTTCACGTCTTTGGACTGTGGGAGGAAGTCAGAGCACCCAGCAGAAGCCCACACAGACACAGGGAGAAGATGCAAACTCCACGCAGTTACCCATGGCTGGATTTGAACCCCAGCTTCTGCGAGGTAGCAATGTTAACCATTGTGCCATCCTTTAATTCATCTGAGGCATATCTGCACCATAGCGGGTTCAGTGGTCACTGCCAGAATTGCAGAGGAAGAGGAATCATGAATGTCCCCAAACCCAGCTTAAGTCTAGGATCTCGCTTGGAACAGGTTTGAGAGGAGATAATGGTGGAAGGTGTCCTTGGATTGGCACAGGAATGTCAGCAAGAAGCACCCCATTCCCTTTCCTGAAAGGCAACCCATGAGGTTAAGGATTACATATTGAGCATAGGCCTTTTAAATCTGAGTGACTGTGATATAAGGTTCTAGATTAGGCATAAGTTCTCTTTTGGGCCTCAGTTGGGCAGCAACCCATCCAATGTGGCCCCTGTGGTGGTGCAGGTTCAGCCAACGGTGGGAGTATCCCCAATTGTGTGGTGCCCTAGTTCCATGAGGAGAAAGTGAGGACTGCAGGTGCTGGAGATCAGTCGAAGAGTGTGGTGCTGGTAAAGCACAGCCCGCCAGGCAGCATCCAAGGAACAATAGAGTTGACATTTTGGACATCAGCCCTTCATCAGGCCTTCATTAGTGGGGGGAGTTCCAGGACAGTGATGGAACGGCAATATATTTCCAAGTCTGTATGGTGAGTGTCTTAGAGGGGAACTTGCAGGTGGTGTTGTTATTTGTGTTAGCAAAATGAAGCTAGTACCTTTCACACTTAATTCTGAGCGATGCAATCAGTGCAATCAATGTATTCATGTTGACAGTTATGTAGAGTGCTGCTTAACGCAAACCACTCTTGATACCTTCAACTGGGTTTGAACACAGCTTACAAACGTGCAATCAAAACTCAATGGAATATATTTAGCAGAACATAATTATATTCTCTTACTGTCAAGTACCATTGCTGTCAAGTTACTAGATAACCACTGATTGACAGACTATTATTATAAACCCAACCATTCAGTTCTAAGAATCAAACTTCAGATTTCATTTGAATGGTAAGCCATTTTTGGGATGTTATTCAGCAGCACCTCCTGGATTTTCACGTTTAAACAACATTGTTTATTCCAGCATGTAAATATCGGTGGGCATCATTAACCGACCTTCTATCTTAACAACAGATTCTGGCTTATAGTGTAATGAACTAAATTATGTTGAAGCAATTGGTGAAGCACTGAAACTGATTATTGAAAATGAATTATTCTGTATATATAATTGAACATACATATATTTACTGAGGAAATTACGTTTTCTACTTTTAGTATTTTTTTAAAAATTACTATGAACCTTGGGTAATATACACAACGTTTAAGTGAGTTGACCAGTCTCAAACAATATTTTTAAGTAAGCTGTTTGGTTAATGCATTGTGATGGGAGAGGACCTAAATGTTATGTTTGCCAAGATGATATGCAGTTGACACAATGCATTTTGATATGATTTACTTCATTACATGGATTGGTCATAATTTACTGTCAAAATAAAGGTGATGCTAATGATACCTAAGAGCAAATTACAGAACGTCAGGTGAATGTTGATGCATGCTTAAACCTACTGATCCAGGAGTTGATACTTAATAGATCCTCCAAAACCACTCATTATTCAAATACATTAAATGACATGCAGTTCCTGTGCGTACATGGTAGGTGCAAGTTATACTTGGAACAGGAAGTTAGGTCTTTTCTATGTCAGTCTATCTATCCTTTTAAATGACATGGTTAAGTTTTAATTGCTTCCAAAAGTTCTCTGTGATAGATGGTTAACTTTTATAAGTGTGTATGTTAATTTCTTCAATGTTTAATAGTTGTTGGGAGGCTTTTAGTTTTTATTACTCTTTTATGTTTTGATCTTTATTCTGTGTCCATTCTGCCCATCCTTAACTCTGTCTAATTTGCTATTTAAAACTGAGTTGATGTTGCCTTTAATTCTCTTCTCACAATGCTTCCTGGCTGAGATTCTGTGCTGTCATTAATGGTGTTTTCATTTGATTGATGAAGGCCCACACGATTTTCCACTCTGTTCACATAGACTATTTCCATCTTGTACTAACAACTTGCTATGCAAAACTTTGTAGACAACATCCAAGCCTAGCAGCTACAGTAAATTCTGGCTCCGTAAATTAAAACAAAACATTTCAAGCATCTTGATATATTTCTTCTAAATGTTAATTTATGCACAGAGTAAATCTTTGCCTTTATAGCAACCTAATTTCAGTGTGTTGCAAAGAAAATAAACTTTCTTTCAGCAGTGTTCTAGTGAACTCTAGGATCCTTCACCAGCTATCCTGACCTGAGTGGCCTCCACAGAAAACTGTTGGCATGCACATAAGTAGGAACAAATAAAAGGAGACCTAACACTCTGAGTATTTCCAGCATTTTCTGTCTTTATTTGATTTCCAGCATCTGTAGTATTCAGAATTTGCATAAATGTAAATGATTTTTTTGATTCCATCAATGCTGAACACTCATACATGAGTTTTTGCTTACTGTCTGAGTAACAACGTTGTTTGTATTCTTCTTGTAATAGTCTCCAAACATCTTGGATTCGCTGGCTAATTTTCCCATGACGTGTCAAGAGTGACCAATTGGTCAAATATGCTTTTACTTCTTGGATCCAGCATGATTTATTATTTAGCATTGACTAACATTCGTTGAATTTATTCTGACAAATTCTGTGCTTTAAAGAATTTCCTCATTTCAGCACAGGCCGTTGAAGCTGGTTGAAGTAGATTTCCTATCTACTTATGATAGGAAATCAGACAAATTAGTAACTGATTACACATTCTGTCTACATATTGATGGGCCAAGATTCTAGAAATAGTTACTGTTTTAATAAGGTAACTATTTACCTTATTATAGCCTATTTGGAAAGCCTATAGATCATATGGTACAGAAACATGCAATGCCTATGTGTGATTTAATTGTCAACATTTATTGGCAACATGTACATTCAAATAAATTTAGATCTGTCTGAAGACAGGCGATGTGATTGACCTTTCCCCACTCTAGCTGACTTGTGTTTCCTATCCACTCCAATTTGGAGATAACTGCAGCAGGCGGAGTTCTCAGAAGTCACAAAGATTTTAGCTGCTGTGTGAAAAGCACTAGACCATCTCACAAGAATTAGCTAGAAAGGACAGCACTGAAGCAGGCCTTTTAGACCAGGTATTGTTAGTTGGAAGTATATCAAATAGCTGCATAATTGGGTAGAAAGAAGCAATGTTTGTTGAGACCTTCATTATTTTATTTTTACTTTTCTTATTTTTGGTTTAGAATTGAATTGAGGTTGAACTTTGACCTCCAAGCAGCAAGTTTGTTTTGGAAAGGAAGAGAGAACAAGCAAACTGATGCTTGTTTACAGGAACTGGCTTAGAGAAAAAATTGAGAGTTGATTGCTGTTCTCAGAACACTACAGACCTTTTGGCACAAGATGTGTTGCTCAGGGACTGGCACTCGATTGGATGCTGAATGGACCAGTCAAGGACAGAGCAGTGCTAGCCAGCCAATCACAGAGATTGTTGATAAAAGATAGAAACCATAGTTTGATTTAGGTTTTGGGTAAAAGGGTCTGTGCATGGAAGCTTTTAGACTGAAAATTATTTGGATTTTAACCCTTCTTTATGTACAGTTAAAGGATTTTTGAAAGTTTTGAGGAAAGAAACCCCAATCTATAAGACATAAGTAAAAATCTCCAGCAGTCTGCGGGCATTGTTTGCATGAATCAGTGATTTTATAATTCAAGCAAGATACAATCCTATGTGCCTCAAATTCAATACATCATTCAAGGACTTCGAAAGGCATTGTACCATTTTTGAAACCATTGAATTGGCAACTTGCAATTCTTCATTTTTCTTTTAATTTATCCCTTAACTATTTCCATCTGTCTGTCCATCTATATGAGTGGAGGTGGTGTTTAAAGAAGAATGGGTTTGGATCAGAGAAAATAAGTAGATTGCCTTGTTTATTCATGTTCTGCTAAAGATACATTATTAACTAGAATTTGCTAAGGTTTTATTGCTTAAGTATAAATTTGGTGCCTGATATCTGTTATGTAAAGTCTGGTTAGGAGCAATTAAATGATTTTGAATGTTTAATTTTACTGTGTTGCAAATTCAGCGATAGGGAGACTGATTTGGTTTGGACTGCTGTTATACAGTCCTGAACAGGTAAGATATTCCTGCATCGGTGGAAAGAAAATAATATGTGACACATGATAGGTGATTGTCTTTTCATCCTGTTTATTTTGCACCATAACAAATTCACTGTGAAGCTGACATGTAAGTTTTTTCATGATTGCAATTGAGACTCATTATCCTCATTGTCCCCTTTAACGGAATAATTTCTGAATACCTACAGAATTTGTTGTTCAGCAGCTTTCCCATTTCTGTTCCAACAAGGGGAGCACGTGCTGATGATTTTGTTGATCATTTCTTTCATTTTGTTATAGGATCACTTAACACACAACATTATGACCTGTGTTCTTCCAAGCCTCATTTATTATTATGAAATTATATCTTTTACCCAGGATTGCATTTTCTTTCATTATATTTCCCCCATATGTAAAACCTGACCTAAAGTAATTTTTAGGGTTTCGAGACAATTAAAATCTGATATAACTTTTTTTTGAGTAATGCTGTGGAGGACTCACACAATTTAGAGTTCAGTCTTTAAGGTAGTTTCAATCAACAGAGGCATCATAATATTCTTGTCCGTGATGTGTCGTTACATGGCTGCCAAGTTGCATAATTCATCTTCCTGCTACACATTTCAGTGTGGTAACGGTGTAAGTCAACTCTTTTAACTGGATCCAGACTGTAGGATTACTGGCGCTGATGCTGCCGCCTTCTTACGCAGTCCCTTGAGACCAAGATGACTTGAAATAATGCCAATGTTCTGCCATGAAATGCAATAGAGGAGTCAACCATGGGCCTTTTGATTAAAGTTTTTTTAAAATATTGTGCAGTTGATTTAGATGAGTTGCAAAGCCTTTCTGCAAACCCACTGTAATACAATCTGGGTACTAATGCAAATTCTATCAAAAAGAAAGAGCAGTTTCCCATTCATTTTCTTTATTCTGCGTGTTATTCTGCAGTTATACTATTGGTATGTATCAACATTCAGTTTTTTCATGGTGTTCCTGCTGATGCCTGGACATAATGTCAGGGCTTTGTTGAGAGTGAGGCTGTGATGCAACAAAGCTGGTGGCACAGGAATTCACAAAACACCAGAATCTCGATTTTCTTCAAAGGAATTAAATTAACTTCTACATAAGTAGAAGTTCAGCTTCTGTCAAAGGATAACAAAGTCTGTGCATGTGCATCCACTAGTTTAAAAATTAAGAAAGTAAAGCATCTCTCGTTCACATTTCCACACATGTACTTCAGTATTTTGGAACAGTGTTCAGAGTGACATATTTTAACTATAGAACAGCTCACAAAAGTATATATTTTTCAAAGCAAATGTTTTCTTTTTGTAGAGCAAAAATTGCTTAGAGCTTGGTCCTCCAGCTGAAGGAGAAGTTGTCCAGGTGAGATGGACTGATGGACTGCTTTATGGAGCCAAATTTGTGTCATCAAACATTATTTACATGTACCAGGTAAGATATATTTGATACAGTTTGTGTTGGAATAATATTTAAGCTGTTGGCATTTTAATGAACAGTTGTATGAATTCAGTAGCAGTACAATCTCTTCCTCTTCTTGCTTCTTTATTTTATCTCGGACAAAGCCAGCAAACTGAATCTGTGCACCACTGTTGTAGAATAATTTGCTTCGCCCTCTTAAAAATTAATCATTGCAAATATAATAAAGACATCTTGCATAGTACCATGAGTATGATTTTTTTCATTTTAAGCTGGTTAATTTCTGATTTGTAAAATCCACTGATTGTGCACAGTGAGTAAACTATGTCCTTGGGAAAATATGGAAGTGGATGGTGAAGTGCTGATGGCTACAGAATTTTTTTCTCATGGTTGAGACAAAATGTAAAATCAAAAAGTACTTTGAAGCCAGTTGATAACGTGGTAGCTGTTATTTTGTGCGCAAATGTCGCATTCAGTTTGCACAGAACATAGTCTTGCAGACAACAATGAGCGTAATGTCTATTTATACGGTTTCTGGTAGAAGTTTATTGCAAAGTAAATATACTCTGGCCCGACTCCCCTTTAGAAAAGTGGGATCTTTTTGTCGAAATGAGTGGGTGCACGGCCTAACAGTTCACCACCTTGCTGGAAAAGGCTACTAACAAGACACACGACTGAAAGGTCAACCTAGATTATCAATTCAAAGCATGGCTTAGAAGAAATGACATCACCCACCTTAAGAAACCAACACCTTTCAATAGAGAGGTGGGACATAACAACCGAGCTTCACCAGAGACTCTCACTGATGATGTTATCTCGTATGGTGATGAAAGGTCTGAAAACAAACCTTAAAGCACAGCGAGCTAACTTACAGACTTGCCATCAACCTGAGCTACGAATCTTCTCAAAAATTTCAACAATTCGTTCTCTTTTTGGAGTTTTGGACAGAAAGTATTTTCAGGTCTATCATTTCTCTTCTTTCTGGCCAATCCAAGTAGTAATTAAGTTTCTACAACAAGGCACAAACCTCGACTGGATATTGAATCTGAAAGTGCCACTACCATTACTCTTGATGGATATTGTTTCAAGGAAACATAATGCAGGGCAGGGATTTAGGCCAGAACACAAATTAGCATTGGCTACTCTTTTGCCATGGTAACTGACTCAATGATCATTTCATGAAAAGCTTAGATAAAAACAAAGAACAAATAAATCTTACAGTCCAGGAACAGGCCCTTCGGACCTCCAAGCCTGAACTGATCCAAATCTGTCCAGATGCATCTTAAATGAATCTACCGTGACTGCCTCTACTACCTTTGCTGGCAATGTGTTCCAGACACCCACCACCCTCTATGTAAGGTACTTGCCACTTGTGTTCACCTTAAATTTTCACCTCTCACCTGAAAGCATGACCTCTCGTTATTGAATCCTTCACTCTGGGGGAAAAAGCTTATCTCTAGCTACCCTGTCTATACCCTTCATGATTTTGTAGACCTCAATCAGGTCCCCTCTCGTTCTCCTTTTTTCTAATGAAAATAAACCTAACCTACTCAACCTGTCTTCATAGCTAGCATCTTTCATACCAGGCAACATCCTCGTAAACCTTCTCTGCATCCTCTCCAAATCATCCACATCCTTTTGGAAATGTGCCGACCAGAACTGTACACTGTGTTCTAAATGCAGCCAAACCAATGTCGTGTACAATTTTAACATAACCTGCCAGCTCTTATACTCAATACCCTGTCCGATGAAGGCAAGCATACTATATGCCTTCTTGCCCACTCTATCCACCTGTGCAGCAACCTTCAGGGTACATTGGACCTGCACTCCCAGATCTCTCTGCCCATTAACTTTTCCCAAGGCTCTTCCGTTCACTGTATAATTCGCTCTAGAATTCGACTTCCCAAAATGCATCACCTCACATTTGTCTGGATTGAAAGCCATCTGCCACTTCTCCGCCCAACTCTCCAATCTATCTATATTCTCCTTTATTCTTTGACAGTCCCTTATGCTTTCTGCTACTCCACCAATTTTCGTGTCATCTGCAAACTTGCTGATCATACCAACAGTGCCCTCTTGGTATGCGAGATGTTAGCGAGTTTTAGTTTAGATTTCTCCTCTCCCTGGGGAGATTTTGATTCTGGCTTTTTGAACTGGCATCCGGTAATGTTTTTGTAATGTATGCTGGCTTTCATTAGTAGGTTTAGCAGTAGGTTTTCCTGATAGTCATATGATATTTTGTTCATGCCAATCCACAATGTTGCCAACAGGCACAACAGCTGCTGTTTGATGTTTTTAAAATGGGACATTCATTAAAGCCTGACAAAGAATTTTTCATTCTTTTTTGAGTTAGACTGTTGCAATGTTCTCAACATCTTATGATTTAGTAGATGTTTCAAACAGTAATATTATTCTGCCAATATGTTGTACATGTCTTCAATTTATTGTGTTTTCTGTGGCTCTCTATCTTGTTCGCTTGCAATTTTAATTTTGCTCAGGATTAAATTGTTCAATTTTTAAAAATCTGTCTGCTTGAATATATTATGGCATCAATTTGCAGTAGTCTCTGCTCGTATCCCTCTATAATGTGACAGTGAAAGGTAGGTGAGGGTAACCTTTCGAATTATTGTTTTTCTGTGGGAAGAACTTGATAAACGTTTAGCATCTCACCCAACATATTGAGATGAGTGGGTAATGATGGTACAATGCCTTGCCAGATTAAAGCCTTATACAACCGAAAATACATTCTTCTTTTAATCATATTTGCATTGAATAGTTCCTTGATTTATTCCTGACTCAGTTTGTCATAAACTGAATTTAGGGCTATGTTGGAGAGGGATTTTAAAGAGGAGTCTGAGACCTGTGTTCAGGAGCACAAATCAATCTTTATCCAGAGCTCCTACCATACAGCATGGGAGAGGTCTCTAGGACACTTTACCTTTCCCAACAAAATGCACCATCTTTATACACACTGCATTACAATGGTTACATGTAACATTGACATTAGTGCTTGCCACACCTCTTCTGACCTGTACATCCAATCCTGTGAATATGCAGTCAATGATGGACAACTTCATGATCAACCTGGGTCCTCTCATCATCTTGTGATATTTGCCAGACCCCCATCATCTGTCCTTGTGCTCCTACAGTACATCTTATGGACCACATGTGTATTTGCCAGCTGCTCGCTGGTACCCTTATCAAAGTTCTCCAAGAGTGTCGAAGAAACCAGTCTCTATGTCCAAGACTGCCTACAGAAATCAAATTAAAAATTCAACTACTATTATTGTATGAATAGAAATGTCCATTCTAATATATAATTATAATTATTGAAAAGGCTTCATCCAAGGTGAGTCAAGCTTTCTTTTTCTATTTTCATATAAAAATTGGAAATTTCAAATCAGATGGTTTACATCTGACAAGTCTTACCAGAGGCTTACAGTCTGTATTCTAGCCCCATTCTCACTAACACTTTGGTATTTTGTTGTCTGTCTGTGAAGACCATGATTTGAGCTACATGAAATGCTGCATTAGCTACAATTTTCTTCCAACATTTTGCATCAGTTTAAAAACAACACAATCAGCCATTTTGTCCCATTCACAATGGGCATCTACATCAGGTTTCAGCTATTTGTCTTGCTGTGGAAGGATAATAAATGTTCTTAACATTTGACAAAATATATAATCAAAGGTTGTAGAGCCATGCAGCATAGAAACAGAACTCCCAGGCCCACCATGTCTACACCGATCAACAAACACCAAATTAACTAATTCTTTGTGCCCACTAGAATATCTAATACTTCCTCTTTAATAATCTTAACATGCCGTAGAGCCTCACTATCTCAACTGAAATCTCCAGCTATAATGTCTTTCTACTTTGTGAATACAGATGAGAAATATTCATTTCAGAGCCTGACCTTGGTGGTGGGCAGGTTATTGGAGGGAATCCTGAGGGACAGGATGTATATGTATTTGGAAAGGCAAGGACTGATTCGGGATAGTCAACATGGCTTTGTCCGTGGGAAATCATGTCTCACAAACTTGATTGAGTTTTTTGAAGAAGTAACAAAGAAGATTGATGAGGGCAGAGCAGTAGATGTGATCTATATGGACTTCAGTAAGGCATTCAACAAGGTTCCCTATGGGAGACTGATTAGCAAGGTTAGATCTCTTGAATACAGGGAGAACTAGCCATTTGGATACAGAACTGGCTCAAAGGTAGAAGACAGAGGGTGGTGGTGGAGGGTTGTTTTTCAGACTAGAGGCCTGTGACCAGTGGAGTGCCATAAGGATCGGTGCTGGCCCTCTACTTTTTGTCATTTACATAAATGATTTGGATGCGAGCATAAGAGGTATAGTTAGTAAGTTTGCAGATGACACCAAAACTGGAGGTGTAGTGGACAGCGAAGAAGGTTACTTCAGATTAAAACAGGATCTGGACCAGATGGGCCAATGGGCTGAGAAGTGGCAGATGGAATTTAATTCCGATAAATGCGAGGTGCGGCATTTTGGGAAAGCAAATCTTAGCAGGACTTATACACTTGATGGTAAGGTCCTAGAGAGTGTTGCTGAACAAAGAGACCTTGGAGTGCAGGTTCATAGCTCCTTAAAAGTGGAGTCGCAGGTAGATAGGATAGTGAAGAAGGCGTTTGGTATGCTTTCCTTTATTGGTCAGAGTATTGAGTATAGGAGTTGGGAGGTCATGTTGCGGCTGTACAGGACATTGGTCAGGCCACTGTTGGAATATTGCGTGCAATTCTGGTATCCTTTCTATCGGAAAGATGTTGTGAAACTTGAAAGGGTTCAGAAAAGATTTACAAGGATGTTGCCAGGGTTAGAGGATCTGAGCTACAGGGAGAGGCTGAACAGGCTGGGGCTGTTTTCCCTGGAGCGTCGGAGGCTGAGGGGTGACCTTATAGAGGTTTTCAAAATTATGAGGGGCATGGATAGGATAAATAGACAAAGTCTTTTCCCTGGGATCGGGGAGTCCGGAACTAGAGGGCATAGGTTTAGGGTGAGCGGGGAAAGATATAAAAGAGACCAAAGGGGCAACTTTTTCACGCAGAGGGTGGTACGTGTATGGAATGAGCTGCCAGAGGATATGGTGGAGGTTGGTACAATTGCAACATTTAAGAAGCATTTGGATGCGTCTATGAATGGGAAGGGTTTGGAGGGATATGGGCCAGGTGCTGGTAGGTGGGACTAGATTGAGTTGGGATATCTGGTCAGCATGGACGGGTTGGACCGAAGGGTCTGTTTCCATGCTTTACATCTCTATGACTCTATGACCTCACCTTTGGCTCCATGTACAGATTTCCCCTTTGGTCTTTAATGGCCCCCACTCTTTTCCCTGGTAATTATTTTGCTGTTAAAACACTTACAAAATGCTTTGAAGTTTCCTTAACCTTGTCTGCCAAAGATATTTTAAGGCCCCTCTTTGCCCTCCTAGTTTCTTTTTTAAAGCATTCACCGCCCCCGACACACACACACACACACACACACACACTCTCTGTCTGTCTCTATCTCTCTTTCTCTCTCTATACTTCCAAATGGCATCCACTGTTTTTAGTACACATTACTTAACATGTGTTTCCTTGTTTTTCTTTGTTAAGCTCTCAATATCCCTTGACATCCAAGGTTCCCTGGACTTGCAGTCCCTGCCCTTCTCTCTTAGAGGAACTCACTGGCCCTGAACTCTCACTATGCTATTTTTAAAAGGCTCCTATTTTCCAAATGTAGACTCACCTGAAAGTAGTTGCACCCAGTCCATGTTTGCAGATCCTAGCACTGCCCCACCTCTAATAACATGAATGGCATGCTGCCGTGAAAAGCTGTCCTGGGTCCACTCTAAAAATTCTATCTTGTCAAATGCTTTCACACTGTGGCAATCCCAGTTAATGTTAGCAAAGTTAAAATCCCCTACTACTATAATCCTAATCCTCTCGCATCTCTCTCTGATTTGCCTGTATATCTGCTACTGTATCACATTTAACTGAAGGGAGTCCTGTAATATAATCTCAGTGAAGTGATCACCCCGTTTTTATTTCTCAGTTCTCCCCAGATGTCTTCTTTTGAAGAGCCTTCTAGGACATTTTTCCTCATTATTGCAGCATATAAAGTACCATTTTAATTTGAGTTTTTTTTCTGAGTTTAGATTCTTAAAGAGATGAAATCAACTGAATAAACAATGACATAGATTAATTAAGTAATTAAATGGTTATTATTGGAAGGTCAAACATAAAGCAAAATATTGATATTGGAAAAGTATTCAGATCTTTTTTGGAAAATCAGAAAATGTCAAAGCAGTATTTGTATACCATGTACTGAGTTAATGATAAAGCAATTGTTTTTTGCAAAGGGGGTAGGCAGGGAAGTTTTATCAATTAACATATATTTTATTTTCATTTATGGAATATAGGTATAGCTGTCTATGCCAGCATTTATTGTCTATCTGTAATTGCCTTGAGAAAATAGTGGTGAGCTGCCTTCTTGAAATGCTGCAGTCCCTGGGGTATACATCACAAAGTCTCATTCCTGAATAGTGAGGTCACTTGTTTTTAAGTTTTATCAGATTTAACTCAAATGTTGAATGCACTTTCTGGGACTAATCACTATGCTTCTTTGTCATGCTTTATCAAGTTGAAAATTAATTTGCTACATATCTGTGGATCTACTGTTAAGATGAAAGCTTTGATCCAAAGACTGTAATTGTAACTGCCAAAGCAGGTGTTATGGTGAAAGTGAAAAGTTTAGTATGTTAAAAATCTGAAGTAGTAACTCCACCCACCTCATCCCCAGGAGGTGATGGTACTGTAATGATAATGTTGTTGTACTATTAATCCAGATGCCCAGGCTAATACCCTTGGAACTTAGGTTCAAATCCCATTGTGGCAGTTGGTGGAATTTAAGATCAATGATTGATAAGTTTGTAACCGAAAGCTAGTCTATATAATAGTGACCATGAAACTATTATTACTTGTCTTTAAAAAACCCAGCTCAGTGGGAAGATATTCTGACTTAGTTTGGCCTGCTCTCTAAAATGGTTGACTTAATTCAAGGGTAATTAGGAATGGGCAACAAATGGTTTTGCAATATCACCAACATCCATTGAAAAAATGTAAAAGAAAAAACGACTTCTATTTTGAAGGAGAGGGTAACCAATTCACTTTCAAGGATTCGGACAATCCACCTGTTTAAAAGGAGACAGTAAGTTCCAGATCCATCAAGTAAGTGCCTTTTACAGTACAGCTTAAGGATCAAGAACATAAGAAATATTTCCTTAAAGTCCACTAATTTGCAAATGCTGTCCTCAACTCCATAATGTTCCCCAGGAAACACACAACTAACCTAAAGAGATAGAAGTATCTGATAAATGAATCACATAAAGCCAGTATGCAAGTACAGCAGGTGATGAGAAAGGAAAATGGAATGTTGTTGTTTATTGCAAGTAGAATGGAAACTAAAAGTGAAGAGACTCTACTTCCATTGTATGGAACATTGGTGCAATCACACCTGAAACACCATGTACAGTTTTGGTCTCCCTGTTTGAAAGAAGAGATATAATAGTATTAAAAAGCAGTCCAGAAAGAATTCAGTTGACTCATTCCTTGGATGAAGGGCTTTTCTGATGAGTTAAGGTTGTACAGAAATTTAGAAGAATGAGAGATGATCTTTTTGAAACATGTAAGATCTTGAGGCATTTGGATAGGGCAAATACCAATAGAATGTTTCATCTTTTTGGGGTCACTCAAACTATGGGACATGGTTTGATCGATGTTAAGAGTTTTTTTTTCCCCAAGTGTCATTAGAATTGGAAATTCTCCTCCTGAAGGTTGTTGAGGCAGGCTCTTATTCAAGGCAGGCAGAAAAATGGAACTGAGACCATAATCAGATCTGACACAATCTTATGGAATGGTGAAGCAAATACAAAGCTCCAAATGGCCGTGTTCCAGCTCTTCTGTACAGTGTAACTGTGCAGATTTCCCAACACCAAATAACTCAACACATGATCATTGATCCTTTCTTTATAATCACTCATCACTTTACAATCCCCAGGATAGTGGAGTCTAAAACTAGCGAGCATAGGTTTAAGGTGAGAGGGGAAAGTTTTAAAATACATCTCAGGAGCAACATTTTTACACAGAGGGTTATGGGTATATGGAATGAGCTGCCAGAGGAAGAGGTGGACGCTAGCTTAGAAGGCATCTGGCTGGGTAAATGAAAACAAAGGATTTAGAGGGATATGGGCTAAATACTGTCAAATGGGACTAGATTAATTTTGGCTATCTGGTTGGCATGGACGAGTTGGACAGAACTGTCTATTTTCGTGTTGTACAGCTTAATAACTCTGACTCTATTTTGCAACACAATTACTAATCTCCATCCACCCCACTACAAATGCAGAATTTACCCCAATCTCACCCCAACCCCTTACCTCCACATTCAAATTTTCTCTGCTTCCCCTTCCATACTCCCTGTGCTGTCCCTGAATGCTTCAGTCCCAACAAAGACCTAAACCTCCCTTAACTCTCTTTATCCATGTATCCAATCATCATTTCCTCTAACCAGTTTTACCCAATCTCTAATCTCTTGCTTACTCTTCCCCATACCCAGATCTGTCTTTGATCGCACTCTCTCTCTATCTGCCACACAGTGTTTACTTTTTTAAACAAAACACCAAACATTTCTGGGATGTGGCATTTCTTGGTAAATTTTCCACATGACAGACAGCTGAGCCTGTCAAACTAGCTAACTTCTGTGGGAGGGTGTGAAGGAGTGGGAAACATATGCATGTGAAGGCATTAAAATTCCATGGAGTTCGAGGCAAATCATTTCTTGATTGTAAATTCGAAGACCCTGGTAAAGTACAGGGGCAAAGGCTTTTGCATTGTTAACTACTGTCATTAATGTTTATACTCTGACTTTAGTCTTGAGCTTGAACTGATATTATATTTGCAGACCTAATACTTTGAATTAAAAGCTCCGTCTGTGCTTGCAACTTCAAAGAGGGTTGAAAGAGGTAGTGGATGGTACTGTAAATATTTAGTGCATACTTCAACTGTTTTAGTACATCATTTTCTGCTTTAGGAATTAAAGTTTAACAGTAGAAAATGGTATACATGCAATTGAATCACCTTGAAGTGCAGTTCATTTAAGTGGCTTTAAGGGGTTACTCATGTTTGTTTAAAAGGATTAAAATAGAGGAGATTGTTTTGGAGTTTGAACAAAAATTAGTTTAAAAATGTTTAGTGAATTTTGAAAGGCTGGAAAGCTCATTTCCTACTTCAGATCAGAGAAGAAATTGTAAATGCGGGTATTAAATCATAAAGGTTAGGTGAAGCAAAGCCAAGCAGTCTGTGTTGTCATGGAGAGTGTGGAAAAGCACAGCAGGTCTGAGGAGCTGGAGAATCCTGATGAAGGGCTTTTGCCCGAAACATCGATTCTGCTGCTCCCCAGATGCTGCCTGACCTGCTGTGCTTTTTCAGCACCACACTCTCTACTCTGATAGCCAGCATCTGCAGTTCCTCACTTTGTCCCTGTGTTGTCATGTAGTTGGGAAGATCTTAAGGTTTTCTGCTTTCAACTTATCTGAATGTTTGCTGATAAAGGTTTGTTGCAGTTTGAAAGTAAAGAAGTAGCTTCTGTCAAAATTTGCTGCTGTTAGTCAGCTCCAGGCTGATGGACAGGAGAGATTCATGGAAAGCATTGCTAATTTACTGAGAGTGGGACCTTGGTGTAAATGAGAAATATTGGTGCTCAGAGCAACCCTAGGACATAGCATCAGCAAAATGAAGCTAACGATCTGTGAAAAAGTTGAAATTATGCTTATGATATGGGAGGGATGTCTCAGGAATCCAATGGGGCACAACCTTAAGGATGAGGTTGAACTTCCTGAATGTAAGCAGTTGTTGAGGCACTTTGTTAATAGGATGGCTAATGAGAGTTCTGAAGCTTGATTTTCAAAAGTAAAGGATTAAGGGGACCAAGTTTTGGTGACCTACAGTGTTTCTAATGTGCCTTTGCTGACAAATGCATGGGATCTGTCTTGCCGGCATTGTAGATGTTTGATACGGTGCATTACAACAAATCTGTGAGAAAAGTTATGGTTCAGGAAAAGAGACAACAGTAATGTGAATACTGGCTGGGTAATAGGAAAAGAAGTGCAGTGGTTAGTGGATTGTTTTCATGCTAGAAGAATGTTTACAATGGAGTTCCTCTATATTTTCCTGATTTATAGTAATGATCTGGATATTGGTTTGCAAGGGACAATTTCAAAATTTGCACACAATACTTGGCAATGCTTCCATATTTTATGAGGAGGATAATGTACAATTTGTTGAATGGATGAATAGGTGGCAGGTGAAGTTCAATGTCAAGAAGGGTGATAGGATACATTCTGCTAACAAAAATCTGGAGCGATGGTATAAAATAAAGGAGACTACTCTTAAGGATAAGCAGGAGCAGAGAGATCTGGATACATTTGTATAAATCAGTCAAGGTGGCAGGACAGGCTTCCAATATCCTGGGAGTTATGGAGTACAAGAGCATTATAGGGACATAAAGTACAAGATTAGGGAGGTTGTGCTGAACCTATATAAGGCATTAGTTAGACTTGCTGAAGTATTGTCCACAGTCTGGGAACCACAATTTAGGAATGATAGGATAACATTGAAGAGAGTGCAGAGGAGGTTTACAACAATTGTTTCAGGGATGAGAAACTTTATTTATGAACATGGATTGAAGAGGTTGCACTGTTTTCCTTGAAGAGGAGAAGACGAAGAGGAGATTTGATAGTTTTCAAAATCATGAGAGGTCTGGACTGAGCCTGGCAAAGAAGAAGAGGAGGTGTAAAGTGATTTGCAAAACAAAATGTAATGTGAGAAAAGCTTTTTTTATACAGTGAGTAATTAAGGTATGAAATGAAATATGTAAAAAACGAAATGTGAAGTAGAGAGGTTCATTTGAGATATTCAAGAGGGCATGAGGTGATTATTTAAGTATAAACATTGTGAAGAATTGCTGGAAAAGAGCAAGAAATCGCACTAAATCATGATGCTCATTTCAGAAGATGTAGACATAATAGATTAGACTTTGCCACTGCCATAACAATTCTGAGATTCTGTGGTCACTGGCTAGACCGGACCATGAATTTGGCACTTTCACCGATAAGCTTGCAAAATTGCCTGATTTCTGAAAAGGTCCCAGTGCATTAGAAAACCACCAATGTCACGTTCGTATTCAAGAAAGGAAGGAGACAGAAAACAGGAAACTAAGCCAGTCAGCCCGACATCAGTTGTTGGGAGAATTCTGGAATGCATTATTAAGAAAGTAATAGCAGGTCTCTTAAAAGATCATAATATTATTAGGCAGTCACCAGTTTATGGAAGGAAAATCATGTTTGGTAACTTTATTAGAGGTGCATTAGGAGTGGAGGTAAGTTATTTGGCCCATCATGCTTCGCCTTTGAATAAAACTGATGAGTTCTTTGAGGATGTGACAAGCAGAGTAAATAAGAGGATCAATGAATGTAGTCATAGAGATATACAGCACAGAAACAGATCTCTCGGCCAAACCATCCATGCGGATCAGCTATCCTAAATAAATCTTGTCCCATTTGCCAGCATTCGGCTCATATCCTTCTAAACTCTTCCTATTCATATACACATCCAGATGCCTTTTAAACATAATTGTACCAGCCTCCACAACTTCCTCTGGCAGCTCATTTCATACCCACACCACCATCTGCATGAAAAAGTTGCCTTTTAGGTCCCTTTTAAGTCTTTCCCCCCTCACCTTAAAGCTATGCCCCCTAGTTTTGGACTTCCCACCCCCTCCCCCCACCATATCCATGCCCCTCATGATTTTATTAACTTCCAGAAGATCAACCCTCAGCTTCCAACGCTCCAGAGAAAATAGCCCCAATCTAATCAGCCTCACCCTCTAGCTCAATCCCTTCAACACTGGGAACATTGAATCCTTTCAAGTTTTACAACATCCTTCCGATAGGAGGGAGACCAGAGTTGCACACAGTATTCCAAAAGTGGCCTAACCAATATCCTGTGCAATCTCAACATGACCTCCCAGCTTTTATACTCAATGTACTAAAAAAAGGAGTCAAATCAAGCATCTTCCTCACTATCCTATCGACCTATCCAGTGTATTTAGATTTCCAAAAAATGTGATAAGGTACCACAGGAAAATGTTACAAGATTAGAGCCAACTTCACTCAAACACTGAAACTGCCATCCCACCCATCAATGATCACAGCATTTCCCTCTGATCTGTCCCAGTTTCAAACTTCAAACCTTTCCCCACCCACTATCCATTTCTGACCTCAAAAGTTATTGAGCATAAAAGCTTGACTGATTAACGTGGAACAGTGCATTCGAATAAGTGGACAATTTACTGGCTGACAACAATAGGAATTAGTGCTGGGGTTTCAACTATTTACAATGTGCATTAGTGATATACATAAGGGACACAATCCATTGTAGTTATTGAAAGCAAGTTGTGCTGATGAATAAAAAGTCTGCAAAGAAACATAGGTCAAATGAGTGGGGAAAAAATGTCAAATGAAGTATGTGTGTGGTTTGTTGGAAGAATAGAATAGCATATTGTTATTTAAATGTATAAATATTGCAAAATGGCGCAATACAGAGGAACCTGAGTAGTTATGTGTACACAAATTGCAAAATGTCTGCATGTAGATTTAGCGAGTAATTATGAAGTCTTTGGTTATATAGTGTATGAAAAATAGGAAAGTCTTGTTGACTCTAACATTGATGAGACTAAGCTAAAATGTCATGCAACTTTGGTCTCTTTTTGCTAAGTGAAGAATGCTTTTTATGCAATTCAGTAAAGATTCAGTAGGCTGATTCCTGGGATGAAGGGGCTATTTACTGAGGAAAGATTGAGCTGTTTGGGACACTGTCTTTGAATAAGAGGTCTCCATTTAAGCTGAAGATGAGGAGGAATTTCTTCTCTGAGGATTGTTAACCTTTGAAATTTTCTACCCAAGGAAGAAATGGAAATTGGGTCATTGAACATTTTTAAGACAGATTTATGATCTACAAAGGAATCCAGGAGTGTGGAAGCTGTCAGTAAGGTGGAGCTGGAGCCACGATCAGATTTTATTGAAAGATGGACCAGGGCAGATGGCCTCCTCTAGCTCCTATTTCGTATGATCGTACTTTACAGTCTAAGTGTGTCTGTCTGCTGTCAAAAATTCCCAGTGTTCAACAAAATGATTTTCTCGATAGAACAATTGAAACCCGTGTCACCCCTTAGGGAGTAACAGTAATTAAGCAATTATTTCTCCAAGTGATTTCATAACAGATTGGAGCATAAAGTTAGTTTAGATAAGATTTTGCAAGTGTTTTCAGTTCTGGGAGAGATTAGCTCAGTTAATAGAGATGGGATGGATGAGATAAAGGGGGATTGCAGGAAGTGATTATCGTGTGTGCATATTTGCTCCTACCCAGAATTCGAAAATGATTGTACAGAGAACATCTCTATCTGTGTTTCCTTATCCAATTGTGCAACTTTTTTGTTTATTCAACTGCTATGGCTAAGAAAAGTACTCATTTATTTTCTAGGAACTAATCAAAACTTCTCATTTCATGGCCTTTCCAAATCCCCCTCCAAACTCTGATCCTCTATGTACAATATCTAAATCATTATCAGTAATGTGACAGGGCTTTCATGGTGCAGCAAATTCATTAAGACACTACAGGTTTTCTTTTAAAGAAGTTGCAGTCTGATAACATTTCCAAACATTCAGGTTCAATGGGCTACATAGCCTCTCCCATTCCTATTTTCTAAAAATATTTTTGTTATTTTCCAGTGATTTCAAGCAATGAGATTTTGGTATCTCTACATTGTAACTTGGATCATTACTTGCTGATTACCTTTAAAGACAGTTAACCAAACTGGAGGTAGAACGTGATTTATAGCATAGAAACCTTAGATTAGACCAGATTTGGTTGTAACCTATTTTAAATGTTCCATAACCAGTGTCATTTTACAAATTAATTGCACAGTATGTGACACTAATAAACTGTATGTAATTTTATATTGACAGGTTTTGTTAAATATTCTTCCTCATTTATTTATAATATGCATACATTAAATAAAGCAGATTGCCTATCAAGGGGAGGTGGCAGAGGAAAAGAATCACACGGGGATGTCAGTTTTAAAAGCTTTGTTTTTTTATAGTTTGCAAAAAGGTGCATAATCTTACATTAATTATATGTTAAAAACTGAAATCAGTATAATTGTTCCCAGAAGTTGTCCTGTGTACAACTTATGAATCTTGGCATTTATAGTAATGTCCTTTTCTGGGACAAGATTCATTATGATATTACTTTTAGCAACAGCTTCTGGTAGTGCATTTGAGTGGACTGAGCTATGGTTCTTCTGTTAAATTTTTCAGTGGTAAAAACAATCTTTCTTTCAACAACTTTTGCTGAGACAAAATCAGTGTGAGGTTTGTAAAGATTATGCAATGTCTTTAGTGTACACAAAGGATAGTTGTATACAATTTCAATCTTTGTTGATTCTGCCTTTGCAGTATTCTATGAGTGCCATGAAATTTTTTCTCTCTCTCTCGATTATAAATTATGTGTATGAATGCCAGACAAAATATCTGCTCAATACTACGTTGAAAGTTTAGAAATCTAATCTGATCAAAATGGGATTGCTGCAGAAATTTGCATTAAAAATCCAACAAAGATTGGTTTTGGAATGTCTGAACATTTTGTGTTTCACAGGAATATAATATTTTGCCAAACATATAATTTAACAAGCAAAAACTATTTGCTGGTGAAGCTCAGCAGGTCTGGTAGCATCTGTGGGAAGAAAGCAGAGTTCAGTGACTTTTCATCAGAACTGTTAGCAGATAGTAAAAAGTGCTATTTATGCAGAAAACAAAGTTGGGGGGAGGTGAGACAAGGGCAGAGGTGAGCAGATAAGTGGAGATAGAGCCCAGAGAGAGAGATATGAAAGGAGGAAATAAACAAGAAGATTATGGATAGCAGGCCAGAACAAAAGAAAAGCTAAATAAGTGATAACAAGATCTAAGTGTAGGAAAGAATAGTTTAATGAGGCTAGTTTACAGTTAACTCTCAGCATTGGCATAGTTTTAGATTTTTTTTAAGTTGCAAGTGCTCTATTCACAAAGTTACAGTAAATGTAAGGCTGTTATCTCTAAACCAGGTACATTGTTGCAGGTTTTGTTTAAAGTGTTGTTCAGAAATGTGTTTATTTTGCATGCATTTTGTTGTGTGATACGTGGTGGAGAATACAGTGATGCATTGAAATTGCAAGCAAGCTGCAAAGTTAATTGCAAGTTAATTTTGCACTGAAGGAGGGTCACTGGACCTGACATGTTAACTCTGCTTTCCCTCCACAGGTGCTGCAGGACCTCCTGAGATATTTCAGCAATTTCTGTTATGTTTCTGATTTCCAGCATCTACCATTCTTGGTTTATTTTTGTTTAATTTTGCACTTGTTAGTTATGCAATATCCTGTTCAATAATTTATTTCACAAGTAAAGTTAAGCAAATAAAGTTAACATAATGTTATTGATATGTGGGAAACTTGTTTGTATCCCGCAAAATCATTCTGTGGCATGTTAATTGTTTGTAAAGTGAAATCAAAATTAAAAGGCATTTGACTAAATTGGTTTAAACAAAAGAAGCAAATGTTTTTGTTATGTTTTAATATCATGAAAGTAGTTGATTGATCCTTTTGTTTCATGATGAGGCAGTAAAAGTTATCTTTATTCGATGCGAAATTATACATAGTGGTTTTACTTGCAGTACATTTAGTTGAATTTCCATTGATGTTGGTGAGCATATATGACTAAGAATTGTTAATTACGAATTATGGAATTACGCTATTCCAGCTCTTACTTGATTTATTAGTCAATATTACTTTGTTTATTTGTCTGGATGATCAGTTTTATAAAATATATTAGAACTCTGCAGAATGTCACTGAATTAAATAATGCTAATCAATGCAAGTAGTTCAGTGATGCTGCTAATATTTGTGATCATGCTAAACTTGTAAAAATCGTTTCCTTTTATTAGCAACATAGATATTTCTGAAGTATTTTAGGTTCCTAATATCTAAGCATGATAGAAACCAGTAATAACATTTTAATGTTTTGTCCACTTCTTAGGACAACTTGCTTGGTAGTTGATATTTTATAAATATAAACAAAGGGTCCCTATTCATGTTAGTGCAGCTGTCATAAACCATCTTTTCTGTATTAGATTCATACATCTTTTGTACAACCTTGAGTCGAAACAGCTTTCTGAACATTTCCCCCAGCTTCTTGAAAAAAATATTTTTGCTGAAAATATGTCTAACTGGTCCACTTAATAGTTCATATAACTAACTTTGCATCATTTTGTCTATCGAATAAATCCAAATTTTCTATTGTAACTTCAGACTATGCTTAACATCAGTTAACATCAGTGAATAAGTTCAAATAAAATTGCATTCTAAGTATGTTTTATACGTATGTTTATATATTTGCATAATTGAATCAGCTATTGATTCTGTCCTTTTGCTTCTGTTGAATCGTTCCACCATACCTTAAGACATAACTATTCCAATTTTACCAGAACTGGTATTCCATGTGCAGTACCTTCACATCACGCAGAATTGTTCCCTGTATTCCACAATGCACCAAGATTTCCTCACCCTTCACCTCCGACATCCCTGATCTTCATTGTGTCCACATTCCCCATGGTCTCAAATCGAACATTTTCATTCTTATCTTCAAATCCCATCTGTAACTCAACTTTCCCTAGCTATGTAACCTTTTTCACCCCTCTCCCAAAATTTTAAATCCTCAGACATTGGGCTTCTGTGTATCCCCCATCCTTTCATTCCACCTAGTAGCAATCAGCAACAGATTTCTACAGATTTCCTCTACCGTATGTCAGCCCATTTCATTATCATGAAGCCTACTATACATTTTACTACATTTCTGAATTTTTCCGTAATCTGAAACTTGATCATGTGGAGGTGTGCACTGGAGCAAAATGAATTTAAAATATTAATCCAGAATATTATTTAAAAGTAAAAAGTTGGAGAAGGGCAAAGTTTGTAGAGATTTAATCAGATTTAGGAATCAATTTGCAAAAATATGCAGATGGTTCAGTTTCTGTAACAGTTTTAATTTTTCAGTAAAACAACCTCCATCTCTGCCCATACCACTTCTATTTTGTGTGTAAATAGTAAGGAAAGTATATGCACCTGCTTAATAAGACTCCCTCATGAAGTTTATCATTTAGTTGCATATAATATGATTTACTGGATAGAAGCATTTGTCTTCTCTTGATCACCTAATCTCAGTAAATAAACCAAGAATTCAAGCATATGTACTTAGGAGGGAGATGGTGGCCTAGTAGTATTATTGCATGATTATTCATCGAGAGGCTCAAGTAATGTTTTGGGAAACTGGATTTGAATCCCCACCATAGCAAATGGTAGAATTTGAGTTCAGTAAAAATCTGGAATTAATGTGACTATGAAACCATTGTCAATTGTGAAAAGGCTAACTGATGTCCGATAGGGAAGATACCAGCACTCTTACTTGGTCTGCCACACATGTGACTCAAACTGACTCTTAACTGCCCTCTCAGTAGTTAGGGATGGACAATCAGTATTAGCCTAGCCAGTAACACTGACATTCAGTGAATGAAAAACAGGAAAAAAAAATCTGAAATAAAGCTGACATGTTGTGAAAAACATCAGCTTTAACAAAGGTTTTTACAGCTGTTCACAGATTTGTTGCATGTTATCCAATATAGTCAATTTTTATTTGAAATCGTTGGCTGACATCTAATTTTTTTCATCAGATGTACTTGTTCTTTTGTTTCAAAGCGGTAGATACTGTAACTTAGCTTGTAAGAGACAAATAGTTTGAACGACAGATATTTGAGAAAATAATGTAAGGTTTGTTTCATGTGACTTATTTCATTTAGTTAAGATGCATGGCTGAGGAGCTGGTGGTCGGGAGAAGGATTCACATTTTTGGATCATTGGAAGCTGTTTTGGGGTAGATGTGACCTGCATAAGAAGGACGGATTGCACCTAAATTGGAAGAGGACTAATATACTGGCAGGGAGAATTACTAGAGCTGCTCGGGAGGATTTAAACTAGTAAGGTGGGAGTGTGGGACCTAGGGAGATGGTGAGGAAAGATTTCAATCTGAGACTGGTACAGTTGCGAACAAAGGCAAGTCAAACGGTCAGGGCAGGCAGGGACAAAGCAGAGAACAAGGTAGGACTGATAAATTAAACTGCATTTTAATTTCAATGCAAGAGGCCTAACAGGGAAGGCAGATGAACTCAGGGCATGGTTAGGAATATGGGACAGGGATATCATAGCAATTACAGAAACATGGCTCAACGATGGACAGGACTGACAGCTTACTGTTCCAGGATACGAATGCTACAGGTAGGACAGAAAGGGAGGCAAGAGAGGAGGGGGAGTGGCACTTTTCATAAGGGATAGCATTACTGCTGTACTTAGGGAGGATATTCCCGGAAATACATCCAGGGAAGTTATTTGGATGGAACTGAGAAATAAGAAAGGCATGATCACCTTATTGGGATTGTATTATAGACCCCCTAATAGTCAGAGGGAAATTGAGAAACAAATTTGCAAGGAGATCTCAGCTATCTGTAAGAATAATAGGGTGGTTATGGTAGGGGATTTTAACTTTACAAACATAGACTGGGACAGCCATAGTGTTAAGGGTTTAGATGGAGAGGAATTTAGAAGTGTGTACAAGAAAATTTTCTGATTCAGTATGTGGATGTACCTACTAGAGAAGGTGCAAAACTTGGGAAATAAGGCAGGGCGGGTGACAGGTGTCAGTGGGGGAGCAGTTAGGGGCCAGCGATCATAATTCTATTCGTTTTAAAATAGTGATGGAAAAGGACTGACCAGATCCAAAAATTGAAGTTCTAAATTGGAGAAAGGCCAATTTTGATGATATTAAGCAAGAATATTCAAAAGCTGATTGGGCACAGATGTTCACAGGTCAAGGGACAGCTAGAAAATGGGAAGCTTTCAGAAATGAAATAACAAGAGTCCAGAGAAAGTATATTCCTGTTAGGGTGAAAGGAAAGACTGGTAGGTAGAGGGAATGCTGGATGACTAAAGAAATAGAGGGTTTGGTTAAGAAAAAGAAGGAAGCATATGTCTGGTATAGACAGGATAGATCGAGTGAATCCTTTGAAGAGTATAAAAGCAGTATGAGTATACTTAAGAGAGAAATCAGGAGGTCAAAAAGGGGATATGAGATAGCTTTGGCAAATAGAGTTAAAGAGAATCCAAAGGGTTTTTACAAATACATTAAAGACAAAAGGGTAACAAGGAATAGAATAGGGCCCCACAAAGATCAGCAAGGTGGCCTGTGTATGGAGCCACAGGAGATGGGGCAGATACTAAATGAGTATTTTGCATCAGTCTTTACTAGGAAAGCACATGGAAAGTATAGAATGTTGGGAAATACACGGTGACATCTTTAAAAATGTTCATATTACAGAGAAGGAAATACTGGATGTCTTGAAATGCATAAAAGTGGATAAGTCCTCAGGACCTGATCAGGTGTACCCTAGAACTCTGTGGGAAGCTAGAGAAGTGATAGCTGGGCCTCTTGCTGAGATATTTGTAACACCAATAGTCACAGGTGAGGTGCTGGAAGACTGGAGGTTGGCAAATGTGCCACTGTTTAAGGGTGGTAAGGACAAGCCAGGGAACTATAGACCAGTGAGCCTGATGTCAGTGGTTGGCAAGTTATTGGAGGGAATCCTGAGGGACAGGATGTACAAGTATTTGGAAAGGCAAGGACTGATTAGGAATAGTCAACATGGCTTTATGCATGAGAAATCATGTCTCACAAACTTTATTGAGTTTTTTGAAGAAGTAACAAAGAGGATTGATGAGGGCAGAGCTATAAGGACTTCAGTAAGGTATTTGACAAGGTTTCCCATGGGAGACTGGTTAGTAAAGTTCGATCTCATGGAATACAGGGAGAACTAGCCATTTGGATACAGAACTGGCTCAAAGGTAGAAGACAGAGGCTAGTGGTGGAGTGTTGTTTTTCAGACTAGAGGCCTGTGACCAGTGGAGTGCCACAAGAATCGGTGCTGGGTCCACTACTTTTCATCATGTATATAAATGATTTTGACGTGAGCATAAGAGGTATAGTTAGTAAGTTTGCAGATGACACCAAAATTGGAGGTGTAGTGGATAGTGAAGAAGGTTACCTCAGATTACAATTGGATCTTGATCAGATGGGTCAATGGGCTGGGAAGTGGCAGATGGAGTTTAATTTAGGTAAATGTGAGGTGCTGTATTTTGGGAAAGCTAATCTTAGCAGGACTTATATACTTAATGGTAAGGTCCTAGTGAATGTTGCTGAACAAAAAGACCTTGGAGTGCAGGTTCATAGCTCCTTGAAAGTGAAGTCGCAGGTAGATAGGATAGTGAAGAAGGCGTTTGGCATGCTTTCCTTTATTGGTCAGAGTATTGAGTACAGAAGTTGGGAGGTCATGTTGCGGCTGTACAGGACATTGGTCAGGCCACTGTTGGAATATTGCATGCAATTCTGGTTTCCTTTCTGTCGGAAAGATGTTGTGAAACTTGAAAGGGTTCAGAAAAGATTTACAAAGATGTTACCAGGGTTGGAGGATTTGAGCTATAGAGAGAGGTTGAGTAGGCTAGAGCTGTTTTCCCTGGAGCGTCGGAGGCTGAGGAGTGACCTCATAGAGGTTTATAAAATCATGAGGGGCATGGATAGGGTAAATAGACAAAGTCTTTTTCCTGGGGTGGGGGAGTCCAGAACTAGAGGACATAGGTTTAGAGTGAGAAGGGAAAGATATAAAAGAGACCTAAGGGTCAATGTTTTCACTCAGAGGGTGGAACGTGTATGGAAAAAGCTGCCAGAGGAAGTGGTGGAGGCTGGTACAATTGCAACATTTAAAAGGCATCTGGATGGGTATATGAATAGAAAGGGTTTGGACGGATATGGGCCAGGTGCTGGCAGGTGGGACTAGATTGGGTTGGGATATCTGGTTGGCGTAGATAAGTTGGACCAAAGGTTCTGTTTCTGTGCTGTACATCTCTATGACTCTGTTATGTTGTCTCAATTTAAGGAAATTAGAATAATGTTTAAAAAGGGGAGTGGCATGTGGCACTATTGAATTTAATAAAAACTAAAATTAAATACTTGAATTGGAAGCTATGATTTTAAGGAAACTGCAGTCTTTTGCAATGCATTGCCCCGTTCTTTATAAAACATGTCACAAATTGGAGTCGTATCTGAATTTGCTGATTGGAGAATACAAATCGCAAATTGTGATCTGAGCTGCACTTTCTTGTCTACTCCACTTAACCTTTGACTCATATGTCTAACCAAAATCTCTCTAACTCAGTGTTGAGTCAGATCCAGTTTCAGTTCCCTTCTGAGGGAGAGAATTCCACTGCTAAAGATCTTCCCAGTGAAAAGATTTCCCATCATCTGTTTTAAAAGGGAGATCTCTTTAAGTCCTCTGGTTCCAGTCTCCCCCATAATAGGAAATGTTCTCTAGGTATCCAGTCCCTCAGGATTTTGTAAGTTTCGCTAAGATCAACTCTCATTTTTCAATACTCCAATGGAAATAGGCCTGACCTGTTTTCCCATTCTTCCTAAGATTACCCCTCATCCCAACAGTGAGTTACGTGAACCTACTCTGAACTGTCTCTGAAGAAATTATATGTTTTCAAATATGGTGATCACAGCTGTGCAGTGTTCCAGATGTGATCTCACCAACATCCTATGCAATAACAGTAAAACTTCCCTAATCTTATATTCTCCTTGCAATAAACAATAACATTTTAGTTGCTTTCATGATCACTTGCTGTACCTATATATTAATCTTGTGGGTCATGTACCAGGACCCAGATCTCTCTGTACCTGTCCTACAATCTCTCTCTCTATTTAACTGCAACATTACTTTTGTATTCTTCCTGCTGAAATAGATAAGTTCACATTTATCCATGTTATATTCCAATCACCAAATATTTGCTCACTCACCTAACCTATCTATATCCCTTTATAGACTCTGTACCTCCCTTGAAACTTATATCTCCCCTATCTTGATGTCAATGGCAAATTTAACTACTATGAAATCAGCCCGTAATGACAACCATTGATATAGATTGTAAATACATGAGGACATAGCATTGACTTCTGTGCATTCCACTAGTTACAGCATATCAACCTGAAAATGCACCACTTATTCCTGCTTTCCCTGAGCAAAGCAACCCTTTATATGTGATCTTATGTAACCCCCATTTCATGAGATACTTTCTCAAACATCATTTAGAAGTCCAATTATACTACATCTAGTAGTTTTCCCATGTCCTCCAAAATTGTTGCTTTGCAAAGAAAATCTGATAGTTTAGTTAAATAGTTAAATACTATTTTATTTTCACACAGCCATGTTGTCTCTGCCTGATCAAATTGTGATGTCCTGTGTGTCCTCTACAACCTCCTTAATATTGGAAATAATGGATCTAAGATTTTCCCTATGACAAGTGTTAGAGTAAAAGGCCTATAGTTTTCTGCTTTTTGCCAAAATCCTTTCCTGAAAAAAAGGGATGATCAATTTGGTCTTTTCCATCCAATGCAATGCTTGAAGATTCTAACAAATTTTGGGAGATTGTAACCAATGCGTCTACTATCTGTGATGCCAATTCTTTTAAGATCTGAGAGTATAGGCGACTGTGTCCTGGGGACTTGACAGTCTTAAATCCAAAGGCTTTCTCATTATGTTTTCTGGTGATCGTTTTACATTTTTCCCTCCCTGTCAGTTATTGATTTTCAATAATCTTTGGGAAGTTTTTTTAAATCTTCCACCATGAAGAAAGACACCAAGTATCTGTTTAAAGCCTTCACCATTTCTGTTACAATTTTCCTATTCAAATGTAATACATGTAGAAACTATTGCTTTCTCTCTTTATTTTACTGTTTAGCTTTTTAATCATATTTTGCCTTTTGCCTCATTATCATGGTTTTAGTCATTATTTGCAGGCTGTTAAAATCTGTTCAGCCCTCTGATGTATGACTAAATTTTGCACACTTATAGTGTCTTTATCAATTTAAAGCTATCCTTAACTCCTTATTTAGCCATCCTTTCTTTCTCACTAAGATAAATTTTTACTGAGTTATTTAACATCTCCTTAAACTTCTGCTACTGCAACTTTACTGACCTGCCTGGTTCATGCCTTCATAGTTACCTTTATTTCAGTTTAAAATACAAGTCATAGACCTATGCTTCTCCTTGTCAAAATGAAAATAAAATATTTATCACATTCTGATCACTGTGGCCTGTCTCCTTTACCATGAGGGTATTGGTTGATCCTGTTTCATGGCACAATACTTAGTCACAATACTAGGGATAGCCTGTGCCCTGTTTATCCTCTAAGAAATAATCCAAAAGATGATAGGAATTAATTTTTTAAAGTACTATTACCAATCTCATTGTCCCAATCTACACCATTAGTACCTGTATACATTTAGTAACTGTAGTATTATTTGTATATTCTGTTGACTTCATCAGTGTAATAATGGTTCTGAAAATTGATTTTTAGGTTGAGTTTGAAGATGGTTCCCAACTTGTAGTAAAACGTGACGATGTTTATACACTAGATGAAGAGCTACCAAAACGGGTCAAATCTCGCCTTGTAAGTACACTGCTTGTGAAATATTTTGACACATTTTACATGTACCATTATTCATAACATGCTTATGGATGGATAAGGTCATTTGGCCCAACCTCATGCATCAATCCAAAACAGTCTTGCGCTGCCCACATTGGTCTGTTGCATCTAATGCCTTCTGTTGATCAGTCATTCTATTAAGAACCACCTGATATCAATCCTAAATTTACCTTTCACTCACCTCAATTGATTTTCCCTTGCCCTAAACCCTTTAACTTAATTTAAAGTAGCATTCCAAATTACCCTGGTCCATGTCACTTCCCATTGTGAGGTGGCACTATAAGATCCTTTCCAAGTTGAAAAGACCTGTCTTTCCCTGTAGCTTGAACAAAGGATCAGTCCTTTGTCAGCTTTATACATGTCTTCCTTGTGTCTCTGCAGCCACAGCTGGATGTAGTACTTAAGATATAGTAGAAGAAGGGTACTGTGCAGCTTGACCACATCTCCCACTGACTTGCATGCTGCTGTTGGTCATAAAATTGTCACTAAATTGATTATGTTAGTTAATACTGCACTGGGCATATTAAGCATTAAGTCAGATGGCAGCCCTGGTCTCCTTTGCATTCACTCTAGCTCCCATGAAGATGCTTCACAAAATGTACATGTTGCTTATTTTCTTTGCTATGTGCTTGACTGCTTCAAATTTTAACTGCCATCATTCAGCTCACTCATATTTCATTTAACTCATTCTGTGGTTTGTGGCTGCCTCATTTAATTCTCTTGGTGTGGTACCATCAACCATTTTGTCAAAAAGTCTTGGTCCCAATCTGATTTAATAAAACACTTCTCCAAGGGATGTATTTTTACATTTACGTGCAGTTTAGTATTCTGCTAACCATTAATGGAAATGTTTAAGGACATCATGAATTGCAATGATCTTGTTGAGAATACACTTTATTGCGAAATTGTAAGGAAAAATAAAGTAAAACAATGATTCAGTTATTACTAGGAAGCCTGTGGTTGCATTTTATTGGTAAGCATGTCATTTCTTGAGGGCCCACCTTGATGACCATCATGACTCACCTATAGAACTGGTTGAGAAGCGTTGGCGTAATCTAACTAAGTTCCACTGTGTTTTGGAATCCACTTGTGAAGGATAAAAGTCAGGAACCACAGTTGAACAAGCACTGAGGTCTAATGAGCCTCACTCCATAACTGTGTCCTTCCCAACCACACCCTGACAATCTCTCTCATTTCTAACCATTGAAATCACACTTTAAGCTTACTTAGTAATCTTCCAATTTATTTTTGAAAGCCCCTCAGGTTTTCACTGTCTTGGGGTAAATCACAGTCAGGTTAGGTTGTCACTCGTGTTGCTTTAACTGCTGTCAACTAGATTTTTTTATCGATAAATTCTCAGGTTTACCACTGATAAAGTATTATTTTTAAAAATCTGAAAACTATTATTTTAATAAGTAAGACTACAGTATTTGTTTAGTGAAGTTTTCAAATATGGACTTAATCTATTTCTAATCTATTAATAAATCCCACTCCAGATTTGCCTAACTATATCTGTCCATGCTTGGAAATATCCTTACTAGTTTCTTTCAACACTGTGGACTAAGTATCACAGAATTGTAGAATCCCTACAGTGTAGATGGAGGCAATTCAGCCCATCGTGTCTGCACTAACTCTCTGAAGCGCATCCCATCCACACCTACCTCCCCACAATATCACCGTATTCCTGCATTTACCATGCCAACTCCCTGCAGTGTTTCATTGGCTGCGTGCAGCAACAAAGGTCAGAAAATGTAACCACCTAATACCATTTAAAGCTGGCCTGTACTGCTTAAAGGAGAAGTTTACTGTAAAAGGTGTAGGTGCTGAGAATAATAGAAGTAAAATTCAATGTAAGAAATAGTGATAGGAGACAAGAGATTCCCAAGGTTTTTAAACACTCCATTCAAGGTGTTGGCAGAGCAGGGGGAAAGGAGATATCTGGCTTTTAGTGTCGAGAAGGTGGCCTTCTAGACACATGGAAGTGGGCGTGGATACTTATGGGAATCAAAACGAGGATTCAAAACCCCTTGGAGGCAGTGCCATAAGAGGGTCAGTGACCTCATGAAAGTGTTCAGTGTCAATGAATACATTTTCAAATTTTGTATGGTATTAATTGCACACTATTCTCAACCAGTGGAATTCAATGAGTGGTTACAAACATAAAGCAACTCCATTGACTTTGATAGAGACAAAAAAACTGCAGATGTTGGAATCCACGGTAGACAAGCAGGAGGCTGGAAGAACGCAGCAAGCCAGGCAGCACCAGGAGGTGGAGAAGTCAACGTTTTGGGTGTAACCCTTCAGGACTGGGGGTGGGTGTAAGGGGAGTTGCAAATAAAGGGGTGGGGAGGGTTTTGGGTGGGGAGAGGGAAGGGGTGGTGAGGTAGGGATGGTTGAACGCAGGTAGAGGTTACGGCCTGGTTGGTCGATGCGAGGAATGAATCCCATTGGTAGCAAGAAGGAAGGGGTTGGTAGGCGTAATGGGAGAGAGGAAGAGGGGCTGGAAAGAGACTCCTGGTGTGTTCCTTGTAGAATATGGACAGGATTTGAAGAATCAGGAGTTGAGGTGGCCACCACAATTTTCCTAGCCTCTGACTTGCTCTTGTTGCCAATGTATTTATGTGGCAAATCAACTTGGGTTTCTGCTCAATGGTAATCCTCAGGATGTTGATAGGTGGGAATTCAGTGATGGTAACGCCATTGAATATAAAAAGACAGTGGTTAAATCGTCTCTTATCAGAGATGGTCATTACCTGGCAATTGTGTGACCCAAATGTTACTTGCCACTTGTCAAACCAAGCCTAAATGTTGTACCAGGTCTTGCTGCATTTGAACACGAAGAAGGTTTCAGTGTCTGAGGAGTCATGAATGGTGCTGAAAATTGTTCAATCAATGGTGAACATCCACACTTCTGACCTTACGATGGAGGGAATGAGCAGCTGAATGCTTGGGCTGAGGGCATTACCTTAAGGAACTTCTGCAGAGATGTCCTGGAGTTAAAATGACTGATTCTGCCCCCTGTTAACACAATTGCTCCAAATTTATGAGATCTCTTTGGTGACATACTTGGTAGCATGCAGTTTTGTTGTCAAGAGTTGTTAATCTCACCTCAGGAATTCAGCTCTTCTGTTCATGTTTGAACCAAGGTTGTAATGAGGTCAGGAGCTGCGTGACCTTGGTGGAACCCACACTGAACACCACTCAGCACATTATTGCTGGGAAGGTGCTGCTTCATAGCACTGTTGATGACATCTTCCATCACTTTACTGATGATTGAAAGTAGACTGATGAAGTGGTAATTGGCAGGGTTGTATTTGTTCTTCTTTGTGTATAGGATATACGTGGGCAGTTTTCCACCTTGTCGGGTAGAACCAGTGTTATGACTGGAGTGAAAGAGCTTGGCTAAGGGATCAGCAAGTTCTGGTGCATTAGTATTCACTACTATTGCTGGAATGGTGTCAGAGTCCGTAAACTTTGGCGTATCCAGTGGTTCCAACTATTTCTTGATAACGTGTGAGGAGAATCAAATTGACTTGAGACTGATATCTGGGATGTTGGCGACCACTGAAGGAATTGGAGATGAAGGATCATCCACTTGGCACTTCCAGCTGAAGATTGCTATCAGTATTTCAGCATTATCTCATGCACTGAGATGTTGGAGGCACCTATCCAATGAGTTCTTTAATTGTCCACCAGCTTTCATGACTGGATGTGGCAGGATTGCAGAGCTTAGTGTGATGCCTTGATTATGAAATCACTTAGCTCTGTCAATCACTTGCTGCTTATGCTCCTTAGCATGCAAGAAATCCTGTTTGGTAGCTTCACCATTGATTGAACAATTTTTAGGTATGTCTGGAGCAGCTCCTGGTATTTCCTCCTGTATTCTCCATTGAACAAAAGTTGATCCACAGACTTGATGGTAATGGTTGAGTGGATGATGCAAGCTATGAGGTTGCAGATTGTGCTGGAATACAGTTCTGATGCTATTGATAGCCCACAGCGCATCATGGATGCCCAGTCTTGAGTTGCTAGATCAATCTGAAGTCTGTCCCATTTAGTATGGTAATAGTGCCACACAGCATGATCGAGGGTATTCTGAATGTGATGGACGATATTCTGAGTGTGAAGACAGGATTTTATCTCCAAGAAGACTGTATGGTGGTCACTTTTATCAATACTCTCATGGGCAAATACATCTGGTGCCAACAGATTGATAAGGATTTGGTCAAGTATGTTTTTCTTTCTTGTTAGATTCCCTCACCACATGCCGCAGATCTAGTCCAGCAATAATGTCCTTTAGGACCTGACCAGATCAATCCTCCATCCGGAGTACATTTTGTGTCTTGACTACCCTGAGTGCTTGTTTAATGTGGAGGAGTATTGATTAATCAGCCAAGGAAGGAAACAGTACATGGCAATCAGCTGGAGGTTTCCTTGCCCATGTTTAACCTGAAGCCATGAGACTTCATGGGTTCCAGTGTCAATGTTGTGGACTCCTAGGGGAACTCCCTCCAGACATATACCACTGTGCCACCACCTCTGGTGATTATGGTGTCTGGGCCATTATCTGAAAGGTATGATTCTGTGGGTATTTATTTCTCAGCCCTAACCCACAAGTCTCATTCCTGATGAAGGGCTTGAGCTCAAAACGTTGATTCTCTTGCTCCTTGGGTGCTGCCTGACCGGCTGTGCTTTTGCAGTACCACACTCTTCAACTCTGATCTAGAGCATCCGCAGTCCTCAATTTCTTGTAGTTTCTTGACAGACAGGGGAATCTCAGGTCATTAGGGATTGATGGAAACGTGGAATTTGGAACTCAAATCAGACACGACCTTATTGAGTGGTGGAGCAGGTTTGAAGGGTTAAGTGGATTACCTCTGTTCTTAATTCTTGTTGTACGAGTGGATATTTATTTGTAACAATTTACAATTGCTCTATTCATAGACTTCACTAATCATTCAGTGATTATGATGAAATCCAAGAAGTTAACTGCTGCAAATATTCTTTTTAACAGTTTTTTTTTGAAGCCCAGCAAATTATTCACAGATATATGAAAAGGCATTTCAGGACTCAATTTCTACATGCCAATTCTACTTGGAAAATTACGTTAAAATTCTTCTTTTAAACAATGATCTTTATAAAAGAAGGCAATGCAAAATATCTGTTCACACAACTTTAAGCAGCTGAAAGTACTTTCACTTTTGTAGCAATTTATGCGCTTTAAGACCTTTATTGCCATAAAGTATTTCATTCCCGTCCCTAACTAATGAGAGTCTTTATCATTTAGTTTTTGCTAACTTCACCTTCAGCCTGGCCATGCTGTGCAGTTTTTCTGGTTGATGGGACAGGTTAGAGACTGACCAAGTTACCGGGAAGCACACGGCAGTCTGTGTAACCTCTCCCTGTGCTAAGCTATTTTTCTCAGCTTGGCATCTTTCCCCAGTGCCATTAATAAGATTAGAAAATTGAAATAGCCTTGCCAGGGACCAACTGTCCTTCTAGCAGTTCTTTAAGCTAGCTTCATGGATATGTAGAACGTCAGTCACTCAATCTTCATGTTACCAAATTAACCGTACATGGTTACAGTGGATGGAATTACTAGTTCATGCAGGTGATTATAATACAAGATGATGTGAAATTGCAAGGTGTATTCATACTCCTGTCTGTTCATTTTTTCTAAAGTGGTACATGTCATCTGTAGGAATGTGGAACTTAAGAAATAGTTAAGATTAAGAAATTGTTGCCCAGTCATTCAATATGAGTAATTTTCTTTGCCTATGATAGTTGCCATAATCATTCACTAATATTACATCTATGGAGGGGGATGTCCTCATGCTTTGGTTATAGTTCAGCTTCACTAATGTAATTGGAGAAGGAAATCTGCTATCCTCACTTAGTCTGGTCTACATGTGACTGCAGATCGACAGCAATGTAGTTGACTCACAACTGTCCTCTGAAATGGCCCATCCAGCCACTCAGTTGTATCAATCGGTAGAAACTCTCAAAAAAGAAATGAAACTGGGTAGACTATCTGGCAATGATGTAGGCACCAGAAAAACAATGACACAAACAGTCTTCATGAACCCTCAAAGTTTTCCTTACTGACACCTAGGAGGCTAGTACCAAAATTGGGAGAGCTATCTAGTATCAATCGAGAAAATCTCTTTAGCCCCATCTATACATTTGCATCCTTCCTGAAATAAGGAATCCAAAGCACACAGTATTTCAAGTGTGGTGTCAGCAATACCCAATAAGTATAACAATCTTATTTTTATGTTTGATCCCTCTTATTATAAGGCCCAGGACCCCAGTAGCTTTCTTGATTCTGTGCTTATTCTGCATACTAACATTTTGAAAGTCATGCTAGATTCCTCTGCATCTCAGTAGTCATTCTCCATTGAAGTAGTGCTTTGCATTTTTTTCCCTGCGAAAGCGAATAACTTCACATGATACTTAGTATTCCTAATTCCGCATCATTGTGTTTTCTTCACAACATGCCTTTCTACCTATATTTGTGTCATCTGTATATTTAATACATTCAATTAAGACATTGCCATAAATTGTAAAATGTTGAGATTCCAGCACAGATTCCTGCAGGATGTCACTCGTCGCATGTTGCCAGTCTGTAACAGACCATGTGCGCATATGCTATTTTCTGCCAACAATGCCACTGATGCAATCTATCAATTCATCATTTTAAGCTTATTCATTTCCAGAATTCATCTTATTCTTCTTTATCCATTACATTGTTATCCATTCCTACATCCAATAGGCTACTAGTGTAAATGATTAGCTCACATTGCAGTTCCATTTTGTAGAGCTAGTTATAGAGCGACCTAGTTGCATGGCGTGATAGTGATAAAAATACGCAATCGTAGCTTCCTTTGTTCTATGCAGTAACAAAGGCCTGCAAACAAGAAGAAAATTGTAACCACTTGTGTAATATTTGTTTTGACTGATTAATGTCACTATAAAAGATTGTTTAACACAACCTTGCACTTGCCTTTGACAAAAGAAGTAGGAAATGTGTGTCTTGCCTTGGGCAACATATTTGATTGGTGAGTTCAGCCAGGGAATAGAAAAGATAAAGGTGCCTATCTGAAAAATTTAAAATGTATTCACTTAAACTGAACTTTTGTTTAATTCATTTTTGTCCTGTGGGCACTGCTGGACTGAGGTTTCGAATAATTCTGTATTGTAATACATGTTATCAACAGCTAAGTGAGCAGGAAACTGTATTCCATAGACAAGCTCTTGCAACCAAATGTTACAAAGATGTTGTTTTGGGCTTCTGACAAGTCTTGGCAAATAATTTTGAATTCAAATGGCCCCTCTTTTTACATTATATCCTTCAATTATCTGGAGTCTAGTTCACGTGTCTACAACAACTGATAGCAATCACCACCAACCATCTTTTCCCCTTTACACTGCATCTATAAGCGTGAATGCTGTTTGAAATTATTCCAGCTACTATGGATGGTATATCTTTATAAGAGAAGGTCCTGCTTACAGAGCTCAGTGATCTTAGTTCTTCCAAGGAGCAACATTGGTTCTGATTGGACACTGGGAAGTAGAATGACAGTACAGCAGTGAAGAAGTCCGAAGCTAGGAAACTCAGGCAGCAATTACGGGAGAAATTGGCAAAATGGAGGAGGTCAATTTGGTTGCAGAGGCATTTGAAGAAAACCAGTGCAGCACTCTGAAAGGGTGAAAAAGAGATATCTGTGAATGATCATTCACAAGTGGTCTGTGGAGGGGAAGGGAATGTGGCATTCATGAAAGGAGAAAAAATTGCTAGCTTGAATGCAGAGGATTCAAAATTTAGGAGTTGTGAGGGAGAAAAACATAGCAATTTGAAGTCGTGGAGCAACAGAATTTGGAAGAAGAATGACAACCTGTAATGGGTTAACAGGGAAAAAAAGTGCTAGACAAGAGTTGAGCAGGGCGAGAGAAGATATATTCCAGTCGAACTTGGGAGAGCTGGAGAGATTAGTCTGACTTGACAGAGAAACTGAGACAATAACAGGTAGGAACTGGAAAGGTTGGAAGAGGTGATGATGTCTCCTTGAACAGCATAGAGAAAGGGCATTGTCCAAGTACTTTTTGTTGAACTGATGACCTTATTGGCTTAATGAAATATCACTTTTGTTTTAAATTTTCAATCTATTTGAATATAAGAGTTTGAAAATAACCAGAAGTCCTAATTTTTGGCATTATGAAATTATGAATTATGAAATATTGGGAATTAAATTGACCATACAAAGTAGTTTTGTGTTATTAGTATTTGTTATTTCCCAATCAGGCATTTCAACTTTTTTTAAACACCTTCAAACAAGCTATGGAATGTTTAACATATCTGCAACTTCTGTTACAAAACCATTTATTTATCTGTCATAGTGCTGGACTTGACCATTCCTGAGTTACCAGCCTATTAGTGTTGCATCAGCATTTATTCAGTTTCTGGGTTGGAACTATGCATCATAGATTTTTATTGTTTTGACATTGTGAATATGAAAGGGGAATTTTGAATAGCATAACTGGCAAGTTTTACACAATATGTCAGAACCCAGCCAGTGATAAAGGAAGAGAACAATTAATTGTGCACTTCCAAATTCCTCCTCCTTTCTCCCCTCACTGTTCTTTCTATTCTTACATGGGATGTGAACTTCACTGCCAAGGCCAACATTTATTGTTCATCTGTAATTTCACTTACAAGGTGGAGTGAGCTGTCTTCTTGAATTGCTTTTACCCATCTGGTGTTGAGACACCCACAATGCTGTTAACAAGGCAGTCCCAGGATTTTGACCCAGTCACAGTGAAGGAACAGCAATATAGTTCCAAGTCAGAATGGTGTATGACATCAAAGGTAGCTTACAAGTGTTTGTATATATCTGCTGCCCTTGCCCTGCAAGCTGGTAGAAATGTGTTTGGTGGAGGGTATTGAAAAAAAAGTTGCTGCAGTTGCCACCTGTATGGTACACCCTGCTCTCACTTTGCATCTGTAGTAGCTGGGGTGCTACTCAAGTGGATTGCTTTGCTCTGGATGATGTCAAGTATTTTGGATATTGTTGGAATTATATTAATTCAGGAAAGTGGAGGGTGAAGTGCCTTCTAGATGATGGTCAAGCTTTGGGGAGACAAGGAGGCGAATTATTCACTGTAGAATTCTAACCTCTGACTTGTTCTTGTAGCTACAATATTTATATGGCTGGTTCAATTCAGTTTCTGGTCAGTGGAAATCCACAGAATGTTGACATTGATTTTTCTTTATTTTTGTTTTATACTTTTATCAATTTTGGTTTGTAGCTATGAACTGAAAATGACCTTTGGACCCTGCACAGCATCTTGTGTTGGGTAAAAACAAATGAACCAACAAGATGGTGTTTGTATGTGAGGGCAACCAATTGTTGGTTGGTTTGTGATCAAAGGTTTCTACAAATTCTTCGGCACTGAGAGTTTAACTAGATAGCAGATTTTCGGCCATTAATGACACCAACACCTTGGAATTAGTGCTAGCAAGACTGGGAAAGAACATGGTTGTCAAACAGAGGAAGATGTAGGAGAGTTTGAACTGGGTTTTTGGATTGTGTTTCTGGGAATTTAACTGCTGATGCAACAGCATGAAAATTTTGAAAGCTCCCTGCCTAACCTCCCATTATCATCCATTTGGAAGTTCAGAGAATAGAAACTAAATTATGAGGAGAGGAGAAACTTCCTCAGAATGAACAGAAAAGGTGTCCCTGAGTGACATCTTCAGAAAATCAACCAAGAAACATTTATGTGTGTGTGGAACTTTGCATCATGAAAAATGCTTAAGTAACCTGGCCACTTCTGTTATTTTCTTTTAGTTATTCCTTAACTGTCTTTTGTGTGAATGGTGCTGAAAACAAAAGTTTATTGGGTTTAAATCATAAACATTTATTACATGAATTTACTTCATTTTGCTCTGCTGATACTGTATTGTTAATAAATAGTTAAATCTTTAGTTTAAGCTGTAAACCCAGTATTTATTATTCAGATAGCCTGGGATTGGTTATTCAAAAAGTCTGGTTAGGAACCATTGGAGTCAATCTTGAGGGTCTTCCTAAGTTTTAATTTTACTGTGCTGCGAATACACAGATAGGAATGCTGATTTGATTCGGCTGTCTGTCTCCATGTCAATGGCAATGCTATTGAATATCAAAGGAAGGTAGTTAGATTTTTTGTTAGAAATAGTGATCGTCTGGCAATTATGTCAATAGTACTTGCCATTTATCAGGTCAAACCTAGGAGAGAGTGAGCACTGAAGATGCTGGAGATTCGGGTCGAGAGTGTGGTGCTGGAAAAGCACAGCAGGTCAGGCAGCAGCCGAGGAGCAGGAGAATCAATGTTTCGGCATAAGCCTGAGTGTTATCCATGTCATGTTGCATTTGGACATGGACTGCTTCAGTATCTGAGAGATTGCAAATACTGCTGACCATTGTGCACCAAACATTCCCCACTTCTGACTTTGTGTTGGGAAGGTCAGTTTTCTTCAGGATGTAGGCATCACTGGCTAGACTAGTATTTATTACCCATCGCAAATTGCCCTTCAGAACGTGGCAGGGAGCTGTCTTCCTGAACTGCTAGAATGATGAAAGGGCTAAGATGACGAACCTTCAACAGCCAGAATTATTTCCTTTTGTGTCTGATATGCTTCCAACCAATGGAAATGTTTCTCCCTGATTTCCACTGATTCCTGTATTACCCATGATGCATTTTTGTAAGGTAGCCTGTGGTATGGTTGTTCTATGCATTTTCCTTTCATTCTGAGTGATAGATTCTCCTATAAATAGTTTTTCACAGAATTGTAAGATAGTTACAGCTCATTGCACCCATTCAACATCTTGGAAAGAGCATCTCAGCTGGTCCCACTGCTTTATCTTTTTCCTGTAACCCTACTTTTATTTTCACAGTAGACCTTATAAATTATTTATATGGTTGTTATGCTGGTGTGGAATCAATCATCTATACCCACTCTCATTCACAGCCACTCGATTCCCTTCTCCTATCAGTGGTGCTCTTCATCTCTCCCATACTTCTTCCTCCTTTCTCCAATCTTATTCACATTCTTCTCTATCGATATATTATCTATGGGAGGTGTTCTCTCCTGTTACTTGTCAGCCTAGTGATCCTCTTTTATCCTTTTGTAGTTCATGCTGGCACTCTTTCACATCAGCATAACACGATTCTGTCAATTTGCTTGTCTCCCTATGTTAACATTGACACAAGTGTGCATTGACCCTCTTATCCCTCCTATTTCATTCACACTGGCACTTTTAATCCTATCCCAAGTCACTCTTCTCCCCATCCTACTCTTTGTATATTTCTCAAGTTTATTCTGTCCTCCCTGCATGCTGGTAAATTCAATTCCTCTAACATTGAGAACCATCAGTGATATCAAGGAAATAGATCTTTAGTATGCTGAAAAATTATGCAGATTTTCAATTCAAATTAAGTAATCTCATGTTCAGTAGCAGTCTGCCTTTCATTTGTAACATCCCACTCTTTTCACTAAATCACAAATATTTGAACCCCGAATGTTGTTGCAGCCAATAGGATAAGTGGAACAGCACCATACATGTAAAAGGAGTCCCCCAGTTGCAATTTTCTGACAATGGATTTTTGTTTTTCAGTCTTCAGCCTCAGACATGCGCTATGAAGCTACATTTTCCACAGAGAACATTCAGGCGAAGAAACGCCCAAGGGTCCTGAATTCCAAATTCATGAACGAGTACGTGGATGATCCTGGTTATCGTACCTTCTTGGGAAACTTCTTCCAAACACATTGCCGCCAAGGACAATAAAATCATGCTGACAGCCAAAGAGAGAGCTATTTTGATCAGGATATTGATTGAAAAGTCTGACAAATGTTTTGGATACAGTAACTTTCAGTATATTGCATTGTAATACAAATTTTATGTGCAAGTTGAGGGATTGAAGTTAATTCGTTGTATAATGGACTTAAGGCCTCCCTCCATCCCAGTCCTCCACCCTCTTTTGAAGAACATAAAGGGACGAAGAAATATCTGGAAATTTCTTCTCAGAACAAGAACTTTTACTGATATGAATGATTTTTCAAGAGTCTCAAAATAGGTTCCTATTTGGGCCCTACGTTTAAAAAAAGTAACATGCTTATGTGTACTAAAATATTTTTTATATTATTATTGCTACAGTTTCGAGTAGCATCTGTTGTGCTTGTTTTTAGCCTTTTAATTTTATTGACACTGTTATGGAATCACTCTTACTCGGTTCTTTCGCTTTTATTAAGCTGAACTTTGCAAAAGAGAAAGAAAGTATCCATTGCTAACTGATGGCAGGGTTTTTTTTATATTTAATAAAAGACAGATAAGTGACAGATAGTTTGCAAACAAGTACATTTTATGTTATTTGGTACTCATCAGTTATAAAAGAAACTCTTGAGGGTTTTAAAATTATCAGGAATTCTTTTCTATTCTGTAAAACTAGATAACTGCTTTCTCAATGAGGTAAAATGCATAAGAATCCTGCAGCATTTTTGAAGTAGATGTTAAGGATGTTTTTAGTAAGAATCCTTTGCCACACTTAATCCTTTCCCTTTACCATTTAGGTGAGCGAGTTAATGCAGATTATAGGTCAGCCCCACTCAGGATAAAGGGTTTATACTTGAGTGATTAACTATAGCAAAGGTGTGTGAAGTTCAAATCATTTGAAGTGCTCTTTAAAACCAGGAACCACAGCTCCTGTATTATAGCTGTTTGGCGTAATTGTTACTTTATGGTTATTTAATGTGATTTTCCTCTTTAAATACACTAAAGTTTATGAATGGGCAGAGTAGAATAAAACCGCCAGCACTGATTATCTTCTGGTCTTTTGAATTCATCAATTCTGCAGAATTTTTTTGTTCAGTACTACTGCAGCAGAAAGGGTTTGTTTGTCCATGACTGCATTTACGGCTTTTGATAAGAGAATGCATGTGGCTTTCTATAACTTGTAGTATGCGATCTGAATTGCTCTCTTGGCACACATCAAGCATGTTTTGCCTTAAGGAATTAAAATAAATTGCAGTATGTTTCACACCATTTTGCACGGCACCTCCCAGAAGGAAGTCTGCATTTCCAACAAAATGTAAGCCCATTATAGCTTTGAACAGCAAATTTGAATCTCCTGTGCTTTTGAATCTATTCTCATTCAAATTCTCCTTTTCAAAAGTACTTACCAACATGCCTGTCAGTTATTTCATTGAGAGAGACATTTCAGAATACGATTCCTGTAGTTTTAAAAATATAAAACTCGAAAAGAGGCTACTCATCAGTGAAGATAATTGACTGACATCAGAGTGAGAATTTATAATGCAAAACTCTGACCACTGTAAAGTATGTTTTCTTACTGCCGTTTCAGGTCAGTGACCTGATTTTAATTGCAGCCCAATTTAATATAATGAAAAATTTTGGCAGCTATACATTTGATCTCCTTTATTGGTCTGAAACACCATGATATTATTTATTCTGCATTAAAGACTATATGAAAGCAAATTGTTTGTTGAACATTCCTGTTGAGAAGGACCAACAGTTAAAATGCACAACCAACAATTGCTTAGGATTCAGCAGTCTGAGTTATAGGGAGAAGTTGGGCAAGCGATGACTTTTTTCTTTAGAGCACAGGAGATTGAGGGGGGATTTTATACAAGACTATGGGGGAAATCTTGTAGAAGTGTATAAGGCCTCAACAATGATATAGACAATGGGACAGATTGTTGGGATACAGCAGGAGATTTATCTTCCAGGTGTCCTGTACAGTATCTGATCTCACAAATTTGTTGCAGATTTTTGTTTCTCAGGTATTATATGGCTTGGTACTATTCACCTTAATGACCAAAAATAATGTACGAAAGTATAAACAAAGGAAAATATCCTCTATTGCTATGTCTATGACGTGAAAAGAGATCCTAACTTCTTTTTAAAGCTATTCTGGTTTAAATTTTAAAATGATCATTGGCAATAGCCATGCTTTTGACTATCAATCTCAAATTAATGCAAAGATTCTGGAAGGATTACAATCATCAATTAGCATGTCAGAACCTGGACATCATCCTCCTGGACTGTTACATCCTTGCATTGTGTGGATCTTGCAATCCACAAGAATAAAGTGCAACTATCTCGCACAGCCAGTTCTGAACAAAAGTGGGCTATTGAAACTCATTATGTCTGAAGTGGTGCTAACAGTTCTTCATTGATCTCGTACAAATGAATAACTGCCCTGGCTGGAGAGGGAGAGGGCGGTTGTCCCATAGAAACTGCCTTGTTGATTTGAAATTGATTCATCCAGGTGCTGAGAAATGTGGTGCTTGAAAAACACAGCAGGACAGGCAGCATCCGAGGAGCAGGAGAATGGACATTTCAGGCATAAGCCTTCTTCAGGAGCTGTGTCACATAACCAAAGTTGATCTTTGTAAAACAAAATTTGTTTGTAATTCTAGATTTCTTTACTTGAGTCTGGTAAAAAAAAAACAATGTGCTGTTAAAATCAAGTCAGTGTGCTAAGTATCTAACAGGTGTTGCTGAATCAGACTTCAGCCGTCGCTAATCCTAACTCTAGTCTAAATCCTCTTGAATCTAAATTCTCTTGAATCTGGAAAAGTTCCAGAGGACTAGAAAAAGTGCTAGTGTAACACTCTTATTTAGAAGGAGAATGAAGCAGAAAGAAGGAAACTGTAGGCTAGTTAGTTTAACATGTGTCTTTGGGAAATTATTCAAATCTATTATTAAGGCAGCAGTGATGGGACACATCTTTGGACTGTGGGTGGAAACCAGAGCACCAGGTGGAAAACCACATGGACATGGGCGAATGTGCAAAGTCCACGCAGACAATTACCCAAAGCTACTAACCACTGAGCCACCGTGATGTCCAATGATGCACAGATTAGGTGGATTGCCAGTAAATTGCTCCATGGTGTCCAGGGATATGCAGAGTAAGTGGATTTGCCCCCACAGTGAATGTTGAGTCCAGGATAGGGTAGGGGCTGGATCTGGGTTGTATGCTCTTTGGATGGTTATTGCAAACCCGATTGGCTGAATAGCCTCTTTCTGCACAGGAGGGATTGAATGACATTTGGAAAGCCAAAGTGCAATCCATCAGAGACAGCGTTGTTTATGAAAGGTAAAATCACATTTCACTAATTTGCGACAGTTTTTATTTGACGATGTAACAAGGATAATCAGAGTCCTAGAGATATGATGTTCCTTGATTTCTAGAAGGTTCTTGATAAGGTGTGGCACAGAAGGTTATTTCACATGATAAGATCACATGTAGTTAATGGTAATAAATTAGCTTGCATAAGGGATTGGGTAACCATCAGAAAGCAGGGACTTTGGATTTTTTTTCTGGTTGGCAAACTGTTACTAGTGAAGTGCCTCTTGAAGACTCAAGAGTGGCACAGTGGTTAGCACTGTTGCCTCACAGCGCCAGAGACCCGGGTTCAATTCCCGCCTCAGGCGACTGACTATGTGGAGTTTGCACATTCTCACCGTGTCTGCGTGGGTTTCCTCCGGTTTCCTCCCACAGTCCAAAAAAGTGCAGCTCAGGTGAATTGGCCATGCTAAATTGCCCGTAGTGTTAGGTGCAGGGGCAAATGTAGGGGAATTGGTCTGGGTGGGTTGCGCTTCGGCGGGTCGGTGTGGACTTGTTGGGCCGAAGGGCCTGTTTCCACACTGTAAGTAATCTAATCTAAAAAAACTACTTACAATCTATTAATAACTTGGATTCAGGGATAAAATGTGCTCTGACCAAATTTGTTGGTGACACTAAAATAGGTGGGAAAGTAAATTGCAACAAAAAGGCAATTTTTCTAATTGGAGATAAACTGTGCAAGGTGTCAGTCAGGCCACATATTGTTTCCAGTTTTGGCCTCTTTGAGATGGGATATAGTTGCATTGAAGGCTGTTCAGAGGAGGTTCACTTGACAGATTCTCATGAGGAGAGATTGATCAGGTTAGGCCTATACTTATTAAAGTTTAGAAGAATGAGAGGAAGTCCAATCGAGGTATGTAGGATGCTAAAGGGAATTGACAAAGTAGACTTAGAGCAGATGTTTCCCATGCGATCTGGAACATGAAGTCATAAGAGTCATAGAGATGTATAGCATGGAAACAGACTCTTCAGTCCAACTCGTCCATGCCAACCAGATAGCCTAAATTAATATAGTCCCATTTGCAAGCACTTGGCCAATTCTCCTCTAAACTGTCCTATTCATATACCCATCCAGATGCCTTTCAAATGTTGTAATTGTACTTCACTACTTCCTCTGGTAGCTCATTTCCTATACCCACCACCCTTTGTGTGAAAAGCTGTCCCTTAGGTCTCTTTTATATCTTTGTCCTCTCACCCTAAACCTATGCCCTCTAATTCGGGAAACCCCCACCCCAAGGAAAAGATTTTATCTACTTACTCTATCCATGCCCCACATGATTTTATAAACCTCTATAAGGTCACCCCTCAGCCTCAGACATCCAGGGAAAACAGCCCCAGCCTGTTCAGCCTCTCTCTATAGCTCAAACCCTCCAACCCTGGCAACATCCTTGTAAACCTTTTCTGAACCCTTTCAAGTTGCACAACATCCTTCCCATAGGGGGGAGACCAGAATTGTACACAATATTCCAAAAGTGGCTTAACCGATGTCTTGTACAGGTGCAATACGACCTCCAACTCCTGTACTCAATGCTTTGATCAATAAAGGAAAACCTAGGATAGTGAAGAAGGCATTTATTATCTACCTGAGCCTCCATTTTCAAGGAACTATGAACCTGCACTCATAGCTTCAATTTAAGAGGTGGCAGATTTAAAACTGATGAGGAATTATTTGTCTCAACAGGTCATAAATCTGTGAAATTCATTACCCCAAAGTGCGGTGGACACCAGGACATTGATTAAATTTCAAGAGGAGGCAGATTTTTAGTTAGTAATGGCTTGATGGGTTATGGAGAGCAGGGAGAAAAGTGAGTTGAGGCTGAGATGAGATGAACTCGGCCGGAGCAGGCTCAAGACGCTGATTTGCCTGTTCCTATTCCTACTCCTTTTGTTCTTAAAATTTCTCCTGAAAATCAAATTTTATATTCATCTGATAAACAGACTCATCTTACTTAAAGTTTGAATCAGAAAGAAGAATAATTTTAGACTCCAGGTTTTCTGAAGAAGAATCACCTTGGACTCAAATATTAATTCTGCTTCTCCACAGATTCTGCCAGACCTGCAGAGTTTCTCTAGCACTCCTGTTTCTATTTCAGATTTTTAGTATTCACAGTATTTTGCTTTTAACTGAATGTTAGCTTTCTAAATTCAGACAAAATTGTGAATGAATACTCTTGTATTTCATTTTTAACTCATTCTTAATTTTAGAAATTAATTCATGGGATGTGTGCATCTCTGGCTGGCCAAACATTTCTTGTCCATCCCTAGTTGTCCTTGCAAAGGTAGCGGTGAGCTGCCGTCAAGAACTGCAACAGTCGATTTGGTGTAGGTAGATGACAATGCCAGTAGGGTATGAGTTCCAGGATTTTGACACAGCGACACTGAAGGAACAATGACATTTCTGGATAATAGAGAACTTGCAGATAGTGGTCTTCCTATGTATCTGCTGCCCTTTGTCTTCAATGAAAGTGGTCGAGACTTTGAAAAGTGCTATATGGGAACCCTGCTGAATTTCTGCAATACATCTGCAGACTGTACACACTGTTCCGACTGAGCATTGGTGGTGGAGGGTGTGGATGTTTGTGAATGTATTGCCAATCTAGTGGACTACTTTGCCCTGGATAGTATTAAGTTTTTTGAGTTTTGTTGGAGCTGCACTCATTCAGGTAAGTAGAGAATATTCCAACAGGCCTTGTCAGTGGTGGGGATGAATTACTTCCTGCAATATTCCTAGCCTTTCATCTGCATTTCTAGCCACTGTATTTCTATGGCCAGTTCAGTTTCTGGTCAATGGTAACTCCCAAAATGTTATAATCTATTTCTCCTTTTCATTCTTCCTTGTATATGTGCGTGTGTGAGAGTGTTGAAAGCAGCATCCCTCAGATTTGAATGCATGAATAAACCATACATCCGTCTTAGTCCTAACAAGCTTTCTATGGGTCATTTTTAATATGGACGTCGCAAACAGAAGGTTTGGGGATGAACACCCCAGCACTTATTTGAAAAGCAGCAAGAAAATAAAAACCTTTACTTATAGACAAAAGAGAAGCAATTTAAAATAAGTCAATTCATCTTTTCCTTCTGTCCATAACAGAATGCAGAAAAAATAATTGTCATAAACCTGTCCATCCCTTAATGCCTCCAGGAATTCTCAAATGAAACCGATGCAAACACTTGGGGAATTGATGTGGAAATATAGCCAGACCATAACAAAAGTTTACCTTACAATGTTTCTTCTCACTATAATGTACCAATTACATCTCAGTTCTGTATGTTGTTTTTAATATAGATTAATAGATTGCATTGGAAATATTATGCAAGATACTATTCAGTACAATGCAGACCTTTTGTCTCTTTTTTTACTCGTATTACAATAAACTTTAAGCATTCACAAATTCCAGATGTTAAGATCAGATTTCAATCTAAGTAACTGAAGCCTATTTTTCAATATTCTCTTCTGCCTCATTTTGTCAAATGGGTTTGGTCTTTCAGTGGTACTCGGCCATAACTCTGTTCTGCCAATGGTTGAGAGTTTCACTCTCATCCTTTTTTGTTGATGGATTGTTTGTATTTGAAGAAGCTTCTAAGCTATCTCAAAATTTTGATGATTACGAATACAAGAAAATCTCAAAGAAAATAATGTATTTTGACTCATATCTGTTTCAGAATGAGCTGTGGTCGCAATAACCTTTGCCAAGCGAACATCTAAAAACTACATATGGGTTTTATTTTCTCTGTGATGCTGATTGAGAGGATGAACGATAGCAATAAATTAATCTATTGGCGAATTTATAATGCATTTCAACTTGGAGTGCCCCTGTTCAATTGCCAACTAAACCTACCATTTTGAATCATTTTGCATCCTCTCTGTTGTGATTAAAGATCATTTATTTTTATTTTTTGATCTTCCTATTTTATAGTTTTAGCCTATGAGGGCAACAGTCCATGGTTCTGTTACTCCATTGTCTTTATCATTGGGGTAAAACTTCTGCAGTGATCCTACATTAATGCCTCTTAAATGTACAGGAAATGGGAAGTTTGCCAATGATTGCACAATGTTCAGCACCATTCACATCTCAGATACTGAAGCAATCCATGTTCAAATGCAATATCCCAGCTTGGGCTGACAAGTGGCAAGTAACATTCATGCCACACAAATGCCAGGCTGTGACCATCACCAATAAGAGTCAATCTAACCACTAACGCTTGACATTCAATGGCATTACCATCACTGAATTGTTCATAGGCAATCCACTAACAATGTCTTGAGAGTTATCATTGATCAGGACCTCTCAGCTGGACTTATATCATAAACACTGTGGCTACAAGAGCAGTTTAGCAGCTAGGAATACTGTGGTGAGTCACCTGCTGACTCCCCAAAGCCTGTCCACCATCTTCAAGGCACAAATCAGGATTGTGATGGAATACTCCCCACTTGCCTGGATGAGTGCAGTCCCAACAACCCAAAATGCTTAACACCATCTGGGGCAAAGCAACCCGCTTAATTGGCAATACATCCACAAACATTCACTCCCTCTACCACCAATGCTAGTAGTCGCAGTGTGTACAGTCTACAAGATGCATGCAGTAATACAACAGAGTTCCTATGTAGCATTTTCCAAACTTGACTATTTTCATTGAGAAGGACAAAGGGGCAGCATACATATGGGAGCACCACTACCTGCAAGTTTACCATCCAGATTTGGAAATATGCCATTGTTCCTTCACTGTCCACCATCAACAAGGCACAAGTCAGGAGTGTGATGGAATACTTCCCACTTGCCTGAATGAATGCAACCCCAATAACACTCGAAACTTGACACCATTCAGGACAAAACAGCCTGCTTGATTGGCACTGCATCCACAAACATCCACTCCTTCGGCCACCGATACTCAATAGCAGCATTGTGTGTGATCTACAAGATGCACTGTAGAAATTCACGAAGATGCTCAGACAGCACCTTCCAAACCCGTGACCATTTCCACTTTGAAGGACAAGAGCAGCAGATATATGGGAAAAACACCACTTTCAAGTTCTCTTTCAAGCCACTCACCTTCCTGACTTGGAAGTATATCGCTGTTCCTTTACTGTCGCTGGATCAAAATCCTGGAATTCACTTCCTAATGGCATTGTGGCTCAATCTATAGCAGGTGAAGGTGGCATCTTGGCACCATCTTCTCAAGAGCAACCAGGGATGGGATTTAATGCTGGCTAACCAGCAACACCCACATCCCATGAATGAATAAAAACTCAGCATCACCCCAGAGTGAAAATTGAGGTGGCATATGAGTGAAGAGATGTTCAGGCTAAGGGTTTAAATGGCAGTAATATGGGCACAAAAAGCAACTAAGGGTCATGGAGCTCTACAGCACAGCAAAGTGGCCTTCAGTTCATCACATTTGCGCAACAACCTAACCATTCCAATCCCATTTTCCAGCAATAGCCTCCTATGCCTTGGCCTTGGCATTGTTTTTACACATCTTGACACCTACCATTTGCAAGCTGTTTTGGTGTCAGTGACTATGCTTCTGAGCTTATTGGAGCAGGCCACAGCAAAGGCAAAAACAAACGTACATTTAACAAGTGTTGCAGTTAATTCCAAGACTGTCAAATTAATACTATATTCTGCTTTATCATGGAAACAATTTGGCCAATCAAGTCTACACCTGTGCTTTTCCACCGGAGATGTCTTATTAATCCTACTTTTAAACCCCCTCCTAACGACTTTAAATGAGTTCATGGCTTGTGCTTCAGAATATTTAATGATAGAGATAAAAGTGCACAACCCACTGGAAAAGTATTCCTAATTGCCCCACTTAATTCTCGAGTCTTTAACTTTTGACCCTATGTTTCTGTCTTATTATCAATGAAAAGTTCAATTCACTACTATGGCGGACTCCAAGGAAATCGTATCAAATGACTCATTAACTTTAATTCAGGTGAAAGAAATTCCAACTAAAATTTCTCTGTGACTTTGCAACTTCCTAATGAATGTACACTGCATCTTTTCTATTTTGTCTCCTCTCCTCCTGCAATATGAAAGCTAAAATTTGAGAGTTGTTGCCCATTGTGCTTGCTCTGACCCTTGGCCAGATTAAAACTTTGCTAAATGAACTAATCTTGCTTTGTCAGTGTGTAGAGGCATAACAAATGATTTTAAGATCCATGAGCCATGGTTTCCAGTCCAGACTACCTTGCAGTGATCCTATTAGCAAGTTTACATGAATGGGACATAGGTTTGCTCGCTGAGCTGTAGGTTTGATATCCAGATGTTTCATTACCTGGCTAGGTAACATCATCAGTGGCGACCTCCAAGTGAAGCAAAGCTGTTGTCTCCTGCTTTCTATATATATGTTTGTCCTGGATGGGGTTCCTGGGGTTTGTGGTGATGTCATTTCCTGTTCGTTTTCTGAGGGATGATAGATGGCATCTAGACCTATGTGTTTGTTTATGGCGTTGTGGTTGGAGTGCCAGGCCTCTAGGAATTCTCTGGCATGTCTTTGCTTAGCCTGTCCCAGGATAGATATGTTGTCCCAGTCCCACATTTATCCTGGGACAGGCTAAGCAAAGACATGCCAGAGAATTCCTAGAGGCCTGGCACTCCAACCACAACGCCATAAACAAACGCATAGATCTAGATACCATCTATCAACCCCTCAGAAAATGAACAGGAAATGACATCACCACAAACCTCAGGAACCCTATCCAGGAGAAAGATATAAATAGAAAGCAGGAGACAACAGCTTCGCTTCACTTGGAGGTCACCACTGATGATGTTACCTAGCCAGGTAATGAAATGTCTGGATATCAAACCTACAGCTCAGCAAGCAAACCTACACCCTAAACCTCAACCTGAGCTGCAAACCTTCATAAACCTTTACATGAATGGACAATGGGTGCCAGAAATGGCTCAAGAATGTGGTTATCTATAAACTATATTGTCTAGACCATCCAGATCCACAGATCAAGGTTGACATCTTGGACAAGGGTATAGGATTGCCTGCGGAGTTTTGTCCACTCTGTTTTGTTTCTCCAAAAGTTATGCTCCAGCTTGTATTTGCCATGATTTATATTTACACAATTGTGCACTAATGGTAAAATGTGATAAAATAAACTGATGTGCAATACTTAAGCAAACATCTGGGACAAGTTCTCAGGATTGACTGATAGTAAGCAAAGTAGGAGGCTGCTTTGCAGACATCAGAGGCAGAATATAAAACATAACATTATAAAACTTTATCCTTGCTAATGTCTATCCTTTAACTGACATCACTAAAATGCTACGGTTTTTCTTTATTCCTTGTGGCCTTAAGTACAATTTGGCTTTGTCTCTCTACATTATAATAGGGACTGCATTTCAGAAATATTGCATTAGCTGTGAAGCATGTTACTACATTATCAGAGTTATTGTGGTTACTTCCAATCATTTACCACTGGAGTCTTGAGTACAAAGTTTTGATCATTTACTCAAGCGAGCGTAGGGAGTGTGTATTTGACGCCAACTCAAGAAACTCTGCAGGTAAGGGAAAAGGCACAACCTTTATGCAAGTTTTATCACATACATCTCTTTATCCAAATTCCAAACTTGCTTCATAAAATCATAGGCAACAAATATTCTAGGTTGTAGGCTAACATCCTCAATGTATTCTCTACCACCCAGCCAGGAACCAAGTAATCTCAACCTCAATATGTTATTGTTTCTCCATTCCCCATAAGTGCCTGACACCCCACACCTGCCCAACCCTATGTCTCAGCCTCTCTTCAAGATGTTCTAGAAAGTTTAAATAGTGCTTATTGATGTTTCGAGGTTCCTGCTGACAGGACCATGTATGATGCATGAGGTTCATCAAGTGCAAGGTTAAATTAACAAAGCCCACTCTTTGCTTTTTCCCTTTTTAACCCATATGGTCTAATTCATTCCTAATGGTATTCATAGAGGGGATGCAGCAAAGATTCTCCAAACTGACTGTTAGGATGACAGGTTTGTTGTATATTCAGAAATAAGGTCAACTGAGCCTATATTCACTGGAGTTTAGAAGAATGGGGGAAGGGGAGATTTCATTGAATTGTATAGTTCTTACAAGCCAGGACAGACTGGATGCAGGAATGAGGTTTCCCCTGACTGGGACTATCCAGAACAGGGGGTCATGTTCTCAGGAGATATAATATGCCATTTCAAACTGAAGTGAAAAGAAATTTCTTCACTCAAAGGGTGATGAACCTGTGGCAGTGGATACTGCAAAGGCTATGGGGACTGCCAACATTTACAGCAATATTCTGAAGACCTGTGCTCCAGAACTAGCTATAGCCCTATCCAGTTCCAGTACAGCCACAATACTGACATCCACATAGTTCAATGTGCTACACTAATGTAAAAATATTGCAGAAAAAGGCAAAGTGTGTAATCTGAAAATAGACACTTGATTATGTCAACACATTCTAGCCTAATTCATAGAATCCCTTCAGTGTAGAAGCACGTAATTTGGCCCCATCAAGTCCACACTACCACTCCAAAGAACATCCCATCCAGACCTCCCTATCCTATCCCTGAAACCCCAAATTTCCCATGGTTAATCCACCTAAGCTGCATTGTGGGAGGAAACTCAAGCATCCAGAGGAAACCATGCAGACATGATGAGAATGTGTAAACTCCACACAGCCAGTCATCCAAGGCTGGAATCAAACCCAGGGCCCTGGCACTAAAAGGTAATAATGCCTACCACTGAGACACCGTCACCCCTCTGATTATTTTTCCTAACTCTGATTTTACTTTTATTTTTGCCTGTTTCTATCTCTGCCTCTGTCTCCTTATCTCTCTTTTTCTCTGGCTTTAGGATTTTTTTTTTTGTCATGGCAGGAGACCTGTTGTCCTTTCCACATCTGGACTATGAATTATTTCAGTCCCATTTCAATCTGCTTTATTCACAACTGTTCTCTGAAGTAGTGTAGCAAATGGCTTCAGTTGTATCAAACTCCTAAAATGAGGAACTGCCAAATTTGCTATTATGTAAACTATTAAAGTCCCTGATGCCACAAAGGAGAACAATCAGACTCAATTGTTTTAGAAACAAAAATGAATAGTTAATGACTAGTTTATTCAAAAAGATGTTACAATCCTGTAAGAAGCCATTCATACCTAAGTTGGAATCCAAACACTCCCAAGACTTCTCTTACAAACACATCAATCTTTAAGTTATTGACCACTGTCAGGATCACCCATTAGTATGCCACTGTCTTTGGAGAATTCTTCTCTTCACCAGCTATTCTCAGAGGTAAAACTTTCAATTACCAGGTTTTGTTGTTGCTGTCATTTGCCCTTTTTTCTGGTTACTTTCTTAATACTTTCAAGCTAATCTGCTGGTTGCATTTGCTTGCCAAAGGTCTATGTGAGGACCATAGTAAATATTTCCCAAGCTAGAATAAATCTTCCACCTTTTGTTCCCTTGCAAGATCAAACTGAGACTATGTACCATGAACATTCCATGCCAAGAATGATGATTTAGCACTTTTTCTGCTTAAACTGCAGGCCTAATTGTCTTCACTTGGTTAATAACTCTTGTTCTGGATTGTAACTAAAGCATTCTCTCAACAAACGCATGATTAATTTGAACCAAAGAATTTCCCTAAGTTCCAACCATTTTCATGTTGTGGTATGATCTGAGGTATTATCAATCTTTAGGTAAAGTACACTTGATTTGAAATTCATGTTTTGGTCAAAGAAAGAAATACATTTTACAATACTTCAAGGATTACTAAAGTGTTGAACTAATTTATCACTAAATGCCAAAACAAAAGCATTCCTGTGGGCTGTTCTTCCCTCAAGGATTGTAGACATTATGTTCAGTTCTTTGGTTGAGTCCAAGTGCTATTTATGACCTTGTTTTTCTCATTGTTAATCTTGTTTAACTCAGTTTATGGCATGTAGCTTTTGCTATTTAATAAGCACACAATCCCGATTTGTAGAATCACTAGGCTGGCAGCTCAATGTCAGGTAACAAAAGAATTCTGAAACCATACTTCTGCACAATTTGTTGAGCTAGAGTTGGTCGATTGGCTTGATGGTCATGGGGGAGTGAAGGATATTCCCATGAGAGATTATTTTATTCAAGCATTCAAAATTTGTACAAGAATCAATAAGGTAGAGGCAGGAAAGATGTTTTCCTTGGCTGGGGGTACTGTGTGCCAGCCTCAGAATAAGAGCTAGGCCATGAAGAACAATTTCTTCATTTCGTGGGTGGTAAATCTTTGAAATTTTCTACATCGGAGGGCTGTGGAAACTCAATCATTGAGAATGTTCAAGGCAGAGATTGATAGTTTTCCAGCTATTAAACACATTGGGGTTAAGGGGAAGTGCAGGACAATGGTACGTATTTATATACCTTGATCAGCCATGATCTCATTGAAGGGTGGAGCTGACTCCAACGGCTGAATGGCCTACTTACTCGATTTCTTATGTGAATGAGTTAATTTGCTGCTCTTCTTTTGTTGGCTGAACAAGCCTGTCACAAGTGTCACCGTGAGATTGTTTCTTCCCAATGGTGTGGAAAGATCTCTGCTGATGTTTTGTTTTTGAGACTGGCATCTGCTTTGGAGCTTCTGAAAGCATATGTCATTATGGTGGCAAATTCCTGCCCACAGTTGGTATCAGTGTTTAAGTTAGTCGCCAGCTCAAATTTCCCCTGTTATGATATATGTTGTGGCTTTCTTTCATCTTTTAACAGTACCTTGAATTGGAAATTTGGTTGGCTACAGGTGTCTTGGCATTCGCTTACTTCTTATCTCATGTATCATCAGAGATGTGACTGTCTTCCATCCCATTGTATAGGCAGATTAGGTTGTGTGGTAGGTTGTTGCTGACTTAGTCTTCCGGTGTGTTGGTAAGGATGTTTCTTGGACACCAGAGATGGAAGTTGTTGAGACTTTTTTGGAATATTCTTCTGACCCAGAAATGAGAGCCTGTCACAAGCTCACAGCTGACAAAAAAGCAGAACATGGTAATTAGAGAACCTGAGGTTGATACTGAATGCCACATTGTCAGACATTTTAATGGACCTCTTTAATGTTGATCTCTCTCTGCACCTTCTCGACAGCTGTAACGTTGTAACCCGCACTCTGTTCTATTACCCTGATGCATTTGTACAGTATGGTCTGCCTGTAAAGCATGTAAGACAACATTTTTCACTGTGCCTCAGTACATGTGATAGTAATGAAACAAATCAAATCAGATGTTGTCAGACATTTCAGAGAACAAATAAAAGAGCTATTTATATTTGCATCCATCAGTGTAGTGATGTATGATAAGATTCTTCATTGTTCTAAATATGACGTTATTGAGAATAAAATATTTGCTGCGTACAGTTACAGAGAGAATAATTACTCATGTGTAATTAAACAAACAGCAGCAGTTTCAGCCTTCTTCCCAAAATCTAATTTCTATTTTCAATTACTAGTTCTGCAATTCAACCTATAAAATATAAATTCTTACACATACTGAACACATATGCTGTTCACAAATTTCACTCAATTTATCATTTTTTTAAATTGCACTATTTGTGTCAACATTGTAATTAAAAATACTTGTATAAACAGTTTGAATGAAATCCCCTATGGAACCAGCCCCTGGTGATAGTAATTGCAGGTTACTGCCACTAGTTAGTGCTATAGTTCCACTGTAATCACTATTTTCTCTGAGCATTGAAGAACTCCAAAGGATATTTCCTACTTCTGACAGTGCTGCAACATTCATTTATTTTGTTTGTAGCACTCAAATTATTGACAATATGCAACATTGAGGAATACCTACCCTGTGCATATGCTAGAGATCCCAAGAATACAGCCAACAGCGCCGACTAATTGTAAATAATGCCATTGAGTAACACGTTAAAAATCACACAACACACGTTATAGTATCACAATTGAGTATCACATGTTGCTTGTTTTAATAAAATTGAGTTTCATAGAATCCCTGCAGGGTGGAAACAGGCCATTTGGCCCAACAAGTCAACACCGACCCTCCAAACAGCATCCCATCCAGATCCATTTCCCTACCCTATTACTCGACATTTCCCATGACTAATGTACCTGACCTACACATCCCTGAACACTATGGGAAATTTAGCACAGGCAGTTCACCTAACCTACATATCTTTGGACTGTGGGAAAAAACTGGAGCATCCGTAGGAAACCCATGCAGACATGGAGAATGTGCAAACTCCACACAGAGAGTCACCCAAGGCTGAAATTGAACCCCGGTCCCTGATGCTGTGAGGCAGCAGAACTAACCAGTGAGCCACTGTGCTGAGTTCCTTTTTTTTAAGTTTTATTTCAAAAGTCATTCAAAAATCATGTTGTGAATTTCTATAATGCCAGCCCTCCTCGAGGGTGTTCTGAAAAGCCCGGTCTTTAATGAGTATTGATGGGAAAATTACATTAACTGTTGTGCACATGTTTAGCTGCGCATGCCAAAGGGATGGTTGCAAAATGGAGTGTTGATTTCCAAAAATGACAAACTGATTGAGTTAGCACTAAAGGTCTATATCTGTGGTATGGGCCACTTTGGAGAAAGAAAACGGCGCACATTTGCCAAACAACTTATCCTAATTTCATAATCAATGGTTCCTGACCCATCATTAATGTCCTGCTAACAATTTTGGTTCTATCCTATTCTTTCTTTATTTCAACTCATTAAACATATAAAGAATATTTCAGCAGTCAGGATACACTTCGGTTGTTATTCTGCAGGAATGAAAACTCACAAAGTCCTTCATGTATAAGGCTCGTGTGTTTTGTGCTGTGGCAGTTTAATAGTTCTACTGAGATTGTTAGGCAGGCAGTTAAATCATTCTACAATTCAATAGTTGTCAGAAGCTATTTCACGCAGAATAACATTGCTTTTATTTTCCCTGGTGTTGGATCACACAAGTATTGGCAACTCGGAACAAATGGAGCAAATATCATGGTTGGCTATACAACAATGATAAATATCAGCAGACTGAGGTTGATGTGATATCCCATGAGCAACTAATCAACACCTCCTGAGGGGAGATATTAAGCATTGGCCATTAACCAAGACATTCTTTATTATTGAAAAACACTCAATATTGGAAATATACAGCAGGTCTGTGGATATTTGAAACATGGTGAATATTTCTGGTGTTCATTAAAACTCTGGAAAAAGAAATCTATATGCCCCTTGGGGAATTGTTTAAAATTTTGCTCAAGTGACCAGGTCAACACTCCTTAATTTCTCTTGACGAGGTGATGGTGCTGAGGCGAAGCGACTTGATGGGGAACTTGCAGGTGAACACATATGCTGTTCACAAGTTTCACTCAGTTTATCTGCTGTCAATGTCCTTTGAGTTGCAATTTGGAAGATGCTGTGGCAAGAGCCTTAGTGAGTTGCTGCAGTACATTTTGTAGATGGCATATGCTGCTGCTACAGGGCATTGATGGTGGAGTGTAAAGTTGCCACCATCCTCCTCTCTCATTGTAGAGAGAGATGACGCAGAATAACATTGCTTTTATTTTCCCTGGTGTTGGATCACATAAGTATTAGCAACTCAGGTGAAGAGAGGTACAAAGGAGAATCCTTGAAAGTAATCTCTGCCAGTAGCAGGAATTGAATCCATGCTGTTGGCATCAGTCTGCATCACAAACCACCCATCCAACTACCTGAGGCAACCAACTGAGCTAGCCTAAATGTTGAAGGTGGTAGCTGGGATTCCAAGCAAGTGGGCTGCTTTGATGTGGCTGATGTCAATCTTCTCGAGCATGTTGGAGCTGGAATCATCCAGACAAGTGGAGACTGCTCCATCACTCTCCTTACTTATGCCTTAAAGAAGGTGCACAGGAGGTGCGTAACTTGTTGCAGACTTCCCAGCCTCTGACCTGCTTGTGTAGCTGTTATATTTGTATGGTTCATCCAGTTGAGTTTATGGTCAATGATACTCCCAAGCTCCTTTTGGGGAGGGTTTCAGTGATAATTCAATTGAATGTTAACATGAACTGATTGCCCTAATAGGTACTTGCAGCAATTTGCTACTAAAATAGAATTTGGGGATTTATATTTTTTTGCATCAGCTAATTTCTTTTTGCAAGATTATACATTTAAACCTTAAGCATTTTAACAAGAATTTTTATAAACCAGGAGATTTTGATTTGGAATAGGTGTTGACCTTGAAGGGAATGTTTGCACCATGGTTCTATGCTCTTTATTTTAGGTTTGTTCAGCCTCAGTCCCTTAGTGTTCATGTGATTGGTAATGCTGGGCTCTTTACAATACCAGTAACCTGGATGTAAGTAAGGGTAAGATGATACCAACTCTTTATTTACGTCATGTGCATTACTGCAGTCTAGTATGTAGTCTCTCGTAGTTTCCATGTCAGACTCTTCTCTCTGATTGTTCTACTGACAATATAATTATGTCATCAGTGGAATCACTGACTGGTTTATCTTAACCCCTTAGTCCACTGATTCAGTGGAATATGCCTGTAATATTGCTTTGACAGAAGGTTTGGAGAGGGTAACTAACAAACTCATTCTACAAGCCTATAGAAACTTGGTGAGACCACACCTGAAGCTCTGCACCCAGTATTGCGTTTCACACCTAGGGAAGGTTATATTTGCATTACAGGAGGCGCAATGAACATTCAATGGACTAATTCCTGGAATGAGAGGATGATCCCATGAGAAGATGTTGAGGAGACGAGGCCTATATTCCCTGGGCTTTGGCCGAATATAAGAGGATTTCATTCAGATATATAAATATCTTAAGGGGTTTGACCAGGGAGATGCAGGTGGGATGTTTGCCCTAGTTCTGGAGTTTACTACTGAGACATTATGTTAGAATAAGGGAACAGCCTTTAATGAATAAAATTAGGAGAAACGCTTTCTCTTAAAAAGTTGTGGATTTTTGGAAGACTTCACCAGAGACACTTGTGGATGCACAATTGTTAACTATATCGAGATTTATACATTTTTGGACAAGAACTAGGGATATGGGAATAGTGATGGAAGATACAATTTTGATCATTGTTAGTGAGGGTCTGGTGGAATGGCCTGGCTGGTTCAAGTCTGCTACATGCTCTGCTCCCATTCCTATTCTTAGGTTTTTCAGAAAACACTTTCTTGTGCCTGTGTAAATCTGACGTCCTAAATAACCACTACTTCACCAATACCGTAGCTCTGCTGAGACTTACAATAACCTTTGTTGGAAACTCAGCCTGACTCAACAAGCATTTCAGAAGAAGGTAAATGCAACAGATAGACTCTCAGTGCCAGTTTGTCCAGAGAAAGAAAAGAGGGGGCAAGATATCATGGCCAGCATTATTCAGCTGAAGGACTGGAGCAGAGAAGGATTAAAGCTCTTTAAATTGTATTGTAAGATTTTTTCATGTCAGACTCAAATACTGCAGGCCACTATATCTCACTGCTCTCCAGTCTGCTAGAGATGGAGGAGGCTGAAGTAATGGGTGATGCTGTTGCACTGACTTCATGAAATGTTTATTTAATAATTAGCCTGTCCTCCAAGAGGCCAAGTAAGCGATGGAACTTTTGTTGCACTTTGCCCCCACTAAGAGCTGTCCTCAGGCTTATTGTCAAGTCCTGCCACATTTTAAGGATGCTCTGATGTTTGGCCCTGGGAGATTTCCCAGCCCCCCAAAAAAATCAATGCTGATCTTTACTGTTACTGTTATGTGGAAGAAATAACCATCTAGAACATTTACTACTTTGCACTTGTCTTCAGTTTTGAACCATTTACATCTAATTCCATGAGATACAGCTTCACCTAGCTTTTATAGTTAGGCAACTGTGGCCTGTTGTCACTATCACTTATACAAGGTTACTCTATATACATGTACTTAAATTATAATATGGGGTTCTATTGCACCCTTTGTATCATAGTGACCTTTTCAGAAATTGAACAGTGCTAATGGTTAGCTGCTTTAAATCATTACAGTATTTTCTTCTGGACCTTTCAAATCCCTGGTATTAATTATATCAATTGAGATTACACATATATATATATATATATATAGATTGAAGCATTGATTCCGTATAACGGGATACTTAATGACATAAGTCTAGAGTGGAGTCAGGGGATACACAAACATAATGCTTTACTCTGTAAATAACTTGATGTCAAGTAATGACTAGGAGGTGCCGGCGTCTTTCAGAGCTGATGACACACACACAACCACCTGATGAAGGAGCAGAGCTCTGAAAGCTAGTGCTTCAAAATAAACCTGTTGGACTATAACCTGTTGTGCAACTTTTAATGATGGAGAAAGTGAGGACTGCAGATGCTGGAGATCAGAGCTTAAAAATGTGTTGCTGGAAAAGCGCAGCAGGTCAGGCAGCATCAAAGGAACAGGAGAATCAATGTTTTGGGCATAAGCCCTTCTTCAGGAATGAGGAGGGTGTGCCAAGCAGGCTAAGATAAAAGATAGGGAGGAGGGACTTGGGGGAGGGGCGTTGGGAATACGATAGGTGGAAGGAGGTTAAGGTGAGGGTAATAGGCTGGAGAGGGGGTGGGGGAGGAGGGGTCGGGAAAAAGATTGCAGGTCAAGAAGGCGGTGCTGAGTCTGAGGGTTGGAATTGAGAAAAGGTGGGGGGAGGGGAAATGAGAAAGCTGGAGAAATCTGCATTCATCCCTTGTGGTTGGAGGGTCCCTAGGCGGAAGATGAGGCGCTATCCATCGCCAGACCAGGGCAACATGACGCCTGGAAGAAGAGCGCCTCATCTTCCGCCTAGGAACCCTCCAACCACAAGGATGAATGCAGATTTCTCCAGCTTTCTCATTTCCCCTCCCCCCACCTTTTCTCAGTCCCAACCCTCAGCCTCAGCACCGCCTTCTTGACCTGCAATCTTCTTCCCGACCTCTCCGCCCCCACCCCCTCTCCGGCCTATCACCCTCACCTTAACCTCACCTCACCTATCGTATTCCCAACGCCCGTCCCCCAAGTCCCTCCTCCCTACCTTTTATCTTAGCCTGCTTGGCACACCCTCCCCATTCCTGAAGAAGGGCTTATGCCCGAAACATCGATTCTCCTGTTCCTTTGATTTTTAATGATGTCAAGTAAACACTGCCTTTGGCTTCTTTCTTTACTCACTAGCAATCAAAAGTTATGCCTATGGTAACCAATGCAAAAACATATTTTTGGAATGTGCTTTTAGCATGGTCTAATATATAAACAAATTGCCTTTCAACATGAAAGGGTAAGCTGGTACCACATCAATTGCAAGATGTTAAAAAATGACATAAAACTTGAAGACTTGCACTGATTAAAGCTATGTGAGCTGCATTGTGGATTTAGATAGGGCGCTTGTGTTTGCTTCCTCTGTTGTTTGAGATGCTTTTATTCCAATTCTTTATTCACCTGGGCAGATGTTTGAAACCGAGCATGGAGAGGGTGCATATCCCAATGTTCCATCTAGCAGGATGACAAGAGGAGCCAGAACATAGCTCATTTCTTCTCTTCACTAATTTCCCAAGTAGCACAGTGTAGCAACTGCCTATCCTGAAAATGTGAGGCAGTCTGCCCAAAAGGGGTGCAGAGCTGAAAATGTGTTGCTGGAAAAGCGCAGCAGGTCAGGCAGCATCCAGGGAACAGGAGAATCGACGTTTCGGGCATAAGCCCTTCTTCAGGAATGCGCTTTTCCAGCAACACATTTTCAGCTCTGATCTCCAGCATCTGCAGACCTCACTTTCTTCCCAAAAGGGGTGCAGCTCACAATCTCACCCATTTCAAGTGAGCATCATATTTCACTCAAAACATTAACTCTGTTTTTCTCTGCATAGATGCTGCCAGATCTGCTGAGTTTCTCCAGCATTTTCTGTTTTTATTTCAGGTTTCCAGCATCCATGGTATTTTGCTTTTCTTTCCTATAATCTTATTGGTGATCTTGCATAATATCTACCTTCAATCTCTCTTACATTCCATTAGAACTATTCCTGTCTTTTTCGGTGTTAGTAACCTTACCAACAGGTGGATGAAAAATAAAGCAATGGACTGCAGATGCTAGAAATCTGAAAGAAAATTAGAAATTGCTGAAGAAACTCAGCAGGTCTGGAAGCATCTTTGGAGAGCGAAACAGAGTTAATGTTTTGAATCCCGTGTCCCTCCTTCAGTTCTCTGGCAATTTCAGTTTTTGTAACGGATATGTGTTTGTAATAGATATGTATTTATAATGGATATATATTTGCATTTCTTTTGTTTCTTCTAAGATCCATGGATGTCATATGGTTTTCCTTCCTGCCTAATTGAAATTAATATAGTCTTTCCTTGGTCCTCAGAACTATAGATCTTATTTCCTTCAGTTTATTTCTAAAATCTTCATCTTTTTAATCAAATTTACAGTCAAATTTACAGCAGGTAACAACGTTCTCTTTGTTATAATGGCGCCGTGCACATATTCTGCTTTATGGTTCCTGAACCTTTGGTTACAAAACAAAAGAGGGAACAAAATTTTTAGCAAGCATTATTCAGCTGAAGGTCTAGAGCAGAGAAAGATTGGAGCCCTTTAAGTTAAGTCTGGGGCCACAATATATCAGAAAAGGATGGAAACGTTCTGAAGAATTGTCATACTAACTCAAAATGTTCACTTTGTTTCCCTCTCCATATATGTAGCTCAACCTGTCAAGTTTGTCCAACACTTTCTGCTTTACTTTCAGATTTTTAGCATCTGTGGTATTTTATTTTGATTTTAAAAAAAATTAATACTGGGTTGCTTTATGTTCTGCTGGGATGACAAAACCGGATCCCTCTGAAGCCGAGCACAGAGTTAAAGCGTCACCGTTAAACAGATTTTTCATTATGCTACATGTACAATGTTAGGCTGAGTCTTGCTCTAGTGTCAAATGTGAGCAAAGACTGCAAAGAAATTAGGCACATTTCTTGGGGATAAAAGGCAACTGCACATTGATTTCAGCAATAAAAGTCTTGTGTCATGCTCTAGCAAACAATAAACCATTCTTCTCATTGCAGTAAAAGCTTGCCTCTACTTTTGCCGCTGCATTTGAACATTTTTCTTATTGACTTTTTATAAAGTATTTTCTGGCACTGTTCCTATAACTTCACAGCAACAATAGATATGTTAATCTGCAAGAGGCTCAGAAGCTGAGTTAAACTGCTTTGATTGGGATTTAATAATTTGCCAGGCAGTCACACCCTTCTCTGCATTTACCAAAAATCCAATAAAAGACAAACAGATGTAGAACGAAACAGCACAAGACTTCCAGGCCCTGTTTCCTTTTGTAGTCAGAGTTGTCAAATTAGTGGTTACTTGGATCTATATACATCTGCAGTAGGTTGATTACACTTGTTATTTTCTTTTGTTGGATGAAGAGTTTGGGAGATATAACCTACGCCTTTCCCTGTCTGTGCAGGTTGACTCACACTCCAAGGTTCCGAGTACATAACAGTTAGGATCCACCTAAGAGTGACTTGACTAGCCCTTCAAGTCTCCAGTTCTCTAGCCCTACATATTCTGCAATACTTGTGCCATATGCCTGAAATCATCATCGTGTGAAAAACGAAAGATGTGAATTCATGCGGCACATTGTGCGATGTTACCAGGGTTCAGTGCTAACATGTTACTTCAATTAATCAGAATACGTGGAAGTTGCATGTACTTGGTACAATGTAAACAATTATTGTTGAATTAAATTATATATATTTACAAAACTTCATTCTCCACTCAGCCAGGTCTTTTTATGGTACATGTGCTCTAATTCTCTTCAATGTTATTGAAGCTAAAATGATCATCTAATGATGAAATAACTTCTTTACTAAATAGCCAGTGATCTGCTTTCATACCACCGGGAGTCTCAACTTGTAATATGTATGGCCGCTCTAACCTTTTTTTCAAGAAGTTATAATATTTCAAAGCCATGACCAACAGTGCATTTCTTCATCCGGTACCACTTACAACACTTTCGCAGTGAAGATATTACCTCTTTGACTGAATGGTTAAAACTTGTCAGCTTTTGGCACTCCAATTGCATATTTAATTTCATGGTGTTGCTTTCAAACTGTGTAAGGACAGCATGTCCCAAAGGCCTAAAATGCTGCTTAGCTCAGAAATGCTCAAAACAAACTTTTCAATTAGAACCACCTCCGAGATTGGACAAAGAACATTTGCATTGTCTTCATGGATGCTGAAGTCTGTTTAGTTGTTCCTTCTGTAAGTACTTTAATCAGACTGAAATAAATATTTAATCAGAAAGCTTTTGGTTTCTGATGGATTTGATGATGGAAGTTGAACAATCTAATGTTCCTTTATCGTAACTACTCCAGTCGTGACGTGATTTGGTCGGTATTGTAGGCTATGTCATATTCGCGTGTGAAAAATGCATTTGCAAAACAGCATTTTATCATTTAGCTCTATAACGTCATTGTGAAAGTAATAGGAATTTTGAGGGAAAGGATAGTGGATTAAAGCAATGGCATGAGAATGTGAATATTCCCCACCAAATAAAACAGAATGAACTCAAACTTCAAAGTGGCAACTGAGGTGCTTTTGGCTGCTTTCAATGCAGTATGTGCTCCTAGTCCAGAAATGATCGATTACTTTGACTGCAATTCCGCTGACTCCACATTCTCACATCCCTTCTACTCTGTAATTCCCACTTTGCCATGTCCCTGCTGCAGACCAGCAGAAATTGTTCTTGGGCAGTCAAGATATTGAAATAAAAGATATAACAAAGAAAACTTCCATCACAACGTTTGCCATGCCATTTTCATTATGAGTCACGTTCTCTAGTCCCTGTCAGGACGGGGCATTCATGAACAGCAGAATCATCCACCATTTCCCCTGAGGCAGGGCCTCGGCAAGTGTTGCAATCTACTGGGATACAGATGCTTTGGAACTATGATAGCCTGCATGCTCATTTAAACACTGACATCTTTTAAAAATCAACAAAAATTACTAAAGTGTTAAATAGCGTAAGGTAAATTATGAAAGAAAACTAGTACAGTGTGGATAACAAAATATCAAAACAACAAAAGCTTCTGTGAGCATATAAAAGGGAAGAGAAGAGCTAAAGTGAATGTTGATTCCTTGGTGGATGAGACTGGTGAGTTAATAGTGGACAACCTAGAAATGGTGGAATCACTATTTTGCTTCCATTTTCATTGTGGAGGACACAGCACCATTCTAATAGTAACAGCTAATGCATAGGTTATAAAAAGGGAGCAATTTAGAGCAGTACTGAGCAAACTATTAGAATTGAAGGCATTCAAGTGCCGAGGACCTGATTGTCTACATCCTAGGGTTTTAAAGGAATTGGCGGCAGAGATGGAGGATCCATCATTTATAATATTCCAAAATCCTGTCGATGCAGGAAAGGTCCCTGTGGATTGGAAAAAATGTTAATATAATACTCGTATTCAAAAAGGGAAGGGGGCAGAAAGTAAAAATCTATGGACCAGTTAATTTAATGTGAGCTGATGGGATCTATTATTAAGGAAGTAATAATAGAGCATTTGGAAAGACAAATGTAATCCATCATAGTCAGAATGGTTTTATGAAGGGTAACTCATATATTGCTCATTTGCTAAGTTCTTTGAAGATGTAACAAGCAATATAGTTAAAGGTGATCCTATAGATGCAATATATCTGGACTTCCGGAAGTCATTTGATAAGGTGCTGCATAAAAGGTTAATACACAAGGTAAGATCACAAGGGTTGGAGTCTTATATTAGCTTGAATAGAGGATTGGCTCAGCAACAGAAAGCAGAGAGTCAGGATAAATGGGCCTTTTCCTTGTTCACAAAATGTAACTAGGAGATGCGAAGGCGTTCGGTCTTTGGGCCCCGACTATTTACAATCTATATTAATCACTTGGATGCGGGGATAGCAAGTTATATTGCCAAATTTGCAAATGACACTAAAATAAATGGGAAAGTAAGTTGTAGTAAAGAAATAAGAAATTAATAAATAGATATGGTTAGGCCAGGTGAATGGATTAAAATTTGGCAGATGAAGTTTAATGCAATGAGTGTGAGGTTATCCATTTTGGTCAGAGGAATAGAAAGACAATTTTTTATCTAAATGAAGAGAAACTTCAAAGTGCTTCACTGTAGAGTGACCTCTACGGTGGCTCAGTGGTTAGCACTGCTGCCTCACAGCGCCAGGGACCAGGATTCAATTCCAGCCTCAGGCGACTGTCTGTATGGAGTTTGCACATTCTCCCCAAATCTGCATGGGTTTGCTCCAGTTTCCTCCATCGATCTAAAGATGTGCAGATCAGGTGAATTGGCCATGCTAAATTGCCCATAGTGTTAGGTGCATTAGTCAGTGATAAATATACGCTGGGAGAATGTGTCGGTGTGGACTTTTTGGGCCAAAGGGCCTGTTTCCATACTGTAGGAAATCTAATCTGGGGGTCCTCCTGTATGAATTGCAGAAACTAGTATGCAGTTATGGAAGGTAATAAAGAAGGTAAATGGAATTTGGGCTAAGGGAGTGGAGTGTAAAAATAGAGAAGTATTGCTGCAACTGCACAAAGCACTAGTAAGACCGCAGCTGGAACATTTCATGCAATTTTGGTCCCCTTCCTTGAGGGAGGATGTAGTTGCATTCGATGCAGTTCAATGGATGTTCATGAGATTAATTCCAGAGTTGGAGGGCTTGACATATGAGGAGAGATTGAACAATTTAGGCTTATACTCTCTGGAATTTAAAAGAACGAGAGGATATCTAATTGAGGTACATACGATTTCAAAGGAGTTCACACAAGTAGACAATGAAGGGATGTTTCCTCATGTGGAGCAATCTCGAATGAGAGGTCATGATTTTATGATAAGGATAACAGGTTTAAAACAAAGATGAGAACAAATAGCTTTGCTCAAATGGTGTAAATCTGTGGCATTCACTAACCCAGATTGTGGTGGATGCTGAGACGTTGATTAAATTCAAGAAGGTGATATCCATATTTTTCATCAGTAATAGGTTGAAGGGTTATGGAGAATGGGCAGGGAAAATTGAGTTGAGGCCAAGATGAGGCCATCATGGTACCAAATTTGGAGCAGGCCAAGGGGTTGAATGCCTACTTCTGCTCCTAGTGCTTACATTATTGTGATGCCTGATCAAATAACATTGTTCTTCATCAGAGGTCTGCAGTTGCTTATCCTCCAGGGTAAGGCTGAATTGTTCAGCTAGGAGGCAAGTCTTGGGTATCTGAAAGAAAAGTTGCAAGATGGAGGGTTGGGTTGAAGGAAGGCGAATGGTTGGGGCTGGGGGTGAAGCAAGAAGCTAACAATTACACCTTTTGCAGTTTGGAGTTTATGCTAGAGATCTGAGTGAGGGTGAAGTGAGGTTTGAGAAGGTACATGAGGTAGGAACATAGAATCATTTGGTGTGTCCACTTACAAAGGCAGATGCATCGGTTTTAATCACTGGAAGCACCATATCCAGAAGAGGGTCTCTCTATAGGGCTCAGGTTATGCAGGCTATCTGTAGCCTCCAGTTCTCTCTGTTTCCTTCAGAAATGTGTAACCTTGGTCCGCAGGGGAAAGGGAAGACTATGAGTGAGTCTGTGTCATGTGGAAGGGTTAATAAAGCAAAGCACTGCAGATGCTGGAAATCCAAAACAAAATCAGAAATTGCTGTTGAAATTTAGCAGTCCTTGCAGCATCTGTGGAGAGAGAGCAGATGTTTTGAGTTTGGTGACCCTTCATTGGAACTAAAAATTCGGAACTAGAACTAGAAGAGACTCTGATCAAGAGTCATTGGACTCAAGATATTAACTCTGCTTTCTCCCCACAAATGCTGCCAGATCTGCTGAGTTCCAACAACAATTTTTGATATTGTTGGGTTAACCTGCCTTCCATAGAAACTGCAAAATTGAAGATGAGTCTGTTAGTACTTGACAGCGTCTCTGAATGCTCAGATGTTATGATCAAGATTATAGGAATTTACTGTTGCTTTAATGCCGCTACTCCATGGGTTACAACATAAAATTCAAAATAGTTTGTTCAATTACCAAGAAGGCTATTTAATATACTATCTATGTTAGGTTCTAAATTAGAAGATCTATTCACCACATTTTTTAATAAACATAATTATATGTTTCTGATCAAAACAAACTTATTCAATGAAGATGTAATAATGGTTAAAATAAGCAGTTAGTAATCAAAGAATCCAGATGCTTTTCTCTCTAATTATCCCCAAAACACACACACATACACACACACGTTGTTGAAGACAAAAATGATGAAGAATAGAATGCTCTGAAGTCTTTTTGCACTGACGTTCTGTCAGATGTGGTCAAACCATGATCACATATAGTTATCTCCAGACTTTTGCTCTGAAAATACAATATTGAGATGTTCCTTAAATCATTCTTTTAGAAGAATGAATAGGCTTCACACTGATGGTTTTCTTCTCAAAAATGGGAGTGGTTAACTGGGCAGCCTCTTCTCACCAGATTCTAGTCCCCAGTGTGAAGCCCAGAGAATGGGAGTGGTTAACTGGGCCCCCCTCTCCTCACCAGCGTCTATTCCCAAGTGTGAAGCCCAGAGAACCTCTCTAATACAGTTGCCATTCAAATATTTCTGGGACGTTCGACAGAAAAGCAAGCAGTTAGCACCAGACATGTTAGTTCAAGAAAACATTTTAAAAAATAGAATTCCAGTGTTTACAGTGACCTTTCAATTGTCTATTTTAAGGAATTCATTCCAGTTATTTTGACAAAACTTGAAACAAATAATTTTTTTCTCAATGCTTCGAAACCTAAATTCTCCAAACAGTATTAAACAAGAGGCTTTGACTTCATACCATAAGCATGAGCACTAATTATTGATGAGTGAGTGATATAGGTTGTGGTGTATTGAACAGCAGAAGAGATTGGTGGTGCAGTGGATGGAAGATATGTGAAATGCATTCACGGACCTTCACCAGAAAGTTATCAATTGTTTTTCTGCGTTGCTTCCAGGCCCTCAGGAAGAAACACGAGGAACTGACTCCCTTGGACACCTACACCATACAGCATGGAACCTTCGCTCCAATCAGTCTACATTGATCATGTTCCCAAATTAAACTAGTCTCACTTGTCTGCTCCTGGCCCCTATCCCTCTAAACCTTTCCTATGAACTTGTCCAAATGTCTTTTAAACCCTGTAACTGTACCTGCATCCACCATTTTCTCTGGTGGTTCATTCCACAAAGGAACCACTCTCCGTATAAAAATGTTGCCCTTGTTTCCTTTTTAAATCTTTCTCCTCTCACCTTGAAAATATGCCTCCTAGTTTTGAATTCATCAAAACTGGGGAAAAGACGCTTGCTATTCACCTTATCGATACCCCTCATGATTTAAAAAAAAACCTCAGTAAGGTCACCCCTCAACTCAATTGAAAAAAGTCCCTGTCTTTCAGTCTACTTTTATATCTCAAACCCTCCATTCCTGGCAACATCCTAGTAAATCTTTTCTGAGGCCTGTCCAATTTAACAATATCCTTCCCACAGCAGACTGACCAGAACTGCACACAAAACTCCAGAAGAAGCCTCACCAATGTCCTGTACAACCTCAATGTGATGTTGCAATTCCTATACTGAAAGATCTGAGCAATGAAGGCAAGTGTGCTAAAAGCCTTCTTAACCACCTTATCTACCTGCGATGCAAATTTCAAAGAATTATGTACCCGAACCCCTCGGTCTCTCTGTTCTACAACACTACCCAGGAACCTATGATTAATTGTATAAGTGCTGTCCTTATTTTTATTACCAGGATACAATATCTCACATTTATCCAAATTAAACTCCATTTCCCACTCCTCAGCCTATTGCCCCAATTGATAAAAATATCTTTGTAATCTTAGATAACCAGTAAACCACACTTTTGATGTCATCCTCAAACTTACTAATCATGCCTTCTATATTTCATCCAAATGATTATATAAATGACAAACAAAAATGGAGCCAAGACCAATCCTTGTGGAATACTGCTGGTCACAGGCCTCCAGTCTGAAAAACAAACTTCTACCACCACTACCACCCTCTGTCTCCTTCCATTAAGCCAATTTTGTTTTCAATTGCTAAGCTCACCCTGAATCCCATGTGATCTAATCTTACTAATCAGTTTACCATACAGAACCTTGTCAAAGGCTTTACCAAAGTCCAAGTAAACAACATCTACCCCTCTACCTTCATTAATCTTTTTGGTTATTTCATTTTTAAAAACTCAATCAATCTTCTGAGTGTGTCCTGAGGGATTCCAGGGCCCCAAAGGAAACATCACTCTGAAACTGGTCTGAATAGAACTATCTTTATCAAAGCTACAACACTCTCAATAAATAAATAATTCTCATGGATCAGGAACATCCTGTGCATTTTAAGAATGGCTGGAAGTTGGCCAGCTAATCTTCCTTTAGATTTCTATTTTGGCTGCTTGAGTGGTGCATGAAAGATTTTCAGAGATGAGTGACAGGCACCATTCCCCATTCTGTGTGACATTCAATGTCTCCAGTTACCCCTCACTTAGATCTGATTTTGAATTGTGACAGTTGAATATTAACTTTTGATCCTACTTTGATGTAACTCAGTGTTGTACTATTAAACTTGGTACAACAAACTTATAGGGAGGGATTGTGTGAGTAGAAGGACAACAAAAACCTTCATGTACGTCACATTCATGTCATGATATATGACAGTGATATGGATAGGTGCTGACTTGTATTTCAATATTATATCTACTGTTTATGTAGATTCTGGTGTTTGAGTGCTGATGAATTGTTGGCACCAATTTTAATTTGGGATACCTAGGTGTCTGAAGAGCATAAGAAGTTGTCTGTTATTATAACTTCCTATTAGAAATAATCATCAATCAATGCAAATATAATTTACTCCTGTGGCTTTATACACCTGCTTAGCTTGTTTTGAAATTTACCTTCAAATCTCAGTATGATTACTGGTCTTTTATTAATCTTTGAGAGTTGTCCCTTGGTCATGTTGGTGTAAGCAGTTGGTGTAACTATATTTACCTCTTGCTTACCTGCTTTGTCAGTTATACGCTCTCAGAGCTTTTCTGAGTGATTCAGATGTTCTTCATATATTATTGTATCGACCTTAAGGACAAGATCAGCTACCATCCAATGGTCATTAGCAACTTTGAATGCACTACATCCTGAGGTGTTGAAGACAGGGAGCTGAGAGCTATTTCTAATATGAAAGGAATGCTTTCTACTTCAGTGATCCTGTTGAAAAGTAATGATGGTCATGGCAATGGCAATTATTTTCTCGACAGCAAAAAGGTAGAAGCTAGTTGCTGAAGCCTGTAAGAAGTATTTATCACAAACCACTTCTTCAAAAAGCTATAAAACTGAATGCTGAAAATAAATGAATGCTGCTGCTGGGAACAAATTCTGTAGCATGTTGTTGAAAAATAAATGTCATCTAAAGAATTCTTCCATGACCGTGTTGATAGCACCATCCATTCTTCGTGTGACAATAGTCCAATTTCAGAAATCTCTTGATGTTACGGCTAACAAATGGAAGTTTAATTCCCTATCAGGGAGAAGAAAACTCAAACTCTTTTCTTGTGACAGAATCAGTCTTGTTCTAAGTCTGAGCCATATTGTAAAGGCTTTTTAAAGATTTCACTGAGTGGGAATGTAACGTATTAAAGATAGTCTTACTGGTAATCAATATTCTGTAAATGAACATTCTCTTCACCAAAGTCTTTGATCAATGCAACACATTTAAAAATAGAGATTGCTAACTCTTCTGTAAGTGATTGAGAATTGGCAGCTGTAGGCTGATTAAATTGAATTGAACATACAAAACAGAGACATATGGGACAAATCATGCACAAATGTTTCCCATAATTACAGCACGTTTGGCTGTTAAAAAATCTGAAATGTGGCAAGGAGCTTTCTAAACAATGCAAACCAAATGCTGAAGATGTGTAGCAGTGTTGATTAATTAATTACCTCTGGAGAGGTGAACTTAATCTGTTCAACACTGCTTGTGTGGAGGATTCTGTCTTCCTTTGTCATTATGTTTTTTCATAGACAGGGTCTCCCAAGAACGCAGTTTACATTGAAAGCTTCTAGCACCTGGACCTGTTCCTGTTGTTTGTGAAAAATAGCTAGAGATGTACAGATATTGATTAATACACTTTGTAATGGAGACATTAGGGCTGTTGTACAGTAGTAATGTTCCACCTTTGAGTTAGGAGGGCCAGATTCAAATCCATCATCTTCAAAGATGTTAATAAATCTCTGAACAAGTTGATTCAAATAAAAAAAACCTGAAATGGAACCACTGACTTGACTCAATGGGACTGTTCTGACAGTGGTTCCAGTTGGAACAATTTATAGCTTTACTTTTGTGAGACACACAAATTATAGGATGGTAACCATCTCACAGTGCAAGTAGAATGGATGAGAGCTCAAAATGTTGTCTGTATATGTGACTCATTATCGGTTTTCAGTTGATGCAGACCTCACGACTTTTTAACTTAGCCTTGTAAGATTTCTGTCAAATTTCAAATATTGAATTGAACAGTTGGATGTTTTTCCCAATTATTGGAAAACATTAAAAAAAACAAAACATCCAATTGGAGCCAATCTGGTGGCACAGCAAGTGAGAGCACCACATGCAGTGCCAGAGCAAGAAGTAACTTGCTTTGATTGACTCCATGGCTATGGCCAGATGTCTTGTTGAGCCCAGATGCCTTCCTGCTAGTGGGAGATCGAAGATCAAAGCACAATTCTAATATATAGAAACTGAACTTTAGTTTGCTTAATCATTGTATTGCTGCTTCAACTTGTTGTTTGATTCATCAACTATACATTTACTCTAACTTTATCTTCATATTTCTTTGTAGGTTTTCAAGATTCTCATCATTCACAAGTGGCATCTTTTCCTGAAATTCTTGCAGAGGCCAGACTTTCTTCCCTTTGTGACCTGCTGCACGTTGGACGTTTTATTCAGTATATAAAAATGAAATGATCCGTTTGCAATGTTGTCACTTCTTCCACCAGGTTCATCTTGTAGTTCTGCTACATTGCTATCATTCTCTCTAGAGAGGTGAAGGTAATCTGTTCAACATTGCTTGTGTGGAGGATTCTGTCTTCTTTTGTCACAACATTATTTCTTAGACAAGGTCTCGAGAGAACGCAATTCACATGGATTGAATGTTTCCAGTGCCTGGACCTGTTTCTGTTATTTGTGATAAATAGCTTGTGATGTACAGATACTGGTGTCAACATGCTAGAGCCACATCCTTAGCATATCGGAGCCTGAAGAGATCTACCATTCAGTGAACCCTTTCCATAACCTCTTGCAAACAGAGAAATTCTTCACTCTTGTGTTGTTCCTGAATGTAAGTTTTGAAAGGGAATATAGACAGTGTAGGTATTGGCAGGGACTGAAAGATAAAAATAGATAGTGTGGGCTTAATGGTAATCACAAAGTAAGTACCAATAGTTAGATGTACTTACAGATAGGAGAAAGTGAGGTCTGCAGATGCTGGAGATCAAAGTTGAAACTTTATTGCTGGAACAGCACAGCAGGTCAGGCAGCATCTAGGGAACAGGAGATTCGACGTTTCGGGCACAGGCCCTTCTTCAGGAATGAGCAGAGAGTGTTCAGCAGGAGAAGATAAAAGGTAGGGAGGAGGGACTTGGAGGAGGGGAGTTGGAAATGTGATAGGTGGAAAGAGGTCAAGGTGAGGGTGATAGGTCGGAGTAGGATGGAGGCGGAGAGGTCAAGAAGAAGACTGCAGGTCAGGAAGGCGGTGCCGGGCTGGAAGGATCCGGCTGAGACAAGGTGGGGGGAGGGGGGATGAAGAAACTGGTGAAGTCCAAGTTCATCCCCTGCGGTTGGAGGGTTCCCAGTCGGAAGATAAGACGCTCCTCCTCCGACCGTCGGGTTGTTGTGGTTTGGCGGTGGATGAGTCCAATGACCTGCATATCCTCGGTGGAGTGGGAGGGGGAGTTGAAATGCTGTGCCACAGGTTGGTTGGGTTGGTTCGTCCGGGTGGCCCAGAGGTGCTCTCTGAATCGCTCCGCAAGTAGGCGGCCTGTCTCCCCAATATAGAGGAGGCCACACCGGCTGCAGCGGATGCAGTAGATGATGTGGGTGGAGGTGCAGGTGAATCTGTGGCGGATATGGAAGTTTCCCTTGGGGCCTTGGAGAGAAGTGAGGGGGGAGGTGTGGGCGCAAGTGTTGCACCTCCTGCGGTTGCAAGGGAAGGTGCCGGGAGTGGTGGTTGGGTCGGTGGGGGGTGTGGATCTGACAAGGGAGTCGCGGAGGGAGTGGTCTCTACAGAAAGCTGATAGGGGAGGGGAGGGAAATATATCCTTGGTGCTGGGGTCTGTTTGGAGGTGGCGGAAGTGACGGCGGATGATGCGCTGTACATGGAGATTGGTGGGGTGGTAGGTGAGGACCAGTGGGGTTCTGTCCTGGTGGCGGTTGGAGGGGCGGGGCTCAAGGGCGGAGGAGCGGGAAGTGGAGGAGATGCGGTGGAGGGCACCGTCGACCACGTCGGGGGGGAAATTGCGGTCCTTGAAGAAGGAGGCCATCTGTGTTGTACGTATTTTGAACTGGTCCTCCTGGGAGCAGATGCGGCGGAGACGAAGGAATTGGGAGAATGGGATGGCGTTTTTACAGGGGGCAGGATGGGAGGAGGTGTAGTCCAGGTAGCTGTGGGAGTCGGTTGGTTTGTAGTAGATGTCCGTGTTGATTCGGTCGCCTGAGATAGAAACAGAAAGGTCTAGGAAGGGGAGGGAGGAGTCCGAGACTGTCCAGGTGAATTTGAGGTCGGGGTGGAAGGTGTTAGTGTAGTGGATGAACTGTTCAACCTCCTCGTGGGAGCACGAGGTAGCGCCGATACAGTAATCAATGTAGCGAAGAAAAAGATGGGGGGTGGGGCCAGTGTAGTTGCGGAAGATGAATTGTTCCACATACCCTACGAAGAGGCAGGCATAGCTGGGGCCCATGCGGGTGCCCATGGCTACTCCTTTTGTTTGGAGAAAGTGGGAGGATTGGAAAGAAAAGTTGTTCAGGGTGAGGACCAGTTCGGTCAGTCGAAGGAGGGTGTCGGTGGAAGGGTACTGGGTGGTACGGCGGGAAAGGAAGAAGCGGAGTGCTTTGAGTCCTTCGTGATGGGGGATGGAGGTGTACAGGGACTGGATGTCCATGGTGAAGATGAGGCGTTGGGGACCGGGGAAGCGGAAATCCTGGAGGAGGTGGAGGGCGTGGGTGGTGTCACGAACGTAGGTGGGGAGTTCTTGGACTAATGGGGACAGGACCGTGTCGAGGTATGCCGAGATGAGTTCGGTTGGGCAGGAGCAGGCTGAGACGATGGGTCGTCCGGGGCAGTCAGGTTTGTGGATTTTGGGCAGGAGGTAGAAACGGGCGGTGCGGGGTTGTGGGACTATGAGGTTGGAGGCGGTGGATGGGAGGTCCCCTGAGGTGATGAGGTTATGGACGGTCTGGGAGATGATGGTTTGGTGGTGGGGGGTGGGGTCATGGTCAAGGGGACGGTAGGAGGAGGTATCTGCGAGCTGGCGTTTGGCCTCAGCGGTGTAAAGGTCAGTGCGCCAAACTACTACTGCGCCTCCCTTGTCAGCTGGTTTGATGGTGAGGTTGGGGTTGGAACGGAGGGAGTGGAGGGCTGCGCGTTCCGAGGGTGAGAGGTTGGAGTGGGTGGGGGGAGTGTGGGAGTTCAGGTAGCGGTTAATATCGCGGCGGCAGTTGGCTATGAAGAGGTCGAGGGCAGGTAGAAGGCCAGCACGGGGTGTCCAGGTGGACGGGGTGTGTTGGAGGTGGGAGAAGGGGTCGTCAGAGGGTGGGCGAGAGTCTTGATTGAAGAAGAAGGCACGGAGGCGAAGGCGGCGGAAGAATTGGTACTTACAGATAGAACATATGAACATATAATTATACGACTGGATAATAAACCATGTATATTAGTGGAACATAATTGGATAATATAGTCATATGTGCTAATTTGGATGTGAACTATGAGAACTACGTGAACACAGTTGGGTAGTGATGAGGTGAGTAAATGTCTAACCTTTTGATTGGAAATGGTTATCTGTAGGAATACAGGAGAAAATGAGGACTGCAGATGCTGGCGATCAGAGTCAAGAGTGTGTGGTGCTGGAAAAGCACAGCAGGTCATGCAGCATCTGAGGAGAAGGAGAATCGACATTTCAGGCAGGACCCCTTCATCAGGAATGAGTCTGGGAGCCTCGGGGGAGGAGAGATAAATTGGAGGGGGGGTGGGGCTGGGGAGAAGGTAGCTGAGAGTGCAATGGGTGGATGGAAGTGGGGATGAAGGTGATAGGTCGGAGAGGAGGGTGAAGAGGATAGGTGGGAAGGAAGATTGAAAGGTGGGATAGGTCAAGTGGACAGTGCTGAGCTGGAAGATTGGAACTGAGGTAATATGGGGGGAGGGGAAATGAGGAAACTGGTGATGTCCACATTGATGCCCTGGGGTTGAGGTTTCCCGCACCAATCAACCCCATCACCCCAATCAACCCCATCACCCCTTGGCCCAACATTTCAACTCCCCCTCCCATTCTGCCGAGAACATGCAGGTCAGACCTCCTCCATCACCACTCCCTTACCACCCTATGCCTGGAGGAAGAATGCCTCATCTTCCGCCTCTGGACCCTTCAACCCCAGGGCATCAATGTGGACTTCACCAGTTTCCTCATTTCCCCTCCCCCCACTTTACCCCAGTTCCAACCTTCCAGCTCAGCACCGTCCTCATGACCTGTCCCACCTGTCAATCTTCCTTCCCACCTATCTGCTCCACCCTCCTCTCCAACCTATCACCTTTATCCCCACCTCAATCCATCTATTGCACTCTGAGCTACCTTCTCCCCAGCACCACCCCCCTCCTATTTATCTCTCCACCCCTGAGGCTCCCAGCCTCATTCCTGAAGAAGGGCTCCTGCCCGAAACGTTGATTCTCCTATTCCTCGGGTGCTGCATGACCTGCTGTGCTTATCTGTAAGAATAGTTGATTGGACGGTTGTTATCTGTAAAAATGGTATTAAACATTTCACTTGTAGTAAATATTTGGGCTGTATTCCAATTTCTGAAGTGTACACCTGCCATAGTATGTTTTAATAAAGAAATCTAAGTCTTGTATAGTCCAAGAGGAAATAATATGTTTAACTCATCCTTTCAGATTTTGCTGCATTGTTTCCTCAATAGAACATGTCTGCTCTTGACTCAATGCTTCTCTGGAGTCAGAATCTTCTGTTGGTAATTTCCTCCCAATTTCAAAACATGAAAGCAACAGTAACTTTACCTGGAAAAGGGAAACATGGTTCTGGGCATCAGGATTAGTATAAATGCAGTCAAGACAATGGAGGGTGTAGTTCAGGGTATACTGTGAAATATGATTAACAGTGACTGCCCATTCACATGTATATCCATTCACATATGAGGGACTTATTCATTCCATTCTTTCATTTTTAATGAGTCCTGTACAGAGTCAGTTTCCACGATCACCACATCCACCAAACAACCCACAAACACAAGTAACTACCAAGTGTTGGACAGGAATTAAGATTCATCCATGAACACCACTATTTCCTATTCTTGCCCATAAGGTCACCAAAATCCCAGAGAACCTGGTTGCTCTCTATTAGATTGTTGTTAAGTTCAACCTGTGTGGTTAAGCTGAGGGGTGAAGTTGAGAAGGTAAGACCATCTCATGGTGACCTCAGCAGAGGTGGGAATTGATCCCACATTGTCAATTTCACTCTGCATCAAAAGCCAGCCATCTAACCAACTGATCTTGCACTCCATTCCCCCCACCCTCCATTCCCACCGCCCCCTCACCACTCTCTAGCTATTAATATGGAAATGGAAAGGGGTGGAAATCTCACAAAATAGCACCTTACGTGTCTTTTCCTGACCTTTGCACCCTGGAAATGGACATTTCGCCTGGGAAAGGTTCCTCTATTACCTCACTGTATTGTCGCATCACTCCAAATTTTCCAGAGCAGTACAGTGGCTCAGTGGTTAATACTGCTGCCTCACAATGCTAGGGATGTGGGTTCAATTTTAGCCTCAGCTCACTGTCTGTGGGGAGTTTGCACATTCTCCCTGTTTCTGTGTGTGTTTCCTTCAGGCACCCTGGTTTCCTCCTACAGTCCAAAGATGTGCAAGTTAGGCAGATTGGCTGTGCTAAATTGCCCATATTGTCCAGGGATGTGCAAGCTTGGTGGAGTAGCCATGGGAAGTGCAGGATTATAGAGAAAAGGTGGTGGGGGGAGTGGGTCTAGGTGGGATGCTCTTTGGTGTTTCAGTGAGGACTTGAATGGTCTGCTTCCACACTGTAGGGATTCTTAGTGTCAGTACAATAGCATCAACACAAAATTACATTTCTGGGGAAGCAATTCTCGAACAACAACATGAATGAGCTTCTGTCCTTTCTTTTAAAAAAGACAAGGATTCAACATCTTCCAGAAAAGCAAAGCTAGCTTAAGAAAATATCATGTTAATTACACTTGGATTCAAATGAAATTGCAAGCATGCGAAATTGCTAGTTTGCTGTTAAATTGAAAACACATTGAATGTTAATTATTGCCCATCTGTAAATGGAGAAGTTTGTGTGAGCTGCCTTCTTGAACAGGTGGAGGCTTTTAGGTGAAGGCACACTGATAGTTATGAATGGAGTTCGAGGATTTTGACCAGGGACACAGAAGAAACGATGATATAGTTCCTTTATATAAGGGCTTCAGGAACCTTGAATAACCTTGCAATGATATCACAGACCTGCACCCCACTGAACATAAATAGCACAGGTTGAGCAGAGTTAGAATAATCTCACCCACAGTCACATTATGGGGTGAGATTCTCTGGAACAAACACAGAACATTTGAACATGTCATGTTGCAGCCATATGAAAAATTGGTGAGGCCACTTTTAGAATACTGTGTACAATTCTCCTAATAGGCCTCCTAATAGTCCTAGAAACGTAGAAGAAAGGATTGCGAGGATGATTCAAGAGAGGAGTGAAAGTAATAGGGTGGTTGTTATGGGGGACTTTAACTTTCCAGATGTTGACTGGGAAAGCTATAGCTCAAGTTCGTTAGATGGGTCAGTGTTTGTCCAATGTGTGCAGGAGGGTTTCCTGACACAATATGTAGATAGGCCAACAAGAGGTGAGGCCATACTGGATTTGGTTCTGGGTAACGAACCAGGCCAGGTGTTAGAATTAGAGGTAGGTGAGCACTTTGGGGACAGTGACCACAATTCGGTGACTTTTACTCTAGTGATGGAGAGGGATAAGTGTGCACTACGGGGCAAGAGTTATAGCTGGGGGCAGGGAAATTATGATGCAGTGAGGCATGACTTAGGATGTGTGGCTTGGAAAAGTAAGCTTCAAGGCAAGGGCGTAATTGATATGTGGAGCTTGTTCAAGGAGCAACTATTGAGTGTCCTTGATAAGTATGTACCCGTCAGGCAGGGAAGAAAGGGTCGTGTGAGGGAGCCGTGGTTTAATAAGGAATTGGAATCCCTTGTTAAATGGAAGAGGGCGGCCTATGTAAAGATGAGGCATGAAGGTTCAATTGGGGCGATTGAGAGTTATAAGGTAGCCAGGAAGGACCTGAAGAGAGAGCTAAGAGCAGCAAGGAGGGGACATGAAATGTCCTTAGTTGGTAGGATTAGGGAAAACCCTAAGGCTTTCTATAGGTATGTCAGGAATAAAAGAATGACTAGGGTAAGAATAGGTCCAGTCAAGGATAGTAGTGGGAAGTTGTGTGTGGAGGCTGAAGAGATTGGGGAGACACTGAATGAATACTTTTCGTCAGTATTCACTCAGGAACAGGACATTGTTGTCGATGTGAATACTGAGTCACAATTAAGTAGAATGGATGGCTTTGAGGTATGTAGAGAAGAGGTGTTGGAAATTCTGGAAAGGGTGAAAATAGATAAGTCCCCTGGGCCTGATGGCATTTATCCTAGGATTCTCTGGGAAGCAAGGGAGGAGATTGCAGAGCCATTGGCCTTGATTTTTATGTCCTCGTTGTCTACAGGAATAGTGCCAGAAGACTGGAGGATAGCAAATGTGGTTCCCTTGTTCAAGAAGGGGAGTAGGGATAACCCTAGTAACTATAGGCCGGTGAGTCTCACTTCTGTTGTGGGCAAAGTCTTAGAGAGAATTGTAAGGGATAGGATTTATGAACATCTGGATAGGAATAATGTGATCAAGGATAGTCAGCATGGTTTTGTGAAGGGCAGGTCGTGCCTCACAAACCTTATTGAATTCTTTGAGAAGGTGACTAAGGAGGTGGACAAGGGGAAAGCGGTAGATGTGGTGTATATGGATTTTAGTAAGGCGTTTGATAAGGTTCCCCATGGTAGACTACTGCAAAAAATACGGAGGTATGGCATTGAGGGTGAGTTGGAGGTTTGGATTAGGAGTTGGCTGGCTGGAAGAAGACAGAGGGTAGTAGTTGATGGCAAAGGTTCATCTTGGAGTGCCATCACTAGCGGTGTTTCGCAAGGATCTGTTTTGTGACCATTGCTGTTTGTCATTTTTATAAATGACCTGGAGGAGGGGTTAGAAGGTTGGGTGAGCAAGTTTGCGGATGATACGAAAGTTGGAGGAGTTGTTGACAGTGAGGAAGGATGTGACAGGTTCCAGCGGGATATAGATAAGCTGCAGAACTGGGCAGAAAGGTGGAAAATGGAGTTCAATGTAGCTAAGTGTGAGGTGATTCACTTTGGTAAGAGTAACAAAAAGATGGGGTACTGGGCTAATGGTCGGATACTTGGTAGTGTGGATGAGCAGACGGATCTTGGTGTCCATGTCTTTGAAGGTTGCCACCCAGATAAATAGTGCGGTGAAGAAGGCATATGGCGTACTGGCTTTTATTGGTAGAGGAATTGAGTTCCGGAGTCCTGAGATCATGTTGCAGTTGTATAAGACTCTGGTGCAGCCACATCTGGAGTATTGTGTGCAGTTTTGGTCGCCATACTATAGGAAGGATGTGGAGGCACTGGAACGGGTGCAGAGGAGGTTTACCAGGATGTTGCCTGGTATGGTAGGAAGATCGTATGAGGAAAGGCTGAGGCACTTGGGGTTGTTTTCATTGGAGAAAAGAAGGTTTAGGAGTGACTTGATAGAGGTGTACAAGATGATTAGGGGTTTAGATAGGGTCGACAGTGAGAATCTTTTTCCACATATGGAGTCAGCTATTACAAGGGGGCATAGCTTTAAATTAAGAGGTGGTAGGTATAGGACAGATGTTAGGGGTAGGTTCTTTACTCAGCGAGTCGTGAGTTCATGGAATGCCCTGCCAATAGCAGTGGTGGACTCTCCCTCATTATGGGCATTTAAGTGGGCATTGGATAGGCATATGGAGGATAGTGGGCTAGTGTAGGTTAGGTGGGCTTGGATCGGCGCAACATCGAGGGCCAAAGGGCCTGTACTGCGCTGTACTCTTCTATGTTCTATGTTCTGGTTTCCCCTGTATAGGAAGGATGTTGTTTTATCTTGAGAGGGAGCTGAAAAGATTTACAAGGATGCTGCCAAGATTGGAGGGTTTGAGTTATAGGGAGAGGCTGAATAGGCTGGGGCTGTTTTCCCTGGAGTGTCAGAGGCTAAGGGATGACCTTATAGAGGTTCATAGAATCATAAGGGGCAAGGATAGAGTGAATAGCCAAATCTTTTTCCTAAGGTGAGAGAGTCCAAAACTAGTGTGTAGAGGTTTAAGGTGTGAGGGAAAGATTTAAAAAGGACTCAAGGGGTAATTTTTCACGCAGAGCATAATATGTGTATGGAATGTGCTGCCAGATGAAGTGGTGGAGGCAGGTACAATTACAATATTTAAAAGGCATCTGGATAGGTTTATGAATAGGAAGGGTTTAGAGGGATATGGCCAAATGTTGGCAAATGGAACTAGGTCAGATTGGGATATCTGGTCGGGATGGATGAGTTAGAAAGAATTCTGTGCTGCATGAATTTAGGACCATGACTCTATGGCTTGAAGAAGATATCCTAACTGTGCACTGTTTAGACCACTGGAGGGGAACAAATCCTGATCGCTGTCGCTAAATCTATGTAAGGAGAATAGATCAATGTGCATTCAATTAGCTAAAGTAATCTGGCTCAGTGTTAAATCTCCAACTTGGATCTATCCTGACTGCAGATTCCCCTTGTTATTTTAATCAAGCAGAGTGTAGCAGTGGAATGTTACAGACCTATTCCTCTACCTATTAGTCTGACCTCTTCCACATTGTATTGACGTGACCTTCCATCATTTCCAGTTTGAATGCAGGCCAACGGTCCCTGTAATTTTAATTCCTTCTGTAGTCCGGAAGTTTTTGATCCCACATTAACTTCTTGAAATGTCGTTTAGCCAATGAAGGTTCAACTCTCCTGGATAACTTTCCCACAATCAAACCAATTTCATTACTGTCAGTGCATAATTGGCTGTATCTTTGATGTTTTCAATCTGCAGAGCTGAACTAAGGAAACAAAAATATTTTTAGAAGGCTTAAGAGATTATTTTCAGTATTGACTTGATGAACTATGATAGTAGCTGGTCTGTTTGACTTGAAAATAGTCTACAGAGCAAGGATACCACAACAAGACATTGATGTAAAATGTACACATGATCATTCATATTAAGGCCCACTGAAAACTCGTTGCAAGGATCTCTATCTTACCATCTTCCCTTGAAAATATCCACAAGAATGCTAGTACTTGATGACACGTGTAAAGTCATTTATCACAGTACTGCAGTCAAGGCAGTGGAGCATATTGTGGACATGTGGACTGTTCAGGTGAGGAAGAGTCTATCAATGTATACTTGGAGGTCTGTAAAGTTTAGCATTTCTCAGTTAGAGAAGCCTTATATCAATTATTAATGATGCTCCTGTACTTTGATAGACCCCCTCCCCACTTTCTTGTTGCCATGTTAAAGTGTCAGTATACATTTTTTTTTCTTAGTTCAATTTGGCATGTTTGAAGACAAGTTTACTCAGAATTTGTAGACAGTGTAGAAAATAGCATAAAATTACAAAGGAATATTGATAGATCAGCTGAATGCACAAAAATACAGACATATGGATTTCAATGTAAGCAAGTGTGAGGTTATCCATTTTGGACAGGGTAGGTAAGGATGCTTTCTAGATGATATGACATTAAATACAATGGATGTCCAAAGAGGTATAGTGTTCAGGTACATAGATCTTTAAAATGTCATGAACAGGTGCAGAAAGTAATGAAAAGGGCTGATGGAATTCTGTCCTTTATATCTAGAAGAGTGAAGTACAAAGATGCAGAAGTTATGCTGAAGTTATATAATACTCTATTAGACTCCACATGGAGTGTTGTGAGCATGGAAGGATACACCTTAGGAAGGATATATTGGCCTTGGAGGAAGTGAAATATAGGTTTACAAGAATAATACCTGGACCAGGAGTTAAATTATGAAGATTGATTACAGAAATTAGACCTATTTTCACAAGAATTTAGAAGGCTATGGGATAACTTTCAAGATAATAACAGGAAAAGACAGGGTTGATAATGATAAACTACTTCCTCTGGTTGGAGATTCTAGAACGTAGGGAGAATAGTCCAAACTAAAGGCCATTCCTTCAAGAGAGATGCTCGGAAGCACTTCAGCACAGAAACGGTGTTCGAGGTTTGGATCTCAATTCCATAAACAGCAGTTGATGCTAAATAAATTGTTAATTTTAAATCTGAGCTAGATAAATTTTGTTCAGCAAAAATATTAAGAGATGAGGCCAAAGGCAGGTATATGAAGTTAGGCCACAGATCAGCCAGGATCTCATGAAATGGCTGAACAGCCTCAAAGGGAGTGAATGGTCTACACTTGCTATGGTTTTATGTTCAGTGCTTCAATCAGCAATGGTCAGATGGAGAATCAGAAAAAAAAAGTTAATCCATTTAATTACAATTGTTTTCCCCTGTACTAGCTTGAAGATTGGATTTTGGAACTTACAATGCAAAAGTAAGGGGCTTGGGTTTAGATTAGATTACCTACAGTATAGAAACAGGCCATTTGGCCTAATAAGTCAATACTGACCCTTCAAAGAGCAACCCACTCAGACCCATTCCCCTACCCTATATTCACCCATAACTAATGCACCTAACACTATGGGCAATTCACCTGGCCTGCGCATCTCTGGACTGTGGGAGGAAACCAGAGTACCTGGAGGACACCCACGCAGACACGAGGAAAATGTGCAAACTCCACACAGTCACCCGAGGTGGGAATCGGACCTGGGTCCCTGGCACTGTGAGGCAACAGTATTAACCACTGAGCCACCATGCTTCCATGTGGAGAACAGAAACACAAATTAAAAATACAAAACGTCATCTCACCCCTACAAATCACACAAGTGAATTCAGCAAAACCTCTTTCCGATATCCAGGCCGCAAAGATCGTTCCCTCCGTGACTACCTGGTCAGGTCCACGCCCCCCCTACGACCCACCCTCACATCCTGGCACTTTCCCCTGCCACCGCAGGAACTGTAAAACCTGTGCCCACACCTCCTCTCTCACCTCTATCCAACGCCCTAAAGGAGTCTTTCGTAACCATCAAAATTTTACCTGCACATCCACTAATATCATTTATTGTATCCGTTGCTCCCGATGCGGTCTCCTCTACATTGGGGAGACTGGGCGCCTCCAAGCAGAGCGCTTTAGGGAACATCTGCGAGACACCCGCACCAATCAACCAAACCGCCCCGTGGCCCAACATTTCAACTCCCCCTCCCACTCTGCCGAGGACATGGAGGTCCTGGGCCTCCTTCACCACCTCTCCCTCACCACCAGACGCCTGGAGGAAGAACGCCTCATCTTCCGTCTCGGAACACTTCAACCCCAGGGCATCAATGTGGACTTCAACAGCTTCCTCATTTCCCCTTCTCCCACCTCAACCTGTTTCAAACTTCCAGCCCCCTCGACTTGTCCGGATTTGTCCGACCTGCCTAGCTCCTTTTCCACCTATCCACTCCACCCTCTCCTCCCTGACCTATCACCTTCATCTCCTCCCCCACTCACCCATTGTACTCTATGCTACTCTCTCCCCACCTCCACCCTCCCCTAGCTTATCTCTCCACGCTTCAGGCTCTCTGCCTTTATTTCTGATGAAGGGCTTTTGCCCGAAACGTCGATTTTGCTGAAGCTTCTCGATGCTGCCTGAACTGCTGTGCTCTTCCAGCACCATTGATCCAGAATCTGGTTTCCAGCATCTGCAGTCATTGTTTTTACCTTGTACTGAATTATGCAAACCTCAAAGTTACCCTATTTAATCCCTGGTCTGTTTTAAGTTAGCTGAGAAAATTTTTGATGAGTACCAAACAGATCCTTTGGCCCTTCGAGCCTGTACCACCATAAATACTCTATTACATTTACTAGTCCCACGTTCCTGCATTAGGCCCATAATCTTAAATGTTATGACACTTCAAGGGTTCATCCAAATAGTTTTTAAAGGCTGTGAAGTTACCCTCTGGAAGTAGCCACTCAGGATGTCTATTCCAGACACCCACCAGCCTATGGGTGAAAACATGTTTCCTCAAATCCATTCTAAATCTCCTACCTTTCACTTTAAAAGTGTGTTCCCTTGATCTTGACCTTTCAACTAAGGAGGTCAGCTGCTTTCTATTCACACTATCCACTATTCCTCATTATCTTAACACTTTTATCTGATCACCCTCTTTTCTGGTCCAAAGAAAACAAACACAAACTTATCCAGCCCTTATTCATAGCTGAAATGTTACATCCCAAGCAACATTCTGGTGAAACTCCCCAGCATCTTCTCCAGTGCAAACACATCCTTCCTACAGTCTGGTAACCAGAACTACACATAGTACTCCAGCTCTGGCCTCACCAAAGATCTGTACAGCTCTGACATAACCTCTGAAAGAACTGCGGATGCTTTAAATCCGAAACAAAAACAGAGGTTGCTGAAAGTTGCATATGTGAAGAGAAATCAAAGTTAGCGTTTTGGGTCCAGCTCTGAGGAAGGATCACTGGACCCGAAATGTTAACTTTGATTTCTCTTCACAGATACTGCCAGACCTGCTCAGCTTTTCCAGCAACTGCTGTTTTTGCTTCCAACATAACCTCCCAGCTCTTATAATCTATGTCTGAACTGATAAAGGCAGATATGCTGTATGTCTTCTTAATTACCCTATTACCTTGTCCAGCTACCTCCAGGGATCTGTGAACCTTCACCTCAAGATCCCTCTGTTCCTCTGAGCTTCTTAGTGTCCTGTCATTCTTTGAGTCCTTCCTTGTCTTGTTAGTTCGTCCATCGCCTCTTATTTATCAGGGTGAAATTCCATCTGCTACTGATCTTCCCAACTGACCACCCATCTATACTTTAACCTGAAGACCTTCCTCCTTATTATCAACACCCAGCCAATCTTTCTGTTATCTTCAAAGGTACTTCTCATTTCATCTCCACCTCCAATGTGGAATGCCACTGAATACCCATCTCCAGTTACACAAACAGATTTCTACAACCACCCTCTGTCTCCTGTCACTAAGCCAATTTTGGATCCAACTTGTCAAGCATTCCTGAGCTTTTATTTTCTTTATCAGTTCAGGGACTTTGTCAAAGGCCATACTGACAGGGATAACAATGAATTAAAATGGGAATGGTTAGCTGTGATAGTGAATGGAGGAGGGGGCCAGGGAGAGAGGAAAGCAGTTTGATTTCTCACCCCTGATCAGTCTGCTGTTGGACCACAGCAATGTTAAGTGATGCCCTCTCAATGCTTGTTTTACACATTCTCGAATGCAGAAACAATAGTCGCAGAATGAACTCAAAGTAAATTATCACTTTCAGGAGTTGAGGGATGAAAATTGGAAATACCATGTTTAATAGATCACTATCTACAGGGATCAGCTGTAACTCTAATATTATCATACATATAGATTGTGTAAACCTGAGGGAGGTGTAAAATGTCACAGGTATGCTGTAAATACTGTGCTTTTTCCGCCTGTTTCCCCAATCTCAGTCAGCCATACACCAGCTGTAGTCAGCCTCCCATCACCATTCATTATTTATTTGGTTTCTGAAGAATATTTGGAGAATATGTTTTCAAATGGGTGGACTTAAAGGCCGCAAACCTCTTTCCCAGTGGCTGTCTGCCATGATTCGATTTTCTCAAGATTAATGATTTGAGCTCATGCCCTACATGGAACGTTTAGTTGAAAAACATCCCTCTGGTTCCCTGCAAGAATGTTAATAAACTCAGCACATTTGACTTCATGTAATGATGCTGCAGAGATTACATGTTTCCTCTTATAGACCCATAAAAATACTTGCCATTTTTCCATACAGAATTTCTTAAAAACATAATATTCATTTCTGGCAGGCAGCAAGCTCTGTATTTCAAAGTGTTAAAATGATGGTGTCAAATTTAATTAGCTTTACATTTCCACTTTTCTCTCCTTAAAGCAGTAGCTCAACACTGGAACACAACTTTATGACCAATCATTTCCCATTGGTGCCTTAGCATATAAGTGGCAGATCTTCTGGTGAGCCCACTTATTGTGGCTCATCTCCACAGTGGAGAAGTTTCAAAGCTCAGCACAAACTTATCTCTGCCTCGCAGTCAGTCACATTTACATAACCCATGAGCAGGAGGCACTGGGTGACAAACAGGGCAGGACCCCATTCCTCCTGAATCTAGGAGTTTGGTTGGATAAGTGTATCAGAGCCTAGTAAGATCACCTTGCTCAGTATCATCCAGGGCTGAAACCTAGAAACAGTATGGTCATTTGATATGGTTCAGTTACTCATTTCAGCCACCTTAAAAGTTTATAAATCAATTTTGGTAAAAATTGATGATTGGAGTCCTGACAAAATTCTGTCATAAAATGTTTTATTTTAGCTTTTGATTATTTTTCCTTTTACAGCCTAGTGATTATTTTAAGCATTTGAAGTACAGTTTCCTGGAAGTAGAAATTTGTGAGTTACTTTTTAAGTGTTGTTTGAGAATCATTTAAAGTGTACTGCAAGCAAATGTACTTTGAAGTATTCAGAGTAAGTTTATTACCCAATTGGTTTGAGACCCTGGGTCTAAACAGCTGGCTTATTTCCACTTTAAAGTTCCTTGAGAAATCTATTTGTTCCCTCTGGAGTTGTACAAATGGTACCTGTTGGCAAAGTCAGTCGACCTTACAATTTAATTTTATTTGTATGCAAACACTCACTCATTAAGGGTGAAGTAATGATAGAATTCATTCAGGCATAAATAAGTAAGCGTTATGTTTAGTGACCAAGGACACTTCTGAAGCTCCAAGAACTGAATCTAGCTGAGCATGCAATATTCAAACTAACTATCAAATAACAAACCCTTTTTCAGAAAGATGAGCCACCCATTTTGTGTAGTGGTTGAAGAATGCTGTTGTATTATAGCAAAAGGTGTTAAGTGATCATAAATAATGCAGAATGGAGAGTAAAATACAATATGGGTGGTTTCTGTAGCTATGAAGTAATACTTGATGGATTGATCTTTAACTTGGGGGCGTACTGCAGCGGGGTCTAAGGTGTCCAGTAATTGTTTAGAAGCAAGTGCAGCCTGCATGTCAGTAGCTTCTTGGCTGAGCTACTAGATTATCAACTAATTTCATGGTTGGCAAAGTAGCTTGAACAGACTTGATGTGAAACCACATGAGATGATTTCAACTGTAGTATTTAAAAGGCACTCCAGAATGTGAGAGTTTGGGGTGGAGTTTGTATTGGAAATACAACAGAGGAGGTGGAAGAATGGAGTTCAGCTTGTGGATTCAGCTTTGAAAGTGGTTCAATGGCATAAGCAGGGCACGAAAGGAGAACACATCCTGATATATGCGAATTACTCTTAGCATCTCATCCTGCCCTACTCCAAATTACCACTCCTCAGTCTAAGGTACATTGCAGTTACATGTTTCCTCACAATTCCATTTATCCCTCTATCACTGACACCCATCCACATCTGTAAACAGTACCCATACCTGTTTCTCAGTCATCCTCAATAAACCTCCATGCATCCAATTTATGTGTTATTGATTTCATTCATTTGTCCCTTTTCTTGCTTCCTGGCAGGAGAAAAGAGCAGGCGAGAGAGAGAGAGAGACAGAGAGAGAGAGAGAGAGAGAAAAAAGCTTCTGTGTTCCTCCAGCTAACTTGCGATGAACAGCTCAAGAGGTGGAGGTTTTCGAATTCAGTGGATCCTCAACACATTTAGCCATTCCAGTTGGTGAGGGGTAGGACCAAGGTTAGATTGGGGGGCTGGGGGAGTTGATTGGCTGGGGGGTGGGAACAGGAAGTATTGGTTCCTCCAGCTCCAAGTTGACAGAACTAAATTCCACATATCAAAATGGTTTACAACACTTACTCATCTTGACTTTGGGCAAGACTTTCTTGTATACTTTAGGACATTACTGTTAAAGCCAATGGTACTCTTCGGTTTGCACTTATATGAAACCAGATGAGGTAGCAGAGTGAGAGAGAGAGAGAGTGAGAGAATGAGAGTGAGTTAGGGAATGGGATTTAAGTGACTGAGAGGGGTCCATGTGTTAGGGAATGGAATGTTGAAGTGAGAAAAAGAGGAACTGTGTGAGAGGGAATAGGATATGAGAGACAGTGACAGTAAGTTAGGGAAATGGGTAACAGAGCGAGAGAGAGAGAGAGGAACTCTGGGTTTTGGAATGGTGTATCAGAGAGTGAAAAAGAGACTATGGGTGAGGGTATAGGTTATAGCAGAGACAGCAATATTGTGAGTAGGACATCAGGTATCAGAGGGAAAGAAAGTGTAAGTTAAGTAATGGAAATGTGTTACTGGAAAAGCGCAGCAGGTCAGGCAGCATCTAGGGAACAGGAGAATCGACGTTCCTGAAGAAGGGCTAATGCCCGAAACGTCGATTCTCCTGTTCCCTAGATGCTGCCTGATCTGCTGCGCTTTTCCAGCAACACATTTCCATCTCTGATCTCCAGCATCTGCAGACCTCACTTTCTCCTCTAAGTTAAGTAATGGGCTATCAAAGGGAGAGGGGCTATGACGATTTTGGTATCAGGGAGAAGGAGAGTGAAAAATGTCAGGCAGAAATGGAAATGCAAATAAGGACTGAGAACAGAAAATAACTGGAGCCAGAAGCTTTTGCCTGTGCTATGGCCTGTTTTGTGGCGGGGACATTTAATCAGGTATGAGGGTAGCTGCAAGCCTGCCTCCTCCATGACCAAATCCCTTCCACCATTACTCACTTCAAGCCTTGGATCCAGTGACAATCCTCTGCCTTGTGTGATGATGTTTTTTATTTCAAAAATATACTTTATTCATAAAATTATTTTGATAACTATACAATTTGGTGATGCCATACATACGTATACATTCCATTTCTTTACATACAGAGATCGGAATTTCATTTGTATATACAACGAGGTGTCAGCGGGACCCGATTACTGAGTGGGGCCCCTGTTCTTCTTAGGTAGGCAGACCTTAAACGGTGGTCTTTCCCCATCGCGCCTTGGCGGCAGCTGCCCCAAGGTTCAGCTCATCCCTCAACACGTAGTCCTGGACCTTGGAATGTGCCAGTCTGCAACACTCAGTCGGGGTCAACTCCTTCAGCTGGAAGACCTTGGTTTCGGACAGACCAAAGAGTATCTTTGACTGAGTTGATGATCCTTCAGGCACAGTTGATGTTCGTCTCGGTGTGCGTCCCAGGGAACAGATCGTAGAGGACGTCCCACGTCACGGAGCTACTTGGGACGAACCTTGACAAACACCACTGCATTCCTCTCCAGACTTCTTCTGCATAGGCACATTCCAGAAGGAGGTGTGTGACAGTCTCGTCCCCTCCACAGCCACTTCGAGGGCAGCGTGCGGTACGGCAGAAAGTCCGGGCATGCATAAAGGATCTCACAGGCCCTTCTCACCACCAGCCAAGCCATGTCTTGGTGCTTGTTGGAAAGTTCTGGCGATGAGGCATTCTGACAGTTTGCCCAGGGAACCGCTCGATAGGATCCGCGCTCTCCTTTTCCCAAAGGGTCTCAAGGACACTACGTGCCGACCACTTCCTGATGGACTTGTGGTCAAAGGTGCTTTTCTTCATAAATGTTTCCTCGAAGGACAGGTGATATGGAACGGTCCAACTACTGGGAGCGTTCCGCGACAGCGAGGCCAGGCCCATCCTTCGCAACACCAGGGACAGGTAGAATTTCAGTACATGGTGACACTTGGTGTTGGTGTACCAAGGATCCACGCACAGCTTGATGCAGCCACACACAAAGGTGGCCATCAGGGTGAGGGTGGCATTGGGTGTGTTTTTCCCCCGTTGCCCAGATCTTTATACATTGAGTCTCTCCGGACCCGGCCCATCTTTGATCTCCACATAAAGTGGAAGATGGCCCAGGTGACTGCGATGGCACAGGTTCTGGGAATAGGCTAGGCCCATGCCACATATAACAACACTGATAGTGCCTCACACCTGATGACCAGGTTTTTAACCACGATGAAGAGTGACCATTGCTTCCATCTGCCCAGTTTCTGCCTTACTTTCCTGATGCGCTCCTGCCAAGACTTGGCACATGCCCCAGCCCCTCCGAATCAAATACCCAGCACCTTTAGGGTACCTGACGCTGAAGGGAATGGAGGATTGATCGGCCCAGTTCCCAAAGAGCATGGCCTCGCTCTTGTCTCAGTTTACCTTGGCCCCCAAGGCCCGTTCGAACTGGTCACATGTGCACATGAGTCTGTGCACGGACAGCGGATCAGAGCAGAAAACAGCAACGTCGTCCATGTACGGGGAGGCCTTAACCTGTAGGCCCCCGCTGCCAGGAATAGTCACCCCTCTCAGGCTCGCATCCTTCCTGATGGACTCTATGCAAATGGCTCTATGCAGCACACAAACAAGGCAGGAGAGAGAGGGCAGCCCTGTCTGACTCCAGATCTGACTGGGAAGCTATCTGATTCCCACCCATTGATTGAGACTGCACTGACAATGTTGGTGTAGAGCAGTCAGATCCAATTGCAGATTCCCTCCCCAAAGCCCATTTTGGAGAGAACATCTCTCATATACATATGCAATATTCTGTCAAAGGCTTTCTCCTGGTCCAGGCTGATCAGGCAGGTGTCCAACCCCCTGTCCTGCACGTGGGCGATCGTATCCCTGAGGAGTACGAGACTCTCAGCAATCTTCCTGCCTGGTACAGCACAAGTTTGGTCAGGGTGGATCACCGATCCCAGAGCAGACCCCTTTGTGATGATGCATTGGCAAGAGGCACCACCTCCTCAGTGACACTGTCATTCAATCAGGCTGCCAGCATTGAACTGGCCATCAGCTCTCTTTTGAGTGGGACCACCCACCCACCTTCTTCCTTGTAGGTGCAATGCCCACCACTTTCCTATCAAATGCTTTACTGACACATGATGCAGTAGGCCTTCCCAGAAAGAGTTGCTCAAGAACTCTTGCCTCCATAAAATTCCAGTCTGGGATTCCATGGAAAGAGGATTGGGTTTGGCAAATAGTGGACAAGGCAGGGAAACATGACTCTGAAATTTACATAAAATGAATTATGTGGACTGGGATTTATGAAACACCACTTGAGTTGGAAAATGGATTGCATATAGGAACTCATATTTTCTGCAGAACTGGGAGAATATAAAATGTAGGTGCAGCAGTAAGTTATTCAGCCCCTCGAGCCTGCTCAGCCTTTTTGATAGGATCATGGTTGATCTGGTTGCAGGCTCAAATCCACGATCCAGTCTATTACCCACAGCCATCGATTCACTGGTCAATCAAAACTAGTCCTCAGCTTTGAATATACTCAATGATTCGGCCTCTGCTGCTCTCTGGAGAAGAGAATTTTACAGGTCAATGTCCCTCGGAGATAATAAAATCACCTCATCATAGTCTTAAATGGGAGGCTCCTAACTTTTAAACTGTACTCCCTGGGTTCTAAACTTCCCAAAAAGTAACATAGTGCACAGAAGCAGTACAGCAGCACTGAGAAAGGATATAGAATCTTCACTAATTTTGGTAGGATATTGGAGCTTTAAGCCTCTAGCTGATAGCATAGACTAACTGTATTATATCATTTGTTGGTTTTGAGTGAAAGCTGAGTTGTAAGAGAACAACTATTAGTTATCAATACATTTCAATCAGTTGCCATTGGTTAATTATCAAAACAAAGTACCTCCTATTTCGGATTTCCTCATCCTTACCTTTAAGTTTCCCCTCTTCACCTGATCAACATTCTTGTGCACAGGAGCTGTCATGAATCCGCAAGCAAATATTCTCAATAACCAATGATGATCCAATCTTTAGAAGGTAACCACTGAAAAACGTACAGATCAAATTGCAGATGTCACGTGTTTAGGACAGATTACCTTTCCAGGAACGCTGCCAATCAGAGCTGGCAAGTAAAACCAAAAGATCATAAAACATAGGAGCAGAAGTGGGCCATGCAGCTGTCAAATCTGCTCTGCACTGCAATACGATTAGACTAATTTGATAATCCTCAATAAAGAAAACCAAAAGAACTGCAGATGCTGGAAATCAGAAATAAAAATAGAAATTTCTAGAAAAACTCAGCAGGTCTGGCAGTATCTGTGAAGAGAAATCAAAGTTAATGTTTCAGTTCCAGTGACTGTTCATCTTGCGACATGGAAGTTGGGACCCATTAGGATATGGCCTTCCCTTTTTTTTAATTTTGAGCAGTACAGAAAGGATTTCCTTGACTGAAGTTGATGTCATTGGAATATTTGCCAGTTTGATAAGTTTGTGATGTTGATCTTCCAGCTGAAGATTCTGATCCGTAGGGCTGTGAGAGAATTGATGCTTATCAACAGGCTGCACATTGACTAAGTAACATGATAATACTAGGTGAAGTAGCACGAATGTGAAATTAACTTAGGCAGATTGTCTCCAAAGAGAATTTCCTGTGAAGGTATTAGCTAATTAAGCAGCTTTGAATCTTTTAGATCTTAGCTTCTGTTCAGTTCTGCTCCTTCCAACATAACAAACATATTGATAGAAGTGATTCCATCTGTATTCACTGGAGGAAGTACTTGTTTAGATTCAGTTGCAGATCAGCAGGATTTCTTTACCTTACTTCATTTTAATTCTCATTCTCTCTGCACAACGCAGGTGATCAATATCTCCATGGAAGCATTCAAAGCCTTGTTTTCAACAGGTTGGCAGGCAGGATGTTGAATAGTGACTAGTAGTTAAATGGATTCCTGGGCAGTTTGTTTCCCTCCATTGCTCCAAACAACACATCAAAGCAAGACAAAGCTCACCTCTGGCATAGTAGTATTCCTAACAGAGCACCAGTCACCAGCTGTCTTATCATCTTTGACTGCTCCATATCCCTCATTATCTCTTTTCACTGGGTTGTCAATTTTTCAACAGTTTCTACAATTGTAACTCAAAGCTATTCCCTCCTTTTGTGAGCATTAGAAATAGAATTAAGAAATATTGCGAGAGGACACAGAGAACTCAGCACTCAGTAAGAAACTCAATTGGCTGTGTAAGGCTAGTTATCCTAGATTTTCCATTCTAATACTAACCCAAAATAGAACAATGTATTTCATGTACATCTATACGTAGATCAATCCACTGGTGTTGACTATGTTTGACTAATGCTCCCAATGTCACAATTAACACTTTTTAGAGGCCATCACTGAAGGGGATGGGATAGTACCTGTTCCTATGGGATTTAAAAGTAGGGATATAGGAAGAGCAGGAAAGCAGCCAGTCCTTCAAGCTTGCCCCACAATTCAGAGCTACCTTAAACATATTCAAAGACTGAACCTTCTCTGTGGTAGAGCTGGAAATGTGTTGCTGGAAAAGCGCAGCAGGTCAGGCAGCATCCAGGGAACAGGAGAATCGACATTTCGGGCATAAGCCCTTCTTCAGGAATGAGGAAAGTTTGTCCAGCAGGCTAAGATAAAAGGTAGAGAGGAGGGACTTGGGGGAGGGGCGTCAGAAATGTGATAGGTGGAAAGAGGTCAAGGTGAGGGTGATAGGTCAGACTGGGGTGGGGGCGGAGAGGTCGGGAAGAAGATTGCAGGTTAGGAAGGCGGTGCTGAATTTGATGGATTTGACTGAGACAGGGTGGGGGGAGGGGAAATGAGGAAACTGGTGAAATCCGAGTTCATCCCTTGTGGTTGGAGGGTTCCTAGCCGGAAGATGCGGCGTTCTTCCTCCAACCGTCGTTTTGTTGTGGTCTGACGATGGAGGAGTCCAAAGACCTGCATATCCTTGGTGGAGTGGGAGGGGGAATTGAAATGTTGAGCTACAGGGTGGTTGGGTTGGTTGGTCCGGGTGTCCCAGAGGTGTTCTCTGAAACGCTCCGCAAGTAGCCGGCCTGTCTCCCCAATATAGAGGAGGCCACATCGGGTGCAAAGGATGCAATAGATGATATGTGTGGAGGTACAGGTGAATCTGTGGTGGATATGGAAGTTTCCTTTGGGGCCTTGGAGGGAGGTGAGGGGGGAGGTGTGGGCGCAAGTCTTGCACCTCCTGCGGTTGCAGGGGAAGGTGCCGGGAGTGGAGGTTAGGTTGGTGGGGGGTGTGGATCTGACGAGGGAGTCACGGAGGGAGTGGTCTTTACGGAATGCTGATAGGGGAGGGGAGGGAAATATATCCTTAGTGGTGGGGTCCGTTTGGAGGTAGCGGAAATGATGGCGGATGATGCGCTGTACATGGAGATTGGTGGGGTGGTAGGTGAGGACCAGTGGGGTTCTGTCCTGGTGGCGGTTGGAGGGGCGGGGTTCAAGGGTGGAGGAGCGGGAAGTGGAAGAGATGCGGTGGAGGGCATCGTCGACCACGTCGGGGGGGATATTGCGGTCCTTGAAGAAGGAGGCCATCTAGGTTGTGCGTTTTTGGAACTGGTCCTCCTGGGAGCAGATGCGGCGATGCTGACCAGGAGGACCAGTTCCAACCTTCGACTCCGCCGCATCTGCTCCCAGATGGTTTAAAGAGTCAGCTCGACAAACAGCTCCACTTGTATCTGATAGGCTCACACATGAAAAAGGGATTCACAGAAGGCGATGTGGAAGTTCTTCTCCAACAAGACAGAATCTAACTATCTTCCCTTGATGTTGAAAACCATTAGCGTCACTGAATCCATCCATCCATCCTGGGGTAAATAACCATTGATCAGAAACTGAACTGGACCAGCCATATAGATATAGTGGCTACAAGAACATGAGAGAGGCTGAGAACTCTATGGTAAGTAACTGACCTCTTGCACACCATTATATGTACAAGCCTATTGATGGGTTAGATTGCATCCAATCACTCATTCAAAATCTAGCTGTTACTTGCCTTGGTTCCACTGCAATGTGGTTTTGGGGCTAGTTATGCATTCACCAACCTAGCCTAGCTGCAGACTCACACCAATATATAGTCTGATGCCCAACGGAGAGACAATCCCATGCCAATGTCACACTCACCTGGACAAATTGAAGAAGGTCATTGATCTTTCTCCTGCACTTGACCCACGCTCTAATGTGGATACCATTGTCATTCACTTACTCTGTCCAGCCTGTCTTGTCAGGTTAGAGGGAATGGAAATGTCATCCCTCCAGAACAACATCTCCCACTGTTTCTGTTGAACCAGATAAGAATCCGCATGGAAATGCTGCTCAACCATAGGGGCAGGATCTGTCTCGACTCAGACATATCCAAAATGATGATGGAGAGTTAAGATGTGATGCAATTTTGGGGTGGGGTGAGTTTCCAGATCAGTAAAAGCTAATAAAGGAAGGTGAGTAATAAGTGAAGAAGTTTGAAGAGTCCTGAGAGTGAAGAAAGGATTAATAGAACAAATAGCTCAGATATCCGAAGTAAAGGAAATGGATAAGAAATTTGTGGCCTTGATGCAGAGTCTCCATAGACAAGATGGATTGTCTATAGCCTGAACAATAGATTATCTATTTGCTGAAAGTTGGGATTCTTCAATGAAATACATTATTTAATTGCATGTGTTTTATGTGTCAACTATTGGCCGTAAATTAGTAGGTATTTTCCACATAGTAAAGACTTTAACAAATTTTCATAAAAACACATGAGCTTCTCTCTTTCCAATTGCATAAACAATGTTAAAACCAGTCCCTAGATGCATCTGATATTCCTGGAAATACATTTACATGTTGACATTCCAAGTTAGCAGGATGGAATCTGAATTGTCCAAGCGTGTGTTTAGAAAAATGTTTCTAGCAACTAACCTCAAGCTGGGAGGTGGGTGAAGTGGAGGCTGATGATTCTGCTGTTTGTGTATCTGTCTTTTGTCCATCGGTTAGAAAGATTCAAAGGGTGACTTATGTAGAGAAAACTTCCAGACCCTGGAAATAAGATATATTAGTCAGTACTTATCTTGGAACAGTCCTTGTCACAGGGTCAGTGCTCCTGAGATATCTGCCTTCTTCAGTTAGAAAATGGACCGGGAGGAGAGGGAGCTGCCTCCACCACTTCAAGTTTTTACAGGTTGAATTCTGCTCTGTCTATTGAACTCATGTATCATATCTAAACTGTTGCTTCTTAACAAATTTGATGGACAATCTGATATTTCCTGACAACTGGTGAACTGCCTATATTAGAAACTGTGGTCTTGAACACCCAAGGTCTAACACCCCTCCTTTCATGTAGGTTTTTGTATGAATCACATAGGTACCACCTCCTGACATGAAAATAAAAGGTGTTCTGCCATCAGAAATGGAGTTTTACACATTAAATTCTGTCCTTTTTCAATGGAATAGTTCCTTTTTAAGAACTATGAAGCATCTCCTTGAATGCCAGTGACTGGTTATCCATCATCTTACCATTTAATATTATTTTCTAAGTCCACTGTATCCAAATTTGTCCTCATATCTTTTTAATGGTGCTCATTTAATTTTAAGGTACTAACTTCAGACCCAGATTTCTCACCTTCAAATTAAGGGCGAAACTTTGTTATATAATGCTAGGCTTCTAGTAGGATTCTTTACATTGAGAACATTAATTAATGCTGTAGCAACATGCATTACCAGATCTAAGGTAGCTTGTTTCCTGATGGAAACAAGAAATATTTCAGAAGATCACATCTGAAAAACTCCACCTCAGACAGAGTAATAGTTCAACAGTGAAATGGCAGCCTAAGTGACTACATTGAGATTTGTAGTCACGAATGTCTGATTTAGAAGGAAGTGCATATTACAGAGTCACAATTGACAGAACTTTATTTTGAGAAGAGGATTTTAAAAGATTTACTGTTCATAGAGAGGTTGTATGTTCTAACAACTGGTCATCTGCAAGTCATTGTGATATGCTATTATTTATTTGGATTTAATGGCCTTTAAAGGTCTCCCTTCTTTATGTGAACTCTGGAAAAGAAAGTGGGAAGTAACTTCACCCAATAACCACAAAACAATGCCGCTATTACAGCCCAAAATTGAGAGAATGAAAATGAAATAACTGCACAGAGGCTGGTACCTTGTCACCAAGTCACCCTTTACTTACTTGCGCACAGTACACTGGCTGGCAGCCTACTCAGAGTCAGTCCCCTGAACTGACAAGGTTCTAAATCCCCATAAACCCCCACCAAACAGCAGTAGAATGCCTGTTTGTACAGCTGAATAGAACTCAGTAAAAGAAAAGAGAACAAAAACCAAAAAAAAAGAAGAAAAATGGAAGGCAACTGTCTCCTTAGTCAAGGGAACTCTCATCCCTCGCAGTACACTGATTGTGGGCAGCCAGCTAGTCAGTCCTCAACTGAGGAGATTCAAATCTCTTGGATATATATGTTTTCCATTTTTCCTTTTATTTTAGAACCCTCACACTATTGCCAAACAGCAGTAGAATCCCTTGTTTATACTGGTCGGCAAGGGCTTCCTGATTGTTCGGGGTTCACAACCTCAGTCAAGGAACTTGTAGTCAACAAAGTCCACCTGTTTCCAAACAACTACATTCCTCCCCTCCACATCCGGGAATGTAGGCCTCCTCTTTCTCTTGTAGCCTTTCCTGCGACATTTTCGCCCCAGGTCTGATTCCTCTGATTTGATCCCTGACGTGAGTGATGTATACCGGACCGTAACCCATCTCTTGTATTTGGAGCATCTCGGGAGAGTTTCCTCCTCTCCATCCAGTGGTAATGGTATTGAGGCTGCATCCATCTCGACACTAGATGGACGGGGAGAACCTATGGTTTCTTACAGGCTTTCTGGCTGGTCTGAGGGGCCAGGTATGTTTTGCTCCTGCCCAGTTTCTGAGATATCAGCTTTCAGGTGATCCACGTGTTTGTTCAGGATCGCCTCATCTACCCCGAACTTTGTAAGTCACTGAACCTGACCTTGTGTCTACTTCGCCTCTACAGGGCCATTTTCATGGTTCTGGCAGCAAACTTCGATCCCCAAATTAAATTGCCCCTCTCGCTTAGATGAGACATGTGGCCGACATTGGTGTTCCTGCTGCCATTTCACCCTCCTCCCCACACTCCCCCCCACCCTCCCCACCCCAGGTCCAGGAATATCAGGTCTAACCTGAGGTGGAGTCTTCTCCCCATCAGGAACTCTGCTGAAGCATTCCTGTTGTTGCGTGAGGGATGGTCCTATAATCAAACAGGAACCTGGACAGTTTGGTATCAAGTAATACTGTGGACTGCTCCTTTAAGCCTGCCTTCAATATTTGGACCACTCTTTTCGTCAGACTATTAGATGATGGAAGATATGGAGCTGCCCTTGTGCTGAATGCCATTCGACTTCAGGAAATAATCAAATTCCCTGTAAATGATGTTGCATTGTCCATGACCAATACTTCCAGGAGACCATGTATTGCGAATAATACTTGCAGCTTCTGAATTGCTATCCCTGAGTTTGCCAAACAGATTTTATGCATGTCCAATCACTTTGGGTTGGCATCCACAAAGGCCAGGAACATTGAGCCCATGAAAGGACTGACATAGTTGACATGTAACCAAATCTCGGGTTTACTTTGCCATTCACAGGAATGTGGGGCTGCCGTTGGTGGCAATTTTTGTCCTTGTTGGCACTTTGGGCACTGCCCCACCAATGCAGTTATGTCAGCAACCTGGATGGTGTTTTAACTTGTATTTGTATGCGCTGAGGATAAGGGCATACTGCTGAATTCTACTGGCTATGGGTGGCACCAACTTGTCTTCTTTTAGTAGCCCTAGCAGGGGTTTGTGAACTGTAACTATGACAAATTCTTGTCCATAAAGGTACTGGTGGAACTTCCTCATCCTTAAGTTCACTGCCAAACCTTCCTTCTCTATCTGGGCATATTTACGTTCAGCATCAGCCAAAGTTTGGGATGCACACGCTATTGGTCGTTCCTCTCCACTGGGCCACTGGTGAGCCAACACTACCCTGATACCATATGGGAAGGCATCAGATGTCAGCACAACCTCTCGTTTCAGGTCGTATTGGGGCGATACTTTAGATCACAATTGCTGCTTTTTCACTTCTCTAAAGGCGACTTCTTGGTTACGCAACCATTTTCAAGTCATGGTTGCGTAACCAAGATGCAAGCCATGTTATGTATGAATTTTCCATAATAATTTACTAATCCAAGGAAAAACGTGAGTTCTGGTACAGATGTGGGAGCCACAGCACCTTTGATTCCCCTCAATATCTCTTCCAACGGTGTAACCCAGTTTTGTTGACTCTGTAACCCAAATAGGTCACTTGTGTGTGTGGAACACACATTTGTTCCTGTCTATGGCGTACATCCACCTGGGAGAAATAGTTAAGCATTATGTCCAAGTTCTCCAAGTGCTCTTTTTTTGGTCTTCTCAGTTATTAACATGTCACCTGGATTATTAGCTCCAAGGGATAGCCCTTGTAAGATATTCTCCATGGTCCACTGGAAAAAGGTGCAGGCTGATGATACCCCAAATGGTACAAACCCTTACATTGGTATAAATCCTTATGGGTGTTAATTGTGGTGTACTTCTGGGATTCCTCATCCAGTCACAATTGCAGTTAGGCATGGCTCATGTTCAGCTTCGTAAAGGATAGCCCCCTACCAGTTTTGTGTATGAGTCCTCTGTGCAAGGGATTGGGCATTTATCCAGCTGTGAAAGACAGTTTGCTGTTTGCTTAAAATCCCCACTAAGAAGAACTAAACCGTCAGACTTCACAATCCATACAACCAGTTTGCACTGGTTTGACGATTCCTTCGCTCTCCAGCCTCCTGATTTCTGCTTCTACTTTTGCCTGCAAGATTAATGGCAGACCTTGCAAAATCTCAGAATTGCTTTCTGGTCAACATGTAAAGTGGTTTTGGCCCCTTTGATAGTCCTAAGCCCTTCCAGAGAAAACTCCTGTATACTTCACTAGGACTTCACTGAGGCAGCCATTTTCTAACTGAAAAATGTTCACCCAACCTAGGTGAATCTTTCTCAACCAATTCTGTCCCAATAGGCTTGGGCCCAAGTCTCTTGCAGCCATCTTTGGTAGCTGCAACAATCGCTTCTCATAGGAGAGTGGAACCAAAGTCATACCCATAATTCGCAATGGTTCCCCATTATGTGTTCTCAGTATGGTTGAGGTCTTGAGCAAACTTAATGTGACCTGAGTGAATCTTGTTAAAGATAGGGTTTGCAATCTCAGATACATCTGCACCGATATCAACCTCCGTGGGAACTGGGTAACTATCTAACTAAACATTAATTTTAATTGTTTCCGATTTGGATGTTGTGCACTCTCCTGGCCTACAAGTTTTCTTAATCAAGTCAGTCCTTGTAGGACTAATTTGCTGTCTCAAGTTTGTATTCCGGCAGAAACTACAATGATCTGTCAGCCCAGATCCTGAAGAACATTTTAGCCACTTGGCCAAGACTCAGATTTGTTGAAGGGTTCTGCAGTGGGCTGTCCTAGGGTCCTTCTGCTTGGGATATGCCCTGGGTGGGGATCTGCAATGGCCTTCGATCAAGTGGTGTTACTCAAGTTCAGTCAGGTAGACCAGGATGTCCACTTCTATTAGGATGCCATGTAGTTCCACTTGTCACTTTTTTCTAATGACAAAGCCAGCTGCAGTGCCTGTTTGAAGTCCAGTCGGGCTTTAGCCATTAGGTGCTTCTGCATGGTTATATCATTAATCTCACATACCAAACGGGTTCTCAGTATCTCATTCAGGGTTAACCCAACATCACATGCTTCTGCCAGTCATCTTAACCTTGCCAAAAATCTCAATATGGGTTCTCCCGGTTCTCTAACAGCTGATTAAAACTGATAACATCTCAGCATTACAGGAGTTTTGGCGTTGTATTATTCCTTAACCAACTCCGTCAAATCTCGGAAGGTTTTATTGTCTGGTGCCTCTGGGAAAGTTAAGCCCCTTATAACTGAAAATGCTGCAGGTCTGTGAGCAGTCAGAAGGATTACTCATTGCTTTTCACCTTCCCCGATGTCATTAGCGTGGAGAAAATATCACATTCTTTCCATGTACTGGGCCCAGTCTTTGATGACAGGATCAAATGAGTCAAGCTTCCCAAATAATATGGACTTCAGCAAGGCATTTGATAGGGTTCCCCATGGTAGGCTCATTCATAAAGTCAGGAAGTATGGGAGACAGGGAGATTTGGCTATCTGGATTCAGAATTGGCTGGCTGACAGAAGGCAGAGAGTGGTTGTAGATGGAAAGTATTCTGCCTGGAGGACAGTGTTGAGTGGGGTCCTGCAGGGCTCTGATTTTGGGCCACTGCTCTTTGTAGTTTTTATAAATGACATGGATGAGGAGGTTGAGGGGTGAGTTGGTAAATTTGCAGATGACACAAAGGTTGAAGATGTCGTTGATAGTATAGAGGGCTACTGCAGGCTGCAGCGCGACATAGACAGGATGCAGAGCTGGTCTGAGAAATGGCAGATGGAGTTCAACCTGGATAAATGCGAAGTGATACATTTTGGAAGGTCGAACTCGAATGCTGAATATAGGATTAAAGACAGGATTCTTGGCAGTGTGGAGGAACAGAGGGATCTTGGTGTGCAAGTACATAGATCCTTCAAAGTTGCCACCAAGTGGATAGGGTTGTTAAGAAAGCATATGGTGTTTTGCCATCCATTAATGGGGGATTGAGTTTTAAGAGCCACGAGGTTTTGCTGCAGCTCTACAAGTCCCTGGTGAGACCACATTTGGAATATTGTGTCCAGGTCTGGTCACCCTACTATAGGAAAAATACAGAGGCTTTGGAGAGGGTGCAAAGAAGGTTTACCAGAATGCTGCCTGGACTGGAGGGTTTGCCTTATGAAGAAAGGTTGAATAAGCTTGGACTTTTCTCTCTGGAGAGAAGGAGGAAGAGAGGAGACATGATCAAGGTGTACAAAATAATGAGAGGAATAGATAGAGTCAATAGCCAGAGACTTTTTTCCCCAGGCACGAGAAGTCATAGTTTGAAGATATTAGGAGGAAGGTATAAAGGAAACAGCAGAGGTAGGTTCTTTATGCAGAGAGTTGTGAATGCGTGCAATGCATTGCCATCTGTGCTGGTGGAAGCAGAGTCATTGGGGATATTTAAGTGACTGCTGGACATGCACATGGATAGCAGAGAGTTGAGGGGTGCGTAGGTTAAATTATTATATTTTATATTAGGACTAAATCTCGGCACAACATCATGGGCTAAAGGGCCTGTTCTGTGCTATACTTTTCTATGTTCTATAAAGGCATGATGCCAGAAATGCCTACCCCAACTCCACGATGACCACTGCAAGCGAATGTTCTTCAGGCACATATGGTTTTCTCCCGTCACCACTGAAACAATTGCACAGAGGTTGGTATCCCATCACTAAATCATTTTTTATGTACATGTGCACAGTACTCTGGCTGTGGCCAGCCAGCTCAGAGTCTGTCCCCTGAAATGAGGAGATTCTTAATCCCCTGTTTATATTTTTTTTACTAATCTCCTAGTTATATTTTTTAAAATCGCCTGTTTTTATTGGTCGGCCAAGACATCCTGATTAGCCTAGGTTAACAAACCCAATCCAGGACCTTGTAGTCAACAAGGTCCACCTGGTTCTAATCACGATAGAAAAATAACAGAAACAAAAAGTGTTAGGACTCATAAGGTTTAAGCAGTTTTCATAAAGGAATGATTGGTTCTGTTAAGGAATAAAATGAGTCTAGCAAAAACCCAATGACCAATATGAGTCAAGAGAGTTGATTATGTTGTACAAAATAATGGATCTGAAAAGGATAAAGTTGCAAATTATATTAGGCACCACCTAATATGATCATGTCACACTATCTTTGGGTGAAGAAGTGCCAGCCTAATGTGAGATCCCAAAGGAGACAGACATGTCATCTCTGGCTCTTATTAAGGCTCTTATTAATCTTAATGATGATACCTAACTAGACAATGTAGCAGCAGGTCAGGCAGCATCCAAGGATCAGGAGAATCGACGTTTCGGGCATAAGCCCTTTTCCAGCAACACATTTTCAGCTCTGATCTCCAGCATCTGCAGCCCTCACTTTCTCCTAGACAATGTAGCACTCAACATATGGCATGTTGAACACTGATGTGGGTTGTTGTTATATGAACTCTCAATGGAGAAATGTTGATGGCTTTAAAACTTGTAATCTTGCGTTAAATTGATTTTGTTTTAATTTATATATTCTTGACCTGCAAGCTGTTAAACCTTATCATAGTGGTTCTGCAGTATAGTCTTCTAATAATGTTTTAAATTATGCATTTTGGCAAAGGTGTAGAGTATTGCTTCTTTCAAAATTGAGATATTCATCCTGGATAAAAATCTATTGATCCATGAGGAAATAAATTTCAGAAGTAAAGTGAGTTTACAGTTTTAAGGACTTTACTGCTTTCAGAATACATTGGGTGAGTCAGTGAGTCAGTAGTTGCAAATAGTTGTTACTGACCATTGATGGCTTGCGCTTTGGATGGAGTGCTGCCATCAATCCTCATTTCTGAGCTGAGATAAGGATCTTATCCCATTAGTAGTGGTAGAGGATAAACCACTACTCAATCTTACCAAGGAGAGGCACTTGCCTTGCACAATAACATTTAGCTCATTGCATGATAGCATTAGGTACAGAGCAGACAAACAGTCAGCAACACGTGTGAAGTAGCAAGCAGGGATAAAGTTGCACTCGAGAAGAAACCCCTTTTGCTCAAAGCTGAAAACCAAGGACGGGAAAATAGTGTGGGTGAGATCACACTGGGAAGTGTCAGTCCTTACAGGAGGTAAATCTATCGGGCTAGTTTGGAGGTCTGTTCAAAACCGCTATGGGCAAATGAGGGGAAATACTTTTAAATGATTGTGCAAAAGAACAGGCCGAGAAGAATAGAAGTGAAAAGGGATATTTACTCATCAAAATAAGTGTTGCTGCCCTTGTGAACAGGCACATGAGGCACGGCTACAGCAAATAAAACAAGGACTAGAAAATAATTTATACTGACGTCTCAGTATCTAATTAAGTATGCAGTAAATTTAAGGCAACTAAAAGGCAATTTAAAAGATTTTGAAGGCAGAGCCTAATGGAAGAAGATATTAGAAGCATATAAAAATTGTGATAATATCAGGATATTCATGAGTTAAATCATGATTTTAGTGGGACTTTTTGTTAAGGATGTAACCATATAAGTTTATTTAAAAGATTGTACAAGGCGATATATGTTGTACATGAGGCTGTGAATGGTGGAAAAACTCTTTTTTTTTGCCAGGAAGAAACAGGAAATTTCTATGTTGGCTATGGAAAGTGGGAAAATCTTCAGAAGGCATGAAACCACCACTTTGATCAGAAAAAAGTGCAAGAAAATGTCTGGTCAACTGGGTGCAGACATTCCGTGCAGCTATAAAAAGAATTTGACTTTCAAAGAAGTAATACTCTACAGCATTGTCATAATATAGAATTTAAAGCATTATTAGAAGATTACAGTGGAGCATCGCTATAATAGAGTTTAACAGTTACAGACCAAGAATATATAAATTAAAACAAAATCAACTTAATGCAAGATTACAAGTTTTAAAGCCATCAGCATTTATCTATTACAGAATTATTAAATCTTTGAGGAAAACAGAACAAAGCTTCTTGTAGATATTACAAAATTTGGAGAAAGAATTAAGAATAGCTGCAGAATTACAAGGAATTTTGCAGAGGTATTTTGGTGCATGAGTCACAAAAGGTTAATGTTCAAATACAGCAAGTGATTCTTAGAATCACTACAGGGTGGAAGCAGGCTGTTCATCCCATTGAGTTCACACCAACCCTTTGAAGAGCATCCCACCCCTACATTTATCATGGCAAATCCATCTAACCTGCACACCTTTAGACTGTGGATGGAAACTAGTGCACTCAGAGGAAACCCACACAGACCAAGGGAGAAAGTGTAGAACTCCACACAGTCACCTGAGGGTGGAATCAAACCCAAGTCTCTAGTGCTGCGAAGCAACAGTGCTAACCACTGTGCCACCATGCTGCCCTGATTAAGAAAGACAAATGAGGATTTATCCCTTATGATGAGAGTGAATGACCGTGAAAATAAGGATGTCATGCCTTGATTATGCAGAATAATGCTGAGATCACATCTCAAATACTGTGTGCAGTTTTGTTCTCCTTATTTAAGGAGGTATGTGTATGCATTGGAGGAGGTTTACTAGATTGATACCTGTGATGAGTGGTTGTCTTATGAGGATACATTGGACAGGCTGGGCTTGATTTCAATGGACTTTAGAAGAGCAAGGGGTGACTTGACTGACGTCTATAAGATCCCAAATAATTTTGACAAGATGGATATGGAAAGGATATTTCCTCTGGCCAGTGAGTCAGAAGGGGGCGCACTATTTAAAAATTAGGAGTCACCCTTTCAGGACAGAGATGGGGTTTATTTTCTCTCAGGGGGTTGTAAGCCTTTAAAACTCTCACCTTAGAAGGTGGTGGAGGCGGGGTCACTGAATACGTTTGAGACAGTGGTGCATAGATTCTGGACTGAAGAAAGGTCACTGAACCTGGAATGTTAGCTTTGCTTTCTCTCTACAGATGCTGCCAGACCTGCTGAGTTTTTGCAATTTCTGTTTTTTGTTTCTGATTTCCAGCATCCACAGTTCTTTTAATTTTGTTTTGTTGCTGGTGTGGATGGATTCTTGTCCGGCAGGGAAACCCAAGTGTTTTGGGCGTTAGATGGATATATGGAATTCAAAACATAGATAGATTAATCATGAACTTATTAAATGACAGAGCATGCATGTGAGCCGAATATTGTTTTTTGCTCCTAAATTGTATGTTCATAAAAGACATGAATTCCAGCATATAAACAGAAGCTATCCATTTTATAAGGTACAAACATTCTACAGATGTACATTGATAAGCCAATACAAACAACAGGTCAAACTGCCGATACTAATGGTCAGTCTGAAGACTGGGGAGCAATAAAGTCTCACAGGCATAAAAATGTCAAAGAATGGCAATTGAATACCACCTTTATAAAACTGTAGACAATTTTCAGAATAAAAAATGCCAAATGTTTTATTTACAAAGAAGTTAGTGCAGTAGAATCATTTCCTGTGGAAAAAGTACTCACATTAGTCAAAGTACATCAGTAAGAAAGAATAGCTGACGGTTTTAAGGGTAATTGCTGAACCATAAGTATCCAATATGATAGAATTTGGACATGTAAATGGACATACCACTAATTTTAAGCTAACTATATTATGTCACTGTTGCTGTTGAAAGACCCCTCATGGATGTCCAGATTTGTTTGAAGTCAGTCCCATTTTGCAAAGTGGTAGTGCCACACAACGAATAGGCTGGCTTTAATGTGTAGACATGAGTCTTTCTTGTGGTGTGGTTGTCACTGGCACTAATGCTGTCATGGATGGACACTTCTACAACAAGGTCAACAGCGCTACTTTTGTTGTTGTCATATCCTATGTCTGTGTTGATGCCAGGTGGTCTATCAAGTTTCATTCCTTTCTTTAGAATTTGTATAAGTTTGATACAACTAATTAGCTTTCTCAGCCATTTCAAAGGGTCAACTGTGAGTCTGGAATTATTTGTAGGCCAGACCAGGTAAGGATGGCTGATTTCCATCTCTACGGTAAATTAGTGAACCAGGTGGATTTTTACAACAATCGACAAAAGTTATATGATCACACTAGATTAGCTTTAAATTTCAGTTCTTATTGAATTCAAATTTCACCATCTACCATTGTGGGGATCGAACCTGTTTCCCTAGTACATTAGCCCACGGTTTGGGATTATGACAAAACCCCTTATAAGTTCCCAACCTGGATTTTTAACTCCCAATTTCTGTTCGTAGCTGAAATCCGTCCTTTTTTTACATAGACAGTTAATCCATAACAACATCTCAGGAAATTTGAATTCTGTGAATATCCATCAAGGCAGATGACTGTTCTATTGAAATAAATAATTTTCTTGGATGTAGGTTTGCTCGCTGAGCTGCAAGGTTCATTTCCAGACGTTTCATTACCTTACTAGGTAACATCTTCCTGAAGAAGGACTTATGCCCGAAACGTCGATTCTCCTGTTCCCTGGATGCTGCCTGACCTGCTGCGCTTTTCCAGCAACACATTTTCAGCAACATCTTCAGTGGAATTGGAATTCTCATGCATGTCTTTGTTTGGTTTGTCCAAGAATGGATGTGTTGTCCCAGTCAAACACTACATTGGACAAACAGGCAGAAAACTAGCCACCAGGATACATGAACACTAACTAGCCACAAAAAGACAAGACCCTTTTTTCACTAGTATCCTCACATATGGATGAGGAAGGACACCACTTCGACTGGGATGACACACCCATCCTAGGACAAGCCAAACAAAGACACCAGAATTCCTAGAAGCATGGCATTGCAACCAGAACTCTATCAACAAACACATCGAGTTAGACTCCATCTACCACCCCCTGAGAAAAGGAACAGGAAGTGACTTCACCACTGGAAATAACATCACCACAGGAAATGACATCACCAACCTAAGAAACTCAAGCATATAAATAGAAAGCATGAATTTTCAGCATTGCTTCGTCTGAGGCCCACTGAAGATGTTACCTAGTAGGGTAACAAAATGTCTGGAAATGAACCTTGCAGCTCAGCGAGCAAACGTACATCCAAAACCTTAACCTGAGCTACAAATCTTCTCAAAACTCACTAAAATAATTTTCTGTATTGCCAGGCCATGTATTTTTATTGTAGATTAGATTACTTTACAGTGTGGAAACAGGCCCTTCGGCCCAACAAGTCCACACCGACCCGCCGAAGCGCAAACCACCCATACCCCTACATTTACCCCTTACCTAACACTACGGACAATTTAACATGGCCAATTCACCTGACCTGCACATCTTTTGGACTGTGGGAGGAAACCGGAGCACCCGGAGGAAACCCACGCAGACACGGGGAGAATGTGCAAACTCCACACAGTCAGTCGCCTGAGGCGGGAATTGAACCCGGGTCTCTGGCGCTGCGAGGCAGCAGTGCTAACCACTGTGCCACCGTGCCGCCCATGTCTTTCTTACTGTGCCCTGAATCTGTGGACATTGATCCTGCTCTTAAGTTTTTTGTTTCTGACCCTTTTCATTTTCTTTACATTTCTGCAATTTGAGTTATTTGGGTAGAACTGAGAAATAAGAAAGGGATGATCACCTTATTGGGATTGTATTATAGGCCCCCTAATAGTCAGAGGGAAATTGAGATACAAATTTGTAAGGAGATCTCAGTTATCTGTAAGAATAATAGGGTGGTTATGGTCGGGGATTCTAACTTCCCAAACAGAGACTGGGACAGCCATAGTGATAAGGGTTCAGATGGAGAGGAATTTGTTAAGTGTGTACAAGAAAATTTTCTGATTCAGTATATGGATGTACCTACCAGAGAAGTGCAAAACTTGACCTACTCTTGGGAAATAAGACATGGCAGGTGACTGAAGTGTCAGTGGGGGAGCACTTTGGGGCCAGTGACCATAATTCTATTAGTTTTAAAATAGTGATGGAAAAGGATTGATCAGATCCAAAAGTTGAAGTTCTAAATTGGAGGAAGGCCAATTTTGACAGTTTTAGGCAAGAACTTTCAAAAGCTGATTGGGCACAAATGTTCGCAGGTAAAGGGACAGCTTGAAAATGGGAAGCCTTCAGAAATGAGATAATGAGAGTCCAAAGGAAGTATTAGAGTGAAAGGAAAGGCTGGTAGGTATAGGGAATGCTGGATGACTAAAGAAATAGAGGGTTTGATTAAGAAAAAGAAGGAAGCATATGTCAGGTATAGACAGGATAGATCGAGTGAATCCTTTGAAGAGTATAAAAGCAGTAGGAGTATACTTAAGAGAGAAATCAGGAGCTCAAAAAGAGGACATGAGATAGCTTTGGCAAATAGAGTAAAGGAGAATCCAAAGGATTTTTACAAATACATTAAGGACAAAAGGGTAACTAGGGAGAGAATAAGGCCCCTCAAAGATCAGCAAGTGTGGAGCCGCAGGAGTTGGGGCAGATACTAAATGAGTATTTTGCATTAGCATTTACTGTGGAAAAGGATATGGAAGATACAGACTGTAGGGAAATAAAAATGTCCATATTATAGAGGTGGAAGTGTTGGATATCTTGAAATGCATAAAATGGATAAATTCCTAGAACCCGATCAGGTGTACCCTAGAACTCTGTGGGAATCTAGGGAAGTGATTGCTGGGCCTCTTGCTGAGATATTTGTATCATTGATAGTCACAGGTGAGGTGCTGGAAGACGGGAGGTTGGCTAACATGGTGCCACTGTTTAAGAAGGGTGGTAAGGACAAGGCAGGGAATTATAGACGAGTGAGCCTGACGTTGGTGGTGGGCAAGTTGTTGGAGAGAATCCTGAAGGCCAGGATGTACATGTATTTGGAAAGGCAAGGACTGATTAGGGATAGTTAACATGGCTTTGTGCATGGGAAATTATATCTCACAAACTTAATTTATTTTTTGAAGAAGTAACAAAGAGGATTGATGAGGGCAGAACGGTGGGTGTAATCAATATAGACTTCAGAAAGGCCTACAACAAGATCTCCCCGGAGATTGGTGAGCAAGGTTAGATCTCATGGAATACAGGAAGAACTCGCCATTTGGATACAGAACTGGCTCAAAGGTAGAAGATAGGATAAATGGACAAAGTCTTTTTCCTGGGGTGGGGAGAGGGCATAAGTTTAGGGTGAGAGGGGAAAGATATAAAAGAGACCTAAGGGGCAATGTCTTCACTCAGAGGGTGGTACATGTATGGAATAAGCTGCCAGAGGAAGTGGTGGAGGCTGGTACAATTGCATCATTTAAATGGCATCTGGATGAGTATATGAATAGGAAGAGTTTGGAGAGATATGGGCGGGGTGCTGGTAGGTGGTACTAGAATGTGTTGGGATATCTAGTCGGCATGAACAAGTTGGACTGAAGGGTCTGTTTCCGTGCTGTACATCTCTATGACTCTATGATATGAGTTGTTGGATTGGTGTCTCCTTTTAATACCTATGTATTGTCCAATGTTTTATTTCTATGTACATTCTTTCAATATTGGCTAGCACACATTTAAATTCTCCTTAAAACCTTGTCCACTAATATGGGATAAATGGTCTGTTATCTTTTTCAAAGGGGCGACCCATATTTCTATCAGTTAATATTGTTTCTCTCAAAACTGAAAGATAATTGTGACTGGAACTCAAAGGGTTCCCTGCTTTTTCTGACCAACATTCCAAGTTCTTTTAGAATCTATTTTTTTCATCTCCTGCAGTATGTGTCTGGACGTGTTATTATAGTGGGACTGCAATAAATAATGTCATTATACTGTCTAACTGTTTTATGTGTCTTGACCTTGAAACTACTGGATAAGTAGTCTCTAGCCGGGTTAATAGCAATTTTTACTGTTTTCCTGCCTGCTGGAAAATCTCAATGTTGTACTGCTGAAGTACATCTAAAGATTTTTGATTCGCCTGTTTGGCTATAGTTGTCTATAGTAGATATAATCTGGAAATGCTTGTATCCAGGTCCAAATTTCAGAAGGGTCCTCCTGGGTTTTTGCATTTGATTTCTTTGAATATGCACTTGGCTGTGACATCTTTAGAATTGCTGCTTTGAAGACTTTTTTTGAGGTGGACCTGTCACAAAGTGAAGTAAAAACAGAAATTGCTGGAAAAATGCAGCAAGTATGGCAGCATCTCTGGAGAGAGAAAGGGGAAAAGGAGTGAGTGGATACATGGAAATGGAGTGCAGATAGAGAGAAGAAAACAAAATTAGGCAGGCAAAGGATTGTTAATAGTAAACCAGGGAAGAACAAAAGCTAGGTAAGTCATAATGGGGACAATGAGAGGATGAAAATTGGCTGTGCTAAAAGCAACCCATGTCGTGACAGGCTTTGGGTGTGGATATGGGTAAAGGATATGGAAGGAGGTATTCAGGTTGTAATTATCGAACTGATATTGAGTCCTGAAGGCAGCAATTTCCTCAAGTGAATGATGAAATGTTGTTCCTCCAGCTTGTGCTGAGCATCACTGGAGCAAGACAAAAATGTTAGCCAGGGAACACTGTGATGTGTTGAAGTGGCTGGCCACTGGAGGCCCAGGGTCAGTTTTGCGGACAGAACATAAATGTTCTGTAAAGTGGTCACCCAGCCTACAATTCATAGCCCCAGTGAAGAGGACACGCAATGTAAGCAGCAAATATAGGAAACTAGAGTGAAGTCCAGTAAATCGTCGCTTCACCTGGAAGGTGTGTCTGGGAACTTGGGTAGTCATAGAGTCATAGAGATAGGCCCTTCAGCCCAAACTCGTCCTGCTGACAAGAACGTCCTTCCGCACTAACCTCATTTCCCTGCAGTTGGCCGATATCCTTCTAATCCTTTCATATCCATGTACTTGTCCAAATGTCTTTTAAATGTGTCAATGTATCTGTCTCAAACACTTCTGCTGGCAGCTCATTCCATATGCGTACCACCTTCTCTGTAAAAACATTGCCCTCATGTTCCCTTTCATTCTTTTCTCTCTAACCTGAAACTGATGCCCTCTAGTCCTCAATATCCCAACCCTGGGAAAAAGACTGAGTGCATTCACTGTATCCATGTTTCTCATGATCTTAAACACTTCTATAACATCCCACCTCAGTTTCCAACGCTGTAAATAAAAAAGTCCTAGCTTGTTCAACCTGTCCCTATAACTCAGACTGTTGAGTCCAGGCAACATCCTTGCAAATTTTTAATGCACTTTTCCAGTTTAGTAACATCCTTCCTACAACAAGGTGACCAAAACTGAACACAATACTCCAAGTGTGGCCTCACCAACATCCTGCATAACTGCAACATAACTTCCCATCTTCTGTACTCAATGGCCTGGCTGATGAAAGCCAGTGTGCCAAGAGCCTTCTTCACTGCCCTGTCGAGCTGTGGCTCCACTTTCAGAGAACTGTGAACCTGAACTCCAAGATCCCTCTGTTCTACTGCACTCATTAAGGCCCTACTTCACCACGAAACACCTATCTTGATTTGGCTTTCCAAAATGATAGACCTCACACTTAGCTATATTAAAAGCAATTTGTCATGTCTCAACACAGCTCCCCAGCTGGTCAAGGTCCTATGCAATTTTTGATAATCTTCCTCATTGTCCACGACACTGCCTATTTTAGTGTCATCAGCAAACTTACTAATCATGCCTTGTATCAATGAGTTGGATGAGAATGTACAGATAACAAACAGCAATGGGCCTAGCACCGACGCCTGAGGCATTACAGGCCTTGTTACAGGTCTTCAGTCCGACAATTGTCCTTCCTCTATTACCTCTGCTTCCTACCATCAAGCCAATTTTCTATTCAATTTGCCAGTTCCCTTGGATTCCATGTGATCTAACCTTACAGAGCAGCCTACCACGTGGAATCTTATCAAAGGCCTTACCAAAATCCTTACTACGTCCAATGCCCTGCCCTTGTCCACCTTCCTGGTCACTTCATCAAACAACTCTAACAAATTTGTGAGGCATGATCTCCAACTCACAAAGCCATGCTGACTACTCCTAATGAAGCCCTGACTTTCCAAATGCATATATCTCTTATCCCTCAGAATCTTCTCAAATAATTTACCCACCACGGATGTTAAGTTTACTAGTGTATAGTTTCCAGACTTTTATTTTCATCCCTTCTTGAATAATGGCACAACATTTGCTACCCCTCCAGTCTTTTGAGACCTCACTCATGGCTAACAATGATGCAAAAATATTGGCCAGGGGTCCCACAGTTTCTTCTCTAGCCTTTTGAAGTGCTCTTGGATATATCTGGTCAGGAACAGGAGATTTATTCACCTTCATACATTTTAATATATCCAACATCTCTTCCACTGTGATGCAGACGTCTTCCAAGGTATCACCACTAACTTCCCCAAATTTCTAAGCCTTCATGTTTTTCTCCATCGAAAACACAGATGAGAAATATTCATTGAGAACCTCACCCTCTACTGCAGTTCTACACGTACATCTCCACTTTGGTGCACTTTAGTGAGGAGGGAGGAGGGGAACAGGTAGGTGTTGCACCTTCTGCAATAGACCAAATGCTAAATGGGATATAGAGAGGTGTTGGGCATAGAGGAGGAGTTGGCTAAAGTGTTCTGGTGGCAATGGCCTCTGTGGAATGCTGACAAGGGAGGGGAGGGGAATATATATCCAGTGGTGCCTGGAAGTTGAGAAATGGTGGCTTATGATCCTTTGGATGTGAAGGCTGGTGGGGTGGAAGATGAGAACCGGGGGCTCTATCATTTTTGAGGGATGGAAAAGAAAGGGTGAGATCAGAATTGCAGCTAAGGGCTCTGTTAATCAATCCTAAGTTAGGGAAACATCTGGATGTTTCTGAGGCCTCCCAGCAGAAGGTGGCATCATCAGAACAGATATGACAGAGATGGAGAAACTCAGAGAATGGAATGGAGTCTTTACAGGAAGCAGGATGTGAGGATGCACAATCCAGGTATCTGTGGGAGTTGATGGGTTTTTAGTGGATATGAGTGGCCAACTTATATTAGAAATGGAAACAGAGATGTGAAGGAAGGGACAGGAGGAGTCAGAGATGGACCAGATGAAGTTGAAAGATTAGAAATCCTGCAGTATGGATACAGGCCCTTCGGCCCAACAGGTCCACACCGACCCTCCGAACAGTAACCCACCCAGACTCATTCCTCTATCCAATAATTACCCCTGACTAATGAACCTAACACTATGGACAATTTAGCATGGCTAATTCACCTAACCTGCACATCTTTGGATTGTGGGAGGAAAGAGCTGAAAATGTGTTGCTGGAAAAGCGCAGCAGGTCAGGCAACATCCAAGGAATAGGAGAATCAACGTTTTGGGCATCAGCCCTTCTTCAGGAATGAGGAAAGTGTGTCCAGCAGGCTAAGAAGGATTGTGGGAGTAAACCAGAGCACTCAGAGGAAACCCACACAGACACGGGAGAATGTGCAAACTCCACACAGACAGTCATCCAAGGCAAGAATCGAACCCAGATTCCTGGCATTGTGAGGCAGCAGTGCTAAACACTGAGCCATCATGCCACCCATAAGCGGAAAGCAGGATTTAAGTCAGAAATGAAATTGATTAATTTTTGCAATTCCAAGTGAGGGATGCAGCACCAATGATGTAATTGAGAAAGAATTGTGGGGAGGGGCCCGAGTAGGATTGGAACAGGAATGTTCCCTGTACCCCACAAACAGACAGGAACAACTGGGATCCATATGGGACTTTGACCTGAAGAACCTGAGATGAGTTAAAGGAGAAGTTGGCCAAAGTGAGGATGAGCTCAGCTGGGGGATAGTTCAGGCCCATCTTTCCAGGAAGAAGTGGAAAGCTCTAAAGGCATCCTGTTAGGGAGTGATGTGTAGGGGGATTGCACGCCCATGGTGAAGAGGAGGCGGCTGGCGCCTGCAAGCTAGAAATTCGAAACTGATGTAAAGCATCAAAAGATTCATGAGCGTACATGGGAAGGCACTGGAGAAGGGGAGAAACAAAGGAAGAAAAAGATAGGAAGACACAAGTTCTGTGTGGCAAGGACAGGCAGAAACAATGGGTTTGCACCAATGCAGTCTTGTTTGTGGGTTTTGCGAATAAGGTAGAAGTGGGCTGTTTGGGATTGGGGTCTATGAGCTGAGAGGTTGTGGTGGGGGGTAGAGATCCCCAGCTGAGATGAAAATGGTGACAGTCATGGACACAATAGCCTGATGTTCGATGGTGAGGTCATGATTTGAGGGAGAGTATAGGAGGAGGTGTCCAATAGCTCGCTCTCAGCCTCTATAATCTCGAGGTCAGTATGTCAGACTACAACAGCACCATGTTGGTCAGCAGGCTTGATGACAAAGTTGGAGTTGGATCTGAGAGTACTGAGTGCAGTCAGTTCAGAGGGAGATAGGCTCGAATAGGTGAGGGGAGCAAAGACATTGGGCGACTGGTTTCACATTGCCAGTTCTCAATGAACAGGCCGAATGCAGGTAAAAGGCCAGAAAGAGGGATCTAAATGGAGAGAGAGTGTTGGAAGTAGGTGAAAGAGTCTATGGGATGAGGAGAGGTTTCATATCCAAAGAATGGACTTAGAGGCAAAGGCTACGGAAGAAACGTTCAATATGCTGTTTTGCCTGAAATTAATCGAGGTGGGGATATTGGGAGATAAAACGAAGACCTCTGCAGAATCCAGAACGTTCAGCATCAGAGAGCAGAAGGTTGGAAGGGATTGTATATACCCAACAAGAGGTGGGGTTAGAAGAAGGGATGGAGTCAGAGGGAAGGGGAGGGGAGGAAGGTTCTGGAGCAGTGTGGGTATCTCTGAGTTGTTGCAGCTTGCATTCCTTAATGTCTGAAAGAAAAATAAGAGGTTTCTTGTCAGAATGTTGAATGAGCCGAAGAATGAAATGCAACCAGGGGCAGGACAGATCTGAGATAGTGTAAGGCAGTGTTGATGGAGAGAGAGGTCGAGAGTGTACTTATGGTAGTGTATGGCATTGAGTGTGGATCTCATTTGCGATGAGAGCAGCTGTCTGAGGAATGTGGTACATCACGGAGATAACTGTGATCCTGGGTGGATTCAAAACACGAAGAATGAAACTTCAGTGTGAATCCACTTGGCATGAGGTTGAGCTGGAGGCAGTCACTGAGGAATGAGATGTCGCTATTGAATCAAGGTTTGGCAAATACCTTATCAGAGCTGAAAATGTGTTGCTGGAAAAGCGCAGCAGGCCAGGCAGCATCCAGGGAACAGGAGAATCGACGCTTCGGGCATAAGCCCTTCTTCTGGAATCCTGCTTGGATTTACCTAAAACTTTGAGGTTTAGACCATGGTCTGTATTAAGAGATCCAATAACCTCAAGTTTATTATATCTTTGTATAATTTTGGATTACTCTCATGAGACCTTTGCACAAAGTGGAATTCTACCATAAATTCTACCTTATCAGACACTAGAAGGGAAAGGAAAGTAACATGGGGCAAAGAAGAAAAATTAAAATTAAAACCCTGCAAGAAAGAAGAATAGATCGTGTTCAAGGTGAGCATACCTGAAGGAGATGTGGCAGTGAATTAAGACTAAAATAAAACACATAACTGCACAAATGGAGCCGGTTCTGCAACGTGTTATACGTCAATGCCAGATGAATGATTAACTTACTCAATTTGGTCTCAGTTAGGAAGAAAACAATAAGCTCTGTCTCTGAGTGCTGCTGATGTCTTGATGCCTCACATAAATGTTTCATTAGATTTCTACTAAATAGGTAGCAAGTAAATCCAATGAGTCCTTGAACTCCTGCTTGGATTTACCTAAAACTTTGAGGTTTAGACCATGGTCTGTATTAAGAGATCCAATAACCTCAAGTTTATTATATCTTTGTATAATTTTGGATTACTCTCATGAGACCTTTGCACAAAGTGGAATTCTACCATAAATATCTTGAACCATGAGTGGGTTTAATAATAGAAGCTAATGTATGTTAACAAAATAGCCTTCCAGAAAGGGAAAAATCCACATTGTTTGATTTCAAAATTAGGATGATAAAGCAGTTTTATTCTGAAAGAAATTAACTATGTAAATTGTTCGAGGCCTTGGGCCCAAATGATCTGTGACAAATTGCTCATTATGTTAGTATCCTTTGGGGTAGAATTCTTCATTAATGTTATCAGTAGCACTGACATTGAAGAAATTGCATTAAAGCTGAAGGTTCTTTCTGGAAGCTTTAGTTTCAACTCGAACTGAGACCTGATATCTTACTCCTCTGTGTGTTCTCATTTAGGGAACACATGGCTCCCAGGTACAAACAAGCAGACAACATTAATGACTGCTCTGTGACCCTTTTCAATTGTCCCATAATTTTCAGAGTTCTTCCTGAGGGTGTAGCAGAGTACATTCAATTTTCATATAAGGAACTCGGCATGCCCTTGAATGCTGCCAAACAGAATTATTTTATACCGCACTTTGTCAGTCAAATATTTTATCTCCCATATTTGTTGAACAAAAGACACTGGAATACAGTACGATGTTTCCCACACCTGACCAAACACCTCTCTCAAGAAATCACTATTGACAAGGAGATCCAACATTGGATCAGCCGCATTAATTCAGTCTTCTACAAAGTATGCCAGCAGTGACTGTTTGATGATAAAGAGAGTTTGCAGACCAACAAAGATCATAGTGTATAGAGCAGTTTACATTACCACACGTCTGTACACCAGTGAGGCTGGGATTGTGTATCAGCAACATGTAAAAATTACATTTGTAATATCTCCTCTGCATCCTCCAGATTCAGAGGGAGGTCTGTCTAACAAAACCCTACTGTCTTTCTTGAAGCCAGTTAAGACAAAATTTCTACAAGATCAATTTTGATGGATTTTGATGGACACTCTGTTGAAACTCTACACCACTGTCAGACTCTGGACTTTCAATTCTCAAAACAGCCAGTGTCCTGGGGTGGATAGAGAAAATATTGCAAAGACACTACAGTAGCAGCAAGTTGACGGTGTCACTGCCTCTGGGCTAGAAGACCTAGGTTCAAGTGCCACCTCCATTGGAAATGTATAACAATATGTGCAAACAAGTTGACTCAAAATACTTATCATTTTGCTATTATGTATGCAAGTAATAATGTGGTGTAGCCTCATCAGACTGACACCCTCATTTTTTGATATGCCTGGTGCTCTCTGGCACTTATCTTTGAACCAGGGTTAATCCCCTGGTTTGATAGTAATGCTAGAGTGGGAAGATATACAGAGGAATCTCGATTATCCAAGTACCAATTATCCAAAAATTGGATTATCCAGAGGAGATCTTGAGGTCCTGATAGAAACATTACATTAAAGACATGTTTCCAACAGCAATCACATCTGTTGTTTACAGTTATTAAACAGGCACTGTCTCCAAATGACTGACCTCCCTCCCCCTGTCTCTCCCCACACTTTCCCTGGAGTTCTACAGAAGGGTGTACCCTAAACCCCCTTCCCCACATAATCTCTCCAACACTGTCCTGTACAGGGTAAAGGTGCAACCTGTCAAGAAGTTGCCCTAAAAGGTTGTGTGTGTGAGACAGTGGCTGTGTGTGTGTGTGTGTGTGCACGCGCGTGTGTGAGTGTATGTGTGTGTGTGTGTGTGCGTGTGAGTGTATGTGTGTGCGTGAGTGTGTGTGCATGTGTGTGGGTGCTTGTGTGTGTATGTGTGCGTGTGTGTGTGTGTGCGTGCGTGTGTGTGCGTGCGTGTGTGTGTGTGTGTGTATGTGTGCGTGAGTGTGTGTTTGTGTGTGCGTGTGTGTGTGTGCGTGTGTGTGTGTGAGTGTGTATATGTGTGTGTGTGAGTGTGTATGTGGGCGTGCGTGTGTGTGTGCCTGTGTGTGTATGTGTGCGTTAGTGTGTATGTGCATGTGCGTGCATGTGCGTGTGTGCGTGAGTGTGTGTATGTGTGTGTGTGTGTATGTGTGCGTGTGTGTGTATGTGTGCGTGAGGGTGGGTGTGCATGCGTATGCATGTGTGTGTATGTGTGCGTGAGTGTGTGTGCATGCGTGTGTGTGTGTGTTCATGTGTGTGTGTATGTGTGCGTGTGTGTGCATGTGCGTGCGTGTGTATGTGTGCGTGTTTGTGTATGTGTGTTTGCGTGTGTGCTTGCGTGCGTGTGTATGTGTGCATGTATGTGTACGTGTGTGTGCGTGTGTGTGCGCGTTTGTGTGTGTATGTGTGTGTGCGTGCGCGTATGTGTGCGTGTGTGTGTATGTGTGCGTGTGTGTGTATGTGTGCGTGTACTTGTGTGTGTGTACTTCTGTGTGTGTACTTCTGTGTGTGTGCGTGTGTGTGTATGTCTGCGTGTGTGCGTGCATGTATGTGTGTATGTTTGCATGTGCGCGTGCGTGTGTGTGAGCATTTGTGTGCGTGCGTGTGCGTGTGTATGTGAGCGTGTGTGCGAATGTGTGTGTGCGTGTGTATGTGTGTGTGTGTGTGTGTGCGTGTGTGCGTGTGTGTGTATGTGTGCGTGTGTATGTGTGTGCGTGTGTGTGTGTGCGTGTGTGTGTGCATCTGTGTGTATGTGTGTGTGAGCGTGTGTGTGTGCGTGTGCATGTGTGTGTGTGTGCGAGTGTGTGTGTGTGGGTGTATGTGTGCGTGTGTGCGTGTGCGTGTGTGTGCATCTGTGTGTATGTGTGTGTGAGCGTGTGTGTGTGCGTGTGCATGTGTGTGTGTGTGCGAGTGTGTGTGTGTGGGTGTATGTGTGCGTGTGTGTATATGCGTGCGTGTGTGTGTATGTGTGCGTGAGGGTGTGTGTGCATGCATGTGTGTGGGTGTGTGCGTGTGTGTGTGTGTGTGCGTGTGTGTGCATGAGGGTGTGTGTGTGTGCATGTGTGTACATGTGTGTGCGTGTGTGTGTATATGTGTGTGTGTGCATGAGCGTGTGTGTGCGTGTGTGTGTATGCGTGAGTGTGCATGTGTGTGTATGTGTGTGCGTGTGTGTTTGTGTATGTGTGCGTGTGCATGTTTGTGTGTGCATGTGTGCGTGTGTGTGTATGTGTGCGTGTGTGTGTGCGTGTGTGTGTGTATGTGTGTGTGTGCGGGTTTGTGCATGCATGTGTGTGTATGTGTGCATGTGTGTATGTGTGCGTGTGTGTGTCTGTGCGTGTGTGTATGTGTGTGAGCGTGTGCATGTGCGTGCGTGTGTGTGTGTGTGTGTGCGCGTGCGTGTGTGTATGTGTGTGTGTGCGTGTGTGTGTATGTGTGCGTGTGTGTATGTGTGCGTGTGTGTGTGCATTTGTGTGTGTATGTGTGCGCGTGCGTGCATGTGTGTGTGCGTGTGTGTGTGCCTGCGTGCGTGTGCATGCGCGCGCGCTAGTTGGAGACTTGTCACACAAAGGCAGCAGCAGCAGCAGTCTTGTTGTTGGGGGGGAGGGGCAGGGGGTTGGTCCTGGTTGAGAAATTTACCTGGGGTTTCTCAACTACTGTTTACCACAAACATCCCTTCATTGGGCAATATACACATTGGCAGTCCTACATTTCCACATACTACGCTATTCACCTATCAGCATCCTATTAAATAAGAGACATAGGTTCAAGTCCTATCTGTTCCAGAGGTGTGCAATAACATCTCTGAACTGAGCTAGTAAGTGACAGATGGCATTCAACCTGGAAAAGTGTGAAGTGACTCAGTTTGGAAGGTCAAATTTGACTGCAGAACATGGGGTTAAAGGCAGCGTGGAGGAACAGAGGCATCTCAGGGTCCATGTCCATAGATCCCTCGAAGTTGCCACCAAGTTGTTAGGGTTGTTAAGAAGGTGTATGGTGTATTGGCTTTCATTTGTAGGGGGATTGAGTTTAAGAGCCACGAGGATATGCTACAGCTCTAAAGAGTCCTGATGAAACCACACTTGGAATATTGTGTTCAGTATTAGTCGCCGCGCTATATGAAAGACATGGAATGCATTAGAGAGGATGCAGAGGAGATTTACCGGGAGGCTGCCTGGACTGGAGGGCATGTCTTTTGAAGAAAGGTTGGGGGAGCTAGAGCTTTTCTCATTTGAGCGAAGAAGGATGAGAGGTGACTTGATGGAGGTATATAAGATGTTGAGAGGGAGAGATAGAGTGGATAACCATAGACTTTTTCCCATGGCGGAAATGTCTATCATGAGGGGACATAATTTTAAGGTAATTGGAGGAAGGTTTAGGGGAGATGTCCGAGGTAGGTTCTTTACTAGAGAGTGGTGAGTGCATGGAATGCACTGTCAGCAGTGATAGCGGAGTCAGATACATTAATGACATTTAGGCGACTCTTGGATAGGCACTTGGAAGTTGTACAATGAAGGGTATCGTGGTTGGTCTGATCTTAGAGTAGGATAGAAGGCTGGCCCAATATTGAGGGCCTATACTGTGCTGTACTGTTCAATGTTCTATGTAACAGGTTGATAAGAAAACTGTTTTAAATAGGACTGAAATCGTTTGCTCCCTGTGTAAGTTTGATGCTGAAATTGGGTGCATCAAAGCTACAATGCAAGATAATGGCTACCTTGATCAGATCAATTCTCACTATATGTCATGAAGTGCCATTGTGGTCTCGTCCTGAAAAATGCCCAATCTACCTCAGATTATCATGGAAAGGTAAGATATCTCAAAAGTATGAGCAGCAAGTGAAGCTAGCTATATCATGTTACTGCTGTACAGTATCAACCACCAGGGAAATATTTCCCTCCCCACCCCTTTCCGCCTTCCGCAAAGACCGTTCCTCCGTGACTACCTGGTCAGGTCCACGCCCCCCTCTGCAACCCACCCTCCCTTCCTGGCACCCTCCCCTGCCACTGCAGGAATTGCAAAACCTGCGCCCACACCTCCTCCCTCACCTCCATCCAAGGCCCCAAAGGAGCCTTCCACACACATCAAGATTTCACCTGCACATCCACCAATATCATTTATTGTATCCATTGCTCCCGATGCGGTCTCCTCTACATTGGGGAGTCTGGACGCCTCCTAGCAGAGCGCTTTAGGGAACATCTCCGGGACACCCCCACCAATCAACCCCACCACCCTGTAGCCCAACATTTCAACTTCCTCTCCCACTCTGCCAAGGACATGCAGGTCCTGGGCCTCCTCCACCACCGGTCCCTCATCACCCGACACCTGGAGGAAGAATGCCTCATCTTCCACCTAGGAACACTTCAACCCCATGGCATCAATGTGGATTTCACCAGTTTCCTCATTTTCTCTTCCCCCACCTCACCCCAGCTCCAGCCTTCCAGCTCAGCACCACCCTCATGACCTGTCCTACCTTCCTATCTTCCTTTCCACCTATCCCCTCCACCCTCCTCTCTGACCTATCACCTTCATCTCCAGCCCCATTCACCCATTGTACTCTTTGCTACCTTCCCACACCTCCTCTCTGACCTATCACCTCCATCCCCACCCCAATTCACCTATTGTATTCTATGCTACTTTCTCCCCACTCCCACCCCCCCTCTCATTTGTCTCTCCATGCAGGCACCCCGCCTCTATTCCTGATGAAGGGCTTTTGCCCGAAATGTCGATTTTCCTGCTCCTCGGATGCTGCCTGACCTGCTGTGCTTTTCAGCACCACTCTAATCTCGACTCTGGTTTCCAGCATCTGCAGTTATTGTTTTTACCCGGTATCAACATGAGTTGAGCTTGCAACTAATAGGATATTGCTGTCAAGTCAAACAGATCTTCAACCTGTCACAGGAATGTGTTATCTGATATATGAATTTAAGTGTGGTTTGCCATTAAGAGTGGGGGCAGTACATTCTAAAGACTGCGTATTGTATCAAATAACATGTCCCTTTCGCATTTTACTACAGCAAGGCACTGACTGTACCTAACCAATGCATGCTTACAAAATTTAAAACAGCATGCCCAACATTAGACATGATTCCATTATTGTGTAAGCTTTGCTGAATAATACAAAGTATGTTAGGAATTATGTAAACAATGATCTTGAAGTTGTCAGTCAAGCTTGCAGCGTGGTGCACTTGTGGACACTTCAAGCTAAATATAAAACAGGGCCCTGTTCTTTGCAGTAAGGACAAACATGTATACAGATTGTTTCTGTTTCAGCCCAACAAAATAGATGACAGTCATTCTTAGGCTCATTCCTTAGGTCAATCCCTTGGCCAATCAAAATCAACCTGGCTGGTTTAAATTTAAACAAAGGTTATCCACTTTATAAGGTCTGGACACTCGAGAGAGATATGTGATAAACCTAGCCAGAGGACCACCAAACAACGATACTAAAAAACTGACAACACTATGGGACAATAAAGACTCACAAGCATAATCAAGTCCAACAGTAAGGAATGCTGCATTTGCAAAACTGTGCATCCCTTCCAGAAGGTTTGCAGAAATAAGACACAGGACAAAGTCTTTTCAGACAAGAAATAATATGGACTTTAGTAAGAAAGTTGAGAGAATCAGGTAAAATCGGCAGGGAGGAGCATCCAAACATTGAAAGCAAAACTTCCTACTTACCAGCCAAATGTGGAACAGCAAGATATGATTCTCACTAGTCAGTGACAAAGCCATTTTGCATATATTTACAAGTACTACCATACTCATTTTTTCATCAGCTCACTTCATTTATATGTAGTTTCCCATTCTTCCATCTGACGGATAGAATATAGAAGCTGACAATTCTTGTTACGAAAATCAAAGTGGCAACATGTTTATTCCAGCTCGTCACTTCTGTCTCAAGTTCTTTATCAGTCACTAACATGTCTGGGTATTGTCCCTTGACAATGATTGCAGCAGGACCTCCAAGTCGATGCTGGCAAAGCAGGGTGTTAATTCCCCTTTGCCTAATACGTCCGGGGCAAATGTACTGAACTGTACAGGGTTGCTCTGGCCTACCTGCACTTGACCAGATGCACAACTCACTTCTAAAGATGGTGCTAGCACCAGTAATACTGGGAGGTTCCAGCAGTGACCAATGCCCCCACCAGGCACAGAAAGGAGAAAATGGCAAGAAGGGCATCTTTGGGCGAGTGGTGTAGAGTTAATGAGGTGCATTTTGGAAGACAGAATGAGAAAATTTGCTTGGGCTGACAGAGAGAAATCCTGATGAAAGTCACTGGAAAAGGTACTTAGCTGACTTCTGGTATGATTCAACACATGGTTTGAGAGCAGTGGGAATACTGGCGGTCACACACTTAAAGAGATGCATTCATTAGAGCCCTCACCCTCAATCATTAGAGTTGTGTTTGATGAGATACCTCCTTTCGAGATGATACCTGACACATTCCTCGGGGAACTAACTAATCTAAATGCATCAGCAGAGCCAGAATTTAAGGTCTACATTCATCAACATCCTTCTGATTTTATCTTTGATACAGGAGCAAGTGTTTTCAGACGAGTTACCATGGCTGCCAAAATAGAATTTACAGCTTGCAGAGATAAGACTAGACGACACAGGTAGAATAATTGTCAGAGGCATAGGAATGCAACAAGGTATACTGCAATGTAACACACATAAGAGAGATGAAAATGGGCAAGTTGTTTGCATTCCACTGCCTTCATGTTTGAGCCTGCATACTTATCTCCACCTCAATTTCACAGGAGAATTGGAGTAGATAGACAACCTCCAAAAGAATAACTGATCCTGAAGCAAATAGCTGCCCAAAACATTAGTTCAGGAACAAACTGTCATTGACTAACCTGGCAATGGGCAACCAGTAGAAGGTTTCATTGGATTCTGAAACTTATAGTGGAACTCAAACAAAAGAATGAATCAAATGAAGTCACATATGTTGACACAGTAGAACTTTTTAACATTGCCAGCAATTCACAGGATTGGTGGAAATCCTTTGTTTTCTAATGATGAACACTTAAGGACAGTAACGGAGAAAGTGCTGGGTGAGCAGCACCTATCAGTAATACAACTGTGAGTCTGAAAAATGTACTTCATCAGTTAAACAACCGCGATTAGGTAACTGAAGACATCTAGCCTGATTAACAATTTGAGGGAGAAAAGCTGCAAGTGAATCCCTGGAAGCCCGACTAATGTCCACAGAATAAGGATGCGTTCAAGAGCAAGAACCTGCATGGTCTAAGCATCCAGGATACTCTGAAAGAGACAACCTATTTCAATTATAAACTGGTGGCTGATTCAGAAAACTATATCTTATAAGGCGGCAAGTGCTTAATTCAGCAGAACAGCTATCTTCCAGGAAGGACATTTAGGAGATTTAGGGAACCCCAGAGTAATATAATAGAACAACAGTAATGTAAAGACCAATGTTCTTTTCAAAGATCTCTGAAAAATAAAGATCCTCTAGTGAAGAATGATCTATACATAACAACTAGCTAACAAATAGCTAACACTTCCAAAGCAAGAAACAGTCCATTTTTCCAAATCCAAAGAGAGTGTGTTCTGAGAAAAGAATAAAGAAGTCCAGACCATTTGTATTTGTGAAGTCAGACACTTGGGAGAGAAGGGGTAAGGGTAAATGTAATATTGCTATGTGCATAATTATATCATGGGTTAATTATGGGGAAAATGCTTGATGGGGGAAGATTGTGAATTTTTGGAATTCTCTACCACAGAAACCTATGGAGGCCAAGTTGCTGAATATATTCAAGAAATAGATAGATGTTTAGATTTTAAAGGGGTATGGAGAAGATGCAGGAATACGGCATTGAGATAGAGGATCAGTCATGATCATACCAAATGGTGGAGCAGGCCTAAAAAGCTGACCGGTCTCCTCCCGCTTCTGGTTTCAATGTTTCTATGTGGCATAAAGTAAGTTCTGAAGGTGCTAATGTTCATGTTACATTGGGTCCACCCATTCTACTGGTATACATTCAGTTTGTGGGCAAAGACAAGAGGTTCCAAGCTTGTGATTGGAAGGAGCTGAGGTATTTAAATCCAATCCAAAGACCCTGGTAATTATGTCTGACCAAATATTGTATTTATTGCTATCATGCAACAAACCTTCTTGTGAACTAGGAGCAGTGCCTCCTCTGCAGATACACTCAGAGTCATAGGGATGTACAGCATGGAAACAGATATTTCAGTCCAAGTGCCAACCAGACATCCTAAATTAACCTAGTCCCATTTGCCAGCATTTGGCCCATATCCCTCTAAACCCTTCCCATTCAAATGCTTATCTTCACTTTTTATATTTTCTTCCATTAGACACTGTGGAGCCCCAAGGCCATAAACTGGTAGAGATGGCAAACACCACAGGTACTAACCATCTGGGAAAATAACACAGAAATCTTAGATGGTGAGCAGCAGTTTGCTTTGTCCTGAATGGGGTCAAACATCGTCAGTGTTGATGGGGCTGCATTCATCCAGGTGATTCTGGCTGCTGCACGTTATGTGCCAGTCCTTGTCATTTTTTGCCAGAGTTCCCATGTCCCATTTTGGCCAGCTGTATGTGTTGTATTAAAGTGGAAATTGGATAGGACCATGGAGGAATCAGATTTTGTCTGCAACATTATATACATCAGTCTTTGAAAATGATGACTGTCAGTATGAAGGAATCTGTATTTAGCATCTTTCATGTATGAGAACATATTCCACTACACTGCACGGCTACTGTTATTTATATCGATTTGTGATTGCTTCCTGCAGTTCTACAATGCCAGGTATTATATAGAGATGAAATAGATTTCTTCGCCCACACACACTACATTCCAGGAAAATACATCAGAGTTAAACTGTTTCAATTGCAGATTTTACATTTGTGCAGCTCTACTTTTTTTTAAATATCTGAAGTATTTTGAGAGGATTGATGCTATTATTGCGGTGAATTGTAAAAGTTAAGGTATCAATTTTCATTAGCTTTTTGGGGCTGACGGTCTCGGTTTGTATGCGGTATGAGCGATATTTAATTCACTTCTAAGGGTTGCCGTTTTTGGGATATTTCAAATGCATGTATTCGAACCCAGCTATTTCCCATTCAGCTAATGTTTCCCGAAGAAATGAGAAGATGTGCTCCTAGCAGGGATTCCATTATGATGCTAATGGACCATGCAGGAATGCCAGAGGCATCCATTTTGTATCTGGTATCCTCCATTTTAAAATAAAACATCAACTTCTGCATTCCTAGCTATAGGTGGTTAATAGGCGTTCATTTAAAAACAAACCTCAAGCTTTGCTGATGGTTTAAACTGTGCACTGGGGATGCAAGTTATAGCATTGCTTTAAAATATTTTCCAAATCGCTTGGACTGGGGTTAATTTTATTGTTCGGCTGTGTAACCTGATACCTGGGGATACCTCAGTTGGTAGCATACCACATGCCATGACCATAGGTTGTGAGACCCACCTGATAATATTTTAAGGATGAGGCATTTAAGGATGGACATGATCTGGGAAAGATGGCTAATTCAGATGGAGGAGGAGTCATAGGGCTAGCACTGCACTGCACTGGACTATCATTTTTAAAGTAATTAGACAGATTAGTCAGATACCGACTAGGGAGGAGAATGTTTATCTGGACTAGTGATATCTGCATTTTTTTTCCCATTACAAATAGACTATGATAGAGTATTACAGCATGGCCCATAGCACCTGTGTTATCTTACTGACAACTCTGGATGTATAATGCATCACTTGCAATCGATTATATAAGCAATAAAATAGAAAATCTTACAAAAACAAACAAAGAAAAATCTATCAAACCCCATTATAGAGTTGAAATGACACTTATGATTATTTAACAAAATTGCTTATGCATCTCAAAACTTGCTTATGAAGAAATGCCAGAAGCTTCCCTTTTTCTATTGGATCTTTTTGCCTCCTATGAGGTGCAGTGATGGGTGAGATGCTGTCATATCTCTGACCTAATCTCTCCCTCAAGATTTCCAAGTAATCCTGAGCAGCCAGTCCTTCAGTGGCATCATTCGTATCAACTCTGAGACTCTTACAAGATATGGAAATATGTGTATGAATATTCATGCATCTTTTAGACTATCAAATCTTTCACTACTGATGTGTATATAATAGCCTGAGAAAGTGAAATTACTAGTTGGTGTGCTTTGTTTGCTCTGACTTTTCTAACACTCTAGATATCCTAGATAATCGTTGCTCTACTTGATGTTTCTAGGGTCCTGATGCATTTGATTGAGTAAACATACCTGCTTGTTATTGTTCCTGGATCCAATTCTGAGCACTTCCAGTTTGTCAAATCTGCTCTGCTAATCTCGATCACATGTCTGTTAGCATAATTATTTTTTATATTAAATATCAATTTTTGGGAGCACAATGTCCAAATGTATGGTTAGGTTCTCTCCTGTTGGAGATGATGGTTGACTAATATTTATGTTATGTGACTGATGTTCACTACTTGTCAGACCAAACCTAGATAATGTCCAGGTCTCACAGCATTTGGACATGCAGTAGTTTGCTTCAGTATCCTAGGAGTTGTAAATGCTGCTGAAGATGGTGCAATTGTATGCAAAGGAGGAGGTTATGCCAAATTAAGGAGGTTACGCCATTGATGAAGCAGCTTAAGATGGCTGGGCAAGAACAATACCCTGAGGAACTCCAGCAGAGCTGTACTGGAGCTGAGATGAGTAACATCCAACAACCACAAGCATGTGTTTTTGTGTCAGGTATGAGTGCAACCAGTGGACAGTATGCCCCTGATGCCTATTGAATCCAGTTTTACTGTCGGGTTTGATGCCACATACAGACAAATGTGACTTTGATGTCAAGGGCAGTCACCTCAACATATACCTCTGGAATTCAGTTCTTTTGTCCATAGTTGAACAAAGGCTATAATGAGGTCAGGAACTGAGTGACCCTGGTGGAACCCAAACTGAATGTCAGTGAGTAGGCTATTGTTAAGCAGCTGCTGCTTCATAGTACTGTTGATAAACCTTCATCACTTGATTGGTTATCAAGAGTAGATTGATGGGACGTCAATTGACGTGTTTGATTTGTACTGCTTTTTTATGTTCAAGATTGAACACAGGAAACCTTTCACATTTTCCGGTATAAGCCCATGTTGTAGTTATACTGGAACAGCTTGGCTAGGGGCGCAACAGATTTGGAGCATAAGTTTTTAGTTGTACTGATGGAATTTTGCCAGTGCTCATAAATTTTGCAATATCCAGTGACTTCAACAGTTTTTTGATATAATGTGGAGTGAATTGATTTAGCTGATGTGTGACATCTATGATACTGGAAACTTCTTACGGAGGCTGAGATAGATCATCCCAGCATCACTTCTGGCTGAAGGTCGTTGCAAATACTTCCACTAACCTTTTGCACTGATGTGCTGGACACTGCCATAATTGAGGTTGAGAAAGATTGTGGAGCCTCTTCCTACAGTGAATTGTTTAATGTTCCACCACTATCCACGACTGCAAGTAGCAGGGCTGGAGAGCTTTGATAAGATCTGTTGGTTGTGGAATCAATTAATTATCTCTACCACTTCCTAGCTCATGCTATTTCACATGTAAGTAGTTTTGTTTTGTAGTTTAAAGAGGTTGACACTTCATTTTTAGATATACTTGGTGCTACTCCTGGCTTGCCCTCCTGTACACTTCATTGAATCAGGGTTGATGCCTTGGCTTCATGGTAATGATAGAGTGGTTAATATGCCAGGCTATGAGGTTGCAGATTGTGTTGGAGTATATTTCTACTGCTGCTGATGGCCCACCTGTATTGTTAGGTCTGTTCAAAGTCTGCCCCACTTAGTGCCACACAAAATGATGGCAGGTATTCTCAATGTGAAGATGGAACTTCACCTTCACAAGCACTGTGTGAAGGTTATTCTTACTGATACTGGAATGGAGACATGCATTTATGACAGATTGGTGAGGATGAGGTCAATTATGTTTTCCCTTCTCAGTGGTTCTCTTACCATCAGCCTAGTACTCAGTCTAGCAGCTGTGTCCTTTAAGACTCAACCAGCTTGGCCAGAAGTGGTACTGCCAAGCCACTTTTAGTGATGTTGACCCACGAACCAAGGCATCAATTGACATGAAGACACTCAAGCTAGAGTCTAGTTCAACTTAATCTTCATTAATATTTAAATCACATATGACATAAATATATTTCATTACTTCATAATTACTTTGTATTCAACCTCATTACTTTGGGTTGCTACTCACTGCACTGTAAGCATCATGACTTGAACTTTAATACTACCCATGCATGCTGAACTGGCCAGGTTCACGCTGATGAGTTGTAGTCTTCTCTGAGTTCCAAACTCAGAGTTTCTTCTGTCCTTGATGATGGATCTTGGGTTGCCATTCCCAATGTCTCCAATGTTCCATTTTTTTAACATTTGTTTTCCAACTTTCCAGAATGTTCAATGATGTATCCCTTGATCAGAATCCTTGCGAAATACCAAGAGTTGTGTCAACAGGAGATATTAGATTCTATGTTTCCTCTTATTAGTCTTATTTTACCCATTTTTGCAACCACAGAGGTCAAATAACCTCGAGCACAAACCATTTGCCCAGTCTGCAGTCTGATTTTACTTGTTCCTTTGATAGCCAGCTGATCTGATCTTAATATCATTTCCCATCATGCATATTCGGCTTCAACTCTATAAGCCGCAGGGTCACAGTGGTAGACATTGAAATACCCCACCCAGAATACATTCTGTGCCCTTGACACCCTCAGTGGTTCCTCCAAGTGGGTGTTCCATGAAGAGGAACAGTAATTTTCCAGCGAAGGGGCGTCCCACATAGGGAAGTTTCTCATGTTTTGACTGGATGACATGAGAATTTATGGGATCCATATCTTCTTGAACAGCTGTTTCCTATTGCATGTCCTCTGCCAGTGGGCTGGGACATATCCAGGGACGGTGTTGGCATTGTCTGGGTCATTGTGTGTAAGGTATAATTCTGTGAGAATAATTGTGTCAGGTTGTTGCTTTGCTAGTCTCTGAGATAGCACTCCCAACTTTGGCACAAGACCCCAGATGTTAGTAAGAAAAACCTTGCAAGTTTGAAAGGGCTGTGTTTGCCATTTCTGTGCCTTATTCAATGCCAGGTGGATACCGTTAAATTGCTTGCTAAGCCATTTCAGAGGGTTGTTAAGATGGCTGCCCACATTGGTCTGGAGTCGCATGAAGGCCAACCAGTTTAGTTCTCTGGAGGGCATTAGTAAACCAGATGTGTCTTTACGTCAGTGGTTTCATGGCCATCATTAGATTGTTATTTCCAGATTTTTATAGGATACAAACCTGGATCTCTGGAATATTATCCACTAGGCCATCACCTCCCCACAAAAGTTGATCATTTACTAAATAGGAGACAGAAGATAGGAAGATTCATTGTTTACCAGTGTTCAGAAGTTAGCTTCTGGGCTATAGGAATTGTATGTCTAATATGCACAAACAATATCTGAAAACTATCCTCACTTGTGGCATAGTACAACCATCAAAGTCTCTGGAAAAGTAAATTGAGAATAATTGAACCGATTCAAACCACAGTTAAATTGGAAATGGAAAAGCTCAGTCTAAAATGGGTCATTTAAAACCTCACAGACTGTGAAAATAATGGTCCTATGTTTCACAGAATGTCTTCAGCATGCAATTGGGAAAAGAAACAGAATGTAACCCTGCATGTGGCTAAGAATGTAACCAACAAAACAGTTTTCAATGTTTTGTTTGTTTGTCAACTTTGGATAAATAAAGACTACACTCCCTTCTTACATTCCTCTTTATTATATTTGGGATATTTTGTTTTTCTTGTAAAGGAACTTATTTTCAAATTTACCCTTTCAAACTAGGATTATGCAGTTCATAAATTGAATGCAGAAAAATAAAACTGAACACCATTAGGATTGAAGGTTTTGTAGAGTGTCTAATATTATTGTTGATGAGATGGAGAAAGTATTACTATTATGTATGGCAGACATTCAATACAACAGTAATATAGAGAGCTTGGAGATGTCTGAGGGTTTATGAGGCATCTATACATTGAAGTAGTTGCTGATTAGCTCTGACATACTGTACATTTTTAAATGTTTTTGTGGATTGAAAGCTGACATTCAACATTATAGCACTGAAGGTGCGCATTCCTATCATGGTCTTGTAATCATTTGTAAAGAGGACCCTGGACTGTATTCCACTTATAATGCCTTGGGTAACTTTGACATTGGATACGTGCCAATACTGCTGCTTGTGTTTTGTATTCTTATGTTTAAAGTGAACCAACAACTGAAATTCCAAAGGTCTGAACTTTTTTAACTGCTACTTACTTACACTAAGGGCAAATTTTATATATCCAACAAACAGCCCTCCAGACATGACAGAGTGCTTGGATGTGCCAGAAACCTATTGACCCTTTGAATGTTCAGTTCCTGTCAAACCTCGAACATCATTCTACGCATTCTCACATATTCAACATGGGAGGGTCAACAGTGATCATGATCAACTGTGGAACTTTTCTTACAATTTATCATGGAGCTGTCATTCCTCTTCCACATTTCAGAAAGGGAACAATGTGTTTCCAGTCGGAAATTCCAATACTAATTTTTACTTGGAGAGGAGGGGAAGAAGCGGAGATGAGTCAGAATGGTGGACAACACTAAAAGTGCTTAGGTTCATCTGCTGATAGCCCCATGGCAGAATGTGCAGGAACATATGCTTCCATCTCAGGTTTCCTCAGAAACAAAGGCCTCACTTTAAAAAGATTTATAGAGCTATTCCAAATCATATTTTATTGAGTCTAAACCCATGCAGAATATTGAGTGGATACATGTAGTATGTGAAAGTTGATATAATTATTGCTGTGAATGATAATGCACAGTTTGCATCGTATATGTTTTTAGGTTCTGAACTTGAACAGCAGTGGAGCATGCTCACAACCAGCCTCCATTGCCCTCAGCAGCAGACATTTCCTTGAAATGATGATAGCATTTACAATCCACCTGCCAATCATTCTTTCAATCAAAGCTCTGGTAACATTAAGTGTACCATTGGCTTTCTACAGCTTGCTTGATTACATTCTTTAAAAACAGTTATATTCAAGCAGCTGGCTTGGACTCCCCTGTGTTTTTTATGCGTTTAAATGACTCATTACTGTACTTAGCAAACACTGTTCCTTACTAATTAATGTGCTTCCCTTTATATAACACATGTCAGTGCACCATTGAAATCAAGAAAATCCCCAGTTAATTAGCTTTTTCTCTACAAAACCCCCAAAAATATTTTGTTAACTATTGATTAGTACATCAAAGTGATACGTTGGCTCTTACCACTTCTGTTAGCTTTGATTTGTACCTGGACACACCGCTGGCCCAGAAATTAGTTGGATAACAGTCTAGACCTATGACAAGGAATCCATGGGAAACTTGTATTCCATCCATATTCTACATGTCTTGTATCTGACTGCCAGCTGCAGTTTTCCAGCTCCACTATCATTTGGGAATATTATCCTTAGATACCACATGTATTATCACACCCAGTGATTACTTTACCAGATATCCCACCCCCTCACTATACTGTGAGGAAGTCTGACACTGCTGTCTGCTGCTTCATGCTATAGGATGAACAAGGATATGGGCCAATTGCAGGCAAAAGAGACTAGTTTAGCTTTGGAAACTTGATCAGCACGGATGGATTGGATTGAACGGTCTGTTTCCGCTGTATGACACTGTGATTCTATAACTGCAGGGCATAGAGGGGAATAGATGTGATGTACCATTAGGAGATGGACAGTTGCATGGCAGCTCAGTGGTTAACACTGCTGCCTCATAGCGCCAGGGATCTGGATTCAATTCCAGCCTTGGGTGGCCTAGCATGTTCTCCCCATGTCTGGGTAGGTTTCTGAAAGGTGCTCTGGTTTCCTCCCACAGTCCAAAGTTGTGTAGGTTAGGTGGATTGGCCCCATAGTGTCCAGGGAAATGTAGGTTACATGGGTTAGCCATTGTGCAAAAGTGTTGCTGAACAAAGAGACCTTGGAATACAGGTTCATAGCTCCTTGAAAGTAGAGTCACAGATAGGATAGTGAAGAAGGCATTTGATATACTTTCCTTTATTAGCCAGAGTATTGAGTACAGGAGTTGGGAGGTCATGCTGCGGCATTGGTTAGGCCAGTTTTGGAATATTGCGTGCAATTCTGGTCTCCTTCCTATCGGAAAGGTGTTGTGAAACTTGAAAGGGTTCAGAAAAGATTTCCAAGGATGTTGCCAGGGTTGGAGGATTTGAGCTATATGGAGAGGTTGCATAGGCTGGGTCTGTTTCTCCTGGAGTGTCAGAGGATATGGGGTGACCTTATAAAGGTTTATAAAATCAAGAGAGGCATGGATAGGATAAATAGATAAAGTCTTTTCTCTGGGGGCATAGGTTTAGGGTGAGAGGGGAAAGATATAAAAGAGACCTAATAGGCAATTTTTTCACGCAGGTGGTGGTATGTGTATGGAATGATCTGCCAGAGGAAATGGTAGAGGCTAGTACAATTGCAACATTTAAAAGGCATTTGGATGGGTATATGAAGAGGAAGGGTTTGGAGGGATATGGACTGGGTGCTTGCAGGTGGGACGAGATTGGGTTGGGATAGCTGGTCGGCATGGACAAGTTGGACCAAAGGGTCTGTTTTCGTGCTGTACATCTCTATGACTCTATGACCCTATAAATGTGGGGTTTTAAGATTGCGGTGGGGCTTGAGTCTGAATGGGATGGTCTTCAGAGGATCAGTGTGGGCTGAATGGCCTCTTTCTACGCTGTAGGAATCCTATGAAGTCATGGAGCACAATGCATGTTTTGCCCTCATGAGGAAGACCATTTTGTGAGATCATAGTGACCAATGACATTTGTGAAGTTGCTGAGAGATTTGTGGGACCTGCCTTGATATTTTCTGCCATTTAATGTGTAGTTTATGGAGTGTTTGATCATAGTTTTCTTGTTAACTCATGTTTACCTCATGTTAAATTTAGATCTTAGGGGATGTGATAGTATCTACTATTTGTTTATTTTTCGATAGTAAAAGCTTCTCCGTTTGTTTAAAACTGTGGAATCTTGTGGTTTTCTTCTCTTCATGAATCCCTGGGAATTCAAATATAATTTGTTTTACAAAAAATGTTACTGGCCCCTAATCCAATCGCAACAAAATTTCAAAACTTATTTAAATCAACCATTTTGCCATCAATCTCTGGAGTTCCTCAGCCAGTACCTTTGTCTTGTTACTTAATTTTCTACCACTGAAAGTCTCCTCAAGAGATATATTTTCTATTATGCTTGCATTTACTTTTCCTACCTGGTCTTGTATTGTTCTGCCTTACCCCTTTAACTGTGAGAAAGACGTAAGGTTCTTGTTGGTATTTTGGCTGTTTTCATAAGCATATTTATAATGCATTAATTTTAAATTAATGTTTAAAATTCAGTTTTAGTGTTATATGTCTAGTGACTTTGCTGTGATGTTTGCTGAATTTGCTTCCCCCATATATAATTCTGCAATCCAATTATCAGCAGACACTCTGAAATTTAGAAGTTTCAGTGAAGCTTAATTTACATATGATAGAGAAATTTGGTACATCTCTAATCCCAGTTTTTGTGTTATTTTACTTTTTGCCTTGTTTATGTCACTGCTCCCTTCGTCATACACTATATTTCAGCCAATTCAATGCAAGAATGGGCCATCTGCTCTTAGGCTGTTGTCTTGTTGCATTTGAGTCCAGGTCTATGACTGTGGACAGATGAATTAGTGCTTTTGACCACTCTGTTCTGAGTCCTTTCCTGAAAGAAGGCACTAGACTTTCACGTGGTGTTCCTGATTATGGTAGGGCCATGTTTGTGATCACACTTTTTTTTGGAGACTTGTGAGAATCACAAAGAGTCAAGATAACCAACTTGGATGGTGAGAAACTGATCTCCTTTCTGAACATTCTTCAGACAGGAGAATCGACATCCTCATTTGAGGGGAGATGGTGGTGTCGTGGTAATGTCACTGGGCTGTGAATCCAGTCAGCCCAATTTATACTCTGAGGATATGGTTTCAAATTTCACTAAAGCTGCTGGTGGAATCTGAATTCACTCAATCTACCTGGAAAACTAAGCTTATTACAAATAATGCTGACCATGACTTACCATCAATTGTCATTAAAAAAAACCCATCAAGTTGACTGATTTTCTAGAAGAAATTAAATCTACAGGTAATTCTTCTATAACACAATGGTTATGTTCTTGTGTAACCTCGTGTTATAGAAAAATTGTGCTTTAGAAACAGTGCTTAAAGTGTTGGCGATGTAATCATGTTAAAGCCAACACGTTTTAAAAGTTTGCGTTTTAGAAACAATGTTCCCAATTCGTCAAACACATTATAGCAAATTTGTGTTAATGAAACGTGCATTGTAGCAGAACAACTTGCATTGTCCTCAACTGATCTAGCCTATATGTGACTCCACATCCTCAAAAACTTTGTAAACTCTTAACTGCACTCTGAACTGACCTAGCAAGCCCCTCAGTTCAAGGGTAGTTAGGGAAAGTCAATTAACACTGGCTTTGCCAGTGACACACACATATAATTGCAATTTTGGGAATCAATGTCTAAGATCAATGCCTGAACTGAACAAAACAACAAGTTGTTTTATAAACCTGCTTGAAATATGTTTTATTCATAACTAGTTCCTATACTTTGTCAAGTCTCATTTTCTATTTTCATAATTTACATCTTCAATTTATACAGATTTATTCCTATTTCCATTTACTTTGCTATTTGTTCTGCCTTGTTGTTCACTTCTCTATATTTATTTTCCATATGCTCCCATGTTCTATTTTTTAGCAATAACCATAGTAGTCTTTGATTACTTATTCACCCAATCAATTCTTCAGCATTTTTTAATGGACCAAGTCAAGTTCCTGAAAAGGCCAGATTAACTTGACAAACTTCAGTGAATATCTTTTATCTTCGCTTCTGTCACCTAAGAGGTTATTTACCTCACTGCAGGGCTGATGTCATTCTGAATATTTTATGTAATGATTAAATGAGCAGGACCGATTAAGTGAATCTGCATTTGTTAATGCATTTGTGGAAACTTTTGGAGAAGAGATATTAAGCATAATTGTTAAACATTATTTATAACATTTTGTGTTCAGTGATACCATATTTTTGATCAACTGTTCAGATGAGTCACCACACACTTGTGGAGCAGGTGAGGTTTGAACCTGGGCTTTTCCCTAAAGGAAGGGATGCTACCATTGTATCACACAGCTCCTATGGTTAGTAATATACTTGCATAAAGATAGCTCCATAGAAAGCAATTTAGCAATTAATTCTTACTCACTGGTTTCCTCCAGCGATAAATGATTGAGTCAGACACAAGATCATTGGACTCTTGTAGCTAGAACAATTTTAACAAAGTATCTGATATCAGTCATTATTGGCAATAACAAAAGAAAATTGCTTTGAGGCTAAAAACTGCTTGCAATTAAAATGCTAAAATGCTCCAAATGAGACTGAGCTTTGTGGAATTTGATCTCTGTCCAAGCCAAAAATAGAGCAAATTTCAAACCAAAAATAAGATAGCAATTCAAAAACTTCTGGTTAACCATGCTTGGGATTGGTGACAAGATATTTTCATAGCAATGTGGAAAGAACAGCTTCATTAGAATGGGTTGGAAGTCTGTGCTATTTCCAACAGGAGGAAGAAATTAAATTGGATGAGAGTACATTAGCCACTTCCAAATTCTTTAAAGTAGATAAACATTATGAAACCACCCAAGGATAAAATTTAATCTAAACAAATAGAAAATGAAAGGACATCTGTAATATATCTATAACTGCAAATACACAACACATAATTAAGTTTAATGAAATGTCGGTGTTTGATTTTGAAACCACAATTTTCAAAAAATGGCAAAGGTGAATTGTACTTGTGCGATTAAAAATAATATAAAGGTGCCCAGGAGGGATGGGGTATTGATCATATTTCTAGATGAAAATATGATGACAATAATATATTGTTTTTTCTACTGTTCATCTCCTAAATGTAGTACACTACTATTCACTTTAAACGTTCTAATGACATTTTAACAGAATCAGTAGATCTGAGATAAACCATACACAATTCCAAAGGGGAAATCTTCAAGAAAATAGACATAAAGTTTGAAAGAAAAATAAATCCTAAAGTGTTTGCATGTCATTACTAATTTAATATTTTGAATTATTTTATTCCTTTGTTCTATTTTAGTTAATAAATATGGAGGTTTGAGGCTGTTGGCAGCAAGAAGCATAAAAATATCCAAGTTTCTACTGTCAGATCTTACCTGGCTTTGGCTGTTGTGATTTAGAGATTATGCTATTGCAAAAGAGGATGAGAATATTGGACATCGCAACTCAGGTTGTTTGTTTACAGTTTATTTATGTCTACGGGACTTATAAAAATAAACAGTCATTTGGTCAAACAGAACTTGAGCATTGCTGAAAAAGGTCACATTTTGTTGAAGCTTTTTATCTTGTACTCATCAGGACAATTCTCAAGAATAGCAGTAGAAAGATAAACTGTATGAGAACAGAATGCTGTTGGTTTGTCGACGTGTTGCCTTGGAGAATGCACTAGTTAGATGAAGATTGGCAGTAAAGTTGGAGGAAGAAATTCAGCCCAATAACCTTCCGTCAGAACTGAAGAAAGGTGGAAATGTGATACTTTTGCTCTGGTAGAAGGCTAGAGAGATTTAATAATAAGATATCATGGTGAAATGTTAAGCCAATTCCCTGTCAGGGAATTATTTCAAAGAGGAACACAGGAAGAACTGGTGTTCCCTGGTCTCCTGGCCAATATTCATCCTTCAATCAATGTCACTAAAACAAAAATATGATTATGTTACTTGTGGAAGATTGCTGTGCCCAAATCAATTTGAATTATTGAATTGAATTTGGTTTATTGCCATGTACAGACATGAGTATGGTAAGATCACCATTTATGGTGCCATCTTAGATACAATAGTACCTAGGTATAGAACCTTGGTACAAAGCAAATAAAATTAAGAAAACAAAGTTAAAAATTTAAACATTACAGTCCTCCTTGTAAAAGATAGAAAAACAAAGAAACATCACATGCCCATGCTCATGTCCATGTTGGGGTCTCACTCCTCACGAGGGCTCAATCTCCCCTATTCCAGGCTCAGCCTTGCCCCCACCAGTACTTTGGGCTGCCTTGCAGCCTTTACCTGCTCCTGCCGGCTGCATCGGCTGTCTGCTCCTGCTCTCACCATCGGCTGTCTAATACTGACTCCCACTCAAGTGCAGCTGTCTGCTCTCATCGCCGGCCCCCTCGGACTGCAAGTTCCTGCTCTCACTGCTGGTTATGATGACAGCTATCAATGCTGGGGCCCTCTCTCGCTGCCATGTTGGGCTTGCTCTCCTTGTGCTGGCTCAATCTCCACCGTGCTGCACAAACTCACATTTCACATAATTAAACAAAGAAAAAAAAGTAGTGAAAGAAGAAAAAAAAGTGAAAGAAACAAATAAAAGCAGATGAGCACCAAGCAGGAGCCAGCACACTATGTGAACATTTTTTACATTGAACATTGGCTGCCATATTTCCCACAGTACAATGGTGACTACACTTTAAAGCACTATGTTGGTTTTAAAGCGCTTTGAGACATTTAAAGTTTATGAAAAGTACTATATAAATGATATATAAATATTTCTCATACCTTTGGGGTTGATTTTCCATTTTCACACAGCTCCTCTAGAGGTCCTGTGGATTTTACACTGAAGCCATAGTGATTGGTGAGAAAATGCTGATGGAATTTTTATGGTATTCTTTGCGATCTCCCTCCCCACAGACAGACAGGGATGAATGGACTTTTCAACAGTAAAGGTAGAATTTTTTTTAGCAAATTACCAAGATAAACTAATGAGTTGCTTATTATTTAGACTCTGAGGGTAAACAATTTCTGTCTAACATATTATTCATCTCTTGTCATTTAAAAAAAAAGCCAAAGATTACTGATTGGTGAAGGTTTGAACTGAAAATTAGGATAATTTGAGTTTAAGTTTTGCCAACTTTTGTTGAAATTACAGCAGCATAACTGAAAAAATCCAGTGGCATCATGTAGGCACTTACCTAAACAGCTTTGTGGTGCCATTTGTGCTTCCTTTTCTTAACCAATGCACTTGCCCATAAGAGATAAATTCATTCTAAACTATGAAATATTAGCTAAAGCTCAGCAAGAGTCTAATGTCTACTCTTCATTCTAAAAAAAGAGTGCGTATAAACAGAGAAAAGATAAGAACAATATCAGAAGAGGCAATACAAATAGCAAGGCCAAATTTAATCCTATGGCGGTGTGATAACATCACAAAATTCCTCCATGACTGTTTTGCTACAACTGTTTTGAATAAAATGCTGATATGCAGATTAATTTTAGTTCAATCAATGTGGATGGAAAACCCAGATCTTGTTTTAGCAGGACACTCAAAATATATATGAAGAATATACTTTCCTGTAGAAAAGAGAAGACAGAATGCTGATTTGATAGGGATCTTTAAATCTTGTAGGGCTGGCATAAAAAAGTGTCTTCTACTTTTATGCAGAGGGAAAGATGAAAACTAAGATCTATAAAGATAAAATAGACAGTAATGGATTGAAGAAGAATTTCAGGGGTAGTATATTTGTTTAGAGAATGCTGACAATATGGAACTTGTACCACTTGATGTCTTTGAGATGCATTTCATAGAAATTAGCTAGGTAGATGAGTGAGAAAAGAATAGTAGGATAAATTGATAAGATCAGATGAAGTAGGCAAGGTGGAAGATTGTGTAGGAAATAAGCACTGTCAAAGATCTGTTTAGCCAAATGTTCTGTTTGAACTCTATAAAATTCTGTGTAATATCTATTCCATTTGCACTGCAGCTCTCGGTGTTTTAGGAACACAAGAAATAGAAGCAGAAATAAGCTTTCAACCTCTCAATGTTGCACCACTATTCAATAAAACCATGGCTGATCTAACTATATTTGAGCTCTATTTTTCTGTCTGCTCCCACTGCCACTAAAAACCTTGATTTCTGTTATGGCAAGAGAAAGACATTCATTCTCCCCATCTTTGCTATGTGAGCAGAGTTGTCAAATTTTGAATAATCGATTGTAAATTTCTTAGATCCCTGCTTGTGAAGTCAATTTTAAAAAAATAATTCTCACAGCAAACTCTGTCTTAGATTCAAATCAATTTTATTATTTCTTCACTGTCATACCTGAGGTGGTATTTGTGACTTCGTATGTACACAGACAGGTTAAAAACACACACATAGACACACTGACACAAACCCACACAGTCATGGGAGCAGAAGCAGACCATTCAGTCCATTGTGTCTGCTCTTTCTTTCAATGACACATACGCGCGTGCGCATGCACACACTCATGAAACAGGAAAAAAAAGTTTTATAGCATTGAATAATACACCCAAAAATGTGAATATTAATGACATGACTGTCAGAGTCCAGAAAGTTTGTGTCCAGTGAGAATTATTTTCCGTAGCATCTCAGATTCAGGCTCAAGGTCATTGAAAGTAGGAATTCCTTTTAAAATTGACAAAGGCAAAGCAATATGCGATTAATGTACAGAGACCTGGACAACTTTTCAAGCAATTACATGGATCTTCCTGAGGAACAGGCTTTGAGGATGTTTACTTAAGACAGGCCTGTTGTTGGCCTGAAGTCTGGCTGTGGTGTTACTAGCTGGTTAGATTTTGAGCTGATTATCTTAAATCCAGAAATAATGTCGCATTTACTTTTCAAAGATGAGGTGGTCACATGATGACCCCATTTAGGAGTCAGTTCCAATTTAACAATTAGTTTCTATCTCTCTTGTTGACAGTCCATTGATCACATTAGGAGATAGATAGTGCTATTAACACCATTACAAGCATAACAACGTTCAATGACTCTTATTTTGTTACCACTTGCTGGATACCATCTACTGATTGTTCCACTGTATTTTTGACTGCAATGTCTACACAATGAAAGGTGACAGCCAAAAGGATGGCATCTCTGCCTTGATCTTGTAATCAAGTGTTGGAAGTTTCCACAATTGTAGTCATCTTGCAACAAGTAATCAAATTTTGTGGCCACTAACATTGCTTTTTAAATTGGCAAGGAAGTTAAGTTTGATTTAAATTAAGAATGCTGGACAAACACAGCAGAGGTCATAGCATCTGTGAGAGAAAGCAGTTAACATTTCAAGTCTAGTATTCTTTCATCAGATCAGATTTCTGTCCGATCGGCTCTTTCTCCAGCACTGTCTGTTTATGTTTTGGATTTCCAGCATACACAGTTCTTTGAGTTTATTTGTTTTAAACAGTTTTGTTTAATCTCTTATATGTCTTACCATCATGTAAGCTATTACGAGGGAGCATAGCTTTAAATTAAGGGTAGGTATAGGACAGATGTTAGGGGTAGATTCTTTACTCAGGGAGTCGTGAGTTCATGGAATGCCCTGCCAGTAGCAGTGGTGTACTCTCCTTCTTTATGGGCATTTAAACGGGCATTGGAAAGCCATATGGAGGATAGTGGGCTAGTGTAGGTCAGGTGGGCTTGGATCGGCGCAACATCGAGGGCCAAAGGGCCTGTACTGCGCTGTATTTTTTCAATGTTTCTATGTTTCTATGTTTCTATCATGTCTTTGTCTATCAAACATTCATCTAACCCTGTCATGAATAATTTAATGAGCAGTCTCCACTGCTTTGTAGGGAAGAGAATTTCACAGACTGACAACCTACTGAAAGAAAAACAAATGATCCTTAAAAAGAAGTCTCTTATTCTTAAACAGTGCCCTTTAATCCCCATCTCTCTCACAAGAAGAAATATCTTCCCAGTATCGACTATTTCAAGTCCCCTCAAGATCTGGTGTGTCTCAATAAAGTAATCTCTTATTCTTCAAAACTTCAAAAGGTGTAGGTCCAAACTGTTCAACCTTTCTTTAGATGAAAAGCCCTTTACCTCAGGAATGAGTGAAGTGAACTTTTTCTGCTTCTAAGGAAACTATATATTTTCTCAAATGAAACTAAAATTGTACACAGTACTCCAGAAGATCCTGTACAGAAGCAGTAAAAACTTGCTGCTTAGATATTTCATTCCCTTGCGATGAATATCAACATTCAATTTAACGTCCTACTCACGTGTGGCACCCGCATACTAAGTTCATTTGATTCACATATCCAGATACTAAGATCAGTTTGTACCACTGAGTTTTGCAATCATTCTCCATTTAAATGGTATACTGTTTTACAGTATTTCTGCAAAGTACACAAATTCACATTTTCCCACAGTAAAATCCATATGTCAAACTCATGCCTATTTGCTTAAACTATCTATATTCATTTGTGGACTCTTCACTTTCTCTTGACAATGTACTTTTAGTTTCAAGAAATGTAATCATGATACATTTGGTTCCCTCATCGTTGTTTTTACCTCGTTGATTTTAACCCTACTGCGAATCCTCTTGCAAGGATGCCTGCCTTGAAGAAGTTTTCCTCCTCTCTCTACAAGAATCTCAGGGAGTCCCTCTCCGACTGCAACTCCCAGGTCTATGCTACTTTCTCCCTACCCCCACCCTCCCCTAACTTATTTCTCCACGCTTCAGGCTCACTGCCTTTATTCCTGATGAAGGGCTTTTGCCCAAAACGTCGATTTCGAAGCTCCTTGGATGCTGCCTGAACTGCTGTGCTCTTCCAGCACCACTAATCCAGATACAAAACATTCGTTCAATGTTTCTACAGTTAACCTTATTTTCCAATTTTAATTTCCCAGACTCACTCACTAGAGGACCAACACTCAGTTTAGTTATTTTTTTCCTTTCTAAATACTTGTAGAAACTCTTTTCATATTTACAGCTAGCTTTATATCATACTCTAATTTCAACATTTTTATTAATTCTTTCATCATTCTTTGTGGTTTCAAAATCGAACAAACTTCTGATCTGTCACCAGTCATTACAGATTTACAGTGCACATTTCATTTTGGTGCTACTGTTAACTTCCTTAATTACCCACAGATGATGCATACTTCTCAAACAGCCTTCCTTTCTCACAGAGATAAATATTTGTTGAGAGTTTATACATTATTTATAAAAATAATTATTGGTTTATCTCTAATGTTTTACTTTTTGACTTATTTTTTTCTTTTCAGTTAAGCCAAGCTTGCCTTTGTGCCCTTATAATTACCATTTTCAAATTTATAACACCAGTTTTGGGCCCATACTTCTGACCTTCAATTGAATTTGACATTTATATTATTTTGAAACTTTATTGCTGGAACAGCACAGCAGGTCAGGCAGCATCCAGGGAACAGGAGATTCGACGTTTCGGGCACAGGCCCTTCTTCGGCCTGTGCCCGAAACGTCGAATCTCCTGTTCCCTGGATGCTGCCTGACCTGCTGTGCTGTTCCAGCAATAAAGTTTCAACTTTGATCTCCAGCATCTGCAGACCTCACTTTCTCCTCCATTTATATTATTTTGCCCTACATTTAGACTTAATTTCTCTAGTGCCTTACAGAGCAAGGATACTGCCCAGTTGTAATCTCCTTTTGAATGTTCTTTTTAATTTACTTTGCTAGGTCTTCTTTTTCTATTTGCTGCTGTCAATTCTACTACCACCTTGGCAGAGCATAAGTCAAGAAACATAATTTTTTCTCTGTCATGATGTCCTGCAGGTTCAATATTCCTGATGAAGGGCTTATGCCCAAAATATCGACTCTCCTGCTCCACGGATGCTGTCTGACCTGTTGTGCTTTTCCAGCGCCACACTTTTCAACTAATCCTCTGTATTACCTATTGATGGCAATATTTCTCCAAGCAGTGACCAAGATATTATATAGACAATGCTGTAGAAGGCTGTTGTCTTTCAAGTCTCATTGCCATTGATGTGGTTGGTTCTACTATGGATATTTACAGTCACAACATAATGACATTGTTGGTTGTGATGGATGCCTAGATAGTGTGGACCAACCAGAAGAGTGATGCTCCTGGTCAATTCTTGTGTGTATAATTTGTGCATTATGATGTAGTAATGTAATAATACAAAGACACTTGCAAGATTATGATGCTACATATCCTTCCATTATTACCTTATTGTTAAATAAACCATATGTTTCTGCACTCTGTTTCATCTTGTGAGTTCATAACTTGAAGCATTTCAAATCATAATCCATCCTGAGGTCAAGAGAAAAGAACATTTATTCCACAAGATTTCATTTACAATGAAGTAGTTAATTTGCAGAACTTGTAAATGCAATGTTTTATTAAGGGAAATGTTACACAGTACACAGCAAATCTAAACATCAGTTTAATATTAATTTTTGAAATTTCATTTGTAAGTCTTATTAGAATCTAAATCTCATGCTAATTTCATCATTTAATAAGCTAAAAAGAGCGATCAGTTAAACTACTATCACTCAAGCTATAACATTGATCTTAAACATAGAAAATGTTGGGATAACCTTATTCATATGTGGTTGCAGCTTTGACTTAGTTCATAGTTTTACATTCACACAAGGTTAATTAGAGAACTGAGACCCCTCTGTGCTTTATGGATAATAATTTTCTACATTACCAGAACATTATGGTTTAATAATTTTGTACATTACAAGCATTGGAATTGGTCTCTCTTTGAAAATCGTGACTGGAGGGGGGGGAACGCATTTCTTGATGTATCAAAACAGCTTCTTCTCATGTCCTGAAAATTAATTCCACTCTTAATGTTTGTGATGAACATTGTAAAAGCAAGATTGTGGCCCTTGCTTCCAGCTTGCATGTTGAGCACGTTTTCAACAAGTTCCTGGGCTGATATGTGGCCAATAACATACACATTCAAAACAAGAGCCAATGGAATGGTGTAAAGAATATGGTCTGGGAGTAGAACAGTCAGAGAGAGCTAGCCATATTGAATTGGTGAACTGAATAGGTGGACAAAGAAACCTGCAGTGATATTGGAACACAAGAAGTCATGGAGGGTTAAGTCTACAGATAAGCTCAAGTCTAATTTAATCTACATAATACAGCAAGCTCAATGGACTAATTAGACTATAACTAAAAGTAAGCTAATTTGATAAAATAGAGTATACTTTAACTTGTATTTTTTACATTGTATATTGGATATTTTAATTATGATTATTGTTATAAGAATTAACCAGATGAGGTGATAAAGTTAAAATTATGTTGAAGTATTTAGATAATAAGAGACAAGTAATCTTACCTGTAAAGTTACATCCACACAAGGGAGAAAGCAGATTGTTGTACAGCTGGTGAGTGTTTATTTAAACTCTAAGCATATTTATCTTATTTGAGTCAATAAATGATAAAATAGAGGTATGGCAGCCATTTCAGTCCCTGTGGTATCCTGTCCCACGTGGGAACTCCAGGATGATTCTTGTATCTTGGACATCGCACATACAGGAAGTGTTTCATCTAGGAGCAGTTTGAATTCCAGGTTTGGAACTTGAGCAATGGCTCAGTGTTACCTCAGAGCACCCGCGAGGCTAAGAGCTATATGATTAGAAACAAGAAGAACTAGTCTGAAGAAGGATCACTGGATCTGAAATATTAACTCTTCACAGATGCTGCCTGACATGCTGAATTTCTCCAGCTATTTCTGTTTTTGTTCAGATTTCCAGCAATCGTGGTTCTTTGTTTTAGTTTAGCTGCATGAATAATATGATTCTAGAGGTTGTCACACTGCAATTTAAAGATGTAAAGCTAGCGAGAGAATGGATGACCACTTGACAGATAAAACAGGATGAAACAGGTCGGGCAGAAGTGTGCTGAGTGCATGCCATTCTGCAAATGTAATGATTACTGGTGAGGGTGTTGTGTCCTTGGGAATGCAGTGGCAGCACCATGGAAATTCAGTTGTACAGATTGGGAGAAAGGGTCAGAAGGAAGAAGATTGGAAAAGTTTCTATAGTTAATGGAATTGACAGATGTTTCTGGGGTTACAACGGTCATTCTGTGATCGTATGTTGCTTCCTGGTGCCAAAGTTCAAGCGATCACTTAATGGCCACAGAATAGACTGAGGGTGATGGGGATGAACAGAGGCCATATTTTTATTGGTGACAATGGTGAATGTAGAAAAAGGAATGAGGTTGTGGAGGCAGATATTAGGGCTCTGAAGTGGAGTAGCAAACAGGGCCTCCAATCTTGTGATTACTCCCAGTGCCACACTGTGTTGAATTCAGACGTAGAAAGATGAACGTATGGTTGGATACTTAGTGTGGAAAGGAGTGTTTTGGATTCCTAGGTCTTGGATCTGGTTCTGTGATAGATAGGACTTGTAAACTACAGACGGCTTGTATCTCAAAAGAGATGGGAGAATTATCTGTGCAGGTCAAGTTGTTAGTGCTGCTGGATGTTTAAATTAACCCAAGTGTTTGGAAACCAGGATGTAGAATTAGAAAGGATAAACATGACTCGTAAAAGACAAGTTACACTATAGAGTAAGAAACAGTAAGGTATCGAGTGGTGCCAGACTTAGGTGGAATGCAATAAGGTGCAAATTATTTTTATAGTACCATGTATGTAAATAGAGGGAGTGTGATAACTAATGCTGCTAGGCTGTAGGTTTGTATAGCTGTGCATGCGATTTCAAAATGATAATGGAGACCTGGGTCAAAGGGGACAGGATTGGGAACCAAGTATTCCTGTATGCAAGATGCTCAGCAAAGATCGTGAAGGAAAGAGGAGAATTGTCTGTATCAATTCAATACAGTAGGACAATGGTGGAAAGGCTAGATGCTGAGTAGGGGTGTTAGTCTAAGTTAAAAATTGAAACAAGTACCGTTACATGACTGGATGTTTCTTATAGGCTACCAAATATTGGGAAAGATATACAGCACCAAGTATACTGAGAAATTAAAGATGTGCAAAAAAGTTTTAATGTAATGATAATAGTAGACCTAGACTAACATAGGAGTTTCTTGAAGAAGGGCTCATGCCCGAAACGTCGATTCTCCTGCTCCTTGGATGCTGCCTGACCTGCTGTGCTTTTCCAGCAGCACATTTTCAGCTCTAGACTAATATGGACCTGAGGTTGAGAGGGCAAACAACTTCTGAAGTGTGTTCTGGCTCATTGAAGGAGGCACTGCTGATTCTGATTCTGGGATGGCTCAAGTGGATCAGTAAGTCAGTAAGGCAACAGTTTAAAAAGATAATTGTAGACTGGAAAGCAGAAAATGCAAGCATATTATTTAGGAAGGAAGAGCAAAGGATTCTGGAGAACAGCAAAGCTGTTAGACCGTGGGACCAGAAAACATAGGAACAGAAGTAAGCCATTCAACCCATCAAGTCTACTTCACCATTCAATGAGATTGTGGCTGATCTGATAATCCTCAATTCCATTTTTCTGCCTTTTCCCCTCAAACCTTAATTCTCTTATTGATTAAAAATCTGTCTATCTCTGCTTGAATATACTAAACAACCCCAACCTCAACAATTCTTCAGTAGAAAAGTTCACAAATGCACTATCTTCTGAGAGAAAAAAAATCCTTATCATCTGTCTTAAATGCTCAACATCTTATTCTGAGGTTGTGCTCTCTGTTCCTAGATTCTCCCACAAGGGGAACCAATCTGCATCTACGCTATTGATTGCCCAATGAATAAGGTGGTCCCTCATTCTTCTAAATTTTAATGATTACAGGCTGAACCTACTCAACCTCTCCTCATGAGACAGACTTTCCACTCCTGATGTCAGCCTGATGAATTTTCTCTGGAATGCCGCTAATGCCAGTATATCTTGTCTTAGATAAGGGACCCAAAACTGTTCATGGTATTCCAGTTATGATCCATTAGTAAGAAAAATTTTAGAGCCTTTTTTTATAAAAGATGTGAAAATTGGACATTTGGAAGGGGAATTGTAAAATTGGTTAAATTACCATGGATTTAAGAAAGAGAAATCATGTTTGATGAACTTGTTCCAGTGTTTTGAGGATATCATTTGTAGCATTGATAAGGAGGAGCTGGTGAATATGGTGCATTTGGATTTTTAGAAAGCTCATGATAACATCCCACACAGTTAGAGCACAGGGATACTAATACAGATCAAGAACAGATTAACAGACGGAAAATAAAGAGTAGGAACAAATGAGTCATTTTCAGGATGGCAGTCAGTTTACGTGTGGGCTATCACAAGTGTCAGCTAAGTCTTAACTGTTCATAATCCATATAAATGATTTGGATGGCGGAACCATTGGTAATATTTCCAAATTTGTTATTGATATTAATTGGATTGGAAATGCAAGTTGTGAGGAGGATACAGTGAGGCTTCAAGAGGAGTTGGACAGAATGAGTGAATTCACTAGAACATGGCAGATGGAATGAGTGTAAAGTTATTCACTCGAGTAGAAAAATCAGAAAGATATAATCATTTTTAAATGATGAAAGGTTGAGAAGTGTAGGTGTCCTAAGGGGCCAGGGGTGTCATTGTTCATGAGTCACTGAAAGTTAGCATGTTGGTACAGCCAGAAATTAGGAAGACAGATAACAAGTTGGTGTTCATTGCAAAGGGAGTTTGAATGCAGGAGTGAAGATATCTTCCTGCAATTATATAAAGCCTTCATGAAACTTTACCTGGAATGTTGTGGACACTTTTGCTCTCCTTATTTAGATAATATTATGTCCTTATTTACTTGATGTGAAAGTGCCAGTGTTGGACTGGAGTGGACAAAGTCAGAAGTCACAGGACACCAGGTTATAGTCCAACATGTTTATTTGAAATCACAGGCTTTTGGAGTGTAGACAGATGAAGTGAGAGAGAAGCACCCAGACACAGAATTTATAGGCGGAGAAATCAAGGGCAGAGAAATCAAAAGATCATACAAATGGCATGAGTGGAGTGTCAAAAAATAAGTCTCTGCAGACAGTGTGAGTAAAATGTCAACAGCTGAATAACAAGTGAAGAGATGACCTATAATCTCAGTAAATGAGGCAGAGGGATAATTCCAAAAAATTAAAAGTAAGGTGGTGCTGGAGACAAACAAAATGACTGGAATAATCTGATAGGTATAAGAGTCATGTGCCAAGAGTCAAATTAAAGTAATAAATAATCCAAAACTGTACAAACTAGTTAAGGTAGAGCGATCATAACAATTTATCAAGGTGATAGTGCCAAAACAGGACAGTAAGGAAGACTTTACAGATACAGAATAGTGTGGTGGGGTCACATGAGACCAAGATCACTGTTGAGGAGCATGGAACTTGTCTATCCTCTGACCAATGCTTTCAACCAGGTACATCAACGACATTTTCTACCTTTGGACTTATTGTGAGGAATCATTGAAATGATTACATAGCGATACCAGAGTCGAAGAGTGTGGTACTGGAAAAGCATAGCTGGTCCGGCAGCATCTGAGGAGCAGGAGAGTTGATGTTTCGAGCATAAGCTCTTCATCAGGAATGAAAAGCTTATGGCTGAAACATCGGCTCTCCTGCTCCTCGGATGCTGCCTGATCGACTGTGCTTTTCCAGTACCACACTCTTTGACTCTGATCTCCAGCATCTGCAGTCACATAGTGGTATCAACAAATTTTATCCCACCGTCAGACTTACCATGGCCTACTCTTCAGAATCTGTCTCATTCTCGGACACATGGTCTCCATCAAGGACAGATGCCTCAGTACCTTACTGTACTGCAAGCCCACGGATAACCTCACAATGCTGCACTTCTCTAGCTTCCACCCTAAACATACGAAGGAAGCCATCCCCTACAGACAAGTCCAGTGCGTATACAGGATCTGCTTAGATAAGGAGGAACTTGACGGACACGTTAAAATGTTGAAGGACACCCTCATAAGCATGAGATATCTTGCACAAATCATCGATTACCAGTTCTGACATGCCACAGTGAAAAACCTCGACAACCTCTCAGAAGACAGACAAAGGATACAACAGATAGAGTAACCTTCATTGTCCAGTACTTCCCAGGAGTTCTTCGTGGCCTTCAACCTGTCATTGATGATGACGAGCATCTCATCATGATCATCCCTACATCTCCACTTCTCGCCTTCAAACAACCAAAATTGGAGGTGTAGTGGACAGCGAAGAGGGTTACCTCAAACAGGATCTGGACCAGATGGGCCAATGGGCTGAGAAGTGGCAGATGGAGTTTAATTCAGATAAATGCAAGGTGCTTCTTTTTGGGAAAGCAAATCTTAGCAGGACTTATACACTTAGTGGTAAGGTCCTAGGGAGTGTTGCTGAACAAAGAGACCTTGGAGTACAGGTTCATAGCTCCTTGAAAGTGGAGTCGCAGGTAGATAGGATAGTGAAGAAGGCGTTTGGTATGCTTTCCTTTATTGGTCAGAGTATTGAGTACAGGAGTTGGGAGGTCATGTTGTGGCTGTACAGGACATTGGTTAGGACACTGTTGGAATATTGTGTGCAATTCTGGTCTCCTTCCTATCAGAAAGATGTTGTGAAACTTGAAAGGGTTCAGAAAAGATTTACAAGGATGTTGCCAGGATTGGGGCTCTTTTCCCTGGAGCGTCGGAGGCTGAGGGGTGACCTTATAGAGGTTTACAAAATTATGAGCGGCATGGATAGAATAAATAGACAAAGTCTTTTCCCTGGGGTTGGGGAGTCCAGAACCAGAGGGCATAGGTTTAGGGTGAGAGGGGAAAGATATAAAAGAGACCTAAGGGGCAACGTTTTCACGCAGAGGGTGGTACGTGTATGGAACGAGCTGCCAGAGGATGTGGTGGAGGCTGGTACAATTGCAACATTTAAGAGGCATTTGGATGGGTATATGAATAGGAAGGGTTTGGAGGGATATGGGCCGAGTGCTGGCAGATGGGACTAGATTGGGTTGGGATGTCTGGTCGGCATGGACAGGTTGGACCGAAGGGTCTGTTTTATGCTATACATCTTTATGACTATGGCTCTATGACTATATCCACCAAATCTTAAACAGACCATCATTCGCAGCAAACTGCCCAGCCGTCAGGGCAACATCGACCACAATACTACGCATTCCTGCCATGGCAACCTCTGCAAGACATGTCAGATCATCAACATAGATACTACCATCACACGTGGGAACACCACCCACCATGTATACAGTAGATACTCATGTGACTTGACCAATGTTGTGTATCTCATCCGCTGCAGGCAAGGATGCCCTGAGGCATTGTATATTGGCGAGACCATGCCGATGTTACAACAACAAATGAATGGACATCATGCAATAATCGCCAGTCAGGAATATTCCCTCCCAGTCAGGGAATGCTTCAGTTGTCAAAGACATTCAGCTTCTGATCTTCGGGAATGTGTCCTCCAAGATGGACTTCAAGATACAAAACAATACAGAATCGCTGAGTGGAAACTCATAGCCAGGTTCCGTACCCATGAAGACAGCCTCAACCATGACCTTGGGTTCATGTCACGCTACATGTAACCCCACCATACTGGTCTGTAACTGTAAAATCTTCATTACTGTCCTGTTTTGACACCATCATTTTGATAAATTGTTATGATCGCTCTTCCATAATTAGTTTGTACAGTTTTGGATTGCTTATTACTTTGGTTAGACTCTTGGCATGTGACTCTTATACCTATCATGTTATTCCAGTCATTTGGTTTGTCTCCAGCACTTATTATTATCTCTTGCCTCATTTAATCAGATTGTAGGTCATCCCTTCGTTTGTTATTCAGCTGTTGACACTTTACTCACACGGTCTGACACTTTTGATTACCTACAGAGGCTTAGTACTTGATACTCAAATGACACCATTTGTATGACCTTTTTGGTCTATCTGCCCTTGGTCTCTCAGCCTATAAATTCTGTTCTATGTACTTCTCTCTCACTTCACCTGATGAAGGGGCTGTGCTCTGAAAGCTTGTGATTTCAAATAAACCTGTTGGACTATAAAAGCAAATTACTGCGGATGCTGGAATCTGAAACCAAAAGAGAAAATGCTGGAAAATCTCAGATCCTTTGTCAAAGCTGTGATAAAGGGTCAGTTGGACTTGAAACATCAGTTCTTTTCTCTCCTTACAGATGCTGCCAGACCTGCTGAGATTTTCCAGCATCTTCTCTTTCTGTTGGACTATAACCTGGTGTCGTGTGACTCCTTAGTTACTTGCCATAGAGAAACATGCAGTGGATGTTTATCACATTAATCCTTGGGATGGTGGGATTGTCTTATGAGGAGAGATTGAAGAGACTTAGTTTGTACACCCCAGAGTTCAGAAAAATTAAGGATCACGTCATTAAAATTTTTAAAATTCTTGGGAGCATGACAGGATGAATTTAGATAAGAAACTTTTCCTGACTGGTGAGTCCAGATTTAACACTGAAATGACAAAAATATTTTTCACTCAGAGGGTGGTGAATGTTTGGAATTCTCTACCCCAAAGATTTCTGGAAATTTTATCATTTAATGTTCAAGGTAGAAATTGATAGATTGCTGAAGATTAATGGCAGCGAGAGCTATGGAGAGAGTGCAAGAGAGTAATATTAAGATAGGTGATGGAATTAAATGATGGAGTCTTGATAGGTTGAATGGCCTACGTCTCTTCCTATGTTTCTACGAACTGAGGCCCTGGAGGTGAGGTTAATTGCATATGGCCCTTACTTGTTCTTTTAGTAAGGACCAATCTCATTGTGATAATTCAAAGTCTGCCATTCTGCAGATGAAGTTCATCATATGGAACTTGTTACGTACTTCCTGTGCTTCCCATTCCTAGATCAGAGAATGTCTGCTGATAGATCTCACTCAGAAATATTGCTCTGTATGGGGCACCAAAAGGAAGGTGGGTATTTGATGGGTTGAACAGATAATCATGGAGTGGGTAATTAAGGTGCCGCTCATATAGTTTCAAGAAGCTTGTGTGTTTTCATCAGGCAGCAGATGTGCGGGGATATTCGCAAAGGCAGAAAGTCAGGGAACAGGTGTTGACTGGAGTATTCCAGTTATGATCAAATTGTTGCATTCAATGACCTTTGCCAGATAGAGGCACAGGAGTAATGGCAGGAGCTAAAAGCATGCGATAAGGATAGAATTGTGTGATGTCATGGAGTAATAGCATTTAACTGGTGAAGAAGTCATTGAGCTGAAAACTCACCTCAGGGTCAAACGGGATGATTTTTAAAACAGAATTGTGTCAGCAGTAGATCTCAGCTATTTATGCTCCATACCAATCATTCAGCTGAGGGAGCTGAGCACAATGTGTCTTATGTTTGGTGACAATACAAGAGCAGGTGAGAATAGAACAAACTTGGAGGATGAGAGGTAAAAAAGAGTATACAGATCAATTAGATGATTAGATAAGAATGTGACAGATGGAATATAATATGAGGAATGAAATATAAAATTAAGAGTTTTTGATAACAAGAAGAGAAAAATCAGAATGTTTTCTAAACGTTGAAGGATTATTTAATGTTAATATGCTGTTGATATATCTTTGTATATGAATCACTGAAAGTTAAAATGCAGCATCAATAAGCAATTTGGAAGACATATGGTATGTTGGATTTGATTACAAGAGGACTGCAATGTAAGATCAAGGAATTGTACAATATAGGATTAAAAGAATTGCTGCAATTCTACAGCACTTTAGTGAGACGACACCTATAGCACCGTGTACAGATTTTGTCTCCTCACTTTTCTTTATTCTTTCATGGGATCCAGACATTGCAGTAGTCTAGTTCAGCTTTAAATACGGCCAGAATTGGGAAACAATTAATGGCTAAGTAGTGAAGTTGATGGCATGGGCTGAAAAACAAAAAATTTGTTTTGCCAATGTTTAGTTGGGATTTAAAGTTTGTCTCATGTGGGACTAGGTGTCAGGCTCAGAGTGGAAGTGGTAGGCAGGTGATGGTGAGGTATAGCTGGATGTAATCAGATGTGAAAGCTGACAGCATGTCTTCAGATGATTTCACTGCAGGGCAGCATGTGATGAGAAGAAGAGGATGGCCAAGGATGGACCAGAGATGAGGAATGAAAAGGGAAACTATTGGAGCAGGTTCTGTGTCCATGACAGGATAGGGAGGAGTTGAACCAGGCAAGGGCAGTCTCATTCAGCTGGACAACAAAGGAGAGATTTTGGAAGGAGCTGATATGCAAAAAACACAGACAGATCGGGATGAATGATGGGGATAGTTTACCACAGGCAAATTTTAGAGGGTGTCATTTGTATTTTTCCTCTGATGAATATGGACAGAATACTAATGCAGATACCATCTGGTTCATTACTAAGCTGAACATTTCTCATAGTTCATCTTAACATATGACACTGACTGAAAGTTCACTAAGTAAATCCATGTAACTCTCTTGAGTTGGTAAAACAAGAAGGGGTGCAAGATGCTATTCAAATCTCAATTAAGTTTTCTCTGCCACTAAGCAAAAGTTATGCACTTTATTAGAAGCAATTATCCACCACATGGTGAAGGCAGACAGGTGTCCTGTTTTCCTGCTTACTGCAGCCATCATCACCAACCTACTTTGATGATGGTTCATGAAGATAAAGGAAATCAGATTCAAGTGTTAGCACCACACTACCTGCAAAATAACCACTTTACTATAGAAACGATCCTGATTTTGTAAAATGAGTCACAGGAAATTCAGAGCTCATTTATATTTCACCTGATGTTTGTTTCCACTGGTTTCATTGAAACCAAGAATGAAGACAGATTTAAAGTATATTACCCAGTCATGATTATCCATTTTACATTATCAAATGATGCCAAAATCTATTCCATAGGGAGGAGAATTGATTGAATTCACTTGTGTACTAAATTGCTTTCCCAGGGCCTTTGTTGACCTTTCATACTTGGCAAAGTGCATTTTGTAAACAAGCTCGTTGTTACAAACTGAAACAAATACATTCAGTAAGTACAGAGGTTGGGTGTTCTGCCTGACAAATTGAAGTCGAATAGTTAAGGATTGTACACAGGTTCGTGATAATGATGGCAAGATATTTATTTTTGCAGGCAAAAATCACAGCAAACACTTGTCTCTGTGGATGTTGGCATGATCTTTAGTGACTAAGAGAGAAACTTGTGAACAGTAACAGCTTGAGGAGTTGGGCTATAGGAACCCGTGGCTTGGAGGGCCTTGGGTTTAAGCAGACACCTATTATCTGCATCTTTCTACAGAGCATTATAGAATCTCTACAGTGCAGATAGAGGTCATTTAGCCAATTGAGTCTGCATCAACCCTCTGAAGAGTATCCCACCAAGACCCAATCCTCAACTCTATCCTATTTCCATGACCCCACACTTACCATGACTAATTGACCTAACCTGCGCATTTGTGGACACCACATTTAGCATGGCTAATCCACCTAAGTTACACATCTTTGGATTGTGGGAGGAAACTGAAAAACTGGACAGAAATCCATGCAGACATGGGGAGAACATACAAATTCCACATAGACAGTCACCCAAGGCTGGAATTGTAACTGGGTCTTTGACAGTGCGAGTCAGCTGTCCTAACCATTGTGCCAGCTTGCTGCCCAGGACTTTGCAACTGTTTGCTTAAAACTTGCAGTTTATTTTCATGATTGTTGTGTACCAGCTGTCCCTGTCAGTAGCCTCCTGCTCCTACACTTAGTGTTCAACATCAAACTAGACATTTGGAATTCACCTGGATTATGGAACGTTTACAAACTGCACCTTAATCTGGTTTATTTGAGCATAGTTCACCATAACACACTGCTCTGGGCAGTCTGAAATTCTGCCTGTGTCACACATGCCCTGTCTATGCAATGAGCATTACTTTCAACGCTGGACAGATTAAATCTGTTGAGGACTTCGCTGTTTATGATGTTTGTGATGGATCAGAGATGTCATTGACAGAAGTTTTCCAGAATTCATATTTGTTTTCTGTCCAGAAGTCATGATTGTGAACTGTTTATAACAGTCTGGACCCTTGAGTGTTGGTGGAGATTTCTAGTGAATGGTTTCTCAATTTGAAAGGTGGCCAAAGGACTGTTGACTTTGGACAGTCAATTGTATTTGTCCTTGTTAGCATTTTAGACAATACTCATCAACCAGGTAAACCAATCATTATTTTGTTTTTCAACAGATACGGATATTCTTGACAAGGCCAGCACTTAGGTATTACTCCTTAATTGCCTTGAAACTGAATAGTAAGTTAAGGTCATTTCATAAGAGCATATGAATATAAGGATTAGGAGCAGGAGTAAGTATTTCAGCCATTCAATGCAATCTTTGTTGATCTCATCTTGGCCTCAATTAATTTTCCCACCTGGTCCCCATAACTCATTAACACATTTCTCATTATAAATCTGTCTATCGCCTCCTAATATTTTTTTCAGTGCCCTGGCATCCACTGCACTCTGGGGTAGCAAATTCCACAGATTCACGATCCTTTGAGAGAAATAATTCCTCCTCATCTCTACCTTAAATTTGCCATCCCTTAGCCTGAAACAATGACTTCTCATTCTAGATTGTCTCACAAGGGGGTAGTTAAGAGACAGAGGGTAGTTATGAGCCACATTCCTCTGGCTCTGGGGTCTCATGTAAGTTAGACCAGATAAGGATGATAGATTTTGTTCCCTAAAGGATTTTTATGACAATTGTTGATAAGTTTATACTCCTTGCTGACACAAAATCTTAAAGTGTCTCCAGATCATTTGTGTGGACCTCTGAGTTACTAGTCTAGTGACACGCCCATTACACCACAATTTCCTCTGAATCAGTTCCACTGCACTGACATCAACGCTGACTTCTGTTGGACTCTAATTTGCTGTGCAGCCCTTCTCTTTCCTTTAGGCTACTAGCTAGGGAGAGGGCATTTGCTGCCTGAGAAAGAAACAGCTTACAATGAGCTGCATTAACTCCTCATGTTTCACAGAAGAGTGTAATCATTAGCTCTATAACAAGGTTTTGTGGAGATTGAAGAGGCAGCTATTTGTTTAGAAATAGATATGTATGCCTCGCAACATTATGGCTTCGACTGCTGAAGCATCAAATTGAAGAAAATAAATAAAAGGTCCAACAGAGACTCTTACTGGAGATGGCAGTTTTATTCTTCTTGATCTCACCTTCTGGTCTTCACATTGTTGATGGTCATGAACCTTGGAGGGCACTCACATTCAGTTAGCGACAGGGCTTCGTACATGTAAGTTGGCCTGTGGTAAAATAGTGGGCAGGTGCTCATCTTATGATTTTACATCCATTGCTGTCTATTCATTCCACAAGAGTACTCTAATGGCTTCACATTTTCATGGTAATTGGTAATGTCATGCTTTCCCAGCACTAGCTGAAGCAATAAAAGCATTAAAACATCTCCAAGATGGTGGTCGAGTCAGACTCCTGAGCCAGCGTTTGTCCATTTCTTTTCTTTTTCTCTCACTCTTTTTGTGTTTTCTCTTCTTTTTCTTTTTAACCTCCCATCCTCAGGCAGGGAACCTCCTGATGTCAGTGTGGACCGGCACGGTCAAACTCAGAAGGACTGTTATTCTGAACTCTTAGTTCTCTGTTTTTCTAATTTATTGCTGAACTTTTTAGTTCCTTCTTTTTATTATTTTCTTGCTAAGAATTTGCACTTCAGAATCTGTACTTGGGTACCTGGGTACCCAGGAAGGTGCTGTAAGTGGTGACCTATGAACTTTTCACTGTCATCATGTGAGTAAATGTGACAATAATGCTGACATTGGACCATCTCCAGCAAACATTCACAAAGATTGATGCAGAGCAACCCTGCTATCTTGCTTGTACTTATCATTGTGAAAGAATGTAGGAAAAGCAGTCATATAATGTTCCCATGGGGAGGCGCTAGTGTGTTCAACACAACAGCAATTCTCAGGAATCACATTGAAGACAATGACATATGATAGATCTTCAATTGCATTATGTCCAAGTGTATTCTTGTTACTGTTTGGATTAGTTAGCAAGTGACAGAAGTGGTACGTTTGACAGTTCAATAGCAAGTAAAATGTAAGTCAAGGTTCCTTTCCTTTGGTCATGGTGGAAATGTTGAGAGAGAGGGTTAATATAATGGGTGGATGTAGTGACATGATGAGATCCTCTTAATGTGAGCTTGATGAATAGCTTTAGCTAGGTGACAAAAGTGTTTCAGTATCTATGTTCTCAGATTACAGTTATAACAATTCCTTGTTATTTTGTGATCCTTCTCTGGGTGACCTATTCTGATTCCTGTTGTACCATGTCTTGGTACATTGTGCTGCAACAACCAAAAATTTGTTATAGCCATAGAATAGAACCTATAATTAATAGTGGCATTTGAATCCTTGCTTCATAATGATGTCAATACTGTTATTGATGGCTCCAATAAAATACTTGCACCTCACTGAGCTAGGCTGTTGAACAAGATAGGAGGTAAAAACAATAACTGCAGATGCTGGAAAGCAGATTCTGGATCAGTGGTGCTGGAAGAACACAGCAATTCAGGCAGCATCCAACGAGCAGCGAAATCGACGTTTCGGGCAAAAGCCCTTCATCAGGAATAAAGGCAGTGAGCCTGAAGCGTGGAGAGATAAGCTAGGGGAGGGTGGGGGTGGGGAGAGAGTAGCATAGAGTACAATGGGTGAGTGGGGGAGGAGATGAAGGTGATAGGTCAGGGAGGAGAGGGTGGAGTGGATAGGTGAAAAAGGAGCTAGGCAGGTCAGACAAGTCCGGACAAGTCAAGGGGCCAGTGCGGAGCTGGAAGTTTGAAACTAGGATGAGGTGGGGGAAGGGGAAATGAGGAAGCTGTTGAAGTCCATATTGATGCCCTGGGGTTGAAGTGTTCCAAGGCGGAAGATGAGGCGTTCTTCCTCCAGGCGTCGGGTGGTGAGGGAGCGGTGGTGAAGGAGGTCCAGGACCTCCATGTCCTCGGCAGAGTGGGAGGGGGAGTTGAAATGTTGGGCCATGGGGCGGTTTGGTTGATTGGTGCGGGTGTCTCGGAGATGTTCCCTAAAGCGCTCTGCTAGGAGGCGCCCAGTCTCCCCAATGTAGAGGAGACCACATCGAGAACAAGGATACAATAAATGATATTGGTAGATGTGCAGGTAAAACTTTGATGGATGTAGAAGGCTTCTTTAGGGCCTTGGATAGAGGTGAGGGAGGAGGTGTGGGCACAGGTTATACAGTTCCTGCGGTGGCAGGGGAAAGTGCCAGGATGGGAGGGTGGGTCGTGGGGGGGGCGTGGACCTGACCAGGTAGTCACAGAGGGAACGGTCTTTGCGGAAGGCAGAAAGGGGTGGGGAGGGAAATATATCCCTGGTGGTGGGGTCTTTTTGGAGGTGGCGGAAATGTCGGCGGATGAAAGGATTCCAACCCTTTTAGTCTTCTCCTAACTTCCCCTTTCATTCAACCTCTCTCCTTTTTCTCTACAATATAAATGTATCATTTTTCCATCTCTTTTCAGTTCTGAAGAAGTCACATTGGACTTAAAATGTTAGCTCTTTCTTTCTTCATAGACCCACTGAGTTTCTCCAACACTTTCTGTTTTTAGGGAATCCTGTTGATCTAAGCAGTGGCACATTATTAAGACTTGTGCTACAACCATTTTAGATACAGAATTGGCTAAGTATACTTTTTATATTTCAAGAATATACTTTATTCATAAGAAGGTCTATAAGTACATACAGAGGTTCTAAATCAGTTCTGTACGTTAGCTAAAAGAAAGAAATGCAAAAGGCACAAAGCAGTTTCAAACATTTTTGAAATGTGTACACAGTTCCTTTGAAAATAGCTTTCTTACTCATAAATACTATTTGGTTACCATGATTACACTATTTATATTGCCAAAGTTAAGAAGCAATATACTTCTGGCGTCAAGGTTGTAAATGGCACAATGTGCAAATATATCCATGAAATGAGTCATCTGTTGCTGGTGTCAGTTCTGACCTTCATTCTTGTTCATTGGCAGAACTCCATGCCATTCACATTGTGTGTAGAATTTAACTGTCATTTATTGTGATCTATATTGGAAATAAAGAAAGACTTGCATTTATACAAAGCTTTTCATGAATCCCAGTCATCTCAAAGTGTTTTACAGCCAACGAAATTCATTTTGCAGTGAAATCACTGTTGTGGTGCAGAAAATGCAGCAGCCATTTTGCATGCAGCAAATTCCCGCAAACAGTAATGTGATGATGAACAGATATCTGGTTTTTAATATTGATTGCGGAACAAATATTGATCAGGATACCTTCCATGTTTCTCTGTTAATTAATGCCACAGGATTTCTGTTGGACATTCAAGCAGATATATGAGGCCTCAGTTGAATATCTCATTCAAAATTTAACACCACCAACATCAATACTGCACTGAATTGTCAGCCATTAAATTCATACAAGTCTTAGTGTGTGACTAGAGCCCACTAGTGTGGAAAGTGTGGTGTTATCAGCTTAGTCACAGCAAACGCTTTCTTACATTACTCCTTTAATTCGTGGAGTGATTATAAATTGCTGATTGCTGAAATGTGAAAATGTTCCACATAATTTGTCCTTGATACAAATATATAGAAACCTATAAGAGGAAGTTATTTCATACCTGGGAAAAGTCTGTGCTGTCAGCTTATGACCTAAGTGGTTTATTATAAAGGACTTAAAATGAGCAGTCAGATTAAAATACACGCAACATGCAAGGTTTTCCACATAAAATGACTATAGTGGGAGATTGTTTAGCTGAAAAAAAAACATTCAAAGACAAACATGAACAACATGTCTAACATTTTCTCCAGTAGTATGAATGCTTTCTCTCAATGGAATCTTTCTGTACCTCCTTCTGTGACTTGAATCTTTGACTACCAATGTCGATTTTATTTCCTACTGCAGTTTTGAGCTTGTTAATACATTTTCATTAGTCCTGTGGCATTCATTGAACTTGAAGCACTTCTTAAATTTAACTATCATGCTCCATATAAATGTTGAAGAAATGGCTGGATAGTTCATCAAGTATTTAATTCACATAAAACACTGTGAAAAGTATCCCATTAGTTTTAACTCAATTTAGTGATTTTTGTGATGCTATATACATTAGTGTAAACATTATACATTGCTATACATAATGTATCTTGTGGAGGCAGTTGATCAGAATGATTGTATTTCATTCTTGACTGAATGGGTTGGATTTTACTGGAAATTAAGGATGTGCCAATGTTACTTACCATTATTAATTTGCAAATCATTCAGGGAGTTTAAGTGAAACGCAGGCAACATTCAATACCTCCCAAAAATGGGTGCCTAAATGCAGGAGGTAAACAGGAGGGGATATCCTCTATACAAAAAGGAAGTAGAAGGTACTTTGAGAAATCAATGGGAACAGAGACCTGTCAATAGTAAATATCCTCAGTGTGGGACTGGAGAATTAGATGCAGTGCCACAGAAAGGTCAATGATTTCACATGAGTGGTCACAATCAGTGAATTAATCTTTAAATTTCTAAAACTGGAACACTAGCCTTAACCTGTGTTCAACACACACAAACCTTCAGTTTCTTACCAGCAATCTCAATTGATCAAGACTTCTCCATTGCATTTATAGCCTCATGTCACCCTCAAACATGTAGCATTACTGCAAGCCTCACACTTGTATGTCACAGATTGCGTACACTACCAAATATTCAGCTGTGACAAGCACATCGTCCAAGTAGATTGCATCACACTCACTGATACATTTTCCTCAATCTTGTACGACAAGGCAACACACAATGGAGGTAGCAGTACCTAAATGGTGAGAAATAGATATGGTTTCATGCCCTCATGTTGCTCTCCATCATTAGAGTTGCCTTGATGGAGGCTGTAGCTAGAGGTGGGGCCAAAATTATCAGTGGATTACTATCAAGGAAACTATTAATTATCAGGAATGAGTAATGATTATTCAGATTTACTTTTCACACTCTCTGCTGATTCACAGGCTGCAGATAGTATAAGCAAGCACTTCTTACTTTTTCTTCTCTTCTTGCCATAACCTTTTTATTGTAACTTCCTTCTTCGGAAACCTAAGAGCTGCAGTGAAGGAACAATCAGAGATGGAAGAGCAGGAAGACAGTGATAAAGAAAAATATTGTCTGTTAATCCTGTTATGACCCCAGCTGACATTAAAATGGAACAAGTCAACTCCCAGGTCCTGGTTTGATAGATCATATGTTTAATTCTTTTGTCACTGGTTACTGTAGTGGTTAGTCACTTAACCTAATCATATGAAGCTGCCAATGTTCTTTAACAAAATAACAGTATACTACACAAAATATAGAAGAAAGCAGCATACACAGTTTAGATATATATATATAAAACAGCAAAACTAAGTTTCAATCTTTTCCCCAGTAATCATTATTATTAAACATACTCAAACCAAGTGAGATACTACTCCCATCTTAACATCAATTTTTCACTTAGTTGATTCTTTCCAGGTTGCATCGCCAAGAGATTTCTTTCCTGTGACGGAGACTTCATCAATTAAAATCACAGGTATCTGGCTGGACACTTAAATTATATGCTTTCTTGGAAATTATGCCTTTAGTTCACTGTTCCAAATGACTTTCTAAATGTGAGAGGGGAAAAATATAAAAGAGACCTATGGGTCAACTTCTTAATGCAGAAGATAGTGCATGTATGGAATGAGCTGCCAGAGGAGGTGGTGGAGGCTGGTACAATTACAACATTTAAAAGGTATTTGGATTGATAGGTAAATGGAAAGGAATTAGAGAGATATGGGTCAAATGCTGGCAAATTGGTTCCGTGCTGCGCCTCTCTATGACTTTATAACTGAAATCACTCATCTATTTTATCATCAACTTAAGATCCAAACATAGAAACAATAATATATTGTGCACCTTTATCACAATCTAATGGTTGTAACTATCCATTCTGTACTGTATCTATTTCAGAGGGTATAACTTAGAGATTAAATTTGCATAGAAGTAGAGAATCCCCACAGTGTGGTGGTGAGACATTAGGCAAGAGTGGGTTTCCGACAGGGCAGGGGTCTGGGTAAGGGCGTAGACACACTCAAGTTCTGCTGCAGAGAATGTTGGTGAGAATATGGCAGTGTGGCCTGTGGAAGAAGGTGCAAACACTAAAATGATGCTTGGATGGCCTTTCAGGAAATATGGGGCTTAACACCAAGGAATGTAGAGAAGTTAGAGCAGAACTTAAGAAAGATAGAAATATAGAACACAGGAGAAGGAGGAGGCCATTCTGCTCTTAGAGCCTGCTCCACCATTCTACACGATTATGGCTGTTTGTCCATCTCAGTAGCCTAATTTTGCTTTCTCCCCATAACCTTTGATCCCATGCACCCCAAATGCTATATTTAGCCACTTCTTGAATACATTCAGTGTTTTGGTATCAACTACTTCCTGTGACAATGAATTCCACAGGCTCACCACTCTTTGAGCAAAGAAATGCTTCCTCATTTCCCTCCTGAATTCTTGGAATGTTGCCTATCTGAATAGAAATGATAGTCAGCTCTACTATCAAATCTGTTCAAGTAGACCAATCCACAATGCAGCATCTGATTCTCAATTTCATTACAGTATAGTAGAGGTCACCTACCAATTGTGTATTCAAATGATGTTTCAGACAGAAGCCATGTGAGTTTTTTTTGCTGAGACCAGTGTTCAAAGGGGCAGACTATTTGAGTAGTCCTCCACATTGTCACTGGGATTGCTGAGAAATCTGTGGGAGTGGCAGTGGAGGGATATGGGCTGGGTGCTGACAGGTGGGACTAGCTTGGGTTGGGATATCTGGTCGGCATGAATGGGTTGGACCGAAGGGTTTGTTTCCAAGCTATACATCTCTATTATTCTATGACTCCTCTGAACTTATTGCCCTTTTTCAAGCTAACAGCATTCATCCTTTCACCACTCCACTCCACCACCTCCTCCTACTATCCCCTTGACCATGACCCCACCTCCCACCACCAAACCATCATCTCCCAGACCATCCAGAACCTCATCACCTCAGGGGATCTCCCATCCACTGCCTCCAAACTCATAGTCCCCCAACCCCGCACCGCCCGTTTCTATCTCCTGCCCAAAATCCACAAACCTGACTGCCCCGGCCGACCCATTGTCTCAGCCTGCTCCTGCCCCACCAAACTCATCTCTGCATACCTCGACACGGTCCTGTCCCCCTTAGTCCAAGAACTTCCCACCTACGTTCGGGACACCACCCACGCCCTCCACCTCCTCCATGATTTTCGCTTCCCCGGTCCTCAACGCCTTATCTTCACCCTGTACACCTCCATCCCCCATCACGAAGGACTTAAAGCCCTCCGCTTCTTCCTTTCCCGCCGTACCAACCAGTACCCTTCCACTGACACCCTCGTTCGACTGACTGAACTGGTCCTCACCCTGAATGACTTCTCTTTCCAATCCTCCCACTTCCTCCAAACCAAAGGAGTAGCCATGGGCACCCGCATGGGCCCCAGCTATGCCTGCCTCTTCGTAGAATATGTGGAACAGTCCATCTTCCGCAGCTACACTGGCACCACCCCCCACCTTTTCCTCCACTACATCGATGACTGTATCGGCGCTGCCTCGTGCTCCCACGAGGAGCTTGAACAGTTCATCCACTTTAACAACACCTTCCACCCCGACCTCAAATTCACCTGGACCGTCTCAGACTCCTCCCTCCCCTTCCTCGACCTTTCCATTTCTATCTCGGGTGACCGAATCGACACGGACATTTACTATAAACCGACCGACTCCCACAGCTACCTAGACTACACCTCCTCCCACCCTGCCCCCTGTAAAAACGTCATCCCATATTCCCAATTCCTTCGTCTCCGCCGCATCTGCTCCCAGGAGGACCAGTTCCAAAACCGTACAACTCAGATGGCCTTCTTCTTCAAGGACCGCAATTTCCCGCCAGACGTAGTCGACGATGCCCTCCACCGCATCTCTTCCACTTCCCGTTCCTCCGCCCTTGAGCCCCGCCCCTCCAACCGCCACCAGGACAGAACCCCACTGGTCCTCACCTACCACCCCACCAACCTCCATGTACAACGTATCATCCGCCGTCATTTCCGCCACCTCCAAACGGACCCCACCACCAGGGATATATTTCCCTCCCCTCCCCTATCAGCGTTCTGAAAAGACCACTCCCTCCGTGACTCCCTCATCAGGTTCACATCCCCCACCAACCCAACCTCCACTCCCGGCACCTTCCCCTGCAACCGCAAGAAATGCAAAACTTGCGCCCACACCTCCCCCCTTACTTCCCTCCAAGGCCCCAAGGGACACTTCCATATCCGCCACAAATTCACCTGCACCTCCACACACATCATCTATTGCATCCGCTGCACCCGATGTGGCCTCCTCTATATTGGGGAGACAGGCCGCCTACTTGCGGAACGTTTCAGAGAACACCTCTGGGACACCCGGACCAACCAACCCAATCACCCCGTAGCCCAACACTTTAACTCCCCCTCCTACTCCACCAAGGACATGCAGGTCCTTGGACTCCTCCATCGCCAGACCATGGCAACACGACGGTTGGAGGAAGAGCGCCTCATCTTCTGCCTGGGAACCCTCCAACCACAAGGGATGAACTCAGATTTCTCCAGTTTCCTCATTTCCCCACCCACCACCTTGTCTCAGTCAAATCCCTCGAACTCAGCACCGCCTTCCTAACCTGCAATCTTCTTCCTGACCTCTCCACCCCCATCCCACTCCGGCCTATCACCCTCACCTTGACCTCCCTCCACCTATTGCATTTCCAACGCCCCTCCCCCAAGTCCCTCCTCCCTACCTTTTATCTTAGCCTGCTGGACACACTTTCCTCATTCCTGAAGAAGGGCTTGTGCCCGAAACGTCGATTCTCCTGTTCCTTGGATGCTGCCTGACCTGCTGCGCTTTTCCAGCAACACATTTTCAATTCCACCATGTAAGTCAGGTAATCTAAAGCTTGCTGTCAATGTCAAAGTGATGTAGCCCAAAGCCTTTTAGACCTCAACCTGGAACTGGTCAAGGTCATTCTGCAAGGTCATCTACAGCCTGCTTTCTGGAAGTCTTCTGATAGCTTTGCTGCATTACCTGATATAGCATCATGCAAGAGCCAAAGGTAAGGATAAGGCACTTGGAGGCTATTGACAGTAAAACAATATACAAGAATGATTAGTTGACTTTTATATGAATATTGATGGCTTGATTTATAAAGTTGAGATGGAACATTTGCACTGTAGTAAGTTTTACTTCAGCATCTTGGCCAAGCAGAAACTGTGGTGGTCAACACAGCCAGTAAGATGTGGTGTGAAATTGTAGGTGAATGGGGAAAATGAGTTGTGTTCCTGGTACCATAGTTGGATCAGTCCAGTAATAAAAGGAAATGTTTGGTTGCTCCTCTCTTAATTCTTTCTCCTTTCCCCTTCCACCTCCTCTACCTCACTTATTCATATCAACCTGCGAGCAAGACTTGGTCCCTCCTGATAATGAAGTTGTGCAACAAATACCAGACCAAAAGGAAACATCTCACATGCTCTACCAAGTACTGTACAGCTTCTCCTGAGCACTGCAAGCAGTGGAAACAATGTTTCTGCATTCCAATGAACTATTCTCTCATACTTCACAGGGCAACATGGCTTTCATCATATGGATGCTGCCCAAATGCACATCCATTGCTCATTGGATTCATGAGCCAGGCTGTTCATTGTTCCTTGCTGTGGCCACCATCCAGTTTGTTATGCTGGCTTGGGTGCTTTTTAAGGCAGGTCATCAGGTTCTGATTATTGAGTTGCATAACGTGTGGTGTTTGGTCCTATATCAGCCGGATATGGAGGGAGTGGATTCCCTTCCTGTTGCAGTATATTTCAGAATTGGCATGCAGTGGGGAGTAAAGCATTTCCATGTGCACTCTCTATCATGGGGAAATCTCCAACCTTCACAAAGGCTGTGCTCTGTCTACTTCTTGCCAGCAGAAGTGAATGAAAGGCATTCAGCTTCACCTACATACAGAGTCTTACCTTATCCAATGTTGCAAGTGAACCATGCAATGTTGGAAGAATTGTCTGCTCCAGCCTGGGAGGAGCCTGATGTGTAACATTTCATGGCCACAGTCACCTTCACAGCCATGGGTCATGCTGGGGTTGTGGAATGTGTACTGCCTGGAAGTATGGTAATGGCAGGTTCAACTGAGGCAATCAAAGAGCACTCGATGATTATTTGGATAGAAATAGTGTATATAAGTGTGGGGAAGAGATAATGATACTTGTTTGAAGAGCCAGTGCAGGCACAATACAGTAAATTGTCTCCTTCTGCACTGTAACACTTCTGTGATTCTGTGGTAGGGATAATTGGTCACAGATTTCAGTGAAGACTTCCTTAGTGAAGTTTCCCATTAGTACTGAGGTTGAAGAATTGTTCTCTGAGCATCTCCCATGCATTAAATCTGGCAGTTAAGTGTTAATCATTAATGCAAGCACTGAAATCACCTGCAGTCACCTTTCATTAACAACAAAGATTTCTTGTTTCTTTGAACTTTAAAATGATTTCAATGATCTAATCAGAAAGCAGCAGCTAGTTTTTTTTTAATTGGAGAAAGTTTGGGACTGCTCTGACAACATATATTGTCAGGACTAAGAGATAATTAGTAGAAAACATTATTTTTTAAAATGTCACAGTTTAAACTTAAGTGTTAACACTGTGAGGTCAGTATAAACCTTGAGATTTTCACCAATAAAAATGAACATTTGTGACCCTGACAAAGCTAATACTTTATCAGCAGTCATTAGGAAGTGAAAAATAATAATTAAAGTCAAGTTAATACATGATTGCAGGTAGATGATTCCAATCATATTGCAAGCATAATTGTTGTAATTTGTATCATCAGGAGGTCCCTTATTTGAAACTTTAGATTTCTCGCCTACTTTGTCACTGAGATTTACGTTCCTTATGAGATACAATTAGCCAAAGATTGAAGTGGCTTGAATGATCTACAGTATCCAAATTTTAATATAACTTTCTCTCACTGATTAATGCAAATCACTTTGAAGCATAAAGAGCAATGAGCCAGATTAACAGTGCATTGATGTGAAAACCCTTTACTCTATGATATTATAAAGTTGAAGGTCAGTTCCTTTGTATTTGCTGTGTAACAGCTTCTCTGATATTTCAACATCAGGCAGCATCCCCAGTTACTTAAACATAAAGCCACATTTAATGATAACCTTGGTTGACTTATTTGTAAATTGAAATTTGAATTTAAAAATAAGATCATATGGACTGTAGTAGACTACAATCGTTTAAAAAGAATAAATTGGGACAAATATTATTGGGTGTTTATGATATTGAACCAAATTTAAGGCTGAAATTAGCTTCTTAATTACTTTCTGTTTTAGTCTCCGTGGATGTCTATTTTCCATGTTATCTCATTTTTTTTACCTTATAATATTGAGTAGTCTGGATGGATTAGCAAAGGTGAAATATTTACATTTTCAGTTGTTTGTACCAGGCCAAAACCTACTAGAAGTGCAATACATTCCCATTATATTCCTTTGCTTTTTAGGAATTAAGCCTTCAGAGTTGATCCATTTCTGAGTTTCAATCTGTTTACAGGCTATAATCATGATGAAAATAATAGATAAGTGAATACCGTAAGTACTTGCTTGCAAATATTGCCAACAGAAACGTCTAGTTTTAGGTTTCCTTTTGACAATAAAGCGATACTTCTCAGATTCATACATATTCTGTACATGAACTCACACCAAACATGCAACATCAGATTTGGTCTTTGAAGGTAATCTGCTAGTTGTGAAAATAATTTTGTTACTTGTCACATAACAACCAACATGCCTTTTGACAATGGTGTACATCAAAAGAGGAAGCTCCACAATAAATCAAGAAGCAGCGCACTAGAATCATTTAATGAAAGGTACCTGCTTTGTAATCATTTATAAATATATATGACACAGACAAATTTTAAATTAAGACCGAGTTTGATGCATTTGTTTATCATCCTGTTGTTACTTTTCTGTGCCATATGTTAATGGTGGCTATGTCTCAAAACTCACTCACAAATCAATTACAATAATTCTCGCAAAAACGCACATGAAGAAAATGTACCCTGTAAATGCTTAGCAGGTCAGGCAGCATTGTTGGAGAGAAAAACAGGGTTATTGTTTCAGATTGGTAATTTTTCATAGAAATGTTAAGATTGAAGATATTGGACATTTAGGATGATGAGCTAACTTTAATGCTTAAACTAGCTCTCCAAAGATTTTTCATTTTTGTGTTAATATCCAGGTTTGGGCTGATAAGTTGCAAGTAACATTTGGGCCACACAAATACAAGACAATGACCATCTCCAATAAGAGATAATCTAACCACCACTCATTGGCATTCAGTAGCATTACCATCACTGAAACTCATACTACCAACATCCTTGGAGTTACCATTGAGCAGAAATTGAAGTGGACTAGCTATATTAATACTATGGCTACAAAAGCAGGTCAGAAGCTAGGAATACTGTGGTGAGTAATTCACCTCCTGTCACCCCAAAGCTGTCTATCATCTACAAGACACCAGTGAAGGGTGTGATGGACTACTCCCTACTTGCCTGGATGGGTGCATCTCCAAAAACACTCAAGAAGCTTGACATCATCCAGGACAAACCAGCTGGCTTGATTGGCACCACATCTACAAGCATCCACTTCCTCTACCACTGACGCCCAATAACAAGTGTGTATGATTTACAAGATGCACTCCAGAAATTCACCAAAACTCCTTCGACAGCACCTTCCAAACCCATGACTACTCCTATGTAAAAGGACAAGGGCAGCCGATGCATGGAAGCACCACAACCTACAATCTTCTTTTAATGCCACTCACCATCTTTATTCAGAAATATATTAACACTCCTTCACTGTTATTGAGTCAAAAGCCTGGCATTCCCTCTCTAAGGACAGTGTGGGTCAACCTACATCATGTGCACTGTGGTGGCTCAAAAAGGCAGCTTACCATCACCATCTTCAAAGAGCAACAATGCTCACATTCTGCAAATGAATAAAACAAAATAATGGACATCAATTTTCCATATAATTTCATTTTTAAAGCTAAGTAATTTCAATGTTCTAATGTAAGGTCAAAGACCTGAAAAATTAACTCTGTTTACCTCTCCACAGATTCTGCCAGACTTGCTGAATATTTGTTTTTATGCCAGATTTCCAGCCTCCGAAGTACTTCCTTTGTATTAGAATCACTTCTGTCAACTTTGATGTCTTAACTGAAGATCTGTCATTGTTTTGTCTCCTGAACTTCTAGGAATGCATGTGAAGCTTGGAAAACTGACAAGTACAACCATTGGTTTGTCTCTGATACTCACTTTTGATGCTGAAGTCAAGTAGTACCTTTTTGACAGCCATATATTCAGAATCTTTGCCTTTTTTTTGCATTAACTCTAGACCACATTTTTGGTTGTCATACTACATAGAACCACAAAGAAACTACAAAAAAGAAATGGAGCATTTTGCCCAGCTGTAACTCCATGAATTATTCTACTTCATTTCAATCTATCAGCATATCCCTTTGTTCTAACATCTCTCAGGCTAATACAATACAATCTCGATGAGTCAAGTCACAGGAAAATCATCTGCATTTTGGGTCACACAGGACTATGTGCTAGCATAGTGGGACAAATTCCAGTTTGAATGCACTTCGAGGAAACCAAATATGCCTGCAAACAGAGGTCAATGTTAAAAACAAGAGATTCAAATATGAATGAAAGACATGGTAAACTGATGAATGTGTGAAAAAGATTACCTTCAATTTGTTCAAAGTTTACAATGACCAGATCATACAAATGGACAGCACTTGTTTTCTGCATTTTCCAGATCCATACTCAAAATGCTACAGGTCATTTAGGCTGATTTGCTGGACTCATACCGCATGGCTAATGTCTTGACATTTGCAATTCCCATGTAGCTTCTTGGATTTCCTTATCACAAAAAGAGGCAGCGTGTTGACTGAAACCATAGCAGTGACATATTCCTTACTTAATTTCCCACTATTACATATTTCATCTTTAAACGTTAAAAGAGATCTGGTAGTAGAGAGTAAAGCAGTCTGATTCCATCTGTGTTAAAATATCGAGACAGGTGAGGCTATTCTGGAGTCAAAGGTCCATCTATTATAACTTCATTCATGGGATTTGGGTGGTGCTGGCTGGACCAACATTTATTGCCCATCCCTAGTTGCCCTTGAGAACGTGGTGGAGAGCTGCCTTCTTGAACTGCTGCATTTCTTTGGTGCGGATGGAACCGCAATTCTATCAGAAGGAATTCCAGGAATTTGACCCACCTGCACCGAGGGAATGTCAATATACTTGCAAGTCAGGATGGTGGGTGGCTTGGAGGGAAATGTAGAGGTGGTGGTGCCCCCATGCTCACAAACTCCATCGAGTACTTCTTCTAGATGGAAAAACTCATTGGCTTGGAAGGTGTTATCTTTGAATCTTTGACGAATTTCTGCAGTGTATCTTTCAAATAACTTGGAGGTGCTGGCCTTAGACTGGATGGACAATGTAAAAATCACACAACACCAGGTTCTCGTCCAACAGGTTTATTTGGAAGCAGTAGCTTTCAGAGAACCAATCCCTAATGAAGGAGTAGTGCTATGAAAGCTAGGGCTTCCAAATAAACCTGTTGTACTATAATCTGGTGTTGTGTGATTTTAATCTTGCAAATAGTACACAATGCTGCTACTGAGCTTTGGGGGCAGAAGGAGTGGATGCTTGTGGGTCTGAAACCAATGAAGTGGCCTGTTTTGTCCTGGATAATGTCAACCTTCTTGAGCATTGTTGGAGCTGCATAAATCCAGGTAAGTACCCTGTATTTTATCACACTCCTGACATGTCTTCTAGATGATGGAAAAGCTTTATGGAATCAGGAGATAAGTTAATTGCTGCAGGATTCCTAGCCTCTGACCTATTTTCGCAGTCACAATATTTATATGGCTTGTCCAGTTTGATTTATAATTAATGGTAACTGGAAGATTTTAGTAATGGAGGATTCAGAGATGGTAGTGTCATTAGAATTCAAAGGGAGTTGATTAGATTCTCACAAAGATAAGTAGACGGACAGGTAGTGTTGTGGAAGTGGGAAGGTTGCAGAACAATTTGGACAGATTAGAAATGTTGACAAAGAAGTGGCAGATGAAATGCAATGTGAAAAAATGTGAGATTGTACAGTTTGATAGGAAGAATAGAGGTGTAGACTATTTTCTAACTGGTGAAAGGCTTCAGAAATCTGAAGCACAAAGACTTTCTTAACCTTAAGAGCCCTTGTTCAGGATTCTCTTAAGGTTAAATCGTATGTTTAATCGGCAGTTTTTAAAATTCATTCATGGGATGAGGGCATCACTGGCCAGGCAGCATTTATTGCACATCCCTCAATGCCCAGAGGGCAGTTAAGAGTCAACCATGTTGCTTTGGGTCTGGAGCCACATGTAGACCAGACCAGGTACGGATGGCACTTTTCTTTCCTAAAGGATATTAGTGAACCAGATGAGCTTTTCCAACAATCAATTCATGGCCATGATTAGGTTCTTAATTCCAGATTTTTATTGAATTCAAATTCTACCATCTGCATTTGAACCCAGGTCCCCAGAATATTGCCCAGTTCTTTTAATTAACAGTCCAGCAATAACACCACTAGGCCATCACCTCCCATTAAGGGGGAAGAATGCAATGTTAGCATTCATTTCAAGAAGCCTGGAGTGCAAGTTTTACACTGAGGCTATATAAGGCTCTGTACAAACCACATTTGGAATATTGTGAGCAGTTTTTGCCCTGTACTTTGGCGGTGCTCCAGAGGAGATTTACAAGAATGATCCTAGAGATAGAGGGCTTGACATATGAGGAATGGTTGAGGACACTGGGTCTGTATGTGATGGAGATTAGAAGGATGGCCAATCTCATTGAAAGCTTACAGAATATCGAGAGGCCTGGATAGAGTGCAGGTCAAGAAGATGTTTCACTGGCAGGAGAGAACACACCCCAAGGGCACAGACTCAAAGTGAAGGGACAAACATTTAGAACTGAGATGAGGTGAAAATGCTTCATTCAAAGGGTGGAACTCATTGCTGTTGAAAGCTGTGCAGGCCGTCATTGAATGTAGGTAAGATCTATATAAATAGGTTTTTGACTAGTAAGGTGATCAAGATTATGATGAAAGGGCAAGAGAATAGGGTTGAGAAAAGTATTAGCCATGATTGAATGGTAGAGCATACTTGATGGGCTGAATGGCCTATTTCCACTCCTATACATTATGGTTTCATGGTCTCTTGGCAATGATAGCCATTGCTTACTCATCATGGTGTAAATATTACTTTTCACTTTCTAGCCAGACCTGGATATTGTCCCAGCCTTGTTGCATATGGGCATGAACTGCTTCACTATCTGAGGAATTGTGAATGATGCTAAACATGGTACAATTATTTGCAAATTGCAAATATCCACACTTCTGACCTTATACATAATTTTAAAAACAACGAGAGATGTTTTGACACACATCTGGAGCATGTGGGACACTGCCATACCACTGCACCACGAGAGCCCTTCTTATTTGACCTTATTATGGAGGGACAGTCATTGACGAAGCAACTGAAGATGTTTGGACCGAGGGCATAACCCTAAGGAAATCCTGCATAGATGCCCTGGAACTGAGGTGATTAACCTACAACAGTACAACTATCTTTCTTTAACTCCAGCCAGTGGAAGGATTCCTTCAATGCCCATTGACTGCAGTTTTGCTAGGGATCTTTGATTCTGCACTCAGTCAAATGTTGCCTTGATATTAAGCGTTTGCCTCATGTCTGGAATTCAGCTGTTTTATTCATGTTTGAACCAAGACTGTACTGAGTCCAGGAGCTGAGTGGCCCTGGTGAAACCCAAACAAGGCATTAGTGAGCAGGTTGTTGTTTTTCACGTGTTGCTTGATAGAACTGCTGATGACATTTTCCATCATTTTACTAATGAGTGAGAGTAGACTGATGGAATAGTGATTGATTTGGTCGGATGTGTCCTTATTTTCACTTACAGAACATATCTGGACAATTTTCCACATTGTAAATGCCAGTGTTGTGACTGTACAAGAATAGCTTGGAGTGCTCAGACTCTGGTACTGTTACTTGAATGTTGTCAGGGATCATCATTGCCACCATAATCACTGAGCTCTCTCCACGTACCAGGTAGAAGATGATGCTGTATCCTGTATTGAATTGGACCGACAATTCACTGCTGCAGATTAATCCTTTACGGCACAGCTTCTTTTTCCAGGTATCTCCCTTTTCCTGCAGAATAGGTCTGTAGAAGAGAACATTCCGTGCTTGAGCTGCCTTAAACTATATGAGCAGAGTTTCTTCAGCAATGGGATAGACAACCATTCTCATCTCCCTTCTTGCTGTAGAGAATTTTCACGTATCAAACTGTTCCAAGCTTTGCATTCCAGAACTGTTCATCAATTTAATGGTGTCATTTTCACCTCCTTTGTGATGACTGCTTTCAGCTTCACGTTACAGCTTTCTACTTGTTGAAACAATTTTGTGTTCTCTTCGAAGAACAACCCTTTTAACTTTCTTGCATATTTAACAACATTCACAGGTTTTGAATGTCCTTTCACACAGAGATCTTGATGTCCAATTGTAGTGTGCTCAATGCTCTGTGATAACTAGTATGAAATTTAAGCTTCCAGTCGGCATCATTCTTTGGATTTGCTACTCTGCCAATTGGAATCGCTGCCAATTTTGACAGAACTGTAATTTTATATTTTGCTAGTTTGACTCATCTCAATTCCATTCTAGGAGAAAGTGAGGACTGCAGATGCTGAAGATCGGCACGGTGGCACAGTGGTTAGCACTGCTGCCTCACAGCGCTAGAGACCTGGGTTCAATTCCTGCCTCAGGCGACTGACTGTGTGGAGTTTGCACGTTCTCCCCGTGTCTGTGTGGGTTTCCTCCAGGTGCTCCGGTTTCCTCCCACAGTCCAAAGATGTGCAGGTCAGGTGAATTGGCCATGCTAAATTGCCCGTGGTGTTAGGTAAGGGGTAAATGTAGGGGTATGGGTGGGTTGCGCTTTGGCGGGGCGGTGTGGACTTGTTGGGCCGAAGGGCCTGTTTCCACACTGTAAATAATCTAAGTAATCTAATCAGAGTCAAAAAGTGTAGTGCTGGAAAAGCACAGCCGGTCAGGCAGTATCCACAGAGCAGACAGTTGACGTTTTGAGCATGAGCTTTTCATCAGGAATTTTTGAAGAACTCATACTCAAAATGTCAACTCTCCTGCTCCTCAGATATTGTCTAGCCAGCTGTGCTTTTCCAGCACAACATTTCAGTTATAATTTCACTCTATACCATTCCTGAGGTGTGGTGCACAAAACTCAATGTAGACCTCCAAATGGATTCTTACGAATGATTTGTGCCATTGAACTTTCAATTCCTTGAGCTGAAAGCACCATCCAGATACTTTCCTAATCAACCCAGGCCTCCTAGCTCAGAGGTAGGGAATCTACCACTACATCACAAGATCCTGAACTAGAATTCCATTCAGCCTTTAAGTACCTCCTGCACCGGTGCTCTCAATGTAATGAAACATGATTATGGAGAAATAAGCCCATTCCTTCTCCAGATTTTCAAATTACTCACATTAAATTCTGTCACATTTTGATATTAAAAATGACAGGCCTAGTCACAGAACGCTTTGCTATTCACAGCTTTGCTTTAAAGGTATCCTAATAGCTCAATCTGTACCAGCAGGACACAAGCAGAAAATACTTATTTTGATTTGTCAATGCAATCGTTTTAGCCATATAAACGAAAATTCTTTGAATCCTAGAGAGCTTCTTATGTTGGCTCTTGTGCACTGTCATTCAGTACTTTCCACACTTCTTTCTGTTCATACCTCTCTACTTTGATTATTGTGCTGTCAACATACTTGCTGATTTTTATATTGTTGGAGCACAACATCCAGATTGACATGACAGTATTGAGGCAATGCTGGACTATCAAAAATGCTCCTTTTTAGATAAAGTGTTGAAAAAAATTGGTGCACCATGTTTGTTTTCATGGAACTGTGTAAGTAAAAGGGGAGGAACTCTTCCCTGCTTCCTGGCCAATAATTACTCCTCAAGCAGCATTCAGTGAAATACATTATCTAGCAAATTATTGCACTGCTGTTTGTTACTGCTTGTTGTGTACAAATTGGCTACACTGTTTGCTATCTTGCAACACAGTAACTACACTTCAAAAGTACTTTATTGGCTGCAAAATGCCCTGAGAGAGCCTTAGTTTGTGAAAGGCACTATGAAAATAGATTTTTTTTCGCTTTTTTAAACCACTGCCTGGGAAAACAGGAGCATCATAGAAATTATACAGGTATTTGCTTGCTGCACAGTATTGTCATTGAAGAAGTCAGTTTATGAGCACATGCTGGGTCACTAACACATTGGAACTGAAAGATAGCACATGTTGAGTTGTGAGTACATGACAATCTGTAGAAGGATGTCACCATTAACTCTCATTTACCTCATTTTCAGAGTGCTACCAGTAAATTAGCTAAGTTACGTGTGGTAACTGAAACAACAATAGCAAGTACAACTATTTCACAAAATTGCTCATCCTATTACTGGAACAGTAAAATACTGTTTTTGAAGGTGGTGATAGAGGGAAAAGCAGATCTTCACTTTTGATGACATGTTACAAATCATTGATAAACACAAAAGTAAACTCAACCCAAACATTGTCCTCTGAAAGATTCGTACAGAGGTACTGCAATGACAAAGGGTTTCAAAGCGAAATGACCTATTGTTTGCATTTTTCAACAGGATCACATTTGCACTTCAGTATCTCCCTGGTTAAATAAAGAGAGGCCAAGATTGCAATGAGGTCACAATGTCATTTGACTGAAGGATCTAAATTCGTACTGTACATTGAGGGAATTGTTATAATGTTGGATTGCGAGATTAGGGTCACCACATATGATTTGTTTAATCTAAAGCCAAATGGTGACAATAGCCTATTGTAATTGTACTGTAGCAGATCTTTCTCATTCTTTATGACTTTCATGGGATTTGACATAATGACCATGAGGAATGATGATTATTGGCTATTTTGCTGTGGCCTTGATCTCTGTTTTTGAATAACAATGCAGTTTGTATGATGTTTTTCATTTGGATGAGAAAGGAACCATTGAAATAGAAGAAAAAAATGATGACCTCGGCCTGTTTTCAACTTCTGTTTTCAGAGATGGATGCTGTAGTAATAATGCAGTCAAAGCAGTAAAATAAAAGAGCCAATGTATTTTACGTTATACTGGTAGAGAATAACCTATGATTCTTTACTCATCTTACAATTTACATATTTATGTCTAAAAACAATTTTCTTTATTGTCCTCTTTCATATTCAGTATCAGAATCACAATTGTTGTGATACAGAAAGAGGTCATTCATCACATCTTAGGAATAGGAGCAGGGCATTAAGCTTCTCAAGTCTAATCCACCATTCAATGAGATCATGGTCTGTGGCCTAACTCCATTACCTGCCTTTAGACCATATTCCTAAATACTGTTGCTTAACCAAATTTAAAATTAACAACTGATCCAGCATCCACTGCCATTTATGGAAGAATTGCAAATATTTAACACACTTTGTGTGTAGAAGTGCTTTCTGACATCTCTCCTAAACAGTCTGGCCCTAATTCTCAGACTATATTCCCCTAGTTCTAGAATCTGTAGCCAAGGGAAAGAGTTTATTTTTATGTGCCCTGTCTTTCCCTATTAATACCTTGAAGATTTTGATTGGATCACCCCTGAACTGTCTAAAATCCTGAGAAAACAGGCCTAATTTAGAATCTCGACAGTGCAGAAAGACAGCCCATCAAGTCCAAACCAACCCTTCGAAGAGCATCCCACCCCCAACATAACCTTGCATGGATTTCTTTTTACTGTTGAAAAATGTGGTGCTGGAAAAGCACAGCAGGTCAGGCAGCATCTGAGGAGCAGGACAGTCGATATTTCAGGCAGCTTGAAATGTCGACTCTCCTGCTCCTCAGATGCTGCCTGACCTGTTGTGCTTTTCCAGTGGCACACTTTTTGACTCTGACTCTGTGTAGTTGCCACTTTCTCGTTTTTTTTTACTGTGGATAACTCACCTAACCCTCACTTCCATGGACACTATAGGGCAATTTTCTTTTTAAGCATGGCCAATCCACATCACTTGCATAGCTTTGGACTGTGCAAAGAAACTGGAGCACCTGGAGGAAATGCACGCAGATACAGGGAGGACGTGCAAACTTCACCCAGACAGTCGGCCAAGGTGGGAATCAAACCTGGGTTCCTGGTGCTGTGAGACAGCAGTGCTAGCCATTTTGTCACCAAGTTTTGTTGTCATCAAGCCACATAATCTCTCCTCATAACTTAACCCCTTAAGTCCAGGTGTCATTCATGTAAACTCACATTGTTCTTTCTTCAAGGCCAGTACACCTTTCCTTAGGTGTGGTGCCCAGATCTGCTCACAATACTCCAAATAGAGTCGAGCCAGGGTTTTGTATAACTGCAGCATAACCTCTGTATCATTGTACTCTAGTCCTCTGGATATAATGGCAGCATTCAATTAGCTCTCTTGATTAATTTTTTCACATGCTATTGGCATTTTAAAGATCTATGCACTTTAATCCCAAGTCTTTAACTTCACATAATCTAGAAAGTAGTTTGATCTATCCTTTATCAGTTAAAAATACATAACCTCACACTTGCTTACATTAAATACATCTGCCACAGTTTTGCACATTAACTTAGTCCCTTTGTAATTTTATGCTATCATGTAGTTCAGTTTGAGTATCTACCCATTATCTCTAATTTTTGTCCCCTGCCACCCGTAGAGCTATTGAATCATAGAGTCATATAGCATGGTAACAGACCCTTCAGTCCAACCAGTCCAAGCCGAATGGAAGCCAAACTGAATTAGTCCTACCTGCCTGCTCCATGACCAATATCCCTCCAAATCTTTCCTATTCATGTACAGTACTTATCTAAATGTCTTTTTGACATTATAACTGTGCCCACATCCACCACTTCCTCAGGATGTTCATCCTGCACACGAACCACTCTCTATGTAAAAGAATTTGCCCCTTATGTCTTTTTAAAATCTCTCTCCTCTCACTTTAAAAATAGTTAAAAATCACACAACACCAGGTCATAGTCCAATAGGTTTATTTGAAAATACAAACTTTTGGAGTGCTGCTTTCAAATACATTCAAGTACGGTCGAATCAACTAGCTAGACGATAACCTGATATTATGTGATTTTTAACTTTGTCCGCGCCAGTCCAATACCGGCACCTCCACTTTAAATATATCACACCTAGTCTTGAATCCTCCATCCTAGGGAAAAGACACCTACCACTAATCCTATTTATACCTCTCATGATTTTATAAACCACTATAAGGTCACCTCTCAACCCCCTATGCTTCAGTGAAAAGGGTCCCAGCCTATCCAGCCTTTCTTTGTAACTCATGGTACATGGTAACATCCTGGTAAATTTGTTTTGAACCCTCTCTAGCTTTATAATATCCTTCCCAACAGGGCAAACAGAACTGGACACAGTATTCCAGATGAGGCCTCACCAAAGTCTCACACAAGCTCAACATGACTTCTCAACTCCTATTCACAAAGGACTGAGCAGTGAAGGCATGTGTGCAAAACGCTTTCTTAGCCACTATGTCTATATGTGATACAAATTTAAAAGCAATATGTACCTGAACACCTACCAAGGCCCTACCATTAACTGTAGAAATCCTGCCCCCTGTTTGCTGTAAGAAAATGCAATACCCCACATTGGGGCGGCATGGTGGTTCAGTGGTTAGCACTGCTGCCTCACAACACTAGGGTCCCAGGTTCGATTCTAGCCTTGGGTGACATTCTGTGTGGAGTTTGCACATTCTCCCTGTGTCTGCGCGGGTTTCCTCCCACAGTCCAAACATGTGCAGGTTAGGTGAATTGGCCATGCTAAATTGCCCTTAGTGTTAGGTGAAGGGGTAAATGTAAGGGAATGGGTCTGGGTGGGTTGCTCTTCGGCAGGTCAGTGTGGACTTTTTGGGCCAAAGGGCCTGTTTCCACACTGTAAGTAATCTAAATTGCCTGTAGTGTTAGGTGCATTAGTCAGGGGTAAATGTAGTGGAATGGATCTGGATGGGTTGCTCTTCGGAGGGTTGGTGTGGACTTGTTGGGCCAAAGGGCCTGTTTCTACACTGTAGGGAATCTAATCTAATTTATCCAGATTGAACTCGTTATGCCATTCTTTGAGCTCATTGACCCATTTGATCATGATTCTTTTGTAATCTTAGAAAACCTTCTTCGCTGTCTACTATGTTATCAATCTTGGCGTTGTCTGCAAACTTACTAATCAGGCCTTCTACATTCTTATCCATATCATTTACATAAATGTTAATCAAAAGAGGATCCAGAACTGATCCCTGTGGAACATCACTGGTAACAGGCCTCCAGTTCATAAAGCAATCTTCTACCAACCCTCTCTGTCCCCTGCCGTTAAGCCAATTATGTATCCAATTCGCAAGATCTCCCTGAATCTCATGTCACTTAAGTTAATTAGTTAGTCTACCATGCAGAACCTTGTCAAAGGCTTCACTAAAATGCACGTGCGAAATGTCTAATGCTCTGCCCTCTTCAATCTTTTTGGTAACTTCTTCAAAAAACTCAATCACATTTGTGAATCATGATGTTCCTCACACCAAAACCATGCTGACTATTCTAATTGATTTTTGACTCTCTATATGTTTATTAATCCATTCTTTTAGAATTATCTCCAACAACTTACCCACAACTGAAGTCAAACTCACAGGCCTATAGTTCCCCGGTTTCCCCTTACAACTCTTCTTAAACAAAGGCACAACATTAGCCACCCTCCAGTCATCAAGCACCTCACTCATCGTTCTAGATTATGCAAATAGTTCTGCAATGGACCCCACAATTTCCTCCCCTACTTCCCCCAGTGTTCTGAGATATATTAAATCATGTTTCAGAAATTTGTTTGCCATTATATTCTCTAAGACCTTCAGAATTTCCTCTTCAGTAATGTGAACTGTTTTTAAAACATCAATATTTATTTCCCTGAGTTTTCTAGCTTCCAATTCTTTCTCCACAGAAAAAAAACTGACATGAAATATTTATTTAATATCAATCCCATCTCTTGGGATTCTATACAAAGACGAACCCTTTGATCTTTAAGAGGCCCTACCCTCTCTCTAGTTACCCTCTTACACTTAAAATCAGGTCCTGTTCTTTACATTTGTTTCTAATTCCTAATATCCTCCAAAGAAAATCTTGCCCATTCTTTCCTATGTTGTTGGTCCCAACATGGGCCACAACAACTGAATCCTCCTCCTTGCACTCCAATATCTTTCAAACGGTTCAAGATGTCCCTTCCTTGGCACTAGGCAGATAACACACCATGCAGATTTCTTAATCTTGCTTACAAAGGATGCTATCTGTACCCCTAATTATAGATTCCCTTACTGCTGCCACTCTTCTTTTTGATCCCTTGCTTGAATGGCCTCCTGTGCCATAATGCAGTGGCAAATTTGCCCATCCTTCTGACAGTCCTTTTCCTCATCCGTAAAAGGAGCAAGTAATTCATACTTGTTGGACCTGTCTGCACCAGCTGTTTGAATGAGCATTGTGACTTAGTGCCATTCTCCTGATTTTTGCCATAACCTTGCACATTGGTTTTACTTATGACTGATTCCAATACCTGAATTTGGCCTGCCTCGATCACATTTCCAGACAGTGCATTCCAAACCTAATCACTCGCTGGGTGGGAAGGCTTTTCTCACCTCGAATTTGCTTCTTTTGCAAATAACTTTCTGGTTGTAATTTTTTTTAAGAATTAGAACAGTTTTCTCCTGATCTCTTCTGTCTAGATACCTCATGATTTTGAAATCTACCCCCAGCCTTCTTCCCAAGTAAGAAGTCCTAAACGCTCCCATCAATCTTCTTAGAAGTTTCTCATCCCTGTAACCATTCTAGTGAACTGCTTCTGCACTCTCTTCAATGCATTCAAACCCTTCCCAAATTGTGACACCCAGAACTGTGCATAAAGCATCAACAGAAGCCCAGCTAGTGTCCTATATAGATTCAGCATGACATTCCTGTTCTTGAATTCTATGTTCCTATTAATGAAGCCTATAATACTGTCATGCAGCATTTTCTGGGTCTCCAGTGTTATTGTGTTATATTTCCAACAAGTGTCAACATGAAACAGACAGAGCATGTGTTTGCAATTGTTTTCATGGATCATTTTTTCTGGATCAGGTTATTAGCACACTTTTGCCAGAGGTTTAAATTTTGAGAGGTGTTACTCCACGTCAAGCATTGTGGAGGAGGAGACTCTCATGTACTTATTACCAGTCATAGACTTATTAAAATGATTTGCAGGTTGATAACACACCTGAGATAAAAATAGAAAGTGCTGAAGAAAATCAGCAGATCAAGTAGCAACTGTGGAAAGGGAAACAAAATTGATGTTTCAAGCCCTGTATGACTTTTCTTCAGAACTTTTAATGAGGTGTAAGATTAGATTGAAAGCATTATTTTTCTCTCCACAGATTCTACCTGAACTGTTGTGTTTCTCCAAAACTTCCAGTTTTTATTTCAGATCTCCAACACCCACAGCCCTAATCTACCTGTTCAACCACGTCATGAAAACTCCTTTCTTAACCATCAAATTCTTGAGTGGATTTAAACACAGGACTCTTGGTTCAGAGGTAGGGACACTGCTTACCATAAGAACTTCACCTCTGAATGTTAATTAAAAATAAATTTCTTAATTTAATCCATGAATTCCCTGCATGGTAAACTCCAAATCTCAGCTTCAGATCTCCATTTTGGATCAAGTAAGTCACTGAGATGAGGAAAGGTTGATAAATTAAACAGGAAGTAAATCCTTTATGCGTATGCACTCTCGCCAATGTCGGATTTATCAACTTCAGTAACTGATGTCTTGATGCCGATTACTTGCCCTTGGGTATAACAATGGTTTTTGATTAGATTCCCTACAATGCGGAAACAGGCCCTTCGGCCCAACAAGTCCACACCGACCCTCCGAAGAGTAACCCACCCAGACCCATTCCCCTATCACTACGGGCAATTTAGCATGGCCAATTCACCTGACCTCACAGCGCCAGAGACCCGGGTTCAATTCCCAGACTCTGGTGACTGACTGTGTGGAGTTTGCATATTCTCCCTGTGTCTGCGTGGGTTTCCTCCGGATGCTCCGGTTTCCTCCCACAGTCCACAAATGTGCAGGTTCGGTGAATTGGCCATGCTAAATTGCCCGTAGTGTTAGGTGAAGGGGTAAATGTAGGGGAATGGGTCTGGGTGGTTGGCGGGTCAGTGTGGACTTGTTGAGCCGAAGGGCCTGTTTCCACACTGTAACTAATCTAATCTCTAACAATTAATGGATTTGCAAAGTTTTATTTTCTTACACTGTCAATCTTTGTACAAAATCCTCTAAAAAGTTACATTTTATTGAATGAGGTCTAACTGTGCAATGTACTAATTTCATAATTACTGCTAAACACTTCTGCTGGTTCAATGAAGCTAATTTTATATTTGTGGAATGTCAAATTTCTGCATTATTATATTAAAAAAATCTACATTCTAAAATCCTGTTTCTTAAAATCAGTGTGTTTGTAGCATTTTAATTTCCATGTTAATCCAATTGTAATAATTTATTCTGTTACTCAAAAAGTTAAATGAGAGTGATGTTGTAGTGATTGCAATGAGGTCAGCCAGGTGGATCTCATAGAATATGAGTACCCTGAATGGGGTTGTTAATCGGATCCAATCGGGGAGCATTGGCTGACATATAAAAAGGGGAGCATCCTGGGATCTGAGGTTTGTCCTCATGTCCCTGAAAAATGTATGGTAGGATTTGGGGCCTGGCTTTGCTGCTCCTCTCCCTTGTAAAATTGCTGTCTCTTGCTGCAGCTGTAAATGTAACTGTTTGTTGTAAACTGATTTTGTAATTTGTTTAATAAAATAATATAGGGAAAAAAAGGGGAGCATCAGGAGTGGTGACATGCTGGTACCTGACTCTGAATGAGACAGTATTAAAGTCAAAAACTGCTTATTTGTAAATAAGGGGTGACTTGTTGATGGGTACTGATATCTGTGGAGTTATTTCAGTTATTACTGCTATTGGAAGCCTGGAGATCCCCTTGAACATGGTGCCAGATTTATTGATCCAGAGAAAATTTATACGGGAGATTGTTACACCTTTGCGGGCAGCTTTCTTTCAAAGTCATCACAAGAACTATTTTGTCACCACTGATTACAAATATATATTTTAAGGGTTTGAGTAACACAGTGATTAAGACATCTAATGGTCCTGCGTTATAATCCAACAATGTAGCATTCAGCTTTATCTGTGTTTGTTTTAGGAGCCTACATGATTATCTGCATCAAATCAAGGAATGAAACAACAGAAAAGGGGGCCATTTGACCAGGTCTATAAAGATTGTGGGAGAAAAAAAACCCACTCTGCTTGCCCACTATTTGTTCACAGAAGCCATGTCTGTTCTTAGCTAAAGAAAGCCAACCCATAATACCTCAACTTGACCACAACCAGTTCAGGAACTAAACAGCTTCCAGACTGTGAAGGAGTACACTCTTTAGATGACCTGATTACAGACTTTCACCTCACAATAACATCGCCACTCCTGCAGCCCCGAGGGCATCCCCAGGTATCTCAGGTACTGAAGCCCCACAAAGCCTACCTGGACTGAGTGACACCCAGATACCTGATAAAAATACACACCACCCTGCAGACCCATTGAAACCAGGGTACTGGACATTAGTATCTGCCAGCAGTGGAACGGAACCTCCTGTTACAATTTTTACCTGATTGCTACTTCCGGACAACCGGATTGTTTTCCACTGAATGTTATTTAATTCATATTGTCTTTTAATTAACATTGCACTACCGGAACACTATAAACACGGTCTGTATCTGCAGTTCAGGGAAGAGAATCCTTGACTTAACTGAGCAGTGTCCGTTCTGTACCAGTCAGGTCAATTTCTCTTCCCCACGATACAGTGAGAAATAAAACAGTATTCGTCAATTTCACGAGATCTGTGTGTGGCCTCTATTTGGAGTTGGACGATTCTCCGACAAAGATCAACCCAATTAATCCTTCTCTCCTGCTCTCTCCCCACTGCCCTGCAATGTGTTCCAATATTGATTCAGTTTCCCTGAAGGCTATTATTGAATCGGCTTCCAACGCCCTGCAGGCAGCAAGATCCAGATCAGAAAAACTCGCTGTGTGAAAAAAAAATCCTCACATTGCCTCCAGGTTTTGTCAGTTACTTTAAAATTCTGTGTTCTTATTATTGATCCTTCTGCAACTGAAAACAGTTTTTCCTTATTTATTCTTTCATGATTTTCAATACCTCTATTGAATTTCCTCTTCACTTTTGCTGATCTAAGGAGAAGACATGAAATTACAGATATCCAATATCTTACACCGATAAGCATTGCATTGGTAACTTCACTTTAATGTAGGCCAATAGAAGTTTCAAATGAGCACAATAGAAGCAGTTCTGAGCCTGAGGAATAAAACACATTGGTCCATATTTATTGATCAAATAAAATCACATGCAATAGTATGATCAAAATCAATCCTCCTACCAATGTTTTTGAGATTAGTCTAATGTGCAGACTGAGCCCACATCATACTTTTGTCACATGTGAAAGCAACATTCTTCAAATGACATGAGTGAGATTTGCATCAAGATGGACAGCGCTGTTTACTCAGTAGCCAACAGTGTTATACAAGAAGGGTTATCTATATGAGATTGGTGTGAATACTTCTTGAATATCCAATAGTCTGCTAACACAAACCTTTTCAATGCCCACACAGTTAATTACAGATGATGTCAGAGCCTTGCTCTTCACTCCATTTTCAGGAAATGATATGGCCACTGGAAGTAATAATAGAATTTGAAGAGCTCCAAAAGTGGATGAGGATTTGGTTAAAGTACTCCTGTACTCAATTTCATCAACATATATGTTGGGGGAAACCTTTGGCAGCTATGAAAGTGGGGAGAATGGGAAATGTTTCCCTATATAAAAACGAAAAGAAGTGCAGATACTGTAAATCAGAAACCAAAGCAGAAGTTGCTGGAAAATGTCAGCAGGTCTGGCAGCATCTGTAAAGAGAAATCAGAGTTAATGTTTCGGATCCGCAGTCTAAATGCTAACAGTGATATCTCTTCACTGATACTACCAGACCTGCTGAGCTTTTCCAGCAACTTCTGTCTTTCTTTCTGAATTTTAATCTATAGCTCATTATGCGACTCCAAATGGAAGGGTGCTAAGTGCTGACTCTTGGAACTGAAATTTCACTTCAGGAGCAGAAAACATAGCTGGCATGCAATTTGATGACAAGCCCTCAAGTTAGGAAACTGGAGACTGACTGGAAGATGGCAGGTGACATTCATTACTTATCATTCTTAATCAACATAATGTCCTTAGAGCAGTCTCTTCCAAAATGGATGATATCAGGAATGAAGTAAGAAAACTGGCATGCCAGCTGGTGTTGGTATTTTTGTGCACTGATCACTTTATTTACAGACCTTGGCAGTGCCTTGGATGTTGATAATCAAGCAGCAGAGAGTATATTTTCTTCATCGTCTGGGTGCCAATCAGACAGGGCAGATTAACCGCCTACATTAGAATCTACCTCACAGCCATCTTTTTTCAGAATGCTTACAGTGTGGAAACAGGCCCTATACCCAACAAGTCCACACTGAGCTTCTGAAGAGTAGCCCACCCACACCCATTCCCCTATTCTATTACTCTACATTTACCTCTGACTAATGCACCTAATCTACACATTCCTGAACACTCTGGGCAACGTAGCATGGACAATTCACCTAACCTGCATATCTTTAGACTGTGGGAGGAAACCAGAGCACCTGGAGGAAACCCGAGCAGACATGGGGAGAATGTGCAACCACCACACTGACTGTTACCTGAGGCTGGAATCGAACCTGAGACCCTACCGCTGTGAGGCAGCATTGCTAACCACTGAGCCAATGAGGCATGGATTAAAAAAAGGCAATTCTAAATATTGTCCGCGCAGAGAACTTGGATGCCCAACTCAGCATTTCACACTCAGCACAACTATGAATAAACTAGTTCATTAAAGAAAAGGGCAGTCTCTTGCAAACTTGTTATTCTTTCAATATGCACACAGTGCAAAAGGTATGCACAAATTTGGGATCGTGTTTGTATTTTAGTAAGCATTGATTTCTAAATTCTTGAACTAATCAGACCAAGGCACCAATGTCGAATGAATACCAGATTTTAGGACATCATGAAATTGTGTCAAAGATTGCAAAATGTCCATATTACAGAGGAGGAAGTGCTGGATGTCTTAAAATGCACAAAGGTGGATAAATCCCCAGGACCTGATTAGGTGTACCCTAGAACTCTGTGGGAAGCTAGAGAAATGATTGCTGGGCCTCTTGCTGAGATATTTGTATCATCGATAGTCACAGGTGAGGTGCTGGAAGACCGGACGTTGGCTAATGTGATGCCACTCTTTAAGAAGGGTAGTAAGGACAAGCAGGGAACTATAGACCAGTGAGCCTGACCTCAGTGGTGGGCAGGTTGTTGGAGGGAATTCTGAGGGACAGGAGGTACATGTATTTGGAAAGGCAAGGACATATTACGGAAAATTAACATGGCTTTGTGCGTGGGAAATCATACCTCACAAACTTGATTGATTTTGTTGAAGAAGTAACAAAGAGGATTGATGAGGACGGAGCAGTAAATGTGATCCATATGGACTTCAGTAAGGCGTTTGACAAGGTTCCCCATGGGAGACTGGTTAGCAAGGTTAGATCTCATGGAATACAGGGAGAACTAGCCATTTGGATACAGAACTGGCTCAAAGGTAGAAGACAGAGGCTAGTGGTGGAGTGTTGTTTTTCAGACTAGAGGCCTGTGACCAATGGAGTGCCACAAGGATTGGTGCTGGGCCCTCTACTTTTTTTCATTTACATAAATGATTTGGATAAGTTAGTAAGTTTGCAGATGACACCAAAATTGGAGGTGTAGTGGACAGCGAAGAAGGTTACCTCAGATTATAACAGGATCTTGATCAGATGGGTCAATGGGCTGAGAAGTGGCAGTTGGAGTTTAATTCAGATAAATGCGAGATGCTGCATTTTGGGAAAGGAAATCTTTGCAGGACTTATACACTTAATGGTAAGGTCCTAGGTAGTGTTGCTGAACAAAGAGACCTTGGAGTGCAGGTTCATAGCTCCTTGAAAGTGGAGTCACAGGTAGATAGGATAGTGAAGAAGGCGTTTGGTACGCTTTCCTTTATTGGTCAGAGTATTGAGTACAGGAGTTGAGATGTCATGTTGTGGCTGTGCAGGACATTGGTTAGGCCACTGTTGAAATATTGCGTGCAGTTCTGGACTCCTTCCTATCGGAAAGATGTTGTGAAACTTGAAAGGGTTCAGAAGAGATTTACAAGGATGTTGCCAGGCTTTGAGCTATAGGGAGAGGCTGAACAGGCTGGGGCTGTTTTCCCTGGAGCATCGGAGGCTGAGGGGTGACCTTATAGATGTTTACAAAATTATGAGGGGTAAATAGACAAAGTCTTTTCCTTGGGGTCGGGGAGTCCAGAAGTAGAGGGCATAGGTTTAGGGTGAGAGGGGAAAGATATAGAAAAGACTTAAGGGGCAACTTTTTCACACAGAGGGTGTATGGAATGAGCTGCCAGAGGAAGTGGTGGAGGCTAGTACAATTGCAACATTTGAGAGGCATTTGGATGGGTATATGAATAGGAAAGGTTTGGAGGGATATGGGCCGGGTGCTGGCAGGTGGGACTAAATTGGGTTGGGATATCTGGTCGGCATGGAAGGGTTGGACCGAAAGGTCTGTCTCCATGCTGTACATCTCTATGACTCTATGACTCTATATGCAGTACCTTCTCATGTACTGCTATAATTTATAAAGTATGAGATCAATTCTATTATCTAGAATTGCTGTTAGGATCTGATATTCACAATTCCATTATCTATGTTTAATACATTCTGAATTCCTTACGATCATATGGATGATGTTAATCTAATCAAAAATTCCAACTTCAAAAAAATCTGATATATCAGGTTCTACTTTAAATGTTACTTGGTGTCTGTCACCATATTACCCATGTTTGTTGATTATTGGAATACAAAAGTTTACAGGCAACTGTGTGAAACATTATGACACATGTAGAACATTAATGCACCAACATATAGCTAGCAATTTAATAAGACCTATATTTATGACTTTACAATTAAAGTTTCTTTATAACAATACATAATATCCAACCTACCAACATTCTGATTATGTTAAACTCAAACTATTTCCCTTTTAAATACACACACACACACATTATCATACACAGACAGAAGAAGATGGGACCTTCAACTCTGGGGAGATTGTGTTAAAACAATGGGGAAATCATTCAGAATCTATCTCAGCCTTAAATATACATAATGATTCTGCCCCAAGAGCTCACTGTGACAAAGAGTTCCAAAAATTCATAACCCTCTGGCAGACGAAATTTCTCCTCATTTCATTCTGAAATTGGTACTCTTTTATTCTGAAACTGTACTATCTAGTCCAAGATCTCCCCTGAGGGGAGACTTCCTCTCAACATTTACCCTGCCAAACCCTTTAAGAATCTTACGTGCTTCAATGAGATCACCTCTTATTATTCTAATTTCTAGTGCGTAGAATCCCAACCTGTTTAGCCTTTGCTCATAAGACAATGACTCCATTCCAGGGATCATTCTAGCAAACCTTCTCTGAAGTGCCTCCAATGAAATAAAGTCTTTTCTTAAATAAGGAGACCACAACAACTGACAGTACTGCAGATGTGACCTCATCAACACCTTATATAATGGCTGTATGACGTCCGTACCCTTATACTTTAACCTCTTTGATACAAAGGCTAACATTTCATTAACCTTCCTGATTATCCACTGCAGCTGGGTGCTATCTTTCTGTGTTTCTCAGATGTGTACCCAGATCCCTTTGTGATGTAGTTATTTTAGATTACTGGGCATGTATTCTGTAGAGTTCGGACAAATGAGAGATGTTCTCACATTGAACCTTTTACAGGGCATGACAGGATAGAAGAAGAAAGGATGTTTCCCTGGCTCAGGGTCTCGAGTCAGGTGACACAACATCAGAATAAGACTGAGTAGGACTCAGATGAGGAGTGACTTCTTCACTTAAAGGGTGCTGAATATTTGGAACTTTGTGCTACAGAGGGCTATGGAGGGGTAGTCATTGACCACGTTCAAGACAGAGACCAATAGATTTTTAGATATTGAAGAAGACAGGGGATATGAGGAGAATGATGTTGCAGTAGAAGATGAACCATGAATTAGTTGAAAGGGAAATAGTCTCAAGGGCCTGACTGGACTACTCCAGTTCCCTTTTCCCATGTTCCTATGCACCTAGGTTATGTGTGTACTCGCTAATGATTAAGAAATAATTCATTAAATCTTAAAATGTTACTTGTACCAACAACAACGATGTAATTTAAAATGTTAACATTCTTATTTGGTTATTAACTCTCCAAAAGAAGTTGTAAAGGAAACACAGTCATCCAAAAGTTAGTATGACTGCAATCTGCAGTTACATTGTATTGTTAATATAGTGCAAATTCCCCAAAGTTTTCATAGGACTGTCATCAAACAATATTTAATCTTGACCATGCAAGGGAGTTACATCTGAACCTAGCAGCTAAGATTGAAAATTCTGCTTCACTTAACATATTAACTCATTATCCAGCTTTCATGAAAGAGAACATTTAGCTTTAGTCCTGGTCAGTATGACTTAGTCAAACTTAACTGGGGTGGTAATAATGGCAAATAAAGTGGCCATTAATACTCAGGGGTTGGTGAGGGTTGCAATTCATTGCAGAAATGTCAAGTAATTTTGTAATGAGGTATGAAGAAATAAATAAATAGAGTAGCAAAACAGGTCCTCAAAATTATAAAGGATTACAAAAAGCAAATGGTAGTCTATTTGCCAAGTAGAAATGAAAAGTTCAGTCAGAAAAGGTCCCAGAGCAAAGAGAAACCAATAACTCCTACAGTGTCTAAGCCCATGTCAGAATGTGGTTCCTGAGAAACACCAGGCAATGCTTAACACCATATTGGCCACTGTGCTACAAATCATCATCTTATCTCTGAAATTTAGAACAATCAGAGGCTGCTTAATTGAAATATATAAGATCCTGATGGTATTTGACCAGGAAATGTGGAAAGGATGTTTCCTTTTGAGGGAGAATCTAGAACTAGTGGTGATAATTTAAAAATAAGGGGTTGCCCATTTAAAATAGTGATGAGGAAACAATGTTTTTCTCAGAGCATTGTGAGTCTTTGGAATTCTCCTCCTCAAAAGACAGAGGTACAGAACATTTATATATCTTTAAGGTAGAGGTAAATAGATTCTTGATTGCCAAAAGGTATAAAGATTATCGGAGATATGCAGGAACATAAAGTTGATGTTCAAGTCAGATCAATTATTATCTCATTAAATGACAGACTAGGGTCAAGTGGCCTATTCTTGTTCTTTATTTCTGCCTGTGGGAAAGATTTCTCAAATAAAATAAAAAACGCATATGCTGGAAATCTGAAACAAATACAAGCTGCCAGACCTATTGAGTTTCTCAAGCATTCTCAATGTTTGCTTTGAGACAGTTTCTCCGTTTACTCTTCTCAGGCCTCTCATGTTTTGACACTGTTATTCAAATATCCTCTCAGTTTTCTCCTTTTCAAGGAGTATAGTTACATCTTCTCCAAAGGATCTCACAACTGGAGTTTTGCATCCTTGGAACCATTCTTATAAAACTCTTCAACACTTTCCAATGCTTTCACATCCTTCCTATAATGTAACACTTATACAATACTCCACTATAACCAAAATGTTACACAGGTTCAACCACCTCTGTTGTTGTACTCCACATCCTTATCAATAAAGTCTAGGATACTGTATGCTTTATTAATCACCATAATATTTGCTCCTATTGTTCCACCTTTATTATCTGTGCACTCTAAAACCAGGTTTCTCTGCCCCTGCACACCCTTTAGAGTATAATTCTTTATTTTATACTGCTTCTCCATGGTCTTGCCACCAAACTTATCACCTCATATTAATTAATTTGATCTTCATCTGCTATGTATCTGCCCACGAAACTAACTTGTCAACATTCTTTTGTAGATCTACCCTATCTTCCTTACAGCTCATAACCCTTCCATATTTGATATTGATTGCAAATTTTGAAACAGTCCCCTGCTCTGAAGATGCAAATCAATAAAGGCTCTCCGTAAATAAACAAAATTTGTCCATGTGACTATTAATTCTAGCCAGAACTATTGTTTTCTCCCCACCATTGAAAGTAAACTGATTAGTCTGTAACTGATGAGATTACATGAATAGGAAGGGAACAGAGGATCCTTTAAGTGAAGATAGTTTTAGTATGGAAGGTCAAAATGTTGCGGGGGGGGAGGGGCAGGTTCGGAGGGTGGAAGGGCCTGTTACTGTTCTGTATTCTTCTTTGTTCTTATCCTTACAACTTCTCTTTTTGAACAGAGGTGCAATGTTTGTAATTCTTCAGTCCTCTGGCATCATCCATGTTTTAAGGGAAAACCGAAAAATTAAGGCCAGTGCCTCTATAATTTCCACTCACTTCTTTGGATGAACCTCATCTGGATCTGGTGTCTTGTTAAATCTAGGTACTAATAACTTATCCAATACCTTGTCCTTATCAATTTTAACCTTTTTAATTATAGGGTTTTCCCCCCGTCATCATGACCTTGTAACATTGTCTTATTTGGTAAAGACAGGTGCAAAATATTCAGCTATGCTATTTCAATGTGTAAATCCCCTTTTTTTGCCCCTAATCAGTGCTACGTCACATTCATCACACTTTTACTATTTATGTGACCACAGGAGACTTTGGGATTTCCTGCTATGTTAGCTGCCAGTTCTGGGGTTATAGAGTCATAGGGATGTACAGCACGGAAACAGACCCTTTGGTCCACCTCATCCCTGCTGACCAAGTTTCCCAAACTAAACAAGTCCTACTTGCTTGCATTTGTCCCATATCACCCAAAACCTTTCCTATTTATGTACCTGTCCAAATCTTTTTTCATGATCTTTCTTTTATTTGCTTCTTCAAATCTCTTCTGAATATTTTGTATTCAGTGTGGTTCATAATCGTGTTTTATCCAAAATTTGTTTTCTTTGTAATTTCTATTTCCTTTTACATCCAAAGAGTTCTGGATTTATTTATCCCACTTTCCATTTTGATGGAATATACTTTGACATGTCTGAACCATTTTGTCTTTGAAGGGAGTTCATTGTTTAGCTCATTTTTTCCCAACCAATTTGAGGCTCCAGTTTATTTGGCCCAACTGTGTACTTTCCCCATTGAAGTTGACTCTTCCTCAGTTAGTATTCATTATCTAATTCTCAGGTTAATGTGTTGGTAACACAGTAGCTCAGTGGTTAGCACTGCTACCTCACATTGCCAGGGACTCAAATCCAGCCTTGGGTGACTGTCTGCCTGGAGTTTGCACATTCTCCCCATGTCTGTGGGGTTTCCTCCCACAGTCCAAAGATGTGCAGGTTAGGTGAGTTGGCCATGCTAAATTGCCCATAGTGTACAGGGATGTGTGTATTAGGTGCATTTGTCAGGGGACCTGTAGAGTAATAAAGAATGAGTCTGGGTGGGTTACTCTTTGGAGAGTTGGTGTGGACTTGTTGGGCCAAATTTCACACTGTAGGGATTCTATGATTATCTGGATTTTTCTTTTTCACTACTGCCCTCAACTTTATTAAATGATGATCCCTAACCCTTAAATGTTCCCTGACTGTCCCTTGATCCACACTGTCCCAAATTATTCCCAAGAACCAGATTTTTTTGTGCTTCCTTTCTTGTTGGCCTGGACACATACTGCTGTGGGAGATCCTTCTGAACACATTCTAGGCATGCTTGCCACACCATCCTGTACACTATTATCATTTCATTCTATATTTTGGTAATTATAGTCCTCCAGTATAATCATTCTATAATGTTTGTTCTTCATTCTACATTCTTCCCACTAGTTTGTGGTCTGTAGGCCACACTGAGCAACATAATTACACCCTTCTTGTTCCTTCACTCTAGCCAAATTGATTCTGTCCTTGAATCCTCTGACACATCCGCCTTCTCCAGCAGTGCAATGCTCCCCTTAATTGAGACCCAAAACCTTCCTCTTTGTTCTTTTTCTTATTTTTCCTGAACAGCCTGTAAGCAGGAATATTTAACACCTAATTCTGTTCTTTATTCAACTGGGCCCCTGTGATCACCAGAACATTAAAATTCCATATGGCAATTGGCTCCCTTAACTCATTAACCTTAGTTTGCTATGCTCTGTGCATTCACATCCATGTTGTGTAACTTTGACTTAGAGTTTAATTTATTCCTGTTGCACCTAATAATGTACTATTTTCTAATCTTATACTGTTAGTCACTCCCAGAAAGTTGTGCACGCTGTTGTTACTCTTTAATATTCTCCACTGGTTTAAGGCTGAGGACTTCCATTTTGAAATTAAATTATGGTGTTTGGTGTGTTATATGGCTTCACACCCTTCTATACCCAGACTGACTTATCTCAGAGAATCTCATGATTTTCAGTTAATTAGCTGTGCAAGCAAGATGTTTCATGTATTATTATTCGGTGATCACATGTGATGAGCATGCCAGCGGTTCCATCATTGATGGGATCTTCCAGGATTGCAGGTTCCTGGAACATGGTTAAAGGCTAGTTGGACACTATTTGTCTCGCTGCAAGCCAGGAAATGCACAGGAGCCTGTGGTGCCAAGAGGGCAAAGACTAGTGGGGACAATGGAGGTGGTGGGTGCTAGCTATAAGGATTCTCACCCCCGGTGAGACAGGGACAAGCATACCAATCTGGCCAGGGACAAGCAGGACAATTCCTGTGGCAATCAGGAGACAGAATAGTCCAGGAACCCAGGAAAGCTGAGTTGAGCATGAAGGCAAACTTAATGGTCTACTGATAATGCGGTTTCAACAATTAAGTCTTTCTCTTCTCTTCTACAGACATTAGGCCTACCCAGTGTAAGAGTCCGCAACTTGAACCCCTCTGAGGATGAAACCTCAGAGGATTTACTGCCAAGGTATTTACCTGCAACCCCCAGTAGGACAGAGACTGTCTTCTCGGTCATTGCTCTATCTAGGTTTCACAGGGGGACACAGTCTGGGAATACTAATTGACACATGTCTGCAACCAATGATGGAAGAAACTCCTGATGTCTCTGACACTCAGGCAACTGCCAGATACTGGGCACCTACATGGTCCCACATAGAAGACAGGTCTTTTGAATTAACTCCATAGAGACTAGTATCCTGTCACCAATACACCCTTTATTTACACGTGGACTGTCCTTGACGCTGATCCAATTTCCTCAGAGCCAGCTCTCGAAGTGAACAGAACCCCTGACACTCCTGTTTATACCTGTCAGCCAGCGCTCCCTGAGTTGACAAGATTAACAGCCTCAATCAGAGAAACCATATAATGAGGTCCACTTGGCTGACATTGTCACAATCATTACACCTTTACTTGGCCGTAAGTAACATGCTCAACCTGTGTAGTGATAGAAGCAGGCTCACATCAAGCAGGTGAGCCAGGGGCTTTTAGTAGGCAGGAATGGCAGATGGAGGACTCCATCCATGTTTTGTCTTTGTGCTGGCTCCATTATGAGAGTGTCTATCTGTCTAGGTCCAGCAGAAAACTCAGTGGCTGCTGCTTATGCTCTCAGACCTGCAGTCCATCACTCCAGTCATCAAAGGCAACAAGATAATGATGCACCTCAACCTCATTCCAGCTGTCCCCCTTTACTTGAGAAGAAATAGTGGTGCCAGGAGGCATCCACAGAGAAGAGGAACAACAGAGAGGGCATGACAACTTCTTCTGAGGACTCTCCAATGGTACTCTGCTCTAATCTATACTTAACCAGCTGTTATTTTAAGAGAAGAAAACCACTAGAGACATAAACACAAACTGAAGGCCTCGCATTTACTTTAAAGATGGGAAATAGCCACTCATCCTATTCTCTAGTTAGCTTCTTTCTCTACATTTATGTCATCCTGTAGTTTGAGGGCGGCATGGTGGGACAGTGGTTAGCACTGCTGCCTCGCACCGCCAGAGACCCGGGTTCAATTCCCGCCTCAGGCGACTGACTGTGTGGAGTTTGCATGTTCTCCCCGTGTCTGCGTGGGTTTCCTCCGGGTGCTCCGGTTTCCTCCCACAGTCTAAAGATGTGCAGGTCAGGTGAATTGGCCATGCTAAATTGCCCGTAGTGTTAGGTAAGGGGTAAAAGTAGGGGCATGGGTAGGTTGCGCTTCGGTGGGGCGGTGTGGACTTGTTGGGCCGAAGGGCCTGTTTCCACACTGTAAGTAATCTAATCTAATCTAATCTTTGTGAGGTGACTCTCCCATTTGTCTCACTGTTGGTCAGCATCTTGATCCATACCTTTATTCTCTCTCACTCACCTCTCACTCTTGAATGTTTATGTCTTACAGTAAATAGAAAGATATTGCTAACATTGAGGGAGTGCCACTTATTCACAGGATGGTGGGATGGCCATACAAATTAAAATTGGGAAAATGAGCCTGCAATCTCCAAAGTATTGAAGAAGGAGAAGCAATCTCATTGAAACATACCAAATTCTTAAAGGTTTGGAAGGATAGATGCCTCCAGTTGGAACATCAAGAACAAGAGGAGACAATTTCATTCCTTTTCAAAAACTTACACTGGTTGAAGTTGAGAGTAATATATTGATGAATTAAATTAAATTTTGATGCTCAAAATTATCTTTTGCTCAATAATTTGTATGTAAAGTGTTAAATATTTCTGCCGTCGGTTTCACATTTTATTTTAAAACTGTTTGACGGAAGGATCCCATTAACAAGTATTTTGATCATACTTTTGCCTCCTGTACTGTTACAATGTTCTAAAAGGTGACAAACCACGAAGGACCTTTAATTGCCTGTTGGAGTGGCCATTGGAATGGAACTCCTGGGATAATTTTAAATTCATTCATCAGGAACAATAGGAAAATTGAATCAGCCACCCAGTTGACTTCATTTATTATTATTTCCTGGATGAAACGGGCAGTTTGATGCCATCTACTTTCTGCCAGGCAGAACAACTTAAAATGACCCTCTTAAACTGAGCCAAATTCAACCGCCAATTCTCTACCTCTAGACTGCACTGATGAGTAATTTTGAAACATGAAAAATGCAAACAAGGGGAGAATGGCCAGTCACAAATAAATTCCTTTATGACACTTGCTTTCCCAGTTGAAGTGATCACTTTAACTACTTTAAAGCTGTTAGTCGGGGTATAACTATTTTCTATTCTGTAATTCAGTAAAACATGACAGTAATTGAATGTTGAAATTGCTTTTCACACTGATGCACAAAATATGATTTTTAGCAAAAAGCATGACATCCCATTATGTTGCCTGAGCCTTTTAAGACAAAGCCTGAGTGCCTTTTAGTCACTTGCACCTTCTGGCAAACACACCATTCACCACAGGACACTAAGTGTGCCTGGAGACAGCAACTTTTTCTTTTCTGATAGCAAAGGCCATTACCGAATAGTTGAAAATGGGTTGAACTCAAAATATCTCACTGGCTTTCAGCATGAAGCCATTCAGAACTGTTCAGTCACATCATATCCTAATCATTAGTTCTGGCAAGCCTATTTTGAATGTGTCCATTCTGTGGATTTCAAATCGGCACTCGACCGAAGAAATGCAAAGACTCGAGAATTATGCCAAGCATTGTTAGTATATGAATGATGATCGCATTTTCCGAAATTCCTCTGTCCTGCATTTTAGCGGGAGCTTTTGTGCTGTTTGTTTCAACTGAGCAGAGAGCAGAAGTATTGATGAGCATTTTGATGAGCATTTTGAAGCATTTGTAGTCTGATCTCTGAAGAACTTTTTTTTTAGATTAGATTAGATTACATTACAGTGTGGAAACAGGCCCTTCGGCCCAACAGGTCCATACCGACCCGCCGAAGCGCAACCCACCCATTCCCCTACATTTACCCCTTACCTAACACTACGGGCAATTTAGCATGGCCAATTCACCTGACCTGCACATCTTTGGACTGTGGGAGGAAACTGGAGCACCCAGAGGAAACCCACGCAGACACGGGGAGAACGTGCAAACTCCACACAGTCAGTCGCCTGAGGCGGGAATTGAACCCGGGTCTCTGGCACTGTGAGGCAGCAGTGCTAACCACTGGGCCACTGTGCCACCCATAAAGCCCCATTTTGGGGCTTTAGTATCTTGCTTCTCCTGTTTATGTAAAAACATACACAAAACAAAGAGTTTTCCTGTGGTATGAAGGGAAATAAACATGTTAATGGGAATGCAACTCTGACACCAACAGTCTCATGTTATTGAGACTCAAACAAGAGTAGAATGACTAGAGAGTTGGAATTAGTGATCTGTATGTTACATATAAATAAAGTGTTTACAGGACTTACTGAGGGGGAGGCGGAGTTACTCCCAGATAAGGTAAAGATAGAGCTGCAGTAGACCCAGAGCAAGAACAGCCCTCAGATTTCAGTACTGGCATCTAATTCCCAGAGACCCTCTAGGAATCAAAGCCTATGAGGGATAATGATGCAGGCTTGAGTCCATAGAAGTAGCATTGTCCTGGGATACAGCAATAGCAACACAAAGTGCTTCCATGGAAAGTTTTGCATCATGTACAAAAGTAGGGAATGTACGAGTGGGTTTTCAGCTCTGTGTTAAATCAATCCAAGTGCTGGGATACGGTCTTTTCTCTCTTTGCTAACAATAAACTTGAGACTCGAAATGAGCTTGGGCAGCTGCAACCTGGCTTTTACTGAATGTGGTCCACTGCATGAAGCTGTTTTGAGTTTTTTCAATTATATTGATAATTACACTTCTCATAGTCACAAGAATCATTGCCATAGAAAATCACTAACCCATCCAGGCAGGAGACAAAAAGTCCACAGATGAGGCTTGAAAAGTGAAACAAATGCTTCTTTATCAGGAAAAAGAAAGTTTGAGATTGTTTAATTTCACTTTCGTGTATTGAATGAAAATCCAGAATTCTGTAACATCTCTTTTTGTGGAACATTGTCACTACTTGACTTGGCAGCATTATGGCCAAGTGTTCAAATCCCTGCTTTCAGTGGATCACATGCACAATATGTTTTGTCAGGTCCCAGCTACAGGAAAGCTTACTACTGCACAAGTGATGCATCTTCTCGCAACTGAGGTAAAAGGGTCACTAAATACCTTTGAGGTTTAGGAGGGAATGAACCTTTATTTGTTCTGGATCAAACATTGACTGCACTTTAGTTGGGCAGATAATTCCCTTGGGCTGTGAACTATGCTATAATTCACACATTTAAGAAGCAGTCTCCTCACCTTTGACAATGTTGAGCTGTGACTCAGCCCTCTCTGTCTCAAGGGGTACTGTGCCCTCAAGGTCTTAAATGACAGCCTATTTATCAATGGAGAAGGGAAAACAATATCCCCTAAGGCACTAGCACCTGTCACACTAATAAAGCTTTGGACATCTGTTTCTGCATTTCAGAATGGTTGAACTCACTGAGTGAATTATAATGAATGATGTAACCTTTATAATTGTGCATTTCAAACTCCAGTAGAGTGAAGTACAGTGTACATAGTTGTCAGTTGTGAAATAGAATTCTCTAAGTGCAAATGCAATAGTTTTGCTCTGGTGTCAGGCTCCAATCAATGAATGAACAGAGCGCTTCACTTAAATCTTCCACAAGCATTTAATTTAATGATGGATAAGGTTGTGAGTCAGAGGGAAGGGTTTGCAGTTAACTTGCTTGTTTCAAAAGCTCGCATGTAGATAAAGTTAACATTAACAGCATGGGGTATAATCCTGGTCTTGGGTGAGGTAAACCCAGTCTACCCAAGTTAAGCAAAATCACAGCATTTTACTGCAGTTCAATCAATAATCACCAAAGTCGTGCTTTTGAGAAGAAAAATGAAAAAGGTTGAGATTGGATATTTTTGGTAAATAATTCAGATTGGAATAATATAGATCTATTAATATAAGTTTTGCCTTTTTCATGTTTTAACAAAAGACCAAAACACATTCCTAATTTAACTTCACATTCCTAATTTAAATGAGGGTCCATGCTGACATTTCATCTTGTTCTTTGCTCATCTTTTACTACCTGGATTTTCTTTGTGCGGTCTTCAGTTTTGTTCTCTGCTTTCAGCTGGAATTTCTTGTGATTAGCAAGTGCAATTATCCTAACTTTTCTGAATATCTGTCTGTTTTGTCTTTGTTGGTTCTAATGTCTCACCTACAGTTATCCTGTCTTTGCACTCTATTTGCAACTTTAATATTTGTCTGTTTTGCTCTCCAAAGCCTTCCTCCTTTACCACTTCAGCTTGCAATAAACACAGAGCCATCCTGGAGAATCCACTTCAAATTTCAGTTGATTACCTTGTCCAGTTTTCTTTCCTCTTAGGTCTCAGATGAACTTTATAGATTCAACTTTTTTCTTAATGTGTTTACTTACGCAAGTAACACGAGACCATCAAAATATTGCTTGGGATCAACATGGGATCATGATTGAGATCATCAAGCTGTCCCATTCCATATTTCTTTTGCAATTTATGTTGTTAACTCTACCCAAACTGTTTCATTTTTTCTGAAGAAGTCAACAAGATTTTAAGGTTACCAATATCTGGTCAGTCTTTATGACTACCTACTGAGTTTAGCTGGTAAAATTGATATGAGGAGGTATTGTATGATCCCTTCATCTGAGACAGAGGTTCCACTCCAGGTTGTAAATTCTTTCTATGTATGCCAATGGAAAGCAGAAAGTATGGGTGAGATTCTTGGTTGGCCATGTGATAGAAGAGAGTGGAGTTACGGCTTCAGACTACAACAACCAGATTAAAAAATATAAAATTTGATTTATGTATTTTCATGTGTTTTTTTTTACAAAATACAGTGAAAAGTGTTGTATGGTGTCAGCACTCTCCGGCCCCACAGCAACTTGGACCCCTTGGATGGGAGTGGCATTGGGCCAACTGAATGCTGACTGGCATGGAACATATTAATGCCAACATCTAGAGTGGATTTAAAACCTGCCTCCTTGCCTTGTCTATAGTGGTGCTATGGGTTAGACCTGCCTTTGGGCAGAGAACTGAAGAAATGATACTATACCTAAATTCTTTCCTTCTTACATTGTTGGTAGTAGACACTGCAGTACAATGACATTGTGATGAGTCAATTTGGAAAACCCAAAATTCTGATTGTGCCAAAGTTGTCAGCCATTCCCACGGCAAAATAGAAAATCCAAGAGAAGGATGCTCATGTTAAGCTGATGCTCATTGGTAACTCTGGATTCGCTAAACTCATGGAGAAACTGAGGACTACGGATGCTGGTGAGTCAGAGTTGAAAAGTATGGTGCTGTAAAAGCACAGCAGGTCAGGCGGCATCCAACTCATGCCCACTTGTCATACAATCTACCAACCAATCAGATTGGAGTAAGAGTATACTAGAGCACAATATCATGCATAAGCCTGATGTGCTGAATGCAAAATGGTTTCACACATATCCTGACAACTATGCACCCCAAAACATTTTTAACTTGGATAAAACTGGACTTCCTTCATGCCTTTGAGAAGATCACTGTCTAATGTTTAAAAATGAAATGTCTAATGGTAGAAAGCAAAGCAAGAACATATGCTCCGAAAAGCTGCTGCTTTTGTGATAAAAAAGTCCAACAAATCACATTACTTTGTGAATTTCAAGATACTGCTCATACAGCATGAGACTATAAAAACACCCTGGATAACACTCAGCATTTTTAAGGCTTTTATCAGGAAAGTAGATTTGGGCTGGGTGCTGGCAGGTGGGACTAGATTGGGTTGGGATGTCTGGTCGGCATGGATGAGTTGGACCGAAGGGTCTGTTTCCGTGCTGTACATCTGTATGTAAAAAGAAGAAAAGGCAGATTATCACCTTGATGATCCTGAAGAGTCTTGTCATCTGCTTGATCCCTTAGTTGAAGCTGCAAAGCCCACAGAAATGCTTTGGGATTTTGCATTGCAGAGCTAACTCTCAACATTTCTTTAGTGCCTTTTCCTATATACGTTCAGGCCATTGTAAGGTGTGACAAAAGTGAAAAATATTTTCACTTATTTATGAAATCATAATGTGTCACTGTGTTTTCATTTTTTTAAAACCTAGAGTGCATTTGTAGAAAAATGAGATTAGAATAAGGCTTCCTCAGCCATCTTGAAGCCATGATTCATACAAATTAGTGAGTTGAGATTTTATTATAAAAAGTAATGTTTGTAAGGTGCATTAAGCCCCACCCAATCTGATAATGTCAGGATAATGGCTTGAATGAGGATAGAGTAGAATCTCTCATCCTTGCTACGCAGATCCAAACCCACAGATATCCTCATAGTTTTAGTGACAATGTCTAACCAGTTGATGTAAATTGTACTTGATTGCTATCATTCAAGACAAGAGCCTCTTCTTGTTAGGATTCACTATTGGCTGTTCCTCTGCTTCTGTAAACCTGCTGGGCCCTTAGACCTAATGAAAGGAAAGAGGGTTATTGGCACACCTTTCTAAATATTTTCTGAATATTTATGTTTGGTCCAGATGCTTCAGAGTTTAAGGTTTAGTCTAGGATATGAACATACAATGTAACTGCAGCACCAGCCAATGTATTATTTGGAATGTATTACAATATTTGAGATATCGTCCAGCCTGTTGATCCCAAGAATTTTTTTTTTAGTGCAGAAGAACAGGGAGTGCACCTAGCTTACTGGCTAACATTCTTCCTTATAACAACATATCCAAACATAAGGCAGCTAAACACTCATCTCATTGCTGCTGTGGGATCTCACCCTTGGATATTTGATATATGAAAAGAAGGTGAAGATTTCCAGAGGAGAGTCTAATGGCTTTTCTGGGTGTCCTACAACAGGATATAGTTTCAATTTTCTCAAGAGGACTCCCTCACAACAGCCAGTCAGATTGACAGTCCAATGGGACAGCAACCAATGTGTAGGCATCTGGTAAGTGGGAGATTGCAGGGTGGGACTCACAAGCTTTTGAGACACTGCTGAGATATGACATAAAATGCTGGACAAAGGCTATTTTTCTTACTTTACTGGCATTACCTCAATCTCTGTTGCTCGCTTGAAGTGCTACTTTCTTATCAGCCTTTGATCTCTGACTGTGTTTCTGTCTTTTTTTGTTTCATCTTCAATAATTTTTACAATGTTTTGTTTTCTTTTGTTTTCACTCACAGTCTGACTCCTAGACCCTCTGACATCCCGTCGTCCAGTGAAGCTGGCAGGTGGTCACCTCTGTACACCATACAGGATCAGGAGAGGTGCCTGGATAAGGCCTTCCATATGAAACTAAAGCATGACTGGATTGTATTGTTTCGCCTTCAAAGAATTCCAAAGACATTTAGTTATGTTAATGCTATTAGCCTTCCTAATTAATTATTAAATATCTGTCAGCAATAGAATTTCTCCTGAATCTGCAAATACTTTCACTTAATCTTGGTAGGGAAGGCAAATCTTTTTGAGAAAGTTGCTATTAATTTGCCAAAAATTTTCAAGTAGATTGGAATGCTAGATATCTTCATCTGTGTTAAAGCATGATCAGCTGACAGTAGAGAAATAGGTCAATGTGAAATTACTCACACTGACAGTCAGTTCATATGCTGCCGGCATTTTCTGATGCAGTATACAAATCCGTTGTTGCTTCAAAGCAACTTAACTCATTGTCCAGTTGGCTGATATTAAAAATTGGCAACTTCCACAATGCAAGGAGAAGATTGTATAGAAGATGAGAAAGTACCATCTTAGATGAAGTTAAAAATCACACAATACCAGGTTATAGTCCAACAAGTTTATTTGGAAGTACTAGCTTTCAGAGCACTGCTCCTTCATCAAGTAACTAGTGGAGCAGGATCATAAAACACAGAATTTATAGCAAAATATCACAGTTAAACGATATATTAAACAAACCTAGATTGTTGTTAAGTTTTTCATCTTTTAGAATGGGTTGCAGATTTCAGTTCATTAATATGTAAATCCCAGAACTTCTTTTAAGTCACATTCCTGAGATAACTATAAGGTTTTATAAAAAAAGGTGAGATCTCAGCTCAGACAATGTATTAAAGGTGTAAGGTTAGAGTCTGGCTGTTTTGCAGTGTTGAGTCAGACTGGTTCCAATTCCAAAGTAGGAATTTATAAAATGTTACATGGATTGATTGTCTGCATTGACTGCCTGCAGGTTGTGTGCTTTTTGAGCAAAAATAGAATGTATCTGCAAATATAATTCTGCAAATGCAAATTCACCCCATAGACTTCTGTGTGTGTGTGCGCGCGTGTGCGCATGTGAGGAATAGAGAGATTGTGAGTGTGTGTATGTGAATATGAGTTTGGGTGAGAGAGTGTGTTTGTGTGCATGCGTGCTTGGTAGAGTGTGTACGTGATTCATAGAGTCATAGAGACATACAGCATGGAAACAGACCCTTTGGTCCAACCCGTCCATGCTGACCAGATATTCCAAACCACTCTAGTCCCACTTGCCAGCACCTGGCCCATATCCCTCCAAACCCTTCCTATTCATATACCCATCCAAATGCCTCTTAAATGTTGCAATTGTACCAGCCACCACCACTTCCTCTGGCAGCTCATTCCATACATGTACCACCCTCTGTGTGAAAAGTTGCCCCTTAGGTCTTTTCTATATCTTTCCCCTCTCACCCTAAACCTATGTCCTCTAGTTCTGGACTCCTCGACCCCAGGGAAAAGACTTTGCCTATTTATCCTATCCATGCTCCTCATAATTTTGTAAACTTCTATAAGGTCACCCCTCAGCCTCCGCTCCAGGGAAAACAGCCCCAGCCTGTTCAGCCTCTCCATATAGCTCAAATCCTCCAACCCTGGCAACATCCTTGTAAATCTTTTCTGAACCCTTTCAAATTTCACAATGTCTTTCCAATAGGAAGGAGACCAGAATTGCATGCAATATTCCAACAGTTTGCTAACCAATGTCCTGTACAGCTGCAACATGACCTCTCAACTCCTGTACTTAATACACTGACCAATAAAAGAAAGCATACCAAACGCCTTCTTCACTATCTTATCTACCTGCGATTCCACTTTCAAGGAGCTATGAACCTGTACTCCAAGGTCTCTTTGTTCAGCAACACTCCCTAGGACCTTACCATTAAGTGTATAAGTCCTGCTAAGATTCGCTTTCCCAATATGCTGCACCTTGCATTTATCTGAATTAAACACCATCTGCCACTTCTCAGCCCATTGACCCATCTGATCAAGATCCTGTTGTAATCTGAGGTAACCTTCTTCGCTGTCCATTAGACCTCCAATTTTGGTGTCATCTGCAAACTTACTAACTGTACCTCTTATGCTCGCATCCAAATCATTTATCTAACTGACAAAAAGTAGAGGACCCAGCACCAATCCTTGTGGCACTCCACTGGTCACAGGCCTCCAGTCTGAAAAACAACCCTCCACCACCACCCTCTGTTTTCTACCTTTGAGCCAGTTCTGTATCCAAATGGCTAGCTCTCCCTGTATTCCATGAGATCCAACCTTGCTAATCAGTCTCCCATGAGGAATCTTGTCAAACGCCTTACTGAAGTCCATATAGATCACTCCTATTGCTCTGTCCTTATCAATCTTCTTTGTTACTTCCTCAAAAAACTCAATCAAATTTGTGAGACATGATTTCCCTCACACAAAGCCATGTTGACTATCCCTAATCAGTTCTTGCCTTTCCAAATACATGTACATCCTGTCCCTCAGGATTCCCTCCAACAACCTGCCCACCACTGAGGTCAGGCTCACCAGTCTATAGTTTCCTGGCTTGTCTCTACTGTCCTTCTTAAATAGTGGCACCACTTTTGCCAACCTCCAGTCTTCCGGCACCTCACCTGTGACTATCGATGATACAAATATCTCAGTAAGAGGCCCAGCAATCACTTCTCTAGCTTCCCACAGAGTTCAAGGGTACACCTGATTAGGTCCTGGGGAGTTATCCACCTTTATGCGTTTCTCTGGATTCTCGTTATTTCATTTCTGAAGGCTCTCCATTTTCCTGCCGTCCCTTTACCTGTGAACATCTGCCCCCCCAATCAGCTTTTGAAAGCTCTTGCCTAATACCATCAAAATTGGCCTTTCTCCAATTTAGAACTTCAACTTTTCGATCTGGTCTATCCTTTTCCATCATTATTTTGAATCTAATAGAATTATGGTCGCTGGCCCCAAAATGCTCCCCTACTGATTCCTCAGTCACCTGCCCTGCCTTATTTCGCAAGAGTAGGTGAAATTTTGCACCTTCTCTAGTAGGTACATCCACATACTGAATCAGAAAATTTTCTTGTACACATGTAATCCAAGATGGAGGATGGGAAAAATTTCTGGCTGTAACAGCTGCTTCTTTTTTGTGGTCTTTTAGGTGCTGGAGGTGATTTCCTCGAATTCCAGGAGCAGCAATTACTGATTTATATGCTGTTGCATTGTTTTGGAACTTTGTAAAAAAAAGTCAAGCCAACAGCAGTTTTAAAAGGGAGAAGAAGAGACAAAGGAAGCACATGGTGAGGTCAATGCAGGAGAGAGAGAGAGAGAGAGAAAGAAACTGATATCACAGTGAACCTGCACAGTTAGTGTCTTTGCTGTTTGAATTCATGTATCACTGGACATCGGAGTGCATCTGGGAAATTTAACAAACAGTGAAATTCACAACTAATCTTGGATGAACTGTTGGGCGATGTTCACAGCACAGAATCAGATAAGTGAATTGTTGTTTTATGTGTGGCCTACAGAAAGTCTGCAGTAGTGTGTAAAGTGGGTTCTTTATTGATTAGATGTTTTTGGAAATATATCTGTTGATTATACTTAAAATATAAGCCATAACTATTAATTTAACCTGGGGCAGTGTTTTGTAGGGAATACGACAGCACAGTGGCATGTTGGTTAGCACTACAGCCTCACAGCACCAGAGACCCGGGTTCAACTGTCTGTGTGGAGTTTGCATGTTCTCCCCATGTCTGCGTGGGTTTCCTCGGGTGCTCCGGTTTCCTCCCACAGTCCAAAAATGTGCAAGGTAGGTGAATTGGACATGCAAAATTTCCCATAGTGTTAGGTGAAAGGATAAATGTAGGGGAATGGGTTTGGGTGGGATGCTCTTCAGAGGGTCGGTGTGGACTTGTTGGGCTGAAGGGCCTGTTTCCACACTCTAAGTAACCTAATCAAGATGGTGTTATTTTCTGGGTCTGTAAATTGTGAAGGAGCAAAAATGGCCTTTAGTAGAGTGATATGTGCTTCTTATCAGTTGTGGGAGTCTAAAGAGAGTTTAAGGGTTACTGCGGATTATATCTGCAATAAATGCTGTCAGTTGTGAATCTTATAAGATCGAATGGATTGGTTGGAGAGACAGAAGCAATGAGGAATTTGCAACAGCAACAGTATGTGATGGATGGAAGTTATAGGAAGGGTGGGGGAAATCTCAGATGCAGTCACACAGATGGGTTAACTCCAGGAAAGGTAAGAGAGGTAGGCAGCTAGTGCAGAATATCTTCTGTGGCTATACCCATTTCAAACAAGAATGCTGTTTTGGCAAATGTAGGGGGTGATGGATTCTCAGGGGAACGTAGCACGAACAGCCAAGTATCTGGTATTGAGACTGGCTCTAATGCAACGAGGGGTATGTCAGGTTCCAAGAGATCAATTGTGTTAGGGGATTCTCTAGTCCAATTAACAGACAGATGTTTCTGTGGCCAGCAGTGAAAAATCAGAATGGTGTGTTGCATTCCTGGTGGCAGGATCAAGGATGTCTCAGAGAGGGTGCAGAATGTTCTCAAGGGGGGAGAGGGGCCAGCAAGAAGTCATTGTCCACATTGGAACCAACGACATAGGAAGGGAAAAGGTTGAGATTCTGAAGGGGGATTACAGAGAATTAGGCAGGAATTTAAAAAGGAGGTCCTTGAGAGTAGTAATATCTGGATTACTCCCAGGGCTACTAGCTCGTGAGGGCAGGAATAGGAGGATGGAGCAGATGAATGCATGGCTGAGGAGCTGGTGTATGGGAGAAGGATTCACATTTTTGGATCACTGGACTCTTTTGGGATAGAAGTGACCTGTACAAGAAGAACAGATTGCACCCAAATTGGAAGGGGACTAATACTGGCAAGGAGATTTGCTAGAGCTGCTCGGGAGGATTTAAACTAGTAAGGTGGGGAGGTAGGGACCCAGGGACATAGTGAGGAAAGAGATCAATCTGAGACTGGTACAGTTGAGAACAGAAGCGAGTCAAATAGTCAGAGCAGGCAGGGTAAAGATAGGACAAATAAATTAAACTGCATTTATTTCAATACAAAGGGCTTAACAAGGAAGGCAGGTGAACTCAGGGCATGGTTAGGAACATGGGACTGGGATATCATAGCAACTACAGAGACATGGCTCAGGGATGGGCAGAACTTGCAGCTTGATGATCCAGGATACAAATGCTACAGGAAGGATAGAAAAGGAGGCAAGAGAGGAGGAGAGTGGCATTTTTGATAAGGGATGGCATTACAGCTGTACTGAGGGAGGATATTCCTGGAAATACATCCTGGGAAGTTATTTGGGTGGAACTGAGAAATAAGAAAGGGATGATCACCTTATTGGGATTGTATTATAGACCTCTTAATAGTCAACGGGAAATTGAGAAACAAATTTGTAAGGAGATCTCAGCTATCTGTAATAATAATAGGATGGCTATGGTAGGGGATTTTAACTTTCCAAACATAGATTGGGACTGCCACAGTGTTAAGGGTTTAGACAGAGTATAAGCCTTGCGAGGGTGTATGCGTGGGTATGAGTATGGGAGATGTATGTGTGTGTATCTGAGAGAGACCATATGTCTGAGAGAGGGTCTCCATGAATGTGTGAGTATGTAAGAGTGTGTGTGAGTGTGTGTGTGAAAGTGTATAGTATAATGGGGTAACCTGTAGTGTGACATGTACCCAAGGTCCCAGTTGAGGCTATCTTCATGGGTACTGAACTTGGCTATCAGCCTCTGCTCAGCCGCTTTGCATTGTTGCGTATCCCGTAGTGTTTGGTGTTCATGTCCTGAAGTTCTTGGTGTGCATGTCCGGACAATATATTAAAGATGTGGTAAAGCAGACAAGGTGTCAGAACTACACCATGTACATGCACACAAAGAACAAGAAACTGGAGAAACTTGGCATCACCACCAACAATAGCCAAACCTCCCCTGGCACCATAGTTGAAAACGTTATCACCACAGGGAAATCGATCGTCAACTTGTTGGACCACACAATTCAACTGGAAAAGATTAAAGTTCTTAGCCGAGAGCAAACTTTCTGCCCCACCACCAAAATGGACCCCATTGGACTTGCGGCAGACACGGAGGAATTCATCAGATGAACAAGGCTCCAGGAATTCTTCTAAGATGCCAGTAGCTATCCCAACAAGATAACCAATGAACCAAAACAGTCATCAGAGAGATCTGTAGTGGAGCGACCAAAGAAAGAGTCGATTTGGAGTCCTCTGGAGGGTGCTGCCCTGGGCTTGACATGTCTGCTCAAACTGTCAGGAAATATGTAAATTCCAGATTCATCAGCTGCTCCCACAAGGTAGAGCAAAACATCAGCTGATCACAATATAATGCCGTCCATGCTGTCAAAAAAATTGCAACATTGTTAGCAAAACAGCAGTTAAAGAAGGAGCCATCATCATTAAGAATAGAACAGACTACTGCAAGGAAGTGTACCGACAATTGGACAACCAGGAACACCACAAGCAACTACTGGCCTATCCGATCAAAGAACACACCCATGAACTGAACAGATTGATCAAGACGTTTGCTCCAGTCCTTCAGAGCACCCTACACATTCTCACGTAAAGGACTTCTACTGCCCTCTGAAGCAAACACACTAGGTCGGCCCATCATGTCAGGCAACAGAATCCTATGTGAGAACCTCTCTGGCTATGTTGAGGGCATCTTGAAGCCCATTGTACAGGACACCCCAGCTTCTGTCACGACACGACAGATTTCTTACAGAAACTCACCACCCACGGGCTAGTCAAACTGGGAACATTCCTCATCAAAATGGATGTTTCAGCACTCTCCACCAGCATCCCCACTATGATGGCATCATAGTTACAGCCTCAATACTCAACACTAACAAATTCCAATCTCCAAGCACTGTCCTACAAATCATCCGCTTCATCCTCAACCACAATGGTTTCACCTTTGACGACGAGTTCTTTATCCAGACACACGGAACAGCCATGGGGACCAACTTTACACCCCAATATGCCAACATTTTCATACACAGGTTTGACAGTTTGAACAAGACTTCTTTGATGTACAGGACCTCCAACCAACACTACATACCAGACATAATGATGACATTTTCTTCCTCTGGACCCATGGCAAGGAGTCACTGAAAGAACTACACAGTAATATCAATGAGTTTCATCCCACAATCAGACTTACCATGGGCTAGTCTTTAGTATCTGTCTCATTCTTGGACACACGCATCTCCATCAAGGACAGACACCTCAGTACCTCAGTTTACTGCAAAGCCATTGGTAATCTCATAATGCTACATTTCTCTAGCTTCCACCCTAAACATATTAAAACAGCCATCCCCTATGGACAAGTCCTACACATACACAGGATCTGCCCTCATAAGAACAGAGTACGATGCTCACCAATTACTTATTCTGATGTGCCACAGTGAGAAACCGTAATGACCTCCTAAGGAGACAGACATGAGTTGCAACTGATAGGGTACCCTTCGTTGTCCAGTATTTCCCAGGAGCAGAGAAACTATGTCATGTTATTTGCAGCCTTCAAAGCATTATGATGAGGATGAGCACCTCACCAAGACCTTCCCTATGCCTCCACTCCTTGCCTTTAAACAACCGCTGAACCTTAAACAGACCATTGTTCACAGCAAACTGTCCAACCTTCTGGACAACATCAACCACAACACTGTACAACCCTGTCATGGCAACCACTGCAAAACATGTCAGAATGTTGACATGGATACCACCATTACAGGTGGAGACACCACCCACCGTGTACAAGGCAGGTACTCATGTGACTTGGCCAATGTTGTTTATCTCATACGCTGCAGACAAGGACACCCTGAGGCATGGTACACTGGCGACACCAAGCAGACGCTACAACAATGACTGAATGTATACCGCACAACAATCACCAGACAGGGGTGTTCCCTCCCAGTCGGGGAGCACCTCAGTGGTCAGGGATGTTCGGCCTTGGGTGACCATCCTCCAAGGCGGACTTCAGAATAGGCAACAACGCATAGTGGCTGAGCAGAGGCTGATAGCTAAGTTCGGTACCCATGGGGATGGCCTCAATCAGGACCTTGGGTTCATGTCACACTACTGGTAACCCCACTATACACTTGCACACACTCACACACTTTTACATACTTCCATACTCACGCGGACCCTCTCTCATACACATGCTGTCTTTCAGACACATATACATACACCCCCTACGCTCACACCCATACACACACACCCTTTCACAGCCAATACTCCGACACACTCACATTCACTCTCTATCAAGCATGCATGCAAATACACTCTCTCATGCAAACTCATACTTACACACGCACACTCACAATCTCTCTCTTCCTCAAATGTGTGCATGCAAACACACACACACACAGAAGTCTATGGGGTGAATTTGCATTTGCAGAATTGTATTTGCAGATACATTCTGTTTTTGCTCATAAAACACACAACCTACAGGCAGTGAATCCATATAACATTTTATAAAATCCACTTTGGAAATAGAACCAGTCTGACTCAAGATTGGGACACAGACAGACTCTAACCTCACACCTTTAATACATTGTCTGAGCTGAGTTGTCACTTTTTTTAGATATAAAAGCTTAATTTATCTCGACAATGTGACTTAAAAGAAGTTCTGCGATTTACATATTAATGATTTGAAATCTGCAACCCATTCTAAAAGATGAAAGACTTAACAGCAATCTAAGTTTGTTCAATATGTCATTTAAATTGCATGATACTGTGATCTTTTGCTATAAATTCTATGTCTTATGATCCTGCCCTACTAGTTACCAAGTTAGAAGGAGAGCGCTTTGAAAGCTAATACTTCCAAGTAAACCTGTTGGACTGTAACCTGGGGTTGTGTGATTTTTAACTTTGTCCACCCCAGTCCAACATCAGCACCTGCACACCATTTTAGATGGATGCGGTGTAACTTTGCAAGGACATGAAGTTCTGTGCTGGTGGTAATTTCTTTCAGCAGATTAAAAGATTGATCTGGAGGCAAATTGTCTATACATGGCAGGTGGTGTTTAATGTTTGTAAGTGTTGTGTAATTGAAGACGAAGCAGATGAAACCATTACCATTCTCTGTATAAGTCATAGTGATTAAATGTTGAAAAGTCCAAGACTGGTGCCAAGATGCTAGAGTAAAAATGTGGTGGAGATACAGGCATTGGAAATTGATCAACAGAAGACACTCAATTCACTTGAGGATAATTAGTACTTTAATGTAAAACTCTTCATTGCTTGACAGCCTCAACAAACTGGGACTTTAGCAAAATGTAAACTTTGGGTAGACTTACATAAATATTTAAAATTTTAGACTCAATTGTGGATGGATTATCTGAATTCAATGTACAGTATTAGCAAGAATGAAAGACAGGTCCATTGAAGTTGTGTTGGCATAGAATGAGTTTAGATAATGGAATGTTTCTCTATACAGAGTGTCATTGAACTTTTGAATGATTTACTATCTCGTGTAATGAATACATATTTAAATGTCTAAAGTGGAGCTAGACAAGTTCCTGGAGAAATCTAATATTCAAAGATTAGGTGGGATATTGAATAATATAACCTATTGTTATATTTAGTACGCAGATTTATGTGCAGGTACAGCATGCAATTAGGAAAGTTAATAAAATTCTATCTTTTATTGTGAGGGGAATTCAATGCAAAAATAACGAGGTTATGCTTTAATTATACAGGGCATCGTTGAGACCACACCTGGAGTACTGTGTACAGTATTGTTCATTATACTTACTTTGAAAGCAGTTGAGATCATTACTAGACTGGAGTCAGGGAGGGTGCCAGAAGACTGGAGAATGGCTAATGGAACATCTCTATTTAAGAAGAGAGGAAGGCAGAAGACAGGAAACAATAGGCCGGTGAGGCTGACCTCTGTTGCTTGTAGGATTTTAGAGTCCATTATTAAGTTTGAAATTATAGAAGACTTGGAAGTATATGGTAAAATAGGGCTCTATTAGCATGGCTTAATGAAGGGGAGGTCATGCCTGACAAATCTGTTAGATTTATTTAAGGAAGTAACAAGCAAGTTAGACAGAGGAGAGCCACTGGATGATATCTATTTGGATAATAATAATAATAATAATATATTATTAAGTCATTTGCAGTTTGTATTTAACTGTATTGACTATCATTGTAATAAAATGATTATAGTTAATTACTACCACAATCAAAAGCAAGATAATTCTACCATTGCAACACATTCATAGGAAGGTTTCAATGCAACAAGCTTCAATATTTCTCTTTCCATACAGGCTAAACTTGTGTGGTGATGCTCTCTCCATATCCCAGCCTATTTGCATTTCATCCGCACTGTTGCTGGCCAATACTTGTGCTTTTCTGTGGATAGGTGCATGGCAATGAGATACAAACTCAGGAAATACATTTCCTGCTGTCGTAAGATTTCATCTTTATTTTCTTCACGAGAAGGATTCTCAGATTCAGTTGGGATAAAACAAAACACAAGCCGCAAATATTTAAGAGACACACATCAGTTGGTGTGATGTTTAAACTTCATCTGTTTCTCACCGAAAAAATAATGAAAGATCATAGCCCTACTCATTTTGGAAAAAGAATATTCCCTTTAAACGTGCCCTTCAATGCAGGAAGTTCAGGTAGCCAATTTTATTGACAGAACACTAGGAGAATTATAGAAGAGAGAAGAAGTCATGGTTATAGGCATACTAGATTCTAGAAACACAGTAAAAATCATGTAATTCAGACCATGAAATGCAGATGTGTGATTTACCTGCTTGATTTTGTGGTGACAACTGTTGCTTGTTTGTCTTGATGTGTGTAGGATGGGGGTCACCTGCCCCTTTCATCTAGTTTGTAGTGATCTCAATAATCTGGTAAAGTTAACATTAAGATGTTTGTTGCAATCCTGCACATTATACAGGCTATCTAAGAACTTCGGTCATTCTCTCTGTCTTCTGCTCATTTTCTTCTTTGTCATTCCCCACTCTGTGTCTGTCTATGTGACATCATTATAGTGAGTGATATTTGTCATATACTTCCAGATATTAACCCTTTCAGACCCAGATACACCTCCTCGAAATGTTTGTTCCAACTATTGTATTGTTAACACATATAATCACCTTTTATATTTACGTTTGTTATCCTATCTACCCCAGGATTTCACAGATTCAGTCAGTTTGGAGTCTGTACAACTCCCCTAAATGTGTTGCTTTCTGATTCCAAAAAATGATTCTTGACTTGGACAATCTTCTTAAAAGTCTGAGGTTCTCTGTACCTCTCAAATCTCAGCTTCAGCATTTGGTTCAACCCAGTGCAGAGGTGGTTGATGTCTTTGATGTATTGGAATAAGATTTCAACCATTGTATCTGCGAGTACCCTCTTCTGTATGTAATAGGAAAGATCTTTGTTGATTTTTGTTACTTTGGATGATCATACCTTCTTGTTTTGATCATAGAAATAGAATTCCTACAGTGTGGAAGCAGGCCATTTGGCCCAACAAGTCTACACCGATCCTCCGAAGAGTAACCCACCCAAACCCATTCCCCAACCCTATATTTCCCCTGACTACTGCACCTAACCTGCACATCCCTGGATTCTATGGGCAATTTAGCATGGCCAATTCACCTAACCTGCACATCTTTGGACTGTGGAAGGAAACTGGAGCAGCCGGAGGACACCCACACAGACATGGGGAAAATGTATAAACTCCACACAGACAGTCGCCCAAGATTGGAATCGAATCCCATCCCTGGTGCTGTGAGACAGCAATGCTAATCACTGAGCCACCCTTGCGGTCCCAAATATATCATAAATCCAACCTATTTGATATTTATCGTACATTGGTAAATATTCTGTACGAGGCATTAGTCATAATACTGAGCTTGTTTCTCTCTGTAAGACTTTGTCTTGAACACGCTGGTCATCATTTGCTTTTGACCTTGGAATCATTGTCCTCGGTAAAATGGGGATTGAGTTATTGAATTTCTTTCCATTGATACGTTGAAAGATTCAAATCCACATTGTTATGGAGTAGACCTGTACTTCAATAGTTTTTTAAAAATCTTTATTCTCTTTTAAAAATGACTTGATAGTTCTGACAGTTTGTTCTTCGCTATTAGTTTGACTATATCTTGCCAAATTTGTAAATAGTTGGAATCCACAATCTTGAGCAAAGTACTGAAATATTTCTTCTCTTGTCAGAAATAACTTAATTTGGAATTCTGTGAGTTTCAAAAGCCTCCTTCAATACTCTGATAATTGTTTCTGTAGTTGTCTTACTGATGTTTTAACTTCAATCCATCTTAAAAAGTAGGTGATGACAATCAAATATGATTTGCCTTTGAAGATTCATAGATCCAGTCTAAGTCTTTCCCACAGGCTGGTTGGAAATTTACCCAATTGTCACTAAAATCTCTATGTTCTGGATAGTGTATTGCCAATGTTTGGCAATTCAAAATCATTGCTTCTGTCCTTTGCATTTCCAAGCCACCATATTAGTGATGCCTTTGCTGTACATTTGGTGATGCCCAAATGGCTTTAATGTAGCTTCTCTAAAATCTCTTTTCTAAATGAAGTTTGAATAACTAATCTCTCATCATAGACTAATATCTCATTGGCAATATTTAAATCTTTTCTAAGTTTAAAACAACTTATCATGAGGGGCATGGATAGGGTGAATAGCCAAGGTCTTTTCTCCAGGATAAGGGAATCCAAAGCTAGAGGGCAAAGGTTTAAGGTGAGAGGGGAAAGATTTAAAAGGGACCTGAGGGGCAACTTTTCATGCAGAGGGTGCTGCGTATATGAAATGAACTGCCAAAGGAATGGTGGAGGCTGGTCCAATTACAACATTTAAAATATATCTGGATGGGTATATGAATAGGAAGGGTTTAGAGGGATATGAGCCAAACGCTGGCAAATGGGACTTATTAATTTAGGATATCTGGTTGGCTTGCCAAGTTAGACTAAAGGGTCAGTTTACGTGCTATACATCTCTATGACTCAATGACTTGGTCTCTGGCCTGGTTAACCATCAGTGAATATTGATGAATTTTTATACATTCCTGTTTCTGCATCTACTCCTGATGCCTTTGTTTAACTCTATTCTGACATGCTGACCATTTTGCCATTGTTGGCTGGATACATAACTCAATTTCCTTGATAGAATTAGCTTCTTGTCATGGAAGACTGTCAACAGCTGCTCCTGAGAGAGTGCCTGTTGTGATTTGCAATTTATTAAAGATATTAATGTTGCTTTCATTTGAATATGTGGTAATCATCAAGTGAGTTACGGCTCAGATTAACTTATTATCCCCTGCATGTCCTCTTCTTTGTTTCCATGTTCCTTGTCAGTTGTATCAGTGTTAGATAAGGCATAGTGCCAGGTGTATGCATTGTCGTAATGATTCATGGTGTGAATCAATATTTTGGCTTTATGCAGTTAGCTTCTTTGATTTTCTAATAAGATTCTGTTCAAAAATGAAAATTCTTGATTATATAAAACATACAAGTTCTTTGTTTAGAAAGATTTACAAGGATGCTGCCAGGTTTGGAAGGTGTGAGTCATAAAATTACAGCACAGGAACAGGCCCTTTAACTCTCCAAGCCAAGGAAAGCTTGAATAGTTTGGGGCTTTCTTCCCTGGAGCATCGGAGACTGATGTGGTGACCTTATAAAGGGTTATAAAATCATGAGGAGCACAGTAGGGTGAATAGCCAAAGTCTTTTTCCCAGGGTAGGGGAGTCCAAAACTAGACGGCATAGGTTTAAGGTGAGATGGGCAAGATTTAAAAGGGACATTTTCAAACAGTGGGTGGTGCGTGTATGGAACCAGCTGCCTGAGGAAATGGTGGAGACAGGTATAATTATGCCATTTAAAAGTCATCTACATGGGTACATGAATATGAAGAATTTAGAAGTGTATGGATTAAATGCTGGCAAATGGGACGAGATCGGTTTAGGATATATGGTTGGCATGGATGATTTGGACCGAAGGATCCGTTTCTGTTCTGTAAATCTCTATGACTTTATGACTCTGCTATCTGATTTCATCTATGTTGGAGAATAATTTGTATCATACATCTGATGTTTAATTTAGTTCCTGCTGGATGGCGTACTGAATTTCTGGTGGTTGGAGGTAGTGCTTTGCTAATTAATGTTTGCTGTCCAACACAACTGTCTCAATTGCTCCTGTGTCTAACTTGAAATTTATAAGATGCCATTGATGCAAATATCTGCATGCCAAAATGTCTGTTCAGGGTCGCTGACCTTGCAAAGTAAGACTTCAGGTTTATCTTCCAATGAAGATCGTCCTTTTTCATTGATGATTTTCTGTGTGAAGACTTTTTTTATTAATTTGTCAGTCTCACTTTGCTGGTTTTACAGATCGTTTGAAAATGACCTAATTTAATGCTGCAAAAATGTATGTTCAGTGGTAAGACAGTGCTCACACCTGTTCATACATTTTTGCCACCACAGCATTGGCAGGGATTTCTGACCTCTTATGGCTGTCTGCCCACTGTGCAGTATAATATCCAAATTTCAAAATGTAAGAGACATAAAAGGCAGCTTTCATCTCAATAGCAACATCCTTGTTTGTAAGGAAACTAATAGATTTTATCGTTCTCCTGTGCAAAGGTCTTTCTCCTTCACTGAGGATTGAACTGCTTAATTTTGGATCTCTGCTTCTTTTATCAACTCAGTGACTTTCTTGTGAGTAAAGTCTTCTTCTGTCTGTAACATATCTGTCAAAGACTTATAAGCAATAACAACACCTTAATGGGATCTGGTCAATTCTGTCTTCACATCTCCATGTTCACATTTCTCAACTAGTCTATGGAAATCATTAATAAAATCATCTATAGATACACAGAGGGTTTGGACTCTTCAATTGACTTGTGCTCTTTCCAGGATTGTAATGGCTCTGAGATTAAAATAATTTCTAAATGCTTTTGAAATTTCATCAAAATTTATTGATGTTTCACTAACCTGTTGGTGAGCTGATACATCATCTATTATTCTCCAATGGAGAAAAGAAGTCAGTTCTTCTTCTACATTCACCTCGCTGTTTAATTCTGAAACAATTCTGTATTTAGAAATGGTCTGCTCCATAATGCCGAATTCTGCGCATCTTGTAGAATCCCTACAGAGTGGAAACAGGCCCTTTAAGTCCACACTGACACTCTGAAGAGTATTCTACCCAAACCCATTCCCCATTACTCTACATTTACCCCTAACCTACACATCCCTGAACCCTATGGACAATTTAGTATGGCCAATTCATCTAACCTGCACATCTTTGGATTGTGGGTGGAAACCGGAGCACCCAGTGGAAACCCATGCAAACATGGGGAGAATGTGCAAACTCCACACAGACAGTCACCCAAGGCTGGAATCGAACTGGCATTGTGAGGTTCCACTACTAACCACTGAGCCACCATGCCGTCTGTGTGATTAAATCTTCTTTGATGTGAAAATTTGCATGCAATTTCTTTCTGTGTTTATTAGGTTTTGTTATTCTTAGTCTTAAATTATCTTACTGTAATGGAGTCCTTCCCAATTCTTTCGTAGTAATGGATGCTTTCCCTGCTATGACTCCCAAGGTGGTCACTTTACCCTTACAGAAAACACTCCACCGGACGAGAAAACTAACTGCAAAATGTGAATGCTGTTTAAAACTGCTTTAACTTCTGAATGATTAATTTTCTTTCTCTGTGATCCTGAAGAAGTGTGTGTGTGACTCTAACTTGCTGTTACTTTACTATTTCTGCCTTGTTGTATTCATGTGTAACAGCATCGATTCGGATCTGAGCTGGAGGTTTTTTTTTATTTTGAAGTCGCCTGTTTGGCCTGATTAATTTTGCATCATTTGCTGAGCTTTTTCCAACCTTGCAAAAGTTTTCCCACTTAATCCTAGACTCCCATTCAGCTCACCAACCTCAAATCTACAATCAGATGGTTCAGACAGACCATAGCCCTGTGATGTAGCTTGGATATCTCTGTAATGAATTTTCTAAGTCTTTGTGGCTTAACTATCCCCTATGGAACTGCTCTGGAGTTTTGTTGGCTGTCTGAGATGCCTTCTTTCAGGTTGAATTTGGATCCTTCTAGAACTTTGAACATTTTTGAATGTTTTTCTAAGCTTCTGCTTTTGTTTCAGCTTCCTACAGTTGTCACCATTGGTGCAACCATATTGTGATCACAGCTCCCTGCTTGTAATGGTTTGTACTCTATGTGTGCCACCTCTTTGTTCTATCATGTAATGATCTTGAGTCTTAAGCAAAGTCAACAATTGGAAGCTTGTTGCATTACTGCACTGTGTATAAGTTACACAAGAGCTTCCTTCAACTGTCCTGTTTTATCTCTCACTGCCTTCTGTCCATGTGGGGAGGCAATGGCCTAGTGGTTTTATTGCTTGACTACTGACCCAAGTAATATACTGGGGACCCTGCTAAATTCAGCCATGGTAAATGGTAGAAATTGAATTTGATTTTTTCAAACATATCTGAAATTTAGAGTCTAATAATGACCATGGAACCATTGTTGGAAATCCATCTGGTACACTAATGTCCTTTAGAAAATGTCACGGCCATTCTTACTTGGTCTGGCTTACCTGTGACTCCACAGACCCACAGCAATGTGGGCAATTAGGAACGGACAATAAATATTGGCCTTGTTAGCGGCACCCACATCCCATTAATGAATGTAAAAAAATGAGTGTGACATAATTACATGGGGTAATGCTTATCACATGCTTCCAGATATTAATCCATACAAACCTGCACAGCTTTTCCAGCAATCTCTACTTGTGACTTAGGCCTACACAGAGTGATTTTAACCGATTACTTTAAGCAGATAAATGAGGCTGAGTGAAGTGAATGAAAGCTAGCCATGACTGTTTCCCTGTACATTCACTTAATGTTTCTGAAAATAATCAGCTTGATAATTTATGCATGCCCTTTCTTATCAAGTGATCCTCAATCAGCATCTGAAAATATAAGAGATCCAAGTATTAGACAATTGAAAGAAACATAACAGTAGCTTACATTACCCCCTCATTGAGCTGTGATGTTATAAATTTAAAGTTTGTGCAGGATGAGTGCTTTTGTATTTACTTTCTTTGTTTCTGCCTTGGTGTCCCAATTAGTCTTCTAGGCGAAAGTGAGGACTGCAAATGCTGGAGATCAGAGCTGAAAATGTGTTGCTGGAAAAGCGCAGCAGGTCAGGCAGCATCCAAGGAGCAGGAGAATCGACGTTTCGAGCTGTGCTTTTCCAGCAACACATTTTCAGTCCCAATTAGTTTGCTGGTTTCACCAGTCAAATGTAGATAGCTACTTTATTTACTCACAAATTCCTCATGAACAATGTGCATGTACAAATATCCAATAAAAGACTGACAGATAAAGACCAACAAAACCATCAGATGTGTCTCTTTCAGCCTGCAACAACCAAGCAGCTGCTGTGAAACACAAAAGAGATTAAAAAACCCCATCATAAAATCAAGGGGAAAATGTAACTAGAAATGACTTACAGACACCCAGAGGTAACCAGAACCAAGTTCCAGAAAACAATATGTGAGTTTATGAATTAGGAACAAGTGTTCTAACCCTGCTGTTTGAGTCTGTTCCATCATTCAATAGGATCATGGATAACCTGATTTTAACCTCAACTCTATATTCCTGCATATGCCCAATAATTTTTCATCTCCTTGGTAATTAATCATCTACCTACCTCTGACTTACAAATATTGAAAAATTATACACTCACTGCCTTTGGAGGAAGGGGTTTCAAAAACTTTCAATCCTCTGAGAGAAAAAAACAGGTTTCCTCATCTTTATCTTAAATAGGTGATCACTTATTTTTACACTACTATCACAAGTTCAAAATTCTCCCACAAGAGGTAACAGCCTTTCAACATCCACCCAGTCAAGTCCCCTCAGGGTTTTGTATGTTTCAATTATGTCACATCTGAATCTTCTAAACTCCAGAGGATACAGGGCACCTTACCTTGTCTTTCTTCATAAGGTATTCATAAGGTATTTATCGGCTCATTCCAGATAATAAAATCATATGACCAAAAGAAATTGGAACAGAATTAGGCCACTTGGTCAATCGAATCTGCTCCACCATTTAATCATGGCTGATATGTTTCCAACCGCATTCTCCTGTCTTCTCCTCATAATCCTAGATTCACTTACAAAGCAAAAACCTCTCTACCTCTAGCATAAACGAATGACTTGGCCTTCACAGCCCATTGAGGCAATAAGTTCCACAGATTAACCAGACGAAATCACTTCCCATCTCAGTTCTAAAGGGTCATCTCTTCATTTTGAATCTGTGCCCTCAGATCCTAGTCTTTCCTACTAGTGAGAACATCTTTTCCACATCCATTTTCTATCCAAGCCTCTCAGTGTTCTGTAAGTTTTAATCAGATCCCCACCTCATTCTTCTAAGTTCCATTGAGTACAGCCTCAGAGTTCTCAACTGCTTGACAAATGTCAAGCTCTTCAGCTCTGAAACCTTTCTTGTAAACTTCCTCTGTACCCCTTCCAATGCCACTATGTCCTTTCTTAGGAAGAGAGCCCAAAACTGCTCACCCTGCTCTTATATTCTGCTCTCTTGGAATGAATGCTAACATTACACTTGTAATGTTAGAATTGTATGAGGATTCTCAAGTTCTTTGAACTTCAGATTTCCGAAGTCTTTTCTGGTTTAGAAAATATTTTATACTTCTATTTTTCCAACTAAAGTGCATGACTTTATACTTTCCCACATTCTATTCCATCTGCCACTTCTTCATCCACTCTCCTAGCCTACCCAGGTCCTTCTGCAACCTCCTCACCTCCTCAATACTACCTGTACCCATCTTTGCATCATCTGCGAGCTTAGCACCAATACCCTTGTTTCCTTCTATACAGATCTTTAATAAATAATGTGAATAGTTGTAGTCCCAATACTGACTTGAAACTTCACTAGTCATTGGCTGCCTTCCTGAAAAGGATAACTTTATCCCTATTGTCTGCTTTTTGCCAGTCAGATAATCCTGTACCCATGCTAGTATCTTTCCACTAATATCTTGAGCTCTTACCTTTTCAGTAGGATATATACGGTTGAAAATTTATGTCTCTGTGATACCCGCAACAACATATACACCTGCCAATTTCAATCTGTGCTACAAGTTTATTTATCTTGTTTCATATACTGCATGCATTTAAGTATAATACCTTCAGTCCTGCAATAACTGCCCCTTTCTCATAGTTGCCCCTTTATCTGCTATGCCTGAAGTTAGATTCCTGAACATTTCTATATACTGTCTCCTATTACTTCTGAAAACTTTAATAATCTCTGCTGAGCTCTGCCCCCACCCCATTTTTAACTTTTTCCATAATTTGTCATGTAACTGAAAACATGTAACATTAACCCCCTGACAATTTAAAGCCATAGCTATGCGATTTGCTGGGATTCTAGTCCCAGCATGATTCAGGTGAAGCCCATCCATCAAAACAGCTCCAAAAATCCACAATTTTGGTGAAAATGTCCCATGAATTTAAATCCATTCCAACCCCAAACTTTAAATCACACACTTACCCCTTTAGTCTTGTTGACCCCATGCCAATTAACTCATGACTCTGGAAGTCATCCAGAGATTATTACTCTTTTGGTTCTGCTTTCTTAATTTCACTCCTAACTACTTATATTACCTCAACAGAATTTTCTACCTATATAATTGGTACCTACATGAACCATGATAACTGGATCTTTCCCCTCCCACTCCAACTTTGTCTGTAGCCCAGATGAGATATTTTCAATCTGAGCACCAGGCAGGTAACACAGCCTGTGGGACTATCAATCCTGGCCACAAAGAACAGTGTCTATTCCTCTGTATATAATATCCCAGATTACAACTACATTTCTCCTTCCTACCCAATCTTGAATAGTTTCTGTATTACCGTGCTGTGGTCAATTTGCTTATCCTCCTTACAACCCTTACTTATCCTTACAGGGAGCAAAGTTCTCAGACCTGTTAGATAAGCTGAAGGGCTGAGGCTCCTGAAGCATTACTTCCTAGATCCCTCAATCTGCCTTGCTTGTGGTCATATCCTCTTGAACCTGACCACTGACAAGGTAGTTACTCTAAGTGGCGTGACTGGCTCTTGAAATACAGTGTCTAATAACTCTCCTCCTCCTTAATGTGTCATTGTGTTCAAAGTTAAAAATCATACAACACCAGGTTATAGGCCAACAGGTTTATTTGGAGCTACTTGATGAAGGAGCAGTGCTCCAAAAGCTCGTACTTCCAAATAAACCTGTTGGATTATAACTTGGTGTTGTATGATTTTTAACTTTGTACACCCTAGTCCAATACCTTCACCTCCTCATCATAGTGCTACAGATATGGTCACTATGAACACAATGGAGTCCACCAATTCCCACATTATGCACGTACAACTCATCACTTCACCTGACATCTATTTTACTTACTTAGTTCTTAATTTCATTTTGAAAAAAAATCCTACCAGTGTTCTAGTTTGTGATCTGTAACCTGTAAATATTACCCTATTTAGCTTCAATCTGAAAGTCACCCATAAGAGTCCAATAAGTAGCTATTACCAACCAATGACTTTACAGTTTTTCCGTGATGTCACTCTTTCTTTTGTGCTTGGCTTCCGACTCTGGGTTTCAATATATTTGGTAGGAAGATTTTACAAACTATAAGCCAAAAATCAAGAAAAAAACAACCCCTTTTCCTCTGCACTGAATTCCTAAACAGCCTCCAAATTCCCTAAATTATCTATGCACTCAGGTTGTATCGCACTCCAATTGTGATCTCTCCTTTCTCACCATGCGCAGCTATCTGTTGAAGATCTGTTTATCTCCTCCTTAAGTTTATTCTTAAGTCACGCCTTAACCCAAAGCCTCTCTTTCCAGATTGCCTCACAAAAATATTATTTCTGTACAAAGAACATTGAATATTGTGCTTCTTATAACAAAAGGAATAATGTTAGATGAACACTGTAAGGATTAGTGATGAAGATTGGGAATTGAATTGCTGGGCCACTTGTTATTGCATTTTCTAGGAACTATTCTAGGAATTATCTTTATTGTGAATAACAGAACAGGGATTGCTTGAAAATGAGGTGTGACTTTTCTACTTTTAAATATCTATCGTAAGTACATTATACACCAACAAAACCTGAATCAAATGTAAATATAGTGTAGGCAAATACAGAAAGGAATCATCAAGTAGATTTGAGTGGAAGCATGAATTGAGAATCCCAAAAATGATTGTGATCTATGTTAATGAAGTGAGATTCCACTGCTGTTTAATTAATTAGCTTATGGTGAGGTGGGTTCTATTTTTCCCTGGTTAGAATACTGAAAGCTGTCAATGGTTTCAATTTGAAAAATTAAAATGAGTTGTTATTTTGGAATGCTGTAACTTACTGGCATCTTAGTGTTTGATGCACTGCATATAAAAGGTTTGAAATATATTATTTTGATATGGATTTGTTAAGTTTAGTTATAATCCTGCAGGATGAAAGCTAAATCAGATCAATCAGAATTTTAGTAATCAGCAGAAACATTGTGCAGCTTAACATAAAACAACACAGTTGCTGAGCTGTGGAAGTTGTCAGACTTACCAGAATGGACAATGAAAGTACTGTTTATCAAAATAAACTTGAAATAGTATTTTTCTATGTTCAAGTACAGCTGTGGGATTCAGGGTCAGCAGCTACCATGGCAACAAAAAGTCTATCTCGAGAGGAGCTATAAATGAAGTAACTACTTGAATAGTTTTATAAATCATACAACGGCTGCAATAGCGATGCCATTGTCTTAACAGAGGTTCTAACGGTCCATTGGGTGTTTAGTCAGCATTGGGAAACATTTATTAGAAGAACGTAGAACCTGCCCATAGGCCAGTATTTTGATTTCCACATCAGTGTGAAGTACTATAAAGCTAGCTAAAGTTCTCAAAACCCTCTAGGGAATAATGTGCATAGCAACATAAGTTATTGTCTACTTCTAGGAAGTTAATATTGTGAATAGCACTTCTTTTCTCTTCATTTTTCACTTCTTTCTTTTCATTGTATTGTCCTGTTTAGTTTTACCTTCATTTCAATGAAGGCGAATATACAAAGGAGGGAATGAGGGAAAAATGATGAATTAAACTGCATTTATTTCAATGCAAGAGGAAAATGCATTTATGTCCTTAAGCAGTAGTACAACTTTCTGTAAACAAAGTCTTCAATTGTCACCACCGGTCTGATATTGTTTTCTGCTCTGTGAGATTCCAGTCTTTTTATAAATCTAAGAATGTGATAGGGAATGGCAGCAAAACAGCAATCATTGTATGAAGGAAAGGAGAGCATGGCCAGTTTCTCCAAACTATTATTTTACATGCCATACAGCTGGCTGATAAACATGATTAAGGTATTATGTGAATGTGTTACAATGAATGGACATGAAAGACAGGTCAGATCAACAGTTCCACATTTCCCACCCAACAACAAGATCACTCTTGTAATTTCACCAAAATCTGACACCTGCCCACCATATGAAAATTAATTATTAAAGGACAATTGAACTTGTGTCAAGGCCAGATCTACAGGTTGCTTGACTTTTAAGAGAAATTTATAAGACAGCAGAAAGTGGGAGAACTATATTTAGATGAGATTGCACCCCCCTCCTTGCCACCCGCCTACTCTGAAATACATACCCCATAGATAACCTTGCCCCTTCCCTAAGCTTTCCAAATCTTGCTGACCCAAAACCCCAGATTTGTCATACTCCAGAGTTTACATTTCTTTGTGGACCCAAAGGATGAGGTCCTGCAAAGTGAATATAGGAGTTAGATAGGAAGTTAAAAAGCAAGACCTTAACGGTAATAATCTCTGGATAATTTGATTGTCATGCGCGAGTGGGAATAGGAATAGGAAGATAGGACAAATTAGAGCGAGGCTGAGGATCTGGAGAAGGGGGCAAGGATTCAGATATTTTAATCATTGGGATCTCTTTTGGGCAGAAGTGATTTGTACAAGAGGGACAGGTTGCACCTGAAGTGGACTGCCACAATTATGCTGGCAGGCAGATTTGGTTGAACTACCTGGGAGGGTTTATACTAGTCTGGCAGAAGGGTGAAACCCTAAGCAGTAGTGAGACAAAAAAGAAGGGTTAGGCTAGTACAGAAGTTAAAGAGAGCAAGGCGAATATACAAAGGAGGGAATGAGGGAAAAATGATGAATTAAACTGCATTTATTTCAATGCAAGAGGCCTGACAGGTAGGGTAAATGAACTCACGGCACAGATGGGAATATTGGACTGGAGATATCATAGCTATTACAGAAACATAGCTGAGGAAGGTACAGGATTGGCAGCTCAATATTCCACAGTACAGGTGTTATAGGAAAGAGAGAAAAGGAGGCAAGAGAGGAAGGGGAGTGGCGCTTTTGTTTACGGAAAACATCACAGTGGTATTTCGAGAGGATATTCTTGGGCGATAATCCAGTGAGGCTATATGGGTGGAATTGAGAAATAAGAAGGGGATGATCACTTTTATTGGATTGTACTATAGATTCCCCCCCACCCCAGAGTAATCAGTGAGATATTGAGGTACAAATATGTGAGGAGATTGCAGATTGCTGTAAGAATTATAGGGTCATAATAATAGGGGATTTTAATTTTCCAAACATAGATAGGGACTACCATAGTGTGAAGAGCTTGGATGGAGAAGAATATATTAAGTGTGTTCAGGAAAACATTCTCAATCAATATATAGATGGTTCGACTAGAGAAGGGGTAAAACTTAACTTCCTCTTGGGAAATAAGGCAGGGAAGATGACTGAGATGTTTGTGGAGGAGCACTTTGGTACCAGTGATCATAATTCAATTAGTTTTAAAGTAGATATGGAAAAGCATAGGTCTGATCGACAAATTAAAGTTTTAAATTGGGGCAAGGTTTTTTTTATGATACGAGATGGGAACTTTCAAAAGTTGACCAGGGAATGCTGTTCGCAGGTAAAAGGATGACTGGCAAGTTGGAGACTTTCAAAAAGTGAGATAATGAGAGTTCAAGGCCAGTATGTTTCTGTTGGTGTGAAGGGAAAGTGTGGCAGGGGTGGGTACACTGGATGACTAGAGGTATTGAGGTTTTGGTCAAAAAAAGGAGGCATATGTCAAGTATAGATAGCTAGGATCAAGTGAATCCCTTGAGGAGTATAGGAGTAGACTTAAGAGGAAAATCTTAAGGAGGGCAGAAAGGCTGCTGATGTAGATTTGGCAGATTGAGAACAGGAGAATCCAAATAGATTCTGTAAATATATTAAGGGCAAAGGAATAACAAGGGAGAGAATAAGGCCCCTTCATAATCAATGAGGCCAGCTGTTTTAGATTAGGTTACTTACAGTGTGGAAACTGGCCCTTCGGCCCAACAAGTCCACACCGACCCTCCAAAGAGCAACCCACCCAGATGCATTCCCCTACATTTACCGCTTCACCTAACATTAGGGGCAATTTAGCATGGCCAATTCACCTAACCTGCACACTTTTGGATTGTGGGAGGAAACCGGAGCATCCGGAGGAAACCCACACATACACAGGGCGAATGTGCAAACTCCACACAGACAGTTGCCCAAGGTGGGAATTGAACCCAGGTCTCTGGTGCTGTGAGGCAGCAGTGCTAACCACTGTGCCACCGTGCCACCAAGCATAGTGTTTGTGGAACCACAGGGAATGGGTGCGGTTCTAAAAACAAATATTTTTTGTCAGTATTTACTGTGGAGAAATATATGGAAGCTGGGGAACTCAGGAAAGTGGACAGTGATGTCTTGGAAAGAGTTCACATTACAAAAGAGGAGATGCTAGAGGTCTTAAAACACATCCTAGGACCTGATTAAGTCTATCCCAGAACAGTGTGGTAAGCTAGGAAAGAAACTGTTGGGTAAAAACAATGACTGCAGGTGCTGGAAACCAGATTCTGGATTAGAGTGGTGCTGGAAAAGCACAGCATTTCAGGCAGCATCCGAGGCAGCATCCGAGAAAGTCCCCACCCCCACCCTCCTCTCATTTATCTTTCCACCCTTCAGGCACTCTGCCTCTATTCCTACTGAAGGGCTTTTGCCTGAAACGCCGATTTTCCTGCTCCTCGGATGCTGCCTGAACTGCTGTGCTTTTCCAGCATCACTCTAATCAAAGAAATTGTTGTGGCCCTAGCAGAAATATTTGCATGAACAACACCCCGGGAGAGGTGCCAGAAGACTGGATGGGGTCTGATGTTGTGCAATTATTTAAGAAAGGCTGCAAAGAAAAGCCGGGGAACTACAGACTGCTGAGCATAACTTCAGTAATGTGAGTTGTTGGATGGGATTCTGTAGGACAGGATCTACATGCATTTGGAAAGACAAGGACTGATTAGACATAGTCAGCATGGTTTTGTGGATGGGAAATTGTGCCTCACAAATTTGATTGAGTTTTCTTAACAGATAAGCAAAAAGATAGGTGAAGGCAGAGTTATCTACGTGGACTTCAGCAAGTCGAGTTGGGACATTATGTTACAGCTATATAAGGTATTGGTGCAACCACATTTGGAGTACAGCGTACAAATCTGACCGCCCTCTTAGAGGAAGGATGTTACGAAACAGGAAAGGATGAAAAAAAGACTTACGAAGATGTTAATGAGACTGGAAAGTTGGAGTTGTAAGGAGAGGCTGGATAGGCCGAAAAGTTTTTTTCCTGGAGCATGTGTGGTTGAGGGGTGGCCTTATAAAAGCAAGAGGGCATAGATGAGGTGAATAGGCAAGGTCTTTGCACCAAGTAGGGGAGGTCAAAACTAGAGGGATAAGGTTTTAGGTGAGCAGGGAAAGATTTAAAAGGGATCCACGCAGCAACATTTTCACACAGAGATTGTTGCATATGTGGAGGAAGCTGCCAGAGGAATAGATACAGACAGGTAAAATTACAACATTTCAGGGACATTTGGACAAATACATGGATAGGAAAGGGTTAGAGGTTATGGGTCAAACCCAGGCAGATGGGACTAGTTGTTAGGGAAACCTGATCAGCATGAATAAGTTGGGCTGAAGGGCCTGTTTTCATGCTATGTAACTCCATAACTCTATGACACTATAGTCTACAATACTCACTGCATGCATTACTGAACTCAAACCGCCATGGTTTCTTTCATCAAACATCACCCCCAGTATACTACAGTCTGAGATTCACTTCACTTGTTAGCTCATGTAAAACATACCACAAAGATTGAGCTCTTGTTGAGATAGATGTCTTGAAGTCAATTAGCAGTAATTACTTATGCTGATAACATCACAGACCTGTATGTGATCTGGGTGTTGTGCTGACTGATGTTACTATACGGTAAGTGCACAGAGAGGGAATATGACAGAATAATGATCATGTCACTGGACTAGGAATCCAAAACCTCAGGCTAATGTTCTGGGAACATGTGTTTCAAATCCCACCATGAAAGATGACAAAATGTGAATTCAGTTAAAAAAAAACTGGACTACAAAGTAACTTAATGGTGACCATGTGCGATTATTGTAAAGGGCCATCCTTTAGGGAAGGAAACTTGTCATCTTTACCTGATCTGCCTACATATATCACCAGACCCACAACAATATGGTTGACTCTTAACTGCCCTCTGGACAATTAGGCTGGATAATAAATGCTAGTCTAGACAGTGGTGTTCACATCCCAGGGACAAATAAAAATGCGCAGTAGACTGAACACACTATAGTGTTACCCAATGCACTGAGATTGACTGAAAGCGAGGCAGGTAACTTTAGGCCAGAATGTTACATGGATCATGTGCTGTCTTAAAGATACTGTACACTAGGGCAGAGCACAGGATCATAATTTCAATTTCTTGAGCAAAGGACAACTAACAAAACAAAGGAGACACACTGTAGAATGTGGGGAAGAACTGCTCTGTATTAGCAACCAAGAAGGATACTTGTGAGTGTTTATTTTCTGCTCAAAACAAAGGAACTATAAGATTTTAAGGACCACAGGTCACCAAAGGTGGGCCATGGTGACAGAAAGTGTAGAAAGTAGAATGATTATTGAAGATTCAAACTGCCATGATAGAGAGAATTTAATCTTTCTTTATGCATTAGATGTGACTGGATGTCCATTTATGTGATGTTACATATTGGTCAAATGTGTGGCAGAGCCTGAAAGAATTTTGTAAGACCATGTTTTGGTTGGGTTAGTTTTTTTTTAGATTACTTACAGTGTGGAAACAGGCCCTTCAGCCCAACAAGTCCACACTGACCCGCTGAAGCGCAACCCATCCAGACCCATTCCCCTACATTTACCCCTTCACCTTATACTAGGTGCAATTTAGCATGACCAATTCACCTAAGCTGCACATTTTTGGAATGTCGGAGGAAACCGGAGCACCCAGAGGAAACCCACGCAGACACGGGAAGAATGTGCAAACTCCACACAGTCAGTCGCCTGAGGCGGGAATTGAACCCAGGTCTCTGGTGCTGTGAGGCAGCAGTGCTAACCACTTTGCCACCGTGCCGCCCAAAGTTAGGTAATGCAAACTTAGCTTTCTTCAGTTTGTTGTGTTAGTTGCTTATTAATTAATGTTTGAGGAGAAAGCAAGAACTGCAAAAAGCTGGAGATCAGAGTCGAAAAGTGTGGAACTGGAAAAGCACAACAGGTCAGACAGCATCTGAGGAGCAGGACAGTTGATGTTTCAGGCATAAGCCCTTCATCAGGAATGTGGGAGGGTGCTAGGAGAATAATGGGGGATGGGGGTGTGACTGGGAGCAAGGTAGCTGGGAAGGCAATAGGTAGATGGAGGTGGGGGGTGATGGTGATAGTTCCGAGTGAGGGTGGAGCGAAGAGGTGGATGGAAGGTGGAAAGGTAGGACAGTTCATGAGGGTGGTGCTGAGTTGGAGAATTGAATCTATAATGACGTGGGGGGAAGGGAGATGAGGAAACTATGGAAATCAACATTGATGCCGTGTTCTTGGAGGGACCCAAGGCAGAAGATGAAGCGTTTTTCCTCCGGGCATCGGGTGACTTGGATTTGGTGGTGGAGTGGGAGGGGCAATTGAAATGGTCAGCTACGGGTCAATGGGGTTGTTTGGTACATGTGCCCCAGAGATATTCCATGAAACATTCCGTGAGTTGGCATCCTGTCTCCCCAATATAGAGGATTAATGTTGAGCTATGTTTGAAACAATAGTCAAGTCAAATAACTCACTTGCATGACAGTCCTTCACCCATTGGAGGTGCCTAACAGATTTTAATGATTTATGAGATAGCTCCCCCCATAGTCGTCTCAAAGGTAGTTAGTATTATGTCTTGCTGTAAATGTCATGCTTGTCACAGAGGGAAATTTTCCTCTCCATGCATCCATTCAATCGAATTACTGTTTCTCCAGAAACACTGAAAACAAAACTGAGCAATATAATATTTAAACAGTACTAAACAAACTTATAACCAAACCATTACAATACTATTGAATGAGCATCACTGGGTTGCTGTCCACAGAAGAGGAGATTACCTGATATTTGTAAGTAAATAATCAGGGCAAACAATGTGACATGCGTTAACCCAGATGAAACTAATCCAACACTCATCAATGACCTACTGTGCAGTTATTTGAATATAACTTGAAGTTGAAATAGATTTTCTAAAATTAGTTTTGAATTTAGTATCAATAGCTTTAACAGAGAGTAAAACAATTAAAACTACAGTGAATCTCTTGTTTTTGTGAAAAAAGGTCAACGACTTACATACAGCAAAATAGTAATTTTCACTAGTGACAAACTTAAATAGATGTTTATCACATTCAGTCACTGGAGGCAAGATTACCAGCAGTAACACTGGAATATAATTGGAACAGAAACATTGGAATAAGTCAAGAGGAACTAAAAGCAGCCTCTATAGGCTCAATAATGGCAGTAATGCTTGTGACCAATTTGTGGAGAAAGCTCTTGGAATTGTCGTGGGAATAGTTTTTCGGGATCTGAATGATCATTCTGTTGTGAGAAGAGAAGTGTTTGAGGCAGTCAGATAGGCATCAAACCCATAAGAAGAAGAAATAAATGATAAAACAAGCAAACAATCAATTTGGAAAGGCAGGACAGGGCAAGAAAAAAAGAGAAAATGAACAGTTATTGGAGCAGGGCTCCCTGTCCATAGAAATAAAGAACAAAGAACAAAGAAAATTTACAGCCCAGGAACAGGCCCTTTGGCTGTCCAAGCCTGGGCCGATCCAAATCCACTGTCTGAACCTGTCACCCAATTCCTAAGCATCTGTAGCCCTCTGCTCCCCACCTACTCATGCGTCTGTTCAGATGCATCTTAAATGAATCGACCATGCCTGCCTCTACTACCTCTGCTGGCAATGCATTCCAGGTACCTACCACCCTCTATGTAAAGTACTTGCCGGATGTATCCCCCTTAAACCTTTTATCTCTCACCTTGAAAGTGTGACCTCTCGTTATTGAATCCTTCACCCTGGGAAAAAGCTTGCTTCTATCTCCCTGTCTACACCCTTCATGATTTTGTAGACCTTAATCAGGTGCCCCCTCAATCTCCTTTTTTCTAATGAAAACAATCCTAACCTACTCAACCTCTCTTCATAGCTAGCACCTACAATCCCAGGCAACATCCTCGTAAACCTTCTCTGTACCCTCTCCAAAGTGTCCACATCCTTTTGGCGACCAGAACTGCACATAGTGTTCTAAATGCGGCCGAACCAATGTCTTGTATAATTTTAACATGACCTGCCAGCTCTTATACTCTATACCTCATCTGATGAAGGCAAGCATACCATATGCCTTCTTGACCACTCTATCCACCTGTACAGCAACCTTCAGGTTACAACGGACCTGAATTCCCAGATCTCTCTGCTCATCAACTTTTCCCAAGGCTCTTTAGTTTACTGTATAATTCATTCTAGAATTAGACTTCCCAAGATGCATCAGCTCACATTTGCCTGGATTGAGCTCCATTGGCAATGTCTCCGCACAATTCTCCAGTCTATTTATATCCTCCTGTATTCTCTGACAGTCCCTTATGCTTTCTGCTACTCCACCAATCTTTGTGTCATCTGCAAACTTGCTGATCATACTAACAGTGACCTCTTCTAGATCATTTATATATATTACAAACAACAGTGGCCCCAATGCTGACCCTTGTGGAACACCACTGGTCACCTTTCTCCATTTCGAGAAACTCCCTTCAACTACTACTCTCTGTCTCCTGTTGCTCAACCAGTTCTTTATCCACCTAGCTAGAACACCCTGCTCACCATGTGACTTCACTTTCTCCATTAGTTTACCATGGATATCAGAACAGGAGTAATCCACTCATCCCTTTTTGCCCAATCGAGTGGATTTAATACAAAAGCAAAATACGCCAATGTTGGAAATCTAAACTAAAAACACAAAGTCCTGGAACAGCTTAGCAGGTCTGGCAACAACAGTGTGAGAGGAAAAATAGGGGACGGAATTTTCATCTCTGGGTGTGGTGAGAATAATAGTGAATGTAGAAACAAAATCAAGTGAGAATAGGGATAAAAAAAAATTCTTGACATCAAAAAAATTGATCCATTTACCCCTCAAGCAATATTCTGTCAAAACTATGTAGGTGCTGGGAAACCCTAAGCACATTGATTAATATGGTGCTGCATGATGTCAGCTGCTGGTAGTCATTGCAATGCATAGAACTTGGACTACTGCACACGGTGACTCAGTGGTTAGCACTACTGCCTCACAGGACTGGAGATCTGGGTTCGATTCTAACTTTGGGCAACCGTCTGTGTGGAGTTTGCATATTCTGTGTGGGTTTCCTCCCACAATCCAAAGATGTGCAGGTTAGGTGAATTGGCCATGTTAAATTGCCCATAGTGTTCAGGGATGTGTAGGTTAGGTGCATTAGTTAGTGGTAAATGTAGAGTAGGACGGGAATAGGTTGGGGTGGGTTACTCTTCAGAAGGTTGGTATGGACTTGTTGGGCCAAATGGCCTGTTTCCATAACGTAGGGATTCTAGGATTTTAAAAAGAGAATGTAGCCATTAAGCATCAAGTGGCAACTTCAGCATCTCACCCTTGAGGGGCAACTGCTTTATTTCCATGCATTTGCATCTCATTGAAACCCTAATGTAACCCATCTGTACTCCACTTCAACTCTCCTCTCCTCCACTAAGAAACTAGTCAATTCCTGACAGTAAAAGAGCATACTTTGGGGTTACATTTCACTAAATCCCTGTCCCAGCCATCATGGCAATGCCTGTTCTGCACAAGGTTCCTGTACACATCATGCCCATCATCCTCTTTGACCCTTCATCCACAGAACTCTATGTCGAAAAGCTCCTAGCCTCACCACATCAGCATGCCTGCTCTAGGACCAACTCATGCTTTCAATACTTTACTTTGGAGCCCAGGGACACCTATGACTTGCATTCCAATGCTAAGTCACTTTGTATGGATGAACATAGATATATCTCCTGCATCTACACAGAATGCTTTGCACTCTCATGGGCACACACAACTTTTGGCTCTTAGTTTGCTTTCTTAGTGCTCAGTGTATTTAACATTGAGTTGTAGGCTGCCAGCCGCTGTGTTGATCACATTGCTTTTATCAAAGTGCACAGAGTCTTCAATGTTCAATTACAGCCTGCCAGCCTATGCAATTTGGTTTGCTTTATAGTACAGTGGGAGAGACAGGCAGCTTCTAATGGTGGGTGGCACTGAACAGTCAATCTATCAGTCATTTAAGGGATGAGCATGTCATTATATAGTGGAACATAAATGTGAGAGCTGCAACACGTCAGCAGATTACTCTACATGTTTCTCAAGCAATTGACTATGTGTGAAAGTCAAAGGGAAGCAATCCTTAATGTGTCGTTAGGGTGAGTACAGCCTGATTACATTACAGGGGGTTGGTCACAGTCAGTGTGGACAATCTAGGGTTTGCAGATAGCTCAGATTGGACTATTGGACCAGACAGGGGTCTGGGTTGGCTTTTCCTGTAATGAGACAAAGGAAGAGATTGACTATGGAGAAAGTGAGTACAAAAAGAGTTAGAGGTGATGCATGAGCCTGAGGTACTGTGGTCTCCTTGGTGAATGAGAAGAAAGCACAGAGGATAGGAAAGGTTAATAGATTGGGAGGATGTGGCATGTAATTATGAGATCATAGTCCATGTGATTAGTGAGATGCAAGTGCGGTGACAGAGTTGGAGTCAGTGCTGGGCCAGTGAACATGTGGAACCAGAGAGAAGAAGGTGGTGCTAACTCTTGCTGGGTTCCTCTGGATGACAACAATATATTTTATCAAGAAGAGACCATTCAGCTGGACAGAAAGCTGGATATGGTAGATACAGTTGTGTTTCATTTCCTTCTCCAGATTACCAAGGACTTAATGTGTTGATAAACATGGGACAAGTTCAGGACTTCCATATGCTGAGAATACCAGGCTGCCAGATGTGGCACACATAATGGGAGAATCTCAGCTGTCTCTCAACAGGTTAATCAAAAAAACTGCTAGCCAGGTACCTCACATTACTCAAATCTATCCAATGAGGATTGGCAGCCATAATCTCATTGTCTAAAAAATAAGCTTATTTGGTCATAGCAACCCATATAAGAAGGGTAATGAAATCGTCGACTCTTCATTGTCTAAATTGATCAATTCAAAGAGTGCACAGAGTCATTCCTTCATCATGCATTATACATCTTATCATTTCTCAGCCAACTTTCAGCCCCAGTCTCCAACCTCCTGCTTCTGTACCTCCCAACATCTATTTTATCTTGTCTCCTTGTGATTAAATGTGTCCTCTAAATGAAAATCATTTGGGAGGCAAGAAAAATAAATTCAAGATTTATGTGAACAACATATCTATAATGTTCCATATCATGAAAACAGCAGTGCATTCCCTGGACATCACCCCCACCTACTCCTCCCAGAGGACAGAGAACTCAAAAAAGAAACCATGGTGAACTGAGATGGAGTCGATAAGCATGGTGCTAGAAAAGCACAGCCAGTCAGGCAGCATCCGAAGGGCAGGAGAATCGATGTTTTAAGCATTAGCTCTTCATCGGGAATGAGAGGGTGGCCCAAGGGAGCTGAGAGATAACTGGCAAGGCAGGGTAGGGCTGAGGGGAAGGTAGCTGGGAATGCGATAGGTAGATGAAGGTGAGGGGTGATGGTGATAGGTCAGAGAGGAGGGTGGAGTGGAAGGAGGGAAGGAAGATGGACAGGTAGGACATTTCAGGAGGGTGTTGCCGAGTTGGAAGGATGGATCTGGGATAAAGTGGGGGGAGGAGACATGAGGAAACTGGTGAAATCAACATTAATCCTATATGGTTGGAGGGTCCCAAGACGAAAGATTAGGTGTTCTTCCTCCAGGCATCGGATAGTTAGGGTTTGGTGGTGGAGGAGGCTCAGGACTTGCATGTCCTTGGTGGAGTGGGAGAGGGAGTTAAAGTGTTCGGCCACAGGGCAGTGGGGTTGGTTAGTGCGTGTGTCACTTTTTGTCTCTGATCTCCAGCACCTGCAGACCTCACTTTCTTCTGAACTGAGATGCAGGTTAAAATCAGTTCAGACGGGAAACCACTCAGGTGAAGAGACCTTGGAAAGAAAACAGAGGAGATAGCTTGGTGAGAAAATTAACCTGGTGCATAGGCAGACAGTACTGAACCAGGATTTTTAGATGAGAGATGAAAAGTTGGAATAAAGCGAGGAGCAAAAAGTACCAGAGGACAGACTAAGGTGAGATTTGGCTAGAAAAATGACATTAACATTGAGGACTAGAAGAGACACATGGTAAGGTATAGTCAGATGAGAAAGCTTCAGTTGAGGGGGTAGGTTTCCATTGATGCTAACTTATAACTTGCTTTCCTGTTAAAACCAACTCTGTTTTCCATTCTTCAACTGATCCCCAGGACTCCAAAAACTGCTTTCATGTATTTATTCACAAGCACAACTCCAGTTGTTCATTGACAGTTATCTCCACCAAACAAAATTGTTCCTCATGTTTCCCCGAGCTCTAAACTTGCTCAGATGCATCATAGAAATATAGAAACATAGAAAATAGGAACAGGAGTAGGCCATTTTACCCATTAACTCTGTTCTGTTATTTAAAATTATCATGGTTGATCATCGAGCTCAATATCCTAATCCTGCCCTCTCCACAGATCCCTCAATCCTTTTAGTCATAAGACCTATATCTACATCCTTCTGGAAAAAGTATAATCTTTTAGCCTCAACCACTTTCTGTGGTAATGAATTCAACAGGCTCACCACTCTCTCAGTGAAGACATTTCTCCTTAACTCAAAGGTTCCTTAAACTATGATTCCTGTTTCTGGACTCTTCCACAATCAGGAACATCCTTCCTGCATTAAACCTGTCTAATCCTGTTAGAATTTTATATCTGTCTATGAGATCCTTTCTCATTCTTCTAAACTCCAACGAATAAGTTCCTAAATGACTCCATCTCTGATTATACATCAGTCCTGCCATCCCAGGAATCAATTTGGTAAAGTTTCACTGAATTCCCTCAAGAGCAAGAACATTCTTCCTCAGATTAGGAGACCAGGCATTCCAAATATGGCCTCGCCAATGCCTTGTATAACCGAGTAAGACATAGTTGTTCCTGTACTTGAATCCTCTTGCTATGAAGACCAATACACAGGTTGCCTTCTCTACTAGGAGAAAGTGAGGATGTTGGAATCAGAGTCGAGAGTATGGTGCTGGAAAAGCCCAGCAGGTTAGGTAGCATCTGAGGAGCAGGCGAATCAATGTTTCTGGCAAGAACCCTTCATCAGGCATGAAGCATTCCTGATGAAGAACTCTCGCCTGAAATGTCGATTCTCCTGCTTCTTTGAAGCTGCTTGACCTGCTGTGCTTTTCCAGCACCGCACTCTCAATTCTTGCCTTCTTTACTGCCTAACACACCTGTGCATGTACTTTTAGCGACTGGTGCATGAGGACACCCAGATCTCATTGAACACATGAAATCTCATGCAACATTTCTGCATCTTCCTCATAGCTCACCCTTCCACCCAGCATTGTATCATTCATAAATTTTGAGATATTACATTTAGTTCACTCAATTAAATTATGTAGACATTGTTCATGGCTTTTTAGTCCCTAGTCTCAGCTGTAGTGATCTATTTGTGATACCCTGTTTTTTGGGAGCCACCACAACTTCCAGGATTTTTGCTGAGCCTGGACTGCGACATATAGCTACCTGATTACTCCTAGAATGTGATCTGACCTCGAACAAAACTGAAGTATCCAACTACTCTTGAGATACACCTCACTGTCTCCTACGCAGAACTCATTTTGTTCATTGCATTTCCTGCAAAGTAGCCAAAAATCAGTTTCTTCATCAACTTCTAACTTAGAGTTTACTCTGTGACAACTGTTGGCTTTCAATATCTGTCTGTATCTTTTGAAGTATTCTTCCTTGACCCCTAAAATGTCCTGAATGACTTATTGAATATCTGCTGCTAAGCCCTTCCCTTTTGCAAGGCACAATTTAATATTGCCATCTGGCAACTTTTAGAATTGTAGGAGCAAGTTATTGCAGAAGTTGGAATCTGTACTGAAAACAGCCAATGTTGGCAATCACAGCAGGTCAAGATTGCTCTCTCTCCATGGATATTGCCTGATATGTTACGATCTCCAGCATTTGCTGTTTTCGTATAACTTTTAGAACTCCTGCTTCTGAATGTTACCAGGAATAGGTTGCAGGTTTGCTCAGTACCCAAAAAGTGGATTAATTCAGGGATTCCATGATCTAGTTCACTTGCAAACTTTAATTTTCTTTTTTTTAAAACAATATTTTGCTTAACCTTCAAAAGTTTCTAAAGCTGTCCCAAACTTCAGACCTACTACTCCTCTTTGCATTATTACAAACATATTCTTTTGACCTAGCACAATCTTAAACTATTCTTTTAGCCACAGATAGATCTCACTTTTCCAGTTTTCAACAGAATGTCAATTTCTTGAGAATTTTGAAATGTTTCTTTAAATGCTTCTCATTTTTCATCAACAATTCCAAATTTTCTATCTAATTATCCAATCTACTTCAGCTAATTTGTTCCTCATGCCAATATAATTGATCTTATACTAATATTCTCATTTCAAATTTAAGTGCATCGCTCTCAATTCAGTTGAAATTCCATCATATTATGATCACTCTTTCCCAAAGGTATCCATTCTATGATATTACCAATCAATCCGGCGTCATTATAGAAAATGAGATTCAGAATTATCTCTTCAATAATTGGTTCTAGAATAGATAATTTGAGGAATGCAAATTTAGGAATTGAGTTAGGCACAATTATATTCCAAGGTATTGGACATTGGGCATTTCGCGATTTGAAAAGTAATTAATAGATCTCAGGGACTTGCTTGCAGGAAAAAAACGTTTAACTTATAGACTCAATATTAGATGGCTAGAAAGAATGTGTGATGTGCTAGGGTAAGCTTAGATAAAAACATAGGGTCAGGCTAATGGATCAAAATTTATGGTATTTTTGTGTTTTCAGACCAGTATTTCTGGTTACTGTGGTTTCACAGTTTGATTTGAAAGCAGGTTGACATTATTTATTTAAGCCCAAATATACCAAATGGATGTTGCAGATCGAGTATTTTATGCAGGTTTGACTGTTCTGTTTCATTTTTAAATTTTTGCTGAGTAGTTCCAAGCTTAGAATTAAGAACCGTAGATTACATCCCCTTGAGGAAGTCTTTCATGATAATCCTGGTTTGCTATTCTTGGTGCAACGGTGTATATTTTCACAATTCAGTCAGGTTTCTCATCTGATCAGATTTATTTCTCGCAATTCAGTACTTTAACTCAACAGAAATTGGAGATTGAGACAGTTCCTGCACTCTGCTCATGATCCTGCTCATTTCAAGGTGGCTAACAAATTGATTAGTCATCAATAATTGTCAATGATTGATAAATACAGATAACAACAGACAAATTCATGTCTGAACAGTGGTTGCGAATGTTCTTTTCAGTATCATCATGCTTAAGCTACTTGATCAGTAATCCAGAGAATGAGGGTTGAATTTTTGAGTGGGGTTTGGGACTCTGGTGTCAGTGTAACAAAATACTTCCAAGTCTGCACATGCTCATAGTGAGATTAGTTGAGCAATTTTACTGCAGCACACCTCAATTTAGCTCCTTTTGGATGACAGACATCATCCTGATTCTGCTGGAATATTCAATGGGTTGATGCTTTGGAGAATCAGCAATGCCAAAAGATGTGGCGTTGCTGCTGAGGCAGGCAGGAGACATCATGTTAGAGGGTCCAGGGTGGGGAGTTAGGGGTCACTTCAGAAATCCTTGGGATCATGGAAGTTTCCTTTGTGCCCTCAGCCTCCTCTTTGGGAAGAGAAATATTTGGTTCTGTCCAGGAGCAGCTGCAAGAGTATCTAAGAAGCAATGCCCTGGCAGTCCCAATGAAATAACTCTTAACCAGACATTAAATGATGCAAGTAAGCTGCCTGCCTCTTTAAATCCATACCCCCATCCTTTGCCTCTCTTCCTGAAATCACATGGCCAGTGAAAGTCAACTTTGTGACTCCATCTCACGATAGCAGTTTGATCAATTGACTGCAATTTCAAAAAGGAAACCACTGGAAGCGAATTATTGGTCTCAGATAAAGTGTTCATGAAGTTGTCAAACATCCCAACAGTTTATACTGTCCTTTATGGAAGCACACGTGCTGTTGTTATCTGCTGTGGCCTGTTTGTGACACCTGTCTGACAGCAAAACTGTTGTCTAGAAATAATAGTAAGTTACTCAGTTAACTGTGGCTTCATTAGATGGATAATAAATGCCAGTCTTACTGGTGACACCTGAATATTTTTTCATTCATTCAAGGGAGGTGAGCATCACTGATAGAGTTCCATTTGCTATTCATTTGTCATAACTCTTAAATTGAGTTGGGCCATTTCAGAGGAATGTTATGAGGTAATTACATTTTTGTGGGTCTGGAGTCAAGTTGGCCAGACGAGGTAAGAATGGCAGATTTCCTTCCCCAAAGATCATCAGTAAACCAGATGGGATTGTGAATGGCAATTAATAGATAATAGATAATATTAGGGCGTCTAACTTTTAATTCCAAATTTTATTAATTGCATTTAAATTTTCCCAACTGCCATGATAGGATTCACACTCCTGTCCAAGATCATAAATCTAGGTCTCTAGATTGCTAACTAAAACTTAAAAGAACTGCAGATGGTGTAAACTGGAAGCAAATATTGAGATTGCTTTTAGAGGTCAGCAGGTCTGGCAGCATCTGTGGAGAGAAATCAAAATTAATATTTCGGGTCGAGCAACCCTTTTGTTTCTGCTCAGGAGGGGGAGGGTCATTCAACCCAAAATGTTAACTCTGATTTCTCTCCACAAATGCTTCCAGACTGCTGAGCTTTCCAGCAATCTATATTTTTGATTCTGGATTACTAGTCCTATTATCACTACTCCACTATCTCCATTGAACAGATAAGTAACGACACTTCAGTTTTATAGCTCTGATCCAATGTCCTTCTTCACAGAGTTAAAGAGCCATTGAGATATACAGCGCAGAAACTGGATTAAAGTAGTACTGGAAAAGCACAACAGATCAGGCAGCATCCAAGGAGCAGGAAAATCAATGTTTTGGGCAAAAGCCCTTCATCAAGTCATTCCAGACCTGCTGTGCTTTTCCAGCACTATTGTAATCTTGACTCTAATTCCCAGAATCTGCAGTATCCCCTTTCGCCTAGTACAGAAACAGACCTGTCAGTCCAACTCATCCATGCCAAACTGATGTTCTAAATAAATCTAGTCCCATTTGCCAGCATTTAGCCCATATTCCTGTAAACCCTTCTATTCATATACTCACCCAGATGCCTTTTAAATGTTGTAACTGTACCAATGTTGATCACTTCCTCTGACAGCTCATTCCATGCACACATCACCCTCTGCATGAAAAAGTCATCCCTTAAGTCCCTTTCAAATCTTTCCCATCTCACCTTAAACCTATGCCCTCTAGTTTTGGATCCTTAACCCTGGGGAAAATACCTTGTCTATTTACCCTATCCATGCTCCTCATGATTTTATAAACCTCTATGAGGTCATCCCTTAGCCTCTGAAGCTCGAGGGAAAATAGCCCCGGCCTATTCAGCCTCTTCCTGAAGCTCAAAGCCCTCCAGCCCTGCCAATAATCTGGTAAATCTTTTCTGAGCCCTTTCAAATTTCACAACATCTTCCCATAGCAGGGAGACCAGAATTTCACACAGTATTGCAACAGTGGCCTAACCAACGTCCTATACAGCTGCAACATGACCTTCCAACTCCAATACTCAGTTTACTGATTAATGAAGGCAAGCATACCAAATTCATTTTTCAGTATCCTATCTATCTGCAACTTTACTTTCAAGGAACTATGAACCTGCAAGCCAAGGTCTCTTTTCTCAGCAACACTCCCCAGGATCTTACCATTAAATCTTGAAGCATCTCTGTGTTTTCTCCTGTCCTCATTTCCGAGGGTTGAGCCATTGGTCTGTGGGCAAATGTGCTAATGAGCAAAGTATGCAGTGGACGCCATTGTCTTCTGCAGTGAGAATGACCAGGAGCTTCTCTAGCTCTTACCAGCAGATATTTTGGAAGAACTGAACAGATGATAATCAACCTGTTGGAGCACATAGAGGGCAGCTCTTTTAATCAACAAAATCTGGCATGTTAATCCTAAACTGGAGCTTTTGACACAGAGGTAGGGACACTCTCAGACCAGCCTGCACCATCCTCTTGTTTGGGACCATCGAAAAGCAGGATTGAAAAACTCGTAACTAATCAGATTTGATATCAGGAATCCTGGAAGTGGATAGTTGAGAATCCCAGTGCTGACTCCGTAACCTACAGATCTGGAAAGGTTTCACTTAACAAAAACTATAACCTTTAAATGAGCTGTAAACATGTGTCTGAATTCCAAATATATACATTAGAAATTACAAAAGTATAATTCCGTAAAGATGCCTGAATACAAATGGATTTTTCTTTTAAGAAGAAAGAAATCCTTGATATCTGTATGAAAGCACAGGCAAGATTTTGTGTTTTTTAAGAAGTATTGTCAAAATGACACTACAGCAATTTTAACATCTTATTTTCTGCTTAAGGTCCTTGCAGTCTTCAGCACTCAGCATCAAATTCAATAATTTTCGAACTTGAATATCTCCTTCCATTTCTTTTATCCACCCACACACCTTAGCCCCTGTCATGACAAGATCATCTTTCAGCACAGTCAATCCATTTTCGCCTACTTATGTTTTCCATTAATAGCCTGCTTTCTCCCTAGCATACCGGTATCTATTCTTTTGTCTCCCTGACTGTTATCCTATCTCTCTGAGCTCCATCGCTGCCAATTTCCTCACTCTTTTCCCCTCCCTTCCATCTTCAGTATATCTATCACCTTTTTCGTAGATACTATTAGTTCTGTAGAAGGTCATGAGACTTGAAATGTTTACTCTGCTTTCTTTCCACAAGTGTTGCCAGGCCTGCTGAATTTCTCCAACAATTTGTTTTTGTTTCAGATTTCCAGCATCCATAGTCTCTATAATATTGACAATTTTGACCGATCACATGTTTGTATTGAACAGTATTTAACAACAATGTTAAAAAATGACACCAAAATTTGGGCAGCCTTCGCACGGTTCTCATGATAAATATCACTGTCCATTCAAGGCCTAGGAAGGGCATGCCGAACAGATGGCAGGTCAAGATCCCAGTTTGAAGAAATCATGTTTGAAGTTATGCTCGCCAGAGGCAAAAATACATTGAAATTTATTGTCTTAAGTGCTGTGTAAGGACCCCTTGCTTTCATCACAGATGGTGTTTCAAGATCCTCTGGTCTACAAGAGCAGCATTGGACACTGAAGAATCTAATCACACCACTTACGTAGTTTTAGATTTGATTTAGTTTGATTCTACTATTTTCAATCTGTTCTTGGTAACCATAGTGGCTCAGTGGTTAGCACTGCTGCCTCACAGTGCCAGAGAACCAGGTTCAATTCCATTCTTGGGTGACTATATGGAGTTTGTACATTCTCTGCATGGGCTTCCTCCTACAGTCCAAAGTATGCAGGTTAAGTTTATTGGCCCTGGTAAATTGTCCTGTAGTCACCAAGGATGCACAGATTAGATGGATTAGCCATGCAACATGCATGGATAGGGGAAGGGACTGGGTCTAGCTGGGGTACTCTTCAGAGGGTAATGCAGACTTGATGGGCTGAATGGTCTCTTTATGCACTGTAGGGACTCTTTAATGCTATGGTATTATTCCATTAGACCCCGGTATTTATGCATCTGTATGCCCTCTAAAACATCCAGTACAACCTCCTTCTTGATCTTAACATGTTCTAGAACCTCACCGTCTCAATCGAAATCTCCAGCCACAATATCTTTCTATTTTATGAATACAGATGATACATATTCATTTAAGACCTCCCCCCCATTCTCTGTCTTCATGTACAGAGTGCCCTTTTGGTCTCTAATGGGCACCACTCTTTCCTTGGTAAACCTCTTGCTTTTAATAAAATAGCTTGCAGTTTTTCTTGGTCCTATCTGTGAAATATATTTTATGGCTTCTCTTTGTCCTCTTTGTTCTCTTTAACTTTTTTAAGCAGACTGTTCTACTCTATACTCCTGAAGGACCTCCCATGTTTTTAATGCTCTGTATCCAACATTTGCTTCCTTTTCTTTCTTTTTCAAACTCTAGATATCCCTTGATGTCAAGGGTTTTCTGGGTTTGATGTCCTGTCCTTTCAATCTTCGAAGAACAAGCTGGCCCTGAATTCTCACGATGTTACTTCTAAAGACTCCTACTTTCCAACTGTAGACTTACCTGCAAGTAGATGCTCCAGTTCCATAGTTGCCAGATTCTGTCTAATGACATTGAAATTGGCCTTCCTCCAATTTAGATACAACTTCTGTACTATTCTTATCCCTTTCCATGAGGACTTTAAAACTTACAATTATGATCACTATCCCCAAAGTCTTCACCCACTGACACTTCAGCTTCTTGACTGGCTTCATTCCCGAGGATTAGGTCTTGCATGGCCCCATCTCTAATAGGACTAAGTACGTACTGGCACGAAAAGCTCTCCTGGTTGCCCTTTAAAAATTCTACTCTGTCTAATCCTTTCACATTAGGGCAATCCTTTCACATGAAGGCAATTCTAATTAATATTATTAAATTGAAATCCCCTCCTACTAAAACTCTACTCCTCTCACACTTCTCTATAATTTGTCTACATATCTGCTCCACTATCTCCCTCTGGCTGTTGCAAAGGCTATTGCATAATGGTGGAAATTGCATTGATCCCCATCTAATCTGATGACATCAGGCAATCTCAAGTAGGGCTAAGGCACAGCAGCTGCCCTTGTGCTCCAGCTAGTAGTGATCATGGATTTGGAAGTTGATATCTAAGTAGCCTTGGTGAATTTAATGGTGGGAAGATAATGGCCTATCATTAAACTATTAATCCAAAAACCCAGCTAATGTTCTGGAGACCTGGGTTTGAAACCTGCCGTAGGAAATGGTGCAATTTGAATTCAATTAAAAATATCTGGAAGTAAGAATGTACTGATGACCATGAAAGCATTGCCGATTGTCAAAACAACCCCTCCAACTCACTAATGCCCTTCAGGGAAGGACATCTGCCATCCTCACTTGATGTGGCCTATATGTGACTCCAGATCCATAGCAATGTGATTTACTCTCAACTGCCCTCTGAAGTGCACTAGCAAGCAATGGAGTATTTGTATCAATTGCTACAAAGTTTCAACAAAGAAATGAAACCGGCTGGAGAACATGGCATCGACATAGGCACCAGAAAAGAAAACAACCAAAACAGCCCAGTTGAACTAATGAAGTTCTCCTTAATAACATCTGGAGGTTAGTGCCAAACCTGAGAGAACTATCTCACAGGCGAAAGTGAGGACAGATGCTGGAGATTAGAGTCAAGAGTGTGATGCTGGAAAAGCACAACAGGTCAGGCAGCATCCAAAGAGCAGCAGAATCAATGTTTCGGGCAAAAGCCCTTCATCCTGAACTCAGAACTACCTCACAGACTAGTCAAACAACAGCCTGACATTGTCACTTTCAAGGAATCGTACTTTACAATAATGTCCCAGATACTGCCATCACCATCCCTGGATATATCCTGTCCCATCGGTAGGACAGAACCTGCAGAGGTGTTGGCACAAGGATGTATAGTCAGAAGGGAGTTGCCCTGGATTCCTCAACATTGACGCTCCTCCCATGAATTCTGCGGTTTCAAGTTAAACATGGGCTGGTTACTATGTACTGGTTACTATGTACAGTTCCCCCGCTGCTGATGTATCCGTACTCTTCCATGTTGAACAACACTTGGAGGAAGCACTAAAGGTGACATGGGCACAAAATTTACTCTGTGTGGGGCATTTTATATCCCACCACCAAGGATGGCTTGGCTGCAGCATGACTGGTTGATCTGGTCAGTTCGAAATGCAGTCACTAGACTGGCTCTGCGGCAAGTGGTGAGGGAACCAACAAGTGGGAAAAGCATACTTGACCTCATCCTTAGCAAGCTGCCAGCTACAGATGCATCTGTTCATGACAATATTGGTAAGAATGACCACTGCAAAGTCCTTGTGGAGACAAATTCCTGCCTTAAGATTGAGAATATCCTTCATCATATTGTGTGGCACTATCACTGTGCTAAATGGGATTGACTTTGAACATAGCTAGCAGCTCATGACTGGGCATGTATGAGGTGCCGTGAGCCAATCAACAGCAGCAGAATTGTACTCCAGCAGAACCTGCAATCTCATTGTCTGACACAACCCGCACTCAACCATTACCATCAAGCCAGGAAATCAACCCTGGTTCAATGGAGAGTACTGGAGGACATGCCAGGAGCAGCATCTGATAAACCTGAAAATGAGGTGTCAACCAGTTGAAGCTACCAAATTTGCATGCCAGATAGCATTATCAGTAAGTGAACAGACCTAAGCACTCATAACCAGAATCAGATCTAAGTTCTGCAGTCCTACTATATCCAGTCATGAATAGTGGTGGACAATTAATCAACTCACTGGGTGAGCAGACTGCACAAATATCCTCATCCTGAATGATGGAAGAGCCCAACACACCAGTGTAAAAGATAAGGCTGAAGCATTCACAGCAATCTTCAGGCAAAAGTGGTGAGTGAATGATCTATCTCGGCCTCCTTCAGTGGTATTCAGATCACAAATGTCAGTCGCCAGGTAATTCAGATCACTCGACAGGATATTGAGAAATGTTTGGGTGCGTTGGACAACATTCCTTGACAACATTAATGGTCATTAATAGCATTAAAGACATGTGTTCCAGAACCTGGTGCTCCCTGAGCCAAACTCTTCCAATACAATTACAACACTGGCATCCACCCAACAATGCTCAGTTGTGTTTTGTGCACAAAAAAACAGGACAAATGCAAACGGTCAATTAGTGTCCCACCAGTTTATTCATGATCATTAATAAAGTGATGGAAGGTATTATCAATGGTGCAATCAAGCAGCTTTTCAACAATCTGCTCAGCAATTCCCAGTTTGGGTTTTGTCAGGGCCACTCAGCTCCTGACCTTATTGCAGCTTTGGTTCAACCCTGGAGCTGAATTCTACAACCTCCTGATGAAGGAGCAGTGCTCTGAAAGCTGGTGCTTCCAAATAAACCTGTTGGACTAAAACCTGGTATTGTATGATTTTTAACTGAATTCTAGAGATGAATTGAGTGTGACAGCCCTTTGATATCAAGGCTACATTTGACTGAGTGTGGCATCAAAGAATGTTAGCAAAACTGGAATCAATGGGTTTTGAGGGCAAACTCTCTGCTGGTTGGAGTCATTCTGGCATATAGGAATCTGGTTGTGGTTTTTGGAGGTCAGTCATCTCAGCTCCATGACAACACTGCAGGAGCTCCTCAGGTTAGTGACCTAGGCACAACTAACTTTAGCTGCTTCGCTAATGACCTTCCCTCCATCATAAGCTCCTGAGAAGGGATGATTGCACAATGTTCAGCACCATTCACAACTTCTCAGAGACTGCAACAGCCCATGTTCAAATGCAATATGATCTGGACAATATCCAGGGTGGGCTGACCAGTGTCAAGAAACATTCATGTCTCATAAATGTCAGGCAATGACTATTACTAATAAGGGGCAATCGAACCTTGCTCCCTTGATATTCCATGGTGTTACCATCACTGAATCCCACACTATCAACATCCTTGGAGTTACCATTGACTATAAACTCAACTGAACCTGCCACAGAAATACAGTGGCCACAAGAGAAGTTCAGAGGCTAGGAATACTGCAGTGCGTGACTCACCTCCTGACTCCCCAAAGCCTGTGCACAAGTCACATCAAGAGTGTGTTGGAATAGTCCACACTTTCCTGGATTGGTGCAGCTCCAACAACATTCAAGGAGCTAGACACCTTCCAGAGCAAATCAGCCTGCTTGATTAGTACCACACCCACAAAGATCTGCTCCATTTACTGCCGACGCTCTGTAGCACTAACGTGTATGATCTACATGACACACTGCAGCAATTCACCAAAGATCCTTCACCAAAGCATCTTCCAAAACCCACAGCCATTTTCATCTAAAAGGACTGCAGACTTTTACCAAAGATCTTTAGATAGCAGCTTTAAACCTACATCTATTTCCATCTCAAAGAACAAGGGCAAGAATTACATGGGAACACCACCACCTGCAAATTCCCTCTAAGCCTCTCAACATCCTGATGTGGAAATATGTTGCTGTCCCTTCACTGTTGCTGGGTCGATATTCTGGAATTCCTTCCTAAATGATGTTGTGGATAGACCTACAGCATGTGGACTGCAGTATTCAACAAGGCAACTCACCACTACCTTCTCAAGGCCAACGCGGGATAGGCAATAAATTCTGGCCAGCTAGTGATGCTCACATTCCATGAATGAATAAAAGGAATGACTTTTGCATGGATAGAGAGTATTCAGCCTCATTACTCAGGGATACACAACAAGAAGAACCTTTCATTCCATTAGTTTGGACTGGATTAGAAAAAGAAAATAAGCCCCAGGTATAAATGCATAATGCATTAATTAAAAATGCATTATATTTCATGTGTATTTGTTTTCTAAAGAGAAAGCGTAACTGTAGATTGATCCACGAAGAAGAAATAACATTTGGACAAAGATTTACATACAAATTTGATGCATTGAAGTGAAGAATTTGCAGAAATCCTTTCAATCTTGAAATTTATTCAGTCGAAATTCGAAGTTAACCTTTGACAAACAACAATATTCTTTTAACAATTCCAACTGTCATTGATAAAGGGGGAATTGGAGGAAATTGCAGTTATCACTGAGTTTTCCCTCTTAAACCATGGACTGCAGTGTGATACTATTTGATTCACACTGCTCTCTTCACATTACTATTCATATTGAGATCAACCAAGGGATATTCCTCAAACATTGGTTTTTCAATTCTAATGTTTGAAATAAACCTATAGTAAAAAATGACTTTGTGATGAAATCAAAGATCAGGCTTATTAACAAATCAATCAAAATGCAGGGATTTGCTTTGTGATTCCACAAACAAAAAGCATTCAGTAAATTAAGGAAGATTTGACAGGAGAGGAGAAAGGTTATAAATTATAAGTTTAGTAAATCCAGAGGTATTAAAATACCAATTCACATGAGCTACAACTTCCCAAATGTCAGTGTTCTTGGTGAGCTGGACCTAATTGCTTTTCCTTCCTGTAAGCTAAGTGTGGGCTACGCTTCAGCCAACAACTTGAAGATATAGACGGAGAGTTCAAGGCAGGTCAGGCAGCATCCGAGGAGCAGGAAAATTGACATTTTGGGCAAAAGCCCTTCTGAAGTCTGGTTTCCAGCATCTGCAGTCCTCATTTTTGCTTAGGAGAGTTCAAGGCAGACTAGCTGTAGTCTTATCCTGCTTCTGGAGGTCAAAGAGCAAATGACTTAGAATTCCTGAATGGATGAATTGAACAAGCTCTGATTTTGTTCATGTGACAAATATAGGTATCTCAAATGCTGATGATTCATTTCTGTGGGTTAATTAGAAGGTTGTTAAACTAACTGTACAGACTTACCTCTCCTATTAAGTTTCCATTACAACATGACAGTTAACTGTAAGAACTGTCATGCTTATTTTAGCAGAAGTGGTCTTGATGCTTTCCTTTGACTAAGGCTGGCTGGAATCAAACAGCTAGTCTCCAAGTTCTTTATGCTAGTTTTAACTAGAACATCAATGCATCGCCAGGGCACTGGTCTTGGTACTTTTATAACACCAGCAAATTTGTTTATTTTAAAAATCAACAAAATTTAAACATGGAAATATTGGAGAGAATACAGATAATGTGTGCTTTCTCTCTCTGCCCTCTGCCCATGACCAAACACAATGCAGATGTTAAATTTTCTTATTATCTTAGCAATCTGGTTTATAATTTGCTTCAATGGAGGTGGAACATGAGCTTGTTTTCAGATATTCCACCTAACACAGCCAATAATAATTAGTAATACACATTTCATTGATGGCAGAACTTTGAGAGTGGAACCTTTTAGGTCTAGGGGTGGGAAAAGGAAACTTCATTATCTGGACACCTACCTGCCTTTGCACAAACAAAGTTCAGGGCGAGACCGCCTAGGTGCCAACTTTCTGTTGTGCCACCAATTGAGGACCTTAAATAGTTAATAAATAAATATCTAAGGGCCTCATGCCACCTGGCTTAGAATTATTTCAGCTCTAGTGTGGGCCAAGAAAGATTTGACCTCTCTCCTGGTTAACTAGTTTGGGCAAGCTGCCAGTTGGGGGAGGGAGAGCCCTGAACTGTACCAAGCTGTGCAGGATAGAGGGACTATATCTAGATGGAGGGTTGGCCACTGAGAGCCAACTCCAACCCTGCTTCTGATTGACCTCACACCACCCACCACGCTTCTGTTTTTTAAAAATTCATTCATGGGATGTGGGCGACACTGGCCAGACAAACATTTATTGCCCACTCCCCAATTACCCAGAGGGCAGTTAAGAATCAATCACATTGCTGTCGATTTGGAGTCACATGTAGGCCGGACCAGGTAAGAACAGCAGTTTCCTGACTTAAAGGACTAGTGAAACAGACGTTTTTCCGATGCTCATGGTCATCATTAGACTCTTAATTCCAGATAAGTTTTGAGTTCAAATTCCATCATCTGCCATCGCAGGAACAGAATCTGTGTACCCAGAGGATTACCAGAGACTCTGGATTAGTAGTTTAGTGATAATACCACTAGACTGTCAAAATCCCAGGACACCAACCTCAAACAGCACTTACCTTTCCAGTGGACAATCTTCCTTTCTGGAAATTGGTGGAATAGAGGGATTGCTGCTGTATTGACAGCTGTTGTACAGAGTCCAGATAATGAAGTTTCTGTGAAATTCCGAAGCTGCTGGCCTCTGATTGACTGTGACTTCTTCATCCTGTGTTCTAACTCTGGTAGGAAGCCCACCAAGCAGCTGCCTGATTGAATAAAGATCCGATGGCCTTTCTATGTTCACAAACCACATATTTCTCTCCTCCAAATTCTCCCATTACCAGACTTTCATCCAGCAATATCACCTTCTGTGACATGCAGCTTCTGATTATCCTTTTGGAAGCTGAAACATGCATGATTGACTGCATCTGCATTTCATTCACCTCCAATGAACTTTCACATTAATACTTCTCAAATTGCTTTTTATTCATGCCTTTCCACTCTCGACATTTCTCCTGTAGTATATTCAGTTTCACTGGCACCAACAATGCTCTCTGGTATTTTACTCAAGAAAAGAGGAACTTGCTTTTGCATAGTGTTTCTTGTGATCTTGATCTGTCCCAAAGCACTTTGAAGCATATTAAACTCTCTTGAAGTGTTGTCTCTGTAATGCAGGAAAACATGAAGCTAATCTACACATATCAAATAGCATTGACATAAATGATCATGTAACCTGCTTTGGCAATTTTGTGTGTGGAATAAAAATTGAACAAACATCAGAAGAAATCCTCTGTTCCTCATCAAGTCGCGCAATGTGCCTGCACACGAGGGCTGAAGGGGCCCTGGTTTACATCTCATTCACCTCACATGGTGTATTTTGTTAGAATAACAAATGAGAAAATGTATATTAAATGGTGATGGCTGAAAGGAGTTGAGCAATTAAACTACTTAAATTTTTAGAGGCAGGATCAGAAGACCGTAATGCTCTTAGAAAAAAAGCATATTGCAATTCCAGATTTTAGAGCAGAGCAAAGAGCTTAAAAACAAAAAGGAACATATATGCTCCAGACTGAGCCTGTGCTGGATTTTACCAGATTTTGTGTTGGCTGCTTTGAGATGGTTGGTTACAACCATCAGGTCAGATGGGGTCAAGCCTCACTTGAAGCACATGGGTTAACTGGTACAAAAGCAATGAAACAGACAACAATTCTGATGCTATTGCTGAATTGTCCAAATAAATTAATTTTAATTTGATAATATAACATAATGCTTGGCACATTCTAAAACCGACAGGCAGGAGGCCTGGAAGAACACAGCAAGCCAGGCAGCATCAGGAGGTGGGAAGTCAATGTTTCGGGTGTAACCCTTCTTCAGCATTGGGGATGGGTGTGGGTGGAACTGCAGATAAGGGGGGTGGCGGGGACAGGGTGGTGAGTTGTGGATAGGTGAAGACAGGTAGAGGGTATGCCTTAGTTGGTCAATGGGACGAATGAATACGGTTGGTGGCTGGTAGGAGAGGAAGGAATGGGGAGGGAGTAGGGCAATGGGAAGAGAGGTTATTTGAAATTGGAGAACTCAATGTTGAGTCCTTCGGGCTCAATGTTGTTCCTTCAATTTGCAGCAATGGAGGAGGCCAAAAATGGTCATGTCAGAAAGGGAGTGGGAAGGGGAATTGAAATGGGTGGTGACTGGGAAGTCCAATGAGCCCCTGTGGGCCTGGCTGCGATGCTCAGCGAACTGTTCCCTCAGTCTATGCTTGGTAAAACGATCCAGTTTTTGGATATCTTTTAAATAAGGTACACATTTGAGAGAGTGCACTTGTAATGCCAAACATCAATCTACTTAGAATATAACATATAAAGACGTCTGGGCCTAAGAGAGGTTTCTTAAGCCTATACTTTAAATTTAAGAGTTTGGAGGCACAGGCAGTTAAGGCTAGATCTGCAATCAGAATGTATGGTTTTGATAAGCCAAAAAGAAACAAGTCCTTCCAAAACCACATTTTTTGGCAGCCAACGAATAAAGGGAAAAAACAGATTTCTTCTTTATGTGGATGGAGTTTTACAAGGACATGAAATGCAATTCTCTGCAGTGGTTGTCCCACAATTTCAACAGGAAGCATGAGACGCAGAATTAGGCTATAATGTTATGACCGTATCTCCAAACTGATCTGCCAGGATGTATGGATTCTTCTCTGTGAGCATGGAATAGCAGTCTATGATTCTGGAAAATAACCTGTTCATGCCTCATCCAATGTCCAGATCTTCTCATTCTCCACTATGCACAGATCAGGAGCAAGAACTTGAGCTGATCATTTTTCCCACTTAATAGATAGAGCCTTGGCATATTGCAGTGATTATAATGAAGTCAGCGAGGTGGACCTCATAAAATATGAGTTCCCTTATTGGGTCTGTTAACCTGGTCCAATTAGGGAGCCCTGGCTGTCAGATATAAATGGGAACATTAAAGGTTCTGTTCACTCTGAGAACTGGATCTGAGGGAACTGGATCAGTGTCAAATATTATGCACATGTAAATAAAGGGTGAGTTGGTGATAGGATAGCGGGCTGTGTAAGTAAATCTTTTCAGTCAGTCTTGCCATATGAACATCACTAGCTGGACCAAAATTTATTATATTATTGCTAGAAAAGGTGGCAGCCAGTTTTTCTCTTGCATTGTCACAATTTGTGATGAAGGTATTCCCAGAGAGTGACGATGAAATGGTGTGCAACTTTCAAAGGAGAATGGAGGAGGTGGTACACATGCTGACTTTATCTTTCCAGTAGGTTAAAGCTGTAGATTGAGAAGATGTGCCTAACTGTTGTCATAACCAAACTGTAGAAAGAGAGAAAGAAGTAAGAAATTGAATTTACTTTCTGACCTACATGGACCAGTAGTATTCTATCCATTGAGTTATGACAGGTAACTGCAGTCGAGAAGTCATTTAGTCAATACCAGCTATTAAACCATGAAAATAATCATTTTTATTTATATTAATGATGAAATAAAATAGAATAAATTGCTTATATCAGTAATGTTACTGCAAATTGCCTGCAACAGTGAAATTACAGTCTCACATTAATGTTGAATTTTTATTACATTTAATAAAAGAAAATGCAGGAAGCATCACCAAATCTATTCTTTTGTACTTAGTTTTGCTTTTAATGAAATTTATGTATTGAGCATATTAATATGCTGCACTATTAAGAATAAATTTGCAAAAATATGTGAAAACATTAGCGTAGAAAGTAGGTCCGTGTGTTGGTGATAGATTGGAGATAGTTTGGAGGCAGGAGACATATATGTAGACACAGGCAGACTCTGGATTGTGAATGTGTTCCATTCTGGAGTCCATTTGCAAGTTGTTTTGTATGCAAGTTGAAACACAATGCAGGAAAATATATAATTGACCATTCCCAAGTACAGGAAATGTTCATATGCTGGATCTTTAAAATTACATCCCTGCCTAGGATCGCATTCATATGTATGAGCCTTCATAAGTTAAACACTTGTAAATCAGGGACCCCCTGTATTCTCTAACTGGGGATAAATGACAAGTTACTTCTCTCAGGGATTTGGGCTGGAGTTTTGAAAAAAAAAGAGAAAAGTTTGCATTTATATAATATTTCTCACCATCACCACACATCTCAAAGCATTGTGCAACCAATAAAGTACTTTTTGAAGTGTATGGCTGCAGGAGCGAGGCAGATAATTTGTAATCCGAAAATTCCCATAAACAATTTTGATAATGGCAATCAATTTTGTTTCTGTGCGATGTTGATTAAGATACAATAATTAGCCAGTGCATTGGGGTTACCTCCCTTCTTCTCCAATACAGTGCAAAACCATTGTTTGCATCTACCCAAGCAGTTAAACAGGGCCTCAGTTTAATATTTTGTCAAAAGACATTATTTCTAACAGCGCAGTATTCCACTGAGAATCCATGTTATTTTTTATGCAGAAGCCATAGAGTGGGATTAGCTAAACTGGTATTGTTTTCGTTAGAGCAGAAAAAAACATGGCAGATATAATTGAGATTTGAGAAATAAAGAGGGGCATAGATAGGATCGACAGAAAGACCTTTTCCCTTGATAGAAGGATCATTGACTGGCAGCATGCATTGAAGGTAAGGAGCAGAAGATTCAGAGGGAATGCAAAGGTTTTTTTTACACCAGAAGATGGTGGGAATCTGGAACTCACTATCTGTAAAGGTGTTAGAAACAGAAACCTTCACAACATTTAAGAAGTAGTTAGATGAGCACTTGTTATACCAAGGCGCACATGACTATGGCCAAGTGCTGGAAAATAGAATGAGAATAGCTAGGTGGTTGATTTTGACTAGCACAGACGTGATGGGCTATAGGACCTTTCGCTGTGCTCTCGATTCCTATTATTGTAAAGGACTTGGGTGGACATCTATAGGACTTGAGCCTAGAATGTTCAAATACCATGCTCCCGAATGATGAACAGAAATGTTCACCTTACATATTTATGACTTGAATGAGTAAATAAGGCATTGCATATCAAAGTTTGCACCTGAACAAGTCCTGCATAAATGCAAGTACCTTAGGGATCCAGCCTTTCTTATCTCCTTTTACCAACATTGACAGCTTTATTTAAAATTCGTGAACTTGAGTGGTCTCTTCCCAGTCAGTTGGAAAAATAGAGTAAGATTGGTAGAAATGAGATTCTCAACATTGAGAGGAAAAAGTCTGATTGCCCAACTAAGTGTTGGACAGCACAAAGGTGAACCTTGCCCTGAGCAGTGAAATTCCTATTTGCATCCATTTGCATTCATTAATATCTCATTATTATCTAATCTTACCTCATTGTTAGGTGGTTTCTATTCTCCTGCCACCTAGATGGCAACAATTCCTAAACCTAACATGAAAGTCAGAGTGGATACCTGGTGACTCCAGCTAGCCACTTTCGCCTTTAGTTGTCCACATTGGATAGCAGTGTCTAATGTCTCAGAGCACATTCCATGTGCAGTGACCACCTACACTCCCTGTGCCAAGAGGATGGTATCAGACACATATTAGCCCCACCACACCCAGATGGCACTTCTTTGATCCACTTACAAGATGGCTCTGCGCTTCAGTGCTGCACTTTGTAGGTTCTGGCTTGCGACCAGTAATTTGCTAATTTTTAGGTCGTTCGAATCACCCCAGATCCCTGCTTCTGAGACTGAATTTACTTAGGAATGTGAAATGAAGAAGGCAGTAGGACAGGTGTTTCGGGGCAAAAGGTCTCTATGTTTATTAAATACAAAAGGTAAATATAATACAAGAAATAAAGGCAAATGTAATAAAACAGTGAAATCGACACAATCACCTATCCAGAAGACAGCAATTACATACACTATTAAATTAAACACAGGTTAAACTCTATTAGAAGCTGAATAGCAATTTTAATCACAGAAATTTTAATTAGGCTTCTTATCCTTGGGGTCCCTGCACTGTCACACCCACCTTCCTCTCTCTGCTGGCTAGGTTGGAAACTTTGAAGTCTCAGGAGTTTAAGTGGGGTGGACAAAGTTCAAAATCACACACACACCAGGTTATAGTCCAACAAGTTATTTGGAAGCAATAGCTTTTGGAGCGCTGTTCCTTCATCAGGTGGTTGTGGAGTATAAGATCATAAGACACAGAATGTATAGCAAAAGATTACAGTGTCATGGCACTGAAATGATAAATTGAACAAACCTGGATTGTTAAGTCTTTCAACTTTTAGAATGGGTTGCAAGTTTCGGTTCATTAATACGTAAATCTCAGAACTTCTTTTAAGTTCCCTTCTCAAGATAACTTAAGGTTTTAGAACAAAAGGCAACATCTCAGCTCAGACAATGCATTAGAGATGTGAGGTCAGAGTCTATCTATATCCCAATCTTGAGTCAGACGGGTTCTACTCAAGTCAACCTACAACACAGACTATGATGAGGGACACTGCCGTCACGCTTCTCCCAAACTCCTCAAGCATCTCGTGCACCAATTCTACAGCAGGCACCATAACCTTGAAATCAAGATAAAGTCCAAATTTCCAAGCTTGCGCTTACGATACAGCAGTACAGTTACAGGACATTTACAAACAGACAAGGCGACAGAACTACACCACGTACATGGACACCAAGAACAAGACACTGGAGAAACTTGGCATCACCACCAGCATTAACATAGCCTCCTCTGGCAACACAGATGAAAACGTTATCACCACATGGAAATTGATCATTAACTTATCGGATAATACCCTTCAACCGGAAGAGATTGAAGATCTCACTCAAGCGCTCAATTTCTGCCCCACCACCAATATGGACTCCATTGGTCTTGTGGCAGACATAGAGGAATTCATCAGATGAATGAGGCACTGGGAATTCTTCCAAGATGTCAGCAGCGATCCCAATGAGCCAAACATCGAACCGGAACAGTCATCAGAGGGATTCTTAGAGGGGCAACCAAAGAAGAAATCAATTTGGACCCCTTCAGAGCGCCGTTGCCCTGGGCATGACGTGCACGCTCAAACTGTCAGGAAATGTGTAAATGCCAGATTCATCAGCCACGCCCACAAGGTAGACCAAAACATCACCTGATCACAACGCAACGCCATCCATGCTCTCAAACAAATCACAACATTGTCATCAAACCAGCAGATAAAGGAGGAGCCATCATTCAGAACAGAATGGACTACTGCAAGGAAGTGTACCGACAACTGAACAAGCAGGAACACTACAGAAACTACCGGCTGATCCGATCAAAGAGCACACCTATGAACTAAACACATTGATCAAGATTTTTGACCAGTTCCTACGCGTTTTCATCCCATGTACCTCTCGCTTAGGGGAAATCTACTTACTTTCAAAGATACACAACACCAACACACCGGGATGTCCCATCACATCAGGCACTGGGACCCTGTGTGAGAACCTCTCTGGCTATGTCGAAGGCATCTTGAAATGCATTGTACAGGGGACTCCCAGCTTCCGATGCAACACTACAGATTTCTTGGAAAACATCAGCACTCACAGACCAGTCAAACTGGGAACATTCCTCATCACACGTTTCAGCACTCGAACTAGCATCCCCCACGATGATGACATTGCTGCAACAGCCTCAGTACTCCATACCAACAATTGCCAATTTCCGAGCACCATCTTACAACTCATCCGCTTCAATCTCGACTGCAACTTTTTCATCTTTGGCAGACAGTTTGATTAGATTAGATTACTTACAGTGTGGAAACAGGCCCTTTGGCCCAACAAGTCCACACCGCCCCGCCGAAGCGCAACCCACCTATACCCCTACATTTACCCCTTACCTAACACTACGGGCAATTTAGCATGGCCAATTCACCTGACCTGCACATCTTTGGACTGTGGGAGAAAACCGGAGCACCCGGAGAAAATCCACGCAGACACAGGGAGAACGTGCAAACTCCACGCAGTCAGTCGCCTGAGGCAGGAATTGAACCCAGGTCTCTGGCGCTGTGAGGCAACAGTGCTAACCACTGTGCCAATGTGCCGCCTTAATCCAGACATATGGAACAGTCATGGGGACAAAGTTTGCACCCCAATATGCCAACATTTTCATGCACAAGTTTGAACAAGACTTCTTTGCTGCACAAGACCTCCAACCAACACTATACAGCAGACATATTGATGACAGTCTCTTCCTGTGGACCCATGGTGAGGAGTCACTGAAACAACTACACAGTGATAGCAACGAGTTTCATCCCACCATCAGACTTACCATGGACTACTCTTTAGTATCTGTCTCATTCTTGGACACATGCATCTCCATCAAGGATGGGCACCTTAGTACCTCACTCTACTGCAAATCCACAGATAACCTCATGATGCTGCACTTCTCTAGCTTCTATCCTAAACATATTAAAACAGTCATCTCCCAAGGACAAGGCCTACGCAAACACAGAATCTGTTCAGATGAAGAGGAACGTGACGGACACCTGAAGGTGCTCAAGGATGTCCTCATAAGAACAGAGTGCAATGCTCAACTCAATAATAGCTAGTTCCAACGTGCCACAGTGAGAAACTGTAATTACCTTCTCAGGAACCAGACATGGGTTGCAACCGACAGGGTACCCTGCATTGTCCAGTATTTACCAGGAGCCGGAAAACTACGCCATGTTCTTCACAGCCTGCCATACATTATCAATGAGGATGAGCATCTTACCAAGACTTTCCCTACACCTTCACTTCTCGCCTTTAAACAACCACTAAACCTTAAACAGACCATTGTTCGCAGCAAACTGCCCAGCCTTCAGCACAACATCGACCACAACACCGTACAACCCTGTCGGTGCAACCACTGCAAGACATGACATTTTGTCGCCATGAATACCACCATTATACGTGGGGACATGACCCACTGTGTACGTGGCAGGTACTCATGTGACTCGGCCAATGTTGTCTATCTCATACGCCGCAGGCAAGGATGCCCCAAGGTACGGCATTTGGTGAGACCAAGCAGATACTCTGATAATGGATGTATGGACACTGCACAACAATCAACAGATAGGGAGCACTCCAGCGTTCAAGGACATTCGGCCTCGGATCTTTGGGTGACCATCCTTCAAAACAGACTTTGGGACAGGCAACAACGCATAGTGGCCATAGAGGCTGATAGCCAAGTTCGGTAGCCATGAGGATGGCCTCAACTGGGATCTTGGGTTCATGTCACACTACAGGTGACCCCACTACACTATACACTCTCTGTCATATACACACACAAGCACACACTCTTACATACTCACACACTCACACAGATCCTCTCTCATACACATGCTCTCTCTCATACGTACACACACATACACTCCCCACACTCACACTCATGCACACACCTTCTCATAGGCTTATACTTCATCACACCCATACATACACTTTATCAAGCTTTTTACACACACACAAATACACTATCTCATGTGCACTCACATTCACATCACACAGTCACTCTCACTCTCTCATAGATACACACACATATATAAGTCTCTAGGGTGAACTTGTATTTGCAGAATTGTATTTGTAGCTACATTCTATTTTGCTCGAAAGGTGCACAATCTGCAGACAGTCAATGCAGGCAGTCAATCCATATAACATTTTGTAAATTCCTACTTTGGAAATAGAACCAGTGTGACTCAAGATTGGGATATAGACAGACTCTGACCTCACAGCTTTAATGCATTGTCTGAGCTGAGATGTCATCTTTTGTTATAAAACCTTAAGTTATCTTATACAACCACCTGATGAAGGAGCGGCGTTCTGGAAGCTAGTAATTCCAAGTAAATCTGTTGGACTATAACCTGTTGTTGCGTGATTTTTAACTTTATCTTGAGGTGACTTAAAAGAAGTTCTGAGATTTGCATATTAATGAACTGAAACTTGCAACTCATTCTAAAAACTGAAAGACTTAGCAATCCAGGTTTGTTCAATTTATCATTTAAGTTTCATGACACTGTAATCTTTTGCTATAAATTCTATATCTTATGATCTTCTACTCCCCAACCACCTGATGAAAGAGCAGTGCTCTGCAAGCTAGTGCTTCCAAATAAACCTGTTGGATTATAACCCGGTGCGATTTTTAACTTTAATGTTGTTGAAAGGCATTTTGCTCTGTCAATCTTGCATATGCAGCATGCATTATCAGCATACAGAGCAAACACACTAAATGTGCTTCAACCAAATGGCTGCATTGCAAAGTCTGTGGGGAGTGTTCTCAGCTGGGCCAAGGGAGACAACCTTTTGTTAGGAAGTCCAAGCACAATAAGTCAAGAGCAGTGTCTGCTGTCAGCACAAGTGTTGGACACATTCAGTCATTTGCTTGGGGCAGTCAGGATCAGAACTTCAGCAATTCAAAGATTGGACCACAAACTGTCCTTCAGCTCTTAGTGGCCTTAAGACCATAAGGGGTAGAGGCTGGAGTAGGACTTTCAGTCCAAAGAGTCCACTCTGTCATTCAATGAAGTCATGACAGATTTGAAAGCCTGCTCTCCTGCTTTTCACCCATAACTTTGATTTCCTTACTCATTAAAAGTCTGTCTATCTTAGCCTTGAATATTCTTAATGACTTAACCTCCACAGCCTCCTTTGGGAAAGTATTTTACTCATTCACTACTCTCTGAGAGAAGAAATTTGTCCTCATCTCTGTTTTTTAAATGTATCACTGCTTACTCTGAAATTAAATGTAACAAGTCAGGTGTTGGTCAGTCATTCTTTGGGGTTGTCCATCTGAGTTGGTCAGGATGATTGGGCCATTGTCAGTTCTGAGTGTTAGCTCAATGAAAGTCAAGAGAGGATTAAAAGGCATTGCAGCTGTGATAGGGAAGTTGGGAAAATCAATTATTGGGCAGTATGCTGGGATGCAGAGCGGATAATAATTGTAAAAGGTGCACAATTCAGCAGGAGGATATGAGTTAGTGCCGGGATTAGAGTTTGATAATCACAACCATCTTGTTTTGACAGGGGACAGGAGAAAGTGAGGTCTGCAGATGCTGGAGATCAAAGTTGAAACTTTATTGCTGGAACAGCACAGCAGGTCAGGCAGCATCCAGGGAACAGGAGATTCGACGTTTCGGGCACAGGCCCTTCTTCAGGGGACAGTACAGCACAATGGTTAGTATGACTAAGTTACAGACTGAACTGCAATTTCACTGTAGTTACAGAGAGTTGTGAATGCAGCCCAGTCTATCACAAAAAGACAGCCTTCTTTCTATTGATTCCATCTACATTTCCTGGTGCCTAGAGAAAACAGTCAACATAATCAAGGACCCTTCCCACCCCAGTTATATTCTCTTCCGTGGTCTTCCATTGAGCAGAAGATACAAAAGTTTGAAAACATGCACCAACAGATTCAAGAATAACTTCTTCCCCACTGATATTAGACTTACGAGTGGATCTCTTGTATATTAGAGTTGATCTTTCTCAGCTCCTTTTCCTTGTAACACTATATTCTACATTCCGTTCTGTTACCCTGATCTACTTATGTAAAGAATGATTTGTTTGGTTAGCATGGACAACAATAATTTTCACTGTATCTCAGTACGTGTGACAGTATAAAATCAAATTAAATCAAACCAACACTGGCCATTGGGAGAAAAGTAGCACACCGTTAGACAGGGTTCTAAGATGGAATGGGAATAAAGACGGGCATTCTGTGTAGCTTGTTCTTAAATAGTATCGCTTTACAAATGTACACTTGTTGAGAATGTAGTGCTGGAAAAGCGCAGCAGGTCAGGCAGCATCCAAGGAGCAGAGGAATCGACGTTTTGGGCATAAGCCCTTCATCAGGAATCAGGGCTTATGCCTGAAACGTCGAGTCTCCTGCTCCTCAGATGTTGCCTGACCTGCTGTGCTTTTCCAGCACTACATTCTCGATTCTGAACTCCAGCATCTGCAGTCCTCACTTTCTCCTAAATGTACACTTGTACTTATAATGCAGTATCAATCATGCCACTTATCTGACCCCTGAGAAACATGACTTTTTTATCCCCCTCCCATTACATTAATAGTGAGAAGAAACTCCTGCTTGACAGACTTGACTGCGTACACAATTAGGCTTGAGAAATGGCACTGGTTCTGGGAACCCAAGAGATCTCAGCAGTGGTGGGTATATCTGCCTTTGGTAAGAGGGAAGATAGGGCTAGTGAAGAGACATAGAGAAGTGGTGCATTTGTAATGATGTGAGTTTCAGAAAATAGTGTGAGAAATCCTGCCAGGGCTAACGGAGAGAAACCTTCCATGAAACTTGATAAAATTGACAGCCAATTTCTGGCAAATTTCAGACCTTTGTCTAAAATGCATGAATGTGGCTTTCTTAAAAGCTGTCCCACCCCCTACCTTACTTGTGCCTCTACCTTGCCTCCTTTAAAATTAGAAGTGGTTGAATTTGAAATTTTTAAAATTTTAACCTCACACAAACCCATATTTGCTTGTTTTGGGGTTAAAATTACTCCCCAATATCTTGCATTGCCTTTATCTTTGATAAAGTCCCACAAAGGAAATTAGTGAGCAAAATTAGGGCACATGGTATTGGGGGCAAAATACTGACTTGGATTGAAAATTGACTGGCCGACTGGAAGCAAAGAGTAGTGATAAACAGGTCCCTTTCGAAATGGCAAGCAGTGGCAAGTGGGGAACCACAAGGTTCGGTGCTGGGACCGCAGCTGTTTACAATATGCATTAATGATATAGGTGAAGGTATTAAAAGTAATATTAGCAAATTTGCTGATGACACAAAACTGGGTGGCAGGGTGAAATGTGAGGAGGATGTTATGAGAATACAGGGTGACTTGGATAGGCTAGGGGAATGGACAGATGCATTGCAGATGCAGTTTAATGTGGATAAATGTGGGGTCATCCACTTTGGTGGCAAGAACAGGAAGGCAGATTGCTGTCTAAATGGAGTCAAGTTAGGCAAAGGGGAAGTACAATGAGATCTAGGTGTTCTTGTACATCAGTCAATGAAAGCAAGCATGCAGGTACAGCAGGCAGTGAAGAAAGCTAATGGTATACTGGCCTTCAGAACAAGAGGAATTAAGTATAGGAGCAAAGAGGTCCTTCTGCAGCTGTACAGGGCCCTGGTGAGACTGCACCTGGAGAATTGTGTGCCGATTTGGTCACAAAATTTGAGGAAGGACATTATGGCTATTGAGGGAATGCAGCGTTGGTTCATGAGGCCAGTTCCCGGAATGGCAGGACTATCATATGTTGAAAGATTGGAGCAACTGGGCTTGTATGCACTTGAGTTTAGAAGGATGAGAGGGGATCTGACTGAGATGTATATAATTATTAAAGGATTGGAATCTCTGGAGGCAGGAAGTATGTTTCCGCTGATGGGTGAGTCTAGAACCAGAGGACACAGTTTACAAATAAGGGGTAGGCCATTTAGAACAGAGTTGAGGAGAAACTTCTTCACCCAGAGAGTGGTGGATATATGGAATACTCTGCCCCAGAAGGCAGTGGAGGCCAAGGCTCTGGATATTTTCAAGAAAGAGATGGATAGAGCTCTTAAAAATAATGGAATCAAGGGTTATGGGGATAAGGCAGGAACAGGATATTGTTTGTGGATGATCAACGACAATCATAATAAATGCTGGTGCTGGCTCGAAGAGCCGAATGGCCTATTCCTGCACTTATTGTCTATTGTCTATTATGGCACTCACTGACATCACCAAACTTACATTCTGTTTTGTGGTTTTTGAATATTTTTATAAGACAGAAATGAAATTTAGATGTAGTGCATGTACAATAGATACACAAGACTGAGGTATTCAATTTCTGAACGTTCTTGACATTGTACGCTTTATGGCCCATTCCAACTCTTCAGTTTTCCTGCTGGTTTTATATTTGTACCAATCCATCTATTATCTAAGTTTACAGGAAAGGAAGATATACACAGCACATGTGAGGCAGATAATGGCATTTTTCCACTTCTTGGAGCTATTTGGCCTCTGAATGTGAATGTTAAAAAAATACTGGAATCCCATGCTGATACCAGTGGCTATTCATTTACAGCAGCACAATCGATCTTCATTTTCTTACCATGTTAATGGAGCTCATATGGAACTAATGACCACCTATCTTCAATTCACTATAGCGTGTGTGACACTTTCAATCTGAATCTCAATAACCTTCAACTGTTATCCATAAAAGGGACGGTTCAATAAGATATGGATCATTCACTTTGAATAACTGTAAGTCACTTATGACAGACACAGCCAGCAAATCACAGGAACTGCTGAGTTCTTTCCCTGTCATAATGACAGCTTCTTCATAGAACTCTGGGAATGATCATCTGCAATTGTTCCAGCTGCACGCTGTTAATGAGCATCCTTGATGAAATTGCTCACCCAGATATAAACTGAGATGGACATGGTTCACAATAAAGATTCATCTGTCTCTGAAATGACTGTGGAGGTTCTGATTGTATCATCTTATTAATCTCTTGATGGATGTTATCTAATCAGATCAGAAGCTCAAAGTGGATCAAGTTTATCTCGTTTTACTAAGTGTATAGAACTGTTAATGGCAATATTTTTGCAATGTACAGGCCATTTTATTTCAGCTGAAATAGTAGTCACTGTCATAATTAAAAATGTCTGTTTAGTTCAATATCTATAATATTTGTTTTCTCCAGAAGGACGTGAAATGAATAGCACAGTGAATCTAGTCACAGAGGTGTGTAAGAGTTGCCGTGTTTTATCAACAATATATGTTCGTTACCTTTTTCCTTTACACCAGCAATTTTTGTACAAGCAACTTGTGACAATGTTGTATTATGTGGTTTACGATGCAAAGTAATATAAGACCATAAGACATAGGAGTGGAAGTAAGGCCATTCGGCCCATCGAGTCCACAGCAACAATGTAGGTTCAATTTCACACTGGCTACAAGTACCATGAAGGACTCCCTTTCTCAAACTCTCTCCTTGCCTGAAGCATGATGAGCCTCAAATTAAAGCTGTCTCTTTCTAATGAGACAGCAGCCCTACATCTAATAAAAGTATGGTAACTTTACCTTTCACTGGTGACTTTTTTATGCAAAATCACCTTCATAGAATTTTGCCATTTCTTTCATGTTGCATGTCTTAATTATTATAGTCAAAAGAAATAGCACTTGTACTGTGCCTTAAGGGAGGTTTGCTGTATTCGCTACTTACAATGTGGTCTCCTCTATAATGGGGGGACAAAAGGCAGACTGGGTGACTGCTTTGCAGAACACTTACATTCTGTAAAAATGAACCTAAGCGTCCAGCTGCTTACTACTTCAACACACCACTGTATTTTCTGGACAACATTCTCTGATTCGGGACTGCTGCAGTACTCCCGTGAACTCAGGATAAGCTGGAAGAACAGCACCTCATTTTCCACTTGGGGATCTTGCATCTTTCAGGACTTGAGATCAAGTTTAATCATTTTAGTGCCTGAGTATCTTCTTCCATACCCTTACCCAATTCCACACCAAGGCCTTGTCATGAATGTGGGCTACTTTCAGCATGGCCAATCCATTTTCACCTACTCATGGTCCCCATGACCAGCTTTTCTCCTTTGCCGATTTACTATCAGCTATTTCTTTGCCTGCCTAACTTCCACTCTCTCCCTTTCCACCTGTCTGCTCACTTCTTTTCCTCACCACCTCCCTACCCCATGTCATCAGCATGTTTATACTATGTTTTCATATCTACTATCAATTCTAAAGAAGGGTCACTGGCTCAAAATTTTAATTCATTTTTCTCTCCATAGATGCTCCCAGACCTGTTACATTTCTTCTTCAGCATTCATGGTTCTTTGTTTTACCTTAAGGGAGGTCCCTCTTATCTGCTAATGCTTCTTTCCTAGTTACTTTCTTGGTAGTGTTTTGTCAGTGGTGCTTTGCCATTATCTTGCCCTCTCAGGGACAGGGTGACGAGGTAGGCCCTACATCTACCACAGGCAGAGTGGGAATAGAACCCAAGTTGTTGGCATTGTTCAGAACCACAGTTGAAACTTTATTGCTGGAACAGCACAGCAGGTCAGGCAGCATCCAGGGAACAGGAGATTCGACGTTTCGGGCACAGGCCCTTCTTCAGGAACCACACACTAGCAAACTAACCAAACCAGTCAAATGTAAGTCTTGAGATTGGGTCACTTCTGAATCAGAAATTTGTGGTTAGTGCTCCAAATAGTAGCAACAGTAGAACTGACAATAAAAGTAAAATATTTTGGATGCAGGATATCAGAAGCAAACACAAAAATTGCTGGAGAAATGCAACAGGTCTGGCAGCATCTGTGGAAAGAAAGCAGAGTTAATGTTTTGATTCTTCTTCAGAACTGACCTTTTTGTTTTGCTGAAACATTTCTGTGAAGAATACTTATTCCCCCTTCTAATGGCTCTGAGAGTTTGTTTCATGATTTAGTAAGCAATCTGGGGAGACCCAGCTTTGATTATTTTTTTTACTGAGATTGTAGATTTCAACTAGGTTGGCAGCATGAAGCCTATACTTGACCTGAGTTAAGGAAAGGCAAGAAAACTAATGCTTTTAATAGAAGTGTACATGTGTATCACAGCCTGTACAACAAAAAGCATCTATTAAATAATTTCAATATTTGAAACTTACTTATTAATCTTTTTTAAGTTTTCCAAGGTCTGTACACAGCAGCACATCCAGTGAGGCATTAACTCCGTGGTAATCAGGTGTGGCTGGAATCATAATGCAGTTAGAAAGCTGGGCTACGTGGTATTTATGAGTGGACGGATGCTGCCACTCCTTTCATTTGCTGAATCTATGGTTTAAAGTGGCAGATAATCAACTTTTATTGAGCAAGATGAAGCTTGCAAGATCCAGATGAAATACTTCATGAAAACAATTAATTACAAGTTATGTAGCAAAACTGATGTTGATCTGAGGCTATGAGAACTGTGAATATAAGGTTGCACTCCAAGAAATCCTAAGGTATTCTGCTTGGTCCCCACACAAGCCAGTACAATATCATCAGATTGGGGAGAACTTAAATATTTGTTGATATTAAGCCTTTCAGAACAAATATATATAAAGCATCTCCCTTCCTTCTTCCCACCCACAAGATTTTTTTTGCCTATAAAGGTAGTTAATATTTGTACAGTCGAATGTATGATTAGCACTACCTCATCTTCCCCCCCCCGCCCCGCCCCCCACCTCCCCCAAAAGTCTGTGACTTCACAAATTTAGGCACTCTGTATCTTTTACAATTCTTCCAGTGAGATTCTCTTTAGACTTGGAAGATTAGTAAGACTATCGCTTCAGTACTGTTGCCCTGCCGTGCAGTTGCTGGTGTTGGATTGGGTAGAAAAAGTTAAAAATCACACAACACCAGGTTATAGTCCCACAGGTTTGTTTGGAAGCACTAGCTTTTAGAGCGCTGCTCCTTCACAAAGTAACTGTAGAGCAGGATCAGAAGACACAAAATTTATAGCAAAATATCATATCCGTTGCATGCATGGCCCTGTGATCTATTGTTATAAATTCTGTGTCTTATGATCCTGCTCCATAGCTACCTGATGAAAGGGCAGCACTCTAAAAGCTAGTACTTCCAAATAAACCTGTTGGACTATAACGTGGTGTTGTGTGATCTTAACTTTGAGGATTGACTCTGATATTGACCTTATGACGTCTGTAGACTGTCTCTCCATTGGAGGAACATTTATCTCCTGGATGTATTTTATAGAGGACATTGCTCCTTCTAATCCAAATGGTTGATGCATATATTATCTGCCAAAACGTGTGGTGCTGGAAAAGCACAGCTGATCAGGCAGTGTCTGAGGTACAAGAGAATTGACATTTTCAGCATAAGCTCTTCATCAGGAATGAGGGGATTGCTGAAGAGATATAAATGGGAGGGGGATGGGGCTGGAGGGCAGGTAGCTGAGAACGCGATAGGTAGATGAAGTTGGGGGTGAAGGTCATTGGTTGGAGAGGAGGGTGGAGCAGATAGGTAAAAAGGAAGGACAGATAGGACAGGTCAAGAGGGAGGTGTCGAGTTGGAAGGTTGGATTTGGGATAAGCTGGGGGGGAGGGCAAATGAGGAAACTGGTGAAATCCACATTGATCCTATGTGGTTGGGGGGTCCCAAGGCGGAAGATGAGGCATTCTTCCTCTAGGTAAGGTGGTAAGGATTTGGCGATGGAGGAGGCCCAGGACTTGCATTTCCCTGGGAAAGTGGGAGGGAAAGTTAAAGTGTTTGGCCACGGGGCAGTGGGGTTGTTTCATGTGTGTGTCCTGGAGATGTTCCCTGAAGCGTTCTGCAAGTAGGCGTCCTGTCTCCCAATGTAGAGAGACCACATTGGGAGCAATGGATACAGTTAATGATGTGTGTGGAAGTGCGGGTAAATCTCTGACAGATGTGGAAGGTGCCTTTGGGGCTTTGGATGGAGGTAAGGGTGGCGATGTGGGCGCAGTTTTTGCAATTCTTACGGTGGCAGGGGAAGGTGCTGGGAATAGAAGATATGTTTATGGTTGGGCGTGGATCTAATAAGGGAGTCGCATGTACATAGGGGTGTGGAGGGAAATATATCCCTGGTGGTGGTTTCTGTTTGTAGATGGTGGAAATTACGGAGGGTAATGCATGTATCCAGAGGTTGGTAGGGTGGAATGTGGCATATTCTTAATCCTGTTGAATGTCTTTCTTCATGGAATGCTTCCCTGTTGGATCAGATGTTTACTCCAGAGCAACATCATTTTAACATCATGAATTTTCATGGTTGATGGCTACTCAATGAAAACATATGTTTTCTTCTTTACATTATTCTAGATGTCTAAGACAAGCAACAACTTCTTTTGGAATCTTGATCTGAATTCCACAGATTTGTATGCAGCTTACTTCCATTTTGTGTAAACAAATCTTATTCTCAATCTGCTGATAGATCTGAGTTGAAGCATGTTAACTCTTTTATTTTAACTTTTTGATTCTGCTGTATGCCTTTATTCACCCTCTACTGGCTATGTTAAGGTGCACCAGACATTTTCCCATTTTTGATCATGTAACTGAAGAAGGAAATCAGGAGGGTGAAAAGTGAGATATCCTTGGCTGGGAAGATTATGGTGATCCAAAGAGATTCTTTAAATATACTAAACAAAAAATAATAACTAGGTAGAGAATAGGGCCCCTTAAGGACCAAAGTGGACATGTATGTGTACAACTGCAGGAGATGGGTGAGGTCCTCAATGAATATTTCTCCTTTGTGTTTAATGTGGAAAAAAAATGAGGGCTTGGGAACTTGGGGAAATTAGTGGCCATATCTTGGGGACAATCTATATCACAGTAGAGGAAGTGTTGGACTAATTAGAATGTATGAAGGTGGATAAATCTCCTGGTCCTGATCTGAAATATCGAAGAACACTGCAAGAGGCTAGAGAAGAAATTATAGGGGCCCAGATATTTTGGCATCATTGTTAGCCTTGGGTGAGGTTCTGGAAGACTGGAGGGTAGAAGTTTCATGATGAATGGTAGGGCCTTAAGGACTGTAGTGGAACTGAGGGACCTTGGAGTTAAAGTGCATGGTTCTCTGAAAGTGGAGTCACAGGTAGATGGGGCAGTGAAGAAGACTTTTGGCACACTGGTCCTAATCAGTGAGGGCACTGAGTATCGAAGTTGGGAAATTATGTGCCAGTTGTACAGGATGTTGGTGAGGCTGCACTTGGAGTATTGCGTCCAGTTCTGGTCACCTTGCTATAGGAAAAATGCTATTAAACTGAAAAGAATGCAGAAGAAATTTACAAGGCTATTTCAAGGACTCAACAGTCAGATGTTATAGGGAAAGATTGGACAAGCTATGACTCTTTCTTTGGAGTGTAAGAGACTGATGAGAGATCTTGTAGAAGTGCACAAGATCATGAGATTAAAAATCACACAACACCAGATTACAGTCCCACAGGTTTAATTGGAAGCACTAGCTTTTGGAGCACCGCTCCTTCATCAGGTGGACAACCACAACCACCTGATGAAAGAGCAGTACTCTGAAAGCTAGTGCTTCCAATTAAACCTGTGGGACTATAACCTGGTGTTGTGTGATTTTTAACATTGTACATCCCAGTCCAACACCGGTATCTCCAAATCAAGATCATGAGAGGCATGGATAGGGTGGATGCACTCAGTCTTTTTCCTAGGATTGGGGAATCAAGTACTAGAGGGCATCAGTTTAAGGTTAGAGGGGAAGGAATAAAAGGAATCCTGAGGGGCAGCGTTTTTTACACAGAGGGTGGTGTGCATATGGAATGAACTGTCAGCAGAAGTCGTCGGGGCATGTACATTAACAATGTTAAAAAGGCATTTGGACAAGTACATGGATAGGAATGGTTTAGAAGGATATGGGCCAAGTGCAGGGAAATGGTGTTAGCGTATGTGGACGTTTTGGTCAGCATAGACCAGTTTGAGCCAAAGGGCCTGATTCCATGCTGTAGGACTCAAAAAAAAACTGGAGAATTGCTACTTACTTTGCATTACCTCTGTCCCTGGTATTGATAAATTGTTTTGGAATCTGTTTTAAAATCTTGCTCTTGAATTTGTGGCATCTCATTAATTGACAATAATTTGAAATATGCTACAACAATTGCTTCTGCAGATGATTATGTTGTCTGAATAACTTCTTTAAAGATTCTTCAAGGTGACTGAATGAGTTGTACTCATATTTGTTGTCATTATTTGATTCTGCTCATAAGCTCTGTTGATGTGTGAAGGTTCATCTGTAAGAATAGGAATGGAAAGCATTTCCAACAGCCTTCCATTGTTGCAGATATCTTTTCCCTTGACAGTGTGAAACAATTCTCTTATACCAACATCTGAAGAGGTGCTTTCTTCTTTTTGAGGTTTGCCATAAGTCCAGTAAGCCCTGTGAAATCTTCCACCAATTTTCCCTTGACTGGTTGGATACAATGGTTTACTCTTAGAGCAGCTGTTCTCTGACTGGCTTCTCTTTGAATAGATTTGGCATAACTTGGTTTCTATGATTTGTTAGTTCATTCTTGGCACATTTTCTGCTACCTCCCAAGATAATCAAGATGAGTGCAGCAATGAATGGCAAGTGTTGATTATAAATCACATATATCTTCTTAACTCTGATAAGCTGTTTGAGTTGCTTGTAGCAAGTATTCAAACTGTAGGGTTATGTCACCTAGATGATTTAGTTTATTTCTATAGGTTTAACTTCTGTTTCTTCAGCCTTAATATTTGATCTGATAAGACAATGACTGTTACCTCCATATCAAGCTTAATGTTAATTAGAAGTCTATAAACATAAACTTGCTAGATCAGAATTGAATTGGTTGGATCACTAATTTTACCATAGAAATGTATTGGGTATCTTTTCTAAAGCTATGGTTCTACTCATGGGATTCTTCATAAAAGATTCAGGGTAAACCTTCCGATTGGATATAAAATTGGCTTAATGTCAGGAGACAGAGCTTGACGGTAGAGGACTGTTTTTTACCCTGGAGGCCTGTGACAAACAGTGTTAGACAGTGATTGATGCTGTGTCCACTTTTGTTAGTTATTTATATAAATGATTTAGATGAGAATATAGAAGGCATGGATAGTAACTTTGTGGACAGTGAAGAAAGTTATCTAAGATTACAAATGGATCTCAATAAATATGTCAATGGATCAAAGAGTGGCAGATGGTGTTTAATTGGGATAAATGCAAGGTATTACAGTTTGGTAAAACAAAAAAGCCAAGACTTATACAACTAAAAGTAGGGCCTTGGATGGTGTTGTAAAACAGAGAGAACTAGAGGTTCGGGTACATCATTCTTTGAGGTTTGCATCAGATACAGGTATGGTGGTTAAGAAGGCATTTAGCACACTTGTCTTCATTGCTCAGACCCTTGAATGTAGGAGTTGGGAAGTTATGTTGAGGTTGTACACAGAGTTGGTGAGGTGTCTTCTAGAGTATTATGTCCAGTTCAGGTCTCCCTGCTATAGGAAGGATATTATTAAACTGAAGAAGGTTCAGAAGAGATTTACCAGAATATTGTTGGGAATGGAGGGCTAGAGTTATACGGAGAGTCTGGATAGGCTGGGACTTTTTTCACTGAATCATAGGAGGTTGAGGGGTGACCTTGAGGAGATTTATAAAATCATGAGGGTGATAGATGGGGTAAATGGCAGGCGTCTTTTCCCTAGGATGGGGGATTTCAAGACTGGGGACCATATTTTAAAGATTATAGTGGTGCTGGAAAAGCACAGCAGGTCAGGCAGCATCCGAGGAGCAGGAAAATCGATGTTTCGGGCAAAAGCTCTTCATCAGGAATTTGGGCTTTTGCCCAAAACATCGATTTTCCTGCTCTCCGGATGCTGCCTGACCTGCTGTGCTTGTCCAGCTTTACAATCTCGACTTTGCTCTCCAGCATCTGCAGTACTCACTTTTGATCACATTTTTAAGATGAGGGACGAAAGACTTATAAAAGACTTGAGGGGCAATTTTTCTACACAGAGAGTGATTCACGTGTGGAATGAACTTCCAGACGAAGTGGTGGATGTGAGTACAGTTACAACATTTAAAAAGTATTTAGATAAATACATGAATAAAAAATGCTTGAAGGGACGTGGGCCAAATGCAGGCAGATAGGACTAGTTTAGTTTGGGAACATGGTCGGCATGGACAGGTTGGACTGAAAGGACTGTTGTCACACTGTATGACTGTGACTGGTCCATAAAGGTCTTTGTATGAATAACCATTTCACTTTTAGATGCTCTGAAATTATGTCCTAGGTTAGGTGTAGATGGGCATTTCTTAGATTGGCGATGAGTTGAAAGTTGTGTTCCCCAGTGATTGGTGTGGGGAACCTTGCTTTTTCTGATGTCTATAAATGATTTGGAAATAGATGCTGAGGGCTTATCTCTGAATTTGCAAATGATACTAAACTAGGGAGAACAGTGAATTATGAGGATGATGCTGAGTGACTTCGGAGGGACATTGACAATTTAACCAAATGTGCAAACACCTGGCAGTTGAATTTTTAATATGCCAGCTGGGAGAGTAGTGGAGATAGATTCCATAGATGGTTTCAAAAGAGAGCTGTATATTTATTTGAAAGTGATGCATTTAGAGGACTATGGAGACAGGTTAGAGAATGGGACTAACTGGATAGCTCTTTTGGGTACCAGTACACACACAGTGGGTCAAGTGGCCTTCTTCTATACAGTAAAATTCTATGATTCTATTGGTATGCTTTCCTTTTTTTGGTCAGAGTGCTGAGTACAGGAGTTGGGAGATCATGTTGCGGCTGTACAGGACATTGGTTAGGCCACTGCGTGCAATTCTGGTCTCCTTCCTATCGGAAAGATGTCGTGAAACTTGAAAGGGTTCAGAAAAGATTTACAAGGATGTTGCCAGGGTTGGAGGATTTGAGCTATAGAGAGAAGCTGAACAGGCTGAGGCTACTTTCCCTGGAGCGTCGGAGGCTGACGGGTGACCTTATAGAGGGTTTACAAAATTATGAGGGGTATGGATAGGATAAATAGACAAAGTCTTTTCCCTGGGTTGAGAAGTCCTGAACTAGAGGGCATAGGTTTAGGGTGAGAGGGGAAAGATATAAAAGAGACCTAAGGGGCAACTTTTTTACGCAGAGGGTGGTACGTGTATGGAATGAGCTGCCAGAGGAAGTGGTGGAGGCTGGTACAATTGCAACATTTAAGAGGCATTTGGAAGGGTTTGGAGGGATATGGGCCGGGTGCTGGCAGGTGGGACTAGATTGGGTTAGGATATCTGGTCGGCATGGACAGGTTGGACTGCAGCTTCTGTTTCCATGCTGTACATCTCTATGACTATGACTCTAGTACAATTTAAAAGGTACCTGGATGAGTATATGAATAGGAAGGATTTGGAGGGATATGGGCCGGGTGCTGGCAAGTGGGACTAGGTTGGGTTGGGATATCTGGTCGGCATGGACTGAAGGGTCTGTTTCCATGCTGTACATTTCTATGACTCTATGACTCTATCTGGAAGTGACCTTTAGCCTTACGGATGTAACATTTGTTTTTTGAAGTTCGGCAATACATGTGCTTGTGAGGCATTTTTGTTCTGCAGCACTGACATTGACTCTTTAGTCACAGATTCAAATTGCTGCTTAGCCTACTCTTCACAATAACTTGTCACATGTGTTTAGAATATTAATGCATTATAATACCTTAATTTTTTTCTGCTGATCGCCTGTGAAAGGTTATTTTTCTCCTTAGGATTCCTCTATGATTTTTCCTGGTTACTACTTCCATTTCAAATTGAATGGTTTTCTCCAAAGTCAAATTTTCTTTGGATTATAATAAACCTGACAAAGGCTCATCAATAATTCCAACAATGAAATTCTGTCTCTTCTGAATTCTGATTTCAAAGTTCAATTTTAATTTTTGACTTGTTCGAATAGAGCATTGATAAATTTATCTATAATTCCAGAGATGCTGAACTCTTCTTTTAAATGTTGTTCTTTGATTTACTCTTACTTTTAGGTAGTCAGCAAAAGCTCGTTCAACTTCTTCAAAAGTATTTATGCTTCTTTACTGTTTTGATTAATTATAACATCACCAGCTGTAGACCCTATTAAATACAATACTGCATTTATTTGCTCAGCTTGTATCGTAAGATGTATTTTCTCCAATCCTGTGTTCTATTTGCCCCATGTTTGACATTAAATTTTACAAACACCGCGTGTTTCCTGATTTCATTATTTATCCTTTCTCTTTATGCTTTTAAATTCTGCAGACTCTCATGCTCGTTTACCTTTAGAGATTTTTACTTCTGTAAATAGCAATAATGTTTTACCTTTAGAGATTTTTACTTCTGTAAATAGCAATAATGTTTTATCTCACTTAATATTTTAAAACTGTGTTGTACAAGAATGTTTTGCTTCCTTTAAAGCTTTTAATTTTATTAAATAGTAATGTCGTATGTCAGTACTACTTACTGTGGATTTTCCTATGTTTTTACAGTTAATATGGAGGTTTGCCACCTTTTCATGGGAAAAATAGATGTTTACTTGCACTTCACAGTCTAATAAGCAATGTCTTTTCTTTTTGATAACTTCCCAAAGCAATCCTTGTGCCTATGGCCTTAATAAATTCTTCCCACCAGAACTATGCCTTATCCAAATATTGGAGGCTATTATTAAACATGTTATAGTGGAGGACTTACAGATTTTCAAGGTAATCAGACACAGCTAAGATCATTTTGTCAAACAGAGGTCATGCTTGACTAATTTACTGAAGTTCTTTGAAGAAGAAACTGTGAATGTGGTGAATTTGGATTTCTAGAAGACATTTGATAAAGTGCCACATCAAAGGTTATTACAGAAAATAAAAGCTCATGGTGTAGGGGTGACATATTGGCACAGCTAGCAGACAGACAGGAAACAATTGCCATAAATGGGTCATTTTTTTAGTTGACAAAATGTAATGTATGGTGTTCCACAGCAATTTGTGCTGGGATCTCCAATTTTTTATAGTCATTTTGTGAAAAATGACTTGACTGAAGGATTTATGTTTCAAAAATGTGCTGATGATACAAATAAATAGGAAAGTAAGTTGTGAAGAGGGTGTAAGGAGGTCACAAAAGGATATATGAAGTGAATGGGCAAAGATCTGGTAAATGGAGTGTAATATGAGAAATTGTCGAATTATCCATTTTGGTAGTAGGAATGAGAAAATCATCATTAACTAAATGGGAAGAGATTGAAGACCTCTGAGGCACAAAGTGATTTGGCTCCCCTACTCCATGAATTACAAAAGGTTACAACATGGGTAATAATAAGCAAATACATAAAAAAAACAATAGAATGTTAATATTTATTACCAGGGGAATTGAATACAAAAATAGGGAGCTTATGCTTCAGACCATATCTGGAACACAGTATTTGTCACCTTATTTTAGAAGGGGAATAAGTGAATTGGAAACGATCCATGGAGAGTTTTATACACTAATATGTGGAACAGGCAAGTTGTCTTGTGAAGAAATATTGGACAGGCCAAGCTTGTATCTACTGGAATTTAGAAGAGTAAAACTGACTTGTGGAAGATTATAGATCTAGAACTTACTGTTCTAAATAAAGGCATGTGCATTTAAGACAGAACTGAGAAGGAATGCTTACTCACTTGGAATTATAAGTCTTTGGAACTAGTCTTTAAAAGGTAGTGGAAGCAGATAATTTGAATGTTATTAAGACCAAAGTTGATAGATTATCGAAGACAGGTGAGAATATGAGGTAATCAAATTAGCTATGATCGTTTTGAATGGTGAGCCAGTGTCAAAGGCTGAGTGGTGGCCTACTGCTGTTCCTAATTTGTATGCTACCAACATGAGCCTCTTATCTTACCAAGATACTTGCATGATAGCAACTAGATGCAAGTTCCATTAAAAATTAGATAGACATTGGGGAGATCCATGTATATAAAGCTGCAATCCATGAGATCCTATGGTGAACTACCTTGTCTTCACACAAGCCAGGATGATATCATCAGGCTGGGTGAATTTTAATTTAAATCCCAACATTAACCCTTAGTTCATACAACAGAATACAACTCAGGAAGCCTAGAAGTTGACTGAACTGAAAAATCGGACAAATTCTCATGTGTACAATTTTGACATGCCAAACTAAGTAACTGTACATTACATGATCTTGTATGAATCTCACTGTGCGCAATTTGTTTCTGAACATTCTTAACATCATGGAAGATCATACATTGCACACGTGAGATTAATTCTATTATTTTGTTTGGGTTCAAACTGGAAAGTATTGCACATCACTGCAGCCAGAATCAACCCTTCTGAATTGGTTAGAGCTTGAGGAGGAAACAATAGATTAGATTGCTTACAGTGTGGAAACAGGCCCTTCGGCCCAACAAGTCCACATCGACCTGCCGAAGCGCAACCAACCCAGACCCATTCCCTTACATTTCACCCCTTCACCTAACACTACAGGGAATTTAGCATGGCCAATTCACCTAACCTGCACATTTTTGGACTGTGGGAGGAAACCGGAGCACCCGGAGGTTACCCACGCAGACACAGGGAGAATGTGCAAACTCCACACAATCAGTCGCCTGAGGCGGGAATTGAACCCGGGTCTCTGGCGCTGTGAGGCAACAGAGATAACTGCTGTGCCACCGTGCCATCCATAAATAAGTTGAGTTATGCTACACGTTTGAGGAAAACATGTGGTGGTGTTAGTGAAGAAACAGCAACTCTGAAGTTGAATAGATGGCTTAATTTCCTCCTCAGAGGCAAAACATAGAAACTTTCAAAGTTCGTTTCCAGCAGGAAATCACTCTCTGACTAGGATTATACACCATCCAGTAAAGTCTTTCCAAAAGATACTTACAGGTTTGGCAAGGAGGGTGGAAGAATTCAATCCGTTCACCTAATGCAATCATGCAGAAAGGTTGAAGCGTACCATAGAGTATACGGAAGCTGCACTGACAGATTTCCAGCGCAGTGTGGAGCTCTCTCCTGAATGTTCACATTGTTGTTTGATAAACTTGCTGTGTTTTATTCTTTCACAGGTGTCTCTGGCTAGGCCAGTATTTATTGTTTTTCCATGTTTGCTCTGGAGAAAGTGGGGTGGTGAGCTATCTTTTTGGATCACTGCAGTCCCCCCAATGTAGATACATTCACAATGTTATTCCATAGGGAGTTCCAGGATTGTTTCCCACTGACAGTGAAGTTATGCTGATATATTTCCAAGAATGGCAGAATGGTGTGTGGCTTAAAGGGGAGCATGCAAATTATGGTGTTCCATGCATCTGCTGCCCTTGGCCCTTCCAGATGGTAGAGGCTATAGGTTTGGAAGGAACTCTTGAAGGATCTTGGAGAATTAATGCAGTGCATTTTGTAGTTGGTATGCACTGCCACTACTGATCTTCAGTGGTGAAGGGAGTAAATGTTGAAGGTTGTAGTGAACTGCCAGATAAGTAGTTGCTTTGCCCTGAATGGTGTCAAGCTTCTTGAGTGTTAGGTGTAAGAGGAAACTATATCTATAAATTGCTGTCTTGTACGTGATGAGTGGGCTTTGGGAATTACGAGATGCTGTTACTTGCTGTGGAATTCTCAGCCTCGGAGCTGCTCTTGTAGCCACAGTATGAATATGTCTGGTGTGGTTCTGGTCAATGGTTTCAATATTAAATGAAGCTGTGTTCTCTTTAAATCATTAGATTTAATAAAATCTTGAGATAATACTTCACAGGCCTCATTGCTTCCCACAGAGCAGTTCCTGTACCTGTCAGAGAACATGCTGATGGAATGTCCCACAGCTGGAATTTAATTTACCATTGCTGATGCTCCACCCTGTCAAGAAAATACTTCAATTTGACCATCGAAGCTGCACTCCACTCATCACCATCGACAATATGTTTGGAATTTAATGACTGCAAAAATCTTATGCTTCAGTCAGTGAGCTGATGTCTCTGAACATGTCTGGGTACCTTGACAATATTAGATCTCAATTAGGCAGTCTGCTGCATTCACCTAGGTTTCCTGAAACTTGGGTATCCCCCCTCTGAAAGGTGCCAGGCAATCAGAGCTGGTAACCTCAAGTCCAACCAGGGTCACTGGAGCCACTATTGCAGTAAACTCGAAGAGGACAATTGTTGTTGGAGCCACTGAAACACAGTTGCTGTCTGGACTCAGTCAGCCTGCAAAGGAGACGGGAAAGTTGTTCAGTGCAACTTCCCAAATAAGTGCACCTAGTCCTGGGTGAAGAGTGCCTGAACCGGACAGGCATTGCCCTCCCAACAAGAAAATGAGCATCCATAAGGTTAAACAGTGGGAGTCGCCTCATAGAATCATAGTCAAACAGATGTATCGCAGAGAAAAATGACTTTCACCCATTGCATTTACACAGGCCAAAACTATATTTTAATGATTCTAATCTCATTTTCTAGTACTTGGCTTATAGCCTTGTAAACCTTGCAGGTTTACCTGCTTAATCACATATCCTGGTCTAATATTGGCATTGTGAGGTAATGCTCTTAAATGGTTATTAAGTAGCCATTTGATACCCTCAATTGTCCTCAATGAGGAAAGCCAACCTTAACCCTGACCTGGACTGAATTGAGGAACTTCGGGAGGAACTTTCTCCCTGTATCTGCATGGGTTTCCTTTGGGTGCTCCAGTTTCCTCCCACAATTCAAAGATGTGCAGATCAGGTGAATTGGCCACACTAAAGTGTTAGGTGCATGAAGCAGGAGTAAATATAGAGCACAGGAATGGGTCTGGGTGGGTTTCTTTTTGGAGGGTCGGTGAGGACTTGTTGGGCCGAAGGGCCTGTTTCCATACTGGAGGGAGTCCAATCTAATCTAATCTCAATGTACTCTCCACTCTGAGACCTGCGCATAAGCTCCAAGGAGGCATCAACTCCAGTCTTCTGTGCCAGAACGTGGGGAGAACAAGTCAGGAACAAAATAATTACATAAAACATTGGTTATGTCAGAGATAGATTATTGTATACAGTTCTGGAACCTGAAGGGTTGTGATAACAAAGGAGATTTACCAGAATGTTGCCTGGACTGGGGAGTTTCAGTTAAGAAGAGAAATTGGTCAGACTGGGGTTGTTTTCCTTCGAGCAGAGAAGATTGAAAGGGGACATGATTTAGATGTATAAAGTTATGAGGCACATAAGTAGGGTAGACAGACAGAAATAATTCCTCTTGATGGAAGGATTAATAATCAGGGAGCATAGATTTAAAGTAAAGGGTAGAAGGTTTAGTCTATGGAATGGTTATAATCTGGAAGTCACTACCTGTAAGGGTGGTAGAGGGAGAAATACTCATAACAGCTGAGCAGTATTTAGATGTGCACTTACTATGGCAAGGCATACAAGGCTACAGATCAAGAACTAGAAATTGGGACTAGAATCATTCAAAGATAGTTTTTGACTTGTGTGGATGTGATTGGCTGAGGGACCTTTTTCTGTGCTATAGAACTGTATGACTATGATTTTATAAGGAAGCGCCCACTGTAATTCAGTATTGCTGTTAGCTTCGGTAGTTTAATGAGTAAAATGCTTGGAGTTACTTTCTTGGTGATAGAAGGTCAGCAGGATTACTCAAAGCAGCAACCAGCTACTTAGATAAAAAAATCTATTGGATGAACAGCCAACACATTCCTCTTTACTATATTGGGATACCTGAAGTGGCTCAAAGAATCAAAAGATGAGTTAATCGCAGACATGTGAGTCACAATTTTCCAAACTTCTCCAGATCTAGGAATTGTGCTTTTTGCAAAAGGAAAGTTGCAGATACCACTTTGTTCTTTAAGATGTAAGGAAGGCAGATACCATTCAGTTTCACATCAGTTATTGTGGGGACATGACAAGAATCTTTCAGCAGAGACAAAGGGCGGCATTGTTTGGCTCCCTTGAGAGCAGGTTGGGAAGCAGTATTGGAGTCATAAAACTGGGCACCATACCATGGGCATTCTACCTGGCACCTGCCTGCCATCCCACCAGCATCCCCAGTAATGTTATCAGCAATAAAGTGGATGTCAGTTGGTGTGCCCAGCTTAGGGCCAGTTGAGGTCCTTAAGAGCAGCCTTCTGTCATGGCTTTTCTGTTACCCATGGTGGGAGAGGTTTGTTCTGTGTATGCAACTTGATAGATTTCATTGGCATTGTTGGTCAAGGAGGCAGTGGTAGGATGGCTTCTTTTATGAGTTCCATGTGACCATCAGAGGTCTCTGGCAAGGTTTTCCCATGCCAGTGTTTACCCTTCTGCCAGCTCATTCCATTGTAGCCCATCCTGGTCCACACCACTCCTCCCTGACCAGTGCCTGCCAGCCTAACACCGACAGGACTTTGGATTTAATGAAAAATTTGGACTCCATTATTGACTGTGTTGTTTAGCCAGTTGGCTTGCTGGCCATTCAATTGATTTCTGAGTGTAGTGCCAGTGATGAAAGATTTCAGCTTAAGATAGATCAGAGATGTTCGAGTAAGAAACAGTTGAAAGGCAATTTGATGGTGCCCAAAATCACAAAAGTGTTAGTGGGAAGAGAGAAATTATATCTACTGGTGGAAGATTAGATTCCCAAAAGTGTGGAAACAGGCCCTTCAGCCCAACAAGTCCATGCCAACCCTTCGAAGAGCCACCCACCCAGACCTATTCCCTACATTTACCCCTGACTAAAGCACCTAACACTATAGGCAATTTAGCATGGCCAATTCATCTAACCTGCACATCTTTGGACTGTGGGAGGAAACCCACGCAGACACAGGGAGAATGTGCAAACTCCACACAGACAGTTGCCCGAGGCGGGAATTGAACCCAGGTCCCTGGAGCTGTGAGGCAGCAATGCTAACCACTGAGCCACTGTGAAGAGTTGAGACACAGAAGAGATAGAATGGAAAATGAACCAGTGGCACCGTAAAGAATATGAGACAGTGGTTAGAATTTGAAATGTGCAGTTTGAGAGTGTACTGGATGCAGATTCAGTGAGTATGTTGCTGGAAAAGCATAGCAGGTCAGGCAGCATCTGAGGAGCAGGAGAATCAATGTTTCAGGCCAGAGCCCTTCATCAGGAATGACTCTGATCTCCAGCATCTGCAGAACTCACTTTCTCCTTGCAGATTCAGTGAGTCATTCAGTGAATCAAGTACATAGCAAAGTGAAATGTGTTTCGTTGTGGATTAAGGATGGACAGTGGAACTGGTAAAATTGCTCTTGAAGAGAGTAAGCGTGAATTGAAGGGGCTGAATGGTCTCCTGTTGTGCTGTAACAATTTGGTTATTCAATTAGAATGAAATGACCAAGTAAAGTTTGATTGTGTAGGTATGAGAATGGGAGAACTCTCTCTACCAAAGGCTTACGAATGTTGTATCAATTGAATTATTCATAACTGAGAGTTATAGGTCCTCAAGTCCATTAGAGTTGTGAGCAAGATGAGTTCAAGAGGGATGACTGGATTGAGGTATAGATCAGCTGTGGGAAAAAAAAGGCAGAATAGACTGGAAAGACTGAACACCTGCTACTGATCCAATCTTCCATTAGTCTTCAGATGAAGTTATGGTGTTCGATAGTAAAAGATTATGAAGAATTTTCCAATGATCATAATTTATAAACTTAACGGGGCATAGGAGGAGGTCATTTAGTTCATTACATCTAATACTGCTCCATGTATAGCAATCCAATTTGTCCTATTTCCCTGCTCTACATCCTGAGCGAATTGATTTTCCTCAATTGCTCATTCAATTTTCATTTGAAATCATTTGTCATGTCAGCTCCCTCCAACCTTTTGTAGGCAAGAGATTTCCAGATCATTACCACTTACTATCGAAATGTTCTTCTTCACAATCCTCTGCAATCAACAAGGGGCAACAAGGCTCCCTTTTGAATGATGGTGACTAATGAGTTAGATTATCCATAAGTATAAACAAGAAATGAGAAGAACCGAGCTGAAGGAAATGGGAAAGATCGTGAGCTGCATCATGCTAACTATACATGGTTTGTTAATTACGTATTATAATTTTAAAAATTGCATTGACTGATATGACTCGGTGTTTCATTACAGGTGCAAGCAAATGATGAGTGACGTTATAGAGGTTTAAAAACTCAGGAAGGGAATGGATGGGGTGAATAGCCAAGACTTTTACCCTGGGGTGGGAGAATCCAAAACTAGAGGGCTTACATTTAGGGTTAGAGGGGAAAGATTTAAAACGGATCTAAGGGGCAACTTTTTCACACAGAGGATAGTGCATATATGGCATGAGCTGTCTGAGGTAGTGGTGGAGACTAGTACAATTACTATCTGGATGGTTACATGAATAAGAAGGGTTTGGATGACTATGGGCCAAATGCTGGCAAATGGGACTGGATCTGTTTAGGATATCTGGTTGGCATGGATAAGTTGGACCATAGGGTCTGTTTCCGTGTGAATAACTCTATAACTACATGACTGTATGAATAATAAGATTGTTTGATCCTCTATCTTGATACTAGACTTAGATTTCCTGGTGACAAACTTAAGTCAATAAATATTGTGCATCTTTGAATTATTTATTCAGTAATTATAATATACCACGGGGCAATTCCATTCAGTTCTGATTGTAATGCAGGAATTCCTATTCAGTTCCTCAGCACAATGAGACTGACATATAAGGATATCAATTACTTAACAGATGTGATTTAAGTAAAACTACAAAGCATAACTGTCTTGAGCAGAAATCTCCTTTGAAACCTCGATGTAAATACAGCCTAGGGATTGGTCTTTCTAGTTGTGTGTGATCAATGAATATTAAAGGTCATGGGTAAAATTAGTTTTACAGGCTTAATTTAATCTCATTACAAGACTGAGTTTGAAACTACATTACAAGGGGTTCCATATTTGAAGTAAGAATGATGAGTTAGAGAAGTGTTCCATTCCAGTAGAAAATTTCATTATTGAAGATATTTTTGTACCAAATCACAAGTTTTAAGCATTCGCGTTGTGTAGCATTTTTGTATGACAATTAGTTCAAACTCTAAGTCAATTCTTAAGAGTGGTGAAGGCGTGAATCTAAGATTTCTCTCGTGACATAACAAAATAGACTACAAGTCCCTAAACTGTACCTGTACACTCTGTAGGCATTTGAAATGACAAAAAAAAACCCAAGGAATGTGAAACATGTAAAAAGGAAGAACAACTCTGTCATCGTAACAAATAGTGGGCCATCAAGAATTGAGATTCATGTTCTACAATTTTGCTGATTTTTACTTGGGCAGTCAGGTGCCTGACATACTCAGAATTGCTCCTCCATCCTTCATTCACTTGAAACTAAAATGCTAAGAAGTCCACAAAAACATTTCCTGCTTTTCTCAGTGCATGGACTCTTTCTCCCTCAAATTTGTTCAAATAAAATATAAGGATGTGTCCTGCTTATAACAGGTCAGAGAGCTTAGCTGCAGAATAAGAACAAGATGTTAAAAAAATCATGAGGGGCATAGATAAGATCTTTTTCCCCCGGGTGAAGGGCACAGGTTTAAGGTGAGAGGGCAAAGATTTAAAAGGGACCTAAGGTGCAACGTTTTCATGCAGAAGGTGGTGCATACTGGTAGAGGAAGTGGTGAAGGCTCATACAATTACAACATTTAAAAGGCGTCTGGATGGGTATATGAATAGGAAGTATTTGGATGGCTACACCACAGGTGTGTGCAAATAACTTAACCCTGCCATTTACCGGGTAAACTCATGTAGCTTCCCAACATGTAACATTGGCAAACTTGTGTTTGTTCAAATAAAATTAATTGAATAAAACTGGTGAAAAAGTGCTACAGCAAAGTTTGGAAGGCAGCAGGTTTGATGCTGTGGACAGATTGACAGATTGTGCTGTTTTATGATCAGTTTTTCACAACTATTTCATTATTATTTCAATCCAATACACCATTAACAAATGACTAATATTCCTACAAAGAAAGTTTTTGTGGAAGCAATGGTGCTTGAACACAATGCACTAAATATGCAAACTAACTTTCATTTAATAGAGCACTTTTTGACTAGTTTCTTACCACTAACATTTGATAGCCAAAACAGGATAGAAATCATTACATCATGTACTTGGTAAATCTTTAATATTTCAGTATGCATGAGGTTAAGTTAGTCTTTCTCTGCTCTCTGAGGTGTCATCTATTGGTTGAAATTTTAAACCATTACCTTGTTCCCTCTCTCAGGTGAATGTAAAAGGTTCTAATATACTATTTCATAGAGGCAAATGAGTTATCCTTTGTCTCTTCATTCATATTTATCCCTTGATCAATATCCCAAATGACACATTATTTGGCCATTACCACATTGTTGCTTACTGTGCACAAATTGGCTGCTACTTTTCCCACGTCACAACAACGATCAAGCTTCAGAAGTACATCATCAAGCTGGGAAAAAAGAAACCAAAGGATACCTTGTGATTGTGAAAAGTGCTATATAAATACAGATCTCCTGCTTTTCTGAAGGTATTCACTGACTCACACCACAGCTCTGTGCATTGAGCAAAATGATTTAAATGTATCATTTCACTTGCTATTTATCAATTTCATATTTATTTGCCTTTTTCCTAAATAAATGTGAAAGTGTTGGCATTAATACAAGAAGAATGTTATTTGGTTGATCTTCTTTAAAAAGGTGCGTGAATTAAATTCAGTAAATAATGCAAGATTGGGAATTTACAGGAAGAAGGAAGGTAAAAAGACCAAGAAAGTGTAAAGGAGAAATGTTTCCAATCGCTTTTTGGAGACATGGGTGAAGGGGTTAGATAGATGAAGTGAGTGGATGAATGGATTGGTGGATAGCCAGGTCTGGTTAGGGTGGTGGTCAAGTGTTCATGGATTAGTGTTGGGAGTGGTAGTTGCGGCATGGTTGACAGTTGGTTGGAGATATTTGGGAGTAGTTGGACAGTTCTCAGAGTGGCAGAGTAGTCACACTGTATTGGGTAGGGGGTGTAATTGGGAGTAAGGGAGCGTAGTTGGATAGTTAATAGGGGAATTAGCAGGGGGTCAGTGTGAGTGATTATGGAGGAGGTGTGGATTCGATGTAGTATGTATGAGTGAGACTAAGATTTCTATATCCTGTGTAATTATCTAGGTAAGTTCTGTGGAACTGTCTGGAATCGCTGATTCAACTTGGATTCAGGAACATTCATGTAAGGTCTCAGGAGGCAGGTGGAATTTGGCTGTCTGAATTTCTAATTTCTCTCTTAATTTCTGCAGAGTCATTGTATCGGAACTTTTGCAGGGTCCCAACATACATTTTGAGTTGCTTGTCCAGTCTCTGACAATCAAAGACTGGAAGATCTGAGCCAGTATTTACAACTCACCTCAAATGCATTTTTAAAAAAATGTTAGCACCAACAACTAGTTTTTACTGAGTACCTTTAACACAGAAGGTATGTCAAGACATTTTACTGAAGAATGCTACAGGGTGACCAGTTTCAACTCATATTGTCCATGAAACAGCCAGGAATGGAGATGTAAATGACTGTAAACCATAAGAGTGGGTATAAGGAGATTTGCTCTTGGATCCATTGACTGCCTGCATGATCGCAAAACCAATAGCAAGGCAAACACAAGACGAGACTCAGTCAGGACAACATTAACAATATATCACAAATACATCTTTGGTTGTAAAATGTATTTGGACATCCCAGGGTCATGGAAGGGGTTATATTTAAATGCAAGTATTTGTTCTTAATATGAACAATGGAGGCCCAGTCACTGAAGGGATATTAGGAAAGATCACTGAAGACTACCTCAAAATGAAGAATTTGGGTGATGCTTTTCAAGGAATGCAGAAAAATAGAGATTTAAGGAGTTCCTGTGAATTGGACTGATGCCACTGCAATGGCACACAAAGGAAGTCAAAACCGGAGGCTGGAGAAGGAATACTGAAGAATTATGTGGGTAATGTGGGACTGGAGGACAGGTAGGAGAATTAAATTGGTGCAAAAACTGAAGGACTGTGTCAGGAATTTTAAAGGGAATGATCAGGGGGGTGGGTGAAAGATAAGCAGAAATGGCAGGGAAAGCATGTTCAACGCAATGCAAGAAATGATTGATTGCATTTATTAAACAGTTTGGACTTTGTGAAAGATGGGCAATGGACACCAGCAAGGGACAGTGTTGAGAGTGTGGAAAAGGATTTCAACAGCAGTTGAGTTGAACGGAACTTTTTAACCTTCTTTTCTGCAGGGCAACAAATCTGGTTCTGCAAGTATCCTCTTACTTTAAAGCTTACATTCTCAGTCCCAACAAACAATTTTTCACCAAAGCCTCCCCTTTGCATTGATAATTCTTCCAGTGAGACATACATTCTGAAGTCACATACTTCAGTTCATTGTCAAGAGCGTGGAGCTGGGAAAGCCAGCAGGTCAGGTAGCATCTGAGGAGCAGGAGAATTGACGCTTCAGGCATAAGTCCTTCTTCAAGACAGCATTTATTCATTCCTGATGAAGGACTTATGCCTGAAACATCGATTCACCTGCACCTTGGATGTTGCCTGACCTGCTGTGCTTTTCCAGCACCGCACTCTTGACTCTGAACTCCAGTGTCTGCAGTCCTCACTTTCTTCTATTTCAATTCATTGTCAAGATTTATTTTATTCTTATTGAACTCCCAAGTAATGTGCCACTGCTCACCATTTCAAAGTGAGAAATTATGATTTTGGAGTTCAATTATCCATTGTCTCCCTTATTCCATAACATTGCTTCTTTATATTCTGTACAGTGTTCTTCAGACTTTCTTTGTTACAATCAAAGCACCAAGTGTTGCCTATGTATTACCAATTTGATCAAACAAACTCTCACTCAGGCCTAAAGTGAGTGAATAAAAATGCAGGTTAAAAAACCAATGGAATGATGTCTTTAATCAATAAAGTATATACATGTGATCTCAGATATCATCATGGTGTAGCACACATTCTTCCAGACATTAACCCTTTCAGCAATAAAAACACAAATAGCTGGAGAAATTCATCATTTCTGGCAGTATTTGTGGAGGGAAACCAGAATCAATGTTTCAGGTTCAGTGACCCTTCTTTAGAACTTGTCTTGTGATTAACCCTTTCAAAGCCACTTCAAATACATCTCTCCAAGTCTTTGGCCTTTTTGTTATTTTGGAACATTTCTATATTTGCATTTACATACTACCCTTATAATCTCAACTAGTTAGACTGCAAAACCGAATGTCCTCCAACTCAGCATCCCCTCAATCAACATCACAAGAATATAGAATGTCATGACATTATTGTTGTTTATGGGAGTTTGCTGTGTACAGATTGGCTGTTGCATTTCCAACATTGCAACAGAGACCATATTTCAAAAGCTACTTCAGCAATTTGGATGTGAACATAACAGATATAGTTAATAGGTTTGCAGTTGACACCAAAGTTAGAGGTGTAGTGGACAGCAAAGGAGGTTACCTCAGAGTACAATGGGATCTTGACCAGATGGGCCAGTGGGCCGAGGAGTGGCAGATTGAGTTTGATTTAGATAAATATGAGGTGAAAATGTGTTGCTGGAAAAGCGCAGCAGGTCAGGCAGCATCCAAGGAGCAGGAGAATCGACGTTTCGGGCATGAGCCCTTCTTCAGGAAATGAGGTGCTGCAATTTGGAAAGGCAAATCAGGACGGGACTTATACACTTAATGATAAGGTCCTGGAGCGTGTTGGTGAACAAGGTGACCTTGGAGTGCAGGTTCCTAATTCTTTGAAAGTGGAGTCACAGGTAGATAGGATAGTGAAGAAGGTGTTTGGTATGCTTGCTTTTATTGGTCAGTACATTGAGTGTAGAAGTTGGGAAGTCATGTTGTGGCTGTATAGGATATTGGTTAGGCCACTATTGGAATATTGTGTGCAATTCTGGCCTCCCTGCTGTAGGAAGAATGTTGTGAGACTTGAAAGGATTCAGAAAAGATTTACAAGGATGTTGCCAGGGTTGGAGGGTTTGAGCTATAGAGAGAGGCTGAATAGGCTACGGCTATTTTCTCTGGGGCTATAAAGGCTGAGTGGTGACCATATAGAGGTTTACAAAATCATGAGGGGCATGGATAGGGTAAATAGCCTTTTCCCCGGGGTTAGGAAGTCAAAAACTAGAGGGTACAGGTTTAAGGTAAGAGGGGAAAGATTTAAAAGGGATCTAAGGGGTAATTTTTCTCAGAGGGTGGTATGTGTGTGGAATAAGCTGCCAGAGGAAGTGGTGGAAGCTGAAACAATTACAATATTTAAAAGGCATCTGGATCAGTATATGAATAGAAAGGGTTTAGAGGTATATGGGCTAAATGCTGGGAAATAGGACTAGATTTATTTAGGATGTCTGGTCGGCATGGACGAGTTGGACCAAAGATTCTGTTCTGTGCTGTACATCTCCATGATTCTATTGAGCACTTTTGGGTCTCAGATGATCATAGAAGGTGCGATATGAATGCACGTCATATTTCTTTACTGTTCCATGCTCTTGCTCTTCATAATAGTGCTGGAGCAATCTCCAAATTCAGACTCTTCAAGGCTCTAATTTCTCTAAGTACCTGCTTCTTACATTTCAGCATCAGAAAATGCACAGTCCCTCTCAGGGGGAATAGAAGGGATAGGAAGACTGCAGCACTCTTGAACAAGAAACATCACTTGACTTTAAACGGACAATCACTGATTCTCATTATGGCACTTCTCATAGTTCAGAGAGTAGATGAGAGGGTCTGCATTTGAGTTGCAACAAGTAAGAGTGTGCAGGAGCAAACAGATGGGATAGGTCGAACTAGAATGCTTCACAGCCAATTGCATCCTGGTCCTTTGATATAGGGTGCAAATGGTGCCCGTCATTCATACACCCACATTCTAAGTGCAAGGGATTTTGCCTGCCAGGGATTCACACACAATATTGGACAATATGTTACAGTCAGCTTCAGTTTATGTGCTATCTTCATGCACAGGCATTGAAGCAGATCAGTCAAACATCAGCTCAGAGAGCAGTGGATGTTGAGCTACAGGCTTGTCCTTTGGTGATGACCCGGAATGGAAGCTCAGATGTTACCATTTTGGGACTAGTCGAGAAAAGACATTCAACAGGCGACTGGGGAGGGAACGCCATTCAGCACCTCAAACCTGTTCAGATTCAGTAAGATCATCATTCATATTTTATTTCAATTCCACCTACCTGCAGTATTCCATTCCCCTGATTTCTTTATTCACCATAATTACATCAATCTCAGCCTTGAATATAATCAATGAGTGGGATCTACAGTTCTCTTTAGCATATAATTTTAAAAACCATCACCTTCCAGGAGAAGAATCTTCTCCTAGTCTCAGTGCAAAATAGCTGGTCCCTTACCCTTAGTTTTGTTCAGGGAAACATTGTTCCAGCACTTATCCTGTCAAGGTGTCTGGTCACCTTTATGTATTTTAATGATATCACTCTTATTCTTCTAAATTCCAAAGAATATAGACCCTTCTACTCAATCTTTTTTTATTCTTCTTTCATGGACTTTGGGTGTCAGTGACCAGCATTTATTGCCTATTCCTAATTGCCCATGAATTGAGTGGCTCTCAAGCCCATTTGAGAAGCAGGTGAGAGTTGACAATATTGCTGTGGACATGTAGGCTAGACTAGGTAAGGATAGCAGATTTCCTTCCATAAAGGATATTATTGAACAACATGAGGTTTTTTGACCATTGTTTTATGGTCATCACTAAACTAGCTTCACCATCTGCTATACTGGGTTTTAAAACCTTGACCTGGGTCACAGGTCCAGTGAAATTATCAATTCGCTACCACTTCACCCTCTGCCATAGGTCAGCACTTTCAGACCAGGAAACAGTTTGATAATCTTTCATTGCTTTCACTCTGAGGCAACTTTATGGTTTCTTAACTCAGGTGACTAAAACTACTCACAATGCATTGATATGCTGCATGAATCTATGAGCTTCAGATCTGGTTTCATCAAACCTTATAAAACTTCAGCAAAACTTCCTTTCCCTTATGTCTCCACCGCCCTACAGTAAAGGACCAGGCACCTCATCCAGTTGACAAGAATTAAAAGAATTAAAAGGAAGTGAGGGTATTGGATTTTCAAGAGTGTCTGGTTGGGCCTATCCATTTTCCATGGATACAGCTGTGCCAAGGATCAGACTCCTGAGGGTGGCACTGGTTCAATGGCGGAGGTAGCTACAGCTTTTTCTCCTGGTGGCAGCATATTTGCTCCACTGTCAGCCTCACAACACGTGGTCGTGTTGGTAACAGGTGACCAGTTAACCCCAAACTGCAATGACTGACACAGAGTCCCAGCAGTCTGCATCAGGTATGTCAGACTTTGTTCCTTGTAGTAACCCACCACAGCCAATGCAAGTCTTTCAGCAGCCTTCTTCATCACAAGTCGTAGTGAGTGGGGAAAACATTATTGGATCACTAGGATTGGGGATCAAGGGAATGAATATAGTGAGTGCCAGATTCATACAGAAGGAAAGAATGGTAATCCGAGGGGAGTGGAATCAGCAAATCCAATCTACAAGGGTCTTGCAGAGTTACAGCCTCACTGAAATGCTGAGCAATGTGTTTCTTCTGCTTCCTCTAGATCCCAATTATGTTCTCTGTTTCTACTTTCTCAGGTCGCAGCCAAGCAATCGCTATTTCAACAGCCACATTGTGGAAAAGGCAGCAAGCAATGTTGAACATTGAAGTTCACTAGGACCACAATGACTGGCCTTTCCCAATTAATCTATATGGTGAGACCAATATGTTAGGATGCACATAGTTTGTTCAATTGGAGCCCTATTTGAGGTCTGCCCTTTGGGATATCTGAGTTCAGTGTCTGTAGATGAGAGGAAAAACATTGTCCTCCAACTGATGATTGCATGGAACACATCAGGTATTGGTAACTATCCCATTCTAAAATCATTGTGTCTACTACCAGGCAATGTGGAATACACCTACAGGTGTTACTACTCATGATCACAAACAGATTATACACTGAGTGCATGGAAGACCTTCCTTTCAGAAGCAGAGATATTTGCTAATGGAGAACAGATGAAACCAAATGCATGCATTCTGTGACACTCTGTATCTGAGGGAATGTAATGATTTGGGAAAATCCAAGTGCTTTTCGTTCCTGTTTGTCAACCTCCATCAAAATGCTATATTATTCTTGCAGTTGGTCTCTATTATTATAGTAATTATATATACTTACAAGAACAGGAAGGCCATGTTTAATTTATATAGGGCATCTATTAACCTCACTTGGATTATTATGTCCAGTTCTTGGTGCACTTTATAGGAAAGGTATGAATGCAGAAGCAATTTACAAGAATGGTTCTAGAAATGAGAAACTTCAGTCATGAGGATAGATTGGGGAAGTTGGTATTGTATTCTTTGAAGAGGAGAAGGTTAAATGAAAATATTATGACAGTTTTCAAAAGGAGTCTGGACAAAATAGATTGAGAAAATCAGATTCTACTCATAAAAGGAGTGAAAATCCCGAGGACTCAGTTTTTAAGTGCTTTGCAGCAAAAGTAAATGTAAGTTAGCAGAAGCAAGTTTTCACACAGTGAGAATGTTTAGGAATGCGTTGACAGGAAGTGTGGTCTGGGCTACTTGAATTGAGGCATTTAAGAGGTCATGGAATTACTATTTAAATAGAAATAATGTGAGGCTTATGGGGAAGAGACAGTAGTTTTGAAGTAAATCAAAATGCTCCGAGAGCTAGTGCTGATACAATTGGCTGAATGGCCTCCTTCACACAGTAACAATTTTGTGATTCTATCCCAGTATAATTTTTGCAAGTTTCAAAACTCCTGGTAGAAAGAAGATTTTACTATACGATCCAGTGAATAGCTGTTAAAACTGACAGAGTCCTTTAGTGATCTGAAATTCTGTTAGTTGAGTTTTAAAGTGACAACATGTTTGACTTGATAGGTTTACCTTTCAAGATAAAAGAACTTGTAAAATCCCACATGAATATGACGTTGAAAGCTGTTCTTTACCTAGCTTGTCAACTTTTTAAAGTGATTTTTGTGGCTCACAATTTGGACTCCAAAATAATTGACACACCACATCCCCTCTCTTCAAAGTCTTAACACAATTTGTGTTTTATCTATTTGTGGGATGTGGGTATCAGTTGCCAGGCCAACATTAAATGCTGCTGATGCCTATTCTGAGACAGCTGCTCAATTCACAAGAGACAATTAGTACTTAAATCATCAACACCCTCATTCAACAAGAAGCTCCACTATTCAGACTTCCTATTGATCTCCAGGATTTGTCTTGTACTTTTCCCTTAGTTAATAAAAACACATAATTTAAAGCCCACGCTATCTCTTTCAAGTAAATGTCTACCGCACAGTGTGCAATCTGAAATATATGCATCAAGAGAATTAGTTGCAATATCCCTTTTCTGACAGACATTCCTGTCAGCTTCCTAAATTCAAACTCGACCAACCAAAAAGTTCTCTTTGTTTAGATTGATTACATTTGAGTGAGCCAATCTGAAATTGTCAAGTTAACCAATTGCCCAGACTGATGGAAGGGCCATATGCTAACGCATTTCCTATTTTCAATTCGCCTTGTGAAATATAAAGGTGCCTCCTGCATTAATTTTGCTCTAGCAAAAACAATGATGATATACTTTTTCATTTTTATGTAGTTTTCTGGAAGAATATTACATCTGCTAGTGGCTGCTTCTTCTGTCTACTTTGGCTGTTCTTTTTTGCCTAAATTTAAAATGGAGCTTTGCCAGGATTTCATTCTCATATGCAATATTATCATGCTGCTCTTTGGAGAAATTAATCAATGTGCCTTGATTATGAACAAAATACACTAAATCTCAGCAACTTACAGAAAATTAGTAAATAGGGATAAGTTTGTTTTTTATAGTTCCCCCAGAGCCAGAGTTCAGATTCTTTACCTGCAATTCAGGCTCATATTGCCCATGAGTTGTCATTTATGAGAAAAGTCAATGGTTTGGTGGTAATATTGTCATTAGGTTAGTAACCTAGAGGCTAAGTAAATACTCTGGGGACAAAAACAGAAACTGCTGGAGAAACTCAACAGACCTAGCAGCATCTATAGAGAGAAGAAACAGAGATAACGTATTGAATCCAGTGACCTTTAATCGAGTCCAATGAATTTTTACTTTGAACAGTAATACTAGACTCAAAAAGATTATCTTTGTTTCACTCTTCCCAGATGCTGCCAGATCTGTTGATTATCTCCAGCATTCTCTCTGTTTGTTTCAGAGTTCTAGTATCCACAGTATTTGCTTTAATGATCATGAACCACACTATGGTCTGACACTGGCATGACTTACTATCCCAAGTTAAGCAATGGAAGCGCCAAGTCAAATCATATTTCTCTGTATTATTTATCCTTTACTTTGGGGTTTGTTGTTCTGATTTTATTATGGTAAGCACTCTGGAAATGTTTGCCTCAAATTACAAAGGAACCCAAGCAGCTTTTGCTCATTTGCTTGTTTAGCTTGGTCAATTTTTTCCTGAATCTTTTTTTGTCAGTGTCACATGAGTATTTTAGCACATCATTTTAAAAATAGTATAGCAATAATCTCAATGACTCTTAAGAGAGGCATAGTCAAGTTGTTTACAGTAGAATTATTCAACAAAATGAGGAGATCTTGCAATAAAAGGAAGGTCCAGGGAGAAAAACACATTCTTTATTCCTTGTTTAGCCCATGCTCAAATAAAATTGATTGAACTGGTTCCACGTCTGTTTATTGAAATCTGCCCCCAGTTTCAGGTGATGAAGATGTTGTCATTCCAGGTCTGAGCTTGGCACTGAACTTGCTGCAGTGTGCTTTACTTAGAAAACCAACATAATTTGGGGCAAAATACATTTTTAATGAGCAAGTGAGATCTACGAGATTGTATTAACAACCTTCAGGAGAAATCTGAGTCATTGGTTGAAGAATGTGTCTCTGTGTTGCCAGTGATTTCAGCATTATGGGGGCTGAGTTGAAGCAAAAAATGGTGAGATAAAGCATATCTGTGGTGATGCTGAGGAGGCACGGTGAGGCTGATCATAATGTTTAACAGAGAACCATCTCTGTCTGTTGTCTTGTGACCTCTTGCACTATTGCTAATGTAGACTGACTATATTCATATTTATCATTACCCCTTTACACTCAATGCTAGTGAGCAATTAAATGCCTGTAAGGAGGTACTGTAGCTCCTCTAACAGGACTACACTGGCTAAGGAAGGATGTTTCTGATGACCAGGGAGTCCAGAAATAGAGGTCACAGTTTAAGGATATAGGGGTAGGCCATTTAGGAGCAAGACGAGGAGAAAATACTTCATCCAGAATAGTGAGCCTTGAAATTTTTCTGCCACAAAAAGTGGTTGAGGCCCAAAACGTTGAACATTTTCATAAAGGAGTTGGATATAGTTCTAAAGGGTAAATGTAGGGCTAATGGGTCAAAAGTTATGTGGAGAAAGTGGGAGCAGGGTATTGAATTGAATAATCAGCTATGGTCACATAAAATGGCGGAGCAGACTTGAATGATCTACTTCTACTTCTATTTGCTATGTTTTCTGAAAGCTGCCGACTTGAGGTGGTGGGGAAGTGTGTCTGGCACTAAAACCTTGCTAAACATAGCTCCTTACAAAACTTACAAACTCTTTGTGTGAGAATCTTTTCACTTATGCATGGATGAGCTCATCCTGGGCATCATAGATCGCAGGCTGGTACCCTAAGGCCTTATGCAGTTAAAATCAAGACTCCTACCACTTACTTTCAGGTATACAGGTGAGTACAGAGAAATCTTAGAGTGGGAGTGGATGGTTGGAGAAATGTTCTATATTCAGAAGAAACTTGTCAGAAACGTTTTAAAAGCATACAGATAACAGAAACAACTTCTGTTTACAAAAAAAATCGAATGATCCTGGTGAACTACTAATATGTCAAAGTGATGAAGATATTAATGTATTAACATATTAACTCTGAATTGCAAGATCACCATAAACACAGTTGTCCCATCTAGGTGAGAAAATAATGATAGCTTTGTTGAATTGTATGAAGCCAACCCCAGCTCTTCATTGTAACGAACTCCAATCACAGGAAGAAATCATTGAGGGAGTTTGATTGGCAGCACATGGCATTTGGTATGCTTTCTTTTATTGGTCAGAGTATTGAGTACAGGAGTTGGGAGGTCATGTTGCGGCTGTATAGGACATTGGTTAGGCCATTGTTGGAATATTGCGTGCAATTCTGGTCTCCTTCCTATCGGAAAGATATTGTGAAACTTGAAAGGGTTCAGAAAAGATATACAAGGATGTTGTCAGGGTTGGAGGATTTGAGCTGTAGGGAGACGCTGAACAGGCTAGGGCTGTTTTGTCTGGAGCGTCAGAGGCTGAAGGGTGACCTTATTGAGGTTTACAAAATTATGAGGGGCATGGATAGGGTAAATAGACAAAGTCTTTTCCCTGGGTCGGGAAGTCCAGAAATAGAGGGCATAGGTTTAGAGTGAGAGGGGAAAGATATAAAAGAGACCTAAGGGGCAACGTTTTCACACAGAGGGTGGTACGTGTATAGAATGAGCTGCCAGAGGAAGTGGTGGAGGCTGGTACAATTGCAACATTTAAAAGGCATTTGGATGTGTATATGAATAGGAAGAATTTGGAGGGATATCGTTTGGCTGCTGGCAGGTGGGACTAGATTGGGTTGGGATATCTGGTCGGCGTGGACAGGTTGGACTGAAGGGTCTGTTTCCATGCTGTACATCTCTATGACTCTATGACTCTATGACATCGGCTGGGGAATAGGTGAACTGACAAGGCACTGGTTCTTACAGCTGACAATCATCCAGAGTTGGGTGCTCACTGCCACTTTCTAATTCCACTCAAATGAAAGTCTCCAAACTCAATCCAAGAAAAAGGAAGTCAGTATTGTAGCTGGTAAGAGCAAGAGCCAGAAGATGTGACCCCATCAATTGAGGATAGTTTTGGTCTCTTATTCCTCCTCTTACTCCTCCTGTCCCTCATCATCACATCTTCTTCCTTTGCTGCCTTAATGTTTATAGTGAATCATCCGGAAGGGAGGAAAGGTAAAAGCGAGAGGAACATTGGCAAGAGGAACAAGAAAAGGCAATAAGAATTGTGTCTGTGTGACCGTTCAGAATGCAAGGCTGTCAGAAAGTTGCTACTTGTAACATTTCTCTTGGCATGAACCAACTGGGTACCAAGGAACAATGTGACTTGTTCTTGAAGGTGACAATGCTACCACTACTCTGTCTTGGCACCTTGCCCAGCTGCTCTCCCTGAGTCCAGATGGTGTTTACACATTCAGAATTATTCACAAATAAAAAAGCATAGTTATGACATATTGTGAATTTGTTAATGAGGAGACCAATCATTTTTTGTCATTTACTTTGATGCCACTCTTCCATTCCAAATCTGCTGCTGAAGAGCGCAGATTGGGCTGCCTTTTTAAAAAAACTGTCAGAGGATTTCAATATGATTCAAAGGTTCAGAGTCGTAATAGTGGAGGTTTTCTTGTGCAGTGATAGAATTCCAATCTCTGGACAGGATTCTCTGGGCTGGAATCCCACACCAGGAGTTGCTGAACATGGAAGATACATTTGGAACATGGCCAAACAGGTTAATTTCAGTCTGTAACTCCTTCCAAAACACCTGTTGACAGTCATTCCAGATGAATATTCTATCAATCAGAGCCAAACAGCAGGCATCAGATTAGATATGCAATAACAGAGCAGAAATATGGAGCTCAAGAGAAACAGCCAGTGAGCATGAGTCTTGGAGAGATTAACATCTGAGTCAGACTGTGCACCTGAGAGGGACCACCACTAGAGTCAGTGAGAGTGAGTCTCAAGGGAAGTAAGGTCCAGGATTGTGAGAGTGAATCTATGAGGCAGCATCACCCAAGTCATTGAGAGTCAATCTGAGAGTGTACAACACTGGAGTTGGTGAGGGTAGTAAGGTAAGTTCAGGGAAGGACTGGAACATGCAACTGAGAAAAAAAAATAATTATGACTTTCTTGTGGGCGGCACGGTGGCACAGTGGTTAGCACTGCTGCCTCACAGTGCCAGAGACCCGGGTTTAATTCCCGACTCAGGCGACTGACTGTGTGGAGTTTGCACATTCTCCCTGTGTCTGCGTGGGTTTCCTCCGGGTGCTCCGGTTTCCTCCCACAGTCACAAAGATGTGCGGGTCAGGTGAATTGGCCATGCTAAATTGCCCGTAGTGTTAGGTTAAAGGGGTAAATGTAGGGGTTGCGCTTCGGCGGGTCGGTGTGGACTTGTTGGACCGAAGGGCCTGTTTCCACACTGTAAGTAATCTAATCTAATCTAATCTGAGCAGATTGATAAAAGCCAAAGGCTATTTTATTAATCCTATTGCATTGTTCTCTGTTCGCTGTTCAAACAAGCTGGGAATATATGTTTAAGATTAGAGGTACAACAGCTTCAGGTCGATTTAACCATTTTAGCATCATGATCTTTTTCGGAGGCAGTTTACAGATTTTATAAATTAAGCCTCTCAACCTTCAGTTGTTTCTTAGATTTTTACGGGTCCCATGCATTGTTGGTCAGTGATTTAGAGGTTAGTTAGAGTCAGTTGAGAATTGTCATACACCCATCCTGTTCGGAGGGTGTCCCAATCTGAGGTCACGCTCTGACATTGGGTAGATTCTGCCTGTGCTGTAATGGAATTTGAGACATCAAGAACTAGACAGTGCACCACACTTGGGTCCACAAATTATCTCATGGAATTTCCCAGCTTTTTCACACTGGAAAAGATTGGCTTCTTGTTCAGGATGAAAATCGGTGTCCAAATTGATGCTGGACACCTCCATGTCCCTTACCAGTTACAGCAGATTTTCTTTGCAGTCCTGCCAATACACCAGTCCTGTCCACCTACATGTCCATTAGCCTTCCTTGTCTCCTTTTAATATCATTTGTTGGGATGTAGGCATTACTGATTGGCCATGTTTGATACCCCTTAAAAGCAATGGCTTGCTCTGCCATTTCGAAGATGAGGTAAGAGTTAACCATATTGCTGTGACACAATCAGATATAGGTCAGATAGGTTAAGGATGGCTGATTTCCTTCCCCAACCTACTTTAGTGAATCAGATGAATTTTTTCAACAACTGCCAATAATTATGTAGACACCATTACTGAGGTTAACTTTGCATTTCAGATTTCAATCAAATTCAAATTCAATGAGTTACTGTGCTGGGATTTGAATTTCTGTCCCAGTGCATTAGATTAGGCCTCTGGATTTCAGGTCCACTGGACATTACCATTATGTATATGCAGCGACATGCAGTGGTGACAGCCGAGGAGCAGGAACCAGCTGGTTCAAACATTAGTTTCCTTCCTTTTTCAGTGGCAAGGTGCTGTGAATCAGATTATAAGGGGCCTTCATATTAAAAGAAAACTGTGAACATTAATATGATTGTTAAAGACTGCATCAACAAGCCTGAAAGCTTTGAGGTGCCTGTGCAAACACCCACTAATTGCATGCATACAATGCATGACCACTCACTGGAGCTGCAATCCTCCATGAAGCACCCGTCATAACCTCAAGGGCCTCTAGACCAGACTTGTGGAAGTGGTATGATTGCTAGACTACTAATAACCAGACCCACATAAAATTCTGGGGGCCAGGGTTCAAAACCCAACATGCTGATATTTGAATTCAATAAAAAGATCTGGAATTAGGAATCTAATGATGATCATGAAACTACTGTAGATTATCAAAAAAATCCATCTGGTTTACTATTCCCTGTTAGGGGAGGAAATTGCTATCTTTACCCAGTCTGGTCTACATGTGACTCCAAATCCATAGCAATGTGGTTGACTCTTAACTGCCCTCTGGACAATCTGAATAGGCAATAAAGGGTGGCCTAGCCAGTGATGGCCACATTCTGTGAATGAATTAATAAAATGATCTGCAAGTTGTGCCTGTGGTTTTCAAGTTATTGGTATAAAGGTCTAATTTTCAACAGTTAGCTTGCAGCTCTCTAGCACCTCTGGGCTTTAAAAGGCTCATGATCCAGCTGAAAGCAGCCAGCACTCAGAATATCATAAGCATTGTGACTGCACCCACACAGATCAGATAGTAAAGGACTGTCTGGCCACAATGATATGGTGAGGTGTGAAGAGGTGAAGGACTGAATGTTATGTGGGCCGTCATTGGGGAAACCATGCTGTCTGGGCCCACCTCATTGTGAGAGTCTCCAAGTGGCAGTAAAATGTCACCCAATTAAATCGGTAAGTGGGGAAAGGGATGGTGGGAGTGAAGAAAGGGGAGAGGACTGATGTGTGATTCCCTGATGCTGGTGATGCCTCCGCACCCCACTGTCTAACTCCATTTTATTTTAACCTTTTCTCCTCCACTTACCTTTCCTCACTTTTCCATCACAAATTCACCTGCACCTCCACACACATCATTTACTGCATCCGTTGCACCCGATGTGGCCTCCTCTACATTGGGGAGACAGGCCGCCTACTTGCGGAATGTTTCAGAGAACACCTTTAGGATCCCCGCACCAACCAACCCAACCGCCCCATGGCTGAACACTTTAACTGCCCCTCCTACTCCGCCAAGGATATGCAGGTCCTTGGCCTCCTCCATCGCCAGACCATGGCAACGCGACACCTGGAGGAAGAGCGTCTCATCTCCTGCCTAGGAACCCTCCAACCATAAGGGATGAATGCAGATTTCTCCAGCTTCCTCATTTCCCCTCCCCCCACCTTATCTCAGTCCCAACCCTTGGACTCAGCACCGCCTTCTTGACCTGCAATCTTCTTCCAGACCTCTCCGCCCCCACTCCCTCTCCGGCCTATCACCCTCACCTTAACCTCCTTCCACCTATCGCATTCCCAACGTCCCTCCCCCAAGTCCCTCCTCCCTACCTTTTATCTTAGCTTGCTTGGCACACCCTCCTCATTCCTGAAGAAGGGCTTATGCCCGAAACGTCGATTCTCCTGCTCCTTTGATGCTGCTTGACCTACTGCACTTTTCCAGCAACACATTTTTCAGCTGACTTTTGTGGTTACAGCATTGCCCCTGTTGGGCAGTGGTTGTAAACTTTTTTCTGAATTAGAAACGTGGGTGTCTAGCTGTGGAGAAAAAAGAAAGAAAAAGTAACAGGGTTGATCCGGTGGTGGTAAAGACAACATTCAGAGGGATTAGTAAAAAAGACACCAGTCTGACAGAGCCTGGCTGATATTTCTTGCTCTTGACATATTCAGGCTATTTAAAGAGCATCGTGTCCAAGTGCTTTGTTACTTTCCCAATCTGTCCAGGCATCTGAAACCCTGCCTCCACATGCTTGTACAGGCTCAATCATTTAGAGGCTAATTTGAATCTCATCATAGTTTTGTTCACCCAATGTTGGTGTTAGTTACAAAGTGTTTGTGAAGAGTGGTCGAGAGGGTAATCTTGGCTATAAACCTTCACTGTCCTCTGAATAATCAGTGTCCAAAAGGTTGTCTTCAAATTGGGTAATTGTGACTGCTGCATTCATGTATATGCATGGTCACTGATGATTGAGTCGGATCTTATTTCGTAACTGTCATAGTATTGTTTGCAGCTTTGGGGACTTCAAAGATTTTGCACAAATACAGGTCTGTCTTGCAGTATGGCAAAAATCAGCAAGATACTTTCTCTACTCATATTGATAGGTGTTGCCAAGCCCACCAATAAACCAGTTCTCCCGACACCCTCCTGGACAGCTCTGTACAAATGCTAACATGTGTGGAGCAGGAGCTAGCTGTACATCCTTTCAATTACTTGCCCTCTCCTCCAACGACACCTCCACAGTTTTTTCTCCAACTCAGAACTTAGACTATGACAATTGCGTTCACTTAAGGGCTCAGTTCCTGAAGCATCTCATCACTGATACAAACATAGTGAGTACACTGATACATGCACAGTGAGAAGATTGAAAAAAACATGGAAAAGTACTCTGAGCTGCTTCTTTTGAAGAGCAATTCAGTTAGCCCCACTCACAGCTCATTCCACAGAGACCTGCTTTTTTTCTCCTTCATGTATTCACTGTATTCCAAAAGGGAATTGGATATCCAATCACGTTTCATTTCATTTGCATCACAGTCCAATAATCCCACCCATGCATGAACAATCACGGTAGATATCTTTGGCTGGAACACAAGTTTTATAAGCTGTCCTCAATTCTCAGTGCCTCTATGACCCGATGACAGGAACCATATTGCTATTCATACAGTTCAAATTTCAACTATAAATTAACTTCATATTTGGAGGTCACTGCACAGAAATTAACCCTCAATCTTAATATAATTTATTTTGCACCTGTAATAAAGTCATACAACACAGAAACAGTCACTTGGGTCCAACTTGTCCATGCTGACCAGGTTTCCCAAAATAAACTAGTCCTACTTGTATGTGTTTGGCTCATATCACTCTCAATCTTTCCTTTTCTATAAGGTCACCCCACAACTTACTACACTCCAGTGAAAAACGTTCCAGCGTCTCCTTATAATTCAAAACTGGCAACATCCTGGTAAATCTTTTCTGAAAGTTCTCCAACTTAGTAATATTCTTCCTATAGCAGGGTGATTGGAACTGTACACAATACTCCAAAGGTGGCCTGACCAATGTCCTGTACAACCGCAATATGACGTCCCAACGCCTATACTTAATGGTCTGAGCAACGAAGATAGACATGCCAAATGCTTTCTTAACCACCCTGTTGAACTGTAATGCAAATTTCAAAGTATTTTGTACCTTTAGGTTTCTCTGTTCTATAACACTACCCAGGGTCCTACCATTAATTGTATAAGTCCTAGTCTTGTTTTACCAAAATGTAATACCTGGCATTTATCCAAATTAAACTCTATCATTCCTCAGCCCATTGGTCCAATTGATCAAAATCCTGTTGTACTCGAAGATAACCTTGTTCACTGCTGCCAGTACCAGCAATTTTGATGTCATTCACAAACTTATTAACCCTACTTCCTAAATTTTCATCTAACTCATTTATATAAGTGATGAATAATAATGGACATCGATCCCTGTGGCACACTACTAGGCACAGGGCTCCAGTTTGAAAAACAACCCTCTACCAAGATCCTCTGTCTTCTACCTTCAATCCAATTTTGTGTCTAATTGGCCAGCTTTCCCTGGATCTTGTGAGATTTAACCTTGCTTAAAAACTCACCAAACGGCACGGTGGCTCAGTGGTTAGCACTGCTGCCTCATAGCACTAGGGTCCCAGGTTTGATTCTAGCCTCGGGCGACTGTCTGTGTGGAGTTTGCACATTCTTCCCGTGTCTGCGTGGGTTTCCTCCGGATGCTCTGGTTTCCTCCCACAGTCCAAAGATGTGCAGGTCAGGTGAATTGGCCATGCTAAATTGCCCTTAGTGTTAGCTGTATTAGTCAGGGGGAAATGGGTCTGGGTGGGTTACTCTTCGGAGGGTCAGTGTGGACTAGTTGGGCCAAAGAGCCTGTTTCCACACTGTAGGGAATCTAATCTGGTGCCTTGTCAAATACTTTACTAAAGTCCATGTAGACAACATCTACTACACTGCCCTCATCTACTTTCTTGGTCACTTCTTCAAACATCTCACTCAAATTCATGAGACACGATTTCTCATGCACAAAGCCATGTTGACTATATCAAATGAGTCCTTGTCTCTCCAATGCCTATGAGACCATCTCTCAGAATCCCCTCTAACAATCTATCAACAGAGATGTTAGGCTTACCAGTCTGTAGTTCCCAGGCATTTCCCTGCAACCTTTCTTAAATAATGGCACAACATTAGCCACCCTCCTATTTTCAGGCACTTCACTTGTGGCTGTCAATAATTCAAATATCTCCGTTATCCTCCCAAATTTCCTCTCTATCGTCCCCAAAGTCCAGGGATACATTTCATCAGGTCCCAGGGATTTATCCACCTTAATGTGTTTTGAAATGTCTAGCATCTCCTCTTTTGGACTCTCATCATTATTTATTTCCCCAAGTTCCCTAGTATCCATGCCTTGCTCAACAGTAAATACTGGCATGAAATATTCATTTAGGATCTCACCCATCTCTTTTGGCTCCGCACACAGATAACCTTGTTGATCTTTAAGTTGCCCTATTCTCTCCCTGTTTTTTTTTACCTTTCATGTACTCATAGAATCCCCTTGGATTCTTCTTAATTTTATCTCTCAAGGCCATCTTGTGTCCTCTATTAACCCTCCTGATTTGTCTCTTAAGTGTACTCCAACACCCCCTATAGTGCTCAAGAAATTTACTTGATCCAACCTGCCTATACATGTCACATGCTTCCTTCTTTTTCTTGACTAGGGCCTTAATAACTCAGGTTAGCCAGGATTCCCCTACTCTTGCCAGCCTTATCTTCATTCTAACAGTAACATACTGTTACTGATCCATCATTAACACACTTTTGAAAGCCTCCCACTTCCAAAGGTCCCTGTGCCTGCCAACAGCTTCCCCCAAGCAACTTCAGAAGTTCCTGTCTAGGACTATCAAAATTGGCTTGCCCCAATTTAGAACTTCGATTCAAGGACCAGACCTATCATTTTCCATCTTATGAGTAATGGAATTATGGTCACAAGTCCCAAAGTACTGCTCCACTAACACCTCTGGCAATTGTCCTGCCTTATTTCCCAAGAGGAGGTCAAGTTTTGTCCCTTCTATAGTAGGGCCCTCTACATATTGCATGAGAAAGTTTTCCTGAACACACTTAACAAACTTCTCTCCATCCAAGCCCTTAACACCATAACATTGCCATTTGATGTTAGGGAACTTAAAATTCCCTTTCTATTACAATTCTATTATTTTTGCAACTATCTGCTATCACCTTACGTATTTACTCCTCAATCTACCACTGCCTTTTGAGGGGTCTATATGCTATCATAGTGATCTCCTCTTTTTTTATTTCTCAGTTGTACCCAAAAAGACTCAGTGGACGAACTCTCAAGAATTCTCTTTCAGTACTGTCATGGTGTTCTCCCTAATCAAAACTGCAACTCCCTCTCCTCTGTTGCATCCTCTTCTATCCTTCCTATAGGATCTGTACCTCAAAACCTTGAGCCAGTCCTGTTCCTCCCTCAGCCATTTTTCTGTAATAGCTATAATATCTCAATCCCATGTATCCATCAATCCCCTAAATTAATTTGTAACTGTCAGGCGTCTTACACTGAAATAAATGCAGTTTAACCCAGACTTCTCTTGCTTCCTGCCATGCTCTTTCTTGCCCTGTCCAGTAGTAGGATTACCAACACTGCCTTTACTATTTAACTGCTTTTATTAATTTGTGTAATGTCCTCAAACTTCTCTTTCATCTCCCTACTGATTTGGATCCCATCCCTTGCCAGACCAGTTTAAACCCTCCTGCGTGGTTCTAGCAAATCTCTCTGCCAGGATAATGGCTCCCCCTCCAGTTCAGGTGAACCCTTGTCCATCTTGTACAGGTCACCTTTACCCCTGAAGAGATCCCAATCATCCAAGAATCTAAATCCCTGCCTCCTGCAACAGCTATCAAGCCATGCATCACCTACCAAATTTTCCTACTCCTACTCTTGCTAACATGTGGTACTGGAAGTAGTCCAGAAATCACAACACTTGAGGTCCTGCATTTTAATCTTCTGCCTAACTCTCTATAATCACTCTTCAGAATCTCATCCCTTTTCCGACCTATGTTGTGAGTACCAATGTGAGCAATGACCTCTGGCTGCTTATCCTACTCCTTAAGAATTTCATGCAACCACTCAGAGATGTCCATCTATGACCATTACAGCAGGGATGTAACACACCATCTTGGAGTCTTGAATGTGGCCACAGAAATACCTGTCTGTTCCTGGCTAGTGAGTCCCCTACTACTAACGCTCGCTTGGATTTTGCCCATGCCTGGTCTACAGTAGAGACAGTCATGAAGTCACAGGTTTGGGTGCTTATGTTATACTTTCCTGAGAGTCTATCCACCCCAATAGTATTCAAAATATCATACCTGCTTCAGAGAGGGGGATAGTCACAGGAGATGCCTTCACTACCTGTCTGATGGTCACCTATCTGCGTGATTGAATCCGTGGTGTGACCACATCACTGTAACTAGTGTCTATCACACTCTTTGTCCCCTATATGTTCCTCAGTGCGTCAAATTATTGCTCCAACGAAACCATGTGGTCTACGAGGAGCTGCAGCTGTCACACTTCCTGCAGACTTAATCATCAGGGATACTAGACTGTTCCCTGATTTCCCACATCTGGCAGGAGCAAATCACTTCCTTAAATGCCATCTCTGACCCTTCACAGTAAGGCAAAGAACGGAATTTTACCTTTCTCTAACACGTTGCTGATTGCCCCCCTCATCAAAACTGGTATTTGTCAAAGCTGACACATAAACCTCCAGCAGCCCTTCTCAACATGGATACTACAAAAAAAAGTGGTATGTAGTGCAACATTTTTGCACTCTTTTCTCCTCCAGTTTTAGAAACTCATGCTTCTTGCTGTGATTTTATGTAGTTAAATGCAGTTCCAGAATTCTTCTTTATGACAGCAGGCAATATCCTTGAGTTGCAATGTTAAAACAGCACCACGTGCTGTTGCAGAGCGGAATATCCATGTTCACATTACGGCCCAGATCTGTGGTCCCTGGGTGGTTGATTGCATAAAGAAATATGACCTTACCTGTTTCATAAGCTGGGGTGAGAACATTCATTCTTACTGCAACATGATCCAATATTGAAAGCATCTGTGAGGCCCAACCAGGCTGATTCAGGGTTCTCTCAATAGCATCATGAACTCTCAAGGTCAGCTCTTTTGCACGTGAGTGTTTTAATTTGATTTTAACTACTTAAAAACAATTTGAGCACTGTATTTAAAACTTTTAAATATTTTTAATAACTTTTCAAAACAAGTTTTAGTTATTTTTAAGCATTTTTAATATTTACAATTTTTTAACAATTGTTATAATGCAATTCGAAACATATTTTAAAACTTGGCAAACTTTTAAAGTGCACTTATCCACCATGAAAATCCAATGCATGCACCTAGGACACATACTGGACAAATTAGCTTGATATTCAACAGGAGTTGCTAATTCGTAGTGGAACTTTGAACTTCAAATACTTTAATTACCATGGAAAAGAGTAAATGGTGTTATAATAAAATAACTTCAGAGTCCAATGCATGGATTTCTGTCCTACTCTGGAACTTCATTGCAGCATTTGAGTGATTTGGAACATGTTTGTTCTTCTTGAATTGAATTAAATTGAATTGTTGAAAAATGGTGTACTGAGAACAACCTAGCTCTCAATGCCGGCAAAACCAAAGGACACATTATTGACTTTCGGTGGGATCTTACTCATACGCCTCCCCCGTACACATTAACAGCACAGAGGCAAACTAGTGGAGAGTGTCAAGTTCCTGGGAGTGGTCATCATCAACACCCAGTTTTCTTGGACTCTTCATGTGGATGCACTAGTTACAAAGGCCCAACAACGTCTCTTCTTCCTCAGGCAGCTGAGAAAATCTGGCTTGACGGCAAATACCCTTGCCAACTTCTTTAGGTGTGCCTTTGAGAGCATTCTGTCTGGATGTATCACTACTATTTGGATGTCTGGCAACTGTAACATTCAAGATCGGAGACGGTTACAGAGAGTGGTGAACTTGGCCCAGACAATCTCAAAGGTCAACCTCCCATGCTGTGGTTCTGTTTGCCGTGCTGGAAGTTTTTGTTGCAAACATTTCGTCCCCTGTCTAGGTGACATCCTCAGTGTTTGGGAGCCTCCTGTGAAGCGCTTCTGTGGTGTTTCCTCCGGCATTTATAGTGGCCTGTCCCTGCCGCTTCCGGTTGTCAGTTTCAGCTGTCCGCTGTAGTGGCCGGTATATTGGGTCCAGGTCTATGTGTTTGTTGATGGAGTTTGTGGATGAGTGCCATGCTTCTAGGAATTCCCTGGCTGTTCTTTGTTTCGCTTGCCCTATAATGGTAGTGTTGTCCCAGTCAAATTCATGTTGCTTGTCGTCTGCGTGTGTGGCTACTAGTGATAGCTGGTCATGTCGTTTCGTGGCTAGTTGATGTTCATGGATGCGGATCGTTAGCTGTCTTCCTGTTTGTCCTATATAGTGTTTTGTGCAGTCCTTGCATGGGATTTTGTACACTACATTAGTTTTGCTCATGCTGGGTATCGGGTCCTTCGTTCTGGTGAGTTGTTGTCTGAGAGTGGCTGTTGGTTTGTGTGCTGTTATAAGTCCTAGTGATCGCAGTAGTCTGGCTGTCATTTAAAAAAACGGACAGATAACCAGGTTGGACCTACAAAGAATGAAACCTGAAAGCAACAACATCCCCAGATTCTATGGACTACCTAAAGTGCACAAACCAGACATCCCACTCAGACCCATAGTATCACTACCAGGGACACCATCACACAAACTGGCTAAAGAATTACAGCAGAAACTAAAACACCTGATCAGCGGATCCAGACACTCTATACAATCAACACAGGAATTCTTGGACATCATCAGAAATATACACATAGACAAGGAAGAAACCATGGTCTCATTCGACGTAACAGCACTGTTCACCTCTATTGACAAAGCCCTAGCCAGAGAAACAATAGCCAACCTGCTGAACAGACATAACAGACAACAGGATGTTGAACCCATCAACAAAGACGGCATACTTAAACTACTGGACTTGTGCCTCACAACACACTTCATATTCAACAACCAGATATACGAACAAATCAACGGAACACCCATGGGCTCACCGATCTTGGGACTCATAGCAGAAGCAGTAATGCAAAGGTTAGAACAAACACTCTTACCACAAATTCAACCCAAACTCTGGGTCAGATACGTTGATGACACCTTTGTAATCATTAAAAGCACGGAAATAGAGAAAACACACCGGATCATCAACTCCACACTCACAGGAATCCGATTCACAAGAGAGGAAGAAAAGGACAACCAACTCCCATTCTTAGACGTGAGGGTACAGAGAACACCAAATGGAGAATTCACCACTAAGGTACACAGGAAAGCCACACACACAGACCAAGTCCTGAACTATGAAAGCAACCACCCCAATACACACAAACGAAGTTGCATCAAGACACTATTCAAAAGGGCCACAACACACTGCAGCACACCAGAACTGCAAAAAGAGGAAGAGGAACAAGGTATTCGCCAAAAACGGATATCCTTGCAATTTCATCAACAGATGCCTAAGGGAAAGACAACAGAACGAGGACGTGCCGCAACCCAAAGGACTAGCCACACTACCATACATCAAGAACATCTCTGAAATGACAGCCAGACTACTGCGACCACTAGGATTTTTAACAGCACACAAACCAACAGCTACTCTCAGACAACAACTCACCAGAACGAAGGACCCGATACCCAGCATGAGCAAAACTAATGTAGTGTACAAAATTCCATGCAAGGACTGCACAAAACACTATATAGGACAAACGATCCGCATCCATGAACATCAACTAGCCACGAAACGACACGACCAGCTATCCCTAGTAGCCACACATGCAGACGACAAGCAATATGAATTTGACTGGGACAACACTACCATTATAGGGCAAGCAAAACAAAGAACAGCCAGGGAATTCCTAGAAGCTTGGCACTCATCCACAAACTCCATCAACAAACACATAGACCTGGACCCAATATACCGGCCACTACAGCGGACAGCTGAAACTGACAACCGGAAGCGGCAGGGACAGGCCACTATAAATGCCGGAGGAAACACCACAGAAGCGCTTCACAGGAGGCTCCCAAGCACTGAGGATGTCACCTAGACAGGGGACAAAACGTTTGCAACAAAAACTTCCAGCTCGGCGAACAGAACCACAGCAACGAGCACCCGAGTTACAAATCTTCCCACAAACTTTGTCAACCTCCCATCTTGAGAATCCATTTACCAGGCCCACAGTCAAGGAAAGGTCACCAGCATTCTCAAAGATCCATCCCACTGTGGTAATGCTTTTCTACAATCTCCACCATTGGGGAGAAGGTACAAAAGCCTGAACACATGCACCAGCTGAACACATGCACCAGTTTCTACCCTATCATTGTTAGAATACTGAATGGACTCATGAACTCTTAGCATTCGCCTGTACCTGTATTTTTGTTTTGCTGCTGCTTACCTACTATTTACATATCTGTGGTATTTAACTCTGTGATCTACCTGTATTGCTCGCCAGATAAAACTTTTCACAGTGCCTCAGTAAATAAATGACAATAAATTCGATTTAATTCAATTCAACACAATGAAAGAAGCATCTTTGTTTATCATCTCTGCTACTATAATTTTGCATCTAATTTCTTTGTAATCATGAACTGTTGTAACTTTCAACATGCACTACTTCTAACATTGTTTTGCCCATGTGTTATAAGCTCAGATGTGCACTCTTCCAGGAAGCAACATCAAAAGCAAGACTATATGTTTTTTTTTACCCCATTAGGGATTCTGTTGATTATATTCAATGATCTAGAACATAGAATGTAACAAATGGGAACAAGGGTAGGCCAATTAACTCCCTTGACTTGGTTCTGCTGGTGAATTGGACCCTAGCTGATCTGATCTCTGCCTCAGCTCTACTTTTCTTCCTGTCCACCATAACCTTAGTCCTTCTAAGCTTTGAATTTATTGAATGCACCATCATACACCTTGAGTATGATACTCAATCAGTCAAGAGTGTGTTGCTGGAAAAGCACAGCAGGTCAGGCAGCATCCTAGGAGCAGGAAAATCGATGTTTCAGGCAAAAGCCCTTCATCAGCGATAACTGTTAATCTGCTCTGAAAGGAACATACACAACATGTGGTGAAAAGGAAAACGCAAGTGAGTCATCCTGAAGGGACTTTCTCTTTGTCCACTCCAAGAAACAATACTGGGAGATGATGGACAGTCGCTGGGCGAATCAATGTTAACTCAGATTTTCCAGTCTCCAAATTGGTGGAGGCCAAGGTATGTGATCTAAAAAAAAATGATCTCACCAAAATCACGAAGCACTAACTCCTTTCAAATTGCACAGGAATGCCCCTGCTAACTGGTTAGAAACAGAGACCATGGACCATCTTACTTACTCACCTGTGTAGCTACCCAAGAAAAGTAGGTGGAAATTCCTGGTCTAACTCTGGGATAACTATACAGCTATCACCATGGCATCCCCAACCTCCTCCCTTCACTTGTCACCCACCCCCATGACCAACCCTCTCACACACCCCAAATCCCTAGGACTAATCAATCCCCCTTTTATCCCCTGATTACCGTACTCAGCTACTATGGCAATTCATACTATGGTGAAAATATAGAACGTGCTGCTTGGAGGTTGGTGGAGAAAGGTATTCTTGCAACATTTAAGAAACATGGATGAGCTCTTAAAATGTAAGGGCATAGGAGACTATGGCCCAAGTGCAGGTAAATGGGATCAGTGCAATTTGATCGAAGATTGCTGGGGCCCTGACAGAGATTTTTAATACTTCACTGGCCACATATGAAGAGCCAGATGATTGGAAGTAGCTAACATGATTCTTTTGTTCCTTAAGGGAAGTAGGGCAAAGCTAAATGAATACAGACCAGTTAGTCTGACATCAGTGGTAAGAAAGTTAATGGAAAATATTCGGAGGCACGGTGGCTCAGTTGTGGGGGGGTGGGGTGCGACACGGTGGCTTAGTGGTTAGCATTGCTGCCTCAGAACGTCAGGGACCTGGGTTCAATTCCAACCTCCGGCGATTGTCTGTGTGGAGTTTGCACATTGTCCCCGTGTCTGCGTGAGTTTCTTCCAGGTACTCCTATTTCCTCCCACAATCCAAAGATGTGCAAGTGAGGTGAATTGGCCATGCTCAATTGCTCATAGTGTTCAGGGATGTGTAGGTGAGGTGCACTAGTCAGGGTTAAATATAGGGTAGGGGAATGGGTCTGGGTGACTTACCCTTCAGAGGGCTAGTGTGGACTTGTTGGGCCGAAGGGCCTGTTCCCACACTGTAGGGATTCTATGATCAACATTTGGAAAGGCAGTGATTGATTAGGGGTAGTCAGGACAAATTTGTTTGAGGGATATCCTGTTTGATTAATTTAATTGAGTGTTTTGAAAAGGTGACTAAATATGTTGATAAAGATGGTGCAAATTTTGTGGTTTACATGGACTTCAGTCAGGCCTTTGTCAAGGTCCCATGTGGAAGGGTGGTTCAGAAAATAAGAGCCCTTGGCATTCAAGGCAAGTTGGTAAACTGGATCCAAAATTGGTTTGCAAATAAGAGGCAAAGGGTCCTGGTGCAGGGTTGTTTTGTGGTTTGAAGCCTATGAGGAGTGATATACAGGGATCAGTGCTGGATCCTTGCTATTTGTTGTTTACATTACTAACTTAGATGTAAATATAGAAGGTATAACAAGTAAGCTTACAGATGATTTGAAAATTTGTGACAAAATCCCTCTCCCATTTCCTTAACCTTGTCATCACATGTGCTGCCAGCACAAATAATCCATTTTCAGCTACTAATGGTCCCCATGAACAGCTATGCATTCTCCCAGGCTGACCTTTATCCATTGCTTTGTCTGTTCAACTGTGTTTCTCTCACTCTCTGGGCTCCATCTCCATCCATTGTTTACTCCTTCCCCCTTCTCTATCCCCCTTCTTTAGCATATATACCAATGCCAGTTCTTGCTTTCTCTCCACAATGCTGCCAGACTTGCTGAGCTTTTCCAACAAATTGTTTTGTTTCTGATTTCCAGCATCTGCAGCCCTTCGTTTTTTTTAATTTGTATAGTTTGGTGTTTGTTGGTTGGCACAGACATGATGGGCCAGAAGGCCTGTTTCTATGCTGTATGACTTTATGGTTCTACCCACCTGCTGCTTCTTACCCATCTGCCTACTCGACAAAGCCCTATCCACTACCCGTTTGTCACGCACCTCATCTACCCTTACCCCCTTATATTTATTTACGTCACCCCATGACTCTAACCCGTCCTTTTGTCCTCCTATTTCACCCACTCTACAGCTTACTTCCCCTTGCTCTACCACTTACTACACACCTACACATTAATCATTCATTTTTATATTCATCCATTGACACATTGTGGGGTTTATTCCTGATTGTCTGACCTGATGAGTTGGATCGAAGGGTCTGTATCTGTGCTGTATATGTCTATAACTCTATGACTGTTATCTTACTATTGAACAAACTTACAACATGTACTGAGTGTGGTAACATAGTCCCTTTTGTGAGTTTTTAAAAAGTTATTTCAAGAAGAATGACAGGTTTGATGAGTCATAGAGTCATAGAGATGTATAGCATGGAAACAGACCCTTTGGTCCAATTCATCCATGCCGTCCAGATATCCCAACACAATCTAGCCCCACCTGCCAGCACTTGGCACATTTCCCTCCAAACCCTTCCTATTCATATACCCATTCAGATGCCTTTTAAATGATGCAATTGTACTAGCCTCCACCACCTTTTCTGGCAAGTGCACAGCAGTTCATGCAGCATCCAAGGAGCAGCAAAATCGACGTTTCGGGCAAAAGCCCTTCATCAGGAATAAAGGCAGAGAGCCTGAAGCGTGGAGAGATAAGCTAGAGGAGGGTGGGGGTGGGGAGAAAGTAGCATGGAGTACAATGGGTGAGTGGGGGAGGGGATGCAGGTGATAGGTCAGGGAGGACAGGGTGGAGTAGATAGGTGGAAAATGGGATAGGCAGGTAGGACAAGTCCGGACAAGTCATGGGGACAGTGCTGAGCTGGAAGTTTGGAACTAGGATGAGGTGGGGGAAGGGGAAATGAGGAAACTGTTGAAGTCCACATTGATGCCCGAGGCGGAAGATGAGGCGTTCTTCCTCCAGGCGTCTGGTGGTGAGGGAACGGCGGTGAAGGAGGCTGATGAAGGGCTTTTGCCTGAAACGTCGATTTCGCTGCTCCTTGGATGCTGCCTGAACTGCTGTGCTCTTCCAGCACCACTAATCCAGAATCTGGTTTCCAGCATCTGCGGTCATTGTTTTTACCTCACCTTTTCTGGCAGCTCATTCCATACACGTACCACCCTTTGTGTGAAAATGTTGCTCCTTAGGTCTCTTTTATATCCTTCCCCTTCCACCTGAAACCTATACCCTATAGTTCTGGACTCCCCCATCCCAGGGAGTTTAACCCTATCCATGTCTCTCATGATTTTGCAAACCTCTATAAGGTCACCCCCCAGCCTCCGACACTCCAGGGAAAACAGCCCTGGCCTATTCAACCTCTCCCTATAGCTCAAATCTTCCAACTCTGACAACATCCTTGTAAATCTTTTCTGAACCCTTTCAAGTTTCACAACATCTTTCCAATAGGAAGGAGACCAGAATTGCACGCAATATTCCAACAGTGGTCCGTAAGTCCTGCTAAGATTTGCTTTCCCAAAATGCAGCACCTCACATTTATCTAAATTAAACTCCATCTGCCATTTCTCAGCCCATTGGCCCATCTGATCAAGGTCCCATTGTAATCTGAGGTAACATTCTTCACTGTTCACCACACCTCCAATTTTAGTATCAACTGCAAACTTACTAACTATACCGCTTATCTCACATCCAAAGCATTTATGTAAATGATGAAAAGTAGTGAACCCAGCACCGATCCTTGTGGCACTCCACTGGTCACAGGCCTCCAGTCTGAAAAACAGCCCTCCACCACCACCCTCTGTCTTCAACCTTTGAGCCAGTTCTGTATCCAAATGGCTAGTTCTTCCTGTATTCCATGAGATCTAACCTTGCTAAACAGTCTCCCATGGATAACCTTGTCAAACGCCTTACTGAAGTCCATATAGATCATATCAATCCTCTTTGTTACTTCTTCAAAAAACTCAATCAAGTTTGTGAGACATGATTTCCCATGCATAAAGCCATGTTGACTATCTCTAATCAGTCCTTGCCTTTCCAATTACATGAACACCCTGTCCCTCAGGATTCCCTCCAACAACTTGCCCACCACCGACATCAGGCTCACTGGTCTATAATTCCTTGGCTTGTCCTTACCACCTTTTGTAAACAGTGGCACCATGTTAGCCAACCTCCAGTCTTCTGGCACCTTACCTGTGACTATCGATGATACAAATATCTCAGTAAAAGACCAAGCAATCACTTTCCTAGCTTCCCAGAGTTCTAGGGTACACCTGATCAGGTCCTAGGGATTTATCCACTTTTATGCATTTCAAGACATCCAGCACTTCCTCCTCTGTATTATGGATATTTTTCAAGATGTCACCATCTATTTCCCTACAGTCTATATCTTCCGTCCCCTTTTCCACAGTAAATACTGATGCAAAATACTTGTTTAGTATCTCCCCCATCTCCTGCGGCTCCACACAAAGGCCGCCTTGCTGATCTTTGAGGGGCCCTATTCTCTCCCTAGTTACCCTTTTGTCCTTAATGTATTTGTAAAAACCTTTGGATTCTACTTAACTCTATTTGCCAAAGCGATCTCATGTCCCCTTTTTACCCTCCTGATTTCTCTCCTAAGTATACTCCTACTTCCTTTATACTCTTCTAAGAATTCACACGATCTATCCTGTCTATACCTGACACCAGTGATTCATTTCAAGGGTCATGTGATTTTTGCGCACTCCCAGGGACACTGGAATTGTCTTGAGCTTCCCTAAAATGGTTATGTTATCTCGGACATTTCCCCCAGGGTTTAAATGTCCTAATGCTTTGCAGTGTGCCAGTGAATGTGTAATGACGAGCATGGTCTAGCTGTTGCCTATAAAAGTGGGCGGCACGGTGGCACAGTGGTTAGCACTGCTGCTTCACAGCGCCGGAGACCCGGGTTCAATTCCCGCCTCAGGCGACTAACTGTGGGGAGTTTGCACGTTCTCCCCGTGTCTGTGTGGGTTTCCTCCGGGTGCTCCGGTTTCCTCCCACAGTCCAAAGATGTGCAGGTCAGGTGAATTGGCCATGCTAAATTGCCCGTAGTGTTAGGTAAGGGGTAATGTATGGGTGGGTTTCGCTTCGGCGGGTCGGTGTGGACTTGTTGGGCCGAAGGGCCTGTTTCCACACTGTAATGTAATGTAATGTAATGTAATGTAATGTAATGATGTGGTCTTCCCTTGATGTTCCAGTTCTATGAGGAAGCAGTTAGATTTCAGATACACTCTGCATTTCTGAGGAAGTCAGGATTGGAAGACACGGCCAGAAATATGGAATTTAATGGTGGTCTGAAAAGGTAGAACCTTATTGTGATTACTACTCCTCAATAACAGATACTGAGAGTACAGCCTTCACTTGGCCATCCTTTTCTATTTATATGTGTACATTATGTATTGTACCTGTAACCTGTCCGATGCACTCACCCAGTCTGTAGCTGAGCCCTGTGACAGTCTACCATCCCCCATTGGGGGATTATTATTTGTTTTCTCTTATCAACTTGCTACTGTGTTCTGGACATAAATCATAAAACACAGTTAGTTACTTTTACTTTCACATTTATTTATAGATGTTCAATTTTTTTACATTTAAGTCATTGAAATAATATGATCCTCAAAACATCAGTACACTAGGGAAATACTAAGCAGGGAAAGCTCCTCTAATTAATCCAGCCTGTCTATATATCTCTGTTGAATTCAGAAGTGCGGTATATATAACTTTTCTGATGGTCTCTCACATTAATGCTTGGAGACTTGAAGAAACAGATCAATTTCAGGGAAAGTAGCTCTTGTAATTATGTTCCCGAACTTCCCAAGCGATCAAAAATGTATCAGGACATCACTCTGATTCTAAGTCCATGTAATATGCATTAGTTACTTTTCCATTCTGACCTTGCAGACACCAACTGAACAGAGAGCAGTGGATCCTGGTTTCCAAAATTCGCTGGTCCAGATCTGGACCTTTATCTCCTTTCCAACACTCATTGTTGATTTGAGACCTGTGGGTATGTTTTCCAGATTCCCATGTCAGTGTCATTATATTTTTGACAAAAACTGTTCAAATTTAGTTTTTAAAGTGCCAGTCATAGCATCCTTTAATTCCCTGGGATTTAATCCCACTTTAATTTTGTGTATATGACCTTTGTGGTTATGCTTCTGGATCCATTTATCATCCAGGGGCCTGGTGACTTGATTTCAGTTCCCATAATGGCATTTTGCAAATTTGAATTCCGCTAATCAAACAGATATTGGGATAATGTTCTGTGTCAGTAATGTTCACCTTGGAGTTTAAAGATTGTTGCGAAAGCCCTCTGATTAATGAATCTCCTTTAGGGAAGGAAACATGCACTTTGATCCAATCTATTCTATGTGTGACTGGAGACCCACTCTAAGAGCTAAGGAATCCATACTATCATACAAAAACCTACTTGAGGAAGTGATAAAGAAATAATATTGCCTGAACCACTCAGCCTTCAACTGGGTATCAGATTTGGACACCATAAAAGTATGCACTATTTAATTGACCTTGAAAGTCCTCCTCTCAAATAGCAACCTGCCAAACCTGGGAGAGCAACAAACATCCTGACAGTCAGATTTATATACACTGAAAACAATGAATGCTGGGAATCACAGCAGGTCAGACAGCTGCTCTGATGAAGAGTCATCTAGACCCTAAACATTAGCTTGCTCTCTCTCCATGGATGCTGTCTGACCCAGTGTAACCTCCAACATCTGTTGCTTTCAGTACAGATTTCATCATCTGCAGTAATTTGTTCCTACAGATTTATTTACATATGGATCCTAGGAACAGGAGTAGGCCATTCAGTCCCTCAAGCCTGTTCTGCCATACAATGAGATCAAGGCTGATCTGCGGCCTAACTCCATTGACCTACTTTTGACCCATAACTTTCATTCAATACCTTTGCTTAACAAAAAAATCTCAGATTTACAATTAACCTATTGAAATTAAACTTATTAAAAATTGACCTAGCATCAACGACCATTTGTTGAGGAGAGCTCCGAACCTCTACCACCATCTGTGTGTAGAAGTGCTTCCTAACATCTCTCCAGAATTGTCTAGCCCTAATTTTCAGATTATACCCCCATGTTATGGTCCTGTAGGGTCAGCATAGTGTCACACAGTCAGGAGGAATGACCCCAGAAGATATTAACATTGATTTTGTACCTTGTGATAGGATTGAGAACCTAGATCATCAAAGAGGTTTTCTGAGCTGTAAACAGCAGAATATGATACTGTGCCATGACTTTGCGAGATTGTGTTCAAATAACGACCAAAATCGGTGAGTGGTGAAAAAAGCCTTCTTTATTCAGCAATGAGAAGTAGCACAATTTCAAGAGGGCAATAGAATCCTGAAATACAATTCGTTCACTACCCTTTTTGTACAAAGTTCTTACATATATTAAAATTCCATTATTATGGAGCTACATTGTTTTAACTATAGTACACAAAGGTTTGAGGGATTTCTGTCCTGGGAGACAGGAGTTGGGTTAAAACATGTGCTCAGTGCTAGCTGCTACTCCTGATAGGATTAAGCATGTCTGGCTTGTCTTAAAAGGTGTTGGTTCCTTTGTCTTTTAAGTTAGTAAATATTAGTAAAAAATACTAGGCCTATATGCTCGAAATAAGTTCGAATTTGTACCTGTACTTAATAAAAGAATAAAGGGTATTAAACTGATTAACGCAGCTGGTTTGTGAGATTTGTTTACTATTCGCCAAAGTGAGTTTCATTTATTCATGCAATTTCACATAAGTGTTGTTTTGACAGTTAGTTTCTTAAAGGGATAATGGTTCAGTTAAAGGTATTTAATAAGTACATAATAATTGGGGAAACTGTTTGGTGTTCTGTAATGTATTCACGTCTGAGAGATGGTTGCTAAGGGCTCATTAATATTATAATGTTTTGTGGATGCTGATGGGCATGGTATTGTTTATGATATTGACATCAATTCAGAGGTAGTTTTGATGTAGAAATAGGCCTGAGGTTGAAAGAGATGTATTAATTTTAGTCTATGTTGTAATAGTAAAATATATTACAAAACATTGTCTTTGTAAATGAATGAATGAAACCATGTTATCGTAAATAACAGGTTAGTAAAGAGTTATGAATGAATGAATAAATGAATGGAACCCGGTATTAATGAATATAGTGAGCTGATGAGTTAGTAAAGATAATCTAAAACACAATATCCAACAACTTCATGATCACACATATCTGGAAGCTGCATAATAATGGCATCACGTGGCACTTGACTTTTCACTAATGCTCAATGTGGGTTCTGAAAGGATGATTTGGGCTGAGGTCTTATGAAAGTTTTGCTTCAAACATGGACATAAAAAGCTGAACTCCAAAGGTGGTGAGAGTTGCTGCCCTTCATAGCAAGATAGCATTTGCTCAAATTTGGCATCAAGAAATTGGAGCAAAACTAGAGTAAGCGGGTATCAGGGAAAAGATCTCCACTGGCTGGAGTGAGAGCAAGTATGCCCAGCTCCAAGACATTGTTCCAGCAACTCCTCAGGGCAGAAAGTGGGATGTTACTGATAATTGCAGTGTTCATTTCCAAGTTCAATTCCTTAGATATTGAAGCAGTCCATGCCTTCATCAGCAAGCCCAGGAACATATCCAGGCTCAGACTGATAACTGCATCTAACAGTTAAATCATGGAATATCTAGCCAATTACTATCTTTAACAAAAAAAACCTATCTCCTCCCCCTTGACATTCATCAGCATTATCTGACTTCACTAAATTCTCCCTCAAGAACTAGTAATAGCAACAAGTAAGAGACTAAGTATTCTGGAGTGACTGATTTCGCTTCAGACTGCACTGAGTCTGTTCAACAAGAGGGTACTTCAGAAATGCTCTCTAAACATGCCTGGATGAATGCAATTTCTACAACATGCAAGAAGCTTATCACTATTTGACACAAAGCAGTCATCTTGATTGGTATCATATCTACGCCTTCAAAGATTCACTCCACTCCCAGACCTGGTGCAACATGGCAGCAGTATAAACAATTGAGAAGATAACCTGCCACAGCATTTTACAGTTAAGGTTTTCTTGAAAGTATCTTGCAAACCTGCAAACACAATCAATAGAAGGAGAGGGGTTGCAGTTTCAGGACTACAATTATTTCCTGCTTTCCCTCAATGCAAAATGCCACTGAAATTGGAAATATATCTTAGTACCTTCATCAGGAATGGTTAAAAATCTATGAATATTCCTAGTAAACACCATATTCCAAAGGACAACTACAAGGCAGGTAATAATTGCAGACTTGCTCATAGCTCAATATTCCATGATGAAGAAGAGTCACTTGCTGCTGCAACATATGGCCTATCTCATTGTGGATTCTCCTGCCTGTTGTGTTCCCAACTATACTCAGTATGGTATAACATGAATCTTTTATTCAAGAACCAATTGGAAGCATTATGGGAAAAATTATCTAAATCACCTACAGACAGGGTGGAGTTGGGAATCTGCTTGATTCAATTCCGATATGGTGATTCAGTGGTTTGCATGGCTGCCTCACAGTGCCAGGAACCCAGGTTCTATTCCACCCATGGGTGACTGCCTGTGTGGAGTTTGTACATTGTCCCTGTGTCTATGTGGGCTTCCTCTGGGTGGCCCTGTTTTCCTCCCAAAGCCCAAAGATGTGCAGGTTAGGTGGAGTGGCCATGCTAAATTGCCTATGGTGTCCAGGGATGTGCAGGCTAGGTGGGTTAGCCATGGGAATTTCAAACTGTTAGGGTAGGGTGTGGATCTGATTGGGATGTTGCTTGAAGTGTCGATATGGGCTGAATAGTCTGCTTCCATGGAATGGATTTTGCACTGGCTGTTTAACTCAGCCATGACATTAACCACCTGACAGACATTTCCTGACCACTCAATCAAGTTGGCCAGATTGATGCACTGAATTTGTCAAATATTTCTCAGGAATCCTTCATGTCAGGTCATTGCTGAAACCTGCAGCAGCTGGACATCCATGCACCCTGTCTGAGTTTAGAATGATTGAACCATTGATGCCTGAGTCTGCAGCCACCACAAGAATGAAGACAAGAACAGGGCAGTTGTCTCATGGTACACAGCTGGAGGTTCTGCTGTGGGACCTGAGTGAAAGGATTGAGCTTATGTTTGCCAAGGACAGGAGGAAAAGGCAGCTTACGACAACGAGCAGCAAGAGTGTCCTCCCAGTGGAGAGAACAGAACTGAAGAGAGAGGTTGACAGCCTGGGACAGGCTGAATAGTGACAGACTCACTTGTCCACTGGGAAGGAGGTCTTGCACTCGGAGGCTGCAGATGTCAGCACCGAACAGCCATAGAAGACTGAGCCTCCTGACATAGTGGGAATCAGAAATGTTGAGATAGCTGACCCTCTGCATGGAGGCCCTGTTTTGGAGATCTTGCCTCTGGCCAGCCGGATTTCATCAGCTCTGCACTGTAGAGTCCCACGTGGCTGAGGAAGAGTCAGTTAATGCTGCTGCTAGACTTGTTCCTACTGCTGTTGGTGCTGCTGGCCTTGTCGCTGCTTCTCTTGTTCCTCGTCAGAAGTACAATGTGGAGCTGCAGAAGCTGTTTCATGCTGTGGTGAAAGCTGACAGCAAGGAAGGCCATATCCCAATGAGTGAAGTGCAAGTCAGGGGAACAGAAGTTGGAGAACTGGGATTAAGCCATCAGGCAATGGAAGGTCACTTGAAGAAGAAGGAAACTTCAGCAGTGTAATACTACATTGTGAGGCTTATTCATTGGACGTATTGGCAAAACTGACCTCAGGAAATTCTCCAAATCATTACCTTACTTTCAAACCAAATTCTGCAAATATTCGTAATCTGATAGGGATTACGTGTTTCCCAACCATACTGTATTTTGATCACTTTTAGGGTTTAGCACAATTTAGGGCACCCATCATTGACACATACATATATTCTACAATGAGAACATACGTAAAGCAACCACACCCCCAAGGCCCAGGAAACACACGTGACACCAAAACATTGTTTTGCTTGGAAAATATACAGACGTTTGCAAAGGATCACCTAATACAGGATTGGGACTCCACATTCAGAATCAATGATGCACTGAACTAAAGATTTATTGCTGTGGTGATAAATGGTGAAGACGTTTTAGAATGAAGAATAAAATGAACAGAACTAACATACTGAAGTGAACATAATCTATGAATAACAGGTTACTAATGATATCTACTGGAGATATGAGGATAAAATTACATTGCCATTGATGTTAAATGCATAACATGTTACTTACCTCATGATAACCTAATAACTATTCCAACTCTACCACATGACCAGAATCATGTACTTGCAAGTTACAGCTCCAATATAAGAAAACAATTGGCTCATCATTAGCTAAGTAGACCATCGTACTGTTACTTAATATGTTAGTCAAGCAGGACCAGCCATCATAAACAGGAACAAAGGTTGGTCATGTGTTAGGGAAAATTAAAATCATTCCTGAAGAAGGGCTCATGCCCGAAACGTCGATTCGCCTGCTCCTTGGATGCTGCATGACCTGCTGTGCTTTTCCAGCAACACATTTTCAGCAAAATTAAAATCATGTAGATTCTATGTCAAGGGACAAGGTTTTCTCCAGTGTGCCCTGACTTTAGACTGGCAACATTCAACATGAGGGAATTCTGAGAAGCACGGTTTGCAAGTCCAGTAAATTATCAACTAGAAGAATGTTGCTGCTGAAATGAATGCTAGTACTGGAGTACCTCACTGTGGATCATCCACTGGTCTGGATGGATTACAGAACCACTGATTCTGCTGACTGTAGAGTTCCTCACTCTGACCCGGCATGACAGCAGGAATCTCATTCCATGATTCAAGCACCAATGGGAAGCATTCCTGTGGCTCTTTACCTCAGTCTCAAGTATTCGGCCAATCTCATTCATGCCAACCAGGTTTCCTCAATTGTACTAATACCTGTTCGCCGAGCTGGAAGTTTTTGTTGCAAACGTTTCGTCCCCTGGCTAGGTGACATCATCAGTGCTTGGGGCCTCCTGCGAAGCGCTTCTTTGATGTTTCCTCCGGTGTTTATAGTGGTCTGTCCCTGCCGCTTCCGGTTGTCAGTTTCAGCTGTCCGCTGTAGTGGTTGGTATATTGGGTCCAGGTCGATGTGTTTGTTGATGGAGTTTGTGGATGAATGCCTTGCCTCTAGGAATTCCCTGGCTGTTCTCTGTCTGGCTTGCCCTATGATAGTAGTGTTGTCCCAGTCGAATTCATGTTGCTTGTTGTCTGCGTGTGTGGCTACTAAGGATAGCTGGTCGTGTCGTTTCGTGGCTAGTTGATGTTCATGTATGCGGATTGTTAGCTGTCTTCCTGTTTGTCCTATATAGTGTTTAGTGCAGTCCTTGCATGGTATTTTGTACACTACATTCGTCTTGCTCATGTTGGGTATCGGGTCCTTCGTTCTGGTGAGTTGTTGTCTGAGCGTGGCTGTTGGTTTGTGTGCCGTTATGAGTCATAGGGGTCGCAGTAGTCTGGCAGTCAGTTCCGAGATGCTCCTGATGTCCCGATACCTAACATGAGCAAGACGAATGTAGTGTACAAAATACCATGCAAGGACTGCACTAAACACTATATAGGACAAACAGGAAGACAGCTAACAATCCGCATACATGAACATCAACTAGCCACGAAACGACACGACCAGCTATCCTTAGTAGCCACACACGCAGACAACAAGCAACATGAATTCGACTGGGACAACACTACTATCATAGGGCAAGCCAGACAGAGAACAGCCAGGGAATTCCTAGAGGCATGGCATTCATCCACAAACTCCATCAACAAACACATCGACCTGGACCCAATATACCAACCACTACAGCGGACAGCTGAAACTGACAACCGGAAGCTGCAGGGACAGACCACTATAAACACCGGAGGAAACATCAAAGAAGCGCTTCGCAGGAGGCCCCAAGCACTGATGATGTCGCCTAGCCAGGGGACGAAACGTTTGCAACAAAAACTTCCAGCTCGGCGAACAGAACCACAACAACGAGCACCCGAGCTACAAATCTTCGCACAAACTTTGTACTAATACCAGTTGCCTACATTTGGCCCATATCCATCCGACTCTTTCATATTTGTACCTGGCCAAACGCCATGCTAATATTATAATTGCACCTGCCTCTACCTCTGACAGCTGATTCCATAAATGAACCACCCTCTGCATTAAAAAGATCTCTTTTAAATCTTTCCCCTCTCACTTTAAACCCATGCTCTCTAGTTATGGATTCCCCTACCCTGGGGAGAATGACCTTGGCTTTTCATCTAATTACGCTCCTTGTGATTTTATAAACATCTGTAAGGTCACACACAGCCTCCAATGCTCCAGGGTCAAAAGGCCAAGTCTATCCAGTCTCTCCTTATAACTCAAACCTTCTAGTCTCGGTAACAACTTCGTCAATCCCTTTCTTGTACTTTTTCTAGTTGAATAACATCCTTGCTATAGCAGGGTGACCAGAAATGTACACAGTACTCCAATGTACACAGTGTTTGCCACCACTTCCACTCCCACCAACGCCACTCACCTGCATTCGGCTGACATGCCCTCCACAGATCCCACTGTCACCATCCCCGGCCCCCAGGATCCTGAGGGGAACATCACCCTGCTCATAACTCCACCCCCATTCCACCACCACCACAACCACTCCAGTTACAGGCTCCGCCCCTACACCCAGCTCGACACCCACACCAGATCCCAGATCCCAGCTCTGCCAAGTGTTCACCATCCCTCCAGACCTCCCCCTCACTGAGGACGAATGATCAGTCCTCAGCAAAGGACTCACCTTCATCCCCCTCCACCCCCGCATCAATTAATTTAATACACGCACTGATGTCGAACACGTCTTCCACCGCCTCCCCCTCTGAGCTTACTTTCACAATCAGGACTCCTGCCCACCTTCCGAGGACCCCTTTGCCCGCCTCCAACACACTGCATCCACCTGGACACCATGCGCTGGCCTATTACCTGCCCTCGACCTCTTCATTTCCAATTGCCGCTGGGACATTAACCGCCTCAACCTGTCTAGCCCCTCCCCCACTCCAACCTCTCATCCTCACAATGCGCTGCCCTCCACTCCTGCTGCTCCAATCCTGACCTCACCATCAAGCCAGCAGGTAAAGGGTGGGTGCAGTGGTAGTCTGGCGCACTGACCTCTATACCTCTGAAGCCGACGCCAACTAGAGGACACCTCCTCCTACCGCCCCCTTGACCATGACCCCAACCCCCCATCATCAAACCATGATCTCCCAGACCATACAGAACCTCATCACCTCAGGAGATCTCCCACCTACAGCTTCCACCTCATAGTCTGGGAACCCCGCACTGCCCGGTTCTGCTTCCTTGCCAAGATCCACAAACCTGACCACCCTGGCCAACCCATTGTCTCAGCATGCTCCTGCCCCACTGATCTCATCTCGACCTACCTTGTAACACTGTCCTATCCCCCCAGTCCAGGAATTCCCCACATACTTTCGAGACACCACCCATGCCCTCCACCACCTCCAAGACTTCCATTTCCCTGGCCCCCAATGCCTCATCTTCACAATGGAAATCCAATCCCTCTACACCTCCATCCGCCATGACCAGGGCTTCCAATTCCTCTATTTCTTCCTCTCCTGACGTCCCCAACAGTACCCTTCCACCGACATTCTCATTTGTTTGGCCGAACTGGTCCTCACCCTTAACAATTTCTCCTTTGAATCCTCCCACTTCCTCCAGACCAAAGAGGTAGCCATGGGCACCCGTATGTGCCCCAACTATCCCTGTCTCTTTGTTGGCTACGTAGAACAGGCCATCTTCCATAATTACACCGCACCACTGCCCACCTCTTCCTCTGCTACATTGATGACTGCATTGGCGCCACTTTGTGCTCCCACGAGGAGGTTGAGCAATTCATCAACTTCACCAGCATATTGCATCCTGACCTTAAATTTACCTGGACCATCTCTGACACCTCCCTCCCCTTCCTGGACCTCTCCATCTCCATTAATGACGACCGAATTGACACCGACATTTTTTACAAACCCACAGACTCCCACAGCTACCTGGATTACACCTCTTCCCACCCTACCTCCTGCAAAAATGCCATCCCGTATTCCGAATTCCTCCGCCTCCGCTGTATATGCTCCCAGGAGGACCAGTTCCACCACAGAACACACCAGATGGCCTCCTTCTTTAGAGACCACAATTTCCCTTCCCACGTGGTTAAAGGTGTCCTCCAACACATCTCGTCCACATTCCGCACCTCCACCCTCAGACCCCACCCCTCCAACCGTAACAAGGACAGAACCCCCCTGGTGCTCACCTTCCACCCTACCAACCTTCGCATACACCAAATCATTCGCCAAAATTTCCGCCACCTCCAAACGGATCCCACCACCAGGGATATATTTTCCCTCCCCATCCCTTTCCGCTTTCCGCAAAGACCGTTCCCTCCGTGGCTACTTGGTCAGGTCCACACCCCCCCAACAACCCACCCTCCCGTCCTGGCACCTTCCCCTGCCACCGCAGGAATTGCAAAACCTGCACCCACACCTCCTCCCTCACCTCCATCCAAGGCCCAAAAGGAGCCTTCCACATCCATCAAAGTTCTACCTGCACATCCACCAATATCATTTATTGTATCCGTTGCTCCCGATGCGATCCCCTCTACATTGGGGAGACTGGATGCCACCCAGCAGAGCACTTTAAGGAACATCTCTGGGACACCCGCACCAATCAACCACACCGCCCTGTGGCCCAACATTTTAACTCCCCCTCCCACTCTGCCGAGGATATGGAGGTCCTGGGCCTCCTTCACCGCTGCTCCCTCATCACCTGACGCCTGGAGGAAGAACGCCTCATCTTCTGCCTCAAAACACTTCAACTCCAGGGCATCAATGTGGACTTCTCCAGTTTCCTCATTTCCCCTCCCTCCACCTCACCCCAGCTCCAAACGTCCAGCTCAGCACTGCCCTCATGACCTGTCCTACCTGCCTATCTTCCTTTCCACCTAGACACTCTACCCTCCTCTCTGACCTATCACCTTCATCCCCACCCCCATCCACCCATTGTACTCTTTGCTATTCTCCCCCACTCTCCTCCCCGATCTATCACCTTCATCCCCACCCCCATTCACTATTGTACTCTATGCTACTTTCTCCCCATCCCCACCCTCCTCTCTTTTATCTCTCCACCCTTCAGGCACTCTGCCTGTATTCCTGATGAAGGGCTTTTGCCCGAAATGTCAATTTTCCTGCTCCTTGGATGCTGCCTGAACTGCTGTGCTTTTCCAGCACCACTCTATCCCATATCCCTGAAAATATTCCCTATCCATGTACCTGTTTACTCCATATACTCCTATACCATTTTCTCTGGCAGCTCATTTCATATATGCACCAACCTCTGTGTTAAAAAAAGATTCCCTCAGATTCATTTCCAATCTTTACCCTCTCATGTTAAACTTATATCCTCTTGTTAAGGACTGTCCTACTCTGGGGAAAAGGCATTGGCTTTACACCTTATCCATGCCCCTCAGGATATTATAAACGGCCATAAGATCCCCGTCAGCCTCCAATGCTCCATGACAAAAAGTCCCTGTCTAACTAGCCACTCATTAGACAATAGCCAATAGACAATAGGTGCAGGAGTAGGCCATTCAGCCCTTCGAGCTTGCACCGCCATTCAATATGATCATGGCTGATCATTCCTAATCAGTATCCTTTTCCTGCCTTATCTCCATAACCCTTGATTCCACTATCTTTGAGAGCTCTATCCAACTCTTTCTTAAATGAATCCAGAGACTGGGCCTCCACTGCCCTCTGGGGCAGAGCATTCCACACAGCCACCACTCTCTGGGTGAAGAAGTTTCTCCTCACCTCTGTCCTAAATGGTCTACCCCGTATTTTTATGCTGTGTCCTCTAGTTCGGCACTCACCCATCAGCGGAAACATGTTTCCTGCTGCCAGAGTGTCCAATCCTTTCATAATCTTATATGTCTCAATCAGATCCCCTCTCAGTCTTCTAAACTCAAGGGTATACAAGCCCAGTCGCTTCAGTCTTTCAGTGTAAGGTAATCCTGCTATCCCAGGAATTGACCTCGTGAACCTTCGCTGCACTCCCTCAATAGCCAGAATGTCTTTCCTCAAATTTGGAGACCAGAACTGCACACAGTACTCCAGGTGTGGTCTCACCAGGGCCCTGTAGAGCTGCAGAAACACCTCTTTGCTTCTATACTCAATTCCTCTTGTTATGAAGGCCAGCATGCTATTAGCCTTCTTCACTACCTGCTGTACCTGCATGCTTGCTTTCATTGACTGGTGTACAAGAACACCCAGATCTCTCTGTACTGCCCCTTTACCTAAATTGATTCCATTGAGGTAGTAATCTGCCTTCCTGTTCTTGCCACCAAAGTGGATAGCCATACATTTATCACATTAAACTGTATCTGCCATGCATCTGCCCACTCACCTAACTTGTCCAGGTCACCCTGTAATCTCCTAACATCCTCATCACATTTCACCCTGCCACCCAGCTTTGTATCATCAGCAAATTTGCTAATGTTATTGCTGATACCATCTTCTATATCATTAACATATATTGTAAGAAGCTGCGGTCCCAGCACGGATCCCTGCGGTACCCCACTGGTCACTGCCTACCATTCTGAAATGGAGCCGTTTATCACTACCCTTTGTTTCCTATCAGCCAACCAATTTTCAATCCAATCTAGTACTTTGCCCCCAATACCATGCGCCCTAATTTTACTCACTAACCTCCTTTGTGGGAGGTTATCACTCCTTATCACTCAAACTTTCCAGACTCAGTAACATCCTTGTAAATCCTTTTTTAGAACATTTCTTCCTTAATAACATCCTTGCCATAGCAGGGCAATCAGAATTTGTGCAGGACGCCAAATGTGGCCTTATCAATGTCTTGCAAAATGACCTCCCAAATCCTGTAACCAATGTTCTGAACAATGAAGGGAAGTGTGCCAAATTCCTTCATCACCACCCCCTCTTTTGAGGAAATATGCACCTGCACCCTTAGGTCTCTCTAATGATTCCTGAATGATTCCTGAAGAAGGGCTTATGCCCAAAACGTCGATTCTCCTGTTCCTTGGATCCTGCCTGACCTGCTGCGCTTTTCCAGCAACACATTTTCTGCTCTGATCTCCAGCATCTGCAGTCTACACTTTCTCCCCTAACATTAATTGTCCTGCCTTGATTTGTCTTATCAAAATGCAAAGCCTCATATTTACCTGAATTGAAATCCATCTGCCATTTCTTAGCAGATTGGCCCAGTTGATCAAGATCCTATTGTACTGTTAGATAACCATCTTTACTCTCCACTATACCACTGATTTTGATGTCATCCACGACATCAACATGTCTCCTGTACTCTTATCCAAATCCTTTATATGCATGATGAACAACAGTGAACCCACAGGCACAACACTGGTCACAGGCCAACAGATGGAAAAACAACCCTCTACCACCATCATACTGTCAGGCCAAATTTGTATCTAATTGGCTAGCTTTCCCAGGATCCCATGTCATTTGAACTTACCATTCATCATACCATTTTCCTCTGTTTGACAATACTCTTCGATGCTGACCATTAACTCTGTAACTCCTCGCCTTGTTTGCCTTACCAAAATTCAAAACTCTGTAACTTATCTGAATTAAATTCCATTTGCCATTCCATGTCACAATGGAGCAGTTGATCAAAATCCTGTGTACCCTTAGATAGCCTTCTTCTCTGTCCTATATACAAACAATTTTTGTGTCATCTACAAACTTAATAATCATGCCTCCAATATTCTCATCCAAATCCTTTATATAAATGATGAAATAAGTAGTCCCAGCACCGATCCTTGTGACATTCCGCTAATCACAGGCCTCCAATCTGAAAAATAGTCCTTCACTACTTCCCTTCATCTCCTACAGTCAAGTCAATTGTGTATCCATTTGTCCTGAACTCCCAGGATGCCATGTCATCTAATTTTACTAATCAGTACTTACCTTTTCAGAGTCCTTGCTAAAGTCCACAAAGACAATGTCTACTTCTCTGCCTTCACCTTCCTTCATTAGTCGCTTCTTCAAAATGCAATCAGATTTTTAAGACACGATTTCCCATGCACAAAGCCATGCTGGTTATCCCTTGTCAATCCTCGCCATTCCAAATGCATGTAGATCTTATCTCTTAGAAATACCGACACCCCCCACCCCCCCAACCAACAACTTACCCACCACTGACATTAGGCTCATTGGTCCTTTGTTCTCTGGCTTTTCCTTGCTAATTGTACAACATTAGCCACTCTCCAGTCTTCTGGCACCTCATCAGTGACTGTCGATTGGCATGGTGGCTCAGTAGTTAGCACTGCTGTCTCACAACACCGGGGACCTGGCTTTGATTCCAGCCTTGGGTGAGTTTATGTGGAGTTTGCACATTCTCCTTGTGTCTGTGTGGCTTTCCTCTGGGTGCTCCAGTTTCCTCCCACAGTCCAAATCTGTGCAGGTTAGATGGATTGGCCATGTTGAATTGTCAAGCAGGGGTGTTTAGGGTAGATGGGTTAACCATGGGAAATGCCTTACCGGATGGGTAGGTGGGTGGGTCTGGGTGGGATGCTCTTCGTAGGGTTGGTGTGGACTCAATGGGCCAAATGGCCTGCTTCCATACTATGTGGATTCTATTCTATGAAAAATTTTTGCTTGAGGCTCCATTATTTCTTCCCTAGCTTACCACAATTTGCTGGGATACTCTTGATCAGGTTCTGTGACTATAGCTAACTTGATATGTTTTAAGATCTCCATCACCTCCTCTTTTGTAATGTGGACTTGTTTCAAGTCATCACTATTTACTTCCCCAAGAGCCCTAGTTTCTATGTCTTTCTCCATGGCAAATACAGACAAGATATATTTGTTTAGGCTCTCACCCACTTCCTGCGGTTCCACCCAGATGGCCTACTTGATATGTAAGGGGCTCTGTTCTCTCCCTTGTTACTCTTTTGCCCTTAATATACTCAGATATATATTTGGATTCTAATTTATCCATTGCCATCTCATGGTCCTTTTGGGCACTCCTGATTTCCTTCTTAAAGAACTCCTACACCTCTTATACTCATCAAGTGATTCACTTGATCTCAGCTATCTATATGACATATGCCTCTTTCTTTTTCTTGACCACTGCCTCAAAATCTCCAGTCATTCAGCGTTCTCTATCCCTGCCAATCTTGCCCTTCACACTAGCAGGAACATACTGTCCCTGAACCCTCTCTCTCACTTTGAAAGCCTCCCACCTTCGGGCGTCCTATTAGGAAGATCCACTCCCAAATAACAGTCGAAAATTCCTGCCTGAAATCATTAAAATTAGCCTTGCCTCAGTTATGAACTAGATCTATTGGAACTGACTTATCCTTTTACTTAATTTTAAAACTGATAGAATTGTGGTCACTGGTCCCAAAGTGGTCCCTCACTAACACCTTAGTTAATTCTTCAGTTATATTTCACAAGAAGAGGTTGAGGTTTGGCCCTTCTCTCATATATATATCTACATATTGATTGAGAAAATTTTCCTGAACACACTTAACAAATTACACCCCAGACACACCCTTAACTCTTTGGCAGTCCCGGTCTATGTTTGGAATGTTAAAATTCCCTGCTATTATATCCCTTGACTTGATTGTGAGGCTGATTCATGGGTGCGTTGGCAGAACTGACCTAAATATTTTCTCTGAAGCATCAACTCACTTACAAATTCTGTTAACATCCACAATTCGAGAGAGATGACATGTTTTCCAAGCACAATGTAAACACACCTAACTCCAGAATGCTGTGTTGCTCAGAAAATATATTTTGCAATGCATCTCTTTATAAAGGGTCAGTGCTAGATTTCAGCAATCATTTTGCCTCCTCACTCTCCATGGGAGTCGTACCAGAGGATTGGAAGGAGGGGAATGTTGTTCCTTTTTTCAAAAAGGGTAATAGGGAAATCCCTAGCAATTACAGACCAGTCAGTCTTACGTCTGTGGTCAACAAGGTTTTGGAAAGAATTCTGAGGGATAGGATCTATGACTATTTGGCAAAGCATAGCGTGATTAAAGGCAGTCAGCATGACTTTGCGAGGGGCAGGTCATGCCTCACAAATCTTATTGAGTTCTTCGAGGAGGTGACAAGACAGGTCAACGAAGGTTGAGCAGTGGATGTGGTGTATATGGACTTCAGCAAGGCATTTGATAAGGTTCCCTATGGTAGGCTCATTCATAAAGTCAGGAAGTATGGTATACAGGGAGATTTGGCTATCTGGATTCAGAATTGGTTGGCTGACAGAAGGCAGAGAGTGGTTGTACATGGAAATTATTCTGCCTGAAGGTCAGTGTTGAGTGGGGTCCCGCAGGGCTCTGTTCATGGCCCTCTGCTCTTCGTAGTATTTTATAAATGACTTGGATGAGGAGGTTGAGGGGTGGGTTAGTAAATTTGCAGATGTCACAAAGGTTACAGGTGTCATTGATTGAGGACTACTGCAGGCCGCAGCGCGACATAGACAGAATGCAGAGCTGGGCTGAGAAATGGCAGATGGAGTTCAACCTGGATAAATGCGAAGTGATGCATTTTGGAAGGTCGAACTCGAATGCTGAATATAGGATTAAAGACAGGATTCTTGGTAGTGTGGAGGAACAGAGGGATCTGGGTTTGCAAGTACTTAGATCCCTCAAAGTTGCCTCCCAAGTGGATAGGGTTGTTAAGAAAGCATATGGTGTTTTGGCTTACATTAACAGGGAGAACAAGTTTAAGAGCCGCAAGGTTTTGCTACAGCTCTACAAGTCCCTGGTGAGACCACATTTGGAGTATTGCATCTAGTTTTGGTCGCCCTACTATAGGAAAAATACAGAGGCTTTGGAGAGGGTGCAATGAAGGTTTACCAGGATGTTGCCTGGACTGGAGGGCTTGCCTTTTGAAGAAAGATTGAAAAAGCTCGGACTTTTCTCTCTGGAGAGAAGGAGGAAGAGCGGAGACCTGATCGAGGTGTACAAAATAATGAGAGGAATAGATAGAGTCAATAGCCAGAAACTTTTCCCCAGGGCAGAATTGACGGGTATGAGGGGTCATAGTTTTAAGACATTAGGGGAAAGGTATAGAGGAGACGTCAGAGGTAGGTTCTTTACGCAGAAAGTTGTGAATGCATGGAATGCGTTGCCAGCAGTGGTGGTAGGAGCAGAGTCATTAGGGATATTTAAGCGCCTGCTAGACATGCATATGGAGAGCAGTGAGTTGAGGGCTGCATAGGTTAAGTTATTATATTTTACAATAGGATTAAACCTTGGCACAAAATTGTGGGCCAAAGGACCTGTTCGGTGCTGTACTTTTCTATGTTCTATAATACAAACTAACCCTATATTGCTGTGGTGACAAGTGGCAAAGGCATTTTTGTGCCAGAATGAAGAATAAAATGAACAGAACTTACATATTAAGTGAGCATAATCCACGAATAGCAGGTCACTAATATCATCCACTAACTAATCCAGCTCTACCACTTGGCTAGCATCATGTACTCGCAAGTTACAACTCCGATATAAGACAAATCATTCACTTCTCGTTAACTGAACAGACCATCATATAGCTAAAAACCTTTTAGCCAAGCAGGGGCAGCCATTAACATGACTTAAAGTTGGGCATGTATTAGGGTAAATTAAAGTCATGGAAATTTCACATCAAAAGGCAATCTAAACTCTAATGTGCCCCTGTGTTCAGACTGGCAGTTTGCAACACCAGGGTGTCTAAGAAGCACAGTTTCCAGGGTCAGTAAATGATGAACTCAAACAACATGCTGGTGCAATGAATGATAGCATCAGGACAGCCTCAGTATGGATCACTCACTGGACTGGTTGGATTACACAGCCACTGATGCTATTGACTGTTGAGCTCCTCACTCTGTCTTGGCATGGCAACAAGAATCTCACTCCATGATTCAAACACCAATATGAAGCATTGTGTGAAATCTGATCCTGAAAGACCTGCCGTGAGGAGGTCAAGAACCGTTTCGGAACCTGTTCGAATTTGGAATTAATTTGCTGTGACCTTTTACATCGGCCTCGGACCTTCAGTCAAACTTATCCATGCCAATCAGATTTCCTCAGCTGAATTAAACCCATTTGCTGTGTCTTACTGACATCTCTTCAAGTTTTTCCTATCGATGTACTCGTCGAAATGTCTTGTAAATATTGTAATTTGGACCCTCCTATACCATTTCCTTTGGCAACTTGTTCCATAAACGCACCATTCTCTATGTTAAAAAAGGCCCTCAGATTCCTTTCAAATCTTTACCCTGTGACTTTAAACCTATGCCCTCTCATTATGGACTCCCCTAATCTGTAGAAAAGACATTGACTTTTCACCTTATTCTATGCCCCTAATTATTTTATAAATCCCCATAGAGTCCAGGGTAAAACATCTCAGTCAAACCATCTCTCCTCATAATGCAAACCTTCCAGACTCAGTGACATCTTTGTTGATTTTTTTTGCCCCTTTTCTTACTTAATGACATCTTTGTTATTGAAGCTCGACCAGAATTGTGCACAATACTCCAAGTGTGGCCTTATTTATGTCTTGTAGAGCTGCAACATGACATCTCAAATCTTATACTCAATTCTCAGAATGAGAAAGGGAAATGTGCCAAATGCCTTCTTTGCCACCCTGACTAACTATGAGGCCACTTTCAAGGAAATATGCACTTGCATCCCAAGGTCTTTCAGTTTGACAACACTTCTCAGGGACCACAAATTAAGTGCATGAGTCCTATCTTGGTTTGTCTTATCAAAGTACAAAACCTTGTATTTATCTGAATTAAACTCAATCTGCCATTCCTTAACCCACTGACCCAGTTGATCATGATCCAATTGTTCTCTTAGATAACCATCTTCACTCCACTATGCTACCAATTTTGGTGTCATGCACAAACTTACTAACCATGCATCTAATATTCTCATCCATATCCTTTGTATAAGGTGCCAAATAAGTAGACCCAGCACTGATCCTTGCGGCACTCCATTGGTCACAAGCCTCCAGTTTGAAAAACAAACCTCCACCGTCTCCTTCTGTTTCCTACTGTCAGGATAATTTTGTATCCAATTGGCTAGCACTCCCTCGACTACATATCATTGAACTTTAATAAGCTGTACTTATCTTGTAAAAGTCTTTGCTAAAGTCTGTGTAGACAAATTCTATTGCTCTCCCTTCATCCTTCTTCATTCGTCACTTTTTCAAAATACAACCAAATTTGTAAGACATGATTTTCCATGCACAAAGCCATACTGAATATTCTCAATCAGGCCCTGACTTTCCAAATACATGTCTCTGAATCCCCTACCACAAAGTTCCTACTAGTGACATTAGGTGCACTAGAATGTGGTTCCCTGGCTTGTCCTTGCAACCTTTCGTAAACAATGGCACAAATTTAGCCATCCTCCAGGCTTCTGGCACCTCATCTGTGGCTGTTGATGAACCAAATATTTCTGCTTGGGGCCCTGCTATTTTTTCCCTAGCATACAACAAATAGCTGGGATGCACTTGAGTCGAGAGTGTGTTGCTGGAAAAACACAGCAGATCAGGCAGCATCCGACGATCAGGAGCATTGATGGATCAGGCAAAATCCCTTAATCAGGAATGAGGCTGTGAGCTGAGGGGGTGGAGGGATAAATGGAAGGGGGTGGGGCTGTGGGAAAGGTAGCTGAAAGTGCCATAGGTAGATGGAGGTGGCGGTAATAGTGATAGGTCAGAGAGGAGGGTGGAGTGGATAGGTGGGAAGGAAGGTGGACAGGTAGGACAGGTCATGAGGGCAGAGCTGAGTTGGGAGGTTGGATCTGGGAGAAGGTGGGGGGAGGGGAAATGAGGAAATTGGTGAAATCCACATTGATGCCGTGTGCTGGGAGGGTGCTGAGGCGGAAGATGAGGCGTTCTTCCTCCAGACGTTGGGTGGTTAGGGAGTGGCGATGGAGGAAGCCTACATGTCCTTGGCAGAGTGGGAGGGGGAGTTAATCTGATTCTGGGGATTTATCTAACTTTATGCATTTTAAGACCTCTATCACCTTCTCTTTTGTAATGTGAACTCTTTTCAAGACATCATATTTATTTTCCCAAGATCCCTAGTTTGCATGACTTCCTCCATAGTGAAAACTGATGAGACATATTTATTTAGAATCTCATCCACCTCTTTTGGCTCCACACACAGGTTGCCTCGTTGATCTTTAAGGGGCCCTATTCTCTCTCTAGTTACTCTTTTGCTCTTATTATACTGTAGATTTTTTTTTGATTCTCCATTACCTTATCTGCCAAAGCTATCACATGTCCACTTTTAGCCCTCCTGACTTCCCTCTTAAGTGTTCTCCTATGCACTTTATACTCATCAATTGATTCATTTGATCCCAGATGTCTATACCTGACATATGCCTCCTTTTTCTTGACTAGTGCATCAATGATTCAAGCATAGTTTTCCAATGTTTCATGCTCTTGCCAGCATTGCTCTCCACATCAACAGGAACATGCTAGCCCTGAACTCTCATTATCTAAATTTTGAAAACCTCCCACTAGGTTGACATCTCATTACCTGCGAACACCCTCTCCCAAATAAATGTTGCAAGTTCCTGTCTAATGCCATCAAAATTGGCCTTGCCCCAATATTCAACTACAACTCAACAGATCTATCCTTTTACATAATTGTTTTGAAACTAACAGAATTATGGTCACTGGTCCCAAAGTGCCCACCTCAATAAATCCTCAGTCACTTCCCCGGCCATATTTCCCAAGAGGAGATTGAGTTTTGCCCTTCTCCAACAGGGCAACTACATATTAATTGAAAAAGTTTACCTGGACACACTGAACAAATTCAACTGCATCCAACCTTTCCCTACCCCAGCATATTCTGATCATTTTTAACATTTAGCCCACTGTAGATCATCAATTATTGACACATCAGTATAAGCTACAAAGAGAACCTACAGAAAGCAACTGAAGGTACCTTTTTAACAGAAGGTGGTGTATTTATCGGATGAGCTATCCGAGGAAATGGTGCCAAGGATGTCCAGGAGACACATGATGCCAAAATTCATGTTACTTAGAAAATATACAGATATTCACAATGGACCTCTTCATAAGGGGTCAGAGAAGAATGACAAATGAAATGAACAGTAGCAACATGTTATAGTGAGCACAATCCATGAATAATAGGTTAGCAATGATATCCACTGGAGATATGAGGAATAAATTACATTGTCAATGTCCATAACAGTGATGTTCAATGCCCAACAAATTGCTTATCTCAGTTCTATGTTATAACCTCATTAATATTCCAGCTCTACAACCCGGCTAGCATCATGTACTCACAAGCTATAGTGCCAATATAAGACAAATATTCACTCATCGTTAGTTGGATAGACCATCTATAAAGCTATTCACCAATTTAGCCAAGTAGGAACATCCATTATTCCCAGGAAGAAAAGTGCATGTGTTAGGGAAAATTAAAATTGTGTAAATTCCACATCAAGAGACAAGGCATTCTTCAGTGTGCCACGGAGTTTGGACTTGTAGTATTCAACATCAAAGGTATCTGAGAAGCATGGCTTGCAGGGCCAGCAAATAATGAACTAAAAATACTTTGCTACTGCAATGAATGATAGTATTAGGATGACCCAGCAATCTCACTCAATGATTCAAGCATCAATGGGAAGCATTGTATGGAATTATACCCTGAAACACCTGCTGGCAGTGGAGAGATCGTTAACTGTTTAGGAACCTCTTTAATTCTGGAGTGGATTTTGCCTTGGCTTTTTACCTCAGCCTCAGGCCTTCAGTGCAACTTGTCCACACGAACCAAGTTTCTTCAACTGAAATAAACAGATTTACCTATGTTTGGCCCATATCCTTCCAAATCTTTCCTATCAATGTACCTGTCCAAATGCCTTGCAAATATTGTAATTGGACCTGCTGGCACCATTTCCTCGGATAGCTCATCCGATAAATACACCACCTTCTGTTAAAAAGGTACCTTCAGGTTCCTTTTAAATATTTACCCTTTCACTTTAAACCTATGCCCGCTCATTTTGGACTTTCTGACATTGGAGAAAATAACTTGGCCTTCTGGGTAAAGAACCATCCTGTCTTTATAACTTAAACATTGCAGTCTCAGTAACATCCTTGTCAATCTTTTTGTGCACCCTTGCTAGTTTAATAACATCCTTGCTACAGCAGGGCAATCAGAATTGCACTCAGTACTCCAAAATTGGCTTTACAGAAGTCTTGTACAGTCGAAACATGATGTCCCAGATCCTGTACTCATTACTCCGAATGACGAAAGGGAGGAGTGCCAAACTCCTTCTTCACCACCCTGTCTACCTGTGATGCCACTTTCAAGGAAATATGTGCTTGCACCCCTCAGTGGTTCTGTGTGATAATACTCCTCAGATCACTACTATTAACTGTATAAATTCTGCCTTGAATTGTCTTATCAAAACACAAAACATCATATTTATCTGAAGTAAACTTCATTTACCATTCCTTAGCCCACTTGCCGAGTAGATCAAAATTCCATTGTACTCTTAGATAACCATATTCACTGTCCACTATATGACCAATTTTGGTGTCATCCACAAACTTACAAAACATGCCTCCAATATTCTCATCCAAATCATTTAGATAAATCACGAACATAAGTGGACCCAGCAGCACACTGCTGGTCACAGGCCTCCAGATTAAAAAATAACCCTTACCACCACTCTCTTTCTTCTACTGTTGAGGCAATTTATATAAAAATGGCTAACTCTCCCTGGATCCCAAGTCAACTAACCTCAGGAATCAGTACTTAACTTGTCTCTTTGTTTGACAATATTCTCCAGTGCCCTACCATTAACTGTGCAAATCCTACCGTGGTTTGCCTTGTCAAAATGCAATACCTCACATTTATCTGAATTAAATTCCATTTGCCATTCCCTAGCCCACTAGCCCAGTTAATCAAGATCCCATTGTACACTTAGATGACCGTCTTCACTGTCCGCTATACCATCAATTTTGGTGTCATCTGTAAACTCACTCTGTAAATGCCTCCAATATTCTCATTGAAATTATTTATATAACTGACAAACAAAATTTGACCAAGATCAGATTGTTGCAGCACACCGCTAGTCAAAAGCCTCCAGACTAAAAAACAGCCCTCTATCACCACTCTCTGTTTCCTACTGTCAAACCTTTTCTGTATTCAATTGGCCAGCTCTCCCCGGATCCCATGTTTAGATTAGATTACTTACAGTGTGGAAACAGGCCCTTCGGCCCATCAAGTCCACACCGACCCTCTGAAGAGCAACCCACCCAGACCCATTCCCCTACGTTTACCCCTTCACCTAACACTACAGGCAATTTAGCATGGCCAATTCACCTGACCTGTACATTTTTGGACTGTGGGAGGAAACCAGAGCACCCGGAGGAAACCCATGCAGACACGGGGAGAATGTGCAAACTCCATACAGACAGTTGCCTGAGGTGGGAATTGAGCCTAGGTCTCTGGCACTGTGAGGCAGCAGTGCTAGCCACTGTGCCACCATGCCACCCAAAAGCATTTTATCTTACTAAGCAATACTGGCCACGTCAAAGTCAATGCAGTCAAAGTCTACTGCTCTGCCTTCATCTATTGTTTTGGTCACCTCTTCAAAACTCAATCAAATTTGTAAGGCACAATTACTCATGCACAAAGCCACGCTAACTAACCCTAATCTTTGCCTTTCCAAATGCATGCAGATTCTGTCTCTCAGAATCCACTACAACAACTTACCCACCCACTGACATTAAACTCATTGGTCTCTTGACGCCTGGCTTTTCTTTGCAGCTTTCCTTCAATAGCCACCCCTCCAGTCCTCTGGCTTCTCACCCATGGCTTTTGATGATAACAAATATTTATGCCAGGAGCCCCACTATTTCCTCCTTAGCTTTCCCAATATGCTGGGATACAATTAATGACATCCAGGATTTTTATCTACCTTTATGCATTTTAAGCAGTTCCTCTTCTATAATGAGGACTCTTTTCAAGAGTCCGATTCTACCTCCTACCCAAGATGCAAAAACCTGACTGCTACCATCGACCCATTGTCTCAGCCTGCTCCTGCCCCACCAAACACATCTCTGCTTACCTTAACATTGTCCTGTTCCCCCTTAGTCCAGGAACTCCCCACCTATGTTCCAAACACCACCCACGCCCTTCACCTCCCCCAAGACTTTCATTTCCCGGGCCCCCCATGCCTTATCTTCACTATGAATATCCAGTCCCTGTACACATCCATCTGTCATGACGAAGGTCTCCAAGCCCTCCGTTTTTTCTTCTCACACGATCCAACCAGTATGCTTCCACCGACACTCTCATCCGCCTCGCCAGACTGGTCCTTACCTTCTCCTTCCAGTCCGCCCACTTCCTCCAAATCAGAGGGGTAGCCATGGGCACCCAAGTGGGTCCCAGCTATGCCTGCCTCTTCGTTGGGTACATGGAAAAGTCCATTTTCCGCAGCTACACTGGCACCATTCCCTACCTTTCCCTCAGCGACATCGATGACTATATCGGCATTACCTCGTGTTCCCATGAGGAAGTTGAACAATTCATAAAAACTTCACAAACACCTTCCACCCCGACCTCAAATTCACCTGCACCATCTCAGACACTTCCCTCCCCTTCCTGGATCTCTCCATCTCCATCTCCAGCGACTGACTAAACACGACATTTACTACAAACCTATCGATTCCCACAGCTCCCTGGACTACACATTCTCCCACCTTGCCTCCTGTAAAATTGCTATCTGTTATTCCTAATTCTTCCACCTCTGCCGCCTCTGCTCCCAGGAGGACCAAATCCACTATAGAACATCCCAGATGGCCTCCTTCTTCAAAGACTGCAATTTCCCCTCCCTCATGGTCGATGATGCCCTCTAGCACATCTCCTCCACTTCCCGCCCCTCTGCCCTTGAACCCCACCGTTCCAACCACAATAAGGACAGAATCTCCCTGGTCCTCACCTTCCACCCTACCAATCTCCAGATACATTGCATCATCCTCCATCATTTCCGTCACCTGTGTACAGACCTCACCACGAGGGATATATTTCCCTCCCCACCCCTATCTGCATTTCGGAGAGACCATTCACTCTGCAACTGCCTTGTCAGATCCAAGCTGCCCACCAGCCCATCCCCCAATCCTGGTACTTGCCCCTGCCACCACAAGAAGTGCAAAACCTGCACCCACACCTCCCCAAAAGATCTTTCTGCATCCGACAGAAATTTACTTGTACTTCCACACATGTCATCGACTGTATCAATTGCGCCAAATGTGATCTTGTCTACATCAGGGAATCAGAACGCTAACGTGCGGACTGTTTCAGAGAACATTTCTGAGACTCCTGTACCAACCAATCCCACTGCCCCATGGTTGGACACTTCAACTCTCCTCCCACTCTCCTCCCACTCTACCAAGGACATGCAGGTCCTGGGCCTCCTCCACCGCCAAACCCTAACCACCTGATGCTTGGAGGGAGAACGACTCACCTTTTACCTTGTGACCCTGCAACCATACGGGGCCAATGTGGATTTCACCAGTTTCCTCATTTCCCCTCCCCCCACCTTATCCCAGTCCCAAGCCTCCAACGTGGCAGCACCCTCTTGACCCATTTCTCTTCCTTCATACCTGTCTGCACCACCCTCCGCTCGGACCTATCACCCATACATTCATCTACCTACCACATTCCCAGTTACATTCCCCCCAGTCTTCCTGGCCCACAAGCCTCTTTCCTGATGGAGGGATTATGCCCAAAACATCGATTCTCCTGCTCCTTGAATGCTGCCTGGCTGCCTGTGCTTGTCCAGCACCACACTCTTAACTCTTTTCAAGACATCATGATATGCTTCTCCGAGTTCCCTAGCATCCATGCCTTCCTCCATGGTAAATACGGATGAGAAATGGTGTTCAGGATCTCTCTGATCTCTTGTGGTTCCACACATAGACATTCCCGTTCATCTTTAAGAGGTTCTATTCTCTCTCACATTTCTTTTTTGCCCTTAACATACTTGTAGAATCTCTTTGTATTCTCCTTTAACTTTTCTGCCAAAGTCATCTCATATCCCCTTTTTGTTCTCTTGATTTCCCACTTAGGTGTCCTCCTCTACCCCATATACTCCTCAAGGGATTCACTTACACTCAGCTGTCTATATCTAACATATGACTCTGTCTTTTTCTTGAGCAGAGTCTCAATATCTCTAGTCATCCAGTGTTGCCTACGCCTTCCAGACTTGCTCTTCACACTAGCAGGAACATGCCAGACCTGAATTCTCTTTATCTCACTTTTGAAAGCCTGACACTTGCCAGATATCATCCTCTCCCAATCAACAGTTGAAAGTTTCCGTCTGATATCATCAAAATTGGCCTTGCCCAAATTTACAACTATAACTGGTGGGCAACACCTATCCTTTTTCATAACAATTTTAGAAGTAACTGAATTATGGTCAGTGATCCCAAAGTGCTCCCCCACTAACACCTCAGTCACTGCCTCTGCCTTATCGCCCAAGAGGAGGATTGAGTTTTGCCCCTTCTCTAGTGGGGCCATCTACATACTGATTGAGAAATGTTTCCTGAACACAACAAATTTCACCCCATCCAAGCCCTTCACACTATGGCAGTCTCAGTCTCTGCTTGGAAAGTTAAATTTCCCCCTATTATTACAACACTTTAATTGATTGTGAGGCATACTCGCTGGATGCATTGGCACAACTGATCGGAGGAAATTCTCCATAGCAAAGCAGGTGGCACGGTGGCACAGTGGTTAGCACTGCTGCCTCACATGCCAGAGACCTGGGTTCGATTCCTGCCTCAGGCAACTGTCTGTGTGGAGTTTGCATGTTCTCCCCCGTGTCTGCATGGGCTTCCTCCGGGTACTCTGGTTTCCTTCCACAGTTCAAAAATGTGCGGGTTAGGTGAATTGGCCGTGCTAAATTGCCTGTGGTGTTAGGTGAGGGGGTAAATGTAGGGGAATGGATCTGGGTGGGTTGCTCTTCGGCGGGTCGGTGTGGACTTGTTGGGCTGAAGAGCCTGTTTCCACACTGTAATTAATCTAATCTAAAACCTCACTTTACAATTCTGAAAAAAACCACAATATGAGAGAGATGACATGTTGCCCAACCACATTGTATTCTGATCATTTTTAACATTTAGCACCAATGGTTGACACATCAGTATATCCTCCGATGAGAAACTACATAAAGTAACTGCACCCAACAATAAACATGAGTCACACGTGGCTCCAAAATCCTATCTTGCTTGAACAATATACAGCAGTTTGCAATGGATAACTTTCTAAGGAATCTGAGCCATCATTCAGGAATCACTGCAGATACTCAGAATTAAACAATTATTGCTGTGATGACAAATTGAGCAAATTTGAGCTGCATTCAATTCTGACTCCATTATTATCCATGCTGTTTATTTGAATATTTCCCAACAAGTCACTGCACAAGAGACAAGCAATGAATGATAAACCAGTTTCTTTAAAATCTCTAAACTGCACTGTTTTTCATCATTCCTTTAAATGATTTTAGATTTTTTTTAGATTAGATTAGATTAGATTAGATTACATTACAGTGTGGAAACAGGCCCTTCGGCCCAACAAGTCCACACCGACCCGCCGAAGCGAACCCACCCATACCCCTACATTTACCCCTTACCTAACACTACGGGCAATTTAGCATGGCCAATTCACCTGACCCTGCACATCTTTGGACTGTGGGAGGAAACCGGAGCACCCGGAGGAAACCCACACAGACACGGGGAGAACGTGCAAACTCCACACAGTCAGTCGCCTGAGGCGGGAATTAAACCCGGGTCTCAGGCGCTGTGAGGCAGCAGTGCTAACCACTGTGCCACCGTGCCGCCCATTTGGATGTAAATGTAAGAGGTATGGTGAATAAGTTTGCAGATGACATCAAGACAAGTTGTGTAGTTGTGGAATTTAATTTAGACAAATGTGAGGTTTTGCATTTTTGTAAGGCAAACTAGGGCAGGACTTATATAATTAATGGTAGGCCGTGGGAAGTGTTGCCAAGCAAAGAGCCCTACGGGTGCTGGTATATAGTTCCTTGAAAGTGGAATCACAGGTAGTCAGGATAGTGAAGAAGGTATTTGGCATGCTTGCTTTCACTGGTCATAAAATTGAGCATAGGAGTTGGCATGTTATGTTGTAACTGTGCAGGACATTGTTGAAGCCACTTATGGAATATTGTGAATAATTCTGATTGCCCTTCTATAAGTAGGTTGTTGTTAAAGATGGTACAGAAAAGATTTACAAAGATGTTGCCAGGACTGGAGAGTTTGAAGTATTGGAAGAGGCTGAGTAGGCTGGGGCTTTTTTTCCTTGGAGCATCGGAGGCTGAGGTATGATCTTTTAGAGTTTAAAAAATAATGAGGGGCATGGATAGAGTGAAAAGCCACAATGTTTTTCCTCGGGTTGGGGTAGGTCCAATACTAGAGAATATAGGTTTAAGGTGAGAGGGGAAAGATGTAAAAAAGACCTGAGGGGGATCTTTTTCATACAGCGGGTGGTGCATGCACGGAATCTGTACCATCTTTAAGAACAACTTACTGATAGAAGAGCAATCAGAGTTATTCACAATATTCCATAAGTGGCTTCAACAATGTCATGCACAGTTACAACATAACATCCCAACTCCTATTCTCAATTTTATGACTAATGAAGGCAAGCATTCCAAACACCTTCTTCACTATCCTGTCTACCTGTGATTCCACGTTCAAGGAACTATATACCAGCAGGAAATGGTGGAGGCTGGTACAATTACAAGGCATCTAGATAGGAATATGAATAGGAAGAGTTTAGAGGGATATGAGCTAAATGCTGGCAAATTGAACTAGGTCAGATTAGAATGCCTGGTTGGTGCAGATGAACATAGAACATAGAACATAGAACATTACAGCGCGGTACAGGCCCTTCAGCCCTCGATATTGCCCCGACCTGTCATACCAATCTGAAGCCCATCTAACCTACATTATTCCATGTACGTCCATATGCTGGTCCAATGACGACGTAATTGTACTTAAAGTTGGTGAATCTACTACCGTTGCAAGCAAAGCATTCCATACCCTTACTACTCTCTGAGTAAAGAAACTACCTCTGACATCTGTCCTATACCTAACACCCCTCAATTTAAAGCTATGCCCCCTTGTGTTCACCATCACCATTCTTGGAAAAATGCTCTCTCTGTATGCCCTATATAAACCTCTGATTATCTTATATGTCTCTATTAAGTCACCTCTCAACCTTCTTCTCGCTAACGAAAACAGCCTCAAGTCCCTCAGCCTTTCCTCGTAAGACCTTCCCTCTATACCAGGCAACATCCTCATAAATCTCCTCTGAACCCTTTCCAAAGTTTCCACCTCCTTCTTGTAATGCAGTGACCAGAACTGTACACAATACCCCAAGTGCGGCCACACTAGAGTTTGGTACAGCTGTAGCATAACCTCATGGTTCCGAAACTCGATCCCTCTATTAATAAAAGCTAAAACACTGTATGCCTTCTTAACAACCCTGTCAACCTGGGTGGCAACTTTCAAGGATCTGTGTACCTGAACATCGAGATCTCTCTGCTCATCTACACTACCAAAAATCTCACCATTAGTCCAATACTTTGCCTTCCGGTTACTCTGACCAAAGTGAATCACCTCACACTTGTCCGCATAAACTCCATTTGCCACCTCTCAGCCCAGCTCTGCAGCTTACCTATGTCTCTCTGTAACCAACAACATCCTTCGTCATGATCCACAACTCCACCGACCTTAGTGTCGTCTGCAAATTTACTAACCCACCCTTCTACGCTCTCATCCAGGTCGTTTATAAAAATGACGAACAACAGTGGACCCAACACCGACCCTTGCGGTACACCACTGGTAACTGGACTCCAGGATGAACATTTCCCATCAACCACCACCCTCTGTATTCTTTCAGCAATCAATTACTGATCCAAACTGCTATATCTCCCACAATCCTATCCCTCTGCATTTTGTACAATAGCCTACTGTGGGGAACCTTATCGAACGCCTTGCTGAAATCCATATACACCACATCAACCGGTTTACTCTCATCTACCTGTTTGGAGACCTTCTCAAAGAACTCATTAAGGTTTGTGAGGCACGACCTACCCTTCACAAAACCATGCTGACTATCCCTAATCAAATTATTCTTTTCTAGATGATTATAAATCCTATCTCTTATAACCTTTTCCAACACTTTACCAGCAACTGAAGTAAGGCTCACCTGTTTATAATTACCAGGATTGTCTCTACTCCCCTTCTTGAACAGGGAACCACATTTGGTATCCTTCAGTCTTCTGGCACTATTCATGTAAACAATGATGATTTAAAGATCAATGCCAAAGGCTCGGCAATCTCCTCCCTGGCTTCCCAGAGGATCCTAGGATAAATTCCATCCGGCCCAGGAGACTTATTTCTTTTCACACTCTGATTTTCACAACTCAGATGAGTTGGATCTAAGGGCCTGTTTCCATGCTGTATAACTCTCTAACTCTAAGATTGCATCTAATCTGTGGAATACTCTACACTGAACCATGGGAGATCTACCAATGATCTAAAGCATGTGTATACAGTTATAGATCAGGGCATGAGCTCAAAATCAGATTGACACTGAGACTGTATTTTCACAGAGAATGGGGCTCATTCATAAAGAAAAATCAGACACCCTCATTCCTGATAAAGAGCTTATGCTCAAAACATCGATTCTCTTGCTCCTTGGATGTTGCCTGACTGGCAGTGCTTTTCCAGCATCACACTCTTGACTCTGACCTCCAGCATCTGCAGTCTTCACTTTCTCCTAGACACCAGGGATTGGCTATCTGAGCAATGGGTTGGAAGATTTACAACTTTTCCACATTAACATGCAGCTGTATTACTGAGTCTGTTATGAGTCTCATTACAATACAAAATAATCATGTTCAGACAAACCTTTCTAGAATCCAGTGATTGATTATGTAGTCATTTTTCAGTCTCTCTTCACAAAGTAAACTTGTTCAGATCTTCTCGGCGAAAGTGAGCTCTGCAGATGCTGGAGATCAGAGTCAAGATTAGAATGGTGCTAGAAAAGCACAGCAGGTCAGGCAGCATCCAAGGAGCAGGAAAATCGATGTTTTGAGCAAAAGCCCTTCATCAGGAATGTTCAGATCTTCTAGTCAACCACATTCATTCCTAGTTAGATCAGCAAATGAGTAACAGTTAATGCACCTCAGTTGCATCATTCACACTGATTATGAAATCTGCTGCCTCAAAATTACTGTTTACAAACCTGTTGTGATGTCTGTTATCATTGAGATCTTCATTGTGAGGGAGACAGCTGGACTGTGACATAAAAGTTGACCCCTCAGCTCTTGCTTAAACTGGAACTTTGTTTAATGGGAACTAATCAAACAAAACAAGTCTAACAGACAGTAATGTTGCATTGTGAGTGGCCTTAACAGTGTGATAGTGGGATGTCTGCCCTGCAATATTATTTCACTAATTTTCCAACAAATTGCACTTTGCACAAATTTCCATAAACTTCTGTTTTCAATAATCTCCTTTGTGAAAACATAAATTCCTGACATAGTCCAAATAGGTAACATCTATAGACACATCCCCTCTCCACCATTGCTAATGACGAGCTCAAATGTCTTTATGAGATTGTTCTGATATGATCTGTCATTTACAAAGTCAAGCTGATTTGATCAGATGGTTTGACTTCTTGTCTCCACTGTTAATAAAGTCAACTTACCTTGTGTGCACATATGCAGTGCCATGGAAGATCGAATCATGAACAGAATTTCAGTAAATGGACTGCTGAGAGAGTGAGCACCAAACCCGGAGCCCAGCAGTAGCTGAATAGGGATATAGATGCGCAGACACAAATCCAAACCACTAGGCCAAGGCAGGTGCATTCTCCCTGACCTGTCAAAGGACAGCTTTAAGTCAACCAAAAATATCCAGCAGATCCTGAAAGAAGACCTAATGAATAGAGGTGAAGATGCTTTCTGACTATTCCATGGAGACAAGAAGTCATACAGTTTGGTGTCCAAACCAATGTGTTTGTCTACTGGACAAAACTGTGACAACAGTTATTACTTCTGGCTTTTGAATGCCTATTTCAGCAAGAAGATATATAAAGTATTGAGATCTGTGGAAGATGGAAATCACAACAAATGCCATTGGATGAGAAAGTGTTTTGGGGCAGATGGGCAATGCGCTAACTAGCCTCTGTCTCGTTAGCGAGGAACATTGCAGCTCTCTGCTGAATGTATAAAACCTCGAGCACAATAGCAATCGGTGTTGGTCCTTACAGTTAATCTCCTTCTTTGTTAAATTCACAAAAACCTGTCCTATTGGTTCTTTTAAGATTGTACTGCATCAACGGTTAAGTACTCACTCTACTGGCAATTATTTCCTTTTCAAAAAACAAAAATGTTGCAGTCAAATGGGGAGAGGACAAAGAGAGAGTAATTTGACCTCCACCCACCTGGTTTGTTGTAATAAAATGGATAGCAGCTGCTTGCAGCATCGAGCCCCGATCATCCCCCAGGACTCTTCACAATATGTTGGTACAGATTGTTGTATTGCTATCACAGGCTGCATATTCTTGTGTATACCAGTACCTGCAGCCATGTTGGCAGCAATCTGAATGCCTTAAAGCCATTTAGAACCTGAATGTTCCAACACCTTCCACCACACTCTCAGAAAGATGGTTCCAAAGATTCATGACCCTCTGAGAGAAGAATTTTGCCTCATCTCTGTTTTGAATAAGCTATGTCCAATTTTAAACAGTGATAGCAACTGAAAGGATCCTTGTGGCTAACTTTCTCTCAAAAGAGGAAACAACTTCTCCCACATCTTTGCTGTCAAGACTCATTGGGAATTTACATGTTTCAATCAAGTTGTCTCTTACTCTTCTAAACTCCAGCAGATACAAGTCTATCCTGTCTGATCTTTCCTCCTAAGGCAACTGTATCATTCCAGACATTAGTCAAGTAAACTTGCTTGGGATTGCTTCTTATACGTTTATATCCTTCTTTCAAAAAAGGTGACCAATATTGTAGACAGTACTCCAGCTAGTCTCACTGATGCCCTGTACAACTGCAGTGTTAGGTATCTCACATTTCTACACAACTGACCTCATGATTTCTATTCATTTTCTGTACCTGTATACCTGTTCTAACCTTCTGTGATTCATGCATTAGGACAGCCATATGCCTCTGATTCGTAGAGCTCTACAATCTCTCATATTTAAATAATATACTTCTTCATGTTCTTCCATTCAAAATGAACAATCTCACACTTCCCATATTTATACTCCATTTGTCACATCTTTGTCCACTCACTTAACCTAACTATATGTTTTGTAGACTCCTTATGTGCTCTTCATAGTTTCTGTTTCATGTTAGCCAACAAACATTCTATTCATGTTGACATGTCAACCCCTACACCATGACCTTTTACTTTCACAATAACCTTTCATAAGACACTTTAATAAATATCTTCTTGAAATTTAAGTACAGAATAGCCACCGGTTTCCCTTTATCTGTAGCACATGTTACCTCCTCAAAGAACTTGAACGAATTTCTCAAACATGATTTCCCTTTCATAACACCATGTTGACTCTGTCCAATTGCACTTGATTATCTAAGTGCACTGCCGTAAATTCTGTAAAAGTACAGAATAGCCACTGGTTTCCCTTTATCTGTAGCACATGTTACCTCCACGATAAGAGATGTTAAGCTGACTGGCCTGTAGTTTCCTGCTTTTTGTCTCTCTCCCTCTTTGAATGAAGGAGTTAGATTCTAGAAGAACACAAGCAATAAAGCTGAAAGACTAGATTGTTTGTTTATGTTATTCAAATGGTCATTAAAGAGTTGGGAGATAGACAAAGAAACTATAGATCAGACAATTTAACATTGGTGGTAGGTAAGTTATTCAAAGTATTCTTAGAAAGAAAGTAGACTTTCATTTGGAAAAGTATGGTTAATCACCAGCAGCAGGAAGAAGTTGTTAAAGAAATATTATGTTTGAACAACTGGATTGAATTATTCAATAAGTTAGCAGAAAACCTTGATCAAAGTAATGCAGTAGATGTTTTATAATTTGGACTTTCAGAATTCACTCAACAAGATAGCACAGAAGAAGATTAATTGGCAGATATAAAGTAGTCAGTGATACAATACTGGCACAGTGACAGGAAACTGGGAGGTGGATTTTTTAACATTGGGTTATGGTTTTGAGTGGTGTTCCCCAACGATCAGTCCAGTTTTATCAATGACTCAAACTAGTGTTTAGAAAACATCATTACAAGCTTTCAAGATGATTGAAAACTTGGCAATGTAGCAGATAATGATGAGGATGGTTGGAGGCTTTGAATTCTTGGCTTCCAGACGAGCACTAAGATGTGTAACTAAGTCTGACTATTTTTTGAAAGAGGCAGTGAGGTCTGCAGATGCTGGATATCAGAGTTAAGAGTGTGCTGCTGGAAAAGCACAGCAGGTCAGGCAGCATCCAAGGAGCAGGAAAATCGATGTTTCAGGACGAAGCCCTTCATCAGGATGCCCTGATGATTGGCTCTGGCCCAAAACATTGATTTTCCTGCTCCTCGGATGTTGCCTGATCTCCTGTGCTTTTCCAGCAACACACTCTCAACACTGTTTTTTGAAACAGCCAGTACAGATATAGCAAGAAAAATGGACTCCTTCTGTGTTGTAATTTCCCATGTTTCTATGACTTCAGCAGAAATTTAAATGGGACAGTAAATCAGGCAGCTGTTCTGATCATGGCAGGGTTTTGCTGGGAAATTAGAATCAATTAGACCGAGGAAGTCAATGATAACTTTTATGACAAAAATATTTGTATACAAGTGATAGATGATTTTTTTAAAGCCTGGAAATGATCTGATGTGCCATTCCTTATTAATATTTATTCTAGTTACACAACTGAAATTCATGAACATCTCACACAATTAGTTGATTTATCTGATAGTTTAGTTGAAATATTCTGATGACTCCAGTTTGAACACATTTTAAAAGGCACAGAATTCAATTTTGGTTTTAATGCAACAGAAGCTATACAGAATTATCAACCAATACACCCAGTTTTAACAAGAGGTCATTGACTTGGAACATTAACTCTGACCTCTTTTCTGCACAGAAGCAACTTACCAGCAGAGAGGTGATAGTGTCGTGGCAATGTCAGCAGACTAGTAATCTAAAATTTCATGATAATGTTCTGAGAATATTGATTAAAATCCACCATGGCAGTTGGTGAAACCTGAATTTAGTGAAAACTTGGAATAAAGAATAAACTTAATGGTGACAGTGTAACTAATGCCAATTGGTCACACAAAAAAAAATAGTTCACTTTAGGAAAGCAAATCTGGCATCCTAACATGATTTAGTCAACATGTGACTCCAGATCAATGTGAGTAACTATTAATTGCTGTCTGGGTAATTAAGGATGGACAATAAATGCTGATCTAGTAAGTGACACCCTCATCTCACAAGTAAATGAAAATAAACTTCTATTCTTTGTTTCCACATCTATTGTATTTGACTCTGATGTACTTGTTTTATATTTGTATCATAGCTCAAATTATGTGAAAATGTCAGTGGGTCATAAATCCAATTTATCATCAGTTCATTTTCCTTCCATGTGCTGAATAAAATTCACAAACATTATGAAGTTTTGTAGATGGTCAGCAGATGGCCCTTACAGACAATATGATTTAAAGGGCCAGTTAACAAACAAATGATGTTACCTTCCTTTCATTTGAAGGAGTTTTGGATTTGATTCTTATTCACTGAACAGCAAATATAGGCATAACTAAATAGCTTCACCATAGCAACTTGTAGCCAGTCCACTAACTTCAAAAACAGCATGGGTAAAGGTTAACTGTTGTTGAAATGATCGTTTGCTCATTCCTTTTGCAGCCCAGATAAACTCCAAGCTCATATTTCCCCCATGTGGATGGAAAGACTGCAGTGGATGATAACCTAAAGCTGGTGGTGCAGAAGTAATTGGTGTGCCCTTTCCTGTGCCCAGCAGCATACCACTAGCCCTATAGCGAACCAAAGCTGTGGATTGTGCTTTGATTGCATTTGAGAAATTGTAAAGTTAAAATGATGGAAATGACCCTAGTGCACGGATTGCTTCCAATATTTATTTCATGTCTTTCCTTCGCAATCACACACACTCCTCTATTTCCAGTGACATTCCAATATACTCAGTTTTGCTATAAAATTTATAACTTTGCTTGTCTCAGGCAGTTAGAATAATTGGTAAAAACCATGCAACTCCATTTCCCAAAGAGCTTTATCAATATAGCAGAATGATTATAGAATCAACATAAAGCATCTCCAGACTATTACATAAAAACTGTGTTTAGCCAGCAGTTCTGGGCTCTGCACAGAAATTATAGTTCAGGGGAGTCTGCAATCCTGGAAACATTAATAAGTGAGTCCAGTCAGAATGATTTGAGCAAATCACCGTAAGCCACAGGAGTGCCAAGTTGATGCTGTTTTCCAGCCATAGAGACATGCCCCTTTTCAAAATCACAACGAGATTGACATTGGCTTAACTGTAGTACATTAAATGCTATAAATCTGACAGTTGAAAATTATGATCTTCCATTCCCTGAAAATACAGGCAACAGGGGGTTGTTGCATTTTATGAGAGGCCAGTATGTGGTAAATTCACTAGGTTTAAAGGTGGACTTTATTTCCAGTCAGGGCTTGTTTTAGGAGGGCGAGCACAATACCTAGTCCGATTCAGCTACCAAGTAATAAAACTATAACTGAGAGGGGCAAAACAGCTAAGATTTCTCACTGACTATGATTCTGACTTGAAACTATATTGCTGTTCTTTCACTGCCGTGTAATGACATGTAACTGAATACACATAGGGTGACTACCTACATTTGTCAAGCAGGCAATGTCAAAGACAGCTGAGGTGCCATGCCAGTAAATCACTGACCTATGTCAAGCCCAGCAGGAAGACCTATAGCTCTTGGAACAGGAGGCATTTTTTTTTTTCAAATCAACATCATCTTGTATTTCTGCACAACTGGGTTGTTCAGAGAGCACAAACAGATACAGATTGGGAATGCATCAATGTCATGTTCGAAAACCTAATTTTAACTCTAAAAGGGCCCCTGGTTTGAAATGATTCACCGCAGACCCTGAGAGCCAGAAAGCCAGAGCTGTGGGATTCTGTTCCATTGCTGGATTTTCACAGGTACAAGGGACAATTGACTGCAGACAGCAGAAAAGCCAACAGCATTCACAAACCAAATCATTCCATTAATGAGCATTGAGTTTGTCGGGATCAAAAGCAGATCCTGCAGCTGGGTACTTGGTTTCCAGTGAGCTCTCGTTTCTTGTACATTCTCATACACTCAGGTGCCACTCTGTTTCCTCCCCCTGAATCACTGCCTGGCGATGATTCCTGCATGACAGGAATTGCCTTCAACATTCTGTATAAAACCTACAAAGCTGACTAAGGAGACGTCCAATGCCACCCATCCCTTAGCAAGGGCAACAATGGAATAGATGATTAGGATGCTAAAGGTGAAAGCAAAATACTGCAATATGAGCCACACAGAGTTTCAGGGATCATAGTGATCTAGTGTCCTCTACTGCGAAGGTAGATGAGTTGAATTCTTCCCCAGGCCAGGGTGAAGGTGAGAGATCAGCAGACAAAAAGGTGAACAAATGTGCTACATTACCTGCAGCTGCCAGGGCAATGGACCAACGTACCAGACAGGCCCATGAGACTGTCATTGCAATCTCGGTTCCAGCAAGAGTGAGGTCCCAGCAAGAACACTTGATTTTCACTTCAAATGTTGTCATTGTGGAAAAGCCACCAGAAACACTCCCTCCACAGCAACATAGAGACCCACACCTAGGACATCAAGAAAGGAAAAGGTATCAGGTCCTTGGGATGAACAAACTCAGTGAAAACCTCTTGCAGTTCTGACTTGGAAGGAGGTTATACATGACTCAGTTACATGTGCTGCAATTGGGTAAGGCCTAGCTGAAAACTGACTGCATTCACTTCCGAAATATGGAATGGCTGAGCTGTAGATGTGTCTGCAAGGAGGTGAACAATATTTGCTGGACCTCCTCCCCAACCAAGCAAGCTTAACTACCTCAATAAGAAATACATACCAAGAAGTTCAGAAAAGTCACTACCTTCAAGGCATGAGGCCATCAGTTATTTTCCTGAAAATCCAAACCATTAAGAACTACTGTCTGTTTTTTATAGACATAGTGTTATGACCACTCAATGCAATGAATACATTTCTCAAAATTATATTTTTATACTTTAAACTTGCATTGTCTTACAATGATTGGATACCTGTGTTACCTTTGTTCTAACCAAAGATTTTGTAATTGTTTTCTTTTCACCACACCTTGCTGCAACAGCAATATCCATAGCAAATGTGGAGCTAGCCTCCTGATTATTATGCCCCGATGTCTGAGATTCCCTGGTGGGCATCCTCTGGTGATCTGAGGTCCAATTTGTTCTGGCCAGCTGAGAGTTTCCAGCACGGGTGTGGGTGTGCCTTTCCTGACCTTACCTACGAGGGACATGGGGTCACTGGCAGAAGAGAAGAACAAGGGTAACTGATGCCTTGAGGTGGATTGTTGATGCTCTTCCTATTTGGCACGCTCTCATTCCAACTGACAAAGGGACATCTTGAGACAGAGCTCACAAGTACCACTTTGGCTAGTGACAGAATAGAGCACACAGGAAATAACACATATCCAGTAGCCATTTTATGTTCTGTTGGAATAGGATCTCCATGCTCTTTATAACCTCACTACAGAGAAAGTTATATACTGTCCTGATGGAGCCATGACAGAACTCATGACAATTCTTTCTGCATATATGGTCTCTAACTGCATTTAGTTTCTGAACTTACTTCTTGAGTGTATGGATCTTTCTTCAGTTATTTCTTAATTTACAGAGTAGTATACATACATTATCTGAGGACTAATAGTGGCAATATCACTGAGTTACTATTGTAGGCAGATGATACGAGTACATGGTTTGAAACTTACCATGGCAGATGGTGAATTATGAATTCAATAAAAAATCTGGAATTAGTAGGTAGCCTAATTGTGATCGTGACACTTTTATCAATTGTTAGAATAACAAATCTAGTTCACTGATGTCCTTTAGGAGAGGAAATCTGCCATTCTTAGCTGGTCTGGCCTACATGTGACTCTAGACCCACAGTAATGTGATTGGTTCTTAACTATTCCATGAAATGGCTGAGTGATCCATTCAATTCTATGAAATCACTATGAAATCTGAAGAAAGGAAGGAAACTAAACAGAACATGGCAACAAACTAAGCTCCAGAAATGAAGACAGCAGGCAGAGCCAATGTTGGCTTGCAAAGCTCTTCTTTCTACTATTTGGAATCTTTTGCTAACATTTGGAAACTTGTCTCATAGACTAACCAATCAACAACCTATCATGATCATACTCATGGAATCATACCTGACAGAAAATGGCCCAGACACCACCAACACCATCCCTGGATTTGTCCTGCCCCACTGGCAGGACAGATTCTCCACAGATGGCAGCACAGTGGTATACCATCAGGTAAGAACTAGTCTCAGAGCCCTCAAGTTTATCAAGGAGGCCCACAGAGTCTCATGGCATCAAGATAAAAACATGGATAATGAAAATTGCTTCCTATTTAGCACTGATTGCACCCCAATCCTACTGCTTGGTTGAAGAATAAGTGTTCCTCCACATTGATGATCAATTGAGGAACTATCAAGGATATGAAGGGTCCAAAATATACTCTGGTTGGGGGCATTCAACATCCATCACAAAGAGTGGCTCAGTAACACCACACTACTGACTGAGAGAAAGTGAGGACTGCAGGTGCTAGAGATCAGATTCGAAAAGTGTGGCACTGGAAAAGCACAGCAGGTCAGGCAGCATCCAAGGAGTAGGAGAGTTGACTTATGCCTGAAGTGTCAACTCTCCTACTCCTTGGATGCTGCCTGACCTGCTGTGCTTTTCCAGCTCCACACTTTTCCACACTATTGACTGAGTTGCTTGAGTCCTAACAGACAAAGTCTGCAGCAAGTGGTAAGGGAATCAACGAGAGAAAATAGCTACCTTACTCGTTCTCATCATTCATTCCCATTACCACTGATGTATGGTGCCTCAGTGTTTACTATCTATAATTGGACTATTGTACTGTTGAAAGGCTCCTCCAACAGGAATTCGAACAAAATAAGATTAATAATTCTAGTCTAAGTCATTAATTGTAAGTTTGAGATGTCAGGAGAGGCCAGCTAAGTGGAATATGTAGCTTGTCACATGTGATGAGTCCTGGATGCTGCCAGTGTCTGAGATGGCCACATATGCAGGAGGTTTCCCCAGCTGCAGAAGGTGGAGCTCCTAGGGGTTTCAGAGTTTGAACAGTGGTTGGAGTCTTTGTGGCACATCCACTAGGTTGAGATTTACATGGATAGCACATTTAGAAAGGTAGTCATACAGTAGATCAAGGGACTAGAGGAAAGAAAGGAAGTCCAGAAAGGACCCCCTGGGGTCCCACTCACTAATCAGTACTCCATTTTGGAAGCTGGTGTGGGTACTGGTACCTCGGAGAAATGTAGTCAGAGCCAAGATTCTGGCACCACAAGCGGCTTGAGTCTATGGGGTGGGAGGAGGAAGAAGGGAAGAGCTATAGTGATAGGGGGATCTTTAGTCAGGAGAGCAGGCAGGTGTTTTTGTGGCTGAAGACATGACTCCTGGATGGTGTGTTGCCTTCCTGGTGCCAGGGCCAGGGATGTCACTGAATGGCTGCAGGGCATTCTGAAAGGGGAGTTTTATGAGTTAAAGGCCATGGTACATGCTGGTACCAATGATATGGGCAAAGTGAGGAATTAAATCTTTCATCAAGAATTCTGGGAGTGAGACAGTAGATTAAAAAGCAAGACCTCAATGGTTGTAATCTCTGGATTACTCCCAGTGCCCATGCTAACTAGTTTAGAAATAGGAAATAGGACAGATCAATGCATGGCTCAGGAGTTGGTGCAAGAGGGAGGGTTTTGCATTCCTGGATCACTGGGACTGTTTTTGGGGAAGGTGGGACATGCACAATTAGGATGGTCTGCACATGAAACCCCACATTGGGACCAACTTCCTTACAGGTAGGTTTGTTTGCACTAATGGGAGGAGTTTAAACTGGTCTAGCAGGGGAAGGCATCACATCATGCCACAGCAAAGGAAGGAAGTCAGTGTGAGTTCAGCTATGTTGAGTGCCAAGAGAGTGAAGCAAATCCAAATGGTCTTTCCTTCAATGGCAGGAGTATAATAGATAAGACTGATGAGTTAATGGCATGGATTGACACATAGAAGTATGATATTATTGAGATCACAAAAGCATGGTTGAGGGAAACACAGTACTGGCAACTTCACATTTTGGACTAAAGGATCTTTAGATGAGACAGAAGAGGGTGTTAAAAGGGTGGTGGTGTGGCAGTATTAATTAAGGATCAATAATTGCAATAAGGAGAGATATTATCTTGCAAGGGTCCTCAAACGAGGCTTTATGGATAGGTATTTTATTGAGAGTGTATTACAGGCCCCCAAAGAGTCAATGGGATGTAGAAGAGCAAATGTGTAGCCAGTTCACAGTGGTGTGTAAGAGTAACATTCAGGTAACTATACTAGGAGATTTCAACTTTCCCAGCACAAACTGCGTTACGCATAGCTTAGTTTAAGGGTTTAGAGGGGTCTGATTTCTTGAAATGTATCCAGGAAGCTTTTTGTATCAATTTGTAGAAGGCCCACTAAGGGCTGGTGCAGTGCTGGATCTGACTCTGGGGAAAGAAGCTGGGCAATTGTTCGATGTGGCAGTAGAGGAACATTTTAGCGATAGCGATCACAACACAGTATGGTTTAAATTTGTTCTGGACAAGAGAAAAGATGGTCTGCAAAAATGGTTTTGGATTGGGAGAAGGCAGAATCTGGCCACAGTAGGTTGGGAACAGCACATTGCGGTTAAGTCTACAGTGGAGCAACAGGGCAGGGGTGGGAGAGCAGAATTCAGAAAGGAGCTGGAGAAAGTCTAGGTCCAACATGTACCCTTTAGTGGGAACTGTAGGAACCATAGGTTCAGAGAATCTGAATGTCTCGGAAAATTCAAGACTAGTTGAGGAAGAAGAATAAGTCTTTTAGCAAGTCCAAAGGGAGTGATTCAGCTGTGGTCCTAGAGGAACATAGAAATTGTAGGAGGGAACTTAAGAAAGTAATTAGAAAAGCAAAGGGGGGGCATCATAAAGGATTTGCGAACAGGATTAGGGAGAATCTGAAAATATATTATAAATACATCAAAATGAAAAGGTTAACCTGAGAAAAAGTAAAGTCGACTAGAGTCCCAGGAGGCAGCCTGTGTGTGAATCCACAAGATATCTGAAGGGTGTTGAATAAATACTTTGTTTTGGTCTTCACACTGGAAAAGAAACACGTTGGTACAGGATTCAGGAAAAGGGATTGTGAGGAACTTACAGTTTGACATAGGAAATGGGGACATATTGGAGGCACTGTCGGGCTTAAAGACAGACAAATCCTCTGGCCCAGATGAATTGTACACCAGGCTGCTGTAGGAGGTGAGACATGAAATTGCAGGGGCTCTGACACTGATTTTTAATTACTCTCTGGCCATGGGGAAGTGCTACAGGACTGGAGGATGGCTAATGTGGTTCCAATTTTTAAGAAAGCTGGTTGAGATGGAGCATGCAATGACAGACCAATGACTCTCATGTCAGCAGTAGGGAAACTATTGGAGAAAATTCTGAAGGAAAAAATTAATACCCACTTGGAAAGGCATGGATTAATTAAGAATAGTCAGCATGGTTTTGTCAGAGGGAGGTCATGTCTAACAAATTTGTTAGAAGTTTTTGAAAATGTGATCAATTGTGTAGATGAGGGAAGTTCAGTTGATGTAGTTTTTATGGAGTTTAGCAATGCTTTTGACAAGGTCTCACTTGGGAGGTTGATTAAGAAAATTAAAGCACATGGAATATAGGGAGCTTGGCAAGATGGATCAGAAACTGGTTTAGTAATAGGCCACAAGCAGGATCAGTACTAGTACCTTTGTTGTTTGTTATATACATAAATAATACAAATGAAAATTGAGGGGAGATTTACGCAAATTTGCAGATGACGCCAAGATTAGTAGAGTGGTTAATAGTGAAGAAGATGGTTATGGGTTACAAGAAGAGGTAGATGGGCAGACAAGTGCCAGATGGTACTTACTCTGATAAGTGCAAGGTGATGCAATTTGGAAGAAGAAACAAGATGAGGGAGTATTTAATGAATGGCAGGACACTGGGTAGCTTAGATGAACAGAGGAATCTTGGGATAATCATTCACAGATCTCTGAAGACGACAGAGCATGTGAATAGATTAATTAAGGTGGGAAATGGGACACTTGCTTTCATTCAGTCATGGTATGGATTATAAGAGCAAAGAGATCATGTTGGAGTTGTACAGACCATTGGTTAGGCCACAGCTAGAGTACTGTATGCAGTTCTGGTCACCTCAGTGAGGAAAGATGTGAAGTACTAGAGGGGGTACAGAGGAGGTTCACCAGGATGTTCCCTAAGATAGAGAAATTGAGCTAAAAGGAGAGATTGGATAAGCTTGGATTGTTTTCTATAGAGGAGAGAAGGCTGAGGAAGGATATGATTGAGGTGTGTAAGATTATAAGGGGTATAGACAGAGTGAATATAGAAGAGCTGTTCCTCTTGGTTGAGGGGTCAAGGACAAAAGGACAGTTTTAGGTAAGGGGCAGGCGCTTCACAGGGGAATTAGGAAAAAGGTTTTTCCACACAGTGGCTAGTGGGAATCTGAATGCACTGCTTGGGAAGGTAGTGGATGCTGGAAATGTTACAACCTTTAAAGAATATTTGAATGAGCATTTTAAATATAACATTCAAGGATATGGGGCAAGTGCAGGAAATTGGGATTAGTGTACTTTTAATGGTAATTATGTCAGTGCAAAATTGATGGGCAGAAGGGCCTTTTCTGCATTATATGAATCTATGATAGTATCTTTCAAACATGTGACTTCTATAACTTAGAAGGACAAGGGTAGCAGATGTATGGGACCATCACTATCTGTAAGTTTCTTCCAGATCACACATGACACTGACTTGGAAATCTATCGCTGTTCCTTCACCATTGCTACATCAAACTCCGAGCTCACTCTTCCTGCCAGCATTGTGGGTTTCCCTTCATCCAGGGGCTACATTATTTCAAGAAACCAGCACGCCACCACCTCCTCAAGTGCAGTTAGTGATATATAATAAAACGTGGCCCAGCCAACAAATCTCATATCCATGACATAAAAAACTCTGGCAGAGCTTTTCTTTTTCCTTCCAATTCTCACTCCATCAGGGGTAGTAGAGGGAACTTGTGCCTGGAATCGAAGGAGGTAAGGGAGGTTCTTAATGAATACTTTGTTTCAGTATTCACTACTGAAAGGGACCGTGACCTTCGTGAGGAGAAGAAGGGTGTGTCGAAAAGTTTGAAAAACATAAGGATAGATAGGTCCTCTGGGCCAGATGGGATATACCCAATGTTACTACAGGAAGTGAGGGAAGAGATTGCCACGCCTTTAGTGATAACCTTTGCATCCTCACTATCCACTGGAGTAGTGCCAGATGATTGGAAGATGGCAAATGTTATTCCCTTGTACAGGAAAGATAATAGGGATAATCCTGGGAATTGCAGATCAGTCAGTCTTATGTCTGTGGTGGGCAAAATATTGGAGATGATTCTGAGAGATAGGACTTGAAAAACCATAGTTTAATTAGAGATAGTCATGCCTCACAAACCTTATTGAATTCTTTCAGGATGTGACAAAGCACATTGATGAAAGTAGAGTAGTGGGTGCGATGTACATGGCTTTTAACAAGGTGTTTGATCAGGTTCCCCATGGTAGGCGCATTCAGAAAGTAAGAAGGCATGGCATTCAGGGAAATCTAGCTATCTGGATACAAAATTGCCTGGTTCGTAGCAGAGAGAGCATGGTAGTAGATGGAAAGCCTGGAGCTCGGTGACCAGTGGTGTTCTGCAGGCTTATGCCCGAAACGTCGATTCTCCTGCTCCTTGGATGCTGCCTGACCTGCTGCACTTTTCCAGCAACACATTTTCAGCTCTGATCTCCAGCATCTGCAGTCCTCACTTTCTCCTTCCACACATTCAACCCACATGTTACATTAGGTTCAAGTTCGGAAGAAAGAGTTTTGTCCTCAAACATTATTTCTCTCTCTCTCATGCACTCACACATAAGCTACCTGGCCTATTCCCAGCATTTGTACCCTTCAATGGAGGCTCCTCCAAAATGAAACAAATTTTACTTCCTTTAAGAATTTGTGTGGCTGAGAAACAATCCATATTCAGTTCATAGGAACACCTTCTGGTGTGCTGTAAAGTCATTCTGATCCTTCACCAACATTCACTAATGTCTCTAACAAGGCTTATCTGACACACGGCTGAGAGCACCAGCTGCAGAACGTGTTGCATTGGTAAAGTAGTGAACAGAAGTGGAATTATCTGTCCACGTCCCTCTATGGAAGTGAGTGCAGCAGAACACTCAATTCCAGAGAAATGTTACCCTGATCACAAATGTTACCCTGTTTCTCTCTTCGTAGATTCTGCCAGATCTATTGAGTCCCTTCTGCACACTCTGTGCTTTTGTTAATACAATGGAATGTAGAGTGGGTACCACTGGTGTATTGCCAATTATGTGGCTTTCCGATGCCAAGTAGAGAATGTCCCATTTGAACTTTGTGGAATGGAAATGTCAAAGGTCTTTTTTCTCACAAAATACAAATCCTGACCATTTCCCCCAATGATCTATGTGAAAAATGCAACTACAGTATTGGAGCATCAACAGATAATTTATATTAACTTTGTATATTGTGCTAAGATGAGGAACAATATCATTACAGGTCATTTTGCTATAACGCACATTTTGTAAATGTGAATTCACTATAACGCAAATGATGAATTGGGACACTGTTTTTAAAGTGAAAACTTTTCAAACATGTGTTGGCTGTGATGCGATTACATTGGCAATGCTTTACTTGCTGTTTTGAAAATGCAAATTTTTCTACAACATGATGTTGCACAAGAACACAACTATCACATTATAGAAGAACTACCTGTACAGCATTCATAAACTGTGAACATAAAACTAGAGCAGTTTCTAAACGTTAAACCATCAACTGAACTCACACAATAGAGTTGAGTCTCCAAAGCATACTCTTTGATGTTTGTTATTTAATGAAGTATTATTATAATGCACATAGCATGTGGAATTTCCAACTATGTTCTTTTACAACTTTTATTATCAGCGTGGGGCCACTTGCAAATTTCTTTGGCCACTCTGGAGTCTGAGAATGTGGCTGATACATTCCCATAAGACTATTAAATTGCTTCATTGTTAATATTTTTACTGTAGATGTAGTGGAAAACAAATTACAAGAGATTACAGAAAAATTCAACAACTGCACCACTTCCTACTCTGCTAATAATTAAAGGGTTTGTGCTTTGACATACAGAACCCAAGGGCTTTCACTAGCTTGTGCTGGTATGATTCTGGAAATATATCTGAAATTAGCAAGACCAGTAGAAGTGATCAAGGAACTGTATAGTCAAATTGCATAGCTGAATTGCATCAGTCACAAATCAATTTTCTGCAAAATATCACTCAAAAAAGTGACCAGACCATAGATTGCATTAACCACCATGATGTGTTTCCTGAAGTTGCCCCGTTTCTGGGGCCCTCATGAACCTCTAAGCCTTTTTTTAGATGCAAGGAGAGGTGATGACGGCTCAATGGTTAGCACTGTCGCCTCACAGAGCCAGGGACCTGGGTTCAATTCCATCCTCAGGTGACTGTCTGTGTGGAATTTGTACATTCTCCATGCGTCTGTGTGGGTTTCCTCTGGATGCTCTGATTTCCTCCCACAGTCCAAAGATGGATTGGTGAATTGGCCATGCTAAATTGCCCATAGTGTCCAGGCTTGTATGGATTAGCCATGTGGGGTTTTGGGGGTAATGTAGGGGTCTGGGTGGGATGCTACCACACTTTAGGGATTCTATGAAACAGTTAGGCACTTTTGAAAGCTTTCCCATTTTTAAAAAATTATCTAAGTGGCCGAGTAATGCACTGCACAATGACTAGCGAAAGGTTTTTCATAGACTTGCAAAATTATATACAATTATTTGAAATCGGGTCACCTACTCGTGATGGATGCACTCCACACTCACATGGAATATGCATCCTTGCAACAAATATACTTTCTACTGTATTCAACGCTGAGCGTCAGATTAACACATAAAAGAATAACTTTAGTATAAAGATAAATCAAATTCTAGAACATTGCTATATTGCGCTGGTTCATTTTAGGTTTGCTAATGAGTTTGAGCAGAAACTTGAGCAAAGTTCCATGTTGTGTGACTCTGTGCACTTCTGAGCAGCTGATTGTGCCTAAATCACAAAGTGTTGGATTAATATCTGTTACGGTAGGCACACGAGAACCAGACTTCTCCTTCAGTCGTGAGGGAGGAAGATAGATCCTGCTCGAAGGGTTAGAAGTGGTGCTTGATTTAAGGATGCTGAGCATTAGATTTATTCCATTCCCAATACCAACTTCATTTTCCAAATATTTTTAATTAACTGAATGTAAGCTCACCTGCAGCTCTGGTGGAATTTTATTTTATGTCTCTGGATCATTTGTCCAAGCCCTTTGGATTTCTAGTCCAGTAATCTTGTCACCATCTTACCAAACACATATTTCACGATATTATGGAATTGCAACGATTTCAAAAAAGCCCATTACAGTGGTAATACTCAGGAACTTGTGTATGGAAACAAAATTAATCTGTTTCTTCATGATATATAGGAATTACATTTAGTGAAATGTTTTATTTTACTGGCTGCAACACACATTACAAAAAAAACCAAACTGCTGTACGCTTTCATCCAGGAAATGAGGAAAACAAATCCCCCGTACAATGCCGTTACTTCTTTTACATGTTGTCTCCTTTCAATAAACACATTACCTTCAAATAATTACATTAGTATCAACATTAGATTGCTCAAAGTGAGCAGTTTGTTATTCAATCTGCAAAAATGGGTCAGATTTTCCATTAAAAATACTGAAATAATGTAGTCTACAACATACAGTTTGCAGAGAGGAAATTTGTTTGTCTGCCTGGTTTTTTCTCTTTTGTTCTGCCCAACCAACCATTTACCCATCCATCTCAGTTTCATCTCTATTGTCCATATTAGGATTGCCAAGCAGTTAGAGAATTGTTAAAAAGTTGCCCTGCTTTTCTCATTCATAATAGGGGTTGAATAGGTGAGTTGTGGGCTAAAAATTGGGTCGACTGGGCTTGTATTCACTGGAATTTAGAAGAATGAGGAGGGATCTCATTGAAACATATAAAATCCTGATGGGACTGGACAGTCTAGCTGCAAGATGAATGTTCCCAATGTCGGGAAAGTTCAGAGCAAGGGGTCACAAATAAGAATAAGGGGTAAGCCATTCAAGACTGAGATGAGAAAAATGTTCTTCATTTAGAGAATTGTGAAGCAATGGAATTTTGTCTCACAGGAAGCTGTTGGGGCCAGTTCATTTGATATATTCAAGAGGGAGCTGGATATGACCCTTGCCGTTAAAGGGATCAAGGGGTAAGAGGAGTGGGTGGGAATGGGATACTGAGATTGCATGATTATTTTGAATGGTGCAGGCTCGAAGGCCCAAATGACCTCCTCCTGCATCTATTTTCTATGTTTCTATGTTTCTAAACAGATATTCGAAAGGCTTGCTCAAACAGTTTCAGCAATCAAAAGTAGAATATAGGGCATGGATGAGGTAGCCAGGAAGAAACCTGTCCCCTTCGTGGAGGGATCAATGACTGGGGGCACAGATTGAAGTTTAGATGCAGAAGGGCAAGAGGAGATTTCAGGGAAACCGTTTTCGAGGTTGGTGGGACTCAGAACTCTGTATGGGTGGGAGAGGCAGAGAACTTCATAACATTTAAGGAGTAATTAGGTGTGCACTTGCAATGCCAAGGCATTGAAGACAATGGGCTAAGTGCTTGTAAATGGAAATGGAATACGAGATGGTTGTTTCGGACCAGTGCAGATGTGATGGGCCAAAGAGTCTTTTTTCTGTGCTGTAGATCTATGATCCAGGATTCTAATATGTCTTTCAGCTATTTGATTTGTGATGGTGTGGGTACATAGAACATAGAACATAGAACATTACAGCGCAATACAAGCCCTTCGGCCCTCGATGTTGCACTGACGCGTGGAACCAATCTGAATCCCATCTATTCTACAACTATTCCATTTTCATTCATATGTTTATCCAATGACCATTTAAATGGGCTTAAAGTTGGTGAGTCAACTGCAGTTGCAGACCAGGCATCCCACATCCCTACTACTCTCTGAGTAAAGAAACTACCTCTGACATCTGTCCTATATCTATCACCCCCCAATTTAAAGCTATGTCCCTTCATGCTAGCCATCACCATCTGAGGAAAAAGGCTTTTACTGTCCACCCTAACTAACCCTTTGATTATCTTATATGCCTCAATTAAGTCACCTCTCAGCCTACTTCTCTCGAATGAAAACAGCCTCAAGTCCCTCAACCTTTCCTTATAAGATATTCCCTCCTTACCCGGCAACATCCTAGTAAATTCCCTTCTAAAGCTTCCATATCCTTCCAATAAAACGGTGATCAGAACTGTACGCAATACTCCAAGTGTGCACCAGAGGTTTTTACAGCTGCAACATGACCTTGTGGTTCCAAAACTTGATCACTCTACCAATAAAAGCAACACACCGTATGCCTTCTTAACAACCCTATCAACCTGGGTGGCAACTTTCAGGGATCTATGTATATGCACACCAAGATCTGTCTGCTCATCTACACTGCCAAGAATCTTATTATCAGCCTAGTACCGTTTATTCCTGTTGTTCCTTCCAAAGTGAATCACCTCACACTTTTCCACATTAAACTCCATTTGCCACCTCTCAGCTCAGCTCTGCAGCTTATCTATGTCCCTCTGTAAGCTGCAACTTCCTTCTGCACTGTCCACAACTCCACCGACCTTAGTGTCATCCACAAATGTACGAACCCATTTTTCTACGACCTCATCCAGGTCATTAATAAAAATGACAGTGGACCCAAAATAGATCCTTGCAGTACACTACTCGTAACTGAAATCCAGGATGAACAGTTCCCATCAACCACCACTCTCTATCTTCTTTCAATTTGTGATCCAAACCGTTAAATCACCCTCAAACCCATGCCTCCATATTTTATGCAATATCTTACAGTGGCAAACCTTATCAAATGCCTGACTGAAATCTATATACAATACATCAACCTCTTTACCCTCATCCACCTGTTAGGTTACCTTCTTAAAGAACTCAATAAGGTTTGTGAGGCACGACCTACCCTTCATAAACTATCCCTAATCAACTTATTCCTCTCTAGATGATTATAATCCTATTTCTTACAGCAAGACTTTATCCATAACAGAAGTATGGCTCACTGGGGTCTACAATTACCAGGGTTGTCTCTATTCCCCTTCTTGAACAAGGGGACAACATTTTCTATCCTCCAGTCTTCTGGCACCATTCCAGTAGACAATGACGACATAAAAATCAAAGCCAAAGGCTCTGCAATCTATTTCCTGGCTTCCCAGAGAATCCTAGGATAAATCCCATCCGGCCAGGGCACTTATCCATTTTCACACTTTCCAGAATTGCTAACTGAAAATTGCTGAAAAATGACACATTTTATCAAAGCTTTGATCTTGAATGCATCAGGACAATTTGCAAGAATGACCAACCAAAAGGCTAAATGGAAATTTTATTGTCAGAGAAGTGAGGGTTGATTAGTTGCCAAGTGAAGGCATTGCCTTGGAGAATAAACCAGTTGAATGGCAGTTAACTGTCCAAGCTCTGTTTAAATTTTAAACCAGATAAGTTGATTCTTATTGATCAAAACACTGCCACACGGAATTAACCCGAACAATGGCGTTCACATATTTTGTTGAGTTGATGCAGTGTGTGTACATGTTCTTTCTGCCTGTAAAGAACAGGGCCTTCTGTATTAATACATGTACCTTCCAATAAACACTAATGTGCTACACTGTCAGACTGTCAATCCTAATTAGTTGATCTCGTCAGCAGTACTCAAATTCTGTACTATTAAATGATTTATATATAAAGTTTGTACATAGTCTGACTATATCTTTATCTCAACATTTATCAGCTCTCAGGCTGTCTAGTCCAGACTTGTCCTATCCTCTCATTCATTTCAATCTCTGGGACCACACTAACTTCCAAATGTTTTATTCATTTCATTATTGTTTGTTAATGGCTTGGCCTGGTTATGACGCCCACGAACAAGAATTCACAATGACGATTGAGTGCACCTGTTTTTACCCTTTAACAGCCCGATGAACTAGCCTATTGTTTATTGCAGTTGTGTGTGATGTTCCCACATACTAATATATATATATGTATTTCACAAAACATCTTGGTAAATCAAAATTAAATGAAAAGCCTAGCATAGCTTCATTCTTCTTGCTATCTCTTTTAATAATGGATTTTTGTTCAAACAAACCAACCTCATGATTTCTTCAGCTTGGTTTCCTTGCCAGAGAAACATTAAGCAATTTCCCATAAAAATGAATTTAAAACCCACAAATGTTAAAAAAAGTACACTTCTTCACCTATTGCAAACTAATGTTATACGTACGGATATTCTAACTTCTAATAAAGATACTGTTTCTAACTAATTCTAATTTCTAACAACCTCATACACACCACTTATATCTGAACCAAATAGAGAGCATTGGGTGTTACTTTAGCTACACCATTTAATAGCTAGTCCTGCAAACTCAGCACACTTTTGTGGTCATACCTATTCACATGGAGGCATTAGATGTTCGACTAGCTAAAGATTTGCATCATGTACACAAATTGTAATTGTTAATAGATCTGTAGTATTTAAATTCAAACAGATCTCTTAAAAATGATTCAGAACAGTAACATCTGGCACACTTAGGCTCTGCAGGACAGACATGAAAATGAGATACACATTGCTGGGTCAATTACAAAACAACCTTTAACCTTTCCTTCTCCATTTATGTAATTCAGTATCACCAAAAAAATGATGCCAGGTCGAAGGAATATAATAATCCCTGCTGAGAAGAAACAATAAATTCCACTTTTCCTCGACAGATTAAAACCAGCTGTCTGAAAAACTCTAAGGCTTAACTGTTCATTTCTGAGGAAAGACAATCACCGTAATTTGGTGCTGGGAAATAAAACCTCTAAAAATTGGTTATTTCTTAGATATTAAGGCTTCAAATAGACATGCTATTAGTTATCATAGAATATTTCATGCTTGTAGCTGTATAGTGGGTTAGCGATGTGCTTTTTTGGCCATTGATCATTAATTTCCATGTTGTATTCACTAGAAGTATTTTTGCGATTGGTGGTGCCTGGGCACACCTTTTTCTCCTGACATAGTGTGAATCCTGGTGGAATCACAACTGGATCTCCCAGGTCAAGGGTTTAGTCTGTGGTCAGACAATGGTCAGACATGGATGACCCATAGTCGGAATCTGAGGTGTTCCTCATTTTCCACTTGTGGAGCAAGAGGCCACACCATCCCTGGGATCTTATAAGTGGTCAAGAGTAATCTGCGCCATGGGATGTATTTTGTTATCTGTCAGTTGGTGGTGTTCTTTGAGGAGGATGTTTCTGCTATGGCGATCACAAGGTTCAATGTGTGCTAGCATGAGAAATCTCTCAAGCTGTGTTGGTTTCATGACCCATAAATAATCCTCATGGCTTCCATGAAGTAGTTAATTAATAGGGTTGTGTAGCAGCTCTAGAGCTTTGACATTGAGTAAAATACTCTGGATAGTTCAAACTGTGTGTGCTGCTCCAAGTGCCTGGTAGTTTCTGTAAGAGATTCAGTCTTACTTTGACCTTAGCTCCTGTATTCTGGAGCCATTGCAATAGATCAATGCATGGTTAAGAGTGATACCAAGATGGTTCAGATTGGGTCATGTGTGAATGGTTTGCCAAATAAAATTTTTCTCTGACCTTTATGTAGCTCAGGTAAAATATTGAAACAGCTATCTCAGCAGTATCTAGTTGAAGTCTCCATTTTCTGAAGTATGTTTGCTGACGATGCTGAAGACCTAACATCAGATTCAAAAAGAGAAATTACTGGAGAAACTCAGCAGACCTGGCCGCACCTGGAGAGAGAAAACAATGTTAACATTTCAGCTCTAGTGGCCCTTCACCAGAACTGATAGCAGCTCAGAAAAGATAGTGTAAGTGCAAAGAGAGAGGGCATGTGGTGCAGGGAATAAAGGAGCAAGTGGATTGGCAGTGATCGAGCCCAGAGAGAGAACATCAATTAGGTAGGCCAAGGCATGGATAATAGTATGCCAGGGAGAAAGCATAGGTGATAATGGGAGTCATAAGTAGTTGAGAATGGGTTGGCTGTGCTGAAAGCAGCTCATGTGTTGGCTCTGCTGCAAAAACACCAAACGGAGAATGAGATGCTGTTTTTCCAGGTTGCGCTGAGTCTTCCTGGAACATTGCAGCAAGCCTGAAACATAGATGTTGGCCAGGGAATATAATGGTGTGTTCAAGTGGCAGCTTGGGTCATTTTTGTGGACAGACCATAGGTGTTCCATAAAGCTGTCACGTAGACTGCATTTCATCTCCCCAGTGGAGAAGAGATCCCACTGTAAGCAGCACATACAATAAATTAGATTGAGTGCAGATAAATCATTGCTTTACCTGGAAGTTGTGTCTGGAACCTTGGCTAGTGAAGAGGGGATCGGTAAACCACTGAGCATTGTACCTTCTGTGATTGAAGGGAAGGTGCTGTTAGGGTGTGGGGAGATGTTGGGAGTGAAGAGGGATTGGGGGAGGAGTGGACTAGGGGGTATCCTGGAAAGAATGGTCCCTGCAAAATACTGACAAGGGAGGAAAAGGGACAATGTGTCTTGATGGTGGTGATCCCACAGGAGGTGATGGAAATGGTGGCTTATGATCCTTTGGATGTGGATGCTGGTGGGGTGCAAGGTAAGAACTGGGGGCTCTATCAATTCCCCCTGTGGAAGGGAAGAGAAGGGGTGAGGGCAGGTGCGTGGAGGATAGCACAGACAAAGCTAGAGGCCCTGTCAAGCACAGTGATGGGGATCCTCGGTTGAGGATAAAGGTCAACGTTTCTGAGGCTCTGTGAAAGGTGGCATCATCAGAACAGATGCAAGGGAGATGGAGAAAATGGGAGGATGGAATAGAGTCTTTACAGGAACTAACTTGTGAAGATGCACAATCCAGGTTAATGCATGTTTCTCGTGTATATCAATGGACAGGCTCTCCCCAGAAATGGAAACAGAAATGTCAAGGAAGGGAAGGGAGGGGTCAGGGATAGAAGAGGTGAAGGTTAAGGCAGGGTAGAAATTAGAAGCAGCATTGATTCTTTTTTCCAAGTCTGAATGAGAGAAGGAAGTAGCACTGACCATATCATCAATGTACTGGAGAAAGAGTTGTAGGAGAAACCCAAAAAGGATTGGAACAAGGAATGTCCCACTTATCCCACAAAGAGACAGGCATAACATGGCTATATGCAGGTACTCATGGCAACATCTTCGACCTGAAAAAGTAAAAGGAGTTAAAAAGAGAAGCTGCTCAAAGTGAGGATGAGGCAGGCGGAGGAGGAGGGTGGTGGTTGGGATAGTTCAGACCTTCTTTCCAGCAAGAAGTAGAGGGCCCTGACACTATCCTCATGGGGATGTAGAGGGACTGGAAGTCCATGGTGAAGAGGAGGCAGCTGGTGCCCGTGAATTGTCACTTCTGAAAATGACGTAAAGTATCAGAAGAATTGTGGATCTAAGTGGGAAAGGACAGGATAGGGGGAGAAAAAATTGAGTCAAAGTAAAAGTTCAGTGGGGCGAGAACAGGCAGAAATACTGAATCTGCCCAGGGAGTGATGGCAGAATTGCGACAGATGGGTCAGACTGGGCTGAGTAGGTGACGGACACTTTCTCCCATGTCCTTACCCCACCCCCCATACACCAGGCCTTATTAACACATGGTCTGCTATTACATTGTTAGCCACTAATAGTCCCCATTAGCAGCTATTTATTCTCCTTTATTTTATGAGATTTACCAGCAATTTCATAGAATCATAGAAATCTTACAATGTGGAAACAGGCCATGTGGCTCAACAAATCCACACTGACCCTCCGAAGAGTAACTCAGCAAGTTTTGAGAAGATTTGTAGCTTAGGTTGAACCTCGCAGCTCAGCGAGCAAACCTATATCCAAAAGAGTAACTCACCCAGACCCATTCCCCTACCCTATAATCTGCATCTCCCCTGACTAATGCAACAAGCCTACACATCCCTGAACACGATGGACAATTTAGTATGGCCAATTCACCTAATCTGCACATCTTTGGACTGTGGGAGGAAGCCGGATACCTGGAGGCTACCCACATGGGGACAATGTGCAAATTCCACGCAGACAGTCGCCCGAGGCTGGAATTAACCTGAGTCCCTGGTGCTGTGAAGCAGCAATGTTAACCACTGAGCCACCATACCACCCAATTTCTGTTTTTGTTTGCAAAATTAACAATTTGGGATTGGCCAAGCTCATACACTCAAATGCCCAAGTATATTTACAAAAACTGGTCAAGCCATTTTCATTTCCATTTCCTTGGTCTCTGATCTGCAGTCTTTTGCTCCCTGATGAATCAAGAGTGTGAACTTTTTTAAATGATTTGAAAAGTCCAGACTCATTCGTAGTTAGTGGGCCTATAACTGGATAGAGATTTCCACTGGGTTGTGCATGTAGTCAAGCTTCTAACATATTTATAAAAATACATTCATGATCTTGCTCCAAATACCATCGGGGAAAATCATTCCACATCCACTTAGAATCAGGTTTCCTCAGTTAATTAGCTGTGTTCCTGTTTCTCTTTTGCTGACATGGCAAAGATGTCTTCCTTACTCCCCCACCTTCCATCAACGCAGGATTTAATTCATTGAGATTATGTCACCTCTACTTGGTCATGAGAACATAGATCACACAAATTATAAGCAGTAATAAGCCATTGAGACCCCCAAGCCTGTTCTGCCATTCAATGTGATCATGCCTGACCCGATTCATTTTAATTCCACATTCCCATCTGCCTCCCATAGCTCTTGACTCCTTTGTCTACCTAACTCTGTCTTAAATAATTTTAATGACGACTTACTTATAAATAGAATTCCACAGACTCATAAAGCTATGAGAGAGAGAAAAAAACAATTCCTTACTTAAAAGAAAAACATTTTTAGTTTTAAATTGTGTCCTCTAGTTTCAGTCTCCCTAGAAGAGGAAACGTTCTCCAGCTATCCACATTATGTCCCCTCAAAATCATGTTATGTTATCTTTGTTGTTTTGTCAGTTGTAAAATAAAACATAATATTTTTAAATTTGTTGTAGAATTTCCTGTTACTGTTGTCTGCAAGAACATTATGAACTCTTTATAAGGACTGAGATTTTGATGTTCTTACAGTAAATGCACAATGTACCTTTCCCCAAAGAGGTGAGAACTCTTTTGAACGCTGCACTTGGTAACAGAATGGTAACATAGGTCACAAAGATTTTGTCCTTTTCATGTTATTGTCAAAATCATTAAGATATTACAAAGAATATGCATAATTTAGGTTTGGATATGAAGACCATCTTGCAATGTCTAATTACAAACACTGAACAGAAATGCTAAATCACCAAAATAAGCACTTTGGAGATGCCATGGGATATGATCTGATTAAAATTTATAGAAAATTGAATGGCCTGGACGGAGTGGATGTTGGCAAGATGTTTCCATTGGCAGGAGAGACGAGGACCAGAGGGCACAGTGTTAGAGTAAAGAGAAGACCCTTTAGAACAGAGATAAGGAGAAACTTCTTTAGCCGAAGAGGGGTGAACCTATGGAATTCATTGCTACAGAAAGCTATGGAGGCCAGGTCATTGAATATATTTAAAACAGAGGTACATTAGTTCTTGATTGCCAAGGGGATCAAAGGCTAAGGGGAGAAAGTGGGAAAATGGGGTTGGAAAACCTATCCGCCACGATTGAATGGTGGAGCAGATTTGATGGACCGAATGGCCTAATTTCTGCTTCAATGTGTTATGGTCTTATGAGTTTTGGATAGAACTGTCCTCAGCCTGAAAGAGTCTTGGTTGTTCTTGGTAGTAGCAGAAGGAGGGATGAGGATTTGTGTTCCTTCAAGTAAATGCTATTTTTGAATTTAATTTTTGAATTCACCATCTCCTCCTGTACTAAGAGTTAACCAGCAATTTTCACTCTTTTTCATATTTGTTTATTTTATTTGTTTGTGGGACATGGGAAACGCTGGCGGGGCCAGCACTAATGCCCACCCCTAGCTTTCCCTGAGAAGGTGCTGTTGAGCTTCCTTCATGTGCTGTAGGTAGACCCACAATGCTGTTAGGGAGGGAATTCCAGCATTTTGACTCAGTGACACTGAAGAAACAATGATCTATTTCCAAATCAGGATTGTGAGTAGCTTGGAATAGAACTTGCAGGCTGGTATTATAATGTATCTGTGCTCTTTTGAGAGGATAGTGTTTCCTGATTTGAATTGAATTAGCTTTATTGTCACATATAAGTACAATAAAAAATGTATACATCACCACTTACAGCGCCATCTTTAGTACAAAGGTACCTAAGTATAGCTTCTTTAGTTATGGGATCTTAGAAAATAGAGAAATAAAGTGTCATCATTGCAGAAAGAAAAGTTCAGAACAGCAGTTTTCCAACTTATACCAAGCTGGCACCAAGCTGGAAGGTGCTATCTAAAGATCTGACAAATTCTGGAGAGTAGCAACTAGTGTGTATATGCAGAATAATGAGACTTCAGCAGAATATATAATGATGATGATGACAATTTCACATCATAATGTAGAAAAAACTGGAACGAGTAGAGGTTCTACCAGGATTTGAGAGAATGTGTGTATGCACAAGAGACAAATCTGTAAATAAAGCCCTCGAAGAAAGTACAATGGAGTCAGGCAGCAATGCTTGTGGGATTAATTAGAGTTATACACATGACAAGAGCCATAGAAATAAGAAATATTGATAAGAAAATGATCTTAATAATTAAGAGGTTGAGAGTCTCTGCCAATGAAATTCAAAGGCTTTAGATCACTACAATCCAGCTCCATATTTCTCAAAAGACACATTTTCCATTTTTGTTGGATTTTTATTTACTTTACTTTCCATTTATGCTCTTGACTTGCCCCTCATCTGTATTGCAGCCTTTTAACAAGCTCTCCCTGCTAATTAGGACAACTGGAGGTTTTACAAGTTTTTTTTCACATATGCAGATTTTTAAGGCAGGCTACAAATCTGTCATCTCACTTGAGTCTATTGCAAAAAAACCTGAAAGCAACAGCTTCAGACTTCTGCTTTTCTAGTCAATTGTCACTGAAAGCTTTAGGACAATATCGTGACACAATTTGACTCTATTCCCTTGATGATTCTTTGAGCTAAATTGCCTTCACTTTATATTTTTTGTTATCATGATGTAATTTTTAGTGCACTGTCAAAGTCTTATGTTAGAACAATGTGTACTAATATCAGGCAGAATTAAACCTCCTCCTCAGGGCGACAGGGGCTTAAAATCTGGCTTCAGGGTTCATGGGTTGGGACTCTGATGCTTTTCTAAATCCATTCCAATTAAGCCCAAGGTAGGAAAGTCTATGAGTATCCTTCACTCCCCATTGCCAATTAAAACTCTGAAATGGAAAATTAATGTCCACTTACAGTCCTCATCCTGCCTCCACTAGTATTAACTGAGGTGCAGGCCAGGGACTCATCATATCAGGAAGCATGACAACTAAATCCATACAAGCTTTGTTGTGATATCTCAGTGGCTGATTGAGTGACAAGGAAGTGATAAGGAGGAGCTCAATGAGAGACTTCCCCAGCCTTTACTGTTGACACACCTCACCACTCTTTCATGACCCCTTTCTACCATCACTCCTCAATGGCCTCCAATCCAGCAATGATACTAGCCCTAGGGACAGGGCATTTGTGGTGCAGTGGTAGTGTCTGTACTTATGACCCCAGAGCCTGAAGATAAGTCCCATCTGCTCCAGAGGTTTCTCATACCATCTCTGAATTGATTGATGAGAAAAATATCACGAAGGCCTCAGATACATTCCATACTAGCACCAGCCACTTCTTCCAGAGGGCATGGCACTCATTGCTGTAATACCTAATTCTTGGCAGCTGTGACTTCAGCTCTTGGGGTCCTTGATCCTTGGAAGTCATGTTAGTGCCCAGTTAAGAACCTGATTGGAAATTAAATATGGTGAGCCTTGTCAAAAAGAGAACACAGACCTCTTTTTGGATCTCCAGTTGATTACCGAGATCCTCATTAAGTATAGCACATTAATTCCATCATGTTATGCACACTGCCACTACTTACCTCTATGGATGGTGAGCCGTGCTGCTTCAGTTGGTTTCACTGGCTTCATGCTGAGTTTACTTTGTGCTCTTTCCTCTTATTCCACGGTAAAATTGTGATTTGGTCACTTTTCCACATTTGTTTCTGCTCCCAGAAACATTCCATTAGCAGTCATTTGTCATATGTTTAGTCAGATTAATTTATTACCATTTTGTGCTAATGTGGAACCACTGCTTAAGCTCATGTCTTGTGATAGACAGATTTTTAATTAGCAATGGGTTAAATCGCTACAGGCAGCAAGCAAGAAGGTGGAGTTGAGAGGTGAAAATGAGATTAACTATGATCAACTTGAAAGGATAGTTGATGAATGGCCTATCCTGCTCCAAGTTCTTACATTCTTATGCTCTTCTTCTAGATACTATAGAATCACTGCGTGGAAGATAGGATGGGAATGGTGATTTCAAGTTGCAAGATTTTAATTTTTGATACTATTGGATGTTTTGTGACATTTCCCATTTTCGTTCTCCTGGCTGTTTGAACAGTGGTTCTGGTTTCAAATAGCTAGTAATGGATATTGCTTTGGTTTATAATATCTGGCTGCTCTGCTGGTGCTAATTAAAATTACGCTGTGTAAATTTTGTGCTTTGCGGGTGGGGAAAGGGAATGCCCTGTTTTTCATTAAAATATACTTCTGACTGGAATAATACACCTCCCCCGGCTGTATGTGTGCTATGCATTAGTTTTATTGAATATTTTGGCACTGACCTTACTGATTCAGATTTATATTAAAAAATTCTTTACCCAGACACAATGGTTTAAATAGTATATATTGCATAATTGGCTTGTGATTATGTGTCCTTAGGGATCTGTGGGCTTTATGATATTTGGCAACTCTGACATTGATTGGACAGGACAGACAAGATTAAATGCAGTGATTTGCACATTGGGATGAAACAAGAGCAGATGTGAAAGAGAATGGCATCATGTCGTTACAGTTGCTGTCACATCCTGCAGCTTTAATGTCTCTTTGAATCAACAATCCTATTTATTTTCAGGGGAAAAAAAACAGCTGCAAGAGGCTCAGAAAGCCCATTGTACTTTCTTCGATCAATTGAACTGCTTGAATTATCATATTTTCTTCACCAAAAGAATTGAATCTTAAATGCTTGTTGACCCGCACAGGTTCAGGCAATCACAGACATCATTGCTTAAAGGCAATTGCTGTCTTTCCAATTATTCCTTTGTACCTTTATTTTCTCTTTTTTTTTCATTTTAAGTCAGTCCACCTACATGGTTTACCAACTACACATACAACAAGCTACCAGTGTAAGTGTCTTCAGTAACAACCAACATGGAAGGATGAAAAGAAAAGGCAGAGTAGAAAAAGATCATTGGATCCCTCAGTGAGCAAAGTTAAAGATTCACAACAGTGACAGTTTTGATATTTGCTTGCTGATCATTGCTTCATATTGAGTTTTCATTTTAAATGTTGAATTGCTTGCATCTCCAACACTGACATTTTAATTGGGAAGTTCTAACATTAGGAAAAAAACAGACTTTCAAGCTGACAATTCTGATCGATTTGTTCTGTGTACAGAAAAGAGCTCATACTAAGTACTGACCCAGATTCCACCTCACAACTCAGCAGTGTACAAAGTTGAAAATGTCATCATACATAATTATTATCAACACAAGTTTACACAATCTTCAAGTTCTTTGCTTCAATTAATTGTATCGATAGGATAGGAATTTTCACCATAAATGAACCAGGACAGCTTTCAGGTATGGGGGAGAATTGAATTCAAAATTTTTAATTGTGAAGGATTGAAAGTTTATATAGAAACTTCTTTATGAAAGCTGTGGTGTTAACACTTATGTCTCAGCTCCTCTGAAAAGGGCCACAGGGCACAAACATACTGATACCATCTTGGTCAGTACCAACAAAACACATGTCATCTCGGGCTGTAAAAGGTTGCCATAAATGCTTCCTTCCCTAAACCCTTATTCGCAAGATGATGATATAGGGGCATACACTGTCTGAGGCAGAACTTCTATTCACTGTTTTAGCCTGGCAATGAATCCTTCTCAAATCTGACAGCTGGTCCCAATAGAAGTTTGGTGTGGTACTTTATTGTTTTAATGCTGAACACAATAAATCAGATTGATAAAAAAATACACTTAATTTTTAGAAGATTTCAATCTTGAGGGTGCTGTCCCAGACAGGAATCCATTTCCCTGGAATTGTTTTCCATTAGATTCCACAGTGGAACCTATTTAAGCCCAAAGCTAGAATAACAATTGCACTCTGCAGACGTCGGGACCTGTCAGTGTATTGGCAGCAGAGTTTGCAGAGAAGTTCTAAAGCAAACATCAAAATGTCACTAAAATATTAAGAGCATAATTAGAAGCAGTATCCAATCTCAATTATTCAAACTATTGTCATTCTTCTTGAATGGGGCAGAAAATCAGGTTGTCTTCTGACCCCTACCACAACTACACTAGTATTCAACGTTGTAGGTAAGATGTATAAGTGCAATAAGCGTTCTAGCATCTAGACTAAATCCTTCTTCAATATGCCTTTTAAATTTGGCTTAGTACCATAAGCAAAATCTTAAAATAGAACACAAATAAGGGGGTTCTTTAGCTGATTTACAAGGCAAAGTAATGGTAACAACATGGGTTCAATTCCTATACTAGCTGAGATTACCATGAAAGTTACACCTTTCAACCTCATACTTGCCTGAGGCATGATGACTCTCAGGTCAAACCACCACCAGTCATCTCTCTGGGGCAGCACGGTGGCTCAGTGGTTAGCACTACTGCCTCACAGTACCAGGTTTGATTCCAGCACTGAGCGACTGTCTGTGTGGAGTTTGCACATTGTCCCTGTGTCTGTGTGGGTTTCCTCCGGGTACTCTGGTTTCCTCCCACAGTCCAAAGAAGTGCAGGTCAGGTGAATTGGCCGTGTTAAATTGCCCATAGTGCTAGATGCATTAGTCAGAGGGAAATGGGTCTGGCTGGGTTACTCTTCAGAGGGTTGGTGTGGACTGGTTGGGCCGAAGGGCCTGTTTCCACACTGTAGGGAATCTAATCTAAAAAAAATGTTCTTTCCCTTCAGCTGAAAATCCAGACATCTTTTAGTCTGCTGATACAGCTGACAGAGACAGATAAAAGTTCTTGATCGGCAAGGGAATTAAGGGTTACCGGAAGAGGAATGGGCTTGAGAAACATATTAGCCATGATTGAATGGTTGGAGACAAAATAACTACAGATGCTGGAATCCAAGGTAGACAAGCAGGAGGCTGGAAGAACACAGCAAGCCAGGCAACATCAGGAGGTGGAGAAATTGACGTTTTGAGTGTAAACCTTCGTTCGGGCTGGGAGTGGGTGTAAAGGGAGCTGCAGATAAAGGGGGTGGCGGGGAGAGGGTAGTGAAATGGGGATAAGTGAAGACAAGTAGAAGATACCACCTGCTTGGTCAATGGGAGGAATGAATACTGTAGGTGGCTGGGAGGAGTGAGTTGGGGGTGGTGGTGTTGTGGCTGGGAAGGGAGTCAGGGGAAGGAAAGGGAGGTTGTGTGAAATTGGAGGACTCAATGTTGAGTCCTTCAGGCTGAAGGCTGCCCAAGCGGAAGATGAAGTGTTGTTTCTCCAATTTGCAGTTTGGTTCGTTGTGGCAATGGAGGAGGCTAAGGATGGTCATGCCAGAAAGGGGAGTGGGAAAGGGCATTAAAATGGGTGGTTCCTGGGAGCCTGTGGGCCTGGCTGAGATGCTTGGTAAACTGTTCCTGAAGTTTACGTTTGGTCTCCCCAATGTAGAGAAGACCACACCGGGAACATCTGATGCAGTAAACTAGGTTGGAAGAGAACCTCTGTCTCACCTAGAAGGACTGTTTGGGGCCCTGGATGGAGGTGAGGAGTTTGCTGTACCGGCAAGTTTTACATTTTTTCTGGTTTCAGGGGAAGGTACCTGGGGGTTGAGGGGGTTGGTGAGGAGAATGGCGCAAATCAAGGACTGGCGAAGGGAACAGTCCTTATGGAAGGCAGAGAGGGTTGGGGAGGGGAAGATTTTCTTGGTGGTGGGCTCTAGTTGGAGTTGGCAGAAGTGTTTACTGATGATGTGTTGGATGTGGAGACTGACAGGGTGGTAGGTGAGGACAACAGGGACGTGTCTTTATTGCGTTTGGGGGGATGGGGTTTAGAGCAGTGGAACTGGGAATGGAGGTAGTGCAGTGGGGGGCTGCCTGGATAATAGAGGGAGGAAAAGCACATTGTTTGAAATAGGTGGATATCTGGGATGCTTGGGAGTGGAATGTTTCCTTGTTCGAATAGATATGCTGAGGAATTGGGAGAACGGGTCGGAGTTCTTGCAGGATACTGGGTGGGAGGAGGTGTAGTCCAGTTAGTTGTGAGAATCTGTGGGTTTGTACTAAATGTCTATCTGGAGACTAGAATTATAGGGGGTCAACTTTGAACAGAAATGAGGTGACATTTCTTCAGCCAGAGAGTGATGGGCTTGTGGAATTCATTGCCACGGAGCGCAGTGGAGGCCGGACGTTAAATGTCTTCAAGGCAGAGATTGAAAAGTTCTTGATCTCGCAAAGAGTTAAGGGCGACAGGAAGAGTGCGGGTAAGTGGAGTTGCAATGTCTGTCAGCCATGATCAAATGGCGGAGTATGTCTTATGGTGTGATGGTCTTATGGACTGTCACCGGAGATGGAAATGGAGAGTTCAAATGGGAGGGGTTAAAGGAAAAACTATTAAGAATGAGGACCAGTTCGGCAAGGTGGAAGAGGGTATTGGTAGAGGGGGATTGGGTGAATCTGTTGGAGAGGAAGAGGTAGAGGACCTGGAGACCATCCTGGTGGGGTATGATTGAATGATTGAGCAGACTCGATGGGCTGAATGGTTTAATTCTGCTCCTATGTCTTATGGCTTGGCATGGAAAATATGAAGGATGGAATTATAATAATTGAATTTTATATAGAAGGCTTTTTAAATTATAGGAACAGCATGTAAAGATTTCTGCTATGAATAACTTTGTTGTACTTGTTAATTCTCTGCCAGCCAAATGCAGGCAGACTGTTATGTGTTCCATATCAGTCACAAAGGTAACTGTTTGGAATTAGATTATGCTTTCGACAACACAGTGAATCCTTAGAGAAGTGTAATACAAAAACTTCTGAATCACACAAAATACACCCAATGGCCTATTAGAGGAACTCCAGTGAAATTGACTTCATTTTGTAGAACAATGATTCATCAAAGGTTAACAGAACAGCCATCTTAAATTTGATTTTTATAAGACTGTGTAACACCATATTAAAAATGAAATTCTCCAGAAGGTCTGAGACAACATGCTCAGAGAGAAGAGTTCACAGTTCAAGACAAAAATCAGAAATCAGGTCAAGAAATCAGAAATCAACCTGCTGAAAGAGTAAAGGCAATCTGCAAGTGTTGTAAACATAGAACTGATGAGGAATAAAGAAAACTTCTCTCTCTTAAAAATCTGCTCTATTCACTAAGTGTACGTGTGCAAATATTTGTCAACTATTCAACTACAAAAGCCATCACAGCTGCTGAATTCTGAATTCAAGTCTTCAATCTCTTCACCTCAGAAAGACAAAGCTTTAAGCAAGAAATGCTTCTGCAATGCTAGTAGACCAAACTGACCTTAATCTTTATAAATGTCTTTTATACACATAGATATTTGATTTTTGCATCTATACTTAATCAGCGGTTCAGTGGTTAGCTCTGCTACCTCACAGTGTCAGGGACCTGGGTTCAATTCTACTCTTGGGTGACTGTGCGGAGTATACACATTCTCCCCATGTCTGTGTGGGTTTCCTCCCACAGTCCAAAGATGTGCAGGTTAAGTGGATTGCCCATTCTAAATTGCCCATATTGTCCAGGAATGTGCGGGATTTGTAGGTTAGCATAGGAAATGCTGGATTATAGATATAGAGTGGGTCTAGGTGGAATGCTCTTCAAAGGGTCGATGTGAATTTGATGGACTGAATGGCCTGCTTCCACACTGTTGGGTTCTTTGATTCTATTTTATAACATTCAGCAATAGATGTGGAATAAACTAATCTTTGACATTGTTTGAAGTTTTGCTATAGTTTTTTGCTATAGTTTCCAGCCTTGGGTGACTGTCTGTGTGGAGTTTGCACATTCTCCCTGTGTCTGCATGGGTTTCCTCCGGGTGCTCCGGTTTCCTCTCACTCTCCAAAGATGTGCAGGCCAGGTGAATTGGCCATGCTAAATTGCCCATAGTGTTAGGTCAATTAGTCAGAGGGAAATGGGTCTGGGTGGGTTACTCTTCGGTGGGTCGGTGTGAATTGGTTGGGTCGAAGGGCCTGTTTCCACACTGTAGGGAATCTAATCTAATCTAATCTATTGCTATTTTTAAAAAATGGATTACCAGGAACACTGAAGTGTGTCTTTAATAAAGCTAAAGAAAAGAGAGAAATCCCTGGTTACTTAACAGACAAAGATTAATTGGTTTCAGTTTTGGTGATGCGAAAACAATGTTATCAACTCATGGAGCGATGCTACCATTAGATACACTTTAAATGTTCATCTGGCTATGCATCATAATTCTTCAATATTATATATATTTATTTTCTCAATTTTTTTGTTTACTTGTCGGCTGTGGGCATCACTGGCTGGGTCAGCATTTATTGCTTATTTCTAGCTATCCTTAAGAAAGTAGTGGTGGGCTGGCTTCTTGAAATGCTTAAGTCTACATGCTGTACGTAGACTCACAATGCCATTAGGGAGGGAATTCCTCTATTTTTTAACCAGTGTCACTGAAGAAATTGTGAAATATTTCCCAGTGAAGATGGTCAGTGGTTTGGAGGGGAACTTGCAGGTGGTGGCATTCCCATGAATCTGCTGCTCTCATCCTGCTAAATGGTCGTGATTATGGATTTTGAAGATGGTGTCCAAGGACCTTTGGTGAATTTCTGCTGTATATAGTACATACTGCTGCTACTGAGCAAAGGTGGTGGAGGCAGTGGATATTTCTAAATCTATCACCAATCAAGCAAGCCACTTGGTCTTGAATGGAGTTAAGTTTTTGAGTGTTGTTGGGAGTTGCCCTCATCTAGGAAACTGAGGAGGATTTCATCACACTCCTGACTTGTGCCTTGTCGATGGCATATGGGATTTGGGGAGTCAGGACGGGAGTTACTTGTTACAGGATTCCTGGCCTCTCTCCTGCTCTTGGAGCCACTGTATTTATATGACTAGTCCAGTTTAGTTTCTGGTCAGTGGTAACCCCCAAGTTATTGATAGTGGGGCAGTCAAAGATATTTTTTCCGTCCATATCTGTGCTTTCTCTGATCCATCTGAAATAGTTCCTTCTTTATCCAAAGGAATTGTGCTATTATTTTGCTTAGAAAAAACATTGGGTAGCAATTCTGAAGTATTTCAGGGGTGGGGGCTATTCCAGAAATATTTCTAAACGTGGTTCCAAAAGAATGGAAAGAACCAGGGAGCTTCACTTGCCTGTTCGAAAACTGCATCATTGTGTAAAGAGTAGCCTGCTCCTAAAGGGGGAGATCCTTCAGTTATCCATCAAGATGGGAAAAGAAATGTTCATGAATTAGGACATTATATTTCTCAGGCATAACCAAATTATTCATATCATATATCACTGTTGAACAACTTGTGACTTTTTACCAACATGAATGTCCATGTCTCAATTATAGAGCAAGATGTAACTCCCAATTAATGCAGGCTGCTGAGCAAAACTGCAGTTATTCCTGTGGAATAAAAGACAAATATGACTGTCATTTTGGGACAATTATAAACATTTTCATTTCAAATGGAAAACAAATAAAGAATTAAGTGTTGCAAGCATACAAATAATTTTAGGCCTACTGAAAAGCCTAAGTGGATTCTTCCTCCACTCTCAATTTCATTAATGGCATACATTGACACTTCATGCTACACAGGATATGTACTAAACTGAGCACATAGTACTGCAATCAGATTTTAGCTACAAAAGAGTTCAAGAAAGAGCAGTGCTTTTATTTTATGATTAGCTCAAATGATGAATGAAACTGGAGAATGGAAGGAGAGCTGCCATCAATGGAACAGTGCAAAGGCAGGAGATAAAGGCAACATTGCAGAAAAAAAAAATCAAGGTAATGATGATGTTAGTACTCCTTTTACAAACCATAGCAAGTTGGCAGTATTGAGAGAAGACAATGAGGCAGTGGAATTGTGACTGGACTAGTGATCCATGGGTTTAAAGTACATGTTCTGGAGGACACCTGTTTAGATCTTACCTTGGCAGCTGGTGCAATTTGAATTCAAATTAAATCAAAATTAAATTGAATTTAAATTAAATCGAGAGTTGAAAGCCTATTTCATTATTGGTATTTACGGCAAACATCATCAACTGTTGTAAAAACCCATCTGGTTCACTAATGCCATTTTCTGAGGTATATCTGCCATCCTTACTTGGTCTGACCTACATGTGACTCCGGACACATAGCAATTCTCTTGGTTCACAGAGTGTATCCAAACGGTTCCCTTGGATTCAGTTAAATGTAATTAAGAGAAGGCTCGACAACAGCAATTTGTTAAATATGAACATTAATTGAGTAATAATAAAAGATGAAAAAAAAGGAACATTTATTAAGTAAATAAAAGGAATGAAAAAAAGAGAGAGAAAAATGATAAGCCTCATGGCTTTCTGCCCACCGGTACCCCTTGATTGATGACTGGTGTGCAGCCTGAAGTTGTTCCTGGCACTGTTTGTGATCCCAGTCCGAGATGAAGTCTAATGACCTGGAATGAAACTCTCTCTCTTATACAGTGTAACAAACAGCAAGGCACAGAATACAGCAACAGAAGACAAAACTGCTAACTCATACAGAAAACACAGCTACAGAAAAACAAGCTGCAGCTGCCAATTGCAGCACATCAAGGAGCGTTCACAGGACTCATTCAAGGTCATGCAGCTTTTCACATATTTTAGCCCTTCAGCCCATCCTATACAATCTATTTTCCCCTGTAGCTGTCGAATATCATCATTAACTTTAGTCCTTCGGCCCATCCTACATAGTAAACTGCCCCCTAAGTCATGTAGCAATTGTATTTAGGAATAGACAGTTCAATAGTATTTAGGAATAGATATCAAAACCACATCCTATGAAATAATAGAGTACTGCAGGGAGGAAAAAGGGGCGTCGGACTGCCATCCTAGAAGGAAAATAAACTAAATCTGGCAAATGAGATAAATTTGCCTGAACCATCTTATGTTCTTCAAAATTGACCTCCAGTTTGATCGTTATGTTAATTTCCATATATCTTTTTAAACTTTTTTTTCTTCTGTGGTAGGTTAGCATGGAAGGTATAAGAAACCCTGGGGGACATGAGATAGCATGAGTTCGCATGGATGAAATATTGTGAGTATGTGTGTAGGGGGTAAGAATAGGAAGATATTTTTTGTTTGGATTTTGTTGCAACTGGAATGAAATCACAGAGCATTGAGATAGGTCATTTTGGGCCTTTTAAAAGGCCAAATGCAACACTCAGTAGCCCCAGTGGCAGCCTCTGAACTCTCCTCAGGAAAAGTGGGCCTGACTCCCACCAGTCTTTCATACCACTACCAACACTCCCAACCAAAAAAACAAAAATCCTGCCTTTGTTGGCATTTGCACACCAACTCCTCCCAGCCCTCCGCAGGTGAGTACGTGTTGAGTCCAGAAATTTGTTAACTCCCACTTCCTGTCTCTTGGAGGAAAGTCCAGCCCGTTGGTGTAAATTTCCCTACCATGCACTCGGTTCACTTTCCCTGACAGTTGTTTCCCTTTGCTGCCTAACCTTATGCTCTCTACATTTACTTTACCTCTTTTGCTTTCTTTTAATGTTGACAGTGTTCAGATGCATGTCAAACAGGCTAGTTCTTGATGAAGCAATGATTGAGGTCATTAATCTGCATTGGGCACAGATCAAGGACTGCAGTCTTGAAATGAGAGCCATATATGTATATAAAAATCAAGGCTAACTCACACTTCAATATCACAGACCATACATGCACACAATGTAGATTAATGGTCCTTGTTATTACCTAATCAAAACCTAGCCTGTTAATCATTCAGCTGTACATTATATATAAAAGGAACAGTCTGCTGTAAGAATAAATGTCATGTTTCAAATGACTATACATTGAAATGAGGCGTATATTTAACAGGGATAGAGGCAGGCTGTAAAAATTTGAAGTAAAACAGCAAATGTTGCAAACATGAGCCTTGTTGAAGTTACATCAGAAACACTAGTCAGCTCTTTCTATTTTAGACACTGATTAACATGTTTCACCTCATTTTGTTCTTACTATGCTCTTTTTTTCTGTATTGGGGTTATCACAACACCAAAATGTTTGTTCCTGTTTTCACTTTAATCTTACTTTACATGTGCAGAATTTTGCTCGCCTTATAAATGTCTTACTTCTTGTACACTATTTTAATTTGCCAAACTGAACCTACACATATCTGAAGTGCTGACCTTTGCCATCTCGGAGCAGAATACTAAAGGAAAAATCAGTTCATTAGTGACAGCTCCTCTGTAGTCTCATTCCTCATCCTTGGAAACATGCAAACCACCTGCTGAGTACAAACATAGTGTTGACAGTTTTGAACTGCAAAGTGCCAATGAAGTCTTGTACCGATTACTCTGTATATCGTTATGGCAGAGCAAGTATGTGTCAAAATCCCCAGTAGAAAACCACTCAATCCTCAAAATTGTAACGCAACACTATTGCCAGACCACAACACTATATTATTCAACTTTTTTTAAGTGGTTGTCGAGGTTTAAAGGCATTCATGAATTGCCAAAGGAGTCAGTTCGGCATTTCGCAGTATTTATACCAAGACATTATTGTCCGAGAGCAGTGATATTTCTTTCAATGATAGCACCCATTTCCCAAATCTCAGAACATGTTGGGCTTGAATAATGGAATCCTTTTACTACCAAGTTGTCTTGATAGCATGTCAATTATTTCCCTTCCTGAAAATGTCTCCTGACTGGACAAGGTCATGGGGTGAAATATTTATTTGAGTCATCCAATCCTACCTCTTTTTGATTTTAACGTTGTTATAATCCCAGGCTAAATTATGTTATGATCTGGCAAGGATATTTTACTTTTAAAATAACTAAAGATGAGACCCAGCGATCTTATGTAGGGACAAGATTCCATGGTTTTGAACAAACAACAGGAATTCAGTTAGGAAAGTTAAAATAGTCGCACAATTGACAATACATGTACAATTTTCTTCTAACACCCAGAATTGATATGTGGTAATTATGGGTAATAGACTGTGATCAAACACTCACAGCACATATCAAATAGATAATGCCATCAAGGTAGATTGCACGGATTTCTCAGTAACTCCCCCCCTAAAAGTAATCACACAGTGATCATCAAATCTCATTAAGGACATGATTCTTTACTTTCGCTGACCCAACTTTGGAAATCTTCACCGAAGAGCCATTCCGTCATGGATTGCCTCAATGACAGCTCCCATTCTGACTGATCACCTCCTGTCCTGGGTCCCTTCTCCCTACATTCTGAAAACTAGACTCACAGACAGAACTTCACCAGCAATTTCCACCTTGATCATGTGCACCAATAATTACTGTTTATGGGCTTTTCAAGTTTCACTCTCAGCTGCACTGACCTATTAGTGACATCCAGCTTCTTGTGAGCTACCAGAACTTCCAAACCCTGACTACAGCAGCTCACTATCTAATAATTCTTAGAACTTGACCTGATTCTAATACTATGGAGATATTTAATTGCTCTTTGGGTTTAACTTGCTGACCCCTAAACAGAACCCATTTACTTTGGTTAAGTAAGTGTTAATAGCAAAATAGAAGCCACCTCTGCTGACAGCAAACAAACAAACACACAAGAAACTGGAATCTTGCGGGTGGGATCAGAGTTCAGACTCTGAAGTTACCAAACTCAATATTGAGTCTTAAACTCAGAATAGTGCCTAAATGTAAAAATGAGCTTGCATAAGTTTTACTGGAATACTGCAGAGGCCTGGAACAGAATGGTTAGCATCAGAGAAGGATAGTGCAGCATGGAAACTGACCAGTAGGATGTGGTCATACTTGTGGACTTTTCTGCCAAGTGGTCACCCAATTTATATTTGTTTCCCCAGTGTAAACAAGACCACATTGTGAGCAGTGAATGCAGTTGACTAGATTGAAGGAAGGACAAGTAAATCACTGCTTCATATGGAAGATATGTTTGGGGATGAGCTAGCTTATATTGTGCTATTAACACCTATTATTCAGAGCCATACTAGATCATTATCTTTCCTCTACAACCATTGCCACTGTCTTTGCATTTTGTTCTATCACATCTTTCCCTGACCTTCTCTTTTGTTTGCGTGTTCTTCCCCATGTTTCTCCACAGTATAAAACCCATCACTCATCATCCTTCAATTTTAAAAAGCAGTCATATTGAAGTCAGAATGTTAACTCTGTTTCTCTCTTCATAGGTCGTGTCAAACCTGCTGAGTTTCTCCAGCATTCTGGGTTTTTATTCAAGAGACCTCAGTCCTGCTTCTTAATGCTTTGGTTACTTGCATCCACATCTGTTTGGTTGAGAATCTGACCTCTGTCTATCTATCTTCCCAACTATCCGGGAACAGGGTGATGTGTTGAAGTGGCAGGCAACTGAAAACTAGACACTTGAGCTTTCTGTTGCTTGCCACTTCAACACATCACCCTGTTTCCTCACCAATATATCTGTCTCAGGCTTGCTGCAGTGTTCCAGCAAAGCTCAGCATGAGCCGGAAGAAAAACACCTCATTTTCCACTTGGGGACCCTGCAGCCTTCTGGATTCAAAATTAGGTTCAATAACATTAGGGTTGGAATCCTCCTATGTCCTACCCCCCACCCCCACATACCAGGGCCTTGTTATCACATAGTCTGCTATTACAGAGGAATCTCGATTATCCGAAAGACATGGGCAGGCACTATTTCGTTCGGCTAATTGATTATTCGGACAATTAAATTTAACCTTAAACAAGGGAAGCCATGCTGATCTAATGCTGTGCTCTACCGGAGAATTTGTTTAAATCTATAATTTTGATGTATTGAGCGCAAGAGGACACAGATGTCACATGATGAACATAGTAAAGCAATGATTACATGAGGAAACATTTTTAAAATGCTGCAGTAGTTAGCATTTGGCAAGGAGTGGTGAAGACAGCATTAAACAAGGACCCAAACAACTTCTATGATCGCAAGAGCAGTTGTCAGTTTGCGGGAACTTAGCCTCGCAATTAAAAGACAGAAGCACTGCCTCACGCATATCTTTATATCTCGGCCACTTTTCTCATGAATGACCCGGTAAAGTGATGGGAATACAGTACTGAACTGAAAAACACTTACTTTTGCAAAGGGCTGTGTAACAACCCTTACCGAAAAATATCTAATCGCTGATGCTTGAGCTGCTTGTGTTTCTTTGTTTTTACCAGTGTTTTCACATGTTCTTCAGTACAGGTAAACCAAATACACTTACCTCTTTAATGTAACGTTTTTGTGGGAGCTTGCAATCCTTTTCGGTAATTCCGAAATTCGGATAATCAATATTCAGATAATCGAGGTTCCTCTGCACCCATTGCTAGCCACTAACAGTTTCCATTAATAGCTTTCACCCACCTAGCCAGGTCAGAATCCACGCCTTTGTCGGTTTAACTGTTCTTCTCCCTCTTTGAGTTCTATCCCCACCTATCATTTACTCCTGAACCTCTATCACCACCCTACCTTCTGCATAACAACCAACATTTTCCTAGCTACTATCACTTCTGAGTAAGGGTCACTGAACCTGAAACATTAACTCTGACTTCTCTTCAGATGCTGCCAGACCTGCTGAGCTTTTCCAGCAATGTATGCTTTGTTCTGATTTACAGCAGCCACAGTTCTTTTTTTTTCTGATCAAACAACTATCAGGTTCCTAACCCTCTTCTAGCTACAGAACCTTACCTCCACTGTACACAGTTTTCTCAAAATGAAATACCATCCGGTATTCTGTAATAGATTTAACAGTTTGGTTAATGCTTTTGAGAAACTGGTTTGGATTAATATAATGGAGGTTAGGAATGTTTTATTGAATAACTCCTCTTGTCAATGTGTGTAGCCAAACTGTAACGTTTTTAAAACATGCATAAAGTTAATCTCCACATCGATGATTCTGGTACACAGGGCAACCAGAGTAACCCTTCTATCTTGATGACAGCAAAAGCAATCTCCTTAAAAACCCAGATCACAAGGAAATGGAGAAAAGAAAATGATAGGCTCCCTGAGGTTGAATTTCAGTAGTTTTTCAAAACCTGGTTACTATTGTTAACTTTCTGTAAGCAGCTGATTGGCATGGCAACATCCATCGTGAGTTTAGCAATATAAAAAGCATCTAGAGCATATTCTGGTCTGTTTGATAGGGTAACTGTCAACATTCTGATGGTTCTGTCAATACTAACCAGGCAATGATGCAGCAGGCAAGCACATTACAGTATACCAGTATGACTGCCATTCTCTGAAATCAGACTCAGGAGTTTGCCCACAATTTAATTGAGTCTAAAATGATCAACTTATGAATGTGGCGTTTGTGAAAAGCATAATTGTAAGTAAAAATACAGCAAACATCTTTCAGTTTATAATGCTATTTTACACTATTGTTCAAAACTCTGAGATAATTTCTCACTGTTAAATAAAAGCAAGGCTGAAATTAACTTAAAATATCATTTGTATTTTTCTGGTATTGGAATGGAAGGTGTATCATTGTCCATGTATATTGTTAACATAAACAGCGAAAGTAGGGATGCAGCAGGAATTGCATTTTTAATGTCATCAGGCCATCTCAGGAGATGATGGATTGCACCCAGAGTCTATGACAGGCTTGACTGGACACCATCTGTTGCGGCTCTAGAAGCTACTTCATGAGTGGCAGTCCCTCCTGCAGCTGATCCAGATGAATACTGTCAGCCCGGGTGGACTAATACTTTTATACCACAATAGTCTCTCTCTTCTGCCCTCTGGTCATATGTTCTTCACAGCATTTCTTACTGCTTATGTCTAGACACTCCATTCAGTAGCTAAGACTCGCCATCCCTTGATTCAGACTCTAGACAACTTCAGGTCTCGCTTACTGACATCCTTGTACAGGTAGAAGATCTTTTATCCGAACATCCAAAAACCGAAAAGTTCTGAAATCCGGAGGTTTTTTTGTGAAGTTTTTTTCTCATTAACAAGTTTGTTTGGCGTGCAAACAGTTAACCCAAGTCTCTACCCACTCGATGCGTGTTGCTCAGATGTGATGTGAGGGAGCGTGGCCAGGCACCGACCGTTCTGTTCTTACTTAGAAGTCTGCTCCTCCGGTAAGATTATTAAAAATTTCACCATTAAACTGTCATTTATTCTGAAAACAAAAACATTCAAAATTCCAAAAACAGCTGGCCTCGAGCATTTCTGATAATGGATCGTCTACCTGTATCACAAACGTGGGCAGCCTGTTGGCCTTATAGCTATAGCAAGCTCACCAGGGAGCATGTTTTTGGGGATGAAATTGTCATCATTCAGTTCTCATAACATCTTTAACACAGGGCTGAGTTTACCCATTTTTAGGCTTTGTTATTTTTGAGGACTATTAATGGTGGGGTGACCTATCATGGCTGATGGTAACTTCTCTCACATTGTCTTCCAATCCTCACCTTTTTAACTATACAACTGGCCTCTTTGGCATCCTTCATGTACAATTATGTGGCAGAGGAGGCTAAATTCCTGCTGCTCATAGAGTCACTGAGAGTCATAGAGTCCTACAGCATGGAGACAGGTCCTTCGGCCCAAACTGGTCAATGCCAACCAAAATGTCCATCCACGCTAACCCCATTTCCCTGCACTTGGCCCATATCCTTCTAAACATTTCCTATCTATATATTTTTCCAAATGCCTTTTAAATATTGTAAATGTACCTACTTCAACCACTCCCACTGGCAGCTCATTCTATATGTGTACCACTCTCTGTGTAAAAAAGCTGCCCCTCAGGTTCCCTTTTATTCCTTCCCCTCTAATCTTAACTGACACCCTCTAGTCCCTGATTCCCCAACCCTGGGAAAAAGACGGAGTGCATCACACTATCCATACCTCTCATGATGGCTAATTAATTTGAATAAGACAGAAAGTGCTGGAGAAACTTAGTGACTCTGGTAGCATCTGTGGAGAGATAGAGAGTGGGGGAAAGAGAGAATGCACAAGAGAGAGAGAGAAAGAGAAAAACAGAGTTGATATCTTCAGACCAATATGACTCTCTATCAATTTGTTGTGAGTCTCAGGGCACCTGTGTCGTGAAAGATTGATACCCCTTTCTTGTAATTTCCCACCAATCTCTCTCTCACACACACACACACAAATCCTGCCCATCCTTTCACCCTTCTTGAAACCTTCTGTAAGCATCCCAATTCCCTCCTGTTCAATATGTGCATCCTGGATCCACTTTGGTTTCTTTCTGAGGCCTACCTGCTGTCTCAGTGGTGTCCACCACTGAGTTCTGACAATGTTTGGATTGTTAGAGTTGTTGATCATTTGGCTCCTTAGGGCAACTCCAACAGAGTATGTTCTTGTTGATGGTTAGATTTGTTAAACTTCAGTCACTTTGTCACCGACTTTCTGTCGGGTGGGGGAGAGAAGTGAGCAGTACACAGCCCCAGTACAATTCAGCTCTTGAGTTTTCCCCAATGGATATCCGCTTTGCCGTGTTACTAGAAGAAGGAGAGATTGATAGAAGGGTTACATCAGGTTGCAGCAGAGATATTCTGCACTCATTCATGTGTGGTTACCTCCAACACCACCGACAGAGGTGCAGTGTCTGTGGAGACTTTGATTTACGTGAGACGTACTGATTGTGCTTCAAGCTAATCCTCTGACATTGCACTGTCATTGGCTGTCACAATCACAAATGCTCTCGTTCTCTGGGTACACTTCAGGCTATCATTGAGAACAGCAGCAAAAGAAATTAAATGGCCATGCATTGATGGCTAAAGCGAGTGACTGATAGTTTGTTTGCTTAAGCGAGCAATTTAATTTATCTCCTCATAGAAAATCAATATGTGTATGAAAGAGCTGTGCAATCTTTCAGAGGATTTCAAAAATGTAAGAGATCCAGGTAGTCTCTGACTACCTATATGAATAAGAAAATAAAAATCACCATTTAACACTCAGTGTCCGTTACATAACTGACATTCTACCAAATCCTTCTTTCTCTTCAATTTCCTCTAGTCACAACCTTTCACCTAGTCCCTCCCCTTGCTTTGTATTCACAATACTCTTGTACCTTTATTGCTTCGTTTTGAACAATTTGTACTTGGCAAAGGCTTCAATTTCATCCCTTTTGCCACCACCTCAATGTATTCCACAAATTGCTGAGTTCTTCTCCTGTAACCTTTATAACTATGCATTTGTTTTGACTAGGAGTCTTGATCCCCTACACAGCAAACCTTTTAATCCATCTCCAATATGCTCAGTCCACCTAAGCAGTCTTACCTTCTTCTGATCTTTTCATTCAGACTACATTCTTGATTTCAGCCAGTACTTGATTTCAGTCATTTCTCCTCTCACTCACCCTAATCTGTCTCTCTCTCTCTGAACTGTCAGTAGTGTTCTCAGGTACAATCCTGACATCCTTATCAACCCACGTCTTATGGGAGTGCTTCAGGTCTTTGAAGCAACCTTATGATGATGTCACAGAGCTGCACATTATTGTACAATGTGAGTGGAGTTAGAACAGATGAGGTTAGCCTACAAACCACACTGTACAAGTAATTACTCTACACTCTAGAATGAGGAAGAATATTAAGAGCACATGATCATGAACACACACAGAAGATGGATTTGTGTTAACCAAATATAACTAGCAGTTAGAGCCTGGTACACCTAAGGTTACCATATACAAGAGAGCTTAATAATTTTTAATAAATATTGCAATTTTGAAGTCTAAGCCTGAAGACAATTATTGATTTGCCTTCTCTTGAGTACAGACTCATAGTTGCGGAATGAAACCACATAATAAACACTGTTTGACAAGGGTGGCACTATTGTTGACTGTTATGCCAACCAATAACTATTCAACTCTCTGACACTGCCTTCAGTACTCCCCATTGGAGCATGATATCATTATTGAACAACAAACTATTGTTGCCAGACTTGTCACTGACTTAATCTCCTTTGAGGACCATCTCTGCATAAGGTCTTCAAGCTCATAGTCTCCCAAACACAAATCATCCTCATCAATCGACTTCCAAAGATCTAAAGATCATGGTTTTCTTAGCATGCTCTTGTCTGATTGAATTGATTTATTCTTATCTCAAGTCCTTTTTTCTCTCCTTGTCCAGTCTTTTTCCACTTACAACAATGACCCTTCAAATGCACTTTGTAACTTTATAAGTTTCCAATTTCCTTTCACCATGGATGTCCAATCCCTATCCACATCCATTTCCCACCCACAGTGTTCTTTCTTAAATAAAAGGCAAACCGATACTCATCCATCTGCCTCTCTACCTGGCTGTGTTTGTTCTGACATTGAACTTATTCAACAGCACTCACTTTGTCAACTTCTTTGTTCCAGTCTTGTTCAGAACCTTCCTCTCCCACCTCTTTTCCTGGTACATTAATGACTGCATTGGGATCAAATCCTGCCCTCTTTATCAATTGGTAAACTCAATCAACTCTGCTTCCAAAAGTACACTTCTCTCAGTTTCATATTATCCATCTCCAATGCTTCTCCTCCTTTACATTCACTTCTGGAAATAGTCTGTCAACAAGTATTCATATAGGCTCACTGACTCACAGAGTTACCTTGACTACCCAAAATCCTGGCATTAACATTCACACGCCACAAGTGCCAGGCAATGACCATCTCTAACAAGTGAGTTTCAACCATTGTCCCTTGATGTTCTAATGGTATTACCATCACTTAATCCCTCACAATCAATATTGTGGTGGTTACCATTGATCAGAAACTGAACTGGACCAACCATATAAGTGCTATGCCTTTAAGTGCAGGTCAGACGTTGCCCCTAGTTAGAGTTCTGTGGTGAACCATTCACTTTTGTTTCCTCAAAACCTGTATACTATCTACAAGATATAAGTCGGGAGTGTATGGAATATTCCCCAGATCAAAGAAGACTCAAGAAGCTTGACATCATCTTGGACAAAGCAACCTGTTTGATTGGCACTCCATCCTGAACCTTCAACATTCAGTCCCTTTACCATTGACACTCAGTGACAATGACATGTGCCAGCTACAAGAATTTAGTGGTGCTGGAAAAGCACAGCAGTTCAGGCAGCATCCAAGCAGCAGGAAAATTGACATTTCGGGCAAAAGCCCTTCATCAGGAATAGAGGCAGAGTGCCTGCAGGGTGGAGAGATAAATGGGTGGAGGGTGGGGGTGGGGAGAAAGTAGTATAGAGTACAATAGGTGAATGGGGGTGGGGATGGAGTTGATAGGTCAGAGAGGAGGGTGGGGGAAGGTAGCAAAGAGTACAATGGGTGAATGGGGGTGGGAATGAAGATGATAGGTCAGAGAGGAGAGTGGAGTGGATAGGTGGAAAGGAAGATAGGTAGGTAAGACAAGTCCTGGGGACAGTGCTGAGCTGAGCCATCTACAAGAAGCACTGCTGTAGATCACCAAGGACCTTTTAACAGAATTTTCCAAATCTGTGACCCCAACCACTGGGAAGGAAAGAACAACAGGTGCATTGGAGCATCAACCCTGTAAGTTCCCCTTCAAACCACTTACTATCCAGACTTGGAAACATATGGCCATTCCTTTACTGTTGCTAGATTGAGATCCTAGAACTCCCTTCCTACTGTCACTGTGGACATCACTACACCCCAGGACTACAGCAGTTCAAGAATGCAGCTCTGGACCACCTTTCTCAGGGCAACTAGAGATGGGTAATAAACACTGGTGTGCCCAGTGATGCCTATATTGCATGAACAAATATAAAAAAGTTGCAAGTGATGCATGTCGAGAATATTTTCAAAATGCTTTTCAGAAAACAGGCTTTTATTTGCAAGCTTCAGGGTGTGGCTACATTTCACTGCAGAATCTATCATTAGTGTGATGGCTGACAATGACACTCAGCGGTTATTCTCTATATCTGCTAATGTTTCTCATTTTTACAGCAAACTAGGTGGAATCACAGAATTATATCCCTCAAAACACGTGTCAAAATCTATTGACATTAAATTTGATTTAATTGACTTGGTAAGTCAATGGCTCTGCAGAGCACTAGGACAGAGGCTGATGGCTGCCCTGGGTTGAGTTGGAAAATGTGTCAATATGTCACAGTACAAGAGGCAGCAAACTCCATTGTTGACCATGTCAGCCAATGAGGGGCTTTTAACACAGAAAGTTCAGTGTCTTATCCAGTAACTGACAGTTTTGCCACATGTTACAAAGCTGAGAATAAGCTCTAACAGTTGTTCCCTGGCAGCCATCTACTTAAGTTCAGTAACTACTTTCACGTAATCTCACAGGCTCACTGGTAAGTCTCTACCCATACCTGGGGCTTTGTGAATCTCACTTTGAGAATCAGTGATATGTTCTTCACAATTGTTATTACAGTTGGAGAATTATACAATTCCTATCGTTGGAGAATTATTATGCTTTTGTATGTGCAAGAAAGAGATATACAAAAGTTATCGGTGCACACTTGATTACACAGTATACTCTCGGAGAAAATGAGGACAGCAAATGCTGGAGCATCAGAGTCGAAAAGTGCCACACTACACAGTATACTCTATACCATTACAGCACATGGGGATTCAAGATTGTGCATCTACACGTTAGAATTGACGTACTTTCCAGATTGACTAGTGGCTAGGCCCCAGAGTTGCCCGATCTAAGGGAGACAGTAATGGCATCCAGGTGGTAATTCGGAGGCACAGGCTAGAGCTGTGAGGACATTGGTTCAAAACACACTCCAGCAGCTGGTAGAATCCAAATTCAGTTCAGAAATAAAGTCTGGAACTGGAAGTTTGTATCAGTAATGGCGATCATAAAACCATTATAGATTGTTGTAGAAACTCATCTAGTTCACTAATGGCCTTTAGAGAAGCAAAACTGTTGTACCAGAATATGATGCAGTTAATACTGAAGAGTGCCTTAAGCATAGTGATCTCATATAAGCCTGGTGTGAGAACAGCTTAGGATTTTACAGGAGTAAGTACAGAGAGGCGATGACCTAATGACGTTATCGCTAGGTGATTAATCTAAAAACCCAAGTAACATTCTAAGGACCCAGATTAGAATGCCACCATGGCAGATGGTGGAATTTGAATTCAATCGAATCTGGAATTAAATGTCTAATGATGACCATGATACCATTGCTGGAAAACGTATCTGATTCACTAATACCCTTTAAGGGAGGAAATTACTGTCCTTACCTTGTCTGGCCTACATGTGTGACTCCATGTCCACAGCAATATGGTTGCCATTAACTGTCCTCTGGATAATTAGGGATTCACAATAAATACTAGCCGATGATACCCAAATACAATGAATGACTAAAGTAAAAAAATCTTATGCTTATTCAGTATGGGTGTTCCTCATAGTTTCTGGAACAAAGTCTATTATATGAATATAACTTATACGTAGGGGTTATCATGTAATAAACTGCATCTTATTTAAGATAGCAGCCTTTTCTCATTAGTGGTTTTCCAAGTGGTTTTCCTCTACCACACTAAGCCAAGCTACTCCTATAGATCCCTACCAGGAAAGAGGGTAGTTCAGAGAGTTCAGGCAGTGTGGCAAGCAGTGGAATACATTGCTCATACAATACTGTCCTTACTTGTATGGCCTAACTATGTGTCACTCTATGACCACCATAATGTGGTTGACTTTTAACTTCTCTCTGAAAGGAGGGGCTCTCAGATGTCCAAGAGTAATCAGAGATGAGTGACAATTGCTGGTGTTGCTAACAATGCCCACATCACATGAAAGAATAAAGAAAATGTCTACTGTGACTGGGCCAAACCTGTGACTGCTGAAGGACAGTAGTGTTCTATGGGGATCAGTTCGGGGACCTCTTTTGCTTGTCATTAATATAAATGATCGGAATGAGAATATAGAAGGCCTGTTCGTAATTTTGCAGATGACACCAAAATTAGTGGCTTGGTAGACAATGAAGAAGGTTTTCTAAGATTACAAACGAATCTTGATCAAATGGATCAAAGTGTTGGAAATGGCTGATGGAGTTCAATCTGGATAAATGTGAGATATTGCATTTTGGTACAACAAACAAGGGTAGGGCTTATAAAATTAATGATAGACCTTGTGTAGTATGTAGAACAAAGTGATCTAGGGGTGCAGGTACATAATCTTTTGACTTTTTCATCACATACAGACAGAGTGGCTTGCCTTCATTGCTCAGTCATTTGAGTATAGGAGTTGGAAAGTTATGTTGAGGTTGTACAGGACGTTGCTGAGGCCTCTTCTGGAATACTGTGTCCAGTCTGGTCACCCAGTTATAGGAAAGGTATTATTAAGTTGGGGAAGGACCAGAAGAGATTTACCAGGATATTGCTGGGTATGGAAAGTTTAAGTTATAAAGAAAGGCTAGATAGGCTGGGACTCTCTTCACTGGAGTGAAGGAGGTTGAGATTTGACTTGATAGAAGTTTATAAAATAATGTTAATGGTAGTTGTCTTTTCCCTAAAATGGGGTATTTGAAGACTAGGGTGCTCATTTTTAAGGTGAGAGATGAGAGATTTAAAAAAGACATGAGAGGCAAATTTTTGACACACAGGATGATTTGTGTGTGGAATGAATTTCCTGAGGAAATGTGGGTGCAGTTACAATGTTTAAAAGATAGTTGGGTAGGTACATGATTAGGAAAAGTTTGGAGGGATATGGACCAGGAGCAGGCAGGTGGGGCTAGTATAGTTTATGATTATATTTGGATGGACCAGTTCCATGCTATAGTAGTTGGTATTATGAGGTGCACTAAACATGGAAGGAACAGGGTTGGAGATATAGAGGCTTTCCATACCCCAGCATTAATGTTTGGGATGAATCTGTCTCCAGTTGGCTGATTGACCTTTAATTATCATGAGGCAAAAATTTTATTATGAATTTATGCCTCCAAGAGTATCCTCCAGATCTCTGGCCTACCTCAGCAGTGACCACCTCTCCTGGCAGAATTGTCAGTGTTATAAAGCAGCTGCCTTTGAGATTAATTTGGCAGTATCAGGAGACCACCTGCCTCTTATCAAATATAGGTGAGCGCAGATGTGGCCAATTCGGAGGCTGCCTCCGGGAAAATAGCTCCCTTGAGTCTGGCTCCCTCCACATTTGCATTCTGAATAGATGCCAAGAACTCAGAATTCCAGGACAATCTTTTCTGGTATCTTTGCTTAGAAGAAGCTAGCTCCCATCAAAAAAAAACTTTTATTGCCTTATAGCTCTGGTAGCTGCAGCAATCATTCATTTTAGCTTTCCTGGGGTCAGTGGCACTCAGTGAGAAATGGTGTACAGGCTGCATTATAAAAACAATAATTTTAATTTGGCAGTGATTCAGTTAGTTAATAAAGGATCTTATTCTCCATCTTTATCTTGTCCCTCACTAACAGTTAGTCATGTTCCATCCACATCATCATATGCACACTGCTTTATGTTGCCCTGCTTCTCCAGTCTACATTAGGTCTGTACCAATGCACACATAAGTTCATAGTCTCCATTAGGTAAAGACAATGACTGCAGATGCTGGAAACCAGAGTTTAGATTAGAGTGGTGCTGAAACAGCACAGCAGTTCAGGAAGCATCCGAGGAGCAGTAAAATCGACGTTTCGGGCAAAAGCCCTTCATCAGGAATACAGGCAGAGTACCTGAAGGTGGAGAGATGAATGAGAGGAGGGTGAGGGTGGGGAGAAAGTAGCATAGAGCTATGCTACTTTCTCCCCACCCCGACCCTCCTCTCATTTATCTCTCCACCCTTCAGGCACTCTGCCTGTATTCTTGATGATGTGCTTTTGCCCGAAACATCGATTTTACTGCTCCTCGGATGCTGCCTGAACTTATAGTCTCCATTGCTTGATGCAGGCATTTTTGTACCAACACAATGTCTGGTTTAGATTTTTAGATTAGATTACTTACAGTGTGGAAACAGGCCCTTCGGCCCAACAAGTCCACACCGACCCGCCGAAGCGAAACCCACCCATACCCCTACATTTACCCCTTACCTAACACTACGGGCAATTTAGCATGGCCAATTCGCCTGACCCTGCACATCTTTGGACTGTGGGAGGAAACCGGAGCACCCGGAGGAAACCCACGCAGACACGGGGAGAACGTGCAAACTCCACACAGTCAGTCGCCTGAGGCGGGAATTGAACCCGGGTCTCAGGCGCTGTGAGGCAGCAGTGCTAACCACTGTGCCACCGTGCCACCCACAATCTAATCTAATCTAATCTAGTCTGGTGTTACGAGTTATAAAAGTCATCTTATGTACCTCTCATTGACACCACAGCTTTTATCTTCTTTTGTTTTCACTGGAGACAATTGCCAAGGAGAATCTTTGAAACAAGCACCATGTTAAAAGTCTTTGAGAAGGTGTCCGATTTATGGAAGGAGTGCCTATGAGCCCCAACTCCTGTCCAGCTCTGATCTCAGGATAGGTGACGGGTGTGCAGGATAGGTGACGGGTGTGTGTGTGAGAGAGAGAGAGAGGGAGAAAGAGAGAGAAAGAGAACTAGCTTAAGGCAAAGTCCCACTTGGAGAAATCTGCATTCTGACATCAATAATTGGTTCATTTTTTCAATAAAACACTGGCCCCCAGCTGCTTCTGGCTGAAATCAATGGTTTACCTAAAACATTACAACCAGCAAGTTTGAATTTGATGTTTGTGCAAATGATTATGGGTTTTGACCTTTTGGGACAAATAAGTGACTGATGTTGATAAAGATGGACATTTTAAAAGGTGTGTAATGTACTGAGTAGAATTACTGCAGGAAAAAATAATCAATGAATAATTTTTTAGAAGTCGAGGTGTTAATTTTAACTTTTGGGAGACTGACTACACAGCATCACTTATTCTGACAAGAAATATTCCTCACTATTTTGAGACCAATTTGTTCTCCTAACTAAATAAAAATATGCTGTCTTTTTGTATTGTAGTTGTAACACTGGGTAAAGGATCAACTCTTTGCTGGTCATGGTTCATGAGGTAGTGTTCCAGCCTCTAAGTCAGTGGTTTCAGGTCCCACTTCTGAAAATGGTAATAATCTAGACCAATGCTCAGTGCAAAGTGTAGGATTGAGCAAAAATCCCCATCATCTAAAATACTGGACAAGACCCAGGACTTTTCCAATATCTAAAATGCTGGACAAAATCCTGGACTCAGGCTGCATCAAACACATAACAAAGCCAGAGTGATTTCTGGCTGGGACCATTACTCAGCCTGGAATTCCAATTTACACCTCCATTCTAAGAAAATAATCAACCAAACCTAATACTCTAGACCGAAACTAACTTCACACCTTAGGCTACCCAGCTCAGACAGTATTGGGATCTTACGGAGATACCAAACATTTCAATTTCTACCCAATAGATCCACTACGCACCTTATTGCATCAGCAGACTGAACCCAAACTGAAAAACCTATGCAGCCCAAAGTCTTCTTCCAGGCTCCTGAGTATGGCAAGTGGGACCAGCCAGCTGTACTTCAAAACTGTGTTTCCTCAGTGGTGACCTGAAACTCCCTAGACACCAAAGTTTCCAACCTAGCTAGCAGGGAGGGGAAGGCAGGTGGAGACAGTGCATTGGGACCCTAATGGCAGGAAGCCTGCCTAAACGATTCTGCAATTAAAAATGTTGTCCTTAGATTCTAATAGTATTTAATCTAGCTAATAGTATACTTAATAGTATTATTGTCCTCTGTATAGCTGATTCTGTTAATTTCCCTGTTTATTGCAGTTATCTGTATTTCTTGTGTTATACTTACCTTTTGTATTGTAAATAAATGCAGCGTTTTTTGCACTGAAATAGCTATCGACTACCTTCTTCATTTCACATAAATAGCTGCAGAGTCTAGAACCAGCAATGCAGGGGCGATTTGAACCACTTAAAAAGCAGAAAATTACTGATTGCAAATCAAAATCCTACAAATGCTGAGGGAATGCGGCATTGTTGCAGATATTATCTTTCAGGTGCCAAGTTAGGTATTTGCTTTCTGTCTCAGTTTAAAGTCACGTGATTATTTGAAAGGGAAAGTATCACTCAAACAGCATTTTAAAAAGTCTATCTGGTCATTATCACAGTCGTGGGAGTTTGCTATATGCACATGAATTGCTGCATTTCATACATTTCAATGGGAACTAAATTTGAAAAATATTTCACTGGTTGTAAAGTGCATTGGAATGTCATATGGTCATGAAAGGTGCAGTGTACATGCAAGATGTCTCTGTTCCTTTTTTCTATTAATGTTTTACAAGTTTAGGCCAGTTTAGTTCTAAATGGCTGAGAGCAATATCATTGGAGAGTGACAGAAGTGCAGGAAGAGGCCACGGTGCCCATATTTTCACCTTCAGTTTCTCTGAATGCACAATTCTTTTCACACCATTTTCTTGCCTTTTTGCCACAACAATGCATTTGGTTTCCTTTTGCAAAACATAACAATGGGACAAAGGCAAACTCCGGCAATAATTGCAGGGAATTTATTGCTTTTGGCATTGGATGCGTGATTGTGACAAGAGGAAGGCCAGATGGGAGAGGCAGATGATAATGTTAACCAGTGCAACACCTATTTGCAAAGCTTGAAATAGATGTGAAGGATGCTTTGATGATTAACTTTATTAGACAAGACCTGGGTAAACATTTAATTAACAAGCATACTGACGTTAATAAGGATAAGTACAAACATACATGATCAAACATTTTCTACGACACTGTGGGTTCTAGCCCTGTTGGAAGTTGGAATTGTGGAATGTGATTGAACATGGTGAGTTGAATGGCAAGGTCACATTCTCCAAAAATCCCTCAACATGAAAGGTTTGTGTGTATGCCCTGGCTGTTGATGCTCTGCAGCAAGAAAATAACAGTATATGCATGAGTGTTGGTTTATATGATTAGCCCACACACAGCCAGGAGAGACTGATGCCTTTTGACACTCTGTATCAGTCACAATGCAGAATGAATGAATTTCTTCTGCTGTGGTCTCTTGCATTGTCAGCAGCATCCTATTCGCATTACAGCACTGCTACTGAAGGTAGGGCTGCTGGTGCTCTTGGAAAGATGCAGCTGCAGTTGTAACAAAGCACAGCAAAACCAATCATTTCACTTCATTGCGTCAGTGGTAATTATGAATTTATACCTCTTGACAGGTTTTACCTGTTGTCATTTGCCTTTACTCAGAAGTGGGGTAGAATCTGCAATAGGAAAATTGAAGATAATATATTGGAAGTAGCAGCTTCAATTGACCAGAAAGTTTTGTGTCATTCATTGATTAAATCAAGGGGGATGCAGTGCTGAATGAGTGAGCTGGGCCTAACAGGACTGAAAAATACCTCTGCGCCCTTAGACATTGAGCTTACACAATTTCTTAACATGTTTTAAGTTTTATCACTGGGCCAATTGGCCTAAATTCAGAAGCCATTTGCTCTAGAGGGATGTAATAACATCTCTGAATAAGTTAATTAGGAAAATAAACAGAAAAGGAAAAAGCTGAGTTTGCTGCAGTGGCTTCGACTTGATTTTAATTTAAATTCCGTTCCTCCCTTCCGACCATCCTCAGTATTTATTATTGTTACGCTGCCCCTAATGTGCAGTGCTTGTTAATTGCTAATGTTTAATTAGATACACAGGTAATTTGGTGGAGGTTTAATTAAAAAAGAAAGAGCTGCTCAAAACTTTAAAGACAGGCCACCACTGGAGCTGGGTGCATTATTTCCCTAAATGCCACTATTTTAATTTAGTTTCCTCCCTTACTTTTCCCCTTTGCATTTCATTCATGTTATATTGCCCTCGGTGAACAGCATTTGTAGTTTGATTAATTGGAGAATTGTTTAATTTGCAGAGTGTTTATTTTGCATCAAAGTAAAGTTTTCGCAGTGAAATATGTGGATTCTGGGCAGGGAGAGGGTCTGGGGGAAAGGTGAAGATTGATGTTTGTGTTAAACTATAGATTTACAACGGAAATGCTTGTAAATCTCTCCAAGTCTTTTCCGCCTGAAATCAATTATGAATATCGATGTGTAAAACAGAGAATTCAGAAGACGGATGAGATACAAAATTCCCTGCATCCATTTTCCAAATGTTCCGTGAAATTCCCAACATTGTGGGAATGTTGGGGTGGGTGGGAGCATGGAAAACGTGCGTGTCAGGGGGAACTCCTGAGTATAGCAGGGAGTGCGGGACAGCTGGCGTCTGCTCAGTGCTTTCTGTTCAGTGCTGGAGCACAGCAAACCTGAGAAAATGTTATGGGATAACACATGCCCAAAATTGTGATGGAAGATTTAAGGGCCAGGTTTTATGGATCAGTGCTCCCAACAGGAAGCTTTTGTCAGCAAGTATGCAGGTCAGACAGTGGCTATGGTTGGGCCACCACAGGATTTACAGCCCGTTAATGCCTGCTCCACAGAATTCCTTGTATTTCTACTAAATATAAGCTTTACATAAAACCTTCCCTTTAATATATAACTGTGAATTATTCAATGGGACACTCGTCACATTTTAAGGTACTTTTCCTTTTCAAATTCCAGTGTGTGGACTCATAGCTCAGGGTTTTAAGCTGGTGGTGAGTGACATGAACTATAATTTCTCACATTGTGACTTCGTTTTATTCTCATTCTGTGAGTGAAGAAGTACACGTTTTCACAGTATTATCAAAAAGCACAGCAGACAGTTTCCAATTCCAACACTGAACATCAATTTATCTTTACTTGTATGTATATCACATAAAAAATATGTATTACATACAGTTGTGAATATTTAGTTTATTGTTCACTTTGTATGTTAGAGCTAATCTTTGTTCTGCGATGATTAAAGTTATGAAATTAAGGTAATTAAATGGGCTTTACCAATTACTAGATGTCCAAAACTAAAAAAAAGGTTGCTGTAAAAGGTGATCCTGTTTGTTTAATAAATTAGAATGGGAGAGATAGAGCTATTAAACAGCAAGCATTTAAACAATGCATGTTTTAAATGAAAGTAGAAACTGAAATAGAAACAGAAGAAGGAAATATAAGAAGGAAACTGACTTTCTCTGTTTCTAAGCAAACAGAAACTGAACCTGAAGTTTGAAACCAAAATCTGAGAACAGACTAAATCTAATTGGAAGTTTTTAAGCACACAGTTCAAAGCAAGCAGGAATTGCAGTGTGGACCTCACTTAGATAGCCAAAGTCAATTAAATTTAAGTAGACTTGCATTGTAAGCAGACTAGAAGGCTACTTTTATAACTGACTGCGGAATTTTTGAGGAATCAGAAACTTAAAGATTGCCTGGATTAAAACTGCTAGAAGAACCAACGTGATTAGATTGGCAGTATCAGGAAAGTAAACCAAATAAAAGATTAAGCCATCTACACGCGTGAGATAAAAATAAAAATTTTACCTGGGATGAGTAGCTTTGCAGAAGCAAATAATTTTAACATTGTAGTGTCTTCAAAGTGAATTCATGGAAGAAGTATGAAGTGAACCTGAACACATAACATATGTAGTTACATTCACAAATTATTAAGTTAATAATGCTTGTGTTTATCATGAACATACAACATAAAATATGTTATTTTGTTCTTAAATTGGACATTGCAGTTTTATTTGTTATGAAAACATATTTAGACTTCTCTTTAAATTTTAATAGTCTCTAAATAAAGTGTAAAACATAGATATGTAAACTGGTATCTGGAATATATCTACCATTATCTGGATAGAAAATTTCCCAATACGACCTCCAAAGGAGAGGAGAAATAAGAATAGGAATATTTGGAGAAGGTAATCTGTGTCATGGCTGGAGAATGTAGATCGATGGTATCATGACTATTTGAAAAATTATGTTACAATATCAGAAAAAAATTATTAATCTAGTGAGAGTTATTAATGTGAACATGCGACTTTCAATAACAAAACATTTACAGTGCCTGCAAGATTCTCCTCCCCCAGTTCCCATTATTAATCAGTAGTCACTACATGACACTGCTTCTTAACATATTTACATAATCACACCATTATTAAAATCCTTATTTAGCCAAATTGCACGTCACACACATGATAATCAGCCACTCCACTATGATAGCCACATTCCCCAAACACAAGATTCCCATTTAAACCATTCTATCCTTCCTGGCAAGAGGATGTGGTATAGAAATCAAATCTGCAGATTGGCATTGGTGGAGGAACAGCTTCTTTGCACACCCACACCTCCTGTAATAACTGTAGGAAATCTTAAAAAAATTTTTTAAAAATGTTCAGTTCATTATGGAGAGGGCTACTGTATGGGAATCATCACACACATTACATTTGTGTCATCCCCTGCACCCTATATAGTAATCTCTTCTCTCACTCTTTTTGCTGACCCTGCACCATAAATTAACACTTTCTCCTTTCATTCATGTTAACTACTGAGAATGCATAAGTCTCTGTTCTCGAATATAGGTGGCCCCAGAAAGATACTTGGTTACAGGTTAAGTTCAAAAACCTGCCTTGATCTCAAAGAAAAAAAAAATCAACTGGGTCTTTCTCACATTTTCTGTAACAATGTGCCTATCACTTCATTGTAACTTGCACACAGTTGCTATTATACAACAAGCTATAGATTGAGTATTGCTAAGAAGACACTCATCAAGGCGATTTGCAAAAAATGTAAGGGGGAAAACAGCATTTATGTAATAAGACACAGAGTACTATTCAGCTGCCAAGTGGTCTCTGATTGATAGAGGCATTGCCAGAGAGTGTACTAAAACCAAGGTTGTGCCAGTTATCAATACCAAATGTGTTGATAATGCTAAATTGAGAACAGCTTACAATTAAATGGATGTTTATGTGAGATGATATTGAACAGATTGTTAATAGGTTCACTGCATTATGTTCTACCCTATGCTGCTCTTGGTTTGACATGCACAAATTCCTCTCATATTTCAATTTGATCCATTTATGTTGCTGTATTGTTTCAACAGATGACCAAACCATTAACAGTATCAGTTTAAAACATGCCTGCACCAGGAATCCAACTAAGCAAAGTTGGTTTGGCAAAGCAATTAACAATGCCATTAAATGTGTAATATATCTTTCAACATACAATCAGAAAATGAGGAGCTTGTTTTTGCACATGATTTCAATTTTGATGCGTCTTCATCCACATTTAATGGAAAGAGATATTTGCTGAGTTCCAACTCCTCTAACTATCACACCACAAACCAAGACGGCGAATCATTGAAAGTCAATCTAGCACATGTATGATGTGGAATACCAAAAGGGTTGTCTGAATTTCAACTTGGTGTGAATGTGTGGCAGCATTGCGAGACCTCAAGACCAACTTAGACATACATATCATGCCTGACAAAGAGACAGAAACTGTTGTCCTTAACAAGTTAACTTTATTATAAGAATGTATGACATTCTTAATGACAGGTCTAAATTTGTATCCATTGGACCAGCCTCTGGGCAGTCAATGCTTGTTGAACCTATGTAAGAGCAATGAGTTGCTGAGTGACATATGTGATAGGATTTGTCCTCACATGTCACTGCATTGGCATGTGTTCAGACTGCCCAAGACATACAAAACTGATGGCCTTTTATGATATAACAGTTCAGCACGACATGAACTGTCCACTTGGCTGCATGGATTGCTGCAACCAGTTTTGAGCAAGTTTTCCACATACACAACATTCAAATTTGTGGATAACATACAGGATTTGCATCTTGAAAGTATTGCACTGCCAATGTCCTCATTTAACATTGCTAGCCTATTCAATGTGCCATTTCAAGGAAACCATAGAAGCCAGCATTGCTGCACTAAATCTTGGTGATTGTATGTATTAGGATTCATCGAAATTACAAATTCAGGAACATGTAACATTTGATTTCGGTTTCAACAACACCACATGTATCTAGACAGATGGTTTTTCCATTGTATTCCCCCATGGCCCAATGCTCACAAACATTTTTGGTGGGTTCAATGAGAAACTTATCTTCAATAGAATAACTCCCTAATTGTTACACCTTGTGTATTTCTAATTAATAATTGATAATTAATTCACATTAAAAAAAATCAATAATTTATTTGTTTGATTGAGTCCAAAGCTGCATGTCAGAACTTACTTACGTGTTTTAATAGGCTCCATCCTGCTCTCAAATACAGCAGTCATAGGAGCCTCCTTTCCAAGATAACCAACTTGAATAATCAGTCATCATAGAATCCCTACAGTGTGGAAACAGGCCATTTGGCCCAACAAGTCCACACTGACCCTCCAAAGATTAACCACCCAGACCCATTCCCCTATCCTATTCCTCTACATTTCTCCTGACTAACCTACACATCCCTGAACACTATGGGCAATTTAGCATGGCCAATTTACCTAACTTGCACATCTTTGGACTGTGGGAGGAAACTGGAGCATCAGAAGGAAACCCACACAGTCATGGGGAGAATGTACAAACTCCACATAGACAGTCACCCAAGGCTGGAATTGAACCCAGGTCCCTGGCCCTGTGAGCCAGCAGTGCTATCCACTGAGCAACCGTGCCAGTCATGTAGTTCCCTAATACTGCCTACTGAAAATTAAATTTAATTGGTCAATATGCTTGTTGGGAATCTACAATACCATGCGTCTGGTTGTATTGGCAACATTGCGAATGGCATCCAAGCCATTTAGTCACTGTGCAAACTTGATGCTAAAGCGTTTTTAATTCATTCATGAGATATGGGTGTCACTGGCTGGGCCAGCATTTATTGCCAATCTTAGATGTTCTTCAGAAGGTGGTGGTGAGATGCCTTCTTGAACTGCTATAGTGCTGTCAGGGAGAGATTTAAAGGATTTTGATCCAGCTGCAGGGAACAAAATGTGATATATTTCCAAGTCAGGATCGTATGCAGCTTGCAGCTGGTGATGTTTTTATGTGTCTGCTGCTCTTTATCCTCTGAGGTGGTAGTGATCATGGATTGGCAAGTGTTGCCGAAGAAGCTTTGGTGAATATCTGCAATGCACCTTGTTAATGGCATACACTATTGCTACTGAACATCAATGGTGGAGGGAGTGAATATTTATGGATGTGTGCAAATTGGATTGTGTGCACCATATCCATTCTGCAGGGTAATGTCTGCTCTGTGATCAAATAGCTTTTCACTGTATATTGCACAAATTCATGAATGTGTCTGAAGCATTACTTTTGGTCCTGCAAAGTACTCAATTCACCTCAGATTACTTTGAAAATGTGGTGTTCACTATTGTTGGAGGTCTCAGTAATTTTTCATTATTTTCACTCTTTATCCATTTTGCTTTGGAACTATGAACTCGGAACTTTGAGTTTAGGATGACTTTTGGACAGTGGGTAACAGCTTGTGTTAAGTAGAAGACAAACGGAACAAGCTTTTATTTATTCCAGGCCCCGAAGTGGCCAGTAACAATACCACTTCCTGGGAGTTGGTTTCAGCAAGAGTACCTCTACTCTTTAAGAAGGTTTTGAAGAAATTTGACAAATGTGTCTTTTTTTTCCAGTGATATTCAAGTTTTCAAATACCAAATGGCTATTTTTAAACTTCATCATTTTTAAGACCTCTTCTCATTAGACTATCAAGTGGTTTTTCTCTTCCACAGTAGACCAAATGTGAATGAGGATGGTAGCAGCAGATTTACTTTACAGAGGCAATATTCCAGAGAGTCATATGACATGTTGAATGGTCATACAGATGGATGAAGACTGTTGGATATCTACCAGGAAATGCTAGACTTCTAACTCTGCTAGAAAGGCTCAGACATTAGAAGCATTGTTTAAATGCACTGGTGCTTTTCTTAATGATGTCCCTTGTGACTGCAAAGCACTCATTGCAGACATACACTTCAGCTGTGTGTTAGTGCAATTAGTGATGTCCAAGGGAAGGGTCTACTTCTTGTCACCCATAGCTAGCCACTAGTGTCCAATTTGCAACAAAGATAGCACAGGTGGACTTGCACAGGATGAAAATCTGACTGTTGCCAGAATAATGGCTGTAGACCTGTATGATGCACTATGTGTGGTTGCAAATGGACTGTATGTTGAAGCAGTAGAAAATGTTTCGATGGATAAAGATGCCAATATGCAAAATTCAAGGTAGTGAGTGAGAAGCTTATGGCACCTTACAATCTAGGGAAGCCTACACTGTAGGTAAAAGCTAATGTGTTTCTTCATTCTATCTGCAGAGGTAAGTACTCCTTGTGACATAGACAGAACTCCTTGATATAATGGTGTACTGGGAGATGTGGATTATGGCACCCGTTGCACTCTGAAAAGACTCCTAAGCCTATAAAAAGCAGCAAGGACCTTGATAGTGCAGACAATAATGTCAGTAATATAACCTCAGGACTACATGAGGTTTAGGTTAGATTCCCTACATTATGGGAACAGGCCCTTCAGCCCAACAAGTCCACACCGACCTTCTGAAGAGTAATCCATACAGACACATTCCCCTATCTTATATTTACCCCTGACTAATGCACCTAACACATGGGCAATTTAGCATGGCCAATTGACCCTGACCTACACATCTTTGGATTGTGAGAGGAAACTGGAGCACTCAGAGGAAGCCCACACAGACTCTGGGAGAATGTGCAAACTCCACACAGACAGTCACCCAAGGCAGGGATCGAACCCGGTCCCTGGCATTGTGAGGTAGCAGTGCTAACCACTGAACCACCGTACCACCCCTTAGTTTTGATTTACTAATGAAGGAGGCTAATCCATTGCCCTTGGGTAAAATGAATGTGGGAGAGATGCTCCCTAAATACCCTCTGGAGAATTCTCCCCTGTTTAGCTCCCTTATTTTCTTCTGTTTCCTGGCAACTGCTTTCTGGTGTTTTCCTTCTTTGCTGCTTCCCTTTATCCTTCAAATTCAATGACAGCAATAGTAACAGGAGCCAAATTTCTTCTTAAGCCCTAATTTGTAAACCTTAATGGCTGAAATAGTAATGAAATCAAAAGCATAGTGCTATGGCTGGAAGAAACATATAAACAACTGATAAAAAAAATCATGAACTTTTGGCACTGAGAACATAAACAGGTGTATTCAAAGCAAATGTTTTAATCTTGTGGTTCAGGCAGGAAGTGTTAGCTGGCTGAGTTCGCTTTCCTAATTTATGATTTAATCTGAAACCCTCAATTAGTGGAGTATTTTTAAAACCTGCTAGCAGAAATGCACTACACAGTCTGAGTAAATCTATCATCTAAGAGTACCATTTGAATGCCTTTTTATCTTATCATATGGAGCATTTATTCTTTGTATGACAAACACATTAAGAAAAATTATTGATTGTGTTTTAAAGAGTTTACCAAAGTCTGAAATAATGCTTGCAGGGACCACCAAGTTTCCACAGTGTGATTGCCTGAGCACTTGGAGAGATGTAGGTTCAAGCATAGAGGTAAGCTGCTTATTCTTGGCCTGTAGCACTCAGGCTGCTGTAGGATGGCTTTGCTGCTTTTGCATGTGATTATATTTGATGCTGCTCTCCTCTCTGCTCTGGAGATATGCTTTCCTGACTTAAACTTTTACCTTTCTATTTTCAACAAATATAAATGATCAAAAATTATTTTTGTGTCACTCAGGTAGAGAGTAAAGTTGTCATAATCTTGCCAGACCAAAGGGCTGCACATTAATTGGAGAGATACAACTGGTGGTAGTTTAACCTGAGGGTCACCACGCCTCAGGCAAGGGAAAGATTGAGAAGGTGAGCTCTTCATGGTAACCTCAGTCACTGTAGGAATTATCCGCATTGTTGGCATTACTCTACATTGCAAACAAGCTGTCCAGGCAACTAAACTAATCAACCCCCTACCCTTTGGAACTTGTTGAAACTGGGTACAACTCGGTGACTGCCTCAATTTGGAGTTTTACCTCAGCTCGAACAATTGAATTTTTTGTGTCACAACTTGCTAGATGTATCAGGTGTTAATAAGGTATCTGAGATCTTGGTGAACTGATATGGCCAACAATCTATCTCCTTAATCATTACACGTAAGAATAGATAATAAAACAGATCAAATAACGAGAAGGAATTCAAATGAATTAGAATCAATTTTTGTTTACAAGAAATTGAAAAAGGAAAGAGGTGAATTTAGGACAAAAAGGAGAAAAGAATCTGAAAGAAAACAAGACTTTTATAGTTATAGAAGCTTTAACAAGCTTTTCAAGAGTGAGGGCTTGCTGTCCAATTGTTTCCTTTCTCCACCACTGAGATAGCAGCACGTTTGAAACCATATATTACATCATTAACAGGTTTCTTGCTCTGTGAATTACCAGTTCTAACTTTCTGCTGGAATTTAAATTATATTTACTGTAGAAATGCAGGCATGTCTTGCCACTCACTGGGAGGTTGGCAGTGAATGTTGATTTTTGTGAGACTAACAATTGAACAGCACAAAATGTTGAGCTAGTTGCGGTAATTCAGATCTCATGGTGCTTATCTTTCATGTTCCACAGTCCTGTTTTTATTTCACTTCATGCCAAGTACATTTAACACACTATTAATTTTTTCAGCAAATTTTTGGTCAATTTTGTATCTTCATAGTAAAGATACAGAAAGCAAAGGATGACAATATAGACTATGGAATTCATTTCCTCCACGTAAGTACAAGTTCCCTCCAGGGAAGTAATTGCTTATTTATGTCAAACTGTCCTATATACATTGAAAAGATCATGTCTTTATTTGTTCTGCATTTTTGATTGTTGATTGAAATGAGAAAAAAACTTTTAAAACGCTGAATGCTTGATTGATTGCTGTATTACTGTCACACGGACCGAGATACAGTTGTTTTGCATGTTATACAGGCAAATTGTATCATACAAATGCATGCGGGTAGCTGAACAGAGTGCAGGATACAGTGTTATAGCCATAGAGAAGGTGCAGAAAGATTTGAAAGGTTCATTCAAAAGTCTGATAACAGCAAGAATGAAGCTATTCTTGAAACCGTTTGTATGAGTATTCAAGCTTTTACATCTTCTGCCCAATGGAAGAGGGTTGAAGAGGGTGGGAGGAGTCTTTGATTATTTTAGTTGAATTCCCAAGGCCGTGGGAAGTATAGATGGAGTCAATGGATGGATGGCTGGTTTGTGTGATGGATTGGGCTATGTTCACAACTCTCTGTAGTTTCTCACAGTCTTTGTAAAAGCAGTTGCCGTGACATTGTGATAAATTCAGATAGGGTGCATCTATAAAAATTGATAAGAGTCTTTGTGGATTTAGCAAAGTAGAGAGATTGTTGTGCTTTCTTGACCATCACATCAATGTGAATGGACCAGGACAGATTGTTGGCAATCGTCCCTCATAGGATCTTTATCTCCACCTAAAAGCATTAATGCAGACAGGGCTGTGTCGTCCATTCCACTTCTTGAAATCAATGACCAGCTCCTTCTTTTTGATGATGTTGATGGAGAGATAGCTGCCCATACATCATGTTGCTAAGTACTCAATCACTTTCCTGTAACCTGTCTGGTCATGGATTGAGATCTGATCTACAATGGTGCTTTCATCAGCAAACTTGTAAATGCAGCTGGAGTGGAACTTGGCCACACAGCCATGAGTGTATAAGGAGCATAAGGATTTCTGAATGATCACTACATGCTTTTGAAAGCAAGTAACCTGATATATATTCTAACTACTGTAGCTGATAGTTTGTGGACTCATGACCAGTACCGATAGCAAAGGCCTTCTGCTAACAATGGTGTGATTGGATCTTAGGTAGCTGACAGCTAAAGGTTGTGAATAAGATAGGAAGAAGCGGCCATATTTCTGCCAGGCCAGGAGCTGTCCAACTTCTCTGCAGTGAAATCCACTTAAAGCCTGAAGAAAACCTGTTTATGTTTTCTTTGGCATTTGCTGTAAGCTGCATGGTCATGGGATCTTTCATAAATGTAAACCAGTCACCCTGTGCCTCTGGCAAACCAGTAAAAGCTTCCAGGCAAGGAAGACTGAGAAGCAACATTTTCAACAGTACAGTTCAACAGTATAGTTCAACAGTATATCTCAACAGATCCTGTGAATAGGGATCACTGAACTGTTTTCTTAATATTTCTCTTTGCCCCGTCCATGTGTGAGTATAAGGGGAATGTTTATAAGGAGTTAGAGGTTTAATTAGTAGAGGTGTTTTCCTTGTGGTTTATGTTATTTAGATGTAGCTAAAGTCTATTCACTTGTAATAAATTGTAATTCGTGGTGTATACAAAAACCTGCTCTGGGCTTTCTATCAACCAAGGTCTAAAAGTCAGGAAATTGGGGAATTCAATGTATTTTTAGAAATTGTTAACTTTTGTGATAAGTCAGGATTAGTAATGATTGGTATCCAGCAAGCTATCGCAGTGAGGCGTAACAATATATCTGATAATTAGTGCTCCAAGAAAAGAAGCCATTGACTGGAAGTATTGCATGATGTTGCCATCCTAATGTTTAACATGCTGTATGAAATCTTCCTGCTCGCTTAATCAACAAGTTAACCTTTTTTATTTGAAATGGATTATTGGCTCCATTAACATAGAGGAGAAGGGAATTCAATACAAACATATAATTCAGATGATAACATTCTTCAGGATCATTCTCACATTTGTATTTATTATGTGCAACACCAGAAGGGACAATTACTGTTTTTTTGATGGAACTCCAACATGCTATATTAAAACAGGGATACCCATTTTCTGGCTACAATTTGAATTTCATCTTTCTTTTAAATGATTTTTCATGGGACATGAATTTTGCTGGTTCAGTGAGGATTTGTTATCCAATCCCAATTGCCTTTGAACTGGGTTATTTTAGAGGGCGGTAAAGAGTCACCCACATTGCTGTGGTCTGGAATCACATATAAGCCAAACTTGGCTTATTGGATAGGGCAATCAACTAACAGTTGATTGCCCTATCCAAAAGGAATTAGTGAATGAAATAGGCTTTCACAAGTTTCACATGGTTACTATTTATGAGTCTAGCTTTCTATTCCAGATTGATCCAGCTTGGGTTTCAGGACTACTAATCCACTAACATTACCAATGTACTAATATGTGCTCTATTTTTGGGTGGAAATGCAGGAACTTTAGTTTCTTCTTGAAATTGTTGCCCTTTCATGCCTCACCAGAATCCAGGTGGAGTGGCAGTTGCCCCACTGACTCAAACTTCAAAGGAAAATGATTGACCAAACTATCTTGCTAGAAGAAAATGAGGACTGCAGATGCTGGTGATCAGAGTCGAGAGTGTGTTGCTGGAAAAGCACAGCAAGTCAGGCATATTTCCGAGGAGCAGGAGAATTTATTTTTTGGGTATGAGCCCTTGATCAGGCATGAGGCTTGTGGGTCGGGGGGAGCTGAGAGATAAATGAGAGGGGGTGGGGCTGGAGCTTGCTAGACAATATAGTCAGTGTGCAATTTCTTCAATTTTACACACAACAAAATGTCTTTCAGCTTGTGAAGCTGACTGCAGTGAGCTATTATTGTTACAATGCTGATGGGCACCACATGAACTAAACTCCACCTCTAACATTATCACTTCACCCAATTCCTCCTAATCATTTGTTCTGCCAGTGCAGAATATAAGGTCTTATTGACAAAATGTTGGAAAGGCTATTTTCTCTGCAATTGTTTAACTTTTTCATAGTGAATAGATAAATTCTGACATACAAATAATTATTCACCAGAAATCAGTAAGAAGATTTTGACATCCTAATTATTTAGGAGACACATTATATTTCAATATTAAGAGCTCATCAGATACAGTAAATGAAAAAGCTATGGCATCGGTGTATGGCAAAGGGGTGAGTGGGAAAGCAGTGGACGGGTTGTCTAGAAATCCTCAGATTGTGATCTTTATTATCCATTATCTTGTTTTGGGGAGATGGAGTGGTGAACAATCCGGAGGCGAAAGAAGGAAAGCTCAGGAATTAAAATAGGACACATTGGAAATACTCAGCATTGCCTGGAAGCTGCTGTGGAGGGAGAAACCTTTCATGCAGGTGGAGAGGCTTTCTTTCTGAGTGTAAATTGTGACAGAGGCCTGAATCTGGAAGTCCCGCCCCAGAACCTGGCTCCAACCATTTTTGCACGAGGAGACGAATGAATGTGGGATCTAATCTACATATGCTTACAAAGACACCTGCTCATGTTGAAGTGTGACTGCCTCAGTCAGTTCTGTTTTGTCATGTGGGATATCTAAAACCTGATGTGTACTTTAAACCAGTCAGAACTTTATAGACATCTGAGTTCTTTGGAAAGAAACAGTAAACCTTTGGAGAGGTAAGATAGTGTTTTGGATAAGGTCCCAGGACATCTTTGGGAATGGCTAACTGCCCCTTTGGAGGCTGAAGCAGCCCATTCAGAGAGTTAAGGACCTCTTTAGGATTTTTAAAAATAGACATAAATGTGCATAAAATGTGCATTAACTCATTGGAACTGTAAAATTAATTGGAACTGTCAAGAGAGCTGAAAAAGAGAGCATTTAAAACTCTTGTCATTTACATATTCGAAAACATTGGCTGCAGTTGTACAGTCATAGAGTCATCGAGATGTAAAGCATGGAAACACACCCTTTGGTCCAACTTGTTTGTGCTAACCAGATATCCTGGATAAATGTAGTCCCATTTGCCAGCATTTGGCCCATATCCCACTAAACCCTTCCGATTCATATACCCATCCAGATGCCTTTTAAATGTTATAATTGTGCCAGCCTCCACCACTTCCTCTGGCAACCCATTCCATACATGCTCCACTCTCTGCATGAAAAAGTTGCCCCTTAGCTCCCTTTTAAATCTTTCTTCTTTCATCTTAAACATGTGCCCTCTAGTTTTTGACTCTCCCATCCCAGGGAAAAGACCATGTCTATTTACTCCATTCATGCCCCTCATGATTTTATAAACATCTCAAAAGTACCCCTTCATCCTCCGATGCTCCAGGGAAAACAGCCACAGCCTATTCAACTTCTCCCTATTGCTCAAACTCTCCAACCCTGGCAACATCCTTGTAAATCTTTTCTGAACCCTTTCAATTTTCACAAAATATCCTTCCTCTAGTAGGGAGACCAGAATTGCACACAGTGTTCTAAAAGTGGTCTAACAAATGTTCTGTACAGCCGCAACAATGCACTAACCAATAAAGACAAGTATATAAGTCCTGACCTGATTTGCCTTTCTAAAATGCAGCACCTCATGTTTATCTAAATTAAACTCCATCTGCCACTCCTTAGCCCATTGGCCCATCTGATCAAGATATCATTGTACTCTGCAGTAACTTCTTTGCTGTTCAATTTTGGACGCCTCCATTTTTGGTGTCATCTGCAAACTTACTAACCATTCCTCCTTATGTTCACATCCAAATCATTTATATAAATGACAAAAAAACAGTGCACCGAGCACCGAACCTCATGGGACACCATAGGCTTGCTATTTCATTCTGTCTGTTGACATATGCTTGAGGGCTTGCATTATTAGATTGCATGACTAATTTCACAACCTTTCATTATCATAGACAGAAGTCACACAACACTAGGTTATAGTCCAATGTTTATTTGAAATCTCAAGCTTTTGGAGCACTGCTCCTTCGTCAGGTAACTAAATCTGTTCTTCTCCAAATGTGAGTCAATACCATCTTTAAGAATCTTCTCCAATAATTTCCCTACCACTGACATGAGGCTCACCAGCCTAACATTTCCTCGATTATCCCTATTGCCCTTCTTAAACATAGGAATAACATTGACTATTCTCAGTTTTCTATGGCTTGGCTAAAGAGGATACAAAGATATCTGTCAAGTTCTCAGAAACTCTTCCCTTGCTTCCTTCAGTACCATGTGATAGATCCCATCAGGGCCTGGGGACTTATCTGCCTTAAATATTTTTCAATACCCCCAACACCATCTTCTTCTTAATATCAACATGCCCCTGCCTAATCTTACCATCATCGAATTCTGTGTACCCACTTACTTCACCCTATTTGTATCCCTTTTTAAGCTCTTACATCATCTTCACAATTTACTTTATTACATATCATTGTGCCATCAGTAAATTTGTTGCCATTTGTTTCCCTTCATGAAAGTCCTTAATATAGATTGTAAATAATTAGTGTCCCAGGACTAGTCTATGTGACAATCCATTAATTACAGTTTTCCAACCTGAAAATGACTCATCCATATGATCCCACAATTTCCTGAGAGTTAGCCAATCTTTTCATGGTAATAAATTATCCTCAATCCCTCTTATCTTGAGATCCCTTTTGAACACTGTTTTGGAAATATAAATGTGCTACTCCTTTAACCACTCCATTTGCTATCTACTCAAAGATCTCTACCAGGTGTGTCAAAAACAATTCACTTTTTATAAAACCTTGTTTATTCTGCTTGATCAAACTATGATTTTCTAAATGTGTGCCACTACTTTATTATACATGATGGCCTAGCACATTTCACAAACAAATAAAACAAATAAAACAAAATCATCACAGCATCTCCCCAATGACAGATAGTAGACTAATTGGCCCTACAGTTTCCTGTTTTTCATTTCTTTTTTCTGTGGTATTTCACTTATAATGTTCCAAAGTGCAGCATGGTGGCTAAGTGGTTGGCACGCACCAGGGTTCATATCCAGCCTCATGTGACAGTTTGTGTGGAGTTTTCATATTCTCCCCCTATCTGCATGAACTTCCTCTCACAGTTCAAAGATGATTTGGTGTAGTCACAGGAAATACAGGGTAGGGGGATGTGTCTGGGTGATATGCTGTACAGTGGGTCAATGCAGGGATTCTATAGTTGGCACCTTTCCAACAATGGAATTTTATTACATAACTACCAACTAATCCATTATTGTCAGCCAACTCCTTTAATAGACTAGGATGCAAGGCAATAGGTCCCAAGACTTATCAGACTTTAGATTAGATTCCCTACAGTGTGGAAACAGGTCCTTCGGCTCAATCAATCCACACCGACAATTAGCTTTCCTCATACTTTTTGTCTCATGGTATTTACAAATGATAGTGAGTATGTTAAGGTTCCTCTAACTTTTACCCCTTGTTTCTCCAATATTCTTGCTTTCTTGTGCATATGCTGTGATATAAACACTGCTCAAATTCTTTGCCATTTCCTTGCTTTCCATTATTATTACTCCAATCTCAGGGACCAAGACATCCTTTAGCAGCTCATTTCCTTTTTTGTATGCATCAACATTTACACTGTCTTTCAATATTTCTAACTAGTTTACTTCCAGGGTCTAATTTCTCCCTCTAACTTTTAGGTCATCATCTAAATGTTTTCTAAACATTTCCCAGTTCCCTGGGCTACCCCTAATTTTTGCAGCATTGTATTTCAGTTCAGTACTAAAGTGATTTCCTTCATTAACCATTCCTATTATATCGCCTTCATTTGTGAATTGAATATACCTTTTTTGAGACTTATGAAATATCTCCTTCAATGTCTGGTGTTGTCATGACCAAGGTTGCTGGACTACTGCACTGTTTCTCTCCAATCCACTAGGCACAACACAAATTCAGACGCTCTACCCAGTTACCTATATGGCTAATTATATACTCCATCTATATTAGGTTTAGAATTTTAAAAAAAATCCATTAACCAGGTTTCTTGAATAAACAACTAAATTATTTACTTATTGTGCAAACAGAATTTAATGGCAAAATTGTAAAGTTGCTTAACACAGTGTGAAAGGGGAAAGTATAAATATTTATCTTTCTAAATAACCTAACAAATATATACAAACACCAATTAAGAGGTTTGTAATTGCTGAGCATGTATAGCAGCAGTGAAATCTGGAATAACAAATCCTTTAAAAAAAGTACAGGTGATGTAGAAACAACAGAAACCTTTTTTTAAATAAAATTATGCATTCACCTGTTTAATAAAAATTGGAGATGAGCATGCACAGCTGGAATTTAGAGTCAGATGGTCGGTATTAGCAGTCACTCTCTTAAAAGGAATGAAAAATTTCTCTGCTGGTTTTAACTTTGTAAAACCACTTTGTAGAATAATTGTTAGTAAATGATGAAAAATTATGATAAGATAAAAAAGATATAAAATGACATTCAATCTGTGTCTGGCACATGTAGATGGATATCACTAAACAGGTAGTCCTCTGTGGCCCTTTAGCTTGTTCTGGAAATCTCAAGAATTCAGAGGCATTTCAGGGGAACAAATTGTATCAGTTTTCAGGTGTCATATTGGACTCTCTAATGGAGTTTTCTCTGAACAACTAGCTGTTGTCTCTTTCTCTCCCTTAGCACTCTTCATCCCAACTACACTCTAATGAATATGCAAAACAAAGCCATAAACTCAGGCATGTGATTTCCAGAAAATTGATTCAAGTTATTAGTTTTCACCATGTGATTTCCAAGGTTCTTTTCAGCAAGACCCAATATCCCTTTAGTTACTCCTTTTAAAAAAGATCTGTGTATCTCAGCCATTTCAAATGAACCAATGTTCACAAAAAGCATGAAGTGTTTTTATCAAAACTACTTCTCTAATGTTTTACAATTGAACCTATTTCCCACTTCCATGATAGCCAACTTTCTTCAAATCCTGGTTATTTCCTTTACTTAAGTTTAAGGCACCAATTTGAAACCAAAATGTTCATCCTTCAACTGAATGTTTAATTTACCATTTTATGATCACTTTTTTTTACATGCTCCTTTACTATAATTAATTGTCAATTAATTAACTAAGTAATACTTCTTACACATTAGCAGGTCAACCACCCCATGAGGCATCAGAATTGGCTTGTGGGTGGCATAGTGGCTCAGTGACTAGCACAATGCCAAGGATCTAGGTTCAATTCCAGCCTTGGGTAACTGTCTGTGTGAAGACTGCACATCCTCATTGTGTCTGCATGGGTTTCCAGCAGGTCCTCCAGTTTCCTTCCACAGTCCACAGAGATACAGTTTATGTGGATTGGCCATGCTAAATTGTCTGTAGTGTGCAGGCTGGGTGGGGTTATGGGTATAGGGTAGGGTGCTGGCCGGGATGCTCTTCAGAGGGATAATACAGATTTGATGGCCGAATGGCCTCTTTCCGTATTGTAGAGATTCAATATAAATCTATCTTAAATTTGATATTTCCTTGTCAATTGTAAATTAAGTTGGTATAAAAGTAGAGAGGGACATAAAGTGAATGAAAAGCATCCATTTTCTGAGAATCCAAAGTTAGGACTCTCTTATGATTGTTCCAGCCTCTGTGATGATTGGTTTGGTAAATAAGAACAGAAGAATTACGAATGAGGGCAGTTAATTCAGTCCCTTGAGCCTGCTCCACCATTCAATATGACCATGGCTGATCTTACCTCAGTCTCAAAACTATCCATTACTCATTAAAAGTCTGTCTATCTCCTCCTTAAATTTACTCACTGTTCCAGCATCCAGTGGGATAGTGAATTTTGGGATAGTGAATTCTGCAGATTTATGATCCTTTGAGAGAAATAATTGCTCCTCATCTGTTTTAAATCTGCTACTCTTTATCTGAAAACTCTGACTCCTTGTTCTAGATTGGCCCACGAGAGGAGACATCCTCTCTCCCTTTACTTTGTCAATGGTAATGTTATTAATGTTAGGAGTCATGAGTGCATTCATATTTTATTATTCACTCTATTGAGTCTGATAATATCCCATCTAAGCACTGGCAGTTTTTGTGTGTTTTTTCTTTAAATTGCAGTGAAATAACACCTTATGATTAAATTGGCTACACATCCACAACTTACTGACTGTTTCTTCACAGTTGTTGTGGGGAGTGCTGAAATAACTTTGCTTCATCAATGATTGTGATGTCTTCTGGATTTTTTTTCTATATCCTGATGGAGCTGCTGTCTCAAAATATTCACTAATCTGTTAATTATACGAGGCCAGAAAGTGTTTCAATTATCCATGTACTAACTCATTAACTGAATATGCAACCTATGGCATAATTTTAATTGCAATGTGGTTTTGATAATAATACTTTCGGTTTAATGCTTTCTGTGATTTGTCAATATAACTTCACATTGTTGTACAGGGAACTCTGTGGCCATTGTTTCTCTATATAAGACCTGCAAATAGATTTTGAACAATACCCTGAATAGCCTTGGGTAAAGAACTGCAGGAATAATTATCGCAGAATATAATAGCCACCTGGTTTGCTGAAGTCAGGGTTCAAACTATTGAGCAGAAAAAAGCTTGTATCAAGGGACAGAATGATTATCTGTGTAATCAGCTACTAATGAGTAAAGCTCTTGCAAACCTTCAATAGGAATTAGAAGTGACAGCCCTGCACAACAAAGGAAAGTAGAGAAAGAAAAAAGGTCATCAACCTATTGAACACGTGCATGTTTCTTTAAATGGAATATCTCTACTTTGCACTATTGTTAGCTCTCTCTAATTTGCTTAAACATATAGCCTGTAAAATTGTCATTGTTTAGTTTCTTGTCACAAGGCAATTACAGTTCCAACTTTCCATTCTCCCAGCACTTATGTCTTATGTTCAAGGTGAAAGAAACAAATCCATAAATAGATAAGAACAATGTTACGCAATTTCCTCACCTTATGTACTCCACCAGCAAAAACTAGCAGCTAAGATTATAACATATGTTGGAATGTACAAAACATCTTCAGCCAAATACCATATGAGAATGGAGGGCTTGACACAAACCAATTTCTTTGACTGTATTTATTGTTAAAACGTCAAAATAGAAGATTATATTACAGAAATATATTTAAATAATCATCATTTTGTCCAGTAAAGTAGACAAGCAACTTTATATTTAGAGATACATCAGATCCATTACCAAGAGTGGAGGTTCATGTGAATGTTCCTTTAGATTTTTGCACAAAAGAAATATGAGTCAGTTAGCACAGCTGGTTGGATGGCTGTTTTGTGAAGCAGCATGAGGCCAACAGTGTGGGTTTAATTTCTGCACTGGCTGAGGTTCCCACTAAAATCCCTCTGTTGTCTCAGAGTTGGGGGGGTATTGTGAGGTTGTGCAGGATTTTGGTGAGGATTCTTCTGGAGTACTGTGTCCAGTTCTGGTCTCCCTGTTATAGGAAAGATATTATTAAGCTGGAGGGAGTTCAGAAGAGACTTACCATGTAATTGCCAGAAATGAAGAGGTTGAGTTATAAGGAGAGGTGGGATAGGCTGGAATTTTTTTCACTGGAGCATAGGAGGGGCATAGATAAAATGAATGGTAGGTGAAGATAGGGGAGAAAGATTTTAAAAAGACATGAGGTGCAATTTTAAAAATGCTTTTAAAACAGGAAGTTTTGGATGTGGACACAGTTACTATATTTAAAAAACATTTAGATAAGTACAAGAATAAGAAACGTTTGGAGGGATATGGGCCAAGCACAGGCAGGTGGAACTAGTTTAGTTTGGGATCATGGACAGCATAGACTGGTTGCATTGAAGGGTCTGTTTCAATGCTATATGACTCTGTGACTGTATGACTATGACTCTCCTCTTGCCTGAGGTGTGGTGACTGTCAGGTTGAATCATCATCCCAATGTCTCTTACTAATGGGACTATGGCAATTTTATTCTAGAAATGCATTGCTGGCGGTTATTTTACTGCTCCATTTCATAACGTTAAACTGTGGTTTAATTTTCAGTATTGTATCTGTAAAGATTATATGCATGTTGCCTCTGAAGCATGTTGATTAGATGCAGCGAAGTCATTTCCTAATATAAAAAAGAGCTAAAATATAAGTGCTAAAGTAGAAAAGAAACCATGTGGTATATAAGGATCTATGGCTTTCTATAATCCACCGGTAAAGTTATATTTTGACTAAAATTATATCCAAAGCGTCAGAAATTCAGGTTCTGACAAAAAATCTTAAGAGCAGCTGGGGATGAACTAAGGCTGCCTCATTTAAAGCTACGGACAGAATTTAATCAAGAGATGCCAAAGCAGATAGCAATGTTACTCAAGTCACTGACGGAACCAAGGAAGGAATTGCACTAAAATAGAAAAACTCAGTTGTAGCCAGTAACTAAACTAGTGTGATGTGTGTGTTTGAATAATAAATTAAAATCTGAAAATTACAAAATGTTCGATCTTAAATAAAAAAGTAGACAAAGTTTGTGCTGAGCAGGAAGATTAAAAAAAACAAAAAAAATTGTGAACTGACTAAAGTATTGAGATTTTTGTCTGATCGCCAATGTAATCTTAAGAAGTTCTTTAAGCAAGCTAAGGAAGATTTTTTTGAAGAATGAGCTGCTTGTGCAATAGGTGGCAGCATTAAACCTGCATATCCTGCAAACAAAAATGAAAAGTTTAAACTATGGGATCAAACTTAAAACTAATGGTGGATTTAAACAGGATGAAGACAATTTCAATTTGTGGTTGCTTTAGGTATTAACAGAATTGGACATTAAAAATATCAGAGAATGGAAATCAGGAGTTAAAACCCAAACAGAGTAGTGTAAAGACGCTGTTAAATAGTGACCATCCTGACAATAATGCACCGTCAAATTATAAAGAACAAAGGAAATGATTGAATCCAGATAGTAAACAGGTGTCAGAACAAAAAAAATTCTTCTTTTTACTCCTACTTGGAATAAGGTGGAATTAACGTCAGGCAACATGGCTTTGTGTAGGGAAGGTCATGTCTCAAAAACTTGATTGAGGTTTTTGAGGAAGTGACAAAGCTGATTGATGAGGGCAGTGTGGCAGATGTTGTCTTATATGGAATTTATCAAGGCCTTTGACAAGGTCTGTCATGGCAGGCTGATACAAAATGTGAAATCACATAGGATCCACGGTTAGCTGATAAGTTGGATGCAGAACTGGCATAGTCATAGAAGACAGGGAGTAAGGCTGGAAGGGTATTTTTCAGATTGGAAATCTGTGACCACAGGTATTCTGCTGGGATCAGTGCTAGGACCCCTGTTGTTTGTAATATATATAAATGACTGAGGAGAATATAAGTAGCCTGATTAGAATGCCTGTGGATGATACAAAGATTGGGGGAGCTGCTGATGTGAGGAGGATTGCCAGAGGATACAGCAGGATGTAGATAGGCTAGAGATTTGGTTAGAGTTGAATCAGAGGTAATGTATTTCAGAAGATCTACTGCAGAAGGGAAGTATACAGTAAATGGCAGAACTTTAATAGAGTCAGAGGGAAACTGAGAACAACCTAGCACTTAATGCCGACAAAACCAAAGAACTCATTATTGACTTTTGGCGGGATGTCACTTAGGCCCCCTACACGTTAACAGCACAGAGATGGAACGAGTGGAGAGTGTCAAGCTCCTGGGAGTGGTCATCAACAATAAGCTTTCTTGGACTCTTCATGTGGACGCACTGGTCTCAAAGACCCAACAACATCTCTTCTTCCTCAGGCAGCTGATAAAATTTGGCTTGACAGGCGAATACCCTTGCCAACTTTTATAGGTGCGCCATCGAGAGCATTCTGTCTGGATGTGTCACTACCTGGTGTGGCAACGGAGATGGCTACCAAGAGTGGTGAACTTGGCCTGGACAATCACAAAGGCCAATCTCCCATCTATAGAATCCACCTATCAGGCCCTCTGTCATGGAAAGGCTGCCAGCATTCTCAAAGATCCATCTCACCCTGGCAATGCTTTTCTACAATCTCTACCACTGAGGAGAAGGTACAGAAGCCTGAACACACGCACCAGCTGGTTTCGAAACAGTTTCTACTCTACTGTTGTTAGAATACTGAATGGACTCACAAACTCTTAGCATTCACCTGTACCTGTGTTTTTTTTGTTTTTGTTGCTGTTTACCTACTATTTACTTATCTATGCTGTTTAGCCATGTGGTCTGCCTGTATTGCTCACAAGACAAAGCTTTTCACTGTGCCTTGGTACACATGACAATAAATTCAATTCAATTCAATTCAATTCAACACAAGTGGATAAGATGGCCAAGAAGACATATAGCATGCTTGTATTCATTGTTTGGGGTATGATTTGGAGATGCCGGTTCTATTGTACAGGGGATCTCCAGCTTCTGTCGCGACACTACGGATTTCTTACAGAAACTCAGCACCCACGGGCCAGTCGAACCGGGAACATTCCTCGTCACAATGGACGTTTCCACACTCTACACCAGCATCCCCCACAATGACGTCATTGCGGCAACAACCTCAGTACTCAACACCAACAACTACCAATCTCCAAACACCATCCTACAACTCATCCGCTTTATCATTGATCACAACGTCTTCACCTTTGACAACCAGTTCTTCATCCAGACACACGGAACAGCCATGGGGACCAAATTTGCACCCCAATATGCCAACATTTTTATGCACAGGTTCGAACAAGACTTCTTCTCTATGCAGGATCTCCAACCAACATTGTACACCAGGTACATTGATGACATTTTCTTCCTCTGGACCCATGGCGAGGAGTCACTGATAAAACTACACAGTGACATCAACAAGTTTCATCCCACCATCAAACTCACCATGGACTATTCTCGACTATCTGTCTCATTCTTGGATACATGCGTATCCATCAAGGATGGACACCTCAGCACCACACTCTATCGCAAACCTACCGACAACCTCACAATGCTACACTTCTCCAGCTTCCACACAAAAAATATTAAAACAGACATCCCCTATGGACAAGCCCTGCGCATACACCGGATCTGCTCAGATGAGGAGGAACGTGACGGACATCTGGAAGTACTCAGGGATGCCCTCACAAGAACGGGGTATGATGCTCAACTCATCGACTGCCAGTTCCGACGTGCCAAAGCAAGGAACCGTAATGACCTCCTCAGGAGACAGACACGTGCTGCAACCGACAGGGTACCCTTCGTTGTTCAGTATTTCCCAGGAGCTGAAAAATTACGCCATGTTCTTCGTGACCTGCAACACACTATCAATAAGGATGAGCACCTCACCAAGACCTTCCCCACACCTCCACTACTTGCCTTTAAACAACCGCCAAACTTCAAACATATCGTTCATAGCAAGCTGCACGGCTCTCAGGACAACTCCATACAACCCTGTCAGGGTAGACGCTGCAAGATGTGTCAGAGTGTGGACATAGATACTACCATTACATGTGGGGACACCTCCCACCTTGTACATGGCAGGTACTCATGTGACTCAGCCAACATTATCTATCTTATACATTGCAGGCAAAGATGCCCGGAGGCATGGTTCATTGGGGAAACCGAGCAAAGGCCACGACAACGGATGAATGGGCACCGCACAACAATCAACAGACAGGAGTGTTCCCTCCCAGTTGGGGAACACTTCAGTGGCCCAGGACATTCAGCCTCGGATCTTCGAGTGACCATCCTCCAAGGTGGTCTTCAGGACAGGCAGCAGAGAAAAGTGGCTGAGCAGAGGCTGATAGCTAAGTTCAGTACCCACAGGGAGGGCCTCAACTAGGACCTTGGGTTCATGTCACATTACAGGTGACCACCATTGTACTTTACACACACACAGACACTCCTACACTCACACACTGTCACACACACACAGGCACTCCTATACACACACAAACACACGGATACACATACACACAGACACGCACACAGACACCCACACACACCCTTACAGACACACACACTCACACATGCACCCCCTCATAGACTTAAGACACTCTGCACTCACTACACACACATATATACTTTCTCACACTCACAACCCCCAACCCAGACAGACACACACACACAGACAAAGACCCACATGCACACATATACTTTGTGGGGTGAATTTGTGCTTGCAAGGTTACATTGTACTTTGCTCAAAAACTGCGTGCATTCATGTCGAACTCTGAGCTCAAAAACTGCATGAATTTATGTACAACTCCGTTATCTCACTTTTTAGATTAGAATCAATCTAAACATCATGGCATAGACAGAGAACACAGGGGGCCAACACCTTCAACATATTGTCTAGCTATCACCATTGTTAACAGCTACCCTGAGAATGCAACTTTATAAAAAAAGGTTGTGTGATTTACGCATGAAAGAAGTGAAACTATCACGGTATTCTAACAGATGAAAGGCTTAACAGACAATCAATTTTTCAATGTATAATTTCAGTTACATCACACTGTAAATTTTTGCTATAAATTCTGTGTGTTAGGATGAGCCCTCCACTATCACCTGATGAAGGAGTGTCGCTCCGAAAGCTAGTGTGCTTCCAATTAAACCTGTTGGACTATAACCTGGTGTTGTGTGATTTTTAACTTTGTTTTGGGTATAAAGTATAAAAATTGGCAAGTCATGTTACAGCTGTATCGAACATTAGTTAGGCCACATTCAGATTACTGTGTAGGATTCTGGTTGCCATATCATCAGAACGACATGGAGATTTTGGAGAAGGTACAGAAACAGTTTGGTGAGATGTTGCCTGGTTTGGAGGGTATGAGCTATGAGGAGAGATTGGACAAACTTAGTTTGTTTTCACTTGAATGTTGAAGAATAAGGGGTAACTTGATAGGAGTTTACAAAATTATGAGAAAGATGGACAGAATGGATAGTCAATATTTTACCCAGGGTAGAAAAGTTAAATACTAGGGCACATAGGTTTCAGGTAAAAGGGGGTATGTTTGAAAGGAAATGTAAGAGATAGGTGTTTTTTTTATATAGAGTGATAAGTATGTGGAATGCACAGCCACAGGAGGTGGTGGAGGCAGATACAATCGCAATGTTTAAGAGTAATCTTGACACACATATGAATAGGCAGGGAATAGAGAGATACAGATAGTGTAGAGGCAAAGGGTTTTTAGTTTAGTCAGCACAATCTTGATGTGTCAAAGGGCCTGTTCATGTACGGTACTTTCTTTGATCTTGTACAATTCAGCAGTCCGGAAAAGCCGGAGGGATCATGATAAATCGGCAATAGTCTTCTTGACTGAATTAACCTGAAAAAATCTAGCATACAACTTTTTAATCCAGAACATGGGACATTTCTAAAAAAAATGTGAATTAAGAAAGAGGTTTTGCTGCAGTGGGTGGTGGAAAGTGAAGACACCCCAAAACTCTAATTCACAAGATTGTTAAAATTCAAAGAACTGGTGCAAAGTGAGCTTTAAATTCTGACTAACACACACAATTGTTTGTAAGAATAAGCCTGTACTTTACAGAATTCTTTTGACCTCTTTTTAAAGATGGACACTTGCTGCAAACCCAGAATGAAAATTTCACAGGGGAGGGGGAACTGATGAGTGGGGTGTGGGATGTTCAAACAGCAGGGTTTCAGTACAAAAACAAGATGCTGAGCATTTTGCAGGATCTGCTGGAGTCAGCAATCAGACTTCTGAGCCCATTAGTTCAGACTAGACATATACTGCAAGCAAGAAAGCAAACACAGACAAACATTGCTGAGGCCAACTAGGGACAGACAATAAGTGCTGGCCAGTGAGTAATATCTACATCCCACAAATGAATGAAAGAAAGGGCTTTTTTTAAGGTAAACTCTGGACTGTCAGATCTCATTTGGAAGTGTTGTGAATAGTGACGAAGAAGGTTACAGAAAGACATAGAAAAGCTGCAGAGCTGGGCTGAGAGGCGGCAAATAGAGTTTAATCTGAAAAAGTGTGAAGTGATTCACTTTGGAAGGAGTAACAGGAATATAGAGTATTAGGCTAATGGTAAGATTCTTGGCAGTGTAGATGAGCAGAGAGATCTCAGTGTCCAGGTACCTAGATCACTGAAAGTTGCCACCCAGGTTGATAGGGTTGCTATTGAAGGCAATCGGTGTGTTAGCTTTTATTGGTAGAAGGATTGAGTTTTGGACCATGAGATCATGCTGCAGCTGTACAAAACTCTGATGCAGCTACATTTGGAGTATTGTGTACAGTTCTGGTCACTGCATTATAGGAAGAATGTGGAAGCTTTGGTAAGGGTTCAGATGAAATTTACTAGGATATTGTCTGGTATGGAGGGAAGGTCTTACGAAGAAAGGCTGAGGGACTTGAGGCTGTTTTGTTAGAGAGAAGAAGATTGAGAGGTGACTTAATAGAGACATATAAGATAATCAGAGGGTTGGATAGAGTGGACAGTGAGAGCCTTTTTCCTCAGATGGTGATGGCTAGCACAAAGGGACATAGCTTCAAATTGAGGGGTGGTAGATATAGGACAAATGTCAAAGGTAGTTTCTTTACTCAGAGAGTAGTAGGGACGTGGAACGCACTGTCTGCAACAGTCATCAACTCGCCAACTTTAAGGGCACTTAAATGGTCATTGGATAGGCATATGGATGAAAATGGAACAGTGTAGGTTAGATCAGCTTCCGATTGGTTCCACAGGTTGGTGCAACATTGAGGGCCAAAGGGCCTGTACCGCACTGTAATGTTCTATGTTTATGTTCTATCTTCCGTCCCTGCTCCATTGCCATAGCTGCCTCAGAATTTGTGACCCAATTTCTTGTCCATGACTCCATGAGTGCAGTTTGGGAACCTTTGGGTTAAAAATTATAATGTTGCCATGATAAAATTTTTAATGTCGAAATGAATTAACGAGAGAGAATTACTTGTGCTTTATTAAATGTTAAAGGGACGTTAAGAATTTCATTTTTAGGGAACATTTATATGAATGCAGGGATATATGAGATGTTTATATTTTAAACTGTCTCTATTCATTCACAGTAAAATGGATTAGTGGAGAATGCTATGTCATTTAGCACTGGTTCTGCCTGATTGTAAGTTTATCTGACCTGGTTAAGGACTCTTGTGTCATGCTATTAGTGTCCCTATTTTTGAGTCAGGAGGCCCAAGTTCACTCCCACACATTCCAGAGGTGTATACTAACATAAACAGAAAGTGCTGAAGAGAGTCAACAGATGTATAGAGAGAAAAACAAAATTAATGTTTCAGGTCCACTGACCTTTTGTCAGATAACATGTATAATAATTTGTGTATAATACATAACAATATATGATAACATTTCTGAACAGGTTGACTTGAAAAAGAAAATCTATGTGAGCTGGTCGCCTTGGAACTGGGGGCTCAGGTTAAGTCTTATTGAAGTGCACGGGGCAGTTTCCACACCCAGATGCAATTAAATAATAGCTTTCTTTGTGATGCATTGGCTTCCAGATTCTGAGATTACTGAAAGAGAAACCCTGCATGAGAAGGAAGGAGAGTCTCAGAGAGGCAGATAGGGAAAAGACATTGTTCTGAGCAGTAGGGAAATGGGTCTTCTCTGTAGTCATCGGGGAAAATTAAGATGGGAGCTCATTCACTGTTTAAAGAAATGGAACATGTGGAGATTTCAGGACCTTGGAAAATTCATCTTGTGTGGTTAGGTGAAAGATTTTCTGGTATGGACCTTACTCCTAGAATTTAGTTCAGGGATTCCCAATGGAAGAAAGAAAATGATCTTTGGCTCAGCAAAATGCGAGGAAGCAAGGCTGTTGGAAGTCTTGAGTAACTTTGGATTAGGTCTTGTAAAGATTCTATCTAGGTGGAGAATGTGGAATAGTGTGTCAATGTGGTATGGGGTTTTCACTTGTTTTATGAGGTTAAAGGGGAAGTATCTATTGTGTATTAGTAGTGCACTAAATAATGGGCTGGATTTCCCAAGGAGTGACAATCACACTCTAGGATCACCCACCTTCTTTCATACAAACTAAAGAGGGCTCCTTCAGAAATGAAGAGCCATATTTTCATTCTGATAGGTCTCTGGTAGTGCAGAACAGTCTGGGGAAGGCATACTATGCCCACTTCACTCAAATTTACAACAATCAGTTGCACTATTCTGTGCTTTAAAGGTCCAGCATCACAAGCACCCATTTTGACAGCTCCTGTAAAAGGTTAAGTATGTAAGGTAAGTGTGAGGTTAGGATCCTAGGAGGATAGACTGCCAGCTTCGTACAGATTAGGGTGTGAGCTCTGTAGGGTGCCAGGTGAGTAAGGGTAAGTCCCAGTGTCAGCTCCTGTGAGTATTGATGGATGGATTGTAGCTGGGGATGAGGGAAATCAGGTCTGGTGGTAGAGGTTTCAATGTTGTAGGCAGACAGATGTGTGTCAGGTCACAAGGGTCAAATAGTGTGGTTGTTGGATCTGGTAGAGGGTCAGGTCATTGGACAAAATGAGTACTGGGTCAGTTTCTTGGGGAGGTGTAAGTGTCTTAGGATGGGGATGTGGAGAGGTGTAGTTGTGTGTGTGTGTGGTAAGTTGGGGAATTGATTAATACTCAGTTCGGTATGTATTTGATAGTCTAACTTTTCCTGAGTAGGTATTTACTTAATTGTACTGGAACCATTCAAACTTTCTGATTAAAATGGAGATTTTTAGTGGGTTCTTTGTGGAGGGGAATTTTCAGTTTCCAGTCAATTCCTTCAAAATCTGTTACATCAGGGATTCCACAGGTCTCCATACGCAACTCCCTTCTACAGTGCAGAAAAACTACCTACCCGTTGGAATATCCGTGTTAATGTTTAGTCATAGTGGATTTTTTGTTTGTTTATTGTAGTGAGTATTAAACATGACATTTTGTGGTCCTTTGAGTCAGTCATTGGCAATGAAAGTCATTGTAAATGTTATTACTTTAAATTAGGATCGTAACAGTGTAGAATTGGCTCAGGGTATTAAGTGATTACTTCAGTGTAATCAAATCCTTTCATTATTGTTCAATGTTAAGTCATTCAAACATTATTTAATCATCAGCTTCCAAAAATAAACTAATAGATATTAAGATTCTCAAATGAGAAAAAAGTTCTCAAAATCATGCCCATGTGAACAAGTGAACAAGATGATGAATAATCTTAGTGTGACTCACAAACTATATCTGGTAAAGATATGAACTTTGCACCTTGCCAGTAAAGTGCTAGCCAGGCAAAACCTTGTAACTGATTTAAACAATCTATTTTGTTGATCACATCAGCATCCAAATGTTTTCTGATTAATATTGGCTTTCAGGTTGTTCCAATAGATTATATGAAATGAAGCAAACTAATGTTTTTTTCTCAGATGCGTCTCCATTACTGTAAGTTTGCCAGCAGCTGAGTACTCACCAAGGAGCCTGTGAGGTTGCGGCAGAGGAGCAGAATTAGGGTTGTTGAGTGGATCACGCCTGCACTTGATTTCTTTTAATGTGGGATGATCATTGTGTACAGACAATCTCTCTGTCCCAGTATTAGAGTGGGGCCTTGGTCTAATTGCAAGGGCTTTGCAAGACAAATGGAGGCTGGGCTATGATGTGATTCATTAATGGATTCTGTACACGATCATGTGCAGAGATATATATTAACTCTGTGCTGAAGCTGAAAAAGAAAACACAGTATCAGACATAGGCTAAAGAGCAAGTCTGGCAGGAGACTGCTGTTTGTCCTATCTCTAGTTACTCACTAGTTAGGGGCACAGACAGGCATTTCTGTGGCCGTGTTCGAGACTCCAAAATGGTGTATTGTCTCCTTGGTGCCAGGGTCAAGGACATCTCTGAATGGTTGCATGAAATTCTTAAGGCGGTTGGGGGCGGTGAGTGGCCAGAGGTTGTTATGCACATTAATACCATCAACATCGATGGAAAGAGGGATGAGGTCCTGTGGCATGGGTACAGGGAATTAGGAAAGAGGCCAAAAAGCAAGACCTCGAGGGTAATAATCTCTGGGTTACTACCAGTGCCACGTGCTAGTGAGGCAAGGAATAGATAGATAGGACAGATGAATGTGTGGCTAAGGAGCTGGAGCAGGAGGCAGGGTTTCAGGTTTTTGGATCATTGGGACCTCTTCTGGGGCAGGGTTAACTTGTACAAGAGGGACGGTTGCAACTAAACTGGAGGGGAACCTATATCCTTGCCTGCAGGTTCACTTGTGCTACTTGAGAGGGCTTAAACTAGAGTGACAGGGGGCTGGGAACCAGAGCAGCAGCTCAGCAAATGGAGGGATTGAGAGGAAGATATATGTTAGGACCAGTAAATCAAAAAGAAAGGACAGTCGGACAGGTAAATGAACATGATGGTACAAATGAGCTGAATTGTGTTTATTTCAACACAAGGAGTATTATAGGTAAGGCAGATGAGATTAGACCCTGGATCAGTACATAGGACTATGATGTTGTGACCATTACAGAGACTTGATTGAGAAAGGAATGGGACTGACTGGTCAAAGTTCCAGGGTTTCGTTGTTTTAGATGAGATAGACAGGAAGGTAAAATTGGAGGAGCTGTATTACTAATCAGGGAGAATGTTACATCTGCACTCAGAGAGGACTTACTGGAGGGCTCATCCACTGACGGAACATGGGTAGAACTCAACAATAAGATGGGTACAATCACTCTGATAGGACTATACTACAGAGCCCTCAACAGCCACTGAGACGTCAAGGAACAAATGTGTTGACAGATTTCGGAAAGATGCAATAAAAAAGAGTTCTCATAGTGGGTGACTTTAACTTCCCCAGTTTTGACTGGGACTTCCTTAAAGCAAGAGGTTTAGATGGGACAGTATTTGTTAAGTGTGTCCTACAGAGTTTCTTGAAGTAGTATGTGGGTAGTCCAACTAGAGCAGGGGCCATACTGGACCTTGTATTGGCTAATGAGCCTGGCCAGGTGACTGACCTTTCACTGGGAGAGCATTTTGGAAACAGTGATCAAAACTCCTTAAATTTTAAGACAGCTATGAATAAGGATTAGTCAGGAACTTGTGGCAAGGTACTAAATTAGGGAGGGCAAGTTAAATCAGTAGTAGGTAGGAGCTAGGAAGTGTTAATTGGGAGGAGCTGTTATCAGGCAAGCCCACATTTGACATGTGGGAGTTGTTTAAAGACCTGCTGATCAGAGTTCAGGACCAGCATGTTTCAGTAAGGAACAAGGACAAGGATAACAAGGTAAGGGGCCCTTAGATAATGAAAGAGGTTATGAATTTAGTCAATAGGTAAAAAGAAGCATATGTAAGGTTTAAAAATCTAAAACTGGACAGGGTCATGGAGAATATAAAGAAAGCAGGGAAGAACTCAAGCAAGGAATTAGGACAGCAAGAAGGAGCCATGAAGTGACCTTGGCAATTAGGGTTAAAGACAATTCCAAGGCATTTTATACATACATTAAAAAAAACAAGACAATAACAATGGAGAAGGTAGAACCACCTCATGGATAAAAGAGGGAACTTGTGCTTGAAGGCAGAGGATGTGGGTGAGATCTTAAAAGAGTACTTTATGTCAGTATTCTCTCAGGACAAGGATAGTGTGATTTGTGTGGAGGCTATTACTATGCTACAACATATTGAGATCAAGAAAGAAATGGTGCTGAGTCTCTGGCAGAGCATTAAGGTGAATAAGTCCCCAGAGCTCCATGGTACATGGATGGGTGCTTCAGCTAGGACAAATGTTTGGCACAACATCATGGGCTGAAGGGCCTGTTCTGTGCTGTATTGTTCTATGTTCTATGTTCTATGTTTCTATCACAGGTTATTGATAAAGGCAAGAGAGGAGATTGCTGGGGCCTTGACCATGATCCTTGTATTCTTATTAACCTCTGGAGAGGTCCCGGAGGACTGACAAGTAACTAATGTTGTTCCTCTGTTCAAGAAGGGAAATTGGAATAATCCAGAAAACTATAGACTGGTGAGTTTCACATCGGTGATTAGAAGTTTTTGGAGAGAATTCTTAGGAATAGGATTTACGTGCATTTGGAAAAACATGGCCTAATTAGGGACAGGCTGCATGGCTTGTCTTACTAACTTGATTGAATTTTTTGAGGAGGTGACAACGGTGATCAATGAGGGTAGAGCAGTGATGTTGTCTACTTGGATTTTAGTCAGGCTTTGACAATGTCCTTCATAGTAGGGTCATCCAGAAAATTAAGATGCATGGGATCCACAGTAATTTGGCTCCATGGATTCAGAATTGGCTTGCCCATAGAGGGCAGAAGATAGTGGTGGAAGGTCATTTTTCAGACTGGAGGTCCGTGACTATTGGTGTTCTGCAGGGATCCCTGCTGTTTGTGGTAGGTGAAAATGTAGATGTGTGGGTTAGTAGGTTTGCAGACAATACAAAGTTCGGTGGAGTTGTGGATGATGTAGAAGGTTGTCAAAGGATACTACAGGATATAGATCAGTTGTAGGTATGGGCAGAGAAATAGTAGGTGAAGTTTAATCCATGTAAGTGTGAGGTACTGCACTTCGGGAGATCAAATGTAAAGAAAAGTATACTGTTAATGGCATGACCCTTGAATAACATTGATGAACAGAAGGATCTCAGGGTTCAAGTCCATATCATCCTGAGAGTAGCCACGCAAGTAGATAGGGTGGTGAAGAAGGCATATGGCATGCTTACCTTTCTTGGTTGGGAAATTGAGTACAAGAGTCAGGATGTCATATTCCAGATTTTTCAGACTTTGGATGGCCACACTTAGAGTAGTGCATTCATTTCTGATTGCTACATTACAGGGAGGATGTGGAGGCTTTGGAGAGGGTGCAGAAGAGCTTATAAGGATGCTGACTGAATTAGAGGGTACGAGCTATAAGAAGAGGCTAGAAAAACTTGGGTTGTTCTCTTTGGAGGGATAGAGGCTGAGGGAAGACTTGATGGAAGTCTATAAAATTATGATGTGCATAGATAGGGGTTGACAGTCAAAATTCTTCTTTCCCAGAATTGAAATGTCTAATACTAAGGGCATGCATTTAAGGTGAGATGGAGAAAGTTCAAAGAAGATGTGAGGGGCAACTTTTTTACACAGAGAATAGTAGGAGTGTGGAATGTGCTGCTAGGGGTGGTGGTGGAGGCAGATATGATGGAGGCATTTAAGGACCAAGAGCAGGTAAAAGGGATTATTTTCATTTGGCATAATGTTCAGCGCAACATTGTGGGCTAAAGGATTTGGTGAACAAGTTGGGTGCTCTGTGGTCAATGGAAATTGTGGAAATCTTATCACACTGAAGCATTCACCCTGGCTTTTCTGGGGGAAAGAATTGCAGAGTGGGTCTTGCTTAATTCTGGAAGTCAACTCAGGGATTTTCAGCAGACTGATGAACATGACTTCTGATGGACACTGGGTATATCAACAAAGTAAGGTAGCAGAAACAAACTGTAGGAGGTGTTGAGTAACTGGTTCTTGTTAAATGTGTAGAGTGTGATATTATGTTTAACATAGCATGGAGAATTTGGATGTGTTATGAATTAAAAAAGGAAATATCTTTCCCGTAGTCATATTCATTACAGTGGGGAAGAGAGGTGGGTGGCAGCAAATTGACACAAGTGTTATAAACATGTCACAGGGGATTAGCGAGAAAGACTGAATTGAGGTTGTACAAGGTAGTCAGTGTCATCCAGAACAAAAATATCTACTTGATGTCGAGAAGGCACCTAGTTTTGAAGCCAATCTTGAAAGATGATGGAGATCTACGTTTTACCACATTGCAGGTTGGAGAAAAAAAACCAAAAATGATTTTGGACAGAAGCAGAGTCTTACATTTTTAAATGAAAGTGAAGTACTGTAAATATAGATGATCCTAAATGAAAATAAGGAGAAACTCAGCCAATCTAGAATAATCTGTACAGAAAGCAACAAAATTGATATTTTAGGGCCAACATGACTGTTCCATGGAATCCAAACTCTTACATGAGTCCTCGCTGACAATACGGTCTTGCCAATACAGTTGATTGACAGTAACCAGTGTCTCATTGCTGGGATGTTGGCCTGAGAGAGGCCACTAATGTAAGAGTTCCCATCCCACACTTAGATTTGCATGATTTTGCAGAGGCATCACTATGGTGTCTCAGTGGTTAGTACTGCTGCCTCACAGCACCAGGGACCTGGGTTCGATTCCAGCCTCAGGTGGCTGTCTGTGTAGAGTTTGCCCATTCTCCCTTTGTCTGTGTGGGTTTTCTCCACGTGCTTCAGTTTCCTCCCACAATCCAAAGATGTGTAGGTTAGATGAATTGGCTATGCTAAATTACCCATAGTGTTCAGGGATATGTACATTAGGTGCAATAGTCAGGGTAGGGGAGTGGGTTTGGGTGGGTTACTCTTCAGAGAGTTGGTGTGGACTTGTTGGGCCTAATGGCCTGTTTCTACTCTGTAGTGATTCTATGGTTTCTCAAGGGATTTGAGACATTTGCTGCACTTTGTGTTTTTGATGAATACAGGAGAATAGCTAACACTGCTGTGCTGTAGACAAGCTTGATGCCAAGTTTAAGGTTTTATTTTAATTAAATGCCCAGTTCCCAACATTAGGAGGTTTCACTTGGCCCCTCATGATGTCCAGTGTTTCTGGGTCAGGAGGTGTTTATTTTGTCCCTCGTCTTGATTCTGTTTATGGCCATCCACTCACACGTCATCTTCAGAAGAGGAGTCACTGGTATGTCTTTCAGACAACTGTCTCTTTCCCTTCTGCTGCTGGCCTGTGGTAGTCCTCTGTAATTAAAGGGTTTTCAGCACTACTAGGCACACACTTCCCCATTTGTACACTGTTTCCTCCTCCTGCATTCACTTTATTTTCTCAGGTAGAGGTTCAGTCGATTCATTTTGTTCTTCACTGGAAATTAATACCTCACTTGAATGAAAAGCTCTCTCTACCTTGCGTCTTGCTCTCTCTATTTTGCTCCTGTCCCTGGAGGTCAAACCAAGTTTTAAAAATTGCGAAGATTACTAAGATCTCCGGATGCTGCTGCATATCAAGCATAAGGAGGCACTGTGTTGGGGGCACAACAATGATATGCCAAATTATTCAGCCTTGTGTGATTACACAAAATCAGCTTAATATATTGTCGATCTCCTGAAGAGCAGCATGTGCGATAATATCAACGATAATATGGAAGATTATTTTATGTTTGGACAATGAACTAGTAAAATCTTTGTCACTCAATGGAAAAAGACATGCTATCACATTTGGACAGCTGTTTTTGTAGTGGCACATGTGACCATTAAACCTTTGACTTCCTGGAATGTGCTTGGACCATTAAGAATGCCTAGCTAAATGACCCACAGCAAGTTGGTTGATTGATGATTCCTTCCTCTTTCTGTAAGTCTTCCCTTACTTCTGACTGTTTTGTCAGTTGTTTTATTGGAGGGTGGTGTCTTACTGTCTTTTTGGCGTCCTCTGCTTGTATTGCCTGCCCCCACCACCGTCTTGAGCATGCCTTGTAGAGGTGACCTGCTTCCCCACAAAGGCTGATATTTTGGTCTCTTTGTAGTCCTTAGTCAGATGCCCCTTCTGTTCCTAAAGGTCCTGCAGAGGGTCACTTTTCAGTCTGCTACCAGGTGCCCTGACTTTCCACGGGTTCAGCACACTTTAGGCTGATCCTCATATGCCCCTCGCCTCCCTCCCATCACAAAGCTGGAGAACAGGTGGAGAAAGTGCCCAATGGCTAACATTCCTCCTTCAACTTGGAGCACCAAAAAACAGCCCCTAGTGACCATTTGGTATTCCCTTCCTGTGGATAAGCAACCTCTTTCACTTCCCTGCCGAAAGAAAGTCACTGGATTGTTGTGAGATGATAGCAATATTTTATAGTTTGCTAGTTAGAGACAACATAGAAGAGACAACCCCATGTTCCAACTCACAAAAGACAAGGGGACAATGCTACAGCACATTACAGTAAGAATAATGCCTATATATTCTTGCATTCGGAAAACCAACAGAAAGTTTCACTTCAGTATTGTAACTGGTAGATTAATGAAAACCCAACTTATTTGACAACTAACAATGGGGTTCAGGGGAGTTGGGAAAGAAGAAATAGGAAGAAGAAATCAAACTACTTAGTTTGTGCCCCTAGCTAAAGAAAACTGGGCAACTTCAGTTAAATGCTGAAATGTGTTGCTGGAAAAGCGCAGCAGGTCAGGCAGCATCCAGGGAACAGGAGAATCGACGTTTCGGGCATAAACCCTTCTTCAGGAATGGCTTATGCCCGAAACGTCGATTCTCCTGTTCCGTGGATGCTGCCTGACCTGCTGCGCTTTTCCAGCAACACATTTTCAGCTCTGATCTCCAGCATCTGCAGACCTCACTTTCTCCTCAACTTCAGTTAAATGTTTGTTGAGGGTTTGGAATTCTTTCCAAATTGCAGAAAGGTTCACACACAGATCTCAAGGGGAGAGAAATGAAATGGTCAGTCTCATATGCATCTTTCAATAGTGCTGTGTGCAGGATGCAACATACTATCATCAATCAACCAACTTGCTGTGGGTCATTTAGCTAGGCATTCTTAATGGTCCAAGCACATTCCAGGAAGTCAAAGGTTTAATGGTCACATGTGCCACTACAAAAACAGCTGTCCAAATGTGATAGCATGTCTTTTTCCATTGAGTGACAAAGATTTTACTAGTTCATTGTCCAAACATAAAATAATCTTCCATATTATCGTTGATATTATCGCACATGCTGCTCTTCAGGAGGTCGACAATATATTAAGCTGATTTTGTGTAATCACACAAGGCTGAATAATTTGGCATATCATTGTTGTGCCCCCAACACAGTGCCTCCTTATGCTTGATATGCAGCAGCATCCGGAGATCTTAGTAATCTTCGCAATTTTTAAAACTTGGTTTGACCTCCAGGGACAGGAGCAAAATAGAGAGAGCAAGACGCAAGGTAGAGAGAGCTTTTCATTCAAGTGAGGTATTAATTTCCAGTGAAGAACAAAATGGATGGAGTTGGTTCCTGTATCAGCTGGTGAAGACAGAGAATGAGCAAGACATTTTCTTGACTCAGAAGTTTAGCTCATAAAGTGATTGAGTACTGGCTGCTATCTTATAGTACCTTATAGATTGGGTCATGATGCTGATCTTAAAGTCATCTGATCCAAAGAAAAAAAAAGATGATTCTCCACATCATGTGTAATTAAACTAAAGGGAAAGCTGGATAGTCTGTTCCATGAGATGGATGAAAAGAAGAAATGATTGGCAAAGTTACAAAGCCTACAGATTGGATTAGTTCCATTGTCGTGGGACAGAAGGAAGTGGATGAGTATGAATTTGTCTGCACACTAAATGATCTGAACTAAACAATAACAAGGAATCACTATCTCTTTCAAAGCTGGGAGATATCATGCTATTATTTACTTGGAGAAAAGGTTCTCACTGATCTCAATGCCAGGAATGGTTACTGGTATGTGAAGCATGATGACAAATCCTTCCTGTTCCATCATTCAATATCTGTTTGGATGCCACAAATTCATGTATCTGCCCTTCATTCTTGAAATGAGTTAGGATATCTTCCAGTACAGCAAATTATATAAATGTATAAGGGATGCAAAAGAGCAGTGATATCCAAGTCCGTGGTGAAAATGGAACAGATCAGGATCACAGCACATGAACTCAAGAAGAAAATAGGAAAGCTTATCTAACTTTAAGGCAGACAAATACACTGTGACTTTCAGTTCACTGCAATAGCCAATTGACAGAGTCAACCTGCGTCCTAAAAAATTCATAGCTAACTGAGATGAAAGCTCCAAGAGGCAAGAAAATTCAAAGAGGTTTCCTTGGCTTGATCCAGTTGGTGAGCTCTTTTACACCTCACTTTTAAGAACACACAGCAAACCTACAAGAGCTAATGGAAGAAAATGATGAGCACCAGTAGTCAGAGACATATGAGATGAGTTTGAACAAATGTAAAGAAGAATGCAAAGACACAGGTCTGTCATAATTCAATTCAGCAAAACCCTTCACTTGGTAAGGAGACATTTTCACAATGTATCTGGCAGCAATTCTGGTATAAATCGAAGGACAATTGCAAAGATAATTTTTAAAAAAATAATAATAATTAAATAATTACAACCTCAGTGGAAACCAATACTTTTTGCTTAAAAATTAGATGTAATTGGAAATGCCAATTTTTATAAAGCCTGAAGATGTCATTGCTAAAGATTAACATTTTACTGTGTAAGAGCAAACAAAGCAAACACTGAGCACAACACACCATGAGCAGCGAGCCCTAGTCCAGTTTATGGGCTATAAGATTAGCAATGCGAGGACTGGAACAGTGCAAGCAGCAAGGAAGTCGACGTTTCAGGCAAAAGCCCTTCATCAGGAATGAAGGCAGGGAGCCTCCAGGGTGGAGAGATTAATTGGGGGAGGGGGGGGGGCAGAACTAGTGAAGTCCACATTGATGCCATGGGGTTGACGTGTTCCAAGGCGGAAGATGAGGCGTTCTTCCTCCAGGCGTCGGGTGATGAGGGAGTGGTGGTGAAGGAGGCCCAGGACCTGCATGTCCTCGGCAGAGTGGGAGGGGGAGTTGAAATGTTGGGCCACGGGGCAGTGGGTTTGACTGTGTGGGTGTCTCGGAGATGTTCCCTAAAGTGCTCTGCGAGAAGGGGTCCAGTCTCCCCAGTGTAAAGGAGACCGCATCGAGAGCAATGGATACAATAAATGACATTGGTGGATGTGCAGGTGAAACTTTGATGGATGTGGAAGGCTCCTTTGGGGCCTTGGATGGAAGTGAGAGGGGAGGTGTGGGCCCAGATTTTACAATTCCTGTGGTGGCACAGGAAGGTGCTAGGAGGGGAGGGTGGGTTGTTGGGTCGGGTGTGGCCCTGGAACCGTGCAAACAGCGAGCCCTGGAACAGTGCGGGCTGCGAGCCCTGGAACAGTGTGGGATGCCAGCCCTGGAACAGTGTGGGCTGCATGCCCAAGAACAGCATAGGGAAACAGCCCTAGAGCAGTGTGCACACAACAAGTCAAGCTGTGAGCCCTGGAACAGTGCAGGCTGCGAGTCCTGGAACAGTGCGGACTGCGAGTCCTGGAACAGTGCGGACTGCGAGTCCTGGAACAGTGTGGACTGCGAGTCCTGGAACAGTGTGGACTGCGAGTCCTGGAACAGTGCAGGCAGTGAGCCCTGGAACAGTGTGGGCTGTGAGCACTGGAACTGTGCAAGCAGTGAGCCCTGGAACCGTGCAAACAGCGAGCCCTGGAACAGTGCAAGCAGAGAGCCCTGCACAGTGCAAGCAGCGAGCCCTGGAACAGTGTGGGCTGCATGCCTGAGAGCAGCATGGGGAAGCAGCCCTATAGCAGTGCGCACACAACAAGTCCGGGACAGAGATCAGAGTGGAGGCTGTGGACTGGGACTGGCACGGCTGGTCAGATCATGTGTGGAAGCCCTGTGCTGAGCTGTTATACTGTAATGTCTATTTGAAATTTCCTACATTACTTTAATATCAATCCTTAATGATGTCCTTTTTCTTAAGCTTACTTTTCAACTTTGCAAAGTAATGCATTTACTTTTCTTCCTCTGCTGTATCCAAGAATTGTACCTAGGCACCTGTACCCTCAGATGTACCATACGAAGGCAGAAGTTGTAAAAGCTTTTCACTGTACTTCTACAATGGAACACATGTGACACTAAAAAGATATTCTATATACAGTATTCTAACAAAATAATATGTTTTGTGGTGCTACCATCATGTTGAATGGAATAGATTTCAAACAGATCAACAACTCAAAACTGGGCATCTTTGAGGTACCAATTTGAGTCGAATTGTATAAAACCATAAGCACAACTTCTTGGCCCACTTGACCATGACCATCAAGATGATTAACCTGGTTCAACAATAAATACAGAAGAGCAAAGTGTCACCAGCATAATGCAAACATAAAAATTTGGTGTAAACCTGGTGAAGCAGAAGCAGCATAAAAGAATCAAAGCTAAGCAATCTCACAACCGACAGATCAGATATAAGCTCAGCAGTGCTGTCATATCCATTTGTGAATGGTGTTTGACAACTAAATAGCCAATGGGAGAAAACTCCACAAATACCCCATCCTCAATACTGTGTGTGCATGCTTGTGTGCGTGTGTGTGGGTGGGTGGTTGGGGATGAAAGAGTACATCCCTACAATTGACAAAGGTAAAACATTTGCAACAACCTCTGAGATCCTGAGCAGTATAAAATGTTAGTCCCAATCAATTTGGTTCATTCCATGTAATCTCTAGAAATGGCTGAAGGCATTGCAAACTGTAAAGATGCTGACAACATTCCAGTGTTCGTACTGAAGTTTTTGTATTCTTGAATTATCTATACCTGAAGTTTTTGTATTCTTGAATTATCTATACCCTTTTTGAAACCATTTTAATAAAGCTACATCACTGATAAATATCTGACAATGTGAAAGTTGCCTAGATATGTCTTATCTCCAAAAAGCGTACAAATCTAACTGTGCCACTTATCACCCCATCAGTCTACACTCAATACTCAGTAAAATGATGGAAGGTGTTATCAACAATATTAGATTAGATTAGATTAGATTACTTACAGTGTGGAAACAGGCCCTTCGGCCCAACAAGTCCACACCGACCCGCCGAAGCGCAACCCACCCATACCCCTACATTTACCCCTTTAACCTAACACTACGGGCAATTTAGCATGGCCAATTCACCTGACCCGCACATCTTTGGACTGTGGGAGGAAACTGGAGCACCCGGAGGAAACCCACGCAGACACGGGGAGAATGTGCAAACTCCACACAGTCAGTCGCCTGAGTCGGGAATTGAACGCGGGTCTCTGGCGCTGTGAGGCAGCAGTGCTAACCACTGTGCCACCGTGCCGCCCACTATGCCACCATGCCGCCCACTGTGCCACCGTGCCGCTTAATATTACTTAATATTATTAAGTACCACTTTCCTCAGCAATTATATGCATACTAATGCTCAGTTTAGGTTCCACCAGGTCACTCAGCTCCTAACCTCATAGTTTTGGATCCAAGTGTTGCCAGCACTTCTAATGTCGTGGCTGTGTCCATCTATCATGAGGGACTCACTGCCATTAATTCTTCTTATTGTTATTGGTCTAAATTACTGCTATCATGTGGGGAAGTATGCCTACATGAAATCTTCTGCAGAGGATAGGCTAACTATTGGTAAACAATAAAGTTGAATTGCATGTTAATACATAGCTAGTTATGTTACACTCAAGATAAATGAAACTCCATGGTAAGACTTCAGGCTAGACTTGAGAATAAGTAGATTACTGCGACTAAAATATTCTCACATGAATTTGGTGTACACGATGTGGAGGGCGGATGTTGGTCTGGGGTGGACAAACGATCCAGGTCTTTTTCAATATAGAATTTCATTTACATCACACTGTAAACTTTGGCTATAAGTTCTGAGTCTTACGGTCTTATATTCCACAATCACCTGATGAAAGAGCTGCACTCCAAAAGCTAGTGCTTCCAAATAAACCTGTTGGACTATAACCTGGTGTTGTGTGATTTTTAACTTTGTAACTCCGGTCCAACACCAGCATCTCCAAATCATGACATCAGAAGTGCACATTGTGCAAGATAAAGTATTTATGGTAGATCATAGGAAGAGATAGACAATAAATGAGATCCTACAGATAAAAAAAGACAGTCAATGAAATTTAAACTCTTTAGGAAAAGTCAAACAAATTGGGGAGTTAATCCCAAATCTGTTTACAATTACTCAACCTCCCCAAGAGATTTTGAGAAAAGGTCGATGACATTGGATTCTGGAGCAGACCACAACATTTCACAACCAAAAAAAAAATACTTTTGCCAGATGTGTGAGATAACTACTGAAATAATTCCACAGAGGTCAGTATCCTGTCACCATGTTACTGTTTATTTACACTTGGAAAGTCCGTGATACTGATCCAGCTCCCTCAGAGCCAGCTCTCAGAGCGACAGGATGTCCTACATTCCTGCCTACATCTGTCAGCTAGGGCTCCCAGATTGGACCAGATTAACTGCCCCAATCAGGAACCTCATTTTATGAAGTCCACCTGGCAATGATAATAATCACTACGGACCTCCCCCTCTGAGTCCGAGGACATATGCCATTTCTTTACTGCCTCTGATATGGATGGCGTGAAACACATGGTAGCTTGCCTCTTGCACCCGAAGCATCTCGGAAGAAATTAATTATCTTCCCAAGGCAGCAAAGGCATCAATGTCACAACATCATCTATGTCCATCTCAAATTCTGAGGTGTCTTCAATATTTGAGGGACAGGGAGAATTTGACTGTCCTAAGGAACTGGGTATGCTTTGCTCCCAACCTGTTTGCAAATTTGCAGCTTTCATATGGTCCACATGCTTGTTCAGGGCCATTGCACCTAGTCAAACATTATACATCACTGATGTTGACCTCAGGTTGACCATACATCTTACACATACAGGGCCATTCCCGTGGTTCCTACACCAAACTTTGTCCCCTGAAGTAAACTGTTTCTCTCGATTAGCAGAATCATGTTTCCTTCACTGGCATTCCTGATGCCATTTCACCCTAACCCCAGATCCAGGAAGACCTCATTTAACCTGGTGCAAAGTGTTCTCTCCATTAGCAACTCTGCTGGAGCGATACTTGTAGTTGCATGAGGAGTGCAAAGAGAAACCAGGACAGTTTGGTGTCTAGTGAAGTTGTAGGCTGATTCTTTAAGCCTGTCTTAAAAGTTTGGACTGCTCTTTCTACCAGATAATTGCTAATTTGATGGTAGGGAGCAGTCCTTATATGTTAAATGCCAGCAGGTACAGTTAAAATGTTTAAAAGATATTTGGATAAGTCAAGAAATAGGAAAGGTGTGCAGAGATATGGGCCAAACGCACATAGATGTGATTAGTTTAGTTTGGGAACGTGGTCAGCGTGGACATTTTGAACCAAAGGGTCTGTTTCCATGCTGTTTGATTCTATGACTCTATGAAATACTCAAATTCCCTTCTGATAACTGATGGCTTGGCAACGGCTACCAACACTTTCAGGAGTCTGTGTATTTCAAAAGATGAACGCAGCTTTTCTATCATCATGACTCAGACCATTGACCCCATTAAAGGACCCGCATAATAGATGTGTAATTGAATCCAGGATTTACTTAGGCAATCCCATGGCTGTGGGGAGCTGCTGGTGGTAATTTTTGTCCTTGTTGGCACTTTGGGCAATGCTCCACCATTATGGCTATGTTTGCATCCAATTCTGGCTACCAGACATACTTCTCGCCAACGTCTTCATTTTGGAAACCCTGGTGGTGATCATGCAGTATCTGGTGACAACCTTTGCTCGGGACAAACACTTCCATAATAATATGCTGCCCTCTACAGTACTGTGACCCTGTCTCTCCGGTCCAATTTTGCTTTCCTTTGATTTCCTGCATCACCACCAGCTATTTCAGTTTATCCAGGACCAGATCTTTCTGCGTCCAAAGTCTGATATTGTCAGCTGTGATTGGAAGAGTGTTCAAAAAATTTTGAACCATTACATACTCTTCCAGTGGTGGTGCCCTTGATGGTAAATCTACGAGTGTGCGGTGGCTCAATGCATCCATGTTTACTGCTTGGCTTCCTGGAAGGTGTTCCAACTTTTAATTATATGCACATAGTATTAGATCCCACTGTTGAATTCAGCCTGAAGCTGTGGGCGGCACTGCCTAGTCCTTGTTAAGTAGACCTAGCAGGGGACTCGTCACAAATTTATCCCTGTAAAGACATTGGAGGAACTTTCTGATTCCAAACATGATTGCCAAAATGATTGTGAAACCTTCCTTCTCTATCTGGGCATATTTATGCTCTGCATTAGCCAAAGTCCTGGATGCATTTGCTATTGGGTGTTCCTCTCCATTGGGCCACACATGAGTTAATATTACCTGATGCTATTGGGAAGGTATCACATGACAATACCAAATCCCAATTGGGATCATACCGTGCCAAAACCTTCATGTATAATAGCTGTTTTTTCAATTCTCTGAAAGTGATATCTTGACTGTGCGACCATTTCCAAGGCTGACAATTTTTAAGAGTTGATGCAAAGGTGCCAAGAAGGAGGCCAGGTTTTGTATGAACTTTCTGTAATAATGCATCAGCCCAAAGGAAGATCTAAGCTCCAGTACAAATGATCACTTTCCCTTTATCTTCCAAAGGGTGTAATTCTTCTAAATATCTGTCTTATTAACTCTGGAGCACAAGTACATCACTTGGGGTGCCTGGAACACATATCATTCCCTTCTAAGACATACACCCTCATGGGAGAAACATCTAAGGACTATGTCAAAGTTTGTGAAGTGCTCCTTATTGGTCTTTCCCTCTATTAGATGTCAGCACATCATCTAGATAAAGACTCCAGGGTCGACCTTGTAAAATATGATTTGATTTGATTTATTGTCATGTGTACCTAAGTACAGTGAAAAGCTTTGTTTACGTGCGTGTTCAGATCATAGTGTAATGTTAAAAAATTAAATTGTACTATCTCTCTGGACATTAATGTAATGTTAAAGTGCTAAACTGTACGTCTTTCTCCAAGAAGTGCAACATCCTGGAAGTGGATGGGGGCGACATTCTGTCTCCCAGACAGCATGCAGGAATGTGGATGACTATCCATTGTAATCCACACTCCATTGGGGCAGCCATTTACTACTATTCTCTTGCTATTATCAAATTAAGCTATCATTCAGTCCCTTCCATTCAGAAATACTTTCATAGCTATTCCCAGCCAATCAAATTCATTTGCATGATCATCCCCCAATATTGAAACATATCACACCTACATTATCTTGGGGAATCATGGAGTCAGGAAATTGTTTGCATAATGATTCCCCAGGATTAGGGCATTTTAATTTACATTACCTCTGAGGATGACCTCATCCTACCACTGTACCTGGGATAACATGTGGTTGTGGGGGTGGAGTAGCCAGAGTACCTATGAGCATTACAAACTGACCTGTATAAAGGGGATGTGTTTCCTTTGTTCGGGGTCTCTAACTCGACTTTGCATGCCTTTTGGGGGGTGTGAGGTGGGAGTCAAAAGGATCACCTAGCTTGTACAGGCTTTAATAAACTTTAACAGTTTGCAGAAGTTGGTGTGCGAATTACTTCTCATGTGAAACCTCGGGATAAGAACCAAACAATAGTAAGCAAGGATATATAGATAATAGCGTGAAAAAAAAACTTAGAAAGAGGCATACAGATTACATTGCACAGTGCATGTGCTAGGTAAGATCAACATTAGCAAGATCAACATTATTTGAGGTTACACAGCCCATTCATCAATCTAATAACAGCAGGGAAGAAGCTGTTCTCGAAGCTGCTACTGAGTGTGTTCAAGCTTCTATGTCTTTTGCCTTATGGAAAAGGTTGCAGGAGAGCATTCTGGGATGGGATAAGGTTGGCAGCCTTTCCGCGGCAATGAGCTGTGTAAGTGGAGTACATGGATGGAAGGTTGGCTTCTGTGATGGTTTGGGCTGTGCACACAACCTTCTGTAATTTCTTACAGTTCTGGCAGGGCAGTTGCCATATCAGGCTGTTATGCACGAGATAGTATGCCTTCAATGGTGCACCTGTAAACGTTGGTCAGGGTCCTTGTATACATGCCAAATTTCCTGAACCACCTGAGGAAGAAGAAGCGTTGTTCTCTATCATCTGCTGAAAAATTGCACAGGCTGACAATACCCAAATATTGGTATAAACCCTTATGGGTATTAATTGTTGCTTCCTTCTGGGAATTCTCATCTAACCACAATTGCAAGTATGCATGGCTCAGTTTTGTGAAGGCAGGTCTCCTTCCAGCTTTGTGCATAAATCCTCTGAGGTATTGGGTATTTATCCAGCTGCAAAAAAAGCTGTTTACCATTCGTTTAAAAAACCCACAAATGTGAATCATCCTGTTGGGCTTCAGAATTGGTATAACTGGTGCTGCCCATTCTGCAAACCGCACTGATTTGATAATTCCATCACTTCCAGCATCCTGATTTCTGCCTTTCCTTTTGCCTATAAAGCAACTGGCACTGGGCAGGTCTTACAGAATCATGGACTTACTTCCTAGTCAACATGCAAGGTAGCCTGGGCTCTGTTGATAACCCTTAGACCTTCCTGAAAAGCTTCCAGGTATTTAATTAAGACTTCGCTCAGGTAGCCATTTTCTAACTGAAAAATATTGAGCCAATCTAGGTGAATCTTTCTCAACCAATTCCACTCCATCAACCTTGGGCCCCAGCTTTTTACTACAATCAGAAGTAACTGATTTTACTACAAACAGCTGTTTCTCATGACAGCTGAACTAAATTTGTACCATTAATCTGTAAAGGTTCCCCAGTGTAGGTTCTCAATCTAGCCGAGGTCGTGAGCAAATGTAAGTGTTCGAGTCCAGAGTGAATTTTACTGATTCTGTAATCACTGGAATAGACTGCCTCTGTTCATGATATGTCCTAAGTGAGGCTGTGCAATTGCCTTCACTCAAGTGGTGTTCTCCAAGCTCTGCCGGGCTGGCAAGAGTGTCCACTTCCATCAAATACCCTGCATCTCATGTGCTCCACGTGCCACATTTTCATGATAAAGACAGTTGTAGTGCCTGTTTGAAGTCCAGTTGGGCTTCAGCTAGTAAGCTCTTCTGCACGGTAACATCATTAATCCCACATACCAAACTGTCTCTCAGCATCTCAGTAAGGGTTAAACCGAAATTGCATGCCTCTGTAGTTGTCTTCACCTAAACAAAAGTCCCAATACAGATTCTCCTGCTTCTGAAACTGCTGAGTAAAACATATAGTGCCTCATAATTAGAGAAGGGTTGGGGTCGTGATATTGCTTAACTAAAGCTATCAGCTCTTGAAAGGTTTTAGTATCTGGTGCTTCAGGGAAAATTAGTCTCCTATTAACCAAAAAAGCTGCAAGTCCACAAACTGTCAGGAGAAATACTCCTTGCTTTTCATTTGCCCTAATGTCATTTTCACAGAAAAAAAAAACACATTTTCTCCACATATTGGGCACAGTCTTTGACAGCAGGATCGAATGAGTCAAGCTACCCAAATAACATCATGATGCCAGTAACATTTACCCAACTCAAAGATGACTGTTGCCAGTGAATTTCTTCAGGAGTGTCCCCTAGTGCTATCACCATTGAAATAAATCCACAGAGGCCAGTATCCTGTCATCAAGCCACCTTTATTTTCATGTGAAAAGTTTTTGATACAATGCCAGCTCCCTCCGAGCCAACTATCAGAGTGACAGGATGCCTGAGACTCCAGTTTTATCTGTCAGGCAGGCCTTCCTGATTGGAGCTGTTAATCTGTTCCAATCAGGGAACTCATATTCAATGATCTCCACTTGGCTGACTTCATTACTATCATGACAACTACAATCCCAGATTACCCATAATGGCTACAGATACACCTTCCACAAGATTAGGCATGGTCCACATTCAGGTGCAGGAATGATGGCATGAGGAAGACAGTCTCCCTCATCTAGGTTTCCAATGGAAACAGAACAACACAACACATTTTCTAATTGAAAAATGTTGAGCCAATCTAGGTGAATCTTTCTCAACCAATTTCACCCCATCAACCTTGAGCCCCAGCTTTTTACTACAATCAGTGGTAACTATTGAGAAAGAAACTTTAACAGTTACTTGGGGATACAAATGCTTCTCACATTATCTGATGGAATTAAAGTTTCAAGTGAAAACAGACCACAACTATGGGATTACATTATGAAATAGTCAAAATATCACCAACAATCCAGCAGTTCAGACTCAGATTATTATGACCATTTAACAGTCTAAGGCTCAACAACGACTCAGAATACAGAAGATTTAGTCCTATTCGAGGAAGTAGGAATATGTTTTGACAGGAATAATGAGTTCTTTTGTGCTCTCAGAGAGGAGGTTACAGGAAATTTGTGAAGATCAAAAGACAGGTGTTGAATGCACAAAATTTAGACAATTCTATCTAGACAGTCGGTTTAGATACAGGTAGACAGACAAGGTTTTGTGCAAATTTATGATAAATTTATGATCTACTGGTTTTTGATCATAGGCTGGTAATACCAAAATCCAAGTGAGAAGAAAATTGAAGAATAATTCAAGGCCAGCACTTAGGAATTACTGAGTGTGGGTTAATATGCAACATTTTCTATGGTGATGAGGCATCTTAAAAGAAACAGAGAATTACATACACATATGATTGTACTATATCCATGCCACCATTAGTCAACACTAACAGAGCTGTCATATCCTCTAGTCTCCCAGTTCTGCCTTGGAAAAGACTGGGACCAGATATTTTCAACTTTCAAAAGGAAAGCATACTTGATACTGGTGGATTATTATTCCAGGAGGATGGTCATTTCTAGACTTCACACAATCACAGTTGATTTGGTCATCAAAGCACCAAAGAAAATCTTTTCCCATATGAGATTGTTTCAGATAATGGTCTGCAATTTGTGCATGAACAGTTTAAGAAGTTCACAGCACAATCAGTAACATCATGTCACAAGTTCTTGTTCACATCCACAGGTCGATAGAAAAGCTGAGAAAGCTGTAATGACCATAAAATTGCTAAATGGTCAGCTACATTGGTTGGAATGGAGCTTTATTGAATCATGAACTGTTAAGTAATGGATACATGCCAGCAGAGCTGCTCCTGGACCAAAGGTTGAATGGAAAGTCTCAATTGCTACAGCAAAAACATTGGACCAAATATAATGTCTCAAGACCTTGAGTGAATGGAAGAAATTGAGAATGGTCACAAGAGGAAACAGCAAAACAGCAGCACAATTCTGCGCACAGACTGAAAACATTGTCAGTTTGAGGACGAGACAGAAAGTTTATATCATGTATAAGCAATCAGAAAGTGCCATTCTCAAAAGTAAATAAAACACACATATTCTTATGCTGTTTGTTTATCAGTAGAAAAGGAACGAAAAACATTGATTTTACTTGAATCAGTGAGAACAAGTGAGTATAATTATCTTGGAATTTAGGATAATGAGAACAGAGCTACATCAACTACATACTGAATGGTACTGATGGAATAATGGAATGATCCTCATTCAGCAAGCATATAAAGCAGATCAGGACGAGCAGGGAAGTGAATATTCTACCCAGACTTGACTTCTGATAATTGGACTTTGAGAGCAGGGAGAATGGATGGATGGTGAGAATGTAAAAGAATTGTTGAAATTATTTTAAAATGAAAGTTGGGAGAAACTTGGGGAGGGGTCAACAGATGTACTATGAATGGTATTCAAACAATATGATGATGTAAAATTAACATCGACAGTCAAATATTATCGATGCCCTGACAGAAGAGAGGAATGAAACAAGTAGAGATCTCAAATAGAAATTACATGACTGTGTAAATAAACAAGTTTGTTGGAACACTATATTATCAAGGCAAAGAACCCAATTGTCCAGACTTAATGAAAGGCAGAATCCATGAGGACTCAACATTGGATCACACTGACACCTTGGCGGCAGCTGCCCCAAGCTTTAGTGCCTCCCTCAACACGTAGTCCTGAACCTTGGAATGTGCCAGTCTGCAACACTCAGTCGGGGTCAACACCTTCAGCTGGAAGATCAACAGGTTTCAGACCGCCCAGAGAGCAACCTCCAGAGGTTGATGATCCTCCAGGCACATGTTCGTCTCGGTGTGCAGCCCGGGGAACAGGCCTTAGAGCACGGAGTCCCGCGTCACAACGCTGCTCAGGACGAACCTCGACAAACACTACTACATTCCTCTCCAGACTTCTTCTGCATAGGCACATTTCAGAAGGAGGTGTGTGACAGTCTCATCCCCCCTGCAGCCGCTTTGAGGGCAGCGTGCGATGCGACTGAGAGTCCGGGCGTGCATAAAGGATCTCACAGGCAGAGCCCTTCTCACCACCAGCCAAGCCATGTCTTGGTGCTTGTTGGAAAGTTCTGGCGATGAGGCATTCTGCCAAATGGCTTTGACAGTCTGCTCAGGGAACCGCTCGATAGGATCCGCCCACTCCTTTTCCCGAAGGGTCTCAAGGACACTACGTGCCGACCACTTCCTGATGGACTTGTGGTCAAAGGTGTTTTTCTTCATAAACTTCTCCACGAAGGACAGGTGACATGGAACGGTCCAACTACTCGGAGCGTTCCGCGGCAGGGAGGCCAGGCCTATCCTTTGCAACACCAGGGACAGGTAGAACCTCAGTACGTAGTGACACCTGGTGTTGGCGTACCAGGGATCCACGCACAGCTTGATGCAGCCACACACAAAGGTGGCCATCAGGGTGAGGGTGGCAGTGGGTGTGTCTTTTCCCCCGTTGCCCAGATATTTATACATCGAGTCCCTTTGGACCCGGTCCATCTTTGATCTCCATACAAACTGGAAGCTGGCCCGGGTGACTGCAGCAGCACAGGTTCTGTGAATAGGCCAGACCTGTGCCACGTATAACAGCAATCACAGTGCCTCACATCTAATGACCAGGTTTTTTCCCGCGATGGAGAGTGACTGTAGCTTCTATCTGCCCAGTTTCTGCCTCACTTTGCTGATACGCTCCTCCCAAGACTTTGGCGCACGTCCCAGCCCCCCTGAACTAAATACCCAGCACCTTCAAGTGGTTGGTCCTGATGGTGAAGAGGATCGAGGATTGGTTGGCCCAGTTCCCGAAGAGCATGGCCTCGCTCTTACCTCGGTTTACCTTGGCCCCCGAGGCCCATTCGAATTGGTCACATATGCACATGAGTCTGTGCACGGACAGCGGATCCGAGCAGAAAATGGCAAAGTCATCCATGTACAGGGAGGCCTTACCTGCAGGCCCCTCTGCCAGGAATAGTCACCCCTCTCAGGCTCGTATCCTTCCTGATGGACTCTATGCAAATGGCTCTATGCAGCATACAAACAAGGCAGGAGAGAGAGGGCAGCCCTGCCTGACTCCAGATCTGACTGGGAAGCTATCTGATTCCCACCCATTGATTGAGACTGCACTGACAATGTTGGTGTAGAGCAGTCTGATCCAATTGCAGATTCCCTCCCCAAAGCCCATTTTGGAGAGAACATCTCTCATATACCTGTATGATATCCTGTCAAAGGCTTTCTCCTGGTCCAGGCTGATCAGGCAGGTGTCCAACCCTCTGTCCTGCACGTGGGCGATCATATCCCTGAGGAGTGCGAGACTCTCAGCGATCTTCCTGTCCGGTACAGCATAGGTTTGATCAGGGTGAATCACCGACCCCAGAGCAGACCTGACCCGGTTGGCAACTACCTTTGACGGAATTATGTAATCCATATTCAATAGTGAGATTGGTCTCCAATTTCTGAGTTCCTCCCTCTCCCCCTTCCGCTTGTAGATGAGGGCGATGATGCCTTTTCTCATGGATTCACTCATGGTACCTGCCCAAAGCATACTGACATACACCTCCAGCAGGTCCTGGCCAATCAAGTCCCACAGAGCAGAATAGAGCTCGACCGGTAAGCCGTCGCTTCCGGGAGTTTTATTCTTTTCGAAGGACTCGAGGGCCTTGGTCAGCTCGTCCGGAGATAGCGGCTGATCCAGCCTCTCCCGTGTTCTGTCGTCCAAGATCTCCGTGGTAGAGGGCAGGAACGATTGGGAGGCCACGCTGTTGGTCAGCTTCGCATCATACAGACTGGCATAGAAGGATTTGCTGATCCTCGTGACGTCAGCCTAAGATGACTTTATCAAGCCATCTTCTTCCTTCAGACTGCTGAGCACGGAGCTCTCTTTGTGCACCTTCTGGAAGAAGAAACGTGAGCACGTCTCGTCCTGCTCCACCGAGTGGACCCTGGACTGGAAGATTATCTTGGAGGCCGCCGAGGCAAAGAGCGAGGCTTACTGGCCCTTCACCTCCTTGAGGTCCTCCATGACATCAACCCCCATTGTCTGCAGCAGGAGCAGGTTCTGCATACTTTCCTGGAGCTGGGACAGTTTTCCCTGCCTCTCTCTCACCTCCTGAACACCTTTGAGGATGAAGAACCTCTTGATGTTTCCTTTTACTGTTTCCCACCAGTCCGCTGGGGACTCAAAGAGGGACTTCACGGTTCTCCAACCTGCGTAGTCCCTCTTGAGCTCCTTAATGTTTCCCGGGGTCAACAGCTTTGTGTTCAACTTCCACGTTCCCTTAGCAGTCTGCTGCTCGTCCTATAGGTGACAGTCGGCCAGCAGGAGGCAGTGGTCAGAGAAGAACACCGGCTTGACGTCAGTGGATCTGACCGAGAGCGTTCGGGACACAAACAGGTAATCTATCCTTGAGCGGATAGACCCGTCTGCCTGTGACCAGGTGTATCTACGCTGCGCTCCATCTGCAGGGGTGCTGAAGACATCATGCAGCTTGGCATCTTTTACCATGTCCATCAGGGATCTGGACGTGGTGTCCAGTTTACTGTCCCCCCGCCGGATCGTCCATCTGCATCAATGATATAGTTGAAGTCTCCGGCCAGAATGACCTGCCTGGAAGTAGCCAGCAACAGTGGAAGCTGCTGCACGATGGCTAACCATTCACTCTTACCCACTGGGGCATACACATTAATCAGTCTCAGGAGAGCATTCCTGTACATGATGTCGGTGAGGAGGAGGCGCCCACCCACCACCTCCTTAACCTCGGAGATGGTGAAGTTGCCTCCTCGCAACAGGATACCCAGGCTGGAGGCGTGGCTATCGTTGCCCCCCCGACCAAACTGATGGCCCATGGGCCCACAAACTCGACTATCTCCTGTAGCTGCTGAGGTGCGGTATCCCACACTCCTGCAGAAACAGGACGTTGGCTTTAACGTTGGCCAGGAAGGCCATCATAGAAACACATCGCATTCCCGATGAAGGGCTTATGCCCGAAAAGTTGACTCTCCTGCTCCTCAGATGCTGCCTGACCTGCTGGGCTTTTCCAGTGCCACACTTTTCAACTATGCCTTTCCCATAACAGGGTGACCAAAACTGTACGCTTTATTAGAAATTGCTGAGTAGTATGGATTTCATATCATCTCATCACCACACTCTCCAAGCGGCTCACAAATTTATGTGCAGACTCATAAGAAAGCCCTCATGAAATGTAAAGGAACAAAAGATCAACCAAACATTACCTTGTTGTAATTCTGAGCTACTCCTGTGCAGCATGAAGTGAAAAAGCCAGCAAAGCTATTCAATGGTAGAAAGCATAAGACAGCTTTTACAAAGTACATTTTCTAAATGACCAAGTGCATGTAAGACAACAAATCCTCTGTGCACAGGTCTATGGAAGTCAACACTTCAACAAGCATGCACGTTTCTTACCTGAGCTGATGAAAGGGCAAACAATACATGCACCCAGGATCCAATCTCATGAACTTGAAACCCACCTAATGTTATTGCTGACACTGAAATTCTGAAGTCAAACACCGTTGAGACTAAAACCAGCAAGTTAATGGGAAGGAAGAGTCCATATTTGACCTACACCTAAACTGCCAATTTAAACATAATTTTTGCAACATGAGGAGAAATACACACAATCACAGAGCAGTATACTTATTTACCGTTGAACAATGCATTCCAAAACTATTAGCTCTGAGAACAGAAAACTTGCTATAAAAAAGACTTGTAAGTGATTTAGTATATAAAAGCATATTGCTAATCTTCTTTGGGTTACCAATATTATAATAGAAATGTTAGTAACCCGAATCTTCCAATCAGTACCGGAACAATTGTGTCCAAAGCTGGTCAGTCAGGAAACTATACATTTGCCTGATTATGTTTGGAGGTATGATTTCTGATGCAGCAGCCTGAATCCTGCAAAGAAAATTAGCACAGATGAAACCTCCACTTCCTCCGGATCCCAACACACATACACATACACTCCATTTTACAGTCATAGCCGCAGTCTGATAAGCTTAAATGTGAATGTTAACAAACAGGCAAAGGATGAGTGAGTGAGTGAGTAGATGAATACGTAATGGTACTGGATTGGGTGTAGGTGGCTGATATTCATGGGGGAGGGGACGGAAGATAGAATGGTAAATTAATAGAGTTCTAAGTGAGTAATATGGTAGGGGGTAAGTTGGGGGCGATCAACTCGGGGGCTAGTCAGGTCCAGTGACAGAGTAGTCAGAGGGTTGGGCTACATCAAGTGAAGAGAAGTTAGACTGGGAGTGTTATATGGTTAGATCTGATCAGGATGAGTTTGGGGGTTGGGGTAGTGAGGGAGTCAGAGAGGTAGTAGAGGAGTTGAAGGATGGACAGTCAGTGTGAGTGGGGGAGATTCAGATATATAGTTAGGCAAGAGTTAGATTAGCACTTTTCTATCTAAAATTTCCTGGGTAACCACTTACGAAAATATTTCAGAACTGGCTAAAGTTTTCAACAAGTACTCAGAGTCTGAAACTATTTTGGGAGTTCAAACTTTCTGGATAATTCCCACAGAGATCAGTGCATCAGAACTTCCAAGTCGTCCCGAAGCGTAGGTTGGGTTGTACATTTAGTCTTTGGTTGTCCACAGTCTGGAAGAACAGTGTCAATTTTGGAAAACAGTCATATTAGTTTTGAAACATTAGACCTGCACCACTGATGATAACAGTTCTGTTGACATAAAGAAAATTTCTATTTTTCTAAAAAAACAATAATTATTTGAAAAGAATTTAAATCTACATTGTTGCGTGCATGTTTATGCAAGTAAATAAAATGCCGTTTCACTTACTTTCACACTCCAACCTATTTACTGACCTAAATAATGCATCCTTCCATTGCACACAGTGAGATTTGAGACACACATTCAATGTCAGTTTTACCATTTGTGGCTTCAGGTATAATCATTTTGAACTTCCTGGAACCATAAGACATAACATTCAGCCTGTTGTCACGAAGATATGCTTATCTCTAATACTGATTTCTATCCATTAAGAAACAGGAATGAGACCTTTAAAAAGGAAAATCTTTTGATACAGACTCCATCCTAGGAAATAGCATCCATCGCAGCATGTTGACAAAATCGCCTTCAGTATTCAACAGCTGAGGATCAGCCATTCAGAAGTTAATTAGTTGGACAAAAAAAAAACATGATTTTTAAGACAGCTCTCCAGAGGAGCTAATTGAGTTATAATTGGAGTGTATAATTATTCTAGAACTACTAACTGTTGGAGAGATTACATGACAAGCCTAACTCTTTTGTAAGTTTAAACACGTGGGTTTCTGAACAGAGCAGAACCAGTTATTGAGCTAATTGGAGCTCTTGCTTCTTTCTCTCTTTTCATCCAACTAACAAGCTTGGGACCTTGCCATTGATTTGACTTTGTCTCCATTCTGCTGTAGACAGACTTTTTAAAGAGAGAATTCAATTTCACAGTTCAAGTTACATTTTGCAGAAATTCTCATCTGAGCAAATCCCAGATTTTAGAAAAAGCTGCAGACGTTATGTCCCATGGATTTTTAGGGTCACTATAGTGTGTTTCTCCTCAGCATGGGCCTTTTACCATAGTTAGGATTTCTTCACACTTTAATGGCTGTTTTGTAAGTAAAATGGGAAGAATTGTATTTGGTTATATTTATGTTATATTTAGCATCTGTACTGGAGTTCTTCGATTCTTTTCCATGACCAGATACATATTCCCCTCCCCTCACTTGTCAGCAGTCTGCAGGGACCTTTCCCTCTGGTCCATCCTCCTCTATTCCCAACATTTCCCCACACAACCAAAGCACCTTCTGATGCAATCACAGGAGGTGTAATAGCTGCCTGTTTACCTTCTCCCTCATCACTATCCAAGGCCCAGACATACCTTCTAGATGAAGTGGCAATTTATCTGTATTTCATTCAATCTAGTCTATTGTATTCCTTGTTCATAATGTGGTTTTTCCCATGTTGGGGAGACAATATGCAGATTAGGTGACCACTTTGCTAAACACCTATGTACTGTCTACAAAACTGACCCCAACTTTCAGTTGCTTGCCACTTCCCTATGTAATCATGTTTCCATGCCAACATTTCTCTCTCAGGCCTGTTGCATTGTTCCAACAAACCTTGCCGCAAGATCAAAGAACAACATCTCATTTTCCATTTTGGAATCCTGCAGCTTCTAGGACTAAACTTTGAGTTCAATAACTTTCGAACCCGACTCCATCCTCCTATCCCAAACACAGTCCTGTTGGTACATATATTGCTTTTAACATTGTCACCCATTCTTTTGTTCTCCAAGGCACATTGTCACATCATGGGTTGAATTCAGCACAGCTCAATCATTTACTCTTAGCTCTTACTATCACGTATTCAGCTTTGCTTCTGTTCTGGCCTGATATCCATAATCTCCTTGTTTCATTACCTCCTTCATATCTCCAACTCCACCTATCTGCTCACCTCTTCCTCTCTCTCCCTGCCCCAACTTCAACTTCAGCATAAATACCACTTATTTTCTAGCTGCTAACAGTTCTGATGAAGAGTTACTGGACTTGAAACGTTGACTCTGCTTTTAGATGCTGCCAGACTTACTGAGTTTCTCCAGCAATGTCTGTTTTTGTTTCAGATCTCCAGCATCCATAGTTCTTTGTTTCATCAAATATAAGCCTCTCTTTGAAATTCCCAAATGATTATAATGATGGCTAAGAATTTGCTAGGCACCAAAAGTGTTAAAGCTTCAAACAAAGGTACTGGTGGCATGGATTTTTGCAATGTTATGAAGAATGCTCTGAAATAGATTGAACTTCAATTCAAACGTTATTTTGTTCATTCTTACATCAAATATAAAAATTATTAGTCAGTTATGAATTTGGCATTAGTCATATCTCATGACAGTACTCGTCAGTCAATCTTCTAAAAAAAAACTGCAGAACTGCTTCTACACCATTACACTATCCACGTTCATGTCATAAAATATTGCATCATGTTGTTCCTCATCAGAAACAAAGAGAAACTTCTCACTGAAGAGGACACATGGTCAGCTGGCAGGAGATACTAGTGATGCTGAAACTCGGATGGATCTCAGTGTCACTCCATGACTTGCAAATAAAAAGCAGCAGAATGAAAGTTCTGACTGTGACAGACTATTACCCAAATCTTACAGCAGATTATTGTCCCCTTTGAGAAAGTGTGACCAGATAATAAATTTGACAACATATGCGCTGAAGGGATTACGATGTTGTACTTTCAAGTTGGGAAAACTTTAATTGTTATGAGCTTATTTACCTTTTTGCTATCATTAGAATAACATTAGCAGATTTCAAAGAGGGTGTTTAGTTTTTTAGATCAGCTGAAATTTGTTTCAGCTAGACTTACTTTTGCAGTGTGTGATTGTGTGCTTTTTAATGGCTTGGTATTTTCGATTCTAGATGATGAATTTTCACAAGTCAGATTAGTACCTAGCCATGGTTTTACTGGATATTCCTGTGCGGAGATGGCAAGAGTTTAATCCAATCTCAAAGGCAGTACAGTAGAGAACATAATGCTGTAGACGCAGCCTCTCAGTTTTTGTCTGATTGTTATGGTGACATACTAGTTGAACATTTGCAGTTAAGCGGCCTTGTTGCAGTCATATTGATATCAAGAGATATATATTTAGACTTAACAATATTTTCCTGACTTTACAAGCTTCATGGATGTCTCTGTAGCAAAATTAATTAATGAAACAGCTCTGAAGACTGATATGAGCTGGAGTAGGCTATTTGTTCCTGGAACCTACTCTATCATTCTAGATTATGACTGATCATCAACTTTGACACTTTTTTCCCTACACTAACCCCATGCTGTTATTATTGATTACTTGTTCTATTGATTTCTGTCTTGAACACATTCACTAACTGATCCTCTACTCCCTCAGAAACAGAGAATTACAAAGACTCACTACTCTCTGAATGAAGAAGTTCTTCCTCATCTCAGTCCTAAAGGATCTGTCTGGCTTTGGATTATCTCTTTGATTCCACTGATTTATTATGGTTAATCAGTGAGCTTTGAATGGTCAGGAAGATCACATCTAGAGTGATACATAGGCCAAATGTGTACATAGTTCAGGGATTTTGGAGGTATCATGGGAATTCAGTGCAGAGGGAAAAGATACTATTTTGTTTGCTCTTTGACACATAATTTGTAATTATTTTAAACAGGATAAATTGAAGCACAGGATCAGTACATAACAGTGACAGAACAGGTAAATTGTAAGTTAATTGGTTGATAATAGCTGCTAATTTGACTATTTATTATAGGTTACTTTCAGTTTGAGGGTAAATATGAGAAATATTTACAGATTACAAACTAAAAGACCAGAAGAAAATTCTTAAATAAAATCAAATTAAAAACTAATTAAATTTAAAAAAGTGATATGGGGCCAGACGCTGTGCATGATATGGAAGTTGGTGGAGCCCATTGTGACTCACAGTGAACACATCTGTAGCAAGTGTTGGTTGCTTGAGGATCTCAAGTTAATGAGCTGGAATCTGAGGTTAGAACACTGTCATACGTCAGGGAGCAGGAGAGTCACTAGTCAGCGGTCAGTGACAGGAGCTTGTCAGTATGAATGATGCAGGTAAAGGGATCCAGGAGATAGTGATGAAGGAGCTTCAGTCCTTGAGTGTGTGCAACAAGCTTGAAATTCTTGCTCTCTGTGTGGATGAGAGTGGGGGCTGTAGGGAGGATAAGCAAACTGACTATTGTAGGGAGCCATTCAAACCAGACGAAACGAGAAATGCAATTGTAATCAGGGATGTTATACTCAGTGGAAAGACACTGTTTCTGTGGGCAGGATTGAGACTCCTGAAGGCTATGAGGGCAGAGCAGTAGATGTGATCTATATGGACCTTAGACAAGGTTCCCCATGGGAGACTGGTGAGCAAGGTTAGATCTCATGAAATACAGGGAGAACTAGCCATTTGGATACAGAACTGGCTCAAAGGTAGAAGACAGAGGGTGGTGGTGGAGGGTTGTTTTTCAGACTGGAGGCCTGTGACCAGTGGAGTGCCACAAGGATCAGTGCTGGGCTCTCTACTTTTTGTCATATACATAAATGATTTGGATGCGAGCATAAGAGGTAAGTTAGTAAGTTTGCATATGACACCAAAATTGAAGGTGAAGTGGACAGCGAAGAGTCTTACCTCAGATTACAACAGGATCTGGACCAAATGGGCCAATGGGCTGAGAAGTGGCAGATGGAGTTTAATTCACATAAATGCGAGGTGCTGCATTTTGGGAAAGCAAATCTTAGCAGAACTTATACACTTAATGGTAAGGTCCTATTGAGTGTTACTGAACAAAGAGACCTTGGAGTGCAGGTTCATAGCTCCTTGAAAGTGGAGTCACAGGATAGTAAAGAAGGAGTTTGGTATGCTTTCCTTTATCGGTCAGAGTATTGAGTACAGGAGTTGGGAGGTCATGTTGTGGCTGTACAGGACATTGGTTAGGCCACTGTTGGAATATTGCGTGCAATTCTGGTCTCCTTCCGATCGGAAAGATGTTGTGAAACTTGAAAGGGTTCAGAAAAGATTTACAAGGATGTTGCCAGGGTTGGAGGATTTGAGCTATAGGGAGAGGGTGAACAGGCTAGGGCTGTTTTCCCTAGAGCATCGGAGGCTGAGGGGTGACCTTATAGAGGTTTGCAAAATTATGAGGGGCGTGGATGGGATAAATAGATGAAGTCTTTTCCATGGGGTGTGGGAGTCCAGAACTAGAGGGCATAGGTTTAGGGTGAGAGGGGAAAGATATAAAAGAGACTTAAGGGGCAACTTTTTCATGCAGAGGGTGGTAGGCGTATGGAATGAGCTGCCAGAGGATGTGGTGGAGGCTGGTACAATTGCAACATTTAAAAGGCATTAGGATGGATATATGAATAGGAAGGGTTTGGAGGGTGCTGGCAGGTGGGACTAGATTGGGTTGGGATATCTGGTAGGCATGGATGTGTTGGACCGAAGGGTCTGTTTCCATGCTGTACATCTCTATGACTCTATGACTCAATCATGGTCTGCATAGTATAAGTAATGGGAGGAAAGAGGTTCTGCTGAAGGAATATGAGGAGTTAAGGGCTGAGTTAAAAAAGCAGAACCAAATAGGTAATAATATCTGGATTAGTCCTTGAACCATGAACTAATTGGAGGAGGGTCAACAAAATTGAAGAGGTAAACCTGTGACTCAGAGATTGGTGTAGGAGAAATGAGTTTGAATTTATGGGGCATTGGCACCAGCATTGGGGAAGGAGGAAGCTGTTCCACTGGGATGGGCTCCAGCTGAATCATGCCGGCACTAGAGTGTGGGCTAATCACATAACTAGGTTTGTAGGTGGGCTTTAAACTAAATACAGGGCGATTGCCATATCTGGGGAATCAGTTTCCGCAGTTTCAGTTACCCGTGGTTTACTGTTGCCTGAACATATTAGAGGGACCGTTCCAGAACCAGGGACCAGGGCTGTTGAGAAGGTATGTTTCCCATTTAAGTGAATGAAGTCGCACCTCTCTGCGGTTTTGGGCTTCTGCGGTAGATCTTGGAACATATCCCCTGTGGGTACGGGGTGACGACTGGACGGGGGAGTGGTTTCAGTTGCATAGAAAATTATAAAATCAGAGGTAAAGGAGAAGATAGGCTTGCTGATCAATGATGAGTTTGACTGTTACCAGAAAAAAAAGGAAGGGACAGAAGATGTGAATGTAATCATGTATCAAGGAATCATAAAAGTGCAGGGAAACTCGATAATAGAACAAGCCTAAAGGCTTTTTATCTTAATACACATGGAATTCAGAGTTAGTTAGACAAACTACTGGTGCAAATTGAGGTCACAAGGGTTTTAAATGCATTAAAGATATTGTTATGACACGGGGTAAACCCTCCTGCTTAATTTAAAGCCAGCAACACAGAAAAGATTTATCCCATGCTGTATTCTGTAAATGTTAGAGTGGCAAAGACCTATATAAAATAAAAATTAATAACTTTATTTCTTAAAGTATAACAGAGAACAATTAACTAACAACTATGTACAAGTCCTTCCTCTAACCTATCTTTTACCTTCCCTTCTATAATACTAGTTCGATAAAACTCCCAATTAAGATTGACAAAACAACACTTCTTATCTCAGACCAGGCAGCTTTCAGTTTTTCTATTTGGATCTTCCTGTGTTTTCTTTTCTCCTTCTTAGGGACTTCTGCATCACAGGTTACTGATCGGAAAGGTACATTTTAGGAGAGTTATTTTTCAGGTAGTCTGTTTACATGCTGGGGCTTGGCAGTTCTCCCCTCAACTGTTCAATTTTCCTCAGTCTTATACCCCAAAGCATTGGATTGTGTCATTGGTATTTAAGATTGTCAATTTACTCAATTCAAACTGGATTGGTGTTTGGTATTTTTCAGGATATAATTTCAATTAATTGGCTGAATTTGAATTTGTTTTGTCTCCAGGCAATGAGTTGTTGGACCAAATGTCACGTTGTAACTTATTGAGAACATTTGGTGCTGTGTCCGGTAGTTGTGCTGCTTTTAACTCTCTCAAAGTACACCCACATCTTCATAACAATAGGCAGGGCTCAAGAGAGGTTATTAAAATTTCCAAAACAAGTAATAAAACAGAGGCTATGGAAAGGGTCAGGCATCCAACTTTGGGCATACAGTATATGAAACAAGGTAAATGAGCTTGTGGCACAGATTAAAATTAATGGGTATGATGCTGTGGGTATCACAGAGATGTGATCGGGGATCAGGGCTGGGAACTAAATATTCAAGGATATACCTTCTAATGAAAGGGCAGGCAGATAGGCAGAGGGAACAGGATGCCTTGTTAGTAAGAAATTAAGTTAAAGCACCTTTAGTAGGTCTGGCTTAGCATGACACAAAATTGTAACAATTATACAAAGTGAATGAATCTCAGGAGCAAGTGTTAACAGCATCAGGTAGTAAGAATTAGAGAAACTAAATTGTCTTGAAATTATATAGGCAATATGCTTACACTGCTTTAACAGATTAAGAATCCTTCCAAAGCATTCAGGCATCGATGATGAAGACTACATTAGGCTAATAGAAGAGATTCTGATGAAAACATTTTGAAAGATCTTGCCTGTCCCATTGCAAACTTATAATTGGTATCTGATGAGACACTTGCCAGAGATTTAAAGAAAATGATATTTCAGTTCCACATAGAGTCATAGAAATGTACGGCACGGAAACAGACCCTTCAGTCCAACCCGTCCACGCTGACCAGATATCCTAACCTAATCTAGTCCCATTTGCCAACACTTGGCCCGTATCCCTCCAAACCCTTCCAGATGCCTTTTAAATGCTCAAATTATACCAGCCTCCACCACTTCCTCTGGCAGCTTATTCCATACATGCACACACCCTCTGCATGAAAAAATGGCTTTTAGGTCCCTTTTATATCTTTCCCCTCTCACCTTAAACCTATGCCTTTCAGTTCTGGACTCCCCCACCCCAAGGAAAAGACCTTGTCCATTTACCCTATCCATGCTCCTCATGATTTTATAAACCGCTGTAAGGCCACCCTTCAGCCTCCGACACTCCTGGGAAAACAGCCCCAGCCTATACAGCCTCTCCCTATAGCTCAAATCCTCCAACCCTGGCAAAACCATTGCAAATCTTTTCTGAATCCTTTCAAGTTTCACAACATCCTTCTGATAGGATGGAGATCAGAATTGTATGCAATATTCCAAATGTGGCCTAACCAATGTCTGTACGAATGCAACATGACTTCCCAACTCCCATATACAATGCTCTGACCAATAAAGGAAAGCATACCAAACGCCTCCTTCACTATTATATCTTAGAGATCTGGCACTCAGATTTAAACCTAATGTTTTACTTCTGAGTTGAGAGTGCAGATTTGGAAAATTTCCCAAGTCCAGAGACCTGAGAATGAGAAAATGTCCCAGATGATCTAATTTTGGTCCTGGTGAGGCAGATCTTAACAATCTATTATTCCTGGAAACAGCTGAAGTGGCTACCAAGAGCTGAGGCAGGTTGTGTAACAAGCCTATCTTTCTTTTCCAGGCCTTTGTTCTGGCTGTGAAAACTAACAATGGAGCAAAAATAGTTCTCCAGTGCTGAAACCTCACAACCCTTTACTCCCTGTCTCCCAACATACTCCTTGTTCCCTCTGGAAAGCGACCCACGCCAGCACACAATCAAGGCCTACCTGCCCAGTCTGTAATTCCCTGTATGCAACAAATGTCCTCTACCCACCCCCAAGGACCATTATGGCCCTATGAAAACTCAATGCCAACTCATGCCAACCTATACTCATCTATCCACCGCCCTTTGGCCTTATACACTGCAGTGTGCTGACTTCAGAACCCATGCTGAGATAAAACAAAGTTGTAAATATCTCTAAAAAAGCAATCTCCTTCTTAATGCTCTTATTAATAAAAGCCAATTCACAACATTTAACTTCCTTCAACTACTTAACCCCTCATTTCAAAAAGAGTGTTTGCATTCATAGCACCACATCAAAGACAACTGTGAATTGACTGTGATGATGATGAGTTGAGGAATAAGTCATGCAGGACAAATCCTATAATGATAACCCTCAAGCCTTTCTCAACCATCAGAGTGAAATAATAAACATTATTTCTTTTAAACTGCAAATAGCTATTTCTAAACTTAAATGCAAGGTTTTATATATATATATATACATATACATAAATATTATATATATATATACACCATGACATCTTGATAGTTCCAATTAATTTATCAACTTTCATATATAACCATACATACGATTACTAATCTCAAAGGATATTTGATCACTTTCAAAGGCCACTTTATCTTCCCAAAGGAATCAAAACAATACCTTATCTCGTCAAAAGGGTATCACACCTTTCCAACAAAATTAGATACATTTAGTCCTTTTCCTGTGTTTTGGACATAATACTTATGAACCATTAGATCTGACTAAAGTAGCTATACTTTACACATGCATTTATGCCCATGAACTGTAGGTATTCAAAATACAAACCAACCCCATTCCCATGCCATATTCTCTTAACTGAAGTTCCTCAGCCCTGGAAATATTCTTGTAAATCACTTCAACACTGTCACCAACAAGTTCACATCCTTCCTATAATGTGGCACTCAGAACTATACACATTATTCTTGCTGAAGTCTAACAAGCATCTTGTACAAATTCAACATCTATTGCTCACTATTACTGTAACACACTAAGGCAAGGCTTCTAGTTTTGTTTGTTTTTAAAGAGCAATTTGGTGAAACAGATGCTAGAATAGAGCTGGAAAAGTTATCTTGAAAATCCTTCTTTTAGCTCTTTTGGCCCCATATTCATAGGAGTGTAGATCAATCAACATAAAGCCGCATTTCTGCAGGCGAACAGTTTTCAAAGAGAAATGTTTCTGAAACCACCCAAAGATGTAGTAAGAAAACTATGGAAACTGAACAAATGTATCATGGCTGAATGATGCCTCCTGGGGATGATATTTTTCAATGCGACTGCTTGTAGCTGAAGATAGGTTGTATTCAGCTAAAAGCAGATCCTACCATGTTTTATTGGTATCATAAAGTGAAACCTACAGGTAGCCTCATGATGCACGTTAATGATTTCTTAAGTGGTGGTACTGCAGAATTTGAGAAATATGTTGTTAATAAGATTAGCGTAGAAAAGAAAAAGTTGAAGTCAGGCTTCTGGATCTTTCAAATGTCTTGGTTTCGATAGTTAGCAAAATTAATAAAGGTAATCCTCTTTTAAAAGTGTTACCATTCTTATTTTGATGTATTGGAAATAAGAGCTACAGTGCAACACCTAAAAGTAGAGCATTTGGTAAGGACAAATGAAACATTAAGAAGTGAATTCTGGATAAATGCATTTCCATCCCTCAGTGATTCAAAGAACAGGAAGATAGTGATTTTTGCTTCACATGCAGGGCCTTCCAGTGCAGCTGGTTTCCTAACATTTTGATGTGTGAGAATGGTGATTGAAGTCCTTTATCTTAGGGTTGTTTCTCCTAAGATGTGTTGTTACAACTGCTTTGGCTACTGAAGTGCTGGATGTTATGTAGGTTGTGGATTTAGGATTATGTTTACCAAATATTGTAAATGAAATTTTGTGCAATAGAAATGTGGAAGATAGTATAGTCATTGAGTATTACAAAATTAATTGTCCCTTTTGCAAAATAAAATGTATGCTATGAAATGTATGAGTGAAAAGAGTTTACAGATTAACTCTCTTGGCTTGAAACAAAGGCTGAAGTGAAAGGAAACATCTAAAATAAATTACTACAGGGTCTTGAGGAGAAGCAATGTAATAGTTTGTACAGAATTTGGAGATTTTAATTAGGTTGAAATTTTAGTTCAATATATGAACTCTACTTTTATTTACAAAGATACAGTGGAATCTGCTAATTCCATATTAATTGTTTTAATTGCATGTGGATAGTGGGCATTAGCCAGGAATTCACTTGTGTTCTTACAAAGTGGAATGAACTGAAATTGTGCTCACTGGGTGAAGGTGAGGTGTGTAATACATAATTCTGGAAATAAATACTTACAAAAATGTATAAAAATTGAGCCCCAGTTTATCATTCATCACTTGGCTTTCTGGCGATTATTAACTAATCCTGAAAATGTTTACAAGTTTTTGGAATTCCTTCCTGCAGCTCTTAATATTTCATCTGCATTCTTTTGTCGCTTTATGTGTTTCTCTCAAACCTTGTGAGACCTTACTTCTATCTTTACATGTTATTTTAAAACATCTTTTTTTCTTCTGCCAGCAGATGTAATGGAACCTGACATTAAAAAAAAACAAGGACAATGAGATCATTTGTAACAATATGCTCAAGGCAATCACCCTGATAAAATCACACAACTCCAGAAAAATGCACTGCTGAATTGCCAATTGAACTTTAACTAATTTTGTGACCAATTCAAACAGCATTGCTAAATAGCAATATTGTAAAGAAAACTAAGCATGCTTCACTGAACAAATTAGGTGAGATATTCATTTAAGATGCTGTCACATGCTTGTTCATGTATCCTGGCATTAAGTTTCCTCCTTATTTATTTCTAGTATTGGGATAAATGTGAGACTGCATTGATGTGCTCTACTACCATCATCCATTTTATTCTGGTTGTGCTATTGGTGACCCTCTTCCCCAATGAAATTGCTAATGCAATTTATGATCATTGAACAGTGACTTTCTAAACCTAGCCTCTTTTGATTGGTCGATAAGAATTCTAGCTTTAAGACCAGTTACTTAAGAGCTATTATGATGGGAATGCTGCTTCCACCAGCTTGACAAACTCTTAATGAGCAATATACTAGATACAGTAGGGCAGATTAAACCAAGTGGATAAACTGAACCTTCTTGATGAAATGAGATTGATTTGTTTGTGTTTGGTATTTGGAAGATGGCGACAGCGCTATTCGCAATAATATTGCACAGGAACTACATCATAAAATGTTGCTTCACACTTACCTGGAGTCACTGTCTGCTTCCATACATCGATGAATTATCTGGTATATTGGCACAAAGATCTCAGTTTGTTGTAAGAATTATTTCCTGGTGGACCATATGAATTCAAATAAATTAAAAGTACAAAGAATGGATACACATGTAAATCCAATGCAAGATACAAACAGCAAGTAAGAATATTTCTGATTATGAGAAGATTCTCAAGGTGCTCTAAAGCAGAGAATTCCAGGAGGAAATTTACTTGAGGTTTTCAAAGTACAAAGAGCTCAGACAGAGAAAAGGTACTTTCTCTGGTTAGGGTTGTGGAGTCATTTAAACCTATCATTAAAAGAGTGAGGTGAGAACTTAGAGGAAATTCTTGATTCAGCTTATTGGTAGATGAACGTGTGCTTTTCTTGGAGCATGTAGTTATGATTCAATTCATCTTCTAAGGGCAAAGAAGATAAACATTTAGAAAAGAGGAGGTTACAGGCAGATCAGGTGAGTTCAGGGCATTAGTTTTCAATTACTTTTGCAATGAGCAGATATAATGAACTAAATAGTCTCCTTTTGTGCTGCCTGCTTCTGTAATCTTAATTGAAATTCTTGAATAAAGGGATTTCTTCAACACAAAGCCCAAAATTCATAAGCGTAGTCACAGTCAAAGTAATTGGACCTCTGCGTTTTTTTCAACAATATCAAATGCAAGTGGTTTATTAAAAAGTTCTAAATAACCATCTTGCCAGAAATAATCTATTTTACACTATCTTTCAGTCTCTTTGGAGACTATATTCAGGTTTGAATAAAAATATTGTAAATTCTATACTGCATCTTTGATATATGATAAAGATGAAATGGTATCCCGCATAGAAAGTTTTAAGAAATTGTCGACTTTGCATTAACTCCAAGAAATTCAAATTCCAGTTAGTTTAAATCACTTCAGATTTGGATGAACTCAAATTACTGTTTTCAGGTGATTTTCCTGCAGAAGCTTGTTAAAATAATACTGTAATCAAGTTATTGTTTTGGTAAAAATAATGATATCTTAGCTTGATCAGTTTTAACTCAGGTTCGCCCCGTGTCTGTGTGGGTTTCCTCCGGGTGCTCCGGTTTCCTCCCACAGTCCAAAGATGTGCAGGTCAGGTGAATTGGCCATACTAAATTGCCCGTAGTGTTAGGTAAGGGGTAAATGTAAAACGTAGGGGTAGGGGTATGGGTGGGTTGCGCTTCGGCGGGTCGGTGTGGACTTGTTGGGCTGAAGGTCCTGTTTCCACACTGTAATGTAATGTAATGTAATCTAATCTAATCTAATTATTTTGAAAATGCCCTTCTACTTTTTCCCCACCTCTACATGGTCCTGCCAAGTAAACTCCTCCAAACTAAAATCACTCTCCTGACTTCAGGATAGACAACATCAATAAGGAACTGCCAGATCCCTTCCTCCAAGGGTTGAAATTTCTTGTAAGTCTCTCACTGTCTGATAACAAGTGAATCTTTCATTTCCTCTATCAGCCTCATTCCTTTTTGTCAGTTCTCTGCATTACTGATAGCTAGTTGCTATCAGCCAAAATATACAAAGAAAATTGAACTGCCAGGAAATGAGCCAGGATTTGCTGCCATTCTGTTCAGCTTGTGTAGGCAGCAGAACAGTATCTGGCAAAGAGATAGATATGAAGCTAAACTAGGATGTGCAAAAGTTGCTATCCAAATTGCACTGGACATTTTTACGAAAATGGAATTTTGTGGTCTGGCTTGAATATTGAAATACATTGAAAAGGGTGATTTTTTTTTCTAGCATTTGCAGGTTGGAACAAATTAAGTCACAACAAACAGTAGAGATTTACCTATTTAATCTTAAGAAATTACTGACTGCCAACTTACTTGGCATTGAAAATTTCCAATTACAAATGTACTGCATTGTTTAGGTACTAATTTTTGCAGAGGTTTTAAGAATGAAAAAAAAAACAAAATAAGTTCAAAGATAATGTCTATTCTTACTTTGTTCTTAAACCTAACCGTTCCTCCTTTTTTTTTCTGTATCTGTACTCCCTATAACATATACTTAGTTCTCAGCCCTGGCACAGTTGGTTTCCTAATTTTTCACTTTACTTGGTTCAGGAGATAAACAGTTGCTTGCCTTCTTTTTCTCAATTTGCATTTCCAGTATTTTGCATACATAAAAATTCAAAAACTGTAATTGGACAAGAACCAGTTTAATTAATGGCTAATGTTGTCAGCTGACAAACTGTAGAAAAATTATGTTCTATCATGTTCAGGAAATGAAGATACTTTTTGGTTCTTCTGACATCCCAGTCCATTAATGGGTGAGTACCAGATATGGATTTCTGTCAAGATTAAAACGATGCTGGAAAAGCAAAGCAGGTCAGGCAGCATCCGAGGAGCAGGAAAATTGATGTTTCAGGCAGGAGCCCTTCATCAGGAATCAGTTATGGATTTCTACCCACCAAATGATGGCCTTCTGCTTTCCTAAGCTCCATCTATTTCTGTAAGTGTTAGTGATCTGCCATCAATGACTGATTGCAAATGTCTTTTGGGGTGGAGGCTCAGATGGTGAAATTGAATTTTCTTGGTTAAATGATGTGCAAGGCACATAGGACACTTTAGTCCATGGGGAAAGAGACAATATAAGGCCATTATTGGTAGCTAAAGCATTTAGTGTCAAATTTGCAATGATTCACAGCTACAGTGATGGCAGGTTCACCTGCATTTCCTCTAAGCTGATTTAACTGTTGTTCCTGATGCGATCTCCTTTACATCAGAAAGACTGAGCACAAACTTGGGAACCATTTCATTAGATTATTGACAGTGTGGAAACAGGCCCTTCAGCCCAACAAGTCCACACCAACCCGCCGAAGCGCAACCCACCCGACCCATTCCCCTACATTTACCCCTTCACTTAACACTATGGGCAATTTAGCGTGGCCAATCCACCTAACCTGCACATTTTTGGATTGTGGGAGGAAACCAGAGCACCCGGAGGAAACCCACGCAGACACGGGGAGAGTGTGCAAACTCCACACAGAGAGTCGCCTGAGGCGGGAATTGAACCTGGGTCTCTGGCGCTGTGAGGCAGCAGTGCTAACCACTGTGCCACCATGCCACCCACTAAAAGACAGCATTTATATTTCTGGGAACATCTATGGTTCATATGTTCCAATCATGCTCCACCTCCTGGTGGCCAGCCATTTCAACTACCCCTCCCACTCCCTCAATGACATGTCCATCCTGGGCATCATCCACAGTCAAAATAAGGCCACATACAAACTGGAGAAAGAACACCTTATCTTCTGCCTTGGGAGCTGACAACTTTGTGACCTTAATATCGAATTCACCAGCTTCCAAATCTCCCCATCCCCCACCTCATCCCTGATCCAGCCCTCCCTCTCTGCCCCACCCCCTTGACTTGACCTAACTTGTCCTTCCCATCTATCAACTTCACCCTTCTCTCTGACCAATCTCAATCACCTCCTACCTGAATCCATCGATCACTTACCTTTTCCCCAGCCTCTTCCCCCTTCCCCCTCCCCAGTCCTGATGTATCATCCTGCCTGAAACCTCGAATCTCCTGCTCTTCTGATGGTCCATGACCTGCTGGGCTTTTTCCAGCTCTGTATTTTATTGACTCAAACTGCTTGGGGCTCACTCCAAATCATTATCCAGGATTCAGAGAAGTCTTATTTCTTGGTTGACTGGACATGAAAATTTTGCATCCTGCTTTCAATATCGAATTAGCTTAACATAACATTTAACCAATACAATGTGATCACCATATAGGGGCAAAGAAAATACCTGCTTTGCATTGCAATTGGAATTACTGCAGCAGTTGAAAAATGGCCCAAAAGTGATTGCTAAACACTGCTTTATAATTATGCCTGTGGAGTTGGGCACCAATTAAAATCTGCAGGTTCATTTACTTCATTGAGGCTGTTAATAGTCCGAAGCATCTTCTGGTCAAAACACCAGCAACAATAATGCCTTCAAACTGTTTGAAGTATCTGGATTACCTTGCTACACATTAATGTAACAGTTTGAAGTTTCAGTATAACATAGTAGATTACTTTAGTAATATAGGAGCCATCTTTATATTGTACTTTAATACGTTCCATCGTTGTTTAAATTGGCACCTTTAAATTCATGTCACCATTAGCTACCTGTCTGTCCCCAGGTGATAACGGTGAATGGGTGTGGTTCTTGACATCCTCCTCACAGATAAATTTGCTTTGAAGGACTGTTCTGAATGATGTCTTATTATTGCTGTTGGTTGACATGCTTCTCTCCCTCTTTCTATGTGCCTCTCCAATAGCTGTTTCCTTTAACATCTCTCCATCTTGCTTCTCTTCTTGCTCTTTCTCTCCCTCTGAATCTCCCCAATGCTCCCTACCCCTCTCCATTAGCACCTCTCCTTAACACTGTCTTCTCCTCTCCCTCACACCACTCCCCAACACTCTCTCCTCCTTTCTCTCAGTGCCTATTTTACAAACTCTTTCTCCCGCTTTCTCAGCACCTCTCTCCAACTCTCTCCAACACTCTCTGAGAAGATACAGACACCTTTGTAAGCCACCTTTGTCTTGTGGAGTCTGCTTCTTCTGCATCTGTTCTACTTGGGAGGATCAGGGCTTAACCAGTTATAGTTTTGAACCAAAGAAATTTGATTTACCTCATGTTATTTTTACATTTTTTTGTTGTTGAAATATGTAAGTCCAAATTGCATCAATTTATCAGACAGAATCTCTCTATGAGACCTCAATTTCTCACCATATATTACCAAATACATTAGGATAATTGTCAAAGCCACCCCAATTGCATCCCTCACATCCAATTTCCAGCGCACTTAATATGCACTGATCCCAGAAGACCTCAGTTCTCAGCTGATATCTGTCCTAAAACCAGCATCCCTTGCAGCCACACAGTCAATGAAAGCCCCCTGAGTACCTAAAGGAGCAGAAGCATCTGAAAGAAGCCTTGGCCGGTTTTGAAGAATGAGGAGAGGTGACTGAGAGGGCAAGTTGGCACTGTATTTTTCCAACAGGATCCTTGAGGTCCTTGTCAATGAGGGTGGTGCAATGAAGAGCAGTCTTCTTCCTGGAGGATTATCAGAGTAGGCCGCGCCACCAAATGATACCAACTTGGTCAGATATTGCCACACAGGTCAGTGCTGCCTCGAAGGTGAGGAGCTGAAAGAAGGTCAGTGGTGTTTTGAAGAATGAAAGGAAATCTAATTGAGGTATCTCAGATACTCATGGGGATTGACAGTGTAGAGGATGTTTTCTGACATGGGGCAATCTAGAAGGAGAGGTTATAGTTTTAGGGCATGGAATAGTAGATTTAAAACAGAGATGAGAAGAAATTATTTATCTTGAAGGATCATAAATCTATAGAAGTTACTGCCCCAGAGTGTGGTGGATACTAAGACATTGAGTAAATTTGAGGACAGATAGATTTTTAATTATGGAGATTGGGCAGGAAAGTGGAGTTGAGGCAGAGATGAGATTTGCCATGAAAATGTTAAATGGTGAGCAGGATCGAGAAGATGAATTGCCGACTCATGCTCCAGGTTTTTTTGTTCTCTGCTCTACCAGGCTCTACCATTGCCCACCAGGCTCTACTCCACTCTCTACTCCATCACACTGACTGTACTTCTGTCACTGCAGCCACCTCTCACCAATGCTTATACTTTGATATCCCTTGTATTGCATGCAACACCTCACCTCAGTAACTCTCATTGCTCCTTAGCCTCCCCCATCCTCTCAGACCACCAGTATATATACCCTCCACACTGCCTCCTCACACTCTCGGAATAGCTGAACACATTTCCCGCATATGCACTAACACATACAGACATGCTAGCCATTGAAGTATTAATCATTTGCTAGTTTTATGTCATTGTAGCAGATGATATTGCATAACAGGGCAGAGAGACACCACAGAGGTAGTGAGTGCCTGATATCTGATTCCTCAACTTCTGTAAGCAGAGAATCCTATTGGAGAAGACCAGGATTGCTCCTATGGGGATGTAGAGACATCCATGTCTTGGCAAATCAATAAGTACCACCAGATATTCCACTGTAACACTGACTTTAACCAAGCAGTCAGTATCATGCATAAAACACCACTCCTGACCACTGGTCACATTGCCTTCTGCTTCTTATTTCTTATAAGTGCAGCCAACCTCCTAAATGCGTTCGCAGAGAGTCACCAATCTCTCTCAGAAGCTGACAGTGACCTGAGGAAGCATCAACTAGACTACTCCTATAGTGCTTATCCGCTGTTATATTAATACTTCAGTGAAGTTGATTGTTGCACACTGTGGGATTGGAGTCTGGTGAGCAGCGCACAGTGACTGTTCCGCACATAGGTGAAGGAGAAGCAATTCAGGCTACTGGCACTCAGAGGACTGCCAGAGGTCAGGCACCTGCTGAATGTCAGGAAGGAGAAGACCATTAGACTTGGTACTGAAGGACTCTGTCCAAAATCACAGAGTTTGTCTAACTATTGTCCAAATTAGGTAGTCAATGGTTAGAATCTCCTTTGTTAGAGATGGTCATTGGCTGGTACTTATCATGCAAATGTTAATTACAATTTGTCAGTCCAAGCTTGGATATCATCCAGGTTTTGTAACATCTGGGCATGGATTGCTTCATTATCTGAGGAATTGCGAATGGTGCTGAATATTATGCAATCATCAGCAACCATTCCCATTTCTGAACCTATGATGGGGAGGATGTCATTAATGAAGCAGCTGAAGAATACTACCCTGACGAATCCCTGCAGAGCTATCCTGGGACTAAGATGATGGAGCTCCACAACCATCTTCCTTTGCATTAGATGTGACTCCAACCAGTGGAGAGCTTTCCTTATGAGTCCCATTGACTTCAATTTTGATAGGGCACCTTGACACCCCTGCATTAGAGTGGTCCAACTATTGTCTGGCTCATGCTGACATGGACATGGTGGAATGGATGGGCAATGGTACAGGTATGTGATCATCCTGAGAGTAAGCAACAAGTGCCTTTCCCAGGGAACCTCATACGCCACTTCATAATACACAAATACCTATGCATGAGAACAGTGTGTAAGAGTAATGTGATGCTTCAGAACTGCCTGTTATCATGGCTCCCCAGTGCATGGTGGTGTGGATTGTGGATGAGTAGTGGTCAACCTTCAGCACCTAAGGGTAATTTCAACACTTTCTGTATCCGCAGTGGAAGCAAGGGACAGAGTTAGCTTGTGATGTAAGGGGAAATTGAAGAGAGGTGGGTGCCTTCTGAGAACATTTGTATGTTGTCATATAGAGTTTGGAAAGGGATAAAAGTAAAAAGGGAAAAAGAGCATCAGGTTGTGAAGAAAATTGATAGGACACCTTGACACTACACTGTCAAATGCAGCCTTAATATCAAAGTCAGTCACTCTCACCTCACCTCTGCATTAGGGTTGTCCAACTATCTACCTGGTTAATGCTATACAGCTTGTCTACAGCCATGACACTGATAGTTATTAAGTTTCATTAAGGAGGATGGTGTCAGATTCAACCTTCTCCACTTGCAGTTTCCTGGTCAGCATGGTGAGGGGTTACTCCTCAAAAGCTGCACATCATCTTTCCTGATCTCAGGATGTTCCAATGTGTAATTTCTGTTAAAATATGTGAAGAAAGTGGAGACTGGTGGTGACATTCTTGTGGTGTTTACCGGATTGTTGAATAGATTGTCTATATGATGAGAAGTAGGGAAGTGAAGGTTAGAATAATAGTGAGCACGTATCTATGAGGAAGAGGTGTAATGAAGTGTGGTGCAGTAATTGCATGGGGTGAGATGGGGGCATTGCTAGCGGGATGTCATTAGAGTTACGCTTCTAGTGTTGAGTTCCACTGTGTTGTGTTCCCACAGAGACCAATGATGTTACCTGAAGGGTTTTCTGCTTATTTGTGGGTAAATGAAGGGGAGGGGTGAAGGGTGTAAGCAGGATCACTGTCATCCTGTACAATATCTGTGAGAAAATGTAGCCCCAACAGCATGTCTTCTAGTCATTTTAGTATTGAGAAGCCTTTTCCAGTTGCTTAGAGCTGGAACACATGGCACCTCTGCAGAAAGATGAGATCTGTGCTCCAGTGCACAAACATCAACAGGGGTTTACTGAACATAACTATACGTGGACGATAGGAAGAGAGGACATCTTTGTTTGGAACCCTGCAGACCCAAGCTCCAGTTTCCTGTGATCTGACATCACATGCTCAACAGTTATACTTAGAGTAAAGGCACGATTCCTTTTAATGTATATCTGCCGAAGTTCTTTTATGGGATCCCTGCTTCACCAGCAACATTTAAAATCTTCTGTATTTCTGCACTTCTGCATCATATCTCGAAAAGTGCTGAAGAATCTCATCTCCAGCCGAGCTCTCAGTCTGACTTCTGGACCCCAAAATAAGCAAATAGCTAACAGGTACCATGCTCTATTTTAATGAGATCCCTGTATGAACTTAGCATGCTGATTCTGAGTAGCTAAAGAAGCACATGCAAACTTCCAGAGAGCACTCCACTTTGGATAGGAGTATAGCTGAAGACCTGAAAGATCAGCTGTAAGTCACATGAGCTTGTTATGGACTTTACTGCTAGCTTTCTCAGTATGATGTGAGAGATAGAACCTTCATTTACCCCAAAGGTAAGGCCAGAGAGGACATGATCAGAGAGAAGGGGCTCCCAAGTCAGGACTAATTAAATGTCACATTCGGTTAAATTAATGCCAGCTGGAGGATTTGGGACTCACCTGGGAATCCAGGCTGTGTTTCAGGTTCTGCTGTTTGCTGCACCCTGATGCCAGTAGGTCATGGTTCCTACCTCATTCTTCTATCAGAGCTTATACATGCAGGGCCATGGACAACTGGCATATACATTTAGACTGGGGAGTCTTCCTGGTTTGTTTTTGGAGTAATACTGGTCCTCCAAATGAGGTGCCAGTCTTGCTGAGTTTCTCCAGCATTTCTTATGTTAAGGATGCATGGAAGGTTGGAGTCAGATGAACAGTGGAATTCAGAGAAGCTACAAGACATTTGAGAGATAGCGTGAGACAGAGCCAAAGATTATATGAGTTTTAAATACAATGTGATTTTGACAGGGAACTAGTGTAGAAGCATGATGATAGCTTGATCAATTAGTCAGACTGACTGACGTAGGCAGAATGCAGAAGAGCTTTGGAGGAATTGGAGTTTCTGTTTTTACCGTGGAATGGAATAGTTGAGTAATAAAATCACATCTAAAATTTTCAGCAACTCAAGTGAGCGAGATAGAATGACATGCCATCCAGCATCTTAAACTTTTACTCTCTAAACTACACTTTACACCATTTAAAAGGTGTGTTGTCGAAACTCCCTAAGGTTTCTTTGACTGTATTCTGCAAACCGGTGTCTGTTGTCATTCAGAACAAGTGTAGCCAAACTTTGCAGACATCACCAGTTACACATTTCCCTCAAAGGCATGCATCATTCTGACTTGGAACTAAAATGGTGGTTTGTTTCACAGTCACCAGATCAAAATGCTTGAAATCCTTCCCTTGCAGCCCTGTGGGTTGCTGCAAAGTTAGCTTGTTGCACTGCATGATCTGTTTAAGATTGACATCCAGATGTCTTAAAGGAATTGTTGCTCATGCATTCCCATGTATTCGCTGTGCATCAGCTTTCTGACTGTTGCGCAATTGCAGCTTCACGCAGCTCAGAAGGAAATATTACCTTTCAATTTCAATAAGGGCTCTCCTAATCTTCAAACATTACATCAGTGGTGGAATCCCTGGAGGAATGGGATTAAAATGGTCACATTTAGCCAATTATTCTATATCTCTGATGGTTGACATTCTTCTGTCAAAGAGACCAGTAACAAAGTTCAGCTGCAATGGTTAAGAGCCAACTTTGAGAGCTACTTAACAAATAGCATGCAAGCAGTGAAGTGCAACAGCTTTTCTACATTCTATTTTGGGATGGTTGAATTCCATCAATTGTATTTGGGAGCTGTGTATTTTTAGCCTGTTGTAATGTTTTTAATAAAATGCAAAGGTGCTGAATTTCATGAGAAAAGTCAGACCTGACTTCAAATTAAATCTAATGCTCATATGAAGCTCATTTTCACAGCAGAGATTCAGATCATGCACAATTTACAAAGGACTTTTACTCTTGTAGAAAGAGATGAGAAACACAAAAATGACATTTACACAGGTTAATGCATAAAGTTCTGAGATTAAAGCACAATCAAGCTGGCTGTGTATTACTCCAAGGTATATTAAACATGAAGGATAATTTGTTTTTTCCATTCTGTTGTTTGGTCAGGAATGGTGAAAACCATGAGAGCTTCAAAGATATTTTGATGGAGCTTTCTGTAATAGCTTTCAATTAAAAAATGTGTCTGGAGATTCTGAATAACGTTTGCAAGGAGTACAATACCAGCTGCCTTTGACTTATAGTGAATTAGCAGGAAAAGCAACTTCAATCAATTAATTTGAAAAGCTGGAGGGTATGATATGATTAAATCATCAAGATATTGGCTGACTGCTCTTATCGTCAATTAACAAGTTATTTATCAAGTAACTGATGCATATGTAAAGAAGAAATGCAAAATGAGACAGCAATTCAAATTACAGGCAACGTTTTTTGAATGTAATGGCTAGTGATTTATTGTGTGGGACCTGAACTGTCAGAGACTGTCATGCAGCAGGAAATGCTCCTCTCATCACATTTTTTGTCCTTGTAAAGTGGATGAGTCACTGATTCCTGAGACCTACATCACAACTGCAAGTGTCATCTTTGATGTACAAAGGTTCAAGGATAGGTAATTCATACTTGTTTTGATCATGTGTGTAACAAAAAAATGTCTTGGGGTAGTGACGAGACAAGACACTGATTTCTGATTCTAATCCAAGTGGTGGATTGTTGTGTTTGTTTCTATTCATTCTTGAGATGTGGATGTCACTGGCTAGGTGAACATTTATAGTCCATGCATAGCTGTTCTTGAAAAGCTGATGGTCAGTCACTTTCTTGAATCTCTACAGTCCATGTTTTTTATGGATACCAAGGTTGCTGTTCGAGAGTTTCACCTGGAGACAGTGAAGGAATGGCAATATGTTTCTCAGTCTGGATGGCAAGTGTCTCGGTGGGGAAATTGCAAATGATGGCATTCCCGTGTATCACTGCCCTCCTTCTTCTGGATGATAGACGTCACAGGTCTGGAAAGTGCTGTCAAAGAAGACTTGGTGAGTTCCTGCAGTGCATTTTCTAGATGGTCCACAGCTTTCACTGTGCACTGATGGTGAAGGGAATGAATGATGAAGCCAGTGAATGGGTGTTTAGCAAGCAGGATGTTGTGTCCTGGATGGTGTCTTGAGTGTTTTTGGAGTTACATTCATCCTAGAAAATGGAGAGTATTCCATCACACCCCTGTCCTTTGTTTCATCCAAGTTTTCTTGCCACTCTGCAAACTTACAAAGTCCATGTCTGACAGTGGCTTCTCAAAGCAAAGTTCAAAGCGTCTGCACACTGATCAATGTTTGCAGGCCCTTCAAGTGTTCCTGTAATCATACAGCTTAGAGGTGACATTGCTCCTGGCTTGTACCTTGCAGATGGGGTAGGCAGGCATTGGGGAGACAGGGGATGGGTTGCTCACTGCAGGATTCATTATCTCTGGGTTGTTCTGGTAGCCACATGGCTGGTCTATTTTAGTTTCTGATCTTTAGTAATTTAGAATGCTGTTGTTGGTGTTTTAGCGATGGCATTGCAATTATTCATCATGGGGAGATGGTTAGGTTTTATCTTGTTAGAAATAGTCATTGCTGGAATGTGTGATGAGAATGTTACTAGCATTGTCATGTTGTACCTAAGAAACATAAAGTGATTTTCATTTTGCTACGACAACATTTAAGCCTTATTAAAGCCAGCAATAGTTCCATGATCACACCTTCTTGCTGGAGCTCCACTTGTTTATGGTTGTAGGCAGACCTTGATTTAAATTTCCAGAGCACATAGGCAGGACTTAATTAATGTGTGCAAACTGGGATAAAATAGTGCAGTTATGAACATAATGCCATTTTTGTCTTCAGGCATGCTAAACTGACAGTCTCTCAATTGTCCCACAAGCCATAGAACAGGAAGCAGCCGTTTCAAGCTGGATTTATAGGGCTCTTCACTCAATCAGCTACAATAGTACAAATGTTTGGGAGATATTCTCCAGTGTAAGATAATGATTTCAGCCAAATGTGCAATTTTAAAAGTTTGACAGTGTCGCTAAACTCTTAAGAAACTTATTGCAAAACATATGTATCATTAATGGTGTCCTTTCTGTCAACTCCATTTTAGCTGGTAGATGTAGAGGATGAATAGAAATAAAAAACAAGGAAATAACTAACAACTACCGCTGGTCTGCACAGAATAGACAGAAGAAGTTATGTTCATAGCACCAAAGAAAGCATAAGTTCAGAGTAATATACCTGCAGCCTTCCAAGAAGTATTGCAGGCGTGGCTTCATTTCTCCAGGGAGACTGTGTTTGAGTTGTGCCATCTCCTATAACAAGCATTTGTAATCAGTCAGATATAAAACTCCATGGTTCAGTAGTAACACTCTTGCCTCTGACTCTGAAAGTCAGAGCTTCAGATCACAATGTGCAATGAGAACAACTCCCATGATGACTTAGGTGAAAGTGATGTTGGTAATGTATCCAGGTTTGCTGACAATACAGAACTAAGTGGGGCAGTCCTTTGAGGGCACAAAGGACTAGAGACAGGTTAAGAGAATAGACAACAGGATGACTGATGGAGTATAATGTGGAGAAACATGACATTACTTATTTTAGAGGGAAGAATAGAAAAGCAAAATATGTATTCAATTATGAGGTACCTTACTCTTCAAAAGGATTTGGATGTCCTGAATAAGAAAAAATTAAAAGGATAAATTTAAGATGTTTCCTCAAAGTTGTCTGTGGCCAATGTATTCAAATGTGGATGTGTGTATCTCTTATTCTTGGAGCAAGTGAGTCAATTACAGACAATCCAGCAATGAAGCCCTCTGTATTTAACAGAATCACAGAACTTTTACAGAGTAGAAGGAAGAGATTTGGCCCACAGTCCCTGGACTCGCTCTGTTATCTAGTTAGGCTGTATTATCTAGTGCCAATTTCCTTCCCTTTTCCCAAATCTCTACACACCATTTTTATCTAAATAATCATTGAATGCCCTCATGCATGTTCATATTTCCAAGCAGTGCATTCCATACCTTAACTGCTTGCTAAGTGAAAGGTTTTTTCTCACGACATCCTTACTATGTTTGCACATCACATTATATCTATGTCCTGTTGTTCTTGTTTATTGTACAAGTGGAAACAGCTTCTCTCTATCAACTCTGTCCAGCCCACTCATGATTTTATTTAAAAAGGAAAGAATTGTTTATTTATAAAATGAAATAAAACCAGTAATTAGAGAAATGGATTTTTGATGCCTGTTTTATGAAGGAGTGAGATTTAATGCTGTGTAAAGTAAAGGGTTGGAGTTATAGAATCAGCTTAGCAACTGCGATGGTTTTCACAGTTGGCTTTCCATGGATAGCTTGTATAGGAACATGATTAGAGACAGAAAGGCTTGTTTCTTTTCAGCTTCTTCAGAGAAGGCAATATTAGCTGCCCAAGTAAATAAAGAGACCACTAGATGTTTCTATTTGTCTCTGTCTTTCCTCCAGAGTTAAAACTGTTGTCATCATATGAAATTCAAGATAGCTCGCTCATGACATTTTCACTTTTCAACAGCTTTCCCTGCCTTTTTGATAGTTTTGGCAGATGTAAAATGACCTGGAAAAACTGTTAATCATGTTCCAAATAAAGCAAGCAAGAATCCAATTTCCAGTTTTAAATTCCCAGTTCCTTTCAAGTCTGTTGTTATTGAGGTGGCCCATGATAATGGCAGCTGTGAAATTCTACAGGAGTGCCAACCAAAAATTATCATCTGTCATGTATTTGGATTGCTCTAAAAGCTTGACAAACATTGCTTTAGTAAAAGGTTAGGTGCCCCTTGGCATCCATTTTGAAAGTCTCTAAATTCCATCAAATTTTGTAGACCTGTGCTCCAGAATTAAGCATGTCCCTAGCCAAGCTCTTCTAGTACAACTGCAACATCACTTCCAAAAGATGGAAAATTGCTCAAGTTTGCTTCTGCCAGAAATTGCAAGACAAATCTAATCTAGCCAGACATAGGCCATCAATGTTCTCTTAATCATCTGCAAAGTGATGGAAGATGTCATCATGGTATATTAAGTAACATTTAGTCAAAGCTTAGCTGTGTTCCCTCAGGACCTTTTGTCTCCAAACTGCAATAAAGGAGAGTGACTGCCCTTGGAATCAATACTAAAGTCAATGGGAAACATTGGCATAACTTTCCACTGGATGGAGTCATGGCTGGTTTAAAAAAAAAACAGTTGTGTTTGTGGGAAGTCAATCATTTCAGTTCAGGCCAATGCTGCATGAGTTTCCCTCCACTGTAAGATCAGAAGTACTGATGATTGCTGTGTGTACAACCATTCACAACTTCTTACATTCTCAAAGAATTTGCATCCACATGCAGCAAGACCTGGACAATGTTCAGACTTGGATTGATAATGACCCAGAACATTCATGCCACGTGAGTGTCAAGCAATAATTCTCTCCAACAACAGAGAATCTAAGCATTTCTGCTTAACTTTCATGCCTGAATCACCATCGCTAAATCCCTTAGCATCAATCTCCTGCAGGTTATTATCAGCCAACAACTTAGCTGGACCATCCCGCTACACATTGACCAGAAATAGTTGAAAGCTAGGAAGTTTGAAGCGAGCAACTCATTGTCTGATTTCTCAAAGTTAGTCCAAGAGATAGAAAAAGATACAAGTTACAACTCAAGGAGCGTGGGAGCACAGAATATTTGGTAAATGGAGTATTAAGTCAGAAGTTTGGTGCAGGTAGAAATTTGGTATAGAAGAGGAAATTAGTGCAGTTTTCCAGTAACATGTGAGTTTTTAAATTTTGTCTCTAAGCTGAGAGACTACATTGTGAATACTTAACAAAATTTGTAAATTGTGAAATAAAAAATTAAATCACTGAGGTGAGATAGAAATGTGATGTAACTACAACTCCTGGGAATTTAGAGGATGCATCGCAGTCCTGGACCACCGTATCTGTGATAAGTCTCCGCAGCACTTTGGCTCACAATTGCTGATCTGGGGTCCAAGTTGCAAACAGTGCATGGCATCAGGAAAGAGAATAATTACCTGGATGCTTTATTCTGGGTGACACTCAGTCCTGAAGGAAATAAAACTTGAGAGTTGATGAATGTTTAGGGACAGGAAGCTGTGATTGTGATTCAGGACAGAATGGGGATCCAGTGTGTCATGTGATATTAAGGGTGGAATCTTTTAGGAGTCTGAATGAAGTAGGCTATAGTAAGATATGTGGCAGAATCGGGTGACAAATGCAATGAGGCAAGACTCAACATTGAGATGGTCTTGTTCCATCTTGTATGCTGTGGTGAGATACTCATTATGCAGAAGAGAATGAGAGTGGATGGGGATTAGAGGCAAGAACTGATTAAGGATAGTCAGCATGGCTTAGTGTGTGGGAAATCATGTTGGGCAAACTTGATTGAGTTTTTTGAGGATGTTACTAAGAAGATAAATGAGGACAGAGTGATAGACATTGTCTGCATGGACTTTAGCAAGGCATTTGACAGGTTAGTAAAGTTTAGATCACATGGGATCCAGAGAGAGCTAACCAGTTGGATACAAAATTGACTAGACAGTAGGAGACAGCAAGTCTTAGTAGAGGTTTGTTTTTTGGACTAGAGATCTGTGACTAGAGAGCAGTGTTCCTCAAGGATTGGTGCAGAGACACTGTTGTTTGTCATTCATATGAACAATTTGGAAGAGAATATAGGAAGCATTGTTAGTAAGTTTGTGGAGGACCCTAAATTTGGTACAGTGGACAGTGAAGAAGATTTCTAAGAGGACAACGGGATCTTGATCGGCTGGGCAATGGGTCAAGGAATGGCAGGTGGAGTTTAATTTAAATAAATGCAAGATGTTGCATTTTGGTAAGACAAACTAGGGCAGGACTTATACAATTAATGGTAGGGCCCTGGGAGGCGTTATCAAAAAGAGATATCTCAGGGCTCAGGTACAATGTTCCACGAAAGTGGTGCCACAGGTAGACAGTGTAGTGAAGAGGGCATTTGGCATGCTTGCCTTGATTGCTCAGCCCATTTGAGTGTCAGAGATGGGATGCAACATTGTGGCTGTACAAGACATTGGTGAAGCCAGTCTTGGAGTGCTGTTTACAGTTCTGGTCACCCAGCTATAGGAAGAATATCAATAAATTGGAAAGAGTCAGAGAAGATTTACAAGGTTGTTACTGGGACTGGAGAGGCTGAGGCATTTTTCCCTGGAATGTAGGAAGTTGAGGGGTGACATTATAGAGCTGCTCAAAACTAGAAGGTACAATTTTAAGGTGAAAGGGGAAAGATTTAAACTTTTATACTGAGGGGCAACGTTTTCACACAGAAAGTGGTCTTTATGTGGAATGAACTGGCAGGGGAAGTGCCAGATGCAGGTACAGGTTATAACCTTTAAAATGAATAGGAAAGGTTTAGAGGGATATGCACCAAACGCAGGCAAATGGGACTAGGTTTGGCAACCTGGTCAGCATGGACGAGTTAGATAGAAGGGACTGTTTCCATGCTGTAGGATTCTACGAATCGGTGACCTTGTTAACACCACAACTTTACCAAACAAACCAGTCACTGGCAAAATTCAACAAGGAAACAGAGCAGGTACCTGGCAAAAGCAGCTGACTGCTCAAAATAACTTCCATGTTTGACACTGGATACCAACATTTCAGCATACGCTTCGTGGGCAGTCGCTATATTCACCCCACATCCACAGACATTGTCATTCGACATGTACCAGCCTCCAAGAACTCTCATGGCATATCTCCAACCTCCTTACATGATGCTTCTGCATTTTAGTACCATACTTTGAGCTGCATAGGCAACAGAGGAAGGATACTGTGCACTCAGGGACACATATCCAACTCATGGACTGCAGCAGGTTACATATTGCTCACGTTATAGTGGTTGCTCACTCTGAACCTGCTTTGATGCTCACAGCATTCCTGCCTCTCAGTCTTTTTATGCTTTTCTTCCTCAGCCAGAGATACCAGGTTTACAGTACTTCTGGAAATGTGTTGCTGGAAAAGCGCAGCAGGTCAGGCAGCATCCAGGGAACAGGAGAATCGACGTTTCGGGCATAAGCCCTTCTTCAGGTTTCCTGAAGAAGGGCTTATGCCCGAAACGTCGATTCTCCTGTTCCCTGGATGCTGCCTGACCTGCTGCGCTTTTCCAGCAACACAGTTTCAGCTCTGATCTCCAGTATCTGCAGACCTCACTTTCTCCTCTTTACAGTACTTCTGTCATGCCTTGCCGTTCAGCACAGACACAGAGCCAGAAAGGTTGACATGATGTCAACAGGCCCCAGTCAATGGAGAAAGCATTTGTTTCAGGGTACTCTGCACAATGACTTAAAAGCAGCATCTGATAACAGGCCAGAGTTTGCTTAGGATGCTCTCCATATAAGTGGTGAGGAGCTGAATGCCGGGCAGCCCAACACATCTTTCTGCCCCATGGTGAGCTGTTTTCCTCATAGAATGAGACAATGGCAGGGATTAAGCAAGGTGAAAGTAAATGGTAAACTATTACTTTTTGTGCAGGAGGGAAGGTGTCTGGAGTGAGTGAGTAGGCAGCACAGAGGGTGTGCAGGTTAGTGGTGTTGGGGCTGAAATGAATGACAGCAAATGAGGGAAGATGCCACAGATAATAGTGAGAGTGGTAGAACATGAGTCTAGGTGGAAGGTGGGTGCAGTAGCAGAGAAAGAGTGACTGTGAGATATTACAGGATGGTGGCAATTACACTAGTGAAGTGGAAAATGAAATTGCTGTTCTTTATCCAGACAGCTAAGACTGTTTTAACTGGGTGACAACTTTGGATCAGACTTGTGACATGGCCTTCACTGGAAGTCTTGTGGGAGGGGAAGTCCCAGGTTCTGCATTGTCACTGTCTCCACCAACAGAATCTCTTTGACCCCATCTGCAAATCAAAACATTGATTTCTCCTTGTCTGTCATCGCCAATGCAAATGGCAGAGCCTTGCTGGACATTTCCAGGCTGACAGTGCTTGTCCTTTAGGGTTTTAAGAAAAAAGGTGTCAGTTATAATTTTCCAAAACTCACTAGATTCGGGAAAATTTTGTTTAGATTGGAAAATAGCTAATGTAACTCCTTTATGCAAAATGGGAGGGAATCAGAAAGCAGGAAACTACAGGTCAGTTAGTTTGAGGCCTGTTATAGAGAAAGTGTTAGAAATATTATTAAAGACCTTATAGCAGGACATTCAGATAAGTTTATGATAATCAGGCAGAGCCAATATGCTTTTGTCAAAAGGAAATTATTTTTAATTAACATATTGAAATTCTTTGAAGAAGCAACTAGTGATAAAGGGGAACCAGCGGATTTATTCTGCTTAGATTTCCTGAAGACATTTGATAAGGTGCCACATCAAAGGTTATTGGGGAATAGGAAGCTCATGGTGTTCTGGATAACATATTGGCGTGGAGAAAAGATTGACTTGCTAACAACAGAGACTAGGAGTAACTGAGTGTTTTAAAGGCTGGCAGAATGTTATGAGTGGTGTGCCACTGTGGTCACTGGCTTCAACTCTTTATAATTTATATAAATGATTTGTTTAAAGATATGATAATGAAATTTGTGAATAATGCAGAGATAGTTTGGAAGGTGACTTGAAGAGGACGTAAGGACCCTACAAAGGAATGTAAATAGGATAAGTTAGTGGGCAAAGACATGGCAAATTAAGTTTACCAGAAAGAAATTAAAAATTATCTAAGTGCTAAGATTTTGCAGAGCTCTGAGATACAGAGAGATGTAGATGTCATAGTGTATGAATTGCATAGTATTTGAATATGCTCAAAAAGCATACAACTGCAGGCCGTCAATGCAGGCAGTTAATCCATAGAACATTTTATAACTTTCTACTTTGGAAATAGAGCTAGTCTGACTCAAGACTGGGATACATATAGACTCTAACCTCACACCTTTAATACATTGTCTGAGCTGAGATGTCACCTTTTTTAAAATAAAATCTTAAGTTATCTCAAGAATGTGGCATAAAAGAAGTTCTGGGATTTACATATTAATGAATTGAAACCTGCAAACCCATTTTAACAGATGGAAGACTTAACAGCAATCTAGGTTTGTTCAATATATCCTTTTAATTGCATGATCTTTCGCTACAAATTCTGTGTCTTATAATCCTGCTCCACTAGTTAACTGATGAAGAAGCAGCACTCTGAAAGCTCGTACTTCTTGGACTATAACCTGGAGTTGTGTGATTTTTAACTTTGTCCACCCCAGTTCACACCAGCATCTCCACATTTTAGTATAAGAAGCTAGTGATATTTGTGGATTGGAAGTGTGCAATAAATCCGAATGAGGATGTGAAACTGAGTTTGTTTAAACTTAGAACTATGTTTCTTCCAGGAGAAAACTCTCAAATGTTGCAGTCTTGGAGTTAAAGTCACAATTAATTTAAACTTATCAAGGTATTAGAGAAAAGATTTCTGGTATGAGTACTGTACAATGGATTTTTTTAAAATCTTGTAAAGGAGTGTTTTAGAATTATTGGGACTATACTTTTACTATGTGTTCAAACTCTTTGAAGTAGTGTTATATGAAAATAGGCTGGTTTATTCTTATATCTTAATTTATTTCCTTAATACATTTCTGTTCTATTGATAAAACAAAATCTGCAACAACGTGTGCTTACGTTTCAGTGAGAGGCCATCCCATTAAAACCAATGTTAAAATGTGACCGACCAAACCAGGTTTCAGTCTGGGATTTGACTTGTCCAGTCTTGGATCATAATTGTCGTGATGCAGGAAACTCAGCACTCGACTTGTGCTAACAGATACAAAGTGCTTGCTACCTGCGTGGGTTAGAAAAAAAGTTGTAATCTGGAAGAACAAACTCACCATGGCATAAAGATACATTTTGCCAATTAATTGGGCTGACTAAAATGGAAAATGGTGATAATTGAGGACAGTATAATCAGCGGGTGGTTAGTTTCTCTGGAGCCACAACTAGAAACTCCAGCAGTTGTGTTGACTGCCTGATACCTGGTTCAGGTGAAGGGAAATTTAGAAATCTAAAGGGGAATGCTGAAACACTAGAGAACTACAGCATTTCAGGGGAAAACGAGCAGACCTGAACAGAAATGGTGAGAATGTTTGAAACTAATACAGCATCAGTGGCTAAGGTCCTTACAAATAATAGTTGGGAAACGAATGAAATCTACTTGTGCAAAGCCTTCACAATAAAATAGTTAAACCATTGGCATAAATAGAGGTAAAAGTACAAACAGTGTGCGGTGGATAAATAGATCTGGCAACATTTCTGGAGAAACAAACTGAGTTATTGCTTTGAGTTCGATATTATTGTTTTTTGGAGCTTGAATGGTTTAAATCTAATTGCCTTTCCAGAGATTATACAGCTGGACTCGATGGGCTGGCGAAGACAATGTCCTCCAACTAGAATATTAGAGGTAATTCTACTTGCATTGATCATAAGATCCTTGTCTGAATTTAATGCTGACAAATGGTTAAGTGTTTGTTGTCATGGATTCTGCCCCTCCAAGGAAATATAGGCCAAAGTGAGGACTGCAGATGCTGGAAACCAGAGTCTAGATTAGAGTGGTGCTGGAAAGCACAGCAGGTCAGGCAGCATCCGAGGAGCAGGAAAATCGACGTTTTGGGCAAAAGCCCTTCATCAGGAATGGAGGCTGGGAGCCTCCAGGGTCTCCACCACTCTAATCTAGACTCCAAGTAATATGTCTAACACTCAAAATGTGCCAACCAGAGCAGATCTTCATTTCCAGCAGCACCAAGCCATGCCTTTTTGAGAGGGATTGGAAGGTAGAGGCCACTGTGGAATCAGGGTACCAATTACACATGGTTCTCACCCATTCTTGGAGAAAAGGAGTCAGAATACCTGACAGTCTTACTAAGTGGCTAGGTGCCCACCCAGAACAGGCAAAATATCAGGGCAGCCGGAACTGGTCTTTAGCATCCTCTATGTTGTCTGGGACTCCCTCACAGCAAGAGACTTAGACAGGATAGAAATTGTTCAGTGCATCCAAGAGGGTTTCTTAAAACAGTACATGAACAGTCCAACGAGAGGAGGGGGCATTCTGAACCTTGTATTGGCTAATGAGCCTGGCCAGATGACTGACCTTTCAGTGGGAGAGCATTTTGGAAACAGTTATCACAACTCCTTAACTTTTAAGTTAATTATGAATAAGGGTTAGTCAGGAACTTGCGGTAAGCTGCTAAATTGGGAGAGGACAGTTATGCTAGTAGGAGGCAGGAGTTAGGGAATGTTTCTTGGGAGGAGCTGTTATCAGATGAGTCCACATTTGACATGTGGGAACTGTTTAAAGACCTGCTGATGAGAGTTCAGGACAGGCATGTTCCAGTAAGGAGGAAGGAAAAAGAAGGCACGATACAAGACCCTTGGATAACAAGGGTGATTATAAATATAGTCAAAAAGGAAAAAGAAGCATATGTAAGGTTTATGAAGCTAAAATCAGACAGGGCCCGTAAAGAAAGTATGAAGGAACTTAAACAGGGAATTAAGAGAGCAAGAAGGGACCATGAAATGACCTCGGCAAGTAGGGTTAAAGACAATCGCAAAGCATTCTATACATACCTTAAAAACAAGAGAATAACTAGGGAGAAGGTAGGATCACTCAAGGATAAAGAAGGGAACTTCTGCTTGGAGACAGAGGGTGTGGGTGAGATCCTAAATGAGTACTTTGTATCAGTATTCACCCAGGAGAAGGATATGCAGAATAGTGAGATTTGTGTGCAGCATGCTAATATGCTAGAACATTTTGAAATCATGAAAGAAGTGGTGTTGGGTCCCCTGAAGACCATTAAGGTGGATAAGTCCCCAGAGTCCAATGGTATCTACACCAGGTTATTAAGAGATGGAAGGCAAGAAATCGCTGGAGCCTTGACCAAGATCTTTGCATCCTTGCTAGTCATTGGAGAGTTTCCGGAGGACTGGCGAGTAACTAATGTTGTTTATCTGTTCAAGGAGGGAAATAGGCAGGCATCTATAGACTGGAGAGTGTCATATCGGTGGTTAGAAAGCTATTGGAGAAAATTCTTAGGAACAGGATTTGCATGCATTTGGAATGGTATGGCCTAATTAGGGACAGTCAGCATGGCTTTGTGCAGGGTACGTCATGTCTTACTAAGTTGATTGATTTTTTCGAGGTGGTGACAAAGATGGTGAGGGTAGAGCAGTGGATGTTGTTTATATGGATTTTAGTAAGACTTTTGACAAGGTCTCTCATGGTAGACTCATCCAGAAGAGTAAGATGTGTGGGATCCCCGGTGACTTGTCCGCATGGATTCAGAATTGGCTTGTCCATAGAAGGCAGACTATAGTAGTGGAAGAGCTGAAAATGTGTTGCTGGAAAAGCGCAGCAGGTTAGGCAACGTCCAAGGAGCAGGAGCATCCTGCTCCTTGGATGCTGCCTGACCTGCTGCGCTTTTCCAGCAACACATTTTCAGCTCTGATTTCCAGCATCTGCAGTCCTCACTTTCTCCTATAGTAGTGGAAGGGTGTATTTCAGGCTGGAGGTCTGTGACTGGGATGGGTACTGGGATGTCTGCTATTTGTGACATATATAAATTACTTGGATGAAAATGTAGATGGGTAGGTTAGTAATTTTGCAGGATACGAAGATTGATGGAGTTGTGGATAGTGTAGAAGGTTGCCAAAGACTACAGCGGGATATAGATCAGTTGCAGATGAGTGGAGAAATGGCAAATGGAGTTGAATCTGTGTAAGTATAAGATGCTGCACTTTGGGAGATCAAATGTTAAAAGAATACAGTTAATGGCAGAACCCTGAATAGCAATGATGATAGAGGGATCTTGGGGTTCAAATCCATAGCTACCTGAAAATGGCCAGTAGATGGCGTGGTAAAGAAGGTGTATGGTATGCTTGGCTTTATTGGTTGGTGAATTGAATACAAGAGTCAGGATGACATGTTGCAGATTTATAAGACTTAGGTTGGGCCACACTCAGAGTATTGCATTCAATTCTGGTCGCCACATTACAGTAAGAATGTGGAGGATTTGGAGAGGGTGCAGAAGAGGTTTACTAGGAAGCTGCTTGGATTAGAGGGTCTTAGCTTAAGGAGACGCTAGAAAAAATTGGGTTGTTTTCTGTGGAGGGGAGACTTGATAGAAGTCTATAAAATTATGAAATGCATAGATAAGATTGATAGTCAGAATATTTTTCTCAGAGTTGAAATGGCTAATACTAGTGGGCATGCATTTAAGGTGAGATGGAGAAAGTTCAAAGGAGACATGAGGGGCAAGTTTTTTTTTTACATAGAGAGTGGTCAGAATCTGGAACAGGCTGGCAGGGGTGGTGGTGGAGGCAGATATGATAGCAGGGTTTAAGGGACTTTTAGATAAGCACATGAAAGAAATGGAGGGATATAGACCAAAGGCAGATAGAAGAGATTGGTTTAATTTTGCGTCATGTTCAGCATAACATCATGGACTGAAGGACTAGTTCCTGTGCTGTCCAGTTCTAAGTGTCTCTTAAGTAATGTGGGTGGCACGGTGGCACAGTGGTTAGCACTGCTGCCTCACAGCGCCAGAGCCCGGGTTCAATTCCCACCTCAGGCGACTGTCTGTGTGGAGTTTGCACATTCTCCCCCTGTCTGTGTGGGTTTCCTCCGGGTGCTCTGGTTTCCTCCCACAGTCCAAAAATGTGCAGGTTAGGTGAATTGACCATGCTAAATTGCCCATAGTATTAGGTGAAGGGGTAAATGTAGGGGTCTGTTTAGGTTGCGCTTTGGCGGGTTGGTGTGGACTTGTTGGGCCGAAGGGCCTGTTTCCACACTGTAAGCTATCTAAACTATCTAATCTAAACATATAGCGAGTGAGAAAAGATCTTGACTCAGAAGATCAGGAAATAGAATCAATATGGGTGAAGGTGAGGAATAATAAGGATCAGGATATGTGGTAGGGTATATGATAGAACCATAGAATCCCTGCAGCATGGAAGCGGGACAGTTGGTCCTTCAAATCTACGCCAATCCTCCGAACAGCATTCCAACCAGACCCAACCCCCTACCCTATTCTTGTAACCCTGCATTCCCCATGGCTAATTCACCTAGCCAGCACATCACTGCATACCATGGGGAATTTAGCATGGCCAACCCATCTATCCTGCACGTCATTCGACTTTGGGAGGAAACTGGAGCACCCAGAAGAAACCCCAGCAGACACGGTGAGAATGTGCAAACTCCATACAGATAGTTGCCAGAGGTTGAAATTGAACCAGGGTCTCTAAGGCTGTGGGGAAGCAATGCTAACCACTGAGCTTATAGACTGCCAACTGTAATTATATTATTGGATTTAGTTAAACAAAAACACATTTGAAGCTGACAACAAAGGCAGTATAATAATTATTGAGGACTTTAATCTTCATAGAGGCTGGACCAACAAAATTTGCAGAGATGGTCTGCAAGATGGACCTGTAAGATAATATCATGACTGTTTTCTGGAACAATAACTGTGGAACCAGTGAAAGATAAATTTGAAAAAAAAATTATCACAATGGAATTTAGTTGCATATTAATTACGAAAGCAACAGACAAGGATCTTGAATGTAAATAAAGTTGATTAATAAGTAGGGGAAAGATCTGACTAATGTTGATTGTATAAATAGACTAAAAAATATGGCAATAAATAAACAGAGAAACATCTAGAGAAACAAATCAAAATGTTTAGCAAAAATGCATTCCATTGAAAAACAAAAACTCAACCAACATTCCATCTGCGGCACACTCAGTAAGTTAAAGTTAGCATAAGATTTAAAAAAGGCTTATAATGACAAGAATAATGGTACCAAATAATGAATAGTGATTGTTGTGTTTTAGAAACCAGCAAAAGCCTACCAGCGTATTATTAATAATTCAAGATGAAATCGAGTTTGTGGGAAAAGTAGCTTTTGCGATTGGACAGTGAAGTTTGCTGCGTTATTTGCAGTGAATACCATTTGATCATTTTGAGGTTTAGCAAATTGAGTCAATACTTACTAGGGTGTAAATGAATCAGAATTGATCTTATTCAAATAATTATCATTCTGAGCAGTATTAAAATATATAAAAATTTACAAGATGTAGGATTTTTAACTAGAATATAAAATGAAGGGTAGCAAAATATTTACTCCTTAGAGACAAACGCAGTAGACATATTACTGGGAAATGAGAAAACAACACAGACGTTTAGATAATACTTTGTGGTCTGTCTTTACCACAGAAGACACAAATCACATACCAGGAATAGAAAGTAACCAAGGGGCTAACGAGACTTCAGATCTTATCATAAAGAATATCAGCTGGGTGGAAGTACTGGAGAAACTTTAGGGACTAAAATTCAACAAATTCCCAAGAGTTGATGATTTACATCCTAAGGTTCTAAAAGAGATAACAGTGTAGATAATGGATTGTTATGTTTTTCCAAAATCATGAGACCAAAACCTGGAATATTGAATGCAGTCTGGTCTCTTGTCTTTGAAATTGGATATTGAAGTTCAGTGCATGAGTTACAGTGAATGCCTTTTGATAATTAAGCATTGGGCCAATTGAGCCAACACTCACTCGAGTTTAAATGAATGAGAATTGATCATTCTGAACAGGCATGAAAGGGTAGACATTGAGAGACTTTTACCATTAATTAGGAACTCTAGAACATGAGGGATGAAGGTACAATGTCAAATTAAAGTTTCAATTCCCAAGTTGAAATAAATGGTCATGAATCGTTGAGACTCCCTACCCTGGAGAATTGAAGATGATGCATTGCTTAGTACTTCCTTCCTCTCAGCATTATGGTGTTCCTACAGTGGTCCATAACATTCCCAAGGGAAATTAGGGATGGGCAATAAATGCTGATCTCACCAGCAGTGCCCAAATCCTGTGAACCAATTAAAAGAACCAAATAAAATAAAAATTATGAAATTAATAATCCAGTGACCATGGCTGCCATTACTGTTCTTTGTAGCCAAAATCTACAACCATTTTGCTGCCTTTCCCTCTATCATTTCTCATAGTCTCCACAGTAACAGTTGTCTAACTTTATGTTGCTGGCAGGGACTGTTACTTTCTGAATGCACATATCAGGAAGTTAGAAACCATTGCAATCAATTTTCCAACTATGTAAAATAATGGACAGAAAATTATATTCCTTGTATCATAAGCCTTTGACATCTACTGCTGCCAAGTGAGATCTCTCCTGTGAATCTTTAACAGAACAATCCCAAATGAAACTTATTGGTTGCTCTTTCCAGTAGTCCTATATCTTTGTTTGCTTTTAATATCTGTTTATATAATTTCTCAGGAACTGTGACTGTGGCTACATACAATTCTTATTATCTCATTTGTCTTTAATACAGTTAATGTTATTTGTTTACCCACACATTCTATTGACCTCTTTATAGAGACAACTGGTATTTCCTTTTGCAGTTGCTGCTCTACACTCTGTTGGAACAAGTTTAAATCATCTCAGTGATTTTCTTTTTGACTTGCTTTATTCAATAAAACCTTCACTTTGTCATAACATTCTCTGCTATTATTATTAATATGCATCAGCTTGCATTTCTTATTTCTATTTATGATTCACCAGTCCAATTACTAAATCATTTTGATTAATTTATTTCCTTTAAAATATCCTAGTTTACCACATAACTATCTGAATAAGTGTTTATAGTTGAGACACACATAGTGAGTGCTGTTATGAGCGTATTGATCCAATCTGTCTTAACATTTAAGTGCTTTTTCCTTATTACAACAAGAATCAACACTATGCTGGCACTTGCTCTCAGGTCACAAACTTCTTAATGTTCCAGTAAAATTTGATTTTGTAACCACTAATTATGCTTATATTGCTATTGTTGTGCTTGTGGATTCTTGAATTATATAGAATCTAAATATTCATTGCAGTTACCATTAGTTGCGTTATTAAATATTGTTCCTAGATTTTTGTTGTCTACAGGCAGTATTTTCACAGCCCTGAATGAAGTGGGTAATGGCGAGTCAGTTGGGAAAATAAGGTGGGAATGGAAGAATGAGATTCTCAATGTTAAGAAAAAAAAGCCTGATTTTGTGCATAGGGCAAGTTGACAATCTCACCAGTGAGTGGCGAGGGGCTGATTGGCATGCGGGCATCTGATTGTACCTAATCTCACCTCATTTATATGTAGTTTGCTATCTTCTCAGGCAGTGGAGATAAACTAGCTGGCAACAAATTTTGATATGACTTTATAGGGGTACTTGGCAGCAGCAACTTCTTCTAAGTTACCTATCTTGGCCAGCAAGCATCCTCCATGGGCAGTGACTGTCTGTGTCCTTCATCTACTGAGGTTGGTACCACCCTCACCCCATCATCACATCACAGCACAGCTTACTTGTAATACAGTTCACCATTTCAATTCTGCACTTTGCAGCTCACCGACACCCTTCATGCCAATGCTGCTGCCAGGCCACCTTGGGTGCACAGGTAGGCTCTCATCTTATGAATCAGTAGATGGTACATTTCTAGGCTCTTAACTTGTTTTCTTCACATTCACTTGCAACAGGCATACATGGATATTCACTGCATTTCTGCCTTGCCTTACCATTTTGCTCATTGGAATCTCATTGTGAGCTTACTTCACAGTAATTCTGTCTTTTTCTCAGTACAATGTGATGTTTCATTTGGAGCTTGTGTCTTTGGTCATCACCATTATGCCCTCTGACATGATGTGCTTGATCAGCTCCCCGGCAACAGTAGGCACATTGGTGGTCTGATCTTTCAGGAACTGATGATGCTGAGAATTTTGTAATGAGTCAGGCAGGAATCTTCCCATGATACACTTGAAAATATCATTGAGGAACGTGTTCATGACATTGGAGTGGATGCTGGTGTCATGGTGGACCTGTTTAGTAGATGTTGATGGCATAACTTTCTTTCCTGGGCTTTCTCCTCTTCTTGCTGGTCTTCACTGCTCTTCACTGCTTTCATAGCACCATTTTTGACAGTTTGTTCTTTATTTCCTCAACCATGGGGACAGCTAACTTCAGGCACTTGCCTTGCTGTTTAATATAGACACAACACCGGGCAACTTGTCATCTTTGCCACCAGTGCTCAGTGAAATGGTAGATCATGCTGGCAGCTTACTCAGCAAACACATTGAATGTCTTCCAATCAAATGGCCATTCTAAAAACCTAAGGGGATTTATTAACTTTAAAGGGGTCATGAGCAAAACCAATGTAGTGTACAAAATCCCATGCAAGGACTGCACAAAACACAACATAGGACAAGCAGGAAGACAGCTAACGATCTGTGTCCATGAACACCAACTAGCCACGAAATGACACGACCAGCTATCCTTAGTAGCCACATACTCAGATGACAAGCAACATGAATTTGACTGGGACAACACTACTATTATAGGACAAGCCAAACAGAGAACAGTCAGGGAATTTCTAGAGGCATGGCACTCATCCACAGATTCAATCAATAAGCACATCGACCTGGACCCAATATATCGACCACTGCAGCGGACAGCTGGAACTGACAACCGGAAGTGGCAGATTCAAACCACTACAAATGCCGGAGGAAAGATCACAGAAGCGCTTCACAGAGGCTCCCAAGCACTGAGGATGTCACCTTGACAGGGGACGAAACGTCTGCAACACAAATTCCCAGCTCAGCGAACAGAACCACAACAACGAGCACCCGAGCTACAAATCTTTTCACAAACTTTAAAGCAGAGATGTTGGCCAGGGAACGTGGTGTTGTGTAGAAGTGGCAGACAACTTGAAGTTCAGCGTCAGTTTTGCAGACAAAACATAGGTAATCTGCAATGCAATTCCACAGTCTGTGTTTCATCTCCCCAGTGTAGATCAGATCACATTGTGAGAGACAAAGTGCAGAGAAGTTGCTGCTTTACCACAAAATTACATCTGGAGTCTTGGAGAACATGAGAAAGGAGAAAATAAATAGGCAAGTATAACCCCTTCTGTGAATGCAGGGGAAGATGCTGTGGGGCTGTGGGAAGTGGAGGGGGAGCGGACCAGTGCGTCCTGGAGGGAATGGTTCCTGCAGAAGGCTGACAAGGGATTGAAATATATGTCTGCTAGTGGCATCTCGCTCAAGGCGATGTAAGTGATGGCTTATGATCCTTGAGATATGGATCCTGGTGGTTTGGTAAGTGAGGATTAGGGAGACCCCATTGTTGTTGTGGTTAGGGCAAGAAGGGATGAGGGCAGAAGTGCTGAAGGTGAGTTGGGCATGGCTGAGGGCCCTGTGAACCACAGTGGTGGGAAACCTCAGTTGAGGAATTAAAGTGGATATTTCAGAGGCCCCCTTCATTTTGGAAACTGTCGTTACTAGAACAAATAGAGATTGAGAAACTGGGAGAAGGGAACGGAGTCTAAGTAGGAAGCAGGATATGAGAAAGTATAATCCAGGTAACGGTGGGAGTCAGTGGGTTTGTAGTGGCAAATCTTATCCTCAAAAGTGGAAACAGAGATGTTGAGGAAGGAAAGGCAGGAGTCAGAGGTGAAGGTAAGATCGGGGTAGAAATGGGAAGTGAAATTGATCATTCTTTTCAATTCCAGACCAGAGAGCAAAGCATGACCAATGATGTCATCGAAGTACTGGAGAAAGAGTTATGGAGAGGGACCCAAGTAGGAATGTTCCATGTACCCCAGAAAGAGACAATAATAACTGGAGTCCATGCTGGTGTCCATGGCCACACCTTTGGCCTGAAAGAAGTATGAGGAGTTAAAGGAGAAGTTGATCAAAATGAGGATGAGCTCGGCCCAGGCAGAGGAGACCTGGTGGCAGATGGGATAGTTCAGACCTTTTTTCCAGGAAGGAGCAGAGGCCCCTTAGATGATGCTGATGGGGGAATGGACATGTAGAGGGATTGCATGTCCATGATGAAGAGGAGGTGCTGAAACCTGCAAACTGGATATCCTGATAATGACAAATGGGAAAGTGGGAAGGGGGAGAAAAACATCAATCAAGGTAAGAAGAGTTCTGTGAGGTAGGAACAGATAAAAGCAATAACTTTGCCCAGGCAGTCCTGTCTGTGGATTTTGGGCAGGAGATAGAAGCAGGCTGTGTGGGGTTAGATGACTGTGAATTTAGAGACACTGGAGGGGAGATCACCTGATAAAGAGGTTAGTGACCATTTTGGACACAATAGCTTAGCGTTCAATTGTGACATCGTCATCCAGGCGATGATGCGAGAAGGTATCTGAGAGCTCCTCCACAATGTAGAGATCAGTATATGCTGGATTCCTAAAAAAAAGGGAATGAGTCCATGATCTTCAGATATTCAGCTTTATTTCTTCTTATATGTAGACTAAGAAGAAGTTGCAAGTTGAGACCTCTGCAGTAACAGCTTTACTCATGCTTCTTATACATTTTTACTTAATCCTTCCCAAAACCGCAAATAATAGTCAGCATATTCTGTTAATCTATTCCACAATATCTTCTCATGATATCCTGGCAAGCTGTTTCTCACACCCTAACTACGAAATCTAGGTAACATTCTGTTGGTCACATAATTCCAGATCTGCTTGGATTCAATCTCCTTAGTTTCCACTGCACCTGCAAGTCAGCTTTTTGCAATAGCATTTGTAAATTTAGCCCTTGTTGTGCTGTAGCTTAATTACACAATTTTCAATCTACTCCACACTTTGCCAAACAATAAGAGCACTAACCTTGTCAGCAGGCTTAATGGCAAAGTTAGAGTTGGATCTGAGTGTACAATCAGTTCAGAGGGAGATACGTTTGAATTGGTAAAGGGGGGGTAGTGAGATTAAGGCTCCATCTATCATTTACTCATCTTTCCTACCCCTCTCTATCTTCAGCACATAAACCAACTTTCAACCAGCTACAATCAGTTCTGAAGAAGAGTCAATGAAACATTATCTCTGTTTTCTCTCCACAGTTACTGCCAAACCTGCTGAGTTTCACCAGCAAATTCTATTTTTGTTTCAGGTTGCCAGCATCTCCAGTTCTATGGAATTCTCTGCCACAGAAATCAGTTGAGGCCAAACATTGAATGATTTTAGGTGTAGTTCTTAGGGTTAAAGGGATCAAAGGTTATGGAGAGAAGGCAACAACAGTTCCTGAGTTGGATGATCAGCCATGATCATATTGAATAGCAAAGCAGGCTCAAAGGGAGGAGTGGCCTACTCCTGCTCCTATTCCTATGTTTCTATGTGGTTTTGTGTATCTATTGCACCTGCCTCTCTTGGCCATAGAGGTTGTAACTTTGAGAGGTACTGGCAAAGATTTCTAGTGAAAGTTGTTGCCATGTATTCTGACAATAGTAGTCTCTGAAGCTATGGGGTAGTGGAGGGAGTGATATTTAAGGTGCTGAATGAGGAGCGCATCTCAGAAGATGCAATCTCTTACAAAATGCTAATCTCATTCATTAATTTAATTGTTGTTAATTTATCAATGATGAGTGAACTGAGGAACGGGTATGTTGAAAAGAGGAAAGTGGAGAATAAGGTTTGAGAACAGAAGCATTTTAGCTTAGAGGTAAACTGCATAGGTCAGGAAAAGATTGTGAGGTTAGCAAAGATAATAACAACATAAGAAGTAGGAGCAGAAAGTCATTCAGTTCCTTGAGTATCTCTGCCATTCAACAAGGTCATGGCTGATCTGTAATGGCCTCAACTCCAGTTTCCTGTCTGTCACCCATAACTCAACTCCTTTGTCAGTAAAAAAATTAAATTCTTCTTGATTACAAACAAACCGAGAAAAAGGAATAGAATATTCCGGCCCTTCTGCCTCTTCTGCCATTCAATAACATCATGGCTCATCTATGGCCCAATCCATGTACCTGCCTTTGGTCTATATCTCTTAATACTTATTGCTTAACAAAAGCAAAAGCTACCTGATTTAAAATTAACAACTGAGCAAGTATCCACTGCAGTTTTTGGAATGGAGTTCCAAACATCTACCACCTTTTGTGTGTCTAAAAGCTTCCTAAAATCTCCCCTAAATGCTGTGGCCCTAATTCTCAGACTATGCTCCTGTAGTTCTAGAATTCTCCAACCAGTGGAAATAGTTCATCTTTATCTACTATATCTTTTCCTGATAATATCTTGAAGACTTCTAACAGGTGGCCACTTACAGACAGACTCTAACCTCACAGTTTAATGCATTGTCTAGGCTGAAATGTCACTTTTTTAAATAAAACCTTGAGTTATCTTGAGAATGGGATTTAAAAGCAGTTCTGGGATTGACATATTAATGAACTGAAACTGGCAACCCATTCTAATAGATGAAAGATTTAACAGCAATCTAACTTGTTCAATATATCATTTCAGTTGCATGACACTGTAATCTTTTGCTATAAATTCTGTGTCTTATGATCCTGCTCCACAGCTACCTGATGAAGCAGCAGCACTCTAAAAGCTAGTACTTCCAAATAAAACTGTTGGACTATAACCTGGTGTTGTGAGATTTTTAACGTTATCCATCCCAATCCAACACCAGTACCTCCACATCTTGGGAAATAAGGCAAGGCAGGTGACTGACATTTCAGTGGGGGAGCACATTGGGGCCAGCGACCATAATTCTTTTTGTTTTAAAATAGTGATGGAAAAAGATAGACTGGATCTAAAATTTGAAGTTCTAAATTGGAGGAAGGCCATTTTGATAGTATTAGGTGTAGGCTTCCTCCGGGTGCTCTGGTTTCCTCCCATAGTGGAAACATGTGCAGGTTAGGTGAATTGGTCATGCTAAATTACCCATAGTGTTTAGGGATGGGTAGGTTAGGTGCATTAGTCAAGGGTAAATATAGGGTAGAGGGAATGGGTCTGGATGGGTCACTCTTTGAAGGGTCAGTATGTACTTGTTGGGCTGAAGAGCCTGTTTCCACATAGCGATTCCATGATTTTATAATTCTATGAATTTTTGTAGAATCCAAAAGTTGACTAGAGGCACATGTTCACAGGTAAAGGGACAGCTGGAAAATGGGAAGCCTTCAAAAATCAGATAACGAGAGACAAGAGGAAAGGCAAGGCTGGTGAGTGTAGGGATTGTTAGATGACTAGATAATGCGGTTTTGGTTAAGAAAAAGAAGGAAGCATACATCAAGTATAGATAGCAGACATCGAGTCAATCCCGAGAAGCGTATAAAAGCAGTAGGAGTATATTTAAGAGGGAAATCAGGAGGACAAGAAGGGGACATGAGATATCTTTTACAAATACAGTTAAGGAGAATCTAAAGGGATTTTAAAAATATATTAAGGACAAAAGGGTAACTAGGGAGACAATAGGGCCCTTTAAAAATCAACTAGGAGAAAGTGAGGACTGCAGATGCCGGAGATCAGAGCTGAAAAATGTGTTGCTGGAAAAGCGCAGCAGGTCAGGCAGCATCAAAGGAGCAGGAGAATCAACGTTTCGGGCATAAGCCCTGAAGAAAGGCTTATGCCCAAAACGTCAATTCTCCTGCTCCTTTGATGCTGCCTGACCTGCTGCACTTTTCCAGCAACACATTTTTCAGCCCTTTAAAAATCAGCATGGCACCCTATGTGTGAAATCACAGGAGATGGAGAAGATACTAAATGAATATTTTGCATCAGTATTTACTGTGGAAAAGGACATGGAATATGTAGAATGTAGGGAGATAGACAGTGACATTTTGAAAAATTTACAGAGGTAGAGGTGTTGGATATCTTAAAATGCATAAAGGTTAGTAAATCCCAGGACCTGATCAGGTGTATCCTCGAACTCTGTGGGAAGCTAGGCAAGTGATTGCTGGGCCATTTGCTGAGATATTTGAATCATCAATAGTCACAGATGAGGTGCCGAAAGACTGGAGGTTGGCTAACGTGGTACCACTATTTAAGAAAGGTAATAAGGAAAAGCCAGGGAACAATAGACCAGTAAGCCTGACATTAGTGGTAGGCAAGTTGTTGGAGACAATGCCGAGGGACAGGATTTGCATCCATTTGGAAAGGCAAGGACTGATTAGGGAATGTTAAAATGGGTTAAGAATTTGATTAAGTTTTTTGAAGTAACAAGGACAATTGTTGAGGGCAGAGCGGTGGACATGATCTATATGGACTTAAGTAAGGCATTTGACAAGATTCCACATGGGACACTGGTTAGTAAGATTAGATCACATAGAATACAGTGAGAACTAGCTATTTGCATACAGAGCTGGCTTGAAGGTAGAAGGCAGAGGCTGGTGGTGAAGGGTTGCTTTTCAGACTGGAGGCCTATGACCAGTGGTTTGCCACAAGGATTGATACTGGGTCCACTGCTTTTCGTCATTTATGTAAATGATTTGGATGTGAATACAGGAGGTATATATATAGTAAGTTTGCAGATGACACCAAAATTGGAGGTGTAGTGGTTAACAAAGAAGGTTACCTCAGAGTACAGCAGAATCTTGATCAGGTGGGCCAAAGGGGTGAGGAGTGGCAGATGGAGTTTAATTTAGATAAATGTGAGGTGCCACATTTTGGAAAGGCAAATCAGAGCAGGACTTATACACTTAATGATAAGGTCCTGGGGAGTGTTGCTGAACAAAGAGACCTTAGATTCATAGATCCTTGAAAGTGGAGCCGCAGGTAGATAGGATAGTGAAGAAGGCATTTGGTATGCTTTCTTTTATTAGTCAGAGTATTGAGTATGGGAGTTGGGAGGTCATATTGCAGCTGTATTGGACATTAGTTAGGCCATTTTTGAAATATTGTGAACAATTCTGGTCTCCTTCATATTGGAAGAATGTTGTGAAACTTGAAAGTGTTCAGAAAAGAATTACAAGGATTTTGCCAGGGTTGGAGGATTTGAGCTATAGGGAGAGGCTAAATAGACTGGGGCTGTTTTCCCTAGAGCGTCGGAGACTGAGCAGTGACCTTATAGAGGTTTATAAAATCATGAGGGGCATGGATAAGATAAATCGACAAGGTCTTTTCCCTGGGGTAGTGGAGTCCAGAACTAGAGCAGATAGGTTTAGGGTGAGAGGGGAAAAATTTAAAAGGAATCTAAGGGGCAAGCTTTTCATGCAGAGGGTAGTGTGTATGTGGAATGAGTTGCCAGAGGAAGTGGTAGAGGCTGGGTACAATTACAACATTTAAAAGGCATGAATAGGAAGGGTTTAGAGGGATATGGGCCAAGTGCTGGTAAATGGGACTAGATTATGTTAGGATATCTGGTTGTTACGCACCAGTTGGACTGAAGGGTCTGTTTCAGTGTTGTATATCTCTATGACTCTGACTCTGACAGCTGAAATTCCTTGTTAGCTCCTTCTTAAATGGGAGGGCTCAATAACTGACATTATTAATGATAGCAAGTATAATATAATCGTAATAGAGCACCAGGAACTAAGGAATGTTAGAAACAAATCAAATTTAAGACACTACATCAGAGCAAAGCATTCATAACAAACTCATCAAATCAATAACATAGGTGAAAATAAATGAGTTTAAATCAAATTGCCATCACTGAACCATGATTGCAAAGTGACCAAGGTTGAGAAATAAATGTTGTGTGTCATGACTTGGAAATGTGTATTTATTTGCAAAGGTTGTTATGATGTCAACACTCTCATGCTTCCAGCTGCTTGTTTAGTTTCCAACAGTTTAGTTTCTCTTTTCCTCTAACCATATATGGGTTTGAATAGCAGAGAACAGTTAACAGATACCCACGAGCATTGAACAACTGAGTAGATAAATACTACACCAATACTGAAGTACAGGATTGTTAAGGTGCGATGATAGTATCCCTGTCTGTGAGCTGGGGGCCTAGTTTCAAGTCCCACCTACTTCAGAGATGTGTTATAACATGTCGGAACAGGGTGACTAAAATTACCTGCAATCTTTTGAACTGATAGGCAAAATGGAATTATCATTGACGTTATAAAGACAGTAGGCAGCATGGATAGGAAATAGGGAGTACTCAAAGTCAAGAAGCAGAATTATTTTTGCTGGAAAAAAGGAGAGACTGAAAACATTAATGACAGTTAAAGACAGTGTTGAAGTATAGGGCAGAGTATAAATCAGGAAATTAGAGGTATGCATTGCAGACTGTTGTGTCTTCAATTTGCACATGGACAGGACAACCCAGATTATGGTAATATTGTGGAGGACAAGTTTATGTAATATATAAATTAAATTAGAGTCTTAATGGTCAGTTTTATATCGAGTACTGTGCAACTAAGATTAATTAATTGCCTTGCGCATTAATATGATATAATTTTATATTTTAAACAATAGTTATTTAAACTTGAAAATCGGATGCAGAGAAATGAAAGGTGAATTTGCTAAAATAGATATGGAATTTATATTAAAAGATAAAAGCAATAGACAAGCAATGGCTAGTGTTTAAGGAATTAAAATATAATTGGCAACAGATGACATTCCATTAAGGACTACAAACTTCCAAAAAAAAGATGATCCAACTCTGGCTGACATCGGTTCAAGATAGTATGAGATCAAAGGAAAAGGCTTATAATTATATGCTGCCAAAGACAAAGATTTGGGGAATTTAGAATTCAGCATAGAAGATTCAAGAAACTGAAAAAGAAAGTGAATAAAATATAATAGAGAAACAAGAGACATAAAGCAGATTGTAAGCAATCTATTGGCGTGCAAACAGGAAGAGATTAGTGAAAATAAATGTGGCACATTAGAGGCAGTGCTTGGTGAAACTATAATGAGAAGTAAGGAAATGACAGACATTAAGTAAATAACATTGTATCTATCTTCATAGCAGAAGTCACAAACAAATCCAGAAATGATGGCAAACCTAAGGTATAATGTGAATGAGGAATTTAACAAAATCAGTGTAAGTAAAGAAATAACACAGAAATCTATTGAGTGTAAATGATAGCAAACACCTGATACCTGATGATCTGCATCCGCTGAATTTTAGGAAGATAGCTGCAGAGTTCTGATCTTCAGGAGTTTCTTGGATTTTAGAACAGTGCCTAATCATTGGATAATAGTAGTCATAATTCTGCTATTTAGGAAAGGAAGAAGTGAGAAAATGGGGAACGATAGATCAGAAAGCATAAAATCAATAGTTGGAAAAATGTTACAATCACTAATTCAGGACATGATAACAGGGGACTTGAAAATGCATTATATAATTTAATAGAATTAACACAGATTTGTAAAAGGGAAATCTTTGTGTTAGACAAATCTGAATAAAGACTGTAACTAAAAAGATGGGATAAGTGAACATAGTATATTTGGATTTTCCAGAAGTTATTTGTAAGGGGCTACAACAAGAAAATAGAGTTCCCAGGATTGAGAGCCAAATATTGAGCCAGATTTTTATGATAACTGGCAATGTCTTGCAGACTGCCATTCTGCCTCTTCATTTTTATAAAAGGAGAGAGCTCCACATTGCTGATTGGGGATTCCGTTAGGTGCTCCTTCAGAAATGAGGAGCTGTACTTTTATTCTGACATTTCTTTCCTGGAGAAGAACCATTGGGAAAGACAAACTGCACCCCATTTCTAGCTGTTTTATTCTGAAATGTAAAGGACCAAAATCACAGATCCCATTAACAGATGTGAGGCATACCTGTTCTGGAGGATGGGCGATGTAATTCATAGATTAGTTTCTGGAATTAAGGACTTTTCAAAGAGGAGACATTGAGTGGTCTAGACCTATGGTCCCTGGAGTTTGTGAAAATGAGTAGTGGACTAATTAAGCTTGAGAGGCTATTCTCTCTGGTTAGAGAGTCTAGTGTACAGTCTCACAATTTCAAAATTATTGCATAGCCATTTGGGTCTAAGAGGAAGAGAAATAAATGTCTCCAATCAAACGTCTGTGAAACTTTGTAGTTCTGTACCCCAGATGGATGCTCAAGGAGTCAATATATTCAAGGATTGGATCAATTGATTTTTAGGAACTAAAGGTCTGGAGGACAGCATAGGAAGGTGAAATGAAGGTTGAGGTACAGCTGTGATCTTATTGAATATTTGCAGTTTCAAAGGGCAAAATGACCTATTTTGCCCACATATCTTGAATTCTATTATATGTTGATGTGTTCCAGGCATTTACAAAGAATTTGCTAAAGGACAAGGCAGGCTCAGTGCAAAATTCTCCAGCCTTTATCATATTTTGAAAACCCTAAGCATTGTGTTTGCCATTTTTAAATATGCAGAGCTGGAAGGAAAATCTCCTCATCACTCTTAAAATTGATTCAGATTCTCCAAAGTTTGGTAACTGCACAAATGACTGTCTTCCTTTATTTTGCTTGCTTACTGACTCATATTTATTTGCAAAATGAAGTCAGTTTTATTAACCTTGCGAGACATAATCAACAATGCAGAAACTATTACGTACTGTGTTAACATTGATTTCAAACTCTATGAAATGGAATTGTTAAAGTATTGTTAATCAGATCTATTTCCTGCCTGCATTAAAAAAAATCAATTGCCCATCTGGCTGACAGATGCACGTTTTGTTGTCAATTGAAGTGATCCCAGCAAAGGTCTGTAATTTACTTATCCAGGCATACCAGCCATTGCAAGTAGATTTTAGCAGGGAGTAGAAGAGTATTGGCCCTTTCCCTTTCAGAGATAGAATTGTGCAGGGTTATGCCGAGCACAGAACTTAGAGGGAATGTGTAAATCAACGGGGTCTTTTTTGCCAATCCACTTCCAGTACAAAAGCATCTATTTTTCAGATGAAAGCAAACCAGAAAACAGTCGTGATTGCTGGTCATAATTTTGTTCAGAGAGGAAACGGTCCATAATTCTCGAGTTATGTCTGAAATGGAAGAAATCTCCAGCAGGCTCTCCCTGGGGGCAATCATCAGCTGTAATGAAACCCTGAAAAGAAGAGCCCAGATGGTACCAATAAAATCTTTTGTTTCCATTTAATCAAGGTCACTGCAAACACTAACGCTCATGCAAAGCAATGGAGTGTGAAGGTATTGGGCAAGAGGAGAGTCTTGCTGTTTCAAATAGGCACAAAAACATCTGGTTTACAGAAATGTACTCTATGACATCTTTTTCTTTAAAAAAAAAGTACTTTCAATTAACTGCAGTCCTTTTCTTACAATGAAGAACAGAAAGCTTTGCTTCAGTAATTTTTTGCTCAGTTTGTGTTTTCTTCATGGCACATTGTTCTTACACAGCAAGACAGGCTGAGATAAAAGGCTGTTGATCTTATTGCTAGTTCAGAAGCAAATGTGGCCATGTCTCATGCATGCAAAGCATGAATTCCTTCTTTACTTAAGATGACTTCACTTCCAGTGGACCTCCCTCCTGGAAGCACCATTATATCAGGTGTAAACATGAGCTTTATTAGTTCCGGAACACTACCTGTGGCCAAATACAATACCTAAGTTGTAGTACATCGTCAAAGTGTATTTCACAGTTTAAACATTTGATTTCTTTGCTGCTGCACTTTTCCCTTCTGCCAGGAATTTGAGGAATCTAATGTGAGGTGATCCAGACCACTTGGGTTCAAATGTGGCCAAGAGATCAAAGTAAAAATATGACCCATGAGCAGATTGTTTGCAGTATTGTAATGGAAGACAAATGTCCTACACTTCCAACTGTATGTTATTGTATGGAAGTCACAGGCTGAAATCACCATGACTCTGTTCTGCTATCATAATTACAGTAGAGCAAATATCTACCCTGACCCTTACCCTGTGGTATTTTTAATGCTCTCCAGTCACTAGTAAACAGTTCAATTCTGTGATATATTTGTCCCATCTCTGAAATAGAAGTATTTCTGACCCCATGTGTTTATACACTTTGCTTGCTTACTGCATGGCACAGCTAATAGCTTGGTGAGGCCACTGGCTGGGACTGAGCTGGTAGCTACTCTTGCCATCTTTGACATTGGGTGGCTGATGCCACAGAAGGTCTCATCCTATCCATACAGGTCAATGCAATGACCCTGCCCCCACTCAGAGCACTGATGTAAACAGTGCTACAAGAACTTGGCCACTCTCTCAAAGAAAGACAAATACATGCAAATCCTTGAGCCATGACAGAGTGCACTGTGTAAGCTCCTCCTTTAGTCAGCACATTGCTTCTCAATACTTCAGGGTGCTCCAAGTCTAAGGCACTTAGTGAGTGATTCTCCATGTTTGTGAAAACCAACTTCCTGTTCGCTCGTGATGTGCTGCTCACCCAGGGCTTCCTCTTTAGAGGTATGCTGAGACTCACTGGAGGTGAGTGTATATACACTGGGGGGTGGTGCAGAAGTAGGGATATGACAGTGCTGACTCAGGAACATCTCACCCCACTGAGGGGACTGACAATGACTGGGCTGATAGATTCAAATCTTCCTCTTGCTGCAGGTCATGTGGGAAAACATGATAAACCTGTGTTCCTGATAACCTGGGTTACTCAATTGTTGCCTCAACACAACTCCATGGGTGACATTGGTTAGAAGACCATCTTACATGTTAGGCAGGAATATCCCAAATATTCTTCACCAAAAAATAAAACAATCAAAACATCCTTCTCTCATGAATCTCCTGCGCTCCTCCCCATCTCACATCGAACTTGGTGCAATGGAATGCTTAAAGTTTTCACTGGTACCTTCTCTATTGGATTTGTACTTGGAGATTGGCAGACTAAGCCTTGCAATGGCAATGATTCAATTCTGTAGTTTAATCTTTCTATCAGGAAGCTGACCTCTGGTTTCCTGCATAATTAAGAGCCCCCACCAGCCATCTGCCTTCCTGTTCCATGAGAGCTTCATGGATTTCCAGCTACTATCTTGATGCATTTGCTAAAGCAGGGGCAGTTCTGAATTGAAGACTCGAGCTGACTGAGACATGGATCAAGGCGGGTCAAGTTCCTTTCCTTAATTTCTCAGACTGTATTATTTACTCCTGTGCTCTTTTCCCTTTTGTTTCTCTGAAAAACAAAGGCCTGCAGCAAAGAAATCTACCAAGATTGGAACAATAGCAGAGACAATGAGATAAATCAAGAAGTAATGATAAAGTGAACTCAAGCTTGTAGGAGGAAAAACAACGAAAGGTTGAAATAATGCTGAGTGCTATTTTTAACACACTAGATATTGCAATTGCATTTTTATGTGACTTTCCTTTGCAAATTTATTTTAAACAAGCTAATGATTCATTTATTGGTGTACAGAGGAGCATCATCCAACCATCACCTTCTGAAGGGTAGTTATAGATAGCCAATAAATGTTGGCTCAACCAGTGACACTCACATTCTGTGAGTGAACCAACAAAAGAAAAACTGATTAAGAAGCCAGCTGCAACACTGATCCATCAGTGATGCTAACAGGTGGGGCATAACTGAGAAGGTGGCTTCGTGAAGGAACATGTGTACTTTATGGGGCTAGGAATACTGCAACGAGCCACTTATCTCCTGCTTCCCCAAAGGCTGTCCACTATCTACAAGGCACAAGTCAGCCGTATGGTGGAACACTCCCAACTTGCCTGGATGGGTGCAACACCCCACAAGAAGCTTGACACCATCCATGAGAAAGAAGCCCACTTAATTGGACCACATCCACAAATATTCAGACCCAATTTTCAAACCTACAACCACTTCCTCCAAGAAGGACAAGCACAGCAGATACATGAGAACACCACCACCTGCAAGTTCACCTCCAATCCACTTACCATCCTGACGAGGAAATGTATAATCCTTCCTTCAGTGTCGCTGGGTCAAAATCCTGGAACTTCCTCTCTAACATACTGTGGGTCTACTTGCCGCACATTGACTACAATGATTCAAGAATTGTGGTTGAGGGGAGTTGCAGGGTGATGGCTTCAAGTTGCAGTGTCAAAGTGCAAGGTTCCATGGACATGCTATATCAATGAAGGAAAACTTTCAGCTATGAGCCCCCAGGATAGTGTGACCATGGTGGTTGGGGATGGAGATTAGGTTGTGGTCAATGCTACATGTAGTGATTTCCATTGGCCCAGAAAGTATTCAGATAGGAGGGAGGGGCTCCTATTGCTTTCCCTGGCAATGAAGACATGTCAGACTCCCCAGAGGAAAATCTGCTGTGAGGTTAGACTGTGGGCCCTCTCATTGTCTACACTGTGATCTCAAGAGATAATTGGATGGGAGTTGACCTCCTGTTTGGACCATCATAGGATTTTTTGTGCTTCTCAACTACTTGTAAATAATTGTCAGCCCACTGATTGATCAGGCATGGCCAGTCATTCACGCTCCTCCTCTTGTGCTCCCTGTCCTCCCACTGATAATCTCACTTCTAATAGCACGATACTATCTATGATGGTTAAACCGGAAAGAGTTTTATTCCTCAGCAGTAACCTCCCAACTCTGAAAAGTTGAACAATGAAATCTGATAACATGGACTAACAGACCATCAGAACATGAGCAAAGGCTTTGCTGCTGAGGGAAAAAGATTAATGAAAACCAAGATAAGGAAATGTAACATTGCATTCCTTTCAGAGAGTGTGACAAGAAACAGATCATTTATTCCCTCTGTTATTGTCCATGAATCACCCAATCTCATCTCACTTCTCTCATCTTCCATACCATTACTACTCATTGTTTTTCAAAAATTTGTTTAAGTTCCTTTTTAAAATGTTTACAAATAAAGTTTCTGCAACAATTTTGTGAATTATTTCACTAAAGCACCAGCATGCATAAAGATATTGGCACAGAATTACCCCTCCTTTATGTGGTAAATTATTGACATTCTGCCAGAGGAGGCAGTGTTTAGGGCAGAACACAATTTCTCTGAAACTTTCCAAGAAAGAAATGAACAAGCATGAACAAGCACCTCCCTTCTGAGATAAGTGATCTGACTGTACCTTGTACACCTTTGTGGTCAGTAGTCTATATGTCCAGACGCAAAATCATGGTATTTACTTTTTTTGTGGTCTCACCTCAGTGTATTACACACATCAAAATAAAAACTGCAGATGCTGTAAACCAGGAACAAAAACCAAAGTTGCTGGAAAAGCTCAGCAGGTCTGGCAGCATCTATAAAGAAAAATCAGAGTTAAAAATTCAGGTCCAGTAACCCTTCCTCAGAACTGTTACTGTCACTCCTGGTGTTTGACCAAGTACTTGCTCAAATTCATTTCCACAGCTATATCACATTCTTCAGTTACTGCCTCCGGCTCAGACAGTTCGGAGGAAGGGTCACTAGACCCGAAACATTATCTCTGATTTTTCTTCATAAATGCTACCAGACCTGCTGAGCTTTTCCAGCAACCTCTGTTTTTATAAACACATCAAGTTCACCTTGTTACTTCAAGCCTTTAGGTCAAACTCACCACATTATTTTTTAGCTTTCTACCTTATAAACAAGCTAACCAAGCTAGACATAGGAATTCTGAACTTGGAAGTCAGAATGAAAACCTGGCAACTTCAGCTAGTGGATGATGGTAAAGAGCTTCCATGTCATTCAGCACTAAATAACATCTCAGGGCATGATTCATAGGCATTAGCCACACACTCCCCTCTTTCATGGAAATTGGAATCTAGCATTTGCGAATCCCTCATGATCCTCAGGGCACCTCTTTAATCCACTTGGAAGATACTTAAGAAATATGCATTGTAGGCATACAGCAACTAGCAGTGAAAAACTGCCGCAGGGACACTTTGCACAGAGAGACAGATGCTCAGCTCTTGGATTGAACTCGGCTGCATCTCAGAGTTGCTCACTTGCTCTCTAAATGTTCATTCACTTAAAGCCTACCTGTGTGCTCATCACATCCGTTGCCCTACCTTGCTGTGCAATGTCTGTTAGCACATTGGTGCTTCAACCAGAGCCAAAGCCTATTCTCATATACACATGCTGTTTTGCATAGACACATAGACAGACTGCTTGTAATTTTGCTGTAAAGCACACTGAGAAATAAATCTAACACCTACCGCATGTGTTGGCTGCCGATACAGAAAACATATTATATAGAGTCACAGAGTCATAGAGATGTACAGCATGAAAACAGTCCATGACGACCAGATATCCTAACCTAATCTACCCCCATTTGCCAGCACCCGGCCCATATTTCTCTAAACCCTTACTATTTGAATACCCAGCCAGATGCCTGTTAAATGTTATAATTGTACCAGACTCCACCACTTCCTCTGGCAGCTCATTCCATATATGCACCACCCTCTGCATGAAAAAGTTGCCCCTAATGTCCCTTTTAAATTTTTCCCCTCTCCGCCTAAACCTATGCCCTCTACTTCTGGACACCCCCACCTTATGGAAAAGACTTTGCCTATGTATCCCATCCAAGCCCCTTGTGATTTTATAAACCTTTATGAGGTCACCCCTCATCCTCTGACACTCCAGGGAAAACAGCCCCAGCCTATTCACCCTCTCCCTGTAATTCAAATCCTCCAACACTAGCAAAATCCTTGTAATTCTTTTCTGAGCCCTTTCAAGTTTCGCAATATCCTTCCAAAAGAAGGAGACCAGAATTGCACGCAATATTCCAAAAGTGGCCTAGCCAATACCCTGTACAGCTGCAATATGACCTCCCAACTCCTATACTCAATGCTCTGACCAATAGAGGAAAGCATACCAAACGTCTTCTTCACTATCCTATCTACCTACGACTCCACTTTCAAGGAATTATGAACCTGCACTAAGGTCTCTTTGTTCAGCCACACTCCCCAGGACCTTCCCATTAGGTGTATAAGTCCTGCTCTGTTTTGCTTTTCCAAAATACAACACCTCACATTTATCTAAATTAGACTCCATCTGCCACTCGTCAACCCATTGGCCCATCTGATCCCGTTGTACTTTGAGGTAACCCTCTTTACTGTCCACTACACCTCCAATTTTGGTGTCATCTACAAATATTTATTCAACTAAATGATTATGTTGGAAACTGGGTGGAGGCTGGTCCTAGAACCACTGTTGGTCAAGGGGTCCTGTAACAGTCCATTCATAGGCATATACTAAACATAGTTCAGGAACATGGTCATGGTCAGTGGGGCTGGGTATAGTAGAGGTATCTATTCAACAACAATCTAGGGAGTGGGCAATGGTTAGGTTAGTGCAGCCAGCAGCAGCAGTCAGGAGGATCACTTGTTATTTGTCAAGGAGCTGCAGAGACAGAGACCTGGGACTTGGTCAATCATATCTAGAGACTACTTGTCAAAGCCAGAGTTCTGGAGCAAATGCTATCCTGATGTGTTTGTTGAGGAAAATGCAAGGGGTGCTTGTAAAAGAGGGGGTGAGGGATTCAGGGCTTTGGAGGAAAGCAGAGGCATGTGTAGAGATGGGGTCAAGGACAGTGGTGAGGGGAGACTCAAGGTGTATTGGGGGTATGCACTTCAGCATTGGAAGGAATGGTAGGTAACAGGAGGAGCAGCTGTTGACAGTGACCACCACTGTGGCCTCCACAGTGGGAGTGTAGAGGACTAAGTATGAATTAAGGTGTAATGGCAGGGCTCAGAGACAGGGAGGATAGCTGAGGCAAATTTCAATGTGGTAGGTCTCCACATGAGAGGGGATGGGTGAAAATGGACTGGCGAACTAATGTAAGGTAAATGGTGAGACTCTTGACACTTTACCAAGAATCTGCCCATTCTTTCCAAATGTCACACCGGTAATTATTTCAATGATGTCACCAAAACTAGAACCCATTGGGCAGTTCACCCCACACCAAAACAACCCAAAAAAATGATGTAACTTCATTTAGTAACAAGTTAGGATACAGGGTGACCACTTGGCTATCACTTAACTCTGCATTTCTCAAACGTTTAGGAGAAAGTGAGGACTGCAGATGCTGGAGATCAGAGCTGAAAAATGTGTTGCTGGAAAAGCGCAGCAGGTCAGACAGCATCCAAGGAGCAGGAGAATCGACGTTTCGGGCATAAGCCCTTCTTCAGGAATGAGGAGGGTGTGCTAAGCAGGCTAAGATAAAAGGTAGGGAGGAGGGACTTGGGGGAGGGGCATTGGGAATGCGATAGGTGGAAGGAGGTTAAGGTGAGGGTGATAGGCGGGAGAGGGGGTGGGGGCGGAGGGGTCGGGAAGAAGATTGCAGGTCATGAAGGCGGTGCTGAGTCCGAGGGTTGAGACTGAGATAAGGTGGGGGGAGGGGAATTGAGGAAGTTGGAGAAATCTGCATTCATCCCTTGTGGTTGGAGGGTTCCTAGGTGGAAGATGAGGCGCTCTTTCTCCAGGCGTCATGTTGCCATGGTCTGGTGATGGAGGAGGCCAAGGACCTGCATGTCCTTGGTGGAGTGGGAGGGGGAGTTAAAGTGTTCGGCCACGGTGCGGTTGGGTTGGTTGGTGCGGGTGTCCCAGAGGTGTTCTCTGAAACGTTCTGCAAGTAGGCGGCCTGTCTCCCCAATGTAGAAGAGGCCACATCGGGTGCAGCGGATGCAGTAAATGATGTGTGTGGAGGTACAGGTGAATTTATGATGGATATGGAAGGATCCCTTGGGGCCTTGGAGTGAAGTGAGGGGGGAGGTGTGGGCGCAAGTTTTGCATTTCTTGCGGTTGCAGGGGAAGTGCCGGGAGTGGAGGTTGGGTTGGTGGGGGGTGTGGACCTGACAAGGCTCCTTTGGGGTCTTGGATGGTGGTGAGGGAGGAGGTGTGGGTGCAGGTTTTGCAATTCCTGCGGTGGCAGGGGAATGTGCCAGGAAGGGAAGGTGGTTTGTTGGGGGGCATGGACCTGACCAGGTAGTCACGGAGGGAACGGTTTTTGTAGAAAGCGGTAAGGGGTGGGAAGGGAACTATATCTCTGGTGGTGGGGTCTTTTTGGAGGTGGCGGAAATGTCGGCAGATGATATGGCTAATGCGAAGGTTGGTAGGGTGGAAAGTGAGAACCAGGAGGGTTCTGTTCTTGTTACGTTTGGAGGGGTGGGGCTTAAGGGCGGAGGTGTGGGATGTGGATGAGATGCATTGGAGGGCATCTTCAACCACGTGAAAAGGGAAATTGTGATCTCTAAAGAAGGAGGCCACCTGTTGTGTTCTGTATTGGAACTGGTCCTCCTGGGAGCAGATACGGCGGAGGTGGAGGAATTGGGAATACAGGATGGCATTTTTGCAGGAGGTAGGGTGGGAAGAGGTGTAATCCATGTAGCTGTGGGAGTCAGTGGGTTTGTAAAACATGTCAGTGTCAAGTCGGTCATCATTAACGGAGATGGAGAGGTCCAGGTAGGGGAGGGAGGTGTCAGAGATGGTCCAGGTGAATTTAAGGTCGGGGTGGAATGTGTTGGTGAAGTTGGTGAACTGCTCAACCTCTTCGCGGGAGCACAAGGTGGCGCCGATGCAGTCACCAGTGTAGTGGAGGAAGAGGGGGGAGTGGTGCTGATGTAACTATGGAAGATGGACTGTTCTACATAGCTGACAAAGAGATAGGCATAGCTGGGGCACATATGGGTGCCCATGGCTACCCCTTTGGTCTGGAGGAAGTGGGAGGATTCGAAGGAGAAATTGTTAAGGGTGAGGATCAGTTCTGCCAAATGAATGAGAGTGTCAGTGGAAGGGTACTGCTGGGGACATCGGGAGAGGAAGAAACTCTTGGAGGCCCTGGTCATGGCGGATAGAGGTGTAGAGGGATTGGCTGACCATGGTGAAGGTGAGGCATTGAGGGCCGGGGAAACAGAAGTCTTGGATGAGGTGGAGGGTGTGGGTGGTGTTTTGAACATATGTGGGGAGTTCCTGGACTGGGGGGATAGGACAGTATCGAGGTAGGTGCAGATGAGTTCGGTGGGGCGGGAACATGCTGAGACAATGGGTCAGCCAGGGTGGTCAGGCTTGTGGATCTTGGGAAGGAGGTAGAATCGGATGGTGTGGGGTTCCTGGACTACGAGATTGGAAGCTGTGGGTGGAAGATCTCCTGAGGTGACGAGATTCTGTATGGTCTGGGAGATGATGGGGAGTGGGTTAATGGTTGAGGGGGCGGTAGGAGGAAGTGTCTTTGAGTTGGCGTTTGGCTTCAGTTGTGTAGAGGTCAGTGTGCCAAACTACTACTGCACCCCCTTTATCTGCTGGTTTGATGGTGAGGTTGGGATTGGAGCAGAGGGAGTGGAGGGCTGCGCCTTGTGAGGGTGAGAGGTTGGAGTGGGGGAGGGGGTAGACAGTTTGAGGCAGTTAATGTCTCGGTGGCAGTTGGAAATAAAAAAGTCGAGGGTGGGTAATAGGCCAATGCGAGATGACCAGGTGGATGGAGTGTGTTGGAGGCAAGTGAAGAGGTCCTCAGAAGGTGGACAGGAGTCCTGATTGTAAAAGTAAGTTCAGAGGTGGAGGCGGCAGAAGAAGTATACAACGTCACGATGTGTATTAAATTCATTGATGCGAGGATGGAGGCACATCAAGGTAAGGCCTTTGCTGAGGACTGATTGTTCATCCTCAGTGAGAGGAAGGTCTGGGGGATGGTGAAAGCTCGGCAGGGCTGGGAGCTAGGACCTGGTGGAGATGTGAAGTTGGGAGTGGGGGCAGAGCCTGTAACTGGAGTGGGTGTGGTGGTGGGGGGAATAGGGTGGAGTCATGAGCAGACGTGGTGTCCCCCTCAGGGTCTGAGGGGCGGGGAGGGTGACAGCTAGATCTGTGGAGGGCGTGTCAGCAGAATGCAGGTGAGTGGCGTTGGTGGGGGCAGAAGTGATGGTGAACATGGCAGTAGAGGGGGCGGAAGTCGCTGAACGTGTAACATCAGCAATGATGTGGGGTGCGGAAGTGATGTCACAGTGGTGCATGAGGAATCGTGAGGGGACGGAAGTGGCTGCGGAAATGGCCATGATGGGAGCAGAAATAATGTCATCGATCTCCGTGGGGATGGTAGCTGTACCAGCCACATGGCTAATGGACCAAGGGGTCCAGTCTCAGAATAAGGGGAAGACCATTTAGGACTGAGATAAGGAGGATCTGTCACATACAAATGGTGGTGAATCTTTAGAATTCTCTACCCTGCTAGTGGTCAGTCATCAAGCAGGTTCAAGACAAATTGATAGACTTCTTATATAAAGAGATTATGCTGGAAAATAGCATTGGTATAAAAGATCAACTGTGATCTAATTGACTGGTGATGCAGTCTTGAGGGGTTAAATGACCTACTTTTCCCTTATTTCCTAAATTTCAATGTTTCACGGGGCCAGCACCTCACATTCACCTACATTGGTACACTCTAGCTCAAGGGATTTGGTTTGTCAGTTTAATTTAGATAAATTATTGACCAACAGCAATTGATGGAGTTGGAGTATGGATCTCCTTAATGTTGGTCTAACTTGCACCTCCACAGCTCAAGAGTCCAAACTTCCTGATACTGGAAGTAAGTGATGTATACTATCTGTGTAACTATTTTCAGTTATTGCAGATTTTGCCAAATACTCTGCAAGATCTGAGAGCAAAACTGACAGTTTACCAGCCCAGAAGTTATAAGTTGATGCTCGAGGGAACTAAATTCAAGCAACTTTAAATAAATCTGCACCAAAGTCTCAAGGATCAGAGGTGCTGAGCTCAGTGGCCATCGCTTTGTGATTGCTCAGGATGCAGTGAGATGAGTCTTGAGCTCCAATTCACATCAGACATGATTTTCTGATTTCAGCTGTATTACTGTGAAGCTGATTCACCATTGCCTGAATGTCAGTTGCCACAAATATCAACCTAACAGCCTGGAGTGACTAGAGTTTAGGACATGGTTTGTACATTTTGAAGAAAGGGCAGAGATCAATAAAACTGATACTAATTTTATCCAAGATCATACTACATTTCAGTTCAGCCCTATAAAATCATTCAAGTTAAAATACATTCAGATTTTGCGATGTGTGGATGCCCATTCATCCCTAGTGTGCTGCAAATGCTTTAACTTTCCTCATCATAAATCCTATCCAAGCAATGATGATTGATGATTATGGTAATGCTGATTAGCATTAGTCCTTTGAGAACTAAATTTCATTTTCAGCTATCAAAATACACTCTGCAGTCCTTGTGGCACTAGTCTTCATGTGGCAAACATGTTAAACATTATGATGAGATGCGGGTTCTTCTGAACGGTTCATAATGCAAAATAATGTGCAGCATAAAAAAGGTCTAGAGCTGGAGCCCAGCAAACATCCAACAGAGGTGCAGCTTTCTGTTGAATGCTGTGATGTCAGATTCATATTGGCCATTTGTTGTCTATTATACAGCATAAGCAGAAATTGTTACCACTAAACATCTGTTCTATTTCAAGTTAGATGAGAAAACAACAGAAAGTAAGTGACCTTCTTAAAATATTGCCAGAGAAACCCTTCCAGGTTTAAATAATTTAGGCATATATGGGAAATAGAAAGGAAAAATTAAACACGAAGCGTGTGTTTAATTTAATATGCCTGTAAGTCTTTATCGCTAATGGTTATATTACACGCAAATGAAAAAACTAAATCTAAAAACAATTTTCTCCTGTTTCTGTCTGATATGTACCAGTAGCTGAGTCAAATATTTTGACATCAATTAAAGCTGGAGTTCATTAGAATTTCTGAAATCCAACATTTCGGTTTTGCTTGGGAAATAAAGGAAAGAAAGATAAATCAGTTATTAATTATGTAAGTATTTAGTTAACAATTTAAGTTAAGACAAATATTTCACTCGCCATGCCATTTTAAACAGATTTACAATCCAATACTTGATCAATAATTGATTAAATAACTGAATGCAAATGAGGTATAATGTCAGAAATATTCATTTGACTTCTTGCTTATGCATCCTTTATGATATCACCCCAGTTTTTCAGTGCCTACCAGTCACTTTGTATTGCCATTGCTGTCACCAAGGAAATGCACATTTTTATACTTTCAGGTTATCAAATAAATAATTATTTTCCATTTCCATCTATTGTCATTGTTCCTACACTGTTGCAGGGCCAAAACCTTAGGACTTCTCCTGAAAATACTGTGGTGCACCTACATCCCATGGACTGCAGTGGTTCAAGAAGGCAGTTCTTTACATTACAAAGGCAATTGGAATGAGCCAGTGAAACCATATCCTAAGAAAGAATAGGAAAAAAAATAAGAAAACAGCACAGATGAGCATGAGTACTACCTCGCAAAGGAAAGACATGACATTTCACATCTATTTTGAAAGACCAAACCAATGGGCTTAAAAGTCATGGTGTAACATTCATAATCAATATCACTATCATCCATAGGAAATTGCTTTCTCTTCTATTTTTATCACAGCATTCACATATCAATATTGGTTAGTTTTATATCCCTATATAAGCATATGAATATATCTCTAGCTCTTATTTTGAGATAAATAAGATTATCTTTTGGGATCTTTTCTGTTAGTAAAGATGAAGAGGATATGTGTTCTGATCTGATGTCTTCCTGACAGCAAACCTGATTAGTTTGAGTGTTAGAGATTAAGAGAGTGTCTGAATTGTTTTACTGTGAAGAAGTGAAGAATGTGTTTATGCCTGGAGAAAATGGATTCAGTCAATATATTAACAAGGAAAAAACAGAGTCACAAAGTCCCATAAAAGCATTGATAAAATTGATTTATGAACAGTTCAATTTTAAACTGTCTATTTAATTTAAGACATTTGTGATCTTAAAGATAGTTAGTTATAATTTCTACCCAAATACGAGGCCCAAGAGACACAAACTGTGATGGTTTTGGGCTTTGAGATGATAAGGATACAGACAAGGTCATTGTAATACTGAGTTTCAGAATATATTGCAGAATACCATAGACAGATGGATGAGCCTGGAACAAGAAGAGAGCAGGTAGAAACTTGAATCTCGCTGGGTCACCTCAGCAAGACATAACTCATACTCAAATTCAATGTAACAAATTTGTGGGATTTAAAACAAGACTGGAAGATTTGCCTAGCTTATGCTCCAGATCTCCAGTAATACAGTACTCTCGCAGAGAAGGATATTTCAAGGTTTGGAAGTTTCCAAGCTGAAAAAGGAAAGGACAGAAGCAAACCCTCAGGAGTTAAGAAGCACTTTGAACCAATACAATTAAATGGCTACTTAAAGGACAGAATAATGTATAGCTGTGAAGTGTGTTTTTCCCTTTTGCAAGAAAAAGGACAATTCTGTTCTGGTGGTTAAACTGCCACCAAACAGCTTTTCGTCTTTTGTTACAGTCAGTGTTTTGAAATGTGAACTTTTCTTGTGCAATTCTTTCAACACGATGCTCAAGTTTCTTTTTAAACTTTTTAAGTCTTCATTGAGATTGTAACACCATAAATAATAATTTCAACAGTTAATAATAGTTTCAAACCATGAATGTGAATTCACGCAACAAGATGATGTTAAAAATATTCAAATTTCAATGAATGTTTGAATTGGTTATCCATCTTTCAAGTGAACCAGTATTGTTTTAAATCATTTTTACATGGACATCATCCAACATAGGCTTTGCTGTACAAAATTGTATGATATATGAGCAGAACCACCTAATCGTGAAACAACTGAAGTGCGTTTGAAACGTGCTGTGAGCAGTATGACAGAGATAAAGGAGGAATGTAAATACAGGTTAAATAAGAGTCACAGACAAGTAAAGCATTTTAAAAAGCTTTGCAAAAACAAGCATTAAGCTCAAAACTATAAAATTAAAGTTGTAACATAGGCTTCAACCATGTCCATAGTTGAAAGGTAGAATAGATTAAAGAATAAACACTCCTTTAGGAAACCAAATTGTTCAAGCAATTATAAGGTTCCTTTGACATCAGCTCATCACCTCTGGTGTCAGAGGAATGGTCCCCTTTATAAGGACATATTTTTCCATAAAATAAAAAATGACAGTGAAATGCAACCTAATGTAAACATTTTTAGAAGTTTGACTATATTTGGGTTTGACTATAATTGTCATGTTAAATGATACTTCTAATCTGAGAAGGATGGATATGATGAAGTGTGTGAGATTTATATTCCATTTTTGATGATCAAATTTAAAAACAATGGCATATGGATGTTAATTACATTTGTGAAGTGTTTAAAAAAAGGTCAGAGCGCCCTCCTGGAACCATGGCCTAATTCAGTGTGCATCTGAGAGCAATGTCAGCAAGTGTCATGGAGTGTTAATTGTTTGTTTATACTGTGGGGTTTATCACAGCTTAAATAACACTTCAGAGGTTGTCATTCCATAACCAATTACCCTTTAATTACAAATGTGTGGCCTTTGACAATAGCACTACTCCTCACTAAGTCAGGCATTCAATGGGTTAATATCCCAGTCATTCCCCCTTTTATGTCAGCCAGGTCTCCCTGATTGGACCAGATTAACAGCCCCAATCAGAGAATTCAGATTCTATGTTGTTCAACTGGCCAACCTCATTACAATCAATTACAACAGGGGGTAAAACAATTAGCTTGCTTTTGGCTAGAAATAATCAAGATTTGATTTTAGCTTAGATCAAACTCAGAGATTGAACGTTTTAGGGAAATTTTGAAGGAGACCTGACAGGGTGAGAAGCAAATATAATTTCTGTCCAGACAGAGTATCGAATAGTTTGGGGATAGCACTGTTACCCCAAATTAAAAGTTTGGGGCTGTATCGTTGCTCAGTGGTTATCACTGCTGTTTGCCAAAGCCAGGGACATGGGTTTAATTACATCCTCGAGCAACTGTCTGTGTAGAGTTTGCAATTTTTCCGGTGTCTGTGTGGGTTTCCTCCCATAGTCTAAAAAGATGTGCACATTAGATGGATTGGCCACGCTAAATTGACCACAGCGTCAGGCTGGGTGGATTAACAATGGGAAATGTGGGGTTACAGGGATAGAGTAGGGGGATGGATCTGGGTGGGATTCTCTTCAGTGGGTCAGTGTGGACTCAATGGGTTGAATGGCCTGCTTCCACACTGTAGGGAATCTATGATTCAGTTTATGAAACTTTCCGATCAGAAATGTTTGGTTAGAAATCTGTAGATTATTAAAAGACCGCAAAACCCCAATCTTTCAGTTTAGTGAATATTCATGTTGGAAGAATTCATAATTCCCAGGAAATAACTGGGAAGAAGTGGTTAAACCAAACCTAAACATTTGATATTGAATGCTAACCTCTGGATTTGAATCGCTATAATGTGATATTTTCACAGAATGCATGAAACTTTATTTTGCTGTGATTTATGATCTTTCAAATTGTGTTCTATACTAATGCAACATCATTTGCGTGTTTTATTTTATACTTTTGTGGAATAAACATCTGTTTTATTAAATAAATTCTGCAACCTTGCATGCCCATGTATAGTGAGTGACCACTATATTAAACAAAAAAAATCTATCAAACCAGATTTCATTCTGCAATGTGACTTGTCCAGTTGTAACATCAGCTGGGAGCATAACATAGATCATAGCTGACGGACTTGATTGAAGTTTTTGAAGAGGTGACTAAAGTATTGGATGGAGGTTGATTATGCATGTTATTTATATAGAGTTCCAGAAAATATTCTATCAAGACCTTCGTAAGTGAATATTATTGAAACTCATGGAACAGAAGGCAAATTACTGACCTAGTTTGGAAATTGATTAAGTGGCTAGAGATGGAAAGTAGGAGAAAAAGACAATTACTCAATTTGATAACATTTGAATAGTGGTGTCCTACAAGGATTTATTCTGGGGCCTTGATCTTTTTCCATATTTATTAATGACTTATATTCATGCAAGGAATGCTTTCTGTCCAAAGTTGCTAATAACTCATAGACAGTGGCATTGAAAGTAATGTAGATGCAAGCATAAAATTATAGGGAGAACTTGATCGATGAAGTGAATGGATAACATTGTGGCAAATGGATTTCCATGAAGCTAATTGTGAGGCTATCCAGTTTTGATCTAAAAAGGACAATGTAAGGTATGCTCTAAATGGCATGATATTAGAACCAGTAGAGGTCCAAATAGATGATGGGTTCCAGCTCCATAATTGTTAGAATGTTATGAATATGTACAGAAAAGAATCAAAAGGTGTATGTAATGTTGGCTTTTATATTGAGGGGGTGAAACAAAAAAACTGCAAATGCTGGAATCCAAGATAGACAAGTAGGAGGCTGGAGTGTTGGTGGGGGGAAGTCTTCTTCTTGAAGAAGGATTACACACAAAACATTGACTTTTCCACTTCCTAATGCCGCCCGGTTTGTATTGTTCTCCCAGTCTCCTGCTTGTCTATCTTTATGTTGAAAGGACTAGAATACAATAAGTTGGATATCAAGCTATATAAAGCTTTGGTTCAATCACAACTGGGGGTGCATTATGTATTTCTAACTATTCTCATTACCCCAGGTTGTCAAGTCATTGGTATTTCACCATCTTTAAACATGGCTGTCCTCCAATATGTTATACTGGGTGTGATCCTAATGACAGCACAGAGTGACTTTCAAACCTCAAAAACAGGAGCTGCTGACCAATCTCACTGGCTGGCAGTTCTGTGACCAATCTCACTGGCTGGCAGAACACAGTAGTGGCCACTGCTGGACCAAAAGGTTTCTTGAGAACAAACGAATGTGCATCTCAACTTAAGGTACATCTAGACATCTTGGTCAGTTGGACAAGGTTTGCATAAAGATTTGTAGCTCAGGTGCCAGTTGCTATGGTTGTGGGTATGTTCGCCAAGCTGGGAAATTTATTTGCAGACGTTTCGTCCCCTGTCTAGGTGACATCAGTGCTTTGGAGCATCAGTACTGCTGTTCTGAGTCTTCTGATCTGGAGATGCTGGTGTTGTATTGGGATGTACAAAGTTAAAAATCACACAACACTTGGTTATAGTCCAACAGGTTTAACTGGAAGTACTAGCTTTCGGAGCGCTGCTCCTTCATCAGATTGTGCTTTTATTTGGTTCCGTTCCTGCTGCTTCCAGTTGCCGGTTCTGGTTGTTTGTTGTAGTGGCTACTCTAGGTCTGTGTGTTTGTTCATGGAGTCTGTGGATGAGTACAATGTCTCTAGAAATTCTCTGACTGCCCTCTGTTTAATGTTTCCTTTGATCGTTGTGTTTTCCCAGTCGAATTTGTGGTTCTCGTTATCTGTGTGTATAGCTACTAGGGTCATGGCATTTAGTGGCTAGTTAGTGTTGGTGGATGCAGATTGCTAGTTCTCTGCCTGTTTGTTCTATATAGTGTTTTATGCAGTCTTTGCATGGAATCCTGTAAATTATGTTTGTCTTGCAGATGATGGATATAGGGTCTTTTGTCCTGGTGAGTTATTGTCTGAGCATGCCTGTCGGTTTATGAGCTGTCACGAATGCCAGTGGTCAAAGAAGTCTGGCTGTCAGTTTCCAGATGTTTCTTTATATAAGGTAGAATGATTAGTGTGTTGGGTTGTGACATGTCGTCGTTGCATTGTTTGTCTGTTTGGCATCTGCAGGTGAGGTTGCAGGGATATCTGTTCTTGGTGAAGACTCTGTAGAGGAGTTCTTTTTCTCTTCACAAGTCAGGGTGCTACAGTGTGTTGTATCTCGTTTGAACAGTATCCTAATGCAGCTTCTCTTGGTGTGTGTTTGGGTTGTTGCTGTTTTAGTTCAGGATCTGGTCCGTGTATCTGGCTTTTCTACACACTTGTGATGCATTCTTGTGTTCTTTCTACTATCAAATCCAGCAATGGGAGTTGAAGGCTGTTTTCCTTGTCTCTCATAAATCTGACACCTGTGAGCATGGTGTTGATAATAGCTGTGTGTTCTCGATTTCTGTTGTCTTAATAATCACAAAAGTGTCATCCATATATCTGATCCAGAGTTTGGGTCAGATTTATGGGAAGGTTGTTTGTTCCAGTCTTTGCATCACAGCTTCTGCTCTGAGTCTGGAGATGGGGGAGCCCATTGGTCTGTTCATATATTTGGTCAGTTGGAAGCTAGACGGTCCAGACTGGGGAGTTGGGAATAGTTGAGTTGTGGCTGTGGTGGTTTTGGTTCAGGTGGGGGTAACGAGATGGGAGGGTGTCAGATTTTAGAGGTTAAGGTGGGAGACAAAGAGGGACCTATCTAAGCTCTAATGTCTGCCCAAAAATAGGTAGAGTCTCCTGCCTTTAGCTATGCATTGAAACCTGCCAGGCTGGTGACCTACTTTCCACCTTGTTCTAAAAAATATATTGTAAAATTAGACCTAAAATAAGGTTGAAATGGTCACTTCAGTAATTTGATAGATGGAAAAGTGGGAAGGTTTTGGATGATTTCCCATCCCTGTAACGAGGGAAAGGTTGGGAGTGGGCAGGATGGCAGTGAGGTGGTAACTAATTTTATTTCACCAAATATGACGAGCAGTTTAAATTCACTCCCTGGGGTGCAGTGAGCAGTTTTAGGCACCAACCCTTAGGAAGAACATAGATGTTTTGGTGATAGTGAAAGGTAGGTTTACCAAAATGCTATATGAAGCCAAAACATTAAATATTGAAACAAGATTATGCAAAATACATTTATATTCCCTGAAATTAAAAAGGGGAGGTTATGCACTCTGGCGGGAAGAATAGAGGAGCTGAACATTACTTAAAAAGGAAGGACTGCAGAAAACTACAGAAAAGAATGTTTTGAGGGACCTTGCCTATGAATCACAAAAGCTAGCATCTACATTCAGCAGGTAGTAGGAAAGGCAAATGGAATGTTGGTCTTTACTTCAAAGGGAATGGAGTATAAGGGTCGGGAGGTTTTGCTACAACTTTAAAAGGCACACAGTTGGAATACTGTGAAGAGTTTTAGGCCTCTTATTTGAGGAAAGAAATTGGAGGCAGTCCAGAGAAGGTTCACTAAGCTGATATCAGGTATGGGAGGACTGCCTTGAGGAGAGGGTTGGGTCTATACTCATAGGAATATAGAAGAATGAGAGGTAACCTTATTGAAACATATAAGATACTTAAGGGACTTGACAGGGTTGATGTGGAATCTTGCTTCCCCTTGTACGAGAGTCTAGAACCAGAAGGCACAATCTCAGATTAAGAAGCTGCAGAAATAAGGATGATTTATAATCTGTGGAATTCTTTATTGCAGGTGTCTGATGAGGTTGGGTTATTTTGTATATACAAGGCTGAGATAGACAGATATTTAATCATTAAGGGAACCAAGAGCTACGGGGATAAGGCAACAAAGAGGAATTGAGGAATATCAAACATGATCTTATTGAATGGCAGAACTGACATAATGGGCTGAATGGCCTACTTCTGCTCCTATGTTTTATGGTCTTACTTGATCAGTCACCAAGGTAACAAGAGAAACAGAGTGGTTAGACCGAGCAAAATTATTTCTGTAAGAGTGAAACTCAGAAACACGCGAGGATGATCATATAGTGAGAATGTTTCTAGTCTAGCAACGTAAAAGCTCAGACAAATCCTTCAGCAAAATGAAATCAAATGCCACCATGACCAAAAAAAAGAATAAGTGAAAATCTAACCGGTTGCCCAGGATAAGATCAGCAAACAACTGCTAAGTACATAAGCAGGTGGGTGAATCAACAAACAATAATAATTCATATCTCTGATACCATTCTATAAAAGCCCCAATGGATGTTCCAGTGAGGAACCAATTAGGTTTGAGAGAAGTTAAACAGCATCCTTTATATTTGCAATGCCAAAGTCAAATTCAAAACAAAGCCAGTCATTCAATGAGAGTTGTATGGAGATGAAGAGGCGGTTAAAGTTCTGATAGATTTGATATCTTAACACAATTTCTAAAGAATCTATTTATTGATATGTTATGTTCTCATTGATTTGAAGGCTTTCTTTGGTATAGCAGTCCTTTGAGAAAGTGTATGATAGGTTTTGAGCAGCCATGGATGATGATAAACCACTTGAATATTTTACAATCTCTATTCATCCACTGCGTGACAGAAACTCATGCTCCTGCATATCACTGCTAACACAAAAGTAAATCTGCCATTACTGCAGGGGCTGTTCAAATTCCTTTATTTGATCTAATACAAGTGCATCTAAGAATATTGTGCCAATACAAATCCAAAGCATTGGTTCGCTTTCCACCAAAGAAGGTCTCATCTGAACTCCTGAAGCAACATTGTGATTGACAGCAAAATACTTATCAGACCGTGCAAAATGTAAAACATAAGTCTGTGATTTTCTGTCATGGATAAATCATTGAACAGCCAGTAACAATACAACTAACAGCAGTTAAAGTAGTATGCCCTATGATAACTAAAAATCATACCCTCTAGCTAAGTTTTATTGAGTAAATTTGAGCAAGAAGTAAACAGTACTTTGTAATCTGACAATTCACTGATATGTTTGTGTAATTATATTGTACACTTTATAACAAAGGCTAACTTGACTTTAAGATATTACGACTTGGCATAATTGTCTTTTAGCATCATGGTAGTATCCTTACTTCTGGGCCATGAGGCTTGAGCTTAAGATCCACCTGCTCCAGAGGTATGTATAATTAGATTGATTAAAATACCTATTTTAAAATGGTTACCAAAGGGGATATGGCTGTTTTGTGTTGGTTTCCTTCATCTAACCAAACAGCAGATAGAGTATTATGTTATCTCAACATCATTCACAAAGGGTGTCATTAAAGGTGTGAAAATTCAAAATGTCTAAGACAAGCTAGACATCGGAAGAAACCTCCAATGGAAATTTCAGGTTAATTGACATGACCTTATGAGACAAGGATTCATCAACATTTCACATAATAGCTATCTTAGGTTTGATCTGTGAAACTTAAATGTTAAAACCAGATCTCTCCAGGAAAGTGTGAAACAACACCCTCAGAGAAGAGAGTTCTCCGCTCAAAAGAAAAGTTTCAGAAATCAACCACAGTACTGCCAAAAGTCAACATTGAAGATTGCTTTGTCTAAGCACAGAACTAGTGAGGAACAAGAAGCCTTCTCTTTCTGCTCCACTTGAGTGTATCTGCACAAAAAAAAGTTCTTCAACTACAGTAATAATTGTAGCTGCTAGATCTGAGTCCCAGGGTCAAACTCTTTATTTCAGCAAGAAGGAACTAAAGTATTGGTTCTCAACAGTATACCACAGAGATTTTTTGGGATTCTCCTTTTTCTTTGTGTTATTAGCATTCAATGATAGTTGTAATTTTTTGATAATATCATTATCTCTTCATCCCTTTTTTAGCATTTTTGGCAATAGTTTGCAGCAACATAATGTTTAAACCATTTTTAAAAAAAACTTGACTGATGGCTTGCTTTAACTTGAATCATACAAAATAAGAAATATACCACGCTAATTCACAGTAGACTGATCATGCAGAGAACGTGCCTGGCATTCATGGCATTGAGGATTTTTTTAAGCATATTCCTAAAGATATTGGACTTTCGTGAATAAACTTTCTGCAATGTCATTACAGTTTGATTTATTTCAGCTTATTAACTTAAGTCAATTCATTAGCAAAGATTACGGTTCATGCTATTTTCTGAAGAAGGGTCATTTCAAACCTGAAACATCAACTCTGTTGTTTCTCTTTCTCCACAGATGTTGTCAGATTTGTAGAGTTTATCCTGCATTCTCTGCTGCATTTCAGATTTCTAGCATCCATAGTATTTTGCATTTATTCACATTTAATGTTGGAGGAGGTCCTTTTATTTAATGGGTAGTATCCCTACCTCAGGTCAGAGGCTCAGTGTTTGTGCCTCATGCCAGAAATTGTTGGCTATGGAATGTTTGTTCAGCCTGTAAATCCTTCCAATATACCAATGGTGGGTGGAAAAAGCAGGAGAGTCTCCAGGTCAGCCATCCTGCAGAAGGCAATGGCAATCCACTGCAATACTTCACCCATAAACACAGATTAATCCAATAGACGACTGTGGCCCAACCCTCAGAAACCAGAATGGGAGAAAAGACAGACCAATAAACCATACATCAGTTCACATTTTGATGAAACAGCCTATCATTTGTAATGTTATAGATCATTGACCTGTATCTAGTTTAAATAACTTATGCAAAGACATAAGGCTTAATTTTAGAAGGAAAGTCAGGACACCTAATTCAGGGAGAAACCAAGACCCAAGACTGGACTCGCTGAAGGGCAAAATTTTACTACAGACTGACAGTTAATAAATTAAGACCAATTAAGGATGGCAGACGAACAAAACTAGAAATTGAGGGAGAAACTCAACAGGTCAGGCAGCAGCTGTGGAGAGAAAAAACAGAGTTTATGTTTTGAATCCAGTGACCCTTCTTCAGAACTGATGACTCTTGATGATGCCGCCCAAGCAGAGGGCGAGCAGTTCTGAAGCCTGGTCACCCCTGAGGCAGGCAAAGGACCGGGGTCTACAGGAAGTGGGACCTAGTGGGACATAAATAATGATGGCATTGTAAAGAGGTCCCTAGGGGATCCTTTATTTATGGAAATTGGAGAGGGCAGCTTCTTTCCTCTAATCCCTTGATGTTAAAATTCTCTGACAGTGGGACAGTGTTGGCAAGCATCCCATGATTTTTCTGTTTACCCCCAGACCTGCTAGACCACTTCCCTGGAGATCTGTAAAATCCTGGCATCTCGTAATTCCAATGTATAAAATAGTAATTTTAAATGTAATTGTAATTGCTCTTGTAGGATAATAAGAAGTCTATTAAGGTGAATTTTAACACCTCCTACCTGGCAAAGAAGGTGTGCGGTAACCCAACCTTCTCCTCCACGTTCTTTGAAGATTAGACCTCTTTCAATGGCAAAGTTGTGTAAACAGCAATCTTAAAAGCGCTGCTATGTCCATGTCAGACCCAGATATTTTGGCTGCACCCAAAGCATTGCTACAAGATGTCAATAGTTTATTCGACTACCTCATTATATCTGCACTCACCATCCCTCCACTGACGTTTCTAAGCATATCAGCAATGGTGGTAAGAGCAAGCATTGGTTGCCTAGGAGCTATGCTTCAAATCTGTCTTCTCCTTAAAATGAACTAAATGCATAAGATTTAGGTTGCCTTCAAAGAATTGTCACTACTGTCCAGGAGGTGGCATTAGCCTGAATGGTCCTGCAATAATTGTCTGAGCATTGACATGTTGAAAGCCTTTGCACTTCATGCCCCATGTCAAATCTATAGGTCCAGAGGCCTTGTGTTCTAATCAATCATAACTGGATTTTCAGGAAACCTTTGATAAAGAATAATTGTCGAGCCTCTTCACTTAATGCTGCTTTTTCAACAGGAATCTAATCAAGAAACATACATCCTGGTGAACAAATGTCAGTCACCTAGTTCATTACTTTAAGTTGTGTGCTTTGGCAAATGTTGCACATGAAATGGAGACAGAGGAATTTAGTGTGGAGGTCACCATGTGACTGAGGTTGTGAAATGGTCAGTCTCTAGTACATACCTTATTATCTGAAATTATCTCCCTTGTTAACCAGAGATTGTGAAAGAAACTCCATTTAAGTTTCTGCAGATATAATTATATAAGATATAGGAGCAGAATAAGGCAATGCACCCTCGTGAGCCTGCTCCAGCATTCAATCATGGCTGATATATTTCTCAATTGAGAGTGGAATGCTGGAAAAGCACAAAAGCTCAGGCAGCATCCGAAGAGCAGGAGAATCAACATTTTGGGCAAGAGCCCTTCATATTTCTCAACCCCATTCTCCTCATAACTTTTGGTCCCTTTATTAATCAAAAACCTATTTATCTCTATCTTAAATATCCTCAATGACTTGCCTCCACAGCCTTCTGTGGCATTGAGTTTTACAGATTCACCAACGTTTGACTGGTGTACTTGAGTTTCTAAACAAGGTGGAAGGTTACTGGGCAACTCTGGCAGAGACAATGCCTTGTGGCATCAGATCTTTGTTAAGAAAAAAGACGGAAGTAATGATGATCACTAAGTCCATCACTGATTTCAGCAACAGTAGAGAGAAAAAACATTCTTGGTATTAAACAACAACAATACTGCCCTAGTTTTTTTGACGTATCAACAACAATAATAATAGACAGGATTTTCCAGAAATTATGACCTAGGCCACACACAGACTATGGTTTTCATAGTGAGGCAATGGGAACGCACAAGAAATCAGAATTAGAGGAGTGTAGATTACAGAGAGCTGTAAGATTGGAGGAAATTACAAAAAAAAAGGTAGCAGAGGAATTTGAAAGTAAGGATGAGAATTTTAAAATCAAGAAAGTGCAGAGTAAGAAGCTGCTTTCCGAGGGGAAATATAATCATGGGATTTTATCACCAGTGATGGAAAAGCAACAAAGATCGCTATTTTGAATCTTGATTTTAGAACAACAATAACAAGGTAATATGATTTTAAAATGATTTTAAAAGCTATAATTCAAGAATAATTCCTTTGACGCTTTGCATTGAGAAGCTGTTTATACTCAAAATGGAAATAAAATTTGATGAAAACTAACTTTCCCTATTCAGTAGGATGGAGATTCTTGTTTAAAATGAGGTCCTGATTTTAACTCCCTGAAAACCCATTCATCTAAACAGTTAAAATTCAACTCTAACTGTTAGGTTGTGTGCTATAAATTTGCCAAGTTGCAGAATGTTTACTGTACAAGGATCAATAATCAACATATATACACAGAGTCAATAGTCTATTAAGTAATTTTATGTGGAATTTTGCCATGTTTTTGACCTTGATGGATTCATTGCTCTTCATTCAGAGTCCATTACATGGAAATGAACAACGTACATTTTACTCTTGCCATGAACTTCCTCAGGCCAAAGCTTCTCCCAAACAGACATTTGTCAAAATAAAAAGCATGAACTTGTTGTGGTTCTGTCCGCTTCCGGTTGTCAGTTTCAGCTGTCCGCTGTAGTGGTTGGTATATTGGGTCCAGGTCGGTGTGTTTGTTGATGGAGTTTGTGGATGAATGCCATGCCTCTAGGAATTCCCTGGCTGGACTCTGTCTGGCTTGCCCTATGACAGTAGTGTTGTCCCAGTCGATGAGCAAAACTAATGTAGTGTACAAAATACCATGCAAGGACTGCACAAAACACTATACAGGACAAACAGGAAGACAGCTAACAATCCGCATACATGAACATCAACTAGCCACGAAACGACACGACCAGCTATCCTTAGTAGCCACACACGCAGACAACAAGCAACATGAATTCGACTGGGACAACACTACTATCATAGGGCAAGCCAGACAGAGAACAGCCAGGGAATTCCTAGAGGCATGGCATTCATCCACAAACTCCATCAACAAACACATCGACCTGGATCCAATATACCAACCACTACAGCGGACAGCTGAAACTGACAACCGGAAGCGGCAGGGACAGACCACTATAAACACCGGAGGAAACATCAAAGAAGCGCTTCGCAGGAGGCTCCCAAGCACTGATGATGTCGCCTAGCCAGGGGATGAAACGTCTGCAACAAAAACTTCCAGCTCGGCGAACAGAACCACAACAACGAGCACCCGAGCTACAAATCTTCGCACAAACTTTGAAGCATGAACTTGGTTATGTGATTCACATGGAATTTCTGTCAACCTTTGAACTATGTTGAAGCAGCCAATTAAGCAAACATCCAAGTACATTCCTGACCTGAGATCCTAGTGTCAAGGCCTGTGAACTGTTAATTGTCTAACTGACACATAATGGGTTGAGCTTTTTGGCATTGTAGATGGTGAATGATTTAAACGCCTCATTTTCTGCCTCAGAACACTTCAACCCCAGGGCATCAATGTGGACTTCAACAGTTTCCTCATTTCCCCTTCCCCCACCTCATCCCAGTTCCAAACTTCTAGCTCAGCACTGTCCCCATGACTTGTCCTACCTGCCTATCTTCTTTTCCACCTATCCACTCCACCCTCCCCCCCAACGACCTATCACTTTCATCCCTCCCCCACTCACCTATTGTACTCTATGCTACTTTCTCCCCACCCCCACCCTCCTCTCACTTATCTCTCCACACTTCAGGCTCTCTGCCTGTATTCCTGATGAAGGGCTTTTGCCCAAAACATCGATTTTACTGCTCCTCGGATGCTGCCTGAACTGCTGTGCTCTTCCAGCACCAGTAATCCAGAATCTGGTTTCCAGCATCTGCAGTCATTGTTTTTACCAAATGCTTTAACTGAGCATGCCTTCACCCCTCCAAAACAAAAACAAGATAATTGGAAATTATGGTTTTAACATCAAATAGATAATTTTCATTCTACAATCTGCTTTGCATTGTGTGCTGAGCTACCCCATATAATAAAGAAAATGCTCCACATAGTCTTGAAATGAAGGAAGTTTAAAAGGTATATTGGATTTTTTTTTCCCCCTGTATTAACGTTTTCACTACTCTATTGCAATGGTTACCTTTTTTTGTGCAATCGTTTCTGCATTTTTTTAACCTGCACTTTCCAGATCTAAATATCTTAAAATTACACTGAACATTTAGAATGTGGCTGATTCTCTGCATATTTCAGCTCAGTCAGATCTGAGAAGGAGAGCTAAATCTGTCTATATTAAGGATAAATTGCTCTTACCTAGTCAGGTCTACAGACGCAGACAAAGCAAACTAAAAACATTTGAGGGAATCTGTTTTCACAGAACCTGATCATCAACAAAGTAACAGAGTTGTGCCATATCCACAAGTGAGATCTACAGACCACATCAATCACAACATAGATGTTGAGGGAGTTTTATTCTCCTCCTTGGGGATTATAAAATCAAGGGACACAAATTCAGAATGAGTGGTCTTCTATTAAAGACAGAGATGAGGAGGGATTCATTCTTTCAGATTTCATTATTCTTGCTCAGAAATCTTTTCAACAGTGAGCATTGGAAGGTGGGTCATGGGATATTTCAAGGATGAGTTAGCCAGACTTGGGATCTATGAAGGAGTCAAGGGCTAAGGGAGGCAGACACGAAATTTGAGCCAAGGCCACATTCAGATTAGTAATGGAGAAAAATCTTGAGGACTGAATGGTCCACTTCTACTCCTATTTCTTCTGGTCTTATTAAGAACCACATTTATGAGAAAGGCCGTCAAGCTGCTCACAACACTAAACTTTTATGCCTCTGGCTAATTCCAGGCTGGCACTGAGGATACTCATTAATCATCTGTGCACTGACACATCACGCAATTCAAAAATGCTTTGTTTACTACAGATGCCTTGCCAAAAGGTTCCTGCGTTAAGCCAGCACAATGTGGGTGGGTATTTCATTTTTGACATGCAACTACATTCTGCAACGTGCAAGGTATAATTAATGTGGTTATCTGAGACCCTATACTGAATGGCTTGACCTATTACATAGATTATAAGAGAAAAATGTGTTGGCTAACTGTGACTGTAACCATCAAATAATCCAAAAGTATCCAAAAGTCAAATCCAGTGGGCAGTCATTGTACATTCTTCGTGAGTAAATTATCTTATTATTTGAAGGAGAAAGCAGTATAAGGATGCCTGTAAGGTGATGCAACAAAATATATTTAGCTCTGACTCATGGACCCTGTGAGATAGCCAGGAATGAGGACCCTGTGAGATAGCCAGGAATGGTAATAAAGTATAGCACATATGGTCACCAGGATAATCATGAAACACCCAGCTGGCAAGTTGAAGCAACTTTTAGACACATGGACACAACAGGGGTACACAGCGATCAAGATCTAAAATGATCTCACACAATAGTCTGTTGCATGTTTCATATATCAGATCTGGCATTTGCTTCAACTTCACTGTAGGATGTAGATCAAATAGAATTACAGTCTAAGTTAGGACAGCCAATCCATAAAGGACTTCCAGCTCCGAGTGGCTCCAAAAGTGCAAGGTTACGAGGGCATTTTCGCAAGCTTCACAGACTTTATCAAGATTACCACAACAAGTGAAACATCATGATATTTAGTAAGTGGCAGTGGTCAGTAGTCATGCTCTTAATGGAACATTATCCATTGCCTCTGGTTGACTGGTTGCATTATCTTCTCATTTAAACATATTTTCTGTCGTCTTCTTCTTGATGATAATGTGTGCTTAGTATCTCACACATTCTTATATGATAGACTGTTCTCAGCCGGGCTGAGGACTATATCAGCTAAAACCCTATTTCTCCAGCTGACTGGGGAGACATTATTTAACTTATTGAACCCCTAGTCAAGCTGTTTCAGCTACAAAGCTGGCATCTACCCAATGTGGAAAATTCCCCAGGCACACAAAAAAAAACAAATTCAACCGAGCTAATTACAACCCCATCAGTCTACTCTCAATCATCAGTAAAGTAATAGAGAGTGTCATCAACAGTGCTATCAAGCAGCACTTGCTCATCAATAACCTGCTGATTGGTGCGCAGTTTGAGATCCCCCAGGACCACTCAGCTCCTGATCTCATTACAGCCTTGGTTCAAACATGACAAAAAAGCTGAACTCCAGAGGAGAGGTGAGAGTGCCTGCTTTCAACATCAAGGCCGCACGTGATTAAGTAGGAGAACTTAAGTAGTCAAAGAGCCTAGCAAAACTGGAGTCAATGGGATTCATGGGGAAAACTTTCCACTGGTTGGAGTCATACCTGGCACTTAGGAAGATGATTGTATTTGTTATAGGGTTGCTCATCTCAGTTTCAAGAACTCTCTGCAGGAGTTCCTTAGGGTGGTGTCCTTGGCCCAACCATCTTCCAATGACCATTCCTTCATGATAATGTTAGAACTGAATAGCATAGGATAGAATAGCAATATATTGTCACATGTATTTTTACCAGAAAAAGTGAAAGATTTTATAATACACTTAATGATAAGGTACGAGGGAGTGTTGCTGAACAAAGAGACTTTGCAGTGCAGGTTCATAGTTCCTTGAAAGTAGAGTCACAGGTAGATAGGATAGTGAAAGCAGCTTTTGGTATGCTTTCCTTTATTGCTCAGTGCATTGAGTATAGGCGTTGGGTGGTCATGTTGCGCTGTACAGGACATTGTAAGGCCACTTTTGAAATATTGCATGCAATTTTGGTCTTGTTCCTATTGGAATGATATTGTGAAACTTGCAAGGGTTCAGAAAAGATTTACAAAGGTGTTACCAGGGTTTGAGCTTAAGGGAGAGGCTAAATAGGCGAGGGCTATTTTTCTTGGAGCATTGGAGGCTGTGGGGTTACTTTATAGAGGTTTATAAAATCATGAAGGGCATGGATAGGATAAACAGATAAAGTCTTTTCCCTGAGGTGGGAGAGTACAGAACAAAAGGGAATAGGTTTAGGGTGTGGGAACAAAGATATAAAAAGGACCTAAGGGGCAGGTTTTTCATGCAGAGGTTGGTGCGCGTATGGAATGAGCTGCCAGAGAAAGTAGTGGAGGCTGGTACATTAACAGCATTTAAAAGGCATCAAGATGGGTATAAGAATAGGAAGGGTTTCAAGGGTTATGGATCATGTGCTGGCAAATGGGACTAGATAAAGTTAGAATATCTGGTGGCATGGACAAGTTGGACTGAAGGGTCTGTTTCCATGTTGTCCATCTCTATGACCCTATGACTATGACAAAGTCGCCATACCATGGCACCTAAATCAATGACAGAAGTCAACAGTAAAAGGGAAAAAAACAGTAAAAGTTCATCACAGTTCAATGAATGACTCCTGGGTTTGGGGTGAAAGTGAGGACTGCAGATGCTGGAGATCAGAGCTGAAAATGTGTTGCTGGAAAAGCGCAGCAGGTCAGGCAGCATCCAGGGAACAGGAGAATCGACATTTCGGGCATAAGCCCTTCTTCAGGAATGAAGAAAGTTTGTCCAACAGGCTAAGATAAAAGGTAGGGAGGAGGGACTTGGGGGAGGGGCGTCGGAAATGTGATAGGTGGAAAGAGGTCAGACTGGGGTGGGGGCGGAGAGGTCAGGAAGAAGATTGCAGGTTAGGAAGGCGGTGCTGAATTCGATGGATTTGACTGAGACAAGGTGGGGGGAGGGGAAATGAGGAAACTGGTGAAATCCGAGTTCATCCCTTGTTGTTGGAGGGTTCCTAGGCGGAAGATGAGGCGCTTTTCCTCCAACCGTCGTGTTGTTGTGGTCTGGCGATGGAGGAGTCCAAAGACCTGCATATCCTTGGTGGACTGGGAGGGGGAGTTGAAGTGTTGAGCCACAGAGTGGTTGGGTCGGTTGGTCCGGGTGTCCCAGAGGTGTTCTCTGAAACGCTCCGCAAGTAGCCGGCCTGTCTCCCCAATATAGAGGAGGCCATATCGGGTGCAGAGGATGCAATAGATGATGTGTGTGGAGGTGCAGGTGAATCTGTGGCGGATATGGAAGTTTCCTTTGGGGCCTTGGAGGGAGGTGAGGGGGGAGGTGTGGGCGCAAGTCTTGCACCTCCTGCGGTTGCAGGGGAAGGTGCCGGGAGTGGAGGTTGGGTTGGTGGGGGGTGTGGATCTGACGAGGGAGTCACGGAGGGAGTGGTTTGGGGTACCCTGGAAACCAGGACTGCCCCACTGTGTCAAGACGAGACCTCCACTCTGGGACTAGACCTCCACGCTGGGCTGTTGCAAAACCCAGAAGCCGCCTCCCGAAGCAAGGATGAGACCTCCAAGCTGAGACTAGACCCTCATGCTGGACTGCTGGATCATCCAGACGCTGCTGAAGAAGACCACCATGATGTGACGAGACCTCCATGCTAGGACATGATCACCACCTCAGGCCAAGACACAATGTATTCACAATATATTGTTATGACACAGGGCAAACCCCCTGCTTAATTTAAAGCCAGCAACACAGAAAAGGTTTATCCCATGCAGTAATTTGTAAACATTCGAGTCACCAAGAACGATTTAAAATAAAAATTAACAACTTAATTTCTTAAAGTATGAGGGAAAAATTAACTAACAACTATTCACAAGTCCTTACTCTAACCTCTCTTTTATCTTCCCTTCTATAGTACTAGTCTGATAAAACTCCCAATTAAGATTTACAAAATAAAACTTCTTATCTCAAAACCAGGCAGTTTTCGGTTCTTCTATTTGGATCTTCCTCTGTCTTCTTTTCTTCTTCTTAGGGATTCTGAATCATAGGTTACTGATCGGTAAAGATAATTTCAAGAGAGCTATTTTTCAGACAGTCTGTTGGGGCTTGGCAGTTGTCCTCCCAACTGTTCAATTATCCCTGGTCTTTTTCACCCAAAGCATCAGATTGTCAATATACTCAATTCAAACTTGATTGGAATTTGGTATTTTTGGGGGTACAATTTAAACTGATTGGCCTAATTCAATTTTTTTTGTTGTTTCCAGGCAACCAGCTACTCTAGTAGTGGGAGCACACGTTATATTGTGTCTTATTGAGAACACTCGGTGCTGTCACTGCTAGCTTTTAACTCTCTTAAAAAGGTAGAGTTCACCCACATCTTCACAACAATATATTAATGATCTGGATGAGGGAACAAAAAGTAACATCTCAAGGTTTGCAGATGATACCAAGTTGGGTGGGAGGGTGAACTGTGATGAGGATGGAGAGATCCTCCAGCATGATCTGGACAGTTTGGGTGAGTGTATAAATCAATGGCAGATGCAGTATGATAAATGTGAGGTAATTCATTTGGAAGCAAAAACAAGTCGTCATATTACTACTTGAAAGGCTGTAAATTGGGAGAGGGGAGTATGCAGGACTGAAGGTAAGCATGCAGGTGCAACAGGTGATATGTTGGCCTTCACTGTGAGAGTTTTGAGTACAGTAGTGGGGATATGTTTTTGCAGTTATACAAGGCCTTGATGAGGCCACACCTAGAATATTGTGTGCAGTTTTGGTCTCCCTTTTCAAGGAAAAATATTCTTGTTCCAGAGGTAGTGCAGCAAAGGTTTATTAGGCTGCTTCTTGGGGGGGGGGGGGGGGGGGGGGGATAGACATACAAGGAGAGATTGACTAGGTTAGGATTGTTTTTGCTGAAGTTCAGGTGAATGAGGGGGATCTCGTAGAGACTTATAAAATTGTAACAGGGCCAGACAGGGTAGATGCAGAAGGATGTTCCCGATTGTGGGTCTGTCCAGAACCAGGTGTCACACTCTGAGGATTCAAGATAGACCATTTAGAATGGAGATGAGGAGATATTTCTTCACCTAAAGAGTGGTGAGCCTATGAAATTCATTACCACAGGAAGTAGTTGATACCAAAATATTGAATGTATTCAAGAGGCAGCTAGATATCACTTAGGGCAAATGGGATCAAAGGTTTTGGGGAGAAAGCAGAATTAGGCTATTGAGTTGGACAATCAGCTATGATTGTGATAAATGGCAGAGCAGGCTCGAAGGGTTGAATGGCCTCCCCCTGCTCCTATCTTCTTTGTTTCTATGTTTCCATGATTCTATGAGACCATCGCACCAGGAGACTTGGGGATGCTCACAGACTTTATAACATATAAGAATAGGTCAAAGGCTAGGAAACCTGCTCAGAGTAACTCAACTCCTGACTCTCCAAAGCCTGGCACAAGTCAGGAGTGATAGAATATTCCCTACTTACCTGGATGTCTGCTCCACTGACACTAAAAAAGCTTGACACCATCCTGCATGAAGCAGCCCACTTGATTGGATGCACATCCACAATATTCATTCCCTCCACCACTGACACTCAGCAGCAGCAGTGTATTGCAGAAATTTGCCAAAGCTCCTTGGACAGAGCACCTCAGACTCATGACCGCTACAATCTGGAATAATAAGGGCAGCAGATACATGGGAACAACACCACCTATAAACTACCCTCCAAGTCAGACACTATTTTAATTTGGAAATGTATCGCTGTTCTTTCAGTGTCACATCCCGGAACACCCTCCAAACTCTGGGTCTACCTATACCACACGCTCTGCCACATTTCAAAAAGGCAGCTCACTGACATCTTTTCAAAAGCATTTAGGGATGGGCATCCAAAGCAGCATTCACAACTCCTCGGTAAGTGAAGCAGTTCACATCCAAGTACACAATATGCAGACCTGGAAAGTATCCAGACTTAGGCTGACAAGTGAAAAGTAACATTCAGGCCACTATAGTGCCAGCTAATGGCCAGCTCATTAAAAACAGAATCTTGTTGGATGGGCAATAAATGCTGGTCCAACCAATAAGTGCCTTGGATTTGTTTCACAACTATTTGCTTGGACATGTTTGCATTCTTTACTGGTTAAAAGACTAACAACTTTCCTAAGGTTACCTGGGACTGAATGTTATAAGGCCTGAAGAATGTGGGTGATATGGTATGAAATCTGGGACAATGACGTGAGAAGTATAACGAGGATTTTCTTAATGTCAGGAGCAACAAGTCTCACTTTTTAAAAGAAATTCCAGATATCAATGCGAGATTCTTGTTAGGGAATGGTGAGAAGCCTATTAATAGGACTTTGCTTGTCATTACATTGAATTTCAGTACCGTTAGGAAGATGTGGGTGTACTTTAAGAGAATTAAAAGCAGCTGAACTACTGGACACAGCACCAGGTGTTCTCAATAAGGTAACAATGTAACACTTGGTTGAACAACTCAATTAGCTTCTTGCCTGGAAATAAAAACAAATTTGAATCCAACCGATCAGTTTAAATTATACCCTGAATAATACCAAACTCCAAACCAGTTTGAATTGAGTATATTAACAATCTTAAAAGTAAATGACATAATCCGATGCTCCGGGGTATAAGATCAGAAAAATTGAACAGTTGGGAGGAGAACTGCCAAGCCCCAGCATGTAAACATATGCCTGAAAAATGGCTCTCTTAAAAGTACTTTTTTGATCGGTAACCTGTGAAGCAGAAATCCCGAAGAAGAAAAGAAGACAGAGGAAGATCCAAATAAAAGAACCGAAAACTGCCTGGTTTTGGGATAAGAAGTGTTGTTTTGTAAATCTTAATTGGGAGTTTTATCGTATCAGTATTATAGAAGGGAAGGTAAAGGAGAGGCTAGAGTAAGGACTTGTGAATAGTTGTTAGTTTATTTCTTAAAGTATAACAGGGAAAAATTAAGTTGTTAATTTTTATTTTAAATCGTTCTTGGCAACTTGAATTTTTACATATTACTACACAGGATAAATCTATTCTGTGTTGTTGGTTTTAAATTAAGCAGGAGGGTTTACCAAGTATCGTAATAGTACATTAGTATGCAGATTTTATTCTATCATGTAACAGAATTGAAACTGGACATTGAGACTTCCCAATATGAAAATCAGAGCTGGTACCTGGAGACTGCTGTTCGCCACTTGCTCTTCTGGCCTGCTATCGTCCTCACCTGGATATCAGCATCCTACAGCATACACCTGAGCAGTGGCCACAAGCATTCCATATGTCAGCCTCACCACACCACCATGGCATATCTCCAATCCACTTATCATATGCTTCTGCATTGTGATGCATCACTTTGGATGCACCAGCAACTACTATTAGAATACTGCTGCCAGGACACTTTGCTCACAAAACAGGCACCCGTCTCATGGCCTAGACCAGGTTGCAAATCAGGGCTATTCACTTATTGCTTTAGTGCTCAGTCACTATTTGTATGCTCATACATCTCTGCCTTGGCTGTCCTCTTTCAGCTTTGCCTCCATGGTAGAGCTTAAAAGCTCACAGAACTGCTACATTTTGTTACCTTTCAGTGCAGACACACAGCTAGGCAGCTTATCATGGTTATCCACAATCATAATTCTTGGCAGTGAACATGTTGCCGTGCAGTACTGTGCTACATAAATGTCACAGTTGCAGAATGGGCCAGCAGGTTACATGGCAAACATACTTAATGTACTCCATACTCATGACGATGTGTCAAATACCTAGGAGATTAGTTCTCAGTCTATTCAAGGGACACACTTTCAATCAAGGGGATTCTGGCACAGCAAACCAAGGGCAGCTTCCAATATCAGTCCATCAATCCTGGGCAGAGTCATGCAACCAAATGAGGTGGTCACAGTCAGAAGGTCTAGGCCTCGATAGTATGGGGAGTGAGCTGCACTCAGTCCAGTAGGTCTTGTTCAGCTACTCCTGGGAGATAGGAAGCTGTACACATATCAATCAGGGGCCAGTTGACTCATTATTCTGGGCTGTCCTGCTAAGTTACTGAAAGGAGTGGTGTGCTGTCTATTAGCAAGAGGCATTCCAGTAAAAGTCAAGTACTACAAAACGAAGCTTGTGGAACCTAAATCATGGGTATTGGAGTCAGAATGCTAGGCTGGTCTGCAGAGGGCTTATAATACTGAAGGGGAGGGTGGAAGTCAATACGTAAGGAAGGGGTATTACAGTAGAGCATGGGCAGTAAAGTGATCATGCGGGAGAGGGTTTATCAATGTTAAGCAGCTTCCATGAGGAGACAATACAGTAGCAGATCTGGCATGGTTACCTGGAGTGGAAAAATGCAGGTGGTAGGTTGGGTGGGACGTGGAGAGGTGCAAAGACCATGGAGTTGAAAGGGAGGGATTACGGGAAAGGGATATTTATGTTTGGGAGTTCCCCTACAGCGTGTGGAGAGCCTGGATCGTATTGCGAAGGAGTAGTCCCATTGTTCTGTAAGAAAAAGTCTGGAATAGAAATGAAAATGGCCATGACTCCTACTGGATGGGCAGATCAAAACCCCATCCTGTGAGGGAGGGATCTTTGAGTTCGACCAAGCCTTCAAAGGGCAACAGCATTCCACACACACTCTACAATGAAGTAGAAAGAGCCCCATGAGCATTATCACCCTTGTGATCTTCAGCCATTAGATTCCTGTGTGCTGTGCAATGTCTTGCTCCAATCACTCAATCATATCATGCAAGATATTGAAGGAACATAAAATGTTTGCCATATAAAATACCATAAAAACCTTGAAAGATGTAGCATAGTTGCCAAGGCAGCAGTCACCTACCATTTAAACATTGCCTGCTCTTGGCCTTGGAGGTCTGGTAAGGCAATCCTGAGGATGTTTGTGTTCAGATGACCCAGACATCCTGTGTTCAGCATGCTGAGAAACTGGTGGGCCTTCCTCAGCTTGACCTCCCACAGAGATGAAGATGTCAAGTAGGGCAAAGGTGGAAGGTCTGGCCACCTCTGCAGTGTCCTGAGAGACTCCTTCCCCAGCTGGGTGCCTCCTGGCACCATCCTGTCTGTGTGCGGAAGGGGGATCTGGAATGAGCTCAGGGTCCCTCATACCCTTGTCATCTTGGAGTTGGTGCTGAGGGTTAAACAAAATATATTCAATCATACACAGTTTTGACGCAGCGATAGGCTTTATTTCGGAACTGGTGGGTAAGGATGTCTAGTCAGACTAGCAGCTGACCAGGTTTCTGAGAATGAGTTGAAAGACATTCTTGCTAATATTCATTTTCAATTAGGCTGCAAATTCAGTCCCAAATGTTTGACCATCTTGGTATACAAACAGTTCTATTCGAGTGTGTAGTGACCCAAAATATCATTATTAATAATGTCCTCTGCACCATCTCAGCCACTACGTCATCTCTTTTATAATCTACTGTTACCTTACACCTTGTCAGCTGCGAACACTTTGCATAACATTAATTTAAAATGTGAACAATTTCATTGAAAATAATGGTTATTTATGCCATTACTATTATCTATGATGGTGATGGCATAGAGATTAATGGTTGGTTGGCTCAATTAGCTTGAAGCCTGGGTTGCAAAAAAGAGTGGCACCAACAGGACAGATTCAATTCCTGTGCAGGCTGAGATTACCATGATGGAGCCATGTTCTCAACTTCACCTCTTACCTAAAGTGATCCTGTCTAATGAGAGAGCAGCCTTCTAGGAATATGACAACTTTACTACATACTAGTGTGGGCCATTACAATGTAAACTAGTGCTTATTCCAGGTTTTATCCCAGTGGAGAGAAATTGAGTTGACTAGCACTGGGAATGCCTACAACTTTGGTTTGGCATTGATCACTACCTGTTCCACATTCAATGTTTCAGTGGTTGGCTGCTCCTGTTTGTCTTTGGGTGCACTTTACTCACTTGGTGTGGAGAAAAAGAAAAATGGATAGGGATTGCAAGGACTGGATTTACATTATTATCTTCTTGCAATGTGATAATCAAGTAGTCAGCCTGTCTCAATAAACATACATCATGCTCCATTGCCTTGTTGGAACTTGTTTTGTGGATACATTTTTATAGATTGACTGTGACATGTATTGATTTTTTAGGAGCAGCTGCAAAAGTTGCCTTGCAGTCATGTGGGCAGGTGCCTGAATCCCCAAAAACGTTTTAAGGTATACCTGAATGTTTGGCTATGCACTAATATTGTATCCTTATTTTGCACAGATTTAATGATAAAGTCTTGGCAAATTATTTGGTCATGGCACATGTTGTGGGGAAGCTGATGCTCACAGGTAAGACCATCTGAAATAGGAATGGAAGTAAGACCATTCGACCGATCGAGTCCACTCTGCCATTCAATTGTGGCTGATGGGCATTTCAACGCCACTTACCCACACTCTCTCCTTATCCCTTAAGTCCTTGCGAGATTAAGAATTTATCAATCTCTGCCTTGAAGATATTTAACGTCCCGGCCTCCACTTTGCTCCGTGGCAGTAAATTCCACAGGCCCACCACTCTGGCTGAAGAAATGTCTCCTCATTTCTGTTCCCATCCCAAATATCATCTTCCCCTCTGTACTAGATTAAGGGAATGCCAGAACATTTCATCTTGAAGGATAAGCCACATTCTTTTCCTCTCGCCCCTTTCTCTATTTTTTCTTTTCTTTATCTGCCTAACATTGCGGGGAGGCTTGAGCTGTGGCAGTAGTGAATCCTGATTTGTAGACCCAATGCATGGACTTCTGGAATGGCAGCAGGGGACAGCGGCTGTGATGGTAGAGCAGGGACTGTTGGCTGTAGTAGGCCCAGAATGTGGACTCTTACGGCAGTGGCGGGTTGTCGACTGCTGTGCTGTTAGTGCCTGGAGCAGGATGTCCTGGCTGCAGTAGGCCCGAAGCAGGGAAATTGCTGAAGTCCTGGAGCCGTGTTTGGGACCCCAGCCGATGAAGATGACTCTATTCAAGTACTTTCTTTTTGTTCTTTTGTACCTCAAAGTGGCGCTAGATTGTGGCGGCAGAAAGCTTTTCACTATATTTCCCTAGATATGTGTGACAATAAACCATTCATTCATCCTCTAAGGTGGTTCTACTTTTATTTCTGTTTAATTTCTGTCACTTTACCCATCATATTGGTGAGAACGCTCCGATGTGCGGGGTACCACAAACTGAACAATCATTTCACCCACTTCCTGATTTGTGAAAGAGCAGTATTGCATTGTACACATAAGAATCTCCTCTCTTAATTGGTAGCAGAGGGCTCTCTAGGGAGGTGTGTCCTGCCTCTTCTTGCAAATGAGCAAGCTCCCTCCAGGATCTGAAATCTGACCATGAGTAAGGAATGAGGCCAAGCTTTGACAATGATATTAGTTTGGCAATGGAAATATATGATGCAAATCTTATAGTTCTTCAGTCCTATGCATCAGAAAAATGAGCCAAACATCCACCCATCAGTGGCACAGATTTTATGATAAATTTAAGTCTTGGCAAATTATTTAATCAGCAAAGAATGCAAGATCTCAGCAACCTAGAAAGGTTGGAGTATTTTATGTGACATGTGCAAACGCCTTAATTTTAGCAGATATGAGAAGACAATGTTATGGCAGGTCAGTCCTTTACTTAGAAAGATTCTGCATTTTGCAAGTGCAGCCCTCGGGCTATCTATCTCCTCGTGGGCTTCCAATATAGCTCAGGAATTTTTCAATGCATCTTCTCAGACATTAATGTGCCTCGAGCATACATTTCCCTTTCTCTTTGATGGATATATTTAAATTGTTGTTTCTTCCAGAATGATTGTTGTGTGTGCAATGGAGCAGAGGACTTTACAAACTGGGGACTGTGAATTTAAACCTTAGAAAAAAATGAATGAAGACTTAATATTTGTACTGTCAAAAAAAGTGATTTTCACAAGCAGAAAATGGTTTATCAAGATAATTTACTTGGCATTTAGTGTTTTGCAATTGGTCAAAATTTCTGTGCATACACCAAGCAAAAAGCAAAAAAAACATTTCTACTCCATTTATATATATTCAAAACTATCATAAGTTCAAGATAAATATGAAGATTTTTATTAGGTACCAATTTTTTAAATTCTCTGTGTATATTCCTGTCATGATTGACCCATTCCATTTTGAGACCCATTGCTCATTACCTTTCAGCTGCAGAGCTGCCACCAAAAAGGTATTTCATGGCAGGTTTTCGGTCTAACATGTAGTGGGGGTGGTGGGTGATGGTACTGGGCAAAATTAGGATGCATTTGGAGGTATCCAACATGGCAATATTCATCTGGCACCTTACACTCTTGAGAATAAGTTGTTATTGTCCTAGTTTATGAAAACCGCAAACTGGAATGCAAAGTTTTCAGTTACCTATCAAGATGAAGGAGCAACAGAACAGTTACAAAATTTGCTTGACAGGCAATGAAAGAAACTTTTTTCACCACTGATTTGAATAAGCAGCAGCTCTTATTATTGATGTTGGGCTAATATTATTTGCCAGGGCCCATGTATTGTTTTCACTTGTGATGTTTCATGTTTCACTCCGAAATAATTTTATGGAGGACTTCACCAAGTCACCCTTTATTTCCATGACACTGGTCCAGCTCCCTCAGTGCCAGCTCTCAGTGTGAGCAGGATATCTGTCACAGAGAAAGTGAGGACCGCAGATGCTGGAGATCAGAGTCGAGAGTGTGGTGCTGGAAAAGCACAGAAGGTCAGGCAGCATCCAAGGAGCAGGAGAATCGATTTTCAGGCAAAAGCCCTTTGTCAGGAATGAGGCTTCTGAGCCAACGGGGTGGAGACAGTATATACCAGGGTAAGGGCAGCAAAGCCAAACCCCAAACCCCACCGTTCAACCAGTTTTTAGGGAGATAAGGACAAACCTCAAATCCCACTTCCATTCATCACAAAGATACCAGTAACAAATACAGGCAAGACATTGCAATCAAATGAGAAACAGTGCATGGAACACAGACTCATTACAGCTTTAAACAAAAGTACATGACACCTTTCACACCATCTTTGGCTAGCCTTCCTGGAGGACAGTCATCAGCCTTCCTGTCTCCGGCTGCACTGTGTCCCCAGGCCTGTTTTCCTCCAGGCTGGTCATTGACCACCCAGCTCCAAGTCACCCCGCGTACTGATTGGACTACCCTGGACTGCTTTCCTACGAGCTGGTTGTCGGCCTTCTGGTCTCTGGCCACCCTGCAGACTGACTGACCCTCCCCAGATCTGCTTTCCTCCGGGTCAGACGTCAGCCACTGGCTCCCAGTCAGCCTGCATACTAACCAAACTACCCCCGACCTGCTTTCCTACAGTTGGGTTGTTGACCTTCGAGCACCTGGCTGCCCCATGTACTGACTGATTCTTTCCTCTGGCGAATATTCCTATGGACCGGTCATTGGCTGTCCAGCTCCCAGTGTCACTGCATACTGACTGGTTCTCCCCCGGTCAGGCTTCCTATGGGCTGCCATCGGCCACTGGCTCAGCCTCCCTGCGTACTGACTGGCCTGCCCTATACCGGCTCTCCTGCGAGGATGCTATCAGTTGCCTGGCCCCGCCCACTCCACATACAGACATGCTCCTCCCGGACCACTTTCCCCCAGGTGGGGTCATCGAACCTCTGGCCCTCAGCCAACTTGCGTACTGCTTGCCCCTCCCCAACTAAATTTCCTATGGGCACGCCTTCGGCAGCCTAGCCCCCACAGCCACCTGTGTACTAACAGAGAACCACCCCCCCGCCCGCTTTCCCCCAGGCCAACAATTGACCCTCCAGCTCCCAGCCACCCCATGTACTGCCTAGTCCACTCTGGCCTGCACTCAAATGCAATTAATTACAAAACCCACAGACGTTAACAGAATTCACAAAATCCTCATAATGCAGTTTCCAGTACCAAGGCAGAGTCCACTCCAATAGGCAGTGAATGCACACCCCACTGCACACACACACATGTATTCAATCTCCATAGAAGCCTGGCCCATCCATAGAGAACCAGGCCCACTTACAGGAACACTGTACATTGTGAAGCTGCAGTTAACTCACAGGGGTTTGGTCCACTCCCGAAGACTGAGTCCACAGCACACACAGGTGTTCAGTCTCCACAGAGGCCTGGTCCATCCAAACAACCAGGCCCACTCACAGGAACACAGTACATTTAACTCACAGGGGTTTGGTCCACTCCAGGATGCAGCAATTGCTCACCTCCCAGCACACACACACACACATTCAGTCTTTACAGAGGCCTAGTCCACAGACAAGGGCCAGGCCTACCCATATGAATTGCTCATTTGGAAAGAGATATTTTCTCACAAGGGTTCAGTCCAAACACCAAAAAAGTGAAAACACATTTTAAAGAAAACAAAATGCAGGGGCTAAGCTCTGCCACAAAATCAACATTATTCTTTTCACAAAGTAAAAGATAAAAGAGTAACGCACAAGCTGAAACCAGCCAGTGAAACAACAATTCCCTAATGAGAACTGAGTTACACCTGAAATATATTGACTATTTAAATCAGCCAGTTTAAAAATCAGTCCTCAATAAGAAAGGAATACCAGTTAACAAACTGGCTGTATAATTCAGCCAGTTCAGGAAGCAGGTTTCGTCCAAATTCTGACAGAAACCAACAGGAGCAGTACACACTGGATGTGTACAGCAAGAACACAGTCAGTCCCGTCCCTGACACAAATGGAGAGGCCTCGACATTGATCCAGTTCCCTCAGGGCCAGCTCTCAATTTGAACAGGATATCTGACACGGAGAAAGCAAGGACTGCAGATGCTGGAGATCAGAGACGAGAGTGTGGTGCTGGAAAAGCACAACAGGTCAGGCAACATCTGAGGAGCAGGAGGATCGACATTTCAGGCAAAAGCCCTTCAAAAGGGCTTTTGACCAAAACGTCAATTCTCCTGGTCCTTGGATGCTGCCTGACCTGCTGTGCTTTTCCAGCACCATGCTCTCAACTCGAGATTATCTGACAGTCTTGTTCTTACCTGTCAGGCAGGGCTCCCTGATTGGACCAGATTAACAAGGAACTCATTTCTATGAGGTCCACATGGCTGACCTCCCTACAATCTCTGCCTCCTCAATACCTATAAAAGCAGGATGATATGTGGAACTGACATTACCATGATGGCTAGGACAGGAACTTAGCAAGCTGCAACCTGCAAGTGCATTCTCTCTATTAATCGTCTAGAATTTGTGCTGTCCAGTTTCCCAGTGGGGTATAAATGGGAAGAGATCCAAATGTATGAAAAAAAAGTCACTCACCAGACAGAGACAAGAATCTGGTCTTGCCATTTATAACTTGAGGGGTAAATTGGGAGAATGTGTCTTGTCACAAATCTGATATTTTCATTCTCACCCTACTTTGTCACTGGTTATGATGCAAAAAAAGAAAGGGGTTTTCACAAGGTGGCAGAGAGCATAGGTGAGGTACTAAATTAATTCTTTACATCTGTCTATACCAGGAAAGACGTTGCAATTGCACTTGTCCATTGACTTGAAGGTTTCCATCAGCCAACTAGAAACTTGAAAGGGTTCAGAGAGACCTCAAGGTCAACTTTTCACTCAGAGAGTGGTACGTTTATGGAATGAGCTGCCAGAGGAAGTGGTGGAGGCTGGTACAATTGCAATATTTAAGAAGCATTTGTATGGGTATATGAATAGGAAGGGTTTGGAGGGATATGGGCCAGGTGCTGGCAGGTGGGACTAGATTGGGTTGGGATATCTGGTCAGCATGGACAGGTTGGATCGAAGGGTCTGTTTCCGTGCTTGTACATCTCTATGACTCTATGACTCTAGTCAAGAATAACAAAACAATGTCCAGAGATAAACATGTGAATGTTGGAAATACCATTTATGGAATATCTGGTAGCTGCACAAGCAGAGCAAAAACCGCAGATTCCCCTTTAAAAACTGGATTTAAAAGTTGATCATGAACACCTTTGGAAACTTATTATGAAGTTAGGTGTCTTGCTTGCCAGCTGGAGAGCTGGTGAGAGACCTACACTGCCTCTTTCAGGGAAGGCCCACTGAATGCCACCCGAATTGGGCAGTGGCAAGGCTGCTTGTGATGGACAGGCAGAAAGAGCTGCTTATCAATCTATCAAAGATCAGCAACTCTAGTGCTCAGCAGAGCCGATGTGGAGGCTGAGGAGGCTGAGTGGCTGCTGCTGGAAGGACCCAGAGAACCAGGAGCATGGAGAAGTTAATGTGAGTAACAAATGTTGGGGGAATCACATTGTTTATGTACCCCAGAAGAATGAATCAGGAAATAAAAGCAATCATAGCGGAAATGAATGTACGGATCATACAGCAGCTCCATTTTGACGTATATGAAAACATGTCAAGCTAGAATGTCCCATTTGTCAATTTTACTGGAGTTCAGGTATGGCAGCAACCAGCTAACCCCTCTAAATGCTCAGACTCACCACTAAAGAGAGCTAAAGATTCCACCAGGACAGTTTGAAATTTCAGTGAGTCCATTGAATTCATTGTCATACATACAGTTGAATCTTTGGAATTTCCTTCTCAAAAGGGAGTACATGCACTATCTTACAATATATTTAAGACTTAGATTGTTGATTACCAGGGAATGTAGAGTTGAGGTGCTTGAAATAAAGAGATAGAATTGAAGATCACATTGATGAAGGGTGATAAAAGGCAGGAAGAAAAAGTTAAACATTTTGGATTTTATTTCAAAATCTCCATTGTTACAATTAAATTTAAAGGAGCATGTTTACTTCCAATGGATACTGTAAATATTTAAATGTCAGGTAAATATCCAAATCTCATTATGCCCAATGTGGCTCAATATTTTGTTTCCTGTTTTAAGAGAATAATTACTTATTTTATATCAACTTCAACGTATTTTTTCTTATTCCCCAATAATGTTTTCCAACAGATCTAGAAATATGCTTTACTTATTCATTTACGATTACAACTTTGTGATTAACTACAAGGAGATGCTGTCCATCTATATGATTCTCTCTCTCTCTCTATATATATATATATATGTGTGTGTGTGGAGAGTGGATTTCATTAAAAACAGATTTTGACATTTTTATTCTGAATCTTTAAACATTTCTCTCAAAGCTTCCTTACTATCGAAGTGCATATCATCATACTTTCTACCATTGAGTTAATATCATTCTTGATGTTTGATGAACACATGAAAAACAAAACATGAGTCACACATAGTCTTCAATACAATTTAAACATCAACTTCTGTGATCTTTGTTTTGCAGAAAATCCCTCAACCAGCTCTCACTTTGATGACCAGGTTTGGTCGATAGATTAAAAGACAATCACAAGTCAACATATGGGCTTTTATCTTTCACAGAATCGTATTTTAAAAGCAACCTTCACTTGTGTTGAAAACCCAAGATTATTGAAATAATTTTACACCTTAGGCAAACCAAACTTTTTTTTTATCTCCAGAAGAAAGATATATAGAAAGCACATTTTATGCAAATTGATAGTGTGCAAACTATAAATGCCACAGAACAAAATGCATTCAAGTGTTTTCTGAAATCTGCTTCTGATTTTTCCATTTTCTGCATTATTGTTAGTGTTGGCAAACTAATCAGTCTTTAGTTCCAACAGAGCAAACTGAGATTGCAAGACATGTATGAGATCTAATGCTTTTAGTTTGAATATAACAAGAAACAGATGTGTTAAATTGTAAAGTATGAACAAGTTTCAGTAGAGAAAAATCACCTTGCTAATGGAAAAATTCAATGGCAAAAAAATTTTAATGGCCTGAAATGTACAACTCAACTAAAGGCAATGACATGCTATTCTTAGTAGAATTTTAATCCTTAGGGCCAGTTAATGTTCTGGGGACTGAGGTTTGAATCTTGCCAAGACTAACGATGGAGTTTGAATTCAATAAAAGCGTGGAATTAAGTTTAGTGATGACCATGTAACCAGTGTTGACTGTCAGGAAAAGCCAATCTTATTCAATAATATCCTTTAGGATGGAAAACAGCCGCACCTACGTGGTCTGATCTACATGTGGCTCCAGATCCACAATAATATGGTTGACTCTTAACTATCCTCTAGTCAATTAGGAATGAGTTATAAATGCTGGCCAGCGATACTCGCGTCTTGTGAATGAATAAAATAAATTTCTCAAATAGACATAAAGCAGGATTTTCCTGTTTGAAGTTTAAGAAGGGAAGAGAACAAGGTTTATGGTGCCATTCCAATCATGGCCTGGATGAGCAATCATATGGTATTATTTATACAAGGGAGATAATTCATGTGCTACTTTGCAAATTGCAGGAACAGCAAGACTGAAGTGTTCCCCACTGCCAGGATCTTTTGTCTTCCAAGTGTTTGGTGCCATATTTAAAGGTTAGCTGGATCCCAGTTCAGAGGCTGCCAGCCAGGAACTACCCTTCACACTATGGTCCCACAACCAAATGAAGAGACCCAGGAAAGGTGGGGAATGGGTCTTCACTCCCATTGAGGAGAAGATAGCACAGTCAGCTGAGAAAGACCAGAACAGTTCAAATGGTGATAGGGAGACAATAATGGACAACCAACAATGAGATGAGCTTCTCTTCAACTACCACCAGCATGAATACATTCTGATTCTGCACAGAGATTTACCCATCTTGTCCACCTCATTCCTTCTCTTTGCTATTACAGGCAGAAACAGCAGCCAGGGAGTCTTCAGAATGAAAAGGTTGAATCATCAACCACTAAGCGACAGTTTCATTTCTGAGGTGAGGGCCTATGAACTCTCAGAGCATGCATTGGCAAAGTGTTCACCTGTTCCCTCTACTAGCACAAAGGCAATCACTTTGGTAGGTACTCTATCTAGACTTTGCTAGAGGGCACAAGCTGGTGAGTACATCACTGGCACATCTCTACAAGTAGTGGAAGAAGAAATGACTAAGGCCTCTGACACTCATGGGACTACCAGAGAATAGTTCCTGCTCACTCTCAGGTAGAAGATATGCCACTGTTTTTGGCCATAAATGATTTGGTCAACCTGGAGAAACATGCACGGAAACTTTAGGTAGGTTGGCCTGAAGCACTTGGTAGACGGGAACAAAAGATGGATGAATCCATCAATGTTCCCAACACTTGATGGCTTTGGCATATGAGTGCTCAAATATCTCAATGAAAGAGGTGGTGACTGATTTGGGACTCAGGTGCAGTAGATTGCCAAATATCTGCTGATATGCACTGAGACCTGCCTCCACCACATTAGTGTATGTACACAGCATCAGTGGCAAGACAACAGGGGCACAAGGGATTTGACCTAACTGCAGATGCTCCCTCCAGATGCCGGCAGAAATGCCCAACACCTCATTTCCCACTGCAAAGCATTCAACAGTTTAAGCCAAGGACGGTGAGCCAGTGTCTCAATAGGAAACTCTCAACAGGTTTGGATCCTTCAGATGCAAAAACACAGAGGTACATCTGCACAAATCGCTCAGGTCGATGGCGCCAACCACAAAGCAGACTCCCTCCACCCTAGCTTTTGAAGTCTGACATGCACCAAATGTCACAGGAAGAAGAGAAAGAAGAAAACATTCTGTGGACACATAAATGACATGGATGCTACTTCTTTGCAAATAACCCATTAATTTTTGATATATTTTCATTTGCACTGTTACAGTGTCTGCTACAGTCATTTATTTTTCTCTATTGGACGTGGTTGATCAGGCCCATGTGAGAGATATTTGACATTGCAATCACTAACATAACTCATCCTTCACAAGCAACCAAATTTTTGAGGACAGATAGACTCATCCATCAGGAATCTTTGAACCATGTTAAAATGGAGGACATTGAAGCTAAAGGCAATCTTCAGGTATGTGCCAGTGTCCAGCTTGCACACATCTTCAACACTTAGACACAAAGTGAGGGTGAGAATGCAAAATTTATTATGATTCCTTTGTGGGGAAATGTTATTACTATGTGTGAGATTTTTCAGGCAGGACAATAACATTTAAAACTGGAAGATGCTTGATGGGAACTCACACATTCACTATCCTTCATAGTACAGCGTTACAGAGAGGGACACTACACAAAATGCTACCTCTCTCAGGTTAAACAATGTCATGGAGATTGTTCAAGCACGCCAGACAATGTTGCAACATTTGCGAGCTTGAAAGCAGAGAAGAGGTACAGATGAAGGCAGGTTCAAAAAGAGATTAGAATTCATGCCTGCCGAAGCATTCTCAAGTGGGACTGGACAACACATGACTCAGTTGTCATATCATTATGGATGCTTTCAGAGCAACACAACTTCAGCACCATGTGATGTAAGTGCATTATCTCACTGATGTTTTTCTCCTGACGGTGCTATAGGGCAAGTTATATGTAAATATATTGATTCAAATGAAGAAACCAGTCCAAAGATGTGCAGGTTAGGTGAATTGGCCATGCTAAATTGCCCATAGTGTTAGGTGAAAGGGTAAATGTAGGGGAATGAGTCTGGGTGGGTTGCTCTTCGGAGGATCGGTGTGGACTTGTTGGGCCGAAGAGCCTGGTTCCACACTATAAGTAATCTAAATTAACTAAATTACATATTAGCATAGGTGATGTTATGTTTAATCTGCAAGACAAAACATGTAGAACACTTTGCAGGTGTTTGTCTGCAAGATGAGCAACTTAGAAATGCAAACAAGTTCTGACTCAGCTCAGTCAACCTGGAAGCCACGAGAATAATGCTGTTCCTGACCTCTCAACCTCTCTGAAACATTGTTCTGTCCTTGTCACATAGACAGCCCTCCAAATTCTTGACCTAGTCTTCATCCTCAGATGCTTGTTCACATTTTTTTCATTTTATCCACATTAGGACTTTCCCAGTTTGCTGGTTCAAATCGTGAAGCATAGCACAATGATGAAAGACCGTCTACCTGGTAAAAATATAAAACCATACTTAAGCAGGCAAGGCATTGAAACATCATCTTTGGACAGGGCATTGGCTTTTCTATTATGCCTCTCTTTAATTCTTAGAGCCTTAGTTCTATGTTAGTGTGTGCATTTCCAGCATGTATCATGAGCCATGTATGTTTGGGCAACATATTTTTTGTGCCTGACCAACTAAACCTGTATGTGCCAAAGATCTTGGAAAGGTAATAAGTGTTCCAGTATGCATGGGTTTTGGTATTACCCAAAAGATCTGATGCTGATCTCTAAAATGTGTCGTCAGTGATCACAAATGAGTTGCACATTAAGGGATTGGAATCCTTTTCTGTTCTGAGATAAGGTGCTGTCAAGACAACATGAGCCCAACTGACAGCATCCTGTGCCTTGGGAAAGCCAGTGATGGTGAGGAATTCTAATTCTGCTTGATCCTCTTCATCAAGATAGAAGGTGAGCTGTGGCAAAATGCCACCAGTAACATCCTGGGTGCACCTTGAATTGGAGGGTTGGGAGATGTCACAGAGTCACTTCCTGATATGAATCATCAGCCATTAAAATTAAGGGCAGCTCTGACCTTGTCAGTCCTTGAGATGGGGTTGTGAGTGCAAGTCTCTGTCCACTAACTGGAATAGCTCAAAGATGATAGAGTGGGTATCAGAGTCAAAATGTGTGGTGCTGGAAAAGCATAGCAGGTCAGGCAGCATCCGAGGAGCAGGAGAGTTGACATTTCGGGCATGAGCCCTTCATCAGGAATGTGGGGACAGGGGAGGAGAACTTCTTCAAGGTGAGCATCCTTGCCCACATTCCTGATGAAAGGCTTATGCCTGAAATGTCGACTCTCCTGCTCCTTGGATACTTCCTGACCTGCTGTGCTTTTCCAGTGCCACACTTTTTCACTCTGACCTCCAGCATCTGAGTCCTCATTTTCTCCTAGAGTGGGATATCCTCAATCTTCTGCAACATTGCTGTTCCAACGTTTGGCTCAATGAAGTGTGTAGGATGGCATTCCAGGAGCAGGTATACCTAAAACTTAGGTGCAAATCTGCTGAAGCTGCAACAGAGGATGCTAACAACATGCTAAAAGTAGGGCTAAGCAAACCTTCAACCAATGGAACAGATCTAAAGTCCTGTCACAATCCATCATGAATGGTAGTGAACAATTAAACAAGTCACAGAAGATGGCGGCTCCATGAATATCTCCATCATCAGTGATAGGGGAACCAGCACATTGGTGTAAAAGACAAGGCAAGGTTTTTGCAACAATTTTCAGTCCAACGTGCTAAGTGGATAATTTATTTCAGCTTCCTCCTGAGATCGCTAATAACAAAGATGACAGTCTTTGAACAATTTGATTCACTCCATCCAATGTCAAGAAATCTGTGAAGACGTTAGATATAGGAAAAGCCTGACAAGCCTGACTTCATAGTATTGAAGATGTGTGCTCCACAAACTGCCAATCCTTTAGTTGAGTTGTTCCAACAGCCACAACACTGGTACCTACTTGACAATGTGGAAAATTGTCTAGGTATGTCCTGTCCACAAAAGCAAGACAAATACAACCCAGCAAATTACTGTCTGAGCAGTTGACTCTCAAATCATCAGCAAAGTGATGAAAACTGAACTAGTGCAGCCATATAAATAGTAACTACAAGAGCATGTCAGCGGCTGTGAATCTTGCAGCAAGTAACTCACCTCCTGACTCCCAAAGCCTATCCACCATTTATAAGGCACAAGTCAGAGCATGATGCAACACTCCCCACTTGTCTGGATGAGTGCCCCTCCAACAACAGTTCTCCCCGTGTCTGCGTGGGTTTCCTCCGGGTGCTCCGGTTTCCTCCCACAGTCCAAAAGATGTGCAGGGTCAGGTGAATTGGCCATACTAAATTGCCCGTAGTGTTAGGTAAGGGGTAAATGTAGGGGCATGGGTGGGTTTCGCTTCGGCGGGTCGGTGTGGACTTGTTGGGCCGAAGGGCCTGTTTCCACACTGTAATCTAATCTAATCTAATCTAATCTAATCTAATCTAATCTAAACACTCAAGAGGTTCAACACAATCCATTTCTTTTTGCTGAAACCCCTTCTCAATGAGTCATGAGTCTTTGGAACTCTCTTCCTCAAAAGTGGTGGAAACAGAGTTTCCGAACTTTTTTTAAAGCAGAGACAGAGATTCATAATAAGCAACGGGTGAAAGGTTATTGGAAATAGTCAGAAGTATGAAGTTATCAGATTAGCCATAAATTTATTGAATGCCAAAGTCCACTCAAGGGGCTGAATGGCCTCCTTCTGATTTTATTTTGCATGTTTATATGTTTACCAACACAATGGCTTGTGCTAAAGAAAGGTTATACCAAGATTTCAGTTCAAAGTGCTTATTTGGCACTTGAACTTGGTGTCAAAACTGATGCTCTGAAACTCTTAAAATAAATTTTTTGAAATGTGTTGGCTAATATGATCAAAATAAGCATTTCATAAATTGGACCACATTTTAAAGGAAATATGGGGTGAAGTTTTCTCTTAATTTTGGGAATTCCAATAGCTTGTAATATCTGTATAGAATGAAAGGCATAAAAAATTCTCATCCATATGGAATTGGTAGAAGGAAATATGCATGATTGCTCCATTAATAAGTTTTTAGTAAATGGCTTTGACCTTAACATTCAGACATTTGGAGGGATGTATGGACAGAATACTGGTGTATGCAACATTGGATATATTACGTTTTTCCCCAGTGGACTAAAGGGAGCTGATTAATGGATGTGTAACATTACAATACATTCAGATTGATTAGCCTACTTGGTGGAAGCAAACTGCAGCCAGTGACCCCTCATGCTTTAAATTTTCACCAGTGGTATAAAAAAAATCATATACATGTCACCTCTGTTGAAAAAAAAATGTTTAGCTTTAAACTGGTCAAAAACTAGAGGAAGAGAATAAATCGGGGTCAGGTTAATGCAACACAAGGTCAGAGAAAATGCAACAACTTCTCAGAGAGATGTGGGGAGAACAAAAATCAGTGTTTCCTTGTTGTTGAACTGAATAATTTAGGGGTTGTTTTTGAGGTTTCTTCATTATTAGTGATGTGGTTGCTGTAGAACCATAATTTGAAATGATATTGTGTCTTTAGTGTAAAGAAACATTCAAAGGCAACTCCTAAATAGACATGAGCAGGAAGATGCAAGGACTGAAGGAGAGACAAGGGATTATTGAATGGGATACATGTTGTTGAGGCTTTGAATGCTGGAGGTTTTTCTGAATGGATTTCTAGAAAGTAGGATTGAAGCAGTGGAAGGCTCCATCACTCATTGTAATAAAATGCCTGGAATGTTGGTGTTATATTTAAAAATACATTCACATTATATCTTTCCTGTAATAAACCATTACAAGTTACTGAATTCTTGATCTTGAGACCCAGGCTAAAAATCTTGGGACATGGGTTCGAATTCCTTCCTGGCTGTTGATAGAGTTGTTGTTCGATTGATAAACATCTGGAATTGAAAGGCAATCTCAGTAATGGTGATAACAATAATGATCATTTTTTAAAAGAGTTTGGTTCACTAAAGCTGGCTCTTCAGGGAAGAACATCTGCCCTTCTGGTCTGATATACATGTGATTCTGGACACAGCAATGCCACTGACTCTAAACTTCCCTCTGGCAAGCCATCCATTTCATGGTTTATTTGGGATAAACTACAATCACTAATGCTCCCATATGCCAAAGATGATTAAATACATTGAAAATATCACAATGAGCCGCACAGGGACATATTATGTCAGATGAATAAAAGCTTGGTTAAGAAATTGATTTTAAGGACCATCTTGAAGGAGGAGAGATTATGCTTCAAATATGAGAAATAATGCAAAACCAAATTAAGTTACCATGGAGAAATTATGAGGATTTTAAGGTTAATTAAGAACATTATCAAATAAAAACAGGAGTAGATCATTCCCCTTAAATCTACTGCATCATTCAATACAATGACATTGGATGTTTTGCCTCAATTCTGCTTTCCTGTTCACTCCCAATATCCCTTGATTTTTGAAAAATCAAAAATCTGTCTATCTCAGCCTTGAGGCATTTCAATGCTAGTGCATTTACATACCTCTGAGACAGATAGATGATGCACAAGTTTCTTTGCACAATTTCTCCCCAATCATTCCCACTTAATAGGCCTTTTTCTCCACCAATTTTCCAGATTCCACAGCCAGAAATCTCCACCCTACAACCTATCAACCTTCCTCAGACGTTAGTATGTTTCAATGAAATCACTTCTTAGCCTTGTAAACTCTAGATAATAGGTTGTCACGTACTCAGCCTCTCATCATCGGACAAGCCCTTCATCCCAGGAAACATTACAAACCAGTGCACTACCACCATGATTAGTGCTAGGACCTCATCATAACCTATATTATACATTTAGATACAGGAGCCTAAAATAATAAATATGATTTCTTGACAATTCAAAGCTAGGTGGGAGTGTAGGCTGTAGGAGGACTCAAAGGTTGCAAAACTGAATGGGCAACAAGTGCAACTGGGATAGTGTGAGGGTATTCACTTCAGCAGCAAGAACAGAAAGAATATCTATAAAAGATGAGAAACCTTTAATTATTAGTGATCAGACCAGTTTTGGTATATTTGGACAAGGAATACAGTAAATTAACAATAAAATAGAAGGTACTAGAAATGCTCAGGAGATCTAGCAGCATCTGCAGAGAGAGAGAAACAGTTTTGTGTTGACTACGACCCTTTTATGGAACAGAAATTTAGGAATCAGGACACAAATAATGAGGAAAGCACTTGGCATATTGATGATAATTGGAAAGGAAATGATGTTCAAAAGCACAGAGGTCCAGCGACAATAGTCACAGGCTTTGATACAGGGTTACCTGGTGTACTGCATGCAGTTTTGATCTCCATACCTAAGGAAGGATATACATGCTTTATCACCTTGAAAATATCCCAATTATCCCTACTGTTTGTTTCCTGTCAACTAAGAAAGGCTTTTTTCGTACTAATGTATTACTCCAATATCTATCTGTCCTTATCTTAGATATGGGGCCTATCGTTTTAAAGGTCATACAGCCACAGAAACAGGTCCTTTGTTCCAACATCTCTATGCTGACCAACAAACACCAAACTACACTAATCCTATTTATCTGCACTTTATCCATAGCCTACTATACTTTGGCATTTGAAGTGCTCATCCAGATAATGCTTAAAGTATTTGTCTCCTCCTCCACTCAGGCAGCATGTTCACATTTCCACCACCCTTAGGATGAATATTTTTTCCTCAGATATCTTCACAATCACTGACTCCTCTCCATAAACGTATGGCCTCTGGTCTTAGACAACATCTGCCATAGGGAAAATATTCTCTTGATCTACCTTGTCTGTTTTCCTCATAATTTTGCATGCTTCATTCTGTTCGCCCTTCAGCTCCCTCTACTCCAGGGAAAACAAATCTAGCCCTTCCATAATTGAGACTTTCCATCCCTGACAACATCCTGATGAATCTCCTTTGCACCTTCTCGAGTTCAATCACGTCCTTCTGATGGTGTGGTAACCAGAACTGCACACAGTATTCCATCTGTGCCATAACCAAAGTTTTATAAAGTTGTAAGAAGACTTCCTTGCTCCTTATTCCTGATGAAGGGCTTTTGCCCGAAATATCGATTCTCCTGCTCCTCAGATGCTGCCTGACCTGCTGTGCTTTTCCAGCAGCACACTCTCGACTCTGATCTCCAGCATCCGCAGTCCTCACTTTCTCCTATTAGATTTCTTTCTTCTTTGCTCCTATATCCATCTTCTCATTATCAACAACGCCATCAACTTTTGTGACAGCTACAACCTTACTAATTACACCTTCTACAATCACTTTCAAGTTGTTAATGTACATAACAAACAACAAAGGTCCTAGTATTGATCCCTCTGATATACCATTAGCCACTGACATCCAATCACAAAACAACCATTCATCATCATCCATTATGTCCTGATTACAAGCCAATTTTGGATCCTGTTTGCCAACTTGCTTTGGATTCCATAAGCACTTATCTTCCAGTCAAATCTTCCATATGGGACCTTGTTAATGCCCCTTCTAAAGTCCATGTACAGAGGATTCTCAAATATCCAAACGGTTAAAGGTGGATAAATCCCCAGGACCTGATCAGGTGTACCCGAGAACTCTGTTGGAAGCTAGAGAAGTGATTGCTGGCCTCTTGCTGAGATATTTATATCATCGATAGTCACAGGTGAGGTGCCAGAAGACTGGAGGTTGGCAACTGTGGTGCCACTGTTTAAGAAGAGCAGTAAAGACAAGCGAGGGAACTATAGACTGGTGAGCCTGACCTCAGTGGTGGGCACGTTGTTGGAGGAAATCCTGAGGGACAGGATGTACATGTATTTGGAAAGGCAAGGACTGATTCGGGATAGTCAACATGGCTTTGTGCATGGGAAATCATGTCTCACAAACTTGATTGAGTTTTTTGAAGAAGTAACAAAGAAGATTGATGAGGGCAGAGCAGTAGATGTGATCTATAGGGGCTTCAGTTAGGCGTTCGACAAGGTTCCCCATTGGAGACTGATTAGCAAGGTTAGATCTCATGGAATACAGGGAGAAATAGCCATTTGGATACAGAACTGGATCAAAGGTAGAAGACAGAGGGTGGTGATGGAGGGTTGTTTTTCAGACTGGAGGCCTGTGACCAGTGGAGTGCCACAAGGATCAGTGCTGGGCCCTCTACTTCTTGTCATTTACATAAGTGATTTAGATGCGAGCATAAGAGGTACAGTTAGTAAGTTTGCAGATGACACCAAAATTGGAGATGTAGTGGACAGCGAAGAGGGTTACCTCAGATTACAACAGGATCTGGACCAGAAGTGGCAGATGGAGTTTAATTCAGATAAATGCGAGGTGCTGCATTTTGGGAAAGCAAATCTTAGCAGGACTTATTCACTTAATGGTAAGGTCCTAGGAAGTGTTGCTGAACAGAGACCTTGGAGTGCAGGTTCATAGCTCCTTGAAAGCGGAGTCGCAGGTAGATAGGATAGTGAAGAAGGCGTTTGGTATGCTTTCCTTTATTGGTCAGAGTATTGAGTACAGGAGTTTGGAGATCATGTTGCAGCTGTACAGGACATTGGTTAGGCACTGTTGGAATACTGCGTGCAATTCTGGTCTCCTTCCTATCGGAAAGATGTTGTGAAACTTGAAAGGGTTCAGAAAAGATTTACAAGGATGTTGCCAGGGTTGGAGTTTCTGAGCTACAGGGAGAGGCTGAACAGGCTGGGGCTGTTTTCCCTGGAGTTTCAGAGGCTGAGTGGTGACCTTATAGAGGTTTACAAAATTATGAGGGGCATGGATATAGGATAAATAGACAAAGTCTTTTCCCTGGGGTTGGGGAGTCCAGAACTAGAGGGCATAGGCTTAGGGTGAGAGGGGAAAGATATAAAAGAGAACTAAGGGGCAACTTCTTCACGCAGAGGGTGGTATGTGTACGGAATGAGCTGCCAGAGGATGTGGTGGAGGCTGGTACAATTGCAACATTTAAGAGGCATTTGGATGGGTATATGAATAGGAAGGGTTTAGAACATAGAACATAGAAGAATACAGCGCAGTACAGGCCCTTTGGCCCTCGATGTTGCGCCGATCCAAGCCCACCTAACCTATACTAACCCACTATCCTCCATATACCTATCCAATGCCCGCTTAAATGCCCATAAAGAGGGAGAGTCCACCACTGCTGCTGGCAGGGCATTCCATGAACTTACGACTCGCTGAGTGAAGAACCTACCCCTAACTTCAGTCCTATATCTACCCCCCCTTAATTTAAAGCTATGACCCCTTGTAATACCCGACTCCATACGCGGGAAAAGGTTCACACTGTCAACCCTATCTAACCCCCTAATCATCTTGTACACCTCAATCAAGTCACCCCTAAACCTTCTTTTCTCTAATGAAAACAGCCCCAAGTGTCTCAGTCTTTCCTCATACGATCTTCCTTCCATACCAGGCAACATCCTGGTAAACCTCCTCTGCACCCGTTCCAGTGCCTCCACATCCTTCCTATAGTATGGCGACCAAAACTGCACACAATATTCCAGATGCGGCCGCACCAGAGTTTTATACAACTGCATCATGACCTCAGGACTCCGGAACTCAATTCCTCTACCAATAAAAGCCAATACGCCATATGCCTTCCTCACCGCACTATTTACCTGGGTGGCAACTTTCAGAGATCTGTGTACATGGACACCAAGATCCCTCTGCTCATCCACACTACCAAGTATCCGACCATTAGCCCAGTACCCCATCTTTTTGTTACTCTTCCCAAAGTGAATCACCTCACATTTAGCTACATTGAATTCCATTTGCCACCTTTCTGCCCAGCTCTGCAGCTTCTCTATATCCTGCTGTAACCTGCCACATCCTTCCTCACTGTCAACAACTCCTCCGACTTTGGAGGATTATGGCCCGGGTGCTGGCAGGTGGGACTAGATTGGGTTGAGATATCTGGTTGGCATGGATGGGTTGGACTGAAAGGTCTGTTTCCATGCTGTACATCTCTATGACTCTATGACTCTATGACATGTTCAGTTAATCAAATTCTGGATAATCAAACCTTGTGATCTTGCCGGATAATGATATTCGGATAATCAAATGCTGGATAATCGAAGTTCCTCTGTAAATCCCATCAACTGCATATCCTTATCAAAAGATTTAATCACTGTTTAAATTAAATTAGTTATAAAGGATTTCCCTCCACCAAATCTGTGCTATTGCTGATTAATCCCTGCCTTTCCAAGTGTTGATTAATCCTAGCCCTCAGAATTTTTTTCCAGTAGTTACTCCACCACTGACTAACTGGTCTCCCGCCCTTCTTGAAAAAGGAACCATATTAGCTATCCTCCAATCACCTGGCACTTCACTTGTGGCCGGTGAAATATTAAATTATTTGCACTAGAGCCCAAGCAATCTCCTCCCTTACCTCCCATAGCAGCCTGGGATACATCTCATCAGGGCCTAATACCTCCTCCTTATTAATCTTAACATGCTGTAGAACCTCACCATGCCAGCTGAAAAATGCAGCTACTATGCCTTGTGAATGCAGATGAGAAATATTCATTTAAGAACTCACCCATATCTTCTGGCCCCATGCACAGATTGTCCCTTAGGACTGTAATATGCCCACTCTTTCATTTCTAATCATCTTGGTCTTCGAATACTTATAAAGTACATTACGATTTTCTTTAATCCTATGTGCCATTGATATTTTATGACTCCTCTTTGTCCCCCTAATTTGTTTTTAAGCACCTCCCTATACTCTTTATACTTATGAAGGGCCTCCCCTGATTTTAATACTCTATATCTAACACATCCTTCCTTCTTTTTCTTTATCAAACTCTTAATATCCCTTGATATCCATGGTTCCTTGGACTTGCTGAATGCAACTGTCTGAAATCCGAGTATACTACATCCAGTAGACTATAACTTTCCCCTTATCTACTGTACTATTCACGTTTTCAAAATTTTTAAGAAGTTTATGAAACACAACTTTATTTGAGTAAAATCTTGTAGAATATCATATTATAATCGTACAAAAAATTATCTAAATTAAACCTTCTTTCCAATTGATGCCAGCACTTTTCTGATGACTGATGTCAGCAAAGATTAGTGATAAGCTGAAGGTTTGGGAGAATTTTAAAAGTGAACAAAAGATGCTGAAAACCGAGACAAAGTGTTTGTTCGGTATTTCTGCCTTTTTCTCATTCCCCATGATAATTTCCTGTGACTGAACCTGTAGGGGACCAATACTTACTTTAGTTATTCTCCTTTTTATATTCTTATAAAAGCTCTGATATTCCATTTTTATATCCTGGGTTGGTCTATTGTAATGTTTCTGCTTTTTTATCAACTTTTTTGTTCTATTTTGCTTTTTCTAAAACTTAGCCATTATGTTTATTACTATTCTTCTCAACATTATAAATCTTTTCTCTTAATCAAATACTCTCCTTAACTTCCCTACTAAACAACAGGAGGACCTTTCTTGCTAAGCTTTTTGTCTTTAATGTAACATATATTTCTTGAATATTTTGAATAATTTCTTCAAAATTTTTCCCATTACTGTAATCATTTAGTACTTTATTTTTAAATCAATTTAAATGGCTTTGTTTAAGTTTAAGAATTGTATTCTGGAATTGAGTATGTCACTCTGAAATCATATGGAATTTAATTGTATTGTGATGGTTTATCCCCATATGTTCATTTATGATAGTATTATTGATTAACCTTTCCTCAGTAGACCATATTAGATCAAGAAAAGCCTTGTCAGACATTGGTTCCACAATATACCATTCCGGGTAATTGTCATGACACATCTTTTGATTTGATTTATTATTGTCATATGTATTGCGATACAGTGAAAGATTTTAGGAGTAAATCACTTCAGATGCTGGATCCTGCAAAGAAAACAGAAAATGCTGGAAATCACAGCAAGTCAGGCAGCATTCATGGAGAGAGAGTAAGCTAATGTTTCGTGTCTAGATGTTTTGTTTTGGGTGCAGGACAGATAGATAACACCGTATAAAGTGCATTAGAAAAACAGAACAGAGCAAATATTACAATGTTACTGCTGCAGAGAAGATGCACAAAGAGTAAGATCAATATTAAATTTAAAATTTGAGAAGTCTATTCAGAAGGAATATTCAGAAAGAATTCCTGAAGAAGAGATTATGCCCGAAACGTCGATTCTCCTGCTCCTTGGATGCTGCCTGACCTGCTGCGCTTTTCCAGCAACACACTTTTCAGCTCTGATCTCCAGCATCTGCAGTCCTCACTTTCTCCTAGGTCTATTCAGAAGTCTACTAATAGTGGGGAAGAAGCAGTTCTTGATTATGATCATCTTACAAATGTGTTTTCCACGTTACCATTGTCTTTTTGAAATTTCCAGCATACAGAAAGATTGAATTACACAGGATCATTAAATTGCCTTGCTACAATTTATAAATATTTGCTTTGCCCAACAATATGTTATTATTGTGACAGCGAGGTGCTCTCTGTTACATCAATTAGTATTTTCTGACCCTTGGTATTTCTCCACTCCTTCTGATTCCTCTTTCTGATTTGTTGAGTCACAATCTATTTCTTACATTCTTATCATCAATGTTACTCCTCCTCATTTTCCATTTTACATGTCTTTTTGAAATGTTGCATACTCTGGAATATTTAATTCTTAATCTTAGTAACCTTGTAATCATGTCTCTGCAATAATGGTTATATTATACTTCTATTTGTACTGCTATTATTTCTGTCGTAACATGACTTAACCTGGAAGACTACACAAATAATTATGCCCCATTGTGCAGAAAACATCACAAAATGTATAAATTCCTAAAGACACAACCAAGATGACCAGTTCATCTGACAGCTATTTAGAGAGAAGTAATTCACACCAGGTTCTTCATTAATAGAAAATAACTCTATCTATTGTAATTCACTTAATTTTAAACAAAGGTAGAGGAAATAAAAAAATTCCTAGTTTACTACCATGCAATTTAAACTCTACCTTTTAAAAAACCACAAATAAACACACATAACCTCACAATTAAAATGGACAAAAGACAGATCTCTTAACATAGATATTATTGGTAGAAAATATCTATAGACAGGGAACAAAGTTCTGAAGATCAGAAGTTCAAGTCACAAGAGTGGGTTAAGTTGTCTGTCACGTTTTGTTTTGATTTTAGCAATACTGACATACTGTTGTTTGTAAAGCAATAATTGTTCTTCACTTCCACAGTTGATCTGGTCGGTCTAGATTTTTTCTTGTTCGGATCCTTTCTTTTGAGCCTTCTTTATTTTCTTCCCTTTTCACCCAGATGGACAGAGAGATTGTGAGAAAGAAAGATGTTTTCAGTTTGTAGGCTCTGAATGTCTCTGACTGTCTTGCACCTATAGATTTGCAACATACTATAGCCCATCTTATCTGACTGCTGTTGCCAGTCTTTCGTTAGCTCTTGGTACCATTTGTATGCTCCCTCACTGCTTCAAAATGCAGCACTGCCTTGCACAGCTAAATACATGCATCACTTGAGTTTCCAAATTGCAAAATTCTCCTGGAATTTCAGTTATAGAGCAGGCAAACTTTTAGTTCAGCTTATAGACTTAACAAAACAAATATGTGAACTGTTACAGTTGTTATAAATGCTTTGTGCACTTACATTTAAAAGAAATATTTATTTGATGCTACTTTGCACGAACCTTACTCATTGCTGTACTATTCTGCACGGTCTTTTGTCCCTTTCTTTCCAATTTGCTTATCTTTGTTATCCAAATTGCTTCACTGCTCTCTTTAGATTTCTACATCTTCCTTCATCTTACCACCCCTTCTGCTTTTTTAGTGTAAAGTTTTTAAACTGTGGAAGAACTGCATGGTCAGGAGTGACATGCATGTGTGAATTTTGGAGTATTGAATGGTAGAGCCTAGGATAAGCTACAAATAATGGTAAATAATAAAGATGTACTTGACAAGGAGAACATTGAATATTAATGCTCAAGGTGGTAAAGGTATGCATCTGGATTTCAACAACAGAGTTATGGAGACATGTGGAACTACACTGTCTTAGTGATGAATGAATGAAGGAACTTAAACCTGAGCTCAGGGTGAAATACCTGTTAGGATTGCGAAGAATTTTATTAATTCTGAGGGACCTCAGGGAAAAGAATGGATTTAAAAAGAAAAGAGCAGAATTCGTGATAGAGATCAGAGACAAAGCCTCTAGTTGTTTTCATTTTCATCCAGATTAAGATATAACTCACAAGATTTACAGTTAGTAAAATGATGGAAAATGCCAGGTCAAAAGAGATTGGGATTGTTGGATCTGGATATTATCAATACACATGTTAAAACTTGTCCAGACTTACAGATACTATAAGAACAAAAGAATGAGGAACAAAAGTTGACAATTCATGCCCTTGAGTTTGTTCCATGATTTATTACAATCATGGCCAATCTCATCTTGGGCTTAACTCCACTTCTTGCCCCTTGCCCACAAGTCTTTAATGCATTGCTGATTAAGAATCTGTCTTTCTACTTCTTAAACATATTCAGAGTCTTGGTATCCACCGCAATCTGGGAAATTGAATTCCATATTGAAGCTCTTTGAGGGAAGAAATTCCTCCTCATCTCTGTTTTAAATTTGCCACCTCTTAACCTAAAATTATGACCTTTCATTCTAGATTACCACACAAGGGGAATCATCCTCTTTGCATTACTTTGAAAATCCCCTTTAGCATCTTATATATCTCAATTAGATTGCCTGTTATCCTTCAAAACCCTAACCCAAACAAAGGCCTAAGCTGCTAAATCTCTCCTTATAAAATAAGCCTTTCTTCTCTGGAAGAAAGACTTTCTTTTTGGTGATGACTCTGTCATGACAGCAAGCAGAGAAGGAAGTGAAAGACTCTGGAACAGATCCTTCAGGGACTCCTGAAGCAGCACAGCAGAAAAAAGAGAAAGACCGTTGCTTGAGATTCATTATCTTCCAATTGGTAGGAATATAACTGAGCAAGGAGAATGCCACAGTGATGGATGATTTGGATAAGCTACAATTAATGGTAGGTGGTAAAGAGTAACTTGATAGGGAGAATATCAAATGTAGTGGAAAGATTGAGGAAAGATAATGTGCCACTTTCACATTTACATGGGTTAAGTTGGATTCACACCCTTGTCATATCCAGTGAAAATGTGCAGAGGTAGACAGAAGGACTCAAACAGGAAACTTTGGGAGATGCACAAACCATAGAGTGAAACCACATGAATAGAATACCCAAACCTCTTGCATGCAAACATACCACATGTTCTTGTATTCACATGGAACAGCAAACTAATTATTTCATGGCAGATGTTGCTTGTCCATAGAATGGTACATAGAATATAGAACATAGAACGTTACAGCACATAATTACTATAATCCTAAAATTTAGTAGATTAGAGTGGTTGAGGACTAATGAGACTAAGAATGATTATTATTCCAGCAGTAAAGAACATATCGCTGCACTCTAGTGAGCTTGGCTGCTCCATGCAGAAGCCTCAAATGCGTTTCAGCTTAGTTTTATAAAAATCCTTGGTATATTCCAGTGCCTCTCTTAAGTAACATATTCTTCCAGTGAGTACTGAACTTCAGAGCTCGGAGATCGTGAGGACTGCAGAGACCAGAATCATCCTTGATTTGTCCAAGTTAAATGCTTTTGTCATGGTGATGACAGGAACTTCAACAGGCCTCAGTGTGTCTAAACTGGTGAGAACATGATAACAGTTAGTTATAACATCATTTTTGCTGGGTTTCCAGTGACCCTTGGTGGAAGTGATCTGTCTTATGGTTGTGTTTGAATGGAAAGATGACTTTGCTCAGATCAACTGCCATCAAATGGTCAACCGATGAGTACCACGAGATGGAATATGTCCCACTGTGTCTCAAAAATATTAGAGTCCCTAAAATGTTTAATTGGAAACAAGATAAATCTGAAGTTGATGCTGTGAATTTAGAAGGAATGAGAAGAAACTGTACAGTATATCCCCAAAACTGGTCTTTTTCAGTGATAGGGCAAAATACACTGAATCATATTCGTTGCCTGTTATCATTATCAGTTGATATTTCACTCCATAAAGGAGTAGAACATTGATGGGATGCATAAAAAACTGCCAACTCATTATCACATGTTTTGACCGACCAATTAATTGAAATTTCCGTTCCATTTTATCTCCTGATAGATGCCTCTGGTTGTAGAAGATGGTTGTAAAGGTTTGGACATCAAACTAAACTGTCAGCAAAACAACTCAAATAAAAATTAAATAAACATCTAGACTTGGGATGCTGTTCATAGAAGCAACTAATTTTTTATTAGGTTCCTACGGATTGCAGCATAACCAAATACTTAGTGTTCGATGAATGCAATATTTCACCAGGGAGAAAAAGTTGATGGGACTGCTGCAGTGACAGCTGGTGCTCCATATTAGAAGATCTGGAGGCTAGTTTCATTGACAGGCTCTTCTGGAGCCTTGCCTGATACATAATCTGGCTGCACAATGTTGTACAGTCCAAATCACCTGGAGTGCATCCTGTTGAAGGGTGGCGTGATAGCATTTCCTAAATCATTATCGTGAACCCAGAACAAAGCAAGTAGTCACTATGGATGTGTCCTGTGACCCAGCATTCATATTCTGATTGACTTCTGGAGTGTGAGCACATTACATAGTACAAGGTGGCAAACGGGAGCATGTTTTTGTCATGGCCAAAAGAATCAATAGATAATTAAGTCTATGGAACCTTGAACTCTTTTTCATTGTGTTTTGTACATCAATCTGTACATAAGCCGGAAAGAAAATAAGCAATACATTTTTAACTATTAGAAATCTTATGCTGAATTTGTGAAGGATAAATTCTTTTCGAAACCAGATATTTTGCTGTATCAGTATCATTTGAATAATTAAAATTTTAATGCTTAATAAACTGTAACATGTGTAGTTTTTCTAAGCAGTGTAGCAGAAATGTTTTAATTTAGTTTAAATTTACCCTGATATTTAACACACAAACAATCACAACACATGGGAAAAAATGTCCTATGTCTCTTGACTGATATGCATGATTTGTAGGTTATATATTGTGGTTTTGCAGTGAGACAGCCAGTCAGTAAATTCCTCTTTGTTAAGAATCTTGGAACAGATGGACTACGTGACTAATGATTCAATAATTGCGCTCATTAAAAATCTGCCAGCTTTTAATTTTTCTTGCGTTCACCTAAAAAATTAGGAATGAGCCGGTTTTGTCACTGTCAGCATGCAGTTAATTAAGTTTGTGTTGATTTCCTGTGACTGTCTCTTATAAAGTGACATTTTTAAAAATTTAGCAGAGCAGTTAAATAATTTCTTCCCCAATCAATAAGGGTGACAAATATCACAGCTGGGTCAACTTCAGACCCCAGCAATAATGCATTATGTTTGCTGTAAAACAAGGTTATCAGCAGTTGCCAGTTTTTTCTCTTTCATTTTCTATGCTAGATGAAAAACTTACTGAGGTGACATGCATGGATTATAACTATATACTACAATTATAACTAGTTAACTATGACTATATGACTAAAACTGCACGGTTATAGATAGGGATTACTCCCAATTCCAGCTGATTATGAATTGTGAGGTCACATTAGATTAGAAGCTCTTTAGGTACAGAATAAAATTCAAACTTATTTAACTTTTACAAGTGCCTTATATTAACTTAACTAAAATGATCTATCAAGAGACTGTTGTCATTTCCATTCATTATAGTCAGTCAGTGTCTGAGCACAGGATGTAGAAAATTGCAAAGAAAATCACAGAGGGATTTTGTAAAACTAGAGAGGGAAAGTTTGGCAACACTGGGATCTTGGAGTTCGGAGTGTAGGGTGAGTGTTCCTGGGGTTTGACTCAACACAATTGGGGCCACTAGGAAGGGTAATTGTCCAATTTGCTGTATAAGTGCATAACATTTGTTGCATGTATGATTGTATTTACGTGCATGCCTGCTTTTGCATTTGTACACATGTTAATTTCTGCATGTTTGTACACGAATATTTTTGCATGGGGAATGAGTCCACAAAGGTTTATCAGCTCTGAAGAGGGGAAGCCTTCATCTTGGTAAAACTAAGAAAGGCAGTGAATGGATTTTTGATTCATGTATTGCAAACTGAGGTATGTCATCACTGCAGAGTGAAGAGGTTAGCAGCATAGCTATGTGCATTTGGGAAGACATTTTTCCAGAGTGAATTGAACAAAGTGTTTTGTTGACTGATTCTTGGACATATAAAAACTGTTTCTGGGAGGAACAAGTATAACAGCTTACAAAAAAAGAGAAAAATCCCACTTTTTGTAACTCTTACCTTATCTCTGTGTCAGAAACAATTAATGAGAAATTGGCAGACTTTGTGCAATGTGTATCAAAAACAGATGAAACTGAATTTATGCCCATGATTCAACACAAGCAAGCTCATATGATCAGTATAATAGAGCTTGGCCAATCTGTGAATGTAACTGAGCCAATGGAGCTACAATGTGATATAACAAGAAAGTGAAGGCATAAACTATTTCCTGCAGATTCAGGCTACATACCATAAAATAAGCTGCACATTTCTCTGTCCTGCAAACTTTTACAGAAATTGATTCAAATTGTTGTCAATGGAGTGCAAAGTATTTTTAACCTTACTCCTCCCTGCAAATGATGGTCAAAAGAAGAGTCATGTTCACATTTGTAAAAAGATTTAGCATTCTGTATCACTTAAGCCTTCTAGTTACTTTAATTTGCTATGTCTTTTAGGAAAGGAAATCTGCCATCTTTATCTGGTCTGGCTTACTCCAGGCCCCAGAATAATGTGGTCGACTCTTAACTTCCATCTGGGCAGTTAGGCTTGGTCATTAAAACTGTTGCTGGCCACTTGATGTATCCTGAATTTACGTAAGTACACATATTTCTGTTGAAAGGTAACAAATACACCCAAATGTTTAGAAAAAACTAAATAAAAACCGAAAGAACTGCGGGGATGCTGTAAGTCAGAAACAAAAACAGAAGTTGCTGGAAAAGCTCAGCAGGTCTGGCAGCATTTGTGAAGAGAAATCAATGTTAATGTTTCGGGTCCAGTTTCGGGTCAGAATTGGAAAAAAAAATCATGTTTTGTTCCTGACGTCATGTCCAACTCAATTGAAACTTGGAAAGAACAAACGAGTAGAACTAATTTAGTCGATCTTTCATCAAAAAATCAGCACGGAAACAATGACCTCCCTCTGTGCTGTATGATTTTATGGCAATGCTGAAGCCCAAAAGTACAGTATATACTAACATAAGACTGAACAGCACAGGAGCCCCCAGTGGCCTGGACTCCAATGCAAGAACATTTAAAAGAGGTAAACTTTACCAGCATTAACTGAAACAGTTTATTTTGTAACTGTTTACATATGCGTAAAACAGCTCAAATCATGAATGACAATGTGGACAGAGTCTTTGAACTCTGTCACATGAAAACTCTAAGACCAAAGGGTGACTGCTAAAGATCACTGAACTTTCCAAGTTTTGGTGATTTGACCAATTTTAAATGCCATATTTCTTTGGGCAGTTCCCAGAGAATAATTGGATAGGGATTCAATGATATTTGCTGCATTATGACAGAATATTTCAATGCTCTTGGTTGTTGGCATCATTTTACAGCTGATATTTCCAGTCGTACAGGTTGTGACATCTTGACTTAATATTAAGATAGAATTTTTTGTGCAGTCATGTAGCTTCTTCAGTGTTGGGAAATAACAATAGAATAAAGAATTTCCCTTGTATGTTTTCTTTGGATTATTCCTTGTGAAGAAAATTGTGAGTCTACCACAACTCAAAGGAAATGTTGGTGTTATACATCAATAACACATATTAAATTAATGAAATTTATTCGATTCATAAAAAAACAGAATGGTGATCCCAATCATTTTGAAATCTTGCTCCAGTTTTAAAAGAAGAGCAGTCATTTACAAAACCCTTATGACAGATATCTAGATTTGGCACATGTGATTCTGCAGCTTATATCCATTCCATACAGACATCAATGCTTTCAGTATATTTTAATATATTGCTCAGAAGACTACAAGTAGAGGAAATGCTTAAAAGATATTCCCCTGTATAACTAAATGGTCGCAATATTGGCTACTGATCTATGCTGAACTCACAGACTTCAGTTTGAAAAAGTAACTGGGGTACTTCATCACCATTAGAATAACAGTTGGGTGAAGAATTAATGACTAGCAATCTTACTCCTGACAGCTATTCTGTCATGTCACTAAGGTTGCACTTGATGCTAAATATAAACTGGATGTAATAGTAGACTAGTAGACTGGACTAGTGTAGACTGGCTGTGATGCATCAATATCCATGGTCACACGTTAAGCATTGTAACTTAACTGGAGTTTCAAACAATAGCCAGTTCCTAAAATATTATCTCGTTATGAGACAGAAGAGTCAGGAAAGGATGAAGCTGTAAGATGATGGAGTGGGGAAGGTGGATTAGTGAGAAGAGAAGTATAACAATGAAACTTGAATTTTCCCAATTCATTTTGGAGGTAAGCTTCAGGATGCTCTGTTAAATTTTGGATCATCAGTCCCTTGTTCTGTCGATAGTGCTTTCTCCAGTTTGATATATGTTATTGTGAGAATTTAGCTAAGAACCAAATACCACACTAGAAAATTGTAAAAATGGCCATTTAATCCTATAACAGCAATTGAAAATTCTACTACTGAGGATTTATTTTTTTTTTCTTTAAAGTTACTCCTCAAAATGATTAGGTTCCAACATTAAAGGTGGATATCTACAAATTTATTAATCACATGATAATAAATACTACTGACAAGAATTGAACATATACTTAATCACAATGCTTACAATAAAGCCATGCAAGATTTGGCCTGGAAATTTAAAACATATTGCACTTCCAAGTGCAACGTGCTTAGTTGGTTAACTAAATTTGAATTCCAAAATATTTGTCCTAACATTAAGTTTTTATAATTGGTACATAAGAATTCACAGGTTTCGTATCGGTATCTTGTAATTTTCATTCAGCATTAATATTTTTCTTTTTTATCCATTTCACTGTTTGTGGGCATTATTGGCAAGGCTAGCATTTATTACCCTTATTGCTCAGTGGCAGTTAAGGGTTAACTACATTGTTATGGATTTGGAGTCACATGTAAGCCAGACCAGGTAATGATGGCAGATTTCCTTCTCTAAAGGGTGTTTGTGAACCAAATGGGTATTTCCAGACTATTGGCAATGGTTTCATTCTTGTCATTAGACTCTTAATTCCAGATTTTTATTGATTTTAGACTCCACCATCTTCCATGGCAGGATTTGAACCCCTACCCAGAACGTTACCTGAGTCTCCGAATAGTAAAACAGTAATACCATGAGGCCTTTGTCTCCATATTCTCATGTCCTGTTCACTTATATCCATAACTTTCTGAATTTATCATATTAAATATGGGCTGAGATGCATGACAGGAATGGAGGGGGTCTCCCAATAATAGGTTTCACTTTGGTCCTACTAAATTTAAAGAGAGGAAGTTATTGGATTGAATGTTTGAAAGTCATGATGGTAAAACTGTCAGTGTTTTTAAAAATACATTCATGGGATGTCGGCATCAGGTTTGTAGTAATTTCCCCCTCTGAAACTGACAGCAACATCTGAGGTCCTTAAAAACAAGAGTAAATGCAAAAGCTGCTGTCAGTGGTTCCAAATAAATTAGGTCATTTGCTTTGAAGCATGCAGCATTATTTAGCATTCAATATTTAGGTAATGAAACTATCTCCTACAAAATGTTACTTAGCCAAACTTGTGTCATCTCTGTTAAAATCAGAGTTTGGCAGATTGGGGCCAGGATGAAGGCACTTTCTTTACATGACCCAGAGTAAAGGGTTTTTAAATTGCTTTTATATCGATTTTAAATAAGTGTTTATTTACACAACTGATGTGAATAACGGATGCTATTTTACCTATCTTGTGCTTGCTTCTATTAAATTAAAGCTCCAGAGAGATAAAAAATACAGGCTGTCAATAAATTGTCGCCTATGCAGCAATATTGCAGATCATTGAAAATATAGTCCAGACTTGTCAGGATGCCCTTTACTTTCCTGGCATCTACAATGACAAAGCATTATTAAAGGTAGATTTAAAACTTTCAATGACCACAAATTGTTGTGGGCCATTATGCTTACTAAACATGCTCTAAACATTTTTTTACGGCCCCTTGTCAACTGAAGTAAGGGGAAAAGTAATCAATCCCATTGTTCGGCAGAGGTTGATTTCCGTTCAAAGAATCTGTCTAATTCTCAACAGAAGTGCACTAAAATATTACAATTCTCATTGATGAATGGTGTTTAAAATAACGTCAGAAGATTGATTTCCCTTCTCAAACAAAAACAAAAGCTTTGCTTTGAAATTGTAGAATCACAATTGATGCATGCATCCATTGACATTCACACCCATAATTCAAAGTACAAGCTAATGCTTTTCTCATTGCTGGATTTGAATAAAGCACAATCTCTGAAAGATTAAAACTGCTTCATTATACACAGCAAAATGCTAATAAACAATTTAAGTGCTTCAAACTGCATTCAGCAGGAAAAAAAAGCTCTCTCTGGCTAAAAATAGAAAATAAGAATACTTGTGTCATGTAATAGTCTCAGCTACCTTAATCAAGCCTGTTTTTAGTTTAATTAATAGTCATTTCTACACAGACAATACCCCCTTTACAGTGAAACATCTTTACATTTGTTACATGTTTGTTTTACTTATGCAATAACATAGAGAGAAAAAGAAATGGTCTTCAGGATGAGGCATTTAGTATAGATGGTTGACAAAATTGCATCTTGTATCCAGGCTGTAATTAGGCAAACAAAACCAACCAGGATATGCACAAGATAGATTTCTTCAGCTAACCTGTCCGACAAACATTTGCCTTCCAAGCTTTATGAACTCAGAGACTCCAGTAACTGCTGCATTATCAGCTTTTAGAAGTAGCTTCCTTTATGGGAATTTACTCCTCACTGTTTGTTTCTGCTGCACCTTTTAGTAAGTGACTTGGTTAATGCAGGTGTATTTCAGGCATTAGTGAGATAATTGACACTTCTAATCAAAGATGACATGTCACAAATACCAATTCAAAGTCTGTCCTTTTGACAATAATATGACTTTATTCAAATGTTGAGTTGCAATAACACACACAAGTAAATAGTCTGATTGGATGCATTAATATTGGAAGTAAATGTATCACACATTAGTTCAAGAGCAATTTATGATAGCTGGATTTTGGGTTAAATAAAGCAGTTTTGCTTCTTGAAATTTTGCTGCAAGTTCTCCTTGTTGTTTATAAGCATTCTCTGCAGCCTGAAACAATTGGGGTGTCACCAAACTGAGCACTGTACGCACCGCATCAGAAGAAGACATCTGCAATCAAGTAATGTCTGAAAAAATCTTTTCCTGATTTGAGATATGGATTATAAAAGAGGCTCCATTCATACATCCTTCTAAAGCTCTTAGACCATAAAGTATCAAAGCAGAATTTGGCCATGTAGCCCATCAAGTCTTATGCAGTGACTACAATAAATGAGCTGGTAATGCAAGCTCCAGTTCACAGATACATCTTGAGACCAATGTTTAGGTGCAGATCTAGTTAATCAGCTGAGTTGCAGCTCAAAATAAATCTGAAACTTTATTGCTGGAACAGCTCAGCAGGTCAGACAGCATCTAGGGAAAAGGAGATTCGACGTTTCGGGCACATGCCCTTCCTCAATCAACAAGCCAATGTGCTTTCCACAAAAATGGCTTCCAAACTTTTGTATTATCATCAGTCACAGATTAAGACCTCTATATATTCATTTCATTGTTTAAAAAATGTTCCCTGCTCTCCAGTGAGAAATTTCTCTCATTTTTCTCCTAAATGGCCTTCTTTCATGTCAAAATGCTTGTACTTTCATGTTTTTATCTTCCTTTTTCTCTTAACGACAGTGAAAGATGCTGAGCTGCAATTTCAATTAAGATGAGCAGTCTTTAGTCACTCTCTCAACCATTCTTTTTCATGCTTGTCCATATGGCAACTGTTGACAGGCTTATATGAACAAGCAGCATCCACTGATTCTGGCCTTCATGATAATTTTGACATGATTTTTTGACTTGAATTATTTCTCCTCACACCATTAATTAAAAGTAGGACATTCTTCTTTCGATGGTTTTGCACAGTACTGGGAGTCAAATTACCTCACTAGTTTTCATTTTCTCCAAAAGATGAATTGGCATAGAAAGTTAGCTCCAGCAGTGGTTTATATCGTATCAGCTCACATTATAAACAGGGCTAGATATTCAGTTCCATTGCAGTAAAAAATGTCTAGCTCATTCTCTTTCTCCAACATGCGCCCCAGTCTGCACTGTTTCCATCCTACACTCTCCTGACTCTCCATACTCTTTCCACTCTCCATTCTCCATACTCTCCCTGACCAACAATCATCCCACTACCCACATCCCCCATCTCACTGACTCCACACTTTCCCACCCCATACTCCCTACTCTTCATATTTCCCCCACTGCCCTCACTCAAATACCTTTCCCCTCCCACATCCCATCTTCTCCCTGACCCCACCCTCTCTCTACACTCCACATTCTGCCTGACGCCACACTCTCCCATTCTCCACACTCTCCTCAATCCCAGACTCTTCTTGATCCCACAGTCTGCATAATCCTATTTGTCACACTCGCTGTGACTCTACACGCTCCCATCCTTAAAATCCCCTTCGTCCCTTCACTGTCCCTACTCCAACACCTTTCCTAACCCACAGTCACATATAATAACACAAACCCATATTTTGCCCATTCCCTACTGTCCCTGACCCACATTTCACTTTGACCCCACACTCTCCCCACTTTTCACTCTCCCCACCCCAAAAGCTGCCTGAGCTTTCCCTAAACCCACAGTCTCCTTGACCCATATCTTCCATTCCCTTCTCTCCCCAACCACATTCTCCCTATTCCCCACTCTTGCTGACCCCAAACTCGCTCTGACCTCACATTCTCCCATTTCTTTACTGTCCCTGACCCCACAATCTCCCTGACTCCACATTCTCCCCACTCTGCCCTCTCCCTGACCCCACACTGTCCCTCACCCTCCATTCTCCACATTCCCTCCTGTTCCTGACCTCACACACTCCCAATTCCCCACTCTCCTGGCCACAGACCCTCTTCACTCCACATCTAAGCACTTGTAACAAATCATCATCTGAAGTGCACTCAGCCTGATTATAACATGATGTTGCCTCAATTTTGACATTACATAAAACATTATGATCTACATCTAACAGAGAAAGATCCATTAATGTATCCAGCCTGTGCCACACACATGTCCTTGGCAATCCAATGCATCCACCATGTTCCCTTTAAAATGTAACTATTTGCTGTAACCTGCAATGTTCCGATGGTACAGGCTGTATGTGGTGCCTTTCACATTGCTGTGTCCCTGTGCAGAGCTGAGAAGTAGTGTCACACCCATGTCATCAGGAGATTCATGCAAGCCAGACTCTCCCTGCACGACTTCAACAATAAGATATCTACTACAGCAGTAATGGAGATTGGCTTAAAGTGCTTCTGAGTGCTGCCCAGAAGCTTCCAGTCATCAAAATTCACTCCACTTGCAAAATTAAGGTTTTCTGAGCCTTTAAATGCCTTGCTGCCCGTCTCATCCAGCCCCTCCTGTCGAAAAGACCTACTGTCTTCTTCTAGATCTTCCATGGAAACGCTTACTTTCCTCTCTTGGCATAAACAATTGGACAAAGAAAGGGGTAGGGGTGCAAGAACCAGTCATCAAGGATTCCAACTCACTTTCCTTCTTTACCTGCTAGAATTTTAGATTTATCATTCAAATAGAAAAACAAAACTGGTCCAAATACCTGAATTTGTCAGTTGACTGTTTTGACCAGTTATCCTGGATCGATCGATTATGTAGTGTGAATGGTACATTTTTCATTTTTTTCACATTGTATATTTAAAATATTGTGACTTGCTGATCCAGAGTTTAGCCTCCATCAGATGAATATTTGTAAAAAAAACAAGCAAGTTTAAAGAGATGACCCTTACAATCTTATTCATCATACAATTATACATTGCCAACATTTACATCATCTCCCAATTTCGATTTGAGGGAAAATATGCATTTCGTTAGACCATAGCTCAGATTGTATACCAAGATCAGTTTATTGAATATGAACTAGTGCTCAACATATTTACATTAATTAAAATGTTGTACCAATCTGCACAATGTCTGAAAAACGGTCTCCTAACCACTCAGACTAATCACACAGACACATGTCAACTGTGGCAAAGCTTACACAATATAACAAGCTACAAATAAAAGTTTAGTAGAATTGCTGACAACAATGCATCCCTCCCCAATGAGCTCAATGCATTCTTTGTGCATTTTGAACAGACAGTCAGTGAAATGATGTCATTTGCCCCAACAGCCTCGGATGCAGCTGTACCCACAGTCACCACTGCAGATGTCAGATTCTTGAGGGTGAGCCCATGGAAAGCTCCTGGCTGAGATGAAGTCTCCAGTCATGCACCCAAATCTTGCACAGACCATCTGGCGCTGGTATTCACAGACATCGTTAACCTTTCCTCACTAAGATGTGAGGTTCCCACCAGGTTCAAGAAGGCCACAATTGTCCTAGAGCCAAAGAAAAATCAGACAACATGCCTTAATGACTACCATCCGGTGGCTCTGATATCCATAATTATGAAGTGCTACAAGAGGTTAGTTATGGCATACATCAACTCCAGCCTGCAAGATTGCCTTGACCGCTCCAAGTCGCCTACTGTCACAGGGATGGCACGGTGGCTCAGTGGTTACTGTCCCAGATTCAATTCCACTCTCAGGAGACTGTGTGGAGTTTGAATATTGTCCTTATGTTTGGGGTGGGTTTCTTCCGGGTGCTCTGGTCTCTTAGCATGGTCAAAATATGTGCAGATTAGGTGAATTGGCTTTGGGAAATGCAGGGTTACAGGAATAGATTTGGGAGTTGCATCTGGGTGAACTGCTGTTCGGAGGGTCAGTGTGGACTTGCTGAATGGAATAACCTGGTTACACGCGATATGGATTTTATGATTCTTTTATGATTCAATGACAATAGGTCTGTGGTAGACATCATCTCCCTGGCCCTGCACTCATTCCTGGAACATCTGGATAGCAAGGGCACCTACATCAGACTCCCATTTATTGACTTTAGCTCTGCCTTCAACACTTTTAATTGCAACAAGACTGATTTGCAAACTCTGAGACCTAGGACACTGGTCACCCCTCTGCAACTGGAGACTTGACTTCTTGACCCCAGACAACAATTAATAAGGATAAGCTATAACACCTTCTCCATAATAATCTTCAACACCAGTGCCCCACAAGTCTGCATACTCATCCCCTTACTATATTCCTTATATACTCACAAATGTGTGGCCAAATTCAACTCTAATTCCATTTACAGATTTGCTGATGACGCCACTGTAGGGGGTCAGATCTCAAACAGTGATGGGCTGGAGTACAGGAAAGAGTAGGCAGCTTATTGGCATGGTGTGAAGTCACCAATCTCTCCCCGAAAGTGATCAAAATGAAGGAGCTGGCCATTGAATTCAGGAAGTGACATGGAGGACATGCCCCATCTGTATCAATAGTACTGCAGTGGAGGTGATCAAGAGATTCAAGTTCTTAGGAGTAAATATCATCAATGATCTATCCTGATCCACATTGATGCTACAGTGAAGAGAGCACACCACCACCTCTACTTCCTCAGAAAGCTAAGGAAATTCAGCCTGTCCACAATGACTCTGACCTAGCTTTATAGATACCATAGAAAGCATCCTATCCAGATGCATCACAGCTTGGCATGGCAACTGCTCGGCCCAAGACTACAACAAATTACAAAAAGTTGTGAACGCAGCTTAATCCATCATGAAAACCAACCTCCCTTCCATTGACTCTGTCTGTACTTCTCACTGCCTCAGGGAAGCAGCCAATAGAATCAAAGAACCCTTTCACCCTGGTTATAGTGTATTCCACCTTCTTCCATCGGGCAGAAAATACAAAAGTTTGAAAACGCGTACCAACAGATTTAAGATTGGCTTCTTCCCCGCTGCTGTCAGACTTCGGAATAGACCCCTCATATATTAAAGTTGATCTTTCTCTGCACTTTCTGTCTAGCTGTAACACTATAGTCTCCATTCTGTTCTATTTTCCTGATGTATCTATGTAAGGTACGATTTGTCTGGTGAGCACACAAAACAATACTTTTCACTGTAACTCAGTGCATGTGAGGATAATAAATTAAATCAAATTCTCAAACATGGTCATTAGCACCCACGTAGTTCAGCTACCAGAGTTTTCAGACTGTGCTCAACCATGCTGTTGGCTTCAGAATGGCTTTTCACGGACTAATTTAGCCAAAATAGAGAATTGTGTGATTGTTCAGTAGACAATGACACCATTCACTTCATATAGTCGAGAAGGAGACATACAGCCCATCTTGAATGAACTTGATTGACTTCAGTGGTATGTTCATTAATACCAGTATGTGGGTTGTCGTCTGCCTCTATGACTGATATTGGGTATTAGTTGGCTGTCTGGGATTCTCAGTAAATACTCCTACTGGTGCAATCTGTCTCAACATAGCAGGGTTTTAAGATGAGGATGGCTCATGGCAGGGAGCTGATGTCTCTAAGCAGATAAGGCACATGTATTCAATGAAAGTATCAAGCATGCATTGTGAAGGCTTGTGGCACAGTGATGGTGTCTCTACCTCAGAGCCAGAAGGTCATAACGTATCTGAACCGGTTGATTAAAAATATCTGCTGTCAGTAGTCAATCGTAATGTCAGTAAATTTCCAAAGAGCATTTCTGCAACTGCTCAAAATACAAATTTCAATAATTCACATCTAATTCAACAGCTTGTTACCCCCTTGACAGATCTGAAGGCAAGATAGTGTTGTTCATCTTTTGGCTGGTGCTATTAGCAAATTTAAGAGGCATCTAGAGGAAGAAATCAAAAAGAATGAGGCAATTTCATTAAAATGCGATACTCCCAAATAGAAACGAATGAACTTTAGCAAGCATTTCTAAAGGAGGAAAATATAGACTATGTAGACTCACAGTGCCTCATGGCAGCAATTTGTTTTACTAGTATATATGATTGCATGCTCATTTATTCTGCTGTAACAGGGATTGATTATTTGCTCTACACTGGTAAATCAATTTTCTGTAAAACTGCAAAGTTTAAATCACTCAATTTGAATGATATTGGCCAGTTTGTTATTCCCTCCATTGTATTCTGTCAGTTGTTGAAAAGCTGAAAAAAAATACAATGTTTAAGGTTTGCAAAGATTACTCAATAGGAATTTCTTGCTCTTTGGTGAGAGAAATGTATCATTGGGCTATTAATACAGCATTTTATGCAGAAGCCATGGTAATTTACCAGATACAGTAAGATAGAGCCTTCAAATGGAACGCAAGCAGCAATAATGCAAATTAACATCTAAATAATTGAAAATGACCTAGTTAGCATTTGTTAATGACTATGACTTATTTTCATCTGACAGTAATAAATGCTGGAAAACATTATGCAAAACACACAAGGTATCTATCCGGCAATGTGATCTGCATGTTTGGCGAACAGAATTTATTTTGAAAAGGTGGTAATATGAAATTACTCTGGGTGAAACTGTATCTGGTTGTACTTGTCAAGAGGATTGAAAAAGGTAACTTCTGTTAAAAAAACTGACATAGCTTAAATCCATAGTTTAACATTCAACGAGGAGGAGGTTCAGATTAAAACTCCAGGCTGCTGGCAACCAGCCCTCAACTGCCTTTCTGATTGCCTATGCTTCAGATCCTGCCTTCCCTTCACAATGCGTCATGTCTGGAAACAACACAAGAATCCAGAGGTTGCAGGTACTAACTTAATGTTGCAATGAGGCTGACAGAGCAGTTTACCATGATGCTCTCACCATCAGTCTGTTCAGAGGTGATCCAATACCCAGGTTCCCGTTCCACTGTTTTTACCTTCAGCAGCATCTGGGATGTTACCTAATACCTAATCTTGTGGAGGCAATATTGGGGAAGGGGTGGTGGGTAACCAACACCAATCATTCAGAGCTGCTTGAGTTCAATTAAAGGGATTTTCCAGTCAGATTATAGGGTCCTGCAGGCGGTGGGGCCTTTTTAGATGACTGCAGGCAATCTCCTGATTGTAATTTGGGGAGGGAGGGTGCTGGGGAGCAACATCTAGATGCCTGGGTGTTGGAGCTGCCACAGACCACTATGTAAGAGGATCCCACCTTCTACCACACCATTTAAATAGTTCCCCTCCTCACCAACATCCCACAGTGGTGGCATGGCTGCAAAGCCTTTTTGTTAACTTGAAGTTTAAAACCTTTGGAGTGGCAAGTTTAGATTAGATTAGATTAGATTAGATTAGATTACAGTGTGGAAACAGGCCCTTCGGCCCAACAAGTCCACACCGACCCGCCGAAGCGAAACCAACCCATACCCCTACATTTACCCCTTACCTAACACTACGGGCAATTTAGTATGGCCAATTCACCTGACCCTGCACATCTTTGTGATGTGGGAGGAAACCGGAGCACCCGGAGGAAACCCACGCAGACACGGGGAGAACGTGCAAACTCCACACAGTCAGTCGCCTGAGGCGGGAATTGAACCCGGGTCTCTGGCGCTGTGAGGCAGCAGTGCTAACCACTGTGCCACCGTGCCGGCCACATTGTTGCCCCAATTTCAAAGCACTCTCTCACTTCCAACATAATCTGCTGTTGTTGCTTTCCAGTCTGATGTCTCTGCTGAGGCGTCCCACTTTACGAGGGTCCATGCTGCCCTCAGTTCAATGCCAAGCAGTCCTCAAAAGGGTGCCCTCCCCAACAAAGCCATGACATGTGACTGATTCCCTCCCAGAGGGAATATTGAATACAGTCGGTTCAGCTATAACACGTTTCTTCCCTGTGAATTGGCTATAATGCGATTGAATAATTTAGACTATTATTTGTAGAACATTCTTTATCTGTATAGGCTATAATGTGATTCTGGTCCCATTGTTTTAAATGGTGCTGTTACAATGTGATTTTCTTATATCTTGGGATTGCACAAGAACTGAACTATGGTGTTATGGAAGAACAGACCTTTTCTTCTTGTGGCTGGAGAGAAAATCCAACCTTGGATTTTGTTAGTGTAGATTCAGTATTGGCCATTCATTTTTTTGAATTGAATTGCCAGCTTCAATGTGATCCATCGTATGTGATCAATATCCAGTAGAGGATGAAATGATGTGAGCTCCAGACAAAGGAATTAGACAGGCCTGTAAGTTCTTCATTTGGACACTGGTGAATACCAGAGCATGTGAAAAGTTCAGTACAGAAACATGGAGGATTAAAGAAGCCTTCTTCCATTTTGCCAATGACCTTGAATGGTTACAGGTTTTCTCAAGACATGTTTGCTGCTGAGCCATTTGAATTTGGTAAAAGGTATTGGGTATCACTGGAGGTGAAGGGGAGAATTTTGTCTCATCTATGATTTGGATACAGAAAAGAATACTTCATAAAATGTAGCAATCACACCTATCATGAGCCTATGGCCTAGCTATCTTGCAAAAGCTAAAACAGAAATGTTTAACCCTATTCAGCTAATGAAAACATACCCTCCAGGATCCTGTATTCTTCTTCTATTATCGCCACTCAAATGCAACAACATCCTCTTGAAGCCAATGAGGTCTTTCTTTAAATATGCAGACTCCAGTGATTCGCTGGCAATCATCTTTAATTCTTCTCTGGCCACAGGAGAAATGTCAGCGGACTAAAGGTCAGCCACTATGCTACTGTTGTAATAAACAGGAGCAAGGGAACTATCGGCCTATCAATCTAAACTTGGTGGTGGGGAAATTATTGGATGCAATTCTGAAGAACAGAACAAATCTGCACTTGAAGAGACAGGGCTTAATCAACAACAGTCAGTGTGTTTTTTCCTAAGGAGAGGTCTGACCAAATCGATTGAATGTTTCCTGTGTGCAGTGGGGTTCCACAGGGATCAATGTTGGGGCTCTTACTGTTTAAGGCATATATAAACAACTTAGGCTTTGATTTAGGAGGGCTGATTAATAAATTTACAGATGATATGAAAACTGTTTTGGTGAGGAGGGGAGCCTTAGATTACAGAAATATATAGTTGTGCATGATAGAATGGCTGGTCAGTGCAAATGGAATTCAATCTGGATAATTACGGGATAATGCACTTGGGCAGGACAAACCATGCAAAGGAACACATGATGGACAGTTTGAGCCTGAGAAGCACTGTGGATCAGAGGGAGCTTGGTGTGTCCGTATCCTGGTTCCTTAAGGTATTAGGACAGGTGAATAATGTGGTTAAGAAGGTATATGGTATACTTGCCTTAATTAGCTGAGGCACAGAGTTTAAGAGCAGTGAGATAATGCTGAAACTATATAAAACATTGGAGCAGCCACAGCTAGAGTATTGTTTGCAGTTCTAGACTTCACACTGTGGGAGGGATGTGATTGCACTGGAGATGATACAAAGGAGATTTAGCAGGATATTGCCTGGGCTGGAAAGTTTTTAGCTTTAATGAAATTGGATGAGATTGTTTTCCTTTGAATAAAGGAGACTGAGAGAAGTAATAATTGAGATGTTTTAAATTATCAGGAGGGCCTTGACAGGAAGGACAGGAAGAATTTTTTCCCCTTGATGTAGGAATCAATGGCCAGGGACATTGATTTAAGGTAAGGGGCAGGAGGTGTGAAGGAGACATGAGGAAAAATTCTTTTCACCCAGAGGCTGTTGGGAATCTAGAACTCACTGCCTCTAAGGATGGTAGAGGTAGAAATCCTCATAACATTTAAGAACTATTTAGATTGCATTTGTAATGCCAAAGCATTCAAGGTTACAGGCCAAGTAATGGAAAATAGGATTAGAATAGCTATGTAGCTGTTTTGTCTGGCACAGACTTAATGGGCTGAAAGGTCTTTTTATTTGCTGTATATCTCTATGACTCTATGCTGGGCATACTTATTAAGTTGGTGCCCAATGTGTTCATATTACAGCTTTCAGGAAACTGTTTATTTCAGCACTCTAATTCAATTTACAACAACTATACATTTGAAAAGTCATTTTTTTAAAAAGGATTTTTGCTATACCTAACACCTCTCAGAGGCATTTTCCACAGTACAGATATTTAGCCTGGTTACAACTCTCTTGAATTGGGTTTTATTGAGAAATCTTAAAACTTACTGCAACAAATGGTGTGATGCAACTGTAGTGAAACCTTTATTAAAAATGTGAAGGGGCCCTGGATGTAAGATATTATGCAACTTGCAGCAATCTAACTATGATGGGTCTGGAAAGGAGTCCTGACTCCCCATAAGGCTTTTGACCTTAGTTGATCGGGTTCTGGAGAAACAGTGTCAAACAAGCTCCCCTTGCATGACCCTCTCTGATTTAATATTGTGATTTGGTTGTAAGTCTATTGCAAACTGCTTCATAAACTGGAGATTCAGTTTTCTACACATGCCTGGAGATCTTAAAAGCATCAATGTTTAAATTGAGCTTTGATCCCTTTCACTGTAGTCACAAAATGAATCACAAACCATTGTAAAGCATTTTCTGAGGTTCTGGAGTGGGTATTGCATGGGGTGCAAACAGGGTGTTAGTGTTCCCAAAACTTCATTGTTTCACTGGTTCATGCTGCAGTAGCTTCCCTTTTTGCATCATTCCAGAAATAGGTGTTTAGAATCTCTGTCTGCTTCAGATGGAAAATCATGTTTCCTGGTCTAATAAAGGTTGTGTGCTCACACCATTCTTATACACCAGCCAGTTTGAATACTTGCAATTGGCAACAGCCAAAGGTGAGCAATAACAAGAGTTGAAAATGTGTTGCTGGAAAAGCGCAGCAGGTCAGGCAGCATCCAAGAAGCAGGAGAATTGACGTTTCGGGCTGAAGAAGGGCTCATGCCCGAAACGTCAATTCTCCTGCTCCTTGGATGCTGCTTGACCTGCTGTGCTTTTCCAGCAACACATTTGCAGCTCTGATCTCCAGCATCTGCAGTCTTCACTTTCTCTTCCAACTACAAGAGTTGCAAAAGGTCATAATCCAGGGTTGGTCTGCCAGTATTAAAGAAATACCTGAAAAGGTTTGTTCACTTCAGCTATGCAGAAGCAGATTTGGTTTACAATGACAAGTCATTTTCAAGGGCAAAAAAGTCCTCAAACCAGAAGCACAATGCCAAGTTATCATGATCCAAAACACATGTATATTGAATGCAGAAGACAGAGAACACAAGTCAATGCACTGACAGAATGGTGCTAACAGTGTGAGCGTGGTTTCCACACCAATTCAAATTAACATGAAGGACTCTCCTTCTCAATCACTCCCTTTGCTTAAGGCATGGTAATACTCTCTAATGAGACAGCAGCACTACGGTCCAATAGGATTTTGATGACTTTATCTTTAAATGGGGAATGACTCATATCACATGGTCATCACTGCACCCACAGTGGTCGAACAGTCCAGCAAAACATATGGTACATATTATCCAGTCAATGATCATTATGTTTTGAATAACAAAGAAGAATTTTATGTTGTATTGCTGCATTTTCATGGAATATAAATGGAGAAAGTATTACTTTCGCAAGCACAATAGTAATACTATCTCCATTCGTATTTCACGAAAATGCAGCAATGTAACAAAAATTTACAAAAGATTTAAAAGGGACCAGAGGGGCAACTTTTTCACACAGAAGGTGATTTGTGTGTGGAATGTACCATCAGAGGAAGTGGCAAATGCAGGTACTTTTACAACATTTAATAGACATTTGGATAGGTACATGAATAGAAAGATTCAGAACATAGAACATAGAACATTATAGGCCCTCGATGTTGGGCCGACCTGTAAAACCAATCTGAAGCTTATCTATCCTACACTATTCCATTTTCATCCATATGTTTATCCAATGACCATTTAAATGCCCTTAAATTTGGCGCGTCTCCGACCTTTGCAGGCAGTGCGTTCCATGCCCCTACTACTCTCTGAGTGAAGAAACTACCTTTGACATCTGTCCTATATCTATCATCCCTCACTTTAAAGCTATGTCCCCTCATGCTAGCCATCACGATTCAAGGTAAAAGGCTCTCATTGTCCACCCTATCAAACCCTATGATTATTTTACTGTCTCAATTAAATCAATCCTAAACCTTCTCTCTAACAAAAACAGCCTCAAGTCCATCAGCCTTTCCTGATAAGATCTTCCTTTCATACCAGGGCAACATCCTAGTAAATCTCCTTTGAACCCTTTCCAAAGCTTCCACATCCTTTCTATAATGCAGTGACCAGAACTGTATGCAATACTCCAAGTGCAGCTGTAACAGAGTTTTGTACAGCTGCAGCATGACCTCATGGCTCTGAAATTCAATCCCTCTACCAATAAAAACTAACACACCATATGCCTTCTTAACAACCGTATTAACCTGGCTGGCAACTTTCAGGGATCTATTACATGGAAACTGAATTATCTCTCTGCTCATCTACACTACCAAGAATCTTACCATTACCCTAACACTCTGTATTCCTATTGCTCCTTCCAAAGTGAATCACCTCACATGTTTCCACATTAAACTGCATTGGCCATCTCTCAGCCCAGCTCTGCAGCTTATCTATGTCCCTCTGTAACCTGCAATATCCTTCAGCGCTATCCACAACTCCACTGACCTTAGTGTCATCCATGCTTAGAGGGATATGGACCAAAAACAGGCAAGTGAGACTGTTTAGTTTGGAAAATTTGATCAGAATGGACTAGTTGGACTGAAGGATCTGTTTCTATGCTTTATGACTCTATGACTCTCCATGCTCAAAGGCGAGTGCAAACAATCAGCAGCCTACTGAGAGACAGAAGAGAATGAAAGAGATATATGATGAGTGACAGATGGAGAACTATCAAAACTGTACACTGGGTAGAAGGTGTGAGTTAGAAATACAAATACAAATACAAATACCTGGATACCAGCAAACGTTTCTAAAATGTGTAAGCAGCCCAGAACATACTAAGTCCTTCTTGACCATGGTCCTCCATTTCAAAGAAATAAAAGCCAGCTCAATGTATTATATACCATCATGCATGAGGAGAGTTGGGAAGAACACTTTAACAATGGTAATGGTTTTGAGGTGATGTTCAATGACAGCAACTAGATGCAAGACAACCAAGTTGTCAGGTGAGTGCAATCGAGAACTGCTCAAAGTCAATCATTAGATCAGGATGATTTGTCAAACCTCTGAAGTATTACACTAAAGTTTCAGATGTTAATCTTATTTTGTCTGTTTCATAATTATTGAATTGACAACATGTGTCTATGTACAACCACATATATATGTTTAGGATCATTATTTTTCTTTGAACGAAAGGGGATACTAAGTTAAGTTTCATTGTCAGTATATTAATATTCCTTTCAGAGAAACAGTACTACAGTATAACTTTAAGAAACATGCTCATGATATCTTCATTCTATCATGGCATGTAATCTGATGGTATGAAACTCTCATACTCCACCCTGTCAGGCATCATTTGAAACATGTTATTGTATTTGCTCATTTGCAATCTAATGTTTGCATAATCATTAGCTATATTAAACATCTGTTGGATTCTTCAATCTCATGATATCAATCTGAGATGCAGTTTCTTATGTTATGAGGGATTGCCCCATCAGTAAAAAATATCCTGCTGGTGTCAATCTCAGACCAGCAGATTTCCCATCATCCCCACTCTCGGATCTGGAAACAGCATTCCAGAAAGAAACGCTTCAATGATTTTGTTAAGTAATTGTAAGCAGACTAAATCTTCGGCAATGTTTTCAACATCAGTGACATATTACAGCCAAATAACAATTGTTTTCAGTGATAGGAGGGGCAACTGCACCAACCTTTTTGAAAATGTTAAGGGTTTAATTCAATTTTAATTTTTAAAAAGCATTGCTACATCCAAGGTTCTAGGGTGATGAGGGTGAACATAGAGGTCAGGAATATATTCTCACCTGTGAATGACAGGATAAGTGCCTTGTGATGGTTAGAAAAGTTAAAGTACCAACGTTAAAATCAAGGCAACATTGAGCTATTTTGCTTAATGGACGGGGATTTGATGACTTCAGATACATTCATAACGTAAATGAAGCCAAAAGGCAGAATATGTCTGTAAGATGGTAGCACACTTCGCCACTGTGATACATATTTTTTATCAGGAATGTAAAAGACAATGCGTTTGGACTCTTTTCTTCAATGCAATACCATACGAACTGTATAAAAGGTTGCTAAAATATTCACATTCTAGTGAGATAGCACATTTTAAGCATATTAAATCTTTGAATACCATGTCTATGTGTTATATTTGCAATCATTTGTATGTTTTTGTTATATTTTTCTACCAATGGGAAGAGCTTGAAAAAAGCTAAGGTTCCATCAGAATGAATCTTCACTCACTATTAGAACGTGAGCTTCCATTTTCCATGAGAAAAATTAAATGACTACAACAGCAAGCAATTGCAGTTTAATTTCTATTTTGTCTGTGTAACAAGAGAGAATGTAGCCCGGAGCAGGAGTCTCAGTGTCACCACAAATTTGTTCACACTGTCATTACTGAAATGGAAATTTGCAAGACTCAGAGAATGCTATCATCTATATACTAAGGAAGGATATTGATGAATGACACTAATTAGGTATAATTTACATATGTGGGTTAGGTTAATTATGAATTAGACCTTTCGATGCAGTAACTGACCTAACTTCTTAAACAAATTTTCAGCTCTCCATTAATGCTAATTTATTAAAAGAAAGTAAACTTCTGCATGTCACTTTGTCAAACCAGAAGAATCTTTTTACATGCCTATAGTACAAAGTACCATTGTATTGCTACCATTTGCTGAATTTTAACCAACTGTCTGAGCTGATTTTTGCTTATTGTTTACTGATTTTACAGGCCAGTATTTTTCTCCTTGTCCACTTCTAAGAGTTTTTGTTGATTTGCAATTCCACCATACCAGCTACCTTAAGTACTGATTATTTATGCTATTTGATGTGCTTCTGTTAGTTTTTGATATGTAACCTCAGGTAACATATCAAAAACGAACAGAAGTATAAACCTCAGGCTGTATGCATGAGTCTGATATGGTCTCATGCCTGATGAAGGGCTTTTGCCTGAAATGTCGACTTTCCTGCTTCTCGGATGCTGCTTGACTTGCTGTGCTTTTCCAGCACTACTCTAATCTAGACTCTGATTTCCAGCATCTGCAATCCTCACTTTTGCGTAGCTTTCTTTTTGGAATCTAGTCAAAGATGGTCTTTGGGTTAAAGAGAAAAAATGAACTTGTCCTGAATTTGTGGGCAATATCTCTCAGGGTCAACATGGATGAAGTATAGAAAAATATCATGGATAGATCTTTGGCATCTCCAAGATCATGATTTAGAGAGAAAGGTTAAGCAATTATTATACACAGGGTAAGTTTAGATATAATGTGGAGGACGCGGTGTTGGACTGATGTAGACAAAGTTAAATATCACACAACACCAGGTCATAGCCCAACATATTTATTTGGAATTACAAACTTTTGGACCACTGCTCCTTCATTAAGAAGGAGCCTGATGAAGGAGCAGCACTCTGAAAGCTAGTGCTTCCAAATAAACTTGATGGACTACAACCTGGTGTTATGTAAATTTTAATTAGGTTTAGGTAGGTTGAAGTGAGAATACACAGCTGAATAGAAGGGGAATAACACAGGAGAGGCAGTCAGGATGAATGGGATAGCTGCAGAAAGGTCAAGGTGGAAAAAGAGGCATAATACATAAAGGCATAAAAGAGCCATAGAGAATACCAATTATCACTTTGGCAAATAATGTTGTGAAAAGGTATCTGGCAGGACAGTAACAGAAGTTGTAAGAAAGATGAGCACAGAGCGTGGATGCGATTATACATCGGAGGACCTTGGGAAGAAAGGGCAAAAATTGAAGATGTGTCATGAATGGCAATAAGGGGATGAGTGATGGTGGCAGTTTTGGAAAAGGAGAATGTTCTTGAGGAAAATAACCCACTAAATATGTTAACCAACCCACTGGAAATGTGAAGGATCACCCAACCACATGATGGTTTGTAATTCATTACATAAAGAATTTCATGTAATTACATAATTACATAATGACCAATGATATGACTTCTATGTGTTTCCCTAGCATTTCTTCCATCTTGTGCTTACTCATCTTATTTTCCATATTAACTGGACACATATATTGTGAATGAATTATTTACAGAATAGCATCGAATGGAACAAAAATAAGGTTTATATATCTGCATTTTGAGATGAGTGGGATATCTTTTCTTCTATTAATTTGATTTCTTTTCTGATCCCACTTACTTTTTTGGAGCTTGTGTATCTCATGCTCTGATACTGACATGCTTTTGCACAATCATAATAGGAGACTTCTCTTTAATTGACCATATTAATTTAAAACTATAGCAAGGATTATGTAGGTCCCTAATAGGTTTTCTATAGCCACATTATAAAGGATACCGGACCAATTTCAAAGTCAATGAGCCAACTAATGAAGAAATTGATGAGAATAATATGCCACCTGAGAAACACTGGTTTTGAGGCTCAATTGGAAAATCTATCCTAACATGTTTAATTTAGTCTGTCACGAAATTCATCTTATCCAGTCAATCTTGGAAAGAAAATCTTTAGATATGTATCTAAATTTGCAAAGGAAATCAATCAGAACTCTAGCTATAACCAATATCCTACATTTCTATTCCTAAACTATAATATGGTCTCTTAAAATAGGCAATGTGATCCTATACAGTATTTGATAATCTTACATTGTGCTTATTTACTTAATCGCTGATTCTGTTCCCAATCACAAATACATCTGGCTTTGTCTAAAAGATTTAATTATTCTAATTATCTCTACCAAGTATTTGTCCTCTGTATCCAAAAGTCCATCAGGAAAATATGTTCCAATCACTGGTTTTGTTTCAAGCTTATTAATTTTAAACCTGTGACTTTAAGTACTATTCTCACTTAGGTAGTTTCCTTACCATAAAACATCACTGCCAATATGATATGCTTTGAGTATTTCCCTATATGTTAGCCCATGTAACACTTGTGAAGAAAACTGAATTCTTGTTGAGACAGATGCCTTGACATTTACTAACAAAACTAACTGTGTACAACTATATAATATCTCAGAATTATATATAGAGTCATAGACACCTACAACATAGAAAAAGGTCCTTTGATCCAAAGCATTCACACCAACTATTCTAATTCCGATTTTCCAGCACTTGGCCCATAGCCTTGTATGCCGGGTATATGAATAGGAAGGGATCGGAGGGATATGGGCCGGGTGCTGGCAGGTGGGACTAGATTGGGTTGGGATATCTGATCGGCATGGATGGGTTGGACCAAATGGTCTGTTTCTATGCTGTACATCTCTATGACTTCTTAAATGTTTTGAGGGTTTCTGCTTCAACCACCTTGACAGGCAGTGAGTTCCTCATTGCCATCACCCTTTGGGCGAAAACGTTTTCCTTGCATCTCCTCTAAACCTTTTGCCCCTTACCTTCAACTTGTGTCCCCAGTCATTGATCCCTCCATTACGGGGAAACATTTATTTCCATCTACATATTTGTGCCCCTAACAATTTTATACATCTCAATCATGTGCTCTCTCAATTTCCTCCACTCTGAGGGAAATAATCTCAATCTGTCCAGTTTATCTTTATAATTGAAACTCTCCAGCCTTGGCAATATCCTGGTAAATCATTTTGCACCCTCCATAATGCTATTACATCCTTTCTATAAGGTGGATTCCATATAGTCTGGGTTTGTGCTTACTTAACTTCTACTGCATAAGGTCATAAAACAGAAACAGATATAGGCCATTCAGCCACAGAACTTGTTTCACAATTCAATGAGATTATGGCTGATCTGATAACCCTTGACTCTATTTTCCTTTTTTATTCCCATAACTCTTGATTCTCTTGCTGATTAAAAAATGGTCAATCTCAACCTTAAATGTATTTAATGACCCAACTTTGACATCTCTCTGTGGTAAAGAATTCCACAGAATCACTAACCTCTGAGGGAAGAAATTCCTTCTCATCCCTGTTTCAAATATGAGACCTCTTATTCTAAGATTATGTTATCTGATCCTGGATTCTACCACAAAGGGATAAAATTCAACCACATTGTTTTTCCCTCCTACAGGACATTAATAACAAGATGGATTCTTAACAATAATGTCACCATTGGACTATTTTGTAATCCCAGGTTTCTACTGAATTCAAAGTTCACCAGCTGCCACATCTCCAGAGCAGTGGTTTGGAGTCTATTCTGGATTACTAATCCATTGATATTATCACAACACCTTCACCTCCTACCTCATTTAGTACTGCATTCAGTGGGATGCATAGGATTATCCCTTGACTGAAACTTGATTCCCTGACACTGTCAATCAAAGTAGTGAGCCAAGACCCACAGGATGCAATTTCCTGTTTGCTAGCAGCAAAATTTGTGGTCCATTTAATTAGACAGGAGGATAAGAATTAGTCCACTGCTTTATTCTCTCAGGAAGTTGTAAAAGATCTCATGGCGTCCTGTCCATATTTATCCTTCAATCAAAATCACAATCAAAAAAAGATTATCTGGTTGTTATCTCATTATTGGTTGTGGGACTTTGCTGGGTCAATAATAGTTGTTGTGATTCTGTATGTTATCATAGAAGGTTTCCTCTTCACAAGCATCTCCCTCTCAACTATCTGGCTATATTTCTCCAAGGTTCTGCACATGCCAATTGACACACCAATGTATTCACCTCCAGGTTTAGAAGTTGCTGCCATGCACAGACATTAGAGGGCCACCACTAAGAAAATAAAACTGGAGGGAGTATTGGTTGCATCATATACATAATGGGCAGCATGGTGGCACAGTAGTTAGCACTGTTGCCTCACAGCGCCAGAGACCCAGGTTCAATTCCCGCCTCAGGCGACTGACTGTGTGGAGTTTGCACACTCTCCCCGTGTCTGTGTGGGTCCCCTCCAGGTGCGCTGGTTTCCTCCCACAGTCCAAAAATGTGCAGGTCAGGTAAATTGGCCATGCTAAATTGCCCATAGTGTTAGGTGTAGGGGTATAGGTGGGTTGCGCTTCGGCGGGTCGGTGTGGATTTGTTTGGCCAAAGGGCCTGTTTCCACACTGTAAGTAATCTAATCTAAATAACTGCTCAATTGACTAAATGATTAACAGACCACTGCTTTACTGACCTATTGAAAATAAGGTAAAGAATTTTATACTTGAGTGGCCCAAATCATGGTTGCATAAAGCTGTCCTAAATTGCCTTTCTGAAATCTGTATAATAGCCACAAGCCTATTTACATTGTTTATCTGTTTCTTTCTATATCTGAAAGGTCTGAATGCATCAATCACTCTTATCATTGTGCTTTTCTTTTCCGCAATCCATTAACACACATCATGGGCAGCATTTAATGTTCTGAATGAGGATCTTACCCATCAGCTGGAGAAAACTCAAGCTGATGAGTGAGATCATCAAGTATTGGTGGCCAGCATTGGACCTTTCTTGGGATCAAGAAGCCTGAGAGTGGAAATCCTGACTCTGCCTAAGAGGTGTTGACTAATCAGAAGTGGCAGCTTTCCGTTGTCTGCTTGCAGCACCAGGACCTGTGGGGGTTGCTGCTCATGCACCTATTAGAGGCCCAGGATCCATAACAGACCCCAGCTGCAAAGGTAAGTAAGGATGGAATAGGGATCGCACAAGTGGGATTTCAAGTCAAGGGCAGAGGGCTAGTTTTTCAGTTGGTCAGGCAGTGAGCTTTTTTGAACAAGGTAACATTCCCAACTCCCAATCTCAGCCTAGAAGCCTGCAAGAAAACCCAATAAGGTTTGCGCTTTTCCTATATGGCATCATCCCCCTGGTATTCAACCAGTGGCATTGAAATGGCACCCTTACTGGATACTAATTAACTAATCAGAGCCTCAGTTAACATCTGGGCAACAAGACTGTCCACATCTTTCCTGCCCAAAACTTAATCAAGTGGGGCCAAAGGCAGAATCAGGCCAGTTCATGACAAAAAGCATCTCCTCATCACAAAAATTTAGTGTCATCTTAGATTCTGTGCTGAATTTACACCTGGTTTTAAACCATTCAAGGGCCGTTTACTTGATCAGAATTAATAGTAGTTCTATATTCAGACTCAATTTCTGGACTGAGGCTTGATTCCTTGACACTGTCAATCAAAGTATTGAGCTAAGCCATACATGGTGCAATTTCCTGTCTTCCCCACAGCAAAATTAGCAAGAGTTGATACAATTAATTGAACAGGAGGATATGGAGTCATAGAGATGTACAGCATGGAAACAGACCCTTCGGTCCAACCCGTCCATGCCGACCAGATATCCCAACCCAATCTAGTCCCACCTGCCAGCACCCGGCCCATATCCCTCCAAACCTTTCCTATTCATATACCCATCCAAATGCCTTTTAAATGTTGCAGTTGTACCAGCCTCCACCACATCCTCTGGCAGCTCATTCCATACACATAGCACACTCTGCATGAAAAAGTTGTCCCTTAGGTCTCTTTTATATCTTTCCCCTCTCACCCTAAACCTATGCCCTCTAGTTCTGGACTCCCCAACCCCAGGGAAAAGACTTTGTCTATTTATCCTATCCATGCCCCTCATAACTTTGTAAACTTTTATAAGGTCACCCCTCAACCTCCGATACTCCAGGGAAAACAGCCCCAGCCTGTTCAGCCTCTCTCTAAAGCTCAAATCCTCCAACCCTGGCAACATCCTTGTAAATCCTTTCTGAACCTTTCAAGTTTCACAACATCTTTCCGATAGGAAGGAGACCAGAACTGCACACAATATTCAAAAGTGGCCTAACCAATGTCCTGTACAGTCGCAACATGACCTCCCAACTCCTGTACTCAATACTCTGACCGATAAAAGAAAGCATACCAAATGCCTTCTTCACTATCTTATCTACCTGCGACTCCACTTTCAAAGAGCTATGAACCTGCACTCCAAGGTATCTTTGTTCAGCAACACTCCCAATGACCTTACCATTAAATGTATAAGTCCTGCTAAGATTTGCTTTCCCAAAATGCAGCACCTCATAGTTATCTGAATTAAACTCCATCTGCCACTTCTCAGCCCATTGGCCTATCTGGTCAAATCCTGTTGTAACCTGAGGTAACCTCCTTTGCTGTCCACTACACCTCCAATTTTGTTGTCATCTGCAAACTTACTAACTGTACCTATGAATTGGTCCACAGCCCCATTCCCTCAGGTAGTTGTAAAAGAACCCATGTGTCCAGTTCCATATTTATCTCTCAATCAAAGTCACAATAAAAAAGATTATCTGGTTGATATCTCATCACTGGCTGTGGGACTTTGCTGGGTCAATATTGGCTGTTGTTTTTCCCGACATTATCATAGAGGATCTCTACTTCAAAAAGATTTCCCTAACTGTAAAGCATTTTGAAACATTCTGAGATCATGAATGGAGCTGTATGAATGCAAAACTGTCCTGTAAAAGTAAATGATCTCAAAACTACATAACGTTTTCTGAAATAAGAGCTCACTCATGATCAGTGGAAATGATTAGTGAACATTAATGATTTACTGATGCTTTCTAAATCAGAACAAATTCTTTTGTGGTTGAAACTACATAAAACATTTATAATCTATTGTTAATTACTCAGCACATGGGCAGGAAATGTTCGAATTTGATTTTAGTGTGTATGTACTCTGTGTGTGTAAAATACGGAGAACATTATAGCTTGGTTTATTTTAATAAGCTCTATGCATAATAATTAGTTTGTGCACTAAGCCATTAAGCCATTCTGGATCAGTTTAATTCAATATGGGCAAGAAATCGTGACATGCAATAAGTATTGCTGCCAAAGGAAACATACCATTCTAAGTGGAAGATTATAAGATCGATAAGGTTGAAGACTGCTATTTGGTTCAGCTTGTCCATCTAAAAACAGTCAACCAGACTCCCAGTAGAACATTAAATGCTTCATTCCTGTATGTTCACCCCAAGCATTAATCTCCTTAGATTATTGCTGAGAGGATAATTTGACAAGTCAAATCCAAAATTCGATGGTTTTAGCAACAACATTGCATACTTACATAGCATCTCCAATATATTTAAGGGTGTATTTTTGCCTCTCTAGAGGGGAGAGCTAGGTAGCAAGACCAGAAATAATGGGGTGTGTTAGCCCTGGGGAGAAACTCATCGCTTCTCACCTACCTCAGTGATTAAATGTTGGGTGAGAAAATCTATTGTAGTCTTTCTTGACTCACCAGAAGTTAAAGCTCTTGAGTAGTGAATTAATGGCCATTGAAAAACCTCGACTCACTACCTCCTCAGCCACCTGCCTCCCCACAGGCAAGATAAGTGACTCATTTCAATCTGGGTGAGCGGCCTGCTGAGTTGGATAGAGGAGATGTTCCAAAATTGCCCCAAACTGGGGACTATTTGAGATACTAATATGAGAAACAGTCCCTCTGAAACCCCCTAAATGTTCACAGATGCCATGTTGGAGAATTTTCAAACGGTATCAATGTGTAGGTTAACATGGTTGTCTTACAAAGAGAGACTGGACAAACGACAGCTATAGTTTCTAAAGTTTCGAAGAATGAGAGGTGATCTCATTGAAATGTACAAATTACGAAACAGAGTAGATAGGGTAGATGCAGAACAAATATTTATTTGGGGAGTATAGAATTAGGAGCTGCAGCTTAATTATAAGGAGATTGTCATTTAGGACTGAGATGAATAGACTTTATTTTTACCTAAAGAATTGCGAATCTTTGGAATTCTCCACCTCAGAAAACTCGAGAATAAATATTTGATCAATGCTGTAAATCATTATGAGGATAATGTGAGTAAGAAGCATTAAAGTAATCAATCAGCCATGATAGTATTAAGTGGTGGAACAAGGTCAATGGGCTGAATGGCCTATTCCTGTCCTTATATTCTTATGGATGATAGAACATAGGAGGCTAACTAGCTTAACATTGCCATTCTAGAAATAACAAAGACATAGATACATTATTCAGAAGCAAATGATCTGTGGCAAGGGTGGAGGCAAGGTATTTATTGGCTTGTGTTATGGACCACTTAATTTTAGGGAAAATTACCTGAGATTTCAAAGGTAGGCAATATATTTTATGTAGAATTTTTATCCTTTTCAGAGATAGCTTCTCTGGAAGGTGATTTATTGTAAAAAGCATATTGCTTCCAGTATCTGATCATGTGACCAAGCTACTTAGGAGGCCACTAATAATAAATGAAAATGTTAAAAAAAGTTGATAACAGGGATGAGTGGATTCTTGTCTGAGGTTCTGTTTTGAAGTGGTCTTAATTGAGAACAGCTGGCTGCAGGGAACATTTCTTTCAAGCTGAATTGGGTTAAAATTCTGTGTGCCAGCTAAAATGGTCTGGAACACTTAACAAAGAGTGACTCTACTGATAATGAGTTGCATTTCTGTAATAACCAAGTTAAGAAGAGGGAAAAAGAAATGCAAGACTCCAGAGTTAAGGAACATTCAAACCAAGAGCATTCTGACACCAGTTGTCGATGCTAAAAATGAAACTTTGAGACAGAACTTAGACTAAATGCTTAATTTTCCAATTTCTACATGTTTAGCTTTTAAGGTGTAAGACAAAAGGGTGTAGAAAGAAATCCAATTTAAGAAGTTCAATTGGAGAATGAATAACTTTTCTGATTGTATTTTCAATATCTTTAACACAACTGTATAATTAATACAGCTTTATTGGGGATGCCATTGGCATAGTGGTAATGTGGTTGACCTTTCAGCCCTCTGAAATACGCAGCAAGTCATTTTGCTCAAGGGCAGTTAAGCATAGGCAACAAATGTTGACCTCACTGCCAGTGATGCCCACATCCCATGGCATAATTTTGTAAAAATGTATTAATATACATTTGATTTTTGAGCAGTAAAATACTTTTATTTCAAACAATGACCATTGTTTTAGAAAAGCCTTTTAGAAAATGCCTGGGTTTTAAGTTTCCCAACAGAAATTTCTATATAAGATAATCAGTGGAAATATGTCTTTATGTTGGCGTGGATATGTTAACAGAAATTTAAGGATGCAAACAAGCTGATTCATCTTCAAATAGTAGCCAAGCAGTGAGATGAATTTAATAGTTAGATTTCAGAGTTTGTGGTAGGGACTGAAAACAATGATTCCTGTCTTCCCATTACTAAACTGCAGCAAAATATAAGAACATACAGACATTGAACAACAATCACCCACTCATACTTTCTAGCCTGCTCCACCGTTCAATAAGATCATGTCTGATCTGATTTTAACCTCAATTCGATATTTGTACTTATCCTTGATAATCTTTCATCCCTTTGGTAATCAAGAATGCATCCACTTCTGCCTTAAAAAAATATTAAAAATGTTCTTGATTCCCACAAGATTTCAACATCCATGCAGTCAAAATGTCTGTTACAATTAATCTGATTCTTCTAAACTCCAGAGAATACATAACTAGCCTGTCTACTCTTTCCTCTCAGAAGGTAATCCATTTATTCCAGGTAATAGTCCAGTTAGGGGGAGGTGATGGCCTAATGGTACTGTCACTGGACTGTTAATCCAGAGACCCAGGTAATGTTCTGGGAATCTGGGTTCTTTTGATAGTAGAATTTGAATTCATTTAAAAAAAATCTGCAATTAAGAGTCTAATGATGGGGAAAAATCCATCTGATTCACTACTGCCTTTTCAAGGTGAATCATCTGACCACCTTCACTCGATCTGGCCTACATTTGACTCCAGACCCACAGTAACGTGGTTGACTCATAACTATCCTCTGGCCTAGCCAGTGATGCCCTCATCCCATGAATTAATAAAAGAACATTTTTGAACTGCTTTCAGTAGACTAACATCCAACCTTAAGTATATTGATCAGATGCAGTCTCACCAAAGCCTGCATAACTGAAGCACAGCCTTCCTACTCTTGCATTCAATTTTGTTCATAATAAAACATAACTTTCTATTAGATTTCCTTTGTTTATCTGATATTAATCTTTTATAATTCATGCACTGGCATTCCCAGATCTCTCTGCATCTCACAACTCTGAGACCTCTCACTGTTTAGATAATATCCTTCTTTTTCATTCTTTCTGCAAAAATAGACAATTTCACCTTTTCCCACATTGTATTCTATTTTGCCAGATGTTTGTCCACTCACCAAAATACTATATCCCTGTTAGGCTCCTTATGTCCTCTTCACACTCACTCCTACCTATTTTTGCGTAATCAGCAAATTTAGCATCAAGCCTTCATTCCTTTCATCCAAATCATTTATATAAGTTGTAAAGAGTTGTGGGTCCAGCATTGATTCCTGTGGCACAACATTCTTGATATCCTGCCAGCCTGAAAAAGACCCTTTTGTTCCTACTGTTTGCTACCTGTTACCTAGCCAATCTTCTATCCATACCAATATGTTACCCCATGATAAGAATAACAGGAAGATGTATTTTGTCAACAAAACATGCAAGACTGACAGCAACAGGAAAATGTTGAAAGGTTGGGGTAGGGTTTTGAAAAGGCAGAATGCATCAGATAGGAGAAATAAGGAAGGCATGACGACAAGAGAGAGGGGTTTAAGAGAGGTAGAAAGTAAAGAGTGAAAAAGGAACAACAAAGCCAGAAATTGGAGAAGTAGCCAAAACATACATGTGAATGGATTATATAGGCTATAGGCTATTTTAGCAGGAACTATGAGGTTACATATGCAATAGTACTAACTTCTTGATTACGAATAATCATTATTTCTGCCTTCGGAATGTAAGAGTCCCTGACGACCTATTCACTTCATCACAAAGGGTCCTCATCATTGTCATAAAAATCAACAAAATCTGTTGCGGGTTGCATTAGTAATGACAAATTTCATAAAATTTATAACTCAACTGAACATCAACAAAGACTGTGAAGCAATTAACTTTCCACTAACTAAGTATGGAGATGACAAATTGTGACTTTCACATAATTAACATAAAGAATTGGAGGTGTTAGACAATCTAAAATCATTTCCCTATTCAAAAGATATTTGTACAAAATATGAAGTATCCTTAAAAGTTAAAACGTTTTGATGTTACTGTGACCTAGCAAATAAAGATCTGAAATTTTACTTTGTGGGATGCCAATTAATGTCTGTCTATTTCATTCTAACTTCAGTTCAGGGCCCTTTTCTCATGCCGGTGTACTTTCTCTGTCCTTTGAACAGTTCTATTGCAGTCATGGATGGTCTGCCTATGTGAGATATACTAAGTAAGTCGAGCTTGTTGGGAGAAAAACATTGATTTAGGACATATGGTCAATAAAAGGATCCCTCATTGGTATTCCTCTCTTGTCTTTTCTGGCTCTGCTGATAGTCTTTGATTCATCAATAGGATGCGGACATTGCTGGCTGGGCCAACATTTACAGTCCAGAGTCACATGACCAAATAAGGATGGTATCTTTTCCATCTCTGAACAGCATTAGTGAATCAATGGGTTTTTACAACAGTCGACAGTGGTTGTATCATCAACATTAGTCCATCCTTTCATTGAAGACAAATTTCATTGACTGCTGAAAATGTGTTGCTGGAAAAGCGCAGCAGGTCAGGCAGCATCCAAGGAGCAGGAGAATCGACGTTTCGGGCATAAGCCCTTCTTCAGGAATGAGGAAAGTGTGTCCAGCAGGCTAAGATAAAAGGTAGGGAGGAGGGACTTGGGGGAGGGGCGTTGAAAATGCGATAGGTGGAAGGAGGTCAAGGTGAGGGTGATAGGCCGGAGTGGGGGTGGGGGTGGAGAGGTCAGGAAGAAGATTGCAGGTTAGGAAGGCAGTGCTGAGTTCGAGGAACTTGACTGAGACAAGGTGGGGGGAGGGGAAATGAGGAAACTGGAGAAATCTGAGTTAATCCCTTGTGGTTGGAGGGTTCCTAGGCGGAAGATGAGGCGCTCTTCCTCCAACCATCGTGTTGCTGTTGTCTGGCGATGGAGGAGTCCAAGGACCTGCATGTCCTTGGTGGAGTGGGAGGGGGAGTTGAAGTGTTGAGCCACGGGGTGGTTGGGTTGGTTGGTCCGGGTATCCCAGAGGTGTTCTCTGAAACGTTCCGCAAGTAGGCGGCCTGTCTCCCCAATATAGAGGAGGCCACATCAGGTGCAGCAGATGCAATAAATGATATGTGTGGAGTTGCAGGTGAATTTGTGGTGGATATGGAAGGATCCCTTGAGGCCTTGGAGGGAAGTAAGGGGGGAGGTGTGGGCGCAAGTTTTGTATTTCTTGCGGTTGCAGGGGAAGGTGCCAGGAGTGGAGGTTGGGTTGGTGGGGGGTGTGGACCTGACGAGGGAGTCACGGGGGGAGTGGTCTTTTCGGAACGCTGATAGGGTAGGGGAGGGAAATATATCCTTGGTGGTGGGGTCCGTTTGGAGGTGGCGGAAATGACGGCGGTTGATACGCTGTATATGAAAGTTGGTGGGGTGGTAGGTGAGGACCAGTGGGGTTCTGTCCTGGTGGCGGTTGCAGGGGCGGGGCTCAATGGCGACCCCGACCTCAAATTCACCTGGACCGTCTCAGACTCCTCCCTCCCCTTCCTAGACCTTTCCATTTCTATCTCGGGCGACTGAATCGACACGGACATTTACAATAAAACGACTGACTCCCACAGCTACCTAGATTACACCTCCTCCCACCCTGCCCCCTGTAAAAACGCCATCCCATATTCCCAATTCCTTCGTCTCCGCCGCATCTTCTCCCAGGAGTACCAGTTCCAATACCGTACAACCCAGATAGCCTCCTTCTTCAAAGACCGCAATTTCCCCCCAGACGTGATCAACGATGCCCTCCACCGCATCTCCTCCACTTCCCGCTCCTCTGCACTTGAGTCCCGCCCCCTCCTACCGCCACCAGGATAGAACCCCACTGGTCCTCACCTACCACCCCACCAACTTCCATATACAGCGTATCATCCACTGTCATTTCCGCCACCTCCAAACGGACCCCACCACCAGGGATATATTTCCCTCCCCTCCCCTATCAGCGTTCCAAAAGACCACTCCCTCCGTGACTCCCTCGTCAGGTCCACCAAGGACATGCAGGTCCTTGGACTCCTCCATCGCCAGACCATAGCAACATGACGGTTGGAGGAAGAGCGCCTCATCTTCCGCCTAGGAACCCTCCAACCACAACGGATGAACTCAGATTTCTCCAGTTTCCTCATTTCCCCTCCCCCCACCTTGTCTCAGTCAAATCCCTCGAACTCAGCACCGCCTTCCTAACCTGCAATCTTCTTCCTGACCTCTCCACCCCCACTTCGGCCTATCACCCTCACCTTGACCTCCTTCCACCTATCGCATTTCCAACGCACCTCCCCCAAGTCTCTCCTCCCTACCTTTTATCTTAGCCTGCTGGACACACTTTCCTCATTCCTGAAGAAGGGCTTATGCCCGAAACGTCGATTCTCCTGCTCCTTGGATGCTGCCTGACCTGCTGCGCTTTTCCAGCAACACATTTTCAGCTCTGATCTCCAGCATCTGCAGACCTCACTTTCTCCTCGAAAATTTCATTGACTGCCATAGTTGTGTTCAATCCCATATTCCCAGAACATTAGCCTTGATTTCTAACTACTAGGTTAATGGCATTACCACTAACACCCTTGGTTAATAGAGATTGACTGCTCTGATTAATCAACAAATCCAGTTACACCAGGCTAGTAGAAAACAAAATATATGGAGCTTGAAATTTTGTATTTAGCAATCGTTATATTCCTAATTCAAATAAAATAATGAAGTTTTAATTGAATCAATGGTAGGCAATGTAGAACAGAGGAATTTGCCTGACCAATTTTCTTTACCATTTAGAGGAGATGAATGATAGAAAGTCTCAGCTTTCAGAATTGAACTTAAAGCTGCAACAATTCAATGTAAAACTGGTCATGAACAAATAATTTGGTAAAGAGGATGAGGAAGAGTGCTGAGCATTGTGACTCGAGAATGGGTTCTGAAAGAAGATAACTGAAAGTTGATGTTATAAATATTTTTAGGAGAGTAAAACTGTCCTTATCAGTTCAGTGATAGCCCCTCTCATCCCTGAGTAAGAAGGTCATGTGATGCCCACTTCAGAGACTTGAAAATTCAGTTCAGTGGAGGTCTAAAGGATTGTTGCACTGTCAGAGATGCCATCTTAGGTTAAAAATGTTAAACCAAATGCTGCCCTTTCACATAAACATTATAAGCTCTATGGCACTTGTTGTACCTCACTGGGATAAGACACTGGAAATCAAAGCTTGCTGTTTCTTGAGTCATCACAAAAGTTAAAGATTTTATAAAAGTATGCAGAATTTCCCAATTTACCTATCTTTTCTGACTCAGGTCAACAGAAAACATAAACCAGGTTTCTGAAATTAACAAGGTTAAAAATCACACAATACCAGGTTATAGTCCAACAGGCTTATTTGAAAGCACTAGCTTGTGGATTCTTCATTAGGTGGTTGTGGAGTATAAGATCATAAGACACAGAAATTATAGCAAAAGTATACAGTGTGATGCAACTGAAATGAGGTCTCTCATCTTTTAGAATGTCCATGTTGCTTTTAGTTTTTTCATATGTAAATCCCAGAGCCTTTTTTAAAGTTACATTCTCAGTGAACTTTAACAATAGGTTCCAAATCAGCTCAGATAATGCATTAAAGGTGTGAGGTGTCCTGTGTAAGGCTGTCTGTACCCCAATGTTCAGACTGATTCTATTTCTAAAAAAGGGATTTACAGATTTACTTGGCTGATAGCCAAGTTCGGTACCCATGGGGATGGCCTCAACTGGGATCTTGGGTTCACGTCACACTAGAGGTGACCCCACTGCATTATACACTCCCACAGACACACACACGAGCGTGTGCAACACACACTCCTACAGCCCCAGACACTCGCGCCGACTCTCTCTCATACACAAGCTCTCTCTCATATGCTCACGCCTACACACGCACCCTCTCACAGACTTGTACCCATTTACACTCACACTCACGGACACTCATACCCCCAACACACCCATACCCACATGTACACACATACACACACACACACGTTTGCAGGGTGAGTTTGTACTTGTAGAATTACACTTTGTTTTGCTCAAAAACTGCATGAATCCATGTAAGATTCTGTGGATTCCTTTTTTAGAAATAGAATCAGTCTGAATATTCGGGTGCAGACAAACTCTCACAGGGCAACTTACACCTTCAATGCATTATCTGAGTTGACATGGCACCTGTTGTTAAAGTTCACTTGAAAATGTAACTTTAAAAATGGCTCTTTGATTTACATATGAAGGAACTGAAACCAAAATGGTTAAAAATCATACAACACCAGGTTATAGTCCAACAGGTTTAATTGGAAGCACACTAGCTTTCGGAGCGATGCTCCTTCATCAGGAGCGTCGCTCCAAAAGCTAGTGTGCTTCCAATTAAACCTGTTGGATTATAACCTGGTGTTGTATGATTTTTAACTTTGTACACCCCAGTCCAACACCGGCATCTCCAAATCATGAGATCAACATGGCCATTCTCAAAGATGTGAGTAGTAACAAACAATCCAGGTCTTTTTCAATATATAATTCCAACCGCAGCAATTTATAACTTTTGCTATAAATTCTGTGTCTTACCATCTCATACTCCACAACCACCTGATGAAGGAGTAGCGCTCTGAAAGCTAGTGCTTCCAAATAAACCCGTTGGTGTTGTGTGATTTTTAACTTTGTACATGCCAGTCCAACACCAGAACTTAAAAAGCATTACTTTATTACAAATAAACAGATTCTTGGTACATGTAAACAGTTATGAGTCATCAACATGTAATTCTACTGGTTAAAACACTAACATCTATAAAACTCCCCCTGTACACATAAACAGTTAAGCATACAGACGGATACAAAAATGGGTGTAATGGACGGATGGAAAGACTGCAAATGCCGTTCAACGATCCCTGTCTACAGGATTTTCTAAGAAGATTCTTTTAGCTTGTCAGGACTTGCTGTTGACAACGTGTCAGCAATAAACAGCTCTTGCCCTTGCTTATGCATCATGCCTTGATAATACCTCTGTGAAAAATGTAAAATTCTTTATAAAAACTGAAAGAACTGTGGATGCCATAAATCAGAAACAAAAATAGCTTGCTGGAAAAGCTCAGCAAGCCTGGAAGCATCTATGGAGAGAAATCAGATTTAATGCTTTGAGTTGAGTGACCCTTCTTCAGAACTAAAATTCTTTATGGAGGCTTTGGAATAGATAGAGACAGGTAGACGCTTTGAAGTGATTATGGTCAGATTTCACTCTCAATTTGTCTCTCCCAAACAGTTATGAATTTAACGTTTGCAGGAAATCTTTCCTAATCTGAGCATAGCATTGTTTAGTTTGTGCCAGTACAACTGGTTGTCCTTGTTGCATAAAGGCTGTTCCAAGTCTTGTATCACAATGCATCATTGATGTCATCATACTTCAACACTGGTGTTGTCTAGTATAAGTGAAAACTACTTCTTGTTTTGTGTCTCAATAGCTCTGTACATACCTTTCATTGATTTTGAGTAGAGGTTCACATTCTGATGATAAATTCTGTGAACAATTTGCTACATTGCTCAAACCACTACATCACTTCCAATCTGTTGATTCCTGAATCTTTGCTTTGGTGTTCACCTTGTCAGGACCTGGAAAAAGCCCATTTGCTGTCATTACATGAACAATATACTTGACTACAAGGATCGTCAAGCTGCATCTTTTCCGGTTCAGCTTAGGTTTATCTGATGAGGTCTCTCCAGTAGTCACAGTAGATTCTGATCATGGTCTGCAGTGGTTTCTGCTATTGTGTCTCTACATCTCTAGATTAGCAAATGATCCACAGTGGTTTCTGCTCTGGGAATATCATGAACTATCTCATACTGCCCACGTTGAGTTTCTTCTGAAGTAATGGAAATGCTAAACAGAGTGAGCACCAATTTGTAACTGCTGAATGATATTCAGAAAACAGTTAGAAAGCTATTGCTTTCACCCAGCTTCAAACTGGCAGTAACAATCCTTTGTTTTGAGGCCAGTAAAGACATTTGCCCTGGCAAATTGTGGGAAAATTTCTTCAATGGTTGACATGGGATAGTCAAATTCTTTCAAAGTTTGAGATTTAATTGAGATCCTTTGAGTATTCTCACTTCTTTCCAGGGTTTTCCACTGCTACCATGCTGCTAATTCAGTTTGAAAGAGTTTCACTTTCTTCATTGTGGGTAGCTCTTTGGCAGATACCGAGATTGTATCACACTCTCAGTCTTGCTACTTTCCAGTTAAACGTTTGTGTGAAAAGTGATTCAGCTTCTTTCAGTTAACATGCTGCTTTCCCCACGCTGGACATGTTTTTTTCTTTTTTTTAACATGCTCTGCAAAATTTATAACCTGCCTCTGACCTTAATCTTACTGCAGGTTCTTCTGTGAATATTCCTTTTTTCCAACTGAACCTATCCAATTATTGCTCTATCAATCTTATTGTTTTATTATTTTTGTTTATTATTTTAAATCTGTGTCACTTTATTTTGATCCTGCCACAAATGGAGACAGTTTGTTTCCTATCCACTCTATCTTTCCAACTCGTGATTGTGAAAAGCTGTATCAAGTTTTTTCTTAACTTTCTCTTGTCGAAGGAAAATAATCCTAACCTTTCCAACCTATCGACATAATTGATTTTTATACATCTTTTCTACACATTTTCTAATTCTTCACATCTTTCCCAAAACTGGGCACAATACCCGAGCTGAGGCTCAACCACAATGACAGCATTGCCTTTATCAATGCTCTGTGTTCCTGGTTTGCCTTAATGAATCCACATTCATCCAACTGTTAGCTTTGCTCCAAGTTATTGTTTTTGAAGCTTCCCGAGCACTGAGATGAAACTGACTAGTCTGTAGTTAGAACAAAGAGTATAGAACATAGCACGTTACAGCGCAGTACAGGCCCTTCAACCCTCGATGTTGTGCCAACTTGTGAAATTAATCTGATGACCATTTAACCGTTCCATTATTATCCATATATATGTCTAATACCCATTTAACTGCCCTTAACATCAGTGAGTCGATTACTGTTGCAGGCAGGCCGTTCCAGCTCCTAGTACTCTCTGAGTAAAGAAACTACCCCTGATATCTGTTCTAAATCTATCACCCCTCAATTTAAAGCTATGTCCTCTCATGATAACCTTCACCATCTGAGGAAAAAAAACTCTCATTGTCCACCCTATCTTACCCTCTGATTATCTTATATTTCTTGATTGAGTCACCACTCAACCTTCTTCTCTCCAACGAAAACAGTTCCCTCACTCTTTCATCATAAATCCTCTCTTCCATACCAGGCAATATCCTCATAAATCTCCTCTGAACCCTTTCCAAAGCTTCCACATCCTTCCCATAATGCGGTGACCAGAACTATATGCAATACTCCAGGTGCAGTCTTACCAGTGTCTTGTACTGCTGAAGCATGACCTCATGGCTCTGAAACTCAATCCCCTACCAATAAACGCCAACACACCGTTGTATGCCTTCTTAACAACCCTATCAACTTGGGTGGCAACTTTTAGGGATTTATGCACCTGGACACCAAGGTGTTGTTCATCTACACTATCAAGAATTTTTCTATTGACCCAGTAGTCTGCATTCTTGTTATTTCTTCCAAAGTGAACTCACTCACACTTTTCCGCATTAAACTCCATTCGCCACTTCTCTGCCCAGCTCTGCATCTTATCTATGTCTCTCTGTAACCCACAACATCCTTCGGCACAATCCACTGAGTTGCTGAGTTTATTTTATTGAGTGATAAGGCAACCTTTGCAATCCTCCAGTGCCGCTGGGTTTCTGGAACACTGAAAAATTATGGTCAGTGCCCTTGCTATTTCCACTCCCTTCTAAATCCATGGGTGCATCTCATGTGTTCCCAGTACCTTATCATCTTTAAGTACAGGCAGTATCCAATACTTGTTCTTCATCAATTTTGAATACTTCAAATGCTTGAATTATCTCCTGTTTCACCACAACCTGAGTAGCATCTTGTTCCTTAGTCATGACAAATACAAAGTATTCATTTTACATCTTTGCAATGCCTTCTGCTTCAAAAGATAGGGAGGTGATGGTCTAGTATTGTTATCGTTGGACTTAAATTATGAAATTAGATTCCCTACAGTATAGAAACAGGTCATTTGGCCCACCAAGTCCACACCAACCCACTGAAGAGTAACCCACCCAGACCCATTCCCCTACATTTACCCCTGACTAACGCACCTAACGCTACAGGCAATTTAGCATCATCAATTCAGCTGACCTGCACATTCTTGGATTGTGGGAGGAAACCCACGCAGACACATGAGAATGTGCAAACTCCACACAGAGACAGGAATTAAACCCAGGTACCTGGTGCTGTGAGGCAGCAATGGCAGCCACTGAGACACTGTGCCACCCAATCTTGGACATGTGACTTGAAAGAAGTTGTGGGATTTATATATTAATGAATAACAACCTGCAACCCATTCTAAAAGAATAAAGATTTAATAGCAATTTAGGTTTGCTCAATATATCGTATCAGTTGCAGGACTGTGATCTTGTACTATAAATTCTGTGTCTTATGATCCTGCCCCACTATCTATCTGTTGAGGGAGCAGCGCTCTAAAAGCTAGTACTTCCAAATAAACCTGTGGACTGTTACCTGGTGTAGTGTGATTTTTAACTTTGTCCACCCGAGTCCAACACCGGCACCTCCTCATCTTCATTTTAATAGTCATTTTTTTTAACTTATTTGACTAGAAGGGTTTGGGAAACCTGACAGGTAAAAGGAGGATGAGAAGGCCTACCTTATCAAGAAACTGCCTTTACAGCTCTGCTTGTGGAGCAAGAGGGAACATGATGAGAAGAAATAGGATCAGCTACAATGTGTTGGCAGCAAATTAAAATGTTCAGAGAGCCAGTATACATAAAGAGGACTCCTCCTATACTGTGACAATTCTGTGATTCCTGTGGTGAATCCCAACCCATTGTTCCCTCCCTCAAACAACCTGTCAGACATGACTGTGTCCCTTCCCCACCAGATTACCATTGGAATATCTCTGACCAATCTTAGATTCCCCTTCCTGATTGGACCCAACCTCAATTCTTGCAAGCCCCTTCTGCAGTCCTTTCTTTTTCTTTGGTGGGATCAAATGATAAAATAAGAAATGTGAAAATGAAATTAGGAGCACATGGTTTATTGGAGTAGGTAGATATAAAAGGAAAAAAATTAACAATTCAAAAAGATGAAACTCAAAAATCGTGAATATGAAAAGAATTTGTCAGTCCGTAGACACAATTCAGTTAATGGACTTAGAAAATCACAGAACTGTTCTGGTGCAGAAGGAGGCCATTCGGCCTATATACAATATATGGGTTAGAAATTTTACCATAAAAGGAACTTTAGAGAGAATGTTCCTCAAAGGTGCTCCCATTCTGCTGTGATTTCATCAGAGGTATGCCAGAAAAGTGCTAAATGGCTTTCTACAACACTCCTCGTGAATCTGTGCTCACGGAGAAGTAACAATGTAGACAATTTCCATAGTCAGTCTTTAAAATCGTAAAGTTCTCTAGAATTATCATCTTGTGATTAATAAGTGCCAAAACATCAGTTCCTGGGTGGGAGAACATCTACAGAAGTATGGTGAAATTATGACCTAAAGCATAAATAGTATAACTGCCATTTCCAATGTGACTTATAACCTGCATGTTTACTGCTCAAGTGTGTCAGGTCAGTCCCCTAATAATTGTCTTTATTGACTTAATTGTTGTGTTTAGTCAGTAGTTACAAACCCATTATAGTTAGGGATAATTCAATGTAGAGTGATGGTAATTATACCAAAATCAGCATTACTGCCAAAAGAAGCACACAGTTAAATAGTAAATGCGTGGGAATCCTGCAACACAGGGAACTGCTGATTCAAATGTGCCAATGGGGTTCTAATGTTTATTTATTTCCAGTGAGCTTTATAAAGATAATTGACAGCAAGAAGCTATTGCACAAATGTAATCAGGAGTTTCAGCTCTGTTGGTCTTTGTCTCATACTGTCTCAGATAACTATATTGAACTCTGCATTCTATGTGCACTTGCTCCAGGGAGGTGCTGAACTGCTTCGACCATGTGGGTAATTATAAAGCATTTATTATTCAAGTGGAGGCTACAAACCATTTCAGAAGTAAACTGCTTCCTCAGCAGCCAGTTATAACCTATTGGCAATTTAAAATGGAAAAGTGCATCAATTTTTTTTTTAGTTCCAGGTTTTTATTTATAAAGAAAAGCAAAGTATCTCAATCATTTTGTAAATGTATAATATCCATGCAGCAAGGAGGTAGAGCATTAAACTGCAAATGATTTTCAGCCCTTCTTTAAAGTTAGTGACAGGATTTTCCTGATGGCGTCTCCTACACTGGTGCTTCTAAACAAGTTAGACATTCAAACGTGATATTTCATAGGTTATGTACATTAGGAGAATATTTGTCGGACATGTGTTCATCAGATTTTTATATATATCTGTGGTATGGGTATCATAGAAGGTAAAATAGGCAAATGTGATTTCTGTCAAATGTTCAGGTGTTATATTGAATGTTTTGTAAGATAGAACATAGAACATAGAATATTACTGCACAGTACAGGCTCTTCGGCCCTTGATGTTGCACCGACCTGTGAAACCAATCCGAAGCCCATCTAACCTATACTATTCCATTCTCGTCCATATGCCTATTCAATGACCATTTAAATGCCCTTAAAGTTGTTGAGTCTACTACTGTTGCAGGCAGGCTGTTCCATAGAGTCTGAGTAAAGAAACTACCTCTGACATCTGTCCTATATCTATCACTTACCTCAATTTAAAGCTATGTCCCCTTGTGCTAGCCATAGCCATCCGAGGACAAAGGCTGTCACTGTCCAACCTATCTAACTCTCTGATTATCTTAAATGTCTCAATTAAGTCACCTCTCAACCTTCTTCTCTCTAACAATAACAGCCTCAAGTCCCTCAACTGTTCCTTGTAAGACCTTCCCTCCATACCAGGCAACATCTGAGTAAATCACCTCTGAACCCTTTCCAAAGCTTCTACATCCTTCCTATAATTGGTGACCAGAATTGTATGTAATATTCCAAGTGCGGTCACACCAGAGTTTTGTACAGCTGCAGTATGACCTCATGGTTCCGAAACTTAATCCCTCTACCAATAAAAACTACCAATAAAATCCCTCTACCAACACACCATATGACTTCTGAACAACCCTATCAACCAGGGTGGCAACTTTCAAGGATCTATGTACCGGACATCAAGATCTCTCTGCTCATCAACACTACCAAGAATCTTACCATTAGCCCAGTACTCTTTACTGCTGTTGCTCCTTTCAAAGTGTATCACCTCACACTTTTCCGCATTAAACTCCATTTGCCACCTTTCAGCCCAGCTCTGCAGCTTACTTATATCCCTCTGTGACCTACAACATCCATTGTCACTATCCACAGCTCTACCAATCTTAGTGTCATCCGTAAATTTACTAACCCATTCATCTATGCCCTCATCCATGTCATTTATAAAAATAACAAACAGCAGTGGGCCCAAAACAGATCCTTGCAGTACACCAACATTAATTGAACTCCAGGATGAATATTTTCCATCAACTACATCTTTCAGCTTGCCAAATTCTGATCCAAACCGCTAAATCACCCTCAATCCAATGCTTCTATATTTTGTGCAATAGCTTACTGTGGAGAACCTTATCAACTGCCTTACTGAAATCCATATACACCACACCAACTGCTTTACCCTCATCCACCTGTTGATCACCTTCTCAAAGAACTCAATAAGGTTTGTGAGACACGACCTACCCTTCACAAAATTGTGTTGACTATCCATAACCAAATTATTCCTCCCTAGATGGTTATAAATCCTATCACTTATAATTGTTTCCAACACATTAACCACAATGAAAGTAAGGCTCACTGGTCTATAATTACCAGGGTTGTCTCTACTCCCCTTCTTGAACAAGGGAACAACATTTGCTATCGTCCAGCCTTCTGATACTATTCCTTAGACAATGATGGCATAAAGATCAAAGCCAAAGACTCGGCAATCTCCTCCCTGGTTTCTGAGAGAATCGTAGGTTAAATCCCATCCGGGCCAGGGGACTTATCTACTTTTACACTTTCCAGAATTGTTAACACCTCCTCCTTATGCACCTCAATCCCATCTAGTCTAGTAGCCTGTATCTCAGTATTCTCCTCGACAACATTGTCTTTTTGCTGTGAGAATACTAATGAACAGTATTCATCTAGCCCTTCCCCTATCTCCTCTGACTCCACACACAACTTCCCACTATTACACTTGATTGGTCCTAATCTTACTCTAGTCATTCTTTTATTCCTAATACACCTATAGAAAGTCTTAGGGTTTTCCTTGATCCTACCTGCCAATGACTTCACATGTCCCCTCCTCTTAGCTCTCTCTTTAGGTCTTTCCTGGCTAACTTGTAACACTCAAGTATCCTAACTGAGCCATCACATCTCATCCTAACAAAAGCCTTCTTCTTCCTCTTGACAAGTGATTCAACTTCCTTAGTAAACCACAGCTCCCTCGCTCGACAGCTCCCTCCCTGCCTGACAAGTACATTCTTGTCAAGGACATGCAGTAGCTGTTCCTTGAATAAGCTCCACATTTTAGTTGTGCAATTTATTAAATTTTAGTTTTCTAGAGTCTTTAATTCAAGATAAAATGGAGGAACCAAAGAGCCCTGTGATCTGTTGTGATTTCTGCCCAACATCATGACTGCGTAAATTGTTTACTGTGGAGTGAGGGGGTCCATGAAGAGGCTCATGAGATGCACACCTCTAAACAAAGACAAAAGCAGCTATATTGACTGTGGATGGACTTTCAGTATCTGAATTTTGACTGAAAGAGAGCGCGGTCTCTGCGACTAACAAAGGATTGTATTCTGTGTGGTCAGCAAAAGCAAATCTGTTGCATTTCTATGAACTACCAGTTGGATGATGGAAGGGAGGAGGGATTATCTCTGGTCAGAGAAATGCATCCTGTGACATTCTAGCAACTCTGACAGGGGAAATTCACCAGAGTGGATCTTAGTGCCAGTAGTTATTTCAAGAATTCTATGAAAATTGAGGAAAATGTCTTCCAATAATTAGTCAATGTTATGAACCATTAAGGATGCAATCTCACAGGAAACTGAAAGTGACTGTGCACCTTGTACTTTGAAAATTGTCTTTTGATCATGAAACCTGAAATCTCAGTATTTTACTGAGGAAGTGCTAGGTTGCCAGATGGCCTGACTTTTAAATGAGACATTAGACGAAAGTCACATCAGCTTTCTCAAAAGGATACTGAAGATCCAATGACACTATCTTGAGGAAAAGCGGGGGAGTTATCCTCATATCTTGACTAATATTTATCTCTCAATCAACATCATAACATTGTCTTAATATTATTTTGTCTTCTGCTATTTCTGACATTATAACTGTTACAACATGGGGTAAACCCCCTTGCTATTTTAAATCAGCAACACAGAAAAGATTTATATCATGCAGTAATCTGTGAAATTTTAGAGGCCAAGAATTATCCCAAAGGTCTCTATTTAAAGTAAAAATTAACAACTTTATTTCTTAAAGTATAACAGAGAATAATTTATTAACAACTATTTACAAAACCTTTCTCTAACCTATCTTTTACCTTCCCCCTCGACAATATTAGTCCGATAAAAGCCCCGATTAAGATTTACCAAAAATACAAATTTCAAAACCAGCCAGCTGTCAGATCTTCTGTTTACATCTTCCTCTGTCTCCTTTTCTTCTTCTCAGGGATTTCTGTTTCACAGGTCACTGATTGATAAAGGTACCTTTAAGAGAGCTATTCTCTGGGCAGACTGCATTTGTTGGTGGCTTGGCAGTTCTCCCTCTAGTGTTCAATTTTCCCCAGTCTTATACTCCCAAAACATTGGATTGTGTCATTGGCTTTTACTATTGTCAATATACTAAATTCAAATTTGATTGGTGTTTAGTATTTTTCAGGGTACCATTTAAACTGATTGGTCTAATTTGAATTTTTTTTTGTCTCCAGGCAACCAGCTACACTAGCTGCTGGACCAAAAGGTTACATTATATCTTGCTCAGAACACTTGGTGCTGTCAGGTAGTTCTGCATTCTTAAAGGTACAGTACATCCACATCTTCATAACACAATAGTAATTACACTTGTAAAGTAGTTCATTGGCTGTAAAACACTTTGGCACACCACATGGTCATGAAAGACATTATAAATGTAAGTCTTCCCTTCTTTCCTTTTGATCTTAAGATAACATCCCCACTCTGATCCAATGATGGAAGGGAGGTCATTGATGAAGCAGCTGAAAATGATAGGGCCAAGGAAACCATTCCTGAGGAACTCCTGTAGAGATTTCCTGGGCTGAGATGATTGTCGTCCAAAAGCCATCTGCCTTTGAGCTGGATTTGACTTCAACCAGTGATTTGTTTTGCCCTGGTTCGCATTAACTTCAAATTTACAAGGCCCACAGGGTGCTCCATTTAGTCAAGTGCTGTATTAATGTCTCTCTCATCTCACCTTTGGAATTTCGCTCTTTTTCCACATTTGAACAAACATTGCAATAAAGTCTTATACTGAGTGATTCCCAACAGAATCCTAACTGGGCATCAGTGAACAGGTTGCTGCTGAGTAATTTCCAATCAATAACACTGTCTTGACAACTTCCATCATTTTGGTGAGGATAGATGTAGGCTACTGCAATGGTAATTGATCTGATTGGACTTTCTCTGTCCACATTGGTGGACATGACCTATCCAGACAATTTTGGCAATGTCTGGTTGCTTTGGTGTAACAACTTGGCTGGACATGTGGCCAGTAATAGAAAATAAGTCTACAGCACTATAGCTGAGATATTTGTTGGTTTCATAGCCTTAACTATGATTTGCTATTTCTACAGTTCAGCATGCATGTAGCAATGTAACCGGTTTGGCAGCTTCTTTCCAACTAAGATTGGGTGCTGCTCCTCGCAAGCTCCTCTTTTCTTCTCATAGTGTGATGGATATACTGGGGTAGGAAGGAGTAGATTTGGTGGAATGCAGTTTCTTAAAACAAAACAAATACATTGAAGTTTTTGAAACCAAAGGAATTTAGGAACAGAGATTAACAAATCATTAAAAGCACATCAGATGTCAGCAAAGCAATTCATAATGCTAACAAAGGGCTATGATGTATTTCAAAGGGAAAAGAAATCAAAAGTGGTGAAGTTATTATTAATATTTTATATAGGCTGCTCTGGTTGTATATCAAGCACAATCAACAATTTCGGCCTCCCTATAGCATAATGAGATTCATGTAAACCATGATGATATAACTGATCTCAAGACTCTGACATCAGTAAGACACAAGAAAGCAGTCTAGAATGACCATGTGTAGGGGAAGATTTTGACACTACACTAGAGATATGTATTTAGCCTAATATATTCGACTGTATATAAAGAAACATTGTATCCGTAGACACCAACAACCAGAGATACTCCAGGTCAGTACCTCAATGAGCAGTATTGGAGCACAGTAGAGAGTGTAGAAAGAGAACAATTTCCTGTTTAAAATGTGTATTTATTGGAGTCTTGTGCAGCTTGCAAAGCCATGCATCAACCTTCTTCCTACAATGTTGGGCATTCCTCAATTGGCTGAGACTGTCTTGACCCAGGTATCAACATTGGATCAGGCTGGCTCCATCTAGTGTTGTGACTTCCTCTACAGGTTCTGAGGGAAGAGGACTTCCCACCTCTGCATTGTTCTGTACAGCAGGACCTCCAAGTCTCTACCCACAAAGCAAAGGACACATTTTCACTTCTTTGTCATGTTCAGAGCAAATATCATGAACTCTGCATGACCATTCTGGACTGACAGCGCTTGTCTGATTGCAGAACAATCATTTAATGCTAGGAATGCCATCCTATTCTGGAATATCCCAGCAGTAATAAATTGTTCTGGTGAGGGGTAGAATAGGGCTAGTAGAGGATGGGTTCAGAGTCATGGGGTGAGATAGGTAGTTAGTGATGTGAGTTTGGCAAGCTAAGGTCACTAGATTTTGTGGAAAGAAACTTCCCCAAAAAAACTTGGACATTAGCCTTTTTTGATTCATGGATGAGGGCACCAAATTGTTCCGTGCTGCAGCTTTCTATTTTCTTTCAGTATTTAAATAATGTGCTGCCTTCCTATATTTCCTGCCAAAGTTCACAAACTCATACTTTCCCATGTTACACCCCCATTCTATTCCATCTGACAACTTCTTTGCCCATTCCCATAAACTGTTTTCTCTCCCTCTGGAGACTGTGTCATCCTCCCTACTTATCTTCCCACCTATGTTTGAGTCATCCACATAGCACATTTACTTTCTGTCTTCCAAGTTCATTCATATAAATTGTAAATGATTGTTGGCCATTGCACTCTTCCCTGCGGCACTCCCATTAGTTAAGATTGACATCCTGAAAATCCCAACTCTGTTTTCTATTTTTTAGTTTGAGCTTTCTACATTCATACATAGGAATTCCTGTCATAGGGATTTCAAATCCTACTTGCAGTATCCCCTGATGATATCAGGGTGTTACAAGTGTCTGTTGAACAACTGTATTTTCCTCATCCACACTTTTGTGAGGGTGTCTTCATATATTCATCAGAGCTCCGTTCTTAAAGTAATAGCGGTCTGTTATTCCTTCATTAAGAAACTTTTGGCTACTCTAGCATTTTCCTCTGGTATTTCTTCCACCTGTAATGAGGGATTTTGTTTAGCCATTACTCTGTTTGCCACATATGATGGAAAAATATGTGGACCTTATTGTTCTAACTGTTCCATTTCTTTAACCTCCCAAATGTTTTTTTTTAATAATCATTAGCAAAGCTATTATTTTCATTCCAGGCACATCATTACCCAGGAGTAAATCCATGTCATCCAGCGGTAATTCCTTAACTACCCTTACTACCACTAGTCCAGAAAACAAGTCACACTCCAGTTATACTTCATACAATCGAACTTGGATCTACATTCCACCTATTGCATTTAACAACACTTTGGCTTACATTGAACTCCTGGAGAGAAAAAAAACTAAATAATTGTCAGATAACAGGGTTTGACTGCCCTTGTACCTCTTAATACACTTATGCATTTAATGGCATGTTTGGAAGAAAAATTAGTTATCATTCATTTTCACAAAAGCCCTTCATATCTCTTATCTCACCTGCACTCATGGCAGTTTTTAACCCCTGGTCATTTTTGCTGTTACTGAAGAAATACATGTTCCATGGTATTTTTCTCCTGTGTTCCCTTCTTGGATTCTCACTTACAAATCCTGACAAGTCTGATGGGTTTTCCTGACAAATTCTAGCATTCTGAATGAATATGTTCCTCTTTTTTACATGGAAACACTTTGGCCTTTGATTTTTCACCTCCTCCATCATCACCTTCCTTTCTAATCTGGGAGCAAAGTCAGAAGTCAGACGACAACAGGTTACAGTCCAATAGGTTTATTTGAAATTACAAGCTTTTTGAGCACTGCTCCTTCATCAGGTAAGGTCAGTGACTTCACCTGACAAAGGAGCAGTGCTCTGAAAGTTTGTGATTTCAAGTAAATCTATTGGGCGAGAACCTGGTGTTGTGTGACTTCCGACTTTGTCCACTCCAGTGCAATACCGGCACCTCCACATCTGATCTGAGGAGGATATCATGGGGCATTCCCAGCTTTTTACTCTCTGTCCTGGCTACTTGTTTTTCTTTTACTCTCCCAACCTTGTTGAGTTTATGGGGATGGCAGGAAAAGGTTTATGGATCTGCTCATAACTACCAGCCATTGTTGCTGGTTGGTAGCAGCTGCAACATGTCTTTCACATTGGTTCTTATTACTAAAGGTACAGTGTTTTTAAATTCTTCAAAAAGAATGACATCTTTGGGAACTCTCATATGGTTTCAAATTCTAATGCACATGTTCAAATGTCAAAATTACTTTGACTAATCCTTTCAAATTCCATATAGGTTTGCTCAGGTTGTTTCCTTAAATTTCAAAATGTTTGCCTGTATACTTCATGGATTAACTCATATGTATCCAGTTTTAGTCTTTTTATCCCATCTTACTCCATAGAAGGGGATCAAAGGCAATGGGAAGAAAGCAGGAATGGGGTACTGAATGGGATGATCAGCCATAATCATACTAAAAACTAGAGCAGGCCTGAAGCACCAAATGGCTTACTCTTGCTTCTATTTTCTGTGTTTCGAGAAAGCTCCTGTATAGATTTCCTTGCCTCACCATAAACTTGATCTGCACGAGAAGTGCCCAGGTTTCTTTTGCACAATATATTTGTCTTGCTATTTTTCAAAATGATGTGAAAAGTAACTGCACATCCTTTTCATCAAATCTTGGTAGGGCCTGTACAAATATACGTACTTTCTGACCGGATGTCAGATTATGGCGAGACATTTCCTCCTCAGAACCTTATTCAGCTTCTGATATCTCCTTTCTCAACTGCCTCTTTTTTAACTTAAATTTGTTTTCTTTTATCTCCCCTTCGAATCTCAAATTCCAGCCTTCTCATTTCCATCTACAATCTTTTCAAATCCATCTCCCTTTCCTTGTATTTTTCTGTCCATTGCAATCCAACTCAAGCTTCTTTTTATTTTGAGGTGTTTTAATTTTTTCTTATATTCAAGCTGCCTTAACTGAAACTCAGCATGAATGAATTCCAATATTTCACTATTTGGTGTTCTTGCTGTCTCTCGTATTTCCATTAAACTCAAATGCTGTACATAATCTCAATTATTTCTGCTTTCCTAGCTCTGGTAATTTATTTGCCAATTCAATTAATGTTGCTTTTCAGATCCCTCGTGCATTCATAAGGGTTAGCTCTTCCATTTGTAGCACAACCACCTGATGAAGGAGCAGTGCTCCGAAAGCTAATGCTTCCAAATAAACTTGTTGGATTATAACCTGGTGTTGTGTTATTTTTTGACTTTGTGCATCCCAGTCCAACACCACATCTCCAAATCATCCATTTGTAGGAACATGGCAATTTCTTGTGCCATGTATTATTTTTTAGTACAACCCTGGTATTTATTTTTCATTTTCATCTCCTACTAATTCCAAGCTTAATCTTACATTTTCTTTTGTTTCAAAATACATGATGGCACAGTGGTTAGTACTGCTGCCTCACAGTGCCAGGGACCCAGAGATTGGGTGACTATATGGAGTTTGCACATTTTTCCGGTGTCTGCATGGATTTCCTTTGGGTGCTCTAGTTTCCTCGCACAGTCCAAAGATAAGCAGGCGAGGTGGATTAGCCATGGAAATGTAGGATTAGAGGGGAGGGGATTGGGTTTTGGTGGGAGGGTCAGTATGGACTCGTTAGGCCAAATGGCCTGCTCCCACATAGTAGGGATTCTGTGATTCTATTCTAAAATGCAAAACTGGGTATTGGCTCAAAGCACAACACTTAAAGTACCATGGCAGTGAGGGGAATGAAGTATTCAGAATCAGGATCTGAAGTTAATACAGAATCCTAAGACAAAGCTGGAAAGGGAGACTCTAAAGGCAGGGAAAATACTTTTGGAGAACTTCAATTACAAGGCTACAAAGCAGGAAGATTCAAGGAGCAGCAGACAGATAAAAAGTCTGAACACACCTTCCATGTTCTGTCGATTCCTCAAATCTTTTCACAGCCGATACATTCCTTTGGTGTGTAGCATGCTGTTTTGTCGGCAAATATGGCAGCACATTTCCAAGTGGAAATGTCCCTCAAATAGCAACTGACGTACATAATCAATTGACTTGGTTGATAATTTTTTGTGAGTCAACAATGCGAAATAAGGTTTCAAGAAGACTCTCCAGTTCTTTGAAAAAGAATAATCTGATAATTTTGCTACAGTCATACAAAGTAACAGTTAGCCCATATTCAGTGGAAGTACACAGCAGCAAGTCCAAATATGCTTTGGAAGGAGTGTACTGTAGATTCAGCAGAATGTTACCAGGGTGACACAGGTTAAAGTGTAAGAGGAAGGAATATATTTGTATTCACTGAAGGTTTGAAGATTTAGGGGTGATTGGGATTGAGATTTTTTTAGGACGCTGAAAGAATTTCTTAGAAATGTTCTCCTGTCAAAGGGAATACAGGACAAGGGGATATATTGATAAAATCAGAATCCAGATATTCAGGGAGTGAGAAAACACTTCTTCACATAAAGGGTGCTAGAATTGTGAAACACTCTCCCATATAAAGCAGTAAATGCCAGCTTAATTAGGAATGTTAATTATGTGATTAAAATTTTTAACCAATAAAAATGTTACTAATAAGGGGTCTTCACAGAATTGTATGGTGCAGAAGAAGGCCATTCAGTCTGCTCTATTTATGATGGAGAATTGTTTTCTTTTAGAGGATCATGAGCCCTACAGAATGGTGATTGCAGGATCATTGAATATTTTTAAGGCAGAAGGAGATAGATTCTTAACTAACAAGGGAGTTAAAGGACATTGAGGATTAAGTGGCAATTTGGTGTTGAGAACACAATTAGATCAGCCATGATCTTACTGAATTGTACAGCAAGCTGAAGGGCCAAATGGCCTACAGCTTCTAATTTGTGTGTTTATATTGAAGGAAAAGCAGCCAAGACAGATAAATGGAGTTAGCGTATGGATCCGCATTGCACTCATTGAATGGCAGAACCAGCTTAAAATGCTGAATGGTCTGCTTAATTTCCATGATGGGAAGAAACTTATTTCCTTTCTTGTTAATCAAATGGATTTCCTTGAGCTATGCAATGTAAACATTGCTATTAAATGCTACAAGGTGGCTGTTTACCCCAGTATAATTGTAACATCAAGCATAAAAGGAGATGCTTCATGATAGTACATGTACAGTTCAAAGGTTGCTATGAGTTCAATTTAAAAACATCTCTTTATCTTTTAAGAAATGAAATAATGAGATTACATGGGGGTCCTGGGGTTTACTAGAAGAAAAGTTAGCTGGTAGCCAACTTGGTCCTTGCAAGTCAAACTCCCCTATACTCCCTGCAATAGTGTGTTGCAAGCATCTAAGTGGCTTAGCAATGAAATCCTATCCCTCTTTCGGGAGCTGTTAGCCAAGCAACTTCACTAGTCCTGGCAGGGCAGAGCTCAGTAGTATTGCAGACAGTTATGGCTTCTGCAGGAAGGTAGTTTCTGGGGTTTTAGAGTGGGAAGTGATCCTAGAGCCCAGATAGGAGGCAGGAATGGGTTAGGTCTGTCAGGCAGGAAGAAGGCTGGCGTTAGCATCTTGGAGAGGGAGGGGTTGGCTGCCCTGATGCCCGGATGCCAACCCTGATTGAGGCTCCTGACCTTTCTCCATCCCTTTGTTCATATTGACCTTTGAAGGCAACCTGTACACATCCGCTGTATTATGACTGGAGTAGTATATTATTAAGGTCAATGGGCTTTATTATTAAGGAAGGGCTGGAGTACCAGGGCTATGCAAACTGTGAAAACAACAAATGCCCACTTAACTGCAGAAAAGTTAAAATGCATTTTATTCTGGGCTGTCTTTGGCTGGTGGGTACAAGGTGAGGAGGCATACCTCACCACCTTTTGAGGCATTCAATTTCTGCCAGACGGGAAGTCTCAAAATTTCTTGAGCTTTTTAACAGCCAAGAGATTAGAACAAGTTTGCAAGAGATTTATGAACTGCATTAACTGCCCCATTTTATAACCTGGTAGATATTATATTTCTGACCAGTTGATAAATAATACACAGGCTGGTCATTCATCTCTTTAAGAGAGAGCATGAGTTCCATATTTAATCATTTGCACAACATTTAATCTACCATCCAATTAAACGGATTTGTTCGAAGGCCAATGTCACTTAAATTGTAAGATTAGTATTCATCACTGCTTTTTAATTTGGATTTGATATAGTAATTCCACTTGAAGCTTACATTGATTTTAACTAGCACTATGACACATGGCAGGGATGCTTTGGATGTGACAGGGGTCCCATGCTGGCATTTGGAGTAAACAGCAATATAACCAGTTCAGCCAGAAAAGAAAGATACTGCACCTCCAATTTGAAACATGTAAGAGGCCACCTTGGAGTGTCTACAGTTGGTCGAGGACCTGGATGCCTCTTGCTAGAGTTACTGCAGGGATGGAATGAGGCTCTCAATTGCCCATTTATGTAATTCAAATGGGCTTGAAGCAGACTGTCACCTTTTCCATCATTGGCAAGAAGGCATACCATTGGGAACACATTCGACATGCTGCCTCATTCATATCCCTGCAATTCTAGCAGCCTTTTCACTTCCCAACGCCTTCCTCAAAAGTCCCATGATCTTCTCGTCTACATGTTGCTGAGGAGCATATTTCACCAATGTATTCATGTCTATCCAATTCCAGATAGAGTATCTCCTGCACTGTTATGATTGGAGACCCCTCTGTTTCTATGCTTGGTTCCCTCCTATTTCTCATCCTCAGACTGTTGCTTTGTGGCATTATTTGAAAACACAGCATCTGATTTCACATTTCATGTGTGAATACTCAACTCTACTTTACCACCTGCCCTGTCAACCACTCCAATAACTTTGATTTGTCATGTAAGTTTCCAAGGTCAGATTTATGTTGTTGAGAGGGGTGTCTAGAGTTGGGAATTTTTCTATTTCCACAATCCCATCATCCTTCTGGAGGTACCTGTCCCACCCTAACTTCATTCCAGGCAGAGAGGTACAAAATGCCCAATGTCATGGAGCTAGAAATGAGCCTGGATTTAGAGGGGGGAAAATTGCAATGCACACCCAGTATAAGGCATACCTTTGACATTAGTGGGAGGTGAGACAGATATAGTGACTGTTGGACCCACAATTGTGAAGTTATCTCTGACCTTTATCAGAAGGAGTGACCATCTCTGATGACCAACAGGTTTTTAATTTGAGGAAAAGCTAGTTAAAAACTGTAAATCCCTCACAGGTTGCCTTTATTTCTTATGCCACTGCTGCACAAAGCTTTGATCACTGCTGGCATTTGCATCTGCAATTCTATTAAGTATCTATATGCTGAAACATTTACAATCCATTGTCTAGCTTCAAGTCAGTTCTCTGCACACAGTATTCAGACTGCTAATCTTGGAAGACAGTGACATAGTGGTAATATCTCTGGACTGGCAAACCAGCGGCTCAGGCTAATATTCTGGGGACACAATATCATATCCCACCTTGTCCCTTGGTGGAACTTCAATTAATAAAATCTGGAATTGTAAATTAGCATCAATAATTGAGATCATGAAACTATTATTAATTGAAATTAAGGGGTTCTTATGATGCATTGGTGGTGTCTCAAGCTCTGAGCCAGGAGGCCCAGGTTTTTGTCTGACCTACCCCAGAGGAATGTAATAACAACTCTGAACAGATTGATTGGAAAAAAATATATCAATTCACATTAAAAGCTTTTCTGGTTCACTCATCCCTTTTAGTAAAGGACTTCCGTTATCCAGATCTAGTTTGGCCTACACATGACTCTAGATCCATGTGGCTAATACTTTAACCAACTCTTTGAAATGATCTATCAAATCACACAATCAGGGATGGGTAGCAAATCTTGGCCTTGTCAGTGATGCCTATGTCCCATGAAAGAATAAATTTGAAAGGCTTAAAGCCTGGCAGGTTCCTGGAGATATACAACCAAAATGCCAAGCCCTGACACTTCAAGCTTCACACTGTTATCAAGCTCTTGTGCACCTCACAGTCCAATGTACCAGTGGGTCATTATCATTCATTAATAGTCCCAACCATTGTGATGTGCAGATAGCAACAATGAGACGATCCATCCTGCATATAGCTAGTCCAGCATCAATGGTCAGGCATATTAAAAACAATTATAAATAATGATTTTATGCAACATTGCAACAAGGTAGATGAATTGATCACACAAAAAGAAGTAAATGGATATGATCTACTTGCCATTACAGAAATGTAACTGGAGGGTGGTCAAGGCTGAGAACTGAATCCTCAAGGTTTTTGACATTTAGGAGTGAAAGCCAAAGCGGCAAAGGGCTTTCAGTAGTTCAGATAAGAAAGGGTGTGACCAGTATTTAATGAGAAAAGGTCGAAAAATTGAAGATCAAGATGTCAAATTAGTTTGGGTGGATCCAAGAATCAGGAAGGGGCAGCAAACATTTATGTGATGCCAAACAGCAGCAGTAATTCAGGGCATGGAAATCAGAAGATGCAAAACAATTGCAAGAGAGGTTAGACAGGCTTCAACAAGAGAATCTGACTGCAGGATATCAAATATATTGGTTCAGTTGCTAGTATAACATAACTTGGTGCAGTTGTATGGAGCCTTGATGAGTTCACATTTGGAATGCTGTATACAGTTTTATTTACCTTACTTGAAAAAAGGTATAGTTGCCACAAAGAGACTGATTCCTGGAATGGCAGGTTTGTCTTCTGTGAACACGTTGAGCAAACTAAGTCTAGATTATTGAGAGTTTTGCAGAATGATGGATAATCTCATTGGAATTCACAAAATCCTTCTGGAGCTTGATGGTAGATATGGGAAGGAATATCCACAGAGGGGGAAGATGAGGGAGGACATATAGACCAAAGGACACAGTCTCAGATTAAGGGTATGATTTTTGGGATGGAGATAAGGGGTCACTTCCTTTGACAAGAGAGTGGTGATTCTATGGAACTTTATATCCCAGTGAGCTACATAACCCCAATCCAATTTAAAGTAGAGATTAATAGTTTCCTAGTCATTAAAAAATATCAAGAGATAGGGGGTGAGTAAGAAAATGTTTTTGAGGTAGAAGGTCTGTCATGATCAGGTTTAATGACAGAGCAGTCTTGAAAGTCTGAATGATCTACATTGCCTCCTATTTCCTTTGGAGCAATGTGCCTCATTCACTAGTGTTGCTCCATTATCTAACCAAACTCAAGAAATGATACCATGTGAGATGAGTACACAAAACTGGTGCTCATGCCACAAAAAAAGACCATCAATGGATAGTCAGGCATAACTGTATTTCAGTTCAGTAACCAGGACCTGGATGCTTAAATGCAGTTTGTGGGCAGTGAAAGGGATAGTCAGTATCCAGACATAGAAAGCTCTCCCCACACGGAATGAAATGAACATTACTAGAGACTACAATGATTATGAATGCCTGAGATGAATAGTGCCCCAGCTATTTCCAAGATCTTCTACAGTCTGGCAAGGTGTATGGGTCCTTCTCCTACCCAGAAATAATCATTGGCTGTAAGTTACAAACCTAGGTAGCAGGTTCTCACTTTTTCTGGAAATGAGCAGATGAGGGTGTGAGACAATTAGCAGAAACACTACTCATGTTGTAAAATGTGTATCATCATGACCAATTCAAGTGACACTGACTCGCAATATTTGTCCATGCAGGAGTTCAATGTTTTTCAAATGTGACAATACTATGTACTTTATCCTAGTTGTTTTATGAAGTGAGGTTGAGACAGAGGTGCAAGCAGTCTGTTCCAAGCCAATAAAGGTAACAGCTTACAACATAGAATATAGAACATAGAACATTGCAGTGCAGTACAGGCCCTTCGGCCCTTGATGTTGCGCCAACCTGTGGAATCACTTTGAAGCCTATCTATCCTGCACTATTCCATTTTCATCGATATGTTTATCCAATTTCCATTTTAATATCCTTAAATTTGGCGAGTCTAATACTGCTGCAGGCAGTGCATTTCACACCCCTACTACTCTCTGAATAAAGAAACTACCTCTGGCAGCTGCTCTATATCTATCACCCTTCTTTTTAAAGCTCTGTCCCCTTTAAAGCTCTGTCATCGCCATCTGAGGAAAAAGGCTCTCAGATCAACATCCAGGCAACATCCTAGTAAATCCTCTCTGAACCCTTTCCAAAGTTTCCACATACTTCCAATAATGCGGTGACCAGAACTGTACGCAATACTCCAAGTGTGGTGGTATCAGAGTTTTATACAACTGCAGCATGACTTCATGGTTCCGAAACTCAACCCCTCTACAAATAAAAGCTAACACACCATATGCCTTCTTTACAACCCTATCAACCTGGGTGGCAACTTTCAGGGATCAATGTACATCGACACCAAGATCTCTGCTCCTACACAGCCAAGAATCTTACCATTAGCCCAATACTCTTTATTCCTGCTGCTCCTTTCAAAGTGAATCACCTCATGCATTAAACTCCAAATGCCACCTCTCAGCCCTCTCTGCAGCTTATCTATGTCCCTCTGTAATCTGCAAAATCCTTCAGCACTATCCACAACTCCACTGACCTTAGTGTCATCTGCAAATTTATTAACCCATCCTTCTACACCCTCATTGAGATCATTTGTAAAAAATGACAAACAGCAGTGGCCCCAAAACATATCCCTGTGCTACACCACTAGTAACTGAACTTCAGGATGAACATTTCCCATCAACCATCACCCTCTGTCTTCCTTCAGCTCACCAATTTCTGATCCAAACCACTAAATCACCCTCAATCCCATGCCTCTCTATTTTCTGCAATAGTCTATGGTGGGGAACCTTATCAAACAATTACTGAAATCCATATACACCACATCAACTGCTTTACCCTCATCCACCTGTTTGGTCACCATCTCAAATAACTCAATAAAGTTTGTGACACATGACCTAACCTTCACAAAACTGTGTTGACTATACCTAACCAACTTATTCCTCTCTTGATATAAATCCTAACTCTTATAACCTTTTCCAACACTTTACCCACAACCAAAGTAAGGCTCACTGATCTATAATTACCAGGGTTGCCTCTACTCCCATTTTTGAACAAGGGGACAAGGTTTGCTATCCTCTAGTCTTCTGGCACCATTACTGTTAGATAATGATGACACAAAAATCAAAGCCAAAGGCTCTGCAATCTCCTCCCTGGCTCCCCAGAGAATCCAAGGATAAATCCCATCCAGTCCAGGGGACTTATCTATTTTTACACTTTCCAGAATTGCTAACACCTCCTCCTTATGAACCTCAATCCCATCTCGTCGAGTAGCCTGTATCTCAGCACTCTCCTCGACAACATTGTCTTTTTTCCAATGTGAGTTTATATTTTCCAATATAAAATATTAATTTAGCACTTCCCCTATCTTCTTGGACTCCATGTACAACTTCTCACTACTATCCTAGTTTGACCCTAATCTTTCGCTCGTCATTCTTTTTTTCCCGATATAGCTATGGAAAGCTTTAAGGTTTTTTTCCTTGATCCTACCTGCCAACAGCTTCTCATGTCCCCTCCTGGCTCTTCTTGATTCTCTTTTTATGTCTTTCCTGGCTAACTTGTAGCTCTCAAGTGCCCTAACTGAGCCTTCAAGTCTCGTCCTAACATAAGTCTTCTTCTTTCTCTTGACAAGAGATTCAACTTCTTAGTAAACCACGGCTCCCTCGCTCGACCACTTCCTCCCTGCCTGACAGGTACATACATATCAAGGACACACAGTAGCTGTTCCCTGAATAAGCTCCACTTTTCAATTGTGCCCATCCCTTGCAGTTTCTTTCCCCATCCTATGCATCCTAAATCTTGCCTGATTGCATCATAATTGCCTTTCCCCCAGCAATAACTCTTGCCCAGCATTATATACCTATATGTTTCCATCACTAAAGTAAACATGACCAAATTGTTGTCACTATCACTAAAGTGCTCACCTATCTCCAAATCTCACACCTGGCCAAGTGCATTAACCCTGTACAAAATCCAGTATGACCTTGACCCTTGTCAGGAAACCATCCTGCACACATTGGACAAAAATTGATCCATCTAAAATACTCAAACTATAGTATTTCCAGTCAATCTTTGGAAAGTTAAAGACCCCATAACAACTACCCTGTTATTCTTGCTCCTATCCAGAATTATCTTTCCTTTCCTTTCCTCTACATCTCTGGAACTATTCGAAGGTCTATAGAAAACTCCCAACAAGGTGACCTCTCCTTTCCTGTTTCTAACCTCAGCCCATACTAACTTAGTTGACGAATTCTCAAATGTCTTTTCTGCTGCCGTAATACTGTCCTTGACTAACAATGCCACACCACCCTCCCTTTTATCATTTTCTCTGTTCTTAGTGAAACATCTAAATCCCAGAACCTGCAACAACCATTCCAGTCCTTGCTCTATCATGTCTCTGAAATGGCCATAACATCAAAGTCCTATACACCAAACAATGCTGCAAGTTCACCCACCTTACTCTGGATGCTCCTGGCACTGAAGTAGACACACTTCAAACCATCTTCCTGCTTGCCGGTGAACTCATGCGACCTTGAAACCATTTTTCTGACCTCATTACTCTCAACATCCTGGACACTGGAACTACTATTTAAGTTCCCATCCTCCTGCTGAAAACCTGTCCAAATAGCATTAGCAAATCATCATTCCCCCCTCCCCAGGATATTGGTACCCCTCTAGTTGAGGTGTTAACCATCCTGTTTGTAGAGATCCCACCAACCCCGGAATTATCCAGGTATCCAAAACCCTCCCTCCTGTACTGTCCCTGTATCCATCTGTTCAACTCCTCTGTCTCCCTATTCTTCTCCTTGCTAGAATGTGGCATGGGCAACAAACCATAGTTAACAACTCTGTTTCTTCTAACAGTAAGCTTCCACCCTAGCTCCCTGAATTTCTACCTTAAATCCCCATCCCTTTTCCTGCCTATGTCATTGGTGCTTATGTGGACCAGGACTTAGAGCTGCTCCCCCTCCCCCTCCACAATCCTGAAAACATGATTCGCGACATCACGAACCCTGACACTTGGGAGGCAACACATCAACCATGAGTCTCTCTCATTCCACAGAACCTCCTATCTGTCCCGCTAACAATGGAGTCCCCAATGACTAATGCTCTGCTCACCTCCCACCTTCCCTTCTGATCAACAGGGACAGACTCTGTGCCAGAGACCTGTAACCCATTGTTTACCCCTTTTAATTGTCCCCCCCAACAGTATCCAAAATGACATACTTGTTATTGAGGGGAACAGCCACAAGGGTTCCCTGCACTGTGTGCCAGTCCCCTTTTTGTCCTGCGACTATAACCCATCTGCCTCTTTCTTGCACCTGAGGTGTGACTACCTCCCTGTACTTCCTTTCAATAACCTCCTTTGCCTCCCGAATGATCCGAAGTTCATTCAGCTCCAGCTCCAGTTCCTTAATGCAGCTTTCAAGGAGCTGGAGTTGGGCGCACTTCCCGCAGACGATGTCAGCAGGGACACGAGTGGTGACCCTTACCTCCCACCTACTGCAAGAGGAACATTCAACTGCCCTAACCTCCAATCCCACTATTCTAAATTTCCAAGGACACTGTAGAAAAATTAAAAAGAACTAGTTACCTACCCAATCCAGCACACAGAATGGTTTGTTTTGATTAGAGGAGGAAGATGGGTGGGAGACACTACCTAAGTAGCGTTTCAGGTAGCACAACAACCCAAATATATTACTTCACTTACTCAGCAGTCCCGTGTCCACTCCTGCTCAACGTGTGCTCCGCCTATTCACGAAGTAAGCTTATATAACTTTAAATTTGCCTTCGCGGCAGACCCCTGATCCTCGTTGCCACACCTCCCACTACTGCTACTACTGGCAAAATGGAGACCCTTGAACACACGAGATAAGTTCATATAATTTTAAATTTACCTGCCTGGCAGTGATGCCTTGGGTTTTTTTTAAGTTGGAACAATAGAAGCAGCATGAAAGGGTGAGTTTAAGCTCCCATAGAACCAGCATTTTACTTTAACTTTCAGCAGCTGTTGGGATTTGGAAGCTGCTTTATATCTCTCTCTGCTACAGTAAAACTTGAGTCCTATCTCTCTCTTCCAGAGTTTTCTCTTGATGTTCATTCTTCCAGGACTGGGGAATTGCATGTCTGACAATCTAATTTATTGAATTTGGCTTTGTCAAGGAATTGTTTAAGGGATGTTATTACATTTACATAGTTGCTGTTTAGTAGTTAAATAATATATTATTCTGTTAAGTTTTCTTATGCAGTTAAGTTATTCCAATTCTTCTTTCTTTTGTTTGAATTTTAACTATCATATAAGAATAAAGTGTGATGTTCTTCCAACTTTGTAGTCTGACCAAGTGAATTGCATCCAGAAAACAATGCCTTACACTTGCCTTTAAAAATAAGAAAAAGTTGGGGGTCTAGGCCATTTTCTTAGAATATTTTGAGAAGGTTTGGTCTGGTCCATAACAAACTGGGGGCTCTTGTTGGGATCAAAATCTTTAATTTCAGGTTGGGTTTAGGATTATTGGATTCAAAGACAGTGATAGGTGTTGGTGTTTGGTGTTGGGTGTTGCATTTAGTGGGTTTAAATAGGATGTGCTTTGTGTAGTAATGGTTGTTTCAGTCATGAAGAGTTTCGTGGGAGTGCAATAATTCACTTTGGGAGTTTTACAATAAGTGAGCAAGACAACGTTTTTGGAATTAGCAGGCAAGATGGAGTTCAGGTTGCCTTTTCCATGTGCAAAGGGGAAGTAATTACAGCAAAAGCGTGACATTTATGAATGCCAGAAATGTCATCATAAACTTTGGAAATGATTAAAAATCAATTCTAAATGAAGCAGCTTGAATCAGAGACAAAAACAAAAGAAAGAGAAAGCAAAATGAAACAGCTTGAATTAAAATTAAAAGCCAAAGAAAAGCAGAAAGCCAAGCTAGCTCTAGCAGAGGAAAAAGAAAGGGAAAAGAAGGCCCTCGCAAAAAAAAGGGAGAAGGAGAGAGTTTTTGAACTTTGGAGATTGGAACTGAAAACTCAAAGTTGACTTAAAACGTTGGAGATAGAGATGAAAGGTAAGAGTAGTGATGAGGAGAGTATTGGAGACCAATCCCATTGTAGTCTAATGCCTGGTAGAGATCCATTTAAATATGTTTGACGAGAAGGATGCAAAAGCCTTATTCATTTGATTTGAGAAAGTGGGAAAACTAGGCAGGATTGAGGTTCACAAGGAGGAGGTGTTAGCAATTCTGGAAAATGTGAAAATAGATAAGTCCCCTGGGCTGGATGGGATTTATCCGAGGATTCTCTGTGAAGTCAGGGAGGAGATTGCCGAGCCTTTGTATTGATCTTTATGTCGTCATTGTCTACAGGAATACTGCCAGAAGACTGGAGGATATCAAATGTTGTCCCCTTGTTCAAGAAGGGGAGTAGAGACAACCCTGGTAAATATAGACCAGTGAGCTTTACTTCAGTTATGGGCAGTGTTGGAAAAGGTTATAAGAGATGGGATTTATAATGATCTACAGAGGAGTACATTGATTAGAGATAGTCAACAGTTTTGTGAAGGGTAGGTCATGTCTCGCAAACCTTATTGAGTTCTTTGAGATGATGACCAAACAGGTGGATGAGGGTAAAGTGGTTGATGTAATGCATATGGATTTCAGTAAGGTGTTTGATAAGGTTCCCCACAGTAGGCTATTGCACAAACTACAGAGGCATGGGATTGAGGGTGATTTAGCAGTTTGGATCAGAAATTGGCTAGCTGAAGGAAGACAGAGGGTGGTGGTTGATGGGAAATGTTCATCCTGGAGTTCAGTTACTAGTGGTATAGCACAAGGGTCTGTTTTGGGGCCACTGCTGTTTGTCATTTTTATAAATGACCTGGATAAAGGCATAGAAGGATGGGTAAGTAAGTTTGCAGATGACACTAAGTTTGGAGTTTAAAGCAGAAAAGTGTGAAGTGATTCGCTTTAGAAGAGCAACAACAATACAGAGTACTGAGCTAATGGTAAGATTCTTGGTAGTGTTGATGAGCAAAGAGATCTCAGTGTCCATGTACATTAATCCCTGAAAGTTGCCACCCAGGTAGATAAGGTTGTTAAGAAGGCATACAATGTGTTAGCTTTTATTGATAGAGGGATTGAGTCTCGGAGCCATGAGGTCATGCTGTAAAACTCTGGTACAGCTGCACTAACAGTGTTGCGTACAGTTCTGGTCACTGCATTATAGGAAGGATGTGAAAGCTTTGGAAAGGATTCAGTGGTGATTTACTGGAATGTTGACTGATATGGGGGAATGTCTTATGAGGAAAGGTTGAGGGACTTGAGGCCGTTTTCGTTAGAGAGAAGGTTGAGAGGTGACTTAATTGAGACACAGGGTGGACAGCCTTTTACCTCAGATGATGATGGCTAGCACGAGGTGACATAACTTTAAATTGAGGGGTGATAGATATAGGACAGATATCAGAGGTAGTTTCTTTACTCAGAAAGTAGTAGGGGCGTGAAACACACTGCCTGAAACAGTATTAGACTTGCCAAATTTAAGGGCATTTAAATGGTCATTGGGTAAACATATGGATGATAATGGAAAAGTGTAAGATAGATGGATTTCAGATTGGTTCCACAGGTCGGCGTAACATCAAGGGCCGAAGGTCCTGTACTGCGCTGTAATGTTCTATATTCTTGATTCAGTCCATTTAAATTAGCTTTTGGTCATGACATGAGAGGACCACTGAAATTAATTAAGGAGAAATTGATGAGTCAGTGTTCAGAGACCACATATTTGTCATATGTGTCAAATTTTAGAAAGACTAAATAGAGCAGGTGAGTTGACTAGACATGTAACACAGCATGTGATGAAACAGGAAACAGATGAGAATTCAAAAAATTTGCAATTTTGCTAGTTGAAATAAAATGTTACTGTTACTCCCTATAGTCGATGAACCTTTGTAGGCAAGGTTTAGTAGGCCTTAACAAACTGAAAGGAAATTGATTGAGGTGAATTATTTGACAAGAACGTCAAATAGAAAGAAATCTCACACAGTGTGTCATGTGAATATAGTCCAAAGGTATTTTGGTAGGGAAGGAAAGCAAAAAGAGAATGTATTACTGGTTAAAACACAGAATGAAGAACCAAGTTCAGATGATTCTAAATTGGACATTCCTCAAATTAAATTGGACAACTCCCTATGACGCTGTCTGTGCCACATTGGTCAGATTGATTCTAATCTAAAAAAAGGATTTACAGAATCTTACATGGATTCATGCAGTTTTTGAGCAAAGTAAAATGTATTTCTGCAAGTACATATTCACCCCACAAACTCATATGTGTATGTGTGCGTGTGGGTGTGTATGTGTGGGTGTGTGTGTGGGAGGGGGGGGGCTGTGTGAGTTGGGGGGATTATGAGTGTCTGTGAGAGAGTGGGTGTATATGTGTGAAAGTCACTGTAAAGGGGTTTAAGTCTGTGAGAGGGTTTGTGTGAGAGTATGAGAAAGGGTCTGATGTGTGTGTGTGTGTGTATGTCTGTCTGTCTGTGTGTATAGTGCAATGGGGTCACCTGTAGTGTGACATGAACCCAAGGTTCCAGTTGAGGCCATCCCCATGGGTACTGAACTTGGTTATCAGCTTCTGCTCGGCCACTTTTCATTGGTGCCTGTCCCGAAGTCCGCCTTGGAGGACGGTCAGCCAAAGGTCCGAGGTCGAATGTCTCGTACTGCTGCAATTTTCTCCGCCTAGGAGGGAACACTCCTGTCTGTTGATTGTTCTGCGATGTCCATTCATCCGTTACTGTAGCCTCTGTTTGGTCTCGCCAATGTATCATCCTGAGGTTAAGTCTCCAATAGCACACACAGACACAGCTACACACACAACTTTTTACTGCAACTTTCTATCATTGCCCTGTACAGGACAATGTTTAAGAGATTATCTGGGGAAGGGGGATTTAGGGTTCACCCCTGTGTAGAACTCCAGAAAAAGTATGGGGGGGAGAGAGAGAGAGAGAGAGAGAGGGGGTGGGAGGTCATTCATTTAGGGACAGTGTCCGGACTCTCCAGGACTGTTCTTGGCAGCATTTCAGTGAGTCGAGTTCATTGTAATCACTGTACCTGTAAACAAAAGACCCGATCAGGGTTGAAACAGCTCTTTGACGTAATGTTTCTATCAGGACCTTGAGGTCCCCTTCGGATAATCCGACATTCAGATAGTTGATATTTGGATAATCGAGGTTCCTCTATACTAGTTTTTCATTTTGAAAGTAATATTGCACTATCTATGTCATGATAGATAGTGGGCGGCACGGTGGCACAGTGGTTAGCACTGCTGCCTCACAGCGCCTGAGACCCGGGTTCAATTCCCGCCTCAGGCGACTGACTGTGTGGAGTTTGCACGTTCTCCCCGTGTCTGCGTGGGTTTCCTCCGGGTGCTCCGGTTTCCTCCCACAGTCCAAAAGATGTGCAGGGTCAGGTGAATTGGCCATGCTAAATTGCCCGTAGTGTTAGGTAAGGGGTAAATGTAGGGGTATGGGTGGGTTTCGCTTCGGCGGGTCGGTGTGGACTTGTTGGGCCAAAGGGCCTGTTTCTACACTGTAATGTAATCTAAAAAAAAATCAAAAGTGCGGGGGATGGATTTTTCAAGGTAAAATTCCATTTCAGAGGTGGTACAAAGCATGTTATGTTGCCATTTTCTTCATTTGGGCATATGATTCAAAATATATAACCTGTAAAATAGGGAAAAGAAATATCTAAACGATCAGTCAATGAGCAGTTCTGTTTTGAGGGTTTTAATTGCATACCCATAGTTACACATCAGGAGTCCTTGCACAACATCAGTAAATGCTGGAAACCTAATTTCCTGAGTTTATATACAGTTTTGGTTTTGCTCACAAATAGTGATGTGAATCCACATTTTAGCAGACTGAGAATTTTCTGATACAAAATTAATCTTTCACTATCTATGTCATGATCACTGAGGTGTTCCACGAGTCTATCAAAAGAGCTCTGTTTTTCCTTTTTTAGTCTGGTTACACCAGGGATTGAATTCAATTTGAAATGTGATGATTTTCATTGAATTCAATCTGCCAAGTGCTGCAGTGTGCTTCATCCTGAATCAGTACAGCTATTGGACTATATCAAATTACAGTTTAGCACTCACACTGTTGGATACAGTACAAAAGGGGAAGAGCAGAATAGAGTCAAGCCTGAATTCAGTCAGGATGAATCAGAAGCAGTGTAAAACCAAACTCAGAATATATGGGTATTAACGAAAAGCTAGTGTTAAGAGTATTTGAATCTGTGCCTTCAATCTAACAGAAGTGTGAAGATATAGTGTGTGACAGCTCTTTATCACACTGCAATACCATCATACTGGATCTTTGATCAGTCATCTCATTTCCTTTGTGGTTGTAGGGATATTGTTTGCAATTTCTGGAAGCTTGAGGCAAATGAGGACTGAGTACAATGCTAATGCAAACTATTAATTGCCTGTAGATTATGTACAGAAGTTTCTAGAGCAAGATGTTCAGAAGAAGGGTCACGAGACTTAAAACATTAATTGTTTTCTGTCCACAAATGCTGCCAGACCTGCTGCGTTTCCTATTTTTGTGCTTAAGACTTCACTAGTGCCTACTTCCATCACACACGACCTGACATCATCAACACTTAACTCCTTACTGCTCAGTAGCTTTTATTAGAGAATTGCTATCTTACTTGACATGATTAACCAGTCTGAACACTTTCTGATTTCAACAGGCCCATCAATAAAAACAAACTTCTGCTCAACTCAGACAATTGACAAAAGTGGAGATCATGCAGACTGGCAAAGTCCCTCTATAGTTAAACAGCTGGAAGAAAAAGCACTTTAATCAACTAACTGCTTAAAAATCAAATTAAAAAAAACATATTTATGAGCATGATAAGCTGTTCAAATAAGTGGTGTACATCTCCAGTAATGATACTGATATTTCATACATACATACTGCCTTTACCAAATGTGTGTGCTCCAAATCTCTGGAACAAGAAGCATATTCTAGTAAAATTGACACAATAATAACGAGAAAAGAATTCAAAGAAATAAATACAGGTTCTGAGTCAGCCTTGAGACTAAGCTGTTTCTCAACTACTTTGTTTCTGAAACATTTTGTAATGCTTCCTGTGATTATACAATGTATATTGTACCTCATTATGTATATTGTACCTTATTAACTGATCACACAGTCAGACCTGCAGCTAAGTGGTTCATCTCTAAATTGTAGGTTCAAGTCCTTCTCCAGGGATTTATGCAAGCAGTCCTGGGCTGACAAGTTGCTGTTGTACTGAGAGAGTGCTGCACTGTTAGAGGTGCTATCTTTCAGATGAGACATGAAGGCAAGGACCTGTCACCCTATGAGGATATAAATGATTCACAGCACTCTTTTTATCACAGACAATTCTGCTCAGTATTCTAAACCATCATTCTCACACTTAACCAACAGGAGAACAGGTTATCTCATTGGGTCTTTATCTCATTGCTGTTTGTAGATCTGTACTTTGCTGAAATTGGCTGCTGTATATCACATGTTTAAAGGGAACCCCACTTCATGGGTGTTAACATCCAGAGCTTATCGAAAGCACTACTGTAACTGTTGTCCATGCTTTGAACACTTCAACCAGTCTCTATGTAAATTCATTTTAATCTGGTACTATACTTGTGAGATTAACAAAAAGGTCAGAGTTGACATCTAATTCAATGGAATTTTATTCATAAAGTACCTTGAATTCACAAAAGAGCCATAAGACTGGATTTTATCTGAAACACCATTCTTTCTTGATAAACTATCAATTCTTACATTAATTTCTCTACCAGTTGCAACTTTAAGTCATTATTGCAATCTTTATCTAAACTGCTACAGGTTATCAGTTGAGGACCAGGTACTACTCATGTTGTTAAACTTGGCTAGGCTGTGTAAATGGCTCTGATGAACTTGGTAAATGTTGGTCTTGTACATGGTCATCTTTTCTCTTTCCCCATGGTTGTCTTCTCTCTCTCCAGGTGTTTGGAGCTCTGCTGTCAGGCCAGGTTGAGTCTTCACTGAAGGAATGGTGTCCCTACTTATTCATTTCTGCTGCATCTTTCCAGAATGTTCTCTGGCCCTCAGCTTATTGATCTTCAAGGTCAAGGTCACAGTGTCCAACCCTCAGCACCCTTCTTCACATATGTCAAAGACATGTCCCCTTCTCCATATATAGCCATGGTGGGAAGCTGGGGTGCCAGCGAGTCTGCTGAATGTATCTCCAATTCACAAATTAGCCTTGATTTTCACAGCAGTCCAGGTTTGTCCTTGTCAACCTTTGTCTTCTGCAGATGTTTTGTGCTTGATCTGTCCTGAAAGTCCCATTGTGCCTGGCTGCTCAAAGGTTGCCTGTTTTGGTTTCAGGCCTAGCCGTTCAGGCTGTGGGCTGTCTGGCCACACAAGTACTTCTTACTAATCTTTTGCCATGTTGGAATTCAGAATTTCTCTAAATCAATGCAACAGAAAACCGTTATGCTGACACTGAAAAATGTTCTGGAGTAAATTAAATTGCGAAAAGGAATTGCTTAAATTACATGCACCTCAATCATACAACACAGCGAGTGAATATGTCTAAAGCCAGTCCTTAGCATTCAGTTTTGGGGAGTTTATACATGAAGGTGCTGTGAAGTGCAATCTACATTATGTAGCAAATGTGGTTTTTAACAGATACACTTCCAATTCCTGTTCGTTTTCTTTCAGCTTACTGCTTGCTGTTTTACCAAGGCAAAAGTGAGAACTGCAAATTCTAGAGATTAGAGTCGAGTGTGGTGCTGGAAAAGCACAGCAGGTCAGACAACATCTACGAAGCAGGTGAATCGACGTTTCTGGCAAAAGCCCTTTATCAGGAATGAGGCTGTGAGCTGAAGGGGTGATAAAAGGGAGGGAGGTGATGCTGAGGGGAAGGTAGCTGAGAGTGCAATAGGTAGACGGAGGTGGGGGTAATTTTGATAGGTCAGAGAGGAGGGTGGAGCAGATAGGTGGGAAGGAAGATGGACAGGTAAGACAGGTCATGAGGGTATTGCCGAGTTCGAAGGTTAGATCTGGGATAAAGTGGAGGGAGAGGAAATGAGGAAACTGATGAAATCCACATTGATGCCAATGTGGAGGGTCCTGAGGCAGAAGATGAGTGTTCTTCCTCCAGGCGTCAGGTGGTGAAGGATTGGTGATGGAGAAGGCCCAGAGCATGCATGTTCTTGGAGGAGTGGGAGGGGAGAGTTGAAGTGTTTGGTCACAGGATGGTGGAGTTGGTTGGTGCAGGTACCCTGGAAATGTTCTCTGAAATGGTCTGCGAGTAGGCATCCTGTCTCCCCAGTGTAGAGGAATAAAGGATACAGTAAATTTCATGTGTGGAAGTGCAGGTAAAACTCTGATGGATATGGAAGGCTCCTTTGGGGCCTTGGACGAATGCGAGAGGGGAGGTGTGGGTGCAGGTTTTGCAATTCCTGCAGTGGCAGGGGAAGGTACTGGGAGGGGAAGGTGGGTTGGGAGGGGTGGGCATGGACCTAACGAGGGAGTTGTGGAGGGAACAGTCTTTATAGAAAGTAGATAGGGGTTGGAGGAAATATATCTCTGGTGATGGGGTCCATTTGTAGGTGGCGTAAATAGAGGAGGATGATGTGATGTATACGAAGGTTGGTGGGCTGGAAGGTGAAAACAGGGGGGGTTCTGTCCTTGTTGTGGTTGGAGGAATGGAGTTTGAGGGCAGAGGTGCAGGAAGTGGATGAGATGCACTGGAGGGCATCATCAAACACGTGAGAGGGAAAGTTGCGGTCTTTAAATCTGTCCTTGTTGTGGTTGGAGTGGAATTTCCCCTCTCACATGGTTGATGATGCCCTCCAACACATCTCATCCACTTCTCATACCTCCGTCCTCAAACCCCACAACACCAACCTCCGTATACGTCACATCATCCTCTGCCATTTACACCACCTACAAACAGACCCCAATCCCAGAGATATATTTCCCTCACCACCCCAATCCACTTTACGAAAAGACCATTCCCTTCACGTCTCCCTCATCAGGTCCACACTCCCCCCCACCCAATCCACCCTCCCCTGCTGGCACCTTCCCCTGTCCTCCCAGGAATTGCAAAATCTGCGCCCACACCTCCCCCCTCACCTCTGTCTAGGCCCCAAAGGAGTTTTCCACATCCATCAAAGTTTCACCTACACTTCCATACATGTTATTTACTGTATCCATTGCTCCTGATGCGGTCTCCTCTACATTGGGGAGACAGTACGCCTGCTCGCAGACAGCTTCAGAGAACATCTCTGGGACACCCGCACCAACCAACCCGACAGCCCAGTGATCAAGCACTCCAACTCCCCCTCCCACTCTGCTTCCTTCATCAACACTCCTTAACCACCCGACTCCTGGAAAAAGAAGGTCATATCTTCCTCTTCAAGGCCCTCCAACTCCATAGCATCAATGTGGATTTCACCGGTTTCCTCATTCTGCCTCCACCCCACCTTACCCTAGTTCCAACCTTCCTCCTCGCCACTACCCTCATGACCTGTCCTACCTGTCCGTCTTCCTTCCCACTTATCCGCTCCACCCTCCTCTCTGACCTATCACCATTACCCCCACCTCTATCTACCTATCGTACTCTCAGCTACCTTCACTCCAGCCCCACCCCCTCCCATTTATCTCACCACCCTCTTGGCTCACAGCCTCATTCCTGATAAAGGGCGTTTGCCTGAAACATCGCATCTCCTGCTCCTCGGATGCTGCCTGACCTGCTGTGCTTTTCCAGCACCATACTCTCTGCTGTTTTACCAAGTCTTCCTCCCTTTCCATTAATCTCAACCACTCCTTATAGGTTAAAAACAGTTTCATAATCAACCGCTTTATCATCTTCAAGACTACCCTAATTGTAGGATCAGCAACTTTAATAATAAGAGCCTGTTTTAATATAATTTTATCAAATCTCAATTATAGAGTCAGAGAGTCATAGAGATGTACAGCATGGAAACAGACCCTTCGGTCCAACCTGTCCATGCCGACCAGATATTCCAACCCAATCCCAGTAAGAGATGCTACTCAAATGCCAATAATAAAAAAAGAGAGATAGCAAATAACGTTCTAAAGCTTCTTCAAATAATAGTAAATGATTAGATGATGCATTCTCACAAGTGCAATGTTCATAATAGTTTTAAAACATAGAACAAACCATTTGAAAAGGGTTCGACAATTGAAATTGAGAGCCACACATTAGACCTTCATGAATCACACACACAGATCATTTCTAGTTCGTTTGTCAATGCATAATATTAAATGCCTGCATAGATTATTTTGACAGAAGTGTGATTTTAAAGCAAAATTGTTGATTGTTGGATGAACAAAAAACTGATTAAATAACTCTATACACCTGTTATTGAGCAATCATTAGCTTTTTGGTTTTGTGAAATGTTTTTTAAAAACACAAGAAGGAGTATATTAAAACAATAAAACCCCTTTAAGCCTCCATTTTAAGTACTGTCATGGCTGATTTTTAGCTTCAGATCCACTTTTATGCCTGTTCCCCATATTCCTTTATTCTTTGAGACTTGAAAACAAAATCTATCCATCTCAACCTTAAATATTTTCAATTCTGCCATTCTTATAATCTGGGCTAGAGATTTCCAAAGATTCACAATCCATCAAGCCATGACATTTCTCCTCATCTCAGTCCCAAATAATCAGACCCTTATCCTGAAACTTTACCCCTCCCAGTTTGATATATCCCAGCCAATACCATTCATATTCTTGAATGTTTCAATGAAATCACCTTTCATTCCTCTAAATTCCCAGGACATTTTAAGCCCAGTTTATTCAATGCCTTAAAATTGGATAACTCTGTTACCAAACTTGGTACCGATCTAGTGAATCATTGCTGTGCTGCCTCCCAGTGCTAGTATATACTTCCTTAAATATGGAGACTAAAGTGTCATATGCTATTCTAGGTGTCTTCTCACCATAGCTCTGTCCAATTAAAGCAAGATTTAATTATTTGAGTATTCCAATCTTTTTGTGATGTAGGCCATACTTTTTGATTCCTTTAGCCTGAAAAACTATTTCTAATTCTTTTCTGAAAATCTTTTGGCTTCCACTGCTTTCTAAGGCATAAAAATTCCACAGGGTCACCATTCTCTTCATCTCAGTCCGAAATGGCCTACCCTGTATCCTTAGACTGTGATCCTCACTGAAATTTTGTTTCTCAATGGAATGTATTTTTGTTGAACATTTTGAATTGAAAATTAAATTCTAACAATCAAGTGTTTGAATTATTAACATTTGAGTCGTGCTGTAAAAGGCTGAATTTTTATGTAAAATAACAATCTAAAATTAGAGCTCCAGGGTACAATCTCCAAGTCTGCGTATGACAAACATAGTAAACTATCAACAATATCTGTCCTGGATATGTTTCCTATTCTTTATCCAATATCATTTCCAGCAGTACAGTGGCTCAGTAATTAGCACTGCTGCCTAACAGCATCAGGGACCTGGGTTTGATTCCAGCCTCGAGCGACTGCCTGTGTGGTGTTTGCAAATTCTCCCTGTGTCTGCGTGGGTTTTCTCCAGGATGCTCCAGTTTCTTCCTACAGTCCAAAGATGTGCAGGTTAGGCAAATTGGCCATTCTAAAATTCTCCATAGTGTTCAGGGACGTCAGGGTAAATATTGGATAGAGGGAATGAGTTGGATGGGTTACTCTTCGGATGGTCGGTGGAAACTTGTTGGGCCGAAGGGCCTGTTTCCATGCTGTAGGAATTCGATGATATCATGGGGATTTGATAATTTCACATATACTTCTAGTTTCTAAGGGGACATAAAGATTTCATTTATTTTAAGAGTGGCATTAAACATTGCACTGGGAGATTCTCACCAAAATAGGCTTACCTATAAGCCTGGCAAGTTACAGACTCATTTTAGATTAACACAGGGATTTTACTTAATAGTGCAGGTTAATTGACTGTTGTAGGATCACAGAGTTATAGAGATTCTCAGCATTGGAAAAGGCCATTTGGCCCATCACACCATGTTGGGTCAAATGGGATGGTGTGGTAGCTCAGAGGTTAGCAGTGCTGCCTCACAGTGCCAGGGACCTGTGGTCAATTCCACTCTCAGTTAACTGTCTATGTGAAATGTGCACATTCTCCATGGGTCTGCATGGGTTTCCTTTGGGTGCTCCAGTTTCCACTCACAATTGAAAGATGTGCAGTTTATATTGGTTCCAAAACAATGCTATGCTATCACAATACTAGCAGCTTGAGGAAATCTTAATGGCAATGACATCAGAGGGTTAGGCAAACACATTTGTGCCGTTCCATTCTGAAGGCGTACACTGATGTATGTGACATCAAATTATCGGAGAATTAGATTTACTTTTGCTTCAGTGTGTTAACTGAATTGTTAACAATGACGCATTTTAGCAAAACCCAAGAAGATTCACAGCAAAAACAGCTTGAACTAAAGCAAGCAGGAAATGTTAAGTAAAACAGGAATTGTAGGACCTGCGCCACTGTTGGCAATAGTTTAATTCTAAGAAGCAAATGGAGAGGTTTGAAAAATATAAATTGACAGGATATTTTCTGTAATTAAATCAGAAGCAACTTACTTTATTCAGAATTTTTCATTAAATATAATGAGCCACAGCATTCTCTGAATTAACATTTTACAAAATGGGGCATGGGTACATCAGTAACCAGGAGGCACAGTCTTAAAGTAAGAAAGAGACATTTTAAAGGGGATTGTAGGAAAATGTTTTTCACCCAAAAAGTGTTGGGTATCTAGAATTCACTGCTTAAAATGTTGTAGAGGCTGCAACTCTAAATAAACATGCAGTATTTAGATGAAAACTTGAAACACAACAGCATACAAGGGTTAGAAAATGCGCTTAAAATAAATAGATACTTGCTGACTGGCACAGACATGGTGGGCTGAAAGGCCTCTTTCAGTGCTGTAAAATCTCTAGAATTCTACTGTCTCTATGAACAGACAGAATCAGTCAATAGACCAGGCATGAAGTAGCCCATTAATGGCATTAAATCAATTCCTCCTCCCAGCTTAACCAAATCACAAGAGAAAACATCTGCTTTCAAAGCCTAGTTTAAATATCTTGAGAAAATCAAGCACAATTTTGGTACTTGGAGGAAGTAAATGGAGTTAAAATTCAAGTTCATATTTAGAATGAGGGATTGTCACATCACAAGACTTCACATTAGCTTTATCATCCAAATTTTACATTGAGCACACAAGGAACTACAGGAGATTATAGAGAGCGCAGTGAGGCCATGCAAGGAATTGAAAACAGATGGGGATTTTAAAATAGGAGTGTTGTCAAACCAGAACTATGTTCATCAATGAGTGCAGAGGTGATGGATGAATGGAAATTTGTGCAAGTTAGAACATCAATAGCAATACTTGGGTAAGCTCAAGTTTCTGAAAAGTGAGAAGTAGGACACCAGTAAGGAGAACTTGGGAATAGATTAATTTGGAAATGACAAAGAATTGTGTGAGGGTTTCAGCAGCAGATGAGTTGAAGCTGGCCATGTTTCCAGGAGTTGAAGTAAATGGACTCAGTAATACAGAAGATATAGGGTCAGAAGATCAGCATGAGATAAAATAAAATGACAATATTGGGGTCAGTCCTGGTCAGCTACAGATGGTGGCCAGGGAGCAGAATTTTTAAAAGCAGCCAATTACAATTGGCTTTAATCCTTCCAATATTTAACAAGACAAAAATTCCTTTCAGTCAACACTGGATATCAGGCCCTCAGAGATCAATGAAGCAGAGGCTGTGCAAACAGAGTGAGATGGGGTTGAGTGATTGATCTTTGTGTCATCAGGATACATTTGGATTGGACTCTGTATTGTTGATGATGTTGTGAAAGGTTATTGTTTCTTTACCAAGGGGATATCACATATACTCAAGGAATAGCTGTTCTCATGTAACAGTCAAACTCCAACTTTTGACTGAGAAATCATTAATTTTTCATGTATCTTGTGCGTAGGTTGAACATTACTGTTGAGGTAAAAAAATTCCAAACTCTTCGTAATTCTCATCCACTTGCTTTGAAGATCAAACTCATCTTGGATTGAATAATATGGTTGAATTTTACCAGAAATCGGCAAGATGTTAATTTTGGCAAGTTGCATGGAGAGTTTCTCTCCGTGAGACCTAGAAAGATTTCTCACTCAATTCTCCAAAGTTCACATCACTAGTTATTCAGGATACCTCAACAGCTCATCACATTTTCTCTCGTGCATGGGTAGACATACTTACCACTGCTAGGTCCTGCCATATTTACAGCATATCAGGCTAGGGCAGTCAGTCCAGAGCTGCCCAGTATAGTACTTTCATTTCAAATTTGTCCTAGACATTGGCAGATGAGGAAATTTTCACCCCATTTTGCCAACAAGGGTCTTGAATCTTGATGAATGGAGTGATGCAGAGGACACTATGGTATTCCCACAGAACTGGCAGAGGAGACCACACCAACATATGCTGCGAGGCTTGTCCAAGGTTGCCACCCAGGTCAATGCTGCTACACAGTCTGGTGGAACATGTAGCAATGCCAAGGTCAATGAGCTTCTGTGCTCAATAAGTCTAAATTTCGCCATCTCCTCTCCAATACCTCACTCTATCTCTGCAACTGCATTCATCTCCCACCAAGATTAGATTAGATTACTTTACAGTGTAGAAACAGGCCCTTCGGCCTAACAAGTCCACACCGACCCGCCGAAGCGAAACCCACCCATACCCCTACATTTACCCCTTACCTAACACTACGGGCAATTTAGCATGGCCAATTCACCTGACCCTGCACATCTTTTGGACTGTGGGAGGAAACCGGAGCACCCGGAGGAAACCCACGCAGACACGGGGAGAACGTGCAAACTCCACACAGTCAGTCGCCTGAGGCGGGAATTGAACCCGAGTCTCAGGCGCTGTGAGGCAGCAGTGCTAACCACTGTGCCACCATGCCGCCCACTATCTATCATGACATGGATAGTGCAATATTACTTTCAAAATGAAAAACTAGTATAGAGGAACCTCGATTATCCAAATATCAACTATCCGAATGTCGGATTATCCGAAGGGGACCTCAAGGTCCTGATAGAAACATTACGTCAAAGAGTTGTTTCAACCCTGATCGGGTCTTTTGTTTACAGGTACAATGATTACAATGAACTCGACTCACTGAAATGCTGCCAAGAACAGTCCTGGAGAGTCCGGACACTGTCCCTAAATGAATGACCTCCCACCCCCTCTCTCTCTCTCTCTCTCTCCCCCCCATACTTTTTCTGGAGTTCTACACAGGGGTGAACCCTAAAGCCCCCTTCCCCAGATAATCTCTTAAACATTGTCCTGTACAGGGCAATGGTAGAAAGTTGCAGTAAAAAGTTGTGTGTGTAGCTGTGTCTGTGTGTGCTATTGGAGACTTAACCTCAGGATGATACATTGGCGAGACCAAACAGAGGCTACAGTAATGGATGAATGGACATCGCAGAACAATCAACAGACAGGAGTGTTCCCTCCTAGGTGGAGAAAATTGCAGCAGTACGAGACATTCGACCTCGGAACGTGCAAACTCCACACAGTCAGTCACCTGAGGCGGGAATTGAACCCGGGTCTCAGGCGCTGTGAGGCAGCAGTGCTAACCACTGTGCCACCGTGCCACCCACAATTTTCCTCAATCCGGTTCATTTCCTCCAAGTATACAAATTACTTAATCATGCATGTCCTCCAAGCAACATACTCAGTCACTTGGGACATCAAAAGGCTTTTCCCTCAGCCGCAATGGCACTAACTGTTGTGCCAGGCACTTTCATCTCAGTCAATCCCTCCCTTTATCTCTTTATAAGGGAAAACAGCCTACAAAGGTGCAGAAAAAAAACAAGATGGAAGGTGGGATGCCCAGCATGAATCTTCTTATGGAGAAAATCCTGATCCTAGCCCAGTGAGAACTGTGACCATTCCTGTGATAAAGCCAAACCTTGATGTCCTGGCAACCAAGTAAGAATCACAATCCATTGTGATTCTTTTCCATCGCCCTCATTGCAAATGGCTCGTTAACACATCAGAACTTCTACCCCTTGTTCATGATGCATTCTATCTTTCGCCACTTGCAAATGTCTTTGGAATCTGCTTGTCCCTACCGTGAAAAGGTCAACCACAGAATATGTCTGCTCCTCCACCAGCCCAGATAATGATATCTTGGTAGGTATTTCAGATAGATTAGAGTCAGGAGCATCAACAGGTAGACACATCACTGCCAATCTCTGCAGCTGGCAAAGGAAAAAACTCCCCAGGCTGCTGGCATTCAAAGGATTGCCAGAGACCAAGCACCTGCTCATCCCCAGGCACGAGTGGACCCCCAGGGGCCTAGAAATTGAGAGCAGCTGGTAGGTTTGTCACAGGCACTGGGTAAATTGACTTGAAGTTTGGAGGACTACACCAACACTGTTTGTACTATTTTGCTTCAGGCATGAGAGTGTCTGGCTGCTTCAATGGACAAGTTTATAGCTTCAATTGAAGAGCTGGGTCTAGCAGTCTCAGTGTCTCCTGGAATGCATGCAGAGCTTCATGCAATCACTCTAGCCATTGATGTTCAGCACCAACAGCAAAGCAGCAAGGTACGTTGACCTCACTCCAAGTGCCCCTTCCTTAAAAGAAGTCAGGAGATTCCAGTAGCTACCCAGCTGGAGGAACCACAAAGACTCTACAGAAGTCTCCTTTCAGCACACTCCAGTGGTGGCCTGACCTTTTCCGTCCATCCTGCATATCTTCCTCAGTTTTGTAAGAGTTCAAGCCAAAGAGGGCGAGCCTACTGAGGCTTGTTTGGGCTTTCAAAATGCAACACCCTTAGCATCCCCCAAATAAAACCAATATAGGGCAGGCATTGTTCCCGGAGAACAATGTGTTCCTCTGGGAGCCTATAAGTGGCATGGATCAAACATTTAGAGTCAGATACATTAGGGACATTTAAGCAACTCTTGGATAGGCATAAGGAAGATGGTACAATGAAGGGTATGTAGGTCTTAGAAAAGCATAAATGGCCGGCACAACATCGAGGGCTAAAGGGTCTGTTCTGTGCTGTACTGTTTGATGTTCTATGTTCTATATCATTTTAAATGTGTTCTCACATTATAAATGCATTTTATCATCAGCTATGAAAACGAATATAACTCTAGCTGCAACTACTACAATTAAGGAATTAAGACTCACCATTGTTCGCACTACATGATGTTTTATTGCCCAAGGTTGTAGTGAGCAGTTCCTGTACCATGTATAGTCAATGGGATCTTGCTATTTTGGCAATGAGGGTCAATATTTCCAAGTCCCAGTACAATGCTTCCGCATCACAACCATTGGCAGGATTAATTCTGAATGCTCTACAAAGTGGTCAGGAGTGTTGGGGTCAGGATTTTAGCCTATAATGTCAGTCAATGCTTAAGGTTTACATACAGCCTGTAGTGCTCACATTTGTCCATTAGCTGTACTGTGTGGGCATCTGTTTAATTCTATTGAAGAACCTCATATCTTACAAAAGTGAAGGCTCCTCCATCACAGCAAGAACCACTTACCCTACCCATTCCAGGTGTGGTGGCAGCTATTTGCATACTTGTTATTTGCAGCACAATGGAAGTGTGTTTCACAGAGTGAATAACAGACTTACCCTCTCAATCTAAGTGACCTCTCTGTAATCTTCATATTGCTTTGGCTTCACAGTCAAACCCATGGATTTGATCTTCCTCCATATTCCCAATCAACACATTTATTTAAATGTTCATCACCACACTTTACCATGTGAGCCCCAGGCTTATAGCTTCATCATGATAGAGATAATCATGCACTGCTTAACCCACCCAGCCCGGGCCCCACCTCCATCAAATCCATCGTGGTGTCAATATCAATGCCTCCTCAATCTCCCATACTACTCCCTCTCTTTCATGTTCTATCATCTCTCACCTACTTATATATTGAGTCACCAACCCCGTCTCATTATCGCCTCTACATTACAGGTTCCAGTCCCTAAAATTAAGCTCCCCAAATGAAAACCCAAAGAATTGCAAGTGCTGTAAATCAGAAACAAAAACAGAAGTTTATGGAACAGCTCAGCAGATCTGGCAACATCTGTGAAGAGAAATCAGAGTTAATGTTTCTGAGGAAGAGTCACCAGACCTGAAAAGTTAACTCTGATTTCTCTTTGCAGATGCTGCCAGTGCAGTTAAGTTCCCCAGCTTTCGACTCACAGCATTGGCCCCTGATAATCTCCCTCCAGACCACTCCTTTCTGACTTACAGTGGAAAGATGCTGTGGGCTGATACTGGCGTTTTCCTTTGACCAACTTGGGTGGGCAGCCCCAGTGATGACTGACCAGACCACTGACTGATCTCTGTGCTGCTCTTCGACTGATGTATAGCACTCCCCAGTACTGTTCGTACTGTGCCCACAGGACTGACTATGCTAGGACCCTGACTGCCTCCCTTGGACTATTTAAATAAAGAAAGGTAGACTTGCATTGCGATAATACTATTTATGGCAGTTGGATGTCTAAAATATTTCATAATCAATGAGATACCCTTGAAGCAGTCACTTTTACAATTGTCAGAAATTAAGCTGCAAATTTCTACATATCTTGATCACAGATGCAGCAATGAGATAATAACCTGACAAACTAATTTAATGTTTGATGGATAAATATTGACCAGCACAGAGTCATCCAATTACACTTAATACTGCAGCAATTTTGCAGATGATTACTGCTAAACTGGCTAATTACTTGTGAAGGATTTCCACTCTGCTGACCAAGATTTTGTGATGTACATTTTCGCTCAAAGACGAAACTGTTAATCTAACAGACTAACCAGTTAGTTAGATCATACAAAGGATAGCCTTGGCTCCTCATTCAAGTCCTTCACATGTAGTAAGGAGATGTTTGGCAAAGTTTTAAAGGTGTTAAAAATCACAGTATATTGTGGATATGAATATTATTAAGGAACCTTAAATTCAGCCACGGTTAAACAATTTAATGTGACAGAATATTTAAGTTTAAACTTTACAATTGTTACAGAATGGTATCTGAATAATTTACAACTCTATTAACAAGATTTAATAATTTAATTTTTCAATAAAAATATGTTTTCTGATATACAATGGAGCATGATCTACTTGGCCCAATATGCATTTTTTATTTGCAACCACTATCATTTGCGTTCCTCATGTGCTTTCAGGATGATTGGTTTAAAGTGCCGCTTTGTAGTTGCCTCACATCAATCTCAACAAAACATCACAATGAAATAAATTTAGAACAATGACCTTTGAGACTGACTTCAGATTGCCTTCATAGACAGATAGTCCTCTAAATCAGGCTTGCTACTGATTCATGAACTTAATGATGGATTGGGCAGTAAGTAGCTGTTAATAGCATTGCACACTCCAGTTGGATGTATTCCATCAGATTCCAAAACAATGCATCTCACCATAATCAACAATGACCTTTTACACCCAATAGCTTCAGAACTAATGAACAAAATTGCTCCAATACATTAAAAACATATCATTATTTTTTCATATAACCATGAGTTTTCTTCTGGGTCTCATATGGAAATGTTCAGAATATTAATCTTTAATTTATGGAAGTTTCTAGATAGTTGCTGGCATGTTTACTTTATTATATCATTGTATTTACATTAGGATCAATTGTAAGAGTAACAACTTAAAATATAAGGCACATTTCAGAGCCCATACCAAACTAATTGTGTCTTTTCCACTTTTGGATTCTATTTATAGACTGACATACATGTTACAGCAATTAAATAGGTCATTTGGCTCAAAAGGTCAGTGTCACTATTTACACTGCACACATACCACCTCTCAATCAATTTTGTCTAATAGCACCAGAATTTTGTTTGATTTGATTTATTGTCATGTGTACCTAGTACAGTGAAAAGCTTTGTTTGTGAGCAGTACGGGCAGATCATAGTAAACAAGGACATACAGATCATAGAGTGCTTGGACAGAGTTAGCCATATAGGTTACACTGTACAGAAGATGCATGAAGCAAGATCAGCATTAACAAGATTAATCTTATATGAAGTTAGAAAGTCAATTTGTCAATGTAAAAATGGCAGGGAAGAAGCTTTTCTTGAATCTGTTGGTGTGCGTGTTCAAGCTTCCGTAGCTTCTGCTTGATGGAAGAGGTTGTAGGAGAGCATTATCAGTGTGGGAGGGGCCTTGATGATGTTGGCAGCCTTTCCGCAGCAACAAGAAGTGTAAATGGAGTCCATGAATGGAAGGTTGGCTTCTGTGATGGTCTGGGCTGTGCACACAACCTTCTGTAGCTTCTTACAGCCCTGGGAAGAGGAGTTGCCATACCAGGCTGTTATACACCTGGATTGTATGCTTTCTATGATGTATCTGTAAAAGTTGGTGAGGGCCCTTACGGACATGCCAAATTTCCTAAGCCTTCTGAGGAAGAAGAGGCATTGTTGTGCCTTCTGTGGGAAACCAGGACAGGTTGTCAGTTATTGCCAATTGTAGGAACCTGATGCTCTCATCCTTCTCAGCCTCCACTCTGTTGATGTAGATAGGGTCGTGTTCTCCTGCTTTTTTTTTAAGTCAGTGATCAGTTTTTTGTGCCGACATTGAGAGAGAGGTTGATGTCATTGCATCACAACACCAAGTTTTCTATCTCCTTTCTGCATTCTGACTCATCATTGGTTGATATCTGTCCTATCATGGTAACATCGTCAGCAAAGCTATAGATGGCATTGGTTTGGAATTTGGCTACACAGTCATGGATGTACAGAGAGTACAGTAGGGGGCTATGTGAAGGCATCCTAAGGGGGCTCCAGTGTTGAAGGTTATCATGAAGGAGGTGCAGCTATCTATCTTCACTGATTCTGGTCTAAGAGTCAGGAAACTGATAGAGTCATAGAGTCATAGAGATGTACAGGATGGAAACAGACCCTTCGGTCCAACCCGTCCATGCTGACCAGATATCCCAAACCAATCTAATACCACCTGCCAGCACCCGGCCCATATCCCTCCAAACCATTACCATTCATATACCTATCCAAATGCCTTTTAAATGTTGCAATTGTACCAGCCTCCACCACTTCCTCTGGCAGCTCCATACATGTACCACCCTCTGTGTGAAAAAGTTTCCCCTTAGGTCTCTTTATATCTTTCCCCTCTCACCCTAAACATATGCCCTCTAGTTCTGGACTCCCTGACCCCAGGGAAAAGACTTTGCCTATTTACCCTATCCATGCCCCTCATAATTTTGTAAACCTTTATAAGGTCACCCCTCAACCTCCGATGCTCCAGGGAAAACAGCCCTGGCCTGTTCAGCCTCTCCCTATAGCTCAAATTCTCCAAACCTGGCAACATCCTTGTAAATCCTTCCGGAACCCTTTCAAGTTTCACAACATCTTTCCGATAGGAAGGAGACCAGACTGCACACAATATTCTAATAGTGGCCTAACCAATGTCCTGTACAGCCGCAACATGACCTCCCAACTCCTGTACTCAATAACTCTGACCAATAAAGGAAGGCATACCAAATGCGTTCTTCACTATCCTATCTACCTGCGACTCCACTTTCAAGGAGCTATGAACCTGCACTCCAAGGTCTTTTTGCTCAGCAATACTCCCTAGGACCTTACCATTAAATGATGATCCAGTTGCAAAGGGCAGAGTCAAGATCTAGATCTTGGAGTTTTGAGATCTGTCTGGAGGGGATAATGTTGTGGAAAGCAGAGCTGTAGTCAATGAGTAGAAGTTTGACATAGGTGTTGTTGTTGTCAGAAGTCCAGGGATGAGTGCAGAGCTAGGAAATGGCATCCACTGTGGACCTGTCACAATGGTAGGCAAATTATAGAGGATTGAGACAGGCTGGGACACTCGAGTTATGTGGGCCATGACCAGCCTCTCGAAACACTTCATGATTATGGAGGTCAGAGCCATTGGGTGGTAGTCATCAAGGCATGTTACATGTGCTTTCTTAAGTACTGGGATGATGGTGGTCTTCTTGAAGCAGATGGCAACTTTGGTTTGTAGGAGGAAGAGGTTAAAGATATCATTGAATACCTCCGCCAGCTGGTCCACACAGGCTGTAGACTCTGTATGGGCCAGTTGCTTTCCTTGACTCTCAGGAAGATCGATTTGACATCTGCAGTGGTGATGGAGGAAACAGGTGCATCCAGGGCTGTCAGGGCAGGTGTCACCACACCATCGGCATTCCGCTTGAACCGAGCATAGAGAGTACTGAGCACGCAAAAGAGAGGGATGTATCTTTGTTCGCTATCTTATTCTGCTTCATTTTGTATCCCATTGTGCTGTTCAGGCCTTGCCAAGCAGCAGGTGTCCGTATGGTTGGTTTGAGCCTCTAGCTTGCTCCAGTACTGCCTCTTGGCACTTCTGATGACTTTGCAGAAGTTATATCTGGATTTTCTTTATAGGTCTGAATCTTCCAACTTGAATGCTGCATGACTGGACTTTAGTAGACTGTGGATTTTCCAGTTTATCCAAGACTGTATTGAAATTACAATAGGATTTAGGAGCAGCAGTAGACCACTCAGTCCCTTGAGCCTGCTCAGCCATTTGGAAAGTCATGGCGGGTTACTCCACATTCCTGCCTACTGTGAGATATTGTGTTGTAGGCTATCCTTATTAATTCACTCACCAGCTCGCTATATTCATTAATACTGGGTTCCCGTTCATTCATTCATAACCCTTACTTTGTTTCATTATTACAGTTATTACGGTTTCATTCATCCATTTCATAAAACTGTGGTTCTGTAGTATATTTTACTATCCAAATTTAAAAACAACTCTTTCAAACCCAACGTTAAAAATCGCACAATACCAGGTTATAGTCCAACAAGTTTAATTGGAAGCACTAGCTTTTGGAGCACTGCTCCCTCATCAGGTGGTTGTGGTTCATTAGACAACCACCTGATGAAGGAGCGTCGCTCCGAAAGCTAGTGCTTCCAATTAAACCTGTTGGACTATAACCTGGTGTTGTGTGATTTTTTAACTTTGTACACCCCAGTCCAACACTAGCATCTCCAAATTATGACTTTCAAACCCATTACTGCGTTTTCACACCTTATCAGCCCTTGATGCAAGCAGTGTTTACCTCTGAATAAGTGTAGCATACAGAACAATAACATCCCCATCAAATCTCCACAAAAGATTATAATATTAATCAGCCCTTACCAGCTATCTCTTGGATCTTAATAGATTCTTTAGTTAGTAAGCATGTGTAAAATAACTGGGGAATTATCTTTTAACTAGGCCATTATCCCTTTAAGAAACTAACTGACAAAAAAAGTGTTTCCATGAAAATGCATGAATGAATGAAACTCATACTAGCAAATAGTAAACAAATCTCACAACCTATCTGCAGTAATCAGTTCAATATTGTTTATTCTTTTATTAAGTATAGGTATAATTTAAAACTTACTTAGAGCATATAGGCCTAGTATTTTAATAACATTTACTCACTTAAAAGACAAAAGGACTGACACCTCTTAATTATGCAAGCAGACCGGAAAGACACACTTAATCTCAGCAATAGTAGTAGTCAGCATTTAGCACATTTTAACCCATTTTCTGTCTCCCAGGACAGAAACCGTTCAAACCTTTGTGTAATATAGATTAAAAAAAGTAGCATCATAGTAATGGAATTATAATATATGTAAGAACTGTGTATAAAGGGTCTCTTGTAAGAAATGTGTTTCAGGATTCTGTTCCCACACTACCCATAATAAACTTTGAACCCTTAACTTATAAAGGATTTAGCTATCTCTGACTTAAAATTATTCAAATACTCTGCTTCCACAATTTTTTTAGGGAAAGAATTTCAAAGATTCAATCTACTGTTGAAAAAAAAATTCTCCTCATCTTTGACTTAAATGTACTACCCTTTATTTTCAAAGCGTGACCCACACAAAGACTTCTGACAAGAATAAGCATCTTTGAACAGTTTATGTTCTTATCTTGTTGTCAAAGTTAAAGATCACACAACACCAGGTTATAGTCCAACAGGTTTATTTGGAAGTACAGGAGCTCTGGAGCAACCTTGCAATAATGTCACAGAGCAGCTCTTCACTGGGCATAAATAGCACTTGAGCACAGGATCTTTTTAGATAAAATAGGAGAAAAGGAGAATAGAGATATACATATAGGGAAAAAGCACAGCAGGTCAAGCAGCATCAGAGGAGCAGGAAAAATCGATGTTTCGGGCAGAACCCTTCATCAGGACTCAGCATTTCTCAGCCCCCTTCCTCCTCCCCCAATGAAGGGTCCTGCCCGAATCATCAACTCTCCTGCTCCTCTAAAGCTGCTTGACCTGCTGTGCCTTTCCAGCTCTATATTATATCCATTTTGACTTTCTAGCATCTCCAGTCCTCACTATCTCCAAATACTTACAGAGAAGCATGTAACGTAAACCAACTACCGTTAGGCAATAGAGTTTATGGTATAGTCTTTTATTAATTAAAGTTTAGAGCTTCATTCTGGAGTACTAAGTATTGTAATATTTAATCTCTAAATGTAACAAAGAGTGTACTGGGTAATGAACCTGGCCAGGTGTTAGATTTGGAGGTAGGTGAGCACTTTGGTGATAGTGACCACAATTCAGTTATGTTTACTTTAGCGATGGAAAGGAATAGGTATATATCGCAGAGCAAGAGTTATTGCTGGGGCAAAGGCAATTATGATGCGATTAGGCAAGATTTAGAATGCATAGGATGGGGAACAAAACTGCAGGGAATGGCACAATTGAAACGTGGAGCTTATTCAAGGAACAGCTACTGCATGCCGTTGATATGTATGTGCCTGTCAGGCAGGGAGGAAGTGGTCAAGTGAGAGAGCTGTGGTTTATTAAAGAAATTGAATCTCTTGTCAAGGGGAAGAAGAAAGCTTATGTTAGAATGAGATGTAAAGGCTCAGTTTGGGCATTTCAGAGTTACAAGCTAGCCAGCAAAAACCTAAAGAGAAAGTTAAGAAGAGCCAGGAGGGGACATGAGAAGTAGTTGGCAGGTAACATTAAAGAAAACCTTAAAGCTTTCTATATGTATATCAGAAATAAAAGAATGACTAGAGAAAGATTAGGGCCAATCAAGGATAATAGTTGGACGTTGTGCGTTGAGTCCGAAGAGATAGGGGGAGCACTAAATAAATACTTTTCGTCAGTATTCACATTGGAAAAAGATAATATTATCGAGGAGAATACTGAAATACGGGTTGCTAGACTAGATAGGATTGAGGTTCACAAGTAGAAGGTGTTAGCAATTCTGGAAAGTATGAAAATTGATAAGTCCCCTGGTCCAGATGGGTTTTGTCCTAGGATTCTTTGGGAAGCCAGGGAGGAGACAGTGTAACCTTTCGAAGACTAGAGACTATCTGCTTTCTTATCCGGACTTGGTAATTTGCTTGGTGTGGCCTAAGTAACCTTTTATCTTCATGTTTGTAGCAGACATCAAAGTCATATCACTGTCCTTTTCCTAGAAGTCATTGTACTCCTGATGCTTCACTTGTCAATGGTTTATGCTAGACCAGTTCCACTGATTTATGATCAGTTTCCAAGTAAATTGCTTACTGAACAGTTACATTTGGAATATTGTGATACAAAATACCACAGAAGTGTTTTACACTCTATGTTGGAATAATTAAACGAGAATTATAATAGACTTCTGGACCCAAATGATATTAGTTTGCTATATTGTATGATACAGGCTCCTAGCATTTTCGGAGACACATCAACTTCTAATATAGCTTTATTCCTTGAGTTGTAATTCAGTAGGATATAACTTTCTGCCGACAGTGCTTCTTGAGTGATTCAAACATGGCTAATGCTCCCCTTGACATACATGTGAAATAATCTTCCTTATTTCTAGTATGAAACATTATGGTTTGTCCAAACATTTGGGAGGTATGGTGCTTGAAAATTAAAATTCCATGATGACTTTGAGTTTCTTGAGAATTGGTAGAGTGCACACAACTAGGCAAGTAGAGAATATTCCATCACATTCCTGACTTGTGTATTGTAGATGGTGGCAGACTTTGGGAATGAGGAAGTGACTTACCTATTGCAGATTTCCCAACTTCTGACATGCTCTTGTAGACACAGTATTTATATGGCTAATTCAGTTCAGTTTCTAGTCAATGACAATCATCAGGCTGTTGTTAAGGGGGGTAATGGTAATGATATTGAACATCAAAAAGAAATGGTTAGATTTCATCTGTAGGAGATGATCAGTGCCTGGTACTTGAGTGGTGCCATTTGAAATGTATCAACTTAAGCCAGGATGCTTTTCAGGTCTTGCTCCATTTGGTCATGGGCTGCCTCATTACCTGAGGAGTTGTGAATGGTGCTGAAACTTGTGCAATCACCAGTGAGCATCCCCACTTCTGACATAATGATGGAGCAAAGGTCATTGATGAAGCAGCAGCAGATGGTTCGGTCTTGCACACTACCCTGAGGAACTGTAGAGGTGATGTCATGGGCTGAGCTGATTGACTTTCAACAACCACAACCATTTTCCTTTGTATTAGATATTACTTCAACCAGCAGATGGTTTCATCACAAAACTGATTAACTCCCGTTTTGTACATGTTCCTTGATGCCACGTTCAGTCAATTGCTGGCCTGATACTATGGGCAGTCGCCCTCACATTCCCATGAGTGTTCAGTTCTTTTGTGCATGTTTGGAGAAAGGCTATAAATAGGCCAGAATGTGAGATGTGTGGCAGAAACCAAACTAAGTGCCAGCATAGGCACATGGATGATAGTAAAGTGAAGGGTATGCAGGTTAGTTTGATCTTAGAGTAGGATATAAGGTCAACACAACATCGAAGCCCATCTGTGTTTATAGTAGCTGTACTAGCACAGCTGGATCTGATTAGATTACTTACAGTGTGGAAACAGGCCCTTCGGCCCAACAAGTCCACACCGACCCTCCGAAGAGCAACCCACCCAGACCCATTCCCCTATATTTACCCCTTCACCTAACGCTACAGGCAATTTAGCATGGCCAATTCACCGAACCAGCACATTTTTGGACTGTGGGAGGAAACCCATGCAGACACGGGGAGAATTTGCAAACTCCACACAGACAGTTGCCTGAGGCAGAAATTGAACCCAGGTCTCTGGCGCTGTGAGGCAGCAGTGCTAACCACTGTGCCACCCTGGAGCACATGTTTTCAGCACCAACGCAGGTATTTTGTCAGGGCCAATAGCCATTACAGTCTCCAGGACCTTTCACTGTTTCTTGTCATCATAAGGAGTGAACTGAACTTGTTAAAGACTGATATCTGTGATACTGGAGACCTCTGGAGGAGACAGGCATGCATCATCCACTCAACACACTTCTGGCTGAAGAATATTGCGAATGCTTCAGCCTTATCTTTTACACCAATGTTCTGGGATTCCTCCTGTTAATTGCTTAACTGTCACCCACCATTCATAAAAGGATGTGGCAGCATTGCAGGGTCTATGTTTGATCTGTTGATTTTGGGATCTCTTAGCCTTCACTAATAGCTGCTGTTTCACTTATTTAGTATACAAGTGGTCCTATGTTGCAACTTCACCACGTTGAGACCTAATTTTTAGATATCGTTTTTGCCTCTACTCATTTGTCCTTCTTCACTCTTCACTGAAGCAGGGTTGATCCCAATATCAGTGTAACTTCTCCACTGCTTCATTTCCTTTTTCCTGCAGTTTTCAATTTTTTGTGTCACTGTCTTTGTTTTTTAGGAAATATCACTGAGATTCACCCAATTGGATTGATAGTAGCAGAGTTTCGATTTACTTGAAAAGTATTTGCAACTCCTCTAATTGGTTTGATGAATGTTAAGTAACATTTACGGCTCACAAATGCAAGGCAATTACCATTTTCCCTTGATGTTTAATGCCTTTACCATTGCTGAACTTCTTACTATCAATGTTATGAAGGATACTTCCCTTCATTGGGTGAGATATTCGACACGAGAGCAGGGATATCATGTTGGAACAATATGAGACATTTTTCAGGTCACAGCTGGAGTTTTGTGTACAGTTCTGGTCACCATATTATAGGAAAGACATTATTATTCTAAAGTGGGCATTTACAAGAATATTGACGCACCTTGAAAATTTACAAGTATGAGGAAAGAAAGTAACAGGTTTAGGGGTGACTTACTTTAGGTTTACAAAATAATGAGGGGCTTGAATAGAGTGAACAGGGAAGTCCAGTTTCCCTAGCAGACATGTCAATTACCAGGTGGCATGGCTTTAAGGAGATTGGTAGCAGGATTGGAGAGGACATGTGGGAAAACGTTTCCATTCGGTGTACAGTGGGCATCTGGAATTTGCTGCTCAGCCTGGAGATCAAAGCAGAATCCCTCAACCCGTTTGATTGCATAAGCCTATTGACCAGGTGCTAGCAAATGAGATTAGAATAGGCAGCTGGGAATTCTGAGGTGAGTAAATCATCTCCTGTCTCCCAAAAGCCTACTCATCAAATACAAGGCAAAACTAAGAAGTGTGATGGAATACTCCGCACTTAGCCTTTTTGTGGGCAGCTCCAAACCACTCAGGAAGCTCAACATCTCCAAGGCAAAGCAATCGCTGGTTGGTACTCCACACCACCTTGATTTTTAAATCCCTTAACCACCAGCACGCAGTGGTAGCTGTGTGGAGCATCGACAAGATGCACTGCAGTAACTCACCAAGACGCCCTCAACAGGATCTTTCAGTTCTGCAACCTCCACCATCTAGAATGACAAAGGTCTGCAGATGCATTTGAACACCAGCACTTCCAAGTTGTCTCCAGGCCAAGTATAATCCTACCTTAGAATTATATCACTACTTCTTCATTATTACTGGGTCAAAACCCTGGAGCTCTTTCCCTTATAACATTGGGTTTATTTACATCACATGGACTGCAACATTTCAAGAAGGCACCAATTTCTAAAGTACAATGAGTGATGGGCAATAAATATTAGCCCAACCAGCAATTCACACATGGTAATAAATTAATTCTAAGACATTGGAGCATAAGTAGGCCATTCAGTCCATCAAGTTGGACCCATCAATCAATGAGATCATGGCTGATCTGATAATTCTCAACTCCACTTTCCTGCCTTTTCCTCATAACCCTCAATCCTCTTCCTGATTAAAAAATTATTGATCTCAGCCTTGAATATACTTTATAATCCAGTCTTAACATCCATTTATGATAATGAATTCCACAGAATCACTACCCTCTGAGAGAAGAAATGCCTCTTTGTCTCCTTATTCTGATATTATGCTCTTGGGTCCTCAACTTTCCCACATTTCCGCATCTATCCTGTCAAATTCTCTAAGAATCTTATATGTTTGGCACATATTCTTCTGTATTCCAAGCACTAGCCCAATTTTCTCAATGTCTCCTCATAAGAAGGTCTCTCCAATCATTGAATCAGCCTAATAAATCTCCTCTGGACTGCCACAAATGCCAGTATATGTTTTAGTAGATAAGGGACCTTAAACTGTGCACAGTATTCTAGTCTGACTAGTCTGACCAGTGCCTTGTATATTTTTAGGAAAATCACCCAACTTTGGTATTCCATTCCCTTTGAAATAGAGTCAATTTTCTATGTGCCTTTTCTATAACCTGTATGAATATGAATGTGAGAATTTTTTGATTTATGCGCAAGGATTCACAAATCCCTCTGTTTTGTAGATTTTCACAGTATTTCACAATTTAAATAATCATCAGCTCCTCTATTCTTCCTGCCAAAATGCATAACTTCACATTTCTGCACACTTAACAAAAACTCAAACAAGTTTACTTAACAAACTATTAACTTGCACTTTCAAAGCAATTTATACACACAGCCTTATCCTAACGTGCTGCTGCTTGGGACTCCTCATAGCTGTAGATCATGTGGTCAGATGTTGAACCTTGGATCATTAGAATACTTAAAGCAGCAACAGAAATGTTATTTTCATAAATTTTCTGTTTGTATGGTTTCAGTGCTTTTGTGAAATCTTTGTTTTCTTTCTATTGCTTTTTTCTAATATGGAGTCCAAGAGTAAGATTTTAGTACTTGAGTCCTGATCCCTTCATCTTTCAGTTTACTACTTTATTTGGGTCACTGTTATGTTGGTTGATCACCCTTCTCCTGTCAGTCACCCACTCTTCTTCCAAGTCCACTGTGTGTCTCTCACCACTGCATCTTTCCATGGTCTCAAGTTTTCTCCTCATTCATTCATGTCAACTCATGTCCTCTCTAATCCCAAAATGAGAGGCCATGATCATACAACTGTAACCCTGTTCCATTACAGATGGCAAGCAGGATTCCAAATCTGGAGAATCAATGGAAAGGACTCTACCACCCACCATCAGGGGAAGAGCATTGCTGATGTATTTAGGTGCTTCATTCACAGTGGGAGAAAGTGAGGACTGCAGATGCTGGAGATAAGAGCTGAAAAATGTGTTGCTGGAAAAGCACAGCTGGTCAGGCAGCATCCAAGGAGCGGGAGAATCAACGTTTCAGGCATAAGCCCTTCTTCAGGAATGAGGAGGGTGTGCCAAGCAGGCTAAGGTAAAAGGTAGGGAGGAGGGACTTGGGGGAGAAGCATTGGGAATGTGATAGGTGAAAGGAGGTTAAGGTGAGGGTGATAGGCCAGAGAGGGGGTGGGGACGGAGAGGTCAGGAAGAAGATTGCAGGTCAAGAAGGCGGTGCTGAGTCCGAGGGTTGCGACTGAAATAAGGTGGCAGGAGTGGAAATGAGAAAGCTGGAGAAATCTGCATTCATCCCTTGTGGTTGGAGTGTTCCTAGGCGGAAGATGAGGTGCTCTTCATCCAGGCGTCGTGTTGCCATGGTCTGGCGATGGGGGAGGCCAAGGACCTGCATGTCCTTGGCGGAGTGGGAGGGGGAGTTAAAGTGTCAGCCTCGGGGCGATTGGTGCGGGTGTCCCAGAGGTGTTCTCTGAAATGTTCTGCAAGTAGGCGGCCTGTCTCCCCAATGTGGAGGAGGCCACATCGGGTGCAGCGGACGCAGTAAATGATGTGTGTGGAGGTGCAGGTGAATTTGTGATGGATATGGAAAGATCCCTTGGGGCCTTGGAGGGAAGTGAGGGGGGAGGTGTGGGTGCAAGTTTTGCATTTTCCTCTCCCTCCTCCTCCTGCTCCTTGGATGCTGCCTGACCTGCTGCGCTTTGCCAGCAACACATTTTCAGCTCTGATCTCCAGCATCTGCAGTCCTCACTTTCTCCTAAGAGAGGGTAGCATGCCAGGATGGGATGTCCAGGATGATAGAGTTTGTTGGAGGCAAGAGAAGGTGTCTTCAGAAGGGGTGTTCATTTAAGGTGTTCCACATTTAGTTACATGCAAAGTTCGTTGATATGCGTGTGTAGTGGAATGAAGGTGAGTTCTTTGCTGAGGACTGACCATTCATCCTCAGTGAGGGGGCGGTTAGGTCTATGGGTGTGGGATGGTAAATACCCAGCTGGGCTTGAGGCGTCATCGTCTTCAACAGTGGAGGTAGCTGGAGTGGCTGCATGGTTAATGGCATCCCATGGATCCAGGAGGAGATAGAATTTGAACTGGTCGAAGAGGTCTGGGTCTGGAGGTAAGTGCGAGACAGCTTGGTGTACTTACTCTGACGTCTGATAGAGTGGAGAAAAAAACGTTGGTAAAAACAAGGACTGCAGATGCTGGAAACCACAGTCTAGATTAGAGTGGTGCTGGAAAAGCACAGCAGGTCAGGCAGCATCCGAGGAGCAGGAGGAGGAGGGGGAGGAAGCTGGCCTGATCTATTGTGCTTTTCCAGCACCACTCTAATCTAGACTCTGGAGAAAAAATGTTGGTTGAGGGTGTGGATCATTCTGAGGATAAAGAACAGTAGAGGTCCTTTGCAAGTCTGGGAGAGAGAGGCCCTGAGCTGGGGCAGGGTTGACTGTAGTGAGAGAAGATGGCGACGCACGGCTGTGAATGTGAAGCTGAGGATCTGTAGGGAGAACCGTTTCTGGTGGCTTTGGACTTACTGTAGATACTGGTAGTCACAATCTGGTGCAAATTGAGATGGTTTGAATGACACCATATAGCTTTCCTCCAGCAATTATGAGAATGGGAAACTGTAAATTAGTAAGGGGAGGTGACATAATAATGAGATATTAATGTATGCTAATGTTGCAGATAGACCTTTCATTGCTCATGAGTGAGAATTCCACCTCTTGCTGTCAAGAAGCTCCATGTTGGACTTCTCACATGATTTTCCCAACTTTCTCGCCATGGCACACATCATTCAAGAGCTGGGAAGATTCTGCCCAATGCTTTTACAAGATACAAAGATATTTCAGCAAAGAATTGATGTGATAAACAAAAACATATAGAAAATGTGTGACAGTGACCTTAATATAAGATGAAGTTAGTGCGGGATAAAGGTGAATTGATGTTATTTCTGCAAATTATAAGTTCTGATACAGAGTAAATGAATTCACATTAGTCTGTGATTGTTTTCTCAGCTAGGAGCTGAGTTAGCAAAAATGGGAACTACATAGAGGAAGGACTTAGCATGAGATGTAATTACAGAACAATGGTAGAAATACAGGCACTAGATAAAATGCTGTAAAAAACGGCCTTTATAAACAGTAGGTTTCCCACTTGTACAGAGACACAGGAACAAACCCCAATTAAAAGGGCTTAGTGATAGGATGCTGTGAGGGGCAGTGCAGATGGAGGGAGTAGATAATGTTAAGCAAAGGATGGGATGACGTCAAACAACCTTATGGGAGGCAGAGATAGACATTTGTCACTGACAAGGCCGGATAAACAGAAGTTGTGGGATCAGTCTTAAGGAAATGAGTGACGTAAGCGGAGGAGGGGGCAAACAATGGAATAAGAAAAAATATGGGGATTCAAACTGTATAAATTTCGAGAGTTTGTTGGATTTGATGTGCATTTGTTATTGTCTTACCTGGCATTAGACATTGCACCCACTTGCAAGTGTACAAATAAAGCGGCACTACTAGTTCAGATTTTTGGTCTCAGACTGAAATTATTGAAGTGAGTGAGCTTTTGTTTCTCACAGTTAGCAAACAATATGTTACTCTATTCCACAATGCTGGAGTTTGATGGACCTGCGGAACATTCTTTGTGGAGCCAAAACTAGAGCATCAATGTGTTTGCATATGAAGTCTTTTTTATGAGTTTTTATATTTCTATTTTACTTTTATGGCCATTTTTCCATTGTGGTTTGCATCCCAGTACTGTTGATAAGGGGCCATTGACAACATGATCAGCAATATAGTGTATAGAATGAAAAGCACAGCTGAGCAAATTCATGAATGATAAATATGTAAACTGAAAGTTTGCTGAAGTAGAAACAAAATTGCCTTCAAGTGTATGTTGCTCTGATTAGCATCTTGCTGTAGATTGAGTGAACTGAATGATTACACACTCAATTCTTTCAAATGTATATTACCTTAAAATGAATGTACAACTCACACATTCCCCAGCTTAATAAAATTGCCTGAAGTCATCCTCAAAGAATATCCTGTTATTGGCCAGTTTGGATAAGGTATTGAATTTTAAATACAGGTAAGTTCCAGACTTATGTATTTCAATCAATGAGAAACAGTCAAATTTGAATAAAAAAAGCAAATTCACACCCAGATACTGCTTACATGTGTGGACTGAGATACAGCAAATTATTGTTTTTGAGTGGAGAATTCTTGGTTTCTACCTAATGTAGTCATGAAAGATTGATAGCACATTCCTTTGAATGAGAGGTACACAGGTATGTAGAAGGACGGGATAACATGTTGTGCTTCTCCATCACTGCAAATTGTCCCAACCTATCAATCTGGGGAACTTTGGATTTGTTCACTCTGTAGCCTCTGGTTTAAAATAGAAACATGAAACACATCTGTGTGCAGCAATGGCAATGCAAATTATTAAGACTGTGACATTAGCTTTATGTTAGAAACTGGCATGGAAAGAAGAAATGAACTGTGACTAATGATACTAGGTTGCACAGTAGGAAACTAAAAGCACTGAAAACGTAACCTTAAAGCAGGGATTGGTTTAATTAGCTCAGTTGCATTGATAACCTTCTGCACTTGGTGTGTGCTCATTAATTTAACGGTCTAGATGAGTGAATTCATTACTCACAAGGAGAGCACAGCAGTTAAAAAGAAACGACAGACATATTTTTAAATTGTCACATTTTTTCAATTTGGGAGTCATTGAGTTCAGAGCTATTATTTTCCAATGTTTCAATATACACATGTGAAGAAGATTAGAGTTCAGAATGAGGAAAATTCAAATATCACTGACAAAGATTTGGCTTAGAAACATTGACTGAGATGTATAAAAATGTCGTAGGCGCTCTCGTTATTGTGTAATCATATCAAAAATTATCAGATCCTGGCATTATAAGGACTCTTAACATTTCATCTTCACACTGAGTACAAGTTTCATGAAAATGTAACTCACTCAATAAGAAAGAAAATGCAGGAGCCAATGAGACCACATGGCATAGATTAGCAAGAGCCGTCAACTGGAGGAAGCAGAAAAGGTTGAGATATGCAGCTTCAGTGAATGGAGCCATGAAAGAATGCTAAAGAAGATGGCACACCAGCCAGTCCAACTATAGATGTGCTTTTTCCTGTATATATATTTTGTAATATTGTGTTCTTTGGCCCAACAACTTCAGCTTGTTGACTTAGTAATCTGTCTCTCTATCTTAAGGCATAGATTTATTTTTTTCTGCAACTTGTTCTGTCACTTCCTCCCAGACAATTGTAGCTTTTTGATGCCTATATTTATTCATCAAATCATTTTTGTAAGTACAATGTGCACATTGATGATTTGCTTCATGTACTGTATAGTGCTACTGCCATGCTGAGTGAGATAGACATTGAACAGATTGAGCAATTCGAGATTTGTCCATTGGCAGGAGCAGAATCATACTCTGACACTATCTGCAGCCTCAAGGCCTGACATACCTCCCACTCTACCATTACCATGAAGCTTGTAGTGTCTCGCACTTGTCCACCTCCACTAACTAAAAGAAAATACTCTGTCTGGAGGGTTGGGAAGGTAAATCTCTTTTGGTAATGTAGAGCAGAGAGGATGGAAGTTAGTGCAGTTGCATGCTCCTCTTGAGGGATGTGGGAGGTAAGGGTCACCACTACTGTCGCTGCTGACTACACCTGCGCGAAGTGCACCCAATTCCTGCTCCTCACAGAACGCGTTAGGGAACTGCAGCTGGAGCTGGATGAACTTTGGATCATTTGGGAGGCTGAGGGGGTGATAGAGAGGGGTTACAGGGAGGTAGTGACACCTAAGTTACAGGATAAAGGTAGCTGGGTGACAGTCAGGAGAGAGAAGGGAAATAGGCAGTCAGTGCAGGGATCCCTTCTGGCCATTCGCTTCAATAATAAAATACTGCTTTGGATACGTTGGGGGGATGACCTACTGGGGAAAGTCACAGAAGGACTTAGAAGGGAAGGAGAGAAAAGGAGAGCGACAGTGATTGGAGATTCAATGGCTAGAGAAACAGACAGGAGATTCTGTGGTTGTAAATGAGACTCCCGGATGGTACATTGCCTCCTTGGTGCCAGGGTCAGGGATGTCTCGGATTGAGTTTACAGGATTCTTATGGGGGAGAATGAGCAGCCAGAAGTCGTGGTACATATCGGTACCAATGACATAGCTAGGAAAAGGAATGAGGACCTGAAAAGTGAAGATAGGGAGCTAGGATGAGCAGCGTCATAGTCCCAGGATTGCTACAGGTGCCACAGGCTAATGAGGCTAGGAACAGACAGCGAGTGCAGCTGAAGAGTGGCTGCCGAGCTGGTGTAGGATGGAGGGCTTCATATTGGCAGAGGGGGGGATTGCACCCTGCCTTACCTCAGCAGGACAAACCTATTCAGCATTCACAGCAATTGCTCCCAAAACACCTGTACATTTCTGTCATGCATTTCCCTGTGAATATCTGTTACCAATTTATGCTCCACAGCTCCTGCCTAATAGCATTGCAATTCCCCCTCCTGCAATCAAATATTTTCCCATACCGTCTGTTTCTCTCCCTCTCCATGATTATAGTAAAGGCAATGATATAAGATATAAGATCACTATCACCGAAATACTCGCCCTCTGAGAGATCTGACACCTGGCCTGGTTCATTGCCATGCACCAAATCCAATATGGTCTCCTCTCTACTCAGCCTATCTACATATTGAGTCAGGAATTCTTCTGACAACAGATAAAGTCTGCTCAATCCAAACAATTTGCAGGAAGGAGTTTCCAATCAATATTAGAAAGTTAAAATCACCCATGACAACGATCCTGTTACTTCTGCACCTTTCCAAAATCTGCCTCCCAATCTACTCTTCCATGTCTCTGCTGTTATAGAAAACTCCCAATAAAGTAACTGTATCTTTCCTGTTTCTGACTTGCACCCATAATAACTCAGTAGACAAACCTCCTCAATGACCCCCTTTTCTGCAGCTGTGATACTATCCATGAATAGAAATATCACTCCCCCACCTCTTTTACTTCCCTTCCTATTCCTTTTGAAACATCTAAACCCTGGAATATCCAACAACCATTCGTGCCCCTGTGATATCCAAGTCTCCGTAATGGCCACAACAGCGTAGCTCCAAGTATTGATCTTGGATAGGCACATGGATGATAGTAAAATGAAAGGTATGTAGGTATGTAGTTTGATCTTAGAATAGAATAAAATGTTGGTACAACATCCAGCACCTGTACTGTACTGTACTATGTTCTATGAAACAGCTGTAAAAATATTTCCATCCTCAATGATGGGAAACCCAGCACATCAGTGCAAGTCAAAATTGATGCATTTATAATCTTCAGCCAGAAGTGCCAAGAGGTTGCCAGCATCACAGATGCCAGTATTCAGTCAATTCACTCCACATGATGCCAAGAAATGGCTGAAGACCTTGGATACTGCAAAGGCTGTAGGCCCTAAAAATACTCTGGCATTGTACTGAAGACCTGTGCACCAGAATTAGCTATGCCTCCAGTTAAACTGTTCCAGTACATTACAACCTGGTATCTACCTGATAATGTGAAAAATTGACCAGGCTTGTCCTGTTTGCAAAAAGTAGCCGAATATGTTTGGAACTAGGGTAATACCCTGAAGAACTCCCACCGTGATGTTCTGGCACTGAGATAGTTGTGTTTGTCAGATAGGGCCTCCACAGGCTAGTGTCCTTGGCTCAACCATTTTCATTGCTTCAATGACCTTCCCCTCATCATAAGGTCAAAACTGGAAATGTTCACAAATGATGCACAATATCCAGCACCATTCATGACTCTTCAGATACCTGGACAATATTCAGATTCAGGCTGATAAGTGGCGAATGACATCTTTGTTAACAAGTGCCAGTTGAAGACCATCTCCAATAAGAGAGAATTTATTTATCACCCTTGATATTCAAGAGCGTTACCATCACTGAATCTCCAATTATCAACATCCTGGGGGTTAGTAATGATGAGAAGCTGAACTGTACCAGCCATATTAGATTAGATTAGATCCCCGACAGTGTGGAAACAGGCCCTTTGGCCCAACCAGAGCACATCGACCCTCCGAAGAGTAACCACCCAGACCCATCTCCCTCTGACTAATGCACCTAATGCTATGGACAATTTAGCATGGCCAATTCACTTAACCTGCATATCTTTGGACTTTGGGAGCACCCAGAGGAAACCCACGCAGACACGGGGAGAATGTGCAAACTCCACACAGATAGTCATCCGAGGCTGGAATTGAACCTGTGACTCTGGTGCTGTGAGGCAGCAATGCTAACCACTGAGCCACCATATATAAGTACTGTGATTACAATAGCACATCAGAGACTATGGATTCTCCATACTCCAACTCACTTTCTTACTCCCCAAAGTGTGTCCATCATCTACATGGGTCAAGAATGTGATGGAATACTCCCCATTTGCCTGAATGGGTGCAGCTCGGAAATTACTGAACAAGCTTGATATCATCCAGTACAAAGCAGCCTGCTTGATTATCATCCAATCCAGTACCACCAACATTCACTTCCTCCACCACTGACACACAGTAGCAATAGTGAGCACCATCTGCAAAAATGCTCTGCAACAACTCACGAAAACTCCTTCAACCTTCCAAATCTGTGCCGTCTGCCTACAAGGACAAGGGCAGCAAGTTTGTGGGAACACTACTGACTGCAAGCTTTCCTCCAAGCCGTATACCACCCTGGTTTCTCAATATATCGGTGTACCTTCACTGTTGTTGGGTCAAAATCCTGAAACCCCTTTCCTTTTGGCACTCTGGTTGTTGGCATATATACCAATTATGAAAGAAGACAACTGACCACATGATGGTCATGAAGGTCAGTGATACCCATGTCCATGTATGAATAAAAAATATTTGATAGGGCAGACCCATCCATATTTCTTATGTTCGCTGTTATAATTATGACTTTATCTTGCAAAATGTTTCATATAACTAAATAATATTGGAAGCACCAACTTAGATGGTGTTTACCTAAATCACTGAAAACCCATGTTGAACTATTCAGTGAGCACAAATGATCAGGTTTTGATATGCCTTAAAAAGTAAATCTTTAAAATGAATAGACAGAAAAGGCATTACATCTGACTATGATGGTGATGGATTCTAGCTCCCTGTGACAAGTGGTCCAGTATTAGCAATTGTTTATTTCAGCTTCTTATCAGCTAATTATTTTTTCTTGTAGGTTTGTCAAGCTGAAATGTGTTATGGTGAAGATTTGCAATCTTTTCTGCTTCAAGCAATGATCATCAACGTCAAACATTCTTAGGTTGGTTAAAAAGAGAGTTGCAGAGCATGAAGAACCGTCTACTCCAGCATATCTTTCTCACTCAGAAAAGACCATGTTCCATGAGCATATCTTTTGTTGAATGTCAATCATACTAATAGGCTGCTGGAAGAGACTGTCAATTTTAGTGCTAAAAACTGGCTATGGGCTTATGCCCGAAACGTCCTGCTCCTTTGATGCTGCCTGACCTGCTGCGCTTTTCCAGCAACACATTTTCAGCTATGTATATCAGGTCCAAGTTCCTTGCTATCAGTGAAGAAAAAAAAAGCTCCATCTCATCAGTCTTTGCTCAATCTTTTCTAAGTCTTCCAACTCAATAAATTTTCTTGCTCTCTTTTAGCCACCACACATATTACACCACTCCCTGATCAAGAGGATGATCTGATAACCTTTGGAATGGCTAACCAGCTCAAGGAAGCATAAAGGAATTGCAATGTATCAGCGTATTAAAATTGTGTGTCTTTCCAGCTCATGAGAAATTAGATTTCTTCCACTCAATAGCAGATTCAGGCAGCATAGTTGCAAATGAAATCTCAGTCTTTGGGCCACATTAAGTGAGAAAGATTAATATGAGTCCACACTGTCTCTTTTTAATTCAGTTCACTCGTTTAAATGTTTTCCTTGCACACCACAGCCAGTTTATTTAACAAGTAGAAACTACATGATTTTACTGATAACTGGAAATGGTACTTTGTTTTATGAGGAAAGGTTTGACAGGCTGGTCTTGTTTCCGCTAGCGCTTAGACGAGTGAAAGAGTGACTCGATTGAACTGTGTAGGATACTGAATGGTCTTGGCAAGATGGACTTGGAAAAGTTGTTTTCTCCTGTGTATGAGCTCAGAATTATGAGGAAATGTTGTAAGATTAGGAGTCACCCTCTTAAGACAGAAATGAGGAGAATTCTTTTCTGTCAGAGGGTTGTGCAACTTTGGAACTCTCTGCCTCAGAATGCAGAGAAGGCAGAGAAGGCAGGAATATAGACTTTTTTTAAAGACAGAGGTAGCTAGATTTTTGTTCGGCAAGAGAATCAAATGTGATTGGGTTAAATGGGAATGTGGAATTTACAGAATGATGAAACAGACTCATGGGGCTGCTCAGTCTGCTTCTGCTCCTATTTCGATCACTTACAGTATGGGTTCATAGAGATGTACAGCATGGAAATAGACCCTTCTGTCAAACTTGTCCATGCCAACCAGATATTCTAAATAAATCTAGTCCCATTTGTCAGCATTTGGCCCATATCCCTCTTAATCCTGCCTATTCATATACCCACCCAGATGCTTTTTGAATGTTGTAATTGTACCAGCCTCCATCACTTCCTCTGGCAGCTCATTCCATACACGCACCACCCTCTGCGTGAAAATGTTGCCCCTTAGGCCTTTTTTCCCTCTCACCTTAAACCTATACCCTCCAGTTTTCGATTACCCAACCCCAGGGAAAAGATCTTGTCTATTTATCCTATCCATGCCCCTCATGATTTTATAAACCTTCATAAAGTCACCCCTCAGTCTCCGATGCTCTAGAGAAAATAGCCCCAGTCCTTTCAGCCTCTCCTTCTGGCTGAAACCCTCCAACGATGGCAACATTCTTGTAAATTATTTCTGAACCCTTTTAAGTTTCACAACAGCCTTTCTATAGCAGGGAGACCAGAATTGTAAGCAGTATTCTAAAAGTGGCTTAACCAATGTCCTGTGCAGCTGCAACATAAACTTTTTTAGGTCTTTACAATTCCTTTTGTGAAGTCACCTATTAGGTTGGTATGATGACTCAATGGTTGGAACTGCTGCTACAGCACCAGAGATGTCGGTTCTATTCCAGCCGCAGGGGACTCAATGGTTTGCACATTCTCCCCCTTGCTGTCCTCTGGGTGCTCAGGTTTCCTCCCACAATCCAAAGATGTGCAGGTTAGGTAGATTGGCTGTGCTAAATTGCCCACAGTCCAGGGATGTGCAGGCTAAGTGAGTTGGCCAACAGGAAATGCAGAGGTAGGATAGAGGGACGGGTCTGGTTGGGATGCTCTTTGGAGAATTGGTGTGGACTCAATGGGCCAAACGGTCAGCTTCCACACTCTGGGATTCTACGATTTTCTTAATGCACAAGATCATCCTGATGCATCCTTTCCTTTCATTGGATAATACTAGTTTGTTCTCAGCAAACCCTTTGTGATAATTGTTGTGATGTTTGCTTTGTGTCCATGTAGTTTAACATACTGATTAACACACTACTGAATAAGTACATAGTTTGCTGCGCATCATCACAGAGAGTAATACAAGTTAATATTGGCTGGAGAAGTATTGATCAGTATGTGCAGAAAGAGCTCTTCTATAATTCTGTTAGTTGTCAATAAAGAGCCCTTTCTTTAGATTACCATTGGTAATATTGTTTGGAACATTTGGGTTAAGAGCCAATAATAAAATAACAGCTTGGGCAGGCTTTGTTTGATGAGCAACATCCACATCCTGTTAGTGAATAATAAGAAATAATCAGTTACTGGATCATAAGAATCTTGAGACTAGTAAGAGGTCGCTAATTCTTCATGTGCTAAGGCTCTTCCATTTGACTAGTTTCTACTTTAATTTGCAGGACAACAATTTGAAAGCCTGCCTGATTTTCTAAATGTTCTGCTTAAAAGCTAGCCAGTACGTTATAAATTGAAGAGTTGAATGGGTCGTAGTTTAGTCACACATCTGTGGTTTTGATAACCTGGAGTTAAAAGAAGAAAAGATAATGTCAGCTGTAGCAAGCAGTAAGTGTCCAAGCTTTGAGCTTCAATACAAATATCAGCCTGTAATTGTTGGTTCTTGGATAAATCAATTAATTGCCCCTTTTGATTCGCATAGTTTACTTTATCTCAGTGAAGGAAATCACAGAGTTTTTCAACTGACATTTCATTACACACTAGGAGAAAGTGAGGACTGCAGATGCTGGAGATCAGAGTGGAAAGTGTGATGCTGGAAAAGCATAGCAGGTCAGGCAGCATCCGAGGAGCAAGAGAATCAATGTTGTGGGCAGAAGCCCTTCATCAGGAATGAGCTCACCCCCCCCCCCCCCCCCCCGCCCCCCCCCCCCCCCACCTCCCATTTATCTCTCTACCCCCTTAGCTCATAAGCTTCATTCCTGATGAAGGGCTTATGCCCAAAACGTCGATTCTCCTGCTCCTCGGATGCTGCCTGACCTGCTATACTTTTCCAGCACCATAGTTTCGACTCAGAGGACTGAATGGTCTATTCCCGCTCTTATTTTCTACATTTGTACAGAGCTTTACATCCTTGTGACCCTAAACATCAAAGCTCATATTCCCAGCTGTAGTCCTGACCACTCATACCTCCAACATATTTGGGAATCTCTGTATTATAGACTGTAGGAAACTAAGTGGAAAACTAAATTAGAATAAAACTTAATAAAGAGACAGCACAAGCAGAATGAGGCAAATCCTCATGTCTTTGAGCAGATTTCACTATTTGGAAAGTAAGACTAAATCCTCCAGTGGATTATGGAAGAGATTCTGCATTGTAAATCATGTGCCAATCACCAATCAGTTATCAGTGAGCTGAGCTGAGGATATCATGCAAATTGATAACATTTAGCACTAAATTTAAAAAAAATGAGAATAAACCACTCTCCATCATTACGAATAGGTTGAGTGGCAGTTCAATAAAAGATCTTGAAGAGTACAAAAAAAATTGAGAAACAGGGAAAGAGCTTGAATAAATGACTTTCATTTTAACCTAAGACACAGGACCAGAATTCAAATGAAGCAGATGTGAAGCAGAGTCAACCAAATAGCAAGGAATTTATAATTCTGAGTCTTTCAAGCATTTGTTTACAGTCAACAGGCTTACAGGTGAACCAGCTTTGTAGGAAAAATCGGTCTTTTCTTCTGTGACTGAGGAAGAGTAGATTCAGAAAAGTGGGGAGACACTGGGATTGAGTTGAGGTTCAAGTGAATAATTAGCAGAACATAAGACCAGGTAGTGGGCAGTAAATCATGGGAGACCAAAATAAGCAGTCGATACAGTTCATTTGACTGAGGATTACTACAGCCAGAGAACTATGTCCAAGGATCACAATCACAGGCAGGAGAGATCAGGCAGTAATGGCCCAGATTACGTTTCCAGGATCTGGAGGACCGTTTCCAGAGGACAAATTATGGAGGATTGTTCTTGGAGCATGTTCATGGAGGCCTATTTCTGAAGAACTGTTCTTTGATGACTGTTCACAGTGAGCTGTTCCTGAATGCTGCTCTTAGAAGATAGTGGACTGCTTCTGGATAACTGTTCATAATGGACTATTCCTGGAGGATTATTCAAAGTGGACTGTACAGAATGGAATATGGAGGGGCATTTATGTGCAAGAGCAATGCCAGCCTTCCATTTGTTGAGGTTTTTTGGTTCACTTACTCATGGAAGTGATTGAAGCTCCAACCAGTTCAAACATAAAATAGTGGTCCTATTTATAACACAGAATCCCAACTTTCACAGAAAAAGATGCCATTGCCTAAAACAGGCAGGTATTTTGAACATAAAGCAGTAGAATGCTTCAAAATGTAACAAACCACATTATCAAAGCTAATTAGATGGAAGAGTTACCAATCTGATCTTGAGGTGCTTATACCCAGTTAACACCAGGCAAAACAATTGACAATGACACTTTATGTCCTAATAAAGTTACCTACAAATGACACAATGGCAAAAATGATGTCAAAATGTTATGGGCTGGACATCCTATTGCCGTGGGAAATTTGCAGCTGGGCCCATGTAATCAGCAATGTGGGTGTGTGTCAGTCTCTGGGAAAGGGAAAACATTTGGCATTTAAGTTGGAACTCAAAACAGCACCATTTGGGAAAGGTTCATTATTGAGCCAATTGGCACATTATCCTGAGTCCAGCAGAATTTGCTGGTGCCTCAGGGATTAAATGGGAGTGGCTAGGCTCTCTTGAACCTTCATAAGACTGCTGGTTCTTCATTCAAAGGGGGATTTATTGCCCCATCAAGAGACCTAGCATCAGTGGTGCCCTCTGAAACTTAACACCACCCCCCATAACTCCCTGCATTTGTCTCTGAACAATCCTGTGAGCTGCTAAGCTATCCCTCAGTGGTACCTTACCTGATCCTTTCCTCCTTACCAATAGCACCACTACTCCTGGCACCAGTGTCTGCGATGGAGAAGTGTCCTTTCTCATTTGCTGTCATTGATCAGCAGGTGGCATTTCCAATCTCCCCACCCCAGCAGGTCTTCAATCCCCAAAACTGGACAGGGTACAGTGTACCCAAAATTGGCCCGAGAGAGATTTAGTTCTTTTGGACCACCCTCTTCAGAAGCAATGCATGTTTGTCACTAGTTTGTCAATGAGCCATATCAGTCTCATTAAATTCCATGAAGTGACATCAATATGAACTGGGAGGTGAAGTGTGTGCAGTCTGGTGCTTGTCAGTGGGCAAAGAAATAGATAAAGCAACAAGTTTGGAGAACAATATCAGTAATTCATTGCAGATTTTTTTCTGAGTCAGCCAGCAGTTGGTAGGAGAAGAAGCCTCTGGAAAGATGTGGATAAAGGAGTGGGGAATGATGCCTAACAGATTGAACCATGATAAGGGATGCATGGGCCAAAGGTTTGCTTGTGAGGTCAAGGTGGAGGCTGTGCCTGTCACGTCAGGAACTGAAAACCTTTTCTGGTTCTTCTCTGATCACTTGGCTTCTCTTGCAATACTGCAGTTGCCAAGCAACAATCAGCATGAGACACCTCCACATGAGAAGGTTTAAAGTAAGCCATAGCACCAGGTCTGCACTGCTCTTATTGAAAACCTCATCGAATGCCTGAACTTTCACCACTAGTATCATAATAATTGTATCATGTCTTTAATGTAATAAAATCCATGGGGTGCTTCCAAGACTGTTATAAAACCTAAGTACTATAAGATACATTTGTCAGATGACCAAAAGCTTGGTCAAAGATTTGGCTTGGAGGAAAGTGAAGCAGCAAGAGAGGGAGATACCATGTTTCTAGAGCAATTCAAATCAGAAACGTACAAGAGGTGAGAATTAAGTGAGCACTGGCATCCCAGACAGTTGTGGCACTAAAGGGTCTAATGGAAATAATGAGATGAGTTCATGGGGGAATAGATTTGAAAGCAAGGATGAGAATCTTAAAATTAAGACGTAGCTTGAATATGAATCAATGTAACACTTCAAGGATATGGGTGAAAGGTGGTGAAAAGGATATCTATCACATGATGACAGCCAGCTCAGTTTGGGGTCGGTTAGATCATTTGATCTAAATGCATTAACCCACACCCCAACCTATCCCTGCCATTTGGCAAGATTTTCTTGAATGAGGGCAGATGTTTCTGGTTAAGGTATTGGGGTCCTGATTGCTTTGAGACAGCCATATTACTTCTCTCAGGGAAGACCCACTGAATCACGAGGGAATTGGACAATGGCAAAGGTGGAGTCTTCTCCTGAAATCAAGACAGCAGGAAGGCAGTTCCACCAGCAAGAGCTGCCAGTCAACCGGAGGCCAGCAACTCGAGCTGATAGAGTTCCCCATGGCAACTGGTGGACATGCACTCCTGGAGTCCCAGGATTGTGAAAAATCTAGGAACTATGGTAATTAAGTAGGTGGGAAAGGTCATAGGAAAAGGGTGCCAGAGGGTTAGAGTTGACCATATTAAGGCAGAGCAGGATGAAAAGATTGAGTGGCCTACTCCTGCTCCTATCTTCTATGTTTGTATCTTAAAAGCCTGCATCAACAGTCAGGCAGGAAGACTGACTATTGGCCTTCTCAACTAGAAATTAGTCCTGATTGAGGTGGGAAGGCAAAGGGGAGTGTGTGTGTGTGTGTGTATTAGAGAAACATCGGATAATCTCCTATTTTAAATATTACACTGATGTTTGTGTGTGTTTTATTATTTTTCTAAGAGATAATACATAATAAAAATTCTTTTTGTTTCACTCAAAACATTCTAGAAATTAGCTTCTTAAATATGGACTCATACTATGCTGTAGCTCTTTATTGTAGCTGACTGAAGGTGGTAAAAAGAGGGGAGCTGGTTCACTTGGTTGTAACAATATACTGCTGAAATTAGTCCATTTTACTTCCTTGTTACACTCAAACATTGGGGGCCACCGATACCAATTCATCCACTCTTGAAACTTAGTCTGATTTAAAAGATAACAAATAAATGTTAACTTGTTTTTCATTACTCTACTCACTGTAATCTTTATCCTCTTCAAATCAAAGGATCAATTTTCCTTCTGAAATCTTTGAATGATAACCGTAGCATTTTGCATCACTTGGTTGTCTTTAGATATCATCCAGTCAACATGTTGTGATCTGCATTTCATTTGAATTTCAGCAGAAGCTGGATTAACTAAATTTTAAATATTGGCCCTTATGCCTCTGACATTTGTTGATTTGACATTTCACAGTCTACAGCAGAACAATCAGATCTTAAGAGGTCAGTTGAATAAACCTCATTAGTCTGGCAACCACTGGGGAATGGAACTGACATGTCACTATGATATGGTTTCTTGGGTAAAGCATGACTGACAATATGATATGATCTGAATGCTACCTGATACGTTAGTTCACGTAACATCACTTCAAAGATCAGTTCTTTTTGGGATAGATGTCATGAAGTATATTAACAACACAGTAAGGTCGCTGGATCTGAAACATTAACTCCACAGATGCTGCCAAATCTCAGTTTTGCCAGCAATTTCTATTTTTGTTTGTTGCCAATTCTCCAACATCCATAACCCTTTGTTTTATTTTACAAACTGTTTACATTGCTGTATATCACCATTAAAAGTGACAACATTTTTTCACACAACAAACCTCACTATGTCCATTTGCCTCCACCCACACTGTCTTCTGATATACGGGGTAAAGATGGTGGAAACATTCCCCTTTGACATTCTCCCTTACTCCCACATTATCCTCACATTACAAATCCATTGTTTGTCCTTCATAAGGTGCAACCAGGTCAGAGAGAGGAGGACCATACGCAAGAAGGTTGAGTGGATAAAGTCACTTAATTTCATAACCACAGCCATCATCTCAGATATTGACATTGTATGTGTCTTAAAGGCTGCATGACACTAAATGGAGGTGACTTAAAAGAAGTGGAGAAAATACAATTTCAGGCAATTGTCTGTCCTTATTAAAATAATGTGGTGTGACCTGGGAAGGTCCTGTACCCCTAATAAATCCTGTGCCTGAGTGTGTAAGTACTGAAGTTTATATTGTTTAGAGATTTCATCTGATTGAAGGATGTGGTCAGATCAGTTGACGATTGATTTCCCTGTGATGGTGCCGATTTCAAATGTGGTACTGTGGAGAGGCTTGGTTGGTGGTGATGCCACGTTTCTCCAGTTTCCTGTACTTGGTATGCAAGTAGGTGGCATAGTTCCACTGCTTTGTTTGCTTCATCTCCATATCACCTTTCCATATGCCACTGTTTCATTTTTCACTGTCATTGCGTTAGGACAGGCATTATTTCAAGAAAGAAAACAGTCACAAAATAACAGTGTTACAGAATCATAGCTAATACTCAAAGAAATAAAACTAAATCAATCTGAATTAACCTGATTTTATGTGCATTAAAGCGTAAAGAATGGTGAAGGAAAAATGTATCGGCAATAAAATAATGAAAGCCAGTGATGACTGCTCAATGTCAGTGTCTGACAGCAGACATCATTAACCACTGAATCAACTCAATGTTCAAGAGATTTGGGAAATCAGAATGGCATATTCAATAAAGGACGTTTATTGGAAGGATTGCTATTAGTTTATTATGATATGCTAAGAAGATGGAGACAAAGTACTTTCTGACTCCTCTAAGCTCTTAAGTTGCTAGTAATCTACATTCCATTTTATATGGTTGGTAATTTATATAGACTGAGATTTTCATACTTAATAGTCATTAGTGAGCAGAACAATTTCTAAATTTATTCATCCATTGATATGGACTATATTGATAAGGTCAGCATTTACTGTCCCTCCATACCTGATCTTGAGGAAATGGCAGTGCCCTGTTTTATTGAACAAACAATCTGAATGTTAAGCAAACGGGCAAAAACTTGGGAGGTGGAATCTAACATGGGAAAATGTGGGGTTATGCACTTTGGTAGGAAAAGAGAGAAAAGTAATATTATTTAAATGGAAGATGATTGCAAAAACTTACAGAATAGACAGATTTAGGAGTCCTTCACCATGAATCACAAAAAGCTAGTATCTAAGTTCGTGAGTAAGAAAGAAGACAAATGGGTTGATGGCTTTATTTCAAAATAAATGGAGTGTGAAAGTCCAGATATTTTGCTAAAATTATACAAGGTGGTGATTAGGACACAACTGGAATATACTGAACAGTTTTGGGCTCTTATTTAAACAAAGAAATGTTGAGATTAGCGGCAGTCAGAGTAAGTTCACTGGACTGATACTAGGTATGGAGGGACTGTATTATGAGGAGGGGTTGAGCAGATTGGGCCTGTACTCACTGAAAGTTAGAAGAAAGTGAGATGACCTCATTGAAACATACAAAATTCTTAGAGGACTTGACAGGATAGATGAAAAATAGTTATTTCCCCTTGTAGGAGAGTCCATGACCAAAGGGCACAATCTCAGAATAAGACACTACACATTTAAGACAGAAATGAGGAGGCATCTAGTCTCTCTGAGGGTATTGTATCTATGGACTTCTTTACCATAGAGGGCAATTGAGAATGAGACATGAACTATATTCAAGGATGAAGTACATAGGTTTTTAATCAATAAGGGAATCAAGGATTATGGGGAAAAGGAAGAGAAAGTGGAGCTGAAGGTGATCAGATGAACGAACATCTCGTGAAATGACAAAGAAGACTCAATGAACTACTTCTGCTTTTACATTTCATTGTCTTGTTATTGTCTTATGATTGCTGCAGTACATATGGTGTTAGCATACATTCATACAGTACAGATAGTGAGTGAATTCCAGGATTTGGTCCAGTGACAGTGAAGAAATGGTCAGGATGATATGTGGCTTGGAGGGTAACTTGGAGGATAGATTACAGGTTAATGCCCTTTAACACAACACAACACAATGTTACAGATTATATAATGATAGAGAGATGCTGTAGGGAGATGTGAACCTTGTGCAAAGCATGATTTCAGGGTGTTGAAAAGACCTTCGGCTCCAACAACCTTTCTTCATATTGTAGATGGTCCAACCCCTTTCAAGATGATCTCCTCAATAATTTGTGGTGAGAGCACATGAGAGACCCAGCAGCAAGACAACATAACCAGAGAAGCCCAGATGGAATTCTAGAAGCAGGACAGAGGAGTGGGAAATTCACAAAATATCAGTCCAGTGACTAAGAAACAATTGGCAGCATAGAGACTGATAAAGAGAATGTAGCTCTGATAGGAGAAACCTCAGAATCTACCCTACCACTTCCAGAATCTTCTGAGTATGGTGAAGACCCATGACAAGCAACAAAACAGCAGAACTGATGCAGACATTTCACTCAGAACACTTCAGGATGAGCAAACAAATCAAGTAAGTACAGGCTAATGACTTCATTCAATGCAGTTGGCAGCATTCAGGGTGATGTTTTAACAAGGCTAGTAGTAAATGAAGAGATAGCCACTTTATGATGAGCTTTCAACATATACAGCATTAGGCAAAATATAATTACAATGAGAGCAAAGTTTTAGAAATGGGACCAAAGGCTCGAAGCAAGCACAAATCAATTAGCAATGACTTATATCAATTAGCAGATAACTGTGAATACAGGCCAGTAAAAGATTATCTGATACGAGATTGGATTGTAGTCAGTATTTTGTATGCAAGTCTATCATATTCTAACAGCCCAAGGGAGAGTTTAACAAAAGTGGTGAAATTTGTAAGGCAAGCTAAAGTAAAGCAACAGAAGAGCTCTTATTCCAGATGATAGTGTGGTCTCACAGTTAAACACATTTGAGAGCACAAAAGTGAATGTGCATTAAAGACAAAGCCAGAAAAGCTTGAAGGTGCCATTAGGCAGTGTTCTTATTGTATCAAGAAGGGGCTGCTTTGACCTGGATGGTGGAGCATCAAGACCAACCTTCTAGAATAAACTGTGAAGAGGTAAAATTTACTTTGATGTTTTAAAGGTCAATTGTTTATTCTTTCCTTATTGGTGTAGTTGTCTTAGATAATGGTGTTGTTCTCACTGGACTAAACTATTCAGGTTCCAATTGGAGACCTAACTCATGTCTGACATTCCAGACATGCGGTTGCTCCTGTAAATATTTGGAAATGAACATCTCTTCACTGCTGAGAAGCAGGAGGTTCGATGAAAAGAGAAACCTAAAATGATAAAATTACAAATAAACGAAGAGAATACATAAATGGATCCATCACGTCTAATGACAAAAATCGCAGATAATAGACTGAGACTCATGAGAACCTCATCACCACAAAGAACAACACACATTAGAAATATAAAAACTATTTATTTTCCAATCTTCAAAATGATAATAATTCTGCAACACTAATCACAAAGAATTCAATATAATCCTGCTAAAGAAACATCAGCATTTATCCTGAACAATATGATCCACAAGAAATTCTTCCATTATATCACAAAGGGGCTAAATGTATTTAACTGAGTTGAGCCTTTAGAAAACACTAGCCTTACATCTTTTATCAGAGGTTGGTATGCAGCCCAACTACTCAAGGACATGATGAGTACAGTACATTAACAATGTTTGACTGGGATTTAAAGCCAATCAACTAAGTGTTTACATTGCAAGTAAAGCTCCAAATTGTAAACCATTCATGATTAATCAATACAGTTCACTTCATTCAGTTGTAACGAGCTCTGAATGTCTTTCAGTCTGGTTGTTGCCACCAATTTGAAAACTGTCAGAAAGACAGCAAAGCATTGATTTCCATGATTCTTTTGAAATGAAATGAAACAAATCAATTCTTTATTATGAATTCAGCAGCGTAAAGTGGCAATTTTACCAAATCTTTGAAGTATGAAATAATAGAATGAGAATAACAAAATGAAACAAATTCTTCATTTTTGCATTGAGGTGATAAATTGCCCATTCATTAAAAATTGATTACTGCATGAGAATTCTGTTTCAAACATTGAATAGATTCTGGTTGGAAAGTACAAGTTAAATCTTAGAACTTCATTAAAAAAAGCCAAAACGAAGCTGCCAAACCTGTGACTATTATGTCTGTCATAAATAGTGAAGGGTTGACTTATTTTTGCCCGTCAATTGTGCCTACTAATACAAAAATCTGTCAAGTGTGAAAAAGTCTAATCAGTTGTATTCTTTCATTATTTTTGTAAGCACAATACCTATAATTTCAGTAAGTATTTCAAAACCAAGATATCAAACGGTATTACAACATTTCTCTTAAAGTGGGACTGCCTTGACAAGGTATCAGAGGAGTTGGTCACCATTTCCACCATTACAAAACTATTTGCAATTGTCATGAAAAATAATTTCAAAGTGATTTTAAACTAAATGACTCCACTAAAATAAAGGACAATGTAATGCCTTACGCATGTATCCAATATACAGATACCAATATTATAAACTGTCACGACTTATGACTCATGTTTGTTAATTGTTTCTTGAAGATTCATATTTTGAAAATAATTCATCAATAATACAATATAAATTTGTTTACTTTTGCCATCACAATCACATGATGAAATATTCACTTCTTTCATTGATTGAAAATGGTTTTCCCTTCTCTGTTCTGCTGGTATGTGCTCTAGATTACAATCCAGCGAACATTATTAATGTATGTGTCTGGTCAATTTTTATAAACAATTTTTCCCAAGGAAGGGTCAGAGCTGAGCTTAATCCTGGCACATACAATGTCAACATACCCACACTAAACTCAGGAGCAGAAACACTTCACCAATCTCTTCTTCATAATCTAGAGGACCTAAGGACAACTATGTTTCATCAACTATTACACTGCTTGAGATCAGCTAATTCACCACAAATGGGAATCATAAACTAGATTGACATGGCTCAGTTAACAAATGGATAAGATGGCCAGATCATTGACAAAGCTTATAATTCATTTCCTCTACTTAAGATTCCCAAGAGAAGTTTAATTTGGTTTTAAAAGCATCACCCACTTAGCAAATCAAACTTATGGACAACTGTTGTGTAGCTTTTGTCTACCCTTTTATTCTCTTGAGGAATGCAAACTCATGACAATGAAATCTTGTGAAATGTATTAATCAACAGAAGCTGCTGGTGGTTGGGCTTCAATGGGAGTTTTTGAGAATCCCTGCTGAGATCTTATTCTCAGAATATTAATGGAACCTTACATCTGGCACTTAAAATTAAAGCAGTTGCATGCTAAAGGTGGCTCATCTGTGGTGACAGTAATGTGTGAAGTGTTATAGAATTAAGCACCAGGATCTATCCTAATTCATATAGCATTATTTCAATATGTTATCTATTCAGCCCCATCCTAACGGGCCTAACTTATATATTAGCCAGGCTGTTATTACTCTGTTATCCATGTAATCTCTATTGGTCTGTGACCTAATGCAGTAGTCAAATATGAAACCCTGATAAAATCAGCATACAAATTCTGTAACTGTTTCATTTCAGCATAATACACCATCATGTGATTTCCATTATTATGAATACTCTGTGTAAAAATTCTATGGACTAATTTCCTCATGTATTTTATGATATAATTTTATTTAATGGATGGTGGTAGTAATGGATTGCTGGATGATGCCTTTGGGAATGAGAGAGAAGCCCCAAATATTCTCAGTGCAAAGGGACACAAAATTTATTCATCAGTTCTTTGAGTTGCCTCCTGAGAACCACAGTTTTGGTTCACTGCCACAAGTATTTTATAAGGCAAAAGTGAGTACTGCAGATGCTGGAGATTAGAGTCAAGAGTGTGGCGCTGCAAAAGCACAGCAGATCAGGCAGCATCTATGGAGTAGGAGAATCGATGTTTTGGGCATCAGGATGAAGGGTTTTGCCTGCTGTGTTTTTCCAGCACCACACTCAAGTGTTTTATAAACCTAGTGCAGAGACAAAGATAATGTCATCAAGTAGAAAACAAATCCAGATAAATAGTCCACTTAGCACACTTAAGAAAAACAGGTTCCAGTCATTGTGTTAGATGAGACATAAGTTGAAAATCCAACTCACTCCATATATCAAGAAATAGCTGAAGACACTGGGCATTGCAAGGCTATGGACCTTAAGAATTTTCCAGCAATGGTCATAAAGATTTGGGCTCCAGAAATAACTGCACTCTTAGCTAAGCTGGTCCAGTATATCTACAACACTTGCATCTACCCAGCAATGATCTCTGCAGGACCTCTTTTGGGTAACTTCCTAAGCCCAACCATCTTCAGCTTCTTCATCAATGATTGTCCCTCCATTATAAGATCAGAGGTGGGGATGTTCACTGATGATTGCACAATGTTCAGCATAATGTGTGACTCCCGAGATACTGAAGTAGTTCATGTCCAAATGCAACAAAAATTGGACAATATCCAATTTGACTTGAGAAATGGCAAGTAAAAAAAACTAGGTAATGACCATCTCCAAAAGGACAGAATCTAACCATCACCCTTTTATGTTCACTGGCATTGCCATTGCTGAATCCCCCACTATCAACATACATAAGGTTACCATTGACTACAAACTGAACTGAACTATTCTTGTAAATATGGTAGCTACAAGTTCAGGTCAGAGGCAAAGAATCCTGCCACAAGCAACTCACCTCCTGACTCCCCAAAGCCTGTCCACTATGTGCAAGGCAAGAGTCAGCAGTGTAGACAAACAGGAGGCTGGAGGAACACAGCAAGCCAGGCAACATCAGGAGGCGCAGAAGTCAACATTAGGAGCAGGGGAATGGAGCTCAGAAATAAATAGAGGGAAGGGGTAGGGGCTGGGGGAAATGTAGGTAATTTAGCGAAAGGTCGATGTAGGTAGTGGATTATTGTGATAAATCCGTGGGAAGGATGGAGTAGATAGATGGGAAGGATGATGGACATGTAAGATCAGGTATGGTGGGATTGGTTGGGAGAGTGGTGAAGGGAATGGTCCTTGTGGAGGGCAGGGAGGGGTGTGGAGGGGAAGATGTTCTGGATAGTAGGGTCTAATTGGAGTTTGCAGAAGTGTTTGAGGATGATAACGTTGAATGTGGGGGCTAGTGGGATGGACAGTGAGGATAAGAGGGAGCCTGTCTTTATTATGTTTGAAGAGGGGGAATTAGAGCAGTGGATTGGGGTATGTGGAGGGCTGTCTGGATGGGGTGGGGTGAGGGAGAAAACGTTGTTCCAAATAGGAAGACATTTGAAATGCTCGGGTGTGGAATGTCTCCTCATCAGAGTGGATGCAATGGAAACAGAAGAATTGAGAAAATGGGATAGACCGTTCCCTTTGCAACGCCTTGCTTTGCACCACACTCCCCACCAACCCTTCCAAAAGTGAAAATACAGGGTTTTTCTTTGTCTCTAAGATTCAGCAATATGATTGAATACTCCTCAGTTGCCTGGATGAGTGCAGCTCCAACAACACTCAAGATGTTTCACACTATCCACAACAAGGCAGTCTATTTGATTGGCACCATATCACCAAACATCTATTCCCTTGTAACATATTTCCCCTCCACTCCCACATTCCACTTTTGAACAATCTTGTGCTCCACAGTGTCATGGACAATTTTACAACTTCTTATTGAAATTAATGAGGTACTCATGCACAAGGACTGGTGGAAAAATACTTTGAATGGAACAATGGGTTCTCCATATGAAGACAAGACTTCATACAGATTATGTTCACAGGGACGAGAGTGTGGCATTGGAAAAGCACAGCAGGCCAGGTAGTATCTGAGGAGCAGGAGAATCGACGTTTTGGGCATGAGCCCTTCATCAGGATGAAGGGCTTTTGTCCAAAATGTTGATTCTCCTGCTCCTCGGATGCTGCCTTGCCTGCTAAGTTTTTCTAGCGCCATACTCTCGACTCTTATCTCCAGAATCTGCAGTCCTCACTTTCTCCGATGTTCACAGGGAGCTGTGTATAGTATATCTGACTTCTACTATTGCGACTCATAGACTGACTATACATATTGGAACTAGTACATTACATAGGGTTGAGGAAGTGTTGATCATCAGTAACTTAAGATGTGCCTCCTTAAAGGTGCACACACATCATATCACACCTTCCAGGGCTGTCCTGCTGACAGTCTTCATCATTATTCAAACAGTAGTAAGTAGTTATTTTTGCTGATCTCCATTCACTATCTCCCCTACATTTCTCTTACTGGATACATTATCAGTCACAATCCAATGAATGAAGGATGTTCTGATCCTTCACCTTTTTACCATGTGTAACTTTGTTCCCAGTGGATCAGGTGAGCAGGCAATGCTGGTGGCTCTCAATGTGCCTGATACTGGAAAACGTGCTGTGTGCATCTTACTGACTTATCTCATAGCCTTGAGTGGCTAATTGTTGAAGATTAACTTTGTATCTTTTTATTTAAATACACAGAAATATCTCTAGAATTCTGTCCTGATACCAGAAGTAGTGACACAATGTTGTGGCAGTTCTGAAAACAGGTTGCAAAATCATTACACTGCTTCTATCTCATATATACATGCTGTCATAATCTGTTGATTTTTCTCCAGATTTTTTGTTTCCATTCAGGTTTTCCAACACCTGCAGTATTCTGCTGTTCGATACCATTTAGGATATCTGCTTCAATGCACCTCTGCAGCATCAGTCCAGTTTGCTCGATATACCCTCAAGAATTGCCTTTGGAAGTTGCAGTACTCCACATGATTTGGAAAATCATATAATGTCAGTGGCCTGAAGATGACTGAAAAATAACAGTGCTCAGAGAAAAATCATAAGCAATAGTTCTCAGACTTCAGAGCAACATTTCAATATGAGTTAGGATAAACATAACTATAGGCTGAGATAAATAGACTGCGATGCACAGGGTTGTAGGATGTAGAATGATGAATCAGGTTCAGATTGTTTATCTTTGACTATTCAAGGGCATTTGTTCAAAAGCATCCTTTAGGAGCTTCAATTATCGAATAGAATCACAAGTCTTGGATGTGATGTGGTCAAAAGAAGGCAATTAATTTTGATATTAGACCATGCCAGTATGTTGACATGTCTATGTCATGAGATAATATAATTCAGAGGCCATTGGTTGGGCCACTTTTGGAGTACTATGTTCAATTTTGGTTTCCCTGTTATTGGAAAGATGTTAAAGTTGAAAGGATGCAGATAAAATTTACGAGGATATTAGGAGATAATGAGGACTGCCGATGCTAGAAAGTCAGAATTGATAAAAGGTGGCGCTGGAAAAGGCACAGCAGGTCAGGCAGCATCTGAGGAGCAAGAGAGTCGACATTTTAGGCAGGGCTGGAGGGTTTGCATTATAAAGACAAGTTAAATAGGCTGGGGCTATCTTCCACAGAGTGTCAGAGGCTGAGTGGTGAACTTTATAGAGATGTATGGTGGGCATTGATAGAGTGAATAGCCAAGGTCTTTCTCCCAAAGTAGGACAGTCCAAAATCAGAGGGCATATGTTTAAGGTGAGAAGGGAAAGATATAAAACGTATCTAAGGTGCAACTTTTTCACACATAGTGCAGTATGGAACAAGCTACCAGAGGAAGTGGTGGAGGCTGGTATAATTATACATTTAATGGCATCTGATGGGTACATGAATAGTAAGGGTTTAGAGGGATATGAGCAAAATGCTAGCAAATGGGTCTAGATTAATTTAGGATATCTGGTCGGCATGGATGAGTCTGTTACTGTGCTGGAAAATTCTATGACTCTAAGACAGTCCTATAACCTGATGGTATCAGCCTCAGGTAAGCTTGGCAAAGGTTGCTTATAGTTGCAAGCCACCTGTTGAGCCAGGAAGTTGGCATGTATGGAATTGATTAGACTTCGCAGATGATGTACAAGCAAATTGTCATACAATGTTGCCTTTATAAATGAGAGACAGCATTGCATTCTGATAGAATAAATACATCTCCAAATATGTTCATTTAAACATTCCCAATTCACATAGCAAAAAACCTTGCTCTGCTAAGAATATGTTTCTGTTACCTCCTCTGATTTATATTTATTTTGGAAACGGTTGAATCTGGAACCTCTCATTAACACTACATTTGTGACCTGAATACAGTTTGACATTGTGAACTGCAGGATGTCAATTTAATCACTCCCTGGTGCCTGGAAGCAGTCAACGGGCGTAGAAATTCATGGCCAATGTTACTTCCATAAGTATAGATAATGTAGTGGCTGTCAAAGAAGGTGATTCCAAGTCAGGATTTAACAGGTTATATATATCAATGGGAATGGCTCTCTTGAGGTAAAAGGAATGCAGACACTGCTACTATATCAATGACAAATAGTTGTTCCTCGGATCGTAAATTAGCTAAAAAGGATAATCCTCCCTGAAATTCTCCTCCCTTTGTTCTTTTTACTGCTGTAAATTTCTATGACCAAAATTTAATCTCTATCACAAGATATTTCCGCTTCTCAAAATTCAAGCTAAAGTTGTCAAAGTATGAAGTACTTAAGCCTACCATGAATGCCAATTGCTGTATACGGTTTGATACTATTCAATTGAGCTTCTCTCATTTTAGTCAAGCTCCCTCTTTAATAATCCACTTAATTGGTGATTTAGTCATCATGCCAAGTGAATTCATTATGGAAAGTACAAAGCTGTGATAACGAGATCAACAGAATGCTCGATGACAACATTTGCAACAGAAAATGAATGTCTTCACAGGTTTTTAATTTACAATGAATGTTAACTTCATTGTAAAATACTCAGTTGTCATATATAATAAAATTTGAATCGAGAACACATTTCATGTTGTGACACTCTTACCTTATTCAGCACTATCTTTCCATCCTTTATATATAACTCTCAACTGGTCAGAAAATAGTTCATCACCTAATATTCAGGAAATAGTCCAATGGCAAATCTGCTTGTACCCTATTAAAGTAATCCATATATTACTTTCAGTGTTTCAGTTACTTTCATGCCACATCATTCTACCATGATATTTCAGTCTTATTCCTCTTTCTTATACCCAGCAAAATCAATTTAGCCCTTGCAGCTGATCATCTAAGCTGGGGTGTATACGGCAGACATCTATGATTGGATTTATTTGGACATGTTGGAATTGACAATGCGATCAACACTAGACTTGGTTGTCCATTCATCTTCCCAACCCATCTGGTCCTCCTCTCTTGTCATCTCTGCTGCTATTCAATACATTGGTCTCTCCTTATTGCCTATCAATAGCTCCTTGTCTTCATATTATTGCCTCTGCCCAATTCCAGGGTTTCATAGTTAGAGTGAAAAAGAAAATTAAAATTGAGCAAAAATACTCCTGGCAATCAGTGGAAATAAAACATAGCTAGGATTTGGATCGTATCAAAAACAACTAAGGAAAGTAAAGAAAGAATGAGGAAAAAGCTGGGTAAAGATATATTCCATGAGCGTAATAAGTAGGAGTCATAGGTATTTTCCAATGGTGTTAATAAGATTCTGAGGTCAAAGAAAACCTAGAGCTGTTGAAACAGGAATTGATAGAACTGTAACAGGTGGCAGAAGAGGCTGAAGAAGCTGAAACTCTTTGCTTTAAAGGAGACACATTAAAATTAGAACTCGGAGATGCATAAGTCATTGAGGGAGTTCAACAAAGTATACAGAGAAACTAAACTCCGATGCTAGTCCATATAATGCATGTGACTGCTATTAAGTTGGGCACTTTTAGAAGAATTATTATATTTTCCATTGATATCAAACCCTCACATAGGAAAACAACCTAAAATCATTGATTTGTACAAGAGTTGTTAATAAGATGTAAATAAGGGTTCAGAAAAGATTTACAAGGATGTGGCCAGGATTGGAGGATTTGAGTTGTAGGGAAAGGTTGAATAGGCTAGGGTTGTTTTCCCTGGAGCATCGGAGGCTGAGGGTGACCTTATAGAGGTTTATAAAATTATAAGGAGTATGGATAGAATAAATAGACAAAGTCTTTTCCCTGGGGTGGGGGAGTCCAGAACTAGAGGGCATAGGTTTAGGGTGAGAGGGGTAAGATATAAAAGAGACCTAAGGGGCAACTTTTTCACTCAAATGGTGGTACATGTATGGAATGAGCTGCCAGAGGAAGTGGTGGAGGCTAGTACAATTGCAACATTTAAGTGGCATTTGGATGGGTATATGAATAGGAAGGGTTTGGAGGGATATGGGCCGAGTGCTGGCAGGTGGGACTAGATTGGGTTGGGATATCTGGTCAGGCTGGATGAGTTGTACCGAAGAGTCTGTTTCCATGCTGTACATTTCTATGACTCTATGACTCTAAGCTGAACCAGACCAGCTGTATTTTAATGTGTATGAACATAGGATCATACATGTAGGATAATACATGATGGAAAGGGAGCACGGGCTTATAAAAGTAGTGATTTTGCATTCACTGGGGTCATTTTATGCCCATTCACAGGATGGCTGTTGTAATAATTAAATGCCAACTCTATTGTACTCTACACAGCAGAGAAAGAGGTCATTCTACCTCTCCAGCCTACATCAACTCTCTGAAATATTTAACCATCTTTTTCTTGTGACTGCTTTCACTATTACACTACATCGGATATTCCACTTCCACACTGAACTATGGACAAAGAAAATTGCCTAAATCTCAGTTTTCCTTTTTTGTGATGATGATTTTAAATTTATATCTTTCAGATTTACCAAAGTCTTCAATAATTTTGACACCTTTGTTAAACCTGTTTTACATTTCTTAGCTCTAAAGCAAAGAACTTCAAAAATTTTAGCCTCTCCTCAAAGGGAACACGTTTTATTACTTGCATTGACTCAGTGAATCTCTCCTGCATAATTTGCAATGGCTTGATATCCTTTCCAAATCAAAGTAACTGAAAATCATATTTATAACTAAGCAACAATAACAATAAACATATATTTCAACTGAAAAGGCATCTGTTTACTAATGTGACAAAAGGAAATGGATGTAAAAATATAAAAAGTATAGTATCAAAGAAGTCTAAAGCACAAGAGGCCTTTAGTCTATACGTCTAGACTGAATCTTTGGTAAAACAACATAAAATTATTTCTTCTGTTTGACTCTCTCCACCCATGCTTTAAATATTTATCCAGTGTAATGATTTGTGCCTGAACCTCTCCCTAAGCAAATCATATTCTAAGAACTCGGTGTTACAAGACATTGCTCCTAAGCTCTTTGCCCATTCTGAACAAAAATGTAAAATTTATCATTGCTCACGACCAGCAACTCAAATAAATGAACTAGTACTTTCTCTTTCATTCAATCAATATCTGTGCAGATTCATTATTGTAACATTACTCTGGATCCAAACAATAAAATTCACAACAGAAAATATATTCAATAATGTAATTCAATCTTTTTTCATCTAGCACATATTTCAAAATCAATGAAGCTACTTTTCTTGATACTGAATATTTAGTTTTGGTCATGTTTGCCCACCACATCATTTGCCTACTGCTCCTAGAACCCTTTTACAGTCCCTTTCAACTATTTTACATAATTGGAAAATGTCTAAATCAACTGTGTGTGGGGGACATAAGTCAACCCAGCACTGGTCCCTAGGGTACACTGCTTCCAGGTTTTGCAATCTCAGTATCCTCCAATTGCCCCAAAATTGATGTTTCCTATCCGTCAAATATCCTTTATACTTCTTCAGGTATCACCAACTAGAATTATGACCTCCTGTTTTGATCAGGTTGGGTATAGATGCCCTTCAAAAATAACATTCCATTTTGCACATTGGTGTTTCTGATGTCTTCAAGACATGTGGTTATTTCCAAAGTGAAGACTGAGTAGCATGGTACAGAGCCAGAAAACCTCTTACTTCTAATTAACTGCTTGTTAAACTCTTTTATGGACTTGTGAATGGATTGATGAAGGCAATTCTCAAATCATCAGTTGGTAAAACAGAACAGTCTGGTCAACATTAGTGCTTAGCTGTTCACTGCAAAATGGGGAACCATTAAGTGAAGCTGGTGACCAAAATCTGACTGGTGAAAAAATGAATTCTTTACACAGAGCAGATGTAGTTCCTTTTCAGTGATTACTCAGTCTCTTGTCTTCAAGGTGAGGCTGCTGACCTGCTGACCGGTCTTCCTCAAATAAGATGAATGTCTAATATTTATTCTGCATTTTATAACATTCTTAATGTCATACGAGCAGTCAAACTGAGTCTGCATTTCACCATGTCATAAGTTGCTGTCATCATCCTCTTTAACTGTGAGAATTTACAGGGTCTGCTTGATCTAGTGTGGTTGAGAAAAAACATTTATTGATCTAACTGAAAGAGAGTTTTATATTGAACAAGAACAATTTATTGCATGCTAGCCACAAGGTACAGGTTACATTGATAGGGTATACGTTGTTACAGTGATAATGAGAATGACCTCGATATTAAATTTGAATGCTTCAACATCCAAAGTTGTTTTGCTCACAGGTACATGTGATGTCATTATATTGACTGGTCCTTAAGACATTTCTTAGTATTAACCCTTTAAGGCCTTATACACCTTTATACAACAGCATTTAAGACAAAGAGAAAAATATAATTAAAAGTCAACTACATTGCTATATATCCGAACACACGGGCCAGATCAGACAAGCAACCAGTAGATTGCCTTCTCCAAATAACATTAGTGAAATGAATGAGTTTCGCTGGTTTATTGGACATGAGACCAGGTTTTTAATTCCAGGCTTTTTATTAACTTCAAATTTCACCACCTGATGTGGTGCTATTCAAACCCACATTCTGAGAGCATTAACTTTGGTTTCTTGATTTCTAGTCGAAAGTGTGGTGCTGGAAAAGCACAGCAGGTCAGGCAACATCCGAGGAGCAGGCGAATCAACGTTTTGGGCAAAGGCCCTTCATCAGAAATGAGGCTTGTGCGCTGAGGGGGTGGAGAGATAAATGGGAGGGGGTGGGGCTGGGGGGAGGTCTCTTTGTCAATTACGTGGAACAGTCGATCTTCCGCAGTTACACCGGCACCATTCCCCACCTTTTCCTCTGCTACATCATTGACTGTATTGGTGCCACTTTGTGCTCCCACGAGGAGGTTGAACAATTCATCAATTTCACCAACACATTGCACTCTGACCTTAAGTTCACCTGGTCCATTTCGGACACCTCCCTCCCTTCCTGGACCTCTCCATCTCCATCAACAGTGACCGACTCAACACAGATATCTTCCACAAGCCCACTGACTCCCACAGCTACCTGTACTACATCTCCTCCTACCCTGCCTCCAGTAAAAACCTTATCCCTTATTCCCAATTCCTCTGCCTCCACCACATCTGCTCCCAGGAGCACCAGTTCCACCACAGAACACATCACATGGCCTCCTTCCCACAGTTTTCCTCCCACAGTCCAAAGATGAGCAGGGCAGGTGAATTGGCCATGCTAAATTGCCCATAGTGTTAGGTGCATTAGTCAGAGTCTGGGTGGGTTGCTCCTTGAAGGGTCTGTGTGGACTGGTTGGGCCAAAGGGCCTGTTTCCACACTGTAGGGAATCTAATCAAACATCGCAATCTCCTCCGCTATTTCTGCCACCTACAACTGGACCCCACCACCAGAGATATATTTCCCTCCCACCATTATCGGCTTTCTGCAAAGATCATTCCCTCCGTGACTCTCTTGCCAGGTCCATGCCCCCCACCAACCCACCCTCCCCTCCCAGCACCTTCCTCTGCTACTGCAGGAATTGCAAAAACACCTCCCCCCTCACCTCCGTCCAAGGTCCCAAAGGAACCTTTCATATCCACCAAAGTTTCACCTGCACATCCAACATTGTCATTTAGTGTATCCATTGCTTCCGATGCGGTCTGCTCTAAATTGGGGAGACAGGACACCTACTTGCAGAGCACTTCAGAGAACACCTCCGGGACACCTACCAACCAACTCCACCACCCCATGGCCAAACACTTCAACTCCCCCTCCCACTCTGCCAAGGGGGACATGCAGGTCCTGGGCCTCCTCCATCACCACTCCCTAACCACCCAATGTCTGGAGGAAGAACACCTCATCTTCCATCTTGGGACCCTTCAACCGCTCGGCATCAATGTAGATTTCACCAGTTTCCTCATTTCCCTTCCCCCTACCCTATCCCAGTTCTAACCTTCCAACTCGGCACTGCTCTCATGACCTGTCCTAACTGTCCATCTTCCTTCCCACCTAGCGGCTCCACCCTCCTCTCCGACCTATCACCACAACCCCCACCTTCAACCATCTATCGCACTCGCAGCTACCTGCAGCCCAGACTCACCCTGCTCACATTTAACTCTCCACCCCCTCGGCTCACAAGCTTCATTCCTGATGAAAGGTTTTTGCCCAAAACGTCAATTCTCCTGCTCCTCGGATGCTGCCTGACCTGCTGTGCTTTTCCAGCACCACACTCTCGACTCTGATCTTCAGCATCATCTCCAGTTCTCTATTTCTTCCTCTCTTGGCTTCTACTCTAGTAGCAATACAATTATGTCATTGCTTCGCTGATTTCACCCTTTCAAATCTAATTACCGCATCATTTATTATTTCCCTTTGTACTATGGATTCTTAGTTTTAATCGCACAATTTCAATGTCTATTTTCTTACCAGTTGAAACCAGACTTAGGACCATTCCCACAGACTACCCCACTAAGTTAAAGTCTGTGAGGTTTTAACGTAAGGTAAAGCCTTGAAGCTGCACATTGTTTCTGTTCTAGTATCTTTTATCAGGTCTGGAAAGCTTTCTATGCTAATTATTAGAAATAGTTTTCAATATTGAGTATTGCCATCGGTCTTTTTGGTGGAGGATTCTCCACAATTACCAATCCGCAAGATCTGTTTCTCTTGAAGTCCTCTGCATCACCAGCATGTTTGCCTCATTTGGACTGGGATGCTGCTAAGTTGAATCCTAAACTCTCACATTGATCACCATGTCACCTATCTTGTAAGTCTCTAGGTTCTTTAGGGATTTACACTGTCTGCATGTCTGAGGGTAGCCATATTTGGGTCAAAATGAAAATGCCCTTTAGAGTCAACAAAATGCAATTAATTGGCCACAATTACAGGTGATAAGCATAAATCTTATATGATGGCAAAGACTGTTGGGAGGACCTGGGCTTAGATCTATCTCCCATGAGATTTTCCTTTACTGTCTCACTCAGCCCTCATGATGACATAACAGTGTGTGGTGTTTATGGCACTCAATCAAATATTAAGCCTCTCTGACTCTTCCAGACACAAATACAATATTAGCAAGTGTTTGTGCAAGGACTGTAACAAACACTACATTGGACAAACAGGCAGAAAACTAGCCACCAGGATACATGAACACCAACTAGACACAAAAAGACATGACCCTCTCTCACTAGTATCCTCACATATGAATGAGGAAGGACATCACTTTGACTGGGACAATATATCCATCCTAGGACAAGCCAAACAAAGACACACATGAGAATTCCTAGAAGCATGGCATTCCAACCGGAACTCTATCAACAAACACATCAACAACCCACCTATCACCCCTGAGAAAAGGAACAGGAAGTGACTTCACCACAGGAAATCACATCACCAACACATAAATAGAAAGCAGGAATATTCAGCATTGCTTCGCATGAGGTCCACTTAAAATGTTACCTCGTAAGGTAACAAAACGTCTGGAAATGAACCTTTCAGCTCAATGAGCAAACCTACATCCACAAATACAACATCACTAAAACTATTTCTATCTTCTTCACATTATCCAGCTCTGTCTCTACTTCAATTCCTCTACCACTGAACTCCTCATCCTAACTTTTTTTTTTATCTCTCAACTTGTCTCTTCCAAAACACTACTGGTCACCTACCCAGGTTCCACACTGTGTAAACTTGAAACCATCTCAAAAATCCATCACACTAAGCCTGTTTGCCTATCACCTCTGTGCTCACTGACCGAAAATTGGTTTTCAGCTAAGCAATGCTCTGATTTTAAAATTCTCATCCTTGTTATTAAAGCCTTTCATGACCTTTTAGATGCTTGTCAAGACTTAAAAAAGGTTGTTTGAGTTGAAGGTCTTGGTAAGGTTTCTTTTCATTTCATGTTCAATGAACTGTATGCTCTCTTGGACTTTAACATGGGGGTTCTACAAAATCGCATCTCTCTCAAGACTCTATCTGTCCTGTGATCTCTCAATGATGTAGCTGATTATCTCCCTATTTAAGAAGTAACCCTTCACTCTGTACATTCCTGCAGGAGTGTGTTATATGCAGCCTGTCTGAAACCCTGGGAAGGCTGATTTCTCTGAGCTTCCTGCTTAGTTCACTGGAGTTGCAGAAGAAACATTAGCTCTGACGTTAACACCTAAATACCTTCCAAATGGATGCCATCAGTACTTTTTTTGCCTACAGCACTGATATGAAGATCTGAAGTTGACTAAAAGCTATTTCTGCTGATATATATAGAAGCAAACAGCTTTTTATAGTTTCTTGCTTATTATTAACCAGACATAATATTATTTAACAAAAACCAAAAGAACTGTGGATGCCATAAATCAGAAACAAAAACAGAAGTTACTGGAAAAAGCTCAGCAGGTCTGGCAGCATCTGTGAATAGAAATCAAATTTAATGTTTCAGGTTCTGCCAGACCTGCTGAGATAATATTCTCTAATTTAAAAAAAGTTAGCTGACACCACAACAGCAGGTACTTGAGATTCTAGCTTGTAAACATAATGAGGAATAACTCAATTTTGACAACAACCGGGGTCTATTTATCATTATACCTTTCCGCACTCCCAGGCAATATTTTGCCTCAAGTAGTGTTGGCCCCATGACAATTGTATTTCTGTGAAGACCCCATTTTCATCCTTTATCAGGAAAATGCAGAATTGCAATACAAATAGTTTTCCCTAAAGTGTTTGCTCTCCCTTTCCAGAGCAATGTGAAGTTCTACAAGGAACAAAGAGAAGTACGAAGAAGTAGCAGAATCTTTATCATTTCAAAATAAAGCTTGATGATTAACATTTGACATTTTGAACAAGAGGCCAAAGCAACATGTTCTAATCGGAAGTCAAGAGATTAAGCAATGACAGTTTCAAGATAATCACAGTGACCTGAAAGACTCCAGAAATACTGATGCCTCCTTCAGAGAAGAGATAACCATAATCATGTCTGCTCAAAAAAAGCCTCTGCTATTTGATAGGTGATGTGATAATACTTTACAAGGTAGAAATCAGAGAGATTGTAAGCAGACATTTAATAACATGTCTCATATATTTGAAAAACAACAGAATGTAAAAGCTGTTTTCTCGTGCATTAAAAACTGAAATGCAATTATTTCTGGTATGATTCAAGGGCAGTTATTTAGCTGAGATGCTGTTGTGAACTGTTGTTCTGGTTAGCTGCAGATTTGTAATAAAACAAAAAGCTAATGACAATCAACAGTAAAAATATGTAACTGTAAATAGTACGTGACAATTATTTAGCAGCAGGAAACACGGTGCATTTCTGCTCTCTGACCATGTTTACAGTCCATACACCAGTCCTTCAGTCACCTCTGGTCAAACAGAAGGAGCATTTGAGTTGTAGGGCAGTGATCTGGAGGTGCAATGGATGATAATAAGCATCTGGCAAAGGAGACACCTCTTCACTGCTGCCAGACATTCTGGTGTTCAGATGGAGGTACTGAGAAGACAAAAACTCTATTTCTGCAACTTCAGAGTTTATGACCATTTTCTTGCACTTTCATTAAGTCTCCTGAATTTTCCTTTAGGGATTTGCTTCCATTTTTTCAGGATATGCTAGAATAATCAATGGGAGAAAAAGGAGGATCACCACCAAATCCACAACCCCAGAAAACTCAAGTGAGGTCATATCCTACATCATTTGTCTGCTTCATTTTACCTGCATATTACTCAATGATGAACCTTTGTCACTTCCTTTTTTTTTGCTTATTGACCACTACCAATAAAGAATGTCCCAAAGGAGGTAGCACTGGGAACCACTTATATCAAAACAGCATTGATGTACCAATGTGCAGCAAAAATAATCTCTGAAAGAGTCAGAGTTACATCCATTGTCCTCTCATATTGTATCAATTTCCCATCACATTGCTACTTTTCACCAATTGTGCTGATAAGTGCAAGATGAATGCCTTTGACAAAATGTGTCCTTTTATTCAATAAACCTCAAATTAGAAATCAGCAAAAATTTAAAATACCTCCGCAACTACGGACTTCGGGAACAAAAATTTACTATGTCCCATCAGCCAGTTGAACATGAGGTTGGGTGTTGGGGGCCATTCAAAATGCAACATGTGGCTTACCAGCTGCCTACCCGCCCATCCCAATCTGTCTGTCATTTTACAGAGAGCAAGAAGACATCATGCAGCCAATGGCAATAATGATCTCACCCTGCTCCACCCCTATATACCACAAACTAGGTAGAGAGCAAAGCAGCTTTTACTGCAGACTGGTGTGGGGCAATAAGAATGTCGTGAGACCATAGGAGGCTCTCTTCCACAAGTTATATCCTTAGATAGTTCGCTTCTACCCATTCACTCAAATCCAGCCCACAAAAGCTACATGCTTCACTGGACACTAACAGACAGATCATATCAATCTCTCGAAATGACCTGATATCAGACATCGAAAATATTCTCTTATTGGGAGACTGCCTGTAGTCCCAGCCGTGGTCACTGCTCAAACTTGTCATAGTTGGGACTACAAGCTCTAAATTGGATATTCTACCCAACTCAGGACAGACATCTCAGCCATAAATGTGTTCCCCATTGACTTTTCAGGTGGCAAGTGGGCCCCTGAACCTCAAACAATGGAGTTTTCCTGATGTCTCTTTTTGTTTTGGTGATTTGAAAATAGCCACATCCATCACAATGAACATTGCAGTGAAGTGAAACTGACCAGCTACCTTGGACAGATTTATTTTTCTATGAGATGTCAGCATCACTGGCATTTGTTACCCATCGCTAGTTACCCCTGAACTGATCAGCTATCCAGGTCTTATCAGAGGGCAGTTGAGAGTCAATCACATTGTTATGGGCCTGAAGTCACATGTAGGTCAGACCCTTCTTTAAAGGACATTAATGATACAAATGTATTTTTACAAACTGGTTGCCATTAGATGAACTATTTTTTCATTTTAGATTTTGTTGAATTCAAATTTCACTATCTGCCCTGGTGGGATTCAAATTGATGACCTCCGAAAATTAGCCTGGATCTCTGATTTGCTAGTCTACTGACATTATTTTTAAAAGGTAGGACTCGGTGGGCTGAATGGTCTACTGCTGCTCTTATTTTCTACATTTCTATGTTTCTCTTACCGCTACATCCTTATTGAAAGGGCAGGAAGAGGAAACAGTGCCACAAAAAGTTACCAAACTATTTTCATGTAAACATCTCATTGGACATTTACATAAATATTTGGGTAAAAGGTCCATGAGAAAGGGAAGTGCTTTCTCGGTCCATTGTCAGTTGCGGTGGAGAACTACATGGCCATAATAGAAGAACTTAGTTTGTGTTCTAACATTCTATGGTAAAGTTTATTGTTCATTGTTCAAAACTGTGGAATCTCAGACTTTTGTTAATGGGTAACTTATCTCCTGACTCCACAAAGCCTGTCCACTACCTACAAGGCACAAGTTAGCAGTTGATGGAATACTCCCCATTTGCCTATATGGGTGCAGCTCCAACCATACTCAAGAAACTTGATAATATCCAGGCAAAGCAACCTATTTGATTGACATCACATTCTGAAGCATCCATTCCTTCCACCATGGATACTCAGTAGCAGCAGTGTGTACTAACTGTAAGATGCACTGCAGAAATTCACCATAGATCCTTCTATCGCACCTTCCAAATCTATGCCTGTTTCCATCTAGAAAGACAAGGGCAACAGATACATGGGAACACCGTCACCCGCACATTCTCCTGCAAGCCACTCACGATCCTGATTTGGAAATATATCACCACTCCTTCACTGTCACTGAGGCAAAATCCTTAAATTCCCTCCCAAAGGGCATTGTGGGTCTATCTACATCACATGGACTGCAGCGGTTTAAGAAGGCAACTCACCACTTCGTAATAAGTACCAGTCCAGCCAGCAATGCTCACATCCCATGAGAGAATGAAAAAAAGACCTCAAGATCTTGCAATTTGTCTACTTTTAAAATATGTTTACAAGTCCGTAAGTAGGTTGTAACATCATTTAGCAGTCTCATCTGGGATTGTAACAAATAACTCCTTTTAATTGAATCCTTAGAATTCTGGTTAATCAACACTGCACTCCCTGGAAGACCAATATATCCTTAATAACATGTGATGCTCAGAACTTCTTACATTAATATATGAATTTGAACAGTGAAAGAATGAGTTCTACACCCTTGTGTTTGAGTCTTTTAGATAATGGTCAGCTTTTCAATAACACTTTGGTTCCAAATTCTTTTTTTCACAACAAAAGGTTTTTCAAAGCACTTTACATCCTCTGAAATATTGGTCAGGGAAGCAATCATGATTTTATCTAAGGGCAGACGATGCTGTAGGGGCTAAATGGCTATTCCTGGTCTTAATTTGTATGTATGAAGTGCAGCACCAACCAAAATTCCACATAGTAAGATCACAGAAATGACAATGGAATAAGTAACCAGTCAGTTTGATCTCGGATGTTGGCTGGAGAAGACGGAGATTCCAACAGTCCAGCTCAAAGGTGTGGATCATTGCAGGTAATGTTCTTTCTCAGATAGATAGAGCTGGATAAAGAGAAAATAATATGGAAATTTGAGAAACATTCATGTTGTTCTTAACGAATATTTTCTTCATTAAATTGAATTGAATTGCAAACCAAATTCTGCGTCCTTTTGTCTGCCTAACCGATAAGACTGCTTTGGTAAACTGTTTTTAATGCATAAACTGGTCAAAGTGTCCAAAGCACAGACAACAGCAGAGTTTTAAACTAGTGCTTTGAGGACAAGTTTAGGAAACCATCCATCAGCTTTAGTGCTCTGTGAATAAGTGGGCAACTTTGGTGTACTCGGATACAGGATCACAGTACACATTGCAGTATCAACAACAGATGCTTCAGAAGTTAGTGCCCCAAATGTTGACATTTTAAAAAATATTCATTCTTGGAATGTGGGCATCACTGGCCAAGCCAGCATTTATTACCTACCCCTATTTACTCAGAGGGGATCAACCATGTTTCTGTGCGCCTGGAGTCACATGTAGACCAGGCAAGGTAAGGATGACAATTTCTTTCCATAAAGAACATTAATGAATCAGAAGGGTTTTATCCTGACAGTAAGCAATGGCACGATGGCACAGTGGTTAGCACTGCTGCCTCACAGCGCCAGAGACCTGGGTTCAATTCCTGCCTCAGGCGACTGATTATGTGGAGTTTGTACATTCTCCCCGTGTCTGCGTGGGTTTCCTCTGGGTGCTCCGGTTTCCTCCCACAGTCCACAAAATGTGCAGGTTAGGTGAATTGGCCATGCTAAATTGCCTGTAGTGTTAGGTGAAGGGGCAAATGTAGGGGAATTGGTCTGGGTGGGTTGCGCTTCGGTGGGTCGGTGTGGACTTGTTGGGCCCAAGGGCCTGTTTCCACAATGTAAGTAATCTAATCTAATGGTTTCATGATTATCATTAGACTTGTAATTGCAGATATTTATTGAATTTAAATTGCACCATCTGCCATGGCAGGATTCAAACCCATGTTCCCAGAATGTTACCTGGGTCTCTGGATCAATAGTCTTACAAAAATACCACTACACCAGCACTTCTCTAAGCAGTAGCCAGAAGGTAAGTGGATAGATTGGATCATCAGGGAATGTTTCAGATTCACAGTCAAAGTTACGTTCAGGGTTGGAGGTAGCATAGATGCCCATAGAGGGATTAATATTTTTCAATTCACTCACAGGATGTGGCTATCACTGACTGGGTCAGCATTTATTGCCCAGCCCATTTGGCCTTGAGAAGTTGGTGATGAGCTGCCTTCTTGAACCGTTGCAGTCCATTTGATGTAGATAGACTTACAATGCGAGGTTGTGAGGTCTGGAATTTTTACCCAGGGAATGTATAGAAAATGGAGGCTGTGGGCAGAAAAATTGCAGTGTGGTCAGGGAATAAATGCAGTCTGTGGAGGGGTGGTCAGGGATTGGGGGAGTTTAAGCAGAATTGGTGGGTCGGTAGGGAGGAAGTTCAGGGATCGGGACCTGGGCCTGGAGTTGAAGGATCTTATAACCATTAATCATGACAGTCAACATGCTCATTGTGTAAGTGCTTAACTTTTTTGCCACTTATGAGAGGATTTGGTTTGGTTTAAGCACAGATCTGAAATAGGAGTTAGAAATTAATGTCTGCCCAAGACATGAGAAAACGATGTATCTTGTTTGTTTTTATTCTACCATTTGGGGACTTTAACAGGCATTAGGAGATTGGATTCCCTACAGTGTGGAAACAGGCCTGTCAGCCCAACAAGTCCACACTGACCCTCCGAACAGCAACCTACCCAGACCTATTCCCTTACATACACCCCTGACTAATGCACCTAACACTACAGGCAATTTAGCATGGCCAATTCACCTAAAACGCACATCTTTGGAATGTGGGAGTAAACTGGAGCAAACCCACGCAGACACGGGGAGAATGTGCAAACTCCACACAGACAGTTGCCTGAGGTGGGAATTGAACCCGGGTCTCTGGCGCTGTGAGGCAGCAGTGCTAACTGCTGTGCCACCGTGTCGCATATATATGGTTACCATTTGACCCATTTAATCTACATAGTCTGATGGAATTCAACTAGATGATGAGTAATAAACTGTTAAACAGAGTTGCTCAGAGACACAATTCATAGAATTGCATCTGTCAGAGGTTAACAGAGTTTCAGAAATGAATGTTTTTTATGTAAAGAATAATCTTTATAGTCAAGGGAACACAACGCAGACTTGTGTAAAATAAATGTTGACTTTTACATTTAGACCATAGTAAGAATGAATAACAAATTGATATCTTAATCAGAACCATATGTGAATGTCAACTTGCCAAAATGTTGAATCTGGAATAGTTTTTTTCACACACTTACATGTGGTTCTTAAAAGAAGTGGTAATGTTCCACATGCATAGAAACAAAAGAGATGCTCATCACTACTAATATACATTACCTCAGTGTGTAAGTTAGTTCGCTGAGCATGAAGGTTTGTTTTCAGATGTTTCGTCACCATACCAGGTAACATCATCAGTGAGAGTCTCCGGTGAAGCACTGGTGATATGTCCTCTCAATTTATAGGTCTTGGTTTCTTAAGGTGGGTGATGTCATTTCCAGTTTTTTTTCCAACGGAAGGTAGATAGGGTCTAAATTGATGTGTTTATTGATGGATTTCTGATTAGAATGCCATGCCTCTAAGAATTCTTGTGCATGTCTTTGTTTTGCCTGTCCTAGGATGTGTGTGTTGTCCCAGTCAAAGTGGTGTCCTTCTTTGTCTGTATGTGTAGAAACTAGTGATAGTGGGTTCATGTCTTTTGGTGGTCAGTTGGTGTTCATATATCTTGGAGGCAATTTTCCTGCTAATTTGTCCAATGTAGTGTTTTTTAACAGTTCTTGCATGGTGTCTATGAGGTTAGTTTTGCTGGCGGTATCTAATGGATCCCTTATGTTCATTAGTCACTGTTTATGTGTGTTGATAGGTTTGTAGGCTACCATCATGCCAAGGGGTCTAAGTAGTTTGGAAGTTATTCCTGATTTGTCATACATCACTTAAACAATGACTTAAACAAAGGATCCATTATATACCACCAACAAAACTAATGTCATTTACAACATACCATGCAAGAACTGTAAAAAAACACTACATTTGAAAACATTAACAGTAAACTTGCCACCAGGATGCATGAATGCCAACTAGCCACCAAAAGACATGAACCTACTATCATTACTTTCTACACATACAGACAAAAGAGGGCACTAAAGACTGGGTCAACACACACATTCTAAGACAGGTGAAACAAAGACATGCACGAGAATTCTTAGAGGCCTGGCATTCTAACCAGAACTCCATTAATACACACATCAATTTAGACCGTATCCACCTTCCCTTGAAAAAAAGAGCCAGAAATGACATAACCCACCATAAGAAACCAAAGCCTATAAATAGAGAGGTGGGACATTCCACCAGCGCTTCACCGGAGACTCTCACTGATGATATTATCTAGTATGGTGATGAAATGTCTGAAAATAAACCTTCAATCTCAGTGAGCTAACTTACATACATATCAACAACCTGAGCTACAAATCTTCTCAAAAATCGTTAATACATTACCTCACCTTTTTTTTGGTATGAGAACATTTGGTGAGACAAGGACCAACCATCTTTACCTGAACCACAATAAAGAAGGGAAGACTTTTTATTGTCTTATGAGAAGTGTTAATTTATTGAACATCTGTTTGCATAACCTTCATCTCTGAGCATATCATTTGATAATTTTTCCACACTGCATTGCATCATCGTGTCATCATGAATTGTGCCACATTGCATTTTGTCAAAAATGGTGCTGTGTTTCTTTGCTACTGAGGAAACGATTGTCTTAGAACAAAAGCCATAAGCACATTATCATTCTGAAACCAAAAATTCACATTGAGATATTGAAACCAACAAAGGTTGAATTTGAACCAAAAGCCTGTTTTGTTTTAAGCATTGGCTCCTTATAAAACGAAGGAATGATGAAAGACAATTCATTGGACACTACTTGATTAATAATGAAGACAGATGCTTTGAGCCTACTTTTCAATCAGTGCTGAAGTACCTTCACTATTACGTTATGCACAGTTAGTAAACACTATGCTCTGTTACAAGGTGCCATTGAGGTAGAGACCATTGTTACTTTTAAGGAAATATTAGAAAATATTTGAAGCAGAACAAATACAAGACCACAGGGAGAATATGGGGTAAAGGAATATGTTACAGATTAGTTTGCCCATAAAAAAAGATGCAGACACAATCTGATCTGGCCCCCTTCTGTGCTAAAGGTTTGTATGTTTCTAAAATATAAGCTCTTTTTAATGTCAAACCTGCATTTGATTTTGAATAGCTTACCTTCAATCTTGATTATGGTTTCAAATCTCCTTCAGCTGGTCTAAGGGCTGGGCATTTTTGTGCAGTAACCCTCAGGCATACAGGTGGTCAAAATTAAAGTTTTGTGCAGTTCTTTAAACACACCAGCTCTTATTGTTCCTGTAATAAAGCTGTTAGTAGTGTATGTCTCTCATAATTCCTTGTATTTCATAAGAAGCCAATGCTTAAGACAAAATAGATTTTTGGTTCGAATTCAAACTTTGTAGCAGTATCACATAAAGCTCACACTTCTTTATCTTGATGTGATGATGTAGCGCACATTACTTTTTTATTTGTTACACTTTAGTAACTGAGGAGAATTTTGGAATGCCCTAAAGCGATGAAATATTCTAGATTATTGCAAAACGTTTTACAGCATCGAATCTCCAAAAGTGAAAACACCATCCATTTACTTCAAGAGGCTATTCAATTCCTTTTGCCTCTTTACTTACCCAAGTAGATCTCAATCACAACCTACTACTTCTCCAAGAAGACATAGTAAGGTCTGGTTACACAGTTTGCAAATCAATCACAATCTTTGCAGGTTCACGTAGATCTTGGCTCTGGCTTTTTATCCTCCATCCCTTCTTTTCGTTTTAGATCTACAAACACAAAATGTGAGTTCTGTCATATTCCCTCTATGATTGAAGTTCATTTTCTTCCCCATGGCATCCCAGAGGAACATGCTCCTTCAACACCTGGTGCCTGTACATTGAATTAATTGTTGCTGGATTCTTGCGACAGTAGCCTTTCTTTGAATCAATTTAGTTTCCATTTCTTCTCGGCTCAGTGTTATACATCAAACAGGTATAGAACTGAATAGAATAGACTAGTGGACACAATAATGGATGAGGTATGAACTCAGTGATATAAATGTTCATCCTCTTTGTATTCAAAGGATCCTTTCCCTTCCATCTGATCGATTAGCTAACATTTACAATGGTGAGATTGATTCTTTTAACTCTTTGAAGACCTCAATAACATTTTCAACAAGTTGTCATTTAAACGCAAACAAAAAAATGTTGAGCTAGAACTTGCTCGAAATTTGCACTAATGTAGTTATACCATCAACTGAAATAACATTAGTAATACATAAAAGACACTGGAAGTAAATTGACTGGGAAATGTTTGTAGAAGCCAAGTGCCCTTCGTAGGCTGATCATCACTGCAGTCAAATGCTGAAAAGACTTAACATATACAGGTCTACAGCATGGAAAAAGGCCCTTTAATCCATCAATTCTGTGCCAGGCAAAAGCTACCACCAAATTATCCTAATCACATTTTTCAGCCATGATTTGGAGATGCCAGTGTTGGACTGGAGTGTACAAAGTTAAAAATCACACAACACCAGGTTATAGACCAACAGGTTTAATTGGGAGCACTAGCTTTCGGAACGTTGCTCCTTCATCAGGTGGAGGACACAATTGTAAGACACAGAATTTATAGCAAAAGTTTACAGTGTGATGTAACTGAAATTATACATTGAAAAATACCTTGATTGTTTGTTGACTCTTTCATCTGTTCGAATACCATGATAGTTTCACTTCTTTCATGTGTAAATCAAAAAACTTTTTTTTAAAAAGTTGCATTTTCAGGTTAACTGTAACAATTGGTGTTAGCTAGACAATATGTTGAAGGTGTTAGCCTCCTGTGTTCTCTGTCTGTGCCATAATGTTTAGACTGATTCTAATCTAAAAAGTGAGATCACAGAGTCTTACATGAATTCATGCAGTTTTGAGCAAAGTACAATGTGACTCTGCAAGTACAAATTCACCCCACAAACGTATATGTATATGCGTGCGTGTGGGTCTTTGTGTGGCAGGTACTCATGTGACTCAGCCAACGTTGTCTATCTTATAGTTGCAGGCAAGGATGCCCGGAGGCATGGTACATTGGGGAAACCGAGCAAAGGCTACGGCAACGGATGAATGGGCACCGCACAACAATCAACAGACAGGAGTGTTCCGTTCTAGTTGGGGAACACTTCAGTGGTCCAGGACATTTAACCTCGGACCTTCGGGTGACCATCATCCAAGGCAGACTTCGGGACAGGCAGCAGCAAAAAGTGGCCGAGCAGAGGCTGATAGCAAAGTTCCGTACCCATAGGGAGGGCCTCAACCGGGACCTTGCGTTCATGTCACACTACAGGTGACCACCATTGCACTATACACACAGACACCCCTACACACACACACACACACTCCTACACACACAGGGACTCCTATACACACACATACACACGGATACACATACACACAGACATGCACACAGACACTCATACACACCCTTAGAAATACACACACTCCCACACTCACACATGCATCCTCTCAGAGACTTAGACCACTCTACACTCACGCACACACATATATACTCTTTCTCACAGACACTCACAACCCCCCACCCCAGACACACACACACACACACTCCTACAGACACACACACTCCTACAGACACACACACTCCCACAATCACACATGCACCCATCACAGACTTCAGACATTCTGCACTCACTTAGACACACATGTACACTCTCTGTCACACTCACAACCCCCCAACCCAGACAGACAAACAGACAGACACACACACACATACATTTATGGGGTGAATTTGTACTTGTAGAGTTACATTGTACTTTGCTCAAAAACTGCATGAATTCATGTAAGACTCTGTTATCTCAGTTTTTAGATTAGAACCAGTCTAAACATTATGGCACAGACAGAGAACACAGGGGGCTAACACCTTCAACATATTGTCTAGTTAACACCAATTGTTACAGTTAACCTGAGAATGCAACTTTAAAGAAAAAGTTTTGTGATTTACATATGAAAGAAGTGAAACTATCATGGTATTCGAACAGATGAAAGACTCAACAAACAATCAAGGTATTTTTCAATGTATAATTTCAGTCACATCACACGGTAAACTTTTGCTATACATTCTGTGTCTTACAATTGTGTCCCCCACAACCACCTGATGAAGGAGAGGTGCTCCGACAGCTAGTGTGCTTCCAATTAACCTATTGGTCTATAACCTGGTGTTGTGTGATTTTTAACATTTTACACCACTTCTATTTCATAGGTTACTAATGAGTACAGGGGAAATTGAGATCTGTATCAATAGAAAGGTCTCTACGTCACTTGTGCTGCGGCAGTGTTCTTGTGAGCTGTGTTGCTAGGGAAGCTGAGAAGATTTTAAACTACTTAGTGAGGACATGGACTCAGATTGGGAAGATGTGGAAAATCAAAGGCAAAAAGAGAAAATTATTAACATTAGAAATAATAAACAGATCGTAACTGAGAGGGATAGGATATGAATCTAAGAGTAAAACAAAGCTAGAACAAAGAACAACACAGCACAGAAACAGGTCATTCAGCCCATTGTGTATGCTCTGACCATGATGCCATTCTAAACTAATACCATCTGCCTATGCATGGTCCGTATTCCTCCATTCCCTACCTACCCAAAGGCCTCTTAAACATTGTTTTCATACCTGCTTCTAGAAATCAGCTAAGACTAGAAGTTAGACAAAAAATTGAAAGGTTAAATTGAAAGACTATATCTAAACGCTTCTAGCATTTAAAACAAAACAAAGGAACTAAGAATGCAAATAGAAGTAAACAAGCACAATCTGGCAACCATTACTGCAGAATGACATTGATGACATTATGCCGTTGTAGGAAGGATGTTATTAAACTGGAATGAGTGCACAAAAGATTTGCAAGGATGTTATCGAGACTGGTAGGCTTGAGTTGTAAGGAGAGGTGGGATAAGCTGGGATCCTTTTTTTCCCTGGAGCATAAGAGACTGAGGCATGATTTTATAGAAATTTATAAAATCACAAAGGGCATGGAGAAGGTAAATTGTTTAAAGGGGAGTTCAAAACCAGAGGGCATATGTTTAAGGTGGGAGGGAAAAGGTTGAAGAGGGACCTGAGGGGCAACTTTTCTATGTAGAGGGTGGTGTGCATACAAGTGAGCCGCCAGAGGAAGTTGTACAGGTGGGTGCAAATACAACATTTAAAAGACATTTAGACAGGTAGATGGACAGGAAAGGTTTAGAGGGATATAAGCCAAATGCAGGCAAATGGGACTAGTACAGTTTAGAAAATCTGGTTGGCATGGATGTGTTAGGTCGAAATGTCTGTTTCCATCCTGTATATCTCTAAGATTGTATGATTGAGATCTGAATATTGAAAAGTATAGGACATTTCGTGAGGTTAGAATGCCAGAAAAAGATGCAGGGGTGACAATGTCAATTAATTTTGATATTTGCAGAGTAGAGAGTTCAGGAAACCAGAAAGTTGGAACAGTTTTGCTAGAAATAAGTAATTTTTACACAGACCCCTATAAGATTCCACATTTAGCACCACCAAGATCTGGAAAAATACATTCAGTCTTTGCAAGATCTAGGAATACACACTGAGTATCTACAGGATCTGGAATACACAATCAATATTCCCATGATCTGGGAATACACACCAAATCAACAAGATTTAAGGGTAAATGTAAACAAAAAAAGCTCACACTACTTAGCCTGCAAAGCAAACAATCAATCTGTGTATGTAGAAAATGCCCCATTTACTCATGCCAAATCCAGACATAATCTCACAGCTCTTCCTTGGAATTGCAGGTACAGTCATACATCAGCAGGGCACACAGTCAGAGTACAAATGCATTTTACTATCAACACTATTTTTCAAGTTTCACAGACCAAAACTATTGTGAAAATTGTCATGGGTGGCACTCGGGATACATTTATTTTTCTATGTGTCTTCAGAAAATAGCTTGATATTAAGGGATAAACTGGAATGAAGTGAAGAATTAACAACAATCTCTTTTCTCATCTCAACCTTGATATTTAATTTTTGAAATATGACATGTTTATAAGAGATTAGAGGGGCAGTCATCAACCATTTATGGCCACAAACTTTTGCACACTGTTCTGGCATTACTTTGACCAAATCCTCCTGCTGTTTTGCTCCATGGAAGTTGGTTAGCTCAGTTGGCTAGATGGTTAGTTTGCAATGCAGAGTGATACTAACAGCGCGATTGCTGAGGTTACTATGAAGGACTCTCCTTCTCAATCTTTCTCCTCTCCTCAGGTGTAGTGTCTCTCAGGTTAAACCACCATCAGTTGTGTATCTCTCTCTCTCTCTATCTCTTCCTCTCTCTCTCTCTCTCTCTCTCCCCCTCCCCCCACCCCCACTTTGTCCAATGAGTGAGCAGTGCTATAGACCAGTAGAACTATGGTCACACTACCTTCACCTATTCCTTTGCATCAGTGACCTCTACGTAGATGATAATGACTGCTCATTCGTGTAACCAAGAAAGCATGAAGTTAGAAACTAACATATGTACATTCAGAAGCCTGAAATAGATAAAAATTGTAGATCTTTGTAGAGAAGAGGTCAGTGAATACAAGGCTGAGCTAACTGTGTTAGAAAGAACCTGAAAAGATCTCACATTCATTGCCCATCCAGAGGTGCCCTTGCATTCAAATTGCCTTTGAAGTGCTGTTATCCTTATTGTTAGTATTGTGCCAGGAAGCAAGAGACTTTTAAAATGTGTCTTTTAGAGAAGACATTCCCAAAACAAAAGGCATCAGGTTAGTGATAGGAGATGGAAAAGACAAGTCCAAAAGATCTCTGACATTCCAAGATGTGCAGGTTAGGTGGAGTGGCCACGCTAAATTTCCCATTGTGTCCAGGGATGTGCAGGCTAGGTGGGTTAGCCATAGGAAATTCAGTGTTACAGAGATAGGATAGGGAGTGTGGGTCTGAGTGGATTCTCTTTGGAAGGTTGGTGTGGATTCAATGGGCCAACTGGCCTGCTTCCACACTGTAGGGGATTCTATGATTCTATGAATTGATGATGCCTGGCTAAAGTGCAGTAAAGTGGAAGAAGCTCACAGTGACACGGCACCTGCTTCCTGGGATGATACTAAGCAATAGGTAGTAGCATTTCAATGGCAAGATGAACACCACTTCACCAGGACATCTCAGATGGGCAATGAACGCAATGTGCCAGCATTGCCCACAGCATGGGAACAAATGTGAAAAAAATGGTGAAGGCCCTATGGCATAACTGTTCAAATAGATGTGAAAAAAATCCACTTGTCAATTATTTTCTTCCAAATGATAACTTTGTTACTGCCTTTGCTGTTTGAATTCATGTATCGCTGGACATCGGAGTGTGTCTGGGAAAATTAACAAACAGTGAAATTCACACATAAAAGAGACCTAAGGGGCAACATTCTCACTCAGAGGGTGGAATGTGTATGGAATGAGCTGCCAGAGGAAGTGGTGGAGGCTGGTACAATTGCAACATTTAAAAGGTATTTGGATGGGTATATGAATACGAAGTGTTTGGAGGGATATGGGCCGGGTGCTGGCAGGTGGGACTAGATTGGGTTGGGATATCTGGTCGGCATGGACGGGTTGGACCGAAGGGTCTGTTTCCGTGCCGTACATCTCTATGACTCTATGACTATAAAGGCAGTTATGTTGTGAGCTGGTCAAGCCAGTTCAGTAGTACATGACTCCATGCCACTGGTATGACTTATTAAATTGAAATTTAAAGTGTACAAAGACATCTAGTGATGATACAATGTTGTGTTGCCACTGTAGTCTGAATCTGTCAACACTCAACAGCCCACGTTCACACACAGAGAATAATCATTTCAAGCAGCAACAAGTAACTAAGTTAACCTATTATAGAATGTGGGCAACACTGGAAAATCTAAACATTGTTGCTTGTCCCTAAATGCCCTTGAATTGAATGGTTTGTTGACCATTTCAAAGGTCAGTTAAAAGCCAACCATATTGATGTGGGTTTGGAATCACATGTAGGTCAGACCGGACAATGACAGATTTCCTTCCCTAAAGGACATAACAAATCACTCTTTTTAAAAAAAAAAATCAATGATAGTTTAATGGTCACCATGACTGAAACTAGCTTGCAATTGCAAAAATCATCAATTGAATTTGTATTCCACCAGCTATTGTGGTGGGACTTGAGCCCTTGTCCTTTGTTCATTAATCTGGATCTCTGCATTACTCTAAAGTTTGCCACTTTTGGATAAGACAGCATGAGACAAAAAGGGAAGGTTACTTTTTATCTTGTCTTTTGAACCTAAATATTGTGTATATGCATTATTTCACAATGAAACTTTGACTTTTTTAAACTAAAAATGAAGCTGGTCATCAGCATAAATGGTAAAAATAAGCCTGGATGATAGCAATAGACCTTAGTACTAATCAGTCCCTAGCATCCTTGTTTGATCAAATTAATTTACTGTCACTTTCGGATCAATGAGTGGGCCTTAGAGTGTTATATAAGCTGGTGTATGTGACTTGACCATAAAAGTAAAATATATTAACTAACTAGCCAAATGTATATATACACACAACTCTGATTAGAATACGTCAGTCATATATTTGGTTGTCTAATATCATGCATTTGACCTCCACATTCATCTGTTGATTTTTGATTCTTCTCTTTATAATTGGCCTATTTTGTCTCAGCAAAGGTGCCTGATTAACCTGAATTATTAATATACCATATTCATTATCAAGACAAATACAAGCACCAAATTTCACAAGGAAGGAATTCACTTTTTTGGAAGCCTCCTTTCGAATCCTCCATTAGATCTGATACTGCTGTGGACTTGACCATTCTAATAGATCTGTACTTATCAAACTCAGAATAGACCAGCAGATAGTGGGCTTACCACACAAATGATCACCAAGTAACAAGTCCTAGCCAGAACAGCAGAGCTATCCATTCTTTATTCATATATGAGATATAATCATCACTAGCTGAGCCAGTATTTCTTGCCTATCTTTAACTGGTCTTAATTGAGAAGGTGGTGGTGAGCTGCCTTCTTGAACTTCACCTAAGGATGTAGGGATACCCATTGTACTGTTAGGAACAGAGCTCTAGAAGTTTGGCCCACGAACAGTAACAGATTTTCAGGTCAGAATGGTGTGTGGCTCAGAAGGCAATTTGTTAGATGGTGGTGCTTCCAAGCACATACTATCTATTTTCTTCCAGTGGTGGGTCATTGGTTTGGAAGCTGTTGGAGAAGCATGGGGAGTGACTGCAGTGTTTTTTGTAGATGACATACACTGATGCCACTGTGTGTCAATGGTGGAGGGAGTAAATGTTGAAAGCCGTGGATGGGGTTGCTTTCTCCTGGATGGTGTTGAGTTTTTGTGGAGAGTTACTGGAGCTGCACTCTTCCAGGCAAGTGGGGAATATTTTAATACATATTCCTGACTTGTGCCTTGCTTTGGAGTAATGGGAGCTGGATTATTCATTATCATATTCCCAGCCTCGCACATGCTCTTGTAACTGGCATTGATGGCCTTGGACTGGAGTCATATAATAGGAGAAGAGGCCATTCATCCCTTCATTCTGCTTTTGTTAGATCCTTCCATCTAGTCCTACTCCTGTGTCCTCTCCGAGAGACAGTGGTTCCTGATAGCTTTCTCTGTATTCTAGAAGTTTTAGAACTCAGTTTGCTTGCCATGGAAAAATACATATTCCAGATTGAGTATAAAGGATGAATGCAGCATAAAGCAACGTACATTCTTTGATCATTCCCACTTCAGCTCAAGAGATGCATTACTGTATGCCAGTAAACAGTTTGTGTCCCCACAATCCCAGTCATTATGGACTTTGTTGAGAAACAAAAATCATTCATTTAACCGAGAGGTTCAAATTAAATGTCATGCAGAAATTAATCGATGAACTTTCCTGTGCTCTAGACTGAATATCACCTGTGGACCACAATGCTTCTATACAAAGAGAATAGGGAAAATCATTTAGCACTAATACAGTGGAATGTATATGAAATCATTTTCTAGAATTGTATGTTGAGGAGCAAATTAGAGAATTGCTATTTTATATCCAGTATTGTGGAATGAGAAAGGGCTAATTAACAATCTAATTGAATTTTCTAGCAATTTCTGTCTTTTTTTTCAGATTTCGAGCATTTGCAGTTCTTTGTTTTTGTTCTAATTAATAATCTTATTGTAAATAAGACTCTAGTGAATAATATGTGGGGACTTTACATGAACTTTCGAAGTGATGCAATTCAAGCAGAAATCAGCATTTTAAATTGATACAAAGGAACCTATATGAGTGACATGTTGATTGTGTTCTGAAAATATTCAGTTTTCAGACAACTCCAGTTTTTAGGCAGCGGTTTTAAGTGAGTGTACCTGTATCCCTAACTGTCCTTTCTATTAGAGTTTACAGCATGCCTTCAACAAATGGTCAGTTAAATAAAAAATAACACCAGGATTCTACCGCGCTCATGATTTACTGGCATTTCTTTTGCCTTCTTTACCCATCTGCATGCACTGACAACACCATCCACCACACCTCTCTTTGAAATTCACCCCAACAGCTAATGCATCCACAAAACCACTGGAAGATTGAAATTCGTTAAATGTTCCCTCACTTAACCCCCTGTAACCTCTATGAGAGAGTTGTGGACTTTTATTTATTCACTCATGGGATGTGTGCATCGCTGGCTGTCCAGCATTTATTGTGCATCCTTAATTACCCTTGAGAAGGCAGTAGTTAGCTGCCTTCTTGAACTGCTGCAGCCCACTTGGTGTAGGTGGAGCCGCAATGCTATGAGGTAAGCAACTCCAGGGACTGCCTGGTGGAAGTACAAGTTGTTCTCCTATAACATGTATTTAATTAATGCAATATTGCTATTACACGATTGATGAATTTTGGACACTTTCTAAAGCGCGAACTTTTAAAGTGTGTATTGGTTCTAACATGAGCTTACATGGTACTGCTATAATGCAATTTTCTTATAACATGTGATTGCACGAGAATGGAACTACCGTGTTATTGCAGAACTGACTGGAGCATTAAGGGAAATTTTCCAGTGAACATCCAATAATGCCTAACTGTGTTGATGGGAGTTTTATTCTGGTCTCCCTCCTAGTGGAAGGATGTTGTGAAACTTGAAAGGACTCAGAAAAGATTTACAATGACGTTGCTGGGGTTGGAGGGTTTGAGCTATCAGGAGAGGCTGGAAAGGCTATGTTTGTTTTCCCTGGAGTGTCAAAGGTTAAGGGGTGATGTTATAGAGGTTTATAAAATTATGAGGGGCATGGATAGGGTAAAATAGACAAAGTCTTTTCCCTGGGGCAGGGGAGTCCAGAACTAGAACACATAGATTTAGGGTGAGACAGAAAAGATATAAAAGGGACGCAAGGAACAACTGTTTCAAGCAGAGGGTGGTGTATGTATAGAATGAGCTGCCAAAGGAAGTGGTGGAGGCTGGTACAATTACAGCATTTAAAAGGCAGCTGGATGCGTATATGAATAGGAAGAGTTTAGAGGGATATGGACCAAGTGCTGGCAAAGGGGACTAGAATAATTTAGGATATCTGGTTGGCATGGACGAGGAGGACCGAAGGGTCTGTTTCAGTGCTCTACATGTTGGTAACTCAATTACACTAATTGAAAATTATAAGTAAGTATTTCACAAAAATTTCAGCTTTAAAGAAGAAATACTAGAACAACTAGCTTTTAATAGAGAAAAAAAGATCTAAAATTTGAATAGAAAACATAGCACAGTTAGTACAGATCATTCTTCTTCAAATCTTTGTTGATTTGTTATGCATTCTCCTTTTATGTTTCCAATTTGTTTTCACCAAAAAGATGGATTTGAGCCAAAGATGCGTTTTCAAAGGTGCATAGCCCAGTCTTGTTTAAACACCTATGACATTTCCAGCATTGGACTGAAGTTATTTGTTCCTGCACCAGACAGCCACAGGTACTATTAATTAAAGGCTTCTGAACATGATACTCAGCATGACATTGGGGTACAGAATGTCACTATCCTTTGCTTGGTGAGATTTTCTTGCTGCTCCAGCAGCTTTTAGATGTTTCATATACTCAGCTGTATTATACACCATGCAGCTTCTGAATGACAGAGCCATTCTTGACTCCATTAATGTGGACAATTGGAACCAAATGCTTTTAAATGATAGCTGCACTTTAGATGTAATTTCAGAGTCTATTGATTTCCTTCTGTCCCCTTCATTATGACTTAAATTGATTGCCGTGGCAACTGCAATAACACTGATTGCACATGTCATTGTCTGAATCGCTTACAACAGGAGTAGAATACGAACAATATAAATTCTTAAAGAAATGTCTCTTCGAACCTGCCATTAGCACTATCATTAGCAATAATTTACATTTATTGAGATCCATCAAGAGGACTCATTGCTAAGAGTCCTGTAAAGCAGTTACAGAGGGTTATAGAAGCTGTGGACCATTGGTAATGAAATGAAAAGATTCACAATGGGCATGGTTTATAAGACTAACAAAATGACCAAAATCAAAGGCAATGCCCTCTTTTTCTCAGTTAGTTCAATTCTTATCTGTTAGGGTTCTATCAGAAACAAGGGTCTTAACTCTGAACAAAGCAAACTAAGCTGTTACAGGGAGCAAGCTGGCTACGTAGACAGGAAACAAGATTTAAAGATGTGACAGTAGATAACCAATGACAAATTGTTAAACAAAAAGCATAATCCTTAAAAATATGCATTCATTTAGAGAATACAGACCTTGTGGGAGATGCTGTCCATCTGTAGCTAACAAGCAAAGTTAAGATAGCACTAGATTAAAGGAAGAGTCTGACAAAACTGGCAAAAATTAAGATTAAGAATTGGGAAAATTTTAAAATTCATTAAAGAAGCATGAACAGTTTTATAGGGACAGAATAAAAAAGGAATAGGAGAGGAAACTAGCAAAATACATAAAAATGGATTATAAAAAGTGAATAGAAATGAAGAGATTAGCAAATGTATACAAGGTCCTTGAAGACGTAAGTAGGAGAAAGTACCATGTGAAATGAAAAAATAGGATGAAAACAGAGAAATGTGGATCATTTACAGATCAGAAGAGGACCCCTCAACCAATCGAGTTTATGTCAGTTGAAAAGCAATCATCTAACTTTTCCATTGGTCCATACACCTGTTGATTATTCTAAAGTACATCACTAGTTACATTTTCAATGTGGTTAGGGTGCCTGCCTCCACCATGCCTTTAGCCAGTTATGATTTGGAGATGCCGGTGTTGGACTGGGGTGTACAAAGTTAAAAATCACACAACACCAGGTTATAGTCTAACAGGTTTAATTGGAAGCACACTAGCTTTCGGAGCACACTAGCAAAGGCTACGACAACGGATGAATGGGCACCGCACAACAATCAACAGACAGGAGGGTTCCCACCCAGTTGGGGAACACTTCAGTGGCCCAGGACATTCAGCCTCGGACCTTCGGGTGACCATCCTCCAAGGTGGACTTCAGGACAGGCAGCAGAGGAAAGTGGCCGAGCAGAGGCTGATAGCTAAGTTCGGTACCCATAGGGAGGGCCTCAACCGGGACCTTGGGTTCATGTCACACTACAGATGATCACCATTGCACTACACACACACACAGATATTCCTACACACACACACTCTCACATACACACGGACACAGGTACACACAGACGCGCACACAGACACCCACACACACCCTTATAGACACACATACACTCCCACACTCACACATGCACCCCCTCACAGACTTAAGGCACTCTGCACTCACTACACACACACACTTTCTCACACTCACAACCCCCAACCCAGACAGATACACACACAGACAGACAAAGACCCACATGCACGCATATATTGTGTGGGGTGAATTTGTACTTGCAGAGTTACATTGCACTTTGCTCAAAAACTGCATACATTCATGTAGAACTCTGAGCTCAAAAACTGCATGAATTCATGTAAAACTCCATTATCTCACTTTTTAGATTATAATCAATCTAAACATCATGGCATAGACAGAGAACACAGGGGGCTAACACCTTCAACGTATTGTAAGCTATCACCATTGTTAACAGCTAACCCGAGAATGCAACTTTAAAAAAAAGGTTTTGTGATGTACACATGAAAGAAGTGAAGCTATCACTGTATTCTAACAGATGAAAGGCTTAACAGACAATCAAATTTTCAATGTATCATTTCAGTTACATCACACTGCAAATTTTTGCTATAAATTCTGTGTTACGATCGAGCCCTCCACTATCACCTGATGAAGGAGCGTAGCTCCGAAAGCTAGTGTGCTTCCAATTAAACCTGTTGGACTATAACTTGGTGTTGTGTGATTTTTAACTTTAGCCAGTTAGTTCTAGTTACCCAACACCCTGGGCGAAAAAAAGCATCTTGTCTAATCCTTTGGCCAATGATTTAAAATACATACCCATGTGTTATTAAATTCACTGTTATGGCAAATAGGTCAACAACCAGATCAATTTATTTTTAAATGGTACCTTTAATGTTATAACAACTTGCAAAACCAATTTCTGTCTTAGATGTGCAATTCCTTATTCTGTGATTACTCCATCATTCAGTTGTAGGTTTAAACTCTAAGTTAAAAATCACACAACACCAGGTTATAGTCCAACAGGTTTAAGTGGAAGCACACTAGCTTTTGGAGCGTCGCTCCTTCATCAGGTGATAGTGGAGGGCTCAATCCTAACACACAGAATTTATAGCAAAAATTTACGGTGTGATGTAACTGAAATTATACATTGAAAAATTGATTGTCTGTTAAGCCTTTCATCTGTTAGAATACCGGGATAGTTTCACTTCTTTCATGCGTAAATCACACAACCTTTTTTTATAAAGTTGCATTCTCAGGTTAGCTGTTAACAATGGTGATAGCTAGACAATATGTTGAAGGTGTTGGCCCCCTGTGTTCTCTGTCTATGCCATGATAGTTAGATTGATTCTAATCTAAAAAGTGAGATAACGGAGTTTTATATGAATTCATGCAGTTTTTGAGCTGAGAGTTCTACATGAATGCATGCAGTTTTTGAGCAAAGTACAATGTAACCTTGCAAGTACAAATTCACCCCACAAAATATATGTGTGCATGTGGGTCTTTGTCTGTGTGTGTGTCTGTCTGGGTTGGGGGTTGTGAGTGTGAGAAAGTATATATGTGTGTGTAGTGAGTGCAGAGTGTCTTAGTCTGTGAGGGGGTGCATGTGTGAGTGCGGGAGTGTGTGTGTCTGTAAGGGTGTGTGTGGGCGTCTGTGTGTGCGTCTGTGTATATGTGTGTCCGTGTGTATGTGAGTGTATAGGAGTGCCTGTGTGTGTGTGAGAGTGTGTGTGTGTGTAGGAGTGTCTGTGTGTGTATATAGTGCAATGGTGGTCACCTGTAATGTGACTTGAACCCATGGTCTCGTTCGAGGCCCTCCCTTTGGGTACCAAACTTAGTTATCAGCCTCTGCTCAGCTACTTTTCTCTGCTGCCTGTCCCGAAGTCCACCTTGGAGGATGGTCACCCGAAGGTCCGAGGCTGAATGTCTTGGACCACTGAAGTGATCCCCAACTGGGAGGGAACACTCCTGTCTGTTGATTGTTGTGTGGTGCCCATTCATCCATTGTTGTAGCCTTTGCTCGGTTTCCCCAATGTACCATGCCTCCGGGCATCCTTGCCTGCAACGTATAAGATAGACAACATTGCCTGAGTCACATGAGTACCTGCCATGTACAAGGTGGGAGGTGTTCCCATGCATAGTGGTGGTATCTATGTCCACACTCTGACATGTCTTATGGCGCCTACCGTGACAGGGTTCTATGGAGTTGTCCTCTAGTGTGTGTGGGTCTTGAGCCAAGAACATTCGGAAGCACGAGTGCAATTAACTGTGCTCTGGCTAACATTCATTAACAATGGAATTGAGAAAATTCTCCCTGTTATGGTCTCAATAACATGATTCTAGCCACCAAGGTCAAGTTCTTAGTCAGTCAGTTCTTTTTTATCATGATGCTGTCTTCACAGTTCTTAAATTTGCACATTTTGTTCTCACAGAGGTTGCAGAAAACTCAATATTTGGAATAATTTTGCACTTTATGACATTTTGAGACTGGTTTGTCTTGGTTTATTATGATCTTTTTATTCAATCCAACATTCTAATTCTCAATAATATGTTTAATTGTTATATTTGTGTCAAGTGCTGATGAATGAAACAACTTTCTTGGAAAATTGACATCTTAGCAAGGCCAGCATTTGTTTCCCTTCCAGAACTGAATGGCCTATCTCGTCTTTTCAGAAGGTAGTTATGAATCACACATTGTTGTAAGGTTTACAGCTGTAAAGTCACATTTAAGCCAGGACCAGTAAGGATAGGAGGTTTCCATCTGAAAGGACATTAGTGAACTCATTGGGTTTTTACAACACTGATGATGAAATCACAATGAAGCTGGCTTCAACTCCAGATTTTTCCCAAATTAACTGCATTTTAAATTGCTCAGATGGCACTATGGGATTTGAACAATGCCTTCTCCATCAAAGTCAAAAATCACACAATGCCAGGTTATAGTCCAACAGGTTTATTTGAAATCGCAAGCTTTCGGACCCTGCTCTTTCCTCGGTCAACGAGTGAAAGAGAATACATTGGACACAGAATTTACAGGTAAAAGATCAAAGGGTCGTATAACTTATGCGAATGCATTGAACAAACCTAGATGGTTATTGTGGAGTAGGAATGGAAATGTAGGTTTCAATTGATTTCTATGTAAATCCCAGAATTTCTTTCAAGTCACTGCCCCAAGATAACTTGGGGGGGGGGGGGGGGGAGGTGTCGGAGGGTGAGAGAGAGAGAGAGACTGTGTGTGTGAGAGTGTGCCTATGAATCAGTGTGAGAGAGTGTGTGCTTGAGAGAGTGGAGAGTGTGTGCCTGTGAGACAATGTGCATGAGTGTGTGCATGTGTGAGAGAGAGAGAGAGTGTATGAGAGAGAATTTGCATTTGCAGATTTGTATTTGCAAATACATTCTATTGTGTTCAAAAAGCGCACAATCTGTAGGCAGTCAGTCAATGTGGCAGTTTATAAATTCCTACTTTGGAAGTAAGACCAGTCTGACTTCAGGTTGAGACACAAACTGACTCGAAACAAGGCTTCACACCTAAAATGCATTGTCTGACCTGAGATGGCACCTCTATTCAATTAAAACTTCAAGTTATCTTGGGACAGTGACTTGAAAGAAATTCTGGGATTTACATATTAATCTATCAAAACCTGAATCTCCATTCTTACTGATTAAGGACTTAATAGACATCTAGGTTTTTTTCAATATATTTGCATAAGTTGTATGACCCTTTGATATTTTACTAATAATTTCTGTGTCCAATCTATTCTCTCTCACTAGCTACCTGAGGAAGGAGCAGGGTTCCGAAACATTGCAGTTTCAAATAAACATCTGGGACTATAATTTGGTGTTGTGTGATTTTTGACTTTGTCTACCTCAGTCCAACACCAGCACCTTCACATCATGGCTTCCCCACCAAAAGAATTTGTTGACATTAACATTATATCACCATCTCCCCAATTATTTTGGTGGTTTCACAAGAGTAGATGTACAACTTGGGGCAAAGTTTTACCTTGGTTGCACGGGCAAATACTTTCAGTTTTTAATTTAACAGGTTAAAAAAAATCACATGCCCTTGTAACCTACCAAGTGCACAAATTTCTCATGTGCTCCTGAAAGCAACTAGTGACAGCTGAAAATATGAATGACTTGTTAAACGCATGATTTGGAGATGCCGGTGTTGGACTGGGGTGTACAAAGTTAAAAATCACACAACACCAAGTTCTAGTCCAACAGGTTTAATTGGAAGCACACTAGCTTTTGGAGTGACGTTCCGAAAGCTTGTGTGCTTCCAATTAAACCTGTTGGACTATAACCTGGTGTTGTGTGATTTTTAACTTTGTTAAACACAGAGGGACAGTGTCACTAACACTAAATTAATAGCAATTAGTGAAAACTTGTAATCATAGAAACAGAATTCTGTGTGTCAGCGGTATTTGAAATACATCACAACCCAAGGAAATCTTTATTGGTATACTCTATGTTAAAAGGAATCTATGAATAAAAGGTTACACTTTACTGACTTTTTTCAGTGTGTATATTATACATAGTAAGAAAACATAAACCAGATTGAGTGGAGACTGTTACGATCAGGGAAATTAATTTTCTTTATACAGTACAACCACAACAATTTTCTTTCATAAAAAAAATCAAATTAATCAGTATTTGGAAAGTATTAATGGAATGATCTTACAGATTAAAAATTAATTTTGATTTCATTTAAAACTCAATTCAGAATCCAATGAGATGCTTCACACACTTGCAGTTTGTGTTTCTTCTCAGTATTTACAGCATGTCTTGGACTACAATTTTAACCTCCTGATAGTTTTCATCATGCAGGTCTCCAGCAATCTGCTCCAAACAAGAAGATTGGACAATGTAAGTCCTGAAAGCATATTTTAATCTAACCAGGCTACAAAGACAGCAGTAAGTGATAAGAAATCATAAGGTGTTCTCTCATGCTGAACCATTCTGCTGTCATCTTGTGACAGGAGTGGGAGGAGCAGGAGTTTGGCTGGGTGGTCCAAGGGGGCACCTTATGGCAGAGGAGGTCTAAGCTTTCCATTTGGTATCCCAATGGCATTCTCTTGCTCCTCTTGGCTCCCAGGTAAACCAACTGCACAATTTCTTTCTTTATCCTCTTGTGGAATGTGAGTGTCACTGGCAAGGCCTATAATTGCTTACTATCCCTAACCTTGATGTGGAGGTGCCAATGTTGGACTGGGGTGGATAAAGTCAGAAGTTACATGACACTAGGTTATAGTCCAACAGGTTTATTTGAAAATCACAAGTGTTTGGAGCACTGCTCCTTCGACAGGTGAAGTTGGAGAGCCAAGGTAGACATGATAAGCCGAATGGTCTTCTTCTGCATCAATTACTTTGCGATTCTGAGATGTATTTGATGTAAATTGTAGTGTAGAGGAAAGATTTGCCAAGCTTTTTGCTGCTTTTAAACTGATGCTCACTCAACAGGAGTGTTCTGAGCTCCAGTATAAACTAAACAGATGACTTCTTGGCTCAATTTGTATTGATGTATTCTTTAGGGTAAAAGGTTATAGAGTTTGAAACTCATTACAAATTTAAACAGGTCCAGTGAAAGTTCAGAAACCTGAAAGGTTATGTCTGATTATTCCCAGCATTCCTGTTTTAATGTTAGATTACCTAGATTGACAACTTCAAAGTGGTGCTGACAAAGGGCTGCATTCAGAAGGCTGGCAATTTTTAAAACTGACATTAAACTGATGCTTTCCTGCTCAATTAGAATGAGTATCAGTTTATAAACTCATGATATTCTCAAATATTTGACAGTCAATGAAGTAGTGGTTTTGAATTACTGTCACCACTGCAAACATATTAAATGAAACAGTAGTTCTGCAGAAGAAAAGCTCAGTTTTTTTGAAAAGAATATGTCTTTGCAGAGTATTTAACAGTTGGTTACAATACATATGAGTTAGTTCATTGAACTGGCGCTGGCATGATGAGCCAAACAGTCTGTTTCTGCACCGCAAAAATTTTGTGATTCTATAACATGATATTCTTGTGAGACTTAAAGCTAGAATTAAGACAATAGACAATGGACAATAGACAATAGGTGCAGGAGTAGGCCATTCTGCCCTTCGAACCAGCACCAGCATTCATTATGACCATGGCTGATCATCCTCAATCAGTATCCTGTTCCTGTCTTATCCCCATAACCCTCGATTCCACTATCCTTAAGAGCGCTATCCAAGTCTTTCTTGAAAGTATCCAGAGACTTGGCCTCCACAGCCTTCTGGGGCAGAGCATTCTATACACCCACCACTCTCTGGGTGAAGTAGTTTCTCCTCAATTCTGTTCTAAGTGGCCTACCCCTTAATTTTAAACTGTGTCCTCTGGTTTGGGACTCACCCATCAGTGGAAACATGCTTCCTGCCTCCAGAGTGTCCAATCCTTTAATAATCTTATACGTCTTGTTAAGACGGACCCGCGGGGTCCCGTCTTTGCGTGTTCTTTCGGAAGGAGAGACTCACACTGGCAACTATGGTTAGACGCAGACAGCCGTTTATTCACAGAATCTTAACTGGTACAACGAATCTACAAGCATGCATTCGTTGGAGAAGGCGTTCTCCCTTCCCGTTCAAACTTGACACAATTATACTTCGCGCTGCCTGGAGTCCCCGGTCAGTTCGCCTTCCCCATTGGTCCATTCATCTGCGCGCGCTGGGGATCCGTCCTCCTATTGGCCACATCGAAGTGCCTGTCCAGCTCCTGCTGTGCTTGACAATGGCTCAGCCATCCCCGGGAGCGGTTCCGATCCCGTATTCAATAGTTCATTGTTTCAAGGAATTACTATGCGTCTGACAGGCTAGCCATTTTCAATAGTTTCAGTTTAACTAAATTGTCAATTACACTTATCAACTTTAGACTTAAATAGAGCCATTCACACTCAATAGTTACAGGTTCCGATAGAGCAATTCACACTTGTCTAACAGTTACAGATTCCGATCGGTTTCTTTATTAATCCCGAGTTTCGATGAGGCAATTGATACTGGCTGGTATTTACAGGCTCCAAGATTTAATTAACATTATGCATATCCCTTACAAGCTCCAGCAGTCATGCAGTCGCCTGCAGCAGCTCGCTTGGCTGTTGTTAACCATTTCAGGGCTCTCTAGCCCTACATTAAACCCCCAGTGAAATCTCCCCAACAGTCTCAATCAGATCCCCTCTCAACCTTCTAAACTCAAGCATATACAAGCCCAGTCGCTCCAATCTTTCAGCATAAGATAGTCCTGCCATTCCGGGAATTGACCTCGTGAACCTACGCTGCACTCCCTCAATAGCCAGAATGTCTTTCCTCAAATTTGGGGACCAAAACTGCACACAATATTCCAGGTGCGGGCTCACCAGAGACCTGTACAGGTGCAGAAGGACCTCTTTGCTTCTATACTCAATCCTTCTTGTTATGAAGGCCAGCATGGTATTAGCTTTCTTCACTGCCTGCTGTACCCGCATGCTTGCTTTCATTGACCGATGTACAAGAACACCTAGATCTCGTTGTACTGCCCCTTTAAATAACTTCACTCCATTTAGGTAGTAATCTGCCTTCCTGTTCTTGCCCCCAAAGTGGATAACCACACATTTATCCACATTAAACTGCATCTGCCATGCATCCATCCACTCACCTAGTCTGTCCAGGTCACCCTGTATTCTCCTAACATCCTCCTCACATTTCACCCTGTCACCCAGCTTTGTGTCATCAGCAAATTTGCTAATATTACTTTTAATACCTTCATCTATATCATTAATGTACATTGTAAAAAGGTGCAGTTCCAGCACTGATCCCTGCGGCACACCACTGGTCACCGCCTGCCATTCTGAAATGGAGCCGTTTATCACTACTCTTTGTTTCCTGTCAGCCAACCAATTTTCAATCCAAGTCAGTATTTTGCCCCTAATACCATGTGCCCTAATTTTGCTCACTAACCTCCTATGTGGGACTTTATCAAAGGCTTTCTGAAAGTCCAGGTACACTACATCCACTGGATCGTCCTTGTCCATCTTCAGAGATACATCCTCAAAAATTCCAGAAGATTAGTCAAGCATGATTCCCCCTTCATAAATCCATGCTGACTCTGACCTATCCTGTTACTGTTATCCAGATATGTCGTAATTTTGTCCTTTATAATTGACTCCAGTAATTTTCCCACCACTGAGATCAGACTAACTGGTCTATAATTCTCCGTTTTCTCTCTCCCTCCTTTCTTAAAAAGTGAGACAACATTAGTCACCCTCCAATCCGCAGGAACTGATCCTGAATATATAGAACATTGGAAAATGATCACCAATGCATCCACAATTTCTGGAGCTACCTCCTTCAGTACCCTGGGATGTAGACCATTAGGTCCCGGGTCTTATCAGCCTTCAGACCTAACAGTCTCTCCAATACCATTTCCTGCATAATATAAATTCCCTTCAGTTCAGGTCCTTCAGCCACTATTACATCTGGGAGATTGCTTGTGTCTTCCCCAGTGGAGCTGAAAATGTGTTGCTGGAGAAGCGCAGCAGGTCAGGCAGCATCCAGGGAACAGGAGAATCGACGTTTCGGGCATAAGCCCTTCTTCAGCCTTCTACAGGCTTATGCCCGAAACGTCGATTCTCCTGTTCCCTGGATGCTGCCTGACCTGCTGCGCTTCTCCAGCAACACATTTTCAGCTCTGATCTCCAGCATCTGCAGACCTCACTTTCTCCTCTTCCCCAGTGGAGACAGATCTAAAGTACCAATTCAACTCTTCTGCCATTTCTTTGTTCCCCATAATAAATTCACCCGTTTCTGTCTTCAAGGGCCCAATTTTAGTCTTAACCATTTCTTTTCTTTTCACATACCTAAAAAAGCCTTTACTATCCTCCTTTATATTTTTGGCCAGTTTACCTTCGTACCTTATTTTTTCTTTGCATATTACCTTTTTAGTTATCCTCTGTTGTTCTTTAAAAGCTTCCCAGTCCTCCAATTTCCCACTCATCTTTGCTATGTTATACTTTTTCACTTTTGTCTTTACATGGTCCTTAACTTCCCTTGTCAGCCACAGCCACCCCTTCCTCCTCTTAGGATCTTTCTTCCTTTTTGGAATGAAATGATCCTGCATCTTCTGCATTATACTAAAGACACATTACTCTTTTGCGAAATACAACTTTAGCACTTAAAATCAGGTACTGGAAAACAAGTTAGCTCCTCCCAGGAAGTCTTTTATATTTTAATGGGTGGAGCTTATCTCATGAATGTCAGTTAACGCTGTCTTGTTGATTGTCATTGTTCTGTTGATAAATTTGGCAGAGTTCCAGAGGACCTCTTTTTTAGAGAGAGAAGACTGGGTTGAAACTAAAGGTCTCCACACCTTGGCCAGTCTTCTTCAAAACTGTGCCTTGGGATATTTCATAACCATCTGAGGGGCCGTTTAAATGTAATGCTGCAAAGGGAGCTGCTCTGCCAGTACAGAACTCTCTTCAGAATACACTGAAATGCCAATCTAGATTCTGCATTGAAGGATTTGAACTGTGACTTGAACCCATAATATTCTAAGGGTGAAAGTGAGTATTGCAGATGCTGGAGATCAGAGTCGAGAGTGTGGTGCTTTAAAAGCACAGCACGTCAGGCAGCATCCGAGGAGAAGGAAAATCACGATTTTCCTGTTCCTCAGATGCTGCCTGACCTGCTGTGCTTTTCCAACACCAAACACTCGACCATAATATTCTATTCTGAGGGAACAGTGCCATCAATGAAACCTCAAGGCTGATGCCTAGATAGATGTAAAAGGATGCACTATCATTGAAACCCCAAGGCTGGTGTTGAGATAGATGTAAAAGCTAGAACTACACTTTCCAAGGAAGAGAAAAAAACATTCCATAATGGTTTTATAACACACCCTTCTTAAATGTTATCAAATTTAGATGATCTGGTCACTAGCACCATTGTTGTTTATGTGATTTTGCTGAGTGCAAACAATGTGTTGCAGTTACTGTGTAATAACACTGATTGTGCTTCTAAAATTACTCAATGGCTATGATGTGCTTTGTCATGTGGAGTGGAAGTCACAGGTAAGTGCAAATTTATCTCCATGTCCTTATTTCTTCAGAGTCCAATGAATTTTTAGATTATCAGACAAACAGAGATTTCACACAATTTCCACCTCAATTGTCACAAATTTATTAATGCCCAATTGTCCTAAGCCTTTCAATTCCATCACACTAGCAATGGAAATGCAATCATACAAGTGAATAGTTTCATATTTATTCAAGCAGCTTGACCTATGCAAGGGACAGGCACAATTATGCTAGTAGATGTAAATGCATGAAATGGTAGCAGAGAAACAGCATAGACAATCACCCTCTCATGAAGTTAAACATTGTGATCCAGTAATGGAACTCTGAAAACTGAAAAAACATTTTTTTAGAGCCTAAGAAACTTTAAAACAGGGGAATGAGTTATAGATTGGCTCATACCACTTAAAGCTAAAGTATTCTTAAGTATGCAGAAACACAGTGAGGAATGAAGAAGATCAGCAAGATGCAAATTGAAACAAAATAGAAAATGGAAAGTAATACCAGCTGAATACCAAATGTCACCTGGAAAATTTCTGACAAACAGTGTGTTATATGTCCCTCCTGTAAGGTTGAAAAGATTGAAGTATGATGTTGGTATTAATTATTTATTGAAAAATCCAACAAGTCACACAACAATTTACATCCCCTTTGCAAACAGAAATGCATCTTCAAGTAAAGCCCATAAAGACCAATCCTTCCATCTGTTGAAAAACGATGATTTGCTTTGTTATCTCTCTGTTGTGGCCTTGCAGCTATGAATATGAAGGATTTCTCAGGGTAATAGTTCCAACAAAGTGCATGAGATACGATCACAATGTGGTCATGAATTGCCCTCAAACTTGCACCATCTTACACCACCATGGGGTGGCACGGTGACTCAATGGTTAGCACTGCTGCCTCACAGCGCCAGTGACCTGGGTTTGATTCCAGCCTAAGGTCTAATGTCTGTGTGGAGTTTGCACATTCTCCCCATGTCTGAGTGAGTTTCCTCCGGGTGCTCTGGTTTCCTCCCACGGTCCAAAGATGTGCAGGTCAGATGAATTGGCCAGGCTAAATTGCCCATAGAGTTAGATGCAATAGTCAGAGGGAATGGGTCTGGGTGGGTTACTCTTCGGAGGGTCGGTGTGGACTTGTTGGGCCAAAGGGCCTGTTTCCACACATAAGGAATCTAATCTCATCTTTCCTGAACTTAATTTAATCTTCAAGTTGGAATTGTGCAAAGTCTCAGAATGAATTGTTTTTCTCATATTAAATTGCCACATAACGAGCTTGTGTTTCAAATTGAGTTCATGGAATAAATGGCAGAGTAACAATATGGATATAAAGTGACTTCAAACAATGGTCCAGATTTTCCAATGACCAGATAATTAATTCTGCACTGTAAATCAGAGTTACGCATCAGGACCATGCAGAATCCCTATCGTAGCTGACTGTGAGGGAATTTCCTGGGAAATTAATGAATCCTTTTGAATCAGTGGTTTAGCTGCTTTTAAGTAAATAGTTACTCAGGAAACATTAGACTATTAAAAACTCAGTCTAAGTCCTGACAAACTATTAAATTGACACCTCAATGTAATATAGACACTCCCAACTGCACCGTCACTCGACTCCTTAAACCTCCCAGACTGACCCATAGTCTCATCTCTGTCCAAGGCCCAATATACCCCTTTACTCCAGGACCTGATACCCTCCTCCCTCACCCTCACATGGCTTGATGTCTCCTTCACGCACTGACCTACCCTAAAAACTCCATCACTTACCTGATTCTCATCCCATCTTGCACCTTGTCATCTTAATGCCTTAGGTACCAAGCATTCTAGCATTTTACCATCTGATACCCTAACCCCACCTTAACTTTAGATACTTACTCTACTGCAAGAGCTGTCAAAGTGGAAATTTAAATCATAGACTAAACAATTGACTGCTGTGATAAAGTGTGTGTAGTTTGCCTTCCCCAATCTATGACAGAATAGTCAAATTTGAAGTATGGCCTTCCATTTCTGAAAGACCCCTGATAGGAATCTCCTGTCAGAAATGATGAGCATTTCCTTCACACAAGAAATTAATGGAGTGGCAGCCTGCATGTTATTGCCACCCCTTCAAAAATGTGACCCAATGAAAGCTTGAATTTTGGACTGCAGGAGGCCGTACAGTGGGATTCTCCAGAGCCAGGTGTGAGGACACGAGGCATTGATCTATATTAATGACAGGACATAACTTTAAAATTTGGGGATGACAAGACACTTCGAGGAATTGTGAGCCGTGAGGAGGTTACTGCTAAACTCCAAAAGGACATGAAGCAAGCTGATAGTGTGGATGGATAAGGTAACAATAATTTTCAATGCAGAGATATGTAAAGTGATTAATTTTGATAAGAAGAACAGGTGGAGGTGAGATTAAACAAACTGTACAATTCTAAAGAGGATATATCAATCAATCAATAAGCCATATCTTGGTTCAAAGATGAATGTCTTCGACCACCATTTTCCTGTAGAACAATACACACCACTGCACAAAAGATTGGTGGCACCTCAAGCAAAAACGTGGTCTGATGAGGAGTATTCATACAACAATAACAATATACAAGAGAGGGTAAGAGAACACATCTTTGGAATCCTATAAACTCCATGTTGTCTGATATCGTTAGGACATAGTGCCTTACAGATGTGTGCCATAAATTGCCTGGCAGAGGTACTCTCCCAGGATGAGTCTGAGTTGAGAGCCATCATCACCATCATCAGAAGATTTCAAGATCATTGCGGGATCATGATTGCAAGCAGAACTTAGAGGAGAACTAAGCTGCAATTAATGGATTTTTATATTAGCTTTGAATAAAACACCAAATCAGTGACCAGCCAACGAGAACAATAGCTTCTGAGTGCCCATACCCCAGGTCAGGGGATCCACAATACAGTCAAAGTGACTGTAAAGAAGGTGGAGGAAAGATCACCAGTCAACCAGACCTTCCTCGTGAAGGATGTTGCTACATTGAAACAGTTAATTAGTAATAGTTGCCAAATCTATTTTCTGCTAAGCTTTCCAATAGAGTGAAATTATTCCAATTCCTTCTTTCTTTTGTTGTATTTTAACTATAGTGGATAAATAAAGTGTGTTTTACTTTAAATCCAATAGTTTGACCAATCAAATTGTATCTGCAATGCAATAGCTTACATTTACCAGCAAAATAAAAATGTTAGGGTCTCGACCATTTTCTGAATATTTTGATGAGGTTGGTCTGGTTCACCATGCTGTCCCCAATGTTACAAAAGATGGGATTGGCCTCCATGCCACAGAACGGTTACCTGCCTTTCATGGAGAAATTTGCAAAGAGAAACACCTTTGATCATCAGGAAGTGGTCAGCGCATAGCATCCACTAGGTTCTGTTGAGTTGGTGCCTGAGCACTGTCAAAGTCATTTGACAGAATGCCTCATCACTAAAACGTTCTAGCAAGCACCAAGACATCACTTAGTTGTTGGTGAGAAGGGCATTGCCTGTCAGATCCTTCATGTATACCCGGTCTCCGTGAGCCACCATGCATTACCCTCAAAGCAGCTCCAGGTTGAGAGTGGGGGGAGCGGGAGGATGGTAGAGGCTTTACACATCTCCTGCTGGTATGTGCCTTTGCAAAGGAAATATGAAGAAAGGTGTTTGTTAAGGTTCATCACGAGCAGCTCCATGATGCAGGATTCTGTGCTCTATAGTCCATTCTTTGGGATGCACACCAGTGCCTGGAGGACCATCAACTCAGTGAAAGGTGCTTTTTGGTCTGCCCGAAACCCGTTGGCTTCCAAACCAAGGACTTGACCTTGACCGAATGTTGCAGACTGGCACTTTCCAAAATACAGGATTATATGCTGAGAGATGCATTAAAGCTTGGTTCTGGAGTAGAGTGGTGCTGGAAAAGCATAGCAGTTCAGGCAGCATCCGAGGAGCAGGAAAATCTGACGTTTCGGGCAAAAGCCCTCTGCAGTCATTGTTTTTACCGCATTAAAGCTTGGGGCAGCTGCTGCCAAGGTGCAGTGAGGAAAGACCACAATCTAAGGTCTTTCAGCCAAAGTACAATGGGATTCTGTTCAGTTATCATTCCCTCCTGGTGCCTCAAATACATGTAAATAAAATGTTACGTGAGTAAAAAATGCTTTTGGGTTGTTGGAACTGTCAGCAAAGTCAATGTTTGTTTGTTCTCAATATGTGTAGACTGCCCAGAACCCAACTGTTCTTGTGATACTCATTGTCTTTTGTGAATGAAGTATATTTTTTAAATAAAAAAAGTAACTATTCTCAAGTAAAAGCATAGTTAACCCTTTGTTCAACATAGGAGGGGAAGGGCGGCACAGTGGCTAGCACTGCTGCCTCATAGTGCCAGGAACCTGGGTTCAATTCCAGCCTTGGGCCACTGTCTGTGTGGAGTTTGCACATTCTCCCTGTGTCTGCCTGGGTTTCCTCCGGATGCTCTGGTTTCTTCCCACAGTCCAAAGATGTGCAGTTTAGATTAATTGGTCATGCTAAATTGCCCGTAGAGTTAGGAGGAATGGGTATGGGTGGGTTACTCTTCGGAGGGTCGGTGTGAGCTAGTTGGGCTGAAGGGCCTCTTTCCACACTGTAGGGAATCTAATCTAATCTTTAGTTAGATAAACATGTGGCTGCAAGTCTGGTGTAAGCAGTTCACCGTTTGCAGGGTGTTTTACCGAACTCTGGAAAAAGGGATAAGTATCCTGAAGGGCTGACTTTCGCCTGAAGTGTCACAGCACCAACATCCTTCAAAGAGATTAAAACAGAGCAGTAAATAGACATAGTCTAGATTTGAGAACAGTGAGAAACAGCAGGATCAGTAAAGCTATTAGAACAGAAGCAGAAGGCTTGACTGAAATAAATAATGAGAGAATATCAACAGAGGAAGAATGGGAAAGAAACCAATTATGCAGTTGCAAGAGATAACAAAGAAACTATGTAGAAAGGACAAACATCTTCAAAAAATAAATGAGAAAACCAGGAGAATTAATAGGGTCAATGAGGTTAATTTTGCTTTCAGGTGATAGCGTAAATTGGAAAATGTTGATTCAAGTGTATGTATACATCTCTCCTGAATTTCATTGCAATTAAAGTGAATAATTTTCAGAGAGCTGTAGAATGAGCAGCTGAATTGCTAATACCCAGTTAACATTATCACATAATCTTTCAAAAAGTTGGATTCACTATTGTGTAGAATAGACATAAATATACAATGCAAAACCAAGAGCTGAAAGCATCAGTAAGTTTGCGAGGATAATTTTTCACTCACTATCATGGAAATGTAGCTTATTTCTGAGCAGGACTCAGAACTTAATATTCCAAAATCTAAAACTCGCAAGAGAAGTGGACTTGTGAGAATGCACAGAAAATCAAAGTGTGTATTCAGAGAGAATCAAAATAGTTGGAGCTAAAAATAACGCAGGAATAGAAATTTTATAGTTCCCAGCGTTCATTGCAAATAAAGTAAACGGTAGAGCAGGAGAACAGCAAGCACTTCAGGATTATAGGAACATCTGAATTTATTTCTTTTGAGAGCTAAAAAAGAGTCAAAGACACACGAATATTGGAGAAAGGTTATGATATTCATCCCCCTCAAGTTTGTTCCACAATCCAGCTAACATGTACCTTCATTTGTATTAACTAAAAATTTATCAATCTCAATTTTTAAAATTTCAATTGATCTGCAACTAGTGGTAGTCCTATTAAATCCAGTGCAGTCCTAGCAAATCCAGTTGTGAATGGGATGGATAATTAATCAATGAACAGGAGGTGGAAGCTACAGAAATATCTCCATGCTCAATTATAAGAAGGCAAGGCAGATGAATTTACATCCATCTTCAGCCAGAGATGCTGAGTGGATGATCCATCTTTGTCTCCTTCTGAGGATCCCAAGCACCACAGGTGCCAGTCTTCAGCTAATTCAATTCACTCTGAGTGATATTAAGATAAAACATTCAGTGGGTTTCAGACTTCCATCGCTGTCTGCTTGAGACTCAGTCACTCTGAAAGGAATTGTTACAGTCCTATCAAAGGGAACTCTGGAGGCAACGGCACAGCAAAAAGTCCAATGAAGGAATTGGGCCTGTTCCCAAGAGTGTCCCACATCCTTGCCCTTCAATTAGAGGCAGATTCCCAGCAATAACATCCATAATCCTGTTCAGGTAATTAATTTCTCATTAGTCCCTATTCATCCAGTGTAACTGAGTTATCTAAATGTTACAAGAATTGCACATAGTGTCAGAATTCTATCAGCTTGGTGAAGGCAAAATCACACCAGGAGTCACGTTCCTCAACTGTCAGTCAGCAAAGCAGCAAACCAGTAAAGCTCACAGATTAACCAATTGATCAGAAACAAATCAAAATGAATAACATATATAAATCCTGAAGGATGACTGGGGAAAGATTTCACTCAGATGAACAACAGATAAGAGAACAAACAAGGGGTGAGTGATCCATAAATTTTGAAACTGGAGATATGAATCTGAAGTAGTTAGTATTCTGCCTGTATAACATTGAGAAGGTCATTGGAGATACAAACAAAGCTGTTCCTGAAGTAAGTAAGATAATTAACATAAAAATTATCCTTTTCCTCTTGGATATTGTTGTAACAATTGGATCAATGTTTAGCTGTTCTTGAGAGAAGGTAATCTACAGCCAAATAAATGATGCAATCGGATAGACCAGATCTAAACGTTGAATTTCTAAAATTGGAAGAAGGCTAATTTTGATGGTATTAGGCAAGAACTTTCAACGGCTGATTGAGGGCAGATATTCGCAGGTAAAGGGACAGCTAGAAAATGGGAAGCCTTCAAAAACAAGATAACATGAGTTCAGAGACAGTATATTCCCGTTAGGGTGAAAGGAAAGGCTGGTAGGTGTAGGGAATGCTGAATGACTAGAGAAATGAGGTTTCCATTAAGAAAAAGAAGTAGGACATGTCAGGTACAGACAGGAGAGATTGAATGAATCCTTAGAAGAGTATAAAGACAGTAGGAGGAGACTGAAGAGGGAAATCAGGAGGGCAAAAAGGGGACATGACGTAGCTTTGGCAAACAGGATTAAGGAGAATCCAAAGGGTTTTTATAAATATATTAAGGACAAAAGGGTAAATCGGGAGAGAATAGGGTCCCTCAAAGGTCAGCGCTGAAGGCCTGATGAAGGGCTCCTGGCCGAAACGTCGATTTTCCTTCTCCTCAGATGCTGTCTGACCTGCTGTGCTTTTCCAGCACCACTCTAATATTGACTTTCCCCTCAAAGATCAGCAAGGCGGCCTAAGTGTGGAACCGCAGGAGATGGAGGATATTGGATTGGGATATCTGATCGGCATGGACAAGTTGGACCAAAGGGTCTGTTTTCATGCTGTACATCTCCGTGACTGTATGATTGATGAGGGCAGAGTGGTAGACATGATCTATATGGACTTCAGTAAGGCATTTGACAAGGTTCATCATGCAAGACTGGTTAGCAAGGTTAGATCTCATGGAATATAAGGACAACTATCCATTAGGATACAGAATTGGCTCAAAAGTATAAGACAGACTGTGGTGATGAAGGGTTGCTTTTCAGACTGAAGGCCTGTGACCAGTGGTGTGCCACAAAGATCGATATTGGGTCCACTATTTTTTGTCACTTATGTAAATGATTTGGGTATGAACATGGGAGGTATAGTTAATAAGTTTGCAGATGACACCAAAATTGGAGGTGCAATGGACAGCAAAGAAGCTGACATCAGAGTACAATGGGATCTTGATCACATGGGTCAATGGGCTGAGGAGTGGCTGATAGAGTTTAATTTAGATAAATGTGTGGTACTGCATTTTGGAAAAGGAAATCAAAGCAGAACTTACACACTTACTGGTAAGGTCCTGGGGAGTGTTGCTGAATAAAGAGACCTTGGAGTGCAGGCTCATAGTTCCTTGAAAGTAGAGTCGCAGGTAGATAGGATAGTGAAGAAGGCGTTTGGTATGCTTTCCTTTATTGGTCAGAGCATTGAGTATAGGAGTTGGGAGGTCGTGTTGAGGCTGTACAGGACAATTTTTAGGCATTTGGTATATTGCACGCAATTCTGGTCTCCTTCCTATTGGAAAGATGTTGTGAAACTTGAAAGTGTTCAGAAAAGATTTACAAGGATGTTGCCAGGGTTGGAGGATTTGAGCTACAGGCAGAGGATGAATAGCTTGGGACTGTTTTTTCTGGAGCGTCGGAGGCTGAGGGGTGACTTTTTGGAGGTTTATAAAATAATGGGGGGCAGGATAAAAAGACAAGGTCTTTTCCCTGGGGTGGGGAAGTCCAGACCTAGAGGGCATCAGTCTAGGGTGTGAGGGGAAAGATATAAAAGGGACCTAAGGGCAGCTTTTTCACGCAGAGGGTGGTGCATGTATTGTTTGAGCTGCCAGAAGGAGTAGTGGAGGCTAGTACAATTGCAACATTTAAAAGGCATCTGGATGGTTTCGAGGGATATGGGCCAAGTGATGGTAGGTGGGACTAGATTAGGTTAGGATATTTGATGGACATGGATGTGTTGGACTAAATGGTCTGTTTCCATTCTGTGCATCTCTATCACTCTATGACTCTAAGTGAAAACTAACAATCTTGATTAACTGTTCACATTATATAGAAGAGAGGACAATTAGGACATTGCTAAATCTTTCATTATGGAAGCTCCCAGTTCCATATGATTTTAATAGAATCATAGAATTCCTACTGTGTGGAAAGAGGCTATTTGGCCCAATAAGTTTGCACCAACCACCTGATGTGCATCCAAACCAGACCCAGCTCTCCATCTTTTCCCTATAACCCTATGTTTATCATGGCTAATTCATCTAACCTCACATCCCAGGATATTAGATGGTGGAGCATTGAGGTGGCATTGCTGCCTTACAGCACTAGGGACCTGGGTTCAAGTCCTGCCACGGGTAACTGTCTATGTGGTGTTTGCATATTTGCCCTGTGTCAGTGTGGGTTTCCTCCCACAGTCCAAAGATGTACAGTTTAGGTGAACTGGCCTTGCTAAATTACCCATAGTGTTCAGGGGTGTGTAGGTCAGGTACAATAGTTAGGGGAATGGGTCTGGGTTGGCTACTCTTCAAAGGATTGGTGTGGACTTGTTGGGTTTCCACACATTAGGCATTCTATTCTATAATCATTTATCTCAACGTCGTATTCCTACTTTCTCCTGATATCCTTTCATCCCTTTAAATTCTGAATATTTATCTATTTTTGTCTTGAATATACTCAATGATGGAGCCTCCACAATCTTTTGAGGTAGAGAATTTCATAGGCTCATTACACCATGGATGAAGAAATGTTTCCCCATCTCAGTCCTAAATGATCTCAATCTGTTTCCTAAAACAGTGTCCCCAGGTTCAAGACTCCCCAGCCAGGGAAAACATTCCCAATGCAGCCAGTCAAGCCAGACCTGTTTGAAGATTATAGTTTCAGTCGTATCCTCTCCATCCTTTTCACCTCTATGGCAGCACAGATGGCTCAGTGGTTAGCACTGCTACCTCGCAGCACAAAGGACCGGGGTTTGATTCCAGCTTCAGGCAACTGTCATAGAGTCATAGAGACGTACAGCAGGGAAACAGACCCTTCGGTCCAATTCGTCCATGCCAACCAGATATCCCAACCCAATCTAGTCCCACCTGCCAGCACCCAGCCCATATCCCTCCAAACCCTTCTTATTCATATACCCATCCAGATGCCTTTTAAATGTTGCAATAGTACTAGTCTCCACCACATCCTCAGGCAAATCATTCAATGCACGTACCACCCTCTGAGAGATAAAGTTGCCCCTTAGGTCTCTTTTATATCTTTTTCCTCTCACCCTAAACCTATGCCCTCTACTTCTGTATTCCCCCACCCCAGGGAAGAGACTTTGTCTATTTATCCTATCCGTGCCTCTCATGATTTTATAAACCTCTATTAGGTCACCCCTCAGCTTCCAATGTTCCAGGGAAAACAGCCTCAGCCTGCTCAACCTCTCCCTATAGCTCAAATCCTCCAACCCTGGCAACATCCTTGTAACTCTTTTCTAAACCCTGTTAAGTTTCACAACATCCTTCCGATAGAAAGGAGACCAGAGTTGCACACACTATTCAATGCCTAATCAATGTCTTGTATAGCTGCAACCAATAAAGGAAAGCATAACAAATGCCTTCTTCACTATCCTATCTACCTGCGACTCCACTCTTAAGAAGCTATGAACCTGCACTCCAAGGTCTCTTTGTTCAGCAACACTCCCCAGGATCTTACCATTAAGTGTATACGTTCTGCGAAGATTTGCTTTTCCAAAACGCAGCGCCTCACATTTATCTAATTTATCTAAATCTGCCACTTCTCAGCCCATTGCCCATCTGATCAAGATCCCATTGTAATCTGAGGTAACCTTCTTTTCTGTCCACTAAACCTCCAATTTTGGTATCATCTGCAAACTTACTGACTATACCTCTTATGCTCGCATCCAAACCATTTAAATAAATGACAAAAAGTATTGGACCCAGCACTGTTCCTTGTGGCACTCCACTGGTCACAGGCCTCTCATCTGAAAAACAAACTTCCAACATAGAGTCATAGAGTCGTAGAGATGTACAGCATGGAAACAGACCCTTTGGTCCAACCCGTCCATGACGACCAGATATTCCAACCCAAACATCATCTGTCTTCTACCTTTGATACAGTTCTATATCCAATGGCTAGTGCTCCCTATATTCCATGAGATCTAACCCCGGTAAACAGTCTCCCATGGGGAACCTTGTCAAATGCCTTACTGAAGTCCATACAGATCATGTCTACTACCCTACCCTCATCAATCCTCTTTGTTACTTCTTCAAAAAACTCAATCAAGTTCGTGAGACATGACTTCCCATGCACAAAGCCACGTTGACTATCCCTAATCAGTCTTTGCCTTTACAAATACATGTACATCTTGTCCCTCAGGATTCCCTCTAACAACTTGCCCACCACCAACATCTGGCTCACTGGTTTATAGGTCCCTGGCTTGTCCTTACCACCTTTCTTAAACAGTGGAACCACGTTAGCCAACCTCCAGTCTTCTGGCACCTCACCTGTGACACAAGGAATCTCAAGGAAAAATCTTGGCTTCAGATTCCTGGAAGCAGCAAGGCAAGTGATTCGTATCATTGTGGCACCAATGGGATGCTTGCCTTCATCAGTCATAGCCTAGATGAGAAGACCAGATAGGGTGTAGAGGATGTTGGTTAGCCACAGCTGGAGTAATCACCACGTTGTAGGAAGCAAGTGATTGCATTGGAAATGGTTCAGAGGAAATTCACCAGAATGTTGATTGGGATGGAGTATTTTAGCTATGAAGAGGGGCAGGGGAAGGCTGAGTTGTTTTCTTTCGAGTACAGAAGGCTGGGAAGGCATCTGATTGAACTGCATAAGACTATTAAGAGCATGAACAGAGTGGATAGAAAGCAGCTCTTCCCCTAATTTGAAAGATGAATAGCAAAGGGTGATAATGTTAGGGTAAATGACAGGAGGCTTAGATGAGATTCAAGAAAAAAAATCAGGAATGTACTGGGAGAGTATTTGAGGCATGAAATACCTCAACTATAAAAAATACTTAGATGAGCATTGAAATGTCATACTATTCCAGGCTAAGGGCCAAGTGCAAGCAAGTGGACTAATGTACTTGTAGTTTTTTGTCAATGTAGATGTGATGGGTCAAAGACCCTCTTCTGCACTATATGATTCTAAGACAGATAGATTCGGTATAGAAATAGAAAGTGGTGCGGCAGATAGGAGGCAGTGTGCCAACAGGAAAAAATATTATCACAGATCATCAGGCTCTAATTTAAAAAAAAACAACCTCCCTACTTAATTTTCTTTGGCAACAGTCTTCCTGAAAGTACAATATAAGGTTTGGAATTGCTGATCATACAATATCATATTTCGATATTGAAGAATTAATGCCTTTGTCAACAGAACTGCTTCAATTTTTTCTCATTTTTATGTTGTATTCCGAGCATTTATTTGAGATATTTGAGAGCATTTATGCAATAGGATTTATTCCAACCTGTTAATGCACTGCCAAAAGCACATGAGAAATATCTAGAGCAGATTATGAAAGTTGCTAGGGACTTCCACTAATTAAGTCCCGTACATAAATCATGTTTTCAGATATTACAGTAATGAAATGTTGGCTGCACATTGGAGCCCAGTAAAATTGTACCCAAAGGTAGGGTGAAAAATTTGAATCTCAAACCATTTATATAGGTATTGAATTTTTAAATCAATCTTCGGGGGGAAACTAATGAAAATTTCATTTTTAAAAACATTCTTAGTTGCTAAAACTGCTAATCTCATTAAAAATTCATCATATTTACTTATCTCCTCCACTTTTATTGCACCTGACTTGTGTTAGTGTCTTGTGGGAGGACAATTGTATTCAGAAAAAAAAATTAATGGAATTAAAACTGTTCTGCCTCTGAAATTTCATTCCTTTTCATTCCCCCCATGCGGTTGAACACCACTGTGTAAATCTCATGTCTTGGGTAACTTAAATAAAGACAGTCACTCAGAGAGTCAAGGTCTGTCAATAGAAACACATAAACACATGAAGTAAGTTGAAAGAAGTGGTGTACCTCAATGAGCTGGTCACATTCGGAATGCTGCTTTGCATTCCCTGAAAAGCAATCTAATACACTGAAAATATTTTAGAGGAGTAGAACAAGGATGATTCCAGAATCCACTGGATATACAGCTCATTGAGTCATAGAGACATACAGCAAAGAAACAGACCCTTCAGTCCAACTCGTCCATGCCAATGAAGTTTCCCAAACTAAACTAGTCCCATTTGTCTGTGTTTGACCCATACCCCCTCAACATTTCCTATTCATGTACCTATCCAAAAGTCTTTTAAATATTGTAACTATATCTGCAACGACTACTTTCTCTGGTAGTTCATTCCACATATGAACCGCCCTCTGTGTGAAAAGGTTAGCCCTCAGATTCCTTTTAGATCTTTTTTCTCTCACCTTAAAAATATGCCCCCAAGATTTGAACTGCCCCACCCTGGGGAAAAGAGCTTTGCTATTCACCTTACCTATGCCCCTCATAATTTTATAAACCTCTTTAAGGTCACCCCTCAACACTCCAGAGAAAAAGGTCCCAACTTATCCAGCTTCTCCTTATAACTCAAACCCCCCAATTCAGGCAACATCCAGGTAAATATTTTCTGAACTCTGTCCAATTTAATAATGTCTCCTCTATAGCAGGGCAACCAGAACTGTACACAGTAGAGAAGCTTATGAACCATGCACTTTTCCACGTCTTCAGGAGGAAAATCATGGCATATACTTCAGTAGAGGAGCCACGCTGCATTGTTAGAGGTGCTTTCTTTCAGATGAATCATTAAACAAAGTGCTAGTCCCTCTGCTCTGCTTGAGGAAAGAGCCCACAGACTTCTTGAAGAACAGGGATACTTGCGCAGTGGCTTTGGCAACTATTCAACTCTCACTCATGCCCTTCAAAAGAGTTTAACTGACCAAGTACCTTTCTTGCTTATTGTGAAACCTCAGACTGAATTTTTATCTGGGAAGCAGAAATGGTGAAAGGGAGTTTACCAAAATCTCATCAGTGCCAATTGACAGGAGTTCAGCTATTGGAGGTGGAATGGTCTAGAATGACCCTGCCACCAGAGAAATGGAGTAGAACCAATGTCCAAATAGCCTGGCTTAAAGGCCATCGTCCATTCTGAAAAACATCAACCCAATTCTTTATCTCAGCCTTAACCTCACTGCTGTAAGCCCTACCACTTCAACCTCCTCATTTCCAACTCCACACTGTCCACCCTTTTCACCCTTTCAGCCCCTACTCCCTTCATCCCCATTATCCATAATTCATTCCTTCAGACTGTAAACCCTCAGCCAATATTTCCTTTATGAACAAAACTTACAAATGCTATATTACCTTGTGGAAGACATCAAAAATATCATAAATCTGTCAAATTAATCAAATTCCATTTGAATAAGTAATTAAAGAAGCTGTTATCCACTGCAGAAGCTGAGAATTTTGTAAAAATATGCAAATATTACATGCACCAGCATTTCAGATATTATCATCATCTTTAATGGTTGATAAAATGATGGAAGATTTACAATTACAGGATAGCTGTGTGAACAAAGGAAGCATTACAGAGTCAATTAATGCCTTTAAAGGTAGGCAAACCACCAAAAACAATGTAGGGCAGCTCTGTAAGCAAAGCATTCAGTGCTGAATCCATTAATACATTTTAAAGCAGCGACAAGCTGAAAGACTGAGTTAAGTTCGCGAACAAACAAATGGCTGACCTCTTCCACAAAATATGTTTGAAATATATGTGGAGATTGAACAATGAGGTCTCAATTTCACACTGGTGCTCACTGTGCACACTAAAAGGGTTGCACTAGATATAACCGACAAATCACTACATATAAGTGGATTGCAGACAAGGACAAGGATAACGTGGGAGGTAGTCTTTCAGGGATGGAAGACAAATATGTCTTCTACTATGACAGATACAAATAATGATTTCTATAGTGTGAAGTACAGAAAAATACGAGTGGATATGCATGGAAAAACATTTGCAGAATTTAGGGTTTGCCAAAAAGTCTGTCAGTCGCTCACTGGGAAGGAGCATAGCTCAATGTTGTACATGGCTTTGTGCAGAATGTGGAGTCCACTTTTGGTCAGCATAGGACTGATGGCCCACTCAATTACCACTGTGGTGAATCCAACCATGATGCAACATCTAATGACCAATATCTCAGTGACCAGTGCAGCGCCAACAGTCATTCATCTGAGTTCAGCAGCACAGCAGGCTCAAGTTGCTGCCATGAATGCTCAGTTCAGTCTGCTGCCATCATTGCTGCAGATACAGTGCTCAAAGATACAGGTTCACAGTATACAAAGTCTCCGAGCACACCAAACAACCTATTCTCCAAATTATTGCCCAGGCAATCAAGTACCCATGACACCAACAATCTATGCATATCAGAATGTTAACCCATTAAAGGAGAGAAAAAAACTTGCCTTTACATAGCACCTTTCATATCTTTCAAGGCCTCCCAGAGCACTTCACTATTTATGAAATCCCTGTGAAGTGTTGTTGTTGTAATGTAGAGAAAGACATGACCAATTCTGGGTACTGCAACATCTCACACACATTATTTAGTATCATCAGGCAGAAAACCTTTTCATCTAGGAATAAAAACTAATAGGGAAACAAAGAGGCTTACACATTTCACATGAGGCCACATTGTTTTGATTGTGGTGAAATGTTTAAAATACTAACACAGAATGATTACGTCTCAAAGTACCAGAAATTTGGCCATATGTAGACCAGTCTCTTAACAAAGGCAGCAGAGCTGTTTAATTCCTCCAACAGAAAATAGTAGAATATAAACCTGGTTATACATGAATAAGTAAAAGGATAATCAAATACTGTCTGGATAGTGATAGCTCCTGACACCCATGGAAAGTAACTAACCAGAATAATGGAGCTGCAAAGGTAATAGTTATTCATCAGCAGTTTTGTACTATTAGCCTGCAACCATATGAAACTAGGTTGAGACTGTCAAAATTCATTTTCTGCTGAATCTCTAGGGTGCTTTACTAAGAAACACAGGAAAGCCTAAATGGATTTTAAATGACTCATTCAGAAAATGCAAGCAAAATGGATTTAGGCCATATGACCTTCTAGCACGTGAGACTTACAGCATAAATTGATGGGTTAAATTTTGGCTTAATACTCTCTTATAAAAGGGGGAAAGGTGGAGAAACCTCTGATTTATTAAAGTGTATACATTATGGTGCAGTGTTTCCAATGTAATTCCTTTTAGCTCAATTTATTCTCTATTGAGGTTGACAAAAATGTCACTGCCACCTGGGTTGCTGTACAGCTGCTGCCAGCATATTTTAATCAGGATTAGCATCAGAAGAACACAAACTGTATCAGTTTGTAGGGAGTCACTGTCAATCACTGCAAATCATTAGACAAATGTTTGCAGCTTGTCTGAGACAGAGCTGCATGATTTCTCTGTGGTGAGAAGCACAACTCACCCCTTCGTGAGCTCAGAAAAGAAAGCTGTAATTCAAGATATTGCTCTTATTTGTGAAACTACAGATAATGAACTTGGACTGGTTCTTACTGTTGCTGATTGTACAAATCTGGTATCTTCCCACCAGATCCATAAGCTGCGAAGATATATATTTCATTGGCCAGGAACCCGTGGAGGCCACACAACGTAACACTCGGTAAACCAATTAAATTCATTTGTTGCCAACAGATTCTGTTTCAGCAGTTTATCTTTATCTTTTCTTAAATGCACATGCCTAGAGTCTTTGTTTTAAGATTTCATTGGATGATCCTTTTTAAAATAGTAATTAAATTGACCCAAATTTCAGTATTAATGAAAATGATTTCAGTATTAAGTTAGAATTATAAGAAAATTAATTGTTTTAAAACTACCTCTGATGTGAAATGCCTCGTTAGATCCTAATCAATCATTACAGTAAAGATGCAAATGAGACAAAAATGACAACTGGAGTCAAGCTTTATTCAAAATCTGACTCGCTGCAGTCAAGGAGAGATACAAATCATATTTACATTACTGCATTCATACTTCCTTCCCTGAAACAGGGCTGACCATGTGAACATGAGGGAAAATATCAGTTCCTTTAGTAAAGGCTTTTATTTTTATTAACTTTTGGGATGTCAGCATCATTATCTGGCCAGTATTTTTTGCACCCACCTCATTGTCCTTGAGAAGGTGGTAATATGCTGCCTTCTTGAAATGCTGCAGTCCATGCGCTGTAGATAGATCCATATGAACATCATTGGTAATCCAGGGCATTTCCCAGTAACACTGAAGGAACAGTGATCTACTTCCAGATCAAGATGATAAGTGGCTTGGAGAGGAATTTGCAGATGGTGATGTTCCTATGTATCTGCTACCCCAGCCATTTCAGATGGATGAAGTAATGGGTTTGGAAGGTGTGGTCAAAGGAGCTGTCAAAGATGAATTTCTGTAGTGCCCCTTGTAAATGATAAACATATTGCTCCTGAGCATTGGTAGTCGAGGGAGTGGGTGCTTGTGGATAAGGTGTCAATCAAGTGGGCTGCCTTTTCCTGGATGGCATCATACTTCTGGAGTGTTGTTGGAGCTGCACTAACTCAGGCAAGTGGTGGGGGGGTGTTCCATCATACTCCTGACTTGCGCATTGTAGATGGGGGACAGGCTTTGGGGAGTCAGGAGGTGAGTTACTCACTGCAGGATTCCTAGCCTCTGACTTGGTCTCATGCAATCATAGAATCCCTAATGTGTGGAAGCAGGCCATTTGGCCCACTGAGTCTTACAGCCACTGTGTTGATATGACAAGTCCAGGTCAGTTTATGGCCATCAGCAACTCCCAGGATGTTGATAGTGGAGTTGTTGACAGTGACAGTACTGCCATTGAATGTTAAGGGCATCCTACCATGGGAAGAATCACTGTTTCCCAGCCCAAGCAAATCTTGAGAGCATCCTAAAATCTGCCAAAATCAACAGAGTTGTGCATTACACCACTTACGATGTTCAAAAAGTGTCTGAGTAAAATTATCTGACAAGTTCATAGAATGTGGACGCCATGATATTCTGGTCTCTGGACAGTTCGAGGCTGGATGAACCCTGAAAGATTGGTATTGAGATCATGTGAACTTCTTGGGAATTGTCTAGATATTTGAAAATTCAAATCACAATTCTCCAGCATTTGGAACACCTTGATATAGTACCCAGATTTGAGGTGATCATTCTATTTGGAACGATTGAGTAGAGTGGGTGTCTATATTTTCTGGAGTTTTGAAGAACCTCATTAAAATGTTATAATTGCTTTGAAGGTTTAACAGAGTTGATGCTGAAAGGCTGTTTCACCAGGGTGGTGAGTCTCAACTGAAGACTATTGCCTTTAGTAATAATGAGAATGCAAATGTTAATGAGCTGATGTACTTGATGATGTAAGTCTGAAATCAGCACTAAGATGAGGAGAAGCATCTCCATTTCTGGTATTCTTTACCCGAAAGAACTATGGGCACTCAACTGGTGAGTAGATTCAAGACTAATATTGATCAATATTAGGCTCTAAAGAAATCAACATATCTGGAGATAGGGCAAGAAAATTGAGCTGAGCTAGAATATTTGTCATTTTTTAATTGAATGCTGAGCAGTTTGAGGAGCTTTGTCACCTACATCAGATCCTGTTCCATCTGCTTTTATATTTTCTGAACAGTTTTTATACAAAATCTTAACTCCTTCCTTAGAATGAGCGTGAAGATGCTGGAGAAAGTGACAGAAATCATCACCTTTGTCATGAAACTGGTTTTGTGGAAGGTTTCAGTTCACTGAAACTCCCTTCGAACAACTGCAAAAGACTACATTACATGCTCAATACAGCACTTATAGGAGGGATGTTATATTGTTCTGCAGTGCTGATCATTCTAAGCAAATATAAAAGAAAGAACAAATATTCTTTTCCCTGCCACCTGGTTAACATTCTTGAGAATTTTAACTCAATGTTTTGGTTTCAACTGCTTTCTGTGATAGAGAAATCCAGAAGCTCACCACTCTGGTAAAACATTTTCTCATCTAAGTCCTGAGTAGTCTATCCCATTTCCTTAGACTGTGGCTCCTTAGTTCTGCACTCCCTGGTCACTGAGAACATCATTGTTTTCAACCTGTCTAGTCATGTGACAATTTTATTTCTATGAGATGCCCCATCATTTTACAAAACTCCAGTGAATATAGTTCAAACTGAGTCAGTCTCTCTCCACACATTTGTCCTGCTATCCTGGGAATTAGTCTGGTAAATCTTTGTTGCATTCCCTCTATAGCCAGAACATCCTTCGTAAGATGGGGAGGCCAAAACTGCACACAATACTCCAGGTGTAGTATCATTAATGCCATGTATAATTGTAACAAGACAGCCTTGCTCCTATACTTGACACTTCTGTCTCTGAAGTCAACATATCTTTTGCCTTCCTCACTGCCTGCTGCACCTGCATGTTTATTTGCAGTGACTGGTGGACAAGGACACCCAGATCATGTTGCACATTCCTCTTTACATCTATCACCGTTCAAATAATAATCTGTCTTCCTGTTTTGCTACCAAAGTGCTACCTCACATTTATCTACGTTATACTTCTGGTGCCATCACCTTGAAATGTTAATCTCATTTTTCACTCCATGCATACTTCCAGACATACTGAGAATTTCCAAATTGTCTTTTCTTCCCAAGATTTCCAATATCTGAATTACCTAATTTTGAAATTCGGCAGTTTTCCCATTTGTAGTAGCCATGACTTCAGCACGTTTGGAACTTCTGCAGCTTCTTCACACATTAACCAGATTAGTAGGAGTGTCACTACTGCAATTCCCTCATGTTTTTAAATCAGTGCAGCTTCTCAATCTAACCTGGACAGTACTTCACCATCAGCGATAAAGTAGAGGAGGTTCATGCATTTCTGAGCCATTTCATTTGATATTTTAAGATTTCTTGTCACACACTAGTGGGTGGTCATGAGTCATTAAAGTCCTATTTCCACCACCTTTTACAGACAAGAGTCCTTGAGTCTTTTTTATACAGTGGCAGATAGACTCTTTTTAAATAAGGAGATGAAAGGTTATCAGGGGAGGTGGGAAAGTGGACTGAGGTTACAATCAGTTCAGCCAGGATCTTTGTGAATTGTGGAACTGGCTCGAGGGTCAGGAAAATTGATGCTTCTGGCCGGGGCCCGAAAGGACTCTGGCCTGAAACGTCGATTTTCCTGTTCCTTAGATGCTGCCTGACCTGCTGTCCTTTTCCAGCAACACACTCTCAACTCTGATCTCCACCATCTGCAGACCTTCCTGTCTATTAGCTCAAGGGGCTAATGCTATTCTTGCTCCTAATTTGTATGTATTTATGCATGCTCATATGCAAGCAATGCAGAGTTAGGCAGGTAACATTAACAAATAAATCATCTGAAAGCTTCCCCCGGCCACATCGGGTTAGATAATTTTTAGATGTAATGTTAAACTGAGACTGTCTGCCTGTTCTGGTGATTTGGGTTAACTTTGAAGATATCCCTTTTCAAAAAAGAGCATAGAATACTGTTATTGAGCTGGGTAACATTTCTCTTTCGACCAACACAAGAAATAAATTGTACCACCATTATTCCGATTGGTGCTCACGAGCACTTGCTGTTTTTAAAATTGCTACTTCAGCCACCTGCGCAACAACAGGGGCTACAGTTCAAAAGTAATTTCTTATATTCTGAAATGTTTCTGTTAGATGTGACAAAGAGTTATGTAACTTCAAGCAATTTCTCCTTTCCTCACTCACTTTTCCAAAATACATTTGGCCACATGAAGGCACAGTGAAGTACTGTACCCAGTCCTGCTGAAAATCCCCTTTCAGCTAATGAAGGAAAAATGCTCATGCATTTATATCACATAATTTGGAGATGCTGGTGTTGAACTGGGGTGTACAAAGTTAAAAATCACACAACACCAGGTTATAGTCCAACAGGTTTAATTGGAAGCACACTAGCTTTCGGAGCGACGCTTTCGGAGGACTATAACCTGATGAAGGAGCGTTGCTCCAAAAGCTAGTGTGCTTCCAATTAAACTTATTTCACATAGACTAACACAGCCACTAAGACTGCAGACAGTAGCATGTCAAGTGATTATCAGTTCAGACCTCATGATGCATTTTTTAAGGAATTGTTTTCCCCACTCTCCAAAAAGAAGTATTTCATGCTGCAATAGACCAGCAGTCAGCAGCACCCATGTTACTGACCTTCTCACTTAAGTGTGCATTCCACTGGGCAGTACACTATGTGCAGCTACTGAGTCACTTCAGGAGCTGTCAACTTGCTTTTAAAAGCATAAGGACTTACAGAAAACTTCCATGGGTCTCTCCAATTCTTTTAGTATCGCCCTGCAGCAGATGGATGGGAACTCATTTGCATGATAAAATACCATCAATCGTAATATGTTTTCCATATGCTGATCTACCAGGCAGCAGGCAAAGAGCTTTATTGGACCAAGGCAACCTCTTCCAGTCTTGTTCCCACAAAATATTGCATCCAGGGACAAAGGCACAGAATGTTGAATCCATTAACCGAGGCACAGACATTTCAGATTCAACTGGAATAACAAGATGTTTCTACTTAACCCCGAGATAAAATTAACAATCACAAATATCACAAGCAACTCATTCAAAGCCAAACACTGTAGCAAGATGATAAACAACATGTTATGAAATTGAAACATGGTTAGAGTTGTAAAAAGATGTTAAACCAGAAGAAGATAATCTATAATTACTTCTGGCCATGCCACAGGATGGCTAACCAAGGATATTCTAATTGAAACTGCTTGTAGTTTAAACCAAGAGGAAAATTCCATCCTTCGTTCAGATTTGCTTAGTTTGGTAGTTTAGCCGCTCATGTCAGCAATGAAATCAAATAACATACTTACCAAGCTAAACATTTTTCAGATTTGTTCTTTTTCTTTCTGACTGTGGACATTCAAAATTACTTTTCACACGCTAGTACATTATTAACTGAATCAATCAATTTGATTTTGAATGATATCGAGCTATGTTTTGGGATGTGAACATGTTGGAGTATCAGGAGGAAGTAAAGAAAAGCACTGGAAGATCAGGGCATTCAGATCAGGGAAGGAAAGCCCCACCTTACCTTGTCAATTTGAATGGAGAGAACAGCATTACAGTGAAAATGTAAAGATTCTGGGTGAAAATTTGGAGAAAGTGAATCATTTTAATTACCTGGTGTCATCAGTGGAGAAGATGAGAGTATGGAAATAGATATTAAGCAATATTGCAGTAACGGGAAAAAGTGCAGTTAAGGATTGCATAACACAGAAACATCACTGGAGGTGAACGAATTAATGCATCAGGCAGTTGAACCAGTGGACTGATTAAAATGTTAAGTATTGGGCAGTGTCAGCAGAGAAGCATGACCTGGATACTGATGTGCTTTTGGACTGAGTGTACCTAAAATGGTAGCTAAATATACCACAAAGACTGGGTGTGGTCATGCTAAGACAGATATTCTGAGGGTTATTAGCAACACTAACACTGCTATATGCATGGTCTGTGCTATTTACTTGCTGACTACATAGACCAAAGCAAGGTACTACAATTACTACTGCCACTGTTACAAGGTGAGGTGGTACCTTTACACTGCAATGATGCCACCTAACTGTCGTAAAGGTGCACTACCTGTCTGGTCGGGGAACTATGCAATGATACAATAGATACTAATGAGAGGTAGAATGTATTGTGGGATAAAGAGAAGGTCAAAATCAAGAATGAGCATATTGGGGATCAGTGACAGTTGTGGAAGCATTGAAGAAAGAAACTTAGAAAAGACTGAAATGAAATAGTCATCTGTTGAGTAGAGAAAGGAAATGTAGTGAGGTAAATAATGGAGGTGGGACTGCTGGGGAAGAAGAACAAGGTCTAAAAGCAAATGGAGAGATGGCAACAGACTTAATGAAGATCTCAGAGGCTGGAAGAGGAATGGGTGGCTGAAAGGAGGAGATTGAGACCAGTGATCAATCAGCATTGCAACAAGCCTAAGTACTTTAGGGAGAAGCCTGATGAAGCAAGTAATCATAGAATCCTTACAGTTTGGAAACAGGCAATTTGGCCCATCAAATCTACACTGGCCATCCAAAGAGCATCCCAGCCATACCCAACCCCCAACCCTATCCCTGCAGCTTAGCATTACCTATTGCTAATCCACCTAGCCTGCACATTCCTAGATACCATGGGCAATTTATCATGGCCATCCACCTAACCCACATGTCTTTGGATTATGGGAGGAAACTGGAGCACCTGGAAGAAAGCCACGCAGGCACTGGTGGAATGTCCAAACTCCACACAGTCACCCAAGAATGAAATTAAACCCAGGTCCTGGCGCTATAAGGTAGCAGTGCCACCCTTTATACATAAAGTATGTTACCAACTGTCTCGTCTTTTTGGTGAGTATAAAAGTTTCATTATTCTCCTTGAAAGTATACACATATTTAAAATTTTAAAATTTTAAGTTTTAACTCATAGTAATATTGAAAGCTGATTGAAACAGAATGAATCAGTCACTTTAAATAATACATTTTGGGTTCATTGAAGAGTAATTTATAACAAATGCAATTCTCAGCCCCATGCATCACCTTCTCCCCCATCACCCCTCTTTGACCATTCAATTTTAAAACCAATTATAGTAACCATGAATGTAGCCAGCTTACATAATATTCAGATGGGATTGTCAGTCAAAGGGCTTAGTCACCAGATCAATGTGTTTTATTTCAGGCAAAGTTCTGAAACAGGCAGCATTAACTCAAATCAAAGACACCACACTAACTGCAATATTATTACATTGTAATTCATTTTGTTGAAAGATAAGGAGCCACTTATAAAACCAAAACAATTTCTGGGGGTAGAGGTGACTTATGGCCTTCCAGTTGAATTATATCACCAATTACATTGACACATATACTTATGGTCTCAATGTTTGTTGTGATGTTCAACCAGGAGATAATGTCCTGGTAAGATGAATGGGCTCTAACATTTGAACAGATTTATCATCAGCTTCAGAAAAACTGAGAATGATGCTGTTTTAATATACGTTCAAGTAATTTCCACATTCATAAATTCTTGGGCCATAGGAGAAAATATTTCTTATTAAAAAATGGCAAGAAAGTAATTGAAGAGAATTTGAAGTGATTAAAATGAGCATTACCTTTCATCGCATTTTTACTCACCTGTAGGCTTTCTATGGATTTTGCATTGAAACTACTATAATTAGGCAGCAATTTCATTTCACTGCACGCTATTGGGGATCACTGGGCCTGTGAAGAGAGAACAATTAACTAACAATTGAAATTAACACTGGATAGGGGTAGATAGATGGGCTAACCCCACTCCAGTGGTCAATGGGACTAGTCAGATCTTCTGTTTATCTGGCCAATGTGAGCGCAGCCATTCATTTTAAGTTTGCCCTGGAGCAGATTGTTTAATCTCCTTTAGAATCAATAAACAACAATCTTATCATTACTGAACATGCGCAATTCACATAACTTCACCTCATCCATATGTTTCAATTCTTAGTTATTCTGCATGATGACCAAAATTGTGCACTGTGTTGCAAGTGCAGATCCACAAACGATTTTTAAAATGTCAAGATTACTTCATGATGTTGACCTTTATATATGTGCCAGCACCTGATCAAACATTAAAGCTGTAGGATAAATATTAATGAACTTTTTCTCTTTAATACACAATAAGTAGTTGGAAAGTACTTAATCTTTAAGGGGGATTGCCTGCTCGATTTATATATTACTGAAAATAGATACTTTTACACTCTTTCTTTTAGCTTTGTTTTTCTTATCACATTTTGATCTTGCTTTATTTAGCTCAGCACTATTTCTCACTTCTGATCATGGATTACAACTCTAATGGATTATCACTAATGGATAGAGGAATATTTAATTACACCATGTGCTTTTTAAAAATAGGATATGCAGCTAAAAAATTATTGAGAATGTGAAAATTGAGCAAATGATTCAGTGACTGCTTGAAATTCTAAAATTTGAAATTTTAAAAATATTTATACTGACAAGGACAATAACCCCAGACTTGAGAGAGACCCTGGATAGATGTGAAGGAAGCTTCGAGCAGGACTTCAAAAGGAAAAATGCAAGGCAAACTGAACTGCAATCTCTCTCGGACTGTGAACATGATGCAGAAAAGAATAGTCAGGACAAGACTTGTTTTGTGTCTTCCCCTCTCAAGAATAAACCAGCCTCTGTGAGCTGGTGGGTAAAGTTACATGCTGAGGGAGTCACTACTGAGAAAGCCCTTGGTCATCCCTGCACTGTGGGTAAAAAGAAAGTCTCTCTGCTAGAAACAGGACAAAGGCCTTTCAGCTGACCAACAAAGCCAAGTATCTTGAAATCAACTGTTCATCTCCCAAAGTCAATGCTATCAATGACACCTAATGTCCTATTATCTACTCTTCAGAAACTCTGAAAATAACCTGTATGACTGTTGTAACTTTTACCTTTTGTTTTGGATTTACCTCTCATTTGTAATCTGTCTGTGTGTATGCTGCTTTATTAGGCTTTATTGTGTTTAGTAACAAATAAACTCACTATTTTAATCATTAAGTAAAAATGCTTCTTTTTAAAAATATCTAACTTGAGCTGGTATGAAAGATATGCAAACAACAAGGAGGAATACTTACCAAATTAATCTTACTGCTAAACAACTTGGGATGGAAAGGTGGGATGGGGAGCTGGGGTGGAGGTGTAATGAATAAAAAGAGAGTTTGTTTGACCCTCCTCACCCAACAGCTTGATCATTTGGGGTATCCTGGTCTAAAATCGTAATAAATTGGGAACTTTGCACAGGGATTAGACATCACACCAGCTTTGTGTTATCTGCAAACGTACGAGTGTGGTGCACAGCTTATTATGGTAGAGAATATAGTAAGTATCACCTCATCAGGTATAAACTGCTGAAAGTAAACATCAGTCACTTTGTTGACAGCAGGCCATAAGGACAGATTTAAGAATAACAAAAAGATGGGGTACTGGGCTAATGGTCGGATACTTGGTAGTGTGAATGAGCAGAGGGATCTTGGTGTCCATGTACACAGATCTCTGAAAGTTGCCACCCAGGTAAATAGTGCGGTGAGGAAGGCATATGGCATACTGGCTTTTATTGGTAGAGGAATTGAGTTCCGGAGTCCTGAGGTCATGATGCAGTTGTATAAGACTCTGGTACGGCCGCATCTGGAATATTGTGTGCAGTTTTGGTCGCCATACTATAGGAAGGATGTGGAGGCATTGGAACGGGTGCAGAGGAGGTTTACCAGGATGTTGCCTGGTATGGAAGGAAAATCGTATGAGGAAAGACTGAGGCACTTGGGGCTGTTTTCACTAGAGAAAAGAAGGTTTAGGGGTGACTTGATTGAGGTGTACAAGATGATTAGGGGGTTAGATAGGGTCGACAGTATGAACCTTTTCCCGCGTATTGAGTCGGGTATTACAAGGGGGCATAGCTTTAAATTAAGGGGGGGTAGATATAGGACTGATGTTAGGGGTAGGTTCTTCACTCAGCGAGTCGTTAGTTCATGGAATGCCCTGCCAGTAACAGTGGTGGACTCTCCCTCTTTATGGGCATTTAAGAGGGCATTGGATAGGTATATGGAGGATAGTGGGTTAGTGTAGTTTAGGTGGGCTTGGATCGGCGCAACATCGAGGGCCCAAGGGCCTGTACTGCGCTGTATTCTTCTATGTTCTATGTTCTATGTTCTATTAGATAAGGATTCTAATAAAGGGTCACTGGATTTAAAACATGAACTCTATTTTTTTCTACATGGATGCTGCCACACCAACTGTTTCTGTTTTTGTTTCAGATCTCCACCAGCCTGGGTTCTTCGTTTTATTTTGAAGTAAATGGTGATGACCATTTATAAAGAGAGATTTCTGGATTCCAGGCATTGGAGCAAGAGTAGGCCACGGAGCCGCTTAAGACTTTAGCAAGATATTTCTAACCAATGAGGTGATACTTCTGTATAACAAGATGTACATACTATAGATTCACTTGTTCTTTTTTATAAATAGCTTTTGATGTCTACATGGATTACAATCCCAGATATTGTCATTGAGCAATTTGGATGTAAACTATAACATGCATCCCTCAATATGTTTAGATTAGATTACTTACAGTGTGATAACAGGCCCTTCGGCTCAACAAGTCCACACTGACCCTCCGAAGAGCAAACCACCCAGATCCATTCCCCTACATTTACCCCTTCACCAAACACTATGGGCAATTTAGCATGGCCAATTCACCTAACCTGCACATTTTTGGACTGTGGGAGGAAATCGGAGCACCCGGAGGAAACCCAGGCCGACACGGGGAGAATGTGCAAACTCCACACAGACAATTGCCCAAGGCTGGAATTGAACCCGGGTCCCTGGCGCTGTGAGGCAGCAGTGCTAATCACTGTGCCACAATACCGCCCGTTTGTTGTCATTTAGGTGGAACTGAGAAATAAGAAAGGGGTAATCACCTTATTGAGATTGTATTATAGACACCCCCCCCCAACAACCCCCCAAACCCCCCCCTCCCCCCCCCAACCCCACACACACACACAATAGTCAGCAGGAAATTGAGAAACAAATTTGTAAGGAGATTTCAGTTATCTAAGAAATAAGGTAGGGCAAGTGACTGAGATGTCAATGGGGGAGCACTTTGAGGCCAGCAGCCATAACTCTATAGCAATGGAAAAGATCTGAAAGTTAAAGTTCTAAATTGGAGGAAGGCTAATTTTAATGGCATTAGATAAAGATTTCAAAACCTGATTGGGGGCAGATGTTCGCAGGTAAAGGGACAGTTGGAAAATAGGAAGCCTTCAAAAATGAGATAACGAGAGCCGGGAGACAGTATGTTCCTGATAGGATGAAAAGCAAGGTTGGTAGGTGTAGGGAATGCTGGATGACTAGAGAAGATGGTCAAGAAAAATCGAAAGAAGGAAGGGCACGGTGGCTCAGTGGTTAGCACTACTGCCTCACAGCGCCAGGGACCCGGGTTCAACTCCAGGGTCAGGTGACTGTGTGTGGAGTTAGCACATTCTCTCTGTATCTGCGTGGGTTTCCTCTGGGTGCTCTGGTTTCCTCCCACAATCCAAACATGTGCAGGTCAGGTGAATTAGTCATGCTAAATTGCTCATGGTGTTAAGGGATGTGAAGGTTAGGTGTATTAGCCAGGGATAAATGTAGAGTAAAGGAGTGAGGAATGGGTATGGGTGGGTTCAGTGTGGAATTAGTGGGCCTAATACCCTATTTGCACACTGTAGGGATTCTGTAATTCATATGTAAGGTATAGACAGCAGAGATCGAGTGAATCCTTAAAAGAGTTATACTTAACTCTTGGCAGTAGAAGTATACTTAAGAGGAAAATCAGGAGGGCAAAAGGGGACATGAGATAGCTTTGGCAAATAGGGTTGAGGAGAATCCAAAGGGATTTTATAAATATATTAAGGACAAAAGGGTAACTAGGAACAGAATTGGGGCTCTCAAAGATCATCGAGGAGAAAGTGAGGACTGCAGATGCTGAAGATCGGAGCTGAAAATGTGTTGCTGGAAAAGCGCAGCAGGTCAGGCAGCATCGAAGGAACAGGAGAATCGACGTTTCAGGCATAAGCCCTTCTTCAGGAGGGCTTTCCTGAAGAAGGGCTTATGCCCGAAACATCAATTCTCCTGTTCCTTGGATGCTGCCTGACCTGCTGCGCTTTTCCAGCAACACATTTTCAGCTCTCAAAGATCAGCAAGGCAGCCTGTATGTAGATCGACAGGAGATAAGGGAGATACTAAATGAGTATTTTGCATCAGTGTTTACTGTGGAAAGATAGATGAAAAATGTCCATAATACAGAGGAGGAGGTGCTGGATGTCTTACAATGCATAGAGTTAGAAAATCCCCAGGACCTGATCAAGTGTACTCTAGAGCCATGTGGAAAGCTAGGATTTGGAAAAACAAGGACTTATTAGAGATAGTAAACATGGCTTTGTGTGTGGAAAATCACATCTCACTAACTTGATTGAGTTTTTTGAAAAAGTAACAAAGAGGATTGATGAGGGCAGAGCAGAGGACGAGATCTATATGGACCTCAGTAAGGCTTTTGGCAAGGTTCCTGGTGGTAGTCTGGTTAGCAAGGTTGGATTACATGGAAAACAGGGAGAACTAGCCATTTGGATACAGAACTGGCTCGAAGGCAGAAGACAGGGTGGTAGTGAAGCGTTGCTTTGCACGCTGGAGGCCTGTGACCAGTGGTGTGCCACAAGGATTGGTGCTGCGTCCACTGTTTTTTGTCATTTATATAAATGATTTGGATGTGAACATAGCCGGTATAGTTAGCAAGTTTGCAGATGACACCAAGATTGGAGGTGTACTGGACAGCAAAGACAGTACAACAGAATCTTGACCAGATGGGCCAATGGGCTAAGGAGTGCCAGATGAAGTTTAATTTAGATAAATGTGAGGTGCTGCATTTTGGAAAGGCAAATCAGGGCATGACCTATACACTTAATGGTAAGGTCCTGAGGAGTGTTGCTGACCAAAGAGAACTTAGAGTGCAGGTTCAGAGTTTCTTGAAAGTGGAGTTGCATGTAGATAAGATAGTGAAGAAGCTGTTTGGTATGCTTTCTTTTATTGGTCAAAGCATTGAGTAGAGGTATTGGGAGGTCATGTTGAGGCTGTACATGACATTGGTTCGACCACTTTTGGAATACTGTGTGCAATTCTTATCTCCCTGCTTTTGGAAGGATGTTGCGAAACCTATAGAGTCATACAGATGTACAGCATGGAAATAGACCCTTCAGTCCAACTCGTCCATGCCGACCAGATATCCCAACCTAACCTAGTCCCAACTGCCAGCACCTGGTCCATATCCCGCAAAACCCTTCCTTTTAAATGTTGCAATTGTACAGCCTCCACCACTTCCTCTGGCAGCTCATTCCATACATGTGCCACCCTCTGAGTGAAAATGTTGCCCCTCTAGGTCTCTTTTATATCTTTCCCCTCTCACCCTAAACCTATGTCCTCTAGTTCTGGACTCATCCACTCCAGGGAAAAGACTTTGTCTATTTATGCTATCCATGCCCTTTATGATTTTATAAACCTCTATAAGGTCAGCTCCTAGCCTCCAATGCTCCAGGGAAAACAGCCCCAGCCTCTTCAGCCTCTCCCTATAGCACAAATCCTCCAACTCTGGCAACATCCGTGTAAATTTTTTCTGAACCCTTTCAAGTTTCACAACATCTTTCCGATAGGACGGAGACCAAAATTGCACGCAATATTCCAACAGTGGCCTAATCAATGTCCTGTACAGCAGCAACATGACATCCCAACTCCTGTACTCAATACTCTGACCAATAAAGGAAAGCATATCAAATGCCTTCTTCACTATCCTATCTAACTGTGACTCCACTTTCAAGGAGCTATGAACCTGCACTCCAAGGTCTCTTTGTTCAGCAACACTCCCTAGGACCTTACCAATAAGTCCTGCTAAGATTTGCTTTCCCAAAATGCACCACTTCACATTTATCTAAATTAAACTCCATCTGTTAGTTCTCAGCCCATTGGCCCATTTGATCAAGATCCTGTTGAAATCTGAGGTAACCTTCTTCGCTGTTCACTACACCTCCAATTTTGGTGTCATCTGCAAACTTACTAACTATACCTCTTATGCTCACAACCAAATCATTTATATAAATGATGAAAGGTAGTGGACCCAGCACTGATCCTTGTGGCACTGGTCACAGCCTCCAGTCTGAAAAACAACCCTCCACTACCACCCTCTGTCTTCTACCTTTGAACCAGTTCTGTATCCAAATGGCGAGTTCTCCCTGTATTCCATGAGATCTAACCTTGTTTACCAGTCTCCCACGGAGAACCTTGTCGAACTTGCAAGCCTTCAGAAAAGATTTACAAGGATGTTGCCAGGGTTGGAGGTTTTGAGCTTTAGGGAGAGGCTGAAGTGGCTGGGGCTGTTTTCCCTGGAGCATCAAAGGCTGAGGGGGTGACCATTATAAAATCATGAGGGGCATAGGTAGGTAAATAGACAAGGTATTTTCCCTGGGGTGGGGGAATCAGAACTAGAATGCATAGGTTTTGGGTGAGAGAGGAAAAATTTAAAAGGGACCTAAGGGTCAACTTTTCCATGCTGAGAGTGGTACATGTATCAAATGAGCTGCCAGTGGAAGTGGTAGAGGCTGATACATTTACAGTATTTAAAAGGCATCTGGATGGGTATATGAATAGGAAGGATTTAGACATTTATGGGCCAAAGTGCTGGCAAATGGGACTTGTTTAGTTTAGGATATCTGGTCAGCATGGACATGTTGGACCAAATGGTCAGTTTCCATACTGAACACCTCTATGACTCTATGACTCCATTCTTAACTCAGCAGTGTAGAAACTACTCAAGGCTGACGTTAAAGTGTTCAGATCTCCACTATCTGCAATTCTTTGTTTTATTTTAAAGTTATCGGTGGTGTAATTTACAAAGAAATTACTTCCAGATGCCAGGCACAGGATATGAAGACGTGGGTGTACTGTATCTTAAGAGAGTTAGAAGCTAGCAGAACTACGTGACAGCACCAGATGTTCTCAATAAAGTAACAATGTAACACTTGGTCAAAAGCTGGATTAGCTGGGTTACCTGGAAACAACAAAACAGATTCGAATTATGCCAATCAGTTTAAATTATACCCCAAAAAATACCAAATTCCAATCAAGTTTGAATTTAGTATATTGACAATCTTAAAAGCCAATGACACAATCCAATGCTCTGGGGCAAAATGAACAGTTAAGAGGAGAACTGCCAAACCACCAGCATGTAAACATACTGTTTGAAAAATAGCTCTCTTAAAGGTACAACACCTAAAAAAATTCAAAATAATGCTTTTTTAAAGTGAATACTCCTCTCTGTCCCCTGATGCTGACGTTCTTCTAAGGGGCACACAATGGCTCACAGGTGAGTGACTTGAAAGTAAGATACAATGTATTCGATTTCAATCCCTGTCGCTTTTCACTTCCTAGGTTAGAATGTCACTCCTATGCTGTGCATTGCACCACTGATCGAAGCAAGCACAATATATATTACATTAGATTGAGGTTTCCAGCTGAATGTCATCGTGGGAAAAATCATTCCAGTAGCTACGCTAGAGCATCACTATAACTTTTCAGGATTCTTGCACCATTTTTCCTCTGAAACCTCATCCCTTGGGATGAACAGCTCTTCTTTAAAAGAAGGTGGAACAGGTTTAGCCCATACTCAGTGATGCTTTGAAGAATGAGAGCTGATCTTATTAAAACATATAGGATCCTGTGGGAACTGAAGAGGGTGATACTGGCGGGGGGTGGGGGGGGGGGGGGGGGGGTTGTTGTGGGATGGAGTTCTCTCTTGGGGAGAGACTAGAACTAGGGGAAATAGAAGGGATGGAGATGAGGAGGGTTTGTTATTCTCCTGGTGGGCTGTTGTTTGGAAGGATTCTTGTCCTCATAAGGCACTGGAGCCAGTGCCAGCGAATGCATTCGCAGTTGAAACAGAAGCATAAAGTCTGGAAAATCTCAGTTGGTCTGGCAGCATCTGTGGAGAGAAAGCAGTTAACATTTGAAGTCTTCTGAAGGTATTCAGACTTATTTGACTGCTGTTGTCTACTTGGTGTCGATTGATCATGAGATGTTAGTGAGGGTGTGTCTCCCACTGAGGTAAATGAAGGTTAACAACTTGAACCAGCTACTTGGCAAGAAGTGGGCAATTCAGTAGAACTGCCATGGACAGCTCTGCCTAACAGCCAAGGCATATTGGCATTTCTTCCATCCCTGGCCAATTTATATGGCTGAATTGTTAATTTAAAAACCCGAAGAACCCATATTCGTTGACAATTTGTAGTGAGAAGGATGTCAAAAGCAAAAGGAGCGAGCAAACAGCAGCAAGGAGGACACTCCCCTGCAGCACTGGGCACACCAGAGGTCACAGCATTGGCCTCTCCTGAATCCCCCCCAAGGGACCTGACAGACTCACAGGAATTGGCAACAGTGATGGTGAGACTTACCGCAAAGGTTGAGGCTGCGAACGAGAAGATCCGCGCCCAGGTCCAACTGCAGAAGCATGAATGGGAGCTCCAGGGTATTGGAGAGTGGATGGAGGAGGTGGAGGGTCAAACCACAGCCTCGGAAGCAGCGATCGATGGATCCAGGTGCTGGAGCAGGAAGTGCGAGCCTTGCGAGATCAGGTCGATGACCTTGAAAATCAAGGTCAGAGGACGAATCTTCAGATTGTTGGACTCCCGCAGGGTGAAGAAGGTGGGCAGCCAGTCAGCTTCTTTAAAAACTGACTGCTGCAGTAGCTGGGCCTTCAAATTGGATGCAGGGGGCTGCACATTGAAAGGATCTATCCGGTGGCAGTGCGCAGGTCTGGGCTGGTACAGTGCCTCCACCCGGTCCTAGTGCACTTCCTCACATACAGGGACAAGCAAAGAGTGATCAAAGCCTCCTGATTCCTGGGGAAAGATCCACAGGCACTGCTGCACAAGGGGTCAAAAAACATGTTTTTCCAAGATTTCTCAGCAGCTGTAATTCGAAAAGGAAGTCCTTCGATTAAGTTAAAAAGAGGCTGAGGAATCTGGGCATCCAGTACTCCATGAGATACCCTGCAGTGTTCCATTCAGCCACGAGGATTCAGTTTATACTTTTGACTCAGCAGATAAAGCTAAAAACTTTGCAGACAGTTTAAAATAGACTAATTGGTCTGAAGAATACTGTTAATGTTTATTTTCTTTTCCTGGGTTTTCCCTTTTTCCTAGTTTTCTCTTTCCCTAATAATTAAAAAAAAACAAAAGTCTTGAACCATGTTCCTATTATATTTTTATAACTGGATTTTATTGTGGGAAATTTTGTGGGTGCCCTTTGTTGTTCTGTTTCTCTTTTAGTCACAAGTCGGGGTGACATGGAGCCGGGAATGGGCGGAGTGCTTACCCTGACTTTGTCTCCTTTTGTTGACTTACGGATCATCTCCTTGTTTATTTACTTTTTTTTTGCCTAAGGCTGGAGCACAGCCTAGGCCTGAAGGAGCCGTGCAGAAGAGGATAGGTAGGGTGAGTGCCCCCATGGGCAGGGGGGAAAGTCTCCCATTCAAGATTTTATAGTTGGTTTTCTTTGTAGTTTTTTTGATAGCAATAGTTGTTTGCAGTTATGATATAGTAGTTTTGTATGCACAATTCTGTGACTCTATGAGTCTCTATTTACTTATGCTCAGTGCATTGCAAAGTGTCTTGTTTAATGGTGCACCTGGAACATCAAGGGAATTCATTCACCTGTTAAAAGGAAAAAAAGTGCTTTCTAGCCTTAAGAGGGAAAGTGTTGATATCACCCTGTTGCAGGAAACCCATCTTGATAATGGGGAACACCTGAAGTTACAACAGGGAGGTTATGATCAGGTATTCTTTCCATCCTTTACTACTAAAAGTAAGAGAGTGGCTGTACTTATCCATAAAAATCTTCCGTTCACATTATTAGAGCAGGTGAAAGATGAGCAAGGATAGTTTGGGCAACCTAAGGCCCTGATACATGGGGAGGAATATGGCATTTTAAATGTCTACTGTTCTCCGCCACATCCCCTCAAATTTTTGATTAGTGCCTTTTCTAAGTTGAGTGCCTTTGGAATGTGGCACATTATTATAGAGGGGCATTTCAATTTCCTTTTAATCTGACAGCTGATAAGATGCCTATTGGGCCCCCAATTATCTTTTTGCAGACCAAGCAGGTGCCTGACTTATGCGAGGAGTGGGGATGGTGGACATTTGGAGATGTCTTAACCCTACCGGAAGGGACTTCATTGTTTTTTCACACCCACATAAATGTCACATGGGGATTGATTTCTTTTTGGCTCCCTCGATCCTTCTGGATTCGATTATGGATTGTAAAATCGGGAAGAAGCTATCTCTGATCACGCGACAGTATATTTGGAGGTTAAGGCCAAGAGTGAGGGGCTAGATTTGCGGCATTGGTGTCTAAATCCTTTTCTTGTTAAGGATTGCAAATTTGTGGAATACGTTTTGTGGGAGTTTCAGGAGTTTTTGACTATCAACTCAGATATGGCTAGTAGTCTGCCTATGCTATGGGAGACCACGAAGGCCTTTGCTAGGGGATTAGCTATTTCCTATTCAGCTAGCTTGTAACAACAGAAGGGGGAGCAGCAGTGTCTACTTGAGATGCGGCTGGAAGTCTCTGAGGCAGCACATTTTGCGAGGCCTTCGGTGACCAAGCTACAGCAGATCATGGGCATTTGGGCTGCCTTGAATTCAATGCTTACACAAACCACAAAAAAAGAACTTGCTTTTGCTGGATAAAGGCTATTCGAGTATGGGGATAGGCCAGGGAAGTATTTAGTTCCTGATTAGTAAAAAGCATGCTTTCTAATCCGTTTTTGCAGTTAGAGACAGTGTCGGGGTCCTTACGTAAGATGCCAAAAGGCTTAATGAAGCTTTTCGGAGTTTTTACTCTGAGTTGTATTGGTCTGAAGATTGCCAAGATAGGAGGGCCAAGATGGGAGTCTTTTTTAAGAACTGGACCACCTGGGGATAACTCTGGAACAGGCCTCTCTCCTTAATGCCCCCTTGATGGTTCAGGAAATACAGGAGGCAGCAAGGCAAATTCAGAGTGGGAAAGCGCCTGGCCCTGATGATCTCAGGTAGGTTTTACAAGGAGTTTATAGGGATTCTGTCAGGGCCAATGCTGGAAACGTACAATCACTCCTATATGCATGAATGCCTACCACCATCTTAGAGAGAAGCTAATATTTCCTTCATTCTTAAGAGGGAGTTTCCTGAGGATTGTGCCTCATACAGGCCCATCTCTCTATTAAATTCAGATTTTAAGATTCTGTCTAAGATCTTGGCATTGAGATTTGAGAAGGTGTTGCCCTATATTGTTAAAGAGGACCAGACAGGTTTTATGAGGGGCCATAAGTCTTCTTATAATATTAGAAGGTTGCTGAATATGATCCAAGCATATCAGCAATGATCGATCCAGGGGTTGGTGATTTCCTTAGATGCAGAGAAAGCATTTGACCAGGTGGAATGGCTGTACCTCTTTTATGTCTTAGAGCGGTTTGACTAGTTTGACTTTGCTAGTTGGGTGGAGGTTTTATATCGCCACTCTCTGGCTGCGGTCATCACCAACGGGGTGAAGTCTGGGAACTTTAGGTTTGGCAGGGGTAGTAGTGAAGGCTGCCCCCTCTCACCTTTGTTGTTTACGTTGGTGATAGAGCTGCTGGCAGAGGCCATTCATCAGAACATCCACATAACTGCTTCAGAAGTAGGATTGAGGGTACACAAGATTACACTGTATGCGGATGATGTCCTTTTATTTTTATAGGACCCAATGACCTCTGTACCCCATCTAATACAATGTAATAATTCATTTGGGGCTGTTTCAGGACATAAGGTCAACTTTGCAAAGTTGGAGGCTACATCTTTGGGGGACCTCAAGGAAGTGCCAGAAGTTGAAAGTGACTCTAGGTACCCCTTTAAGTGGTCACATGTGGGCTTCTGATATGGGCGGTTTCCGATACCTAGGTATCTTCAATTGCCCCATGCTTGATCATTATTTCGGACTAATTTTGCTCACCTGCTCGACAATATTAGGTGGGATCTCCAGAGATGGGAGGCTCTTCCAATTTTGTGGTTGGGCTGACTAGCCCTTATTAAAATAAATGTCCTCTCTTGTTTGCTTTATCCTATGCGTATGCTCCCTATAATGCTTCCCAGGTCAACGTTGCAGAAACCTATGGGTTGATTTAGTTCCTTCGTCTGGTGTCATGGATAGACCCTCATCAAACTTAATGGATTGCAGTTGCTTCAAGAATGGCAAAGAGTTGATTTCCCAGACATCAAGAGATATCAATTGGTTCCCTGCTGTCCTTTGTGTGCGATCGGGCAGGAAACCATCCAAGCTCAATATGGCTGGATATTGAGACCTCCTAGGCAAAGTGCCCTTTTATTAACCTGTTGGTTATGGATAAGATGAGGACATTTATGGACCACTGCCAGAACCCCGTGGTTATTAGTACGGTCAAGGCATGGAGGGTGATGCATCAGAGTGAGGGTTGCTTATCCAAGACTTCACCACTCACCCCCATAGTTGGTATGCCGGGGATCCGACCAGGGCTGATGGACTCAGGGTTCAAACTTCCGGCAGCAAGAGGAGTTTCTAGTTTGGGAGACTTGTTTGAGAGTGAGGTTATTTTGTCTTTTGAGCAACTGAGCTGCAAATATGGGATGCCCAGCAGAGATTTTTTCCAGGTTAGGGATTTCATCCAGAAGAAGACTACCCTTCTCACTAAGCCCTATAAGCCGGATACAGAGAGGTTTTGCTACGTGCCACACGCACCCTCTCTGTTAGTGCCCTCTATCTCCTGCTGGGTGGTAGGGCCTGGCAGGATATTAACTGGTTATGTAAGGTTTGAGAGCAAAAGCTAGGAGTGGAGATCTCTTCTGAAATGTGGGAAGATATATGGCAGAATGTGCGAAAAATTGCAATTTGTAATAGGACATGTGCAATGCAGTTAAAAGTTCTGCACAGGGTTCATTTGGTACCAGACTGTCTGGTGTAGTTTAATAAAAGAAGCATCACCAATGTGCCCCAAATGTAAAATAAGTGTAGGTACTCTTACCCATTACTTCTGGACATGCCACAGGCTCCATGTTTATTGGAGCGCTGTGATGAGAGAGATAGGGAGAGTATTGAGAACTAAAGTTAAAGTAGACCCGATATCTCTCCTCCTAGGTCTACCAAATTTATCATCTTTAAACAGGCATGGGAAGAAGCTATTTAATATTCTTAAATACTGTGCACGGAAGAACATTCTGTTGAATTGCGTGTTTGAGAACCCTTGTTGGGATGGTTGGGATTAATTGTGGAGCACATTCCCTTGGATGTTTTCACAAGTATCGTGCACCACACAACAGACCTTTTTTATAAGACATGGCAGCCCTTTTTGAGTTATTTGGTCACAGATCTGTCTGGATAAGATGAGGACATTTATGGACCACTGCCAGAACCCCGTGGTTATTAGTACGGTCAAGGCATGGAGGGTGATGCATCAGAGTGAGGGTTGCTTATCCAAGACTTCACCACTCACCCCCATAGTTGGTATGCTGGGGATCCGACCAGGGCTGATGGACTCAGGGTTCAAACTTCCGGCAGCAAGAGGAGTTTCTAGTTTGGGAGACTTGTTTGAGAGTGAGGTTATTTTGTCTTTTGAGCAACTGAGCTGCAAATATGGGATGCCCAGCAGAGATTTTTTCCAGGTTAGGGATGTTCGTTTAACCAAGATGGTTAGGGTTGCTGAGCCCTGGGCTCTGGAGGAGGTCTCCTGAATTAATACAGGTAAATATACAACACTCCTGTTTTTTGCTTGGGAGCTTTGCGCCGGGCATTGTTATTTTGTGTTCTTTTTTGTTGTTTTATGAATCACTTACTTATTTATTGGTGTTGTTTTGCAGTGTTTGTTTGTTTTGTATTATAGGTTAGCTTAGTAGTTAGCAGACAGCAGTTGTATTGTAATTTGTGTTTTTTTAAATTATTCTGGTATTTGTTATATTTTCAATAACTTTATATTTTTGTAAAGTCAAAAAAGATTGTTTTGCTAACAAATATATCTACAAAAAAACACAACTTGAACCAAACCTTGCCATATCTCATGCTAACTTGTTCAACCTTCAAAAGAATAAAGAAGGGCACATGCAAAGGTACACAGTTTAAAAACAGGAGCCTGCAGTGATGTAGACAGCCTGAGTGAATGGGCAGAAATTGGACAGATGAACTATCATGTGACAAAATATGAGGTTAAGCGTTTTGGGAAGAAGAATACAGGAGCTGAATATTATTTAAATGGAGAAAATCTGCAAGAAACTGCAGAACAAAGGGACTTGGGAGTCCTTATGCATAAAGTACAAAATGCCAGCATACAAATTCAGAAGGTATGAAAGAAGGCAAATGGAATGTTGGCTTTGCTCCAAAAAGAATGAATTATAATAGTAGGGAGGCCTTGCTAGAATACTACAGGGTACTAGTCAAACTAAAGCTGAAATACTCATTATCTAAAGGGAAGATATACAAGAATTGGAGGCAGTCCAGAGAAGGTTCACCAGGTTGCTACCTGTTGTGGAGGGACAGTCTTATGATGAGAGGTTGAGTGGATTTGATTTATACTCACTGGAATTTAGTAGAATGAGAGGCTTTTTTGATACATATAAAGTTCTTAGCGGGATTTACAGGGTAGATTTGGAGAGATTGTTTCCCCTTATGGCAGAGTCTAGGACCACAGGACATGAAATATGAGAGTAAACAAACAAATAATATAAAAGGAGATTGCAAGAGTTTTTTTGAGCTATCTATAAAGTAAGAGAGAGGTAAGAATGGACATTGGACTGCTGGAAAGCAAGTCTGTGGAAGAAGAATGGGGTACAAATTTGCTCATTAGCTACACAAAAGCTTCTATTTTTGTTATGCATGACTTCCCTTGGTCGAAGCCATGCTGACTTAATTTTATCTAGTCCTGAACTAGGGCTCCCAAATTCCTTTGTGCTTCAGATTTCTGAAACCTTTCCCTGATTAGAAAACAGTCTATTACTCTACGCCTCCGACAGAAATGCATAACCTTACACCTTCCCACATCATATTCCATCTACCACTTCTTTGTCCACTCTTTTAGCCTGTCTAAATCATTCTGTAGCTTCCTCAATTCTCTCCACCTATTGTTTTGTCATCTGCAAACTGAGCAATAATGCCTTCAGTTCCGTCATCCAGTATCATGTGAATAGTTGTGGTCCCAACACAGATCCCCTGTGAAACTCCACTTGTCCTTGGCCACCAGATTGTAAAAGACCTCTTTATCCTCACTCTCCGTCTTCTGCCTATCAGCCAAACCTCTACCCACGGCAATACTTTGCCTCTAATGCTATGGGTACTAATCTTATTTTACAGCTCCTGGGTGGAACCTTGTCAAAGGCCTTCTGGAAATCCAAATCGATCATGTATACTTTATTTCCTTTTTATTCACTAGTGGAGTGTAAGCTCACTAACTGACCAGCATTTATTACCATCCCTAGTTGCCTTGGTAGCTCACTGCCTTTTTTAACCATCGCAGTCCACACACTGTAGGCTGACCCATAATGCCCTTAGAGAGGGAATTGCAAGATTTTGACCCGTGACAGTACAGCAATGCGACATATTTCCAAGTAAGGATGACGTGTGGCTCGGATGGGAACTTGCAGGTTTCATGTGGTTAGTCGTGGTGGTGGTGCTCCCATGTATCTGCTGCTCCTGACCTTCCAGATGGAAGTGGTTGTGGCTTTGGAAAGTACTGGCAAAAACTCTTTGGTGAATTTCTGCAGTGCATCTTGTAGACAGTACAGACTATTGCTCCTGAGCATCAGTGGTAAAGTGAGTGGATGTCTGCAGATGTGCTGCCAATCAACTGGGCTGCTTTGTCTTGGATGGTATCAAGCTTGTTGAGTATTAATGGAGATAGACTCAGCCAGGTAAGTGGGAAGTATTCCATCACACTCCTGACTCATGTCTTATAGATGATGGACAGACTTTTGGGTGTCAGGAGGTGTGTTACTCACAACTGCAATCCTAGCCCTTGACCTGCTCTTGCAGCCAATTTGTTTATGTGGTAAGTCCAGTTGAATTTCTGATCAAAGGTAACCCTTACTGAATAAAGATATACCACCCAGATCATCTAGCAGTGAAAGAAAGAAATTATATTTTGTTTAAAAGCCAGAATGAATATTGTGTAGGTGGTGGTCAGCCTTCTCTTCATTTATGGTAGTTTTACAATGAAACTCAGCCATACTTGGGCTTTTGACTGCCCAACTGCATCCTCTCACCCCTCAATTACTCAAAAGTAGAAAAACATCTTGTTTTGTGTCAAGAGTAACGCATCTCCAAATCAACCAGAGTCTTTGATTAACTAGTTCTGTCTATTCCAAAGACATGCTGGATAACCACAATTTCATTGTTATATAGTAACATCCCAAGTCTTGCTATTGAACAAAGAAAAGCACACCTTAACCACCACTGACAATCTTTACAGGCATGTCTGACACAGCCAAAAAAGAGTCAGGCTCAAAGTTTTTAAAATCATTTTCCACACAATTAGAGACAACTCTTGAAAAGTGATTTTTTAATAAGTCTCTTGTCTGGGATGTGAGCATCACGAGCAAGACCACATGTGATGCCCTTGAACTGAATTACTTTTTTCTACTTACTGTGTGGAAACAGGCCCTTCGGCCCAACAAGTCCACACTGACCCTCCAAAGAGCAACCCACCTAGACCCATTCCCTTACGTTTACCCCTTCACCTAACTCTACGGGCAATTTAGCATGGCCAATTCACCTAAACTGCACATTTTTGAACTGTGGGAGGAAACCGGAGCACCCAGAGGAAACCCACGCAGACACGGGGAGAATGTGCAAACTCCACACAGACAGTTGCCTGAGGTGGGAAATGAACCTGGATCTCTGGCACTGTGAGGCAGCAGTGCTAACCACTGTGCCACCGTGCCGCTAGACTATTTCATAGGGCAGTTAAGAGTCACATGTAGGCCACACCAGGTAAGGGCAGCAGATTTCCAGATTGATTTTTAATAACAATGGTTACCAATAGGCTAGCTTTTTTAGATCCAGAATTTATTAAATTCAAATTTCACTATTTGCCATAATGGGATTTGAACCCATGTTGCCAGAATGTTAAACTGAGTTAATGGTGCAGTGATGTCACTGCTCACCACGATTATGATAGCATTTAGGCAGCAAGTTAGTGACAAAGGACTCACTTATCAGTTTTGAAGAATAGAATTAGGTTGTTACTTCAATTATTGTAGCATAAATTGCATTTTACCTAACTTTCACAGGTTTCTTCAGATATGACAGCAGCTTTTAACTCTGGGCAATATTGATAAAGATTCTTCAGAGACCCTGTAAGCTATATTTACCTCCTGAATTAAATCACTGTCCTTTGCAGGTATTATTTCATTTCTAAATTTCAGGTCAGCCATCAAAGAAGCAGATTGCTGAAGTCCTTACAGATCAGGATGGCAACAACCACTCCAAGAATACAATTGCCATTACAGAGTGGGTCAGCTAAAAACCTTGCATTATACAATTAAATCTCTACATGACAGGAATCCAGGAAAAGGGATCTTGAAATTAATGGAAGCCGTTGCAGGACCAATGTCACATGCTTGTGGTTCAAATCTGTTACTCTCTCAATATTTGTTTCATATCATCTTAAATAAATTCTGAGGCCTTCCCTACTTAACTTTAATGTACATTTCTTTTCTTATCCTTTCATTGTTTCTTGCAGCAATGCCTCAAGGAGACTAACGTCTATCTGTTGGCCTTACCTTCTGGTTGCTGCTATCTCTCACAGTTGGTAATCATGTTTCAGCTGCTGACTGTGCCTTTTTACAGCAATAACAGGGCTTCAAAAATGCAGTTGCTTTGAATTTGTTTCTGTTTCTATGGATTTCTTCCCCTTGTGGTGAAGCGCAGATCCCCATTGCTGTTACCATTTGGTACTTCCCCAGATAACCACACCTGGTAACTGTGGTGTTTGTCACATCCACCAGGCTGTGGTGTTGGTAAATATTGTTGGGGTAGATTGCTATGACCAATCCTCATTTTGCCTTTGTTTTGTCTTGGGCCTGTCTAATAATTTGTGGTGGAAGATACGCTACTGTGGAGCGTCTATAGAAGATGCAGTTGGATGGCGAAAAGGTTCATGATAGCAAAAAACACAGTTACAGTTGATCAACCATAATTAATAAGGCTTTACAACCAAGTACAAGTATAACTTCCTCCTCAAAAAGCTGGAGTTGAACTCCTGTCTCCACCATCTTCAAGAAAGTCTCACATTCAGCTTTCTAAAGTGAAGGAGTACCCTTGATCACCCACGTATGTCTATGGTGATATATTCATTCTCTTAGATATGTTGAGCTATGTTGCTCCTCCCTCTATACTGGAGGTGGTTGCTGATCTTTTTGCCCCCTTGTCTTAGGTAACCTGGGCTGGCATCTTCTGATTATCAGAGGCCATGAGCAGTTGTGAGGGTCTCCTGCAGAGTTTCTCTGTCTTCATGGCTGAAGGTTGACCTCCTCTATCAGAATAGTCCTGACCAGTCTTTGACCTCACCCAGATAATATGGGCCCTCTCCCTCGATAAAGACAATGAAAGAGTGCAGAGTTTTATATTTATAGAGGCCAAGCCTTCAAGATTGTACCCACAACCACTAGTCATTCTTCCCGTGGTGGTGTTCTACCCACCATAACCTTCCTTTTTAACCTACATATTCACCTTTCTTATCCTGGGTGATTGGAAAATCGCAGAGATTATGCTGCCACAGGGCTTTACTAAACTGATGCCAGAGGTTGTGGTCTTTTCCTTGGAGTGGACTTCCAGCCAAATGCCAGATGCTGTTCTTTAGAGTCTTAGCAGTATTTGTTAGTGGTCATTTACATTCATGGCACAAACCCTCCTCTGTAAAATGGCCCATCTTCAGACACTAATTCTGTCAGATTCCTAGTGGTCATCTTCTCTTTGGCTGGACTGTCCTACTCATCAGTTGCTAGTCGACCAACCAGTGCCTAACTGCAGAGGGAATATGAGGATGGACAAGAGTGGCTGTGTTGCTCATTTCTGCTTCTCTTGACATGAGTCTGCCACAATCCACAAAATCATGCTGAAGTGTGTGAAGTGCTGAGACACCAATGTGATGACTGCTTGTGATTTAAAAACAAGCCTGCTATCAAGAAAAGAACGTAAATTTTACCTAAGTGCAGCTAACACTGAGGAAGAGTGTAACATACTGGAAGAAGGCATTAGAAAACTCACAGACTAACCAGTTAAGTAGCAGTTTAACTTTAATTTCCTTCCTCATAGCTCTGTTGGTGTAGTTACACCTCACTGTCGGTTGTGGTTCAAGAAATTGGCTCATCATTTTCTCAATGGCAAGTTATGATGGCAATAAATGCTGGTCTAGCCAACAATGCCCATATCCTGTGAAAAAATATACAAAAACAATAGATAATGCTGCAGAAAAAAAGAAGTGTCATGTAAATGGAAATAAGGAAATGAGTGGAGGAGAAGCTCAAAGGAATCTAAGAATTTAGAAAATACAAATCATTAGAAGCATGATAGTGGATTAATCACACAATTAAAAATGCTAATAAAGTGTTGAAATTTATTTCTCCAAGTATAAAATTCAAAAGGACTTCAGTTTTAAAGAAACTTTGAGTCATGAACCAGGTTGCCTATTGCATGCTGTGCTCAATCCTAGTCTCCATAGTGTTCAATGGCATCAGAAGCTGACTCAAAGACTGATGTGGAAGAAGTGGGTTATAGTTGCTGCAGCACACAGTATTGGAGAAGTGGGATCTACTCTATGGGGACGGTCTGCCCCTGATTCATGCTGGGATCAGTGTTCTAATGTGACATAACTAGGGAAGGAGAGAGAGAGCTTCAAATTAAATAGTGGGGACAAGGAATCACATTTGGAAAGATGTGGTGAATTAAAAAGTTGCAACTATCAATAGAGCTAAGGTTGAATAGGGGAAATGATGAAACAGTCTTTGGCAGGAAGGGATAAAAGGTACAAACCTAAAAGTAACCCAACATATAAAACTGATATATAAAGAATAAAATAACAAAACTGAAGACGGTTATATCTAACTGAACATGGTATTTGGGCTAAAACAGATGAACTGATAGTGCAAATCAAAATAAATACATTCAGATAGACATGGCAGGGACAGACTGCAGGATGCTAATGACGGGTGCAAGAATATTGAAGAATACCCATCTATAAAGGAGACAAAGCTAGAAAACGTGAAGGATGGTTCTGTGAAATTATTGATCGAATTCACAATAGAGAAGGATTCTTAAGTTCAACAAACCAAAATAAGAAAGTGATATGGGTAGAGAGGAGAAGTGGTAAAGGCAAGAATTCACATGGGAGAATGTACAGGCCTCCTAAGAGTACGTACACTGTACAATGGAGTATAAAGAAGAAAACAAACGGGAGCTTGTCAAAAAGGTTTAGCAATTTTCACTGGAGATTTTAATCTATGTATGGATCGGAAAAATCATTTGAGTGAAGTTATTTGGATAAACAGTTCAAAAGGTGTTTTTGGGTTAGTTTCTTAGAAGAGCACATTTGGGAGCTGATCAGTGAGCAGGCTATATTACTCCATATATCATGTAACAAAATAAAATTAATTCATTACTTCGTAATTAAAGGTACCCCTGCTAGCAACAATAATGAATATAATAAATTTTACATTATTTCCGATGCTGATAAATACTATCTAATTAACATATCACACAATCAAATTCACCCTTATACTGTAATAATAAGTACTGTTAAAACTCAGATGCATATGGATGAATCCTGAGAAAGTCAATTCAATATTGTGGGTATTTGTAGTGCTGAATGAGTCATCATATTCTACCTGCCATCTGCAGTTATGCTTAAGACATGTTCTTTAGCTTTATTTTTTTTATATATCCATTAACATTTCTATACAAAATATCGCAATCAACAGGATTTTTTTTGAAAAAGTGCTTATACAAAATTGCTATAGAGAACATTGTTGATTGTTAATTTGTGCAGGACATGGAATCTAACACCAATGAGACAAAATTAGTAAGAACTTGGAAGTTGGGAAAACTCCTCTTTGTGTATTTGCTAGGCAAAAGGGGCAACTCGATTCAATCTTCTTTTCTGCTCAACCTAAATGTGGTAACCAGGTTATAGTTTGATCTCGCTTGTTGTCCTGGGGAGATTTATTAAGGATGTTTCATTCAGCCAACACTCCCTACTTTTTATCTATTTTTCTGATATATGTAACAATCACATTTAACAGAAAGAGAGTTGGAACAGCAAGGGGGTATGTCTTAACTAATAGCAAGGTTTTACACAGAGTGCAGTTAATCTGTTTAAAATTGCAATATATTAAGTAAATAAAATGTGCCATTTTCTAAATTAAAATAGATATTTATTATGATTGCACTAACATTAAAAGAAATCAAATGTGAAACTGGTTTCAGTGTTTATTAGTCTCCAACTATGTTCACATTAAAGGCATCTGAGCATTAAGGAGGTTCACTTTTAATGATAATATATTATGATTTTATAGCACATATATAACACTTTTAATGAAATATAAAATGATATTGGGTTAGGCTCATTCGACTGTGTTAGCATTGATGCTGCAGATCAGATTTTAAAGTGGCCTTATCACAATTATGAAGAGTTTGTTGTTAAGACAGTTTTCAGTTTTTATCTATATGTTCAAAGTTATACATTTTTTGAGCTTGAATGGTAATGTGATGAAGCTATAGTGTCCCTTTGGCAAATAGATCATAAATGAGAACATTTTACAAGGCTATAACACTCAAGAAGTATTTGCTTGTAAGAACAGGACCGAAGGTTTTAAGAATAAATGTTGACATAAGATGTTCAGATACTTTGCTAAGCGTAACAGCCTACATTTTTGCTTCTTCAGTAAAAGCTATCTTGCTGGGGCCATGAGAATCTGATGTGCAGAATGCACCTTGTCAGATTGGAGTTATTTAAAATTCATATCCTGGACTTTTACTTTGAAGGCTTTCAGAGATCAGACATTTCACAGGCAATTCTCTGTAGTTATTTTTTTTCTTTGGGAGATGCAATAAACCAAACTGAGTTCATGATAAAATAAGCCATATAGTAGCAGTTGGAAGTAAAAGCCCCTCAAGATTTCTGTTCCAATGGGGTAATGATTATAATATTTTGGTTAAGTGTCATTTCTGTTAGGTTCCATGTCCAGTTTCCCTCTGTAAGGCTGGTGAGTTTTGAGATACTATCAACCCGAACTCATCTCACTATTTACCTACCAGAACCTCTCTTGCCAGAGGCTTAACTGATTGCACTGCTTGCCATAGCCAGAAGAGCTCACCAATGTCGGGATAATCTGGAGCAGACCTTTACCCCTGTCGCTGGCACTATTGTTAAGAGGCTATGTGCACCCAGACAAGTGCTAACCACAACACCAAACCCGCCAGCCTGGTCCAAGATTGCCAGCTGAGTCAGGGTAATCTTAGCCTGTTGGAGGAACAGTAGGTATTTGAGGTAGAAGGTCAATAATCTTGCCTATAAGTGCCACCATCTTCTTTGTGCTACCTCACAGTCATTGTATCTCTGCTACTTTACCTATTTTCCACCAAGGCTCATGCTCTACCTGTCCCACTACTAATTGCAACATTTTTACTCACTTGTTCTTGTCCACTCAATCACCTCATCCTACGAAGGCTGCACACCATCTGCATTTCCTGTTCACTCACTCAGGCCACCTCACCAACTTTCCCCCACCAGCACTAACAGCTGTGCACACAATTTCATGTCACTTAATCCCTGTATTTCCCTTAGTCCTGGAGAAAATGTACCAGGGTGCCTGATGTTTCAGCTTCTCAACCCCTACATGGAAAAGTTTCCTCACCCTGACCATCTTAGCATCCCTTGGTCTGTGTTCAGATCCCTGAACTAATGTTGAATGCTGCATCTGATATATTGTGCCAGGAACCTCTGAGTAAAAGGTGTCTCCCTTGACATAAAACAGCACTTCTCCCTTCTAACTTTGAGACATGTCTATTTAATTGAAACAAATACAGTGTTAATACCATGTCAGCTGCTGGCACATAGTACAGGTATATGGCATGGCGATGTTCTGCAACATCTCCGTTCCTCCCCATGGACTGGGCCTGCCTGATTTTGTGTCTGCTATCAAAGGTAAGGCATGGCCAGGCAAGACATGACAAGGCAGAGATGCTGTGAGCATCCAAATTGAAACAAAGTGGGCAAGCATTAAGAGAATGAGTGTGTCTGGTTCAATCTGTGAGCTGGGTGCCTGTCCTTGCACAGCAGGCAACAGCATTACATTGAGAAGTGCTAGTGTGCTCCAAAGCGCAGCATTAAAATGCACAACTGAATTATAAGTGGATCAGAGATGCATTATGATATTGCATAGAGGCTTCCATGTGCCAGGGCCAATGTCTGTGCATGTTTGGTACACGTGACCACTATCTATGGAGTGCACCCTGAAATGTATTAGTGCTGACTGTCCAAAATGGACAGTAGTTGGTAGTTGGAGCTGCTGCTCTGATGTTCATGTCAGGAATTCTTGTCATCTAATTTTTTGACTTAATGGTAAAGTACTGGAGAGTTTTGCTGAACAACGAGGACTTGGAGTGTAAGTTTACAGTTCCTTGAAAGCGGAGTCCCAGGTAGACAGAGTAGTGAAGAAGACATTTAGTATGCTTGCCTTTATTGATCAGTGCACTGAATGTAGGAGTTGGGAGGTCACTTTGCAGCTGTACAGGACATTGGTTAGGCCACTTTTGGAATACTGCATGCAATTCTGGTCTCCCTGCTATAGGAAGGATGTTGTGAAACCTCAAAGGGGGTTCAGAAAAGATTTGCAAGGATGTTGCCAAGGTTGGAGGGTATGAGCTGTAGGGTGAATAGGCTGGGGCTATTTTGCCAGGAGTGACAGATGTTGAGGGGTGAGCTGTAATAGAGATTTACAAAATCATGAGGGGTATGAATAGAGTGAATAGCCAAGGTCTTTTCCCTGAGGTGAGGCAGTTCAAAACTAGAGGGCATAGGTTTAAGGTGAGAGGGGAAAGACTTAAAAGGGACCTGAGGGGCAGACTTTTCATGCAGAGGGTGGTGTATGTGTGGAATGAGTTGCCAGCGGAAATGGTAAAGGCTGCTACAATTACAACATTTAAAAGGTATTTGGATTTAGAAGGATAAAGGCAAAGTGATGGCAAAGGGGACTTGATTATTTTAGGATATCTGGTCGGCATGGACAAGGTGGTCTGTTTCTATGCTGTATAACTGTATGACTCTATGACTGTATCTGGCCTATAAGAGAAAAAGAAGCTGCATATTAAATAAGAGAAGTTCAGTTGTTATTGAGGGTGATGATGAAAAATCCCTGTTAATAGGCATCTCCTCTCTCTCGCTAGTGAGAATCCCATCTCAACACCTGGAACACATTTGGAAAATGGAACTTGTCACTTTTGAAGTCAAGAAAAATCTCACTGCACTTCTCTCACAATTTGCCCAGAATTCTCGCCAAAGCCTATGTTGTTCAGATAAAACTCAGTCTAATGTTTCAAATAGATTCTTTGTCGATTAGCACATTTTCTTATTAAGATTAACCACTTTTATAAATCCATATCATTGTTCTGACTCACTGATTACTGGGCACACAATTCTACTTCACAAAATGGGTCTCAAATTTTAATTGGACAAGATTTCCAATGCAGTGAAAATGCATTGTTTGTATTTCTTAATGTAAGCCTAGTTGGCATGATTCAAACCATTACCATGATACAAACCACTACTGTCATCCTTCCCCTTCTGGCTCTTGCCTAACAACTGTTTTACAGTGTCTCCAAAAGAAAGGACAGAGGCTGATTCGCTATGACACCAAGCATCACTGAAGTCATTTTGTTTACTTCATTAGGAATTACAGTTACTCTGATCTCCATGTCACATAGTATTTCACTCCTTGACAATATACTGACATCTTATGTCTTATAAAAAGACATACATTTAAAAATCATGTTGTTATGAGCTTTCTATCTAACCTCAATGAATAAGGCAATTTGTCTCATACAAAGTGTCAATAGGTTCTGGAACATAATGCAAATACTCTAATCTAATTCTGCTGCAGTAAAGTACAAAGTAAAATGGCAAATAATTATCCAGTAGAGTTAAACACAACCTTGAAGTCAGCTGTCCATGTAATTCACAACCTCAACACAGGTACAACACATCAGCATTAAATAATTCATCTTCCGCATTAGCATGAGAGAAAAGTAACATTCTTGAGAAAACAGACTGAAAGTAATGGCACGCATCATAATCATCATAATCTTCATTCTTCTTTCTTTCTTGTTGTTCATTCATCTTCTATTTTACTTCAGGTCAGCACAACACCAGTTGATCAGCAATATAATTATCTGCAATTATGTTAATATAGCTTTTGCAATACCAAAGCTGGAGAACCATCAGAGATTGAGAGCAGTCAAGCTTTGAGCTGATGCTTATAACCTCCCTCTCACATACAAACATACTGTCTTGATGTGTTTGATTCCTGCAATGGTCATAGATGTTGTGATCATAATCATTTGTATTATGTGTGAATCCTAGGGAAATATCCTAAAGGAGCGTTGAGAGGATGTTGTGGGAGCTCAATCATTAAGTGAGTTCAAGAAAGAGATTGATTATTTTCTAGTTAATAATGGCTTCAAGAAATATAGGAATGCTGCAGGAAAATGGTGTGGAGGTAGTGGGGTGGGGCGGCCCAATGGTGTGGGGTGGCACGCTGGCTCAGTGGTTAGCACTGCTGCCTCACTGCACCAGGGCCCCAGGTTCAATTCTAGCCTCAGTTAACTGTCTGTGTGGAGTTTGCATAATCTCCCCGTGACTGCATGTGTTTCCTCCGGGTGCTCCAGTTTCCTCCCACAGTCCAAAGATGTGCAGGTCAGGTGATTTGGCTATGCTAAATTGCTCATAGTGTTAGGGGCATTAGTCAGAGGGAAATGGGTCTGGGTGGGTTACTCTTCGGAGGGTCGGTGTGGACTGGTTGGGCCAAAGGGCCTGTTTCCACCCTGTAGGGAATCTAATCTAAATCTAGATGATCAGCCATGATTTACATCTAAATGATCTACATCTGCTTAGCACAATCAAAGGATTGAGTTTTGGGGATGTGGCTGGAATGATCTTGAAGGGCAATAAGCAGCAGGCACCCAGAGTTGAATTATAGAAGCAAAAGGAGCATCCAATTCTCCTGGCTCCCCAATCAGTTAAGTACCATTTAAAACCATACTGTCCTGGAGACATTCTGATTCAGATGTGGTCTGAGAATGCCTGTGGCTCTATCTGCTATCAAATGTAACAAAATTGGTAGGGAGAGTTTAGGGAGGAGATGGCGGGAATGATGTTGCTCATCCAGACCACAATTAGTGGAGAAACTCATCATATCTGGCAGCATCTTAAGCAGAGTTAAAGTTCCAGGTCTGAAAAAGAGTTACGTTGGACACAAACTAGGGAGAGTTTTCAGAAAGCTATAGGACTAGAAGAACTTCCAGAGATGAGTAAGGTATGACAATCATGAGATTAAAAACATTGCCAAGAATTTTAAAAGTGAGGATTGTTGAACCTGGAGCCGAGGCACTTTATATTTTTATTTGTTTAGAGGATTTCAGCATCGCTGACTGGGCCAGATTTTATCGCACATCCCTGGTTGTCCTTCAGAAGGTAGTGATACCTACACAATTTGGTGTGGGTAGACCCACAATGCCTTTAGGAAGAGAGTTTCAGGATTTTGACTCAGCAACACTGAAGGCACGACAAATCAGAATGGTGTGCAAGGCCTTGGAGGGGAACTTGTATTTCAGGTAGATAGTCATGGGTTCACTAGATACTGTGGAAGGAGCCTTGGTGAGTTGCCATAGTGCATCTTGTAGATGGTACATCCTGTAGACACTGTGTGTTGACAGTGGAGGGAGTGAATATTAAAGATAGTGGGTGAAGTGGCAATCAAGTCGTCATCTTTGTCTTGGATGGTGGCAAGTTTCAATGTTTTTGGAGCCGCATCTATCTAGGCAAGTGTTCCATCACACGCCTCTCATGTGCGTTGTAGATGGTGGACAGGTTAGGGGAGTCAGGAGGTGAATTACTCACTACAGGATTCCCAGCCTCCTACCTACCCGCTTGGCTATAGTGTTTATATGGCTGGTCCAGTTCAGTTTCTAGTCAACAGCAACTCCCTAGATATTGATAGAATGAGACTTAATGATGGTGGATGTCTGTGTAGGTCAGGGGTTGATGGGTGGATTCTCATCAGTTGGAGATGGTCATTGCCAAGCACTAGCTTGGATTGCCACTCACAGAAGAATGAATGTCATTTTGATCTTGTCGCACGTTAATGTGGACTGTTTCAGTGTCTGAGGAGTCATGAATGTGGCTGAACATCATGTAATCATCAACGACCATCCCCACTTCTGATCTTCTGACGGACAGAAAGTCATTAATAATGCAGCTGAAAATTCTCGAGTTTATTACAATCAGGAGCTATGACAGAGATTTCCTGAAGCTGAAATGATTGACCTCTAAGCACCACAATCATCTTCCAATATGCCAAGTATGATTCCAACTAGCAGAATCTTTTCCCCAATTCCCACTGACTCCAATGTTACTAAAGTTCCTTGATGCCATACACAGCCACATGTAGCCTTGATGTCAACGACAGTCACTTCCATCTCACATTTGGAGTTTGGCACTTTCTTTCATGTTTGAACCAAGATTGCAATGAGGTCAGGAGCTAAGTGGCCCTGGTAGGACCCAGATAAATCAGTGACCCGATTATCGTTTAATAAGTGCAGCTTGAAAGTACAGTTAATTACCTTTTCCAATGCTTTGCTGATAATTGGGGGTAGATTGATGGCATGGTAACTGGCCACGTTGGATTTGTCTTGCTTTTTATGGACAGGACAGAGCTGGGCAATTCTCCACATTGTCAAGTAGATGCTCCTGTACAGGAAGAGCTCGATGAGGGTCATGGCTTGTTCCAGAATACCAGGCTTCGGTATTATTATCAGAATGTCAATTGGACCCAAAACCTTTACAGAAGTTAATACCTTCAGCCATTTCTTGATATCACATGAGTTGAATTAAATTGGGTGAAGACTGGCATCTGTGATGCTGGTCAATGGTGGGTGAACGTGAATATTGCAAAATCGAGGTGTGTTCAGCAGAATTTAGCAGGGATCAAATTACAGAAAGTACAGTGTGGGAGATTGGCAGGAGAGCATTGAAGTAGTTGAGTCTCAAAATAAAGAAAGCAAGAATGGTACTTTCAATAGCAGTATGTTGTCAGCATAAGGAATAGTTTGCAAAAGGCACTGGATAAAAGCAGTATCAATTGCACCTTGCAAGTGAAAACTGAAGAGATATTGGAGGCAATGTTGAATGGGGAGAAGAGTAAGTCAACGAGATGTTTCCAACAATGAGATCCATTGGGCCACATCTTTAATATAAAACTTTAAGCTTTCCATTTCTTTTACACTAAATAATCTGCAATGGTGTTCGAAAAGCTTTGCTTTTTGCTTGCTGTCATAGGGAATATTTGTGACTCCTGAAACATCAAAACTGGTAACTCTGCTGCTTTCAAAAATGGAGCTAGAGTAATTAAAATGTAATGAGGTATTAATCTACACTCTGTCTATTTACAAGCATTTAAAAGATTTTCAACTTGATTTATGTTGCCAATAATAAAAGACATGCTTAACAAGTCCTCCTTTGTGCTTTGGAATAAAAATAACACATTTTTATTCATCTTAATAGATGTTTAAAACCTCAAGGGCTGTGCAATAAAAAAAACAGGAAGTTTTGGAATAACTCAGCAAGCCAGGCAGCATCTATGGAGAGAGAAACAGATTTTAACTTGATGATTTTTCATCACACTTGGGTAGAAAATCAGGGTGTAATATTAGGGATGAACGGCTTTTAGACAATTATAAAACCATTGAATCGGGATAAGGGCAGAAAGGGGAATTGGGATAGAATGTGGGAGTAATCAAATAATTTAAAATGATAATTCTGCAAGGCACAAAGAATTAATAATGGGGGCTGTATAGAATTTAAAAAGAAAGAACCAGAAGAGATGCAAATAATTACAGTAGAGCAGCAGAGGTAAGAAGGAGATGTGTGAAGATTTCTGTGGGCCTCGTGTAATGGAGAAAGATCAGTAGTCTCAGAGGTCTAGGCTACCCTGCAGTTGTGTGCAACCTCAAGTACAATTTTCCACCTCTCCCACTCACAATGGCTCTATTACCAATTTTCTGAGGAACCCCAACTGTTGCACCTGACAGTTAATACCTGAAAAAGTTAAAGGACATCATGAGAAAAGTTCTAACCATCAGGATATAAAGAACTATTTTTGGGAGGTACTAACCAGTGTTCTCGCTTGTTTCCAGTTCAGATCTAAGTCTATGTAGCAAATAGTAATGTGCACTTACTCGTAAACATAGCCTGATGCCTTCAAAAGGAATTTCATGTAGCTCAGATACAATGTAACTTGCTATTAATTACTAGACAATAAACCTATTCTGTTTAAAAAGAACCTCAACTCTGTTGAAAGTTTTGTGTGGGCATTCTTTCCTATTTGGTGCAAGTAACTTAGATTAACACCAATAAGAAGAATTGGCAGCAGTGAATCTGAGCATCTCAAATGGTTCCAGTGAACACATATACAACAGATAGCATGCTGACAGAGCTGGTATTCAAAAATATCCCTCTACCGGTACATAGTCAACAGGGTGATCTACACACCTGGGGTCTTCCCATCTTTCCCTATCTGGGTCATGTCAGATTTTTATGCCTTGTTCTCCCCACTGCTATTGATTTTGCAAGAACATCCATGCCCTAACATATCATTTACATTCATCCAATGTAAGCAATTCATATCATTTCACAAACTTTACTCAAAGAGTGGTCAATCTGTGAAAGTTTGCTACCCCAGATAGCTGGTGAGTTTGGAGCACAGGGTATATTCGTAAATGTTATTGATAAATCTTTAGATATTAAAGGCATCAAGGAATCCAGAGAAAAAGCATGAATGGTACTGAATGGAGGAGCAAGTTCAAAGGGGCAAACGGCCTGCTCCAGCTTCCTGTTTCTATAATTCCCACTTTCTATCAGTGGGGGAGGATATGCAGTCATAAAATGTCTGGCAATTAAATTACATTCAAGTGTCTGATGAGTTCCTGGTCCCTCAATACAATCTCCTACATTGAACCTAAAATCTTTGTTACAAAATAACAGATTTTTCCACAGTTCTACCTCACAGTCAGAGTCTCATTAATGCACCCTCAATAATTTATCATTCCTGCAAATGATAGATTTTTGAGAAAACATCCACCTTTCAACACGAGTTTTGTGAAAGGACTTAATTGGCACATCAAAGCAGTTGTTTCTTCATCAGATCTCATGTTTTATTTCACTCCATCTCAAGGATGAATGGTTTAATAAAATGTAAGTCACTAAATCCCACTGCCAGAAAAAGCAATGTCAACAATTCTTTGATCAATTTAACACATCATCTTTCAAAATAGTTGACTAGTAGGAATAGGTTGCACATTCCTGATTCTTTGAAATAAGTTCAACCTTCAAATAAAAATAGTTTGAAATTCCATTGCAAATTCCATTTGTCTCAGAGAACAACATTGACTTTGCTTGGGTGATACAAAATTAAAGTTCTTGAGGTTAATATTTATGTGATCTCACTAAGATCCACAGACAAATAAAGGAAATATTTTGATTGTTGTTCTAGTCAAAATAAGAAGAGAGAAAGGGAAAAAGCTGGGAAAGAAGAAGAGGGAGGGAGGAAGAGAGGGAAGGAGGAAGGAAAGTATGATAGTTTTGCAGGATAAAATCTTTGGAGCATGCACATATAATTCTACTACCCAACTGAAACTGCTTTATTGCAGTTTATTTACATACCTATACACAGAAATTATCCGAATATTATTCTATTACACCCATCTCTCTCTTTGATGGAGGTTTTACACAAACATTCAAACAACTTACGTAGAGTTTTTAATTTATTTAGAATCCCAACTTAACCTTGAGATAATGGGATTGTAAATAAGGCAAGACAGCATCTGGATCTGTAATAATTAGAGTTTTGAAGAGTGAGGGGTGACCCCATTTAACCTTACAAGTTTACTGCCGAGTGTAACAGATTGGAATGAGAGAAGATATGGCTGGTGATCACCTGGCTTTTGCCGATGACACAACGTTAGGTGGACAGGCAGGTAGTACTGAGGAAGTGGGGAGGCTGCAGAAGGATCTAGACAGTTTGGGAGAGTGGTCCAGGAAATGGCTGATGAAATTCAACGTGAGCAAATGTGAGGTGTTGCACTTTGGAAAAAAGAATACAAGCATGGACTACTTTCTAAACGGTGAGAAAGTTCATAAAGCCAAAGTACAAAGGGATCTGGGAATGCTAGTCGAGGATTCTCTAAAGGTAAACATGCAGGTTGAATCCGTGATTAAGAAAGCAAATGCAATGTTGTCATTTATCTCAAGAGGGTTGGAATATAAAAACAGCGATGTGCTACTGAGCCTTTATAAAGCTCTGGTTAGGCCCCATTTGGAGTACTGTGTCCAGTTTTGGGCCCCACACTTCAGGAGGGACATACTGGCACAGGAACGTGTCCAGCGGAGATTCATACGGATGATCCCTGGAATGGCAGGTCTAACATACGAGGAATGGCTGAGGATCCTGGGATTGTATTCATTGGAGTTTAGAAGATTAAGGGGAGATCTAATAGAAACTTACAAGATAATACATGGCTTGGAAAGGGTGGACGCTAAGAAATTGTTTCCATTAGGCAAGGAGACTAGGACCCGTGGGCACAGCCTTAGAATTAGAGGGGGTAAATTCAGAACAGAAATGCGGAGACATTTCTTCAGCCAGAGAGTGGTGGGCCTGTGGAATTCATTGCCACAGAGTGCAGTGGAGGCCGGGACGCTAAATGGCTTCAAGGCCGAGATTGATAAATTCTTGATGTCACAAGGAATTAAGGATTACGGGGAGAATGCTGGTAAGTGGAGTTGAAATGCCCATCAGCCATAATTAAATGGCGGAGTGGACTCGATGGGCCGAATGGCCTTACTTCCACTCCTATGTCTTATGCTCTTATGGTCTTATGGCTTGTGATTCTAGAGTCAAGGGACAAAGCTCAAGATAAGGGTAGATAAGATAAGGGTTCCCTCCATGACTACCTGGTCAGGTCCACGCCCCCCTACAACCCACCCTCCCATCCTGGCACTTTCCCTTGCCACCGCAGGAACTGTAAAATCTGCGCCCAGACCTCCTCCCTCACCTCTATCCAAGGCCCTAAAGGAGCCTTCCACATCCATCAAAGTTTTACTTGCACATCCACCAATATCATTTATTGTATGCGTTGCTCCCGATGCAGTCTCCTCTACATTGGGGAGACTGGGCGTCTCCTAGCAGAGCGCTTTAGGGAACATCTCCGGGACACCCGCACCAATCAACCACACCACCCCGTGGCCCAACATTTCAACTCCCCCTCCCACTCTGCCGAGGACATGGAGGTCATGGGCCTCCTTCACTGCCGCTCCCTCACCACCAGACGCCTGGAGGAAGAACGCCTCATCTTCCGCCTCGGAACAGTTAAACCCCAGGGCATCAATGTGGACTTCAACAGTTTCCTCATTTCCCCTTCCCCCACCTCACCCTAGTTCCAAACATCCAGCTCAGCACTGTCCCCATGACATGTCTGGACTTGTCCTACCTACCTATCTCCTTTTCCACCTATCCACTCCACCCTCTCCTCCCTGACCTATCACCTTCATCCCCTCCCCCACTCACCTATTGTACTCCATGCTACTTTCTCCCCACCCCCACCCTCTGCTAGCTTATCTCTCCACGCTTCAGGCTCACTGCCTTTATTCCTGATGAAGGCTTTTGCCCGAAACGTCGATTTCAAAGCTCCTTAGATGCTGCCTGAACTGCTGTGCTCTTCCAGCACCACTAATCCAGAATCTAGTTTCCAGCATCTGCAGTCATTGTTTTTACCTCAAGATAAGGGTAGATCATAAAATGTTGTTTCTTCACACAGAGAGTTGTGTATCTTTGCAATTCCTTAATTCAGAAGCTTGTGGAAACTCTATCTTGGGTATGTTGATGACAGAAATTGATAGATTTTTGAAGACAAATAACATCAAGGGATATGGATATAATCTGAGAAAGTAGAATTGAGGTAGGTGATCAGCCATGATCTCATTGACTGGTGGATTGGGCTCAACAGGCTGAATGACCTACTCCTGTTCTTATGTTCCTAACCATTGGTTTACAGTTCCTAATGGGCTTCCTGCTTTCTTGACCAAAACCTCTAGAACTTGGGGAAAAAACATAGACCAGTCTTGGCTTGAATCTGAAGAATTTTCTACAGACAGGACTCATTTTGCCCTTGAACTGCAATTGAAATGTCCACTCTGTCAGACATGCTGACCTGACTCTGCCTCAGATCTGAACTAGGCTCAGACACAACTTGAATTGGAGTAAGCATTGGTAGTCTATTCATACTGCAACTATTCAATAACTCAGACTTATTTAGTTCTTCCCATCTCTCCTGTTTTTCATGAACCACTGAAGGTAAAGCCATATACGTACCCAATATTTCCACTATCAAACATCTTAATCAAGTATGTATGAGGACAATAGATTCTTCTTAATCACCACTTTAATAATTTATGATGATGTTTTTTCACATTCACCTTCTGGCTCAACTTCTTTCTCTCTCTTTCTATCCCTACTATGACTTTCTTTTTGTTTGAATTTCTTTTTTCTTCAATTGTATTAAATGTATCTTCAGAAATGAAAACCTCACTCTAGGCCACCTTCTAAGAAACCATTTAGCTGGTGTTCTGCAAGTAGTTTTGTGAGAAATATTATGATTAAAACAAAAATTGTAGTTTATGACTCAATTACAATTGACATTTTTTTCAATTTTTATCCAGAATTTCTGCAACAAAAACATGAACAATTTGAACATATGCTGTGCTGTGCTACGTGAAGCAGAATGATACAAAGAAACTCCTGTGTGTTTCACCGGTTCATTCTAAAAAAATTTGAAAACTTCTTTTGAACAAAACTCAAGTCTGTTGTTAAACATAATTACCTCTGAGAACTCATAAACAGCAAACAATGCAACCTATCAAGAGTGTTGCTAATTGTTTGAATCATTAAAAATCCTCAATCCATTTCAAATGACTATCAATCACAATGACTAACGATTGCCCTGCAAATTCTGAAAAATTAATATGCAACTTCTGCCACGCTTTGGCTGGCCACTTACATGGTTGAAAAGGTGCCAATAATGGATTATTTTCTACTGCTTCACATACTCTAGATTGTTTCATTGAAACAAAGATAGCTTTTCACTTGTCTTTGTCAAACTGAGTTCTAAGTGTTAATCCTGAAGATGTTATTAAAAGTCAATATGCACTTTTCAGGACTTGCAAATCCACCTCCCTAGAAAATAAAACATTTATCAATTGTCATAAACCTGTCTAAATCTGTATCTACACTGGTCACATATTTGCAGTATAGTCACATACTGTTGCCAGTAAAGGATACATGCCAATTATTCTAGCAATGCCATCAACTGTGTTTGGCAACTATCTACATGTTAAAAGAACAATATATCTTCTCTGTAGGGCTCTACTCTAATGGTGATTGTAATCATGTCAACATTACACTGATCTCACAATCATCCATCCTTAATAATGTTAAAAATCACACAATACCAGGTTATAGTCCAACAGATTTATTTGCAAGCACTAGCTTTTGGAGTGCTGTTCCTTCATCAGGTAGTTGTTCATCAGTGCTCCAAAAGCTAATGCTTCCAAATAAACCTGTTGGACTATAACTTGGTGTTGTGTGATTTTTAACTTTGTACACTCCAGTCCAATGCTGGCATCTCCAGATCATGTCCTTAATGACATACTGATAAACAGACAAAATCAAAGCCCATCTCTGCATTTGAGTTCCTGTCAGTGTCAGAGACAATGCTTCATCCTCTGAGCATAAGTTTGCTCACTGGCATTTAAGGTGCATGAAGGAAACACAATTAGTCTCCCCATTATATAAACATTGCACCTACTCCATATGGAGAGGTGTCACACTCTCGATGATTCTTCCTGTACAGTCTGATGTAGACAACTGAAATATTCTCTCATTCAAAACCACAGAACACTCTTCTTCCAGAGGTCATTCAATGAATGCAATAAAGTTTCCAAATTTGATACAAATTACCCATTGTTAGTCATACACAAAAAATGAGCTCAAATAGTCTGAAAGTGTATGACATTCATATTGCTTGAAGCATAATTTTTGCAGGTTGTAATCCATCTATATCTATACTGTGACCAAAATAGGCTGCACAGTTTTGAAACATTTCATATTTGTATGTCTAAATTTGGAACATATGTAACATATGTCCGTAGGTCACATTCTGCCATTTCCATCGACACTACTAACGTTGGCACGCTCAGCCATAGGGGCAAAAGCATTTGCATTTTAAACCGTGTAATAATCTATCCCACAATGTGCACTGCCTTGAAATTTTCCAAAATTATAATGAACAGATAGCTTTGTCAAAGTCACAATGCACTGTCTAATGTCCTCACTGGGCAAATAATACCGAGGCGGAAGCTTGGACCAGGGGCCTATCGGGAGCGGTGAGTCATTGACTTGAACCTTTAAAAACTTACCTCAAGCACGGGAATCCTCCATTTCTGTTTTTCAGCAGCAGCAACAGCAGCACAAAGGGAGGGAGCTTGGACCAGGGGCCTGTCAGGAGCACTCAGTCATTGATTTGAGCTTGAACCTTTGACATCAGATAGCAGAGGTTTGTGGGAAAGGAGGGACGTTTTTATTTCCGTCCAGTTATATAAGTGAGTGTTTTCTAAACCCGAGACCTGACCTTTGTAGGGCCTCCCACCCAACCACCTCCTCTAACCTTAAACACCAGGGACACATCAGGTCAGTTTCTCTTCTTTGTTTACTTTCTCATAAGGGGACGAGCAGGGATGGCAGTGCAGGGAGAGGAATGTTCCTCCTGCATGATGTTTGAGGTAAGGGATGCTATTAGTGTCCCATCCAAGTACATCCTCAGGGAGCGCACCCAACTCTCGCTCCTTCAAGACAGCGTTAGGGAACTGGAGCAGGAGCTGGATGAACTTCGGATCATTCGGGAGACAGAGGCTGTGATATATAAGAGTTACAGAGAAGCAGTTACTCCTAGGCATGAAGAAAGCTGGGTAACTGTTCAAATGGGAAAAAACAGTCAGTGGAGGCATCCCCTGAGGTCATTCTCCTGAAAACCATATATACTGTTTTGGATGCTATTGTGGGGGATGGCTTACCAGGGCTATGTGGTGGGGTGCAGGTCTCAGGGGCACAGAGTCTGTCCCTTTTGCACAGAAGGGAAAGAGGGAAAGGAGGAGAGTGTTAGTCATTCAGGACTCAATAGTTAGAGGGTCAGATAGAAGGTTTGTTGGGAATGAACGAGACTCACAGTTGGTGTGTTGCCTCCCAGGTGCCAGGGTCTGTGATGTCTCAGATTGTGTCTTTAGGGTTCTGAAGGGAGGAGGTGACCAGCCTCAAGTCATGGTCCATGTATGTACCAACGACATAGGTAGAAAGAGAGATAGGGATGTAAGGTAGGATTTCAGGGAGCTAGGGTGAAGCTTAGAGCTAGAACACACAGAGTTGTTATTTCTGGTTTGTTACCCATGCCACATGATAGCGAGGCAAGGAATAGGAGAGATATCAGCTGAACACGTAGCTGCAGGGAAGGTGCAGGAGGGAGGGTTTTAGGTACTTGGATAATTGGGTCTTATTCTGGGAAAGGTGGGACCTCTACAAACAGGATGGCCTTCACTTGAACCCGAGGGGTACTAATATCCTCGATGGGAAATTTGCTAGTGCTACTCGAGTAGGTTAAACTAGCTCAGCAGGGGGATAGGAACCTGTGGTGTAGTTCCAGTGAAAAGGAGGATGAGAGTAGGGAGAGCATGGACAGGATTTCACAGTCACAGGAATGTGGTGGCAGACAGCAAGCTGGTTTGAAGTGTGACTACTTCAACGCTAGAAGTATCCAGAATAAGGTAGATGAGCTTGCAGCATGGATAGGTAACTGGGACTTTGATGTTGTCGCCATTTCAGAGGCATGGATAGAGCAGGGTGGGGAATAGATGTTGCAGGTTCCAGGGTTTAGATCTTTCATTAAGAACAGGCAAGGTAGCAAAAGAGGGGGAGGTGTGGCCTTGTTAATCAAGGACAGTATAACAGTGGCTGAAAGAACTTTTGACTAGGACTCGTCTACTGAAGTAGTATGGACTAAGATTAGAAACAGGAGCGGAGAGATCACACTGCTGGGAGTTTTTTTATAGGCCTCCACAGAGTTTTCAAGGGAGGTGGAGGAGAGGATTGGCAAAATGATTCTGAGTAGGAGTGAAAGGAACAGAGTAATCATTATGGGGGACTTTAACTTCTCCAACATTGACTGGAAATGCTTTAACTTTAGTACAACGGATGGATCAGTTTTTGTCCAATGTGTGCAGGAGGTTTTCCTGACACAGTATGTTGAAAGGCCGTCAGGAGTGGAGGCCACACTGGATCTGCTGCTTGGCCAAGTGTTTGATTTAGTTATAGGTGAGCACTTTGGACAGGGTGACCAGAATTCAGCTACGTTTAGTTTAGCAATGGAAAGGGATAGGTACATGCCATAGGGCAAGAGTTATCGATGGGGCTAAGGCAGTTATAATACGATTAGGCAAGACTTAGGATGCATAGAATGGGGTAGCAAAATGCAGGGAATGGGGACAATCGAAATGTGGAGCTGGTTTAAGGAACAGATATTGCGTGTCCTTGATAGGTATGTCCCTGTCAGGGAGGAAGTGATAAGGTAAGGAAACCCTGGTTTACTACAGAAATTGCACCTCTTGTTAAGCAGAAGAAGGAGACTTATGTAACAATGAGACAAGATAGTTCAGATAAGGCAATGGAGAGTTACAGATTAGCTAAGAAGGATTTAAAGAGAGAGTTAAGAAGGGCAAAGAGAGGACTTGAGCAGTCTTTAGCAGGTAGAATAAAGGAGAACCCTAAAGTTTTCTATGGGTATGTGAGGAATAAAAGGATGATTAAGGTGGGAATAGGGCCAGTCATAGATAGAAGTGGGAAGTTGTGGAGATCAGAGTGGTGCTAAACAAATATTTCTGATCAGTTTTCACTCAGGAAAAAGGGAATATTGTAGAGGAGAAGAATGAGATACGAGATATTAGACTAGAAAGGATCGAGGTTAGTAAGGAAGCAGTGTTATCAATTCTAGAAGGAGTGAAAGTAGAAAAGTCCCCTGGGCTGAATGGGATTTATTCGAGGATTCTCTGGGAAGCTAGGGAGGAGATGGCGCAGCCTTTGGCTTTGACCTTTCAATCATCATTGTCGACAGGTTTAGTGCCAAAGGACTGGAGGATTGCTAATAGAGTCATAGAGATGTACAGCATGGATGTTGTGCCCTTGTTTAAGAAGGGCAGTAGAGATGACTCAGGTAATTATAGGCCAGTGAGCCTTACATCTGCTGTAGGAAAAGTTTTGGACAGGATTATAAGAGATAGGATTTATAATCATCTAGCAAGCAACAATTTGATTTCAGATAGTCAACGTGGTTTTGTCAAGGGCAGGTCGTGTCTCACAAATCTCATTGAGTTTTTGAGAAGGTGACCAAGCATGTAAATGAGGTAGGGGGCAGTTGACATGGTGTATATGGACTTCAATAAAGCCTTTGATAAGGTTACACATAGTAGGCTGTTGGAGAAAATGCAGAAGCATGGAATTGACGGTGATTTAACCATTTGGATTAGAAACCGGCTTTCTGTAAGAAAGCAGCAAGTGGTGGTTGATGGAAAATATTCAGATTGGAGTTCAGTTACTAGTGGTGCTACAAGGATCTGTTTTGGGACCACTGCTTATTATCATTTTTATAAATGACTCAGACACAGGTATAGATGGATTGGTTAGTAAGTTTGCAGATGGCACTAAAGTCAGTGGAGCAGTGGAAATGGGGAAGAATGTTACAGGTTGCAGGGGGGTTTGGATAAACTGCAGAATTGGGCTGAGAGGTGGCAACTGGAGTTCAATGCAGCTAAATGTGAGGTGATTCACTTTGGGAAGAATAACAGGAAAGCAGAATACTGGGTCAATGGAAAGATTCTTGGTAGTGTGGATGTGCAGAAGGAACTTGGAGTCCATGTACATAGATCCCTGAAAGTTGCCACCAGGTTGATAGTGCTGTTAAGAAGGCATACGGTGTGCTAGGTTTTATTGGTAGAGGGATTGAGTTCCGGAGCCATAATGTCATGCTGCAACAAAACAAAATGCTAGTGCGGCCTCACTTAGAATATTGTGTACAATTCTGGTTGCCCCATTCCAGGAAGGATGTGGAAGCATTGGAAAAGGTGAAGAGGAGATTTACCAGGATGTTGCCTGGTGTGGAGGGAAGCTCTTATGGGGAAAGGCTGAGATTTGGGTCTGTTCTCATTATAAAGACAGAGGCTAAGAAGGGATTTGACAGAGACATACGAGATGATCAGAGGATTTGATAGGGTAGACAGTGAAAGTGTTTTTCCGAGGATGATGACATCAGCTTGTATGAGGGGGCATAACTACAAACTGAGGGGTGATAGATTTAAGACAGATGTCAGAGGCAGAGAGTGGCAAGGGCATGCCAATGTAGTTAATTCAGCCACATTAGGGAGATTTAAACAATCCTTGGATAAGCACATGGATGATGATAGGATAGTGTAGGGGGATGAGCTTAAATTAGTTCACAGGTCAGTGCAACATCGAGGGCCAAAGGGCCTGTTCTGCACTGTATTGTTCTATGTTCTATTTTCTGTGTTCCAAACCAATAGCTTTTCACAATCTCTAAGGGTCTTGGATTGTATTGCGGCTCAAGCTCACAAAATGTTCAACTGCAGAGTGCTTTCTAACTTAGCAAGTGCAAGAAAATTCTTGAGCTTTTCATGCAATTCTCGGCCTACTCTGGGTTGAACAAAATCTCCCACTTCTTTCTCCCAACTGACTCATTAACAATTCGACTATTAGACATGATACTGGGATGACACTGGCAATGAAGAGTATCACAAGCAGCTCCACATATGCACTCTTACTTACGACATCTGGTGAGAGATACTGCAGCTATCATTGACAAATGTTAAAAATAAAACAACGAACTGTGGATGCTGGAATTCTGACACAAAACAGAAATTGCTGGAGAAACTCAGCAGGCCTGGCAGCATTTATGAGAAGGAAGCAGAGTTAACATTTGAGTACAGTGACCCTTCTTCAGAACTAACAATTTAATTCACGATTTTTAAGCCAGATTTGTGTAGAGAGGCAAGATCCACATTCCTTCTTTGTTGTCAGACTCTGATGCCTTTCAAGGAAAGAAACACTCCTGATATATATATATATATATATATATATATATACTAACCACTGAGCCACCATGCCGCCCATTAAAAAGTCCACACCAACCCTACAATAACCCTGATTAATGGATCTAACATTATAGACAATTGAGCATGGTCAATTCACCTGGTCTGCACATGTTTGGATTTTAGGAGGAAACCCACACAGTCACCAGAGGCAGGAATTGAACCCAGGCCCCTAGGGCTGTGAAGCAGCAATGTTAACCACTGAGCCACCATGTATTGCTGAAATGCAATTACTATCGTCATACAGAAATATGAAAGCCAATTTACAGACAGCAAGGTTTCACAGACTGTAATGAGTCATAGAGCCATACAGCCCAGAAACAAACCCTTCGGTCCAACCAATCTGTGCTGAGCATAATCCCAAACTAAACTAGTCCCATCTGCCAGCTCCTGGCCCATATCCCTCCAAACCTTTCCTAGTCATGTATTTATTCAAAAATCTTTTAAACATTGTAATTGTACCCACATCCACCACTTCCTCAAGAAGTTAATTCCATACATGAACCATTCTCTGTGTAAGCATTTGCCCGTCATTATCTTTTTTAAATCTCTCTCTTCTCACCTTAACATGTGTCCCCTTGTCTTGAAATCCCCCATTCTAGGGAAAAGACAACTACCGTTAACATTATCATAGAATCCTGACAGTGTGGAAACAGACCATTTGGCCCATCCATTCCACACCAAACCTCAGAAGAGCTCCTATGCAGACCCACATCATCCCTATAACCCTTCATTTCCCAGGGCTTATCCACCTTACCTGCATACTATGGGCAACTTAGCATGGCCAATCCACCCACCCAGCACATCTTTGGACTGTGGAAGGAAATCAGAGCACCCGGAGGAAACCCATGCAGACATGGGGAGAACATGCAACTGCACAGAGTCACTCAAGGATGGAAACAAACTCAGGGTCCTGGTGCTGTGAGGCAGCTGTGCTAACCACTGAGCTATTGTGCCACCCTGTCTTCAGTCCTCATTATTTTATAAACCTATATAAGGTCGCCTTTTAATCTCTTACGCTCCAGTGAAAGAAGTCCCAGCCTATCCACCCTATCTTTATAACTCAAACCTTCCATACCCGGCAACATCCTGGTAAATCTCTCCTGAACCCTCTCCAGCTTTATAATATCCTTCCCATAACTGGAAAAAGTATTCCAGAAAATGCTTCACCCTGTATAACTTCAACATGACTTCCCAACTCCAATGAGATAATGTAATCTGATGCCAACTAAAAAACAAAACTAGCTAGAACATGGATCGATCCCCTGTTTTTCTCAAATAGTTTCAGGGAACATTTTGATATATTTGAGAGAGCAGACTGGGCCTGAATTTAACATCTTATCCAAAGCATCAGCTTTAGATTGTTCAGCATTCCCTCACCACGACACTGCATAGTCGGATCAGGTTATAGAGTCATAGAGATGTACAGCATGGAAACAGACCTTCCAGTCCAACTTGTTCCTGCCTTGAGATATCCCAACCAAATCTAGTTCCACCTACCAGCACCCAGCCCATATCCCTCCAAGCCTTTCCTATTCATATACCCATCCAGATGCCTTTTAAATGTTGCAATTGTACTAGCCTCCACCACTTCCTCTGGCAGCTCATTCCATACACTCACATCCCTTCGTGTGAAAAAGCTGTCCCTTAGGTCTTTTTTATATCTTTCCCCTCTCACCCTAAACCTATTACCTTTTGTTCTCCACCACCCCAGGGAATAAGTTTTGTCTCTTTATCCTATCCATGCCTCTCATGATTTTATAAACGTTAATAAGATCACCCCTCAGCCTCCGACGCTCCAGGGAAAACAGCCCCAGCTGATCCAACGTCTCCCTATAGTTCAAATCCTCCAACCCTGGCAACGCCCTTGTGAATTGTTTCTGAACCCTTTAAAGTTTTACAGCAACTTTCTGATAGGAAGGAGACCAGAATTGCACGCAATATTCCAACAGTGGCCTAACCAATGTCCTTTACAGATGCAACATGGCCTCCCAAATCCTGTACTCAATACTCCGACCAATAAAGGAAAGCATGCCAAACGCCTTCTTCACTATCCTATCTACCTGAGACTCCACTTTCAAGGAGCTATGAACTAAGGTCTCTTTGTTCAGCAATACTCCTGAGGACCTTACCATTAAGCAGGTGAAATGAGGACTGCAGATGCTGGAAATCAGAGTCAAGATTAGAGTGGTGCTGGAAAAGCACAGCAGGTCAGACAGCATCCTTACCATTAAGTGTATAAGTCCTGCTAAGATTTGCTTTCCCAAAATGTCACGTCCCGGAAATTTGTAGCACAATCAGTCACTCTGAAATAGGATCGTTATATCGAAGCAAGGCTGACAGATGAAAGTCTATGATTGGTGTAATGTATAAGCCTGATAACAAAACTGACATAGTATTTGACAGTCCCAAAAGACTTGGATTTGCACTTTTGAACAAAATGCATTTAACAGGATCATCTTGTCTTAAGCTGCAACTAAATTCTGTGACTTTGATCAATCTTATGATCAAATCACAATGATCAGCTTGTAGATGGTTCAGGGATAGATGCATTTTCGAGGTGAATGGGGAATACCTCCCCTCACCCACCATTTCACTTCCTCACTTGCACAAAATATAAGCTTTTCATATCTGGGGGTTCAATCTTCCTCCATAGTGGGTTGATGGTGGGGGGGGGGATTGAGTGGAAGGCTGATGGATGGATGGGGTCCCAGAGTAAATCCTTGGCAGAAAGACCTGTGAATAGCCTCCTGCCCCACCATAATTGAGGCCTTGAAGTGAGCAATTAAAACTTACTTAATTAGGGCCGTCCGTCTTATGGTACCTTAGATTGAGAGGCCTGGGTTCAAGTCCCATTTGCTCCAAAGGCATGCAACAAATCTCCAAATAGGTTGATTAGAAAATAGGTTTTTTAAAAATAAACTCATTCATCCCAACACTTCATTTTCAGGGAGGCAAATCCTGCAATAACAGGTAATGAGAGCTTGAATGAGGTACCAGGAATTGCAAGGCCATTAAAAGTTTAGATCAGAGTGGTGCTGGAAAAGCACAGCAGGTCAGGCAGCATCCGAGGAGTAGGAAAATCGACATTTCGGGCAAAAGCCCTTCATCGGGAATAGTGTGATTAAGACCTTTTGCCCGAAATGTCGATTTTCCTACTCCTCGGATGCTGTCTGACCTGCTGTGCTTTTCCAGCACCACTCTGATCTAAACTTTGGTTTCCAGCATCTGCAGTCCTCACTTTTGCCTAGTGGGCCATTAAAAGCCCACACACCTTGACCTAGCTGCTAACCCTCACATCTTTTCACTGTCATCATGTACCTTTTACTGGAATGAAAATTTAGAATTCACTTCCAAATGGCACAGTGGGTTTTCTTAGGTTCAGCGCAGCAACTCACCACCACCTTCTCCAAGGACAGCAAGGGGTAAGCAAGAATTGTTGCGCCTTCATTCACGACATTCACATTCAATATGTGAAAACGAAAGGAAGAAAAATGCTTACATTAGTTAAAGTCCAGCAGGGAAGTAATGATGGACTTGTGCCATCTGTTGAAAGCTATCCCGCAGACAACTTGACTGCCAATGGCCGATAAGATCAGAACCATCATTGACAAGGTCATCCTGAGTTTCCTAAGAGAAAATAATCTGCCACATCATTTAGTGAGCAGTGCACAAATGCATCAGACAGGCAAACCATTTCACCTCTATCCTCAGGGAAAAGCAGCAGCAGTGTAACAAGGCACTAAGATCTGGCATTAAAATTGTCAGTATTTCCCAAAGTTTGGAGGATTATTGCTGTCAGCCATGATGATGTGACACGAAGTTCATGAACCATAAAAGCTTCCACTCCATCAATGTCCAGACACTCAGCACAGGATAATACAGGCAATGCCCATAAGCCTGTCAGCATTCACAGGCCTTTTACTTCAAGGTATTCTTCTTGAACCTCATTTATTTGAAAGAAGAAAGTCAACTTGAATAATTGCTCCCAGGAGTCTGGGGGCCTGAAGCATGGATCAGCCAGGTCCTGCGTGGAAGCAATAAAGGAAAAGGTAGACACTTTTCCAAATGGTGAAGACACAGTAATTATTCCTCTTCAATTTGGGTAGCATTCATCTGTTGAACCAATAGCACCTACCATCAGCCACTGAGCCAAAATCATACCATTCTTCACACAGTTAAGTGAAAATGCTACCTTTTGCACACTTGGTGGACCTCAGGACAGAATAGGTGTCTACAAAAGGCACAACTCCAAATTAATGCTGTCATTACACCCCCTCACTGCCAGGTCTCCACTCATTTCTCAGGGCGGACCAGAGAATCTCCTGGAACAGCATCTCTTTCCATCTTTACCTTGAACATCTTTCAGAGGACAAAACTCCCAACAGCCTACTGCTGCTGAGCTCTCCCCTCTATACTCCTCCCCTATACCTCCCAACTAAATCTCTCACACTTTCTTCTCCTGTTCTTGAGTTCCCATTTAAGGTTCAGAATCAATCTAAAGTTAGAACTCCAAGGTGGTGGAAGTGCAATTGTTCAAAATTGCTGAGGTTTTTTTCCAGTCCCTGCTGCTCCTACTTAGCTGCTTAGCCTCTGATTCCTCACTCACAATGCAGCTATTTCAACAAAGAAACATTAGTTGTAAAACTTAATACTTCTAAATTACAACTCAGAGGGTCAGGGAATGGATAAAAATCACAATTGGAGGCTTGAGGAGTGGGCACTATTTGCATGAAGATTGGAGAGCAAGAGATGCAGTAAGCTGGATTGCCAATGAGAAGAAGTTGTGATAAGTCACAAGTTATATTTTTCTTTCATTAATTTTAAACATATTTTGAATGCTATTTCCTCTCCCAATATTTGAATATAGCAATATAACTTTTTTCAACTTGGAAGTATCATGTATTTTCATTTGTCAAATAGGAAAGGTCTTTACAAAACTGGCTCCTATGAGAAATGATATATCATTTAAAGTTGTTTCACTTAAGGTTGTGACTTTTAGAAATCTGACCACAACTTTAAGTGAGTACTTGCAGTACTTTGGCTTTTTGCTACTTGCTTAGGCAGACAAGTCGTGCAGTTGGCAGCCAGGTTTCCCGTTTCTATGAAGAGCCAAAATAGCTTTGGAAGTCTATGAATTGCACTGCAGTTGAATTTATGCAGATTTATCCAAGCAATTGAAAGTTTGCTTTAGGATGCAGGTGGGGCAGTGCTAATTATATTACTCTTCTTGGTTCAAGGTTGGATTCCTTAGTTCAAATATCAGCCATGACTAAATGGAATTTTTAGAGCCTCAACATCCATCCAATCTCTTGACGGCACACATTATAGTGGAATCAAAGGTTCCCACAAAAAGGATCATGAGAAAACAGAATTCAGTACAGACAAGCTGTGTAGGGAGAGGAACCCATTCCTATTACTGGAACAATTGTCTTTGGATAATATTGCTCCTATGGCCGTGCATGTGTTCTCAATAAAAACCTTGTAATTTGGAGAATCCAGGCAGATGTTAAATGTGGGTTGCTCTCTTGTATTGTCTTTTATTTTTTGAGGGGAAGTTAAAAGGATTAGGGAAGGAAATCCCCTCCGACTCCTGTGAATTTTGGATTATTTGGCAAATACCTCTTGCTGTTGCTTAAAACATGAGCGTCACATTAAATTTCATGATTGTGGTCACCTTTATGATGACTGATAGTTACAGCAGCATTTTTACAGCTGGTCTGCCTGCAGGAATTGTCTTCTACTGGGGCCTGTGCAGCTTTTCCTACTGTTTTCATCCAATCTTTCTGAAGACAGATGTACTTACTGCGCAAAGATGGATTTTCAATGATCTCCCAGGGGCATCAAATGGATCTAGCAGGCATGCATCTTATGATTCCCCACTGCCAAGCTTCATATTGTGTTGTAGGTATAGGGATCCTCTTGAGGCAAGATGCTGTGAGAGCTCCCAGAGCAGACAGCTCCAGCAAATGCAAACTGCAGTAGTTTAATGAAGCTGTCAGCAAGGCGATTGTGAGTTTCAACAACATCCTGTACTCAGTTATGAGATGTAGGTAGAGGCACAATGCCATTATGCAGAGAGTTTGAGCTTAATGTCCATTAGAACTCATATTGATACAAATAGCTCTCCTTTTCCAATTAACACAAATCCAATTATTCTAACACATTCCATTGGTGTACTTAAAGAATATTCCAGGCGACATACCAACCAAATGATCCACTCATAGAGTCATAGAGTCATAGAGATGTACAGCATGGAAACAGACCCTTCGGTCCAACCTGTCCTTGCTGACCAGATATCTCAACCCAATCTAGTCCCACCTGCCAGCACCCGGCCCATATCCCTCCAAACCCTTCCTATTCATATACCCATCCAAATGCCTCTTAAATGTTGCAATTGTACCAGCCTCCACAACTTCCTCTGGCAGCTCATTCCATACACGTACCACTCTCTGTGTGAAAGATTTGCCCTGTAGGTCTCTTCTATACCTTTCCCCTCTCATCCTAAACCTATGCCCTCTAGTTCTGGACTCCCCCACCCCAGGGAAAAGACTTTGCCTATTTACCCTATCCATGCCTCTCATAATTTTGTAAATCTCTAAAAGGTCACCCCTCAGCCTCCGACGCTTCAGGGAAAACAGCCCCTGCCTGTTCAGCCTCTCCCTATAGCTTAAATCCTCCAACCCTGGCAACATCCATGTAAATCTTTTCTGAACCCTTTCAAGTTTCACAACATCTTTCTGGTAGGAAGGAGATCAGAATTGCATGCAATATTCCAACAGTGGCCTAACCAATGTCCTGTACAGCCGCAACATGACCTCCCAACTCCTGTACACAATACTCTGACCAATAAAGGAAAGCATACCAAACGCCGCCTTCACTATCCTATCTACCTGTGGCTCCACTTTCAAGGAGCTATGAACCTGCACTTCAAGGTTTCTTTGCTTAGCAACACTCCCTAGGACCTTACCATTAAGTGTCTGCTAAGATTTTCTTTTCCAAAATGCAGCACCTTGCATTTATCTGAATTAAAATCCATCTGTCACTACGGTGATTATGGTTACAAATATTACTTTATTAAATTTAAGATTCCTACAAAGCAAATCCACAAAAAGAACGAGTTAAGTTGCACTCATAGCCAATGTTGCTGCTGAGCTGTGAGTGGGGGCAGAGATCCCATCCGAGTCTTGTAATACATGAATAAGGCCACATAAACCATTTGAAGGGCAAGTGCACTGAAGAATATGGGTTGCACACAGCAACTAAGTTTTAAAAGGAACTTTGCCTGGAGATCATTTTCCCAATATTCTTTGGACAGTCCACATTAATTCCATGTGCTGGGATAGCAGCCTTCTTTCATAAATTTCTCACAAAAGACTCAAGTCCCACATCTCTGCAGCTGAGGAAAGACACAGTGACCCATCAGCCAAATAAATGTCAACTTCTCTGCCCTCCTGTTTCTGATGGGTACTTATGGAAAGCATTTTCCACATTGAAGATGGCATCCCCTGGGACAAGCCAACCCATCTGACCTGTTTGTTTGGGCCCATGTCTGGTCTGTAAAGTTATAACTCTTCCTACCTATCTCACCTGTAAATCAAGACTAACACCAGAACACTGATACTGGCCATGAGGTGTTCACGAGATTGCAAAACCAATGTCACCATGCTCCAAAATCCATGCACATTTACTTCGAGATGATGTTCATAATGGAAATTGTTCTCTGTAATAATAATATTCACCTTTAATGGCACACGCAATGTAATTTTCACTCCTTAATATTTGTAAGTACTTTTAACCCCTAAAGATAGGTGACTTTCAGCTAGGTAACAAATGAAAATTTCCAATTTCTAGCCTCTGACTTCACCTGATTGAAAACCCTTTCAATTTTGCTTAACATTGTTAAGGTTAAGGTGGGATGCAGGTGGTAAGTGACCAAATTGTTCTCAGGCATCAGATCAATCAGTTAAGAAGATTCATGCCTCCATTTTAACAATCATATTGCTTTTAACACACAGTGGATGAATTTCCCACACTCAAGGAAACACGACAGGAACACAGAAGTGGGAAGATTGGATATTTACAGCAGTATTTGCAAGTTTAAAGAAACAGAAATATTTTATCCAGGCCCAATACGTCAACACTGTAAACTCCACAGTGAACTACTTGGTAACATCCACCTGTGAACGGATCATCATCTCCACAAGATCTTATCCTGATGGCAATCTCTCCCCAACCACCTTCCCCGCAACACATCATGATTCCCTCTCCATTCCTGTTTCTCCCCTTCCATACCTTCTTTTCTTCCCTCCAAGCTTCTATTTTGATCCCAGTTCAGTCTCCCTAAATTCATTTTCTCTTTCTCAATCCTTAAATCTAATTGCTGAAGGAGATCGATGGTCGGGACTATTGATCATCAAATACCAAATGCCTTGTTGACTTAGAATCATAGAGTCTTACACGGAAACAGACTCTTCAGTCCCACCAGTCTACACTGACCACAATCCCAAATTAAACTAGTCGTATTTGTCTGCCCTTGGCCCATATCCCTCCAAACATTTCTTATTCATGAACTTATCTAAACATCTTCTAAATGTTGTAACCATATCCACATCTACCACTTCCTCTGCAGGTTCATTCTACACATGAACCACTCTTTTTGTAAAATAATTGCCCCTTGTGCCTTTTTAAAATCTTTCTCCTCTCATCTTAAAAATATGCCCCTTAATCTTGAAAGCCCCTATTCTAGGGAAAAGACACTTGCCATTTGCCAATACTTCTCGTTATTATATATACCTCTTTAGGGTCACCTCTCAATCTCTTACTCTCCAGTGAAAAAAGTTCCAGCCTATCTAGCCTCTCCTTACAATTCATACCTCCTATTCAAAGCAACATCCTAGTAAATCTTTCCAGCTTAATAGTATCCTTCCTATGACAGAGAGACCAGATTTCTCTGTGTCAATAGTAGTTCATACTTCCAGAACATTACAGGGCAACACCGTATCAAGCTGAACAATTAAAAAAATGGCTGACTAATGAGATAGGCAATTGATATCCTGTTTGTGCAAACTCTGAGTCTTTGTTCTACAATACTTCTATTTGCCGTTGCAGTAATGGGCCCTAATTGAGGTCGTAGAAACAGTGACTGGAGTTACAAGTTCATCCTCCTCTTGGGCTGCACAATGGCACAAAGACAATGTTTGGCCTTGCTCGCCTTGCAATTACTCTCTGTCCATGGGCATTGGGCTCCAACAACAGTTGCTTCACTGAACCTTAAACCCTGGTCATGGCCACGAACCCAGTGGTGGTCGTACTGATGATGGGCATCAATCTTTCTGAGCCCATCCTCATCCACACTGCAACAGTGGAATGACCTGGTTCCAAACATCATCCAATTCAAAATTCTCAATCTCAATTTTCACTGGTTTTTAGGACAATGATACCTGAGTTGAGGCTGTATGAGTAAAATGTAAAAACAAAACGGGTAATCACATTGCTGGGAGTGTACTCTCAACCCCCAAGTAGTCAAGAAGTGATAGCAGAGCAGATATATTGTCAAATTTCAGAGAAACTTAAAATTATCAGGACAATATTGCAGAGTAGTTTAACGTCTCCAATGTTAACAGGGTGCAAAAAGTTTAGAGGGGGCAGAATCCATGAAAGTTTTATAAGCCAGCATTTAGAATGTCCAACGAGAGAGTGGGTGGACCTCCATCTAATTTTTAACGAACAAAGCTGGGTAAAAGGTAGAAGTGTCAGTTGGGACACATTTTGGGACCATAACTCAGCTTGATTTAGGGTAGTCATGCAAAAGGACATGGATTGACCAGTTATATAAATGGAAGAGAAAGGTCAAAATGAACATGAACCTCTTAGAAAATGAACCTGGGGAGATGGTTATGGGGAACAAAGAAATGGCAGGGGAGTTAAACAGATATTTTGCATCAGTCTTTATGTTGGAAGATTCTTTGAAGACCCCAACAATACTGAAGAATGTGGGAGAGGAATTAAGTAAACTCACCTATTCACTGCCCACAAATCTTTCCTGTCCCTATGGGAGTCAGATGAGGGCAAGTGTTTGTACACCTTTGATTAATTGAGGTTCACATCTAATTAATGGCTAATTGCTGGGGTTTCAGAGTGTGACTAAAACCAATGGGGAGGAGAGAAGCGTGTATTATTTTACAATATCAAGATGATTTATGTGCAAGAGCTTGAAGCTAAGCACTTGGAATCCTAATGGTTCAACAAGCCCTTCTGCAGGCAGACGTTGCATCTGATGGAGTGGCAAGTTAGAGGGCTTTGAAAATAACTACAAACTCCCAAAAATATTCATCCCTCAATACAATTATATTTTTTGATTAAATAAGTTCAGCATTTTGGATTTGTTCCCATTCGGAATTTCCAAAACACATTCTAAAGCTCTATTCAAGTAATGTTAATCATTTTTGATTCAGCATTCAGAATAATGTTGATTGGAACTGTATCACAGGACATGGCATTAATAACAGAAATTGACAACCCTTGCAAATTGTAATAAATAATATCAATATAAACACAAGTTAATGTTAATACATTATTGAAATGATCAGGCACCAGTGACTATTTTAAGGTTTCTTAATTTCTTTTTTCATTCAGATTACTACTTCTGACAAAATTGTTGTCAGATTTATTACACGTATTGAGTATGGTATCCTGGATTAATGACTGTAAGTAAGAAGGCAGGACTAATATAGAGATATTGTTTTAACTGTATATTTCAATTCAATAACCATAGCCAACATGGTGGCTCAGTGGTTAGCATTGCTGCCTCATAGCCCTAGGGAACTGGGTTCGATTTCAGCCCAGGTGACTGTCTGTGTGGGTTTCCTCCCACAGTCCAAAGATGTGCAGATTAGGTGGATTGGCCATGCTAAATTGCCCCGTGATGCACATGATTTGCGGAATAGCTATGAGAAAATGCAGGAATAGAGTCTGGGTGTGATGCTCTTCAGAGAGTTGGTGTGGACTTGTTGGGCCATCTGGCCTGTTGGTACAATGTAGGGATTCTATATATTAAAAAAAAATTCTATAAAAATAGCCACAAAATGATGAAGGGCCTATGCTTGAAATGTTGATTCTCCTGCTCCTTAGATGCTGCCGAACCTGCTGTGTTTTCCCAGCAACACACTCTCGACACAGGACAATCAATGTTCTGATGCTTTTATGATGGATGCCTGCCTACATTCGAACTCTCAGAATTAATTATTGAATAGACACAGACCTGAAAACATCCATTAGACAACAAGTATAAAAGGATCAAGTCAAATTTAAAAACCCTGCTAACTGGTCATGTGGAATAGATGAGTGTAGAATTTGATTAAAGTGATTGAAATTGCTGCTATTTTATCAAAGGAAAGGTTTGGAGATACTTGAGGGTCAGTCTCTATGTCTCTGCCCCTGATGCCTGGTGCATGCAACTGTGAAAAGGCCACCGCACCCACTCTTTCCAAACATCGTCATTATTCACAAATTCTTATCGCTATCAGCAACATCTTTTGTTCATCCACTGAATAGAATAGAATAGACATTTATTGTCAGGTGTGCTTTTACATGAAAAAATACAGTGCAAAGTTTTATGAGTCACCTCACCACAATGCCTACATCAGTGACAGAAGTTATACATAGGAAAATTAAGACAAAGTTCATCACATTTCAGTTAATTTCCTGGGCTCCGGGATCTAGGAAAGATGGAATACTCTTAAGACACAGCCAGGGCAAGACCGCCATATGAGGCCACTAGATATGAAGCCGGACTCTTCCCCCAAAGAAGACTACCATGTTGGGTTGAGATCAGCACTCCTGGATGAGACCGCCACTCAGGTTACTAGAATACCTGGACACCAAAGACAAAGAAGACCTCCACATAGGGATGTGACCTCCAGCCCAGGACAAGACTGTCACAGTGGGACAAGACTGCCGCACTGGGAGGGTGCCATACAAGGAGACCGCAATGCCGGGCCAAGACTGCCATTCTCCTCCTTCATGGGCCCGGGCCGTGCTGCAGGCTTGGATGGTCAGCCCAGCCTGTGCGTATGGGCTGGGGTGTGGCATCAGCCTCATTGGGAGACCCTGGGATTGGGTGGAGCTCTGTCCAGCTAATCCTAATGTTGCTGCCACTGGCGCCTGAGGCTTCCTGCTTCACCTGCCAGTTTTTGGGCTTAAAAGAAAAAAAATGAAGAATAAAGTTTAAAAAAAGAGACAAAGTATAAAGAAGAGGAAAGCTGAGAAAGAAAACTGATAGAGGCGGACGAGGCCCAGGTTCAGAGCCCTATTCCACTGCCCCCTGAAGAAGTGGCCACTGCTGGCTGCACCAATATTTATTGCCCATTCCTAAATGCATCATGACTGGTGATTTAAACATTTTGAACACCTTTGTGAACATCACAGTCAGTACAAAGGGGCCGTTATTGCAGGCTAAATATAGAATCAAAGCCTGTCCTCAACTGGAACAGAGTTGTCTTGCTCACAGTTCCAAATTGTCAAATTCAACATCGAGTTCAGAAGGCTCACACAGAAGATCAGGTACTGTTCCTCAAGCTGGTGTTAGGCTGCAAGATGGCAGAAAGGTCAGAGTGCAATTTGGCTCACGTGCTGTAAGTCTGCAATAGTGAGTAGCGTGAGTTCTTTCTTGATTGTATGTTTTATTGCGATATGTCTCTTGATTAAACTTAAAAATATTAAGTTAGTCTGGAGCAGTGTTTTGTAGAGGAATAAGATGGTGCTATTTTCTGGGTCTGCAGATTGGAAGAAGCAAAAATGCTCCTTAGTAGAGTGATATGCTCTTCTTGCCGGATGTGGGAGTTTATGGAGAGTTTATGTGTTAATGAGGATTATATCTGGAATAAATGCCATTGGTTGCGAATCCCATCAGATCAAATGGGTCAGTTTAGATTATATTCCCTGCAATGTGGAAACAGGCCCTTCGGCCCAACCAGTCCAAACCGACCCTTGAAAGAGTCACTCACCCAGACCCATCTTGCTGTGACTAATGCACCTAACACTATGGGCAATTTAGCATGCCCAATTTACCTAGGTTGCACATCTTTGGATGATGGGAGGAAATCGGAGCACCCAGAGGAAACCTACACAGACACAGGGAGAATGTGCAAACTCCACACAGACAGTCACCTGAGGCTGAAATTGAACCTGGAAAGCTGGTGCTGTGAGGCAGCAGTGCTAACCACTGAGCCACTGAGCCACCATGCTACCCCAAACTTGGAGAGACAGTTAGAAGCATTGAGGAATTTACAAGAGCAAGGGGGCATGATGGATGGCAGTTATAGGCAGGGAGAAAAGTCACAAATACAGTCACATAGATGGGTTAACTCCAGGAAAGGTAAGCGAGGAAGGCAGGTAGTGCTGGAGTCTTCTGTGGCTATCCCCATTTCAAACAAGTAATCTGTTTCGGAAAATGTAGGATATAATGGATTCACAGGGGAATGTAGATGAACAGCCAAGTTTCTGGTATCAAAACTGGCTCTAATACAATAAGGGGGTACGTTGAGTTCCAAGAGATCGATTGTGATAGGGGACTCTCTAGTCAGAAGCACAGATAGACATTTCTGTGGCCAGCAGCGAAAAATCAGAATGGTGTGTTGCTTCCTGGTACCAGGATCAAGGATGTCTCAGAGAGAGTGTAGAATGTTCTCAATGGGGAGAGGGCCCAGCAGGAGGTCATTGTACACATTAGAACCAACGACATAGGAAGGGAAAAGGATGAGATTCTGAAGGGAGAATATAGAGAGTTAGGCAGGAATTTAAAAAGGAGGTTCTTGAGAGTAGTAATATGTGGATTACTCCCGGTGCTACGAGCTAGTGAGGGTAGAATGGAAGGATAGTGCAGATGAATGTATGGCTGAGGAGCTGGTGTATGGGAGAAGGATTCACAGTTTGGATGATTGGAATCTCTTCTGGGTAGAGGTGACCTGTACAAGAAGGACGGGTTGCACCTGAATTGAAAGGGGATGAAGATACTGACAGGGAGATTTGCTAGAGCTGCTCAGGAGGATTTAAACTAGTAAGGTGGAGGGGAGAGGGGGGGTACCCAGGGAGATAGCGAGGAAAGAGATCAATCTAAGACTGGTAGAGTTGAGAAAAGAAGCAAGTCAAACAGTCAGGTTAGGCAGGGACAAAGCAGAGAACAAGGTAGGACTGATAAACTAAACTGTATTTATTTCAATGCAAGAGACCTAACAGGGAAGGCAGATGAACTCAGGGCATGGTTAGGAACATGGAACTGGGATATCATAACAATTATAGAAACATGGCTCAAGGATGGACAGGACTGCCAGCTGCATGTTCTAGGATATAAATGCTACAGGAAGGATAAAAAGGGAGGTAAGATAGGGGGGGAATTGGAGTTTTTGATAAGGATTAGTATTACAGCTGTACTGAGGGAGGATATTCATGGAAATACATCCAGAGAAGTTATTTGGGTGGAACTGAGAAATAAGAAAAGGATGATCACTTATTGGGATTGTATTGTAGACTCCCTAATAGTCAGAGGGAAATTGAGGAACAAATTTGTAAGGAGATCGCAGTTATCTGTGAGAATAATAGGATGGTTATGGTTGGGGATTTTAACTTTCCAAACATAGACTAGGACTGCCATAGTGTTAAGGGTTTAGTTGGAGAGGAATTTGTTAAGTGTGTACAAGAAAATTTTCAGATTCAATATGTAGATGTACCTACTAGAGAAGGTAGGCAAAAGTGAGGACTGCAGAAGCTGGAAGGTGCAAAGCTTGACCTGCTCTTGGAAAATAAGGCAGGGCAGTTGACTGAGGTGTCAGTGGGGGAACACTTTGGGGCCAGCGACTTTAATTCTATTAGTTTTAAAACTGTGATGGAAAAGAATAGACCAGATCTAAACGTTGAAGTTCTAAATTGGAGAAAGACCAATTTTGACGGTATTAGGCAAGAACTTTCGAAAGCTGACTGGGGGCAGAGGTTCGCAGGTAAAGGGATGGCTGGAAAATGGGAAGCCTTCAGAAATGAGATAGCGAGAATCCAGAGAAAGTATATTCCTGTTAGGGTGAAAGGAATAGGGAATGTTGGATGACGAGAGAAATTGAGGGTTTATTTAAGAAAAAGAAGGAAGCATAGGTCAGGTATAGACCAGATAGATCAAATTAATTCTTAGAACAGTATAAAGACAGTAAGAGTGTATATAAGAGGGAAATCAGGAGGGCAAAAAGGGGACATGAGATAGCTTTGGCAAATTGAGTTAAGGAGAATCCAAAGGGTTTTTACAAATGCATTAAGGACAAAAGGTTAAATAGGGAGAGAATAGGGCCCCTCAAAGATCAGCAAGACAGCCTTTGTGTGGAGCTGCAGAAAATGGGGGAGATACTAAATGAGTATTTTGCATCAGTATTTACTGTGGAAAAGGATATGGAAGATATAGACTGTAGGGAAATAGGTGGTGACATCTTGCAAAATGTCCATATTACAGAGGAGGAAGTGCTGGATGTCTTGAAACGCATAAAAGTGGATAAATCCCCATGACCTGATCAGGTGTACCCTAGAACTCTGAGAGAAGCTAGAGAAGTGATTGCTGGGCCTCTTGCTGAGATATTTGTATCATCGATAGTCACAGGTAAGGTGCTGGAATACTGGAGGTTGGCTAACGCGGTGCCACTGTTTAAGAAGGGTGGTAAGGACAAGCCAGGAAACTATAGACCAGTGAGCCTGACGTCGGTGGTGGGCAAGTTGTTGGAGGGAATCCTAAGGGACAGGATATTTGGAAAGGCAAGGACTGATTAGGGATAGTCAACATGGCTTTTTGCACAGGAAATCATGTCTAACAAACTTGATTGAGTTTTTTGAGGAAGTAACAAAGAGGATTGATGACGGTAGAGCAATAGATGTGATCTACATAGACTTCAGTAAGGCATTTGACAAGGTTTCCCATGTGAGACTGATTAGCAAGGTTAGATCTCACGGATTACAGGGAGAACTAGCCATTTGGATACAGAACTGGCTCAAATGTAGAAGTCAAAGGGTGGCGGTGGAGGGTTGTTTTTCAGACTGGAGGCCCGTGACCAGTGGAGTGCCACAAGGATCAGTGCTGGGCCCTCTACTTTTTGTCATTCACATAAATGATTTGGATGTGAGCATAAAAGGTACAGTCAGTAAGTTTGCAGATGACACCAAAATTGGAGGTGTAGTGGACAGCGAAGAGGGTTACCTCAGATTACAACAGGATCTGAACCAGATGGGTCAATGGGCTGAGAAGTGGCAGATTGAGTTTAGTTCAGATAAATGCGAGGTGCTGCATTTTGGGAAAGCAAATCTTAGCAGGACTTACACACTTAATGGTCAACTCCTAGGGAGTGTTGCTGAACAAAGTGACCTTGGAGTGCAGGTTCATCATTCCTTGAAAGTAGAGTCACAAGTAGATTGGATACTGAAGAAGGCATTTGGTATGCTTTCCTTTATTGGTCAGAGTATTGAGTACAGGAGTTGGAGGTCATGTTGTGGCTGTAGATGACATTAGTTAGGCCACTGTTAGAGTATTGCATGCATTTCTGGTCTACTACCTATCAGAAGGAAGTTGTGAAACTTGAAAGAGTTCAGCAAAGACTTACAACCATGTTGCCAAGGTTGGAAGATATGAGCTATTGGGAGAGGCTGAATAGTCTGGGGTTGTTTTCCCTGGAGTGTCAGAGGCTGAGGGGTGACTTTATAGAGGTTTTTAAAATCATGAGGGATATGAATAGTATAAATAAACAGAGGTGGGGGAATCCAGAACTAGAGGGCATAGTTTAGAGTGAGAGGGGAAAGATATACAAGAGATCTAAGGGGCAACTTTTTCACACAGAGGGTGGAACGAGTATGGAATGAGCTGCCAGAGGAAATGCTGGAGGCTAGTACAATTACAATACTTAACAGTCATCTGGATGAGTATATGAATAGGAAGGGTTTGGAGGGGTATAGTTTGGGTGCTGGCAGGTGGGACTAGATTGGTTTGGAATATCTGGTCAGCATGGACGAGTTGGACCGAAGGGTCTGTTTCCATGCTGTACATCTCTATGACTCTCTGACGTACGTGACTTCATGGATACTAAATACACAGATTCAGATCTAAGTTCTCATGGGGAAGATCATGAAGCAAATCCACAGACTTATTTCATCACGCACTCTGCTAAGTTCTGATTAATCACAGATTCATCAAGAAATGCATTTTTAAACAAATTAGATTTGAAGGAAATTATTATCAAAACTTTTGTCTGTTGACAATCTTCCTGTATTATCTGAATGAAGGGTCGTTACCCACCCATTTCAACTTGTAATGTTTTTCTTCAGTGTGAAAAATGCTGGAATAATAATGGCATTTCAGCACTGGGGTTTAATCAGATTTGAAAAATTTTAGTTTCAGAACAGTCCAATCTGAATTTCAAACAAGAGAGGCCTATCTCCAATGTGCACAATTCCGATCTGAGTCTTTCATTCCATTACAAGGGTATTAATTTAACTGTCACGAGTGAACGAAATGCGCCTTCACCAGGACCCTAATGTTCCAAAGATTCTGACATTCATTTGTATAGAATCAAGTTCAGCTCCTTAGGAGTTACAACCTGACGAACAATTAGCTACATTTTCCATGCTGGTTTAATAAACCAGATCATTACACAGTGCATTCCCCACTGCTAATTCTGCCTGTGATGGGCTATTAATGCTGATGAGGCCAAAAAGGATTTGTTTCAGACATGGAGAGTCCCGATTAGGTCACAGGGAATGTCTGGCACATCACACTGAGGTGGAACAAAATTACACATGACATGAGGGGTATTATTCCATATCTTGTGCTTGGGAATATTCTTCCACCTATGTACTGTGAATACCAGAAAATTGGACAGGAGCTCCCCTATTATGAGATACTCCTTCATAGGCAGTTTTTTTTCTTAATCTTTCGGTATGCATTAAGCCCAGGTACAAGGAATGGAAAATCGATGACAATGTTTCCATTCAGTGTTGCATGCTTCCAAGATTGAGGCTTTTCTGGGATTTCCTTGACTATGTTATCAAACTGATATTAGAACCACAGCCACCCTTACCCAGAATTAAAGCCATTAAGTTTGAAGTTCCAGGTGTTGTTATAGAGGTCAGTTAGTTAGAACTGCTGGCACAGAACTATGGCAATGATGTGGATTCAGTCCCAACACTAGCTGAAGTACATTTGATGGCCAGAGCTGGTTATTCACAGCCCATGGCTTGAAGTTGTATGATGATGGAGAGTTGTTTGAAAAATTCAGAAAGGGTTGAAAGTCAGAAACCTCATCCACCTTTTGCACAAGGATACAAGTAGGAATGGGTCAGATTTGTGCATACATTTTGCAGAGGCAGCTGGCAACATAAATTAGTAGCTGTCTCTACTTGTCTAATTTTAGTGGCTCCTGTGTGCGAAACGTAATGTGAGCAGATTAGATCTGGTCGAAACTGTGTAGAGAAAGGTAAAGTACGCTTTGGATACGTCTTGGGACACCTTGGTATAGGTGAGCTGCCCTTTGGGAAAGGTAAAATGGTCTGTGGAATTATTAAACATGGAGACATGAATGTGTGCAAAAAGTACATAAATCCACCAACTGCCAAATTTGTTGGAAACATTAAAGCAATTGTCAAGCTGCCAATTCATTTAAAACTTCTATCTTTAAATTTTTGATAAAATATGTCTGAAGTGTTAAAAGAAAATCATTGCTTGCAAAATCAAGTGTCAGTTGATATATTCCTGAAAGCTTTCGTTCAAATATTATTGCTGAGTAACTGATTTTATGACTTCCAAATATCATGGTAGGGTGTCTGTCAGTTTATAGTTTGATTGACAGCTTTAGTGGTGAGACACTGAAGTGGAACAATGAATTCTCTTGCTTTTTTTTAAAAATCAGAGATGATGCACTTAAATGCAATATTTTTTCTTGTATAGTTGAAGAAATGTAAATATAGTCAATGGATTTTTATGAATGAGAGTGCTTTTTAAAAACCTGCAATGGACAAATTTGTTCTTTCATCTCAGCAGGTTTCCTGACATATACCCATGGTGGATGCCAGATGAGTTGCATAGTAAATGGAAGGGCAAAAGATGAATTTCAGGCTGACATGAATTGGTACAGCGCTATAAAGACCAGAGGGATATAGGTTGGCATAGAGAGTAGAAGTGCTATTGGGTGGTTATCACAGAGGCATAAGTGGTACAGAGGTAGAATAGGGAGATACGTTGATGTGGAGGTCAGAAGAGGTTGTGGGATGATTGGCAGAAAGGCAGAGGTTCGATTGGAGACTTGAAGGGCATGGGATGTGTGTGCATGTAGGTGGGTGGAGGGACATTTTATAATTTATTCGTCTTTTTCAAACTTCAGTACAAAGCTGGAACACCAAGGCAGACTTACCACTCAGTCCATCTCCACAATGGGCAACTTCTGCACTCATTTCAGGGTCAACTGGCCTGATACCCAAAGACCCCTGGCATCCCAGAACAAAAAATCCAACTTCTGGAGTTCTTTCACATGGGTCAGGTTTGGGGAGCTGTGAAACATCCTAACTCTGTGCTCCTGAACACAGGCCCATAGCTTCAATGGTACACAGGTACATGGCAAAGGAGATTAATTTTCTCCATCTGTTTTTCCTACTGATCAATCATGGAATAAAAATTTTCCGAAGTGTGTGAGAATGTCCAATATGTGTTGAGAAGATTAGTTTTCTAAAGGATTAGTTTATTACAGCATCAGCTGGGCATATATTAATACATTAAATATATCTTGAACTTTTATAAAAGACTTTTCAAAGCAAGAAAGATTGGCAACAGCAGAAAAGTTTGCACTTACGAAGAAAAAAGCTACTTGAATAGAGACACTGAGTCTGCCATACTTTCAGACAGCTTTAGGGTTTGAACGTAGATAGTCAGTGAGAAACTTGTCACAGGGAACAGCTTTGTTATCTCTCTCATTATCTATAATCTATTTTCTCAAAGTTTATGAAGTGATAACCCAGTGTAACCATATCACTGTATATAACGGGTTTATAAAGAAATCATAAACCAGTGTCTCCAGAAAACAGATCTCAATTAGCCATAACTGATCCAGGAAAAAAACCTCAGTGCCAAGAGCTTGTGTGGAAACTTACTTTGCTTGCAGAACAGCATTCGTGTATTCTGTAAATTAGTGTCTTCTTTTCAAATTTTGTTGCGATTTGGCTAAATTTTTAAGACAGTCCTCCATAAGTATCTATAGTTTAGTTTTGGCTCAGAGTAGTTTACATATGTCTGTTTACGAGGGTGTACTATTTTGCAAGAAGGGATACTATAGACAGGTTTATGCATTTCAAACCATTTGATAGTAACCTTTGCATCTTTGCTTGAGAAATTTTTGGTACCAAACGCATTTTTTCTTTACAAATCAAAGGAACCTCGCAAACTTGCTTCTGATGTTGAGCTGCATACTTTTCAATGTCTATATCATTGGCAATAAACATCTCCCTTTTAAAGCACAAACTTTGTTATGAAGAGTGAAGGACAGGGAGGAGGAATCAGATAACCCCTTGCAACTGTGTTGCAACAAATTGAATATGTTACATGATTTTCAGGACTCAATTGTACTGCTGTGTCTGTATCCAGCTGTGTTTTGAAGCATGAGGCCAAGATATTTACACAGATGTGCAAGAGAACCCGGAATTACTGTGGATCTGGTGGTCCTGCAAATTGAAGAGAAAGATGCCAACACAACATCCTTTTTCTGATCTCCCTGCCCAGTTGGAGGTTGCAACCAATTGCCATTTTAGGATTGAGATAAAAGCAACTACAGATGCTGAAATCCAAAGTAGACAAACAGGACACTGGAAGAACACAGTAAGTCAGGCAGCATCAGGCAGTGAAGAAATCAATGTTGCAGGCATAACCCTTCTTCAGGATGAGATGTGAAAGTAGGGGGAGCTACAAATAAAGAGGGGTGGAGTAGGGAGAGTAGCAGAATGGTGTGGTAATGATAGGTGCACACAGTGGGGTGGGCACAACCTGGTTGGTTGATGGGAGGAATAAATCCGGTTGGTCACTGGAAGGGTCAGTAGGTGGAATGGAAAGGAGGATGCGGGGCTGAAAAGGGAGCCAGGGGTTGGGTGGGAGGGTTATTTGAAATTCAAGAATTCAATGTTAAGTCCCCTGGGCTCTAGGCTGTTCAGGCAGAAGATAAGGTGTTGTTCCTCCAATTTGCGCCGCAGTGAATCAGACCACAAATTGGATGAATAACACTTTATCTTCCGCCAGGGCAGCCTACAGCCTGGAGGACCTAACATTGAGTTCTCAAATTTCAAATAACCTTCCTACTCATCCCCCGGCCTCATCTCTTCCCTTCCATTGACCAACCAGGTGGTACCCACTACCTGTGCCCACCCCACCCTCCCTCTCTTTATCTATACCACCCCCTTCCTCCACATCTAGTCCCGAAGAAGGGTTATACCTGAAATCTTGACTTTTCCAGTTCCTGACACTACCTGGCTTGCTGTGTTCTTCCACTCTCCTATTTGTCTACCATTTTAGGATCAATGCTCAGTGATTGGGAAAGATTGTGGTTGGAGGAAAAGAGAATTATTTTCTGGTAGTGGTGAGGAAGGATCAGATGCTGGAGCCAGAGTAATGCATTGTTAGGTCCTCAGGTCTCGGGAGAAGAAGAGATGATGATGTGGACATGTACTGACAGTTTGCATGTCATGAAAGTCAACTGATACGAGGTCACAGATTGGCTTGAGAAATGAGTGGAATTTCTTGCTCTACTGGATAGGCTTGCTCCTGTATCTATTTAGTTGGATGACTTCCTGAGCCCTGGAAAGCTCAGGAAGCAAAGATCAAATTGCTCATTGAGCTTCATATTGATAAAATAATGAACGGTCCTGGATGCAACATAACCCATTTGATTGTGGTCACATAACAGAAAGGTAGTAAACTTTTTCTCTGCCCAGGAAAGTTTCCTGCAGAGATTAAAAACCTAGAATTTGACCCTGAAGCACTACAGGAAGAGAAGTTTTTTATTATTATCTGGAATATATAATTATTTTCAAGAATGTTTGATGAGGACTTGTAAGAGTTTGCTTTGATTATAAAGGGACCAGTTGTAATGTTCTTGTACCATACATAACACTGGATCATGTGACTTGGCAACCTTGACCTACAGCAGAAGGAATATAATATACAGAAACCAAATGGTTGATGGATACAAAGAAAAAAATGCAGACATCGAGGAGAGCTACAGACACCAAGCTAAAGCAGTCACAGACAAAAAAAAAAATGGAACGGAGAGAATCCTTTTGGGAAGCAGCAGGAAGAGATCAATTTTTCTATTTTACAGAAAAGGTGACAAGGGCTATTGAGATACAGCTCGAGCTGACTGAAAAGGTTGAAAAGCTGGAAAGCTGTGCGCATAGCTTGAAAAAGTGAAGAACTGGATATTGTACCAGAAGTGGCCAAACTGTTTTATTGATTAGTTGATTAAAAGGAATCATCGAAAGCTACACTGTCAGGATTATCATGACCCAAGGGCTAGGAGGTTTGTAGAAATGTATCTTGTGATGATAATCGGTCCTTCAAGACCTGAAGATGAAATCAGATAGGATTCCTGATGAACCAGTGTAAGTGCAGACTCTGTAGCTACAACAAGCTATACATACAGAAAGGGAATGCCTCTGGTTATATAAGATGTAACTCTGTTGAACTTATATTTAAAGTGAGATTTAGCTTTTTATTTGAAAAATCATTTGGCTGTTCATTTATATTTGATTTCTGTTCGTGTAAAAGTCACAATAAGGTGAATCGCAATCGTCATAAAGGTTTCCTCACAGGCATCATAATATATAGACACAGCATGGGGACATGACAGTGCTAAATTTAATAATGAGCTAGATTTATTTAACAGCCTAACAATGCCTGTGTGTTTGTTTAATAATCATCAAATATGATTCAGCTTGAGAGCGAAGTTAGGAAACACTTATACATGCAAAGGGTGGTAGATACTTGAAACCTTCGTCTATTAACAGCAACGCAAATTTGATCAGTTATTAAATTTAAAACTCAGATCGATAATTTTTGTTAACTAAAGGTATTAAAAGAATATAACAGGTAGGTGGAGATAAGATTGCAAATCAGTGATGCATTTGTTGAATAATGGAACAGGCTCAAGTGCTTAAATGAGTGTTTGCTTCCAGTGTCATAAAAATAATTACATGTGCATGTTGGCAAGCTCTGTTCCCCAATTCTTAATTTTCTGTTGGTCTCCTATGAGATTTTACATTACTCTGCTGCCGAGTCTCATCACTTGATCATAGTGGATACTATTTATTGCATTCCATCAAGAGTCAAAAAGGGGCTATAATCTTCGGGTGTTTGTTCAATTGTGACCCTTAAAATACCAAAAATTCTGATTAGCATTTTCTTCCTCTCAGCCAGATGGATAATACCTTGTAAAACTAACTTGGCCCAGTTAGTAGATGGTCTGGCTGATTGCTGGATCCTAACCAAAATCAATTTGGATTGTTGCTTATGTACAGACCTTACCAATTATTTGCAAGTCAGAGGTCACGCACATCTTACAAGCTAATCTTTTTCCTTCAGAACTTAATCTTGCTGCCTTTTATCCATAGCAGAAGCATATTTGTTTTGAATCTTTCTGAATCTGTCATCAACAAAAAATATTTTCTTCTTATTGCAGGAGTAGTGGTGTGGTAAGAACTGAGGCATGTGTGCTCAACAAGATGACTAGATGCTGTTACCTCAAACAACAGCTGTAATACCTCACTGAGACTAACTAAATGTTAAACAGTTTTGCAAGAAACCCTGCTGCGGCTGCACAAAAATATGCAAGCTGCCTCACAGCTTAATAAAAAAGACCACTGGTGCATAACACTGATATTTTTATTAGAATTCATTTGTAACAAATGGAACTTGTGTCAGCAAAGAACTGATTTTCTTACAGACTTTTTGCCACCAATGTAACCTAAGTAAGAAAATAAAAAGCACACCTTTCAATCTGTAAAACATTTATGCTAACTACTGAGTAGAGGTAATTGTATGATTCTTTGAACAAGCCAGTTTACATTTTGTTTTGTTCAATCTATGCATTCAAATGAGAGCAGTGAACACAATGTTACTTCCAAATAAAAAACCAAGACACTCCAAGCTTGAATGGCAGAGTCACGGAACTAGATGTGTATGATAGAATTTTAAAGCCTTTGAGGGACTTGTTGGAGTATCAGGGCAAAATTGGAGCAACCTTTCTCCTTTAAGTTTGTGTTATTTATATACATAACTAGAGTGAATGCACAAGTTATACAAGGGTCCAAGTAGCATGTAATGTGGGTGTGTAGAATCACTAGGGCAGTGCATAGTACAAAGTTTTGGAAAAGTGCACATCTGCCTGGAGGACTTCAGATTTGTGTAAAATGGTTCATTAACAAAAAGCAACAGCAAATGTGAGGAAACAATCTGCAGAAGATTAGCTAAATTAAAATATACTTGTTTTGCACAAATGTTACTTATTTAAATGCAACTAATCAAAAATTATATATGCATGTATTGCCTACATAGAATAAAGGTTAAATAATTATAGCACCTTGTCAGCTTTAAGGGGAAGAACAACATATCATACCGCAAGTTATATAGGAATTTGCAGAACAGGAGGTTTTAATAAAAGAGTGATCCTGGAATGGGAGAGTGCAAGTGAAAACAGGAACACACATCAATGAGAAGCTAAGTTAGAAAATGAATAATTACAGTGGGCATTCTTGACAGCTTACTCCTTTTATTGTAGATTCCTCTGGCACCTACATTCTGATTTTCAATTTAAATATTTCAACATTTTTTTATTGGCTCTGGGCAAAAAGAAATGCATTCCAAATAGAATCTCAATTGGAAATTTTCTCACTCAGCATGTTTGAAAGGTCTGACAAATCGCTCTTGGTACAAAACAGGTACTTTATTTCTTAAAGAATAACCATTAACTGAACACAGATATGAACAGTTATACTTGGCAATGTTAGCAACAGGCTACAATACTGATTGAGGTGAAGCTGGTAGTTCTTATGAGGTGATGGTTTGAATTTTACAGGAACAAATAGATTGTTAATATAACAACATGTGAAGAGATGCAACAAGATGATATAAAGTCTTGCAGCTCCAACTCCATTCTGAGGTAGCCTTCTGTCAGCTTTCTTATTTGAGAAAAAAAGTGCTTTTGCATGATTTCTAATATCGTTTTTGACCTTTGTAGGTCGAACAAACAAAATTTAAAAAAAGCATGACTGGCCTCATAGATTGTCTATTCTCCACTATACTGATGTCTTGATATTTTCTACCTAATTGTCTAATTTCCTACTGCTGTTATTGCATATAGCCTGCAGCACATTACCGATTGGCCTACATCACTGTTGCATTTACTCCAACAAGTAAAACAATAGGCACAATGCAGGTTCATACACATCAAGAAGTTCAAAGCTGCAAAAGTGACTGTATCAAGGACACATACATAAAAAATTGATTATGTCCGATGTCCAGGTGAGACACCTGAGGTACATTGTCTGACAGTAGGGCATTCTGACACTATCATTTACTCACTTTTTTTATTTCATTAGTGAGATAAGGGCATTGCTGCCCATCCCTAATTGCTCTTGAAGTGTTTGGCTTGTTAGGGCCATTTTAGAGGTTAGTTAAGAATCAAACACATTATTGTGAGCCTGCAGTTAATAAAGAATGTGATGCTGGAAAAAGCACAACAGGTCAGGCAGCATCCGAGGAACAGGAGAGTCAACGTTTTGGGCGTAAGCCTTTCATCAGGAATGTGGAGGAGGAAAGGGGGCTGTACTTTTTCCAGAGCATACTTTTTAACTCTGACTCTCCAGCATCTGTGGTCCTCACTTTCTCCTGGAGTCAAGAAAGGCTAGACCAGATCAGGTAAGGATGGCAGATATTCTTCCCTCAAAGATATCAGGGATTGGAATGACAATGGTTACATGTTTACAATTAGGCTGGCTTTCAATTCCAAATTTTTACTGAATTCAAATTTGACCAGTTGACAAGATTGGATTCAAACGCATATCCCTAAACCAATAGTCTAGGTGTCTGGATTACTCACCGAGTGATTTAATCACCACACCACCTCCTCCTATTTGCATGTAATTTACCTCGGCAGTGCACTGTAATAGGGCCACCTATTACATATGGCATTTATTGATAAATGATGATCAGAATGTTAAGGTATTGAAAGAAATGAAATATACCAAGTGCTTCAGTTAAGAAATAAAATATAAAGATGAAAGAATGTACATATTACAATTTGAAATAATAAAGGGAAGGATAATCTTAGAAGTGTGATTTTTAACCCTCTCTGTTTAGTTTGAGTATATTCTATTTCTGATATAGACATCACGTTGAAGGTATTTTGGAGCTGCTCAAGTCAGATTTCCTTTTATTGCCAGTGCATTCTATCACTGCATGTTCTGGCCTGGAACCCATAGTAAACATTAAGGGTGTGCAGTTTCAGTCATTCTGAAGCCCTTTAATCATGTGCTACAGGTTGAGACTTCTTCATTCCGAGCTATAACATTTTCCCAGCTTTGGAGTAACACTTTCTCTTTGCAATTGAATCACTCTGAGACATCCGATTAGCAATGTTACTCAAGTGACTTTGCATATTGATTGGAAAATTGAACTGTAGTCAAACAGCAAAATGGAATTTAGTTTCTTATAGAAACTATGGAATATTTTCAATTAAAACGACCTTCCAAATCTACACCCCATGTAAAATTTCCTTCCTCTTAAAGAAAATAAACATTAAATTTCAACTCCACTTTACTGCTGACCCTGTGATTATTTCATGTATTTGCATTTAATGCCAGATGTAGCAAGGTCATTATAAAGCAGAGAAAAAAAACACTTCCCACACTAAGAGATTTCAGACTTCTTTTATATATAATGCAATTTATTGCGCACATGTGTAAGGATGTGTTTCAGGACACCATAAGAACCTATTAACATGGGTTACTGAATTCATTGATGTGCATTCCAGTAAACACTAACTTCTCACCATCTCATGACAGAAAACCTAGATAACTAATTATTATTCAGATGGAGGTTGCTAGTAACATATTTGGCAAGCTATTCAACCACATCTTAAAATTCTTGATACGGAAGATCTGAGGAATTCAGTAGCAGCAGTTTTATACTTTGCGCCTCCCTGTTGATTCCATAAAGGCCCTTGTTTGTACTTAACTTTGTTTTTTGTTGATTTATTTGTTCTCTGACTGCTACAGATAACTCCCACTGAAATGAAAAACTCAATCAGACCGTTACGTGGTAAGATAAATAAAAAGGACTGCACAAAAAATGTGCATTGAAAAATTCAAATTATGTCCGTTTCTACAGCCAGATACATACATAATTTCTACAGCTTAAAAAAAAGCTACAGTCTGAAAAAAATATGAACAAATAAGCAACTTCTTAAATTCACTTCATTGAATGATAAACTTTTGTTAAAAAAGGGAAAGAAGTTTACACAGTTAAAAATGAAGCACAGGTCAGCAGTATATTACAGTACTAAAAAACTAAATCAGTAATTTCAACATTCCCTCCCTTTTAATAATCAGTATGAGCAAATGGTGGTAAGGGGTGATGTTGAAGCAAACGTGTCCAACTAGTTTCTCAAGTCAGGAACTGGCCTTTTCATTACATTTTTCATTCTTTTGTAGGTACAGTACTCAAGGTTCATCTTTGCAGTTCATTTTTCACAGTTCTGTGGTAATCCTTTACACAATCATTGTCTTCCAGAACAGGTTTTATCCCCATTTCAGTCAAAGTTGAATCCTTGAGTTATTTGAAAAATCCTTTTGATGACACATCAGAAAGGATTCTCCTCTTCTTTTCAATTAGGTTATTAAACTGCCAATGCTTGGTCCACCTGGAATAGTTTTTTTTTAAATTTCCCTCCCTCCCCCCTCCCACCCCAACTAATTTATCTTGAGCTAGGAGTAAGTAGTACTTCTCAAGCACATTGTATGGCTCAGAAGAGGCTTTCTGGATCTTAAATGGCCTACTGTAAATCCATGGTGGATCAGGTTTTACGTTGCATAGTGATCGAAGCTTCCAAGGTACTCCAGTGCGGCTCGATAACAGAATTGATACTGATCCTGCAGAGACACAAGAGAAAATGAACTTCCAATAAAACAATATGAAGTACAGTAAATGATGCAGCTAAATTTCATGTTTAACATAGTGAGTGCACTCTTGTTCAGTGAGTGCAGTTAGGTACACCTACTGACTGCTCTGAACAAATAGCATTACAAGAATGCACTAAGTCCACGCTTTATCGAAGAAGGCTTCCATATCTGAGACTAAGCAGTTCCATAGTCTTTAGCCTTTTGCATTGGAAGAAAGACACCTGTGTCCCTTTCTCATACAATTAATTGTCAGCAGTAAGTATTTTTAAACCATGCATTGTAAAACACCATTGAGCTTTGGGTCGGGTCTGTGTATCACAACTGAACTCTGCATTATTCAGTGAGTTACTCACGAAAATGCTCATGATCGTTTGAAATTCTTTATTTGCATTTTGGCCAGGGCACTGAAACAATGGAAACATCTGCACATTTGCATCAAGTTCCTCCTTCCTACTTTAGACGCATTAAGAGTTAATAGACAAGCGTCTCCAAGAAAACGCTAAGGTGAATTTAAGACGAGCACTTCAAGAATGCATGAATGGTGTCCTGCGTATGCATCCAAACTCCTCTACGTTAATATTTTAAAAATCCTGTCATCATTTCAAATGAAAATGGAATAGTGTCGGTTAGATGAGCTTCAGATTGGTTTCACAGGTCGGCGCAATATTGAGGGCCAAAGGGCCTGTACTGCGTTGTAATGTTCTCTGTTCTAAACACTGGGCAGTTGATTAAGAGTATTTACCAAGCTCATTTTACATTCACTTTCTTTGCAGCATGATAGCACATTGCCTGCATTATTGTTCTCCTGGGTGAAGCGTTGTGTAAAGGGGTTAAGTGGGAAATATGATGTTATCAGATCTATCCTCAACTGTCATGCTCGGGTAACTGAGATTTCTTGCACTTGGCTGTTTTGTCTTAAATTGATCTAGGAATTTGAGACCTATGAGCTCCCAATAAAATTGAAGGAAATTGGATCATCAGGGACACTGTATGAGCAAATTTCTTGGTGAATGACTACGGAATCAAGTCATGTAAAAAAAAAATGTCTTTTATGAGTCAAAATCAGATATGTTTTGGTATATTGTTTTAGTTTTTTTTACAGAACTGTGAATATGAATTATTAAAAATTAGATTAGTGACTTTATAGTGGGTAGTTGGACTACAGATTTTTTTTTTACCCCTATTTATTTCTCTGTGGGATGCGATTTCCCAGCTTTTATACACCGTCTGTAAAGAGTGCCCCTTTTGGCAACTGAGGAAGCTTTCCTGACTCAGAAGATTATGCATTTAATTCTTCCCTCCAGCACAAGGGTACTGAGTGAATTGCACTCTTTAATTAAGTTTGCTTGAGAATGAGGGACTAAAACTCGGCTGTGACATCTCCATTCTTGCAACTGGAGCATGACATGCAAGTTATTGGAACTTCCAAGGAAAGGCTATACTGTATCAGAAAACGCAGCAGAATTTCAACTTGCCAAACATGCACAGAACCAAAGAAGCTGGTCCGTTCTTGTCCAACTTACTCCCTTTAAGAGTCTCTCCAGCTCAACCTCTTTCTTTTTAAATGGCAGGAATATTGCTAAGGTGCTAACGTGTGTTGTGACATTATTATCAGTGACGACTGGAAAAGGAAAAGCTATGTCTTATGTAAACACAAAACCTGCACAGTGAATTACCAAAGACTGATTAAAAATAGCTTCAGTGTGTCTTTCACCCACAGAAAAATGACAAATTGTAGCAGTTCAGTATGTAGTACTCATCATTGTAATCACAGGTGGAAACCAGGGAGCATTTTTCAGGCCAATACATTGCACTGTTCAATTAAAAAAAATTTTGTTCAATAACTATCATTTTTCATACTTAATTCCAAAATAAATAACGCTGCATCCCAAATGCACAATCTTACTTAAATAATCTTCATAAAGAATACACCTGCCAAATTTTAACCATAATTAAACATTATTTTAGACTTGCTGAACCTCTGTGAGCATCCCCTAATGTGTTTTTTAAGCTGGTACTACATTTCCTATTTGTGACTGCTTGTACTTTTCAACAGCTGTGGACACACCTTCATACCTGCAGACAGGGATGAGGAAGACAATCAGAATGGGTGTGTCAGGCAGGTGGACTTGTACCTCAGATGCTCCATTCAAAGAATGCTACTCACATAGGGGAGCTTGCTTTTTTATTTGCAGCTCTGCAAAGAAAACTCCAAGCAGAACATTACACTTCTGAAGATAAAACCAAACAAGATGATCCCCACAGCTAGTCTGTCAGACTAGTACCAGCTCAGGGATGGTTCTTCCAGGCAGGCTCCATCTAGATAAGTATGCAGGTTGGTGACCATGTTTTCCAAGTTTCAGCACCATGTGTATTTTACTTGTCGATTATTGGCCAGGCGCAGAAATTTTAGCAATTTGCATTTGCAAAGCATCCCACATCTACAACATCATGGGGGTAGGTGCTGAGAATTCTGCAGGAACTAACTCACCTCCCATTTCCACAAAATCTGTCCATAACAAGACACCAGTCAAGAGTCTTATAGAGTACTCCCCACTTTTTAGGAGGAGTGTAGCCATAACAACACTCAAGAAGCTTGACTTCATCCAGGCAGCCTGCTGACTGACACCACATACACTGCCTTCAGTATGCATTTATCATTGATACACAGTGACATTAGTGTGTATCATCTACAAGACGCACACTAATAACTCACCAAAACATCTTAGTCGAGACCATTCCAAACCTATAACCACTATAATCAAGAGAAGGATAATAGATGTGTGGGAACACTATCACCTGCAAGTTCCCCACAAGCCACTCAGCATTGTGGCTTGGAACCATTTTGCCATGGTGGTGGGTCAAAATCCAGGAATTCTCTTCCTCACAGCATTCTGGGTCTACCTACAGTATGGATGGCAAAGATTCAAGAAGATGGTTCAGATCATCATCTTCTCCAGGTCAACTGGCCTGGGCAATAAATGCTGGCTTAGCCAGCAACTCTAACATCTCAAATATCACAAAAGCATTCCCTTTGGAACCACAAATCTTTTCATTTTCTGCTGGCGTTTGGAAGGAGGTATATGTCAAGAATGAGCATTGGGTGAGAAATTTTCAAAGTGCGGAACAGTTGAGGAGTTGAAATCTTGGGAATTCCTCAGAGCAAATTTGGAAATCTTGTTCCATTTTGTTTGTTCAGAGATAACATGGCTACATTAAACACGTGAGCTTAAATATTTTCAATGCCATGTACTTCCACAAGAAAAGATCAAAAGCATACTCTTCAAATTATAATAGCTGAGTCACATTACAAAACCACAGGATTTTTACAGGTCAGCAGGAGGCCATTTGACTCACTTTGTCTTTACCAGCTTTCTGAATTCGTGCCACTCTGCTGCTTTCTCCCCATAATCCGACATATTGGTTCTCTCCATATGATATTCCAATTCCTTTCTGAAGGCCTCAACTGAACCTGTCTCCATTATACTCACAGGCAATACATTCCAGGTCCTACATGAAGAAGTTCTGATATTGTTTTGCTATTTTTGCCATTTATTTTAAAGGTGTGCCCTTTTGCATTATTTCCTTTCACAAATGGGAACAATTTATCCTTATCTACTCTGCTCAGACCCCTTAGGATTCTGAATACATCTATCAAATCTCCTCTCAAACTTCTTTTCTCAAAGGAAAATAGTCCCAACCTGTTAAATCTATTTTCACAACTGAAGCTCGTTCCCCCTGGAATTGGTCTCTCTCATTCTAGCTCAGCTCAGTGAATGGTCTGTGGCAGACTGTTATGAATACAGAAAGCCACTCTCAGTTAGCAATCAAATGGCAAAACTAAACTCCACCACCCCAGAAAATAATTAAAGATGAGTTGGCAGCTTTCACTAGTGCTGTGTACATTTGATGCCAGCACAATGGAAATGTGGAAACATGTAGCAGCTAATGGAAGTGCTAACTCACATTGGTAGCTAGAGTACTTGGCAAATGGTACCAAAATATAGAATCTGTTGCTCTTGCTCAATGGGAGTTGTTCAGATTTAGCTTTGCTCGAGAATTTGCAAACTAATCCGAACAGAATTATTTGAGCCACCTCATGTTTTCCATTTTGCTCAACATTCACAGTTGAATTGATGGGCTTTGTAACTGAACTTGAATATTTAGGTGGATCTTTTCACTTCAAATCATTTTCATCATTCACTTGGATTTCCACCCATAGAATTTTATTTTCTCTCTCCACTTATTCCATTACCCAAACCATTTTGTAGTTGGGCAGAGGGATTATCATTATCTGATATGTAAATCAGTTCATAGCACGTGCTGACTTGCTATATCAATACAGAAACTTACAAGTTGGCATCCCTCCACTCTCTGGTACAAAAGCCACATCAATATTGTGTGTTACCTGGGACTAGCCTCCACAACAATGTGTGAAACCATCTGGAACCCCAAATACAACTGCCAGAATTCACTAAGGCTGGTGGTGGTAAATAGCTAATTGCACTGGAGTTTATAGGCCACTTGTCTTCTCGAGTACTAGCAGAAGGATGATCATCTCACAAAATATAAAAGGAGTTTCTCCTTTCACATCGCATTCACAAATAACTGTCTGTGTGCCTCAGTAAACAACATTTTTTTCTTAACTCATTTGCCATAAAGGATTGTGATCAGACAGGTTGCCGCAATTTTCTTGGAATGGAAACTGTTTAAATGGAGAGCTTATAGAAATTAGAATATAGTAGCATTTAATTCTTTAAGAACTGTTTGCTTACCTCTGTCTGCACCATAGCTGGCCGTTGTGTTCTTAGCATCTTGACGGTCTGAAAGATATCCACAACACCCTCATACCTCATTCTTTCCAACACAATACTTAGTGTTATGAAAACACCAGTCCTCCCAACGCCAGCACTGTGGGGAGCAAAAGAACATTAGTTAAAAGACAATCATGTGGCTGAGAAACTGCACTGGTAATGGCTTCCCACACATTAAACAATTATTAAATATAGTATGACAGCCAGTGTTTCTGAATGTTTCTGCTACTCTAAGCCCTATTAACACAACAGACAGTCAGGGTTTTGTAAACATCTGATTGCATAAAGAGTCAGTGAAGTGTGTTGGGTATGTAGTCATTTAAAACATGACAAACTTATCTGGCAGTGTTCATTTTTAATTGCTATAATTTAAGCGGTTCTATTTAATGTGCTGCAACAATAAAGTGAACCCATTCAGTAGCAAACAAAGAAGGTTTCAATGTTGCTGTGAAGGTGGTAGAATGAAGCTGTGCAGTAAAAGTAAGCACACATCATTGTGATCTTTATTAGTTACACTTTCCTTTGGAGTTTGATAATTACAAACAGTATTGAAAGAATTTCTAGGCTTGAAGAAGCCTTCCCTAATCTCTTTTGGGGTAGAAGTGATCTGTATAAGAAGGACGAATTGCATCTGAATTGAAAGGGGTTGAATGTACCTGCAGGGAAATTTGATAGCGGGGCTTGGGAGGATCTAAACTAATAAATGGGGTGGGGGGAAGAGAGAAAGATAGGGGAGAAAGAGAGGGGGGAGAGAGAGAGAATAAGGGGGAGCAAGAGAGGGAGGGAGAGAGAGCAAGAGAGGGAGGGAGAGAGAGAGAGATAGGGAGGGAGGAAGGTGGGTCCCAGGAAGTTGGTGAGGAAATAGATCAGGCTGAGACAGGTGCACTTGGGAAAAGGAGCAAGTCAAATAGTCAGGGCAAGCAGGAACAAATCAGAGAACAAGGTAGGACTGATAAATTAAACTGCATTTACTTCAATGCAAGAGGCCCAACAGGGAAAGCAGATGAACAGGTCATGGTTGGAAACACTGGACTAGGGTATCATAGCAATTACGGAGATGTGGCTCAGGGATGAAAGTACTGGCAGCTTAATGTTCCAGGGTACAGAAGCTATAGGAAGGATAGAAAGGGGGATGAGGGACAAGGGGGAATGGCATTTTTGATGAGAGATAACATTATCTCTGTACTTAGGGAGGATATTCCTGGGAATACGTCCAGAGAAGTGGTGGAACTGAGAAATAAGAAAAGGATGATCACCTTATTGGGACTGTATTATTATACACCTCCCAACAGTCAGCAAGAAATTGAGAAGCAACTTTGTAAGGATATTTGTTATCTGTAAGAATGATAGGGTGGTTATGGTAGAGGATTTTTAACTTTCCAAACATACACTGGGATTGCCATAGTGTTAAGGGCTTGATGGAGAGGAATTTGTTAAGTGTGTACAAGAAAATTTTCTGATTCAATATGTAGATGTACGTACTAGAGAGGTGCAAAACTTAATCTAATCTTGGGAAATAAGGCAGGGCAGGTGACTGGGTTGGCAGTGGGGGAGTTTGAGGCCAGTGACCATAATTCACAGCAATTCACTAGGAGAGTTCTAATTGGACAGATGGCCAGCACAGATCAGAATGGTGACAACAACATCGAACTACATCCTTGTACCAGCTGGGATGGGATTTGATAGCTTCCTCCTTGTTCTATCAATGGTGGATGTTATGGCACTGTTGGATTGGCTTGACGTTTGATGGAAAGCTCAAGAAGATCTAACCGAGTCTTTCCAAACTTAAAGAAAACCAGAGGCTATTTCCATTTCTGAGTTTTAGCCAGCCAGTTTTATCGGAGAGTAGCGAGAGTAGAGGACATCCTTGTTGGTCTATTCCTGATCTATTCCAGATCTAGAGAAAATAGAGTGTGGTACTGGAGAAAGCACAGCAGCTCAGGCAGCATCTGACGAGCAGAAGAGTCAAAGTTTTGGGCAGGACACTTCATCAGGATCAAGAGGAGGATGGGGGCTGAGAAGTAAATAGCGGGATGGGGGCTGGAGCTGGGGAAAAGGTAGGTGGGATGATAATAAGTGGATGCAGGTAGGTGGTGACTGTGATAGGTCAGTGGGAAGGGTGGAAAAGGTTGGTGGGAAGGAAGATGGACAGGTGAGTCAGATCAAGAGGGCGGTGCCGAGTCAGGAGGATGGATCTAGGAATGGGGTGGGGGTCAGGGGAGATTTGGAAACTGGTGAATTCAATGTTGAGGCCATGTGATTGTACGCTCCTGAGGCAGAAGATGAAATATTCCTTCTCCAGTTTGGAGGTGGCCTTGTGTAGGTGGTGGAGAAGGTCCAGAATGGACATGTCATTGGGGATTGGGAGCGGGAGTTGAAATGGATGATTACAGGAAGGTGGGGTTGATTGGTGCATACTGACCACAGATGGTCCTTGAATGATTTCACGAGATTGCACCCAGTCTTTCCGATGTAAAGGAAACCACACTGAGAGCAACGGAAGCAGTAAATGATGTTTGAGGATATGCAAGTAAATCTCTGCCAGATTTGCAATGATCCTTTGGGGCCTTGGACAGAGGTGAGAGGGGAGGTGTGGGTGCAGATTTTGCACCTCTTAAGGCGGCAAAGGAAGCTGTCAGGTGTGGTGAGGGGGTTGGCGGGGAGTGTGGACCTAACAAGAAAGTGGCGGAGGGAGTGGTCCTTACAGAACACAGATTGGGGTGGGGAGGGAAATACATGTTTGATGGTGGGGTCTGACTGAAGGAGGTGAAAATGGTGGAAGGTGATGAGCTAGATTTGGAGATTGGTGGGGTGGGGCATGAAGTCAGAGGTGTAGGAAATGGAGGAGATGTGATTGAGAGCATTGTTGATCACAGGGGAGGGGAAATTGCAATCCTTGAAGTATGAAGACACCTGGGAAGTCCTGGAATGGAATCGACTGAGGGGGTGGTGCAGGAAGGAAGGTGTCGGAGATGGTCCAGGTGAATTTCAGGTTCGGGCGGAAGGTGTGGATGTAGTTGGTGAACTGTTAAACTCTTCTGGGAGCACGAGGCAGTGCTGATACAGTCATCGATGTACCTGAGGAAAAGCTGGGTATGGTACCTGAGTAACTGTGGAAGTGTGCCTGTTCCACATATTCTACAAAGTGGCAGGCATAGCTAGGACCCACATGGGTACCCAAGCCACCTCTCTGGTTTGTGGGAAGTGGGAGGATTCAAAGGAGACTATTTGACTTGGCAGGACAGGAAGAAATGGCGGGCTTTTAGGCCTTTCTCATTGGGGACACATGAGTTGAGGGAATGGATGTGTGAAGATGAGGTTTTGGTGGCTAGGGAATCGAAAGTCATGGAGGAGGTAGAGGGTGTGGGTGGTGTCTCAAAAGTATGTGGGGAGCTTCTGGACCAAGAGGGACAGGATGGAGTCAAGACAAGTGGAGATGAGTTCAGCGGGGCAGGACAGGGGAGACAGTTGACTGGGACAAGTCAAATTTGTGGATTTTGGGTGAGAGGTAGAACCGGGCAGTGTGGGGTTGGGAAACTTTGAAGTTGGAGGCTGTGGATGGGACATCACCTGAGGTGATGAGGTTGGATGATCTCGGAGATGATGGTGGTAACAGATAGGGTCGTGTTCAGATGGGGCAGTAATAGGAGGTGTCAACGAGTTGGTGTCTGGCCTCCTTGATGTAGACTACTCTCTCGCGCCTTCCTTGTCAGCTGGTTTGATGATGAGGTCAAGGTTGGAGTGGAGACAGTTGAGGGCTGTGCGTTGTGAGGGTGGGAGGTTGGAGTGGGTGAGAGAGGTGGAGAGATTAGGCAGTTGATGTTGTGATGGCAGTTGGAGATGAAGAGATTGAGGGAGGGGAAGAGGCCAGGATGGGATGTCCAAGAAGATGGAGTTTATTGGAGGCAGATCTTTGGAGGGTGAGTGGGAGACACAATCGAACAGATTAATATGGAGATGGTTCTTACACTGGACTGCCTGCCCTTCTTCTGTGGTTTCACCCACACCTGGCCTGGCCCTGGAGATGGAATATGGGTGGTGCACTAGAACATTTGAGGTTTTCGTCAACTGTTGGGCACCTTGGGGGCAGCAGTGCCTCATCTCCCCAAAAACAACACTTTGATTTCAGTAAATTTTATTTGAATAAGTGTCCCTCTGAGGCACTGTCATTGGTTAATTAAGATAATTTGTTTCATGAGTTAGTCAAACAGAATAAAGGGGGTATTGTCACTCAGTGGGTTGCACACCTATTGCTGAGCCCGAAGTTTTGGGTTCAAGTCCAACCTCAAGACTGATAGTTAAAATATTCATAAATAGCACAGAGACAGAATGATTGCCAACCTGAAAAATCTTTTGTATACTCCAATGGCAGGTGGTAAGAACAGAGAAGACTCCCAATTAGCCATGCTCTGGTTCCCAGCACTGGATTAGTGGGGAGTGTTGGCGACAGGAAGATCAGGCACATATAAAACCATGCACTAAATTCCAAAAGGGATGGATGATCTCAGAAAAATCAACTGTCATTGTGGCAATTTTATATAACATGGGAAAAGATTAAGGAAGAAGCAGTCTTTGCAGTAAGACAGCTCAAAGAATGGGAGTGGAAGGTTCTTTGGACTACAAATTGTAGCATCAATCGAGGAAGATAACATGAGATTGGTGGTTAGAAGTGAAAAGGGAATGACTATTAGATAATCAAAGGGAAAGTTGCTGGGAGTGTGGAAAGGGAGAACAGAAAGCACAGAATGTTTGGATTGAACAAGGTTTTAAAGGTGGGGGAGTCAGATTGAGAGCTCATACTGACTTGGACTTTGTAGAGTAGTGCTGCTGCAAATGAAGTGTGCAATATGAATATGTTAAAACTTACTCCTGTCTTTAAAATTACAGGATTTACATTGTCCTAATGAAGTATAATTCAACCAAAAAATTCACAATTATGAAAAATAATTTCAGAATGTTTCAGTGTAGTTTAAAAGTTTAAATTCTATTAAAATGACTGTTGAACATGTGATGACATCAAAATTCTGCATCAAATGCCTTTCTCCATTAGTTGGATTCTGATTTCTTTATCCCTATTTTGCTAAATGCACAGTTCACCCAGAATCAAAGCAGAGAGACATTTTGAAGCACCTGTTGTGTTTTACCCAAAGGCTATTAAAAGTCACAAACCAGTTGAAGCATTTTTCATTTCACACAGACTTTATAAGCTGACAATGAATTGTTGAATCTGTGCCACCTCACAGTTACTCAAAACTCCATTATGCAGTTGATCAAAATTAATCTGTGCAGTACCTTCAGTGTTGCTTGGGCTGCCAAACTGACTTTACAGGACATGTGATCATCTTTTCTTTTAAATGTCCCTCTTCCTTCATTGAGCAACAGGCAAAACATTGAAAAGGTTACTCACCTGCAATGAACACTGATGGGTCCGTCCTGTCCAAATTGCTCTTTTGTCTTGTGCACTTGGCCTATGAAATCAATAAATCCTTCTCCAGACTTTGGCACTCCTTGCTCTGGCCAGTCAGTAAACTGGAACTGCCTCACTGTGCGTGACTGACCATCCTGTTTTGTCACCATTGAAAAAGAGAGAAAAAAAGGACTCAAACAATGAGCCACACCTCATTAAATTCTCTGAGGAATCAGAATAAACTGAACAAACTGCAGTGCACATAATGTAATGGTCAGAGCAGAGCTTGCGGTTCATTTATTTTATGCTTTTCAATACCAGTTAACAGGAAAACCAGCCTCGAAGATTGAGCTGCAGACTTGACAATTTGAAGTAATGCACTAATGTCAATAAATCTGAGACTGCTTCTAAATTCATGTCATAATTCACTCAGATCCAATGCTCTAATGGCTGTTTTTCTTGACATGCTAATCTTCTGACTGCTTCCTATGGTGCTTTCTATTCACAATATATTGCCATTTCACAACAACAAACATGATCTTCTCGACAATATAAAGTCTAAAAGAGTTGATTGAAAGCTTATGTTGATAAAATTGAGAATGAAAAATTACAACATTCCTAAAGCATGATAAAAACGGTCACTGTCATGAATTTTAAGATCAGTGATATTTATCAGACAATTAGTTAGCACCATGTATCTAGCCAAGAATATCTGGAGGGAAATAAATTTAAAGATTTAAACTCAAGGCTAATGATGTTTCCAAATGGTAACAGTAAGATAAAATCAGTTCAACCACTTCTATTCCAGTCTTTGTGGAACACTGCAGTTGAATAATTAAATAATTTGTCACTATAATATTACTAATAATTTGTAAATCATTTGGACTGTATTGATTCAGGCTACCCTTTCAGCTTGCAGATATCACATAGGTGATGTTATTGTGGTCAGACATCAAGCAAAGGGTATTGTTTCCTTAATATTACGATTATTGTTGTCTGTTATATAGTTATCTTCAGAAATTGTGTGTCAGGTCAAATTCAAGTCAATTTACAATAGAATTATGAATGATGAGTTCAAAGATCCTCTTCCTTCCAGCATTTCTTTTTTAACATTCCCAAATTGCTAAGGTAGTAAAAACATGAACTTTTCATGACTGAACAGTTACAAATTCAATGTTGTGTGTATTCTATTATTTTTGCACTATTGGTTTGTTTGTAACATACACATCAATAGATAATTGTCACCTGCTACAGCTATTGAGGGTTATAGGCCATTTGGCCCAATGAGTCTTTCAAAGCCTTACTTATCAACTATGTATCATTTTTAAATAATTAATCTGACTTGACATCAATTGCTTTCTGCAAAATTGCATTTCACATTCTCATTACCCTTGGAATGAAGGTATTTATTTTGAATTCAGCAGAATTAAAACTTTCAAACTTTGTTCTACACTTTCCTACCATGGGAAGAGTCATTGCTCATCCACATTTTATATCAACTGTACAAATCAAATTGCTTAATAATGTCCAAACAACAAAGTTAGTCTCTGCTCAGTGTTTAACCCAAGTGTCATCCTGCTGAATCATTACAACTCCAAGACTAGAACATCTTTTCCAAAGAACCATCTCCAAAAAGTGAGTACCAATACAGCAGACAGGATCTGACCTGTACTATGTACTATTGCAGTAGTCTTCTATGTCCGTATATTCTAAATCACTTATAAGATTCAGCTTCCCACATGAACTGAACTGGTTTAAGTTGGCAGCTCTCAACTACCTTTATACAGCAACACATGTGGTGACTTCCACTTTGTAAACATGAACTTTTAATGCTGTGTCTTCTACAATACGATGCCTCAATAAGTCAATATTATTCTGCGATAGTGTTATCATTTCCGTAAACATACGTTCTGCTGTTATTCCAAGTTTAGAGTAACAAATATTGGTAAGGTTCACTATGGTCAAATGTGACCCATATATACTGAGTCAGACATGTTGACAGGCCACAACAGTGTATTGACCAAGCTGCCCAATGCAACTTTAGCATACACTTGGCAGTGTTTCAAAGATGTTCAGGTAAGGCATTAAAAGTAGGCCTTGTGGCAAAATGATAGCTGAACTGTAATAAAAGTCACAGTTTGACAGATTACTATATTGTGAAATGTCTGTAGACTGTACACGGGTATTATATAGCAGATTTTACCGAAAGGAGAAAATTATTCCTTACCCTTGCATCTGTGACCTTGAACTCTCTGAGAATGTATTGAGGCATGTTGTACTCTGCCATGGGGTCTACTACAAAATACTGATACCTAGCTGATCGCTCCGCAGGCCAATATTGGTGACACTTCTCCTGAGAAAAAAAACACAAAAACAACTGTGAATTGAGAGGCATTATTTCATGTGGTCCATTAACCATTTTCAAGATCCCCTGGTGTTCTAACATGTGTCCGATACTCTCAGTGAATCAATTCCAGTGGTGCTTGCAAGTTATTGCGCCTTCAGAGGTCTCAAGCCAATCAAAGCTGTGTGGTTGACTAGAAGTCACTGAGGGTGAAATTAGTCAATTAGCCACTTAAGGACTTTTCATTTAGGTTTTGCCGAGATTTTGAATCACTGAAGTTTCTACATCTTGTAGTCATGAGGACAGCAGGTAGTTGGAAGCTAGAAAAAGCTGAAATTGTTCTGTAGGTTGCTAGAACTTTAAAGGGAAAGATTTCTTATGTTATGGGAGTGACTTTTCATCAGAGTCCATTTCAGATCTTGCTTAAAACACTTTATTTTAATATGTGCATAATTTCCTTTTTATCATGTGGAGTATTCCAATCATGTTCTGCTATTGCTTTGCATTTTTAGTAATTATAAACGTATAATTCCAAAAGCCTTATTAAACCACATATTTTGTGACCAATATATCAAAGTTCAAATGATACTACTTGGGGCAGATATTTGTATAATGCACGATCCAAATTTGTACTCGTGCAATGCGTAGTGCACTTACTCTGCCCATTTCTCGTAGTTTGGTCAACATAACCACAATTGTAGAGTTGTGCTCCCAAAGCATTCTCCAGAAATCTTCTGTTGTCTCTGCTAAGGGTCCCTGTGTGGCTATATATGCTTTCTGCTGCCTGTAAGTAAAACAGACCAAACATAACGTGTGGTTGTGCTGCTCCCATTCATTGAACTACACATATGGTAAACTAGTCAACTGCTAGCAGACTTACTCATCCTTTGCACAGCTGAGATTTACTGTGCACTTGTTGAGGAATGCAATAATATTTACATTTTAGAGAATCCAGTGGGGGCAGAGATTTATTCTGCGAGGTGTGAAAAATGATACAGCCTTGTCTTTGTAGCCATTAATATCCAATTAGGAGCAGTAAATATATCTCACTGAATCTCTCATTGTGCACAAAAATATCTTTACTCTACGCAACATGTTTTCAGTAAATAAGTACTGCCTGATTACATTTGTTCATGGGGAGGATAGCAAAACCTTGCAATGGGCTGTTTAAAGTGACAAGATGGGAAGTGTATCTTTACTGGGGAGAGATTAACTCTGTGTCAATGTTGCAGTGTTTCCCAGTAATAAAACATGGAATTAAAAGATATTTGAGATTTGTTTCCAATGGCCATAAAAATGTAGCATAAGATTCATACAAAAGAGCTGTTATTATAGGGCTGTGTCATCTTGTTGTTGGTTCGTTCCTGGATGGCTGACTGTGGCTCATGAGTTTGTCCATGTTTGCTTGTCTATTGCACTATCAATATATGATTCACAAAGACTGTTACGATATTCAGGAGTGATCATAGAGCAACAAGGTCAAGTAGAAACCTGAATATATACAGAACAATGATATCTGGATGTGAAATTGTTTTAAAAATATATTTACTTGGCAATTCTGCATGTAGTTGACATATTTTCATAAAATGAACTAAGTTTTGGAGTCGAGAACACATTCGTTTTACTGAGTGATTCAACATATTTACATACATCATAATGATCATCTGGAAGTGATAATAATCTTTTCAAAATAATAAAAAGAAAGATAAAAAGACAGACATTACACTCTGAGATGACACTGTCCTTTAAAAAATATTTTCTAATTTAATTTTGGGGCAGCCGCCACTATCATTGTGGACATAAACTATCCAAACCATCGATGTGTGAAAATAATTATTATTACATTATTACTGCATTTGCAAAATCATTTGCAGTTCATCTTTGGTGAATTCTATGACGAGTTTAAATCTTGTTGAGAATAATTAGATGTTTTATAAGACATAATCTCATCTCAGGCATTAAAACTAACATCAGAACCTTAAAATAAGGTTATTGCCTGGGATTGCTTATTTCCTGGGATTGCTTATTTCCTGGGATTGCTTATTTCCCTACATATTGTGGAATTTGCTATTTTACAACTGATCTGTTCTTGATTGTGCAGACTGTACCAAAACAATTTATTGCTGACAAGCAAATGCCATTTTCTTAATGTGTGATTACATCCATCCGAACAAATGAACAAAGGGGACCCTATCAATGCAAATCAATTGATTAATAATAACCAGTTGATTTCCAAAACAAGGACTATAATGGCACTATCGATTTCATTCACTTTCATTCTTTGGTGTACAGATACACAAGTGCGACTGAGGACTAAGAGTTACACTCTGCCACCTACAACAGTACAAACTTCAAGACACTGATATGTCCACTTACCTATAACCATCAATAAAACTGGCATTAATATAGTCTGACCCCTCGACTCCTCTGATTGGCTGTAGACATACTCTCGTGGATTCATATGGCATAATATTAACAAGGCGATTCTTGAATTTATTACATGGGAGGTTGGCACTAATGAATCTTGATGTGTGGGCTTTTGTGTTGGCTAGTCGCTGCAGGGAAGAAAAATAGAGTGTTAAAGCTGCCTGAGACTTGGAAAGTGGTACTTTATACAAGTCAATTTCACAACATTCAGTCTAAAACTGGAGTCAAACACTGCTGCAATTGACATCAGTGACAACTGAGCATCAGAGGGAGAAATACAGGTCAAGGCCAGAAGAAGGAAAGCTGCCTCTGCCTCTGAACCAAGTACAATAACTATCAGCCAAGCACAAAGTGAGCACATGCCCACAGCATGTAATTTGGACAAAGCTAACAGTCCCAGTCAGTGAGGCTAAAGTTTAGCTGATGTATATTGTTAGGGGAGAAGTGGGGGAAAGTTAACTTTCTACCACACCTTACTGGAGATCCCATATTGCAACATTGTGTCCCAGCATTATCATATTATCATCAAAACAATTCATAAATTACTGGCAATTACAAATGTCATTTCTTGATATAGATTTACTTGTTGAGATAGTTGTTCTTAATTGAATAATACTATAATAATTACTTCTCTTTGTGTGTTAATATGAAATCCTTTCTTAAATCTTTGAGGTTGTGAAGTATATGACTGCCACAGAAGTATAATTAACACCTTGTAATTTCGTGAGCTACTGAAGTTACTTTAGCAATTAGTAACTTTAACTAGTTAATTGTTTTAAATTTTGGAGTATAGCAGAGTGCAAGCTGGAATTTCCTTCACATTACCTTGAATTCCAATTCCATTCCTGTGACGTTTTCTCCTGGCTCCACTTGTGTCAGCTTTTGGATATACGCGTACAGGTTCCTGGCTGGCACTTCGGTATTTCCACAGGTGACTGCTTCAAGCAGTGCATCATGAATAAAGATATATTGGTCCTCAGTCTGAACCATGTAATTCCTCTGTGATCTCATTAGTGTTACATGACCATAAATATCTACAGTTTTCTCATGCTTTATTCTCTCCAACATGGCATCTATTACAATGAAACACCCAGTCCTTCCAACTCCAGCACTGTAAAAAAAGGGAAACCCATACAGATTAGGTTTTATAACAAATCCCATGATTTTAATCTGTTCCTTATAAAGGTATGTGGATGTTCTCAAAATTTATGCAATTGTATTTCATCTTCTCTATAGAGATGTTCCACATTTTGCATTTTTGCCATTGATCTCAACTTTTCAGTGATATAAAATTGTTGGATAATGTACAGATGAAAATATAAAACTGATTTTCCTATATCAACAAACACTCTGGCTTTTCTTTCAAGTTTTTGAAAAGCCTTTTTAACATGAGCAGAGAGCCAACTGTCCCACCAATGAGTACTGAAATACAGTAGCCCTAACAACAGTGGGTATCATTTGTGTGATCAGAGATTGATGCAGAGTTCTCATTGCTGCAAGCAAATACCTTGTTTCAAACTGATACATTATTATAGCTCAGTCCATGAATACATTTTATGAACCAGTACAAAGTCCGAACACAAATATCTGCTTCCAGGATAATATTTCTTAACCATCATATTTTCCACTTTTAACTTTATCCCAGAAAGCTAATAGTGGCACAGTATGCTATACTATTTTGTATATTTACTTCTTAGCGGTGTTTAAAAAGCAACTGTTTTAACACAATAATGAAATACAAGAAAAGTCAAGAGCATTTGCAGTGATAAGGTCTACATCATCTTTGTTGTTCAGGATTTTGTTTTCCTCATGAGTCTGAAAGGAGTCACCTTCTGTACAGATTCATTCGTATTCTGAGACTACTTTGATTAGAAAGAGATGTGTGCTTCTATGAACGGAGGACATGCAAGACGGACTGGAAAAATACAATTTTTTGCGACTATAAACAAGCGCTGACAAACCTCATGAATGGAAATGAAAGTCATACTCATATTTCATTGGCTCCTCAGAATATTATGACACTAACAGTCATTTTGGTTTTTAAAAATCACCAAAATATTAATCTACAAACACGTTTCTATTTCAAGTTAAGGCTGTACTCTGAAGATCTGGCTGCTGACTTTGCTTTGTAAAGTCTGGAGTATAAGCCTTTGTGATGTGACATCTCAAGATTAAAACTTCATTGTCAAAAAGTTGAGCAAACATTTCCAGCTCAAGAGGAACTCAGGTATACATGAGTATAAAAGTCCAAATAATGGCATTTCTCACCTACAGTGCTGTACCTAGAGTGTTCATTATTGCAAATGAATTTGACATACAAATCTATCATTTTGAGCATGGAGCTGTTTAAAAAGCTAGGTTTGTTATTTCATTCTCTGGAACCTTTTGATTAGTTTTGAAGTGTCATCACTGTTCCAATATAGAAAGTACAGCCATAGATTTGTGGACAAAACGTGTCATAAAGAGATAATTGACAATAAACAGGGAGCAGTCCTTACTATCTCCAGTCTAATCAGCAGGATGTGACCAGCAATGGCCCACATGATCTGTGTTGAAAGTTCACTCATTTACCATTTTTATGGACAACATTTATGATGAGACAGAAAGACATCTGTCCATGTTGACCATCATAAAAAGACAAGAGCAGCGAAAGCTGTGCCAATGGAATCATCAAATTACATAGAGATATTTATTGATTCAGCAAAAGGATAGAATTGTAGTAAATGGATTTCAATGCAAACAAGTGAATGATTTTCAGTTATGGAGCTCCAAAAGGTAGAACAGAAAGCAGAGCTGGTGCAAATATCAGGCAATGGCTTTGAGTGGCAAAATTGCAGAGTGCAGGGAAAAATGAACTGAACTATTCACAAAATTACATTATCAAACTAAAAGCCTTCAGTAACAGAAATGAGAGGTTGGGATCTACTTATGTGTCCACATAGATTGACAGACATATAGATTGCTACATGTTAATACTGCAGTTTCTTCCAATACAGCATATTTACATTCCTCATTCTGTTTATGCAAGTTATATTGACTTGTGCATTTACATGATTATTCCAAAATCGTGAACAAGTAATACAAAAATACATAACCTAATTAAGCCCGTTCAATGCTAATGATTACTGGTTGTCTAAAGTATGCATAAAATTATCCATTAACTGTTACAGCAATATAACAGTTCTCTACGTGATCCATAATTACACGTTATAATGTGTATTTTTTTTCAGCTTGTCATAGAAAACAGAGCAGAAGTAGGCCATTCAACCCCTCGAACCATTCAATATGATCACAGCTAATCAAGCTCAATTCCCCAATCCCACTCTCCCCACATAGTCCCTTGATCCATTTACCCAAAAACGCTATATCTACTCTCTCCTTGAAAACACACTGTTTTGCCCTCAACCACTTTCTGTGGTAGTGAATTTCACAGGCTCACCACTCTCTGGGTGAATAAATTTCTACTTATCTCAGGCCTAAAATGTTTACCCTTAATCCTTAAACTATGACTCCTCATTCTGGACTCCTTACAGCATTGGGAACATTCTTCCTGCATCTATTCTGTCTAATTCTGCTATAATTTATAGGTTTCTATGAGATGCCTCCTCTTTCTTCTAGACTCCAGCAAATACAATCTCAACCAACTCAGTCTCTCCTTATACATCAGTGCTGCTATCCCAGGAACCAATTTGGCAAACATTTGTTGCACTCTCTCCATCGCAGGAGCATTCTTCCTCAGACATGGAGACCAAAACTGCACTATATTCCAGGTGTAGCCTCATATATGGCTTGTACAATTGCAGCATGTATTTGAATTCTCTCAATATGAAGGCCAACATACATGCTTACTTTCAGCAAAAGGACATCTAGGACTCATTGAACATTCCCTTCCCTCAGGTTACAGCTATTCTAATAATAACCTGATTTCCTATTTTGTTGTATCATATTTGATACTTTCACATTTATCCATATTGTACTGCCATTTACCCCTTCTCTCAGCCTGTCCAAATCACACTGTAACATTTCTGCATCCTCCTCACAGCTCATCCTTCCAGCCACCTTTGTGTCATTGCAAATTTTGAAATATTACATTTAGTTTCTTCATCTAATCATTGATATACATTGTGAATAGTTGGAGCCCGAGTTTGATCACTCTGGTACCACATAAGTCACTGCCTGCCTTTCAGAAAGAAGTCCAATTCAGTTTCCTCTCTGCTAACCAGACTATCCATCTCAACATACTACCCTCAATTCCATGTATTTTAATTTTACACATTTTTTTGTGGGACTTTGTTGAAAGCTTTCCGAAAGTCCAAATAAACCACATTCACTGCCTCGCCCAATCAACTCGACTAGTTACGTTGTCAAAGAATTCCAGTAGATTTGATTTTCCTTTTAGATTAGATTCCCTACAGGTTCTTTGGCACAACTAGTCCACACCGACCCTCCGAAGAGTAACCCACCCAGACTCCATTCCCCCGAACTAATGAACCTAACTCTACGGGCAATTTAGCATGGCCAATTCACCTGACCTGCACATCTTTGGACTGTGGGAGGAAACCAGAGCACCTGGAGGAAACCCACGCAGACACGGGGAGAATATGCAAACTCCAGACAGACAGTCGCCTGAGGCTGGAATCGAACCCAGGTCCCTGGTGCTGTGAGGCAGCAGTACTAACCACTGAGCCACCGTGCTTTTGTAATTCCATGCTGCCTGGGCCTGATTCTAATATTGCTATCTAAGTGCTCTGCTAAAAAATCAGTGATGATGGACTAAGGCATTTCTCTGCTACCAATGCCTGATTCGCTGTTCTGTAATTCCCTGTTTACCCTCTTCCTCCCTTTTTAAATAGTGGGATGATATTAGCTACCCTCCAATCTTTAGGAACTTTTCCAGAGTCTGAGGAATCTTGGAAGACAACCACTGCATCCATTATTTCTAGAGCCACTTTCTTAAGACTTATTAGCCTGCATTCCATCAATGCCTCCATTATCATTCGTCTACATACACAGATTTGCTTCTGGTACTCCCTCTCACTAAACCAGCATTCCTTATCATTTCTGGTACATTACTTCTGTCTTCACAAAGGTGGTCACAAGAATGAATTTAGATCGTCAACTATTTCTTTATTTCCCATTATAAATTCCCCAGGTTTCTGACAGTAAATGGGCTTACATTAGTTTTCATCAACCTTTCTCTCTTTACACACCTATAGAAACTTTTACAGTCAGTTTTTATGTTCCCTGCTCACTTACTCTCATACCCTATGTTTTCCTTCTGAATCAATCCCTTGGTTCTCCTTTGCTGACTTCTAGACTGTTCCCAATGTTCAGGTCTACTGTCTTGCTAACTTGTTTTTTGCATTTAATACTACCTCTAATTTCTCTTTTAAGCCACGATATGCTCATTGTTCTCTTTGCACGACTGCACAAGACAGGAATAAACAATTCTTGCAGTTTACCCCATTCACACTTTGAATGTTTGCCTTTGCCATTGTCTATCCAGTGTCATTCCTTTCAGAAACATTTCACAATTCACCATAGCCAACTCAAGCCTCATATCATCACAGTTTCCCTTACTTTGATTCAGGTCTCAGAATCAACTACCTCACACTGTCTTGTGAGAACCATCGAGTAAGAATCCATAATCAGTATCATCATTTTTTTTTCCACATGAAACAAATCTAATTGTAAATGCAGGATTTTTATTCAAACGACAATATAGTAAAGATGTTTAACATTCATCTTCAACTGTTAATGGAGGGGAAGTTTGAATACACGTTAGACTTTTCATGATAGATAGTGTACAGAGGAAGTATTTCCTGTGATATGGAGATTTGAACAGGGGCATGATATAAAAATTAAGAGAGAGGTGTTTCTGGAGTCATATCAGGAAACATAATTATATATGAACATGGAACATAGAACAGTGCACTACAGCAAAGGAACATGCCCTTCAACTGATCACATCCATGGCAACCGTGATGGCAATCTAAATTATTCTCATCTGCCTGCACATGGTTCATATATCTCCCTTCCCTGTCTGTTCACTTATCTGTCCAATGCCTCTTAAACATTGCTATTGTATCAGCTTCTACAACCTCTTGAGCAGCACTTACTCGACACCTGCCACCATCTCCATAAAAAACTTGCTTTGTACATCTCCTTTCAACTTAACCCCTCTGACCTTAAATCAAACCCTCTAGTATTTGGCATTTCCACCCTGGGAAAAAGACTCCAACTATCCACTCTATCCATGCTTCTCATAATTTTGAATCCTTCTATCAAGTCACCCCTCAGCCTCTGACACATTAACGAAAAAAAAATTACATTTGTCCAACCTCTCCTTGTAGCTAACACTCTCCATTCCAGTCAACATCCCTGATGAATCTCTTTTGCACCTTCTACAAAGCCTCCATATCTTTCTTCTAGTGTGGTGATCAAAACTGCATACAAATCTGCAAATGTGGCCTAAATGATAGAGCTGCAACATAACTTGTCAACTTTTATACTCAGTGCCGTGACCAATGAAGGTAAGCATGCCATATGCCTTCATAATCTCCTATTCACTTGTGTTGCCACATTCTGAGAATTATGGACTTGCACTCCAAGATCCTTCTGTATATCAATGCTCCTAAGGGTTCTGCCATTTACTATAAACTATAGTCTTGCATTTGTCCTCTCAAAATACATCATCTCATACATGTCTGAATTAAACTCCATCTGCTATTTCTCTGCCTAGATTTCCAACTGATCTATATCCTGCTGTATCTTTGAGAACTTTTCTCACTATCCACAAATTTGCATGTCATTTGCAAACTTCCTAATCAGACCACTTGCATTTTCATCCAAATCATTTGTATGTATTATAATCAACAGAGACCCCAGCAGAACATCACTGATCACAGATTTCCAGTCAGAAAAAAACACTCCTCCATGAATACCCAAGCCAATGACCAAGCCAAATTTGTATCCAACTTACCAACTCATCATGGATCCCATGTGATTTAATCTTCTGGACCAGCCTCCCATGAGGGATGCTGTTAAATGCTTTTGTGAAGTCCAGGCAGACAACACCCTCTACTCTACCCTCAGTCATCTTTATTACTTCCTCAAAAACTTCACCAAACTTGTCAAACAAAACCTCCTCTGCACAAACTCATGTTGATTATCCTGAATAAGTCAATAATTTTACAAATATGAGTAAATTCTGTCACTAAGAAATTTCTTCAATAATTTTCTTATTGCTGATGTAAGGCTGCCTGGCCTTTAATTTCAGAGAACATCCCTGTTGCTCTTCTTAAATAAGGGAATAACATTGGCTATTCTCCAGTCTTCTGGGACCTCAGCTGTCACTAAAGGGGACATAAAGATTTCTGTCAAAACGCCAGCAATCTCTTCCTTTGCTTCCCTCAGAATCCTAGGATAGACCCCTTCAAGCCCCGGCGGACATGTGTACTGTGATGTTGTTCAATGCACCCAACATTTCCTACTCCTTAATAACGACGTGCCATTCCCTAATCCATGTCCTTCTCCTTAGCGAATACCAATGTGAAGTACTCATTAAGGGATTCACTCACTTCCTTTGGCTTCTTCCATGCAACAATTCCTTCCTTTATCCTTGAGTGGACATACTCTTTCCCTCGTTAATTTCTTCTTCCTAATATATGTAATGACAACCTTGGGATTCTCCTTAATTCTACTTGCCAAGTACATTTCATGGCCCCTTTCAGCCTTCCTAATTTCTTGTTTCCTGCTTTGTTTATATTCCTCAAGGATCTGATTTCAGCTTCCTAAACCTTTCGTATGATTCATTTTTCTTTTTGACTAAAATTTCAACGCCTCTTATCATCCAGGGTTCCTGAATCTTGCCATCCTTATCTTTCCTCCTCCCAGGAAAATACTGGTCTTGAATTCTGATCAACTAATTTTTAAAAGGTATGTTTGATGTCAAATTACCCTCAAGCTGCTGCTCCCTATCTAATTTTTTCAGTTCCTGACCAATATTTCTGCAATTAGCCTTCTCCTAATTTAGTATGTTCACCCAAGGACCAGTCTTAACTTTATCCATAACTGTTTTAAAACATATAGAATTGTGATCACAATTTCCAAAAAGCTCACTCACTGAAAGTTCAATCATCTGGCCAGGCTTATTTCTCAATACAACGTCTAGAATGAGCTCTTCCTGAGTTAGACTATCCACATGTTGTTTCAGGAAACGCTCCTGGATGTATTGAAAAATTTCTGTCCCATCTCAGCCCTTTCAAGTAAGGGAGTCCCAATCAATATTGGGGAAATTAAAAATCACCCACTATATGTATTCCCCTTGAATTCCTTACAAATATGGTGCACTGAAAGACCGAAATATTTTATAAAATATGGCAGCCCTTATTGAATTACATAAATACAGATATTTCGGCTATCCTAACAAGGACTTTTATTTAATTGAGATTACAAACCTGGCTGTTCCGGGGCCCCTCGGGGGAGGAATCCCGCACGAATACGGGTTTTATTACATCTGATGTTAACACATTCCGAGCATGTAAGAGACTTAAATATACACTCTGGTTAGTTGTAGGTTAGATTAGTAGATAGTTGAGTTTTGTTTGTTTTTTTTCTTCTTTTTTGTTTTTTTTTGTTTTGTTTTGTTTTGTTGTTAAATTTTGGCTATTGTATATTTGAGCTAATTGTATATCAATGTTTATATCTGAGCGTTTTGTTTATTTTTGTAAACTTGTAAAAATGTTAAATTTCTAATAAAAATATCTATTAAAAAAAATCACCCACTACAACATACTTGTTTTTACGTTTTTCCATGATCTACCCCTATATCTCTGCCTCTATCTCCTGCTGGCTACTGGGAGACCGAATTGTAGAACTCCATCAAAGTGACTGTACCTTTCCTATTCCTGAGTTCTATTCCTGGCCTTGCTGGATGACCCCCTCTAAGGTGTTTTCTCTGACAGCAACTGTGACATTCTTCTTCATCAGTGATGCTATTTCCCACCTCTTGTACACCCCTGTCTATCACGCTTGAAACATCTGAATGCTGGAATGTTGAGCTGTCAGATAGTACAGTTGAATACATGGAGAAAGTGAGGACTGCAGATGCTGGAGACCAAAGTTGAAAAATGTGGTGCTGGAAAAACACAGCAGGCCAGGCAGCATCTGAGGAGGAGGAGCATCGACATTTCAGGCATAAGCCTGAAGAAGGGCTTATGCCCAAAACGTCGATTCTCCTGCTCCTCGGATGCCGCCTGGCCTGCTGTGTTTTTCCAGCATCACATTTTTCAACAGTTGAATACATGGCCAAAGAGCTGGTGCAGGAAGGAGGGCTTCAGATATCAGGATCATTAGGATCATTTCCTGAACAAGAAGGGCAGGTTGTACCTAAACTGTACCAATTACCTTGCAGGGAGGTTTATTTGAGAGGGTTTAAACTAGTGTAGCGGGGGGTTGGAACCAGAGCGGTGCATCACCTTGTGGGATGATTGAAAAGAAGGTAGAGGCTAAGTCAAGTAAGTCCAGTACAAAGAACAGGCAGGGCCCAGTCAATGAATATGGTGCGAGTGGTAGTCTGAAGTATATTAACTTTAATATAAGAAGTTTAAACATTAAGGCAAATGAATTTAGAGCCTGGATTACTACACAGAACTACCATATTGTAACCATTACAGAAACTTGGTTGAGAGAAGGGTAGGACTGGCAGCTTTTAGCTCAAAGCTTTACCTGTTACCCTCTTTGTATTAAAGTCTAGTTGAACATTTGGTGTGACTACACCCCTGAAACCCTTACCTACAAAACATTCTGCCTCTTGTAAGCTGCTTAGTGAGTCCAATGTGCCACTCCAGTGGATCCATGCAGTTTGAGGGGAGCTGCAGGTGGATACACTTCCTACAATGGGAATTTAAGGCAGAAATTCAGGGGGCTAGGATGGAAGCTTAGAGCTAGGACGAACAGAGTTGTTGTCTCTGGTTTGTTGCCCGTGCCACATGCTGGTGAGGCAAGGAATAGGGAGAGAGAGGAGTTGAACACGTGGCTACAGGGATGGTGCAGGGGGGAGAGTTTTGGATTCTTGGATAATTGGGGCTCTTTCTGGGTTTGGTGGGACCTCTACAAGCAGGATGGTCTTTATCTGAACCAGAGGGGTATCAATATCCTGGGGGTGAAATTCGCTAAGGCTATTGGGGTGGGTTTAAACTAATCCAACAGGGGGATGGGAACCAAAATTGTAGTTTGAGTATAGAAAAGGTTGAGAGTAGGGAGGTCCAAAAACAAGTTTCAGGGACGCAAGATGGCACCAGCAAGCAAGAAGTTGGTTTGAAGTGTGTCTACTTCAACGCCAGGAACATCTGGAATAAGGTGGGTGAACTTGCAGCATGGGTTGGTACCTGGGACGTCGATGTTGTGGCCATTTCGGAGACATGGATAGAGCAGGGACAGGAATGGTTGTTACAGGTTCCAGGATTTACATGTTTCAGTCAGAATAGAGAAGATGGTAAAAGAGGGGGAGGTGGGGCATTGTTGTTCAAGGACAGTATTACAGTTGCAGAAAGGATGTTTGGGGACTCATCAACTGAGGTAGTATGGGGTGAGGTTAGAAACAGGAAAGGAGGTCACCCTGTTGGGAGTTTTCTATCGGCTTCCGAATAGTTCCAGAGATGTAGAGGAAAGGATAGCAAAGATGATTCTCGATAGGAGTGAGAGAGACAGGGTAGTTGTCACGGGGGACTTCAACTTTCCAAATATTGACTGGGAACACTATAGAACGAGTACGATAGATGGGTCAGTTTTTGTCCAGTGTGTGCAGGAGGGCTTCCTGACACAGTATGCAGACAGGCCAACAACGGGCGAAGCCACATCAGATTTGGTACTGGGTAATGAGGCCCGGCCAGGTGTTAGACTTGGAAGTAGGTGAGCACTTTGGAGTCAGCGATCACAATTCTGTTATGTTTACTTTAGTGATAGAAAGCGATAGGCGTATACCACTGGGCAACAGTTACAGCTGGGGGAAAGGCAATTACGATGCGATTAGGCAAGATTTAGGAAGCATAGGATGGGGAAGGAAACTGCAGGGGATGGGCACATTAGAAATGTGGAGCTTATTCAAGGAAAAGTTCCTATGTGTTCTAGATAAATATGTACCTGTCAGGCAGGGAGGAAGCTGTAGAGTATGGGAGCTGTGGTTTACGAAGCAAGTGGAATCTTTGGTCAAGAGGAAGAAGAAGGCTTATGTTAGCACGAGATGTGAAAGCTCAGTTAGGGCGCTTGAGGGTTAAAAGGCAGCCACGAAAGACCTAAAGAGAGAGCTCAAAAGAGCCAGGAGGAGACATGAGAAGTTGTTGGTGGATAGGATCAGGGTAAACCCTAAGGCTTTCTATTGGTATTTAAGGAATAAAAGAATGACGAGAGTAAGATTAGGGCTAATCAAGGATAGTAGTGGGAAGTTATGTGTGGAGTCAGAGGACATAGGGGAAGCACTTTATGAATATTTTTCTACAGTATTCACTCTAGAAAACGACAATGTTGTCGAGGAGAATACTGAGATACAGGCTACTAGACTAGGTGGGATTGAGGTTCACAAGGAAGAGATATTAGAAATCCTGCAGAGTGTGAAAATAGATAAGTCCCCTGAGCCGGATGGGATTTATCCTAGGATCCTCTGGGAAGCCAGGGAGGAGATTGTCGAGCCTTTGGCATTGATCTTTAAATTGTCATTGTCTACAGGAATAGTGCCAGAAGACTGGAGGATAGCAAATGTGGTTCCCCTGTTCAAGAAGGGGAGTAGAGACAACCCTGGTAATTATAAACCAGTGAGCCTTACTTCAGTTGTTGGTAAAGTGTTGGAAAAGGTTATAAGAGATAGGATTTATAATCAGCTAGAAATGAATAATTTGATTAGGGATAGTCAGCACAGTTTTGTGAAGGGTAGGTCGTGCCTCACAAATCTTATTGAGTTCTTTGAGAAGGTGACCAAACAGGTAGATGAGAGTAAACCGGTTGATGTGGTGTATATGGATTTCAGCAAGGTGTTCGATAAGGTTCCCCACAGTAGGCTATTGTACAAAATGCGGAAGAATGGGATTGTGGGAGATATAGCAGTTTGGATCAGTAATTGGCTTGCTGAAAGAAGATAGAGGATGGTGGTTGATGGGAAATGTTCATCCTGGAATCCAGTTACCAGTGGTGTACTGCAAGAGTTAGTGTTGGGTCCACTGCTGTTCGTCATTTTTATAAACGACCTGGATAAGGGCGTAGAAGGGTGGGTTAGTAAATTTGCAGACGACACTAAGGTCGGTGAAATTGTGGATAGTGACGAAGGATGTTGTAGGTTACAGAGAGACATAGATAAGCTGCAGAGCTGGGCTGAGAGGTGGCAAATGGAGTTTAATGCGGACAAGTGTGAGGTGATTCACTTTGGTCGGAGTAACTGGAATGCAAAGTACTGGGCTAATGGTAAGATTCTTGGTAGTGTAGATGAGCAGAGAGATCTCAGTGTCCAGGTACACAGATCCTTGAAAGTTGCCACCCAGGTTGACAGGGTTGTTAAGAAGGCATATGGTGTTTTAGCTTTTATTAATAGAGGGATCGAGTTCCAGAACTATGAGATTATGCTACAGCTGTACAAAACTCTGGAGTATTGTGTACAGTTCTGGTCACCGCATTATAAGAAGGATGTGGAAGCTTTGGAAAGGGTGCAGAGGAGATTTACTAGGATGTTGCCTGGTATGGAGGGAAGGTCTTACAAGGAAAGGCTGAGGGACTTGAGGCTGTTTTCGTTAGAGAGAAGGTTGAGAGGTGACTTAATAGAGACAAATAAGATAATCAGAGGGTTAGATAGGGTGGACAGGGAGAACCTTTTTCCAAGTATGGTGACGGCAAGCATGAGGGGGCATAGCTTTAAATTGAGGGGTGATAGATATAGGACAGATGTCAGAGGTAGTTTCTTTACTCAGAGAGTAGTAAGGGTATGGAATGTTTTGCCTGCAACGGTCGTAGATTTGCCAACTTTAAGTACATTTAAATCGTCATTGGACAAGCATATGGACGTACATGGAATAGTGTAGATTAGATGGGCTTCAGATTCGTATGACAGGTCAGCGCATTATCGAGGGCTGAAGGGCCTGTACTGAGCTGTAATGTTCTATGTTGTTCTATAATCATAGTTGTCAGGGATATTTGACTTCTCCCTGATCTTCCACATCTCTGAAGAGGAGCATACCACTCCACTACCTGTCATTACTACTGCTCCATTAACTACTGAATTTAAAACAAAAAGGAAGGCCTTACCTTGTCATACCCTCATACTACAGAGCGTCCTCAGTCAACAGCAGCACTTTGACCTGCCCTGCTTTTCCAAGCCACAGTCAAATTTTCTAACTGCCCCCTCTCTTTTTTATTTACATACAAAGGATAGGATAAGTTTGGAACACTGTTCACAAATGATACCTGATGCTGCATCAAATCCAAATTTTAATTCTGGGGTAAACTGATGTTATTTTAATAATCCAACAAATTGAAGGGGTGTGTAGCAAAAGTGGGAGCATAAAATTAGGTTTCAAGACATTTGCAATCTCAGTGAATGTGGCAGAACAGGGTCATAGACATAAATAGCTGATTTTTGTTTGTACATTCCAGTATACAACACAACGGTAGCAGGGTTCTTGGGGCACAATGTTCCTAACTTTGAACCAGGAGGCCTGGGCTCAAGTCCAACCACATCAGAAGGTGTGTAATAAAACTCTGAACAGGTTGATCAGAAAATATCTAAAGCCACTGGCTGAGGGATGTTGTGGAACACTGGTATTATCCCTATATCTGGACTAAGAGGTCTGGGTTCATGCCTAACCTTGATGCTCCAGAAGTGTACAATAACATTCCTGTACAGACGGAAATCAAAGATATTTAGTTGTGGCAATTATGTTGGTTATTATTTACTGGAATGTTTGGTAGTTAATGATGAAAGCAATGAAAACAACAGATCTGTCTTTTCATTAAAAAACTGAAATTTGCCATCTAAACCTAAGCTTTTCAGGCAAGTGATTGCTTTTTCTTGTACTGTGCAAACCACTAAAAACTGCAAGTGAATGGAGCTGTTTGTCATAATATTCAGTTACTTGAGTAATCAAAATGAACAAGTGTCACAGCATTACAGTTGCAGCTAAGTGAACAAATCAGTCAGAGAAATTAATATGGACTGAGAGTGTGTGTGTACGCACACGCATGAATTAAAAGTTACAAAACTGGATTCCCTTTGCTATGAGTCGTGGGAAGTTGGAATACTGCACAGTAGTGGCATTAAATTTGAGGAATGAGGTTGTGAGATTGAGCTCCAGTCAGGTCAGCTGAGCTGTCCAGTAGACAGCTACAAGGGCTAATGATTGCTGAGGCAGGCTGTTGAAAAAGCATATCATTATGATGTGAGATTCATTCTGGTTATTATGAAAACAGATTAGCCCTTTAGTCCTCACTTCTTACACATCCCGGAGCAAGAGTTAAGGAGACAACAGGATGAGAAAAACAGAAGCTGGTTTAAAAAAGTGCAGGTCAATCTGCTAAAGTGCACGATTCATTAACATGAATTTGCTGGAACGCGACTGACAGATTGGGAATAGTGTTTCGAAAGGCAGTGATCATAATATGATTGAATTTATTCTGCAATTTGAGAGGGAGAAGATAGAATCAGAGGTACCAATATTACAGCGGAACATAGGCATCTACAGAGGCATGATGGAGAAGCTGGGTAGAATTGACGGGAAGACAGTGGAACAGACAGTGGCAGGAGTTTCTGGAGTAATTCAAGAGACACAGTAGATATTCATCCCAAGGACAAAGAAGCACAGCAGAAGGAGGATGAGGCAACCAAGGCAGGATAGGGAAATCACGGATAGCAGAAAGCAAAAGAGAAAGCATATGATGTGACAAAGGGTGGTGGAAAATTAGAGGATTGAGAAGCTTATGAAGACCAACAAAAGGCAACAAATAAAAAGGACAGAGAAGATTAAATATGAAGGTAAGCTAGCCAGTAATATAAAGGAAGACTGTATGAGTTTCTTCAGATATGTAAAGGGCAAAAGAGATGCAAAAGTGGACATTGGACTGCTGGAAAATGACATGGGAGAGATAGTAGTAGGGAACAAGGAAATGGCTGATGAACTGAATAATTATTTTGTGTCATTCTTCACGGTAGAAGACACAAATAATATCCCAAAAATTAAAGAGAGTGACGAGGCAGAGCTGAGTATGGTGGCCATTACAAAGGGGAAGGTGCTAGAAAAGCTGAATGGCCTGAAAGTGGATAAATAACCTGGACCAGATGGACTACACACCAGAGTTATCAGGGAGATAGGTGAAGAGATAGCGGAGGTGTTCGTGGTGATCTTTCAAGAATCGCTAGAATCAGGGAGAGTCCCAAGTACTGGAAAGCCACTAACATGACACCCCTGTTTAAAAAGGGAGTAAGACAAAAGATGGAAAATTACAGACCAATTAGCCGGACTTCGGTTGTGGGTAAGATCCTGGAATTCACTGTGAAGGATGAGATTTCTGAATATTTGGAAGTGTTTGGCGAAAAGGGCAAAGTCAGCATGGTTTCATCAAGGGGAGGTCATGCCTGACAAAGTTGCTAGAATTCTTTGAGTAAGTAGTGAACAGTTAGACCAAGGAGAGCTAATGTATGTTATCTACCTGGACTTCAAGAAAGCCTTTGACAAGTTGTTGCACAGGAGGCTACTGAGTAAGATAAGGAACCGTGATGTTAGAGACAAGGTGTTAACATAAATAGCAGCTGGCTGTCTGGCAGAAGCAGAGAATGGGGATAAAAGGGTCCTTCTCAGGATGGCAGCCGGTGACAAGTGGAGTTCCACAAGGCTCAGTGTTGGAACCACAACTTTTCACTTTATACATTAACAATCTAGATGAAGGAACTGAGGGCATTCTGGCTAAGTTTGCAGATGATACAAATATAGGTAGAGGGACAGGTAACATAGAGGTTGTGGGGAGGCTGCAGATGGATTTAGACAGATTAGTAGAGTGGGTAAAGAAGTGGCAGGTGGAGTACAACGTGGGAAAGTGAGATCATGCACTTTGGTAGGTTAAATAGAGGCATGGACTATTTTCTAAATGGAAAGAAAAAAAATCAGAAGTGTGAATTGCAAAGAGAGTTGGAAGTTCTAGTCCAGGATTCTCTCAAGGTAAACTTGCAGGTTGAATCAGTTGCTCGGAAGGCAAATGCAACAATGGTATTTATTTTGAGAGGACTTGAATAGAAAAGCAAGAATGCACTTGAGGGTCTATGAGGTTCTGGTTAGACCACGTTTTGAGTCATGTGTGCAGCTTTGGGCTCAGAATATTGAATGGCCTGGACAGAGTAGATGTCGGGAAGATGTTTCTATTGGTAGGACAGACTGGTTCCTGAGAGCACAGCCTTATAGTAAAGGGAAGACCTCTTAGAATGGAGATAATGAGAAACTTCTGCTGCCAAAGAATGGTGAATCTATGGAATTCATTGCCATAGTCGGCTGTGGAGGCCTGATCATTGAGTATATTTAAGACTGAGATACATAGGCTCTTGAGTATCAAGAGGTCAAGGTTTATGGGGAGAAAACAAGCGAAACTTATCAGCTATGATTGAATTGTACAGCAGACTCAATGGGTGAATGGTCTAATTTATCCTCCTATGTCTTAAGGTCTAAACTGCGAACTTTTAAAATGTGTGTTGGCTGTAACGTGATTACATTGCTAACACTTTAAAGGATTGTTTCTAAAGCACAATTTTTCTATAAAGCAGGGTTGCACATGGATGCAAACCATAGTTTTATAGAAGAACTACCTGCAGCCATTCATTCATCACAAGACACTTACTGTAAACACATAAAAGTGCCAATTGTCCAGACATACCAAAGCATCAACGGCAGAAACTGCAAGCACTTGAAACCAACATTGTGTGAATAAACATTGTGCAATGGATAGAATAGTTCAGAGAGTCAGAGCTGTCAATCAAGCAATTTCTTTTGGGACTCAACTGTTTAAGCAGTCAAATGGATGTCTGGAATCTCAACCAGGAAAGAATAATGAGACTTAATAAAAGCTAAATCTGACTCTATGAAAATAGTGGAACTATGACATCCATATCCCCACAATTAAGTTGGCCAGGTTTAGAGACCATTAACTTTATAAGTTTTAAAGTTACTATGGTCAAGTGTCCATGGTCGCAAAAAAAATGGACATTCTGAATTTACCCACAATTAGAGAAATCTGGCCTTACAGAAAATTGCTGAAAATGTGTTGCTGGAAAAGCGCAGCAGGTCAGGCAGCATCCAAGGAGCAGGAGAATCAACGTTTCGGGCATGAGCTCTCCTGAAGAAGGGCTCATGCCCGAAACGTTGATTCTCCTGCTCCTTGAATGCTGCCTGACCTGCTGCGCTTTTCCAGCAACACATTTTCAGCTCTGATCTCCAGCATCTGCAGTCCTCACTTTCTCCTTACAGAAAATTGACCAAACTAAATTATACAGCAGGTATAAGCTACAGAAAACACTGGAAACCAAGATCAAAAAGGGAACAAGCTACAGCCAGACTGAGGGTTGTGTATTAGGGAAGTTATAATCAGGCTTTACAGCATCTTGACTTCCAGCCAGTGCCCAAGGATGTGCCTTTTACATCTCCCTGGCAAGGCAATAGTCAAGAGTGTTACCACTACCCCACTGGTTGCTTTGAATCCCACTCATGACCCCATTGGTCAAAGGTCATAGAACTCAAAGGTCCAGTGTGAAGGGGCAAAAGCGCGAAGCCACACCTTCAGAAAACCCTAGCAGCAAGACTAGGTGGAAGACTTGCAGCAACCCAAAAGGATCCAGGTGAAAATCCTCACTGACCTGTGAGATCCACCTTCGTGGAAGAGAACCAGCCCTATGTTGGAGAGGAATGAGACACCAGCAACCTCGCTCAAACACATGAATCAGTTTGGATAATATCCTTTCTCAGACAGATAGAGTCAAGTAAAGAGTAAATATTGTTGAGAGTGTGGTGCTGGAAAAGCACAGCAGGTCAGGCAGCATTCGAGAAGCAGGGGAATCGATGTTTCAGGCAAAATCCCTTCATCAGGGGATGCCCGAAATGTCAATTCCCCTTCTCCTTGGATGCTGCCTGACCTGCTGTGCTTTTCTAGTGCCACACTCTCGACTCTGATCTCCAGCATCTGCAGTGCTAACTTTCTCCAATATTATGGGAATTTGGAAATGCTTATATGATGGTTTTAGTAAGGAGTACTTTGTTAATAAAAATGAGTGGAATTGCAAACCAAATTCTATGTCTCTTTGAACATCTCAGTGACAAGAGGCTTGGGCAAAGTACTTTTAACACATAAATTGTCCAAAACACAGACAACACCTTAACCTTTGTTCAGAAATTATCGCAATGTCTGATGCTAGCTTTGACTGAGTGGCACGTGAGTCAAGTCTGGTTGAGAAGATTGTGATTTCAAGCAGCAGTTCAGAGTTTTGAGCACCCTTCAACATGGAGAGACTCCTGAAATACTGGAGGTGTTATCCTTCAGGTGAGACGTTAAACCCAGGTACTATCAACTAAACATTACACATGGTGAATTCTCCTTGTGTCCTCGACAACATTTATCTCTCAGTCAATACCACTAAATTGGTCAATTATTTGACTGCAGTTTGTAGGACCCACAAAATGCAAATTGGCATTTGTGCATGAAAGTAATTAATTTGGTGTAAAACTCTTTGCCATAACATGAAAACATGAAACATTACAAATACAAATTGTTAATTGCTTTGAGAAATAACTGGATCGGCAGCATGTTGTACTCCCACAAGAAGGTGGAACAGTTCATCAATTTTAAGAATACCTTCCATCCTGATCTTAGGTTCACCTGGATGATCTCGGACACCACCCTCCACTTCCTGGGTCTCTCCGTTGCCATCTCCAGCGATCAGCCCAACACGGACATCAATTTCAAATGCACCAAGTCCCACAGCTACCTGGACTACATCTCTTCCTACATCCACTCCTATAACAACATGATCACTTACTTCAAATTCCTCCGCCTCTACCATATCTGCTCCCAGGAGAGCAATTCCACTCCAGGACATGCCAGATGGCCTATATCCAGGACCGCAATTTCCCCTCCCACATGATCAACAATGCCCTCAAGAGCATTTCCTCCACTTCCCGCACCTCCACCCTTGAATCCCACCCCTCCAACCACAACAAGGATGGAATCCTCCGGTCCTCACCTCCTACCTCACTAACATCCGGATACAGCACATTATCCACCACCATTTCCGCCACCTCCAATCAGACCGTAGTACCAGAGATGTATTTCCTTCTCCACCCCTATCTGTGTTCTGCAGAGGCCATTCTCTCCCTGACTCCCTCATTAGGTTCATGCCCCCCATGAACCACTCCTAGCACCCTCCCATGCCACTGTGAGTGTAAAACCTGCATCCACATTTCTCACCTCACTTCTGCTCACGCCCCGAAGGAGCTCTTCACATCCAACAGAGATTTTCCTGCACATCCACCCATCTCATCTACTGTGTCCGTTGCTCCCGATGTGACCTCCTCTACATCGGGGAGACAGAATGTCAACTCCAGGAGTGTTTCAGGGAACATCTCTGAAACACAGGCACCCAGCAACCCTACTGTCCTGTGGCTGACACTTCAACTCCCCCTCCCACTGCACCAAGGATATGCAAGTCCTGGGCTCCTCCACTGCTAAATCCAAGTCACCTGATGACTGGAGGAACAATGCCTCTTTTCCTCCTTGGGACCCTTCAACGACATGGCACCAACATCGACTTCACTAGTTTCCAAATCTCCCCTTGTGGTGTAAAATTATGTCCCAATACATGTGTGAATCATAATGTAACACATGTATTGGGCCAAGCAGTGGAATGTGGTGAAACGGTTAAAAATTATGTCCCAATACATGTGTGAATCTAACCGGAATGGAGGTGTTGCTTAGTCCCGTGTGAATCTTATTACACACCTCCCCGTGTGAATCTTCTTATCTGTATGTAACCAGAATGGAATGTGTTTTTTAGCCTTGCTCTGCTGTTCACATGAATGTTTATATCTGGAAAAGAGTATATCAGCTGGAAAAGTCTCCAGTTCGGTGAGTCTGCTCCGGGGTTACGTTTAACCGCCGAGCGTGGGTTGTTGGCAACCGCTCTACGAGAACTGACGGCTCCCAGTTCCGGTAACATGTAGAGTGAGTATAAGCCAGACCCGGGAGTCTGCTCCGGGGTTACGTTTAACCGCCGAGCGTGGGTTGTTGGCAACCGCTCTACGAGAACTGACGGCTCCCAGTTCCGGTAACATGTAGAGTGAGTATAAGCCAGACCCGGGAGTCTGCTCCGGGGTTACGTTTAACCGCCGAGCGTGGGTTGTTGGCAACCGCTCTACGAGAACTGACGGCTCCCAGTTCCGGTAACATGTAGAGTGAGTATAAGCCAGACCCGTTGTAAGTATGAGACCTGGTTGTGGCGACGCTGCGGGGAATAAAAAGCTGAAGCATATTCTAGCAGACTCGCCTCTTGGTCGTTTGTTCTGTGTCAGACTACTCTCCTACGAACCTGACCTTGAGAATTTTTTTAAAACACCCCTCCCCCCACCTCATCCCAGATCCAACCCTCCAGCTCGACACCACCCTCTTGATCTGTACCCCCGTTCACTTTCCTTCCCACCTATCCGCTCCACCCTTCCCACTAACCCATCACAATCACCCCCCATCTGCATCCACCTATTGCTTTCCTGGCTATCTTGCCCCCAGTCCCACCCCACCCTCCTATTTATCTCTCAGCCCCCTGTCCCCCAACATGTCTGATGAAGGGCTTATGCCCGAAACGACAACTCTCCTTCTCCTCAGATGTTGCCTGACTTGCACCACACTTTTCAATTCTGACTCTCCAGCATCTGCAGTCCTCACTTTCTGTCGGGATTGACAGTCCAGCGATATTATCGCTAGGCTGATACCTGCCCTTAGCAGAATATGGCAGAACCCTTGGGTAGCATTAGCATGCTTGCCTTCATTGGTCAGGGCACAAAGTATAAAAAACTGGCAAGTAATGTTGCAGCTGTATAGAACTTCAGTTCCACCACATTTGTGATATTGAATACAATCCTGGTTGCCACACTACCAGAAGGATGTCAAGGCTTTGGAGAGGGTACAGAAAAGGTTTAATAGAATGTTGCCTGGTTAGGAGGGTATTAGCTTTGAGGAGAAACTTGGTTTATTTTCAGTTGAACACTGAAGGATGAGAGCCAACTCAATAGACACTTACAAAATTATGAGAAACATGGAGAGAATGGATAGTCCTTTTCCCAATGTAGAAATGTCAGTTACTAGGGGACATAGACTTAAGGTAAAAAGGATTAAGTTTAAAGGAGACGTGCAAGGCAGGAGGGTGGTAAGTGCCTGGAATGCACTGCCAGAGGTGGAGGTGGAGCTGGATGCAATAGAAACGTTTAAGAGGCATCATGATAGATATATGAATAGGCATGGAATAGAGGGATATGGACTGCATTGAGACGAAAGGTGGTATAGTTCGTAAGTTTGCAGATGACACCAAAATTGGAGGAGTAATGGATAGTCAAAGTTATCTCAGAGTACAACAGGATCTTGATCAGGTGGGCCAATGGGCTGAGGAGTGGCTAATGGAGTTTAATTTAGATAAATATTAGGCGCTGCATTTTGGAAGGGCAAATCAGGTCAGAACTTATACACTTAATGGTGAGGCCCTGGGGAGTGTTGCTGAACGTACAGACCTTGGAGTGTAGGGTCATAGTTCCTTGAAAGTGGAGTCACAGGTAGGTAGGATAGTGAAGGCCGTGTTTGGTATGCTTTTCTTTATTTGTCACAGCATTGAATTTAGGAGTTGGGAGGTCATGTTGCAGCTGTACATGACATTGGTTAGGCCACTTTTGGAATATTGTATGCAATTCTGGTCTCCCTCCTATCAGGAGGATATTGTTAAACTTGAGACAGTTTAGGAAAGGTTTATAAGGATGTTGCCAGGGTTGATGAGTTTGAGCTCTAGGAAGAGGCTGAATAGGCTGGGGCTATTTTCCCTGGAGCGTCGGAGGCTGAGGGGATGACCTTATAGAGGTTTATAAAATCATAAGAGGCAAAGATAAGGTAAATAGACGAGACCTTTTCCCTGGAGTGGGGGAGTTCAGAACTAAGAGGGCATAGCTTTAGGGTGAGGGGGAAAAATTTAAAAGAGACCTAAGGGACAACTTTTTTCATGCAGAGGGTGGTGTGAGTTTGGAATAAGCTATCAGAGGAAATGGTGGAGGTTGGTACAATTACAACAACGTATAAAAGGCATCTGTATGAGTATACGAATAGGAAGGGTTTAGAGGGATATGGGCCAAGTGCTGTCAAACAGGACTGGATTAGTTTAGGATATCTGTTCGGCATGGACAAGTTGGACTGAAAGGTCTGTTTCTGTGCTGGGTATCTCCATAACTCTATGATTGCAAAAGGTTTCTCATTTAGAAAGTTGGTGCCATTTGGTGGGGCTGAAGGGCCTGATCCTTTGCTATACTGTTCTTTGTTTATTCTGCCTGGATTGTACTGACTGTTTGCTTTGTTAAGTCCTGCACAGCTTAAAATTTGTTTGTTTAAAAGCATCGGATTATTAACAGAATATTACTTTCCCTTCCTCCTCTGAACTCCCTTAATCATGTAATTCCGGCACTCTATTCTCTCACTCAAGTGCTAAATTGCATTAAATTGGCTGGTTTTCTATTCTCCCAAACCCAAAGGTCTATCTGACCTCCTTAATGAGGATCCAGTTTCAACTAGTTTTCAAATAAGTTATTATTTGGCTGGCAGACTTGTTAAAACACTGCTTAAGGCTGGCAACTTCAGTATTTATACTGCAAATTTCAGTTTAATGTCAACTACAAATTAGATTTATACAAAATAAAACTCTGGACTTTCTTACTCAACAAAATTGCACAACTGTATCCTTGAAGTTAGCACTGCCTTGAACTAGACCCCAGTGAATAATAAACTCTGGACAGCATTATCCTTCATTGTAATTTGGAACAAAATTCAAAGTTCCAATACCTATACGTTCAATAAATATAAATATTGAATTATATTAAACTATCAGAGATAAAGGAACTTCTCTATGTTTATGATTTAAGAAAGTTTTTATGTAAATTTGATGATGTCAACACTCTGTGCATCAGCTCACTAATCTGACCAAAAACATTTTAGAATTCCTACAGTATGGAAACAGGCCGTTTGGCCCAACAAGTCCACCCTGACCCTCCGAAGAGGAACCCACCCAGACTCATATTCTTACCCTGCTATCCCACATTTACCCCTGACTAAATGCACTTAACCCACACACCCCTCAACACAATGGGGAATTTAGGATGGCCAATTCACCTAACCTGCATATCTTTGGACCATGGGAGGAAACCAGAGCACCTGAAGGAAATTCACGAAGACATGGGGAGAACGTGCAAACTCTAAACAGACAGTCACCCAAGGTTGGAATCGAACCCGGGTCCTTGCCGCTGTGAGGTAGCAGTGATAACCACTGAGCCACCGTGCCGCCCTTATATTTTAATTTAATATCATTTAATAAAACAATGGCTCAAGGTGTTTATTTAATTCAATATTCCTGTGTTATCAAATATTAGGGAAGGACTTAACAATACAGTGAAATTAAAAGGATGAAGTCCTATCCTGAAATTGGAACAGTGGTGCTGGATCAATATCCCACCTCTGTTAAATTACTTAAGGAGCAGGTTGGGATTGGATATGAGATTTAATACTTCGTCTCTGCAAACAAAAGTTTTTTCAACGTTATAAATTCATCCCAGAGTACACAAAGATTGTTACAACACAAAAGGAAACTGATAGAAAGAAAACTAAGACTTGCATTTCTTTTGCAGTTTCATCACCACAGACCATCCCAAAGTATTTTACAGCCAGTGAAATACTTCTGCAATACAGTCACTGTTGTGGTCTAGAAAACACTGCAGCCAATTTGTGCACATCAAGCTCTCACAGCAACAACTTGATAATGACTAGACAATTCATGTCTGGGCTGACAAGTGACATGCAACATTCACATCTTTCAAATGTCAGACAATGACCATCTCTAACAAGAGAGAATCTAACTATTGTCCCCTTGACATTCTGTATTGTTACCATCAGCGAATTTCCAATATCAACTTTGTGGGAGTTACCATTGTCAAGAAACTGAACTGGACTAGCCATAAATACTCCTTTCAGAGAATAGATATCCCGAAGTACATAACTCCTCTTCAGATTTCCCAGTTTACCATTTCAAGGCATAAGTCAGGAATGCGATGGAATACACCCCATTTGGCTGGATGAGTGTAGCTCTAATAACAAACAAGAAGCTTGTCACCTCCAGGACAAAGCAATCCACTTGATTAGCACCATAATCCAGAAAAATGCACCTTCTGCACCACTGAACCCATAAGGAGCAGCTTGTATCATCTACAAGATGCACTGCAGAAAATTCACCAAAGATCCTTATACAGCACCTTCCAAAGCTTGACCACTACACCATCTCAAAGGACAAGGGCAGCAGATACATGGGAACATCATCACCTGCAGGTTCCTTATGTTGCTACTCATCATCTGACGTGAAAACATGTTGTCTTTTATCACTGTGTCAAAATCCTAGAACTCTTGTCCTCATGGTATGCTGGGTGCAGCAGTTCAAGAAGACAGCTCACCACCAACTTCTCAAAGGAAAATGTAGACTGATACTGAGTGAGTGAGATGTCCTTTTTCATACAATGTGTCAACTAGGTAGGTGTAAAGGAATGTAACGGCATTATTCAAAGTTGAACATTAAAATCATTCCTAATGTCCTGAACAATATTTGCTATTCAATCCAACTTCTCTGCAGCAGATATTTTTTTCATTCATCTATGGGATGTGGGAAAGAAAAGCCTGAACACCAATGCTCATATTCCATGGATGAATAAAAAAAATCTGCTGCAGAGACATTGATTGATGAGCAAGTGTTGTTTAGGACATTGGGAATGATTTTCAAGTTCATCTTCGAATGATGCCTGTACAATCCTTTATACCCACCTATTGACCCTCAGATGAAAGAGGGCATATCACTCACTCAGTATCATCCTTCTTTTTTTGGCTCAGGTCCTGGAGTGGGACTTGAACCTGCATCCTTCTGACTCAGAGGTGAGTAGAACTGAGTAAGCCAGTTGAGTGAAATTTATTTATGTTTTCATGTGTGGGTAAATTTTCACTCTACATAGTAAAATACAGAAAATTGTGCCCCGCAAACGAGGCAAGTATCTAACGCTTGGATGTTCTGTGTTCATTTATATGCAATGTAAAAAATGTGACCCAGGTTGTAAACAGAAAGTTGGGAACAAATAGAAAAATTGCAGTTCTGACTTTGTTCAAGCTGCCAAATTTAGCAAAATCTGGCAGGGAACAGAATTGAAATGGTGCACCAACTCAACAATACATCGATTTTCCAACCTGTTTGTCAAATCAATTAAATAAAAAAGCCTTCAGCATGGAAGCTTAGAAAAAAAAACTGTCAATCCAGATATCCTGATGTGCAGTCGGGTCACCAATAGTGTATGGTGTAGTGAAATATTCAGCCACCATGTCTGCTGCAGCACTAACCCCAATTGGTTCAGCTTATTAGAATATTAATTGAAAGCATAAAAGGGTGGCAAGTACATGGGCAGGAAGAAGAAATGTTTTGAACATGACCTGGACAGTCACAATTCTTGTTTGTATACCCAAAGAGGAACCGTGCAACTTTAATTGTGGGCTGTTGTCCACCGGAGTGAGTCTATCCAATTGTTTTGAGCACAATCTCAATTGCTTGCTTTATCAAGGATAGTGAATGAGCACTGAAAGGATTTGAAAAGGCGACATATCAAAGATTGTGACACAACATGTAGCAGGACATGGTATAGGAGCTAACAGACCAGCATGAATAAAGGACTGGTTAACAGCAGCACACAGTACCAATACATAAGATTCTTTCAAGGTGGCAAGATGTAATCAGTGGACTGCAACAGGGATCATTGCTTGGGGTTCACCTATTTATACTCTGTTTAAATTATTTGGTTGAAGAGACCAAATGCACAGTTGCTATCCTTGCTAATGACACCAAGACTGGCAGGAAAGTAGGTCGCTAAGAGGGGGTAGAGAGCATGCAGGGATAGAGAAGGACTTTACATGAACTGGTTCATTGACACTCCATCAGAAATTGCAGAACTGATGGAGTGTCAGCTTCCTTGGGCTCATTTGATCATAATTGTTGCTTGTACAGTTGCAGTTATTTTGCAAATCTTTCTAAAATGTCATTCAAAATTATTTTAATACCATTAATAAAACCTACTATGCATCATCTGGAAACAATGTCTCTTTGGCTAATGTCTACATCACAGTTTTACTTATTATTGAGTGCTGTTGGCAATGTTTTACAATGGCTATCATTTTATAATGACAGAATATACGGAGTTCCAAAAAACCCTTTGTAACACAACCAATATATGCTGTGACAAAATCTTTTCTATCACTAAAGCAGACTATTTGACGACTGTGCCAGTGATAACCCTTGGTTGAAGCAATCAAACCCTTCTCCCTGTGTGCCTTTTTCTGCTTCAAATATTTGTCAATTACTGAGTTATTGATCTAGGGTTGACCTTTTTTCTGTGGATTAATTATCGGCCCTATGATGAGATAATGGTACAGAAGCAACTGGCTGCAACATCAATAGATCAAGAGGAAAAATGGAGTAATACTGCTCCTGCATGCTGGAAGTGAGCATGTGTAGGTGTTGGATAGATACACGATCATGCTCAAATATTCTGCCTTTCACAATGGGAGACAGGAATTTATAAATGAAACACGATCAAGATGCAGTTCTGAAGTAGAGTCACTGGTGTCGGAATGTTAACTCTCTTTCCAACCACACATTCAGACATGCTGATTTTCTCCTGCAATTTCTGTTTTGTTTCAGATTTCTAGCATTCATAGGTCTTTGTTTCATTCAAGGTGCACTTAGTTCACCTTCTACTATTCTGGTTGTCTCTCAGCAATGGAATGGTTGGCTAATCACATCAAGCAATTCCTCCAAATTACTTGACAACAGACAAAGAAATAATATCAGGAGTTCCAGTGATGGAGAGTTTTGAGAAGGAGCCTCAAGTCCCACATCAAAGACCTGGGTTAGACTTGCATCTCACAACTGAGGTGAGAAATGGGATGCGCATGTTGAACTTAGCATATTTTTGCTAGAAGGATAATTTATTTCTGCCTTCCCAACCACCCATTGTCATGCAGTCTTGTTGTGTGTCAGAAAGACTTTGGGTGTGAATTCACATTTCTCCCTTGTGAGCACATAAGATCATTTTTACTTGCTGTCACACATGAGTTTTGTCAATAGGTGTAGGTTTTTTTTATTACTTGATCATGAAATTTGGGTATTGTAGCCTAGGCCAGTATTTATTGCCTAATCCTAATTGTTCAGTGGGGAAGTTCGGAGTCAATAACTATTCAGATAATAATCTGCCTTCCTGTTTTTGCCACCAAAGTGGATAACTATCTATTCACAGTATACTTCATGTAGGATGGCAAAACAGATCGAGTAACCTCCTGAAAATGCTTCTGATATGTCTACAGAAGGAGAAGTGAGCAACAGGATCTCCTGCTTTATCATGCTCAGTGTGAAGTGTTGCCGCTCTGGTAATAGGTTAAAAGCTTTCCAAGCAAATCTAGCTCTGGAACCAAACATCTGCCTTGTAAACCACGAGATGTAAGAAGTGATAAGAAGAAGAATGGTTTACTTACCAATATGCTGTATCACAAATTAGTCCTCTACAACCTCCAAGTGTTAATCTTGTGAAAAGACTTAACTAATTTTCATTTGAATGAACAGAACATTCCAGTTTTACAAAAGAATACTATAAGCTACATTGATCTTGTAAAAATCACGGAGTACATACAAACATTCTTCAAATTAAACCTATAAATTGCGATGTTAGTGTCATAAGCAGGGCTAAGTACAAAATGGCTCTTGAGTACAACAGGGTAATGGTCCCTGGGGGCAGACAATACACTCAAATATCATCTGAATACTGCAGCACACCTGTCAATAGAAGCATGTGAGAAACACTCCCTTTTTCTATGGAACATAGATATGTTATGATGGTTCGTGGCAAGGTCTATATCATCACAATGCCAGGGATTACAATGTGAATGTCTGATCCCTTGTTATACGCTACTGTAATCTGACCATATGCCAGTCTTTAGAGAAACAACATTGATTGTGTAGAAATGTTGTGCAATAAATATCTTTTTCTTCCACATTTTTCATTTACATGTAACACCGTGGATTAATCCCTCTGCTAAACAGCAAAGAATAAGTCCAGGAAAACTGCTGGTAAATAACAGCTTTCAGCACCAATTTACAAATCTCAAATTGCAAGTGATGAACTTAAGTTGCATTGCGAATGTTTGTTGACATGTTGCACCACTATCCTTTTCTGATTTAAGTGAAATGTAGTCACGGCTTCCTGACGGCAGTGTATTTGTTAAAGCTGTCACTTACCTACAATGTACAACCATTGGCCCAGCATCTGGAGGGTTGCAGGCTTTTACTCGCCGCAGGAAGGCCAGGAATGGTGTTGGGTGTTCTGGAACCCCATGATCAGGCCATGCTGTGAACTGGAATTGTCGTACTTCCCTCTTTTCACTGCAGCCAATCTGTAGACAAGACAATTTTATTAACTGACCGATGAGAACATTTATAATTTCCACCCCCACCCAAAAGAAAATAACAATATTGGACGATGCTTTCACACTGCCATACATAATAATTTTCTGGTGCCTGGTATTCACAGATCAAATTACATTGCTCGTTGTTTTAATGAATGAAATGTATGTTTGCCTTCTGTCTTTTTACCTCAAATCCAATCTAAACAGAGCAAATGGAGATATCTGATCTGCAGATGTCAGACTGCGGTAATGTACTGTTCTTCTAATGAACCAAAATGTGAGCATGGAAATATACAAAGAAAATAATTAGATGAAAGCATTTCTGTGGTCACAGTTCTTGCAGTGGTATGCATCTTTGATTGAGAGAGACACCTCCTTCAAATGATTCACATCTGGCTCAGATACAGAAGTTCTGTGTTAACCTTGTCTTCAGTATCATTCCATGAGAACAGGTACATGCTACTTTGACCAGGTTTTTCAGAGATATCCAGAAGAAGAATGAGGGTTTAACCCTTTTCTTAAGCGTAACCAGGAAAATAATTTGTCATAGAATTGCTGACTAGTAAAGAAGCTAACTGATTTAACCTGGTTGCTTGGCAATACAGAGCATTAAAGTTGCTGCAAAAAACTGACAAAGTTTTTTATCTTGCACTCATTCAGGACAGACGCAATCATTCAAAATTTCAATGGGAAAATAAATATATGAGAGAAAGAAGATGTTGACTAGCTGACAATTAGATTCTAACTGGTTGAGGCATTGTCACAGGGAATACACCAGGGAACACTGATCTCTCAAACCTTTGCTTGATTGAAAGAAACAATGCTCGATAATTTGTCTTTAGCTTCAGAGGATTGGGCTGGATGTAAGTAAGCCTCTTAAGTTGGTTATTATGTACTTCTCAGTGCACTCGGGATTGTTCAGTTCGTGCTGCCTAGTCACAGAATCACACTTAATATTGAATGGTGTGTTTTATGCTCAGCAAGCCTGGGATGGTTCAGTCCTGCCAGTACTCAGCTGAAAAACTGTGCTGTTTGGTATGACTTAAGAGTTAACATCATCAACTGGGCTCACAATGGTTTTATGCACTGTTCATGAACGGGGCCTGGTCACCAAAAGGAAGAAGGAATTTATCTAGGCCTTGCACACGCTTCAATCAAACAAAAGCCTGGGAAAGAACCAAACCCAACTGCACTCATCATGGTGACTCCATGACCAATTGGAATCAACTTGTCAAACAAAAGCTCGGGACCAGCTACTCTTTGGTGTATGCGCGAAAGCAATGCTTTCACCAATCAAAGTATGCCCCTCAATTAATTAAAACCCTTTTTGGCAGTGTTGTTGTTCCTTTTAAAATTTGGCATTCTTGCATCTGCACAAATCTGTGATAATGTGTCTATTTTCTCAGGAGTAAATCTAGGTAGTGCACTTCTTTGAAATAAATTATGGATGCTCATCAACTAGGGAGACTGAAACTCACTTTTGATAGTGAACAAACTCCATCCACACTGTGTCCCCATTCAAAACATCATGGCTGATTTGATAATCCTCAACATTATCTTCCTGCTGTTTCCCCATAATTCTCAATTCTCTCAACGATTAAAGATCTGTAGTGGAATCATTACTGAGTTGGAGATAAACTACTTTTCTTAAAATACAAGCAACTTTTAATCCAAATGTGAAGGATAAGTCCACCTTAGTGAAATATACCTGTCCTCACATGCAATAGGGATATTACAATGATACAATGCTTCTGTGCTCCAAAACAAGGCATCTGCAACTAATAAGGTTGTTCTATACACACTAGATTGTTACAGTCATGATATCTAAATCCTGGCAACGAATGCATAGAGAGAGGAATATAACCCATTAATAATCACATGACTTCAGAAAGCTTGGGTTTAAAATTCCTTCTTTCAATATTTTAGTCTTAAAAGTTCAATGTGTATACAAAAATGAGACTAAAAATCCCTCTTGTAGAATTGCACAATTACTGGCCACCTCCCACTGCATCCAAACACTTCAATATGGGACTGTAGTACAGTGGAGCATATTCGACAATGACAATAACTACAGAAACAAGCCATGTAATTGTGTTGTGGTGTACAAACGAGGGAAATTGCTGCTTGTGATACGGTGGTAGTGTCCTGCCCTCTGATCCAGAAGGTCTGGGTTCAAGTTCTACCTGCTCTAGAGTTGTGTAATAAAATCACTGAACTGGTTGATGAGAAAATACCTATAAACTAGAGAGATTGGCTCATGTTGCAGTGTGGTCTATCCTCTGAGCCAGGAGAGCCATGTTCAAGTTTCACCTGCTCCAGGGATGTGTAGTGAAATCTCTGAACTGGCTGATGAGAAAATATTTTAAATTGTTTGGACAGCTATTGTGGTGCAGTTGTAGAGTCCCTGTCTCTGAGCTAGGAGACCCAGGTTAAAGTCCCACCAGCTCCAGAGGGTGTGTAATAACTTCTTTGAACAAATATTTATGAACAAAGGAGGCCAACAGCTCACTCAGCTCCTTCTTGTGCAGGAACCTGCAATTTGACAGCACTGAGCTCACCTCTAAAATGATGAGAATGCTTCCCCTGATTATCACACACTTTCTGCATGAAACAGTATTACAGCATTACAGCCCCGAATGCATCCTTTATTAATATGTCCTTCTGCTCCCATGTCTGGCAGTTGTTACTTAACATGAAACGATGGTGGCACAGTAGCTCAGTGGTTAGCACTGTTGCCTCAGTGCAATAGACTCAGGTTTAATTCCACCCTTGAGTGACTGGCTGTATGGAATAGTGCACACTTTCCCTATATCTGCATGGGTTTTCTTTGGGTGCTCTCGCTTCCCCCTGCAGTCTAAAGATGTCTAGATGAATTAGCCATGGAAAATACACACTTACAGGATAAGATAGGGGTTGGGCCTAGGTGGGATGCTCTTCAGAGGGTCAGTAGGGACTCCAAATGGTCTGCTTCTACAATGTGGGGTTTCTATGATGCTCTAAGCTAACATCTTCTCCTCCACTCGGGGACTTCCGTACCTGAATAATGGCTACTGTCAAGGCTGAAGCGTCCGTGAGGCAGGATATTATCCTGCCAGATAATGCCAGATGCCTTTTGGGTGATGGGTGGTGGGACATGTCATAATCAATTGGGTGGCCTGCCCACCACCACCTCAGTCATCACTGAGTTGACTTTCCAGAATACAGAAGGTAGGCAGACATTAAAACCAGCAGACTGCCGAGATATGGAAATAAATAATTATGGGTCAGTTGAGCTCGTTAGTAGCTCACTGACTGCAATATTACACTGTCCACATTTGAGGGGCTTTTGTGGCATGGTGACAGTCTCCCTACTTCCAGGCCCTGAGGCCATGATCAAGGTCCACCTATCCAAATATGTCATAGCATCTCTGAGCAGGTTGACTGGAAAATATTTACACGGTCCACATTCGAACATATTTGTCAGAATGGCCCATCTGGGACAATAGTAGTGTCTCTAGCTCTGGCCAAATGTTCTGATATCAAGGTTCACTTGCTCCATATGTGTGTTACCACCAATCCTAACAGGTAGATTAAACATGTGTAAAATGGCTTCTTGTAGGTGAAAGTGAAGACTCCAGATGTTGGAGATCAGAGTTGAGAGTGTGGCGCTGGACAGGCACAGCAGATCAGGGGGCATCTGAGGAGCGGGAGCATTGATGTTTCGTGCGTAAGTCCTCCATCCTGATGAAGGGTTTATGCCCAAAACGTCCATTCTCCTGCTCCTCGGATGCTGCCTGACCTGCTGTGCTTTCCCAGCACCACACTCTCAACTCTAAAACAGTTTCTTGTGGCAGGCAAGTGGGAATGACCTACTGCTTTTGGCAAACTTTTCAGAACAGTGAGAAGGCAGCACAGAGTTATTGTTGGTTGGGCCTTTGCCTATCGCCCAACCACTCCCTGCCAAAAGCCCCTTCCCCCAATCAAGCCTCCCATCCTTCCCAGGCCACAAATACTCAAGAAACCGTGTGGGCGGCACGGTGGCACAGTGGTTAGCACTGCTGCCTCACAGCGCTTGAGACCCGGGTTAGATTAGATTAGATTAGATTAGATTACGTTACAGTGTGGAAACAGGCCCTTCGGCCCAACAAGTCCACACCGACCCGCCGAAGCGAAACCCACCCATACCCCTACATTTACCCCTTATCTAACACTACGGGCAATTTAGTTTGGCCAATTCACCTGACCCTGCGGGTTCAAGTCCCGCCTCAGGCGACTGACTGTGTGGAGTTTGCACATTCTCCCCGTGTCTGCATGGGTTTCCTCCGGGTGCTCCGGTTTCCTCCCACAGTCCAAAGATGTGCAGGTCAGGTGAATTAGCCATGCTAAATTGCCTGTAGTGTTAGGTATAAGGGTAAATGTAGGGGTATGGGTGGATTGCGCTTCGGCGGGTCGGTGTGGACTTGTTGGGCCGAAGGGCCTGTTTCCACACTGTAATGTAATCTAATCTAAAAATCAGCAACCCTTTCTCTTCCTACTTGTCTAAAGTATGAATACCACACTTCATCCCTCCTCCCGCCAGATATGGGAATCAGGCTCTGCCCAAATTCCCCAAGGCATACCTGGATTAGGAGAGAACCCTGGGGTCTCTTGCACAACTTGTCTGCAGTTCTGGTAGTGCCCACTGTGGATCAGATAGAATGTCAGCTTGCCAGGAGATGGCATTCCCCAGTGAGAGGTATAAGGAGGCTCGATTTTCTCACTCACAGTGTTTTACTGCTGCACGATAGACTTGGCCCAAGCATGTCAGCAAGCTCTCAACTTTTCATCTGGGAGTCTCATCCCCTAAGTTTCTACCAAATGGTCTTGGGATAGAGTACTGCACTGCAATGTCTTATGAGACGTTATGCTGATTTGTGTTTTCAGTGAAGGAAAATGGGAGCATTTCGGGCAGCAGCTGGAGTTATTCATTAAATTAGCAATACGATAGAATATAAATGTTGTAACTGTAAAGGAGATTAATTATTATTGAACAAAAAGCCATTAAAAGAGCAAAATAAAAAATACATACCTTGTCTAATGTTAATGTTCTAACGCAGTAAGTTGCCAGTTCAACTGTATCCTGCAGGGTAACTTGGATTAATCCAAAGGTTTCAGTTCCTCGCGATGGCCAATACTGGTCACATTTTACCTGTAAAAATAAGTATATTACTGTGTAGAGGCATATTTGCAGATAATAAGCAATGCTGATAAATGGTTTGTATAAACTACATTTTTCCCATTTTATTGCTGTGGTTTGTTAATCAACTTGAAGTCAAGGTGATGAATACACTGACTTTGTGAAAGAGTCAATCATCTGTTTTCAGTCCATAAGAATCTGGTCAGCAGTGAGTGTTTCCAGTTGTAGATGGATTATCTAAAAGTCACAGGCTTTCCTGTCTGATTGTCATTTAAAGGCTCTGAAGGTATGAATAGAAAAGTGCTTATCTTGGTTCATAAGTACAAACATTAAACTCTACCGAAGGTAAAGGGTTCTTGGGCCCTCGAGTTATGGAATATGGGGGTTTTTACTGAAGCACAAGCCTTGGCAAAACTTTCACCTTGTCAGTGAGAGCTGACATTGATGTCATTAGACAGGGATAGCATCTTACATTTTGTGTCTATTCTTCCAAAAATCCAAAGTGGCACCAACACTGGACTGATCCCAAAGATGACAGAAGTGACATTTGGAGAGAGATTGGATTGGTTAGGTCTATATTCAATGGAGCTTAGAAGAATGAGTGAAAAGCTATGAAATTCAAAAGAGGAGTATAAGGGTGAACGCAGGGAGGATGCTCTTGATGTCTGTGGAGTCCAGAACAGGGGTCATAGTCTAAGGATTAGGCTAGGCTATTTGAGGTTGTGATGAAGAGAATTTTCTTCACCAAGAAGCTGGTGAGTCTATGAAATTCGCTGCCACAGAAACCAACTGAAGTCAAAAGATTTATTGTTTTCAAGAAAGAGAAAAGTTATAGTTCTTAGAGCTAAAGGAATCAAAGTATGTGGGGAGAAAGCAGAAATAGCATATTGAGTTCCATGATCACGCTGAATGGTGGAGCAGGCTCAAAAGCCGAACAGCCTGCTTATGTTCCTACTTTCTCATTTTCTGAAAGATCCAAAGAAGCCTAGTTGCATGGACTCAGGATGGAGAGCTGGAAATACATTTTTTGCTTTACAGTATAATGTAATGTGCATGTACAAAGCAAAACTGTGAACTTGCACTCAAAGAAAACCTACTCCTTTCCAGAACAAAGTTACTCACCGTAAATATTTACTTCCACTTTACACTTTGTGATAACAGACTGCATCCAACATGATGACTGCTTCTTTATCAAACATGTTGGAAGTATAAAATAAAATCAGAAATTACTGGGAAACACAGGCCTGTCAGCATCTGTGGAGAGAAAGCAGAATTAACGTTTCTAGTCTACTGAGTTCTGAAGAAAGGTCATCAGACCAGAAACGTTAACTCTGCTTTCTCTCCACAGATGCTGCCAGACCTGCTGCGTTTTTCCATCAATTTCTGATTTTGTTTCTGATTTCCAGCATTCACCGTTTTTTTTTCACATTTTGTAATTCTACATAACTTGGCTATGGGACAGTTCACCTCCTGAACTACAAAGATGCAAAATATTCCAGAGGTGCATGTTAAACTTAGCAGCATTAATCCAAAAATGCAGTGATTTCAGGAACCCTGTGCTATCTGTTTGAACAAATGAATCTTCAAGTTAATGTGCACTAAACAGCTCAATCACACACCCACTCAGGATAATAAAATGACAAAATGCATAGACTAGGCTCTTTCCCGCAAAATGTTAAATGGGTCAGTATTATCATTATATGACTAGAATTACAGGTTTTGCTGAAGAGCTGTTGTTGTGGAATTCCATTAAATTTATAATACCAAAGTTTTTTTTAGGAATATCTTTTTAATGCCACTACAGATGTTTAAAAATATAAAACGTAATGTGTTAATCATCAGCTTCCTGTAACAGGAAGATTTCAGGCAATAGCAAAAACAAACATTGAGGGTCAGCATGTTCTGAGCATGAAGTGGGCAATAATTTATGCTATATTCTTTGTTTTTTTTTCTTTGCAATTGTGCACAACATTCCAATTTGACATTACCAATTCAATTCTAACAATACAGCCATTTAATGCATTCTGTCTGTGCAATATTTGATAAGTAACGGTTTGAGAACCTCTGCACTGTGATGGAGACTAACACCATATTGTCACATTTTCTAAACTCTTCATACACTTATCCTTGCTCTTTCCTTTATATTGTGGATTATGTGCATCTATTTTATAACAGAACAAATATACTTTCTAACAGAACAAATTTACAAATTGAACTAAAAGGGAACTAAAGACAAATTAATGATTAATTTTAAAGGAATTCTACTGATTAATTTATCATTGTTGGATAGTTACCTTTTTCCAAGTGTTGCAGTTTTCTGATTGGAGCTGATAAATTATGACCCATATCCGTCATCAAATTAAGTGTTTCCTCATTTTAAGGCAAATATTTCAAGATAAAGAATTTAGGGTTGCAACAAACATGAAACATTATGTGCTTACCACTTGTATAATGATAATTTATTAAATTTGTACAAGCTGGAGTTACATAATTCTCTTTTGAGAGAGGCAGGTCAAGATGTCAGTCATATGTCCTGCCCTTCATTGTGGAAAGAAAAATGCCTTTGTTATAACTTCCGGTAAATAAGAGAGTAGTGATTTATCCAGGTCTATGAGCTTTCCTTTGTCACGCTTGTTGGACAGTCAGCATCTATCTGTCATGATAGGTCAGTCAGCCTTGTTATCCCCCTCTCTCTCTGAAGTAAAATTCTAAAATCAAATGTCTTCCACACTGTGACATTTATGAGGACCAACATAACATCCAAATAGCAGATAAATTGGAGTAAAAAAGTCTCATCCTACAGATCAGAAAAGAGTAATGCCAACTCAATGAATCTTATCTGGTCACTTTGAGCCATGTTACAAATACAACTTGACTTTCACTCATAAATAACCACAAGGAAATCATGGACGTGTGTGTGTGTTCAGGGCTAATGCCACCCAGAGATTTGTGCAGAACGTAAGGGTTCAGCCTTTCCAACATAAAACAGCTGGCCACTTCCGTCAGTGTAGCTCTGGTACCCACAATGAAGCAGCATCCAATGGTCTATTTTGCAACTCTGTTGCAGAACAAATTGTAACACTTCTCGTCTACGTGCTGTAACGGATGTTCAGACTGCATTGATGCAATCTCAGCTCTCTGCTGGCGAACTTCTTACTGCTACTCTTGTGCCAATAGATGACACTGTACAAAATGAGGTTCAGAGTGGTTGGGAGGGTCAGGGATCACATTGCTCCAGCAACTAGCTTACTCTGAAGATTGCCTGCAGATATTGTCCACTAGTGACAAGCTTCCTCCTCCCACTGCAAAGTCTGTGCTTATTCTCAAAGTCAAGAGAAATCTAAGATACACTGCACTCATATCTTAGAATTGTTATGATGTAGAAGGTCGTCATTTCACCCATCGTACCTGTACTAGCTCTTCAAACATGTAAATTTATGTAGTGCCAATCTCTTTTTTACCATACAATTGCACGCTAGTTCAATCCAAATAATTCCAATGCATTTACACCTGGCTCCACCACATTTTCAGGCAATGCATATCCTAACTACTCACTGAGTGAAAGAGATTTCTTTCCTCATAATATCTTTGCTTCATTTGCATATCAATTAAAATCTACGCTCTCTCATTCTTGTTCATTTTATGAGAAGAAATAGTATCATCTGGTCTGTGTACACGTTGATAAGTCACCAAAAAGATTATCTCTCCCCAGAGACTGTTCCAGCTTCACCCAACTGTAGAAATCATACAAACCTCAGAAAACTGCAGGAACAGCTGGAAGAAATAAATGATCAATTAATCTATTAAGACATAGTTATTCCTTGGTGAGTATCCATTCATGCTGCTTAACATGTGCTCAACTGAAGTATTTAAGCGAGGCCCATAACTGTGCTGTGACACTCCAAAATGGTAACATGGCATCTGAACTGCTGCCAGGCATCATAAAATTCCAAAGTGCATATAGAGGTCATTCAGCACATCGAAACGCATCCCATCCAGAATCAACCCCCCAACCCTCTTTACATCACCCCACATTTACGATGGCTAACCAACATTACCTGCACATTCCTAGATAGGATGGGGCAATTTAGCATGGCCAATCCACCTTGCATCTTTGAACTGAGGGAGGAAACTGGAACACCCGGCAGAAACCCTTGCAGAGAACGTACAAAATATACACAGTCTCACAAGGCTGGAATTCAACCCAGGTTCCTGACACGATGAAGCAGCAGAGCTAATCAATGTGCCACCATGCTGCCTGATGTTTTGGATCATGACCCAATACTTGTAGCTAATATTAGCAATGCATTCCCCACGACCTTTACCATGATAGCATCCAGAGTACATCATGGATACTATCCATAGAGTCACAGAATCATACAGCATGGAAAAAGACCCTTCAGCCCACCTTGTCCATGCTGACCAGATTTCCTAAATTGAGTTAATCCCATTTGTCTGTGCTTGGCCTCTATCCCTCTAAACTTTTCCTATCATGTACCTGTCCAGATGTTTTCAAAATGTCAATATTGTACCTGCCTCTTCCATTTCCATTGGTAACACGTTCAGTCAATGCACAACCTTCTGTGTGAAAATGCTGCTCTCCAGGTCCCTTTTAAATCTTTCCTCTTTCACCTTGAATCTATGCCTTTCAGTTTTGGATTCCCCTACCCTGGGGAAAACATCTTGACTATTCACCTTATCCTGCCTCCCATGATTTTATAAACTTCCAAAAAATCACCCCTCAGCCTCCAGGGAAAAAGTCCCAGCCTATTCAGCCTCACTTTATAAAGCAAACTGTCCAGTCTGAGTAACATTCTTTGAATTTTTTTTGTACCTTTTTCAGTTTAATAACATCATTGTCATAGCAGGGCGCCCAGAATTGTATGCAGTACTCCAAAAGTGGTCTTATCAATGTCTTGTACAGCCATAACATTATGTGTCACCTACTGTACTCAGTGCTCTGACTGATGAGGGGAAGCATGCCAAATGTCTTCCTCACCATCCAATCTGTGACATCAATTTCAAGGAACTGTGTATCTGTGCCCCTAAGTCTCTCTGTTCAACAGCACTTCTCAGGTCTGAGCATTGACTGTGAAAGTCGTGCCCTGGTCTGTCTCCCTAAAATGCAAAGTCTTACATTTATCTGCATGAAACTCCATCTGCCATTGCTTGGCCCCCTGGCCCAGTTGAGCAGAATCCCATTGTAGTCTTAGATAACTTTCTTCACTGTCCACTGCACCGGCAAATTTGGTGTCATTGCAAACTTATTAACTGTGCCTGCTATATTCTTTTCCAAATCATTTATATAAGTGACAAAGAACATGGGAGCCAGCATTATTCCATGGCATGCTGATCATCACAATCCTCCAGTCTGAACAACAACCTCTACCACCATCCAAATAAAAGCAAATTACTGCGGACGCTGGAATCTTGTCCAGTGCTTTCATGTGGCGGCACATGGCCCTGAGTGTGGCTTTTAGGATGCGGCGAGAACAGCAGTTGTTTAAGAGAAAATGCTGGAAAATCTCAGCAGGTCTGGCAGCATCTGTAAGGAGAGAAAAGAGCTGACATTTCGAGTCTAACTGACTCTTTGTCAAAGCCCTTTTACTATTTACTAAGACTCGCTTCCACACCCATATTTCCTTCCTCAGTGACTGTCTTCGCCTCCGACTTACTCCACGTGGATTTCAACTCAAATTCCACCCTGCATGCAGCCTCCAGGATTATAGGTACTTGCACGATATACAACATTTTTCCAACTGCTGTTCTCGCCGCATCCTAAAAGCCACACTCAGGGCCATGCGCCGCCACATGAAAGCACTCGACACCTCTCTCCAGCAGCACCGACTTACTCTATCTCAAAGCTGTCCTGGTCCACAGTTTCATTTCATCCTTCGTATTATTCAATGCCTTAACTCCAAACTTTTCCTGAGCTTTGACAAAGGGTCAGTTAGACTCGAAACGTCAGATCTTTTCTCTGCTTACAGATGCTGCCAGACCTGCTGAGATTTTCCAGCATTTTCTCTTTTGGTTTCTCTACCACCATCCTCTTTGTCCTACCATCAAGTTAATTCTGTACCCAATTGCCTAGCTCTCCTTGGATCTCATGTGATCTAACCTTACTAACCAGTCAAAGACCTTCCACTGATCTGTCTTCATCTATCTGTTTGGTCACCTCTTAGAAAAATAAATTCAATTAAATTTGTGAGACATGATTTCCCATGCACAAAGCCACGCTGACTATCCTTTATCAGTCCTTGCCTTTCCAAATGCAAGTAAATCCTGTCTCTCAGAATCCTCTCCACCAACTTACCCATCACTTAAGTTAGGTTCACTGGTCTGTAGTTTCCTTTCTTTTCCTTGCAGCATTTCTTAAACAATGACACAACATTTGCCACCCTCGAGTCTTCCGACACCTCACCCATACCTGTCAATGATAGAATGCCTCATAGCACCCAAATAAATAAAAGCAGATGGTACTGAGTCTAATTTTGGCTCGGACATAGGATTGCGGAAACAGTTTTGGAAGCTGACTCAGAAATCTGCTCTCTCATTCAATGCTTCAAAATAAATAAGAGAAAAAATAGCAAAACAAACAATATCTTGAAATGAATCCACAGCACCTCTATTTTGAATTATACAAAATGGGTCAGACCAGTATGTCTCATGTGTCAATGGTGGTGGGGAAGGTGTAGCTGGGGGGTGTAGTTGACCTTGGTTACAGTATCCATATGTTTAAACGATTTATTATATTTAGGCCATCTTTTTAAAGAGTGTTGGGATAATTTAGTCCACAGATGTAAGCACACTATTTTTGGTTGGACATGTAACTCTGGAATGTTTGGAATGATTAAATCTCAATTACCCAATGGTTGGCCCTCAGTAAAGCTACTTGGCTAGAGATATCACACATCTGCCTATCCTTTTCTTTAACAATTATAGTTGCTGGAGGGAATCCAATCCTTTCTTTGAACCAAAAATAGAAACATAGAAAATAGGAGTAGGAGTTGTTCATTTGGCCCTTCAAACCTACCCCACTAACCAATGCAGTATCCAGTTCCTGTATTCTCCCCATATCCTTTGATCTCTTTAACCCTAAAATGAGTATTTTGCATCAATCTTTACTATGGAAAAGGACATGGAATATATAGAATAGATGGTGACACCTTGAAAAATGGCCATATTACAAAGGAGGTAGTGCTGGAAGTCTTGAAATGCATAAAGGTGGATAAATCCCCAGGACCTGATCAGCTGTACCCGAGAATTCTGTGAGAAGCGAGGCAAGTGATTGCTGGGCCTCTTGCTGAGATATTTGTATCATCAATAGTCACAGGTGAGATGCCGGAAGACTGGAGGTTGGCTAACGTGGTGCCACTGTTTAAGAAGGGTGGTAAGGAAAAGCCAGGGAACTATAGACCAGTGAGCGTGACGTCGGTAGTGGGCAAGTTGTTGGAGGGAATCCTGAAGGACAGGATGTATATGTATTTGAAAGGCAAAGACTGTTTAGGGATAGTCAACATGGCTTTGTGCGTGGGAATTCATGTCTCACAAACTTGATTGAGTTTTTTGAAGACGTAACAAAGAGGATTGATGAAGGCAGAGTAGTAGATGTGATCTATATGGACTTCAGTAAGGCATTCTACAAGGTTCCCCATGGGAGACAGGTTAGCAAGGTTAGATCTCATGGAATAAAGGGAGAACTAACCATTTGGATACAGAACTGGCTCAAAGGTAGAAGACACAGGGTGGTGCTGGAGGGTTGTTTTTCAGACTGGAGGCCTGTGACCAATGGAGTGCCACAAGGATCGGTGCTGGGCCCTCTACTTTTTATCATTTATATAAATGATTTGTATGCAAGCATAAGAGCTATAGGTAGTATGTTTGCAGATGACACCAAAATTGGAGGCGTAGTGGACAGCAAAGTGGGTGACCTCAGATTACAACAGATGGGCCAATGGGCTGAGAAGTGGCAGATGGAGTTTAATTCAGATAATGCAAGGTGCTGCATTTTGGGAAAGCAAATCTTAGCAGGATTTATACACTTAACGGTAAGGTCCGAGGGAATGTTGCTGAACAAAGAGATCTTGGAGTGCAGGTTCATAGCTCCTTGAAAGTGGAGTCGCAGGTAGATAGGATAGTGAAGAAGGCGTTTGGTATGCTTTCCTTTATTGGTCAGAGTATTGAGTACAGGAGTTGGGAGGTCATGTTGCAGCTGTACAGGACATTGGTTAGGCCACTGTTGGAATATTGCATGCAATTCAGGTCTCCTTCCTATTGGAAAGATGTTGTGAAACATGAAAGGGTTTGAAAAAGATTTACAAGAATGTTGCCAGGGTTGGAGGATTTGAGCTATAGGGAGAGGCTGAATAGGCTGGGGCTCTTTTCCCTGGAGCGTGGAGGCTGAGGGGTGATCTTATAGAGGTTTACAAAATTATGAGGGGCATGGATAGGGTAAATAGGCAAAGTCTTTTCCCTGGGGTGGGGGAGTCCAGAACTAGAGGGCATAGGTTTAGGGTGAGAGGGGAAAGATATAAAAGAGACCTAAGGGGCAACTTTTTCACGCAGTGGGTGGTACGTGTATGGAATGAGCCGCCAGAGGAAGTGTGGAGGCTGGTACAATTGCAACATTTAAGACGCATTTGGATGGGTATATGAATAGGAAGGGTTTGGAGGGAGATGGACCGAGTGCTGGCAGGTGGGACTAGATTGGGTTGGGATATCTGGTCGGCATGGACACATTGGACCGAAGAGTCTGTCTCCATACTGTACATCTCTATGACTCTGTACATCTAAACCCTTGATGAAAACATTCAATGATTTGGCCTCAATGGCTTTCTTTGGCAAAAAAGACAGTCAAGAAAGGGTGAGAGGTGGCTCGATTATGTTGTTGTTATTGTCAATTACCCTCCTCTGGTTTATTAAGTTCTGCCACAGAATAAATACAATGGTTTTTCAGTAGGTGGCAGAGTCTCTGAGGGCGAAGGAGTGTACACAGAAATATTGACTGAGATTTTATATTTGCAAATCATGAATGCATTGATACATACGTAAAATTGAGCATGAAAATGATGCTGATGAATCAAAATGCAGGTTTCACAAAATAAAGTGTGTGAATGGTCTCTATTACTGATTTTTTTTAAAAAAAGGCCATTTAAAAAAGATCATTAATGGGCAATTGAACTTGAGCCAACTGACTCGAATATCATGTTGCCCTCACCATAATATGTTTGGTGTGGGCAGAAAGGTGAGAGAGAGGAGCCTGCTTTATTAACACATAAGAAGGGGCAAGAGTGAAGCCATACAGTCTGTTTTGAAATCAAACCCCACCCCACCCCAAAATGATAGTCTGTGTTTGAAACTACCAGCCCAGCGTCCAAACACCACTCCATTCCTGAAAGTGTCTGATCCCTTTCTGTTCAGAGACCTTGTGAGTGATCGGAGCCTAATACCAACAATGCTCTTTGTGGTTTTACTGTTCGTCCAGGTAGTACCTGCCACTGAGTGGTGGGAATATCAGAGGCCCTGGCCAGCAGCTTTCAAGGGTTGGACTTTCTCTCTCTGAGGGGTTAGAAGTCCCATTCTCTGCATTTTCAGGGCTCCTGGAGCATATTTTCACTAGTAAGCAGTCCTTTTGTATGTCATATAGTTTGCAACATCATGTTTCTACCAGAGGGGATGGGTTTGGAATGCGGGGTGGGAGGGGGAGGAGCAAAATGTACCTTTTCTGCCTCATAAAATTCACCCGTCTACCATCAAAACTATGCGAGTGTATCTGATTTGCAAATGGATTAAAAACTGAACAGCTTTTACAGAAACAGCCTGGTTGTTGTTTTGCAATCTGTGCGTCCACACCACCATAATAAAAATTTGTGGCACAGGAGGAAAGCAGACATATCAACACTTGGAATGCTGCCCAGCCTACAGCAGCTCCTCATGACATTTGTGTGAATTATTAATGTAGTCTTACTCATTGGAAAGGAATAAAGATGAAAACTATTAATTGTTGCACTGCTGGAATATGCCAGAACACTGCACAATAGGAAAACTAAAAGAGAGTTCTCAAAGAGCCAGAAAAGTCGTGTACAAAAGAGAATGAAGCTTATATAAGTCAGGTTTGCAAGAGTATCTCACCTGAGACAAGAAACACTTAGCAGAGACAACATCATACAGTGAGGAGGGGAGGAAGAAAAACAATGATTTTGAAGAAGTGATGTTGGATATATTGAAAAGAAGCACAACAGATGGTGAAAATCAGCTCCAAGCTGATGGACATGTGGAGAGAGCTATCGAAACAGAAGACTGGGTTATCAGTTTTGGATTTTCATAGACTCAGTACAGAGACTTATTTCTCCACCCACTCCTGCAACGAACATTTGATACCACCCAGGAAAAGACTCATCTCTCTTCCCATAAAATGGTATCAGAAACAAACTTCAATAATCACTGTTTTTCATATCAAAGAATAATGCATCTATATTTAAATTTGTTGGTTTTCATTAAGATTGAATTAAATTAAAAAGTGTTCTGGCTAATCCAAGCAGCCATCCTAAATAAATTGAACATTATTAGATGCATTAGTGCTGAGACAGACTGATTTATGAGGCAGGTACAAACAATGACTGCAGATGATTGAAACCAGAGTCTAGATTAGAATGGTGCTGGAAAAGCACAGCAGTTCAGGCAGCATCCGAGGAGCAGTAAAATCGACGTTTTGGGCAAAAGCCCTTCATCAGGAATACAGGCAGAGAGTCTGAAGGGTAGAGAGATAAGTGAGAGGAGGGTGGGGGTGGGGAGATAGTAGCATAGAGTACAATAGGGGAGTGGGGGAGGGGATGAAGGTGATAGGTCAGGGGAGGGTGGAGAGGATAAGATGATACGCAGGTAGGACAAGTCATAAGGACAGTGCTGAGCTGGAAGTTTGGAACTGGGGTGAGGTGGGGGAAGGGGAAATGAGGAAACTGTTGAAGTCCACATTGATGCCCTAGGGTTGAAGAGTTCCGAGGCAGAAGATGAAGCGTTCTTCCTCCAGGCGTCTGGTGGTGAGGGAGCGGTGGTGAAGGAGGCCCAGGAGCTCCATGTCCTCGGCAGAGTGGGAGGGGGAGTTGAAATGTCGGGCCACAGGGCGGTGTGGTTGATTGGTGCGGGTGTCCCAGAGATGTTCCCTAAAGCGTTCTGCTAGGAGGCGTCCAGTCTCCCCAATGTAGAGGAGACCGCACCGGGAGCAACGGATACAATAAATGATATTGGTGGATGTGCAGGTAAACTTTGATGGATGTGGAAGGCTCCTTTAGGGCCTTGGATGGAGGTGAGGGAGGAGGTGTGGGCGCAGGTTTTGCAATTCCTGCATTGGCAGGGGAAGGTGCCAGGATGGGAGGGTGAGTTGTAGGGGGTGTGGACCTGACCAGGTAGTCACGGTGGGAACGGTCTTTGCGGAAGGTGGAAAGGGGTGGGGAGGGAAATATATCCCTGGTGGTGGTGGGGTCCGTTTGGAGGTGGCAGAAATGTCGGCTGATGATTTGGTTTATGCGAAGGTTGGTAGGGTGGAAGGTGAGCACCAGGGGCGTTCTGTCCTTGTTACGGTTGGAGAGGTGGGGTCTGAGGGCGGAGGTGCGGGATGTGGATGAGATGCGTTGGAGGGCATCTTTAACCACGTGGGAAGGGAAATTGCGGTCTCTAAAGAAGGAGGCCATCTGGTGTGTTCTGTGGTGGAACTGGTCCTCCTGGGAGCAGATACGGCAGAGGCGGAGGAATTGGGAATACGGGATGGCATTTTTGCAGGAGGTAGGATGGGAAGAGGTGTAATCCAGGTAGCTGTGGGAGTCGGTGGGTTTGTAAAAAATATCGGTGTCAAGTCGGTCGTCATTACTGGAGATGGAGAGGTCCAGGAAGGGGAGCGAGGTGTCAGAGATGGTCCAGATAAATTTAAGGTCAGGGTGGAATGTGTTGGTGAAGTTGATGAATTGCTCAACCTCCTCGCGGGAGCACGAGGTGGTGCCAATGTAGTCATCAGTGTAGCGAGGAAGAGGTGGGGAGTGGTGCCGGTGTAATTACAGAAGATCGACTGTTCTACGTAGCCAATAAAGAGACAGGCATAACTGGGGCCCATATGGGTGCCAATGGCTATCCCTTTGGTCTGGAGGAAGTGGGAGGATTCGAAGGAGTAATTGTTAAGGGTGAGGACCAGTTCGGCCAGACGAATGAGAATGTCGGTGGAAGGGTACTGTTGGGGACATCGGGAGAGGAAGAAACGGAGGGTTTGGAGGCCCTGGTCATGGCAGATGGAGGTGTAGAGGGATTGGATATCCATGGTGAAGATAAGGCGTTGGGGGCCGGGGAAACGGAAATCTTGGAGGAGGTGGAGGGCGTGGGTGGTGTCTCGAACGTATGTGGGGAGTTCCTGGACTAGGGGGGATAGGACAGTGTCGAGGTAAGTAGAAATAAGTTCAGTGGGGCAGGAGCATGCTGAGACAATAGGTCGGCCAGGGTGGTCAGGCTTGTGGATCTTGGGAAGGAGGTAGAACCGGGCAGTGCGGGGTTCCTGGACTATGAGGTTGGAAGCTGTGGGTGGGAGATCTCCTGAGGTGATGAGGTTCTGTATGGTCTGGGAGATGATGGTTTGGTGATGGGGGGTGTGGTCATGGTCGAGAGGGCAGTAGGAAGAGTGTCCTTGAGTTGGCATTTGGCTTCAGCAGTGTAGAGGTAAGTGCGCCAGACTACCACTGCGCCCTCCACCTACTCCAAGACTTCCGCAATTTCCCTTCCCACGTGGTTAAAGATGCCCTCCAACGCATCTCATCCCCATCCCGCACCTCCGGCCTCAGACCCCACCCCTCCAACCGTAACAAGGACAGAACGCCCCTGGTGCTCACCTTCCACCCTATCAACCTTCGCATAAACCAAATCATTCTCCGACATTTCTGCCACCTCCAAACAGACCCCACCACCAGGGATATATTTCCCTCCCCACCCCTTTCCGCCTTCCGCAAAGACTGTTCCCTCCGTGACTACCTGGTCAGGTCCACGCCCCCCTACAACCCACCCTCCCATCCTGGTACCTTCCCTTGCCAATGCAGGAATTGCAAAACCTGCGCCCACACCTCCTCCCTCACCTCCATCCAAGGCCCTAAAGGAGTCTTTCACATCCATCAAAGTTTTACCTGCACATCCACCAATATCATTTATTGTATCTGTTGCTCCCGATGCGGTCTCCTCTACATTGGGGAGACTGGGCGCCTCCTAGCAGAACGCTTTAGGGAACATCTCTTGGACACCCGCACCAATCAACCACACCGCCCTGTGGCCCAACATTTCAACTCCCCCTCCCATTCTGCTGAGGACATGGAGGTCCTGAGCCTCCTCACCACCAGGTGGTGCTCCCTCACCACCAGACGCCTGGAGGAAGAACGCCTCACCTTCCGTCTCGGAACACTTCAACCACAGGGCATCAAGGTGGACTTCAACAGTTTCCTCATTTCCCCTTCCCCCACCTCACCCCAGTTCCAAACTTCCAGCTCAGCACTGTCCCCATGATTTGTCCTACCTGCCTATCTTCTTTTCTACCTATCCACTCCACCCCCACCTCCCCCCGATCTATCACCTTCATCACCTCCCCCACTCACCTGTTGTACTCTATGCTACTATCTCCCCATCCCCACTCTCCTCTCATTATCTCTCCACCTTTCAGGCTCTCTGCCTGTATTCCTGATGATGGGCTTTTGCCCGAAACGTCGCTTTTACTGCTCCTCGGATGCTGCCTGATTTATGAGGCAGTTTGGTACTTGGGCAAATGGTAGGACAATAATCTCTCATACATACATGGATATAACTAATATGATAAGCATGTTCAACAATAATATCATTTTCAACATTAATGTTAATAGCATGTTTGTCATTAATTCTCTTAATGCATGACATCAAGTATCGAATATTTACCCTCGATCTTTCTTCTAGTTTAGTCATCATCACAACAATTGCACTTCGCTGCTCCCAAATCATCCGCCAAAAGTCTCCAAATGTCTCAGGCAGAGGACCTTGTGTTGCAATGTAGGCGTTTTGTTTTCTATAGCCATCGATATAATTGGAATTGGAGTAATCACTTCCTGGTATGCCTACAAAAGGAATTAAGGAAATGATGTTATAGGTCATAAAAGGTCCACAGAAAACACATTTTCTTTAGTTTGGTCTTGGAATCAATGTTGCTATAAGACAACAGAACATTCACAAGACAATGGACATGTATTTATAATGTGAGTACACTGTATAAGAAAATTTAAAGACTATCTTTCAAAAGGTTAAATATTTAAAACCTTTGGAGCAATTTTTACACATGTTATTCCGAAGAAAAGATAAATGTAGTGACATGAAGTCTACTCAACAGTTGATATTATATCTCAACAATCTACAGCACCTTCAAAAATGCAGGTTTGCAGTAGGAATCATTTGCTAAATGGAACAAAGGGTATCACTTTTCGACATACCCGATTTATTAGATAAATGACTGTTCTGTTTCTGCAAAGGAAGTAATAAAGTATTATCTCCCTCTGCAGCATTTTTCATCACCTTTACAATGATAGGTGCTCATTTTTAGTTGAAAGTAATCCCAAAGTTCTTCAGACCCATCTGAGCAGTATACTTTCATTGTGACTGAGAAGTCATTCTTGAGCCTGCTCCCACATTGAACCAACATTCTTTCTTGTCAGTCAAAAGGAAGCTGTAGCTTTCAACTCAAAAAAACTCGTCTCTTCTGTTTTTACCTCTCTCCGACAGGGGCTTGTGCAGTGTCTGTCTTTTTGGATGAAGACCAAATTTGACCAGAGACTGAAACAACAATCAAATGCTGCCTGCACCATAAAGCATTGATGCTTCATCACAAAGAGTGATCAGGTATTATTTTCAAAAAATGCATAAACCTGGTCATGCCATCTAAGCAGAAGTCTCATTTTGCTTCAGTCACTGCCTTAAAGTGTGTATCAATAGCAGCACAAGCCGCATATAAACTATGCCAAGAGTTAATGTGATGCAAATTTATTTTAGGGTTGCGGGGGAGGGGGTGGCTGTAAGGAAGATGAATTTTAGCCTTCACGTCCTTCCAAATATATGGTCAGCTCTACCTCATGCCGACAGAAAATCAGCCAATACATACTTCTATTGAAATTGCAAATTTAAATAATCTAAAACAAACCTTTTGATAAGACTATGATTTTTTTTAACAGCTGTCTGCTCCATTGTGAGAGATTCCTGGCTAAAAGGAGAAAGATTGTATGGCAAGACAAAAAAAATTGACCTGTCTCAGTCTCAATGGGCTTTGCTTCTTTGCATCAACTCCCTGGCTGGCAGTAAGCTTGAGCAAATGCAGCCAAAGTCTGTTTTGTTTGGCACAAAAAGAACTTTCAGTGCTGTACCAAGCTACAGATGCTGCCCATGTTTTCCACCGATAAGCCTCATCCACATCTCCATGCATTACTTCGAGTATCGTGACAGGGACAGATAAATCAAACAGCATATATTTTTCTGTGCTTTTTAATCACCAGGCACATTTTTGAAAGCCAATTTCATAGATTCAATCATTGAAATTGTCCAGCAAATGAGAGTTATGGAATACATTACAGGGGAGATTGCTGGTTGTCAAAATTCACATATGAATGGTTGAAGTTCTCATACTGTAAACCTGCGTTTGATTTTAACATTGGCGTTAACTGTTTTAAAATAAAAGAGTTGATGCCTCTGCAAAATTCCTGCATGTATTAAAACCAATTTTTGAACCAGGCTTACAATTTACATGCAGGGAAGAGACACAATGTGTGACAATTTTCTCTTGACTTGATAGAGTTTAGTCCAAAGTGAATATCGTGCCAGAGTTTCCAAACTGCATCGTGACAATCATCATCTCAAAATCCACAGGAAGAAACCAGCCCTTTTTAAATCAGAAAGTAGTTCAAATAAAAGCCCTCTTTAACATAATCAGCCTTTAAAAATGTTGACAAGATCCTGAAAAGTAGCAGAAGACAAGACAAAACTTTCTGTGCGGCAGCACCTATGTAAAGAAGCATGTTCCCTCAATGCTGTCAAGTTTAATCCCTACAGTCCTAGTTTGTCGTCTTGTGGACCACAGAGAGGTCCTGCATCCATGCAACACATCAAAATTGCTTTATGACTTAGATTAATATTCATTAATGACCATAGAATTAAAGGGCGATTGAAGATACTCTTCTATAAATGCAATGTGCCGTTAAATAAATAGCTAATTGATTTAAAGTTAATGCCAAAGGTGTTTTTACATGCAAAATTCAGTACAGTGCCAATGTTGATGGTATTAGGCAAGAACTTCCAAAAGTTGAATGGGAGCAGATGTTCGCAGGTAAGTGGACAGCTAGAAAATGGGAAGCCTTCAAAAATGAGATAACGAGAGTCCAGAGACAGTATATTCCTGTTAGGGCGAAAAACAAGGCTAGCAGGTGTAGGGAATGCTGGATGAGTGGAGAAGTTGCAGTTTTGGTTAAAAATAAGGAAGCATATGTCAGGTATTTACAGCAGAGATTGAGTGCATCCTGAGAAGAGTATAAAGGCAGTAAGAGTATACGTGAGAGAGAAATCTGGAGGACAAAAGGACATGAGACAGCTTTGGCAAATAAAGTTAAGGAGAATACAAAGGGATTCCATAAAGACATTAAGGACAAAAGGGTAACTCGGGAGACAATAGGACCGCTCAAAGTTCAGCAAGGCAGCCTATGTGTAGAGCCGCAGGAGATGGACGAGATACTAAATGAGTATTTTGCATCAGTGTTTACTGTGGAGAAGGATTTGGAAGATACAGAATGAGGGGCAACGATGGTGACATCTTGAAAAATATTACAGAGGAAGTGGTGCTGGCTGTCCTAAAACACATAAAGGTGGATAAATCCCCAGAACCTGATCAGGTGTACCCTGGAATTCTGTGGAAAGTTAAGGAAGTGATTGCTGGGCCTCTTGCTGAGATATTTGTATCATCCATAGTCACAGGTGAGGTGCCGCAAGACTGGAGGTTGGCTAACGTGGTGCCACTATTTAAGAAAGATGGTAAGGAAAAGCCGGGAAATACAGACCAGTGTGCCTGACATCGATGGTGGACAAGTTGTTGGAAGGAATCCTGAGGGACCAGATTTACATGTATTTGGAAAAGCAAGGGAGAGTCAACATGGCTACGTGTGTGGAAAATCATGCCTCACTCACTTGATTGAGCTTTCTGAAGAAGTAATGAAAAGGATTGATGAGGGCAGAGAGGAAGACGTGATCTGTATGTACCTCATTAAGGTGGTCGACAAGGTTCCTCATAGTAGACTGATTAGCAAGGTTCGATTTCATGGAATACAGGGAGAACTAGCCATTTGGATACGGAACTGGCTTGAAGGTAGAAGACAGAGGGTGGTGGTGGAGGGTTGTTTTTCAGACTGGAGGCCTGTGACCAGTAGAGTGCCACAAGAATTGGTGCTGGGTCCACTGCTTTTCGTCATTTATGTAAATGATTTAAATGTGAACACAGGAGGTATAGTTAGCAAGTTTGCAGATGACACCGGACGAGCCAATGGGCTGAGAAGTGGCAGATGGAGTTTAATTTAGATAAATGTGAGGTGCTGCATTTTGGGAAAGCAAATCAGAGCAGGATTTATACGCTAAATGGTAAGGTCCTAGGGAGTGTTGCTAAACAATGAGACCTTGGAGTGCAGGATCATAGTTCCTTGACAGTGGAGTCGCAGGTCGATAGGATAGTGAGGAAGGTGTTTAGTATGCTTTCCTTTATTGGTCAGAATATTGAGCATAGGAGTTGTGTGGTCATGTTGCGGCTATACCGGACATTGGTGAGGTCACTTTTAGAATATTGTGTGCAATTCTGGTTTCACTCCTATTGGAAGAATACTGTGAAAAGATTTAGAAGGATGTTGCTAGGGTTGGAGGATTTGAGCTATAGGGAGAGGCTGAATAGGCTGGGGTAGTTTTCTCTGGAGCGTCGGAGGCTGAGAGGTGACCTTACAGAGGTTTATCAAGTCATGAGGAGCATTGGTAGGTTAAACGGATGTAGATTTGCTCACTGAGCTGCAAGGTTCATTCCAGACGTTTCATTACCTTACTAGGTAACATCTTCAGTGGGCCTCAGGCGAAACAATGCTGAAAATTCCTGCTTTTTATTTATATGTTTGGGTTTCTTTGGGTTGGTGATGTTGATAGAGTTCCGGTTGGAATGCCATGCTTCTAGGAATTCTCGTGCTTGTCTTTTGTTTGGCTTGTCCTAGGATGGATGTGTTGCCCCAGTTGAAGTGGTGTCCTTCCTATGTGAGGATACCAGCCACAAAAAGACATGACCCTCTCTCACTAGTCTCCTTACATACGGATGAGGAAGGACACCACTTCGACTGGGACAACACATCCGTCCTAGGACAAGTCAAACAAAGACACGCACGAGAATTCCTAGAAGCATGGCATTCCAACCGGAACTCTATCAACAAACACATCAAGTTCGACCCCATCTACCACTGTCTGAGAAAAGGAACAGGAAGTGACTTCACCACAGGAAATGACATCACCAACCCAAAGAAACCCAAACATATAAATAGAAAGCAGGAATTTTCAGCATTGCTTCAGCTGAGGCCCACTGAGGCCCCTAGCAGGGTAATGAAATGTCTGGAAATGAACCTTGCACCTCAGTGAGCAAACCTACATCCAAAACCTCAATCTGAGCTACAAATCTTCTCAAAACTTGGTAGGATAAATAGATAAGATGTTCTCCCTGGGGTGGGGGAGTCCAGAACTAAGAGCATTGGGTTAGAATGAAAGGTGAAAAAGAATTAAAAACCTAAGGGGCAACTTTTTCATGCAGATGGTGGTGTGTGAATGGAATGAGTTGCCAGATGAAGTGGTGGAGGCTGGTACAATTACAACATTTAAAAGGCACCTAGATGGGTATATGAATAGGAAGGGTTTACAGGGATACACACTCGATTAGTTTAAGATACCTGGTCGGCATGGACAAGTTGGACTGAAGGATTTGTTTCAGTGCTGTACATCTCTGTGACTCTATGAGTACAAGGCCACCAATATCATTCTGCTAACCTGGTAACTGCCTGGATAAGCATAAATATCCTGTAATTACATTTTATATACATCATAAGATGCCCCAAAATCTGCTTGACCAGAAAATATCCAAAGTATCGTGACATATACAAAAACTAAGCATTGTTTTTATATTTGCATTTTGGACGTAAACTTGGCTGAATTTGACATTCATCTTTGACACAATGAGGAGAGATAGGATCTTCATATGTCCCATGTTTTGGTCCATACTAAAGGAGTTTGGAGTTATACTTGTGTAGTATTGTAGCACCACAGCTAGACTGAGGCTGCGAGCAGTGCGGGGCTATTCAGAAGCTCCAACTGAGAGTTTCCATTGGTTTTGGTCTGTTGAAACTAGCATGAAATTATCTTTGCAGTTTTGTATTGAGGAGGCTGTATCACAACACACAATCACATAGTTGGCTAGATTCAATGACAGGGGTTCAGTGTCACTGGGCAGAATATAACTCACTGCACTGTGACAGGTTTGATGGGTGGAGCCTGCCACTGCCCCAATTAAATCAATGGCAGGAAGGTTCATGGATGACTTTTCCACATCAGTGCCAACTGATTATCCTTCAGTGGGCCACCTTTGCCTTGCTGCTGATGCCCCTGACAACCCACCTTCACTTCCCTAACACCTCTCCCATCCTTACTTCCAACATTTAGGTCGATGGACAATTGCTGGCCTCAGGGAAGAGCTGCACTACCAGCAACGGTCGGCTCATGGCTATGAACCTCGAACTGGCCAGTAGCTCTCTGCAAGGCTGACTTTGTCCTCAAGCACCATAATCCTGGAGAAGGCCCATTGATGCCTGGTAATGATTTTTTGCCAACTTAATTCAATGGGCATTCCCAAAAAGGCCAGACAGGGCTCTCGATAGTGGGGATACTCCATCACCCTCATTTTCAACTATTCATTGGATCTCACTATGCTTATCCTGATATTCCAAAATTCCTTACATTCCGAGCAAGTCTCATAAGATTAGAAGATAGTGAGAAATGAGGAAGACAGAACGCAGGAAATTACAGGCCAATTAATCTAACATCTATCATTTGACATTGTCAGATCTATTGTGAAGGAGGTTATAGCACGGCACTTAGAAAATCTTAATTCAGGTGACATGATTTTGTGAAAGGGAAATCGTGATTAACTAATTATTTAGAATTCTTTGAGGAAGTAGCAGCAACGTAAATAAAGAGGAACCTGTAGGATTGTTGTCCGAGGATTTCCTAAAAGCCATTTGATAAAAGTATTGCATCAAAACAGGAGCTCATGGCATAGTGGGTAACAAATTATCACAGTAAAAGGATTGGTCAGCTTCTAGAAGCAGAGTGTGGGGACAAATGTGTCTTTTTCAAGCTGGCATGCTGTGGAGTACCACAGGAGTCAGTATTTGGGGTCCCAATTATTTACAATCTACATCAATACCTTGGAAGAGGGACAGAATATATTCTTTGCAAAATTTGCAATGCCACAAAGACAATTTGGCAAATAGATTGTGAAGATGACATAAGGAGCCTGCAATGGGGTATAGACAGGGTAAGTGAATGAAAGAAAATAAATATAAGGTAGAGTATAATTTTGGAAAAGGTGAACTTTTATACTTTGGCAGAAAGAATAGGAAATTAGCATACTATTTAATTAGACAGCAACTGCAGAACTCGATGATACTGAAGGATTGAGGTGTCCTTTTGCATGAGTCAGATAACATTGGCCTGTAGGTACAGGAATAGATTAGAAAGGCAAATGGGTTGATGCAAGGGGACGGGAGTATAAAGTGGGGAAATTTTGTTCCCATTGTGCAGGACATGATATTCAGTGATTTACAGGAAACTAGGGGACACAGCTTCAAAATACAGAAAACTAGCCACATGAACATCAGCTAGCCACAAAACGACATGACCCTCTCTCACTAGTATCCTTGCAAACAGATAAGGAAGGACACCACTTCAACTGGGACAACACATCCATCCTAGGACAAGCCAAACAGAGACACGCACGAGAATTGCTAGAAGCATGGCAACCAGAACTCTATCAACAAACATATTGACTTGGACCTCATTTACAACCCCCTGAGAAAAAGAACAGGAAATGACATCACCACATGAAATGACATCACCAACCCAAAGAAACCCAAACATATAAATAAGAAGTAGAAATCAGCAGTGCTTCATCTGGTGGCTCACCCAAGATGTTACCTAGTATGGTGATGAAACATCTGAAAATGAACCTTCCAGCTCAGTGAGCAAATCTAGATGCAAAACCTCAATCTGAGCTACAAGTCTTCTCAAAACTCGCTATTTCCTTTTTATTTTTAGTTGAACAAATTTCTCTGCCAGCTTCTTTTTGAGAGCACCATTGTTGGCAGCTTCTTTGTAAAGACAAATGCAAATAATTCAGTACCTCAGCCATACCCTCTACCTTCGGAAGATGATTTCCCCTTTTTCTTGTTCCCAGTGTAAAGACTGGATGTTTTTAATTTTCTGCATTTTTGATTGCAGACTGAAATGGGAAGATAACTGATTTAAAGACAAGAATTGTTGACAGATAACAGCACTTTCCCCAAAATAAATTCCTGACATTCATTGTAAGTTTTGTTTACATGGCAGGGAGGTATAGTCACAGGTAGGCTAGAGATTGGGGTCTGTGAATAAATGGCGATTTGGGCGGCAACACGTAGTTGATTGGTCAGTGATTTAGTGACCAATTATTGATGAGAAAAGCTTTCTACCTGCCAACAGCTGCGTGATTGGCTCTCTGGTAGCTGAACAAACTGAGGTGTGACTGCTTGGGCCAGAAGCCATTGGGGCTCTGGAAGGGAAGGAACTGCTTTTGCATTGTGACACAAAGCATCCCAAGCCTAAAGGTAACCGAGTTTACTTCCCTTTACTGTTTCTGCAAGTTGGGACGGAATTCATAACTCAGAGAACTTTACAGATGAATCAGTCACCCTGTACTTTCTGCAAACAAGCAACGTGGAGAAGGAGGATCAAGAAGCAGCATCTCAGCAAACCTTGTGGACCGAGATCACTGAATTGCCTTCCATGTCTTTCCCTCCACCCACTACACCCATGTTGTTTAGAATTTTAACTGTTAGACAGTTAACATTGACAGTTCACTACTGTTTATGTGAAGTTGGAATATATTTATTTGCAATACACATTCATTCTTATTAAGTACAAAAAGCAGGTCTGAGCTTACTGTTTGTCTAAAAGGCAGTTAATTGGGGAATTCTACTTTTAAAATTATAAACTTCAGTGATGACTCTGGGAATAGTGGGGCTTGATTTCCAGTATTCCACCCAATGGAATCTAGTAACTCTCGTTAAATGTAACACTAGTTGGCTCAATTTGTCTATCAAGATTTTTATACTATTTACAAGTTTTATACAAAGATATCCGTGTTTTATCATACGTAACTCAGTCATCTATTCTTAAATACGTTTTGCTTGATCTATTCCATTGTAAGAACTTCTTGTATTAGAGATTTTTAAGTCCAACTGCAGCAGTCTCGTTTTCCAGATTTTATAGAAAGAAATAAAATCTTCCATTTATATAGGACCTGGGGGTATTTCACATACCCTTCTGCCAATTAAGTGTTTTTTGAAGTGCAACAGAGTAGTATTTGTTTTATCGTGAAAATCAATCTTCATTCATGCATTTCAAGTACTCACAAACAGCTGGATGATTTGTTTTGATAACAGTGCTCAAAGGGTGAATGTTGGTTGAGATATTGAAGGAAAAATAGCATCTTCCAGTTAGATGAGATGCACCTAAGATTGCTGAGAAAACTAATGTCGAGGCTGTGGTCACAATATTCCAATCCTCCTTAGATGGAGGAACAGTGCCAGAGAACTGAAGGGTTGAAATTTAACACTGTTTAAAAAAGGCAATAGTAGGAAACCAGGAACTAATGGTAAGTTCCCCTCATGTCAGTGGCAGGGGAACCTTTAGAGAACTACAATAATGGAAAAATGGTCATTTTGTGAAAATATTAGTTATATCAATGAAAGGCAAATTTGTTCGTCTTAAAAAAAAAGTTCTTGGATGGAGTAATGGACAGGTTTCATTAATGTGATGTGGTCCATGGTGTCTGAACTTACAAAGTATTTTGAGAAACAAACCACATAGTTTCCCTTGGGAATAGACAGTCTTGGTGTGGATATGAAATTAGCAAGGAAACAAAAGAGAGAATGGTGGTAAATGGTTACTCTTAGACTGGAACAAAGTGCATTGTGGTGTCACTCCAGAGACAGTTTAGAGTCAATGTTTTTTGATTTATTTTAAAGATCACAAATTGATTGTTCAAAGCAAAGTTTGAAAATGGTACAAAACTTGAAAAAGTAGTCAATAGTGAAGAGGACACAGATAGATTTCAGGAGGACACAGGCTGGTGAATTGGAAAGACCTATTACAGGTGAAATTCAATGCAGAAACTGCAAAGTGACTCAATGTGGACAGAAGGGCAATGAGAGGCAACAAAAAGCCTTGCACGTGTAAACTGAAGCACAAATAGAGATGTGGGGCTGGACGTTATCTGCCCCCATCCAGGAAAAATGTTAGGCCGCCACTTCTTCCTCCTCCGCCATGCTCAGTCATAACACCAGTTTCAACGGCCCATCCAGCACATGCAAATAAATAATAAAGGGTCAACTGAACTAGTGTGCATAGTTAAATAAATGTAGGAAAGGAAGAGAGAGGGAGCACTTCATTTGGGGGAAATGGGGTCCTGAGTGCATTGAGGATGACATCTCCCTCACAATTCCACTCCAACTTTCCTTCTGTACCACCAGTTTGACAGGCTAGACCCAACTCCTCTCCTGCACTCTGGTCTCCTTTCTTTGGAACCCCAGGAATTACCTTCTTGGGGTAGTCTAGATTGTTCCTAAAGCTTCTTCTTGCATACTGGCAAAGCCCACAAATGAGCTCCAGTGCTGATGGAAGTAATGCTGTGGCCAAGAATGGAACATCCTCCAATTTACTGCAATGCATTATGGTGGAGAAGTGGGCTCCTAAGGAACAAAGCAACATTCCTCCTGGGGTGGGAGAAGCAATGGGTTTATATCCAGAAATTGGCAATCACAGAACAAATTGTGATGTTGTTGTTGAAAAAAGGATCGGGGATCCTTGGTTTTGGAATTGAAGGGAGGGCCATACAGAATTAAAAATGTTAGATAAAATCTTGAAAAAAAAAATGGCATAGGTTTATCAGGAGCTTGGTACCCAGACTGGGGCAAGGTGTAGAAGCTAAAAAGATAGAAATTATTTTGATCACATTAGGGAAGACTCCAGGGAGAATCTTAATTCGGCTAGTCAGAATTATGAAGGATTTCGATAGAGTAAAAATGTAGAAACTCAAGGGTAACAAGGGTAACTGTTGGACCCAGCCAGTGACACCCACATCCCATCAGTGAACAAAAGAAATATATTTTCACTGTCAAAAAATTTTGATTGAAGGCAATTGGCCAATGAGCCAGTGGTGAGATGAAGACAATTTATTTTGAAAGCAGTGAGTTACAACGGTCTCGAATTTACTCCCTCCAAGATCGGGCTGGCATATACACCCTACCTTCTGTCAAGGCCACAACTTTCCCAGTTGTTCATGAAATGGACAAAACGTTTACATCTCAGTTGTCTTTCATGTCAACTTGATATGAACTACTTTGACCTAACAGCATAGTGGTAGATGTTGTCTATATAGACTTCAGCAAAGCATTCAATAAGTTTCCACACAGTAGGCTGATTAGTAAGACTAGATCACTAGGGATCCAGGGTAGCTAACTAATTGGATACAAGGTTGGCATGAAAGTAGGAGACAGAGGGTGGTGGTAGAGGGTTGCTTTTTGGACTGAAGGCCTGTGAACAGTGCTGTGCCACAGGGATCAGTGCTAAGCTTTTATTTATATAAATCATTTGGGTGTGAATATAAGAAGCATGGTGAGTAAATTTGCAAATGACAGCAAAATAGGTGGTGTAGTGGATAGTGCACTCCGGACCTTGATCAAATGAGCCAATGGGCCGAGGGATGGCAGATTGAGTTTAATTTAGATAAATGTAAGGTGTTGCATTTTAGTAAGGCAAACCGGGACAGGAGCTATACAGCTGGTGGTAGGGCCCCAGGGAGCATTGCCGAACAAAGAAACCTAGGGGTGCAGGTGCATATTTCCTTCAAAGTGGAGTCACAGGTAGACATGGTGGTGAAGAATGCGTTTGGTCAGAACACTGAGTATAATATTTTGGACGTCATGTTGCAGGTTTACAGGACATTGGTTAGGCAATGTTGCATACAACTCTGGTCATCTTTCTATAGGATGGATGTTGCCAAATTTGAGAGTGCAGAAAATACTTGCAAGGATGTTGCTGGGACTGGAGGGTTTGAGTTGTTGGGACAGGCTGAATAGGCTAGGGCTTTTTTCCCTGAAGACTTGGAGGCTAACAGGTGATGTTATAGAGGTTTATAAAAAAAAATGAGGGGCATGAATAGGGTGAATAGACAAGATCTATTTCCAAGGGTGGGACAGTCCAAAACTGGAGGGCACAAGTTTAAGCTGAAAGATGAAAAATTTATAAAGGACCTGAGGGGTAACTTTTTCATGTAGAGGGTGGTGCATCTATGGAATGAACTGCCACAGGAAGTGGTGGAAGCAGTTACAATTATAACATTTAAAAGGTATCTGGATAGGTATATGACTAGGAAGTGTTTAGCAGGAAATTGGCCAAATGCTGTAAATGGGACTAACCCAGATGTAGGATGGTTAGTCAGCGTGGAGAAGTTGGACCAAAGGATATGTTTCTGTGCTGTATGATTCTACCACTATTTCAAAATGAATCCATTCAACAGTGGCGTTCAGAATGAATTTGTTCTGAGGTTGACCAGGAGAAAATTTGCAGGACTACGGTGAAAACTAAGAGGAGTGACACTCAATACGGTAACAACTGAGAATGGCATGATAGATAAAATAATTCCCTGAGATCCTATGGCTCTGACAAGAACCTGAGCAGACAATCACACATTGCTCTTGTCTACAGATTTCATTTTAATGGAATTCTGTTTTCCATATAGGGAAGACTGAACAAAGAAATCAAGGGTGGTCAGCCTCCTTGGCTCTCTGGCTGAAAGAACTGAAGAGATTCACCACTCTCTGAGCAAAGAAATTCCTCCTCGTTTCAATCCAAAATGGCCTAGCCCTTATTCTGATACTGTAGTTCATTATTCTAAACTCAAACAGCCTTGGGGACACATACTTGTCAACTCCAATAAAAATATTTTTCATGCCTAGAAGAGGTTGCATCTCACTGTTACAAGCATAACCTATCTACTTTATCGAATATTATAAAAAAAAGCAAAGCTCTTACATTGGGATGCCTAAACTAAATGGATTTCCAGTTATAATAATGAGCTTCATTTCAATTACACACACATGGTGCAATGAACATCCATTAGATACTGAATATGTTAATTCCCAATAAAAACATGGAATGGAAAAATAGAATGCTCACAGGTCAATTCCATGGCAACTTGTCTCAAAACCTACAGCTGTCAAAGACATTTACATATTCAAAATGTAGTTATGCTATTATCACTATTGTGTTTTCGAAGGGTATACAATACTTTGTGATATGTCAGCAATCCAGTTTTTCCACAAGTACTTAAAACCTGTGAATTGTTTGTCAAAAATATATACATTGGTGAGAAGTCCAACATTTAGTTGATATTTGAAACAAGTAATCATGCAGCTCTGATCTTTTTTCCGCACATGATGACCAATTCAAATTTGGGAACATTCCAGGTGAGGCACTGAGCTCCTAATTAGGAAAATCAGTTACCTGTGCTTATAAATTGATAACACTGAATTACTCTGTCTGAACTCTGCTAATACTTCACAGGGTCAGAGAGGTCATCAGCATTGAAAAAGGCCCTTTGGCCCATTGAATCTCTGCCAGTCAAAAACAACCATCTATTTTAATCCCATTTTCCAGCATTTGGCCCATAACCTTGTGTGCTGTGGATCTTCTAAAACACATCCATTTAGAATGTGAGCTCTACTGTAATGTTATTAGTCCAGCATTTATGTTGCAGACAGTTTAGAAAACTAGTGGCCATCCTAAAATTCACCACTGTGTTCAAGCTTCTTCTGCCTCAATCAATGGAAACCTCTGCAAAACTACCTTCTCAATGTTATCGCATAACAGTAGATCAAATTCATTTCATCACAGTTGAAATCATTCTGCACTTGTGCATATGCAGTATGCATAGTTGGTGTGGCGACTCAAACAACACAAAATAGCTTTCACAAGCAGCTGAAACAAAAACGGAAAGTTCTGCAGAAACTCAGGAGGTCTGGCAGCATTTGTGAAGAAGGAAGCGAGAATTAATGTTTTAAGCTCAATATGACTCTTCTTCAGAACTGAAGAAGGGACTGGAAAAGTGATGGATTTTATGTGCTGGAAGAAACAAGGGGCAGGGTGTGTGTGTGTGTAGCAGAACTGAAAGGTGCCCCACAGCAAAAGGAGTGCTAATGTATAATGATAGAGACATATAGATGAGCAGCAAGGCTTTTGGTAGATGTTAGCAGCATTAAAAATGCCAAGTCTTCTGGTAAGGAACACATGCAATCACGACAATGGAGGGGAGAATGGAAGGGGACAATTAAAATGAAGATCAGAGTTCAGGGCATGATGTTGCTGAACTTAATGCTGATACATCAGGGCTGTGCCTAATTGGAAAATTAATCACTGCTCCTTTAACTTAAGATTCGGAGATGCCAGTGTTGGACTGGGGTGTACAAAGTTAAAAATCACACAAAACCAGGTTATAGTCCAACAGGTTTAATTGGAAGCACACTAGCTTTCGGAGCAACCCTCCTTCACCTGTTGGACTATAACCTGGTGTTGTGTGATTTTTAACCTTTAACTTAAGTTGAGCCTCACTGGAACACTACAGCAGGCTAAGGATAGAAATGCTAGTATCAGAACGAGATGGTTATTGAAATGTCATAACTGGATGATAGAGGTCATTCTTGCAGTCAGAGCAGTAATTCCAACAAGCAGTCTAACGTTTGGTCTCAATGTATTGAGACCACATTGTGAGCAAATCACACAGAAGATTAGATTGAAAGTATAAATAAATCACTGGAAGATGTGTTTGGGGCCTTAAGATGGTGAGGAGGAGCCGCTAAAGGGGCAAGTGTTACACTTTCTATGATTATATGAGGGAGTCGTTGAAGAGGTGTTGGAAGTGATGGATGAGTAGATCAGGGTTTCATGGAATGAACAGCCCCTGCAGAATGCTGACATCATGGGGAGGGGAAGACGTGTAAATCGTGATACCCTGTTGGAGGTGGCAGACAACGATCCTTTGTGGAGTGGTGGAAATTGAGGACAAGGCAGACCCTTTCACAATTCTGGGAGAGGTAGGAAGAAGTGAGCACAGAAATGTGGAAAACAGGTTGTAGACACCTTGGTTGAAGGGCAGGGAAGACAGGTAGGATGGACGGATAGAAAGTAGCATAATTCAAACAGATACAACAGTCTGAGAAACTGGGAAAATTGAATGGAGTCTTTATAGAAAGCAGAGTATGAGGAAGTAAAGTAACAAGGTAACTGTGGCATTTGTTGGATTTGTAATAGATATTGGTGGATATTTTTGGACCTATCACCAAAAATAGAAACAGTGAAGGGGAGGGATGATTCAGAGATGACCAGGTGACATTTAGAGGGGAATATAAATTGGAAGTAAAACTAATTATTCTTTTCAGTTCTGGATGAGAGTTGGAACACCTATACTTTATCTGCAAGACCGATGCTGATTTTGAGGTTGCTTGCCATTCCAATGCACCATCTTGCTAACATTTTTGTCCTTGGCCTGTTGCAGTATTCCAGTAAAGCCTAATAAAAGCTGAAGGACCAGCAACTCATTTCCTGCTTATTGACCTTCTCCTATTCACAACAGAACACTTCTGGTCCCGGCTACATCCATTGTGACTTTCAGACAGATGTCTGAAAACTGAAGGGTAGGGTCACAACCTTCGCACATTGTCAGCATTCCCAGTTGTATGCTCAGTGCTTCACTCAGAGATCTTTTATTGCTGGATTAGACATGTCATCATTTCCACCCTCCTCAATTTGTTGGAGAATTTGGGATAATGGTGTTGTGAGCAAATGAGTCTCGCCAAAGTCTGGACATTTTTGCTCTTTGAGTGGGTGGTAGTGATATGATCATGTGATTCACCAAGATTCAAACTTGCTATTATTCTTAATATCCACTTCCAATACTTCTAGAAGTGTTTAGTGCTGAGACTTACTTAGATGTGTACTTGCAATGCCAAGGCATACAATACACACAAGGCTTTGAGAAAATAATTAGATGGTTGTTTCTTTACTGGTGCAGACCTGGTGGACCAAAAAGGGCTTTTCTTGTGCTGTTGATCGCTATGACTGTGTGAGACAATGTTGTGTTTCACAGCTGCTTTTACAGGGAAGCTAGTTATATTTTTAAAATGTAATGTGCAGTTGTGGTCAACTATATTTCTCTCAGGATAATGATTACTTTTGTCCCGAAATTAGGATGAATGTCTTATAGATCACTTACAGAGTTTAAGATTAGAGAGAATCTTTTCAGTTCAATGAAATTAAGGTACTGTTGTAAGCCCTGCAGAAACCAACAAACATTTTTTATGTTTAATAATGTTTTGGTACAGCATTCATGACATTTCATGGGCCTGGTGAGAATAACAAAGGTGGGAAACTAGGTTCATTAGCAGTTAGTCTGCTTTCAAGCTATCAAATTCAACCGATTTCCAAGCTTTGTACCGTAAGCAGTACAGGGCCCAGAAATCAATACAAAGAGTTTTTCATTTAATGGCAAATACAACAGTTACAGGTTGGCATTACACAAAAACAGTGACTATGAACTGCTAATATTGTTAAAGCAAAGTTATTGTGGATGCTGGAATTTTCAAGTAAACTGGTAATGATTTATAAAATGCAAATTTGAGAGGTTGCCCACTTTGGCAGGAAGATCAGAAAAGCAGAATACTATTCAAATGGAGAAAGACTGTCAAATGCTGTGGGACAAATCAATTAGTGTGTCCTTAAAAAATGAATCAAAAGAACATTAGCATGGAAGGCAAATGGAAAGTGATCTTCAATGCTGGAAGATGGTATATAAAAGTTTGGAAGCTTTGGCATTGCTGTACAGGATAGCGTTAAGATCAAAATGGAGTATTGTGGATTGATTTTGACTCCTTTCTTAAAGAGGGAAGTAATTTTATTGGAAGCTGTTTCAAGAGGGCACATAAGAATCTATCAGACATTACTGGCATCAAACAGCTATCTTTTGGGGCAAGTTTATGCAATTTGCATCTATACTCATTGATAGTTAGAAAAGATAAGAGATGATCTTATTGAAGCATATGAACGTCAGGGCAGAATTGACAAGTTAGATACCGGAAGGTTGTCGCTAGTCTGGTGATCACCAACTAGAACTAAACAAAAATTTCTTCAGCCAGAAGAGAGCAGTGAATCTATGGAATTCATTGCCACAGAAGACTGTGAAGGCCAGGTCATTGAGTATGTTTAAGACTGACTTAGATAGGTTCTTGAGTATCAAGGAGATCAAGGGTTACAGGGAGAAAACAGGGGGTTGAGAAACTTATCAGCCATGATTGAATGGTGGAGCTGACTCAATGGGCTGAATAGCCTAATTTCTACTCCCATGTTTTATGGTCACACGAGTGAATGAAAAGCAATTTTAAGAACTGTTTAAGATGGAGTTGACAAGGAATTTCTCCCCCCAGAGGAGCATTAATCTTTGACATTCTTTGCCATGGACATCAGTGGAGGCTGCATCACTGAATACATTCAAGGCTGAGTTAGAAAGGTCTTTGATCTCCAAAGGAGGCAAGGGTTACAGAGTAATGTGGGGTTAAGGCCACTATCAGGTTTATCACAAACTTGTGAGATGGTGGAGTAGGTTCACTGGACTAAATGCTCCTCCTACTTATGATCTTACTTTTTGATAATTGCTTTGGTGTTGCTGTACATTAAGGAGGACACATTCTATATTTCGGACCTATAACTGCGCTATGTTGTTGATCATTGCTGAAAATGCAAGAAGGATTTTAAAAAAGTGTTATTTGCCAGTACATTTCAAAATTAACTTTACAATAAACTGGCTGTTATCTGCAAATACTCATAACTTTTGGGGGCTACTACTTAGATTGCTGCTCATGCATTAGAAAAATGTTCACTAGATATTACTTCTCCTTTCAGTTATTCTGAGCTTATGATGTGTCTCATAGATAAAAATAGACCATTACTGAGTCTTTTAGAAATTATAATTCATCAAAGAATATTTGTGAAATTTTTGACTGAGTGCAGTATAAATACATATAAAGTAATTGTACAGTTTAGGATTTAACAACCTCTTCACACGAGAATCTATCTGCTGATGGAACAGAGAGACATAAGTTATTGTTAATGTTATTACTAACATGCAAGTTTCAAATTAAGGCACAAGAGAAATTTGTCATGATTGGCAGCCAGACATATAAATGTATTAATATGCATCAGATCCAAACATAATGTCAATCCAGTTTTGGTGAGACAGTTATGGTGTGAAATCTTCACTTTGTCAAAATTTCACCATAAATTCCCAGCCACCGTAAGTTCCCAGATAGGCTGGGAACTTACGGTACCTAACTGAAATTGCAGTTAGGTACCAATGAGTCTTGTAACTTTAAAGTGGGTGTGACTGTCGCCTGTTCAGTAGATTGAAAACATGAACTGTCAGCACCTGACACATCCAGTACAGATTAGTAACCAGGCAATTTTAATTGCTCAGTCGCACAATTTTCACAGATGTTAAACATGGGCCATCTTCTTTGTGTTCATTTCATTTGATACTTGTTACAATGAAGTGCAATGTTTTTTTCCAAAAGAATACTACATTGACTCAAAGTCTGTTCTCCATTGTTGTAACAGCTCTGATTAGGAATTTACCAAATTAGATGACATTAAATAAGTAAAGTCACAAAAATTCGTAGTACACGAGGAGGCCAATCAACCAATCACAGCTGTGCCAGAATTTTCCTGCATCAGTTGAAAATTAATCTCACTATTACACTCTCTCCCCATTGCCTTTCAAGGTCATTTTCTTGAAACAGCTGTGATCTGTGTCACACCTATTGCTTTAAGAACTACATAAAAATTATCTGAATCTCTCTACTCAAAATGCTGGAAATCTAAAATTTTTAATCACTCAACACACATTATCAAACCAGAGGAAATTGTATGTTTTTCTCTCTGCGATCACACTGTAAAAAAATCTTATATTGATATAATGCTTTTGATACAAGCAAACATCTCAAGATTTTATACATGAAAATTACAAAATGACCCTTAATACCGATTGAGCTATAAGGGAAGGTGACTAAAAGCTTAGTCAGAGAGGTAGATTTTCAGCACCACCTTAAGGGAAGAAAATAACTTTATATTCAAAAAAGTATAGCTATATACTCCCAAAGTTAGGTCCAAGCGTCTGAAGACACAGTCACCAATGGTGAAGCAAATAAAACATGGGATGGTCAAGTGGCCAGAATTAGAGGAGCATAGAATTTTCAGATGAGCTGGAGGAGATTTCAGAGACAGGAAGGAGTGAGGTCATGGAAGATTTGAAAAGTAGGATGAGAATTGTAAATTCAAAACTTTTTTTATTGGGAGCTAATGCTGGCCAAGAAACACAAGGTGGCGAAAAGAGAATTTGAAGCAAGACACTATCAATATTTTGGAATATTTCAAACCTGTGGAGAATACTATGTGTGAGATGAGCCAGGAGTACACTGGAATAGCCATGTCTAGCAGTTACAAAAGCATGAATAAGTAGATGATTTGAGACAGAGGTGAAGTTACAGAAGTAAAACATGCAGTATTATTGACAGCATTAACATTAACAATCTTAGGAAACAATATGCCATCAAAGTTGTAAACTGTTTATAACAGTCTCAGACTGTTGCCAGGAGAATTGATGGAGTCACTAGCTAGGGATCAGAATTTTGAGTGGGGATTGAAAACACTGGTTTCAGCCATCCTAATATTTTGAGTCGTCCTTTCCTTTTCCAGTATTGGAAAGTGGATATGCAGTCTGATTATTGAACACCAGGGGCGTAATCAATAAGAGTATTTGTGTGGTTTTGCTGGGTTTCATCAGCATACATGTGAATATTAATGCTGTGCTTCTAGACAATTTCAGTGATGGGCAGCATGTAGATAAGAAACAAAAGATAGATCCTTGGGGGACAGGTGTAGCAGCAAGAATATTTCTCTGGATATAGTTTGATAGCCAGAATGCAACCAGGTGAGAGAACTCTTAAAGGATAATGTGTGGAATTCTTTATTACAGAGAGCGATCAAGGCTCGTTCATTAGTATATTCAAGACTGAGGTAGGTAGATTTTTAGTGAGTAAGAGAATTAAAAATCATGGGGAAAAAGCAGGAAAGTGGAGTTTAAGATTATCAAATCAGCCTGATTTTGCTGAATGGTGGAGCACCTGATAGGCTGAATGGCCTGTGTCATATGGCATAGTCCTAACCAGCTGAATGGCAGTGGAAAAGCATTGCACGGGCAAGACATATTCAACCGTGTCAAAGGCTAGAGAGAGGTTGAAAAGGACAAGAAAGAAAGTTTGTCAAAGTCATGTAGGACATCATTTCAAATTTTGCTGAAGAGTCATTTTGGTACTGTGGCAGGACAGAGAACCTGAAGTTCTGGGAAAGACAGGAATGAACCTGGGTGCCAATATCATGTTCAAGGATTGTGCGGAGGAAAGGGAGTTTGGAGGTGGGTGGCAGTTTCCAGGAAAAATGGGGTCAAAAGGTTGATTTATTTGTTTGAGAAATGGGTCGATGACTGCAGATTTAAAGGAGAAAGGGACAACACATAGAGAGAGAATGTTTTTGTAAAATAAGTGAACATGGGAACCAGGATAAAATGTTAACTATTTTATAACACAATCTTACCATCTTAAAATATTTTAATTAGACTCCTTCTAATCTTCTCCAATGTATTGCAGATACCCACCATGAGATGTTTGTTAAAAAAAGGATTCAAGTGTGACTTTGGGTGGAGTTTAATTTTTATGAATACTGCAGAGGTCATTGGCGATTCAAATCCATTTCAACTGCAATATATCAGAAAACTGGAAACCTATTCATGTTTTGGAATGTTAACAAACATGCCAAACTGTCAAGGATTTCTATTCTGTTTCCCAGATGCATTGTTTTGGGCTGTCAGACTGAGAAATAATGCTATTTAGCACATGGATAACATTTTATGGATGAATCAATTCAAGTATAATTAGTATTTCAGTGCCAATCATGAACTGCCTTATTTATTGTAAATATTTTCAGAATAACAATGACTTGAGAAAATGCAATTAAATGAAGTTATTTAAAACATGTAGCCAAAATATTAAGGTTTGCTACAACTAATCCTGGTAGCTTTGTATAGAATACAATGTTACTGAATACTACAATCTTATAAAGTACAATTGCCTGTAAAAACTCTAATTACATATGCACAGAGAAAGGCAAATTGCGAACAAGGCTTTGATAAATATGAAAAATCTTTATTTCTTTTCTGACATTGATGTCCTGGCATCTTTCCAGCCTTTCTGCTTTCACATTATAATGGCCTATTAGTGAAGATGGACTCCCACTAATTCTGTAAAGCTTCTGAACTTTGTCGCTAAATTCATTATGTGCAGAATAGAAGAAGTATTCCAGATACACGTACACGAAAATACAGTGATCGTGGTAGAATACTGCCACCAATCCATTTTTAAAATGAACAATAAGATTTAGACAGCCCCTGCTAGAGCACTGTAACTAAATGTTAACACGTCATAATAAATCAAGGAACCACTTGGTCAGCAGGGGTCGAAGATGAAGTGTGATTGAGTCTTTTCTAATGAAGCAGCTATCTTAACAAGATGTTGTTTGTGGATGATAGTAATAGTTACAATTTCATAGTCTCAATTTTGATGTTTCATTAGCCAATCGGGAGACAATGATGTAATATACGTCTCCATTGGGATATCAAGCTAGATGCTTCCTTTTCCCATGCAAGACCATAAAACATTATCAGTTTGGATGGAGCCTAATGCTGGCTCCAATATTAAACATTTCAGAACCATTACCTTAAACAATAAGTCTGTTGAGTCTACCTTCTCAGAAAGCCCAGCTCACCAATTTTCAATGCAATATAGTCACTCTACCCTGTGGAGATGATGGCCAAATAGTATTATTGCTGGACTGTTAATCAAGTGACCCATAAAATATCCTGGAGATCTGGGTTCGAATCTCACTGTGACAGATGGTGTAATTTGAATGCTATGAAAATCTGGAATTAAGAGTCTAATGACGACCATGAAACCGTTGTTGGGAAAACCTATTTGGTTCAATAAAGCCATTGTTACTTGATCTGGACTGCATGAGACTCCAGACCCACAACAAGGTTGACTCTCAACTACCTTCTGGGATGGGCAAAAAATGCTGGCCGAGTTGGCAATGCCCTCATCCCATGAATAAATATAAAAAAACTCAGCCAGGTACAAAAGTAATTTTCCCAATTACCCACTGACCCAAACCTTAGCTGTCTCCATTGTGTTCATTTCTCCAAATGAATTTCTTTGGAAAGCTGACAGCTTTTTCTGGGTGCAACTTTCTGCATCTTACTTCTTAAGAATAAACTTTTAGTAAACTGAATAACTTATTCTGTCACTATGGTTCAAGTTTCCAGAGGATGAGAATGCACCTTCAAATGTCAGGGCTGAACTTTCACAATTTCCTTGAATGCTAACATTGTAACAAATGCTGGGCTATTTATTTTTACTATCAGTGCTTGTGCACTATCGTTCTACCATTGCTTGAGCCAACTGCCAGCTGCTATAGAATATGGTCAATTTGAAAATCACTTGATATGGATTTTGAGTAGGTTCCACTACGAATAGATGGTGGTAACATCATTGGAACCAGTTATCCAGAGATCAAAGCAAATGCTAGGGGAAATGGGTCCAAATCAGACCGTGGTTCAATTTAATAAATATGAATATAGAGCTAGTCATTGTAAATGGTGACCATGAAACTATTATTGATTGTTGTAAAAAAAAGTCACCTGGTTAACTAATATCCTTCAGGGAAGGAAACTGTCTTTCTCATTCTGTCTGGCCTACATGTGACGCCAAATTCATAGCAGACTTTTAACTGCCTGCCAAATTGGTTTAGCAAGCTTTCCATTCAAGGGAAACAATTCAGTGATGCCCACATCCCATGAAACAATAAAGAAAGCAAAATGATAACACAGTCACCGGGATTTTGCTCAAAGTGAAAATTGAATTAGCTTGTTATCCCAACTTTATTCCTGAAGGAAGAAGTGAACATTTTGAAGTGTGATTTTGAGACTTTTCCCAAGAGCAGATTTTTCCCAAAGGTCAGGAGCTGCCAAGTTCAGATTTTCACAAGTGTGTCAGTTCAGAAACTTCACTTACCATCAATCGCAGATAAGAGAACCCGTGAATGGTCATATGCAATTACGTTTGCATATCTATTCTTTGGTTTGTTGACTTCCATGTTTGAATGTTCCCATGTAAACTGCTGGCCAGGATCAATTGACTAGATTGAGGGAGAAAAGCAGAAGAAAGAGAAATCTGTTGGAGCTGAGACAATATTATTTCTGAGATGCAGCAGTCATTTGTTATTCTTGATTATGCCTAGGCTATCCCACCACAGCAGTTTTATCTCTTACTCGTTTTCACCCTCAAAGTTTTATGATTCATTTTCTGTACTTGTGGTTCTGTGGTTTATAAAAAGAAAGAGGAATAAAAAAGTTGAAGCTTTTCGCTGTTTTGGACATTCAGAGACTCTCAGAACAGTCCGAGGTTCTGATTAGGCTGGATTCATGTGGATGCATCGCTTCTGCTTGTTTATACTGATTGAACCTACTTAGTGTATGTAGATCTGGATTGTGAAAACAAAATTTAGCAGTTCAGTATAATTGAGGTCATTGGCGAAATGCAATAAGATGTTCCTCTAAACAGTCAACAGTTGGAATTAATCACAAGGAATTATTTTTCTGTAAGTATTAATGGTGATCTTTATAATATGACCACATACCTGGGACTTCGTTAATGTTGAGATCATTATACTAATAGTTTTCCAATACATAGTGATATCAAAAGATACAAAACTACTGAATTACAGCCTGCAATTTGAAACGGTTATTACATATCTGTTCCATATACACAGTAATACAAAATAAGACGTATTTTCCCTTTTTGTAAAAGGTGTAAGTATTTTGATTGGCTATTGTGAATATTAGACTGTTCTGTAAGAAATTATTTCCTTACACGTCATCATATTCACTCACATTTATCACTGGAAAAGCCAAGTCTCAGCCCCCACTCAGTGCAGCAAGCAACTGCAAAGCAATGGAAACAGCTTATACTTCTGGTATTCTATCACTGTAAATCTATAGTAGTTTGTTTGGTTTTTCTCTTATTACTCATTTGACCTCATAAAAATAATGTGAATTTATTTGGGGCAGTAGCAACCTTAAATAACCTTCTTGTATCACTACAAATAATTACATGGAATAGAATCAGGCTGTTGCTAAAAAGTCAAGAGAAGGTCAACACCAGCTTTTTAAATCATTTACTTGTGACCAAACAGCCAAACAATGTGGTTTGTAGTTGTGACAGAGCCTTAAGTCTTCATTATGTACACAGCTACATCTGAGTAAATCACAAACATGGCAATCCTCCTTATTAATTTTTCAGGGTCACTGGCATTAGAGTGTGACCTCTCTGCTGAACGCAGTAATCTACTGTATAGGCACAAATCCAACGTTCCTATAATGAAAACACACACAATGCAATTACTGGCTGCTGTGAAACCCCAATCTGTAGTTACAAACAAAACATTATAATACAAAGTGCTTCAGAGCACAATGTGCACTACTTATTCAATTCCTTCTCCATTACAAGGATAAGAACAAAATTAAATTTTATTTTCACACCCATGAATCACAAGCTCCTCCAAAGGCTCCAGGATATTTTTCAGACCAGTGATGGTCTGAAATACATCAGCTGTGCAACTGCACAAAATAAATTATATTCATTCTCTTCTGATGTTTGAAGAGCCATCGGAAAATAATTAAGCAAACCAGAAATACAAAGGACCATAATTTCCTCTCCACGAAAGGAACTTACAACAAGATATAGGGACGACACTTCAGTAAACCCTTGACACCTTTAGTCCAATCATCTTTCCAATGGTGCCTATTAAAATAAATCTCCAACTGCAGTATTGCAGCAATGGACTGAGTCACAATTTACTTCTAATAAAGCCCACTGTGAGTTCGCTGTTGCACTATTAAAGATCCACAGAGTTCGTTTTGTCACTTGATGGGTTATTATTTTCTTTGACAACTGATACAAGGTTCCCTATTTCAGTGCTTTGCCCCTTTACCACTGGAGTTTTCACTCAATCACCTCAGTTTAAAACAAAACCAACATAATTGCAATTGTCACCTTTATATGCACAACCACATTTCATAATCATCCAATTTGCTGTCCGTAGGTGAGCAATATTACAAATAAATCATTTCAAATGAGAATGGTTCTGGAAAATGTCCAATTGTTACAGCATTAACATTTGGAGTTCAACATCACAGCATCACCACGCAGGAGAGGGTATTTACCAAAATCTGAGAGTGGTGATGGAGGTTTAAAAAGTTAACCCACTGTGCTATTAAATTAACTTTTCCTAAAAACCCATTATTATGAAACACACTGCTTGTAAGCTTCTAAAATGCACACCAAAATCTTTCGCAAACACTTCAGCTGCTGTCATTGAATCATAGAATCCCTACAGTAAGGAAGCAGGCCATTCAGCCCATTGAGCCCACAGCGACCCTTTGAAAAACATCCCATCTAAACCCAACCCCTTATCGTATCTCTGCATTTTCCATGGCTAATCACCAAAAATATACATCCCTGGACATTATGAGCAATGTAGCATGGTCAATCTACCTAACCTGCACAACTTTGTATTGTTGGAAGAAACCCATGCAGACATGGGGAAAATGTTCAAGCTTAAGTCTGGAATGAAACTCAAGTTTCTGATGCTGTGAGGCAGCAATGCTAACTACTGAGCAAACTGTTGATGCAACAAATACCTTTCACTGTTACGACTAGCACACCGTTTTTCTCTATCTAAAATGTATGATAAATACTCTGGTGGCATTTCCTTTCCATGAACAAAAGAAAACTTATGTTGTTGGATTAATCAAAGCATTGTTTAAATCTTCAGCCTCAATTAAAATACATTGCCCTGTGTACAGTTTATTGGTGTAAATATATTGTTGTTACAGATGGAATAATCTTTAATAAAAGACAGTTTGAAATGTAAACTTAACATTGATCATTTTACCCAATTGTCACATACAAAAAGCATACTGAACTATTAAAGGGTGAACTGAATATAATGTCCGATATCACCACTTTCCCTACCACACCATCATCTTTCCTTCAGGCAACCAGATAAATAGATTGGAGAGTCTACTTTAACATTTCATGACACTCTTGCTCCACAGAGACTGATATGATGCTTTTATCCATTACACCTACAAAGTAAATACGTAAGTACATAAAGCAGGCTGTTTGATGATTTACAGAGTTTAGTCAGTATGTAGCAGACACAGACAGACTGGGAAGGTTATAGGTGTAATCACTAGTCCATGACCTTAGACAAAAGAGGAAGCATTTCATAGATTGGGGATCATCTAAGTCATACATTACACAGGGAATCATGTTGGAAGAGCACAGAATAAAAATCTGATTTAATTCAGCTGGAATTGTCCACCCACCTTGGACACTCAATCAAATAACCAATCATAAGTCACTGGCAAAGCTCAAATATGACTAAGTGCAAGCAGAGCTAGACAGATATGGTGACCCATAACTCAACTAGCAATTCAGGCCTTCAGAATGGGGTAGTGCAGAATATTGAGATCAAAATAAATAACTATATTGGTTACCTCTATCACTGCACAATCCAATTGAACATCAAGAAAATAGGACCTAATTTTAAGGCTACAGGGATAAATTTGAGACACTCTATAGTGGAATTGGATGGGTTGGACAAGAAATTCTGGAGCTCAAGACAAACTCATCAGGTAAGAAAAGTCTGTTAATTGTTTTTGAAGATTAATATATTTAAAGTAAACAGTAAACAGTCTGTCACTCCACAGCATGGTACACTGGTGCTACATCTTTTTGAGGAACCACAGTTCCTCGATAATATATTCTTCTGTTCTTTTAAAGATGCAGTCCACAAGAACCTCATGTCTGATCAGTAGATGAAGAACCAGTAAAAGGTGATATTATTTAACACAGACAAAGACTGCCCCAGGTTGACGATTGCCAGTTGACAGCTCATTACGGCTGAACTATAGTGAGGATCCTAGTGAGCCTCATTAGAATGAGCAGAGTTTCTTGCTCCTGATTACTATGCAGTGACAAATCTGGACAAGGCATATAGAAGCAGGAATTCCCCAACTTTCTGCTCTTTTGGGAAGCTTCACCTTTCGACCACACGTATTCAAAAAAATAATGGACACTGTGTATGATCTTGTTAATTTGCTCAACTAACGGGGATGCTTTCTATTTGAGAATGAACCATAAATATTCTCTATCTGTTGTGCTACAATCTCAGTAGAGACCAGTAAGGTGTCTATTTATTTATTCACTTCAAGAATCAGAAAAATCGAATATGAATACAAGAATGAAGTTCATCATTTAAATCAAAATAATTTTACAAGCCAAAATCAAAGAGCATGAATGCTACAATATTACAAGCTATCTTAATGAGTCAGTCCTGTTAAAGTATTGGAAGTACAACAAACACAGGTTTTTCTTCTCTTCACCAAATTCTTGAACTCAAATTTCCACCCACAGTCCCAAAACTCAAGCCAGATGCTTTTAAGAAATTGGAAGATGAACATACTTGGTCCCAGTCCCCAGCACTGTTTCAAAGATTTTATTTTGCAAGAGTTGAGACTTCTTGAGTCTTTCACTTAGTTCCAGCAAGGCTTTTCCCTCCAACCATCTTTTGCTCGTCAAATCCCAGCTCAACACAGGCATAGCCACCTGGCAGCAGATTTTTCCTGGCTCTACAATTCATTAACTCTGGAGTTTTGCTTCTCCAATTCTCTCTCTGTCTCTCCTCAGCTTTGCAATCTCAGATGATAAACTCACTGTTACAAGCTCTTCAGTTAACACATAGTTTGAACTTTTACATTCAGTCTCCAAATATTTAACTCAGTTTTGCTGGAAAGGGATGTTCTGGGTTCTGCAGACAAGTTGCTTTTCACTAAAAGCAAGGTTGAGATGGGACCTATTCACTCACATATATAACTTCTTTTTGACCCTTTTCCTATTGTTCATCTTCCACACGTCTTGATTACATAATTTCTACTGTCCTGACTTTTATAGTTGAAATAGCTACATCATAAATGTGATGACATTAAAATATGATGCACGTTTAGGTAAGCCAAATCTAGATAATGTTTTTTTCCAGATGTAAATACAGCTAAAGCAAAGGAGAATGAGCAATTTTGCCCTGATATTTCAAGATTGATTCTTCTGGATACTACTAAATTGTTAACTGTTCAATTGGAGCAACTATTGCCAATTACAAACTAATATCTGATGTTACCTAACAAATGAGTAAGGGTTCTCGTGCCAAAGCGGTAGTGTCCATGTCTTTGAGCCAGTATACCTGGGTTCAAGTCTCACCTGCTCTAGATGAGCCATAACATTTCTGAATGGGTTAATTAGAAACAAAAATTAATAAGTGAGTATGTTGATGGATCCATGTTTTACAGACCATTGGAGGGTGACTGGAAGCAGTGGTGGCTCAATCCCTGGCCTCAAGTGTGCTGACACTTCTGTGAAATACGTTTAGGGAGAGATGAATTTGACAACAGAGGTTGCACCTCCCAAACCTGTGTTCTCATCTTGAGTTGTGCTCGACTGTTGGTCGTGGCAAGAGGACTGATTGATCCCTGAATGGCACAGATCAGCTTGAGCAGTGTCACAGCTGTTGAACTATACTGGGGGTCATGGCAAGTTGGCCAAACTTGTTGATTTTCCATGTGTAAATAAAGGGTGAATTGCTGACAGGATACTTGCCTCCGTGGAATTATTTCAATTGTAGCTATGGAACTCAGGTTACCAGGGAGCTGCTGTCAGGTGAGAATCTGCCATTAAATCCTTAAATCAAAGGAGCTTGAATCTACCTTGGAAAGACTGGAGCTTTGAATGACAATTTGGCAGAAATGGGTGTTGTATACACTGAATAGATTGTTGATATGTCATGAGATCAATCTTTATGTATCTGCTGATTAATGTATCATTTACAAATTTATATTGGTCATGGTTTTTGGAACTTTGGACATAGGAACAGGAGTAGGCCCATATGCTCTTTGAGCCTCTTCCACCACTCAATGAGATCATGGATGATATGCTTATGGCATCAAACCCACTTTTCTGTCCATTCCCATAGCTTTCAAATTCCTTTGTTGACCAAACAGCTATCTAATTCAATCTTGAATATGTTCCAGAACCCGGTTTCCATAGTTGCGGAATTGTCTTTCCCAAAAAACAGATTAATAACCCTCAGGGAGGAAAAAAAACCTACACTTCTCGACTATTTTAAAGGCAATTTCTCTATATAATTCACACATAATCTATGTTGACTTTGGTTTAAGTATTGAAGCAAAACAAATGAAAAAAACTGAAATCATGTCCATTGTTTCAGACTGGAGTCAAGAAGTAAATCTTGTTCTTTGGGTTTGATTCAATACTAATTTATAACCTGTTATTTTATTGCAAGCGTTTTCCCTTCCATTAGAGTCTCCTTTGAAACTCCCAATAGGACTTCCAAAAGTTAATTATATAGAAAGGATAACTTACATCTTGGGTGGGAGTTGAAAGGCAGTGAATATACTGGAGAACAGACTCAAAGTTTTGATTGGCCTACTTCTGTTCCTACGTCTTATGGCCTACTATCCAATTTTCCTTTGCAGTGAAGTTTAGAAAAGAAAATCCCAATCTGATGGTTGCAGTTTCTCACTGCAGAGTTCAGTTGAAATGGTCTCCGCTGAATCAAACTTAAAATTCGCATTTACTACTTTCTCCCAGACATAAAATGAAGAATGCATAAACAATACTGCACAATTGGGAGTTACTGGTTTTTCTCCCTTCATAAACTGGAACCATAGAACGGATTCTGAGGAAGGGTCACCAGACTCGAGACACTAACTTTGATTTCTCTTCAGAGATGCTGCCGGACTTGCTGGGTTTTACTTTGAGTCACATTTTATGATAACAGAAATGCAGCAAAATTCACTGAACTGACAGAAAAACCACACAAAGGAGAACTCAATTTGTCCAAAGTTTTAGTGGATAGGTGAGAATGGTGGAATCTTTCAGTCCCTTCATAGTACCTTAAAATATAAGGGATATTCAAATGTGTGATATTAGGACTGGAAACTCATTAGAAATGGGATATTGCTGGAGGATTGGCAGACTACTAATATTAATTCAAATAATTGAAAAGTTAAGCAAGAACATGCACCAAAGAATTATAGATGAATTAATTTAGGTGGTAGGTAAGGGAATGGAGCACTTACTTGAAAACATAATATAAAAACATTCAGAAATAGAAAATGTAATAAACCAGAATTGGCCTGGCTATAAAAGTGGAAGGTCATGCTTGAACACTCTCATTGAATTTATTGACTATATAACAGAAAATGTCATGAAGAGTGAAGTAGAGACAGCAATGTATTTGGAATTACAACAGGCTTCTGTTAACATATCAAATAATAGATTAATGCCTGACGTCTGAGAATGCAGAGTTGGGAACAAGTAGCAGAATGGAGAGCAAACTGGTTAGAAACAGAAAAAAAGAGGCAGAGGATAGGAGTTTCTGCACCATTAGGCCAATGCTGAACAGAAAATCAAGGAGCTTCGATGGCACATTTAGTACAAACTGAGCATGCACTACCTTCTCATATTGTTTAAAAGATGCTGTGCTTGAAGTTGGTATCACCTACTCTCTGGATACAAGTGGAATTAATCACCATGGCTACTTTCCAATGACTGTGCCCAGCTGTGGACCTTCAAGAAGAGTCTTAACATGAAACATGTTTTTAAGAATTAGGGACAGTCACCAACAGATTTTAAAAGCTTTTCAGGATTTGGTTTCAAATTTAGTAACAAATTATATAATGCACACCAATGTGGTGTCAGATACATGAAATCAAGTCACTGAGGGGGTGAAGTAAACACATATTAAAATGATTACTATTCAAAATAAATGCGTTTGCAGCAGGTAATCACTCTTAAAGATGTAAAGGGATATTTTTAATGTAACTTTTTAATAGAAAAAATTTATATCGATTATATAGATTTTATGGCTGGCAATTACCAAATTAGTTTGAGCAAAAAGTTAAGCAAAATAAAAGCTTCTGAAACCAGAGTAATTCAGATTGTAATTTACCCTAAGATCACTGACTATACTAAAAGCTGAAAATCTTGTTCCTTTACTCAGACAGGCAATATTTATTAAGCACTAACATTCCAGTAGGATTGGTGCTGGGACAGATTGTTCACATTTGCATAAACTATTTGGTTTTGTGAATTGTGAAACTAATTTCAAAACTTGCACATGATATTCAATTCTAAAGAGTGTATTTAGTACAGGAGGGGGACAAAATAGTTCAGTTAAAGGTATGTCGAAATGACCAATGGCCCTCACTCCGGGTATGTGTGAGGTGGTACAACTTCGTAGGAACAATAATTACGTCTTGGAAAGTGCAAGCCTAATTGGAGAGTGATTTAGAGGTGCACATACAGAGATCACGAAAAGCGGCAACATGGATCAACAAGGTTTTATACAAAAAGCCAAAATGTTTGCCTTCACTTTGAGATGAACGGAATTGGAAAGTCCAGATATCACTGCAATTTTATTGACAGACATCTAGTCTTGATGTCATCAGCAGCGTCTGCTTATTACAGAAGCAAATTATGTTGTGGCTCTTCAATTCAGATGCAACATTTGCATTCTATGTCTTATGTTTCCCGATCAATCATGTAGAGTGTAATGGCTCCCTGCATTGCTCAATTGAATTTTTTCAAATTAAAGGCTGGATTCCATGTTGCTTGAGACAAAGAAACTGGGAGGATATCACCATGATGATCACTAGCACTGGTCCACTGTTTTGGAGGCTTCAGCCTAGGAGGGTGCAGGTAATGAACAGTTGTGTGTTTCACAAGACTTGAAATCTCTGTCTGTATACCCTAGGTAACACCAACATCTCGGTGTATCTCTTGGTGCCTGTTGAATAGCAAGTAGCTGCAAAGAAGACAGCTTGTGCTAACCTCTGGTGCTATCGGCATCAATGCTTCACCTATTCCTTCTCAGAAGGTGGGGCTGCCTAAACTGATGGAGTGAAGACCAAATCAGGCAAAGTGGTTTCCAACTTTTTGGATATCATCTGAGAAGCGGTGAAATCAGGGTCTCAGAACAGGCACTAAGAACACAGCCATTTCCAAATGGTGGGACAACAAGCTATGTACTTTTAAGATTGGAAGACTTTCCCGCCTGTAAAGCTCATTGATGAATCATCACCTGCTGTGTTCTCACTTTTGTCAATACGGGCAAATTCCACAGGTGCAGGCTGTTACACCCAGATTTTGGATTAAATCCACAATTTCATTCTCTTCATTCTTTCATGGGGCGTGGGCACTGCTGGCAAGGCCAATCTTCCTTGCCCATTCTTAGTTGCCCTTGAACTGGTTGGCTCTCTTGGCCTTTTCAGAGGCAACTCAAAGACAAGCACATTGCTGTGGGTCTGGAGTCACATGTAGGCCAGTCCAGCTAAGGATAGCAGATTACCTTCCCAGAAGAACATTAATGAATCAAATGGGTTTAAATTTCATGATATAACAAAGTGGGATTTAAATCGATGTCTAATTATTTGATCCATTAAATTACTTATCATAGAGTTCTCATTCACCTCCAAATGTGCCCCACTAAATTCCAGAAACTTTAATGCACTAATATTTTTCAGGGATTAAGCTCCCTTCACATTCAAATTCACTTCTCTTTGTGAGTTAACATGCTGTAAGTTACATTAAACTTGTGTATGACCCTCAGTTAGATGACACTTTGAATACTGTGAGTAATTCTGATCTCCAAATTATTCAAAGATTTTAGAAGCACTGGAGAAAGAGCAAAAAAAAAATCATTAGAATGGTACCAGAATGTAAATGTTACACCTATGAGGAAAAGGTGAGAAAGCTGTGGCTCTTCCTCGAGAAAAATGAAGACCGGTAGAGTGATCTTCCAGATGGTGAAAGAGTATCATCGGGCAATCTGTGAGAGAATGTTTCCACTCTTTGAGAATCAAAACCATAGAACATAAATATAAGATATGAATAACCCCTCAATATGAATTCAGGAAAAAATATTTTCCGAGGGAGTAGTTTCATTATGGAAATTCTGACCTCAAGACATAGTTGAATTGATGAATAAAGATCCATTTAAGTGGAAGCAGGGGAAAAGAAACAGGATTGTGTTGAGCAAAGAAAGGTGAGAGTTGGTGACTATGGAGTACTGGTGTGCATCAGTAGGGCAAAGATCTGTTTCTGTGCTGCAAATACCAGTCCAACTTGGTAAAACTGAGATTCAACCTCAATTTTTCCTTGGTCTTAATCTCCATTGTTGCAGTTTCACTGGCAGTTACTGTGGATTCATTCATATCCATTCATACATCATTCTGAAAATGTCCATGTGCACTTTGTTTGACATTCTGATAAAATTTGTAAACTGTTGGAGAAAAGTGTGAGAGCAGAGTTCTGGGGAACTTAAACTTCTGTTACTTCCCCCAGTTCTTAACAGTCAGAAGTTTGCAGCTGAACAAAGGATCTTCCTGACAAAAAGGATCAAAAATTGTAGGTCAAATCACTCGAAGTAATCCTGAGACAACCCACTGCAGGCAACTATACACAGCTGGAAATGAAAGAGAAAGAGATAGGTTGTCTGCCCAGTTTTTGAAAACGGGTAAGCTGCATGTCATAGGTGCAGATGAACCAACGAAATTGCTAAAAGTAAAAGTTCTGCTTTCCCAGATCAGACTAGAACTCCTTTAAACTGCCATCACCTACTGCTGACCTGTGTAACTCCCTTTAGCAGAAACCTCAAAAATTACTGACCTTAATCTTCATCCTCATGGTGGGTATTGAGAGTTTGGCACTCCCTTCATGGGAGTGGGAGAGTTCTTGGAATGACAATTCGGGGTGCAGTTTGTACCAGTGCACAGAAGGTTAGTCAGCCAATACTTTTTAAAATTCATTTGTGGGACATGTGTATTGCCAGCTTGGCCAGCATTTATAGCTCATCCCTTGGGAAAGTGGTGGTGAGCTGCCTTCTTGAATCCATGCTGCCTGCTGTAATCCATGTGCTGCAGATTGTCACATCATGAGCTTGAGGAGGGAATTCCAGGATTTTGACCCAGTGGCAGTGGGAACGGTGATATATTTCCAAGTCAAGATGGTGCATGGCTTGGAGGGGAACTTGTAGGTGGGGATGTTCTCATGTATCTTCTGCCCTTCTCCTGCTAGAAGGAAGTGATTGCAGGTTTGGAAGGTGTTTTTGAAGGGTCTTTGATGAATTCCTGCAGAGCATCTTTCAGATGTTACACACTGCTGCTGTCAGTGGTGGAGGGAGTGGAGGTTTATGAGTGTGGTGCCTATCAAGTGGGTTGCTTTGTCCTGAATGGTGTCAAGTTTCTTCAGTATTATTGGAGCTGCACCCATTCAGATAAGTGGGGAGCATTCCATCACACTTCTGACTTATGCTGTGTAGTCAGTGGATAGGCTTTGGGAGTCAGGAGTTGAGTTACTTGCTATAGTATTCCTAGCCTCTGACCTGCTCTTGTAGTCACTAAGCTTATGTGGTGATTCCAGTTGTGTTTCTGGTCAATGGTAACCAGGGTCAGTGATGGTAATAGCATTTGAATGTCAAGGAATAATGGTTAGATTGTGTCTTATTGATCATTGCCTGGTATTTGTGTAGGGTCAGGATCTCAAATAATAACCAATCCACTACTGTATTTGGTAAACAAATGAAAACATTTTAATACTATACTATAGCTATTATAATATCAAAATCGACACAGATGCATTCAAAGTAGCAGCTATCATACAGTCATGCAGCATGGAAATAGACCTTATGATGCAACTAATCCACGCCAACTAACTAAACTAAACCAGTCCCACCTACCTGCATTTGGCTGATATCACTCCAAAACCTTTCTATTCATGTACTTATCCAAATGTCTTTTGAACATTGTAACCATACCTGTATCCACCAATGCTTCTGGCAGACCATTCCACACATTAAGCACTGTGTAAAATAAGTTACCCCTTGACTTTTCAAAATCTCCTCTGATTTTCAAAATCTGCCTGTACTTTTGAATTCCCCACTTTAGGGAAAAGACCTTTGCCATTCACCTTATCTATGGTCCTCATGATTTTATATATCTCTGTACCCACTAACCTTCTATGCTCCAGTAAAAAATGTCCCAGTCTTTCCAGCTATTCTTATATCTCAAACCTTCCATTCTTGGCAACATCCTGGTAAACCTTTTCTGAATCTTTACCAGTATAATAATATCCTTCTGATAACAGGACAATGAGAGTGGCACACAGTATTCCAGAAGAGGCCTTAACATGACGTCCCAATTGCTATACACAAAGACCTGAGCAATGAAGGCAAGCATGCTAACTGCCTTCTTAACCACCCTGACTGTTATGCAAACTTTGAGGAATTATGTACCTGGACCCCTCTTTGTTCTACAATACTACCCAAGGCCCGATCATTAATTGTATAAGTCCTGCCCTTGTTTGTTTTACCAAAATGTAATACCTCGCATTTATCCAAATTAAACTCCATCTGCCACTTGTCAGCCCATTGACCCAATTGATCAAGATGTCTTTGTAATTTTAGATAATCTTCTTCACTGTCCACTATACCACCAATTGTGGTGTCATCTGCAAACTTACTAACCATGCCTCCTGTATTCTCATACAAATTATTTATATACATGACAAACAAAAGTGGACCCAGTACCAATCCCTTGGAACACCACTGGTCACAGGCCTCCAGTCTGATAAACAACCCTCCACCACCTGTCTCCTACCGTAAAGCCAATTTTGTATCCAAGTGTACCCTGAATCTCATGTGATCTAACTTTACTAATTAGTTTACCAAGCGGAACCTGATCAAAGGCTTTACTAAAGTCTAAGGAAATAATGTACTGCTCTGCCCTCATGAATCTTTTTGGCTCCTTCTCAAAAACTCCATCAAGTTTGTGAGATATGATTTCCCTTGCACAAAACCACGCTGACTATCCATAATCATTCCATCTAGAAATTAAATGTACTGGCAGGATTCACTTGGTCAGGCAAAATCAGTTAAGAGAGGAAGTGAGGGATAATGTTTGAAATTGATTATCTTTTAGTATCCCTGTCAGTACAAACCTCTCTGTTATCTGTTGTGACTCTTTGTTACAGTAACAACTTTTATTATTCAAGTTCTCTCATTGTCATGACACTATTGTCACTCACAGTTATCACTTTAATATCACAAAGATTTAATCTTCTCCTGTCTTCAGGTAATCATGGACTTTTTTCTGCTTCTCCCCAATCACATTTGTGCTCCCTCTGTTTTGCTTAAGTGCTGTACACTTACGCAATCCCCTTGCACCAATAACCCTAACTTCACCTTGCTACAGATGGAGCTAATCTGCTGGGGGAACCCTGCATTTTCTGTCTCTACTACAAATTTTGTATCACCAAAATTTTCCTTATTGAACCTCAAGACTGCTGGATTAGAACTTCAAGACAAAACAAAACCTGAAAACACTGGAAATTTTAAATAGACACAGAAAATGTTGCAAATGAACAGCAAACTGACCAGCATCTGGGAACCTGTTTTTTTCACAAATGCTGCGTACGCAGCCCCATCATGTTGTGGTTTTGAAATTTGGGTCCACAAATAATGCTTCATTCAACATCACAGCTGCACTTTTGGCACATATGCATAAAAAAATTGGTCAGGTTGCAAGCCCACTTTCTTTCCACCCACCCCTGAAGCCATCCATATAATATAGAAAGCACTGGGATCAGCAGCTCACCCACCATTTTGTTGCAAACAAGAGGTAGACATGAAGTTTATACTTCTCCTTCTCTGTTTGCAAGCAAAGATTTTAATTAGTTTTTTTCGGCTTTTCTTTTTTTACGGATGACAGCAAGGAATCAGAATGGTGTGCTGCCTCCCTGGTGCCAGGATCAAGGATATCTCGGAGGGATTGCAGCATATTCTCAAAGGGGAGTGGGAACAGCAGGAGATCACTGTATACAGTGGAACTAACAACACAGGAAGGAAAAAGGATGAGATTCTGAAGGGAGAATATAGGAAATTAGACAGGAATTTAAAAAGGAGATCCTCAAGGGTAGTAATATCTGGATTACTCTTGGTGCTACAAGCAAGTGAGAGTAGCAACAGTACGATATACCAGATGACTATGCAGCTGAGGAGGTGGTGCAGGGGAGAAGGATTCACATTTTTGGATCATTGGAATCTCTTCTGGGGTAGAAGTGAGCTGTATAAGAAGGATGGGTTGCACTTGAATTGGAAGGGGACTAACATGCTGGCAGGGAGATTTGCTAGAACTGCTTGGGAGGATTTAAACTAGTATGCTGGGGGGAGTGGGACCCAGGGAGATAGTGAGGAAAGAGATATGAAAATGGTACAGTTGGGAAAAGGAACAAGTCAAACAGTCAGGGCAGGCAGGATCAAAGCAGAGAATGAAGTAGGACTGATAAATGCAGTTTAATTTATTTCAATGCAAAAGGCCGAACAGGGAAGGCAAATAAACTCATGGCATGGTTAGGAATATGGGAGTGGGATATCATAGCAATTATAGAGATGTAGCTCAGGGATGGACAGGGCTGGCAGCTTTATATTCCAGGATACAAATGCTTTCGGAAGGATAGAAAGGGGAGCAAGAGTCGAGGGGGAGTGTCATTTTTTTCATAAGGGATAACATTACAGCTGTACTTTGGGAGGATATTCCTGGGAATACATCCACGGAAGTTATTTGGGTGGAACTGAGAAATAAGAAAGGCATGATTACCCTGTTGAGAATGTACTATAGACTCCCCAATAGTCAGTGGGAAGTTGAGAAACAAATTTGTAAGGAGATCCATTTACCCGTAAGAATAATGGGGTGGCAAAGGTAGAGAATTCTAACTTTCAAACATATACTGGGACTGCCATAGTATTAAGGGTTTAGATTGAGAGGAATTTGTTAAGTGTGTACAAGAAAATTTTCTGATTCAATATGTGGATTTACCTTCAAGAGAAGGTGCAAAACTTGACCTACTCTTGGGAAATGAGGCAGGGCAAGTAACTGAGGTGTCAGTGGGAGGAGCACTGTGGGACCGGCAACCATAAATCTATTAGTTTTAAAACAGTGATGGAAACAGATAGACAGAACCTAAAAATTGAAATTCTAAATTGGAGGATGGCCAATTTTGATGTTATTAGGCAAGAACTTTCAAAAGTTGATTGGAGGCTGATGGTCACAGGTAAAGGGATGGCTGGAAAATGGGAAACCTTCAAAAATGAGATAAGGAGAGTCTAGAGATTGTGCGTTCCTATTAGGGTGAAAGGCAAGACTGGAAAGTGCAGGGAATACTGGATGACGAGAGAAACTGAAGTATTGATTAAGAAACAAAAGGAAGCATTTGTCAGGCACAGACAGCAGAGATCGAGTGAATACTTGGAAGAGTAAAAAAGGTAGTAGAATATACTTAAGAGGGAAATCAGGAGGGTAAAAAGAGGACATAAGATAGCTTTGGCAAACAGGGTTAAGGAGAATCTAAAAAGATTTTACAAATACATTAAGGACAAAAGGGTAACCAGGGAGAGAATAGGACCTCTCAAAGATCAGCAAGGCAGCTTTTGTGTGAAACCGCAGGAGATGGGGGAGATACTAAATGAGTATTTTGTATCAGTGTTTACCATGGAGAAGGATATGGAAGATATCGAATGTGGGGAAATATATGGTGACATCTGAAAAAATGCCCATATTACAGAGGAGGAGGTGCTAGATGTCTTGAAATGCATAAAGTTGGTTAAATCCCCAAGACTTAATCAGGTGTACTCTAGAACTCCGTGGGAAGCTAGGGAAGTGATTGCTGGGCATCTTGCTGAGATATTTAGATCATCGACAGTCACAAGTGAGTTGTTGGAAGATTGGACATTGGCTAACTTATTTAGGAAAGCTGGTAAGGAAAAACCAGGGATCAGTAGAGTGGTGATACTGACATTGGTTGTGGGCAAGTTGTTGAAGGGAATCCTGAAGGACCAGATTTACATGTATTTGGATAGGCAAGGACTGATTAGGGATAGTCAACATGGCTTTATGCGTGGGAATCATGTCTCACTAACTTAGTTGATTTTTTTGAAGAGGATTGATGAAGGCAGAGCGGTGGATGTGATTTATATGGACTTCGTAAGGCGTTTGACAAGGTTCCCCATGGGAGACTGATTAGCAAGGTTAGATCTCAAGGAATACAGGGAGAACTAGTCATTTGGATACAGAACTGGCTCACAGTTAGAAGACAGAGGGTGGTGGAGGGTTGCTTTTCAGACTGGATGTGCCACAAGGATCGGTGCTGGGTCCACTGCTTTTTGACATTTATATAAATGATTTGGATGGGAACATAGGAGGGATAATTAGTAGATTTGCAGACGATACCAAAATTGGAGGTGTAGCTGACAGCGAAGAAGGTTACCTCAGAGTATAACAGGATCTTGATCAGATGGGCCAATGGGCCAAAGTGTGACAGATGGAGTTTAATTAGGATAAATGTGAGGTGCTGCATTTTGGAAAGGCAAATCAGGACACAACTTTCTCACTTACTGGTAAGGTCCTGGGGAGTGCTACTGAACAAAGAAACCTTGGAGTTCAGGTTCATAGTTCTTTGAAAGTGTGGGTCACAGTTAGATAGGATAGTGAAAAAGGTATTTTGTATGCTTTCCTTTGTTAGCTAGAGCATTGAGTCTAGGAGTTGGGACTTCATGTTATGGCTGTACAGACCATTGGCTCGGCCTCTTTTGGAATATTGTGCGCAGTTCTGGTCTCCCTCCAATTGGAAAGATGTTGTGAAGCTTGAAAGGGTTCTGAAAAGATTTACAAGGATGTTGCCAGGGCTGGAGGGTCTGAGCTATGGGGAGAGGCTGAATAGGGTGGGGCCAATTTCCCTGGAGCATTGGAGGCTGAGGTTAGACCTTACTGAGGTTAATAAGATCATGAGGGGCCTGGATAGGGTAAATATACAAAGTCTTTTTCCCTGGGGCGGGGGAGTCCAGAACTAGAGGGTACGGGTTTAGGATGATAGGAAAAAGATATAAAAGGGACGTAAGGGGCAACTTTTTCATGCAGAGGGTGGTGCATGTATGGCTGCCAGAGAAAGTGGTGGAGGCTGATACAATTACAACATTTAAAAGGCATCTGGATCAATATATCAATAAGAAAGGTTTAGAGGGATATGGCCCAAGTGCTGGCAAATGAGACTGGATTAATTTAGGATATCTGGTTGGCATGGATGAGTTGAATCGAAAGGTCTGTTTCCATGCTGTACATCTCTATGACTATGACTCTATTTTGAAATAAGTTCTAGAGTGCTGCTTGTACAGAAGAATCGACTCCAGGCTCAGCTCAGCCAAGAAATCCTACTTTCAGCTGAAAAGTAGATCAGCCACACAGTTAAGGCCTGCAACAAACTCTCTTTAAAACAAAGTATTGTTTATTCATGCATTTAAACCTGCAGGGTAATTGTTGCAATAGCGGGACACATAAAATCATACAATGAAAGTAGACTAAAGAAAGAGCAGGGATGTAAGTTGGCATACTTTAAAACTCAAAGTTAAAAATCACACAGCATCAGGTTATTGTCCAACAGGTTTAATTGGAAGCACACTAGCTTTCGGAGCAACACTCCTTCATCAGGTGATAGTGGAGGGCTCGATCGTAACACAGAATTTATAGCAAAAATCTGCAGTGTGATGTAACTGAAATTATACATTGAAAAATTGATTGTCTGTTAAGCCTTTCATCTGTTAGAATACAGTGATAGTTTCACTTCTTTCATGTGTAAATCACAAAACCCTTTTTTTTAAAGTTGCATTCTCGGGTTAGCTGTTAACAATGATGATAGCTAGACAATATGTTGAAGGTGTTAGCCCCCTGTGTTCTCTGTCTATGACCTGATGTTTAGATTGATTCTAATCTAAAAAGTGAGATAACGGAGTTGTACATAAATTCATGCAGTTTTTGAGCTCAGAGTTCTACATGAATGTATGTAGTTTTTGAGCAAAGTACAATGTAACTCTGCAAGTACAAATTCACCACACAAAATATATGTGTGCATGTGGGTCTTTGTCTGTCTGTGTGTGCGTGTCTGTCTGGGGTGGGGTTTGTGAGTGTGAGAAAGTGTGTGTATGTGTGTGTGTGTGTGGTGAGTGCGGGAGTGTGTGTGTAGGAATATCTGTGTGTGTGTGTAGTGCAATGATGATCACCTGTAATGTGACATGAACCCAAGGTCCCAGTTGAGGCCCTTCCTATGGGTACTGAACTTAGTTATCAGCTAAAACTCAAAGTTATCAACATTATTTCACAGGATTTTGGACTGAGTCCTGAAAGTCTGTATTGCAGAATCCCTTCTCATAGTCGTTCCAGTGATAACAGTGTGGCTGATCTACTTTTCAGGTAAAGTAGATTTCTTCGGGGCACCCAATTTGAGAAAGATTAAGAAGAAAGGCAGGCTTAGCTGAGCCTGGAGGCAATTCTTCTGTCCGGTGAATTTTGTGGGTTACACTGGGCTAACTCTCCCCAGATTGCTACGTTAACAGTTGTCTGGTTTTTTTTACAAGACCATTGCTCACAGTACACAAGCTCTCTTTCAATTACATCAAGGTAGTCTTGAAGTTACAGGACTCATGAGTGGTCACTCTGATTTGCTGGGCAGTTTCTGTGCTTTTGGCCCTGACTGTTGTCCACTGTATCAGATAAATTGTGCCATTAGTGTCAATTCAGCCATATTGAATTTCAACTGACCCCTCCTTCATCTGGGACTAGCTGTGGAGATATGGGATTTACAGATCTTTCACATGACATCACTTCTATTCTTACACATTTTTGTTCCGCTAGAGAATGAGAGGTCTGTATTCATTCTCTTATTCTCACTTGAAAGTGAAATTCACAGTTAGCAAGTGAAATGTCAGTTCACTGTTGCACTCTGAGGGTTAACTCTCAGGACAAGGCTTTAGTGGTTATATGATTCTGTCCTGCAATGGGACTGATTTCTCTGTTAAAGTGCTGTGAGAACTAATTCTAGCAGAACAATCTGCCCTTGCTCTGTTTTGCATTTTCTTTGGAAATCATCAAAGTGTTGTGGTCTGAGTATGGCAGGATGTTTTTCAACTTCTGTTAAAATCTCTTACCGTTCTTTTGGCCACACCATCTCTCATTTTATTTCTGATGCTATCAATGACCAGCTCATCTAGTCACACTTCAGAATGACAGGATCCAGCTATCACCTAGTTTGCTAATATCTGGAAGCTTGCTGGGAAAGTTTAAATCTAAGCACATGACCTTACACTGGCATTGGTCGTCTGGGATAACGAAAGCACAGATATGTCTCACTCTGGGGGATCAATAGGGCTTTTCATATGAAGGAGTAATAAGAGCTAGCTCATACTGGACAAAGGAGGGGTCACTGAAACTTATTATGGCTTAACTGGCACCTGATGGCAATATTTATGTTCCGGGTCTGCCAGCCGAGCAGGCAAGTGTTCAACTTGGATAGATTTTAATTTCCCCCTGTCAACCGACTCATCCTGGTTATCTTTAGATGTGTTCTCCCTGTCAGACACATTCAGTTCAGTGGGCTCTTGGTTTAATTCTGTTTTAGTTGTATTTCCATTCCTGTTGGAACTGTCCTAAGTGTGGTGGAATATCTGAGGTAATATCTTTCCTTCCTGTTCCTTTGAGGTGGGGTTTGTCCCCACCCTGGCCTATAACCTTGGGAACACTCCTGCACTCGGTTTTTTTTTGTGCAGCTAATGCTGTCATACCCTGTGGCTATTCAACTTGGAAAGAATCCTCCTCACCATTTTTATGCCAATCTAGTATATTCCCTGTTCTCCCTCTACAAGCGGAGAGGTGGTGCGGCTCACCAGACCTCCTGCTTGTCCAGCAGAGGTGCAGACTCCTGTTTTCCTATGCCGAAGGAGGCATTGCCTGTCTTTTTGCAGCTTTGTCTGGTCTCCCTCAAAATGTGGAAGGGGGATTTCAGTTAGGAATCCTTCTCGAGCAGGGATATGGGCTCCCTTGCTCTGAAATGTTCTGGTTGGATATTGGATTTGTGCGCATTACCATTGATTCCTGAGAAGGAGGATTACACTAACCCTATTTGGGCTGTGTCTTTCTCAAAAATGCTACTCCCACCTCAGCCTTTGGCTCCTCAATTAAGTAATGACCACTGGTTTTGGATGCTTGGGAATTACCAGCAGGGCTTGAATGGCCATTTGGATGGTTGCAAGCATCTAAACTGGTTTTGCTTCCAGGACAGGTCAGTCAGCTATTGCAGGGATGAGTTGGTTCTAATTTAGTTTCCTTGTCCTTTGAAACACCTTGGCCTATCTGCGACTGACTAATTTTGACTGCTATGTGGCTTTCATTTTATTCTTCCTGTGCACTGCCCATTACTCCTCATTTAATTCAATTTCTTGTTCACTGCTTTACTTCCTCTAAAGCCTACAGGTCCTTCATGATCTATTTACTGGCCTGACTTCAGCCTTCTTGAAACTAAATAGCTTCTCTTGAATTACATCATCCCACACAGATTTTCCAGTCTGCTAAAAGGCATCAACCTTTTCTCTGCAAAGCTTTGCTCAAAAATGTTTAGTTTATACAGCCTTTATGGACGGTCCCCCTGGGTGTTATACTGAATTTTTTTGACTCTATATGCTCTTTGCTAGCCTTTTTAATTTTTTTTTAATCTTAACTGCCTTTACTCCACAGGTTCCAACATTGCCTTCCCTGTTGCCTATCATTTCCTCTCTATTTTTCCAATATGTATGGAGTTCAGAGTTTCGGACCTCTTTAAACCTTAGTGGCTGTAATGAACATTTCTGGTTCCCTTCTATTTCTCCAGTCTCTTTGGACTGCTCTGCATTCTGCAGGAACTGTGCTCAACACTTTACCAAACCATTTCCCAGTGATAAAGGGAAATTCATTTTGATCTCTTTTTGGGCTTCTAGCTTCATCTCCAGTATCATTTTGCTCAAAGGTTCATTCTCTCTCCTCTTTCATCTCTCTCTCATTCCTAAAATGGTCCCCCTTTCTTTCACTCACCTCAAACTCCAGCCATCAGTCCTTCTTTACCAGCTCGATCATCATTTATTTTTGGAAAGGGAAATTTCCTCATTAGAATACCCTAATCTGACTGTGCTGCAAATAAGCATCTGAAATGATTCTGCTCTTCTTGCCTTGCTATTTATTTTTATTTGCATTCCCCTAGCTACAACTCCAAGCAGCCCTGTGCTTAGAGAAGAAAATGTTTTGTTCATTAAAGATTCTTTTCTTACATCTTAAAACTAAAATGTGAGTAACACTTCACTCTAGTGTTAGGATCAAGGGAATTTGCTACAGTCGGTTATTTTTTTTAAAGCATAATTCTAGTCATGGAGATTTCCCTTTTGGCTTCCATGTGTTTTCTTGCATTATTCACTTAAAACTTGTTTTTGAGATTTGGACTCTGGTCAGATTTTTGTGTAGTGCATTAAAAGTGGGTTCAATCCCAGCCCTGCACCCTAATTTCTGTTTTGGACACGATGGAGAGGTCAACCAAATTAGTTGATTTTCTTAATTTCTTTCGAGGTATGTTTCATTTTTTCTACTTATCTTTTCCCTTTTGAAAGAGACTGTGGTAGGTGCCCTACTAATCTTCTGTTTGTGAAGATCAATTTTTACATAATTGACAAAATGTTGTCCTTAGCGTTAAAAAAAATGGTTAATTCATGCGTTCCATCCTGGGGGATGATAGTTGCAACACATACATAAACATAGACAGAAGATAAAAAGGGAAGGAAGGAAAGACATTACACTTAAACAGCACACACTGAGTCCACATATCACACCAATGTGGGATTTCTTCTAGACTCTAGGTTTCAGAATGGTTCAAATTCAAGGCAGACTCATCTGAACATGGAGTCAGGTCTTCTGAAGAGAGAATCTTGCAGGCAGTGATGTTAAGGATTCTTTTTCAAACAAACTGTGTTGCTCATACTGTACAAGGTTTCACTTGATTAAAGCAAGGCACAAGAGTCCAGTGTTCCTTTGAGTGACTTTTAACTGCATTGCTCACACAGAAAAAGTACAAGATTCCAAAAGATCACAGCCTGAGTTCTGTCCTTGTCCCACCGACTGGAACTATCTAAAAATTGTGGTCAAATGGTATCATATAACCAACCAGCAGTCATGTTTAAGTCTAGCAAAGTTCAGTTGAAAATGTCTGAGAATGTGTAGTTTTTAGAACTATTTATGATCTCCCTCCTCTGTGGGCATCACAACATATAAATAAATAATTAAGGGACAACTGACTATCACATTATCGTGCCTTTGCTGTAATTGGTTGCTGGGTAGACGAGCAGGAGGCTGGAAGAACACAGCAAGCCAGGCAGCATTAGGAGGCAGAGAAATCAACGTTTCGGGTATGACCCTTCTTCAGGACTGGGGATGGATGTAAGGGGAGCTGCAGATAAAGGGACTTGGGGGGACAGGGTGGTGAGGTGGGGATTGGTGAACACAGGCAGAGGGCATGATCTGGTTGGTTGATGGGGGGAATGAATCCGGTTGGTGGCTGGAAGGAAGGGTCAATGAGAGGAATGGGAGTGGGAGGGGCCTCGGAAGGGAGTCGGGTGATGGGAAGGGAGGTAATTTGAAATTGGAGAAGTCAATGTTGAGTCCTCCGGGCTGCAGGCCGCCCAGGCGTAACATGAAGTATTGTTCTTCTAATTTACGGTTGGTTCATTGTGGCAATGGAGGAGACCAAAGATGGTCATATCGGAGAGGGAGTGGGAAAGGGAATTAAAATGGGCAGTGACGGTGAGGTCAGGTCAACCCCTGCGGGCCCAGCTGAGATGCTCGGCAAAACTTTCCCTTAGTTTACGTTTGGTCTCCCTGATGTGGGCGGCACGGTGGCACAGTGGTTAGCACTGCTGCCTCACAGCGCCGGAGACCCGGGTTCAGTTCCCGCCTCAGGCGACTGACTGTGTGGAGTTTGCACGTTCTCCCCGTGTTTGCGTGGGTTTCCTCCGGGTGCTCCGGTTTCCTCCCACAGTCCAAAGATGTGCAAGTCAGGTGAATTGGTCATGCTAAATTGTCCGTAGTGTTAGGTAAGGTGTAAATGTAGGGGTATGGGTGGGTTGCGCTTCGGCGGGGCGGTGTGGACTTATTGGGCCGAAGGGCCTGTTTCTACACTGTAAGTAATCTAATCTAATCTAATGTAGAGAAGACCACATCAGGAGCACCGGATACGGTAAACTAGGTTGGATGAGAGGCAGGTGAACCTCTGTCTTACCTGGAGGGACTGTTTGGGGCCCTGGGTGGAGGTGAGGGGGAGTGGTGTGTCGGCAGATTTTGCATCTTTTCTGGTTGCAGGGTAAGGTACCTCGGGGTTTGCGGAGGGTTGGTGGGGAGAGCGGTGCGAAACAACGACTGGCGAGGGGAACAGTCCTTGCAGAAGGCAAGGAGGGGTGGGGAGGTTGCTGGACAACTGAGTGAGAGTTAGCAAGCTGTTTCTTTAAAATGTTTTGAAAACCTTGAGAAGGAGGTGGGTGTATTCTGTCTTTGCAGGATACCAACACCCAACCTGAGAAGATAGCACCGTCCCCATTTGTTCTAAATCATCAATAAATCAAGAAGAATCCCAGCCTCCTCCTTTAAAGTGGGATGACCCTCAACATCAATCGCCCTCTGATTTAATTCATTCTGGGATCCATATACATCTCCTTGTTGTTCTGGAATCTCCCACTACCCAGCTCTGGCATTTCCAGGATTGTTGGAGTTGTCAGCCCATCAGATTTATTGGCAATTCCAGAAGATGGAGCATCATCCCACTGAGGAGCGGCAGTCACACTTCCAACCCATTGCACAATATTGTGGCGGAGTGCAGCTTTTCTTTGCTAACTGGTCTCTGACTATGTTCAACCCACATTACACATGTGCATTGTCAATGATTTATGAGGATAAATGTTGAAATCAGGTTTTTTTTCCCTATTTAAGATTATCCATACTCATCTTTTACATCAGTTTTCTACAAACATGCTTTGTACATGGCTCCCTGAAAGACTATTTTGCGGATACAGTAGATGTGGTGAAAGCTCTAATTTGACTGTTAAAAGTAATTTCACTTCTGTAACTGGCATCTTGATTATTAGGAGTAAAAATCAATCAGTGACATTTTAATAATTAAGCAACTACATCTTCAAAAAGTAAAACAAGGCGTTTTTTTTGGGTCCAGCTCTCTTCTGTAACATTTTAAAGCAAACATAAAAATATAGCATGTGGTGATGACAGAAACTGTTTACCTCATACTCCTGGGAGAACTTCAAGTTGTCATTAGCTTTCAGCCGCTCAATGTGATCCGCAAGCTCAGAGATAGGAATTGGTGGATGATTGGCCATGCCTGACAAATTAGACAAGAATATAACACATTATGAGAGCAATGTTTAATGACACAGTGGTACAACACAAATCTGTAAAGCAATTTGTTAGAAGAGCTTGACATGTAAACTAGTAACCATGTTTGATGTGGAGAGAAATTTAAAAAAAAAGCAGGCAGTTTGATTACTCAAAGCAGGGCATGCTCAGAAGAGAAGGGGCTCTCAAGGCAATTAGCAGTCACCGCTCATGCTCTAGAAGCTCACATTCCCAAAATGTTGCCGAGGTTAGCTGGGCAGAGAAGATGGAAGGTTAGCCCTGGCACTGACTGCTGCTTTGAGTAATGACAGCGTTGCCACACTTCAAACTTATCTCCCTGCAATGTACAAAGAGCTATCTGCATCAAGTTAAAATGAGAACTGTGGGATGTGAACTACACAAACAAGCAGCCAGAAGCCTGAAACGAGAGAACAGTATTCAGAAGGAAGAAGTAGTGAATTAACATCAGGGAAAACTAACTTGTCGAATGGAGGTTACCATGGTAACTGGAGACACCTGAACCTGTAAAGAAAATGGGGGGGGGAGTATATAAATAAAGTTTCCATTCTTCCACCAGAGAAAAATGAGATGGAAAATTTCACATAAAATACAGGGTGCTCTCTAAAAATTTGTTTTTGTTTGCCACAAAAATGATATTGATCAAATCGTTTCATTGCAAATGTTTTAAAAATGGGAAAAAAAAACATAAATTTACTTCCACCGATGTTTGGTGATAAAAATTGTTCACACAGCAGACACACACATGCACTTGAGTTATATGAAGGACTGACTGCAAGTACAGGGATATACAGCAATTACAGAACACACAAAGACTGCAACATTATACAAACTTCAAAAATGTTTCTACTGGTCACAGATTGCAGGGGTTGAGGGCTGGGGACGAAGAAGACAAAGATTACCATTTGATTTATTTTGCTCAGTATGACAGGAATAAGACACTCTTGTCAAATATGATAGTCCCAGGGTCAAACACTTCTGGCCCAAAGCAAATCCCATGATCGTTTCGACAACCTGCTGCGAGTGTAAACATCTTTTTGAGAGAAGCAAGATTCAGGAGCTTGCCACATAGCCTGACATCTTTCCTTAGGATTGTAAACATTCATGAACAAATCTCTCTACTGCCCTTCATTCATCTCTAGGCCATGTTAACTTGTTTGAGCACCTATCTTGAGAAGGGTAGAAAGCATTTCACTGGCTTTGTGATGTTGAGCATCTGGCAAGGAACAATGAAAGTGACTAATGGAACATGGAAAACTGCACACAGGCACCATGTAAGTGTGTACGTTCATGGAAAGCGAAAATAAAGTACTGCAGAACTCAAAAGGAAAATCACAATGATATTATAATTTTATCTAGTGCTCAAATATTGAAAACAAACATAAGAGACTGAGGCATTTTGGAGTACCCATGTGACAGTGTTGGTGTCATCTAATTTCTGACTAGCTATGTAGCTAGAAAGGGAGAATGTGGAGCCAAAATTGGGATTGACGGCAGGACTGAGTTATTGGCCAAGGCTGTAAAGAGTTAGTAACCCCTACGTAGGTCACAGATACAATTTCATAAAGTGCTCAACATCTTCAGTGATACCAGTTACAGAAAACAATGATGTGTGCTTTTCTAAGAGAATTAGGTCTTGAGGCAAAGATTAGATTCTGCTCCTCTTTTTCTCCACATAAAGACACTTCTCTCTCAGCTCAGATCATTTTAACTACACATCCATGATAGAAACTTAATGAAATATGTCATCAAATTGCAGCAGGTTGCCCTTCTGAGTTGTAGACCAGTTGTTTTGGGAAACAGAATGCAGTTATTCAGAAAAATAAGTTTTCCAAAGCAAGTTAGAAGTCAATATTTATATTTTAGTGCTTCTAGTGAAGAAACAAAAAGGATCCTCAATTCCTGTTAAGTTAGAAACCTGAGGTCTTGGGGATGAGGTTGCTGTCATTTGATACAAGCTAGTTAGTAGTTAGTTTGTTGAGCCTGATACTCGCCATGCATCAGAAAAAAAAATCAGGGATCACAGAGCAAAATGCCACACTTGCAAAAGTGTATAATTACTCCTTGATTGTTTTTTTTCTGAAAGACATATGCAATTTTAATTTACATTGTGTTAAAAGGCAAAATTTCTTTTGAGGGGGTGGGAAGGAAGTGTTAGGTTTTTTGATGACATCAAAATAATAAATACTAATAAAGCAAACAAGGAGCTTTCAACTCATCAGCATTAAGCAGCTGACGTGTAGAACACAAGATACAGAGTACAGTTATGTCTGTGTGTATTTAGAGTTGGTCTTGAAATTACATTATAAAAAGATTAGAGTAAGAATGCTTACTACATTTGTAATAAATTCTTTTAAAAGTATTTTGTTGTAAGTGTAAGCCCATGTAAAATAAATGGGTTAATATCTCTTTTGAAAACAGCAGAAGAACTTTACATAACCATGTTGAGCGTCTGTATGCTAATTTTTGCATATCCCAATTTCAAGGTTGAGAGCTGAAATTTTTCTGTCAGCATTGTTTTTAGGCTGGAAGTACCATTGGGGATAATACTAGCAATAGAATAAGACTGATTGGAAAATGTAGGCAATGTGTCTTAATGCCAATCTCAGAAAGCATTCGACTGGTAACACACCAGAGGAACTGAGGCTTTTTTCTTCTCTCACAGCAGATACCTTTCATTACCAATTAACATTGCCTTAATTTATTTTACTTTTTTCATTGGATGTATGTGTTGTTGACAAGGTCTGCACTTGCTGCCGATCTCTGACTGCCGTTGAACTGAGTGACCTGCTGAGACATTATAGAAAGCTGTTTAGAGTCAACCACACTACTGGGTGTCTGGAGGCATATGTAGGTCAGACCAAGTATAGATGGCAGATTTTCTTCCCTGAAGTAGTGAACTGGATCTTCTTTTTTCAGAATTAAAGGCAAGTTTCATGGTCACCATTACTAACATTGGCCTTCTACTACAGAATTTTATGCGTTAATTTCAAATTCTAAAGTACAGTAGTTGTTAATTTGAACCAATGTGCCTTAGGTCTGTGCAGTCCAGTTGCATTGCCAATGTCTCCAACTTGCACCTGTTAAAGATACAAGACATCTTCTGGGGGAGGGTCATAACGGAGATGTCTATTAAAAGAGACAGACATTTAAAGTCATTGGCAGAAGGACGAGAGAGGATGTGAAGAAAATGCTTTCACCCATAGGCAGGTGGAATCTGGAATTTGCTGCCTTGTTTAGTGGTTGGGAAGGAAACAGTCAACTCATTTTCAAGGAACAGTGAACTGCCCTTGAAACCTGTAACCTGCAAGGCCACGGGTCAGGTGCTGAAAAGTGCGATTAGAATAACAGCCGTTTTTTTCAGTCAGCCCAGATACCATGAGCTGAATGGCCTCTTTCTGTGCTACAAAATTTCTCCGGTATTTGTAATTTAAAGTAGCCATATAGGTAGAATCAGAATCTGTTAAATTTTTAAAAATGGGTACTTGGTTTACTCACATTTAGCAAATGACTCAATTGTTGATTGTGGTATCTATTGAGTATTTCTGATCTATATATGTTGGAACAATCAACACCACACTGTGAACTGTTTTTGTCTTCTAATTATTAGTTTCAGGGAGCACTGCATTGAACAACAAAGTGAGATCAATGCTGAGCTAGTCTCCTTATCTAAACCCATTCAGTAGACTGGTGACAAGACCTGCCTCTAAACAAGAGCTGAGTTGTTATTATCTGTTACCTTTTCATCCCATTTAGTCACACTTTAGCTGGGTTTAATCCCACTTTCAGGTGGAATAATTAACTCTTTCATGTGGGAAACTTGTGGAATACATCATTCGACCAGGTTGTCTTCTGACACAGTGGTGGTGTCCCTATCTCTGAGGCAGGAGATCCGGGTTCACATTCCACCTGGTGCAGAGGTGTGCAATAACATCTTTGAACAGGCTAACTAGAAAATATGTGCGTCACTGGATCAGTACATGACACCCGAGGCAACAGCATTCCAGACTTAAGGTGGCCTGTTTCTCCAAGACAAGATATCAACTGGGTGAACTCTTACTCTGCCTGGGAATTCCACACAGTGCCCTAGTTACAAGTTTCTGAAACTCACTGTACTCTTACTTATTCTGGATGTGAGTCTCTTGCAATACTCCCATCCAAACCAGATTGCAGCGAGATGTGTTATTAATTCACGTTTGTCCTTTTTTACTTTATTTCTCCTCTTTGTGTCTCTTTGCAGCTTAGTACACTGTGGGTGGGTAGTAACTTGAGAGAAGAAAACTATATTCTGTGGAGAAGAATATCCCACATTTCAAAAACCACTACCAGCGTATAAACCAAGCAAAAGTATAATGGCTGGTCAAGAGGTTAAACAGTCCCAATCAATTAACAAAGTCTGCTCGTTGTTCCTAGCAGTCCTGAATCTGGGATAGTGATAATGCAGAAAGGCAATCTTTCATCTACTTTTCTTTCTCTTTTAGTTTCTTTAAGCCAGAAGCTCTTAGCTGACATACATCAAACTTAATGCAAGTCTTTTGAACATGGCACATTTCTCTCTCACACACCCAAACAAAAAAAACAAATTAAAATATGGTCCAACACAAACCTGAGAAGCTTGGACTTAAACCTTTCCACCTCTCACCTGGGGTCTGAAAATTGAGACGTCTTAGTTCCACTGGGTCCGTGGGATGATGGGAAGGTAATTCTTTGCTGTTAGGAATGCTGCTTTTTCGCGAATCAGATTCTGTCCTTTTCCTATAAGGAGGATGTTGACTGATGTTAACAATCATGGAAAGAGACTGAACACCATGCAGTTAAATGAATGAAAGAAGCAGATTTAGTCACAACCAGCTTGTGACAGAAATGATAAAAATCAACCTGTTAAGACTTGCTGGACTCGTAGTGGCTGCAGCAATGTTAGATAAACTTATTCTCAACCCCTGTGGTTTGCTCCAAGGGGAACACCCACTTTCAGATGCCAAGCTTTTCGCCCTTCCATTTTCTCACTCTCCATCAAATGGAGAGCTTGCAGGCGTTTACGTTACATACACAGGTACCATTTAAATTCAATTACACTCTTCAACCACAGTCTAATGACAACCTCTTTCAATCCCACTGGCATATTTACTGGAGCAGTAACTATAAATACCTTACAAAATCAGAAAATGAGTTTAACCCACTTTTTTAAAAAAATTACAATATGTGGTTTTAAAAAAATAGACATACTCCCTCAAATACACAATCATATTTTTCCCAGACTTTATAGCAGTCTCTGTTACATTATAAAAACTGCCAGAGAAAGCAGTTAAAAAAAATGCATACTGTACAGAATGATAAATGAGAGAAACTAAAAAGTGTTCTGGATGGCAAGTCACATTACAATACTGCAGCTCCATAACTGCCAGGTCACATGGCCTTTCATTGCTGTCAGGAATTATTAGTTACGGGAACGATGGATAGAAACAATGCGTAATGGGGTCAGAGGAGAAAGCAGGAGATCAGCAGTTAATGATGTACAGTTAAAAGTAGGCAAGATGGGCTGAATGGTTGTAATACTGTGGGTGATTTTGTGTCCATTGTATGCAATGTGTATGTGTGCAGGTAAATGTGTGTGTGTTCAAGCTGTTCTCAGTGCTGAATTTAAGTGTTGCTTTCCTCATTCTTCAACGCTCCCCCAACCTTCCTTTCCACCACCTTTGCTTACCTGTCTGGTTTGCTGTCCCATTGTATTGCAACAGGAGATAAAAAAAAGAAAGGTTGGTATGTTAGCTTCCTACTCAGGCAGCAATAGCTATGGCAACATACTTGCTTCACTGCAGATGTCTCACTGGCAGGAAACATATTACTTAACATGCAAATTAGGAACTGACAGTTCATCAGTGCAGTTAATGCTTTCTAATAGCAGTATAATGAAGGACTAAAGGTCAGGCCAAGAAAACAGTAACACGCGTGCCTCAACAGAAATATATTTCAATTCTAATGTCACATTCACTTATGGCCAGCGTATACTGAAATGCCATACTTAATTATCTTTCTGGTGAAGGTGGTGATCGCACAATTTGCAATTGTTAAACATTCACCAGTCATCAAAGAACAAAGAACAGTACAGCACAGAAACAGGTCCTTCGGCCTGTGAAGACTGCGTAGATGCATGATACCTTTCTAAACTCAAACACTTTTGTCTAAACGCAGTCCGTGTCCCCATATTCATATATTTGTCAGGATGTTTCTTAAATGTTAGTATTAACTTTGCCTAATTGACCATGCTCATTCCCAATTTCAGGTCGAGAATAGCTCTTTCCCTAGTTTCAAAACATCATCCTGGACACACCCAAAGAATTCATCCACATCCAAGACTAAGTGAAATCTGGTCAATTTAGGGGAAGTTAAAATCAGAACAGTATTGCTGTTTTCATATTTTTCCATAATCTGTCTACATAGCTATCACCCACTGGCTGTTGGGAGGCCTGTAGTATAATAACATCAAAGTGATTTCACCCTTCCTACTCCTGAGCTCTACCCATATGGCCTCAATGGATGAGCCCTCCAAGGCGTCCTTCCTCAGGACAGCTGTGATATTCTCCCTCATCAGTAATGCAACTCTCCATCTCTGTTCCATCCCTCGCTACCACTCCTGAAACATTTATACTTTGGAATTAAGCTGCCAATCTTGTCCCTCTCTCAAACAAGTCTCAATAATAGCTACAATATTATTGTTATATTTCTTAATCCAAAGTATAAATTAATCTGCTTTACCTGTCATACTCTTCACATTAAAACAAATAAGCTTCAGACACCAGTCCTGCCATGTTCAATAACCTCTTCTTGTTTGTTCATCCTTTTAGATTTACTGGCTTTAATCTCAGACTCTTACTCAGTCATTTTACATACTAACTAAGTGCTCTGGTACCTGCCCCTGTCACACTAATTTAAACCCACCTGAGTGACACTAACCATCTTCTTGCCAGGACATTGGTATCTGTCTAGTTTAGGTGCAATCCATTCTTCTTGTACAGGTCCCACTTGATCCGGAAGACATCCATTTGGTCCAGATATCTGAAGCCCTCCCTCCTACACCAGCTCTTTAGCCATGTATTTACCTGTATTGCCTTCCTGTTTCCAGCTTCACTGGCACCTGGCACAGAAAGTAATGCCAAGATTACAACCATACAGGTTCTGCTATTAAACTTCCTACCTAACTCACTGATATCCTTTTGGAAGACTTGGTCTCTCTTTCTGCCTAGATTGTTGATGCCAATGTGGACCACAAGCTCTGGCTATTTACCAACCACCTTCAGATTATCCTGTGACGGTTCAGTCTTGGATGAAACTTGATATGTCAAACAAGACTATGCCTGGATTCACTGAATGTTTGCAGCACATAAAGAAACAACAGAGCCAATGTTAGGATTAGCAGCAATCCAGAATCTGCAAAAGCAAAGTTGTTCGATGCTAACCCATGCAAAGAAAAATGAGGATTGCAGAAGCTGGAGGTGGAAACATCTAAGAGCTTTTTTATTGCGGACTCCAGCTCACATGTGTCCATCAGGGAAAAGGAAGGCCATTCACTTGACAACTGTGGGATCATGTAGATTATTCCCCAAGTAATGGGTCAGCTCAGGGTCAGGGACAGCAAATCTGTCCATTTGCTGCTTCTGGCATCCAGTTGACTGAAGCAACATGAATCTGCTCGAGAGTTTCCTCATTTGATACTTCACATTAATTTACACATTAGGAGGATTAAATACTTCAGTCAGATGGATAGAACCTGTAGTGCCCCTATGATTAGCGACAGCAGCATTGGTAAAATGGAAACTCTTTATCTTGGCTGTGATATTAGTTTTCACTGCATGTTTTTACTAGATTCCTGAATAACAAAGGAGGAGAAAGTGAAGACTGCAGATGCTGGAGATCAGAGCTAAAAATGTGTTGCTGGAAAAGCGCAGCAGGTCAGGCAGCATCCAAGGAACAGGAGAATCGACGTTTTGGGCATAAGCCCTTCTTCAGTCACTAATGCATGAATACATTACCATAGTCTGTAGATCTTCAATGAGATTGTGAGAAACTAATTATTATTTCTTGGCTAATTACACTCTTTAAGGGAGATTGTAGCAAGAATTCTTCCGAAACTCTCTCCTGGTTCCAGCTATGTGTGATCTCAAATTACTGACATTAATAATGGAGGTATGTAATAACATTCCTGAACTGTTTGATGAGAAAATATAAACTACAGTTCAGTATATTGACAGGGTGGCAGCGTTGGTCACACCCTTAGTACATGACTCTTCACAAAGTGGTCCATCCCTGATTTCAATGCACTGATGACCATAATTTTTGCACTAAATCAGTACTCATTTTCTTACCTCTTGTACAGGAGGATAGCGATGACAATGCAGATGATGAACACAACAGCTAAGACAGGGCCAACTACCCATATCAATCCTTCTTCTTCATCTTTAATGGGTTGTGGATCAAGGTCCGCTGACAATACAGGGTCAGAGTATGGACTTGTTGCGTACATCATCTGGAACATGAGTGAGAAGACCATGGAAGATTAGTAGGAATGAGTGGAACTGCTTAATCAAAACTAGAAGGAACAACTGGAACTGTTTCTTTTTGGTTAATACAAGAGGAATTAAGGATTTGCATAACACATTTGGACTGGGAAATCAGCAGAGAGTTGTTACAATGTGGCACGTGAAAGTGACCATATTGGATTTCCCAAACACAGTGTACTTGGGAGTTAGGGACAACCGTATCATATAGCTATCCATGAATGAGTGATCTTTGTTGTGCTGTGGAGGGAATGTACATATTTCAGAAGATATCAATTCTGCCAGAGGCAGCTTAGTGTTGCTAAAGTAATGGACAACTGTGTACATGAAACATCCCGTGTTGATAAGATATTAGGGCTATGCAATTAAAATGCAAATCTCTGTCGCAGCGATGACTCGTGATACACAACTTGGATTTAAGGTACAAACAAAGTTCTCCATGGAGCAAATTGTTTATCCCCACTCATTCAACCTTCACATTGATAAAATTAAATACATCAGAATAAGAAAGTTGTTGGTGATTATGTTCTTCAGATTAGTTTAGAGCACAACAGCAGAAAAGTACTCATTACTGAGCTGTCAAGTCCAGACAATTGTATGTAGTGAATGCAAGCAGTCATTTCAAGGTCTTCAAATTGTCATTAGGAGGCCACCTCCACCAGTTCAAGTGAATTCTCCCTTATCCTGCTGTGCCATAGAAGCCACAAGATGTATCGAACAGCCTGGATCATTAACTGCCACTGAATAACATGTTTCCTTAATGTGTAGTTACTACACGTGAATGCATTGTCAAGACAGCCCATTAAAGAAAACGTTTTCCATTTGAAATGACCATTCCACTGGGCTGACTTAGCTGTATTGGTTCCTCAAATATCAGCTGGTGTGTGATAACAAATTATACTCAAAGGCAATGCTTGTTGAAGACTTTTTGCAGTGTTTGACTCCTCTAGCATAGCTTTCATTCTGAATTCCTAAATCTTACTCTTTAGAACCAGACCTTGTTGCTCATATTAGTGAATGGTGGAAATACTATCCAAAGATTGTGGATCAATCATTAATATATGCTACATGCAGGCTTTACTGTTGATAAAGGAATGATTTTAGAAAACTGCTTCAAAGGGAGTGATCAAAGCTCATAAGGAACCATGGATTAAAAATGTTTTGATAGCTTCAGAATAAGATACAATTTACATGGCGGAATTGCCTCAGAAGTGAATATGTACCAGGTACTCTTTTTAATTGGTGAGATCAGATGTTCACTCAATGCAGTACTGTCAGAACTACATGGCAGGCAGAGGCAGCAGCAATACTGCGGATATGGGCTCAGTCACTTTAGTTCAAGGCTTTTGAAGGCATCACACTAGCATATCAGCCCCCAGCCTTTGTAATGACAATCATATTACAAGTCAACAAAATACTTCTACAAGTACTTTTCAACAAGCACTGTATATACTTTACAAGAATCGTGCAGCATTGTAGATAATGAATACTCAGGTAGCCTTTAAGGGCACAGAAACTTGCAATGGCTATTACGTCACATTTGCTCTGGGTCAAAAACTCTTACCTATTTGAGGTCCTTACAGACTAATACGAACAAAGATGAATAACAGGCCATTCAGCCTTTCAAGCTTACTCCACCATTCAATAAGGTCATGGCTGATTTGATTTTGACCTTAACTCCTCATTCCAGCATATCCATAGAACACAGAACAGTACAGCACAGAACAGGCCTTCAGCCCATGATGTTGTGCTGACCACTGATCCTCATGTATGCACCCTCAAATTTCTGTGACCATATGTATGTCGAGGAGTCTCTTAAATGTCCCCAATGACCCTGCCTCCACAACTGCTACTGGCAACGCATTCCATGCTCTCACAACTCTCTGTGTAAAGAACCCGCCTCTGACATCCCCTCTATACTTTCCTCCAACCAGCTTAAAACTATGACCCCTCATGTTAGTCATTTCTGCCCTGGGAAATAGTCTCTGGCTATCGACTCTATCTATGCCTCTCATTATCTTGTATACCTCAATTAGGTCCCTCTTCTCCTCCTTTTCTCCGATGAAAAAAGTCCGAGCTCAGTCAACCTCTTTCTTATAATAGGGCAACCAGAACTGGACGCAGTATTCCAAGTTCGGTCTAACCAAAGTTTTATACAGCTGCAACAAGATTACACGACTCTTAAACTCAATACCCCTGTTAATGAAAGCCAAAACACCATATGCTTTCTTAACAACCCAGTCCACTTGGGTGGCCATTTTAAGGGATCTATGTACCTGCACCCCAAGATCCCTCTGTTCCTCCACACTACCAAGAATCCTATCCTTAATCCTGTACTCAGCTTTCAAATTCGACCTTACAAAATGCATCACCTCACATTTATCCAGGTTGAACGCCATCTGCCACCTCTCAGCTCATCTCTGCATCCTGTCAATGTCCCGCTGCAGCCTACAACAGTCCTCTATACTGTCAACGACACCTCCAACCTTTGTGTCATCTGCAAACTTGCTGACCCATCCTTCAATCCCCTCATCTAAGTCATTAATAAAAATTACAAACAAAAGAGGCCCAAGGACAGAGCCCTGTGGAACACCACTCACCACAGACTTCCAGGCAGAATATTTTCCTTCTACTACCACTCGCTGTCTTCTGTTGGCCAGCCAATTCTGTATCCAGGCAGCTATGTTCCCCTGAATCCCATTCCTCCTGACCTTCTGAATGAGCCGACCATGGGGAACCTTATCAAATGCCTTGCTAAAGTCCATATACACCACATCCACAGCTCGACCCTCATCAACTTTTCTAGTCACATCCTCAAAGAACTCGATAAGGTTTGTGAGGCATGACCTGCCCCTCACAAAGCCGTGTTGACTGCATTTAATCAATTCTGGATTAGTGGTGCTGGAAGAGCACAGTAGTTCAGGCAGCATCCAAGGAGCTTCGAAATCGACGTTTCGGGCAAAAGCCCTTCATCAGGAATAAAAGGCAAGCCATGCTCTTCCAGATGGTCATAAATCCAATCCCTCAGAATCCTTTCTAACACCTTGCAGACGACAGACATGAGACTTACTGGTCTGTAATTGCAGGGGATTTCCCTATTTCCTTTCTTGAAGAGAGGAATTACATTTGCCTCTCTCCAGTCCTCAGATACGATGCCAGTGGAGAGCAAGGATGAAAAGATCTTCGCAAGTGGCGAAGCAATTGCATTTCTCGTTTCCCAAAGCAGCCGAGGACAAATCTGGTCCGGGCCTGGCGACTTGTCAATCTTAATGTTTGACAAAATTTTCAGCACATCAGCTTCCTCTATCTCTATCCATTTCAGCATGCACACCTGCTCTTCAAAGGTTTCATTCACTACAAAGTTCGTTTCTTTCGTAAAGACAGAAGCAAAAAACTCATTTAGGGCTACCCTACCACCTCAGACTCCACACACAAATTCCCTATGCTATCCCTGATCGGGCTTACTCTTTCTTTGACCATTCTCTTATTCCTCACATAAGTGTAAAATGCCTTTGTGTTCTCCCTAATCCGTTCTGCCAAGCCTTTCTCGTGCCCCCTCCTGGCTCTCCTCAGACCATTTTTAAGCTCCTTCCTCGCCTGCCTGTAATCCTCTCGAGCTGAGCTTGAACCTACCTTCCTCCACCTTATGTAAGCTACCTTTTTCTTTTTGACGAGAAGCTCCACCGCTCTCGTCATCCAAGGTTCCTTTATCTTACCACTTCTTGCCTGTCTCAGAGGGACATATTTATTCATCACTTGCAACAACTGTTCCTTAAACAGTCTCCACATGTCTATAGTGCCTTTACCATGGAACAATTGCTCCCAATCCATGCTTCCTAACTCATGTCTAATCGCATCATAGTTTCCTCTTCCCCAATTAAATATCCTCCCACTTTGCCTAATCCTCTCCTTCTCCATAGCTATCTAGAATGTGAGGCAGTTGTGGTCACGATCACCAAAATGCTCTCCCACCACAAGATCTGATACCTGCCCCGGCTCATTGCCGAGCACCAAGTCTAGAATGGCCTCTCCCCTCGTCGGCTTGTCAACGTACTGAGTTAGGAAACCCTCCTGAACACACCTTACAAAAACAGCTCCATTCAAATCTTCTGCTCGAGGGAGGTTCCAATCAAGATTGGGAAAGTTAAAGTCACCCATTACAACAACCCTACTATGTCCACACTTTTCCAAAATCTGCCGACCTATGCTTTCTTCCATCTCCCTGCTGCTATTGGGGGGCCCGTAGAAAACCCCTAAAGAGGTGACTGCTCCCTTGCTGTTCCTAATTTCCACCCATACTGACTCGGTAGGCAGATCTTCCTCGACAATGGAAGCTTCTGTAGCTGTGATACCTTCTCTGATTAGTAGTGCTACACCCCCTCCTCTTTTTCCCCCCTCCCCATTCTTTTTAAATGCTCTAAACCCTGGAACATCCAGCAACCATTCCTGCCCCTGAGAAACCCATGTCTCTGTTATGGCCACAACATCATAGCACCAGGTATTGATCCAGCTCTAAGTTCATCACTTTTATTCCTGATACTCCTTGCGTTAAAGCAAACACACTCTAACTGATACCTTGGTTCCTTGCCAGGAAAATCCTTCCCACTAGCTGGTCTACCTCTTGCTACTGCCTCATCTGCATCAACTCTCATCTCTGGTATACAGCTCAGGTTCCCACCCCTCTGCCATACTAGTTTAAACCCTCTCGAACTACTCGAGCAAACCTTCCACCCAGGACATTGGTCCCCTTCCAGTTCAGGTGCAACCCATCTTTCTTGTACAGGTCCCACCTTCCCCAGAAGGCATCCCAATTATCTACATCTCTGAAGCCCTCCCTCCTACACCAGCTGCGCAGCCACGTATTAAGCTGCGCCCACTCCCTGCTCCTCGCCTCGCTATCTTGTGGCACCGGTAGTAAACTAGAGAACACTACTCTGTTCGTCCTGCTTTGCAGCTTCCATTCTAACTCCCTGAAATCACTTTTTATATCTTCGATCCTTTTCCTGGCTAAATCATTAGTGCTGAAAATGTGTTGCTGGAAAAGCGCAGCAGGTCAGGCAGCATCCAAGGAACAGGAGAATCGACGTTTCAGGCATAAGCCCTTCTTCAGGAATGAGGAAAGTGTGTCCAGCTGGCTAAGATAAAAGGTAGGGAGGAGGAACTTGGGGGAGGGGCATTGGAATTGCGATAGGTGGAGGGAGGTCAAGTTGAGGGTGATAGGCCGGAGTGGGGTGGGGGCGGAGAGGTCAGGAAGAAGATTGCAGGTTAGGAAGGCGGTGCTGAGTTCGAGGGATTTGACTGAGACAAGGTGGGGGGAGGGGAAATGAGGAAACTGGAGAAATCTGAGTTCATCCCTTGTGGTTGGAGGGTTCCCAGGCAGAAGATGAGGCGCTCTTCCTCCAACTGTCGTGTTGCCATGGTCTGGCGATGGAGGAGTCCAAGGTGGAGTGGGAGGGAGAGTTAAAGTGTTGGGCTTCAGGGTGGTTGGGTTGGTTGGTCCGGGTGTCCCAGAGGTGTTCTCTGAAACGTTCCGCAAGTAGGTGGCCTGTCTCACATTTTCAGCTCTGATCTCCAGCATCTGCAGTCCTCACTTTCTCCTATATCATTAGTGCCAATATGTAACAAGATTTCTGGCTGTTCGCCCTCCCCTTTTAGAACCTTATACACCCGATCGGAGACGTCCCGGACCCTGGCACCAGGGAGGCAACATACCTTCCGGGAATCCCGATCCTGACCACAAAATCTCCTGTCGATTCCCCCAACTATCGAGTCCCCTACCATGAGTACTTTTCTATTCTGCCCCCTTCCCTTTGCCTCAGTGTCAGGCTCAGTGCCAGAGAACTGACTGCTATGGCTTTCCTCTGGTAGGTCATCCCCCCAGCAGTATCCAAAACGGTATACTTATTGCTAAGAGGAATGGCCACAGGGGATCTCTGCACTGTCTGACTGTCCCCTTTCCTCCCCCTAACTGTAACCCATCTATCCTTGTCCTGAGCCTTAGGAGTGACCAACTCCCGGTAACTCCTCTCAATTACCCCCTCAGCCTCCCGAATGATCCGTAGTTCATCCAGCTCCAGCTCCAATTCCCTAACACGGTTTTCAAGGAGCTGGAGTTGGGTGCACTTCCCACAGACGTGGCCAGCGGAGACCTGTGCCATGTCTTCCACCTGCCACATTCTGCAGGAGGAGCAAGCAACTGCCCTAACATCCATACCCGGCTTATCTGACTCCCACTCAGTACTAAAGTAGAAAGCTTAGTAGAAAGATTATCCCTGATAATCTTTCTACTAAGCTTTCTACTTTAGTACTGAGTGGGTGTTCAGATAAGCCGGGTATGGATGTTAGGGCAGTTGCTTGCTCCTCCTTGCTTATCCCTGATAATCTTTCATCCCCTTGTTATTAGGAACTAAATGATAATGACAAATTACAGTTATAGGAATGAGAAAATCCAGTTATAATGTCTTCCCCTGATAAATAGGGAGCTACTACAGTCAAAGTATTTTGGGAGTGATTTATTACTCTGAGTCGATGTACTGACCTGCTGAAATATAAAAGTGAATGGGATTTAACTAGGGTTATTTATTTGTGGGATGTGGCTGCCGCTGGCAAGGCTGGCATTTATTGACCATACCCAATTACCCTCTTGGAGGTGGTGTTGTGCAGCCTTCTAGAACTGCTGCAGTCCTTGCAGTATAGGCACACCCAGATTGATATTTGGAAGGAGTCTCAGGAGTATGACTGAGAAGGAAGAGTGATACATTTTCAAGTCAGGAGGGACTGTGACTTGGAGGGGATCTTGCAGGAGGTGGTTGTGCCAGATGCCCTTGTCCTTCTTGGCAGGAAATGATCATGATACCCAGAAGGTCATGGTATAGGCAACTGGCCTCTGTGCAGTTTTGCCTTGCCCATGGCTGATTGTTTCTCGCAGCAATTCCATATGACTGAGTTGTTTACCTGCCATCCACATTGCAGTCTGCAACAATCACACACAAGCCAGAAGGGGTAAGAATCAGAAATTTCCTTTGTTAAAGGGCATTAGTGACCCAGTTGAGACTTATTGCAACAACCAAATACTTTTTTGATTACCATTACCAAGCTAGGGTTTTGTTCTAGATTGCTTCATGAACTGAAATAGAAGTAAAACACATGTTTCCAGATCTTTCACCTCAGTCCCTAGATAACCCATTCGTTAACATAGCTATTGATGTTGGGAAACCTAGATCACTTCTGCTTATTATTAAGACAGGACCTTCCAATAGTACCAAATTTTATGCTTGTGAGTATAATGGAAATCCTTGATTGGTGTTGTGAAAGACCAATCTGTAGACAGCACAAGTGTTAGTGATAGTTAAGTGGCCAAGTACCAATTTTGAGTTGATTTATAACAGGTATTGGTGAAGGTTGTGAGATACCAATGGGTGCGATATTAGATTACTTACAGTATGGAAACAGGCCCTTTGCCCAACAAGTCCACACTGCCCCGCTGAAGCGCAACCCACCCATACCCCTACATCTACCCCTTACCTAACACTACGGGCAATTTAGCATGGCCAATTCACCTGACCTGCACATCTTTGGACTGTGGGAGGAAACCGGAGCACCCGGAGGAAACCCACACAGACATGGGGAGAATGTGCAAACTCCACACAGTCAATCGCCTGAGGCGGGAATTGAACCCGGGTCTCTGGCGCTGTGAGGCAGCAGTGCTAACCACTGTGCCACCATGCCGCCATATCTTCTTCCTGAGGCTTGAGCAATGTAATTGTCACCTGATCAGCCTTGATTCTGAGTAGATCTTAAGACGAAAGGAAGGTTCACTCAGCTGCATCCCAAGATCTTCTTGCTACTTGATAAATCAAGTTTGGATCTTGATGTGGTCAAGGTTTGTAACGTAATGCTCAAATAGATTACATCTGATGATGCACTAAACATGGGACAGATATTACTTGCACAAATTTTGAAGGCACTGATGGAACAGTCAACAGTTGTGCACTTAAGTCTGATAAGATTGTGTCAATTCTAAGTTGGTTTAGACTATATCTTCCTTTAAGAATGCAACAGTTAAACAATTTACAAACCTATTTCCATTCTAAATCCTAATATCGTAGAATATCATAGAATTCCTAGAGTTGGAAACAGGTGATTTGGCCTAACAAGAGCACACTGACCTTCTGAAGCGTAACTCACCCAGACCCATTTCCCCTGCTCTATTACTCTTCATTTACTCCTGACTAATGCCCTCACCAACACATCCCTTTAACACTATGGACAGTTTAGCATGGTCCATTCACCTAACCTGCACATTTGGACTGTGGGAGGAAACCCATGCAGACATGGAGAGAAAGTGCAAACACCACACAGGCAGTCACCCGAGGCTGGAATTGAACCTGGGTCCCTGGCACTGTGAGGCCACAGTGCAAACCAGTGAGCTACCATGCTGCCATAGTTTACTTAATAGCTTAATAAAATTTACTTGTACATTTCCAAGGCTCAAATAAAATGAGTAAACACAGACAGAAAAATGGCAATGATTCACATAATATATACAATGATTACATATTTAGAGGCATGCTGGGTAAAAAAAATCCATCAATCTGTTATCCAAGACGGTTGAGATAAAACCAGCGTAATTGAGAGGGCTGCAAGCAGAAAGGAGGAAGATCACCATCCAGGTATAAATCTACTTTTAAGAGAACATTGTGGCAAATACATTTTCTTTGAGAATACAAGCAATTCTTTAGCAAGTCAAGTTGGAATGAATAATGAACAACACTCAAATGATACTTCAATAATTCTAAGTAACAAAAAAAAAATTGGATAATCCAAATGTTTAATGGTTTAAGGAGATCATAGTTATCAAATTTAATGCTTCACTTATTTGGTTTGTTTAATTTTAGGCAAAAGTCAGCATCAAGGTTAAGTTGATGTGGTAATCCAAACCTCATGGAGATGCATCAGAGAACTGCATCATTTTAATGCATTTTGTGCCATGATTAGTATATCAGTTTACCTCTGTTCTGCCGGAAGGATTAGCTTGATTCTTTTCCACATAGCAGATCAGAGTAAACAACCAGCTCAGAAAGTTAGAAGTGCAGGATGACAGCCTGCAATAGGTCATTCAAAATGCTTAAGTAGATACATTATCATTACTCTACTCTTGAAATTTCAACGTTCTAAAGAATTCAAGACAATGTTAAACAAGTTAGCACATTTGCTTACGTCCCTTACCTATTAGGGCATCAATTAATTGTGAGATGTTTTAAGCCCAACATAATTATCTTTGTCATAAATAAATTATATTTGATAGTGTCTGGAATTAATAATTTTGAATCCTATGAGGTTTAATAGAATTAAGACCAGTGATCATGTGAGTTCATGAATTAGGAGCAGGAATAGACTATTTGGCTTCTCGAACCTACACTGCACTTTGAAAAGACCCAAACTAAATGACTTGAATCAAACTTACAGATTCTGGGCTGTCAAGAACCGCTAAAATAAAGAAAACATATTCTTGGCCACTTTGAAGGCGCTTGTTTTCAAATCCGTTGTAAAAGAGCCGATCACCGAGGGTAAATTCGTTGGGCAGAACCTCAAAGTGGGCTGCAATATATGGCTTAAGAGCATCTGCATGTCTCCTTAGACGGATGCTTCTTCGTTTTCTTGTAATTTCTCTCAATAACTGGAAAAGAAAAGAAAATAATTGCTTTAATTTCTTGAACTGAAGATCAAAATTCATACACTATAGGACCAGATGTGCCTGTTTCCATGCTGAACAGAGCTCTGAGTATTTCTTTGTTTAATATTGGTTGGCATCAATCATACCAACAAAATGAATCAAAATTCCAAATCTCTGGTGAGCACTGGGGAATCAGCATACTTCGTAATTGCTGCCCTAGGAATCATGCAAAAATGCATCAATAGGCCGACATTAAACATAATTGTACAAATTTACAAAACCACTCTAAGATGTGCAGAAACAGTTTACGGGTCAATTGGGTGGGTATTTTGAAAGGCTGAGATGTATTGAGATTGAATTGTCAGCATTCACCATCACCGCCACTCTGAAACGGACCACAGCTTCAGTGTATTGGGTATGCACAGATCAACAGAAGAATACTGAGACTGTTCAATCACCAATGGCTCAAACCCTCGGTATCCCACAGCTCCAGTCAGAGGCTCTTTGACCATCACTGGGAATGTCAACATTCCTATTTGAACATCACTGTGAGAAATAATGTAAAAAGTCACACCTTGTTCAACTGGGCGTGGGGGGGAACGGACCAGGATTTTAATAATAATGGAATCAAGAGGATTTGGAGAACAATGCAATTGATTTTGAAAAGATTATTTGGTCATTTTGGCACACTGTTAAATGCTTAATCAGGTGATTTTTAAAAGCTAGATTTTAAAGTCATTTTCCAGTGTTTTTCTGAATAGGTCAGTTTTTCCCTTCACCGCCACATGTATGTCTCAATATTTAATTTGTTCAGTGTAAAAAACTTTTATTTTCTATTTTCAAATAGATTCCAGTTTAGGTATCTGTGAATACCATCGACGTGACTGGCTGCTTGGTCAGTTGGATTGTGTCACTACACCTTTATGCTGGGAATGCTCAGGAAAACTTGTGGCAAACACAATTTATATGCTCACTGAAATGCAATTCATGAGTTCAATCTTTAGAGTTAAAATGGACAATAAATATTTGTGGCATACATCACAAGTGCAACTGTATCTGCACAGATAGATCTTGTGCTATATTTGTGTTGGTATTGTACACTGTTCAATATTTATTTCCGCTCTTTCGAGGTCAAACTTCTATCATATACAAGGGATTGGGTGACTGGTACAGCACAGTGGTTAGCACTGCTGCCTCACAGCCCCAGAGACCCAGGTTCAATTCCTGCCTCAGGCAACTGTCTGTGTGGAGTTTGCACATTCTCACCGTGTCTGTGTGGGTTTCCTCTGGGTGCTCTGGTTTCCTCTCACAGTCCAAAAAAATGTGTGCAGGTTAGGTGAATTGGCCATGCTAAATTGCCTGTAGTGTTAGGTGAAGGGGTAAATGTAGGGGAATGGGTCTCGGTCAGTTGCTCTTCGGAAGGTTGGTGTGGACTTGTTGAGCCGAAGGGCCTATTTCCACACTGTAAGCAATCTAATCTGGTACACATGGGAGATTTCATGCCACACCCCATAGGGTATACTGTCTTCACAGATACAATTAATATAGAATAAACAATTTGATGTGAACATCAGTTTTGTGCATTATTCTCACTGTTGACACAACTGAAAATGTTCAATGAGATGTGACAATGGTTTTAATGATATAATAATTCAGAATTGTCAGGGAGGAGATAGTGAACGTTGATGAAATTCACTGGTCAGCTGACTTTTGACAGAGTCTTCCACAGCATTTCCTGATTTACTAAGTCAAAAGCCTCAGTCAGTTTGATGAAGGCCATGTAGAGTGGTTGGTATTCTTCCTGGCATTTTGCTTGGAGTTGCTGAGCAGTAAAAATCATGTCTATGGTTGGAAGTCACACTGGCTTTCAGGAAGGATTTCCTCAAAGACTGGAAGAAGCATCTGATGAGGATTCGTGCAATGGTCTTCCCAGTAATGGAGAGTAGGGAAATTCCTCATTAGTTCCACAGTCCACTTTGTCTACTTTCTTGAAAATAGTGGTGAACGCAGAATTCCTGAGATGAGCAAAGAGCTATTTCTTCTTTGTCCCAGCTTTTCAGGAATAGCTGATAGAGATGACCAGGTGAGCTCTGCTTCTCCAATTTGAAAATTCCCATTAGAATTCCCTTCTTTCCTGTGGCTTTTCCCTTTTTCATGTTTCTAATAACAGTTTCAACTTTTGCCATACTAGCCAAGAATTTAAGACCAGTTTTAATGGAGAATTTCCTCAAATTTGACTTTGTTAATGATTGCTTCATTAAGTTCTTTAAAGTGTTTTCTCGATTGGAGGCTGATGTTTTCTGTGTCTTTCAAAATCTTTACTCTGCACAGGTTTAAGGCCAAAGTTGTTGGGTCCGTATATTGACTTAGTGACACTGAAGAAACCCCAGGCGTCGGCATGGAGTTGCAACTGCTTAGCGTTCTCAGTCCACAGTTTCCCTCGTTCTTCAACAGTGTTTGCTGTTGATGAGTCCTCCTCTCTGCTTCATTGGCAATACTGTTTTGTCAGGCATAGAGAGTTTTGACGGCAAGAAGTCAGCGATGGTCCTCACCGATGTTAACATGACAGAATTATTTGAGGTCAGGGTAGGGATCCAGCAGAGATTGCAAACTGTCCTCGTCCACACACTCTTCTCCATTTTCATCGCCATCATTCTTCATCTTGTCATGAACAATTTTCCCAGTGGTGTGGACATTGTCTACAGGATGGATGGAGAACGTTTCAAAATCAACCTGTTGAAATCCAGGAATAAAAAGTGACACTGACCCTGCTTGTGGAATTTCAGTAAGTGGATGACAACATCATCTCTGCACTCTCAGAAAAGAACTTCAAGTCTTGCTCATGCTTTTGCAGAAGGGTACAGAACAGTGGCCTCAGCCTCAAACTCAAGAAGACTCAATCAAATCCTTTACCAACTGCAGCCAGGTCAAGGTCAAGTCCATCCCTCCATTAAGATCAATGGAGAAATCCTCTCAAATGTGGAACATTTCACCTAGCTGGGAAGCTATTCCTTAACGAAGGCTGACATTTATGTACTGATTCAACACCTCATCCAATCTGCAAGCATCACCTTCTGGTGGCTCAGGATGAGAGTCGTCCAGATCAGAGCACAGTAACATCTGTGCTGATACCAAGATTCTTGCGTCAAAGCCATTCTTCCTTCTGGCTCTTCTACACGGCTCCGAAATGTGGAATATGTACAGACACCACCTCAAGTGCCTTGAGAACCACCATCAATGTTTGAGATGGATTCTTGGCATCATCTGGGGGGACAGGCATACTAATATTGCATCTTTGAAGCAGCTAAATAGCACTAGCATCAAGGCCACAAATATCTGAAACTAACTCCAATGAGGTAGCCACATGTTTAGGATGTCTGAGTTCTGACTGCCGAAGCAAATCTTCTTTGTGCAGCTCAAGGAAGGCGCTTGAACGAGAGGAGGTCAGAAGAAGCACATTAAAGATTCCCTCAAGGCATCGCTCAAGAAATGCAACATAGACATCAATGCATGGGAGATCTTCATTCAAAACAAACCAACTTGGAGGGAGCTCATGCACGAAGGGACACAATTCTTTCAGAATACCTACTGGCAAGACAAAGAAAGAAAAGGAACCAGAGGAAGGAATACCAAATAGTTTCAAGGCCAAGCACCACTTCCAACTCCCAGAAAACCTGCCAAATGTGTGGTTGGGCTCATCAGCCACACAAGGACACAAGAACTCTTGAAAACATGGAATTTCCTAGATGGTCAGTCATATTTGTTTGTGAGTGATGAAGAATTCAGAATTACTTTCAAGCAACCTTTCTTGGCCTGAGAGAAGAACTTTGTAAATATAAATCATTTAGTTACTGGCCTTCCGCAATGTCTTCAGTGTATTATACATCTTGTTTTGCTGTTTGAAAAAATTCTTCACTATAACTTGCAGCTCAACCTGCTTCCTAACATTACTGTTTCTGGATATCCTACAGGTGGCAGTGTGTTGGAAGTCACATTGAAATAGGAGAAATACATGTTTATGAGCCCACTGATTCTTTGTGGGCCATGTTACGACACACCTCCATGGCAGATGGGACACTGACCTCTGATGCTCGAGCCCAACAATAGGTACAATAATTTACAGTGGCACGGTGGCACAGTGGTTAGCACTGCTGCCTCACAGTGCCTGAGACCCGGGTTCAATTCCCGCCTCAGGCGACTGACTGTGCGGAGTTTGCAGGTTCTCCCCGTGTCTGCGTGGGTTTCCTCCGGGTGCTCCGGTTTCCTCCCATAGTCCAAAGATGTGCAGGTCAGGTGAATTGGCCATGCTAAATTGCCCGTAGTGTTAGGTAAGGGGTAAATGTAGGGGTATGGGTGGGTTGCGCTTCGGCGGGGCGGTGTGGACTTGTTGGGCCGAAGGGCCTGTTTCCACACTGTAAGTAATCTAATCTAATTGCTACATGACAAGAGCCATGAAAAGAAATTTTTCAAAGCTGAATAAAATTATTGTGGGAAGCTTCTTTCTCCATGTCATAATCAGGGCTATACCTTCACTGCAGACCAGTAAATTCTGATCATTGTTGTTATCTGGAAATCATTGCTGGTGGTAGTTATAAACAGACATCTAATATTGTTATGGAACATGATTTGTCTCCCCCTATCTTTTGATTAATTTAGTCCCAAGAACGATATCTAACTCCTTTTTGAAAATAAACATTCCATGTATTGGCCTAACTATATTTTCAGAGAATTCCACATGCTCACTAGTCTCTGACTGAGGAAATTTCTCTTCAGCCCAATTCTAAATGGTCTACCTTGGATGCTTAGACTGTGACCCCTGGTGCTGGATGTCCTGGTCATTGAGAATATCCTTCCTCCCACAGTCTCGAGTCCTGTTAGAATCTTTTGGATTTCTATGAAATCCCTCCTCATTCTTCAAAACTCCATGAAATACAGCCCTAACCAATTTAGTCTCTCTTCATACGTCCGAATCAGGCTGGTAAACTTGTGTTGCTGTCCTCCTATAGCCAGAACACCTTTCCTCAGATAATGAGACCAAAACTGCTCGTAATACTTCAGGTTTGGGCCTCACTGAAGCCCTGTACAAATGCAACAAGACAGTCAATATACTACTTGCCTTCTTCAATGCTTGCTGTACCTGCATGATTACTTTCAGTGATTGGTGTACAAGGATACCCAGGTCTCGTTGCACCTCCTCCTTTGCAAATCTCTCACCAAATCCTGCCTCTATTTCTGACTAATTCTACTTCTGGTGGTTCAAGAAATGGAACAAGGCAAAATCCAGTTAAGACTATTTGAATTTAGTGTTGAGTTTAAACACACACTATTTTCTGTGCAGGGAGGGCCGTAGCCCAAAATGTGTAACTAACTTTTTCTTGAGACACAAATGCTCATAAAAGAGGAATAAGAGTTGGGGAAATCATCAAGCCACCAAGTTATTACCAAGTTATAGAAACATGGAAACAGGGAAAATAGGTGCAGGAGTTGGCCATTTGGCCCTTCAAACCTGTACCACCATTCATGGCTGATCATGCAATGTCAGTACCTCACTCCCGCTTTCTCTCCATACCACTTGATCCCTTTAGTCACAAGGCCACATTCAGCTCCTTCTTGAACATATCTAACAAACTGGCTCAAACAGCTTTTTGTTGTAGAAAATTCCACAGATTCGCAACTCTGAGTGAAGAAATCCTTCCTCATCTCAGTTCTGAATGGCTTACCCCTTATTCTTAAACTGTCAGCCCCAGTTCTGGACTTCCCCAACATCAGGAACTTTCTTCTCACATCTAGACTGTCCAATCCCATCAAGATTTTATATGTTTCTCTGAAATCCCCCTTTATTCTTTTAAATTGCAGTGTGTACAAGCCCAGTTGTTCCAGCCTTTCTTCATATGTCAGTCCTGCCATCTCTGGAATCAGTCTGGTGAACCTTTGCTGGACTTCCTCAATAGCAAGAATGTCCTTCCTTAGACCAGGAGATGAAAACTGCACACAGCACTCGAGGTGTGACCCCATCAAGGCCCTGTACAACTGCAGCAAGACATCCCTACTCTGATACTCAAATCCTCTCACAATGAAGGCCAGCATGCCATTATCTTTCCTAACTGCCTGCTGCATCTACATGCCAACCGTCAGGATGGGGTCTGAGGACCTATGAAGATTTGAGAGCCTAACACTGAACAACTAGGACAAAATCCTAAAGAATCACAATGAACTTTATAACCAGCCTGCCTTAATATTTGGTAGCCTCCCTATCCATCTCCAAAGTGAAACTAACACACAGCTGGCTAGCCCTTGATGGAAGATTCGGTAACATGGGGCATCTTTTCCTCAGAGGTGGGAGTGGTGAGCTAGGAAAATTTTCAAATCCGTGCATCCACTTTGAGAGCAGAAGTTTGTCTGTAGTGTCTGTGTGACACTACATCTGCAAGGAGACTTGAATACAACATCAAGGCTGAAACAGCCACTGTTGCATTGTTAGAAATGCTGTCTTTTGGATACATCTCTTATGGTATAGCAACATAAAGTCTGAGAGATCAACAACCCAATGTGCCCACACCAGTCAAAAACAATCACTTAACTGTTCTAATTTCATTTTCCAGTATTTGTCCATAGACCTTTGAGCCTTAGCATTGCAAGTTTACATCTAAATATAATTTTATGAGCATTTCTACCTCTACCACCCTTACATGCACTGAGTTCTATATTCCCACCAACCCTCTGGATGAAAAGGTTTTTCTGCACATGTCCTCTAAACCTTCTGCCATGCCCCCACCACACACCCCCACCCCCCACCCCACAATCCAGCCTTTTATGTGGACATAAAAGATTCCACAGCACAACAACAGCGGTGTCCTTGATATCCTGCCCACTCATCACTCAATCTCACTGTGGGGGAGGTGATGGCTCACTGTTATTATCACTGGACTGTTAATCCAGAGGTTCATGTAATGTTCTGGTGATTCAAGTCTGAATCCCACCATGGCAGATGGTGCAATTTGAATTCAATCAAAATCTGGAATTAAGAGTTTAATGATTACCATGAAACTGTTATCAATTGGTGGGAAAAAAAAACTATCTGGTTCACTAATGTTCTGAGGAATGTCACTGAATTGCAACTGCATTCTGGGCAATTAGGGATGGGCACTAAATGCTGGCCGAGCCAGTGAAGCCCTGATCCCATGAATGAATAAAACAAAAATCAGCTCCAAAGAAACAAAGATCACATGCTTACTTCCTCATTGTGACTTGTCGAATCTTAATTTACACAAACTGCTGCCTACATTTCATATACTGTAATAGTCAATACACATTATGATGTATTGATTTTTTAATCTTTTTTTAGATATTCTAAAGACATTAAATAAGCTATATATATATATTCGTCTTTGTTCTTCCTTAGTTATTTATGTGCTTGCATTTGTTTACTTATTTATACATTTTTACTTCATCATTTTCACAAAAATACCTGTATATTGATGAATACCTTTGTCAAAATAGGAGAATGAAGAATTTTATAAAAAACAAGTTTATCACTAACATCATAGAGTGTCTTCTATAGAACATTTCTACAGTGCTAATAATCAGAGCAAATAGAACAAAATGATTAAATTATCAGTATTAATCAACAGAAGCTGTGCACATTTACTGAAGGAGTTCCCTGCTCTGACAGCCCCCCTCCCCACTGCCTATAACCGAACAGTAGAACTGTTCTGCTATCGAAAGAGCTGAGCACAAAACTCAAACAAATGATCTGAATGCTTAATAAATTGCTGTTTTAATCCCCAAGTATTTACCCACCAGCTCAACAATACCTATTGATTTATAAATGTGAAAATCATCACTGCCAGTCTGCACATAATTTTGGACTTAATAACACTTTTATTTAGGAAAAAGACATAGTTTGTTGCTAAGTAACAGAACATACAATCAAAGACTCTAAAGCACTGTACAAATTGTCTGGACTGATAGATGAGTCTGGGATTTGAGACCTGCATTTCACACTGATTTGATTGGTGAGGAATGATCTTACAATTTATAATTCTGCTGATTATTCATTACTTCCAAATATTTGCATCTTGTTTTGCAAGGCAACAGAGTTTTACTTTAGTTTATTCTACAAGTAAACCATTGCAAGGTGACAATGTGTTTACTTCACATCTGTCTGCAGATGTTTCAAATTTTAAAACTTCCTTCAGGTTGATATCCTCACATGGTTTTATTATTTCTCTATTTATGTATCAAACATATTTTTATTATTCTGTATTGGAATAAAAATATTTATGGGAGCCTGGTTCTAAATTGGAGCTATGGCCACATCTGTGGTTTCTATTCTAACGCATGCCCTCAAACTCTGAGTGCCCAGTATTCTTCATTGAAATCAATGAATACTTCTTTGTAGCTCAAACACACAAAAAAATCTAAAGTAGTTTATGTACTTAAATGGAGTATGCATTCCAATTAATTATCACAGTATATTAATTGTTACAATTTTGCTGGCGTCTTTTGAGGGAGGCTTGTTGATCTTATTTGCCACAGCATTAAGTAGAATATGGATAGCCTCAAACAATATCACCTACTTGACTTTGGTTCACTCACAAAAAACCTAGCAATTTAGCATAACTGATGCTTGCGTGACAGGGAATAAAGAGGGATGAATCTTGCTGGACCATAGGATGGAATGCAGCAAGGTACCATCTATCATAACCTTCCCAACAACCTGGCATACTTTGACTCACTGTAATCTTCTTTCAATGAGAGCTGACTCAGAATTTGTGTTCTACCTCCCCTTCTCTCCTCATGACTGAAGTAAATTAGCCAGACCCAACAAATATACAAATGAAACACAGAAATTAAGAAGAAAGATTTGATCTATTTTAACCAAAAATAAATCATAATTAATTCAGAAAGGCAATTAATATTTCTTTAAAGTTGCAAGTCGAACGAGCCATCAAAGTATTTTAAAAAATCAAAATCAAAACAGCAATGTTATAATAAAACAACGAACGGGAAAAGCTGGAAAGGTTTTTGCTATATAATAGGATGGAATGCATTCCTGCCAGAAAAAAGGAAGATGGGATATGATCTAAGTCTACCAAGTGATAAAAGCAGGCATCAGCACGTTATATAATTTACATTGATTAAAGAAGAGGAGTCAAATATAACTAGATTCATACAGGAAGAGATGAGAAACCTTGCCCCATGATTGAAAGCACGAGAATGATATATTGCAGACTGTCATGAAATTGCAGATGGATCAAAATAAATCAATTATTTATCCTAAAAGCCTGTGGTCAAATCCCAGATTTAAATACTGAGGCTGAAACAATTAGTGAACACAAGTACCATTTCAACAGCACACATTGCAAAGAAACTCAATGAATTTTTTTTTATCAGACACATGGACAAGAATCTTCATAAAACCTAAGGAGGAAATGTGTGAAGCTCTAGTAAATATAATTAGTTGGGCCAGAAATGGATGTGTTAAATAGCTGAGTTTGTTTGATGATGCCTACAACGTGGGTTCAATCTCCCTTTTGGCGATTGATAGCTTATGTCTTGCCCAATGCTTGATCTGGACTGATGCCCATCAAGCTACTTGAGCTTATAGAGCCTCATGGACTACAGCTGATTACGAGCATCAGAACCAGAACGACTAAGCATCATAAGGAACGCTATCCAGGTATTTAAAATAAAAGAGCATGGCCAAAAGTTACTGATCAGTCATTCATCATTAAGATTCATAATGGAATGACCTGTCAAACTTTATGCAGGATGCTTTTGACACTTATTTGAACAAGGCAAATGCCTTAAAGAATGATAAGGTCTGCCTCATTCAGAAGGTTTTGATAAAGTTCCGCATGTAAAACTATTAAAAGGGTTAAAAGTGGATGAAACTAATGACAAATTAGATGAATGGAATGAAAACTGGCATGATTAAATAAAATCAAAACTGATAACAAACAGAGAAAACTCCACCCAGGAAAAATGATTGGAATAATTCTGAAAACATCTATTCTAAGTGACCCCACTGCTCTCAATATTTCTGTATAATAGAGAGGGGGTTGATGATAACACCATAATGTTTGCTGATGACATCCGGCTGTATGGCAGTGTGACAATTACAAGTGTGTGATCAGCATTCACGAGTATCTATCAATTAAACAGATGGGCTGTAGAATGGCAGTCAAACCATAACTTAGACAAATGTGAAGTAGTGTACACTGAAATGTGAAACAGCGAGCAGATAGACAAAAGAGTTCCCATTAGTAATGGAAGAGGAGGAAATCATTCAAGTCTGATTATTTGTCATTTACTGAAAATCTCTAGTCATTATGGAGTGGTCATGAATAAAAATAATCAAATCGTAGATGACAGCAAAAAAGCATTTGATAAGAAGCCAAAATAAGTAATTATAACCTGTTATAGGTCATTGATAAGGAAACAATGTGCATAATGTATTCCAGCCTACCATCATAACAGCAAGGGCATAATGGCGAACGCTCTAAATCATCATGTAGGGCTTGCTGATTTTAAGTTATTTTCATTTTAGTGGAAAGAAAATTGAGAGGGCCCATGATCCAAATCTATGAAATGCTGAGTGGTATTGATGATTTTTTAAATGGTCTATTGAGAGTAGGCACAGAAGTAGGAAGACAGATGTTTATAGTTAACAATCCACAATGTGACTGGAGATTGGAGGAAGCTATTTGTCCCTGTAGTAATGAATATGTAGAATAATTTTCCAGCAAAAGCAGTCGGTACTATTTTGATTAACTCTTTCAAAAGCGAGTGGATAAATACATGATTGAGTGAAGCATAAGCTGGGATGATTAAATACTCAATCAAACACAAAAGACTCGATTTTAAAGCTGATTATAACTCTTTATCATGAAGTGCCACTACCACTGCTAAGAGGTGGTTGATTGAAGAAAAATGGACTAATGGTTGCAATGCTATTGGAAATTTTATGTGCCGGGTGTAACAGAAAAGGGTTGCACAAGTGGTATGTGAAAAGATGCATTTTCTATAAAGTTGAATAACTGTCTTTGAAAATCAGAGACCTATCCTTTGGAAATTAAGTTGATATAGTAAGTGTACAATAGAATCAATTTGATATAGTTATGAAATGAGCAAGCCTGATGAACAGAACACACATGTTGATCTTGCAGCTTTTTTTTGTATGAAATAAACACCCAACCATGATATTTTCTAAACAGGTAATTGCAAACAGGATAATTATATGTCCTATGAAACACCATAGTTTGGTCTTGTTGGAAAGATTGGGAATATGACTTGTGGAATGTAACAGGTTAGAGTTGCAGAAAATTAAAGTCTGATATCAGGACTTATTTTTCATGATGTTAGGAGCAAATTTACCACTTACTTTCCTTTCTTGGAAATATTATCAATGATTATTCACTCCTCCAGGGAGAAAAATAAGCCAAGACAGTCCTTTATGGTAGAAGTTGGACACAGTGATCAAAAGCTTTCCCGTTCCACTTCCTCATACATTTTATGACAGAAAATGACTGCAAATATTTACTAAAATTGTGTAATGTTCTTTTGAGGTATCAATATGACATACTTATGGGAAGAAAATCAGTTTGTTGAAACATAATACTGATTTTGGTCAACTAAACTGCTATTTACAAGGTACTGCCAGCCCAATTTCTGGAACTAATTTTAGTAAGTAGCAAAATATGCACAGAAATACAAACAGAAGTTGCTGCATGCAAGCACACAATTAACTTGATTGCTTCTTTTTTTTGCCTTTCCTGTTATGAGCCAGTTAACTGTGCACCAGCTGCACACTTACCTCCTCTAAATCCATTTCATCGGGACTGTCCCAAGGCTTGATAAATTTCCCACGGGATTTCTTCAAAGGCACAACAATTATATAGTAGCCTCTGTTAAAAGAAAAAACAAACGTTAATTGATAACAATGTCAAAATTGCCGAGGTCGCCTAATTAAACAGACAATTTTCCTAAGCCAGATATTATTTCAAAACAAAGATATTCTCTAGATATATACATAGACATGATCCCTGGTTCAACAAGAAGATTTGAGACATGATTTCCAAGTTAACAGTAGGGATGAGATTTTCTTCGGAAAGAAAATGTGATGGTTAATCAGTCACCAATTCCACCCCATTTCTACTGAAGTCAATGAAAACAAAATTGGGTTGCTGTAAATTTAAATACCAATTCAAAGTTGCCCAGTTCCCATGACCTCTCAAGACCAGTTTCAATTACACCACCCAATATCGACCATCGTCAATATCACCAAATCCCACCTCAAAGATCATCTGTTTCTGCCTTACTTTCATTTTCTTTGGTTGTTATTACTGTGATGCATGTCCCGGTCACGTCAAGACCAAAGTACTCTTCTGGTTATCTGACATCCTTCACTTTCCTTAGGTATCAGTTCATTGCAAGTGTAATGTCTGTGTCCTGTTCCACACCACATCCCATTCATCTATCACCTCCTGGTCAAGTATTTTATTTTAGTTCCCAGTGCATTAAAAGCGTCAAAATCAAAATTCTCATTTGCCTTTTTAAATCAATTCATTATCTCATTCCTTCCTATATCCCATGTTCCTCCAGTTTTACAACACTAACCACAGCACTCCAACCCCCCCCCCCCCTTTGGATTTTGGCCTCTGCTACAACCTTCTTTCCTTTGTGATAATCTGAAATTTCCTTCCCAAACCTCTCCTCTTTTATCACATATGAATAAGGAGCAGGAGGATGCCACCAGGTCCCTCAAACCTCTCTGTCATTTAATGAGATCATGCTTGATCTAATTGTAACCTCAAAATCATTCCCACCTAATCTATCAATCTTATGCGTTCGTTGCTTACCAAGAATTTATCCACCTTTGAATTATATACAGTGAAAAATTCTGCTCCAATTGCTTTTGTTGGAAGAGTGTTTCAGAGACTCTCAACCTTCAAAGAAATGATTTTGTCTCATGTCTGTTTGAAAATGTGGAACCCGCTTATTCTTAAACAGTTACTGCTAGTTTTAGATTCTCCCATAAGAGGAGGTGTCCGTTCCATATCTAACCTGTCAAGATCCCTCAGAATCTTGTACGTTTCAACCATCCTCCTTACAACTTGTCTCTTTGACCAAGCTTTTGATCACTTCTCTCAACAGCTCCTTCTGCTTAATGTCGTATTTTTCTTCCCCCATTGTGGCAATGAAAAATGATTTTGGACATTTCAACATGTTGACAGTGTTAAATTAAAAAAAAACTATTATATTGTGGACTTTTTGCCACGAGTTTATATATTTTTAAATCATCATTTGATTACTGACAGCTAATATCTCCAAATTCTGACTGGCCCTAAAGTTAGACTTAATGCTCATTCCACAAAATAGAGTCAAAGAAAATCCCATTCTTGAAGTTGCAAGTCATTTGTAAGTTTCTAGCAAAAGACAAGTAGACCTGCAAAAGAAGCACACCTAACACTTCACCTTCCAGCAGCAACTTTTATTTGGTTGGACAACATAGCAAAACCAAGATACATTATTGACACAGTGAACAACATGAACTACACACAGAGAGAAAACTAAAGATTTCTTGTCTTGTTTTCATTTCTTTAAGGAGTTATTTTTCTCACATCGCAATGCTTGCTGTCTTGTGAAACAGTATGAGGCAGCAATGTACAGAACCCTTGCTCATTTTTGATTCACAAACAAAACATCATTCGTCACTCCTTTTAGCAACAGTGAGAGACTCTCATTTCAGAACACAGAAAACTGACTTTGTTAACATATTAGATTTTGCCAAAACCATCGGTGGTTCAGACATTTCTTGAACTCATCAGTTTTGGTAAAGACAAGAGACACTGGAAGTTCTAATTCTACATATGGAGACTCTGGATGGTTGTTGCTGCTGCACCTTGAACTTTGACTAAACAAGAAAAACTGCTATCATACCAATAGCTTCGACAGAGAAATTAATTGTGTGTAATAAAATCGCTGGATTTAAGTTATTAATGTGAATGAGCCCTGCCACAGACATTTAGGTTTGGTAATTCAGGTCAGATGTGCCTTTTTAATTGCATGCTAGATAGTGCTGACATGCCACTCAAAGTTGGTGGTCCAGACAGTGAACAATGAAACTGTATTTCCACCATTAACAGCTCCTGAAGGATTTTTTTAAAGAAAAACTAAATCAATTTTGATGCTGGTCTTGCAAACCAAATTCCAGTTGGTTTTATTATGTAACCCACAGCATGGTAGGAGGTGATCCAGTTACATCTTTGGGATATTTTTGATCTAATGTGCTATAAAAGGTTTTTCCACTGTTGCTAATCAAAGCACCTCAAAGATAAAAGAATGCCTGCACATTAACCCTGCTATTTATTCATAACTTCTCAAGGAACAAAAGACAATGTCCTTTCGACCATTGCTATTTTTAGCTTAATTTGCAATCACTTTATTTCCCTATATTTCCATAGTACTTTCTCTTTACTCTTGATCACTAGTTCTACGCTATCTTTTGGTTTCATTAGTTAAGGAGAAAAGAATTTTCAGTATGAGCTTCCTGAAGTGTTGCATATAATGTTGATATTACTACATCATTATTGATTTATGGTAAGACAATGTTAATAAGTCCAGCTAACTTTGTCCATTGCATAATCTGCCATCCCATCAATTTTTGGGTGCATGCGTTTCTGTTCTCGCACACAAGAATACCACCCATGGAAACTGTAACTTAGTGATTTCATCATCATTGTCCTTCTCAGTGACTTCTTATTTTCGTCTCACAATTGTGACCATTAAAGATGATTAGGTTGCTTGAGGTTGAGATAAAGGTGCTAGATGTTTGTCTCGACAGGTATTATCAGAGTCAGTAACTAATCCAAAATAGATAGTCTCATCATTTTGAAATTTTATTCCTAAAATTTCACTGGAATTATAGTTGTTCTTTCGTAACAGTTGGATTCCATTGTCACTGTGGAGGTAAGGAAAGGTGAGGGTGGCTCGGTGGGAGACAACAATCTTTTAATCAGTTTTGATCTATTGCACCAGCATCACCCAAAACAAAAGTGAGGTGATGTTGGGGGACCACGACAGATCTTCGAACACATCAATGCCTCTCAAAGCAAACATTTTATTGTTTATTAAAACAAAACTTTTATGAACCAAGCTTAATGGGAAAGAGAGATTTAAGCAAAGCACTCTTGATACCCAGGGCTCTTATGAAATTACTAGTGTATTTCCTATGGCATTGCTGATAAGAACTTGCAGTAGATGAACTTCCTGACAAAGTAATTATCCAGGAAATAAAAGCCATGGATGTTTACTATAAAGATTGCCTCCCACAATTGTAAACCAAGTGAAAGTGGCAGCTAGTTAATGGAGTACCATTCGTGTAAATTCATTCAGTAGTTTTGGAATAGTGTGTAAAGCTGTGGTGGGGCACCCTGTTTAACCCAATGTATTTGTGTGAGATAACTAGAAAGAGATGAGCAATACAATGCAGTTCCCAAGAGGGCATTCCTGAAGTCAAGCAACTCCAACTGATGGTCATTGAAAAACATTAAGCAGGCAATTGAGAAATCACAAGATTTATTCTAAAATGTATGCAATCAATGTGAAATAGTAATAAAATTCGACTCAGGTGGCATTATTTTTAAAAATGGATTGAAGGGACAAAATACTCAAATAAGAATCAGGTCTTGAATGAGTATAAATCACAAACATTAATCATAATCAAGATATAAATTAACCAAAAGGTGAGAAGATGAATAAAGGACAATAGAAGGTGCACAAAATGCAGCGGAGTGAATGGTACTGCAGTCCAACCACAACATGATGTTTAGTGGCAATTTCAGGCCATGGGAGGGTGGGGACTACACAGATGAACATCAGGAAGCCTTACAAACCAAGGACTGATGTGAGAGAAAGGCAGTAATTAACCAGTCAGCTGTTATAGCTAGTGGGTCCCAAGCCCTTAATTTTAGTGAAAATGGGCCTGTTTGGATGGGAAGAGAGCGATGGAACAACAAGAGAGTCAGCACACAACAATAGGAATCCAGAAGGAAGATAAGTGTGTAATATATAAAACTAGCTTACAAGAAAACTAATAATTGACAGCCCATCATTCCTCTTTCAAAAAGAACATGACAAGCACCCGGCTACAACAATGTAAAACACCTACAGCTTCAGTGTGACAGGTGGAGAGGATTCTGACATTCAAAGTTCCAAAAGCAATTTCCACAGCAAACTTTTATAACAACAGTTGAGATCAAGCAGACGAGAATGTTCTAACACAAGAAGTTTATTGTGCCTGTGCTGACTCTTTAAAAGGGCAGTAGCTCATGGTTCCTCACATTGTCTTCTTTGTAACAAGCTCCTCATCCTTAAGCAACTGTCAACTTCCATTTAAAATTTATTAATGGCATCAGCTCAAATCAGCTTTCCAGGAACAATGTTCCAAAGTAAAACACTTTGTGGACAAATTCTCATCTCCTCTTGGGTTAGGTTCAAAGCCATTGGAAAGCAATGATCTCTGGTTATTGATTCAATCATCAAAGGGAATAATTACTTTTATTTGCTCTATCAAGGCCTCTCTTGCAAACTCAATAAATTATGATACCTTTTCTTCTTCTAGAAAGCCCTTCCCAACTTATCCAACATGTCCACATAACTGAACTCTATCACTTCTGATTACATCCTGCTCGACTTCTTCAGAACCTGACTGAAGCTTGACATCTTTCCTGAAGAGGTGACGCCCAGGATTCTCGGCAACATGCCAGCTCAGGCTATTTCATGCTCATGGAACGTTATTTGGCTGTAGGTGGGACTATTGTCTCCTGTCTGGCCCATGGTAATACAGACAAAATAAACTAAAATAAACTTCCCTATCCCACCACTGCTGAAATAAAGCACTGGGGCCATGAAGGCTGTCTTCCCTGTACACATCCAACCCACATTTTCTGGCTGCAACAAATTTTCACCAGGTGAAGAAAGCAAATGGTATTTTGGCCTTAATAGGGTCAGGATTCACGTACATGAGCAGGGATGTCTTGCTGTAATTGTACAGGGCCTTGTACAAGGAAGATTTTAGTCTTCTTACTGAAGGAAAGATGTTCTGGTTACTGAGGGAGGGCAACAAAGGTTTTTCAGACTGATTCTTGGAATGGCAAAACTGATGTACGAAGAGGGACTTGATTAGTTAGCATTATACTCACTAGAAGAGTAAGGACAGACCTCATAGAAACCTATAAAACTCTAACTGGACTAAACAAGATAAATGAAAGGAGAACATCCCTAGTGACTAGAGAGTCTAGAGCCAGGAGTCACAATCTAAGGATATGGGATAGGCCATTGAACTGAGATGAGGAGAAATTACTTCAGCCAGAGAGCGGTGAGCCTGTGGAATTCTCTCCCACAGAAAATGGTTGAGGACAAAACATTCAATGTTCTCAAGTAGTTTGACATATTACGTAGGGTTAAAGGTATCAAAGGAAATGGAGAGAAAGTGATAACAGGGCACTGAATTAAATGATCATCCATGATGATATTAAGTGATGCAACAGGCTGGAAGGGCCAAATGACTGACTCCTGCTTCTAGTATATGCACTTCTATGAAGTGAAGGAGCATTGTTTCAAAAGGCCTCACATGATCACCTTGCAGAAATTGGTCTGTATTCTTATAATCATAGTCAATGTGCTGTGCAAAATGTGGTTAAGAATGATAATTGAATATTTGCATCTTGCAGAAGAGTTTGGAGATAGAAGGCGCTGGTGATCTCTGTCATGGTATACCTTAAGAAATTCCAGCTTGTGGGACAATAATCTGTGAAGGGGTGCCATAAGCTCACAGAAGGAGGAAATATTTCAACAAAATATTACCAAACTTCCTGCAGACTGATCAGTTACACGTTACCACCAACCTGGGTTGTTTTATCTTCAGCTGACCACCTCCTTTGCATCTTTTTGTTAGATATGAGACAAAAACTAAAAAGTTAGCAGCCACTCTTGAAAATCATTAAACATTATTTAAGCTGTAAGTGCACAATCCTAAGAGAAGAAACATGAGTAGAAATCTAGATTACTGGTTATTAGGTGAGCTTTGCTTACTTTACTGGGGCTGGTGGTGTTGGCACTGCTGACAGTTCAACTGTCAGCATTCCATCAGAATTGGTTTTCTCAATCAGGACTGGCTTGGTGCGAAGCAGGTCTGGAGCGGTGTGTGCTGAGACCACTTGCTGTAGGCCCCCAGCACTATTTCCTCGATTGGTCAAAACAAATGAATACGACGTGTCAGGGTCTAAATTGGTGATTAGCTTTTGTGTAGCTCTTCCATCCACTTCAATGTGGTCATTATTGTAGATGATCTAATCAGTCAGAAAAGAAAAACTCCATTAGTTCCTTTATAACCCATTGGCTACAATTAATTCTGAAGCAGCCAAATTGTAGTTGACATACCAAGAGTTCTGTGAAGAGTTATTTACTTTCAACGCTAACCATTTCCCTCAGAACCGAACTATTTGACCCACTGAAAATTTTCTATTTAATTTCATATTTCCAGCTTGTACAGTGTATGTTTTTTGTAATGGTTGTGTTAATTTATTAAAATGTAGATTAAAACCAATGTTGCTCTTGGATTAATAGTTTTCCAAAAACATCAGAACATTCTGTCGCAGAAAACTGAAACCTTTTGCAACAAGTATTCCAGAAGCATTTACTCAGCGTTCTTTGTTCAATTTTTTTGCAATGTATACATGTTGTAGGAATTGAACACGAACACTTATTGTAAAATATATCAAATACTTGGTAGAATTTTTGATCCTGTAACTAGTGGTTCAGGATGTACCAAAATTGAGGGAGCAATCATTGATTAGAAATAGAGTGAGTTTGAACAAGAGGCTTGAATCTTCATGAACAATCAAGCACAGCCAGTTCAAATGGCTCAGAGTCATTTATAGACAAGGGTATACACAGAAGGTTCAAGTGCTATAGGTAGTTTCTACAACTCGGAGATAGGTGATACTGAGAAATGACAAAGAGATAAATTTTCTTTATTTTAAGCTTGATTTGGGTGATTATTGGCTGGCCACCTTTAATAGTTATACAGGAAAGGTAACATCGGAACTTCACCTGCAGAAAACAATCCAAATCGTGAAGCAAGAGACAGCAACATGATGATATGAGTTGAAGAAAGTGAGCTTAATTCCTGTAATAGTTTGCATTAGTGAGGTGAGAGTGATAGCTTTTGACATCAAGGTTAAAAGTGTAGTATCAAGAAATCCAAGCAAAACTGGAATCCATAAGTATCAGGGGCAAAATCTCCAGTGGGTGGGTTTTATACTTGGCCCATAGAAATGTGGTCGTGGTTGTTAGTGGTCAGTCATCTCAGCTCCAGGATATTTCTGTAGGAGTTCGGAAGGAAGTGCCCTAGTCCCAACTATCTTCAGCTGCTTCATAAATGACTTTCCTATTATTATAGGGTCAGAAGTGGGAATGTTCACCAATGATTGCACAATGTTCAGTACCACTTGAGAGTCCTCCAATACTGAAGCAGTCTATGTTCAAATGCAGCATGATCTGGTTAGTATCCAGGCTTGGGCTGACAAGTGGCAAGTTAGCTACACAAATGCCATGTAATGACCATCTCCAAATTGAAACAATGTCATTACCACCCCATACTTATTCAATGGTATTACCATCTCTGAATTCCCCACTATCAACTTCCTTGTGATTACTGTTGATCAGAAACTCAACTGGATTGTCACATGAATTGAGTGGGTATCAGAGCAGGTCAGAGGCTATGAATACTACCCAAAGCCTGTTAACCATCTCCCAAGCACAAATTAGGATGGTAATGGAACACTCCCTACTTGCCTGGATGTGTGCTGTTCCAACAACAGACAAAAAGCTTGAAATCATCCAGGAAAAAGCAGCTGCTTGACTGACATTGCATTCACAAACATCCACTCCCTCCATCACTGATACTCAATAGCAGCACTGAATATTATCAACAAGATGCACTGCAGAAATTCATCAAAGATCCTTACAAAGAACCTTTCAAACCCATCAGCATGTCCTTGGAAAAGGACAAGGACTGCAGAAACATAGGAACATCACTAGCTGCAAGTTTCCTCCAAGCCACTCAGCACCCTGACTTGGAAGTATATCGCAGTCTCTTCACTGTTGCTGGGTCAAAATTGTTGAATTCCCTCACTAACAGCATTGTGGGTCAACCAACAGCATGTGGTCTGCAGCGGTTCAAGAAGGCATGTTAATCCCATCTTCTCAAAGGCAAATAGGGACAGACAATAAAATGATGGCCAGCCAGCCATGCCCATGTCCATGAGTGAAAAAAAAACTAATCTTCCCCAAACGTGACAAGGAAAAGTAAAACAAGAGATTGGAATAAATATTCTATGTGTTGACTGTCACAAAGCAACTGATAAGGCAAGAATTTTCTGGATAGTGAATCTTCTGGATAGTTCATAGGTTCATGGTGTCAGATTGAGAATTTGTGATTCCATAATTAGGGAGCTAGTAATGTTAAGTGAGGCAGTTACCTGCAGATAAGAGCTCTAACTTGAAAATAATGACCGACATCATCAATCTTTGGTTGCCTGCAGCTTATATTATAGTTCATTGGCTGGATGGGTGGCTTGCAATGTAGAATGAAAGTAACAACATGGGTTCAATTCCTGTACTGGCTGAGGTCACGCTGACAGTCCCACCTTCTCAGTCTCACCATTCGCCTGACGTGTGGTAACCTTCAAGTTCAACTTAGCACCACTCGTCTTTCTCTCTAATGAGATAGCAGCCCAATAGTCCTCTGTGACTATACAGACTATACGCTTGTAATGGAAGTTTAAAAAAAAACTAAATAGTGGTAAATCCAATGTCATATGGTAAACAGAATTAATGCATAAAAGAGGGATAGTGCAAAAGGATCCAGAAGAACTTGTAATTGGAAAGCACTAACATATGAATTGTTGAGAAATAAGACATGGTGTTGAAGATTAGCATCTTGCACTCATCAGGACAGGATCACAAGAATTCTCAAAGGGAACAACAATTTATAATGCATGAGAAGAAGGTGCTGACTGGTTGTTCTCTTTAGCTGGTATTTGATTGGTTGTATACATGATTGAAATTTGATAGTCTTGAGCTATAACCTGTTCTGCTAACCAATGTAACATGCAGGTCCCAGGCCTACATACAACATAATGACGGTATGAGTGCACTGACACAGTCAGCTCAACTTCAGTGTCCACATATGGCATAAAACACAATGACAATGAAGGACATCACTTCGACTGGGACAACACAAAATCCTAGGACAAGCGAAACAAAGACATACGCGAGAATTCCTAGAGGCCTGGCATTCTAATCGGAACTCCATCAATAAACACATCAATTCATACCCCATCTACCTTCCCTTGAGAAAAAGAACTGGAAATGACATCACCCACCTTAAGAAACTAAGACCTATAAATAGAGAGGCGGGACATACCACCAGCGCTTCACCGGAGGCACTCACTGATGATGTTACCTAGTCATGGTGACGAAACGTCTGAAAACAAACCTTCCAATTCAGTGAGCTAACTCACATCCAAACTCAAAGGCAATTCGGAGACAATTGTTCAACATAAATAAAATAATGAATTGATACAAGAAAATGGCTTTGGTGATTTCCTCCCAGAACTTGGAGTGCATGGAGCTGTTACACTGGATCCAACAGAAGTGTCACAAACAGTGCACAAAATATCAATGCAGTAATACTGTGTTGTAGCAGATTGTGATCACCACTTATTTAAAATTTTCTAGGGGCGGCATGGTGGCTCAGTGGTTTGCACTCTGCCTCACAGAGCCAGGGACCTGGGTTTGATTCCAGCCTCAGGTAACTGTCTGTGTGGAGTTTGTACATTCTCTCCGTTTCGGTGTGGGTTTCCTCTGGGTGCTCCGATCTCCTCCCCCAGCCCAAAGATGTGCAGGTTAGGTGAATAAATTGCCCATAGTGTTCAGGGATGTATAGACTGGGTGCATTAGTCAAGGGTAAATATAAGGTTGAGGGGTGTGGGTCTGGGTGGGTTGCTCTTTGGCAGGTCAGTGTGGACTTGTTGGGCCAAAGGGCTTGTTTCCACATTGTAGGGATTCTATAAAAATGATAGTGGCAGTAAAAAGGATTCATAAGAAATCAAAGACAATTCTGGGCTTTGGCTCATAAAATTGCCAAGAGACTGAAGAACTGCATTGGTTCTCAGTTGGAAAAGGAAATGGAGAGAACATTTAAAATCAGGATGGGACTCAATTGGTTGCTGCTTTGTTTGAAAGAGGCAGAGAGAAGAAATTAAAGACGTTATCATGAACTGGTGGATGCATAAGTCAAATATAACTGCAGGAATACTTGAAACTCAGTTAAGTGTGCTGAACAGACTGTTAGTTTACACAGGGAATGGTGAGTACTGAATCATTCAAAAACAATAGTTATAAGGCACAAGGGAATTTGGGTTTGGTGCTATGCCAGAAGTAATGAAAACGATGAATGGTATTGCATTGGATAAACATCCTTAGGCTCCTAAACTGAACAGAGAAAAGGAAAATGTCCAAATGACACACATTCTCCCAGGTTAAGAACAAATTTACAAGAGAACAATGATATTTCTTTTAACTTACACATGATTGGAATACAATATAGACAGGTCAGTAAGTACAGCTACAGAGGTGACTTAAAGGGGTTCAGCTTTGATAGCTGATAGCTTATGTAAAAATGTTGGCACAAATGCAAAACAGGATTGCCAAATGTATACCCATAATTATATTTTTTGTTCAAGAATAGGAATTCATTCTCTTAACTGTACTGATCCAATAAAATCATAAATTTAGCTAAATGATAAAGCACCTTTTAACCCAAAATATTTTTTATCAAGGCAGCTGTACTTGAACGAGGATATTTTAAATCCAAAGCAACAGGAGTGAACCCTTGCCTTCCCTGTGGATTCTTAGGTAATATTTGATTTGAAGGAAGTGAATTTTACATTCTCGAAAAATGTTGCTGAAATTTCAAATCTAGAATTGGGTCAGACGTTTGTTGCACTTCAAGTGCCTTTTGGAGATGGCAGAGTCTGTTTCTACCATACAGATCACGGTGGTGGATCACTCTGTAACAGTCAACAGTTCATTCAGTTAAAAATATACTGTGTAATGACAGCAACGAAAAGTTTATTGAAATTATTCTGTTTACTACCTTAATGGACTTATTGCATTACATTGGTCTTTCCTTGATTAAAATAGCACATGGAGACATTCGGACATTTTCTTATTTGCAGAAGTTGAAGACTCATAGTAAGCACAGAAATTGCTATATGTAGAATTGAATGTTCCTCCTGGAGGCAGACTGGGAGGTAGAGAGAGGTGTATAATGGTATGGTAAGATAAGGGATAGATAAGGGATCCTCAATTCCTGGAGCAGACAACTGTTTTCTGATTTGGATAGCCTTTCTCTTCTTGGCAGCATCCTGGACATTTAGACCCAGAGATTTTCTCTTTCTGGCCATGTCCTAAATCTGTTGGTATTGATCTAGCTCTCATGAAGCTGTTCACAGCTCATCACTATTTTTGAAAACAAATTTTGACTCACTGTCTGCGGATGCAACTATGTTGAGGTACACAAGTTCTCTACTTTGGTTGAATGTCTTCATTCTCCCTCTGTGGTTGATTTCTGCTGGACTGGACACTGTCCAAGTTCTCAGCTATGCGATTGGAGGATTGTCGCTCACTCAGAACAGCCTCTGTCACTGGCACTTTGAGTGACAATGGATTATTGTGGTTTTCAGTGACCATGGGAGTCTGGAACATTTCCACCAGTCTGGTAAAATCTGTGCCTTCCTTCTCAGTGACAGAGAAAAAACACTATTCTTTGCCAACAGAGTCAACTCTCTTTTTGGGTTCCCTCATGTCCAAAAGCAAATCTAATAAAATTCCACTACCCCAAGACCAGTTGTTTGGCAATGGATTTTTTCCTGGACAAGCTGTTCTCAGGATGCGAGTCAAACCCCTTCTACTATCCTAAGGATGCTGAAGTCAAGATGTACATGCATACTCAAAAATGAAAAGTATTGATTGCAAATTAGGGGGTCATTTTCAACTCTTACGTTCCTTGCATTGCAGTGTTACCTATGCTCTTGAAACTGTTCATTTGCATGGGTCAAAACTTCTGATTCTTCAGCCACAAATCTGATAAAATTAAAAATCACACACACCAGGTGATAGTCCATCAGGTTTATTTGAAAATACAAGCTTTCAGAGTGCTGCTCCTTCATCAGTTAGCGAGTGTGGCAGGAGTGTAGGACACAGAATTTATAGTAATAGATCAAAGTGTCATACAACTGATGCAATGTATTGAACAAACCTAGATTGCTGTTAACAACTCATACCTGATGAAGGAGGAGCGCTCCGAAAGCTTGTAGTTTCAAATAAACCTGTTGGACTATAACCTGGCGCTGCATGATTTTTAACTCTGTCCACCACAGTCCAACTCCACAACAAGCCTGATAGGCAAAGACACCTCTCCCCTGTATCAAACTTAAAGGTAACGGGATAGCAACCGACACAAACAAATACGTGAAACTTCAATCATTTGGATTATCAATATCCCCTATGAACACTTGATATTTTCTAATGATGATATATTTTCTAGTTGTGGATATATTTTCTAAAGGAGTTGGTTTTATAGCTTTAATCTTTTTCAATGAGTAAGCATTTGGCTTTTTGCTTAGAAACTGTGTCTTGACATTTCTGCACATTTCCTAGAATTGACCTACAGCTTCACAGATGTAACATTCTTTTGCCAGGGTCTGAAAATGTCTGTTAGTGAGTGTTTGTTGTTCCACAGCACGATATACACTGTTACTATCTGCCACAACTAAAACAGGAAGTGCTGGAGAAACTCAGCAGATCTTGCAGAATCTGTAAAGAAAAATCAGAGTTAATATTTTGAGTTCAATGACCCTTCATCAGAATATAGTAGGCGTGATCACTAAATTTGTGGATGACAACAAAATTGGTGGTATAGAAGACAGTGAAGAAGGGTATCTAGGAGTAACTGGGCCAGTGAACTGAGGAATGACAGGTGGAGTTTAATTTAGATAAATGAGAGTTGCGTTTTGGTTAAACAAGTCAGGGCAGGACTGAGACAGTTAATGGTAGGCTCCTGGGGAGTGTTGTCGAACAAAGAGACTGAGAGATGCAGATACAGAGTACCTTGAAAGTGGCATCAGATGTAGACAGGATGGTGAAGAAGGTGTTTGGCATGCTTGCCTTCATTGGTCAGAGCACTGAGTACAAGAGTTGGAGCATCATATTATGGCTGTACAAGACATTGGTAAGGCCACATTTGGAATTCTGGTTGCCCTGCTATATGAACAATATTATTAAATCGGAAAGGGTGTTAAAAAAGACTTACAAGGATGTTACTGAGACTGAAGGGTTTGAGTTATAGGCTGGGACTTTTTCCTTCATGTGTAGGAGGCTGAGGGATGACCTGATATATTTTATAAAATCATGAGGGGCACAGATAGAATAACCAAGATCTTTTCTCCATGGCAAGGGAGTCCAAAATTAGAGAACAAAGATTTAAGAAGTGGAAAGATTTGAAAAAGATGTGACGGAAAACTTTTTCACACAGAAGGTTGTGCATATCTGGAATGAGTTGCTTGAGGAAGTGGGAGAGGCAGGTTCAATTACATGTAAAGACATTTGGACAGGTACATGGATAAGAAATCTTTACAGGGATATGGGCCAAACACAAGCAAATAGGACTAACTCAGTTTAGGAAACCTGGTTGGCACGGACAGTTGGGCCGAAGGGTCTGTTTCTGTGCTGTGTGATTCTATAACAGAAAAGCTGATGAATGATCACTGAACTCGAAACTGCTGCCAGATCTGCTGAATTTCTGCAGCACTTACTGTTCCATTTCAGATTTCCAGCATCCGTAATTGAGCTAGGTCACACAAGTTGGACTTACTTTCGAAGCTGTTAGACTTTCCAGCCATTCACAACCACTTTTGGACTGCCTTCAGGAAAGGGGTGGGGTTGTGCCAAAAGCCACTCTCATGACCTTTCCTCTCACGTCCCTGTCACCTCACTTGCTGTGAACCCCAGCCATCCCTCACTCATCCAGCTCTAGTGATTATATCTGACCGAGTGTCTGGAGCACAGTCGGCACCAAGCATGACCCCCGGTGACAGTGCATGACTGTCAGCTTGTAATTGGTTGACATTTATGGTTAGGTGAGATTTCTGCCTTTGGGAGCTCAGATCCTGGGGAAAGCCTGGGACTAATGAGTTAAGCACCAGACACGCAATTAATTTGGTCAGGCCCCCTCACAGAACTGCAACTGTCCAGTTCTCCAACATGGAGGGTAGGACTAATGTGCAGAACATTGAATCCAGATTCTTTCTGTTTTATTTCTGTACTTCACATTTCCCTACCACACCATCCTGACACCCTCAAACGTCTCTTCAAACTCCACAGCCATGCAAAACTTCAAATGTTTCATGCTGGTGTCGCACAAGTCAGGCTCCTCAGATGGGGCATTTGTCATGAGTGCAAAAACATTTAAAGGGAATATGTACTTATACAAATGGCTGACCTGATCCACAAAAAAAATTGTCACTCAGCCCCAGAAACACAAACATGCACATAATCTTATTTGAAGCTTATTTAGGCTCGTCCACATAATATTTCTAATCAGACCATGATCACAACTTGGTCAGGTGCTGCCCATCCCAACAAACAACTCCTTTCTATTCCCCAACATGGATAACCTCCTACCCAGTCTACTCCTTTCACCATGTGCAGACTTTCTTCACTTATCTGTAAGTAAGCCCATTTATACATGGCTCAGGTAGCAAGCCTCAGTATAACCACCAAAAAAGTGCATTATTTTCACTGGAACTGCCAATGACCATAAAATTAAGTCAACTACTTAAACCCCGCTCAGAAGCCCACACTTGCTCCAATATACAAACATAAGATTGAAAGGCAGAAGTTCCTTTCGGAGTCACAGAACGGTACAGCACAGGAAGCTATTCAGCCCATCAATACCTATACTAGACTTCCCCTGCCTTTGTGCTGCAGCCTAGTTCCCTCTTGAAATGCATTGATTTAAACCACCTCCATTACACTCTCAGAGAGTGCTTTTGAGATCCTAATTACTCATTGCATGAGAATCTGGCTCCATTGTACCTCTTTTCCATTAGCTTAAATCTGTGCTTTCTAATGTTTCCTCTGCTTGGGTTTATCCCTGTCCACTCTGCTGTGACCCATGATTTTGAACACCTCTATCAAATCTTTTCACAATCTTCTCGTGTATGTAGAAAACAATTTGAACTTCTCTGATCTATCTGTCGAACTGAAGTTCCTTATCTCCGAAACCATTCTCATGAATCTTTTCTGCACTGTCTCCAATATCTTCTGACCTTTACAGAAGTTTGGTGCCTGGAACTGGGCACAATCCTCCACCAAAGGCCAAACTAGTGTTTTATGGAAGTCAACTTAACCTCATCCCCTTGCATTCAATGCCCCTATCAATAAAGCTGAGATACCACTTCAGTCAACATGTTTTCAAATGATTCTGCCTCCAACAATTTGTCTGATATGAGATTCAACTTAAAATAAGCAAATTAACATCTTTGTTAAAACAGTGAGTATTAATATGAAGTGCAATAAAACACGTTTACAATACTATCCATGATAGTTTTCTCTAGATATGAGTAACAAATAATCTTTAATAAGTAAGACATTCTGCTGCACCTCTGAATGAATAAATAGAAACAATATCATAGGAAACTTGTACAGTTTTGTCAAAATTACTCACTTTAAAAGGAATGGCAGTGTTGTAGTTCTCTGGAATCTCCCACGTTAACAAAACTGATGTCTTCATTACAGCTTTAACATGAAAATTTTTTGCAAACACTGCTGAAAAATTAAGGAGAGTGACAATTTAGATGGGACTGTATCAACATTCTGCTTGGACCTGTTTCAGTGCTCTTACCAGTTCAATGTATGAATAAACCACCACTCCTACCTGCATTGTTGTCAACCTAAATTTCTATAAATCTTAGTGACTAAAACTTACCTTTGTAAGTCATGCAGGTTTACACAGTCTCAACGGTATGCTTATACTTGAGCACAGAAGACTCCGTAGTACAGTATATTAAGACTCAAGAACTTTACCTTTCAAGTTGGTAGAAAGGAGTGATCTCTAATGCATAATCTCGTGACCCAACTCCCTAATATCGTCACCCACCTGCATCTAGGAGCACACAAATAGACAAATCCTACCTGGATCCAATGGCAGTGTCCGGAATTGAACACTAGGACTATATGGACCAGGACCTTTACTTGTGTAAGCTCTCACTTTGATGTCATAAGTGGTGTCTGGTTTTAGGTTGGTGAGCTTCAAACTTGTCTCGGGTGAGGCGACAGAGAGCTCAATTCGATTATTTGGGCTGTTGATATCTCTGTACAAAACATTATATTTGGTAATTAACCCATTCCTTTCTGCCAAGACCGGTGGCTGCCAGCTCAAATGAATCGTTGAAGCTGTGGAGCTTTCAGTACGTGGGTTTTGGGGAAATCCACTCGGTCGTTCTTCTGGAATCGTGATTTCTTTCACAATCTCCTCCCCAAAGCCAACCTTATTTTTTGCGGAGAGTTTGAAGAGGTAAGAAGTGCCTTTATGGATGTCAGTAGCTGTATAATGGTCATCCTTTTCTGAAAATTCTAACGTTGTCAGCAATTCAGAGTCCTTGCGTCCAAATTTTAAACGATAACCCAGAATTGGTCCATAGGTTTCTACAGGAGGATGCCACTGAATAAGAGCGGTGTTCATCTGTGTATGGCTAACAAGGAGTCTTGGTTTCCCAGGAACTGTAACAATAAATGAGATTTATTTTAGAAGTTTTTCCTTAATATTCCCACAGGATTTATGCACGAGAAATATATGCTTATTTCAAGTAGCTGTCAACTGAAGAAAGAATTACTGTCACATACGGAAGTCTGCATTCCCTTAGAATCACCTCCCCAAATTTTCATTACGTTTGTAAAATGTCTCAGGATTGTGGCTCTGATGAAAATATGGACCAGTGATAATATGATTAATGTAATTATCCAAACTCTGTGGCAAAATAATTTTATGATAAATATATGTTCAAGGTAAGAACTGACAAAAAAAAATCAGTAGCCATTACGAAGTCAAGAAGTTCTCATTAAATTCAAGAGATTACAAAGATCAAACTGAGAGAAATGGTCCAACAATTCAGAATGTAATTTGAAGTGATGACAAAATTGCTAGTTTTACAGGGAGGCAATAGCTAGTGGTATTATTGCAAGACTATTAATCCAGAGTCCCAAGTAAGAGCAGACGATGAGGAAGGCAGAGAGGAGACAGGTGCAAGAGACGCCGGGGGAAGTACCTGTCAGGAACAAGTTGAATCTTTTGGAAACAGTAGAGACAGATGACACTGCCAGTCCGTGAGACGGCCAGGTCTGTCAATCAAAGGTTGGCGTGGAGGCAAAGCGGAAGAGTCGGACATCGCACAGAGCCGTAGTAATAGGGGACGCCATAGTGAGAGGAACTGACCGGGGCTTTTATGGCAGCAGGCGGGACTTAAGGATGGTGTGTTGCCTCCCTGGTGCCAGGGTTAAAGACATCACAGACAGAGTGTAGGACATCCTCAAGGACGAAGGTGAACAGCCAGAGGTGGTGGTTCATGTCGGCACAAATGATGTCAGGAAGAAGAGGAAGAACATACTACAACGGGACATTGGAGAATTAGGAAGATGGCTGAAAAGCAGGACGTCCAGGGTGGTTATCTCCGGTTTGCTTCCAGTTCCTCGGGCTGGTGAGGCCAGAAACAGGGCAATAATGGACTTGAACGTGTGGCTGGGGAACTGGTGCAGGAAGCAAGGATTTAAATTCTAGGATCACTGGGGTATGTTTTGTGGTAAGCATTAAATTTTCTAAGAGAGACGGTTTGCACCTTAATAGGTTAGGGACCAGTATGCTGGCAGGCAGGTTTGCTACTGCAACACAGCTACGTTTAAACTAAGTAGCGGGGGGGGGGGGGGGGGGGGGAACAAACTGGATGTTTAAGAAGAAAAGTGAAGGGAAAGTTAGAACAAGGGAAGTCAAGAAAGACAACTGTATCAATGAGACAGAAAACTCAAAAAGGGATCATGCTGTAAGGTTGAGTGAAATAGGAGTTGATGGGAAGGGTGAGGCCAGTAACAAATTAAAAATACTATACATGAATGCACGAAGCATTAGAAATAAGATGGATGAGTTTGAGGCTCTTTTGGAAATTGGCAGATACGATATTGTGGGGATAACTGAGACGTGGCTTCAAGTGGAAGGGCCTGGGAAATGAATATTCAAGGCTACACATGCTTTCGTAAGGCTACACATGCTTTCGTAAGGACAGACTGACGGGCAGAGAGGGTGGGGTGCCATGTTGGTAAGGGATGATATTCGGTCCCTTGCGCGGGGGGACCTAGAATCAGGGGATGTAGAGTCAGTGTGGATAGAGCTGAGAAATTGTAAGGGTAAAAAGACCCTCTTGGGAGTTATCTACAGGCCCCCAAACAGTAGTCTGGATGTCGGATGTAAGTTGAATCAGGAGCTGAAATTGGCCTGTCGCAAAGATGTTACTACAGTTGTTATGGGGGATTTCAACATGCAGGTAGACTGGGAGAATCAGGATGATATTGGACCTCAAGAAAGAGACTTTGTGGAGCGCCTCCGAGATGGATTCTTACAACAGCTGGTGCTGGAGCCTACCAGGGAGAAGGCAATTCTGGATCTGGTATTGTGCAACGAACCAGAATTGATCAGGGACCTCGAAGTGAAGGAGCCATTGGGAAGTAGTGACCATAATACAATAAGCTTCAATCTGCATTTTGAGAGGGAGAGGGTACAATCGGAAGTGACAATATTTCTGTTGAATAATGGGAACTATGGAGATATGAGGGAGGAGCTGGCCAAAGTTCAATGGTGCAATACCTTAGCAGGGATGACAGTGGAGGAACAATGGCAGATATTTCTGTGTATAATGCAGGAGATGCAGGATCAGTTCATTCCAAAAAGGAAGAAAGATCCTCGGAGGAGGCATGGGATGCCATGGCTGATGAGGGAAGTTAAGAAAAATATAAAGTTAAAAGAGAAGAAGTATAACATAGCTAAGATGAGTGGGAAAACAGAGGACTGGGAAGCTTTTAAAGAACAACAGAGGATTACTAAGAAGGAAATACGCAGAGAAAAAATGAGGTATGAAGGTAAAATGGCCAAAAATATAAAGGAGGATAGTAAAAGCTTTTTTAGGTATGTGAAAGGCAAAAAAATGGTTAAGACTAAAATTGGGCCCTTGAAGACAGAAACAGGGTAATATATTACGGGGGACAAAGAAATGGCAGGAGAATTGAATTGTTACTTCAGATCTGTGTTCACTGGGGAAGATACAAGCAATCTCTAACAGTGGCTGAAGGACCTGCACTTAAGGGAATTTATATTTGCCAGGAATTGGTGTTGGGAGAGACTGTTAGGTCTGAAGGTTGATAAGTCCCCATGGCCTGATGGTCTGCATCCCAGGGTACTGAAGGAGGTGGCTCGAGAAATCGTGGATGCATTGGTGATTATTTTCCAGAGTTCGATAGATTCAGGATCAGTTCTTGAGGATTGGAGGTTGGCTAATGTTGTACCACTTTTTAAGAAAGGTGGGAGAGAGAAAGCAGGAAATTATAGACCAGTTAGTCTGACCTCAGTGGTGGGAAAGATGCTGGAGTCTATTATAAAGGATGAAATTACGACACATCTGGATAGTAGTAACAGGATAGGTCAGAGTCAGCATGGATTGATGAAGGGGAAATCATGCTTGACTAATCTTCTGGAATTTTTTGAGGATGTAACTCTGAAGATGGACGAGGGAGATCCAGTAGATGTAGTGTACCTGGACTTTCAGAAAGCTTTTGATAAAGTCCCACATAAGAGGTTAGTGAGCAAAATTAGGGCGCATGGTATTGGGGGCAAAGTACTAACTTGGATTGAAAGTTGGTTGGCTCTATAGGAAACAAAGAGTAGTGATAAACGGCTTCCTTTTGGAATGGCAGGCAGTGACCAGTGGGGTACCACAGGGATCCGTGCTGGGACCGCAGCTTTTTACAATATATGTTAATGATATAGAAGATGGTATTAGTAATAACATTAGCAAATTTGCTAATGATACGAAGCTGGGTGGCAGGGTAAAATGTGAGGAGGATGTTAGGAGATTACAGGGTGACCTAGAATGGTTAGGTGAGTGGTCAGATGCATGCAGAGGCAGTTTAATGTGGATAAATGTATGGTTATCCACTTTGGTGGTAAGAACAGGAAGGCAGATTACTACCTAAATGGAATCAATTTAGGTAAAGGGGCAGTACAAAGAGATCTGGGTGTTCTTGTGCACCAGTCAATGAAGGTAAGCATGCAGGTAAAGCAGGTAGTGAAGAAGGCTAATAGCATGCTGGCCTTCATAACAAAAGGGAATGAGTATAGAAGTGAAGAGGTTCTTCTGCAGCTGTACAGGGCCCTGGTGAGACCACACCTGGAGTACTGTGTGCAGTTCTGGTCTCCAAATTTGAGGAAAGATATTCTGGCTATTGAGGGAGTGCAGCGTTGGTTCACGAGGTCAATTCCTGGAATAGCAGGACTACCTTACGCTGAAAGGCTGGAGCAACTGGGCTTGTATACCCTTGAGTTTCGAAGATTGAGAGGGGATCTGATTGAGACGTATAAGATTATGAAGGATTAGACACTCTGGAGGCAGGAAACATGTTTCCGCTGATGGGTTAGTGCCGAACCAGAGGATACAGCTTAAAAATACGGGGTAGACCATTTAGGACAGAGCTCAGGAGAAACTTCTTCACCCAGAGAGTGGTGGCTGTGTGGAATGCTCTGCCCCAGAGGGCAGTGGAGGCCCAGTCTCTGGATTCATTTAAGAAAGAGTTGGATAAAGCTCTCAAGGATAGTGGAATCAAGGGTTATGGAGATAAGGCAGGTACAAGATACTGATTAAGGAAGATCAGCCATGATCATATTGAATAGTGGTGCAGGCTCGAAAGGCAGAATGGCCTACTCCTGCATCTATTGTCTATTGTAATGTTCTGGTAATTCAGATAACGAATCCTGCAACAAAATGTTGGAATTTAAATTTAATAACAATCTGGAATTAAGAGTCTAATCATGACCATGAAATTGCAGTCCATTGTTGGGAAAACCCCTATCTGGTTTCACTAATGCCTTTTAGGGAAGAAAAACTGCTGTCCTTACCTGATCTGGCCTACATACGACTCCAGAACCACAGCAATGTATTGATTCTGAACTGCTTCCTGGGAAATTAGGGATTGGCATTAAATGTTGGCCTAGCCAGAGGAGCCCACATCTCAGGAATAAATAAAAAAAAGCTTTTGTTTGTGACTTCTCCAGTACCTGAAATCCAGTTACTTTTATATATTTAACACTGTCCAACTGCATCCTAAATTCAGCTGTCATTCACATCTGAAATATTAACAGTGGATCATTTAGCTTGTTGAGCCTGTTGAGCTGCTCATTAAGATCATGGCTGACATGTTACTTCTATCACGCATTCAAGTCTATCCCTATAACCCTCTGCATTCCAAAACCTACCAATTTCTGTCTAGGATCTGTTGGGTAGAGAATCTCCAAGACTCAACAGTCGTTTGAGTGAATAAATTTATCGTCATCTAAATCTTGTTTCAATTTCTTATTCTAAGACCTCTTATTTGAGACTCCTCAGCCAAGCAAAGCCTTCTCCAAACACCTGTCCTGTTACATCCTTAAGAAACTTCAGATAATATAGGCCTAATCTATTTTATCTCTCCTCACAGGACAAGCCTTTTCTTTCAGGAATCAGGTTGCTGCAGGGATTCTCAATCAAGGATCTTGAAAATCTACAAAATGTTTTCAAGAGGTCCAACATGTCTAGGAAAATGTCACACTTCTGTTCACTTTAATGAAGTATGAAGGCACCCATTCTAAAAGGATCACAGGCCAACAATGTGCATGTGGTAATATTGCTAAGAGCCTTTTAATTCACCAAGTAAAAAATAAGGATGTTAATGTCAATGGAAAGCTGTGAGAAATTAAGTTAAGCATTTAATTTATAAAGTGGCAATACTGTAGTCAGATCTTAAGTGACTGATTCACAGGTTATTAAAATAGATTCAGGCGGTTCATATTTGTTGTCAACTTTTAAGTTTTAAATTCAAAAACAATAACTATAACATTTTACAGATTATACACTTTGCATGAGTATCTTGCATTGAGAATCATACTTCAATTATTCTCCTGTTCAGTGTGGCCTCTCAGGTATTGGTAATGATTTAACTACATCTAACTTTGAGGGCTTTCAATGTCTCACAAAGGAGAGAATCTAATGGAGGCATTAAAATTACAAAAACATTTGACAGAACAAAGGTTTCTTCAGTATTCTCTGTTTTTGTTTCAGATTTCCAGCATCTGTGGTTCAGTGTCGAGAGTGTGGTAGTGGAAAAGTATGGTATTCCTGATGAAGGACTTATGCCTGAAACGTCAATTCTCCTGCTCCTCAGATGTTGCCTGACCTGCTGTGCTTTTCCAGCACCACACTCTCGACTCTGATCTCCAGCATCAGCAGTCCTCACTTTCTCCATCTGTAGTTCAGTGTGCTTGTTTTGCCAAAAAGTTGAACATGTATTGATAATTATAATGTGCAAATGTATGTGATACATAGCTGGTCATTTGAAAATTTGTTGCTCAGCTGCATTAAATGTTATAAACTCAGCTTTTCAGTTGCTTGAAAGGTGGAGTGGCGGGGTGGGGGGGGGGGGGGGGCGCAGTAATGTGAATACTGGCACAGAATTAATCAAAAATACACTGATTAGCTGGTGAGATGAGAGAGCTTCTGTTGTGAAGCTCTGCTTCCAGTCAGCTTTCTGCCACTGACAACAACACAGACAGTTAATCCAGAAGAAATTATTGCAGGAAGTTCAGTGTTGAACAGCTACTTATGAAATTATGTTTCTGCCATTTGTTGCACACAGTCTAGTTGAGTGAGTGAGTTATTCTGTATCTGGTTGTTCCTTAACAACAACAGAGAAGGTTCGTCAGGCTGATACCAGATATGGGTGGACTGCTTTATGAGGAGAGGTTGAGTAGGTTGGACCTGTACTTTTTGGAATGCAGAAGAATAAGAGACAAAATAACATGACGAACTGAAGAAGGGACACTGTATCCGAAATGCTAATTCTGCTTTCTCTTCACAGATACTACCAGAAAGAGAGACCACCTTACTGAAGCATTTAGGATTCTGAGGGGACTTGACAGAGTAGATGTGGAGAGGTTGTTTTTCCTTGTGGGAGAATCTAGGACTGCAGAACATATCTCAGAATAAAGGTTGTATATCTAAGACAGAGATGAGGAGAAGTGTCTTCTCTCAGAGGGGAGTGAATCTATGGTATTGTTTACCAAACAAGGCTATTGAAGCTATATCAATAAGTACTATCAAGGCTGAGATTTTTTTTAGTCAGAAAGAGAATCAAGGCTTATGATGAAACGACAGCAAAATGATTTGAAGATTATCAGATCAGCCAATGAATAGCATAGCTGACTTGATGGCACTCCTTTGTCATATGGTCATTTTGTTTGAAGAGATTCAAATAACAGAGGACCTGAAACTGAGTAAGCAATTCACCAAAACAAAACTAAGCTGCCAAACAAAACCACAATGCTGTTGTTGGAATATACAGGATAAGATTCCTATCAGAGCCCACTGGTTACTGAAGAGACCAAGTAGAAACAAACATCCTCTGCAGTGCCACTGAGGCAAAGCTGAGACATGAAATCAAGCTAAATCATCAGAGTGACCCATCCCAGACACCAATTTCATTACAGACTGCAAGTTGATGGTTTAGTCAAACTGAGGATTAGACACTTTGCAAAGTCCAGAAACCTGCCTGACGCATCCTCACCACCTTTAGAAGGTAACGAAAAGTTATAAGTAATTGGCTTAAAACGCCCAGTAAGGGTTGCAGACTCCCACAGTTAGAAAATAGACGCCAATAGTCACAAGCAACGTGGGAGCTTGTTAAAATGCTGCGTATGACTATACAACACTGAATGTAAAAGACAGCTCTGTACAATGCTCCCCAGGCAAACTTTACAATGGTGCAGACTCCTTCATAGATAGCACTTCACAGGTATCTACCCCGCATCTCAGTCAGATAGTGAGAAAGAACATCAGGTCCCAATAGATATAATGGATGACAAGTAAAGTCTACAAAGCCCCAGAGGACCATTTCATTAGAGACCGATGACTGGTAGTGAGTTTGATCTGAAGGTTACCAGGTGAAACTGAGGAGAGTCTTTCATGATAACCTCAGTTGGTACAGGAACTGAACCTGCGCTGTTGGCATCACTGTGCATCACAAGTCTGCCATTCAGCCAAATGCCAAATGAGCCCTGACAGACGATGACCACATCAACAGAAGCATCCAATTGACTGAACTTTGGCTGGATTCGTTAAGGAATTGCATCCTGTTCTTGTCAAACCTAATCTGGAGTTGTGGATAACAGGTTTGACAGGCATTCGCGTGGAACATCAAACTCCTGAACCATTCTCATCAGATCGAGTATATATAAACACACGCACACAATCTCAGTTACGGAGATGTTGTCTCAGTTAGAGAGATGTTTTGATATTTTTTGCAAGCTTTGTTCATTAGTATCTAATTATGAGAAAACATGAAGTATTGCTATATCTTGGTTCTGATATGTTGGCATCACATTTTCCGAGTTCTATTCTCCCACACCCTGCAGTTTCCTTTCAGTCTGCCTGGTTTTCAGTTATGTCATTCACCTACTGTAAAAAAAAACATTTTTTTCAAGTAATGGCTGCAAACAAATGTCTGTTGTTGCAATGGGGGGTAAATTTGATTTTTCATGGTATTTGGAAACAGGCAGCATTGAATCAACTGCCCGTGAAACATCACTCCTGAGTTCCATTTCACACGGGTCAGAGAAAGGAAAACCAGGAAGAAATGGAAACTGGCTGCCAATTTGCAATCACTCCTTTTACACTGCTGCATGCAGCCAGAATTTCCCATTGCCTTTTTCATGAGCTGAAACCATGCTGTTACTCTCCGGTTATTACTGGGGCCCTGCAGCATCGATCAGATAGACAGTGAGAACGTTCATGCACAGTATGGCATGCCAGGTCAGAATGACAGACAGTAGCTGCAGAGCATTTAGATGGGCTTGTGTACTGTGTGGATTGAAATGTACTGTCATTGTCTCTGAATATCAGTACCTTCATCTTGAGGTAGGGACAGTAACACTGTGCCATAGGAGCCCCCCACTCTCATCCCCATGAGCAATTTGAATGAGCACTCTGTGTTGAACAGATCACTTGGCACTCACCTCTGATGATTTCACTTTCCAGGAACTAGTGAATGGATGTATATGGAATCAGGGAAGACGGAAGGAGGCTACAATGAGAAAAAAGGGAAAACTGAAAGTTGATACATCCCAAGTAGGACACTACTCAGGTTTAATAATTGACAAGCAGGAGACCTAGGGCTTCTCGTTGCTTATAGGATGGAGGTGGTGGGAATGAAACTGAATTTGATGGTCACATGCCAGAGCCACACCATCTTCTCATCTCCATCTCAATTAACTTCTGGGCAGGTAGGTCTAAGCCAAGCCATCAGTCCAGGTCCACAGTGGTCCATTAGGGACAAGTTAATAACCCCTTAGAGGGCCTTGTAGGATACCACGGGAGAACACAGAGCCTGACGGAGACAGATCTTGAGCAAGGCCTAGATGGGGCAAGCAGGGATCTGGAGGGAGGCGAGCAAGAAAGACAGCTCGACCTGCTGGTGCCTGCACCAAGCCTGAAATGAAAGTTTTACATTAAGTTTGTCACAGATAATGACTACCAGTGAAACAAATATGGCAAGAGCAGCAACGGACCCACTTCCTTCCACCACCACGCCCACTTTGCTCCTCACCATGGCTGGTAATCTGGGAATCTCACTGGTGGGGTGTAATTTTGGGACAGTTCTTGAACCTGTCACAGCCCTGCTGAGAACTGTTCAGCCTTTGTGAATGGTACTCAGAAAGAGCAACAAATTTGAACCTCAGTCAAGAATCCAATGTCATTGCTCCTTTAGACTGAAACCCAGTTTTCACCATCAATCAAGAATTGATAATGTCCAGGAGGTACGCAGTCACTGGGCAGGTTAAAATCACAGAACTGATACCAGGGAGAAGACAGCTTTATTTGTGCCATCATGCCTGCACCAGATCTTCAAGTTAGCATCACTACAAAATGGCAGTCTCCTGATGGTAGGCCCAAACCTACCAGATTCACGCTGTCTATGTCAAGACCTGAATAACATTATGGGACATGAAATGAAGCAGAACAAGATATCAGACAAAGACACAACCCTCCCTGATGCACTCAGTGCTTTCTATGCTCAGTTAGAGCATCTGTTCCCTGTGTGACCGCTGTAGACATCAGATTGGTCTTCCTGGGAGCCAATCCAAAGAAAGCACTGGGTCCAGATGGTGTCCCCAGCTGAGCACTCAGATCCTGCACAGATCAACTGGTGGAGGTATTCACTGACATCTTCAACCTTTTCCTCCTACAAGCTGAAGTCCTCACCTGCTTCAAGAAGACCACCATAATCTCCGTGTCTAAGAAAGCAAATGCAATGTGTTTAATGATTCCGGCCTGAATAATCGTGAAGTTCTTTGTAAGGTTGGTCATGGCACACATCAACTCCAGTCTCCCAGCCTGCCTTGATCCCCTACAGTTTGCCTAATGACGGAACAGGTCCACAGTGGATGCCTTATTCCTAGCCCTGCACTCATCCCTGGAACGTCTGGACAACAAGGACATCTACGTCAGACTCCTGCTCATTGACTCCAGTTCCGCCTTCAACACCATTATCCCGTGCAGACTGATTTCAAAAACTTTGTGACCTTGGTTTGGCTCTGCTCTTTGCAACTGGATCCTCAGCTTTCTGACCCACTGATCGCAATCAATGAAGACAGGTAACTGCACCTCCTTCACAATAACACTCAAGACTGGAGCCAGCCAAGGATGCGTCCTCAGCCCTCTACACTACTCCCTATACACCAATGACTATGTTGCCAAATTCCAAATGAATGTCATCTCCAAGTTTATTGATGACACCACTGTAGTGGGACAGATATCTAATAATGATGAGTCAAAATATAGAAGGGAGATAAAAGGCTTGGTGACATGGTGCAATGAGAACAACCTCTCTCTCAATGTCGGCAAATGTAAAGAACTGATCAGTGACTTCAGAAAGGAAGGAGAAGAACACCCCCCCATCTACATCAACGGACTGAGATTGAGAGGGTGGAGAATGTGCAAATCCTCGGAGTGACAATAACCAACAACTTGTGCTGACTTCCCACGCAGATGCAATGGTCAAGAACGCACAACAAAGCCTCTTCTTCCTCAGACGGCTTAGGAAATTTGGCATGTCTCCAAGGACCCTCATCAACTTCCACAGATACATCATTGAGAGCACACTGTCCTGCTGCATTATTGCCTGTTATGGCAACTGCTCTACTCAGGTCTGTAAGAAATTCACAGAAGGTGTTGTGCACAGCACAAAACATCACAGAAGCCAACCTTCTATCCATGGGCTCCATTCACACGGCTCGCTGCAAACTTCTTCTGTCATGCAGAAAGTACAGAAGCCTTAACACATGCACCAGCAGATTCAGGAACATCTTTTTCCCTGCCATTATTAGACTGATGAATAGACTCTCTAGCCTTAAATAATAATGATCTTGCTAACCCCAGTGCATGCCCTGTGCAATGTAACCTGTATGCCTCTGTCTGAGTCTTTTTGATCTGTAAATTCTTGCTTATTATGATCTGCTTTTACTGCTCGTAAACAATGCTCTTCACTGTACCTCAGGGCATATGACAATTAGTCAATCAATCACTTGTACAAGGATATGGGTATATTATTTCTATTGAACTAATGATCAATTGCCTCAATTAAACTTGCCTACATCATAATTTCAAGTACTGCATTTCATATGCTTACTATTTTCTATATGAAAAAGATTTTTCTCACATCACCCTTGCTTCTTTTACACATCACTTTAAATATATGCCGACACTTAGGAGCAGGAACAGATCCGTATCTATTCTATGCGCTAGCTCATGATTTTAAATCCTCTCCTCTTAGCCTTCTTTTCTCCAAGGAGAACAGTGCCAACTTCTTCAATCTATTGTCACAACTGAAGAACCCTATTTTTAAATTTGGATATTTTCTTTGCAGAAATTGTAAATGAAAAAATACAGTGAGGAGCTATTGAGAATCATTGGTCTCAGAGACAGATTTATTTCTGTTTATTGAGTTATTTATGCTCATTTGAAATTATTCTGATACTTGTCAATGTTTGCCTTGTAGGACAAATTCAGTGGACCTTTGCTCAATTCTTTTTTTTCTTTCTGCTCACCAGCATTCTTCAACCACAACAGCCAAGGTGTGTGTGTGTAGAATGTGACAAATCCAGTAACAAAGATGGAAAGTCTCCACCTCTGAGTAACAAGTAATATAGCTTTTTGCAGAGAAATGATTTACATGCACATTTTCTGAAGGAAGAGTTTAATTTTATGATTTGTTTAACATTTCATTTAATTGTTTTCCAGTAAGGGTTTAAGACATACAGCTACAGCCAGTGTTGTTTAGGTTCCTTAATTATTGTCTCAGGATTGCACACATCATGCTGATATGCAAGATGTTAATTCATTTGGGTGGGCTCACTGATTCCTTTTTTGTTAAGTTGGATAACTGGCCCAATCAAGAATAGATGACGACTGTTCTTGGGCTGGGAAAAGCCAACTAATAATGACTGTTCATGAATGAAATGCCTGAAATCCAATAATAGTCTTCAGAAATCACTTACCTGCACCAGTGGTTACCACAAGCTTCGCTCTGCTTCGAGCTCCATCTCCTTTTGTTGTATAAGCTGTCACAGTGACAGAGTAGGTAGTTTCAGGCAGAAGTCCAGAAATGATCATTTCCTGCACACAAAAAAGGCAAAAATATAAAGCAATAAACACAACGCGAGTCTCTTCCGCAGTTTTAGACCATCGTTAATTCAGGTCTCTCAATAGCACGGGGATACAGAAAATTATTGGATGCTATTTCGTGTTAATATTAAAAATGTATTGACCTTTCAAGTATAGATGCTGTCAGTTTTTTAGGACATACACATATTTCTTCTTTTTGCACATTTTAAATTCATAGTACTGTGGCAACACACATCTTACACATGATACAAAAGCTATTGTGCAGGGTTAATAGGTTGTGTTTGTGCAATTGTGAAATCAATTATCTTTAGCTTTTGTACCCTTCAAAAGAACAAGTGACAAAGGCAGGAGTTATTGTAACCTGTCTTACGTATTCACTGCCTAAATAGAAATACAGACAGAGACTTCTGGGGCCAAACTTAATTGCCTTTTTTCAGAGACCAGACGCATGACTGTGAAGCATAACAGAATTCTGTAAAAGCCCTGACCTGCACAGTTTGAACTTCTGATCGGTGATTTTCCTGCTTATCAGGAAAACTCCATGAATGTATCCAACTCTGATCTTCTCTCCACCTGCATTCACTCACAAACGCTGTATAACTGTATGCCAACCACCCCCAACCACCCTTGACCTGATTAATTACCTCTAGTTCGAGGTTAATCTGGGCAATGATCAATTGGAGTCGTCCAAGAGGATCTGGAGTATTATGGAGCAAATCAAATCAGTAATCAAACAGATGGGGTCTGGATGGTGACCAGTCAGGGAGGATCTGGGCAATGATCATTTGATGAGGATCTGTACATAAAGTGATGGAGCAGATCCAATCAGTAATCAGGCAGAGTGGATCCAGTGATCGAAAATATGAAATTGTCCATTTTGGTAGAAAGAATAAAAATGCATATTAGCTAAATGCTGAAAGGTTGCAAAGCTCTGAAATGCAAAGAGATGTGGGTGCCCAAGCACAAGAAGCATAGAAAGTTAGTATGCAGGTACAGCAAGTAATCAGGAAAGCTAATAGAATGTTATGGCTAATTGCGAGGGGAACTGAATGCAAGAAAAGGTAGGTTATTCTGCAGTTGTACAGGGCATTGTTGAAACTTTATCTGGAGTACTATGTACTTAGAGAAGGATGTTAATGCTTTGGAAGCAGTTCAAAGAAGGTTTACGAGATAATACCCGGAATGAACAGATTTCCTTAAGAGAAAAGCTAGGCTTGTACCCATTGAAGTTTAGCAGAGTCTGAAATGACATAATCAAAATATGTAAAATCCTGAGGGGTTTTGACCAGTTGGATGTTGAAATGATGTGTTCTCTTCTGGGAGAATCTAGCCCAAGGCGTCAGTTTAAAAAATAGAGGTCATCCATTTAATACAGATAGGAAAAAAAGTGCTTTCTCCAAGAAACATGCATTTTTGGAACTGCTTCTTCAAAATGCAGTGGATGCATAATCTTTAAATATCATTAAGGTAGAGATAATTAGATTCTTGATTACCATGGAGGTGAAAAATTATAGGGGATATGCAGGAACGTAGATTTGAGGGTCAAATCAGATCAGCCATAAAATGATTGAATGGCAGAGCAGGTTTGAAGGGCCAAATGGCCTACTCTTGTTCCTTGTCAATATGATCAGCTGGGAAAGATCTGGCAGTGGTCAGTCTAGGAGGACCAGGACAGTAATGCGGAGGAGCAGATACAATCATAATTAATTGTGGCAGATCAGGTCAGCAATTTGGAGTGGATCATCTGCCCTTTGTAGAACAAAAACATTGATTTAAATTGAATAAAACCTTTTTTCATATTCAATGAAGGACTAAACCAGATTACTGCCAGATGTTGAAGTCAAAATGTATCTAGGGTACCTTCCTTACCAAAGGTGTTAAGGCATCAATGACATCTAGCAACCAGTCAGTTCTAAAACTAGCACTCAGTTAAATAACTAACGCAATTGAAAAGTTTGAGAAGTGGTCAAAAATCAAAAGAACAAAAGAACTGGTGTTGTTAAATCAGTATTCCTCCACAACTCTGACCACAACAGATACCCCTACTCAAAAACTATGGGTTCCTGATCATGAACAAACTATTGAAAAAAAAGACTATTATGAATAAGTAGCAACATAGTTTCCTTCTTGAGAATTGCTGCACCTCCTTCCCACAAGGGCAGAGCTTCACAGGCCCACGGTGCAAGGACAGTGAGCAGATTCAGAGAAGGATAGCTTTAAGTCCCATCTTTCCAGGTATTGCATTTTTTTTCCAAGAAGTGCAGGATGTGATGGAAAGTAGTTATAACATTTGCTGGTGAGAATAAAAGGTGGAAGTTCAAAATGTAACAAATGATTATTCATAGTACATATCCTTGAAAACACCAAATTAAGTTGACATTTCACACACATTGCAATTTTCCAATGGAGTCTGTGAACATGTGTTAAATCAGAAGCAACTTATATATTCCAAGGAGTTGTGCTAATGTCTACGAAAAACATCAGGTGTTTCATGATATTTAATGATCTCCGCACAAAAATAATGCATGCGGTGCAAAATACACCTTCCTCTGATACTAGGGAAAAGAAGAGTGCATAATATTTTTCTAAATAGAGTGGCAGTTTTAGTTTTACTTATCAACAGGATGTGACCATCATTCACTCAGTCAGCATTTATTTACCAACCCTATTTCAGCTTGGGAAGGTAGTGGTGAGTTGCCGTCTTAAACTGCAGCAATGCATATGGTGTTGGAGTACCTACAATGCTGTTAGGAAGGGAATTCCAGGATTTTGACCCAGCAACACTGACTTGCGAATACATTTTCCAAGTTAGGATGGTGAGTGGCTCGGAGGGGAACTTGTAATCCCATGCATCTGTGTCTGACTCGGTGGTCGGAATGGTGGGTTCAAATATTGCTATTGAAGCAGCCTTGGTGAGTTGCCACAGTGCAATGACTGCTTTTATTTAAATACATTTCAATCCAGTTACTTAATCCCAAAAATTAAAATCCACAGGATAATTCCTGAGGCATCATTTTCAAATGAACAAGTAGCATTTAATTCCATGCAATGTGCTCACTCCAAAAGAGTAAAATAAATAGACGAGTTAGTACAAAATAAATTTTAAAAATGTCTTGGAAACCAGTTAGTGCATGCAGTGCAGTGCAGCAAACCAACAAAAGGAAAAAATTGCAAAAAAACATTGTGTGAAGACTGAGGGTTGACAATAAACACATGTTTGTAGTTGTCTGATTATGCTTTACTCACATGTTCAGGAGAGTCATCATTTTGCCACTGATTAAGACAAAACCAAATTGATAGAAAGAAAAGATAAAGATTTCAAGTGTTTATTGAACTGCAAACTTTTGCTTCAATATATTATTTGTTTATGGGATCAAGTGTCACTGAAGGCCAACATTTGTTATCATCCTTAATTGCCCTTCAGAAGGGTGTAACAATTATTGAAATGTGTAAATATTTCCACTGTTATGCCTCACACCTTTGAATTTGTTGCAGGTTTCAAAAAAAAAGTTTAGAATTTGTGATTTGGAAAATTCTAATTCTTTTGAGGAAGGTTTGTTTCATACTGCATCTAAAGGTTTTAGCACGTAGCTAAAAAGGTCTGCACATATTCCAATTTGGTTAATATGAAAAGAAAAAAGAAATAATTGTTTCACCTGGTCAACATCTTTTCACTGCAAAAGGGTGATGTTCACTGAATTTTTCATCTGATATAAAATTATGAGCTTTTCAGTTCTGTCAGTTGACTAATTTGACTAAGTTAGGTGAATCAACAAGAACTGAGAGCAGCAAGCAATGTGGGCTTATGTTCAACTGAGGTAAAAAAATTCTACAAGGTTGAAACTGGCAACTAATATCTGGTGTTGTCTGATCTTCCAATACCAAATTAACACCATAACTTACTTTAAAACTGATGAGAATATGCTACTTGTACCCTGTAAGCCATCAAGGGTTTAGACATTGTCCAAGATGTCAAATTATCTAGCATACAAGTTGTGCTCTGGTATCATCTACAATAGATGGAAATGTGTTGCTGGAAAAGCACAGCAGGTCAGGCAGCATCTAGGGAACAGGAGAATCGACGTTTCGGGCATTAGCCCTTCTTCAGGAATGAAATATCAGAAATATCTTCAGAAATATCATCTACAATATTTAACTCTGAATACTGATTTATGATTATTGTTTTTTTCAGTTTGATATTTAATAATTGTCCCTGGCATCATGATCAATCCTGGGCAATATTTTGCTCCTAACAATAATTCAATAAACACAATAAATATTAAAGACTATTTAGGGGAGGTGGTGCTGTAGCACAATATCACTGAACTAGCAATCCAGAACCTCAGGGTAATGTTTTGGGGACATGAATTTGAATCCCACATGACAGATGGTAAAATTTGCATTTAACATAAACCTGAACTAAAAACTTAGCCTTTTAGCAACCATGTAACCACTATCAATTGTTGTAAAAATCCATGTATTCACTCATGTCCTTTAAGGAAGGAAATCTGTCATCCTCTCTTGGTCTGGCCTACCTGTGACTTCAGAATCACAGCATTGTAGTTGACTCTTAACTGTCCTCTGGGGAATTTAGGGTGGGCAATAAATGCCACCCTAGCCCAGCCAGTTATGCCATACTCCCATAAACAAATCAAAAACAAAATTAGCACTATAGACTGGGAGATCCCCTGGCTGTCAACATATACCTTTTCCTAAATGAAGGTTCAAGGTTAAAACTAAGTTCCCAACAACAGGTCAGTAAAAACCTATACCTTAAGGGCTCCTTTAAGATTGACATGCTCATGATGTCATCACTGTATCGTGGTACGTGACCTAATGATATAAAAACCTGTTTCCATCTGACTGAGTGCTCCTGCAGCATGTCTTGCTGAGGAAGGTGTACTAAAATACATCCAAATTGCTTAGCTTTGAGACCAGACAGGTAAGTGTCAGTGATTAGAATATACATATATAGATAGCAGAACTTCAGTAATACATGAAACATGTCAGCTCCCATAACACAAATGTAAGTATAAAATCACAATAGTTATAGAACATTAGGTATCACATTATTTCATGCCAGTTACCTCAAGGGCTCCTTAAAGATTGAGATAACATAAAATACCAAGTTTGTGAATTATCCCTCGGTGTGGTGCTGGCTGGTATGTACTGTTGCCTGGTTAAGATTATGATCATTTATAATTACAGAATTAAAAAAAATCATAGAATCCTGACAGTGCAGAAGAGGCCATTTGGTCCACTAGGTCTATACTAAGCCTCCTAGGAGCAGCTGACCCAGACCTAGCCCCAATCCTACTCCTCTAACACCTGACTTACCATGCCCAACCCACCTGGTCTGCACATCCCTTGGCACTAAAAGGGCAATTAAGCATAGCCAATGCACATAACCTGAACATCTTTGGACTGTGGGAGGAAATTGGAGCACTTGGAGGAAATCCATGAACACACGGGCAGAATGTGCAAACTCCACACACACAGTCACCCAAAGTTGGAATCAAACCTGGGTCCCTGGCTCTGCAAGGCAGCAGTGCTAACTACTGAGCCACTGTGCCAAAAGATAATATTACATTTCTATTTTTGGTAGTCATCCAGCAGGGCAACTGAGAACCATTCTGTTTCTTTCTGGTGTGTCAGACTGGATTTCAAATACAGAACTCTGTTTCTCTCTCCACAAATGATCAGACCTGTTGAATTTCTTCAGCATACTCTGTGTTTGTCTCAGGTTTCCAACATCTGCAATGTTATGCTTTCAGCATTATGAAAACTTTCCCATTCATTCAGCACCACCCTGCAATGTTTGAAGTAGCCAAGGTGATGACAGTGATATTAATTCAGCATACTTAATGACAACACAGATTGAAGATGGGTGGGGGCTTTGATGAATTGCTCTGTCCAAATACTTTGTAACAAGTGACCATGGAGCAATGCAAAATTGTCATCAAATGATGGTCCAAATTGGCCATGTGAACAGAACCTTGTTTTAAGTATCCATATTTGGTGATTTTGTTTACCCTTTTCCAAATGAAGTTTATAACTTATTCCCTTTCTCAGTTATCTGCCCGCAGCATCCTTGGTTGCAGTGGTACTGAGTCAAGTTTCCTACTTCTAAAGGCAGGCTACTAGCCTGCTTCAAGACTGTGTAGTCTGTGGCCCTGCTTATCAGCAGTTAGGGATACTAAAGGAGTAGCTAGCTGAAGGTTTGCCCACCAGATCACATTGCTCTCTTCAAAGCTCTCTCTCCTAATCTCCTTTCCTACAATCAACTCTACTGTTGGAACATATCTTTTCATATATCACCATGCTTAATTGGTGGACAACAGGTTCATTGAAACAAACCGTGCTTATCTGTTTTTAGAAAAGGTGCCAAAGGAACATACGAGAGTCCCATTAGCAACTCTGTGTGCACATAGGACCAGATGAAAACAGAAAACTTCTGGACACCAGTACATTGTCCTGTAGCATCCAGGGATGTGAGGGCAAAGTAGATTAGCTATGGGAAATGTGGAATTATGGGATAGTGTAGGGAGTGTGTCTGGGTGGGATGCTCTTTGGAGAGTTGGTATGTACTCAATGGGCCAAATGGCCTGCTTCCACACTGTAGTGATTCTATGATATGATTATCCTTGTCTAGAAGTAATTGGACTGAGACCACTCAAATACATGCTGTGTAAATCATTTCCTATTGAGTTTGGTTTGGGGCAATGAGATGGTGCGGTGTTCTGCCTTGTGGTGAATAGTGCAGGGGAAATATTTAAAGTCTGTAGGATCGTAGAGTAAATTATAGCATAGCATCAAAATAATCAGCTATTTCAGTGAAGAAAACAATTGCACAAAGTCAGCATTATTTCTAAAAGAGACTCTTGACAACAACTGACCTCAGTTGAATTTTCTGAATTAAGTTTATTTTTTGATTCTTTCAAAGGATGAGAGCATCAATGTCTAGGCCAGCACTTATCAGTAGGCCATAGGTGCTCTGGAGAAGACATCACTGAGATGGCTTCTTGAACACATGCAGTCCATAGGGCACAGGCAAAGCCACCATGCTGTTAGGAAGGGAGTTTCAGGATTTTAACATAGCGACAGTAAAGGAACAATAAACTTTAGCCAATATTTAGCCTAAGGGCGGGGGTGTGCATGTTTGGCGGCGACTGTGCACGAAGTACTGGAGAAATTCATCAGGTCTGATCACATCTGTGGAGAGCAAAATAGAGTGAACGTCGAGACTAGTAAGACTCCTCAGAATTGAGAAGTATTCAAAAATACTTTCTGTTATTTTTTAGAAGCAGAGCTCCAGTGCAAAAATTAAAGGGATGTTAATGTTGCAGAAAGTGTAAAAGAAATGTTAAATGGCTGCAAATAAAGGTGTAAAAGCTAGAGAATGGGTCCTCTGTTCTAAGACCAAACTACACACAACTTTGCCACCATTTCTGCCCCCAAATGTTTCAAGACTGGGGCCAATAGACACAGTCTACAACCTGTGAGCTTTATCATCCCGGTTTTGATTTTTCTAAACAAGTTGTTTAGGGATGTTATAACACATCCGTGGAGCAGTCGGGACCTAAATATGACCTCCTGGTAAATGGGTAAGGACACTACTATTGCCCACAAGAGGGCCCTGCACCATGGTTTCTATTTTTTTGAGCAACCTTCCCTTCCCACTGCTAAAATCATGGTTTTTTTGTTAAAAACTAGCAACCACCATCACCCTTTTTATTAATATTTTTAAAATTCAACTTATTTTTCTGTTCAACCCATTCAGAAATGTTATTACACCCCTCAGGAGGTGGTGTGACTTGAAGTTGCGTCTCCTGGTCCACGGGTAGGGACACTACCAGTGTGTCACAAGAGGGCCCTGACCCTGGTTTCTACTTTTTTTTGGAGTGACCGTCTCACCACCAAAATCACGTGGGATGTTTTTCCTTCGTTTTGTTTTAACCAGTAACCACCATCATCCTGGTTTCTATCTATTTTTCGATTCAATCTGTTCAGAGATGTCGCTACACATCTCTGCAGCAGGTGGGACTTGAACCCTGGCCTCCCAGTTTAGGGGTATGGACATTTTCAGATGATTGGGCTGGAGGTGAGTTGAAGTTTTTTTTTCTCTTTTTTTTCTTTTTTCTAGGCAAACACCCAAGTGGCCAGTGATAAGCAGTGCCCTTCACATCAAAGGGCAATTCTCCTGTTTATATATATTTTTTTATTTTTTCTCTTTTTCTTCTTTTTTTAACCCCCACACTACCGCCTAACTGCGGTAGTGCTTATTTTTTTCCCCAGCACCCATGGTGTGTGTGCAGGTGTGAGACACAGTGAAAGACACAAAGTGCACAAATCTTTATTCAAATTCCACCACCAGGAAGATAGGAAAACACCCGGGTAGCCAGTGACAAACACTGCCCTTCACATCAAAGGGCAGTGCTGTGTGATCAAAACAGTGAAGGGGAGGGTAGGAACTAAATCAAAATAGAGTTGGAGGGAGAAATAACGCACTCCACTCCCTGCGGTGCCCACCTCTCCCTGAAGAGTTGAAGTTTGTAAGTCTCCATTGATTAACAATTTAAGGGCCTTAATTATTGGCACCTTTCTAGCTAATAAAAATCATGGGTTTGGATGCTGCTGTCAAATGAGGCTTGCTAAGTTGCAATTCATCTAGTTTAAGATGCAGACAACTCTTGTGCTTGATAATGGAAGTAATAAATATTTAATGCACAGGAAGGGGTACCAATCAAATGGTCTATTTTGTTACTTGTAAGTCATTGGAGCTACACTCATTCAGGCAAGTGGCAGCATTCCATTACACTCTTGACTTGCATTTGAGACAGTGGACAGTTTTTAAGAAATCAGTAAGTGAAATATCTGTTGCAGAATTCCCAGTCTTTGACCTGCCCTTTCTGCCACAATATTTATGCGCCTTTTCGAGATCAGTTTCTGGTCAATGGTAATGATGGGATATCGAGAGTGCAGGATTCAGTGATGCCATTGCATGTCAAGGAACAATGTTAGATTATCTCTTGTTGGAGATTGTCTTTATCTTTGCTGGCACTTGTTGTAGGGTAGGAGAAAGTGAGGACTGCAGATGCTGGAGAGTCAAAGAGTGTGGTGCTGGAAAAGCACAGCCGATCAGGCAGCATTTGAGGAGCAGGAGAGTTGACGTTTTGAGCTTAAGCTCTTAATCAGGAATGTCACATTCCTGATGAAGAGCTTATGCTTGAAATGTCGACTCTCCTGCTCCTCGGATGCTGTCTGACCAGCTGTGTTTTTCCAGTGTCACACTTTTTTTTGGTTTGTATGGGGTAGATATTTCTTACCACTTGTCAGCCTCAGTCTGAAATAACACTGAAAAAACAATTACTGTGATCTGAGTCAATCTAATGATATTTGCTGCTTATAATATTACTGTGTTCAGTCAAGAGTCTGCGGATGTGGTTGGCAGTCCATCTTCAAACTTAAAATTGAGGCAATAGAAAACTTATGGATGTTTTTATAACAGAGGAAACAGTTTGTTCACAGTTATGGTATGGAAGTAAATTCACCAGAATAACCTCTGTAGCACCAAATTCATCCTTAGTGACATAATCCTGATCAACTAGCCATGCCTGAAGAACTCCTAAAGTTTGACTAACACTCAATCCTTTACTTGGCAATAAACATCCTCAACATATTACCCAATTTAATAACTGGTGGTATTGTAATCTTTTTGCATTTCATTCAGATTGTACTGCAATGTTTGAACTGGACATATTTCAGAAATGTATCATTTTATGCATAGTTATACTCAACTATCAAGCACAAAAGCAGAAAGATATTTCTTTAAATGCTGTCATAATATCATGCAATGTATACAAGGTTATTCAATCAGTTAATAAGTCATAACACCTAAATTTTTGTTCAAGTAGGAGGGGGAATAAAGTCCACTGTTTGAAAGGAAAGATTATTACATTTAATATTGTTTTAACATTATTAGCAGTTTAGTGAAATGGTGATGGGTTGTCCACTTTTGTTACCTTTATCTGATTCTCAGAAAACAATGAAATTAAAGCCTTCCAACCAAGTACCTCAGAAGAGTAGGAACCAGACTGGTGACAAAGCCATTATACTCACTCAGTGGTGATTCTGCAGTGCTCTGTCAGTTTATTTAAATGTGCAGCCCTTTAATTTTTTTTGCTGTGCTACGCACAGGATAATTTCAAGGACCACTCAAAAGGACAACTCAAGTGTACATATTTTGGATTACTGTCAGTTCACAGGGGCTTGAAAGGAACATGCACCAAGTTCATTACTGTCTCCACTCCACAATACGGTCATATAATTGATCTCAACAAGTTGACAGTAAGGACATCTATACATTTTCATTCATCTTCTAGTCAAAGAGCGGGGTACTCATGTCTCAAAATGAAAAAATGTCAGCTATTCCTTATTTGTAGCTGGGGTGAACAGATCATGAGACTACAGAAAATATAGAGTGCTATCTTTGTACAGAAGAATTAAATGAAAAGTGAAGTGCTGCAACTTGGGTGATAAGCTGCAGTTATCAGAGTTCAACAGTGGAAACTTCATGGGCTGGGTACTTGCAAGTCCTTGAGATTCACTCTCAGACTTATACAGCACATCACAGAATCACTCACACAATCTTCAATTTTCAGAAAAACTTGCAAAGTACTCTGAGTGACTAATGGGAAAATTGATTCCATTTGGTAGACCAGACTCCAGAATAAAGTCTAGCACAAAAGTGGCTGTTCATGGCATTAGGGTTGTATGATTAACACGCAGGTATGATTATCTTCTGTTTTGTGGAAGAAGGGATAAAGAATGCTATTTAAGGGTATTAGGCATTTACTGCTTATGTTGTTACATGCACTCATTTTGAGGACTGAAATTGCACATCCTATTTTCCATTTCTTTAAATTTACTAAATCTTTTCCTACCATTTAATGTAAAACTACTGTACATATTCAAAGAAGTCATGATGGCTATACCATTGTTTCAACCTGAAAGTGAAGGAGATGTCTCTTGCCTGGGCCTTAAGGTCCAAAAACAAGAGTAGATGCCTGCCCTTTAGATGAATCTCCTCAAGCTCATTCATCATTTTATTAAAATGTCCACCTCCCCTTTCAACAGTGGTTTGCTCCCTCTCAATTACAAGTCTGACATTAAAGTGTGGATGAGCTAAAACCTCCAGCAATTAAATATGACTAAAACTGAAACAATTATACTTGGCTACTGAAAACCCAATAGTGTTTCCAACCCTGAAGTGATCCATAAACATTGTTGCCATCTAAAGCTAAGACCAAAAAACAGGATATGAATGTACATAGTCTCCTCTATGTAGAAAAAAACCACTTCAGATAGAAGATGACTGTGGCTGCAAGTGTCACTAAACAGATCGGGTTTGAAACAGCTTTTAAATAGCAGTGAGAGATTGGGCAACGGGGAGAGAATTAGGGAGAAAGTAAGGCTGTGACAACTGAGGGCTCCATCATCAATAATGAAACAGAAGAATGTGGGTCAGTAAAGTAGTCCTGGGAATGCCTCCAGATGACAAGTTGAATCCAACATGCTGAAGGACAAAAATATAAACTCTCAAATGAGAAGCGGAAGGCCATTTACCCTTTCAATCTTATATGCCAATCAAGAAGATCATAACTTTAACTCACTTTCCTGGTATTCCCGGTTTCACTTAACTGCCTAACTCCCTTACGCAAAAATCTATCGACCTACATAAACCATACTGAATGACCCAGCCACCAGGGGTTTCTGGGGACAATAATTCCATAGACTCTCAAAATTCAGGTGAAAAAGAATAATCTCACTTCCAAACTGAGCATCAAAATGATGTGGGACAGGAGACTTTAGACAAGGTCATATTTGCAGACTTGTACTCACAAGGATGGTGAGGTGAGCACTGGGGATGTGCAATTTAAAAGGAAGAGGATTATCTTTGAGATAAGCTCCTGTTTATAATCACACAGGTAGCCCACTAGTCTGTGGAGCAGGAAAATCAACGTTTTGGGCCAGAGCCCTTCATCAGCTCATTCGTGATGAAGGGCTCCTGCCCAAAACGTCGATTTTTCCTACTCCTCAGATGCTGCCTGACCTGCTGTGCTTTTTCAGCAACACTCAAATCTCAACTCTGATCTCCAGCATCTGCAGACCTCACTGTCTCCAAGCCCAGTACTCCCCCTCATGCCCAGAAATATATGACGTATAAGACCAAAAGTCTTTCCCATGCTCTAGCATTGTGGAAGGTGAAAGCTTAAATAGCTGTGGGAATGCAAAGTTTCTCCATGGGATTCTTGATAATTGATTGCAATGAATTTGGGTTGAATAAGACACCTGAAAAATGGTCACTTAGCACCACCTCCATTTTCTTTATAGGTTACCCATTCTGTCTGACATAGTGCTTAACCTTCCTGTTAATGGAAATCATGATTTCAGATTCAGTAGCAACATTGCAGAAATCATTAGTGATAGTTGGGATATGGAATTTGAAAATTAGTTCTGAATATAACAGTAAGGCTAAGCATGATCTCTGTCAGACAGAATGGGTAACCTATAAAGAAAATGGAGATGGTGCAAAGTGAGGAGAAAGTGAGGACTGCAGATGCTGCCTGGCCTGCTGTGCTTATGTGCAAAGTGACCAGTTTTCAGATGTCCTGCTCAACCCAAACTCATTGCGATCAATTATCAAGAATCCCATGTAGAAGCTCAAATGTGGACTGCACCTTTGTACCCCCATGGCTATCTAAGCTTTCACCTTCCACAATGCTAGAGCATGGTAAAGACTTTTGGTCTTAGAAATCATATATTTCTGGGCAAGAGAGGGAGTAGTGGGCTACCTGTGTGATTATAAACAGGAGCGTATCTCAAAGATAATCCTCTTCCTTTCATTAAAATAGTGTCCCTAATAGAAGAGAAGTATAAATTGAATTGATACAATTTTACAATTTTATATTTCAGTAAAACATTATAACGTAAAGTCACTAATTCAATGTCACTCTTTTAAACACCGTACCTGTGCATCTGCCAGCATGATATCTTTGAGCATGGGCTGTCCTCTTGGTTCTCCATGTTCCATCCTCACGTAATGGACCTGGTAGCCACGTATTTGTCCATGCTGTTTATTTGGAACAGGCGAGCGCCATGACACTGTAATAGCTGTTGAGTTCAAAGCCTCTACCTCGACTTTGCGAGGAGGACCACTAGGAACTGGAAGAATACCATTTGGTTAAAATAAAAAAAAAATTGAAGATGCCCTGTCTCATCCTGAACAGCAGCACAAGGGCAGACTCTCTAATGTTCAAAAGGGACATAGGAAACTCTGTCCAAAAAAAAAGCTTCATAAGCTGAAAAATGCCTGAGCTGCATCTTCCTAAAACACCAAAAATGTGAAAAACATGGAGGAAAAGGTACAAATACTAAAAACAGAGGATAAAAGGCAGCCAAGGATAATGCTTTGAAGGTCAAAGCATCACAAAATGCAAGATTTGTTTTTAATATCTGATTTGTAAAAATAATGATTCCAAAAAGATATTTGTTGTGGAAAAAAATAACAGCGACTGTTGGGTCTCTGTTCCAGAAAAATTGGCTTTTCACTGACCAACATCTTATGAAATCCAGGCAAAAAAACAATGCACATATGTTTCTGTGAAATGCGGTGCTCAGAGAAGAATGTTGAATGATTTATGTCATACAAAAGTAATTGAAAAGGATACTATCAGAGTGGACGGATTCAGGGGAGGGTTGCAATGATAACATTCTATGTGTTATTATTATATACTATGTTTTCTAATACATAAAGTAGTGAGGGAAGAAAAAACATCAGACAGGGGAAACGTGGAATACAAGCAATTTTGTCATGTAATAGCTGAAGGGTGTGGGGGATCCACAGCTGTTGTTCAAAAAAAAAGGAACAGAAAGAGGGTGGTGGGGGCAAGTGTCAGTGGAACAGAGGACTAGACATAACAGTTACAGAAAGGTACAGAGTGTCGGCAAAGGGAAGGAAGACTTTGCTTGCCGAGAAAATTGCTGATTGGTTGTGTTAAGCCAACATACCATCCTCATCTGTGCGAATCAGAATGGGAGAGCTCTCTGGGCCTGGTCCAACATCCGTGTGGGCAGTCATAATGATGCGGTACTCAGTCCATTTTTCCAAATGTTCCAGCAAGTACTGCCTGGTATCTGGCGGAATATCCAAGACCTCATTGGGCGAGCTGGCTTCTTGGTCATTGGCGGTATATTTGATGGTGTATTTGGTGATGATGCCATTCTGGTTCTCTGCTGGTGGGGGCAGCCAACTTACCAAAATGCTGGTCGAGCTTGGGCTCATGCACTTGATATCCTGAGGTGGGGCTGATGGCTCTAATTGTTTTTTTGGAAGTTGGGTCAAGTAACGGTGAAAAAGGTGAGGGAATTGCAAAAGAAAATATAAAAAAAAATAAAATACAAATGGGAGCAGATCCAACAACTTAAAAGAAAACAAATTCATGAAATAAAACAGGGTTTCCATAAATTAAATACGACACCTTGGCTTAGAATGGCCAAATTAAAGAAAATTTTAAAATAATTTATTGCATACTATGAGGCTAGAAAATGGGGTGATGGTAAGGAAAATAAAATTCTGAAAAACGGAGCCTACAAGTAATATTACCTACCTGTAATTATAGCTCTTACATCATGTATATTTCTTTAATTCCTCTAATCCTTTTCTTTTATTACCTACCCTTCTTGAACAGCTGCAAACAGTGGGACTCTTTAGCTTCTATAGGTGTTACAAATAATTCTATATTCCAAAGAAAAAAATCTAAGTGAAATACCAGGGTACCTACCTATCACACAAAGAGAGGCCTGTTTACTGTCTGTACATGGCACCCACCTGCTACCAGTGGGCGTCACATGCACCCTGCTTTGTTTCTTAAAGGTCAATTAACAAGCGTTGCTATATGCTTGTTAAAAAAGAGGTCATCATATATCCATTTCCATGCAAACTGTTATGCCAGTTGCATGGCATCTTTTTTTTAAATTTGAGTGACATTTCAATTTCAGCTCATGTAATACATCACAGAATATGTAAAACTGTACACCACAGAGGGAGAAGGTTCCAATACTCTACTGTGGTCCTTTTTCAAACTCTAATAGGGATCAAATTTATTCCCAAAATGTCTCTACTATCAATGTGAAATAAGTATGATCTGAATGAAAGCCAAGGACACTAAGATTCATTTCCACCTGCTTGCTGCAATGATTATCTCCATTGATAAGGCAGAACAGGCATATTCCATTAATGAATGATGTAAAGTGCCGGTGGTATAAAAGTAAATTGGGGCTGACACAATCAAGGTGTTCAAAATGAAAAGCTGAATAAGAAAACATGAAGCTGTATAGACTCTCTGAATAGAGCAGGACCCCAGGAGCCATTTGCTGCTTTTCCGTGCTTGCCATTTTGCAAGCCATAACTCTTTTGTGTACAAGAGTGTGAATAGATGTTTTCCATTTGGTGTGAAAATAGGCCTCCAGCAGAAGCAGTCCATGCTGTGTCATTTAACTGCTCGATTACAGCACTGGTCATTCAGGAATGGAACTGAATGTTATTGGTTCGGTACAATGAGGAATGATCAAATTTCCAGGGAACACAATGTTAATTGTGCTGCTGAGATCAAGTCACATTCAGCATTGGATAGCAATCTGCCAGATTGGTAGATGTGATAGGATTTATTTCCGTGGAGGTGATCACTTTCCCTCGGGAGTTTCAATGGGACATGCTGCACACAGGCGGTCAGAGGAATGTTTGTGAACAGGATGTCTTATGTTTGTGTACAGTAATCTCTTGACTTTGCAAATAACAAATGTATTAAAAAGACAGCATGCTGCAAAGTTTCTGAACTTGTAAATGCTGCCCTGAATACTCAGCACCTTGATTTATTTATTAATTATGGAATATGTTTTTGTAAACTTTATTGAAGCTACGAGTGGACAGGCGAGCTACTTGCTAAATACAATAGGGATTGATTCAGGACTTCAGTCTGTGACTCCCTCCAATCTTCCCCCTCTCCTCTCCTATTAATGAAGAAAAAGAGCTGAAATTTCCTCAGGTAACTTGCCTATTTTTAGGAAACTGAGAATACCAAAGTTAATGGGAAAGAAGGAGTGCTGTGAACAGCAGTCCCTCACCTGTCATGACTGGAGCTCTTCAGCTTCCTGCCACGACAGTTTCACTGTGTACTTGCGCAGTTGATCCTTAAGTGTTATTTACAGCCCATGATACAGATCTGTCTGCTGATGAAGCCACTATGCTCAAAATAATTATGAAATTGTTAATTAAGATATTTAAGTTCCTTACCAGGTAAGCTGCAAGGGGAATTTTCCCCATTTGTCTTCAAACCTGCCCTGGGAGCTGGAAGGCCTAGATTCAAGTCACAGCTGCTCCACAGGTGTGTCTTAACATTTATGAACAGCTGGGTAAGAAAATGTCAAATATGTCCTGAATGCAATCTGGAATTTGGACAGAGTTGTCAGCATCCTGGTCTGACGTTCCTTCTTTAGCATTTAATTTCTGGCACAAACCCTCAGTGTGCCTCTTCTTGCCTAGGAAAACTCATCTCAAACTTGGCAGTCTTTATTAGCTTTAAATTGCCATGCTTCTTTCAATGTAAGTGTCCCCAGTAATGCAGGGGAAATGTATTAGCATAGTCTAACCAAAATGTCATCAAATAGCTGGATTTGAAATTATCCTTAATGTTGGTTTCAATGCTATTTTCTTTTATATTCACTCATGGGAAAAGGACATAGTTGGCTGGCCAGCATCTATTGCCCCTCCATAGTTGCCCTTGAGGTGATGGTGCGCTACCCTCTTGAACTATTGCTGTCAATGTTTGCAGGTTTGCCCACAACGCCCTTAAATCTGGAATTCCCTCCCTTTGCCCCAGCAACAGGATGGTAGTAGCTTGGAAAGGAACTTGCAGGTGGCAGTGTTCCCATGCATCTGCTGTATTTGCGCTTGGTGCTCGTGGGTTTGGAAGGTGTTGTTTGGTGAATATCGACAGTGTAGCCTGTAGATAATACACACTGCTACCGAGAATTAGTGGTGGAGAGAGTGAATTCTTGTGGATGTACTGCCAGGCTGCTTTTTCCTGGATGGTGCGAAGTTTCTAAACTGTTGCATGCATCCAGGCAAATAGGGAATTTTCCTTCCATCTTCTGAATTGTACCTTGTAGATGGCGGACAGAGTTTTGGGAATCATGAGGTGAGTTACTTGCCACAGTATTCCTCGCTTCTGACTAGGTCTTTAAGCTGCTGTGTTTATATAGCAAGTCTATTTGAGTTCCTGGTCAATAGTAACCCCAATAGTGTGGTTGATAGTGTGGGTTTCAGTGATTGTAAGGCCATTGAATGTCAAAGGGCAATGGTTAGATTGTCTCTTGCTGAAGATACTCACTGCCTAGCATCTGTGTGGTGTGAATTTTACTTGCCACTTTTCAGCCCAGCCTGGATATTGTCCAGACCTTGTTGTTTTTGAACATGGACTGCTTTGGTATCTGAGGAGTTGCGAATGGTGCTGAACATTGTGCAATCATTGGTGAATTTCCCCACTTCTGACCTTAAGTTGGAAGGACAGTCATTGATGAAGCAGCTGAAGATGGTTGGGCCTAGGACACTACCTTGAGGAATTCCTGCAATGATATCCTGGGCCTGAGATAACTGACCTCCAACAACCACAACCATCTCTCTAAATATCAGGTATGACTCCCATCAGTAGTGAGTTTGCTCCTTCATACTCACTAATTCTAGTTTTGCTGGGGCTCCTTGATGCCACACTCAGTCACATGTAGCCTTAATATCTAGAGCAATCACTCTCACCTTACCTCTGGAATTAAGTTCTTTTGCCAATGTTTGAACCTAGGCTGTAATGAGGTCAGGAGCTGAGTGGCCCTAGCAGAACCCAAACTGAATATCGTTGAGCAGGTTATTACTGTTTGATAGCACTGTTGATGACACTTTCGTCACTCTATTGATGATCGAGAGTAGACTGGTGGGGCAGAAATTGGCTGGGTCAGATTTTGTCCTGCTTTATGAGTATAGGAAACATCTGGGAAATTTTCTACATTGTCGGCCAAATGCCAGCGTTGTAACAGTATACAGTGTAAAGACATCAATAAATGATAAAATGTTTTCTCCCCAGTTTAATTTCATAGGTCCAAATGGATCAGGTTGAACTGTGCGTTGACATGCAGGTTCAACATGTATTAAGAAATCTACTTAAAAATCAACTCTATCCGAGAACATTTTCTGAGATTGGTATTACATTTGCAGTCAAAGCCACTAGAAATAATTTTAAATGTGAAATATAATTACTATTTCATCAAGTATTGCACATCATCTTGTCATTTGACCTTTAGAACATTATTGAAAATAATGACACTTAAAATATAAAGATCATTCTGTAGTTAGCTGACCTTTACAAGTTTTCCCATCATTCCATGCAGATCATAATCCTCTCAAAATTTTTACAAAGAAACAAGATGAATGACAAGTTCTTATAAAACAAACAATGGACTATGTTATTAATTCTGGTCATTAGAAATGTCATTACCTGGCTTCTAACAAGAAGCAATGTTTTAAAAATTGGCACATTCTAAGGAACTGGGATCCACATTGTTGGCACTTTTGAAGTACACAAAATACATGTAACATAGAAACCATTTTCAAAACAATGAAACAAGAAAGGTCAACGAACTACAAAAAACTCCTATTCTCCACTTAGTGCTTGTTAGTCACTGTTAAGGCGAACAGTCTGATCCCATCAGTGTGAAGTCTAATCTTTCTCAATCTACTTTTTTCTTGATCTAACAAAACCTAAATGTTTCATTAGAATACCACTTGCTGCATGCAGTCAGCTGCTAGATATCAGGGATAGACCTCCCCATCAGACTAACAAGCACCCCAATATTCATCCATTAGTCAACAGAAGAAAACCTACTAGTCTCCATAGTTTGGGCTGAAATCTGCGCAGTTGAAGCTCCAAGGCCATGCTCAGAGCGAGCAGCAAGTCGGAAGAAGTACATAGTGTTTGGTTTCAGATCCTCTAAAAGATATGTCATCTTTGGCTCAAATGTGACAAGTTGCTGTGAAAGGAAAAGACAATTAGAAAACATGCTTGTGGTGCAAAATAGGATTGAAACTTTATTGCTGGAACAGCACAGCAGGTCAGGCAGCATCCAGGGAACAGGAGATTCGACGTTTCGGGCACAGGCCCTTCCTCAGGAATGAGCAGAGAGTGTTCAGCAGGAGGAGATAAAAGGTAGGGAGGAGGGACTTGGAGGAGGGGCGTTGGAAATGTGATAGGTGGAAAGAGGTCAAGGTGAGGGTGATAGGTCGGAGTAGGATGGAGGCGCCTGTTCCCTGGATGCTGCCTGACCTGCTGTGCTGTTCCAGCAATAAAGTTTCAACTTTGATCTCCAGCATCTGCAGACCTCACTTTCTCCCCGTGCAAAATAGGATAAAGAACAAGTTGAAACCATCGTTGCAGATGTAAAACTGAACCTGCATATCAGCACATGCAGAGTCAGGCACTCAACAGATAGAATCAAATACTAATAAAATAAAAAAAAAGATAAATCACTTCAAATTATGTCCCTGAGTTTTTCTACAAACTTCAACGAAAACTCAAAGTAAATAATGAATTTCTATGCTGATGACAGGTAACACAACATCTGAGATGTGCAGTTTCAGCATCATACATTTCCAAGATAACTGCAAGCAAAGCTCCCTTTGTTCCACGTTACTGGTGTTCCCAATCTCAGAATAGTAGCCAACCTCTGAATCAGCATCAATTTATTACTCAGTTCTTTATTGGAAGCATTACACTTCATGGGGGTGAGGTACACAGCAGCCAAATTAATTTCTCACAAAATCTTTACAGTCACCAGATCAACACAGCACAGTTACTCAATGGTTAGCACTGCTGCCTCATGGCACCAGGAACCCGGGTGCAATTCTACCCTTGGGGCGACTGTGTGCAGTTTGCATATTCTCCCTGTGTCTGCGTGGGTTTCTTACAGGAGCTCCAGTTCCTCCCACAGTCCAAAGATGTGCCGGTTTAGATGGATTGACCATGCTAAATTGCCCATAGAGTCCAAGGAAGTGCAGGCTAGATGGATTAGCCATGGAAAATGTAGGGTTACAGAGACAGGATTGAGGGGGGTGGTGGGTCTGAGAGGAATGCTGTTTGGAAGGTCAATGTGGCTACGATGGGCTGAATAGTCTGCTTTCACACTACAAGAATTCTAGATCACATCAGTCTGGGCTTTGTGCTCAGCTTTCATTCTGACCAGGCTGTTGGGTAGTCAGCAAACCCATACACAGTGTATTGAAATGTCATGAACCTAGTATAATTTTGCTAAACTTTTGTACGGCACTCTCTCACCTATTTTAGCTTTACCTGATTCTTGTCACATTGCAATGCTAATGTAAGTAAATATCACGTGGTCCTTTCCATAAGTTACAATTTATAGCCAGTTTGGAAAGTTACCCCTGCACAGTTTAACAATTTTCTTCCACAAGTTAATTTTGCTAGTACATACCATATTGTGAGAACAAACAGTTCATTCTTCAAAAATCAGTGAACAGGAAAGATTAACAATGGTGAGGGGTTTCAGTGAAGCAATGAATTTGGCATGATTCTTCCATATACACAAAAATTTGTCAAGTGTGGCAATACAAAAGAGCATCTTTACACAGGGCAATACAGCAGTAAGGACTAAGGTTCTGTTAAAATGTCAGGTTCATGGCACTGAGAGATGTTGCTCATCTGCTTATAGTGGAAGGTAAATATTCAGATGTGTTATCCTATCACCTATCTCACCACATCCTATTTTTGCTTCAGTGGACTATGTCCTATAAAACAGCCTGAGACAAAAGAAGAAATATGGAAAAGATGGTGCACACCATTCACTGCAAAACAAACACTATCAAATTCAAAAAAATGCTTCACAAAGGTACTGCACTCTTCATTCGTTTGGTTCCCGTTTTCCATACACTCAATCTAACTTATTGAAATGTTCGGGAAATCGCCACCATAATACGAAGTCAAAACATTCCCATTCTTCTTAAATGTGGAGATTTTCTCTCCTAGGCTTTTAAAGGACCCAAAGTTGTTAAACCTCCTTTAGACAATTGGCACAATAAGTTTAAGAGAGTTAAACACCTAATCTGCAGTTGACACATCTTTGGTTACACTTTTTAGACTATTGGTTTTGACTGCACAATGGTAGTAACCTCAGTGAACGTTAAGGAATCTACATGACAATTCTCACTCGTATTCCATAGGGTATCATCAAGCACTGACAATCTAATCAATCAAGTGGAATTCAGATTTTACCTTGAGTGAAGAACTTGTGATGAAGCCTTACTGAATGTCAGAAATAGGATGCAAACACAAATGTCCAGATAAAGCTGCCAACTGGATGAAAACAAGGACCCTAATTTTGTCAGTTACTTTAATTTGGAAGTCATATTGCACTATACCTCTTTTCCATATTCTCCTTCCCTGTAATACAATTCATATCTGATGATGGTGTCCTGTCGTGGCGGTGTCCATGACAGCATAATACTGGTGTCTGATTTCGGTTCTGCTTTGAAGTTATTTGGCTGGCTTGGCACTAAATCGGAAAGAAAGGAAAATAATGAACTTAAGTTCACCTCTGCTGGAATAAAAAGTGCTCACTGATCTGTCATGATTATCTCCTCCAATTGTACACACAGACCACAGTTCTTCAAGAACAGTAACCACCAATGACACATTCAGAGAGAAATATCTTTATTCTTAATCTGATTGTAGTTAATTAAAAAATTAACTTCTGCTCTGCATCTGTGATATACACATAAGCAATCTCTTGGGTGCTGAAATCAATACCAAGTATGGTTAAGAAATTAGATGGTCATGGTTAACTGAATGAAATTATGCAAAGTATAATAAACAATTTTTAATAAGTATACAACACGTGCATATTTGGATGGACTAGAGGAGTACACAAATTGTCACAAAAGTGTTACAAAATAATGGAAACAGCAAGGCGTACAGCTTTGGAAATACAAAGGTGATTTTTTTTGCCTGTAGTTTATTCCACCATACAATGTTTAGTGCAAATAAAAAAAAGTAATCTCTTGATGTTTAAGAGTTATCAAGTGCAAAAGAGGATTTATGATTCAGCCGAATATGTATCATGATTATTACTGTAGTTTTACAGCTGTTTTGTTTAGAGACGAAGCATTAGATTTTCATGCTGAAGGTGATTAGTGTCAGAGCAGAGATTAGACTGAATTTATGCATTTATCAGTCCTTGTCAGTGTAAAGAACTGCTGGGTCAGGGTAAAGCTACCTTCACCCATTTTTAACAAGCTGCTTAACAGCAACCCTTTAATAACATTCCCATTTAATGTAACAATTATCCTATCATATAATTCTAGTTTAATGTGTGAAGTATAGGCTTTTTGTTTGACTGGCAAATTCATACCATTGAGAATATTTGACTCCTATTTCCCTTACTTTAAGGTAAACTGTGGAAACTTTACTTTCATCAGTCCCTGTTTGAACTGCAGGCCCCGAGATGAAATGATAATATTATCCCTCACTACGCCACTTACTGTCCAATTCTTGTACAAATTAAGACATACAAACTATTTGCACATTCGTATTGAACAGATGACACCCACCAGTCGCTGATTAATTCTTCTGTCGCCAAGAATTTAAAAGGTTTCAGTTATGTTTATTGCGCATGTGCCTTAGTGGGCCACAGGAAAGAATTAAAGCAAATCCTACAACTATAATTTGCAATCACTTAATCTGCTGTAGAATAGATATTATGTTACACAATTTATTGTATTATGTTATACAATTTAGCCCTGGAATTAAAATAAATACCCATTGAATAGTGAGGACTGGTTCCACTGAACTATCTTCCCAGTATCTTTTCCTCTTCATACCTAACACCATTTCTTTTCTGGACTGTGTGTGTGTGTGTGTACAGAGTTTTAGAAGAGGGTTAGAAATTCAACTAATAAACAGTAAACAGTTCACAATGGTTTACTTATGAGTAGAATGGTTTTATTTTTATAACAAGCGATGGATCTTGTTAAGTACAGAAAGTCTGTGTTTTCTATTAATCTGAGTCTAAGCCTATCAGACAGGTAAAGGGCACTTAGCAATACTTCGATAAAATTTTTAACTTGAGTGATGATTCTGGAACAGCAGAGTCAATTTGCAGAGGACCATCCAATCAGGCCTAGCAACATTGCTTTGCTAGTTACTTTCCCTTAACTCCTTTCTCTTCATCATTCAGTTTGCTTGGTAGATATTTTTTGTATTTCAGATATTTTTGCTTCAAGATTATATTATCAAAAATCCAAAACGTAAAGGCTATTGGAGTTAGGATAAGGTCAAAACATGGAATAACAAATATGGTGGTACAGACAGACTGATTGGATGTGAGTATTGGTTTACTCTTAATCTATTCTAAATAACATAACACACTTGTATTTTCGTTTGTTGTCATTTTAATGTGGAGGAATGGAATATATAGGCTTTGCCTACACAAGGACTAAAAACTGCCTTAACCCCAATATCGTCTGCACAGAGGTATTTTTACTGTTGTAATTTCAGTTATTAGAAATCAATATGTTAATCCTGGTTATGATGCTGAATTATGGACATTCTGTGCCCAAGCATGCTCCTACAATGGGCCACATGAATTAAGACCCCCCAAAAGCATTTATGTCACTTCCAATCAAATTCTCGCTCTCTCATTCCAAGTTAAAGGCCATTGCAATGGTCAAAACATATTTGTCTGAAGTCAGCACAGAGTTCTAAAGACCTTGTTAAATTTGGGTTTTCCTTCTGTGCAATTCATGCCCTGCTCCCTCTCCCGCTGGCAAAAATATATTTATTGAAAATGAGAGTAGACTGTCTATATCTGACAACAACTGTCACCATTCTTGGTCTATAGTGCCTTCCCGATTCCACAAACATTCAACCCAGTAACACTTGCTCTCCATGGATGCTGCCTAATCTGTTGACTGTTTGCAGTATTCCCAACCTTTTAAATAAGAGATTTTTAAAAAAATATTAATATTTGGGATACAAGATATTGAGAAACATTTGGCAAAGGTACAATTTTGTGAAAAGTTAACCTAACAAACCAGGACTCCTCACCTTACTGCAGAATTGGCAGAAGACAAGCTTAATAAAGACAGTGGTGGACTGCAGATCGTTTCCCCAAGCATTTGACAAAAGAACTTGCTGAATTTGCATTCCAAATGTTAAATATAGCACAAGGTAAGATACATATTAATATTAATTCTACACCAACCCCAAGGTTCATCCCACATGCAACTGACCCCATTCTATGAGGAGAATAAAAATTCTCTACAAAGACTCTCCCACAGACCTTCCTTTTCCTCTAACTGCGATCATAAAATCTCAGCCAACATTCTGGCTTCATGCCCGAACAATTTGATCACTAAATTAAATCACTGAGATCAGACTGGGCTTATCTACGGAAAGCATTCTGTCAACAATATTCATGGTAATTGCACTCTCAGTGCATTTGTGGCTGGGACTTCTATCAGTATGTTCTCCTAATGAGGAAAAGATTTTGAACCAAGCTGAATGAGTCTATTTGAATGGCCATTTTAATAATGCTGGGGTTTGTCAATACCATTATCAAACCATTATTTCATTTATGCTCAGTCCCCTGGTTCTTTGTAATCTCTAGCAGCACAGCTTCATTGTCTACAAGGACACAAGGCTGTGCTTTATTACTATTATATACTCTCCTGAAGAATAAACCTTCAACCAGCAGTAAACATTAGTGACAATATCCATTTGATGCTCGTGGCATTTCAATGCAGGCAATAGACTGTTGTATAAATGTGAAATTTGGCCCAGTTTTATGACCTGCTTGAGAATTCAGGAAATCAGCTTTCATTCATTTGATATAAAGAGGGACATTCTCAAAGCCTTTAAAAAAGCACACATCTATAATTTGGTCTTGAATACTACCAAAAGGAACCCTTATCCTAAGGTATAAATGATAGAAATCAATTACTTTAGGATGGGTGCCTTGACACTTAGAATCCACATTCTTGGTTACTTCATTTTGTTAGGTGTACAAAATTTGAATTTGTATAAATACACAGGTTAGACCACGTGATGCAGCCTGGCACACTATGGAATATGGCAAAAATTAATTCTTGTTTCCAAACTACTCTGTGGTCTTACCCCGATTTCTAACTTTATTCAGTCCAAAATGCTTTCCAAGATCTCTGTACTACTCCAATTCTGGCATCTAACTCATCACTGATCAGCTGCACTATCAGATTGCAGGTTCTACTCTTTGGAATTTCTCATTGAATTGCCCAATCTCCTTTTGGTTGCTCCCGTAACGCCAAGCTCTTCAGATTTTTCGTCATCTCTCCTCTCCTATGTTTCAAAATTCTGGTTAAGAGGTCTCCTGGGGACAAAGGCAACTTGCATTCATGCAGAAAATCTGGCAAAGGTGCAAAAATCTCAGATAATAATGGAGATGGTTGAAAGGGAAAATGGACAGGTGGTGTGGAGAGAGTGAGGGATGGAGAAAGAAGATAGAGGGGATGGTTGGGGGAACAGTCAGGGAGAGGAGGAGAAAAGAGAGGGGGAGACAATTTGGAGAGGAATGAGAGAAAGAGGGAGGGAAGAATGAAGGGAAATTGAGAGGGAAAGAGACAGAAGGGGATAGAGAGGGACAGAGAGGATGAGGCGTGGGGAGAGAGAAAAGGGAAGAGCGAGAGGAAAGGAAAAGGGAGGGAGAGCTTGAAATTTTAGCCCTTTTTATGACTGACATCCCAAAGTCTTTCAGAGGGAATGAAGTATTTTTGAAGTGCCATAGAATCAGAAATGTCTACAACATAAAAAAGATGCTTCCACCTATCATGTCCATGCTGGTCAAAAACAATCACCTAACTATTCAAATCTTATTTTCCAGCACTTGGCAAATAGCCTTCTATGGTAAAAACTAGGTAAAAAGGGCTTTTGCCCGAAACATCGATTTTCCTGCTCCTCAGATGCTGCCTGAACTGCTGTGCTTTTCCAGCACCACTCTAATCCAGAAATACCCTTCTATGCCTTGGCATTTCAAGTGTACATCTGAATACCTCTTAAAGGTTACGAGGATTTCAGCCTCTACCACCTTACAGGCACTGAGTTCCAGACTACCATCAGCCTCCTCAAATTTCCTCTAAATCACTGGCCCTTATTTTAAATCTTTTGCCCCTGGTCACTGATCTCTTCATCAAAAGGAAAAGCTTCCTCTTGTCTACCGTAGCTATGGCAAAAGAGATCTCAATCATGTCACCCTTTCAGTCTCCTCTGTTTCAAGAAAACAACACCAGTTTAACCAATCTCTCTTCATAATTTATAGTCTGCAGCCTAGACAACATCCTGGTAAATCTCTTTTGCATCCTCACCTATAGTACCACATCGCTCCCATAAAGTGGATTCCTGAACTAAACACTATACTCTAGCAGTAGCCTAACCCAGTTTTTACATAGTTCCAACATAACCTCCCTGCCCTTAAATTCTATACACCAAATGCCTTCTTAACCACTTTATCCACTTGTCCTGCTAATTTAAGGGACTGATGCAAATGTACACCAAGGTCCCTCTAATCCTTGGTGCTTCCTGGACTCTCTAATGTCAGAAATGCAGCAGACAATTGAGACAAAGCAAGATCCTTGTAAAAGAAAACTTCATTTGGGGGCATGATTTGGCAGTCCAGTGACTGAGAAGTGAGTGACCTTGTTTGTCATTCATAATCGGCAGTTGGTCCGGATATGACAGGAGGCAGGATCAAGATTGCAGGAGACTAACATACCCACAAAGTGGCAGTCCCAGCTCTGTAGTCTGTATCACTTACAGATTTCTCTTCAAGGTAAGCTGTACTTAGATGATGGCAGAAGAAATTTCTTTGTATAAAGTGGTCAAAAGTTTGGAAAATTCACTCCCCAAAAATGCTGCAGAAGCTAAGTCTTTTGAAATTTGCAGAGCTGAGACTACTAGAATTTTTGACAGGATACAAGAGCAGATGCAGTTAAAAGAATTGTCATGATGAAGTTGATTGATACAATGAACACCAGTGTCTGAGTGACCTATCCCTATTCCTACAATCCTCGCTCGCAATTGGTTCTGGCTGCAGTTCAGGTAACATTAGGGATGAGACTATGATTTCTGCCAAAAAGGAGAGATGCCATCTCGGCTTCTTCAGAGAAATGGTCAAGACAGCTGGCCTTGAGTCTCTGCAACCAAGAAGTTTTCTATGGAAACGTCAAAGAGGTTTAAAAAAGACCACTTTGTAATAAGCATATTGCTCAAAGTTTCTGGTATAATGTTATTACACAGTAGTAACAATCATTTTCAACTCAGACATTGCAGCACTGAATCAGGTATTATTTGGATACAGTTTAGTTCTTTTCCAGGCAACGGCAATAAACAAGCATGGTTTGCCAAATTATAAACAAACCACTGAATGACAATGGTCTATAAAAACCTGCGCCAATATTCAATTGTATGAGCCTCATGGTCGAGGGAGTAATTCTGGTCAATTAGACAGCAATTGTTCAGCTTATTATATTTAAAATATATCAGCCATTACTTTAGAGCTCCAAGGAAAATAAAATTTCACACTAGTGACAGACAAGTAGTGGCAGTAAACTTTGTCTTACTTAAATAGAAGGTCATCTGGAGGAAAAAATGTTGAAAATTCATTGCTAATACATCTGTAGAGTAGTGAATGGGGTCATTTTGTTCAGAGCCAATGTTCTGTGGCTTCAGGAAGAAGAAATTGCAGTCCCCGCGAACACCAACATCACAAGGGGGTTGGAAACTCTCTCCAGCGTGGTCTTTCAGGGCAGGGCTTGGTTGCTCACAGGTTCAACAGTTTTAAGACTCCTTGAGCATCAGATTAAGGAAAACCTCCTCCTTGTCAGAGTCCTTCGCAGGTCTCCTCTCAAAAGGTGAAAAAAAACAAGGTATTTTCCATAATGCCTCAAGGTACTGAAACCTCCTCATCACCCCAAGCATGCAAACAACCTTGTCTCTAAAAGTTAAATTGGACCATGTGTGCGCTTGGAGGTGAGAGTTCATCTCTCTGCAGTTCTGATCATAAAGTAGGGACTCCCAGATTTCAAGCCCAATCCTTTGCCGAACTATTTAACTTCACTAATTCTAATCTTTTTCAGATGTGGAAGTGTTTGGACAGTGATGTAATGTCCGATCATCCGTTCTTTAAAAAAGCAGTGTTACTTTCTTATTCCTTTTAAATCAAGACATTTTCTTTTATTAACTGGAAATAAGAACAACTGGAAACAACTGCAATAGAATAGCTCTGGACTTTTGCTCCAGGTAATTCTTACGAGTACGTTGGCAACAGATCTTAGACTGCAGGTTCCAGCAAACCATTTCCACCGACATGATCTTCTGGAGAGTGTTCAAGTTCATTACACTTCTCGAAACAGAGGTCACAGGCATGAGAAGCCCAGCAGCTGGAAACTTCAAAACTCTATTGTGTGCAGAATTGATGGACTGATAAAAACAAAAGAGATGCAAATACTGTTGACCAAGTGGCTCAAAGGAGTGTGACGATGCTGCCCCTTTAACAAAGTTATTTTGTCTTTGGTTTTTTTTTCAAGAGAGGTTGTAAAGGCAGTGGTGCCGAAATAGTAACAGAAACTGTCTAATTCAACAATCAGAGGAGATCTTGGCTCTTTTTGAAAACAGTTGTACAATGAAAGGGGAGTGGCCAGCTCTCCCAGTTCAGATTTTTTTCTACTTTTGGTTTATTTTTAGCAGGCAGAGTAAAACTGCTGATGACCCATAGAAGCAGCTACAGTGAGAAAAGGTCCATGCTTCATAGATCTTTTTAGTCCAACTCTTTTCTCTACAATCCTTCCTGTCTGTAAGAACCTGAGTTCAAATTTACCATTTGCAAGCGGTGTGTTTTTGGCATGTGGGGAGTATTGGAACACTTCCTTTGTTAAGTTGCCATTTCGAGTCAGTTGGTTTTCCAAATAATTAAGTTATTCAAAATTCTGTTTTCTTTTGTTTGTGTTTCAACCGTAGTGTGTAAATAAATTCTATTTTGCTGAAAGCCGAGTGGTTTGACCAGCTGCATCACACCTGGGATGTCCACTTCACATCTGCCTTTAAAATAACAAAAAGTTAGGGTCTGGGCTACCTTCTTAAGTGTTTTGAGGGGGTCTGGCCTGGTCCACAACAGGAGAGAGAGATTGTACAAATCAGAAAGATTGGGATGCACTGAGTTGAGACAAGTGTGAAATCTCAGCCATTCTCAACAATGACTACTGGTTTTCAAGCATCTGAACTGAAAAGGTTCAGAAGAAGAGTCATACCAGATTTGAAACATTAACTGTTTCTCTTTCCACAGATGCTGCCAGTCCTGCTCAGTTCCTCCAGCATTCTCTGTGTTTCGGGCTAAACTGATAGTTTCACAACCTGAGTGACTGAAAACTCCCAATAAATGTTAATTGAACACAGACTGTGCATTTCAATAATCATTGAAGAGTACGGCACAAGAGGTGGCCATTTGGACCACTGAGTTTGCGAAAGCTCTTTTTGAGAGTAATTCAGTTAAATTCGCTACTAATCTCTTTAGTCATTTTTTTCTTTTACTGTTTTTCTGTGATTTTATATTTATTTTATAAATTCACATAACCATATTTATAAGAGAGTTCATCCAAGTCAACCAATCATGCTGTAATTGTCCTTCTGCACGATAGGCCATGTTGATGAATATGGTTGAACTACTTGAAGATTTAACCCAGAAAGAAGGTGGAAAGTGTTTCTGTCATTCAAATTAACGTTCAGTTCAGCATTTGTTAAAGGTCTGCACTAAGCGGTTATTTGTAAAGATTAAAATTTCCAGAATCAGAGGCCACCGTTATGGAGGCTTTTCTGCTTGGAGGCAAATGGTCTTCCTCAACAGTTCTGTACTGCCAATTGCGATATTTACCACATATTTTAATAAGCTAAATGACAGAACAAGAAGTTACACACCCCAAGTTTCCAAATGGCATTGAGTTTGGAGGGCACAATCTGTTGTGTGAATGGAAGCAGTGAGTTACAATTGAATATGAATAACCTAAGTGACAGACCAAAGCAGATCCAAATGTGATTATTTGTTTGGGATCCAAGTGTGATAAATTAGACTGCTTTTAATTCGAGCATGACCAGGATCAGCAAAAGGATTGAAGACGCAAAGCACTAGAAATTCATGTGAGGGTCAAAAATTAACTAGAACCATAAATGAAATAAATTTCTGTATTTCAATCAATTTTGTATTCAGAAGTGATCCTTCAGTCATGCAGATCTTTGAAGAGGAGCCTATCTGGAGTACAGTTTACAGTGTATCATTGATAAATTATTAAATATGGTGGACAGGTAACATAAACATGGTTTGTACTCCCATGATTTTAGATGGTTTATGGATGACCGCTGTAAAGTACTTAAAAGTATTAGGTATATCACAATATAGATGCAGAGAAAGAGTTTGTACTGGGCAAATGTTGTTGCATGTAACTCTTCACAACTATTGAGATGGTTGAAAGGAGTATTACTAGCAACAATCCTTCTTTGTTTAGTGCATCTTGATTTTCCACAAATAGGGTGTGACATATCAGTTTGAGCTTTAATCTGAATTAGATTACATTACAGTGTGGAAACAGGCTCTTCGGCCCAACAAGCCCACACCGACCCGCCGAAGCACAACCCACCCAGACCCATTCCCCTACATTTACCCCTTCACCTAACACTACGGGCAATTTAGCATGGCCAATTCACCTAACCTGCACATTTTTGGACTGTGGAAGGAAACTGGAGCACCCGGAAGAAACCCACAAACACAGGGAGAATGTGCAAACTTTGTGAGAAGATTTGTAGCTCGGGTGGTCGTTGTTGTGGTTCTGTTCGCCGAGCTGGGAATTTGTGTTGCAGACGTTTTGTCCCCTGTCTAGGTGACATCTTCAGTGCTTGGGAGCCTCCTGTGAAGCGCTTCTGTGATGTTTCCTCCGGCATTTATAGTGGTTTGAATGTGCAAACTAACACAGACAGTCGCCTGAGGCAGCAATTGAACCCGAGTCTCTGGCGCTGTGAGGCAGCAGTGCCGCCCACATGTTATGAATGTTAAGGATATACAGCTGTCAGATACTTTGAGCAAAACCAATTGTCAGTTTTCGTTACAAGTGTGATGGTCAGAAAGAAGCCAAATTCAAGAGTATGTTACTGATTTTGTTAACTCCAGATTTCACAACAACACATTACACATTAATTTCACTAAATTCCATTTTAATGGTTTAATTGTTCATCAGCCATTATTTTTTCCTAGCTGCCCATACAAGTATTTTTCATTGGCCTCCTCTGAGAAGGATTGTGCCTGTTATGCGCATATCTAGTTTATCACCTGGATGTCAGCCCAGGTTGAACTCCTGTCTCGAATATCAGGTCCAACTTCTTGCCTCAGTGCAGGCGCTGTTGTCTCAGAGTCAGAAAGTAGAGGGCTCTGACACACTCAAATTTACAACCTACAGTTGTCATGTCATGGCTCTCTGTGTTTATGGCCCACACACTTGTCTTTCCTGGTGCCCGCTTGCTGCCTCACTGCCTCATAGTGAGGATTCCAGCCAGGAGAATGACATAGTGGGATGGTTGGCAAGCAAAGCTTAAAGAGATGGCGACATAGTGGTAATGTCACTGGAACAATTATCCAGAAAACCAAGCCAGCTTTGGGGACATGGGTTCAAGTCTCAGTACAGTGGCTGGGACAATTTGAATTCAATGAATAAACTGGGAAATGAAGCTAGTCTCAGTAATGGCCATATAATTGACGTCCATTGATCATTTAATGATCAATTGTTGTAAAAACCCTCCTGGTTCACTAATGCCCTTTAGGCAGGGAAATCTGCCATCCTTATCTGTTCTGGCCTATATGTAACTCCACATCAACAGCAATTAGACTCTTAACTGCCTTCTGTATTAGCACGAGCAAACCACTCGGTTCAGATGCAATTAGAGGTGGACAACAAAAGCTGGCATTTTCAGTTATACCCACATATTAGCAAAGAATTTAAGAAAGGCAATGAATGGGAGGGGTGAACAGCATTTAGGATGAAGAGTGTGAGGGGCAGTGAATCAAAAGCTGGGAAATAGGACAGTGACAGACAATGCTGGATGGACAGTGAGGCAGGTAAGGACAGAGTTAGTAAATTATTGAACATTTTCCTGGCTGTAATACTACCACTACGTTTATTCTTGACTTGTTCTTGTGTGTTTCCCATATCAAGATTTCTTTGAAGAAATAACTTGCCGTGACTCTAAGTATTTGTAAAATTCTACTTGTGGCCAAATTAAAATTTTTCATGACACCAATTTGGCCTTTGTTCGTGAAGGACCACTTTCTGGTGAATTCCACTGATCTCTGCTCTAACTATATTACAGTTCTGAGAGAGCACTTCAGTTTTGAAGCTGTGATGCAATGGGGATTTTAAGCTGATGGTCTGAACGGCATGTTAAATGGTTGTAAACAATTGCAGGGTATGGCTTGAAGAATAGGTGAGTTTTCCTGCTCTCCAGAGCAAAATTTACCTTCAATCGACATCCTTGGAAGAGTTTTATTGGTCACTTGTTTCCGTGCTATTTATAAGCATCTGTTTTCACACAGTATCCTGACTGCACTCGAAAAACAACATTATTGACCAAGTGTTTTGGGGTTTACAAAGATCTTGAAAAGTGCTGTTTATATGAAAGCACCTTGCTCTATCCTGTTGCACCCAAACCTATTCTAAGATGAATGTTTTTTAACATTTTGATCAAGAAAGACCTGAATATGCCTAATGAAGTGTAGCGTTGGGATGCCTTGTCTGTTAAGAGCATTCACAGACTCAATTGTATAGACTCCGTTGTAGTAGACTCAGTTCCACTACATGTAGGTACCAAATGGGCAATTAGACTATGAGATTTCAGGTCCACAATTGTGGGTAGACAGAATTCCTTCTGGAATTCCAGGCTGCCTCTTTCAAAACCAAACAGCTGTGGAAGGGTATAGGCTACATGAACATTTCGGGACAACAATTAAAACCATTGTAAGATTGCAGAGCTGACCCAGACTCTCAAAGTCATACTTGATTGGGGGGGCACAGTCTCAAAAATAATTGGTGTCCATTATGAATCACATGGGCAGGTAATTGTGTTTCTTTATTTAATTTTAATTATATACTACAAATGTAAAGTGCACTTTACAGTACATCTCATTAAACAATTTGCAACACAGAGATGTAAAACATTTCTGAGAATTTCCAGTTAAATCATGATAAGTTACTTCAGATGCGATGAGTTTAAGTGTTAAAATAACTCCAATGACATCAACTGGCTTATAGCTCCATCAGCTTTGACAAATTGTAATCTTGTTCAGAATCTCGAATCCAAATCAACATCAACACAGAGATCTGCAGAAAGCTGAGCCAGGATTCCTGACCTCCCTTGCAATGTTGTTCTCTATTATTCACACTGCATTTACCTCTCCTCTAAAATGGCTTATTTTGGTACATGGGCAGGTGATGGCCTTGCGATATTATCACTAGATTATTACTCCAGAAACCCAGGTAATGTTAGAGCCATAAAGGCCCTAACAGCACAGATTCCTTGCCCATTGTGTCTGCGCAGATTAGAAACAAACATGTAACTATTCTAATCATATTTTCCTGCACTTGGCCTCTGGCCTTGTATGTTTGACATGGCAAGTGGACTTCTTAAATATTGTGAGAGTTTCTGCCTCTAACACCTTTGCAGAGAGCGAGCTCCAGATTCCCATTACCCTCTGAGTAAAAACGATTTTCCTCCTATCTCTCAGCCTTTTGCCCCTTACCTTAAATCTGTGCTCCTGGTCAATGACGTGTCTATTAAGGAGAAAAGTTTCCTCCTGTCTACCCTAACTATGCTACTCAAAAGATTATACATCTCAATCTCCTATGTTCTCAGGAAAATAATCTCAGTTTATCAAATATCTTTTCCTAACCACAAGGCTCCAGCCCAAGCATAATCCTCTGCATCCTCTCCAGTGCCATAACATCTCTCCCATAATGAGGATTCCAGAAATGCACACAATATCCTAGCTATGGCCTACTGATGTTTTATACAGTTTCAGCATAATCTCCCTGCCCTTAAAGTCTTATGCCGCGAGTAATAAAGGCAAACATACCAAATGCCTTCCTAACCATTTTATCTACATGTCCTCATCCCTTAAGGGATTGGAATGCTTGGACGGCAAGGTCCCTTTGATCTTTCATCATGTATTTCCTTGCCTTGTTTATTCTGCCCATGTGCATCACCTCACACTTATTCAGATTGAATTCCATTTGCCAGTGGCCAGCCCATCTGACCAGCCTGACTGTATTCTCCTGTAGTCTAAGATTACCCTCCTCACTATGATCATAGAATCCCTACAGTGTGGAAACAGGCCATTTGGTTCAACAAGTCCACACTGACCCTCCGAAGAGTAATCCAGCCAGACCCATTCCCCTACTCTATACTTCCCCTGACTAAGTGTATTATATTCTGGGGATCAGTTTAGAATCTCACCATGGCGGATGGTGGGATTTCAATTTTATAAATATTATAAATTAAGACTCCATGAAATCATTTTGCTTGTTAGAAAAACCCATCTGGTCTACATATGCCTTCATACCGACAGCAATGTGGTTACCTCTTAAATGGGCAATTAGAGTTGGGCAATCAATAAGTGACATCCACATTCTATGAACTCATTTAAAATAAAACGTGCTTTGCTTCCTACAATTCATGGGGTAAATTTATGGGCGGCACGGTGACACAGTGGTTAGCACTGTTGCCTCACAGCGCCAGAGACCAAGGTTCAATTTCCACCTCAGGCAACTGTCTGTGTGGAGTTTGCACATTTTCCCCGTGTCTGTGTGGGTTTCCTCCACGTGTTCTGGTTTCCTCCCGCAGTCCAAAAATGTGCAGGTTAGGTAAATTGGCCATGCTAAGTTGCCCGTAGTGTTAGGTGAAGGGGTAAACGTAGGGGAATGGGTCTGGGTGGGTTGCTGTTCGGAGGGTCGGTGTGGACTTGTTGGGTTGAAGGGCCTGTTTCCACACTGTAAGTAATCTAAAATGGCTGGTTTTAAATTCAACACCCAATGTGAAACCTCAAGTGAATAGCCAAGAACGTTGAAAGACTTGTCTTGGTAGTTCAAAGCACAGCTCACAAAGAAGTGTGTAACCAGGTATACAAAGTCTGTTCAGGAAGTAAGCCTTGCTAAAGAATAATGCACTGATCTGCACTTCTCCTGTGTACATCCCACAAGCACTTAGGATGCATCTTAGTTCAGTGAGCAAGCTCAACCAGACAGACGGACATTTGTTTTTTTTTCTGTGATTTGTATGTTATGCCACAGATCCCAATACAGTTGAAAGTTGTTTAATCTTGCTGAGATTTAAAATGATAAATAAGTCACATTTTTGAAAGGCAAAGTAATAACATAACCTTCCACTTTAAAGAACACCAGTTTTGGTCGAAGTTTGGAAAGATTCAAAATAAGAGAGGAGGGGCTGGATATTACATGACCTCCACACCCGCCCCAACAGCATGTGTTTTCAGCAAGTGGGCATGTAATAAAGGGCAGAACACCACCTCTGCCCACACCTCCAAGTTCATTCTCACTAAACTGGGAGGTGACAGGATTAAAATTGTCAGCCCTCACACAAAATGCAAGGAAATAATTTAAGGATTAACTGAGTTTGTGAGAAGCTGATTGAACATTTCTGATACTAAAATACAACAGATGCGGGCAACTGGGCAGACAGTGCTTGTAAAGAAGTTTAAAAAAAAATGACAGGAGAAAAGAAGGTACTACCTTCAAGAAGTGCCCTTTGCACATCTGGGACATCCTCCTAGCTGAAGATACTTTCAGGCGAATTTCTTCCCATTCGTCTATTCTGAACCACTCCACAGGTCTTATCTTCCTGAAGCTTTCAAAATCCTCCCTGAGCCAATATCCCAGTGCAGTGCGGGGTCCTTTGTTGGCCTGCTGCAGTACCAGCAGTGTCCCCTGCAGAGCTAGTGGCACTGTTGGTACTACTGCAGCAGAGTCAATCAGGTAAACCGGCAGCTTCCAAGGACCAGATCTCCACTGATGGTGGAGGAGCTCCTTCAAGCTATGGTTGCAGGGGCTGGCTCCTTGTCTGGTGGCTCACTGCTGACTTCACTTCCAGGAGTTAGCAGCCTACCCACACCCCTCACTCAAACCTTCCCAACATCCTCTTCTTCCTGTAATTTCCACTGCTCCTCCCTCCTGTAATTTTTAATTAGAGGATCAAGTTATCACTTCTAACACTGCCCCACATTATGGTTATTATTCAAAACGCATCAGTGAACTTGGAAACCATACTGACAAACTCATCAACATGTTGGTAAAGTTAGATCACATGGAATTCAGGGTGAGCTTGAATAAGATACATAATTAGCTTAACATCAAGAGACAGAGTGTGGTGTAGAGCGTTGCTTTTTGGACTGGAGGCCTGTCACCAGTTGTGTTCCACAGGGATCCGTTCTGGCTCCTCTTTTGTTTGTCATTTATATAAATGATTTGGATGAGAATATAGAAGGCATGATTGGTAAGTTTGCAGACGAAACCAAAATTGGTGGTTTGGTTGGATAGTGAAGAAGGTTTTCTTGATTAAATCGGATAATGAGCTGAAAAATGGCAGATGGAGTTCAATATTGATAAATGCGAGACACTGCATTTTCGTAAAAGAAACAATTGTTGGACTTGTACAATTAATGGTAGGGCCTTGTGTAGTGTTGTAGAAAAGACAAACCGTGGGGTTCAGGCACATAATTCTTTGAAATTTGTATCACATATAAACTGGGTGGTTCAAAAGGCATTTTGCATTCATTGCTCAGTTCTTTGAGTTCAGGAGCTGGGAAGTCATGTTGAGGTGGTGTGGGACACACCTAGTTATAGGAAGGATATTAATTACTCAGGATGTTGCCGGGTGCGGAAGGTTTGAGTTACAAAGAACAACTGGATAGGCTGGGACTTATTTCACTGGAGTGTAGGAGGTTGAGAAGTGACCTTATATAACTTGATAAAATAATGATGGGTCAATATAGTTAATGGTAGTTGTCTTCTTCCTAAGGTAGGGCATTACAAGGCACATTTTAAGGTGAAAGAAGAGAGATTTTAAAAAGACATGAGGGGTAATTTTTTTTTTGCACAGTGGGTGGTCCACTTATGGAATGAACTTTCTGAAGTGGTGGTGGATGTGGGTCCAACTACAATGTTTAAAGACCATTCGATAAGTACATGAGTAGGAGAGGTTTGAAGGGATATGGGCCAGGAGCAGGCAGGTGGGACTAGTTTAGTTTGGGATTAAGATTGGAATTCTGTTCAGCATGGGTTGGAGGGTGTGCTTCCATGTTGTATGTCTCTCTACAGATGACTGACACACATACACACACCTTCCCACTTGAGTGTGCAGGAAAATTGTCAACTCACAAAGTACCAAAGCAAATTCACCAAATAATTAAAGTAAACTTCAGGTCCAACAACATAGACTACTCTTTTATAAACACAGTCAAAATTAACAATTATCTGTCAACCAGGCACTCGACTAAAATAATGAATAATTTGCAGTTTGTTCATTTTAAAAAATGTCTGACTTAAAGTTATACTTCTAACATAAAAAACAGTACAATTAGGTCAAAATAAAATACATATCATAGAATGATGGCATGGAAGCAAACTAAATGAATAGAAAAGGTTCACATGAATATGGGAAAAAGGCAGGAGATTGGCACTGGATAACAGAACTGATGCAAGCATGACGAGCTGAAAGGCCTTCTTCTGTGTGTAACAATTCTGTGATTCTGTGGATTGCTGAGTACATCACATCGATGTTGGTCCTGGATCTCCAACTGGAATTCTTTCCAGGCAAAGAACAGCAAGAACACATTAACACTTGGAAATGAATATTCTTGTTGAACAGGAGCTCTATTCTGACATATCCCATTGTCCCTGCCTTAATCCCATACCTTGGATTTACAGCAATTTCTTCAATTGGGTCAGTGCCGACTGAAGGAAAACAATCCAGCTGAACTGTTCTTAAACTGAATGGCTTGCTCAGCTATGTCTTGAGGCAGTTAAGTATCAATCATACTGCTTTGGGTTTGGAGTCACATGTAGGCCAGAAGGGTTAAAGAATGGCAGATTTCCTTCCCTAAAGGGCATTCATGAAACAGATGTGTTTTTACAACCATTCTTGACAACTGCCATGCATTTAAAGTCTATTCAGTGAGCCTGATTAAATTATATAAATTATATCATTACATCGCAGCACGGTGGCACAGTGGTTAGCACTGCTGCCTCACAGTGCCAGAGACCCGGGTTCAATTCCCGCCTCAGGCGACTGACTGTGTGGAGTTTGCACATTCTCTCAGTGTCTGCGTGGGTTTCCTCCGGGTGCTCCGGTTTCCTACTACAGCCCAAACAAAATGTGCAGGTAGGTGAATTGGCCACGCTAAATTGCCCATAGTGTTAGGTGAAGGGGTAAATGTAGGGGAATGGGTCTGGGTGGGTTGCTGTTCAGTGGGTCGGTGTGTGGACTTGTTGGGCCGAAGGGCCTGCTTCAACACTGTAAGTAATCTAATCTAATCGCCTGTTTGTAATGGTGATCTGCTCCTGGATAGGTGCTAGTGCCATTCTGCCTAAGTCAAACTGTGCCAAAGTTGTTCCAAAAATTTAGGCCTTTGTGTCAACAAATCAAAATTTCATTCTGCTTGCGCTCAAGTTAAAATCTCTTAGTCAATCAAAAATTCAAACAAACTCTGTCCAGATATCTGAGACACAGCACTCTGCTGATCGCCAAACAATCAAACTGCCACCAGTTTTGTCTCTCTAATTCCTAGACATCACTCAATTCATGTAACAACAAACTTTTCATTAACATATGCATTAATAGTTAAATGTGTCTCATTATTTATTTCACCTAAAACTCCACTTCTATCTTCTGTAGAAATTTTTACTTGCCCATGAAATTTGGTAAAAATTACAACAGTGAAGCTGAGTTCGAGTTGGCATTCTCTCTTCTGCCACTTGTGCTTTCTGTCTCACTATGCTGTAAAAATGGATACCAACTTATAATTTAGGAGAAGTAGACAATTCAGTCCCTTGAGTCTGCATCATAATTCAGTAAGCTCAGGGCAGATCTCTGTGTTCTGGATTCCATATTCCCATTTTCCTCCGATGAATTTCCTTCCTTTCATACAGTCATGGAATCATAGAGATGTACAGCACAGAAACAGACCTTTTTGTTCCAACTCGTCCAGGCCGACCAGATATCCTAAACTAATCTAGTCCCATTTGCCAGCACTTGACCTATATCCCTCTAACCCTTCCTATTTATATAACCATTCAGATGCCTCTTAAATGTTGTAATTGTACCAGCCTTCACCACTTCCTCTGGCAGCTCATTCAATACATACATCACCCTCTGCACAAAAAATGTTTCCCGTATTCTGAACTATCAACTTTACCAAAGATTCTCTGGGTATGTACCTGCTTATGTTGCACATTTCAGACAAAAAGCTTTTGCTTTGGAGGAGAATGGGATTGGATTTTTCTTTTTTTATTCTCACTACATTTGGCTGTATTCCTTCATTTCTGTAAAGACCATAATTAATTAAAAAAACAAGGTATCTTCCCAGCACCACTACTGCGGTCCTATATTGTCCATAAATAAAACCGCATTGCTCACAAAAATGGCTTGCAAATTCCACACCATGGGTATAATGTTTCACAACATACAAGAAACAAAATTTGTAATCTATAAAAAATATAAGTGAACATTTAAGAGTAGGAAAATATGAAGCATGAAACTAAGTCAGAAGTCACACAACACTAGATTATAGTCCAACAGGTTTATGTAAAATCACAAACTTTTGGAACATTGCTCCTTCATCAGGTGAAGTTGCTCTGAAAGACTATGATTTCAAATAAACCTTTTGGACTCTCACCTGGTGTCGTGTGACTTTTGACTTTGTCCATCCCAGTCCAACACCAGCATCTCCACAGTATAAAACTAGAGCACAGAAATGCCCAAGTAGAGATAACTCACCTCCTTGTTGAGTTTTAACCTGTATTTCAGGTGAATGTGGTCCATCCCCAACAGAAGTGAAAGCCAGCACACGGATGGTATAAGTAGTCTCTGGGGTCAGGTTTGCAATTGTTGTCAGCATACTGTCATCTACATTGTGCTTCTGCCAGTTGTTAATATGCTGTTGTGGATCCATAGTATAATAAACTCTGTATCCACGGATCTGACCGTTTGCCTCCTCTGGCTCCTCCCATTGAATTAACATAGTGGTAGTGCTCAGCATGCGGGCTTGCACAGAGCGAGGTGGGCTGGAAGGGGCCTGCTCACCTGTTCGTGTTTCTACCGGTTCACTTGGTGGGCCTTGCCCAATATTATTCACTGCAATGACTCTGAACTCATAATCCGAGTAAGGGCTTAGTCCTCCAACACTGTATCGTGTTGTAGCCACCCCATCAATCTCTTGAAACGGTCCATCTGAATGCTTGGGCTTGTGTTGTACAATATAGTGAGCCACAGGCTCCGGATTTCCCGAATCCCAAGTCAATGTGACACTCGTCGCTGTAGTTTCAGTTACAACAGGTGTGCCTGGGGGTTTTGGCAAAGCTGTAGATATAAGCATGTTATATGCACAACTTTAGATGTGTTAATATTTTAATACATACAATTTAATAGCATTTGCCTACTCTTTACTACAAAATGAATTCACTGATGTTCCAAGTTTAATCCTGGAAATAAAAATTCGAAGATCCATTATTATATATTTGCTTTATTAGAAGACTTAGCAACATTTAATTGAAATATACTGGAAACTGGAACGTGCTGCATCGATACTAGCTTAATTAGCCATGAACACTGATTATACTAAGAGGAACAAATGTAATATCTACTGCATATTATAACTGCAATTCAAGTAAATGCTACTTTATTTTACAATTTTTGTTTAAGAGTTTTATATCTGGCAGTGCAAAAATTAGACACTATGTAAACAAAGTAAAGCTTGCTTCCCGCCTTTGCTTTTAAAAAGTATTTGTTAATTACCTTTAACTGTGACCTCAGAAAATGCTTCAATGACTCCGAGTGTCGACATGGCAACACAGGTATAATTTGCAGACTCTCTGACGTTGTTCAGCTCCAGGACGTTTCGTCCAATTGGCATGTCATCCTCAGGAGTCAGGTCTTCTGCTCCCAGCATCCATTTCACATAAGGCATTGGGGATCCCACAGCAACACAAGTGATATTTACACTTCCACCAGGCATAATCTCGTGGCTTGTCGGAGGAATAGAAAATCTTGGTGGGACACGGCGAACTGGAACAAAACACAAAAAGGTAATAACATGTACAAAAAGAGCACTTTGTCTACACACTTTTTAAGCTACATGCACTCTATAGATACTTATTTCAACATAGATCTACATTACACATGAGCCAATAAAGAAACAAATTATTACTAACAGAATTTTTCAATTATGTTTGCATCAGTTCTAATCTTGTACAAGTTTAGATCAAACCTATCAGGTTCCCACATTGGACTGAACTACAGACTAACAATACACATACACCATGCAGAAGATATATTAATAAATATGCACAGAACTGGAGGATCGACAGCATGCTTGAGTTGAGTACAAAATCAACTTCAATGCTGTATACTTCCAGTTGATGTGAGTAAATGTGCATGACCACATTGTCACATCAGAGCCCTGGTACACATCATCTACAATACATTGAAAGTGCAACTCGATTGCTTTCAGACTCAAAGTGGATGCAGCTTCAAGACCTCACACTAACATGTAAACATATATGCACATTAGAAAAACAAGGCAAAGCCTGGTACTTCGATTGGTTCTGGTCATGCAAGCAAGCATGTGGTTGACTGGTACATATATATATATACACCACCATGCTGAAGTCAGTTGGGAAGGTGGCAGGGAAAACATTAAAGAAATAAAACAGAACTGAAAAGTAAAACAAAGTCAAAGTCAAAAATATAGGGGAGAATTGGGACGTGTTGGGAGAGGAGAACAGGAAGAGAGGAAGAGGAAGGGACTGACCAGGGGCATATTAGGTTATGCTAGTACTGTAGTGTTACACCTTAAATCTAATGTAGGAAAAGATAGGACCAAGAAGCAAGGTTTCGCTAACAGCATTCAACATGGACCAAGCATTCTCATTAAGCAGAAGCTACAGCAAGTTACATTAACACATTAGGGTTATTTGCAATCAGTGTTACTGCAAATAAGTCATGTTGGCAATTAAAACATATAACACGCAAGCATATTGATGAGACTGGACAACGTACAGGGAACAAGAGACTGAAAGTTTAAGAAAGCATTATAATCAGTGTTCCTGCATAGTTTGTAAAATACGTTTTGCTCAAATGCCTGTGTCATTACTTCAAACTTAGTTGCATGTGCAACATTGGAGATTAAATCTGCTTTAAAACTCACTAGCATAGGCCAAGACAAAAGTTCAAACCAGATAAAATATTTGATAAGAAGCATTTGCACGTAAATGTGTAACTAAATACCATTGATAGTCTTTTCCCCAGATTGATTATTTTGCAATATACAAGAGGTTGTTTTTTCAGTTTAAAAAAAAACGCTGCAAGGTTTTTCTTTTTGCAGTGACCCATTATGACCTTGTGAGCAATGATGATTGGCAGCATGGCTAACGGAGCAAGCAATTTTTAAGAGCAGACGGTACAAATAAAAAGCGGAAAGCAGTGAATATTAATTGAGAATTTGCAGGACAAGATGATGTAATCTTTTTCAATAGAAAACAGAAACCGAACAATAAGGCCTATTTAATCATGCTTTTGAAAGCTTTGTAATAAATAGCACAACACTCTGAATTTGGTGGCTTTCTATGAGCAACAGGCATCAGTGAGAATAACAGAACAGGAACACTGACCAGTTTAGCAGACTACAACTTGCCATGCATCCCAAAGCACATTCTCTTCCAACATGCACCACTATCTGATCCAATTAGCCCACAAGCACCAGCAGCCATGACCAGAGCATTATTTAAGACATTACATTAATCAAAGGCCACAATGCAGCTACATTCATTTCAGATTTTTTTCTGGTTATTTCAATCAATATTTCTTAAGGTGGGTAAAAAGTAAAAAACACACCAACCTTCTCGCAGCTCTGAGGGATGTAGGGGGTTTGATGCAGAACACAATGAAATGAGGAAAGGAGAAAAACAAGGGAAACACAGAGAGAGTAAAAAGGCCGTATCAAGGCTTTCAACTGCTACCAGTACATTTAATCTAGTTCTGTTTAAGCCTTCCTACCTCAACTTCCAAAATCACCATTAGTTTGATGTTAAGATGGTGTCAAGAGCTATAACTAGCATCATTTTGAAATTTTCAGTCTATTTGATGAGATAAATTGTTCATCCTCCCTAATGTTAGAGAGATTTTTATGCCATTATCTCGAAATCAAGATCACTTGACTTTCTGGATAGTTTGCAATCATAAAGCCCTCCAATGTTAAAGACAGAACAAGAAATAAAGACAGTAGAGAAAGATTCCAAGAAGAACCTAATTTTAGCCAAGGAGCACCTACACTGCAGTAATGAGCTCAAAACTGATAAATTTAGACTAATCTTTTTTTCTCTTTTTGCTTCGTAATTTAAAAATATATATAGTAATGTTTTTCACCTCAAACAATATTTAATCACATAGATATAAAATTTTGAAAAGAATCATTGTGGTCATTTTATGAAATTGACACACTTTTACAAATGGAGTAAGGTGATCAGAAGAGGCTTGCATCGACTGTTTTGGAAACCACATTCTGACTTTTTGTCCTGATTTCAGTGTCTTGAAACAATTCAGACAATGACAAGAACAGCTTTCAAACTCAGTTCATTACTAGAGTGGCAGGGATTTGCAGGTTTCTTCATAATACACCAAAAATGAAAATAAAATAAAAAAGAATTAATTGTGCTCCACTCATTTTTGATTTGCAAAGGCAGTGTTTACACACTTATTCTCTCCACTCCTCGCATCTCAGGATTCAAGTGCATTTATCCACAAACCCCAGTGCTTGGAGTTTCTTGCTGCTGATTAGTAGCACACCAAGCAATCAAGTCATAACAAAGTTAAATGAAACAAAAATACCATTTATAAAAAACCATAAAGCACAAGTTTAAATCAAGGCAAAAATAAAAGAAGTTAAAATGTAAAAACAAACATACTTACAAACCCGTCTCTCAGGATAGATAGGGATCAAGAGTGCTGTTTTCTCTTTAAAAATCATTGTACCTTTTAATTGCATAAGATATTTTTTCACTAATAAGCCAGCTAGAGATCCTTCTGTTCCCTAGTGCAGTAACTGTTTACATTTAGATCTGCTCCTAATGCCCTGAGTCTTTCTGAATAGTGGATGCCACGGTTTTGTTTCTCCTACCTCTCACATATAGATTGGCAGGAGCAGAATAACGTGTACCAGCACTGTTGGTTGCCACACACTCATATTTTCCTTGGTCAGATTCCTCACTGTTCTCTATTTGGAGGGCACCTGTAATGGAAAGAAAAAAGAAAGTGCGCAGAAAACAGTTAGAGAATATTTCATATTTTCAGTGCTTTTATTCATTTTTTTCCCAAATCCTTTCAATATCATGAAAGGACTGGTGTGCGAAGCTCCATTCAGCGTCGTCATTGCTTTGCTAGGGTGAACAGACAGAGTGGATGTGATGGGTAAGTTAGTGAAAGACGGATTTCACACCATCAAAACCAGCGAGAGAGAGCTATTATTTATTTATTTGTTTATTTATTTCACAACGAAATCCTGCTCTGGGAAATTCACTGGTCAAAGGATGGGCGAGGTTGCTTCAAAGGAGCATGGCCTTTGGGTAAAATGAAAGAGTTAACGTTAAAAAGTCACCACAAAGAGTCGGAAATGTTGAAAAAGGCAGACACATTCTCAAGAAACATTTTCTTCAGTCAAAAAGGTGCAGCAAAAACACAAAAAGCTGCTCAAAGTGAAAAAAAAAAAGAATTTTGGTTAGTAAGGCATAATCTCTCAAAATACTTTTCAAAAGACCTCTTAAGAAGTAACTTTTGCTATGCATGCAACCTTGTAGGACATAAACAATCATTGTGCAACTTACAATCTTTCAGACCCTTTTGCTGAAAAATAAAAATACATAAGAGTAAATAGGATCAGTAAAGAAAAATTCACACTTCGTCTCATTGTGAAATGGTGGATCAAGCCAATTGGAAAGAACAACCAACCTCTGCCGCGGGACACGTTAGAGCCCCCAAGACACGAAAAAATCCACAAGTGGGATTAGTATTTTAGTGTCTGCCCACAAAATGCAAGAAAAAAAATCCAAAATTATCGTCTGTGTTTGTACGATGTGTTAAAAAGGAGAAAAAAAGTAGAGGTACCATCTTCACCAACGCCTCAAAACGTTCACTGGGTGCTTCCGGCCTGCGAGTCTTGAAGAAGGAGGGTTGCTTGAAAAACTCGAAATGCGCAAATCCGTGAAAAAGTTTTGGAAGAGAAAAAAAAGTGTAACTGGATAAGGAAAGTTTGAAAAGTGCTGGTTTGAAGAAGGGAAAAAGAAAAAGTGAAGAAAAATGACAAAACTCGTTCCTTGAGGGAAGGGTAAAAAGCTGACAAAAAAAATTATTATTCAAGTCTTTTTGCAGGTGCTCCACAGACCTTATGGTCAAGATCAAGAACAGCTATGCAGGTCACGTTTGAGAAAGGGAAGGTGGGGGGTAAGTTTAACCTGAATTTCTAGTTATATAAAAAAGAGGGACAAATGATACGCTGTGACTGGATATGGACAAAGGACAATGATATGCGATATCAAAGCATATCAGAAACAAAATCCTTTATACATCCAAAACTAAAAGAGAAGCAGACACAACAGGAACATCAATGAACAGAAAACAAACTGGACAAAGCAAAACAGGAAAGAATGTACATCTTTACATGACAAACATGAGAGATATGAAAGGACAGAAGAAATGAGGAGGATCAATTCTGTGAACGTTAGTTCAGCACTCTTACCTCGTATTGGTGTACCACCTGGGTGGATAATATGAATGCAAATAAGATTAGAAAGAAGAAGCATTAGTACGAGAAGAAGGAGGCTAGGGCTTTGGAAGATAAAATCAAATTAGATTTACAGAATAAAGGTCTAGAAAGAAGCTGAATTACTGTATTGGTAAACAGGATTATATTAGATAGTATTAGGTTAGTAAAGCAAGTTGTACCATAAGGACAATGTCCACTGTTGGCAACATTGCCTCTGCCAGAGCAGAAATTGACTGTGAAGTCTTAGGAGATTGGTCTCAAGTGTTTGATAGCCTAAAACCTTTAACGTATTTATAACTGTTTAAGCAAATATCGGAAACACTGTAGGCTTGGTGGATATAACTACTACAGTTTAGATTGGTTTACGGCATCTACTCAACTATATCTAAAGTGAAGTTTGTGTATCAAGATTTTAGACAGGTGTATATTTTACTGTTGATAGCACTTTTTTGTGGAAGTGTGTGCCACTACGGAGAGATCCAGTGACTACACTAACTGTTAGTAAAATGCATGCCATGCATTTTAATCTGAACATGGAATTAGTGGGGGTGAAGTGCGCTTCAGAACTAAGCACTTACCAAAGGATTCTGGAGATTTAACACGGAAAGAAGAAAGACAGCATAAAAATATTATTATATTCCTTATAATTTGGCACAAATTTTCAGAATTAAAGCTTTAAAACTATATCATCTATTTGACAGGTGAAAATTAATCTTAATTCACATTAACAGGTTAATTTACACAATTCTGCTGACAACAAGCAAAGAGGCAGTTAACAAGACATCACAGGACAGGTCAAAGCTGAGAATCCTGGTAACACAGGTGATCAAACATCTCAGTATAGAAAAATATAGTTACTATTCTGAATGCAAACAGGTTCTTACAGACTACCAGTGGGCACTAGCAAATGTTTAGCACGTCACTTAATAAATTTAGGATCAGATAAAGCTCAACTACTAGCTATAGCAAAAGAAGAAGCTAGGGAAGGTGAATAAAGAATATTAAAGGCATTTCAAGGGAGGCCATGGTCAAAGATAGCAGAAAAAGCTAAAGTCTACATGAAAAGCAGGCTTCTGTAGATCCTGATATTTAGTCTGGAAGGCTTTACTGCAGACACACTACTGTGGCTAAATAGAAAAAAATGCTTTAGGAGCAAAAAAAAATCAACTTTAGTCAGTCTCCAAACATCTCATTGCATACTAAGATATGGAAAAAAAGTACAGTATACTTTGTCAATGAGAGAGGGAACAAAACAACTGTCTATTCTTGGTTAGGTTAAAAAATGTAGAGAAGACAGAACAAAATACAATTTCTTTTCCCTTGGTTTTAGTTTTTTTTTAAGTTTGAATATTGGTTTGAAATATTTTAAAACCATTTGGTTCTCCTTGCACTTCTGAATGAAGCCCAATGTTTTGAACTAAATCAGTAAAAAAAGGAAAAAAATAAATTAAAAGAGAAAATGGATCTGTTAAGTACTGCTAAAAGCAGTTAAAAAATCATCAAAAATACAGTCACAGCAGTGAGCAATATGGAATTAACAGAAGCTGCACACACAGACACTGGAACAGGCTATGACAACATCACAGACATGAACAACACACCAAAGTACACATAGAGGATAGGAATAAAAGAAATTACCTAGAAAACAAATCTACCACGTGATAACAGTAACAAGACCCTACCTGACCGTAGTTGTTTGATGCGTCCATTAGTGCTTGTATCAACAGGTAAGAAGTCTTTGAACCAAGTAATTTCGGGATCTGGGTTACCGCTAGCTGCACACAACATGGTGGCTGTGCGTGTTCGTTCTACCACCTTCAACTGAGGGCCCATGTCTATCGTGGGATAACCCACAGGAAGCTGATCCTCTGAAAGGACAGTAAGAGAAAGACATCCATGTGCAAATTAATGATTGGTATCATTTACAAAACAAAATGCCAGTGCACTGTGGTCTGTGTAAGAACTCAATTCCAAATTATATTTCAGTACTATCACTTTATATATAGCACACAGAATAATCTATGTATGAAGTAAATGAGTGATGTGCTGATCATAAACAAGCAAGCCACCCTTAGCCCTGTGTAATCTTTGATAAAAACCATTGAAAAGTCCTTTAACATGCTGCAGGAATGGAAACCTGTGGCTCTATGCAAAGACAACAAATATGTTTTGTGTGTGCTGGGATATTTAAATATTTTATAAATTCAGTTTCAGTCCTGTATTAAGAAGTGTGATTTTATTCTTTATTCATTCACGGGATGAGGGTATCACTAGCAGCATTTATTGCTCATCCTTAATTGCCCAGAGGACAGTTAAGAATCAACCACATTGCTGTGGGTCTGGAGTCACATGTAGGCCAGACCAGATAAGGGTGGCAGTTTCCTTCCCTAAAGGACATTAGTGAACCAGATGGGTTTTTCCAACAGTTGACAATGGATAGACACATGATGATCATTAGATTCTCAATTCTAGATGTTTACTGAATTCAAATTCGACCATCTGCCATGGCAGGATTCGAATCCAGGTCCCTAGAACGTTATCTGGATCGTTGGATTAACAGTCCCCCAAAAATAACACTCAGCCACCACCTTCCCTAATAGACTGCCATAGATTACATAAATTGGTGCTGTGTATAGAAAAATAAATAATTAAAAAGCTTTGCATTTCAACACATTGTTCGATGGTATAATGGAAGAAAACATTATGTTTCCCAGAATGATGCAACTTAGTGTTTCAGCATTTAAACAATTCAAACTGAATGAGTTTCATTTGTTTCATTTTTCTTTTTGCCGTCTCCTCAAATTCTCTGTTCATATACTTCTATCTTTCTCTGCGAGCATCATGGCTAATCCCTCTTCATAATCTCTGTAATCTTCAGACTTGGCAAACTCCACTGCATAACAGCCTTGCATTCATGTCCATCCTCACCTCATTCATCTCTTTTGAAACAATTAATGAAGGAGCATCTCTGGTACTCACTTGCTTTCCAGTCCCTACACTGTTACTGGCAAAACCCCTGAGGATCTATTTTTCGTCCTCAGTGCTTAGAATTTCTTTTAAGATGACATTCCATGTGTTGACAGATGATATCAACATCAGTTCTCTCAATTCCTGTACTCTATCAAACTGCATTTAGACTGCCTGCCATTATCTGTTCGTGGATGTGCTGCAGTCTTTTTCCAGCTAACCCAAAGCCATATCTTGAAGACAAGCATTATAACAGCTGTTAGCCTGATACCTTTAAAATCTCAAGATCACTAGACTTAAAAAAAATGCAATGCATTTAAATGATGAAAGTCACGTCATTCTAGCCAAGATAGGTAAAACAGAAGCATCTAGCAGCTTTAGTATATATTCAAGCACAAGATTGTTTTTCTCTTAGGATTGTTTATCCTGATGAAGAGTATTTCAAAATGGCTTATTATATTCCTTGCACCTTTGCCCTCAGCAATAAATGCTACTTTAATAATCATATTTTGAAATCTTGAAGGACTGACCTTCAAATTGCACCACATAAAACTTAGTTAAAATCACTCATGTGACCTGGTACTTTACATAAGACCACACGAGTGGAAGAATGATAAAGTTTCCATTTTCCATTTTCTTCACGATAATATCTACATATGAATAGAACAACAATCTTCCACACTAAATGGGTTAAATGTTTACAAAAGCCTTTTCTTAAAATAAGGGCAGCTCAATTTAAGCCTTGGTTCTATTTCACATATCTTCTTTGTCTTTAATAACAACCTTAAATTTTATCAAGAAATAATAGCTGGTGCACACAAGCAGGCAGTGGGGCATCATATGAGATTTTTAACAAGCAGGTTAATGCTGCTGAAGAAAATCACCTGAGATACAGCACCATTGAGAAAATAATATGAATTTAGGTGACTCTGAAGAAAAGTCATTACGGACTTGAAGCACACTTTTTTTTCTTTCTGCAGATGCATATAGAGTCACTCAGCATGGAAACAGACCCTTCGGTCCAACTAGTCTATGCCAACATGTTCCCAAAGTAAAGCAGTCCCACCTGTCTTCATTTTGCCTATATCCCTCCAAATCTTTCCCATTCATGTACTTGTTCAAATATCTTTTCAATGTTCGAACTGTATCTGCAACACCTACTCCTCTGACTGTTCATTCCACACACTAACCACTGTCTGCATAAAACGTTGCCCCTCATGTTCTTTTAAAATCTTTTTCCTCTCACTTTAAAAATATGCCCCTTAGTTTTGATCTCCCCTATCTTAGGGAAAAGACCTTTGCTATTCACCTTATCTATGCCCCTCATGATTTTATAAACTGCTGTAAGGTCACCCCTCAATCTCCTACATTCCAGTGAGAAATGTCCCAGTCTATCCAGCCTCTTTGTATAACTCAAACCTTCCACTCCCAGAAACATTCTGGTAAATCTTTTCTGAACCCTTTCCAAATTAATAATATCTTTCATATGACAGGGGCAACCAGAACTGCCCACAGTACTCCAGCAGTGACCACACCAATGTCCTGTACAACCTCAACATGATGTTCCAACTCCTATACTTGATGGTCTAAGCAATGAGGGCAAGTGTGCCAAATGCCTTAGTAACCACCCTGTCTATCTGTGACACAAATTTCAACGAATTATGGACCTGAATCTCTAGGCCCCTCTGGTCTACAACACTACCATTAATTGTTTCAATCCTATCTTTGTTTGATTTACCAAAATGTAGTACCTCACATTTATCCAAATTAAACTCCATGTGCCACCCTTCAGCCCACTGACCCAATTGATCAAAATCTTTTTTGTAATCTTAGATAACCTTCTTCGTTGTCCACCACACCACCAATTTTTGGTATCATCTGCAAAATTACTAATCATGTCTCCTAAATGCTCATCCAAATCATTGATATAAATGACAAACAAAAGTGGACCCAGTATTGACTCCTATGGAACACTGCACATTTGAAAAAGACCATCAGCACAGCATCAATTCTCAATACCCAGCAGAGAAATCTAGGCTCATCCATTACGCTCATCTAGTGTTCGTCGCTTCACGAAAGGTTCTGTCAAAATTATTCCTCTTTCTTTATTCTCTTATGTAACACTGATATTGTCTGAAAGTTAGTATCCAGCATGGTCAAGGACTGAAATTATTGATTTTGGTGAGGAAGGCAAGATGAAAGAATCATAAAGATGTGGAACCTTACTGATGAAGTAAGAGAAACCATCACTTCCACAGCAAGTTTCACAATCCCACACCATCTCAAACACTTTAACATCCACAAAATACTTGTGAAGTGTAGTTACTTTTGTAATATTAGAAATTTAGCAGCCTGTATGCAAACAGCAAGCTTCCATAAACAACAGTGTGAAAATGATTAGATAATCTATTATTTTTCCAAATGATAATGACGTGTGAATTTATATTGTCCAAGGCACTGAGATTATTCCTTTTGTCAATTAAAAATAATGCAATAAAACCTCATGTACTTTGCTGAAAGTGTAGACAGTGTCTCAGTTATAATTTTACCCAGAACATGGCATCTCTTATACAATTCCCTTTTTCTGCCAGACTACTCAGACCTCTTAGCATCATGGTAGCTCACAAACCCACCAACACACTAAACCAGCAGCTAATGAATTTGAAATACCCTATACAGACAACAAGCAAAACTGATGTCATTTACAAAATACCGTGCAAGAACTGTAACAAACACTACATTGGACAAACAGGCAGAAAACTAGCCACCAGGATACATGACTATCAACTAGCCACAAAACAACATGACCCTCTCTCACTAGTATCCTTACATGCAGATAAGGAAGGACACCACTTCGACTGGGACAACATATCCATCCTCGGACAAGCCCAACAGAGATAGACATGGCATTCCAACCAGAACTCTATCAACAAACACATTGACTTGGATCCCATTTACCACCCCCTGATAAAAGGAACAGGAAATGAAATCACCACAGGAAATGACATCACCAACTCAAGGAAACCCAAACATATAAATAGAAAGCAGGAAACACCAGCAGTGCTTCATCCAGAGGCTCACTGAAGATGTTACCTAGTATGGTGACAAAAATGAACCTTCCAGCTCAACAAGCAAACCTACATCCACAATTCCCTTAACATGAACATTGGAATGCCAGCCGAGATCCGAGATTTATGTGCTTGTGTATCTAGAATGGGTTCTGAACTCACATCTCTTAATTCAGAGCTAACAGGACAACTCACTGTGTCACAACTAGCCACAATGCAATACTTCCTGCAGTTACTATTTTTGACAAGTTAGTAAAGCACGTGTTGACAATTTCACGACAATTCTTGATGTGAGGAAATTGTGCCCAGTTGAAGTTGTTAAGATGGATCTACCCTCAGATGTTGTATCACGTATGCTCTCCTTTGCTGCAATTCTGTTTGCAGTTCGATGTCCCTGCACTATCTGAGCCAAATCTAGAAACTATGACAGAAACTGTTTTGCATAAATCACAGGTATGTTATTTAAGTGACAATGGTCTCAAATGGAGGTTATACACTTCACTTCCCTGCTTTCCCCAATTTAAACTTCATCTAAAGGAATTCACGTATGTTGGACTTAGCTCCTCAAATAGTAATATACTTCCAGCAGTTTGCTCAAAAAAGTCATCTTCACATGTACACCAAAACAGCTGATGCCATGAAGCTGTTGTGCTACAGCCCACAACAATCCATCCAAAGGAGTCAGTGAGTAGGGGACAAGATTAGATTAGATTAGATTACTTACAGTGTGGAAACAGGCTCTTCGGCCCAACAAGTCCACACTGCCCCGCCGAAGCGCAACCCACCCATACCCCTACATCTACCCCTTACCTAACACTACGGGCAATTTAGCATGGCCAATTCACCTGACCTGCACATCTTTGGACTGTGGGAGGAAACCGGAGCACCCGGAGGAAACCCACGCAGACACGGGGAGAATGTGCAAACTCCACACAGTCAGTCGCCTGAGGCGGGAACTGAACCCGGGTCTCTGGCGCTGTGAGGCAGCAGTGCTAACCACAGTGCCACCGTGCCACCGTGGATACAGCAATCTAAGCTAACTTTCCATTTTCTAGCTTCAGGACAATATAAGCCTATTGCACTATCCATCCTCTCACCATGGATGAAATCACTTAACCACAGTTAAATACACGATCATCAAGTGACTTCATACAGGAGTAAGTGAGGACTGCAGATGCTGGAGATCAGAGCTGAAAATTTGTTGCTGGAAAAGCGCAGGTCAGGCAGCATCCAAGGAGCAGGAGAATTGACGTTTCGGGCATGAGCCCTTCTTCAGAAATGAGGAAAGTGTGCCAAGCGGGCTAAGATAAAAGGTAGGGAGGAGGGACTTGGGGAAGGGGCGTTACCTATCGCATTTCCAACGCCCCTTCCCCAAGTCCCTCCTGCCTACCTTTTATCTTAGCCTGCTTGGCACACTTTCCTCATTCCTGAAGAAGGGCTCATGCCCGAAACGTCGATTCTCCTGCTCCTTGGATGCTGCCTGATCTGCTGCGCTTTTCCAGCAACACATTTTCAGCTCTAACTTCATACAACCAACATCTGACACGCGAGCCCACTGGACTACAGTAGCAGTCATTCTTCCATGTCTCATTGTTCATAATTACAATTTTTTGCCAATGCTAAAGCAATATTAAAATTATAAAAGCATCAGGCAAAACAGTTTATTAATATGAAAGCTACTTATAAAATAGCATGAGAAAAATACATCTGAAGATGTAAGCTTTATGCTCCTTTCACATGTTTTGAAATCACTACAAAAAAATTGAGGTTTCAAACGGTATTTGCTTGGTTACATTTAACAAACACTGATGTTAATGCATTAGTTTTATGTGTCGAAGACGCATGCCAAACCATGTGTCCAGTGGACACGCAATGTCATTTTAAAAAACTAGGAAGTGACTGCGCTTGTACAGGTTATACTTCTGTGTTCAGCAAATCTCTGATTTCGATCATTACCAAAGTCAAGTACTAAGTAAAATATAGTCAACTCCAAGGATGGCAGAAGGCCCAATAACAAGTGTAAACAAGCCATTTATTGCCTTAAATTGAAACATCAAACAGCAGCACTATTCATATTTACTTAAAGCACAGAGCCAAACATATGTCTCAAATATTTCTGATATGACAAATACATGCCTTCAAAATTGGGAGTTTCTCTTTTCTCTCAACAATCTCAATGAATGATATTGAATGAAAGCTAAACAGTGAACAACTTATATGCTTTATGTACCTTCAAGAATTGAAATAACAGGCAGATTCAAATAGCATTTCAAACAAAACTAACAAGCTGAGAACACAAATAGAAGTGAATAAATGCGATAAGAAAGCCATTAGAGGGACATGGCTATAGGACAACATAGATTTAGAGCTAAGTTTTGAGATAGGATGGCATTAAAGAAAGACAAAAGCTGTGAAAAGATGGAGAGGCAGCTCTGTTAATTAAGGATGGTATTAGCATGTGAGAGTGACATCACCCAAATAAAAGAATCCAGCGTGTAGAATCTGTTTAGGTAAAATTAAGAAATGATAAAGGCAAGATATTACTTGTGGGAGCAGTATGCAGGTTATTGAACTATAAACACATGATAGAATGAAGCAGAAAGGAAGAAATAATGGGAACCTTTTAGGAAGGTACAGTACAATTATAGGAATTTTAAACTACGTATAAATGTATTTATCTTTGGATAAAGATGTGAGGAGCTGTAAGTCAATAGGATTTCAAAATCCTAATAACAGTAGATATGCTGAGCAGTCAATGAGAAAGGTGCAGTTCATGAAATGCTATGCCTTCCTGTGCTGTTGCCTTCTGACCAGTATTTTTGAATTAGCATGTTGAAGATTTTTTATAAATTGATATTTGAAAACATTTCCCAGATTTTATAAACTCCCTTTAACACTTGTTCAATCAATTGTTTTATAGCACATAACTAGAGCATTGCTGAAAAAAAAACATTTTGTTGCAGCTTTGGAACTTGCACTCAGCTGGCTATTCGTAAGGCACTGATATGAAAGGGAACAATATCTTATACCATATGAAAAGTCAGTGCTGATTGGTTGGCAGGTGGGCTCTGATTAATAGAGGCATTGCTAACGAAAATGTATGAATAAGATAATGACTGACAATTAATCGCCAAGCTCTGCTTTAAATTTAAACTGGATAGATTGACTCTAATTTGTCAAAGCATTATTCTGAAGAATGAACTACAAAATACCTGTCACCTATTTTGTTATGTTGAAACAGGTGCACTGAATGAAGATGTTCATTCTGTCTGCAAAGTACAGAGTCCTGTCTATTAATAGACACACCTTCCAATGCATTCAACTGCATCACTATGCAGGCCCAACAATCCTGAACTAGTGGTGAGTGTAACTCTTAGCACCTTGAGGGTTATTCAGCAAATGCCATCCAGTTGTGAAATCGCATCTCATACTGGACTTTGTGCTCTGAGTTTTGAAAGCAGAGACTGGTTGAGTACAATCAATACTTAGCTCAATCACAAAAAAAACTCTTACTATTGCCTCTTAATAGAGTTGGAATGCAATCCTGTCCCTATCTGTCTGCTTCTGACTTTTCCATAAGGTCTTTATCGCCATCAGATTCAAGTACTTGAATGCTTTTCCAACCAGCTTCAAAATGTGCGTGCTCCAAAAAATTCAACAAGCCCTTTCTATTTTTGTAACCTTCATCACCCATCCATTCCTTCTCTCACCATATTTGTCTGACTCAGGTATCTTGTGCATATTTCTCTCTTTACAACTGACAACGCCATCTACAAGTTTGCTGACGACACCACTGTGGTAGGACAGATATGAAATAATGATGGTATGAATACAGGAAGGAGTTAGAGGGCTTGCTGATGTGGTGCAATGACAACAACCTCTCTCTGAATGTTGGCAAAACTAAAGAACTGATCGTTGACTTCAGAAAGAGAGGAGAACATGCCCCTATCTACATCAATGGAGCGGAGGTTGACAGCGTCAAGTTCATCGGAGTCACGATAACTGTCAACCTGTTCTGTACTTCCATGTAGATGCGATGGTCAAGAAGGCACAACAACGCAGCTTCTTCCTCAAGCAGCTCAGAGAATTTGGCATGTCCATAAGGACCCTCACTAACGTTTACTGATTGATGCACCATAGAAAGCAGACTGTCTGGATACGTAACAGCCTGGTATGGCAACTGCTCTGTCCAGGTCCATAAGAAACTACAGAAGGTTTTGTGCATAGCCCAGACTATCACAGAAGCCAACCTCCCATCCATGGACTCCATTTGCATGTTTCATTGCCACAGAAAGGCTTCCAATACCAAAGACCCATCCCATCCCAGTAATGCTCTCTTGCAACCTCTTCTCTCAGGGAGAAGATACAGAATCCTGAACATATGTACCTGCAGCATCCCTGCCGTTATTAGACTGATGAATGGACTCCCTAACTTCTAATAATGCTGATCTTGTTCATGTGATCTTGCCTGGCGCACAGTGTAACCTGTATGCCTTGCACTGTTCAAGCTTTTTTTCATCCTATGATCTGTATGTCCTTGCTTACGATGATCTGCTTGTACTGCTCTTAAACAAAGCTTTTCACTGTACTTGGGTATGTGTGACAATAAATCAAATCAATCAATCAATCATTTGACACTGAAAGCTCTTTGGTCACCAATGCTCCAATTGTCCTCCCTAATCCAACACACTTCTAACCATTATTTTTGGGACAAGATGTTTGGTTGCCTTTGGGATATTAAAGTAAAAGTCATAATGAAGACAATAAAAGACACAACAGAATGTGCCTGATAAATTTCAGCATATGAATAATATGAAATTAGCTGTTAAATTATGGTTAAAACTTGACTACAAAACATTAGAAACTCCAATTTTTAATTTTAAAAAAGCATTTGAGGTGATTTGTGGGAACTTGGGTGGTCAGATTTCACAATTACAAGATGACACATTTCACAGGATTTTAATCTACACAGACAACATAGCATAGAAGATACTTGTAACAGTATGCCATATCTATATTCTTAAATATAGCAAGTACTTTCCATAAAACACATACCAAATTTGGTATAGGACATAAATTTTCTATTGATACCGAGAGACGATAATTTGATAACTGAATGGAAATCTTGACACTATCACAGTGAAAAAAGGAAATAGAAAAGAGGCTCTTCAACTGCCTTGCCTGGCAAAGAAGTACCTTACAAAACATATCTTCAACATAAATTTGCATTTCTGAAAAGATAATTAAAAAGTCAAGAGACACTCACTTATTTTAATAAGAAAGTACTGACATTTTAATGGATGTCTTCTCAAAAATCATTGTCAATAGATCAAAAAGTACAGCAAATGGATATTTCATCATTTCTACAAACTTACCCATCTAAACACAATGCAAATGTATTCTGCAGAAGCTGCAGCAGTTTCAAAAAAGGTTAGTACACATGATTAGATTGTGCTATGAAGTCTCATATGTACTATGATACTTTAATGTTTTTATGGGAAATGAATAACATGATGTGAGAACATATGGACAGGAGTTGATAATTCAGGCCTTCAGGCCCAACTACTATTCAACTGGGTAATTGCTGATCTGACAACAATGAACCACGTGGAATATGAAACTGTATGTTTTAATCCTTATCTTGTGCTGAGTAAGTTAGCCGCGGTTTTAGTAGAGAAGGGGTGAGGAACTTGGTATTCACAATTTGTCTCTGAACTGGAAAGAGGAAATGTTAAACATGTTTCCAGCTACCCACTATTTTTGAATAATAGCTCTTAGAGATTTAAAAAGAAAGAACATCAGGGAATGCACAACCAGGCCTGGTGGTAATGCTCACGTGCTAGAAATGTCCACTTATATTCTCTGGTTTTGGATTAGTAATCCAGAAGTCCAGGCTAATATTCTGAGGACATGAGATTGAATACCACCCATTAGATGGTGATAATTTAATTCAATAAAAATCTGCAAATAAAAATGCTGGTCTAATGGTGACCATGTAACCATTATCTATGGTTGTAAAAACCTATCTGGTTCATGAATATTCTTTAGGAAAGTAAATATGGCATCCTTACCTGGTCTGACCTACATATAATTTCACACAAACTCTTAACTGCCTTTTGAAAAGGCTAAACAAGTCACATGGTGCAACAGTAACTGGGAAGTGTAACAATTGGTGGCTTTGCCAATGCTGTTCACATTTCATGAAAAAATGAATAAAAAAAAAGTATCAGCGCTTTTACACTTAACAAGTATCCTAAGTAAAGAGAAACAGGAATAGCCCTTCAGACTTTCTTATCCATTAAATGAGATTCTAACTCCATTCGCACATTGACTGCAAAGCTCTTAACAACCTTGGCCAGTGAAAAAAAAACTATTAATTTCAGATTTTCAATTTAGCACATTAAATGTGAAGTATCTACTGCTGTGTACATACCAGTACAATCAACCACTGAACTACTGCCTCTCGCATTGAGCATTCAGAGCTGTTCAGAAAAAAAAATTAGCAGGCTTAAAAAGTGGATACTGACAGCATCTCATGGGACCAGTAAGTATTTGGGTCCTTCTTATAGTTGCTTGCTTGGAACTCAGCAGCCTTCTGTTGCAGAGTACTATTGATAATGTGAAGACTTCCCCTTTGCTATTGACAAAAGTCTATCAAAGTGGTCCAACCTGAAGGTCCAACCTGAAGGTTGACTATTAAGTGACCATCATTTTGAAAGCTATATTTACAGGTATTCCTTGGTGCATTCTTTGCCCTTAAGGTGACAAATGTCTGCCAGGAAATAAAACGTTTTCCATTTGAGGTGCTGAGCATCAGAGTTGAACATGGCAGATGTGACAAAGCCAGGCCTTGAATAGAATTCACTCTACCCGACTCGGCAACGGTATTTTACAGGGAAAGTGAAAAATCGAGTCACTTTCTCTGATAAACAGAAGTCTAAAAAATACAGAGAAACAGGGCAATTTGGGGTTTAATAAACGTGGAGTAATGAAAAATTGAGGAAGGAAGGATATCTTAGCCTTTCCTAAATTCTGAAAAATAATTTCAAGAACTTAAACATTCTTAAAATATTCATGTGGGCCAACATTTGAGATCATGTCTGAAAAAATTAAACCTTCTGCCTTTCAACTGAATTTGCTTTAGAATATGCTTTAGTTGCAGCAGTTCTTTTGAGTCAGTGAAGATAGAGATTATTTTATTCTCTCCTACTTTCGAACTGCATTGTCAGGAACAACACCTTTTAAAATGACGGATATGGCCGGAAGTATTTTCCCTTCAACCCAAATTCAATTCCTGGATAAGGTTGTGCCATTATCTCTCCTTATATTGACTTTCACTCTCATTTAGGAAAAGAATATGTGAAGGCTACATAGAGGCCAAAGGTTAGCAAGAAAGACTTGCTTATAGTGAGGCATCAAAAGAACACGCCACAGTCAAGGAAACATTATCAGAATCTGTTATTATGTTCTCATTCTGATTGACATTTACCTCTTCTGTAAGTTTCTGTCTCAAACATAAACTGAATTACTTGTCTTGCTTTAGTGGTAAATACCACAAATGGGCCAAGCATTTTAATTCCCATGTTTCAAGAGAATCAAGATCCGTGTGGAAAAAGCTACAGTCTCCTATAACTCTATTAGTGTCTTGAATTTCAATCAATTGCACCATCAAGAATTGGAAATGAGAAATTGATATCGTGGAGATGCATTTACTGGAGTCGGGAAAAAAAGATAGGTCCTGACATAAGTTGTACCAGAGCTCAGCACAATTTCTCGAAATATTGAAGGATAAAAATATTACAGATTTCAACGTGAAAAATAAAGCTCCAATTTAAATAAACATTAATTACAGTGTAGTTCAGTTGGTTGGTAAGATTAAGTTTATTTGCTATGGGAAAAACAACCAGAATATGCAAATACAATAGCAGATGATGAAAGTGACTTATGAGACTATTATATTAGCCAAGCATTTCGATGCCATAAACTCCAAAGTTCACAGAGCCGTGTGAAACAAATGACTAAATTATTTTCTTTAAACGAACTTGTGTATTTATTTTCCCTTCCAAAAGGGTTTTCTGCTTCTGAAGATCAGACATCCAAGAGTCGGGAAATTGAACAGGTTTACCACTTTTAACTGCTGGTCATAACCCCAAGTACATAGCAATACAGAATAAGGCTTCCTCTGTTTCCTCAGAATAGCTTCCTACTGCAGCGGTTTGAAAATTTTCAGTCCTACTACTGTATTACTTTTGGTTGCCATTCCTAATTTTATTTTTCTTACAAATGACTGTATCTGCTATTAGGTTGGCACACCAGGAAATGAAGAGAAATAACACAAATGTTGTTTTGTGAAAGAACCTTGGAGCTGATTATGAAAGAAGTCTCTTAACCCACAGCTTGCATGGTCGAGAGGGGAAGGAAGCACACTCTCACCAAATATGCGTCAACATTATAAAATGGCTTCGAATAACATGTGTCGGCCCCACAAACAACTAAAAACAATTATTTCCACACAGTGCACTGAACATTACAATACTAGCAAGGTGAAAGTGAGGACTGCAGATGCTGGAGATCAGAGCTGAAAATGTGTTGCTGGAAAAGCGCAGTAGGTCAGGCAGCAACCAAGGAGCAGGAGAATCGACGTTTCGGGCATGAGCCCTTCTTCAGGAATACTAGCAAGGGCAAGTTTCAATTTAAGTACAACATTTTGGTAATCCAAGATGGAGGACAGGAAAAATTTCTGGCTGTAAGAGCTGCTCCTTTTTTTGAGGTATTTCAGGTGTTGGAGGTGATTTCCTCGAATTCCAGGAGCAGCAATTACTGTTTTATATGCTGTTGCATTGTTTTGGAACTTTGGGGAAAAAAGGTCAAAACAACAGCAGTTTAAAAGGGAGAAGAGCAGACAAAGGAAGCACATGGTGAGGACAGCGCAGGAGAGAGAGAGAGAGAGAGAGAGAGAGAACGTGCACAGTTACTGCCTTTGCTGTTTGAATTTGTGTATTGCTGGACATCGGAATGCATCTGGGAAAATTAACAAGCAGTGAAATTCACAACTAATCTTGGAGGAACTGTTGGGCAAAGTTCACAGCACAGAATCAGATAAGTTAATTGTTGTTTTAAGTCTGTCCAAGAGAAAGGCTGCAATAGTGGGTACAGTGGATTCTTTCTTGATTATATGTTTTTAGAGTTAAGTCTCTTGCTTAAGCTTAAAATATAAGCCATAGCTATTAATTTAACCTGTGGCAGTGTTTGTAGAAGAATAAGACAGTGTTATTTTCTGGGTCTATAGATTGTGAAGGATCAAAAATGGCCTTTACAGTGATATGTACTTCTTGTCAGATGTGGGAGTTTAAAGAGAGTTTAAGGGTTATTGAGGATTATATCTGCCATAAATGCTGTTGGATGCGAATTTTATCAGATTAAGTGGATCGGTTGGAGAGACAGATAGAAGCGATGAGGAATTTGCAATAGCAATAATATGTGATGGATGGCAGTTATAGAAAGGGGGAAAAGTCTCAGATACAGTCACACAAATGGGTTAACTCCAGGAAGGGTAAGAGAGGTAGGCAACTAGAGCAGGAGTCTTTTGTGGATATACCCATTTCAAACAGGTATGCTGTTTTGGAAAATGTAGGGGGGTGATGAATTCTCAGGGGAACACAGCACGAACAGCCAAGTTTCTGGTATTGAGACTGGCTCTAATGCAATGAGGGATACGTCGGCTTCCAAGAGATCAATTGTGTTAGGGGATTCTGTAGTCAGAGGTACAGACAGACGTTTCTGTGGCCAGCAGGGAAAAAGCAGAATGGTGTGTTGTTTCCCTGGTGCCAGGTTCAAGGATGTCTCAGAGAGGGTGCAGAATGTTCTCATGGGGGAGAGGGGCCAGAAGGAGGTCATTGTCCACATTGGAACCAACGACATTGAAAGGGAAAAGGTTGGGACTCTGAAGGGAGATTACAGAGAGTTAGGTAGAAATTTAAAAAGGAGGTCCTCAAGGATAGTAATATCTGAATTACTTCCAGTGCTACAAGCTAGTGAGGGCAGGAATAGGAGGATAGAGCAGATGAATGCATGGCTGAGGAGCTGGTGTGTGGGAGAAGGATTCACATTTTTGGATCATTGGAATCTCTTTTGGGGTAGAAGTGACCTGTACAAGAAGGACGGATTGCACCTAAATTGGAAGGGGACTAATATACTGGCAGGGAAATTTGCTAGAACTGCTTGGGAGGATTTAAACTAATAAGGTGGGGGGGTGGGGGGGGTGGGACCCAGGGAGATAGTGAGGAAAGAGATCGATCTGAGACGGTTACAGCTGAGAATAGACGTGAGTCAAACCGTCAAGGCAGGCAGGGACAAGATAGGAGTAATAAATTAAACTGCATTTATTTCAGTGCAAGGGGCCTAACAGGGAAGGCAGATGAACTCAGGGCATGGTTAGGAACATGGGACTGGGATATCATAGCAATTATGGAAACATGGCTCAGGGATGGGCACGACTGGCAGCTGAATGTTCCAGGATACAAATGCTACAGGAAGGATAGAAAGGGAGGCAAGAGAGGATGGGGAGTGGCATTTTTGATAAGGGATAGCATTACAGCTGTGCTAAGGGAGGATATTCCTGGAAATACATCCAGGGAAGTTATTTGGGTGGAACTGAGAAATTAGAAAGAGATGATCACCTTATTGGGATTGTATTATAGACCCCCCAATAGTCAGAGGGAAATTGAGAAACAAACTTGTAAGGAGATCTCAGCTATCTGTAAGAATAATATGGTGGTCATGGTAGGGGATTTTAACTTTTTAAACATCGACTGGGACTGCCATAGTGTTAAAGGTTTAGATGGAGAGGAATTTCTTAAGTGTGTACAAGAAAATTTCCGGTTCAGTATGTGGATGTACCTACTAGAGAAGGTGCAAAACCTGGCCTACTCTTGGGAAATAAGGCAGGGCAGGTGACTGAGGTGTCAGTGGGGGAGCACTTTGGGGCCAGCGACCATAATTCTATTTGTTTTAAAATACTGATAGAAAAGGATAGACCAGATCTAAAAGTTGAAGTTCTAAATTGGAGAAAGGCCAATTTTGACGGTATTAGGCAAGAACTTTCAAAAGCTGATTGGAGGCAGATGTTCGCATGTAAAGGAACAGCTGGAAAATGGGAAGCCTTCAGAAATGAGATAGCAAGAATCCAGAGAAAGTATATTCCTGTCAGGGTGAAAGGGAAGGCTGGTAGGTATAGGGAATGCTGGATGACTAAAAAAATTGAGGGTTTGGTTAAGCAACAGAAGGAAGCATATGTCAGGTAGAGACAGGATAGATCGAGTGAATCCTTTGAAGAGTATAAAGAAAGTAGGAGTATACTTAAGAGGGAAATCAGGAGGGCAAAACGGGGACATGAGATAGCTTTGGCAAATACAATTAAAGAGAATCCAAAGGGTTTTTACAAATATATTAAGGACAAAAGGGTAACTAGGGAGAGAATAGGGCCCCTCAAAGATCAGAAAGGTGGCCTTTGTGTGGAGCCACAGAAAATGGGGGAGATACTAAATGAATATTTTGCATCACTATTTACTATGGAAAAGGATATGGAAGATATAGACTGTAGGGAAATAGATGGTGACATCTTGCAAAATGTCCAGATTACAGAGGAGGAAGTGCTGGATGTCTTGAAACGGGTAAAGGTGGATAAATCCCCAGGACCTGATCAGGTGTACCCGAATACTCTGTGGGAAGCCAGAGAAGTGATTGCTGGGCCTCTTGCTGAGATATTTGTATCATCGATAGTCACAGGTGAAGTGCCAGAAGACTGGAGGTTGGCAAAAGTGGTGCCACTGTTTAAGAAGGGTGGTAAGGACAAGCCAGGGAACTATAGACCAGTGAGCCTGACCTCGGTGGTGGGCAAGTTGTTGGAGGGAATCCTGAGGGACAGGACGTACATGTATTTGGAAAGGCAAGGACTGATTCGGGTTTGTGCATGGGAAGTCATGTCTCACAAACTTGATTTGAGTTTTAATGAAGCAACAAAGAAGATTGATGAGGGCAGAGCAGTAGATGTGAACTTTAATGGACTTCAGAAAAGCGTTCAACAAGGTTCTCCATGGGTGACTGATTAGCAAGGTTAGATCTCATGGAATACAGGGAGAACTAGCCATTTGGATACAGAACTGGCTCAAGGGTAGAAGACAAAGGTGGTGGTGGAGGGTTGTTTTTCAGACTGGAGGCCTGTGACCAGTGGAGTGCCACAAGGATCGGTGCTGGGCCCTCTACTTTTTGTCATTTACATAAATGATTTGGATGTGAGCATAAGAGGTACAGTTAGTAAGTTTGCAGATGACAACAAAATTGGAGGTGTAGTGGACAGCGAAGAGGGTTACCTCAGATTACATCAAGATCAGGATCAGATGGGCCAATGGGCTGAGAAGTGGCATATGGAGTTTAGATTAGATTAAATTAGATTACATTACAGTGTAGAAACAGGCCCTTCGGCCCAACAAGTCCACACCGACCCGCCGAAGCGAGACCCACCCATACCCCTACATTTACCCCTTACCTAACACTACGGGCAATTTAGCATGGCCAATTCACCTGACCCTGCACATCTTTTGGACTGTGGGAGGAAACCGGAGCACCCGGAGGAAACCCACGCAGACACGGGGAGAACGTGCAAACTCCACACAGTCAGTCGCCTGAGGCGGGAATTGAACCCGGGTCTCAGGCGCTGTGAGGCAGCAGTGCTAACCACTGTGCCACCGTGCCGCCCACAGCGGCATTTAATTCAGCTAAATGCGAGGTGCTGCATTTTGGGAAAGCAAATCTTAGCAGGACTTATACACTTAATGCTAAGGTCCTAGGGAGTGTTGCTGAACAAAGAGACCTTGGAGTGCAGGCCCATAGCTCCTTGAAAGTGGAGTCTCAGGTAGATAGGATAGTGAAGAAGGCATTTGGTATGCTTTCCTTTATTGGTCAGAGTATTGAGTACAGGAGTTGGGAGGTCATGTTGCGGCTGTACACAACATTGGTTAGGGCACTGTTGGAATATTGCGTGCAATTCTGGTCTCCTTCCTATCGGAAAGATGTTGTGAAACTTGAAAGGGTTCAGAAAAGATTTGCAAGAATGTTGCCAGGGTTGGAGTTTCTGAGCTACAGGGAGAGGCTGAACAGGCTGGGGCTGTTTTCCCTGGAGTGTCGGGGGCTGAGGGGTGACCTTATAAAGGTTTACAAAATTATGAGGGGCACGGATAGAATAAATAGGCAAAGTCTTTTCCCTGGGGTTGGGGAGTCCAGAACTAGAGGCCATAGGTTTAGGGTGAGAGGGGAAAGATATAAAAGAGACCTAAGGGGCAACTTTTTCACGCAGAGGGTGGTACGTGTATGGAATGAGCTGCCAGAGGAAGTGGTGGAGGCTGGTACAATTGCAACATTTAAGAGGCATTTGGATGGGTATATGAATAGGAAGGGTTTGGAGGGATATGGGCCGGGTGCTGGCAGGTGGGACTAGATTGGGTTGGGATATCTGGTTGGCATGGACGGGTTGGACCGAAGGGTCTGTTTCCATGCTGTACATCTCTATGTCTCTATAGCAATCGAGCAGACTGGTAGAAGAGTATTCAATGCTAGCGCAATTTTGGTGGGATATCATGTCACTCATTAACTGTATTATAAAATACAGATAGCCTGGAGTGTTTTATAAATTCTATACCTGAATAAAACTATCAATCAGAGAGAGAAAGGAAGTTGAAAAGTTGTAATCATTCCAACCCAGAGTGAATCACAATTTGTAGATATAACACCAGGCTTTATAAAGGTCTTAGAAAGGAAGAAGCATAAACAGAAATGGCTGGAGAAGCTCAGCAGGTCCGGTTGTGACAGTAAAGAGAAATCAGAGTTAATGTTTTGGGTCCAGTGACCCTTCCTCAGAATTGATGGTGGCTTGGAAAATGTTGGTTTATATGAAGAATTTAGGGTGTAAGGAGTAAACAATAGGTGGGGATAGAGCCCAAAGAGAAAAAAGAACAGTTGGACAGACAAAGGAGTCGATAGCAATCTGGATAGCAGAGTGAATAGCTGTTAATGAAGACTGTTAGTGGCTGACAATTGGATGTGTGTAATAGCAGACTATTTGATCACAAGGCCTGGTGTGTAGAGGTGGGAGCTGGGACATCGGAGAGTTCAAGCCCTTAAGTTAATGAACTGAACAGAGTCTGAAAGGCTGCAGGAACCCCAAGCGAAAAATGAGGTGTTGTTCTTCCAGCTTGCACTGAGCTTTGCTGGAGCACTGCAGCAAGCCTGAGATCGAGATATTGGTGACGTAGCAGGGTGATGTGTTGAAGTGCAAAGCAACTGGAAGCTTCGGATCTTTTTGGTGGACAGAATGTAGGTGTTCTGCGAAGTCACCCAGTCTACGCTTTATTTCCCCAATGTACAGAGAGCACATTGTGAGCAGCGAATGCAGTCGACTAGATTGTGGGAAATGCAGGTAAAATGCTGCTTCACCTGGAATATTGAGGAAGGAGGAGGTAAATGGGTAAGCGTTACACTTTCAACGTTTGCATGGGAAGGTGCCGTGGGGCTGTGGGAGGATGTTGAGAGTGAAGGAAGAGTGGACCAGTGTGTCCTGGAGGGAATTTTCCCTGCGGAAAGTGGGCAAGGGAGGGGAGGCTAATATGGTGGCACCTTGCCAGAGGTGGCGGAAATGACAGTTAATGGTTTTCTGGATGTGGATGCTGGGAGGGGTGGGGGGGGGGGGGTAATGGTAGGTAAGGACAAGGGGTCTCTTTCACTGTTGCGGGAGGGAAGAGAGGGGGTAAGGGCCTAAGTGGAGGAGATGGTTCAGACCAAGTTGAGAGCCCTGTCAACAATGGTGCTGGGAAATTCTCAGTTGAGGAAAAAGGTGGACATTTCAGAGGCTCCCTTGTCAAACTTGGCCAGCAAATTGGAATATATGCGACCGAAACAGAGGAACTGGGAGAATGGAATAGAGTCTTTATAGAAAGCAGGATCCAAGGATATATAATCCAGGGAGTTGGTAGTTTTGTAGTGGATATTAGTGACCAGACTATTCCCAGAAACGGAAACAGAGATGTTGAGGAAGAGAAGGGAGGAGTCAGAGATGTACCAGGTAAAAGTGAGGGCAGGATGGAAATTGCAAGCAAAATTGATAAACCTTTCCAATTCCAGGCAAGAGAAGGAAGCAACACTGATGATATCATTGAAATATTGGAGAAAGACTTGTGGTTGCAGGCTCGAATAAGACTGAAACAAGAAATGTTCCACATACACATAGATAGAGCCCATGTGGGTATGCATGGCCACCCCTCTGACCCAAAGAAAATGGGAGGAGTTAAAAGAGAGGACGAGTTATGGCGAGGATGAGCCTAGCCAGGCAGAGGATGGTGTTGGTGGTTGGAGATGGTTCAGGCCTTTGTTCCACAAAGAAGTGACTATCCTGGTGAGGGTTGGACATGTCAAAGGATTCCACATCCATGCGGAAGAGGAAACGGCTAGAGCCTACAAACTGAAAATTCCAAAACTGGCATAAAGATGTAAGTGGGCAGGGACTGGATCGGGGAGAATTGACGGAGTCGAGGTAAGAAGAGATGAGTTCTGTGGGGCAGTAGCCAGCAGAAACATTGGGTCTGCTTGGGCCGTCCTGTTCTGGATTTTCCGAAGGAGGTAGAGATGAGCTGTGTGGGGTTGGGATAATATCAGTTTGGAGGCAGCAGAGGTGGGTGGTTGGGGGCCAGGGAAGGTCGGTAGGTGGGACAGATAAAATGAGGTTAGTGACCGTAGTTGATACAATGGCCTGATGTTCCATTGTGAGGGCACGGTCCAGGGCAAGCTAGGAGGCAGTACCTGGGAGCAGGACTCACCATATTACAACAACACCCGAATTGGCAGGCTTAATAACAAAATCAGGGTTGGATTTGAGCACATGGAATACAGTCAGTTCGGGGGGAGATAGGCTGGAATAGGTGAGGGGAGCAGAGAAACAGAAGCCACCAATATCACGTCGACAGTTCTCAATGAACAGATCGAGTTCAGAAAAAGGCACATGGCTAACAGGAAAACTATCTTCACGACTCAGGAAATTGTGGGTACAACTATAGTTTTCTAGATTTTAATTGCAGGAATTTACAGTAAGGCGAGCAAGGAAGCAGGAGGACTGACAAAAATAACTGCAAAGAATTTTGTGAAAGATTTGATCAAGGATGGTAGGAGAAAGTCCCTTGAATATTTCCTTTGAAATTGGAGTCAAGATGATTGCTTACCCACACCATTAAGTACAGATTTTCCTACAATCACGGCATGATGTTTAAGAAATCATGCAACATAGATACATGAATAAATGGAAACTGGAAACTATACAGGGTTTCTTACAGGAGAGAATATGTTCTGTATTGTACAGAACATTATCATAGTTTTGAATTGATTTAATCATCATACTTATTTCATACACGAAATATGGTCACAGAGAATACCAATTCATTGATTGGACAGCCTTCTGATATATACCTTGTCTTAAAGACTTACAAAAGATGTTGGTTGGTCTCTGCAATAGCTTTTCTATTGGAGTTATAGCCAAGCTTGATCTTATCTGGTGGTATTTGTTCAATTAAATCATGGCTAATTTGTTTCTCAACTCCATTTAACCATCTTTTTCTGCATGCCTTGAAACCTCTGTGTAACTACAATTCACTGAACACCATCTTGAATATTTATAATCTCTTGGAGGAGAAATCTCCATATTTCTACTACTACTGACAAAATTTCTGTCTGTCTTTGCATCAAGTTTAAGATTATACCCTTTGATCAAGGTTAGAACAATTTGTAGAGGTATATTTGGGGAAATGTGAATAGTTTATTTGGATCTCAAGAATAGAAAGATGGGTTATCTAAATGCAGAAAGACGACAGATTGTCACAGTACAAGGAATCCAATGTCCTCAGGACATCCTCGAGGGATATACTTGCATTGGAAGCAGTTCAGGAAAAGGTTCACAAGAGTGATCCCTGGAATGATGAAAGGTTTGGGCTTAAAACTATTGGAGTATAAAAGAATATGAGCTGCTCGTCTTGCAACATAGAAGATTCTGATCAAGGAGTCGCCAGACTCAAAACATGAACTCGACTTTTTTTCCCACAGATTCTGCCAGACCTGCTGAGTCTCTCCAGCAATTTCTGATTCAGTTTCAGATCTCCAGCATCCACAGTTCTGTGTTTTATTATAGAGGATTCTGAGGTGGTTTGATTATGTGGATGCTGATAGGATGGTTGCTATCGTAGAGACTTCTAGAACTAGGAGGCTCAACTTCAGAATAGTGAGGCTCCCATTTAAGACAGAGGTGAGGAACAATTTCTTCCCTGACAGAGTTGTTAGTATTGGGTGTTCTCTATCCCACACAGAAGGAAAGTTGGGTAATTCAATGGATTTTTGATTTACAAGGATCTGTCAAGAATTAAGGGTAACAGAACCAAAGTGGGTTTAATGTCATGGTCAAAGAAGCCATGATTTTATGAAAGGGTACAGTAGATCACCAGGACCTAATCCTGCTCCTAAATTCCACATTATGTAATACCAGTACCAAAGAAATATTTTTCTCTGCATACGTGTTATCAAATCCCTTCATCATTTTAAATAATTTGATTTGATCACTCTTCAACCTTCTAAACTCAGCTGATACGCATGCTTCATTTATACAACCTGCCTTCATAACTTCACTCCCAAATTTCTGGAATAAGATTGGTGACATTACATTCATTCAGAAAGTCCCTATTTGGAAGACAACATGGCATTGCCAAAAGACAAAAAATTTTATCAGAAAATAATATACTACTTTGCGGCAATTCTTACATACTACAATTTGGAACACTGATACTTGGTCGCTGCAGTATATAAACTAGTTTTGCTTGGATTGCCCTTTACAATACCATAATGTTACCAGGACCATTAGGCTCATCAAGTCTATCTGCACAGCAATTCAATTAGTCCCATTCTGCACAGCAATTTAATCACTCCCATTCTCCCTTTCTATCCAGTAGTCCTGTTGATTTAAGTTTGTTTACCTCAAGTGTCTGTCCAATAAATTTTCAAGTTATTCATAGACTCAGATTTAAAAACAAAACAAAGACTCTCAGGCAAACTGCCTAACTCCAATCTTCACAATGTTGCATTGTGCCAAGTGTGATTAAAACAGACAATTGAACTCTTGGGAGCATGAAAGACCCAATCCTTCAGCATTTCATATCATCTGTAAATTTTTCAAATGTTTGAGATGGGGCACCTAAAGCCAACTATTTTGAAGTGATAACTGCCTTAAACATGAACCAATAAAATTTGTCTGAACTATATCAATGAGGAGAGTACTTCAGGGCCTTGTCAAAAAGAAGGATGAGGACAATATCATATTAAAGACAAGACTGACAAACTTTATCTCTCTCAAGTGGAGACGATTCTCAGTGTGCAAAGACCAACTGTCACAATATGCTGAGGTTCTATAACACCAGGGACAGGCAAAGGGTGTATCTGGTTGCAGACCACGCGTGCCTCAGGCTGTGGTCAACAAATAGTATCCTTGAAGCCCTGGGGAAAGAGGCCATGGTTGATGGCACCCCAAGAATAGTCTCAAAATTGTCTGGCAGAATGTCTGATCACCAGAACTTAAAAGCAAATACTGAGACATTACTTAAGTGGTAGGGAAAAGGTCCTTCACATCAGATACTTCCTGCACACCTGCAGTCTGTTCCCTCACCTGCACACTGCCTTCCAGGTGGCTGTTGTGGACAGGAGATCATTGTCTACCTCCTTGTGGAATGTGCCCTTCAAAAGAAAGTCGAGTAAGAGATGAAACAGTTCTGTTGAAACTGAACACTTCCATGACACAGGACTCGAAGCTCAACATACTGTTCCCAAAAATGCATACAAAGAGAAGCAACAATTGCACTTGGAGAACTACCAAATTGGTCTGCCCAAAGCTTGTTGGCTCTTCAGTTGCCCTCGACAGAATGCTGCAAACTGACACATTTCAAAGTCCAAGATTACAGGTTGAGGGATACCAAAAAAGACATGGAGCAGCTGCCTCAGGTGTGCAATGTAGAAAGACATTTTAAACACGGGACATTAAGGGGCTAGGAAGCTTATCCATCACCAAAAACACATCCCACTCTTCCCCTCCCACCACCACCACCATCTATGTGCCTTACAAATAATATGTATTGTGCATTATGAGCATTGAAAATTAATGACAGTATTGCAGAGTGGAATGTTACGTGGAGGAATATTTTATAATTATGTAAATCACAGTTTCTGTAATTACCATTTAAATGTTTTGTCTTCAGGTGTATATGTAACATCAGAATTACAAAATGTAAATATTAAGACTATCACTATTGTATTGAGTGAAATGCTACATGGGAACGTTGGATTTTATTGTAAATTCTGTGACATTCAAATGAATTTCTTTTTTGTTTTACACATCTTATGAATACAAGATACTTTTGGGGAAAAAGTGTCTCCCTCTCTGGAAATGGTGGGCCTGCTTCTACAAAAGTGATCAGTCCTCAGACAAAATTGACTACAAATTGAGATCTTTGAAAATGTGGAAATCTACTCTTTATAACTACACCCAGGAAAACAAATGTACAAAAATTCCATAAGAAGGAACTCACTGTATTGAGATAAGTTAAGGGATTGCTTACCATATACTCCTTCATTTCATGGATCATAAACTCTTTGTAAGCCTACCCTCTTACACATTCCTCCCACATTTGCAGTGTGTGTGCACATGTACATGCACTTGCAAATGCCCAGATAAAGGTGCAAATGGATAAATGAGGAGAGTACTTCAGGGCCTTGTCAAAAAGAAGGATGAGGACAATGTCATACCAAAGACAGGCTGGCAAAATCTCTCTCTCTCAAGCTGTGCATACATTCTCAGTGTGCAAAGACCAAATGGCTGGAGGAAAAAATAGTTCTAGCAAACCTACCTTGATCCTTATTTACCGTAAGATCACCTCCTTAATTCTTCATATGCTTCAAATATGGTACACTTACAGAAGTGGGGAGGCACATCCTCTCCAAACTCAAAAGCAAAAACCGCACATGGTCAAATGAGGAGTGAGTAAATCACCCCTCTTTATCTGCATGTAAAAAGCTGGATTGTAAGTTTCTAATATTCAAAAAGCAGAGAGCTCAATCGGCATCTTTTCCAATTATGAATATTTTATTTGAATTGTTGGTGAGGGCAGCTTGTGCAAGGAACAGGCCTCTTGTGGCTTGGACCAGTCTGGAGCATGACAACAGAATTCTCTCTCTCGCATTATTGTCAGATGTACCTGAGACAGGAGCTTAATCTCCATTCTTGCGAGAAACCCATATTACTTTTGGGCATTTTCATATAAATGAAAACAAAATGCATCAGCACTATTTCATTTTTAAATTAAAAGGGTGATTACATAAGTCATTAAGTCTGATCATAAAATCTTCAGGGAGAAATTCCTCCCACAATTCCAATTATCTAACTGTTGAGGAACTTGTAAGATGAACATTTGCAAAACAGTTAGCTGCCTCTTTGCAAAATACTGCTTTGTTTAAGCCGGTGCGATGAATAGTTGTGGTTAGTCATATCATAAGTGGAACTTCACTTGTTGAGACAATGACACCATTACCAATAATTAAATGAACATGATCCAAAGTTCTGCAGCCTTAGAGCTGCCATGGTCAATGTGCACCTTAATTGATCAGAGCTGGACATTGATCAAATAGAGGTCAACTGAAACAAGTAAAAGAGAGTCCAGGGCAGTGGAAAAGCTAGTAAAGGTGTGTGACAAGGAGGATGCAGTCAACACCTGGCATGGCCACCAGAAAGGCACTGAACACAAATGCAGCACAAGAAAAGTGCCCAAAGCAGGTTTTGTTTTATTCACTCATGGGACGTGAGTGTCACTGCTGGCCAGCATTTATTACCCATCCTTGGCTACCCTTGAGAAAATGGTAGTAGGCCGCCTTCTTGAACCAATGCAGCCCACATGCTGTAGGTTGACCCACATGCCCTTAGCAAAGGAATTCCAGGATTTTGACCCAGCGACAATGAAGGAATGGCAATACATTTCCAAATCAGGATTGTGAGCAGCTTGGAGGGAAACTTGCAGGTGTTGGTGTTCTCATGTATCTGTTGTACTTGTCCTTCCACATGGAAGTGGTTGTGGATTTGGTAAGTGCTATCCATGGATTTTTGGTGAATTTCTGCAGGGCATCTCGTAGATAATACACACTGCTATCACTGAGCATCAGTGATGGAGGGAGTGAATGCTTGTGGATGTGGTGCCAATCGAGTGTATTTCCATTAATTTCAAGTCCATCCGATATTGTGTGAGGTACAGCATATGCTCACATGAGAAGAGAGAACAAAGCACAAGAACAGATAACTCCAAAAATATATCAACATCACTCTCTTACTGAGTATATGCAGAGGCTAAAGACACTACTAACAAGATAGCTAAGAATTCTAAACCTTCAAATGTTCAACACTGTATAATTGTAAGCTGAATTTCCAAATAAAATAGATTCAAAAATCAAAAGACCAATGGGTTTATATATGGTCACTCTGAACCAGAATGTGGCATTGAGGTGCATGATCGGCCATGATCTTTTTAAATTATGCTGAAGTTTTAAGAGCTCTTTTCTTGATGCCATGTTCCTATATTTCTAAATCAGACTAGTAAGTGACAAATTTATTGTATGATATAATTCTTCCAGATGATGTTCTCAGACCCTACACCCAATAATGCCTTAGTAATAGTAGGTTAAGGTTTCCAAGTGGATGTTCCGAAAACCCCCTACATCCAATAATGTCATCGTGATGGCAGGTCCAATGATCCTCTTGAAAATGATAATTTTATAAAATAGAATGATTCACATGATTTCATAAATCTTTGATAGAATGTTCCCGCTACAAGCATCAGGGCCCTAGATACAGGTGGTGTTTGCCACCAGCACAGTGTCACCCTCTTACATGAAGCCTCTATGTTTAGTGTCCAATCGAGGACTACTGGTGGGACTGTGGTGTGGAAGGTCCAAGTGAAGGCTGGTGGCAGTGAATGGCCTGTAGCATCATTGGAAAGGCTGGGCACTGCTGAGGCAGATTGGGACCATAAGGAGATCTCAAAATGCGAGCACTCTCTAAAGACTGATGAGTATTTTTAAATAAGTAACATCCTGGAAGTGTTAAGATCATCAGTGTGGAGATGGAACCACTCCACCAGGAATGTCAGTGGTTGTGGTGCAGACCTTGTTTGGCATACCCATTGTGGGGTGTGCACATCTGGAACCAGAAAGCTGCTCCAGCTCCAACTAGGTTTCAGGCTCTAAACATAGCAGGGCTTTATCTGATACCAGATAAATTTATTTGATGTGGAATAACGTCCCTGACTTGGGGTCTTAATCAATCAATTGAATGCCTGTGTCTTGTGGTATCCCAGCTCTGGGAAACACAGAACAAGAGGGACACCATCAGTGTGTCATGGTTTATTCCACCTCCTTCCTAGCCTCCAACGTCACTTCATTGGGGCTGGAAAGGTTCCACCATGATATCATACAACGTAACAGTATCCATTCCATTCCGTTCATCATGTACCTGCCTGTTTAAAATGACCTAAACTTTTCCCATAACTGTGTAGATTTTCTCTAAATGTCCTAAGCCCATTTGAAAGTTAGTACTGAAGATGCTTCCACCACTCTTTCAGACAGCGTTTTCCAGATCATAACATCTTTGTGACCAATACATATAGTTAATAAGAACAATGGAAAATTGAGAGATGTCTGGACTAAGCTGTAATTAAGACCAACCAATCATCTTCCAGAAGTTCTTCAAAAACCAATTCTTTTACTGAAGTGCACAAAGCAAAAATCTGCACGATTCCATTAACGTCACCACTTTCAGTTTACAATGACATCTGTCCAGTTGCTCTTTCTTCTGTCTGTCTACGAACATACAAATAAGGAAAACCAGTAGGCCATTTGACTCTTTGAGAGTTCTCTGCTATTCAACAAGATCTTAGGTGATTCGATTTTAACCTCAACACTACATTCTGGCATAGCTCAAATAATCTTTCACCCTTGGTTGTCAAGAATATATCTAATTCTGCCTTAAAAATACTTAAAAGATTGTGCACCTTCTTCTTTTTGAGGAAACATATTGTAAACAGTCACATCCCTCTGAGAAAAAAATATCATGGAAAATGGGAGCAGAAATAGGCCATTTGGCCCTTCAAATCTGCTTCTCCATTCACTATATTCAAGGTTGATTATCCAACTCAATACCCTATTCCTACTTTTACTCCATTTACTTTGATACAAAGTGTCTTTTCTAACTCCTTTTTGAAATCATACAAAATTTTAGTCTCAACTGCTTTCTGTGGTTGTGAATTCCAGAGGCTCACTATAATGGGTGAAGAAATTTCTCATCTCAGTTTCAAATGGTTTACCCTGTATCCTTAACCAATGACACCTAGTTGAGTTTCTATTCAGCCTTAATAGCTTCTTCGCTTTTCAATTTTGTTCCACTTGCAATTAACCCAGTTTGTTAATTTCATGTTATTATTTAAATATGTTGCAAATTTTAATGATTTGTGAATCTGCCACCCTTGATCTATTTTTATTTCTGGCCCATTCTAAATTTTCCTCTTAGCTGCTCTGTACTTCCAATCTCCAACAGGTTTCTGAGCAGCTGCAGGAAACCAGAGGCTATTGGAGTTTGGCATGTTATTGACAAAGAAATGAGGATTCATGTCCTTGAATTTTCTTTTTTGCCATTACAGAAGAGTTGAACCGATGTGGGAAATGCACTGTTTATCTGTTTGACCTCTTTGTGAATTTAATTACATTTAGGATATATATACCAAAACAGCAGCAATTTGGGACACATCTATTAATCCACATCTGAAAGTGCTTCATGTGGTGGGTTAATGTTGTATCCACTTACATAAAGAAGGAAGAGATTCAAAGATATTAAGCAAACATGCAAATTTAGACCGGAATCAACAGACACACTGCACACAAGTTACAGGGGATAATAGGCTGACACTACCCCAAAGAAGTATCATGGCATTGTACGACCTTGAAATACATGAAGAGCTGACAAGCTAAAAGCATACATTAGAAACAAAAATATTCAACTTTCTTATCTCCAAATACGATACAATGCTAACCTGCAATGCTCTTCATGGACACTACTGGCAACGTAATAGATATGCATGAACAAAATATGGATGTATTGAAAATAAATATTATCTCAGCTTATGTAAAAATAAAGTGACGTGGAATTTAGCACTTTGCAATTACCTTCAAAGTTAGCTTTTCTTTTAGCTGTGTATAAATTCTACACAAGGAAAATTGCTATTATTTGCTAACTTATTTACAAGTAATGGGAGTAATGGGAAACAATCCATCTGCTAAATGCTTATTCTGCTTTACCTCCTGCCCCAAGCCATTGACAATGCTGCACTGGTTTTCAAATGTTTGAGTGAAAGCTTTGCTTCAAAGTAGTAGCCTCCAAGTGTTGATGGGGAGACCACATCCAGAGTCTTAGGATGATAATCAAGGAGTTTGGTGACATGTAGGGAACATTAGTAACACAATTTTCCAGTTTAGTTTCAAGAATTCGTGCTTTTCATAAACAATAAAAGCACCAAAAGATTATTTGGCCTCTCATGCCTTTTCTGCCATTCAATTCTGGCTGATCATCTACCTCAATGCCATTTTAACACATTAGCTCGATTTTGCTACATGTCATTCGTATCCAAACCGAACAGTGTGGTGCTGCAAAAGCACAAGTCAGGCAGCATCCCAGGAGCAGGAGAATCAATGTTTCGAGCATAAACTCTTCATCAGGAATGAGAGGGTGGCCCAAGGGGGCTGAGAGATAAATGAGAGGGGGTGGTGGGACTGGGGAGTAGGTAGCTGAGAATGCGAAAGGTAGATGAAGTTGGAGGTGAAGCTGATAGGTCGAAGAAGAGGCTGGAGCAGAGGGTGGATAGGTCCTACCTATCCATCTTCCTTCCACCCAGCCTTGTCGCTGGTGGACAGACTTTAGAGAGAGACACAAAGTGAATTGCTTGCCACCAAATTCCTGGTCTCTGACTTGCTCTTATTGCTGCAGTATTCAGTTTAGCTTCAGGCTAATGGTAACCTCCAGAATGTTGGTAGTGAGCAGTCAGTGATGTTAATGTCATTGAATGTTTAAGAGTCTCTTTGGTGAGTGGAAACTTCTCCCAAGTATATTTATTAACTGCTACTTTCTTTTAGCAGTTACCAACTTGATGGTTCAGCTGGTTTGCTACCCAATTTATTTTAGTAAGTGAAAAAACAGTTGTCTCTTCATTTGTTGACCCCAATTAACACTAGTCAATGCCTACAGTAAATATTCAAAATCAAGATTCTTCAAATGTATTTCTCTGAAGATAGGTTTATTTGGGATGACTCCTCTAAAATTGATGTTAAAATTCATCTCTAACTTGACTGAACAATTCTGGTGCACCATTAAAATCTCTGTCTCTTTGTACTGTTGAAAAAAAACATTTTATCTTTATGATGCCAAGAATCATCAACAGAATCCATACCTTCAGAATCTTGGGATGATAATCAAGGAGTTTGGTGACATGTAGGGAACATTAGTAACACAATTTTCCATTTTAGATTTGAGAATTCATGCTTTTCATGAACAATAAAAGTAGCAAAGTTATTTGACTTCTCATGTCTCTCCTGCCATTCAATTCTGGCTGATCATCTACCTCAATGCCACTTTAACACATTAGCTTGATTTTGCTACATGTCATTCATATCCAAACCAAACAGTGTGGTGCTGCAAAAGCACAGCAGGTCAGGCAGCATCCAAGAAACAGGAGAATCAATGTTTCGAGCATAAACTCTTCATCTGCAATGAGGGGATGGCCCAAGGGGGCTGAGAGATGATGCAGATAAATCCCTGACAGTATTACACTGTATCAAGGTTCATGTAAAGGTTCGTTACAAACTTGAAAAAAATTGTTAATTCTTTCCAATGAATTTTTTTCTGAGAAGTTGAGAGCATCTTAGCTCCTTCTTAATTTGTTTGGCCGATGAAAGCCAAAATGCTATGTTTTCAAACATTTTTAATTAACTCGTGACCTGAAAAAGATTTTCATCTGTATTCAGCTTTGATTCACATTTTTGATTAAAATTATAGATTTTAACATGTCTAAGTCCAGTCTGAGAGGGTGATAAGCGCACCCCATATGTTTTTATTATCACTACGTTATGTGTTATTTTGTACATCTATGGAAGATATTGGCTGCTTTGATTCATCTTACAGGGTTAAAGTACTTGTTCATTTGTTTGTTCTGTTTTCTTTCCCTCATTACTGTTCAATAGATCCTCTTGTGTTTGTCGCAGGAGGATGATAGTGGTTCTCTATGGCTTCATAACAAAGCCTACAAGCCTCAGGAGAGGAAGACGGAAAATAAAACTGGTAAGAAAATGCAGTGTTAGCACAAATACAGTAAGCAGAATTTCATCCAATGTTTTTGAAACACATTTTATTTTAATATTAGGCATAGCAAACATTCTATCACCAGAAGGTTTTCACTCATTTACTTCAGCTACACTGTTATATTGTGCCATGGGTCATAAATGCAAATGTCACAGGCAGCAGTGTGATATAGAAGAAATACTTTCACTCACAAGACAGATCATAAACTATTTGTCAACAGCTGCTGACCTCATTTAACAGTATTTCTCATATTTTAACCAATAAGTACGCCATAATTTATATCAGGGCGCATTATTGGTGGAACATTTCCAAACGCCTATCACAATAAAACCGACTGAATATGTTCACAATGCACTTCATTCTCTGTGGCTCAATTCAGCCACATGATGCTTTGTCACTCTGAAATCAAGAGAAACTGTGAAATAAAACTTCTGCCATATGAAGGAGTCCCCTGGAGGTTGCTGAATAGAAAGTTGCTCGCTCCGTGACTGATCCATTACACTCTTTTCAATCACCACTGATGGAAATGAAAGAATCCTCTTTTTAAGGGATCAGACTTCAACATAAATAATGTTCAGCTCACTCTCCCTTTATCTCTGAAGGCTTGTAATGGCATTTTAGTTTATCCTTACAGATGGAAACATTTTCAGCTGCAAAGAAGGGGGTATTTCAGGCAAGTGCCTTCAAGCAGAAAAAAAAGTACCCATTTCTCTTTGACCTTGACTTACACATAACAAACATAGAATTTGACTCAAGAGACACTGACAATTAAGACAGGTTATAAACTAAAACTCTGACCAAACTCTTCACATGATATTTCTTCTCTGGATAATGACAAATGCCAAAGCTGTGTCCTTTCTTACTGCTTTTCCAATGCAAATTAACATGTATTAGAAATACTAGCAATTTATTCACTCCCACATAACACTGAAAATGGGTGATGTCATGTTTCTCATTAATGCTCTGACAATGTATATTTTGCAGTGCAATGCCATTCTTGTTATTCAGTCTACATTAGTCACATAGCTAACTAAGGTCTATTCAAGTCTCATTGAGTATCAACAGACAATTCATGAAATTGAAAATGTGTTGCTGGAAAAGCGCAGCAGGTCAGGCAGCATCCAAGGAACAGGAGAATCGACGTTTTGGGCATAAGCCCTTCTTCAGGAATGAGGAAAGTGTGTCCAGGCTAAGATAAAAGGTAGGGAGTAGGGACTTGGGGGAGGGGCGTTGGAGATGCGATAGGTGGAGGGAGGTCAATGTGAGGGTGATAGGCCGGAGTGGGGTGGGGGCGGAGAGGTCAGGAAGAAGATTGCAGGTTAGGAAGGCGGTGCTGAGTTCGAGGGATTTGACTGAGACAAGGTGGGGGGAGGGGAAATGAGGAAACTGAAGAAATCTCCGCCTGTCTCCGCCTGCTTGCGGATCGTTTCTGAGAACACCTCTGGGATACCCGGACCAACCAACCCAACCACCCCGTGGCTCAACACTTCAACTCCCCCTCCCACTCCACCAAGGACATGCAGGTCCTTGGACTCCTCCATCGCCAGACCATGGCAACACGATGGTTGGAGGAGGAGCGCCTCATCTTCCGCCTGGGAACCCTCCAACCACAAGGGATGAACTCAGATTTCTCCAGTTTCCTCATTTCCCCTCCCCCCACCTTGTCTCAGTCAAATCCCTCGAACTCAGCACCGCCTTCCTAACCTGCAATCTTCTTCCTGACCTCTCCGCCTCCACCCCACTCCGGCCTATCACCCTCACCTTGACCTCCCTCCACCTATCGCATTTCCAACGCCCCTCCACCAAGACCCTCCTCCCTACCTTTTATCTTAGCCTGCTGGACACACTTTCCTCATTCCTGAAGAAGGGCTTATGCCCGAAACATCGATTCTCCTGTTCCTTGGATGCTGCCTGACCTGCTGCGCTTTTCCAGCAACACATTTTCAGCTCAGATCTCCAGCATCTGCAGTCCTCACTTTCTCCTCGAAGACAATTCATGAAGCCCTTGTAATCCAACTCTGGACCTCAACAATTTTATTTACACAGAATACAAAACAAACATAGTCTTGGATAACGAGGGACACTTCATACCACCTTACCTTTATTCTAATAAGTTCTTTACCTCTGGGCTCAAATGAATTAAAATCTTAATAGTACATAGAGCTTTCATTATTCCATAGAGAACAGACTGAAGGACAATTGCAAGTCGAACTTGTATATTGATCTCCTAATTTTGCAGCTGAACATTTGTATATATTAATTTAAGGACCATCAATGGAGGCAAGTGAGTACACATTTTCTTCTTTTGACACCCAGAATCAGCTGCAAGCTCTACTCCTTTCCCACAATCTACTCCATCTGTAAATAATGAAAAGCATCCCTCACAACTCTAGCTCAAGCACATACACTTTCAATATTAACTACCTTTTACGACTCCTGAATAACCCCTAGGTAATACGTGAGCAGCTGTTCACTCCCTCCACACATTGGTATTCGTGTGTACCATTTATCGTGCATTGCAGTAACTGTCCACAGTACCTTCTAAACTGATGATTTCTAGTATCTACAAGGGAAAGCCAGAAAATACATGGGAAACACCACATCCTTAGAGCCACACATCAGCCTGTGGTTGGGGGTGGGGGGAACTGTTCTTCAGAGGATCCTTGTGGATTCGATGGGTCAAATGGCCTGCATCCACACTGTAGGGATTCTCTGATTCTACAAAATATGAAAAGTACAAAAAACTAATGGACAGCCGTAGTGAAGGATTTTGACGAATCAGATATTGACTGGGCTAAAATTAGCATGCAAAGAGGAAGCAGAATTTGTGAAATGCATTCCTGCGAAGCCTTTACTTTGGCCAATAAGCAGCGAGTCTAACAAGAGAAGCTTGGACTTAGATTGAGGAAATGAAGCTGGCCGGGTGGTCAGACTGCACTGAAACATAATGTTTGCTGTCAAAGGTAATGGTTCTGAAAGAGTTTTTTTTAAAGTCACACAGAACTGTACACAATCTGATGATAATACTATCATTGTACAAAGATATCAGACAGGCTTAAATAATACTGTGATAGAGACACAAATCGAAGTCAGACTCCTAAAATTCTTAAGTAATTATATGTGACTAGTCAACGTAACATGTGCCTATTACTATCATGCAATAAACGACCTCTTCTTACATAGGGCAAGTGCCTCTTCTTGTTAAGACTCACAAGGGATCTCTACTCTACCATTGGTAATTAGTCCCTTAGATTCAACAGAAAAAGGAGGAATGGTGGCAGCACTGTACCTCAACCACTCCAAGCCTAGTCTTTGTGAGGCAGTGATTATAATTCAGTTATTTATAACATAATTATGGAAAAGGATAAAGAAAGAACTAGAGTTAATCTTCTTAAATGTGTCATGGCCAATCTTACAGAATCGAACAGTAAATCTGTGCCACAGCAATACAAGGGGCTCAGAGAGGAGATTTAAAGGAGATAGAATAATCATGCTCCCTCAAAGAAGAATTTGGGGAGGCCATATTTACAGCCCTATGGATGTGAGGGTGCGTGCATGCTACGATAAGGCAGAGAAGGAAAGCTTATGCTTAACATGAGAATTTAACACGATTGAAAGCCAAGAAGATTACCAAAAATATAGGGGTGAAGTCAAAAGGGAAATTAGGAAAGCAGAGACAGCACATGTAAGGTCATCAGCAAGTAAAATCAAGGTGAATTCATAGATGCTTGAGCAATATTTTAAGAGCAAAATGATAAACAAGGGAATCAGTAGCTCCCATAAAAGGTTACAAAATATCCTATGTGTAGAAGATGGAAGATATTGATATGATTCTCATTATTACTCCGCATCTGTCTTACATCGAAACATAGAAAATAAGAGTAGGCCATTTGATCTTTTGAGCTAGCGCCACCATTCAATATGATTATGACTGTTCATCTGCTTTTCCCCCATACCTTTTGGTCCCTTCAAAACGATATCTAACTCCTTCTTGAAACATTCAATATTTTGGCCTAAGTTGCTGTCTGTGGCAGAAAATTCCACAGGTTAACCACATGCTGGCTGAAGAAATTTCCGTTCATCTTAGTCTTCAGTTTTCATAAAATAGGGAGCCAATACAGACATTGTGGTTGAGGAGGAATAATATGAAGTTTTGGTTGTGACAAGTATAGGGAGACAGGAAGTCATAATAAGATAAGCATCCTTCAAAGTAGATAAATAATATGAACTGGTTAAAATCTACTCCAGGTTGTTAAAAGAAGCCACTGAGGAGGAAACAGACCATTATTTATCTGTGTTCACAAGATGTAGATATGGGACTAGAGGACTGGAAGACTGCTAATATGGCCCATTTTTTTTTTCAAAAAGGGAACAAGGAATAGACCAAATAATTACAGAGCAGTCAGCCTAACATTAGCACTGAACAAATTATTAGGGTAATTTCTAAAGATAAACTGTCACTTAGGAGGGCACGATTAATCCGGGAGAGTCAGCAGGAATTTGTTGAGGGGAAGATCATGCGTGACTAACAACTGAAATTAGAGACCAAGTGGTTTGGAGGATTGATGAGGGTAGTACAGTTGATGTGGTCTACATGGACTTTAACAAGGCTTTTGACAGACTCCCACATGGCAGACTCATTGAAGCAAAAAGCTCTTGGAATCTAACAGAATGAAACAAATTTGATAGGTTCAGTGATCGGAGACAACAGCTAATTGTTGATGGCTACTTTTGTAACTGGAAAACTGATTCCAGTGACTTTCCACAAGGTTCAGTATTAGATCTCCTGCTTTTTAAGACATACGTAAATGACTTGGACATAAGTGTCAGGTGCACAATTCAGAAGTTCGTAGAAGACACCAAAACTAGCCATGTAGCTCAAAGTGAAGCAGATTGCTTTTGATTTCAGGAAGGTATCAATGGATTGTTCAGTTGGGCAGACAGTGACAAATACAATTCAAAGTATGAAGTGATATATTTGGTGGGAGAATACTGAGAGTCATAGTTAAAATGAGGAACCATGGAGTGAATGTAAACAGATTCTTCAATGTAGCAGGATGGGTCAACAAATGGCTTTGAAGGCACATAAAATTCAAACCTTTATTAACAGATGTTAGAAAATAAGATCAAACGGGAACTGTACAAATCATAAATTAGGTTAGTTCATAAAAAAACTTTGTGCAGTTCTGGTCACCTCAGCATAGAAAATCTATTACTAAACAATAGAGGACACAAAGGAGATGTTCAAGCATGTGGCCAGAACTGGAATAATGTAACTTTGCGGAAATCAGAAGCAGCTCTGGAGAGATTTGATTGGAATGCACCAAACTGTGAGGGGCTTGATTGGAAGGGTTTACTGACCTTCGTTAGAGGTCAGTAACGCAGGAGCATCAATTTAAAGTGACTGGTTGAAAGATTACATAGGAGTTGAGGATATTTTTTTTTCCCACAAAGGGTGATAGAGGTTTTGAACTCATTACCCAAAAAGGTAGTCGAGGTAAATATCCTCAACTCATTTGATAGGTGTCGGGATCTGCAGCTGAAATTCTATTACCTGTAGGGGCTTGCAAATAGGTGGCTTGTAAGTGGCTCTTTCTGTGCTGTAAACATTCAATGATTCTATTAACATGGGCTGAATCACAGTAACCTAAGTCTCTGAGCCATAGAATTGCACCCCCTCTCCTGTGAACTGGCTACAAAACTAAAATGTTTTTTATACTATCTGAATATAATTTCTTCTCAAAAGCTCTCAAGAATTTAAAAGGTTGCAACACTGGAAATGTTGTGACCCATTCAAGGTTAGCCACTCAAACATTCTACACAAACTAGTACTGATAATGCTAACTGCCAAATTACACCAGAGCTGCTCTTATAAGTTGCTCTGAAACACTGCCACTGTGATAAGTGATAACTGCTGCAACCATAGAGAAATCCTGGATTGAAACCTTTGTTTTTTGTGTGCAACATTCCAAACTCTAAAGTAAGTGACTTCTGGTGTCACTGGTGCAAGAATTCATTCTGCCAATGTTGTAAAATCAAAAGCATTTGGCCTGATCCTTACATGAAAACCACTCCAACTCTGTCGACAGTAGCAGTGTGGTATTATCCCATATGTTGCCTGACTGGAAGGCCTGCTCTTCCCAATAGTAATGTTAACAATGGTGATTGTTGACATGTGTAAGAAGTAATTCCCTATAACCATTAGTTTTGTCACACTATTCAAGGGAGTGAACAGTTGAGCAGGCTTTACAAATTACTGGAACTCAAACATTTAGAAGCTGACCATGTCACATTTTGACAGATAATAACCATCTTTCATATTGTCCCATGGACAATACTAAATGTTGCAAGAATATGAATGGCATTGAGCTTTTCCTGAACTTGAGGGTTTTGAAAGTAGAATTCAAATTTTCAGCAGCTTCCTTCTGTATTTCATACTTAAGAGCATCTCCCCACCCCTGCTGTCATGCCCCATTGTCAAGCCTAAAACTCCATCACTCCAAATGCAGCAAATATTTTGGCGAAATAAGGTAAGAGCGGTACTTGTTTGCACTATTGATCCACATATTGACTGTATAGAGTGCAATCATGCTGTTAATTCATTTCCTTTGCCTTTCTTTTTAGTGTCAATTGTTGCCATTATTATTTTGGACAGGGACTTACTGAACTGTCTTCTCTAGCAGAAGCAGAGAAAGAATAAAGGTAATTCTTCCTGGGTCTGTGTAATGTCATTCACAGTTTTACTCCATATATGTTTTTTAACCTTTTTATTCTGTGATGGGATGTGTGTCGGTGGCAAGATCAACAACTGACTTTATGATTGCTCTTGAACTGAATGACTTGCCTGGCTATTTCAGCAGGCAGTTAAGAGTGAATCACATTAATGTGGGTTGAGAGTCAGGTGTAGATGAGATAAGTTTGGCAGATTCCCTTTCCTCGATTAATAGGTAAGGATGACATACATTAGTTAGCCAAGTAATTTTTTACTTCAATCAATAGAGATCTGCTTTTAATTCTAGATTACATTCATTGAATATATATCCTAACAGTTGCCATAATGGGATTTGAGCCCAGAACCTAAGCATTGGATTGCTCCTGCCATAATATGGCTACTACACCACCATCTCCCTGATGTTTGACAGAATCAGAATTTGGTTTAAAGTGACACTGAAAGCACTTGCTTAAACTGGTTTTGAGAAACTAACTCATGTGGGATTCAGATTGTCTGATAGCATGGACAGCTGATAGATTTGATACAAAATAGCACGAAGCTCAATCATACACCTTGCCAGATAATGGTGTTCTTCATTTTTGCACAGTTTCTTTAGAGGTTGTTAAACTGGAGAATAATACATGCACCAGTGGATTCCATTGCTCTTTCTCACATGCTCAGAAACTAGATGCTATACCTATTGAGATGGTGGAGGACATGAAGCAGAAAACAGTAACTGAGGCATCCACGTGCAGATATGACTCTGAGCACAGCTGAACAACTTAAAGGAGGAGTAAGTGAACCTCCTGTAGATATTGGAGTTAGTTAGTCATAAAAGGAAAGCTTCAATTAAGTGGGCTTCACAATAAATATTTTTTGATGGCCATATCCTTGTGTGTGATAGTCCTGCACTATAGCTTTTATCTTTTTCTCTATTGCTCATTTATATTCTGCAGAAATGAGGTTTTTTTTTGTAAAAATGACATACTAACAAGTGATTTCTTTTGATTTTAATTTCCAGGCACCGTAAGCAGTAGAATCCAGCAGTGGTGATGTTCTGCCATGAAGAAATGCATCTTTAATGAATACCACAGATAGCTAAAGTGGTTTTGAAAGCAACTGAATTCCACATCCTGACCACTAATCTTGTTTGAAAATACTACAAAATAAAAATGCCCATTATCTGAGGCTGAGTTGATCAGGCAACATGGCTCATTTTCCAGTTACTCTGAATTCTTTAACACAATGATAGGTTTTTGCTCCATAGGGTTATGCACAACAGAGCACAGCTGTGGCAAGCCGAATCATTGTTATGGGAACACTTCAAAAAAAATTTCACTGGAAATAAAACTTCACTTTTATAGTTAAAAACCGTCATTTAGCAAACCCTTAAAAGAATCAACCTGTCATGTGAGACATTGGTGATAAAAAGCTGGCCATATTGCTATATTTCATAGTTCTCCATCAACAGCCTTCTGAAGCTGCCATTTTGTACAGTTAATCTATATTCCCCCAACTAAAAAGTTAAAGTACAGAGGATCCAAATTTCTGTGCCTTGCTTTGACAAGATAATACTGAGCACTTGGCTTCTTGTCTTGGGACAGCAATGTTCTTTAAGTGCATTTTCAGATGAAGTGTTAATCCCAGGTCCCGTCGTTGCCCTCAGGTTGATTGGCAAGCTTTCATGGCATCAGGTCCATCGCCATCACCAGAGCAAATGACCTGCTCATTATCTCACTGTTGTTTGGCACTGGCACTGGCACTGAAGCTAATACACACTAACAATTAAACTGGGCTGTGGCAATGAACACATCTACTCGGGTTGAGAATAATGAATAACCCACCAAGGAAGAGGGCAGAATAGAATAATCCTGGAATTGTAGCAGATGTGCAAGTTGAAACTTTATTCATTAACATTTCAAGGACCTCATATTGTAGAAACGAATTTGACATTTGACAGAATAAATCCTCATTTGTAGCTAAACTGACCAATAAGGTCATGACAATTGTCTATCCAATGACAGCCTTGGTTTTTATTTTAATTGGAAATTAAATTGTGTAATTTACACATTGTTAAAGGAATGGGTGTATAGTTCTGGTGCTCTTGTAGCATTGTGGTCCTGTCCCTCCCTCTGAGCCAAGAGTCCCAGGTTCAAGTCCCACCTATTTCTGGTGTGTGTAATAACATCTCTGAGCAGGATTGATTAAAGATATCTACAGGTCTGGCGCTGCTCTTTGCTCACACATGCTAACATTCCAATAGCAATATGTGCCAACTGAATAACTGGCATCAAGCACATCCAAATACAATATTATCAATTCTTCAAATCCCTGTACCAACCCTCCTAGAAATGTTCTTTGGTTGATTCTCCGAGTGTGAGGGCGCATGCTGAAAACAACTTCTGGTTCACGTGCCTAGACATCTGGTATACAACTGCTTCACCATGCGGCAGTGTCAACATGAGCCGATTGTGATCATAATCATGTACTTTCAGCACTTTCTAAGTACAGTATAAGGAAGAGGGCATCAGTCTACAGAATGGAGACTGTCTGGAGTTCAGCAACACTGAGTTGAGACGGATAGGCTCATCTGTCACCTCAACAGAGATGTACGTCTTCACAGTAGGGGTTGAGAAAGAGATCTTTCAGGACTGTTTGACTCAGAGTCATACACAATGCTATTTTCAATCACAGAACCTCCAACCAAGCTCCCTAACCTATTGCTCTTGTGCAAATTCAATATCCGAGACTTCGAAGCAATCGTTCCTGTTAAGAAGCTGAAAAAGAGGCTCTTAAAAATATAAAAACAATGTGTCTCTTTAAGGTAGATGAGGATAACTACTTTGATGACTGAGCTCTTTGATGGGTAAACATGTGATGGCCAGCAACATTTGTCATGTTGAGAATAAAAGTTGGAGATGATGGGCATCATGAAGGTGGGTCATTCAGGAAGGAAAACAACAAATTCAGGCTTAGATAGCACAGTCTTCTCTACCTCTCTTCCCAACAAACCCCACCCAACCATTACCACCCCGACCTGCATCTTTAAATTTCTTACAGGTGTCTAGTTCCTTGGACAAAAAGACAGCATCTTCTCTCAGGCTTGAATGGAATTGCATTTTCCTTTAGGCTTTAAAAAAAATATTTTTCATTACATTTTAATAGTTATTGCACACATGATCAGGTAATGGAAAATGGTTAGCTCAAAAGTGTGCCATTTGAAAATTTATGGTCTGCTTTATAGCCCCAGTGATGATGTGAGATGCATTTTTTTTCACAGCTGCAGGTGTTCACTTTCTCGACACCGATCGCTTCATGCAATCCTGCCATCAACTTGGCACTTTTCCAATGTACATCTGTAGGATTTATTTCTTATTCTGCTCCAATTATTTTTATTCTGCTGGAGGTTACAATGCAGCATTAGAGCTCAATCAAGCTAGCTTATAGAATGTACTCTGCCTTCAATGCAAGCTAAAATACTCAGTCAACATTATATTGCAAATTAACAGCCAACAGACAAAATGCACTCTTGTCAGTTCGGAAAACCTTACAAGGAGATTGAATTCCTTGATCATCCATTATACTTGGATTCTTCTTGGTGAGGTCACACTAAGATGGAACCAGGACTAAGACTGGTGGTGTGCAGGATGCAGGAATGTGTGCTAGACTGATCACCAGACTGATTCTTGGAATGGTAGGACTAATATATGCAGATTGACTAAATTGGTTAGGATCATATTCACTAGAGTTTAAAAGAATGACACAGGATCTCAAAGAAACTTGGAATATTCGAACAAGAAAAAGACGGGGTAAATGGAAGAAGGATGCTCCCAATGACATGGGAGTCCAGACCAGGGTTCACATTTAAGGATATGGGGTAGGCCATTTAGGACTGAGTTGAGGAGAAAAATTTTTAACCAAAAAGGTGCTGATCCCATGAAATTTTCTTCACAGAAAGCAGTTGAGGCCAAACCATTGAATGCTTTCAAGAAATGGTTGGATATAATTCTCAGGGCTGAAGGTATCAAAGGGTATGGGGAGAAAGTGGGAAATGGTGTTGAGTTGCATGATTGGCCATGATCATATTAAATGGCAGAGCAGGATCATTGTGTTGAATGGCCTACTCCTGCTCCTGCTTTCTATACTTCTATGAGTGTACTGACAGGGAACAGAGCAGTGATTTTCAGATTGGAATGCTTCCAGGCCTGAAATGTTTCGAGATGTTCTCCCTTCTAACATTGAGTCACAGAGATCTATCATGCAGAAAAATACGTCTCGACAGGCAGTGAGTCCCAGATTTCTGCCACCCTCTGGGTAAAAAGCTTTCCTCATATCTCCTCAAAACCTTCTGCCCCTTACCTTGAATCTGTGTCCCTGGTTGTTGATCCCTCCATCAAGAGGAACGGTTTCTTCCTGTCTACCCTATTTATGCCACTCCATTTTATACATCTTGTCACATCTGCTCCTAATCTCCTCTACTCGAAGGAAAACAATCCCAAACTGCCCAATTTCTTTTCATGACTGTAACTCTCCAGCCCAGGCAACGCTGTGTGAAATCTCTTCTGCACCCTCTCCAGTGCTATTACATCTCTCCTATAATGTGTATTTTCAGTACTGCTAAAAAATCTCACTCTGTGGCCTAACCAATGACTTATACAATTCTGGCATAATTTTGTTCTATGCTCTTAATCTCTTATGCCTTGACTAATAAAAGCAAGTATACAATATGCCTTCTTAACACTTTGTCCAGCTGCCTTGATACCTGAAGCATTTTTTGCAGCAGCAATGAGAGCAGTGAGAACGAGGACCGGGGGGCTGCCGGGAAGGTAAATTAATCATTTAAAAGCTTATCTTGTGAACAAACGGACTGCACACTGAACAGGCGTAAGTGAGGCAATATATTTGGGCAGTTGCTTTACCCAAAACACTATCTAGGTTGGGTCTCGCTAACCAAAAAAAAGGTTCAGAGTGCCAATTTTGTAAGGTTACTAGTTTTTTTTATATAGTTTGTATGGGAATTCAGAACATGGGAATGGATGGTAAGGCAGTTGAACGCTCTTCCTGAAGAATGCATGAGGTAAAGGTCACCACTCGTGTCCCCACTGACTTCATCCATGGGAAATACACCCAAACCCCAGTTTCTTGGAAACCATGTTAGGGAACTAGAGCTGGAGCTGGATGAACTTTGGATCATTCATGAGGTTGAGGGGGTAATTGAGAGGAGTTACAGAGAGGTAGTAACATCTCAGGTACAGGAAAAAGGTAGATGGGTTACAGTCAGGGAATGGAAAGGGAACAGTGCAGAGATCCCCCGTGGCCATTCCCCTCAATAACAAGTATAGCGTTTAGGATACAATTGGAGGTGATGACTTACTGGGGAAAGCCATGGTGTACAAGTCTCTGGCACAGTGTCTGCCCCTGTTGCTGAAAAGTGAAGGGGAGAGAGGAGGAGAGCATTCGTCATTGGGGACTTCATATTTAGGGGGACAGATAGGAAATTCTGTGGGAATGAGAGACACTCGTGTTGGTGTGTTGCCTCCCAGTTGCCAGGGTTTGTGATGTCTCTGATTGTGTTTTTGGGATCCTTGAGCGGGAGGGGGAGCAGCCCCAAGTCATGGTCCACATTGGCACCAACGACATAGGTAGGAAAAGGGATGGGGATATATGGCAGAAATTCAAGGAGCTAGGGTGGAAGCTTAGAGTAGAACAAACAGAGTTATTATTTTTGGTTTGTTGCCATGTGCTAGTGAGGCGAGGAATAGAGAGGAAGAGCAGTTGAACACATGGCTACACAGATGGCGCAGGAGGGAGGGATTTGGATACTTGGATAATTGGGGCTCAGTCCGAGGTTGATGGACCCTCTACAAATGGGATGGTCGACAACTAAATCAGAGGGGTATCAATATCTTGGGGGGGCAGATTTGCTAGCATTCTTCGGGAGGGTTTAAACAAATTCAGCAGGGGTATGGGAATCTATATTGTACCTCCAGTGAACAGGACATTGAAAATAGTGAGGTCATGAATAAGGTTTCAAGGTCGCAGGAATATACCGGCAGCAGGAAGGTGGTTTGAAGTGTGTCTACTTCAACATCAGGATCATCTGGAATAAGATGGGTGAACTTGCAGCATGGGGTGGTACCTGGGACTTCAATGTTGTGGCCATTTCAGAGACATGGATAGAGCAGGGACATGGATAGAGCAGGGACAGGAATGGCTGTTGCAGGTTCCAGGATTTAAATGTTTCAATAAGAACAGGGAAGGTGGTAAAAGAGGGGAAGGTGTGGTATTGCTAGTCAAGGACAGTATTACGGTGGCAAAAAGCACGTTTGATGAGGACTTGTCTACAGAGGTAGTATGGGCTGAGGTTAGAAACAGGAAATGAAGGGTAGGTCACACTGTTGGGAGTTTTCTTCAGGCCTCCAAATAGTTCCAGAGATGTAGAGGAAAGGATTGCAAAGACGATTCTGGATAGGAGTGAGAGTGACAGGGTAGTTGTTATGGGGGGGCTTTAACTTTCCCAATATTGACTGGGAATACTATAGTTCGAGAACTTTAAATGGGTCTGTTTTTGTCTAATGTGTGCAGGATGGTTTCCTGACACAGTATATGGATAGGTCAACAAGAGGCACAGCCACATTGGATTTGGTACTGAGTAAAGAACCAAGCCAGGTGTTAGAGTTGGAGGTCATAGAGTCATAGAGATGTACAGCATGGAAACAGACTCTTCAGTCCAACCCGTCCATGCCAACCAGATATCCCAACCCAATCTAGTCCCACCTGCCAGCACCCGGCCCATATCCCTCCAAACCCTTCCTATTCATTTACCCATCCAAATACCTCTTAAATGTTGCAATTGTACCAGCCTCCACCACATCCTCTGGCAGCTCATTCCATACACGTACCACACTCTGCGTGAAAAAGTTGCCCCTTAGGTCTCTTTTATATCTTTCCCCTCTCACCCTAAACCTATACACTCTAGTCCTGGACTCCCTGACCCCAGGGAAAAGACTTTGCCTATTTACCCTATCTATGTCCCCATAATTTTGTAAACCTTTATAAGGTCACCCCTCAGCCTCCGACGCTACAGGGAAAACAGCCCCAGCCTGTTCAGCCTCTCCCTGTAGCTCAGATTCTCCAACCCTGGCAACATCCTTGTAAATCTTTTCTGAACCCTTTCAAGTTACACATCTTTCCGATAGGAAGGAGACCAGAATTGCACACAATATTCCAACAGTGACCTAGCCAATGTCCTGTACAGCCGTAACATGACCTCCCAACTCCTGTACTCAATACTTGGTGATAGTGACCACAATTCAGTTACTTTTACTTTAGCGTTGGAAAGGGATGGGTATATACTGCAGGGCAAGAGTTATAGCTGGAAGAAAGGCAATTATGAGGCAAGATTTAGGATGCATAGGATGGGAAGGAAACTGCAAGGAACGGGCACAACTGAAATGTGCAGTTTGTTCAAGGAACAACTACTGTGTTTCCTTGATTAGTATGCACCTGTCAGGTAGGGAGGAAGTAGTCGAGCAAGAGAACTGTGGTTTACTAAGAAGTTGAATCTCTTGTCAAGAGAAAGAAAGAGGCTTATGTAAAGATGAGGAGTGAAGGCTCAGCTAGGGCACTTGAGAGATACAAGGTAGCCAGGAAAGACCTGAAGAGAGTGCTAAGAAAAGCCAGGAGGGGACATGAGAAGTCTTTGACAGATAGGATCAAGGGAAACCCTAAAGCTTTCTATTGGTATGTCAGGAACAAAAGAATGATTAGCATAAGATTAGGATCAGTCAAGGACAGTAGTGGGAAGTTGTGCATGGAGTCCGAAGAGATAGGAGAGGTGCTAAATGAATTTTTTTTGTCGGTATTCACACAGGAGAAAGACAATGTCATCAGGGAGAACATTGAGATACAAGCTATTGGACGAGACAGGAGAGAGGTTCATGAGGAGGTGTTAGCAATTCTGGAAAGTGTGAAAATAGATAAGATCCCTGGGCCGGGTGGGATTAATCCCAGGATTCTCTGGGAAGCTAGGGAGGAGATTGCAGAGCATTTGGCTTTGATCTTTATTTGGCATTGTCTGCAGAAATAGTGGCTGAAGACTGGAGGATGGCAAATGTTGTCCCCTTGTTCAAGAAGGAAAGTAAAGACAATATTGGTAATTATAGACCAGTGAGCCTTACTTCGGTTATGGGTAAAGTATTGGAAAAGACTAGAAGAGATAGGATTTATAAACCATCTAGAAAGGAATAATTTGATTAGGGATCGTCAACATTGTTTTGTGAAGGGTACATCATGCCTCACAAACCTTATTGAGCTCTTTGAGAAGGTGACCAAACAGCTGAATGAGGGTAAAGCGGTTGATATAGTGTATTTGGATTTCAGTAAAGCATTTGATAAGGTATCCCACGGTCGGTTCTTGCAGAAAATACACTGGCATGGGATTGAGGGTGATTTAACGGTTTGGATCAGAAATTGGCAGGCAGTAAGAAGACTTTCGTGGTTGATGGAAAATGCTCATCCTTGAGTTCAGTTACTAGTGGTGGACCACAAGGATCTGTTTTGGGGCCACTGCTGTTTGTCATTTTTATAAATGACCTGCATGAGAGAGTAGAAGGATGAGTTATTAAATTTGTGGATGACACTAAAGTTGGTGGAGTTGTGGATAGTGCAGAAGGATGTTGCAGGTTACAGAGGGACATAGATAAGCTGCAGAGCTGGGCTGAGAGGTGGCAAATGGAGTTTAATGCAGAAAAGTGCGAGGTGATTCACTTTGGAAGGAGTAACAGGAATACTGAGTACTGGGCTAATGATAAGATTCTTGGTAGTGTGGATGAGCACAGAGATGGCTGTGTCCATGTGCATAGGTCCCTGAAAGTTGCCACCCAGGTTGATGGGGTTGTTAAGAAGGCATACGGTGTGTTAGTTTTTATTGGTATAGAGATTGAGTCTCAGAGCCATGAGGTCATGCTGCAAAACTCTGGTGCAGCTGCACTTGGAGTATTGTGTACAGGTCTGGTCACTGCATTATAGGAAGGATGTGGAAGCTTTGGAAAGGGTTCAGAGGTGATGTACTGGAATGTTGCCTGATATGGGGGAAGGTCTTATGAGGAAAGGCTGAGGGACTTGAGACTGTTTTTGTTAGAGAGAAGAAGGTTGAGAGGTGACTTAATTGAGACATATAAGATAATCAGAAGGTTAGATAGGGTGGACAGTGAGAGCCTTTTTCCTCAGATGGTGATGGCTAGAACGAGGGGACATAGCTTTAAATTGAGGGGTGATAGATATAGGATAAATGTAAGAAGTAGTTTTTTTTTACTCAGAGAGTAGTCGGGGTGTGGAATGCCCTGCCTGCAACTGTAGTAGACTAGCTAAATTTAAGGGCATTTAAATGGCCATTGGATAAACATATGGATGATAATGGAATAGTGTAGGATAGATAGGCTTCAGATTGGTTCCACAGTTCGGTGCAACAATGAGGGCCAAAGGGCCTGTACTGCGCTGTAATGTTCTATGTTCTATGAAGAGATCAGTGTACTTGCTCACTGAAGTTCCTCCAATTTTAGTGCTTCCTAGGGTCCTACCATTCATCATGTATCCCCTACCTTGTTCATCTGCCCAAATGCATCACTTCACACTTGAATTCCATTTGTCACTGATCATTCCATTTGACCAGCCCATTTAATGTTTCTTTTGGATTAAGTTTATCTTACTCACAATTTACCACCCCACAAGGTTTTGTAAGGAAAACAGAAACTGCTGGAAAAACACGGCAGGTCTTGTGGAATCTGTGGAGAGAAAATAGATCACAGATGCCTCTGTGATGTTCAATATTCCTCAGACAGCAGTTCTCACTGATTCTGAGATCCACACTCGGTGCCATGCATCACCATATGTACACTTGCAACATCTCTTTCTATCCACATTATCTCTCCTTCCCACCCTGTTCCACTTCAACATCCGACCCATTCGACATTCGAACAAGAAACATTTTCTTTTCCTTTCAGGCATTAAGGAACATAAGACGTAACAACTCAGAGATAACCACGCTCTTCTGGAACCTTCCTCCAATCCTCTTCCCTCTGTCTCTATCTCCTCTCCTAATCCTACCTCCTACTGTGTATTTACTATCCCTTCTAGCCTTCTGCTCTCTGATGCTGAAACAAAAAAACTGAAAGGCTGCAGATGTGGGAAATCAGAAACAAAATAGAAATTGCTGGAAAACCTCAGCAGGTCTGGCAGCATCTGTGGAGAGAAAACAGATTTAATGTTTCAGGTCCAGTGTCAACCTTCCCACATTTAAGTTTAGTTGGTTTGCATAAACCACAAACAGCAAAGGTCTCAGCAAGGAACCTTTAGGACCCCACTAGACAAATGCTTTCAGTCCAAAAATACCACTCAACCAACGTCTTCAGTTTCTTGCCACACAGCAATTCCTGATCTGATGTGCCAAATTTCCTTGGGGTCCATGGGCTTGGCTACCAGTCTCCCATGTGACACCTTATCAAAAGTCTTGCAGATGTTCAGTAATTACATCAAAATGCATTGTCCTGATCTACACATCTGCTCAACTCTTCGAAAAATTCAATCAAGATGATTCAACATGACCTTTACAAAAACGTGGACTGTTCTTAACTAATCCCAGCCTTTCCAAGTGAAGATTAGTTCTGTCCCTCAGACGTACTTCCAATAATTTCCCACAACTGAGTCCACTCCACTCGTCTTATGCTCACAGTTGAAAATTTAAGATCAGTGAACTCTTCTAACTTGCTGTTGGTGGATATAACAAAAAAAAAGCTTGCATCTTTTAAATCTGGTAAATCATATTGTCATGGCTACTCCTATCTCAACAAATAAGGCACAGACAATTTTGAAACAGGAAGGGTTTGTGACCAATGTTGTTATCAGGCAAAATGTCATATTTTGTGCTGCCTCTTCGAACATTGTTCACCTCTCCCACAGCACAGTTTCTGTTGTGCTTCCAAACATTCTAGTTAAAGTGGTCAGCAGACAGTCCAGAGACATTTTATTAAGATGTTTCTTAAAAATTTGCTCATTCATCAGCACAAACCGTTCCCTCTGTATGGTAAATGTTATCATGGTAGATGGATACATGCAACTAAGGTTAATCTGAAATGGATCAAAAGCATGATCAAAAACACCAGGCAAAGGAAATTGTCCAAATGTACTATGCTGTTCAGTGGCTCTGATTCTGCTCAGTTATATTGGGTCTGAGATAGCCATAAGATGCTGAAGCAGAAGTCGACCATTCAGCCCATCAATTCTGCTTTATTATTCAATGAGATCATGGCTGATTTGATAATCCTCAACTCTATTTTACTGACTTTTTGTCTTAACCCTTGATTCTCTCACTGATTAGAAATGTCTCACATCTTTAATGAATATCCTCATGACTCAGCCTTAATAGCCCTCTGTGGTAAAGCATTGCACAGACTGATTACACTCAGAGAATTTCCTCCTTAACTCTGTCTTAAATATGTGACCATTTATTCTGAAATTGTCATCTGGTCTTAGTCTCTCCCACAAGGGAAAACAACCCTTCTGCATCTACTATCAAGTCCTCAACGAATCTTAGTTCCTTCAGTAAGTTTGCCTCTCATTCTTCTTCTATTCCAATGAATACAAGCCCAATCTAGTCAACCTCTGTTCACAAGACAGTCTCCCTATTTGGTATCAGTCTAGTGAGCTTTATCTAGATTGCTTCTAATGCAAGGATATCTTTCCTTTGATGAGGCACTGAGTTTGTCGAAGTATCAAAACCGATGTGTTGGCACGGGTGCAACTCATGATGTAATGAGGTCTGTGTTAATATTCAGGCCACCTATGAGTGGCATTCCAGATGGTTCAGCTTGAGGTGACTTTACTCGCTAAGCTGTCAACACCATCATAAGCCTCCATAGGCAGTGACCTGAGGATGAAGCCTTGGTAGGGAGGAGGGAGCTGATAAAATAAATGGCCAGGCCAAGCAAAGAGCAATATAGATCATGTATTCCTGAGTGCAGCAGGTCCAGCATCTACTCCATTTAATGCAAATGAAATGCTAAAATAATTCTAAAACAGCATTCGGTTCCTTAATGGCATTAAAGTTCCTACATGCCTGTTTTAGGCTGCTGTCACATCCATCTCTGCAGCAAGCACAATATGCTTCAGATGGAGAAGACTGACTCCTTAACTTGTTAGTACAAGCCTTTGTTTTCAACCTAAACATCCGGTGCAATGAGCTTCAAGTTGACCCAGTGCATCCATGCCTCTAGACTCTGCAGAGCTGTTCTCCAAGCAGGTTTCACATAGGCAAAATTGCTTCCAGTTCTCAGAGTAAGACTTCTTTAATGAGTGTTGCTAAACGTCAGACAAGTGTCAAGTACAACCAGAATCCAACACGAGGCCAAACTTTCTTGGAAAGCACAAAGGTCATCTGAATGTAGGAGCAAATTACTGTAGATGCTGGATCTGAACTGAAAACAAAAAATGCTGGAGATTACAGCGGGTCAGGGAGCATCTATGGAGAGAAAGCAAGATAGCGTTTCAAGTCCAGATGTATGCAAACTGCAACATAAATTTAGTGATGACCTTTTCATGTTTTCAACACATTGATTTCGTCGAATGGTACCAACTAATAAACCATTATATTTACAGTCTTTTATTGCAACTAGATCAATACAAGTCAGCTCCATAAGAAACAAGTTTTTTGATAGCTTTCCAACCACTGTTACAGCTTTCAGCTATTTTATGGCAATAACTTGATCAGACACTCCAACTATACACACACACAAGTTCATATATTTCATGCTTCTGATCAAGATAACACTGATGGCCAAAGAAAAAAAAATGAGTTGAGTTAGGTGGAATTTAAAACAAAGTGCACTCCATTCAGTATCAACAATGCAAGGATTACAATATTGGCCATTATGACTTGTAGAATTCAGCAGTGCCTCTTAGCTACACAGGTTACAATACAAAAGCACTAAGATTCTATACTTCAGTATTAATCGTACTCTTCAGAGGTCAGAACAACTTCTCCAAATTCTGTAACATTATTCTGATCAAGTAACTAAGCTCAACTAGCTGGCCTGCCAGATCTTTCTGTTTGAAATAAATGTTCTTGTTTGTTGGCCATGCTCTATGAGCACAGGTGTTAAGGAAATTTTGCAAATGCTCATTCTGTCCTGAATTTCTCACAGGTAGAGATGCCTGTGCAGCAAGCGATTTTAACACTTCTGGTCTGCACTGGGTTTTCAATTACCCCTCAACCCAGCCTACCAGGTAGTGGAATAGTTTTGCATCAAGTTAGCCACAACAAATGGTTGTAAAGATAATGCAGTGTTAGATGAGAGTATTCAGATGTACAGCAAAGGAGCAAACAGCATTTCAAAATAACTATTACTCAATTTGTACTTTGCACGCATTCAAATGACCGTGAACCTTTTAATGACTTACTAAATCTTTTGGAATGCTTGTGTTATGACTGCTGTAAAGTTGTTTTTTGAAAGATACACTTTGTATTTCGTCAACACTTTGTTTGATAAAGTACTTTCAGTCACACAGTGGGAAAAAAATCCGCATTGTGAATACTTTATCTAACTTGCAGGTCTTCACAGTTTACATCAACTGAACAATCTGCTGAAACTCAAAAAACATATTTAAGACAACTACAAATGTTTGAGAGACAAATGCCCAATTTATTTTCTTTCAACTCTGAATTTCCTGATAACCTATACATGTATACAATGCTCCTGTTCAGTTCGCTATCTGGAGGCTACTTTGTTGACAGGCTTGCTTTATAGTCACTCAGTCAGCATCGAGGAGCTTCAGCAAAATTGACGTTTTGGGCAAAAGCCCTTCATCAGGCTTTTGCCCGAAAGATCGATTTTGCTGAAGCTCCTCAATGCTGACTGAATTGCTGTGCTCTTCCAGCACCATTGATCCAGAATCTGGTTTCCAGCATCTGCAGTCATTGTTTTGACCTTGCTTTATAGTCAGGCAAGGGAAATTTATTTGGGCGGAGGCCACAGTACAAGGGGGATCCGCACCTGAGGAGTACTGGAGGAGGGTGATGACAGAGGTTCAAAGGCCTTGTGGTGAAGTAGGGGCTGGTTTGTGGGGTGTTCAAGGGTTTGCAGGTTGGAGATGGAGGATACTACCTTGGTCATGAAGCTGCTCAGGCAGGTTGGATTCAGGAACTATGTGGAGAGTAACATACCTCCAGGGTGCGACAATTTCACTCCTGGATGTAGTTGTTTGGCTTAGGAAGGCCCTAAGGCTGTCAAAGCTCAGTTGAAGGGCTCTTGTGGTGCAGTTCGATTATCCCTCTACTGAGCCAGGAGACCCAGGTCCAAGTTCCACCTGCTCCAGAGGTATGTGCTATAATACATTTGAACAGGCTGATTCCAGAACATCCACAATAACATCTGAATTAAAAATGCTGAATGACATTGAGACTCAGAAGCTAAATTACCATATATAAAGTGCAAACTGACATCTGGTCGTAAGCTTCCCACCTTAGCTAAGCAGTGTCACTTCATCTTGTTTCAGAACACTAACAGTTGGTTCACATAAAGGTACAGTTAGGGATTCATATCAATTCCTGCTCATTCATCAGTTGATCCCTTTTTCTTTTCCCTTTGAGAGAATGCTAAATCAAGGATTCTGCCTCAGACTACGATGAGTGCTTGAAACTTCTTTGAAACTGTTCAGAGTGAAGAGTTTTCTAAGATTTGGCAGCAGAATGCAATCATGCAATCTTTGCACCTGTCAAAACACACATCAAGTATGTATGGATGGGTTGTGGCACAGTTCAATGACAAGGCTTTTATGGTCTATTGCTTTGAAAGACAGGAACACGCGGCAGAGGTTTGGTGTGGAAAATCACTGAACCTCATTGGATCAAGTAAACATAATGGATCAAATTTGTAAAAATCTGTTCTAAAGTGACAGAGATAACATTGCTTGCACTACATTAGGAGACTGTAGTACACTGATAAAACATGATGGACTGATAAAACCATTTTCTGGACGTCCAGCTTTCACAATAGTTATATCTCTTAATATAACATTTCTAACATTATATAATGTAACTAACGTTCGGGGGAAACAAATAAAACAAAACTGTGCCTCTATCTTCTCGTATGGACTTTCTAGTATCACATTCTCCAATTCTTTCTCTCCTCCTGAATGCGATGCTTGCTTGATATTTATCCATAGACCTATGGCATAATCCTCACAGGTATCTCTATACCTGTCCATTGATGTCCAACATGATTTCATTTCCTTCTTCTGTCTCCCTCTCTTTCTATCTATCTATCTCTTAAACATACATACACACACTGTGAATTTCATTCTGGTATTCCATTTATCTCTTTGTGCAGCTCTGATACTTTTGCTGGACTTTTTTTTTGTTCCCAGGTCCCAATCCTGCCATTGGGGCAAAATATGCATGGGAACTTGAAAATGGAAGCTGTGGGAACATGAGGGAGATGTGAGAAGAGATGTCCTCATCCAATTATGGAGGGTGGAGAGACCTCTGCCCTAATGGGAGAGTGACCACTCGACGTGGGAAGACAGATGGATACACCCACCAAAGTCTTCAGACAAGCAAAATCAAAATGTGCGCACAGCTTCCAGGCTGTGACTGTACAAGGAGAGCCTTGTGACATGGTAGTCTGCGGGCACTGTCAAGACTCTGCTGTCGATTGCTGCTGATGGTGGGGTCGTGATGAATATGTGGTGGGGACAAGACCAAAAGCATCCTCCAAGCCTTATTAAGCCATATACAGTTGAATATTGTAGACAGTGTATGAGCAGCATCCACACAACAAAAGCAATTCGATCAGCTTAAGTGGCTATCCTCCAGTGGCAGGCAGGTAGCTGTCACAGACCCCACCCCAACTTCAAAATAGCAGCTCTCACAAAAATAGGATGGATATATGGGCACATCACCCAATGCCAGTAAACACCACTGAACCTGCCACTTGCATTGAATGACAATTCATCAATGGGTCCAATTCTAACTGTGAAAGGGAAAGTGAGGACTGCAGATGCTGGAGATCAGAGTCGAGAGTGTGGTGCTGGAAAAGCAGAGCAGATCAGGCAGCATCCGAGGAGCAGAAGAATCGATGCTTCGGGCATAAGTCCTTCATCAGGAACAAACCTCATTTATGATGAAGGGCTTATGCCCAAAACATCAATTCTCCTGCTCCTTGGATGCTGCCTGACCTACTGTGCTTTTCCAGCACCACACTCTCAATCCAAATTCTAACTCTGTGCAAGTGAGTGGGTTTTGAAAAGAATTAAAATCTTATCATTACTTATAGCAGACTTATTGTTTTATGTTTGAATGTGAAAAATCCGATGGAATACAGGTAGCTGAGAAAGGGACTTGCAATGGGCAATGGCCTAATGGCATTATTGCTGGACTGTTGAATAATGAACTGAAGATCTGGGTTCAAATCCACAATGGCAGATGGTGGGATCCATGGTAATCAACAATTATCAATTGTTGGAAAAACCCTAACTGGTTTACAAATATTCTTTAGGGAAAGACACAACTACCCTTACCTGGTCTTTCCTACATTTGACTCCAGACCCATAGCAATATGGTTGACTCTTACCAGACCTCTGGGTAATTAGGGATAGGCAATAATTGCTGGCCTAACCAGCGCTGCCCTCACCCCATGAATGATTTGAAAATATATACATACACAGACAGAAACACACATACATTCACAGTAAAGGGTCAATTGTTCTTGAATCAGTTTAAAAATCTTGTGCTGCTTTGCAAAAATTTACAAAGAAGTTGAACTGTTTGTACCAGGACTTCTCTTTTCATGTTTAACAGAGTGTGACAGTATTTCTCTATGAAAACTTGCTTTCACCCAAACAGTTTAAGCAGAAGATGTCAACTTTGAACCAGATTCTGGGAATCGCAGTCAACAGAAGTGATAAGCAGAGTGACACTGATGGATTCTAGCTCATCATCTGACTGAGGCTCGAGATAAAGGAGGAAGATATTTATGTTGAAAGTGTGCAGTGGTATTGGACTCTTGGATTCAAGACCCCAGAGTAGAGCAAAATTGTGATTTGTTGCTCAAGTTTCAAACATTGGTAAATAATTTTCATAGCTAAGTTGAAAGGTTTTGTCATAAATTATTGAAGTGTTTTCTAGTTGTGTTAAAAATAAAATCACTCTCAGCAAGTTGAAGAGATCAGGAAAACCCCCCCACCATTTCAAGGATGTTACTCAGCAGACAAGAGGTGTCTGAAAATGGGTTTGAAAATTACTATGATTGACATGAGGAATCTTTCTGACTTACTATACATGTGTTCAGTTTAATTACATGGATTAGAACAACATTATAAGAACATTATTGAAAATAGTATGTCTCTGCATAAATCTCCAACAAAAAGTATTATGCGTTTAAACCCACATACTCCCATTGATTTTGCCTTTTGTTAACAAGGACAAAAGAATTTGTTAGTTTGCAGTTTGGAAGATTCTTTTTGGCACTGGTTTGATGAGGCTGTTCAAGATGACTGAATTGATGAAACTTCACTGCTTTTGTTAACTTAACCTATTTTCCTAATCAACTATTTCAGAGAGGTTATCACATATCTCTGGAGCAGGTTGGCCTTGAATCCAGACCTCCAAGGCAAGGGGCATGGGCACTACCATTGCACAAGAGGGCCCTGTGTTGCTTTATAGATAGAGCACGATTACTACCAGTTGGCACAAACAACAATAATAAGCTACTGAGGCATACTTTTCACATAATCTACTATTGATCTATCTAAGTTCACACTGCAATCATGAGCTTTCGCACGCATATTGACATATCATGATGATATCAGTTCTGCAAGGATATTGCAGGATCAACAACAGCAGCAGTAATCATCTTTGAGAGCATGCAGGTGAAGCTGGGAAGTAAAGTATTAAAACACCTTTGTTGAAACAAACGTGTTAAATAAATACATTGCTGTTTTCAAAGATTCACAGTGCCCTCCAATCAGCGTTTAGAAAAACCTCTTCAGTGGTGTAAAGCATCACAGCCCCATGATTATAGTTACACCTGACTTTCTTGCACAAAGGTTTCTCATGACTATCCACAGCAACTAGAACCTTGACATGTTAGGGGCAGTGGTTAGTTTGGCTTGAATATATTGGCTGGAACTTTGACTCAGTAAGCTATTGGAAAGCAGAAATTCAAGCTAATGAAATCTAACTGTGTTTATAATAGTGTTCAAGCAAGGAGCAAGTCTAATAAAATAGTCAATACACTGCTCTCTGCAGCTTAAAAGAGAGAATAGGACAAAAAGGGAGCTCTAACTACAAGCATAATTTAAATTGTGATCCAGCACAAACCCGTTCATTGATAACAATACCGTGTCATATAGAGATTATAGATGAGAGTGGTGCTGGAAAAGTACAGCAGGTCAGGCAGCATCCGAGGAACAGGAAAATCGATAATTCAGGCAAAAGCCCTTCATCAGGAATACAGCCTATTCCTGATGAAGGGCTTTTGCCTGAAACATTGATTTTCCTGCTTCTCGGATGCTGCCTGACCTGCTGTACTTTTCCAGCACCACTCTAATCTAGACTCTGGTTTCCAGCATCTGCAGTCCTTGTTTTTACCTATAAATAGATTATGCTTTATCTCTGTTTTGGTGGCATGCAATGGAAGGCACATTTCTACAGACTAGATTTAAAAAAAAGACCTTGAATATTGCTGAAATGACAAAAGCTTTTCATCTTGAAGTCATCAAGACAAAATCTCGCCCATTGCTTTCTCCATGATAACACCCCAGACAATCAGGTTTGCCAACTATCAGCATCCTTCACTTCTGGACCACAAAGAAATGCAATCATGTAACATTCAGCTTTCTTGTGTTTGTCCTGGTCAATGCAAGACAAACAAGCTTTGACAACAAGTCTCTCCTTTCAGCCATAAGATTTATTTAGGTGAGAAACAAGCATTTCAAATCACTGCTGTCTCTCCTCTGTGGAATCGGCACCTTGGAAATCACAAAAATATTGTGGGCATTTTTGAGGAATTCTGCAATTGTTAGCAGTTTGTACTCATTAAGTACAGTGTGAAGATTGGAAGTCAATGAAGATAAAAACTTCTTTGCATCACAACACCACACACCTGTCTGATTACAGTCACTCCATGCTCATTACAGTCACTCCACACTCTTAATTATAAACACTTGTCTTCCTGCAAATAAAGGTCATCCACTCAATAAAAGCCTATTTCATCCAGGCTCCACTCATAATTATTTTAACAACCTTACTCCTCTCTTTCAACATGTTGATCCTACACTTTAAGAAGCACAGACAAAAGCAATTTGTTTTTGCTACCGATAGCAATCCAACCCCTTCAATGAGGTTAACTGACTGTGGGCAAATCAGCTTTACCATGCTTCTGAAATATACCACATGTCTTTCATAGGGAGGGTACATTTTCTTACAATCTTTTGCATGGGGCATTTGAACATTTACTTGGACCATCGAACCCTACTCCCATTTTCCGTTAAACATATTGCTTACTTCAATCTTACTCATACATGCCATTTATTGAAATATCTGCCTCCTGTCTCCATTCAGTCCATAAGGCCTGGAAATATCCTGATCACTCTTCTGGAAGTATTTTTAAATACATTTTGGTTGTGAAAAAAGGTGAGAAAACCTGTACTTCAAAAACTGCATAAGTAGCTTTCATAATTAATCTGGGCATAATTTCTACACCTTGTTCTGATTTGTCGCCCAATGCATTCCAGCACCAACTTATTGATTGATTGCTCCACCACAACCAGATGCTTTCAAAGTTGATTAACAAACACTTTCAAATCTTTTCCCTGTTTAAAAGCTGCTGGTCGGGATTCCATTTCATATTATACATACTTTTACTCATGTCTGGTCCTTTAAAAATCACTTTGCTTTGATCCACAACAAGCTTTCTCTGTCACATTTCACCACGCCCTCTCGTCCACGTGGAAATTGCAAGGTCATCATTTTTATTGCCGGCCATAGTTTTGAGCCACAACCTGCTCTGGATAGTTCACAATAATTATGAAGAGCAACAAATCTGTGTCAAATAAAGAACACTTTCCACTTACGGCCATGCTCTTTCTTCTGTTGAGTTCTCCATCCTTAATTTATCAATCTATCAATTTTTCCATAACCTGCCCTACTTGACTTGGTCATTATGAACTTGTTCAAACTCGTAACAATCAAAATGAACCAAATCAACTCGTTGACTTCTGCTGATCCACAATTTGTGTTGCCACATCAGAATGATCTATGACAATTATAAACCATGATCTATGACTCTCAAACGACTCCAATTATCTGCCTATGGCTTTTATACTCTTTAGTCGCTTAATGAAAGAAAGCGAAAGTGAAGACTGCAGATGCTGGAGAGTAGAGTCGAGAGTGTGGGGCTGGAAAAGCACATCAGGTCAGGCAGCATCCAAGGAGCAGGGGAATCAACGTTTCGCACAAAAGCGCTTCATCGATTTTCTTGCTCCGCAGATGTTGCCTGACATGCTGTTCTTTTCCAGCACTTATTTAAAGAATTTTATTAAATACTTTCAAAATTTCTCTCCCAGCCACACACCTGAAAAAAAATGTTGGCCTGTATTTATCCTCTTGTATTTCCCTCTTTGCTGCAACATTGGAACTCTGTTTGCAACCCTCCAAAATTCTAATATGCAACCGACTGATTTCTGCATGCGTCACCATGCGTCACAGCTGCCCCAGGAATTTTTGTGAATATTTAGACCTTCCAAATTTTGCACACCATATTTTTGATAAATTTGGCAATAGCTGTGACCATAGAGAGAGTTCGGTCTTGCACATCCATACATGCACATCCATACATGTTGGTCTTAATAACATAGCAATGGCTTCATGCTGGAAAAGGAGCCAGCAATGAGGGCCTCAGATGGAATAACTTGTGTGTTATGGATTGCTCAACCTTATTAACCAAGAATGGAATCCTGCTGACAAGCTCTTTTGTGAAAATCAAACTGAAGAATTCAGTCAATTCATCTGCCATGCCCTGGTAAGATTTTATTTTTGTCCAATTTATCCTTAAATGGACCAAACAGTTTCTTAATCTTCCTATTGCTATTAATATTACCGTAAAACATGTTTGCACCCCCCCCCCGCCACCTTTTGCAGTCAGGGATGTATCTCTCTCTGCAAATACCTTTCACAAACTTGTCCCAATCTCAAGATGCATCAACATTTTGAGCGACAAGCATTATCACAAATTAATACTGATAAAGATCAAATGCATTCAGGGTTGGCTGAACAAACAGTAAATCCCAGATTCAGGATAGACAATTAGATTACACAAATAAAACTCAATTTAAATTTTCCAGAATTTTCCACCTACTAGCGTTACATGCAGGACAGAAAAGAATTACAATGCTGCACAAAGAAACATTGCCAAAGGCCATCTTTTCCTATGTTGTAATAACAGTACCTCAAATATTTTCCTGTCAACAGTGAAGTGAAAGCACTGTTGGAGCTTCACATTTTAAAAAAATGTCATCTTCTATCCTTTTGCCAGTACATTTTGTCAGCTACTGAACTCATTCACAGAACTCATTCTGATATTTCTCCAATTTTAAAACCATCTTACAATGGAATCACAGACATACAGATGGTTTACATCACAGAAAAAAAAGGTCAATTGGCCCATCATGTCTGCATCACTGATTAAATGAGCCACCCAGCCTATTCCCTCTCTCCAGCATTTGGTTCACATAGCCCCTCAGATTACAGCACTTGAGAGCCATGTCCAGACATTATCAACATATATTTTTAACTCAAGTTGTTAATTATTATTGATCCTTTTACATGCTGTTTCACATAGCTCAGGCACTGGGTTGAAGATAGCAGTAAGTTCAACATGGTTACAGAGTGCAAAGCTAGTCAGACTGTGAACGGACTACAAATTATAATGACAGCACTGTCAAAAACCAAAAGAATTAACCCTAGAATGTTAGGTCTTGTTTCAGGAGATGATTTTTTAAAGTCAGATTTTGGACACTAATTATGGAACACTTCACTTACCAATGGTATTAGTTATACTTTAACTAATTCAGAAACCTCCCTGAAAACTAAATAATTTTCCCATTTAATCTTTCACAAGAAAGATATACTGAATTGCACAAACACACCACAACTCAATTAATTTTTGAATCCCACTCAGTAAAAATTTCAAGGGGCTCATCATTGTGCCCCTGTATTTATTAATTTATAATATATTTACTTGTGTGCAATTTCTATGACCATAGAGAGCATCAACATATAATTCCATGCACATCCATACAGACTAATCACAACTGCATATTTTTTACCTTGGAACAGAATTCAGGAACTAGGACCTCACACAAAATATGTTTCAGCATCTTTTAGAAGCATGTCAGGTTTCTGTTTGTTTAATGCACTCTTTTACATTAATCTTCCACAATTCATTTTTCCTCCAGGTGGCAAAATAGAGACCTTCATGTCTTGTGATTCTTTGTATTCTTGGATTTCACAGCATTTTGGATTATTAATTTTAATTAGCTTCAATAAAGTCAATTAGGTATGAGGTGGTCTTCATCAGTTAAACCACTTAGAATGAAATTCAGACTTCAGATGATTTGAACAACAAATTCAAACACTTTTAAGACTGGTTGAGGAGTTAAGTCTGAGCAGCTGGAGTTAAGGAGCTAGAGACCAAGGGCTGGATTATTTTTACTCCTGCAGTAATACATTCTTATAATTCCTACCGACTGTTCTGCCAAGTGCAATTATTGAAGCAGTACCTGAGGTCAGCTAATTTAGAACCGATAAAGCTCCTGGCTTCACACTATTACTGCCTGACAAAGCTAAACGAATAATAAAGATAATTGAAAAGTCGATCATGTACAGTGTGAAAATGCTTGTTCTCATTTGTAATGTATTAGAAGTAATACTAATGCAAAGACCAGTTTCCAGCTTTTGACCATTATATGAACATAATGTGGATTCAACTTTTAAAGCACTACTTCCCAGAAAGCTCTTCAGGACTTGCCTCATTCTGGTTGCTGTGTGTGTTGGCATTGCAATACAGCAGATGTTGCAACATGAACTTTGAAAAACAGTTTTCCTAGTATACAACTGATTTTGCTTGGAAACTTTTAAAGACGTGACAGTGGGGTGGATATGTCTGTAATTGGTTGGTTAACTTTTCAGTCAAATTCATTTGCTTAGTCACCAATTTAAAACCTTCCATAAAACAGCGCAATCATTGTAACAGCTTGAAGTTGTTATTTTCTCAGCACATATGAGCTTAAGCAGTAGTATCTGAACAGCCTTCACGAACCAACAGAATTTCAATAAGAAGGGGCAGTTTTCTAGGTATGACTGAGCCAAGTAAGCTGAATCTTAAGGCAGCAATGACAGATCACAGAAAACATGAGTGTAAACATTTTTGTGCATAATGTTTTCTTAAAACTCCCCAAGCATTTGTCCTAGACTTGTGTATTCAGCCTAATAAGCAATGATATGGTTAATAGAAATGAATTAAAATATAATTCCTTCAGCTTTTGGTCATTGTGAGGTTCACAGGAGATTTTCTTTTTTTGATACAGATCAGAATTGACTATCCTTTTCTAAGCCGACAACCAAAAACCTGCCATTAAAGCAAACAATCCAACATGTATTAACTCAGTGCCTATGAAACTATATCCTTACTAAATGCTTCAACCAAACCAACACAATTGTTACTTGCAAGCCTACCTGGGAAATAACATCAGAAGAACTGAAAATGTTAATGCACACAAACTGATCTAGAAGGCATTATTGACTAACAAGTCAATGCTATGATTCTACCAAACACAGGATGACAGAGGCAAATTTATGGGAATAATCCAAATGAAAAAAATCAAATGACACCATCATAAAATTGGATTTTTCTATTAAATTGAATGATATTTGTTATTGTGTTAAACACATATAGAAGTAATCCATTATTATTTTAACTTACATTTCAAGACTGCATTTCATTTGAAGCTGACAGCAGTGATGGCGAATAAAGAATCAATGTATTATCAATCTGGAGGAAACAGTATTAGCATGCTGGACTTTAATGTGATCTTCAAGAGAATTACCAACATATGTTACATGAATGCATTGATAGGACCTCCATTTTTGAAGTCAAGTTGATTTTTACTCTGAGATTGAAAAATCCTGTCATTCCTCAATGATGTGTTATCATTACAAGATTCATTATGATACTTAAAAGCAGAACATTTAAATTATCCTGCTTTACTAAACACTGTTATCAATTTACAACATGCAGACAATACAAAGGAACAGAACTTGCTTTCCTCTAATAATATTTACAAAAATTACATGTTTCATAGGATAATTTACCAATTTTTTGAACGGCTCTCAAGTTATGTATTGTGTTATATATTGTTTGTTAAATAATTTATAGAAATTACTCTGCTGCGCTATTTTCAGTCATGAATTATAAATAACTTGATCTGAATTCCCACTTTGACATACAAACCAGAAGTAATGCATGGCTTGCCATTTAATACAAGATGAGTTCTGTACTGAAGAAGCTAAGACATTGTCAGACATGGATCTAGTTTAGCAGAACAAGAAATTGGAGCAATAGGCATCACAAAGATTTACAAGCACTTATCTTTACATTGGAAAAATATTGGTCATCTCATTACCTTTCCCTCTGGGAGCACTTAGGGGTGCATTGAGTCAATCAGTTGCCATGAACTTAAGTGCAAGAACAATCTTTGCACTGGATCTGGCAAGCACATAAATGAACTAAAATCAGGCCAGAGGCCCCATTTAAATGAGACCCGTGGACGTAGTCATACATGTCTTGGCAATGCACTGCCAAAATAAATACCAACATGAAATGCTGATAATAGCTGCCAGGCAAATCCAAGAGGGGTTGTACTAGTGAGCTATTGGAATGTCAGGTAACTTCAACAGCTAAGCAGTTCGGAAACATTCCCATTTCTCCTGGCACCACAAGAAGGTTGTTTCCTTTCAGCTCACTTTCTTGATATTGCTGACTGGGACCAGGGAAGAACCTTGGCCCAAAGACTGACCAATTTATTGGCAATAAATTTCCAAAAGGAATTCTTGAACAGGCATTTCATTAATCTGCACGATGAAAGAATGTTTAGAATACTTCTGACCTATTTCATTCCCACTGGATGTTTAAATGTTAATAATAAAATTTACATCTGAATTGCTCACTAAAAAACTGCCACTGTTAGAGTCAAAAGTACATTTTGTTCTGAGAAATTTTAAATAGAGTATAATCAATGTGATTGTACATGTAACAATAAATCTTATCAAATTCAGTTAGCACTGATTCATTGACTGTTCGTATTCTTGCATGGCTATAGGCACTGAGACAAGGCCATCTCTCATTGCTGCTGAACTGAGCAACACACCAGGCATTTAAGATGGCAATTAAGAGTTAACCACATATGATCAAAACATCCTGCCACTAAAGACAGCTTTCCAATGTATGGATTAATTCCATAGCTGCACAGATGTATCCTCACTAAATTCTTTATCCAGCAGAAAGGACTGCAACATGCAGATTCAGGGTGAGCCCAACTGGGAAAGGACATCTTAAAAACCTAAAATATTAAAATGCAGACTTCATATTATCTAATTTAACTGTAATTTGATCTAGAAAGTATTATTGACTCACAAGTCAAAGCTAATAGTCTACTAGAAATACAGGATGACAAAGGAAAAGACATTACTAAAGAATAATCCAATTTAAAACATTTCAAATGACCTTAATATTAATGACCATCATAAGACTGGTTTATTGCATTGAATTGAGTGATATCGGTTATTGTCCGAGATGTAAATTCACTCAGACAAAACCACTTTAATTTTTAACCTACAAAAGCATATTTAATATTACATATAATAAGTACACATTTAATAGTGGGGGTCATTCCAACCAGAAGCGTGAAATAAGTGTTTTACGCAGTCATTTAAGACAAAAAGATTACCAATATTTTCAGTGTTACTTTTTCAGATTCTTTATTTTCCACAAATAATACAATCTAGTTGACCTTTCGTACGCAAAGCTAGCAGCTTTGCATTAAATACATGCAATCCCCAGGTTATTTCATTTTCTTATAAACAATCTAATTATTCACCCAGGGAAGTTTTCCCTAAATATTGCCGTCTGGGAACGGCAATACATTATCTTCAATTACCATTCCCTTTGTTTATAAGTAGACATCTGCTAATATTCTACATTTTTAACAGCTTGGCTGAGAACCTCCTCCGAGATGCTCCCACTCCATATTATTTACATGCATTACCTGAGCTTGAGCTGCACTACACTGAAGTTACAATAGCAATTCCCAGTCTTTACCTATAGGAATCCCTGCATGTTTGAAAAACATATCTCTGTCAGGTTTCCCAGATGACAGGATGCAATAATAAAGGAAAATAAACTGAACAAAAACTGCCTGGCAGAACTATTTCCTGCTTACTTCCAAGAACCTAAGTATGAACAATTTCACATCATATTATGTCCTCTATGTGGTTTGATGTTCTATGGATTAACTGGAAAAGTGCATTTGAAGATGCATTTTGATGGTGCAAACAGAAGACCATACTGCACTTGAAGCACAAAGCACTTTGCAGGTGTATGTCGATTGACGGAGGTTTTCCAACATAGATTAGTGACCTAAGCAGCACTTGGAATCAGAAATTAATAAACTCTTAATCCAGAAACAAAATATTCTGGAGACTGGGGTCGGAATCCCACCAATGGAGGTGGTGGAATTTGAGTTCTTTAAATAAACAAACTGGAATTACGAATCTACTGATCATAAAAAAAATCATCTGGCTCACTAATGTCCTTCAAGGAAGGAAATCTGCCATCCTCACCTGGTCTGGCCTACATGTGACTCCAGACTCTCAGTAAAGTGGAAGCTCTCTAGTGCCCTTTGAAATGGCCTCACAAGCCACTCACTTCAGAGGCAGCTAGGGATGAGCAATAAATGCCAGCCAGCTAATGAAGCCCACATCCAACAAGTGAATAAAATAGAACCAACAAATATAAGCAATCCATGTTCAATTCTAATGGTATTCCCACAGTCCTCAACAAACTGTCACAACAGTTAAACCAATATTGTACATGCAACAGTTAAGCAATTGCAATAAATTGAAATCTGTAAACACATTGTTCATATCGGTTGAACACGGGACTATAATAAACATTTGCTATCAGAGTAGCTGCAATAAAGTATCTCTGAGAATTTTAATATACTGGCAGCTCTGGTAACAGTGTGAGGCTGTACTCACTAATTTCGACAATGCAATGATAAGAACGATGCAGCAGTGATAAATAATACAAGCAAATGACCTTGTGACACTTCCAGTCAACACCACAAAACCAGCTTTCACAAATGGCAAATAAATTGAGTTCAAATGAGGTCTGGAGGCTTTGGAATCTATTCCAAAAGTTTTCATTCCATTCAAAACGAACAATTGCTGTCTAAGGTATCCTGGCACTGTTTCATATATCTTAAAGCAAATGCTTCAAATCAATCCATTTGTGAATCTTTTGAGTCTTGTTATCTACTACAAACCAACCGACTCCCACAGCTACCTGGACTACACCTCCTCCCATCCTGCCCCCTGTAAAAACGCCATCCCATTCTCCCAATTCCTTCGACTCCGCCGCATCTGCTCCCAGGAGGACCAGTTCCAAAAACGCACATCCCAGATGGCCTCCTTCTTCAAGGACCGCAATTTCCCCCCCGACGTGGTCGACGATGCCCTCCACCGCATCTCTTCCACTTCCCGATCCTCCGCCCTTGAACCCCGCCCCTCCAACTGCCACCAGGACAGAACCCCACTGGTCCTCACCTACCAACCCACTAACCTCCATGTACAGCGCATCATCCGCCGCCATTTCCGTCACCTCCAAACGGACCCCACCACCAAGGATATATTTCCCTCCCCTCCCCTATCAGCATTCCGTAAAGACCACTCCCTCCGTGACTCCCTCGTCAGATCCACACCCCCCACCAACCCAACCTCCACTCCCGGCACCTTCCCCTGCAACCGCAGGAGGTGCAAGACTTGCGCCCACACCTCCCCCCTCACCTCCCTCCAAGGCCCCAAAGGAAACTTCCATATCCACCACAGATTCACCTGTACCTCCACACATATCATCTATTGCATCCTTTGCACCCGATGTGGCCTCCTCTATATTGGGGAGACGGGCCGCCTACTTGCGGAGCGTTTCAGGGAACACCTCTGGGACACCCGGACCAACCAACCCAACCACCCTGTAGCTCAACATTTCAATTCCCCCTCCCACTCCACCAAGGATATGCAGGTCTTTGGACTCCTCCATCGTCAGACCACAGCGAAACGACGGTTGGAGGAAGAACGCCTCATCTTCCGGCTAGGAACCCTCCAACCACAAGGGATGAACTCGGATTTCACCAGTTTCCTCATTTCCCCTCCCCCCAGCCTGTCTCAGTCAAATCCATCAAATTCAGCACCGCCTTCCTAACCTGCAATCTTCTTCCCGACCTCTCCGCCCCCACCCCAGTCTGACCTATCACCCTCACCTTGACCTCTTTCCACCTATCACATTTCCGACGCCCCTCCCCCAAGTCCCTCCTCCCTATCTTTTATCTTAGCCTGCTGGACCAACTTTCCTCATTCCTGAAGAAGGGCTAATGCCCGAAACGTCGATTCTCCTGTTCCCTAGATGCTGCCTGACCTGCTGCGCTTTTCCAGCAACACATTTCCATCTCTTGTTAGCTTTAGACAATTGTGCCTCTTAGCGTTCCATTTGCCACCTTCCCATGAAGTCTCTGTGCTTCTCAATTGCACCTTTACTGATACTTAGCCATTCCCAAAGACTTTACTGTAATGCAATTTCCTATCCACTCTTTACTGTGGAAAGATCCACTATGAAAATGCACGAGTATCTGTGGAAAATGGGATTTTCTATTTTGACATTACATAAAAGATCCTTTCCTGGCATTCGTGACTAAAGAAAAATATAACTTCATGATGAAATGGAGTAGAATTTACTTTTTCAGCCGTTAGTGAACAATGTGCAAGGTCCAGAATCATTTAATCCTCAATATATGTGATATAAGAAATTGTGTTGCATAGACACAAAATTATTTCAGCTATCAGAGGACTACTTCACATTTTTCTTAAAGTTGTGTTATTTTTTTCACTCTGACATTTCGCCTGCACTAATTTTTATTCCTATTTGTGAGAATGTCCCCGATCCTCTTGTTTCCTGAGTAACTTTGATTAGGAGGCAACAGGATTTCATTGTGGTGTTCATTACCACAGTTTCTGGTTTTGCCACCAGAAAGTGAGGAACAGTTTCTGCTTAGCTGCCTATAACTGTCTATTTGTCTCTCCTCAATGATTATTCATAAGCTCATTCTCTTTTCCTACAAAGGATTGGCCAAGAACAAGGATATGGAAAGGGGCAGGTGCAAGGTCTCATGTCGACTAGAATGGCACCATGTTATTGCAACATCCACATGTTGTGGTACTTGGTCTACACATTTTTAGCATGAAAAGCAAATATCAAATCACTTTATGCAATTAACAGATTAAATCAATGTTGCATCTAATGTACTACCATACTTAGACAAGATTTAGAATAATTAATTCCAGTGTAACACATGGGCACATGCATTCTAGAAAATTAACTTTAATACAACTGACTTACTCAAGCTTTTAATTACAAACCATGATTTGATCTACCAGAAGATGCAGTTCTACTATCACTTCTGCTTTTGAGAGATAGATTTTTAACTGGATTACATGATACAGATAGGACAGGACCTTTTTGGTTGGTGGGGTTTCCTTGCACTGCTGCTCAACGAGGAATGCTGCAGACATTTAATGCTCAGTCAAGTGACTGGAAGTGAGACTCTTCACCCAAGTGAGGAGTCTCAGAGAGCCTGGTGGGTCCACAGTCCCAACAGCACAATCAACAGCAGTAGCTTTGACTGGAACTGCAAACAGGCCTGAAAACAGAGGTTCTTCAGAGTGATAAGAGGAGAGGGGTCTCAGAAGCAGGAAAGGTGGGTTCTTGATGGATAGCCAGGGAGTTGGAATGGGGAAGAAACGCCCATAGAGGGCAGAAATTGAAAGAATGGGTAGGGTAAATGTGTGTGTGTGAGACACAGCGAGAGACTGAATGAGTGTGTGTGTGGGGGGGGGGGGGGGGGGGGGGGGGGAGAGAAGGGAGAAAATGTGCATCAGGTCAAGTCAGTAAATGAGTGAGAGAAGAGTGTGAGAGAAGAGAGAGAGAGCTGTTTGGAAGGGGCATCCAAGGTGAAAAGGGAACCTTTGAGGGAGACGCCTTGCATACCTCCAGTTCACAGCGTCACTTACAGCTTCCCTATTTCCCCATAACATCCCTACTGCCACCCACCCACAAATCACCATTGTAGAAATTCTCTTGCCTGGGCTCAAAATTGAGACTGGAATGGGAGCAAGAAATTGACCACTTGAGGGTTATAACTGGGAAGAATAGGAGCAAGAATACCCAAGGTCCTTGACAGCTCTGTTAAATTGCAAATATGTCAGGTAGGAGGAAGGGCAAACAGCGCAATTTTACAGCAATATCCCCATGTCCCCTTATTTCAGTGCCAAACCCACAGAGGGTAAGGGGGCCTAAACTTCTGCCCACGGTGCTAGTTGGAACCTTCAAATCAAATAACCCAAAGGGACTAAAAAAACCTGCTTCATGGCTGTTCAGCACAGAAAGTAGTGCAACAGTTTCATTAGTTGTTTTAAAGATTTGGGAGAAGAGGTACAAATCTCACTTGGATTATGCAAACAAAATCAACCATGTGCTACGTTGCATTAAACTGGGTTGCATTAATATTCATTAGCTTGGTTATAAAGCTAGTCAAGCAGATGTTGAAATGGTTGTTAATTCTACTGATGAGGCTATTATCTCCCAAAAGCAAAAAGGTCCCATGTGAAACTGAAAAGCAAATGCTTAGAAAGTAAATAAGAGAGTCAGAATCTCTTCATGATAATAATGCTCCTGGTTGGAAACAGCTGAGTGAGCCAAGGCTGTCTCAGCTCACCCAGAAGTTCCATTGCTGCGAAATCATGCAAATAGAATTGACCGAAGTCAAATCCAAATCCTTAACCAGGATAGTGGAAAGATATCTCCAATTAAGCATCTTGTCTGAAGATTTGATGATAAGAACACAAACCTACAAAGAAAATAAATTCTCTGCATTTTTGACTTATATTGTCAATGTTTGTGCAGCAACATAATCTTTTCCTGTTAGATAGTTTTTGTTAACTTTTGAAACAGTATTTGGAATCAGTCAAAAGCTGCCACATTCCAAAGGAAATGACTACTGCAAGACTAAATTGACAAGCCTGTTGTGAAACATTATCTGAACAAAGCTTCACTAATACCCTGTTGATTTGCCACATTCCACAGTGGCAATTGGTTTGACTGTCTGACTCATTGACAAAAGTCAATTCTTTTGCATGTACCTCAATGAAAGTTTGACACCAGTTCAATAAGTGTAACTTTTTTACCTACTCTCCTTCTTTCCTTCAGCCACTGTTTACTTAACTGTATGGGCGAGAGTGACTATACTTGATATCAAGGCTACAATTGACCAAGTGTGGCATCAACGAGCATTGGCAAAACTGATATACAGTAAACAGGAATTGGGAAAAAAAACTCTCCACTGGTTGGAGTCATATCTAAAGCAAAGGAAGATGGTTGTGCTTGTTGAAGTTCAATCACCTTAGCCTGAACACATTAATGCATATGTGCTTCAGGATTATGCTCCAGACCCTGCTAAGGTTAAACATAAGGAAGTTCACTGATTATTGCACAACGTTCCATTCATTTCACAATTCCTCAGATCCTGAAGTAGCTTGTGGCTGCATGTTGCAAGACCAAGACAACATTCGTAGCAAGCACTATTCATACTATGCACACATTAGGCTATGACCATGTCCAACAAGAGGGAATTGCACCATTACCTCCCCTTGACATTCACCAGCATTACCAAATTCCCCCCGTGTCAATATCCTGGCAATTATTACTGACCGGATAATTAACTGGTTGGCAATTACTACTAACCGGACAATTAACTGGACCAACCATAATATATACTGTGATGACAAGAGTGGGGATATTTTAAGAAACTTATCTTATGATAGACAAACTACTTGGTCAGGTACCTTATACACCAACTTAACCGTTGGCTTCCTCCATCACTGCATTTGCATTGTGGGGCATCCAACAGATGACCTGTAAAGCACACCCATAGTATGCACCATGGCTTCTCTGAAATACAAAGTAAGCCTGCAAGTGCAGCAGGCCATAAAGAACAATATGCTGGCCTTCAGATCAAGAGGATGCAGGTACATGAGCAGGATGTCTTGCTACAATTCTACAGGGCCATGATGAGACCATAACTGGTGTATTGTATACATTTTTGGTCTCCTTATTTGAAGACATTCTGGCCATGGAAGGAACACAACAAAGAGTGGTATCAGATTGATTCCTGAGTTGGCTGAACCAACATGCATAGGGAGAGTGGGTTGGTTAGGACTGTATTCACTGAAATGTAAAAGTTGAGGGGGTTGTGAGCGCAGGTCTTGTAGAAACCTATAAAACGTGAACAAGACTAAGTAGTAAGTGCAAGAAAGATGATCCTGATGACCAGGGAGTCCCAAATCAGGGGTCACTGACTGACCATATAGGCTAGGCCATTTAGGGCTAAGATGAGGAAAAATGTCTTCACCCAGATAGACTTGAGCTTGTGGAATTCTCTGCCACAAAAAAAACACAGCAAAATGTTTTCAAGAAGCAGTTAGATACAGTCTTATGGCTAAAAGGATTAAAGGGCATGGAAGAAAATAGGAACAGGATTCTGAGTTGGATGATGAGCCATGATCATATTGAATAGTATAACAGGCCCGATGGGCCAAATATCCTACTCTTACTATGTTTCCACGGAATACCTGCTAAACCCACGAACTCCACTGCCTGAGCATCTGGGAATACCTCTTCTATGTCACACACCAATCTGACTTGAAAAATGGCAAAGTGCTGCTGCTCTTTCAAGCTTTAGTAGAAACCAGAAGAATAAGTTAAAACAGATCAGGTGTACAATTATATGGTCAAGTCATAATAAAAACATTTCCATTAATAGCCATACTGCAATTGTTCTGACTGCATTAACAATAGATGAAACGTGTCAAAATACTAGCATTACAACACAACTATGAACAACAAGCAGCTGCAAAGATCAATGCTGTAACCCTCACTTTGGTCCCTTGTGTGAACAAAGTCAACAATTACTAATGAGGTCTGTTTGATCTTTGCAAGTCTTGGAGGTTTTATTTTTGGTCAGGTCTTTTTACTCAACATCTGGATAATAAACACAATGACTGTGTAAAATTAGAAGGATAGATTTTTGATTCTGCACAGCTAGCAGGCACCTACCTGATCCTGGTTGGAAGATCCCTGACAGGGTGCAGGGTTAATACTGCACACTTGCATGCGTGTGTATGTGTCTCTGGGTATGTGTGTGATTGTGCATACACGTGTGAGTGTGTCAAACTGTGTGCATGCCTCTATGTATTCTGAAAGCATGTATCTAAAAGTGTGTTTCTATGTCTGAGTGTGCTGTCCCCTTTTGCAGCATAAAGGAGGAAAATGAGCCTATGTTTGATTATTTTAAACACTCAATACATGATGTTCAAAGAACAGTGAGGGGGAGGAATTCAAGTATAAAGAATTCCCTCCTCAATTTTGTAAGATCAAAATACTGTGTAAACAACCTTGGAAGAGATTTTTACCCACACACTTCTGAGGTCATCCATTTGAGGGGTCCAATGAAAGCTGTCACATGTAATCAGTGAGAAGTTTCAGAAATAAAGCCAGATATCAGATCTATGACAGACCATGGTATCAATGGTAATCTACAAGAGACCGTACCCATGAATAACCAGCACCAGCCGGGTACGCAATAGTTAACAGGCCATACTGGTCTTTATTGGCAAAGCCAACTCCAAATTTGAATCCTGATTTCTATTGTTTAGTTGTCCTTCAGATATGTTCATCACTAACATAAGCACACGTGGAAAGGACAATCAATGTTGTGAATGAAACATTTACATCAAGAAGGGTTCAGTTTTTATTAAGCCAATATCCTCTGAACAAATGAGTGTCTCTTCTGGGGCCCCTATTTGGGACACAATAGGTGCATGGATTCACCGGCATACAAGTGTGCTCTTGGTTGCAGAGATCGTGGTTTCTGGATGGTAACAGGGAGCACAAAAAAAGCCTGGAAATCCTAAATATAATAAATTTGCTTGTTTGCTACTGGTTCCAGACTGCTTTTCCAAGTTTGAGCTGAACCAGAGACAGCCACAGGTACTCTGGTAATGCTGGTCCTTTCTTTTCCAATTTGTTACTGGGATGAAAGGTCAGTGGTAATTATTGCCCATCCTTAACTGCTCTTAATGTAGTTCCAAGCCTCCTTTTGAAACTCTACAGTCCATGATGTCTAAGCCAATCACACTGCTGTTTGGAAGGAAGTTCCATATTTTTCAGCAAGGAAGGAACGGTGGTGCTCCCAAGCTGCTTTCATCCTTTTAGGCGGAAGAGACAACACTACTTGGAGGCTGATATTGTAGAAGATGTGGGTGGAGTTATTTATTGTCCTGGGTTATTGATTGCTCTTGTTGGTAATCCCATAGGTTTCTTGCTGAGTAATGGGGCAATAATTGGCCAGACTGGATCTGCCCTGCTCTTTACAGACAGGACAATTTTTCACATTGCCAGGTAGATGCCAGTGCTGTAGCTAAACTGGAATAGTTTGGATCAGGGTATGGCGGATTCAGAAACATGTCTTTATTACTGTCGGGGCCCATTGCCTTTGTAATATCCAATGCACTCAGACCACAACATCATATGGAGTGATTTGAATTGACTGAAGATATGCGTTGCTGATGCTGAGGATCTCCAGAGGTGGCTAAGAAGAATCATCCACAATGACTTCAGACTGAAGATGGCTGCGACTATTTTCACTTTGTCTTTTGCACTGATGTACGAGAGTCGCCAATGATTAAGGATGAAGATGTTGATGGATCCTCCTCCTCTCAGCTTAGTTATCTAATTGTTCATCATCATATAAGATTTGGATTAGAAACTGGCTTTCTGTAAAAAGGCAGCAAGTGATGGTTGATGGAAAATATTCAGCCTGGAGTCCGGTTACTAGTGGGGTGCCAATAGGATCTGTTTTGGGACCACTGCTGTTTGTTATTTTCAGAAATAACTTAGACGCAGGCCTAGATGGATGGGTAAGTTTGCAGATGACACTAAAGTTGGTGGAGTAGTGGACAGTGTGGAAGAATGTTGCAAGTTGCAGGGGGACTTGGATAAACTGCAGAATTGGGCTGAGAAGTGGCAAATGGGGCATGGATAGGAGAAATAGACAAAGTCTTTCCCTGGGGTCAGGGGTTCAGAACTAGAGGGCATAGGTTTACGGTGAGAGGGGAAAGATATAAAAGAGACCCTAAGGGGCAACTTTTTCACGAAGAAGGTGGTACGTGTATGGAATGAGCTGCCAGAGGAAGTGGTGAAGGCTAGTACAATTGCAACAGTTAAAAGGCATCTGGATAGGTACATGAATAGGAAGGGTTTGGAGGGATATGAGCCAACTGCTGGCAGGTGGGACTAGATTGGGTTCGGATATCTGTTCGGCATGGACGAGTTGGACCGAAGGGTCTATTTCTGTGTTGTACATCTCTATGACTCTATGACTGCATAAATGGAGTTCAGTGCAGATAAATGTGAGGTGATTCACTTTGGGAAGAAGAACAGGAAGGCCAAATATTGGGTCAACGGAAAGATTCTTGGTAATGTGGATGTGCAGAGGGATCTTGGAGTCCATGTACATTGATCCCTGAAAGTTGCCACCCAAGTTGATAGTGCTGTTAAGAAGGCATACGGTGTGTGAGGTTTTATTGGTAGAAGGATTGAGTTCTGGAGCTGTAATGTCATGCTGCAATTATACAAAATGCTGGTGCGGCCGCACTTGGAATATTGTGTAAAATTCTGGTCGCCCCATTACAGGAAGGATGCGGAAGCAATGGAAATGGTGCAGAAGAGATTTACCAGGATGTTGCCTGGTCTGGAGGGAAGGTCTTATGAAGAAAGGCTGAGAGACTTGGGTCTGTTCTCACTGGAAAGAAGAAGGCTAAGAGGGGATTTGATAGATTCTGGATTAGTGGTGCTGGAAGAGCACAGCAGTTCAGGCAGCATCCGAGAAGCAGTAAAATTAACGTTTCGGGCAAAAGTCCTTCATCAGGAATACAGGCAGAGAGCCTGAAGGGTGGAGAGATAAGTGAGAGGAGGGTGGGGGTGGGGAGAAAGTAGCATAGAGTACAATAGGTGAGTGGGGGAGGGGATGAAAGTGATAGGTCGCGGGGGGAAGGTGAAGTGGATAGGCAGGTAGGACAAGTCATGGGGACAGTGCTGAGCTGGAATCTTGGAACTGGGGTGAATGGGGTAGGGGAAATGAGGAAACTGTTGAAGTCCACATTGATGCCCTGGGGTTGAAGTGTTCTGAGGCAGAAGATGAGGCGTTCTTCCTCCAGGCGTCTGGTGGTGAGGCAGCGGCGGTGAAGAAGGCCCAGGACCTCCATGTCCTCGGCAGAGTGGGAGGGGGAGTTGAAATGTTGGGCCACAGGACGGTGTGGTTGATTGGCGCGGGTGTCCCGGAGATGTTCCCTAAAGCATTCTGCTAGGATGCACCCAGTCTCCGTAATGTAGAGGAGACCGGGAGCAACGGATACAATAAATGATTTGGTGGATGTGCAGGTAAAACTTTGATGGATGTGGAAGGCTCCTTTAGGGCCTTGGATGGACGTGAGGAAGGAGGTGTGGGTGCAGGTTTTGCAATTCCTGCGGCAGCAGGGGAAAGTGCCAGAATGGGACGGTGGGTTGTAGGGGGGGGCGTGGACCTGACCAGATAGTCACGGAGTGAACGGTCTTTGCAGAAGGCGGAAAGGGGTGGGGAGGGAAATATATCCCTGGTGGTGGGGTCTGTTTGGAGGTGGCGGAAATGTCGGCAGATGATTTGGTTTATGCGAAGGTTGGTAGGGTGGAAGGTGAGCACCAGGGGCGTTCTGTCCCTGTTATGGTTGGAGGTGTGGGGTCTGAGAGCGGAGGTGCGGGATGTGGACGAGATGCATTGGAGGGCATCACCTCATCCTACCACCCCCTCGACCGTGACCCCACCCTCCATCACCAAACCATCATCTCTCAGACCATACAGAACCTCATCACCTCAGGAGATCTCCCACCCACCGTTTCCAACCTCATAGTCCGGGAACCCCGCACTGCCCAGTTCTACCTCCTTCCCAAGATCCACAAGCCTGACGACCCTGGCCGACCCATTGTCTCAGCATGCTCCTGCCCCACTGAACTTATTTCTACCTACCTCGACACTGTCCTATTTCCCCCCCAGTCCAAGAACTCCCCACATACGTTCAAGACACCACCCACACCCTCCACTTCCTCCAAGACTTCCGTTTCCCCGGCCCCCAACGCTTCATCTTCACCATGGATATCCAATCCCTCTACACCTCCATCCGTCATGACCAGGGCCTCCAAGCCCTCTGTTTCTTCCTCTCCCGATGTCCCCAACAGTACCCTTCCACCAACACTCTCATTCATTTGGCCGAACTGGTCCTCACCCTTAACAATTTCTCCTTCGAATTCTCCCACTTCCTCCAGACCAAAGGGGTAGCCATGAGCACCCATATGGGCCCCAGCTATGCCTGTCTCTTTGTTGGCTACGTAGAACAGTCGATCTTCCGTAATTATACCGGCACCACTCCCCACCTCGTGCTCCCGTGAGGAGGTTGAGCAATTCATCAACTTCACCAACACATTCCACCCTGACCTTAAATTTACCTGGACCATCTCTGACACCTCCCTCCCCTTCCTGGACCTCTCCATCTCCATTAATGACGACCGACTTGACATTTTTTACAAACCCACCAACTCCCACAGCTACCTGGATTACACCTCTTCCCACCTTACCTCCTGCAAAAATGCCATCCCATATTGCCAATTCCTCCGGCTCCACTGTATCTGCTCCCAGGAGGACCAGTTCCACCACGGAACACACCAGATGGCCCCCTTCTTTAGAGAGAGCAAATTCCCTTTCCATGTGGTTAAAGATGCCCTCCAATGCATCTCGTCCACATCCCGCACCTCCGCTCTCAGACCCCACACCTCCAACCGTAACAAGGACAGAACGCCCCTGGTGCTCACCTTCCACCCTACCAACCTTCGCATAAACCAAATCATCTGCCGACATTTCCGCCACCTCCAAACAGACCCCACCACCAGGGATATATTTCCCTCCCCACCCCTTTCCACATTCCGCAAAGACTGTTCCCTCCGTGACTACCTGGTCAGATCCACGCCCTCCTACATCCCACCCTCCCATCCTGGCACCTTCACTGCCACCGCAGGAATTGCAAAACCTGCGCCCAAACCTCCTCCCTCACCTCCATCCAAGGCCCTAAAGGAGCCTTCCACATCCATCAAAGTTTTACCTGCACATCCACCAAATATCATTTATTGTATCCGTTGCTCCCGGTGCGGTCTCCTCTACATTGGGGATACTGGACGCCTCCTAGCAGAGCGCTTTAGGGAACATCTCCGGGACACCCGCGCCAATCAACTACACTGCCCTGTGGCCCAACATTTCAACTCCCTCTCCCACTCTGCTGAGGACATGGAGGTCCTGGGCCTCCTTCACCACTGCTGCCTTGCCATCAGACGCCTGGAGGAAGAATGTCTCACCTTCCACCTCGAACACTTCAACCCCAGGGCATCAATGTGGACTTCAACAGTTTCCTCATTTCCCCGTTCCCCCACATCACCCCAGTTCCAACTTCCAGCTCAGCACTGTCCCCATGGCTTATCCTACCTGCCTATCTTCTTTTCCACCTATCCACTTCACCCTCCCCCCCGACCTATCACCTTCATCCCCTCCCCCACTCACCTATTGTACTCTATGCTACTTTCTCCCCACCCCCACCCTCCTCTCACTTATCTCTCTACTCTTCAGGCTCTCTGCCTGTATTCCTGATGAAGGGCTTTTGCCCGAAACGTTGATTTTACTGCTCCACGGATGCTGTCTGAACTGCTGTGCTCTTCCAGCACCACTAATCCAGAATCTTGTTTCTAGCATCTGCAGTCATTATTTTTACCAAGGGGATTTGACAGAGACATACAAGATGATCAGAGGATTAGATAGGGTAGACAGTGAAAGTGTTTTGCCAAGGATGATGATGTCAGCTCGTATGAGGGGGCATAACTACAAATTGAGGAGTGATAGATTTAAGATAGGTGTCAGAGGTAGGTTCTTTACTCAGAGTGTGGTAAGGGTGTGGAATGCTCTGCCTGCCAATGTAATTAACTCAGCCACATTACGGAGATTTAAGCAATCCTTGGATAAGCACATGGATGATGATGGGCTGAGATTAGTTCACAGGTTGGCGCAACATCGAGGGCCGAAGGGCCTGTTCTGTGCTGTATTGTTCTATTGGATGTGACAGGATTGCAAAATTTAGATCTAATCTGTTTGTTGATTTGTCACTTTGCTCTGCTTCTGCAGTTTTGTGTGCATGCAGTTTGTACTGAAGCTTCCCTACGTTAGCACCTCATGTCTTAGTTGCCCTTGTGCCTGGAATGGTCTTTTGCATTCTTCATCTCGCGTGATGTCAATGGTAGGGTGAGGGATATTGCTGAGACCAACCAATTTTTTGATCCAGCTTTCTGAACTGATTGATTTGAAAATTTCCCCTTCATTGTGGTGAGAATTGAAGCTGTGTCTCCAAAGCAATAGTTAAGACTGCTAAATTATTCGTCCGAGAATATGACCATTACATTACTGCTACTTGCCACCACAGTTTCATCAGTTGGTTTACTGGTCAGCTGAAGCACAGTGACACAGGAGCCTGTGAATGTCTACTCCTTGCTCTGTTCAACCACAGTGCTGGACCTCTGAGGTGTACTCTAGATGGAAAGCCACAGATTACTTCGGGTAGACCCAGGGATGTTATTGAGACAGAAACCTAACAACTGTTCCCACTCCACTTTACTATATCAGGAACAGAGCAGTTCAATGACAAAAAGAAACAAAGCTTCCTTCCGATGCAGGAGAAAGGTGAGGACTGCAGATGCTGGAGGTCAGAGCCAAGAGTGTAGTGCTGGTAAAGCACAGCAGGTCAGGCAGCATTCGAGGAGCAGGAGAATCAACATTTCGGGCAAGAGCCCTTCATCAGGGATAATATTCAGACGACTCTTACAGTGTCTTGTTAATACAATAACAACAAAGCTGCATTGTTTCGATTGAGTGGGATCAAAAAATGAGCATGAACAATAAAAATTACTGAACTCGATTTCTCCATATGAAATTACTCTTGGTAAGACCTCACGCAGGTTTCAAATTGAATCTAGTTGAGAATGTTGATGATTCTGATAAAATTGTTGAAAGTACATCTCCAGAAAAGAAATAACAGACTGAAATTATTCTCAGTCCAACATACTCATTTAATTTATACGAATGTTGATCACAACCACAAGTATGAAAGCAATTTGTGATTTCTTTCTACTACACTGAACTTTCTGAACAACACTGCCTTTGCGAGCCAGTTAATATATGTTACAGTGAAAGCATGTTGCATAATTTGCCTATTCGAGAGGGGGCTTTGGCAGTTACTGGCAGTATGTAAATCAGAGTATGTTACTGACAGGGACGGCTGCACTTTGTTCTTTAAGGGGTCCCAGTAACATTTAAAGCAAAAACCACATTCTTTTTCTGATATTCAAGTCTTTCGATGCCCAATTCCAGATTTTAATTCTTCTCAGCAACATGCAGAGAAGACAAAAAAAGTGCTGTTTGGTGGCAGCAAACTAATTCTGGAACCTCATTCCCCGGTATGAGAATGCTCCATTTACACAGTGACAACAGGGTAAAGTGCGAGAAAACAGTAAACATTGAACTTCACATGGTTGGCTCTCTCACGCAACTCCTTGTGCATCCCCAACATCAATCTAGACATATGCAAGCAATATTCCTTATTTCATTGCATAACATCAATAGGTATGAAAGCTTTATAAGCAGCTGCTAGTGCAGGGGAATATATTTCATCATTTAGTTTTGAAACAATCTCAGAACATGCCTATTTAGGCCACTTTTCCACAGCAAGTAACTAAGTAACGACTTTCAAGTGACAGGCCAAAATGGAACGCTATTTAGCACCTAAACATCACAACATACGTCTGCCCTCACATTAACCTGGAGTACTATTTGCTTGCTGAAAAAGAATATTAACCTTAAAACTAGTAAAATTCAAGAGTTGCTTCACAATATGAAAGGCAAAGGAGAAGAAAAAAGGAAAGCTGAGTTTTAAAATGCATCTTTAAGCAAAAACATTCTAAGCAAGATTGCTAGACAACAGGTCACAGGCAGCTGAATGTTTAGAAAAATCAGAGGGGATGGGACACAAGAGTCCAGAATCAGAAAACATTAAATTTGAGACACTGGGGGTCAGTTTATGTTAGACGTAAGAGTAATGCATGAGGCTCATGTTGGACAAACAGCTTTATGACATTTTTATAAATTGAAGGCCATGAAAAATGCAGTATGGAAGAAGAGGAATAGGAGGAGTTTCTGATTCTGAAAGTGATAAAGGCATAATGAAAGAATTCAGCAGCGATGGCTGAGTCAAGAGAGGAGGTAATTTGTGAAAAGCACTATAGTGTGACAGAGTTTCAAAGTTCAACTGGTGGTTGGGACAGGGTGGGAAGGCCATGAGCAGCTTGGTCAAGTCTGAAAAAGGTTGGGATCCAGTAGCAAATATGCAGAGCTGTGGGAGGGACCAAAAATGATTGTCGTAGTCTGCTGAAATGTCCTGTCCAATACGAGGCATCAAGGCAATTTGAAATGCAATGGTTAAGAGAGAAGAGGCAGAGCCAGAGATAACAAATATCTGCATGACCCTGCATGAGTAGACAATGTTGGTAAGGGGCATCATTAACATACAAAAGACAAAAAGCACTGAATAGCTAAGAACTGACTGAAACAAGGGTAATCGCAAACAAATAAAATGATATGAATTTCAGTAATTCAAGCAATAGTCAGTTTTCAAATTACATGCTGTGAAAGCAAGACCACCATTTGTGGGAGACATAATGTGTGTTCAGAAAAATTAACTCTGGTTTATGAAAGTGAAAATATTTCTGCAAATTTTCATGTGTGATGCTTTGCCTAAGTTTTATACAGTATGGTGACAACTCATCATACCATGTGCATTGTGTTCACACTATGAATATTCTGTCTGAATAATGTGTCATGGAACATTCCATTAAGGGGGAAAGTGAGAACTGCAGATGCTGGAGATCAGAGTTGAAAAATGTGTTGCTGGAAAAGCGCAGCAGGTCAGGCAGCATCCAAGGAGCAGGAGAATCGATGTTTCGGGCATAAGCCCTTCTTCAGGAATGCATTCCATTAAGATTTACCAGAGGGCAACAATATGTTAGATTGTTCCATGTCTGTCAAACATGTTCTCAAGATACAATCCCTGCACAAACAATCAAAGGCTTTCATATGTCCCTTGCATAAGTTAAACACAATTCTGTGGTGTTACAATTCCTTCATGTGAGGCAATAATTGCATAGTGTTGGAGGAATTTTAAATCCTCTCCACCCAGTTGAAAATAGTCTGGGTGAGGGTGTTTAGTTAAAATGGACTGGTGTATTTAACCACAGCTTTTCTGCCCAATCTGACTGACAACAATTATGGTGGCAAAGTCTTCTGATGTGAGTGGGATCCATCTTTAAACATGCAGATACAGCACCAATAGTCATCCAGGTCTGGTGTGATACATTCTGAGCTGAAGCAACTTCTTCAAGTGGCCAAACTTGCAGGGGACTAGGTTGAGGATCAGAAAGATTAATGGTAACTGGAAGCTTGTCAACCTTCGTGGACTGGGCAAGGACACGACACAACATAGGGGCTCCGAAGATGCATTGATCCCAGAAAGTGACTCACCTAAAATCAGGGTGCATTTATAGGTAGAGGAAACAAAGCAGCAATGCAATGCAGAACTTGTATCTCGATAAAAGGGGAGTTCTACGTGGTGATGCTATGTGAAGTTAGGATCCAGAAACAAATCCAACTTAGAAAAGGTTCTCAATTGCTGTTTGTAGATTGAAATAATTTAGTGCAATGCTGAGTGGGATAAATTGTATTGTTTTGCGAACTAAACCATCTTGCTTTTATCAGGAGACTGCAATAGTTTTGGTCACAAGTTCTACATGCTCTTCAAAGTCCAATAATTCTCTGGAACCACATACAGATCCTCCAAAATAATAGTGCCAGTATTCCCAAACTGATTAACTTCCTCCTCAATATTCACACATTCAAATGCTCCTCAACCTGATGTTACACACTCACATGCACTCTTGACAGTTTCCGCCTCGGAATATTTCAACCCCAGGGCATCAATGTAGACTTCACCAGTTTCCTCATTTCCCTTCCCCCCACCTTACCCCACTTCCTAACTTCCAGCTCAGCATCATCCTCATGACCTGTCCTACCTGCCAATCTCCCTTTCCACCTATCCGCTCCACCCTCCCCTCCAACCTATCACCTTCATCCCCACCTCAATCCACCCCTTGCACTCTTTGCTACCTTCCCGCAGCCTCCTCTCTGACCTATCACCTCCATCCCCAGCCCCGATCACCTCTTTGTTATCTTCTCCCCAGCCCCCCGATCCCCCATTTATATCTCCACCCTGGAGGCTCCCTGCCTCCATTCCTGATGAAGGGCTTTTGTCTGAAACATCGATTTTCAGTGGCCTAATGGTATTATCACTAGGCCAGAGTCCCTGGTTAATATTCTGGTGATAGAGGTTCAAAGACAACTGTGACAGATACTGAAAATTGAATTTACTAAGTCTGGAGTTAAAAGGCTGATCCAATGATGGTCATGTAACTACTGCTGATTTCCGTAAAAGCTCATCCAGTTCACTAATATCCTCCAGAGAAGGAAGTCCATTATCCTTAACAGGTCTGTCCTCCATATGATTCCAGAATTATAGCAATGTGATTGATTCTTAACTGCCCTCTGTGCAATTAAATATGGGCAATAAATACTGGCCTAGCCAGCAATGCCAACATCCCATGATGAACTGAAAAAAAAATCATAACAGATGCTAGTTAATGTCTGTGAAAATCTTGATAAGAACGTAATTCAAATTATTCAACCCACTTAATAATTTTTAATAAAGACATTTGTAACTTTTTCAATTCCTATAAAATTGTGTATGCTTTGACTCCATACTGCTGGAGAACTTTAAATAAATAGTTTTGTTTAAGACTAAGACTCTCTGAAGGTTGAATTGATTTAAGAATGAGGTATCATGCAGGGCATTAGCTAAATCTTCAAAATGCTGAGAGTCAGAAATGATGAAAATTCCAAGAACTGCACTGGACTTGGACTGGGAGCCAAGAATGAGAGGAAGTAGGTTTAAGATTAACATGTTTCAAGAGATGAAAACATTTTGTGTCAGGCAACAGACCTTGGCCTGTTCAAGAACAGCAAGGTGAGGATGCATGAATATTAAATAATTTTGTGCTGGGGGAACAGTAAATATCTGCAGAAGATGCTCTCTCAGGAGATTAAATGGATTAGACAGGATCCAAGACGGAGTGGATTGTGCAGCGTCTGAAGAAGAACAATGATGGGCTCAATATCATCTCATTCATGCTTCCTTATTTCCTAAATTGGAGAATTCTTCTCAACACTGAAAGGCACTACCTTGAAAGAGCAAGTCAGGAGTTTTGAGATACTGGTGATCCATGTAACACAACACCTGCATTAAAATTATACCTTGTGCTGGATTAGTAATTTTAACAATGGAGAGAAATGTGCCAAAAGAGGAGAAAATGACAGGAGAATAATGAGATTCCTGCATTCAATCCAAGTCCTGCTATTTATGTGAAATTCAGCAGTCAGCAGGCATGTGTCAAAACAATTAAACCGATTTAAGATACTGCACATTGAATGACTGTTTCATAATTTTAGATGTTGTTGCACCAAGGAGTGGAAAAGCAATTAAGACAAAGTCCATTTGTGAGTCCTGATTTCATCTTTCCCTCGCACAGGTTCAGATTTATATGCATTGGAATATTTTACAAACATAGTGTGAGCACAAAATTCCCCAGCATTCTGCTGCAACAAAGGTATTTGCCCATTTTAAAAAATAATAGCATATCTTAAAATTGCAGGCAAGGCATTTTATATAATTTGTGTTCAGCAGCTTTATTTACGTGGTGGGACATGACAGTGACAGTAAAATTGGAAAGGTCATACTCTTGAGTAAGCATTGTTTTCATTTTGAATATTAATACTATTCAGGAACATATTTAGAGGATCCGACCATTGTGAAGTTGGTAAGGGTTTTCTGTACCTTTGCCTTAACATTTGGCTGTTTATAATCTGGCTTCTGTGCAGTGATGGGAGGAACCATCAGTCAATCAGGGAGGTAGGAAGTGGTAGGGAAACAGAACTGGGCTCGGGAAGGCCAATTCAGGGGCATGCTGTTGCTGACAAGATACAAAGAAATTGTAATAAAGGAGGAGTGGAGGGGAGGGGAGCTAAGGGCAAATGTGGGGGGCCACAGTGACCAGTGGATTTTAGTAAGTTTGGAGTTAATGGCACTGTCAATAATAACACTGCCGCTCAAAGTCTAAGGAGCAGGATTATCAAATTGCCACCTCTATCAGTTACAAGGACCAGGGCATTGGGGTCATGGGAAAACTTACTTTCAAATTCCCCTCCAAGTCTTATACCATCCTGACTTGGATATATATCATCACTTTATCAGCACTTGGCCAAGGTGTTGGAACACTCTATTCTTCCATGGTAGGAGAACCTTCACTGCAAAGACTACAAGGTTCAAGAGAGGGGCACACTGCACCTTCTGGGGTTGTGCAATTAATACTGGCCTTAACATGATATCCGCATTTCAAATAATATATATCTTTTTCATTTCACCTATTTTTCCTTTAAATCTATTCAAAGATAATGTTATTACTCCCCTCTGGAGCAAGTGGTGTTTGAACCTAGGCTGCCCGGCCCAGAGGTTGGGACATGACCACTGTGCCACGAGTGGCCAATCAGCTCATTGTTAACAGGATTTACAAAAAGATGATTCTTTATAATGTCGTGGAAGTCATCTGATAAATACGTATGACCAGAATTTTGAGCATCCACAGAAATTCACATATTTATACAAAAGTAATCATCAGGACAATTAATCTTCATACTCTTCCCAAGAACTATATTTCTCATTCTACAATCTGTTGCCTAAAAGCATTCACAAACTCAATTGTTGGCCATAACTGAGCAACTCCTAACCTTGCTGATTTTAAGCTAAATGGTACTGCTGTCTAAAATAGCTGTAAATTTAATGCATAATATTATGATAAGAAGATCATCTCTATTGAGACTCATAGGCAAGCATGTGACATCTGTTGACTGTGTGTTAGAGATGACAGGAATTGTTTTCTCTCCCTGTTGAGTGAAATATATGTATTAAAAAGGAAAAACTTCCAGCAAAAAAAGCTTCAGCTGAATTCATTATCTCCTTAAAGAAGGAGCTAACCTGAATATTAAGTTGAAAATGAGGATAATCCAGATAATTGAATACATCCTGAACACAACGGTGCTTGTACTACTATGGCTGGAGAAAAGGAAAATAGCAGAAAAAAAATGTATGTTATCTGTACAGGGCAGCAAGACAGGAAAGTACAGGCACATAAATATTTCAGAGTTTGGGCCAATTAACTGTGGAGATCCAGGACTATTTCCCTTAAGAGTTTGAAAGCTTGGTGGGGAGGAGGACTGCCTACAATAAGATATATTGTTCACAGCTCTTGAAAAGAACTGGTCTTTTCTCATTCTTGTTTCCGTGCACAGTAGGGAGCAAGGTCAGAGTGCTGTTGAACAGTAATGTGCAGTTGCAACCTGCTCACTCAAATGAGTGAACATGGCAGACGCGATTGCTTTGGAATTAGATCTTTTGAATCTTGGAAAATAAAAGCATAACATATCTATTTGAAATTTCTTTGCGAGAGATCCTAAAGGGGGTGTTAACCATTTAATGCTGAGTATTTGTATGCTAAATTTAAAAAGCCTAATTTCCAGGCACATGTGTTTTTAATTTGACAGTTATTGGCTGCAGAATAACAACTGTACCGCGAAAAGCACAAATTAATACAGATACTACTTCTTTAATACCTCTAGTTGACAAATGGATCTGCAGTCAATTTTGTCACGCACTAAACAAACCTTGCAATCTGAGTAACACTGCTTTTATAAATAAGGAATATTTATTACATTCTACATTATATATCATCTCTGTTAAAATCTTTGCTGAATGCCATCAGATGCATATTCTAAATCCTCATATAATACTTCCAGGAAACTTAAGTAATCCTTTTTCCGCTGAAAAAAAACAAAAGAGTTGCACCCAAATAAAATGCAAACAGTTAGCTGCATAATTAGTTTGGTACATGAAGAAAATGCAACCTTTACCAAAATCAGACCTTGCAAACAATTTGTTCTAAATTTACTTGCAAGTGAGAAAAGTAACGATACTTCCAACTCGTACTATGTAATCAGTAATGACTTGTTAGCTTAGTTCCTGGTCTGGCAGATCCACCCAAACATTAGGACATTTGCTGAAACTTTGAAGGTAACTTCTTTCCACACAGGAGGTTGGTAGTACTAAAAAAATAGGACTGGCAATCAAAAACTTTTCATCTTGCACTCATCAGCACAATTGCAAGAGTGCCAAATGTAAAACTGAACAACAAATGTTGTTGTTTGAGAAAAAGGACGTGGATTGGTATGTAGTGAAATTTTGACTGGCCAAGGCATTGCCATAAAGAATGCTGCAGAGAACAGTGATCAGTCAAATTTATATCTTAATCCAGAAATAGCAAAATTGACTCTGATCATTCAAGACGCTGCCATGGGGAATGCACCAGGGAGCAGCTGTCATCCATGCTTTTATTTAATGAAAAAGGCTTAATATTGGATAAGTCATGTTAGGCTGTCAAGGTCAGGAACCTGTGTATGATTTTTGTGTTGCATTGGATGAGTATAAATGAGCCCAATTGCAACCCAACTGATGATCTTAAATTAGTTATTACAGCAAGTCACAGCATGCATAGTTAGGCAGAGATGTCAAGTATTCAGATCAGCCTGGCCGATAAATAGCAGAGCAGGATTAAGGGGCAGGGCTGTGTAGTTTACTCCTGCTCTTAATTCATATCTGTTCCTCGACAAAACTAGAATCGTGAAGAGCTTAGTAAGTGATGTCCAATCTTCTTGGTTTTGAAACAGCTGGTTGAGTAGTCAGTTTTCTGCCTGTTGCAAATCCACCAGTCACAGCGTAAGTACCTGCCATCACCCTGACACCACATTTCACATCCATAGAAACATCTTTTTGACTTGTTAACAGCATCATTCAGTGGAGAATATCATACGTATTACAAATGCAGAGCAGAGGTTTGAAACTGAAGACATTGTCTGTGGGCCAAGTATTGAGTCCTCTTATGATTCCAGAGTAATCTGAAGTAGATTGAGCATTTTTCAGGACAAAAGACCTTAGGCCAGTTTGAATTTGAGTGACACACAGCTAACACTCATCTGACTGAAATAGCCATTATCCTGCAGGCTAACTTCAATGCACCCTACTTCAGCAAACTTGCAAGCTGATTAAGCATGGCATTTATGAGGTTCCCACTCAGCCCTTGAAGCTGTAGGAATTCTGTCATGCAAAATGACCAGTGAAGGAAGGCTTGTGGTCAACAGCAGGAGGGACCTCAGCAGATTTCTTAAGGAGTTCATCAAGGAAAAAAGTTACGCCCACAAACTATTTAAGATCTTCAGATAGGCTCACAATGTGGCTCAACTGCACTAAGAAGCTACATAATTTACACATAGGGCCTTGTCTGCTGCAAGCAGAAAGAAAATGCCTAACCATTGTATATTTTTCCATGAAACAAAAACACTGAGGACAACTGTTCTCTAATGCATTTTCGAAGACAATATCTCAATCAATCAGCAATAACTTATATCGTCTAAATTGGAATAAAAGCTTGGAAGATAACTGATCCCTAATAGATCCTCTGATGCAAAGCCCAGGTTACTCAAAGTCAATTTACCGACCAATCAGCACCCTTTTCTCATGCTGTATGAATTACTATTCCTTTTGAAACTTGGTCTTCTTGCATTTGTCCCGATGCATACAAGACAAAAAACTTCAAATGCCTGTCACTTTTTTCAACATTGCACTGACTTTCAGAACAAAAAGTTCATTTTTAATAGAGTCAAAAACATTCAGGAACAGAGGTTATGTATATAAATGTCCCTTAGTTGACAGAAGCAGAATTAAGCAGATTTTGACATCAGAGGTGATGAGGAAGTGAATGTCTAAACTTCTACCACTTATGTAGGTGCACGGTGACTCAGTGCTTAGCAACTGCTGCCTCACAGCACCAGGGACCAGAGTTCAATTCCACCCTTGGAAGACTGCCTGTATGGCGTTTGTATATTCTCCCTGTGAGTTATCCATAGCAATTACAGGGTAACAGGGATAGGATAGGGGGTGGGGTGTGCTCTTCAGAGGACTGACGTAGCCCTGATAGGCTGAATATCTTTCTTTTCACACTGACATAATTCCAGTTAAATATTATACAATATAGCATGGGAGTTTGGGACAAAAAAGGTCACTCATGGACTTTTTACGATCTTGAATTGGAAAACAGATGGCATTCCCACACACACATAAAAGACTCATTGAGTAGCTCTCATGATCACCAAAACCTTTTATTGGCTTTAATGCACTTCCATAATTTCTTGACAATAATCACTGGGTGTTGGACACTTACATTCAAATTGCTACCACTTTGACAACCTGGCAGAGGAAGAATGTTTTGTGCATTTGAAACAAATTGCAGGGGGCAGTTGCCCAATAACTAATAAGAAAGGCTTTGTTCACTTTTTTAAACTCCAAATGAAAATAAGGTAATCACTGAAAATAACTGACACTTAAAAAAAACCTTTTCAGCTACTCTCCCACCCACACTCTCATACATCCAAATCAACCCTTCAAATTTATAACTGGTAGCATTAGCAAATATTTAAGTATCTGTTCAAAGGGTATCTGAAGCACTGAAAACACAGACATTAGAACTGGCTTAATTAAATCAAGAATATTTAGCTGCCAATAACAACGTTAACTTGATTCAAAGTTTTTAATGTTACAGCCTGTAGCATTGAGAGAAGAATGCGTGCACTTCAGAGGTTTTACGAATCAATTTCAATCTCAAAACATTTAAAAACATGTGCAACTAGGAGGAAAGTAATTGTGAAGAAATAAAGTGCCATGATGAGATCCCATCCTGCGTAAAAAGTGTTTTAGATAGCAAGGGTGCTGTTGACACTTAGACAATGATGTCTATTTCTTAAAACAGGCTCTTGTCGTCCTGAGCTAATACTGTAGCTAGTCACACCAATGTTATGGATGTGGCAGAAATCTAGCTGGGAGGATTGTCACCTTCTCATGTTGTGGTGGCTCTCATTGTCAAATCTGTTGTCCTCCTCCTCTTTCTCTTCCTTTAACCATTTCACCTTGTTTCACGCTTTTTTGCCTCTCACTCAAGTAATCCTCATTCTCTACCACCCACCCAACTGCTAGAAATTGTCTCACTGAGATGCTTTCATGTTTTCTTTCCCAATGATGTCAACAGCTTCACTGTCAGTGAGTTCTGGAGTCACTTCCCATGCTCAAAGCCATTCTCTAGATTATGCCATCTCGCATGGCCTTGCTGCTTCTAATACATCAATACAGATAAAGTCGTATCTGATCACTTCCTTATGTTACTCTCCACTCACTTTCCACAACTCTTGCAAAGCAGCACAGAAATGAGATGCAGGACTAGGCCATTCTGCAGTTTATGCCTGCTCTACCATTCAATATGATCATGGCTGATCCTCTATCTCCATGCCATATTTCCACTTTCACCCCATACCCCTCAAAGCCTTTAAAATCTAATACTCTATCTATATCATTGCGACTTGACGTAAACAGGCCTTCTGTGGTGGAGTATTTCATAGCTTCACTACCTTTCAAGTAAAGACATTTTTTCCTCTTCTTAGTCCTAAATGGTCCATCCACACCCTGAGATGTTGTCCCCTTCTTCAAGACTCAACCTATCTAAATAACCTTTAAGTCTCCTTGCATTCTCCTCACAACTCTCAATTCCACCCAGTTTTATGCTGTTAGCAGACTTGGAAATGCTCAGAACTCTGCACCTGTATTATGGGTACCCCTCATCAGTATCAGGAGATACAGCCAAGTTTCAAAAAGATTTTGGATAAGTAAAATTGCCATAGCCCTGGAAGACCCCCCATAGGGCTGTGCTCTTATTGGGGGGGGGGGGGGGGGGAGAGAGAGAGATCGAGAGTGAGAGCAAGAGAGAGAGATACACACTCCGATGAATACGTGACCAACCTACTCAACCTCAGATAAGATAGTCCCTCCATATTGTTAGGAATCAACTTAGTTAACCTTCTCTGGGCTTCTACAATGGCAGTATATCATTATTTAGATAAGGGGGCTATAACAGTTCAAAAATGTCTAGGTGCCATTTAAACAGTGTGTTTTTATAGCTTCCACAGGACCTCTCTATTTTTATACTCTATATTCTCTTAAATAAAGGACAACATTCCATTTACTTTGCCTATTACTTGCTGAACTTGCTGAAGTGATAGTTCTTTGTGACTGATGCACAAGGACTCCACGTCCCTTTGATCAGTAACTTTCTGCAGTCTGTCTGCATTTAAATAAAATCCTTCCAGCTCAGTGAGCAAACCTACATCCACAATATTCAACTCCTCTATTCTTCCTGCCAAAGTGCCTGGCTTAACAATTTCCAAATTGTATTCTACCTGCCAAGAATTTGCCCAATTAACCTGCCTAAATGATTCCATACTACCCTTTGTATCATCTTCATTACTTGCCCTCCTCCCTCCTCCCTGTGCAATTCACAAATATGGCTATAATGTATTCACTTATCCCGACTGTTTTTTTTTCTTAGCTCATCCTCTATTCACATAATTCACTCCCTCTAACACTATGGGCTCTCTAAGTAATCTTCTGTTTAGAACCTTATCAAATGCTTTTTGGAAATCCAAATATATTATACCCACTGATTTCCCTTTATCTATCATACCTGTCACCTTCTTCCCCTTGATGATTCAGCATTTTTGGAACGCTTTCAGTGTATTCTACTGTGAAAGATTGAAAAGTAATGAATCAACTCCTCTGTCACTTCTTGCTTCCCCATTATTTCCCCAGTCTCGTTGTCTGAAGAGACTATGATCACTTTTCCTTTTTAAATATTTAAAGAAGCTCTTATTGTCCATTTTGGTATTACTTATTAGCTTAGCTTATTTATTTTCTCTACTGCATATTTTCAGGTCATCTCCTGTTAACTTACCTGTCATTCTCCAGGACAGTCAGATTCCCTGACCAAGTTAGCTTTAATCCTTGCCACAATTATTTTTTCTTTCCATTTGATGTTACAAATTACTACCTTTATAAAACATGGAAGGAAGGACATCCACAGTGCCCAAATCAATATTACTTGCTTAATCAAAATCACAATCAAAGATCACCTTGTTGCTCTTTTGGGATCTTGCTGTCACAGATCAGCTGTTATGACTGCCATATTGGCACCAATTCCCCAGCAACAAAAAGGGCAGAGGTATCTAAGAATGTCTCCATAAGGAGTCACAGGCTCCAGCGGCCCTGGTTTGCTGCTCTCTCCTGATTTTCTGCCTTGGTGGTAGATCCTGTGCTGAGGGGATGGTCTCCATTAGTCCATTCGGTTTAATCTCCAAGGGCGGTACAGTGGCTCAGTGGTTAGCACTGCTGCCTCACAGCACCAAGGACCCAGGTTTGATTCCAGCCTCATGTGACTGCCTGTGTTGAGCTTGCACATTCCCTCCATGTCTGCATTGGGTTCCTCTGGGTGCTCCGGTTTCCTCCCACAGTCCAGAGATGTGCGGGTTAGAGGTGGATTAATCTTGGTAAATGCAGGGTTACAGGGATAGGGTCGGGGATATTGTCTGGATGGGATACTCTTCAAATGGTTAATGTGTACTGCTTCCAAAGGATAGAGGGGCAAAGGGGGTGGCACGGTGGCATATTGGTTAGCACTGCTGCCTCACAGCGCCAGAGACCTGGGTTCAATTCCTGCCTCAGGCAACTATCTGCGTGGAGTTTGCACATTCTCCCTGTGTCTGCATGGGTTTCCTCCGGGTGCTCCGGTTTCCTCCCACAGTCCAAAAATGTGCAGGTCAGGTGAATTGGCCATGCTAAATTGCCCGTAGTGTTAGGTGAAGGGGTAAATGTAGGGGAATTGGTCTGGGTGGGTTGCTCTTCGGAGGATCGGTGTGGACTTGTTGGACCGAAGGGCCTGTTTCCACACTGTAAGTAATATAATCTAATCTAAGGTTCTATGACAGTCTCCCTGTCTCTCTTTCCTCTCAGTTGCACTCCAGATGCCCAAGATTCTGTCCTTCTCACCATTCATTTCCACTAGGCCAAAAATCTGACACAAGGATCAATGACTAAGTTGATTTAAGGTAAGGAGTCAAAGGTTTAGACAAGATGGAAGAGAAAACATTTTCACCCAGAGGCAATGGGAATCTGGAATTCACTGTCTGTGGGGGAGGTACAACAAACCCTCATTACATTCAACACTTGTGATGACTGGGCAGAGAAGACTATGGATCAAGTGCTGGAAAATGAGAATGGAAAGGGCAGTGTTTGTTTGAGGGGACAGACATAATGAGCCTTTTTCTGCTCTGTAGATCTCAATGACTCAAGTGTCCGTGCCTCTACACTTCCCACTGCCAGCTGCAGCCGACCTTTCTGAGCAGGTAGATGACCAACTGCCCTTACGGCTTTGGTCCCTGCTCTTACACTGCTGAATGGGAAAGTAATCACCATTTAAGGTTGTTTTCATTCTTTCATGTGATGTGGGTATCACTGCAGAGAATAACATTTGTTGCCTGTGTCTAATTGCTCTTGAATGGGCTTACGAGATCATTTCAAAGGACAGTCAAGAATCAACCACTCTGCATTCTAACTGAAAGCATAAATGGGTCAGGGCAGATAAGAATGGCAGATGTTTTTTCCTCCTGGAGGACATCAGTGAACCAGATGGACTTTTTTCAATAACTGACAACAAAATGTATTAACTGATTTCAAATTTCACCATCCGTCATTGTGGGATTTGGACATATCCACAGATCATTAGACTGGGTCTCCAGATGACTTAAAGGCAATAATTCCACGACACCACTAGTTCCCCAGATCTGCACTTAATCAGCCATTCTCCATGACCAGGGGGAACTCCCTCACCAAGTGCACAGTCCCTTTTGCGAAGTGACCCTCTTATGTTAACAGGTAGTAACCTGAGGCAATCATGACTGGCTCCCTACCTGTACATGCCTGCCTCCAGGTGATATATTGCTGTAGACACAGATAATCTGCCATTCCTTCAAAATTTAAATTTAAACCATTGACAAGGTCTAAGTATGTCAAATGGGAGACTAGCAGCACTCCTTTACTTCCCTTCCCCTTTGTCCTGGTGTTTAATGTTGGTATAAGAATCAGCATCCTGTTAGGTATTTGTTGGTTGTGACCTCCTCCTCATACCCCTCACATCTGATTCCAACTTTGGGGTACCTCAGCCCCAAAAATATAGCGCACAGTCTCTAAAAGAAAAATGCTATTTGCAAAGCTTGCACAGAAACCTGATCAAACTCAAACAGCGATGCACCAATGCCAGAGATGTGAACATTTCCTGTCATATTCACTTTTCAAAGGAACAGAAAGAAAGAAATGTAAATGTTGCCCTTCTGACAAGTGGCTTCTTCTACCACTGCTAATTTTTTCTCTTTTCAACAGAAACTAAGTTTAGTCACATCAAATGCTAATATTTGTCAACTCTGTGATCTAGCCCTTATATTTTAGGGAAAATGTAATGAATATTTTTTTAAGCTTGGTTTAACTGAGTTGTATCATATTTTCTACTGATCATAATGTGATCAATATTACTGTGTCACTAAAACAATCTCTGTGGAAACTGCAGATAAATTCTGCTGCCCAATTTATAAGAGAGTTAAAATACTTTAAGTGTGACTAATATTGACAAAATTCTCCTATATATTAGGGTCATTTCTTTTAGTTCTCTCTTTGTCTTTGCCATGGTAGCTCAAAGGTCAAAGCACTTAACTCTTAACAGTGAAGGTCAAGAGTGCAAGTCTATTGGTTGCCTGTGTCTTGATCTATGCTGTCTCAGTTGAATGATTTTTTTCTCCAAGTTCTCAGCCAGATGGCCCGCTTACTGTGCAAAGCTTGCTGACTTGAGTTGCAGCACCTGGCAGCCTACCAAGGCACAGTATTGAGGGCTGTCATGGCAAAATCCACTGTTCATAGCATAGAGTCCTCTTCCGACTAGAAGAAGATAGACTGCAGTGAATAGAGTGAATGAACTTTGTTTGGAGGATGAGAGAGAAAGACAAGGACACAGAAAGAAACAAATATAATATTGCCAATCAGTTACGTGTGAATAACTCAAGGTGTCAAAAATATCACATTTCCTGAATAATGCTGCATGGCAAAATAAATTTCACCACTGTACAATCAGGTAAAGCCTCACACATACAAAATAAAGACAAGTTCACTCCTCATCTTAGAATCAGAGTATATGAAGCATTAGGTTAAATCTTGGGCAAGACCACTGAACCCTCAATTGACAACTTTGGTGGTTTGTGTTGCTCAATCAAAAAAAGTCTTTTCAGTAAAAGTCAAGGAATAGATACAGCTCATAGCCAGCTGAGCTCAAGCTATCTATATTTATTACTCAGAGTGAAAGATAAGCTATTTTTTCCACTGTTAAACCTCAAGTTCCTATCCCTTCATGATCTGTTCATGAAATTGTTGTTTCACTGTGAACTCATGTTTGATACAAACATAATGCAGGTTGTTGTTTTTGACTTGTAGTTAGCAACAATCTTTAAGAATCCAATCTAGGAACATTCATGTCAATTTTACGGAGTTTCAAATTCATTCTTTTCAACCATAAGAGATAACCCACTGTAAAGACTGAAATATCAGTCAGATTAAATAGTTTTTTTCTATGTGTTCATTCAATTTCATGAGCTTTCATTCGACAGCTCATCTCACTAGACAATCAAGAAACAGCATCTGAGAAACACATTTTATCATGGATCAATTTAATCAGATGCATATTGCTTTCTCTATTAGAGGATTCCACATCTTCAACCTGTGTGATTACTAAACTCACAAGTATTCAGTTTCATCCTAGCAGCAGGAAAACTGTTGTACTTTAACAAAAGGTAAAACAAGGGTAAAGGCACCAAAATCCATTTACACAACCTTAGCACTGCAGCACGAGACAAGCTAATGTGCCACATAGAAGCAACAGAAGAAATTATTTGAGTAATTGCATGGTAAAATGTAAACAGAACTACAGACAAAGCATCTCTGTGGCAGAAGCTGGTGAGACTAAATTACACTATTACTCCATTTATATGGCCAGTGGGGAATCAATTCTTTTCCTACTGATGAGAATTGAATCTTTCCGCTGCATCCTACAATGTGTTTACATATTTTTTAAAAACAAGCTGTAGTTCAGAATGCAAAAACACTTGTAGTAATCTTGTACAGAAGATAGTAGACACTCAAGTCCTTTGCCAGTTAACAGGGGGAGCCACGTTAATATTCTTCCAGTCAGAAACTTAATTTTCTATACAGTAATGGTAATGTCTTGCGATTTGTTTACATCAATATCACAGACTAATAACTGTATTCCATCAACTTGTTTTAAAAATAATGAATGTCATTAACCACGTGATAGTGACTCGATAATCTGTTTTTTTTGTGATACTGTTTGAGAGTTCGATATTGCTTTGGCCACAGAGGATAATTCCCAAGCTCTTTGAAAAGGTGTGATGGACCTTCAACACTAAACTGAACAGGCAGTTGGGATCTCAGTTTAACATTTCATCTGAAAGTCAGTACCTCTAACAGTGCAGTGCTCCCTTGATACTACAAAGAAGTGTCAGCTTTGGTTTTCTTTGCATTCCAGCCCTGGAATGGGACTTGAACCTGGACCCTCAGAATTCAGAAGCAAGATACTATCAACTGAACCTCAGCTAACAGGATCAATATTTGTTTGACTCTCCTTTCTTCCTTGTGACATCAACATCATGTTCCCTGACTCTGTGTGCCCAGCAAGATAACCCTGCTATTCAATACAATCATAGCTGATGGAACCCTTTTACACATTCAGGGATTATAAGGCTGAAAGCTACTAATAATCATAAATCAATCAATCTCAACCTTAAACATACCCATAAACTGAACCTCCACAGCCCTCTATGGTAGAGAATTCCATAGATTCACAACACTTTAGATAAAATAATTTCTCCTTGTCTAGGAATTAAGTGGCATTAGAGTCACTTATAATATTTGTCTCCTTGTTGCTCCTTATTGCTCACAAATACCACAAATTCCTTATTAGCTAAATCCAGAAATGAATTTAATTTTGTATTTCCACTGCTCGTGTGTACACTTGACAGTATTGTACACAATAGTGCACCATGCCCTGCATCATTCCACCAGCTTTGAAATACTTCATGGTCATCTACAAAATGCAATGTTTATCTCAATTCTGATCATATACCAAGTATGTTCAACCAAAATAACAGAGACATTTTTGTCACATTGGTATTAAAGCTGTGGAATATTAGAACATAGAAAAATACAGCGCAGTACAGGCCCTTTGGCCCTCGATGTTGCGCCGATCCAAGTACAATAGGAAGCTATTCAGTTCTCAGTCCTGTTTCATCATGCAATTAGATCATTGCTGGTCTATATCTCAACTCCACTTCCTCAGATTGGTTCCATACCCCTTAACACCGACACCAGTACAGCCATTATACTCATTTTTGACACTTTTCCTTGGAGTAACTGTGATTTTCGTTTCTGTGAAAGGAGTTTCAGATTTCCACTAGGATTTGTATGAAATGACAACAGGACAACATCCTTGAATGATCGAGTTTGAATTCTGTGCCCCTTTCCCATGAACCTACTCATAATTTACCCTACCAAATATGTTAATGATTTCAAGGATCTGAGGTAGATCACCATTTATTCTTGGCATCAAAGGAAACAAAAAGTAGAACAGAATTTCTGAGGCTTCAGAGGTTTCCCCTGTCATTTAGACAGTCAGTTAGAAAGCCAAACTGCTTCTTTCATCAAAGATCTGTGAAGTCATGTGCCAACATGAAGTGACGAGACTATTGGTGTGCTTTGCTCTGGAATCAAGCCCCTGGGGGAAGAAGCCACATCCAACTAGAGCCACTGGTCAATCACAGGTTGGCAGCTCTTGCTCTCAGCGGTTGCACAGAGGAAGTGATGGCTGCTGGGGAAAGAGTACCTCCAGATCATTGAGTGAATTCTTGGGTTGGCAGTTGTGAGGAAAGGGTGAAGGGGTGGGTTCTTGGGTTGGGAGTTGTGAGGAAAGGGTGAAGGGATATCAGAAGGAAGAGCAGATTGTTTGCTGGCTATGGGAGCGTCTTTAATGTATAGCAATTCACAGCTTTCAGGAAGACTTAAGTCAATATCTAAGGAGAAAAGAACTGACAAGTCATGAGGATAAAGCAGGCAAGTGGATCTCTAATTGAGTTCCTCTTTCAGAGAACCAGCACAGAGATGAAAAGCCAAACAGCCCTCTTCTATTCTGTAACCATTCAATGGTTCCAAATGGTGCTAGAATGGCATTGGGAAATAATGTTGTGTAAGAATGACCTCTTATAATGTTTTAACTTAATGACCTTAATAAAGGTTCTGATATACTGTTTGCTCCCCATTTAATCATGAGACCATTGAGTAGTCCATGGGAATTTCTAGTTGGGTTCAAATGTTTACAAATTTCAAGACGATGATGTTAAAAGCAACATAATTCAATAAAAATCTGATTTGGAATCAGTTAGACCCCTTACTGTAATATTACATCTGAGAAAATACTGCTTCATTTAAAAAAAAAATCAGCCACTACCAGCGTTGTCTATATTATTCCTTTACCTGCTTTTCAATCTGTTTCCTTAGTTAAAACAATATGCAATGCAAGACAGGAACTGGCTGCTGAAAGATCGATCTAAATTATTGTGTGCCATCAAAAAAGTAACAAACAAATATCCCTGGTACATGAAAACACAGGAAAAAAAAATTCATCAAAATTAGGTACCTCTGCATCTTAATAAACCATCCTGTGCTTTATGTTCTTCTGAGCAGGTCAAAAAATTTGGGATAGAGATTTTAAAAATAGCATCAGCTGTTCTATATAAAAGTAAAAAATAAATCATAAAAAGCCTTTAGTCAGACAAAACTAAAAATATTTACTTGTATAATGTTTAGATCAATGGGCACTGTACACAAAACGTGATTTCCCACTGCCAATTAAAATTATCAAGTGACTAACAGAAATAATTAATATTATTTACTTTTTATCATTCATTAACTCATACATCTTCTGAAGTATTCTTATTTCAAGTTGTGTTGGCTTTGGGCTATCAAAGTGTAGGTTATGAATAAAGAAAATTTCAAGTTTTGTCCCTATGTCTTATCATATGGAAGATTTTAAGATGATGCCATTAGAACCGGAAAATGTCAGCAGTAGGAGTAGGCACTAAGATTAATACAGCACAGGCATGATTGGATGATTGCTTCTTGTTTGTCTGTTGGGCCTGCCAAATATCTAAAACATTAACTGTGTACTTAGTGGCTTATTGCTGACCTAAAGTAATCAAAATTGCCATTGGCAAAACAGTTGAAACTCAATAGCCTGAAGTTTGCCTACCTGAGTGGAGGAGTAAATCACTTGACTCTACACTGCCAGTTACTTCCTGTTAAAATTAAATTTGCAATCAGAGCTGCTTTAAAAATTCATTTTAATGAAATCAGACTGGTCCCTCCAGCCATTTGATAACAGATACTATTAATCTTCACCACAAGAACTGGACATAAAAAGCAAACTTAATTTGAAGTCACTTACAGTCTTCAATATATATATTCTTTACTGACAAATACCATTAGACTGTAAATCTAAAAAATGCGACATGTGCTCACAGAACATCTATTATAACAAGCAGAGTCAGGCAAAATACAAATACTATCCAAAAAGTCTGTATGTCTTTTTTTGCTGTTCTCCTGCTGTTATTATCTTCATTGTGGCCTTTGTTGAACTGGCACAGTGAATAACATTTGTCAGAAGATAAAGATGGAGACGAGAAAAGCTGTAATTTACAAAGTGAAAGAAAAGGCACTTTCCCTTTTGTTGATGGAAAATTACATGTACTGATTGAATCAGACATCCAATGATCCTTGTATTGTGCATACTGGGAAAGGGAAAATTGTCAAGAAAGTGTTTTGATTTGCTTGCTGATTATCGGTTCTCAAAACCAAAACTCTCAGAAGACTGTGTGGTTCCAGATGTTTCAAAACATTACTTGTTTCTCAAGCTCACCTATTGCTTCCATTTTATAATTTTAAATTAAATTAAATTAATATCTAAGGCCAGGTAACGAAGGATCATCATGTAAATAGGAAATATTCTTGTGTTTCTGAAGTTTATTTACAATTTTTAAACATACGAGCAGGATTGGTTGCATTCAGTTTTTGATTGTATTTCAAGTTCAACAGAAAGCTGTTACTCACACAGAAGATGTCTTTCACAATCACTCAATGTACTAATTGTATAAGACGAGAGGATCTATCTTGAGAAATTCTTTTTTAAACCAACTCTTCCTAATGCCACAACAGGCTGTTAAGACTTGGAACGCACTGACTAAAACTGATGGAGTCAGACTGCACTGCAACTTTCAAAAGGCAGTTAGACAAGTACTGGAAGAGGAAGAGGCTATGAGGAAAAAGAATAATGTGGGACTAAGTTGGATAGTTGGTTCAAAGAATCAGCAAAGGCACATAAGTCTTTCTGAGCAGCAAGATTCTAACAGGCTGCATATGGTTTTAGTACCACAGATTTAAATGCCAGCCTTACTCTGTTACTTTTCCCAAAGAGTCTCTCAAATAGTAATCTGACTCTCCCAGTCAGGTCATCTAATCAAGTGATAAGGAGTCAGGAAAATTGACAAGTAGTGGTCATCAATTCTGCTTAAGTAAGGACTTGAAAATTTCTACCAATGTACCAGATAGCAGAATTGATACTAACTTATATAGAACAACTTGAGCATAATGAAACCTTTGCCAACCTGCTCAGAAACCATAAGTTGACTCCTGGTAGGGTGATCAAAATCTTGGTCTATGGTATAGAATATAAAGAGCATCTTAAAGGAGGAAAAAGGGACAGAACAAGTTAAGTTGAGGAAGGGATTTCCAGAGACTAGGGTCTGAGTAGCTGAAGGTACAACCACAGAGACAAGAATTAGATGAGTAGCAATATCTGAGACAGAATCTCACACAGCCTCTCAACCAAGTAAAGGAAGGACAATGCCTCAGAGGAATTGGAAAACAAGAATGAGAAACATTAAACTGAGGCATTTTTTCAACTTAGAGGAAATATAGGACAATGAGCACAGGGGTGACAGGTGGACAAGACTCATTAAAAATTAAGTAGAGTTTGGATGTCCTCAAAGTTATGGATGGTAAGTTCTGGGAAACTAGCCAAAAGAAAATCAGATTAGTCCCATGTTGCCGTAACAATGGCGAAGTAGAGATTTCGGCAGCACATGAGGTGAGGCAGGGCAGGGTCAAACGATGTTTTGGAGATGATAGGTGATATGTTCATTGTGTGAACAGATACAACACCATATACCAGAGAAAGACAAAATCTCCAAAACTTTTCTACTATCACAGGGTACAAGTCAGGTGTGTGATGGAATGCACTCCACTTATCTGGATGCATGTGGTTCTAACAACACTTGAGAAGACAGATACAAAACAAGATAAAGAATCGGAACCTCACCTTCAATGTCAAATCCCTCCACCACCAACAGCGGTGTGTACCATGAACAAGAATCACTTAAGCAACTCACCAAGGTTACTTCAACTGCAGGTACCAAACCAATGACCTCTACCAACGAGAAGGCCAAGGGCAACAGATGCTCAGGAGCATCACCACTTGTAGACTCCCCTTCAAGCTTCACACCAGCACACTTTGGACATATATAACTGTTCCTTCACTGTCATTGGATCCAAAACCTGAAACTTCTTCCCTAATAGCAGAGGGGGTACCCTGACATACCTTGGGCTGCAATGGGTGAACATGTGGGCTTTCCATTTTGAATGCAACTTGACGTGGACAACAATGACCCTCAATTCCCAGAAAGGAGTAAAAAAATTGTAACCTATCAGGGTTGTAAAACATTGGAGAGGACTTCCATGCAGTGGAAGGACGCAGGTAGGATTTACAAAGATGTTTTATATTGCTCTGGGGATTTCAGTTTTGAAGGATCAGGGAAACCGATTTATTTCAAATTTAGTGGAAATTCTTGAGGTGAAGACTGTGAAGACTGAAAGCTTTTTATAAAAAACAAGGCTTACTGGAAATCACATAGCTGGTGATAGTTACATGTTTTTTCGTACACCCTTACTGGAACTGTGTTTAGACACTGGTCAGCTGTAGGCAGGACCACCCACAGCAGAGTGAAGGAATAGGAGATAAGCACTGGCTAGTATAAATATTAAAAGGGTAATGGGTTCAAAATGCATTGGGAGCAAGCAGTATTGAATGACTGGGCAACCTCAAAGGGCCAAATGACCCACTCCTTTCCTTTCTCATGTTTTTGGAGTCAATGAATGCCCAGCTCACCCTGTAGCTACGTGACAGCTGTCAGGCTATTGATTAATTTCAAGATAGACCTTCCATTCTCATCTGGGAAAAATGTTCCTCATCACTGGCCAACTGAAAAGTTGGTAGCTCTTTGTACACAAGATTGCCACCAGATGTGGTAGCCACTGCTGGACTGCATGCAATTCCTCATGATGATCCAGATTTGAATATAGGAGGGAATGGAAGTCAATTCCCAAAGACCAGGGGAAGCATCAGATGAAATCAGCTTTATCTGGAAGTCTTTGAAGGAAGCGAGGAGGGTCTGTGGTGTTGGCAGTGGCAGCAAAGGAGAAATAAAAACTGTGTGCTAAATGGAATCGAGCCTGAATTAATATTAACACGATCAATTATTTCTCTCATCAGCTTGCTCTCAAAGTAATGGTGATACTGACCAAACTTTACTCAAATATTCCTCCGGGGCAATAATGCCATTGATAAATTATAAACTCCACAACTTATTCAGATCTTTCCATTGTTAGTGCCATTTTTTGAATGACACGGCGCAATTAGGTGCACTCTCTGTAAACCTTGGCATATTAGCTTCAAATGACAAAGCTCTGTCAACCTGCAACACAATTTCTATAGAACATTCAGACTCCCAATTTCATTGTTAATTGCACAGCTTCAGTTGTACATCTCAGAAACACTGAGCAAAATGAGGAAGTGCATCTGCAGTTACCTCTCAAGACAGGTTGCCAGAACACTGTCTCCATATTCCCACAGCAACAGCTTTCCTGACTTCTGACAGAAACTAAATGTCTGAAGTCAATGCCTTTCTCCACTCTCTCTAGACATATTGATTTCCTTAAATGCAGTGATATTTATCATTATATCAAGAGCAATGAATCACTGGCCTCTTGTCCCTACAGGCACTGGCCTTCCGTTTGAAGTGTAATTTAATTCTCACATTTCTTTAAAAAGGAAGATAAATCATTTTGGCTTTTTCCATTCTTTTCCAACAATTTCCTAATTTAAATAGCATCAGTAAAACAGCTTTCGAACAAAATCAAATAATCCTTTCATCATTTTGCACTTAGCTGTACCCTGAAATAAGGCAGTATATACTCCCTGCCAAAAATACAACATGACAGCACCATTTTTAGAGCAAGCAGAACAAGAAATGGATATGCAATTGTAGGTAAAAAATGAGGAATGGAGTTAGTGGAACAATAGAACTTACAAGTACTGAGAATAGCGAAGAGGGAGAGAAGGAGAAAGGGCGATGAAGGAAGAAGAGAAAAACTGAGAGGGAGAGAAGGTAATGGAGGGCCAGGGAGAAGACAGAGAGGGGAGAGCAAAAAGGAGAGATGGCAGGAAAGACAGACAGTAAGCAACAGAGCAAGAGACAGTGAGAGAGACATGGGGAGAGTGGAAGGCAGAGGGACAGAGAGAGGGAGTCAGATGGAGAGGATGTGAGAAAGCAAGGGAAAGAGGAAGAAAGCAAAGGGGGAGAGACAGTAAGAAAGGAGGGTTGGGTGGGGTGAGAGAGAAAGAAAGGAGAGGAAAGCAGGGATAAAGAGAACTAATTCAGGATCTTGTTTACCAGCAGGTTACTTGCTATTCTGCAGAGAAAGCCAGTGCCATAAACACAAAGGGCTGGCTTACGAGAAATATGTTTCTAATCACTCAGTCAAGTACAGTCATGGCTAAATGTGTTCTGATTGTAGCTTGATTAGATCTTGGTCAGGAATTTTTTCATCAGCCATGATCTCATTGTCCAAGAGATGCTGTCTAATGGTTTGTTGCTACCCAGTTCACTAAGCAGGGGAGTGTGCATGAATGCTTTGTTATGTGCAGGACATGTTCCCCGCCCACCTCTTTCAAGAAAGTTTTCACTGCTACAGCTTTCTAATGATACAAGGGGCAATACTACTGTGGTACTAGTTGTGTAAAACTGGTAACTGCAATGAAATGAGAGACATGGATTGCACATGGGATCTAATGGAGATACCTGACACCCAACCACTTGTGAGACAGTCCTCTCTGCAATGGCACCTTTACAATGCCAATTCACCGCCTCAGGAGCAGGAAGCATTGAACAAACAACGGTACATAACCTGGCAGTGCACAGATCATTCATTCTCTTGCAGCACTAGAGCCAGTTTCTCTTAAGCTGTCCTCAGGTATTACCATTTTCAACCACCTCTGCCAAGACTGTTTCTATCATAGGATAGTCTCTTATTGCCATCTGCAGAGAAAAGAACTTCCCTTCTCTCCTGATAAGCCTCCAATACAACCTCTCGGGAGGCATCATTAAAGTATGTTGCCACATTTTGCCTGATCTCTGATATCACCAGGAGTAGACAGATCATTCAGCCTCTCCCGGCATTGACCATAGCTGTCATCTTTGTCCAAATTGTCTTTATTAGTCCAGATGCTGCCCAGCTGAAGTATCAATGATCACCTTCTTGTATGATAAAATGGGTTCAAAATGCTGACGAGCCTATTTGTGCTCCAACTTCCTATGTTGCTAGATCCAACATAATATAGCTCCTTCATTAACATTTTAAAATTTAAATTGCTCCTAAATACAATGTTACACAACCATATGAAAATGTTGGATAGGAAAAGAAATTATTCTATCTCGCCACTCTTATATTGTCATGATGCCGAATGCATCATGACCAAAAGATTAAAAGATAAAGACCTCTACCAACATGATGTATAACTTCTTGGGAAGACTAACAATAAGACTTTTTAAAAAAAAGTCAACTGGGGAAATATCAGATTTAAAATTAGTCTCCAGTTCCCATTGGTGACTGAAATTCAAGAAGTACTGTTGGGGCAGCATGGTGGCTAGCACCAATGCCTCACAGCACCAGGGTTCTGGGTTTGATTCCCACCTCAGGCAACTATCTGTGTGGAGTTTACACATTCTCCCAGTGTCAGTGTGGGTTTCCTCCCACATTCCAAAGATGTGGAAGTTAGGTGAATTGCCCGTGGCGCTAGGTGCATTAGTCAGAAGGGGATGGGTTATTCTTTGGAGGGTCGGTGTGGACCTGTTGGGCCAAATGGCCTGTTTCCATACTATATGGAGGGAATCTAATACTTACCTCTTGTAGGGTGTGACCTCAGAAGCCACAAAACTGCTCAGCTCTATTTGTAGATACTCAGTGTACAAACCACGAACTGCTCTGATGTCAGCAGTGTTGGCCTTTGGGAGAAAAACATATTTCCTAACATTTTAATGATTCATCCTTGTATAATTCCTAATTATGATCTTGGTCCTTGCTAACCAAAGTAATTTCCAACCTAAATACACACAAATCCTTTTATTATTTTTGAGACAATTGAACCACTTTTTGAAGGGTGCAAAAGTGCTTGTTTCAGTTGATCTGCATAACTAAGACACTTTAATTGGGATTCTTTTCTGTAAATCATTCCACATTTTTCCCTATACAGGGAAAGCCCCCAGATAATCTCACATCATAACCAGTCCTCAACTGTGGAATTGCTAAACAACCAACATTTTTCAACACTCAAGAAAAGAGTACTTTACATTACAAACTCAAATCATTGTTTATTTGGGATATTCATTTCACTTTTTACTTCACAGAAGCATGCACTTCATTTTCATCAGCTATCCTTGGGTTTTGTTCTTTCATTGGATTTTGTCTGCATTTTGTGACCAGCTGGTTCTTTGTTCCCTAACATTCCTACAGAGACATCTGAATGGATTTGACTTCATCACATAAACTGCTCAGCAAAGCTTTCACAGCAGGACAACAATGTTTATCCTCTAGAAGGAGTAATAATAAAATAGTATTCTAATGAACATGCTAATCATGGTCACGCAGTATTAGACAATGACAAGGAACACTGCTGTGTTCTTGATCAGTATTATGAGCTATTTAACTTTAAGATAATGAAATGATGCTCAGTTCATTGCCCAGAATGCTACTCTCCTCTTTAGCCAACAGTACCTCTTTGTTTGATAGTTGAACATAGAATTTGGGACTTCCTGTGGATCAAATATCCTCAAAGGACCACAGCATAATAAAGTTGAGGAAACACTTACAGCAATTTTATCTTTATTTCACATCTCATGTGGAGAAATAAAGACTGATGATTATGCTGCAAGTTCACATGAGAATAATTCATCACAAAATTCCAAATTAGGTACGTTTCCATCAACATATTTGTGTCTTGTTCTTAAAGAGAAAACCATATTTTGATATTCTAATTGAGAGGCAATTATCTGCTGGGTGTGCCCTCATAATAATTCCCATAACAATGCAAAGTGCTGTTTGTGCAATAATACAGCGGAAGATGTTGATACCAATTATTCCCTATACACTTATTCTTGAGTATTATAAACTCCAAAATCTGCTCCGAAAAATGTCATATTAAATGGACACAGTAATTCTTACTGCTTACCTTCACAGCTGCAAATGAAAGACACAACTTAAGATTGCTCTGCACCGCCCTGTTAAGTTATTACATTGATGACAACATACCACGTAACACTGTAAGCCTGGTGGTGGCACTTATTTCTCCAACACTGTTGGAGGCTACACATTCATAAATAGCCTCATCTCGTGGCGTTCGTAATGGCTGTATTCTGAGAACAGACCCAGATCCATCATCGAACTCGATCACCTGTAGAGATTAAACAACAGGATTGTTGCCAGGTTTTAAGAATTTTTGTAGATCTCCATAATATAGGCAATTTGAAAGAATACTGTTGATCACATTATTTTTATCCCAGCTGCCTGTCTTTCTATGTTGATTTTATTACTTACAGTGTGGAAACAGGCCCTTCGGCCCAACAAGTCCATACCCACCCTCCGAAGAGCAACTCCCCCAGACCCATTCCCCTACATTTACCACTTCACCTAACACTACAGGCAATTTAGCATGGCCAATTCACCTAACCTGCACATCTTTCGACTGCGGGAGGAAACCGGAGCACCCGGAGGAAACCCACGCAGCCATGGAGAGAATGTGCGAACTCCACACTGACAGTTGCCCGAGGCAGGATTTGAACCCATGTCTCTGGTGCTGTGAGGCAGCAGTGCTAACCACTGTGCCACCATGCCATCAATGAGACAAAACATTTGAGCTGCAGTTGATTGCATCTGCTGTGCACTATATTAAACATGGTTAGTTACAGGCAAAAACCATCTAAGTTAATGTTGTTTTACAGAAACTTCCATCATTTAATTTTAACAGTACTTGTCTGGTGGTCCACTTAAAACATTATAGTTCAAGCTAACTGTTTAATTTCAAATGAACCTGTTTCCATTTGTTTAAAAATGGCACCATCAAGTATGTGATTATTGCATGGTCAACATCAGGAGTCACTTGGATTTTCTCTACAGCAAATTATTATCGGAAGGTGAAACTTTTATATAGTATGAATGACTCAACTTTCCAGTTCATCACTGCAATTTGGATGATAGTGGTGGTGTAGTTCATGGAGAAAGTGAGGGCTGCAGATGCTGGAGACCAGAGCTGAAAATGTGATGCTGGAAAAGCGCAGCAGGCCAGGCCGCATCCTAGGAACAGGAGAATCGACTTCTCGGGCATAAGCCCTTCTTCAGGAAGGTGTAGTTCAAGCCAAAGTGGAAGACCAGGAACCATGAAGCACTTCATTCTACAGGCCCCTATTACCCCTACCCAAACCTAACGCCAGGATGGGGGGGGGTGGAGATCGATGGTGCCGGGAGAGGAAGATGTTGATCAGATTTGGACCAAGTTGGCTGTCCTGTTGGTAAATCGATTGTGGACAGAGGTTCATTGGGGAGGAGAGAGGATCCAACAATTACAGTAGGCAGTAACCAAATGTTGAAGCTGAACATACCAGTGGATAAACATAGCACATACTCTTACAATGTTTCTATTCTGTTTTATTACTGTAAGCATTGAATTGTAAAGTAACCAGATTTCTGATTCCAATAAAATGTCTCATTGAGGAATATTTTAAATTGTATAACTAGCTTTACCTTCACAGTATCTTCCAGGTTAACTCTGGCTGCAAATCAAATTGGAAATAATCTGCTTTGATGAAAAAGGCTTGGTTTTAAACACGGTGTATGAAGAATTCATTCACTCCCTCCTATAGTACTGATGACAGTTCTCTTGTACCTCACATTCATTATAAATTTGCAAAGTGATGGCAAGACTTTGGTGACTATCTTCCTATGTTTCTAATTTGTTTCTCTTTTCTAAAGCTACTGATTCTCACTTCAGGACTGTTCTGAACAGCTAATGCTAGGGTAGCTGGTAATCCCACAGCAGCTCAACTGTTGACAAACTACCCACAACAGTTATCACTGGAGGCATATGCCTAATTGCATTTCATCCCACCTTAAATTATTCATTGCTGACTTTAGAAGCTGTTGTTGTCACATTTGATAACTTTGTTCTGTATGAACAGGGCAGTGCAAACATTGCAGATTGTTTTAAAAGAATATTATTGCTTCTTGTTGGTCAGAGAAACAATATTCCAACTATTGGGGGAGAGAATAGGAAGTGAAGAAGGCAATTTTGAAATGGATGGTTGAAACAATGGAAGAATAACACTAGGCAGCATTTACCTATCATTATCAACCTATCTCATCTCAATTAAAAAGCAAAATGTTAGCTGTGCACTTAATGACACAGTTATATTTTTTTTCATTTTGGGGCTCAGCAGTTGTTCATATTGCTGACCAATATGTGATAAATTGAAAGTTGGGCAAGGGAATTTTTTATCTCACCAAGATGCAACTATCCTAAAGAGTGAACTCCCTGTAAATCAGATTACCACCGTGTTATAACTACCAATGACTGGGCAACACAAAGATATCAGTTTGGTAATGTGTGGATTTGAAATCGATGGTAAGATTAGTCTGAGAAAAGATAAGTTGCTGCACTGGGGTAGTGCCCTTCATCTTTCAATTGAGGTTATCCTTTCTATATAATAGGTCAGACAATCCCACAGGGAAGATTTTCCATTAAGAGATTTCACATTCTCAAATCATGTGACTTATTCTACTCATGTCATATATTCTCAGTTACTTTCAATCCAAAGAAACTAATAGCATTACAGCTAGAGGCAGAGACTAGAAAGAAAGAGTTACTCCTCACAAACTGGATAAAAACCTAAAATTCTCTGACAGCAACACAAAACATTAAGAGGAAGAACAATGCTCATAACATTTCTAGGTTATCTAAATAAAACTGAAAATGGGGAAAAAAGCTTTATGCATCTAAGCAGTACAGCCTCAGAAACACAATGAGGGGACATAATCCCTATTTTCAAACTACATCAAACTTCAGTTGGCACAACAGCAATAATTGAATTTGGAAGAGAATTTAATATGAAAGTACATAAAGGTTTAACAAAACTGTAAGTGATTAATGTCACCCTTCTTTATTCAGTATTCTTCTGAATTTATTCACAACTGTCTCAAATTGGTGCCATTTTAAAACAGAGATTGACATCTCTCTATAGGAGTCAAAAAATTGGTACTGGACAGGCAGCATCCGAGGAGCAGGAGAGTTGACATTTCAAGCATAAGTTCTTCATCAGGAATTGGAGGGGGTTTGTTGAGACATACATAAGGGGGTGGGGCTGAGGGAAACGTACCTGGGAATGCGACAGGTCGATGAAGGTGGGGGGTGATGGTGATAGGTCAAAGTGGAGGGTAGAGCGTATCAATGGGAAAGAAGATGGACAGGGCGGACAGTTCAAATGAGCAGTGCTGAATTGGAAGGTTTGATCTGGGATATGGTGGGGGAGGGGAGATCAGGAAACTGGTGAAATTGACATTGATCCTGTGTGGTTGGAGGGTCCCAAGGAGGAAGGTGAGATGTTCTTCCTCCAGGCATCAGGTGACTAGAATTTGGCAGTGGAGGTGGCCCAGGACTTGCATATCCTTAGCAGAGTGGGAGGGGGAGTTAACGTTTTTGATGGGGTTGGTTGGTGAGTGCGTCCCGGAGACGTTCTCTGAAACATTCCATAAGTTGGTGCCTTATCTCCCCAATATAGAGGAGACCACATCGAACGCAACGGAAACAGTAGATGAGGTGTTTGAAGGTGCAGGAAAATCTCTGCTGGATGTGGAAGGATCCTTTGGGGCCTTGGATAGAGGTGAGGGGGGAGGTGTGGGTGCAGGTTTTACACCACTGGTGGTGGCAAGGTAAAGTCCCAGGAGTGGAGGGTGTGTTGGTGGGGGGCGTGGACCTAACGAATGAGTCACAGACTAAATAGTCTCTGCAGAATGCTGAAATGGGTGGGGAGGGAAATATATCACTGGTAGTGGGGTTTGACTGCAGGTGGCTGAAATTGCAGAGGATGATGCGTTGTATCTGGAGGTTGGGGGGTAGGAGGTGAGGACCAGGGGATTTCTGTCCTTGTTGCGATTGGAGGGGTGGGGTTCAAGGAGACCATCTGGGATGTTCTGAAGTGGAACTGGTCCTCCTGGAAGGAGATGAGGCAGAGGCAGAGGCATTGGGAATAAGGGATAGCGTTTTAACAGGTGGGTGTGCGAGGAGGTCTCGTCCAGGTAGCTGTGGGAGTCAGTGGGTTTGAAGTAGATTTCTGTGCTGAGTCAGTCATCAGGAATGGAGATGGAGAAGTCCAGGAAGGGGAGGGAGATATCCGAGATGGTCCAGGTTGAACTTGACATCAGGATGGAAGTTGCTCGTGAAGTTGGGAGCATGAGGTGGCGCTGATACAGTCATCAATGTAGCGGAAGAAAAGTTGGGGAATGATGCCAGTGTAGCTGAGGAAGATGGATGTACTGGATGAACAGGCAGACATAGCTGAGGCCCATTGCGGGTGCCCTTGGCTACCCCTTTGATCTGAAGGAAGTAGCAGGATGTGAGTGTTGCTTTGTCTAATTTCAAACAGGTTCAGTTGTGACTCTTCATTTTCAGTCACATATCTGGGTACAAATCCAATTCCAGAACATGAGCACAAAGCAGAACAATCAAGATTGACGCTTCTGGGCAGTGCAGAGGGAGTGGTGCACTGTAAGAAGTGCATCCTCAATACGAAATGGACCAGGAAGAAGTCATTCTGCTCCTTGGGCCTGGCCCACTCTTCAGTAAAATCACAGCTGACCTCACTGCAGCCTTAAAGCCACTTTTCTGACTGTCCTGTCCAGCACTGCAACTCCATAACCTCGATTGCACTGGAGATCAAAAAATTGGTTGAGCCTTGCATATATTCAAAGATATATTTTGGAAAATCAGAGATTAAACCAAAGATATAACTGCTGACTAGACAAACAGGAGGCTGCAAGAACATAGCAAGCCAGGCAACGTCAGGAGGTGGAGAAGTCAACATTTTGGGTATTAACCCTTCTTCAGGACTGGAAGTGGGGGTATGGGGAGCTACAGATAAAGATGGGGGAGGGGTGGAGTGGGGGAGTAGTGGAATGGTGAGGTAGTGATAGGTGGACATAGGTTGCGAGTACAACCTGGTTGGTCCAGTTGGTGGAATGGAAGGAAGGGTCAGTAGGTGGAATGGAAGGGAAGAGGAACAGGGGGGTGGGTGGGAAGATTATCTGAAATTAACGAACTCAATGTTCAGTCCTCCAGGCTGCCCAGGTGGAAGATAAGGTGTTGTTCCTCCAATTTGCGGTCTGATTCACTGCGGCAATGAAGGAGGCCAAGGATGGACATGTCAAAGGGAGAGTGGGAGGGGGAATTGAAGTAGGAGGTGAGGGAGGCAGTGTACAGCAGGTGGTCCATCTTGTTTGGTTACAGGGGAAAGTACCGGCAAGGGTGGTGTGGTTGGTGGGGAAGAAGGTGCGAACCAAGGAGTGGCAAAGGAAATGGTCTCTGTGGACGACAGACAAGGGTGGGGAGGTGAAGATGTTTTGGGTGGTAGGGTCTAATTGGAGTTGGGGCAAGTGCTTGAGGATGGAACATTGGATGCGGAGGCTGGTGGGGTGGAGAGTGAGGACAAGTCACTCCTAACCGACACAAGTGTGCGCGTGCACACACACCTCAATGAATGTTCCTTAAATTCTTCCCACTGTTTCCAAATCCAGGGGGTGGCCATGGACACTACATGGGCCATAGTGACATCTGCCTCTTTGTCGGCGATGTTGAACAGTCCCTCTTCAATACATACAATGGTACTGTTCCCCAACTCTTTTGCCATTATAGCAATGACTGCATCAGTGCACTCAAAGATATATTTGAGTGGGGGAAATATATCTGCACTCAGGCTAAGCTGGAGCAGTTCAACTTTGCTAATAGCTTTCACACCACCTTCAAATTCACTTGGTCTATGTCAGACACCTCCCTCCCCTGTCCTGACCTCTCCATTTTCTTCTCCAGCGACATTTTACAGACCGACATTTACTATAAACCCACAGACCTCCATAGTGAACTTGACTACACTTCCTACCACCTTATACCCAGCAAATATTCTGTCCCATTTTCCCAATTTCTCCATCCCTGTCACATCTGTTCTGATAAGGAAATGTTCCACTCCCAAGAATCCCAGATGTCCTCCAATTTCAAACAATGCTTCTCCATTTTCATCCAGACAGCCTTCACTGGAACTCCTTGATTCCCTGCTCCACTGCTCTAAACTGGACCACTCCCCCCAACATAATAAACATAGGGTTCCCCTTGTCCTCACTTTCCACCTCATCAGCCTCTGCAAGGTATCATCTCAAACACTTCCGCCAAATCCAATTAGATCCTACCACCCAGAACATCTTTCTCGACCCACCCCTCCCTGCCTTGCCCAAGGGCTGTTCCTTTCACCATGTCTTGGTTCGCGCCACATTCCCCACCAACCACCTATCCCCCCCTCCACTCCCCCCACCCCGGTACCTTCTCCTGAGACCGAATGATTCAACACCTGCCCATACACCACCCTCCTCACATCCATCCAGGACCCCAAACAGTTCTAGGTGAGACACAGGTTCACCTGCACCTCCTCCAACCTCGTCTACGTCAGCCGTTACTCCTGATGTGGTCTTCTCCACATCAGTGAGACCAAATGTAGACTAGGTGATCATTTCACTGAGCATCTTCACCTGGTCCAAAATGACTTACTGAATTTCTCAAGATCTTTCAATTTTATTTAAATGTTTTCACTTTCCAGTTTCAAATTGTATTGAGTAAATACATCAGCAAAAGGCATGAATGAGTGCCAAGTACCCAATTAATGGCTTATCTAAAAAAATAAATCAGGCAGGAAAAGTTCACCCAAAGTCCTATCAGATTTTCTGCACCACTGGTCCATGTAACCCAACAGAAACAGGGAGCTGGGAGTTGGAAATCCTTCATGGCAACCTAATGCATGTTCTTGCTTGTACAGGTAGTGTCAGTTAATAAAGTGAAACAGCTGCTGGTAGCAGCTGGAGACGTTTTCTTATGGTCAGGTGGGTGGCAAGAGGTATTGGAAACGTGCTATTAATGATAATTGATGGGGCAGTGATGAGTTACCCTGATTTCTTATGATAAATACCATTAAATTCATCAAATAATTATTTAATATTAAAGATCTGCTTCAATTTGAGAATAGAGTGACATTTCACAGCAAATATGCAACTAGATCGAAATCATAGCATATGAGTTGTCAGTCAGAAACTGTGAGAAAGTGACCTCAGGATCACTGGTCAGCAATGTCAACTGCCATGGACTCAACGGACCAAACCACCTACCTCGAGACGAATAGTGAAAATGACGTATATTGTTGGCAGCACCCACCTAGGACTTAATTGAATGAATGAGTAGTGAGTGTTGAGCAAATATCAGGATGTCAATGTTAATAACTTGTGCTTTCACAAGAGGATGCTTGATCATTAGTTTCCCAATATTCTGCACTTTTTCGAGCCCAAACTCTGCAAATAGTTGCAGCAGGGAAGATACTATCTTGAGAGTTAGAGGCTAATGAGGGTAGCATAGGAATGGAATGTATTTTAAAAGGATGTGATGCCACAGACACTTCAATTACTTCATAATACATGGTGGTCTTTTGATTGTCCCTTCTGGATTGATTAAAGTGGGGCAGCTTATGGTCTAGCATGTCAATATAACGCTGATTATAACATTTGAGAATAGCTTGGAGAAAGGTGCGAATAACTGTCTGAATGATTCTTCTTTAATTGCTCTTAGACCATGAAGGAGCAAAGGGATTTCTAGTCATTTAGATATAGAGGGCAGTCATCTGGACCATCCAGTCCATGCCCACTTTTCACAACACAGATCAGTCCAGTCAGCCCCATTCACCATGTAACTCTGGAGCCCTGCACATTGATTTCAATAAATATCCATTCAATTCCATCTCTGACCCAAATCCTTAAATCTGTACCCACTTGTTCTTGCATTGATAATGGGAACACGTTTTCTTCATATGCCTGATATAAACATGTCATAATTTTGTACAACTTGATCAAATATTTCCTCAATTTCCTTTCATCTCAGGAAAACAACTCCAACTTCTCCAAACCAATCTTTCAGCTAAAATCTCTTAGCTTTGAAACAATTCTTGAAAATCTCCTCACGTTTTTGCTCAAGTTTGGTCATAAAAACGAGATAGCGATATTATAATTTTGGCCAAACCAGAACTTTATAAAAGTTTGCACTTAATAAGGGTAACTATGTGGGCATGAAAGCTCAGCTAGCTCAAGTCAACTAGGATACAAGGCTAAAACAAACCAAAGAACTGCAGATGCTGGAAATCAGAAATAAAAGCAGAAATTGTGAGAAAAATTCAGGAGGCCTGGCAGCATCTGTGGGGAGAAAGCAGAGGTTATGTTTCAGGTTCAGTGACCCTTCTTCAGAACTGATTTTAGTTCGGAAAAGGTCAGCATTTATGCTGAACATGGGGTTGGGGGGAGGAATAAACAATAGATGTAGATGTAACCCAGAGAAGGCAATAATGTTTAGGATATTAGGTATCAGGTAGATCATTAGAGAACTGGTGACAAATATTTAAGAGGATATTTTAGAATACTCAAAAAAATTCCTACTATGAAGAAAATTTCTAAAGGGATAATCTACCATTCATCGCTATTTAAAGTTAGGGAAAGCATTCATCTTAAAGGAAAAACGTACAATGTACAAATGTGAGCAAAAGTTAGATGACTGGAGAGAATATGGCAGGGAATAACTGGACATTTGATTCGGAGAAATAAATCAGAGTATGAGAGGAACATCGCTACCGACATAGAAATATGACATGAAAGTGCCGTTTTGGACTGGGTTGGGCAAAGTCAGAAGTCACATGACACTAGGTTACAGTCCAACAGGTTACCTTGAAATCACAAGCTTTCAGAGTGCTCCTGCGTCAGATGAAATGGAGGGAAGTGTACAGGCACAGGCAGAGAGATCATTGCAAGATAATACCAGGTCATTAAGAATGTCAAAAGATAGTACAAATTGTGTGAATGGCTGAAATACAAGTCCTTTCTGGTGATCAAAAGTGTCAAACAGTGTGAGTAAAGTGTCAACAGCTGGATAACAAGTCAAGGGATGACCTATGACCTGATTAATAAAGGTAGAGATATAATTACAAAAGATCAAAAATAAGACAGCGTAAGTGGTGGTGCTGGATTAACATGAAAGTTTACCAAAGTAACAAGTAATCCAAAACTGTACAAACTAATTAAGATTGGAGAGATCGGAACGAGTCATCAAGATGATGGTGTCAAAACAGAGCAGTGAGGAGGATTTCATAAACACAAACTGTATGGTGAGGTTGCATGTAGCGTGATGTGAACCTAAGATTACGTTTGAGACCATCTTCATGGGTATGGTACTTGGCTATCAGTTTCTGCTCAGCGATTCTGTGTTGTTGTGTATCTTGAAGGCAGCCTTGGAGGATGCTTACCCAAAGATCGAAGACTGAATGTCCTTGACCATTGAAGTGTTCCCCAATTGGAAGGGAACATTCCTGTCTGCTGATTGTTGCGTGGTGTGCATTCATATGTTGTCGTAGCTTCCGCATGGTCTCTCCAATATACAATGCCTCGGGGTGATCACGGAAGGACAGAGCTCACTATTTACTGGTGTTTTGTGTTTGTCCTTCATTGTGTTAAAGCATTAACAATCCGTGCATTTAAACTGGGGTGAGTGCAGATTGCTTGCCCACTGCCTTATTGGAAAGCCCCTTCATTTATGATACTGAACATTCATATTCCAGGTATTTTCCAGTTGGGATTGGTGGCCAGGAGGATGAGAATAGGTTATTGACCCTCTTGTGGTGTTCTACCACTCAGTTTGATCATGGCTGATCTGCCCCATAACGCCTGTCTTATCCCTTTACACCATTAACAAACAGAAATTGATGATTTTGATTTTGAAAGTTGCCCAACATCTGCAACTATCCACTAAGATTTAATTGTGTAAAGAGATACATCTTAATTTCAGTGCTAAATGGCCCAGCTATAAATTCAACATCTTGTGCCCTTCATTTAGATCTCTCCACCAAAAAACAATATAGTTTCATGCATTTTTATCATACTGAATCATGGAATTGGAGGGTCAGTGTCAGTTTGGATAGAAAGTTGCTGTCAGGATAGAGAACAGTGAGCCAAATATATTTCGTTGTTATTCAGAATGGCGGATGTTAGACAGTTATGTTCCCAGGGGTCAGTGCTCCGAGCACTGTTTTCTTGATTTCTATGTATAATTAACATAACTTCAATATTGCAATATAGAGTAATATTTCAAACTTGGAGGACTGTGAAAGACTAAACGTGATAGAAACTTACTGTAACAAGAGTGTCCATGAAAAGAGGAATCTGGATTTGGTTTGCTAAGATCTTTAAAGGTAGCAGTAAATATTAAATGAGTTGGTATTATAGGGAGCTTGAGCTTCATAAATAGAGGCAATGGATCCAAAGGCAAGGAGGTTATTCTGATCATACAAGTTAGGAATAGAAGTCAGCTATTCATTTCCTTTAGCTGACACAGCCACTAATTAAATTCATGGCTGATATGTTTGTGTTTCAAATTCCACATTCCCATTTACCACCCAATAGCATTTGATTCTCTTGTTTAACAAGAATCCATCCATGACTACTTTGAAATATTCAAAGAATCATCCTGCAGCTCCTCAGAATTCAACATTTATTCTCTGTTGAAGTAATACTCTTCTTTTTTATTCTTTGACAGACCAAACAGTCAAAGAATTATAGAGTCAGACAGCATGGAAACAGACCTCTTGGTCCAACTTGTCCATGCTGACCAAGTTTCCCAAACAAAATTAGTCCCATTTGCTTGCTTTTGCCCTATATCCTTCGAAACCTTTCCTTTTCATGTACCTGTCCAAGTATCTTTAAAGTGTTGTACCTGTACCTGCATCTACGACTTCCTCTGGCAGTTCATTCCACATATCATTCAACTACCCTCTGTGTGTAAAAGTTGCCCCTCAGCTCCCTTTCTAATCTTTCTCGTCTCATCTTAAGAATATGCCCTCTAATTTTGAAACCTTCTCCCCAAGGGAAAAAAACCTTTGCTATTCACCTTATCAATGCCCCTCGTTACTTTATAAAACTCTATAAAGTCAGCCCTCAACCTCCTATCCTCCCTCCTCCATTCAATCTCAGTCATCACTACAAATTGTAAAACTTTAAGGTGCCAGCACAGACCCCTGTTGAACTCCATTCACCAGATTCTGCCATTCAGAAACAGACGTCTTTGTGAACACTGCATTTTTTCTGCCAACTGGCTAATCTTGAAGCCATGCCAAAACGAGTTTCCATTTTACACAATAACATCTTATGTCAAACATTGTCAAATGGCTTCTCAATCCAAGGACATTGCCTCTTACAGGCTCCTGTTTATCTCCAGCAAATAATATTCCTTAAAGAACTTCAATAAATTGGTTAAATGTGATTTTCTTTTCACCCATGTTGGCTTTTCCAATTTGCCTTGAGTTTTTCACAGTGTCCAACTATAACCCTCCTAATGATCAATTCTGACACCTTCTCCATAACAGACATCAAGCTAACAAGCCTATGGTTTCCTATTTTCCATCTCTATCCTTCCTTGAATAAAGGATTATATTTGTTACTTTTCAGGCTGATGAGACTTTTCTAGAATCTAGCACATTTTGGAAAAATAGAACCAATGCATCTTCTTCCTCATTTACCATCTCTTTTAAGACCTAAGGATGAAGTTAATAAGGACTTGGAGAGTTGTCAGCTCGCAGTTCCATCAGTGCTCAGTATTACTTCCTTAGTGATTTGTAATTTCACCAAATTCCATTTTTTTCCTTTTACTTCCTGATTTATAACTATTACTGTGATGTTTTCTGTATCCACTGCAATGAAGATAGGTAAAATATGTGTACATTTCATCTGTTATTTCCAAACTAATATTAACTCCCTATTCTGCATCTCAAGAGGAACAGCACATCCTTTTCTTTGGTTTTCCTTTGAAATACCCGTTGAAACACTGCAGTCTGTTTCTATGTTAGAAGTCAGACGACATCACATCTCCCATGACAACAGCATCCCTCCACTTCTCACATTCGAACAACTAGCAAATCTCAAACAGACCATCGTTCGCAGTAAACTGCGCAGCCTTCAGGAGAAGAACAATCACAATTTGACCAGAAAACTAAGCTGAATCATTGTCATGCCCACCATCTCTATTCCAATTATTTGCAGTTGAATGATGGTGGGATAACAATCAATCAGTCATGTGAATCTACAGTTTGCTCCCCAGGATGCACACCGAGACAAATATGGACTGCACCTGGAGGATCATTAACTTGTTGAAAGCCACTCTTTGTTCGGGAAGACTAACAAATTTCGGGCAGACCAAATTGTTGACCTCAACAAAATTTTGCAGACTGTCACATTGCAAAGTCCAGGATTACATTTTAACAGATGCACTGTAGCTTGGGGCAGCAGCCACCAAGGAGCAGTGGCAAAAGACCACCCTTTAAGGTTTTTCTGATGAAGTACAATGGGGGTACATGCAGCTATTGGACCCTCCCAGCACCTCAAATATATCCAAATATAGTCCTGTACAAATAAGAAAAAACTTTGGTTTGTTTGTTGGATAGAGTCAAACTCCAATGTTTGCTTGTTTCTCCAGATGCTACTGTATAGAATCGAACTGTTTTAGAAACTATTTCAGTATACAAAGTTTTTTTTAATGAATAAAATATATTTTTAAATAAAAATACTTAGTGGTATGAATCCTCACTGGTATTTCCCCATAGTGGACAGATAACTATTGTAGCAGTGTAAGTTGCTGTCTGGCTAAGTTCAGCTAAGCCAGCACAGACAAAGACTGAGATTGAAGGCTTGCTGTGAATGCACACTCTTAAATGTATTGGCATACACTTGAAGATTTGACTTGCAACCAGGTACACAAGACAAGAGATGACATAAAAAACTGAGATTATAATTTATGGAGAATACATACAACTATCGTATCAATTACATGTAAAGATATTAATGGAAAAATAAATATTTAACAAGTAAAATATTGAGCTATTTAAATGATTTTTACTGATGTAAAAGTGAACATGATACTGAGCTGAACAAATTCTCAATCAAATCATTTCATCATGGAGTGTGCATTGCATAAAGCAACTGCCAGATTTTGATACATAACACGTAATGCTGTATCTCAGAATCAGATAAATTAAACAACATGGGTAAATTTAAATTCTCCAGTGCTCCTGGCTTTGAGATGAGCTTTTTGAAATTAGGGCAAGTTTTGGGAATTCGGACAACGTATATATTAAAACCATTTACTGTGTATTTCTTTTCCTATGCTTATGCTACACGGATATATGAACTTCAGTTACACACGAAGGGAAGGTTAGGTGGTTTTATATATCAAGTTTACTGAACTAATGGACTTCTGAAATGGTCTCCTTGGAAGTAATCATTTGCCTCAGATGAATATTTCATTGTTATTCTTGCATACATTTAAGAGGCATTTCATCTGTTTACTATTTGAACAGGTTCTATACAGGCATATGACAATAAAAGTAATGATTTTTAAAATTTAGTATGGCACTGGTTCTTCAACTTTGACACTGTACCTAAAGTCTTAAGTCTTCAGTTTACTCATTACACAATGGCTACTGTAACAATTAGACATTTTGTCTTACCCAAGAGAGAGGTAAAGCCAAGCGTAGATATTCAATTCCATTACAAACATTTTGTTAGATTGTAGACAACTTTTTTTCTATGTTTAACAGAGTTATTGTGATGTGCTTGACCCCACTGATTCTATAGGAAGAATATTTCAGCCAGGCTAAGTCAAACTGGAAATAAATGTACAAAACCCAAGAACTGAGATAGAACACATAGGGCAGTGTGAAAAGAGAAAATGAAGTGTAAAAAGGCATGATTTAATGCAGTTGCAACTATTGCTTACACTCTACTAACTCAGGACCATTGATTTCAATAACCACTATCAAATCTATGTTGCCTTATTGCAACTGATTACTTTTTCTTTTGCTCTCAAGTAAAGTTATTCTGCAATTAGAGCCTTAACCCCACTCTAGTATTGTTTTATCTCCCTCCTAATGTTAAAAAAGAGCAAATAGAGGACACATCATTAAATCAGTAATGCTAAACTTAGCAAATCAATTTTTCTGTCCAATACTATGGCACGTGATGAATTCATATTATCTGACCATTCTCTGGATACAGGGCTGGATTATTATGGAGCTGGGTCTTTAAAAACAATGCATGAAAACTGGGCGAAGTACCAGCATCCATTTCCAACATATCCAATTCTAGTAGATAGGGGAAATGAGGTGTGACTCACACAGGTGGGAAACCCAAACTTAACAGGACGATTTGAACTGAGAGTACAGAGTTTAAATAAAGCTCATTTTGAGCTGCAGTGCAGGTCATTAACGTATGTAGCAGACCTAAACACTCTTGATGAACAGACGAGGTCTGTTTATGAAGGAATTGTGATTTGATAGACTTTTCTCCAATCCAACACTCTGTAAATATAAACCAAGCAAGTTGAAACGAGCTCGTTTTCTGTTTTAATTGTCAGACTGTCTAATTTTGTAAGAAATAAACCTTATGGAAATTACTTAGACTGTATTTCTCAATATTATGATGTTATTATGAATATTTAATTAAGATTCAAAGCCACAATTATCTCAGCAAGAAGTGTGGTTTTCAGAGCTTGATGGATAATTTAATGGGGCTGTTAAAGGATTAGATAACTTTGATGTGAGGTCTGATTAGAAGTGTGTTCGCTTTGATAAGAAATTAATACTTGGAGATTTAAAAGCTCTGAGTGGATTCTTTTTTAAAAAGCTAACAAGTATGCAGGAGTGAGAGTTCCATCAGATTCTGTCTCTTTTCACCCAAGCTTGGTTCCTGAACTCTGTCCATTACGGAAACTGGGTGAGTGACTATGCAGGTGACCTGAAGGTGTGAGAGGCAAAGGGTGATTAGGGTGCATGGGTTGGCAAAGTGGTAAAGACGTCTGTGGGATGAGGTCTAAGCAACCTAACAGCTTTTAAAACAACTGCATTCAAGTTTCAGAGAACTAGCAAGGGATTTCAAAGCAGCCCACCTTGTTACATGCCTACCTCTGTATCTGACTGAGAGAGAGAAAAAGAGAGAGCAAGCGAGAGAGGGAGAGTGAGTGACTGAGAGCAAGAGACCAAGAGGGCGGCACGGTGGCTCAGTGGTTAGCACTGCTGCCTCACAGCGCCAGGGTCCTGGGTTCGATTCCAGCCTGTCTGTGTGGAGTTTGCACATTCTCCCCGTGTCTGCATGGGTTTCCTCCCACAATCCAAAGATGTGCAGGTCAGGTGAATTGGCCATGCTAAATTTCCCACAGTGTTAGGTACGTTAGTCGGGGGTAAATATAGGGTAGGGGAATGGGTTTGGGTGGGTTTCTCTTCGGAGGGGCGGTGTGGACTTGTTGGGCCAAAGGGCCTCTTTCCACACTGTAGAGAATCTAATCACATCCCCTTGAAACCAAGAAATTAGTTGCATGGGTAGTTTGTTCAGCAAGTAAAGAAATGTTTAATTTAGATCAAAAAGGGAGAGTTACAAATTTAAATGTCATGACCATAACGAGTCATTCATGGTAATGAGCATAAAAGGTGAACAATGCCAATACTCTAACAATAGCCACTGAGCATGTGTGTAAGGAGCGATATCAGGATGACATTAGATAACGTGGCACCTGACAAAAAGAGGCACAATGCATCTTTTGCTCTAACTCCTAACACCGTGGGCGGCACGGTGGCTCAGTGGTTAGCACTGCTGCCTCACAGCGCCAGGGTCCTGGGTTCGATTCCGGCCTGTCTGTGTGGAGTTTGCACGTTCTCCCCGTGTCTACATGGGTTTCCTCCGAGTGCTCCGGTTTCCTCCCACAGTCCAAAGATGAGCAGGTCAGGTGAATTGGCCATGCTAAATGTGTTAGGTAAGGGGTAAATGTAGGGGTATGGGTGGGTTACGCTTCGGCGGGTCGGTGTAGACTTGTTGGGCCGAAGGGCCTGTTTCCACACTATAATGTAATCTCATCTAATCTAATCCTCAATTTATAGGTAACATACATTATTATTTTGCACTAGCATTGTGTTGACTTCTCCTCTGTCCTCAGCTCCCACATCCATCAAGGACCCCTTCAAAAAAGTCCACAGTAAAAGAGGTCAATGGTGGGGTCAGTGCCAGAATGTTACTATGAGTTTACAGTTTTAATGAATTAGTAACATTTCCACTTCACAGTTGAAAGATTTTAAAAATTGGACGCCATCTCAAAATAAATCAACATTAGTAGATAACCTTACAATCTTAAAATTATATTGATACCCTGGTCACATAAACAAATAAGTTCAGATTCTAAGTATAGATAGCTCACTTGTCAAATTAACCATCTTTAACATCTTTAAACACCTTCAATGCATTTTAACACAGCTCTAATAGGGAAACAAAATTAAATGGGAGGTTTGTAATGAGAACCTTACAGCGTATTTCCATGATGAGAAAATAATGGTTGTAATACCTCAAATCGCTGAGAGCTGACTTTCTTTCCTTTTTTAGACCATACAATTTTAGGCCTTGGTTCTCCTGAGGCTTGGCAGATAAATGATGCAACCCCTCCTGAGACTCCAGTCTGGTCAATGGGAGTTCTTGTAAACTTTGGTGGTGCTATAAAAAGAAAGGAAAATAATAAATCACATTCTTACAGAACTCAAGTGACAGTTGCTAACTGATGTTATATTTTACTAAACAAATTTAAGTATTGTATCACCAGACCAGCAGTAGATTTGTGGGAGTCTTTCCAGCAACAATTTTGACTCCACATCCATGAAAGCAAATGTTTTATAAAGCTATTAGGGAAGCTTTCTTGGGGTAAACAATCTGAAGCAAGAATTTGGGAAGATGGATCAACTTTCTAAATTACGGGTTAATTGAGATGAAACAGTACTCTCTCTTCAATTTACAGTAGTTTGTGAGATAATTTGGGTTAATTTGTAGATTTTCCATCCAACTCCACCCTCAGTAATAGGGAACTCTCAAGGAAGGATGCTGTATCTCATAATTTATATTTTACTGCTTACAGGCTGGCACATCGCACATACACATTAATTCAAGTTAAATATAAATGCAAAAAACCACACAGTAAGAAACATTGGTTTAATTTGAGCTCTTGTTGGATGATGATGAAAAAGAAATGAGTCATGGGGGTAATTTTAAACCAACCGCCCACTGGTAAACTCCCCGATTTGGATCAAGCACCCACCACATTGGAAGTGGGCGAGGTGCAAAATGTGTGGCTGACCTGATCTCATCTGTTTCTAACTAAGTGGTTTAGGTTATGATGCCTCCAATGCAGTCCCTTCATCACATTACCCAAAGGGATCTTATCTGGTTCCCTGATCACACTGTCAGGGAGACACACTCAGTTTTTCGTGGGTTTACAATTCTGTTGGGAATCATGAAGGAACTGTGTTTATTGCAAATTCCAAGAAAGGGTTGTGGAGTCTGGTTACATGGAATGCAAACCAAATAAGCAGAAGCACAAAAAAAAAGCAGCACGTTTATGTATTCAACATTTCAGCACAATGTCAACACATGTCCCAACAAAATCTCAAATTAAACTCTGCATATAATATGTTGAAGACACAGGATGTATGTGGAAATGTGTGGCATCAATCTTGCATTTTTCAATACAGAAGGATGGAGAAGCGAGGATAAACTGCAAACTTAATACATTACTTGCCCTATTTGACTGTGATAAAGATCAAACCATAAAAGCATACGGGGTCACAATTATGGTAGTCGATGTTAGTCAGCTTTGCATTTGATGTGAAAAACATTTTTGCTGATACAGAGGAGATACCTCAGTTGTTGTTAAAACCACAACTTCAGTGATAATATCGACGCCAATAAGGTGCTCACAATTTATCAATGCTAAGTTCAAAGTGCTATACATTTAGCCATGTGTGCCAAAGCTATTAGAAAACAACTGAACAGAACAAGGGCATTTTAAACCGGTCACTTTAAAGTGCACAAGTCTGGTCAGCACTGTGAGAAAAAGTGCAACTTGCCCAGAAGTTTGAAAACAGATACGTAGTTAAGGCCGGTAACTCTGTTTATGAAACATGTTTTTCCTGGAATCTCAAAAATACAGCTAATCATTTAACATTTTTGTTCATATTTTTCACCATAACATTGGTTCATTTTCTCAGCTCGTTCCCTTTTCTTCTGGTTATCCACCAGCTCCAGCCAGAAGATCCACAAACTTCTTCCAGGACAATTTTTATCTTGGTCTGGTTTGATTACTAAAAATGGTTGAACAGAACTTGTACTCCATGGGTTCGAAAAGGGAACTCACCACTTTCTCAAGTGCCATTAGGGGTGGGCAATAAACACACTTGAATTGCCTAGTGATGGCTACATCCCATGAAACAGCAAACACATATCTGCCCAACCTGGCAATAACAATGTCTCTTTTAATTTTTTTTTCCCCATCCCACCAATCAAGTGGTTAATTTAGCTTCTGAACAACTTCTCTTCGACAATACACCTTGACCATGTAATTTACAACATGGTAAACTTCTGCCTCAAATTGCTGTGTTGTGGGCTGTGCATCCATTGATGCTTCAATGTATAATCAAAAGTTTTCATATGTTGTCTTCACTTTCTTCTTTAAATGCATTAATTTAAAATAATAGCTGCTATGACCCTGGTTCTTTGAGCCAGTCCTCAACTTCAGTTGTTGGACTAAATCTGGAAGGAGCTAGTGTCTAGGTATTACTCTGGGATTGTTGATAGATTGCTGGCAGCTGTTTATAACCTTCCCTTATAATGCAGCACTCAATCGAGCAAAGTGGGAAGGAAAAATCTCAGTACTTCACTGCCACTCATCAATGTGTGAAACTTCTGGTGTCAGTGTATTAGTTAGATACGATAGGTTACAAATATCACGTGGCAAGACATCCAGTATTTTTCAAAACCTTTTGATTAGTTGTTTTCGTTGTGTTCAGTGAGAAGTGTAACTGAAGATATATGGTGTGACTGGGAGCAGAACTAAACAATATGTGCTTGGTCTCTGTACTCAAGGCACACACCATTCCTCATGGGGACTTCAGACTAGATTTTTCAACCACTCATAGTCAATGGCCAGAAAATGGAACTTGATTCACTTCAGTTAAAATCACACCTGATAACAATCCTCTCAGGATGAATTGAAAACATTTCCCTTTTATACAGTACATACAGTTTACAATCCCATATCTACATCCAACAAAAAGCTGCAAGAGGATAGGGACAGTCATGCGTCAATGTTCACCTCAATGTCTAACTGTATTTTGAAAGATGCAGAAAGTTGACACAGCGTTCTCCCTGCCTTTAAATTGCAGAGTCCTCAGTGTTGATTACTGTTTCTAGAAGGACCGTCATAAATTTAATTCTCTGCAAGAGCCCACAGTGGCAGGTAGCATCCTTTTTCCCTGGATGATGTTGTTTCCCAATTGTACTCTGTACAGAACCTCTCCAAGTATAAAGGAAAGCTGACTAAAACTGAAATTTTCAAATAACTGCACTTTTTTTTCTCCACTCTCCACTCATGGGAAATGGGTGCCACAGTGAAAACAAATTGTATAGGATTTTAACACCAAACATTTCAAAAGACACTGAGAAGTTTTGCTGATTCTGGTCATTTCCATGGTAAGTATTTGTTAGCATCACAGAATGTTACACCACAAAAGGTGATCATTTGAAATTAAAGCTCATTAATAATTCAAGTGGCCTGAACGTTACAGCATTCGTGTCAAGATACAGTTGGCATTGTCTGAACAGGTTAATTAAAAATACCTACAATGGGTACAGGCAAGTGGGTAGGCTACATTTTTAATGTAATTGATGAAAAGATGGAAAGACTGAGTTACAACCTTCAGGGAGTATCTTACACACAATAGGGTGGCCCTTTGATAACTCCACTGCCTGGCAACCAAAAGCACCACTGCCCACCCCACACACTCTAATCCTTGTATAACCAACCCCCTGGATGAATTGGGACCAATGGCTATCTCTTCATACTTGCAATCCCAGCAGTGGGCTGTACTTTTTTTTCTCTCACTGCTGAGACAACAATCCTAGTCTTGAGACAGAGTAGCTGGCAGCTCTTGGGGACAAGTCTCCTTTTTCTTTCTTTGCAGAGGTAGAAGTCCTGCTCCCACCAATTTAAGGCCAATCGCAATGTATCATTGCTGTATTTAACAATTCATTCAGAAAGAATGGTCCACATCCCCTCCACATCCCCCATGAAATCCAGCACTGTGTTTGAAATAGTAATTTGACCCAAATGATTTGTGCTGATTGGACTGTTTCTATTTTGAAAATTCTGTCAAGTAAGAAATCAGAAAAAAGTACTCAGTCCTACACATTCCCAACTTATAGTTCCTTAAATCAGCAACTTGGGCTCTGCAGTGTTCAAATTTCACAAAAGCTCAAGTTCAGAGAATCAAATCGGTAACAGCAAGTGAAGGACAAGATGCACTCCACAGGGACACAGGCAGCTCATTGCAAAGGAGCAGAGACCACCAAATTGGTCACCTTTCTTACTAGTGTATCAAAGACTGATGAAGAGGAAACATTGGCAGGACTATGAAGAAAGGGCAAAGTGGTGAGAGCGAATGAATAAGTAATTGACACATCAAGCTAGCAATGACACAGTCAAATTACACTGACAGTATTCTCTGCTGGAAGACCAAGTGTCTACACTGTGTGAGCGTATTTGTGTCTGTGTGTACCTGTATGTTTCTTTGTGCATTCATACTGTGCGAAAGGAAATTTTCTATCATCATGAGAAAACAGAATGCTCACTTTCTCTCCGAAATGAGGAGAGAAGTGAAGGTCTTTGAAACCTGTGATGTCTAAGAATGTAATTTTGTGAGCAAGTTATTCAGAATGGAAAATACAGGCATTCCATCCTTCTTCATTACAAGAATAATTTTGTTCACTCAAGGAGCGCAATTTAGCTCAGTTTTGAGTGTTCTGATGGTCAAGCAATTCTGATCCAGAATTACAACTGAAGGGTGGTCTGTGGCTAAGGTACTGGAGAGCTGAGAACACTGATACAAACATATTCCAGTCCAAGTCCGCCTTCAGAAACGTGAGACAGATAGGAAAGTTGATAAAATGTACATTCATATTTTATGCACCTCTTTACAAAGACCATCACTCATTTCCAATGTAGTTTCAGACAGAAAGATGGATCAACCCTTTAATATAGTTGCTGAATTTGGGTTCAAGATATGGCAGCACAGATTTAGTTTTGGAGGGCATCATATATTCTTTCACGTGCTCCTTTCCTCTGGCTTTCATGTGTAATGCCCGATGTGTAAAACAGTGGAGTGCGATTCCAACAGTCTGTTAAAATCTCGCCATGCTTTAAGTTCTTGAAAAAAAATTAAGTATCCTGAGGAGCAGGGCACATGCAGATAGCCAAGTTTGAAGAGTTTTCTTACCTTCAAATGTCACAATATAGATATGTTTTTCATACAGTGATTCATTGTAGTAATCTACCTTCCAAAGATAAGTGGACCTTTGCATTGACCAGCCTTACATAATTATTCAAATGTATTTTCCAAAGGAGATAGTAACAAAACTCCATGGAAGATTTTACAAAGCATCAGTCTCTGCTGCCATCAGTTGTACCGTGATTTAAATACAGTGACAGCTTTGACTGATTAGGAACAAAAACAATTCTGAGACCTGAAAAAAATCTAACCATCCGTACATGCCCATCAATTGATAGACACTCTGCTGTGAAATTGAAATGACGATTTTCTGTTCTTTCCATCTCAAAGATTATGTCTTGATTTAGATGGCTGTGGCCATTATTAATGCTTGCCTAAGAATCAAATGGAAATAGATTCCATCACAGTCGATGTTCTATTCATTGAAGAATGACAGTTTTAAGAGGTTGTAATAAAGACTGGTACCTTGGTTGTGTGCTTTAGCTTGTTATAGTCATAAGAGTCATACAGCATGGAAACAGACCCTTCAGTCCAACTTATCCACACCAAACAAGTTCCCCAAACTAAACTAGACCCTACTTGCCTGTGTTTGGCCCATATTCCTCTAAATCTTTGCTATTTATGTACCTACTCAAATGCCTTTTAAACGTTTTAACTGTACCTGCATGTACCACTTGCTCTGGCAGTTCATTCCACATACGAACTATCTTCTGTGTGAAAAAAGTGTCCCTCAGGCCCCTTTTAAATCTTTCTCCTCTCACATTAAGAACATGAACTTCCTTATCCTTTGCAAATGATCTTTGCTGTTCACCTCAATACTCCTTATTATCTTATTAATCTCTATAAGGTCACCTTTCAACCTCGTACACTCCAGTGAAAAGCCTCCCAGCCTAACTCTATTACTCAAACCCTCTAGTCCCAGCAACATCCTGGGAAATCTTTTCTGAATTCTCTCTAATTTAATCCTATCCTCCTTATAAAAGGGCTACCAAAACTGTACACAGTACTCCAAGAAGGCCTCACTAATGTCTTATACACCTTCATCATGTCATCCCAATTCCAACACTCAGTGGCCTGAGCAATGAAGGCAAGCATGCTAAACGCCTTATGGGTTAATGCAAGCAATTGGATTACAAGTGGTATAAGTTTTGGTTTCACATCGCAAAGTGTGTTATCTTCTGGTATTCCCTCCAGGGAGCAGAGTCAGAGGGAGCAGCACATGGAGGAGCTGAAACCAACTGGAAAAATGATGTCACAGGAGAACTGTGACCTGATTGGCTGGTAGGAAATTTCTCCTAAATTTGAAAAAACCCACAAAACCAATGAATATATAAACTAACCAGGATTAACTAAATAATAAATTAATTAACTAAGTAGAGTTGGGTGGGCAGTTTATGCGCTAAAGCTGTATGATGTGGGAGATGGCTGATCCGATTGCGAGTTGCAGTGTCCACATCTGCAGCAAACATTGGTTGCTGGAAGAATTTTGGCTCAGAATTGCTGAGCTGGAGTCCGAGCTTCGGACACTGCAGCACATCCGGGAGTGGGGAGAGAGTTAGGTGGATACTTTGTTTCAGGAAGCGGTCACACCTGGTAGAATAAGTATCTCAAATTCAGTCGGTTATCAGGGACAGCAGGGTGTGACTGGAACTGGAGCAGGTAGAGGATCCTGAATTCAGGAACAGAGGAGACTCAGGTCTTTGCCTGGTCCAACAGGTACGAGGTATTTGCTCCCTGTGTGGATGAGGAACAGAGCTGTAGGGCACAGGAGGCCATCCAAGAGGGGTGAGTAAAAAGACAAGTGGGAGTTGCAGGGGATTCTATAATTAGGGGAATGGATAGCGCCCTTTGTAAGAAGGAAAGATAGTCCCGCATGGCATGTTCCCTGCCCAGTGAAGGGCATCTCTGACCGGTTTGAAAGAATATTAGAGAGAGAGAGAGAGAGAGAGAGAGAGAGAGAGAGAGAGAGAGGTGGATCCAGTTGTTGTGGTCCACATCAGGACGAACAACCTAGGCAAAACTAAGAAAGAGGACCTTTTTAGGATTATCAGGAACTAAATTAAAGGACAGGTCCTCAACAGTTATAATCTCCAGATTACTACCTGTGCCATGTGCAAATTGGCATTGGCACGCAAAAATAAGGGAAATAAACACGTAGCTAAAATTGTAGGGGAAAGGCGGGGGGAGGGATAAAATTTCAAGAGATGTAATGGCCAACGCAAAACAAAGCAGCAGGTTAACATGGCACGGTGGCTCAGTGGTTAGCATTGCTGCCTCACAGCGCCATGGTCCCAGGTTTGATTCCAGCTTCGGGTAACTATCTGTGTGGAGTTTGCACATTCTCCCCATGTCTGCGTGGGTTTCCTCTAAGTGCTCCGGTTTCCTCCCACGGTCCAAAGATGTGTAGGTTAGGTGAATTGGCCACGCTAAATTGTCAATAGTGTTAGGTGCATTAGTCAGAGGGAAATGGATCTGGGTGGGTTACTCATTGGAGGGTCGGTGTGGATTGGTTGGGCCAAAGGGCCTGTTTCCACACTGTAGGGAATCTAATCTAATCTGTGAGGGTGGATTAAACTGCACAGAAAAGTATGAAATAAATGAAAAGGAAAACGAAGGAGATGTTATGAGAACCTCCAGAACACAAAAAAGGACAGAGTGTTTTGAAAGGGTTAGGAATCAAACTTCATGTACACCAGATAAGGGGATGACAATGAGAAGAGGGGTGATAAATAATAATAGAACTGAAGGTGTTGTATCTAAATGCACACAGTATACGAAATAAGGTAAATGAGCTTGTGACACAGATCAAAATTGTCTGGAATGATGTGGTGGGCATCATGGAGACATGGTCGTAAGGGGATCAGGATTGGGAGCTAAATATCCAATAATATACATTCAATCAGAAAAGACAGGCAGGCCAGCAGACAAGGTGGGATTGCCTTGATAGTAAGAAATGAAATTAAATCAATAGCAAGAAAAAATTAGAATTAGAATCCCTACAGTGTGGAAACAGGCCCCTCGGTCCAACAAGTCCACACCAATCCTCCAAAACGTAACCCACCCAGACCCATTCCCATACATTTACCCCTGACTCATGCACCTAACCTACACATCCCTGAACACTATGGGCAATTTAGCATGTCCAGTTCACCTGATCTGCACATCTTTGGATTGTGGGAGGAAACCTGAGCACCTGGAGGAAACCCACGCAGACACAGGAAGAATGTACAAACTCCACATAGACAGTCACCCGAGGATGAAATCAAAGCTGGGTCCCTGGTGCTGTGAGGCAGCAGTGTTAATCACTGAGCCACCATACCAGCCCACAATGTTGGGTCAAATGATGTAGAATCTGTGTGGGTAGAGTTGAGGAACCGCAAAGGTAAATCAAAACCATAATGGGAGTTATGTTCAGGCCTCCAAACAGTGGTCAGGCTGTGGGGCACAAGATACACCAGGAGATATAAAAAGCATTTTAAAAAGACCAGGTTACAGTGATCATGGGGGATTTCAATATGCAGGTGGACTTGGAAAATCAGGGGGTTGGTAGAGAATTACACAAAAAAAGGAATTTGTGGAATATGTATTACATGGCTTTGTGGAGCAGCTTGTGGTGAAGCCCAATTATTTCTGGGAATAATTCAGGAGACACAACAAAAATTCATCCCAAGGAAAAAGAAGCATACTAAATGGAGGACAAGACAACCATGACTGACAAGGGAAGTCAGGGACAGCATAAAAGCAAAAGAGAAAGCATAACATGAAGGGCAGTGGGAAACCAGAGGATTAGGAAGTCTACAAAGACCAACAGAGGACAACTAAAAAAGAAATAAGAGGGAGAAGATTAAATATGAGGGTAAGCTTGCCAGTAATATAAAAGAAGATCGCAAGAGTCTCTTTTGATATATAAACAACAAAAGAGAGGCAGAAGTGGACATTGGGGCATTGGAAAATGATGCTAGAGAATAGTAACAGGAAACAAAGAAATGGTGGAGGAACTAAATAAGTACTTTGCATCACACTTCACGGGAGAAGACACGAGTGACATCCTAAAAATTCAATAGAGTCAGGGGACTGATGTGAATATGGTGGCCATCACCAAGGAGAAGGTGGTAGAAAAACTGAAAAGTCTGAAGGTGGATAAATCACCTGGACTAGTTGGACTACACCCCAGCATTTTGAAGGAGATAGCTGAAGAGATAGTGGAGGCATTAGTGGTGATCTTTCAAAAATCACTGGTGTCAGAGAGGGTCCCAGAGGACTGGAAAATCGTTAATATAGCCCCTCAGTTTATGAAGGAAGTCAAGCCAAATATAGGAAATTACAGGCAGATTAGTCTGACCTCGGCCATTGGTAAGATTTGAAAGTCCATTGTGATGGATGAGATTTCTGAATACTTGGAAGTGCATGGTAAACAGGGAAAACTCAGTAGGATTCCATCAATGCAAGGTCATGCCTAATAAATATTTTTCGAATGCTTTGAGAAGGTAATGAACAGGTTAAGCCAAGGAGAGCCAATGTATGTTATCTACTTGGACTTCAAGAAGGCCTTTCACAAGGTGTAGCAGAGGGGGCTATTGAGTAAGATAAGGACCCATGGTGTTCGAGGCCAGGTACTAGTATGGATAGAAGCTTGGTGGTCTGGCAGAAAGCAAAGAGTGTAGATAAAAGGGTCCTTCTCAGGATGACAGCTGTTGGTTTGTGGTGTTGTGCAAGGCTCAGTTTTGGGACCACAACTTTTCACTTTATACATTAATGATCTAAATGAAGGAACTGAGGACATTCTGGCTAACTTTGCAGATGATATAAAAATATATGGTAGTACTGAGGAGGTGGAGGGGCAGCAGAAAGATTTAGACAGGTTAAAAGAACAGGCAAAGAAGTAGCAAATAAAATACAATGTGGGAAAGTGTGCGGTCATACACTTTTGTAGGAAGAATACAGGTATAGTTTCTAAATAGGGAGAAATTTCAAAAATTTGAAGTGCACAGGGACTTGTGAGTCCTAGTCCAGGATTCTCTTAAGGTGAACTTATAGGGTGAGTCCATACTTAGGAAGGCAAATACAACGTTGCTGATTATTTCAAAAGGACTAGAATATAAAAGCAGAGATGTACTTCTGAGGTTTGAAATGCTCTGGTCAGACCACATTTAGAGTTTTGTGAGTAATTTTGGGCCCGATACCTCACGAAAGATGTATTGGCCCTGGAGTGGGTGCAGAGAAGGTTCATGCAAATGATCCCAGGAATGAAAAGCTTAACATATGAGGACTCTGGGTCTATACTTGATAGAGTTTAGAAGGATGAAGGAAGACCTAATTGAAATTGACAGAATACTGAATGGCCTGGACAGAATGGAATTTGGGAAGAAAGGCAGGAAAGACTAGGAACTGAGGGCACAGCCTTAGAGTAAAGGGAGGACCCTATAGAATGGAGGTGAGGAGAAACTCCTTCAGCCAGAGGATGGTGAATCTATGAAATTCATTACCACAAAAGGCTGTGGAGGCCATGTCAGTCTGTATATTTGAGACGCAGATAAGCTCTTGATTGTCAAGGGGATCAAAGGTTACAGGGAGAAAGTGGGAGAATGGGGTTGAGAAACTTATCAGCTATGATTAACCAGCGGAGCAGACTCGATGGGCTGAATGGCCTAATTTCTGCTTGTACATCTTATGGTATTAATGATACTGCATTTGGTGGAAGTTTTTATTAGATTATGAGAAGTTTCTTCCTCAAGATATTCAAAATATATTTAAATTAAACAAAATAGAAATGCAAATATGAGCTATGGAGTACACAAGGGAGTACATGGAAGATGCATGGAGTAGCAGGGCAGGATGAAGTAATACAGTCGAGGAGGCTTTGAAACAATTTTTGGAAGCAGCCTAGTGACAACAACACAGACAGACCTTCTAACAAGCTTACCTCTAGATTCCTCTTGCACTGCAATATGGACCTAAACCCTGTGGGAAACAACATGAACCCTAGGCAACATTATCCAGCAGTTGGGCATGCAGTTTGAGCGTTGCAAAATGACCCCATCTGCAAACCACATCCCGGAGGAAAAAGGTGACCCTCAATCTAAACTGAACCTCCAGATCATTTATAGTATTTTATGGTTAGCATGGGAAATTTGCTAGGCTAATGGCTTTCAAAACTATATTCTTGATAGTTGTATTCGTATCTGAAATTCCAAGTTATTCATTTTATTGTAAATATATGACACACAGGAAGATGGATTGATTGTAAATATGTGGCCCGGGTAGATGTGCTTCTGCATTGCAGTGGGTTTATCTATGTCTCCAGGTCAGCATGTGGGGGAGGATTTGACACAAAAAGTGGCACCAGAAGTTACATTACACAGAAAGCACTCACTTGCTGCCATAGAAAGACAGAAATAAACATACATTTTAAGACTTAGATTCATGTCATGTTTTAAGAAAAACTCTTGAGATCGCATTCACACAGACAGAAATTCTGAACAGAAAATCAATTCTTCCCATCTCGGTAAGGAAATAATAACTGACGTGAATGTACTTTCACCTCAATGTGAAAATTTATCTTCAAAAATGTTTCAACAATCTGGTAAGCCTTTTCTGTACCCTCTCCAAAGCATGCACATCCTTCTGGTAGTATGGTGATCAGAAATGTGCACAACATTCCACACATGGCCTAATGGAACTTCTACAAAGCTGCAGCAACACTTATCTATTCTTATACTCAATGCCCCTTCCATTGAAGGCAGGCATGCCATAAGCCTTATCAAACTGTGCTATCACATTCAGTGATCTCTAGACCTGCACACCCAGATCCCTCTGCATATCAATTCTCTGAAAGGTTCTACCATTCACTGTATAATTTCCACCTGTACCTGAACTTCCAAAATGCATTACCTCACATTTGACTGGATTAAACTCCATCTGTCATTTTTCTGCTCATAACTCCAACTGATCTATACCTTGCTGTATCCTCTGACAATCTCCTCACTATCCGCAACTCTACCAACCTTTGTAATATCTGCAAACTTACTAATTAGACCAGCTACCATTCCTCCAAATCATTTATGTAGATCATGAACAGCAGAAGTTCCAGCACCGATCCCTGTGAAACAGCACTAGTCACATCCCACCATTCGGAAAAGCATCCTTCCACCACCACCCTCTGTTGCCTATGACTAAGCCAGTTCTGTATCCATCTTGCCAGCTTACCATGATACCATGTGACTTCACCTTTTGTACCAGTCTATCATGAGGGACCTTGTCAAAGGCTTCACTCAAATCCATGTAGACAACATCAATTGTTTTACCCTCATCAACTATCTTCGCCACCTCCTCAAAAAACTTGATCAAGTTAGTGAGGCATGATCTTCTCCACGCAAAACCATGCTGTCTTTCACTAATAAGTTCATTTGCTGTAAATGCATATAGGTCTTGTCCCTGAGAATTTTTTTTCAATAATTTCTTTACCACTGACCTGAGACTCACAGGCATGTAATTTACTGGATTATCCCTGTTATCCTTTTTAAACAATGGGAAAACATTGGCTATTCTCCAGTCCTCTGGGACTTCAACTGTGGCCTAAGAGGATACAAAGATGTCTGTCAATGTTCCAACAATTGGTTCTCTTGCCTCCCTCAATATTCTGAGATAGATCCCAGTAGGACCCAAGGACTTATCCCCCTTAATACTTTTTCAGATTCACAACACATCTTCCTTTTTAATCGCAACTTGGCTTAGAAACTCGACACTCCCTTCCCCGAGATCATCCTCTACCAATTCCTTCTTTTTGGTGAATAATGACAAAAAGTATTCATTTAGGACCACACCTACTTCTTCTGGCCCCACACATAGATTCCTTCCTCTATCCTTGAGTCAGCCAACCCTCTGCCTGGCTACCTTCTTGCTTTTTATATTTGTATAAAAAGACTTGGGATTCTCCTTAATCCTGTTCCCTAATGACTTTTCATGACTCCTTTTCATCTTTCCAATTCCTTGTTTAAGTTCTTTCCTACTTTCCTTACATACTTCAAGGACTTCATCAGTTCCTATCCTCTTAGACCTTACATATCCTTCCTTTTTCTTTTTGACCAAGGTCGTAACAGCCCTGGTCATCCAAGGTTCGCATAACTTGCCATACCGATCCTTCATTCTCGCAGGAAAGTGCCACTCCTGAACTCTTATCAATTGCCATTTAAAATACTCCATTTGTCTGATGTAGATTTACCCTCAAACAGCTGACTCCAATCATCATTCGCCAGTTCCTGCCTAATATTATTGTAGTTTGCCTTCCCCCAATTTAACACCTTCACCCAGGAACTGTTCTTATCCCTATCCATAAGTATCTTAAAACCCATGGCATTATCATCACTACTTCTGAAATGCTACCCCACTGAAACTTCACTCACCTGGCCGGGTTAGTTTCCCAAAACCAGGTCCAGTATAACCCCTTCACTGGACTGTTTACATCTTGTGTCAAGAAACTCTCCTGAACAGTCCTTACAAATTCTACCCCATCCAAGCTTCTAGCAGATACTGAATCCCAGTCAGAAGTTAAAATCACCCACCACAACAACCATGCTGGTTTTACATCCTTCCAAAATCTGTCCACATATTCTCTCCTCTATCTCCCACAGGCTGTTGAGAGGCCTGTAGCGTATCCACAGCATTGTGATTTCACCTTTCCCATGCCTGAGTTCTACCAATATTGCCTCGCTGCATGAGTCCTCTAATGTATCCTCTCTCAGTACAGCTGTGAGATACTCCTTTGACAGTAATACACTCCCCACCCCATTAACTTCCCTATCACACCTGAAACATCTAAATCCTGGGACTTTCAAGCTGCTTGTCTTGTCCCTCTTTCAGCCAAATCTCTGTAATCACAATAATGTCATAGTTACAAGTACTAACTAAACCTGTAGTTCATCAACCTTGCCTACTATGCATCTCGCATTGAAACACGTGTATTTCAAACCACCTCCCCTGCTCCTTTCAGCAGCGTTTACCTGCCTGTTCTTGTTTTTAGTAATGTTTGCCTTGGTTTCTACCTCTCCCTCAACTTTTGCATTACTGCTCTACGCCTCTGGTTCCCATCCTCCTGCCACACTCATTAAAACCCTCCCCAAACACTCTACTAAGCAACCTCCCCAAAGGACATCAGTTCTGGACCTGCCCAGGTGTAAACAGTCCACTTTTTACAGGTCCCACTCCCCCAGAACTAGTTCCAATGACCCATGAATCTGAAACCCTCCCCTTCGCATCATCTTTTCATCCTATATATCCTGCTGTTTCTAGTCTGACTAGCTTCTGGCACTGGTAACAATCCTGAGATAACTACCTTTGAGGTCCAGCAATTCAACTTTCTTCCTATTTGTCCATATTCTGCTTTTAGGATCTCATCCCTTTTTTCACCTATGGTATTGTACCTTTGTGTACCACGACCACAGGGTCTCCCCCTCCAGAATGTCCTGCGATTGCTCGGAGACATCCAGGTATCTAGCACCAGGGAGACAACACACCATCCTGGACTCTTATTTGTGGCCATAGAAACGTGTACGTATTTCCCTTACAACTGAATTCCCTATAACTATAGCATTTCTACATATCTCTCCCTCCCTCTGCAGCATAGCTAACCATGGTGCCATGAATTTGGCTGCCACTGTTATGCCCAAGAGGCCATTCCCCTCAACTGGATTCAAAATGGTATATCTGCACTGCCTGCTTAGCCCTTCTGCTCTGCATGGTGGTCACCCACTCTCTTCCTACATGTAAATATACGAACAAACTGTGTTGTAATCAAACAGGTCAGAACAATTCATCAGTAAAAACAGCACTATTCCTAATGGTCAAATGTTGGAGCAAATACTATTCTTTACTGTGTAAAGTGCCTGAATACTGCTGCAAATGCAGTCCTTTGCGGTATTTGAATGCTGATATGAATGCAACCCTTGGCAGGTTCATGTCTCTAAATGGCATTGTATTGAAAAGCTGTTATAATTCTTTTCTTTTATTATGTTAGCACTTTATTGTGAAGCAGTCTCCAATGTAAACATGTTCACTGCAAGGTCTTGCTCTCAACAGCAACTACATTCTGCAGGTAGCTAAACTCTCATCCTTACCTTTGTAAAGATACCTACCATCGGTCCCTAAATATTTACTTACCTCGCAGCACTCTGCAAATTTTTTTTTGAAAACTGCCGGATTTTTCACACAAAAACATTTCAAAACTCCCCAGTAGCAAAATAAATGGCAGTTGTGCCACACATACTATTTTTAAAATCTTATATTGCATTACAATCACAGAATTGCTACAATCTGGAAGCAAAACATGAGTCCATCAAATCCACACCAACCTTCTGAAGAGCATCCCATCCAGACTGACCCCCTCCCCTATCCCTGTAACCCTGCATTTCCTGTGGCAATCCACACAGCATCCACATCCCTGAACACTACAGGCAATTGAGCACAGCCAATTTTCATAAGCTGCGCATCTCTGGACTGTGGGGGAAACCGGAGTACCTGGAGGTAACCCACACCGACACGGGAAGAATGTACAAACTCCACACAGACAGTGGAATTGAACCTGGGTCTTGGCACTGTGAGGCAGCAGTGCTAACCACTGAGCTGCCCCATTACTGGCAGAAGAGATTGCAATGCACCAGCTCAGGGATATAGGATCTCTGTGACAAAGCAAGTACCTCTTGCTTCATATAATAAAATATGCAATAAGTTAATTGCCTGGGTAGTTGTTGACATAGCAGTGATTGAAAATCATACCTAACCTTTTACCAGTGCAATTTGTTCTTTATATTGGGAGTATCCCGTTGGGTCAGCTGGCTGATTGGCTGGTTTGCAATCCAGAGTAAGGCTAGTAGCACGAGTTCAATTTCTGCACCCACTCAGGTTACCAAGAGGATTATTCTCTCAATATCTCCCCTCACCCGATGTTGGTGACCCTCAGGTTAAACCATCACCAGTTGCCTCTCTCGAATGACAGAGCAGCCCTGTGGTCGGGAGGGATTATGGTGACCTTACCCTCAATCCAAAATTCAAAAATCCAAAAGTTTAAGAGAGTCATTAACCAGTAAAAGTACGGTGTAAAATAATGAGCAAACATTAACAAAAACCGGGGTGGCATGGTGCCTCAGTGGTTAGCATTGCTGCCTCACAACGCCAGGGGCTCAGGTTCAATCCCACTCTTGGGCGATTATCTGTATGGAGTTTGCACATTCTTCCATTGTCTGTGTGGGTTTCCTTGCATAGTCCAAAGATGTGCAGGTCAGGTGAATTGGCCACACTAAATTGCCCATAGTGTTAGGTACATTAGTCAGAAGGAAATGGGTCCGGGTGGGTTACTCTTCAGAGGGTCGGTGTGGACGTGTTGGGCTGAAGAGCCTCTTTCCACACTGTAGGGAATCTAATCTGAAAAAAACAAGAGATGAGAAGAGAATAGCTGAGTGCGATAGGATGATCTGGAAATGCCTGTTAAGCTGGCAGAAAAAGATTCAATAACAACTTACATAGAGAATAGGATTCATGCTTGAAGGGAACAGAATTAGAGAGCAATGGAGAAATGGAACTAATTCAGAGAGCTGTTGTGGACTCGAGGAGCTGAATGGTCTCTATTTGGGCTGTCTCATTATTTGAGTTTATCTGTGACCAGAGCCTGATTTGCCGATTCGGTGTTTGGAGCTTGGAAGCCTGTCCAAAACTTGTCACATACAAAACATGTCAGTAAACTTGCAATGTGATAATGATCAGATTCATATTTTCTGTTGCGTGGATTGAGAGATAAATTTTGACCAGCGCAACAGATAGAAGTCCTTGGATCTTCTTCAGAATACTGCAATTGGACCTTTTGCAACCACCCAAGCCAGTGAATGGGAGCCTGGTTTAACATCACATAGAAAAACGCAACCCTCCAGCAGTGCAGTACTCCCTCGTGAGAGTGTCAGTTTTGATTTTGTGCTTAATTCCTGGAGTGGAACTTGAACAGCAAACCTTGTGACTCAAAGACAAGAGTGTGACCAACTGAGCCACAGCCAAGATGGGGAACTGGACTCAAAAACATTAACTGCTTTTCTCTCCACAAATGCTGCCAGAACTGCTGGATTTCTCCTGCACTTACAGTTTGCATAACAAATGCCAATGACCCTACCAGCAAATAGGAAACACAAATTTCATTCTAGATCTGGTTAATGCAGCCAGTTAAACTATGAAGTTGTCTTTACGTGTTCTCACAACTTCTAGAATTGCTTAATAAACAAATCAATGCTTCAGATTAAAGTACGATACACAAGATGTAATTTACGCAAACTTTAAACACATATACAGTCAAATTTTCCCATTTGGCTTAATGTAGCATCTTTTTGCGAGATAAATATACAACTATTCTGTTCAATTCCTGCCTGGATTTTAACATATGCCTCTAAAGGTCTGTCCTTTTTCTCATTATCTTTTGGCCTTAGTTCGGAAGCCGATCCAATTACATTCAGATGTTTTCTCACCAACCTGGTCATCTCTGGAGCTGAATCTGGATCTCCTGGTTCAGAAGTAGGAACACTATGAATTGGTGAATTAAAACACATTTTTCCAGTCTTACTGGTGATGTTCTTATTAATGGGCCAGTTTAATTGGCAATAAATTTTATCTAAATACAAGCTTTTTCTCATGTAATCTTGGTTATCATGAGCAATGTATTTGTTTCTTGCTTGATAGAGACAGGGTGCTAGTTTGGAAAAAAAAATGCATATGTACATTAAAAGATTCTATTCGGGCTGTCATCACTTGTAAGAATTGATTGCACACCTACTTACTTTTTATTTGCATAAAATCAGATCCAGTATCAAATGTGATATATCCCCCAAAGATTTTTTTTAAACTTGTAGGCAATATAGTGCAATAGAAATAAAAGTTCAGGTGGCACAAGTCTCAAATTATATTACTAATCAATTACAGGTTAAATCCTTTATGATCACTGTGCATTTAAAGATTCATCTTTTGCCTGAATTGGTTATTAAATTCTAATCAGTTTCAGTATTTGAAAAACGGAAGTCGAGTAAGGCATTTTTATAAATGCAGCAGAAAACAACAATTAGCTAATTTGATGTGAAATTCAGAACAGGTCTACTAACCTACTGAGAATTCTCATTTGTAATACTTACACTATTAAACTTGTTCTAACTCAGAGATTTTAAAATGTGATTATTATAACATATAACAGTTAATTATGGAAGAAGTGATCTTTACAAATGTATCAAATATTAAACCTTTTTTGTGCAATTCAGGGAAAATACATGAAACGATGTCACGATTAGTGTAATAAAATGGTCAGAACAATAGTTTTACGACAATTGCTATTTAGATTTTAAACCTGAAGATGACTTTTCAATGTCAAAGATCAGGTTATTTTAAAACCTGTAGACAAGGATTGCCTCTTCAAAGTTTTCCAGAATTAATATAAACAATTTTAACATCTGTGCAGTACACATGAAAATAAAAGTACAAATGCTAGCCTTGTTACAGCAATGCCTGTGTCCTAAGAATGGATGTTTAAAACTGACAGCCACCTAACAATCCTTGTTCTTGACACCTCTCCCTAAGCCACCTCAGCAATATGGCCCTCTGCACCCAAATAACTTAAGATTCTATTTCTCATTTTACCAACCTGATTTATGAACGAAAGCAGTTTTCAGCATCTTTCGTTCACTAATGGGTGAGTCGTAAAGCAGAAGGTCAATATCTAGTTGCATCAGCAATTTATGAATCTCACAAATTAATGAGCATTCTGGCTTTGATCTTTATTATATGCAGCTGAGAAGTTGAAAGTGTGAATAATCTCAATAAGAGGCAAGTGATGCACGGCCTTGATATGCAGATAGTTCATCGCAGAGGAGAAAGGGAGGACTGCAGACGCTGGAGCTCAGAGTCAAGTGTGGTGCTGGAAAAGCATAGCAGGTCAGGCAGCATCTGAGGAGCAGGAGAATCGATGTTTCGGGCATAAGCCCTTCATCAGGAAATTCATCAGGAGATAGTTCATCGCCATTAAAGAGCTGGTTCTGCAATTCTATAAAGGTCAATAGTTAAAAGAAGTTCATTTCACTGACTATTCATTCTCACAAAGTCAAACTGCCCCTCTAGAGAACTAACCACCTCTCCCATTTGGATTGAAAAGTGCTCGTAGTGCATGCAAAGTGTGTGTGATTTTACTCATTCCTTCAGTAATGTAGGGGCACTTCTTCTCAACCAAAGGTCCTGGAAACATTCTTGCTTTCTAATAGGGGAAGACTTGTGCTTCAGAACCAGCTGCAGCCCTGGACATTACGTATAATACTGGAATCTACGCACCAATGTGGAAAACTGCCCGGAGATTTCCTACGTCCAAAAAGCAGAAGAAATCCAATTCCTGTTGCATCAGTCTGCTTTCAATGATCAAAAAAGGGGATGGAATAGAAAACTGACACAGCTCTCAATTGGTAATTATTTAGCAGATACTATTAAAACAAGTCCTAGTTTAGGTTCCACCAGGACCTCTCAACTACAAGCGAGTGTGAGTCCAAATACCGTCAAAGCAGTTTGGTAAATGAAGTGAAGGGGATTATTCATGAGGTTAAGGCAGTGTCTGCTCAAGTATGGCCTCATGGCGCCTAGGTAATTCAAGTCAATGTGAACCAGGAGGAAAAATCTTCTCTAGTTGGGATCATGCATAGCCCAAAGGAAAATGGTTGTTGTCAGTCAATCATTTTATCCCAGGACATCATTGCAGGAGTTTCACAGGTTGCAGTCTAAGGTAGAACCATCCTTAACTGCTTCATCAATGACTTTCCTGCCAAAAATAAGCACAAGGGAATGAAGGCAAGCTGATTATTGCTCGGTACTTTCTGTTGCAAATCTACAAATAATGAAGCAGTCCATGCCAAGCAGTCCATCCCAGACAAACCTGCACAACATTAAGTCTTGGGCTAATGAATAATGAGTGACATCCATATGACACAAAGCTAAAGGATAACTCAAAGGAGAGAATATAGCCATCTCATTTTGGTGTTCAACGACTCAACTGTTGTTGAAGCCCCCACTAATATCCTGAGTGAAAATGCACCAAAACCTTAACTGGACAGGCCACGCAAAAATGGTGGTTGCAAGAGCAAGTGAGAGGCTACGAATTCTGAGGCATTTAACCTCCCTCCTCATGGTCTTCAGGGCATAAACCCTTTCAACCTTACAGCCAGTACCATCTAGAAGGACAAGTATAACAGATATATGGGAACACTACCATCTGTATATTCCCCTCGAAGCATTCATCATCCTGATGTGGAAATAATTCACCACTCCTTCAGAACCATTCAGTCAAAGTACTGGAATTCCCACCCTAACAGCATTGTGGGTCTACCTACAGCAAATGGTCCTGCAACAGTTCAAGACACAGCTCAGCCCGACCTTTCGATGGTAACCAGGGACAAGCAATAAATTAATGGTCTAACCAGCAGCACCTATGTTGAAAAGTCAGGATTGTAATGGAATATTTCCCACTTGCTTGGCTCGGCACAACACCAATAACATAATATGCTTGACATCATCTAAGACAAAGCTGCCTGCTTGATCAGCAGCTCATCTACCACTGTAAACAGTTACTCCCTCTAACCTTGGCACACACAGAATCATACAGCGCAGAAAAAACCCTTCAACCCATTGAGTCTGTACCGGTCATAAGCAACTACCTAATCATTCTAATTCCATTCTCACACCACTTAGCCCATAGCCTTGGTTCCCTTAGCTTGGTGGTAATAATACGTACCATCTCCAAGATGTACTGCTGCAGCATGTCAGTACCCTTCCAAACCTGTCACCTCTGCCCTCCTCCTTCCAGATGGAAGGACGAGGGCAGCAAGTCCATGGCAACACTACCAGCTGCAAGTGCCACTCCAAATCACACAATATTCTGACTGGGAAATATATGGGATCAAAACCTAGAACTCCCTCCCCAACAACGCTGTTGGTGTTCCTAAAATGTATGCTCTGCAGCAGTACAAAAAAGCTGCTTGCCACTACCTTCTAAAAGACAAGTAGAAATGGGCAATAAATGCTGGCATTGTCAGAAATTCTGACATTGTAAGTCGGGTTTTAAGAAAAAATGAGCTAGGATAGCTCACCTCACTCTCACCTCTGTCGTTTTGAAGTGTTATGCAGCCTGTTCTGTGTGTAAAACAACAAGGAAGATAAACCGATGTGTGCACACCACATACTAGTTTCAAGAACAGTCTAGCTCATCCTCTGTGCACAAATAACTCTAGAATAAATAATTCACAGAATCACAAAGTTGTTACAGTGCAGAAGGAGGCCATTCGGCCCACTGTATTCACACCAGCGCTCTCAGAATTTTGACTCAGTGCCTTTTCCTCACAACTGATGCAAGTAAATATCCTTTCAACACTTGGATGTCCTAGAAAAACAAGATACGGGTATGTTCTCTCAAAATATGCTGCCTAAAATCCAGATTATGCATAAACTGGGAGTTTTAAATTAAGTGCCATACTTTTTTTTAATTACTCAATCTATATTAATTTTTCTGGACAATTTCATTGGACACTAATGGGTGCTGTTCTCTGTTTTGCCATATACATCTCAGACTACTCTGGTGTCTCCTTAATCAGACCTACATTGGTCCAAATCACCTGATCTGCGATTTGGCATAATTCTGGAGGGCCTTTGACCCACAGCTGCTGGCTTTGACAGAGTGTACTTGTGCCTCAAAGGCACTTTGTCTAATCGTCGAGATTGCATGTATGTGTGCATGCTGTCGTGGCATGGCTAACACTAATGACTTTGCACTGGAATTCCTCTCTTTTTCCATTGAATTACTGCATGCTTCCTCATCTAGCTTCATTGGTCAATCATTGAAAGCATTTTGCAAGGAAATGTCCTTCAATATCATATTGGATTGAATTGGTTTTTCTGATCTATTACTGAAGTCAGGTTAATCCAGAATGAAGATGCCATGTTCAGATAATTTTAACATGTACAAGTAAATGTTAGGGGACAGTGCCCAAGTGTTTTTGTCCCAAATTTGATACGGAGCTATAAAGACCATGACTCTTGACCACCAGTGATGGAGATTTCTATGTAGTGAATAGCACAAATTCTTCCACCTTTCCAATTAACCACAATTTTTTTTAGTGCATAAGTAGTCAAACCTCAGGGATGAGAGCCAATCTTCCAAATCCTGTTCAAACAGCGCATTTCTCTTTGTGAAGACATCTAAAATCTTTTAAAAACCTCTCCCTTTCAGAAAGATGTGACAATATCATTTCCTTGCCAAGGTAATGATGCAAATTTTTTAATGTTATACTGAGCATAGATGTTGCTTTTGCTCTTGCTCCTGCAGGCATTTTCATGGTAATTTTAAATGAATTGTCTACTGAAACAAGAATATATTTTAGCGTAACAAGGATTAAGAAAAATACTCAAATACATTTAAGTCCTCAGGCAGAGCTAATGGAAATCAGTAAATGAAGACTGCAGTTAATGCTCTGAACACAGTAGAAATATTGTTGTAAATTCTATTAACAAAACCCATTCCGAATTGCCAGACGTGCCTTGGGTTAATCAAGCTATCTATGATTGCTAGGCTTTGGCCTGAAGGGAATCAAGGTATTAGGTTTTGCATGATAGACTACAGGGTGCTCCTTAGCGATTATAGAAATATTACCTGGTATCTTATGTATTTTAGGGTTCAGTAGTGACAAAAATAGCATGAAGAATCAAGAAATCTGCATGACAAAGAGTTTTTTGCTGACAATTTTCAAAGAAATGCCCAATTAAGGTGACTAAAGCACTTATAAAAGGAGGAAAATCTGCCTTCTGAAACTGAACGAAAGGAAATGAAGCAACATAAAATTGAGCAGTCAGCACAGCAGTTCCGTCATTCCAGAACACAACATAGAACATTCGAAATACTATATGCTCAGACACTGCCAAATTGCAGCAAGGCACAATTCAAGGGCACACTTTAGTTCAAAGAGTTCAGATGTTAATCATCCAGTTATGGCATTTGTAAACTATCACAGTCTCTCAAAGCATCCATGCTTATTCAAACAAAAGCAAAAACTGCAAATGCTGGAAACCTAAAAGCGAAAAAGAAGTACAGGAAGTGCCAGAGAAACTCAGCAGGTCTGGCAGCCTCTGTGGAGGCAAATATCGATTTAACGTTTCAAGTCTGACTCTTCTGTGGATTTTCTGAATTATCCAGAATTAAATGGTGATACTGAGTAGCAATAATTTCTGTAAAACATTGTTTTCCTAATCTATGCAACACATATATGTGCTGCTTCAGCATTAACTAGTTAGAAATTATTTCTCAAGAAACCACAAAGTGACTGTCGCTGCAGTTCTCCTATTAAAAGGTCATGTATCAGAGACACCAATTTTACTATTGTATATGAAGGACACTCTGTTCCAATTAAGATGTTTATAAGGCTAGCTCCAATAATTAAAAAGATGACATCTATTAGATGAGGTGTTGATAAATCTCAAAGAGCAAGCCAATATTATTTGGCAGGAACTGCCATCAATGCTGATTAAATCTCATCACTGTAAACAGCATTTTGGGATATTATGAGATCTCCTTGTTAGTTTTTCTGTCAAATTGAGCCACTGAGAGCAAAATATGGGCCTTATCTCTCTAGATTTGCTTGTGTTTTCATTTGGCTATGAGTGTGTTTTACTAAAATAATCTGAAGACACTGGCTAATTAGAATAGCTGAGAAACTAAGGACGGCTGCAGCAAATTATAGGAGTACATGAAAAATCTTGCACAGTAGACAAATGATTTACAAATCAATGTCAGCACAGATAAATGTGAGGCAATACCTTTTGATCAGGAGAATTTGGAAATCACATATTAATTAATGGGATAGAGGGACAAAAAGATCTCGGAGTAAAATATATTAATCACTAAAGGTTTTGTCACAGGTTCACAAAGTCATAAGAAAAAACAAAATGAACACGAGGCTTTATTTTCAGGTGGACAGAGTTAATAAATGTGCAATTTATGCGAAACGTCTGTTGAACTTTGGTTAGACTACACAGAAGAGAAATATGAAGAGTTTTGGTTTCCATATATTGTAACTGGGAAGAGTGCAGAGAAAATTTACAAGGTGGATTCCAGAGCTGTGTGGGTACACATATCAGAAAGGAACTGACAGCTTGGGGTCTCCTCTCTCCAGACAAAATCTAGATAGAATGTGTTACATAGTAGACATCTTCAAAATGATCAAAAGGTGCTACAGATTGGATATAGAGATAAGGTTTGCACTTATGGAGAAAATTATAACTAAAGGACATCAACACAAGATAATCCTAGAGCAAAATCAGAAGAAATTTCAGAAGAATGTGCAACTCGAAACCAAAACAAGTAGTTGAAATGCATACGAGTTCATCTCAGGGAAAACAAGGTAAGCATGTCAGGAAGTAGGTAAGCGATAGCTGGTTTGCAAATTTGGAAAGATATGAAGAGGAGAGAAAGTGCATAAAACTCTGGTATGGATTTGTTTGATCAAACAGCCTGTTTCTATGTCGATATCCTGTGAAATTTCATGCAAACATATTCTAAAGATTACAAAATAACAAAGGACTGCACTGATGACAACTGTATGGAAGGTTAATGAATACTGTATGGAAGGATAATTGACAGAGAAGTGGATATGTGAAAGTTCATATAGAAAGAAGGCATACTAAGAATCATGATGAGGAGGTGTTAGTCTAGGATGTACAAAGTTAAAGATCACACAACATCAGGTTATAGTCCAACAGGTTTATTTGGAAATACTAGCTTTCAGAGCACTGCTCCTTCATCAGGTAGCTAGTGGGGCAGGATCATAAGACACAGAATTTATAGTTCAAGATCATAGTGTCATTCAACTGATATGATATATTGAACAAACCTAGATTGCTGTTAAGTCTTTCATCTTATCGAATGGGTTGCAGGTTTCAATTCATTAATATGTAAATCCCAAGAACTTCTTTCAAGTCACATTCCTGAAATAAGTTAAGATTTTGTAGAAAAACGTGACATCTCAGTTCAGACAATGTATTAAAGGTGTGAGGTTAGAGTCTCTGTATTCCAATCTTGAATCAGACTGGTTCTATTTCCAAGATAGGAATTTAAAAAAAGGCGCATGGATTGACTGCCTGCAGATTGTGTACTTTTGAAGCAAAACTGAATGTATCTGCAAATACAATTCTGTAATGCAAATTCAACTCAAGACTTATATACATGTGTGTGTGCATGCATATGAGGGGAAGAGAGAGATACAGTGTGCATGCGCGTGTGTGTGAATGTGAGTTTGCGAATGTGCGTGCGCGCAGGTGTGAGAGTGTGCATGTGTGCATGTGCGCGAGGGTGTGCATGCTTGGTAGAATGTGTGCATGAGTGTGACGGATTGTAAACTTGTGAGAGTGTGGCGGCGTGTGTGTCTGTCTGAGAGACAGCGAGTGTGTGCGTGTGAATGTGTATGTAACAGTGTATAATGTAGTGGGGTCACCTGTAGAATGACATGAACCCCAGGTCCCAGTTGAGGTCATCAGCCTCTTTTCGGCCACTCTGCATTGTTGCGTATTCAGAAATCCGCCTTGGAGAATGGTCACCTGAAGACCTCGGCTGAATGCCCCTGACCGCTGAAGAGTTCACTGACTGGGAGGGCACATCCCTGTGTGGTGATTATTTCTCAGTGTTGTCGTATCTGCTTTGTCTCGCCAATGTATCGTGCCTCAGGGCATCCTTCCCTGCAGCGTATGAGATACACAACGTTGGCCGAGTCACATGAGCACCTGCTGTGTACATGTTGGGTGGTGTCCCCATGTATAATGGTGGTTTCCATGTCGACACTCTGACATGCCTTGCAGTAGTTGCCATGACAGGGTTGTACGGTGTTGTGGTCGATGTTGTCCTGAAGCCTGGGCAGTTTGCTGCGAACAATGATCTGTTTAAGGTTTGGCGGTTGTTTAAAGGCAAGGAGTGGAGGTGTAGGGAATGTCTTGGCGAGGTGCTCGTGCTCATCCTCATCAATAATGTTTTGCAGGCTGCAAAGAACATGGCGGTTTCTCTGCTCCCTGGAAGTACTGGACAACGAAGGATACTCAATCAATTGCATTCCTTGTCGGTCTTCTGAGGAGGGCATTATGGTTTCGCGCTGTGGCACGTCGGATCAGGCAATTAATGAGTTGAGCATCGTATCCTCTTCTTATGAGAGCATTCTTCAGCACCTTCAAATGTCCATTGCATTCCTCATCTGAACAGATCCTTTGCATGTGTAGGGCTTGTCCATAAGGGATGGCTGCTTTAATATGTTTAGGGTAGAAGCTGGTGAAGTGCAGCATCATGAGGTTATCCATGGGTTTGTGTTAGAGTGAGATACCGAGGTGCTTGTCCTTGATGAAGTTGCGTGAGTCCAAGAATGAGACAGATACTGAAGAGTAGTCCATGGTGAGTTTGATGGTGGGATGAAACTTGTTGACATTACTGTGCAGTTGTTTCAGTGACTCCTCGCCATAGATCCAGAGGAAGAACATTTTGTCAATGTATCTGGTGTATAATGCTGGTTGGAGGTCCTGTGCAGCAAAGAAGTCTTGTTTGAACTTGTGCACAAAAATATTGGCATATTGGGATGCACATTTGGTCCCCATGGCTGTTCCATGTGTCTGGATGAAGAACTGGTTGTCAAAGATGAAGACGTTGTGGTTGAGGATGAAGCGGATGAGTTGTGGGATGGTGCACGGAGATCGGCAGTTGTTGGTATTGAGTACTGAGGCTGTTGCAGTGTTACTGTCATCGTGGGGGATGCTGGTGTAGAGTGCCAAAACATTCATTGTGACCACACACACACACATACACACTCTCTCTCTCTCACATGCCCATACACACACACACATAAGTCTCTGAGGTGAATTTGTATTTGCAGTTGCAGACACATTCTATTTTGCTTAAAAAGCGCACAATCTACAGGCAGTCAATCTATGTAACATTTTATAAATTCCTACTTTGGAAATAGAACCAGTCTGACTCAAGACTGGAATGCAGAGACACTCTAACCTCACACCTTTAGTGCACTGTCTAAACTGAGATGTTACGCTTTTTGACAAAACTTTAAATTATCTTGGGAATGTGACTTGAAAGAAGTTCTGGGATTTACATATTAATGAATTGAAACCTGCAACCCATTCTAAAAGATGAAAGACTTTATAGCGATCTAGGTCTGTTCAATATAGCGTATCAGTTGCATGACACTATGATCTTGAACAATAAATTGTGTGTCTTATGATCCTGCCCCTTAAGCTATGTGATGAAGGAGCAGCACTCCGAAAGCTAGTACTTCCAAATAAACCTGTTGGACTATAACATAGAGGTGTTGGAAATCCTGGAAAAGGTGAAAATAGATAAGTCCCCTGGGCCTGATGGCATTTATCCTAGGATTCTCTGGGAAGCAAGGGAGGAGATTGCAGAGCCAATGGCCTTGATTTTTATGTCCTCTTTGTCTACAGGAGTAGTCCCAGAAGACTGGAGGATAGCAAATGTGGTTCCCTTGTTCAAAAAGGGGAGTAGGGATAGCCCTAGTAACTATAGGCCGGTGAGTCTCACTTCTGTTGTGGGCAAAGTCTTAGAGAGAATTGTAAGGGATAGGATTTATGCACATCTGGATAGGAATAATGTGATCAAGGATAGTCAGCATGGTTTTGTGAAGGGCAAGTCGTGCCTCACAAACCTTATTGAATTCTTTGAAAAGGTGACGAAGGAGGTTGATGAGGGGAAAGCGGTAGATGTGGTATATATGGATTTTAGTAAGGCGTTTGATAAGGTTCCCCATGGTAGGCTACTGCAGAAAATACGGAGATATGGCATTGAGGGTGAGTTGGAGGTTTGGATTAGAAATTGGCTGGATGGAAGAAGACAGAGGGTAGTAGTTGATGGCAAAGTTTCTTCATGGAGTGCCGTCACTAGCGGTGTTCCACAAGGATCTGTTTTGGGACCATTGCTGTTTGTCATTTTTATAAATGACCTGGAAGAGGGGTTAGAAGGTTGGGTGAGCAAGTTTGCGGATGATACGAAAGTCGGAGGAGTTGTTGACAGTGAGGAAGCATGTGGCAGGTTACAGCAGGATATAGAGAAGCTGCAGAGCTGGGCAGAAAGGTGGCAGATGGAATTCAATGTAGCTAAGTGCGAGGTGATTCACTTTGGGAAGAATAACAAAAAGATGGGGTACTGGGCTAATGGTCGGATACTTGGTAGTGTGGATGAGCAGAGGGATCTTGGTGTCCATGTACACAGATCTCTGAAAGTTGCCACCCAGGTAAATAGTGCGGTGAGGAAGGCATATGGCGTACTGGCTTTTATTGGTAGAGGAATTGAGTTCCGGAGTCCTGAGGTCATGATGCAGTTGTATAAGACTCTGGTACGGCCGCATCTGGAATATTGTGTGCAGTTTTGGTCGCCATACTATAGGAAGGATGTGGAGGCATTGGAACGGGTGCAGAGGAGGTTTACCAGGATGTTGCCTGGTATGGAAGGAAAATCGTATGAGGAAAGACTGAGGCACTTGGGGCTGTTTTCACTAGAGAAAAGAAGGTTTAGGGGTGACTTGATTGAGGTGTACAAGATGATTAGGGGGTTAGATAGGGTCGACAGTATGAACCTTTTCCCGCGTATTGAGTCGGGTATTACAAGGGGGCATAGCTTTAAATTAAGGGGGGGTAGATATAGGACTGATGTTAGGGGTAGGTTCTTCACTCAGCGAGTTGTTAGTTCATGGAATGCCCTGCCAGTAACAGTGGTGGACTCTCCCTCTTTATGGGCATTTAAGAGGGCATTGTATAGGTATATGGAGGATAGTGGGTTAGTGTAGTTTAGGTGGGCTTGGATCGGCGCAACATCGAGGGCCCAAGGGCCTGTACTGCGCTGTATTCTTCTATGTTCTATGTTCTATGTTCTATAACATGGTGTTGTGTGATTTTTAACTAAATTTAAGAGTGATGCACTAAGAACAACGGACACCAGAAATGATATATGGTTGTGCTAACTTAGAGAACAATGGTTGTTTTAAGGGATTATACAGCGAACAATGGCTATTTGCAATTCACACATTAGAAAACAACAAATATTTAGCAATAATGGGAGACATTGGGTCTCTGGAAGTGGCTGCATAGATAACAACAGATATCCAAGAGTGATTAAATGGGGAGCATAGCTAAATGAATAACATCTCAGTGTTTCTACAAAGACCACAGATAACCAGGAGTGATTACAGAGCAATCAGTGAATACTTCGAAAGTACTAGACTAAAAGTATTTACTTCACGAGTTATTAGACAACAGCCTCACTAATACACTTTACATCTTAAAAATCAATCAACTGCACCTAAAATTACCAAACTCATTTGAGTTTATAGATCTCAAATTTTGACTTTAATGAAAGTGGGTGGCATGGCAGCTCAGTGGTTAGAACTGCTGCCTCACAGCGCCTCAAACCTGGGTTTAATTTCACCCTCAGTGGGCATTTCCAGGTTAATTTTAGATGCACTGGTAATTCTGATGCAAATTGCACCTGTCTTGAGAAGTGGCTGCTCCCACTCGTTTCCACTCAAACTTACTTATACATTGGCAAACCAGATCTACCACAAAGCATGACAACCATGCAGCTTTTTCCAAACATAACATTTCAATAACAAAACTTTCAGCTTTCAAATTACTCCTTGTTTATTTAAGAATGGTAACTTGACAAAGTTTGATTTATACAGCTGAAAAGAATTTGCCACACAAAATATGCATTTTAAATCAGTGTCTATTTCACCATCTGTCGAGAACAAATTCCAAATTATGAAAAATTGCTTTTACAAATTATACAAAACTGCCTTCCAGCTAAATTGCTGTACAGCAATCAATTCCTTAACTTTCAAAATATAACTTTCAGCACAAGAAATACTGTCCCCAAACATAATAGCGTTTTTTTTTGGGAAGCAAAGTCATCTCATCATACACAATTGCTGGAAGCTTCAAATAGTAATTCATTCACCCTGAGCGTGTGGCCAATTTTGTGCTAGGAACAAACTCTGTACACAATGTTTAGAAAACAAAACCAAAAGATTGCAGAAACTTCAGGTGTGCTGGGACCAACTTCCACTTTAAATACTACAATCTCTTGTTGCCCCTATATCAGAGGAACTGCACCTAAAAAAGACAGCACAATCAAGTAGAAGCTCCAGACCTTCACCTTTAGTAAAATATTAACCTGTGTAAAACTGTGAATTACGTAGCATCTGTGCTATCTGAATATGGTGTAATTTGTCTATTGAGAGGTTCAAGCTATTTATTAAACTGCAAAGCTTTGTGGTTTGCAAAGCCAAGTATGTGAGTGAAGCAAGGTCTTTGCAAACTTGTTTTTTTAACCTTGTTCTTATTGGGATAGAAGGGCTTAAAGCTGATAATGTCAGAATGCATTCTCTACTTAATAACAAGCATAAATATGAACTAAAGCAGCTTGTGAATATCAGATATAATTGTCATCAAAAACAGCCAGAATCAAACACTGTTCACATAATGCATTGAAACTAATTAGGATTATTTATTTATTGAAGCAACCCACATGGATAGGTTATTATGCACCTTCGTGGTGAATAGGACTTCAAGGTCTACCTTCTAGCTCAGAGGTCAGGAAGTTACCCCTGCACCACAAGAACCTTAAAGATTATCTCTTGCGGACACTCACACTCATTGGATAACAGAATCTAAAGTCCCAGCCTAAAGAGTGAAACAGAACAAAATACTCACTGATTGTTCTGCATGCTCAGACAAACTAAATTTGATTCAAGCAAAGCTGAAATGAACTCCACTAATTCGAGGGAACTGTCAACAACTTTGAAATGACTGAAGCAAATTCTTACATGTCAAAATTGTGGAATCTAGATGAATGGAAAGAATTGCACTTCAATATTTTTCATTCATGTTTCAGATCATCATTTTAGCTAAATACGTCTCTGCAATAGTTCGTAGAAAATGCTGTAACATTAAAAGATTAAGTGGGATTATCTCTCTGAATATTAAAGTATTATTAAAGGGTTAAAGTGAATTGTCTTTGTGTGGGGACGAAAGCCATGAAATAATGTGGATGACTATCCATTGTAATTAACACTTCATTTAGATATTACTTCCCTGATATTATCAAGTTAAATTATCAATTCAATCTCTTCCATTCAGAAATGCTTTCTGGCCAAAGGTATGTCGCACCTGTATTGTCTTGGGAAAGTGCTGAGTCAGGAAATCGTCTGCATAACGATTCCCCGGGCTTATGGCATTGGCATTTGCATTATCTCCAAGGATGATCTCATCCTGCCATTGCATCGGGTGTAACATGTGACTGTAACTGGGGATTGTCTTGAGTGGCACGTGACTGTGGGAAAGTGGTCAGAGTATCTGTAAGCATTGCAACTGACCTGTATAAAGGGGATGTGCTTTCTTTGTTCAGAGCCTCACTTTGACCCAACTTCACATGCCTGTTAATAAGTTTGGTTACTTGTTCACAGACGTTGGTGCATTGCAGTTGCATCAAGTGTGCAAGAATCTCAGGAGTAAAAGATCTTAACATTTGTTGGCAGCAGTGGGATTCCAACATACAAGGAGCTTCCAGGTGGACTGAATAAGCGATCATCTGAGTGCTGGTTATGTGAGACAGCTGGGCCTGTGAGGTAAGATATACATTGATTTCTCTCCTTAACCTACCACTCAGTTGACTCCCTCGTCCCCTCGGATTCTGTGGTGACAGCATTCCTGAGATAACTTACGCACTTGCATGCTGACAAGTTTGCTTTCAGAATCATAAATTACTGGAAATTCAGAGGTGAAAGTCCTCTGGAAAATAATGGGTTAAAGTCCTTTACGTAAAAAGTCCTCTAGTGGTGAGGTTTGGGGATCCAGAGCATTAAAAAAAGGTTAACGATCAGGAACTTCAAAGAAAAACATCTAAACAAAATTTGGTACTTCTTAAAATTGTTGCCTTTGTCCCCCCGCCTCCCTTTACAAGTACTTTTAGACAACATGGTGTCACTGGGAAAAGGAGAAGAAAGTGGAGCTGGTCCACTCGGGCCCCGACAGTAAAGTGCATTGACTACCGGGGAGGCTTTGTCTGGGTTTTTGTGCTGTGGGCTTGACTTTGCGAGTCTTTGTTCTGGGGAAGAGAGTGACTTGGAGTGTGGTGCCATGTGGTCCGCTGCGAGGGCTTGCTCTTTTTATAAGTGTAATTTCATTGAGATGGTGCGAGAAAAAAAAGAGAAATGTTGAAATTAAGGTTATACTAATATTTGGGTCGAGGGGGAAGTTTCAATGTAAATTATGCCATGCTGACAGTATTTGATATTTTAGTAATTTGATTTGTTGAAACACTAGCTCAGAAAATCCCTTAAATTAACTGTTTTGCCTTATTTGAATTAGGATCTCAATTCAATATTTTTTGTGGGCTATGTAATGGGGCAGATTTTGTTTTTACATTGAAATTGTACAACATTATGTCCTTTTTAAAATTATCAAACTTGTAACCTTAAAACCAATTGATTGAGTGCCTTGAGCCCCTGATTTGTTTGAAATTCTACAATGCCTATTTTTTAAAAATTGGGTCAGTGGTCATAAGCTAACCAGATGAGAGTATTTTATTAAAATATCTTTGCTGCTGTGATTTTAATGCGGAGTGTTCACAAAAAGAAGAGTGTGTTTTGAGTTTTATGTTTTGTTAAGATTTTAGAGAATATCAGAACTTGAGGCTGAGCTGTTTAAATTTGTTAATTATTGTTAAGACTTCATTGGCTCCCTTCATATTGAAATTCAAAGAATGTTGATCTCTACCGAAGTTGTCACTGTAATTCTGACTGCTTTATTTGGGAAGTTTCATTTGGAGAACATATTTTAAAATATTCCACATTTGTTTCCCACAAATATTTGAGATTTAAATCTGAACTGAAACTACTTCTTCAATTGCCAAAGCACAGGAAACATTGTTGCTTTCTTGCTATTTCAGCCTTTGAAATATTTTTCCTGTCAGCTTTCACATTAGCCAAGTATCAATTTGTTAAAGGAAAATAATTTTTGAATAACCTGAATTGGGTCCCCGACTGTTTGATTTTAGGACTAAAATACTGAGGCAGTACAATTTAGAAGTTTATGGATTGTATTAAACTTAATAATGTCATAAACAGTGAACAACGTAACAGACTTCAAGAATTCAAAGAATGTTGAAATAGGCAGACACAGTTTAGTGGAGCTAAATATGTGACTGTCTTCATACTGATAACCATCTTGGCAAGGAAGGAATGAGAGAGGAAATGCACAGATACTCTCAGCAGCTCACATATTTTCGAAAGTTTCTCCATTCACAGGTAAAGCATGCCTTTGGACCATTGTCCACCCCTCCACAACCTGATCCAATGGATACAATCAGCTCCCCAGTCATGACCATGAAAAGTGAAGAAGCTAACAACAGTGAAGAGAAGGTTGATACGCTTTTTGTCAGTGGCGTTCCTATGGACATTAAATCACGTGAGCTTTACCTTGTCTTTTGATCATTTAAGGATATGAAGGTTCACTAATCAAGCCATCACAACAGCCAGTTGGCTTTGTTACATTTGACAGTAGAGCAGGAGTAGACATAGCAAAGAATGCTGCTTTTACTCAGCCTGCAGCTGCAGCTGCTGCACTGCACACTTAGATGCGCTGGTATCCTCCATCTGAAGCTCTCTGGAAGGATGGAAGTCTCTTCAGTTTTATGAAGCATTTAACTGCCCTTATCCAAGAATTCAGATTTCTCCGTGGAGTGATATGCAGGTTGATCTTTACTGAAGAAGAATTTGGAGAACTGGCTCGATCCTATCGACTTGGAGGGGATTGGATGGTCACTAAGGATTGTGGATTTAAAAACTTTACTGATGAATTTTCTTTCCACATTCTTCAAATTCTATTTAATATAATGGACTAATAATTTTTGTTGTTATAATCACTGTATCAATAACTTGCTTAAATACTGGCTGTCAGAGTCTTATGAAAGCTGGTAAAGCCATTGGTCATCATGAAATGATAAAAGGAGGGAATGAGAATGTTTATAGGGTATAAGCAGTCAGGGAAAGAGTTAACTTCTGAGTTGTGTGAAACAAAAGGTTCAGCTGTGCATGACTCAGATCAGATAAGAACTTGCAGTTAACAATGGGGTGGTGGAAGCAAGAGTAATGGTTTAACAACGTGGAAAAGCATTATGTAGAGCCATTTAACAATATTGGAAGGATTCAGTATGGAAAGTCAGTTTAACAAGGTGAAAAATATTCATTATGTGAAGCCAGTTAAGGTTAAGAATACTCATTGTATAACACCAGATGGCTTAATCTTTGCTATTGACGCCCACTGATTTTAATGGTCACCCAATCAATATGTATGTTGGCTTATCTGGATGCTCCTCCCCATAAAATGACTATATAATTCACTGAGAAACTGCTGTTCCAGAGAAGACCGAGAACCCATGTCCCTGTGCACACGGGCGATCATTCTCTCTCCTTCCAGGGCCCAGAAGAAAGATGAAGCTCTGTATCTCTGAGCGTTTTGCTTCAACTGATGGGGGGATTGGGACGACAATGCAATTTGAAATATTTGAGCAGTTGTTCCCCTGCATGGTCTTTTAGCCCCTACAATGCTGCACTCTCTTTCAGATAACTTTAGTTGATATAAATACAATAATCAGCATAAAAGACATTCTTGGACCTGTTAGAAAACTGAATGTTGTGGATATAAATTGGTAAATTGTCAAAATGTCTATGAGGTTCTATCACCAGCTCTAAGATACCCTTCCATCACAAAGGAAGCAGGACAAAAGTTTACATATTAAACGTAATTAAATCACAGACTTAATATATCAAAGGTTTTGGCCAGTAAATTTAAATTTGATGTATGAATTCTGTATTTCATTACATGACCAGAAAGCATATGTATAGCATTCTCTGAGCACGGTATCATAATCACCAATCTGTCAGTTTCCAGATGTAAGTGTATTATTGTGCTTCAAGGGACTTGGCAGAAGGCATTTGATGTATTTGTTCCTGATACAATTTATTTCACAAAACTATTAACTTTCAAGCAAATTTTAACTGTAGACACCTTGATTTATCCTATGCCATTACGGGAAAGATTCTCATCCATTCCTATTATATCCACCCAACTGGAGGTGCCAAGAAGTACCTCATGCAATATCAGAATTAAAAGGTTAAACATTGCTTCTTTGTAGATAATGGCCTCAGAAGTGCTGAGGGAGAAATTACACTGTTCTCAGTTCTGGTGGACTCTCCATAGTTGCATGCTTGCTTCTAAATCAGAAGATTAGATCACAGCACATAGCAGAGGTAGATGATTCAGTCCATTGAGTCTGCGCCACATTCAGTGAGATCACAATTGCTCGGAATCATTGGCTCCACTTCCTTGCCTTTTCCTCATAATTTTCAATTCCATTACAGAGAAACAATCTGCACCTCAGTCTTGATTATAATTAGTGATTAAGCTTCAACAGCCCTCTGTGGAAAAGAATTCCACAAAGTGACAACCTTCTGAGAGAAGAAATTCTTCCTGATCTGTGTTTTAAATATGTGACCCCCTTACTCTGAGATTATGCCCTCTGGTGCCAGAGACTCTCCCGCAAGGTGAAACAATCTTTCCACAATTAGCCTTTCAAGTCCCCTAAGAATCTTGTATGCTTAATAAGATCCAATGAGTACAGGCCCAATCTACTCAACCTCTTCTCATAAGACAGCTCCTCTCTACCTACTAAACAGGTTAGTGTATATTCTCTAGGTTGCCTCCAATGTCAGTATATTTGGTTGAGACAAAGGGCCCAAAACTATTCACAGTATTCCAGCTGTGGTCTGACTGGTGTCTTGGATAATTTAGCAAAACCTCCCTCCTGTTATACTCCATTATCTTTCAAATAAAGGCATTCCATTTGCCTGTCCTATTACCCACTATTGGATGCTTCTTTTTTTGTGTTTCATAGATGAGGACTCCCAAATTTCTGTTCTATTGCTTTCGACAGACTTCAGCTCCTCTGTTTTTCCAGCCAAAGTGCATAACTTCAGATATCGTAAATAGTATTCCATTTGCCAAGTCTTTGCCAACTTACTTAACATACTCATATCCCGCTTCAAATTCTCTGCATCATCCATACCACTTGCCTTCCTAATTATTTCTGTGTCACCCAGAAACTATAGTACATTCACTTTGCTCATCCAAATTATGAACATATATTGTAAATAGCTGTGGTCTGAACACTAATACTTAGTGCACACCATGAGTTACAGATTGACGTCTTAAAAATGCCCCCTTGCCCCAACTTTCTATTTTCTATTAACAAATCAAACCTCCATGCAAGTATAGCACCTTCAACATCATGGTCTCGTCTTATTTAATAGCCTGATGTACAGAATCTTATCAAACGCCTTTTGAAAATACAAATATATTACAACCACTGCTTCCCCTTTATCTAGCCTGCCTGTTTCCTCCTCAAAGACTTAGAATAAATTTGTCAGGCAGAAGATATCCCTTTAATGAATCCATGCTCACTATGCTCGATCATATTACACATTTCCAAATGCTCTGCTATTACACCACTTATAACAGACTCTTAACACTTTCCCAATAAGGCATTATTGTTTAACACCAACTTCAGGATATCAGGGAATAAATCAAAGTTTACATACAAGTGCAGCACTGAAGAAGCTGAGATGCCAGAAGTACCATTTTTTGATGAGATATTAAACTGAGCTTCTCATCTGCATGCTTAGATTTATGTAAAAAATTCAATGGCACAAGTTCAAAGAAAAGCACAAGAATTATCCCTGGTGTCCTATCCAACAACATGACAGAAAAAAAATCATCTATCTGGTTATTATCACACTGAGAATTTGCTGAGCACATATTAGCTCCTGTGGTTCCTACATTACAACAGTGGCTCCACTTCAAAAGTGCTTCCTTGGATCTGAAGTGCTTTGAAATACATGGTGGTTGTGAAAAAGCAGGACATGATACAAACTTGTTTTCCTTTCTGCCACATTTTGACTGGGTAAGTAAATTCCAGTTGGGAGAGCCATGGTCAGTACTTATTCATTTGTCCATGATAAGGAGGTGTCTAATAAATACCTGTTTCCCTGAGAAATTTCTTCCTCCACACCCATTGAAATACATCACTGGAACTCACACTGCCAGGACCTTAGTACGTTCCCCTTTGTCAAAGTGTCAAGAACAAGAGGACAAACTTTTAATGTGAAAGGCTGGAAGTTCAGAGAGGATTTGAGGAAAACATTTTTTATGCAGTAGAAGCATAATCTTTGAGACTGATAGATTTCTGATTACCAATAGCACAGAGGGTAATGAAATGCCATTTGTAAAAGACATTGACAGGTTTGATCAGCCATTAAAAAATTGAATGATAGGGCAGGCTAGACAGCTTGAATGGCCTATGTTTACCTCCAAAGATTGTGCTTTACAATGTAGCAATGCTCCTCACATCAAACTAAATTGCTGCCAAAGGTCACAGTTCTTCCCATTCACCATAAGAGTGGAAACCATTAGTTTGTTAACACTAATATGCTTCATTGTATCACTGCCCTGCCAGCACTGAAGAGTCTGTGCGTGACCAAAACTGTCTGTGACACATGGGGCAGACAGTGGACTCTATCACGAACAGTCATCTGCCAGCTGGAAGTGTAAGCTGGTATTTTAGTTTATGCCCACATACTTATTTCTCAATTGTTGTTGGAGCCATGAAATCCGTTGCATGATTTAAAGAAAGTGTTTGTTTTTCTCCAATGCACTTCACAACCTATGTTCACACCTCAATGCACTTTACAGCCAATTAAAACATTCAGTTGTGTAGTAAATGTTGTTTCTACACAGCAAGTTTCCATTTCGCCACGGCTAGTCAATTAATGCGCTCTCAATAGCGCTGGTTTGAGAATTGTTGGCAACAACACCAGGTGAGCTCTCCAGCTCAGCTACATCCAACTCAAAATGGCAACCACTAAGCTTTCATTTCATATCGTTTGAAAAACACCTCAGTCAATGCAGTACTCAGTCAATACGAGAGTTTACATTGCATCAGGAATCCCAAGAAATTACAGATCTGTTTTACAATAAATTAAATATTTTCATTTGGGTCTCATAACTAGTTCACTCTTGACCAACAAGGTGATGAAAGAAGTCGCTTACAGTGCATTGAGTTTGGGTTCAGTCTGGGCCATTTAGATCCTGACACAAGGTTCACCACAGTCTTCAATTTGTCAACACACCCTTTGTCAGCTGAAGCTGAGCTGGTGTGAAACCCACAAACTCAAAAACAGTATCAAGCTCATGGTATGTAAATTAAAGTTTACATCCTATATGACTCAAAGGCATGGATCATGCACAGCATGCATCACAAAATTCTGGAGAAGTACCACTGTTGCTGCACCCACAAGGTCCTGCAAATCTACTTGCAGGCCAGTAACAATGTGTTAGCTCAGGCCAATAACAAACCAATGCCCGCTCTCACACGACTCCACTGGGCAGCCATGCCATCCACATGACAAGCACGAGATTCCCAAAACAAGCATTCCACCTGGAACTTCGACACAGAAGGAGGGTGGAGGAAACACTTCTCGGACATTCACAAATCCTCCTTGGAGGAAGTGTAAAAGCTCCATCGACACTTGGAAAACCTGGCTCAAGATTGCCTGAGGAGGACGGAAAATATCTCAAAAGGATCCGTACACCTTGAATCTCTTCACCAGCAGTAATCTGAAGTCAAGCATCTGAGAATGGAAAACAAGGGAGCCTAAGCATTTCACACTCCCACTACCCAACCACTCTTTGCTCCATTGATGAGAGACAGTGTAGGTAATACACTGGCTTCTTTAATCACCCATGAATTTTTTTTAGTGTGAAAAAAATAGTCCTCAATCATGACAGACTGGTAAAGAAGGTCCAAGCATGGACAAACGTGCTAAGCTCCATAGTGAGATGACTGCAACCATCTTGATATCAAGGCAGCATTTGACCAAGCACTGCATTTTAGCTGGATACACTGCAGCAACTCACCAAGGCTCACCCCCAAGAAGGAGCAGGTCAAGAAGGTACCCTACCCTCACTTTCTCTTGGATAATTTGGGATCAGTGATAAATGCAAGCCGAAGCAGAGAAACCGACATCTCAAAAATGAATAATTTTTGAAAATAATTCTAACTTGGTCATTAGAATTAAGCCTTTGGTTTTTATAATCTTGACTGTGCTCCACTTTAGGTGTCAGTGTTGGACTGGAGTGGATAAAGTTAAAAATCACACAACACCAGGTTATAGACCAACAGCCTACCTAACGAAGGAGCAGTGCTCTGAAAGCTAGCACTTCCAAATAAATCTGTTGGATTATAACCTGGTGTTGTGTGATTTTTAAGTTGCTCAACTTTAGACTCATGACTGCATTTTTCATGTATTATTACTTTTGCCCACTTGCCATGTATGTCAATTTTTATAATAATAAAAGGCAAATGACAAAATCTCGATGGTTGTGGAGAGGAATGAATCTCTTTGTTCTTTAAAAACTGATGAAAATATGCAGGAACAACCCTTAGATCTGTCCAAACATTCCACAACCAACATTGGAACTCTACCAACTGTCAAAAATACAGCTTAAGATGATGTGATAAGAGGAACTTTAAAAACTTAGGAATGTAAACAAATGGATTTTATGTTGGATAGCTCTATCATTCAGACAATCTTGTTGAGGCATGTTCCAGTTCCAATTTCAAAGTTTGAGCTACAAATCCATTTCACAGAGACCTCACAGCCAGATCTTTCTGGGTCAGTCTAGTCAAAAGACAGTGAGACTTTAGGATTTTCTGGACAGGAATAAGGAGAATGCAAAATCTAGTACAGCCCTTGAACTATTTAAAGATGAACAAGAGCTAGACTAGGAGAATTCACTATTCTTTTTCATTTTAATTATGAAATCAAAAGCAGTGTTGACAATTATGGATGTCGATAATTATTTTGGTTCATTAATATCATTATCCTTTCATTATAAACATGCAAGGGGATTTTGTACTATCTTCATATATTTTAAAGTTTCTGTAAATTTAGTAAATAGGGAGTTTGATATCAAAAACTTTCATCTATGTTATGCAGCTTTGCACTTTCTTTCGATCAGCAAAATCAACAATACATTAATATGAACACAGTATTCCCCAGGCCTTTTCCAAGGCATTTCTATTTGCCAATAAATGAATTGTTCAGCTATATCTTCAACAAATGCTTACGAGCAGATGTTCTGGAATTAGTACTGAATTTCTTTAACCCTATTCGCCTTGAAGGCTTTACTGCTGCTTCTCTCTCTCTCTGTCATTGTTTTTTTTCTCAATCTCTAGTTGCACTGTTTTCATTTAGTGCCCATGGGAAATGGAATGCAAGGTCTGATTCATGGTCAGAGTTAACAGCTGACCCCAGATTTGTAGATAGGGACCAAGGATTAATTCAGTGTAATACTTGGGCGTTCTGGCTTGGTTGACACTGCTGAGTCCAGTCATGGAAACAGACTCACAACAAAATCTTTAAATTTTAAGGTTAGTTCAAACTACAGAGGAACCGCGATTCTCCGGCATTCGATATTCCGTAGTTCGGATCATCCGAACAAGATCGTATGGTCCCAATGCTTGGTTACACTATGTTATCTGGCCTTCGATTAACCAAAATGAAATACTCCCCACCCACGTCCTTCAGATAATCAAGGTTCCTCCGTATTTCTAATAATTCAAATACAAAAGCAAAATACTGGGAGTCTGAAATAAGAGGAGAAAATGCTACAAATACCAACTGGTCCATGGCAGATGCCATCTCCTATACTTATCCCTGGAACATCTGGATAATAAGGATATCAACGTCAGACTTCTACATATTGTCTATAGGTCCACTTTCAATACTATAATCCCAACCAAACTAATCTCCAAATTCTAAGGCCTTGGTCTCTGCTCCGCCCTCTGCAAGTGGATCCTCGACAGACTGCAATCAGTGAAGATAGACAACAGCACCTCCTCCACAATAATCTTCAACACAAGAAAGCACACTCAGCTACCTTCTGTAATCCTTGAACACTCATGACTGTGGTCAGATTTTGTCTGAACTCCATCTATAAGTACACTGACGACACCACCACTAGAGGCCAGATATCAAAAAATTATGAGACAGAATACAGGAAAGAAATAGAGTGCTTAGTGTCATGGTGCAAGGAAAACAATCCCTCAATGTTGGCAAAACTAAAGAGCTGATCATCGACTTCAGGAAATAAGGAACTGAGGTGGAGATGGTCAAGAGCGTCAAGTTCCAAGGCGTGATCACCAACAGTCTGACCTGGATCACCCATGTTACTGCAACTGAAAAAGAAGGCACAACAATGCCTCTTCTTCCTCAGGAGACTGAAGAAATTTGGTATGTCCATAAGGACCCTCATCGTTTATTGATGCTGAAAGCCTTCTATCTGGATGCACTCTGGCTTGGTGCAATAACTGCTCAGCCCAGGACTGCAAGAAACTACAAAATGTTATGAACATAGCCCAGTCCATTCTGCAAGCCAATCTTCCAACCATCTACACTTCTCGAGTCCTTGGAAAGGCTGCCAACATCATCAACTCCTCCCAACACCAACTCCTCCCATCTCGATTATAATCTCTTCCAACCCCTTCTGTCAGGCAGAAGATACAAAATCTTACACACACATACCAATAGGCTCAAGAACAGCTTCTTCCTGCTGTTATTAGATTTCTGAATGGATATCGCAAATTTCAAATCTAATGTTGACCTTGTTTTTTTGTGTACCTTCTTTGCAGCCGTAATCTTGTATTCCTGGCTCTGTTCAATTATCCTATGATCTTTACATGTTATGAGCTGCCCCTGCTGCACTCAAAACAAAACTTCTCACTGTACTTAGGTACACATGACAATAATTAATCAAATCAAATCAAATATTCAACATGTTTTGAAAAGAGAAAAAGAGGAACATCATTGACCTGAAAGGCTAACGTTTCTCTCCTAAGGTCTGAATAAATCTGATCATTTGTTTCCTAATAATGTTAATTAAGCTGTGTAAAATATAGGAAATTGCTTTAAAGTTGATGAATTGAATTAAGAGTGAAGATGACAAACTCTCACTAATACTGTTAAAATATACAAAACAGGCCCTATGATTTTCCCATGTAAGTACAAGATTGATCAGTTACAAAGTTCCTGCATGCATTCCTCTGTTACCTAATGTTCCTATCTGTGGGAAATGATGGGTGAGAAATGCTCATTAACTTACTTCATTCAACTTCATTTTTGATAAGTGCAATGTGGAAATTTTTTCACCAATGGGACTTGAGAGGCTTATCCCCATATATGGCCAGTTGAAAGCTAAGGAAAGAGATTATGTAGCCAGATAATAATAAAGACTGCGGCGTTAAGTTTCTCTAGATTTACCTGGTAGGACAAGCTTACTCCTTGAGTGCAATGTGTAGCAAATAAATGGTGGAGATCCGGGACCTCAGACTTCTGCACTTTAGGCTAGTCCAAGGTTTCTCCCAGAATGTGGACCCAAATGCTCAGACAGATGGAGTAATAGCAACAATTATGAGTTATCTCCTTGCATCCTGCATTAAATCCTGCTCTTGGATCACTGGTGGAGCATAAATAAACAATTGTGAACTTTTGGCTTTGTACCCAGCCCTGCTGATTGAGACATATTAAATTTCTTTGTTTCTCTCAGGGTCAAAGATAGGTGGTCACCTGTTGTTCCTCTTTTTGAACTAAAGCCTAAATCAACCTGAAAGCATCCTAACCTCTTGTGCATTGCGCCTCGGTGAAAGAGGAGCACAGAGAAAAAAAAGACAATCTTACCATCTTAAAGGTTTCTTAACTATTAAGCTGATATCTATGCTAAATCACAAGATTAAAAAATATAGGCCCTTCACAAAAAGGAAGCCAACCACAATAACAACTACTTTATTTTGCCTCCTTCCATGTTTTCCTTGACTAGAGTCTTCATAGGTGTTGATTCTAGCTCAGTTGTTAATATTCTCACCCTGAGTTAGAAGGTTCTGGGTTTAAGTCCTACTCCAGTAATTTCAAAAGGGAAATTGAGAGTAAATGAGGGCTGCATTCTTGGAACTACCATCTTTCAGAAGAAACGTCCAATCAAATTAAATGTGCTCTCATAGGTTGATGTAAAAGATCCCCTGGCACTTAGTTCAAATGACAGCAGTAGAGTTATCCCTGATTTCAGAGTCAATATTACTGTCACAAAAATTCTGTGTGAGAAACGCAAGTTTGTACAATTGTCATGGTTTTATAATGATCCTATGAAGTGCATTGGGATTTTTTTTATATTAAAAGCGTTGTATCAATACAAATGCTTTTTTCCTAACTTAGCTAGGATAGAACTATAACCTAAAGTATGCATACAGTCTTTTCCGGAGTTTATTCCTGAAGATCAAGTATAAAATTCCCACATAGAAGCATTTAGTATAAAAGTCAGTTACAAAGAGCTCAAGAAAGGCTTGAAGTCTGAGTGGAGAATATTTTCTCTTTGCATGTTATTGGTGGAGGGGGTGGTTTTGGATTTTCTTCTTCGCACTTAACTTCTCACAGCATCATGGATACCAATAAGAAGTGGCTATCAGATCAATAGAGCGCATCAAAGAATGTATTATTTTCTGCATCCAATTGCTAGGACAAAGCATGACTAATTACTGCCTTCAGCCACCTATAGTCATTTTTCATGCTCATTCACTGGTGTCTCATTACTTGCTGGAGAAGAACAGGGTAAAAAAACAATACAAATAGCTTTTTCTGTTTTAAATCCTAATTCTTCTATGCAGTCAATTTCTATAGCAGCAGCAAATCATTGCATGCATAGTGGCCCCTGACCTGGTTTCAGGCCAACATGAAGGATCAGTCTTGGCAAATTAGAAATTCATCTACATTCAGTTCATGTGGATTCTTCAGGATCCCATCAGGAAATTAGATTCAGGAAAATTAGCATGCAATTCAAACTCACTCCAGTACATTAAAAGAGGTGAAAAAAAACCAGATGTCTGGCAGAATCAAAACTCACTGAGAACACAGTAATGTTAGTGTCAGTGTATTCATCTCACTCCATTTTTAGGTTACTTTCACTCATGAGCTTTAACCAATTATTTCTGAAAAAGTTAATTATCTGATAAGATACACGTGCTTGCCACTGATAGTGGAATGTGTGGTTAAATCTAATCCTTCACAGGGAAGAAAGCATTCTGCTGCAAAACAGGAGGCAATGGCCTCCTGGTGTTATCACGAGACTATTAATCCAGAAACTCAATTAATGTTGTGGAGACCTGGGTTCAAATTCTGGCAGCTGGTTGCATTTGAATTCAATAAAAATCTGGAAGTAGGAGTCTAATGATGACCATGAATCCATTGCTGATTTTTGGGGACATGGTTCACTAATACCCTTTAGAGAAGGAAACTGTCATCCTTACCTGGTCTGGCCGACATGTTATTCCAGACCCACAGCAATGTGGTTGATTTTAACTGTCCTCTGTGATGAGCAATAAATTCTGGTCTATCCATTGAAACCCTCCTCTTATCAATGAATAATAACAAAAATCAGCAGATAGGGAATTTGAATTCAATTTTAAAAAAATCAGAATCAAGAATTTACTGATGACCATGAAACCATTACCAATTGTCAGAACAACCCCAACTGGCACACTAATGTCCTTTAGGGAAGGAAATCTGCCATTCTCAGTGAAGTAAATCCCCGGAGGCTGATATCCTATCACCAAATCACCCTCTATTTACACTGTGCTTGACACTGATCCAGCTTCTTCAGAGCCAGCTCTCAGTCTGAAAAGAACACATGTTTGTATCTATTAGCCAGGCTCCCTAACTGGACTGGGTTAACAGCTTCAAACCGGGAACTCATATTTTATGAGATCCACCTAGCTGATCTCGTTTTAATCACTACAGTCACCTGGTTCTGGATCAGTGGTGCTGGAAGAGCACAGCAATTCAGGCAGCATCCAACGAACAGCGAAATTGACGTTTCACACAAAAGCCCTTCATCAGGAATATTATTGTTTTTACCTCACTACAGTCACCTGGTCTAGCCTATGTGATTCAAGAGCCACAACTATTGGTTGACTCACAACTGCCCACTAAAAGAGCCCAGCAAGCCACTCAGTTATATAACAATTGCTATGAAGTCTCAACAAAGAAAAGGAACTGGACAGGTCACTTCACCTCGGCATCAGGAATGAAAATGATGAAAACAACCCTCTCAAACCTGCAAAGTTCTCCTCACAAAAATTTGGGGGTTATTACCAAAATTGGGAGAGCTGTCTCACAGACTAATCAAGCAACAACCTGACACAATCACACTTAAGGAAACAGATTATGTCCCAGATGCCACTATCACCATCCCTGGATATGTCCTGTCTCACTGGTAGGACAGAAGCAGTAGATGTAGTGGCAGCGTGGTATACATTCAGGAGGGAGTTGCCCTGAGAGTCCTCCGCATTGACCCCAGACCCAGGAAGTCTCATGGCATCATGTTAAACATGGACAAGAAAACATTATACTGATTACCATGTACCGCACTTTCTCAGTTGATAAATTAGTACTCCTCCACGCTGAATGACACACTGAGGGTGGCATGGGTGCAAAATGTAACCTAGGTGTGGGATTTCAATATCAATCTTCAATGGCTCTGCAGTAGCACTACTGTATTGTCAGCATGAACATGGGACTCATCTCCACAAGGACTGTGCTGTGGTCACGTTCACTGATTCTGTCAGTGATTGATGCATCTGTATTTGGCGGAGTGGTAAGGTGGTGTATGCTTTTTCCTCTTGTTGGTTCCCTCACCAGCTGATGCAAACCCAATCTGGCAGATATGTCCTTTAGAATCCAACCAGCTCGATCCCTCCATTGCATTGTATAGTACTGTCAACATGCTAAATGGGACAGACTTTGAACAGATCTGACAATTCCAGAGTGGGCACCTATGCGACACTACGGATCATCAACATAACACTGCCCAACACAATTTGCAACATCATGGCCTGCATATGTCCCATTTAATCATTACAATCAAGCCAGGAGGTCAACCCTGGTTCAATGGAGAATGAAGGAGGATACGCCCCAGGAACAGTACTAGGCATCCCTGAAAATAAAATGTCAATCTCGTGAAGCTATCAAACAGAATCACTGGGCTTACGCCTGAAACGTCGATTCTCCTTTTCCTTGGATGCTGCCTGACCTGCTGCGCTTTTCCAGCAACACATTTTTAAGCTCTGATCTCCAGCATCTGCAGTCCTCACTTTCTCCTAGCATATGCAGTAAACAATAGACAAAGCTAAGCTAACAGATCAGATCTAAACTTTGTAATTCTGCAACATCAAGTCTGAATGGTGATAGACAATTGAACAACTCACTTGAAGAGAAGGAAGATCTACAAACATCTCATCCTTAACATACCAACTTAAAAAGTAAGGCTGAAGCAATCTTTCATCAGAAGTGCTAAGCAGATTAACTATCTTGCACTTCGACAGCAGTCCCCTGCACCACAGATGCCAGTTTTCAGCCATTCCATTCACTCCACAGGATATCAAGAAATGGTTGGAGCATGAGATACTCAAAGGCTATGGACTCTGACAACACACCAGCAATATTACTGAAGACGTGCTACCCCATCAGTCTCCTCGCGATCATCAGTAAAGTGATGGAAAGTACTATCAAGCAGCACCTGATCACTGATGCCCAGTTTGGATTTCACCAGGGCCACTCAGCTCCTAACCTCATTACATTTCTGGTTCAAACATGGACAAAAGAGCTGAATTCCAGAGTGAGGCGTGAGTGACAAGTCCTTAACTTCAAGGCTGTGTTCAACTGAGTGTGGCATCAAGGAGCTCTAGCAAAACTGGAGTCAATGGGAATCAGCGAGAAATCACTCCACTGGTTGGAGTCATACCTGGCGCATAAGAAGATGGTTATTGGAGGTCAATCATCTGTACTCCATTACATATCTGTAGGAGTTCCTCAGGGTAGTGTCCTTCAGCCAACCATCTTCAGCTGATTCATCGATGACCATCCCTCCATCATAAGGTGAGAAGTGGGGATGTTCCCAAAGATTGCACAATGTTCAGCACCACTTACAACTCCTCAGATACTGAAGCATGTCATGTTCAATTGCAACAAGATTTGTACCATATTCAACCTTGGACTGACAAGTGGCAAAAAAAAATTCATGCCTGACAAATGCCAGGCAGTGACACAAATTGCTTCATCATATGAGGAGGTGCAAATAGTAATGAATATTGTGCAATCATCGGTACTGCTAAACTTATGATGGAGGCAAGGTGTCTGAAGTAGCAAACTAAACATAGTTTAGCCAAGGACTTTACTTGAACAGTTTCATGTGATATGGCTCTGATATGACTGATCCTCAACAATCAACAACCATCTACTTTTGTTCAGATATGCCACCAACCAGTGGAAAACGTTTTTCCTAATTCTCATTTACTTCATTTTTTGCCAGAACTCCTTCAAGCCATATTTAGTCAAATGCTGCCTTAGTGTCAGGTGCCATCATACTCACCCCACCTGACTGCTTTGGTTTAATTAATTAATGTTTTTCCAAAGCTTCTGTTGAAATAATTAAGCAGTTTTGCATTTAAATAGGGGAATTCATTATTCATTCATTTAATAGATGGGGAATCTTGCAACACCCTTGAACCTCCAAGCCTCAATTGTTAAACTCTTCCCAAGCAAGTAAGTGTCACTAAAGATGGGTAGTTTTGGAGATTACAAGGGTCTGGTGTGTGGTGCCCACTCTTGCTGAATGAAGAACAATTTTGGTTTACTCTCTGGTCAGTATCTGGAGGGTTACCGGAACAGCATAAAGCTAAAGCGTGAAGGGCTGTCAAACTTGTGTTGCTTATCTCAAGCCTGTCAGCCTTGTGTGGTGACATTTTCAATTCTCACTGGAGGCAGGAAGGCCTGAAAATTGGATGAGAGCTGCATGGTAAGTATCTGGCTCCAGGCTATTACGCTGGAAACAGATTCAGGGCATGGGGTGACTGCTTACCCAGAAGCCAGCAGTGACTGACTAAATTAAGAGGCTAAAATAGTGAGGTGGGGGAGAACAGCATGTAATATCTCTTATTATGCCCAATTATAACGGATATGATCATGAAGTGGTCACAGTTGCAGCCCCAGGACACTTTATAAAAGAACTCATCTACCAAAGGACTGGCCCATTAATAGCTGTGGCTAGGTTTTATTCTTACCTTTTTCAAAAGGTCTTCTCCATTCTCTTGACATTGATAGCACTCAGACAGAATGGCTTTATTGGCCCGCTGGACTGGAGAGACCATCTACCTGCGAGCATATCAATCACAGTATCTGACTACTAACAGGCCATCCTCTCAAAAATCACCTCAGCCATTGGGTATTATTCCGCATGTAAAAATGTCAGGATCCCAAACCTGGAACATGCCTCATGACAAAAACAGGTAAGGATGTGATGGCTCCCAAGGCCAAAGATTCATAAGAACATCAGCAAAACCAGCAGGAATATGAAACCATGGCTAACCTTTGAACATTTTCCTACACTATCCCCAGATCCCTTGTAGATTTTATTATTTCAAAAATCGATTGATTTCTGTCATGAACATACTCAATGAATGAGCCACCACAGCCATCTGGGACAGAGAATTCCAAAGATGTGCCACCCTGAATAAAGAAATTTCTCCTTATCTCAGCCTTAAATTTCTGCCTCTTATCCTAAGATGGTCCCTGATAATACTAGACCTTCAAAACAAGGAAAATGCTCCAATGATATTTGTCCTGTCAAACACTGGAAGAAGCATTCGACTATACGTTTCTGGCAGGCAGTTAACAGGAGGGTGTAAAGTGTAAGGAGAAGGGGTAATAAGTACGTTGCATATTGGAACACAGGAAATCAGATATTGGCTTCCCCTGGATTCTTCTCGAGTCATGATCCAAAATACTAAAAGAGGGTCAAGTCGTTGGTAATGGGAATTGAAACAGGTGCAGATGATTAAGTAGAAACTCCCTTTTCTGCTCATTGCAAAATACTGAAAGAAACGAAGGAAATTTAAAGCAGAAAATGAGTTTCCATATCAGGAAGAAAAATTCCCTTAATTGCATTTTTTCCAGATGCAAATTGAAATACTGCTAATCCAGGATTTAATGGAATTTAGGATAATGCAGATATTTACATTCATTGCAGCAAACATTAAAAACAAGCAGAACTTCATCAGGCATAGCAAGGCCAGGTCCTTTTCTCTCCCTCCAATTCAATTATGATGACAGATCAAATTACAATGATTTACCTACTTTTTTGTATGTCAATGACAACTGATGTTCATTGCAAAGAATGTATTGTTGAACAGTGACAATCTACAGCGTGGTCCTATTCTACTACCAGTAACTTCTGCAAACTTATCAATCATTAAAGCACCTGCATGGGGTTACTATACGTTTCACAGGTTGTGCTTTTGAACAGAATCAAAACACATTCTTTCCATGGTCAGTTATTTTGTTGTCTTGATGTGAATTACGATTTGAAACAACTTTACAGCTAGCTAAAGCCATTTTAATCAGCGCCCAAAGTTTTAGATGCAAAATGTCACATCTGTGGAGATGCACGACAAATCTCTATGATCGCTGGGAGACTCCATTCCATATCACTCTTAGGTTGACCTTCCACTTCCATTTCCACCATCCACAAAAATTGAGGTCATCTGAAACTCTGCTGCCTACACTCTAACTTGCCCTCAATATTTGCATTTCCTCACCTACATTGGCTCCCAGTTAAGAAACTGTTCAACATGTTCACCCTTGTTACACCAATCCTCGAGAGTCCTCATCCCTCAAAATTTCCCTAACCTTCTCCAGCCCCACAACCTTCTGATATCTACATCTCTCTAACTGTGACCTTAATCCCGATTTTAAATGGTTCCAGCCTTGGCAATCAGTGTTCGGCTATGGTTGTAAGATTTAGGATTTCCTCCCTAAAGTTATCTGCCTCGCTTCCTCTCCCTCCTCCTTTTGAGTGCTCTGACAAACTTAATGATCGGACCAGATTTCAACTGTCAGTCCTAATGTCCCCACGTGCAGCACAATATCAAAGTTTATCTAACAATGCTCCTGTGAAGTAGCTTGGGTTGCTTGGCTATTTCTTGATGCTATATCAATACAAGTTGTTGTTGGGCACTGTCTTCTGGACATCTGCTAAGTTCTTAGATGTAAATTTAAATTGATTATTTCTGACAGCACAATACAATGAAGGTCCAGGCAGGTCCATCCACACTGGAAAAGCTGGAGTGAGCATCAGCTCTTACACTTTCACTTGCTGTACTGAGTATCATCATAGGTCTGAAACTAGCTTGCCTGCTCAACCATTCGGGACTGAACTGGTGCTCATCACAAGGGAATCTGAAGGTGATAGGAGAGCAATGAAAAAAAAATCTAAGAAAATATGAATCTAATTAATCCTTGGACAGTTCCAAGCACCACCATTTATAAATGGATCCATCAAGTGTTTGATGAGTAGACACAAGCAGGTCTGTTTGCAATCTGATCAAGCAGTTTTGAGTTATTGAGGTAATAATTTATTCTTCACAGACCAATGGACAATGACATAAAACAAATTCTCCTTCCAGCGAAGCAAGTGAATTAAATATTAGATTCACTATCTAATGACATAAACTCACATGCAGTGTTTGATGAAAATCTGGGAACACAAAACCCTCCCATTTCTGACTGCAGGAAGGAAATGAAATAAACGATGTATGATTTAACTCTGAGTTATTATCTCAATCACTCAGCCAGATAAGTCATGATAAAAAAGCAGGTCACCTCATTTAATCTATGGTACAAGCTCTCTGATGCAGAGTAATTTTCATCACAGTTCCTGCTGGAGATGAGAACTTGCTATGGGCCATGGACTGGTATTGGGTGAAGCACTTTAAAAGTTCCAACATTGAGATTAAGAGAGGAAAAATATAATATTCCACCTATGCAGGTAAAGTATATTGAACAAAGAGATATGGAACTCCATATAACTTACACTTACAATGATAAAAATCTCATGAATAATTTATAAAGAGCCTTCCCACAATAATGATAAGAATTAGATTTCAATTGCACACTGTTTCAAATCATTTTTATGCTCCCTGATGTGCACTTGGCAAGGTATTTTTCACTGATGGAAAGCCTTCTCACTATTGGTACTTATCAAAAACAGAGACATGGTGGCAGAGTGGTAATGTCACTTGACAGGTAATCTAGAAAGTCAGGATGTGCATTTGAATCCCAACAATGGAAGCTGGTGGAATTTGAATTCCAGAAATGTCTTGAATTAATAGCTGCCATGTAATAATTGTTATAAAAACTCATCTGATTTACAAAACTTACCCATTTTCCCTCAGGTACAACTCCAGACATTCAGCAGAGTGGATGACTCGTAACTGCTCTCTGGGCAAATGGGGGAGGCATCCCATTGAAGAAACAAAGGGGGAGAATTGTGGTTGTGTGGACCTTCTGTTGTGTCTTCTGCTTGCAGCATACAGAGGGTCAAACAGCAAAAAGGTCACTGAAAGAAATTCACACTCAAGGCTCAGCTATGAAGGTAGCCAGAATAGTGAAGAAGCTTTCCTTTATCAGTCAGTGCATTGAGTATAGGAGTTGCAGCTGTATAGGACATTGGTTACCCCACTTTTGGAAATACTGTGTGCAATAGGTCTCCCTGCTATAGGATGTTGTGAAACTTGAAAGGGTTCAGCAAAGATTCACAGTCATTTCATCGATAATATGACAGTCTCATTCCTGTGGAACCCTGCACAACACAAATAACACTTAAGTGTTGGCAATCACAACACACGTTTTACAAGTTTGCATTTTAGAAACACTGCTGCCTATTTAATAAATTGTGTCACAGCCAATTTGCATTAACGAAAGATGCATTATAGCAGAACTGACTGAAGAAGGATGTTGACAGTGTTGGAGCTATAGGGAGAAGGCTGAATAAGCTGGGGCTATTTTCTCCAGAGAGTTGGAGGTTGAGGGGTAACCTCATGGAGGTTTATAAAATCATGAGAGGCTTGGATAGGGTAAATGGACAAGATCTTTTCCCCAGGATGGGGAATCCAAAACTAGTGGGCAAAGGTTTAGGGTGACAGGAGAAAGATTTAATAAGGGCCTAAGGGGCAAGTTTTTCTCACAGGGAGTGGTACGTGCATGGACTGAACTGCCAGAGGAAATGTTGGAACATGGTACAATTACAACATTTAAAAGGCATCTGATGAGTATATGAATAGGAAGGGTTGAGAGGGATATGGGCTAAATGCTGACAAATGGAACTAGATTTATTTAGGATATCTGGTCACATGGACAAGTTGGACTGTAGGGTCCATGCTGTACATCTCTATGATTCTATGTTCCCTACCAATTAATTAGGAAAGGCCTCCATTCCAGCTGCACAGGGACCACTGTGAACAAAACGGAAATATTAAATTAAAAAGAAAAACAGACATATTTCAACCTTCAATGTACGGTTCTAATATGCCATTACAAATTTCCTCACCAGATTATAACAATGCACATGGACTCCCACTAATATTAATGAAAGCCTACTCATCTATCTGTTCAAGGTGAATTTATTAAGGAAGTATTAAATATGTTGTGATACTTGAGTTAATTGTTCTCCTTTATGTTTGGTGTTGGGTTGACGAAGAATTTCTGACTCAGGTTTCCAAGGTTAAATATTCAGTGGCAACAGATAGTCCTAAAATACAGGAACATTTCCAAATTATTTAGTTGATAATTCAGATTTCGGACAGACAGCCAAATTTCCACAAATCTCACAATCTTTTAGTCACTGTAAGCATTTTAAATAACTGGTATGAATGCTTTCCAACTGATTTATTACATGTTCAAGAAAATTCAACAAAAAGAAAGCAGAAATCAGAGGAGGAAAATCTACAGAGCAGTCTGACCAGTGACAAACAATTTTCAGCAAACTATTTTTGTTCCATTACAAGGTCTCATGTAAGAACATAGATGTTAGAGATATTTCAAAAATTCTTTCAAACTCACAAAAAAATGCTCAAGTAACAGGTGTTCTTATGGTGACAGAAATGAGCTGTGATGTGAACTCAGTTCCTAAATTTTCAGAGCTTTCATCTTGTATTTAAGATGTTGATACTCGTCACAAATCCATTCCCAATTTTCAGTCCACTGCTCCAAAATGGGTGGAGTTGAGCCTCCTCTCAGAGAGCTGTGCCACATTTGCTTTAGCACAGCATCTGTGAATTTCCTACTGCAATTTCACACTATTAAAAAAGAAAACTTCAGGACTACAATCTGACATGCAATTAAAATGGATGGTTCTTGTGCAACTCCATTTCCCAGTGAAACCTTGTGCATAAAAACAGCAATTGTGAGACTATTCTCTTTTTTTGGTAAACAGTTGGAGTGAAACATTTTAACACCAAATGGGGATTGCAGTGGTTAATGAGTCAGCATTACAGTTGTGCCTTTTTTTAATGTAAATGTTAAATAAGCAGGTTAATAACTGGGTTAAAACAGCACAGGCATGATTGCACCAACCAGTGTACTAAGCTTAGCACAGAGGAAATAAAAATCCCTTGCAAACGCATCCGGTATTTCGAAGAATGACAAATAGATTTTCATTTTTAAATCCAAGTGCTGCCTTTGTTTAACGATACTTGGCCAAACCATTTTCTCGTATGTCGTCATGTCCCTTCCTTATTTGTCAAGTCATTCATTCAGTTGAAAGAGTCCATCAAACTATCAGCATAATCAAACAAATTAATATTTTCAGAATGAATACACTCAGAAACCATGATGTGCGATGCAATATTTCTGAATTCTACCTTTCCTTCAGCTGAAAAATCCAGGATGAGATTTCTGCTCTCAGAAAAAAAAACTACATATGCGCCAGACTTATCTGTCAGCTCTGTATTAGAAGATGATGAGCAAAAAGCTTGAGGAAGAACAGTACTGCATCAATAAAAAGTGCCAGTTAATGTACCATGATGCAACCATAAACAGATAACATTCAGAAGCATTGTAGGAACAGGGCAATGCCAATTTTCATGTGAAAGACCTTTCATCATCTTAACTCCTAGATTTACATTTGAAGGACACTTTGTTAGACAGGATCTGAAAAAAGGTTAATTTAAATGTAAATACCAACACAGGAATTAAAGTAAATGACATTTATCTTTATCACAATCTGAGGTCACCATACTAACAGGGCAACTGATACATGTTGTGAACATTACCCTACATGGAAGCGCAGCATTTAAATCCTGAACAAATGTCAAAACAAAATCAAAATTCTTCATGAATTTTCAGACTGCCAGTTCCCATTACTGTCCCTGACTATGATGCAAATACAATTTGAAAAAAATACAATACTAATAAAAGGTTCATTCCCACAGACTTAGACATTTTTATACATTGCAACAATTTAACAACACAACTATTTCCATTTTCATTGCTGCACTGCAAATAGGACCAAAGAATTTGCAAATAGTAAAACAATATTTCAGATCTATGGTGCTCAGTGATTAACTTGTGCTGCTTCTTCTTCTTCTTCAAACCAAGATGAAAATCAAATGCAAAATGAACTGACATTACACTATTTCAGTGGCTCTCTAGTTGATGTTTACCAGTAAAATGTCCACTTGAGTATCTATGGGCAGAATAGTCCCAGTTGCAATTGCAATGTTTTGTCAAATAAGATTCTTGGCATCTGGTCTGACGTGGTTTGTGGTCATTTTTCCTAATCTTTACCTCATTCATTATACAGCTGAGTTATTGACCAACTTTCTCAGAAAATCACAGAGCCAGAGAGGCCCAAGGGTTCACCATGACTCGGGCTTTCCGGCATTCATACCATTGCAGTCATTTCTAAAACCCAACTGTACACCACTGCAGATACTGCAAGTGAGGAACTGCCTGACTCATTGTGATGGGTAACCATTAGGACTGTCCTTTTCCTGCAAACCACTGCAGAAGGCCAAGCCAACTGACCAAGGCCAGTCTGGATGCAAATAGCAGCCAAGGTAAGGGCTGTGCCCAAGGTTAACCGCAACACTCAGCAGTACAGGAAGAAGGTCAATAACCCTCTTCACTCAAGAATATCTCCATTTTCTTTCTGTTTCCTCACACTCTCAGGACTACCACCTAAACCTCTCACCAAGATTCATGGACTCCAACTCCCATTACAGCATGCATCATGTTCATTCAACAACTTTCACCCTCCCCCTTCTCTAAACCACAACCCCTTCCTGTCTTCAGTGCATCCTCCTCACTAGGAACATCTCACCACTCACTTGGTCCTTCATTATCACTGACCACTTTACTTCGATCCATTTCCATCTTAGTTCATTCCTTCCCTTTGCTTCATTGCAGGAGAAATTGAACCATTCCTCAAACTGATGTCTCAACAGTACCCTGACTGACCAGTTGGTCATCCAGGATTTCAAGGACACAGACTCTGGACCCCAAACTCTGGTAGGACCAAGAGCTTCAACAACTGTGGTCAACACCTCGAATGGAATCAGTCTAGCCCCTTGAATGACCCTGAGCGTACCTCCTGACTGGCTGTAACCAGCCTTGGCCCCAGTAAGGACAACCCCTTCAACCTTCAGGCACAGCCACTGTCTTGAAGGAGATGCAATGAGATTCCTGCTAAGCTGTTTACACATTCCTGACGAAGGGTTTTTACCCAAAACGTCAATTTTCCTGCTACTTGGATGCTGCCTGACCTGCTGTGCTTCTCCAGCACTACTCTAATCTTGACTCTAATCTCCAGCATCTGCAGTACCCATTTTTGCCCTGTTTACACATGCTCCATGTGAGATATTGACACAGCATGATGCTGCACAGTGACATGTCCATATCCTTGACTGCTCAGTGCACTCCGATCTGACTCTCCCTCTGCACTGATAAGCAACATAAACCACACAGACTGGCAGTCTATAACTGAGGACCTTGTGCACAAAAATCAATACAAGACACAGAGGCTGACAGACTCTTTAAAAAAAGCATAAAGTCAGTGAGCGCTCAGAAAACAAGCTAAGAGCCATAAGATGCATCCTCTGTAGATGTACAAGATCTGTACATGTCGCTGCACACTGAGTGACCAGATAGAAGTATTCAAATCGTAAGCATTCCTGAAGTACAACGTTGAAGGATTAGTGATGTGAGATCTGTGCAAGAGCAGGCATGGTGAGGGAGGTGTTTTACTGATGTCAAATTATGTCGACAAAAAGTTGAGGAGGATGGTGGGTATTGAACATGCAGGAGGGACATCGCTCTGAGGATGTAGCTGGATGATAGCTGGGCATGAAATCGGTGAGGTGTAGCCGGCTGGATTTACATCAGAAATTTGCGCTACCAGTTTCTCAGGGTACGGGAGGAGAATTGAAAGTGCTATATAATAGAGGTAAGTTGGGCTATTATTTCCTTGCATTAAGGTAGATGTCACTCAATCGGGGGATTCTGAAGTCACTATTTAAAACTAAAAGAGAAAATTGGAAAAATCTTTCTCAACAACACAATTCTGAATTTTTAAATTCTTAGCCTATTTTCTGCTTTTCTTGCTACTGCCCACACATAACAGAAAGGGGAAGGTCTCACGTGATGTTTCGATCTGAACATTCACAAGTTATATATCTTTTCATGATTTTGTGAATGCCGCATACGACAGTTCAACATGACATGGCAATAAGCATGGGGCTCATTGGCACTGAATGTGTTTGAAATATTAGTTTCTCAACAAAAGGTAAAATTTGAGTCCCTGTCTCCATTAGAGTCAAAGCAACTACAGGGGCTGAATGGGGAGGTTTGAAGAAGGGAAAAACATCTCCCAGCAGAGCAAGGAACTTGTGATCTAAGCCAACTTAACAGTAGCATGGTTGCAAAATTGCAGCTTTAGACAAATTGCTGCAGTGAGTTACTGTATAGGCACAAAACTGACATTTCACAAAGTGGAATTCTTTTCAAAATTTTCTGCTCTGCTATTGCTGACTACTACGGTGATTCTCTTCATACCATGCAGTTCTCCATGAACACACACAAGCAATGGCTCATGAAAACCGAAAGAACTGCGGATGCTGTAAATCTGAGACAAAAGTAGAAATTATTGGAAAAGCTCAGCAGGTCAGGCAGCATCTGTGGAGAGAAAACAGAGTCAACATTTTGGGTCAAATGACCCTTCCTCAGAACTGATGGTAGCTAGGAAAATGTCAGTTTATCTGCAGAAGTTGGGGGTTGGTAAGGGAAGGGGGAGGGGGAGGAGGACGAGGAAGAGGAGGTAAGGAGTAAACGAGAGATGGGTATAGAGCCTAGGGAGAAGAGCAGGTATACAGACAAAGGAGTGGATAACAATCTGACCATGAAGGTGAATAACTCTGAACGGGGACTGTTCGTGGCGAGGAGACAATGAGGCACTCTCAACTGCCTGCTCCCCAGCCCCACTCGCCTCCCATTTATCTCTCCACCCCCAAGACTCCCAACCTTATTCCTGATGAAGGGCTTTTGCCCGAAATGTCAGTTTTCCTGCTCCTCGGATGCTGCCTGACCTGCTGTGCTTTTCCAGCAACACATTCTTAATTGTTAGTAGCTAACCATGGGTGGTGTGTAATAGCAGACAATGTGATACCAAGGCCAGGTTGTTGGGATTGGGGTCAAGACATAGAAGAGTTAAGGCCCTAAAGTTTTTGAACTTGATATGGAGTCCAGAAGGCTGCAGGCTACCCAGGCAGAAAATGAGGTGCTGTTCTTCTAGCATGTGCTGAGCTTCACTGTAACACTCCAGCAAGCCAGAGACGGAGACATTGGCCAGTGAACAGAGTAGTGTGTTGTAGCTTGGGGCGTTTTTGGTGAACGGAACACAAGTGTTCTGCAAAGTGGCCACCCAGTATACACTTTGTTTCCCCAATGTAGAGGAGATCGCATTGTGGGCATAGAATATGGTAGACTGGATTGTGAGAAGTGCCGGTAAAATAATGCTTCACCTGGAAGGTGTGCTTGGCCCCTTGGTTATTGAGGAGCGAGGAAGCAAAAAGACAGGTGTTACATCTTTTACAGTTGCAGCGGAAGGTGCCATGGGGCTGTGGGACAGTGTTGGGAGTGAAAGAAGAGTGAACCAGAGTGCCCCAGAGGGAACGGTCACTGTAGAAGGCGGGCAACAGAGGGGACGGGAATATGTGTCTGGTGGTGGAATCTCACTGGAGGTGGCGCATATGGCGGCTAATGATCCTCTGGATGTGGATGCTGGTGCGATAGTAGGTAAGGACAAGAGGGACCCTTTCATTGTTGCAGGAGGAAAGAGAGGAGGTGAGCGCTGAAGTGCGGGAGATGGGTTTCACATGGCTGAGTGCCCTGTGCCCTGTGCCGGGGAATCCTCGGTTGAGCAAGAAGGTGGACATTTGAGGGTCCCTGTCAAAGTTGGTATCATCGAAACTAATGACGACCGAGACAGAGGAACTGGAAGAATACAATGGAGTCTTTACAGGAAGCAGGGTTCAAGGATGTGCAGTCCAGATAGCTCTGGGAGTCGGTGGGTTTATAGTGGATATTAGTGGCCAGTCTATCCTCAGAAATGGAAACAGAGATGTCAAGAAAGGGAAGGGAGGAGTCAGAAAAAGAATAGGTGAAGGTGAGAGTGGAGTGGGAATTGCAAGTGAAATCGATAAACTTTTCCAATTCCAAAGGAGAGAAGGAGACCGCACCAATGATATCATCAATTTATCAGAGAAAGTATTGTGGACGGGGGCCTAGGTTAGGACTGAAACAAGGAATGTTCCATATATCCCACAAAGAGACAGCCATAACTCGGGCCTATGCATATACCCACGGCCACCCCTCTGATCTGAAGAAAATGAGAGGAGTTGAAAGAAAAGTTGTTTCGGGTGAGGACAAGCTCAGCAAGGCAAAGGAGGCTGGTGATGGCTTTTGTTCCAGGAAGGAGCTCAGAGCCCTGAGACCATCCTGGTGGAAGATGGGCATGTAAAGAGATTGCATGTCCATGCTAAAGAGGAGGAGGCTGGATCCTGCAAACTGGAAATTCTGGAATGGGTGTAAAGCATCCGTGGAATCGCGGATAAAAGTGGGCAAGGTTTGGACTAGGGGATGAAAAAGTTAGTCAAGGTAAGACAAGAGGATTTCTGTGGCAGCAGCAGGCAGTAACAATGGGTCTGCCCAGGCACTCCTGTGTGTGAACCTTGGGAAGGACATAGAAGCAAGCTATGTAAGGTTGAAGACTATCAGGGGAAAATCGCCAGATGAAATGAGGTTGGTGACCATGGTTGACACAATGGCCTGATGTTCCATTGTGGGATCATGGTCCAGGGGAGCTAGGAGGAGGTATCTGGCAGCTGGTGCTCAGTCTCTGCAAGGTAGAGGTTAGCCCACCAGACCACAACAGCAACACCCTCATTGGCAGGCTTAATAACAAAATCAGAGTCGAATCTGAGAGGACAGATTGCAGTCAGTTCCGGGAGGATAGGTTGGCAAGGGTATGGTGGACAGAGAAATTGAGGCAAACTGTGTCGCACTGACAGTTCTGAATGAACAGACTGTTCATCCTTAGTGAGTCCAGTCAACAGTGAAGGTCGAGCCACCTGACTGGGGGAGGCATCACAAGTGAGCAGACACAAGCCCTCTTTCCAATTGTTCATTCAGGCACATCCACTGGTGGGGCAACCAAGATCAGGTACAAAGTAACCCTTCGCTAGCCTAAGAATTCAAAGGTCCACAATAACCTGACAACACTGTCCAGTGGAGAAAGTCAAGAGTGGGAACATATCATAAGACCTCTTGGTCTGTATCATAAATATCGTGTCTTTCTACTTAAACCACTGCAACTCTTCAGAGGAATGTTTTTCAATCTACTCAAACTGAAATGTTGTTAGGCTAGAATTTGTAAAAACATGCTGGGAGACACTTGAGAGTGAGCAAAGTATTGATGAGAGTGTTGAGAGACTGAATTAATTGCAATAAATGTCATTTTCTGCACTGTTATAACAATGAAATATCTGATAATAGACTGTCAACATAGTTAATAAATTACCACCTAAAAATCACAATGTAATGGGTCTTCTAGGAAAGACAAACAGGAAATAATTTCTGCTCGAGCAATTGTTCTTTGTCCCTAATGATCTATCTAGTGTTTTCCAGTGCTAATGCCTGGCATTTACCCCATATAACACCACTGTCATAGTTTTAATGCATTTTCTTTTGCAGTTCCTCTGTGGAAAATTTTGTTACAAACACAATTTACTATTTAACAATGAAAACCAGGTTCAATACACAAAGAAATAAACATCTTGGGATAATCACATTAGACCACTCCTAGGAGGTACTGTGATGCTGTAATTGTAACTGAGCAGCTCCATATCCTTTTGTTTCTTCAATGGTCTTCACACAAGACTGTCTTCTTAAAGGAAAGTACAAAGATTTGAATATCACTCTCGTGTTAGAACGATCAATACATTCAGATCCAAACATTGCTGTCGGCGTTATTGTAAGCATCACCACAATTATGAATGAAAAGGTGGGAGAAAATTAGCAACATATGAAAACAAAAATTGCTGGAGAAACTCAGCAAGTCTAATGGCATTTATGGAGAGAAAACAGAGTTAACATTTTAAGTCTAGTGAATTTCAATTCTTCTTGTGAACTGAATTCAAAGAGAATCTATACATGACCTCATAAACTCCCCAGGATTGTTGATTTTTGTCCAGGGCAATGAGAACCAAAATACACTGCAGCTTGGGAGTGGTTGAGGCAAAAAGTATTTATTGATGGTTTCAAAAAGAGGGAGGAGAGACATGGCAATACAGGCAGAGTTAGAGGAGGCACCTTTAGACCATCAGTGCTGGCCGAAACTATTTGAGTCATCTGGCCTGTTTCTGTTCTGTAAAGTCCATAAGCTGCACATTGCACTGCAAGATTCACAGCCATCTGACAGGAGTAATAAGAAGGCTGAGCAGATGTTACATTTCTTTGTCAAAAATTAGGAGTGGAGTGTGATACGGTAATGAGATAGTATACATCCCCACTGTATGTGATGCATTGTCACATGATTATTTTCTGTGTCTTTCATTTTCTGTTTCTTTCACAGCCTTGTGGCAAGATAAAGCTGCAATTTTTAAATAAAGTTATGTTTTCTTTAACTCAGAAGATGGTAAATATTTCTCAGAAAAGCCACAAGATCAAGACTGTCATCACATTAAGCAAGCATTTGAGTCATTGGATTTACATATGAGCAACATGATTTTGTTTGCTGCACCAAAAGTGATAATCGTTAAACTTATAAAATCCATTTCAGAACTGAGGGCTGTGAATGTAAGAAAAAAAGGTCGTAAAGTTATCAAACTAAAAGGTGGTAACCCTTCAAACAGTCTCCTGACACACCAGTTTAGAAACAAATATCTGACAAGGGGCAAATGAACACTCATCCCCCGTTTCCATTTCCAGCAATTTTCATTGTTTTGGGATAAACGTGTAGGTGTCAAACCATCCATCCTTGCTGCCTCCATTATGGGAATGAGCGCTTCAAAGTCCCTGTAATTTTAGTGGAATCGGATCCTTTCAGTCAGACGTGATCGACAGAATCTACAAGGAGACCCAATACATTCATGATTTGGAGGTGCTGGTGTTGGGCTGGGGTGTACAAAGTTAAAAATCACACAACATCAGGTTATAGTCCAACAGGTTTATTTGGAAGCATTAGTTTTTGGAGCGCTGCTCCTTCATCGGGTGGTTGTGTGATTTTCAACCTGATACATTCATATATCCATCTGAAAGACATGGGCAATGTGGCTAACTGTAGGGAGCGGTCCACTCATTCCTCCAGCAAATGGTCTAACTACAGCTCGGACCACACCTGCAATGGGGCCCTGCAGTGACACAGACAAAGTAAAATGGGATATGCTCTCACACCTTCAGAATACAGTGTGAATGTTTCCAGCAAAAACAAACAAATGAGATTTCGGAATTAAAAATGCCCAAGAGAAATATTTGGGCCATTCACAAAAGGTTTTGAAAAGGCTGAAGGATACAGCAACTGTTAAGGCCTAACAGGTGTGACAGAGAGTTAACCAGTTAATTATCATTAGTGTACACATTGATCTTGCATATGCAGATAAAGCAACCTTTGATGATGATCAAATACAGAAGAGAAATAAAACCTTGAGCATCCTAAAACTTTGGTACAGAAGAAGAATGTGCTAAACAAATCATTAAGAGTGCAGTGAATGAAAGTAGATAAGCATAACTTGCTGCTACCTGTGCTCAAAATGAAATTTATTTCAATTCAACTGCGCTTTTAAAATGGAATACGATTATGAATAAATACAAAAAAATTCTCTTTTTTGTGCACCATGCTATCATTATACCTTATCAGATTCATTTTATCGACATATAACAAGAGAAAGGGAAAACAAAAGCTGCAGTTGATAACATAATGACTCGGTGCTTGCTTTAACTTGAGCTTGATCCTAACTTTTGTGCAACCAACAACCCTGGCTCGAATCTCAGGTAACCTTCTCTGAGCCAAAACTGCAGCCATTCTGCTAAGCACCGTCAGCAGAAAGCCAACCACACATCACAACATAAGCATCTTTTTGATGCCAATATCAACACAACTAGCTCTAAAATGAGTTTGACATGTAATTGAGTTTGACATGTAATTCTGTAGCAAACGAAAAAAGAATTCCCTGAATCCAATCTCTGAACATGTCCACACTAGAAACTCTTTAATTCAGTCTCCACTCTGTAATGCTCAGTTTTGTCTGTAACTGAAATATAGTTTGGAGCATCCCAATTGCTTCACCTTTGCTGCATAGAGATTCAAATGCTTCACAATCCAAACTACTTATATAAATGCATTCTTCTGTTATTCCTATTAAAACTGTTCATTGTTGTTGTTGCAGTTTCATTAAGTTCATGCAAATAAAGCAACACAAAAACCTTGCTGTTCATCTAGAAGTGTTTAAAAGGAAATGGTAACCTGACAAAAGTATATAAAAAACAGAATTACATGGAAACCAAAAGAGCCAAACATAGTTTGCATCACAATATCATATGCAACTAAAACTAGGAGGGGCAAGAAGTAAGCCAGTCAACCTGTCAAATTTGCACTGACATTCAATGAGATCATCCTTCGCTCCATTTTCCTGCATTATACACATAATCTTTGAATTCCTTATTTATTAGAAATCTGACTACCTTGAATTTACTTAACACATAGCCTTGACAGCCTTCTGCAGGAAAGAATTCCATAGTTTCACAACCCTCAGAGAAGAAAGACCTCAAGTCTGTATTATCTGGACAAGACCTTATTCTGAGACCATGCCCTCTGGTCCTGGATTCACACACAAAGAGAAACAATCTCTTAGCATCTACTGTTTCCACCCCCATAACAGTCTTAGAGGTTTCAATAAGGTCACCTCCCATTCTCCTAAAGTCAAATGAGATAAGACCAACCTTTCAATCTCATAGGAAAATTACTCCATACTAGGGGTCAATCTGGTGTATTTTCTAGGGACTGTCTCCAATGCCATAATATATTTCCTTAGATAAAGGAACCAAAACTGTTCATTTTATTCTAGATGTGAGCTTCAGCAAGGCTTCCATACATTTATTCTCCACTTCCTTTGAAGTAAAGACTAATATTCCATTTGCCTTCCCTATTACCTGCTGTATTTGAATACTAACTTTTTGTGATTTGTGCAGAAGAGCCTCCAAAACCCTCTCTGCTGCAGCTTTCTGAAGTTATTTTTTCATTTAAACAATATTTAGCTCTTCTATTTTTCTGAGGTCCCTTCTTCCGCGCTTTTTTCCATCTACCAAATTTTTGTTAATCACTGAACCTCTCTATATCCTTCTGTAGACAGTCTTCCTTCCCATTTTTTGACGAACTTATACAAACCTGTTTACCGTACATTCATCTCACTCATTGAAGTCATGAATATATATTGTAAGTAATTGTAGCCCTAGTACTGATCCCTCTGGCACTTCACCATTCACAATTTGCCATCCTGAAAATGGCCTCTATATCATAACTCTCTTCTGTGACGTAGCCAAGCCTCTACCCTATCAAATCAAGAAAAGTGAAAACAAAAGTGATTGAAATTAAACAGAGGAGAGGAAATTTGAATTACACAGAGAATGCTGAAATGCACAAAATATCAGTCAACACTGGAGAGAGGGAGACAAGCAAACATTTTAAGTAGGACCAGTCTTGCAATCTAACTGGCTCACTGTACATTTCCGGCTTTCATTCCAAGTGAGAAAGAAAAACTTGCCAGCCACTTGTGTCTGAAGATGCTGCTCTTTGAAGTTTCAGTGTCAGAGTTTAAACAACAGGACTCCAACAGTTTAATGAAATTACTCTTTAAACTGATTTTTTTTTCATATTAATGATCCTGTTTGCCAAACTCATATGCAGGTGAATGGTATCAACAAATTATAATCATTAAGTCACCAAAGTAAATAAAAATTTTGAACTGAACTATGAGCATATATTTTTCCTAATATCTTTACTATGTAACATGGCATTACAGTTTCATCAGTTGGAGCACATTTCAGATATTTCAATAGTCAATTGTATTCCTCAACTCAATTTTTGAGCACCCAGCAGTGCTATTTACATGACTTATTAAATCACTGGATATTCTAAATATTTTGAAGCAGATAAAGACTTGGCTATTTTATTCCTTCCTGATGTGGGATATTTCTGACAAGGCTAGAGATTGTGGCTTTGAGAAACTTGGTGTTTGCTTGAACCTCTATACTGTTTTAGGCCATAGTACTGATAGATAAGGAGATCCTGGATTTTCGCCAAGCAGGAGTGAGTGAACAGCAATGCATATCCAAGTTAGAATGCATGTGATTCAGAACCACAGCTGCAGAAGATTGTAGATTTACACAGTGTTGCAGGGGATTCCTTGGCTAATTGCTGCAAGCATTCTGTAGACTGTACCGACTATGTTTAATCTCGGATACTAATTAGAAAGGACTGCTGACCAGATCTTGCTGCATCCAGGAATGGATTGTTTCATTAGGTAGAGAATTGGTTGGAGTGAAAAAGGGCAATCACCAGCAAATGTCAAACCTTAAGATGAAGAGAATGTGATTGATCAACAAGATGAACCTCAGCTGCTGCCCTGATGAACTCCAGGAGTGCTCTCAGAAGTTAGCAAATTTCTGTACGAGAAGGGGTTCTTGTGGCACAGTGGTAGTATATCCACCTCTGAGTTAGAAGACCCGGGCTTAAGTCTCACCTTCTGCAGAGTGTATAATAACAGTCCTTAACAGGTTGATTAGGAAGATATTGGTTTCTCCTCTGAAATGTTGTCACTGTCAGGAACTGGATAAAAGTCTGTATGTCAAACAGAAATAAAAGATATATTTTAAGCAACTTCAGTAGTTTATGGTTTGATTATGCCTGAATCTCTTGTTATAACATGGGTAGACCCCTTTGGAAACCATATGCGCCGTTTCTTTGGGAGGTCCAATGATCTTCCAAACTGGAGATCACAGGAGAAATTTCAGAAATATATATTTTCTGATTTTCAGAAAGTGCAAAAGCTACCTGAATATAACACATTCTCATCTAAAATATTTTGCAATGAATTACTTTGCATGAATCTCTTATTCATTTTTAGTTTGACTTCAGCACAGTTATTAGACATTGCAAGGTAATAAGCAAGATGGCTTATTGCAAAGGCCTGACATGAGGAATTAAGCAAAATTTGTATAATCTGTTGTTCATGGCTTTGTGCATGGGAAATCGTATCTCACTAACTTGATTGAGCTGTTTGAAAAAGAAACAAAGAGGACTGATGAGGGCAAAGCGGTGGACATTCTCTACATGGACTTCCAAAAGGCATTCAACAAGGATGTGTAAAGGGGCATCAAAGGGTGGGGTAGATAATAAATCAAGCGGGTTTTGTAAAATAAGGTGATAGATGTCCCCAAGCATCATGATGTGAAACCCTCTGAAAAACTCAACAAAACTGACATTTAGTGAAAGAAATTAAGATTCAGCTCTTGATCCATCAAGGCAGGTTTCATCCTGGGATCTGACTTGTGGGGTGTTACCATTGGATGGGATGAGAAGACTGGCTGGAATGTAATGCAGCCAGCTGGTATAGATGCCAGTTGAGAGTAATCAGTTGAAGATTCTGATGAATTGCACGATACAGTACCACACAACAGGTCAGTTACAATCGGTCAAAATTTATTTAGACTGTGCTATCATTTGTGTTAGGCTAACTACTATTTTTGTTTTGATTTTTACTGGTTCGCCCCAACCCTGTTTTTCCCATAGGCCCGATTATTTCTATTGCACGATTTTCTATAACATGGGAATGCAACTATGGCGTTATAGGAGAACTACCTGTACAGACTTATAAATTATGAATACAAGTAGATCATTCAGTCCCTCAAGCCTGCTGGACCCTTCAATAAGATCATGACTGATCCATTTGTGTTTCAAATTCCACATTCCCATCCATTCCTAGTAATCCTGGTTCTCTTGCCTCATGTAGATTTTCCCGCTTGTCTTAAAAACAGTCTGCAAACCTGCTTTACTCATTTTCTGAAGCAGAGAATTCCAAAACCTCTCAAACATGGAGAAAGAAATTCACATATTTGATTTAAAAAGGTAACACCTAAGTTTTAATCTTTGTTTGCTATGGTGAAGTTAAAGTAAATGAGCAAATACAGCTTGACAATACACTGCTCTGTAACCATAATGAAGCTATGAAGTTCTGAAGAACAGCCAGACTCGAAACATTAACTCTGTGTTATTCTCTCTGCAAATGCTGCCAAACCTGCAGAGTTTCAGCAGCATTCTCTATGTTTGTCCCTGCATTGGTAAGATTTGGCCACAAGTGTGTTCCTGATTTGAAAAGATACTCCTACACGGAAGCATTGTTGACTGCCACATCTCAACCCTGTCAACCACAGTTACAATATGTGGTTAAGTGGTGAGTGCTAAGATACACAAAGGAAAATGAGAGAAGAAGTTTGTTTTAATAGCAGTGTTAGTGAGACAAACACGAATAGTGGTATGTGGATACTTACTGCACTTCTTACTGAGGTTTCCTCATTAATAAAACATGAATGTGCTGATTGGGTCTTGCAGGTAGAGGTTCCCAGTCTTACTGATTTCTGGTCAACCAATGCAAACCTGTGCAAATGGATTTCTCCATCATTGTCCCTGCATAGTCCTCATTAAGATCATTAGCAGAGGCCAGAACATAAGCTTCAAGCTGACTATGGGGATGGGAAAGCAAGTTAAAGGCTGCATTTTATAATTTTTTTCCTACAATTTCTGCTTGAAAACCAAAAATAAAACACCTTGCTCTCTTGCAACACACTCTTGATTATTTCTACTTTTCTCAAATTCCCACCTCTAAAATTCCTCTAAATTGATCTTCATCCTATCTTTGTTTTCACCACAAATGTTGATGTCATTTTATTTTCCCATTGATTCACCTCAAAAGTCTTCAAAGTTCTTGCTATACCCCTCATTAGTAAGAGTTGAGGTACCGAACTGTCATGACTCAGCACATCAGTGTTTATTGTAGTGGTCTATCCCCCAACCAACATGTCACCTCGATAAATGATCCCAAAATAAAGGTTGGTGAAATCAAGAAAATTTTAACAATGTATCCAGCCCCAAAGGTTGAGGTAGTTTCTAAGGTTAAAGATTTACGCTGATGCCAAAATCTCATCATAGATTCTCTGAAACAAATTAAATTGAACTGCGCTAAGATGAACAGATTTATTTTCAGTTTCCAAATAGCCTTCCCTCTGCATAACAGGCACCACAATCATGTTGCAAACTCCCATAAGGTTTGTGCAACTCAAGAAATTCTGCAGTGCTTTACTCTCCAATGTTAAGTTTTAAATTCTGCTATCCAAACATGGACAAATTCCTGAGACAAGGTGAGATTCACTGCTCTTGAAGTCAAGACAGCATTGGAACAAGTGTGGAAATATGGACTTAGCAAAATTCAAGTTATTGAGAATCGGGGTAAAACTCTCTAATGGTTGGAGCAATACCCGACTTAGACAAAGATGGATGTGTTAGTTGGAGTATTATCAGTGTCCTTCCCTCCATTATAAGTTTGAAAATTGGGGATACTTGTTGATGATTGCAACATTTTCAGTTCCCTTCACAATGCTTCAGATATTCTGCTGACCTGCAGCAAGGCCTGGCCAACGTTCAAGTCTGAAATGATAATCTACAAGAAACAATCACAGCAGACAATTGCCAGGCAATAACCATCTCCATCAAGAGAAATCTAATCATCTCCCCTCAACATTGGCATAGCTGTAACCTCCACCATCAACATCAGGGAGGGATGGAAGTGGGAAGAGGTATCATCAGTGACCACACATGAAGCAAGACTCGTGACAAAAATACTGTGAAATACAAGAACATAATTCAAGATCGTTTGATTTCAAATTATCCCTGTTACAACCAAATGAGGACAGGGCTTTGATCCTCTCTTTTTTTCTCATTTCTCCTTTGGAAACTACAGCTTTTTCAGAAAGAATGCACTTGACAATTCTGAGTGAATGGCTGTTTAAGCACTTTAACTGTAAAAGGTATATACAGGTTAGTTTCATTCTCAGCATTAAATGATACTTAACATCTGATCTAAGTCAAATAATAATTATCCAACTTCCAGATTTATGTATTCCATTACAACAATAACAGGTTTAGATTCACATAAGGGGAAAATTTCCATGACCACAAACTGGTCAAGTTGAAAATAATCAGGAAGTGCATATATTATCTGAGCTGAGCGATGCAACATGATTTTTATTAGTTTATTCAATATTTTAATACAATTTTATTACATCAAGGTCATTTTTTAAAAATTCTCTAACTTGCTTTAAAACCCCACTACCAAAATATCTTTCCAGTGTATTGCTAAATTATCGCCGCAATGATTTAATGGAATATGAGAACATTTGCACAACTAACCAATAAGTGGCCACAGCACAAACAGAAAGTATGTACGGAGACACAACATAGTACCAAAATTGCTAAATACTCTTCAACAATTGGATTACCTAATGATAAAAGCGCAAATATCTTTTGCTCTATGCACTTAAGTAGTTTAGGATTTTTAAGCTTCAGCAAAATGTTCCCCCTTTTCTAATTAGGAAACAATTAAAAGAAAGCGTAATCTGTAAAAATGATTTATTGGTACAACTGTCATACTGGAGCAATTTTAGACAAAGTCAGATATGCTCTTTTCAAATGCCAACCAACCAGCATTTGGTCCACGTGCTGGGCGAAGAACAAATATTTTTCCTATCAGTGTTGTTGAAAATGCCAATAATTATCTGAAGTATGGAATCATATCAGTTTTAAAAATATGCCAAGCAAAAACAACGAGGCTTGGGACAAATCACACCACAATTTCAAGTGGTTCTGACATTCTGTCTAAAATCCCAAGCAGGTTTCAGCAGTTCCTGCCAATTGATTCATTTTCCAGGTGTCATTACATGAGCAATTTCATGCAATACAGCATCCTTGGCCTTGGCCCTTTGACTAAGAAAACATTTCCAGCAAGCAGAAGATTGGCAAGGTTTGGTTGGTGCTTTGTGTCACTAAATCTGGGAACAAAAGTTTCCTTTGGCAGTATGTTGCCTCTGAGTGATGCTCAGCAACGAAAAGGATTTTGGCAAGAGCATATCGCTGCAGATGCTGGAATCTGTACTGAAATCAAAAAGCTCAAAATCAGCATTATCTATTCCACAGGTATTATATGGCTCTGAACTTCAAAATGGCTCCTCCCTCCCCCAATAACCCTAGTTGACTAGATCTTAAAATGTATATCAAAGAGTGTACTTGTGATAATTACTATTGCGTGTTATAATTTTGAAAATGTAGTGAAGCCAGGTCATACTCAAATAAATAACCAACTCATCAGAAAAGTCTATTCACTTATCAACCATCATCAAAACATATGCATAAAAATATTCTGCTGCACAATTCCTTGAACACTGGCTCTAGTTTGCCAAATCTCAAAACCATGTAAAGCCCAGAGCAGGTTCTTCTTGTTTTTGTTGTAAATAGTAGAATGAAAAGGCATTCAGCCTAAAGTTGAACTGATCAAGTTAACAAGTACAATTACAATTGGCACACAACTTTAAGGACTCAAGTTAACAAGTTGAGCTGTTAGCAGTGCACAATGAACCAACATAATATAAATCCCTCTGTTGGGTGTTAGTCATTGATCAAATGAACAAGGAAGTACAGGAGGTTCAGGGAGGGGTCCAACAACCATAACCTTAGAATGAGTGTTACTATAACTGGGATTCAAGAGCTGCAAGCCAGAATCTAGCAGTCTTATAATATTGTGTTATAGCTGAGCAACTGATAATGAAATATTGTGAAATATGTAAGCAGTTTGTGATATGTCACATCCAAATCAATGAAAACTGAACTTAACTGTTCTTTACTTCCTGATTGAACAGAATGATTAAACAGATTACCTGCATTTTCAGTTTTATTTTCACACAAGAAATAAATATCTTGCATTTCCACACCACCTTGCACATCTTTCTGTCTCAAATGCTTATCAAATAACTAACTGTTAGAATTATGAGGTTACTGACATTATTATATTTTTGAGGCGGCAACCTTAAGTTCAGAGTAAAGGAAGGATGTTATGTGTCCTGTTTTGTCATCTGTTTGACAGCAAGCCTAGAGTCAGCAGAGAGGGTTATTCTGAGGAGCCAAATGAAAGTTCAGATTGTTTTACTGAGATGAAGGTGCAAGAATCCCAACAGTGCAGAAGCAGGCCATTCAGTTCATCGAGTCCACACTGACCCACTTTATCCCTGTAACCCTGCATTTCCCATAGCTAATCCATCGAGCTTGGACACAGTGAGCAATTTAGCATAACCACACCACCTAACTGCTAACATTTAGACTATGGGAGGGAACCCACACAGACATAGGGAGAATGTGCAAACTCCATGTAGACAGTCACCCGAGGATGGAATCAAATCCAGATCCCTCGCGTTGGGGGGCAGCAGTGCTAACCACTCAGCCACGTGACCACCCTGACACAATGGCCATTTGGTAAAGTTACGGAAGGAGAATATACTCACATTGCAGGCATTACAGCAAAGGTTTCCCTGAGTAAAAGGTTACTAAAGAATGCCAAAACTCTTTGGAGATTTTGAAACTCATCAGAGCTTTCAAAGCAGTCATTTTTATTTATAGCCCAGCTATAAATTGAAAGTACAGAGTTTCAAAAACATCAGTGTTTTCTATCTAAGTTCATTTTATGGCATAAGCCTGGGGGCCATCATGATAAGCTTTGTGCTACAAGAGTGATGCTACAAACCAACATAATCACAGTGGGGTGCCTGTTACCTGAACAGTTTGAATTACAGCTTCAGATGGTTACAGAATAAAAGTGAGAATTTTCAGAACATGTTAAGTACTTCAATGAAGTATTTTTTTCCTCACAATAGATTAGCTGAACTAAGTTTGAAGTATTCAAAGTTAATTTAATCAATTGGTATGTTTCCAAATAGTGACACAATTAATAGATACATAATGGAGAATGTAAGGGGTCACTGGGGATGAGCCAATGCATATATGATGGCACAGGGGATATGAAAAAGATAAGAGGTTGATGGAGGATATGTAACTGTACAAGTTGGCATGGACGGAGTATGAGGAGTATTGTGAATGTGGAGAAATGTTGGGAATATGCTGGTAAGTGCTGCTGTTTGTTTTGTTCATTTAATGTAATAACTTCAACACACACCAGTGCGCCCAGGCAAGTCTTCTGTGCATATCCTTTGGGGTTGTCGGCTAAATCCCAGGGAACCTCAACAATTCAGAATAAATGCCCAGTACGTCCTGAAGACAGCACACACAGGTATTATGCGTGTCAGTGGTAGAAAGAGTAAATGTTTGAGAATGTTGCACCAGTCAAGCAGGCAATTGTGTTCTGGATGGTGTCATGCTTCTTCAGTGTTGTTGGAGGTACAAGTGGGGAGCATTCTATCACACTCAAGATGTGTGCTTTATAGTTGATGGTAAGGCTTTGGAGAATAAGGAGGTGAGTTACTCACTGCAAGATTCCTGGCTTCTGATCTGTTTCTATTCCCACAGTGTTTACCTGGCTAGTCCAATTCAGTTTCTGGTCAGCAGTAACAACAAACTGTTGATAATGGTAGACAGTGAACATCAAGGGATGATGATTAGATTGCCTCATGTTGGAGATGGCCACTGCCTCATATTTGACTGGCATGAATGTTCTTTGACAATGTCTAAGGCTGGACATTGTTCATGTTTTGCTGCATGTAAGCACGGACTGCTTTAAAATCTGAAGAGTTGTGAATGGTGCTGAGCAATGTACAATCATCACTTCCATTGCAGATGTGATGATGGAGGGAAGGTCATTGATAAAGTGGAAGATGGTTTGGCCTAGGACACTACCCTGAAAAACTTCTGCAACAATGTCCTGGATCTGAGACTGCTGACCTCCAACAACTACAACTTTCCTTTGTACCAGGTATTACTCCAATCAGCACAAAGTTTGCCCCTGATTCCCACTGACTCCAGTTGTGCTCAAGTTCTTGATTTCATACTTGATTGAATACTGTCTTGATGTCAAAGGGAATTACAGTGACCTCTCTTTTGTCTTTTGTTTAGAACCAAGGCAATGAGGAGATTAGGAGCCGAGTGACAGACCCAAAATGAGCACAGCCAAGGATCCTTTCCATTAATTTGCTGATGATTGGAGGTGATGGATAGCTGAGTAAAAGTGTTACTGGAATAAAAATCCAGACACACAAGTATGTTCTTGGGACCTGAATGGGACTCCCGACCTACCCGGCAGAAGTTAGAACTTAAAATGTTTCAATATCTAATGATGACCATGAAATTATTGTCGAATGTCATTAATAACCAAATGGTTTACTAATATTTGTGAAGCCTCCCCCTCTAGGTACTTGCTTAACTGTCCATTATTCCTGACTGGATATGACAGGACTGGAGAGCTTAGATCTAATCAATTGGATGTGGAATCACCTACACCTGTCTTTTGTAGGTTGTGTATGCTGTCTGAAATACAAGTAGACCTGGAAAACAAGTAGTTTCACTAGATTGACACCTCATTTTTAGATATTTTGGTGTCGGTCTTAGCATACCATTCTGAACTCTCCATTGAGCCAAGGTTGATCCCCTGGTGTGATGGTAATGTTAGAATAGGAGACATGACAAGCTTTGAGGTTCCAGACTGTAATGGAGTACAATTCTGCTGTTGCTGATGCCCAAAGTTCCATATGGATGCCCAGTTTTGAATTAATAAATTTGTTCAAAGCCTGCCCCATTTAGCATGTTGGTAGTGTCACTAACATGATCAAGGGTATCTCAGTGTGAAGAAGGCACTTGTTGTCCACAGCGACTAAGCAGTGATCACTCGTATTGATCCCATCAGATGCATTTGCAATGGATAGATGTATGAGGACAAGGTCCAGTAAATATTCCCATGGGTTGGTACCAGGGACTTCGATGTTGTGGCCATTTCGGAGACATGGACAAAGCAGGGACACGAATGGTTGTTGCAGGTTCCAGGATTTAGATGTTTCAGTAAGAACAGAGAAGATGGTAAAAGATGGGAGGTGGGGCATTGTTGGTCAAAGACAGTATTACAGTTGCAGAAAGGATGTTTGGGGACTCGTCAACTGAGGTAGTATGGGTTGAGGTTAGAAACAGGAAAGGAGCGGTCACCCTGTTGGGAGTTTTCTATCGGCCTCCGAATACTTCCAGAAATGTAGAGGAAAGGATAGCAAAGATGATTCTCAATAGGATTGAGAGAGACAGGGTAATTGTCATGGGGGACTTCAACTTTCCAAATATTGACTGGGAACACTATAGTACGAGTACTATAGATGGGTCAGTTTTTGTCCAGTGTGTGCAGGAGGGCTTCCTGACACAGTACGCAGACAGGCCAACAAGGGGCAAAGCCACATTAGATTTGGTTCTGGGTAATGAGCCCAGCCAGGTGTTAGACTTGGAAATAGGTGAGCACTTTGGTGATAGTGATCACAATTCTGTTATGTTTACTTTAGTGATAGAAAGGGATAGGTGTATACCACTGGGCAAGAGTTACAGCTGGGGGAACGGCAATTACAATGCAATCAGGCAAGATTTAGGAAGCATGGGATGGGGAAGGAAACTGCAGGGGATGGGCACATTAGAAATGTGGAGCTTATTCAAGGAAAAGCTCCTGTGTGTCCTAGATAAGTATGTACCTGTCAGGCAGGAAGGAAGCTGTAGAACGCGGGAGCCGTGGTTTACGAAGGAAGTGGAATCTTTGGTCAAGAGGAAGAAGAAGGCTAATGTTAGGATGAGATGTGAAGGCTCAGTTAGGGCTTGAGGGTTAAAAGGCAGCCAGGAAAGACCTAAAGAGAGAGCTCAGAAGAGCCAGGAGGAGACATGAGAAGTTGTTGGCAGATAGGATCAGGGTAAACCCTAAGGCTTTCTATTGGTATTTAAGGAATAAAAGAATGATGAGAGTAAGATTAGGGCTAATCAAGGATGGTAGTGGGAAGTTGTGTGTGGAGTCAGAGGAGGTAGGGGAAGCACTTAATGAATATTTTTCGACAGTATTCACTCAAGAAAATGACAATGTTGTCGAGGAGAATACTGAGATACAGGCTACAAGACTAGTTGGGATTGAGGGTCACAAGGAAGATGTATTAGAAATCCTGCAGAGTGTGAAAATAGATAAGTCCCCTGGGCCGGATGGGATTTATCCCAGGATCCTCTACGAAGCCAGGGAGGAGATTGCCGAGCCTTTGACATTGAGGGTGTCTAATCTAATCTAATCTAAATCATCATTGTCTACAGGAAAAGTGCCAGAAGACTGAAGGATAGCAAATGTGGTTCCCCTGTTCAAGAAGGGGAGTAGAGACAACCCTGGTAATTATAGACCAGTGAGCCTTACTTCAGTTGTTGATAAAGTGTTGGAAAAGGTTATAAGAGATAGGATTTATAATCATCTAGAAATGAATAATTTGATTAGGGATAGTCAGCACGGTTTTGTGAAGGGTAGGTTGTGCCTCACAAACCTTATTGAATTCTTTGAGAAAGTGACCAAACAGGTAGATGAGAGTAAACCGGTTGATGTGGTGTATATGGATTTCAGCAAGGCGTTCGATAAGGTTCCCCACAGTAGGCTATTATACAAAATGCTGAAAATGTGTTGCTGGAAAAGCGCAGCAGGCTTATGCCTGAAACATTGATTCTCCTGTTCCTTGGATGCTGCCTGACCTGCTGGGTTTTTCAGCAACACATTTTCAGCTCTGATCTCCAGCATCTGCAGTCTTCACTTTCTCCTATTATACAAAATGCACAAGAATGGGATTGTGGGAGTATTGCAGTTTGGATCAGTAATTAGCTTGCTGAAAGAAGACAGAGGGTGGTGGTTGATGGGAAATGTTCATCCTGGAGTCCAGTTACCAGTGGTGTACCGCAAGGGTCGGTGTTGGGTCCACTGCTGTTCGTCATTTTTAGAAACAACCTGGATGAGGGCTTAGAAGGGTGGGTTAGTAAATTTGCAGATGACACTAAGGTCAGTGGAGTTGTGGATAGTGACGAAGGATGTTGTAGATTACAGAGAGACAAAGATAAGCTGCAGAGCTGGGCTGAGAGGTGGCAAATGGAGTTCAATGCGGACAAGTGTGAGGTGATTCACTTTGGTCGGAGTAACTGGAATGCAAAGTACTGGGCTAATGGTAAGATTCTTGGTAGTGTAGATGAGCAGAGAGATCTCAGTGTCCAGGTACACAGATCCTTAAAAGTTGCCACCCAGGTTGACAGGGTTGTTAAGAAGGCATAGTTTTTAGCTTTTATTAATAGAGGGATTGAGTTCCAGAACCATGAGGTTGTGCTCCAGCTGTACAAAACTCTGATGCAGCCACAGTTGGAGTATTGTGTACAGTTCTGGTCACCGCATTATAAGAAGGATGTGGAAGCTTTGGAAAGGGTGCAGAGGAGATTTATTAGGACGTTGCCTGGTATGGAGGGAGGTCTTACGAGGAAAGGCTGAGGGATTTAAGGCTGTTTTCGTTAGAGAGAAGAAGGTTGAGAGGTGACTTAATAGAGACAAATAAGATAATCAGAGGGTTAGATAGGGTGGACGGGGAGAGCCTTTTTCCAAGTATGGTGACGGCGAGCACGAGGGAGCACAGCTTTAAATTGAGGGGTGATAGATATAGGACAGATGTCAGAGGTAGTTTCTTTACTCAAAGAGTAGTAATGGTATGGAATGCTTTGCCTGCAACAGTAGTAAATTCGCCAACTTTAAGTGCATTTAAGTCGTTATTTGACAAGCATATGGACGTACATGGAATAGTGTAGGTTAGATGGGCTTCAGGTTGGTATGACAGGTCAGCGCAACATTGAGGGCTGAAGGGCCTGTACTGCGCTGTAATGTTGTGTGTTCTATGCTCCCCTATTGTGGTTTTTATTTTTTTCTACAAACCCAGTCAAATAGTCATATCCTTTCGGACTAGGACAGTTTGGTCAGTAGTGAAACAACCCAATTGATCCTAGTAACAAACATTGAAGTCATATACTCACAGAATTCCTACAGCACAGAGAGTCCATTCAGCCCAAAAAGACTGCACAACCCTCCAAAGTGTATCCTATGCAGACCTATCTCGACCCTATCGTAACTCCGCATTTAGCATAGCTAAATCCACCCAGTCTGCACATATTTGGATTGTGGAAGAAAACTAGAGCATTGGTGGAAATCCATATAGATGTGGGGAGAACATACAACTCCACTCAGACAGCCACCCATTCCTAGGATTGAATGCAGATCCTGATGCTGGAAGGCAGCCATGCTAACCACAAAGCCACCATGCCACTAGTCTCCCATCCAGAGTACATTCTTCACCCTTGCCACTCTCAGCACTTCAATATAAATTATCAATTCATTAGCCAAATGATAGGTACTAATCAGGAGGTCTCTTTTCTCAGATTTGACCCACACTATGAAATTTCATGAAGTCCAGAGCTAATGTTGAGCATTCTCAGAATAATTCCTTTACAAATATATACTACTGAGCTGCTACCTCTTGTTTGCCCATCCTACAGGTGGAGTAGTACAAATCCAAGGTAGAAGGCAGTGGTATCTGAGCTATTATTTGTAAGCTATGATTCTATAATTATGTCAGGCTGTTACTTGACTAGTCTAAGAGACAGCTCTCCCAATTTTTCCATCGGCCGCCAATTGTTAGCAAGAAGGACTTTGTAGGGTCAACATGGCTATGTCTGAGATTGTTGTTTCCAGTGCAAAAATTAATATCTGGCACTCAAGTCCAGTTACGTTCCTATGTTTGGACCATACAGTGGTTTGTGGGGTGTCAATTAGTTCAGTTTATCTACATTCTATCCAGGTGCACAACAGCTTGGTATGGCAGCTCTTCTGCCCAGGACCATAAGAAACTGCAGCAAGTTGTGTGCACATCCTAGACCATCATGGAAGCCAACTTCCCATCCATGGACTCCATTTACATTTCTCAATGCCATGGAAAGCTTGCTAACATCAAAGACCCTTCCCACTCCAGAAATACTCTCTTCCGATCTCTTCTGTCAGGCAGAAGATACGGAAGCCTGAACATACGCACCAACAAGTTCAAGAACAGTTTGTTCCCTGCTGTTATTAGACTGCTGATTAGACGTCTCTAATATCAAACCTAATGTTGATCTTGCTTTATGCAATCGTGACCTTATATGCCTCACGCTGTCTAAACACCCTAAGAGCTGTACATCCTTGTTTTCCTCGATCTGCCTTACTGCAATACAAAACATTTCACTGTGCTTAGGAATAGGTGACAATAATAAGTCAAATCAGTTGGCTGGACAGTTGGTTTGTAATGCAGAGTGATGTCAGCAGCATGGCATAATTCCCATATCAGCGCATGTCACCATGAAGGTCCTACCTTTTTTAACCCTTACATGAGGTGTGGTGACCCTCAGGGTGAATTCACCACTCTTCATCTCTCTCCAATGAGAGAGTAGGACTAGGATGACTTTATAACAGCTTCATAATCTGAAAAGTTACAGGTTGAAAGCATTGCTGGTAACTTTCTAATAAGCAGCTTATATTCTTATTGAATCCCTCCAATGTGGAAATGGGCCATTTTGGCCCAACGAGTCCATATCGACCTTCCAAAGAGTATCCCACCCAGCCCCACTCCCCTACCTCATTGCTCTACATTTTCCCATGACTAATGCACCTCGCCTACACATCCTGGAACACGAAGGACAATTCAGCATGGCCAGTTCACCTAATCTGCACATCTTTAGACTGTGGGAGGAAACCGGAGCACCCGGAAGAAACCCACACTGACACGGGGAGAATGTGCAAACTCCACACAGACAATAAAATTCATCAACAATAATCTAAGTGGTGCTGAAGAATAGCACATTGCATCTTCATGCATACAAGAACACTTCCATGAAGAGTACAAAGTTCCAGCACAGACTAACCTAAGATAGTTCAATCCAGTGTAAGCATGCAAAAAAAAATCAACACAACATGCCTACTAATGGTAAAGTATTTATTATAAGTCATTCTCTCAAAAGAAATAAATTGTGTCCACAATCATTAGCTTAGCAACATATGTGCTAATGCATTATTAACTTTACAAATTGAGCTGTACAGGCATAAATATTACTCCAGTGATAATAGTACACCACTATAAAAGATTAAGCCATTAAAGAGTTATAAAAGCATAACTTTTCTGATATATCGCACACTAGTGCAAATTCTTCATGGTTAAAGAAAGCTATAATTTTCAGCTTCATTTTGCTTTGAATTGAGGATTCATACATGGATTTGATCGTAGTTCCCTTGAGCGTTGACTCTCGAGAACAGAATATCAAAGAACTGTTGGCACTCCTTAAAAGTATTGATGTGCTCTCCATAAATATTAGCAAAGATAATTTGCAGCAATGTCGTTATTATTCTGAATACACATTCAGCTTCAGATAAATATTTGCACTAATTATCCATGCTCTGCATAGTTATTAGTAACGTGGAAGCAGCATACAAGCCATAAGCAACTTGGAATTCTCTGTGGACATCCAGACATATTCGCTTCACAAGCAATATGCTTAGGTGTTCACGTCCACAACTCAATAACCGAAAGCTCTAATATTCTATCATAACAATCGTTGCTTTCACCTCCAGTTCCCCAATGCAGGTCAATGTTTACAAGGTAATTCACCCCTGAATCAATGAATATGCAATCCAACATGAGAAAAATGGTATACTGTGTGTGGGATCACATTCACTTAGCTGTTCCCACCCCTTGAAAGTGCCATGATGAAAGATAAACAAAGCACAAAGGAACTAGCAGCATGCCATACAAAGCATTAACTGAAAAATAAAACATCATTCCAGAAAACTGATGGAGTAATTCATTAAAAGAAAGTTTAACAACGAGAAATCAATCACAGAAACATAATGTATACTTAAGTTTTGTATGCATGATGAAAGGCAAAGTAACAATCAATTTGGGGATTTGAATTTCAAGAGAGGAAAATGGATCTGCGTCAGTTCTGAGAGCTTTTTTAAGAAAGGTCACAAAGTCTATTTTGATCAGGGATCTAAACATATGAATTTCAATAAGACATGTGACTGCAGTACTTCTCCTGGTATAACCTTATGGTGTTAACAGACAAAACATCCACACTAGAGAAACTCAGCAGGTTGGCAGAATCTGTTGAGACAGAGACAGAGTTAATGGGATTCTTCTTTATTCCAGATTTGAAACATTAACTCTGTTTTACTCTCTATACATTGCTAGACCTGTTGAATTTCTCCAGCATTTTCCGTGTTTGTTTAAGATTTCTGCATCTTTTATTAAAGCATTTGCAGTGCTGTGTTTATGACAGGCAGAGGAAATTAGTTTAGATTTGACTTCAGAACACACAGTTCAAAGTTAGTCATAAGAATCAGAACTCAGTTCAGAGGGGAACAGTTTTTATCTCAGCAGAGAAACCAAGATTTCCCAGCCCAGTTCAGGAGAACCAGTCACGTCCAGCAGAATTTGCTTCTAGATTGAGCGAGTTTGGAGGAAAAATAAGTTGTTAGAACTGAAAAAGTTTAAGTCATCAGAATTAAGAGGTTCATGCCAGTTTACATGGAAAGGAATAATTTTTCAAAATCTCCACATTGTATGTTTAGATCTTTCTAACTGACTTCAATAATCACTTTTGCAGAATAAAGTTGTGTTCTGCCTTTAAAGGATATCTGCAGCCTCATGTGAATATGTTTCAGTAACTAACCATCATGTTAACCAATTGCAAAAAAAAATTGATTGATCAGGCGAGGTTTCATTTTCGGACCTAGTTTGTCCACAGTTTTCAAATAATACTTGCAGAGTAGACCAAAACTATGACTCAAAATTTGCACTTTGCAAACCGAGGACACTTACTATTGAGTGTGGAAAAGCAACTCAAAATGGATCTCATGGTTTCTATGGTGTCATTTTCCCCTATCCTGACATTAGTTGGAATCTGGACCAAATCTATGATGATCTCCAGGCATTCAGCAATGGGGATGTCATCAAGCAAGCTAAGCAGCCATTGACATTGAATATGAAACATTCTCATGCACAGCCAACCGGCAAGCAAAACCATTGAATCATACAGTACTGAAAAGGCCCTTTAATCCATTGGGTGTGTGTTGCCAAAAATACACAAAGACCACTTGCCCGCAATAGGCCCACAGCCCTGAATGTTACGACATTTCAAATGGTCATCGAAATACTTTTTAAAGGTTGTGAGATTTCCCATTCTAAACTACCTTCTTAGGCCATACATGTCAAACCCCGACCATCTTCTGGGTGAAAAATGTTTCCCCCAGGTTCCCTCTGAACGTCTTGTTTTTTTACAATAAAGTTATGCCCCCTTGTTCTTCACCCTTCATCAAGGGGAACAGCGGCTTTCTATTTACCCTGTCCACAACTCTCAATCTTATACACTTCTATCACATCCTCCCAAACTTCTCTCCTTCAAAGGGTAACACATGCTTATCCAGCCTCTCTTCAAAGCTGAAATGCTCCATCCCAGTGAATCTCCTTTGCAACCCCTCCAGTGCAATCACATCCTCCCTATACTGGGATGACCAGAGTACTCAGCTGTGGCCTAACCAAAATTCTGTATATCTCTAAAATGACATTCCTGCTCTAATATCCTACAACTGATAAAACCAAGCATTCGGTATACCCTCTTAACTACTCTATTAACTTGTCCTGCCACTTTCAGGGACCTATGGACAAGCACTTCAAGATCACTTCTCTGTACCTGAGCTTCCTAGTATCCTGCTATTCATTGAATATTCTCTTGTATTGTTCATTCTTCCAAAGTGCATCACCTCATATTTATCAGGGTTAAAATCCATTTTCCACTGATCTGCCCATCAGATCAATCCATTCATGTCATCCTGTACCGAACAATTTCCTCCTCACTGTCAACTCTTTGTGTCATCTGCAAACTTACTTACCATACCTGACATTCGTATCTACATCATTTATGAAAATTGCAAACAATAATGGGCGCAGCACTGATTCTTGTGGTATGCCACAGCACAACAGTTCCAGTTAGACAAACAGTCATTTACGACCACCTTCTGTCTCCTAATACTAAGTCAGTTTTTGATCCAACTTGCCAAGCTACCCTGGATCCAATGAGCTTTTACCTCCTTTATCAGTTTCCCTTGGGGGACTTGTCAAAGACCTTGCTGAATTGAATTGAATTGAATTGAATTGAATTGAATTGAATTGAATTGAATTTATTGTCATGTGTACCGAGGCACAGTGAAAAGCTTTGTCTTGCGAGCAATAAAGGCAGACCACAAAGTTAAGTAGCATAGGTAAGTAAATAATTGATAAACAGCAGCAAAAACAAAAAATACAGGTATGTGCGAATGTTAAGAGTTTGTGAGTCCATTCTGTATTCTAACAACAGTAGAGTGGAAACTGTTGCGAAACTGTGCGTGTGTTCAGGCTTCTGTACCTTCTCCCCGATGGTAGAGGTTGTAGAAAAACATTGCCAGGGTGGGGTGGATCTTTGAGAATGCTGGCAGCCTTTCCTTGACAGCGGGCCTGGTAGATGGATTCTCAGGATGGGAGGTTGGCCTTTGTGATTGTACAGGCCGAGTTCACCATTCTCTGCAATCATCTCTGATCTTGACTGAGACAGCTACCATACTAGGTAGTGATACATCCAGACAGAATGCTCTCGGTGGCGCACCTATAAAAGCTGGCAAGGGTATTTACCGTCAAGTCAAATTTCCTCAGCTGCCTGAGGAAGGGGAGACGTTGTTGGGCCTTTGTATCGTGCATCCACATGAAGAGTCCAAGAAAGCTTATTGTGGATGAACACTCCCAGGAGCTTGACACTCTCCATTCATTCCACTTCTGTGCTGTTAATGTGTAAGGGCGGGGGGGGAGGGGGGCACATGTAACATTCCGCTGAAAGACAATAATGAGTTCCTTGGTTTTGCTGGCATTGAGAACTAGGTTGTTCTCAGTGCACCATTTTTCCAGGTTTTCCACCTCCTGTCTGTAGTCTGTTTCGCCACCATCTGAGATTCGACCAACTATGGTGGTGTCATCAGAGAACTTGTAAATGGCATTAGTCTGGTATTTGGCAAAGCAGTCATGGGTATACAGTGAGTACAGTAGGGGGCTGACTACGCAACTCTGGGGGGCTCCAGTTTTGACTGTTAGTGAGGATGAAATAATGTCCCCAGTCTTCACTGATTGTGGCCTGTGGGTCAGGAAACTGAGGATCCAGTTGCAGAGATTGGGCTTTGTCCGAGATCACTAAGTTTAGTAATCAGTATTGAGGGGATAATAGTGTCGATGGCTGAGCTGTCGTCAATGAATAGGATTCTTACGTGCTGTTCTTGGTGTCAAGATGTTCTGGAGAGGAGTGAAAGGCAAGTGATATGGCATCTGACATGGATTTGTTGTTCCATTAGGCAAGTTGGAGTGGGTCAAAACCTGTGGGACCAGCCTTTCAAAGCACTTCATGACCACCAAAGTTAGGGCCACTGGGCAGTAGTCATTGTGACATGCTGCATGACCCTTCTTAGGCACAGGGATGATGCTAGCCCTCTTGAAACAGGCAGGGACAGTGGCCTGCTGCAGGGAGAGGTTGAAGATGTCCGAGAAGACCTCTGTCAGTTGATCTGTGCATGCACGGGTTGGTAATCCATCTGGTCCCATCACTTTCCTTAGATTCACACAAAGGAAAACTGATTAAACCTCTAATGCAGTGACTATTGGGATAGGTTCGTCAGGTCTCGTAGAAATAGGTGTTACCTCTCCACCGGAATTCTGCTCAAAGCGAGCATAGAATGCGTTGAGATGATCTGGGAGGGATGTGTCATCATCTGCTATCTTGCACTATCTGGTTTTATAATCTGTGATGTCATTCAGTCCTTGCTGTAGTCGCCCTGTGTCTGTCTGGATCTCTAGTCTGGGTCTGTCTGGGTCTGCCTAAGTGTACTTAAACTACATCTACTACCCAATCCTCAGCCAAATACTTGGTCACTTGCTCAAAAGATTCCACTAGATTTGTTAGGTACGATATCTCTCTGACAAAGCCATGCTTACTTGATTTGATTTGATTTATTGCAGTCACATGTACTAAGCACAGTGAAAAGCTTTGTTTTGTAAGCAGTACTAACAAATAATAGCAAACAAGGAGATACAGATCATGGAGTGCTTAGACAGTAAATAACATTATTAGAATTTTTACAGACATAGAAATTAGGTTTAAAAGTACAGAACGGTTATAAGAAATGTTAGAATAAGATCTGCTGAAGGTGCTTGCAAAGAGTCGCCCGGTGTCAGCGCCATCTTGAATCATAGCTATCCCTGAACAAACCCCATTGCTTTATATGGAGATTAAATTTCTCCTTCACTTCTTTCTCCTACAGTTTCCCTACCACTGAAATTAGACTCCCTGCTCTATAGTTGCCTGGTCTATCTCTATCACTGTTCTTGTAAAGCTGAATCACATTTGCTGCCTTCCAGTCCTCTGGCACATCGCCTAATGCCAGAGATGATTTTAAAATCTGGATCGGTCCTCCCTTGATTTCCTCCTTTATTTCCACAGCAGCATGTGAATCAACTCATCCAGACCTGGGGATGTGCCATTTTTAAATCCATCAAAACATCCAATGCCTCCTTGTTTCTTATATCAATCTGCTCAAGACCATGATAGTTCATCTTCTTAAATTCTGTACAGGTAGATCTCCGATAATGCGGTAGTTGCATTCCCATGTGACACCGTTATAGAAAACCACGCAACATAAATAATGGGGCTGATGCGAAAAACAGGGTTGGAGTGAACAATGAAAAATATCAGTAAAAGTGGAAACAAAAATAGTAGTTCACATAACACAAATGATAGCATGGTCTAAGTAAATCTTTAAATCATGAATTTTAATAAAATAACACAGTAGATTTAACACTTTGACACTAAAATCGCTGACTACAGCTCTGTACTTTTCATGAAGCTCTTCAGCAGAAAATGAGTGAGCTGACTGATGGCGTGATGCTAATGAGAGGTCTAACCCTTCTCAAGATTATCCCCTGGTTGGAAATAAAGTTCCTTCTAAATGTAGACTACAATTCCCAGTTTCAAGCTATGTTTCAAGGTTTTCCGAATTTATTGCATTCCTATTTTAGTTGAACGTACTAAATTTGTATTTTGCACACAGAGGATCCTGTAGCTGAGTTTTGCTGTTCACTTCATGCCAGGGATGGAATCACATAACAACAAATGAGAGTTTGCTTTATAAAAAAACTCCACAATTCACAAATCGCATTTAATAAATGCATTTTATATGAGAACTACCCATATTTGCATCCTTCTTCCCCCAGGTAAAACACTGATATGAAGTACTCCTTTAAAACTCTACCAATGTTCTCTAACTTCATGCACACAGATATACCCCTTGGTTCCTAACAGGCCCGATCCTTTCCCTGGTTATTCTCTTCTACTTGATTCACTTGTAGAATATCTTGAAATTCTCCCAAATCTTGCCCACCAGCATTTTGTCATGCTCCCTCTTCACTCTGCTAACTGTTTTCTTAAGATCCTTGTTTTCTACATTCTTTGAGGATGCCCTTTGTTTTGCTCCCTTTGTACCTGTTATACTTTTCTCTTTTCCTTTTTATCCAATCCCGAATGTTCCTGGACATCCAGGGTCCTCTGGGCTTGTTGCCCCTGTTTCATCCTACAGGGAACATGTCGGGTCTGTACTCTCCCTGGTATTTTTTTGAATGCTTCCACGCTTCTGCAGTAAATTTACCCTCAAGAAGCTGCTCCCAGGCTACTCTGGCCTAGACACTGCTTTATTTTAATAAAATCTGCCTTACTCTATTCCAAAACCCTTTACTTTGGAGACCACCTTTTTCGTCTTTTCCATAACAAATTTACCACATACTATATAGCAATCACTACCACTGAAACGTTCCCATCTGTCACTTCAAACAGCTTCATTTTTCCAGAATTAGGTCCAGCACAGTCCTGTCCCTTGTCTAACCACCTATATGCTGACATAAAAAGCTCTCTTGTACACATTTCAAGAAATCTGTCGCCTCTAAGCCCTTTATACACCGATTATTCAAATTCATACTGGGGTAGTTGAAATCCCTGAATACAATTATCTGGTATTGTTTTTACATGCCTTGGTGAATTGACAACACATCTGCTCCTCAACGCCCCACTGACTATTTGGGCATCTGTAGTACACTCCTATAGTGACTACGCACTTTTTCATTCCTTATTTCTACCCACAAAGCCTCATTTGACGAGCCTTTCAAGATATCATTCTCCTTACTGCAGTAACTGGCTCCCTAACTACTCATGCAACATCATCTCCATTTTTGCACCCTCCCCTGTCCTGCCTGAAGATCCGATATTCCAAAATGTTAAGATCCCAGTTTTGCCCCACCCTTGACCATGTCTTTGCAATAGCAATAACATGGTAGCTTTATGTGCCTTACCCTTAACTCATCTGTCCTCCTGCTAAAACTCCTAGCACGAAAGTAAAAGCCAACCAGCCTCACCTTACTCCCTTGAGGCACCAGATGACTAAAATCATTCTGCCCTTTAGTGACTTTAAGTTACATTGTGTCACCATTTAAAAAATGCATTGTTTCCCCTGTCCCTTCTGAACAAGTTTAATCTCCTCCCTGCAGTATTAGCAAACCCTCCTGCAAGAACATTAGTCACATTCTGGCTCAGGTACAGACCATGCCACTCATGGAGGGCCCACCTTCCCCAGAAACTGACCCAGACATCCAGAGAGCTAGAACCCTCCCTCCTGCACCAACTCTTGAACCAGGCATTCATATGCTCTTTCTCGGCTTGCTAGCTGGGAGTAAACCTGAGATGCCAACCTTCGAGGTCCCCGAACTCTTGATGCAAGATCTCATCCCTCACTTTAGCTATTCCATTAGCACCAATGTGTTCCATGACTTAACTCCCTTCCCATTCAGTTTGCAACCTTGACCTAAGTATCAGGGAGGCAGCGCATGATCGTGAAGTACATCTGCAGCTACAGAAATGTCTGTCTGCTTTCTTAGCTAATGAGTCCCTGATTACCATCATTGCTGCTTTCTTCTTCCTCCACTTGTGTACAGTCAGGCTGCTTGTGGTGCTAAAAGCCTGACTCTGACAGTACTCCCTTGAAGTATCACTGCCCTCCATAAGCTTCCAGAACAGAAAACTGGTTTATGAATGGGATTACAGGGGACTCCTGCACTACCTGTCCATCTGTTCATGATTTCCTGGCGGTCACCGATTCACTTCCTTCTTCCAGTCCCTTCAGCTCACGACCACTTCTCTAAACATGCTATCCACTTAGCTCGTGGTTGGTTCACAGTATCTCCAGCTGCTGCTTGAGTTCTGAAACCTGGAGCTCACATTTGTGGAGTTGGGAGCACTTCCTGCACATACAGTCAACTTGGTATGGGTATGGTCTATGATTCCCCACAGGTGACAGGACACACACTCCATTCAAATGCCCTTGCCTGTTTGATTTAAACTTCCTTAGGTTGAAAACTTTATCTTTAAATTGTTTGGCAAAACAAATCTGCAATTTAGGGAGTAGTCTTGATGGTAGTTCCCTTAGCAACCAATCAGCACACTGCTTTTTTGTGACATCTTCCAGTTTGTTGCGAGTGGTCAGGTATAAATTGGGTCCACCTCACTGAGACATGCTGTAAGATGGATATTCTCATTTAAACACAATTTCTGCAATTAAAGAAACATATGAACTGTGAAGGAGATCCCCCTCCCAAAGCCTCAAAGTACATTAAAATCAAATTTCACATAGATGCTCAAAGTTCTAAATTTAGGTGAATTCAAAATTGAACAGAGTAAATTGTTCATTGTTCTGAATTAAAAACACATGCTTTGCATACTTCAGACACATGAAAGCTCCCATGTGGCAACAAAAGCTTTGATTTAAATTTCCATTCTATTTCTGACCCATGGAGCTCTCACATGGTCAGATATCAGGCTGCAAGTAATCACATTTGGCAACTGATTTGTCTCAAATGAAAGAAACAATCACCAAGGAGAACCATCAGAGGCATTAGGCAATTAATAAAAAGAAATTTAACTGCATGTATGAAACCTTTAGAGGTACAGATTGACATGTTGAACAGAAATTCAGAGTCAAAAATCCTCAAACTCCTTTCCTCACAGTACTATGGATGTCCCTACTGCAGATGGATTACAACAGTTTATGTAGTCAGCTGAACACCACCTGCTCGAGGATAGTTATGGGTGGGCAACAAATGTAGGCCTTGCCAGCAATGATCATATCCCATGAAGGAGCCGAGAAAAAGTAACCTATCATTTTGGAGATTATGTGAAGCAGGCTAAAAACAGAAAGTGCTGGAGAAACTTGGCAGGTCTGGGAGCATCAGTGGAGAGAGAAACAGAGCTAATGTTTTGAGTCCAGTGCAATATCTTTTTGTAAGAGTCTTATTTATTGCAGATTTCCACTTTTTATTCATATTTTTAAGAATCAGATTTGACTGATTTATCTTATCCAAAGGTTTGCAATCACTGAATATCACAGGCTTACCCATTCAATTATTGTGGTACACTGGCATTCAAATGATCGATATTGTCTGAGTTCAGAAATGTACATAAAGGCAAATACAACTCATGCATCAGAAATACAGCAGCAATAATGTTGACCTGGGCAAGATAGGATGTGAGGGAGAACTTGTTGTTAATGAAACAATTGGTAATTATAACGCTGCCCACAAAGACAGTGGAAGCAGACATGATCAGCAGTTTGAAAATAAAAATGGATGGGTATTAGAAGGAAAGAAATTTATAAATCTTCAATAATTAAGCAAGAAAATGGGATGGATCAGATTCTTCTTCAGTAAGCTGTTCTGGACTTAATAGGTTAAATGTCCTCCTTCTCCTCAATAAGCACACTATGACTCTGCGGATGCACTGGCAAAGTATACAACAACATAACAGTACTCCAAAAAAAAACACTTGCAACATTCAACTTCAACTTGTGCTTTTGCCCAGAAGCAAAGCGGAACAGTCGAATATGTAATTTGATTCTTTCTGGATTGTTTGTGTCCAGAATGATTGCAATGCTTCCATTCTCTGCATTCAGAATTCTGAAATCGTGGAAATATTTTAATAGCCATCACTCAAGGAGATTAACTTGCTGCATTGTAACCCACTGTTGCTCACAAACTTGAGGCTTTCGAATATTTATTCTGTACTAATTATGACCTTAATTATGCAGACATCTAATTATTGACTCTTGTAAGCTGTAGAGTAAGTCAGAAGAACCAAATGAAAATTATTTCATTACTCATTTTAGTATTTTGTTTCAACTCTAAATGATGCGTTATTTAAACATGAACAAAATATTCTGTCAGTAGAATGACTAGGTACTGTCAAGGTTGAGGGCAAATAGGCTCTTTAAGGTCAATCAGTGTTAAAATAAGCCAGGGATTTGAATCTTCAGTCCTACATTGTACATTGGGTTTCCGAAAGAGCTGCATACATTCTGAAGTGACATGTGTTCGATATGTGACAGCAAAGAGCTCTGTAAATAACTTGTGTTTTACACCAGTGATCTCTTACACTTGAAGGTAGAAACCAATTTTCAGGTATTTCCTGCAAATCAGTAATCCTTGTGACACTGCGTTCCACAGATAAATCAGGTTTTAAAGATGGATTGATATTGAGAGGAAAAAAAAATTGGACAATAAAAACAGAAATCATTAACATGTTAACTATATTGAAATATAGCATTCATGGTGCTAATCAATAAAACAAAAGGTACACTTTTCCAATGGACAAGGTATGTTAGCTGTCTTGTTAAATTTAGAAAATATGGTAGAGAGCCAATGCACTGCAGTTCAAAGGGGCTAACCGAAGTCTCAAAATATCAAGGCTGTTCTCGCTGGACTCTCTACAACAGTCTCTCACTCCCTCGGGTTGCCACTCTTGTGTTTCAAAGAGTAATTTGGTGCATTCTTTATACTGCTGACGTCAATGCTGGATAGCCTCTGGCAATACTCTTAATAGTAGGGCTGATCTGATGATTTCCCACACATTGAATTTCTAGCAATAATGCAAAGCTACAAGTGAAAGAAACATCAGTAACAGCTATTTGCTGACACCAACTATTTGACAGTATCACCTGAAGTTAAAACAATCCCTTCCTAGTCATGGCATCACAAAGAGTCAACAAGACTCAGCATTACTGAACATTTTTGAAATGATGTGGACCCACTGCTTATCTTTTGTTCTCAGTCCCATCCCTTCATTCCAGCACAAAATCCTAAAGCTACAAATGAAAAGCATCATCCAGCGTTGCACTGAGCCACCAAACATAAACAGTATTCAGATTTTAAACCAGACAGGAATCACAAGACAAAAAAAGAGTGGTTAAATATCAGACTTGCACATGGAGCCTACCATAATATTAACATTAAGTTCTGAAAGACGATCAGCATCATGATGGAGTTCTGTGGTTTTCTGACGATAAGATTGTATCCGTGGATAAATAAGGACTGCACGAGGAACAGGAAACCAGGGATGGAGAAGGACCAAGGCACCAGACCAAGATTATTTAACTTCTATCTAAAAATTGGTATTGTTTAATGCAAAGGATCAAGACCATGTGACATCTTGAGAGAAGTTTTCTGTCTTTGTACTCTGTACAGAGCATCATGCATCAGATCTTTATCTTGGAACCTTGAACACTGAGAATAAAACAGCCACGAATCGAACATCTCATCTGAAACCACAAATGCTAGAGATCACAGCAAGTCAGGCAGCATCCATGGAGAGAGAGCAGGCTAATATTGAGTCTAGATGACTCTTCATCAAAGCTGAAGTGTGGAGGGAGCAGCATTTATGCTATTGTTGGTGTGGGGGTGGTGGGGTCTAAAAAGTGCTGGTGGAGAAACGATGTTGATTGTTCAGATCAAGTGTTTGGAATCTGAGAATGGCATTGCCATGGTGTGTCTAACTGCCAGACTTGAACAAGGAGATAGTCCCACTCAGGCTGGGGGGAGGGGAGAATAGACATGGTGACAGAGAATGTAACAAGTAAAATCAAAAGAAAGGTTAGAAATAGGAGAATATAACAAGTAAAGCTTAAAGAAAGGGATGAAATGGGAGTTGATTCACAATTTGAAGGTATTGAATTCAATATTAAGTCCAGAATGCTGTAAAGTGCCTCGTCTGAAGATGAGATGTTGTTCCCTTCCCACAGCCCGTCATTTTAACATAGCGTCCTGCTCACATTTCCCACTTGTCTGTTCTCGTCATGCTGTAACACCCCAGTGAATCATAGCACAAACTAGAGGATACTTTCAGTACAAATTCCAGCATTTCAATAATTTGCTCCTATACTGGTCACCTCATGTTCTATTCACTGCTTTTAAGAGGCACAAGTATTTTGAGGGACCCTCAAATCCAACATTTTTGATATGTTCCCGGAATGCAATGCACACTGCCAGGCAAGCAAATGTTATCCATTAGAGATGGTTGGTGTATCAAAGTTTAGCACATCAGGCTCTCAATGCACAATTCCCCAACCCATTCATTGGAAGGCAACAGTAGTACATTCCTGGAGAAGCAAAAAATAGTTCAATAATATCATAAATAACTCTTTTGGCTGACAAATAAACTGGCTTCTGTAGGTTCTCTATGAGAATTAATGTTTTGTAAATGACAATTTGCGAAGAGTAAAAAGATGACAGGACATTTAATACCATTGACAGTGGTAACATTACTGATTTTGTGAAACTTGCTCGTGAAGGAAAGATTATTTTTCAACATCTACAAATCAGCCATTTCAGGGATAGTCATTTCTGCCAAGTTGGACAGGATGTCATATACCATTCTAACCTCAGATCACAATAGGCCCACATGGAATTGTTTGAAATAGCAACAATTACACATTAAAATGAAACGGACAGATGATGCAGGCAGGGATCTAACATAACATGGTATTTAGCGAATAAGCAGTACTGAATGAATGTTCCACAGCAAACAGGAGAGGTCTGGTTTCTCCTGGTAGTCACTTTAGCTACTAAGCAAGTTTGACAATCTGGGGTGCTTCTAATGGTTTTGTTTACACCATTCTTCATTTGAACAAAATGATTCAGGTTATGTTAAATTCACAATTTTAGGTGGATGCATCCTGCTGTTTTGATGTTGCAGCTATCAATGAATCGATCAGCATGAGTATGAATAATCTTTGACACTGTGGAGTCATACAAACTAAAAGCTCGAAGAAGGCAGATCAAGTTGTTTCACATTGGACTAATAAAGCTTAAAATTATTGTTAACCAGGATTAAATAATTGATCATTTCTGGGGGACATATTTGCAACTATTACGGTCCATTGATTTACATTAACATGGTCTCCGGTTACTTCCTCCAAGAGAGCAAAAGGTTCATACAGCATTAGTCTAGTCTGGTTTGAAACCTGTACCTAAAAGGAAAAGGTCTGTGCTAACTGTACTGTACCATCCTTTCCACTCACTAGCTCCTGTTATACTTCTGGCTTGCAGTATAACACTGATATAAATCCAATGTTCCTGATAATTCAAAGCCAGTCTTTTCACACAAAAAAACAAATCTAACACATCCTACAACTTTAAATGAATAAACTGGACTGGAGACTTTTCGATGTAATTTAACTGCTTCAGTGACTTAAACGAAGTGAGTTTCACTCCTTGTAAGGATGTTGGAGTTTCAATACCAATGTTGATGTTTTAAACTAAAAACGTAGGGAAGTACTTTGAACCATGACCTGCAGATGTTGCATCAAAGGAATAATATTGAGGGACCCAACAAATACATTTTTTTCTTCATTGTCATATTTATTAAACTGCCCCTTTTTACAAATTCAGATATTGCCATACTATTTGTTGTCAATCAAAGTAAGTGAAATAATGAATAAAAAATTTATGGCATCTTATGAATTTCTAATTGCAGTATTGAAATTCAAATGAATTCTGAACAGTTCGATCTATTACTTTATAGAACATTACTGCAATCTGGTACCTCTGGGCCTTAGCTTAAACATCAAGCTGTTAAGTTATTAAAGGGAAAAATCACAGTGGTAAATATGCTTCTGGCACTAAATATCGTTGGGTATCTAACATGCAGAGCAACCTTCCTATAAGTGGTTCTGCTGACTACACTTTGTGCAAGGGTACATGTTTTACTTGTGTAGTTGCATCCTATAGAGTGAGTCACAGAGCTTTACAGAAGGGAAAGAGGCTCTTTGGCCCATCATGTCTGCGCCATCAACAAGCACCTCCCATTCTCCAGGACTTGGCCTGTAGCATTGCTATGTCGTTTCAAGTGTTCAACAAAATACTTCTGAAATGTTGCGAGGGTTCCATCAGCATTTCAGCAGTGAATTCAAGATATTCCCAACCTTCAGATGAAGAAAACGCCTCCTCAAATCTCTCAAAACCTCCCACTTATCTGTGTCTCCAGTTATTGACCCTTTTTTTTGGGGAAATGCTGCTTCCTCAGAATTTGGCACATCTCAGTCACATTTCCCCCTCAGCCTTTTCTGCTCAAAGGAAAACACTCCCAGCCAATCCAATTTCTCCTCACATTTGGAGAGTCCCAGTCAAGGTTACATCCAGTGAATCTCCTCTGCACCCTCTCTAGTGCAATCACATTGTTCCTACAGAGTAATGATCAAAACTACACATCGTACTCCAGTTGTGGCCTAGCTAATGTTGTGTACAGTTCCATTATAACCTCCATGCTCTTCCTATTCAACGATTTGACTAATAAAGGCAAGTATCCGATATGACTTACAGAATCATAGAATCCCTACAGTGTGGAAACTGGCCATTCGGCCCAAAAAGTCCACACCAACCCTCCAAAGAGTAACCCATCCAGGCCCATTCCCTCTACCCTATTACTTTCACATTTACCCCTGTTTAATGCACCTAGCCTACATACCCCGAAACACAATGGGCGAATTAGCATGAACAATTCACCTAACCTGCACATCTTTGAATTATGGGAGTAAACCAGAGCACCCAGAGGAAATCCATGCTGGCAAGGGGAGAACATGCAAACTCCATACAGAATTGCCTGATGCTGGAATCGAACCCATGTCCCTGGCACTGTGAGGTAGTTGTGCTAACCACTGTGCCACCATGACTTCTTAACCATCCTATTCACCTGTCCTGTTGACCTCAAGAATCTGCACAATAAGGTCCTGTCAATTCTCTGTACTTTCACAGGTCCTACCATTCATCACATGCTCTCTTGTTTTGTTAGTCCTCCCAAAATGCAACACCTCACAGTTTTCTGGAATAAATTCCATGTGCCACTGCTCTGCCTATCTGACCTACTAGTCTACATCATCCCATGGTTTCAGGCTTTCCTCCTGGCTTTTTAACGCATACTAATTTTGCTGTTATCTGTGAACTTAGTGATCATACCTCCTACACTCATATCTAGATCATTAATGTGCACAACAAACAGCAAGGGGTCCAGCACTGAACCTTATGGTATCTACTGGTCATGGGCTTATATACCACAAAAATAATCATTTGACCATCTCCCTTTGACTTCCTGTCACCAACTCAATTTGGATCAGATTTGCCAAATTGTCCTGCATCCCAGCTCCACTGACCAATTTAAATTAGGACCCATTCCGTTCTACAGTGTCTCCTCACTTGGCAGTTCAAAAACAAGACAATACCCAATTAGCCTGCAATCACATTTTGTAATGGAGAAACGTACAGTTCTGAATTTTAAAAATCAGAATGTTTTCTTTGATGAAACAGTCATATTTTTAGACACAAATCCTGGAATTATCATCAAGGATACTTTTTCCAGATGTCATCATTTACATTTGGGACACAGACTCTAGGACAGTAATGAGTGGTTTTGCATTGTGGATACTTATCAATACACATCATAGTAATATCTTTCGTAACTCATTGAACATCCCACTTTTTGTAAACCTAAAATTAATGCCTCTTTATATCTATATCAGAATAGCAATGATGTCAACAACATCAGATCTCTCAAAGTATCAAAGCTTTTAAAAGGAAATTTCGATTCCAAAATTAAAACTCTTTCTCAGAAGAATTATTTAGGGTATCAGTGAGAAGGCAAAATATTGTGCCTCTATTTTGGGCATCTGGTATCATCATTTCAGTTCAGTTTTTTGAAGCATCTACTTGCAGAGGGTCAGATTTCTGTCTATTCTAGTCAGGGGGATTTTGGTCCATGGACTCATTTCAGTCTGCACAAACTCCTGTTCTGTGACTCTGACCACAAGTACTCAGCATTATTTCTCAACAATTCTCAAAGCATCATAAAGATTTACAGCGCAGAAAAAGGTCCTTCATCCCATTGAGTCTGTACAAGTCAAAAACAATCACCAAATTATTCTAAACAAATACCAAAAGTACTATGGATGCTGTAAATCAGAAACAAAAACAGAAATTGCTGGAAAAGCTCAGCAGGTCTGGCATCATCTGTGGAGAGAAATAAGAGTTAACATTTCAGGTCAAGAACAATTCTGAGGAAGGATGACTCAACTCGAAACATTAACTCTGATTTCTCTCCACAGGTGCTGCCAGATTTGCTGAGCCTTTCCAGCAATTTCTGTTTATGTTCCTAATCATTTCTAATCTCATTTTCTAACTCCTGGCCCATAGCCTTATATGCTTTGGCATCACAAGTGCACAGCTAAATACTACTTTAACGTTATGATGGTCATTGCCTCTAACACCCTTATAGGTAGTGAGTTCCATATTCCCATCACCCTCTGGGCGAACATATTTTTCCTCACATATCCTCCATACCTCCTGACCCTTATTGAAAATTTATGCCTGCAGTTATTGATCCTTCCATTGAGGAAAAAGCTGTTCACCCTATTGATGCTCTTCATAATTTGAAACATCTCAATCATCTTCCCTCTCAATCTTTGCTGCTCTCAGGAAAACAACACCAGTCTTTTCAATCCCTCCTCAAAACTGAAACTCTCCAGTCCAGGCAACATCTTGGTAAATTTGCCTGCAGATAAATTAGATTACTGTAGTTTGTTGGTCAGCATAGACGTGCTTGGCTGCAGAGCTTGTATGACTCAATGACTGGTTCCTATCATTCATTGTGCATTCCCTTTGCTTGTTTGCCCTTCTCAAGTAGATCAACTCACATTATCCAGATTGAATTGTCACTGATCAACCCATGTAACCAGCTCATCTGTATTCTCCTTCAACCTAAGGCTATCCTGCTCACTATTTACCAATTTACTATTTGCCACCAATTTTTGTGAACTTACTGATCAACCATCCTGTCTTAAAGTCTAAACCATTTATATAAACCATAAACAGCAATGGCCCCAGCACTGACTCCTGTGACCCCAATGGACTCAGACTTCCAGTTATAAAATGCTTCCTGCCACTCAACTAATTCTGGATCCAATTTGCCAAATTTCCCTTTGGCCTTAGGTTGACTGTGTGTTCAGATGATATATGAGGTATTCAAGAAGCCATGTTCAAGATCCGGTTAAGGAAACTTCCCAATTATTGCTTAGCTCTTGGAGTTTCCATCTCAGAAACAACCAAGACTCCTTCAGGACTCAGCTCAACCCTGACAGGTGTGCAAGGTTGCCAAAGAACCAGCATTCTTTCAGTTTCACCATGTATTTGTCTGCCCATGGCATGATCTCATCTTTCCTATTCATCTCTGTTGACTCCTGTAGCTGACATGATCATTGTAATCTACACCTGCATGTCAGCAAATATGCTAACTGCTCCTTTTCATTTACTAAATTGGCTCAATTTAAGGCCACAAAGTGCATTCAGGCATTTGTGCTGCCTGAAGAGTATGCCGTATATTGTCAACAGTGAAGATTCATTGTTAAACTTTACATTCCAGTCGTCTTTGCAGGCATCAAACTCTCTGAAATTGTTTGACCTGACTAGTGCTGGTGTGATCTCTTCTGGTGTTGGAGCAGGGCACAGATTTCAGGCTATTGCTTGATTCAGATCAGAGAAATTCACAGCCATTTGGCTGTCCTCTCACAACAATATAAAACCTAACTGTAGACCTTGAGACTCCCACAATCATCTCTTCTTTCACCTTTGAAGAGTTCCCCTTTTTAGCTTTCCCTTTTGCTGTCTGAGAATTTCACATGGGCTCCTTCTCTGGAACAACAGTGATATGATATTCAAAATCTTCAAAGCATCCAACAATCTTGCCAAAACACTCTGAACACATTTTGACCTGGGCTTTAATTTTTCACATTGCAGGGTGTTTTTCACTGGGTGTGAAGCCGTCAACTTTCAGAGAAGTCTTCTCCATTCTTCAGTGAAGTCAGCTGCAGCTGTTTGCAACTGATCAACCTCAAAGTAAGAGAATTAGGGGGGAGGCGGCGCAATGGCTCAGTGGTTGGCATTGCTGCCTGACAGCACCGGGACTCGGGTTCGATTCCAGCCTCAAGCGAATGTCTGCCTGGAGCTTGCACATTCTCCCAGTGTCTGCATGGGTTTTCTCCGGGTGCTCCGGTTTCCTCCCATGATCCGAAGATGTGCAGGTTAGATGAATTGGCTGTGCTAAATTGCCCATAGTTTTCAGGGATGTATAGGTTTGGTGCATGAGTCATGGGTAAAGTTAGCCGAATGGGTTTGGGTGGGATACTCTTCGGAGGGTTGGTGTGGACTTGTTGGGCCGAAGGACCTGTTTCCACACAGTAGGGATTCTAATGCTAATTCAATGATACACAACATCCATTTAATTCTCAGTGTGCCCATTCAGTTTACATTGTTTATAGCTGTCAAAACTCAGTTCCTCCATTTACTGTTGACAGGACATGGCTAGGTTTAAGACCATAAGACATAGGAGCGGAAGTAAGGCCATTTGGCCCATCGAGTCCACTCCGCCATTCAATCATGGCTGATGGGCATTTCAATTCCACTTACCCCCATTCTCCCCGTAGCCCTTAATTCCTTGTGACATCAAGAATTTATCAATTTCTGCCTTGAAGACATTTAGCTTCCCAGCCTCCACTGCACTCTGCGGCAATGAATTCCACAGGCCCACCACTCTCTGGCTGAAATGTCTCCGTATTTCTGTTCTGAATTTACCCCCTCTAATTCTAAGGCTGTGTCCACGGGTCCTAGTCTCCTCGCCTAACGGAAACAATTTCCTAGCATCCACCCTCTCCAAGCCATGTATTATCTTGTAAGTTTCTATTAGATCTCCCCGTAATCTTCTAAACTCCAATGAATACAATCCCAGAATCCTCAGCCATTCCTCATATGTTAGACCTACTATTCCAGGGGTCATCCATGTGAATCTCCGCTGGACACCCTCCAGTGCCAGTATGTCTTTCCTGAGGTGTGGGGACCAAAACTGGACATAGTACTCCAAATGGGGCCTAACCAGAGCTTTTTAACAGTGCTTTTATATTCCAGCCCTCTTGAGATAATGTAGTTTCAATGTATGTTTCTTTGAGATACCATTTTTTCAGGTTTACAGTAAATGTTTTCTCATTCTGAATGCCATGGCATATTCTGTGGTTTGGTCCAAAGCTTCACCATTGGTTTCCAAAGAGGATTCATTCTAGACTCAAAATGATAACTCTGATTCACCAGATCTATCAACACTTTCAGGTTTTATTTCTGATTTCCAGCATCAGCAATATTTTGCTTTCATTTTAATATTGTTTTATCGCTGTGTGCATATTGCTTCAACTGCTTCCTGAGCTGAAAGATGTGTTTCTCTTTTTTTGTAGATGCTGTTCACCTCTAAATCTTGCACATCAGAAATATGATTCCTAAGTTTATTGCGCCTTCAACTTCAGCATCATTGTGCACAGTTTGAACATTTTGGTGTTTACTCTTTGGGTAATTTGTTTACCATTCCTTTCCTTTGTTCTGCACATGTTTGCCCAATGATTTGGGCTTTCCACAAGTTTGGCAGTTTGATCAAGATGAAGGATATGTTGTCCCATCTGGCTATTGCAAGGATCAGTACTTCAGTCCCAGCTATTCACAACTTAGATATGGACATAGAAACCAAATGTAATACTTCCAAATTCACAGATTACACAAAACTAGGTGGAAATGGATGCTATTAGGAAGATGAAAAATGGCTTCAAGGAATTTGGACAAATTTTGTGAATGGGCAAGAACATGGCAGGTGGGATGTAAAGCGGAAAAATGTGAGGTTATTTTATGGGATTCTGAATCTTTGGAATTCTCTCCCATGGAGAACTGTGGAGGCTCAGCAATTACATAATGTGTCGGGTAGACATTGATACCACTGATATAAAGATAGAATGCGGATTAGCTGAGATAAAAGCAATTGAAATGGAAATGAAAGATTAGACAAAATTGTATTAAACAATGAAGCAGGCTCAATGGGTGACTCAAGCTCCTCTCCTTTTCTCTGAACTGAAGCTGTATGAGTAGTTCATGCCTTGACCTGTCCACCCATGGAATTTGAGAGATCTGGCAGCATTGACAGTCTTCAACTTCCTGCCTTTTCTATTCAGGATTTTCTCTACAAATTAGTTAATCTACCAGCCTCTGATCAGACTCTTGGAATTCATATTTGTTTATTACATTTCACAATCTCACAAAAAAAATCATTAACATGTTCAAGAAGAATGGAGTAAATTGCCTGTTTGTCTGCTGAAAAAGACACTGTTTTCTGCTGTTGGCAAATCCTTAATCCATGCTAGTGCATTATCTCCAATCCCACTTTTCAAGACCACTGGCTGTCTCAAAGCACTTTACAGCCAATGTAGTACATCTAGCACACTGTCACTAATAATGTACTAAAAATATAAATTAATTTTACACATAGTAAACTCTCACAAACAGCACTACAATAATGAACAGATAACGTGTTGCTGTGATATTGATTGAAGGATGGGCAGGACATTGGAGATAGCTTCTTCAAAAATGTGCTATGGGATCTATTATATCCACCTGAGCAGGCGAGATGACATCTGAAAGACAGCATCCTGATAGTGTTAACATCCTCAGTCCTGTAATGGTTTCTGTACTTTACGTTCTGTAACCCGGAACCGGCTGACAGCCAGAACGAGGATCAGCATGTGTAGTTCCAGAATGATCAGCAGTCAGATTTAGAGATTTCCTCTTGGTTCAGAAAGACTCAGGAACTGAAAACCATGAAGGGTGCATGGAAAGCAACCAACTTAACATTAGTGGATTGTTTTGATTATTGATTGAATTACATTGGCTGGAGCTGCAAGTAAACCCCTCTCTTTTCTGCAAACAGATGGGTTTGATTGCTGCTGCACACATAACCATGGTGCAACTCAGAAGCTGCAAGAACCAACCATTAGTAGTGGTATCTTTGTTTTAAATTTCACATTAAGCAGCGACAGGTCAATCCTAAGATTTTAAGCAATCTATGGTCGGATGTTGTCTGCTTTGGACTGCTCCAACACATTCTACATTTGCTTACCAATCGCCTTTTACAAAGACCTGGAATTTACAAAGGACTAGTACCTTCTCCCACTCAGTAAACATGGATTCCTATTTTGATTTGAAGAAACTTTATTAAGATGAATAAGAAGGAGAAAACTTAAAATACATTGAACAATGACTTTTCAATGCACTAATAATCTGTAGAGCGACATACAAGCAAGAAGATGAGTGAGAGCTAGGTTCAACAAAATAAACACCAGCCAATTATCTGGCCCTGCATCGACAGTAGACAGAATCAATTTTCATCAGAAGCTGCTTTATATATAATTCAACAAATACCATTGTGCAACTGGAAATAAGGAAGTCCATCTTCACAGCTGACAAGTTTGTCTAAAAAATCAACTACAAAACTCAAAGAGACATGAACAAAGTCAAATAAAATTTGGAGATGAGCAAAGGAGGCAAGTAAAAAAAATCTATGCGCAATTAGCAACTTGGGCAATGTGAAGTAGTAATCAAAGACAGTATAGATTGGCAGTGTTTCAAAAAAGGGTGTACACAATTCAATGGTGAGCTAAACATAACTATCAACAATGTAACAGAAAAATGCAGCTAACGTCCAGCATTCAAGCATTCTATTGTTTACAATGAATTTCTTTGCATGAACTATCACTTGGCCAGCATCAAAATTACATTTTGCCTTTGCATCCACAAACAATGTGATCTACTTCCATTGCTGCAATGAAGAATGCAGGAAGGCACACCAGGAGCAGCACCAGACATCTCCAAACATGAGAAGTCAACCTGGTGAAGCCACCAAACAGAACTACGTGCATTATCAAGAATGAATGATAAGACAGAAGTGAGCATTTCCAAAACTAGCAAATCAGATTCATAAGTAAGGGGGAGGTGATAGTCTAGTGTTATTAATCCAGAGATGCAGATAATGTTTTTGGGACATGGGTTCAAATCCTGCCATGGCAGACGGTGGAATTTGAATTCAAAAGAAAGAAACTTGGAATTAAGAGGCTAATGCTGACCATGAATCCACTGTCGATTGTCAGAAAAACCCATTTGGTTATTAATATCCATCAGGGAAAGAAACTACCATCCTTACCTAGTCTGGCCGACCTATGACTCTAGACCGACAGTAATGCGGTTCATTCTTAACTGCCCTCTGGGCACTTAGGGATGTGCAACAATTGCTGGCCTAGCAAGAGACACCCACATTCCATGAATGAATAAAACAAAAGATCTAAGCTCTGTACCCTGTCTCATCCAGCCATGAATGACAGAAACAACTCACTGGAGGAGGATCTGTAAATATCCCCATTGTCAATGATGGGAGAAACTAGCACATCAATGTAAAAGATAACATGAAGCATTCACAACAATCTTCAGCCCAAAGTGACAAGTGAATAATCCACCATGGTTCTCTAGAGAGGACCAACCCTAGCATCACATTTGCCAGTCTTAATCCAATTTAATTCACTCCATGTGATATCAGGAAATGGCTGTAGGTTGTATACATTGCAAAGACTATGGGGCTTGACAACATTCCAGCAAGTGTACTGAAGACTTATACTTCAAAAAACTGTGAGGTGCTGCATTTTGGAAAAGCAAATCAGAGCAGGACTTATACACTTAATGGTAAGGTCCTGGGGAGTGTTGCTGAACAAAGAGACCTTGGAGTGCAGGTTCACAGTTCCTTGAAAGTGGAGTCGCAGGTAGATAGGATAATGAAGAAGGCGTTTAGTATGCTTTCCTTTATTGGTCAAAGCATTGAATACAGGAGTTGGAAGGTCATGTTGTGGCTGTGCAGGACATTGGTTAGGCCACGTTTGGAACACTGCATACAACTCTGGTCTCCCTCTTATTGAAAGAATGTTGTAAAACGTGATTGGTTTCAAAAAAGATTTACAAGGATGTTGCCAGCTTTGGAGGATTTTAGCTATCAGGCAAGGCTGAATAGGCTGGGGCTGTTTTCCCTGGAGCATCGAAGGCTGAGATGTGACCTTATTGAGGTTTATAAAATCCTGAGGGGCATGGATACGATAAATAGACAAGGTCTTTTCCCTGGGGTCAGGGAGTCCAGAATTAGAGGGCATAGGTTTAAGGTGATAAAGGGAAAGATATAAAAGAGACCTATAAGGGGCAACTTTTTTCACACAGAGGGTGGTGCGTGTATGGAAGTGGTGGAGACTGGTACAATTGTAACATTCAAAAGGCATCTGGATGGGTATATGAATAGGAAGGGTTTAGAGGGATATGGACCAAGTGCAGGCAAATGAGACTAAATTAGGTTAGGATATCTGGTCGGCATGGACGAGTTGGACTGAAGGGTCTGTTTCTGTGCTGTACATCTCTACGATTCTTCGATGCTATAACTTGCAATGCTGCTAACCAAGCTGTACCAAGACAACTACAACATTGGCATCCATCAATAATGTGGAAAACAGTCCTGGTATGTTCTGTATATAAAAGCTAGAGCAAATCCAACCCTGCCAATTACTATCTCCATCAGTCTCCTCTCATCAATCATTGAGAGCAGACAGAATCAATTTTCAACAGAAGCTGTTTTATATATAATTCAGCAAATACCATTGTGTAACTAGAAATAAGGAAGTCCATCTTCATAGCTGACAAGTTTGTCGAAAAATCAACTTCAAAAGTCAAAGAGACATGAACGAAGTCAAATAATTTGGAGATCAGTAACATTCACAATACCTCATACACTAAAGCTGGCGGTGTTCAAATGCAACAATATCTAGCCAATCTAGCCAGGCTTGTGCTCATGAGTGACAAGTAACATTCACACCATATGAATGTGGGGCAATGATTAAATCCAGTGTAGGACTTCACTAACAAGAGAGAATCTAAACATTGCCTCTTGATATTCAATGGTATTACCATCACTGAACCCTCCCCCTCCACTTATCAGCATTTTAGGGCTTACCATTGACCAGAAATGGAACAAGACCAGCCAGATAAATACAATGAGAGTAGGAACCCTGCAGCAAATAACTCATGTTCTGACAATCCCACCACAACTGACAAGACAAAATGCATGGCAGAAATTCACCTAGGTCCCTGAAACTGCACTTTCCAAACCAGTAATCATTTCCAAGAACAAGGGTATCAAATACACTGACAACTTGCATACTTTCCTCCAAACTATTCACCATCTTGACATGGAAATATGTCGCTGAGTCAAAATCTTGAAACCGCCCTCCTTAATAGCATTGTGGGTGTATCATCAAATGGACTGCAGTGGTTCAAGAAGGTAGCTTTCTGCCACCTTCTCAAGTGTGAATAGGAATGGACAATAAGTGTTGCCCCAGGCAGCAATGCCCACATGAATCACTTCTTTAAATTTACTAAAAAAGTACTATTCTTCATCTCTGAGAATGACTGCGCGTCCAAGTGTCTCTTCTAACACATTATTCATTCCTGTATGTAGTTAGAGAATAAATACCAGAAATGTTGGGACATGTCCCAGTTCTGCAAACCTAAAGTGGGAAGAAAACATTTTGGCAAAATTTTGGATTCTTGTTCTCAGGTCGTGTTTCTGCAAGTCATGGCTGGTGATGCTGGCAGATACTGAGGTGGGCTGGGAACATAGCCAGCATCAATGCACCGGCATTTTTCAAAGAGATTTTACAATCACAATAAAACAAAGTAACCACTTTCCAGTCCACATCCTTCCCATGCCATTAAATAGAAACGTAGCTATAGAAAATGGATGTAGACCATTTGCTCTTTCACGTCTGCTCTGCCATTCAATATGATCTTGGCTGATCAGGCAACTCAGTACCTTGTATCTGCTTTCTCCTTATATTCTTTGATCCCTTTAGCTTTAAGTAATATATTTAACTCTTTCTTGAAAAATCTAACTCATTTTTCAAAATGTTCTGAAACTACTCCCATGGCCTCTTATACTGGCCATTCCAATGAATGCACCTTTACAATGTCAAAATCAACTGGTTGCCAATTCACATCCTTCCCCATGTACCACAGTTTTATCTCACACCTGCCATCCTACTTATACATTATCTATAATGGGGAGATCTCAACATCAATGCTAAGATGAGAGAAAAGATATTTCTTAAGTGCCAAATTAAAATCATTATTTCAAAGACAGAACAATCTCGCAAATAGAAATTCATTAATTACACTTACATTTCTTCCAATACCTCAAAGTTGTTAGAATTCATCTGAAGCCAAGAGAGAGCAAGAACATTGTACTTAAGTGGCTACAAAATGCTCTGTTACCATGATCATTTTCACACGAGACAGGTTAAATGGGTGGAAACCAAATTGGCTTATGGAGTGTCATGTGGAAAAATATGAGGTTGTACACTTTGGAAGATTAGAAAAACAAATCATATTTGAATTGGCAGAGAGTGGAGAATGCTGCAGCACACAGCAATCTGAATTTCCTGATATGTGAATCAAAAAAGGCATCATAGATGCACATCAAATGATTAGGAAGTCAAATTAAATATTGGGGCTGTATCATTCTCTCTCAAAGCAAAACATAACATATCGTTGTTAGTTGAATGCACAGTTTTTCTCTTCTGACTTATTACTCCTATGCCATTTTCACGTGGCCTTTGTGGGGTCACGAATGCATTCCAAGTTCCAAGATTTTCCAAGTTTGGGATCCCCATCCTGAACACCAGAGGAAAATTGTATTTCTTTTCATGTTATTTTGGTGTGACATAGGTTTTGGCAGCCAAAAAAAACCATACAGCTCCTTGGAGAGTTTATGACCACTGTGAGAAGCCTGCTGAGAGTAAGTGTTAAATGTTTTCACATCTTCATATGTTTTCTATAAGGTACTGTGTTGTAATATAGATATATTTTTAATGCAGTAATTTACTAAGGAGACCTGTCCTGCAAAGGTTAATTAACTGGGACAATCATGAATTTTCTTTAATCGTTGTCACGCATTTCATTATTTTTTCAATGACAGGAAGAAGTGCCAGAAAAAAATAAAAACAGAAATCTATGAAGGCTCATCAGGCTCTGCAATCATGTTTTGTCCTATGGTTGGCTGTATTTCAAAAGTTTTCATGATGTCTCATCCCATTTGATTACATAGTACATACAGCACAAAAACACTACATTTATTTCAAAACACCAGTGTTTTCTTCTTCAAGACTCCTCCAATTCTTTTTTCAAATCTAATTCTCTCTTTATTTACTCAAATGCTATCCCGTTTCCTTTTAAATCATTCACACTATTTGCTTCAGCCATTCACTGTTCTCAATGCTGCACTCTTACAATGCTGTGGGTAAGGAGGTTCTATTTGTAAATTCCCATTTGGATTTTGCCTCCATTCATGTTCTTGACGGCATTGTTGAGGATGGTATGACAGCTTGGAGGGTGTTGTGGTAGGGAATTGAAGGTGGTTGTGACCCTCCAAGTTAATGAGGCACATTCAAGCATGGAAGCCACTCCTTAAGAGCTCACTTCCTGAGGTCTTGAAAGCTTAACAAGAGCAGGCAATAACTGGAAGCCGTATTATTTTGAACAGAAGTGGTATGACAGAAAATGGTTAGGTGTGTTGAAAAACTTTCAGGATTTGAAGAAAGTTTATCCATGATAATGAAATTTTACTATCATTAATATTTCTCTACCATATCAGGGTTTCTAACTCTCCAAATTCCAAGGGCAATCTGAAGATTCATGCAAATACTTCATTTTAAAATCAAGCACTTTTGGTAACCCCATAAAACAGCAATCAAAATAGACCACAGGATGATCCACCTCCCTGGTGATCCATCTCCTTTTTCACTCCCCAGTCATTAACTGGCTGCCAATCCTGGAGCCACTAACTAATGAATCCATCGGCTCCACCAAATGCAATTAAACCTCTTTATTGGCCATGCTAAATTGCCCCGTAATGTCCAGATTTGGTGGAACATGGTGATAAAAGAAACTGAAGACCGGACAGGACAATTCAGTCACCATGAAATTTGAAGATCCAAAGCTGGAGGTTGAGAAAATAGCCTGTATCAACATGAGAACTAAAAATCTGATCTGCAAGCATGATTATAAAATCTTTGCTTCCTTAATTCAAGTATTCTCCACAGTGGTCACTTTTCACCACAGCAGTTTATGGTCAATACGATTCTGTGCCCTTTCACGTGCGACAAAAACTTAACTGTTCAAAATCATAGCAGCATGGCTCAAGATAAGTTGGTTAAATTCTTTTTGCCACTACAGGATGCAGAATATAATTACTGCATCATGTATTTTTCATTTGCTATGTAAATTTGTATAGGCAAACATATGCTTAATATTTACCTTCAACAACCATCACCACTTTATTTCCACTCATGCCACCTGAACACTTTTTGTAAAAAAATTGCTGCTTTTCATTCCTGTAGCAGCAGATTTTCCAAGTCATGACGGAACGTTCCTGTATTCTATCGTGTCTAAGTTCCCACACTAAGCATCAAATCCTTTGCTCCCATTCTATATAGTGTACTTGTACGATTCAAGTTTGATATCCAAATGTTTTAGCATTACACGTAAAGCAACTGTCCACTGACTCCCCACTCTTCTGCAAACAAATCAGTTTCTAAAAATATTTACATTCTCATCTAGCTATTTTAGCCATTCTTCTCTAAGAATGGAAAAGGCTAATTAACCTTTTCTTCTGAACGAAGGGAATCGTTCACTCCTCTAATTCCGTCTCCAGGGATTACATTGATAATTATAACAATTTGCAATCTTAGTATATGCACAAATTGAATTCTCTACTTTCCTGTGAAATAAGTAATGAGGGTTTTGAAAAATATTATTGCAGCCTTTATCCTCTCATTATTGTTCTGAAATTGCAAGGGACTTTCACAACCAAATCAAAACATCTCTATTTATTCAGCAATAGTACATCAAAAATGAATAATCATTTCCAATCAATAGTTCATAATCTTTGGAAGAAATCTTGCATTTCATTAGAAATTTGTGAAATTGTTCTTGATAATAATGCAATAGTAAAAAGGCTTTTAAAAAAAGTAAACAAACACAGATTGCTGGAGAAACTCAGCAGGTCAGGTGAGGAGAAAAAGATAATTACTTTGAGTCCAAGATGACTCTTCTTTGAAACTGTAAGTGCCAAAAAGAATGTTACAATTGGCAACCCATGTTTTGGAGGGTGTGTGGAGAGGAGTGTGGGGGAGAACTATCCAAAAAAGGTACGGAATAAGTTAAAGGGGAAGGCTGACATATAAAAAATATAATTGGCTCCTTGAGTAAGTAAATGTATTTCCATACAAATAACTGCTAAATGGGGATACTGCAAGAAAGCAAACAAATTGGATTAATTCAGCTTGTTGGCAAATGGCATTTTTCCCTCATGAAGCAGCTTTTCTAAATAGTTAAACATAGAAGTCTGTTATATATAGATATTGCAGTGTATTTCAGATACAGCAAATGGCTCTTGCATGAAGTTCTCTAAGAATAAACAGCAGCTTCCTTTTAAAATGTTAAAAGCTCTCTCATGTGTATTGTCATTGGTCATGACCTAAATTCACATTGCATTTAATTCCCTGCATTTTTAATTGGACTCTGGTTTTTATGTTCAAAGAGGTATGGCATTATTTGCCTTTTAAAGAAAGCAGCAGAAAACACCGTCTCCTACAATGGGAGATAAATTAGAAGATCTGTTTGTCTCCCACAGTACTTTCCCATATACGCGCTCACATCACGCTTCTGACCCATTAATATCTCAGCAATGTTTCCTGCACTGATAGCTCACGTTTCCCCCCACATTTCCGCTCCTGTGATACTTGGAAGCCTATCAGTTCCTGATTACTGAGTTGCACATTAGAAAGTAATCAGAGCAATCCAGAGACGCCTACTGCAGCTGGGTTAGATCCAGCAGTCAATATGGAGAGTCAACCCAACAACTGTGAAAATAATTTGATTTATTCATGCACAGAAGGCAAATACCAATAATTACACACTTCAAGATACTTTTTGAGAGCTGAAGTTGCATGATCCCTGTATTAGTTTGCTAAAAAAAATTCCATTCTTCAATCATGAAGAATTTTCTGCTGACGATTTTAATGTGTTTATACTCTTGTAATGAAAAAATTTCTTGATTAGTTATGCAGTTTTAAAAACCTAATCAAACTGAAAATTAAATGATGAGGAGATTTCAGCACACCTCTTAATTCTTCCTTTAGAAAAAATCTGACAACACAGCATTCAAACAATTTGCTATCAAATGCTCACAGATAAGACCAATTTTCCATAAAATTGATCATGAGGGATGGATGAGTGGTTAAAAGCATTTCTATGTATTAATCAATCTGGTCATTTGCAAAAATGCTAAATAAGCTTACAGGACATTCTGTAGCATGTGAAGGACATATCACTAAACTTAAACAAATGATTTTATCAAGATGGACAATAACTATCCAACTGCAAGTGGTATATAAATACCAAATTGGCAGCTATTTATCCACAGAGTTAAAAATCACACAACACCAGCTTATAGTCCAAATCATTTATTCACACGCCACCACTCATTTTACTGTAACAATAGCAGTGGTGGTTATATAGCCATTACCCCATTGTGAAACCCAAAAATGAGTTTGCATCCACTTGGCCAGTTGATCATGGTAACAACATTTCATTGGTTTAAGATGGACCCTACCAGGGAATAGGTCCCATCTAAGGAAACTGCTGGACCGAACTAATAGGCTGGGCAGTAGTACCCATCACTGGAACTCAAGGTCAAATTTCTAGGTGTCAGTGTGGTGTGTTTTTTAATAGGATGGAATGCACAGGACAGTGGAAGTGGAGAGACACAAGTGGGGAGGGTGAGGGTATGGATGAAGATTACCTTCAGGTGGTGTCCTTCGTTTGACAAAAGGGGTTGGAATAAAGATAATGTTATGCCTTGCCTGGCCATCAACCCACCCGATAGCAGGTTGGACAGTTGGCACCTATCACTGCACAACTAGCAATGGAATGAGGCACAGGAGTCACTATGAACTGATCACTTTTCTCCCCAATGACCATATGGTCAGATGATCTTCCTGATTCCTCCCCTAAAACTGGTTAAATTCCTGCTGGATTAGAGGTGAGCAAGCAGGCTCTGGGAACACCATTGCCACTTTTGACATCCCACCACCTCACAGCCTTGGAAATTTAGCCCCTCATGTTATGATTTTGATAATGGCAAGTGCTCTTCAAGACTAGAAAACTGATTAAAAGCGACCAACGACCTTAAATGGGTCCTCAGTTGGATGGGTTCTGACATCAAACTTGCAAGTTATTAATGTTGGAGATGAAATCCCCTTCACAATGCTTCCCATGAGAACATGCCGGGGCAAGAGTCCTGATTGCTAATGCTGACATCTTGTAATTGACTGGGTAACACTGGCTATGCCAGCACAGTCTGGATAGTCCAACTGACTTGAAAACCTGAACTGCCACATCCTTCAACACAAAAATTCAGGACTACAACAAGCTTTCAGAGTAAGTCAAAACCCAGTGTGTGGAAGATACAATCTCAGGTAAGCCTTGATGAGAACTCTGTTTTCAGGAATATTATAAAATTAGATGCTTTTTACCACATTTCTGGATTTCTATACCACAGTTGCTATCTCAGTGGCATACAAGTCACAGTACAGCAAAGGCATAATTATTGATAAGCCTTAAAATGGTTTTTATTTCTCATTTTTCGATGGGATGTAGGCATCACTGGCAAGGCCGGCACTTGGGGGCGGATTGCATCACGGCAACACAGTTCCAATGCAAATTAGGATTCTGTTCTTTCAAAGCACAACTGCTTTCTTTATCAAATGAACGAATAAACCAAGGAATTTGTTTATCAGTCTGAGGGTGGTGGCAGTCTGGAACTCTCTGCCCAATTTGGTGGAAGAGGCAAAATCTAAAACTAATTTAAAGGAACCTGATCTTCACATAAAGTGCTAGAAACTACAATCCTATTGACAGCTTGTTCAAAGGTGGATTTCGAGTGGGCAGCTCATCCTTCGCTGGCTAGCACAGACATAGTTGGTTGAATGGCTTCCAACTGGGCCTTAACTGTTCTGTGGTTCTAACTGATTAACTGAAGAACTACTCTTTCACAAGCACTGGAACAAGAAACAAAATGAAAATGACATTTACAGTGGGCTTCAATGGAGGTTTCAATCACATGTGGTGCATTGCATTAAAAAAGTTGAGTTTTTGCTATGCATAATATCAGTTTGGGAACAATTATAAACATGAACAAACTAGAGGTGAATTCCCCAAAACTCTTTTAAATGCCAAAATTTTTCCTGTTCAAAATGAAGAAACAAAACAGTATTGCAAATGAATGGTTCTGAAAGGGTAAATGTTGAAGACTGCCAAAAGCTCTGCCCAATCTGATAATGTCTACTGGTTTAGCAGAACCTGTGAAGGGTTCTTGTTCCACAGTGGCAGCATTCCAACCTCTAAAACAGAAGGTCTCGGTTCAAATCCTATCTGCTTCAGATATGGATCATGACAGCTCTGAATCATCAAAGATCCCATGGAGTGTGGATCCATATCCACAAATCCTTTTTTATTACTAGCGACAATGCCTAACTAGCTGATGTAAACCTAAATGCTATCTACAATATTGCTTCCAGTTAGACAAAAGTCTCTCATTTAGACTGACCAATGGCTTTTCCTCTACCACTGCAAAGCTATTGGGTCTTCAGACCCAGTCAGGAAAGGGGAATGGTGGCAGCATACTTCAATCCACAAGTACTACTCACACAAGTGGATACATGAAGCCACTTTGATTTATTTTGGAACATCATGAATATTTTCAAAATCTAGCGTGGGTTTCCTCCGGGTACTCCAGTTTCTTCCCACAATCCAAAGATGTGCAGGTCAGGTGAATTGGTCATGCTAAAGTGTTAGATGTGTTAGTCAGGGGAATGGGTCTGGGTGGGTTACTCTTCAGAGGGTCAGTGTGGACCTATTGGGCCAAATGGCCTGTTTCCATACTGTAGAGAATCTAATCTAATATTTCAGAAATATATGTTAAAAACATGAGTAAATATTTCTATAAATTAAAAACACAGATTTGCAAAATGGGCAGTGGCAAATTGTTAAACAGTAAAATTCTGGATCAGTTGACTAATGACAGGGCATGTTTCATTTTATTATTGTAATTAACTGAGCAATTAAATTAATTATTTGATTGGTACTGATGCTGATGCTCATGCTTAAATGTGTAACAATTAATTCTTCTCTACCATTTCTCATCTGGCATATTCACAACAACCAAGAGCATGAAAGCACATTGAACCCTCCTTTGCACAAAGAGATAGTTATTTATTTTAAATACTACCACCTTTTCAATGAATATCATGCACAGAATTCCTAAAATAAAAACACTTTGAGTTAATTTAATTATAGGCACACAGCAAAGCAATATAACATATTTCAGCATGCTAGCTCGCACTTTGAATAAGATAATTGTGCATTACAGGTCAGGAAATAAAGAAACAATAACATAGCAAAACTTTTTCCATCTTGTCTAAAAATCATTATTTCAGGATAAAACTGCACACATCTCGCTATAAGATATCATCATATATTATTTCATCCTCAGCCACACAGGAGATTACAACAATGCAGTGCAGTAAGAGGAGTTTGTGCAGGAGGGGAATGTATTCAGTCTTGCTCAAGAAGATTGGACTGTGGCTGTTGATCCTCTTCTTTCGTATGTTCCTTGGAGAATACTTGCTTCATCTTTCCACCATGCACTGTCTACTTTGTTATAGCAAAACAGAATTACAAATAGACTGATATTGTTTTCTATAATCATGATTTTGCAAAAACATGCAGCGGAATAGTCCATTTGTTTCCAGTTTGAGGAATACCGCAATAGCTCACTTGTGACTGAATTGTCAACACAAGGAGAACTGTTTTGATGATATAGCTAAGTCATACAAAAGTGGCAAATGGAAGGAGAAATCACAGACACACTATGACAGGAGCAAAATAATGCAACTAGATTTCTAAAAAGTTGGGGTTTTTGGACATCATTTAATGAACAGTACATCCAGAAATATTTCAGGAGAAGGGAAAGTGCAGCCTTAATTCCCCGTGGTACTGTCACAAGTTCGCACAATCAAAAAATTGACAATGAGAAACATGACCATTGCTGAAAGATGACTTGAAGTTGAAGCTTTTGACCTGCACTCATCAGAACCAAGACATGGGAAACAGACTTGAACCAAGAGATAGTATTTTATACTTGAGGTTGAAACTTTATTGCTGGAACAGCACAGCAGGTCAGGCAGCATCCAGGGAACAGGAGATTCGACGTTTCGGGCACAGGCCCTTCTTCAGGAATGAGCAGAGAGTGTTCAGCAGGAGAAGATAAAAGGTAGGGAGGAGGGACTTGGAGGAGGGGAGTTGGAAATGTGATAGGTGGAAAGAGGTCAAGGTGAGGGTGATAGGTCGGAGTAGGGTGGAGGCGGAGAGGTCAAGAAGAAGACTGCAGGTCAGGAAGGCGGTGCCGGGCTGGAAGGATCCGGCTGAGACAAGGTGGGGGGAGGGGGGATGAAGAAACTGGTGAAGTCCAAGTTCATCCCCTGCGGTTGGAGGGTTCCCAGTCGGAAGATAAGACGCTCCTCCTCCGACCGTCGGGTTGTTGTGGTTTGGCGGTGGATGAGTCCAATGACCTGCATATCCTCGGTGGAGTGGGAGGGGGAGTTGAAATGCTGTGCCACAGGTTGGTTGGGTTGGTTCGTCCGGGTGGCCCAGAGGTGCTCCCTGAATCGCTCCGCAAGTAGGCGGCCTGTCTCCCCAATATAGAGGAGGCCACACCGGCTGCAGCGGATGCAGTAGATATTTTATAGTATTTTATACAGCATGCGAAAGAATGTTGATGAGTTGGGCCATCATTGGCATTGAGATGCAGCAATGTTATGTTGGCAAAAGGGCTGTGAATGTACATTACAGTATGTTCAACAAAGTTGTCATGGAGACAGCCAAATTCCCATTCCAACAGCCTGGCCAATCAGAATCTACCTGCCTGATCTGAGGATTAAGATTGACAGTTAACTGTTCTTGCTGCATCTCCTAGTCAATGATGGCCCAATCAATAAACAACCTCTTCTAATGCTGTATAAAATGATGTCTCCTTTCTCATGTGTGTGTCTTGCTACTTGGTCCAAATGAGTGAAACTAAGAAGCTTCAATGCCCAACTTTTGTTTCCTTTTATAAATGTTTACGCTATGTACTACCAAACATTTAAAATGAGAAATAAATGTACTGCAGTAAAATTATAAATTATCTGCAGGCCTATCATTGAGGCAGTAAGTGCAAAAAGACTCCACAGCCCAAACCTGCTTCATCCTAATGACTCAGCTGGGCGAAAACAAAACAATATATTTTAACTAAATAAGATATTTGGCTCGTAAATTGCATGAAAAAATAGGGTCCAGACGATAGAAAAAAAATTCCTTCCATTTTAATAAAAGATCAGACAAAGTTACTTATGAGTACTTATTTAAAATGTCCTCACTCGACTGAAATGCTGATTACTTATTGCTAATGAGAACTGAGCTCCTTGTTGAATGTATAATACATAGCAGGTATTCTGCAAATCATCATTAGCTTTCGCAGCAGTATACTTCCCCCCACCCCCCCCCCACACCCCCAGTTGTGCTCTCTCAGGTAAACGAGCTACCCCAGGAAGCTGAATATAGTGACTGGCCCCATGTAATTCAAACTGACTTTGAAACGAGGCACTTGAAAGTCATGATGCAACGTGAAATTGATATGTCTACAGTTTCGGAATTGCTTGGAATGTTTCTGCTTTTCTACTTGGACAGTTCTGATACAAATAAAATGCTAAATGTGAATCACTTCCAGAGCTATCAATTACCATCCTGTCTAATGTTTCAGGCGACCTCACATGTCTTCATTTACATATTATTCAGGTTATTATCAATCATAGGATATAACAGACTATGCCCAATCAAAGAATGATAAGGCAAAGACTCACAGCACATCATTTAAACAAAAACTGGTCACAAGTTACCTACATATTTAAACATAGTTGTGATGACAATATGCTTGAGGAGTATTGCCTCAAGCCAAAAGGAGTTCTGAACATAAATTCGAAACTAGTCAAACTTACAGGCCATTGTTTTTTGACAGGTATCACATTTGATATAAATCACGACACAAACAAAAAGGATGACATACTTTGAAAATTGGACAATTCAACCAACAGGAAAGTTATAACAAAGACAACGACAGCGATCAAAAAGGGCAGGGAAAATTTTAAAAAAGAGAAGGGCCTTGTGCTCAGTTGGTAAGAGAGCTGACATGTGATTGAGAATAAAATCAAGAATGTAGTATTCAATCCCCATCCCAGCTGTAGTGGACCTTTGCCCGAAACATCGATCTTCCTACTCCTCGGATGCTGCCTGACCTGCTGTGCTTTTCCAGCACCACACACTTGACCCCACTTCCTGTCCCTGTCTTATTGGAAAAGTACAGATAAACTGTTGAATAATTGAGGGTGCTACTTGAGAAAATGATGTTCAGTACAGATTGGGAAGATCATTCAGCCCATCGCTGCTCATCCATCTAGAAAAATTGCTTGCAAGACTCCAGGGATTTTCCTACTGAAACCCAAAATTGAAAATCTATTCCATAGACAAGATCTGACTGCCTTTCTGCCTTTAACAAGATAATTGGTCCATAAATGTAACAGTAGCCCTCTCCAGAATACTAGACTGATGAATTATCAAATAGGTTTGTGCTAATGATTGTGCTGGATTAATTGTGCTACAGTACTTTAGGACGTAACTGATTAAATCAGTTACATTTGCACAAATAGCAGATCCTTACAGAGCATTGGAACTAGCAGGTCAGTTTCACACAACAGTTAATAAAACATATGCGGGCATATGCAGGTTTTATAATTAGATGCATTGAGTTAAAAAAGGCAAGATATGACGCCAAACTATCTGATGAAAACTGTTTCAGCTCCAGCAGTAATATGAGGCACCAATTTCAAAAAAGATACCAAATGTTGGAGATGTGCCAAAATCCACAGTTACATTGATACACAGGAGGTGGTGGAGCTGGTCTCTGAAGTGCAAAGGAAGCTGAGAGGTATTTAAAATCATGAAGGCTTCAGCTAAAGTAAGAGAAATTACTTCCACTAACTCACCATTCTGCTAATCTCCCCTCCCCTAATCGCCTTCTCTTTATCTGTAGCTCCCCGTAGCCACCCCATCAAGTTCTGAAGGGTCAATAACCGAAACGTTGACTTCTCCAACTCCTGATGCTGTCTGACTCGTCGTATTCTTCCAGTCTCCTGTTTGTCTACATTGGTAACTCCCAGGGTGTTGATTGCATGGTTCTATAAATTCAACAAATCTTTCCTGACAGGATGTGAAAGGAACCTAAGAAGAACCTTATGAAAAAACAGTAGAGGGAGGAGGAAGAAGAGAGGAAGGAAATATGTAAAGGAAGAAAACATAACACAAATGGTTATTTCTGGGGGGGAGGGGGGGGGAGGAAAGTGAAAAAAATACACCACCTCAATGTCAAAAGCCAAACAATTTGCACTGGGGCCAAGGAACTTGACTGTCAGTTATGAGCAATATCATCACTGGAACATATTGGAAACATTCTGGCCACTGCTTTGTCTTCTAAAGCCCGATTCCAGTAATATGTTTCTGAAATACTACAGCTTAAAGTTTGTGAGAAGATTTGTAGCTCGGGTGCTCGTTGTTGTGGTTCTGTTCGCCGAGCTGGGAATTTGTGTTACAGATATTTCGTCCCCTGTCTAGGTGACATCCTCAGTGCTTGGGAGCCTCCTGTGAAGAGCTTCTGTGATCTTTCCTCTGCCATTTGTAGTGCTTTGAATCTGCCGCTTCCGGTTGTCAGTTCCAGCTGTCCGTTGCAGTAGTCGGTATATTGGGTCCACACTACAGCTTACTCTGCCAGAGTGTGTCAGTGAAGCAACCCTATTGCATCTGGGTGAAGGATGTTCCAGCTGCATCACAATGAGTGTGAAATGAATTTTTTTTTGGTACTCAAACAGGGGGCTGTCTGCTGCACTGTATCAATGGATGTAAAATTTGGACTGGAATACCAAACCAGAAGTTCATTGATAGCTGGAATCTCTGCAAGCCTATCAGTTTACATTATACTAATATTCCTCCAATGAATTAATATTATTCATGAAGTGGCTACCATTGGTTGCTGAAACATTTCCTGTTCTCTAGGATATTGTTTAAAAGAGAGCAATTTTCTACTGAGGTACATTCATGCCAACAATGCATCCTGCTGGTAGGTCAACTGCAGTGAATAACTTCTGCCTAAGGAAGTGTTGCAAGAGGTGAATCTCTCTGCACTGATTTAATTTGGACTTGTTCCCAACAGAGCCTGTTAATGCCAAATCTACCCAATCAATTTAATTCTATTATTCCAGAGGCATTGCTGCTCTGATATTTAGTAGAAGGCACACATGCCTTTGGCAATATTCAGTTCAATTACTAAACCCACAGCATCAGGGTAAGCCAAAAAATGGTAACAATCCTCCTTCCTCCTGAACAGACATTCCGACACTTAACAGGCATATTTTTACAAGCAATGGAAACAACCTTTTCCTATTGCTGTTAGCACATGATGCATTCTTGACCTAAAGTAAACAGGACACTCAATCACTTTCAGCCAATATGAAAGAAATAGAATCAGCAAAAATAAGCAAGACATCACAGCAAATTAAATAAGACAGAACTATCATCTACAATACTGTGCATAGATGAAAATCTACATGCATCTGCTCATGTGTAAGCAGACATACGTGTACCATTAAGACTGCACATTTTTTTGATGTTTAAAATAGTGGACTGAAATGGGGAAGAACTGTTTTAAATCCAATGTTTTAAAGGATTGCTGCATGGTTGTAAAGCAAGTAACTTAATACTTCTGGCAAACATTGTGCAACTGCTGTAAATTATATGTTGTAAACAAATTGGAGCCTCGGGGCTTCTGTGAATAGAAGCAGCTTGGTGTCAACTAGAAGTCGGCTGGTCTATGGACTAGTGGCCAGTTTTATTCGCAAAAGCTTTTTGCCTGACAACAGTCTTGTGACTGATTTTCATGCAACTGAACTGGCTGAGAAAAAGATAAACATATTTTGATCTCCACCAGCCCAGGAGCTGATTCTTTGCTCTCTGCCATCAAAACCTATTTTATATCTGAAGATAAACATGTCATCTTTTCTTCACTATTTGTTATAATCTATGACATTTAACTGATAAGTCAGTGACCTTTTATAAATGAACCAGCCACCTTGTGAATCTTGAAAACAAGTAGAAGCACCTGGCAAAAGACTATTGGAAAACAATGTTTTGACAAGTATCAGAATCACAAGGGTCACCTTAGCAAGCCGACAAGGAACAATTGAACTATAACCTATTTTTCCGTGTGTGTATGTGAGTGAGTGAGTGAGTGAGTGAGTGAGTGAGTGAGAGAATGTTTTATACCCATTTTCCTGTCACTAGAGACTAATTGCTTGTAATAAATAGTCATTCTTGTTTAGTATAGGTGCTTTGAGCATGCTAAGTGTCAATGAAGTCCCGACTGGACATTTCAGGAAAGGAGGCTGATGACTAACCACAAACATACGTGAGGAACAGAGATGGACCGCACAATTCAAAAAAGCAGCAGTAGATTAACTGTGCAATTGGGGAAGAAGCAGACAATTGTATATTTGAGGGAAGGAACAGATGGACTACAACTGAGGGAATAAGCAAGAAATGGAGTGTGCTCCTGATGAAGTGTGGAACATAATCGGAATAAATTTGGCTTAGTTCCAAAAATTTTTAAGATGGTGAATCATAGGATACCAGAAATCTAGGTGTTGACAGACATGCTGTTCAATTCCAATTACAGCCAGAGCCATGGAGATACAATTGACTGGATGTCAATGCACCATGTATTAAGTTATGAATGACTGCAGATAAAATTTTGGGTTTTTTTTTGCTCTGGCTTCCATCTGTCCCTGAATGCTAAGGGACAAGCAGTCAACAAGCCAACAGTGGTTGAAGAGGCTAATCCTGAACTACAAGTACCACACATGAAGGTACAGTGTCATTGTGGATTTCCATTTGCCATGTTGGCTCCTGTTTCTGGATCAGTGGTGCTAGAAGAGCACAGCAGTTCAGGCAGCATCCAAGGAGCAGTAAAATCGACGTTTCGGGCAAAAGCCCTTCATCAGGAATAAAGGCAGAGAGCCTGAAGGGTGGAGAGATAAGCTACAGGAGGGTGGGGGTGGGGAGAAAGTAGCATAGAGTACAATAGGTGAGTGGGGGAGGGGAAGAAGGTGATAGGTCAGGGAGGAGGGTGGAATGGATAGGTGGAAAAGAAGATAGGCAGGGGTAGGACAAGTCATGGGGACAGTGCTGAGCAGGAAGCTTGGAACTAGGGTGAGGTGGGGGAAGGGGAAATGAGGAAACTGTTGAAGTCCACATTGATGCCCTGGGGTTGAAGTGTTCCGAGGCGGAAGGTGAAGCGTTCTTCCTCCAGGCATCTGGTGGTGAGGGAGCGACGGTGAAGGAGGCCCAGGACCTCCGTGTCCTCGGCAGAGTGGGAGGGGGAGTTGAAATGTTGGGCCACAGGGCGGTGTGGTTGATTGGTGCGGGTGTCCTGGAGATGTTCCCTAAAGCGCTGTGCTAGGAGGCATCCAGTATCCCCAATGTAGAGGAGACCGCATCCGGAGCAACGGATACAATAAATGATATTGGTGGATGTGCAGGTAAAACTTTGATGGATGTGGAAGGCTCCTTTAGGGCCTTGGATGGAGGTGAGGGAGGAGGTTTGGGCGCAGGTTTTGCAATTCCTGCGGTGGCGGGGGAAGGTGCCAGGATGGGACGGTGGGTTGTAGGGGGACGTGGACCTGACCAGGTAGTCACGGAGGGAACGGTCTTTGCGGAAGGCGGAAAGGGGTGGGGAGGGAAATATATCCCTGGTGGTGGGGTCTTTTTGGAGGTGGCGGAAATGTCGGCGGATGATTTGGTTTATGCGAAGGTTGGTAGGGTGGAAGGTGAGCAACGGGGCGCTCTGTCCTTGTTATGGTTGGAGGGGTGGGGTCTGAGGGTGGAGTTGCGGGATGTGGATGAGATGCGCTGGAGGGCATCTTTAACCACGTGGGAAGGGAAATTGTGGTCTCTAAAGAAGGAGGCCATCTGGTGTATTCTGTGGTGGAACTGGTCCTCCTGAGAGCAGATACGGCGTAGGCGGAGGAATTGGGAATACGGGATGGCATTTTTGCAAGAGGAGATTGGACGCCTCCTAGCAGAGTGCTTTAGGGAACATCTCTTGGACACCCACACCAATCAACCACACCGCCCTGTGGCCCAACATTTCAACTCCCCCTCCTGGAGGAAGAATGCCTCATCTTCCGCCTCAGAACACTTCAACCCCAGGGCATCAATGTGGACTTCAACAGTTTCCTCATTTCCCCTTCCCCCACCTCACCCTAGTTCCAAACTTCCAGCTCAGCACTGTCCTCATGACTTGTCCTACCTGCCTATCCTCTTTTCCACCTATCCACTCCACCCTCCTCCCTGACCTATCACCTTCATCCCCTCCCCCACTCACCTATTGTACTCTATGCTACTTTCTCCCCACCCCCACCCTCCTCAAGCTTATCTCTCTACCCTTCAGGCTCTCTGGCTTTATTCCTGATGAAGGGCTTTTGCCTGAAACATCGATTTTACTGCTCCTCGGATGCTGTCTGAACTGCTGTGCTCTTCCAGCACCACTAATCCAGAATCTGGTTTCCAGCATCTGCGGTCATTGTTTTTACCATGTTGGCACCTGTGCCAAGTAACTACAGTCACAGCACATTGCTTGCTAGTGTTCTTGAAGTGGAGCTTTTGGCATGTTTTATGGTTATCTGGCTTCAGAAAACTTCCCATTCAGAAAATCCTTGCTGTGATCATCTTCCAGACTGCAGGCATGCCAGAGTCTCTTTGCATAAGTACAAACTCATTTGGGAGATCTAGCTTTGACAGGACTGCCACATTTACAGTAGTGTCACCGCCAGGATGTACCATAGAGAGCACAGATGAAAACAGTTGAGCCTTCCTTGATCAATGTAGGTCAACCATGTTTCATGGGTATATAGCAAATTGCTGACAACACAGATCTTCCTCATCTTGGCCCAAGACTCAACCTAATGTGATTCTGTCCATGGTTTGAGAATCAACTAAAGGTGGCAATTCCTTTCCCTGTGCATGTAGCAAGTCCTGCATCAAAGGACAGAACATTCATCACTATTAACCAAGGAAACTTCTTCCTCACTTCCAAGGGTCCATTATTTGGCGTGACCAAGAGTGGAAATACAACAGTTTCTCACAAGGCCACAATTTTCTTGATGCTTACATTCAGAAAGAACAGAGAAAAGCACAATGTCGAGGATAGAGCACAAGATGCATTTGTCTTTACGTTCAGCCTGGATAGATTACAGAATTTGCCATCTGAACTAATGTGCCGGGAGACTCCTACAAATGTGTAGGAAAGCAAAGGTAAGAAACACGAAGAAGATGACACCAAACCGAGTGATAGCTAGGACCCAGCCTAGTTTTATGGTATTCTTCAATCTGAAACTGCTGGAACTGACATAATCAAACTGTATAGTGATAAGTCTGTTTTCCTACAGAGTGGATGGAACCGAGTCACTTTGATATCCAATTTTCTGAGTGATGAGTGCAACTTGTTCCCTGCACCTATGTCGTTGATCTACAGAGAAGATCATGTCCATAAATAATTTGTTTAAGATGTCAATCTAATCTTTAAATTATATGAAATTTTGATTACATCAAACTTCAGACAATTGTGGCAACAGCAGAGATCAGGCAGGCGAGTGTAAATGCACTCCCCAATGGGTGCATTGACATCACTCGGCAACATATTAAGAACTTGTCTTCTGACTTGGAGCAACTCACTGGGGTGGACAGCCACTGGGAGCTCTAAGAATTTGACCAGCTCTGACCTGGCAGGAACAGACACAGCAGCATTCAAGCAGTTTTATTTGGTGCAAAAAAAAGTGACATTTTGGACAAAATATGACAAAGTTTTAATGACCAATCATTTTTTACCCCATCCCAGGTCTCATCTGATGTTCCCCCTGGTCACTCAGAAACTTAAGCTTTTTTCAGTCATTTATTATCAAACATAGATAGGGGCTATTGCAATGGCATACAATTCAGGCTAGGATTTATTTCAATTCCCATCCACTGATTGAGCAGAAAACCAATGATATTAAGCCTCATGGCAGACTGGAGACAGAAGAGCAAACCAAGCATAATCATCCCCATCGCCCCAATTCACATCTCCAATCGGAAAATCCAGCTTGTGACATTACTTGGAAATATATAAAAGATGATTTCCAAAAATTACACAAAAGCTGAGAGGACATGAATGTCAGGAAACACTAAATAGGCTGAAACCCATTTTCATCCGGAGGGAGTAACCTAATGCAGATCACAAAAATTACAAAGGAGCAGATCTTTTCACTTGGGAAGAGTCTAAAACTGCTATTCTACATATATGTGACTAACCAATAATTCCAATTGGGAAACAGACAGTAGCTCGCAAGTGCGTACGGAATAGTATAGATGAACAGCATCAAAACATTTAAGTCAAAAATTACATTAGCGAAAAAAAAAGATATTTTGTTAGGGTTTAATGAATTAAGGTTGATGATCCTGTTAGTTGTACCCCAAGGTGAGGACATCCCATGTGCCCTGGAGGGAGAGTCATAAATGCAGAAAAATATATCAGTGAGCCAGTTAATGAATCTGTGGTGTGGTTGAACCAGGAGGTGCATGCTTATAACGATTAACTTCATAAATATATGCAAAAATGATCTTGTCCTCTCAAAGTTAAGATTCATCTTTGACCAACTGGCTTCCTGGAACAGAACAGCAGACTCACGTAGAGCATAAACTCCGTCATAGGCCAGCTGGACTGAACGGCTTGTCCATGTGCTGTATATTCCATTCAATTCTTAACTTCTGTGTTTGGATATGGTCAATCCACAGTGGCAACCAGACAGGGAGAGTCCATTCCATACTGTTTATTAAAGATTAATGAAAATATAGAAGATACATAGAAGTGTACAGCACAGAAGGAGACTATTATTTGGTGTCAGCTTTTGCTGTTGGACCTATTGGACTAAAATCAGGTGTTACGTGATTTTTGAGGTTTTGCTCAAGCAATCCAAACTAATCCTTTGCCTTTTGTCCCCCCTTAGATACATTGCCTGCCTGTGCCCCAAATTTTTATCCAATTGGCTACAGAACAGACTTTAATCAACACCTTATTTCAAGAAGCGCCAGTAAAGAATACAATATTATCAAACAACCTGCAAATACATTGCTCACCATGTCAATATACACATCTGAGTCAGTTTATCCATATGTCATTAATTTGAAAGTTGATCATTTTGCAGATTTCTGTGTTAAAATGTCAATGTGATTTTATACATGTTAATAAATTCTTACTTCAACTACCATGTTAATCTAGGGTCTGATTTTTTCAAATATCGCCAGTTCCTATGCAGAATGTGACTGCTCATAAAGTACTTTGAGGGTTTTACAGAAAAATCTCAGGATACTTTTATGTGCATAGCTACAATAAAATGTTAAGTGGTCAGACATAAGCGATGACTAAATTAGTTCTACCATTCACTTCAAAACCTTCAAGTTTGTCACTTATTTTTGATGCAAGAGTGTTATTCTGCATAATCTGCCAGCCAACAAAATAGTATTCTTACAAATCAGTCCTTTCAAACACTTGTGTTCACTTGGTTTTAACTGGTCAGTAATTACAAAGAAAAATAGGCAGTCTCATTTTTCTTTTGCCAAAAAGAGAAACCAACAATTGCATCCAAACCTGGAGTCCCAACAAAAAGTTTCAAACTAGCTTTAGAAACTTCACCTAATTTTTAATTCACAATTCTACCCATTTCAGTTTTTGTCTTCATTTGTATAACTGATCAATCTCAACCAAGTCTAACTTTTTAGCCCAACCAAGTTTTTTGGTGTGCACTTGCAAATTGAAAAAAAGACAGATAAGGACTATGAAACTCATGTGTAAACAACACCTTACCAGCAATGACATTCAAATGACCAACACCACCAAATGACATCATTCAGTCACATTACTGCAGTGTCTCAGTACTGTCAAGCATGCAATCAGAGCACAAGAAGAAGAATAAATGGTTTTTCCATAGCCTCATTTTAAGCAGATAAAAATTACTATTCCATTCATCCAATGCAACTACACATGGATGTATTAATTCAGCTGCTGAAGCAGATGCACTGAGGTGTAACATCAATCCGTCCAGTGTACAATGAGAAAATATCACATCAACTGAAAAAATATTAGCTGTCAGGACACAAATGTTGAGAACCCTTCTTTCTATTTCTAACACTGTCACCTTTCAATCCCATAATAAAGAGCCTGCCAACTACCCATTGGGCATTTTAGGGTGTTTTCAGCAAGAAAACAAGAAGAAAAGGTTTACATTCACTGACCCTTTAGAAAGCAGCATTCCCTTAAAACAAGTGCAATGGAGTGCTGTCATCGATTGACTTCCATTGTAACCCAAACTATTACATATTGCATAATTGTCTCATGCACATATATCGCAGTTTTTAAATAATGATGCTACCAATTATGTATTCTTAATATTAATATTGAAGAGAAATGCATATTCTATTATCACTTTCACATTTATAAATAAACCTTTGTGTTCCCATTTGTTTTTTTTCGACAATTGTAAGTAGTTTTTTCACAAAGGTGAAATATTATTGTTGAAGGTTCAAAGAAAATTGGAAGCCTTGAAGCAAAGAAACATTATTTTAAGCTTGAAATCGCTGGTTTATTATACTGAGACCAGTACACTTGGCAGAAATCTCTGGCAATGAGAGTGCAGATGGCTCAATAGAGCAGTGAATGCATCGCAATGCAAGTGGCATATGGTTACTGTACTCTGCTCCCACACAACGGAAGTTTCTCGAGCAGGCTTGTTGCTAACCATTTCCAACAAACGGTAAATATGTGTTCGTTTTATGATATGTTGATGGGACAGTACTCATGCTACAATCTCATAGTTCTTCAGTCTTCAGGTTCATCTTCCTTTTGTTACAGTCAAAGGGCAAACAGGCAAGCTGTTAAGCTACAGGAACTCACTTTTTACTCAGGTGCCAATGCCACTGAAGGAGTCAGGACCATCATGCAATACACCAATGTTAATCATTTGTTTCTCATATTAGAAACCAAATAAAAATGGAGAAGGGAGGACAGACACACAAGACAAAATCCTTGGCTCTAAAAGCATACCTGAATTGCACTTAAGATCACTTTCAAATTACAGCAAAAGATGTCTCTCTTATTATTTGAGATAACCTTTTGCTAACCTTGGGTGACAATCCAGAAAGGGAGTTCAACACATGATTTTAGAGATTAAAAACTTGCAATACTTATATAGGATTGTAAACATCAAGGTCCATAGAATTAACTAAGGTACACCACGTCTCAGTGGAGCGGCACTGGGTTTGATGAACATGGGAAGATTTGCTCAAGTGATGAGTGAAGTTTGCCCCTCTGCTCACATTGCTTTCAGTGCCAGAATACATGAGATGGCTGTACAGTATTCTAGCCTGAACAAGGCAGGATATGGCATTGGTAGTTTCTTGCAGACAGTGGATACGAAAACATGTGAGCTTGTGACAAGAAACAATGAAAACACGCACAGCAGTCAGATTGCTGATGCAGGCTCCACTTCCAACTGTGCGAAGAAAAAAACATGGCAGCAAGATCTAAAGATAGGCTCGTGTATCTCTGCAGACCTTCTGCAATAATTTAGATAGTTTAATGAGGGCGTGCAGGGACCTGAACAAGGGAAGGAGAATTGGATAAAACAGACCCCTCAAAACAAGGTTAGAGTCGACTTACCTTCAGCATTAGTAGGTAGTAGGAAGCACAGAAGCACCACCAGTGGCCTGATTTTATGCATCATCTGACAGCTTGGCACCAGCAGCCGTTGGCAGCCTCGTTCTCACTGTCTTACAAGCTGCTGCAAGTAAGTGCAGTCTGAAACTAGAAATGCTGTGTGCTCAGAATCTGCAAAAACACAATGTCAAAAAATAAAATCAGTAATCAAAACTCCAGAAAATTTTGTCAAATTTTCAAATCATTTACCATCAAAATGTGGTTGTCAAATTAAGCAGAGGACAACAACAGTCCTGCCCAAACAGAACAGATCAAAAGAGACATTGTACCATGTAAAGCACCATTCCATTGGAGGAGGGTTTGTCGTTTCCAAACAGACATCATGTGAAATGAAGCCAAAACTAAACAAAAAAAACGCTGATCAGCTCTTTGAATTCCACTTTCTTAGCCAGTGTCCATATTCCATTGTCAATGCAATCCTCCAGACCAAATTGATCGAGAATGCAGGTGCCCAGCACAAGAGAGATTGGCATGGGCACTCTTCACCTTCCTTTACCATCGTACTGGGACAGTAAATGCCAAGTGTAGTCTGATCCTGTCGCTCTCAATCTGCATCCTAAACAACATTCCACAACAGCCAGATGCTTTGTAACATTCCCAGATCTGTTGCAATGTAGGTAACAGAGAAAAGCGCATACAAAAGGGAGGAGACTTTTGAGTGAAGTCTGCAATCAGCACTGATGGGGGTCCTGAATCGATGCCAGCACCCCCCACACAGTAAGCAGAGTGCTGCTTCTGTTATTGATGGATCAAAATCATGCTTTAAAATTAATGTTAAATGCATTATACAACGACACGTCATCTCCAATATAGAGATACATTTGTCACGTACAAAAGTCAAGATGTTGTTGCAAAGGCTCAACGGCTTGACGGCACTTTACTTGAATAACAGGACAAAAATACAAGACGAAAATCATAGTTGACATTGCACCAGCATCAGCGGCAGTACATCACAGCAAATGTGCCAGCCTCCTGTCACTGACCTATCACCCCGAAGAGAGAACGATAATGAAATGTTTTCAAATAAATCATTTTACATAATTACCTGTGAACAGTTCACACTGATAGCAACTTTTAAGTGACAAATGTAGAAGGATTTTTTTAAATCCAAATTTTAAAACTGAAACTTGCAATCAGCTTCTTGATTCTCTTTTGGGCAAACTGTAAGGATCATATTGCAGAAGCAAAGAGTAAGGGGCAACACAGAAAATAACTGAGAAGGAAAATTAACATAATTACAAAATGCAATAGATAACCCTACAAAGACTTGAGTTAGGTATTATTTAGTTGAATGGGATGATAGATAATTTAGTGTAAGAGAAAGAGAATGGATGGAAAAAGAGGAGAAAAGCATGTCCAAACTTACGAAAGCAAAGTTGAGAAAAAGAGCAATTTAGAGAAAAAGACTGAACAATTTAAAACTCGTAGCTTGAATTTCTACTTCTCAGCATGATTACCAACATTGCTGCAATCCAGTCTCAAACAACATCTTCACATCCTTTTCAAACAATATCCTTGTTCTTGTAAATTACTGAAACAATGCAGCTAAATTCATACCTAACCAACTTGCCATCCTCTGTGTGATAAGGTCATCCTCATTTGCGACTTAGGGACTTGCAAGCTTCACATTTTCATAAATTTAGAAGATCTCTGCAAAAGTTGACAACTACCCCAATTTCAACTGGGGCTAGATTTTGATGAGTGAGTTTTGATGTTTGGTTAAAACTTGCCTACTTTGGAGGAAAAAGCAAAGCCCAGGAGACTGCAACTCCTATTTGGGCGGCACAGTGGCACAGTGGTTAGCACTGCTGCCTCGCAGCGCCAGAGACCCGGGTTCAATTCCCGCCTCAGGCGACTGACTGTGTGGAGTTTGCACGTTCTCCCCGTGTCTGCGTGGGTTTCCTCCGGGTGCTCCGGTTTCCTCCCACAGTCCAAAGATGTGCAGGTCAGGTGAATTGGCCATGCTAAAATACCCGTAGTGTTAGGTAAGGGGTAAATGTAGGGGTATGGGTGGGTTACGCTTCGGCGGGTCGGTGTGGACTTGTTGGGCCGAAGGGCCTGTTTCCACACTGTAAAGTAATCTAATCTATTAGATAACCCAGTCAGGATACAGACCTCTCTCAGAGGGACCACCGGTTTCCTGGATTTGAAAGTTTCAATCCAGAGTACTGTCAGCTTGGGAGAAAAGCAAATGTATGTAGGGTAAGAATCTACCACTTTGATCTTATTTGATAAATATTCAAATTATAATTTTTCTTTCAAGCATTTCAGTTTCAAGTACTGCAGTTGGATGAATCACAATCAAAGCCCTGCAGGTTACCAGTAACCAGGAACCAAATTGGTCTAACCACATGAATACCATGACTATAAAAGAGGCTCAGAATGCTGCAGGAAGTAACTCACCTCCTGACTTCCCAAAGTCTGTCCATCATCTACAAGGATTAGTCAGGAGTGTGATGGAATACTCCTCGCTTTCCTGGATTAGTGCAGCTCCAATTACATTCAAGCAACTTGATGTCATCCAGGACAAAGCAACCTGCTTGAACAACATCCACTCCCTCCACCACAAACATTCAGGAGCAGTCACATGGACCTCAAACAAGATGGCCTATTACAACTCAACAAAGATCTTTCAACAGCACCTTCCAAACTCACAATCACTTCCATCTGGAAAGAAAAGGGCAACAAATACAGGAGAACACTACTATCTGCACCTTTCCTCCAGGTCTGTCACCAATCTGAATGGGAAATATTTGACCATTCCTTCATGAAAATCCTGGAATTGCCTCCCTAATGGTAGTGTGTCTATCGACAGTACATGAACTGAAATGATTCAAGCAGACAGCTCGTTACCATCATCACTCAGGATGAGCAATAAATGTTGACCCAGCCCACAAGATCTATATCTCTAGTTATTCGCAAGACAGATTCATGTCCTCTGTTTGGAACCTACGTTTCCAAAACGAGAATTGCTGTGATCAGGACTTGATTTCTATCCTGTTTAATGGGAATTAATTTGTTTCTTGCGAGAGAGTCAAACAAAAGCATCAAAAGAAGCTGAAAAAGGAGGATACAGGAGTGGAAATGAGGTACAGCAGTGGAAAGGGGAGAGACCTGAGTGAGCACAAACACACAGGGGAAAGCATGGGAATATAAATGGGAAGTCCAAAAACCAGAAGACAGGCAGTATGAAACCCAGGAATGGGAGTAGTGAACCAGGGAAAAAAAATTATTTGAGACGGTCTTCAATTAAGACATAATGTTGCATCTGCTTTTCAACTACTTGCTTCCAGCTTGTTCATCTGGTGTAATTAAGATCACTTCTTCACATCAGTTTGATCAGATACGTGAAACGTATAATCGTTTAAGGCTAGCTCAGTTGGCTGGTTTGCAGTGTCAAGTGATCCCCACAGCATGAGTCCAATTCCCACACTGGCTGATATAACCATGAAGGACCCCCCTGCTGAACCTCTCCCCTAGTCTGAGGTGAGATAACCCTCAGATGAAACCACCACGAGTCTTCTCTCTCCCTCTTTCTAATGAGGCAGCAGCCTATGGTTTGGTAGGACTTTGGCAACTTTACCGTTTTATAACCATTTACTACTCATTTATATTCAAAATCGAGAGTTAAAATTGTTCATATTGGTTGCTAAGCTTGGTCTTAATTTTCCCTCAGGAAATACTAGAACTGAAGAGACTTAGCATTCAGTGGAAGCTCTTGTCACCATTGACTGTGGATTAGGGCCATTGGCCTTTGAAGAAAAGTTTCACCTTAGTTGTCAAGCTTCGTTCAGGAACGATTTAACAATTTGAATTAGGCTCCACAGATGATTACTTGCAAGATCGGTGGCCTGTTTCTCATAGTTGACCCCAGTTTATTCTAACACTTGAGCTGTGTTGCACACAGGTTAGAACAGCATGACGTTCACTGAGGCTGCAAGTGTTCCAAAATGCTAGCAGGAATGTCATGTGGCGATGTAGCATTACTTTCACTGCTGACTGTGAAGTATCGTAGTTTATTGACAAAATGTCAGGTTCTTATGGTTTACAATAAGTTAACGCATGATTACAAGAAGATTCCAATATCTACAGAAACAGCCAGGATGTATTTGAAAACATTACATTAAACATTACACTAGCTAAAACAGAAATGTGCAATTTATTTGGTTTTCAATACACTGCAAGGCTAGAGAAAAGTCAGATACTGACTCTTCATTTCATGGTTATGTCACGGTGAAGGAGACAGTGATGTGCACTGTGCTTTCTATGTTGATAGCATCACAAACATCACTGGGAGATTTCTAACCTTCACCATTTCAGATTAAATGGCCATAAAAGTTCTAAAATAACCTGTTCACTTGTTCATCATCAAGGAATTATTGTGTTGTTAATCTGCAATAAATAGGAGTAGCCTTGTCCTACAATCAATGAATCTAGTATGCCCAAAATATTGATCCAAAAATAGTTGTACAACATTAAATACCTGTTTCTAATTCACCTTGGAATTTAAGCTTAAAATATCACAACTTAATCTGCCTTGTCAGTTGTATACTTTGTATTATCATTTACACAGTATCTAACTTCAATTGCATGGTTTCAACTTACTCCATTTAATACATCACTTAGAAGTGCAATTATAAAGGGAACCTTTGCCCATCATGAAATACTTCTTGTTTCTATTTGTATTGGAAAAAAAAATCTATTTCCTTCTTTTCCATGTTAAGAACTTATTCAGTTTCACATTCACCACCACACATTCATCTTTTTTTTCTATTCCCTCACTGCCTCCAAATTTCAAATTTCCAAAAGAACATCTGTTATCATATTTCTAACAGTTATCAAAATCACAAAAACTTGTTGTACAAACAGTTTTGCAGATTGTTCCTCCACTGCCTCAGCAAATCATAGCCCTCATTCCAACATGACAACACTAAAGAAAATTGCAGAGAAGCCACAAAGTAAAACTCTTGAATCCCACTCCAAACTACGAAGAGCATTACAATCCATCTCTCAATGCTGATTAGATCTTTATTCCACAGGCTATCAAAAGCCTAAAAATAAAAAACAAATTCAGCTTTGTACAGAAGATACTGATAGAGATTAAACAAACAGCCCACAGCTGGCTTAATCAAGCTACCTTGAGAGCTCTAGACTAAGCAGACAACAAATTCCAAAGCACTTGCTAATGTATTCTACCAATGCCATATTAAAGCATTACATTAGAGATTAAGAAATTATTTTGAACAAAACCAATATTTATACCAAATAATGGGAGAGATCACTGGGGAATTCATTGAGCTGCATCCTACATTTGCAAAACAGTTGGACACATTAAGATCAGGGCAGTTGGTGCTCAACAATGAAACTATTCTTTATTTAGGCACAAAGGTCTTATACACAACTACAGGCAGAGCAATGCTCCCTCTGTCCCAAACCCAACTGCAGCAATGTGACACCTTGTTCCATTTTCGAGGTTCTCAGAGTCACATCAATGTGACCTACCAAATTAGAGAACAGCTCATAGTGTGAACCCAAGTCCAAGAGAAAAGATGGAATGTGATTACTCAATAGTCATATCTCATAAAAACCTTACAAATTATAGACAGCAAAGACTTTCATTATCACTGAAGCCCAGGGCCAAAATGTAGGAACAGAACTATTTAACTGCACAATCCTGTTCCCCTCAGCACTACTGACATTTATTAATTTTGATACCTTCTGAAAAGATTAAGAGAAATATTTCATGCAAATGATGCAATTATATGTGGCACAAAAGCTATCACTTCAAAGATTTGTGGGGAATCATGGAATAGAAAGCAAGGTGCCAGAAAAATAAGAGAAACAAAATGTCAAAAATTGATTTGGTAAACCTTTACTGTAAAGCAGATTCTTCTCAGAAGGACTATAAAGCTGACTTAGCTGATGGTTATTTACAGTGATTTTCAGTCCATTTCCCCATCCATCACAGAATTGAATTTGAAAAGCTCGAGAAAATCAGACATAGTTCTGAGTAATTATTGAAGAGTAGAGGACAACTATAGTCCAGTACAATTTCTTAAAAGCAATACAAAAATAGCAACTTATCACTGTACCAATAGACTCTAGATTGTTCCAACAAAAGTGGACTTATTTTTTAATCAGAACACCTCACTTCTATTTAGAAACTCTCTTCTTATTATAACATCATTCCTGCAGTACAATGTGCCTGTAAGGGCTTGAGGCTGCCTGTTTGTCACTTCTCATTCTTGTTGAAAACCTCATCAATTTAACAGAGACATTAAAGAACAAACACAATCTAACAGCATAAGGCACATTAGTGCAGTCAAGATTTCTCTAAACCTTGTTCTCTTTTTTTCCCCTGTATTCAATCTCATAAATACAAACCAAGTCAAAGAAATATAACTTTCACATCAATATTGGACAGACCACTTCACATAATAAAGTGCGGTGATCCCAGAGTGTAACATTTATTGGGTCTCTCCAAATCTAGGCTGAAAAGATGGAAGTCAAGCTGAAGAATAGTAAACACCTATTTACTTCTACTGAGTGAATGATGGTACACTGTGTGGAAAATCAATACATTCCTTTTTCTACATTTTGAAATAAATCACTAGAACTTGCAGAAATGTTCAGCTTTTTGATGACATATTGTTGCTTTCACGTAAATCAGTACAGGAATAAGGGGCTATAAGGAAGCCGTTCAGCCCATTGAGCCTGCCCCACTATTCAAACAGAATCATGATTAATCATCAACTTCAATGCCTTTTTTTGCTCACTACCTCCACAGCCCAGAACATCCTTGGTATGTAGAAATCTGACAATCTCTACGTTAAACATACTTTCTGAAATACACATTCTCTCATCAACTTTCTCTTCCATCTTACCTCTTAAAACTATCTTCTCCTTTGAAGGTAGTGATATATCATTAGAATACGACTCAAAAAACATTATCACGGAGGCAAACAATACGCCTTGCTGGAAAGTGGTGACTTCCTGGTCACAAGATGGCACAGGCCAGTTCCAGAGAAGAAAGACCATCTTATCTGCCTCAGTCAACAGCCTTCGCTCAGAGAATTTAATTGTCTATTACCCGATTTCTATTCTGTTGCCTTTCCTGTGGTAATGCTAAATTTATTGTACTTGCTGAATGTGTAAAATAACTTGCTATGATCGGTCGAAGAGCACTAATCTCGCTGAATCTCTCCTATACTAGTTATTACCTTCTCGGTCCCTGTGAGGTCACACCTGGGTTAATTTGTGTTAAGGGTGAAGAGCCTGCTCTCATTTGCAATTGCAACAGTGGGCCTTAAAACGGCTCCTTCTTCCTGGTAATGCTTGGCACCACTAATTCAGTACTGAGCTTGTCTCTTGCCAAAATAGGATATTTATATTTCAAGGTCTAGATTAGAGTGGTGCTGGAAAAGCACAGCAGGTCAGGCAGCATCCAAGGAGCAGGAAAATCGAAGTTTCGGGCAAAAGCCCTTCATCAGGAAACGTCGATTTTGCCCAAAACGTCGATTTTCCTGCTCCTCGGATGCTACCTGACTTGCCGTGCTTTTCCAACACCACTCTAATCTAGACTCTGATTTCCAGCATCTGCAGTACTCACTTTTGCCTAGTTATATTTCAAGGTGACATAATGTGAGTGACACACTTGGGTCCAATGGATAAGTCAGGCAGTGTGATGCAAGTTCAGCTCACAAGCTCTCACAGTAGGCAGCCACTAATGTAAATCAGAAATGGCACCAGTACCACTAATGGTCCCTGGGCTCTTGACTCAACATCTTACTCCATAACAATACCACCCCAATAAAAAGTATCTGCTGTTTTATATCCCTAAGTCACAGAGCATCTCAGATTACATGGTTCGAGGGTTTTCATTTCCATATTGTTCCAGGAATTTTATTTGATCCATTGAGGATTATTGCTGTCAACAAATTTCTGAAATTTGACTTCTGCCAGTTTGAATCCATATCCCCTGATCAAACCTGTGACATTTTGTTTTTTTTATTCATTCGTGGGACTGGCTAGGCAGCAATTATTGCCCATCCCTAATTGCCCTGAAGGCAGTTGAGTCAGCCACATTGCTGTGGGTCTGAAGTCATGTGCCAGACCAGGTAAGGATGGCAGTTTCCTTCTATGAAGGATGTTAGCAAACCAGATGGGTTTTTCTGATAATTGACAATGGATTCACAGTCATCAGTAGACTCTTAATTCCAGATTTTTTTTAAAAACTGAATTCACCTGCTGTAGCAGGATTCAAACCCTGGTCCCCAGAACCTTTTCTGGGTCTCTGGGTTAATAGTCCAGCAATAATATGGCCTTCAGCTCCCCATTGATGCAATATTCCAGTTGTATTGCATCTCTTAAGGTATTCTTTCAGACATACGCTCTTCTGTATTAAAAAATATAACTCCAAGTTTCTTCCACTGTCTCTCAACACTCAGACCATTTAATTAACCCCTCAATTTTCCACACACTCCATCTCAGTTGAAACAGTTCAGCAAAACTGGAAAACGTTTCACTGTCACAGAAGACCTTCACTTTCTTGCCTCGACAGCTATATTTTGCATGTAGTTGGGAACTATTTGTAACACGTTTATTATTGACTCATTCCTGAATGCGAGCCCATCCTTCAATTAATACCCCCACCCTTGCTATTTTAAGCCAATTAATCTGATAGGGAACTTAGTGGTCACTACTTAAAGATAAGAGACATTCCATTTAAGGGAGAGATGAAGATAAATGTTTCTCTCAAGAGACTCAACTATTTTTCAAATGCTGCTTCTACCACCTTTTGAGGAAGAAAATCTTGAAATATTTTTAAGACAGAGGTGACAGATTCTTAATAAGCAAAAGTAAAAGGTTATCAAGGATGGTGGGGTTGGGGGCGGGGGGGGGGAGGGGAGTGAGTGGTTGGCAGGAATATGGAGTACTCAAATCAGCGATGACCTTGATCTTATTGAATAGTGAAGCATGCTCGAGAGTCCCAGTGGACTACTCCTGCTCGTAATTTGTATCTTTTATGTAATCAGTTCATAAATTGTACAAAATAGCAACTCTTGAGATTTTCCTTCCTTCACTGATAGCTATAATATGGAATCACCTCACTGGAAACAAAGGCCTGGCAAGCCTAGTCATGTACAGATCATCAAATGTCCAGAATATGTTCACAAAATAATTCAAAAGGCGAATGGAATTTTTTTTTCTTACCAGGAAGAGTATAAATGCTATGCTTCAGTGTACAAGTCTGGTTAAACTACACCTGGAGGACAGTGAGAATTCAAGGTACCATACCTTGTGGAACATGTACTAGTTCTCCAACATAAAAGATATACCAGAACGATATTTGAAATCCAAGCATTAAATCACAATCTCAAGACTGAGGAGCATGGTCGTTTATGGGATGACATTAGGAACCATGTCCTCGCACAAAGGATGGTAACGATATGGAGCTGTCTTCCACAAACAGCAATGAATGCAAGATCTACGATTAATTTTGAAACCAAGACTGATGGATGAGGTAAAGACAAGTATCTGGAATTAGTTAACACATCAGCCATCATGTTACTGAATGGTCTAATAGACTTGAGAGGTTAAATAGCCTCCTTCTGTTTCTATGGTGTAACAAAATGCAAATGAAATAATTTGGTGTTTCCAAATAAACTCCATGAATTTCAGAATGAAAGTCAATCACTGTGGACCATTTGGCTATTGTAGTCATCGAGATGTACAGCATGGAACAGACCCTTTGGTCCAACCCGTCCATGGCAACCAGATATCCCAACCCAATCTAGTCCCACCTGCCAGCACCCAACCCATATCCCTCCAAACCCTTCCTGTTCATATACTCATTCAAATGCCTCATAAATGTTGCAATTGTACCAGCCTCCACCACTTCCTCTGGCAGGTCATTCCCTACACATACCACCCTCTGTGTGAAAAAGTTGCCCGCAGGTCTCTTTTATATCTTTCCCCTTGTGCATAATCAGAAAGAAGTTTTTAACCGTTTTGACAATGCCCATCAAAACATAAGGCAGAATCATCCCGTCCTGAAAAGGCAGTGATGCAAGGTGACAAAAAGCGATGTTTATCAGCACTGTTGGAATTGAAGAGCTACATAGCACTTAGCTGCCACCACAGAAATCAAGTTCTGGATAGGAAGGTCCAAGTTTGACTTGACTGCCAATTAATGACTACTTATTGTCACATCCATTCTGAGCTACAATTCCGACAGCTTCAGACTGGAAGATAAAGAGTCGGCCTATCAGCCTCATGAAACTGCCAGTTTCTTTGGGGGGTTTGGGAGGGGAATGAAAGAAGACATGGAGACAAAATCTGCCACAGTGTTGCCGAGTTCTGGAGATGCCTGTCTCTGATTGGTCAGCAGATTCAGGTGAGCAGGACAACCTTCTCCAGGGCCTCAAGTCCTGGCAGAAGGCCCATTGTCAACCAATTAGCCACCTCATTGCAAGAATATACAGCTGGCTTTCGAGTTACCTTCCTGGAAAATCCTCAGAATTAGTTGAAAAACAAGAAGATCCCAGCCACAGCCAATGAGGTCCCATTAACGTTTACATTTCTGAGATTTTCAAGCTTTACTAAGAACAATGCATTTGTAAAGTAAATCTAGATGGAGGGAGAAGAGAATATTCTGCTGTATTAATGAATGTAACAATGAACAACTTTTGTTTTCATCATACAGTAGCAGTCTCTTAGTGGACTATCAGAAGGTTTTAGCAGAAAGTGAGGACCGCAGATGCTGGAGATCAGAGTCAAAACATGTGGTGCTGGAAAAGCACAGCCGGTCAGGCAGCATCCGAGGAGCAGGAGAGTCAATGTTTTGAGCATAAACTCTTCATTGGGAATGTCCTGACGAACAGCTTATGCTCTAAAGTTTTGTCAGGATTACAGGGAATTTTAAAAAGGATCAGCTAAACAACTGGAAGAATAGTTAATGTAAAGATTTGAAAATCACCTTTTTACCTCTGGCACTCAAACATTCACACTGAGTCATCCAAGTCAACACACGGGACAACTGAATGATAAACTGGCCTTATCTCAGGTTTCTTTACAGTGCAGATTATTTCAATTCTGGTTCTGGTCAAACAGAACCCCTTTTCTGTTGCTCAATCCTGTCCTGCTCAGGACTTTAACAGGCTTGTTTGAAAGAGTGTTCTGACCATTTGTAGATACATGCATGGATTCAGCACACTTGACATTTAGAGAGAAAGAGAGGATAGATTATGACCTGAGTTTCTGCAATGCTGACAACAGTCCCTGACTTGATCAAAATGCAGCCAGAGGTTTGATTCGGAAGTCCTGCCGCAAGCCTGCCATTTTTGCTGGGTTGAATTGGAGGTATGTACATTTCTGGTTCAAACAGCCAAATGTACTTGTTGAGGTGCTGCTATCTTCAGTCAGATCAATTTTGAAAAGTGAGATTTCCAAAACACAACTTCTGAACTTCAGTCTCAATGTGCCCTCAAAGCTGTGCAGTCACCTGACTGCTCAGAGGCTCAACGAAAAGAAAATTAGGAGAACACTGTACAGAGGTATCAGAAGTTCTGAAGTCCACTGGATAGGGCCAGGGACATGTTTCAGAGATGTTCAGTGTCATTTAGGAGGGGTCAAGTATCCTTTGGTTTGTTCAAAATGGACATAAATATGTGTAAAAAGCAGATAATCTCATTGGAGTTGTCAAGCTCCAGAAAATATTAAGTATTTGACAAGCTCTCACATTTACACATCCTCTATTTATATTTTTCAAAGTAGAACTATATGCAGTCTTTTAAAATAATCAATGGCTTCTATTTCACTATTTAGTGATACTATCTTAGACCCATCATTAAAAGATATGTACTGCTTTATGACAGTGAATTATCAAAGTAAATCATGGTCACACATCACATTTCAGTTCACAGTTTGCACGAAAGCTCCAAGTGCTTATAAAGTATTTGAAGTGGGACTAAAATGTTTTGTTTAAAGAAGAATTGACCAGTTAAAGGAATTTTTTTTAATGCATAGTGATGTTTTTAAATAGCAAATTTATCAATGGGAAATTAAGAACTATGCCTTATTTCATTTGTGCATGGACCCTTGCTATACCTGCACATTACGGATGAGAGATGTGGTATGACAAGGCGAGAGAAATGGTAATGTTAGGTGTACTGTGTTAGCATGGCTTGGCATTTAGAAGTCAGGGACATTAATGGGCCATTGTGGATCATAGAGATTATGAAGGACCTCAGGGGGACGTAGAGTGGCATATGTTGGCATGAAGGTGTCAGAAGACATGAGGCATGTGGGGTGTGCATGAGGTAGCAGGGGTTGTCGTGAATAGGGCATGGGGAGTGAGAGCATAGTGAAGGCTTTTTTTGTATAACTGTAATTTTTTTTAAAAAACACAGCTGCAACAAAATTCCAGAGCAGTAAGACAGACTTTTCTCACAGGCCACCTCTGCAACTGGAGTGGTAACCAATACAAAACTAGTGTGGGCCCAACGGCTGAATGTCAAAAGCATGAAAAAACAAATGTACAAGTACCTATGAGCACAAAAACATGTGAAATTTTTCATCTTCAAGCCCATTGCTCCAACACCCCCTTTAGAGTTGTGTCCCCCATTTTATATTGCCTTTCAATGTTCGTCCTACCGAAGTAAATTACCTCATACTTAATCTGCCCAATTCACTAACTTGTCAAAGTTCTTTAGGAGTTCCATACGGTCCTCCACAACGATTGCCATTCTTATAAATTTCATGTCATCTGCAAATTTTGAAATTACCCTTGCACATCAAAACCCAAATCATTAATATATATGAAGAAAAGTAGTTCCCAATACCAACACCCAGCCCACTACAAACCTTCCTTTGCCTGAAAAATACCTGCTGATTATTAAACTCTTATTCCTATCACTCAAGAATTTTGTATCCACATTGCTCCTGTCCCTTTAATAGCATGACGCTCCTCACAAATCTGTTGCTTGGCAATGTATCAAATGCCTTCAGGAAAGCCACGATGACTATATCAACAGCATTATCCTCATCGAATCTGCATGTTATCTCTTCAAGAAATTCTAGTACTTTTGTTAGATGTGATTTCCTCTTTAGAAATCCATGTTGATTCCTTTGAATCAACCCAACGTTTTTCCACATGACCTTTCATTCTTTCCCCAATAATTGTTTCGCAAAGCTTCCCTATTACCAAAGTCAAACTGACTGGTTTGAAATTGCTGTGTTTATCCTTTCAACCTTTCTTGAATTTTGCTGCAATTTTTGTTTAATTCTTGAGTATTCTGGCACCTCTCCAGAGTTCAGGGAAGTCTGAAAGATTATGGCCAGTGTCCCTCCAATTTCTCATCTGGTCTTGGTCTTGGTGCCTCGTCAACTTTATATAACAACAGTCAATCCAAAGACTTCTAAAAGTTTCCCTCTTTGTCACCTATGTTATTTGACAGCATGAACCTTGAGTACAGCATCACAAAAGTCATTTTGTCACAGCTTTTTGTCTTGCACTCAACTTGACATAGTACAGTAAACACCAACTTAAAAAAAAAAGCAAACTTTGTATTCCATATAAGATAGTGCTGATTGCTTGGCAAGTGAATCCTTACTGGTAGAGTTTTACCATGGAAAATGCTCCAGATAGATGATGGCATTTATTATTCATCCATGGTTTGTGGGGTTTGCTGAATATTACCTATTCATAGTTTCCCTTGAGAAAATGGTGCTGAGATACCTTCTTAAAACTTCTGCAGTTCACTCACTGCATCTTGAGGAAAGGAATTCCAGGATTTTGATTCAGTGACGGTGAAGAAATGGTAATATATTTTCAAGTCAGGATGCTGTATAGCTTGGAGGAGAACTTGCACTTCATGGAGTTCCCATGTATCTGTTGAACTTGTCCTTCTAGGTGGAAGTGGCTATGAATTTGGAAGATACTGTCTCAAGCAGCCTTGGACAGTCAGCAGCCAACCTTTATTTTTAAACAAACCAGTTTGACTCTGATTGGTCATGACACGTTTCTAAAAAATGAACCTAGGAATGACTGTCACCAGTTCTGTTCAGTTGGAACAGAAATAATGTGTGTACTTGTTTAATCTGTTTCTAAAGAAATAAGATTCCCTGTATGTTTAAGTTCCAATTCCAGCTACTTGCAAATATGTCACATTATGTGGCCAACTGACAACTGTAAAATGGATATTGGTGTCATTCTTAGCACATACAAGATTATTTAGCAGATGCTTTTTAGTTGCAGAATCACATATAACATTACGCACTGTGTTTGCAGTTTTGCAAGTACAAGCTGGTTGTGTAAGATCAATTCCTTGCTTGTTGAGAATAGCCAAAGAGAGATATTGTTTGACAGGATGCACAAACAAATGACCTAAACGCTAGCATCATGCTGGTACAGAAATTGATGTATTACATTCATCATTTCTGTACTTAACAGGTCAGTTAACAGCCTTTGTTAGGTTAATTTCTGAGGGCATTCACTGAAAAAGGCCCTGGTAGTTAACTGTCAGACATCATCTAACTGGTGCATTCACTACTACACTGCCTCGAATAATGGGGAGTCCATATGCTAACCAATTCGTTCTCTTAGAAGAAAAATGTTGTTTTCCCTTTGCACTGATATTTGCTGAAACTTTTTTTCATGAGAAAAGGCACTTTTCTCAACAAACTTTTTTTTAAGCAATATATAGCCATTAGAATAAAATTTTATTGCCGGCCAACACAGAATAGGAGAATAAATACTAAAATATATCTATAAAATAAAAGTGCCCTCAGATATATTTACAAAAAATAAATGAAAATGTAGTATTGGTAGCTGAGGAAGGGCATCTTTTGACCACAAAAGTTATCGCAACTTATTTTTACTGCAAAATAGATAGCATCCCTTTAGGCTCCAACATTACATTTGCCGAAAAGTTTCTGCCCAAATTGTGAAATAGCATTAGAAAGAAGTTATTAAAAAAAAAATGAAATCACAAGATGTAACTCAGATTAAAGTCAATGCTGAAATGGAAGTCAATTTTCTGAGGAGCATTACTGCATAAATGCAAATCCTCAGCTCATGAGTTTATTACAATTGAAATGAGAAATCTTCTTTGGCTTTATATTGCTCACTGCCAATTTTCTGGGACACACAGCATTGAAATATTTTAAAGAAAATTAATTTTCCAGCTGTTATGGTTAGGGAATAAAAGGTTATGATAATGGGAAATAACAGATGACCAAATTTTAACTTATATCATTTGATCACTGTACCTTTCATGGACTAAAATTGGTTCCAAAAAGGAAGGGTGATGGATTTTAAATGGCAACACTTGTCTCCTGACTGGCTTCATCAAGCCCATGAGGAATAAACAAGAAACTGTCCAAACTGAGGTGAACCTTGGCTTCAAACTGCCTGTGGGCATGCAACCATACTAAGTTTCCACGAACTGTGATCAGCATTGGCACACCAATCGCAGTATAGACATCTAGTTCTGAACGTCACTAGTTTCACATAAGAACTTCTAAGGCCTGCACAGCAGAAAGAAAATTATACAGAACACTGATTAAGAGTAACATTTTATGTAAAGACATCAAAACCAGGCAACTGAGCCACCTTCACAAAATTTGCATCTGCAGACTTTCATGATAATTTCAATTCTGGGAGATAAAAGGCTCCCCTGCCAGTTCATCAGCTTGAAAAGGCAATGAATTCAGATTCAGGAATTTACAGTGAACTATACTTCAACAGCAGTTTTTGAGCAACAGAGATGAGAAGAGGAAAAATTATTTTGTAATAACAAGAGCTGGAACTCTTTCTCTTCCTGCCTGTTTCTCGCATTGTCATGCAATACAACACATAGTTGAAAGTAAAATTTGTCAAATAACCATTCAACAAAAATTCAAAAGTTATGCAGATTCTGCTACTTAGTAAGAATGCAAGTCAACAACTGAACAATTGTGACCTCAGATTAAGAAGCTAACACTCTAAACATTCCAAGTACTATATAACTTGTTTAGATTTTAATTTTCCTGCCTGTACTAAATACATATCCTTGAAAACTTACTACCTGTATTTGTGTGCATGATGTCACGATTTCTTTTTCCCCCTCGAGGTTAGTAGGTAATAAAAGTCCTCTTTTTTTCATTCAAAAAATCTCAGTAATTGGCTCCTTTGTTTGTGAATGAGTTGCATTTTAACTGAGGTGTGATGACTGCATATAAATACAAAGCAACCAAGAGGTTGGTACAAAAGAGTAGCTAATTCTTCCTCTTCACCAGTTTATACCATGGTTCCAACAGCTGAGAAACAATTTGCATTTTAATAGGGTAAAACACCCCAAAACACTTTAGAGAAGCAGTAATAAAATTTGAAGCTGAATTCCATAAGGAGATATTCGATCAGTCAGCTGAAGATTGGTATGAGGAGCATCTTAAAAGGAGGAGAGAACATTAGATGAGCATGGATCTTGAGGGAAAATTGAGCATTCAAACAGTTTCAGAATGACAATGCCTTTTTGGACCAATGCATTTCCACTGATACATGTGCCATTTGCAGAATAATGATTATGAACTAAGAGAGTTCAAAAAGTCCAATATTAACCATTTGTAATGCACATAAATATGCCCTTGTAATGAGATTTATCTCGTCTGAATAATTGGGCTTATTGTTGGTAGAGACCATATGCTGGAATAAATAAAAACACGCGGTTTTAGTTTAAGCAACAATAAAATTGATCCATCATTGTGCTCTCCCGTTACTTTTCAACCCGTGTTGCTGCTTTAGATTTCTGCTTGTTAACCTACCCATTTATTGGATCCAAAATTTCCATTGAGCAACATTAACACAATTAAATCATTCCTGTGAATTATTCCCAGTAAATACCTGATCTCAGTGCTTCACAAAGAAGTACCATCTCAAGGTAAACTAGAAATAATATACACACTGCCAATAACAGTCTCTTACGTTATACCGGAGAGATCTAGACGATTTATCCAGGATATTGTAATGAGTATCCATGTGCAAAACGTAAATGGTGCTTCTCTGATTTAAAAACAAAGCAATCCATTGTGGTGCAATGTATTCATCACCTCCCACTTAAAACTAATTCTTCTTGAATTTGAAAATGCTTTCTGAAAATGAGAAGGCAGCAAGTCACAGCAATGGCCAAACTGGATGCTGTGGTGAAGTGATATACAATAATTGTGGTACCACTTGAAGCAAACAGAGAAGATTACGGTGTAGTGACAATGTCACTGCACCAGTACTCCAGAGGTCCCAGCGTTGTGGATTCAAATCTTTGGTAAAATCTAACCAGTGGAAATTAATGCAATTAATTAAATCTAGAATGAAAAAGCTACTCACAGAAATGATGCTGTGAAACTACCAACAATACTTATTCTGCCACATCTTGTTCCCTAATGCCCTTTAGGGAAGGGAATCTGTCATCTTACCTGGTCTGACCTAATGTGAGTTGAAACTTTATTGCTGGAACAGCACAGCAGGTCAGGCAGCATCCAGGGAACAGGAGATCTGTGCCCGAAACGTCGAATCTCCTGTTCCCTGGATGCTGCCTGACCTGCTGTGCTGTTCCAGCAATAAAGTTTCAACTTTGATCTCCAGCATCTGCAGACCTCACTTTCTCCTAATGTGAGTACAAACTAGACTCTTACCTGACCACTGAGAAAAGAATAATAGAAGTACAATGGCATTTTGACATTTTAGTAACTAAGCCTCGAAGAACACTGGTCAGTGTGAGGCTCTTGACAAATCTTAGAAAAGCTCTACAGTGCAATATTCTACAGTATTCCTCCAGCTGCATATTCACTACAATTCCATTCCTTGATAAAAAGTAAACTGTGCCACCTTCACTGGTCAATTGTTTTTGTGCTGATTATCTTTCAGAAGGTTTTCATGAAATATTATGTGAATGAGACTCATTCAAGCATACAAGCATCAATTAAAACAGCAAAAATGTACGAGACTTACAATCAGCTTCACATAAAATAATCTTTTGATATTTGTTACTAATTCAGGGGAACTCCACTCCAAATGGCCATGTTGTGCTGGGGAACAGGGTTTTGCTTTCAGAACCTCAAAGAAAATTGCCAGGAACCACAGCTTTTTCACAAAAAGAGCTGTGCTATTAAAATGATAAGTGATTTGGTAGTTTAAAATGCCCACTAGGCAGCATGCAATGCAGTATTCATCATATCTATTGGATCTTCTTAATACTGGAGCTCCTACTGGTTTTGAAATATAACAAAAAAACATACATTTTCACAAGATAATACATCTTTTTTTTCTATTTTCCAGTCTCTCGCTTTCGATATTGAAGCAGCCACAAATGTTTGCCCCCAACAGATAAAAAGCTAATTTACTTTATTATGCTATGTTTTTGCACTGAAATAAGTACTTCATACATTTATCATCATAGAAGGATATCCAGTTTTGAAAATCGATCATTTGGTACCCTTTCAATGCACCATATGTGGCTTTATGAGCTGCAAAAATAAAATTGCGATACACGTTCAATAATTACAGAGTGACATAAAACACGAAAACAAAAGGGTAAATTCTCTCACCTTTCCAAAAACAAAACTGGAATTCACACAATGGTGAACTCGGACTGCTTATGACACACATTTAAATCTTTGTTCAGATTTTTAAAAAGTAATTTTTAATGCAGCAAGACCATTTCACATTCAGAGGGCATTCATCGTTCATTCCAAAACATGCAATCTGATTTTCCAGTTGGTATTTTGAAACTCAGGTTCAGAAAACAGCATTCCAAAACAGGTACTGTGCTGATCAATAGCTTGTTTATAGTGGAGGGAAAATAAAAAGCAGCTGAACTGATTTAATGGGTACTTTGGTTTTCCAGAAAATCAGACAGCTGAAGTGAAAATCAAGAGCAGAGTTTCGATTTTTAAGAGTAGACTCAAAAAGGTAATTGCTGAATTATTTATGATTATTTTCTCTCATTCACTCAGCTGGTCTTCGCCCTTCAGTAGCTGAACTGAAATGGAGGATTTCAGTAACTGGGGAACTGTAAACTTTTATTTCCGAGTCTGGTGTGTCATTCAGTGCACAGTACTGCCAGCCCAGTAATACCGGTCATTGCTAGTAACCAGAACAAACAATCACAAATAGTATTATGGAAAGATTCCTTTTTTTCTAAATCAATCTCAACAGATGTGTGATGACATGCCTCTTGGCTGGTTGTATCACCTCCATAGTAGATGGGACTTGTACCCAGGCATTCTGGCCCAGAGGTAAGGACACTGCCATTGTGCCACAAGAGCCGTGAGCATCAAGTATGTTACAGAAATTAGCCCCAGTAAATTCTAATTATTTATATTTTGTCAGGAGCATTTAGAATTTATTACAGAATGAGTCATTTATAATCAACAATCATGCATAGGTGCAGTTCATGATGCATGCAAAGTGCACACTTTTACTCCAGGGATTAAATATCACCTGTTTTTTGCTTCAACCCCACAAATAAGCAAAGAGTATATTCATAGTCAACAAAAACATATACAGGAAATATTACGCCAGTAGGCAAATTTGTAAAGGAAGGACATGCAAACAGAGACACATGACTGGATAAACTGCAGTGACAACCAGTCTGAATGGTTCCATTAAACAATGCAACTCCAACTATCACCATTCAAGTTTCATTGGACACAAGCTGTAAATATTTGCAAGCAAATGAAGATTTTTAATGCACTTAAGAAATACATGATACAAATAAATTCCTTCCTAGCAATAGCTGCCAACCAAACCAAGTTGGAGTGCAACATATTTGACTGACATTCCCGAATATGAATGAATTTACATAATTAGATAATCACAAATTAGTGGATTCTTGCCCCGAGTTATTAATGTTACAACTTCAAATCAGAAAATCCTGTGGTCCCACTGACCACCCCCTCCAGCTCATAACACTCACCCTTTGGGGAAAAATGCTCCAAGCAACCTGTGTCCATGTTATCAGAAAGCAAAATCACAAAGGCATTCCTGTCAACGAGCATTTGTGCAGAATTATGAACTGCTTTCTTGTTCTTTTGAACTTATTAAGGTGAGCACTTTTGACGAAAGTACAGGCAATTCAAATCTAACTTTCAAATCATTTCTCAAAGTTATCATGTGCTTGTTTTTCCTTCATCATCATTGTTCTCGCTGTTTACACCTTCACACACTTGATCAGTCACCACCCCTAAAAATAAGAGGAGAAAGTGAGGACTGCAGATGCTGAAGATCAGAGCTGAAAATGTGTTGCTGGAAAAGCGCAGCAGGTCAGGCAGCATCCAAGGAACAGGAGAATTGACGTTTCGGGCATAAGCCCTTCCTCATTCCTGTTCCTTGGATGCTGCCTGACCTGCTGCGCTTTTCCAGCAACACATTTTCACCACCAAAAATAAGGCCTTAGAAACTCTTGAGGAACAAACAATGCCTATTGCTCCACCACATCCATGTACCATCCCTCTCCAGAAAAATATCCATTTGTTTTCTTTTTTGAAACCATCCCCCTTTTGGATGGAGCCCAGTCACTCCAATCTTTCAGCGTAAGATAGTCCCGCCATTCCGGGAATTGACCTCGTGAACCTATGCTGCACTCCCTCAATAGCCAGAATGTCTTTCCTCAAATTTGGAGACCAAAACTTGCTAAGTATGATTACAGTGTGTTAATGGTACACCTTAGAGAGCACCTGAAGCCGTGTGTTCTTCCCCAGTGCTGTTCATGACTTGGTGCAGGCTCGAAGGGCAGAATGGCCTACTCCTGCACCTATTGTCTATCGTCTGTTGCCCGTGCGGTCTAAACATTATAAAACGCGCAGCGACCATACAGCATTAAGCCTCCAGAATCCGGGTGTTCGGTTCAACTCAGCACGCAACAAAAGAGTTTGTTTGTCACTCTGAAGCATCGCATTACCAAGGTTTAGCATGGCCATCCAATACCAGGACAACACAAAAAGTAACAGACTGCCCTGTTAGAAAACCATAACGCTGCTTTTAAAATAACATGATAATGAGGAGATTTCTATCTTTGGCCCAGCTTAAATACCTAGAATTAAGAGAAGAGGGGCTGCCTATAAATAAGAACAAAGTGGATTGAAGGCAGACAGGCAACAAAATCCAGGGGACCAGATTATCACTAACAAATGAAGAAAGATTTCCTTTAATGGGAAGAGCAAAGTAATTTAAATGTTATTACACACAACTGCCACAGATTAATATGTAATTTCAGACTGCTAACATAAATGGATTGAAATTCAGAATGGGAAATGTAACTATTACAGGCTATTATCAGACTGTTTATCAAGGTGACGACTGCTAACATTTTGATTGTTGGAGCCTTTCTAAGAAATTACTTCACTTCAGGAGAAGACCAGGTTGATAAATGACCCGGTTTTGGCAGGTAGCTCCAATTCTAGTGCAGATGTACCAATCTCTCTGGGCACTGCATATGCCAAGTGTATATATCATCCTGAAACATGAATTATAACACTTCTCACTGCATACTAAGGAAGAATGAGATGATTGACTGGATGCATCTAAAGAAAACATTCAATTGTAAGAAATCCTGAATGTAGCATTCCAAATAGTACTAGCCAGCATCCAAATTATATTTTACAGTATTTTGTCCACAACATTACTGTAATAAATTATTTTCAGATGTAATACAAAATAAATTTATCTGGGCTCAAAAGCATGGAATAGGCAGCAGATTTGGACTGAAGGAGGAAACTTAAAGTGTGTGACTAAATCCTGATAATTTTGAGAATAGAATCCTAATTTGAACCTTCGAGGAGTGTAAAGTGTGATGGGAAGACACAAATCAAGAAGAATCCACCTTTTACAAATGCTTTCTGAGGAATTGGTGATTCCAATGCAAGAGTGGAGCTAACACCTTTCAAAGCCAGTCGACATTAAGCAACAGGGATACCAACCCATGATATTACATAATAACAGCTCGAATAAATTATGCAGGGTTGGTACAGATGGATTATCGCTGAAAATGTGTTGCTGGAAAAGCACAGGTCAGGCAGCATCCAAGGAACAGGAGAATCGACGTTTCGGGCATAAGCCCTTCTTCAGGAATGAGGAAAGTGTGCCCAGCAGGCTAAGATAAAAGGTAGGGAGGAGGGACTTGCGGGAGGGGCGTTGGAAATGCGATAGGTGGAGGGAGGTCAAGGTGAGGGTGATAGGCCAGAGTGGGGTGGGGGCGGAGAGGTCAGGAAGAAGATTGCAGGTTAGGAAGGCGTTGTTGAGTTCAAGGGATTTGACTGAGACAAGGTGGGGGGAGGGGAAATAAGGAAACTGAAGAAATCTGAGTTCATCCCTTGTGGTTGGAGGGTTCCTAGGCGGAAGATGAGGAGTTCTTTCTCCATCGCCAGACATCCGCTGCACCCGATGTGGCCTCCTCTATATTGGGGAGACAGGCCGCCTACTTGCGGAACGGTTCAGAGAACACCTCTGGGACACCCGGACCAACCAACCCAACCACCCCGTGGCTCAACACTTCAACTCCCCCTCCCACTCCACCAAGGACATGCAAGTCCTTGGACTCCTCCAACGCCAGACCATAGCAACACGACGGTAATATTATACTCTGCACAGATGGATTATCACATTCTACATTACCGCATATAGCATAACACAGAGACAATAACATCATTATTGTCAAATAAAAGGTTACTTCATTGTAACATCATTGTACTACAGTACTAACAATGAGCTTTCATTTTTCTATTCTTCAGTTTGCACTGTTCACTTTATTTTTTAATTCATTGTTTCTCAATTAGCTCAAGTTTTATGGGCATCAATTGAATCTATTTATAAAAGTGAAATCAAAACATATCACTATTTGGCTAAGATATTTGCTCAAGTGTGCAACATAGTGAGATATTTTATTCCCATATTTGGATCCCAGATCTAGAAATTAGAATTATCTTGTTCCTGCATTAAACTTTAATTTCTATGCAAACTGTATTTATGTCTTGGATCAAGAAGGTAATGTGGAGAATGCAAAAGGGCATGATCATTCACTCTGTGATTATATCCAGTTAGTAGATGAGACATGCATGCTACAAGATACATTTAATGGTTGGTTAGTTGCCTTCAAGAAAAGGAGGTAAGGGAATGAGGAAAGTAAAAGTCTCTTGCCACTGAACCACTACCTGATGATCATTAGACAGGGACAGGATTAGATGCAACTATAACTCAACCACAGTCAAATAACATGAACAATGGAGACCTAAATGAGGGTAATTGGCACTCATGGACTGAACTGTTGGGAAGATTCAACCCCTATAAATGAAGGCAAGAAAACTGGGACAGACAGCAAGCAAAATCAATAATGTCCCAGAAATTCATAGGTTTCTTTGCTTTAAGAATCAATTCCTGGTGCAAATGAAGGTAAATGTATAATCCTACTGCACAAAGATTTTTCTTGTGGCCTTACTCCATGGACTGATATGACATGTAAAACATTCAGGGTACTGGTGATTATTAATTATGTTTGACAGTTTTAACAGAATGTTTTTACTCCACAATCCTTTTTTCAATTTTACCACTGAGATGCTCAAGCATTGCAAAATACATTATGGTTAAGAGCTAAATGATTGATTTCCAGCTCTCCACAGCATGAGGCTTAATTCAAAGGTGGCCATGCTTGCCAATGAGCATCATCTTCAGTGGGTTGACACCAGAATGATCATCATCTTAATAATGTCTTACATCCTATGCTAGATAACATTGGAACATTGTCATTTTCATCCTGATCATTTGGTTGCTGTAGTCATTTCTCATGAGCAAAGCAGAGAGGATTTTGAAAGTTGGAACAGCAAGACAAAAAGCAGTTCCAACGATGGATCTGAAGCCTGATTTGATGTCAATTGTCTCTGTTCTTTTGAGGCATGACGTGGTAGGTATGCATTGTTTTATACAGCCACATATTTTTATTTAAAGCACACTCTTACAGACATTGGTTTGAGCATATTCAAACAAAGGCACTGTTTCTTTTGACTGAATTTCAGTTGGACTATAATCAAAGGATATAAAATTTGAAAAATGGCAATTATTTTAAACAGATGGTGATGTAAGAGGTTTGGAATCAAAGTTTTGGCTTTATTCGACAGTTCAATCATTTACATTAACTTTATAGAATGAACCTTGGCTAAGACAGGATTTATTCAGGGATAACTCTACTAGTTATTGAACAAAAAGCAAAGCCATGGGATCGTTCATATCCAGACAAGTGAGCAAATGGGGCCTTGGTTCTTAACATCCCATCTGAAAGATTGTATCAATAACAATGCAGCTCTGGGATGTCAACCTCAGTTTATGTGCACAAGTACCGGAAAGTCACTAAAATGCAGAATCTTGAGACTTTGAAGCAAAGAGGCTAGCAAATGAGCTGTGGTTGACACTCTCAACTCATGAATATATTTTGACAGGGCAATAGAAGATGTTTAGAATTTACACTTAGAATTTTAAAGGGAGATGAAGGCCTAGTGGTATTATCGCTGGACTGTTAATTCAGAGACCCAGGCAATGTTCTGGGGACCAAGGTCTGAATGCTGTGAGGCAAAATTTCAACTCATCGAAAAAAATCTAATGATGGTCATGAATCCATTGTCAATTGTCAGGAAAAACCCACGTAGTTCACCAATATCCTTTAAGAAAGGAAATCTGCTATCCTTACTTGGTCTGGACTACGTGTGACTCCAGACCCACAGTGATGACGTTGACTCTGAACTGCTCTCTGGGCAATTAGGAATGACAATAAATGCTGGCCTAGCCAGCAATGCCCTCATGTCATAAATGAATAAAAAACAAACCCTTGGCTATAGATAAGTGCAGCATGCCAGTACCTCCATTACTGAACATTATCCAGCAACTCCTGTTCCAAAGTACAGATGTAGTATGCATGAAGAAAGGACAGGACCATGTACAGCTGTGAAATCTGCCACCATTCATTATCTTTACAGTTGTACATATGCCATTAAAATAATTGATTTCAAAGTCAGATGAAACAGTAAAGACGAGAATCAAAAAGCTGCTTCATTTGAATGAAGAAACTACTAAATTACTCTTTCACAGTAAGTGAATGGACTCCTTTTCTACATCAACAGTTTGGTGTATAAGCTCACAGTTAGAAAGGATGGCTATCAATTTTCTGCTGGGCAATTGTCTGGAATTGAAAATTCCAATGTGTTATTAATTTTAATGGCTAGCCAAAGGATACCCTAGAAACCGCTCCATAAATTTTCAGATCATGGAGAAATCAGTTAAGTAGGCTACGAGGGCACATGGAGGATGCAGCTTCTGAAACAATATATTACTCATGTAAAGAGTTAGTAGTATTCCCAGGTCAGTCTCAGCCACTTTTTCTCCTCCCCTATTCCCTCTTTCATGCAATTCGTCATTTTCAATCTGTTTAAGTAAATGAAGAGTCCTTACATTTTGATGCTTTTAAGCACACATTCTGCCAGTCTTGATTCAGGTTCAGGTCTGATAGTGTTTTATTTCTTCTGGAATAAAACATTTCCAAAATATTTTATGATGGCAAGTCTTTGAGAAAAGTAAGTTGTTCCCAAAGCAAACCCGTGAGATCAAGTTACATGTAATTTTCTCCATAAAATCAATTAGAACTGCAATACAAAGATGAAAATAAAGATATCAACTGTAGATAGCATGATATGGTCAGTATTTAGTCTTGTTTAACATCAATGTCAAACAGGTTGTGAAGCCTTACATCCAGCACATATAATTATTTTCTGAAATAGCACCAGCACAGTGCTGTACTTGTTATAAATTAACTGCTATATAGATATTTTTCTCATTATCCTATTTAGAGATGTTATTACATGCCTCTGGTGTCAGTAGGACTTGAACCTTGGCCTCTTGCTCCAGAGGTAGGGACACTACCATTGTGCCCCAAGAGGCTTTAATAGTCAAGGTATGCACATTATTTAGCTAAATACCATTAACAATTGGATGACCTGTCACAGCACCATCTACAGGACCAACAGTTACTTACAATGAGCTCCTTGAAATATGAGCTCATGTGGAATAGTGAAAGGAGTTTAGGGGGCAAAAAGATTGAAGTGAGAGGAAAGACAGGTAAGAGTAAGTGGAGGAGACAGCAAGAGGAATCAAGGCAGTGTGGGATCAGAGGAGATGGGGGAAGAAAGAGGCATACAGAAGCCAAAAAAGCTGCAGCTAATGGGGTAGAGGAGAGAGGAGTGGGGAGAAACAGGACGGCCAAGAAAGGTAATTAATCATGGACATGGAAGGATGGGAGGGAGAGACAGTGGAGAAGAGAGATGAAAGATGGAAGGAGTGAAAAAAAAGCTGAACGGAATACAAAAAGGACCAAGCAGGATGCAAGAGAAGGAACGTGAAAAGATTACAACACACAGAGGGATAAGGGGAAGCAGATGCTGAGTGCTGGTGGGTGGATGAGTAACAGTGGACCAGGGACAACTTCTTGTTCCGTAGAAGGTTATGTGTGTGTGTGAGAGAGAAGAGAGAAAACCTGCAAGGGCAGTTACCAATCTAGTGTAGAGAAGGGCTGTTTAGAGGGGTGTGGGTATGAGAGGAAGTATGAGACTACATGTGGATGTGATAATCAATCAGAATGAGGATCGCTAGACAGTGCAGGTACAACTTTGTGAAGCAAAGCTAACCAGGTGGAGGGGACACGAAGATCCTAAAGTTTGAGTATAATGTCAGGAAAAGAATATTAGAAAAACCTCTCTCTCTAATTTACTCACTATTTCCAACATGGCTGCTGAGTGAAACATTGAATGCTCCACACTGACATTAGATGGTCAACTTTTTATTTGGTTGTCTTTCAATATCTATGTTAATGTGCTTGTGGTGCAGTAGTAACCTCCCTCCCTCTGGACCAAAAGGCTTAAGCTCAAGCCCATCTGGTGTATAGCAACAGTGATTCAAAAAAATCTCAATATCTGCATTGTTTTTGTAGTGATCTTTAGATGAAAATTAAAATTGGAAACTCTAAACAGAGCCAATTACATCAACTACATATGTAATAAGTACTGTGGTCAATATTTAATACTTCTTTATGAGTTTTTTTGCTGAAGTATTATCTCATGGAACTTACAGCACATTCTGAGATGGAATATTGAACCTTCTTGGGAAATTTTAATACAAAAAGAGATAATTAGACATATTACCTATTTCTAAAGTATGCTTAAGTCATTCACAAAACTGAATACTATTGGTACATTTTTTTCCCCACTTTAATCCCTTAAAGTCAATAACAGAAAGTTGACACCGTAGCCCAAATTAGGGGAGGGGTGGGCACTAGCTTCGTGCAAGTCAAAATAATGCAAACGGCATGAGTTCAATTCCCATTCAAGCCAAGGTAGACTGGGATCCTGTCACCTTTTCCTACCCCTTTGAAAGTAAAGGACAATGGCAAACTACATTGACCAAAACAAAACCATTAAGATGAAGCATCAATAGATGATAAGTCTAAAAACTTGTCGTCAGCAGATCACTGGTGAAAAACCTCCTGGCTCAAGAAACCTGACTGTGCCAGCTTTAGGGTACTTCTTCTCATCGGGCCAAAAATCACTAATTCAACATATCTTTTCCACTTGTGATCACTCATTAACTGGCTGCATAGAAATGTTCACAGTAATTTATATTTCCCTTAAACATTCCACATGAGTAGCACATGTCCGCAGTCTGCATGCTCAAAGGCATGGCTGAAAGCAGAAACACTTTGAGAATTTGAGAAAAAAATGCCAAATTCTGGAACACAATTTACCTGCAATCAATGTCTGTGGAAACATTTGTCATTCTACACTCCCAAAGACTTCAAGCCTGTTCAAAGATGTCAGATGATAGAGGCAACTTGTTTTCCTCAATTGTTGAAAACATACACTTGCAAATAAAAACTGTGTGAAAAAGTAGGTTTTAAGAATAACCTGCAATCACAGATTAAATATGTGTCATTCCATGACAAGTGATAAACATTCAGCTCAACATCAAGATGAAGCAACATCACAAACAGACATACCTGTACAATGGAAAAGTCAAGATAAAGGATCCATGTTCAAAAGGCAACATGCTTTTCATTTTAAATAACTTAATGCATGATGCTATAAAGGACTGTTGCAATTTGCAGAAGATAGATTCAAATCACAGCAACAATAATTCAAATCTATGACTCCTTTAATAACTCTCCCATATAAAAGTCAAATTCCTAACAGTCATACAAGAGTTATTGCTGACTGCAATGAGTGCTACAGTGATTTTCTTTCTCCAGCTATGAGATATGGGCATCCCTGGCTCAGCCAGCATTTATTCTCCTTGGAAGTGGCAGAAAGCTGTCTTCTTGGACCACTGCAATCCTCATAGTGCACTTAGGGGAGAAAGTGAGGTCTGCAGATGCTGGAGATCAAAGTTGAAACTTTATTGCTGGAACAGCACAGCAGGTCAGGCAGCATCCAGGGAACAGGAGATTCGACGTTTCGGGCACAGGCCCATCTCATTCCTGAAGAAGGGCCTGTGCCCGAAACGTCGAATCTCCTGTTCCCTGGATGCTGCCTGACCTGCTGTGCTGTTCCAGCAATAAAGTTTCATAGTGCACTTACACACACAGTGATGTTAATACCCAAGACCCAGGACTTTGGCATTAAAGAAGCTTCAATATATTGCCAAGTCAGAATAATTTGGGACTCAGAGAGAAACTTGATGATGATGGTGTTCCTGTGGGCCTTTTGCTTCTTTCTTTCTATGTGGTACAGGTTGTGGGTTTTGAAGGTGCTGATCAAGGAGGTTTGGTAAGATGCTGTCATGCATCTTGTAGGTGGTCCAAACAGCATCCAAAATTTGTTCACATTGGCAGCAGTATCAATCAAGCATCTGCCTTGTGTGCTGAGCTTGTGTGTTTTGAAGCTGTACTCTTCCAGGCAAATACAGAGTACTCCATCACACTCAATTGAGCCTTGTCCCTAAATGGTAGATAGGACTGGGGAGTTTCGAGGTCAGTTACATGCCACAGAATCCCCAGTGTCTGATCTCCCCATGTGCTGATAACACAAGAATTAAAGCAGTTCACCACCATCTTCTTGAGGATACTTCATGATGGAACAAATGCCAGTCCAGCCAGTGATGCTCACATCTTGTAAAAGGTTTGAAAAAGTTGTGATTGGTCCAGTTCAATCTCTGGTCAACCCAGGAGGTTGACAATGAGGATTCAGCAGTGGAAACATCACTGAATGTCAAAAGGAGATGGATCTCTCTGTTTGGAAATGGTCATGCCTGGAAATGTGGGGTGTGAATGTAAGTTGTCACTCATCAGCCCAAGACTGAAAGTCATATCCAGTCTTGTAGCATTAAGAGATGAGCTTCTTCAATATCTGAGGAGCTGTGAATGGTGCTGAACATTAGTCAGTGAATTATCCCATTTATTGACCTTAGGACAAAGGAAGCTCGATGAAGCAGTTGAAGACGGTTGTAACAAAACCATTATACTTTGGAGGTTCTAACAGCCTCAATGTCTTTCTTCATTCTAGGTGTGATTCCAGCCACTGCACTTTTCCCCTGATTCCGCTCAATTTTTCAAAAACACCAGATGCCAGAATTTGTGAAATACTGTAACAGCAGTCACTTTCACCTCTAGAATTCAAATCTTTCGTCCATGTTTGGATGAAGGCTGCAATGAGACGAGCAACAAAGTGGTTCCAAGTGGAACCCAAACTGAGCATCAGCATGCAGTTTATCACAGATTAAGTGCTACTTGTGAGTGTTGTCAATGGCAACTGGCATCACTTGGATGATGATTCAGAATAGAATCTCAAACTGCTTTGATCAACTCAGTACAGCATTCACCTTTGAATGCTCCATTTTACATTAGTATATAGTTGAAGTCATTAGACATTCAGCAGCGCTTGTTACTTTCCATGTCATAGTACCATGACAGTTTACATTAAAGTCATGTCTATTTATTGACTGTTCAGAGTGGATATGCATTCAGTTGTGTGTCATTGTCCACTTACTAACCTCGCTAACTGTCATACACACAAATTTTGATAAAGTAGATCTGTGTGCAAAGTTTTAAGACTTAAAAAGCAAGATTTCAGTAAACTCAAGATCTGTTTTTTTAAAAGCAATGATTATTCATAACTTCTCAAAGCCATGCACAAATATCTACCTTGCTGCTTCAAACTAGTAATAAGAAAATAATATGTTGTTCAAATCATGCTAACATTAATGAATCAATTGCTCAAAATGTTACGCAATATTAAAAGTTAAAAACTATGTTGTGCAATACAGTGTCCACACAAAAAATGCACCAGACAAAACCTGCAACTATATACACAATATTCAATCAATTATGACAGGAATGTACATTTCCCCAGTGATTATAAAAGGTTCTCATTTAATTTGTCTTGTTAAATCTGAAACAGTAAGCTATCACAGCTGTTGGACCAGTCTAAGACTTGGCTTGTTCCCAACTGTATAGACTAAGTGAGTTTTAAGACCAATTATTTGTCTATGTTAAAACTGGTTGGCCTTTTCCAGGGTGGCACTATAAGTGATGCAGTGGTCTTGGTGCCAAACATCATGAGAACTGAAAACTCAAACAAGGCTTTCTTAACAGGTCTATTTGGCAGACAGCATGGATATAAATGGCAGTAGAGCTCTTTGATAATCATTACACAAATCTTCACCAAAGGAGAGAGAAGTGATTGGATAACACTACTTCAAAAATTAGTCATTATTCACAGACAGAAACCATGAAGGTCACAATTTTGTTCTGGATTTGCATTAAATTCAAACTGTCATATAAAATTATATTAATGCACCATATGGCATCTGTATAAATAAAGTGTAGGCGTTAGTAATTCAAGCTCAATTCTAGTCACTTGTTCATGGCTCTGACTAGAAATGTATGACGTGTAGAGGTGTGGCAAATGAGGTTGCATGATGCCCATTATGGCTGAGTATTCTACTAACAACATGGGCACAATAACAGTTACTCAATCAATCGATCAGTTACATCTACCATCTAAGAGACCACAGAACGGTCACTAACGCAAATACATAAGAACATCGGAATTAGGAGCTAGAGTAGGCAATTCAGCCCTTCACTATCAATTCTGCAACTGAGCCTGATATCCAATTAGTAGTGCTAAGAGTCTCTGGGCACGAAACTGCATGTCGATTTCCCACAGCAAAACAATGCATCAGCCATGACACCACCTTGTTGAGTCAAGCTGGCAATATATCAGAAAATCAAGAGGATAGATGACAGATAATGAGGGTGATTTGGCCAAATTAAGACAATGCAAAAGCCCATTGCAGGTCATCCAAAGGTCCAATAACTATTACCATCCAAAGAACATTTTTGGACACCATGGTGTGATGCCCTCAGCTGCACACTAATACTCCTCAGCTCATTACACAGCTCTTAAAGACAATTCTTTGTTCTTTCGCCACTTGCCAATGCTACAAGTAGCCATGAGGATCCAAAGACAATCTTCAGGATCACAATATTCAAGCTGTGCGCACACTGGGTCCCAACCCCGGCAGCATTTGAAAATCTGGTTGCACATTCCTTTACAAATGAAGACGACACATTGGAGAGGGACATAATACATTACACTTTAAAAGAAGTCAAGGAAAGAGTCTGTTAATACAATTTCATTGGATGTAACCTGCTAGAGTCCCAGATATTACCCAGACCTCCTGAGGAAAATGGCCCTTTCGACAAAATTACTCTCGGCAGTAATTCATCTTTCCCTTGTTTAATAAAAAAAACCTTAAATTATTTGGCATGATTCACGCTCTCAGGATGTCCCAAAGCAATTAGCTAATTAATTACATTTATGTGGTCACTGTTTAAATAGGCAAGTGTGACAGTCAGTTTTCACACTATCAGCGTGTTAAATGAAATCATCTGTTTTCTGACAATGTTAGTTGAAGGGAAAAATATTGACCAAGCCACTAAAAGAAGCCAGAAGATTCTGGATCTATAATGAGACATGGAGATCACTCAAAATTTATAGGTCTTTTCAGCAAGGATGCAATGACATGATATTGTTCTGTATTGCAGCCTCATGGCAAGATGAAACCATATTAACATGTCTTTTTAAACAAAAGACATGTTTTTCTTACCTCAGCAGACTCTGAAAAAAAAATCCTCAGCAGCAAGATACTGAGAATTACAGAGTACCAATGATGTCTGTCAAATGTTGACAACAACAAACTCGAGACTATAATATAAATAAAATCACTGAATAAACATTCAGTCTAACACTTCAGTCAGAAAATTGTTGGAAATACTGTTATGGTTTATATTCAAGTAAATCATACACTTAAGTATCTTTTAATCCAGTCATTATGAAGACCCTTAAACTATTTAAAAATCAGATTACGAGTGGATGGTCCATTTAAGACTTGCCATATTGTTAAGCAAGTGAAGGTGGTGTTACATGCACAGTATTGCAAAGTGCTGCTGAACTGGTACAAAATCATCTTACAAGAAATTTAGAGCCAAAGATTTCTTTCAAAATAAAGACACTGAAGATGAAGCAGACACATTATCACATCATTTAGCATCTTTGTTTGAAAGCTGAAACAAATTTTATTGGGACAGTGGCGCCCTTTAAAACAAAGCTAGTTTATTGGGTAGAGTTGGAAATCATCTCTGTTGAAACAATTCCATTGATGCCAAGTTATGCTGATCCTCACCTTTGACAAATTAATACATGCCAGCACTTCCACTGCATCCAGAATTAGAGGTGTGGGTAAATGATACCCTGAAGTGACAATCAAGACTTGCGTTTATATGGAGCTCTTCACAACTATGAGAAGTCTCAAAGTGCTTTACAACCAATAAAATATTTATCAAGCACAGGTCTTATAAAGTAGGAAATGCAGCGGTCAATATGCACACATCAATCTCACACATACAGTAATTGATAATGACCAGATAATCTATTCTTCTCTGGTGTTCCCTGCAGGATAATTATTGGCCACAACCATCAGAGAAACAGTTCTTGTTCTTCGTTGAAATGGTACCAATGATATGTTTTACATTACTTGAGTAAGCAAGTGAAAATTATATCAAAAAGGCAGTTTATCTGGCTGTGCAGTACTCCCTCAGTATCACAGTGAGGCGGCAACTTTGTTTTTTTTTTGTACTCAAGCTCCAGACTGGACCTTGAATCCAAAATCTTGAGGCAAGAGAACTCACCAGGCTGATGGTAGTTATAAATTATTCATTTTGAATCAGAAAAGTGTCCTTTTTTCAATGAAATGACAGCAATATAGCTTGGCTCAACCACAGGACCACTGAAGCATACCAAATTCTTATAAGGTTTAACAGGGTAGATGTAGGGGTGATATTTCCCTTGGCTAAGGGATTCAAGAGAAGGTTTCCTGAAGAAGGGCTTATGCCCGAAACATCGATTCTCCTGTTCCTTGGATGCTGCCTGACCTGCTGCGCTTTTCCAGCAACACATTTTCAGCTCTGATCTCCAGCATCTGCAGCTCTCACTTTCTCCTCTAAGGGGTTCAAGAGGATGAGGACTCTGTAATCACAGAATAAGGGATTGGCAATTCAGGATCAAGGTAAGGAGCAATTTCTTCACTTAGGATGGTGAAATTTTGCAATTCTCTACTCCAGAAGAGTTGAATGGTGTAGCAGGTTTAAGGGATTGAATGGCATGTTGTTTTAATTTATGTTCATTAGCACCATGCAACAAACAAAAGACAGACTAATGTGGATACAGCAGGCGATCTTTTTCAAGTTTTTTATTCAATTACCACATATACTCGAATAATAGTCGATCTCATGTAAAGTCGACCTCCTATTTTTAACCAGATAATCTGGAATCTTCCATATAGCTCATATAAAAGTTGACTCTAGTTCTTCACAGATAATAGATCAACATTTATGAGTCAGTGTACCGGCTGTCACGTCCTGCTCCAGCTTTCCAGTCTGCCAGTTGTTCCACTCTGCTCCCAGTCTTCAGTCTACTGCCTTTTGTGTTCCGCTCCATGTTTTCAGAATTACCATATACCTTTTTGTCTTTCTATTCATTTAGTGATCAATTGGGCTTCTGCTAATGATACGGTATGAATACTGGCAGGTATGTATTTCAGCCCCTCTAAAGTAGTATCCATGCAATAGTCGACCCCATAAATTTAACTATAAAATGTTGTCAAAAAAAATTGACTATTCCTCAAGTATATATGGTAACTTATAGTCATAGAGTCATAGAGATGTACGGCACAGAAACAGACCATTCAGTCCAACCCATCGATGCGGACCAGATATCCCAACCCAATCTAATCCCAACAGCCAGCACCCGGCCTATATCACTCCAAACCCTTCCTATTGATATACCTATCCAAGTGCCTTTTAAATGTTGCAATTATAGTAGGCTCCACCACTTTCTCTGGCAGTCATAGAGTGATAAGAGATGTATGGCATGGAAACAGACCCTTCAGTCCAACCCATCCATGCCAACCAGATATCCAAACCCAATCTAGTCCCAACTGCCAGCACCCGGCCATATCCCTCGAAACCCTTCATATTCATATACCCATCCAAATGCCTTTTAAATGTTGCAATTGTACTAGGCTAGTACCACCCTCTGCGTGAAAAGGTTACCCCTTATGTCTCTTTTATATATTTTCCCTCTCACCCTAAACCTATGCCCTCTAGTTCTGGACTCCCCTACCCCAGGGAAAAGACTTTGTCTATTTATCCTATCCATGCCCATCATGATTTTGTAAACCACTATAAGATCAGCCCTCAGCCTCCGATGCTCTAGGGAAAACAACCCCAGCCTGTTCAGCTTCTCCTTATAGCTCAAATCCTTCAACCCTGGTAAAACCCTTGTAAATCTTTTCTGAACCCTTTCAATTTTACAACATCTTTCCTATAAAAAGGAGATCAGAATTGCACGCCATATTCCAACAGTGGCCTAACCAACATCCTGTACATCTGCAACATGACCTCCCAACTCCAGTACTCAACAGGACTTTAGTAAGGCATTTGACAATGCTCATTGTAGGCTGGTTAGCAAGGTTAGATCATATAGAATACAGGGAGAACTAGCCATTTGGATACAGGACTTGCTCGAAGGTAGAAGACTGGGAGTGGTGGTGGAGGATTGCTTTTTAGACTGGAGGTCTATGACCAGTGGAATGCCACAAGGATCAGTGCTGGGTCCACTGCTTTTCACCATTTATACAAATGATTTGGATGTGAACATGAGAGACATATGGGGAGTAAGTTTGCAGATGACACCAAAATTGGAGGTGTAGTGGACAGCGAAGGTTACCTCAGAGTACAATTGGATCTTGATCAGATGGGCCAGTAAGCTGAGGAGTGGCAGGTGGAGTTTAATTTAGATTAATGGGAGGTGCTGCATTTTGGAAAGGCAGATGAGGGCAGGACTTATATACTTAATGGTAAGTTCCTGGGGACTGTTGATAAACAAAGAAACCTTGGAGCACAGGTTAATCGTTCCTTGAAAGCGGAGTCACATGTAAACAGGGTAGTGAAGAAGGCATTTGGTATGCTTGCCTTTATTGGTCAGTTAACTGAGGAAAGGATGGGATCTCATGTTGCGGCTGTACAGGTCATTGGTTAGGACTCTTTTAGAATACTGCATGCAATTCTGATCTCCCTGGCACAGGAGGGGTGTTCAGAAAAGATTTATAAGGATGCTGACAGTTTTGGGGGATTTGAGCTAATAGTGAGAGGCTGAGTAGACTTGGGCTGTTTCCCTGGAATGTCAGAGGCTGCAAGGTTTATAAAATCATGAAGGGCTTGGATAGGGTAAATAGCCATGGTCTTTTTCCCCAGCGTGTAGGATTCAAAAACTAGAGGCTTAAGGTGAGGGGGGGGAAGATTTAAAAGCAACCTAAGTGGCAACATTTTCACGCAGATGTTGATGTGTGTAGGGAATAAGCTGCTAGAGGAAGTGGTGAAAGCTGGTATAATTACAACATTCAAAAGACATCTGGATAGAAATATGAATAGGAAGGACTTAGAGGGATATGGAACAAGTGCTGGCAAATGGGACTAGATAAGTATACAATATCTGGTCAGCATGGCCATGGTGGACCAGAGGGTCTGTTTTTGTGCTGTACGTCGCTATGACTCTATTTAATTTGGTGGTGGGCAGTTATTATGTGCCGTTTTCTCTCTGCCAGCATAAGAGACTTAGTAAGGAGGTATACAGATAAACAGCACAACCACATATATGTGGAGGTGAAGTAAAATCTCAACTGCCAGTGAAGTTTAATTCCATAAAATAATTATATTAACTTCAGCAAAAGTTTCTTTATCTTTGGAGTCTGATACCTTGCTTTGCTTTCCCTTGGAGTGGTAGACAGCTAATATGTTCAGAATGTTCCGCATAATGTTTTGACAGGGGTCATGTTACATTCTGTGAAGCATTTAATAACTTACCAGACAGATTGTTACTGTTTCATGTCCACATTCTTACATACCAGCTGGTTATACAGACAGCATTACCTTGACCTTTAACCCCTAACTAGAGGCGGCCTTGGCAACTTGACAAAAGCACACAGGACCAAAGCAAGGTTCTCACACTAAAGTTAACTATCCTTTCAAAAGGACAGGGTTGGCATAAAACAAACACATCAACCAAACTGCATCTCAAATCTACAAATGCAAGTTTCTAAGCTCTTGATCTTCAGCTGAAGATCAAGATTTTCATGCAGACTGTGGTAGCAAGATTGACTTGCCTTGTGCTCCCTCTGTTCTGATGATTTATTTGCAGCATCTGCATGTAGCAATGCTCAGCTGTTCTGGAGTGCCTCCCCTTCCAAGGACAGAGTCAGTGACTCACCATCATTCACACAGACACTTAATTGAGCTTCACTGCCCAACTCAGAGCTCTTGAGAGGCTTTGTGAAGCTTGAAGGTTCCCTCTTCAGTCTGAGTGCCCATCTAATGTGTAAAACTCAAACTGATCAATAGAGATTTAGTGGACTGAATTACGGCACAATTCCTTACTGACAATTGCCCCTCCGCCATTAAAGGATCCAGAATTCTTTGCAGGTTTGTTTCTCAACCAGATTCATCTGCTTTAGATGACTTCTCTACAATAAACTTGAACCTCTATTTTTCCTTCAAGGGACCAATCATCACAATTCAGAAGAGTTTACAAATTTTCCCAGATGTATTTTGTATTTCGCTATTGCTATAAAGTCCAAATAAATCAATGAATCATTTTGTTTGAAGAATACTTATTTCACAGTTGTACTGCTTTGGCTGATAGGTGCCAAATAGACCAGACTTCTGCAGCCAAGCTTCAAATGCAGGGATGACCCAGGTAGCCCATTTAGAGGCACGTTTCTTCTCACACAGCCAGACTCTGATTTTACAGTTGATTCAGAGAGCTTTATTAATGCCTCATCTCTTAGTTCAATTGGCTGCTTAGTAAATATCAAACAATGCACTGAAGAATCCCCAGTCTATTCCGATACAGTCCTTGAAAGTCAACCCCTCATATGTTACAGCATTTATTAAATTTCCCAGCCAATATTTGCTCTGCTCCATAAAACCAGCACAACTGAATGTTACCAAGCTAATTTCCCATCATCATGTCGATACTGACCAGCATCTAATTGCATAAGACATTCAAATATGTTGAAATGATTAACGTATAGTTAAAATTATAAATAACAATTATTGCTAATTTTAGTCATGCAGTTTAATTTGCATTTGCCAACTCCAAATCCGCCACCCACTTTGTACCATTTCTCCAACTTGCTAGCTCAAATAAGTGATCTCTACAAACCAAATTGCTACAAATCCCACATGACATGGACACAGGACAGAATTTATTCTTTTGTTCTGACCATTTATACCCTGCTTGGGCTGCCTTCTGAGCATGATTACAAAATTGAGGTCTCTACTAGGGCCAGCATTCTTTATTTTCTATTTTTTAAATAAAACAAGACAGTATTTGTATGGAAATGACTTTTGAGGGCAACCATTAATGGTCAAATGAGAATGTATCAACTCATTACATCTTCAAAAAGTTATTTTTTCATCATCCTCCCCCTAACAACCCATGAAAAAAACCACACATGCCAACAAAGTGAAGTGAACTTCAATGCCTCTGGACACATGCATCTCCCAAAAGATTGTTCTCTCCCATGTTTTCAGGTGTATAATCAATAAAAGGCTGAATTTTGCAGGATTCAAAAATCAAGATATTTCAGTAGCTATCAGGCACTGCTGTATTTCTCCCACTATGCAGTGCAGCATTAAAATACTGACAGCTTCAAAAAAACTATCAAGAAAATAGGGAGGAAAAGGTAATCACTAAGAAACTTCATGTGAAAATGCAAGACTTGGCAAGGTGCAGACAGATCAACTTTCAGTACTAGTTTGAATGTTATCATTCAGCTGTTCTGTTGAGGGGCTGGCTGAGCTGGAGAGCTGGGAGAAAGGCTGAGAAATCTTCAAATCTGTTGTGGTAACACCCAAAAGCATTTTTTTAAATCACTGCCCTGCTACACCACAAACACCTCCTCTGTTCTTGTCACACCAATAACTGACTTTCATGTAAGCAGCAGCTCCTTGTGCCAAATGGCTCTCCAAGATCTGGTGGAAGGAGATGTTCACCATCCCATGCAAGTAGACAATTTTGTTTGACTTTTCTTTCAACTCCCCTGGGGAAGATGGAATCAAGGACACCTTGCTCTCATGCTAATATTTCTCTCCTGGGCGTGCTGCAGTGTACCAACAAAGCACGGTGCAAGCTTGAGAAATAAACCTCAGATTTGCTGAGGTACTTTATTGTATCAAGGACTTAATACTGAATTCCATAATTTCAGAGACTGACTACATAATGTCTGTCCCTTTTTTTTCAAATTATCCACCTCCCCTTCTACCACCAATACCACAGCCTTGTTTTGTTTATTTGCTTTCAATAAAGAGGATCCATTTTCTCATGTTTACACCTTAATTTACACCCATTTTACCTATTCCCTTTCACCACAATTAGGAATCTCTTTTTTTTGTACTGGGCCTCCACACCATCTGTTCTCCTCAGTCCTCCTCTATCTCTTAAAAGTATAAAAACCATTTCCCAAACCCTTTCAGTTCTGAAGAACAGTCATAATGGACTCAAAACATTAACTCCGTTTTTCTCTATCTAAAGATGCTGCCAGATTTACTGAGAGTTTCTCCAGCATTCTTGTCATTTGGGGAAAACAGCTGGGGTTAGCTCGGTGCTCCAACAGTCAATCAAGATCAAGACCTATCTGCTGGCGTAAATGCCTGCATTAGGGATTCTGCCTATTTGCCACCTTTGAAGTGTCAACAAGCTGTTGGGATGCACCACTACGTATGTGACACACAGTCAAAGAGGCTGTTGTTACACTTGCCAAATACAAGATATTTCACTTAAAACAGCAATCCCTTTATAGTAGCCGAATGTTAAAATAGCAACTTTCAATAAACACTGTGACTCACACGTAGTATTCAACAAAGCACATATTCCATAAGAGCTTTTGTCAAGCAGTGTTCTCTCAGAAGATTGTGGTGATAATCTTTGTGAATTTAACAGCAGGGTTCAGGCATGTATCCTAAAGTTCAAAAGGATTCAGATCAATTGATTTTGTATCTTTTCTGAGTGCAGCCTAATAGGATTGTCCAGCTGTTGCTGTTAAAGCAGTGTGTAACACACAGAACAAGTCAGCCAAAGAAGTGGTTCAGTGTCAGTGGAACACTAAATAAGACAAATCACACACCCTTTAACAACTGACTAGATTCCACTGCACTAAAACATAAACTGATGATAAAACTGTTCAGACTTTTCAGGGCAACAAAGATGAACAGTGTGTGTATATGCATGGACACTATAGACAACTGTGCTTCGTTCATACAGTTGCTAATTGTAAAGCAAATACTGAAGTCAAGGAAAAAGTTATACATTGCAAAATGGACAAATTTGCTGCACATGGTTACATAATGACTCCTTATTGCTGGAACAGCACAGCAGGTCAGGCAGCATCCAGGGAACAGGAGATTCGACGTTTCGGGCACAGGCCCTTCTTCAGGCCTGTGCCCGAAACGTCGAATCTCCTGTTCCCTGGATGCTGCCTGACCTGCTGTGCTGTTCCAGCAATAAAGTTTCAACTTTGATCTCCAGCATCTGCAGACCTCACTTTCTCCCCTACATAATGACTCCCTCAAGCTCCGCAGCTTTATGCCATGGATGACAAGAGAACAGATACACCAGCACAGGTACAAAGAAACAAGACTGTTTGAGAGCTGGATCAAAAAGAAAACTGCTGGAAATGAACAGTACACTGACCAGTATGCAGGCAACATGCGGATGCAATGTTTCAATAAAGGATCACACATAAAACAGACCTTTTCTTTCCCTCTATCAGGCACTGGGCATTTTCAGAGCAAACAAACAAATCGTGCATAGCTTTGTAGAAACATATTGTATTTACTCCAAATGCAACAGATCCACCAAACCTTTCAGCATCATACAAAGTTGTCCTCATCCTACTATAGTGCTGCTCTCTCATTAGGGAGAGAGATAAGCGATAGGGGTTTATCTTGAGGGTCACCATGTCTTAGGAAAGGGATGAGGTTGAGAAGGCAAGTCCATCATGGCAATCTCAACCAGTATGGGAATTGAACCCATGCTGCTGACATCATTCTACATCACAAGCCAGTCATCGTGCAAACTAAGCTAATCAATCCTGCTTCCAACATTATGGACAGCTGAATCCAAAGTTAGCAAAGTAAGTCTGAACAAACAAGATTTGGACTAAATCTGGTACTGTGATGTGAACTAGGCTCCAAAGTCATCTGAATTCCTACTGAGCAAATCTTTCAAGTTGGATTGGTGTGAGATCCATACCAGGAGATGTTTTTGCAGCTGTTCAATGTTTACACCAAAGTATTCAGTCAACAGTGAACGCCAACATCATTCTACACAAGATTAGTTTCATAAAAACATGGTAGATAGCCCTACTTTCAAAATTTAATGGAAACAGACATTCCTTTAATTAACACTTAAACTTTTATTTTGTCCAAAATCAAGGTAGAAATACTGTGCTTGCCCTTCAGTTTTCACAAGTAACTCTTTCTCAAATAATATTGTTTTTTGCATACTTATCTTACTTGCATAGAGGGCAAGTGGGAACAGTAGAAGGATCCAGACCTCAATAAAACTGCAGGCAGCATTGATGACTGATGACTCAAAAGATCTTGGAAAGAAAAGTAGATGGGATTTGGGAATTAAGGATTGTGCATAGTAAGTAGGGAGCAAAAATTAAAATTAGTTCAGGGTCTGAAAACAAACATTTTGATCCCACACTGAAAGCTGCTGTTATATAAGAATTGCTTATCCTGTACTTTTCATTGATGAATTACATGTTATTCTTCACAATATATTGTGTATGGATTAAATTGAAGGGTGAGGCATTTTGTTCCTTCATGTAAGTTCCTAAAGTACTTGAATTTCTATAAGTTTTTCCAGCCAGAGCCCATTCCGTCATAAACTTGACATTTTCAATAATCTAAATGCCTGACAGAGCCCACAAAACGATGGTCTTCTCATTGGCTGGGTACAGTACATTGAACAGGTTTATACTGAGATTGCTTCTGACTGTACAAGATTTGGATTTTGGAAATCAATTGTCCAAACTCTGCACCCACCAACAGAAGGGCATCTATTATTGATAAACAGTATCCCCGGGGAACCTTTTAAGGGTTAAGGTTCCTGGTTTCCCAGGCCAACCCACTCACCCATCCTCCTCCAAAATAACTTTTGATCCAAAGTGCTCCCTCACATGGCTCTATTATATGATGGTGATCTCTTGTTCTAGCTTCTCCCATCAGAGGAAGTATTTTCTCTGCATTTGCACAAATAAATCAATTCATAACTTCTAATTACTTGATTAGGCTAACACTCAATCTTCTAAACTCCAGGGAATATATCCTAAGTTCATGCAAACTATCTTCAGAGTTTATGCTATAAGCTTTAGGATGTTGAAACAAGCCAGGTTTCCAGCCTGCTGCTTGTATACCTTGGATTCCAGCATCTGCAGTTTTTTTTTGTCTCGAACTGTTACATGGCCATTCTAACTTTGCCAATATTCAGTGTCCAGAACTCAATGCATTATTCTAGATGGCACTGAACCAAAACTCTATCCAATTCAAGCATTTTCTGCACTTTTGACCTTCAATTCTAAAGTTCACAATTCAACTAGTTTGTGTGATCAAGTACCTTACTGTAAGCCTTGAGTGATTTATGTCCACAACCAAATCTTTCTGTATCTCCCACCCTCTCCACATTAAGAACATATTCTATTCAAGCTTTTCAGATTCAAACTAATCAAAGTAACCGATCAACAGACAACTCTTTTTCTGCCATTGGTTTTTCCCACTTAATCTGTTTATGACTCTTTGTAACTTTCTGTTCCTATTTACACAACTGACTATAAGTTTGAACTTAAATTTTATCTGTGTCCTTTGTTGTGGAAACAACCTTTGTTGTGGTTCTGTTCGCCAAGCTGGAAGTTTTTGTTGCAAACGTTTCGTCCCCTGGCTGGGCGACATCATCAGTGCTTGGGAGCCTCCTGCGAAGCGCTTCTTTGATGTTTCCTCCGGTGTTTATAGTGGTCTGTCCCTGCCGCTTCCGGTTGTCAGTTTCAGCTGTCCGCTGTAGTGGTTGGAATATTGGGTCCAGGTCGATGTGTTTGTTGATGGAGTTTGTGGATGAATGCCATGCCTCTAGGAATTCCCTGGCTGTTCTCTGTCTGGCTTGCCCTATGATAGTAGTGTTGTCCCAGTCGAATTCATGTTGCTTGTTGTCTGTGTGTGTGGCTACTAAGGATAGCTGGTCGTGTCATTTCGTGGCTAGTTGATGTTCATGTATGCGGATTGTTAGCTGTCTTCCTGTTTGTCCTATATAGTGATTAGTGCAGTCCTTGCATGGTATAGTCTACAAAATACCCTGCAAGGACTGCACTAATCACTATATAGGACAAACAGGAAGACAGCTAACAATCCGCATACATGAACATCAACTAGCCACGAAATGACACGACCAGCTATCCTTAGTAGCCACACACACAGACAACAAGCAACATGAATTCGACTGGGACAACACTACTATCATAGGGCAAGCCAGACAGAGAACAGCCAGGGAATTCCTAGAGGCATGGCATTCATCCACAAACTCCATCAACAAACACATCGACCTGGACCCAATATACCAACCACTACAGCGGACAGCTGAAACTGACAACCGGAAGCGGCAGGGACAGACCACTGTAAACACCGGAGGAAACATCAAAGAAGCGCTTCGCAGGAGGCTCCCAAGCACTGAGGATGTCGCCTACCCAGGGGACGAAACGTTTGCAACAAAAACTTCCAGCTCGGCGAACAGAACCACAACAACGAGCACCCGAGCTACAAATCTTCGCACAAACTTTGAATCCTTTATGCATATTTACAGCTTAGGACCCCAATACATTCCTGGAGAACACCACTTGTCTAAACCCACTGATCAACATTTTATCCTGACCTTCTGGTTCCGACCTTCCAATCAATTACCAAGGTTACCACCAAGTTTATTCACTCTCACATTAGCTAATAATCTTCTGAGCTGATGCTTATCAAATGTCTCCATCCAGATAGGCAAAGGTATTTGCATCTGTCTTCTCCAAAGAATTTGTTACCCAGACTCTGGTGACAGAGCTGGAAACACAGTCACGAGAAGTATTTGACAATGATAAAGGTGCCGGTATTTGAAAAACTGTTGGTAGATGGAGTTGACAAGGAAATACAACTGGATGAGATGTATCCAAGGATACTAAAGACAGCAAATTGCAGAGACTTGGGCATACTTTTTCATTCTTTCCTGAACTCAGGGTGACACCAGAGAATTGGAGAATTGCGAAGATCATGCCCTCATTCAAAACAGGATGCGAGGATAAGCCCAGCACTTACGCAAAAGATCGACTTTGGTCACAGGGAAACTTTTGAAAATTGTATTTTAAAACATAATATTAACATGGACAAATACAAGTTAATTCCAGATGGTGTGCATGTATTTAAGGGAAAAGCATTGCTGGAGTTCTGTGAACAGGTAGTAGAAAGTGTTGATGAGGGTGATGCTGCTCATGTGGTGTACATGAACTTCCAAAAACATTCGATAAAATCATGCACAACAGACTAGAAAAAGACTATTACTTCACGGAATAAGAGGAACCGTAGCAATGAGGATACAAATTGGGGTGAGTGTTAGCAAATATTAAATTACAGTTAATGGATATTTTCAGGCTTCAGTAAAATATGTCGTAGCATTTACCACGGGTTAATATGGGACATATGCTATTCTTGATATGTATTTAAGATATGGGCATTCAGGGGACAATTTCAAATTCCACAGACAATACAAAACTTGGAAGCACCACAGGTTGTGAGAAAGACTGGGTAGATCTTCAAAACTCAACAACAAGTTGAGGGAGTGGGCAGATAGGTAGCAGATGAAGCTCAAGGTGAAAAAGTATGAGGTAACACATTTTTGTGGAAGAACATGGTGAGCCTGCATAAAATAAAAGATATTAAGTTAAAGTGTGTGAAGGAACAGGGGGCCCTGGATGCAAGCATGTACAAGTCATTGAAGGTGTTAGAACAGGTGGAAAATATGGTTACTAAAGCATACAGTAACTTTGGTTATAGTCATACGGCACCAAAGACAAGAACAAGCAGAAAATGAATTTATATAAACCACTCATCAACCTCAACTGGAATACTGTGTTCAGCTCTCGACACCACTTTTTTTTGGAGTTAGGGGAACGCAGGGTGGACACAGTGCAGAGAAGATTTATGAGAATGGTTCCAGAGACGAGAAACCTCGGTTATGAAGGGGAACAGGAAAAGTTAGGACTGCTTTCCTGATAGAGTGGGATGTTAAGAGGAAGCTTGACTTATATGTTTTACATCATGGGAGCTCTCAACTGAAGAGACAGGAAGAGCAAAGAGGATCAAAGAGGATCAAGAATGAGAGGGCACAGATTTAGTTGCAAAGGGAGTAAATTTGATGGATCATAGAGTCATAGAGATGTACAGCACAGAAACAGACCCTTCAGTCCAATTGTCCTTGCCAACCAGATATTCCAATCCAATCTAGTCCCACCTGCCAGCACCCTGCCCATATCCTTCCAAATCCTTCCTATTCATATACCCATCCAAATGCCTTTTAAATGTTGCAATTGTACTAGCCTCCACCACGTCCTCTGGCAGCTCATTCCACTCACGCACCACCCTCCACATGAAAAAGATGTCCCTTAGGTCTCTTTTATATATTTCCCTGCTCACCCTAAACCTATGCCCTCGTGTTCTGGACTCCCCCAGTCCAGGGAAAAGACCTTGTCTATTTATCCTACCCAAGACACTCATGATTTTATAAACCTCCATAACATCACCCCTCAGCCACCGACACTACACTAAGAGAAATCAGGAATCTGATTCCTAAAGAAGGGCTTATGCCCGAAACATCGATTCTCCTGCCCCTCAGATGCTGCCTGGCCTGCTGTGTTTTTCCAGCATCACATATTTAAAAAAGCAGGCATGAATAAACTATCTAGAGTTTAACTATTTGTTAATAATGAAATGATAAAATGATAAAATAAAGAAGGCTGTGGTCTACAGTAATAAATCAGATTGTTATCTACAGAAAATGAAAGATATCCATTGCAAAACCACTACGTATTTAGGATATATTTACCTGGATTCCAAAAGCTCGCTTCTTTGTGTTTCTGCTAGCTCAGTTAGTTTATTTTTGCCTCAACCTCCCCACCCGCCCCCAACTGCCGTTGATCTATTTTATAACGCACATTGAAATTGTACAACAAATGTAGTCCAGAAATGGAAAAAGGGGCCTAAAGACTAATTCCAAGTACAGTTCATGATGAAAAAAATACTATTAAAACTAAGCACTTTCCTGGAATCTTAGGAACTGAGGAATGATCTGTAATACAGGAATTAATACAAACACATTTGTTTGTTAGGGGATGCACATCTGTATTGCACAGCAGTCTATAGATTTGTCACAGCTGTTAAGTTTTCTGTTCAATGGCTCTGTTGGTAAATGTTGGACTGTATCATTCTTACGTGTAAGAATTCAGTCGTTCTTTTGATCGGGAAGCATGGATATCATGAAGTTCCTGCTCTTCTTTCATTTTGAGATCCTGGTATATATGCATTTCGATACAAGAAAGAAACATTTTCATACAGCAAGTGGTTCAGGTCTGGAATACACTACCTCCAAGTGTGATGAAGACAGATTCAATACAGGCATTCAAGACAGCAAGAGATGATTATTTGAATAGAAACAATCTATTCATATCATGTAAATGATATGAAACCACCAGGACCTCCATCTCCTGGTTTCTCCAGCTATCTGTCTCTCCTCTCTATAACAGTAATATCTGTATTTTTCCAACACAAGACGATAATTCCTAATTCTAGTGTCCACCGGAAACTCATGGCAAATTGATCTATAATTTCATCACATCTATTTCTCTTAATAATGGAGTAGAGTACCTATCTTTATCATAACTTTGCAAATCCACTAGATTTCCAAATTGTCTTGCATTCACGCAAGCCTTTTCTTTTACTTCCATACTGTATGATAAATTATTTATTTACACAGTTGCTCAAAAGCTGTACAAAAGCTATCTGTCTGTTAAAGGTATGTTCTTCTTTTAAAAAAGAAATCATATTAAAGACAACTTGGAATACTAACTACTTAGTTGGGCTATGCCTTGATAATATAACTTCAGTTCCTGCAGATATTTTTTGTAGTTTGAGGTTTTAAAATTTGCAATCTAGCTTTGTGACTCTCTTTTCATCCTTTCAAGCCTGAAATCAAATTCAATCACATCGTAGTTACTATTTCCAATACACTCTCGAACGGTTTGTTTCTCCAGCTTGCCTCAGCTGCACCAACCAACTGTGGACATGAATGCATGTTTGGTACAAAGTTATCAATCAATATTTCCAAATCTGTTACAGCTTAAATATGGATGTTTTAAGATTAATTTCAGATATCACATTTTCCAAGTTCCACTGAGAAAAATATTCTTCACAACACAGGTAATATGGTTTCCAAAATGGAGGTTCAACCGTAAAACTGTATCAAATACATAGTAATTCCTAGGCCTCACAGGTTTGCTACATGAAAAACACAATATTTTAATTATTTACCCAATACTATTTATTTTCAGGCAATCTTCAAGACAATCCCCTTTGCAAGGGTGAATGAAATAGGTTTTGTAAGCAACTGATCCAGTCAGTTTTGATATTATTATACTGTTGGATCACTTTCTATATGCTTGTTCTTGAAGACTGTGGGCCTTAACCGAAAATCTTGGAAAATTGCAATTGCATAAATTACACAACTTTGCCACTGTGAACTGTATTTCTGCTACCTAATGCTTTTGAAAGATCATCTGTACAGATTTGGCAATGCTGTCAATTATTTGAGCACGCTGTGGAGCATGAGTGAAATAAGCATTAGATTTTGATGAACCTGGTACATTTTATTTCAGAAACATCATGTTAAGCAATACAAAACAATGAGACTGCTGACACCAATGATTTTCAACATCATATCAACTCCCAAAAGCCAACAACAGAGGCCTGCAATGTCAAAACTAGCCTTTCAAATAAAGTTTTGAGTGGAAAACAAAAAATTAGATGTATTTCTATCATTTTTTGTTTTGTTCAACAAACAATATTCTGTTCAAAGCGTCTAAGGTCAATGGCATTAAAATCATCTTAAGAGTGAATGGCTCTTTCTTTCTATACCCCCAACTATCTACCTCCACATAAAACAACAATTGTAGCCACCTTAAAAGCACTTCCAACAATATCTCCTCAATCATTTGAATTGGAAATGCAAAACGATCCATGAAAGTGTTACAGCAGAAAGCAATAAAGCGATTAAAATTTACTTTTTTAGCATTTTATTAGGCAATGACTTCTTCAGAGCCCCAAAGTAACTGCAATATCCAGAAGACTATTCATCTTGCATGTGGTCTGATAGTACAATGGGAGCTCAGTTTGTATTAAGGGCAGCTTTCCAGAATATCGTGGTTTTCTTAGATTATTAATTTGTCAAGATTATACTTACACTTTGACCAAAGACAACTGAATAATTCACACTATGTGATAGCAAACAAAATCAACTTGAGATTTTTTTCAGGGAAGAAGTATATTTCTTTAGCAGGAATGTGTTTATAATTACAGGATATCTATTATCTTTGGCAATTTCAAACAATGAATGCTGTGACACACCATGGCCAATTAAAATGTGTTTGCTTTGTCATTAACTGAGGTTTTGCACCATTTACTGAAGCAAACAATAATTTACACACACTTGCAATTTAACATTTTGGTTTTCTGCTGACACCATTATTATAATAAAACTGTTAGCATGTGGTGCTTGGACTGCATCAGTAATAAATATTGAAGTGCATTCTGTAGCACAGCCATAATCTCAGCCTCATTCTATACCATAACTCATTCACGAAGACCTAATCTTTTCTTATGTCATTGTCACACTTTATCCCTAATGTCTTAAAATTGGTGCCTTTCCATTTTCCAAAGTAGTGCCATTTTAAACTTGCAGCAGTGGGATTTTGAAGATGGGGGGGGGGGGGGTGAAGGGCTGAACCAACACTTGAAGACAGCAGCAATTTTTGATGAATTAATTTTCAATATGTTATTGAAAATAATAACATTATTCCCTTATTCTGTCATTTTTTCACCAGAGATCAAATGATAATGTGCAGACAAAAATAAAGCAGACTCTTTTATGCTTGTCACAACAGCTGTCTTCCTAGGTTTCAAAGAAAAGCATGTACAACAAGGTCATCAGCCACATCAGGGTGAAAAAATACTATCAACACTTGTCAAAGAGGATAGAACATAATGGCAGCAGACATTCCTGAAACTATTGGTTCCAATCAGGTGTGCAGTGACTGCTGCGCAAGTAATGCTGTATAAACTGACTTCAGTGAGTAGCACACTCCAGGTGCAAACCAGGCTGAGACTGCTAAGCTGTCATTTTGCTATTCAGTACTTGTGTTTTGTGGTCTTGTAATTAGGGGGAAATGATTCATCTCACCAGTTCCTTTGTATGGGTTATTCACCAACAATGCTAATTTACAGCAATGTACTCTCACACGAGAGATAAAATAAAAACTTCAACCACAATCTATTTGTTTTTCCTGAATGTTGAGCAGAAACCAAATTATGTGAACAAGATTCACAAACCACCACATCTTTGTAACCCATGCTGCAATGTAAGAACAGCAGTCAATAAGATGAGATTATTATTATTATTATTATTATTATTATTATGCTTTGTTAGCTGCAATATTTCAATTTTCAGTATTACACTTCTATTCACACAAGTATTCTAAATTGGGTTTAATGCTAACCTTGTGAAACAGCCTTCATTTTTCAACTTAGTCATAGTCATAGAGTCATGCAGCATAGAAATAAACCCTTCGGTCCAACCCTGATATCCCAATCTGAACTAGTCCCATATGCCAGGATTTGGCCCAAACTCTCTAAACTCTTCCTATTCATATATCCATCCAGATATCTCTTAAACATTTGAAATTGTACCCATCTCTGCCAGTCCCTCTGGCAGCTCATGCACTACCATTTACATGAAAAAGTTACCCCTCAAGTTCTTTTAAATTTTTCCCCTTTTACACTATAACTTTTGCCCTCCAGTTTTGGAACGATGCACCATAGGAAAAAAGATCTTCGTTTTTCATCTTATCCGTGCCCATCATGATTTTAACTATCTGTTTATGTCATCGCTCAACCTCCAATGTTCCAGGAAAAGAAACCGCAGCCTTTTCAGCCTCACCAAATAACTAAAACCATCCAGTCCCAGCAACATCCTTGTAAATCTTTTGTGCACCCTCTCACATTTAATAATAACCTTCCTATAGAAGGGCGACCAGAAATTGCAAGCAGTATTCTAAAAGTGGCTTCATTAATGTCCCATACAGCCACAACATGATATCCCATCTCTTATATCAATGTTCTGTTCAAACACCTTCTTCGCCACCCTGTTTACCTGCGACTCCACTTTTAAGGAACTATGCATCTGCACCCCTAGGTCTCTTTCGTTTGACAACATTCCACAGGGCTTTACTACTAACTGTCGAAGTCCTGCCCTGGTTTGCCTCACCAAAATGCAACACCTTATGTTTATCTTAATTAAACTCCATCTACCACTCCTTGGCCAATCAGTCCATCTGATCAAGGTCCTGTTGATAATCTGAGATAATCTTCTTCACTGTCCACTACTTTGGCATCATCTGCAAACTTATTAACCATGCCTCCTATACTCACCTCCAAATAATTCATATAAATGTCAAAAACCTTATCTAACATCTTTCATTTCCTTCCAACATACCAAGTCTTTTTTTTTCAAATCATGCTTACATTCTTGCCTGCTTATACTTTGTGTAACATTGATTGGGGAGGTAGGGTGAAAAAATGTGTTCATATGGATTTATTGGTTATGGTAGACCTCCACTGTCTTATCCATTCCTGGCACTACAGAGAATGCACCTACAAAGCATTTGCCTGGGAGAGATGTGACAGACAAGCCCAATTCTGTTTCCTTCAAAAAACCCACAGATGTAGCTTTCAAACAAGACGCAGGAAGTATATCTGCTCCCCAACACCACCTTGTAAGCACTGTAAATCTGGAACAAAACATGATGGATTTTTTCCACCCAGCATTTAATCACCTTTTTTTTCCCCTGACCTAACAATTGTGGAAAAGTAGCAGAGCTAGAGAAAGACAAATGGGAATTTAAAAATGAGAAACAGTTCATCTGACAGACTAAGAGATTTTGTGTGTGCGCGTGTGTGTGTGTATGCATGTGTGTGTGCATGCATACACGCATGAGTGAATGTTTGTGAGGGGGCGGTGTGTGGCAATATATGGAACTGTCTCTGGGAGTATATGTGGGCAGGTGTGGATGTGTGGGGGTTGGGTGATAAGGGAGGGATCACCAAAACAGAGGTTTTCACTAAACTTGCAAAAGCACAGCTGAAGAAGCCTGGTAGCTATCCATCACTTAATTCTCAGTCCATTGACGTTGATTGGCTGGTTGTGTATTTCAAACATTTTTGATTTATATTTCAAGATTTCTAGTTTTTTCACCTTGTTTTTTTTATTAAGTTAGATGAGGAATAAATCTTAATTAAACATGGTGAGAACTACCCTGGTGCTGATGGGTTACAGTGCACTGAGTCCAAGTTGCTATGGAGATATGCTGTTACATGCTCTAGACTGGAACTGACTAGTGACTGAAGAGACTCCAATTTTCTTACCATTACATGAATCTGTAATCTCGCCCAGGCTTACTTCCTGCTACTGGCACATGTTGGAAGAATTTTTAAGTTGGTACTCAACTGTTTGACCACGTTATAAACATACCGCTTTTGGCATTAAGTCCTCAAGCAGGATTTAAACCCAGAGCTCTGGCTCAGAGGCAGATGGGTCATCCACTGTGCTCTGACCTGGAATGAACACTGTTCAATCTTTAAGTAGTCCAGTAGAATCTTTTACTCGACCTCAGGGCTTACCAGGTCTTAATTTAGTGTCTCATCTAAAAGATGGTCCCTCTGACAGTGCAGCACACCCTCAGCATCACACCCAAATGGAGTTTGAAGATACATTTTCAAACTTAATGAAGAACAATTAAACAAGAATTTATTTTTAAATGCAAATCTAACACCTAAATATGGAAGGCATAAACAATTCCCTTATATGTTCCACAATCTCTCCTATGTAAGGGTCTTTGGGTCATATTTTCTGTAGTTCATGTGCCCAAGGAATGCTTACATTGAGTGTGTCAGAATGTCATTCACAATAAACAGGGACAGAAGATGAACAGAGAGAGATACAGAGAACAGTCTGTAAAGTAGCACTTTGTGTACAGCAGCTCATCAAACGCATTGCAATTGTACAGTTCCCGTCTCACATAACTTCAGAATGATACTGTGACCTCAGTAATGCGATGCTGGACAAGGCCACATCTGATTTAAGCAATTTATGGATACAAATAAACAAGAATTTAAAATCTCCTATGCTGTTGCCTCAGTGAATGAGATAGTTGCAAATCAGCAAATGATAATCATTTTGTTTATTTCTTAGAATTACACTTCTGTCATAATAGTTCAAATCTCTCAAACTAGAAACAAAAACTCAATTGTTGATGATACTGGTAACTGCTTCTATGATGTTTGTTTGGGCAGGTAAAACAAAACATTATATATTACTATTAATATATGCAACAGCATCCTTCAAATGTGGGATGTTAGCAGGCCACAGACAGTGCTGAATCCTATTAGTCTTTCTAATTATAATAATTATATTGGTCACTAATGCACACAGGGGTACTTCTACACAGATTGTAAGTGCATTTCATAAATGTTGATTCAGCTCCACTATGTGCATCCTGACAATTCGATCTAAGGAGTTGCAAAAAATACTCAAGAATTAAAGAAACCCACACAATCAAAGCCCAACATATGTAGACTACACTGTTAAGCAGTGTCAGTGCTGGCCATCTTCAGGGCAACTTACTCAAATGAGAACCAAATTCACCAAAATTAATAACGTAACGTGAAAATCAGATCCTACCTTTCAGTTCTCTTCTCTAATAATTTTGTGCAATCTGTGTAGCATACAGAATATGTTCAGCCAAAGTATCTCAACACTAATGATTTTATCTCAAGAGGATCATACCACTCAAATCACAAATAGTTCTCAGTGTAAAGGCTTTAAACATCAATAGGCATTTATTTTGTCCTAGTGTCCTGTAAACTAAAGTATGAAGTCCCTCATCAATTCCTCAACACTAATTTGCAACACCAACACAAAACCGTTTTTTTAATATAGACGTCATCTGAATGTTACAATACAGCATGGTCACTGTTGATTGTGTGGGGAGGTACAATGGCTACTTGATAAAAGCACAATGGAGTCAATGTTTTCTGCAGGTTGAGGGAATAGTGAAATGAAAAACAGAAATGAACTTGCAGTGTTCTAACGAACTAACACTATCTTCAACCATTAAAGCCCTCATTACAGAACATTCAAAATGTCACAGTCTGCAAACAATTACAAAAACATTATTAATGGTACAAAATGTAAACTGAAGTTAGCAGAAATTGCTGTGCTAATGTGAAGGATAAAAAGATACCAGGTATCTTTGTGACATAGCATTAAGTGTCCTCTTTGTCAATTTGCATATTGTATTTTGTTAACTGAGTCTTCTCACTTCACCCTGAACCCATTTCATTCTATTAGTCACTTGCAGGCATTTCAAGAATGTTAACCCATGAAGGTACCTTACGAAGTTGCTTTAGTTTATTACAACACAAATTCTCTTCACTATTTCTATGTGGCCCTAATACACCCACTGGGGTTGGAGTTGGGGAAGGTTTGAGAATAGAATTATTCAGTGTAGTAAATTAGTGAACATTACATTGCACAATGGCATGTTATGGAGAACAAAATTCAAGAATACAGTACCTCTTGATGGATTGAACAATCCAGTTCCATACACATCCATTAATATATACTTGATGCCTTTTTCAGGAAAGGATTATGATGATAATTCTGTTAGCATTGCATTTCTTGTTTTTGGATGCTCAGTGAGACTAACAAACTCCAAAGATGTGACTGAATAAACATTGCCAGAGGTTGCTTTAGGTTGGACAGGTGGGAAAAGCATGAGCAATGCGCGACAACATATTTCCAACTTGAACCTTTGTGCCTCACAAATTGCAGAGCTCACATATGCAAGGTTATTACAGATCTGGGATAGGTCACAGCATTGTCATTTTGGCTTTACTGCTCATCACAATTGGCTAATGTGATTGAAGTGTTTTCCTTGTGACGATTCACATCATCAGGAACAAGCACACAAGACGACTGTCTTGAAGGACAAAGGGTAACATCTGAATAGACAGGACAAGTGAAATCCATGGAGTGACAGTCTCAGCCCAGAAAGAAAAGATGCTGGGATTCAGTCTGAGTGACAAAAACACCACTTTGTTTGAAATTTCCGACTGAAGATATCCTTCGTTCTTCAAAGAGATTACCATGGCAACTAAATGGCAAATTTTCTCCAAGATAATATGTATGTCATGTCTAGTCAAAGGATTAATAAACATCTCAATTCTGATTTCCAACTGAGACACAGAGGAGAGGACTCATCTAAAATCAGAGAGTACTTCTGTAGGAGCACAGCTGTGTCAGTTGAAATGAAACAAAACAGGTAGGATGAGAACCATTCATGTGAACAATGTATTAAAATGCAGGCCTGTCTAATGAAGACAGCTTCAAAACATATGGGAGAAAATATTGCCTTCAGCCATAGAATCGTAGAATCCCTACAGTGTGGAAACAGGCCATTCAGCCCATCAAGTCCACACCAACCCTCCAAAACAGCATCCCACCCAAGGCTCACTTCCCCCTTCCCCTGTAACCCTGCATTTCCTTTGGCTAATCCACTAGCCTGCACATCCCAGGAGACTACGGGCAACTTTAGCACAGTCAATCCACCGGACTTGTACATTTTTGGACTATGGGAGGAAACCCACGCAGACACAGAGAGAACGTGCAAACTTCACACAGACAGTCACCCAAGGCTGGAATCGAACCTGGGTTGCTGGTGCTGAGGCAGCAGTGTTAATTATTGAGCCACGATGCCTCAACTCCACATTGCAACAGAAATCAGTCCCCTAATGTATAATTCCATAGCTAGGTGAGATGAGCTAGCTATGAATGTAAATGAATCTTGTAATCAATCCAAGAATTACAATCCTAACCGAAATCCAAGATAGACATTAAGAAGGTACATTTGAGTGGCTCAGTCAGAAATATTAAAGCAATAGGCAAATCCAACATCAAGCCACATAATGACTACAATCTTGGCCAACGAGGTAGGTTTTAAGGACAGCAAGAGATTGACAGGTTCACACAGAGAGGTCCAGAGCTGAAGACACGAGGCAGCTGAAGTCAGAGGCAGACAAAGGCTGTTAGACCCTAACAACTAGAAAGTGGCTAATATAACACCCTTGTTTCAGAAGGGAGGGAGCCAGAAGAAAGGAAACTATAGGCCAATTGGTCGGACCTCAGTCATTGAAAAGATTTCAGAGTTCATTATTAAGGATGAGATTGCAGAGTACTTGGAGGTGCATGGCAAAATAGAGCAGAGTCAGCATGGTTTCAACAAAGGGAGGACATAACTGAAAAATGCTGCAGTGGTCCAGTGAATCATAGCGCTAACTACAGGAACATCTCATCTTCAGACTGGGCACTTTACAACCTTCTGGACTTAAATTTGTACTTGTGAATCACATTTTATTTTGCTCAAAAAACTGCATGAATCCATGTAAGATTCTATAAATCCCTCTTTTAGAAATAGAATCAATCTGAACATTGGGACACAGACAGACTTTAACCTTGCACCTTCAGTGCATTATCTGAGCTGACATAGCACCTATTGTTAAAGTTCACTTGAGAATGTAACTTTAAAAATGTTCTGGGATTTACATATGAAAGAACTGAAACCAACATGGTCATTCTAAAAGATGAGAGACTTAACAAACAATCCAGGTCTTTTTCAATACATCATCTCAGTTACATCACACTGCAAACTTTTGCTAAAAATTCTGTATCTTACTTTCTTATACTCCACAATCACCTGATGAAGGAGCAGCACTCTGAAAGTTAGTGCTTCCAAATAAACCTGTTGGACTATAACCTGGTGTTGTATCATTTTTAACTTTGTACACCCCAGTCCAACACCAGCACCTCCAAATCAGGACTTAATATCAAGTTCAACACCTTCAAGTTGTGAACCAATTCCCATTTCCTCCTTTTTTTTAAGCTTTACTCGTTACATTCTGTGGAGATCAGGAATAGTCAGGCGAAGAAGTCACTGGTGGGTGTAGTCTACAGGCCACCCAATAATAATGCTACATTAGCACAGGCGATCAATCAAGAAATATCTGATACATGTAAGAATGGAATGACAGTAATAATGGGGGACTTCAACATACGCATTGACTAGCCAAATCAAGTCGGTCGAGGCAGTCATTGAACTCAGTTGTGAGAACTTTCTTGAACAGTGTGTTACCAAACCTACAAGGGAGCGTGCAATCATAGATTTGTTCCTGTGTAACGAGACAGGCAAAAGTAATGATCTCGTAGTTAATTATTCTCTCAGAAAGAGTGATCACAGTTTGATCAAATTTTGAATACAAATGGAGGGTGAAATAGTATCATCCCAAACCAGGATATTATGCTTAAATAAGGGAGACTATAATGGGATGAGGAAGGAGTTGGTTAAATTAGACTGGGTTCACAAGTTATATAGTGGAACAGTTGAGGAACAGTGGAGGATTTTCAAAGAGATTTTTCACAGTCCTCAAGGCAAGTATATTCTGGTCAAAAACAGGGATAGCAAGGGTAGGAAAAGCCAGCCTTGGATAACCAAGGAAATAAAGGAAGGCATCCAATTAAAAGCTCAGGCTTACAAAGTAGCCAAGTGTAGTGGAAACAGAAAGAATAGGAAAACTTTAAAAAGCAACAAAGAACCATGAAGCAAGCAATAAAGAGAAGATAGATAATGAATGCAAACTAGCACAGAGTATAAAAACAGGTAGAAAAAGTTTTTACAAAACAGAAAAGGGTAGCTAAAGTGGATATAGGTCCCTTGCAGGATGAGAAAGGGGAATTAATATTCGGTAATGCTGAAACAGTTGAGACCTTGAATAACTATCTTCACAGTAGAAGATATGTCTAACATGCCAAAGTATGATGTTAAGGATAAAATGAGGTGTGGACCTCAATTCAATTGTTATCTCGAAAGGGGTAGTGTTGAGCAAACTTGAGGGGCTGAAGGTAGATAAGCCCCCGGTCCGGATGGAATGCATCCCAGGGTGCAGAAAGAAATAGCAGAAGTTATTGCAGATGCATTCATGGTAATTTACTGGACTCCAGACAGGTCATGCAGACTGGAAGACAGCAAATATCACCCTGGTTTAAAAAAGGGTGTAAGCAGAAGGTAGATAACTATAGGCCACTTAGCTTACATCTGTAGTCAGGAAAGTGCTGGAGACTATCACTAAAGAAGAAATAGTGAGACATCTGGATGGAAAGCGTTCCATCAAGCAGATGCAGCATGGATTCAGAAAGGGAAACTTACTGGAGTTCTCTGAGCATGTAACAAGCATGGTGGATGGATGGGAACAGGTGGATGTTGAATACTTGGATTTCCAGAAAGCATTCAATAGGGTGGCACGTAAAAGACCCATCCATAAGAATGCATGGAGTTGCGGGGAATGTACTAACATTAGAGAACTGGTTAACCAATAGAAAATAGAGAGTTGGAACAAATGGGTGTTTTTCTCATTGGAGATCAGTGGTGAGCGGGATACCACAGAGGTCAGTGTTAGGCCTGCAATGGTTCATGATATATATAAATGATTTGGAAGAGGAGACCAAGTCTAACATATTCAATTTTGCTGATGACACTAAATTGAGTGGAAAAGCAACATGAGCAGAGGATGTGGAGGGAATACAGAAAGGTTTAGATAGGTTATGGGAGTAGGTAAGAGTTATGGGGATAATGCAGGTAAGAAGAGCTCAGACGATGGATGAATCAGCCATGATCTTAATGAATGATGGAACAAATGGCCTACTCCTGCTTCTATTACTATGCAACTATAATGTCCTCTCTCCCTTTCCCCCACCCCAGTGGAACTGCCCGTTCTTTCCAGTCTGGCAGGTAGACACAACATTGTTCTGCCATTCTCACATTCCAATCACTAAACCCAAACTATCAATATCTTTTCTCCACCCTACACCCACCATCCTGTCCTCCAACTATAACGTAAGTGCTAACCCCTCCACAATTCACTTCAGCTCTGATGAAAAGTCATCTAGACTTGAAACATCAGGTTGTTCTCTCTCCATGGAAGATATCTGACCCACTGTTATCTCCAGCATTCATTTTCAATATAGATTCCAGCATCTGCAGTAATTCGTTCCTAAAATCTGTGACGATACTTTGAGGAGATAATGAGTAAGTTCAACAAAGGATAGCCAGTGCATATAATCTATTTGGAATTTTAGAAAGCCTTTGACAAGGTGCTGGACAAGAAGCTGCTAAATAAGATAAGTCCATGGTGTTAAGTCAAGATACTGGCAGGGAAAAATGATTGGCTGACTGAAGAAGGCAGAAAGTAAGGATAAAGGGCGTTTTTTTCCACAATGGCAGCTAGTGGAGTTCTACATTACACATTTACAACAAGGGAACTGAGGGCATTGTTGCTATGTTTGCAGATGACACAAAAATAGATGGAGGTTCAGATAGTGTTGAAGAAGCGAGACAGGCTATAGAAGGATTCAGACAGGATCAACAAGTGGGAAAAGAAGTGAGAGATGGAAAACAACATGGAAAGGTGTGGGGTTAAACATTTTGGTTAGAGGAATAGAGGCACAAACTCTTTCCTCAACTAAGAAAGATTTCAGAAATCTGAAGCGCAAATTGGCTTGGAGGTCCTTCTTCAGGATTCTCTTAAGGTTAACATGCAGGTACAGTTGGCAATTAGGAAGACAAATGCAATGTTGGCATTATTTCAAGAGGGCTAGAAAATGACAGAAGAGAAATACTGCTGAAGCTACATAAGGTTCTGATCAGACTACATTTGGAATGCTTTTGGCAGTTTTGGACCCGCATCTAAACAAACATACTGGCATTGAAAGGGGTCCAGAGGCCTATTTGGCAGTGACGGGGAAGCAGTGGCAGTGCCAGGGCCCTGTGGGGCATCAGCACCATTGTTGCTGTTCCCGGAGCAGTTCTCCTTGAGGACTGGAACATTTTGCAGGGAGCTTGCAGAAACCTGAAGCCATGCTTGCGACTCCAATTTGAACAGATGATAAACTCTTACTTAAGTAATTTCATTTTATCTTTATTGTACCTCAAAATTGTGACAGATTGTGGTGACAAACCACTTTTCACTGCATCTTCAAGATATATATGACAATAAATGAACGCTTCATCAAATCGTTCATCAGAGGAGGTTTACAAGAATGATCCCGGGAATGAAGAGCTTGTCAGATGAGGAGCGGTTGAGCACCCTGGGTTTGTATTAATTGTAGTTTACAGTGGATGTGGAGATGATTCCACTAGTAAGAGACCAGGACCTGTCAACACAGCCTCAGAGAAAACTGAGATGACGAGGAACTTCTTCAGCCAGAGGGTTGTGACTCTGTGGAACTCATTGCTGCAGAGGTCTGTGGAAGCTAGGTCATTTGAGTATATTTAAGACAGAGATAGATAGGTTCTTAATTGGTAAGGGGATCAAGGGCTATGGGGAGAAGACAGAACAATAGGGTTTAGACACACTTCAGCCATGATCGAACGGGGGAGCAGACTTGATGAGGTGAATGGCCTAAACTTGTTCTTATATCTTATGAACAGGATGCACAAGAGGCCCAATCTGCAGAGCAGAAATCTCACAAGGTTATAATTATGGAAAAAGTTCACGAATCCAGTAGGAGTCAGCTATCATTTAACTATCACACCTCTATCACCTGGAGGTCATTCCACTAAAAAGTACAAGCTCAAATTCCTGACATAAATCACAGGTCATACCTACATTTCGTCATGCGACATTTTATTGACACAAACCGTTTTGCAGAGCACTTGCTTGTAAAATCATCCTTTTGGATAAAAGAGGCAAGTATAAATATCAGCTGCCATGAAAAAATGTGGTTACAAATAACAATTAAATAACAGTGTACATCTGATATTCAGTTATCTGTGAAACGTGCAATAGCTACAATGTGACAATATAAACAAGAAATCAATACCACAGCACATTACATCTTCTCCTGCATTATCAACTATTTCCAACTGCTCAGGGTGACCAAGAAAATGCAACTATCAAAATAAAATCTGATTTTTAAGTCAACTTTATACACTCCAGTATTAATATCTCAAATAATTGTGAAACCAATAAAAATCAGGGAGATCAGACTGTTTTAATCTGAGGGACTGCTAACAAAAACAAGCTGATGAAATTTCATTCTTGTGGCTTTCTGATATGGCTAGGAATCCTTGATGGAATCTGGAGGTCATAACTACCTCGAAGTATGTATAGCTCACAAGTTAGGTTGCATAAATCTCTGCCGATCTTATTCCAGCAGTCAACATGCTATGTCATGTAATAGATAGAGCATCAAAAACATACAAAGAAACCTTTTTTTCTGTTATTCAATTAGGCCACAGGGGATCAGGCATAAAGTTATTTTAGGCTTTAAGGCAGGAAGCTAATCGGTAAGAGGATGCAAAGCTGCCATTCATTTGAAAATAATATAAGACCTCATTTTTTAAAAGAAATGTCTCGAGGAAGAATCTGCACGTAAAATATTTGGGCAAATGTATGATTTTGATGGATTTTTCTTTCATTACAGAGGTAATATTTCAATGCTGGGGGAAATGGAATATTCTCTGCTTTTTAAAGGACTCCAGGAATGTGACATTAAGTCAATCTCCCCTACTCTTGTCTCAATAAAGTGCCTCAACTCCAGCTCCAGAATGAGTCACTTTTGTGTGATGTTTCCCACTTCAACTAGCTACCCTTACTGTTTCCTGAAGCAATTGCCCAATTAACATAACATAGTGCCAAATTAAAGATTGTGCGGTGACCTGGAAAGGTCAGGATCAACATTTTTCATGTTCATTTAATTTAGCTCAGGGAATCCAACCTTCAGCCTGGCCCAAATACCCCTCTCATCCCCTGGGAACCTGGACAAGGTAATTCAATTCTTTTCCACTTCACAGTCTTTTTTTTACCCTACTACTTTGAGTTCTGTGATCCACGAGGTTTGAAAAGGATTTTTGGCTTTTGATGGATCAATCCGAAATCAGAACATCCCTTTCCACTCCCATTGGGGATCATGCAAACAAATGAAACATGGGCCAAGCTATCCACAGTACATGCTAATGCAGCTCATGAAAACAAAAGTCAGATACCAATGATTGAGGCACTTTGGAGCTGCCTGGGGTTAAAGAAAACGCTCACTCCATCTGTATGGATTTCTGAGATTAATGAGAAGGAATTTTCTTCATCAACCGGTTCAGACACACTGTGACATATTTTCAGGACATTGCAATTTGAACCTAGACTTTCTGGCTCAGAGGTAGAAACACTACCACAGTGCCACAAGACCCGAGATAAAGGGGAATGCTGGAGACGGTCTTGAAATTTCCCACAAATAGGCTAATTCAGATGAACATTTAATGAAAGAATTTTGATTTTAAAAAAAATCGAAGGCCAAACTGGGGCCCATTCCAAGCATCGAAGAATGTAACCTGATGTGCGGCAAGGTAATAATTTAATGACTAGTGCTTCCAAATAAATTGCAAGCACAGGGTAATGAAGGCAGTGACTATTGGCAGCATTCACAGATCTTATTCTCCTGGTCAGAATTTCAATGTCCCATGAGAGCAAGCTCAAAAAACAAGTTGAGCTCACGGAGTTCAGAGGCTCATCCATGAACCATGGATGTTATTGCAAGTTAAAAATAAAACATCCTGTGGATTCATTCTAGAGATGAAAGGCTTCGCTAATGAAAAGACATTGAGCAGTTTAGGTCCATACTCACTAGAGTTTAAAAGGATGAGAGAAGATCGAATCGAGGCACATAAGATGTTAAAGAAGATTGACAAATTAGATGTAGAGCAAATGCTTTTCCTTGTGAGGATATCCAGATGGATAGGTCATAATTTTAGGCTTTGAGGTGGCAGATTTAAAACAGAATTACTTATCTCAATGGGTTGTGAATCTGTAAAATTCACCAGCCCAGAATAGGTGGATGCCAGGACACTGAATAAATTTGAGGAGACAGACAGATATTTAATTAGCAATGCATTGAAGGGTTATGGGAAGCAGGCAGGAAAGTGGAGTTGAGGCGGAAGTAAGATCATTCGTGATCCTATCAAATGGTGAAGCATGGGGTTGAATTGTCTACTCCTGCTCCTAGCTCTTAGGTTCTTATGACTTAAACTCAGGACCAAGATCTAAGCAAAGAAATTGCACAGTGCAAAGTATTATTTGCTCCCAGGTGGAAGCATCATGACATAAAATAAACCATCTGAAGATAGCATTTAAGGCACTATAAAAATGAAACTGCAAACAGTGAAAATCTTAATCATGCACCGTGATCATATTTTGCACCTTCATTTAAGGTGCAAAAATGTTATTATTAGAAGCAATACTCAAGTTCTGTATTGACACCGCTACAGTTATTAAGGTGTCACAATAAATCTGGTGTGAGGGGTCTTAGAACATTTATATTGTCAGGATATTCTAGTGAAAGAAAACTAATGGAGCATTTCACAAACCTGGTAATAATGTTTATTCATGTCATTTTAGTGAAAGGGACAACATGTTGAGCATCAGCCATATTGCTGCATTGGGTTAAGTAAAACAATAAAGCCTTTGGCCACTTGTGAATAAAGATCGTTGGTCCATGACATTGTGCAGTGCAATAAAACTCCTGTTCAGGGGATCAACGCGATACATGTATCAGCTGGTCAGTAGTAAATCCATGCAACCTTTTCTGTGGAACAGTTAATATGATGTGTTTAATATCCTCACTCACAGCACATTATTTTTACAGATCATTATGCTGAAATGCCAATAGTCGATTGATAAAGTGAAATAATGGACTTGTAAATTTCCATTTCTGCTTCCTTTACAGATGGGGTGCAGGTAGCAGAACTGGAGACGAGGCTGTGCACTCAATCAGCAGTTCTACAGTAAGCACCAGCCAATTTCTACAGGTGTGACAAGCAGGGAATAGCAAAGGATAGCAGATGAGAACAAGGCATAAGAGGTCAGGAAGATGTCACACTCACTGACCTGTTGGATTGATTGGGCAGAAATGCTCAGGTCTGCCTGCCTTCTGAAAGGGACTGATTCACTCCATAATACAAAGTGATAGATCCTTGTGGTCTGCCCATCGAGTGACCCCTTCCTTTAGTTACTCATCCTGCCCGCACTCTTCTGTGATCCTCAGCCTTTGGTGGAGGCAGCATGAGCAACTGCTAGTGAAGGCACTGATGGGCAATGGCAAGCTGCTGACCTAATTGGCTAGAAGCTCAAAACCTCCTGGTTAATGAAAATAAGGGAAAGAAACATCCCTTCAACTTCAAATCAATAATATTACATAATGGGAGATATGTGCCAAAGTCAATAAAAATTATGTAGGGGAGCATTTTACTTGCACTTAATTGATTGCCGGGAGAGGGCATGAACTGGGGATGCTTAATCCCTCCTCTCTATCCTTAATCTCAGGGAAGGCTTGATGCTCTAAATTAAGCAGCTGACAATTAAGACCTTCGCCCCTAAAGGCAAGCAAGGTCCCCACTGTAAACAACAAATTCCACTTACAAATAAACTGCGAATGCTGGAAAAGTGAAACAAAAACACATAGTGCTAGAAAAGCACGGCGGTTATAGCAGCATCTGTAAGTAGAAAACACAGTTAACATTTTGACAAAGGCTGGACTCTAAATGTTAACTCTGTTTTCTTCTTACGGATGCTGCCAGGCCTGCTTATTTCTCTAGAATTCACTGTTTTTGTGACAAATTCCACCCATTTGTTCTTGAAAAGCTACAATGAATCATTTTACAGCAAACAAAATCTAGTGAAACTTGACTTTCAAAAAGAAAAAAATGGAAGCCTTTGTAAATACTGGCAAGACTCCCTGAAGATAAGTGGGCTGCCATGATCTCCACACATCCTTTGCCAGCTCACAGGACCTAGTCTCTTGCCACAGTTTTGTCAGCATCCTCAGACTGTACCCAACAGCCTTGCAACCCAACTCTCCACTGGCAATTTTCACAGTTCCTCAGTTGCTGATACATCAACACCCTTCTTAAAAATTAAACATCAGGAATATTCCTTCAGCATCCAGACAGCTTGCTCAAGGAACTCCATACTTGTAATGTGGGTTTCACATTAGCCTTATAGCAGTTTGCAGCAAAATAGCAATGTATTTAAAATTATTATACTTAAGGACTGATTTTGATTAATTAGAATTAGAATTAGAATCCCTAGTGTGGAAGCAGGCCATTTGGCCCAGCAAGTTCACACCAACCCACCAAAGAGTATCCTACCCAGAGCCATTCCCCTACCCTATTATTCTGCATTTGCCCCTGACTAATGCACCTAACCTACATATCCCTGAACACTATGGGCAATTTAGCATGGCCAATTCACCTAACCTGCACATCTATGGACTGTGGGAGGAAACCAGAGCACCTGGAGGAAACCCATGCAGGCACGGGGAGAACGTGCAAACTCCACAAGACAGTCACCAGAGGCTGGAATTGAACCCAGGTCCCTGGCACTGTGAGGCAGCAGTGCAAACCACTGACGCACCATGCTAATCCTTCATAATGTCCCATTTGACAAATAAAATCATGCTGGAAAAAAAGAACAACTTGGTCTATGTCCAAATGCTATAAAATTGAAAGCTCTATTGAACTTATATAAGTTTATAAAATCATGAGGGGCGTGGATAGGGTGAATAGTCTAGGTCTTTTACTGTTCAGAGTAGAGGAGTCCAAAACTAGTTCATAGTGAGAGGTGAAAGATATAAAAAGAATCTAAGAAGCAACTTTTTCATGCAGAGGGCAGTGCATGTATGGAATGAGCTACAAGAGAAAGTAGTGGAGGCTGGTAAAATTACAACATTTGAAAGGCATTTGAATGGGTACTTGAATAGGAAGGGTTTAGAGGGATATAGGCCAAATGCTGGCAAATGGGACTAGATTTATTTAAGATATCTGGTGACCATGGACGTGTTGAATCAAAGAGTCTGTTTCCAAACCGTCCAGGTCTATGGTTCAAAAGCACAAAAAGAAGGCAACTGCACAAATGGAAGCATTACAAGCAATTCTATGGCAGATCACTTGTTAAGGCACACGATTGTGAGTCAATGCCTTTACACAACATATAATGGCAGGCGAGCAGGGTTAGTAACCTGTTGTGCACCTGGATTGCCACCTATATGGTTACTTTGCTGAGCACACATTCATCCAACTCAGTAACATGCACTCTGTATGTGAATTTCAAGCTCTCTGCAATGGAAGTGGAATGTGATTGCGGAGGCAATGATTGACTGCAGGAGGCCTTGTCTCTGTGTGGGTTTTGGTGGGAAATCGCACTGAGAAATCACTTGTCTCCCTTGGAAAGAAATCTACTTCACAGTGTGGCCTGCTGTGGCATAGGGAATTTTTTTTCCTTTCTGTGCCTAATGAGCTTAGCATTTTTTTTTTAATTTTAAGGGCACTGTTAAGACACGTTTAAGAGCATTTAAAAAGCCAAAGGAGCAGATTTTTAAAATGATTTATATATCCCATCCACTTTCAACTGCTGTCAGCATAAAGGAATTATATTCCATCTCACTGAACTTAGGTTTTCAAACATTACAAAAAAGTACTATTTTTACAACCTTCAGATCTGACCTCCAACAATTAATTGACAAAGTCAGCCAATGTGGTCAACACTGCCCTATCCAGTAATGATTGACATGGATTGCCAAGCAACAGTTTGGATTAATTTGAACAATTGTTTATTTTGCATGTGCTCCTTTAGATTAACTTAAGTACTTTGGGAGGTACTGTCCCTAATTCGACATTTATTTGTCTTCCATGCTTATAGAATATTGCTACAATTGCACTTTTGCAACTAATTCTGAGGGACAGTTAAACATTAAATATAGTTGAAAAACAACTATAAATAATTGCCACATCTGAGAAAAAAAAAGAAAGAGACAAAAGGGGGAAAAGAAAAGGGTGGCATGGTGGCTCAGTGGTTAGCACTGCTGCCTCACAGCACCAGGGTCCCAGGTTTGATTCCAGCCTCGGGCGACTGTCTGTGTAGAGTTTGCACATTCTCCCCGTGTCTGCGTGGGTTTCCTCCCACATTCTACAGATGAGCAGGACAGGTGAATTGGCCATGCTAAATTGCCCATAGTGTTAGGTACATCAGTCAGAGGGAAATGGGTCTGGGTGGGTTACTCTTCTGAGGGTCGGTGTGGACTGGTTGGGCCAAAGGGCCCAATAAACAATTATGTCTCAGAAAGTAAAATCTGAAGCTATTCATGGTGTCCTGTCCATTTGTTCATTAACAAGATTTCTGTGCTGAGTGCCTCAGAAAATAATAACATGAATATGGTTGGGGAGCAAAAAAACCGAGGTGTGTTTATAAATTCTGCCCCAAAGGCAGTTTAGTCAAATCAAAATCTGAATGTCTAGTGACAAATCAATAGTTTGAAAACAATTTCTATATTGAAGTTAGGTGCTTCAAGGCTTTTTTGAGGCAAACTGTAAATGTTTATTAATTTGTGATTAATGTATTACAGATAATCTGTCATAGAAGTTATGCTTTAGACATCAGTAAAATTCTATCATATGACTAACTGATGTTCAACCCACAGGCGTTCCTTCTGCACTTTGAATTCTTGATTTATAAACTTGCTCTTTGAAACATGTTCTGCCACTGTCCAAATTATGGTGTTTTCTGTGACATCTTAACCATAATGTACTCCATACTAATTCTAGTAATGTTCTCAGTCATTTTCAATTGGAAAGGTAATTTAATCTCAAAAGCAGCAAACCTCCTGGTTAATGAAAATAAGGAGCATGTGTATCCCCTCAACCTCAGCTCAATGACATTACATAATGGGAGATCATTTTCATCAATGTGGGCACTAATGTAAGATGGCAATGCTTATTTGCATTTTAATTGTGTTTTAATTGTTTGCAGGTAGAGGGTAATAACTGGCGATTGAATGTGCCCTTCTCAATAGATGCAGGCTAAAACTGTCGTTTTTAGCTTAGGAGGCACATACTTGTGTAACTCTGTAAATCAATTCTTAATCAAAGTGTGTAAAGATCAGTTCCTTTCAATCCTTCTCCAATTGTCTTTTTGAAGTGTCTCATGATTTCTCCACACTTAGTAAAACCTGACCTAAATTTTGATCCATTACACAACTGTGTCTCAGAAAATGAAATCTGAGGCCATTCATGCTGTCCTGTCCATGTATTCATTAATGAGATGCTTGTGCTAAGTGCCTTAGAAAATAATAATTTAAGAATGGTAGGGTAGAAAAGAAACCTAGTAGCATATATTTACAATCACTCTAAGATGTGACAGAACGTAGAAAGGTGGTAAAAGGAGCAAGATAAGCACTGGGGTTCATTCTTACAGGAACAGGATTGGAAAACCAGTTGTGCAGGTCCGTTAACTATAATTAGACTGTGAACAGTTTTAAACTCTACATTATAAAAACAATATGGAGGTTCTGGAGAATGTGCAAGCAATCAGTATGACCAGAATAATACTCAGAATTGATGGGTTCCACCAAACAGGAAAGACTGAACAGGCAAATGCCATTTTCTCCAAATAGAGAAGGCTAAGTGGTGAAATGTTGGAAGCATTTAAGATTATAATAGGGATTGATGGCAATAACAGCAGACAAAATATTTCCACTTGTTATGGGGACCAAAATCAGGTGTCATCAAAAGATGACAATTACGAACAACCAAACAGAGAATTTTCGGAAAGATTTCTATATCTCAAAGCAGTCAGAACGTGCAATTGCCAAGCATTGGTTGCAGTTGACATGAATAGCAGACACTCATTTAAGGGGAAGCTAGCTGGAAGGAAGTGAATAAATGATATCCTAATATGTTAAAAAGTAAACAGAATTGATGGAGGCTTACTTTAATCATGAACATTGAAACAGGCTTGTTGAGACTTGTAGCTGGTCTCTGTGATGTACATTTTATGCAATTTGAATCTCAAATGAGAGTGCACTTGTTTTTCTAACTTGCTAAAACTCATGAAGTTCCAAAAATCTTCAGGAATTAATCTCCATGATTTGTTGGAACAACCTTCAATATCTAAACTTATTGTGCAACTGATCACTATCAGCAAGAATTTTTAGAGTATTTGAAAGTCAATGTTAACTATGATCTTGCAACAAAATCTAAAGGCACATGAAGCAAAGCAGTCTATTTATCTCTTTGGCTCAAGACAGACAAAAAGAGGTTGAGAGATACAGGTAGTTTTCCTATAATGCCCTAGCTGTGTTCCAGCGAAACTTCACTTAATAGAAAATCACTTAATAGAAATAAAATGGCCAATGAGAAAAGTAGGGTTGGGGCAGACCAGCAAAAAATATCACTTGTGATCACTCAAAAATCACCCAAGGTCGTAACATAAAGTATAGCACAGCCTGAATGTAGGTTTAAATCATATTTCTTATTGAAACAAAAGTAAATTTCACACACATTACATTGAAAAAGTATTGTTAATGCAGGGACAGAGGGTCTTCATCACCAACTTTGCATTTGTGATTGCAGAAGTGGATGGCTATGGTTGATTGTCTTCTGACTGTTTCTTGGGGGTTGGTTTATATTGTGTGATTGCAGGTACAAGAACAAATTAGAAAGCCAAATCGTATGTATAAGAGTAATGCAGTCCTGCAGGAATTATGCAAGAATATTCTTGTCTCCGAGGGTCAGCAATGAGCATTCATTTGTTTAATTTTTGAGATAAAGCTGCTCAATGTATATTACTGTACCTCTCATATGCTCTGACAGCAGCTGACATGGCGCATGCGCAGAACAGCACAAAGATTTCAATGCTGACAACAGCGCATGCGCAGAACAAAGCGTGTGAAATGATAGCCATTGTAATTCCGCTATTGTGAACAGAGGTAAGCATTCTCAAAAATACTGTTTCCTAATTCTTCAGCGACATTATAGCCAAATCATGTTTTATACGAGAACTACCTGTATCTACAAGAAGAGGAAAACAGAAGCCTGTCATTTCATCATTTTCAATCAAGTTATCAACTTTGGACCTTGAAGACAGATCAATAAACTTACACAGTAACCTGTTGATTTATGCAGTCAGAAAGTTTCCAATTTCAATTTGTGAATCAGACAAAGTTAACTGGGTAGGGTGTAGGAGTGGTGCAATCGATCTTGGCTCCTCAATTAGGAAGGGTAAAACTGGATTGTGTTCCTGCTTCTAAGTGTATCATGAAATTGTCAGTTCCTAGAATTGTGTTCGGGATTCACAAAATCATGCATTTCAGCTTTTCTCACCATTCTCAATTCATCATTTTGTACTTGATCTTCTTTTAAAAAGTCTCACATGTTTAGCCTTAATCAAATAGTCTGAGAAATTAAATAAACTGCACCATTAGATTGCCACCCTAAAAGAATTCCATAAGTGTCATGAAACATATTTTGACCATTTATTCTGGTCTCTGTGCTGTTTGCAGAATGTTGCTTGTATCCACCACAACTTCCTCAAATATTTTTCCTGCTACAATTCTTACCTTAATTAGTCTTTATTTTTCAAAGGCACACCTTTCTTTTTTTTCTCAATGCTCATTTCCTGTTCCTTCAGTCCTCAAACACAGTTCTTAAATTTATGAAACTTGTGAAAAATATCATCGTCTCATTCATACCTTTTTCGAATTCAGTCACATAAACAAAGCCTCGCCAATATTATTCACTGTCATTGCACTCTCTGTAAGTTGATTGTGTGGCTTTGTTTGAGTGTCTACAAGTTTCATTCCAGCCCTTGGCCATGTTATTAAATGGGTCAACACCATTCGTTATGTGGCAACTGAACTGTAGGAATTTAACATCACAAAAATAGCTACATACAATAGGATATCAATGTACCTAAGTCCAGTTAAGTCAAATTCACACTTGCTAGATCTCAAATGCGCAACACTTTGAGACTCTTGAAAATTTATTTGGAAATAATTAATACAAAAAATATATCCAGCTGTTATGTATTAGCATGAGTAGCTAATGTCCATTTTTTTAACTATTCATTCAGTGTTACATGAACACTGACATGAATTCAACCCCAAGCTCGTGGGTGGTGGTAACTCAAAATGTCTCGTCATGTTTTTCAAATTTTCTGACAATGTGTTTGCCTGAGACAGGCCAGGCCCCAGGGAGGCAGGTAAGGTGCCAGGGAGACAGATTCCAGAAGGAGCGACGAGGCAGCTAGGTGAGCTGCAAGGTTGGCCTCCTTGATGCCCTGACAAGGTATCCACATTGACAAAGAAAATATTAAAACAAATACAGACCTCGAGCCTTGAAATTTGCACCCAATCTCTGCCCCACCACATACTCCCCATTCATGTCAACTTACGTCACCCCATCATCCTCACCCATCTCCTAACCTCTCAGACCCTCCTTTGCATCTGACTCCCCTTTCCCCTACCCGCTGTGGCCCATCAGATCATCAAAATTACTTGGTTTAAGGTAATGCCAAAGTGCTGTGAACACAAGGCCGGAGGCATGAGGTCCCAGCAGATGCCATAGGTATAAACAAAACAAAAGAGAAAACAGGGAAGTGAGTTGGGGGACCTGGGAATGGAATCATGTTAGCACAGGGAGCAGCAAACAGCTTGTCAGGGACAGGTCACAATTTACAAGATAGCTTTAGTGTGTCTAAAGAAAGTCGTTCCTGACCCACAAATATAACTATAAAAGTCACTTTCACCTCACGCATTCATCCCCACAGCCTCCTTTAATCAACTTCATATACAGAGGAGTGAAAAACCTGAGAGTTAAATTAGAATGATTTCAACTGAAGTTGGACAGCATCAACGTGATATTCAAACATTCAAATTTGGTTGCTTCATCTTCTTCCTCGTAAAGTCAGAGTTTGCTTCCAATTCCAGATGTTTTGCATTATTTTAAACCCTGACATTACTGCACACAATCCTGTTTTTGGGAGTGGTGGCCCCGATGTCGTGACTATCACACTTGGTCACAGGATTAAACATTCTATAGACATTCCATGGATTAAACATTCTATGGGCAAAAACAGGTTGAAAATTTAATTCTTTAAATGCAGAAAGGATCTATTGCTCTGTTATTATTCAATGCCATGTTATAACAATGAGCAAGTGAATTGGAAATTTTATGCCCTGAACAACTGTTGCAAACTTTTGCAATTAATCAATAAGATTAGTGATCACACAGCTCAACTTGCTGAGTGTGCTGGTATCATAGTGACTATTCTAGCCATTAAACAGGATAGGTATGGTTACCATAGTGCGATTTTGATCTAATCACATGGCACACGCAGTTTCTTCCAAGCTGTCTTGGTTGTTAACCTCTAACACTGTGGAGCACATTGACCACAGACACCACTGGAACTATTCAATAACTGGACTTAAAAATGCATGAAACAGGCAAGTTCAGAGGCTTTTATCAAATATATTGAACAAATCTGTTGACAAAGTGGAATTGTCCAGTTTCAACATCAATCTCACCCACTTCCACAAAAAGAAAATCAATTTTGACTTTGAATAAAAAGTTTTGTTAAAAATCTGATTACAACTTCTGTGAATTGTGGCAGGATTACTGTTGTTCATGCTCTTTAAAAAAATACAATGCAACAACTAACAAATGAAACATCGTTTGAGACTGATGCACCATTACCCAGGAGTTTCACAAAGTTTAGAAAACCTGTTGGGGTCCAGGAATCTAGTGGACAAGTGACAGGTCAGGGGTGTCACAGCAGTTGTGAGCTTACCAAGATGTCAGACCAGGTTTAATCGGTCTAATATTTGCTACACAGATCGGAACTATCCAAGGTGGCTAATTCGAGTTCACAGTCAGAGACATTTGTGGAGGTTTCTGAAAAGCAGGGAAATAGCCAATCAGAAGTGTAAACATCCCTTGTAATTATCACAGAGATCCATGCGCCAGACCCTTCAATGGCTCCAGATGCACATGTCCAGTTGTATATCTACAAAATTGAGCCCAAGAGCTAGATTCATGCATTCATGTGAGCATTAGATGATCATTCCAATTGAAATATTGTACATGAGCAAGGGCAAAAGGTGACAAAATGGCAATAAATCATAAAGCCAGCTGGTGCAGGCATGATGGGTCAAATGATCTCATTCCTTGCTGTAATAATTCTGTGATATTTCAAGTTTTATCACCATTAACACATCATCACACTGTTCCTTAAGCCTGGGCAGACTGTCATGACCACAGAAACATTTCTTGTGATGACAGTTGCAAAAGCACAGCAGGCAAACAAAATGTTCCAGTAACGTGAAGATGTTGAAGGAGGATCTGGGGTAACTTTCAGAGTCATAGAATCATACAGCTCAGAAAGAGGCCCTTCTGCCCAACACATCCATGTCAACCAGGTTTCCAAAACAGAACTCATTGTGGTTACCTGCATTTGACCCATATCCTTCTATCCCTTTCGTATCCACATATCTGTCCAAACATTTTTAGATGCTGTAATTGTACCAACCTCTACCATGGCAGCTTGTTCCATTTGAGCACCACACTCCATATGAAACAATTGCTCTCTGGTCCATTGTAAATCGTTCCCCTTTCACCTTAAACCTATACTCTCTAGTTTTGGGCACCCAAACCTGAAGAAAAGACCTTGGCTATTCCCCTTAACTATGCCACTCATGATTTTACTGACATCTATAAGGTCACCTCTCAGCCTCTGACACTCAAGGGAAAAATGTCTCTCCCTATCCAGCCTGTCGTCATAATTCAAACCTTCCAGTCTCAGTTACATCCTTGTAAATTGTTTTGCACCCTTTCCAAATTAATAACATCTTTCCTATAATAGGGTGACCAGAATCGCATGCAATACCCAAAAATGGCCTTACCAATGTCTTGTACACCAATAACATGATGTCCTAACTCCTGTATTCCTGCACTCCCTTTATCCTTTCCACTTGCAGAAAAACATTTAGCTTTTAATTTGCTCCAAAGGAATCAATTAGATTCCTAGAGAGTAACTGACAAATATAACAAAACACACAACAATCTTTAACAAGAATTAAAATGTTCATGCTTCAACGGTTGCTTGCTTCTGGAGATTCAAACAAATCATGACATACCAGGGATAACTGTCAGCCACTCCACTGTCAACAGACCAAACTTCAGAGGATTGTGCTCAATGTTTTCACCAAGTCTTACTTGTCCTCTCTACAAATAAAAAAGGTCCAAACAGCAGACTGAAATCTATGCAGAGATACATGGAATTTGCTACTAGCATATAATTACTGCAGAATACTCAAGAATTATTTTTGAATACAAACATCTGGAGAAGTGCAGCATTTACAAGAGGGATTGGTACATTTTATAGATCCATCATCTGACTTTTAAATTGTCATTTCCTGCAACACTACAACACTGACTACAATAAGTAATTCATCAGTTGTAACATACCTCTCCCTCTGGCCTTTGAACCTGCACTTGATCTGTTCATTGAGTACTGTCAACGTGGCAGTGGTCATCTCAACTTCACTCAACCTGTCTGCCTCTGAACTGACTGCACTCTGTGCGCTTAGATCCAACCTTGACTTTATTATTAAGTCTGCTGATAGTCTGTTTGTAGTCTGGCATACTGACCTCTACATTGCAGAGACTGACTGCCAGCTCTCAGGTACCTCCTCCTACCTCCCCTTGGACCACAACCCCAATATGGAATATCAGGCCACTGTATCAACTACTGAACTCATTTCGTATGGCAATCTTCCCCAGCCTCACACAGCTCGCTTTGACCTCCTTCCGAAAATCCACAAACAGGACTACCCAAGCAGTCCGATTGTTTCTGCCTGCTCCTGCCACACAGAACTCATCTCTTCTGACCTTGACTCAGTCTTTTCTCTGCTGCTCCAGTCCATGCCCACTTACATTCCCGATTCCTCTGACATATTGCATCAGTTTCAGAATTTTCAGTTAGCAGGCTCCAGCAGCCTCCTCTTTATCATGGATGTGCAATCCCTTGACATGTCTATCCTCCACCAGGATTGTCTCAGGGCTCTGCGTTCCTTCCAAGAGCAAAGGCCTGAAGGGTCCCCACCCACCATCACCCTCCTCCACCTGGCCAAGCGCGTACTCACCCTAAACAACTTTTCTTCTTACTCCTCACATTTTCTTCAGACCAGAAGGTTGGCCATGGGGACTGGCATGGACCCCAGTTAAATCTGTCTCTTCACTGGGTATGTGGAACATTCCTTGTTCCAATCCTATTCCGATCCCTACCCACAACTCTTTCTCTGGTATATCGATGATATTATTGGTACTGCCTACCTCTCTCAGCCAGAATTGGCAAGTTTTATCGAGTTTGCTTCCAATTTCCAAACCGCCCTCACTTTCACCTCATCCATCTGTGACTCTTCCCTTCCCTTCCTCAATATCTCTGTTTCCATTACTGGGGATGAACCAGCACTAATATGCATGATAAACCCACTGACTCCCACAGCTATCTGGACTGCACATCCTTGCACCCTGCTTCCTGGGAAGTCTCCATTCTATTCTCCCAGTTCCTCTGCCTGTGTTGCATATGTTCCGATGAGACCAAATTCCACAACTAAGCCTTTGGAATGTCCACCTTCTTGCTCAATTAAGGATTCTCGAGCACTGTCGTTGACAGGGCCCTAAACCAGGTCTGACCCATCTCCCACACTTTTGCCCTCACCCCCTCTCTTCCCTTCTACAATAGCATTAGAAGTCCCCTTGTTCTCACCTACCTACCATCCCACCAGCACACATGACCAAAAGATCATCAGCCAACTTTTCTGCCACCTCCAATGAGATGCCACCACCACAGAGTCATAGAGATGTACAGGACGGAAAGAGATCCTTCAGTCCAACTCGTCCATGCCAACCAGATAACCTAACCCAATCTAGTCCTATTTGCCAACACTTAGTTCATACCCCCCTAAACCCTTCCTATTCATGTATCCATCCAGATGCCTTTTAAATGCTGTAACTGTATCAGCCTCTACCACTTCCTCTGGCAGCTCATTCCATACACACACCACCCTCTGCATGAAATCATTGCCCCTTTGGTCTCTTTTATATCTTTCCCTCTCACCCTAAACCTATGCCCTCTAGTTCTGGACTCTCCCACCCTTGGGAAAAGTCTTGTCTATTTATCCTATCCATGCCCCTCATGATTTTATAAACTTCTATAAGGTCACCTCTGACGCTCCAAGGAAAACAGCCCCAGCCTAATCAGCCTCTTCCTATAGCTCAAACCCTCCAACCCTAGCAACATCCTTGTAAATCTTTTCTGAACCCTTTCAAGTTTCACAACATCTTTCCAATAGAAAGGACACCAGAACTGCACACAATATTCCACAAGTGGCCTAACCAATGTCCTGTACAGCTGCAACATGACCTCCCAACTCCTGTACTCAGTACTCTGACCAATAAAGGAAAGCATACCAAATGCCTTCTTCACTATCCTATCTACCTGCGACTCCACTTTCAAGGAACTATGAACCTGCACTCCAAGGTCTCTTTGTTCAACAACACTCCCCAGTACCTTGCGGTTAAGTGTATAAGTTCTGCTAAGATTTGCTTTCCCAAAATACAGCACTTCACATTTATCTGACTTAAATTCCATCTGCCATTTTTCAGTCCATTGGCCCATCTGGTCAAGATCCTGTTGTAATCTGAGGTAACCTTCTTGGCTGTCCACTATACTTCCAATTTTGGTGTCATCTGCAAATTTATACCTCTTATGTTCACCTCTAAATCATTTATATAAATGACAAAAAGCAGTGGACCTAGCACTGATCCTTGTGGCACACCACTGGTCACAGGCCTCCAGTCTGAAAAGCACCCCTCCACCACCCATCTCTGTCTTCTACCTTTGACCAGTTCTGTGTCAGACATATATTCCCCTCAATTCCCCTCCCTATCTGTCTATCGAAGGGACCATTTAGTCTGGGACACACTGGTCCACTTTTCCTTCGCTCCCAATACCCCACCCCAACCCCACAGCCCCATGGCACATTCCCTTGCAATCACTGAAAGGGGTAACACCTGCCCATTTACCTCCTCCCTCCTCAGTATCTAAGGGCCCAAACATACCTTCCAGGTGAAGCAGCTCTTTCCTGTGCTTCCCACAATTTAGTCTAGCTGTTCACAATGTGTTCTCTCTACATTGGGCAAACGAAGCGCAGACTGTGTGACCACTTCACAGAACACCTGTTATTCTGACTGCAAAAATGACCCTCAGCTTTCAGTTGCCTGCCACTTCAAAACACCACCCTGTTCCCTGGCCAACATCTCTGTCTCAGGCTTGCTGCAGCGTTCCAGCAAAGTTCAGCACAAGCCAGAAGAACAACACCTCATTTTCTGCTTGGAGACACTGCAGCCCTCTGGACACAACATCGGGTTCAATAATTTTAAGGCATGAACTCTCCCATGTCCTAGCCTCTATCCCATACAACAGACCTTGTTATTGCATAGTCTGCATTGTATACTACCAATTATTAGCCACTAACAGCATCCATTAACAGCTATTAATTCTCCAATCTAGATCGTTATCCACTCCTTTATCTATCCAGCTGTTCTTCTGTCTCTCTGTGTTCTCTCCCCAGCTATCTGTTCTCCTTACCACCCTCCCCCAATCCTAACTTCGACATATAAACTGACATGTTCCTACCTACCATCAGTTCTGATTTCTCTTCACAGATGTTGTCAGACCTGCTGAGTTTTTCTAACAACATCTGTTTTTTGTTTCATTCTAAGTTTGTTTTTCTTTGTTGCTCTATATTTGTGATTGATTTAATGAATGGAAAATGCTCAAATGAAATCCAGGTTAACTCAAGTATAATGGCTGTTCCTGGGTTTCAAAGTCAAATTTCAGGTGTTTTTGAGACCACCATGGAACGTTCCAATGCCAGGATTTCTCCACTTAATACAACAATTTTACTCAAACAAACATAGCACTGAACATAATTAAAGCACACATAAATGCACATAAATGAGATCAATTTAAAATAATAGGCTTGAAATTGCATAGAAGTGCAACTATTATCAAATTCACAAGTTACCATACTGATCAGTCTAATGTTTAAAATACAGATTTTATTATTCTGTTGTCAGTTGTTTCGGATTTATTACAGTTCTGAGTACCTGTATAGCTATATTTTGTGCAATATTTGTTATTGCTACACTGCCCCTGGTGGATAGTACTCGATAAACTCTTCTTTTAATTTGTAACATTGAGTGAGTTGTTGGTGGGAGAAAAAAGGCCAGAGGTACGTATTAGAAAAAGACAGTAAAACCTGAAATCTAATCTAAATGTTTTTGCACTGTGTTAAATGATTAAGCATATTACAATATATTGGAACTAAGATGCTCCACAAACTTGAATCCCAGTTTTGTCAACATTCTACAATATGTTTTCTGAGATTCCTTAAGAGTATTCTGTCATTTCAAGGCTGAACAAAGCCCTGCAATTGAAGATTCAGAGCTTCAAACTACGTTAATCTGTCAAGATTCAATCTTACATGGAGTGAAGAGGTCTCATTTCAACTACACAGCATAAATGTGCGTATTTGCCACTGCTCAATTGTACTGGTTTTGGGGGTGGCGAGGAAATTAGACTACAAGCATACATATGGTTCAGTTAACCAGACTAAGTTTGCAGTTAAGTTTTCCTTTGTCAAGAGCTGACTTGTGAATCAGTTGTTTTGAACGTGCAATGCAGACAGCAAACTAGGCTGACAGATTTATTTTTCAAGAGCTTATCAGGTGTATTCAGATTTTGCTTTGGTTGCTTTTGCCATGTAAAGCCACAGTACTTCACTCCTAATACAAAAGTGCTTCTTCCAAGTGTTCCTTGTGCCAGTGCACATACGTGCATTTTCTCATTTGCTGCTGCAATCCTGGCCCAGAATCAATGTTCATTTGTTGCCAGAAATGCAATATAAAGCTGGACTACAAAAACAGTTTGGGTCATTCACAAGCCACCTATAAAAACTGCAATAGTTTACCATTATTCAGTTCTGCCATCTGTTAGTTGCATCAACAATGATATGTATTGTGTGCACAATGTGCCTCACTAACTGTAAAACCTGTGTCAAATAAAAATGAGAGGAAAAAAGTATGTTCCATGTAGCATCAAACGAGACAGGATGGATTATTCAGCAGAGCATGAAGCTTAGCATCTGTAAGCTGCAATAATTTGTGTAGAAAGAACAATCTTAAAATGATGAAGTAAGAAGAGGGTGTGCTGGGGAAAAAAATCCTCAGCAGGTCTGAGAGCATCAAACATTTCCAATCCTACTGTATTTCGCCTGCTTTCATTTCACATCTCCAGCATCTGCACTGTTTTGTTTTGATCTTCAATTTATGAAACTCAAATGAAACAGGCAAAATTTGTGCAAAACAAAATTCTGGTTCCAGATAAAACTGTGACTTTCCAGGTGCTTTCCACAGACTGGGGTGGCATTAGCTGCACCAACAGTTTATTGCGCGAAGGCAAGGTGATAGGTTGCATGTGAACCATTAAAAACCAGCTGATAGATCCCATCTCAATATGTAAAGACATTTGGAATGTCATAACCCACCACTGTTTTGTTAGCCTGATGCCAAACGATGAACCATTTACATTTTTATGTTGCATGATGTAAGATATCAAAGAACCAGTGGCCGAAATTTACCCGATGATTTAGACTGGCCCTCCTGAGAGGACTATGCCACATCTGGTCTTCCATCTGTGGTCTGCACAAGATAAGTTTATGTTAAATTTAAATAAACTCAGGTCTTCTTCACCCTGTTTGGAATAGCCAGAGTTGTAGTTATTTAATCTCTACAGTTTAGCAATGGCCTTAGGTGGAAATACATTATTTGACAAGAACGCAATATCAGGACAGAGATTCTCATTCAGGACAGATGTACTCATTCCAAGATGTCCCCAGAGTAGCCATCTCTGGACACATCCAGCTGATTAGTCCAACTTCGCTTCTGTTAGTTGTTCTCTGTGGCTGTTTCATATGATAAAGTGGTTTCAGATGCTGTTCTCGACTCAAGGCACAGAGGAAAGATGTAATTTGTTGCTAGAGATGACTTGGAATGCCCTGTGTGAACAACTCAAAGCTGCAGTTTGACGCCGATCACATGTGACTACAGGATGACAACAGTAAGACTGGGCCCAAATTTAACACTGCACATGTTTAGGTTGCGAGTGAATCAAAATCATTGTTGCTGAAATCACCATGGCTAACACAAAGGCTTATTTATAAATACTGAAAGAATCTCACATTCAGTGCCGAGAGTACAGCTGTTGTGATTAGCCCCCAAATGCTTAAGATTTCCACTGACTATCTGGAAGTCATAACAGCCTTCTTTGTCTGGGTGGGCAGAACTTTGGATGGAAGACCTTCAAACGTGAGTGCTCCAGTCAAGAGAGTTTAGCTCAGTGCTTCACAAACTAAAGGACTACAATTTGGACTTTATCAACTTCTCTGTTCAAACATGGTTCGAGGATCATGGCCAAAACATAATGGCCAAGGTAATATTATATAGGAGGAAAGGGAATGAGGCTTCATAGAAATAGTTGGAGGACAGAAAATAAACAATAGGGTAAAAAGGAATTCTCTCAAACAGGAAGGTGAGATAAGTGATGTCTCATTGCAACTGTGTTACCCTACCCTAATTTGTTACGCATATAAAGAAATAAAGATGACTTAACAATTGCAGAAACATTATCTAATGATAATCAAGTTAAGAATAATGGCAAACTGTGTTGGACATCAGGGAGCGAGCAGAGTACAATTCATTAATTCCAAGGTGCACTTCATGCAAGGAAACAAAATACATCTAGAAATTATGATTGCACTATCTGAAGTCCTGCTGGAAAAAGAGAAGTGATTCTACATTCTACAGTCCAATGTTCCCTGCAGGCCGCATCCTCTGAAGGGAATGCAAGTCAGAGACAGAACTACTGTTGGCTCTATTTCTTTGAATGACACTGGAAGGATCCTGCTATCAGCAAGGGCATCCTCTTAGCAAAGTGCATACAGAAAGCAGTGGAAAAAGGCGCAGCTTTCATTCACTAAGATAGTTCCAGGTATAGTGTCTTCACTTATAAGGAGCAATTGGGATGAACTTCTTTGCAATGCTTGTCAAGGCAAGAACTCCATACTCAGCTTCAATACTAAAATGAAACAGCATAGTATCTAGAAGAGATCAGTTACCTATGGCAGAGTCTACTCCCCGAATTACAGCCTATAAATCAGTGCAGGTTGACAAAAACTTAATCTGCAAACAATCACAGAGGGACACTATAACAGTAGCTGCATTACAGTAACCTGCTGGTGCATTTTCATGAAAACCTTTTTCAATTCAAGGATAGGTCAGGAGATAAAGTCACGAATCTCAGAGGAGACCATCTTACACCAAGCCAAACTTGATCTAACTACCGTCTAACCCCAGCCTTAAGATAATCCCCAGGCCAAAACTTTTCTTTTTGTCTTCACAAAGTTACATTAATTTTGAATGAGTTTCAGGATTACAAAGTGGCCAAGTGTATTCACTTCTTTAACAGAAATGCTGCAAAAGTGTTTTGTCGTCTAATAGCAACTGTTACTAAAGTAAGTATTTTCTACTACTATAGCATATTAGATATCCACTAGCCCTTTCCTGTAAGCATCTTCGAAAGCTCAGGGGAATTAAGCTGCTCGTGCCTCCTTCCCCAAAATAACAAATGCCAGACATGTTCTAATTCTATTGAATGAATTAGCAGACTAACCAGAGGGCAACTACACCAAGTGTCATTCTATTTTTTTCCCATTTTAAGACCTCTCCATGGTAAGTGACAAACTAAAAATCAGAAGTAAACACTGTCTTTGCAAATGTAATGTGTCTGTATCCACTCACCCAAGTGAATTTGCATTCTGCAACCGACAATTAAAAGGAAAGACTGTACCAAAAGCTTATAGCTGCCTTTGGCAATTACTGCTCAATGCATTCATTTATTGACACTGTTACTTTTTTCTGTTAATATCACTTACTCTTCCAGTAAAATCCTAATCTTCACTTTCTGTTTTCTTCAGAGATATCTTGAAACAATGTCGAACATTGTTCCCTCACTCTAGTGACTCACCCTTTTATATCTTTTCTGCTGTGAGAACTATAAATGCGTTGTCACCGCCTCACGTACTAAGTGCTTTGATAAACCATATAATCTATTAGATTTTTCACAATGCACACTAGCTGGCAAAACGAAAATCAGAATCCAAGCCATTAGGTCAGAAATACCTCTTTGATCAAGATCTTTCCAAAAAATGTATTATTTGACAGAATGTGGATATTACAGGGAATGCCGTAACTAGCCTTGAAGTGAGTATCGCATTTAGCTATTTCAGATGGCAATTAAGGGTCACCTGTGTGTTTGGGTCTGGAGCCACATTCAAACCAAGTCAGGTGAGGTTGACATATTCCCCTTGTCAAAAGTACATACATGTACAAGATTTTGTTTTAAACATGGCAATTGATGGTGTGTTTTTTTTTGGCTGCCTTTACGTAGATTAATTAACAGGTATTTTAGTTCTACCTGATGGCAAAACGGGATTTTAACCCATGTCACTACAGCAGTAGCATTGGCCTCTGTATTACTAATCTAGCGACTATACCACTGTTTCCCTGCTAAAAAGAAAAAGGAAAAAAGCATGATGAATGATTGTTTAATGATCCTCGCTCCTCTGGTACGTGCCGCATGCCAGACAAAGCATACAAATACAAAGAGGAGAAATACAAATGAGAATACACCTGTAAAAAAAATCCCAAACATTACATTTTTACCTTCATTCACATGTGCACCAATCTCAATTTGCTACCAAACATTAAAGGCATTTACTGTTTACGCCCTTCCATATAAAACTGTTTCTCAGTTCCCTGCACAGGTGATTTCTTTAATGTACGAAAAACATGTCTAAAGCGATCCTGCAGGCATAGCCAGGCCATTTTAGAAGAGACAATATATCAGAAGTCATAAAAAATCAAACAGATTTAACAGGGACTGTTCAATACTAGAATACCGCAAGGGCATGGGGATTTACTAGAAAAAATCCAGAGCCAGTAGCGGGCCTTCATATAGAGAGGGAGGATCCTGTTTCTCCACAGCATTCAGGCAACATTTTGATACAATCTTACTTCTCTTGCTTTCCAGCTTCACAGATCAGGACCAACTTTCACACATGGTATGACAGAACCCCTTAGGCCAAAGGAGACGGTTGTAAAAGTGAAAATGAAAATTAAACTATTAAATAGTGTTGAAGAAAACTCAACATCATTTTAAAAAAGGCGAAAAATGAATTATTTGCAATCTCTGTTATACACTGCAACTCAAACAATTATTTCTAACTGGAAAATTAAACTAAAAATTAAGCATAAAAAAGTACAAGGGGAACAATTTCACTTTGGCTCCCAAGAGAAGCCTCTGTCAGATCTATCTGCTGACATGTATAACCAATTAACTGAGAGTCACTTGGTCTTTTATGCAGTCTTAAGGGATAATTTTCACCTGTCAAAAAGGCCATATCAGAAATTCTATAACTATTAAAAATAGTGCGCAGTGAAAGCTGGAATTTGCCGTAAGCACTCGCATCAGCTATAGCCCCATACTTCTGCAAAAGGTCAGAAAATTATCCTTGCAATTGTTGCAGAAGCTTGACACAAGTGTGACAATGCCAGATTGCCTCACAGGACAAGGACTAAGCCAGACATAAATGTCAGAAAGTGCAGGTAGTTTTCCAATAATACCATAGTTGATTAGGTTACATACAGTGTGGAAGCAGGCCCTTCAGCCCAACAAGTCCACACCGACCCTCCGAACAGCAACCCACCTAACACTACGGGCAATTTAGCATGGCCAATTCACCTAACCTGCACATCTTTGGACTGTGGGAGGAAACTGGAGTATCCGGAGGAAACCCACACAGACATGGGGAGAATGTGCAAACTCCACACAGGCAATTGTCTGAGGTGGGAATTGAACCCGGGTTCCTGGCACTGTGAGGCAACAGTGTTAACCACTGTGCCACCGTGCCGCCAAGTTGAATTCCAACAAAATGTCGTTTAATAGAAAATCACTTAATAGAAACAATGGGGCCCTATGGGAAAAGTGAGGGTAGGGAAAGACCAACAAAAAATATTACTCAGGATTGCTCAAAAATTGCCCAACGTTCTAACATAAAGTACAGCATAGCCTGAATGGATGAAATCATATTTATCAATGCAACAGAAGTAAATTAACACAGTACATTTAAAAAATGTAAGAAAGCCACTGTTTGTACAATATCTCCCAAAGAAAGCTGCTCTGTTGGCAGCTGGCATCGGTGCATGTTCAGAATGACATGAAAACAGCAACTGACATCGTGCATACGCAGAACAGCACAGAGACGTTAGCGCAGGGACTGGCGCATGCGCAGAAAGGTGAGAACATCAGCGCATATGCAAAACAGTGTGGAGATTTCTGCAAGCACACTGGCCCATGCACTGGCGAAGTGGGCGAACCTATCCATCCTGGAATCAGGCTCCTGCCAATGGAGGTAAGCATTCTCCAAATTACCATTCTCTAATTCTTCAGCGACGTTATCATTAAATTGTACGGCCGAAAAACACATTATCCCACAGCTACCTTCAAATAGAAACTGTGAAGGGTTTTTGTGATGGTGTGGCAGCGTCCCCACCTCTGAACCAGGAGTCCTGGGTTCCAGTCCCAAACATTCCAGAGGTGTGTCATAACATCTCCAAACATGCATCTGAATGCAATAAAATGTACTAAATACAAACTGTTAAGTCAACATTGTTCTCAATCAATTTTATTTTTATAAAGTCTATAAACATTTAAGAAGGAAGACTGTCCTCACATAACTGCTGCTTCATACTTCACAACCACCTTTTAACCCCACTCTTTTTAAGAGCTGAAGTTTTTCACTATCTGCAGCATCTTTTGCTTGTGGATTGCTCATGCAGCGTGAAGTATTTCGTACTGATTTTATGCAAGTACATAATGACATAGGGTCGACCCTCCCTTTGGCAAAGTTGGTCTTGCTTGCCAATGCAAAGCAAGTGAGAAACCACCCTGCAACCAGCATCCACTCCCAGCTGACATACGGCCTCTGTTAGCCCCCATAAAGTGTGCGTGTCAGCTGGCCCACTTGTCAGCCCCAGAGATGAAAAGCTTCAGTCCTTGCATGGACCTTGACTGATCATTTAAAGGGCTTCAACTGACAGCAGGGATACACCACAGGTCTTCTCTCAGAGAATTCTTTCTCAGTATATGCCAGTTATGTTTTAGTCTACTATTTTATGTAATGTCTTGTCTAACAGGACAATCATTCCACACATACCATGTTGGCTGTTATTTGGAATGCACTTGTGTTGTAATGGGCACTCCACAAATGAAATTCTCTCTTTTCTTTCTGACCCATGTTGAACAGATGAAAGGTTTATTGACCACCAACTAAGTGTATACACCAGAAAGATGGATCCTTTCAGGACTGGCAGATCGCACAGGGAACATCTCTGGTCTGTACACACCAACCAACCCCACCTTCCAATGGCCATCCAGTTCAACTCCCCCTCCCACTCCCACTCTCCTGAAGCCATTCTGGGCCTCCTCTACCGCCTGCACAAGGCCACCTGCAAACTGGAGAAGGAATACCTCATCTTCCACCTCAGGAGCCCATAACCACACACACATGAACACTTAACTCACCAGTTTCTAAATATCTCTTCTCCCCCCCCACCCCCTCCCAGATCCAACCCTCCAACTCAGATCCGCCCTCATGACCTGACCTAACTGTCCATCTTCCTTCCCAATTATCAGTTCCACACTTCCCATGGACCTATCACCATCACCTCCGACCTTTGCCCAACTATCGCCATCCCATTTACTTTTCTCCTAACCCCATCATCCCTCCCTCTATTTATTTATCAGCCTCCCTTCCCCTCTCCAGTCCTGAAGAATTATGCCCGAAACATCGACTCTCTTGCTCCTTGGATGGTGCCTGACCTGCTTTGCTTTTCCAGTGACATGCTTTATCAACTATTGACTCTCCAGCATCTGCAGTCTTCACTTTCCCATATCAGTGATTATCCTAGTGAACCTTCTTTAAAGTGCTTCCAATGAAATGATATATTTTCTTGAACAAGGGAACCAAAATTGTTCACAGTACTCCAGACATGGTCTCACCAGTACCTTGTACAGTTGCAGAAAGACTTCCCTACTCTCGTATTCCAGCCCCCTTGAAATAAGGGCCGACATTCCATTAGACTTCCTGACTACCTGTTGCAGCCTTGTATTTCATACACAACTACTCCAAAGTCTCTTTGTGTTCCAACTTTTGAAATTTTTCTCCATTTAAGTAGTACCTTATTTTGTTCTCCCTTTCAAAATGAACAATTTCACAATATCCCTCTTTATACTCCATTTGTAAACTTTTTACCAACTTCTTTTACTTATCAATATCTCAATGTAAACGGTTAAAAAATCACACAACACCAGGCTATAGTTCAAGAGGTTTATCTGGAAGCAGTAGCTTTCAGAGCACTGCTCCTTCATCAGGTGGTTGTCATCACCTTAAACTGTTTGTAAACCTACTTTTCCATCTACTTCTGTGTCATCGAGTGTGCAAATTTAACTATGGTATATTTGCTTCCTTCCTCCAAGTCATAATCTGCCAGGGGTTACATAACCTGGAGAACCAGGTTTTGTCCAAAACTACACCTGCTTCCATATCTCCTCCCTGTTCGTATTCAGTCCATGTTTCTTTGGAGCTACAATTCGACTCAGAAGCACCCCAGTTGTAGTTATTGTTGCCTGTAGCCAAAACCCACCCTGGGGTTCAGCCGAGGACATGGCTCAACGTGGCTAGCAAATATTACCATAGTGAGGTACGATCCAGACTTCAGCTGATCTTCTATACAATAAAGTCATCTCAGGTGTGATGATATGGGGGTGGTGAGAGTCGAATAAATGATGCTTGAAAAGTTTGAATAACACATGAAAAAGAAAAGACATTAAACCAAAAAACACAGTAAAGGAAACAGTGCATCAGCATACTTCACAAAGGGCAGTTCACAAATGTGATTCCTCAATAGAATTGGCAAAATTTTCAGTGAAGAAGAAGCGTTCACTACATGCAGAGCTCGGGGAAATATAACTAAATTCCTCTTTTATCCTTGCATTTCTTGTGCCACATTAAATCATTGCCAATTGTCAACAAAGACGTATTTTAATTGCAATACGTACACATATGAAATTCACTAAAACTAACAAGCTGAAAAATCAACTGCCGAATTGAGGTTATTACTGTCTAGTAAAAGGAAGTAGACATCAGTCTGCTATCTCAATTGCTCCAGCACAGAAGACATAAATAATGTTGGAAAATGGGTCTGTAATGTGCAAATAAAGTTCAATAAATAGAAAGGATGTGTTTTATTAGGAAGGGTAGAGAGGGCATATAAGACTTGGACCACAAAAGTTTCTTTTACTTCATACTGGTTAAGCCAGCATTTATTGCCCTTCCCTAATTGCCCAGAAGGCAGTTAAGAGTCAACCACATTGCTAAGAGTCTGGAGTCACACAGAGACCAAACTGGGCAAAGATGGCAGTTTCCTCCTCTAAAGGATATTAGTTAACCAGTTAAATTTTTTCAACAATCAGAAATGGATACAACGCCTTCGTTAAACTCCGATTTCCTTGCACAGTCCAAAGATGTGCATGTTAGGTAGATTGGCCATGCTAAATTGCCAATAGTGTTGAGGAATGTGCAGGCTAGGTGAGTTAGCTATGGGAAATGCCAAGTTTCGTGGATAGGATGTGGGTTTGGTTCTGGGTGGGATGCTCTTCGGAGGGTCAGTATGCACTTGATGGGCAGAATGGTCTGTTTGCATACTGTACAGATTCTATGAATTCTATGAAAAAAGATACACAAGATTGAGAAACTTAATTATTACATCAACACGAGAAAATCTTTTGAAAAGGATGAATGTGCAGAATTATGAAGTGAAAGCAAAATAGAATGGCGCAAGCTGTTTCAGCTCGCGACAGCAACATAGTTTGAACAATATGATCACCTTTTTATGCCAAAATCTTTTTGGTATTTGTCATATCGCCTATTAAATGAATGAGTTGGCTTGGCGATGTCAGGTCGAGGTTTACAGAGTTATGCTAAACCCCTGCTTACATAAGTCATTTTGCATGCAGAACTGTTCTTGGCGAACAGACTGTGCCTTTATCGGGTTTTGAACACTGGCAGCTGGATTCTGGACAAGATAGTTGTTCAGATTAAACCAAGTAAATAGAAAGGTCACAACTGATGGAGACATGAGTAACAAACCTTCTGAAGCATGCCAACCATGTGCAGCTCAAACATGTCACCGTGAAATCTGATAGCGGATTGTAGCCTTTGCCAATTATCATTTGTATATAGTGTACAGTACAGGCAGCTGATGTGACATTAATTAATTCAGACTTAATCGTTTTCAGATTATCTTTGCTTATGTAGTTCAGTTTCTTCAGTATGTGTTGCACAGCTGTCACCAGCAAAATAAAATCATGCTCGAACATGGGCTTCATCATTTATGTCAGATATGCATTTGACCTTTTTTTATCAAGACAACAAAATGGGGATAATTCCAGCAGGAAAATAAATATGTCTTAGTGGCTTTCTCGCTTATCGGCTGATCACAAAGCCATAGGCAGCTGCAGCTCTCTGCAGTGGTCTCGCCTTTGTGTCTCCAGTCACAATTATAGACCTGGTTATCACCTTCTCAGACTGATGAAAGAAATGTGATTTAAGTAACAGAAGATTATCTTTCCGGCATTGTGGTTCAGATTTTATTTCCGCAAGGCTTGATGCTCCCTATGGATATCTGTTCCCCAATTTGATTTCTCATTTATTGCACTCCCAGCTTTGATATTGAATGAACTTTCCTAATGCTTCCTCACTGATCACTGATAATACATTGCACTGATATATGTAGAAGAGCATGAATTTTTCAGATTATCACTGGCCTTTTTCAGCAAAATTTTCAGTCAAGACAATTGTCTATGAATCAATCTTTTGTTTAGACATAAATCTACTCATTCCAATCCTGACTTTTACATACATGGATTGTACAGTTAGTTATCTGCCTTCAGAACTGCATGGCATTTATCTTTTAAATCTATTTGTAATGATCATCTTTTTTTCCCCCAAATACCATGAACATTAGATCTGCCTGGAAGCTGTTTTTGTATCATATTTTAAGGAACGAGCTCTCAACAACTTACACTATTTTTGCAGCTGGAACTCCTGAATTCCCCATCTTTTCTAAATTGACCTCTCGCACAAGTATGTACAGGAATACACCAAGGCATCTTTTATGTATGGTGTGCAAACTATACACTGTGCTGGCTTATCATGTGGAGAAACTAAAACCTTTTGATTTGTTTGATCTATCTCCATTTGAGCGTAATATATTAAATTATAAGTGCAGATCTCAATGCTGAACATAGATGAATGACTCAAAACTTTGATTTGAAACTCTATTACATTGAGCCCTAAAAATAATGAGTTCAGTTTGGGGATTGGATTCATTGAGGGGAAGTCAAGTCCATGCACTGATTTAGAGATAAGGTTGGTAACTGTATGAAGATGTGAGATGGTACTTCACATTGTGATTGTGAACCTGTTTGCTCATTCAGCACAGCAGGGGAAGGAGCTTCACAAACTGTGCTAGACCTGGCTTCAGTTTTTGTCATGAATCAGGATCCTACACTTTAGTTTTTTGCATTTCTTCTGGCTATCCGATGATTGAAAGAAGCAGCAGAGATTTGTCGGTATTTATAGACATCGAGTAACCCAGATACAGAAGTGCTAACAGGAGATTGAGAATGATTGTGCTATTCCTTATTACTTGGTTTGACTAATTATATATTCACAAATAACTGCACTGGTTTAAATTTCTCATGAATATACATTTTGTTCATACTCCATGTTTTAAAAAAGAACATAAATTGGTACTTTTTCATGAAGATTTATGTGCTTCATCATGAGGTGAGCTCAGAGACTTGATATAACAGTCAGTCAAAAAACTGAACATAATGTATGCAATGTAGCTGATCATGATTTTTCTTCCCCGAACGAATCTGAATTCAATATACAGTGAAGGTGTACCCCTGTGATTCCTCTAATATTCAAAGGAAGAATGATCAAGTTGCTTGTGGCCATAACTTGCTAACCCTAGCATTTATTGCCCACCGATAATTTCACTCAAGAAATTGCTGGTGGACTGCCTTCTTGAACTGCTTCAGTGCCTGCATTGTAGGTACATCTACAAGGCTACTAGGATGGCTGCAAGGCTTTCAGGACTTTTACCCAGGGGCAGTGAAGACATGCCAATACAGGTCCAAGTCAGGATGCAAAATGAGTGTAGATTGTGGTATTCTTAGATGGAGACCATTTTTCTGCTTATCGGTGAGGCATGAACTTACCAAAGACAGGCTTTCCTCCATCTGAGTTAAACTGGCCAATCCTCATGAGCTGACCATTAATGAAGCTCAGAATGCACTTTATTAACTACCACGAGTGCGGCTCCAAGTGAGGGTGACCAGTTTATCCATGAAGAGGATCTCAGTGTTAAGGCATATGGCAGCATGCCTTGCAACATTTTATTCATCATTATTTATTCATGGGATGGAGGTAACACTGATGAGGCCATCATTAGTTTGGCCCTATTTCCCTATGGATGATGATGAACTGCCTCCTTGAACTGCTGCCGTTCATATAATTTAAGTACACCCACCATTGGGTTTGGGAGGAAGTTCTGGGATTTTGTCCCAGCCAAAGTGAAGGAACAGTGATATATTTCCAAGTTAGGATGGTGTGTGGCTTGGAAGAGACCTTGTGGATGGCAGTGTTCCAATATATTTGCTGCCCTTGCCCTTCTACCATCCATTTTCCCAAATATTTAGTGTTGGAATATCTGGTTTTATTCCTTGACAAATGTTTTGTTTTTGACCTTTGCTCTGTCAATATTGACAAACTCTTCAACTGCTTTTGCCTAAAGACTTGCTGACATGAGTACATTTCCAGTGTTCTGAATTAGGGCCTCACCTGCTGGTTGCTCTCATTAGACTTCTGAATGCATATTGCCCATTTTTCTGTTGCACACAGACTGAATTCAGAGCATCACAGAAGACCATTCAGCTCATTATGTCTGTGCCACTTTTCCAAATGTTTATAGTAAGAGATGATAGAGTTGGAAAATCAGGGCACTTTTTGAGCTTCGATCAGGATTTGACATGCAAGTTGTAAGAGAATATGAGTGGATTGCCTTGGTACTCTGAAACAAAACTGCATCAGCAAAAATTTCGACTAGACTGGTCAACTTTACAAACAATTCAGGAATACTTCTGTATTTTTAATGGTAAATGCATGCAGCGCAATAAAGTAGATGCTGCACATTACCTGGAGAATACCCACCTGACTCTATTGCCAAAATATCTTTCGTTATGATTCCCCTCCCCTCCCGGGATCTTTAGCATGCCACTGACCGAATCACCCACCCTACACCACTAGGAGGGCAGAAGGTACTTCAGTCTAAACTCTGATATGAAAAGTGGCATTTCTAATACAGCAGTACTGCCTAACAATGATACGTATTGATGCAGTCGCTTTAAAGTAATTATGTATCTCAAGAGGCCTCAATTCTAAATTTTACAACACATCATGGGAGAAGGCATCACAGCTGGACCTGTTCTCCACTGAGTCTGCATGCACTTCTACAGAAAGGGTTTCTCGGTTGCAGTCAGGAGTAGGAATTTGATTGATCATTACATTTCTTAGCCCTGAGTCCACAAGGCATGATCAATTAAGGTAAGGAGAAAGCAGGTCCTTAATCCAAAAGTTTGATCAGAGATGTAGGTGTTGAGGGGTGCCTAAATGGAGGAAAGTAGAAGAGAAATGGAATGGTTTATGAAGGACAATCTCGAAGTTAGGGCCTAGGTAGCTGAAGATACGGCTGTCACAAGTGAAATAATTAAGATTGGAATGCTTAAGAGCAAGGGCCACAGGTAATACAGAGGGTTATAGAGCTTAAGGCATTTACAGATATAAGGAGGGTGAAGTCATGAAAGAATTTGAAAACAAAGATGAGTCTCTGAAATTGTGAACATTGCATGAGATTGGCAGTCTCTATTGCATAGTCAGGTCACTAGAATGGGGCTTGAACCCATGAGTTTCTGTCTTTGTAGGGAGTGGCTTCCTTTAAATACACGCAAACAAATTTCCAGACCATCCAGCACTGCTCACTTACTAAAACCAAGACATTCCTGAACAAGACTTAATTAAACATAAAAGTTACACCTGGCTCTGTTCGCTTTAGAATCCAAATTTCAAAATAATAATAAGTTTATACATTGATGAACCTACAACACAAGCTAGTTATTTTTAATACCAATAAAGAGGCTGTTAGTACAAAAACCTTGTTCCAAGGTGCTTTAAGGAAGATCTTAAAAGGAGGTGCAGAGGCATAGAGCTCTGAGAGGCAATTCTGAAACATGTGGCCATTGTGGAATTTCCAATGCTGGTGAGAAGGGAGGGGAATTGCACAAGAGCTCAGGGTAGAAAAAAAAGATTGGAGAAGCGCATAGATGAGTGAATAATTTAACAACATTAATTAAAGATATATCTGAAACATGTTGAAGATAATTATGATTTTGTATCTTGTACCTTCCCAGCAATACAATTGCATCATTGTGTGCTGTGAAAGAGTCCATCAATGCTTTCCCTAAAGTATTTTAGCATTTAGTATCTGCATTTCAAAGTTACAACAGGATTAAACTTGAAAAAGTAATTAATTCATTCGAAAACTCTTCAGCCACATGGAGGTTTTGAAATGTGCTAGGTAGACAAAAAACTCTCTCAATAAAGTATCTGGTAAATTTTGCATTTGTTAATCTTCACAGTCCCAATGTCAATAATTAAAACTATTGCTGATAATGAAGGTCTAAACATTACGGTGGGCAATGAGTCACTTGAGTCGTTCTGAGCCTCAGATTGTAGAAAGTTCAATTTCTAGTCTGACTTTACTCAGAACTGATAATGCCTTATGGACCCAGGGTGAATAAAAAGAATGACCAATCAAATTCCAACTCCTGACTGCAACCGAGAAACCCTTTCTCTCGAAGTGCATAAATACTCAGTGGAGAACAGGTCCAGCTATGACGTCTTCACCCATGGTAGAGAGCTCTGGCAGTATTCCCTGTTCCAGATTAAAATCAAAGAGACTAATTGTTGAAGTAAGTCGTGTAGGTGAAACTATTTGGGTCTAACAACCAAGGACAGCCCGGGTGACTATGTGAGGGGAGTGAGGTGCCTTGGATGAGGTAACATAAGGTCACATTAGTAGTTATGGACGTTTAGACCAAAACCTTCAGTTTCAAAACATTTTTTTTTCAGAAGTCATTCAAGCCTGCAAGCAGGTCCAATTGAATGTGGTCATTATTTGTTAAATATTTCATGAAACATTTCTCACTGGGAAACAAAACAAAAACAAAGTCGTAGGCTTGCTGTGCCTTGGTCAAGGGATGATTGCACTCATGAAGCATGTTTTACAGTTTAAACATTTATAGCTGCTGCAGTGGACAATCATCCAAGTTGCAATACACTTAAGAAGTGTATATAACCCTGAAAGAATTAGTTTATCTCTAGGGTCCATACAGCTGCCTATCAACTTTTCTAAACCAGCTTTGCAAAATACCAAAGGAGTCAAAGGTGGAAACTGAAATACAGATGGAAACAAGTAAAGCTGCCAAAACCTTATAATCTGTTGAACATGTCTCAGCTTATCTGGTGTGCACTGATGTTTTCAATGCTGAATTTCTGTTCATTTTTCAAAAGCCCATTTCATAGTCATCCAAAAGTCACTGACAGATCAAACTGATTGCAAAACTCAAAAATTAAAAGCCATCACCTCTCCAAAACATCAAGATTTACTTCCGATAACGTAACATTTTTAGAACATACCAACTGTTCTGTGATGAGGAATACAGCAATGAGGGGGGCTAAAAACTGCTCAGGTACATCATGAATAAAGCAAAATACAGCAGATGATGAAAATCTGAAGTAAAAGCTAACTGCTGGAGAAACTCAATGTGTCTGGCAGCCTTGATTGTCCAAGTTTCTACAGCACCTTCTATTTTAGTTCTTTTATCATGAAACCTTCCTAAATAAATTTAGCCACATGATCAGAGAGAAGTGTGTCACATCTTTTGGAGTTAAGGATCTTATTAGCATTTTTGTTTTGTTGATCTTTGCTCCTGTTCTCTCCTAAAGACTTAATGATAAGCTTGGACCTGGCATGACTGTATAAAAACAGACAAATGGCAGCCCATTTTATATTTCACTCTACTTGCATTTGGTTGTAGCCAGATTTTGACCTCACAGGACTTTCACACACCAAATATGCTTGTCAGAGTCTCCAGATGACAGCCTTAATTGAACTGACTATTCCCCACATCTTAAATGTAGAAACTAGTTTCAACATTTCAACTATTCTTCTGAGATCCAGTAACCAAGCGAGGAACTGGAAAAGCATTTCAGGAAGATCTTGGGAGGATAGATGCGATCTCCTAAAGTGACTACGTCATAATGTTCAGATATAGATCATTACTGCATTTCAGTCTGTGATTATACAGGTCGTTCTGCTATAATGCGCGTTTCGTTAATGCAAATTCGATGTAACAGGATTGATGAATTAGGGACACTTTCTACAGCGCAAACTTTTAAAAGCTATGTTAGCTGAAATGTGATTACAATGCCAATACTTTAAGCACTGTTTCTAAAGCACAATTTTTCCATAACACAGGGTGCAATGAGAACGCGACCATTGCATTATAAAAGAACCAACTGTATGCACTATTGTCATGCTACTATGACAATGTACCAATAACACAAGATGGCTTTTTACACCATATTGAAAAAGGCTTGAATATTAATGTTCAAAATCATTTTTTTTAAACTAAACAAAATCAAGCAACAAAACAAACATTCTCAGAAACCTAAGCAAACTGTACCTTCGAGGCACAACTGCTTTTTGGCTGATTATCTGAGTAAAGTTATAGAGATGTCAACCCAGAAGGCCAAAAACTATTAGATATGTCACACTGAAGGGACACTCAAATATCACAGATTTTGATAGCAATGAAATAAGTTGCATGATCACCAATCACAGTGTAGCTTCTGAAAATAACCCAACCTCAAGGAAAGGTAATACTGTTGGTTAACAATTGGACAATGTTCCAATAAGGCTGCTAAGTGCCATATTCTTATTGGTTACACTTCTTATTAGTTCATTGACAGGATATGTGCATCACTGGTAAAGGCAGCATTTACTGCTCATCCTCGAAAGGATGGCTGAGAGATGAATCCTTGAACTGTTGCAGTCTCTGCGCAGTGTTCTAAGATAGGGAGTTTGGTTCAGTAACAATGAAGGAATGAAAATACATTTCCAACGCAGGAATATATAGGAGCAAGAGTAGGCCATTTAGCCCCTCAAACCTGCTCCACCATAAGATCATAAAGACATTGGAGCAGAAACTTGGCCATTCAGTCCATCAAGTCTGCTCTGCCATTCAATCATGGTTGGAGACAAAAAAACTGCAGATGCTGGAATCCAAAGCAGACAGACAAGTGTCTGGAAGAACACAGCAAACCAGGCAGCATCAGGAAGTGGAGAAGTCGATGTTTTGGGTGTAACCCTGCTACAGGACCTGTGGGTGGGTGTAGGGGGAGCTGCAGATAAAGGGGGTGGCGGAGGCAGGGTGGATAGGTGAAGACAGGCCGAGGCTACGACAGGCAGAGGTTGGTCAACAGGAGGAATGAATCCGGTTGGTGGCTGGGAGGAGTGGAAGGGAGAGGAAGGGGCCGGGAAGAGAGTCAGGGGATGAAAAGGGAGGTTATTTGTGATTGGAGAACTCAACGTTGAATTGTCCCAGCTGAAGTTTGCCCAGGCAGAAGATGAGGTGTTGTTCCTCCAGTTTGTGATTTGGTTTGTTATGGCAATGGAGGAGGCCAAGGTTGGTTTTGTCGAAAAGGGAGTGGGAAGGGGAATTTAAATCGGCGGTGACTGGGAGGTCCAGTCGGCCCCTGCAGGCCTGGCTGAGATGCTTCCCAAACTATTCCCTAAGTTTACATTATAATCAGGCCACATTCAAAGACAGGTTGCTGGCTCTGTCCCAGTTCATTAGCCGCTGTGCCTCCTCTCTGTGTGCTGACTCGTCATTCATGCTGATGAGATCCACTACAGTGACATCATCAGCAAACTTGATGATGTGATTTTACCTCTGCATCACTACACAGTCATGTGTTAGCAGGGTGAACAGCAGTGGACTGAGCACACACCCCTGGGTTCCCCCGTGCTCAGTGTGATAGTGTTGGAGATGCTGTTCCCAGTCCGGACTAACTGGGGTCTCCCAGTCAGGAAATCCAGGATCCAGTTACAAAGGGAGGTAGTTAGGCCCAGCAGACTCAGCTTTCCAATCAGGTGCTGAGTGCTGGGGTGGTGTACCAGCATGTTTTGCATCTTTTCCGGTTACAGGGGAGGTTACCTGGGGTTTCAGGGAGGTTGGTAGAGACACCACCAAGGACTGTCGAAGGGAACGGTCCTTGTGGAAGGCAGAGAGTGGTAGGGAAGGGAAGATGTTCTTGGTGGTGGGGTCTACTTGGAGTTGGCGGAAGTGTTTAAGGATGATGCATTGGATGCATGGACTGGTGGGCTGGTAGATTAGGACAATGGGAACTGTGTCTTCATTGCATGTGGAGGGGGAATGGTTTAGATCAGTGGAACAAGAAACGGAGGTGGTGCAATGGAGGTCTGTCTGGATGACAGAGGAGGGGAAAAGCACATTGTTCAAAATTGGTTTACATCTTGGAAGCTTGGGAGTGGAATGTCGCCTTGTCTGAGCAGATGAGATGGAGGAATTGGGAGAACGGGATGATCCAATGCATTACCCATAAACACTTCCACCAACTCCAACTAGACCCCACTACCAAGAACATTTTCCCCTCCCCACCCCTCTCTGCCTTCCACAAGAACTATCCCTTTGACAGTCCCTGGTTTGCAGCATTCTCCCCACCAACCTCCCTGAATCCCCAGGTACCTTCCCCAGCAACCTGAAAAGTTGCAAAACTTGCTGGTACACAACCCCGCCTCACCTCCATCCAGGGGCCCAAATAGTCCTTCTAGGTGAGTCAGAGCTTCACCTACCTGCCTCTCTTCCAACCTTCTCTACATCAGGGAAACCAAATGTAAAGTTAAGGAATGGTTCACCAAGCATCTCAGCCAGGCCCACAGGGGCTGACTGGACTTCCTAGTCACTGCTCATTTTAATTGCTCTTCCCACTCCCTTTCCAACATGACCATCCTTGGCCTTCTCCATTGCCACAACCAACTAAACTGCAAATTTGAGGAATGATACCTCACCTTCCATCGAGGAAGACTACAGTCCAGAGGATTCAACATTGAGTTCTCCAATTTCAAATAACTTCCCTTCACATCCTCTGACTCCCTACCCAGCCCTTCCCCCCTCCTTTCCACTCCTCGCAGCCATTTATCAGATTCATTCCTCCCATTGACCAACCAGGTCATACGCTCTACTTGTCTTCATCTGTCCCCACTTCAGCACCCTGGCCTGCCACCCTCTTATCTGCAGCTCCCCTTACACCCACCCCCAGCCCTGGAGAAGGGTTACATCCAAAATGTCGACTTCTCCACCTCCTGATGCTACCTGGCTTGCAGTGTTCTTTCAGCCTCCTGCCTGTCTACCACGATTCAATCATGGCTGGTAAGTTTATCAACCCCATTCTCTTCTTTTTTCCCAGTAATGCTTGATCCACTTGACAATCAAGAACCAATCAATCTCAGTCTTAAATACACTCAATGACCTCTGTGGCAGTGAATTCCATAGATTCACTACACTCTAGCTAAAAAATGTTTTTCCTTATCTCCCTTCTAAAAGGTCTTCCCTTTACTCTAAGGCTGTGCCCTCAGATCCGAGTCTCTCCTACCAATGTTTCCAAAATTCACTTTGTCTCGGCCACTCAGTATTCTGTAAGTTTCAATTAGATCCCCCATCATCCTTCTAAACTTCATCCAGTATAGAACCAGAGCACTCAAACATTCCTGATATGTCAAGCTTTTCATTCCTGGTACCATTCGCATGAACCTCCTCTGAACATGCTTCAGGGCGAGTACATCCTTCCTGAGACATGGGGCGTAAAACTGCACTCCAAATGTGACCGGAACCTTAATCGAGCCTCAGAAGTACATCCCTGCTTTTGTATTCAAGTCCTCTCAAAATAAATGCCATCACTGCATTTGCCTTCCGAACTACCGACTCAATCTGCAAGTTTACCTTGAGAGAATCCTGGACTAGAACTCCCAAGTCTCTTTGCACTCCAGACTTCTGAATTTTCTCCCCATTTAGAAAACAGTCTATGCCTATTCCTCCTACCAAGGTGCATGACATCACACTTTCCGACATTGTACTCCATCTGCAACTTCTTTGCCCATTCTCCTAATCTGTCCAAAACCTTCTGCAGCCTCCCCGCCTCCTCAATGCTACCTGTTTTTGTATCATCTGCAAACTTAGCCAGACTGCCCTCAGTTCCTTCATCTAGATTATTAATGTATAAAGTGAAAAGTTGTGGTCCCAACCACTTATCACCAGCTGCCATCCTGAGAAGGACTCTTTTATCCCCACTCTCTGCTTCCTGCCAGACAGCCAAGCTTCTATCCATGCTGGCACCTTGCCTCTGACACCATGGGTCCTTATCTTACTCAGTAGCCTCCTGTGCAGCACATTGTCAAAGGCCTTCTTGAAGTCCAAGTAGATGACATCCATTGTCTCTCCTTGGTCTAACCTGCTCGTTACTTCCTCAAAGAACTCTAGCAGATTTGTCAGGCATGACCTTCTTTTGATGAAACCATATTGACTTTGCCCAATTTTACCATATACTTCCAAGTACTCAGGAATCTCATCCTTCACAATGAAATCCAGGATCTTACCCAAAACTAAGGTTCAGCTAGTTGGTCTGGAAGTTTCCGAATGTTGCCTTACTCCCTTTTTAAATAGAGTGCACTGTTAGCGATTTTCCAGTCCTCTGGGACTGTCCCTGATTCTAGTGATTCCTGAAAGATCACCACTAACACCTCCACTATCTCTTCAGCTATCTCCCTTAGAGCTCTGGAGTGTCGTCTATATGGTCTAGGTGAATTATGCACCTTCAGGCCATTCAGTTTTTCTAGCACCTTCTCCTTGGTGATGACCACCATGCTCAGCACCATGTTCTCTGTTATCTTCACCTAACTTGGTGTCAATACTATCTAAAGACCTTGTGATCTCAGTCTTGAATGTACTCAATTACTAAGCCTCCACAGATATCAAGGTACAGATTTCCAAATATTTGCCATCCTTTGAAATTGCTCATCTCAGTCCAAAATTATAATATTAAGTTGTTACATCCTCTGTATTCTGGGATTTTTTTCTTCAAGACAATTCTCTAAAAGATGATCATTGTTGTATAACATTTGTAAACATCACATTAAACTGGGGAAGGCGAAAGAGGAATAACTGATCATAGAATCCCTGAGTGTGGAAGCAAGCCATTCAGCCGATCAAGTCCACACCAATCCTTTGGAAAACATCCGACCACCAACCCCCCACCCTATCCCTGTAACCTTGCATTTTCCAAGGTAATCTACCTAGCCTACACTTCCCATGACAGTCTGGGCTTTTTTGAAAATTCTTACTCATCAGCCATACCAAGCACTTGCATTTCCTATGAATCAGATATCACCAGAACAAAGTATATTTCAAAAGAACTGAGCAAACTTCAAGGCCCAAGGTAGGAGAGTGGTTGAAAATGCTCCATTTGACTGAATAGGAGCAGCTCCAACAATAATCAAGCAGTTTAACATCATCCAAGCCAAAGGAGCCTGTTTGACTAGCCCCGATCCAGCACTTTCAAGATTCACCCACTCCAATAACTCTCAGTGGCAGCAGTGTGCACCATCTTCTAGACTAACGACAGTAAACCACTGCTTTGACATCACTTTCCAAACCTGCAACCTCCATCAGCAAGAAGGACTTGAACACACGACATGAAAACACCACCACCTGCAAGTATCTCTTGAAGACACAGATTAGGCAAGGGACTGCCACTGATGCATGTTGGCATGCTTCAAGCCTGCAAAATGGAAGCTGATAAACTATCTAAATATGGCAGATATTGCATCAATCTCAACCTACTCATCTACTGTTCACAAAGGTGCAGTTTAAGCATGAGTCATTGCCCAGCAACCCTTGACAGAGGCAAAGACACCTGCCAATTTTTGCCAGCCTTGGAGACAGTAGGAAACTCAAAGGTCCATTGATCGGTTCCAAATGAAATCAATGCAGTTAACAAAGATCAGTGTTAAAACCTTGAAACTTCATAGATTGCAATGCTTAGTGCCAAACCACATAATCTATTTTACGATAGAAGCATCCAGAGAATCGTGCACTCAAACAGGACCCAGAGTCCACTCCAGCTGAACAAGTTCCATCAAACCTTGCTTCAAGAAAAAAATAAGAAAAATCTAAAAAATCTAAAGCCAAAATCAGCCTTTAATTCTTAAGGATCTACCTCCCATTCACTCTTAATGAAACTAGTTTTATTACATTTATCTTAGTTTACACATTTCAAACTTGAGAGCACAAATTTAATTGATAAATACTTAGTAAATAACAAATGAGGCATTGGCAAGTATCCATAAACTACTGTAATTTACTATCCACTGCAGCCATCCTACTTCATAGAGTAACTGAAAGTTAAAAAAGCATTTCATATTGCGTATAATCTTACACACTGAGACTACGTAGTTTCAGGACCCCACTTTCTAGCTTACTCCTAGCAAATGTACAACCTCGAGAGAACAAGATGGACGAATTCAGATCATGGCTCAGCTTCCAGCTTGAACTGCGGGACTGTTACACACTCTGCTTCACAGTAACCTGGCTTAACCCATACATTCCCTGTGCACTTCAGGCTGATAGTTTTTCTGTTCATTATATGGAACATACAGATTCCTCGGGTAAGACAAAGGGTGGAGGGGTTTGCCATTTAATCAACTTGTGGTGCACGGACATTGCAACCCTGGGCAGCCGTTGCTCCCCAAACCTTGAATTCCTCACCATCAAGTGTCACCCTTCTATCAACCACAGGAATTTACCATTGCTGTACTAACTGTTGTGTACATACCACCACAAGCAAAGGTCGAGGAAGCTCTGGATGTGCTGTACTTCACCACTAACACCCTGGAGACGGAACACCCCGAGGCCCTGTTTATTGTAACTGGTGACTTCAATCAAGCCAATCTAAGGAAGGTGTTGCCCAAGTACCACCAGAACATTACGTCGCCGACCAGGGGCCCGAATATTTTAGGCCACCACTGCACCACTGTGAAAGATGCCTACCGCTCCAAACCCCGCCCTCATTTCGGGAACTCCGACCACAATGCCGTGTTTCTTTTCCCGGCTTACAGGCAAAAGCTCAAGCAGGAGACCCCCCCTCACGGATACAGGTCCAGTGTAGGTCAAAGGAGGCAGAGGATCAACTCTGGTGCTGTCTGGAATCGGCTGATTGGGTCACATTCAAACAGTGCGCAGGTACCTTGGACAAATACACCACCACCTTCACAGACTTTATCAGCAAGTGTGTGGAGGACTGCATACTGAGGAAATCAATCCAGGTGTTCCCCAACAGGAAACCCTGGATAAATCAGGACATACAGAACCTGCTAAAAACCAGTCATGAGGCCTTCAGATCAGGAGACCCACTCAAATGTAAGGAATCCAAATATGACCTTCGCAGAAGCATTGAGACAGCTAAGGACCAATACCAATCCAAACTAGAGACCCAGACAGACGCACAGCAACTATGGCAAGGACTGAATGACATCACAGGTTCTAAAAAGAGACAGTGCAAAATACCAGACACTGACATATCCCTCCCAGATCGTCTATTCCGACAAGTCCTGACGAACCTATCCTAACAGTCACTGCATCAGATGTCTGATCAGTTTTCCTTTGTGTGAATCCAAGGAAAGCATTGGTACCAATCGGAGTACCAGGCTGTGCACTCAGAGCATGTGCAGATCAACTGACAGAGGTTGATCTGCACATCTTCTCTGACATCTTCAACCTCTCCCTGCAGCAGGCCACTGTCCCAGCCCGTTTCAAGAGGGCCAACATCGTTCCTGTGCCTAAGAAGGCTCATGTAGCACATCTCAATGACTACCACCCAGTGGCCCTACCTTCAATGGTCATGAAGTGCTTTGAAAGGCTGATCATGGCACTAATCAACTCCAGCCTCCCCACTACTCTTTACCCACTCCAATTTACCTGTTGTCCAACAGATCCACGTCAGAGCCATATCATTTGCCGTTCACTCCTCCTAGAACATCTTGGCACCAAGAACAGCCACGTAAGAATCCTACTCATTGTCTACAGTTCAGCCTTCAACACTATTAGCCCCTCGAGACTGATTACTAAATTTAGTAATCTCAGATGAAGTCCCACTCTCTGCAACTGGAACCTCAGTTTCCTGACCCACAGGCCACAATCAGTGAAGATTGGGGACAATATTTCATCTTCACTAACACTCAACACTGAAGCCCCCCCCAGGGGTGCGTACTCAGCCCCCTACTGCCCTCACTGTATTCCCATCGACAAATACCAGACTAATGCCATTTACATGTTCGCCGATGATACCATCATACTCAGTCGAATCTCAGATGACGACGAAACAGATTACAGATGGGAGGTGGAAAACCTGGAAAAATGGTGCACTGAGAACACCCTACCTCTCAATGCAGGCAAAACCAAGGAACTCATTACCGACTTTCAGCAGGATGTCACTCATGCCCCTCTACACATTAACAGCACAGAGGTGGAACGAATGGAGAGTGTCAAGCTCCTGGAAGTGGTCATCAACAGCAAACTTTCTTGGGCTCTTTATGTGGAATCACTGGTTACAAAGGCACAATGACGTCCCTTCTTCCTTAGGCAACTGAGGAAATTTGGCAAATAGCCTTGCCTACTTTCATAGGTGCACCACCGAGAGCATTCTGTCTGAATGTATCAACTACCTGGTAAGGCAACTGTAACAGTCAAGATCGGAGACGGTTACAGAGAATGGTGAACTCGGCCTGGACAATCACAAAGGCCAACCTCCCATCTACAGAATCCATCTACCAGGCCCGCTGCCAATGAAAGGCCGCCAGCATTCTCAAAGATCCATCCCACCTTGGCAATGTTTTTCTACAACATCTATCAGCAGGGCGAAGGTAGAAAAGCCTGAACACGCACCAGCTGGTTTCACAACAGTTTCTACCCGACTGCTGTTAGAATACTGAATGGACTCTCAAACACTTAACATTCACCTGTACCTGTGTTTTTGTTTTTGCCGTGGTTTACCTATTATTTACTTATCTATGCTACTTAACTCTGGTGATCTGCCTGTATTGCTCACAAGACAAAGCTTTTCACTGTGCATCAGTACATGGGACAATAAATTCAATTCAATTCAATTCAATTCACACAAGGAATTATGTTGTAGGGTGCCCTTGATGCTATTTACTAAATAAAAAAACAGAAAAGTTTCCAGTTCAAACCCAAGTCCAGAAAGTTTGCTGCCCTTAATAAGTCTCCTATCTCTCAGGCTGTAAAGTACAAAATTAACCAGGAGTACTGTGCTGTTATTTATCCATTGATGCTGTTGGAAGTGGGAATTTGTTGTTGCCATTCATGGAAGAAACCCTACTGCCTGGCAAATCCTCATGGTCAGGGCTCAGGAAAGAATAATAAACTATTGATTATCATGAATGTAATCCCAGATCATCTATGGATATTCTGAACTTTTAATTCCAAGGTTTTTCTTTAAAAGCCAAAAGGTAACTAGATGTAAATTTCGTGCCTGTGACAAATTCGAGAATGTCACACCTGTAAAAACTCAGTGAAACTTCAAACGAAAAGAGTGCGGAGGAAGAGGTAATAAGAGGCTGAGCTACACAACACTGTCTGAGCAAGGAGTCGTTTCCTGTGGATACATTTTGTTTTATTGCTCCAGTGATAAACAAAAAAAAATTAAAAGCGAGCTTAAACCATGGACTGTGTGTGTTAGTAGCTGATGACCTAGTGTGTGGACCAATATGCTGTGAAGCAGGTCAGGCAGCATCGAAGGAGCAGGAGAATCAACGTTTCGGGCATAAGCCCTTCCTGAAGAAGGGCTTATGCCCGAAACGTCGATTCTCCTGCTCCTTCGATGCTGCCTGACCTGCTGTGCTTTTCCAGTAACATATTTTTAAGCTCTGATCTCCAGCATCTGCAGTCCTCACTTTCTCCTAATATGCTGTGAAGGTCCGTTTATTGTGATAGTACTGTGGCTTTAAGAGGTGTATTTCGTTCTGTTTTTTTCTGACGAGACGTTTTAAGGCAGAGATGCCGAGTAGTCTTCCAGAGCCACTAGAGTAAACAATTTGTGAGTCTTCTGATTTTTTTTAAGTTGGAACAGTAGAAGCAGCCTTAATGGGTGTGGTCAAGCTCCCACAGAACTAAGATATTTAGTTTTTGCTTTCAGCAATTGCTTTTGAGGTCTCAAAGAAGTGGAAGCTATTTTTTTCCTTCCGGTGACAGCCAAAAGATGGGGCTTCTGTTCCTGCTACTGGAGTTGCACATGAGACAATCTGTTTTCTGAATTTGCCTTTTGTCAAGGGTGCATTTATGGGATGTTACTATGTTGGAACAGTTAATTAGTAATAATTACTGTATTTATTAGTCTGTGCAATTTTCCAATAGAGTTAATTTATTCTAATTCCTTTGGGTTTTTTTAATGCATTTTAACCAGAGTTGATGAATAAGGTGTATTTTGCTTTAAATCAGGTAGTTTGACGAATCAAATTGAATCTGAAATGTAACACCTCACATTTCCCTTTAAAATAAGAAAACGTTTGGGTCCAGACTATCTTCTGAATATTTTGAAGGGGTTTGGTCTCGTCCATAAAATTATGAATAGCAGTTAATTATCCCTACACTCCAGGCAAAGTAAGGGAAAAACTACTCTCAGTTCAAGTGCTGCCAGACAATTACTATCAAAAGAAACCATGACAAACAAAATTTCTGTCAACCTGCGAAGAATCTCAAAATCAATTGTTCAACTCTAATGTAAGGCTATTGAAAAGCAACTGTGATGGCCACAAGATTCTATGATCCACTTTCACAAGGGAAGGGATCAATTTTAAATTACTCTTGTAATGACCAACTGAGGTGGTGGGTGAATAAAAGAAAAGAGGGACCAGTTCATCCCTCTATCTGAGAGCTTAACCATTTGGGGTGTTCCATCTGGAACCATAAACTGGAGGACGTCATCCAGGATCAGGCCGCAGCAAGGGTTAAATAGCCTGCTCCTGTCCCTATGTTACTATTTTCATTCACTTCTGATTTCTCGTAATGTAATGCAATAACTCTATTGAATTCCATTACCTCCCATGAGTCTTGTGCTTTTTTCTATTTCAAATGTTACATTTTGCCACCAGCAAATCATAAGCAGCCTCATGAATTTACTTTACCATTATTTCTGTTGAGGAAAGAAGACCATTTAACTTGGTTGTCATTTTTAAAATAAAACATATCAGAACCGAGATTTGATGCGCTTCAGTGAAAGAGAATGCATTCTGAAGGATGTTCAAAGGAATGTTTGGACACAGATAACAGTTAAAAGAAAAATGGATGTATGATCTGCTATTTAGCCCTGAGACTTTTGACTGCGCCAGCAATTTGCAAGCTCCCTGGGCCGTTTGTGTTAAAGCTTTCAGCTTTCACATCACGAAGCTGAAAAAAGCTGAACATTACAGTAATAAAACTATTCAAGCAGAAAGAAAAGTTGCATTAAACTTTAAAAAGTTTATGCCATAAAAGTCATTAAACACTTCAGTGGCTTCCTGTTTACTCTTTTCTTTCCTGCAAATTTTTGTTGTTAAAGAAGATCACACATTTTTAAACGTTTCTCACAAAATGTTAAATTTTATATTTCATTTTATCCTAGATTTATTGCCTCCTTTCCTGAAACATAGTTTCATGTACAGTGGCTTAACAACAGAGTGTCTGATGTTCCATTACAGCTAAAAATTGCTGACAATTCAGAAAACAGCCTGACGATCAGGATGGGGACTTATCCACTTCCCACCCGATATCCACATGCACACTTTTCAACAGGATCACTAGGCCGATGTTCAGGAAAGAGAGAGAGGAAAGAAAAGAGAAAACGATGAATAATTTTTCCACCTTCCACCCTGAGGGCACGGAGACCAGCTGGAGTGCCTTAACAGCTGCTCTTGACTGTTTCCCAGCAAAGAACCCAGTGTCAAGTCTGGAACCCTCCTGGGCTCTGTGGCCATTTAAAGTAGAGCTCAGTCTTTTCAGTAAATGGAATTTTTCTTGAGGGAAATTAAAATGCCATTAGCCATGACCCACTGGGAAGCTGATTTATTTTCAATGCGCTGTCAACCTATTCCAAAGTTTAGCAACATCACTTAATTGGTGCGCAGGGACTCTGGGACCTGGCCAGTGATCAAAACCCAAAACTTCATTCCCAGTAGCCACCTGAAGGGCAGGGGTCAAGGCTAACAAGTCACAAGACAAACACTATATGCATTTTTCAAATGTAAGAATGCCATTTCTACCATTTTAAGAGTTGTGTCTCTCATAGTCCAGAACTTGCCACCAAGCGTTAAGACAATTAGAAGAGGCAACCCCTCTACAAATTTAACTTCCTGGTCTCAGGTGGATGCATTTCTTCACTTGCATCCTGCTGGTATGGGTGAGTGGGGAGTGTTGGAGTGGTGTGGAGGGAAGTGGATCTTTATTTTACAGGTGACAGCTGCAGCAGGCACCACCAGGAGAGGTAGACAATGCTGAGGCAGGCAGGAGACAAGAGCCAAGGCAACATTTGAAAATCAAAAGGCCTTGTCCTGGAAGGGAAACTCATCCTGGAAGGTCATTGGTCACATGAGTTGGTTTCCCTGCCCCTTACCATATGCTTCAAGAAACCATTCCCCACAAACCTTCTCTGTGCCACACCTCAATCCCTCTCTGACACCCCCCCCCCCCACTGCCCCAAGCCTATTGGTCATAGACCTCCTTCCACAACGGAATCATGGGTGGTGAAGCACTGGTGAAAGACCAAAAAACACTCTTAATTATTTAGAGTCACAGATTCATGAGATGTTCAGCACAGAAAATGACTTTTTGATCCAACTCGTCCATGCCGATCACATATCCTAACCTAATTTAGTCCCATTTGACAGCACTTGCTCCATATCCCTCCAAAACCTTTCTATTCAAATACCCATCCAGATGCCTGTAATTGTACCAGCCTCCACCACTTCCTCTGGCAGCTCATTCCATACACACACCATCTTCTGCGTGAAAAAGTTGCCCCTTAGATCCCTTTTATATTTCTACCCTCTCACCATAAACCTGTGCCCTCCAGTTCTGGACTCTCCCACCCCAGGGAAAAGAATTTGTCTTTGTATCCTATCCATGCCCCCCCCTGATTTATAAACCTCCATCAAGTCATCCCTTAGCCTCGGACACTCCAGTGAAAACAGCCCCAGCCTATTCAGACTCTCCCTTCAGCTCAAATCCTCCAACTCTGGCAACATCCTTGTAAATCTTTTCTGAAACCTTTCAAGTTTCACAACATTCTTCTGATAGAAAGGAGACCAGAATTGCATGCAATATTCCAAAAGTATTTAGAAAAGTTCCGAGTTCCTTAAGTAACATTTCTATCTCAACCAACAGATTATTCGCTTTCTGCGCTGTGCACAAACCTACCCCCAGTACTTGGCCTATTGTTTAATTACAGGGACTGCTAATATTCCTTAAAAGTGTTGGTTCATCCTCCCAGTGATTTTATTAACCTATCCCTCCTCTTAACCAGCAAGAAGAGATTTTATTAAGTTTAATTATGATCAGATTTTCCTTACAATGGAAAGGAAGATGCTGGGGTTCAGAGCATGGGATGGGTAATGATGGCACAGAAAGGGCAAATTGACTAAAGTAGAAAGGTTGGGTTTCTATCCAACAGGTTTTATAAAATTGCCTTTGATGAAACATATAAGATTCCAAGGAGCATTGACAGAGAGGATGTTTCTACTTGTGGGAGAATCAAGAACTAGACGTCACTGTTTCAAAATAAGGATCCCCCATTTATAACAGGGGTGAGATAAAAGATTTTCTCATCCTCCCACAAAAAAGGTAGTGGATACAGTCTTTGAGTATTTTCAAGGCAGAAGTAGATCAATTCAGATCAGCAAGTAGTGAAAATTTATCATGACAGCTAGAAATGTGGGGAAATCAGTTCAGTCATATTCTTATTGAATGGCGAAACATACTCAAAAGACCAAGTCAACCATTTCTGCTACTAATTCATATGTTTATAATCTATGGATGAGTTCAACAAGAATGGAGGAGAAAGCTTCTGCGTTATAAACTCCCAAAAATAAGTCCTGGTTGCTGCCAATGATGCAGAGTTTGGTTATGCAGAATGGAAGGTGACTGAGACTACAATGTTTTTAAACATTCTTCTATTTCAGTGAGAGACATTGACTTCAAAACAGTCACTCTGTTAAATTGTCATTTAAAGACAATTTTGTGCAGGAAGGAAATTTACACTTCATATTCTCTTGAAGAGATTGGGCAAGGTCAAGCTCAATGGTGTTATTTTCAGAATTTTGGTGATATTTCTGGTGAAGGGTTCGAGCCTCATGGACTTCAAGAAACCAGAGAATAAAACCATTGTCTGGCCCAAAATTATATAGTGCACATTTACTGGCTTTAATAAGCCACCTTAACAGTGCCACCTACAGATGCATCTTAAGTTTATCCAAACCATTCACCATTCTCTTATATATCATCTCTTCATTTGTTATTTCTTGACATTTTGTTTGACATTCCAGTTTACTCCCCTGCAGAGAACTGGTGGAAAAAAACAACACATATTGCCTCCATAGCAATTTCATCAGTTTAAAAAAAAAGAGAATGATGTAATTTGGACAAGAATTAAACTGAAACCGCGAGCTCATTTATCCGTACGTGTAGCACGAACAAAAAGAATTCTCCCCAGATCCCTGATGACCCAAACTACCACAGAACGCAACAGCCAGAGGAGAAGCAAATTATCAAGAAACCGTCGCTGTAATTAAACAGTCAGAACAGCATGGAACACACACAGAAAAAAGACTGCCCCACTAGGGTTCAATTTCCCTTAAAAACTGATAGGCAGAAATCCATTTCAAATTGGTCATTACAAATGCTTTCTGAAACCAGATCAAAAATTCAACAATCCAATGAAATTTTAAAAATTAGTGTTTAGTTTGGGTCGAAAACAGGGCACCTGACATGTAAATAGCGGAATCGGAACATGAAAACCAATGAAACATGAAAATAGTGCACCCACACGATAAATGGAACAAATAAAATCCACTATGCTCTGTCCTGCTCTTTAATGAAACGCTAAAATCACAGAAAACTTGTTAAGTCTCTGAACGTTATGCAGAGACTTTTCAAATGTACCTCTCACATAAATAGCAATAGAAATGATTGAACAGCATCACTTTTGGAAAGACCACCCAATTCACGAGTATGTCAACAAAACTATCTAATCACGTATTTTCTGTACATCTCGAACACATTGTTTGAAGCGGCAAAATTAGGGGCACACTTACTACTAATGGTACAGCGTGCTCTCTTATTACCAGAAATCTGTCCACAATTTAGTCCAGCCACTATACAGGAAATAGTTAAGCACATCCAGCCAAAATGCCAGTGGTGAAATGTAAAAAGAACACTCTCATTCCAGTGTTTAAATTACCTGAAAGATATTGGAGGACAGCCATCAGTGTACTACTATCTCAGAAAAGAAGTGGAAGAGATGAAAAGAGAGAAGGTGGGTGGGGAGAGAGAGAGAGAGAGAGAGAGCGAGCGCACGAGTGAGACAGAAGCACTCTGTAAGATGGCTCTCCAAGCAGTGTTCTCCTACCATCACTGCTTCTATCCACAGAACCTCTCGGTCGCTTGGGGACTTGCTTTTGCTCATTGCAGAAAGCGATGCTTGTTTTTTTTTAAACTGAGGTGCATGCTTCTCGTTAAAAAAGAACATTCAGATCACCCAAAGCTGCTATGTCCGACACTTCTATCTCTTAACCAGCTGATTTAGTGCTGTAGAGGCTCTTCCAACTGTGAAGGATAATTAGCAGCTAGCTCTTACAAGCTGGATCAAACAAAGACTCAGGTCACCAAACACACAGCAAACAATTTTAACATTCACAGTATTCCTTAACCTTTTGAAAAAAAGGTCTTGTCTATTCACATTAGAGATTCACTTAGAGATTCAACCAATATTAAAAAAATCTTAATTTCATTTTTCTATTTAGATGTCTCATTATGTGCAAGTTTGATCATGTGCAATGTCCCTGCACAATCAGACCAAACACACACAGAATCCTATATGATGAACGCTGAAGCACAGAAATGCTACCACTGTCTCCGAAAGAAAAGGATATGCTGTACCTGCCATCGTATGTCTTCACACATTTCCACCAGTCAGAGAGAGAGTGTAAGTAAATCCTTCACTATAGTTTCATTCTCAAGGTAAATATTTCAAACAAGAAGTTTCAGTGAAATTAAAACAGACAATGATGGCACTGAATCAGTCCATTATCCACAACTTTTGTGATCAATTCTCTGCCTAACTACTGACTTTCACAAGACCCAACAATACAAGAGGTTTGAGCACATTTTCAAGGCACCACATGCAAAATTGCACAAAAAAGCATTTGTAATTCCTGATCTCCATCAATACTACTGACCTCCGTGCAAACCTCACAACTGGCTACAGACATCCAGCATTCATCACCACATATGAAACCTAATCTTTCAGAGACGGACAGCTGCATGTGGCAAGGGCTAGAACTGTTTTTTTTTGTAACTGGGTGCTGATGAACAGCAGGATGTGTCAATTATCAGGAACAACACTAACACTTTAATTGTAAGATTCAAAATGATAAAGTCATTTAAATGTATAAATTTGAATTCTGAGTGAACACATCTGTTCTGTATATTCAGAAAAGCACAGACTTCTTTTTAAAAATTGACCTGCACTTAGCACTTGGTTGTAATATAAATATTCAAAGTGACGTCAGGTAATATTTCCATACATGTAAGTCTTCGTTTTCCTCAAAAAAGAAATCTTAACAAAAATTAGCTATTATAGCACATTGTTGCAAAAAAAAGCTATTAGAAAGCATTACATCAATTGTAAATATAAAGCTGAGCTTAAGTCTTCTTACTAGTTATTGAGTCTGAACAATCAGCACGACAAAAGAACTCTGGACAGACTGATGGATGGTTTAAAGCTAAATTCAGTTAGTGAAATGGCAAACTGGTGAACATTGGTTTACTTGTGGAATGTGTAGCACTTCCTTAACAGTAAGATTCACTTTCGAACAGAACGAGCACAAATTTTGATCCTGCAGGGAGGTTACTCACCAACTGTTACTGCTACCTCCGAAAGTCAATTGTTCCTTTTCAGCTTCTAATTCATATTTTAAAACAATATGAACCAACTGGAAAACTTATTGTGCCACAATTTACACTCTTATTTCCTAAGATCTTGTTATGTTCAGATCAATGTTCAGAACAGTTATTCAACATTCCTTGTTTACTGACTGACTTACTTCAGGAGAAAATTCACATTTGTTGCTCTTTTGAACTTGAATATTTGTGACGCCTTCGAACATGCCAAATAAATGTTTCTGTTCCTTACTCTTTGATGACCCATTTTATTAAACCTTAATTCATGTCAAATCTTTTGATTAAATGTAATTGTTGCCAATTTGGCTACGCTTGTTTTTTTTACCACTGGCTTCATTTTTCCGATTTAAATGAATGGTACACGAGGATAGGGGTAAATAATTCATAACATTCAGAAAAATAGAAGTTTTCACAGCATTGTAGCAAAGCAATTTCATTTTCAAAGATTAAAAAAAAATTGGAACTATTTTGGATTGAAAAGTTCAAGAAAACTGCAAATGCAGCAAAAGTTGTAATGCTAAATATAGTCACATAGCTTTAAAATGGAATAACTGAGTAGAGCAGGAATTGTTGTGTGCTATTCAGTCTTGACTGCATCGAAATGCTCCACCTACCAAAACATTCATCAATCATAGAGAAAAATAATACTCTGCATGAACACAATGTTAGAGACATTGAATACCACTTCAAATCAAGATAGCATTTGCCTTGATGAAGGGACACAAATACAATGCAAGCTGCTCTCCAGGCTATGTATTGGTCAAAACTTTACCTTTTGTGATTCAATACTATATTTTACCAAGTCCTTTCTTGGGAATTTTAGGCTGTGCTTGGACAAAATTGTTTGTTACAGAACTAGCAATGTAACCACTGCATTCCAGACTGAGCCCTTGGTTAAATGCTGAAGAAGGTACAGCTCAATGGCTCTAAAAATCACCATCAAATTTGTGTGTTACTGTATATCCATCACGGAGAAGCTTTCAGTGCAGCCAGTCAGAGGAAATGGTTTGTTTTTGCTCTGGGGTTGTAAATCATTGATAATTTATGAGTGAAAATTTTTAAAGCACTGACTTTATTCCGCCCAATGGTTGTAGTTACCCATTCAGGAAAACGTGCAGTTGATTCACAAACACATCACTGCCTCAATTCTAAAAGCTATCAGAAACATCTGTAACCAGATTAAAATAAAGGTTCCATAAGCAAAGATGGGGAGAAGAAAATGTAAAGGCTTTTTTCAACACCAATGTCTCACTGAAGATTTGGTCTATATTTCACGTGCGTCTTCTCTCAGAAAAATCATACACCTGTTAAAATCAGTGCTGCTTGCACAGATGGGATGGCTGTTACAGCACAATTATTTACTGGATCACAGGCTTGTCTCTGATCACCAATAATTGAATCCAAATTGTCATACCTGTGCTTGTAAAAATGATTAAAAATGATCAAAGTCAGAGAGTTTGGTATATTTTTAAATAATCAGTTGAGCCTCTAATCTTTGTTTGTATTTTTCACAGGAAGGGGAGTTCACTTCATCTTCCATCCTACTTCTGTGAGCAAGACTTTATTTTATTTATATCAATGCAAAACTTCTTAGATAAATTACAATATTTCAAAATTACCTGCAGGTACAGGACAAAGCTGTTTATTAAACATGTATTAGTATTTAATGGAACAAAATTTATATTTAGAAACAACTCAGCATTGCAAAAATATACCTGAAAACAGAGCAGCATGGACATAAATGCAATGCAACTTTTACATTCAAAAATGGCCCCAGGTTGTCTTCAGGAACAGATAGTACAATAAGCTGGCGCCTGCTGGAGCTGTGGATAAAGCTGATGGAGCAGAGAACAGGCATAAAAGGTGGACGGTATTTGAAGGATTGTTGGCTGGCAATGCTCAGAGAGGGAGGGAGCCTGGAAGGGAGCAGAAAGGGCAGAGGAGCAAGTACACAGAGGAGAGATGAGAGGAGAGAGTGGAGACAACAGGGAGGGAAGAAGTGGGAGGTGGGCGGAGAGAGGGAGGGGGTGGAGAGCAGAGGAGTTTGAGGGGGAAGAGGGGAAGGTGAGGAAAGAGGGGAAGGGGGGCAGGGGGAGATAGGGGGAGGGGGAGATAGGGGGAGATGGGGGAGGGGGAGATAGGGGGAGATGGGGGAGGGGGAGGGGGAGATGGAGGGGGAGGGGGAGGGGGAGGGGGAGGGGGAGGGGGAGATAGGGGGAGAGGGAGGGGGAGGGGGAGAGGGAGGGGGAGGGGGAGGGGGAGGGGGAGGGGGAGGGGGAGGGGGAGATAGGGGGAGAGGGAGGGGGAGGGGGAGAGGGAGGGGGAGGGGGAGGGGGAGGGGGAGGGGGAGGGGGAGGGGGGGAGGGGGAAGGGGGGAGGGGGGAGGGGGGAGGGGGGAGGGGGGAGGGGGAAGGGGGGAAGGGGGGAGGGGGAGGGGGGAGGGGGGGGGAGGGGGGGGGGGAGGGGGAGGGGGGAGGGGGGGGGAGGGGGGGGGAGGGGGGGGGGAGGAGGGGGAGGGGGGAGGGGGGGGGGGAGGGGGAGGGGGGAGGGGGGGGGGGGGGAGGGGGGGAGGGGGGGGGAGGGGGGAGGGGGGGGGGGAGGGGAGAGGGGGGAGGGAGGGGGAGGGGAGGGGGAGGAGGGGAGGGGGGAGGAGGGGGAGGAGGGGGGGGGGGGGGGAGGGGGGGGGAGGGGGGAGGAGGGGAGGGGGGAGGAGGGGGGGGGGGAGGGGGGGGGAGGGGGGAGGGGGGGGGGAGGGTGGGGGGAGGGGGGAGGGGGGGGGGGGGGGGAGGGGGGGGGAGGGGGAGGGGGGGGGAGGGGGAGGGGAGGGGGAGGGAGGGGGGAGGAGGGGAGGGGGGAGGAGGGGAGGGGGGAGGAGGGGAAGGGGGAGGGGAGGGGAGGGGGGAGGGGGGAGGGGAGGGGGGAGGGGGGGAGGGGGGGAGGGGGGAGGGGAGGGGGAGGGGAGGGGGGAGGAGGGGAGGGGGGAGGAGGGGAGGGGGGAGGAGGGGAGGGGGGAGGAGGGGGAGGGGAGGAGGGGGAGGGGAGGGGGGTGGAGGAGGAGGGGAGGGGGGAGGGGGAGGGGGGAGGGGGGAGGGGGGAGGGGGAGGGGAGGGGGAGGGGAGGGGGAGGGGAAGGGGGAGGGGGGGGGAGGGGGGAAGGGGGAGGGGAGGGGAGGGGGGAGGGGGAAGGGGAGGGGAGGGGGGGGAGGGGAGGGGGGAGGGGGAAGGGGAGGGGAGGGGGGAGGGGGGAGGGGAGGGGGGGAGGGGGGAGGGGAGGGGGGAGGAGGGGGAGGGGAGGGGGGAGGAGGGGGAGGGGAGGGGGGAGGAGGGGAGGGGGGAGGAGGGGGAGGGGAGGGGGGTGGAGGAGGAGGGGAGGGGGGAGGAGGAGGGGAGGGGGGAGGGGGAGGGGGGAGGGGGAGGGGGGGAGGGGGGAGGGGGAGGGGAGGGGGGGGAGGGGGAGGGGAGTGGGGGGGAGGGGGAGGGGAGGGGGAGGGGGGGAGGGGGGGAGGGGAGGGGGGGAGGGGAGGGGGGGAGGGGAGGGGGAGGGGGGGAGGGGAGGGGGGGAGGGGAGGGGGGAGGAGGGGAGGGGGGAGGGGGAGGGGGGAGGGGGAGGGGGAGGGGGAGGGGAGGGAGGGGAGGGGGCGGGGAGGGGGAGGAGGGGGAGGAGGGGGAGGGGAGTGGGAGGAGGGGGAGGGGAGGGGAAGGGGGAGGAGGGGGAGGGGAGGGGGGAGGGGAGGGGGAGGGGAGGGGGAGGGGGAGGGGAGGGGGAGGGGAGGGGGAGGGGAGGGGGAGGGGAGGAGGGGGAGGGGAGGGGGAGGGGAGGGGAGGGGAGGGGAGGGGAAGGGGGAGGGGGGAGGGGAGGGGAGGGGAGGGGGAAGGGGAGGGGGGAGGGGGGAGGGGAGGGGAGGGGGAAGGGGGGAGGGGGGAGGGGGAGGGAAGGGGGAGGGGGAGGGGGAGGGGAGGGGGAGGGGGGAGGGGGAGGAGGTGAGGGGAGGGAGGGGAGGAGGGGGAGGGGAGGGGAGGAGGGGGAGGGGAGGGAAGGAGGGGGAGGGGAGGGAGGATGCAGGGGAGAATGAGCAACGCAGGATGGAGTGGAAGGTGAATGAAGGGGTTGGGGATTGGGGCAGGGGAAGAAGGGCAAGGGCCGGATGAAGTAGAAGTAAGGGTAGCGGGGGCGGGGGGAGACGGCAGGGGTGTGGTATGGAGCAAGTGAGGTTGGTCAGGAAAGGGGTGGAAGGTGAATGGAGTACGGGGTGGGGGGAAGGGGCACGGGGGTGGGGAGGCAGAGCTGGAGGGGGACATGTGGGAGTCGGTGAAGGAGGAGGGCATAAGGAAGTGGGGTTGAAGGACTCGGGTGGTCTGGTGGGAGGATAGACAGCCCTTCTCTCCATGTCACGGGCTCCTATGTGCACCTCTCACACACTCTCTCTGTACCGAGAGGAAGGAACAACTCCTCGCCCAGACTGTTAGTTTGTTTCCCTTGAGGACGGGAGAGTGAGAGAATAAAAGCAGCAGGCTCCGGTGAAGTCTCGGTGCGTGTGGAAACACACTGTCCATGTGGTTGTCAGAGAAACAAAGAATCCACTCGCGGCCGTGCACCTTGACAAATGGGAAATGTGAGCTTCTGGTGAAACGACTGGGGTCTCTCCCCCCTTTCACTCCGGCCACATCCACACTCTGGCTGAGTGGGGGGAGGGGGGTGATTTCAGGCTCCATTTTTAACCCTTCATTTCCCATTGTGAAACACAGAGGAAATTTTGCTAACCAATGTATTCCGAATGTAAAGGACGGGGAAGGTGGATAAGAACATTGACATAACTTGACCCGGGGGGGGAAAAGTCGATGTGCAACTGGCGAATTCTAAAATCCGTCTCTCACCCCCACCAAAAAAAAATGGAGCTGAAGTCCGGCTGGAGTTTGATGTGAGGGTCCCTCCACCACAAGAATAGAGAGAGAGAGAGAAGAAACAGCGTTTGGAAATATATTCAGGCCGCCACTCGGGTATGTCCTGAAAATACCCGAGCAATCTCGGAAAGAGTTCAAATCCTCTCTCCGCGGTATATTTTTAACCTCGATGTTGCTCTATAAACATACTTCTCACATGGGAAGGGGGGGTGTTGGAATATCCCACAAAAGGGAGTCTAAGATTATTTCCCAGTGCACCCGCACTTTTATGCTTCACCTTTTTTTGAATGTGGAAACTACAGCGAAATATACTAGTTTGTTCTTCTTTTGTAAAACAAACATAAATGTGAAATAAACCAGTATTTTTGCTCTCCCTGCTTGTAGAGACATTCATTCAACAGATCAGGAATATCCAACTCCGAACACAATCACAGCAAACGCAAAAGAGCAAACAGGACTGTTAACAAGAAGCTGCTGCTGGGCTTCTGCATGAGAACGGAGAAAGGGTTATTTTTCAAGGGAAGGGCTTTTACCTCGGCATTGTCGAGCTCGGTCAGGAGTTAGCGGCAGAAACCGCCGCTTTCGTCTCTCTCTCCACCAGCATTAATCCAGGGCTGCGGGCTCCGGGGGCCCCCCGACTAATCCAGCATCCAGAACGGCTCGCAGCTCTCTCTCTCTCTCTCTGTCCTCGGCAACACCGGGCGGGAAGGAAAACGGCGATGGAATCCTCCCCACCCCCACCCAAAACAAAATAATCTGTTCTCAGGGTGTGTGACAGCTTTCAGAGAAAGCAGTATGCGTGTCTAGGAATCCCCCTCCTCTCTCTCTATTCCCCCCTCTGCCCACTCCTCTCAGCGCTATGCTGTGCGGATCCCAGACATGCCTGTTGGATATATCTGTACAGAGATTTTTTTCTGTTTAAAAAAAAATCTGGCGGCTTTTCTCTCCAGGATCTCCTCACTCACTCATTCTCTCTTGAAATCTCCGAGATACTCTGGAGGGAGGAGGAGAAGGAGGAGAGGTCAGTCCGCTGACGTCAGGCACATCAGGATACACCAGTGCTTCTCAGTCTCTCTCTGTTTCCAGCCTACTCCACTCATACACTCAACTCCAAAACCAAGGTATCTCTGACCACAAATCTAAATGCCCCACCACAGCTCGAACAGCATGCCATACTAAACCAGTGTATATATCCCCATCGCTTCTACGCAACACACAAACTCAAAGTCAGCTGCAGGCTTTGTTTTTCTGTTGTAAATTCCATAACAACAGCCTCTCTCAGTCCCGGGCTTCTGAGCTGCACAGAAATACACTGAACTGAACCTCTTTCTACGACACAGCTCCATCTCGATACAGTTCGGACCGGACTCCGGTGTTATAAATCAAACAAGGGAACGGCAAAAGCACAACCTGAAAGATGTGGGTTCTGATCAGCCAAGCTTGTCTTTATATAGCGTCTTCTACAGGAGCAATATTAGACAGAAACTTTGGCGGAAAAAGAGACGTGTTGCCAAGGGTTTTCGCTTTGCACTCGTTTGGGCCAATGCAAGAATGTCAATTTTCAAACGCTTACTACAAGTTAATGACACTTTTAACAAAGATAAATAATTCAAGTCACTTCAGAGAAGCAGTCAAAACAAATGTGATACTGAGTCTTACAAAGTAGGGTCCAGTGACTTTTCTGCACTCGGAACGTTAAAACTGCTTTTTCTGCACAGATACTGCCAAACCGACTGAGATTTTCGGCAATTTGTGTTTTTGTTTAAGATTTCCAGCATTGCCAGTTCTTTTATTGTTTATTAAGAGAGAAAACCTCTTAATATTTATTCTCTCAACTGTTTATTAAGAGAAAAAACCTGAGTCAAACATGTGGGCTTAAAGATCACTTGAAAGGAGGAACAGTTATAGTGACAGGGGGTTTACGGATCAAGTTACAGAAGTTCTGGGTGCTACTAATGTTGGCACAAGTAAACTTGGAACAGGTCAAAGACCAAAATTGGAGTGGGGGGAGAACGCATGGGCAGAGATTCTGGAAAGTTATATATCATAATAGGGTTACATAAATAAGAAGGAATAAGGCAGTGAGAGATTCGAAAAGAAGGATAAGAATTTCCAAATTGTGGCATTGCCAGAGTCAAGCCAATGAAGATCAACAAGTCATGGGCTGATGGGTGAACAGAACACAATGCAGACAAGGAAATAGGAAATAAAGTTTAGAATGAGCTCAATTGCAAGGAGGGAGGAAAGTAAGAGCCTGGCCAGGATAGCAAAGCAATAGTCAAGCTTAGAGGCTTCAAAAGGAGAGATGAGAGTTTCAAATGCAGATTGGCTGAGGCAGATTTAGAGAAGAGTGACGTTGCAGAAACTAAGTTAACTGCTTTTAATGACAGAGCAGACTCCATCAAGGTTGAGAGTAGTCTCGTTCAGTTCAAATCATGACAAGAGTGAGGAGTTGAGTGAGAAGGAAATAACATTTGTGGTAGGAACTTCAGAAAATGGGCTCAATCTTCCCAAAATTTGAATTATTTCCACAGGACATATGGCACAGAACCAGTCCATTTGGCTCAAGCAGTTCTTCGAATACTGTTTGTCATGCAAGCTAAAATACAATTTGCTAACATTGTTCTCTACACACTAAACATAGCTCCTAGAAAAACAGAAGACAAGAAGAAAAATTGTAGGTACCTATGTGCATAGCAACTCCAAATTATTTGAAGGAATTTCAACTCTAAGTATTGACAGTGAGGAGGCTTTGGTATCTGTCACACATTGACCTTCCTTTGTAGGAGGAAAAATGATCAAACATCAAATAAAAGCTGTCTACGCAACTGCTCATGCCCAATAAACTTTTGATTTTAAGAAACACATTCAGAAACACAGTTATAATCCAATAATTTCCCCAAAGTGCTAGAGTAATTACAGACTATTAGGTCATGGTAAAGTCATATCACAATTGATAGAAATGGATGGTTAGATGGATCAGCAAGAGTATAAGAAGAGCCCATAAAGTCTATTGATGCTCATGTCTTTACACTGACACACACAGGTAGGAAAATTGCACAGCTGTGTTCTTGGCATCAACATGTGAAGGAGATTCAAAGCTTGAACCCCTTTCAAGAGTAACTGTAGCATCACTGAACAATTATATTTATTCCAAAAACAAACCAAATTAAAATATTCTTGTATTCGAGGTATTTCATCAATTACCTGTCAAAATGTTTATTATTTAACAGTTTCAGAAATAATTTTTCACAGATTATATGAAAGAAGGGGGAAATGTTCAATTAAAATTTGGACTTTCTCCCAAAGCATTGTCTCATGATTATAGCAAATGGTCAGTTTCTATGCTTATTCCATGACATGGCATTGGTACGCCACAAAATTAATTGTTTTTTTTTGCATAGCATTATTTAATAGACACTATGTAAGTTGACATTATGTTCTCTAATCAAGTCCAAAGGTTGGCAAACATATCACTGGATTGTTATGATCCAGCCAAAAGTAATAATTACATTGCTTCACAAGGAGGACACTGGCAGAATCACAATATCAGCACGAAAACTTTTTCATATGAACAAAATGTCCTGATTTCCTATCACTTGCTTTCTTGAACATTCAAACCTATCTTTGATAACACTTATACAGCAGAGATATTGTACCCTGGTTAACATATGGACTGAAAAACCCCAGCTGTGCCTTTTGAAATTATGGAAATGTATAAAATGAAAAAAAGACATGTTTTAGTACCCCAGATTTTAAGACATTAAAAAAGCATTAACATGAAAATCAAATTATTTTGTATCTTTAATACCACATTAAAAAGATATTAATGCAGACGTTTTTTTCTGTTTAAGATTTTGCTTTCACCACATGTTCTAATAACAATTAGCACTTCAATGTTTATCCTGTTAGAGACCTACAATGAGTCACATATATGACCAAAGAAGACAAATCCAAAGTGATTGACAAATACGAAGTTCTCTCAGTATCTCAAGGACACCTCAATTACCAAATTTTACTGTATATATCCACCTTCCATTTCAACAGTTAAATTTAGATCCTTTACATTCTGTAAATTGGCTATGCAAGATAACTTACCACCCTTTTATTTAATATCAGTAAACAAAAAAGTATCTGGCAATTACCAAATTGTTTGTGGGAGCTTGCTGTATGCACATTGGCTTCAGCACCACAATATAACAATGACTGCAAAAAGTAATTTATTGCCTGGAAAGTTCTTTGGGATTTCTTGAGTTTTTGAAAGGTGCTATGGAAATGTAAGGTTTGTTTCTGCTTATTTCTGAATCCATCCAGAGCAGAGAACCACTGGACTGAATAACTGAAATCAAATCAGGGAATCACATAGCTTCAGGCAGTCAAATAGTTTTGGTATGGCCTAAGATTGAGCAGAATTAAATGGTATGTGGAGGATATGGGCTTGTTGAATTAAATAGGCTTTCTTTTTTATTTCAGGTTTTCTTGTAGCTAGGTAACCAGTAGTCAGATTCTGAGCTACTGGGCACAGAATTTTCACAGGTCCAGGAAATACCATATGATCAACCATTCCCCTTGGCATAAATATGAGGTGCTGTAATTTGGAAAGGCAAATCAGAGCAGGACTTAATGGTAAGGTCCTAGGGATTGTTGCTGGGCAGAGACCTTGAGGTGTAGGTTCAGAGTTCCTTGAAAGTGGAGTCCCAGGTAGATAGGATAGTGAAGGCGACATTTGGAGTGCTTGCTTTTATTGGTCAGCGCATTGAATATAGGAGTTGGGAGGTCATGTTGTGCCTGTACAGGACATTGGCTAGGCCACTTTTGAAACACTGCATGCAGTTCTGGTCTCCCTGCTATGGGAAGGTGTTGTGAAATTTGAAAGAGTTGATAGAAGATTTACAAGAATGTTGTCAGGGTTGGAGGGTTTGATCTATAACGAGAGGCTGAACAGGTTGGGACTGTTTTCCCAAGAGCATCAGAGGCTGAGGGCTGACCTTATAGAAATTTATAAAATCATGAGGGGCATCCAGAGGGTGAATAGCCAAGGTCTTTTCCTCAGGGTAGGGGAGTCCAAAACTAGAGGACATAGGTTTATGGTGAGAGGGGAAAGATTTAAAAAGGACCTAAGGGGTAACCTTTTCATGCAGAGGATGGTGTGTGTATGGAATGAGGTGCCAGAGGAAGTGGTGGAGGCTGGTACAATTGCAACTCTTAAAAGGCATCTGGATGGGTATATGAATCAGAAAGGTTTAAAGGGATATGGGCCAAATGCTGCAAAATGGAACTAGATTAATTCAAGATATCTGGTCAGCATAGACGAGTTGGACCAAAGGGTGTGTTTTCATGCTGTACATCTCTATGACTCTAAACAGTAGAGCAAGCTACTTTGTACATCTAACCACAGAATTGAATGCCCAACACTCACCATATGTTCCAGACTTTGCTCTGCAAAAGCACTCATTGAATTAGGATAAAGTCAGAATCGTATTGAGTTGCAGAATTTAACTCCCGAGGGAATGATCTATAACCAATGTCAGCCAGGGAGTCTGGAAACAAACTCTATCAAGCTCTATCATTGGTCGATAAGAATCCAGATTTGAGATTACAATCAGCTCCGTTCTAGATCTTACTGAATATAAGGAATATTTGCTGTATCAGACAGCCCGTTGCTTTTCATGTATGTATCAAAGAAGAAAGAGACGATGCACATGCAAAAGAAAAGAATGCAGTCCTTGATTTACAAATGCCGAATTTACAAACTAAATCCAAAACAGAATGTATTAACATTAATTTTAAAGATCTGACATGTGAATGCTTTCCCATACTTATGAACAGCTATTTTATTTTTGTCCTACATAGTGATTGTAGTGAAGTCAGTCAGGTGGATCTCATAGAATAAGAGTTCCCTGTTTGAAGCTGATGATCTGGTCCAATTAGGGAGCCCTGCTTGACAGAGAAAAACAGGAGTGTCAGAGGTTCTGTTCACTCTGACAGCTGGCTCTGAGGGAGCTGGATCAGTGTCAAGGACTCTCCACATGTAAATAAAGGGTGACTTGGTGTTGGGATACCAGCCTCTGTGGAGTTATGTTAACCTGGTACTGTTCCAACTTGCGTACAAATCAAGTTGCAAATGTACTCAAGGATGGAACCCATTTGCAACCCAGGGACTACTTGTATTATCATGTGGAAAGGGATAAAAAATACAACTTATTTCAGAACTATGCGGGATGGGAGGAAAGATTGCAATAAAATTACAGTGTCAAAATCCATTTGGCCCATCTGCTGAATGCTCTGTATGAGCCACCTCCCACCTTACTCTTACTAGTATCTCTCTCATGAGTTTAAATGTACCTATGCTATTTATAAAATGGATTCCAAAACTGCACATTGCTGTCATTTAAAAGGCGGTTTGTCAGGCTGATACTTCGATGAGCAAATTGGACTGGCTGAGATTGTTAGAGTTCAGGATGGCAAGAGGCGATTTGATTAACATTTATAACACGCAGAATGATCTTAACAGGGTGGACATGGAAAAGATTTCATAGCTGTTGAAGGAGTCCAGACCAAGGAGATGCTAATTTCAAATTGGGATCACCATTTTAGGTCAAAGATGAGGAGAATCTTTTTCTCTCAGAAGACTACGCATTTTTTGAACTCTCCTCCTCAGAAAGCAATGGAGGCAGGGTAATGTTTAAGACAAGGCTAGAGAGATTCACGATAGGCAGAGGAATCAAAGATTATCAGGGTAGATGGTAATGTGAAGTTGTAACAAAAACATAGAAGCCACAATCTTATTGAATGTCACAGCTGGCTCAAAGTGCTGAATGGTTTATTCTGTTCCTGATTTGTATGCTCATAGGTGGACAGTACTCCAAATCCTTCCAGCAGTGATCAGCAGTACTTTATTTGCTTTCTTTTATCATGACGTTCTTAACCTACATCACAACTATTCATGATTTGTAAATTAGTACTCCCAAATCACTCTATTCTTCAATCAGATTCAGTTACATCTTCCAAGGGGAATGGATCTGAGTTACTCATTTCACTAAATACATGCCATTATACACTTGTCTTGAAATTAATTTGCCAATTATACAGAAATTCTGCAAGGTTATTGATGTCATTTATTTTATTGCAATACTAACAGGTTGACACTTAACTGTACATGTAAATATCCACCAATGCAACAAATGAGGCAAAACACAGAGTACTGATATAGGTAACTGTGCTCTATATGGCAACCCAAAACGTTTGTACTCTCATATTGTTATGCACCCTTCAGTCTTCACATTCTGGTGTTTTCCTCCCTTTGCCCCATGATGGAACCATGGTTCAATTTGATTTTAACTTGAGAACCTGTCTCTGAGGGCCTTTTTTCTGTTAAAAACTCTCTGCTTTTGAAAACTTCCTCATAACTTTGTAAGATCATGAAGGGACTTGACAGAGCAGATATGGAAAGTATGTGTCCTCTCGTGGGAGAAACTAGAACTGGGGGTTACTATTTAAAAGTTAGGAGTCACCAATTAAAACAGAGATTATGCAAAAAACAAATCTCGGAAGGTGGTGATTTTTTGGTCTTTTCCAGAAAAGATAGAGGAAGCAGAGACCTTGAATATTTCTAAGGCAGAGGTGAATAGATTGCTATTAAGTAAGAGGTGAAAGGCTATCATTGGTCGATGAGAATCCAGATTTGAGATTACAATCAGTTCCGTTCGAGATCTTACTGAATAGCAGAGTAGGCCTGAGAGGCTGAATGGTCTACTTCTCTTCTTTTGTATGTACACATCTTTTCGTCAATGTTTTTGACCACACCTTCAAGTGTCTCCATAGATTGCCTGATTGTTTGTCTATTCTGATTTATCTATTTTCTTTCTGCCCCATCTCGCAAATCATCCTGCAACATTTCTCTGTGAACTGATGTGTAGAAATGGCAGTTTTACTGTTTGCTTATGATCGTTAGGCTGGAAGCAGATATTTTGTCATCATTCTGTGACTGCCAATGCTAACTGTCTATTTTCTGAACAGTTCATTTATAGCTCTTGCTAGATCATGGTTAACTTATATATGATTGGTTGCTGAACTTATTTTGAATCACAAAGTTTCAAATGGGCATTTGAGGCTGGAAGTGTGACCATCTTAAACTCACAGATACCCAAATATAATTGCTTCAGCTCCCTTGCTTTCTGTTTCAAGAATAAAGAAATAAATTATATTTATATAGCTCTTTTCACACTCTGAGGGCATCTCAAATTGATTTACAGCCAATTAAGTACTTTTCTAGTCAAGTTATTGTTGAACTATAAAAAAAACTTCATTTATAAAAAGTTACAATCTTTCCTTTGCAGATAAACAAGCCTCAGTTTTTGAGTTGCAAACTTATCCACATTCATTTTCAATGTTCTGAAACAGTCTTCCTCTCCCCTAAGTAACACACAATACAACAACATTGATCCAAATAAGTGTACGAGAATGGTTGTTTTTTCCTGAGGTCTACTTGAAATTTCACTTGCTGTTAAGTAATATCTACTCAAATAATTTCAACATCACTATCATATTATGAACAAATTATTAACATGGAATTCAATAAGAAAAAATCAAATATTTTCCAAAATTTTCTCCCCTATCTCTTCTCTCCTGTAGGCAGACACTTGTGTAGTGTATAGTTCCATAGGCACAAGAATGTATTCAAGGTTTGTGAGAAGATTTGTAGCTCGAGTGCTCGTTGTTGTGGTTCTGTGAACCAGCTCGGCGAACAGAATCACAACAGGGATGTATTGGACAGTGACTGTTGGCAGACTTGCTAATCACTGAGGAATAGAAATCATAATTGAGACACTCCTCCAATACATACACACACAAGCTAGACTCTGGTCAGAAATATGAATCTTAACAGTTTTTACTCATTTCGTGACTAGTAATAGTAATATTGTCTATGTTAGACTGACAAAATGTGGAAGAGACATAAGAATTCATTCCTAGCTTTTCACTCAAATTCAATATTATTGCATGTATCCATTGAGAATCTGGGGAACTAAGATATTCAATAAAAATTATAAATTACAATCATTTTTTTTAAATAATTCAATGAACCTTTAAATAAATCTTAACTGGCCATATTCTGAATTGTTTTAGGTTTGAGAATTGATCCCATCCAATCCATATTGTACTGTCATATTAATATGAGAGCATGCATACCTGAAGGAGATACTTCAACACCCTTTTGAGTTAGCAATAAGAATCACTGGATTTAGCGCGTTATTGAAAAGGGTGATGGTGATTGAAAGTGTTGAAGATCTAATTTCAGTTCAAAATTAAATATGCTTTAATTGATTTATTTTTCATCAAATTGAACCTTTAAAATGAGGCTGACCTTCTGATCTTTTGTTTGGTGAAAGAAACATTTAAGCTACAAATCCAATTAGAAATCTTCACAACTAGAACCAGTTTCAGAAGCAAAATAGTGTTAAAAAGAGTTGCTCCTAAGGAATTTAGTAACAACAATATTGTAAATTACTATCAGATGCATTTCTGGAATCCTTGCCCTGATATTTAGTAGCTGTGCTGGCTTATTACAGATGCTTTTTGTAAAGTTCCCATGCTCTTCATTGAGTGTGTAAGAACCTTCAATAATATTTCAGATTCCATTTTATAACATTTAATTTTCCTGGTATACAAAATATGATAATACACTTGAATATAAAAAAAATCACAACTTCCTCCACTTTCTACTATAGCTCTCTTGAGATAAGCTTTCAAGCTTTCAGCTGCTTTTTACAGCAGTTCTTTTTGCGATATATGCGCTTGGACTCTCCAGAAGAAACTTTATAGAATGATTGAATTTCATTCTAAGCTAGTCACTGAACTTAACTGTGCCAAAAGAAGACAATACTCTGGTAAAACATAACATTTAAATATTAAATGTGGCTGGAGAATGAAGGCATTCTAACATAAATAATAGTTATAAAAGTATAACAACAAAGGTACCAGTGGTTTGTTAGAAAGTGAAACAATTATCTTCATGGATCATCCTAGAGAACCCTGCTAGCTCTATCATAAAGGAAGATGTTCTGCATTATCATTGAAACTAGATCGGAAATACTCTAAAGGGACATAATTAACAGTTGCATATAGACATAATATTTATATTATTATTCCTGGAATCACAAAACACCAGAGTAATATGTGACACTGGCAATTAAATAGCTAATCTCATGCTGAACAAGACAGCGACACATCTGCAGAGACTTGCAGTAATCAGGAAATAGCTGAGACTACAGAGAGTTTGTCCTCAAAAGCGGAGGTGGCATTACAATGATCCAAGAAGACATTTTATAATGTTTGGAAAATTCATGTACAGACATAGGTCTTGTCAGGTTCACATCCATGTAATTTAGAATATGGATAGCCTAATCTGTGCAGGATCCTGGGTGAAGGAAGTGTTTACAGAGGCCTAAATTTCCTTAAATCAAACATAGTCACCAGCACTAAAATTATTTTCAATGTGAAACATTAGTTTTGTGACTCTGAGAATGCTTGCTGAATATTTCTAACATTTTTAGTTTTTAATTTTGGAGTTATAGCATCTGCAGTATTTTTCTGTTATTTTAATGCTCGTGAACAGGTTCCCTTTGCTCAATTCAATCCACAATGTACACCAGAACTGTATTGACCAAAGAAAAGTGAGTGAGACAAACACAGAAAATGTTGAAGAAACTCAATAGGTATGGCTGCATCTATGGAAAGGGAAACAGAGTTTTGAAAAATGCTGGAATTGTCATTTTTAAATTTATTTTCACACAGAAAACCCATTTTCCAACCTCTTTCAGTTCTGATGAGTCATACTGGACTCAAAACTTTAAATCTGTTTCTTTCTCCACAAGTGCCATCAGAACTTTTGAGTTTCTCCAGCATTCTCTCTTTGTGTTTCAGATTTCCAACACTCACAGTATTTTCCTTCTGTTATAAAAATAAATATTCATATTAAATTAGCTGGTAGACCTAAATAAATAAATATTTACAAGTTATACTCAATAACACTGATAGTACCAATTAGTTACCAGAGGGAACATTTTCAGTCAGAGAATATTTAGGTCAATAACTTTACAGCTGAAGTAGTAATTTTTGATTCCTTTATATAAGTGGTCTTGGGTAAAAACATAAAACCGTGCAAAGTGTTTGCATTGTTTGGTGAGCTAAATGCTATTTTTGACTTGATTCAGGAACCAGTTTTCATGTTAAACTGGTGTTCTCAATTTAAGAAAAATATGGAAATAATTGTCAATGAGTTACCTTACAGCTCCTCTTTTGGCATAAATGCATCGACAATATTGCAATGATCTTGAAAGGCCACAAAGGGGTTTCAAATTTTAATCAAAGTATGTGTTGAGTCTGCAAATCTCAAACCATTGCAAGGGTATGAGCTTGAGAGTCCACACTATCAATCCTCATAGCTATCTTGTGATCCTTGTTGGAACTGTTTATTTGAGGCGTAGCTTTAATAGATTTTAAATACAAAGAGGTAAAAACAATGACTGCAGATGCTGGAAACCAGATTCTGGATCAGTGGTGCTGGAAGAGCACAGCAATTCAGGCAGCATCCGACGAGCAGCAAAATCAAATAAAAGAGCCCACCGACACTTACTACTTATAACCTTAAAGACAGAACAGCCACTTAAAAGCAGACTAGTGCCTACAGAACCATACCAACATCTTCAAGACAGGAAATTAAAGGAGAAGGAAAAGAAACAGATCTGAACAAAACAGGGAGCAAAAAGAAAATGTGGCTCTGTTTCAAACCCACAGAAACAGTAAAATATTTAAGAATAATAATCAAAACAGTGCAATTCTCAGGACTCAGGTTCATTGTTTGAAGATAAATCTATCTCAGAAGTGCTTTGTATTTTGCAAGAGAAGGGAATAATTGACTGTTAACCATGCATTACATTTCTTATAACATAACTTATTTAGTTCAAATGGAAATACCTCAGGGTGAAGCAAAATTCAGCCATAACGACCTGCAAACAATCAGAAATTAGACATTAACATTCTGGTTTCAGAAAAGATGTTGAAACTTAGTTAACAATATTAATCATTAACTATAAATAGAAACAACATATTTTTTCAGGCAAAATAAACTGCATTAGCACCAGCTCATATCCTTTTACGACAGGAGAAGGGCTCCAATGACAGGCTGAATGAATACAGAGACAAAAGTAAAACCTATCATCTGCCTTACATTAGGCCTGACCATAATAGGCTCTTACTCTTATCTACAATGCATGATTAGAACAAATGTAAATCTGTGACACAAAATAAAAAGACAGAAGTCTTTTCAAACTATTGTTTTCTCAGCAATTCCAAGGCCATGTCATGAACTGGCTTTGAAATATTACATTGATCTCAGCTTTTGGAATTTAAAATTGATATTGTGAATTATAAAGTCAGAAAAATTCCAAGGGAAATTTTGAATAGCCCCTGAAAGTGGATTAAGGGACAATAGCGAAGCGTTAACCAAAGTCCTTTTCTACCTTACCAAGCAGCGTGCAAACTTTGTGCTGCCTACACATAGACATAATTGCAGCGTGCAACCAGTGCTGTATGCTCTGTTGAGTGACTGCACATTTTATCAGGAATGTAAAACAGTGAATGGTTAGTATGACTTCCAGCTAGACTAAAATCTGCCTGTAATTATTAAAGGGGAGTTAATTTTATTGGGGCAGATGCTGGAGGACACTTTAAAAGCATGTTTCAACTGAAAAGGGCACAACATAGCTAAGATTATGCTCTAAGGTTGTCTATGTAATGAAGATCATGGTGCAGGAGATGAACTCAAAGAGAGAAACCTTCTATCCACAAGATACAAAAGAGATCCTCCAATTAGATGTTTTGAAAGCAATAGAAATAAAAATGAAAATCACGTCATGTAGCACTGAGTCCTGGAAGGCATGGATGCAGCGCCACAAGAAGTTTAACGACCTTACACAATGATAAAAGGTCGGTGAATGAATCTTTGAATGCCCTATCTAAACATCTGCCTTTAGAATCACACTGTGCTCAATTTACCAAAACTTTCACCTTTCTTTTCACCAACCAACAGTCTCCATCAATCATGAATCATCCTCTCATATTCATACTTTCATATCACCTTCCCACAGTTAGCATTGCTGAAATCAGAACTGCACACCCACAGCTTGCACAAACAGCCAGCAATTCAACCATCACAAGCACATCACTGAAATACATAGCACCACTCTCAGTGAGGCACCTCCTCCTCATTTGCAGTTCAAGGAGACACACGACCCACAGACAGCAGCAAATAATGGGTACAGAACAGGCTGCATGTTCTCATCCGAGAAGTGGAAAAGTTATTCACTATGATTAGAGTGGCTTTGACTTAGGTTGTGGCCAGGAACAAGCATGAAACCATTAACGATTATGGTTTCTCATAGCAAATCTTCCTCACATACCTAATCTTCATCAGTCATCCCACAGTCTACGATCTAAAGTTGAAAATGGTGTAAGCATTTCTTCATCTCCGCCTACCCTGTGCCTTTTTTCTTTCAGACACTCTCAATTTGGCTGAGCAACAGCACAGGAATAAGAAATGGAAGAGGAAGAAGAGACTGAAGAAGAAGAAACACCATCACTTGAACTCACATATTCAGCCACCAACTCAGATATTCACATGGTAAGTACACTAGATGGTAGCTTTGTTGTCAGATCTTTCAACAGCAAGTACCAATGGCCCACAGCCAGGGTTGTGGGTAAAAGGAGCGATGAGATGCCAGTACAGTTCTTTGTTAGAGGGCAAGTGTGCACATATGTTCGGTTCAGAGGACTTTGAACAAGCAGAATACAGTAAAGGGCTGACAGGTAGACATACACACACACAAACAGTAATGTCATTAAATGACCTGCCGGAAAGCCTGTGGTGGCTGTTAAGTAACATGGAAGAGTCCAGCACCAAACTTGCACATGACTCTGTACAGAATCTGAGGCTCATTCTTTCCACTGCAGATGTTCTAGCAAATTCCATGAACAGACTCAAATACCTTACCAACCTATGAGTCGATGTCTGAGGTCTCAACTTCCATTCTGAATGAAACACAAGCCATGCAACCCTTGACTGCTGCAATGGAAGCTCAGATCAAAGGCTCATAAGCACAGCTCCATGTCATGCAGGCTCAAACCGCTGCCATCTTGGCTTCCCACAAATCTTCAGAGGAGCTTGGAGGATCCCACAGTCGTTCAACAATCTGTCCTCTGAAATACCACAAGGATGGTTGAGAGATGTCCTGAGGGAGTGACATTAACTCCGAGAAGGATGGCAATGCTGCCCTCCTTCCTTTTACCATTGCCATTCTGCCAGTGTTCTCTGTATTGCCTGGCAGTCAGCCATTGTTCAGATGATAACAACTGAAGTCAACCTTTCCAGTCCCAGTGCTGTTCCACATCACCCTGTAGGCCACCTACAGTATCACCAACTGCAATTTTCACCAGTCATGCTGCAGCCACTATGATAACACAAACTAGCTGTTCTAGGGATGCTAAAGATGCATAAAAGTGAGGCGCAAGGAGAATGCAAAAGGGTGATTAAGCTAACCTTTGTTTAAAATATGACTTACATGGTTAATCTTGCAATTTTTCTCATTTCAAAATCATAGGTAACTTGACACTGTAATGGCTAGAAAGAGAAAGGACAGTGTGAATCAAAGGAAAGATATTGTGGATTCTGGAAATCTGAAACAAAACACAAAGAATGCTGGAGAAACTCAGCCAGTCTGAAGGTATGTATGGAGAGAAACAGAGTTGCTGTTTTGATTCTGGTATGATTCTTCTTAAGAACAATAACGAAGACCGACAAAGTTTTAAAGAAGAGTTATAGCAAACTCAAATGTTAATTCTGCTTCTCTCACTCCACATATCTGCCAAGGTGTGGAATAGTAGTTGAATGGGGAATTCAGGTGGAGTTATCGGTATCACAACCAGACAAAGTCACTGATGGTTTGGCCACGAGTGACTGCGTTGGTTGCCTCCTCCTTCTCAACTGTTCATCATGTACCATGGTAGTTGCCAATGTACTCTCATGATTCTGATACTGCAGGCCATGAATTATTGTGGGATAGTCCTGAGATAGTTCACGAGAGTTTCTTCAGAGTGCTTTTGGCAGTAAAAGCATTACTTACTTACATAGTCTCTTGCTTGATGATGCATTTTTGGTCCAATTGTGGACCAGAGTCATAAGCTCAATGGCCAGAGTTTAGCCCTAGCCAACCTCTTGCCACTCTTTATCAAGGATAGTGGAAATGCAGATGACATAAGACTACCATAGAATGATGGCATCATGATTGTTGCCATGATATGTGATGCTGAGGACCAAAGCCTTCTGTGCATGCCACATCACTCCTTGCAGATGTCAGCAACTTTCGAGAGTATGACAAACTACAAAGCATTTGTACTAACAAAAAAAAGAACCAGTCTAAAAGTGGTTGATGATTGCCTTTAAATAGCATGGCAGTTTTGGATGCTGAGAAGGGAGCATTTGGGGCCCTTGTTCTTGCTGAATGTAAGGGCTAGATTAAGAGAGGGCATTAGCTTGAGCGTTGAGGTCAAAACTGGCACTGCTAGGGTGAAATCAGATTTACAGACTATTGGCATAGTTTGATTGCTCTGCGTTCTTGTGAGGGCTGCACTATGCATTCCAGAACAATTTCCAGAGTAGCTAGCACCAAAAACATGAATGTGTGGCACAATTTCCTTTTGGCCCTAAACTGCAATCATAATGGTGTAAGCATAGGTGCTACGGAGCCAAATTTTAAAGCCATTGTTTCATTCCTCCTGTGGTGTAATCATCAGCTGAATCAGGTATCTCGCTTTCATGGTCTGTCTGATAATAAAGAACAATACAGCACAGAAACAGGCCTTTCAGCCCTCCAAGCCCACACCAATATATTTTGCACTCCTATCTGAAAACTATCCTCAGTTACAGGGTAGCATGGTAGCTCAGTGGTTAGCACTGCTGCCTCACAGCACCAAGGACCTGGGTTCAATACAAGCATTGGGTAACTGTCTGTATGGAGCTTGCACATTCTCCCTGTGTCTGTGTGGGTTTCCTGGTTTTCTCCCACAAGCCAGGTGAATTGGCCATGCTAAATTACCCATTGCATTAGTCAGAGGGAAATGGATCAGGGTGGGTTACTCTTTGGAGGGTCAGTGTGGACTTGTTGGGCTGTTGCCATACTGTAGGTAATCTAATTTATAGGATCTATATCCTTTCCATTCGTGTATTTGTCCAGATGCTTCTTTATTGTTGCTATTGTGTCTGCTTCCACCACCTCCTCTGGGAGTGCATTTCAGGCACTTTGTGTGAAACACTTGCCTTGCACATCTCTTTTAAACGTCCCCCCTTGAACCTTGAACCTGTGTCCCCTAGTAATTGACCCCTCCATCCTGGAAAAAAGACAAATACTTTCCACTCTGTTCATGCCATTCATTGTCTTATAAACTTCTAGCATTTGCCTCTTGACTTCCTGCATTCCAGTCAAAACAAATCTAGTCTATCCAACCTTTCTTCATAGCTAAAATCCCCCATTCCTGGTAAACCTTTTCTGTATCCTCTCCAAAGTGTCCCATTGTTTAAGAAGGATAGCAGGGAGAATCCAAGAAATTGCAGATTTGTGAGCCTCTCGTCACTGGTAGGAAAATTATTGGAAAAGATTCTCAGTGACAAGATCTATTTGCATAGAAGCAAATGGACTTATTAGCAATAGGCAACATGGTTTTATGCGAGAGAGGCCATGTCTCACTAATTTCGAGTTTTTTGAAGAGGTGATGAAGATGATGTTGAAAATCAGTTAGTGCTGAAGATGAGGATGAAAAGCAGTTGATGTTGTCTACATGGACTTCAGTAAAGCCTTTGACAAGGCCCCTCATAGCAGACTGGTACAAAAGGTGATTTCACATGGTATCAGGGGTGAGCTGGCAAGATGGATACAGAACTGGATCAGATATAGGAGACAGAAGGTAGCAGTGGAAGGATGCTTTTCAGAATGGAGGGTTGTGACTAGTTCCACAGGGATCCGTGCTGGGACCTCTGCAGTTCATGGTCTATATAAATGATTTGGAGAAAAATGTGGCCAGTCTAATTAGTAAGTTTGCAAAAAAAATAAAGATTGTTGGAGGTGCAAATAGTGAGGAGGATTGTCAGAGGATACAGCAGGATATAGATCAATAGGAGGCATGGGCAAAAAAATGGCAGATGGAGTTTAATCTGGAAAACTGTGAGGTGATGCATTTTGGAAGGTCAAGTACAGGTGAAAATTATACAGTGAATGGCAGACCCTTAGGAATATTGATATGCAGAGGGATCTTGGTGTGCATGTCCACAGATCATCTGCAGCGCAGGTGGATAATGCAGTAAAAAAGGCCTACGGCATCTTGCCTTCATTGGAAAGAGCAATGAGTAGAAGGATAGGCAACTTATGCTGCAGTTTATAACTCATATATAAAGTTTGTGGACTATGTCTAACTTGTTATACAAAAGATTCAAATTCTTCATTTGCTGTTGTGTGAAAATATCACACAATTCAAGATGTTGCAATTAGTTACTTCTTAATTGAAGAGTAATTTGTGCTGGGAGTTAAATAAAAGTGTGTGCCTACTCCTGAGCTTAGAAAAGTCACAATTCTAACTTCCCAATGTGGCATGGATTTATGTTGCCATGGAAGATCTGAATGATAGAGCACACTGAGCAAGAACGATAAGCTGGCCAATGCACAGAACCTATCAGGGCACCAAACTCAAACATCCCACAAACACAATTGACATACATTGACTAAAATCATCTCATTTCCTCTTTAATCAAAGTCTTTTTCCACCATGATGTTTTATTCATGCAGTGCATGGAAGATTTGAAACCATTTTAAAACGGAAAAGTTACAAAATTAAATAAAAATGACTTGCTTGTTGCTTTAGCCACAGATGTGAACAAGGATGTGAAAAAGTGATGGCAGTATTTAAAGGAACAATGTGATAGATTCTACATTTGGATTTTTGGATTTAAGTAGAGGTTTGATCTCCATTTATTCAAAACGACATAATCCCCTTTCTTGGTGGTGTACAAAGATCACATTTTTTTCTTGACATATTTCTGCACAGCCATGAAGTTCAAGGCATTTTGGTTAAATTTAATAGCAGGTGACAATAATGATATGTCAGGATAAGTTGAGAATGATTATAGCTACCTGCATATCCAAGATACACATCAAAACAGTATTTACTTTTTGAAAAATCAATTTAGAATTTGCAAAGAATTTTAAAAAATGAAATGATATAAACAAATTTGAGTTCTAAAGTCTGAAAAGTTATGAAGTTAAAAAACATGAAAGAAAAGTGTCAAAATCAGTTCACAGCATAAAGGAACAGAATTCCATTTAAAAAAATCAATGACAACTATTCATATCTGTCAAATATGCTGAATTTCTGAATTAGATCACTAAACATATTAAAATAAAGGAGATTGAATAATTAATTAGTCACTGCAAAATATGAAAACCTACCAATCCTACCACAAAAATCCTGCCCCATTCTGTTAATTTAGTACACAAGCATTAGGCAGAGGAAGAGGAATGAGCTGCTTTGTCTTTTACATTGGTTTATTCACAACACTCCAGACAGCACATGGGCAGATCTCATTTATCTTCCACAGACAAAACACTTTCCAGGTGGAAAATTGCTCCAATGCCCATTTGAAAACCATATTTAACTTAAACCAATTAAACAAAACTAAAAGTTAACAGACCTTAAAGGGGGTTTGTTACAAAAAGGTCAAAATGTCAAAGCAAATTTAAAACTAAACTTAAATGCCATTTGGAGCAGAAATTATGCATTCCTGCCCCATAGTGCCCACTAGAAGATGAAAGTGTGCCAGTGGACACAACATGGTCCCAATACAACTGCACCTTGTCACTGACATAACCATGGAAGAGAGGCAGACAATCAGGACAATGCATATCATCCATGGGCTGCTGTTTGGTCATGTTGCTAATCATGTTAGTCACATCCAGGAACAGACCCACAAGAAGATCCTCTGACCAAAAATTTAATTCTTAAATATGCACCCCTCGTTATTGCCAGTGTTTCTTAATTAAAACTAAAGTATGCACCTATAAATAAACAATTCATTCAGTGTTTGCAACTTTAACACTTGTTCCTCCTTTCCTGAAGGCAGTGAGCTGTATTTAATGTTCTCTAGTTGATGGGTTTGAAGGCAGTAAGGATGCTAAAATGCCATCTATCTATCAACCCACCCTTGCTCCTGCACAATTTTACTGGTGGGCGTTGGGGAAGGGGTTTGGGCTTGGGTGATGTGTCATATCATGTCTGCACAGGTTGCTTGGAAATAATTTTAAAAGACATCAGAGCCAACTTGTCTCCTTGACAGGTTAGTTAAACTGAACTCTGAAAGGGTTACTGACATCTGTTGTCTGAGATAGACTGGGGATTTTACCATTTAGCTTTCAGGGCATGAGTGGTATGCCTTGATATGATCTCAAAGGTAGCATATTGGGTCACCGACACTCCAGGCAGGCTTTGAGGGCATGCCTGCCACCTGGGATTAATAGGAACAGCGGGCCACCAGGCAGGAATCCATGCCTCTCCTGCCCTGTTACTTCTCATGCACTACCATGCCCTTGTGAAAATGGTGGCCCAGGTATAAAAGCCATTTTTGACATTAGATTTGAAAAGGTTGAAGCATCTTCTCTCTCATCTCCCTGCCATGTAATCCTCCTACTGACTTTAAATAGACAGTCTCCTATGGGATCCCTAATTTCAAGAACCTCACCCATTGCCCTAAATTGGGCAATAATCCTACCATCTGAGCATGATTTGGGCATTTAGGGATAACTCACAGATAAGTGACTTGATAAACAGATCCTAAAGACAATGGTGGCAGCAATCTTACTCCAGCGTGAGACAAAGACCTCATTTGACTGTTCCAAGTATAATTATAGCATTACAGGAGTCTGCAAAGTAATTTAAACCAATTGGAAAACGTTTTCCATGAAGACCATGCCCCCTTTGTCACAGCTCCATGCAACTATCAGCAGATTTGAATTTAATCTCGGCCCTAAAACTCTCACCCATTTAAAAATATTTATGATGTCTCTATCTATAGAACTGTGATTCTTGAGATACCTACAGCACACAATCTGACCTTTTACTGTTAAAAAAATCAATCAGGCTTAGAGATCATCTCATGACAGTATGAAACTTCATAATTTCTTCAAGCAAAATCTTCACACTTCTAAAATAAATGTGTATGAAAGTTGAGATTAATTTGGAAGTTTACATTATGTTTCACATTTATATCACCCATTGACCTGAACCTCTCAATCTTCCTAATGTTCCTTCAAATATATTTAAGTATGAGAGGAAGGGGCTTTGGTAACAATGACAGAAAGACAGTGGTTAATAGTGACTCCGATAAATTAACTGAACTGCACAAAACAGGATGATGTTAGGTTGGGTGCCTGTTCTGGGTCAAATTACATGATCAGGTAGTTGTGCTTTATTTAGCCTCAATGTATGGGCAGAAAACAAAAACAGCAGGGTTGCCTCTTCTGATTACTATTCAGTAAATCTGGAATTTATTTATCTAGCTCAACTTTCAACCTTCCCTTTCTACATGGTGAGAGGAGCCACACTTTACCGTTCCACCATTCAGTTCTGAAGGTTTATTGAAGAATGAATTACAAATAATGATTATATAGATATTATTCTCATGTTAATATTATATCTTCAATCATTCAAATCAATAACTATGAAAAACCTTGGATTTATGACAGAATTGTGGTGTATAGTTAGTTCTCAAACAACCTGTTCAGAGGGCCTCCTGACTCAGAACTAGAGACTTTGCCACAGTGCCATAAGTGTGTAGCATATAAGTGTCCTTATTATTTATTTTATGCTTGTAGTATTGCCTGTCCTTTCTTTGTTAAACAAATCCACTGAGAAAACATGATATAAATGATGCCCAGAATCCTCTTAGTTCAGACAGTTGCATATGTTGTAATATATCCCTTGCTCAACTGCTAAATTCAGTGGCCTATATATAGATGCAATCTTCCTGTGTCCAATGTGGATCGATTAGGCAACAACGGAAAATGTGGTGTCAAGTTTTACATGCGGGAATGAATTTTCCTGATTTGTTTCTGATAGACCCAAGGAAAGCTTTTCTAGGATTTTTAAGCAGTGATAACAGAGTACCATAGTTCTGAATAATCTAAGGTTCTCTTAAAAACAATTAAGCTTCTCAGCTAATCAAGAATGCATCAGTGAGAACCCATACAAAGTGGGGACATTGCTGAAAATATCCTGCTAAATGAATACAGTCTCATATCGCTTTACATTTCATTTTATTTTGTTTTTTTCAGATGCAAGGTTCAAGACCTCTGCTGCAGCGTTGCTGAAGAAACTGCAACATGTGCTGCCCCCTGTAGATTTTTGTGACTGTCAGAAATAATCAGTTGTGCATCTTCACACATTACCTGAAATTTTAAAATTTTGTTTTCACCCACCCACAAATCTGCACACCAATATTTTCACAGTCTTCATGCACCTACGCTCTCAGGGCACTATTCATCAGGAACCATTTGGTCGCACTTATTTACACTAATCCTGGCAGCTCAACATGCTTAAAGCCACAATGAAGGAAGGGATGGCAGGCTTTCTATTTTTGATATTTAGAGTACTGAATCTCTCATCAGCCGTAAGCCATCTAATGATGCTAAATCTTCGAGAGAAATAAAATGGGACACAAACCCACACAAAATCTATTTTTGACATTCTCAAATTTCTCAGTATATATGTACCTGTCACTTTTCAGATCTGTGTTCTTTCTTTTACTTCAGCAAGATTGCGACCAGTAAAACTGTGATACTGAATATTGGGAACAGGAAGAGGGAGTGGGTTTGCAGGAAAACTTAATCAGTTGCTGGGGGATTGTGTAGTTTATGTGAATACCAATAGCACAGATTGATTACTACTCTGACTGTGGTGACTTGGTGCCTGTCTCTTTGCCCTGTGCCAAAACTAGAAGGTAATGGCAAAACACTGGTAACATAAAAAACAAACTGGCAAGAAAAACAGCTCAGGATGAAGTCTCAGCAGACAGTGAGCCAAGGATTTTGCTTTGAAACACATGTTACCGTGACTGAGAATTCTCACTAGGACAGTGCCATGATACAAAGGAGTTTTATTTATGAATGGTGCTGGTTGAGTGAGAGTGGGTTCACACATACAAAACTAAAAATTACTTGAAAATACAACTCACATTGAAATTGAAATAATTGAAATAAATGGATTAACTTCACATTATAAAAGCAGACTGAGGTAAATCACAAGATCAGCTAATATCAACTGATGGGCAGTATTTTGCAAAAAGTGGCAATCTCATGCAGATTGACACTCTTGCCCTTCTTATTTGAAATGGAAGAAGGGAGCTCCTTTTTTTGAGATGAGATTCTGATCAAGTTCCCTCAGAAATGCAGAGCCATCCTCCTATTCTGACAATTCTTTCACAGCACAGAACTTCAGAAGATGTTAAACTATGACCTCTATTCACAGTAGGTCAGGATGGGTGGGTGAAAACAGGTTTGGCGGGGTGAGGCGAGAATGGAAAATGTTGGCTCAGGCAGCAGGAGGCGCGAGGTCAGTCTTGGGGTTGGGGTCGGGGGTGGGGAAGGTTTGGGGGGGGTGGTGTGGTTGGGGAGGTTGGTGGCTGGAATTTACACTTGGGGAATTTTGAGTCATTGTCTGGTAATGTAATGGATTTGGGGAAAATATAGTTGTGATTATGTGAAAGAAGTATGGGGCCTATTGAATTGTTGCCCTGGCGTTAGACAATGTATTTAATCATCTAACTTTTTCTGAGTAACTATTTATTTAATTTTATCGGAACCATCCAAATTCTCCAATTTAAATGCAGATTTTGGGAGTGGAATGCCCAGTGGAAAATCTAATTTTCTGCACAATTCCTTCACAGATTCCGCAGGTTCCCCATGCATAAACCCCATCTACACTGGAATAACGATTGTCTGACCATCAGAAAATCCAGGCCAGTAGAAATTTCTAAGTACCGGTTTGATTTGTGGGATACAGTTCAAATCCTAACCCCATATTTGTTCCCACAGTTGTTCAACACAACTTGCTTTTATATAGTATCTTCAATGCAGTGTTCATATGAAGGTGATTTGTGGAAACATTATTGGACAAAATGTGACACCAAGCAACAGGGATATTGTGACAGGTGACTAAAAGCTTGAAAAGATTGACTTTAAGGGGTAAACCCCTGGACGTAAGAGAGGTAGAAGTGTCCAGCCATTTAGTGAGGTAATTTTAGAGCTTAGAAGCTTTGGAGCCAAAAGCTTGGGCCATCAATGGGGGAGTGATAAAAATCAGAAATGTTCAAGCAGCCAGGACTGGAGAAATACAAAGATTGAGCTGGCTTTAGAAATCACAGAGACATATTAGATCACTTTCAAAAACAAATATTGACATTGTTGACCCGTGCTCTAATGATACACACGAAAAATGTCATATTGGTCAAGTAGAAGCTGCTTTTCTGGAATGGAGGTTGAAGTAAATTAGTAGACCACAAAAAAGGATTTGTCAGTTCTTATTTGATTTGACCCTAAACTTTTTCACCTCTCTATCTTCCTTGCCTCTTACAAGCCATCTCATAAAATCTATTTCTACTAATATGTATTTTTGTCTTAAAATGAATATTGCTTTGTCAATTAATATTAATGGTACAAGAGTAAATAGCCTAGTTTTCACTTTCCTGGTATGTATGTGCTGTGATACATTAAAAAAAATTGCAAGAAAAGAATATTTCATTAAACTTTATAGAGGAGATCCCTCAGTGTTCTTTTTGTCATGAAAATGGTGCTTACGGTCATATCAGAATGAATGACAGCAGAGTGCTGTATGTTCCTACTATTCAGTAATGAGCAGATTGCTCATCATGTGGTCCCTTTTAAGCACACTAATGTTTGAAGTTTGCAGGGCTGTATTAGGGAGTATTTACTTTTCAGATGGTCTGACACAATTATTTCAATAAACTGATGAGATGAAAAAAATCTTTTTGCTCAATGCCGACAAATCATACCACTTCTTTTGGCTTCTGTTAGCAGCTTTCATTCTAACTACAGGAGACTGACTGACTGATACTCAGTCCAACGGTGATACATCCTCCTTTTGTTTTACCCGGAGCTAAGCGTTTTATTCCCTTGTGGTCCATCATCAGAATGTTGGTATCCATTAGCGGGACAATGTCAACTTGAATTCTGACCTGACCCCACTGCCTTTGTAACTTGCTTCATTGCTTCAAATACCTTGAAGATTTCATATTTTCCAGGCATTCTAAAATGACATTCATCTTTCATAAAATTCAGGCAGCAGGCTATTCTACGATCCAGCTTCCATTCTACAGCTCCATCCTGATCATGCTTCGTTGGCTCCTTATGCCTCAAAAATCATGTTGAAGATCCTTTCAAGTACCTCGGAAACTTCACACTTTCTCAGGCTAAAAGAACCCTAACTCACACCCCTAAGTCCAGATGATTAATAGACTCTTGTTCTCATTATTCTGTTGAAGGCTGACTTTCCGACATTCTGTCCCAAAACCACTTGCTCAAATTACCTCCAGAAGTCTCTGAGATATGCAGAGTTTCCAAATTCATCCTTACTTTGTCTTCCATTTGTTTCTCCCCTTGTCAAGCACTGTCAGACGTCATTTAATGAGATTGCAGAATTTTACAGCCATCACCCTTTGTAATTTCTATGAAAGAGCTAGCAGCTTACATCCCATTTCTCTGCCTTTTTCTCATATCCTTTCTTTTAAATTTCCTTTATGCAATATGTATTCACATTCCCATCAGAAGCTATTATAAATAGATTTTGGATTGACAAGGGAGTCATGGGTTAGGAAGACAGGTAGGAGTTGATGATGCCACATCAGACCAGCCAGGATCAACTGACTGGCAGGGGATGAGTGGCCAACTCCTGCCCAAATTTTTGATGTTTTTGAGAAGTCTGTTCATACCATTGATTCTGATAGTCCAAAACAAATGTTTTAAAAATTCTCCTGACCTCATTCATATACTTTTGGAACAAAAAAAAATTACAGTGCAAAGACAGACCATTCAGTCCATTCTGTACCAGTCATTTACTGCTGAAGCCCACAACTAACAGCAGTGCAGCAATTTCTGCTCAAAACTCCATGTTTACTCTTCTTCAATTTTTAATACAATTCTTGCAATGGTACCAGCCTCAAGCACTTCCTGAGGCAAAGCTACTTTTGTTTTAACCCTCTGTAAAAGCATTATAATTTAGTCTTTCTCTTCACACTTTCAGAAATAATTTAAAATTAATGTTCCATCATCATCAACAATGCAGTCAGAGGAAGCAAGCTTTTCCAATTGACTCTCTGAATAATCTTTGTAATTTTAAAACATTCTAAGAAATACTTTCTTGGTTTCTTTAACTTCATCAAAATTAGTCCCAGTATCTCAAGTCTTTTACATGATTATAATTTCCCATCCTTAGTATCACTTGAGTGAATATAAATAAAATGCTCTCCTTTATGTTATTTACAATGACACAAGTCTTTTATTTGGATCAACTGTATAAGTTCCTTTGTACTTTTTTTTATCCTCACTATTGCCCTGTTAATAAAAGTGTTAAATATATTGGCATTTTAAGTTACTATTTATCTGATCTATAAATGATGGATTAAGAATAAATTTCTATTCATCCATAACTCTCGATATCTTTCTATAAGTGCATTTTTGCTTTTTTACCAAATATTTCTTGTTTTTCCATTCCACTTGCCCATCTTAGCCTTCCTGAAATCTTTGATAGCCCTCCTTACGGTTTGTCTGAGTGCTCTTTATTTAGGCATTAGCAAACTCAGACATTGTGTTTCTTATACCGCTCCAGAAAACAAAACTGGACTCAAAGGGATACTTTAGCTGCATAAGTTCCAAATACTTCTATCGTCTGAGCAGTACACTTTAACTTATTAGTCTGTCAATTAAATTTGCGCTATGCCATTGCATACATCTTATATTAAGCATGATCAATTTTATAAAAAGCATCTTATGTTACATCTTGTTGAATGTCTTCTAAAATTTATCTATACTATTATGCTCCTTTTATTTGCCCAATTCATTGGAAACTTTCACTAAATATTTGTGAAACATGACTTTCTTTATTAAATGTAGACTTACTGGCCTTGATTAATGCATGAATTTCTGAACATTTACACATTTGACTTTAAATACTAGTTTTTGGATACCAAAAACAAAGGGCGTCTCAGTAACTGCAACAATTGCTGTGGCATCTCCTTGTGAAGTACCATGAGGATATTATGTGTTATTCTAAATAGGCTGCAGACCCTGGTGTTATGCATCTGAGAATCTCGGCACAGCTTCAGAATGAGCAGTTTAACAGGTAATATTATTTATTTTGCTTTGGCAGTGATGGGAGAAATGCCTGAAACAACACTGGCTACTCTACATGGTCTTTGGTGACTTCATCTGGGTCTTCAGCCCGTTGAATTTTTTTCCAAACTGTGGAAAACAAGCTACCCACCTAGACTCCCAGCACTGTAAGACAGCAGTGGTAACCACTGAGCCACCATGCCACCACAATTATCAACAAGCTGTCCCTTGATGCTGAAAAGAACAACAGCTGTCATGTTATAGTTGAGAGGTTGACAGTGGACCACACACAAAGCTGCATTTATAACAGAGTTGTGCACTGAGCACCTCCTTTAGAACAACAAGGCAAAAACACTTCTACAAAGCAAGAAAATTGGGTGAATTGCTTCCATTTCTGTTGCCACATATTGGGCATCTCCTAACAGGAGAAAATATTGCATCTTGAAATGTGTCAGTGGACAGGGATCCATGGCGTATTTGCTCTCTTGAATTAACAGTGACCCTTTTGGTTGGGTCATGTGAACGAATAGACGACAACTCCATCTCCAGAGATCCTTACTCTCTGTTGAGCTCACCGTCAGCACAAGACCAATAGCTGGCCTGTATCTACAATACAAGGACACCAGTGAGTGAAACCTCAAGTTGTCTAGGATTGGAGTCGAAACATGTGAAATCCTCACTCAGATAGGAGTGCTTGGATACAAACAGCCAGAAAAGGCATGGGAAAAATACAGGAGAAAAGAAAAGACTGTATGGTGGAACACAGCGTCTGCTGGAAGGACCAAAGATTAGTTGAGCTCAGATGAACAACTTTCAAGTGCAGCAGTTATTGAAAGGACAGTCATTACAGCACAACACCCAGTTTCCAATCCAGATGTGACATAGTCTTGAGGTACAGTCCATTGTGTCAGGAGATGGATTGATGACAATGACTCATTTTACTCTGAGTTTTCACAGTTTATTCATTGATGACATCAATTTAACCGATCTACAATTAGATTGTTTATTTTCCTGTTTCTCTTGTGTGACAAACATGTCACATTGAGCAGAATTGTTTAAAAATGTAGAAAAACTTAGACATCTCTTCAGATCTCATCCTGGTCTTTTATCGACAGCCTGAAGTGCATATCATCTACAGCCAGTGACATGCATATATTTACTTTACGTTTAGATAGATGTTCTCTGATCAAAGTTCCCCCCACTCCCCACCTTTTCTATGGTTAGCTCTATCAACTATTCCATCCTCACCTCCGGTACAACTGGATTATTACTCTCACCATCATCTCTAATAACTGAGTGAAACATTTATGTGATTATCTTTGTTAGGACACCAGGTTTAGTAGGGATAGTCACCACCATCTGAGTCTTTTCAAACTTCCTTATAACTAGTATTTTTGAAACCCTTAACTACTTCCTTACATTTCACTTACTCATCTTGAATATATTTCTTTTTAGCCTTCTAACTTTACTCCCCATGACACATTCCCTGGTCTCTATTGTTGAATCTGATTTTATCATCTCTCCTTTTTAGTTCAGTTTAAATCAGTTCATCTACAAGATTTTGCTCCATATGCTTTTTGCTTCTTAAAAATTTACTTATTTTGTACGCTATTTATTTCTTACTTGAAGATCTCTCACTGCTGATCAGTCAGCCTATTTGCAAGCTCTACTGCACAATTAATTTGGAGGAGAACTGCTTTAACCTGCACTTTGCTTTATTCCAGTCCAGCATCTTTGCCTTTGACTCATGACTTTCTTCTCATATTTTTAATCCAAAACTCAATTCATTTCCAGTGTCTATTCTCCTATTTAATTTCACAAACCAAATCAAAAAAATGTTTCTTCCCTGGTTAGATTAGAAACATACCAATATGGAAAGAATTGTGGATTAGTTCTGAAAAGTTGTAACATTTGAACTGATGAGCCTTATTACAGCGTTTCTTGATTGTGTTCATTCCTTCTCATATTAAACCTGAGGCCTCAATCACATTATTTTATTAAGTCTCTTCAATGCATTCATCAAGACTATAATGCAATTTTCAATGGAGAGTCCTCAAAAACTCCACACCACATTCTAATGACAGCCTGACCAATGATTCATATAGGTTTAATTGGTCTATATCCCTGAAGCTGAGGTTTGAGTTACTCTTCATAGTTAAAGACGTACATGTATGAACATCTGCCCCTTCCACAATTTTACTACTTAGGTTCTAAATCCCATCCTGCTCGCACTTCAAATTATTCCTTCCAAATCATCCCACGTTTCTCTTAGATTAAATTTAATCTATCTACCAAATCAATTCAACATGTCACCTGAAATTGGGGTGTCTTCCTCATGGTTAAGTCACATGCACACAGAGTGCAATTTTCCCTTCCTGGAGGGGTTAAGGGAGGTAATGCGGTGGGCTAGCCTTAGAGAGAAGTATACTCACTTCTAGATACTTCACACATTAAGTTCTACGTGAGAAGGTCTGTGGGTGACCTTCATGGCCCATCACCAGGCAAAGCCTTTAAGTGGTCAACAGTCACCACTTCGTGCCTCAACCCATCATCTCTCCAATCATCAGCCTTCCTGACAGGTGAGATTGATGGCTGGTTTCCCAACTGAGTAATAAGGGAGACCAACCTGGTGGATTGGGGCGGGGACTCCAATTCTCCCATTCAGGGGATTGGTAGGGCAATCGGGACATTGATGGGGGACAAGTAGATGGCCACTGAGAACCACACGTCAACCTTTGATTCTAACCCCTCCTGGGCCCATTTCCTATTCTTGCTGTTGGATCAACACCATTTATGTTAGGTCTATCTAAAGTAGGAGTTGAGACCCCAAGTGGGTTCTCAAGTTGAAATTGTGGGATTGCAAGTTCAGAGGCAGCAATGACTGTTGTGTAGCTCCATCCCACATTCCTTAAGCTCAGTTGATCCCTCCCCCTGCTTTCACAAGTCCTCCAACTCCTAAAGTTCTCTCTCAATTATCACAGAGGCAACATAACAACTTGTAAACCTTAAAATGGGGTCACAGTGAATATTACACAAATTTAAGTTGTAGTCGTCAGCCAGCTGCTTAATAATTGATGTATTGACTAATCTTTGGATTTTTCCAGTTCGCATTACTTCTCCAAATCTTTCATATCCAGGACAAACAAACATGGGGACTATCTCTGGATCCAACACATGAGAAAACTCTAATTTGCAGCCTTCACAGTAAAGTGCTTGAAGAAGGGCAAACAACAAAGTTCAAATTACAAATGCGTTTGAGTACACATTTTAAAAATGGTTTTATGAATAAATTAATAATTTTCAATGTTAAACCTTAAATTTGATGCCAGATTTTTGGTACTACTTAAATCTATAAGCAAGGTTGAAAGTCTGAACCTGCAGAGGTAATACAAAACAATTGGACATTGTTGCTTTTGGGTTAAAAATGCAACAATTAATCTTGTCGTGAAAATTTCTTTGTTTAAAAAAAGTATTGTTTTATATAATGAGATGGCAACTGATGAATGGTGTTGACTCTTAACCCAAGCAAATGTTTGCCTGCAGCAAGTCTACTTAAACCTCCTAGGCATTACATCCTTCAGTTTTCCGATGTCTTCCAGAAGGAAGCACTCCCAGCTCTGGCCACTCAAGATTTCAGAGCCCATAGACACTTACATACCTAAAAACAAACTGAACATAATAAAAAAAAGTGACTTTTGATTAACATGACTCTTTTACATGATTCAATATTTGCTCCACCTAACATCTCTCCAATAGCATAGATGAGCACAGATTGGATCAGGAATAAACATATAGATTGATAAATCTACCTCCTTCTAGGTGCAATACACAAAGCATCTAAGTCTGCACACATCAACTCCAGCCTCCCATATTGCCTTGATCCATTACAATTCGCCTACCATCATAATTAGTCCATGGCAGACATCATCTCCCTGGCTCTACACTCATTCTTGAAACATCTAGATAACAAGAACACTTATGTCAGACTCCTATTTAGCTGCATCTTCAATACCACATCTCCAAACTCAGAAACTGAGGACTCTGCTCTCCCGTCTGCAGCTGGATTCCTGCAGACTGCAATCAGTAAGGATAGACAACTACACTCCCTCTGTGATATTCATCAACATCAATGTCTTGCAAGGCTGTATACTCAGCCCGCTACTATATTCCTTATACACTACAATTGTGACCAAATTCAGCTCTAACTCCATTAACAAATTTGCTGATGACATCACCCATAGTTGGTCAGATTTCAAATAATAACGAGACAGAATACAGAAAGAGATAGAGCTTAGTGGCATAGTGTAAAGACAACAATCTCTCCTCCAATGTCAGCAAAATGAAGGAGCTGGTCATAGACTTCAGGAAATGGAGTGGAAGACATTTCCCTGTCTGGTTCAATAGTGCTGAAGTGGAGGTAGTTGAGAGCTTTAGGTTCCTGGGAGTAAAGATCACCAACAATTGATCCTGGCCCATCCATGTTGATGTTACAGTTAAGAAACTACTTCCTCAGAAGGCTAAGGAACTTCAGCATGTCCACAATGGCTGCTACCAATTTCTAATGATGTACCATAGAAAGCATCCTGTCCAGATGCAGTTTGATATGGCAACTGCTGTACCCAAGATCTTAAAAAATTACGAAGAATTGTGAACACAGCCCAGTCCATCACAAAAACTATACTTTCTTTGACCCTTCTCGCTGCCTTTGAAAAGCAGCCAACACAATCAAAACCCTTCCCACCCTGGCTATATTCTCCTCTACCCTCTTCCATTGGGCAGAAGATACATCAATTTGAAAACATGTACCAACATATTCAAGAAAAGCTTCTTCCCCGTTGTTATCAGACTTATGAACAGACGTCTCATACATTAGAGTTGATCTTTCTCTGCACCTTCTCTGTAGTTGCAACACTATATTCTGCATTCTGTTCTATTACCCTGATGTACTTACGTAAGGTATGATCTGTCTGGATAGCACGCAAAACAATACTTTTCACTGCATTTCGGTACATGTGACAATAATAAATCAAACCAAAATGATCTTTTTATTTAAAATACCCTGTATAGGATGTATGTTGTTTGCAATACTGACATTTGATGCCTGTCCCTGACTACTCTTGAATTGCTTGACTCTCTAAACTATTTCAGAGGTTATTTAAGATTTAATCACATTACTGTGGATTTGGAATCACATGTAAGGATGATAGAATGTCTTCCCTGAAGGCCATCAGTGATCTAGATTTTTTTTTAACAGTAACTGGCAATAATTATGTGGTCACCATTGGGCTAACTTTTCATTCCAGATTTTTATTTAAATTCAAATTTCATTAACCAGTTTGGTGGGATTTGAATCCATTCCCTGGAATATTAGCCTGGGACTCTGGATTATTAGTTAATGTCCAAAGACATTCCCACTAGGTCACTGCCTCCTCTGGACACTGATTGTTATTGATAACGTTGATGGATGTCTCAAGTCAAATAAATTGTGAAAATATACACAAGGTGATTGATTGGATTAAAAGTCACTCTATGATTTCCTGTGTGTGAGCACTTTATCTTTGCTGGGCCAACATTATGAAAGGTTGCACTGCCTCTTGATAGCAATACAGAAACAATTAGGAAAAGGTAAGTCATTTCACCAATTTACTCCTGTACACTCCCAAATATCTGGAATCAAACTAGCACTAATAGAGAGTTGTCAGGAGGGGAGTAAAATTAATTACTAAATAACTAAAAGAGAACACTAAGATAGTGAGAGAGAAAAAAACTACTGCACTAACGATAGATGCAAATATTGAAACAATTTTTGATGAAGGAAATATTTATTTAGTACCATAAGAGATTAATTTAAGATTTCTACCTAGATGAAATATTCAGTAAGAATATAACAGGTTAATAGTTACCAGGAATCATAAATCAAATACTGAATAAATGATGCAAATCACAGAATGAATGATAATATCTGTTTTTACACATATTTGTGAGATCGACAATGTTTCACAGAGTCCTACACCCACTCATATCTTAGAAATAAATCAATGATTGAAATCAAAAATATTTTTTAATGCACCAGGAATTTTAGTTCATTAAAGTCAAGGAGTTTGTAGTTTGCTTCCATGGCGAAAACATTCCTGTAATTGCTCAACAAATACTGCTGTCAATACTTTCAGTTTGCAATTATTTAATTAATTTCCATATTTCTCACTGAAACCTGCCATGAAATGAGAGATGAAGATGGAGTGCTGCCTCCTATTGAGCGAGTTAGATCTGAGTGAAAAGGGCAAACAACTTGCACACTCCTTACCAATATGATTGTAGGATTGTGAAATAAAAGCACAAGGTCTGAACCAGACCTATATATGAGAATGATGCATTCAATATGCAATAAAGAAAGGAAAGTTGTTTTAAGAGAAAGAGAAAAGGGAGACAGACTAGTCAGAAAAAAAGAGTTCAACTATTCTGTGAAAATGTTAAATCGAACACACTACAACAACAATTAAAACCGAAAGAAATGAGAGCAATATAAACAACAGAAATTATGGAAAGTTTCAGTTGGTCAGGCAGCTTGACATCTCTCCCAACAACCCCCTTGAAATCTCAAATATGTCAGGGACAGGTAGGTAATTGAGGGTCAGGTAGGTAAACGATGGTCAGACCAATAACTAGATTTTATGACCATGCTTTATCCCCAGCTGCAAGCCTGTCAGTGGGAAAGCATTACATTTAGCCTGTTTACTCCCCACAGTGTTTAATGATAAACAGCTTGTCTCCATCGAAGCCAGTGAGTATTCCCAGCATTTTCTGATTTTATTTCAGATTCTCAACGTCCACTATATTTTGCGTGCTCCATAGTTGTGATAGCTAATTCTCACTGGCAGAAAGGTTGACTGGCATTAATTAATTAATAATTATCACTTTGTTAAAAGGGCAGTCAGACTTGAAATGTCAAGTTTTTCTGTTAGGTTTACTTTAGTTCTGCAGTGTAATTACAGGGACTTTGAACTGCTCAATTTTTTTAAAAGGGGACCCAGGCAATGATATGTTCCTTCTGCAAAGCTTTCATGAGAGTAGCACTTCACTGACAACAATTTCTTAATTTTGATGGTTTAATCATACAGGTATCCTCACCTGAGGTTGCTTTGACTCATGTGCATAAATATTGGTGAGCACCATGAGTCTATAGCAGATTTTTTATTATTATCTCTGATAATCCAAATCTGGAGAATGATTGATGTAGCATCCTTCTGCCAATATTGTTGCTTTCTCTATATATAGACACACAACATCGAATATTCTCATTCACACCTTTTAGATAACCACATCCATGGACAGATATGAGGTCAAATAGACAACAATGTGCAACAACCTCCAACAATTCTTATTGTCAAAGAAGCTGCTGATTGCTGAAATGTCATTTTCACTTCATTGACATTCATTTGTAATGATACAGAGGATGGTGGCTGGTTTCACAATAGGCAAATTTCACTGCTTCAAGTGCCTTGTGAAACAATTCATGCAACTACAGAAGCTTTAAAATGTTAGACTTTCATGTGTCAAATGAGCCACGTTCACTTTTACATCAGATCTGAAGTGGAGAACAATTTGTAATAATCTTTAGAACTGAAAGCAATGTTTCTCCAAACTTTTATGAAGAGACTAACATAAGCATAGTAAGAAAAAAAATGAAAGTCAATGCACGGTTATGAAATATGTGTTTTACTTTCAGATAAAGGTAAAAGTTATTGTTACGATGCATATGGAAACACTCACCTCAACAGGAAATATGCCTTTTGGGGATGAAATTCAAAAAGAAATTATGGCAAGTTCAGTACTATTTTCTGCCAGCACTAGTTACGGGAGAAATTAAAGTGTGTAGCTCAGTGAGTCATCAACACTTTAAATGTTATATAAATATAAATAAATGTCAATGCTACCAGCATACCGAGTGTTGGAAACACCGGTGAGCTTCTAGATTCAGTTCTGTATTCAGCAGTTGTCCCATCCCTGGAGAATGTCACTGTTACTGACAGGGGCAGGATATAAAAACCTGTAACATTTATAGTTGCAATGAGTCATGGATGTGGTGTTGAAACTAGTTCTGTGATCAAAAACCTCAGAAATCTCAATGCATGGGCATTATCCTGAAAGAAAATGTTCCATGTCCAGATCCAAATGAAAAATGGACTGAAGGACGTTCATCCCACTAGTGTGAGGGAGGTTTTTCTGATTATTGCCTTTAAATGTACTAAAGAACATACAGAGTCACTTTGCAAAGGACTATGGAAATAAATGGGCACCAGGCCAAAAATGAGACTTTTAGATGACCAACTCCTACATACAGTTAGAGAGGTGAGACAATGGGAATTAAATACAATTTTATAAAAGGGGGTTAACAACATTATTAATATGACACCTTTCAACCTGGTACGGTGAGATAGATTTTATCAGACATGAACCTTGAACAAAGATGTGCAGGTTAAGTGGATTGTCTGAATTTTAAAATTTTAAAATTGTCTGAAGCATCTGGGAATGCGTAGGCTAGGAGAATTAGCTTTGCTAAATGCAGGGTTATAGTAAAGGTCTGGGTGGGGTGCTGTTTGGCAGGATGGTGCAGACTTGATCAGCTGAGTGGCCTCCTTCTGCATTGTAGGAATTCTAATGATCCATGTCAACAAAAATGAATCGAGAGGAACCTTGGACACCCTAAGGTCTGTATCAGGCTTCAAAGCAGACTAAGCAGACTAAAGAGTGTAAACAGATTCCTGTAGATAGGATAAAAGACGGACCGAGAATGGAAATTTCTGTTTATTGTACAAAAATTACATGTAAACAGTGTGTGTATATGTGATCATGGGGCATAAAGGTTGATTGTTTTCTCTATGCATGGAAAAAGATTGAACAGAGTGGGACAGGATATCAAATAGAATTATGTTTAGCCAATCTAAGACAGTCTCTCTTTCTGAGGTTGTTTGAATAAATGTAAAGTTAAAAAGCATACTGAGTCCTCCCTAAAGCCTGTGTAAGAAAAAAGACATGCCAGGTGGGATCCAAGAAAAGCCTCAGATGAGGAAAAGGAAATGGAAAGGCAGATGCCTTTAGGTCGGTAATTCTGGAACTTTGGGCCTTATTGTTGAATGCAAGGCTGTTAACTTGGCCTGGAGGTGATGGGAAGAGGAACTCACATAACTGCTGGAAATAGGATGTTGACAGAGCAGTGGGTGAGGGGACTAGTGAGTGGCAGGGAATTCGAGAGCTGGAAAAGGTTACAGAGACAATGAGCCTAGAGCAATACATTAACAAGGAAGAAAATTTCAAATGAAAGGCATTGAGGGTCTCAAAGCCAATGTAGTGTGCATAAGGATTATGGGTGAGCAGGGTAGGAAAATCTTTTGAGTGAGCTCAAGCTTATGGAAGAACCATAGGAGGTTCAAACTCACTATGATCAACAATAAGAAGCTGCAATTAAAAATAAACCATGGATAAAATGCTTCATTTTTAGGACTTTTAAAGACAATTTTCTCTCCATTTCTCCTTCTATCATTTATAAACTATGTATCAATCCTGACCAAATTCTAACCGGTGTTTCTCTGCCAACAGTAAACAAGCATGATTTGGGATCACTCAATTCCAGTTTTCATTTTCTTTCCATAACATATAAAAAAACTACTCTGCTAGGCAACAGCACAAGGGAGAAAGTGAGGACTGCAGATGCTGGAGATCAGAGCTGAAAGTGTGTTGCTGGAAAAGCGCAGCAGGTCAGGCAGCATCCAAGGAACAGGAGAATCAACGTTTCGGGCATAAGCCCTTCTTCAGGAATGAGGAAAGTGTGTCCAGCAGGCTAAGATAAAAGGTAGGGAGGAGGGACTTGGGGGAGGGGCGTTGGAATTGCGATAGGTGGAGGGAGGTCAAGGTGAGGGTGATAGGCCGGAGTGGGGTGGGGGCGGAGAGGTCAGGAAGAAGATTGCAGGTTAGGAAGGCGGTGCTGAGTTCGAGGGATTTGACTGAGACAAGGTGGGGGGAGGGAAAATGAGGAAACTGGAGAACAGCACAAGGGGCAAAGTTAAATTTAATTTCACTCTTTGGGCAATTAAGGGCCTGGTAAATTGGTGCTATCAATACCTTGCATCACTATGATACACATGCACAATTCCTTTCAAAAAGTACTCATAATTATTATGTTAACTGCCATGAAGATATGCTCATGTTTATGTTCATCTAGTCAGCAGATTTCAGACATTGGACCCTTTAAAAAAAGGCTGTTTTAATTGACTTATATGGTCACTGCAATTTACATTACTGTGCACTTTAGACTTCAAGCCATTTCACTGGGGTGGAGATAAAGATTGTCCTAAAAGTCTCACTGGAGACATACATACCTGGCAATGTATAACCAGCTTTCCTTGCTTATCACAGCTTTCTATGGAAACCTCTACACTATAAGCAGTAGGAATTGAACTATTCAGAGGTTATTTGCTTGGATAACAGACCTTGATCTTCTTTAGATAGGTGTCCAGATTAGCCACATTGGGCTATCCATGAATTGTGAACTTGGGATAACACTTGGAAACATACAACATGTGAAAAGCTGAGTTCTTTGTATGTGTTCTAAGCATATGCTTTGGCAGAAGAGAAAATAATGGAATTGCACAGGGATCTCCAGCTCTCTCCTCCTGTCTCTTCATCCATCAAGCCGTCAGGTTTGCTAAGTGATTACATTTCTACAATCAGACGGAGAACTTCTAATGCAAGACTTCAGTTTTCACTGCAGCACTTTCAGAAGATATCAGTTACCATTTCATCTATTTACATCACAACAGGTGGGATTTAAGAGAAATGTCAGAAGAGGAAAAGGAAATGGAAAGGCTGTCAACTGAGAACCAAAGACTTCAGAGCACTATAGCTAGACAGGATTGCCAGCTGCAGACTATTTTCTTCTTTTGTTATTTCCTGGACTATCATTTCACCAAATGTCATTTCCTTTACTCTGTAATTTGTATTTTTGCATGTGTGATTCAATTGTCTGTTCATGAAAGTCAGGACATATTTTAATGTGTTGAACATTTTTACCTGAGTGGACTTTAGTGTAACAAATTCAGGGAAACTCATCTGAACTGTTCTTTAAAGTCAACATGTCAACAGTTATGTGCACCCACTGAATTGGCACTTACTACCCTTTTATAAAATCTCTCAAAAAAGCCCTGTTACAATCAAAAGAGGAGTGGGGAATAAAAAGGAACCATTTTCCCTTGGTTGGAACACTACCATTTTTGCCTCTAGTTTTCTCCACCTGTATTCAAAGAAGATAATTTTCAACTTATCACTGAACCATGAAAGTAGTATAATAAGTCAGATGACCATTTAGAAAACACCTAATTGTCCTTTGTATTGAAGAGGAAAATCTGCTAGTTTCTATATGAGGCAGTGAACCCACAATAATGCAAACTATACACTGTAGTGATGAGTTCAAAATTACCTCCAATATTCTTGCTTCGGAATACCAAAGCAGCAAAATATGATAGATGCCTATTGTGAAGAAGAGGGCACACAAAGGTGCATTAAACTTACAATTTTGTAAATAGATATAGGACAATACACTATTTAGCTGTCTGCTACCCATCAATTACACTACAAATGATCCATACACACTTTTCAAGGTTCACAATAGAAAGCAAAGTAATTCCAACAATTAGAGAAAACATTAGTTGAATATTGGATATGCATTTATCAAAGATGTAGCAGTTTTTCTTGACATGTACAGACTTATAGTCATTTAGCTTTCATCTCTGCCTCCAACAGGCTTTGACTGTTTCTCACTACTTTTCTATGTTTGTGAAAGCAGTTGGGTTTTATGAGCCAACACTTCTGCAACACTAGTTTTAACAAAGAAAAAGCATGATGGAAAGATGCAGTAAAAGCGGTAGGGAAAGGAAAGCTTTAGGTGCAAACCAGAGGCAGGGAAGCCTCATCCAAAAGTGGAAATAATGAAAGGGGAACAGGCTTGATTTGGAACAGAAAAAAGTAAGAACCAAGGTTTGTGAATATTGCTGCAAAGGCATTTAATAGATTGAACAACTTGTCAATATACAATTTTACAATGTTGGTGGGGAAGTGAAATAGCAGTAAAAAATGAAATGCTTGAAAAATACAGTGGAATATGTCAGAGGTTTCTGAGAGTTTCATACAAGAAAACCCTTTGAAATGGAAGGAGGTGAACTGGGAGATGGTTGGGAAGAAACAAGGAAGTAAATGAAAGAAATAGACGAGGTTTGAAATTGGCGAAGTCAGTGTTTAGACAAGATGGTTGTAATGTGCTCAGTAGAATGACAGGATGTTGTTCCCAAGTGTACATTATTGAATTTAATGGGAAGAGTGTGGGAGATCAAAGATGAAAATGGTGCAGCTGGAGCAGTGGAAGGAGAACATGAACATGTCAAGTCACAGAGAGGTCAGAATCACACTTATAAATAGAACAACAATGTACACCAAATCAGCCACTCAAGGTATCTTTGGTCTGCTCCAATGCAAAGGAAGTCGCATCATGAACAGTGAATGCAATTTACTCATTTGGTGGAATGTGTATTAATCATTACTGCACATGGAAGGGATATTTGAAGACTGTAAAAATTATAAGGAAAGTAGTCAATGAATTGATGTTGCACTTTTCCAGCTCCATAGGAAAGCCTGAGAAGGTAGAGATGACAGTATAAAGGAACATGGACCAGACTCAGGGAGTTCTTGCCAATTTTCTACCAACCTCACAACTATTGAGCTGCTATGAGGGCTGCTGCCTCTTTAAGGGAAGAGAGTCAGATTTCAAGGGCAGAGAGTGATAAGGGCGTGGAATGCCCTACTTGCAAATGTAGTCAACTCAGTCACATTAGGAAGATTTAAACAATCCTTAGATAAACACATGGATGATTTTGGGGTAGTGTAGGGGGACGAGCTGAGAATGTTGTGGTTCTGTTCGCCGAGCTGGAAATTTTTGTTGCAAATGTTTCGTCCCCTGGCTAGGCGACATCATCAGACACGCAGACAACAAGCAACATGAATTCGACTGGGACAACACTACTATCATAGGGCAAGCCAGACAGGGAATTCCTAGAGGCATGGCATTCATCCACAAACTCCATCAACAAACACATCGACCTGGACCCAATATACCAACCACTACAGCGGACAGCTGAAACTGACAACCGGAAGTGGCAGGGACAGGCCACTATAAACACCGGAGGAAACATCAAAGAAGCGCTTCGCAGGAGGCTCCCAAGCACTGATGATGTCGCCTAGCCAGGGGACGAAACGTTTGCAACAAAAACTTCCAGCTCGGCGAACAGAACCACAACAACGAGCACCCGAGCTACAAATCTTCGCACAAACTTTGAGCAGAGAATAGTTCACAGGTCGGCTCAACATCGAGGGCCAAAGGGCCTGTTCTGCCCTTATTGTTCTATGTTCTAATCATAATAGGCAGTGGGAATGGTGATCACTGCTCAGAGTGTAACCAGCTGAGATGCACAGCAATGGGTGCCACCTTCAAAGCGTGTTAAGTGGAGTCAGATGTCACAAGTGGCACAATTGAGGTCATTTAATGATTCAGTGAAAGGGCCATCCTTCACTTTTCCCATTTCTGACAAAATGCTAATGGAGCCAGGAAGATGAAAAGCACTATGGCCCCTATCCCTCTTGATCTTTGTCCCTTTCTTCTCCAATTCTCCTGACCTAGAAATAGCCACAGAAACAGCCACAGAAACTACAAGAAAGGGTAGTCACTCTACTGAAAGAGGATGCAAGGAAGCATAATCCAGTTGTGGGGATAGGTGAGATTGTAAAATTGACATTTGTCAAATGATGATTACTCTTGCAGAGTCAAAGAGAAATCCATGCAGGATAGAACAGAGTGAAAGATTTATCCTGCAGGTGATGGCAGTTTGGTAGTTCAACTGCAAAATTATCTTGAATTGAAAGAAAGCAATCAGTTAAAAATTCAAGGTGGCCTTAAGAATCTTTAGATCAAATCCATCTCTCCCATTTTCAACATTATTTCAAGAATAACAAGAAACAAGAACAGCAGTAGGCCATTTGGCCCCTAAAATCTGCTCCACCAGTCAACAGGATCATGTTTGATCAGATTGTGGACTAACTTTACCTACCTGCCGGCCCATCCCCATAAGTCTTGACCTGACCAAAACATTGGGCGGCACGGTGGCACAGTGGTTAGCACTGCTGCCTCACAGCGCCAGAGACCCGGGTTCAATTCCAGCCTCAGGCGACTGACTGTGTGGAGTTTGCACGTTCTCCCCGTGTCTGCGTGGGTTTCCTCCGGGTGCTCCGGTTTCCTCCCACAGTCCTAAAGATGTGCAAGTCAGGTGAATTGGCCATGCTAAATTGCCTGTAGTGTTAGGTAAGGGGTAAATGTAGGGGTATGGGTGGGTTGCGCTTCGGCGGGGCAGTGTGGACTTGTTGGGCTGAAGGGCCTGTTTCCACACTGTAAGTAATCTAATCTAATCTAATCTAATTTGGTCTTGATTAGGTTCAATAATCCAACCTCCACCACTCTCTACTTAAGCGAATTTCAAAGATTACCCCTATGTTCTATTATGTCTCGCAATTAATGTGTAGTATCAATTTCAGAGACATGCACATGATATCATCAAAGGATCATGGAATATGACTTGAGGGCTTAATGGTCTCAGACTGCATCTTAACTGAGGTCTCTTGAAGCATGGCACACTGATAGAAGTATGTTAAAGGGTGACTGTATTATATGCTTATACCAGGAGCTGTAATAAACGTCCACTGAATCTTTTAATACTACATTAGCCACATATAGTTTTTTTTGTTATTGGACCTAATAAAGGCTTTGCTGCACCCGATACAAATACCTTGCTGAAGGCAAAACCCACATTATGGTGACAGATCAAATATCCCTTTGACAGAAGTATATTCATCACAAATTCATCATAGATGGGCACTCATTAATTTTAAATTATATCCCCGATTTCCATATTAGGGGAAACATTAACTCTGCTCTCAACTTTAACTCAATCAAGCCCCCTTGGAATCTTACCTGAGATTGCTATTATCCATTATGTTTTAGCAAAATTCTTATATATAAAAATTGTGCTCTTTTCTGTGTTGCTTCACTATTTTCATACATTTTAATCTATTGGTGCATTTTTGTCTCACTGAAATTGCTTCTATATCTTCAAGTTTACTTTTTTTTCAAAAACCAGTTCAAAAGAAACAACTTGAAGACCATAATGACCTTTCTGTGATGGGTCAACATCCTTAATCTCTGAAGTTGTATTCATTATGTTACTGATAACTGACACAGATCAAATAATATGGATTTGGTTTATTTGAAAATTTCACACAGAATACTGATAATTGCAGTTCCAGATAATTTTGTGTACTCGCTGACCCTGGCTTGCTTTTGCTGGACTGCAAATTGCAGTTGGCCATGTGCTGATCCTGATCCTTGACACTTAAGCATATCTACCTCTTAAAGTGACATGGTTCTTACAGCAGTAATACTACACTTGGTATCTACCTGCCCTAGGCATCTCTACTCTTTTCACATTTAATTCAGTGATCTCATCTTTTCGGATGCTTATTGGTGCTGCATATTTTCAGCATTTCTTTTGTCTCCTTATTTAACTTTTCATCACTGATGTGTCTTTAGGACCGCAATGAAACCCCCTTTAAAAATAGTCATCTATTTCTCAGGTGGTCATTCTAACAAGATAGCATATAATGATGGTGGATGATACTTACTCTGCACTTCTGCCAAACAGCATCCTATTGAATTTCACCAAAGTTGTCAGCAGTTTGGTGACAATGCTGATCATTAATCAATTGATGTTGTGACAAGTTCAGCTTCCATCTGTGCAACTGGGTTATTTAAAGATAATTTAGCATCTGATGCGGACTACACTTTAGTATGGTACTCTTTCACAGTCACGTTACATCCCTGAGACCAGGAAAAATGACTTTGCCGTTAGCTGAATTAACAAAGACTGATATGTACTGGCAGCCAGTTCATCTTTCCATAACTGCCCACCTGATGGCTCTAATAAGTGATCTGATCTGCTGTGCAGCTATTAATCACTGTCAACTCTGCCTTAGCTAAAGTTTTGATTAGTTAGTTAAAATTATTCATGTCTTTTGGAGACATGCAAAAATTCCTCTTTAAAAAGGGATAGTATGCTGATGTTAATCTTTGAAAATTGAAATGAGGAAAGAAGAAAGAAATTGACTGTCAAGAGAACAAAAATTATACAGAAAATTATTTTCTTGCTCTCTGTCATCTTGGCATGATTGCACCAAAAGAATTATAATGCAATGTGATGGTAAACTTGACATTTCAGTCAGAGATCAAACTAAAGGATACTTCCACTGCTGTGGCTAAACCATTTAGTTTTATGTCAGTAAAGGAGAATAAAAACAAATATGGAATAGATGTCCAGGATATTTGAGTTTATAATAGGCAATAGCGTCAATTAACAGGAAACCATCAAATGATTCGGAGACTGCGGACTAGATTTTCATTGTAGAAGCAGGAAAGCTCTGTCAGGAAACAACCCAACACAGCAAAGCCATCTGCCTTTAAAAGGGTCTCCGTATTTCCAATCTGAGGCAGTAAAAGAGGGATGGAGTCAATATATGCCATATCCAGACGTATGTCGAGGATGGGAGTAAAGAGGGCAGATGGCGAGGATGGCAAACTGGAATGCTCAGCTCCACTAACTGGGGCATTACTCAGCTCTAATGATACATAGAACATAGAACATTACAGTACAGTGCAGGCCCTTCGGCCGACGTGTAGAAGCAATTTGAAGCCTATCTATCCTACACTATTCCATTTTCATCCATATGTTTATCCAATGACCATTTCAATGCCCTTAAATTTGGTGAGTCTACTACTGTTGCAGGTAACGTGTTCCATGCCCCTACTACTCTCTGAGCAAAGAAACTAACTTGATAACTGTCCTTTATCTATCACCCCTCATTTTAAAGCTATGTCCTCTCATGCTAGCTATCACCATCCAAGGGAAAGGGCTCTCCCTGTCCACTCTATCTAACTCTGTGATTATCTTTTATGTCTCAATTAAGTCACCTCTCAACCTTCTTCTCTCTAATGAAAACACCCTCTAGTCCCTCAGCCTTTCCTCACAAGACCTTCCCTCCATACCAGACAACATTCCAGTAAATCTCCTCTGAACCCTTTCCAAAGCTTCCACATCTTTGCTATAATGTGGTGACCAGAACTGTACCCAATACTCCAAGAGCGGCCACACCCGAGTTTTCTACAGCTGCAGCATGACCTCATGGCTCTGATGCTCAATCTCTCTACCAATAAAAGCTAATACACCATATGCCTCCTTAGCAACCAGGCTAATAATCCTGGCAACTTTCAGGGATCTATGTACATGGACACTCTCTGCTCATCTACACTACCAAGAATCTTACCATTAGCCCAGTACTCTTTATTCCTGTTGCCCCTTCCAAAATGAATCACCTCACAGTTTTCCTCATTAAACTCCATTTGCCACCTCTCAGCCCAGCTCTGCAACTTATCTATGTCCCTCTGTAACCTACAACATCCTTCAGCACTCTCGACAACTCCACTGACCTTAGTGTCATCTGCAAATTTACTAACCCATCCTTCTACACCCTCATCTAGGTCATTTATAAAAATGACAAACAGCAGTGGACCTAAAACATATCCTTGCAGTACACCACAAATAACTGAACTCCACGATGAGCATTTCCCATCAACCACCATCCTCTATCTTCTTTCAATTTCTGATCCAAACCACTAAATCACCCTCAATCCCATGCCTGTGTATTTTCTGCAATAGCCTACTGTGGGGAACCTTATCAAGTGCCTAACTGAAATCCATATAGACCACATCAACTGTCTACCCTCATCCTGTTTGGTCACCATCTCAAAGAACTCAATAAGGTTTGTAAGGCATGACCTACCCGTCACAAAACTATGTTGACTATCCTTAATCAACTTATTCCTCTCAAGACAATTATAAATCCTATCTCTTATAACCTTTTCCAACACTTTCCGAAGTAAGGTTCACTGGTCTATAATTACCAGGGTTATTTCTACTCCCCTTCTTGAACAAGAGGACAACATTTTCTATCCTCCAGTCTTCTGGCATTATTCCTTTTGACAATGCTGACATAAAGATCAAAACCAAAGGCTCTGCAATCTCCTCCCTGGCTTGCCAGAGAATCTTAGGATAAATCCCATCTGGCCCAGGGGACTTATCTATTTTTCACACTTCCCAGAATTTGTAACACCTCCTTCTTATGAACCTCAATCCCATCTAGTAGCCTGTATCTCAGTATTCTCCTTGACAACATTGTCTTTTTCCAGTGTGAATACTGACAAAAAAAATTTACTTAGGGCTTCCCCTATCTCCTCGGATTCCATGCACAACTTTCCAACTACTATTCTTGATTGATCCCAATCTTTCTCTAGTTATTCTTTTATTCCTGATATATCTTATAGAAAGCTTTAGGGTTTTCCTATCTGCCAATGATTTCTCATGTCTCCTCCTGGCTCTTCTTGTCTTATGACTGTCAGGTCCTCAAACCCTCACCTCTCACTTTCCTAGCTCACGCATATATACCCATGTCCCCTCACACCACTAAAGGGTCTTGATATCTCATCCTACCTTCATAGCCCCTGCATGCCCTCTCATGCCATTTATACCCGCTCCATTGGCATTCAGCCAGTGTCCACTGTGGATAATTTTAGGAGCCATGAAATGGACATGAAAAAAATTCTTCTAAAAATCATGAGCACCCTCACTCAAACATTAACCCTCAAAATGAAACTAAATAAAAATAATTAAAGAAACATTGATTGCTTCAAGTGGTTAATCTCTAATATAAATAAATAACCATGTTTTCAGTGAAATCAATGAAAGATAGTACTTCCATAAGCTCTTAAATTTTCAGTCAGAATGTCTTAACAGCCCCTGCTCAGAGAAATGGATATAGCTTTTGAAACTTAGCCAAGCATTTGCAATTACAAAGTTGAATAATGAAACCATTACAAATGCAAATGATGGAGCCAATTGAAACCGCAAAAATGAATGGCATGTCAATCAAGGTACATCAGCAAAATGAACTGATCAGGCCACTCAGCCTGAATTTCTAAGAGATAGAGAAATTTTATGGAAAATTTCAATAAAATTCAAGATGAAAGAAATGCAAGGAATGCAATTTATGTATATAAAGTCAGGTATCTCATGACAAACCCTGCAAAAATACTGGCTTATTGACATGGTGGGAGAATGGTTTTGTGAGCAGAGAGAAAACTGAATCATAGAAAACAATGCTAAGAGTGATGGGCAGTTTTTTGGGAGAGAAGTGGAGAGTGGATCTCCGCAGTAGACTTGGATGATTCCATTTGTATTTACTGTGAGCATGCCTGAACTGATCTTTGGAAATGAAGAAGAAGTATTGAAATTTGCTGATGAACAATTGAGAAATATAGAAATATCTGAACAAAATAGTGGGGGTAGAGACAGACAAATAAGTACAGATATGTAGAGGGTGCAGTTTGATATAAATAAAGGAGAGGTTAGCTATTTTAGGGATTAAAGGAAGTACTGTTAAGTACAACCAAGTTGTAAAATTCTAAAGGGAACACAGTAGCAATTATATCCATTAAAGGTGATTGTAAAAATATGCAAAAAAAACTAGATTTTTTTCTCAAGGGCCTAAAAAAGTTACATTACGAAGTTAAATGAAGATAAGATCCATTCTCTTGATTATTCGAGATTGATAGGTAATTGGACTGAGTTGTTTAAAATATAAAACTGATTCGAAGAGTAGATATGCAAAAGCTATTTCCTTCTGTGATGCAAGAAAGAACAAGGGACATTAAAATGACAGCTTGGTCAATCAAGAAAATATAGCAGGAAGACCTATTTACACAAAAAAAGTGTGAATTTGAAACTCAAAAGCCATGCATATTTAAATAATCGAAATGTTCAAGGCTGAGGTGGACAGATTTTTGCGAGCAATGATATCATGGTAGATGGAGCAAAAGCAGGAAAACTGACTCAAAGTGCATGATCTAATTGAATAGCAGAAGAAGCCTGAGGGATTTACTGGCCTAGTTCTGTTGCTAGTGTTCCAATGATTCTAATACAAAGTGAGATGATAACATTGAACATGTACATGATCTTAGTTAAGCAGCAGTTGTATCATTGTGCACAATTTTGGGATACTTACAAATATCTTTAGCTGGGATGTGGGTGGCACAGGGAGGACCAGAATTTGTTTGCAATCCCTAATTACCCTTGAACTGAATGGCTGGGCAGAATGCGGTTTAGAGTCGACCATATTGCTGTGGATCTGGAGTCACATGTAGAACATATTTGGTAAGATTCATAGAATTATTGCACTGCACACGGAGAACATTCGGCCCATTGTGCGTGCACCATTAAGGATGACAGATTTCTTCTCTGAAGCACATACTGTGAAGCACAGGGATTCTTATGTCAACCAATAATGCTTCCATTGTCAAGTTTTAGCCATGGCTTTGTGATTGCTACCCAGTGATAATACCACAATACTACCATTTCCTCATTAATGAGTTTGCCATTAATAGTGAAGTTGTGGCTTTGACTTTGAATCATAAACTCCCTACAGTGTGGAAGCAGGTCATTCGGCCCATCGAGCCCACACTGAACCTCTGAAGAGCATCCCACTCAGACCCGCTCCCCTATCCTATCCCTGTAAACCTGCATTTCCCATGGCTAATCCACCTAATGTACACATCCCTGGACACTATGGGCAATTTAGCATGACCCAACCACCTAACCTGCACGTCTTTGGACTGTGGGAAGAAATCAGAGAACAGGGAGGGTACCCACGCAGAAACGGGCAGAACATGCAAACTCCACACTGACAGTCACCTGGGGGTGGAATCGAATTCAGGTCCCTGATGCTGTGAGGCAGCTGTGCTGCCACCCTACAGATGAATGAAGAATTGGATTTCTCTTTCAAAAAGTGTAGCCATGAAATAATAATTATTTAATTTTCCGGAATGAATATTGTTGAAAAAAGAGATATGTGTCCAAAGCTTTACACTTTTCACTGGTCAGGACAAATGCAAGAATGTCAAATTTCAAATCACAAAAAATTACACAACAAGAGAAATGGAGAGCCAATCGGTTGGTATATTGAAACTGATTGGATGAAGCATTTTCATTAAGAATGAAATAGGAAATTTCAGGCTCCCCATGCAAATGGGTCAAAGGCTATTACTTTCAGATCTGAAAAGTACCTGGGGAACTCAAAGTAATTTCAAAAGGCTGGGTATAGAAAATATTTGAACAACAGTTTCAACAAGCTTTTCACACTCCATCTCTGCCATGGCAATATGAGTGGTAACTCCTACAAATGGGATGCTGACGTCTGCTTGAATAGATGTTCTGCCCACCACATGATTAAATAGCATCACTTCTAAATTTCAGTTGTGGTGTGAAGTCACATATGTGGGATGTATGTCCCAATGATTGGCTGATTCCAATGAAAAAACGTGTTTTTCCAACTTATTGAAATATGCAATGGACAGACTGTGTTTCATCAACCTGTACTTGCTTAACCAAAACATTTAACCAATGAAATAGGCTGCAATCCTGAAGGTAGTTTTGGTAAACTAACGATCAATTTAAGATAATGAGATGAGCTCATAATTAGGCTCACTGAAACTTGCTCAGAGGGTTCTTGTGATGCAGTGGTATTGTTCCTACCTCTGAGCTAGGTGATCTGGGTTCAAGTCCCACCTGCATCAGAGATGTGACATAACATAGCTGAACAGATTGATTAAAAATATCCACATTTGCTGAGGTGAGACACACTCATTCACCAGGAATGGAAACGCAAAATATTGTGGATGATGGAAATCTAAAATTAAAAACAGAAACTGTTGGAAATGCTTAGTCGGTAATGACAGGAGATGTGGAGAGAAGCAGAGTTGGCCTTTGAGGCCTGTGACCTTCCAGCAGAACTGAGCGAAGTTAGAAATTAAATAGATTTGAGTACACGATGAATGAAACAAGAGCATGCAGAAAGTAGTGACAGTGTGGAAGACAGGAGAGATAAATGATAGAAGAGGTCATCTCCCAGGACCAAGCTTAATGCCGATGGGACCCAAAAAGATGTACTGCTCAATGGGTTAAAATAAGGGTTAAAATGCAAAGAAACCAAAATGATCCGTTAGATTATGATCTCAAACGGTTCAACTCGATGTTGAGTCCTGAAGGCTTATTCAAAGCAATATTCAGAGCAGATTGGGAGCATGTCACCCACCTACCCTTACAGATGCTCAACCAAGGAACCGTGATGAGCATGTTGTGCAGTACCCAGAGGGGCTATGGAGGTGGAATAGAAGCTCATCTGAAATCTGCAAGTTAGCCTGATTTCCTTTGACTTCTTAGAATTCACTACCTAAACTACATATAATGTTGATACAGTATGCCAACAGCCTTGTTTTATGTGGCTGTGCAATCTGATAATTGTGTTCATTAAACAGTACCTGTTATTAGCCAAGGTTATTTTATCACATGATCATATCAAATAAACAAATAAGCCTATTCATTGATTCACTGTTCCTAATTATCCTATAATATAATGCCAGCTGTTGATCAAATAGCCGCACATCTGGGTGCTCAAGGCAGAAGCGTGCTAATAAACATTTAACTGAACAATCAGTTGATAGTAAAGGAGCGTGTCAATTAAGAGTGCTTCAAATAAGCTAATGCTAAATCTTCATAATATTTTTATGAAGTAAACAAAGTAAAGTAAAATCCAACCGTACAAAAGGAATAATTTCATAATATTTCAGTCAGAAGTGAAATTTCTATGACATCTGGTGCTATTTTTAATGAAATTAAAGGCCTTTTTTTATTAATTGGAGAGGGACCCTGCCTTTGGCAATAGGATTTCCAAGTCCTGATTCTAGAAGTCCCAGGCAACACTGACCAGGCACCTATCAGTTTTATGGGGAGACAGGGGAGTGATGGCAGGTTGTACGTCCTACATCCATGGAACATGGAGGTGACTGCATATTTGGAAATACAAATGCCTTAATTTAGTTTTCATCTTCAGATATCCAAAACGCTACCTTTGAGTTGTGGACTTTTCAGGAGCAGTCTAAAGTTACGAGAATCATTTTGACAGGTATGGTATCTTTGGAGACTAGGGTATCCATTGGATCATCCGGAGAACAGCTTTGTAAGATATATGTGTCCTTTGGGAGAGGTCTATGCTCTTTGTGATTGTTAAAAATAGAAATGATTGTGTGTAAAAGGTGGATAATTTCATTGGAACTGTCAAGTCACTTAAATCACTTTAAATCTTTGAGAAAAATTGCCTTCACTCTAAAAAGAATAGCAATGCTTGCTATTTCACTCTGTGCATTGACATAGATCTGAGGGCTATCACTAAAAGATTTGTATGAATTTTACAACTCATCCTCCCTACAGTGGGCGCCTATCTATTTACAGTTTGAGTGACAGCTCCAAGTGCTTAAAAACAGAAAAGAAGTGGATCAACACATACAAATATTTGCCTTTAAAAGGGATTAAATATTTGAAGAAAATAAGATGGATTGATTGGATCTTTGAGACTGATAAGTGTATTTATTTTTACAAAATGCTGACTTTATCAATAGACTTGTCAAAGCTTTTATCCATTTCAACTCAGCATGTGCTCTTAGACAGTGGCTACTAAATGAGTTGGCATCGAGGAAGCTAGAGCAAAGGGTAGGGGAACAGATTGGTAAAAATCTGCATCAGTTGGAACACAGAATAAAATGAGCCATGGGGTTGGTGTGGTGGACAGAGGGGCATAGATCGAAAAAGAAAGTATGAATGCCTTTGGGATGTGGGAAGCATGAAGGGCATTGGTTGGTATTGGTGGTAGGTAGTGAGTGTGTGGGGGGGAGGGGTAAGAGTTCTGGGGCTTTTTAAGTGTTTCTTGATTTGTAAAACACTTTGCAACCACGTGTCATTCCCTTGGGGTGGTCTTTATACTAGCCTTCCTCTGTAGCCAGAAGGCTGCCTCCTTCTGTTTCAGGGGCCAATGAGCCTGACTCCAATTAGCATCTGCTCCATTGGAACAAAAATATATTTGTGAGGAAAACTTTCTCCCACATTGAAAATTTCCCATCACTGCCCTTCTGATTCAGGTGTGAAATTTCTGGCCCACGTTATTTTAGTCCATCTTTTCTGTTTTTCAGATCTTCTATTTAATGATTTGCCATAAAATGGATATCAGGAATGAATGAAAATAAGAATGTATTGAATAAAAAGGAAAGAATTTTCAGATTCTCTGATCATTCTGCAAACTTATCCAGTAAACAAATGAGTCATGGATGAGATCTGATGAAAATTCAGACCACGTTCAAATCGTTAACTCTGTTTCTCTCTCCACAGACACTGCCAGATCTGCTGAGTTTTTGCAGCATTCTGTGTTTGTTTGGGAGAGATGAGGCATCCTGACAAGGTTGTTCCCTTATTTTAGCTCTTGCCCATGCTTATTTGGTTGACCTCAGCCATAGTTGCCATATAATACTCTGGATCAAGAAATGATAAAAGAACCATACAACTGTCCCCTTTATGATCACTTTTCTCCAAGATTGATGGATATGTGTGACAAAATGTGAGGGCAGGATCAAGGTTAACTGTGATATGTCTGGAATCATATGTCTCTCAGCCAATATTGGGAGGTGGATAATGGTCACTTATGTGAGCTGCTGATGGGTGTGATAGGCATTTTTTTGGATCAAGTAAGAAGCCAGTTCTTTCAGGATAGAAAGTGAGCAACAAAAGTGAGCAAAAGGATATCTAGTATACATTTGATTTTCCTGTATAAATGCTTTTGGCATCGCCAGAAGTCTCATAACCATTATGCAACCTCACTTGATGCAGTGCCATTACACCACATTTTTATTTTTATATGATTTTTTTTGATGACTTGGGTTTGTATCAATATCTCAGAAGCTATTGTATCGTGGCCGTATCCCAACAGTGGAACCAGATGTGAGCAGGACCTTTGCTCAGAGGCAGGATGCCTGGTCAACCAATGAGCCTTTCACAGTTAAGCGGCCTGGACAGTGATGTAACAGGGAAGGAAAGGGGCAGGTAGTCATTCACCCTGCCTAGTGCCTCAGGGTTATCAAAGACCTGAGTGTCAGAATAAGTCAGCAGCCAGATGTTACGTTTAACACAGATGTTTCTCCATCACTCTATCCTTGCGTCTGAGATGCTTAAACCATCTACCATCACCTTTGATTAACTCTGTCAACCTGTAACTGCCATTCCTATCCTCCTCCATAATCAGACTACCCCAGTACCCTAGGTCTGACCCCCCACACATACGGCATTGCCAGCCTTGACTCCTCTCTGACACCCTTGACGGGCACTTGGTTAGCCTCAACTCTTCCAGTCTCATAATTGCTCTGTACTTAATCAGTCCAGGTCTCCCCTTTATCATGCTTGAGCTGCTTTCAGCCAAAATTGACTTTCCTCTGCCAACCAGCTCCCTGCCTCTGTCCCCTGTAACCTATGCTCAGGCCAATCATTGGCCATCTATACTGCCACCCTCCCTTCCATGTTAGATGTGTCCTGACCTCCTGCCACCTAAATCCAGCCTCCTCCAACCTTGTCCAACAAAGTTCCCATTACAACTGAAGGAGGCTATACTCAGTCAAAACCTGCCAAGAAGAGTACTTCATCTCCTTTACACTATCTTTTGCCAACAGTGAATCTGAATGTACCTGTTTCTCACACAAGGGCTTCAATACAAAGGTACAATTTCATTTGGCAAACGTAAGTCTTAAGGAGTATGCATGACAAGTTATTGTATTAAAATTAAGTGCCTGCCTTTGTTCTCAGAAGCCCAATCAACCTTTAATCCACTGCCAACTGACTTCTCAACATTTATCCAACTGTCAGAAAGCTGACATTTCATGTCCTGCACAATGAAGTGCCCTTGGCTGTCTTGCCTCCCACTCCTGGGAGCTTTATTAGATTCTACCCTGTCAGTGAGTGCCGTAGGCTGATACTGAAGATTCATATAAGTGTCTCCCTCCCACTCCCCTTGACCCCACAAATTAAATGCAAGTTGTCTCACTATGAGACCCAACAGCAGTACAACTGTCCAAAGCGGAGAATCACACATAAACCTATTAAAGTAGATGGCTAATAGAGATGATAGGAAAATAAATATATTTAAATGAAAATAAATGATTGTCTGCGTTATAAGAATGGCACAGTTGGACCTTAACAGAATTGCAGAACTGCTGGCTTGACATGACAGAGACAGTGCAGAAGAGATTAATAGAAACAGTTCAGCTATCAGTGCCACTTGTTAAGCAATCATCCTAAACTTCATTTAAGATTTATAAGCAATAATCAGGAATGAATAGAGAGACTCCATTTCAATCAAAGCACAGCAGAGTCCAGACTTGGGACATCTTTCTGGTTAGGGTTCAGAACACTGATATAGTGTCCAATTTCAGAAGGAAAGAAAACGATATATATACACCGATAAAATTCATCTGCCAGTTCGGAGGCTGCAATAAATTCTGTTGCACTGAACATGAAGATAATCCTGCACCTGAGACTTGGGTCAGCCTCACAAATATAGATTTATTTTTACTTCAGTACTGACCATTGTGTTGCCAGGGTGCATATAATATACTGAAACCACTCATCCATCCAACTCCAGGTGAATTTAAATGGCTTTTAAGCTACAGAAGGAATTAACAATTTCTCAGCTTCTTAGCAAAGAAGGGCAGTCTCTTATCTCCCTCCAAGCAGGAGTAGCAGCTGCAGTCCTTAGAACCAGCAGAAAGCTGACCCTGCAAAGATGGCATCACTATGCTTGTTGCTTCCATCTATCATATGACTGTTTATCTTGTAGTTTGGTCGATTTACACTGCTTGATCTTTTTAAACTGTTTCATGCCATCTATTTTCATGATCAAGCATGATTTGACTATCTTAAGTAAGAGAGGTGGTCTATTTGTTTAGAGGGAATTTGAAGATTTACACATTGAAACTTCATTCATTCTTAATTATTTGAACATTGTTGTGTATGATACTGAGTGAAGCTGAAGCTCCACCCTCTCTCATGTAGAACATGACCATTACATGGAGTATCGGTCAGTTTGAGGTAGTTCAGATAACAGGAATTGGATTCTGGCCCAATCTTCTGTTTTGAGGCCATCTCCTGGTACCAACAGAGTTCACACCCTCCCTTTAATTAGCTGGGGGTGGGGTTTGTGGAGTGTTGTCACAGAGCACTCTACTCCAATCTTTAGCTCCCATCTGCTCCTTTTCCTGCTTCAGTTGGGGCTCCAAATCCAACCCAATACTGTCCAGACAGCATGATACTGAGCTGTTGCTTTGGACTCTAAGGAATACACAAAATGAGTGATAGCAAGTGAGCAGCTCATTTGACCTCTCTCCTGATTTGCACTCACATGACAGTCACTGGAGATGAAAATCTAGAGAATTGTAAATGGATTGCTGATTCGCTATTATCAGTTTTATATAATCACACCAAGTTAAAATATACCCCGATATTGCACCGAATGGTAAAAAAAATCTACGGCAGTTAGCAAAATGATTCATTCTTAATGTGCAATATTTTCAAAATGGCATCAAAATATAATTGTTGGAATCTTCTGTGTGATTTCACCTGCAACTAAAACAGACATAGCTAACTATCAAACCCTTTGTACGCATAGCAGTTAGTTATTTAATATTGCCGACTGTCAAGTTACAAAGAATATAATCTGGAGAGTGGCACCGCTCCTTTGGTTAAATTTCCAAATTGATATTCCAGTTAAGATTCTGTGATATAGTCAGACTATCAGAGGTGATTAATCAATTTACTGATGGGCAAAACAGATCTAGTACTGAGGAGGTTTGGTGCGAGGCAAATGGTACAAAAGATATACAGTTTAGTCTTAGTGGAAAATGGCACTAACTCACCCACAAATAGCCACAAAAGCTCACCACAACGAGGGCCCAGTCCACGCAAAAACGGCAACTGGAAGTAGGCTTCTCGCCATTCTAAAGTTAATGAAATGTGCTTCGAGGCTGTAAATTACAATTGAGTACTAAAATCATGAAAAGACTTCAGGAAGGAGCGATTTGTGGCTGGTTATTGTTCTTTAACTCTGTCCTTTAATTCTCCACATTGTTTTTATTGCCTCATTAATTGCATTCTTTAGAAGCCCTGTGTCAATCCCTCAGGAGAGGTTGCGATTAAACACAATTATGGAAACCTTTTACAACAGCCCGAGGCTTTACCATAATGACATGGTTCGGAGCACCAGATTGAGTGCGAGTCAAAAGCTACTGCTGAAAATGAGAACACAGCGCATACAATTTTTAAACTACATTTGTCGCAAAAAAAATCTGGTGAATTAATTTAATAAGGGAAAGTGTCTCATCTTGGTATTGTTATTTACAAAAGCTTACTTTGTGATATAAGATGATTCTGGGTGTATTGGGACTTTTAATGCATATCAGAACAATTTGGAAGTTAAGAAGAAAGGAATAAACATACTAATTTAATTAATGAAGCATTTCAAGCATTGCTGACATGACAGAAGCTGTAAAACAAAGCTTGTGGAATATTAAATAAACCCGGAGTCGTCTTTCAAGTCCAAGTAACAAAATACTGCTAAAGGCAGCTTTCAAAAGTAGAAAATGCCTAGATATTTCAATGTAGTAAAAGCTAACAGAAAAATGCTGAAATTCACATGCAGCACCGGAATTTTCCCTGATGGCAGAATTGTACATGATGTGGCTCTGTATGAGTTAAAACACATTTCAGCTGAGTTTTGGATGAGCAAAAGTTTATGGAGGGTGGAAGACGGGAATCTCAATAGGAGTGCATTGGAATAATCATGTCTGGAGGGAAACAAAGGCAAGGATGGGAGTTTAGCCAGGCAGCTAAGGCTGAAGCAAGATTGAAGTTGGTTCATGTCTTAAGCAGTCTTAGCAATAGCATGGATATCGGGTTGAAGGCTGATCTCCGAGCTGGATATAATACGAAGCTTCCAGTTAACTGCTGGCTCGGCCTTAAACAGAGGGCACAGTGAGGAATGGAATCGATAACTAGGGAATGGAGTTTGCGGTGAGGATTGAAGGCAATGATTTCAACCTCTGAGAGAAAGTGAGGGCTGCAGATGCTGGAGATCAGAGCTGAAAATGTGTTGCTGGAACAGCGCAGCAGGTCAGGCAGCATCCAGGGAACAGGAGAATCGACGTTTCGGGCATAAGCCTGAAGAAGGGCTTATGCCCAAAACGTCGATTCTCCTGTTCCTTGGAGGCTGCCTGACCTGCTGTGCTTTTCCAGCAAATGATTTCAACCTCCCCAATATTTGGTTAGGACAGTATGAATATTTTCAACTATGATGTTGTAGTCCTAGCGGAGAACCAACAGGACGGGCAAGAAATAAGGCTACCCCACAGTAACCTTAACCGTCCTGTTTGAGTTCGTTGCAGAGTGTGGGAATCATCTCTTGCTCTGATTATGTGCAGCGTATTTCTGCGCCTGACGTTTTAATTGAAAATGGCGTACTGATTATCCTGCAGTGTTTAATACGACAGTTAGTCACGTATCATGGACAGCATCAAACAATAATGCAACAAAAGAAGTCAGTAATCTCTTCAAGAGCTGCAACCAACAATAGACCGCAAGCCAAATAAATCCGTCCTGTGTATTTCTCAATGCACATTATAAAAATGATGGGTATCCTGGAGCAATGTCACATTCCTAAACTCATCTCAGGCTTTGATGGTTGTGATAAAGCATTTGAGATTTGTTCCTGCATTTTATGATATCATCCAAACCTCTGGTCCAGATATTCTGGTAGGCAATCATTCCCAGGTGTCCATTACTCTCTACACTCAGCATGACAGGGAGATTAATTTTGCTAAATTGCTGCCAGTCTTGCTGACGATATTTAATGGTAGATGAATGGCTGTAGGGCCTTACACTGGAATTCGTTCAGTGGTTTAACAATGTGCCACCCTCTTAACTATAATAAGCTCTCATTGTCTCAGATCCATGTAAGTGCTTACAACATTCCCAAAATAATATTTTTACTGAGAGAAAAACATTCTGCCTGACAAAATATGCAGTCAGTTTGGTGTAAACTGCACACTGTTTACATTGATCTTAAAGGCAAGCTAGACGCAATTCCATAATAACATGCACAAGAATTGGAAATGATCAATTACCAGGAGTCACAGGTCTTGAGTAGTCATCAAGAAAAAAAAGCATTATAGCTTTTAGCTTCTAAAATTACAATCTGTTGTTATTGATCATGAGTAGAAGGCATGAAAACTGCAGGCACCCCGGCCGTTCACAGTGGTTGGTTGTGTTCTGGTGTCTCTGTACCGTCAATTTACGTTGAATATCACATTATTTCCTCTTTCTGTCTCACTAAACTTATAAAACCCTGCATAAAGTCTCTTCTCATGGGTTGGGTTGTCAGCCTGCAAACACTTTTTTTCTTGCATTCCTCCAGTCAGGAGGCGCAAGGATTGGTTGGAAAAAGAAAACCGGTAATCCGGTCGAAAAACGATAGAGTTCCACCGAAAAAAATCAACCGGAAAGATTGGATGGAAGACCTGTTGAGAAATCTGGATTTTCAAGTCATTCATTGTTTGTGTTAGATTGAACATTCAGGCAGCGTTTGTCAGTTTTTATAAAAGTGATTTATTACTTCTTGTTCTATTAGCAAAAACTAAATGAATTTCTGGCAGCAACTAATCTGTTGTTAACAGGTACAAATACGAGCAAATAAGGTCTGGCTTCTCTCAGCTACTACCACACTGTGATTTAGTGTTTTAACAAAACTGCCATGAAAAGCACATGACACATTTTACGTTTTTTTTAAAGTACACGACATTCTGATTTTGTGTTGACTGGTCAGCCTTATGGTTGTGAAGGAAACAATCTCATTGGCGTTGCTTGTTACTTTTTTTTGCAGAAAAAGGATGAGAAAAGATATAGAAGTTGTAAGTAAGTAAAAATTCATTAAAAGAAAACTGGTGCAGCTTTGTCAAGTCTTTCCAACATGGAATTTTATTACTCAACGCAGTTTACCCCCGCTGATTGTCCCTTCTCCATTGATGCTAACTATGCACAACCATTCAATTAAAGCCGCAACTTTCAATAGTTCACTCGGTAATGCACGAATTAAGATTGCACTGAGCCAGAGTCAAAAGGTTTTGGCTTCAAACATTGGTGTATGATTTGCTATTTGATCGCACACAGGGTAATGTTGGAGGTGGCGAAATTGGTCTGTGTCCAAGGAACGGTAAGGTGCCACAGCTGATCTGCCAGTCCACAGGTCCAGGAAAGAGAGAAAAAAATGACTACGTTCACCATTTCTGATGTTATCCACTGGTAGAACTGCTGAAGTGGCCGACAACAGAATTGGTCTCAACTGTGATCCTATCTGTAGTCAAATAGTCACCTTTGGCTCACGCGAAGAAAGGTAATTTGAGATTTTGATAGTGTTAAAACAAGTTTAGGTCAGGACAATTAAGGGAAACAAAATGGTTCCAAAACAACCAAGCATTTGGCAGCAACACATTACCAGTTGGATTGTTTTTCTTTGAAAGTGTTACAATTAGTACTTAGTTAACTAAAGAAGAGTTTTTTTTCTGATTTAAATGTAAAATCACCCCGTATAATGCTGATTTTATAAAGAGCGTCACAATTAGTATTTGTGACATTATCTGACAATTTAATTTCACTTGCCTAGCCATCCCTTTTGAGTGGAACAATGGCCTTCTATCTGTCATCAATTTAAATATATTATTGTCGTTATCAATCACTGACATGCTTGTTTAAATTCCAGTGAAAATATCTTTGCAGCACAAGACCGTAGTGATAGGCAATGCAAAAACATTGGTAATCAGGAAAGATATAGCTGAGATCTTCCTGTCTCTGGATTGCCCAGTGACTGAAGGCTGACATAGAGTCATAGAGATGTACAGCATGGAAACAGACCCTTCAGTCTAACCTGTCCATGTTGACCAGATATCCCAACCCAATTTAGTCCCACCTGCCAGCACCCGGCCCATATCCCTTCAAACCCATCCTATTCATATACCCATCCAAATGCCTTTTAAATGTTGCAAGGTAAAATTTGTTCACGTGAGAATGAGAACTAACAAATATCCCTTATACTTTATTTAAATACATATTTTTAAAAACGTTCCTTTCCTGAAGAGTCTGGTTAATGCTTGGAAGGGGGTATCAAAGACCACCTGCCAGCCCCTGTGGTTTGTCCACATGGCCATTCTGTATTGGTTTCTGCTAAATAAAGCTTTCTCAATAGATGTCAGCTTGGGTTTAGCATGCAAATTGTACCAATGCTTATATAAATAAACAATTGAAAATGATTGGTTCCTCCAATATGCATTCTTATTAAGTCTGGTGTATTGAAATCATGTCATGCTGTGATTAAAAAATGGACAGGAAGGGATCAGCTAGCCATATACATGTGATATGACATTCAACATTTACCCCCTTCACCACAAATGCACATTGGTAGCAGTGTGTACCATTTACAAGATGCACTGTCAACAAACTGGGATTCACCACTGACCAGAAACTGAAATGGATCAGTCATATAAATACCAGGCATCAACAGAAGCTAGGAATTCTGTGATGAGTAATTCCCTCCCAGATCCCCCATTGTCAAAAGGCAGAAGTCAGAAATGCAATGGAGTACCTCACACTTGTCTGGATGAGTCAGCCATGAAAAGCTTGACACCAACCAAAGTATTCGAGGAGAAAGTGAGGACTGCAGATGCTGGAGATCAGAGCTGAAAATGTGTTGCTGGAAAAGCGCAGCAGGTCAGGCAGCATCCAAGGAACAGGAGAATCGACGTTTCGGGCATAAGCCCTTCTTCACCAACCAAAGTAGCCCACTTGATAGGCACTCCGTTCACTACTGATGGTTTGGACAGTACGTGTGTCCTCTTCTACAAGATGCAATGCAGTGATTGAGTAAGGGTCTTTTCACAGCACCTTCCAAACCCGCAACTTCCACCATCTACCTCTACCATAACAACAAAGGATGCAGATGCATGGCAACACTACCACTTGCAAGTTCCCCTTCAACCTATGCACCATTCTGACTTGAAAATGCACCATCAATCTTTCAGTGGCAATATATCCAAAACTTGGAACCTGCTCCCGAAGAGTAAAATGGTTATCCCTACTCTCCAAGGATTGCAGTAATTCGAGAAGGAAATTCACCACTATCATCTCGAGGGCAACTCAGGATGGGCAATAATTGCTCACCGAGCTTGTGTCACCCACATATTGTGAACAAAAAGAAAGAGTTCCATTGCAATCAATGGATGGCATCCAATTTACACAATCAGCTAAGACAAACTTTTATCCTAAAATCTTTCAAAACAAATTGAGGCATCCATCTGGGAAAGTAGTCTGACCTGACAATCGGTAACATTATTATTTTTATCCAGTTGAAATATGATTACCAAATAGATGCACCACTATTCAAGTAACTGATACCTGACTGCCACTCTTATTGCTTAACTATATATTTTCTTACTCATAAGGGAAAGAAAAAAAATCACACTTACATGGCAGTGTTAAGTATTGTAACAAATATTCAAAGGAGGCTAGATTTACTTTCCTGATACTACAGTTAATAAATGGATACTCAGCTGCCTCATGCAAGAAGGTACAGTCATAATTATGCAAAATTTTCACTAATTAGATATAGCATATTCTTCTTTCTCCACTTGTTATTCTAGAAGAACTAGATTTGACATTTTTTACACTCCAAAACTCAACAACGGCATCATAATCTCTTATTGCTCAACAGCAACAATTTACACTAATAGAGCACTTCTCACAGAGTAGTAAACCATCAAGGCTTTTCATGGGAGCATTTTTCTTCCAATTTGAAAATGGGTGATCAAAAAATCAGTCCGATGCAGCTTTTACGAAGCACCTTGAAGACAGAAAGAAAGGAAGAAGGCAAAGAGGTTCACAGTGGATATTCCAGAGATTAGGAACTAGGCAGGTGAAGGCACGACTATCAAAGTTGGCTCACGGAAATCAATGATGCAGAAGAGGCCTGATTTGGCAGGATGCTAAGTTCATGCATGATTTTAGTGGTGAATGAGTTTATAAGAATGGAGTTGCCTGAGGACATGGAGGAATTCGAACACAAGTTTGAAAATTTTAAACCTGCAGGATTGCTGTACTGAGAAATAGAGTATTTGCAGTTTAGCAAGCACAACATAATGGTTGACTGAAACTCAGTGTGACATAGTGGTAATGTCACTGGACGAGTTACCTGAGAGTCTGGATTAGTGATGCTGGAAAATCACAGCAGTTCAGGCAGCATCCGAGGAACAGTTACCTGAGAGGTCTAGGCTAATATTCCGGGGACATGGCAGCGGTAGAATTTGAATTAAATTAATAAAATCTGGAATTAAAAGTTAGTCTCAGTAATGGTGATTATCCTAAAAGTCCATCTGGTTCACAAATGTCCATTGCAGAAGGAAATGTAGCATCTTTGTTTGGTCTGGCCTACATGTCACTCCACATGATTCACACTTAACTATCCTATGATATGGCCAAGCAAGTCACTCAGTTCAAGGACAATCAGAGATGGGCAACAAATGTTGTGATGCCAATAATACCCTCAGCCTAAGAAAATTAATTTTTAAAGCAATTGACGGTGTGACTAGCATAATGTTTGATGAGCTCAGTAAGAGCATAATAGGACACCAACCAGGAGGAATAGGTGATTCTGAAGGAAATAAATACATGATCGGACTAAGGCAGGTTTGGGCGATATTGCAAAGTTAAAAGAAGATGGTATTGATTCTACAGATTATTTTGAATCTTAGTTTTTGTTCAAAAGGAAAGGTGATATGGAAGGGTCCCAAAGAGAGTCACTTGGAGGATTTAAGATGTTACAGTGCAAAAATAAAATAAAACTGAAACAATTACAGGGGGTTATTTGACAACTGGAAAACTAATACCAGTACCAGTCATGAGCAGTTATGGACTGGACAATGGAGGAAAGGTGTTTGGATTGGTATGATCAACAGTGACCAAGGCTCTATTCAAGTTGCAAAGGAGAATGAGGGATAGCATCATGTCAGCAGTCTCGTGCCAGTTGCAAATTTGCGAAGGGCTCTGACAAATTTGCTAAGGGCTGGACATCCACTAGTCCAGCAGTAAAACTGATTTTCCTTTTGGTGTATTAGAGATAAATTTTACTCAGTGCTTGTGGAATCTCGAAAGCAGAGTTGAGCTTGGCAATTACCTTTCAGACCACAAGCAAACTGACTATTTCATGGCTGTGTGAGCTCTGTTCACAATATTCAGCACTGCAGTTTCTCCCACATTAATGAAAATAAAGGTGAGGAAACCAGGAAAAATGTTTGTGCAAACCTGGGAAATATTGAATGAATAACTATTTTTAAATCCACAAAGCTGCCTTTGGAAAGCAACATACGTGCAAGTTCAATTTTATTTCCTTTGTGTTCAGATTTAATTATTAGTGAACACTTTTTTCAGTTCTGCATAAATTTGCTTTACAGAGAGGTTGTAGACTGTGCAGTATGGGATTTTGGAACATCTAATTAATCAGCAAAGTCATACAGTTATACAGTTGTACAGCATGGAAACAGACCCTTCAGTCTAGCTTGTCCATGCCAACCAGATATCCTAAATTAATCTAGTCCCATTTGCCAGCATTTAGCCTATATCCCTCTATTTATATACCCATCCAGATGCCTTTTAAATGCTGTAATTGTACCTCTGGCAGCTCATTCCATAAACACACTGCCCTGTGTGTGGAAAAGTTGGCCCTTCAGTCCCTTTTAAATTTTTCTACTCTCAACATAAACCTATGGCCTCTCGTTTTAGACTTAACTACGCTGGGAAAAAGACCTTTTGGCAATTCACCCTATCCATGCCCCTCATGATTTTATAAACCTGTATAAGGTCATCCCTCAGTCTTTGACACTCCAAGGAAAATAGTCCCAGCCTATTCAACCTTTCCCAATAACTCAAACCCTCCAACCCTAGTGACAGCCTTATAAATCTTTTCTGCACCCTTTCAAGGTTAACAACATCTTTTCTACAGCAGGGAGACCAGAATGGAATGCAGTAGTCCAAAAGTGGCCGAACCAATGAGTAACGAGGGCGCAGGCTCTTAAGCTTTCAGATTCTGAATTAAAGAATGGTCCATGTTCTTTTTGGTACCCGGAGACATTGCTTTATCCATTTGCTTGTGGCAATAATGGACGGTCTTTATCCACGACTTAGTGTTCATATTAGTGTAATTATTTATTTAACTTCCCTCAGTAAGTATTTTATTTGGGGCTGTGGTGAAATCTTTGCAGTGTGACTCTTATTCTGTTGTGTGGCAATGAACCAAGATGAATCTCCATGTCCATACATGAGAAAATTCCAGAAGGGATTTCATCTCTTTAATATGTTACGACACGGGGTAAACCCTCCTGCTTAATTTAAACCAGCAACACAGAAAAGATTTATCCCGCGCAGTAATCTGTGAAAATCCTGCTCACCTATTGTACTCTATGCTACTTTCTCCCCACCCCCACCCTCCTCTTATTTATCTCTCCACCCTTCAGGCACTCTGCTTGTATTCCTGATGAAGGGCTTTTGCCCGAAACGTCAATTTTCCTGCTTCTCGAATGCTGCCTGAACTGCTGTGCTTTTCCAGCACCACTCTAATCCTGAACCAGTTTAGCAAGGATCAGTCTCACCCCAGAAGTTCAAAATCTGCCTTTGATGGATGAATTTTGTCTGGTGACGACTTCTGTTTTCTTGTTCTTGATCTAAAGCTTTTTAAGGGCAGCAAAGTGGCTCAGAGATTCACACTGCTTCCTCACAGTACCAGGGACCTGGGTTCAATTCCAGCCTCAGGCAACTATCTGTGTGGAGTTTGCACATTCACCCTTTGTCTCTGCGGGTTTCCTCTGGATTTTTTCCACAATCCAAGGATGTGCAGTTTAGGTGAATTGGCCATGCCAAATTGCTCATAGTGTTCAGGGATGTTAAGGGGTAAATGTAGAGTAATAGGGTTTGGGTGAGTTACTTTTCGGACGGTTGGTGTGGCCTTGTTGGGCAAAATGGCCTGTTTCTGCACTGGACGGAATCTATTATTCAAAGGATGTCTTCTGGAAGTTTCTGATTAGGAAGGTTGCTCCATATGGAATGCTGAGATGGAAGATGAGCAGCGTTTGGGTTGAATAGATTATCATGGAGCAAGCCTGTGAAGGGCAGCATGCTTCTGACTGAGAGTATTGTAGATATAATGTCAGCTTTGATATTGGTAAATTGATAAGACTCATCTCGACATCCCTCTAGCTGCCAACAAGCACTTGATCATCTCTGTTCTGAGTTTCTGAAGAAGGGTCACTGGACCTGAAACATTAACTCTGATTTCTCTCCATAGATGTTGCCAGACCTGCTGAAATATTCCATTTCTATTTTTGTTTTGACCATCTCTGTGCTACCCAATTAATTCCAAGTTATAAATGAGCAAATTGCTGAGGCAATGGCAACAGAGGCTTTGGAAGTCATGGCAGTGCACCAGACATCTTTTGAGGGATCTGGAGGACCTGCCCCCTGCCCCCCGCGCCCCCCCCCCGCAAGTTTCATACTAATACATCTTGAAAACTGAAAATAAATCTTGAATTTCCTCCAAATACCTCCTCAGGACAGCTGGGTAAACTACTTAAGTTCAGGCAAAAACTGATGCTCTTACTCACATTGTGCCATTTTTAGGACCATCTGTAAATACTGTGAAATTCAAATAGTTACTGAAAAAAAAAATCGATATCTACAGTTTCCTATGCCAGCACTATTAATGCTACTTTCTTCTGCCTTTCTGGGTACCCATGACTGGTGGAATATGCTCTGATTATAAAACATTTTTTATAAGTCACTCATGCTCAGTTATGGTTGGTTTGCAAGATTTGGCTTGAGGTTCCCTCAAATGTTCTGCTCCCCCTTGCAGCCCCCTCCCGACCCACCCGAAATTCCATACTCCTTCAACAAGTGAGCTGGCTACCTTTAGTAGCATTTAAACAATCCTATGGATGAATGGACATCATGCAAGGGGTTGCTGATAAAGCAACACACTTTCCCAAAGATTGCGTAAGTGTCTGGTCCTGTTACCTCCTACAATGACTGCACTATTAATAAAAAGTGAATTACGGTTAAAAACAAGTCTGATTTTTACTGCCATTTCCACACATTAATTTTAAGCGAGAGATCTGACAGCAGCAAATCCATCTGTAAAACAGCTCTTCTCCACTACTGCTGTGAATAAACAGTGACAAATAGCTTTGCAATACTTTAATCCTAACATGTTTGTTTATTTTCTCAAGGATCAGTCAAGGTGAATTCAGGTCAGGGAAGAAACACTTCAGACAGAATGGATTTTACCCAGCCCGCAGACCTATATACCTTCAGGTCTGTAGAAATGTGCTGTACTATTGAATGAAACTATAATCAGTATTCTTAAAATCAATCATGACATCAGTTAGTTGAACATCTGAGGTAATGGCTCCATATCCACAAAACTCAGCAAATGTATGTGCATGAATTGCACTATGATCTGAAATGGAATAGTGCACAGGATGTACTGGAGATTTGAGCAGCAATATATTTGAGATGCACCCGATGAATGACTTGTCACCTGACACTTTCAGTGAAGTTTTGCTCACATATTGGGAGGTTCCTGCTTTCTCTGGTGAGTATCCAGGTGTTACAACTCAAGCCAGAAAGATGGAACATTATGGAGCCTATTTCTTACAAACTGTACACATGAGCTTTTATTTGCAAGCATACATTATGCCCCTCCTACCAACAATCAGCTGCTGCACATATTTCCTCATCACCCTGCTCAGACATGTCATGATACACATTTGGAGCAGATGGGACATGAACCTTCATGGCCCAGAGGTAGGGACATTACCACTGCATCACAACAGCAACAACCGCCTGCCCCCAACACCTGACTTTAGTGCTCTACATTATCAGTATATATTAATGCCCACCTCCTGAATAAATTCAACCTCACTGAATGGATAAGTAATAACTGTGATTAAATTTAAACCAGCGAATGTTTGTGTTTATCTTGCATTGAACATGCACAATGTTTCAGGGGAAACATAACAATTTTGGGTGAAAACAGATTCCAAGGGCAGGATGAGAGAAACAGAGGTCAGGATCATTTCTGTCACCCAAGTACCCTCACTGAGCAAGCAGTGGCAGAGTGGATAGCTATTGCTGAGCTTTGATACCAGATCACAATCTAAGGACAGATTGTGGGCTTTTGAAGCTAGCCACTTAATCAGAGGCCTTTCAGCTTAAATGATGCAGCAGGCTGCAATAGAGTGTAATATGTTGAAACTTGAGATAAAATAATTGCCTTTTGGCAACAAGGCCACCACTCTACTTTGGAAAAAAAGAGTTAGTAACAGTTATCCTAATAGCTAAAATGCATCTTCCATGATGTCAGGTGACACCAGATCACATGGCGTCAGGATGTGGATTCAACTGCAGTTCTGCTAAACCATGTTTCCATAAATAGTGCAAAGAGTTAATAAATGTTCATTAGGGATTACTGGCATGGTTTTCATCTGTGGAAAGCATCCAAATCCCAGTCATGACATCATGGCATGAGACTTGAATACACGAATGGTCCAAAGATCATGAAGCAAGGTTTCTTTATTCCACACGTATCAGGTCTTTACATGCAGAAAGGGAATTAAGGTTAAACATGGAAAAGATACTATTACAGGGAATTCAGGCTATGATTTAAATCTGGTTAAGGTAATTCTTTTCTGTTTGATTCTTTTTCACACAAGGCCTCCTTCCCAGAAAGCCCCCCTTTCCTCCTAAAAGGATCTGTTTAACTGCCCCAGCTGCTTTACTCAGTGCCTTCCCACTGTTGCTACTTGATGTTGGAGTTCACTGGCACAACTGCTTGAGCTGCCTGCTTGGTGCCTCCCCTAACCATGGCCACCTGCTGCTGGAAGTTTTATTACAACAGATGTACATGCACAGGTGAGGGGATTGTAATACTGCTGGTGTCTATTGTTGATCAAGCAGGTTTCTTTAAGAAAACTTAGTGATGAATTCCATGCAACATCATATAGTGTGATATTCTTGAATAAATATACTAGCCCCAACTTGAATAATTGCTACTGTACTTGATAATCCATCAGGAGAGTTAGTTATTCAATCATCTTACTCGGTCATAGAATCATAGAGTTTTGCAGCACTGAAATAGGTCCTTTGGCCCAACTCATGCATGCCCACCAGATATCCTAAACTGTTCCACATTTGTCAGCATTTGGCCCATGTCCCTCTAAACCCTTCCTATTCATGTACCCATCCAGATGCATTTTAAATGTTATAGAGTCATAGAGTTATACAGCATGGAAACAGACCCAGCCAGACAATTTTGAAATCAGTGATTGAATTGCAATGTGTACTGCTTTGTGAATAAATATTCCAGTATTTGTTCTCAGAAAGAAAGCCATCTCAGTGTTCATTTTACAAGAGCTCACATGATCACATGATCCCAGAAAACACATGAGAGTGATATTTGTCTAAAGAGGCCTACTCCCCTAATTAAGCAGATGGGCAGAGCCATTCAACCTGCTTGGAACTAGAACGCCCTATTCTGCACTGGATGGTTGCCTTTACACACATAGGCAGGGTACTGGAGGTTGCCTGGAAAGCTCAGTCAGATTCCATTAATCACCCTCAACAGGATCTTAACACATCTACTCTACCTCCACAAAAATGGCCTTGAGGTGGGACAGAGCCAGGGAATTGACATGCCAATTGATAGTACTGTTCTAGGCTGTGGCATGCTTCCACTCCTAGCCCCAGTTGGGGGGATGGGGGTGGGTGGTGCGCCAGTGGGGGTGTGTGTCAATGTCCTACTCTCTACAATACTGATGATTTAGAGCTGGACAATTGAGTTTAAATGGTTTTAAAAGTACAAATGTGGAAAAATTACATAAACAAAAACCAATCAACACATTTTCTTGAGACCACCGCAGTGTAGCCACAAGTACAAGTGACCTAGAGGGAAACAGAAGGCTGCATTTTATTGGATCAAGAATCAGAGTTCTTTATTGCCTCTGTGGGAATAAAAAATGGCAGCTTTGGCAGTGATCTCCACATTGCAAATGAAATAAACTCATGCAGTCCATCTTCTGCTTTGACACTATCCAGGCACTGTTCTCACCCTTGGCATTTTACACTTCTTGGCTGAGATATACAGTCTATAATTTGTAGTTGTGCCAAGAAGACAACTGCGCCTTGTCCATGAGGAAGGTGGGATCGATATGGGTAGAGCTGGGGTCGAGGGGAGGAAGTTCCTGATTGAACATTGGCAATCTGCTATCAAACACTGTCAGACAGTTTTTGTAGGACAAAACAGAAGATAAAGGTGAAAGGGAATTAATGCTTTTCCTAATTGCTACAAATGCAACAGTACATTAAAACATCATGTTTTTAAGGCCCAAAAACTCTCTACCTTATACATGTTGACTGTCCCTCTGAAGTTGTATTGTACATGTTGATGTAAATGTGCTACAGAAGCAGCTTTTAACATTTCCAGGGCAAATCTTTAAAAAAAACTATTATGATGGACATTCCTTCAGTGTGGCGGTCAATTCTTTTCTTTCCAGTCTACTAATTTCCCCAATCAGCACAAATCACATATGCAAGATTGGGTGATCCGACCTTCTCACCAAAAGGTCACAATATGTGGTTTTAACAACCCAACAATGTATATTAGCACAATGAGAAACTTCGCTCTGAAACTGGCTTAACTGAACAAGTGATGTGAATCAGTTTTATGGGAAACTGAAAGATCTCAATTGTTAACTCATTCTTTCCCTCTGCATCCCTGCCCTGGATCTCCTCCACTTCAACTCTGGCTGTTCCAGTTCAGATACAGCCCATCCAAACATAGCAGCAGAAGTAGACTATTTGGCCCTTCTGCCATTCAATAGGATAACGGCTGATCTGTTTGTGTTTCGAATTCCACATTCCCATCTATCCCTTGTCTCATATCTCCCTCCCGTACCGAGGGGAGATGATAACCTAGTGGTATTATCAGTGGAATGTTAATCCAAAGACCCAGGTAATGTTCTGGTAACCCCAGATCAAATTCCACTACTGCAGACGGTGAAATTTAAATTAAATAAAAATCTGAAATTAAGAGCGTAATAAGTTTTAATCATTCACAGGATGACAGAAATGCTGGCTAAGTCAACATTTACTGCCCATTCCTAATTGCCCAGAGGGCAGTTAAGAGTCAACCACATTGCCGTGGATCTGGAGTCACATATATTCCAGATTAGGTAAGGATGACAGTTTCCTTCCCTCAAGGATATTAGTGAATCAGAGGGATTTTTCCAACAATTGACAATGGATTCAGCTCATCATAAGACTCTTAATTCCAGCTATTTATTGAATTCGAATTCCACCACCTGCCATGGCAAGATTTGAATCCAGATCACAGGACATTACCTGGGTCTCTTGATTAACAGGGCAGCAACAATGGCATTCGGCTATCACCTCCCCTAACATTATGATGACCAAGAAATCATTGTTGATTGTTGAAAAAAACCTGTTTATTTGTTAATGTCCCTTTAGGAAAAGAAATTCTCATCCTTACCTCATCTGGTGTACATGCAACTCCAGATTGACAGCAATGTGATTGACTCTTAACTGCCTTCTGGCATGGGCAATAAATGCTGACCTAGACAGCAACACCCTCATCCCATGAATGAATAAAAATAATTGTAATTTATCCATCTTGGTCTTAAAAATATTTAATTATTTAAGAATATTTAGCCTATTTTAGTTTGTAAGGCACACTCCACCTCCATACTTCAGTATGTCTACCTTCTTTATTTCTGCTTCACTGTCTCCCATTCCAGTTTTACCCTTTCTGTCTCACCTGCTTCACCCTCGACTGCTTCACATTGACCAGTTGGTATTAGATTCCTGATTCAAGGGAAGGTTTGTGTTTGTAGAATGATTAGAGTGCATCAATTTGTACACCCAGTATACTGAAAAATGTGTTGCTGGAAAAGCGCAGCAGGTCAGGCAGCATCCAAGGAGCAGGAGAATCGACGATTCTCCTGCTCCTTGGATGCTGCCTGACCTGCTGCACTTTTCCAGCAACACATTTTTCAGCTCTGATCTCCAGCATCTGCAGTCCTCACTTACACCCAGTACACTGTGCAATGTAAGAGGTATACTGTTGAATACGCAGGATAAATACCACTTGTTATTATCAAATATAATGTTAAGAAAATCAACCCAGCTGGTGCAAAAGTAATAAGCTTCACTCTAATGAACATTGAAACATGCTGAAGCATGCTAAAAGGCTGTCAGAGGGCACAGAGTGCCCTGCAGTAAAGAATTTGGCTAAAGATGTAAAGTAGCAGTAAAAAATTCCTTCAGCATTTCAACAGCAAATAAAGACAGTGGAGAAAAGGTGAGAACTGCAAAAGATACAAACAGTAATGCATGTGATTACTTCCTTCAAGTACACATAAGGAAACCAGTGAACAATATGTTTTCCCTGAGAAGTGATAACTGAAATAAAATTACTGACCTTGATAGAGCCAATATTGTGAAGTCCTAGAGGGAGAATTGAGCTCAAAGCAAATAAATACATGAGGATAGATGGCATTTAAGCCAGAGTGTTGAGTCAATGGAGGGGATTAATAGACACCAATAGATATCATGACAAAGTAAATGGACACGAGGGAACTACCATCAGAATTTAAACAGGCTAAAATGCTGCCTAATTTGGATAGAAAATGACAAATAACTATACATCCATTAGTGTCACTTCAGAATTGTAACATAACATAATCAATTATAAGGAGTAAATTTGAGAATTACTCATAAAATAAGCACCTGACAAACAGTTATCATGGATTGACAGTCAGATGATCCTGTCTAAAAATACTCCTAAATGCTCCCAAGTGCAAATCCTTCTATGAATGCATATTTAAGCTTGAATTTTCTCTCCCAGTTTACACAGAACATAGAACATTACAGTGCAGTACAGGCCCTTCGGCCCTCGATGCCATGTCGACCTGTGCAACCAATCTGAAGCCCATCTAACCTATACTATTCCAGTCTCGTCCATATGTTTATCCAATGACCATTTAAATGCCCTTAAATTTGGTGAGTCTACTACTGTTGCAGGTAGTGCATTCCACACCCCTACTACTCTCTGAGTAAAGAAACTACCTCTGACATTTGTCCTATATCTATCACTCCTCAATTTAAAGCTATGTCTCCTTCTACTAGCCATCACCATTCAAGGAAAAAGGCTGTCACTGTCCACCCTATCTAACCCTGTGATTATCTTATATATCTCAATTAAGTCACCTCTCAACCTTCTTCTCTCTAATGAAAACAGATTCAAGTCACTCAACCTTTCCTCATAAGCCCTTCCCTCCATACTAGGCAACATCCAAGTAAATGTGTCAGGCCTCCATTTTTGGGGAGCAGTAAGGAGAGGGAGAAGGGGCTGCTGGGAAGATAAATGACTACGTTAAAAACTTACCTTGTGAATAGGTGGAGCACACACTGCGCAGGAGCAGACGCGGGACTGCTGAGTAAGTGAAGTAGTATATTTGGGCAGCTGCGTTACCTGAAACACTACTTAGGCAGTGTCTCCCACCCATCCTCCTCCTCTAACCAAAAAAAAGGTTCTGTGCGTTGGATTGGTAAGTTAACTAGTTATTTTGTTATCCTTTATTTTTCAATAGTCTCTTTGGGAACTTAGGATAGTAAAAGGAATGGCGATTAGGGCAGTTGAATGTTTCCCCTGCAGAATGTGGAAGGTAAGGGTCACCACCAGTGTCCCTGCTGACTTCATCTACGGGAAGTGCATCCAACTCCAACTTCTCAAAAACCACGTTAGGGAACTAGTGCTGGAGCTGGATGCACTTTGAATCATTTGGGAGGCTGAGGGGGTTATTGAGAGGGGTAACAGGGAGGTAGTCACAACTCAGGTACAAGAAAATGGCAGATAGGTCCCAGTTAGGGATTAGAAAGGGAACAGGCAGACAGTGCAAGGATCCCTTGTGGCCGTTGCCCTCAATAACAAGTATACCATTTTGGATACTGTTGGGGGGAATGACTTACCAGAGGGAAGCCATGGGTATAGGTCTCTGGCACAGAGTCTGCCTTTGTTGCTCGGAAGGAAAAGGGAGAGAGGAGCAGAGTATTAGTCATTGGGGACTCCATAAATAGGGGTCAGGTAGGAGGATCTGTGGCACATAGGATCAAGAAAAACTCTAAAGCTTTCTATAGATATATCAGGAATAAAGGAATGACTCAAATAAGTTTAGGGCCCATCAAGGACAGTAGTTGGAAGTTGTGCGCAGAGTCTGAGGAGATAAGAGAAGTGCTAAATGAATATTTTTCATTAGCATTCACATCGGAAAATGACAATGTTGTCGAGGAAAATACTGAGATACAGGCTACTAGACTAGATGGGATTGAGGTTCGCAAGGAGGAGGTGTTAGCAATTCTGAAAAGTGTGAAAAGAGGTAAGCCCCCTGGGTCAGATGGGATTTATCCTAGGATGCTCTGGGAAGCCAGTGAGGAGATTGCAGAGCCTTTGTCTTTGATCTTTATGTCAGCATTGTCTACAGGAATAGTGTCAGAAGACTAGAGGATAGCAAATGTTATCCTCTTCTTCAAGAAATGGAGTAGAGACAACCCTGGTAATTGTAGGTTATTGACCCTTACTTCGTTTGTGGATAAAGTATTGAAAAAGGTTACAAGAGATAGGATTTATAATTATCTGGAGAGGAATAAATTGATAGTCAACACGGTTTTGTGAAGGGTAGGTCGTGCCTCACAAACTTTATTGAGTTCTTTGAAATGGTGACCAAACAGGTGGATGAAGGTAAAGCAGTTGATGTGGTGTATATGGATTTCAGTTAGGCGTTTGATAAGGTTCCCCTTGGTAGGTTATTGCACAAAATATGGAGGCATGGGATTGAGGGTGATTTAGTGGTTTGGATCAGAAATTGGCTAGGTGAAAGAAGACAGAGGTTGGTGGTCGATGGGAAATGTTCATCCTGGAGTTCAGTTACTAGTGGTGTACCGCAAGGATCTGTTTTGGGTCCACTGCTGTTTGTCATTTTTATAAATGACCTAGATGAGGGTGTAGAAGGAGGGGTTAGGAAATTTGCCAATAACACTAAGGTCAGTGGAGTTATGGATAGTGCCGAAGGATATTGCAGGTTAGAGAGGGACATAGGTAAGCTGCAGAGCTGAGCTGAGAGGTGGCAAATGGAGTTTAATGTGGAAAAGTGTGAGGTGTTTCACTTTGGAAGGAGCAACAGGAATAAAGAATACTGGGCTAATGGTAAGAATCTTGGCAGTTTAGATGACCAGAGAGATAGATCCCTGAAAGTTGCCACCCAGGTTGATAGGGTTGTTAAGAAGGCATATGGTGTGTTGGCTTTTATTGGTAGAGAGATTGTGTTTCGGGGCCATGAGGTCATGCTGCAGCTGCACAAAATTCTAGTGCGGCCGCACTTGGAGTATTGTGTACAGTTCTGGTCACCACGTTACAGGAAGAAAGTGGAAGCTTTGGAAAGGGCTCAGTTTGGGATCCTAGTCAGGGCAATTCCTCTGTAAACCTGATCAGAGATGAAGTGCCCCAGAAGTTTGAATTTTTGCTCAGAGGTAGAGGAGCATTGGGTAACAACATGTGTAGCAGTGGGAGGCCCCAGAAAGCACTTGGACGGTATGGAAGGTGTCTGAGCTATAGTGCACTGCCACTTTGTTGAAGTTATGAAGGGAAACCAACATGAAGAAGATTGACCTACAGCTCTTACCCACACCTCTTATACACTTCAAAGAATCCATCCAAAACAGCCCTTGCCAATTCATGCCTTCCATCCACCTCCTGTGGCCTTGCCAACTTAATTCACTTCACTGGCCGAAGCCCCCACCTCACCATCCTTCTGACCTTTTATACCTTCTATGCCAACCTGTTCCCCTCTACTTACACTATGCAGCCCTTCATACCCTTCATTCCAATCAACTACAACTCATTCTAGCCAACCCTTTACAGTCTGCAACTTTCAACAATCAGTTCTCAATGGTCAAGTGAATAGTGGAGATGAAGTGGAAAATTGAAAGATATTTGGAGCACATTAGTGGTGGGGTCTCAGGAATGTGGGGGAGCCTCCAATAGGGAATCCTGAGGCTTTTATGTGCTCCTGCTCCTTATATCCCGTATGGTTACTTGAAGCTTGGGATTCTACAGCTCCACGATTACTCCATCAGACAGGTTCGCCCTGGCATGCAAACAAGTACAGCTGCACTCCCTTACACTTAGGCCTCAGGTGAAAGCTGCTTGCTACACTGGGTAAAAATTCATAAATTTAAACAGGAACCTGCCAGTTTGGGACTTCCTAATTTGGTCAAGCAAGTTAATCTGTCCATTGAGGGAAAGTAGCAGGATCAGAGTGGGTAAAGACACAACCCTTACTTCAACTGAACATTGTGGTTGGGCCATTGCAAAGAGTTGATGGTGTGAAGGGGTGGGGTGTTGGTGTGGTTGGAGGCAGGCATGGGGGAAGATGAAGAGTTAAAATTGGGACATCAGACCCTTCAGCCTTGCTAACAGTAAATTAGGAGTCCATCTTCTGTGGGTTTCAGAAAGACAAAATAGAATGAGAAATGCAAAGAAAACTTCAAGGTGGACTGTAAGAATTATAAAAATGAATAAGAGTTGTAAAAGATCAATTTTGGCTTGATGGCAATAAATTGCTCCAAACATTAAAAAAAAATCAATGTATTCTACATTCTTTGAGGCAGACTGGTAGAATGAAAGCCTTGGAATCATTAAGAAAAATCAATTCCATGCTGCAAATGGGTGGGAGGGAGGGTAGCCCAAGAACTACAGGCTCTTGGAATAGTGAATGAAGATGAGGTAAATGGCCTTTTTCATTCATATTTACATTGTAAGGACAGAAGACTTGTGACAAATCACTTTTAAAAAAAATAAGTATCAATTAGATGCCAAAAAAACCCAAATATTATTAGAAAAGTGAATTGAATAATACTTCCCATAGTTAATCACGTTTTAAGTTCATGAAGAAGGTTGAGAGGTGACTTAATTGAGACATATAAGATAATTAGAGGGTTAGAAAGGGTGGACAGTGAAAGTCCTTTTCCTTGGATGGTGATGGCTAGCACAAGGGGACATAGCTTTAAATTGAGGCGTGATAGATATAGGACAGATGTCAGAGGTAGTCTGTTTACTCAGAGAATAGTAGGGGCATGAAACACATTGCCTGCAACAGTAGTAAACAAACCAACTTTAAAGGCATTTAAATGGTGATTGGATAAACATATGGATGAAAATAGAATAGTGTAGGTTAGGTGGGCTTCAGATTGTTTCCACAGGTTGGCGCAACATCGAGGGCCGAAGGGCCTGTACTGTGTTGTAACATTCTATAATTTGTCTCATTGAATATTGCTGTTGCTAAGTTGCTATTAAATCTGCCTAAGCACCATTAGAGGCAGCACACTGCAGATCACAACTTGCATAAAAAATTCTTTCTTGATAGGACCTCTGGTCATTTTGCGATTCACCCTAAATCTATATTTGTGGGCTACCAATCCGCTGTTTACATTTCTGCCCTGTTCACTCTCTGATGTTGAACACCTCTATCAAACCTCATTGATGAAGATCATCAAACCACATTAAATTTCAATTGTTTAATCTGTTAGTGAAATGAACAAACTTCTATTCACAAATTCATTAAAAAAATCCTTTTATGCTCTTTAAGATGTCAATGAAATGGTGAAATCTAAAAACCTTCTTGAAATAATTGTAGCTTTATAAAATTTGCCGAACATGTATAATAACCTCATAATAACAATCTGGGAAAGGTCAGCAAATATTGCATCAACAGTTGCTACACCAGGCGGTCTGACAATCAAAGCAATGAAGCAGAAGGTTTTCTTAAAAATAAATCATTGAAATGTCAGTCTCCTTTTTACAGTTTAATAACAAACCTTCGGTCATCGTGATTAAACAGAACAAAAAGAGAAATAGCGAAGACTGTTTATATCTGTGCCATGAATTTGTGACTCCCAGGCTGAGGATTAAGTCTTTTACAACATCAAAAATGATGCTGTTTGAACTTAGCAGAATTCAAGTGTCTGTGCTGAGTTTCGGTTTCCTGTATGTGTGAATCACAACCTTCCCCTTTTCCCTTTCACTAAAAATGTGATCTGTGAGAAATGAAGATGAGACTAATTCATCTGTGTCCCGTTCACCATTTTTAAAGATCTGTGGAGACTTCCAACTCTGTAAACAGTTCATTTGCCATTATTCCTGAAGCCAAGATCCAATAATTTTTTTTTAAAAACAGCCACCTCAATTTGTCACACCACCTCCAAAGGTTTGCACATATCCACCTCCAGGTCCCTCTGTTGCCACATCCTTTTCAACTCCTCCCTTTATAGCACTGTTTCAACCCAATGATTAGGGTACTCTCGATTGATTTCTTGCTCTCCCAAGCAGTCTCTATGTTGTCATGTTGGTATTTAAATAAAACCTGACTATGAAAATTGAATAGTCCTTCTGCCAATGTCAGTGAGCAGGTGGAACAGATGCCACGTCCATTGCCTTCTGAGTCTGCATTGCTATAAAATCAGCTTGTGAATCATTCTATGCTATTACATAACATTTTAATTGACTTTGTTGCTTGATTTTTTAAAAACCCACCATGAATGCTATATATTTATCAAGATTAACCAATGCTTGCTTGTACATTCATATCTTAAGCTCTTCAGTCAATGGTTAACTGCACTCTTATCTAGTGTTCTTCATAGTTTTGGGACATCTTCCAAACTCAACAAATTGTTTCTGCACCCAAGTCATTAGTGTAGACAAAAAAACTACAAGGTTACAAGCACTCCTACAACATTCCTTCAATCTGACAGTTCACCTTTCTATCATAACTGCTGTTTCCATATTTGTGTAGCTACTTGTTCAATCTCAATGTCTATCTCAAATTGCTGTAATTCTTTGTTTTCACTGGAGTTTTTGTTATGGGACCTCATCAAAGATTATCCAAAGAAATGAACATATTAATGGGCGAGAATCAAGTTACACATCATCTCTGCTGTATCTAAACCATTCTCCGGAATTTATCACGCAGCATCTTTGCCTTCTAAATCTGTGTGGAGAAAGTGAGGACTGCAGATGCTGGAGATCAGAGCTGAAAAATGTGTTGCTGGAAAAGTGCAGCAGGTCAGGCAGCATCCAAGGAGCAGGAGAATTGACATTTCAGGCATAAGCCCTTCTTCCTGAAGAAGGGCTTATGCCTGAAACGTCGATTCTCCTGCTCCTTGGATGCTGCCTGACCTGCTGCGCTTTTCTAAATCTGTGTTACTGCTTCTCACAAGCAAACATATTCATAGACATTCATACAGCTGACTCTAAAGAACAGTTTAGAATGCAAGAATGAGGAGCAGGAGTAGGAAATTCTGCCCTTTGGGTCTGCTTCTCAATTTAATAAGATCAAGACTGGTCTCATCTTGGCCTAAACTCCATTTTCCTGCTGGTTCCCAATAACTTTCTTTTAATTAAAAATCTTTCCATCTCCTACTTAAATTTATTCAGTATCCCAGCATCCATTGCACTTTGGTTTGTGATGCAATGGAAGTGTCTTTACATCTGGCTCAGATATTCCAGGTTCAAGTGCTATCTGCATTGGAGCATGTCATAACAGATTGACTCAAAATTATTCTAACAGTTGCCGCCATTTTACATGGTTTTGAGATCATTCTAATGGATCTTAGTTAACTGAGTAATATTTATCAGGTGCTAAATTCAATAGCACGCCTAAAATAATGTGTATCTGTTGATTGTAAAACAGGCAATCAGCCCAGCTCTGTGCTCCCTGCTGTTTCAAGGCATTTCAGCATCCAGCCAACACTAATTGAGCAGTGGTTGAATTGGATATACCGCCAGTGGACCAATAACACTTGCACTAATTAAAGCTGTAGTGTTCCTTTTGTTTGGAGATGTCCATTACAATGGTACACTTGTGGCTTGTCATCGTCACGTGAACCAAGCTAAAAGTTGCTTTTACTTCAGAGATAGGGACCGTTGAAGCACATCACATAAAATACGATATGGTAAGTGCTCAGTTGAAATTGTATGGATTTTCAGAGCTTTAAGATTGCCGATTATTGCAAGAAATGACAAGAAAGCATGAGGACATCAGGCTGTGACTATGAATAATAAGATTTGTCAGAACGGCTGTGAATTTTCCAGTCCTTACTTCTGTTGAATTGAAAAACAATATTGGATGGAATTTGAACTTCTTCATAGTCTTGGTTGCAAAACTACGGCGTAGCAATAGAATTGAATAAGTAGTCTCAACAAATATGAATAGTAACTCTGTTACCAGTTGATGAAAATGGTGTTACAAGTTGTATTGCAGTCTTGATCTCAGTAAAGAACTGAAAAGCCAGATGGGAGCAACTTTGAAGGCCTTTAAGTCATATTTTAAACTCTCTATTTATTTTATATATGAATGGTATGGAAGAGAGAGAATATAATTTGTGCATGATAGGTGTAATACATTTAGCTGATACCTATGATTTTGGAAATGGGAATGTGGCCTCATCAGAGCCAAGATTGTCTTAGGCACAACAGTATGGTTGCTGACAGAGGAGAAACTTACTCTCAAGAAAGCTATCAGCATGTGTAGAAGTACTGAGGTTGTGAACTCTCTGCTAGATAGTATTAAATAGAGATCGGATGAAGGTTTTCATGATAGTGAGAGCCATTTAAGAATGAACAAGAACAACACTGGCAAAATGGAAGAAGTATTTGCAGAACAAACAGCAGAAAGATAAAGGCCAAGTACAAGATGTAAATGTTGTGGAGGAGAGCACACAAGTTTCCTGTTTGGGTCTGTTAATCTGGTCCAGTGAGGAAGTCCTGACTTACAGTAAGAACAGGAATGTCAGACATCCTGTCACTCTGAAAGTTGGCTCTGAGGGAGTTGGATCAATGTCAAAGGCCAAGTACAAGATGTAAATGTTGTGGAGGAGAACACATAACTGAAAAGAAAGCATGTCCAGTGTGCAAAGGCTGAATCACACTGCACATAAGAGTTTAGCTAAAAGAAAGCAACACAAGCTGCTTGTAAAGCTGGTTGCTGGAGAGATGGCAGATAATGATTCTGATGGATTGCTTTATGCCCTACAACAAATTGCAATCGTCATGCCTCCAAGAGGTGATAAATTGTTTGAAACTGTTAGGAGGATGACTACAGAAGGACAGCATCAAGTGAAAACAAAGAGCTAGATGGACGTTGGTGTTTTGTGCAACATCATTAGCTTTATGGAGCCATGAAAAGTGACCTGAAAATGAACTCTCAAAGGTGAAGTTAAAGTATATGATGAATCCATATTCATGCAAGAGGACAAATGAAGCAGACAGGCCAATGCAATGGCAGGAACAAAGATATGCAGCTCCAGACAGTAGATGTTAAGCAAAATTCCTCATCTCAGCTGAAGTAAATCTAAAGATTAGTCTGTGGCAACCGTACACATGCCGCAAGAGATTTGCAGCTTCCCATATACTACTCATTGAATCATTACATTGTGGAAGCAGGCCATTCAGCCCATTGCGTCCATACTGATCCTCTAAAGAGCATCCCATTCAGACCCACATCTCTATCCTATCCCTGTAATCCTGCATTTCCCATGGCTAATCCATCTAACCTGCATAACCCTGGACACTGTGGGCAATCCACTTGCACAACTTTGGACTGTGAAAGGAAACCGGATCACCCGGAAGAAATCCACGTGGACATGGGGAGAACGTGCAAACTCCACATAGTCAGTTGCTGGAGGCTACAATTGAATCCAGGTCCGTGGGCGCTGTGAGGCTGCTGTGCTAAGCATAGATTCCCTACAATGTGGAAGGAGGCCATTTGGCCCAATAACCAACCCGCTGAAGAGCATCCCAAGCAGATTCACCCCTACGCCTGTAACCCTGCATTTCCATCCTGTCACTCTGAGAGCTGGCTCGGAGGGAGTTAGATCAATGTCAAAGACTTTCCACATATAAATAAAGGGTGAATTGGTGATGGGACACTGGTCTGTGAAGGTATTCACAGTCTTTTCTGTCTAAGACTCCCAGAACCTACTAGTGATACCAATACAATGTTTCACTGGGAGGTCTTCAATTACAGTCCCAACAGAAAAGTGCAGACCAAGTTGCGTTCTCCTTTCCTCTTCCTCCTTATTACCATCTACTTTCTAAGCTCCGTGCCATGCAGGCCCATCCCCTCATAGTTATGAGGTTATGCTGCAGGCAAGACAATCACCACAAAACATCATGCCAGCCCTGTCAGGAATGACAGGGTTCCTGCAGAGCAGCCCACAAAGCAGGAATGCTGCTTCACCATACTGATGGTGGCTCCATCACATTTTGTATGACTTTTTATTAGACACGCATTGTGCACTGGGCATGGGTTGTTATCTGCAAGTACATTGCCCACATCTGACTGTTTGGATTTCCATGGAGGCTTAACTGCGGTTTGTGAAGGAGGTTGCTGAAGAAGGAAGCCATCATGACTGCCAGTTGAGTGTGGAGGAATCAGGTGCTATATAGTGCAGGGTTGCCATGCTGTGCTCACATAATAACGTATGTCCTGTCAGTGGCAGTCTGTGCCTTGATAGAGCCTGCACACCTCACATGCACATTTGTGTTGCCTGTTTCACATTGGCAAGAAAGAATGAAAATTGAATAGAGAGATCACATTGAATAGAGAGATCCGGAAAACTCAAGAACACAATAGTAGATGGAAAACTGGCAGACATTGTAATTCTCTCAAACTCCGGCCTGGAACAACTCAGTTGCATAAAGGTATAATAACATGGTCACACTCACAGCTTGAGCCATGTAATCTAAACCCTATTCTGAGGTTGTCACTGTGGCTACAGTTAGTGACAGATTTCAATGAGGTCATCTTTACAGAATTGCAGCTTTCCTGCACATTGTTTCACACTGAGGTTCCAGTTGACAACCTGTTCCCTGAACACCCTGGCCAGAAATAACCTCCTAGTTCTCTATCTGCTTCTCCTCCATCTTCCAGCAGCTTGTCTGGCTCTGTATGCCTTCAGGTCATGCTGGACTCTAAGGCGAATGCCTACCAGTACACCCATGTTTGGAAACAATTTAATTATGTTGTGAAGCCAGCAAGAATTTTTACAGTACCTCCACCATCTCTAGATGGTTGCCATTTGAAAGAAATATGTATAATTGTAAAATTGTGGAACTGAAATAGTAGCCAGTAGAAATCAACCAGCAACTAACTTATAAGTATTTGATGATTTTGTATAGTAGTGCTGATGGTGAGAAGTAGGGAGTTTTCTCTCCTGCTATTAAACATATGTTCAGTGATGGAAAGCTATGGGAGGCTGTCAGCTGGAGTTAAACAACAAAATGGCAGAGCTAGCATCAAATCAGAGTTGCACACTTATTGACATAATGATCCGACTACTCTATATATTTGTAGTTATCAGACATTTTATGCATGCTAACACTCACTGACATGGCATCTGGTATGAATCACTGTAAAACTCTGTATGTTTATTGCAGATGCCACTTTGGAGTTCAAAGCGTACATGTAGCTGCCAAACAATGGTTGCAAAGAGGCATGGTGGCTCAGTAGTTAGTACTGCTGCTTCAAATCTCTAGGGATCTGGGTTTGATACCAGGTGATTGTCTGTGTAGAGTTTACAAATTCTCTGTTTAGGTCTCCTCTGGGTGTTCTAATTTCTTCCCACAGTCCAAAGATGTGTAGCTTAGGCAAACTGGCCATGTTAAACTGTCCATAGTCTCCAGGAATATGCAGAGTTACAGTGATAGGGTGGGTGAGTGGTTGCTCTTTAAAGGGTTGGTGTGGACTTGACGGGCCAAATGGCTTGCTCCCACAGTGTAGGGATTCTAAACTTCTCACCCATCATCTCTTAAATTATACTATTGCCTTTGCTGTTTCTATCAATTTTGTTAAATTAATTATAATCTGTCTTAGGGCCCTTTATATCCAATTTCTTGCTCTTCTTACCATCTGGAATAAATGCACCTTGGTCAGATGTGTCAACTTTCTGTTCCTTTTTTAAATATTAAGACTACATTCTTAAAACAGATGAATAGTGAACCAATATCACCCCAACACAGATGTTCAATACTTTTCTAAAATGATCAGCAAAAAATGCTAGTTTTTTTTACTGTGTTTAATTATTTCAAGACATTGATTCTTTAAAGTTTCAACTTCTTTCCAAGCCACTTTCAATACTGTTCTTATTTTCTGTTGTCACTGAAATGTCTTTTTACAACACAATACCTTCTTGATGCTCTTATTAATAGCCTGCAAATTCGTCCCTTCCTTTCTCTTTGTGGTCCCCATACAGCATCTTTTGTTTGCTGTTTTCATTAATTGCTTTGTTTATCCACTTGAAGATAATTTGTTTAACTTGTCCTTATGTTGTTTCTTCGCAATGGTTTGATCTTTGTCCAACATACCTAATGCTTGAAACCCTATCTACTTTACTTTAATAAGATTATGACTCAGTAATATTTAATTTTATTCAATTCACTCCTCATTTCTTTCAAACTTGTTTTCCTGAACTTAGGTAAGACTCTATTCTTGAATTGTTAATAGCAGTCGAGGAGGAAAAGGTGGTCCAGGGAGACCATCATTTCCAGGCAGACAAAATTGTGGTTACTGACAAACAGCCAGAGCTTCACTTAAAAATTCTAATTAATTTAAATGACATCTGACATGCTCTTCCAAACCCTCAGGGTGGGATTCTATTGCAGATTCCCTTTATCTGTCTGACGCAGAGTTAATAATGGGGGTTTATTTCCCAGTCCTGGCAGTTTACTAGTAAGATCTCGCAAGCAAAATATTTGAAATATTCTGAGGTCTTGGCATGCTCCTTTCATAAACCCCTTCAACTTGTGATTAATTATAGCAATTTCACTGGCATCGGTAGTATATTGAGTCAAATTAATTACTAGCTGAAAGCCTGGAGACAGAAAGTTATCATAGATGGATATTGATCTGTTTGGTTGCTGGTCATCAGTGATGTCTCACAGGGTTTAATGTTAGGATTGTGCTCTTTGCAATTACTAGTGGTAGTTCATGGTCATTACATTAGTAGATAGGATTTGGAGATGCCGGTGTTGGACTGGGGTGTACAAAGTTAAAAATCACACAACACCAGGTTATAGTCCAACAGGTTTATTTGGAAGCACACTCACCTTCAACATATTGTCTAGCTATCACCATTGTTAACAGCTAACCCGAGAATGCAACTTTTTAAAAAAAAGGTTTGTGATTTACACATGAAAGAAGTGAAACTGTCACTGTCTTCGAACAGATGAAAGGCTTAACAGACAATCAATTTTTCAATGTATAATTTCAGTTACATCATACTGTAAATTTTTGCTATAAATTCTGTGTTACGATTGAGCCCTCCACTATCACCTGATGAAGGAGCGTTGCTCTGAAAGCTAGTGTGCTTTCAATTAAACCTGTTGGACTATACTCTGGTGTTGTGATTTTTAAATTAGTAGATAGCGCTGCTTGATAGTATGAGCTGCAAATGTTGGGACAGTGCTAAAAATTATGAGAGTGTTAGGGCTGTAGAACAATGCTTGATATTTTTGAGTGGATCATGGTGTATTGAACAATCAGGCTCATTACTGGAAAATTATGTTCAAATTGCAGTGTTATGCATATGAACAAGGTCAATTCCCAACATACATAGAATCTTCAGGAGAAAGCAGTAGTGATACACTGGGTTTTTGATGAAATACTGGTGTTAGGACCCGCTTTCTATTTATGTGCTTATGTAAATAAATAGAAAGCAGGTCATTATCCCAGTGCTTCGCTGGAGGCTCACTGATGATGTAACCTAGTATGGTGATGAAACGTCTGAAAACAAATCTTCCAGCTCTGTGAGCAAACCTACATCCAGAACTTCAACCTGACCCATAAATCTTCTCCAAACTCGCTAGTTGTCTTTGTGTTGGGTGAGGTGTTTGTGGCATCATGCTGCTATTTGGGAAGCTTGATTCATTCGGTCTGCCATTGACGACTGGCAGTTCTTTTTTCCAGGTAAATAACATTGTGGAAGATGAAAAGTAATGAGTAATTCCCCTGACAGCTTGTGGACTTCAGCTTTTTCATTATTAGGAGCCAAAATATCCATGAGGCACTTCATAGTAAAACCTTTCAAAAGTTGACAGAGTTAAGAAATGTTATGACCCCAAGCCTCCTCTAATTCTGAGGTGCTATTGGTTTTGCTCAGCAATTCGAGAATGAGGGGAATCTCTATTGGGATTTTTGACTAGATCAAGATGACTGGCAGAGGGATGTAACTTTGATTTAATCCTTAATGAGATGCTGAGGGACTATTTGACATGTCAGATTAATGATGTAAGCACACAAAAGTGCCTACTAGCTGAAGCCCAACTGGACTTCAAACAGGCATGATAACTGGCTTTACATCAGAAAATGCTGTAAGTGGAGCATATGAGTCATGGGACTGAGTTTGGGGAACACCACTTGAGTGAAGGCAATTGCAGCCTCACTCAGAACAGAGAGGTGGTAAGGAAAAGTCAGGAAACTATAGACCAGTAAGCCTGATAGTGGTGGTGAGCAAATTGATCAGACCAAAATGGAGTATAGAACTCAAAAATAACTCCAGGATTGGTTAAACTGCTTTGCAACATTCAAATCAGAACCAATCAAAATAAACATCTGATTAAATGGTCACCTGGTTCTAATGGAGTTCGATACTGGCGTGGCCGTTTCAGTGATTGCAGAACCAGTCTTTAACAAAATTCACGCTGGACTCCAACCCTTCAGTTTCCGCAAGATTTCAGCTCGACTGAGAACCTGTACCGGGGAACCTTTTCCAATTAAGGGTACAACTTTAGTTCTGGTCTCTTATGAGAAGCAACTGATTCAGTTACCACTGATTGTAGTAAAAGGTTCAGCCCAAGCTTGATAGGATGAAATTGGTTGAGAAAGATTCATCTAGGTTTGCTTAACATTTCTCATTTAGAAAATGGCTGCTTGAATGAAGTCCTAATTAAATACCCAGATGTTTTTCAGGAAGGTTTAGGGACTATTGAAGGAGCCAGGGCCACCTTGCATGTTGATCAAGAAGCAATTTCACAATTCTGCAAGATCCGTCCAGTGCTATTTCCCTTATGGGTAAAAGTAGAGGCAGAAATCAGAAGGTTCAAAAGCAATGGCATCACAAATCATGTCAATAGCTGGAATGGCCACCATCAGTCGTACTGAATATGAAGCCTGACAGGTTGGTTTGCCTTAGTGAGGATTTTAAACAAACAGTAAATCTCTTTCTGCAGCTGGTTAAATACCCAATCTCTTGTATAGAGGATTAATACACAAAGCTGGCAGGGGAGCTGTCCTTTACAAAGCTGGAATCGAGCCACATGCATTACAATTGAGGTAAGATGAGAATTCCCAGAAGTATGGTACAATTAATACGCATTAGGGTTTGTACTGCTATGGACTAGGCCAGAACCCCTCAAAACATTTTAAGAAGGTAGCCCAGACTTTAACTTTTTCTTGTTTTAAAGGTAGATGTGAAGTGGATATTCCAGGTGTGATGCAGCTGGTCAAACCACTCAGCTTCAAGTAAAGCAGAATTTATTTAAACACTACAGTTGAAACATGAACAAAAGAAAGTGGGATCTAGAATAACTTTACTGGAAAACTTAACCGACCCAATACAGTTAATTAATTGTTCTAATACAGTAATATCCCATAAACAAACCCCATGGCAAAAAGGCAAATTCAAACACAGCTTCCTACAGGCAGGAGGGAAGAACTTCTAGAGAGAAATTTCAGAAAAAAGTCAGAGAAGTTATTTACTGAAGCTTGCAACTCCCATGGACTCTCACATTTTGTGACTACTGCAGTTAAAACAAACGAGAAAAAGCCTGAACTGAGAGAACTGGCTACTCCCCTTCCCTTGTTAAACTTGACTCTGTGACCTCTCTTCAAAAAAAATCCAAGGGCAAAATAACCTTTTTAAAATTGTCATAGTACCAATATATGGGATTACCATTTGGGGGTTGTCAGCCTGTGCAGTTTTTCAGCAGGCGATAGAAAACATTTTACAAGGTCTACTCCAGGTTGCCATTCATCTAGATGACATGCTAATGACAGGGAAGCCCAATAAGCAGAAGTTAGAGAACTTGGACCTAGTCCTTAAATGTTTCTCCCAAACGGATGTGTGCCATAGAAGGGATAAATGTGTGCTCCAGGCACTTCCAGGTGACCTACTTGGGTTACACAATCGACAAGACTGGTTGCACCCATTGGAAAGTAAAGTGAAGATGATCAAAAGTGCACCAGCTCCCACGACTGTATCAGACTTTAAGTCTTTACTTGAACTGGTGACCTATTACAGAAAGTACATATTTAACCTGGCCTCCATCCTGGCACTTTTGCATCTAGTCTGAAAGAGTTTGCCTTCGAAATGATCGCAGAGTCATGCTATAGCTTTCAGGGAAATGAAGAAACAGCTATCATCTTCTATGGTATTGATACACTATGATCCCAAGTGTGACCTGGTACTAACACTCGATGCCTCTCCATATGGCATAAGGGTAGTACTACCTCCTCGGAGCCCAATGGCGAGGAACGCTCAATAGCATATGCATTCAGGACTTGGGTTAATTCATTGTGTAAATATACCCACATAGAGGAAGAAGGTTTGGTGGTCATATTTGGAGTCAGAAAATTCCACCAACACCTTTTGTGGATGTAAATTTGTAATAATAATGGGCCACAAACCCCTGCTAGATCTACTTGAAGTTAAGGGCGGCATGGTGGCTCAGTGGTTCGCACTACGACCACCACAGCACCAGGGACCCGGGTTCGATTCCAGCCTCAGGCAACAGTCTGTGTGGCGTTTGCACATTCTCTCCGTGTCTGCATGGATTTGCTCTGGTTTCCTCTCAGATTCCAAAGATATGCAGGTCAGGTGAATTGACCATGCTAAATTGCCCATAGTGTGAGGTGCATTAGTCAGGGAAAAATGGGTCTGTGTCTGTTATTCTTTAGAGGGTTGGTGTGGACTTGTTGGGTCAAATAGCCTGCTTCCACACTGAAGAGAATCTAATCATGACAAGGCTGTGCCACCGATAGTTTCATGCTGAATTCAGCAATGGGTTGTAATCCTAAGTGTATGTAATTACAAGCTGGAGCGCTGTCTGGGAGGCCAAGTAGCAAATGCAGATTCCTTGAGTTGCCTCCTGTTGGTAGATATAGCACCAGGGGTACCACCACTGAAATGGTTCTAAATTTGTGAGACACACTTCCTGTCACAGCTGACAATACGAGACTTTGGATACAAAAAGGTCTTGTTCTGGCAAAACTGAAACAGCTGATGGTGATGGGGAAAATCAAAGGGCTGTCACAATCAGAATCAAAACCTTTCTGGACCTGGAGAAATAAGATCAGAGTAGAGAAAGAGCAAGAGTGTTTGTCCCAAGCAAAGATTATCTCCAGAAACTGGCTGTACTTCACCAGGGTCATTCAGGGGTTTCCAAAATGAAGGTATTGGTGAGAAGTTATGTGTGGTGGCCAGATTTGGATGCAGACATAGCCGTGTTGGTGGAGTCCTGCCCAGAGTGCAAACAAGAACAAAAACTTCCTGCCAGTAACTCCCCACATCCGTGAGAATAGGCGGGTCAACTTTGGACCCAGTTACATGCTGGCAATGCAGGTCCTTTCAGGAGCTTAATATTCTTAGTCATTCTGAATGCCCCTTCGAAGTGTTTGGGACAAACACTCTTGCTCTTTCTCTACTATGATCTTATCTCTCCAGGTCCAGAAAGGTTTTGATTCTGATTGTGACAGCCCTTTGATTTTCCCCATCACCATCAGCTGTTTCAGTTTTGCCTGGACAAGACCTTTCTGTATCCAAAGTCTGGTATTGTCAGCTGTGACAGGAAGTGTGTCTCACAAATTTAAAACCATTTCAGTGGTGGCACCCCTTCAAAGCGGCTGAACATATATAGAGTTCATTCGTCAAACACAGAGATGGCAATAGAGAAAATGATGTGCATCTTTTGCAATCCATGGATTCCTGGAAGTGTAAATTATAGATTGTTTACCAGCAGGGAAATTGAGTATTTCCTGAAGTTGATTAGTAAGGACAGCTCCACATCTTCCATCATCCATTGGTCCGGCGGAAACAGAAGTCCAAACTTCGAATGCAGGCTTAAAGGAACAGCCTACACCTCCATTAGCTATTAAACTGTCTCAGTTCCGATAGGATTATAGTACCATCACTTATGCAACTACATGGACAGTTTCAGCAGAATTGCTAATGGGGAGAACAATCTACAATAGGTGAAATCTGATCATTCCTGGACATCGCTGTTTGGGGTATGTAGGGGGAGCAGTGTTGGTGGAGATTGCTAAAACTTAGTCAGAAAGACCAATTTTGGACAGACGACTCTGCGAAGTGAGAGTGACAGCTTAGGTGTGAGGTTCTTGAACAAGCACATATAAAAGCTGCAAACTTGTAAATGGTCTGTGCCAGCCTTCCAACTATTCTAAAACCCATGGTTCTCCATCTCCATCAATCATTTAAGATACCTCTGAATGTGAGATCAACACCATGGATGTTGCCACTGCGATGCCTTTGCCACCTGATGAAGCAAATGAATTTCTTCCAAGATGCTCTGGGTGCAAGAGGTGAGCTACTATGAATCACAGGTTGCCAATATCAAAGGTAGAATTGGAGAAATCTGAACAGGAGATAAAACAGCCCAGGAGGAGCTACAAAAAAAAAGAAATGGCCCATGTCATTGGACTCAGAGAGGGACAGCCATAGTGATGGTCACAAGGTCAGGCCAGGTGGATCGCATCGAATATAAATTCTTGATTGGGGCTGTTAATCTGGTCCAATCAGGGAGTCCTGACTGACATTAAAGAACAGGAGTGTCGCTGTCACCCTGGGCGGGTACCAGGGCGGGCTGTCCTAGCGGTGGTCGAAAGGTGTGTCAGGGCGGACCGAGAACTGGAAGGGGCATGGGGTGGACCGAGAACCAGAAGGTGTGTAGGGGCGGGCTGCCTTACAGTGGTCAGAAGGTGGGAGGGACAGTGGCTTGCTGGGTCTGTATTCTTTTATATGTGAAACTGGGATTTGAGGTTTGTCCTCATCTCCCTGTAAACTGGTTGAACAGTAGGGATTGGGGCCTGGCTTTGCTGCTCCTCTCCCTTGTAAAATTGCTGTTGTATACAGCTGTAAATGTTAACTTTTTTTTGTAAACTGTGTTTTGTAATTTGTTTATTAAAATAAAAAAAAGAACAGGAATGTCACCCCTCAGCCTCCAAAGGTCCAGCGAAAACAACCCCAGCCTATTCAGCGTTTCCATGTCGCTCAAACCCTCCAATCCTGGCAAAGTTTTTGTAGATCTTTCTGAACCCTTTCAAGTTTCACAATATTTTTCCGAGAGCAGGGAGACTGGAAATGCACACAATATTCCAAAAGTGGTCTAACCAGTGTCCATTATAGCTGCAATATGACTTCCCAACTTTTATACTCAGTGCTCTGAGGGCCTTATCTCAAAAGTTACCCTTTTGTCCTTTTTTTAATAGATATTTTTATTGGAAATTTAACATTTTTACAAGTTTACAAAAATAAAAAAAACTCTCAAGTACAAACATTGACATACAATTAAATCTTAAATAAATAATAACCAAAATTTAACAAAAGAAAAATACCGAGAGATAAAAAACTAAACTCAACTAAGCTACAACTAACCAGAGTGTATAATTAAGTCTCTTACATTATTCAAATAAGAGAAAGAAAAAAAATCAACGGATAACACAGAAATCGGATAGTGAGATACATGCGATGTTAACATCAAATGGAACAAAACCCGTATTCGTGTGGGATTCCTCTCCCAAGGGGCCCCGGATCAGCCAGGTTCGCCATCTCAATTAAATAAAAGCCCTTGTTAGGATAGCCGAAATATCTCTATTTATATAATTCAAGAAGGGCTGCCATATTTTATGAAATAATTCGGTCTTTCGGTGCACCATATTTGTAAGGAAGTCAAGGGGAATACATTCCATAATTAATCTGTGCCAAATTGAAAGTCCAGGGAGACCCAGTTTACCAAAATATTTTTCCTTGCACAGAAAGAGAGAATAGAAAATAATCCCCTCCCATGCATATCGAGGGAGGGTAAGTTCGAAAAGCCCAAAAGGAGAGATACAGGGTCCACTTTAATTTCCGTTCCTAAAATTTCTGTCACTTGTTACTTTAGTCCAATATCTACAGATCTTATGACAGGTCCATAGGCAATGTACAAGAGTGCCCACCTCTATTTTACATTTGGGACACATTGGAGATGCTCCTGCCTTAAATTTTGCCAATCGATCCTGTGCTATATGAGCCCTATGAAGTATCTTCAGCTGGATAGCCTGAGTTCTGTTGCAAATGGTAATTCTTCTGGTGTTTTCCCAAATGTCATTCCACGTTTCTATAGAGATTTCTAGTCCTAAATCCTGATCCCATGTTTTAAGCAGATTGTCCATATCTCCCGATACTTCATCATGTAGTAAATGAGAAATAGTACTGACGGAAGACACCCCCTTTGGCCGTAGCACTCTACATTCTCTATCTGATTTATAAAGACTATCTAATAATATAGTCTTCTTCTGTATATATTCTCGAATTTGGAAGTATCGAAAGAGGTCTCCTTTAGATAATCCGAATTTCTGATGCAGCTGTTCAAAAATACATCAGGACCCCTTCTTTAAATAGGTCCCCTAAACATGAGATACCCCTGGATCTCCAGAGTTTAAAAGTGGCATCTGTAACCCACGGTTGAAATCCTCATGCTTCCACTATCGGAACACAGGGGGATGTTTTATGTGAGTTGCCCTCATTTTGCCGCATTATATTCCATGCTTTAATTGTGTTTAGTATTATAGTGATTTTTACAGTGATCCGTAATGATTTTCCTCTTATCTGGAAATAAAAGGTTAATAAGTGGGCATTTTACTTGAGAAGCCTCGATGTCCAGCCAGATTGATTGCGGGTCAGACAAGACCCAATCGGCTTTGTAACTTAATCGGGAACTTAACTGATATTTCCTAAAATCTGGGAAGTCCAATCCTCCCCTTGCCTGAGGAAGCTGTAGCTTCTTCAGCTTAATGAGGGGCCGTCTATGATTCCAGATAAAGGAACCCAACCAGCCATATAATTTACATAGTGCCAGCCTTGGCAGCATCATCGGAAGCAATCTCATAGGGTATAGGAGATGGGGCAGGACATTCATTTTAATTAGTGCTATTCGACCCAGCCAGGAAATTGGAAGATCTCCCCATCGCTGGAGGTCCTGCCTTATCCTTTCCAGTAAATGCACAAAGTTAGCCTTGTATAACTGACCAAATACTGGGGCAATAAAAATGCCTAAATGTAAGAAACCCTCCAGGGACCACCGAAAGCGAAAGTGTGATCCGTCCATTAAGTGGGGTATCTTAGCAAGGCCACCCATTGGCATAGCCTCCGATTTTGAGAAATTAATTTTATAGCCTGAGAATGCACTAAATGTATTAATAACTTGGATTAAGTGAGACACGGACATCAGAGGATTACTGAGGAATGGAAGAACATCATCTGCATAAAGAGTAATTTTATGTTTACCTGTACCAATCCTCGGGGCCATTATATTAGGATCAGCTCGTATAGCTTCTGCTAGTGGTTCAATTATTAGCGTAAATAACAATGGCGAGAGAGGACATCCTGACGGCAGCCCCTATCCACACTGAAGCTATCCGAGCCTAATCCATTGGTAACCACAACTGCTTTGGGATCACTATACAATGTTGAGACCCATTTGGTAAACACCTTTCCAACGCCAAACCTTTCCAATGTGTAAAACAAATATGACCATTCAACCCTATCAAATGCCTTTTCCGCGTCTAATGAGACTACTACTACTCCTGGTATCTTTTCTTGATGGCAGGCTTGAATCATATTCAAACCCTTCTAATATTATTGGATGATCTACAGCCCTTAATAAACCCCGTCTGATCCTCCTTTATGATATGTGGCAATACCCTTTCTAGTCTCAATGCTAACCTTTCAGAAAGGATTTTAAAATCTACATTTAGCAAGGATATTGGTCTGTATGACATGCAGTCTTCTGGGTCCTTTCCTTTTTTAAGGATAAGAGAGATATTTGCCTCTTTCAATGAAGGCAGGAGACAGCCCTGACTGTATGCGTAGTGATACATGTCCATAAGTGGACCAGCCAATATTCCTGTAAATTCTTTATAGAATTCAGCTTGAAAGCCATCTGGACCAGGTTCCTTACCGCTCTGAAGTTGCCTGATTGCATCAAGTATTTCTTGGACTGTTAGGGGAGCATTTAAGACCGATACCTGTTCCGGAGTTAGGACCGGAAAGATCAAATTTTTAAAAAATGATTGCATCCTCCTAGTTCTGTCTTCACAATCCTGCGATTTATATAAATCAGAATAAAATTTTCTAAAGATTGTGTTAATCCTTTTATGATCATGAGTCAAAATACCCGTACTTTCCTTGATAGACGTAATAGTCTGAGGGGCCTTTTTTTTCTTTACAAGAAATGCTAAGTATCTACCTGGTTTGTCGCCAAATTCATATATCCTTTGTTTTGCAAATAATATTTCCCTCTTAGCCGTTTGGGTAAGCGTGGTGTTTAGAGCTGTCCTAAGAGCCGTAATCCTTTGCAATTTGATAATAGAAGGTCTATCAGCGTATGCTGTTTCAGCTGCTTTTAAGTGAGCTTCGAGCAGATGCTGTTGTTCTCCCTTTAATTTTTTCTGGGTTGCTGAGTATGAGATGATCAAAGCTCGCGCGTAGGCTTTGATGGACTCCCACGTCATTGATGGGTTGCTAGCCGTACCTGAATTAATTTCTAAAAAAGTTTTAAATTCTTGAGAGAAGTACTTTACAAATTTACTATCTTTTATCAGGAAGGGGTCCAGACGCCAATGCCGAGGGGATGTCCCATTGTTCCTCGCCTTGATTTCCATATATACAGCAGAGTGATCGGAAATTGCTATACTACCTATTTTACAGGATGATATGGAATTTTTAAAAATCGAGGGGGAAAAAAACATATCAGTTCTGGTATGACATTTATGTGGATTGGAGTAAAAAGAAAAAATTCTGCCCTGTGGATGAAGACATCTCCATACATCTACTAATCCTAATTCTTTGTTCAAATCCACCAATTGTCCAGATCTGGGAGATACTCCTGCAGTTCTCTTGGGAATTCCTATTTATTTCTGGATCCATAATACAATTAAAGTCTCCCCCTATAATTGTATGACGGGCACCGAGAGCCATCAATTTTGAGAAGGCTTCTGTTATAAATTTAAAAGGATGCGCCAGGGGACAATACAAATTTAAAATCCCATATTCCTCTCCATTTATAAGGGCTTTAATCAGAATATATCGTCCAGACTCGTCTTTTATCTGATTTAGGATTTTGAAAGTTAATTCTTCCGACTAAGAATAACAACTGCTTTTTGAGCTAAAAGAAGAAAAAAAGGCCTGATCAAATCTACCAAATTTCAAGTGTTCTTTATCCAACAAGTGTGTCTCCTTTCTTTCTTGAGATTTGATAATATTTTCTTCCTTTTGACTGGCGAATTACTCCCCTTGACATTCCAGGTGCACCACTCAACCACAATCGTCCGGGCAAATCCGAGACCCCTCGGGAGGGGAAACCCTATCCAGAACATCCCGAGCATAGAGCATATAAAATTCACAAAAATAAAGGCTCTCTAATACACTCACAACAGTATAATAAAAAACTATTTCTAAATTAAAAAAAATGTATTTAAATGGAGATTTTTCCCCTTGTTCCCAGGGGGTATCACTTCCTTTCCAAAGGTCCATCGTATCCTGTCCCAACCAGTGCCACACCCTTGATCCAGGTGCTCCTCAATAGGATGAGGAAAATTCAAATATACTACAGAGTTAGAGTTAACAGTGAGCACCATACCCCCACTCCCCCACCCACACCAACACCTGGATGTATTTGGTAGTGTTAATACCATGTATAAACATATATAACTATAAAATTACAACATCATCAAGTAATAATTAAATATAATAATACAAAATAACAAGGGAAAACAACCCCGCTCCTGGAGACGGAGGTAAAATAGAATAAGGTAACCACCTCCCCCCACCAACATTAACTAGACCCCCCCCGGCCTGTATATATATATATATAGAATAATAAAAAAAATCAAGGAGGGGAGAAAATCGTTAAGTAGAGAACAAATAAGTAAATCCCTCTCCCCACCCCCCAAGATAATATTAAACAGTACGGCGGGGGGGGGGGGGATATAAACCGGAGTGGGGGGAAGGCAAACCAACATCAATTATCTCTTACAATTTATCTAAGAGAGTCCAAAAATTCCTTGGCCTTTTCCGGCGATCGAAGTTATACACAGATCCTTCATGGTTAAAGCATAGCGTCGCTGGGTAGCATAAGTAGCACTGAATATTTAAGTTCCTTAAACACTTTTTCGCCTCATCGAATGTCTTCCTCTTTTGGACCAGAGCGCGGGAAAAGTCCTGGAATAACATGATCTTGGATCCTTTATAGATCATGGCTTGGAGATCTTTTCCAAGATTTCTAGAGACTTCTAGGAGTATCTGCCTCTCCTTATAGCTCTGCAGCCGGAACAGGACCGGGCAGGGGCGCTGGTTTGAGCCGGGCCTACGTTTTGCAACCCGATAGGCCCATTCTACCCTTACCTTGCCTGATCCAGCCTCCAGATTTAACAGCTGTGGAAGCCACTGTTCAAGGAACCTTGTAAGCTGGGCCTTCCTCTTCCCGTTCGGGAAGGCCCAGCAAACGAATATTTTTTCAATGACCTCGATTTTCGAGGTCGTCAATGTGATTCTCTAAGGTCCGGACTCGCTGTTCGAGAGTCCGGACCCGATCCACGGCCAATTGCACTGTAGTTTCAGAGGTCGCGGCCTTTAGCTCCGCCCCTCCAACTCGGCGCTCGATTTCCTTAATGTCTTGGTCGTGCTTTTGCAGCGCGGCCGAGAGTGAGTCCCACCGACTTCGGGATTCTTCAATAAAAGTGTTGATATTCGCATCCAGTTTGGAGATGATTTCCACAAGGCTCGCCACCGTAGGTAAGTCCCCCGGGGTGGCTGCGGTCGCCTTTGCTGCAACTGGAGAGGGTGGGCGAGGGGTTCCTGCTTGCTGAGAGCTGCGGGCTCCCTTCCCTTTAGTCATTTTTACTGAAGATTAAATTGTTTAAATTCAATGCTAAACAACTAATTAAATTAAACAACTATTTTAAATGATTTGGTGAGTTTGGTGGGGGTGGGTGACCCACTTTGCCCAAGTCTTGGGAGGAGCACTGTAGACTCAGACTTGCTGGGTCGCTGCCATCTTGGATCCCCCCTTTTTGTCCTTAATGTATTTATAAAATCTCTTTGGATTCCCTTGAACCCTATTTGCCAAAGTTATCTCATGTCCCCTTTTTGCCCTCCTGATTTCCTTCTTAAGTATACTCCTACTACTCTTCTAAGGATTCACTTGATCTCTTCTGTTTATACCTGACATCTGCTTCCTTTTTCTTGACCAAAACCTCACTTTCTCTTGTTACCCAGCATTCTCTACACTGACCAGCCTTGCCTTTCAAACTAACAGGAGTAATCTGTCTCTGGACTCTCGTTATTCATTTTTGAAGGCTTCCCATTTTCCAGCCGTCCCTTTACCTACAAACATCTGCCCCCAATCAACTTTTGCAAATTTTTGCCTAATGCTATCAAAATTGACCTTCCTCCAATTTAGAACTTTCTCCTTTAGATTCTGTCAATCCTTTTCCATCACTATTTTAAAACTAATCGAATTATGTTTGCTGGCCCCAAAGTGCTCCCCCATTGACACCTCAGTTACTTATCTGCCTCATTTTCCAAGAGTAGATCAAGGTTTGCACTTTCACTGGTAGGTATATCCACACACTGAATCAGAAAGTTTTCTTGCACACCCTTAACAAATTCCTCTCCATCTAAACCCCTAACACTATGGCAGTCAACACATTTCCAGCTCTGATCTCCAGCATCTGCAGACCTCACTTTCTCCTCCAGTCCCAGTCTATGTTTGAAAAGTTAAAATCACCGTCCATAACCAACCTATTATTCTTACAAATAAATGAGATCTCCTTCCACATTTGTGTCTCAATTTCCTGCTGACTACTGGGGTCTGTTGTACAATCCAATAAGGTGATCATCGCTTTCTTATTTCTCAGTCCACTCAAATAACTTCCCTGAACATATTCCCAGGAATATCCTCCCTAAGTGGTGGGTCGGTGTGGACTTGTTGGGCCGAAGGGCCTGTTTCCACACTGTAAGTAATCTAATCTAATCTAAGTAGAGTTGCAATGTTATTCCTTATCAAAAACACCACTTCCCCATCTCTCTTGCCCCATGCAATCCTTCCTGTAGCATTTGAATCCTGGAACATTAAGCTGCCATTCCTGTCCATCCTTGAACCATATCTCTGTAATCACTATAATATCCCATCCCCATGTTCCTAACCTTGCCCTGAGTTAATCTACCTTTCCTGTTAGGCTTCTTGCATTGAAACAAATGCAGTTTAATTAATCAGTCTTACTTCATTCCCTGCTTTGTTCCTGCCTGCCCTGACAGTTTGATTTGTTCCTTTTCCCAACTATACCAGAAGGTAACAAACTATTCTGGTTTCTTGCTCTTGGCCACAGAAGCATTTGTCTGTCTAGAGGCTCCCCTATCACAATCGATCACTTGGAACACATTGTATCCTTCGTTGCATTAGGCCAGTTTCGGTACCAGAAATGTGGCTGTTCGTGCTACATTCCCCTGAGAGTCCATTACCCTTTACATTTTCTAAAACTGCATACTTGTTTGAGATGGTTTATCCTGCACTACCTGCCTCTGCCCCAATCTTTCCTGGAGGTCACCCATCTTTGTGACTGTATCTATGGTTTTTCTCCCTTTCAATACCTGTCATCCATCATACCGCCTTGCTCCTGTAATTCCTCATTGCCTTTAACTGACGCTCCAACCAATCCATGTGATCTGATAGGATTCAAAAACAAAGACATTTCCAGCAGACATTATCATCAGTAACATAGAAGATTACCCTAATCTCCCACATCCAACAGGAAGAGCATATCACTCTACTGAAGGCGTCATTGCACCTTAACAATCTACAGACCAAGAAAGTAGCAGTCTTACTGCTCTACGAAACACTGCTCCAGGCTAACTTAGTATCTATGTTTTATATTTTTTGAAACTTTAATCAAGAGAGAGATCTAAAACTGCATATAATCCAAAAAAATAACCCACTCTACTCACTATTGTAGATTTACAGTAAGGTTACACTTAAAAATGAACTATGCACTAAATTTCTCCTGTGCTGTGAGCTGTCCCACACAGGTTCCTCCAAGATCAGCTGTGTATTTCACTGTTAATTTTTCTTAGACAGACTCTGCTGTCCAGGGATACTTGAACTCAAACAACAAAGGAAGTAGCTGTGCAGATTCACTGCTGTGTCAGACTGCAATGTTGTTTTTTTTCTTATTGTTCAAGAAAGATCGCAGAGGAGATTTGTAAGAATATTTTTCTTCTTCATTTGTGGTACAAGAGTATAGTTGGCTGGCCAGCATTTATTGCTGGTCCCTAGTTGCCCTTGAAAAGATGGTAGTGTGCTGCCTTCTTGAACTGCTGCAGTCCACCTGTTGTGGGTTGATCCACAATAATGTTAGGGAGGAAATTCCAGGATTTTGAACCAGTGACAGTGAAGGGCTGGCCAAGTCAGGATAGTGAGTGGTTTGGAGGGGAACTTGAAAGTGGTGGTGTATCTGCTGTCCTTGCCCTTCTAGATGAAGTGGTTGTCGGTTTGGAAGGTGCTTTTTTAGGATCTTGGGAAAACTCTGTACAAGTTGCATCTTGTAGCTAGTATACGTGAATGGCTCCAGGAATGAGAAACTTCAGTTTTAAGGATATATTCGGACTGTTTGGAGAGAAGAGGGCTGAGAGATTGGTGAAGTGTTTGAAAATAATGAGCAGGCTGGATAGGGAGAAGCTGTTCCCATTCGGAAATGAGAAAAGAATTAGCAGACATTGAGTTAAAAAAAATTGTGCAAGTGAAGCAAGGATGATGTAAGAAAACATTTTATCACACAATGAATGGTTAGGGAATGGACTGCAGTGCTATGAAATGTAATGGATGCAGGTTCAATTGAGGCTTTCAAGAAGGTATTGGATGGTGATTTAGAAATAAATTGTGCATGGATATGGGGAAAAGGGAGGAGACTAGCACAAGGTAACAGAACCGGTCCAGGCATGATGGACCAAATGGCCAAATTCTGTGCCAACAATTTTGTGATTTGGTAAAGAAAGGACACTAGTCTAAAACCAGACAGGTTTGACAGTAGAGACAACAATAATATTTCAAATAATATTTAATAGAATTTCTGCATACAAAAGCATTTATCTAAACAGGGATTTAATAACTTTTCAAGGCTCAGCACCCCATACCTAAAATCAATACCTCATCAATCAACCAACATGATCAATACAGAAAACATTTATGCACAAAAGATGATTAATCCCTTTAAACCATGCCGCTATTGAAAATGAAACACTGAGTGTCATTTTCTCCTGCTTTCACCATGTAACCCTGCTTGCTACCTTGTCAGATTATCTTCCCTGGTCTAAATACTAAACAGAAGTTTCTCATGCTTGTGTACCTTCTGTCCTCTCAAGGGCAACAAATGATGGGTAATAAATATCGGTCTAGCCAGCAAAATGAATGTCCCACAAGTGAATAAAGAAAAACTACATATAGACAGATGGTTCAAAGGCTCTCTAGTACTCACATTTGAACATGTTAAACTGATAGAAATAACGATAAGTCATCAACCTGAAATGTTAACCTCTGTTTCCTTATCCTGAGATACTGCTTGACCTGCCGAGCACTTTCCAGTGAATCATTACTGAGATCTCCAAGCAATAAAACAATTTATTTTACTCAATGTGCCTTTTCTGCCAAAATCTACTGCCTTTAAATCCCAAGTCTGGTATCACCTAATTATTCTTTCTCGCCTTAACCTCATCCTATTTCCGCTTCTTTACAACAGTGCTGAAGACATGCATTCTGGATCTTAGCCTTCTGTTTAAGTTCTGAAAATAAAATGAGCAAGATCATAGATCTAATGTGAATCAATTTACTTTGCAACAGAAATTCAATCAAGACAACAAGCTAAGATGTTTTCCTCTGAAGCAGCGCAGAAAAAAATATTGTGTACCTTTCACAAGGGTTAGGTTGACTTGAATTAGCTCATGCAAGTAAGACTGTTATGATATACTTTGAGATGGTAACTCTTCCTGTTTATTCTCATTCAGAAGCATACTAATATCCATTAAGTACAGATATTCACATGCTGTCTTTGTATCAGTATTGAGCACGATTGTATCACCGTATTATTCACAAGCACTCAATACAAGTGCAACCAAGCTCCCTCATCTCAGTATGTTTTGACTACTATTTGATTCTGTTACATTAACAACTTGTATTTCTTGTAAACTCAGACTTAATACAAGAATGGCACAGAGACAATAAATCCTGACAAAGGGAAATAATTCAACTAATCATATTCAGAGAAATTATAAAAACAAAATAAAGCATTGCATAATCCTCTTGAAAATAAATTTGCAGAAATTACTTTGCTCTGTGTTGCAAATACTCTCTGATTGAATACAAGGAAGATTGCAATATTTATTTAGTCAGCAACAGGAATGAGCAGTGAGGATAAGAATCTTGCAGTAACCAGGGCACCAGCAAAGAAACCCTGTCAAATACTGAAAAGATCTAATTTCAAATTCCTGTCACAGAATAACTACAAAAATCTTTTTCCAGTATTTTCCCAAGCAGCAGATTGCTTTTAGTCCAAGTCCAGAAAGCATTTCCAAAGCCTTTATGCTGTGAGAAACAGAGGGCAAAAAAAATTATAGACTTGAAATGGGCGACTACTCAGAGCAATCAGACAGTGCTTTCAAGCTCCATCGGCAGTGGCACCTAGCCTGAAGTTCACTGGCTTATTTGCACATTTTGCAAACAGGAGTCTTTGTGTTTGCTTTGATTTATCCTCCTTATGCCTCAGTACCAGTAAAATGAAACACTTTGCATTGAAAAATTGATGAGGGAAAATTATCACATTGAAACTCTTCAATGTAGAAAAGGCACTTCTTGTATTTTTTGTGTATGGGAGTCAGCCATCACGTTTTGTCAAGCGAATTCTCCAAACAGGTTTTCACTAAATGACAGGAAACGTGCCCCTGTCATTACTTTCCAAAAGCAAAATGGCCATTTTGAAAAGCGTCTTAATGATTATAGCAGTCGGTTTTTAAATCCTTATAAATGGAACTGCCAGATCCTTGCACCAGTTCAATGATACAAACCAGCAACTTAATCTTCTCACCCAATCTTGTTCAAGAACAGAAACTGGTTTTGTTTTCCACTTAATTTTTAAAAAAATCATTCACAGAATGTTAGCAACTCCAGTACTTATTGTTGAGAAGGTGGTGATTGTGTAATTTGTGGGTAGAAGGATGCTGCTATCATTCCTTTTTCTTGACTGAGCCTAAGGCTCTATTTGGTTGACTGTGAAAGAGGAACAGTCACTTGTGTGTCTTAACAAGAAGTGGATCATGTCTTAACAGGCAATTAGGTGTAAATACTAATACCAATTAAACATTGTTACTAAAACTATTGGGAGATATATATGACACATCTGCCCCCTTCAAAATCCAAAGAAATCTCTCAATTCCCCCATCCATGATTGTATGATATATCCAGATTGGAGGGAGATTAATGTAGTGTCCAACATTAAGCCTTTCGAACCATTATACAGCAGTGGTGAGCTGCCTTCATGAACAGCTACAGTTAAGAATCAGCCAGATCCTGCGAACATTTTACACTGACTTCTCTTAATAACATGTGTGAACGAGATAGCCAAGGTTCTTGAGAGTCAGACAAAAAAGGTGAAGTTGAGAGATAATCAGATCAGCCATAATCAGATTGAATGGTAGATCAGGCTCAAAGGGACGAATAGCTTACTCATGCTCCTAAACAATATGTTTCTATGAGTTTTTATAAAGGCAGTACCGTAGCTCCATGGTGAGTATTATTGATACTAGTTTTTATTCCATACTTTTACTTAATGAACCAAATTCCCCCATTGCTATGGTGGAGTTTGAACTCATGTAACTGGATATTTAAACCAAGGCCTCTGTGAAAGTGTTGACTTTTCCTTTGTATGTGCTGTCCATGTACTGGATACCCTCTCAATCCTGGATGACAAGTTAACATGCAGGCCAAGATAACCAATGTCTTCTGGGTTATTTGACTGCAGGGAACATGAGAGTTAAGCCTGATCTGTGTTCACCCATTGTCCACAGATGCACATGCATATAGAAGTTCTAGCAATAGTTACTGAATAGCAATTAGGAATGAGATGCTGTGAGACTTTCCCCATAACTGCCTTTGTTGATGAATATCTGATTAAAATTTATGTATTTGTTTATTGGTGGAGGCCCTGTTCAACATGTGAAATTTAAACTGCAACAATCAAATTTCCTTCAGATTAGGCTTGTGATCAGCCAAGTCCATCTGACTGGCAGTCATCAACCAGCACAGATACCGATGAAGTAGGATGCTGGTCAATTTCTCTCTCAATATAAGGCAGATAGCTATCAAGTTTAAAGTGAAAGATTTCAAAAAAACAGTCACGGATCAGTGGTAAATTCATCAACACTTATTCTTCATTCAAAGCACACAGTCATAATTGCTGAAGCTATAGAAAAATTGGCCAATTATGTTTTCTTCTGGGAACCATCAGTGTCTAAACCTGGGTTATTAGAATACAAAAATAATCTCAAGCTTTCTCATCTTCACATCACATGCAGCTTTGCCTGATGCTAAAGAATTTCCCCTACCTCTGTCTTTCATTACATCCTGCACCGGATTCCTTATCTACATTTGAAACTTAATCTTTATGTAGTTTTGATTTTATTTGTATTCTTCCATGGGATGTGGGGATCACTGGCTCAGCTAGCATTTCTTGCCCATCCCTCATTACGTTTGAGAGGTTAGTAGTGATCTTGAACTCCAGTCTTTGGGGTGCAGATGCACACACATATCTGATGGTGGGGAGGTGTTCTAGGCTTTTGACCCATTGACCGCAAGGGAATGGCAAAATTGTTGGAAGGCTGGATAGTGAGTGGATTGGAGAGGAATTTTAGATAATGGTGTTCCCATGCATTTGCTCCCTTGGACTCCTACAAGGTAAGGAATCAGAGGTTTAGAAGGTGCTTTCAAAGGAGCCTTGGTAAGTTACTGCAGTGCACCTTGTACATTGTACACACTGTTGCCACTGTGTGTCAGTTGCAGAAGGTTTCTCTGTTAAAGATGGATGGGGTGCCAATCACATGGACTGCCTTGTTTTGGATGGTCGGCAAAAGTGAGGACTGGAGATGCTGGATATCAGAGTCAAGATTAGAGTTGTGCTGGAAAAGCACAACAGGTCAGGCAGCATTCGATGAGCAGGTAAATCAATGTTTCAGGATTCCTGATGAAGGGTTTTTGCCCGAAACCTTGATTTTCCTGCTTCTCGGATGCTGCCTGACCTGCTGTGCTTTTCCAGCACCACTCTAATCTTGTTCTGGATGGTGTTAGTTTTCATGAATGTTGTTGAGAGCTGCACTCATTAAGGCAAGTGAAGAGTATTCCTTTGCACTCCTGACCTGAGTCCCAGTGGACAAGGTTTGGGGAAACAAGAGGTGAGTTACTCGCTCTGAATGCTCAGAATCTGGCCTGGTCTTTTAGGAACATTCTTGCCTGTTTCTCAATTCTTGACCAACAATCTTCCTTTGCCTTTGACGTATTCAATGACTGTATCAGTTCAATTTCAGCTCTTTGTAATCCCTAAGATGTTGCACTCATCCTAACTGTAATAGTGAGATTTATCTGTGAAGCTTGGAATGGTCTCTCAGGTGTTGTTACTTAGTGTTCAGATTTAATGCAGTGAAAAATCTTTAATCTTTCCAATGCACATCCTCCTTCAATTCAAATTATGCAACAGAAGAGCCAAAGCTCTGCCTGACGTTTCCAGTTTCCCCCCTCACCGATTTTCTTGAGGCTCTGTTTACTGTTTAGGCTTTCGAAATCGGAAGCAAGGACATTGGCATCAGTGGAGACATTGCTGGAATGGCATTCATGGGCAAAGGTTTCTTCATCCCAGGTCCAGTGGAGCTAAGCTGAGTGAAAACGTGTCAAGAAGACTTACAATCCAGTGCCATTTGAAACTGACTCCAGCAGTGGTGAAGGGCACCGAGTATGGGCAGTTTTGCTGTAGCTCCATGAGAAGCTGATGATGTTGAGGGAGGACAGCTAGAGCAGTCGAATGAGCCCTTGCTGGAAAAGAACTGAATTGAATTGAATTAGCTTTATTGTCACATGTACTCAAATTAGCACAGTGAAAAGTTTACAGGTTGCCACTTACGCCAACAGCTTAGGTATAAAGATACCTCAATACAATTCTTTCGTACATGTTCTAAGGAAAAAAGAAATTTGAAACTTAGAAATAAAAAGTCGAGCATTGCAGATTGTGGAATAAATTAGAAAGTTAAGACATAAAAAGTTCAGAACAATGGTCCTTCTAACCTAGCCTCCAGCCCTCACTAGGTCTTGACTTCAGACCGCGCCAAGCTTCACCTCAAGACCGGAGGTCCATGCTGAGCTCACGCTGGGCTGAAAGACCACTATGTCATGCTGAGAAACCACAACATTAGGCCATTGAGAGACGGCCATGCCAGAACGGGAGATCACCAAGCCAGGCTGGGAGGCTACCATGCCAGGCCAGGAGGACACCTTGTCTGCACTGAGTCAGGGAGCCTGAGGCAAGAAGAAAGAAGAGAGAACAAGGAAAAAGATACAAAAGATAAAAAAAGACGAGCTCCGGACTGCAGCATCTGTGCCCTAGTTCAGCTTAAGATGAGCTTGTGACTTTATATACTCCCTATCATAGAGACTGCCTAATTCTATCTCAATTGCATTGCTCATGTCCACCCCATCCCAATCTATTTGCCAGTCAAACCCTCATCTATTCTTTGTTCCCTCTGGACTTGACAATTCCATTGCTCACTCAGCTTGCCTTCCACTCTTCACATTCCAGAAATACAAATTCATCCAAAGCTTTGTTGCTCTCTGCTAACTCTCATCACATCCCATGAAGGCAGTACTTGATGATATACATGGGAGTTTGGGCCATCAATACCTCAATTTTGAAAATTCTCAAACTAATGGTCAAATTGTTTTGCATGTCTATATCTCTTGCTGCCCCACCATTCTCCAGCAGTGGCACCTTGTGACAAAAACAGAAATTGCTAGAAAAGCTCAGCAGGTCTGGCAGTATCTGTGAAGAGAAATCATATTAACATTTCAGGTCCAGTGACTATTCCTCAGAACACCTTACAGCATCCGCAGTTCTTTCAGTTTTTATTATAGCACCTTGTGACTTGGGTTTCATTGAAACTCCTGTTCTTTTTTTCACCCATTCATGGCTACCCTTTTAGTCATTAGTCATAGCACTTTAACATATCTTTCCTCTCACTCTCTCTGGCCCTCTTGCTTTAAAATGCTTCCTCTGTGACCAAGTTGTTGATCACTGTGATAATTCATCTTTGGCTTGGTGTCAATCTATGTGTGATTTTGCTCCTATGAAACACCTTGGGGTATTTTACAATGATAAAGACACAAAATAAAGTTTCTGTTGTCTTTCTGTCTCATCAGATTGAAACAAAATCCTAAGCATATCAATGAAAGTTACTTCCAAGCTCTATTACGTTTGAAAATTTGGATGCCAAAGTTGAATGCTGTAAAGAGTAATTGATTATACACAAATGGATCAACACACAATTATCACTTTCTCTTATGTTCCAATTCCATTTGGTAAAATGATGGATTGTGCCATGACGGTCAACTCTGTTAAGCATTCCCTGGTATGGCTCAGGAGCCCCCACTCTGGAATGGCAGTCTCTACTGCATTTCCTGCAGAGGGCAACAGTGAACTGAGAAGGTACATGATTCACAGGCCTCGATTTTCTCTGATCCAACTAATCTTTTTGTTTCTGTTCAATCATCCAAAGCCCTTCCCAACAACCAGCTTCATGGTCATTAGTGATAGTCTCAAGTTGTCATTTTTGATGTTGCCATCTTCAAATCATGCCCTCTTGCACTGATGCCCATGATGTCATGACACCCATGGCTATATAGCCATCATCCATCTGAAGAATGTGGCTGAGCCAGCACAAAAATTGTTGGTTAAAAATGGAGGAATGCTACTATAATTTCATCCACTGTAGGTCCTCTGAGTTGGTGATCTTATCCTGCCAAGAGATATGGAGGATATATCTGAGACAGGGTAGGTGGAAATGCTCAGCCTTTTCTCCTGCTTAGAATATCCTGTGCAGCTCTTATCAATGCAGAAAAGTACACTGAGGATGCAGACTTGTTAGACCCACAATTTGATGTCCTTAGTCAGGTTACTATTATTTCACACTTTTGTCCACAGCTCAGATATAAAAGCTGCAGCTTCTCAAATGTATGTTTTGATAGTAACATCAAATAACAGATTGCTTGTGATTGTGGAGCCAAGACATGTGAAGCTGTCAAAATCTTGTAGTGTTATATTGTCAATACTGATAGATGGCAAGATGGCAACATTCTGTTCCATGACATTTGGTTGCTTGATGCTGATCATCAAATCAAAACTCTTACCATGCCTGAGGGAGTCTCTCCATTCACCACTATGTGTGTACCTCAGTGTGGAATGATACTGTAAAACTGTCAGTACACAGCAACTCTGATGAAGAATGGTGAACCTATGTCTTGGATTCCAGGTAAGAAGTAGAAGTCATGTATATAAGTAGACATTCTCTATAGATGAAACAACGACTGTAACTGCAATGAAGAGAAGGATCTGGTGAAGATTGTCAGCACCAGAACTTAACCCTACTTGACCTCACTGCGGATCTTAAAAGATCCTGATGGTGCTCCATCATAGCTGACCACCCCACATCATGTTACCATCAAGAGAGGAAATCACATTGAGCGGTTTGGGCAGGCAGTTTTCTTCAGCACTTTAAACAGTTAGTTTCTGCTCACATGGCTGAATGCCTCCATGAGATTGATGAAGACAGCATAAAATGGTTTCCATCTGTGCAGAGAGAAACAGAGTTAATGTTTTAAGCTTGAGCTCAGAACAGTTCTGAAGAAGAGTCATGCTGGATCAAAACATTAAAACTGTTTCTCTCCATAGATGCTGCCAAACCTGCTGGGTTTCCCTCGTACTTTCGCTTCTCATTTGAGGTTCCCGGTTTTATAAAGTTGTCTCCTTTGCTCATGGCATTTCTCTGACAGCTGTTGGACTGAGAGCATAATGTCAATTATGGATCTTTCAGTTCTGAAATCCCTCTGGGATCCAGAATCGAGGCATTTGGCTGGGGTCTGACAATTGCAAATATTTCTCCCTCAGCATGATGCTCAGCAGGGCCTCAGTAGTTACTGCATTAATTATGCTGTTCTTCTTGCACAGGATCACACTCTTTGCAACACATAAATCCTGAGGCACTGATTCCTTCCTCCAGCAAGGTTGTATAGATGCTGCAGGATTGCTGGTTTCATGTTCTTTTCGATTTCAGGTGATAGAGCATTAGAATTGGCAAGACAGTCAATAGCTTTGCTAATCTCCTTCAATAACAAGAAGACTTTTTGTGGTTTCTAGAGGTTTCTCACTGACCACATTTTACCTGGTGGACAAATCAAGGTAGCATTCCACCCAATTCTCCAACAGTGATTACCTCCTTGCCTTTGATTTCAATTGAGCGATTTTCATTGCTGATGCACTTGTTGCTTTTTTGATAACTTCATACACACACATGAGATTCCCTATTCTGAAAGAAATTTGAATATTTTGGTAAATTTGTAATGAACAGTCATTGGCACAGTGTGTACAATCTGTTGGAATTTGCATCAAGTAGCTCTGAGTACACTGGATTTTTTACTTTACTGACAGATTCCATTTCAATGACTTTAAACTCAAACCAGTCAGCATTTTGCAATGGTGTTTCAAAGCATGTTCCATTTTGCTGTACTATGTGCAGGAATGCTAAAGAGTGCTTATTCAGTTGAGTTGATGAAATGTTGGTTTTTATTTGGCTTGGCAATATAACTGATATTGATAGGAGGAAACATTTCTGTTTTGAATGCAAGGATATCGAGTAACACCTTCTAACCCGAGTCCACACCAACTAACATGGCCAATGTAGTAGTAGCTGCATGTGTTGAGAATTCTGATCAGACAGTCATCTAGTGATGGTCAGATAAAAATAATGTAAATGACCTGATCTTGGATCTCTGCAGGACACTTTGGGAATCAGTTTAGCTCAATTGGTTGTTGGTTTGCAGAACAGTATATTACCATCAGCATGGGTTCAATCCCCATCACTGGTTTGAAGTTATGGTGAAGGACCCTCCTTCTCAACCTTTTCCCTCACCTGAGGTCTGGTAGCCCTCAGGTCAAATCACCACCATTTGCTTCTCTCTAATAAGAGAGCAGACCCTATGGTCTGGTAAGGCTTTGGTGACACAACAACCGGACACTCTGCGGCATGATTTGTTCTAAAAGAACATGTAAATTATTCAAAGCTCATGAAACAACAAGTAATCTCTGTTTTGTTCTCATTTACCATTTACAGGCCATGATACCTGAGGCAGGAGGGCCATATCCCATAGTCCATACATACTCAAATATATTGAAGACCCTCAGTAAAGCTATTCTGCATGACAGTTTCAGCTGACAGCAGTATTAAGCTCTTCAAAGAACTGGTCTTTGGCTTTGTGTTGGAGCACAGCATTGGAGCAGAAATAGTATTGAGATTAACTGGCCTGCCTGAGTTGAGAGGGGAATGGGGAGAAGGAAGGGGGAAAATTCAGTCATCAAGAGCACTGATTTCCTTGCACTTTGCTCAATCATTTCCTTCAAACATTTGCCCTTTTTGGTGAATATGTAAGGTTTTTATTTCAGTGATTTATTCTTGGTGAATGTCGTCTCTTGTATGGAGCTGTGCCAGTGTTCAGTCTATTAAGTTCTACATTGATTACAACTGTCTTGCTTGTATAATAAATTAGCTGCAAGCTGTCTGTCAACCCCACACACACCTTCTCCCATCACTGATTTGGTTCCTTTATTCATCTCCTTTGTCCTGTTGAGTGTCTGGAAGAATGCAAGAGTCCATCCACTTTTTGATTGGAGACTCAACAAGTTCTATACAGCCTTTGTGGCAGTTGGACTGCAATAGGCAGCACCTTCCTTGACAGGGTGATAATATGAGATGAACAGATTTGATCAATGGGCATGATAGTCTCTCCCATCAACAAAGACTTTATTGCACCTGTTTTCTATGCCAATTGATTTGGGCTTATCACTTGGTGTTCATTCTCTAGAATGGAATTGAGTGTCCATTCCAGAGCATAAGCCAAAGCAAAATTTCTCGAGACACTGGGCAGTCCGAACTTCACTGTCCTCTCTCAAACTCTGTGATTCGATCTAAAAGAACACAAAACATTGTTTCATACTGGCTCAGTTACAGGTGTTGCCAGAAAGTTATTTAGATATAAATCTGTCTTCAGGTTCCACTCCAGATTTTTTTTATATGAAGATTTATACCCTTGGCCTTCAGTTCTCACGAAGTAACCACAAGGCAGTGGAAATGTTGGCCCATAGCTGGAAGACTGATTCATGAATGGCAGGGCACACTGCATGTCTTGGGATCAAATCTCCAATCAGTTCGTCTAAAGCTTTAGCTTGGGACTGCAAGGGACCCAGTTTCTATGTGCAACAAGGAGGCACAGCTGAACACTTGCCAACAAGTGCACTATGTGATGATATTATGGCTTTAAAAGATGTATTCTGTCCTTTTTTCTCATGAAGGTGCATTGAGATAGAGGTGATACATATAATTTTGTTAAACATTTTGATAGAATTACAGTTAAGCCAATTCTTTTCTATTTTTTCTGTATTTTAATTATGGTATAGTGTATGAATAAAGTGGGTTTTGATCAAGCCTGATAGTTTTTACCAATGGAATTGCATCCAGAACACAATGCCTTACACTTACCTTTAAAATACAAAAAAAGTTATGGTTGAGACTATCTTCTTAATATATGTTGAGGGGGGTTTGCTCTGGTCCATAATGCTATGTACTGACTGGAAGTGACTTACACATGTGACTCTCTCTCTCTCTCTCACACATCACTGCTAACCAACTGTGCAGGCTGAAAATGAGAAACAAACAAGCACACAAGTGAAAAACATGTTAACCTTTTTTTACCCTTTTTACACACTCGATACATCTCAGTGACCTGGTAAGGACACAACTGCATTCTTGGTCTTTCCTGCAGATAGTGCATTATGTTAGGGTGAAGTTCTATGTGAACACCACTTAAATACACAGTGATTTTCAGCATTTTACCATTCCAGGAGCAACATTATAAGGCATTCTCATTTTCCCTGCCCAGGTACCTGTGTATCTGAATTTGAATTGAACAGTCATTGTGTCACATTCAAGCATGGTATCGCTGGGCTCATTCATTTAACCATTACGCTCTATGCCTGATTTTTGCTTGGTGCATTGCAGCTGATTTGACTGACACTCCATTGATCTTGCTGAGCTTATCCACCATTACACAGACCATATCATTTGTGGCACTTGTCTATTGAACTGTCAAGCTAGGAAACGCTTTTAAAAAAAGTGGGTATCTGAAAAGCAGCATCAGACTAGCCAGCTATAGATTTGCATTTGTATACTCCCTCCAGAGCACAAAACGTGACTTCCGCTTGTTAGTTCCCAGTTTGTTAGGCCAAAGATTTGGGAGAGAAAGAAGCGTGAATTTTGCATTTTTTCACACATTCTGTCACTCTGTGGCACTAAGTTTCAATGCTGGCAGCATCTGTGGAGAGAAAGCAGACTTAACCTTTCATCTAGTTACCTTTCTTCAGAATGTGTTTTGAAGAAGTGTCACTGGACTCAATGTGCTAACTCTGCTTTCTCTCCGCCGATGCTGCCCGATGTGCTGAGTTTTTACAGCAATTTCTGGTTTTGTTTCTATTACATCAATGTGACCTGTAACTCATTCCTCACATGCAATTAACTGGATTTTATCAAATATAAGAGTTTTTCTAAAAGACAAAAAAGTGGTTTTCCTTTACCACACTGGATCAAGCAGGTTCTGTAGTCTCCTGCTCTTAAGCAGGATGATGATAGGAACCTTCATCAGGATTCCTACCATCTGATGTAGTAAGATGACATACCCAGACAATGAAATCCAGCTAAACAACTTAGGGTACAGATGTTCGTTTGCTTTGATCAGGCTTTTATTGTGACTTCAGTTTAATTGGAACCTGAATCAGGATCATAATTTCTGAAAATTGTTTATGGCAAAATGTATTTTGAACAGATTGACCTGATTTGAAATTTAATCCTCAAAACCTGGATGAGGGGAAATCAACCTGAGCTGGAATTATATAATGCAATGTAGTACCATAATTTGCCAAGTCACAGTTGCCACTATTGGAGGCAATACTGATCCCTCTCAAAACCTCTGTAGCATGGATGAGCTCAGCACTCAGCACTGGTGAGAATCATTTTGCAGTTCTTCAGGAGCTTATTTCATGGGCGACCATAACTTCAAACCTTCTCTACAATCCTGGATTTTGCAGTACAGTAAATATTTAAAATTATGAAGGGATGAGTGACTTTGGATGGAAGTAATCTGCTTCTGAACAGAGAGGGATCTAGAATGAGAGGTCTATGTTAAAGATTAAATGTTAAATTTAGAGCAAAAAAGAAATAAGTTGAAAAAGTCTCCATTACTTGAGCATTTGAAATTGATATGTTGGTTACTTAATTTAGACAAAGATTTAATTGATGAAAACATCTGACAACATAGCTGACAGCAAACCTTTTCAAAAGGTCATAAATAAAGGATGTTAGGTGCCAACTATCAATCTCAAACCATTCCTATAGCATCCATTAGTGTGAGAATTATGAAAAGCTATTCTTATAATAATTATGGGTGCAATATAACAAATGCCAGCAAGCCAAGTAAGAAAGTAAAACTCCCCATTATTGTAGGTAGCAACTCCTATTGCCTTCCATTCTAAATGAGCTGAGAGAAGAAAGTTCTGGTAATTCTTGCTCACAAGAAAAAATGGTGTAAAACAACCTTGTTAATTGTTGATTGTCCTGAGCAATATCAAAAGGATTTGGATTCAATGGATTGGTGTCGTGAAAGTTCATAGCTAAATTGCAGAGGACAATGAAGAACATTGCTTTAAAGATATTGATTTTAACTGTCAGCAATAATAGGCGAAGTACTGCATGGCACTGTGAGCATGATGGATTCTGATCTCTCCTTAGCGATGTGCTCCAGGTCTGGCATAATTCATTTTACACAATTTTTGGGGGCGGCAGGAAAAAGCGATTTTCTGTTCAAGAAATCAGCAAAATGAGTCACTTTGAAATTTAACCTGATGGGAATGCAAACCTGAGAAAATCTAATTTTCCTAAAAGCCTCTGAATTGCCAGGCTTGAGATCAATTGAGATTTTAAGTTGGGTTCAGTACTTATCCCTATTAGTAAGTAACATTCACTTGTTAAATGAGTTCATCTGTCCATTGATCACCTGGAAATCAATGAACATCTTACTCACCGCTGGGCAGTATGCAAACTTGCTCATTATAACACACTTTTTTTTATGAGAAACAAATACCCAGTGCAAAAAAATTGGAAGAAAGAAATAATAGGCAGGTCTAAAAAAAGATGTAGGTAATTGGCCAATTTAGCAAAGATGAAGACAATCAATGGAAACAACAGCATTAGCAGTGCAAGGATTGCAAACGCTGCAGATTAGATAGATCTAAGCAAGAAAATTCGCTTTACAATTATTTTGCATGGGATGCCATAACTGTAATAATTGTTCATCCTCAAATGCAAAAGCTTTTTTTGAAAATTGGAAATGGCAGGATATCTGTGTTTCTTATGTATGGAAACATTTGCAAGAAGGAAAAACCCAAGTGGTCATGTTGGCCTCCTGGATTGCTGTGAACACACACAATCAGGGATTCATATTATCCAGAGGATTTTCTGAAAGTTATTTTGATATGTTCTTGTTAACCTCACTGGGATACACATCTGTTACTGAGTACACCAGGGAGAAAAGGCCAGAGATAAATAGTGACTGCTGGATAAGTCTGAAGATAAGGATCTAGTAGTCTGAGCAGATAAGGTTCAGTTTTACAAGTCTAGCCTTGCCATTGAAAACACCAATTCCCCTGTCAAGTTTCAAAGAATTTAAATGTAACATATTTGTTGTCATTTTCTGTGTGGAAAGAATTTTTTTGAATATATTATCACAAGCAGCTGAAATGAGAAAGCAGTTGAATACCAAAAAGGAATAACTTGAACCTCCTTGGTAATCGGCTTAATCGCTTTATTTAATCTGAATGCAGATGAATGACTGTTCTTTTACCCATCAATCTCTCTTATATAGCACATCCCTTAACATCAACCCTCACAATGTCAAATGCCAAACACTGTCACAACTTACAAATTCCTCACATCATTAGTTTTATATGTTCACCTGACATAATCCACAAATGTTCCCCAAAGTAGGCTTTTGTTGCAATTAAAATGTAAATTTCATCACATTTTTGTTCTAAATATTTTCCGAATGTTCTCAGGTTTCTCTATACAGTACAACACTGTAATTAGGATGATTCATTTAAAATAAAGTGCAAAAGGAATGTCGTCGTTAAAGTGCTCTGACGGAAAGGCTCTGGACTCCCTCCCGCACTATAACAATCCATTGATTGAATCAGTGTGAGAATTGGACGTTTATTACCATTGATCAACGCTGTAACATTTTCAATTATCCAAAATTAGCTATGGAACTTGTTTGCTAATGAAGGACTCGAAAATTTTGTTTGCTCTAATTTGATCTTTTAATGCTTGTTGCATTTCTCATTTACTACCTCGTGATATCTTGAATGTATTCGGAGACTGTCAACTGCTTTCCTATGGCATTGCTCATTTGCAGTCTGAAATATGGGGAATGTGTAAATGTTTGGCTACAAATCGTGAGTATCTTTGAAATCAGTTAGAACACAGTTTCAACTTTAACGCCTTTGATGATGAGGTTTTGTGCTTGTCTCTCAATGCGACAGATTAAGTATTTCTTTGGCATATACCACTCACATAATTATATGGATTGAGATCTTGTTTCACTTTGATGTTGTAGATGCTGAAAATTGTTAAACATTAGAGAGCTGTTAGATTTAATACATTCCCTTTCTCTCTTCTCATCTTACTCATTGTAGTTCCCAGTCCTTTGTGAGTTAATTGTTTGTATCAAAAGGGAGGAGGTGAAATTTGAATGCAAGGTATGTGCAAACTGGAGGCATTGATGGATAAAACTTCATAAGCAAGTTCTACAGATATGTTTTCCTACTTTTGGGGGATCATAAGTAAGGCCAGCATTTATTGTCCATCCTTAATTGCTACTGAGGTGGTGATGATGAGTCCCCTTCATAAACTGTTGCAGTCTGTCTGTGAACTTCCACAGTGCTATTAGGAAGTGAATTTTGGAATTTTGACCCAGTGACAGTGAAGGAATATTTCCAAGTAAGGATGGTGAGGGGCTTGGTCAAGGATATTCAGGTGATGGTGTTCCCATGTGTCTCTTGCACTTGTCTTTCTGAATGGTGGCAGACATGGGTTTGGAAGGTACTGTTGCAAATAAATCTTGGTGAGTTGCTGCAGTACATCTTGCAGCTGATGCCCATCTTCCACTCTGCACTGGTTCTCATGGATGTCATAGAATGAGAGAATTTCTACAGTGCAGAAAAAGGCCATTCAATTCATCGAGTCTGCACTTTAGAAATTCTCTCCAAAGAACATCCCCATCCTCGACCTATAAACCTGCATTTACCATAGCTAATCAATCTAACCTGCACATGGGACTGTGGGAGGAAACTGGAGCATCCAACAGAAATCCATGCAGACATTGGTAGAACATGCAAACTTCACACAGTCACCCAAAATTGGATTTAAACCCGTGTCTTTGGAGCTGTGAGGCAGCAGTGCGAACCAGTGAGCCACAGTGCCACCTGATGTGATTGTCTAAGCTGATAAATGGAGTTCAGATCAATGAATAGTTTGTCCTGTACAACTTTGAACTTCTTTGGTGTTATTGGAGCTTTATTAATTAGGTAGTTGGAGAGTTTTCTAACAAACTCCTGACTTGTAGCTTGTAGGTGATGAACAGACTTTTGGGATTCAGGAGGTGAATTAATCATCACAGAATTCCCAGTCTCTGATTCCTGCTTTTCTAGCCACAGTATTTAGTGGCTGGCCCATAAATATTTAGTCAATGTCAACCCCCAGCATATTGATAGTGGAGAAGTCAGTGATGGCAATACCAATGAATATCAAGGGGAGAAGGTAAGATTCTCTCCTGTTGGAGATAGTCATTGTATGACGATTGTCTAGCATGCATGTTGTTTGTCATTTATCACCCTGAACCCAAATGTTGTCTGGGTCTTCTTGCACATAATACCTTTTAATAATAGATAGAACAGTTTCCTATTTCATTATATGCATAATAAATACATATATGTTGTTATAAATAAATGTTATGACACAGACACTGACTGTAGACTGGTCATATCTTATTTTGTAAAGGAGGTTATTGTTTTAGTTCAGTAAAATGCATGGCATAGAGGAATATGGTGTGTAACATAGTAGTGTGGAGAGATTTTTAAATTTATTTCTGCTATTATTTGTAATCTGAATCATCTCTGCTTTTGTCTGCTTGTTTCCTATTCAATATCGCTATCATTGTCTATTTGTTGTCTTCTCTTTTTCACTGTTACTGTCAATGAGTTTTTTTTCTCTATTACCTCCCTGTCAATTTTCATGTGTTCTTCATTTGCTAGCTCTCTATTTGCCAAATTTGCTAACAATGCTATTTCTTTGCTCTGGGTTGATGTACCTAAGCTATTCTTTCAGTCAAAGTATGATATCAAGAAAAGAGTGGTGAGTGGTGCAGTGCTAGCTCTGAGTCTAAGCCTCTTATGGTATAGTGTTAGTGTCTGTACCTCTGAGCCAGGAGGTCCAGGCTCAAGTCTCACCTGCTCCAGAAGTGTATCATCACATCTGTGATAAAGTTAATGAGAAAATATTTAGCTTGGTGCCAGAAACTCTAGTTTCAGTCCCACCCCAAATCTTGACAAACGAATAAAGTGCAATCATAAGTGGGGTAACCAGGTTGAGGATCAACCTGAAAATGCACTGTTCAGATGGTATGAGTGGGACTGGTCAACAGGGTGATGGCAAAAAATTGGAGACTCTGCCATCACTACCCATTACTCCAGATGACACCAGGGATACAAAAGTTCATATTGCCACAACAAGTTGATCTCTCTGAGTGATCTACAATACACTACGGTGATGAAAAACAGTGAAGAAGAGAAATTTTGCATTCTGGTCTCTATCTCCTATACTGATTTCCTGTTTCTTTCCACCTGCCTTTGTCATCTCTCCTTGAAATGCATCTCTGTTTCCATCATGATTCTTTACTCTCTAGTTGCTACTAATCTGTTTCTTTTTGCAGTTTATTTCACGTGAGATCTCTCTGTATGTTACCTTTCTATTTGAAAGTGCACAGCCAAATTGCATAATAAAATCCCAACAAGAGAACCAGTTTGTTGGGAGACAAGGTACCAGCAATGAGCCTTGATCTTCGTTGTAACAGTGCCATGGGCTTTTTTATATCCATCTGAGAGAGCAGACAGGACCTCAGTTGAGCAAGTCTCTTGAAATGATAGCACTGTACTGGTTTGAAATGAATTTTCACTCAAGCTTCTGGAATGTGACTTGAACCCATAACCTTCTGTAACTCAGAACTGAGAGTGCTATACCTCTGGGCCATAGCAGACACAGAGGCTGCCAACTGCTTATCAAACACATGCCTGCAACATTGGCTGTAAAAGCCTGGAACTATTATTATGTTAATTCTTGTAAGCCAGAAAGCAAAAAAGACTGCTATCCATTAATATGATAGCAACCTATGCCTATGCCTTAGTGACAGAAGGAGAAACTTTGAACTATCAATCCCCTCAGTTCTTTTACCCATTGGAACTTTAATTATTGCCATATTGCATGTACCTGCTCTAATTATTTGAAAATGTCGAATATCAGTACAAGACCCATTTATAATCTTAAAATGTTCGGAATTATCAAATAAAACAAATCCAAACAATCACACAAAGTATGATTATCTGTTATTTTCTACTTAGGCATTGTGAACAAAATGTTAATTTTCAGAGACATTTCAATTTCCAGACCATTCTTATTTTCTCTGAAAGCTTCAAGAGATTTCTTCTCTTCTGCATATTAATGAAGCATGAGAATTAATCCCCTGGTGTTCTCAAGCCTGAAGGCATGTTTCCAGTTTTCACTTCTTTATCTAGCAATGTCATGTAAGTAATTGACTGTGGCAAGACATTGCTGTTCCTACTGCACAGTGATGATATAGCTCATGGTTCAAACTTCTATTCTTGTAACTTCTTCCCATGTCTGATTTATATTTAAAAAAATGTGATTTGGAAGTGCTAGTGTTGGACTGGGGTGTACAAATTTAAAATCACACAACACCAGGTTATAGTCCAACAGGTTTATTTAGAAGCACTAGCTTTTGGAACGCTGCTCCTTCATTAGGTGGTTGTGGAGTATAAGATCATATGACACAGAATTTATAGCAAACGTTTACAATGTGATGCAACTGAAATTATATAATGAAAAAGGCACGGATTGTTAAACAACAAATGAATTACCTTAAACTCATTTCATGGGATGCAAGAAATTGCTGACCAATCTGAAAGTAGTGAGATTGACGGATGCAGGTTAAGATACTTCTGTCTATCTTTTCCCCCAACCGTATTTCTGAGTCTTGGATTTCCATTGGATTAAGCTATGCTTTTCGGTGAAGGATTGCAATGGTTGGCCATTGCCTTCTGCATGATAGCTGACCAAGAGATTCTCCACTCTGAACAAGCTGCCATCAGCCATATTCAAAGGATTTACAGGCTTATAAACAGGGTTAGCACATTTCCTGAGGGGCTTCCTGAAGAAAGGCTTATGCCCGAAACGTCGATTCTCCTGTTCCTTGGATGCTGCCTGACCTGCTGCGCTTTTCCAGCAACACATTTTCAGCTCTGATCTCTAGCATCTGCAGCCCTCAACTTCTCCCCTTAGCACATTAAAAGCACACCGTCCATTGCCAGCAAGTTCAGGTAGATCCTTTCGAAAAATTAGACCCAGATGTCAGGTCTCATTGTGGTTTCATCCCGAGTGCTGCTTCACACCCAAAGTCTTGGCTGCCACAAGCTTCATATTGCCTTCTCATCAGCATAAAGGCATCATGCAAGCTCTTCAGCTTTCCACACATTCCTTATGCACAAAATGGATGGAAGAGACTGAGGTCAAGGATTCTGGTTTCCTACTTCTTTGTGTTGTACGAGTACTTCTGAGATTTTCAAAGGCAGGAAAGGGTGAGGCATTTGTGTCTTGAGTGAGTGTAGGCCTGTGATCCTATACTAATAAGATAGAATGATAGGAAAGCTTTTTTAATGTTTTCCTTTTTGTGGAAGGCCAAGATAGTTTGGTCGACTCATAGCTGGCCTCTGAAATGGTACTGCAAGTCATTAAGGTGTTTTAGCAGTTAATGCCATTGGGCAAGAAATTTAGAGGTCAAGTCACTCTGGAGATGTGGGTTCAAATTGCACAACTGTAGCTGGTAGCATTAAAATTCCATCAATAAATCAGGGAATTGAAAGCCAATCTCAGTAATGGTGACTGGATAATTATCATTAATTGTTGTAAAAAACCTACCTGGATCCATAATGTCCCTTATGGAATGGCAAATGCCATTTTTACCCGGTCTGGTATACACATGTCTCCATATCCATGGCAATTTGTGGTAGATTTTTAACTGCCCTTTGATTGGTCGAGCAAGCCACTTAGTTTAAAAGCCTTCAGAGACAGACAACACATGATGGCCTTGTCATCAAAACTCGCCATCCCATGACAGAATAAAATAATAGGATGGGGAGGCAATGATGGGTTTTTCAATGATACCCACATCCTATAAATGAATGAATACTGGTATGGAGACAGTGTACAGAAAAAGAAAGGGCATCAAAAACTATTTTAAAAAGAAATTGTAGATGTTTCAGTGGGTGAATGTGCAGTCATTGACAATAGTCAGGTAGCAGGAACATCCTACAACTATTACTGAATTAAAAATTCCACTTCAATGTTTACAAATGCACGCCAGAAACCAACATTACCAAATTACAGGGCTGGCAAGACCCAACTTCATGATTTGAACTTATGGAGCAGATCTTTTTATCCCAACCTTCTGACAGAAATCTGACAGGGTTTTCCATTTCTCTCAGTTACAAAGATATTAATTGGAAAGATTGGCGACATGCACACTTAAGGGTTGAATTTGCCGTAATTAAACAGTTTGCTCAGATTTTAAAATGAAGGAATCGCAGTTGCAGTAGCTATCAGAAACCTGCTGCCTGGGTCCATTAATATCTGCTTTGATGTCTCTGCTTTTGGGAAAAGTCAGGATGAAATGACACTGACTCCCATAAATATTTTTAGCTTTTCCAAAACTTTGTGAAAGCCCATTTACTTTGTTCCTGGTCTTCAAAACATTTGCTCTTGATCTATTAGTACTCTAGCTGACATCATGTCATAAGAGTTCCTTGGAGTTTCAGCCTCTGTAGTCTAATGCTTTTAACTGACTAAAGTAGTTATTCAATCAGAAGAGGTGATTAAAGCAGGCAAGTAGGATAATGAGAAGCGACTCCAGACTTGAAACCATTACCTTGGACAAAAATACCAGCCCTAAGTTTAGACTTGAATGTCGGGCTGTTAGAGCCAACTGTGTTGTCAGCTAACAGCTTGGAATTACTTGCACAACAGCTGTGCAAGAATCTAGCTGAATGCAATAGTTAGAAAGTCATATTTTAGTTGAACTTTAAAATGCACTGCTTTTTAAAACTGAAAGCAAGTCTTGCATTTATACAGTGTTTTACACAAACACTTTGATGTTTCAAAATGTTTTGTACCCAAATAAGTACTTCTTGAAAAGTATTCCTTATTGTAAAGTAGAAATCATGGCAACCGATTGCACACAGAAAGCTCCCATCCAACAGCAATAATCAGCAGATAAATCAATGTTTCATATTGTCAATTGAGAGATAAATATCATTCAGCACACAGTGGGTAACTCTCACGTTCTTCTTCCAAGTAGTGTGGCAGGATCTTTTATATGTGCTTGAACAGATAAAAAGACCAAAAACCCATTTCCTTTGGTGAGATTTTGTAAAGTTGAATAATCAAAGAGAACTTGGGTGGGGCGTGACAGGGAAGGAATGAATTGAATGCCAGATAGAAAAAAAGGGAATACCATGTAAAGGCATGAAGTGGAGCTCTGCTGCTGGCAATATACCTCATTAACCATTGAGAAGAAACCTAAGATGAGACCTACAGCAGTAACTTTCTAATTCTTTTGAGTCAACCTCATTGTGAATTAGATTCAGCATTTTTCACAAAACTGACTTGGGTCTGAAGTGCATAGATCTTTAGAATTCTCGTCTCCAGAGAATTGTGGATCTGCTACATTTAAATTTTAAGCGTGAAGTAGACAGATTTTTGGTCGCTTAGGGCTGGAAAGTAATCATGAAATCCAAGAGCACATAGAACGGTTGAGCAGTCAGTTCACCCAGCTTAGTCCTGCTTCTGTTTCTGATACTCTTATCTGAAATTTTAGGCAAGAGATGTGAGGCAGAATGCTCTTACACAGCGAATGGCAATGACCAAGAAATCATTGCCCACACAGGTAGTGGAGGTGGAAACATGCAACGATTTTCAAAGGAAATCAGATGGGCACTTGAAAGAAATGGTTTTAGGAATGAGAAATATCTGTTATGAGGTGACATTGAAGAAGGTGGAACATTTCTCCTTGGAGAGAGAAGATTTGCCCAGATTTTTTAGATGCAGCGATAGGGAAAAAAAAGCAGCATATATCCACAGTAGGGTCAACAGAGATCACGATCAAAGGACAAGTTGCAAATACTGAGGAACCTTGATTATCCGAATGTTGTTTATCTGAATTTCGGATTGTCTGAACAAGATTGCAAGGTCCCGATGCTTGGCTAAACTGTGTTAACCGGCATTCAATTATCCTAACATTCGATTATCCAAACAAAATACTTCCCACCCATGTTGTTCGGATGATCAAGGTTCCTCTGTAGTGTGGAGGTCATCACATAAAACAAAAGAAGGCATGCCCAGTGTGGGGAAAAACTGGCAGCTGAAACCAGTTGAGAAGTGCCAGATCCAAGATGTGAGAAACTACTTATTTATCTACTGGATCCAGTATACCTATGTGGACAATCAGTCTCACATCTCCTTCTAATCTCATCCTCCCCTTCCTTGCAGGCTCGGTGTTTTAACTCCAAGAAGTTAAGCCATTTTGCATGAAAGTATTTAGCTGGGAATTATTCAGACATGTGGATGATTACTAGAGAGGTGTGGACAAACCTTGCATCAGATTAGCAATGTAAAATCTAAAGGAGTAAACTGGCTTGTAACCATTGCAATGAAGTCAGCAGAATGAGAGCACAGGGTGGATATGAAGTGCCAGATCAACATTGGTGTTCCTGCAATATTATGTGCTTCCCAGACATGTGTAAAGTTACACCAGATGGTGATCCAAAAATGGAACTCTCAAAGGTAAAGTTGAGACTCTGTAACAGAATGATGCTCACTCTGAGAGGGCAAACTAGTCTGAGAGCCCAGTGGTATGGCAACACGAAAACTGTGGAATTCCAGATATTAGCACAAAACTAAAGCCACTCAGTTGAAACAAGTCAAAAGCTAATAACCCTAAGCATGCCAGCAGAGATTTATAGTATTTCACAAGACACACTGACTGATAAGCAGATAAAATAAAACAGAGGGAAATGAGAGAGGGTCCAACTGCAGAAGCACAAAGGAAACCTCCGAAGTAAAACAAAACTAAAAGAAAGGTACCTATGTCAATAATGCAATTCAGCGCAGTGGCCTGAGAAGAGTTGAAACTGAATCAGACAGCCCATCAATCCACCCAGCAGATGTTGGAGAAAAAATGTGACAAACCACATATGTACCGTTACAAGACTCACTTCAAACCGTTACAACACTTCAAAGATCATGTTTGGTCGATGTGTGCATAAATGGACAATAATAGGATGATCTAGAGTAGCAAACAGTTGTTAAAGCATGAAAGCTATTGCTTGTGTGGTGCATAACTTACAAACAATGGAGGGAGTTTATTTTTGTATGAAGAGGGTTGTGGTTGGATTGAAACGCAGTCACGAACATATGTCCTTTCTAATTTGTTGGAATTATGTAATCTTTAGTATGAATCATACATCCTGAAGGCAGAAATCTTAGGTTCACCTCAATAAAGTCTTCATATTGAACACACTGCTGAACTGCACACTCAAAACAATTTGCAAAATTCCCCACTTCCTTAACTGTTGAGAATAATTTAGGGTAGGATTTTTCTTGACCATCCTGAATTTACTGAGAACTGAGTGATTGGGTAGATTGGCAAAATCTGGCAATGAGCAGTGAGCTCAGACTTTAGTGGTCACCACTCCACATGGAGAATCACAGAATGGTTCCATTCCAGAAGCCAGCTTGATTTGACAGGTTTGCAGATCAAGGCTGCAGATCAAGTTAGGTCTGTGATCCTAAAGTATCAAACACTTGGGTGAGGCACAGGGTGGGGGTGCATGAGGTTTGGTTGGATTTAGTATGCAAGTTCTGGGGACAACACCAAAGGTTTGGGTGAAAGAGTAAAATTGGAAACCATGTGGGGAGATTGAGTTGAGATCTTACAGGAAACGTCAAGGGCCAGCAGGGATGGGAAGGATGAGATTGGAAGGGGATGTGAGACTGATTGTCCACACAGGTATGCTGGATCTAGTACATAAATAAATAAGCTCTCACCTCTTGGATCTGGCCCTCCTCAATTGGTTTCAGTTGCCACATTTGCACAGTAGACTTTAAATGTGGAAAAATAATGTGGCTGATGGGAGAAAATTGCTTTAATCAAACTTATGTCAATAAGGGACGAGACAAGAAACATTTGTACAATACTTGTATGTTTGAGCATGGAAAATATAGAGTAGTAAGCATTCTTTCAGAGTATCACAAGGTTTTGATTTGAACAGGTTTTTTTCCCAACATTTCATCCTGTGTTTTGTGGTGTTCTAACTATTAATTGCAATGTAGAAACTTGCCTAGAATCTGTAGCGAGACAACAAATAATGAGTTGAGATCAACAGGGTGAAACTTTGAGTAAGCATAAGTTCTATAGTGCAGTTATGTTGTCACATATTATGTTTAAAAATGATTCATTTCCCATCCTCTCAATGTTTCATTGCATGTTTGGTAGGGGTGCTCACCCTAAGTCATGGCAGGGCAAGGGAAGGAGCAAGTGAAAGAAGGGGAAAGCAGAAACAAAGTTCAGAATTTGAACCTTCCTTAAGACAGTCAAGATGGAATGTTAAAGTGGAAAGTCGTGGAAGGCATGGGTAAATTGATGAATAATGTGACAGTGATAGTATGGAGGCCAAGAAATAGAAAGTTGAGTAGCCACATGCAGAAACAGGGAAAGGGAAGAGAGGCAGTGAATTGAGCAAGAGGTGAAGCAGTTCATAAATTTACGGTGAAGGAAATATTCTTTAACGCAGTTCTCCAGGCCATTGGAAGTTGGCAACAAGTACTGTGATGGGATACAAATCTTAGTGCAGGTGAGGAGATAGGCTTTTGTCTTCTGGTACCCTTGTAGACTCTGATTTCCAGAAGGGATGCCAGTAAAGGTGATAAAATCCTGGATGATACTTTTTCTGGCAAAGTCATGGATGGAACTGAACATGGAAGAGGTGGTTAGATGGTGTCTATGGGACAGATTTGATGCAAGGAGAAAAGAAATGAAGCTTCAGGGGAGCAAACTTGGCTGAGGCTTGTCGCACATCACTTTGGAGGTAAGCAATGATGGCTTTGCTATTAATCTGAGGTAAAGTTGCTATCGTTTGGATCTGGCTGGGGTCAGTGGCAATACTTCTGAGTTTGAAGGTAAAAGCAGCAAGGCAGAAAAGATTGCTATCAGTGTACCAGGGAAAATAGACACCAAATATTTACATGTAATATTCAAATTTCTTTAAGAGAAATATATTTTATTTATTTTCCCTCTACATTTAGCTTGAGAACAAGCAATAAAGGTCCAGAAGGTCTCAGAATGGATTCCCAGTTGTGCTGTGCTCTGCACCTAAACAACATTAAGTCAGAAAATCAGCCAGACATTGTATTTCTGATTTCTCTTCATTGATATCTACTAGAAAATGCATGGGAGGAACTCAGGTGAAGCTATATTGTCAGCTAGCATTTACTGATTTAGCTGAAGCATGAACCATAGTAACTGCGCCATGGCACTGGTGGGAAGTTGGTGCCCATGGAGCTGGAATCTGATGCAGAAGATGGTGGGGCAAAATAGAAAAAAAGAAGATGACTTGTTGCATTTTAATTTGGTACTTTTGCCTTTGTGCTGACTATTTTCCACAACTTTAACAAGTTCTCTTTCCCCACCCCACCACCTTCAAAATGGCACAGCATTCTTTCACTCTCTTTCTCACACAGAAACAAAAAAAATCTTTGGCAAACCTTAACTTAATTGGGAAGGGAGAAGAGCCAGTAAAGCTGTATGTAATTTCCAACAGGATAATTACAAAACAAAATGATGCCTTTTAGCACAATTTACACCAATTTACTTTTTTTGTGCATAAATGAGAAACATTTGCCAAGAACTTTTCTGTCACGATAGTCTTTGTTATATTGTTTAGCAATTCTAAACTCCCATTCCAAATTCATACTGACTGTATGGCATTGTTTTTAACTAAGTAGTTTTACACATATCTTCAATGCCTTTAAGCTTTCCTTATGTGCCTGATTTGTTTCAACATTTCACCATTTATCTCTTATGTTCCCAGTCATTTGTGAGGACTTCTGTGTAGCAGAGTCAGAGCTTGAAAGCTTTTAATTGGAATTAAGATTTTCCACTCAGTAGCATTTGCCCAAAGAAGACCCTTCTGAGAAGTCTAAGTGTGCCTTAGTTGAAGCAGGCACACAGTTCTCACCACACGGGTAGCTTTATGTCCTTTTCAGGATTAGGGAATCACTTTACTTTATTGATGACTTATAAGTTTACACAATTTTTGCTTTTATAACATATTAAATACAATTCAATCTGAAAACATTATTTCTTTTTAAAGGTCTTCTAATTGTGAGCACTCTGCACACAAAGTCAGGAAATTTTGATTGCCAAAGCTATGGGAAACATTAAGAGTTCAATAGGCTTTTCCAAATTCCTCATGTTTTAGCACAATTGCTCCCCATCAAATAGATTTGAAATTCATGGATTGAAACTCTCAGCGCACAGCTTGTTTAGAGATTCAGATCCTCCCACAGACATTGAAGCTGATAACACAAAGTGAAATATGTTCTCTTTCAGATTTGATCTCTTAAGGATTTCTAATCACACCTGGAAGAATGCCTCCCTCCCTCCCTCCCTCAGCACAGCTTGTCAGTGAAATGCAACATTTGAAAGAATGAACTGTTAATTTAGATTTGATTCAGTGAGACAATAAAAGGAACGGGTGTTGTTTGCATTGACTTGGCTGAGACGGTGATTTTGGAGATTTGCATGTATCTGCAGCCTTGTCTCAGAAAAATTAGGATACAATTCATCAAAATGTCACATCTCGCACAGAGTTGATTCTGCAGCTGATATCAAGTTGTCTAGACATCTCTTTCTCTTTTAACTCCTTCATCTCTATATGTTCGAAGAAGAAAACATCTTTCCAGCTGTCAGCACAATGTCAGCTCCCATTCAAAAGTGCAGAATTTTGGGATCTTGTTGTCATCACAATTATTTGCCATTTCATGGGATGAAACAGGTTGTTTGAAAGCAAACCCATCAAAACATAATCTGAACCTCTGTCACCAACAACACAAATATATGTATTTTTGCTCTACTTGCTAACATACAAATAAATATTTCCATCCTTTTCATACAAGGAGGGCAACAAAAGTTCATCAGCTTGATCCCTTGGATAACAGGATTGTCATATGAGGGGACATTAAGGGACTGGGCCTGTATTCTCTGGAGTTTAGAAAAATGAGAGGTGGTCTAATTCAAACATGCATTCTTGTAGGATTAAAGGGACAGGGTCATGACTGAAAGCTGTTTCTTGGTCTAACAAGATGTTCTCCAGAGAAAATGGCAACCTTTCTTCATTTCAAATCTACTTCTGAAATTCTTAACCTGTGTGTATTAAGGAAAATAAATTATTTGATTTTGATTTATTGTTGTCACATGTACTTAAGTACAGTGAAAAGCTTTGTTTTGTGCGCAGTGCAGGCAGATCACAGCAAACAAGGAAATACAGATCATAGGGTGCTTCGACAGAGCAAGGCATCAAGGTTACACTTCACAGGGGGGTGCACATAGTAAGATCAATATTATTTGAAGTTAGAGAGTCCATTCATCAGTCTAATAATGCCAGGGGAGAAGCTGTTTGTGAACCAGTTAGTGCGTGTATTCAAACTTCTGTATCTTCTTCTTGATGGAAGAGGTTGGAAGAGGTTGAAGTGGGAGGGGTCTTTTATAATGGTGGCATCCTTTCTGTGACAATGAGGTATAAATAGAGTCCATGGATGGGAGGTTGGCTTCCATGATGGTCTATACTGTGTACACAACCTTCTGTGCTTTCTTACAGTCCTGGGCAGAGCAGCTGTTACGCACCCGGACACTATACTTTCTATCTGTAAAAGTTAGTGAGGGCCCTTATGGATATACTGAATTTCCTCAGCAATCTGAGGAAAAAGAGGTGTTCCTGTGCCTTCTTGACTGTTGCATTTACATGGGTAGTCTAGGACATGTTGTCAGTTATTGTTACTCCGAGCAACTTGACGCTCTCAACCATCTCCACCTCTGCTTCGGTAATGTAGATGGGGGCATGTCCTTCTCCGTTCATCCTCAAGTCAATGATTATATGTACCAGCCTGTACAAGGTGTCTTTAGATGGAAGGATCATCTTTCTCACCCTGCAGTCTCAGCAAAAGCCAACTGTGATGTTGGCATTGCTGAGATTGCTGAGATGTTGGTCCTCTGAATGGGGCATCCTCATAAAGAGGTGGGCTGCCAAATCAGATGGCAGCCCTAATGCAGGCCCTTGAATTTGCCACTGCTGGTAAAAGCTACACAGCCACCACCATCAAACACCTTTCATAACCCTGCCATCAATGTAGCTCTCTCCCTCTCCCTAAATACAGAGCACAGGATACTCTCACAATATTCCAGCCACTGTTCTTTGCAGATTAATTTCCCAGTCTTATTGTTCTGCACAAGATACAATATGTTTAGAACCCTAACAACTGCTGTTGGATCACATGGACAGTTTCAGTGGCTGCACTGTCACTTCAGCAACTTATCAAGGCTTCTCTAACATACATATCTTAAGTACTTAGAAGGATAAGATGGAGGGAAAAACAATCACCAGCCCGGCCTGACATGATTTGGCATAGTGACCTCCTGGCTCGGTGAGGCAGACTTTAAGCTAGGCGCGATGGTCTTTCAGCCCAGTGTAGCAGACTCTCGGCCTAAGTGGGTCTGCAATGTATAACTTTTAACCTTACTTCATAACCTTGTCACTGCAATGTTTAACTTTTGACTTTCTTTCTTTTGATCTTGATCTTATTATTCTGTACTTGGTATTTGCCTAAGATGGCACCTTTTGTGGCGATATAATACATTTTTCATTGCACTACTCTACTTATGTACTTGAATACACGTGGCAATAAAATTAAATTTGAAAAAAAAGTTTCTCTCCAAGTTACACACCATCTCCACGGGGAACTATATTACTGTTCCTTCACTGGTGCTGGCTTAAAATCCTGGAACACCCTTCCAAACAGTACTTTGTGCCTATCTATACCACATAGACTGAGGCAGTTCAGGAAGGCAGCTTACCAGCACCACTAGCCCAGCCAGTATTGCTCACATCCAGTGAAAGAACTTTTCAAAAGCCCATTCAATTTTCCTGTTGGAATGACATGAGAGGGTTAGCATTCTTAAAAGTGTTTTATGAGATTACCAAAAAATAGTGGTAAGCCTGAAGATTTGAAGCAGTAAAGGGGTGCAAGGATCTGATAAGGAATGAAAAAAAAAATGAATGCAACCTCGCAAGGAACAGAAAGGCGGAGTACAAAGCTTCTACAGATATGTAAAAGGGAAAGAAAATGAGCAATGTTATATTTGAGCCCATGGTAAGTGGAGACATATTTATTTATTATAAGTGAAACTAAACATTTACATGATGTTTGACTTCACAGAAGAAAATTAAAAGAATTTCTTCCAGAAATACTAGATGATCAAGGCACATTTGTAACTGAACAGCAAAAGGAAATTAGTATCAGTACAAAGGAAATTAGTATCAGTAAAAAGGTGTCTGGATTGAGCGCTGAGAAATCTCCTAGAACAGATGAGCTTCATCTCAAGGTGTTAAAGGAAGTGGCATACATTAGTGATTATCTTTTACAATTCTATGGATTCTAGAATTATTCCTGCCAACTGTGAGGGAACAATTGCAGCCCATTATTTAAGAAGGGATAAAGAAAGAGTGTAGAAAACTACAAACATGCAAGCTTGATGTCTGCAGAAGGGAAAGCTTGAAAATCTATTGTGGAGATTGTGATAACTGGACATTTATAAGAGAATAGCAAAATTGAGCAGCGTCAATATGGATTTTGAAAGGGAATCATGTTTTTGATCAAAGACAAAGGAAAACCAATAGATGTGGTACACTGGATTTTCAGAAATCTTTTGGTGAATTACCCCATCAGAGGTGGACAATTCACATTAAACTTACATAAGGTTGAGGAAATAATCTATTATGGATTGAAAGTTTAGAATTAGAATTAGAATCCCTTCAGGGGGAAAGAGGCCTATCAGCCCAACAAGTCCACATTGACCGTCCAAAGAGTATCCCACCCAGACCCATTACCCTACATTTTTCCCTGATGGACCTAACCTACACATCCTGAACACTATGGGCAATTTAGCAGAGCCAATTCACCTAGCCTGCACATCTTTGGACTGCACAATTTGTTAACAGACAGAAAGAAGAGTGTAGAAATAAATGGACCATTCTTAGAATGGTGGACTGTTACTGCTGAGGTACTTGAAGAGTCGGTGCTAGTTCCACAACTTCTCACAATCTATACATCTCAGCTGAATATGGGAACCAATCATAACATTTCCAAATTTACTGAAAACATTAAACTGGGTTGGAGCATAATTTACGAGGAGGATGCAAGGAGGAATCAAGAGGACTTGGATAGGTTAAGTAAAAGGACCAGAACATGGCATATGGAGTATAATATGAATAAGTATGAAGTTATTCACTTTGGGCAAAATAAAACTGACAGACTATTGCTTAAATGGTGAGAAGTTGGGAAGTATAGACATCCAAAGGGATCTGGGTTTCCTTGTTCATATGTCATGAAAAACTAACATGCAGGTGCAGAAAGCATGTGGAGTAATGTTGATACTTGATTGAGAATATACTTATGATTGCCTGATTAAAACAAATGTTCACCAGTTCCTTCAGATGCAGGGATTCTTATGAGGAAGGTTTGAAGAGCCTGGATTGAAATTCTCTAGAGTTTTGAAGCATGAGATCAGAGCTCATTGAAACTTGCAAAATTCTTACACGGCATGACAAGATACTTCCCATGGCTGGGGTCTCAAAAACCAGTGGACATAATCTCAGGATAAGGATTAGGACATTTAAAACTGAAATGAGGAGGAATTCCTTCACTCACAGCATGGTGAATCTTTGGAATTGGGGCTGTGGAAGTTCAATACCAGATAGCATATTCCAGACAGAAATCAATAGATTTTGAGACACTAATGACATTAAGAGACATAGTGTGATAAAAATAGCATTAAGGACATGTTTAGGCATAACCTAAAATGGCTTGATGGATTGAGGCCTACTCTTGTTCCAACATTCTTATGTTGAGATTAGCCACTGCTCCTCATGTTGAACCCTATTACAGTGGAACTGTAGCCCATATCTTGTAAACTTTTCCCATTCTGATGGAACTCAACTGTGGTACACTTGAAATTTCAGTTGTGTTCTTGTGGAACTGATTGAATTGTACACCTTGTATGTGTGAAACTTATCTGCCGTTTTTGTGGAATTGTATCCAGTATCTGTTTGACTGGTTACAATAATATGAAAATGGACTAACAATATTCAACTTTCATCATGTTACCATACGTGAAACTTTCAAGGAATTAAGAGATTTTGAAAAGGACACAGCTGACCTCACATGCCTGTTGTGGTCACATAAAAGGCCCAAATAGCACACATGAATTATAGAAAACTGGCTGTCTTGGAATTCCCATTTTTAATCAAGAAGCCCCGAAATTCAGTAAAGTATCAAGAAATTGCAACTCTTGTTTTATTCAGACTTGCATGATAACATTGCATAGCAAACGATGAAGGTACGCCTGCTGAATGTCCAGTTGTAAAAGAAATGCAGGTAGAGTTGAAGTGTACAAATAAATCATTTCTTAGAAGTTTACTTTGAGCAACAAAGCAGAGGGAGGAAGCAATATGGACATTAGATTAGATTACATTAGATTAGATTACATTACAGTGTGGAAACAGGCCCTTCGGCCCAACAAGTCCACACCGACCCGCCGAAGCGAAACCCACCCATACCCCTACATTTACCCCTTACCTAACACTACGGGCAATTTAGCATGGCCAATTCACCTGACCCTGCACATCTTTTGGACTGTGGGAGGAAACCGGAGCACCCGGAGGAAACCCACGCAGACACGGGGAGAACGTGCAAACTCCACACAGTCAGTCGCCTGAGGCGGGAAAATGCACATATAAAAGCAAGGATACAGACAGCTTTTCTCTCTCTCTCAATCTCCCTCAAACCAAGAATTTGCAGTGAGTTGTGATGAAAAGCAAATTGGAATAACAATAAAAAAAACATTGAAAATTCCAGAATATCTGCTGCTTTGCCATTATTGAGGAATCAAGACAATCGTTGAGCAGTTGGGCTCAGATTGTTTCATTCCTAAAGGCTGTAAAAAACTAGATTACAACTACCTTAATTTCTCCTCAACATTCTTTGTAAGCTTATTACCTATATTTTGTGTTTGTTGTCACATTTTTCATTTTCTCAAGAAAACTTTGGAATTGAGTCTTTCTAATTTTTTTCCTACTGTTTAACGAAATTTAATTGATATGTGACAGCTACGTGCTATAAAAAAAAGTGCATCTGACGAAGGGGGCTGAAAAAGAGGGCAGCTGCGATCCTCCTCATCTGATTGTTACTGTAGCTGACTCTTGTGAGTCTCTTCTGATTGTGTGCTATCAAGAGGAACTGGGTAAAAGAAAAGGAACATGTGAAAAAGCAGTCTTTTTTTAAGTCCTAACACTACTTTGGTGCAGTTACTCCAGCATCTGATGTAGACCCGTGTGATATGTATTAGTGCATCCTTAACTACCTTATCTACCACAAGAATACCTGATGAAGGCTTTCTGTGGATCTGCAAACTACTGATACAGCCCAAATTAGACCCTGGTCCTCCAAACTATTTAGTCTAGAAAGAAGGGATGAAATGCAAATGACATTGATGGTCCGGGGTTACATTACAGTGTGTTTGCATTGGTACAATTGAACACACTTATTCAGCCATAACGTAAAGTAGACCAGACATTCTTAAAAATTTGCTTGATTAATGTTATATGACATGGAGTAAAACAGTTAAGTACATTCTGCATCACTGAAATCACATTACAGAAGTTTTGGGGCTGGTTACTTCATACCTCACGACCAGATCCGCAGACTTATTCATTACAGTACATAACTGAAATGTTTCTAAAAAAAAGAGTACCCAAACTATTACAATTATTCATTAACCACTGATATATATTAAGAATAGTGTGGCCCATTATGCTCGCCACATATGGGATAACAATGTTTTTAAATGTTTATTCCTTCAAGAGATGTATGTGTCATTGGCTAAGCCAGAATTCATTGCCCATTTCTAAATTGTTCTTGAGATGGCTGTGGTGAACCATCTTCTTGAAACCCTGTCATCCACAGGGGATAGTTACACTCATTGTGTTGTTAGGAGAGAGTTCCAGGACTTTGGTCTGGCCACAGTGAAGAAATCGTGAAATATTACAAAATTTAATGAATAATGTGTAAGATTTGTAAATAAAAAATGAATGATAAACATCCATTTTGGGTATGTAATCTCAATATTCATAGCCATATAGTACACAGTTTTGTTTTCGAGTTTTTTTTAAGTTTGCTGAAAAACAGCTGTGAAGCTCAAGTGTTTTTGTTCGACTGTTTCTTTTCTGGTTATTGAATGGTGATAAATGCAGGTCAAGCAAAAATTCATATGTCATACATTTACCTGTATGTGCAAGTGCACGTAAGGTGATTTGAAGTAAAATTGGTGCAAGTGGCTAATATACTTGACTCACACTTAAGGCAAGCCAGCAATTTCTATTGGACAAGACCAATTTAGAAGATACTACTTTAAAACAATATTACATACTAGAAATCTAATAACACTTCCATTATCGGGATGGATCACCAGTTGGAATACTTAATGCTTTGAAATGAAAAGAAGTTTTGAAAGTAATTGCATGCCAACTTGAACAGCAATTAGAAGGAATTTTCATAAATTATCAGCTATTATTTTGCTTAAAGTGCTCTGTGATATTTGAAGGGTGTGATGAATCTATCCTTGTAATTAAAAATAGTCCTGTACATTATAATTCATACATTTTTTCCGTACATGAGACGTGAGTGTCAACAAAATAACAATATTTGTTCCCCATCTGTAATTGTCATACAGTCATAGTCAAAGTGCCATACAAGATGGAAACAGATCCTTCAATCCAACCAGGCCACACCTGTTCCCAAACTAAACTTGTCCCACCTGCATTTGGCCCAAATCCCTTCAAACCTTTCTTCATATATTTATCTAAATACCTTTTAAACATTGTAACTGCATCCGCCACGTTGTTGGGCAGTTCATTCCACATATGAACCACGTTGTGTAAAAAAAGTGCTCCTCTTTTTTAAATCTTTGTCATTTCACCTTAAAGTTATGCCTCCTAGCTTTGAACTCATCACTTTAGGAAAAAGACCATTGCAATTCACCTTAGCAATGCCCCTCATGATTTTACAAACCTCGACAAGTTCACCGTTGAACCTCCTACATTCCAATGAAAAATGTCCCAGCATATCCAGTCCATTTTTATAACTCAAACCTCCAGTCCTGCCAACATGCTGGTAAACCTTTTTTGAACAGTCTCAAATTTAATAATATTATTCCTATAACAGGGTCACCAGAACTCCAGAAGAGGTTTCACCAACCTCAACGTGATGTCCCAACTCCAATACTCAAAAGTTTGAGCAATTAAGGCAAGCATGATAAATGTGTTCTTTAATTTCTGTGTTGCAAACTTCAAACAAGTATGTAGCTGAATCTCGAGGTCTCTGTTCTACAGCACTCCACAAAGCCTTACCATTAATTGTACAAATCTTGCTCTTACTTGTTTTGCCAAAATGCAATAGCTCTCATTTATCCAAATTAAAATCCATCTGTCATTCCTCAGCCCATTGACCAATTGATCAAGATTTCTTTATAATCTTTGATAACCACCTTCACTGTCCACTATACCACCAACTTCTTGACTTTACAGCTGTGAAAATTGTTCCCACTATCAATACCATCAAGCCTCTGAAGAATATTACAACGTTTCAATAAGAATGCTCCTTACTCTTTGAAACTCCAGGAAACACACAGATATGGTCCGCATAATCTCCTCTCATAGAACCATTTCCTCATTCCAAAGATTACTCCAGTGATAATTGGTTTTCCAATGCCTCAAAGGCAAGTATATCCTCCTTAGACAACAAAACCAAATCTGTGCACAGCACTACAGCTGTGGTTTTACCAACATACTGTACAATTGCCATAAGGCTCTTTACTTGTCCATCAATGTCTTTGTAATAAGAGCTAACACATCATTTTTATAATTACTTGTAAAATTGCTTGCTTTATCTGCATATTTATTTTCTATGATCTGTGTACAAGGGCACCGAGGTTCCTCTGAATCCAGCATTTCTCATTATCTCAGAATTTTAAAAACTAGTCTGTTTTCCTAATGAAAAGGACAAATTCAAATTTCTCCAATTATATTCCATCTGTCGTGATTCCAATCAATCTTTTAGCCTAGTTTAACACCTCCGCAGTCTCCTTGTGTTCTTCATGCTGTTTGCTTTCTGATCCAGATGTAGTGCTGGATACATTACACTTGGAGCCCTCATTGAGATATTGTCTAATCAACCTGTTCAGGAATATAATTACACCATTCTGGAGCAGGTGGGACTTGAACCAGGGACTCCTGGCTCAGGGCTAAGGTCGTTAGCACTTTGCCACAAGAGCCCTAAGGACTTATAATCCAAGTAATTGATTTCTATTGCAAAATTTTAAGGCTTGCGCACTCATCCTTGCAGTAGCCCACTAGCTACAGTTTCTAACTTGCAGATGATTCTTTTGCTTTTATTCTGTTTTCAATCAATGTTCAATTAATGCTAACACACTACTCCAAAACCCATGAGCATTAATTTTGTGAAATAGCATGTTACAAAACTTTTTATCAAATTTTTTTGAAAATCCAAGTATGTTAATTCCACTAGTTGTCCCTTACCTATCTTAACAGATACAATCTTTAAAAAAGTCGAACAAGTTTGTCAAAAACAGTATCACTTCCATAAATTCATGTTTACTCCTCCTAATCATATTATACTTTTCTAAATGCCTTGTTATAACATTCCTTATAAGAGATTCTAGCATTTTGCCTGATACTGATGTCAGGCTAACTGGCCTATGTGCAAAGTAAATACAGGCGTAGGCCTTTCAATGAGAACATGACAGATCTGTCTGTGCTCCAAGTTCTACATTCCTATCTATCCTCAATAACCTTTGATCCTCCTGCCTGACAAGAATCAATCCACTTATGCCTGAAAACAATCAATAACCCCATCTCTATAATCTTAGAAGGCAGTGAGATTCAAAGTTACATAACTCTCAGAAAACAAAATCCCTCACTTCTCTCTTAATAGGGCAACCTCTAATTTTAAAACAGTGCCTACTGATTTTGGACTCACCCACAAATGTGAACATTCTTTCTGCATCCACCCTGTCAAGACAATTCAGGATCTTACAAACTACAGCCAAATCATCCATTGTATTTCTGAATTCCATTGGAAACAAGCCCAATACTTCCTCATAAGACAACCATTCAATCCAGGTATCAATCTAGTAAATCTTCTTTGAACTACTTCCATCACATTTATGTCCTTTCTTTCAATAGTGACAGCAAAACTACATGATATTCAAGATCTGGTCTCACTAATACCCTGTAGAACTGAAATATAATTAGAAGTATAATATATTTACCTTTCTGCTCAATGCCTCTCATCATAATCGATAGCATTCCATTATCCTTCTTGATTACATATTGTGTCTGCATGCTAATCTTTTGTGGACTCTGCACTACAATACATACGTTCTTTTGCAACTCAGAATTCTGCATTCTCCATTTAAATAATACATTGCTTTTTTGTTGTTTCTGCCAAAATGAAGAAGTTCATGTTATCTTCAGTATACTCCATCTGCCAACTTTGTGCTGAACCACTTAGCATGGCTTTAGCATCTCTGTTGTGTCATCTTCACAACATGCTTTCCAACCCAGCTTTGTGTCAGCAGCAAGTTTAGCCACCATGCTTTCAATCCCCTAATGTAAGTCATTAATATAGTTTGTGAAAAGTTGAGGGGTGAGCACAGATCCCTGCATGACACCCCCTAACCCCTTGTCACATTTTGTCAATCTGAAAAGGACCCCCTTATGTTTATTCTTTGTTTGTGGAGCACCAGTCAATCTCTTGTCCATATTTTTATGTGAAAGATTGTCAAATGCCTTCTGGAAATCCAAGTACAATTCAATACTGGACTTCCCTTCCTCCACAGTCTATGTCACAGCTTCAAGGGATTCAAATGGAAACTTTCCAGAATCTAATGAAATTTGGAAAATTAACACGAATGCACCTCAACTTCATTAGCCATTTCTTTAATCCATCTCTTTAAAAGGTAACCAAAAAGAATGTAAATATACAAACACACAAAAATTAGAAAAATACTGCAATTCAAACACCAGTAAAAATAAACAAATTATTTGAGAGAAGATAAAATCTTGTCTTTTCTGTTTTAATTGATCCTGGTACCAAATTGGAATGTTAGAAGTATATGTTACTGGATACCATCCCATTAATAAAACCAATCAAACAAAGGACTACAAGTGAGAGGGAGGTAGACTGGTTCTTGGTAGGTCAGGTTTCTCTCACTTTAATGTCTCTAATTAAATATTGGGTGAGTGTGTTTATAGATATCATTATTTCAAGTGATCTCCTTGACTGGTCTTAGTCATGAAAGGAATTTTCCAGAATACTTGTAACCCGAGGTTCTTGTGCCAATTTCCTTCTTCCAGGAGATTACATAGTTGTGGTGGCATTCCTTTTCTCAATTTCCAAGAATTATGCATGTTGCTTTGAATTGATTGTTATATGTTCCCACACTCTGTGCACAAAGTTCATTCATTGGGTCAGGCTGGTGAACTTCTGAAAAGCGCACCATTAAAAAATGCAAAGGAGTGAAATCAGGTGCCAGTCTTGTCTTGCTATTAACATTCACAAGCTTTGAGTCAGAATGCTATGGATACAAGCTTTTCTTGAGAAACATGGGCAGATAATCATTGCTCATATTCCAGAAGAATCCTGTCTGTCTTTCAGATGAGGCACGATGCCAATTTCCCATCTGTTCTCTGGGGTGAATTTAAACGATTGCATGGTAATACTTTGAAGATCATCTGTCATTTACCTCACTGATGTTTGTGTGGACTTGAGGTGTGCACATGAGTGTGCACATTTCCTGCACTACAGCAATAGCTACTGACCAAAGTACTTCATTGGCTGTCGAGTGTGCTGAGATTGTGAAAGGTGCTATATAAACGCAAATGTTTTTATTTCCTGTTTCAAATCTAATCTAGGCGAAAGCCATGTATATTATTTCATTGCAACCTAATTAGGTGTCAGAGAGTTCCTGTCTTTCAAACACCCACTTGACAGAACAGAAACAGAAAGTGTGAAAGATGAGACCAAATGTGAGAATATGATCATTGCATAGTAGTTAATGGTGAAATCAAAATGCTCCCAATGTGCGCTGTCATATTGCAGTGCTTCAATCAACACCATTATGTGTATAAATTAAACGTAGCTTGTTCTGTTAATATACTGCAAACTGATTGAAGTTAGTGCGTCTTCTGTGTTAAACATCTGACAGTCAGCCATGTCAAATGCCAAAATTACTTCATTTGCTAAGAACCTCCTACTGTCAATCTTGGCTCGGCCACTAAAAGTTTAACATGCCTTTGTCAAATGTTGAATACTACTCATACGCCCAAGGGGATAAAAGACTTTTGGGGGTATGCAGGAATTTCGATTTGAAGTTATAATCAGATTAGCCATGATCTTATTGAATGGCAGAGCAGGCGCGAAGGACAGAGTGGCTTAATCTTGTTCCATGTTTGTATGTTCATGCACAACATACCCATTCTGAAAATTCCATGATATATCAGGTGGAGTGAAAAATAATTGAGCCATCATTTGGAGAGTATGTAACGCTCTGCCATGAGACAGATTTACCTGTAAATGATTTGGGTTTTCAAAAATGTTTTATGAAGCGAGTTGCTGAAAGAGATAATTAATAATGGCGCAGCAATGGGAATCAAATACAACATGAAAATTTTGGACAAGCAACTGCTTGTTTCTTTAAGAAGTAGAGAGAAGGATCATTAAATGATCCAAGAACTGAGATGCAAGTGTAAATTAGAGTGCATGATTTAAATATCAAATCAAAACCAGAAAAATAAACAAAGAGAAGAAAGATTGGACCAAGAGTGGGAGAAAGAACAGAGAGAAAGGAAAATAATTAAACAAAAAAAAAGCTCACCTTTCATAAAGAGGACAAGAGATAGAGGGGTGGAGACATGCACAGACAGAATTCCAGGCCTACTTAAAGGCACTGTTTTCAATAGTGGAGCAAAAGAAAGCAGAGATACTCACGAGGCCAGAATTAGAGGGATGCAGAAATCTTGGAGGTTTATAGAAGATGACAAATGTAGGGAGAGGTGAGTCAATTCAAACATTAATATTGAAGGAATGTCATTCTGCATTGGTAATGGTAATTTTCAAATTCAAAAAAGGTTGATTAGCAGTAATCAGCTATTATTGGACTATTAAAAGTCTCCTTATACTTCAAATGTCAAAACATAAGTTTCTGTGGTAAGTTTAATTCATACCTACTGCAAAATAAAGTAACAATATGAGACTGTTATCATAAAGCCATAAGAAGAGCAGTGCAATTCAGACAAATAGCTACACTATTAATGCACAAATCATGGAAAGTGCCATTAATCCCTTCATCATTTTGAAAGATACTTTTGACCGGTTAACACTCTCTTCAATGGCTTCTTTAATCCTGAAAACATGAGACTTACGATCCTGCAGGTCACAGAGTCATAGAGATGTACAGCATGGAAACAGACCCTTCGGTCCAACCCATCCATGCGAACCAGATATCCCAACCCAATCCAGTCCCACCTGCCAGCACCCGGCCCATATCCCTCCAAACCCTTCCTATTCATATACCCATCCAAATGTCTCTTAAATGTTGCAATTGTACCAGCCTCCACCACTTCCTCTGGCAGCTCATTCCATACACATACCACCCTCTGCGTGGAAAAGTTGCCCCTTAGGTCTCTTTTATATCTTTCCCCTCTCACCCTAAACCTATGGCCTCTAGTTCTGGACTCCCCGACCCCAGGGAAAAGACTTTGCCTATTTATCCTATCTACGCCCCTCATAATTTTGTAAACCTCTATGAGGTCACCCCTCAGCCTCCTACGCTCCAGGGAAAACAGCCCCAGCCTGTTCAGATATAGCTCAGATCCTCCAACCCTGGCAACATCGTTGTAAATCTTTTCTGAACCCTTTCAAGTTTCACAACATCTTTCCAATAGGAAGGAGACCAGAATTGCATGCAATTTTCCAACAGTGGCCTAACCAATGTCCTGTACAGATGCAACATGACCTCCCAACTCCTGTACTCAATACTCTGACCAATAAAGGAAAGCATAACAAACGCCTTTTTCACCATCCTATCTACCTGTGACTCCACTTTCAAGGAGCTATGAACCTGCACTCCAAGGTCTCTTTGTTCAGCAACACTCCCTAGGACCTTACCATTAAGTGTATAAGTCCTGCTAAGATTTGCTTTCCCAAAATGCAGCACCTTGCATTTAGCTGAATTAAACTCCATCTGCCACTTCTCAGCCCATTGGCCCATCTGGTCCAGATCCTGTTATAATCTGAGGTAACCCACTTCGCTGTCCACTCCACCTCCAATTTTGGTGTCATCTGCAAACTTACTAACTGTACCTCTTATGCTCGCATCCAAACCATTTATGTAAATAACAAAAAGTAAAGGACCTAGCACCGATCCTTGTGGCACTCCACTGGTCACAGGCCTCCAGTCTGAAAAACAGCCCTCCACCACCTCTTCTAAGGATTCACTCGAACTATCCTGTCTATACCTTACATATGCTTCCTTTTTTTTCTTAACCAAATTCTCAATTTCTTTAGTCATCCGGCATTCCCTATACCTACCAGACTTTTCTTTCATCCTGACAGGAATATACTTTCCCTGGATTCTCGTTATCTCATTTCTGAAGGCTTCCCATTTTCCAGCCATCCCTTTACCTGCAAACATCTGCCCCAATCAGTTTTCGAAAGTTCTTGCCTAATACCGTCAAAATTGGCCTTTCTCCAATTTAGAACATTAACTTTTAGATCCGGTCGATCCTTTTCCATCACTATTTTAAATCTAATAGAATTATGGTCGCTGGCCCCAAAGTGCTCCCCCACTGACACCTCAGTCACCTGTCCTGCCTTATTTCCCAAGTGTAAGTTATGTTTTGCAACTTCTCCAGTTGGTACATCCACATTCTGAATCAGAAAATTGTCTTGTACACACTTAACAAATTCCGCTCCATCTAAACCTTTATCACTATGGCAGTCCCAGTCTATGTTTGGAAAGTTAAAATCCCCGATCATAACCACCCTATTACTCTGACAGACAGTTGAGATCTCCTTACAAGTTTGTTTCTCAATTTCCCTCTGACTATTAGGGGATCTATAATACAATCCCAATAAGGTTATTGTATTTTCTTATTTCTCAGTTCCACCCAAATAACTTCCTTGGATGTATTTCCGGGAATATCCTCCCTCAGCACAGTTGTAATGCTATCCCTCGTCAAAAATGCCACCCCTCCTTCTCTCTTGCCACCTTTTCTATCCTTCCTGTAGGATTTGTATCCTGGAACATTAAGCTGCCAGTCCTGTGCATTCCTGAGCCACGTTTCTGTAAATGCTTTGATATACCAGTCCCAAGTTCCTAACCATGCCCTGAGTTCATCTACCTTCCCTGTTCGACCGCTTGCATTGAAGATGTAAGGGATGAGGATTTGTTGGCTTTAAAATAACAGAGTACCTAAATAACCATGTTTGCCAAATATTGAGGATAACTTTGCAGTCACCAAAAATCCAACAGGGTCAGTGGTGAAGATCTGGGGCATAAAGATTTTGCAGGTATATCTGGTGGTTAGAAGTGTGCCTGTTCTCTTATGAGTTGTCAAACTATTTCCATTTTGTTGAACTAAAAATTTACCTGGAACCTGTCTAATTAGAATTAGTTTTTAAAAAATTATTCTGATTTAAAACAAATTTGCCTTAAAATATGTTCATCACATCTTCAATAGTGGGAACTTGCTAAATATTTGACTATTAAAGTTGAAAATGGGTACGTCATAAAAAAAGGGTTGTAAATTCATGCCAGTCCACACCTTGATTTAAATTGCTTCAAATGACATTTTGAAAAGAAACAGGAAAAACTATTTTCTTTCATCTCTACAATCTTAATTATTAACTCAGCAACAGAACCTGGAAACAAAGCATTTCTTTTCAGCTTTTTCCCTGGCAAGTGTGTGTGTGTGTGTGTGTGTGTGTGTGTGTGTGTGTGTGTGTGTGTGTGTGTGTGTGTGTGTGTGTGTGTGTGTGTGTGTGTGTGTGTGTGTGTGTGTGTGTGTGTGTATAAAAGTGGGCATTTATAAAAGCTTTAATTAGTAGTATTATGTGTTGATAAATGTTTATAAACGTTTACCTGTAGCTAGAATCTATGAATTAATATTAGACCATAAGACATAGGAGCGGAAGTAAGGCCATTCGGCCCATCGAGTCCACTCCACCATTCAATCATGGCTGATGGGCATTTCAACTCCACTTACCCGAATTCTCCCCGTAGCCTTTAATTTCTTGTGAGAATTTATCAATTTCTGCCTTGAAGACATTTAGCGTCCCAGCCTCCACTGCACTCTGTGGCAATGAATTCCACAGGCCCACCACTCTCTGGCTGAAGAAATGTTTCCGCATTTCTGTTCTGAATTTACCCCCTCTAATTCTAAGGCTGTGTCCATGGGTCCTAGTCTCCTCGCCTAACAGAAACAATTTCCTAGCGTCCACCCTCTCCAAGCCGTGTATTATCTTGTAAGTTTCTATTAGATCTCCCCTTAATCTTCTAAACTCCAATGAATACAATCCCAGGATCCTCAGCCGTTCCTCATATGTTAGACCTACCATTCCAGGGATCATCCGTGTGAATCTCCACTGGACACGCTCCAGTGCCAGTATGTCCTTCCTGAGGTGTGGGGACCAAAACTGGACACAGTACTCCAAATGGGGCCTAACCAGAGCTTTATAAAGTCTCAGTAGCACAACAGTGCTTTTATATTCCAACCCTCTTGAGATAACTGACAACATTGCATTCGTTTTCTTAATCACGGACTCAACCTGTATGTTTACCTTTAGAGAATCCTCAACTAGCACTCCCAGATCCCTCTGTACTTTGGCTTTACGAATTTTCTCACCGTTTAGAAAGTAGTCCATGCTTGTATTCTTTTTTCCAAAGTGCAAGACCTCGCATTTGCTCACATTGAATTCCATCAGCCATTTCCTGGACCATTCTTCCAAACTGTCTAGATCCTTCTGCAGCCTCCCCACTTCCTCAGTACTACCTGCCTGTCCACCTAACTTTGTATCATCGGCAAACTTCGCTAGAATGCCCCCAGTCATTTCATCCAGATCATTAATATATAATGTGAACAGCTGCGGCCCCAACATTGAACCCTATGGGACACCGCTTGTCACCGGCTGCCATTCCGAAAAAGAACCTTTTATCCCAACTCTCTGTCTTCTGTCAGGCAGCCAATCCTCAATCCATACCAGTAGCTCACCTCGAACACCATGGGCCCTCACATTGCTCAGCAGCCTCCCGTTTGGCACCTTATCAAAGGCCTTTTGGAAGTCTAGGTAGATAACATCCACTGGGTTTCCCTGGTCTAACCTACTTGTCACCTCTTCAAAGAACTCCAACGGGTTTGTCAGGCACGACCTTCCCTTACTAAATCCATGTTGACTTGTTCTAATCTGACCCTGCTCTTCCAAGAATTTAGAAACCTCATCCTTAATGATGGATTCTAGAATTTTACCAACAACCGAGGTTAGGCTAATTGGCCTATAATTTTCCATCTTTTGCCTTGATCCTTTCTTGAACAAGGGGGTTACAACAGCAATCTTCCACCAACAGCGATATCTACAACAGCGATATTCATTACTTGTAGAGGTGTGTAGGTTAGATTGAACTTAGATTAAGATAAGCGCTCAGCACAACACTGTGGGCTGAAGGGCCTATACTGTGCGGCATTGTTCTATATTCCATGTTCTATGTAATAAATATTAATTCTTCAGTACAGAAACCTGGACTGTGTTTCTATCAATGTGGGTCTGCAACTTGGTAAATTGGGGAATTCTGCACTTTTGAACTCTTAACTTCTGTGATGACTCCAGGAATAATGGGCCTTGCCCAGTGCACTACTGGTATCAACACAAGTAAATTAAATAAAAGAACACTGAAACTGTTTCTTCAGAGCTCAAGGAAAAGGAGATAATTTGGCTTTTGAAGTTGCTCTGTTATTCCATAAGATCATGTCTGATCCGCCAACTCAACTCCACCTTTTTGCACTGCCTCCATTTTCTGAATTCCTGCAATATACATAAAATCTATTGACCTTTGTCTTGGGTATAGTCAATAACAGAGTTTCCACTAATCCCTAAGATAGAGAATTTCAAAAATTCACAACCCATGAACGAAGAAATTCTTTGTGGTGGTTTAACATGAAAGTCACCACACATCAGGTGAGGGGAGAAGTTGAGAAGAAGAGTCTTTCATGGGAAGGACACCCAATGAGGGAATTGAAGCCATTGTTATTGATGTCACTCTGCATCGCCAACTGAGCTAACTGACCTAAAGAAACAAGGGATAAACCGGGAAATTACTGGCCAGTCAGTCTAACCTCAATTCCAAGGGACAAAACTAGTCGTCACTTGGAGACGCAGGGATTATTCAAGAACAGCTAGCATAGTGTTGTTCAGTGAGGGGTCATGTCTGAACAACTTGATTGAATTTTTCAAAGAAGTGGCCAGATGTGTAGATCAGGAAAATCCTTTTGATGTAATTTATTGGACTTCAGCAAGGCTTTTGATAAGGTCCTGTATAGGAAACTGTTTACTAATGTATAAGACCACAGGAGCTGAGGAAGTTTGGCTAATTTGATGTACAGTTGGCTAAATAGCAGGAAGCAGAGGGTGATGGTTAGGGGTTGTTACTGTGGTTGGAAACCTGTGTCCAGTGGTGTCCCACATGGGTCTGTATTGGCGTCTTGCTGTTTGTAGTATACATAACAGATTTAGATTTGAATGGAGAAGGGTTGATCAGTAAGTTTGTGGATGATACAAAAATTGGTGGAGTTGGTTAAAAAGTGAATAATAGTGAACAGTAGGGCCCCAGGAAGTACAGAGGATCAGAGGAACCTTGGTGCATGTGCCCACCAGTGCCTTAAGGTTGCAGGACTGGTTGATAAAGTGGTTAAGTAGGCATATGGGATACTTGTCAAAGCATAGCATTTAAGAGCAGGGTGGTAAAGTTGGAACTGTGTTAAAAGTTACTTAGTTTGCAATGAGAGTTTCATGTGTATTTTTTGAAAATTATAGAAAAGAGGTGATTGCACTGGAGAGGGTGCAGAGGAGATTTTCCAGGATGTTGACTGAACTGCAGAGTTTTAGTTATGAAGAGAGATTGGATAGACAGGGTTTTTTTCTCCTTGGAGGAGAAGAGTTTGAGGGGTAACATTATTGAGATGTATAAAATCATGTCGGGCACAGACAGGAGGAAACTTTTTCCCTTAGTAAAGGGATCAATAACCTGGAGCATCACTTTCAGGAAAGGGGCAGAAGGTTTTGAGGAAAAGAACAGAAGGTTTAGAGGAAATATGAGAAAAAAACTTTTCATCTCAAGTGTTGTGGGAATCTAGCACTTCTATCCTGTATGAGTGGTAGAAGCAGAAACTTTCATAACATTTAAGAAGTATTTAGATGTACACTTGCAATGCCTAGGCAAACAAAGCGATGGACCAAGCACTGTAAAATGGGGTTAGAATAGTTAGGTCGTTGTTTTTAATGGAGATGGTTCAATGAGCTGTGGGGTCTTTTCTGTAACAACGTCTACATTACTCTAGTACATCATGGGTCACAACATAAATAAAACTCTCCTTTACCCGTTACCAGGATGATCAGTGACATACCTGATAACCATCAAGTGTTAAACAAAAAGATCCATCAACCACTTTTCTTAATTAATGGTTTATTGTCAAGTCAAAACATATTCAATAAACATGCTATAAGTGATGAACATACATCATCAGTAATATAGAAGTATAAATGCTTATCCCTCAAGACATTCATTCCTGACAAAAAAATTCACAAATGAAAAGATTTGTTTTCTGAATAAAAGATAAACATTTTGGTCAATGGGTTATTTCTGAGGGCAAAAGGATAAAATATACCATAGTCTCGAGTCTGTTGTTTTGATGGTCTGATGAGTATAGTCTCCTCACTGATCATGCATGGTTGTCTCTGAAGTTTCACAAGCACAGCTTGCTCATAAAATATCAACTTAACACTATTCTTTCACTCACTCTTTCAGAAGAACAAATAGATTTCTTCTTGAGTTGATCTGGAGACTTTTCATTTCAGAAATAGAAATGATCATCTGGACAACTTGTTCTTAGCAAACTTTTCTCCACCTCAGCTTATTTTTAGCAGATTTCCCTCTAGCTGAACCAAATAAAATAAGAACCCCTCCAAGCCAGTCACTGTTCAAAAACAGTCCCAACAAGATTTACAGCAAAGGAAGCAGTTATCACCAGTCATGTGATTTCTCAGAAGTTTATTGACAGCGATTTTTCAATGACAAAAAAAGCACTCTAGGCATATCTGCAAAATTGAACTGAATTATTTTTCTCACAATCATTCAACACTTAAGTCCTCCAGGCAATATTAAATATGAAACCTCTTCATAACAACATTAAAGTTGCTCTGCGAACAGTTACTCCTTCCACTTGTGGTACAAAGTCATAGTAGTGTGTACCATCTACAACTTGCACTATAACATCTCACAAAGCCTAATTTCAAAGCATGTTACTAATTAAAAAAACAAGGGCAGCAAGCATGAGGACCAACCTTTTCTGCAAGATCCTCTCTTAGTCGTATACAACCTAACTTGGAAATATAACATTTAGATATGTTGCTGCTTATTCACTGCAGCTGAGTCAAATTTCTAAAACTTTCTCCCTCATTGCATTGCTGGTGCACTTACTCAACAAAGGTGGTATTGATATTGATAAAAGGATGATTCATTACCGTTTTCATCAGGGCAGTTAGGGATGAATAATAAACAGTAGCCTGGACACCCAGACCTCAAACTATAAATAGGTTTCATTCAAGTTGATGATGCCATAGTGTCTTTAGATGAAGAATCAGGCAGTCTGGTATGAGGTTCAAATACAGACAGAAATGACACCTCTGACTCCTGATCATCTTAAAATAATTAAGCTTAATTAGCTCACGTGATATTTACCTTTTGAATTTCAGGCAATATACTGTCTCTTATTATGTAGGACAAATGCCTCTCCTTGTTAAAACTGTCCTCTCGAGGGGCTGTTCTCACTCAAATAATCTGGCAGGCCTGGAGACTGACTTTGGAAAGGAAGAGGAGTGGCAGCACTTCTCCCCCAAACACAAGTTGTTAATCCAGAATTCAATACCCCATACAGAGTATTCCTGTCCATTCCCAGCCTCACCCCCATTATACACTAGGAACGCAAGTGCTGAAATCAGCTCATTTACCACATTTAAATGAATAACTAAAGGTCAATTAGGCTTGTCAACAAGACTATTGATCTGAGCAATGCATTGTCGATGCCATAATACGGTTGCACAAATTAAATATAAAAGCAGGTATGCACTTGAGGCTTTAGAAGGCTCTGGTTAGATCACATTTGAAGTACTGTGTACAGTTTTGGGTCCCATTCCTCTGGAAGGATGTACTGGCTCTGGAGCGTGTTCAGAGGAGGTTCATGAGAATAGTTCCAGAAATGAAAAGCTTCACGTTTGAGGACTCTGGGTCTACACTTCATAGAGTTTAGAAGGATAAGAGGGGATCTAATTGAAAACATACAGAATACTGAATGGCTTGAACAGAGTAGATGTTGGAAAGATGTTTCCATTGGTAGAGAGACTAGAACTCGAGGGCATAGCGTTAGAGTGAATGGAAGACCTTTTAGAACAGAGAAAAGGAGAAACTTCTTCAGCCAGATAGTGGTGAATCAATACAATTCATTGCAACAGAAGGCTGTGGAGGCCAGGTCTATGAGCATACTTAAAACTGAGATAGACAGGTTCTTGAGTATCAAGGGAATCAAGAGTTAAAGGGAGAAAGGCAGAGAATGGGGTTAAAAAACCTACCAGCCATGATTGAATTGCAAGGCAGACTCAGTGGGCTGAATGGCCTAATTTCAGCTCTTATTTCTTACGGTTAAACATAAAAACATAGAAAATAGGAGCAGGGGCAGGCTATTTGAACTTCCTGTACATTCAATGTGACTTGGCTGATCCAAGTCCTGATTCCACTTTCTCCTCATACTCTTTGATCCCTTTAGCCTCTTTATAGCAAGTTTATTTAAATGGCATGTTCTTGCAGTCCTGGCAGCGCTCTGGTATTGCACAGGATTGATGGAGCTGCCAGTCAATCAGATTGGCCAGCAGTGATCCTGCTGAGTGAGAAACTTAAGTTTCATAAGTAAGCAATGTAGTATCAGAAGCATTTCATGGCTACAGTACAGGCTGTCAGAGTGTTTGTTGGACCAACATTGCTTCCCACCTTCCCAGCCCCATTCGTGGCCTTACCATTATTCAGAGACATTGTAATGAGATTTCTTTATATGTTCCAGTCATAAAAAAGTACCATACTACTTACTTTCTGAACTGATGTTCTGTGTATTTACTTTGAGTTTTCATACAAGGATACCGACAGGTTACAAATCTCAATCTACCAACTGAAAGCACAGTGCAGTAGTAGCTCAGTGGTCAGCACTGCTGTCTCACTGTGCCAGGGCTCCAGGTTTGATTCCATCCTTGGGCGATTGTTTGTGTGGAATTTACACATTCTCCCCGTGTTTGCGTGGGCATCCTTCAGGTTCTCTGTCTTCTTTCCACAGCCCAAAGATGTTCAGGTTTGATGGATTGGCCACGGGAAATGCAGAGTTACAGGAATAGAATAGAAAAGTGGGTGCGGGTGGGATGCTCTTTGGAGGGTTGGTGTGGACTCGATGGGCAGAGTGGCCTGCTTCCACACTGTGGGGATTCTAGAAATGAGATCGTTGCATCCAAAAGATTCACATTAGTTTTACAAGCCTCCTTGAAAGCTGAGAAGTTGGCTGAATTTATGGAAACTCCCAATGATGAACAATAGAGACATGATCAATTTTGGGGATAGGATAGGACTTGTGTTCTACCACAATACTTTTCACAGTAGCACAAACAATCTCAAAAACCCAAGTTGGGCTGATTGCGATTTGTATTAGTTGAAGTGTACAAAAGAAGCAGCATTTAAGCATTACTGTAAGAAGAGTAGAAGTCAAAGCTTTATATCTTGCACTGATTAGAGGTAGAATGAAACAAACAGATTTGAGACAAGAGACACCAATTAATACAACATAAGAAGAGGTTTCTGATTGGTCAGGCATCATTGTCATGTAGATACAGCAGTAACAGTTAACTGTCAATCTTTATTTTCAGACCAGACAAGTTGATTTTGATTGGTCAAAGCTTTCCTATAGGAATGCCACAGAGACTGGTTGTCTCCACAACTCCTTTTTTGAAAAAGGGTAAAGAGGTGTAAAACTTTTGTCTGGACAAAACAGAACTCTGAGGTTTTCTCTATGCAACTTTCAGCATATACAAATGTGGGCCTGGATGATGATCTTAAACTGGCTTCTGGAGTAACTCTGACCATAGTCAGGATTACTTAATAAATGGTTTCTGATAGAAGAATTACATATCATGCTGGGTATCCATTCCTGAAGCTTTCAAGTACAGGCTAGTCAAACAGTCATGACTCGTAGTCATGACTGCTCCATCATGAATGGTCAATGGAACATATTGTTTCATACAGTCACCTGTCATTGGGACGTACAGTCTACATAAAACTGTAAACTCTACAGTTTACCACATTACTCATTTGTGTTGAAAAGCAACAGCAGAATTGAGCAGAAACTCCAGATGCGTGATTATGGACAGAAATTAGCAAATTACAGTATCAGTACAATACTTGAACAGTCTTAATAAGATTGTAACAAAAACTGAAGATGCTGGAAAAAACTTAGCCAGTCTGGCAGCACCTGTGAAGAGAAATCAAAAGTAATGTTCCCACCCTCCCTCAGAACTGATGATAACTAGGAAAGTGTTGGTTTGTGTGTAGAAGATAGGGTGGGGGAGGGGGTAAGGAGTAAATGATAGGTAGGGATAGAGCCCAAAGAGACAGAAGAACAGTTGGACAGGCAAAGGAATCAATAACGACCTGGCTGGAAGGATGAATAGCTGTTAATGGAGACTGTTAGTGGCTAACAATGGGTAGTGTGTAATGACAGACTATGTGATAATATGGCATGGTGTGTGTGGATGGGTGCTAGGACATGGGGGAGTTCAAGCCCTCTAATATTGAACTTGATATTGAGTTTGGAGAGCTGCAGGGTCCCCTAGCAGAAAGTAAGGTGTTGTTCTTCTACCTTGCGCTGAGCTTTGCTGGAGCACCGCAGCAAGCCTGTGACAGAAATGTTGGCCAGAGACCTGGGTGGTGTGTTAACATGGCAGGCAATTGGAGGTTCAAGGTCATTTTTGCAGGCAGAATGGAGATGCTCTGTAAAGCGGTCACCGCAATGCTTCTTTTCCCCAATATAGAGGAGACCACATTGTGAGCAGCAAATGCAACAGACTAGATTGTGGGAAGTGCAGATAAAGTGAAGCTTCACCTGGAAAGCATGTTTCGGCCCTTGGACACTGAAGAGGGAGGAGGTAAATGGGTAGGTGTTATACCTTCAAGAGGGGAAGGTGCTGTGGGGCTGTGGGGGTTGTTGAGAGTGAAGGAAGTGTGGACTAGGATGCCTTGGATAGAGTATCTCCGTGGAGAAGAGAGGAATATGTATCTGGTGGTGGCATCTTGCTGGAGGTGACAGAAATGGCGGCTGATTATCTTCTGGATGTGAATGCTGGTAGGATGGTAGGTAAGGATAAGGGGAACTCTATAGCTGTTATGGGAGGGAAGACAGGTGGTGAGGGCAGAAGTGTGGGAGATGGTTTAGACCCGGTTGAGGGCCCTGTCGACAATGGTGGTGAGGTATCCTAGGTTGATGAACAAGGTAGACATTTTGGCGACTCCCTTGTCAAAGTTGGCCTCATCAGAACATATGCCATGGAGATGGAAGAACTGGGAGAATGGAATGGAGTCTTCCCAGGAAACAGGGTGTGAGGATGTATAGTCCAGGTATCTATGGGAGTCGGTGGGTTTATAGTGAATATTAGTGACCAGGCTATGTCCAGAAATTGAAACAGAGATGTTAAGGAAGGGAAGGGAGGAGTCAGAGGTAGACCAGGTGGAAGTGAGGGTGGGGTGGAAATTGGAAGCGAAACTGATGAACGTTTCCAACCCATCCTCTCTCCCACCCATATCATTTGTTATCATTTGTAACATTTTTAAGTGTTCATCTTCCTCTGCTGATGGGCTTGTTAATTCTTGGCACTGACACTCAGTGAATTTCAGATTTTGCAGTATTAGTGGCCCAGTCAGTACAATATTCAGCTATTGATTGTCTGCTTTTGGTGATGAAAGATATAATTGCTGCCTTGCACTGTTTGGCCCAAGGCCAGGGCTTTCTTTCTCACAGCAGACAGAATACACTTCACAAATTCTTTAGCTTCACTGTTCGTTTGAAGGATGGCCCATATATCCAATGCTGGGTTGACAGACAAATTTCTGGTCAAAGATTGTACAAAGCAATTTCACACCCTTAAGTCATTATGCACAAGGCCAATGAATGGAGAATTTATTGTGCACATGATGAAATAATGCCAGTTAACTGGAATTCTCTTAATGGGAATGTTCATTTATAGGGAGATACTGATTTATTCCCCACTCGTTCGAATCATACTAAAACAACTAGCTGCAGGAGCAATTTTTTGCACGTAAGTGGAGCTTTACAGCTTTAGTCACCGAAACAAGCAATCATTTATGATTATTAACAATGGCCAAAGTAAATGGCGTAAAGGGAGCCTTCAGGCAGCACAAATTCAATTCTGGATTCCAAAGAAATTCCTCTGATCCTTTGGAGGCTGCTGTAAAATGAGGTCATCAAAGCCCTAATGCTAGATGATTAGTGACTGCAGGATATCACCAGGTCATCTTTTCCCGTAAGCCAACAGCGCTTGTTATTTTATGATGTAGCAGATCCAATATGGAAAGATTAGGGGGAATCTTCTGTTTATGGTGATGTTAAGCTTGGAGGCCAGACAGGCACTTATTGAGACAGGGTGCTGGTGAATCAGAACTTCTCCCCTTTCTCACCTCCATGGGAATTTAGTTTGAGCTGGAAAGTACCATGGTCAATCTTCTCAACCTGCCGCTGAAGTGAGGCCCTTAACTGGGCCAGTTAAAAACCACATAAGAGCTTCAGTTTCTCTCCACAGCAAATAGGCTGACAAAATGTGTATGGGGGGGAGGGGGAAGGGATTTGGTATTGTTAGTGTCCTACCTCTGAACTAGGAGGCACAAGTTCAAGTCCAACATATTCAAAAAGTGTGTCATAATGATCTGAACAGGTTGATGAGAAATTATCACTGTGAAGTGCCCAATAGGCAAATGTGCAGTTAGTTATCTCAAGGCATTCCCTCAAAGAGAAGCAGTGCTTCTTCGACATCCCATCACACTCTACACACTTATCTTAGCCCTGAGTCCTTATTATCCTGGGTCTCCAGAGGTGCTCATCCAGGAAGAAGCACAGTTTCTTCTATGACACTATTGAACTCAAAAGCTGCCAACTTCTGACCTCCAGCAGCTTTGGTTGGGCAGGACCTCTGTCAATGGGATTTTATTTTTGATTCCAGGTGAAGGCCCTCCAGTGTTTTTTGCTACTATACAATTGGTGTGTAGCTCCACAGGATTTACCTAGAAAACGCAGTGTAACTCTCTCTTGCTGGCTCTCTGATCAGCTGATGGGTCCTGCGAAGATGCTGTCCTTATTTTTGTTCACCATGCATTTTTTTGCTTTGAGTCACAGTGCGATGTTACAGTAGAAAAGAGCATTGCAGGCAGATGCATTGGAAAAGGGGAACAAAATGAGGCAACGTGCCCACTACATTGTATTACAGTTTTTAACAAGCCCTTGTCATACAATCTGCTACAACTATTCAGTCTATATTTTTTAATTCAATCACAGAGCATGAACACAACACACTTTCTCTCCACTAACAGAACTGCAGAACAGCGATGGACAGTTTGGTCAAATAGCACTGTCCACAACCTGCATGCCCAGTTTATGGTTACCTTGACCAAGTTCCAGGATTCTCTCTATTCTATCCCCCCTCGACAAGGCAAAAATTGGGGATGTGGACATGAAGTGCCAAATATTTAGCAGCAATCTCTTCAAATAGTGTAAATGGGACAGCAATCTGATGCAACTAATATACTCATGGAAAAATCAACTCCTCCAGGCTGCAGAAAATATAGGCAGCTTGGGAGTCAGCTTTTGTTGCTACTTTTTTTTTTAAACTGTGCTTGTTGGACTCAGATTGTTTATGTACTTTTGTTGACTGGAGATCCACCGAAGTCTTAGATTACTTACAGTGTGGAAACAGGCCCCTTGGCCCAACAAGTCCACACCAATCCCCGAACACTATGGGCTATTTAGCATGGCCAATTCACACAACCTGCATATTTTTGGACTGTGGTAGGAAACCCACACAGACAATGTGCAAACTCCACACAGTCACCTGAGACAGGAATTGAACCTGGGTCTCTGGCACTGTGAGGCAGCAGTGCTAACCACTGTGCTACCGTGCCACCCGTTGCTACTTTATATGTTTTTTTACAGTGTGGAAACAGGCCCTTCGGCCCAACAGGTCCATACCGACCCACCGAAGCGAAACCTACCCATACCCCTACATTTATCCCTTACCTAACACTACGGGCAATTTAGTATGGCCAATTCACCTGACCCTGCACATCTTTTGGATGGTGGGAGGAAACCGGAGCACCCGGAGGAAACCCACACAGACACGGGGAGAACGTGCAAACTCCACACAGTCAGTCGCCTGAGGCGGAAATTGAACCCGGGTCTCTGGCGCTGTGAGGCAGCAGTGCAAACCACTGTGCTACCGTGCCGCCCGTTGCTACTTTATATATTGTGAAGCACCAATTAAGACAAATTAGAACCAAATTAACAATTGATAATCCCTTAAAGGGGCACTATGCCTCTTTATAGGTGCTCAATTTACATTCCCAATTAATGTTCCCTGTCTGCATATTTGAACACAATTAACATCATGCAGCGTCATCCCATGACAATTGCTGAGAATTTCTGTATTCAGTGGAAAGTACTGTCAATGTGCTACAATTACACATCTTGGGATAGCTAAAATGCTGCTTTACAGGGAAAAAAAAAATCATTCTTTGACAAATCACTGACCCTTATTTTGTCTTTGAAGCAATTGATCACTGTCTTACAGGGTGTGAGTAAATGTTTCCACTCTCCAAATTGCTTTGGTCACTTCAAAAATACATGAAAATTATATATCAATTGTTTATTATATGCAAGTAGAGTGGTTTCAGGTTCTCTCTTGATTTCCTGTTCCTGATAACACATACGGTTGCACAGAATCCAGGAATTTTCCAATATACTTTTCAAATGGCCATTCCACAAGGTTGAACCGAGACTGCCAGAGTTAGCTGGGAATTTTGATCATAAGACATTCAGGTAGAGGAGACAGGCAATTCAGCCCATTGAAACTACTTTGCCATTGAATAAGATTGCAACAGATCTAATAACCCTCAGCATGGTCACTCAATATTCAAACAAGCTCATTACTGCAGAGATCAGCAGTAGGTAACCTAAGTGTTTCTTCACACCTCAATTCAGGATTATGTTTTCTTTCCTTGATTATTTCATGGGGGCGTAGCATCTCTGGCAAGATCACCATTTTTGCTCATCCTTAATTGCCTTTGAATGGCATGGCTTCTCAGCAACGTCAGACTATAATTGAAGCAATCACTTTGTAGTGGGTTCTTGAGTCACATGAGTACAGGTTCTTCTCCTATAACAGCATAGTTGCATTCCGGCTAAACTTGCTCAATAGAAAATAGCTTAATAGAAATAATGAGGCCTATGGGAAAAGTGGGGTTAGGGGCAGACCAGCAAAAAATAACACAAAATCGCTCAAATGTCACCCAAAAGCTGAACACAGTGTATAGCACATTTTGAATGAAGGTTTAAATTATATTTATTAATGAAACAAAAGTACATTTAACATATTATATTGAAAAAATATTGTTAATGCAGGAGCAGAGGGTCATCATCATCATAATCTTCAGGTGCAGGTGTGGTGACAGAAGTGGATGGTTGCGATTGATTGTCTTCTGACTGTTTCTTAAGGGTTGGTTTAGATTGTCTGATATGCAGGTACAAGAACAAATTAGAAAGGCAAATGATATGTATAAGAGTAATGCAGGAACTATACAAGAATATTCCTGTCTCAGAGGGAGAGCAATGAACATTCATTAGTTTCATTTTTGAGATGAAACTGCTCAATGTACCTCTCGTATGCTCTGACAGCAGCTGACATCAGAGCATGCACAGAACACCTCAGAGATTTCAGTGCTGATATCGGCATATGCGCAGACGAAGCGTGTCAAACATTTACTGCTGGAATCATGCTATTGTGAACAGAGATAAGCATTGTTGAAAATACCGTTCCCTAATTCTTCAGTGATGAAGGAGCCAAATCATGCTGCTGAAACACGCTTCATACAAGAACTACCTGTCAGGACAGCAGATATTCTTCCCTACGAGAGCAATTGTAGTCACCAGCTGCTGCAGTGGAATTTGACCCCATGTTCCCCGGCTATTATCCTGGCCCTCTGGATTTCTATTGTCACAATGCTACCACCTCCCTGCCAAACCAGCAGTGTTCAACAGTTGTCCATGGGGGTTTCTCCTGGCCAGACCATTTGCTATTGTCGTAATTGGAACAATGTCAGCCAGGTAGATCTCACAGTATGAGTTCCCTTGGGGCTGTTAGCCTGGTCCAACTTTGGTTCTGGTCTCTTATGAGAAGCATCTGGTTCAGTTACCACTGATTGTAGTCAAATGTTCAGGCCCAAACTTGATAGGACGAAATTGTTTGAGAAAGATTCAATTTGATTGACTCAGCACTTTTTTGATTAGAAAATGGTTGCCAGAGTGAAGTCCTAATTAAATACCCAGATGTCCTTCAGAAAGGACTAGGGGCTATCAAAGAGACCAAAGTCACTTTATATGTTGATGAAGAAGTAATTCTGCAAGACCCATCCAGTGCCATTTTCCTTGTGTGCAAAAGTAGAGGCAGAAATCAGGAGGCTGGAAAGTGAAGGAATCATCAAGCTGATACACTTTGTGGAATGGGCAGCACCGGTCATCTCAATTGTGATGCCCAATGGTTTGGTTTGCAATTGTGGGGATTTCAAACAATCGGTAAACCACTTTTCACAGCTGGTTTATGACCCAATCTCTTGCATACAGGATTTATATGCAAAACTGGTGGAGGCACAGTCCTTCACGAAGCTGGAGATGAGCCAGGTGTATTTGTGATTAGATGAGGATTCCCAGAAGTATTCTACAATTAGTAGCCATAAAGATTTGTACCAATATATGGGACTATCTTTTGGGGTCTCATCAACCTGTGCAATTTGTCAACAGATGATGGAGAACATTTTACAAGGTCTAACCCAGATTGTTATTTATTTGGATGATGTGCTAACAACTGGGAAGACCAATAAGAGGATTTAGAGAACTTGGTAATAGTGTTCAAATATTTCTTCAAGGTAGATGTATACCTTGTGAGGAAGAAAAGAAGGTAAGAGTGCAGAACTCAGGAGAGATTAGTAAAATCTCCAGCACAGACACAAACAGGACAGAGTGTTTGGAAAGGGTTAGCAATCAAGCTTCAAGCAACTGGACGAACAAATGACAATGAGAAAAGGGACGATTAATACAGGGCTGAGGATGTTGTATCTGAATGCATGCAATACAAGGAATAAGGTAAATGAGCTTGTGGCACAGATCGAAATTGGCAGGTATGATGTGGTGGGTATCATGGAGACATGGCTGCAAGAAGATCAGAATTGGGAGCTGAATATTCAAGGATGTACATCCCATTGAAAAGACGGACAGGTGGGCAGAGGGGGTGGGGTTGCCTTATTTGTAAGAAATTAAATTAAATTAATAGTCAGAAACAAAATAGGGTCAGATGGTGTAGAATCTGTGTGGGTAGAATTGAGGAACTGCAAAGGTAAAAAAAATATAGTTGGAGTTATGTACAGGCCTCCAAATAATAGTCAGGAGCTGGGGCGCAACATACACTAGGAGATAGAAAAGATGTGTAGGAAAGGCAAAGTTACAGTGATCATGGGAGTTTCAATATGCAAGTGGACTGGGAATATCAGATTGGCAGTGGATTGCAAGGAAAGGAATTTATAGAATGTCTATGAGATGGCTTTTTGGAGCAGTTTGTGCTGGAGTCCACTATGGAACTGGCAATACTGGATTTAATGTTGTGCACTGAGGCAGACTTGGTAAGGGAGCTCAAGGTGAAGGAACCCTTAGGAGGCAGTGATCATAATCTGATTGAACTTACTCTGCAATTTGAGAGGGGGGGGAAGATAGAATCAGAGGTAACGGTGTTACAGCTGAATAAAGGCAACTACAAAGGAATGAGAAAGGAGCTGGGTAGCATTGACTGGGAGAGGAGCATAGCAGAAAAGACAATGGAACAGCAATGGCAGGAGTTTCTGGGAGTAATTCAGGAGACACAGCAGAGATTTATCCCAAGGAAAAGAAGCATGTTTCAGAGAAGATGAGGCAACCAAGGCTGAAAAGGGAAGTCAGGGATAGCATAAAAGCAAAAGAGAAAGCATATAATGTGGCAAATGGAAGTGGGAAATCAGAGGATTGGGAAGCTTATAAAGACCAGCAGAGGGCAATGAAAAAAGAAATGAGGAGGGAGATTGAATATGAGGGTAAGCGAGCCAGTAATATAAAGGAAGACTGTAAAACTTTCTTTCGATATATAAAAAAGCAAAAGAGAGGCAAAAGTGGACATTGAGCCATTGGAGAGATAGTAGTGAGGAACAAGGAAATGACAGAGGCTTAATAATTTACTTCACATCAGTCTTCATGGTGGAAGACACAAGTAATATCCCAAAAATACAAGAGAGTAAAGGTGCAGAGCTGAGTATGGTGGCCATCACCAAGGTGATGTTACTAGGAAACCGAATGGCCTGAAGGTGAATAATTCATCTGGACCAGATGGACTACACCTCAGAGTTCTCAAGGAGATTGCTGAAGTGATAGCAGAGGTGTTAGTGGTGATCTTTCAGGAATCGTTAGAATCAGGGAGAGTCCCAGAGTACTGAAAAATCGCTAACATGATACCCCTGTTTAACAAAAGGAGTAAGGCAAAAGATGGAAAATTATAGACTGATAAGCCTAACCTTGGCCGTGGGTAAGATCCTGGAAGGATGAGATTTTTGAATACTTGGACGTGTATGGTAAAATAAGGCAAAGTCAGCATTGTTTCATCAAGACGAGGTCATGCCTCACAAACCTGCGAGAATTCTATGAGGAAGTAAGGAACAGGTTAGACCAAGGAGAGCCAATGGATGTTATCTACCTGGACTTCAAAAGGCCTTTGACAAGGTGCCACACAGGAGGCTGCTGAGTAAGATAAGAACCCATGATATCATAGGCAAGGTGCTAGCACAGATAGAAGCTTTGTTGACTGGCAGAAAGCAGAGGGTGAGAATAAAAGGGTCCTGTGACAAGTGGTGTTCCACAAGGTTCAGTGTTGGGACCACAAATTTTCACTTCATCCATTAACGTTCTAGATAAAGGAACTGAGGGCATTCTGGCTAAGTTTGCAGACAATACAAAGAGGAACAGGTAGCATTGAGGAGGTGGGCAGACTGCAGATGAATTTGGACTACTAGGAGAGTGGGAAAAGGAGAGGCAGATGGAGTACAACATGGGAAAGTGTGAGGTCATGCACTTTGGTCGGAAAGAATACAGGCATGGACTATTTCCTAAATTGGGAGAAAATTTAGAAGTCTGAGGTGCAAAGAGATTTTAGAGTTCTAGTCCAGGATTCTCTGATGGCAAACTTGCAGGTTGAGTCAGTTGTTAGGAAGGTAATTGCAATGATGTCATTTATTTTGAGAAGGCTATTACTTCCTTAAAATGTACAATTCAATGAATATCACAAACCATTTATCTATATTGTCAGTGAATTTGTATAAAATCAGATATCTCCCTCAGTGTCAGCAACTGCAAATTGACCCCTTTCCTAACTTTGTGGTCCTGACTCTGACTCTATCTCTTCTTTAGTCAGGCTTGTGGCAGTGATGGAGGTAATGAGTGGTTGGTAAGAAGTCCTGCCCTGGTTCATTGAGATATCGCCCAATGCTCTGCATGCTTTTATAGACCATTAAACTAGTCTCACCCACCTACATTTGGCCCATTTTCCTCAAAACCTTTCATATTCATGAACTTATCCAAATGTCTTTTAAACATTATAACTGTCCCTGCATCCATGATTTTCTCTGGCAGTTCATTCCACACACAAATCATTTTCTGTGTAAAAAAGTTGACCCTCATGGCCTTTTTAAATCTTTTTTCTCTTATCTTAAAAACGTGCTCCCTAATTTTGAACTTCTGCACCCAAGGGAAAAGATCCTTGCTACTTACCTTATCTATGCCCCTCATGATTTTATAAATCTCAATAAAGTCACTCCTCAACTTGCTACGCTCCAGTGAAGAAGGTCCCAGCCTATTCAGTCTATTTTTACATCTCAAACCCTCCATTCCCAGCAACTTCCTGGCTAATTTTTTCGGAACCCTCTCCAGTTTAATGATATCCTTCCTATATCTGGGTGACAAGAACACAGTACTCCGGTAGAGGCCTCGCCAACATCCTGTACACCCTCAACATTTTGTTCAATGTTTTAACACACTGCTGCCACTGAGCATCAGTAATTGTTAGGCCACTTAGCCCTGTATCCACCCCACATCAACTGAAGCATTTAAAAGCTGGCCAGACATTTGATTTGCCAGATCAATACTTGACTGAGGTCAAAAAAAATTCTGTTTGCACAACTTGAAGGAATGAATTGGCTTTGTTTGACTGACAACTTTATGATGTTGAAATAAATTATTCTTTCTTTGTTTTGTCAATGCCTGTTTGTTTATTAGAATCAGACTAAGAGGTGTCAAGAGTATTATAGTACTAACAGTATCAAGGTCTACGGTTGATTGGCACTTCTCTGAGGGTGTAAGATGAACAGTTTTCCATAAGGACATTTTTAAAGTATCTTCGCTTCTCATGCTGGTTTCATGAGCATTTGCCAGGCTTGCCAATGCCTCACTGGTTCTGTATATAGTGGATAATGGAACGGTGGATATGGACGATGCATGGGGGCATTGTGGGTTAAAGGTATAATGGAAAGTGTGTAAGTAGCAAGGGGGAAATGGAGGGGGAGATTGCAGGAGGTGATATGCAGGGACTCTCTCAAAATCTCTTAAATCTCTTTGTCAAAAATTTCTCAAATCCACATCAGGCTACCCCCAGGTACACAAAATGACCTACTAGGCAGGGCTCACTCTGTTTTCAGGATCTCACCCACAGAGTCATACAGTCATACATCATGGAAACAGACCCTTCGCATGTTGAGACCTATAAACAGTACTCGAAAAGTGGCCTCACCAATGTCTGTATAACCTCAACTTGACATCCCAATTCCTCAACTCAATGGTCTGAGAAATAAAGGTAAGAGTGCTGAACACCTGCTTAACCACCCTGTCCACCTGTGTTGCAAATTTCAAAGAACTATGTACCTGAAACCCTAGATCTCTCTGTTCGACAGCACCACCCAGGGACTTACCATTAACTGTATAAGTCCTGCCCTTGCTTGTTTTATCAAAATGCAATACATTACATTTATCCAAATTAAATTCCATCTGCCAATCCTCAGTGCATTGGCCCAATTGATCAAGATTATTTTGTAATCTTAGGTAACCTCTATCACCAATTTTAGTGTCATCTGCAAACTTACTAACCGTGACTCCTAAATTCTCTTCCAAATCATTTATATAAAATAAAAAAAAGTGGACTCAGCACCAATCCCTGTGGAACACCACTAGTCAGGAACCTCCAAGAGTTGATTGGAGTAGACTGTTCACATGTAAAGGAATGATTGGCAAGTGGGAGGCTTTCAAAAGTGAGATAATGAGAGTTCAAAGGCGTTATGTTCCTGTTAGAGTGAAGGGTAAGGATAGTAAGAGTAAGAAACAATAGATAAATAAAGATATTGAAGCTTTGGTCAAGAATAAGAAGGAGTCGTATATTAGGTATAGACAATTGGGATCAAGTGAATCTCTTGACAGTCACAGGCCTCCAGTCTGAAAAACAACCCTCCAACACCACCCTCTGTCTCCTACCATCAAGCTAATTTTGTGTCCAATTGGCAAGCTCTTGCTGAGTCTCATATGATCCAACTTTACTAAGCAGACTACCACGCAAAGACTTTATTAAAGTCGATGGAAACAATGTGTGTCTCCCTGCCTTCATCAATCTTTTTGGTTACATCCTCAAAAAATTCAATCAAATTTGTGAGACACGGCTTCCCATGCACAAAGCCATGCTGACTATCCCTAATGAGCCCCTGACTCTCCAAATGCCTGTCGATCCTATTTCTTAGAATCCCCTCCAACTACCTACCCACCACTGATGTCAAACTCACAGGTCTGTAGTTCCTAGGCTTCTCCTTACAATCTTTCTTAAATAAAGGCACAACGTTAGCCACCCTTCAGTCCTCTAACACCTCACCCACGACAGTAGATGATATAAATATCTCTGCTAGGAGCCCCACAATTTCTTCCTTAACTTTCCACAATGTCCTGAGATAACTTGATCAGGTCCTGGATATTTATCTACATTCATGTCTTCTGTAATGTGGACTGTTTTCAAGACAACAATATTTACTTCTCGGAGTTTCCTAACCTCTATTTCTTTCATCACAGTAAAACCTGACACGAAATATTCATTTAGTATCTCTCCTATCTCCTGTTGTTCTATACATGGTGACTTTATTGATCTTTAAGAGACCCTATTCTCTCTCAAGTTGTTCTTTTGCTCTTAATATACTTGTAGAATCTCTTTGAATTATCCTTAACTTCTCTGCCAAAGCTATCCCATATCCCTTCTTTGCCCTCCTGATTTCCCTCTTATGAATGTCCTTAACCCTTTATACTCTTCGCCTCAACACCAGGGAGACAATATACCATCCTGAATTCACGCTCACTGTCGCAGAACCTCCTGTCTATGCCCTTGACAGGAGAGTCCCCTATAACAATTATCCTTCTGAATCTTGACAATTCCTGATTAACATAAGATTAATTCTTGGTGCCCAAGATCTGGTTGCCACTTCTTTTTTTTCTGAGAGACTATCCTCCTCAACAGTACTCAAAACAACATATATGTTTGAGAGAGGAATATCCGTAGGAGACTCCTGAACTGGCTTCCTACCTCTCCCGATAGTCACCCATCTATTTGACTGAACCTGCAGTGTAACTACCTCTCTAAATCTATTAATCATCACAAACTGTGTCTCCTCTATACTCCTTAGTGACTCTTAACTGCCTTTCCAGCCAATCCAAATGATCAGATCCCCTGCAAACATAGTTTTCAAGGACAGTCACCTGTTCCCTAATTTCCCACATCTGACAGGAGGAGCAGACACCCAATTGATTGTCATAATTGCCCCTTAAAAGCAGGGATATACTTCTGAGGCTATATAAAGCTCTGGCCAGACTACATTTGGAATACTAGAACATAGAACATTACAGCGGCCCTCAATGTTGCACTGACCGGTGGAAACAATCTGAAGCCCATCTAGCCCACACTATTCCATTCTCGTCCATATGCCTTTCTAATGACTATTTAAACGCCTTTAAAGTTGGCGAGTCTACTACTGTTGCAGGCATGCTTTCCACACCTCTACTACTCTGAGTAAAGAAACTACCTCTGACATCTGTCCTATATCTATCATCACTCAATTTAAAGCTATGTCCCCTTGTGCTAGCCATCGCCATCCGAGGAAAAAGGCTGTCACTGTCCAACCTATCTAACCCTCTGATTATCTTATGTCTCAATTAAGCCACCTCTCAACCTTCTTCTCTCTATGAAAACAGCCTCAAGTCCCTCAGCCTTTCATCATAAGACCTTCCCTCCATACCAGGCAGCATCTTCGTATATCTCCTCTTAACCCTTTCTAAAGCTTTCACATCCTTCCTATAATGCGGTGACCAGAACTGTACGCAATACTCCAAATGTGACCATACCAGAATTTTGTACAGCTCAGCATGATCTCATGGTTCCAAACCTCAATCCCTCTACCAATAAAAGCTAACACACAGTATGCCTTCTTAACAACCCTATCAAACTGGGTGGCAACTTTCAAGGATCTATGTACCGAGATCTCTCTGCTCATCTACATGACCAAGAATCTTACCATTAGCCCAGTACTTTGCATTCCTATTACTCCTTCCGCATTAAACTCCATTGACACCTCTCAGTCCAGCTCTGCAAATTATCTATGTCTCTCTGTAACCTGCAACATCCTTCATCACTATCCACAACACTACCAACCTGGTGTCATCCACAAATTTACTAACCCATCCTTCTATGCTTTCATCCAGGTCATTTATAAAAATGACAAACAACAGTGCACTCAAAATAGATCCTTGTGGCACCTCACTAGTAACTGAATTCCATGACGAACATTTCCCATCAACCACCACCCTCTGTCTTCTTTCAGCTAGCCAATTTCTGATCCAAACCACTAAACCACCCTCAATCCCATGCCTCTGTTTTTTGTGAAATATCCTACTGTGGGGAATCTTATCAAATGTCTTAGTGAAATCCATATACACCACACCAATTGCTTTACACTCATCCACCTGTTTGGTCACCTTCTCAAGAACTCAATAAGGTTTGTGAGGCACGACCCACCCTTCACAAAACTGTGTTGACTATCTCTAATCAACTTATTCCTTTCGAGATGATTATAAATCCTGTCTCTTATAACCCTTTCCAACACTTTACCCACAACCAAAGTGAGATCTATAATTTCCAGAGTTGCCTCTACTCCCCTTCTTGAACAAGGGAATAACATTTGCTTTCCTCCAGTCTACTGTGTGTAGTTTTGGGCCCCATATCTCAGGAAGGATACACTGGTCTGAAGTGTGCTCAGAGAAAGTTCACACGAATAATCCTAGGAAAAAAAAGCTCAACATATGAGGAATGTTTTAGGACTCTGGGTTTATACTCGGTGGAGTTCAGAAGGATGATGGGGATCTAACTGCAACATACAGAATAATGAATGGCCTGGATTGAGTGGATGTTCAAAAGATGTTTCCATTAGTAGGAGAGATGAGCACCCAAGGGCACAGCCTTAGAATAAAGGGAAGACCTTTTTGAATGGAGATAAGGAGAAACATCTTCAGCCAGAGAGTGGCAAATCTATGGAATTCATTACTGCAGAAGGCTGTGGAGGCCAGGTAATTGAATATACTTAAGACTGAGATAAACAGGTTCTTGAGTATCAAGGAGATCAAGTGTTATGGGAGAAAGTGGGAGAATGGGATTGACAAGTTTATCAGCCATGATTGAATGGCAGAGCAGACTTGATGGGCTGATGGCCTAATTTCTGCTCCTCTGTCTTATGGTCTAATGGCTCTCTGTTTTCCCAGCAGAGAGGAACGTCTATTAGCATATGCTTTCCAGACTTTGGCTGAAACCAAACGCAGATATGCCCAAATAGGGAAGGAAGGTTTGGCAGTCATCTTTGGTATGAGGAAGTGCCAACAATATCTTTCGAAGTAAACTTGTAATAGTGATGGATCACAAACCCCTGCTGTGTGTAACTAAAGAAGACAGAGCCGTGTCAACCATAGCTTCAAGCTGAATTTAGCGGTGAGCTCTTTTTCTGAGCGCATACAATTACAAGTTGGAACACCATCCAGGAGGCCAAGTGCCAAATGTAGATGCTTTTAACTGTCCCCCCACTGATGATATACCACCGGTGGTGCCACCACTAGAAGAGTCCATTCTGGTTTTAAACTTTCTTGAGAACTTTCCGGTCACTGCTAACAATATCAGACTGTGGACTCAAAAAAAATCATGTCCTGGCAAAACTCAAGCAGCTGGTGGTGATGAGGGAAACAAAAGGGCCATCGCAACAAAACTGAAATCTTTCTGGACTCGGCAAGACCAGATCACCATACAGGAGAAAGAATGATTGTCCCAAGCAAAGATTGCTGCCAGATACTTGCTGAACCCCACTAGGGTCATCACAGGCTTTCCAAAAAGAAGATGTTGGCGAGATGTTATGTCAGGTGGCAAGGAGTGGATACTGACATAGTGATATTGTTGGGCAGTGCTCAGAGTGCCAAGAACGACAAAAATTGCTGCCAACATTTTCCCCACATTTGTGGGGATGGCCAAGTAAACCTTTGATTGAGTTACACATGGACTTTGCCAGTCCTTTCATGAACTCTATGGTTTTAGTAATTGTCAATGACCATTCAAAGTGCTTGGACATGCATAGAGTTCATTTGTTAATCACAGGGATGACGAATGAAAAGTTGCGAGCATGTTTTGCAATACAAGAACTCCTGGAGCTGTTGGTCACAGACAATGGGTCATCATTTATCAGCAGGGAATTCGAGTATTTCTTATCAAACAGCATTCAGCACATGACACCTCCATACCATCCATCATCCAATGGTCTGGTGGAAAAAGCAGTCCACCTTTTAAGGTAGACTTAAAGAAATAGCTTACACCTTCACTCGATACCAAACTGTCCTGTTTGATTATTGGAACCTCACCCAACCACAGCAAAAGTTCCAGCAGAGTTGCTGATGGGGAGAAGACTCAGTACCAGGTTAAACCTATTATTCCCAGACCTGGTGGGAGTGGAGGGTGAAACAGCATTAGGAACACCAATGCTGGACATAAGAGTCCTCTAAGTGAGAAAGGCAGCTTCCTTCTGGGGATGAAGTTAGGTGCTCAAACCACGGGAATGGCCTTGCATGGGTAAGAGGCATAGTCTAAGCGAGTTTAGGTCCCATGATGTACAAAGTTTGGGCAGGAGAGGTGGTTCAGAATAAATACATGGATCATATGAAAGCTGTGACCTTGTAAATGGGGCAGGAATAAAACATACCCGGCCACTCAGAACATTCTGCAAGGCTGCCAGAACATCTCGGTTCTCTCCCTCCACCTAGTGTTGAAGAAACCGCTCAGGACAGGATGGATACAGCAGATATTGCAGCCTTGACACCATTACCACTTGAAGTTGAATTTCAGCCAATGTGCTCCAGGCGCAAGATGCAGGCTATGATCAGGGACATGCCATCAGTATCTGAGGCAGAGGTGGAGCTAACAGACCTGATGTGAAAATGTCCCAGCAGAATGTACAAAACAAGAATGGGCCTACATCCCAGGACTTAGAGGGGTAGGGATGTAATGATTGGAAAAATGTCAGCCAGAGTGATATCATAAAATATGAGTTCCCTGATTGGGCCAGGTTAACAGCCCCAATCAGGGTGTCTTGGCTGACAGATACAAACAAGCGTGTAAGAGGTTCTGCTCACTCTAGGAATTGACTTTGAACTAATTGGGTCAGTGTCATGTACAATGCATGTGTAATTAAAAGGTGACTTGTTGAAGGAATACCGGCTTTCATGGAGTTATTTCAGCTATCATCTCTAAGTGACTGCTCTGAGGTAGGAGTAAATATAGGAGAAACACTTTGGAAGTAGGCCCAGCATGCCATTATCAGCTCAATATGAGAATTGAGACTCAAGTACCTTGAACAGAGAAACAAATTCTATTCTATCTGAAATTCTACAAAAAAACCCCTTTCCATTGCTCTCCCGATGGGGTAACTACAACTTTCACCCCATGACACTGCATATTGGAAAGTCAAGCAAACATTGTTCGCAATGTTCTGACCATTAATTGTTTCAACAATATTGGCCAGTGTTTGCAATCAATTCCAGGTCTGCATATGTGGACAGATGTTTTGGTCGCCATGGACCAGTTTGGGCCAAAGGGCCTGTCTCTGTGCTGTAGACTCTATGACTATATGACCCTCTGAGACCCAGCTGCAAAACATTGCAAAGTTTTCCCACAAGCACAGTATTATATACGAGATGTACAAAATTATATACTGCCTATTGTTTTAGTGATGGCTGACTAGATCTTAGCATAAACAGGCAGAATATTCCTATTTACATAGAATTTATTGTTTCTCAAGAAAATTTCCAATTCTCGAAAGTCACTGAATAAATTTGACGTGCGTGGTTGATTTTGCATCAGACTATTTGTGAGTCATAGACAAGATGGCCCCACAAATTGCAATGCAATCGCATTAGGATTAATTAACTAGATAGATGAAACCTTGGTCTGTTATGTTATACATGGGTGCACCTCCAGGAATTTAGCACCCCCATAACACTATACAAAAATAAAAGCATAAATGAAGCCCGAAGGATAAATTCCATCACTATGGCCATCCCAATAGATCTGACATCAATTTCTCCTGCAGTTGTTTCTCAAAGTAATATAGCACAGTCTAAACTGAATTCAAACCAATGTATGAATCAAGATGAACTTAAGCACCTGGATGTGTGCTTATTAGGAAGCTGAGCAGGGAAGTGAGCACTTCTGCAGAAGACCTTAATTCTTCTTCACTAATTTGTGCACTTAGGAAATGCCTTCCTAATGAGGTCAGCTGCTGGATACTTAGAGAATAGATTACTGATAAATAGGATCAATAATTATAATCACACTTGTAGTATCATTAAATCATACATTGGTGCAGCAAACAGAGGTTATTCAGCCCATTGTTGTCTGTGAAACTCTCCGCGAGAAAAGACAGCAATATACACTGCCTTACTTTCTCCCCATACCTCTTTTTATCACTATTTATCCAATTCCATTTTGAAAACCATGATTAATATGAACCCCAGCATATTCTGAGCTTGTGTATTCTCTATCTCAGCCACTCGGTGAGTAAAGAAATAATGCCCCATGCCACCTTTGTTTCTTTTGCCAATAACCTTGGATCACTATTTTCTAGTTCTTAACTTTTTTTTGCCAAGGGAAACTGTTTGTCCAATGTCTACTCTGTCCAGACCCCAGTTTTGTTAATAGTTAAGGTAATTTGATAGAGCAAACAATGATGTGAGTAGAAAAAACAAGGTCAGGTCTAGCTTTAATCACTTGTCAACCAAGTCATCCATGTCAACTATTAGGATTTTGCAATATTATCAGTGTTTAAAGAGCTCCATAAGTATGCAGAATTTGCTGACAAAACTCAAGTCAGATTGGTCCTTTTTGCTTCAATACAGCAGACACTTCCTTGACAATTTCCTAACCAAGTCCTTACTCCCCTGGTGCACAGATTGGTGATGTCACAGAAGATAAATCAAATCTTGGTTTTAAATTTAGATTATTAAAAGTTAAAGTAACACATCTGCCTGAATGTGAGAAACTCTTCTTCCATTTGAATGAAGAGGCTGATAATGGAAAGAGTTGAATGAAGTTTTCGGTGTATTAGACTGGTGAGCAGCAGATTGATCTTTCTGTCAACAATTAAAAACAGATCTTTTCATTAGACTTTAAGGTTGATCTAACTCACGTGGGCGGCACGGTGGCACAGTGGTTAGCACTGCTGCCTCACAGCGCCAGAGACCCGGGTTCAATTCCCGCCTCAGGCGACTCTCTGTGTGGAGTTTGCACATTCTCCCCGTGTCTGCGTGGGTTTCCTCCGGGTGCTCCGGTTTCCTCCCACAATTCAAAAATGTGCAGGTTAGGTGAATTGGCCATGCTAAATTCCGTAGTGTTAGGTGAAGGGGTAAATGTAGGAGTATGGGTCTGGGTGGTATACGCTTCGGCGGGTCGGTGTGGACTTGTTGGGCCGAAGGGCCTGTTTCCACACTGTAAGTAATCTAATCTAATCAACTTCCAGATATGCAGAATCCATTACCTTTGGGCTCCAATCTTATTCACATAATTGCTGAAAGCAAAGAAATTGGTAATGACTGAAATTAATAAGCAAAGTCCTGCTTTTGAATATAATTAAAAGTACGTGCTGCATCTGTAACAGAGTTAATGAAACTCACTAACCATTCACCTAGTTACACATGTAGCCACTCTCTCATTTAATTTCTAATAATCCTTTCTCAGTAAAATAGTGTATGCCTTGAGCTTGCAGATTGCAAATGTTTAATGGTTTCATGGCATATCTATGAAACCTGGTAAAGTTCTAAGTCTCACAATCTTGATATCAATATTTCAGGATATTGCTGAAAAGGACTTTCTTTCATACATTTTGTGTTGTATGCAACAGGACAATTTTCAAGAATCACTACATTAAAGGGAAAACAATGTTTATGCTGCATGAAAAAAGATTGCTGATTGCTTGGCAAGTGGAGTCTGGTTAGTACAGGCCAGAGAGAATGTATAATTTTGACATTTAACTGCCAAACATTGTTTAGATTTTAAATTTAATTGTATTGTCTCTGAATGGTCAAGATATTGCCCTGAAAAATCAACTGCAGAATGGCAGTCTTGCATATTTTGGTTTCCATGGTAGTGTGTTTCTTTTTGCAGTTTAGGCTAGTGCATTACACTAAGATTGGAACTAAAAATCTGAAAATGATTGTCAGCATAATTCTTGGATCACTCTGAATTACTTAACAAATGCTGTCTAATTGCAGAATCACATTGAATGTTGACTGTTGTGAGTTTTCCAAGTATAAGCTGGTTGGGTAGTCAGTACATTGTTTTTCGTGAGCAGATGCAGGGAAATGTTGAGGTGTCTTTTTGAGCAATAGTCAAGTTCTGCATGACCAAACAAGTATTTTGGGAATCAATGGTGGGTTGCATGTGTTATAATGTTACTTATTTGTTTTTTTAAAATTCATTTTCACTGAAGAGCAGAAACACTTAGTTTTTCCTTTAAAACTGACATTGTTTGTATACTGTGACGACATATTGCTTGCAATGAAAAAATATCAGGGACCTAGCAAGGGGGCTGAAAGATGATCCAGCTGGTGTTCCTTAAGTGTACATTGAAACGGTTGGTAGATCTCTGTCTTAGAACTGAAAAGAATAGAAATCAATTCCTCGATCTTTGGGATATCTCATCCAAAAACCAAGAGGGGAACAACAGTCCTCTGAGTGAAAATCTGGGAGTGTGGCAAAAAAACAAGCTATTGGTCTTTGCCTAGATTACCTGAATTCCTTGGAATTGGCTAAGGATAGACAAGCATTACTTTTTCTGCCTCCCTCCTCCTGACTACACATCTCATGAAATTAGAGCTAAACCATTTATAAATAGAACTGATCTATTCCAGGGCAAATAAGGAGGAAGAACAGAAAATAGAAGAACAGTGGAATTCTTTTTCTTAAAAGGCAGTAGATGCTGGATGCAGCATTTGACTCGGATATTAGGGTATTATGGTGTGTAAGTTAAATTTGGGTACTCACCAGTCATGAACAAATTGAACTACATTATGGGGTAGAAGGTGTGTGGAACTGAGACTACATTCAGATCAGTCATGACTAGGCTTGAGGGGCTCATGCTTTGAATTTGTACATTTGTATGAATGGCACAAACCCTGCTTATGGGGATGGCCTAGTGGCATTATCGTTAGACTATTAATTCAGCAACTCAGCTAATGGTCTAAGAATTTGTGTTTGAATCCTGCCTTGGCAGATGATGGAATCTGAATTTAACAAAAACAAAATCTTGAATTAAGGATTTACAGATGAGCATGAAACCGTTGCAGATAGTCGGAAAAGCCCATCTGGCTCACTGATGTCCTTCAGGGAAGGAAATCTACTGTCTTTTTCTGGTCTGGCTGACATGTGGTTCCAGATCCACAGCAATGTGTGTTGACTTTCCAGTGTCCTGTGGAATGGCTGAGCAAGCCAATCAGTTCCAAAGGCAACGAGGGACAAATAACAAACGTTGGCTCACCTGTGATGCCCATGGGCCACAAGTGATTAAATAAAAGAAAACAGAATTCAGGGTCTCAATGTCTTATTCAGATCCTAAGTTCTATATTTACAAAATACTTGCAGTGCACGACAGTGTCGTTAGTCATAAAATTTTTGATGTGGCTGGTGAGCATAAAACCAAAGCTCATTATCCTCGGAAAAGGGGGCGGACTTTTCAGATGAAAACAGATTAACAACATTGAGGGATTGGAAATAGTGCTGAAAAGTGGCATTGAGGCTCAACCAGCTATTATTTAATTGAATGGAGGAAACCTTCAATGGGCTGAAGGGTCTACTCCCATTCCTATGCTCTTCTTGCTCCACTGGAGTGAACAGAAATCAGATACATCCCTATAGCATGCTCGTCAAAGTGGTTCAAACATGAGCTATCGTGAGTAGTTTGTACTCTCAGCTAATATTCACAAACATCATTTGCTGGGCCACTTTATGACATGTTATATTAATTGGTTTTTGCAACCCAGTACTGAAGTGTTTGTATGAGATTGAATTGCACTTACATTTATATAGCACTTATGTAAATATGATGGTCCAATCAATGAAATGTAATTTTTTTTGGCAAAAATATACTTGATTCATAAAAAAGGAAAACTTTATGTACAAACATAATGAGTAAAGCAGTTCATATCTCTACAGTTTTACATACATAGAAGTAAACAAACACCGGCGTTTGACTCTCTTGATTGGCACAACTAATCTAAAGCATTTCTTAATTATTCTAGGTACTGGGAGGGTCTAGTAACTGAATGGACCCCATTTGTACTTTGGTAGAAGGACCTTAGACAATGGTCTTTATTGTTCCAATCAAATGTGATAGCAAAAATGCAGAGTAAGGGCTTGGTCAATAAATGAATGGTCATTGCAGTAAACCAGTTCTTATTTGTATTGTCTGTAGTAACAATGTTAGTTTGGATATCTACTTAAAAACACGACTCTTCGAAACCCTTGCTGGAGATCTTTTATTTACATGAAAAGTTAAAGTTCTAAATTGGAGGAAGGCCAATTTTGACAGGATTAGGCAAGAACTTTCAAAAATTGATTGGGGGCAGATGTTCACAGGTAAAGGGATGGCTGGAAAATTGAGATAATGATAGCCCAGAGACAGTATGCTCCTGTTTTGGTGAAGGGTAAGGCTGGTAGGTGAAGGGAATGCTGGATGACTAGGGAAATTGAGGTTTTTGTCAAGATTAAGAAGGAAGCATATGTCAGGGATTGAGTGAATCCCTGAAAAAGTATAACGGCAGCAGGAGTATACTTAACAAGGAAATCAGGAAGGCTAAAAGGGGACATAAGATAGCTTTGGCAAATAAGGTTAAGGAGACTCAAAGGATTATACAAATACATTAAGAACAAAAGAGTAACTGGGAAAGAATAGGACCCCTTAAAGATCACGTGGCAACGTATGTGTGGGACTGCAGGAGGTGGTAGAGATACTAAATGAATATTTTGCACCAGTGTTTACTGTTGAGAAGGACAATGAAGATTGAGAACTGGGGAAATAAATAGCAACATCTTGAAAAATGTCCATATTACCACAGGAGGAGGTGCTGGATGACTTAAAAAGCATAAAGGTAGATAAATCCCTGGAACCTGATCAGGTATACCCTAGAATCATAGAATAAAATCATGCAATTCCTACAATTGGAAGCAGTCCATTCGGCCCATTGTGTCCCCACCAACCCTCTGAAAAGCTTCCCACCCAGACCTGCACCCACCCCTCCTCCACCCGAATCCTCTAACTTGTATTTCCCATGGCTAATCCAACTAGCCTGCACATCTTTGGACTGTGGGAGGAAACCCACACAAACATGGGGAGATGTGTAAATTCCACACAGTCGCCTGAAGCCGGAATCAAACCTGGGTTCCTGAAGCTGTGAGGCAGCAGTGCTCACCACTGAGCCACCATGCCACCTGTGGGAAGCCAGGGGAGTGATTGCTGGACCCCATGCTGAGATATTTGTATCAGCGCTAGCCACAGGTGAGGTGCCAGAAGACTAAAGGTTGGATAAGGTGGTGTCACTATTTCAGAAAGTTGGTAAGGAAAAGCCAGAGAACTATAGACTGGTGAGCCTGACATTAGTGGTGGGCAAGTTGTTAGAGGGAATCCTGAGGGACAGGATTTACATGTATTTGGAAAGGCAAGGACTGATTAAGGATAGTCAACACTGCTTTGTGTATGGGAATTTGTGTCTTATGAATTTGATTGAGGTTTTTTTTGAAGAAGTAATGAAGAGGATTGATGATAGCAGATTGGTGGATGTGACCCATATGAACCTCAGTAAGGCATTCAACAAGGTTCCTCATTGCAGACTGGTTAGCAAGGTTAGATTACATGGAATACAGGGACAACCAGACATTTGGATACAAAACTGGCATGAAGGTAGAAGGCAGAGGTGGGTGGTGGTGGAGAGTTGCCTTTCAGATTGAAGGCTTGTGACCAGCAGTGACAAAGATCAGTGCTGGTTTTCGTCATTTATATAAATGATTTGGATGTGAACATAGGAGATATGGTTAGTAAATTTGCAGATGACATCAAAATTAGAGGTGTAGTGGATAGCAAAGAAGGTTACCTCAGAATACAATGGGATCTTGAGCAGACAGGGCAATGGACGGAGGAGTGGCAGGTAGAGTTTAATTTCAATAAATGTGAGGTGCTGCACTTTGGAAAAGCAAATCAGGACAGGACTTATACACTTAATGATAAGGACCAGGGGAGTGTTGCTGAACAAAGAAATGTTGGAGTGCAAGTTCGTAATTCCTTGAAATTGGAGTCACAGGCTGATAGGATTGTGAGGAAGGCGTTTCGTAAGCTTTCCTTTATTGATCAGTACATTTAGCATAGGAGTTAGGAGGTCATGTTGCAGCTGTACAGGACCTTAGTTAGGCCACTTTAAGTGTACTGCATGCAATTCTGGTCTCCTTGCTTTAGGAAGGACATTGTGAAACCCGAAAGGATTCAGAAAAGATGCACATAGACATTGCTGAGGTTGGAGGGTTTGGGCTACAGGGAGAGACTGAATGGGCTGGGCTATTTTCCCTGGATCATCGAAGACCGAGGGATGACCTTATAGAGGTTTATGAAATCATGAGAGGCATGGATAGGGTGAATAGCCAAGGTCTTTTCTCCAGGGTAGGGGAGACCAGAACTAGAGGACATAGATTTAAGTTGAGAGGGGAAAGACTTAAAAGGGACCTGAGGCTCAACTTTTTCATGCAGAGGGTGGTATGGAATGAGCTGGCAGAGGAAGTGGTGGAAGCTGGTACTATTACAACATTTAAAAGGTATCTAGATGGGTATATGAAAAGGAAAGGTTAAGAGGAACTGGGACAAATGCTAGCAAATTACAGCTGAGATAGCTTCTTGATCAGCTTCTTAGATTTATTTAGGATATCTGGCAGGTATGGACAAGTTGGACCAAAGGGTCTTTTTCCACGCTATGCAACTATATGACTCTATGACTCTATTTCATGCTAGACAATGATGTTAAATGTCAGCCTCGTTTATTTAAATTCAAACTGGGTTTGGGGTCACATGCTTCTCGGAGGAGAAAGTGAGGTCTGCAGATGCTGGAGATCAGAGCTGAAAATGTGTTGCTGGAGAAGCGCAGCAGGTCAGGCAGCATCCAGGGAACAGGAGAATCGACGTTTCGGGCATAAGATTCCTGAAGAAGGGCTTATGCCCGAAACGTCGATTCTCCTGTTCCCTGGATGCTGCCTGACCTGCTGCGCTTCTCCAGCAACACATTTTCAGCTCAGTCACATGCTTCTAACTCAGGATAGAACTTTGCAACTCAGGCAAACTGAGAGCGGTGAGAAGAAAACTGATAATAGAATACTGATGATTTCAAAAATGACAAGTTATTTTGTACATAAATCTCTGTCATTGCAGATTTATGATCTGGGATTTGTATTTGGCAGTGTATCTTTCTTTTACAAAATAACGGACAAGATATTCCTCTTCCAGTTAAACGCAAATATAATGAACCATTGTCAGAATCTTGAAATTCTAATTGCTTTGCTCAATCTAAGTCTAGGAAGGAAAATATTCTCAAAAGTATTATTTTCTTGTGTTATATAATATGCTGCAAAAGCACTTTTATTAGGACAACTTAAAAAGCAAAAATGAAAAGATATCACCTCTGGAGCCTGGGCTGTTTGTAGACTTTATTTTCTCTCTGCCATTGTGATTGTTTGCATAATGAGCTGGTTAATGTTCATAATTTTCCCTATTAGAAAGCTGGTTGAAGGATAGAACTGGAGCTAATCTATGCACACTTGCATATGTCTAGTGTGATACACATTAACAGCAGGATATCCTAACCAACAACTATAGTTTTCGTATCTATCTAGTTTCAAGGATTCAAGTGCATTTCACCACCATCATACAACCAGATGAAGTGAATGTGTAACTGGCAGCTGTGATCAAAATATAAAATTGTCTTTGAGTGACATGAATTTTAAAGTTAAACATCTCTGTCAATGTGGTTGCTGTGATAAAATCAAAATACAGTATGTACTCATGCATAGGTTGACCTCATGTGTAAGTCGACACCTTATGTTTGGCCAGAAAATCTGGTATTTTTCATATACCTTGTGTATATGTCAACCCTAGTTTTTCAGGGGTCTCTTCCTGACCATATATGCAATCTTAAAGGGTATGATTTGTCCATTTTTGATTCACATATATATTTTAGATTCAATACCTGCATCATCACATGTTACATGCACCACTATATATTTTCACTATGCAATTTTGAAATCATCACATTGAATGTTGACAACTATAATATACTGTATATACTTATTTCTGTAATATATTTGACCTGTGCGTGCAAATATCTACAGTATCTTATGGTAGCCTTCGACCATGTCTTCCTGCTGTTGCCTTGGTTTCTTAAAAGTACAGTTGTGTTCTGAACTTGTTGTAAAAATCCCCCAAATCTTACTGATAAAATAGCATCATGAAGAAACAAGTATACAGCACAGTTTAAACTAAATATTATTGAAGTTGCAGAGAAGAGCAACAATAGCATATCTGCAAGGGAGTTCTGTGTTTCTGAAAAAAAACTGTTCAAGATTGGAGGAAAAAAGCCACACAGTTAAAGGCTATGCCAAAACAGAAATATGCCAACTGAGGAAAGTTGAACAAGTGGCCACAACTAGAAAAAAAGATTGCTGACTGGGTAACTCAGTATCGTCAGAATGAAAGCACAGTGATTCAACGATATATAATACGTGCCAAAAATGAAGCAAAAAAAAGATAGATTCAGTGATTTCAAAGCCAGTGCTGGATGGTGCGGTAGGTTTATGAAAAGGTATGATTTAGTGCTGAGACGGAAAACCAAGTTTACCCAACGGCTACCAGCAGAACTTAATGACTTGTTAATTGGGTCCCATTGCTTTGTAATTAGAAGTCGGAAGAATAAGTGGTGCAGGCTCTCATGCATCAGCAACATGGATGAAACCCTTTGATATTACTTTTCTTGTGGCTAGCAGGTCATAAAGTTAATCCTTCTTACATTCAAAAAAGTATTATGATTGTTTCCTTATTAATACCGCAGACAATAGTCAAGTACATTTTTATGAGAGAGATATATTGCCTGATGCTAAAATAAACAAAGTATCCTTCACATAGCTAGCTGAGCATGTTGTAAACATGGGATCCAACTGACCCCACCTCACCAGGGGGAGGTAATGGCCTACTGGTAATATTGCTGTGCTGTTAATCTAGTGACCCAGATAGTATTTTGGACACCTGGGTTCGAGTCTTGCCATAGCAAATGAAGGAATTTGAATTCAGCACAAAAAAAATCTGAAATTAATACTCTAATGATGACTGTGCATCAATTTTCGATTGTTGGGAAAAACCCATCTGGTTCACTAATGTCCTTTTGGGAAGGAAACTGCTGACCTTAACTGGCCTGGCCTGCATATGACTCCAGACCCACAGCAATGTGATTGACTCTGAACTGCCCTCTGGGCAATTAGGGATGGGCAGTAAATGCTGGCCTGTCCAACGACACCCACATCCCCTGAACAAATAAAACAAAAACCAAGCCAAACCAAGCATTAAAATCTGCCTGTATTTCCAAATCAGCATAAGACCATAAGACATAGGAGCAGAAATTAAGCCATTCAGCCCATCAAATCTGTTCCACCATTCAATCATGGCTGATAAGTTTCTCAACCCCATTCTCCTGCTTTCTCCCTGTCACCCTTGATACTCAAGGGGTAGTTAGGACAGGCCAAAACAATGGTTAATGTTCCTGTGCACTGACAAATACTAATGCATAAAAAACCCAGTATACATCATTGAGCTCTGCTGTGCTAGAGGGAATTTCAAAACCCAGTCAACAATTTTAATTCCATTTTCCTACTTTCTTTTGGGCTTCATTGTAACTGATTCTAATTCTCTTCCTCTCGACTTTGGTCCCTGAAAATGACATTAAGCCCCTTAACATCCCACCCCGCCTCTTACTCAAAGTAAGCAGATTGTTTTGTAGAGGATGTAGTCTGAGTGCCTGGGAAATAAAATCCCACCATCAGAGATGAATGTCAATTTAGTTTTCATGAGTTAACATTGGTAAACAAAGGTATCAGATGAAAAAAAACCAACTGTTTCATTAATGCTTCGGAGAGGAAAACCGTTGATCTTTCCCAATATTTAACTTCAGCCCCTCAACGATGAGCTTGTCTTATCATCTGAAGAGTCTCAGATGTTAATTAGTTAGAGTAACTAGGGATGGACATAAAGGAATACCTTACTAGGGATGCCTGGATTCCAAGAATGAAGAACAGAAAAACAGGCTCTTGGGTCACATAATATACCAAACTGACAAGGTCCTGGAACACCTCATAGTAAAATAATTAGAAAAGTCAATTGAAATAGTATATTTTAGTGATGTAGTTCAAGGTGATATTTTCCAGATTACATTCAAGTTACAATACAGAAACAGTCATGGGACCTAAAAAGCCCATATTGACATTTATTCCAAGCAGAAGCAATTGTTATACTCCCAATGGTCAACTCTTTTCCAGTATCCTTTTTATTCCTGTTTCAATCATTTTAATATCTATCTAATATATTTGGAAATATAAATGTGACAGCTGCTTCAGGTTTCTGGTTACACATTCCATAGCTTCAGGATGTATTGTGTTAGTAAATTTACCCTGACCTCAGTCTCATTATTAGAGAACTCAATCATGGGGAATCCGCCTTTTCAACCTATTTTATTCTATTCTTTCACAATCTTAAATGCTTCCATTAAATCACTCATCAGTCTCCATTGTTGTAATGAAAATTGTCTAAATAGTATGAGGTTTCCTTCTAAATTGTATATTTTCAGAGTAAGCAGCATGCTATTAAATTCTTAAATGTAGTACCCAACATTTTGGTTATAGTGCAGAGCTCAAAACTGTACGCAGCACTCCAAGTATTAATCAGATTTTACCATAGATTCATCATTATAAATTGACTGGTACATATTTTACCTCCAGCCATATAATCTAGCTTTCAATTAGCGTTTTATGCCCTCATCCATTTGACTGCTGTTGAATTTAACTGAGGGTGAATGCATTGTTTCTAATTCACTATCAGATCATTTCTACAACACCCATCTACGCTGATTTCATTATTCTGCCAGCAAACTGATTAAAAAATATATAAATTAATGTCACCTCATTTTTGAGCTCATCAAAATGAGGAACCTGTTTGCAAGGAATGGAGCAATTCTTCACGTTCTGAACCCATGTCAGTCAAGTGGCATTCTCAGCTCAGGTCCAGGGTTTGGAGAGGGAAAGACTTGCCTTGTCCACTCTATGCCAGTGATGTGCCTGAAACCAGTCTCAAAAGAGTAGTCATTTTCGTTTGCTGTGATGCAAAAGGCCAGTTTTATTCTTAAATGCCCTTAAGCGGTGGTGAGTCTACTCCTGGGCCTAATCTTTTTATAACTGAATGTCTTGTTTGGCTACCTAAGAAGACCCAGTTCAGCCAAAAAGTGACAGACTGGGTTACAGGGAGCTCTGATCAGTTGACTATGAAACATTTCTTTCCATAAAAAGAAACAGTGAATTAAGCTGTTCTTTTGGAACAACTGGCTATTTCTTTTCGCCTGCGAGTTGTTCAGGTTAGGTTTGCTGCAAGAATAGACACTTGATGTTGGAAGTTCACTGTTAAGCTAATAGTGGCACAATCTACTATTTGAGAATTTTGCAGCAACTGCTGATAATCCCCAAGTTAGCTTGAGCAGTGATGTAACCTAAAATGACAGACCAATCCCTGGCAGCTGCAATGTGGCTAATTTAGTTCCAGCAAGTTCCAGTTTGAAGCCCTAATGTGTAGAGTAAGAAGTCAAGCAGCTTAAATTTACTGGTGATCTAATCCAAGAAGGTACATGGCTTGAGTTGGTAAAATTACACCAATACATAGGAATAAGCAGATCTGTAAACTGTCCATAAATCAGTCCTCATCGCACCTCTTTGAATAACTTTGGACCAAAACGTATCAATCTCTGATTTAAAATGGACAATTGATCAAGCATCCAAGGACATATGCAGAGAGAGTTCCAAATATCCCTTAGTCTTTTGGTGGAGATGTGTTTCCTAATTGCTCTCTTGTAAGCTCTGGCATTTTTTTTAGACAATGGACTAGGAAGTCAATCAGCAGAAATAGTTTCTATATTTCTTGGCTGATCAATATCTTGAACAGGTTCATCAAATTATCACTTCATTTTCTCCATTGCAGGGAATGCAACTGTAATTTGTGTAATCTCCCTTCATAACTTAATCCTTTCAGTCTGCTAATCTGCTAAACCTATGTTGTTCTGCCTCCAGGGTTGATACTTGATTCATTAGGTGTAGTGCTCTGAACTAAACCGATGAGAGTCATAGGGATGTACAGCACATAAACAGACTCTTCAGTCTAACTCGTCCATGCCGACCAGATATCCTTATCTAATCTAGTCCCATTTGCCAGCACTTGGCCCACAGCCCACTAAACACTTCCTATTCATATACCCATCCAGATACCTTGTAAATGCTGCAATTATACCAGCCTCCACCACTTCCTCTGGCAGCTCATTCTATACACGCACCACCCTTGCGTGAATAAGTTGTCCCTTAGGCCCCTTTTATATTTTTCTCCTCTCACCCAAAACCTATGCCCTCTAGTTCTGGATTCCCCCACTCCAGGGAAAGGACTTTGTCATGGATTAATCCTATTCATGCCCCTCATGATTTTATAAACATCTATAAGGTCACCCCTTAGCCTCTGATGCTCCAGGAAAAACAGCCCCAGCTATTCAGCCTCTCCCTATAGCTCAAATCTTCCAACCCTGGCAACATACTTGTAAATCATTTCTGAACACTCTTCCTATTAGAAGGAGGTCAGAATTGCATGCAATATTCCAAAAGTGGCCGAACCAACATCCTGTATAGCCATACCATGACCTCCTAACTCCTGTGCTCAATATTCTGACCAATAAAGGAAAGCAACCAAAAGCCTCCTTCACTATCCTATCTACTTGCGACTTTACTTTCAAGGAACTATGAACCTGCACCCCAAGGTCTCTTTCTTCAACAATTCTCCCTATGACCTTACCATTAAGCGTATAAGCCCTGCTATGATTTGCTTTTCTAAAATGCAGTACCTTACATTTATCTAAATTAAACCCCATCTGCCACTCCTCAGCCCATTGGCCCATCTGATCAAGATCCCATTGTACTCTGAGGTAACCTTCTTAGCTGTTCACTAGACCTCCAATTTTGGTGTCATCTGCAAACTTACTCCTATGTATCTCCTATGTTCACATCCAAATCATTTATATTAATAATGAAAAGTAATGGACCCAGCACCAATCTTGTGGCACGTCACTGGTCACAAGCCTCCAGTCTGAAAAGCAATCCTCCTCTGTCTGCCACCATCAAGCTAATTCTGTATCCAAATGTCTAGTTCTCCCTATATTCCATGATATCTAACCTTGTTAAGCAGTGTCACATGGGGAACCTTGTCAAACGCCTTACTGAAGTTCATATATATCACGTCACTGCTCTGCCCTCATCAATTCTCTCACTACTTCTTCAGAAAACTCAATCAATTTTGTGAGACATGATTTCCCACACACAGACCAATGCTGACTAGGGACTTGGGGGAGGGGCGTTGGGAATGCGATAGGTGAAAGGAGGTTAAGGTGAGGGTGATAGGTCTTAACCTCCTTCCACCTACCTTTTATCTTAGCCTGCTTGGCACACCCTCCTCATTCCTGAAGAAGGGCTTATGCCCGAAACGTCAATTCTCCTGCTCCTTTGATGCTGCCTGGCCTGCTGCGCTTTTTTTCAGCTCTGATCTCCAGCATCTGCAGTCCTCACTTTCTCCTATTACTAATCAGTCCTTGCCTTTCAAAATACATGTACATCTCATCCCTCAGGATTCCCTGCAACAACTCAGGCGACTGACTGTGTGGAGTTTGCACATTCTCCCCGTGTCTGCATGGGTTTCCTCCAGGTGCTCTGGTTTCCTCCCACAGTCCAAAAATGTGCAGGTTTGGTGAATTGGCCATGCTAAATTGCCCGTAGTGAAGGGGTTAATGTAGGGGAATGGGTCTGGGTGGGTTGCGCTTCGGTGGGTCAGTGTGGACTTGTTGGGCCAAATGGCCCGTTTCCACACTGTGAGTCATCTAATTTTAATCTAATTGGCCATTCTAAACTTGTCTACCACCGACGTCAAGCTTATCGGTCTATACATCCCTGGCTTTTTACTACCACCTTCCTTAGATAGTGGTACCACGTTAGCCAACCTCCAGTCCTCCTTGTCTGTATTCCAACTTGGGTTTATCAGATTTGAAGCATGACTTTCTAATCCCTTATGTCTAGTCCACAGCATACAAAGCCCAACACTCCATTAGAAGTTTTGCTTATTTTTGAAACTGTCCAGAATATTCTAACAATCTAAATACATGGAATCGCAAATCATTTTGGAAGACTAGTACTTATAATTTTGCACCATTTAGAAAGTACTCTATTTTATCCTTTTTAGATCTCAACTGGGTGACTTCACATCACTTGAAATCTATTTGCCCCACTTTTTCTGCTTTAATTCATTGAATTTAAATTTCTTCATAATTTTTTGCTTCCAACCACATTGCCTACAACGTTTCCCATCATTGCATCATCATGAAACCTGAATATGTGGCTCTCTGTTGAGTCATAGAAGTAGTTAATAAACGTTAAAGCCCAGTACAGCTCTTTGTGGGACACCATAAGTTATGCATCTTTTAGAATGTGTGTATCTGAAAGAAGATGCTAAAACAATTGAAGGAAAAGGTTAAACATAAAGAGAAATATCCTGGAAGGATTTATCATTATTTAAATAAAGTGGGGAAATCTACATAAAGAGATGCGATTTTAAATATGATTGATAATTTCCATTCCAACAACAATTAAACTCAAAACATAGTGACTTCTACCAAGCTGCCTCCCTGCTGACCCCACTGATTTCCCAGGGGCAATCCCATGTAACTATTTTGACAGTCTTTCCTTCCAATTTTCCACTCCTAACCAGCTGAGAATAGAAAGAAAATCTTCCATATGCAGGAGCTCTTTGGTAACATTCAGGAATGTTGTGCAGATAGGAAGAAAACATTGTTATGGGCAGGACATTTGAGAACCAAAAGAAATTGCATTAATCTAAGTGTAAAAGATAAAAGGTGACATGAGGGAACATGTTTCTCATACAACAAGTTGTTTGGGGATCTAGAATGAATATAGGTTGGAGGCAGATTTCATTTTCGCTTTCAGAAGAGAATTATAAGCTCCCAAAAAGGGGATTAAAAAAAAAGGACCATGAGGTGAAGATGGGAGAGTGAGATGAGCTGCATTACTCTTACAAAGTCACAGATCTAAGAACAAATGGCTAAAGACTCCCTTTTGAGCTGTAAGCATTCTATGTTTTAATTTAATGCTTTTCCCAACAACTTTATGTGGATTCCCTGTCTCAACTTGAAACTTGCTGATATCCAAATCAATGTCACAGTTGGAGGATTTAACTTTCTGGGGACACACACAAAGTCAATCTCCTTTTATCTAGGAGAACTCTTCCTTGGCTTATTTGCTTTAGGTGGCTGATTGCTTAAGGGGCAGATCATCACCAGCTTCTTAATAGCAACAATCAATAGAAAACAAATTCTGACTTTGTTGATGATAAACATGAAACATAAAAATCCCATGGGAATTTTCAAAGAAGACATAAGTTCTCCTCCTCTCATGTCAATACTTTTTTGCCAACTAAAACCATCAGAAACACATTATCTGGCCATTAATCTCATTGCTGTCTGTTGGACCTCGAAAGTATGTATCCAGGACTGTCCATGCTTTCACTGCACAATGGTCGTGACTCAGACATCATTGGTAGCTGTGAAAAGTATCCTGCTGTTGTGAAATATTTCAATGCAACTTTGTTCTTTCTTTTCTGAGGACAGTAATGCTGTTGCAGATGCTATGTCGGAGCATGCATTTAGTTTAGCTCCATGAAGATTACAGACATCCCTGATCATATTAATGATAAAATGCATATTATGGGAAGCGTTAAATTATTGAAACTTTAACTCACCAAGAACTAGGGACTTTTCCTGATTGATTCTTTAATTCAAATATTTCTACTGACATGCAACATTTCAATATAAAACTTGAGAAAGGAAAAAAAAATTGTTATAGTTTAAAATACTGCCTATCTTTTTTTTAATCTTGAAACTTTGATTTTTATTTCATGCAATTAACTGCAAGAAAAGGATCTTTTTCAAAGAAACGGCTCCAAATCTACATTACCTCAAATATTTTAATGTCCCCAAATGGGCTCTGAAGTTTTATCTGCATTCACTTCCATCAGTAAGAAGCCTGAAGGTTCACAGCTACTAAACGGAGTGTAGTCCATGCTTGCATATGATTAGAATTATAGCAAAACCAGTTAAAAGCAAATTCAGAAAAAAAAGAAAAGAATACATTGCCCAGAAGGCCAAAGATAAAATGCAGTTTGGAGTTAGCTCTTAATTCACCCACTAACATGTTTAATCTTTGGCTAATGTTGAGAGTGTGTGCTGGAAAAGCACAGCAGGAAATTGAAGGACTTTTGCCTGAAATGTTGACTCTCCTGTTCCTTGGATGCTGCCTGACCTGCTGTGCTTTTCCGGCACCACACTCTTGATTCTGATCTCCAGCATCTGCAGTCCTCAATTTTGCCTAATCTTTAGCTAAGGTCTAGCAAAGGAAAGCAGCCATTTTCAAACATGTGACATTAGAAGCATGATAAACAAATAAAGGAGACAGTCATAAAAGGATACTTTGATTGACTCAAATGAAACCTGCAGAAATATATGGAGCAGAATCAGCAGCATGGAACAGTCGGGCTGAATGGCCTGTTTTGGTGGTATGAATGCTACTAAGTATTAGAGAGACAAAACAGTGTGATCATGTGATGTAAGTTCACGACTGCTAAATTGGGCTTGTCAGTCAAAGCCAGAGATGAAAAGAGTGGAAATTGGAATGAAAAGAACCATTAGTCTGAGTAACAGCTTTCTCTGAACATAGCATTTTTTCAAAAGTGGCCTACAAATTGAGACAAGAATAATACCATAAGGTATTGGAGCACAAGCAGGCCATTCAGTTCATTCAGTCTGGTCCATCAATCAATGAAATCCTCAACTCTATTTTCCTGCCTTTTAACCCATAAGCATCTTGGTGTGGCATGGTGATTTCTCATTGGCCTAGAGTGGTGGTCTATTGACTTGGTGTCGTGGTCTTTCAGCAGTACGTGACAGTCTCTTTGCCCAACCTGGCCTCAGCGTTGACTTTCAGTCTCAAGGTGCTTTCTTGAAATGCAGTCCCACCATGGCTAAACACTTGAGAAAGAACTGTAATGTTTGAACTTCCAGCTTTACTTCTTTATTTTCTACTTAAAACTAAGAAGACCTGCAATGTGTAACTTCTAACCTTATTTCAATGTTTTATACTATTCAAAAATTACTGCAGTGTTTAACTTTTAACTTTATTCTTTCTTTCTACCTTGTTCTTAAGATTCTGTATCCAGGTATTAATGCCAAAGATGGCGCCTTGTGTGACAACTTCATACACTTTTCACTTATTCCTCTATTTTTGTACATATGACAATAAAAATGAAAAAAAATCTCACTGATTAAAAGTCTATCGCAGCCTTGAACATACTTAATGATCCAGACTCAACAGCCCTCTGGAAGGAGGAATTCCACAGATTCACTGGCCTCAGAGAAGAAATTCCATTTCATCACTGTGTTAATAGGTGACATCCTCATTCTGAGATTACGTTCTGTGGTCCTAAATTCTCCGACAAAGGAAAACAACCTCTCCACATCTGTCCTGTCAAGTCCCCTATGAATTTTGTATGTTTCAATAAAGTTGTCTCTCATTCTTCTAAACTTCAACAAGTACAGGCCAACACTCTCAATCTCTTCACATAAGACAGTTACTCAATACCCAGGATCAGAACCAGTGTTTACAGTGAACTGTATGCTTGCACTGTCAGTAAAATTGGCAATAATGATATTTATTGCTCATCTCTGAATGCCCTGAAGAGGTTGTGATGGATTGCTTGCTTAAATTCCATGCAGTCAGGATGGCAACGTGTTCTTCTGGAATGCTGCTCAGGAGAGACTTGCAGGATTTTGACCTAGCATTGATAAAGGAAGGTCTATTAATGCCTAAATTGGGATGGTGTATGACATGGAGGGGAACTAAAATGCTGGTGGTCATAGTTTTGGTAGATAATGTCAATGATGCTTTCGGCAATTTTCAAAATAAACCTATAAAGGTTACAGGGCACCTTTGAAACTGAGTACAGTTTGCAATAGGTTTGTGAGTATTTGAAATCTCATCACCAATTATATTCCAATTTAAGTACAGAGTGCATCAGGGCACAAGATCTCATTGCATTGAGTTATGATTTGAAAAGAAGCATGACAACATGCCAAAGAAATCTCTGCACAAACATACAGTAAAATAATGAGCACTCTGGATATTCAAAGTAAAAGATGCAGGTAGAAGTGATATGATTCATAATTCCATTATTTTTTAATGTAATGTTGTTATGATATCTTAAATTTGAAATGAAATGCTTTAATTAAAGTAAAATTCACTGCATCAATTGGACATGCCCAGAGAAAGATGCATCCAAACAGCACCCCAAATGTGATATATCAGGTCCATATTTATTGACAAGGTAATACTTCTCCTCAATTTTATTTCAATCTTCTCTTAAAGGCACTGACTCCTCATTGGCTATTTTTCCACAGAAAGTTCCTGTACTTTATCCAAGTGACATTTCATACTGAGGAAACTGAGATAATGAATAATGAATCTTTAACACACTTAAATACTCCAGCCCTGAAAGCAGCTAATTTATCCCAGGCCACCACCATTCCCACAAATCCCTGTCCAGCAAAGATCAGGCAACGTGGTTGTTAGAATATAAATAGTGATTGTTAAATTGTGAGATGCAGAGGAATCTAGGCGGCCCAGTGCATGACTTACAGAAGCATAGTGTGAGGCACAGCAAGTGATTAGGAAAGACAAGAGAGGATGTTGTTGTTTACTGTGAGTGGAATTGAATACAAATGTAGGAAGGCCATATTTCAGTCACAGAGGATAATGGTGAAACCACACCTTGAGAACTGTGTATAGCATTGGTCTCCTTTTCATGGAAGGATAAACCGTTATTAAAAGTAGTTATAGGATTATGAGATTATTACCTGGAGCAGGTAGGTTGTCTTCTGAGGAAAGATTGGACAGGCCAGGTTTGTATCCACTGGAGTTTAGGAGAATAAGAGGCATCTGGATTGCAACATAAAAGATCTGGAGGGCGTCTTGATGTCTATATGAAAAAGTTACTTCGTTTTTGCAGGAATCTACAACTATTCACTATTTAAAAATAAGGGGCTAACTACTGAAGACAGGGATGAACAACATTTTTTTCTCACAGACAATCATAATTTTTGGAACTCTCTTTTTCAAAGGGCAATGGAAGCAGGATATTTGAACACTTTTAGTGCAGAGGTACATAAAAGAGGATGAAAGGTTATCTGGGTGGGGTGCTGGGTGAGGTTTGAATGTCAAGTCATCATGATCTTATTGAGTGGTGGACCTGAGTGGCTTCTTATATTCATACATTCATATTTAGTCTGGGGTGTTCCTGATCTGCATTACATTATTCTGCTTATATATCTATTGAGTTATTCGAAAAAGCAAAAGTGAAACCTCATGATTACTAACTTTATAAAACTCTTGTGAAGCTACCTTCTCATATTGTTAAAGAGAACAATATTATCACCGACCATAAAAGATCAATTACTTCCACAAATTCTCTTGTAAAACTGGACACCCAAAGTAATCTTGAACATGTCTTATGATAAGTAGATTGTCAACTATTGAACTTAATCAACCACCTCTCTGACACTGATCTCCTGCCCTATTTCATCCACAACCCTCCCTGTGTTAATGTTCAGGTCTCAATGTTTAAGACAGCAAAATAAGAAAGAATAAGTGTTTCCTTACATGCAAATTTCACAAGGTGCATCATTTCTTTTCAGCTAGCTGCTCTCACGACATGTAAGACCAGTTGATACACTTTATTTATTGTCAGGATGGAAGCTTCGGGAACACAGCATTGGAACAGTTAGCTCTGATTCTGAGAAAGAGTTGGGTAGTCCAATCCAATACAGTGCATTCTGCCATAACGTGTGTTTTGTTAATACAAATTCACAGTAACGTGATTGTTTCTCTCGTGCAAGCTTTTGAAGTGTGTGTTGGCTATTCCGTGATTACATTGCCAACATTTAAACGCTGTTTCTAAGGTACAATTTTATCTTTAACATGGGATTGCACAAGAATGCAACTATTGTGTTATAGAAAAACTACCTGTACTGGAGTGAGGGGGTGGTCAGAGAGGAGCTCTAAGTTCAGAGATGGGGTTGGGGAATTCAATCCCTGAACCCACAGCACCTGATCTACACACCCGAGAAGTCTTTGTAATGAGGTGTGCTTCCAAACAGGAGGAGCTTGGCAAGACTAAGGATAAGCACTTCAACCTTGAAACTTTATTGCTGGAACAGCACAGCAGGTCAGGCAGCATCCAGGGAACAGGAGATTCGACGTTTCGGGCACAGGCCCTTCCTCAGGAATCATTCCTGAGGAAGGGCCTGTGCCCGAAACGTCGAATCTCCTGTTCCCTGGATGCTGCCTGACCTGCTGTGCTGTTCCAGCAATAAAGTTTCAACTTTGATCTCCAGCATCTGCAGACCTCACTTTCTCCTCTAAGCACTTCAACCTGCCTTGGCCCACAAATTATTTTGCAAAAGCACATTCCTGTTCCTTGAAACTGTCCTTGCTTCTCTTTAGCTAACAGAATTTCCAAGACATAGGATAAACTGTGGTCAATGTTAAACCTTAAAAAGAGATATATCTGAGATTGCCGACCCACCTTCTCCAAGCCCCTTGTTATATCTCTGATAGGACTCATTTGAGGTTTAATCATTAATGTCACATCTGACCTCTCTTCTTGCATGTTAAACTCAGCCCATATTTATGTCAAACTTTACTGAAAATTGACTGATGCCCTTTAGTGTGGCATGAGGAACCAAATTAACAAAATTAAGATGACACAGCAAAATGTATGTATTGTTTAGTTCTCACAATGCACTTTGTAAAAGATCTATTTCTAATGATAGGCCTTCATGATTGCCACATTGACAGGCAATTATATTTCTGCAGAAACAAACAGGCTTATTAAAAAAAGACATTTGTGAATTGCTGCAGCAAGAAAAAAAACTCAAGCTTTGCACGACAACCTTCCTGAAAAGAATACCAAGCTTTACTTTGAGAATCTTTTTGAGGCACCATGAAATGGTGAAAATACTAAAATCCTGACAAGATAAATTGCTTTTGCAGCAAAAATTGCATTGTGGATCTCCAATCATTTAGCTCTGACGTATCCAGCATCCTCTTTGATATGAACACATCTGAGAATTCTGTATGACTGCCTTTTGATTTAAAAAGGGGTGAGCATAATTGCCAGAAAACAAAGGAGGAATAAACTGTGATGAATTACAGTACCTCAGATGCTAATAATTAAATCATTAACAATATGCTGTCCACTTTAGGACTCTTGTGATGCAGTGTTAGTGTCCCTACCTCTGAGCAAGGAGACTTGGGTTCCAGTCCTACCTACTTCAGAGGTGTGTAATAGTATATCTGGACAGGTTGATTAGAAAACATTTATGCTGGCCCCTCTGTCTTTATTATGTGCAGAATGAGAACACAGTGATTGCTCCATTCTAATCACAACTTGCATGATTTGCTATTGATGTCACCCAAATAGGCAGTCAAGGAATATCTGAATGACTCTTCACATAATCTGAACAGTCTGTTCAAACCTTGACACTTGGGTCACTAAGAGCATTACTTGGAAGAAAATAATCTCTTGTTGGGATTCTGTTTTATGGTGAGTCAGAATCACCAACTATCTGGAAAGATTAAAGTTTTCCCTGCTAATGTAACTCTGCTTTTAATTGTCTCTGTTCATTAGTAATGTCAATGAAATTAAAGCAGGTCCAGGTCCTGAAAGCTAAATCAGGTATACAACCACTTATTGAATTGATGAACCAAATCTTGTTGGAGTGGAACATTTCAATGCATATGTCATGTTAAATGCAATTTTTTTCTATACTCTGAAGGTCAAAATATTCTGTTACTTGATAACAGTCACATCATGAGAACAAAAGGACATTTGGGACCTTGGCAAACATGTTAACCCTTCATCAATGAAGTTTATGTTTTGGAGAAGTTGGTTTTCTATTAGTGATGCTTTCCAACATAAATGATGCTTGCATTGTTAACTTTTGGCACAGATTTAATGCCTAATTAATATGCAAATACATAAATTCAAAATATCAGGGAGTCTAAGGACAAATAGGGACAATGCCAAGCAAAAGACAGAGCAGTGCAAATCAACTAGCAAGTTTCAATAGACTTATAATGCAAGGCATGACTCGTAAACCACTGAAGTTGCTGACTATGCTGGACATCGATAATGGTGTGCACCAATAGCGCACCTTCACTTTTCCAGTAAGAGCTGGTTCAATGTGTTAAACATGGTATCATCATATAGTAATATCTGTATGCATAACTTGGTTTAAAAATTGTGCTTTGCAATGCAGTATTGTCAGTGGTTAAGATTTTAATTAATAGCATATGCTGGGAGCAGAAAACCATGATATAGAAAATTGTCTCAGGTTGTATGCAAATAGAATCAAATATTAGATGCTACGTATAATTGGTCTTTGTTTTATGTCATTGCCTGAAACAAATTTCTACCCCCACAGGCTGAGAGAAAATTTGTTCATTACTTTTAACCTTTCAAAGCAACTTCCAGAATTACACAGAATATATTCTTTGAATTTGAATGGGTTATAAATATTGGACGATACAACAGTCCATTAGAGAAATAACCCGAATGAAAGGAGATGCTGCTGTTGTGACAATGACCTTATAATCCGGAGGCTCCAGTTAATGTTCTGGGGATGAGTGAAAATTCTACTTGGTAGCTGGTGGGATTTAAATTCACCAAATATATCTGAAATATAATTCTGGTCTTCGCCATTTTTCTGTTATTCATTCATGGGATGTGGGTGCACTGGTTAGACCAGCATTTATTACCCATTCCCAATTGCCCAAAGGATAACTAAGAATCAGTCACGATGCTGTGGGTCTAGGCCAGCTTGCAGATTTCCTTCCCTAAAGGAAATCAGTGAAATAGATGAGTTTTTTAACAACAATCGATGAAAGCTTTTTATTCCAGATTCTTATTGTTCAAAATACTATGGTAGAATTCAAACCCATTTATCAGAACATTAGTTTTGAATTCTGGTACTGTGGCATTGCCACCGCAACACTGTTACACCAAAGCTAACCATTAAACAATGATCCACTGTTGAGAACATATCTGGCTCACTAACATCCTTTGAGGAAGGAAGTCTGCTGTGTTTGTTCAAACTTGCCTCAAAAACACTGTGGATGCTCGAAATCTGAAACAAACAGAAAATACTGGAGAAACTCAGCAAGTCTGGCAGAATCTGTGCAGAGAGAAACAAATTTATGTTTCAAATCTGGCATGACTCTTCTTCAGAACTAAGGTTATCAGATGGGCTCAGAATGTAGCTTATTTAAACGTGCTAGAAGCTCCCGGTGTTCATACCTGTCCTTTGCAAAGAGAGATAACAGACTTGCACAAGATTTTGGGTGACAGCAATTTCCTGGTCCATTCCCCATGTCAACAGCTTAATCAATTAGTATCCACTTTTCAACAAATTAAAACTCTTGTCTCATGCTGAGTAAACTGTTGTTCCTTTAAAAATTTCATATTCTTGTGAATCTGCCTTGATGAATTAAATTTGAAAAGTTTTACCAGTATCTCTTTTTTTGAGCAGACCAATGGGGGATGGAGTTTAATCTGGACAAATGAGAAGTGATGCATTTTGGAACATCAAGCACAGGTGGAAATTATACAGTGAATGGCAGAACCCTTAGGAGTATTGATATGCAGCGGGAGCTGGGTGTGAGGTCCACAGATCACGGAAAGTGGCAGCGTAGTTAGATAAGGTATTAAAAAAGGCCTATGACATGCTTGTCTTCATTGGAAGGGGCATTGAATATAAGGATAGGTAAGCTATGCTGCAGCTTCATAGAACTTTAGTTAGGCTACTCTTAGAATATTGCATAGTTCTGGTCACCACACGACAGAAGGATGTGTATGCTTTGGAGAGGGGACAGAAAAAGTTTACCACGACCTTGCCTGGTACGGGGGATTCTAGCTATGAAGAAAGGTTGGATAGACTGGTTTGTTTTCACTAGAACACTGGAGGTTGAAGGGTGACCTGACAGAAGTTTATAAGATCGTGAATGGCATGGATAGAGTAGAGGCGTCAATTACTAGGGGACATAGGTTCAAGGTGTGGTGCGGGAAGTTGAAAGGAGATGTACGAGGCAGGTTTTTCGCACAAAGGGTTGTGAATGCCTGGAATGCTGGAGGAGGTGGTGGAAGCAGACAACAATAGCAGCATTCTAGAAGCACCTGGATGAATACATGAATAGGAAGGGAACAGAAGGCTGTAATGAGACTTGCATTTGAATGGTCCTGTTGGAATCTAAACTGAGGTCAGTGAGCAGATTTCATTGAGTAAGTGATATGTGAAAGCATCCATTACTTTGTGAAGGGGTGATGATTGGCTGGTTTGGACTTATTCTGCTTTTTGTGGAATGGAGATACCTGGGCAATCCTCCACATTTTGGGGTGGATGCCAGTGTTGTAGTTGTACTGGAAAATTCGTTAGATGTGTGGCTAGTTCTAGTCTTCAGTACTATTGCCTGAAATGTTGTCACGTCTGTTACTCATTGCAATGTCCAGTGTCTTTCGCCATTTCTTGATATCACATGGAATGAATTGAATTAGATGAATGCTGCCAGCTGTAATTCTGGAGATCTTGGAAGGAGGCTGAGATGAATCATCCAATCATTCTGGCTGAACATGCTTTAAAGTACTTTACAAGCAATTGGTAATTTCTGAAGTGCAGATAATGTTTCGTTGGGAAGGTGAAATGATGTGAATACGTCTAAAGGGCAATCAATCACTAAAAAGGGGGTTCAACAGCAATCTTGTTCTATCAGTGCTGCAATAGACACTCTCCAAAAATCGGCTGATGCTCCCTGTCCTTTACAGCAACCAGTTGACCTGGTTTCACATAGCGCTGCACTAGCTTGAGGAGATAGAGAGAAAAAAGTTGAATAATGTCAGGCAAAGTAATGAAATTCAGTTTGTTGTTTCACTTTGTGATGTAACAGCATGACTGTTAACAGTTATATTTTGCTATATGGTTTCAGGGCTCATCCTCTTACTGTTGTAAACTCAATTTTCAAGGATCTTGTCAGTAAATGTTTGTCTGAATGGTTTCACACAAGAGCAGTGTTAACACACATTTAGCCAGTAACTTGCTGGAACTGTATCACTAAATAAAACCAATGATACTTCCACAATGGAGAAGAAAATACATCTTTGGAAGTTAGGAAAGGCCGTTCTTTAGCTATCATTGAGCACATGTCGAAGTTACTTTACAAAACGACTCAACTGTTCTTCTACTCAACTGCCAAAAGTTCGCTGCAAACTGAAATTTCAGATCATGCAATAACATTCCTTTAAGAGCTGAGTTAACTTCAACAGGTCCATCAACTCTGGTGGTAGATGCCACCACTAATTGCAGTTACTCCTGCCAAAAGATCTGCCATCACATTATGCCACACATGTCTGTCTTGCACCATCCTCACACATCCACTATCACTTGTCTGCAAAGATGTTGCAATGTTTGTCATCCGACTATGCCTCTTTCTGCTGCAATTCACTTTCCCTCTTGAAAAGATTACTGTAGCTTTTCAGCTCTCACCAAAAGACTGCAATACTTACATTTATATTCTGGATAAGATTTCAGCTACCTCTTAATTTCCTTTACAGTTAATGTATGGCATTTTTTCAGATACGCCACAGCATCCAGATTTCTTGTTTACTGTCTATGTTTCTGAGACACTGTGTTCATGACAGCAAAGTGGCAAAAGTACATAACAGTGGTGTGGTTAAATGCTTCTAAGCAGAAATGGGTAGATTCTTGACTGACAAGGCAGACTAAGAGTAGCAGAGTTGGAGTTGAGTCACAATCAGATCAGCCATAATCTTACTGAATGGAAGAGCAGACTAGAGGGGCTGATTGACCTAGTCCTGTTGAATTCCACTGTCCATATGTATCTCTTATAATAAAGCTTTTTTGAATGTAATAAACTGAAGGGTCACACTCAAAGTGGAATTGCCAACTTTTGAGGAGATATGGACAATTTGAATCTGTGAAATAACTGATTTAGATTTTACCAGTGTATTCTTACTCCTGATATCCCAAAATATATTACAGGGAGGAATCGTGTGGACGTGATGGACTTCCACTAACCGGCTGGGGAATCCATAAGATCCTTATGTCATCTTTTTGAAAAGACTACTGCATTTTGTTCTACTCAGGTATCTAAGTCGTCCCCAGACCCAAGGATGCAAAGAGTCGAAGCCTGTTAAGTACTCAGTACTGCCACCAAGAAGATGGTGGATGCTGCCAGTATTAACTCCAACTGAAGCCATTCACTGAGAAGGTAATCCAGGTACAGATGAAGGTGGGAGGGGGTTTGCAGAGAGGGGACTTATCAACAGCAAGGACAGGGGAGTAACTTCCAGCTAGAATTCTCCTCCTGCTGTCACGTCTCCCTATCAGGCACTGAATGCCTTCAAACATTCATTTCCCACTGTCCAACTCCCACCACAGAAACTCCAAGCAAAAACGGCTACCTGTTTGGTGGCAGGACAGGAAGGCAGATAAGGGCCTTCTTCTCCTGAACTCTATGTGACTGGAGGCAAGAAAATGGCTTTGTTCTCAAAAACAATCTCCCACCCGATCAAATGCAACCACCATCAAATCGACCAAGGAGGAGAGTGCAGGATTCCATCTGTGGTAAGTGTTGTACATGAGGAAACAATGCAGCTAAATTGCACATAGCAAGCTCCCCAAGCATCCAGAGATAATAATTTCATCTTTTGGTTTGCTCGGTCTTGAATAAGGGATATAAATTTCACTAAAATGTCATGAATACAAAGGAATGTTAAAACATTCACCTGATAAGACCTTTGTTTAACATCATATCTGAAAGATGGCATTTCTGATATTGTAGCACTCCCTCAGTACTACACAAATTACATGGTCAAGTCTCTTGAGTGAGAGTTGAACATGTGACTTTCTGATTCAGGGGTAAGACTGCTTCTAACTGACTAAATACAGTGATAATTGTTTAAGATTAGATTCCCTACAGTGTGGAAACAGGATCTTTGGCCCAACAAGTCCACACCAACCCTCCGAAGCGTAACCCACCCAGACCCATTCCCCTGCCCTGAAGAAGGGTTTATGCCCGAAACGTCAATTCTCCTGCTCCTTGAATGCTGCCTGACCTGCTGCGCTTTTCCAGCAACACATTTTTCAGCTCTGATCTCCAGCATCTGCAGTCCTCACTTTCTCCATTCCCCTCACCTACCTTATACCCCTGACCAATGCACCTAACACTTTGGGCAATTTAGCATGGCCAATTCACCTGACCAGCACATCTTTGGATTGTGGGAGGAAACTAGACCACCCAGAGGAAACCCACACAGACACAGTGAGAACATGAAAACTCCACACAGACAGTCACCCACGGTAGGAATCGAACCCAGGTCCCTGACGCTGTGAAGCAGCAGCGCTAACCACTGAGCCACCATGCCGCCCCATTTAGGTGTACTATTATAATTTTTTTCATCAGATTCAGAATAATTCATACCTCTCAGACAGTATCATGCAGTTTGAGCTGAAAGGCAGTGGCAGATGGTTGCAGCTTGTGCATTGTGCAACATTATTTTTGAAGGAGGCAAAAGCATTCTTGTGGAACAAAAATGAATGACAACCCTTTGTAGGGAAAATGCTGTCTACAGGTTTATGATTGGAAATGGAAGTGCAATCAATTGATTGATTAGTAAATTTCACGTACTGTTGACATTGAGTAGATCTCTTCAGACAGGTGAATAATTGTATCCAGTGAGTACTGATTGCTGTCTCTGGCAGTTTGTATCCAAAAGGGTTAACTGACATTGCAAGATAAGCTTTCCCCATCAAGACTGAAGATGCTGGAAATCAGAGTCAAAACATGTGGTGCTGGAAAAGCGCAGCTGGTCAGGAAGCATCCAAGGAGCAGGAGAATCGACATTTCAAGCATAACTTCTTCATCTCGAATGCTGCCCGAATGCTGCTGGCTATGCTTTTCCAGCAGCACACTTTTTGACTGATCTCCAGCATCTGCAGCCCTCACTGTCTCCTAGTTGATTATAAACTTACTGTAAAGTTTCTTTCAAGGAAGCCCATCTTGAAGAAGTTCTTCTCTCTTTACAACGATCTCAGTGAGCTCCTCTCTCACTGCACCTCCCCCCCTACCCCCGGGTTGTCTCCTCTGCCCTAAAGTTCTTCAGCCACGTCCTGAAGCAGACCCCCACTACAGCTACATCTCCTTCCACAGTGCCTGCCTACAGAACCGACTGATCCCACATGGAAGCCGGACTACATTCAGACCAACACAATTTGGACCTGAACAGGATAACCACTATCTACAACAAATCCAAAGCCTCCATAAATGGTTCTCGCTCCGGATCCTTCACTCCATGCTTGTAGTCATACGTCGGCACCTACTCTGACATTCCTGATGAAGAGCTTGTGCTCGAAACGTCGACTCTCCTGCTCCTCGATGCTGCCTGATCGGCTGTGCTTTTCTAGCACTGCACTTTTTGACTCTTTCCCCATCAAGATATGAATAACTGTTCCTGGAGCTAACCGTTGTGTATCCAGTATGGTATTGCTATGTGTGACAGAATGCTTCACTGTTAGCAATGAGTACTCACTCTTAGTTAAACCTGGCTTTTTACAAGAGACCATTACGTATCTCAGATGTAATGTAGCCAACTTATTACAGATGATGTAATAAATTTAGTCTGTTTACCTAGTCTAAATCTCTTCTGCTAATGACTTTGTGTGCATATCCTTCTTGGTATCAGCAACTTGGTCAGATACCAATGAGAAGGAATGTAGTTACCATTCCATCTTTAGGATTTGATAGTTATTGAAATAGATCTAGCAAAGTGCAGTTAGGAATGGGCAACAAATGCTGGCCTTGCCAGTGACACCCACATCCCATGATAAAATAAATAGGAAAATAAAGGAAGCCCAGTCTCTCTTCAAAACCGTTTATTGCTGAGATCAAAGTAATCAATGCATTAGGATAATCATGCTCCAGTGAATTGTACAGGTTCAATTGGTTTTTTTCCAAGCACTTAAAGTATCCAAATCCCTTTGCAGGCTTTTTACATTTTCCTGACAACTACCTATCTTTGTTTCGTCAGGAAATTCAAGAACCATGCATTTGGTTCCTGCATCTGAGTCTGTAACATAAATTGTAACACCAGTTTTAAATGGGAGAAATTAAAATCAAGGGGGAATGAAGTAACTTCTGAAAGATGCTGCATGTGAAATATTAATTGCCACTTAAAAAGCAAATGAAAGACTAACAACACCAAGTTTATTTATTTATATTAGTGAAATGCCTTTACTCCTAGGAGTAAATTTAAGAGCGTAGGCAAAAGTTGCCACCCTTCCAATAAACACCAAATTACAAAATAACAATCTTTTAATGCACCATTAGTGCATGGGTTAACCCTGACTGAGCAAATTAAACCCCTATCTGTTTAATAGTGGCACTTCAAACATCAATCTTGTGTGGACTACAGCACACTTTTAGAATTTTATTATCCTTCCTTATTTAGATTAACAAGTGGCAGAGCGAGGGTTTGAGATGTCGGATCTCAACCCGAACAACTGAGATATTAAGAAGATTAATACATTTTAAATGTGGGCAACAATCACAAAATTTAACAAAATGATAGGCCGTGAATCAAATTTTATCAGTCATCATACAGTAAATTCCAAATCTTTGCCGTGATATCATTTGAAATCAACAAAGGGACTGAAGCACTTCTTCAGTGCAGGCGGAACCTGCTGGTTACTTCAATTACCATTAATGGCCAGTTATACAACTCAAATCCTGGATTTTTTTTCTCGATTCTATCAGCTTGTCTGACAAGGGAATAATGAGATTAATTGTCATGTGAGGGTAAAAGGATACTTGCTAGGGGCCCCCTTGTGGTGCAGTGGTAGTATTTCTGCCCCTGGACCAGGAGGCTAGGGTTCAAATCCCATTTGCTTCAAAGACTTGTAGTAACATCTCTGAACAGGCTGATTAGAAAAATAGTTTTAAAAAAAAATGCCAAAATGAATAACATTGTTCGCATAATGACTGCTCTGATGGTTTTTCAAAAGGTTACCTAAGAAGATGAAGTAGTTCAAGTTCAATTGTACACTGTGAGACTTTAATGTCAAGAAACAGGTAGATTTATAAAAACACATTTCTGGTCATGATTGAACCAAAATAATAGACTTTGACCTGCTCATCATTGAACACTAATTAAGTTGGAAGTTATATCATGAATAATCCCAAAATTAAGTTGACTGGGTAGACGCATGCACACCCCAGCTCTCAACAGATTTTGTACAAAGTTAATGACACTTCCCTTTCATGCAGTTGCTGGAGATCAATCATCTTAGCCCCAGAACATTGTTGCAGACCTTTCTCAGGGCAGTGTCACAGACCCAGCCCCCTGGAGATGAGCTTCTTTCCATCATCATATAGTCAGGAAGTTTTCTGATGAATTAGCAGTGCTTAATTTCATTCACGGATTATTGAACTAGTCCAGGCCCACATTCAGCAAAACTTGGACAACATTCAGGCTCAGGTTGATCAGTGGCAAGTAACATTTGTATCAGAAAATGACGATCTTCAACAAGACATAATCTGCTCACCACTTTTGACATTTAATGGCATTTCCACTGCTGAAACCACCATTATCAATATCCTGGATGTGATAATTTACCAGAAACTGAACTGGGCTGGTCATTTAAGGATGTTCCTCGGTCTGGAGGGTTTGAGCTACAGGGAGAGGCTGAATAGGTTGGGGCTATTTTTGATGCTGGCGTGTCAGAGGATGAGGGGTGACCTTACATAAAATCATGAGGACCATGGATAGGATGAATATGAATAGCCAAGATCCTTTTCCCAGGGAGGGGAGTCCAAAACTAGAGAACATAGGTTTAAGGTGAGAGAGGAAAGAATTAAAAGAGACCTAAGGGGCAACTTTTTCATGCAGAGGGTGGAGCGTGTATGGAATGTCCTGCCAAAGGAAGTGGTAAAGTCTGGAACAATTACAACATTTCAAAGGCATTTTGATTGGTACTTGAATAGGAGGAGTTGAAAGGGATATGGGCCAAGTGATGGCAAATTGTACTAAATCAGTTTCGGATATCTAGTCAGCATGGACAAGTTGAACTGAAGGGTCTGTTTCCATGCATTACAACTCGGTGACTCGATGACCCTCTATGGATACTTTACCTGCAAAGCCATGTCAGACACTGGGAATTCTGCAACTTATTCTGGGAATAAGTTGCAGATCTCTTGACTCATCTGTGTTTTTCCTCCATTTACAAGGCACAAATCATTTAAAAAAGAACAAGATGATAGGCACTGGACTCACAAGGCAATGGATAAAAAACTAGAAGGTGGATTAGGAGGATAGGTTTGTTTTTGACCAACGTGTTCACGTGAGCTAAATGGTTATTGGTGTAAGTTATTTGATGTTTTCAAGTCAGGAGAGTGAAGAAATACTGCACACTTGCCTGATGAATTCAGCTCCAACTACGAGTTATTGTCAAGTTATTTGACAAAACAGCTCACTCTGATTATCAGCCCTTCTACCTGCAGTGCTTATCAGCAAAAATAAATGCCATGGACATGATAGATGTAATCCTTTGAGGGCAGAATCCAAAACTATGACTCTTCACCCTGCTCCAATCCCAACCTCACCATCAAACTAGCAGATATAGAGGGTGCAGCGGTAGTCTGGCGCACTAACCTCTACACCGCTGAAGCCAACTCAAAGACACCTCCTTCTACTGCCCCCTCAACCATGACCCCACCCTCCATCACCAAACCATCATCCAGACCATACACAACCTCATCACCTCAGGAGATCTCTCACCTATAGCTTCCAATCTCATAGTTTGGGAACCTCGCACCACCTGATTCTACCTCCTTTCCAAGATCCACAAGCCTAACCACTCCAGCTGACCCATTGTCTCAGCCTATTCCTGCCCCACAGAACTCATCTCCACCTACCTCGAAACTGTCCTATCCCCCCCATTCCTGGAAATCCCCACATGCATTCGAGACACCACCCACGCCTTCTACTTCCTCCAAGACTTCTGTTTCCCCAGACCCCAACGCCTTATCTTCATCACCGATATTCAATCCCTCTACACCTCCATCCCCCATGACCAGGTCCTCCAAGCTCTCCACTTCTTCCTCTCCCGACGTCCCAAACAGTGTCCTTCCACTGACACTCTCATTCGTTTGGCTGAACTGGCCCTCACCCGTAACAATTTCTCCTTTGAATCCTCCCACTTCCTCCAGATGAAGAGGGTAGCCATGGGCACCTGCATGAGCCCCAGCTAAGCCTGTCTCTTTGTTGGCTACATAGAACAGCCCATCTTCCGCAGTTACACTGGCACCACTCCCCACCTCTTCTTCTACGACTTTGATGACTGCATTGGCGCCACCTCGTGCTCCCGCGAGGAGGTTGAACAGTTCATCAATTTCACCAATACATTCCACCCCGACCTTAAATCCACCTGGACTATCTCTGACACCTCCCTCCCCTTGCTGGACTTCTCCATCTCTATCAATGATGACAGACTCAACACTGACCTTTTTTATAAACCCACCGACTCTCACAGCTACCTGGATTGCACCTCTTTCTACCTTACCTGCTGCAAAAATGCCATCCTGTATTCCCAATTCTTCTGCCTCCCAGGAGGCTCAAGTTCCACCACAGAACATACCAGATGGCATCCTTCTTTAAAGACGGTAATTTCCATTGCCATGTGTTTGAAGACACCCTCCAATGCACCTCATCAACGTCCTGCACCTCCGCCCTCAAACCCTACCCCTCCAACCACAACAAGAACAGAACCCCCGGGTCCTCACCTTCCACACCACCAACCTCTGCATAAACTGCATCATCCGCCGACATTTCTGTCACATACAAACAGACTCCACTACCAGGGATATATTTCCCTCCTCACCCCTATCCACTTTTAAGAAAGACCGTTCCCTCCATGACTACCCGATCAGGTCCACACCCCCCAACAACCCACCCTCCCCTCCTGGCACCTTCCCCTGCCACTGCAGGAATTGCAAAACCTGCAGCCACATCACCCCCCTCAGCATCAAAGTTTCACCTGCACATCCACCAATGTCATTTATTGCATCTGTTGTTCCCGATGCGGTCTCCTTTACATTGGAGAGACTGAACGCCTTCGCATAGAGCACTTTAGGGAACATCTCCAGGACACCTGCACCAATTAACCCAAACACCCCGTGGCCGAACATTTCAACTCCCCCCCCACCCCACTCTGCTGACGACATGCAGGTCCTGGGCCTCCTCCATCGCCACTCCCTCACTGTCAGACGCCTTGAGGATGAATGCCTCATCTTCTGCCTCAGAACACGTCAACCCCAGGGCATCAATGTGGACTTCACCAGTTGCCTCATTTCCCATCCCCCCACCTTACCCCAGTTACAACCTGCTAGCTCAGCACCATCCTCATGACCTGTCCTACTTGCCAATCTTCCTTCCCACCTATCCGCTCCACCCTCCTCTCCGACCTATTACCTTCATCTCCACCTTCATCCACCTATTGCACTCTTAGCTACATTGTCCCCAGCCTCCCCTCCCCTCCCATTTATCTCTCCACCCCGGAGGCTCCCATCCTCACTCCTGATGAAGGGTGTTTGCCTGAAATGTCGATTTTCCTGCTCTTTGGATGCTGTCTTACCTGCTGTGCTTTTCCAGCACCACTCTAATCTTGACTCTAAAGCAAGGGCAACTGATACATGAAAATACCACCACCTGCAAGTTTCACTCCAAGTCACAAACTATCCTGACTTGGAAATGTATCACCATTCCTTCAGTTTTGCTGAGTCAAAATCCCAGAACTCTCTCCCTCACACCTTCTCCCAGCAACTGGGGGTGGACAATAAATGTTGGCTCTGCCAGCAATACCTGCATCCCACAAACAGAAAGCCAAGCATGGGCATAACTGAATGATTTGCAAGACTGTCTTTAATTTAAGAAGTACAAAATATGTTATAAATCATGAAAGCAAAACAAATACTGTTCATAAGCATCGCCCATTACAGTAGTCAATGGGTGAACAACCTTATGATCACTTTGAAAAATCTATTTTCATAAAGAATCCTTTGAATGCAAGTTGCAAAACTCATGATCTTTACCACCTACTTGTATGGGAACACTGTCATCTGCTCCAAGGGTTCTTCCACAACACACATTGCCCTTAGTATAAATTCTATTATTGCTTCTTCATTACTGGAACCCTGGAAGTCCTTGTCTAACAGTACTGTGTGAATATCTTCAATGTGTTCACATCAAGGAGATGGCTCACCACCCTATATCAAGAGTGTCAAGGGATGGACAATATATTCTCGGCACATTATCTTGTAGGTAAATAAGTAAAAATGTACAAAAGACATTGTGAAGGCTGTTTCGATTAGGGGTCCAAAACAGGCATTAAAATGGGTGCTTGCCAATAACACTAATAATTTTGGTCCCAATGACCAGAATTTGATATCGCTTGGACCTGCTCATCCTGCAGGTTTGTTTTGTCTGGAACAGTATATGCCAGCCACCCACACCTCTGAAAGTATGGAGGACTATGACCAGCACATAATGGCAGATCGACAGCTTGCTCAGAGACTCAGGGAGGAGTGCACAGGTTTACCCGAGATTCTGAAAGAGGTGGTCCAGAGGAGGAGAGATTGTTTGTATGTGGAGGAGGAAAACACACCAGCTCACTTTCATTGTCTTCCTGCCAACAAATTCCCACCGTATCCAAAAGCACATTGTGTTGCTCTGTCTAGTCCCCATGTTCCCTTTACAAACATGAGATCCCAGAGACACCTGTAGTAAGATACCTGTCACCAAATGCTTCCTTTTTCTTGGAGTTCCTATAGACTGTCTCAGAAGTAGGGGTATTAGAGCCTGTACTCTTTTTAAGTAAAGTTCAGAGATTTCTAGGGTAAGTGTTGATGAATTTGTGATGCAGTATTCCAGAAAGCCTTCTCTTCCAACGTCAGCAGCAGGTGAATGTGCAAATGATCCTTCAGCTATATACTTGAAATGAACACCAACATCATGTTCATAGTACTTGTCCTTTTTTAGGAGAGGGTGTTAAAAACAAATATAAAACACCAAAACACTATGTAACTTCCTTCATGGACTAACCAACACAGAAATGAGTCTTTGGGTGGCTGTTCCAAACTGTACTGTAGCCCAAGATTGCACCATGCATGAAATGTGGACTGAACCAGTCTTTCAGCAGAAGGCCACATTTTGCCTCTTTGCAGGATCATTAGAACCTAATTAGGTGACTGACAATTTCCTGCTATGGGTGATTAATATCGTAACTATTTTAGTTAGAACTGTTTAGATGCAAAATGATTTCAAACAGGCATTCTCTGAACATAAGCCATTCACTGTAGTCCTTGAGACAGTTGAAAGTCAGCGAAACCTTTGCTTGATGGAAAATCAGTTCTATTGTTCATTAATGAGACATAAAAGGATTCATTACTGAACTACTTTCATCCAACTCTCAGTGTAATCACAGTGAGAGATATCATTATATTGACACAATTCAATGAAATATTAGCCTAATAGAAATAAAAGACCAGGTTTGTTTTGTCACTCATTTAAACTGTTCTACCTCCTGTCATCAGTGCAACAGGATAAAGTAGATAGAGTGGAGATGTTGTGGGAGATTTTTTAATGAATTTACATGTTTGTTCTTGCACCTCAGGTTCCAGTTGCACAAATACTCCAAATGGTGAAATGCTAGCACTCTTACAACCAGCAGCAGGTGATGTGAGCCATGTTTAGTGGGAGAAACATTTGGAGGGAAGAAGACAATACTATTCTTTGGCTTCACACATAGAATCATAGAGTCATAGAGATGGAAACAGACCCTTCGGTCCAACCTGTCCACGCCGACCAGATATCCCAACCCAATCTAGTCCTACCTGCCAGCACCCGGTCCATGTCCCTCCAAACCCTTCCTATTCATATACACATCCAAATGCCTCTTAAATGTTGCAGTTGTACCAGCCTCCACCACTTCCTCAGGCAGTTCATTCCATACACGTACCACCCTCAATGTGAAAAGGTTGCCCCTTCGGTCTCTTTTATATCTTCCCCTCTTACCCTAAACCTATGCCCTCCAGTTCTGGACTCCTCGATCCCAGGGAAAAGACTTTGTCTATTTATCCTATCCATGCCCCTCATAATTTTGTAAACCTTTACGAGGTCACCCCTCAGTCTCCGACGCTCCAGGGAAAACAGCCCTAGCCTGTTCAGCCTCTCCCTGTAGCTCAGATCCTCCAACCCTGGCAACATCCTTGTAAATCTTTTCTGAACCCGTTCAAGTTTCACAACATCTTTCCAATAGGAAGGAGACCAGAATTGCACACAATATTCCAACAGTGGCCTAACCAATGTCCTGTACAGCCGCAACATGACCTTCCAACTCCTGTACTCAATACTTTGACCAATAAAGGAAAGCATAACAAACGCCTTCTTCACTATCCTATCTACCTGCAACTCCACTTTCAAGGAGCTATGAACTTGCACTCCAAGGTCTCTTTGTTCAGCAACACTCCCTTGGACCTTACCATTAAGTGTATAAGTCCTGCTAAGATTTGCTTTCCCAAAATGCAGAACCTCGCATTTATCTGAATTAAACTCCATCTGTCACTTCTCAGCCCATTGGCCCATCTGGACAAGATCCTGTTGTAATCTGAGGTAACCCTCTTCGTTGTCCACTACACCTACAATTTTGGTGTCATCTGCAAACTTACTAACTGTTGAACCTGGAAACATCCAGTTACAAACTAACTTTGGAATATCATTCCATCAACAAAAGTCAGTGAGTGACAGAAAACAGATCAAGAAGGAAAAGGAGTGGCAAGACACCTCAGCAACAACAGAGAGGGTTTTGTAGGATAGGTAGGTTAGCCATGGTAAATGTATGGATACAGGGATAGAGTAGGGAGCTGGGTCTAGTGGGATGCTCTTTGGAGGGTCGGTGCAGATTCGATGGGTTGAATAGTCTCTTCTGGGACTGGAAGGATTCTATGATTCTAGACTGTAAAAGATGTAACCTTCATATTTCAGTGACACAGAGGTTATCATAGAATCCCTACAGTGTGGAAACTGGCCATTCAGCCCAACAAGTCCACACCGACTCTCCAAAGAGAAACCCATGCAGACCCATTCCCTCTACTCTATTACTTTCACATTTACCCCGGACTAACGTACCGAGCCTACACATCCCTGAACACTATGGGCAAATTATCATGAACAATTTACCTAATCTGCCCATCTTTGAATTATGGGAGGAAACCAGAGCACCCAGAGGAAATCCAGGCTGACAAGAGGAGAATGTGCAAACTCCACACAGACAGTCACCCAAGGCTGGAATTGAACCCATGTCCTTGGCATTGTGAGGCCGTAGTGCTAACCACTGAGCCACCGTGACTCCTTTTCACCTGTCCTGTTGACCTCAAGGATCTGCACAAGGTCCTGTCAATTCTCTGTACTTTCACAGGCCCTACTATTCATCACATGCTCTCTTGTTTTGTTAGTCCTCCCAAAATGCAACACTTCATACTTTTTTGGAATAAATTCCATGTGCCGCTGCCCTGCCTATCTGACTTACTAGTCTACATCATCCTATGGTTTCAGGCATTCTTTCTGGCTTTTTAACACACACTAATTTCACTGTTATCTGTGAACTTAGTGACCATACCTCCTACACTCATATGTAGATCATTAATGTGCACAACAAACAGCAATGTTTATCTCATTCGTGGGGGATCTTACATGAGTGCATGTTATGATCTTAACTTACACATACAGAGCAAGTTACCCAATCTCTCAACTTAGTTTTTCTGATTCACCTGTATCATTACCCACAAAGCCCTTGTTACATATTAGTTATCCTATAGTAGTTACACCTATCCTTTCAGAATTGAACAACTGTTCACAATGACATGCAATGTCCTCAACGTGCTGCTTCACTGAACAGTAAAGAGCATAGCTTCACATCAGGCAATGAGCATGTTTTGAGAAGACTGGAATATATTTAGAGAGTGCTCACATACAAGTGCAATATACTTCTAGTTGAGTTATCTTGGTTTGGAATTTGGAACGGCATGGGGAAATTAACCTCGCAATGTATGGAGAAAGATTTAAATGCCAAATAAATTAAGAAAATTTGGAGTCTTTGGGTGCAATGCAAACATAACATGTGCAGCAGGGAGTGATTCAGGATTCTGATTACAACTAGCATATATTTTCCCATAGCTTGTAACCACAGTTGTGGCATTAATTATATTGCCTTTCTGGAACTCCACACTGAAGACACTGAACTGGCATTGAGTGTGAGGTACCATGTCAGTAAAAGAAGGGATTTCTTGTTAAAGACATCTGTTAGGGGTTAGAAAGTCCAAACTGTACATTGAAATCTGAGGTGGGAGCAACCAGAAGAATAGACAGCAGGCACGAGAAGGATGCCTTTTCCCCCTGCCCTGAATGAGAAGGAATCTCTTCTCTCAGAGGGTAGTGAATCTATGGAATTCTTTTTTTCCACAGAGGACTGGAGAGACTGGGGAAATTCAAGGCGGAGATTGGCATATTTTTAAACAGAAAAGGAATGGAAGGTTATAAGAAAAAGGCAGGAAAATGGAATTGAGGACTATCAGATCAGCCATTATCCCATTGATTGGTGAAACAGATCTGATGGGCAGAATGGCCTGTTCTTGCACCTTTGTCTTATGGTGTCATGAAGTTGTATCTCTGGGTCCATCCCATTTTCTTTGTGGCTTATCAGGGGATGGAGAAGCTGTTGGTGTTTCTATTCTTCTTCACCCCATCAGAGGCCCAAGGTCATCCTGCTTAAATTGCACCCATGTTACAGCAAAGGGTAGCAAAGAGCAAGGCAGCTGCAGGTTCAATTGAAATCTCATCCAATAAGTTGGATTTTGCCTGCAATGCAATGAATACATACTGGGGAGAAAGTGAGGTCTGCAGATGCTGGAGATCAGAGCTGGAAATGTGTTGCTGGAAAAGCGCAGCAGGTCAGGCAGCATCCAGGGAACAGGAGAATCGACGTTTCGGGCATAAGCCCTTCTTCAGTAGTTATGCAATCTCACGTCAGCAGCACTGTTGCTGCTTAGTTTCCTTCCTTTGGAAGTTTTCCCAACTTGTCTGTTTTACTGAACAAGCTTTCCCCTGGTTCTCTCTCCTGAGTTCCACACAGTTCAACAAACCCCTGTGCAGGCTGCAAAAGCTTTAATTCTGAATTAATTCCTGAGTTCATTGGGGATGTAAATATATGGATTACTGGGGATTCTTGCTTGCTCATGAACCCACCTGGGTCAAAATTGTGACAGGTTTCCAACCAAATTTTAAGCCAACAGCCATGCCCACACCTGAGCCCACCTTTCCTTAGCAGTAAGGATTCTATGTTATGTTTCCTGCATCCTCAGCATAGTGCTTTCCAAGAACAAAATTTTCTGACTTACAATTCTGTGGAGAATTTGATTAACTTTGGCAGTACCTACCTGTAAAACCTTGAATCCCATTTCAATTCAAGTCATTATTACAAGACAGATTCAATAGGGCTCTGTTCAGGCAGGTGTTTTTATCTAAACGAGAACATTTTTCTTGTTTACCAATGTATGTGTCCTTCATTGGGAAACGTTGATTTTCCTGCACCTCGGATGTTGCCTGACCTGCTGTGCTTTTCCAACACCACTCGAATCTTGACTCTAATCTCCAGCATCTGCAGTATCCACTTCCACCTGGCCTCTATATCAGGCATGCTTCTGCAAGTCCTACTAAGACTCACAAGTCTGCAATAGGCACTCAGCTAAGTACATAGAAATCACACAAGGACCGTTCTTGCAATTAAAGTGTGTGTGATTCAGCAAGGTAAGGAGGAGAGAAAATGGGGGTATATTTTTAAGGTATAGTATATCACAAAAGCAGGTATGTTTGTGCAATGGTATGAGGACCATTCAGAGAAAATGAATCTCAAAATAGTAGATAGCAAATAGAAGTGGAAATCGCAATGAAGAGGTCAGTATTTACTTAGAATTGTTGAAAGTACTGAATAAATTTTATTGTTAAAAAGAGTTAGCTGGCTCATTAGCTCCCTTGAGTTTTTTTCTGAAAAGACAAACCAGTGTGCTGATTTTCAGTATGGATGCCCAAATTCACAACAAAGTTGACAATGACCCACATTGCTGTGAAATAGGTACAGGTCGTTTAAATGTATAAAGCATGTTTCATCAATGCAAATACGCTAGAATGCGATTGACAAATTAGGGATGCTTCATCTAAAGCGCAAACTTTTAAAATGTGTATTGGCTGTAACGCAATCATATCGCCAACTCTTTAAACACTGTTTGTAAAGTGCGATTTTTCTAGTTTGTAGAAGTGTCTCGTAAAGTGCGCGGTTGCACAAGAAGGCAACCATCATGTAATAGAAAAACAGTCTGTACCTCTGCTTTTGATGCAGTAAAGTCTGCTTTTGCCTGAAACTTCAATTTTCCTGCTCCTCGGATGCTGTCTGACCTGCTGTGCTTTTTCAGCACCACACGAATCTTGATATATAGGCTGCTAAATCCAGTGGTACATACTTACCCATTACATTTACAGTGTTAATAACATCAATGAGAATGTTAGTTTACTTTTCTTTCTCCTAATCCCACAATACTGTATCTTTCTGTAATGAGGAAATCACTGAGCATGGGCGATCCTCCCCATCTGGTACTGTCTGCGAAGGTAAGCTACTGGAGGAATGGCACTGTTCTTTTTGTGTCAACGTGGTTGGTTCCCATGGGCATTCTAAATCCATGTCAGCACTGGGTCCCTTGATGTTTTTAAAATAGGGAAACGACATGTATAAGAACCAAATTCAATGACTTAGAATGATATTGCTGTACCTTCACTTTCACTGAGTCAAAATTCTGGTACACCTATTTCGCTGTTATGTCTGCCATGGACTATAGCAATTCAAGAAGGCAGTTCACCATCACCATATCAAGGGTAATTAGTGATAGCTAATAAATAGTTACCTAGGTAATGACACGCACATCCCATGAACAAATTAATAGGGAAAAATGACACTGGACTAGGGGAGCTGTCAAATCTGATAAGCCATCTTAAGGACTAGGACAAAATCTGCAAGTATAGTGGCGGCACGGTGGCACAGTGGTTAGCACTATTACCTCACAGCGCCAGAGACCCGGGTTCAATTCCCGCCTCAGGCGACTGACTGTGTGGAGTTTGCACGTTCTCCCCGTGTCTGCGTGGGTTTCCTCCGGGTACTCCGATTTCCTCCCACAATTCAAAGATGTGCAGGTCAGGTGAATTGGCCATGCTAAATTGCCCGTAGTGTTAGATATAGGGGTAAATGTAGGGGTATGGGTGGGTTGCGCTTCGGCGGGGCGGTGTAGACTTGTTGGGCCGAAGGGCCTGTTTCCATACTGTAATGTAATCTATATAGTACTATGGTACATGAAATTCAGTTTGGAAAAGCTCAAGGAATTACGTATTGGGAGAAAAGGTAAGGGTTTCAAAATTACTTGAAGTTTTTAAAAAAGCAACAGAACTTGCAATAAGCACAAAAATCGCTGGAAAAACTCAGAAGGTCAGACCACAGTTGTAGAGAGAAAAAACAGAGTTTCCATTTCAACTCAATTACTTTATGTCAGAATTGGGAGAAGATGTAAATGGGAGAGGTTTTCAGCAAGTTCAAGAGAGGAGGGTGGGAATATGTATGAAGAGGATGATCTAGGGTAGGATGGAGAGTGGGTGAGGTTAAATGACAAAAAAGCTGTTGGTGCAAAACTGACCAGGGTGATAATGGAATGAGGAAAGAAACAAGATATGTCTCTCGAGGAGATCATAGAATCATACAGGTATACAGTACAGATTCGAGTCCTTTAGCTAACATGTGTATGCCAGGCAAGAAACATCAAACTACACTAATCATGCTTACCTGCCTTTTGGCCACAGCCTACGATATCCTAGCATTTTAGGTACCCACTCAGATACTTTTTCAACATTGTGAGAGTATCTGACCCCATCACCCTCACAGGCAGCAGATACCAGGTATCCATCACCCTTTGCGTGAAAAAATTCTTCCTTAAATCTCCTCTAAACCTCACCTTAAACCTGTGCTGTCTGGTCTTAGACACACTTGTCACAGAGAAAAGATTCTCACAATCTACTCTGTCTACACCTCTCAATTTTGTATACCTCAATCAGAGCTCCCAACAACCTCCTCTGCTCCAAGGAAAACAAACCCAGCCTATCCATAACTGAGACTTTCCATCCCAGGCAACATCCTAATAAAGCTCCTCTGCATCCTCTCCAGTGAAATCACATCCTTCTGATAGTGGGGCAACAAAACTGCACACTATTATATCTGTGGTCTAACCAATGTTTTATAAAGTTGTAATAAGATCTCCTTGCACCCAAATTCTACACCATGGCTAATGAAGGCAAGCATTGTGTATGAGTTCTTCACCACCCTGTCCACCTGTGCTGACACCCTCAGAGATCTATGGACTTATACACCAAGGTACACTTGTTCCTCAGTATTCCCTAGGAACCTACTATTCATTTACTGTGTATGTTAAAAATTAGGTTTATTGTGACATGAGTGCAGTGAAAAGATTCCACTTTTGGCACCATCTTTGGTACAAAGGGACCTAGGTATAGGATCTTATGAATAAATCAGAAAAATAAAGGAATTAGAAGTTTAGCATACAGTCCTTTTGGCAGACTGCATTGGCTCTTGCCACTAGTGTGGTCCAAGCATCTCCTTCAAACTGTGCAAGGACCTTACCTCCAGTCTGTGCCAAACTCAACCTTACACTGCATAAAGGATGCAGCCCCACTCCTGGTACTGAGCTCCACCACAATGACAACCTGCCAAACATTGAGCACCATGTAGTGGATGACCCATATGTCCCCATTGTGGGCCGACTGATGACCTGCTCTGGACATCAAGCTCTGCCACAGCCAACAGCCCGCTGAGTTCCCAAGTCCAGACTCTGAGCCTATCAAAGCCAGGAGTCCTCGATTTGGCCACTGCCACCGTTGCTGCCAATAACCCTGCAACACTGCTACGGCTTCCACACGATGTCAGAAAATGAACGAAAAGAGAAAGGAAAAGACAGAAAAGGAGAGAGAGAAAAACACATGTCTGGCCTGGAGCATAAGGGCTCACGAGCCCTACACTCGCTACTGTGCCAGCACTGCCATCTTAGAAGATTGTTAAAAATCACACAACACCAGGTTATAGTCCAACAGGTTTAATTGGAAGCACACTAGCTTTCGGAGCGACGCTCCTTCATCAGGTGATTGAAGGTCTTAGAAGATGTCCTTTCCTTATTAGACCTCACAAATGTATTACTTCACATTTATCAGGATTAATTTCCATTTGCCATTGCTCTGCTCAATTTACCAGCTGATCAATATCAGGCTATAGCCTGAGACCAACCTCCGCAGTATCAACAACACCACCAGTTTTGTGGCATCTGCAAACTTGCTAATTATACCTTCTATATTCACATCCAAGTTGTGAATGTAAGTAACAAACAGCAAGGGTCCCAGCACCATACTGGTACACTGCTGCTCAGAGGCTTTCAATTACAAAACAACCCTCTACCATCACTCTTTGCTTCTTATTCGTAAGCCAAGTTTGGATCCAGTTTGCCAATTTGTCTTCGATCCATTGGTCACTTACCCTCTGGACCAACCTTCAATGTGGAACATTGTCAAAGGCCTTTCTGAAGTCCAAGTGAACCACACCAACTGCTCTACCCTCATCAATATATTTACTCACCTTCTCAAAAAAAATCAATGCAATTTGTCATAAAGGATCTCAATCTAAAACATTCATGATAACTATCCCTGCCTTTCCAAATATTGATTAATCATGTCCTTCAAATTCTTTTCCAATTATTTCTCTTCCACTGACATCAAACTAACCAGTCTATAATTAGCCAGCCTATCCATGATACCTTCTTTGAAAAAAGGAACCACATTTGCTATTTTCCAGTCATCTGGCACTTCACCTGTGGCCAGCAAAGTATTAAATATCTCCACCAGGGCCCCAGCTATCTCCACCTTTGCTTCACATAGCAGCCTGTGATATATCTCATCAGGCCCTGGGGATTTGTGCACCTGTACACATATTAATACATCAAATACAAATTGTTATTGATCTTAATGTGTTCCAGGATCTCACCACCCAAACAGAAATATCCAGCTACAGTGTTTTCTGCTGTGTTAATACAGATAAGTAGTATTCATTTAAGACCTCACCCAAGTTCACTTGCTCCATACACATGTTGCCCTTTGGTTTCAGTAGGTCTCACCCTTTCACTGGGGATACTCTTATTCTTAATGTACTTATAAAAAGCCTTAGGGTTTTTCTTGATCTCTTCTGTCAATCATATCTTATAGCCCCTCTTTACCCTCCTAATTTCCTTTTTAAGCAACCTACTATTCTCTATACTTCTGAAGGTCCTTCCCTGATTTTAATGTTCTGTACCTAACATATGTTTCCTTCTTTTCCTTGAGCAACCTCTTGATATCCCTTGACATCCGGGGTCACTGTATCTGCTACTCTTGCCCTTCACTCTTAGAGGAATACGCTGACCCTGAATTCTCAGGATACTATTTTTAAAAGGTTCCTACTTTTCAAACATAGACTTAACTGCAAATAGCTGCTCCTATTCTATGTTTGTCAGAACCTGTCTAATGATATTGAAATCAGCCTTCTCCCAATTTAGATATTTAAATTCTGCACTATCATTATCCCTTTGTCTAACAACATCAGAACTTGCGCAGTTATGGTCACTATCCCCAAAATGCTTGCTCATTGAAACTTGAAACACTTGACTGGCTTCTTTCCCTAGGATTCGGTCTAGCATTGTCCCATCTCAAGTAGGACTATCTATGTACTGGCGCAAAAAGCTCTCCTGGATGCACTTTTAAAAGAACCCATTCTGTCTGATCCTTTCACATGAAAGCAATCTCAGTTAATGTTAGGAAAGTTGAAATCTCCTTAGTATAACCATATTTCTCTCACAGCTCTTTGTGATTTGCCTGCACATCTGCTCCTCTGTGCAGCAGAACTAACTGTATGCCATAAAATTGTCTGTGGCTGCTTTTCCCTGAGAAGCCACATACTCCCTCTGTTTCTCTCAACAGTATCCAAAATAGAACATTTGTTTGAGAGCAGAATGATCACAAAGGATGCCACCATTACATACCCACACTTACTAGTCTTCTTGGTGATCACCCAATTTTTTCTGCCTGTGTAGCCTTCACTTGTGGCATGACCAGCTTGTTAAACATGTTAATCACAACGTCTTGAGCATCATGGATATTCCATTGTGAGTTCTTCCATAGTTCCAGCCATTCCATACAGCTCATCAAGAGCTGCAGCTGAACACACTTTGATCACACATGGTCATCATGGACATTGGAAGTGTCGCTGATATCCCACATATTGCTCAATGAGCATTTCTGGGGACTGAGTTCTCCTAAGATTGTGAACCAACTACAAACAATAAACTGATGTGGCAGAATGATGAACAGTGTGTGATGAAGATGGAGCATTGAAGTGGAAAATGATCAGAAGCATTGGATCATACTTGTAGTCAAAATGAAGATGATCCACCTGCATTTGCTACCTCCAATATAGAGCAGACCACATTGTGAGTAGTGAATACTGTATACTAGGTAAAAACAATGACTGCAGATGCTGGAAACCAGATTCTGGATTAGTGGTGCTGGAAGAGCACAGCAGTTCAGGCAGCATCCCGGATGCTGCCTGAACTGTTGTGTTTTTCCAGTACCACTAATCCAGAATACTGTATACTAGATGAAACAAAGTACAAGTAAATTGCTGCTTAACTTGGAAGGAATATTTGAGATATTAGATAATGAAGAGAAAAGAGGAGACAAGTGGACATTGCATCTGCTGTATTTGCATGGAAAATAATTCTTCAATGGCAAATGGATGTTGGGTGTGATTGAAGAGGAGAATAGGGTATCTTAAAAAGAGTACTCTCTTCAGAATGCTGAATTAGTAGGAATGGGGGAAATGTATTTGGTGATGGTGTCACACTGGAGATGATCTAAATAGTGCAATTGAATTTAGAGGCTGATGAGGCGGAAGGAGAGAGCAAGAGGAACCCTATCATTGTTTGTGGAAGAAAGGGAAGGATAAGAGTTGAAATAACTGTCCTTCTGAAGACTTCCTCTTTTGATTAGACAATTTACAGTGTCCTGAACTCAACACAGCTTTCAATAAATTTTGTTAAAAATCTGTCACAACTTTTTCAGATGGTACTTGTTGACAAAGAATCTGGTTTCTCATTTACTTCACTCCAGATCCATCTTGATCTGTCCCATTGCTAGTGCCTTGCACTATCGTTACCTTTGACATTTAATCTCTTATCATTTAACACAACTTCTCTTCACGGAATCACATTATTATTACAGTGCAGAAAGAGAACATTTGGCCCATCTCATCCCCACTGATGCTATAATTTAGACTGCTCTGTTACCTAATGCCAAGCTCCTGCCTTTTCACCAAATCCCTGCACACCATTAGAATTTTAAAAAAATCCAGTGCTCTCCTGAATGCCTCAAATGAACTTGCCTCCAACACATTTCAATTCAGTGCATTTCATATTTGTACCAACTTGGGTGATCAAACTTTTCTCCCCCCATCACCCTTGCTTCATTTCTGTATTTTTCCTTGCAATCCCTGTTTACCTGCCATGACAATTCTTTAAATCCTGTTATATTTTGAATTGTTCCAGTTCTGCTCAAAGTTTTTTGGCCTGTGATGTTAATTCTGAAATTCCCTCCACACATGTAATTTGACCAGTTGAGTATTTCCAGGATTTTCTACCTTTTAATTCAGATCTGCAAAGCGTTCACAGTATTCTGCTCTCACATCCAATATCTTATTGCTGATTCAATACAAAGTCAGACAACAATACTAGTGGGATAAAGAAACTTAGAGTATTCTTTTTGGAATGAATTATTTGAAAATGAAATGATTGAATGCTGATGGGGCATTTTTTTTACCAGAGACCAAGATGCAATCATGTACAGTTCTATGTTAAATAAAACAAACAGATCAGCCGCAAGGGATCAAGAGCAAAGTTCAGAAGTATGACTTCAACTGTTCATTATGCATAAAGAATGTCAGATTAGAAACAGATGGATCTACACAGTACCTATGAATGACTACCATACATTTATAATTTAGAGTTGGCAAAAATAGATCTGACAACACTATTTAGGTTTTAGTGAGACATATGTATGTCATTAAAATGACAAGAATACTAACTACAATATGTGTTCTATAATTTCATTTCTTCCTAAGCATGGGGTTGATTTAGGCAGAGGGAAACTCACATCCTCCTTCTGACAGGAGTCTGGCGCAAAGATCACATTTTATTTAGTATTTACAAATGTAGGATACATTGCTTATAAACGTAATGTAGTCTGAACTTGTAGCTCAGAGATAGTGAAGCCTCCAAACCCATTTGTAGAGCCAGCTGTACAAATTGACCTTGTGGAAGTGTGTGAAAAATGCTATTGCTTGTCTTTCTATAGAGGATAAGCTGGAAAAATGGAATTGGTCATTCGAAAGGGGGCTAGTTCGTTGTGTCTAAATGCTTTCATTTTCCAAAGTTCTGATGTTCCCTGTCACTATTCATCTGTTGATTAAATATCCTGTACTAAAAAGAATCCAGATATAGTTAAATGCATTTTTAAAATAGCAAATAAAAAATGAGTAACAAATACTGTTATTCAGCATGTTATCTCAATCCTGATTCATAAATGCACATTAACCTTTTGGCATTTGCTGGTTCAATGTGAAGTTAGTAATAGGGTGTGGGTAAGTGTTTTGTCTATCATTTGTGATTTATTTCCTTGATTTCTACTTATTAATTATGTGCTAAAGAGGGCTGAAAATAAATCAGAACATAGAAACTACAATAAAGATTGTTTTGAAAGGGCAACGGTGTCACAGCCACGTTGGCAAACCATACCGAGCTGAAACTCAATGTTTCTCACAATGCACTTCATGATTAAAAGGCAAGCAGCTTTCAAACAAATAAACAGGAGGGATACAAAAACAGAAGTTGCTGGAAAATCTCAGCAGGTCTGGCAATATCTCTGGAGAGAAATCAGATTGAATGTTTCAGGTCCAGTGACCCTGCTTCAGAACCCTTCTCCACAGATGGATTCTGAAGCAGGGTCACTGGACCTGAAACATTCACTCTGATTTCTCTCCACAGATATTGCTGGCCCTGCTGAGACTTTCCAGCAATTTCTGCTTTTGTTTCTGATTTTCAGCGTCCACAATTTTTTTTTGTAAAAGAGGAGAGATAGATCTGCAGACCTTGATGATGAATGGCAACATTCTGAGCAATTACGTTTTTATTTGCAACTGTTGAACAAACTCGTATGAGTTGTATGAAAGCATGCTGCATTTGAGAAACGTATGCCACTTCAGCAAAATTATAAAAAATGTAAAGTATGGTGAATAGAATGATGATAGTACAGCCAAGTTAACAATGTTTATTTGGATAATACGATGATAGAACCCCTTCCATTAAAACTGAAAATTTGGTGTCTCGCTTTTATGCTGCATTCTAAAGGATGAATGGAATTTAAAAATGAGTTAAAATCTAATCTGGAAGTTGGAATTCATGGAAAACTGTAATGGTATCCTGATGCTTTGCAGAATACTCTGTGTCACAGTTCACAATCAAGCTGTACCAGTTGGATAATTCCAAACTGATATTGCAATAATCTCAAAAGGTTAAATTCTTGGCAGTGTATCCTGGAGACATACTAAAAGGACACCTTTATTTTCAACAGAAATCCAACTCAAACCATTTATTCAGGAGTTTTAAAACAAATATTTCTATCAAAAATTAATTGAAAATCAATCATATAAGATTAATCTATTCAAGAGGAAAAGGAATCATGTTTAAGCCAAAGCTGGTCAACAAATACATCTGTAAAGTCTATTTAACTGATGTCACTGAAAATTAATCGTATCATTTCTAAGCATTGAATTGACTGTTGAATTAGAGAGATCTTCCATTGCTGATTTCTTCAGCAATAAAGAAGGTGATTACAAGACACAAAAAGTTTTTGACATAAAGAGACTTTTTATTTAAAGTGTTTACCTGTAAAGTTGATTTCTGCTTTAAAAAGTGTAATTTGATTTGTTCTAATGAAAGCAATCAATCCGACTTGACTCCTCACAATGAGGATGCTTGGGTGCTTGTCTCATTTTAACTAAAAGATAGGAAGGAGAAATGTTGAAGCTTTTTCATTCTTGGATTTTGGATGCAAATCTAAGTTGACACACCAGGAAAGTCCTGAGGCAGTGCTGCAGTGACACAGGTGTGTAATTGAGAATGAGATGTTAAAGCAAAGACCAATCTGTCCTATGAAGTGATTGTAAAAGATGCCATGACACCGTTTTGAAGAAAAACAAACAGATTTTCTCTGGTCCTAACCAACAACTACTCCTCAGCCACTATCCACCCCTCAGATAACATCACAAAGTCAGGTTATCCACTTTTTGATCATACTGTTGGTTGTGAGAGCTTGAGATGTGGAAATTGGCTGGCCTTATTCCTGCATGACAGAAGAGTCTACACTTCAAAAATATCTCAGTGGTTACAGCACTGCAAGTCTTTCTTTCTTCACTTAATCTTCCAAGTTTTAGCTTAGCTTAGTATCAGAAAGTCACAGTCTTCACCCCAAGCCAGGGAATTCGGATAATTTAAATCTAGGACTGAAGAAGTGTTTCATAATGGGAAGTGCTGTCTCCCAGAGGAAGTGTTAAATTGAGGCCTGTACCCAGGTCAAGTATAGATAAACGTTTCCATATATATGGAATATTTAATTCCACTGATTGCAATGGAAATGAATATTCGGCACTGTGTATAACTTGTAACCCATTCTACCCCATTCTTTTTGAAACACCACCCAAAATGAATTTCTAACTCCTGTTCTCTTCTGCCTCGAGTGATCATGTAATTGAGATTTTAATGTTGAAATTGTCACACAAAAATGTAAATTGTCAGGGAAGATATCAGAAATTATTTTGAATTCTTATCTGAAGACAATAATGTTTTTGGAGACAAACGTGTCATCTTACCACAATTTGTTTGAAATAATGCAGAGTTGGTATTAAAGAAGCACTGGGAAAGCTAGCTGCAGGATTTTAGTTCAGCATTCTCATTTTTTCTGAATGCCAGCCTCTGGGAGTCATTGGCAGATAATATTTGTGGATGGCAGATAGTTTCCTCAGGCAAGAAGATGATGTGTATGGGTAGAGAATGCTCGCTATTGAAGCTTTTGCGTACATGCAAAAAAAGTTTCCATCCAAGTACAATTGCACTGTTCTGGCAAAATTTCATACGGGTTTGTGGGAAAGCAGGTACAATGTCCTTACATGGAATTTGGTTGTGAAAAATTAAGAAATAAGTAGTGTTTGGCCTCCTGAGCCCATCAACTCTAGGTTAACTGCATCCTTCTTTCTCCTTCCTTTTTGTCTTCTTACTTATTCTTCATTTTCTTCCTGTCAGCAGTGGAGGAGGTGTCATTGCGAAGGAGGCTGGAGTAAGACTCATTGCAAAGGTGGCGAGCTGACTGCTGCAGTGGTGGCTCATGGTTGCGCTGGGTCCTGATCAGACTCCTCATGATGTCGAGGCGGTGGCAGTAGAGACAGGGACTCTTGAAGCATTGGTTGGACCCATAACAAGGAATCATTGCAGCCCAGAGACCAGATCACCTTACAGAAACCCCAGAAACCTTAGGAAAATTCAGAACTATGTTTGACACGAAGGACTGTAAATATAGTCATAGAGATGTATAGCGCAGAAACACACCCTTTTGTCCAACTCGTCCATGCTGACCAGATATCCTAACCGAACCTAGTCTCATTTGCCAGCACTTGGCCCCTCGAAACCTTTCCTATTCATATACTCACCCAGATGCTTTTTAAATGCTGAAATTGTACCAGCCTCCACTACTTTCTCTGGCAGCTTATACCATACACATATCGTCCTCTGTGTGAAAAAGTTACCCCTTATGTTCTTTTGATATCTTTTCCCTCTCACCCTAAACCTATGCCCTCTAGCTTTGGTCTCCCCCACCCCAGAGAAAAGATTTTGTCTATTTCTCCTATCCACGCCCGTCATGATTTTACAAACCACTTCAGGGAAAACAGCCCCAGCCTACACAGACTCTCCCTATAGCTCAAACCCTCCAATCCTAGCAATATCCTTGTGAATTTTCTCTGAACCCTTTCAAGTTTCACAACATCCTTTCGATAGGAAGGAGACCAGAATTACATGCAATATTCCAAAAATGGCCTAACCAATGTCCTGTACAGCCGCATCATGATCTCCCAACTCCTGTACCCAATACTCTGACCAACAAAGGAAAATATGCCAAATGCCTTCTTCACTATCCTATCTACCTGTGACTCTACTTTCAAGGAACTCTAAACCTGCACTCCAAAGCCTCTTTGTTCAGTCACACTCCGTAGGACCTTACCATTAAGGTTATAAGTCCTACTATGATTTGCTTTTCCAAAATGCAGCACCTCGCATTTATCTAAATTAAACTCCATCTGCCACTCCTTAGTCCATTGGCCCATCTGATCAAGATCCCATTGTACTCTGAGGTAACCTTCAATTTTGGTGTCATCTGCAAACTTACTAACTATAATTCTGTTGTTCACATCCAAATCATTGGCATAAATGATAAAAAGTAGTGGCCTCAGCACTGATCCTTGTGGCACTCCACTGGTCACAGACCTCCAGACTGAAAAGCAACCCTCTACCACCATACTCTGTCCTTTACCTTCGCGCCAGTTCTGTATCCAGATGGCTAGTTCTCCCAGCATTCCATGAGATCTAACCTTGCTAACCAGTCTCCCATGGGGAACCTTGTCAAATGCCTTACTGAAGTCCATATAGATCATGTCAATCACTCTGCCCTCATCAATCCTCTTCACTACTTCTTCAAAAAACTCAATCAAGTTCATGAGAAATGATTTCCCATGCACAAATCCATGCTGACTATCCCCAATCAGTCTTGTCTTTCCAAATACATGTACCCTCAGGATTCCCACCACCAACATCAGGCTCACTGATTTATAGCTCCCTGCCTTTTCCTTACCATCTTTCTTAATTAGTCGTACCAGGTTAGCCAATCTTCAATCTTCTGGCACCTCACCTGTGATTACTGATGATACAAATATCTCAGCAAGGGGCCCAGCAATCAGTTCTCTAGCTTCCCACAAAGTTTTATGATACACCTGATCAGGTCTCAGGGATTTATCCACTTTTATGCATTTCAAGACATCCAGCACTTCCTCCTCTGCAATATGGACATTTTTCAAGATGTCACCATCTGTTTCCCCACATCTATGTCTTCCACGTCCTTCTCCACTGTAAACACTGATGCAAATATTCGTTTATTATCTCCTCCATCTTCTCCCCCATCTATGCTCCACACATAGGCTGCCTTCTTGATCTTTGAGGGGCTCTATTCTCTCCCTAGTTACCCTTTTTTCCTTAATACATTTATAAAATCTGCTGGATTCTCCTTAATCCTTTTTGTCAAAGCCATCTCATGTCCCCTTTTTGCCCTCCTCATTTCCCCCTTAAGTATACACCTACTACCTTTATACTCTTCTAAGGATTATCAGGATCTTTCCTATCATACCTGACATATGCTTACTTCTTTTTCTTAACAAAACCTTAACTTCTCTTGTCATTCTGCATTCCGCACACCTACCAGCCTTTCCTTTTACCCTAACAGAATATACTATCTCTTGACTCTCATTATCTCATTTCTGAAGGCTTCCCATTTTCCAGCTGTCCCTTTCCCATGAACATTTGCCCCCAATCAGCTTTTGAAAGTTCTTGCCTAATACCATCAAAATTAGCCTTCCTCCAGTTTAGAACTTCATCTTTTAGATCTGGTCTATCCTTTTCTATCACTACTTCAAATCTAATAGAATTATGGTTGCTGGCCCCAAAGTGCTCCCCCACTGACACCTCAGTCACCTGCCCTGTCTTATTTCCCAAGAGTAGGTGAAGGTTTGCACTTTGTCTAGATCCACATACTGCATCAGAAAATTTTCTTGTACTCACTTAAACAAATTCCTCTCCATCTTAACACTGGCAGCCTCAGTCTATGTTTGGAAAGTTAAAATCCCCTACCATGACTACCCCATTAGTTTTACAGATAACTGAGATCTCCTAACAAATTTCTTTCTCAATTTTCTGGCTGACTATTGGGGGGTCTATAATGCAATCCCAATAAGGTGATCATCCCTTTCTTATTTCTCAGTTCCACCCAAATAACCTCCTTGGATGTATTCCCAAGAATATCCTCCCTAAGCACACCTGCAATGCTATCCCTTATCAAAAACACCACTCCCCATCCTCTCTTGTCCCCCTTTCAATCCTTCCTTTGGAATTTGTATCCTGGAACATTCAGCTGCCAGTCCTGTCCATCCCTGGGTCACCTTTCTGTAATTGCTATGATATCCCAGTTGAACATTATTTCTTATTTTTCTGCCTATTGAACAGAAGATGAAGGTCTATTTAAGTAATTTATTTTTATTCATTTTATAATCCAAAATGGTGCTGGATTGTGGTGCCAAAACACTTTTCATTGTATTTCCCATATAAATATTAAATAAATATTAATACATATTAATATATATAGTCATTCATTCATTAACTTGCTTAAATTGTTATGTGACAAAATGTCCATAAGACCATAAGACCATAAGACATAGGAGTGGAAGTAAGGCCATATGGCCCATCGAGTCCACTCCGCCATTCAATCATGGCTGATGCGCATTTCAGCTCCACTTACTAGCGTTCTCCCCGTAGCCCTTAATTCCTCTAGACAACAAGAATCTATCAATCTCGGCCTTGAAGACATTTAGCGTCCCGGCTTCCACTGCACTCCGTGGCAATGAATTCCACAGGTCCACCACTCTCTGGCTGAAGAAATGTCTCCGCATTTCTGTTCTGAAATGACCCCCTCTAATTCTAAGGCTGTGTCCACGGGTCCTAGTCTCCTCATCTAACGGAAACAATTTCCTAGCATCCACCTTTTCCAAGCCATGTATTATTTTATACATCTCTATTAAGTCTCCCCTTAATCTTCTAAACTCCAACGAATACAATCCCAGTATCCTCAGCTGTTCCTCATATGTTAGACCTGTCATTCCAGGGATCATCCGTGTGAATCTCCGCTGGACACGTTCCAGTGCCAGTATGTCCTTCCTGAGGTGTGGGGACCAAAACTGGACACAGTACTCCAAATGGGGCCTAACCAGAGCTTTATAAAGTCTTAGTAGTACATCTCTGCTTTTATATTCCAACCCTCTTGAGATAAGAGACAACATTGCATTCGCTTTCTTAATCACGGACTCAACCTGCATGTTTACCTTTAGAGAATCCTCGACTAGCACTCCCAGATCCCTTTGTGCTTTGGCTTTATTAATTTTCTCACCATTTAGAAAGTAGTCTATGCTTTTATTCTTTTTGCCAAAGTGCAAGACCTCGCACTTGCTCACGTTAAATTCCATCAGCCATTTCCTGGACCACTCTCCCAACTTGTCAAGATCCTTCTGTAGCCTCCCCACTTCCTCAGTACTACCTGCCTGTCCACCTAACTTCGTATCATCGGCAAACTTCGCTAGAATGTCCCCGGTTCCCTCATCCAAATCATTAATATATAATGCGAACAGCTGTGGCCCCAGCACCGAACCCTGCGGGACACCGCTCGTCACCGGCTGCCATTCTGAAAAAGAACCTTTTATCCCAACTCTCTGCCTTCTGTTAGACAGCCAATCCTCAATCCATCCCAGCAGCTCACCTCGAACACCATGGGCCCTCACCTTGCTCAGCAGCCTCCCGTGTGGCACCTTATCAAAGGCCTTTTGAAAGTCTAGATAGACCACATCCACTGGGTTTCCCTGGTCTAACCTACTTGTTACCTCTTCAAAAAATTCCAACAGGTTTGTCAGGCATGACCTCCCTTTACTAAATCCATGTTGACTTGTTCTAATCAGACTCTGCTCTTCCAAGAATTTAGAAACCTCATCCTTAATGATGGATTCTAGAATTTTACCAACAACCGAGGTTAAGCTGATTGGCCTATAATTTTCCATCTTTTGCTTTGATCCTTTTTTGAACAAGGGGGTTACAACAGCCATCTTACAATCATCCGGGACCTTTCCTGACTCCAGTGACTCTTGAAAGATCTCAACCAATGCCTCTGCTATTTCCTCAGCCACCTCTCTCAGAACTCTAGGGTTTATCCCATCGGGGCAAGTAGATTTATCAATTTTAAGACTTTTTAACTTTTCTAGCACTATCTCTTTCGTAATGGCAACCATACTCAACTCAGCCCCGTGACACCCTTTAATTTTTGGGATATTACTCATGTCTTCCACTGTGAAAATTGACGCAAAGTACTTGTTAAGTTCTCCTGCTATTTCCTTATCACACATAGCTAACTCTGTAAATTCAATATAAGTCTGTGGTCTCTTCCTGGCTTATCATGTTGCCCTGAGCTAGTGGGTATTGATATCATTATAGTTGCATGATACTTTCAAACTACATCTGTGTCTGGCATTTTCATTCATTCACTTCTAGAAAATATAAACATGATCTTGCATTGATCTCATTTAATTGTAGTCTTCTTGGGAAGAGATGTTATGCTTGTTCCTTCAGTGATAATGTTTGTTTTCAAACAACTGAAACATGCACTGGTTCAAATACTGTGCGTACCATACATATGTATCATATTAATACAATAAGCATCGTACTATGTTAAGATTCTCACTGTGTTGTGGGTTTTGGCTCCTTCAAGCCTGAAATAGTCTACTGTGAATGAGGATAGCCAGCTTTAGGAACTAATAGAAATATCTTATTGAGTAAATAGTTGGGAGTTTATTGCATTCCTGCAATTATTTGCAGGTTACGTGAATATGACCTACTTTACTACAGAAGCTATGAGGAGCACAGAAGCCTTCAGTCCTAAATCTGTCCCCTCCCAGCTCCTACATTTTACTTTCCGATTAAATCCATGTGGCATCAGCAAAGTGCATGGCACTTACTGCACTCTATCACGTATTAATGTTGTATTCTAGCTGTCATGGCACATGGTTCAATAGCCCTTGAGCCTTTTTGCCATTTCAACTGACAAACTGCAAGTTTTACCTTCACATTACAACTGTCTGAATTTCTTCAATCTGATTTATGTTGATTTTTATGCCAGTTTCTACAACAATCCTGTTGATGATAACTCATGCCAATATTTCCCAATTACATCATCAGATGTATTCAATTTATCTTATTCCGATGTTCATTGTTTGTCGAGACAAATAACTAGGAGTAAACTACTCGGGCTTGAAAGCATTACCAAGTGTCTCACCTTTCTTTTCTAAGTATCTCTTTGTTTCATTTATTTTATAAAATTTCCAGTTGGAAGCTATCACTTAGGCATGTTAAGCACAGCATGCGTATGAAAATACAATTGTGAAATCTTTTTAATGTAACAGATTCTCGGCTATAAAAGCTTCAAAATTCCAAAATGTACAGCAGAAATTTCAATGAGAAGTAAAACAAAATGCTAGCCTAAGAGTTGCTGTAAACTCCAAGAGTAGTTTATGTTCAAGTTGGAGCTACTGCCAACATAAGGTATAAAATTGTCTTAATCATGTAGCAAGTCTCAACTTCATATTTCTCTGATCTCACGTTAAACTCCTGCGATATCTGCTTTGTTTTATTTTCTCCTTCAAATATTAGATACTTAAACATTTTCCATTCAGGAACTGAACATCAGGTTTTCAATCTGACTTTATTTCTCTGGGAACTGAAATCACCCCTGCAGCTGCAACCTCAGCTCCCATATTCCTTCAAACACAGTCCACTGCATTCATTGATGCCACATTGTGAGGAAGTTTCCCACATTTTTGAGACTGGAAACTGAGAGGTGTGCAGCAATAAATTAAAATCTCACAACTGACTGGACTGCTGTGGCCTCCAGATATTAACTCTTAATACAAAACAGCTGTATTTAGCAAGAAAGACTTCACAGCAAACAGCTTCCATGAAATGCATATGGTATAAGCAACTAGCATGGGTCTCCCTTCAGAATCCAGTGATTCAGGATAGATAATCCAGATGACAATGGGTGTTTCTTCAAAAGTACATTGTTAAGAATGACTGTACAGTATTCTGATAAATAGCCATGATTCTCTATTTGACAAGTTAAAACAAGAGCTGAACACAGAAATCGAAAAGTAAAGCTTGGAAAGCTCCTTAAATCCATGTCTTGAGACAAGCCTTTACAACACATTTAGATTCATTCAGCAACATAGCAGTCACTTGTTGAGAAGAAACAGCGCATGTGACTAAGTGCTGATGTTGCAAATTATCTCAAGGTCACTACCTACATTATCCACTCAAAAGTAAATATTTAGAGAAGAATTACAATTTAAAGCAGAATACTCATTCAAATTTAGGCAGAGCTCATATGTTCGTAACTATTTTAATACATGTTACAATGAGGTACCCATGGTGGGCAAATCTGAAAGAAGGGCTTGTCTTAAAAAGATGGCAAGAGTCCATTACTTTATAAATCTGTCTGGTTAAGGCTAACGTTTTGCAAATGAAAAACTCTTCATGGTCATGTTTAAGGCTATCAACATTCTTGGATTCAACAGAAGACTCAAATCTTTACCTATCCTTCCCACTGTTGAACCTCATTATTATAATTTCCAGCTTTGTTGGGAGTACTAGACATTTTCTTGCCTTGTCTTACTTCAAAGCAAGAGAACAATGCACAAGGAACAAGAGTTTGCACAAAATCCACCACAGTAATAAGTAGAAGATTAAACAAAATAGAAATATGCGCCAATCTTTTACAATGCTTGTGGCACAAACACCAATGTATACAACTCACAAATGAAAATCTCATACCAAGGAATTCCTCAACATTGACAGTCCTCAATAGAATACTGATAGAAAAACCATCAAATTTCAATCGAAATACTCCAGGTTACCGGTTGAGCTGTTTCAAACATATCCTACACCATTTAAGAACAGTAATAGGGACCCATTTAATGGCCATGTTCATTTAAAGTACATTTGCTCAAGAACAGTTTCACCCCCTATGGTTTTTACTGGGAATAATTGCATAAAGGGAACTGTTTTCACTCCACAAATGTATTCTCCAGAGCTATAGATAATGTTGCCCTTGAAGTCAAACTCCAAACTCCAAACACAACTTAGGTTAAAAGTCCAAAGTACCTCACAATGATCTTGTGATGAGGACAAATTTAATTATTTGCGTTTTGTTTGAACAGCAGAACCAAGCTTTTTTGTATTAATAGTTCTTGTCACACAAAATGTTTGCTTCTTGCCACTTGGTTATGATGTGTTGCTGCTTGCTTCTGACTGAAATGAAAATCCAGCAAAAATATGCTTTAACTATATATTTAACTTTTGTGGAGTTCTAGATAGCAATCAGTGCACTGAAAAGATTTTTGTTTCTGTACGGATGTATATCTTCTATCAAAAAAATCTTCATGATTTAGATGCTGACAAATTAAGATTGAATTAAATATTGCTTGTTTGGGAATGAATGGTTTTCTCTGCATAAAGGTGTAAAAGACCTCAAATAAAATTCTATGGAGATTTCAGTATGCCAGTCCTGTTAGATGTACAGCAAAGGTGCACTACACCTGAACAAATAAAATATGAATTCAATGATTTGCTTTTCTAAACCAAAATGAAACAACAGTTAGTCACTTAGTCCTTACTTTTAAATCATCTGTGACACTAATTACAAAGTATCTGCTAAAGCTTAACTAAAGCACAGACTGAGGGTTGAAGCATTTCTTCCCTACCCAGCCCTTTCCCTCATAGTCAATTTTGTTTCAAACAAGCAGTTAGGTGTTGCCACTGAGGCTGTCGAACATAGCACACGGAAAGTGAGAGCTGTGAGAGAAAAACGGTCAGCATGTGCCACCACCAGGGTGAGGAGGCACTTTGACTCTCCAACATGAATCTGGTCAGTTCTAATTGCTGTTCCATATTGCTTTTCAGCATTCATTACTTTCCTTCCTAACCACATTGTTTTTGGCTCTTTACTTCAATTATGTATGAGCTGGGGTAACAGTGCTTGATTAGAAACAATTGTTATTTGCCACTGAAATGGCTTCTTTACTCATGCTGAACAAAAACTTATATGTAACCAAAACAGTACACTTTCATTCTCAATAGTCAAGGTAACAATATGACTACCTTCCTTTCTCACCAACATTTCAGCAAAAAAAGTTCTTGGCATTCAGAGGTCAGAGCTCCACCTAACTGGCATTTTGATTTTCGCAAAAATCTCATCTTTTCACTCGAATGATAACAGAGGTCTTTCCCTCCTTTGTGTTAAACCTCAGTCTATTAGTCTGGCTGACAAATGCAAATTTTAATGTTTTAAAACTACTTCCAAAAGATCCTACATTTTGAAAGACAGTTTCCACTAAAAAACTCCACTGAGTTTATGAAGTGTTCATAGAACCCAACGTATTGCCTGTCCCTTTTAAACCTGTCTTCACACTTCATTGTATGTAGCCTCCATTAAAGGATGAACCAGATAGTGACGAATAGCCTCCCTGCAGGAGTTCAATACTGTTCAGTTGCAACACATTTTTGAAGTTGCTATGACTCCAGAGTTATGCTGCCAAATTTATGGTGATGCATGTCCTCAGTCATCTTTCTCTCTCCACTCAAACTTTTTTAAGCAGATCTGAATTCTTGTGTTGTGGTGTTATGTTCCACAGTTAGTATGTAGTATGCCTTTCAGAGATATGCTCATGACATCTTCATTGTATCACAGCGTGTGACCTATAGGTTTAACAGCTTCAGACTTGGTCTTAACTTATGCCACTTGAAAGCATGACATATTGATGAAAATGTGCTACTAAAGTACCTGTGGCTGTAATGCATGTATATATCAGAAGCTGCAGGGAACATGTGTTGAATTTGTCAGTACCACATTACCCATGTCTACTTCTTATGTTATGGGAACTGACATAAATATTGCCTTATTAGTTACAAATACCCTCTTGGAAGCAAAAGCCTACAGCATAGGGCAGATCACTATGACTTTCATTGCTTCTCTGTTGATGATGGCAGCTTCGAGATAAGTTCAAGCTTAATGCCATATTTGCATACAAGCGATTCACTTTATGACAAACATGTAATATTGCAAGGCAATAAATTTAATGCACACACACACATCACTCCTCAACCCACACTGATCCCTACCTATACCACCATTACCCTGCTCTTGAATCTCGCTGGTCTAGTCTCTAGCAAGACCAATCAAGAATGGCAGCAGGAATTCATAATGTCATTTTAAAGCTGTGCAGTGGGCTGGAAGGGCAGAAATAAATTCCAATTTCTAACATCTTGTGGACTCCTGGTGGACTTCTGTTGCAGAGCATAGTCCTGAGTTTCTCTGGGCATTTCTGTGCTGGGAAACCGAAATAGTGGGAACCCCAAGAACATGAAGATGGAAACCAATAAATGCCCTATCCCATTGTGAAACATCCAGACCTAAAATATATACCAATCTTCATTTCATGTTGACAGAAATGGTATGAATGTTTCCGAATAGGCATAAATTTGGGGCTGGGGCTATGATAATATTAGTTGAGTGTTTCAGTACTAAAGTCTGAAGTTCAAATGAATTATGAATGCTTCACAGCACCAGAGACCAAAGTTTGATTCCAGCATTGAGTGACTGCCTATGTGGAGTTTGAACGTTCTCTCTATGTCTGCATGGGTTTCCTCTGGGTGCTTCGCTTGCCTCCCAAATTTCAAAAACGTGCAGTTTAGATTAATTGGCCATGCTAAATTGCTTATAGTGTTCAGAGATATGCAGGCTAGGTGGAATAGTCATGGTAAATGTAGGGTTACAGGATAGGATGGGATGCTGTTCAAAGGATTGGTGCACACTGAATGGGCTGAATGGCCACTATCTGCGCTGGAGGGATTTTATGATTCTATAATATCCTAATTTTCTTCATACATTGTACTGGAACATTCTACCATTTTTCGAGTGAAATGTTATAAGCAATTTTGAGAATGTATCTGTCGTTATACTACTTGAGTATCCAACACAATCAATAGGAAGGAGAGATGGGGGCATAATGGCAATGCCATTGGATGAGCAATCCAGAATCCCAAATCAATCTTTTGGGGCCAGGTTTGAATACCACCAAGGTGGATGGTGAAATGCAAATTTAATAAATTATTGTCTAACAGCAACCTCTGTTAGAAAAGCCCATTTGGTTCACTCAGATCTTTTTGGGAAGGAGATTTTTTATCCTTACTTGTGACTCTAGACTCACAGCCATGTGGCTAACTGCCTTTTGGGTAACATGCTACCTCACTGTGCTAGGGACATGGGTTCGATTCCACCTTCAGGCAACTGTTTGTGTGGAGTTTGCATGTTCTCCCCGCGTCTGTGTGGCTTTTCTCTGGGTGCTCCAGTTTCCTCCCACAATTCAAAGATATACCGATTAGGTGGATTGTTAATGCTAAATTGTCCCATAGTGTTCAGGGATGTGCAGGTTAGGTGGGTTAACCGTGGGAACTGCAGGGATAGAATAGGGGGGGGGGGGAATTGGTCTGAGTGGGATGCTCTTTGGAGGGTCAGTGTGGCCTCAATGGGCTGAATGGCCAGCTTCCACACAGCAGGGATTCGATAAAATAACTTGCTGAGAGCCAGTGATTCCCAAATCTGGTGAATGTGTAGAAAAAAAAGACGAGTAATTTAACCTGCATATATTGTTAATGCCAGATTGAGAGTTTGGTTTTCATCGCACAGCCACCCAGGTAAAATTCTGCAAAATAGCAGTGGCCGATCTGCTTTGCTGCTTTAAAGAAAGAACTCAAAATACTGTATGTTATAACACTATGTTTAGGATCACTATTGAAATTAAGTAGCTTGGACACAAAAGGTAACATCTATTTTATAATTTATGGCTAAGGCTAACTGTGAACAGACATAGTGCTTTAGCATCCAGTTATAAGATACAATAATTGAGAGTATTTAATGATGATATTTGTTGCTTGCAATGGGAAAACATCAATTTCCTAATGAGCACAAAATTTGCAACAGGACTGATGTATTCCCTCCAGCTTCTATTATGTCATACGGCACACATTCATCTTCCAATATGATAACCTTTTCTGTTACAAAGTCTGCACAAATTATTGTATCTCATATATTCCATACCTTCATCCAAATATCAGAGAATCATAGAGCTGTACAGATCCTTTGATCCAACTTGTCCATGCCAACCAGATATCCTAAATAAAACTAGTCCCATTTACCAGCTTTTGTTGCATATCCCTCTAAACCCTTCCTATTCATATACCATTCCAGATGCCTTTTAAATGTTGTAGTTGTACCAGCCTCCACCACTTCCTCTGGCAGCTCATTCCATAAACACACCACACTTTGCGTGAAAAAGTTGCCCCTTAAGTCCCTTTTAAAGCTTTCTCTTCTCACCTTAAACCTATGCTCTCTAGTTTTGGACTCCCCCTACCTCAGGGAAAAACCCTTGACTATTCATCCTATCTATGCTCCTCGTGACTTTATAAACCTCTATAAGGTCACCCCTCACCATCCAAAATTCCATGAAAAATAGCCCTCATCTATTCAGCCTCTCTCTATAGCTCAAATCCTCCAACCCTGGCAATATCCTTGTAAATCTTTTCTGAACTCTTTCAAATTTCACAACATCTTTCCTATAGCAAGGAGACCAGATTTGCATGTAGTATTCCAAAAGTGGCCTAACCAGTGTTCTGTACAGCCACAACATGGCCTCCTGACTCCTATATTCAATGCACCGAACAAAAAAGGCCTGCATATCATTACCATTAAGTGTAGAAATCCCACCCTGATTTGTCTTTCCAAAATGCAGTACCTCACATTTATCTAAATTAAACTCCATCTGCCACTCCATTGCAAATGCTGATCCACCCTGATCTAAAGGTGTGCATAATTCCCCAAGCTAACTATCTTGGCCCATACTTCCCATGGGGCCAAAAATGCAAAGGTAGACTTCAATTTCCTACAATTAGATTATAATATGCCTGAATGTAAATTGAGTAAAGAATGTGGTGCTGGAAAAGTACAGTAGGTCAGGCAGCATCAGAGGAGCAGGAGAATCGATGTTTGGCCTGAAACATCGATTCTCCTGCTCCTCAGATGCTGCCTGACCTGCTGTGCTTTTCCAGCACCACACTCTCAACTCTGATCTCAGCATCTGCAGTCCTCAAGTTCTCCCTGTAAAATGAGTAGGAATTCATATAATTAGTACAGTGTATTTCAGATATAATTAGAAGAGAACCACTACAGCCTCATGGTGCAAAGATGGAGGATGCAAAAGGTGGAGTCTACTTCAGAATAAGGCTGGTGATTGCAACACATGATATTTAAATTAAGTTAAGTTATCCTGGAGAGACTGAAGTGTTTCAAATGTTTCCCTTCTCACCATAACAAAGATTTTCAACTTAGCACCGACATTCCCTCCCGTATGAGGTGCAGTGAGTTCTTTACATTGAGTTTAAACCTCTTAAATTCTTATTGTCGCAGGTCAAATCCAGGCATGAAAATACTAAATACCATCCAACCCTATGCTTCAGTTTCTTCAGAATGATTATCACTCCTTGGAAGAAGTACTGAGTGCAGCACAGAATGCTCTCTGGATGGGCAAAATAATACTCATCAGGAAGACTGACTCACGTAAGAACATAAGAAAAAGGAGCAGGAATAGGCCATTCTAGTCTGTTCCACCATTCAACAAGACCATGACTGATCTTTTTGTGGACTCAACTCCACTTATGACTGAATCCTGAACGATATAGTTCCAGGAGTGAGTCTGAAGCAGGTGATGAGAAAACCAAGAGGTGAAAAACTACTTAATCTCATCCTCACCAATTTGGCTGTTCCAGGTGCATTTATCCATGACAGTATTGATAAGAACAACTACCACAGAGTGCCTCTCAAAGCAAAATTCAGTCTCCACACTGAGAACAACATTCATTATGCTATGGCACTATCACGGAGCCAAGTGTGCTATATTCAAGATGAGGAAGTGCCTGTGTTTGACTGGAGTGACAAAGTTAAAACTCACATAACATCAGGTTATAGTCCAACAGGTTTATTTGGAAATACAAGCTTTCAGAATGCTGCTCATTCATATGTAGCTAGTGGGGCAGCAAGTGGGGCACTTGTGTTATAAATTCTAACCTAATGGTCTGACTTTTCCCTTACTCTGCAATTAATATCAAGTCAAATTAACACTATTCAATCAGTGATGTTGAAGAGCGGGCATAAAGCAGCACAAGGCACATCTAAAAATAAGATGCTATCTTAGTGAAGAAATGCAGTTCTGCACATTCAATTGTGAATGCACAAATATCACCATCCTCAATGATGGAGGAGTCAGCACATGACAAAAAATCAAGGCTGATTTCAACTAGCTTCAACCAGAAATGCCAAATGGTCAATTCACCTTGGCCACCCCTGAAGTCCATCTCAATAAATGCTTCAACTAATTCAATACAGGATTAGACCAATTGGCCAGTACAGTGGCACAGTGGTTAGCACTGCTGCCTCACAATGCCAGAGACCTGGGTTCAATTCCCGCCTCGGGCAACTGTCTGTGTGGAGTTTGCACATTCTCCCAGTGTCTGCGTGGGTTTCCTCCGGGTGCTCTGGTTTCTTCCCACAGTCCAAACAATGTGCAGTTTAGGTGAATTGGCCATGCTAAATTCCCTGTAGTGTCAGGGGAAGGGGTAAATGTAGGGGAATGGGTCTGGGTAGGTTGTTCTTCGGAGGGTCGGTGTGGACTTGTTGGGCCGAAGAGAATGTTTCCACACTATAAGTAATCTAAAAAGTAGCAAGTAACATTGTACCACAGCAAGTGCCAGGGAATGATTATTTCCAACAGGACAGAAAATAACTCTCTTCCCTTGATGCTGAATGGCATTCTGATAGCCGTATCTTCTACTGGAATTATCAATGATTGAAAACTTAACTGAAACAACCATAGAAACACAGTGATTACAAAATCAGGTCAAAGGTTAGGAATTGTAAAGGTAGTAAGTCATTTCCTGTCTCCCCAGTGCTGTCCTTAGAGTGTACCGGAAGAGTAGGGCTTAAATAACACTCAGGAAGTTCAGCATTATCCAGGAGACTGTGACTGCTTGATTAACAGTTTTCCAACATCTTTGATATTCACTCCTTGCAACACTGTGCACCATCTATAAGAAGTACTACAGCAACTTGCTACATGGACTGTAGCAGTTCAAGGGATCATTCACAACCATGTTTTCCAGACCATTTGGAAATGGATTGTAAATTCTTGTCTTGCCAGTGATATACACATCTCAAGAATGGACATGAACTCCAAAAGATTTTCCATTTGCCTTTGCAGGTAAGCGTTCACAGAATGCCCAGTAAAGGGATAACAATCTGGTGCCAGGGAGGGGGTATTTCAAACATTTTCTGACCCCAATGAGTAAACAATGGAGACACAGAACTGCCACATTACAGTGAGTGTGGTTGAGGTACAGTGGATATTCAACCAGTTCTCTCAATGCAATTGAAGGCATTCTTTTTCAACTCACAGAAGGAGAGTTCAAGAGCTAGGTAATGCCTGTTTAAATTTTCAAAGCCCCTAGTCATAACTGACTCCCCGGCATCCTATTTCCAGCTCTTCTTGGCACCAAAAACCATTCTAAATTTGTGCCATTCTTTTGCAACTCATGAGAAGTCATCGAGACTCAAAACATTAAATTGCTCTATCTCTCGGGATGTTGACTGACCTGCTGTGATTTGCAGCATTTTTTTGTTTTCACCAACATCCTTGGCATTATCTTTGACCAGAAATTGAACTGGATTAACCATATAAATTCTAGGCTGCAAGTGCAGATCAGAAGTTTGGAATCCTGCAATAACTAACTCACCTCATAAGTCCTCAAATCTTGTCGACCATTTATAAAGCACAAGTCAGGAGTGATTTAATATTTCTACTTGCTTAGATAAATGCAGCTCCAACAACACTCAAGAAGCTTGTCACCATCTAGGGCAAAGCAGCCCACATGTTTGGTACCCCATCCACCATCATAAACATTTATTCCCTTAACGCTTGATACACAGCAGCACAGTGTACTGTCTACAAAGTACTCTGCAGAGACTTACAAAAGCTCCTTCAACAGCACGGTAAGCTCTATACCTTGAAGAACAAGGATAGCAGATGTTTGAAACACCATAAGCTCCTCACCAAGTCACCATGCTGACCATCCCGAATATGAACAATTGTGCTGTTCTTTTGTTGTCACTGAGTCAAAATCTTGGAACTCTCTCCCAACAGATGACAAAGGCTGTCAAAGATGACATTCTTGAGGGCAATTTGGGATGTGCATTAAATACTGACTCATTCCATGAGTAATAAAATAAGAAGAGGACAAACTGCACCCTTTCTCTGGTTCCATGGTGGAACAGCATTTCCTCATGTTCAAAGTCCTAGGTATCAGACATAGCATAATTTTATAGACTATGGCACACTATGAGAATCCCTGGGAAACTCTCTGGGTAAATAATTGTACAGTCTTCAATAGTTTATGGACAGTTTGTCTGTATTTTCTTTTGCTGTGTGCAGGTGCCTATGTGTCTGAACTGGATGTCTCAATTACTGAGAGAGTCTGAATGAAAACATTTGGAAAAAAAATTATGTAATGAAGACAGGGCATGAGCAGTTTTATGGGAAGAGATGGGATTAAGCAGAGGGTTCAACAAACCGATTGTGGACAACTGGTCGCATTGTACTGACACGTGTCACTTGCCAGGCAGGAGCAGCCTCGGCTCTGTCTTTCGATCAATAGGCACAGTACCACTTACCAAAGAGATGCCATCTGATGACATCTCTCATCCCTTTATCCCATCTCCTATGCCACAATGTTCTGCCTAGTTCAGAGCTTCAGATTGTTTTGTGAAAATTGTGACAAAAATCCACGGCCTTCAACATGCATACTCATCAACAAATCCTTCCAGCACCCACTCTGTCAATTCCCACAGGACCTTACATGTGTTCCAATCAAATCATCTCTCATTCTTCCAAAAGTTGATGGATACAACTTGGATAACCTTTCCTCATAAGACAATCTCCACCTTCCAGAAATTCATGACTGAACCTTCTTTAACTCTATTGCAGTTATGGTATTTCTTTAATAAGAACACCAAAACTGTCCACAGTAAGCCAGATGTGGTCTCATCAATGCTTTGTTTAACTGTGGTAGAGTTTTCCCTCCTTTTATATTTCATTTCCCTTGCAATAAACAACTGTTTTCCATTTATCTTCTTATTAATTTGCTACATCAACAATTCAGATGATGGAATCAAATGTAAAGTTGATAAGTTATTTGATGATACACAGTTAGATCGTGGAGTACGTGGTGAAGAGACATAAGGAAACTAAAAGAATAGAGTAAGTCTAGTATGTGGTCAAAAACTTGGCAGATGGAGTATCATGTGTGAAAGTGTGAACTAGTCCCCATCGACTAACTGGCCTGTAATTTCCTGCTTTCTACCTTCCTGCTTTCTTGAAAAGAAGAATCACAACTTTCAATTCTGATGAGACTTATATTAAAACCAATGCACCTGGTTTCTTAACAGATGTTTCTTTTAAGATACTATGATTAAGTCCATCAGGATCTGGTAACATGCCATTCTTTCGTTCTAATAATTTTCTCAACATCTTTCCTGTTTATAAATGGTTCGGTGGTTAGTGCTGCTGCCTCAAAGTGCCAGTGACTCAGGTTTAATTCTCCTCTCAGGCAACTGTGTGGGATTTGTACAATTTCCCTGTATCTGAGTGGGTTTCCTGCAGGTGCTTCGGTTTCCTTCCACAGTCCAAAGATGTGCAGGTTAGGTGGATTGGTCATACTAAATTGCCCATAGTGTCCACAGAAATGCAGGGTGGGTGGATTAGCCATGGGAAACGCAGGGTGACAGAGATGGGGTGTGTCTGGATGGGAAGGGTTGGTGTGGACTCGATGGGCCAAATGGCCTGCTTCCACATTGTATGGATTCTATGTTGTGAATTGTGTAGTTGGGAATATTTAAAGGCTTCTCCCACCTCTTCATTTTTAATTATTTTTGGGATGATTTTTACAATGATGACAGATATAAAATTTCTGCCCAATGCATCTACCATTTTCTTAGGTTCCATTGTTAGTTTTCCAGTCTCTCTGGTTTAGAAACATAGAAAATAGGTGCAGGAGTAGGCCATTCTGCCCTTCAGGCCTGCACCACCATTCAATACAATCACAGCTGATTATACAATCTTAGTATTCCATTCCCACCCTCTCCCCATACTTCTTGATCCCTTTAGTGGCAAGGGTCACGTCCAGCTCCCTCGTGAATGTATCTAATGAACTGGCCCCAGCAGCTTCCTGTGGGAGAGAATTCCACAGATTCATTACTCTCTGAGTGAAGAAATTATTCCTCAACGCAGTCCTGACTGACCTACCCCTTATTCTTAGACTGTGACTCCTAGTTCTGAACTTCGCTTACATCGGGATCATTCTTCCCACAACAAGCCTATCCAGTCCTATCAGGATTTTACATGTTTCTATGAGAGCCCCCTCATTCTTTTAAGTTCCAGTGAATACATGTCCAGTCGATCCAGTCTTTCCTCATATATCAGTCCTTTCATCCCAGGAATCAATCTGGTGAACATTTGTTGGATTCCCTCAAGAATGCCCTTCCTCAGACTAGGAGACCAAAACTGCACATAGTGGTCTTACCAAGGCCCTGTATAACGGCAGCAAAACATCCTTACTCCAATATTCAAAACCTCTTGCTATGAAGGTCAGCATGCCATTCGCTTTCCTCATTGCCTGCTGCATCTACATACTATCCTTCAGCGATTGTTCCACCATTACACCCAGGTCTTGTTATGTCTCACCTTTTCCAAAACTGCCACCATTCGAAGGCAGATAATATTCTGCCTTCCTGTTTTTGTGATCAAAGTAGATAACCTCACATTTATCCACATTATGTTGCATTTTCCAAGTATTTGCCCACTCAGCCAGCTTGTCCAATTCACCACAATAAATTCTTAGCATCATCCTCAGAGTAGACACTGCAACCCAGCTTAGTGTCATCTGCAAATTTGGAGAAATTACTTTCAATTCCTTCATCCAAATCATTAATATATGTTGTGAACAGCTGAGGTCCCAGCACTGAACCCTGCGCTATCCCACCCATCACTGCCTCCCACTCGTCACTGCCTGCCACTCTGAAAAAGACCCATTTATTCCAACTCTCTGCTTTCTGTCTGCCAACCAAATCTCTATCCATGTCAATGCATTACCTCAGACACCATGAGCTTTAATTTTCCTTCCGAATCTCTTGTGTGGAATCTTCTCAAAAGCATATTGAAATTCCAGATACACATCATCCTTGTTCACTCTACTGGTCATGTCCTCAAAAAGGTCCAGAAGATTTGTCATTCCCTTTAATAAATTCATGCTGTCTAAGACCGATTCTATCACCATTTTCCAAATGTTCAGTTATTACATACTTCATGATTGACCCTAGCATTTTCCCCACTACCGATGTCAGTCTAACCAGACTATAATTCCCCATTTTCTCTCTCACTTCTTTTTTTTAAAGAATGGGGTTACACTAGATCCCTCCAGGCCATTGGAACTCTTTCAGAGTCTGCACAATGCTGGAAAATGATCACCAGTGCATCTGTTATTTCTAGAGCCACTTCTTTAAGTTCTGAAATATCTCATTAAATGTCTGCCACTATAATTTTGGTGATTTTAGTCAATTGTGTCTTGAGATGTTTAGAATTGCCTTAACATTTAAAACACTTGTATAAGTCACTCTCCTTTAAAATGAATGTGTAAACCAACAATGCAACGATCACTGATACCTAGATGTTAGCAAGTTTTGAGAAGATTTGTAACTTAGGTTGAAGTTCTGGATATCGGGTTGCTCGCTGAGCTGGAAGGTTCGTTTTCATGAAAATGAACTTTCCAGCTCAGTGAGCAAACCTACATCCAGAACCTAGATGTTCCTTTACTTTCAGACAATTAATTAATTGGGTCTCCTTGCACATTACCAGGTATAGAATAAGCCTGGTGTTGAATATGCCAGACTAAGAAAATGTCTCAAAAACACTTAATGAACTTATAGTCTGACCAGCTATCTCTGCCGACCTGGTTTGCTCAATTCATATTTCACCACATTGACCGAGTAATCAGGCAAATATTGAAACAGGTTCTCACTGATGTTGCTTCTTACAAACAATAATATGCTTCTCTGATAATCATCCATTAAAAGATACATTTTTGCTTTATATGTGGCTACTGTTTCAATTTGACAAGTTATTTCTTACTTGTGTGTTTTTGGAGAAATTCTTTCTCGGCTTATCAAGAACAGTACTTTTGCATCCAATATCAATAATAGCCTCTTCTACCACTATTGCTAGATTAGAGCAAATGTTTCTCTGCATCATCCCAATATTTGTTTAAGAAGCTGCATCTTTATTACTAATTGAAGGAACAACTTTCTTTGCTTGAAACAATTTTGGGGCTAGTTACGTGGTCTGTAATTTAACAATAATTAGCATTAAGCTAGAAATTTCATTTGGAGAGGACACAAGATGGTTAGTGTGAGAACTAAGCTGACATTTACATTGACATTTTATATAATGCATTAAATGCCATTTTATGAATGCCACTTGAAGCAACCGTGGCCACTGCTCACCGAGATATTCCCAGTGCCGAAATGCACAGTTGTCAGAAAACTTGTGTTCTGAAATATGTATTTAAATATCTTGCAACCATGCTACATTAATGATTGCGAGGTTCACTTTTAACAACTCTCAGAATTGATAGCTTTGCTGGAACAGGTAGTGTGATATCAGATCCTCTATCTCTTGAAATCAGAGACTTTTCCAGTCGATTTCCATTCTTGTGGCCTTTGATAGCTGTTGTAACAAATTCATTCGAGGCACGACCACTTCACACATATTTTTCTGTTTTAAAATGTGTTCCTGTATCAAGAAAATGTTATTGTTGCACTTAAGTGTAACATCATCATGAGGGAAATGATGCATGTCTGTTTTAGCTATTTCCCCTCTGTGATGACAAAGCCTGTTTAAATTCTGACTGCTGATGGCAACATCAGGAGATGGGCTTCAATGAGTCCTGAGCTTGTTGATGCAAGGGAACTGAATTAACGTGCAATTGCAATGCCCTGATTGTTGAAGCCCCCCCAGGTTAATGAATGCATTTCTGACAGTGTTAATTCAACTTCTTCACATTGTCTGGCTAAATAACTTCTCCAAGTCAATTTTCACAATGATTGAAGTCAGGTTTCTCCACTGAATCAAGAGTTTAATGTTAACAAAACAAAAAACACATTAATAGGCTGTATCTTATTTTCTTTTGGCTAAATGCCAGATGTGTTATGTTTTTGCAGGGTTTTTTTGCTGCAAGGATCAGCAAGTTTCAGAATCATGGAATCCCTACAGTGCAGAAAAATGCCATTTAGCCCATTGTATCTGCACTGACACTCCAAGGAGCATCTCACCCAGACGCAGCCTCCATTCTCATAACATCCCATGGCTCAACCACCTAGCCTATGTATTCCTGGATGCTGTGAAAAATCTACCTGACCTGCATATCTTTGGACTTTGGGAAGAAATCAGAGCACCTGGCAGAAACCTATGCATACACAGAAGGAATGTGCACACTCCATACCGACAGTAATCCAAGTCTAGAATATAACCCAGATCCCTGAGGCAGAGTGCGAACCACTGAGCCACTGTGCTGCCCAATGCTTGTTGTATCTCACGAAATGCACCTCATTAACTACCTAACAAACACTACAGCAACCCTCTCAATCAATTGTATTCTCATCTGGTCATTACCAGACCAACTCACCATTGCCGTGATATCCGGAACTGATCAGCATCCCTGGTACCAGCGCAATCTTTAAAAGTTGTATGCCCGGACAAGCACTGTCACTCTGGAGCTACCTTGTACAGTTAGTTATGTTTGCCCCAGACTTGGCAGATAGGAAAATGGCGCCCCACTTTGCAGGCATGGGTCTGGATGTGCTGCTGGATGGGGTTACACAGAGGCAGAATGTCCTCTTGTCTCAGGTCCAGGAGTGGAGGCCAGGACATCAAAGGTTGTCATCCAGGCCATTGCAGTCTCAGCTATCTGGAGGATTGCCCAGCACTGTAGGAGAAAGGTCTGCCAGCATCATATTTTGCTTGCTATTACCACCCATACCATTGCCTGCAACACCTTCCCCCTCTCACTCACACCCACCACAACCTCTGACAGCACTAACTCTGCAGACCCTCTGTGCTGCCTAAACACTCACAGAGGACACCTTCCCACTGCATTAATGCCACCCAGTTTTATCTCCCTTAATATCAGTGTCTCTCTTATTCCAAGAGGAAAAGAGATTACAAAAGGGCAGAAAAAGTCAAGAAGTCAAACACTGCTTAACATTTAGTTCACACCCATTTTGGGGAAAGCATCCTTATCCTGACACCACAGGGCTAACATTGTATCCAAGACCCTGGACGAGTTTCAGAGATTGTCTTTGACTGAATATGCTGGGATCCTTGAGTGAAGGTTATCCCTTTGATGTGACTGAGGCTTGCTGACAGCCATGATGAGCTTTGTGACTTAAGTCTGTGTGAAAGAGCAAAGCAATACAGCAGTACTGAGAGTCTGGCATCTCTGGCTGAGGGGACAAAGCACAAAAAGGTAAGGCATGGCAATGCAAGTCAGGGATGCTATAAACATTCATGTAGGCTGAGTGAATAAAAACTATGACAGCGATAGAAAAGCCCAGAGATGTGGCCTGGTCCATTTCATGAATTGGGTGCATGTCCCTGAGTGTACAGTGCCCTTGCAGCAGTGTTAATTATTCATTTATTGTCACATATATATGGTTAGAAAATACAGCGAAAGGTTGGCATGCTCCAGCCGTTGCCATCTTAAAATACAGAAAAATAAACCAAAACATAGAACACAAAGACAGAGAAATAAAAAAAAATTCTGTCCAACATTACAGCGCTTCTTGTTGTTCAGTGTTCCATCATGGGCCATAGGCCTATGGCCAGCCATGAGTCCTCTTTGCTATGCTGCTGCCCAAGCAAGTATCAGCACTCTTTGGCACCATCTTGCCTCCACTGACACCCCTACCACTATGAGTGCTTTCTGGATCTTGCCAATGCAGCCACCACCAATTCAGCCAGGTACCACACCGGTTCCCCTCGACTCTGCCTCCACCATAAGTCCACTTTGGGCCCACCTTGCAATGAAGCCACTGACAGTGCCACAGGCTCTTGTGCTATGCTTAAACTCACCTCTGCTGCTCCCTTCATGAATCTGCACTGGACGCAGACACTGCCAGGAACCCAGACTTGCCTCCCTTATAGCAGGCATGAGTCAGCGTTCAGACCACCTTGTCAATGCAGAAGTGCTGGGCTCACTACTGGTCCACTCTCGGCCTGCTCACCGACCATCATGAGTCCATGCTGGCCTCACAATGATTCCATGCTGGGCTTACTCCCTGTTGCCGATGCCATTGCTGCAGCTGAGTTCTTCAACAAGAGGTAAGTAAAAGAAAATTTTAAAAAAAGCAAACAAAGAAAAGACAAAAAAAATGGAAAGAAAAGCAGACAGAGTGGATGAGCTGTGGGCTCAGGAGCCTTACTCTGCCGCCGTCTTACAATGATATTACAATGATAGTTGCTACCGCATCATTGAAGTGTAAAAGTGTACTGTAAGTGGATTGGAGATGTGCTATCAAGATTTTTAGAGATTGGCATGTGTTGATGCCAATGTCTGTGGATATGGAGTGGATGTTGCCAGTGCCAATGGAGTGTACCTTGAGATATTGGTGCCTGGTGTCTAGCATGAAAATTCTTGGAACAAGCAGCAAGCTGACATTGCCATCCTGATTTGCATGTCAAGCATTCTCAATGTTTACTTTGTTCGGTGTGTTTGGTAATATAGAAAGCTGAATATTAATGAGGTTTTTGTGTGTATTAATAAAGTGTTTAACAAGCCATGAGCTCCTTAATCGGCAAGGCACTGCTGCCTAGTGAAAAACATACTTCGCTATTCAGCAGAGAGTAAGTTGATACCAACATTGAGAGGGGCCTCCACAGACTTCTCATGTGACTCTGCCTCAAATTTTGTGAGAATCCACGCTTCTCAGGCCCCGATATTTTCCAAAACTAAGTTTACATAAGGATGGTAACATTTTTGTTATTTGTGATTGATATTTTGGGAGGGTTGGCAAATCAAAGTAAGACTTCTTTATTGATTTGAAGGTGTGAGTTGTGCTCCAAAGTGGACTCTAGAAACAATTTTGAACTCAGTTTCATTGATAACATAGACAATATGCACCTCAAGAAAAGAGGCCAATGTCTGTTGCAAAACCGCTAACTAAACTTCTCAACTTTGTCTCTTAGAAAGGGTATTTCATCTAATTTCACCATCAACAATCAGAATTATATGATTGCAATATTAACCTATATTAGTTTTGCTCCATCCAAATATTCCTGCAGAAAAGGACTTTGTATCAATGTCAATTAGCCTGAAATGCTTGCCTGAATAAGTATTAATTATTGTAACAGGAAGTTGTTTAGCAGTTGTAATTTAAGAGTGAATCATAAGCTTGCTATATAACTAGGCAATGTTTGTGACTGCAGAGAATGTAGAACATGGAACACTTAACAAATAGAGTCCTAAGATCAGGAATTTTGTCCAAGTGGGAATTTTCTGCACTGAGTGAAGGTAGTGCTGCTTTTGAGTCTTTTTCTTTTGCCTCAAGTAACTAAGAATATTTGTAATTTGTTTCTAATTGAGGAGACAACAGCTTATTCATACTTTACCAAATTAGTAACAAACTTAGCCATCCAATAAGTGGTAGGAAAGGTAGTGTACCAAACTTGAGTAGATGGAAGTTTGTGGAGAGCATTGCAATCCTGGACAGGAATACCTATAACTGTATCTGCATAGGACTGTTTAGCTGTAGTCTGGGCTGCAGACATGTTGGTAATTAGGAGAAAAAGAGTTACCTGGACACTTTGTTCCAGAAGGCAGTGACATAGAGTCATAGAATCATGGAGATGTACAGCATGGAAACAGACCCTTCGGTCCAATCCGTCCATGCCAACCAGATATCCCAACCCAATCTCGTCCCACCTGCCAGCACCTGGCCCATGTCCCTCCAAACCCTTCCTATTCATATACCGATCCAAATACCTCTTAAATGTTGCAATTGTACCAGCCTCCACCACTTCCTCCGGCAGCTCATTCCATACACATACCACCCTCAGTGTTGAAATGTTGCCCCGGTAGGTTTCTTTTATATCTTTTCCCTGTCACCCTAAACTTATGCCCTCTAGTTCTGGACTCCCTGACCCCAGGAAAAAGACTTTGCCTATTTACCCTATCCATGCCCCTCATAATTTTGTAAACCTCTATAAGGTCACCCCTCAGCCTCCGACGCTCCAGGGAAAACAGCCCCAGCCTGTTCAGCCTCTCCCTGTAGCTCAGATCCTCCAACCCTGGAAACATCCACGTAAATCTTTTCTGAACCCTTTCAAGTTTTACAACATCTTTCTGATAGGAAAGAGACCAGAATTGCACGCAATTCTTCCAACAGTGGTCTAACTAATGTCCTGTACAGCCGCAACATGACCTCTCAACTCCTGTACTCAATACTCTGACCAATAAAGGAAAGCATAACAAACGCCTTCTTCACTATCCTATCTACCTGCGACTCCACTTTCAAGGAGCTATGAACCTGCACTCCAAGGTCTCTTTGTTCAACAACACTCCCTAGGACCTTACCATTAAGTTTATAAGTCCTGCTAAGATTTGCTTTCCTAAAATGTAGCACCTTGCATTTATCTGAATTAAACTCCATCTGCCACTTCTCAGCCCATTGGCCCATCTGGTCAAGATCCTGTTGTAATCTGAGGTAACCTTCTTCGCTGTCCACTACACCTGCAATTTTGGTGTCATCTGCAAACTTACTAACTGTACCTCTTATGCTCGCATCCAAATCATTTATGTAAATGACAAAAAGTCTATTGGATTGATCAAAATTTTAAAATTGGTCAATGGTCAGAGGAAGTAGAGTATGGCTGCATGATGTTGTGTTGAAGCAGTGTAAGCAGTTGCATTTGACCAACAGGCATGAGGCACTTTGTTGGCATCAAGGACTTCAAAGTGAATGGAAAAATTGACAGCTCAAATTGAGGGATGATAAAAAGAAATATGGTACTCATAGGAGGCACTGTAGTCAGGGAGGATGGGTGCTGCTCTCTTCAGCTGTGAATAGGGATCCTGAAGGCTTTGTTGCCTGCTCAAAGAAAATGTCCAGGGTATCTTGGAAAAAGCAAGGATCTAGTTGTTATGATCTACATGGGAACTGACTAATAGATTTAACTGGAAATGATATTCTGTCAGGAGGATTTGAGGAGTGAAAATCCAAATTCATACACAAAATCTTTGCATTGTTCCCCAAGTTAAAAACCAGTTGGCATTGGTTCAAATAGAATAGAGAAATAAAACACATAGCTCAAAGAATGATTGTGAAGAAACAGATCTCCATTCATGGCATATTGATGCCAGTTGTAGGGAAGGAAAGAAGTAAAATTTGAAAAGGGCTCCACATATACCTGGCTGGATCAGTGTAACAGTGAATTATATAACTAGGACATGGATAGGGCTTAAACCAACAGAGATGAGGGGTGGAGGAGAGGGTTTGGATGCTGAGTGATTTAAAATTGAAGGAGAAAAATTGAGGCAATAAAATACAGTAGTGCAGTAATGTGGGTAAAGACAAGTAGAGTTCAGCAGAAAGACACTAATTAGTAACATATGCCTCCTACCCTGAAGAGTGACGTGAAAGTAACTGTTCAACCTCTCCGCCATTTCCTATGACTACTGCTCCTCTGTGCACCTATGCTATGATTTACTTTGTCTACCTTTTTTTACATGTGTGTTTTTACATTCCTGGCTAGTTTCCTTTCATGTTCCATCTTTTACTTTGTGTCAACTTTTAGCCTAATCTTTGCTAAACTCTTTCAAACCTCAGGCTTATTTTCTTACTCATTGCAATAATATAAGCATTTATTTTCCTTTGAGTATGATCTGTAAGTGCTCTATTAGATCACAAACGGTGATTCTCACAAAATTGTTTCAAAGAAAGTTATTTTGCTGAAATATATTTTTAAACATTCCCATTTGTTTTGCCCCTGCACCTTTTTAATTATTTACCCAGTTAACCATAGCTTGTTGTTTTCATATACCAATGCAATCACCCTTATTTAAGTTTAAGATTCTTGCCATCACATTTACCAGTACATTTACCTCTAACTCTGACATTGAATATGCAGTACTTTGCACTTGTCTCTGTATTGAACTTCATTTGTTATTCAGTATTCCAAGAGAAAACTAGTTAATTCCCTTTATCACTTCTGAGTATTTGCTGAGTACATGCTTCTATTGAATTCAACATTGAACTAATCTTAGTCGTGATGCTGATTATATTTGCAAAGAAGTCACTTGTGTAGTACGAAGTTAAAAATCACACAACACCAGGTTAGAGTCCAACAGGTGTTGTAAGATTTTTAACTTTGTCAACTCCAATCCAACACCGACTCCTCCACATCTTGTGGACTAATTTATCATTGGCCTTTTGTCTGTAAATATTCACTACATTCAATAATTCCACACTTTAAATGTTCTTTAGATTTAAAATCATTTAAGAATAAAACAAATTTTCCACAAACATAAATCCATTCACTTTAAACAATAAATGCCTCACAAAATATTTAGAAATGAAAATAGGATTCTTAATGGTTTTATGAAGATGGGCTCAAAATCTCTGTATAATCTATATTTTGTTACAATTATCTAATTATCTAAATCAGACACAAAGATAAGCAGCAGAATAAAAGATATACAGCACCTCACTTGTCACTGATCTGCATTCACCAAATGATCACTGTCCTTGTTAAAGAAACAAGGAAGGGATTCTATATTCTCCACTTGAAACAATGAGGTCTGGATTGAAAATCTCAACTATTTCTGTAGCGTTGAAGTCACATGGCAATTAATAAGTCAGCAGCTTTTAGAATTTCTGTTTCATTTTAAAACAAGCTACAATTATCAATGATTCTTCTTCTGTGAGGGAGATCATGCAGTGTTTGATCTACTCACTGACTGGAATAGTCTACAATCTTGAGCTGCTCCCAGATTTTGAAAAATGACTTCTCTACAGTTTATAATCAGACCGAGACTGAGACATAGAGGTGCCAGATTGAACACTAACTTGCCAGGGATCTCAGTTTTTCACATTTTACAGTTTTTCACCTTGAATCCTAAGTTACATGGAAGTCTCCAATCAATGTGACCATGAGACTTTCAACCCAAACTCCATTCCATTTATTTAGCATGAGGGACAATTTATTGCCTCATGTCTCTGCCTGTTTTATTTCAATATATTGGATTTGACAGGGCATGTTATTTTCCAAACAAGTTGTTGAGGAGAAGCACAGATGTGTGTAAAAACTGATTAATCATGAGCAATGCCATTCTTCCCAATGTTGGTGACATAGTTCATCAGCTTTTGCAAATCTGTGGGCATTTCTCAAATTATTGTCCCAACTGTTTTCATTATCTTGAAGACAGAAACCGATTACATAACATCATCTTTATTAGAAACAGCAACTTGCTCTTTCAAAATACCCCGCAAGTCTTTTGGATCCATAGCCTGAAAAACAATCCCAAACCATCAAATAATCACCCTAGTGCACAGATCTGGCCTTTTCTCTTGTTACATTTTGTTCCAAGCACAGTTTACTCTCAGAAATTCTGTCACCTTAATGTCATAAGATGTAATCGATTTAGGAACAAACTCTACTTTGGACTGGAAGAGTTTGCACGTTCTCCCCGTGTCTGCATGGGTTTCCTCCGGGTGCTCCGGTTTCCTCCCATAGTCCAAAGATGTGTAGGTTAGGTGAATTGGCCATGCTAAATTGCCCATAGTGTTAGGTAAGGGGTAAATGTAGGGGTATGGGTGGGTTGCGCTTCGGCGAGTCGGTGTGGACTTGTTGGGCCGAAGGGCCTGTTTCCGCACTGTAATGTAATCTAAAAAAAAATTTAACTTTGTCTGTTAATTACTGCCCAAAACCAAAAGGTAAGCCTTACAAAAAATTAAAGCCAATCATTCTTTCATTGCAATTCATTTTGTTCCAAATATCACCTTTTTTTAATTTATTGATGCAGTGTGGGCATTATGGAAATACCAAAATTTATTACTTATTCCTCATTGTCTTTGAGAAGGCAGTGGTGAGCCATCTCCTTAAACCACAGCAGTCATTGTGGTGAAGGTGCATCCATCCACAGAGCTATCCCAAGCTTGCTTAACTGGGATATCTTTCTTGTGGGTTTTGCAATATATATTGCACACAGCAACTGCTGACACAACAAGGATTCCACCAAGGTTTTCCTGGCACTTTAGTACCAAGGAGGTAACAATGTTACTGAATTAACAAGTACAACACTGGCTGAACCTGATCAAAGCTAAACATTTTTTTGCTTCTTGCTATTATATCCACAGTGTTAATTGGGTGTATGTTGTACAGCATGAGTAAAATCACATTCAATTCTATGGGAAAAGGAAACTGGGAGGAGTTGGGATGAGATGAAGCGCTCTACCAGGCAAACAAAGGAATGTTGGGTGTTTCTTCCAGTGGTGAATGGGTGGAGGAAGGCAGGGTTTCCTCCCGGGTTCAAGTTGGTAATCTGATTGTTTGTAAGAGTGTCAGTAATCTCAGTGGATTCTCAATATGAACATAATGAGTTAGCTTAAGTTAATTCTAAAGTCTGGGAATTGAAATTACTCAATTTTGTGATGAGGGAGTTTTGAATTTTTTTTACTAAACGTGTACAAAGTAAGAATATTTAACTTAAGAGCAGAAGTATTCCATTAGGCCCCTCAAGCCTGCTGCACCATTTAATAAGATCATGGCTGATCTGCTTGTGCTTCAAGTTCCACATTCTCATCTAACCCTGAGAATCCTTAATTTCCTCACTGAACATTCCATATCTGTCTTACAGAATATTCAATGACACCACTCCACTGCCTTTTCAGGCAGAGAATTTCAAAGTCACACAATACTCAGAGAAAAAGAAATCTTCTCTTCTCTGTCTTGAAAGGGCAACCTCCAATTTAAAAACAATGTCTCCTATTTCTGGACTAACCCATAAGAGGAAACACCCTTTCCTCGTCAAGACCATTTCTGACCTTATACACTTCAATCAAGTCATTCTGACTCTTCTAAAATTCAGTGGAAACAAGTCCAGCTTATCCTTGGAAGACTAAAACTCCTTTCAGGGATCAATCCATTAAGCTTCCTCTGAACTACTTCCATGCAAAAAAGTATTTTCTTAAATGAGGAACCAAAACTGTTCACAGTATTTGAGATGTGATCTCACCAATGTCTTGCATAATTTTACTTTCAGTACATCTTGGACTAGACGGTACCATTCCAATAAGCCTACCTGCTCACTAATTTCTTGTGAGTCATGCAACAGAACATTTAAATCCCATTGTGCCTCAGAATTCTGTAGTCATGCTCCATTACGTAATACTCTGCTTTTTATCCTTCCTGCCAAGTTGAATAACTTCATATTTTCCTACATTATGCTCCATCTGCCAGATTTTTGTTCACTCACTCAATCTAAGAAGCTACAACTTCTTAATGGACGGTGGGTTACAAGCTTCTGCTTTAGCATTTCAGTCAATGAATGACCAACATTATACAGTAGGATAGGGGGTGAGTGCAGATGGGATCAACAATTGGTTTCCTGGATCTGAACTTCACTTATACCATCAAGAACTACATGCTATCTCTAGGAATGGAAGTCTGATCTCAGTGCACTGCTGAGAGCAATCAAGAAGTAAAAAAGAACTGACAAATAAAAGTGCTCTATAAAATTCTTTACCACTTTAATTTATCCTTCAGCATTCCTTGCAGTAATGCTTACATTTGTCACAGAAGCAAGAGCTTGTACAAAGAATCATTTAAATGTGGAGGGTGTTGCACTGCAGCTATTGCATGGATCTGGCTGGTCAGAAGAATTTCCAGCTTTTACTGCCTACTCTAGATGGGTCAGAAGGATTTGCAGCTTGACCTGTTTTAACTGCCTTATGAATATCTTGGTCATTTTGGCTTTGAACAGGATATGAACCTAAAGCATCTGGTTCAGAGGCAGATGCTGTCAAGTAAGCCGTAATTTCTCCAAACACTTTGATCATCAGGAATAAAAACATCTGACAGGACAAAACGAAGCTGATGGAATTTTGTTGCTCATTCACAGAATGTGGGTGTCACTGGCTTGGTGAGCATTTGTTTCCCCATTCCCAGTTGCCCTTGGATACTGACTGGCTTGCTAGGCCATTTCAGAGTGCAGTGAAAAGTCAACCACATTGAGGATAGCCTGGAGCCACACGTAGACCAGACCAAGTGAGACAAAATATATCCTTTCCGAACGCACATTAGTGAACCAGAAGAGTTTTTACAGCAATGGTTTCACAGTCACTTTATAATGTTTAGTTCCAGATTTCCATTTTGTTTATTCAATTTCCACCATCTACTTTGGTGGGATTTGAACCCAGAACATTACTGGGCCCCTCTGAGGCTATTGTCTCCCAACAGTCAAGATTGACAGTCAAGATCATGTACTCAGGTAAGGAAGAGTCTATTTGTTTTCCTGTTCACTATGAAATAATTGCACATACAAAAATGGAAGTTGAGAAAGAGCGTGGGTGTGGGACAGTTGTGGAAAGTCTTATGTTGACACCTTTACAAAGTGCTTCATGTCTAAACTTGTCAATGTGCCTAACAATAGTTCATTTTTGTTTATCAGTAGCTGCAGAATATAATCACAATGATCTCCAAAACAAATAGATACAAACTAATTGATTATTTCCTGACCATACAATAATGGAAGACAAGATGAAGGTACTGTGGAAGGTACTGTCATCTTACATTTGTGCACCTTTGCAATGCCATCGATACAGGTGTGATGCCTAAAGAACTTGATAATCACATAAGATTCTTTATAAATTCCAATTGACATGGATAATTGTCCAAGGACTTTCCTCTTTTCAAAAGAAATAGCAATATTAGAACATTCACATCTTCAAAAGTCGATACGCCTGTTTGGAGAACAAATGGCTAGTTTAATGCTATAGTACTCTGCAAAAGAATTCAAGTACTTTGACATGCTAGCATCTTGACTGGGAAGTTGTTAAGAGATAATGTGCCACAAGAGCAATTCCTGTACTCTCATCAGAACGTGTTGCCAGAAGGTAACTTGTCTTTGATCTGAAAAGTCAACATCTTTTGTGGCTTGACATTGTGTCAGCTTGCTCAAACCTAGATAATGCACGCTTGTGGTCCTCATCAAAATTCCATGCAGTCTTCCCTAAATACTTGTCTTGGAGCATAAGTATGTTTGGGATTGTTCAGCCAACCACCTTCATTTGACAAACTAGCTTTCAAAGCAATTGGCCGTTCTTCAAAGCACTTTGGAGTACAAAAATATGTTTTGTTTGTCATCCTGCTCATCTTGTTTTGCAGCCAAGGCAATGATTTCAGCTTTATAAGCTTACTTAATTTACTTAATTCTCAAAAACATTGCATGCTGTTATTGTTCAGGAACAGAATAGCATTGTTCTTTCTGATAACTACATCATCCCAAATTCTGGAAAAATTCAAAGCATTCTTGTTCGATTGGCTTGTTTTGTGTATCCCCTTGGTGGCTTCTAATATTGTATTGTACTAGACTCAACTATACTACTTGTCATGTAAATAATTCTTCTTGCAAATAAAGTTAACCCAACTCACATTCGGCATGGTAAAATTTTACAATCCTAATATTGTTCACATGAAATCGCAGACCAGCCACATGCTGTAATTTTACTGGAAACATTCTCATATCAAAGCAGATAAATACACTTTTTGTGTTATCTTTATTTAACAAGCATCTACGATGATTTGGTAACCATGGACGAAAAGCACAGAAGAATCAACAAACCCTCCCATATTCTGCTTTTCATCATCGCATTTGACCACAAAAAGTTTAAATGCAGATGTATATGACTTGCAAATGATTTTGAATTATATGTTGAATACTTTTATTTTATTTACTAATGAGAAACAAAGCTGGTCGCACCTTGATTCTCAATAAGTCACAAGTGCCAAGTGACAAACCTATTGATTATCACTAAACTATCTGGTAATTATCCTGTAAGCTTCTGATAAAAAGGAGCATTATTTGAACTGAGCCACTGTGCATCCCTTAAACCAAATGCATAAAATCTCGGTATGTACAGGGAGGACAGGCTGACTGTGACTGAAATTGAGTAAAATAATGGAAAACAGTCCCAAATTTCGGATTTACCACGTTGGATTCATTCAAATGGGAATATTATGGGGGAAGGTATCAAATTATTAGGTTTAGTGCACCACTAAACAATTAGAGGGCCAGATATTCCTCTCATTGTACATAACTGATAAAATAATTAGCAAGTAGATAATGTTCAAACTTGGAGTCTAGTCAGTACTGAGAGAGGTAGGTTAACACTGATGGTTTGATCCTTTGCATAAACTCAGATGACGACCAACTTGCTGTATGTTCCCTCTCTTTGTTTCAGACTCCAGTACTTGTGCTTTTTAATGTCTTCCAAAAAATGTTGTTTCTATGTTCTGGTGTTTGGCAAACAAAGCAAACTGACAGCTGGAAAGTCCAATTGCTGCTGGATATTCATTGCTCTTCCCTCTGATGACAACCATCCTTCCTCTCAATAACAGATGCTGATGGTTTTGAACTATTATTAACTCATAAAGAATTTGTTTTCTGTTGTTACTAAACAATATGTGAAATGAATAGGGCTTTGGTCAGTGCTATGGAACAGATAGACCTAGGGGTTCATGAACATAATACTTTGAAGTTTGCATCACATGTAGACAGGATAGTTAAGAAGGCATTTAGCCCACTTGTCTTCATTGCTCAGACCTTTGAGTATAGGAGGTGGGATGTCATATTGAAGTTATACAAGACATTGGTGAGGCCTCCTCTAGAGCAAAGTGTCCAATTCTGGTTGCCCTGTTATAGCAAGGATATTATGAAGATAGATAGAGAGGAATGGGAATTTGTCTTTTAGCGAGAGGCTGGATAGGCTGGGACCTTTTTCACTGGAGCGTAGGAGGTTGAGGGGTGACCTTATAAAGACATAAAATAATGAAGGGTATAGATAAAGTGAATGGCAGGTATCTTCCCTAGGGTTGGGGATTTCAAGACTAGGGGGCATATTTGTAAGGTGAGAGGAGAAAGATTTAAAAACAACATTATGGGCATCTTTTACACAGAGAGTGTTTCGTATATGGAATGAATTCCCAGAGGAAGTGATGGATGCAGGTACAGTTACAATGTTTAAAAGACATTTGGATAAGTACATGAATAAGAAATGCTTGGAGGGATATGGGCCAAACACAGGCAGGTGGGACTAGTTTAGTTTGGTCGGCATGGACTGGTTGGACTAAAAGACCTGTTTCCATGTTGTATGACTCTAACAATGACTCTATGATTCATCTGTGTTTATTTATGATGCTCCCCTATTTATGTACTTTGTCTCCAGTAGGATATATTATCTGGTCAGTTTATGTTATCCCTTGTAACAAAAGAAACCAGGTGTGCATGACATGGTATTGAAGAGTCAATGGACATTTACTACTGCTCACAAATACATGCAAAAGCTACATTCACAGATCTGAGCTCTTCAGTTACAAAAGAAGTGTCTTCTTCCAGGTGTGTTTCATGATTCAAGGGATCTTAAGTAAGATGATTTCTCAGATCTGTATACCCTCAGACAGTGTTGTTATCCATGAGCAAGTCTTTTGAAGGTGTCCTGATGTATTACATCTCTTTAGGGCGTATTGACGTACTGACTATGAGACATTATACAATAGCTCTACATCAGATATCCAGAACAATAAATGCTAAATGTGGTGAGAGCTTTTCCTTTATATTTGTGACTCAATTTTTCTGTCTAACTTGATGAGAAAGGAGAGATGTGAAACAAGCAATGAGATGTTGCATAATTAAATATATTTTAAATGAGTGTTTAAAAACACTTGTTTCAGCATTAATATCGCTAGATATAAAGTTTTGCGCTAGCAGCAATTGAGCTCAAAGGTACTGTACAAACAAATACGAGAATAAGACTCCTCAGTGCAATGTAGAGCTTTACCATTTCACAGCGTTTAGTGTATGCACTAGTTGCTATGAGCAATTAAAAAATAGAAAGGTTGAAGGTAGCAGGGTTAAATAACTGAAAGTAATTAAGAGAGTTATAGAATGGGGGTGGGGTGGGGTGAGTATTAATGAGAGGGAGAGTTACAGTGCGGTATAGAAGGAGGGTTACAGAATAGAAAGGCTATAGACTGGTGTAACGGATTCAATTTAACTCTATGTAAGTGAATGGGTTTGGAAGGAGTTAAAATGTTTTCCAAAGTGTGGGAGTATAAAAGGATCGGAGGGTAAAATACTAAACTATCAGGGCTCAAGACTATTAAGCTTAATAAGAGAAAGAAGGATCGGGTGAAAGAAAGCTGATCTTGTTAGTGTTGTTCAAAAATAATACTGTTGTCAGCTCAAACATCCATATATGTGACTCACGTACGTCAGCCTTACTCTTTTCCACTGTGCTTAATTGGTAGGCTCTAATATCTTAAACAGACGAATTGGAATTGTGGTTCCATTTACTATCGTAGAACCGAGAGGAAGATGTATACACTTGCTTATGGTTTCTAGTTTGAACAGCTCTACTGAAAATTTATCATCTGATAACCACACTCACAGAACATCTTTTAAGGTACACCAACTACATTTTAGAAATCTTATGTACTTCACAGACAATGAAAAGACCGGTTTATTAAGACTAGTTCAACTGAAAAAACGTCAGCGTATTGTGGAAATGCACTGCAGGTTAATTGGCGTCATGGGTTGCCAATACTCCCAAATTGTCTGAGAGTCTTTAGGAAGGAAATATTAATCTCCTGGGCAGTGTGACTCAAAGAGTTTCACATTGTAGTTCCCGGTTTGTGCCTGTGCATTTTTTTCATCAGCTTATGGGGAGCCTTCTGGTTCTCTGAAATTCTTGCACAATAGCTGTTGGTGTGAAACTGTGAGCAAAAGAGAAACAACTATAAGAGATTTAACTTTTATAAATGTAAATGCAATAACCTTTGCAAACTCATCTTGTGATGAAATCTCCATGTATATCTCAAGTGGAGCTGGCAACTATCACTGCATCTCAGGGAAATATGAGATATGCATTTCCTGTAAATTCAGATAAAATATCACACTCAATCACCACTTTTTCTCATCAATGTTCTCTCCATCTCCTGAAGTTATTTATTCAGTTATTTATTCAGTTCTGCTGGTAATAGATATCCTCCCATACCTTGATTAATTAGCATTATTTAAGGAACAACTCAGAATACTATGCAGTCTATCACAAACCAAACCAAATTCTGCACTTATCCAACTGACAGACAAACACATTTCCAAGAAGGAGGCAATGGACAGGGACTAGGAGTTTGAAAATGGACCAGTTGTTACCTATTTAACCCCAAGTGTACAAACTCCTGCTGCAATTGATGTGATGATGATTGATCACAGACTGAGAACTGAACCTGGGATCTTCCCCATCTGACTGGGTCAGTTTTTCATTGTCTTTGCAAGTGAGGGAATTTGAACATTTTCTTCCAGCCACCAAAGGTCTGTGGTCTAATTCTAGCACTTCATGTTCCTACTTAGATTCTATACATTACAGCTGGTGTTTCTAACCTGTGTGAAACTGAAGAAATAGCTGCCTCTTCCTATGACTGGGACAGAGATCAGTCCACACTTGGCGCAGAATGATTTCAAAATTATTTCTTTTGTCCAATCATGTCAAAACTTTTGGAAATCTCATGGCTATTTGATCAGAGAACATTCTCAGAACAAAACACCTCATAGTAATGTCACTGAAGTCAACTCCATAATGTGTACTTCAACATATACACCTCTCATTTGATTTCTCTTCTGTAGATGCAGGAGTCATCGGAGTTTGGGTTCTGTTGGCATTATGATTGTGATTTGGTGAACAGCCCAGAGCAAGATGGATTTTTCCTAGTTAATTAGTGAAAAACCCAGCTCAAATAGCAGCATTCAGCCTTTCATTGCATATCCTCTGACTTCCTGGTAAATGATAATTTATTATTTTCTTTAGAGCAGAGAAGGTTGAGGCATGACTTGATTGCGATGTATAAGATTACGAGGGGCATGAACTGGGTGGATAGGAAGCAGTTGTTCCTCTCAGTTAAAGGGTCAATAACAAGGATGCCAAAATTTAAGATAAAGGGCAGGAGGTTTAGAAGGGATTTGAGAAAAAAAACCTTTTCATGCAGAAATGGGAATATAGAGTACGCTGCTTTGGAGGGTAATAGAGGTAGGATACCTCATAACTTTTGAAAAGTACATGGATGAGAACTTGAAATGTCATAACAAATGCTAGAAATTGGGATTAGTGGAAATATGTTAGTGCAGAAGCGAGGGCCTAAAGGATCTAAACAAAAATCGAAAGAAATGCAGATTTTGTGCAGCAGAAATTGCTGGAAAAGCAGGTCTGGCAGCATCTGTGAAGAGAAATCAGAGTAAATGTTTCAGGTCCAGTGACCCGGTCAGTAGTTCTGAGGAAGGATCAAAGAACCTCTTCTGTGACAGTATGGCACATGTCTGATCAGTCATGCTGATTCTTGTTGCTTATTGTTGCAATATTAAAATTAATCGTGAGCCATCTCACCATTTTGAAATACTTGAACTTGAGAAAATTGCCTGTGCAATTGTCCTTTAAACTGGATTGCATGAGCAAATCTACCATTTTAACAGCACATGAAACTTAGCATTCTGATTCCAATACATTCTCTTTCATATTATAAATAAAGACCTGATTTAAAATTGGGGTTGGTTTATCTCACATTGTTTTCTTGCCTCCCAATTATAAATGACTCTGGAAAACATATTGAAATCTTTTTTATTCATTCATGGGTCATCAGTTTCACTGGCTGACCACAATTTATTGCCATCCCTAGTTGTCCTTGAGGAGATGTTGGTGAGTTTCCTTCTTGAACCACTGCAGTCCATGATCCACAATGCCTACAGGGATGGAGTTTCAGGGTTTTGACCTGGCGACCTAACCAGGATGGGTTAGAGGAGATTTGAGGAAAAAATCTTTTCATGCAGAGGACGGTGGGAACTAATCATTCGTTGTGATCAATCTGTTGTAACAATGAAATCCTTCTTTCCAAAGCCACAGTCTATCTATATTAGTGTGGTCATTGATTGTAATCTGCACAACTGAGTTGAAGCAATGATTCAAGCAGTAACTTCACCTTGGTGAGTATCAATGGACTCAATTGCAGCATTGTTAATTAGCACAGTATAATGTGAATGAGCAATGGCTTTACTAATGGATTGCTAATAATTCTTAACTAGGTATGACTAGTCAACCATGAATCGTGCAAGGCCCTCACATCAACAGTTGCTGCACAGTTGCAGCATTCTGATTTAGGCCATAATTATTGCAGAGATCAATGCAGGACAACAATGCCTGCTCAACAGTGCAGATAAAAGGCTTCTAGAGAACTAGTTATTTGCTGGTAGATCCATGTGAATCACTTCAGCACAGTGAGCAGGACCATCCTTGATCATTTTGCCATGCCCGTTATATATGTGGTGAAGAACATCACAGCCCTAATGGAAACACTTCAGCTGATGCATAAGTGCAGTCAGGCATGATATGAGCACCACTCATAGAGTGTATTTCAAATTATTGTTGTGGTCACATATAAGCTGTATTTTCTTGTAGGTGAAAGTGAGGACTGCCGATGCTGGAGATCAGAGTCCACAATGTGTGCTGGAAAACCACAACAGGTCAGGCAGTATCCGAGGAGCAGGAGAGTCGACGTTTTGGGCAAAAGCCCTTTCACTGTGAGCATACCCATATATTTCTTTATTGTTGAGCTTCACTTGTCTCTGAATAGCTTTGTATGGTCTCTAGACTGTGGTGTAATGATTATGTTCCTGGGCAAAGAATCCAGAGCTGGCTAGCTATTTGTTATGTCTACAGCTTCGACTCTGAACTCACATCCGTAATGGTCTATTAAATATAACTATGAGAAAAGCAGTAAAAACTAAACTAAATAAATCTATCACTACCAATCTAAGCATTGGATTCAAACATCAGAAAAGCTGAGGATAAAGTGAGGATTGCAGACGCTGGAGAATCAGAGTCGAAAAAGGTAGCTCTGGAAAAGCATAACATTTTAGGTAGCACTCCTCAGATGCTGCCTGACCTGCGGTGTTTTTCCAGTGCCACCCTTTTCAAATCAGAAAAACTGAGCCTGGCACTTCAGTATCATAAATATTACTTGTGTCTTGTCAGCCCAAGACTGAATATCATCCAGTTCTTGCTGTGTGTGACCTATCTGCAAGGTGCACAAGCAATTTGTCAAGGCTTTTCAGCAGCAACTCTCAAACATGCAGCTGATGGCACTTGTAAGGGCAAGGGTAGCAGGTGTCTGGATACACCACTACCTTCAAATTCATTTCCAAATCATACATCAACCTGGCTTATAAGGAAATTGCTATCCCTTCTGTCACTTGGCCAAATTCCTGGAGCATTCTGCCAAATAACATGAGGAGTTCTTACACTACAGGTCTGCAGTGGTTCAAGAAGCTGGTTAATCAGCACCTTCTGTGGAGCAATTAGGGATGGACTGGCTTTAATGAAACTCACATCCCATAAATGAATAACAAAAAAAATTAGTGAGCTATGTATATATACAAAACAACCATTGAGATGCATTCTGTGTGACTGTAAGATTTGCAAATATTGAATGATACTAGCAATGTTATTAAACATAGAAGATAGGAGCAGGAGGAGGCCATTTGGCCTTTTGAGCCTGCTCTGCAATTCATCACGATCATGGCTAATTATTCAACTCAACAGACTAATCCTGCTTTCTCCCCATAACCTTTGATCCCATTTGCCTTAAGTGCTATATCTAGCTGCCTCTTGAATACATCCAATGTTTTGGCATCAACGACTTCCTGTGATAATGAATTTCACAGGCTCATCACTGTTTGGGTGAAGAAATGTCTCCTCATCTCCTTCCTAAATGATCCACCTTGAATCGTCGGTGTGACCCTGATTCTGGATACATCTACTTTGTCTAGTCCTGTTATAACTTTATAAGTCTCTATGAGATTCTGTCTCGCTCGCCTGAATTCCAGTGAAAACAATCCCAACCTAGTCAATCTCTCCTGATACGTCAGTCCCACCCTCCCTGGAAGCAGACTGCTAAACCATTGCTGCATTCCTTCAAGACCAAGAGCATCCTTCCTTAGGAAAGGAGATGAAGACTGCACACAGTATTCTAGGTGTAGCCTCACTAAGGCTCTGTATAACTGCCCTCCTAACCTACAATCTTCTTCCTGACCTCTCCGCCCCCACCACACTCTAACCTATCACCCTCACCTTGACCTCTTTCCACCTATCAAATTTCCAACGCCCCTCCCCCAAGTCCCTCCTCCCTACCTTTTATCTTAGCCTGCTGAACACACTTTCCTCATTCCTGATGAAGGGCTTATGCCCGAAACGTCGATTCTCCTGTTCCTTGGATGCTGCCTGACCTGCTGTGCTTTACCAGCAACACATTTTCAGCTCTGATCTCCAGCATCTGCAGACCTCACTTTCTCCTCTGTATAACTGCAACAACACATCCCTGCTACTTACTCAAAACCTCACATAATGAAGGCCAACATACCACTTGCCTTCTTTATCACCTGCTGCATCTGCATGCTTACCTTCAGTAACAGGTGCACAAGGGGATCCAGGTCTCGCTGTACACTCCCCTCTCTCAATTTATAGCCATTCGGTTTTGCTTCCAAAGTGAATAACCTCATGTTTATCCAAATTATGCTGCATCTGCTATTGATTTACCCACTTACCCAACCTGTCCAGATCATGCTGAAGGGCCTCTGCATCTTCATCACAGTTCACTCTCCCACCCAACTTGGTATCATCTGCATACTTTGAGATGTTGCACTTTGTCCCCTCATCCAAATCATTAGTATATATTGTGAATAGCTGAGGTCCCATCACCAATCCCTGTGGCACCCCACAAGTTACTGCCTGCCAATTTGACAAGGACCCATTAATCCCTACTCTTTGTTTCCTCTCTACCAACTAGTTTTCTATCTGGCTCAATACACTTCCCCAATCCCATGCACTTTAATGTTGCACAATAATATTTCTTGCAAGTCTTTGTCAAACACTTTCTGAAAGTAGGAGAAAGTGAGGACTGCAGATGCTGGAGATCAGAGCTGAAAAATATGTTGCTGGAAAAGCGCAGCAGGTCAGGCAGCACCCAAGGAGCACGAGAATCGACATTTCAGGCATAAGCCCTTCTTCAGGAAGAAGGGCTTATGCCTGAAACGTCAATTCTCCTGCTCCTTGGATGCTGCCTGACCTGCTGCACTTTTCCAGCAACACATTTTTCACTTTCTGAAAGTCCAAATATGTCACATTGACTGGCTCCCCCTTGTCAACTCTACTAGTTACATCTTCATAGAATTCCAAAAGATTTGTCAAGCATGATTTCCCCTCATAAATCCATGCTGACTCTGATCCTGCCACTGCTTTCTCAATGCTCCACTATAAAATCCTTGATAATGGATTCAAGAATTTTTCCCACTAATGTTCAGCTTACTGACCTGCAAATACTTTGTTTATCTCTACCTCCTTTTTTGAATATTGGAATAACCAATAGTTACAGTTCAATTTTTCCAGAGATTCTTCCAAAGTCTATAGAACCCTGGAAGATGACCACCGATGCATCCACAATTTCTGGAACCACCTCCTTAAGTACTTTGAGATGTAGATTATCAGACCCTGGGGATTTATTCACTTTCAATCCCCTCAATTTTCCCAGCACCATTTCTCTTCTAATATTGATCTCCCTCAGTTCTTCCCCCTCACTGAATCTTGCATTCTCCAACATTTCTGCTATTTGATTTGTATCCTCTTTTGTGAAGACAGAACCAAAGTATGTATTCAGTCGCTCAGCCATTTTTTTGGTCCCCCTATTACACATTTCCCCATTTCTGTCTGTAGAGTACCGACATTTGTCTTCACTAATCTCGTCCTCTTCACTCACCTGTAGAAACTCTTAGTGTCAGTCTTTACATTCCCTGCAAACTTATTTTTGTACTGTATTTTCCCCTTCTTAATCAATCCCTTGGTTCTTCTTTTGTGAATTGCCTGTCCACTGTCATCTCTTTAAGTAACTCTCCCCAGTCTATCAAGGCCAACTCTCACCTTATACCTTCATAGTTTCCTTCATTAAGATTCAATAGTTTCTGAATCAACAATCTCACTCTCCATTTTAATAAAAGATTCTACCATGTTATAGTTGCTCATCCCCAAGGGGTCTTACACAGCTAGATTGGCAATGATTCCCTTCTCATAACACTTTACCCAGTCTAAGATGGCCTGCTCTCCAGTTGGTTCCTCCACATATTGGTCAAGAAAACCATCCCGTATACACTCCAGGAATTCCTCCTCTATGGCATTGTGGCTAATTTGATTTGCCCAATCTTTGTGCAGATTAAAATCACCCAAGATCACCAATATTCCCTTATCACATGCATCTCTAATTTCCGGTTCAATGCCATTCCCAACATGACAACACCATTCCCAACATGACAACACCATTCCCAACATGAGGGTCTATATATGAGACTCATTAATGTTTTTTGTCCCTTGATATAACTCAACTCTACCCATACAGACTCCACATTGTCAAAGCTAATATCCTTTCTCACTATTGTATTATTTTTTTTTAACCAGCAATGCCGCTCCACCACCTTTTCCCTTTTGCCTGCCCTTCCTAAATACTGAATACCCTGGAACATTCAGTTCCCATCCCATTAATAAGTTGACACACTTGTGAATGGAAATAATAAAAGATGCAGGTCAAATATAGGTTTTCTGCTATCAATTAATGCATGTGCTGAAACAGAAAATCACTTTGTAAGTTTTAGAGACACAAATAATCAGAAAATGACAAAAACAATGTTCTAGGAGGCAGTATTCAGGATTTCTGAAATTTGAGGGTTACATAGGACTCCCCCATTCCATGTTTTCATTTTTTGTTTGTTTGGTTATTTACCACTGCTGTCAGTATATCCATTTTGAAATATGAACATGTCCTGCCCAATATTCATGCCTGAATGAGTGCCACACTGATTAATTAGTCATCGATCTCATTGATACCTGTCAACTGTGCACCCACATTGGAAAATGCTCTCTGTTCATAACAACAGTGATAGAACTTCAAAGGCAATCAACTGGTTACAAAATACTTTCAGACCTCTTGAGGAAATCATGGCTTTTCTTTGATTCAGGTTTTTCTTTTGAGATATCGACTGCTACACTTCACATTTCCTGTGTTTTCTGTTTCTATTTCAGGAAAGAGAACTTTTACAGAGGATTTGTGGAAAAATGTCATTCTGTTACTGTATTGAAAAGAGTTGCAAAGGCAGGATTCTATAAAAGGTGTCAAATAGTGTGGTGCTAGAAAAGCATAGCAGGTCAGGCAGCATCCGAGGAGCAGGAGAATTGACGTTTCGGGCCTATGCCCTTCATCAGCCTGACCTGCTGTACTTTTCCAGCGCCACACTTTTCAACTCTGATTTCTAGCATCCGTCTTTTATTCCATGAAATGTGGTCAATCTACCCAGTTAACTCATTCATGGAATCAAATACGCAGTCCAAATTTGAACGCCTCGAGTCCCCTTGCAGTGGATCATCTCTGACATATTTCAGCTGATCAAGGACAATTCTGTGCAGATAATTTTTGATCTACAAAGAATCAGCACATTTTGTCTGATTCTTAAATTTTGATCTGTTCTCTACAAATAAACACTATTTTTGATCTTTATTCCAGGAGCACAAGATCTATTACATGCCACTTTGCAACTTGATAATCAACGCTCAATACACCTTTTGCACAACTGTAGAGATTTTGAAAGCCTCTTCACATACTTCTATAATATGGAACCCTTTCATTTTAAAGGGTACAAGTACCTTGAAATATCAACACATATTTACTGAGTTTCTCTGACCATAACATATGAAACAATAATTAGGGGTAATTTTAAAATACATAAAAGTGAAAAGAAATCAGATTTGCAATGTAGCTGGAAGAGAAATTCATAAGTATGCTTTATTTGAGAAACATGTTCTGGAAGCATCCAGAGAACACATTCTAGATTTCGCATTGTGTAATGTGTTAGGATTAATGAACACAGGAGGTATAGTTAGCAAGTTTGCAGATGACAACAAAATTGGAGGTACAGTGGACAGCGAAGAAGGTTACTTCAGAGTACAATGGGACCTTGACCAGATGGGAATGGGTCAAGGAGTAGCAGATGGAGTTTAATTTAGATAAATGTGAGGTGCTGCATTTTGAAAAGGTAGGACTTATACACTTAATGATAAAGTCCTGCGGAGTACTCCTGAACAAAGAGACCTTGGAGTGCAGGTTCGTAGCTCCTTTAAAGTGGAGTCTCAGGTAGATAGGATAATGAAGAAGGCATTTTATATGCTTTCCTTCATTGGTTAGAGCATGGAGAAGAGGAGTTGGGAGGTCATGTTGACCCTGTACAGGACATTGGTTAGGCCACTTTTGGAATATTGCGGGCAATACTGGTCTCCTTCCGAGGAAAGATGTTGTGAAATTTTAAAGAGTTCAGCAAAGATTGACAAGGATGTTGCCAGGGTTGGAGGGTTTGAGCTATAGGGAGAGGTTGTATCAGCTGGGATTATTTTCACCGTGATCTTATCACTGTTTCTAAAACATGAGGGGCATGGATAGAGTAAAGAACAAGAGGGCATAGGTTTTGGCTGAGAGGGGAAAGATTTAAAAGGGACCTGACGAGCACCTTTTTCACTCAAAGGGTGGTGCGTGGATGAAATGAGCTGCCAGAGGAAGTGGTGGAGCCTGGTACAATTAAAATATTAAAAAGGCATCTGGATGGATATATGATTAGGAAGGGTTTGGAGGGATTTGGGCCAAGTGCTGGCAAATTGGACGAGATTAATTTGGGATATCTGGTTGGCATGGATATATTGGACCATATTGGGTCTGTTTCTGTGCTGTACACCTCTATAACTCTAAATAGCAACCACATCATGATTATTTCTTGAAACGTGGGAAACTAAAATCCAGTTTGATAGAGTGAAGAGTGGGATGAAGATTAATATTTTAAATCTAGATAAAGGTAACTACATGAGCATGAATGCTGAGAAAGCAAGAGTAAACTGGGATACTAAGTTGGAATAGATCATTTGAGAAACAGTGGCAGACATTTAAGGATATAGTCACAAGTATTCAGAAGACATTTATACCCACTATGAAGAAACATTCTAAAGTGAGGACCCATCATTTGTGGTTAAGAAGTTTACCAGAGCATCAAACTTAAAGAACAAACATATGATTGTACAAAGATAAGTGGCAGATCAGATAATTGGACAGAATACAAAGATCAGAAGAGAACAACTAAAATATTAACCTTAAAATTGAATATGAGAGGAAGCTAGTTAGAAGGATAAAAGAAAAATGATATGAGTTTCTCCAGGAGTTTAAAAAAGGAAATAAGTAATTAGTGACATTGGTCCATGACAGAATGACGATGGGGAGTTACTGGAAGATGATAAGAAATGGTTGTCAAAAAAGATAAATATTTTAACAAAATTATAATCAGTAAGGCAGTGCTGCTGAACAAACTGATGGAACTCTGGGACTTACAAGTTCCTATATTCTGATACATTTCCTAAGGTCTTTAAAAAGATGGCTTATTAGATGCATTGATATTAATTTTCCAAAATTTGCTATATTCTGGAAAGGTTCCATCAGTTCCATCATGAAAGTAGCAAATATAAATCTTCTGTTCAAGATGGTACAAAGGCATAAAAAGACTTCACTTAATGTTTGTCTTGGTGAAGATATTGGAATCAATCATTAAAGATGTTATAGCTGGGGTTTTAGAAAAGCTCAGGATAATCACTAAAGAGATAGCATACTTTCATGAAAGGGAAATCATATTTAATCAATGTATAAGACTTCTTTGAAGGAGTAATATACGCTGTGGATATTGGAGAGCCTATGGATGTACTATAACTGGATTTCCAGAACTTCTTTGATTAGCTGTCTGAGCAAAGTAGAAGCTATTTATGTAGTGAGTAACATGTTATTATAAGTGGAATTTTAACTAGGTGACAAAAAGCAAAAGGAGTATGTATTAAATGGTTCTTTATTCTGATCGGCAGGGTGCAATGAACAAAGTACCACAGGGATCTTTGCTGGGGCCTCATTCTTTTGCAATTTGTATCAATTACTTGGATGAGAAGAGTAGCTGAATTTGCAGATGACACAAAGATTGTTAGGAATGTATGTTGTGAACAGGACATAAGGAGTTGCAGATGGATATGAATAGGTTGAGTGAGTGGCCAAAAATCTGGCAGATGGATAATAATGTGGAAAATATGAAGTCGTTCACTTTGGCAGGCAGAATAAAAAAGTAGGGAAGAACTTAAATGGAGAATGACCACAAAATTATCCAATATCCACAGCGTATATTACTCCTTCAAAGAAGTCTTATACATTGATTAAATATGATTTCCCTTTCATGAAAGTATGCTATCTCTTTAGTGATTATCAGAGAGAAGAATGAATCAAAAAAGGTTGGTATGCAGGTTGAACATTTAATCAAGGAGGCTAATGAGATGCTATCCTTTATTATGAGAGGAATTGAACATAAAATTAAGAATGTTTTGTTTCATTTATGCAGAGCGTTGTTGAGACCACATCTGGAGTCATGTGTGCAGTTTTGGTCTCTTATTTAAATAAGGATGTATACATATTGGAGATAGTTCAGTAGATGTTTATTAGATGGAATGAGAGAGTTGTCTTATGGGGAAAGGTTAGATAGTCTGGACTTGTTTACCTCAGAGTTCAGAAGAATAAGGAGTGACTTGATTGAAATACAGGTATATAAGATTATGAGTGGTTTTGACAAGGTGGATGGGGAAAAGCTGTTTCTTTCTGTGTGAGAGTCCAGGACTGGAGAGCACAGTTTAAAAATCTCAGAATCTCCCTTTTAGGACAGAGATGAGGAGACGTTTTTTCTGCCACAGCGTTGCACAGCTTTAGAACTCTCTGCCTCAGAAGATTTTTAAGACGGAGGTGGATAGACTGCCCCTACTAGACAGTGGAGTCAAAGTTTACTGGAGGCTAGTGCAAATTTGTGAAATTTGAAACACAAACAGATCAGCAAAGATCTTATTGAGTAATGGAGCAGGCTTGAGGAGCTTAATGGCCTACTTCTGCTCCTAAACCATATGTCCATATGAATAAATCTTTTGATAAACCTTCCATTGTTCTCACTAAGAACCAAATGTCAATGTTCACATTACAGACTTAGTAACATAACTGCGGAGAACACAACACTTACAGTGTAACAAACTAATTACGAATGAAACAGAAAATACTGGAGAAACCCAGTAAGTCTGGCAGCATCTGTGGAGAGAGAAACAGTGTTAATATTTCTAGTCCAGTATGACTCTTTGGAACTCAGCCTTTTCTTTGTGATCTCTGCTTCTCTTCTTCTCACATGCTATCAATACTGCTCAGTATCTCCAGCACTGACTGTCTTTATTTCAGACCTCTATCATCTGCAGTCCTATGCTTTAGTGAAAATTATCAACACTTCAGGCATAGATAGAATTTCCAACCTGATAGTTAATACCTGGAGGTTCCAGGGCAATCCTATTTATTTTTTGGGCCCTGCAATCATAATGATGTTAAAAATTTTGTTAATGTTAGGACACTTTTGCTTTAAATGTTGTAAAAGTATCATGGACAGTAAAAGCAATCATCCAGTTAACCATAATCTAATTGGATAAGAAGTGTATTCATTTTCCAATTGACTGTGGAAGATGTAGAGTTTTATGTTACATATCCAACCTCTATTGCTGTCCTCTATGTCAATGCAGCTGCATTGAAAAAAAGGTCTGTGTAGCATAGTATCTCATGGCTTGGAGATTGCCAGTGGGATGAAAGGTGAATGCAATGAGGTGGGTGAAGGTTAACAGCCAAATATTATTCAGACATTTTGAAGATCAAATGTCATTTTAAGATTTAAACATGCAGTTGTGTCACAATAAAGAATCATATATGTTTGCAAAGCAAAGAACAATCCTATTTAAATCCTTCCTGTTCAAGTCACATAATGTCCAATGAACAAACTGAAACTTTTTCTTGTAGATATTCAGCTTTTAACTTGAACCCTGACTGGGATATAGCTACAGTGCTGCAAACTCCAGAGAGCATATTTCTTCCCCACAATTTATGAAGCTAATACATAGAAGCAAAAAAAACAACTTCAATTCGATTAGATCATGCTGACATTGCACCTAATAACATTTTCCCTAGTATCCACATATCCTTTGAAACAGTATCTTCTCTGACTGAAGACATTTCCCCTCATCTCAGTTCTAAATGGCCTCTCTCTTATTCTGAGACTGGCATCCCCTGGTCATAGACTCATAGAATTCCTACAGTGTGGAAGCAGACCATTCAGCCCTTTACATTCATGCTGACCCTCTGAAGACAATCCTACCCAGAACTACCAGTCCTACCCCATCCTTGTAATACTGCAGTTTCCTTGACTAATCCACCTAGCCTGAACATCCCTGGACACTATGGGCAACTTAGCATGGCAAATTCACCTAACGTGCACATCTATGGACTGTGCGCTGAAACTGAAGCACCTGGATGAAACCCACACAGACACAGGGAGAATCTGCAAACTCCACACAGACTGTTGCCCGAAGGTGGTATCAAACCCTCTGTGAGCCACTGGTGCTAATCACTGAGCCACTGTGCTGCCTCACTGTACTGCCACCATGATCGCCAGCCAGTGCAAACATCCTCTCTGCACCTGCTCTGCTGAGTTCATAAGAATTCTGTATATTTCAAGGGAGCACTTCTCACACTTCTAATCTCAAGAAAATAGAGGCTCAATCTCCTCAAACTCTCCTCAACGCAATCTTGCCATCCCAGGGCTGGGTTACTCTTCACCAGAAAGCATCTCATCTTTCTAGGAAATGATTGCAAAGCCATGCCAATGGTTCATTCTTCACACAGGCAATCAGTCTCTCTGGTGAACCCAGAATTGGGAAGAAAGGTCATGTAGCACCTACTGGTTCAGGGATGCATTGAAGAAACAATTAGCAAGGGTCTCCTGTGGCTTTGATGAAAGCTCCAACTGAATCATATTTGACATTTCCAATTTATATTTCTGATGCAGCACTGGCAAGAAAGCACTGGGCATGATTTGAAGACGGCAGACTTCCTGCCCTGCCAACCAAAGAATTGATGAAAAATGGGTCCTGTACCAATCACAACAGTTCCACTGGCTTTCAACTCACCACTGGAAGTTAATTGACAGACCCAACATGGAGAGCAACAGACCAGTCTGATTGACTGGCAGTGTCGTAGTGCTGGAAAAGCACATCCAGACACAAGTAGCATCCGAGGAGTAGGAGAATCGACATTTCGAGCATAAGCTCTTCATCAGGAATGAGGGGGTGGCCCAAGGGGGCTGAGAGATAAATGGGAGGGGTGTAGAGCTGGGGGGAAGGTATCTGAGGATGAAGGTGACGGATCAGAGAGGAGGGAGAGCAGATAGATGGGAAGGAAGATGGATAAGTAGGACAAGTCAAGAGGGCGGTGCCAAGTTGGAAGGTTGGATCTGGGATAAGGTGGAGGAAGGGGCGATGAGGAAACTGGTGAAATCCATATTGATCCTATGTGGTTGGATTGACTGGCAGATCCGATCCCCTAGCAGTGGAAGAAATGGAACGACATCAAGTCTCCAGGTTCTCAGCCCTGGAGTCCAGGAGCTCAATTTTCCAGTTGCAAATCAGGGTTCAGATAGGGCCTAACCATCCCCATCTGCACCGACAACTCCTACCCCTACCCACACACACACATATAGGTAGCATGATGACAGGCTTTGAAATTAAGTAAGGCAATTTGGCACCTTGGCTGTAATTTTGAAATCCCTAATTAACTACTGGAGGTTTGGAACATGTTCATAACCCAACTGTTTCAATCCTCATGCACTTTTGGACCACAGTACATGGAAAAGTTTGGGAGTTTTCTTTACATAAGTTATAATGAGGCAGGACAGGAGAGGGAGAAGAGATCCTACCTCAGGGACCATGGCTGCCTGCAGCAGCAGGTTATTTAATCTATTGAACTGCAAGATAAAATGGGGGTACAAGAATAGTTAATTAACTTTTCTACTTGGATACAAATTTCATGGGATTCATATTGCCTTGAATATAGACTCTGAGAGGAGAAGAGCCCAAAGGAATCCATTGTAGGATCCAGTTGCAGAATTGCCTAGAAATATCTCTGGTCAATCTACAAGAATCAGAGGGAAAGCTAGTCTAGAGATAGAGACCAGAAATCTGTACATTCACCATGCAAAATGTACACGTGAGTTTGTGCTTAGATTGAAGAGGAAAGATATTTGTCTACCTTTAGCTAGAGGGAGGGATTTTCAGCACAACTCACACACAAAAATTCATTTGGAATTAGAAGTGATCAAGATAGACCAGGGAACTAAAGGCCAGTGAGACTAACATCAATGTTAGACTGTTGCTTCGTGTTTTCAAATCACGATGCAATATAGATCACAAATCGAAAATGAGCTTCCCAAAAATATGTAGCATTGCACTAAATATATATCCTCTACGTATATATAAATGTATTATTCAAATCATTACCCAGATTGTAAAGTTGTCATTGTCATCGGAGGAAGCACAATGCTTCAGTAGAAACTATCGTTTTTATCAACATTGTCACTAACATCGAGGAATGCAAACCTGAACTCGGGCAAATGTTAGAGACATATTTCGTGGTAGGAATAAATTGATATAACAACAACGTGATGAAAACAAAATGTGTTGCAACTGCAAACTAAAGCACCAAGAAATAGAGAGTTTTAACCTTTTGGAAAGAGGCCCTTCAGCCTATCATGTCAAAGTCCATGACCCAAAGCTACAAAATTTTAATGATTTTTTTTAACAATGGAATATTATGCTAGATTGTTAAACAACCTATAGCTAACAGTGCATACTGATATTTGTCTATTGTTTTTAGTTTTGTTTTGTCTTAAACAAATTAGACCTGGCACCATAGTAACTGCTCTCAAGAAATCTTTGATCTTCAGTTTGGTGTGTTAATTTTGTACATATTAATTAATCATAACTAATGCCTGTAAAAATGATATGACAAATATCATGGGGGAGTTTAATCGACATGTCAATTGGTTGAACCAGGTTGGTCAAGGGTAGTCTTGAGGAGGAGATCTTTGAATGTACCTGTGGTAGTTTTCTTGAACAGCATGTAATGGAACCAATGAGGGAGCATGCTATTCTAGATCTGGTTCTGTGTAATGAAACAACAGTAATTAATGACCTCAAAGTTAGGGATCCTCTTGAAAGGGGTGATCATAGTATGGTTAAATTTAGAATACAGATGCAAAGGGTCCTGTGTTTAAACAAAGGAGACTACAATAGGATTAATGAGGAATTGGCAAAAGTAGACTGGAAGCAAAGACTTTATAGTGGAACACTTGACGAACAGTGGTGAACTTTCACAGCAATTTTTCAAAGTGCTCAGCAAAAGTATATACCACCGAAAAGGAAGGACTGTAGGAAAACAGATAATCTACCATGGATGTCTAAGGAAATAAGGGAGGCTATCAAATTGAAAGAGAAGGAACACCAAGTTGCAACGACTAGCAGGAAACAAGAAAATTGGGAAAACTTTAAAGATCAATAGAAAGCTGCAAAAAAAGAAAAATGTGATAGATTATGTGAATAAGCTAGCTCAGAATATAAAGACAGATACGGAAGTTTCTATAAATATATAAAATGAAAAAGAGTGGCAAAGGCAATCATTGGTCCTTCAGAGGATGAGAAAAGGGATTTAGAAATGAGATATGAGGAAGTGGCTGAGGCATTGAACAGGTATTTTGTGTCAGTCTTCACAGTGGAGGACACGAATAACATACCAGTAATTGACAAGGAGACTAAGGTAAGTGAGGACCTAGAAAGGAACATTATCTCAAAAGAAATAGGGTTGGGCAAGCTAATGGAGCTAAGGATAGATAAGTGACCTGGCCTTGATGGAATGCATCCCAGGGTACTAAAAGAGATGCTGAAAGATATAGCAAATGCGCCTGTGGTAATTTTCCAAAATTCACTGGACTCTCGGGCAGTTTCAGCAGATTAGAAAACAGCAAATGTGACACCACTGTTGAAGAAAGGAAGTAGACAAAAGATGGGGAATTATAGGCCCGTTAACTTAACTTCTCTAGTAGGGAAAATGCTTGAACCTGTTATCAAGGAAGAAATAGCAAGACATCTGAATAGAAATCGTCCCATTTGGAAGGGGCAGCATGGGTTCATGAAGGGCAGGTCATGCTTAACTAATCTACTGGAATTCTATGAAGACATTATGAGTATGGTGGACAACAGGGACCCAGTAGATGTGGTGTATTTAGATTTCCAAAAGGCATTCAACAAGGTGACACATAAAAGGCTACTGTGTAAGATAAAGACGCACGGTGTTACGGGCAAAGTATTAGCATGGAGAGAGGATTGGCTAACTAACAGGAAGCAAAAAGTAGGGATAAATGAGTACTATTCTGGCTGGCAGACAGTGACTAATGGTGTGCCTCAGGGATCCATGCTGGGACCACAATTATTCACAATATACATAGATGATTTGGAGTTGAGGACCACATGTAGTATGTCAAAGTTTGCGGATGACAGTAAGACGAGTGGTAGAGCAAAGTGGGCAAAGGATTATGAAACTAGCAGAGGGACATAGATAATTTAAGTGAGTGGGCAAAGTTCTGCAGATGGAATATACTGTTCATAAACGTGAAGTCATCCATTTCGGTTGGAATAACAGTAAAAAGGACTATGACTTGAATGGTAAGAAATTGCAGCATGCTGCTGTGCAGAGGGACCTGGGTATCCTTGTGCATGAATCACAGAATGTTGTTCTGCAGATGCAACAGGTAATTAAAAAGGCAAATGGAATTTTGTCCTTCATTGTTAAAAGGATTGAGTTTAAAAGCAGGAATATTATGTTGGAGCTGTACATAGTGTTGATGAAGCCACACCTGAAGTACTGAGTGCAGTTTTGGTCTCCTTACTTGAGAAAGGATGTACTGGCACTGGAGGGGGTGCAGAGAACGTTCACTAGGTTGATTTTGGAGTTGAGGGGGTTGGCTTAGGCAGAGAGACTGAGTAGACTGGGCCTATATTCATTGGACTTTAGAAGAATGCAGGGGATCTTAAAGAAACATATAAAATTATGAAGGGAATAGGTAAGTTAGAAGAAAAGTGGATGTTTTCACTGGCGGGTAAAACTAGGACAAGAGGGCATAGCCTCAAAATTAGGGGAAGCATATTTAGGACTGAATTAAGAAGGAACTTCTTCACCCAGGGGGTTGTTAATCTATGGAATTCCCTGCCCAGTGAAGTAGTTGAGGTTTCCTCATTGAATGCTTTTAAAGTTAAGATAGATAATTTTTTGAACTTTCAAGGAATTAAGGGTAAATGGAACCGAGGCCACAAAAAGATCAGCCGTGGTCTTATTGAATAGCAGAGCGGGCTCAAAGGGCCGGATGGCCTACTCCTGCACCTAGTTCTTATGTTATATTTTGTTATATTAAAAGCATGTTGTGTCTAATTGTTTTTAATAGTGGAGTAAGTTAAACCATACAGCAGGAGAAAGTAAGGTCTGCAGATGCTGGAGATCAAAGTTGAAACTTTATTGCTGGAACAGCACAGCAGGTCAGGCAGCATCCAGGGAACAGGAGATTCGACGTTTCGGGCACAGGCCCTTCTTCAGGAATGGAGAAGAAGGGCCTGTGCCCGAAACGTCGAATCTCCTGTTCCCTGGATGCTGCCTGACCTGCTGTGCTGTTCCAGCAATAAAGTTTAAACCATACAGCAGTTCAACATAGGAACCAGAGTGAATTCTAGTAAACTGCAGCCACTCCTGTCGCAGTTTGTGTATCGCTGCCTTAATTGCAGAATCTCATTCCCCACTTGAAAAGTGGATAATCACTGCCTAACGTCTATAGATAATTAAACGGAGTTCAGTAAATAAAGGAGGAAAATAGATTGAAGGCTCAGAAGAGATTCTTTTTTCGAGCATTGTATCACTTTATGTTTTATTTTATATTTTCAAAATTCATGCCTTCTGTACAAAACCCTGAAACATAATCTTTGTTAATCACAGGGTTATTATGGCATTTTATGGGGGCAGTGGGGGGTTGGTGGTGGTGGGGTCTACTAATGAAACTGTTGCTCACATTCCCATTTGTTTCACCAGCTCTCTGAGATATATTTATCTCTGTACAAGTGCCTTTCAGTACATCTAAATCTCTTCATTCTATAAATATATACACACTTAAAACACCTGAAATCTATCTCATGAATATGAAAATTAGATGTTCACTGTACTATCCACAAAGAGCTCTGAAGAGTGCATCCTGACAATTTTAACATTTCTTCAATTCTCTCTCGACAAGCAAATGCTCTATTGAAACTAGTGAAGTGTAAAAGAAATTAAAATGTGTACACTTTTAAGTAGAAAGAACCCTGAATATATAATAAATATAGTGGCATGAAAAGAAAAAGATAATAAATGAAAACAGAACAACATATTCAGGATGGAAGAGTTCTGAAATTTTGTATGATGGATCCTGGTAGATGCTGAAACAAATTCCACAGATTCATAACCCTCTGATAGCAACTGGCAATAAACTACTGTTAAAATGACAACATGGGCCTAGTTTCAATCAGTCTCTGCAGCTCAGTTCTCTGTCACATGGTCTAAAAAGAGAATGATGCAGATTTGAACATTTTCAGCAAAGGAAAACTGGTCCTGACATGGAAGTAAATCTGTTTAGATCACATAAAGCATTATCAGGTACTACTCTTCTTTAATAAAATTTTTCATAATTCGAGGAAAATCCTAAAATTATCCTGGAATGCAAATTCAACAAATATTTCTGCCTGCATGGTTAATTCCACTTTACCACCATCTGCTTCAACCCTAACTTTTACCTCTAACTGTCATGGTACTTGTCCAACATCCAAGAATGGATATATGATTAGCCATTGGGAATCTGTCACTCTGCCTGGTCACTGTCTGAGATTGAGCCAGACCACTCCCTAACTGTCCTTCACACCGCTGTAATTTCCCTCATATTCTTAATGTTCATTCATTTTAAAACCAACCTCTTTGACCAGCATTCTGGTCATCTGTCCTCAGAGGTTCTCTTTAGCCTCCATCAAATTTTCTCCAGTAAACTCCTGCGAAGAGCTTTGATGTGTTTTATGTTAAGTCAAAGGCGCAGTGTGTCATTATAATTAATTTGAGTTGATCCTAAGTCTGGAGTTGTTTAACAAGCTAATCTAAAGCTTCGAGGGCAGAGTCTGAAGACATGGCCACAGTCACAAGAGGAGTCGCAGGTAGATAGGATAGTGAAGAAGGTGTTTGGTATGCTCTCTTTTATTGGTCAGAGTATTGAGTACAGGAGTTGGAAGGTCATGTTGCGGCTGTACAGGACATTGGTTAGGCTACTGTTGAAATACTGCGTGCAATTCTGGTCTTCCTATCGGAAAGATGTTGTGAAACCTGAAAGGGTTCAGAAAAGATTTACAAGGATGTTGCCAGGGTTGAAGGATTTGAGCTATAGGGAGAGGCTGAACAGGCTGGGGCTGTTTTCCCTGGAGCATCGAAGGCTGAGAGGTGACCTTATAGAGGTTTACAAAATTATGAGGGGCACGGATAGGATAAATAGACAAAGTCTTTTCCCTGGGTTGCGGGAGTCCAGAACTAGAGGGCATAGTTTTAGGGCGAGAGGGGAAAGATATAAAAGAGACCTAAGGGGCAACCTTTTCATGCAGAGGTTGGTACGTGTATGGAATGAGCTGCCAGAGGAAGTGGTGGAGGCTGGTACAATTGCAATATTTAAGAGGCATTTGGATGGGTATATGAATAGGAAGGGTTTGGAGGGATATGGGTCGGGTGCTGGCAGGTGGGACTAGATTGGGTTTGGGATATCTGGTTGGCATGGATGGGTTGGACCGAAGGGTCTGTTTCCATGCTGTACATCTCTATGACTCTATGACTGTATTAATGCTGGAAATTTGAAATAACAACAAAAAGTACTTGAGAAATTGAACAGGTCTGGTAGGATTTGTAGAGAGAGAATCAGAGTTAATGTTTTGAGTCCAATTGGACTCTTGTTCAGAACTGAAGACAAATGGTGTTTTTATGCACTTGACAGAGTGGGAGAGGACCAAGTGTAACTAATGGTGAGAGTGCACAGAACCAAAGACAAGTGGGGTGTTAATGGTGGTAAAGGAGTGTTTGAGATATAAAGTAGATGTAAATAGTGGACTTGGTAAATAGAAAGCTCATCTGTTCTGCTGAACAGTAAGGCAACACTATGCAAACATGTCAAACTAGTGGTGAGGATGCTGAGTATAATCAATGGAATACAATGTTCATGCGCTGAAGTTACTTAATTCAATGTTGAGTTCCAAAGGCTGTGAAGTACCTCCATTGGAAAATGCAGTGTGGTTCCTCAGCGTATATTGAGCTCCATTGGAACACTGTAGCAGGCCCAAGACAGAAATGTTAGCATGAGGTCAAGTTGGTTAATTGAAATGACATGCAACTGGAAGATTGGGGTCATTCCTATGGATAATACAGAGGTATTCCGCACTGGACTAGATTGAAAGCACAATAAGTAGGCTGCTTTATCGGGAAAGTTTGGCTCAGGCCTCGAGTAGTGAGCAGTGAGGAGGTGGATGGGCGAGCGTTACATTTTCTGTGATTGCATGGGAGGTGCTATGGTGGAATGAGAAATTATTTGGAGTGATAGAGGATTGAACCAGCAGGTCTCAAGGAACGGTCTCTGCAGAATGCTGGCAAAGGAGGAGAGGGGGGTGATGTGTTTGATGATGAGGGAGAGAGGGTGAAGATGCATTTAGTAAACATTCTCTGTTGTTCACACCACTTTTACCAGGATATCACCACCAACCACATCAAGGCTGAGGGCAGTTCCAAAGAGAAGGAAGGATAAGGTTATGTCATTTGACACTGACGCTGAGTATTTTAAAATCAAACTATTGTTGGACTGGTAGCCAGTTTTAGTCAGGGAGCAGAAGAGAAATTTGTGATCTGGATTTGGTCTGCGTGACTAGGTAGCAGCCATTTGAATGAACTTAAGGATGTAAGGAAGGAGTGGAAAACTGCTAACAGTGGAGCACTGCAGATATTAACATTGTTAATAGGGCTTTCAGCAATAGATAGGTTGAGACAACGGTAAAGACAAATTATGTTGCAGGGCTGGAGGTAGCAGAATTGCTAATAGTGAGGACGTGGAGGCTGGGCAGGGAGTTGGGGATGGGAATGGAAGCTCAACTGAGCACTAGTTAGGACAGCAACATTGACAATCAAGTTCAGCCTGAGAAATTGGCAGACATTCTGGTGAGGGGTTTGGGGCTGTTCAAAAAGGAACTCAGTTCATCCATTAATGCATTTTGGATACAAAATTGTTCTTTTTTTCCCCAGAGTCTTCATTTATTTGATATTCTGCAAAGATTTAACTTTCATTACCTATTTTCACAAGTTAGTTGTATTTAAAAAGGAAAGTTCATTCTGTTTAGAGCCATAATTTGTGAAACATCTCTGATTTTTAATTTCTTTTTACAAAATATCTCTTATCGATTTATTTTTACACCTGCAAATTTTAGTCAGGAAGTTGTGAATATTTGCAAGGATTGGAACTATTTATGCTTTCATAAATTTCCAAGTGTTTTGTTGCAAAAAAAATGATATCACTTCTTCATGCCATTTTCCAAATTCTCTCTCTCAATCACAGGAAACCAGAGAAATAATCTCACCCAGAAGGTGGGATCAGATGGAAAATTATTTTTCTGCAGTCCCCTTGCTGTAAGACTGAGAAGGTGAGAATGCTTCCCAATAAGCAAAAGGTTGGTTGTCAAGGTGGTCCTGAAGCTAATTGCTGACAGCAGAAAACAATAAAGGTGACAGGTCTACTGACCAGCCTAGTGATGGCATCTCTTGAAATTGCAGAAGGGAAGGGTAGAAATTGAAGATGTTTGTTGTTAATGGCAAACAATGTCAGTAACTACAAATTCAGAGCTATGGCAGCCTCAATACACAGCAGCACTACGTCAAACATTTCTGCAAAATTTCCAAAGTATGCAGGCACGTTTTTCAAGTGCTCACAAGATTGTGCATTCTTTTTCATTAACAGTATAAATCACATGAGGGACTTGAGATTTTATTCCTGTGAAAAAGATTCAAATCGAATATTTATATCTGTACTTTTTTTATTGTTTACACATATAGCCAGGATCAACACTGCAAGTTAATTCAGACAGAGACATTTTTTGAATATTGACTTAATGTCCTGAAGAAGGGCTCATGCCCGAAACGTCGATTCTCCTGCTCCTTGGATGCTGCCTGACCTGCTGCGCTTTTCCAGCAACACATTTTCAGCTTTAATGTCATGTATGGAGAGGATGAACAGCAGTCAATTGCACATATTCTTTCTTTTTCAGCTTAGAAATCAAACAAAATATTCTTGACCTGACTAACAATGTTTTTACTTAAATTATAAAGTTCCAATTGCAAAACACATTTGGACAAAATAAAAACTCCTTCCTAGGAAGTATTGATGGCAAACATGAAAGATCTCTGGAGTTGAAAACTTGCATTGAACCCTCAGTACTGCCTGGCAAACTCACAAGGTTCCTTTCCTAAGTTATTAAGTTAACTTGGCAACTGCAATGTGGCCTATTTTTATCAAGGCCTGAAGCCTAAGTGTAATGGAAGCCTTGATTTTAAAAAAGCATTGTTTCATGGTGACATCATCAGGATTATGGGTGCTAAATTTCATTTCTTTTGAGCTTCCGTGAATATGCTACAGAATTGGACTACTCTTTATGAAATGCTCTTCTTAAAATTCAAGTATCATATTCAAAAATCAAAAATGGAAAGATTAATCTCCATATTCTACAGGTGCATCCTCTCAAGTCTGTGCAATTTCTTGAATCTGCTAAGAAATACTGCCAATACAAAATACATGTATCCCATTACATAAAGATATAATTTCCCTAAATGATGCTTATGCTTTTTAAGGTGGTCCGTTTCTCTCCACTGCTTTTCTTCCTTCAGAGATGTTGAAACTCTTCCTAACCCATGGGAATGGTTCACAAGTCTTTTGTTTGGTGGACTTGTTTTCATGGACCCCATACCCATTGAAATTGCAATAAGATCATAGATCATAAAACCTTAAGAAATAAGAACAGGAGTGGGCCAATCAGCCCCTTGAGCCTACTCCATCATTCAATAGGATCATGGCTGATCCACCATTTCTCCTGGATAAACAGGCAGAAAACTAGCCACCAGGATACATGAACACCAACTAGCCTCAAAAAGACATGACCCTCTCTCACTAGTTTCCTAACATATGGATGAGGAAGGACACCACTTTGACTGGGACAGCACATCCATCCCAGGACAAGCCAAACAAAGACTTACACGAGAATTCGTAGAATCATGGCATTCCAACCGGAACTCTATCAACAAACACATCGAGTTAGACCCCATCTACCACCCCCTGAGAAAAGGAACAGGAATTGACTTCACCACAGGAAATAACATCACCACAGGAAATGACATCACCAACCCAAAGAAACCCAAACACATAAATAGAAAGCAGGAATTTTCAGCATTGCTTCGTATGAGGCCCACTGAAGATGTTACCTAGTAAGGTAACGAAACGTCTGGAAATGAGCCTCCAAGCTCAGTGAGCAAACTGACATCCATAACATTTCTCCTGTCTACTTTGCTCCTTTTTCTTCATAAGTCTTGATTCCCCTATTGATCAAATATGTCAAAATATTTGCATATTTTCACCACTAAATGCAAAATTCATCAAGGTACTGTTCATGAAATTTGCATGAAATTTTGCCAGGCCATCATGTGCGATATGAAAACTATAATCATACCTATGGTTGAAAAGCAATCAGAGAGGTTCAGCAACTTGCCTGTCAAACACTTAAGTATCTGGTGCCTCCCTGCTCCTCCTGAATTGGGACTAGGCTCATTGTTCCCTGTTCAGAGCTGCAGGTGTAACCTTCCTATAATCTACTTCATTTTAATAACGTTAAGTGTTTCGAGTAGTTTTGGTTCCTCAATTGCGCTCTTTACACACTGTATGCTCTGGAATGTCACTGGTTGGCTGACACCATCAATTACTCAGCCCAGAGGAAAGAATCAGTGTAGATAAATGCACTAATACTTAGAACTTAACATAACAATAAAAATAATTTATGAGGGAGAGGTTTTATCAACTGAGAGGGTTGGGGGTGGTGGAGAACATTTATTGGCTCACTCCCCAATAGCCATTGAGATGCTGCAGTAAATCAATTCCTGGTGTTCCTGGGCCACTCTCTGTCCTGAGATTCTTAATCTGATAGAATACAGGGAAATAGGGGAGGGGGTTCCTTCTGTGGATCCAATTTCAAGCTCCTTCCTTCCCTACCCCACATCTACAAGAAGGCTGTTAAGGGTCAGCAAGCAAACTCCTTCATGGAATACCTATCTGCCACTGGTACAATGCTAGATATTTTGGGAGGAGGTGTTTAATTTGCCACTTAAACAGCTCTTGGGAAAGTCACCCTCTACTTTCCCTGCACTTTTTTTAAGTTGGCCTTGTGGAGGAGCCAGGCTTGCAAACTCCTATCTCTCTTTGCCTTCCTTCCAAGATTGTGGCAAACATTTGGTCCAACAGAAGTACCAGGTTGTGAAGAAGAATCATTGGACTCAAAACGTTCAGTCTTTCTCTCTCCTTGAATGTTACCGGAACTAAAGAGTTTCTCCATCACTTTCTACTTCCATTTCAGATCTTCAGCACCTGCAGCATTGTCCTGGAGGTTCACATTCAATGATTCCTTATTTTTGCATGTGATGCAGGACCAATTACAATGTTGAAATTGTGTAGTTGATCATGGTAGAGTTGAGATTTTCATGTTTCATAAGGGTAACTGTCAGAATACATTTACCAAATGGGATCCTGAAATGTTAATTCCATGGCACACTGTATATGTATAGGAAACGTTTCTTTCACAGTCTATTGCTTTACTCAAAGATAATTCCGAAGGCATTTATTCACCTGAGACAGTCAAAAACCATCCTATTTGTTTATAGATGCTATTGGACCTTCTGTACACATGCAGCAATTATTGTGTCATAGCTCAAGTTCAAATACTTTTAAGAGACATGCTCATGATATCTTCATCAAGTTGCTGGTCTTTTGGGTGAGATGTGATCAAAACAAAAAAAAATCAATTCATGAAATGAAGAGATGAACATTAGTTGAGAAATGTTCAAAAAAGAAGATTTGGAGGCTATTTCAAGAACAAAATGAATGGCAACACAAGATCTGTGTTGTATGACGTTATAGAGCAGTAAACTCTTCCCTTTACAAAAGCTGGGATTACCTGTCAACACGAATGCCCGCACATTTATCCTGACAAGTTCAAACCCAATGGAGTCACAGTGGAAATGCAAAGAAACAACTTTAGAAAGTATCCGGTTCCCATATCAAATTGCTATCCAGGTTTGACTTGATCTTCCTTATGTTGAACCTACAAGATAAAGCTTATGATTGACGTTGGAGGATTTGAGCTATAGGGAGAAGCTGTATAGGCGGGGGCTATTTTCCTTGGTGCATCAGAGGCTAAGGCATGACCTTATAGAGGTTTGTAAAATCACAAGTGGGATAGATAGGGTAAATAGACAAGGTCTTTTCTCCAGGGAGAGGGAGTCCAAAACTAGAAGGCAGAGGTTTAGTGTGAGAGGGAAAAGATTTAAAGGTGCAACCTTTTCATGCAGAGGGTGGCGCGTGTATGGAATGAGCTGCCAGAGGAAGTGGTGGAGGCTAGGACAATTACAACATTTAAAAGGCATGTGGATGGGTATTGAATGGGAACTATTTAGAGGGACATGGGCTGAATGCTGGCAAATGGGACGAGATTAATTTAGGATATCTGGTCGGCATGGATGAGTTGGACCAAAGGATCCATTTCCATGCTGTACATCTCTGCAACTCTTGCCCATCACTTGGTTTCACTTCATTATCAAAGCGATGATAAACTGGAAGAAGAATACCTGAATATGGCAGTGCTCAGGGATTATACTGCCTATGGCCGTACTTATATTCACCATCAACTTAGTGAAGCCGCCAGTCAACCACTGATTGAGGCTTACATGGACATGAGGAGTTATGGCAATTGTAGAGCTGTGGTCTCAGCATATGTGGTAGCACGGCAGCTCAGTGGTTAGCAATGCATGTCTCACTGCACCATGGATCCGGATTCAATTCCACTCTCAACTAACTGTCTGTATAGAATTTGAAAATCTCCCCACTATCTGCATGGGTTTTCTCTGGGCACTTCAGTTTCCTCCCACAGTCCAAAAATGTGTAGGTTAGGTGGATTGGCCATACTAAATTGCCCATAGTGTCCAGGGATGTGCTGAGTGGGTTTGCCATGGAGTGGGTTTGCCATGGGGAATGCACAGATAAGGTAGGAGTGTGGATCTGGGTGGGATGCTTTTTGGAGGATTGGTGTGGACTTGATGGGCTGAATGGCCGGTTCCCATGCTGTAAGGATTCTAAGATTCATACCCCTGAAAGCTGGACTCACTGATGCGTCTGACAGGACCTTATGCCAAACTGCAGTTTTCTGAAAAGTATTGATGTTGGAAAGGCAAAACACCCTCACTGGGAAACTCTCAGTCTGTGAATGATCTGAGAACTCGAGTTGCAGATATATCTATTCTTCTACATGAATGAGTACCACTGCTCATAAATGCAAGGAGGAGTTAGCTCAAGCCTTAAAGTAGTTCATTCAAAAGAAAATAGTGGCATGGTGTTCAATGATTGGCACTACTACCTCATAGTGCCAGGATTCCAGGTTTCATTCAGGTGACTGTGTGGAATGTGCACATTCTCCCTGTGTCTGTGTGTGCTTCCTCCAGGTACTCCGGTTTCCTTCCATAATCCAAAAATGTATAGGTTAGGTGATTAGTCATGGGAAATGCAGGACGACAGGGATAGGGTAAGGGGGTGAGTCTGGGTGGGCACCTCTTCAGAGGGTCAGTGTGACTTGATGGGCTGAATGGCCGCTTCCACACTGTAGGGATTCTATAATAATCCAGATTGTTTCCTGATTTTAAGCCATATGAGATCACTTGGTGGCTTTTAGATCATGCCCTGAATGAAAAAACATTCTGCTGCAGAACTGTGTTCTTTTGTAATCTAGTTACCTACTACAGAATTTTTAACTCTGTCCGAGATGACTAAAAAGATACACTTCCTCACACCACACTTACAGATAATGTAAAGCATAGATATCAGCGCAGGGAGAAGTCTGTTAGAAAACCATATCCATTAATTAAAATATTTGTGGAAAATAATAACATCCCAAGTGTTTTGACCTCACGTGACCAACAGATGAACATGGAAAGCAGAAGCAGAGTAAATCAATTGAGCCTGCTCTGTATGATCATGGCTGATCAGTTTATGCTTCTCAACAACCTTTCAAAATGCTCCATTCCTCTGTCGAGCAAAAATCTATCCAACTCTTTGCTTAAAATGTTCAATGATCCTGCCTCAACTGCCTTCTAAGGCAGACTTCCAAAGTCAGACATCCCTGAATGAAAATTCTTCCTTCTCATCTCAGGCTGAAAAGAGAGACCCCAAAATATAAAACAGTGCTTCTGAGCTCCAGGCTGACCCACCAGAGGGAAACATCCTTTCCTCGTCCACTTTCAATAACTATGCAAGATCTTATACACTTGAATCAAGACATTGCTCACACTAATAAACTCCAATAGAAATATGCCTAGCACGTCCAAACTTTCTTCATGAGACAACCTACTCATTCCAGATATCAATTCAGTTAACCACTTCAGAACTTCCTCTAATGCTTTATCCTTCCTTAAATAAGGAGATCATAACTGCAAACCGTATTTAAGATGTGGTCTTAAATACGGCATGCAGTGTTTCACCAAAGCACGATATCTTCTTTTTTGTATTAAATTTTTCTCATAATAAGGACTAGCACCCCATTAGGCTTCTTGGTCACATCCCTCCTAGATCACATTGCACTGCAGAATTCTGCAATCACTATCCTTTTAAAGAATATCCTGCTTTTTCATTCTCCCTACCAAAGTAAATACCTTCATATTTTCCCACATTGTACACTCCCTGCCAGATGTTGCCCACTCACTTAAACTATTTATATCCATCTGCAATGTCTTACTACTTCTTCACAACACACTTTTAAAAATCTATCTTGGTGTCATCTGCAATGTTCTTCTCCTCACCCAAGTCAATGGCATAAACTGTCAAATATTGATATTGAGGTCCCAGCACAGACAGCTGCGAGACTCCAGTTGACACATCCTGCTAATCAGACAAAGACCCATTTATGCATTAGCTTCATTTACTGTCAGCCAACCAACCTTGTGTCTAGGTTGTTATGTTACCATCAACAAAATAAGTTTTTATTTTCTGCAATAACCTTTGATGTGGTACCTTATCAAATGCTTTCTTGTAATCCAAAGTACAGTATGTCAACAGGCTCCTCTTTATCCACAGCACATACTACTCAAAGAACTCCAATAATTTGGTTAAACATGGTTTCACTTTGACAAAACCATGCTGACAATTTATAATTACCTTGGGGTTTTCTAAATGCATTTCCAAAATCTCTTTAATGATCAATTCTAACACTTTTCCCATGACAAATATCAAGCAACTGGCCTAGTGTTTTCTGTTTCTGTCTTCGTCCCTTCCTGAATGGAAGGATCAAATTTGTTACTTTCCAGTCTAATGGAATCTTTCCTCCATCAAGGTGTTTTGGAATACGAACACCAATACATCTTCAACCTCTTCTAAGAACATAGGATGGCATCCATTGAGACGCTTCTCCTGATTTATTGAAATTATTTGAATGTTTTATTTCTCGTCTCCAGCAAAGACAGAGCAAAATATTTGTTCATTTCATCCATTATTTCCTTACCATCTGTTATCAACTCATCATTCACACACTCTGGAAGACTGACACTTTTGTCTTTTCCTTTATAAATACCTCACAACCTCTTTCTGTCTGTTTTTACATTCCGATATAGTTTTCTCTCATTTTTTAAATCTCTTTCCCCGATTAACCTTTTTGTCATTCTCTGATTTTTTTTTTAGACACTGACCAATGATCTGATCTGCAATGCATCTGTGCACAGTTGGAGAATTTATCCTTAAGTTTGATGATTTCCCTATCTTCTTAAGGTAAGCACAGATGATGGGTTCTCCCTTTGTATCTTTTTCATTGTAGTAGGAACATACCCATTCTGACATATTTCCATAAATGTCTGCCATTATGTCTCCATTGATCAGTCCCAAATGTAGGATGCCAGATCACTTCAGCTAGCTCAGTTTTAATGCATATATAATTGCCCTTACTTCTGTTTCAAATACAAGGCTTAAACCAAAATTGTCTGGTCAGTTTCAAAATGTGCTATTCTAATAAAGTGTCTCAGAAATGTTTTATGAATCTCTCATCCAGGCTACTGCTGATTTCTCAGTTTATATGTTGATTAAAGCTACACATTATTATTATTATCCTTTTTATCAGAAACATCCAATATTTCTTCTTGGATACATTGTCCCACATTGTGGTTGCTATTAGGGCTTATAGACCAGTCTTATTAATTACTTATTTCCCCTATTATTCTTTATCTCCACACAAATTGATTCTACATTCTGATGTTTGAAATCAAAGTCATCTGTAACCTTGTTTAATAGTGCTATTCCTCCACATTTAACTTAGCTTCCCTTTTTTTTCTTGAATGACATGTAACCCTCAATATTCAGTACCCAATATTTGTCATCCTGACTTTATACCTCTGTAATGACTGTTAAGTAATTTTTTTTCAATGTATGCTACAGCGTAATTTACTTTGGTATGAATCTTGAACTCATTTGGATACAATATCTTTTGTTATCTTCGTAACATCTAATTTTGCTACGAAGTGAATTCCTAAGATAGTTTTTCTCTCTGTCCCTTCTTGCCATTTACTGGCCTTCATTTCCCATTTTATTATTTTTCTCTTATGCCACAACTTCGCAAATTTGATCCATTGTTCCTATTATTAATTTCTGAGACCTGAGGGTATAAAGGTCTCATACTTCATTTTATTTGAGATCACTTGAAACTTGATACACTATAAATATCATGTTCTTCTGCAGTAAACTCATGGCTTAACTTCAACCCAGACACTGATGTGTCAGATATGATATCTATATCTTAAAGCCAGATGTCATAAACTTCTGTTAGTTCTTTCCCCAACAAGTCCCAGTTTCTTTTGTTATGAGGCCTATTGCCACAGAAGGTAAAATATCTTGCTGAAAGCAAAGCCTTCATCAGCAAATTTCTTATTATATTTCAATCAATGAGAGATGCTTTTGTCAGTGCTTTGTTTTGCATAAATGCCAATCCCCGTAAGCATGTTCAAAGAGAAACTGCTCCTCTGAATTGTTCTGGAACGTTTATTGTGTTAGAGGTGCCTTTGCGTACAGATATTAATGTATTTGTTTTTCAGACAGTTTTCCCTTAACTGCCAGATTACTTATTTTGAGAGAAAAACATAACTTCAGTGCTTCACAAAAGAGATGATGTTAACATAACAAATTCAAATATGTTAAATGCTACAATTCCTATCAAAGTTAAAAATCACACAACACCAGGTTATAGTCCATCAGTTTTAATTGGGTGTACGGTGGCTCAGTAGTTTGGCATGGTGGCTCAGTGGTTAGCACTGCTGCCTCACAGCACCAGGGTCCCGGGTTTGATTCTGGCCTTGGGTGACTGTCTGTGCGGAGTTTGCACATCTCATGTGTCTGCGTGGGTTTCCTCCAAGTGCTCCGGTTTCCTCTCACAGTCCAAAGATGTGCAGGTCAGGTGAATTGGCCATGTTAAATTGCCCACCGTATTAAGTGCATTAGTCAGAGGGAAGTGGGGCTGGGTGGGTTACTCTTCGGTGGGTTGGTGTGGACTTGTTGGGCCGAAGTGCCTGTTTCTACACTGTAAGTAATCTAATCTAATCACTAGCTTCTCATCAGCCGCTCCTTCATCAGGTAGCATCTCCAAATCAATTCCTATCAAAGTTATTTTCAACTAGTTCCACACCAGCCAATAATTGCATACTTTATCTTATTAAAGCTATTACAAAGCCACAACGTCGTCAGGAATTGTTTTAATGAAATTAAGTACAGTTTTAAAAAAAAACTTTCAGCTGCTAGTTGAGTAAAATGACAAAGTGCAAAAATACAATTGGCCTAAAACCTGTATTTATAAGAAGAGACACAAAAGCTATTGTGATAACAACAACAACTGAGGCTAGGCAGGTATTTGGAGATAGACTCAGGGTGATATAAATGTAAATTCTTCAGTAGTTTCAGCATTGCAGAGACAGAGGTACAATAACAATGTTCAGGAGGAATTCTACGTATTGCTTAATAGGTTTAGGACTTCTTGCTGTGACTGTAAGGCTGAGGTCTGTCGAATATTCACTGATGGACCATCATAGTCATTCCAGCTGTCAGAAGCACAGCTGTTAGATTTCCTTCTGAGTGATCAGCCAAACCAATACCCTGCAGCTAGCATGTTCTCTGATAAGGGCCAGCAAAGAGCTGCAAAGATGTGAACAGTTTGTCCCTCACAATAACTCCAAAAATACATTTCACTGCATAATATCCTTTCATCACTGCTGATGTCTCAAAATGTAACACTCGAGATAACACACCAATGTAATTTAGCCGAATGTTTTCTTTTTCTCTTAATAGTATGCAATATTTAATGTCATTCAAGTATTGGCCCCTTGGAGTGGAACACTGTTAATTTACCTCCAATAATTAAGAAGATTGGGAGAGATAAATCGGGAAGCAATAAACCAATTAGTCTCATGTCCATTATGGGGATGTTAATAGAAACTATTATTAGCGACAGAGTGACTAAGCACTTGGACAATGTGAATTTGGTCAGAGAAAATTAACAAGGATCTGTAAAGACCTGTTAATGTCTAAGTAATACAGAGATCATTCATGTGGAAGGTCTATAGATGAGCGATTCTACTTGGTCCATCTGATTTCTAGAACTGGTTTCGGTAATCTGAAGAGTCGGGCAGGAATTCTCAGGGGTGTTCATTTCTCTTATCAGCCATGAGTTTCTCTAATATTTTTTGCCACCCACAGGAGATTACATAAAGAGGGATGAAGAAAGGAAGTGAGGACTGCAGATACTGGAGATCAGAGTCGACAGTTGTGATGCTGGAAAAGCACGGCGGTCAGGCAGCATCCAAGGAGCAGGAGAGTCAAGCTCTTTATCCTGATGAAGAGCTCATGCTTGACATGTCGACTCTCCTGCTCCTTGGATGCTGCCTGACCGGCTGTGCTTTTCCAGCCCCACACTATTCGACACTGAAGAAAGGAAGAGCTTGATGATGATGATGTTCCACCACCATGTGTATGGGCAGTTTTGATAGAACAGTAGCTCTTTTCTTCTCACCAGTTTCATATTTGTGCTATTGATTTGGACTTTTTTAAAGCTTTCAGCAAGGTTCCACACAATAGATTGTGCAAAAAATTAGAATAACATGAACTTGGAGACATTCTTTTAATCTGGATGTGGAATTGCCCAGGAGAGTGAGAAGGGGGAAAAGGGGTACATAATGCAAACAGTAGCAGTGGCTAATGGAATCTCCGAAGAATCTATAAGGTGCCTCAGCTTTTCATTTTATTTAGAAATGGTTCAGATAAATATATAAAAAACTGTACATCAATTCTTGCTAATGCCTTTGAGGAGAAGGATGCAGTAATTAAGGTGGATAAAAGCATTTATTGCAAAGAGCGAATGGTAGATTAAATGAGTCGGCTGAACTGTTACAGTTGGAGTTCAGTGCTGTCAAGCACACTGTAGTGATTGGAACAAAGTCAGCCAGGCGAACCTCATAGAATTTGAGTTTCCAGATTGGGTCTGTTAACTTGGTCCAATCAGGGAGCCCTGGCTGACTTAACAGGACTGTCAGGGATTCTGTTCACTATCAGAGTCAGCTCTGTGCTAGCTGGGTCAGTGTCATGCACTACGTGCTTGTAAATAAAGGGTGACTTTGTAATGGGACACCAGCCTTTGTGGACTGCACTTTGGATATTCAAAACAACACATCATAGAGTTTTGTAAATATTTAGATATCTTTGAACTGTTGAGGATTTAAGGGGGAATATACAGAAATGACTAAAAACTGGCATAATATTGAAACTACAAAAGTGTGGAAGTTATGTTCCAGTTGTCTAGAAGTCTCTTCAGAGTTTTAAAAAAATCATTTGTAGGTTGAAAGTGTCACTGGCTAGGTCAGTATTTATTGCTCAATTTTAATTTCCTAGAGGGCAGTTAAGAGTCCATGACATTGCTTTAGACCAGGGGTCATGTGTAGACAAGATCATGTAAAGACCACAAACTTTCCCTATATTAACTTGCCCTGTATTTCTAGAGGTATGAAAGACAAAGTGATGTTTAAGATGATGAAAATAATTTTTAAGGTGACAATTTCTTCTGGTAGGGTGTCAGAACAAGGAAATAAAACCCTGATAATTTGAGAGAAGACATCTCAGGTGATGGTGGGGTAAAATATTTCACATAATTGGCAACAGAAATCTAAAACAGTTCTCTGAGAAAACTATTGAAACAGTCGAGTAAAACACTCAAAATTATAATCAATACATATTTTTTGCAACCTGGTCTCAAATTCTTGATTGAATGGGCATTATTGAATCCCCACAGCAGTTTTTAATTAAGATCAAAGGAAGGTTCTCCAAGGGTCCTGGCTGACATTTGTTGCTCAGTCGACATTATCAAAAAAGTTGAACCGCCTACTTATGTCTTTGTGGTTTGAGAGAGCTGATTCCTGCGATGGCAGGACTGATGTAGGAAGACAAATTGGATTGGTTAGATTCTATTCACTGGAGTTTTGAAGAATGAGGTGAGATCTCATAGAAACCTATAAAATTCTAACAGGACTAGAGTATACAAAGAGTGTACTAGGGTATTACAAAGAGTATATTCCTGATGAGCAGGAAGTCCCGAACTAGGATGCACAGACTAAAGAGTTGGTGTAGGCCATTTATGACTAATATGAGGATAAATGAATGAACTTGGAGGCTGAGGGGTGACCTTACAGAGATTTATAAAATCTTGATGGGCATGAATAGGATAAATAGACAAAGTCTTTTCCCTGGAGTGGGGGAGTCCAGAACGAGAGGGCATAGGTTTAGGGTGAGAGGTGAAAGATATAAAAGGTACTTGAATGGCAATTTTTTCATGCAGTGGTACGTGCATGGAATGAGCTGAGGAAGTAGTGGAGGCCGGTACAATTACAATATTTAAAAGGCATCTGGATGGGCATATGAATAGGAATGTTTTAGAGGGTTATGGGCCAAGTGCTGGCAAATGGAACTAGATTAGGCTTGGATATCTGGTCAGCATGGATGAGTTGGACCAAAGGATCTATTTCCGTGCTGTACATTTGTATGTCTCTATGGCTCTATGATATGGGCTGCTGTATGTTGAGAAGACATCACACCACACCTTCTCAAGGGCAACAAGTAATAGGCAATAAATGTTGGCCAGCCAGTGTTGCCCAAGCTGACAAGTAAATATATATAATCAAATTTCTTCACCCAGAGGGTGGAAAGCCTGTGGAATTCTCTGCCACTGAAGGTGATTGATACTGAAACACTGAATGTTCTCTTGAAGGATTTAGTTCTTAGACTTGCAGGGGTCGAAGAGGATGAGGAGAAAGCAGGAACAGTGGATGATCAGCTATGTTCACATTGTATGGTAGACAGCCTGAAAGTGCTGAATGGCTTACTCTTGGTTTTAATTTCTAGTTTTCTATGAGTTTGTAATATACAGTGAGGTTGCCATGTTTGTTCACATTTCAACAGTGAGTATACTTCAAAATTTGTTCAACGTTCTGAGGTGTTTTAGACATCTGATGTGATTATAGGGCAAAAGAATATGTTTAATGATGTATTATTTCTCTTACTGTATTCACATGTCATATGAAGTTGAGGATAATGGATAGAAAAGAACATAAGAAACAGTAGCAGGAATACATCTGCCTCAGCATTCAATAAGATCATAGCAGTAACAGAGATCTGACAATTAATGTGAGAATTTTGGAGCTTTCAGAACCCTGCCATAAAATTGGATTAAGTTTCAAACTGCCTTTCTAAACATCTTAGAACTGTATGTACAAGGGTTATTCCATATCCTTTGAAGATGTAACTGATAAAGTTGTGATGTTACCAATATAAACTAACCACTATCTTCTGAACTAGAGAATTACAGATATTGACTTCTGTTATTGTTTGCTCCATTTCAATTAGAACTACAGATCTTAGCAAAGATCAACTGGAAACTAACACTGTCAATCTCTGCCAACTCAAGTAATGACATTTTTCCTTATATTTAAGGTGAGAGTTTATATTGTTCATAAATTCATAATTGTTACTATGAGAGAGACCTTGGATCTCAGATTTTCAATCCACTTACAGAACAGTTACCAAAATGCTTTTGACTGTGATATTTGTTAGAAAATTTGAAACATTTCATGATAGGTCTGGGTTAGACTATTTTCTTGTCAAGCTATATACAAAGAATATTGCAGAAGGACAGTGTGGATTAGCTGGTGGCATTCTCACCCAGCTTTATGGAATCAAGCCCGACTCCAGGATTTGAGAATATGAGCAGTGTACATGTATATAGAACATAGAACAGTACAGCACAGGAACAGCCCTAAGGCCCACGGTGTCTGTGCTGATTGTGATGCCATTCTAAATTAATCCCATCATGCTGGATGTCATTGAAGAGGTGAAGAACAGTTTTAATAATATGCATGAGAATGTATGTGGCCAGGGATTGGTGTGGCTTACTTCAATACTTGATTGTGAATACCACACTGTTGGAGGTGCCATCCTACAGATGACATCTTGAAACCAGGGTGCTGTTATCTCTTTCTATGATTCAAATGAATGGTAAAGATACAGGGCAATAAAGAAATAAGAACAGTTAGCTTCCCTTGTGACCACAAAAACAGATTTTCCATTTATGTTTGTAGGATCTTACATGAAGCAAGTGTTTTGCCCACATAACAAGAAAGCCTACACTCCAAAATAATTCACTGAATATAGTCATTTGGCATACTTTGTAGAGGTGTGATGATGTGCTGTGTACATTAATATTCCTGCAATGTAGTCCAAATGATCTTCATTGTTTCTATGCATATTTTGGATTCAAAGACACTAAGCTCATCTCTCTCCTGCTGTCCCGTCAAATTTGCATCATTCTGCTCCCTGCAGACGTGTAAACTTGCACTTTTCTATGTTTAGCTTGAATTTCTTGTGCCTGCTTTATCAATCTGCTAAGTGCTGTTCATAATATGGTTACACCATCTACAATGGATACAGCAAGTACACACTCAGTGTACATGTTGGCTTCTAACTTTCTTGCCTAAACTTTTGTTTTAGCTTGCTTCACAGCCCGTGACACATGCAGGTTAACAGCTCAATATGAAGTGGCATAAGTATTAAATCAAGAAATTAGGTGCATATGGAATATTTTCACCCAAAAAGTTACAAGGTTACAAAATAAATTATCAGGAAAGGTAATTAAAGCAAACAGAATTAATGGATTTCACTTTGAATTTTGTTCTTGCAATTCTTAGAACATAGAACATTAGAACATAGAACATTACAGCACAGCATAGGTCCTTCAGCCCTCAAATTCTTCTAACAATCATTTGACATGCTAGGCAAATAGAAGTAATCTCTGAAAATAGGATGATGTTGTCAGGACAAAAAGATTTCCCCTCTCTTAAAATATTTGCTGCTTTTTCTCTTTGAAAGAGTTCATATTTTGCTTAGTTCATTTAGAATAAATAGCTTACTTAGAAGTTTGCTTAGAGATAACATTTTGCTTAGTTCATTTAGAATAAAATAGCTTACCTTTCATATCAGGAATACTTCATTTTTGTCGAGTTCCAAGCATTTAAAGTTGACACTTTCTAACAAATGACTTTCAATTTGATTAATTTTAATGTGCATTAAGACAAGAGTTATCATAGAGTCATAGAGATGTACAGCACAGACCCTTCGGTTCAACTCGTCCATGCCAACCAGATGTCCCAACCTAATCTAGTCCCACTTCCCAGGTTTACAGGATTCTGAAGGGGGAGCGTGAGCAGCCAGAAATCATGGTACATATTGGCACCAACGATATAGCCAGGAAAGGGATTGAGGATCTAAAAAGTGACTACAGAGAGTTAGGTTGGAAGCTGAAGAGCAGGACGAGTAGAGTAGTGATCTCAGGTTTGCTACTGGTGCCGCGAGATAGTGAGATGAGAGACAGTCAGCGAATGCAGCTTAACATGTAGCTGTGAGGCTGGTGCAGGAGGGAGGGCTTCAGATACCTAGACCATTGGGATACCTTCTGGGGAAGGTGAAACCTGTACATGAAGGACGGGTTGCACCTGAACTGGAGGGACACAAATGTCTTGGGTAGGAGATTTGCTCGTGTGATTCGGGAGGGTTTAAACTAGTTTGGCAGGGGGGTGGGAATCAGAGCCACATGTCTGAGAAGAGGTCAGTTGCAGATAGGACAGTGACAGGATATATTAAATTTATCAGGAAGGTTTCTCATGCAATGAAACAAAGGGATCAGTTAAAGTGTGTCTGCTTTAATGCAAGGAGTGTCTGAAACAGGAGTGATGAACTTAGAGCATGGATCAGTACTTGGGGCTACAATGTTGTAGCCATAATGGAGATGTGGGTTTCACAGGGGCAGGAATGGTTGCTTGATGTCCCAAGGTTTAGAATGTTTAAAAAGAACAGGGAGGGTGGAAAAAGAGGAGGGGGTGTAGCATTGCTCATCAGAGAGTGCATCACAGCTACAGAAACGAAGGTTGTTGAGGAAGGTTTGTCTACTGAGTCAGTATGGGTGAAAGTTAGGAACAGCAACGGAACACCCACCGCATTGGGGGTTTTCTACAGACCATCTAATAGCAGTAGAGAGATTGAAGATCTCATAGGTGGGCAGATTCTAGAAAAATGCAAAAGTAGCAGTGTTGTTGTTATGGTGATTTCAATTTCCCAATATCGACTGGAACCTCCTAAGTGCAGATGGTTTGGATGGAGCCGTTTTTGTCAGGTGTGTTCAGGAGGGTTTCCTTACTCAGTATGTAGATAGATCGACAAGGGGAGAGTCCATTTTGGATTTGGTGCTCGGCAATGAGCCACAGGTGTCAGATCTCACGGTGGGAGAGCACTTTGGTGAAAGTGATCACACCTGCCTCACATTTAGCATAGCCTTGGAGAGTGAAAGGAGCAGTTACCAAGGGAAGATATTTAATTGGGGAAAAGGAAATTATGATGCTATCAGACAGGAGTTGGGAAACACAGACTGGGAGCAATTGTTCCACAGAAAAGGCACAGCAGACATGTGGAGACTATTTAAGGAACAGTTGTTGCGAGTGATGCACAATTTTGTTCCTCTGAGACAGGTAAGAAGGGGTAAGATTATGATGAGATCAGAGGAACTTCTCGTCAAAAGGAAGAAGGCAGCTTACGTAAGGTGGAGGAAGCAAGGATCTAGCATAGCTTTGGAGGATTACAGGCTTGTTAGAAAGGAGCTCAGAAATGGACTGAGGAGAACAAGCAAGGGGCACAAAAGAGGTTTGGCAAGAAGGATTAGGAAGAACCCTAAGGCATTTTACTCATGCGTGAGGAATAAGAGAATGATCAGGGAGAAGGTAGGGCTGATCAGGGATAGGAGAGGGGACTTGTGCATGGAGTCTGAGCAGATAGGGGAAGCCCTAAATGAGTTTTTTTGCTTTGGTTTTCACCAACGAAAAGGATATTGTTGTAAATGAAAACTTTGAGGAGCTGGGACACAGTCTTGACCAGATCAAGATTGATGAAGTTGATGTGCTGGAAATTTTGGAAAACATTAAGTTTTATAAGTCCCCAGGTCCAGACCAGATTTAGGTTGAAACTTTATTGCTGGAACAGCACAGCAGGTCAGGCAGCATCCAGGGAACAGGAGATTCGACGTTTCGGGCACAGGCCCTTCTTCAGGAATGAGCAGAGAGTGTTCAGCAGGAGAAGATAAAAGGTAGGGAGGAGGGACTTGGAGGAGGGGCGTTGGAAATGTGATAGGTGGAAAGAGGTCAAGGTGAGGGTGATAGGTCGGAGTAGGATGGAGGCGGAGAGGTCAAGAAGAAGACTGCAGGTCAGGAAGGCGGTGCCGGGCTGGAGGGATTCGGCTGAGACAAGGTGGGGGGAGGGGGGATGAAGAAACTGGTGAAGTCCAAGTTCATCCCCTGTGGTTGGAGGGTTCCCAGTCGGAAGACCAGATTTATCCTAGGCTGCTCTGGGAAGCGGGATGCTTCCACTAAGGTTGCTAAGCCACTGGCGAGGATGTTTGCCTCCTCACTCTCCACAGGGGTCGTACCGGAGGATTGGAAGGAGGTGAATGTTGTTCCTCTTTTCAAGAAGGGTAATAGGGAAACCCCTGGCAATTACAGACCAGTCAGTCTTACATCTGTGGTCAGCAAAGTTTTGGAAAGAATTCTGAGGGATAGGATTTATGACTATTTGGCAAAGCATAGTGTGATTAAAGGCAGTCAACATGGCTTTGTGAAGGGCAGGTCATGCCTCACAAATCTTATTGAGTTCTTTGAGGAGGTGTCGAGACAGGTAGACAATGGTCGAGCAGTGGATGTGGTGTATATGGACTTCAGCAAGGCATTTGTTAGGGTTTCCCATGGAAGGCTCATTCATAAAGTCAGGAAGTATGGGATACAGGGAGATTTGGCATCTGGATTCAGAATTGGCTGGCTGACAGAAGGCAGAGAGTGGTTGTAGATGGAAAGTATTCTGCCTGGAGGTCAGTGTTGAGTGGGGTCCCGCAGGGCTCTGTTCTTGGGCCTCTGCTCTTTGTAGTTTTTATAAGTGACTTGTATGAGGAGGTTGAGGGGTGGGTTAGTAAATTTGCAGATGACAAAAAGCTTGGAGGTATCGTCGATAGTATAGAGGGCTACTGTAGGCTGCAACGCGTCATAGACAGGATGCAGAGCTGGGCTGAGAAATGGCAGATGGAGTCCAACCTGGATAAATGCGAAGTGATGCATTTTGGAAGGTCGAACTCGAATACTGAATATAGGATTAAAGACAGGATTCTTGGCAGTGTGGAGGAACAGAGGGATCTGGGTGTGCAAGTACATAGATCCCTCAAAGTTGCCTCCCAAGTGGTTAGGTTGTCAAGAAAGCATATGGTGTTTTGGCTTTCATTAACAGTTTAAGAGCTGCGATGTTTTGCAGCAGCTCTACAAGTCCCTGGTGAGACCACACTTGGGATATTGTATCCAGTTCTGGTCGCCCTACTGGTCGCCCCAATTCTTCTTACTCTTGAATTGAATTATGAGCTGCATGTGCTGCTATGTTTAGACCAAAAACACATGACCTTTTAAGAGACTTACAACTGACAGGGACTCTGCGGTCTTGAACGACATTCAAACTCCAAGTTCCTGAGCTCGCAACAGTTTTCTATCATGCCTTACCATCCAGTCTCATTGGATACTCAGAAGTCAACACCTAATTAATTGCTAAATTCTTTGTGCAGAAATATAATGTGATATTCATAAGCCATTACAGATATAATTTTTTATGCTGTTAGCAGGCAAATGGGGACTAGCTACTTGGGAAATTTATCGGCATGGATGAGTTGTACGAATGGATTTGTTTCCATGCTGTATGACTCCATGACTAGTTTTAGAAAATCATTTAATGCACCTATTTTTTGGACCAATCAACCCCTAATTTGCACAAGAGTAATTTCACCAATTAATATACGTGGATTAGGGTTCTTATATTAATAAAGGGAAGTCAGAAACAATTAAAAGTGGGCTTATAGCTTGAGAACTAAAGCAATTAATTAAATTTCAAAAATAATGGTTGGTTCAGGATTGAAATTATATGTAATGAAATCTTTACATGTACCCATTTGGCATGCCGGACACATACATACATAGCCAAAAATAATACATACTTTCTGCTGTTTCATATTACCTCCTTTGTCATGAATGGGCAACAATTATCAGTCATTAATATTTGAGAAGCTATGTACCCAGAATCAAAGCTGATTAATTGGCATTTCTCACATATGCAACTTTTTCATAATGCTTTGGAAGACCTATTTCAATTACTGTACCACCAACAAGGATGCAATCTGTTTGAAAAGTCTGTTCACGAGTGGGTGATCAGTGTAATGGCCTTCTTCTCTTCTACAGGAAATGAGATGCAGTACGATGCAAAATGACGCAATGCAATAATAAATATTGCAATCAGCCCCCATACCCCGGAATAATACACGCTGCTGGATAGAAATTCTATTACACCATGTGCTATGAATGTGTTTCTTCCTGAAAACTTTGATAACTTGCTGAGGCAGCCCTCCCCAGGGACTCAAGTTTGACTTGAAGCTAATACTCCTTTGATTAAGGTAGAAATAGAGTGGTAGCTCACAAACAAAAATGTCTATTATAGAACACGGATTGCACTTATAACAAGCATCATGTACAATATGCTTTCAGTTCACTAAGATGTTTCAAAGTTTTTAATGTCAATCTTTGAAAATTTGATTATTGTTTTATTCACTCATAGGATGTGGGCATTGCTGTCTGAGCCAGAATTTATTGCGTGTCTTTAGCTGCCCTTCAGAAGATGGTGGTTAGCTGTCTTCTTGAACCACTGTAGTCTAAGTGTTAAAGACCAATCCACAAAGCCATTGGCACAAGACACAACTTTGAAATGCTTTGGTTTCACTGGGGATGTATGGAATACTGATTTCCAGGTAAAGGAAATTTGTGACCCAGCTAAGAATGCCACACTCCAAATAATTTCCATAGAATTCATGAGATTTATCACCAGGGCAAGATCACTTTGTGACAAGTTTACATTTCATGAACCAAAAACACTGAATGTTGATGATCCTTGAAATGCACTTTTATATATCACCTTTTTTGAAATTATATCAATTTCTGGGAGACAAATAGCCATACAATATTATTCCAAACAACAATTAAAATAATTAGTACGAGTTTCTGAAGATACATTGTTTCATAAGTCATGTGGGATGAAAATAAAATGCATTTTTAAAATTTGTTCATGGGATGTGGGCACTTCTGCCAGAGCCAGTATTTATTGTCCAATTCTATTTGCCGTTGGGGTCAATAGTGAGCTAATTTCATGAAATGCTGCAGCTTGTTGGGTTGTTGGTCCACACTGTGTTGTTAGAATGAGCACCGTATAGCTCTATCAGAAAATGTAATAAGTACAGAGTTTTTATCCAATGGCATTTCAGTTGTATCTGTCTCTGAGCCACCTACCTGCTACACCACACTATTGAGCAATCCTACTTTGCAAAATGTCCTGGAGATGCTCATCACAGAGTATAAATATCAGCGATGGCAGTGTTCGAATACAATAGATCTTGAGACACACTGGAATAAGAGAAATTCTTGAGTGTACCTGGTCATGATTACACAAAGATGATAGATTAGGTTTTAACTAATGTAACTATAAGGCAGAGCCTGGTACATCCCTATGATTTATAGAGTTAAAAATCACACAACACCAGGTTATAGTCCAACAGGTTTAATTGGAAGCACACTAGCTTTCGGAGCGACGGTCCTTCATCAGGTGATTGTCGAGCCCTCCACAATCACCTGATGAAGGAGCGTCGCTCCGAAAGCTAGTGTGTTTCCAATTAAACCTGTTGGACTATAACCTGGTGTTGTGTGATTTTTAACTTTGTACACCCCAGTCCAATACTGGCATCTCCAAATTATGATTTATAGAGTATAGCAGTATTTAGCATCAATGTTTCATTGAGAGACAAAGTCTGAAGATAGTCCTTGATTTTACCTTCTTCTTGACCAGTCTGTGTCAAATCCAAAATTATAAGGCGGCACCAAAATATATAATTAAAGAGGGTGGTTGAAACTGGAAAATGGTGGCAGTAGTGAGGAGAAGAATTTAAAGAAAATATATCTATTTTATAAAAAATAGTTGACAAATCTTTACCACCAGCAAGCAGCCAGAAAAAGCCACTGAGTTGAACAGCTGCTGTGAAGAAATCATCACTGAACCGAAAACTCCTCCAGAGAAATACTGGTAAGAAATCATCGGTAATGTCACATGACAGGCAATTTGGAACCCCAGTTCAATATTCTAAGGACATGGGTTTGAATTCTCGCAGGGCACATAGTGAAATCTGAAATCAATAAAATCTGAATAAAGAGCTGGCCTGTGTATTCACTGTCAATTGTCATAAAATTCCATGTGGTCCACTAATGTCCTTTTGAGAAGGAAGTATGCCATCATCACTTGGTCTGCCCTCTGTCTGACTCTAGATCCGCATCAATATAACTGACTCTTAATTGTCCTTTGGAAAATTCAGGATGAGCAATAAATATTAGCCTAGCCAGCGACATCTACTCCCCATGAAGAATAAAAAGAACAGAGTGAGTCTCAAAAGGCTTTTTACAGTCTGCAATGGGGGAAACAAGACTTTGAAAAGCAGTGAAGGCAGCAACAGTCCACTAGTAACAAAGGAGATAAATCTAAATCAAGTATCCATTAAAAGAGGTCAATATCCAGACTCCTAAAGCAAATTTGGTCCCTTAAAGGAATGAACATTAAAAGGTTACATTTCCATCCACAAAACTAGGTTCAGAGTGTTGTTATCAGATGAGACAGACATCTGATCTGAAAAACATACTGCAAGGAACAAAATCAACATGAAACCCTAAATGATGTAATGCTGCAGAATTGTGTTACAGGTATGGTTCTAAAAGCCTACACCACTAATTGTCCAGCCTTCCAGCAACAATGTGCTCACTCCTTGAAAATGTGCTACTCTTTGAAGAATATACCAAGCAAGAAATCAAATGGTTCTAACACAATATGTGTATTCATGACTTGGAATACAACTTTGAAGAACACAACAATACTACTGCAAGGGAACAAGTTCCTGAAGGAGAAAGTGAGGTCTGCAGATGCTGGAGATCAGAGCTGGAAATGTGTTGCTGGAAAAGCGCAGCAGGTCAGGCAGCATCCAGGGAACAGGAGAATCGACATTTCGGGCATAAGCCCTTCTTCAGGAATGGGGAAAGTTTGTCCAGCAGGCTAAGATAAAAGGTAGGGAGGAGGGACTTGGGGGAGGGGCGTCGGAAATGTGATAGGTGGAAAGAGGTCAAGGTGAGGGTGATAGGTCAGACTGGGGTGGGGGCGGAGAGGTCGGGAAGAAGATCTCAGGTTAGGAAGGCGGTGCTGAATTTGAAACCCATCAAATTCAGCACCGCCTTCCTAACCTGAGATCTTCTTCCCGACCTCTCCGCCCCCACCCCAGTCTGACCTATCACCCTCACCTTGACCTCTTTCCACCTATCACATTTCCGACGCCCCTCCCCCAAGTCCCTCCTCCCTACCTTTTATCTTAGCCTGCTGGACAAACTTTCCCCATTCCTGAAGAAGGGCTTATGCCCGAAACGTCGATTCTCCTGTTCCCTGGATGCTGCCTGACCTGCTGCGCTTTTCCAGCAACACATTTCCAACAAGTTCCTGAAATCAGGAGACTCTCCGACTCTTGTTTATATCTGTCAGCCAAGGATCCTTGATGGGTCAAATTAACAACCCCGATCATGGATCTCATAGTCAATACAATCCACTTAGTTCCAATCACTACACAAACAAAAAGTAAGTCTTTTTTTCAATATTGTATACAATATATTATTTGAATGTATAATAGAATATTAGACAATTTCAGATGAAGAAGACCTCTCTATACATTGCAATCATGTAAGGATAACATCCTTTTTTAAACCAGTTGTTTCGGCCTATACTTGCTCGAGTTTAGAAGGAGATTGAATTGAGTGAAAAGGTATTGTAAAGTAAACATGGACCGCAATCCTTGTGGGGCAATCTAAAATGAGACGTCATAGTTTTTGGCTAAGGGGAGGGGGCAGATTTAAAACAGACGAGGAGGAAGTATTTCTCTCAAACGGTCATGAATCTGTGCAAATCACTACTCCACAATGTGGTAAATGCCAAGACTTTGAATAAATTTAATGAGGTGATAGATTTTTAAATAGTAAGGGGTTAAAAGGTTACGGGAGTGAGCAAGAAAATGAAATTCAGACCAAGATGAGATCACATAATCCTATTGAATGGTGGAGAATGCTCAAGGAACTGAATTGCCTATACCTGCTCTAAGTTCAATGTTTATAGTATGTATGGACAGGGAACATCACCAGATAGCAGACCACGAAGATCTTTACTCAGTGCTGGGTTCAGGAATCTCACTGGAGTGGCAGAAGAGCACGACAGCCAAGCTAATTTTTTTCTGTACTCAAGGTAGTAAAATTAGCCAGAACTCCTTTTCTTGTTACCTAGTCAATGCTCTTCAGTGACAGCATGATTGCATGCATTTTGTAGGTTGGCAGGACACAGGTGGGTTTTGCTTCAAATAGATTTGACTCCATTGTAAGATCACATTTCTTGAGTGAGGAACAATGTGTTCAAGGGTCCGTGCACAGAGGAGAAGGAAAAAGCTGTATCTCTGAAAGTGAGTAAGCTTAACAGACTGGAAGAGATCTTAAGAAGTGTTATTCTGAAGAAGCTGATGAGACAATCTTTATGAAGGGGTGTGTAAAATATACTGATGGACATTTCTACAATGGAAAACAGAATTTCACAAGCTTTCTGAAATTTCATGTGTCTGCCGAATGGCAAGCAAGAGCGTTGTTCTTCGCTTTGGCACGGAGCTCAGATATATGTTTAAAACTTTATGATACAAGATAATTTTAGCAGCAGACTGCAGTGATATCTATCCCTGAATTCAGTGTTCTTTTAAACTGCAGATCCAGAACAATGTCTATTACAGGATTTGCAATGATGTCTGTTATATTATTAGAATTATAATCAAAAGGCACAAAATTTGTGGAACAGCAAAAAACTGCAAGTTAAGCACATTTCCACCTATAACAGAAAATGTATGATAGGCTGAATGAACTGAAACATATTTCCTCACCCTATAATCAATCATTATTTGCTTATTCAGTTTTGGTTTCCAAAGGACAGCCGCTTTGCGGGTAACCTCTACTTCCAATGGATGCACCACCTGCTCTGGATGGAAGGGAAGGTGGTATTGTGTGTAGACGAGTTCATTTTTAGTTAATTTGTAGACTAGTTAATTTTTGCCAATACCACTCTGTGACTGGTTGCTATGAAGGTAGGAGAAAGTGAGGTCTGCAGATGCTGGAAATCAGAGCTGAAAATGTGTTGCTGGAACAGCGCAGCAGGTCTGGCAGCATCCAGGGAACAGGAGAATCGACGTTTCGGGCATAAGCCCTTCTTCAGGAATGAGGAAAGTGTGTCCAGCAGGGTAAGATAAAAGGTAGGGAGGAGGGACTTGGGATATGCAGGTCTTTGGACTCCTCCATCGCCAGACCACAACAACATGACGGTTGGAGGAAGAGCGCCTCATCTTCCGCCTAGGAACCCTCCAACCACAAGGGATGAACTCGGATTTCACCAGTTTCCTCATTTCCCCTCCCCCCATCTTGTCTCAGTCAAATCCATCAAACTCAGCACCGCCTTCCTAACCTGCAATCTTCTTCCTGACCTCTCCGCCCCCACCCCAGTCTGACCTATCACCCTCACCTTGACCTCTTTCCACCTATTGCATTTCCAACGCCCCTCCCCCAAGTCCCTCCTCCCTACCTTTTATCTTAGCCTGCTGGACACACTTTCCTTATTCCTGAAGAAGGGCTTATGCCCGAAATGTCGATTCTCCTGTTCCCTGGATGCTGCCTGACCTGCTGCGCTGTTCCAGCAACACATTTTCTGCTATGAAGGTAGCCCTTGCAATTTATTGAGCAATTTCTAACTTACTATTAAAAAGGAAGTCCTCAATGAGGATACATGAGTGCAGGGAAAATAAGGTAATGTCACTAGAGTCCGGCTGGAACACAATGCTGTCCGTTCATTAGGGAGAGACTATTGGTGGTGGTTTAACCTCAGGATCACCACCCCTCAGGTAAGGAGAGAGACTGAAAAGGAGAGTCTTTCATAGTAACCTCAGCTGAGCAGAAAATTAATTCACACTGTTGACATCACATTGCATTGCAAACCAGCCATCCAGTCAACTGAGCTAACCAACCCTGACCTAAGTGTAGGCTTCCTTTCATACAGTAATTCTGAAGTTATTCTAATCAGTTTGTTTTAGAAGAACACATTTGTTACTTATTTACTGTTTAATGCCTTTTCTTGTTTATTTTAAAATTGCAAAACAGAACAATTCTGTTGAGTTCTGATGAAAAGTCACCAAACACAAAATATTAACTCTGCTTTCTTCCCACTGATGCTGCCAGAACAGCTGAGTTTCACCAGATCTTTCTATTTTTGTAATAGAAGAAATTTGCACAAGCACAGTACAATATTGCAGTACATAATTAGGAATTCCTGTTCCATTAATCGAAATGCCCAATATTTAAACACCTAAGTCAACCTAGTAGAAGTCAGAAATTCACTTAAATGGAGGAACATAAACACATCACTATTTTGGCCTCAATATAGTAACATGATTTTGTGTACAATAATGTTTGTTATCATGCCTTTATGGTTAAAATGTGAAAGGCCAAATTCCATCTTGACAATTGGTATTTATCATAGAATGTATGAAAAATTACATAAACAGAATATCCAGCAACAATCTGTGGAATATTGGATTTATTTCCCCAAGATCAGATTTTGATATCCTACATATAACTTGCCCCCGCCTTAAATTTTCATTTTTTTTCTCATTCATTGAATAAGTTTTTTAAATTATATTTTGTATTTCTAAATTGAGCATCTATCATCCTTGAGGATTCCGGAATAATAAGCTGAACTGGATCGACTGCAGAAAATCCCTCATTTACGCTTTCGTCACTTATTAGCTGTGACACCTGAATGAGCTACTATTAAATTGCGACTTTTCATCTTGAATCCATTCTCATAATAAAATTGACCAACAATTTTTTCATCAAATCTAATTTTATCAGTTTGCATTTACAAAGTGAAATTGTTCGGTTCTGAATGTTCTTCAAGGCTTTTGAATTTGAAGATAACTGTACGAATCAATGCATAAAATATTCCAGAGCTTTTCGTTTATTTCAGAATTCAGATTCAATCTGTGGAAAGCTTGTATTCTGAAAAGATCCCGATTTTTACTTCCAAACAATCTGGCACAGGTAGAGAGAATAGATGATTCAAACCCCATTTGCAACCAGAAGTCTTAGAATTTTAAATCATTCAGGACAAAAGACACTTCTTTGTTGAGTCTCATCTATTGTGAAGAATGCAGATAATAGCCAGTTCAGAGGAAGATTGGACTTACATTTCTGTGGGAGCTTAATATATGCTAAGGATGTCTCAAAACGTTTCATTTCCAAATGAATTATTTTTAAGGTGCAATCACTGCTGCCATTATAAGTAAACCAATGATAATGTGACAAATTGACAATTGATCTGTTTTTGGCATCATGAGCTTATGGCAGCATTTAACGAGGGCACTGGAGGTACTGGCTTGTTCTGTGAATAGGACCATAATATCTTTTATGTTCACCTGAACAGACTTTCATGATCTATCCAAAAAAAAAAGATATTTCAGATCATGCATTATTCCATTAGGGTTAGTCTAGATTCCATGCACAGGTATTGGGAGTTTGGCTTGAACACATATTCTGACTCAGAGTCTGGAATGTAGTGCATTGAGCTGATAATAAAATCCCAAGTATCAGGAAAGTGAAATGATATCAGCCTGGCAATGATCAGCTACACATCTTCTTTTATATTTTTAATACTGCTCCGCTCTTGAAGAATTAATGAAATGCATGTGCTGCTAGTTCGATGTGTGCGTCCAGTATTTGCGTTAAGTCCTTATGTGTATACACCCATTGCTTTTGGTAATTATTCTCATTGGTGAACATGTTTGACTTGTAACTGGTTTTTAAAACAACCTGGCTAGCCATTGAGTTATACCAAGCTGTTACCATTAAATCTAAAAAGAATAAACTGAAGAGATCTTCCAGCTTCAGCCGAGACATTGGAATCTGACACCACAAAGATACATTCAGTTCAAATAAACCTGCATTCTGTTTCTCACTGACATTTGGGTACTTAAACCAAATTGGGTGAACTTAGTCAGAATCATAGCTTTCATTCAACATCCCTGGGTCTCAACAGGACACACATATCAGAGGTAGCAGCACAGGTTGAGTGGGAGAGGATGTGCATAGTCAGGGTGCAGTGGACCAGAAAGTTCTTGTGCCACAATGCTTCATGACATCAGACTAAACATGGGAAAAGGACCCCTTGCTGATTACAAACCAACACCATCTGACCAAGCTGCTGGATCAGTACACTTTCATTTTGAACACAAGAAGAAGAAGTGAAGAGTATAGTAAGGGCACAGAATGTAATCTGGTTGGATCAATGCCAATCACCAAAAGGATTGAGTAGCACCCCACTGACTGAACTGGCCTTAGCAGCAGCATGCACAACTTGTGACTGAATAATGTATGATTCACTGGTACGATGAATGGATGTTGCTGGTTGGGTAAGCATTTATTGCTCATCCCTCATTGTCATTGAGAAAGTGATGGTGAACTGTCTTCTTGAACTCCTGCAGTGCATTTGGTGTAGGTAGACCCACAATGTTGTTTGGAATTCCAGGAAGGAGTTCCAGGATTTTAACCCAACACCACTGAATGAAAAGCAATTAAATAATAAGCTTTACAGGATTTTCTTTAAAGTTCATGTCTTGAATTGTTCCCAATAAAATGTGAAGATCTATTTGAATGTTATTTGATATTAGTTTTTGTCATTCTGTTATAATTGCCTGTATTCCTTTAAGATGCATTTATGGTTACATCAACTTCAGGACTTTGTAGTCATGCCTTGTCAATAACATTCTGCATCTGAGTCAGAATGTTGCAAACCTACCTCAGACACATGAGGCTGAGGGAGTGTTGCACTTTTGAAACTTTTGTTTGTTTCATCTTCCCTCACAACTGGACAAGAAATATCCAAAGGCGTTGTTCCCAAAACAAGGTAAAGTTCTCCCTGGTCTCCAGGCCAACATTTATCCTGAACTACTGATTATTTGGTCTTTATTACAATGTAGAGCATGTCAAGCATAAATCGAAAGCACTATTTATTACATGACAACAGCAATGACAAATCAAAAGTACTTCAGTGGCTGGAAAGTATTATGGGTCATCCTGTGATCATGCAAAGAGTTTTATTTCCCTTTCACAAAGAAAAAGGCACAAATGGTACAGCCCTTGGAAACAATTGCACTTGCTATCATACCATGTGAAAGATACACCTACCATATTTACTGACAATCATCTCAGTTAATGGAGAACATCCACTTTCACAGGTAAACATTTGAGCCAACTGCACAGACGCAAGATAAAAATAGATAAAACTGTCTGTGAGTGAGGGAGGTAAGGAAATCCAAAGGGCTTGAGTATAGGAGTCTTGGCTTTTGAAATTGTCCAACAGGTTTGAGACTTTTTCAGATTGCCTCGATGAGAACCAGAGCTGAAAGGTGGATGAGCCAAATGAACATAGTGCCAGGGCAGGTAACCATTTAGGTAGGGGGTGGAGACAGCAGAAACAAGTGCAGCGGTAGTCAGGGACTGACAGAGGATTGACAGTGTTCTCCAGATGGCTGTGTTCTGTGCCCACTGACAGAGTTCAGTATATGTGCTCTGGGTTGGAGAAAAACTTGCAGTGAAAATGGGAAGATCTGGTGGCTGTAGTCCATGTTGGTCACAGTGACATAGGTAGAACTAGGAAAGAGGTTCTGTTAAGGGAATATGAGAGTTCAGTGTTGAATAAAAAAGTAGGACCTCAAAGATAATAACCTTTGGATTATTACATGTCCAGGTGAAAATTGGCATTGGGCAAATAAGACTTGAGAGATGCAAATGTGTCTGAAAGACTGGTATGAGAGAATTGGATTGCAGTTCATGGGTGCACTGATATCAATGCTGGGGAAAGTGGGGTCTGTACTGTTTGAACAACATCTGGGAAACAGCAGTGAGCAAAAACTGATGGAGTTATGGGCTGACAAGTCTCTGAGTGCTGACAGACTTCAGCACAGATCTCAAAGGAAGTTACTAATAAGGTAAAAGATCCATTGGTATAACTTTTCCAACATTATGAGATTCTGTAAATCATATTGAAAAGCAGCAACTATAAATTCTCTATTCAAAAAGGGAGTGAGTCAGATAATAGAAAACCATAGGCCAGTTGGCTTGATGTCTGGAAATATGTTAGCTTCAAGCATTAAGGAGGTTTTAATGGGCACATTGAAAAATTCAAAGTAATTGGGAAGAATCAGAATGGTTTCTTCAAAGGGAAATCATGCTTAATCACATTATTGGAGTTCTTTGCAGGTGTAATATGCATTGTGGATAACTGAGAGTCCATTGTTGCTCTGTATTCTAATTTCCAGAAGTTATTTGACAAGGTGCTAAGCGAAAGGTTATTATGTAAAGTAGAAGCAAATGGTATCAAGGGTAACACAGAAACATAGATTGAATATTCTTGGATGAAAGAAAGAGTATGTACAAATGGGTTTTTATCTGATTGGTAGGATGTGATGAGTGGGATTCCACAGAGGTCTTTGTTGAAGCCTCAAATTTTTCATCAATGAATTAAATGAAGAGAGGTAGAGGTGCAAAGGTATTGTAGCTAAGTTTGCAGCATTTCAAAGATAGACAAGAAGCTATAGTGTGCAGAAAACATGAGAAGGTTGCAAACAGTTCTAGATAGGTTGAGTGATTAGGTAAAAATCTGGCAGATGCTGTATATGTGTAAAGATGGAGCACAATATTACCCAAAGAGACAACTATCTCAGCAGCAATCAAGAAAAAGACACAAATAAATTTAATGATGTTGTACTTCGAGTAGGCAATCAAGTGAGTGAGGAATGTCTTAATTCCAAACAGGAAGCCCTCATGTCTTCCCTAATTCTTCAGACTTCTGTGTGACATTTCACCATTTCACGAAGATTGATTCTTTGGGTAAACTCTGCAGCTTCCCAAATGTGTCAGCAAGTCTTATACGGAGCCAGTTACTTATTGTCACCAAAGGAATTAATTAATTGATCATGTGGTCAGTGTCTTAATTTCTAAAGTATTCATATGTGGACGGATGCCAAAACAGGATCCGTCATTAACTTTCTTCTTAATGACTGCAGAACAATGACTTGCCTCTTGTTCTTGGCTTTTGTTCTGGCTTCAGCCACTTTGACCCTCAACTCAGGAATTGTTTCTCATAGCCTCTCAGCTTTAAGCCCTTCTGTAACATCTGCCACTTTGACCTAGATCTGTTCAATGTTGCCCTGTTTGATTCAGCATCAATTTATTGTGGTTACCCTTCCATGAAGTACCTTGCATTATGTCATTATGCAAAAGGAGATTAAATAAAAACAATCTGGGATTACTGTAGCAGCCAACCCCCATGATATCCCTTTAAAATACCTGGAATTAGACTGCGGCATTTCAAAAGCCATGAAAACTTCAGTGCTATTGGATGTGCAGATGCTGACAGTTCCTGCAACTCCATAAACATCAGATGCAAGAGCATTCCTGCAGTGTCTGAGGTAAATCACGCAATGGTTATCAGGAGATCCAAAATGCCAATTTTATTCTGAATCATTTGCTTGCTGGGCTAGTTTCTGCAGGAAGTGGTGAGCTTCCTGTGCAACTGTGCTTCCAGATCTCCACTTCACATGCTGATTGCAGTTTTGGTACAACGCTATCCAGAAAATTTCTGATAATCAATGCTGAGAGATTGAAATAAGCCTTGTCACTGCTGTGTTCACAATTCCATATCTTGCTCCATTGTTGTTACATTAATTTCAGAACTGTGTATGTGTGTTCATATGTATGATTTTATATCCAGCTATGAATCTGCTGCACTTTCGCATGACAAATCAGAAACAATGCTTCGAAGGATCTCAGATATGAAATGATTTATTTTCACAAATGGAAGCAATTGTTTGCCAGAAAAATGGAAAACTGAACAATGATAAAAGCAGTAAACCATTATAGCGCAAACATTAATGCTTTTTGTCGGTTTCCCCACTCCCTTCTCTGTTGTTTTTCCACTTTATACCAGATGGAAAACATCAAGGTAATTTTCTGACATTATGCTCATCAAGATAATGGATGTGTGTGTGTGTTGAGAAATGCAAATTAAAAGCAGACAAGTAGCAGCAGCAAGCACCATAAATCACAAGAGTAAGGTAAGGAGTTGCGGCTGGGAGGAATGCTCTTCAGAGGGTTGGTGTGAACTCGATAGGTCGAATGGCCTGCTTCCATACTGCAGGGAATCTATGATTCTATGAAATTGTCTCCTTACAACCAAATTGGAAAAAAGTTTCATGAAGACAATTGTAGCATAATTAATGTTGTTCAAGGTTATTTATTTTTTCCATTTCAAGATGATTTTTATCCTTGCAAATAGATGCATTCACAACAAGATCAGATCTAACTTTACCTCTGTTCTATGCACAGAATAGGCACATGCCTACTCACAATCTGTCTTTTCCTTTTCTCTACCCATATGCCAACAAAGGTATATATACGTTTATCCATCTTGTTAGCATGTCATTGTTCCTCTGCATGGCCAAGTCATGTACAAAATGTATCTCCATTCAATAAATTAATACCTCTTAAATGTAAGCTTCCAACCTGAGTAGCGACCAAAATAGGAATCAGAAGTATACGTCTGACACAACAATAGGGGAAATGAAGAGGAAAGCAAACCTTAACAAACCTGGCAGACAGAAAGGGAAGGGAGTTCACTGCAATAATGGAAGCAAACGTAGAAACACATTCAAAGGCCGATTAGAGGGACAAAGAATAACAAAGGAAGAATCAGCATTGATGGTTGAGATCAAACCTAACAGTTGAGAGGAGTCAATGCAAATCTACAAACCATATAAAATGTGGGTGAACACAAACTATAAATATTCTGGATAATTGTTTTCATTCATGAAAGGACCCATGTTCCCCAAATAACCAAAAGCAATACTCTCGAAGGTTTTCATTGGATAAAAGTTTTCTACCTGTTACAAAGTTTCACACTATGGCTGCAAAATCTTGCAGAAACTGATAATACAGGTAGTTCTTCTATTATGCAATGGTTGTGTTCTTGTGCAACACAGAAAAATTACACTTTAGAAACAACGCTAAAAGTGTTGCGATGTACTCATGTTATAGCCAACACACATTTTAAAAGTTTGTGATTTTGAAACAGTGCCTCCAATTCATCAATCACATTACAGCGAATTTGCATTAACAAAACACACATTATAGCAGAATGACCTATATTCATAAAATGTGTCTAAATATTACTCTTACTTGCACAGACAATGTTGATGCTTCTATACTGTAACTTAATCCGATGTCATGTGAGTTCTACATTGTTGGAGGTACCATCTTTCAATTAGACGTGAAAGTGAGACCTCACTGCCCTTTCAGATGGATGTAAAATACAAAATGATACCATTTCAAAGAGAACAGTGTGTCTTTTCGATAATATAATAACATAAACAAAGTGCTGCAGATGCTGGGAATCTGAAGTAAAAGTACAAAGTGCTGAAGAAATGCAGCTTCTATGGCGATCTCAACAAATCTGGAAATCAAAATTCCTCAAACCATCTCCTTCACTCAATCCACTCACTATAGTTCCTGCTCTTCCAGGCTGCATAAAATGCCCCTCCCCATTGTGCTAGAATTGTTGCTGAAAGAATTTTACCATTTAAACTTGCTAATAATGTTTCAGTGAATGATCCTGTCAATAAACACAAAGCAAATTATTGTTGAAAAGAACCATTCCAGATGGCAAACATTAAAACAGAAAATTACCATGGCAATGATGAGGTTAAAAATCCATGGAAGAAATTGCTGAATCAATATATAGTCCAGGATATTTCTAAAACACAATTTCTAAAAAAAATAGTCTTTGAAAATAAATTTGTTCTGTTTACTATCTCTTCCGAAATTGATTTTTCTACTTGACCAGTTTTTCATATAGCTGGGCAAATATCTTCCAACATGTATAAGCTTTAAAATGAAGTGAAACCAAAAGATGGGGTGGCATTTTTTGCAGCCATTTCAAGAATAAATTAATGCGGAAAGCAAGCTTTCTAATTAAAAATGCAAGCAATACCTAAGCACGACAAAACCATAATTCTCTTGTTCTTTCCAAACCACGTCTATGATATATTTGATTCAATTGATATTCAGTTTGTAAAAAATAAATATCAGCAGGTAACTGGACCATGTTTTAGTCCATAAAGAATTCAAGACATGTTCAATTCATCATTGTACTTTGAGGTAAGCAGTGTGAAAAGAAAAGGTAATCACTGAAAACCCATGTTAGCAACATGGAAAATACTATAGCCCATTCAGCCCATTGAGTCCATTGCATGGCTGTTGCTCAATCTCAACACCACACTTCCACACTCCCTACACAGTCCTTGATACCTTTAGCCTCAAGAAACCTGTTTATTTCTGAAATATATTCAGCAACTTCACCTCCACAATCATTTGTGGCAAAAAATTAGACAAGTACTCCACCTTCTCAGTCAAGACATTTCTCCTTATCTTAGTTAACAAAACAGCCTGATGAATAATCTGAGAGTGTGAACCTCTGTTCTGGCTCTCCTGGCCAGGGTAAACATTATCCCTACATTCAGTATGCCCACTTCAGTCAGAACATTGTACTTTTCAATATTAAATGCACCAAAAAAAGCTACACTAGTTCATGCATAGGTAGAAAATGTGTTTGCCTATGCACAAAGCAATTTTGGCATAATGGCTGCAATTTTTCACCAATCATTGTTTTGTGAGGGAGAAAGTATTCAAATTTAAACATGTCAATCCTAATGTTTCACTCAGGGCCAAAGTGACAGTAACTGCTAGTGATTTTGAAGAAAGCTTCCTATAAAGGTCTAGTGATCTCTACAGTGTGCTTTTCGCCTTTTCCAATGTTAATTTGATTCTCTTTTCAACTCAAAGGGATTCTTAGACATCCAACAATAATGTCTTTGCCATTCAAGATGAACAGCCAAGCATAGCAAAATAGTCTGACAGTCAGCAAACTAACAAGTAAAATGCAAAGATTATTCGTTATTTTTAATTATATTTTGTAGGAAATGAAATGCATCATTGAGACATACCATAGGATTAAAGCAGAAACTAGAATATCATAAAGACACTTGAAATAAATATATATTATATATTAATACAAATTATATAAATATATTTGTTAAATAAATACAGAAATTATAAAGTAGTGAAATTTGATATTTCATACATCTAGCATTGGTTTTTCAGATCCAGAAAGGGTTTTCAATGATAATTAAGAGATTAGAATGCCAGTCTAAACTGACTTTTTCAAAAAAAAAACCTTCATGGCATGTGGGTATCATTAGTTGGGCCAGTACCTTTTGCCCATCCCTAATTATACTTGATAGGTTTGAATGAGCTGCATTCCCAAACTGCTGCAGTCCATGAGGTTTAGGTGCACCAGGCGTGCTGCTATGAAGGGAGTTCCAGCATCTGGACTCAGTGATAGTGAAGAAACAGCAATATATTTACAAGTCAGGATGGTGAGTGGCTTGGAGGAGGAAATTACAAGTGACAGTGGTCCAATGTATCTGCCATTTTTGTCCTTCAAGGTGGTTGAGTTTGCGGACTTGGAAGAAAATGTTGTAAGAGTGTTGGTGAGTGATTACAACACATCCTTTAGATGATATACGCTGCTGGCATGGAGGTTGGTGGTGGGGACAGTGATTTTAAGGCTTCTGAGGGGGAGTCAATCAAGCAGCTGCTTTGTTGTGGAGGATATCAATCTTTTTAAGTGTTGTTGGAGCTGTACTCATCCAGGTAAATGGGGAGTCTTCTGTCATACTCCTGACTTGTGCCTTGTAGATGGTAGATAGGCTTTTGTGACTGAGGAGATGATTCACTTGCCACAGAGATCCTGCCTCTTACCTGCTTTGAAGAGATAATTTAAAATAATGTGCATGGTGAAGAGGTAAAGTGGGAACATTGCATAGTTAAAATCCTTCGACTGGTACACACATGACATGCTGAATGGTGTCCATTTGCACTGTAACAAATCTGTACATGGCTTTCACACAGTATTGAAACACTAAAAATGCAGAATTTCTCAGGAATGACCTTCCAGCAATACAAACCTCCCCAGCTTTGACCCTTCGATAGTGCAGTATTCCCTCAGTACTGGACCTACAATAGTATACTACTTCCTCAGTAATGACCATCTGCAAGAGTGGTGCTCTCTTTAGACTGACCCTCCAATGGATCCCTTAGTAATACCTCTCTAGGACTGAAGTTTTCCACAGTACTGACCCTATGACTGTGTGATTCTCTCTTACCAATGACCCTCTGACAGTACAGCTCTCTTTTTGACAGCACAACACCCTCTCAGCACTGATCCTCCAATAGCGTATTGCTCCCTCAGTTCTTCCCTCCAAAAGTGCAGTGCTCCTTCATTAGTAACCTTTCAGTAGTTCAATATTCACTCAATTCTGACTCTCCCACAATCCAACACTCCTTTAATAATGACTCACCGATAGAGCTGCACAACTTCAGTATTGACCCTCCAGTACAGCAAAGTTTCCTAAGTACTAACTGTTTGATATTGCAGTCCTCCTCATTATTGATTGTCTGATAGTGAGGCACTCCTTCAGTACTGTCCCTCCATCAGTGCAACTGTCCTTCAGTATTGATTCTCTGACAGTGTGATACTCACTCACAACTGGCCCTCTGATAGCACAGTGCTCCTTCAGTACTGACCCTCCAACAGGGCAGCATTCCCCCAGTATTGTCATGGAAGCTTTTGCTTAATTTTTATGCCACATTTTTGTAGTACATTTTGATGCCACACTCATCACGTGCAGACTTGATGTCCAAGGCAGTCAGTCTCACCTCAACTCTGAAATTTAGCTCTTTTGTTCCTATTTGGACTGAGGCCATAATGAGGTCAGGAGCTAAGTGGTCCTGGAGGAATCAAGCTTGCCATTAATTATCAGGGGCAAAGCAAATGCTGTTTGATAGCATTGTTGATGATCCCTTCCATTACTTTAATGATGATTGACAGTTTACTGATGGTAGTAATTGGTTATGCTGAGTCTGTCCTACATATTATGAGCAGGACACACTTGGGCAATTTCCTAGCTTGGTGGGTAGATGCCAAGGTTGTAACTGCATTTGAACAATTTTACTTGAGGTGCAGCTAGTTCTGAAGCACAAGTCATTAGCCTCTGCTGGAATATCCAAAGCTTCCAGTCAATTCTTGATATCACACTGATCTGAGATCAGGAGTCATTGCTGGGCAAGTTAGAGGGATCAGGGAAAGTGGAAATTGGGTATGGTTAAAAGATTGGAGGTGGAGCAAATGGAATGGGAGCTTGGAGAGATTACAAAGCGAGATGAGATTGGCTTTAGGAGGGATTGGGGTGGGATGTGATCAATAGATTATGGGATAAAAGGGACGCTGATGAGAGCGCTGTGAAAGACAATCAAGTATTGGAAGAAAGGAGAAGGAGGCCAACTAAGGATATGGGAGAGAGAATGTTTGCAGGGTCATTGGGATGAAATTACACTTCATGGGGGACACTAGGAGGGCATCAGATCACAGTGAAGCATGGGGTTTGATCATTGAAATGGTTAACAGGTTTGCTTGGAAGGCCAAGGGAAGCACTCCTACTCTTCTTGGCCCACAAGCTGTGCTGTAAAGGTTCTCATCTCTTCCTTGCAGGAGCTTTCACATCCCAGGAAACTCAGCCAATCAGCAGTAAAGCTGGAACAGAGGCAAATATTTGTGATCTTTGTGAGTCGCCAATCCTGTTATTTTCCCATTTTTGACTTATAATCTGACAAACGTGTAAGCATGCAGACTGACAGATAAACTCTCATTTCATGAACACAGAGCAGGCAGTTTAATTGTACCAACTCTGACAATCAGTGCACATGCATTTGATTTTTCATCATTGCTACAGATTGCAACCTGGATGCGTAATTTGCAACACACATTTCACATTGGGCAGCCTCATATTTAATCAAATGGTATGTATTGTTTCTCCGAGACATGCCACAAAAACACAAGATTGATCCAGATTAGTTTCAAGTGCCACAAAAGAGATGATCATCTCAAAATCTTATGGCCTGATCATAAATGTATGTTTTTTTTGTTGACGCTCAGAGCTTTTTTGGCCAGTCTGAGGTTTCCTAGAAACACGTTTTATTATATAAAATTATCAACAATATGCATAATTATGAAAACAAGGGGTGAGTTATTGCACATGAAAAGGTGTACTTTGGTATCAGATCAGAAATTGAAATTTTGAGACTGTCTGCTGACAACCATCTGAAGATAAATTTCGAATGCATGCTCATCAGTTTTAATTCTGCATACACGTGCACAACATATAGATGAATTTCAATTTTTAAAAAATTCTACTTCATTTAATGTTTTTTCTCTCTTCACCTTTCCTTTTCTTTAATTTTTAATTTCTTTTTAGTTTTCCATCATTTATTATTTCAGTATATTTGAGAGATTTCTCTGTTAATATGCATGCTTGGTGTCAGCAAATGCAGTCAAATTTTAAACATCTGAACCCTGAATCCATGCTGTTGAGTTTCAGAGAGTTTGGAAAAGGGACAGATAGTGAGTGGAGTGTTGGCAACTTAAGTACTTTAATGAGGCTGGAAACCACAGGTTGAACCTGACTTAGAGACTTTGCAGTGGCAGTCAATTTTCTTAAGCATTCTAGGGCATCTTCAGGGACAAAGTACCTCTGTACCTCAAGGTTATACAGAAATGAACTCCACCAGGTTGTGTGAAGAGGAGTTTAATTATTAAGCTTTTAGAATTATTTCTTTGTTGTGCTTATTGCTGGTTTTGCTTTCACTGTAAACATAGTGAACAATTGAATAAAGCATCTTTTCAACTCTTCCATCGGCATTTAACATTAAATTTGGAATGGCCCAAAGATCATGAAGCAGGGATTCTTTGTCCCTCTGGCAGCAGGTCATTGCAAATAGGAAGGTAAATTAAGGAAAAACAATGAATTATTTATGGTATGTATATGGAACAAAGTCTGTGGGTTACATTGGGCTGATAAATCATCTGTCTATCTGCTCCCACTTCCCCTCAACCCTCATTGCACCAAGTACTCCTTTTCATCCAGAGAGAGACCTTTAGGTTGCTTCAGCTGCCCTTCCACATGATCACCACGTTACTCTGGAGATTCCATTACACCAGGACCAGACTGCCTCACTCAGGTCACATTTGACTGGTTTGGTCCTGTCTTGTTACTCCGGAGTCCTGGAAGCCAAACCTGACTGTGTTTCCTCTCCAAAATCATGCAAATTCCCCACACACCCTCTGCACTAGCTAATATCCAGACTTAAATGTTTGTTGTCATTTTCTATACAAAGTTCTGGTATTCAGTTTTATTTAACACATAGCCACCCAAGCAAATCTCAGTAACTGATGAAAATGTTCTCAGTCAGAAGCCCAAACGAAAATAAACCATGCGCTAGTCAAGCTCAAGCAAAACCAGCCTTTCTCATAGTCATATCTAAGGGCATGCTTTATTCACAGACACTTGTTCTGTTGCATAAATTGGGTTGTGTGATCGGAGTGATGGATGAACATGACCAATAATTTGACAGTGTTCCAAAATTACCATAAAACACAAACATTCCTGAAGGTAATTTGGGGATAATAATTTCACTCAGATTTGGAATAAGATGATTAGATTACTTACAGTGTGGAAACAGGCCCTTCGGGCCAACAAGTCAACACTGACCCGCCGAAGCGCAACCCACTCAGACCCATTCCCCTACATTTACCCCTTCACATAACACTACGAGCAACATAGCATGGCCAATTCACCCTGACCTGCACATTTTTGGACTGTGGGAGGAAACCAGAGCGCCCGGAGGAAACCCACGCAGACACAGGGAGAATGTGCAAACTCCACACAGTCAGTCCAAAAAATGTAATCATGCATTCAAATAAGTAAAACATCAGGCGTATGCACATACAACACAAACATATTTGTTGAGTACTGGATTAGCCGAGAACCCAACACATTTGACCTTTTCTTTCAAACAAGAGTATGGTAGAAGTGATACACTTCAAACACAATAAAGTCAATCATCTGCCTAAACAAACATCATTCAGTTTAACCTAAACAGATACAATAGGACAAGATTAATGTGACCAATATTGGTCTTTAAAAAAAATGACAAAGGTCAATGTTATATTTTTCATCTCCTATCCACTACATAATTTCCACTTGGCAGGTATGACAGCACTCTAAATGAGGCATTGTTTTCAGGAGAGAGAATGCATTTTGTCGTGGGCGGATGAACATCCACCATAATTATAAGTCATTTTGGTCAAGAGAAGATCATGAACAAGTGACATAGTGATTTTCAACACAATTTACACCCTTACCTGTTGAGCATAAACAAAGCTTTTTCCAAAACACATTCCATAGAACTAACCTGCCTTGCAAGTTATTCATGTTGAGAGTCTGGAAAGAACTCAAACTGTGCCAATTGCAGCCTTCGGCAGAGGCACCACTCAGAATAAAATAGAAACCTTAAGTGCTCCCAATTAGCAACTTGTTTTTGCTGCATACAGATGGAAGCATTGCTTTAATTCTAGGAAGGAGGATCTAATGTCAAATGATTTCAACTTTCATTGTGGGTATGTACTTGGAATAAAATTAGTCTCCAATTCTGTTATTGGCTTTTGATATCTATTAACAAAGAAAGGGGCTTCAAAATGGCTGATGTGGAATGTGGAGAGAGTGAAGATTGCAGATACTGGAGATCAGAATCGAAAGGTTTGGCTCTGGAAAAGCACAGTCGATAAGGCAGCATTCAAGGAGCAGGAGAGTTGACATTTCAAGCATAAGCTCTTCATCAGGAATGTGGGGGGTGCCAAAGGAGGCTGAAAGATCAATGGGAGTGGGATGGGGCTGGGGTGAAGGTAGCTAGGAATGCGATAGGTAGATGAACATGGGTGTGATGGTGATGGGTCAGATCGGATAGGTGGGAAGGAAGATGGACAGGTTGGACAGTTCAAGAGTGCGGAGCCAAGTTGGAGGGTTTGATCTGGGATAAGGTGGGGGGAGGGGAGATGAGGAAACTGGTGAAATCAGTATTTATTCCTGTGTTTGGAGAGTCCCAAGGTGGAAGATGAGGCTTTTTTTTCTCCAGGTGTAGGGTGGCTTGGATTTGGCGGTGGAGGAGGCCCAGGTCTTGGTGGAGTGGGGGTTGGAGTTGAAGTGTTCGGCTACTGGGTAGTGGGGAATTTGGATAATCTGTACACAAACATAAATAGACTATTCATCCAAGAGATTGTCTTCTGTTGTTCAGTAGCTGATTAGCTACCAGTCTCCATATGCAAGCCTTTGCTCCATAAAACTTTAAATTTTCAATTGATCATTTTTGTATCATTTGGTAGAATATTTGCTTTGGAATTTGAAACCACACTCAGATTTACAATAAGAATTAGAATTATTGTTTAAGATCAAAGATTGCGGTGAATGCTCCACTGCAATGCTGAAGGATTGGTGTGTTGTTCGAGGCACATCTTTTAGGTGAGACATTAAAAGCAAGGCTCCACCCTCCCTGTCAGGTCGAAACAAAAGAACCTTAAGCACTGCTTTGAAGAAGGAGACCAGGGGAGTAATCCTTGTGTCCTGGGAAATATTTATTGCTCAATCAACATCGCAAAACTAAATCATCAGTGGTTGTGAAAGGTGTGTTTAAATGCAATGTTTTTAAAATTTTTTGGGAAAACTCTTCTGCGGTTATGATGAATGAATTTCATTGGAGCAGGATAAAATGGTTCGCCATTGAAGCTAATTGTGCTAGACTCGATATGGGATTATTAATCTCTGACAATGAAATGAGAAAGAATTTCATCCCCTTACATCAACAACAACTAATAACCACATAAATAAAAAATTCTCATAGCATAAGATAATTACACAAAGGGGGCAGAATTAATGCCCTTATTTAATGTGACTTTTGCAGCAGGGGACATTTAATTAGGCAGGAGGGTGTCATTTGGAGACTGTGCTGACATCCCTCTCCCTCCTCAGATAAGCCCAGCACAGAAAGCCTCATGGATGGTCATTTCACCCTGACACTAAAGTGCGCAACTAATGATCACTTAAAGAGCCCCATCTCTCACTCCAAGTATTCAGTCAATGCCAGACTGATAGACCCACAGCGATGACATTGGGATGACATGGGGACAGTAATTTCTGGTGTGTTAAAATCTCTGACCCAAGGCAATGGCTTGTCTCTATCCTCACAAATAGGAAGGTAATCCAATTTCTGTGCTGTCAACTATCAAATTGGGATATCCAACTCTGTCTGTGTCAGGACACCATAACAAATACAATTCAAAATCTGTCTGCAAGGAAAGAGGATGGATGGGAAGTCCATGTCCATACTGAGATGTAATATAAATTAAGAGGCAATCTTTACAGTTCTCAACATATTGGGTAGCTGCTAAGAATGTGATCCTTCATGAGAATGGCACCTACCCAAAAATGTGGGAAATTCCCAGGAATGTCCTGTTCACCAAATAAAACAAGATAAATCCAATCTGACCATTTTGCAACACATCAATCTATGCTTGACCATCAGTAAAGTGGAAAAAGCTTAACAATTTGTTCAGTTTAGATTTCGCCAGGGCTGCTCAGCTCCTGTAACAATGGGAACTAGGAGAAAGTGAGGACTGCAGATGCTGGAGATCAGAGTCAAAAAGTGTAGCGCTGGAAAAGCATAGCAGGTCTGGCAGCATCTGAGGAGCAGGAGAGTCAGCATTTTGGGCATAAGCTCATGATCAGTAATGTTGGAGGTTGGGGGGAGCCAAGGGGCCTGAGAGATAAATGGGAGGTGGGTGGGACTGGGGGTAATGTAGCTTGGATGGCAATAGGTAGAGAAGGTGGGGGGGTGATGTGGTAGGTCAGAGGGGAGGGTGGAGCATATAGGTGGGAAGGAAAATAGACAGGAGAGGCAGTTCAAGAGGGCAGTGCTGAGTTGGAGCATTGCATCTGGGATAAGGTGGGGGGAGAGGAAATGAAGAAACTGGTGGAATTGACATTGATGCTGTGTTGTTGGAGGGTATCAAGGCGGAAGATGAGGTGTTTAGATTAGATTAGATTACTTACAGTGTGGAAACAGGCCCTTCGGCCCAACAAGTCCACACCGACCCGCCGAAGGGCAACCCACCCATACCCTTACATTTACCCCTTACCTAACACTACAGGCAATTTAGCATGGCCAATTCACCTGACCTGCACATCTTTGGACTGTGGGAGGAAACCGGAGCACCCGGAGGAAACCCACGCAGACACGGGGAGAACGTGCAAACTCCACACAGTCAGTCGCCTGAGGCGGGAATTGAACCCGGGTCTCTGGCGCTGTGAGGCAGCAGTGCTAACCACTGTGCCACCGTGCTGCCCACCATGAGTCGGTGACTTGGATTTGGCAGTGGAGGAGGCCCAGAACTTGCATGTCCTTGATGGAGTTGGGGGAGGGATGGGGATAGTTGAAGTGGTTGGCCACAGAATGTTTGCCAAATCCAAGTCCAACCCCCCAACCCCCACATTCCTGATGAAAGGCTTATGCCTGAAATATCGACTCTCCTTCCCCTCGGATGCTGCCTGACTGGCTGTGCTTTTCCAGTGTGACACCTTTTGACTCCTATGACTATGGTAGTGCATTAAAACCATGGTATAAAATGGATAAAAGAACAAAATTCCAGAGGTGAAGTCCAAGTGTGACCTCAAGGATCCCGAGAAAACTGAAGTAATTTGTAATCAGGGAAAACTCTGCTGGCTGGAGTCATACTTGGCATATAATTAGATAGTTGTGGTTAATGGAGATCAATGCTCTTAGCTCCAGGCCATCCAGGAAGTAGTTCCTCAGGATATTGCCCTTGGTTTAACCATTTTCAACTGTTTTATAAGTGGTCAGAGGAATGATGTTCGCTGATGATTGCCCAATATTCAGCATTACCCATGACTTGTCAGACACTGAAAGCAGTCCATGTCTAAATACAGCAAGATCTGGACAATATCCAAGTTTAGGCTGATAAGTGGCAAGTAATGTTTATGCTACGCAAGTGCCAGGCAATGATCTGGGCAAAAGTGAAGACTGCAGATGCTAGAAACCAGAGTCTAGATTAGAGTGGTGTTGGAAATGCACAGCAGGTCAGGCAGCATCCGAGGAACAGGAAAATTGACGTTTCGGGCAAAAGCCCTTAATCAGGAAGGGTTAATCCAGGCAACAGTCTGTCCACCAAGTGAATATTCAGTGACAATACCAAAGCTAAATGCAATGTGAAGGTGCTGATGTTAGACTGGGGTGGACAAAGAAAATTTAAAGCTAAATACTACACTATCAATATCCTGGGGGTGTGGGGGGGTTTACCATTGACTAGAAAATAACTTGTCAGAGAAATATTATGGTGACCCAAGTAGATCAGAGCTTGGGAATTCTGCAACAATGAGCTCACCTCCTGACTTCTCAATGTTTGATCACCCATCTGCAAGGCACAAATCTGCACTTGCTTGGTTCGGTCCAACTATACTATAGTATCAAAGACAAGGCAGTGATTTGATTAGCATGCTATATAAAACATTCAACACTTATTTCCTCCACCACTGAGGCAGAAAGGCAGCAGTGTGTATCACTTAAGGCCCATTTAGTATCACCTTCTGAGCGTATGACGTGCATTACGTAGAAGGTCAAGTGCAGCAGACAAATGGGAGCATCACCAACTGCATGTTCCCACTCAAGTCACACACCACCCTGATTTGGAAATTATTCATAATTCTTTTGCTGTTGCGAGGCCAAAAATGCTACTATCCCTTCCTAACATCACTGTGGGGATACCTACACACATAGACCTGTTGTGGTTCAAGGACTCAGATCATCACCCCCTCCTCCTGGGCAATTAGACACATGCAATAAATGCTGGCCCAGCCAGTGAAGACCGCACCCAGTGAAATAATAAAAAGCAAACGCATGTAATGAAGAAGAAAATTCTTTTGGCTAAATTTTAAGTATGAAACTGAAGTAAACAAGCATTGGATCAAATGAGCAACAGTGGACAAACTTGGCTTCGTCATTATGGAATAAAAAAAGAAATTGCTAGAGAAACTCCAACAACACGAGAAAACAGAGTTCACATTATGACTCCAGTGCCCCTTGTTCGGAACTGATAGTAGCTGGGAAAATATGATATGTATGCTAATGACAAGGGTGAATAAGTGAGTGGACAGATGGAAATAGAATCCACGGGTGGAGAAAGAAAGTTATGCAGGCAAAGGGATGGATGAAAATAAGCCAGGAATGGGGAAAATCTGATAATGGGAACCATGAGTAGTTAAAAATGAGTTGGCCATGTTGAAATTAGCCCATGTCAGGATAGGTTCTGGATTATGGATTTGGGTAAAGGACATGGAAGGCGGTATTCAGGCTCTAAAATTAGTGAACTTAACATTGAGTCCTGAAGGCTGCAGGTCCCCAAGCAGAAAATGAGATGCGGGTCTTCCAGCTTGCACTGACTCTCACTGAAATACTGAAGCAAGCTCAAGACAGTGAACCAGTTGGTTTTTCTGACAATCGACATTGGATTCCTGGTCACCATTAGACTCCTAATTCCAGATATTTTTATTGAATTCAAATTCCACCATCTACCATGACTGGATTCAAACCCAGGTCCCCAGAACGTTATCTGGGTCTCTAGGTTGACAGTCCAGCAATAATATCACTAGGCCATCCCCCCCACCCCCACAAATGTGCGAACTCCATACAGATAGTCACCCAAAGCTGGAATTGAACCCAGGTCCCTGGTGAGGCAGTAGTGCTAACCACTGAGTCACCATGCCATCCACAAAGGATGCAATGCTGGTGATGTGCAAAGTGAGGACCAGAGGGACCCTGTTATGGTGTGGGAGGGAAGAGAAGAGGTGAGGGCAAGATTGCAGGAAATGGCTTGGACACAGTTAAGGACCCTGTCAATCACATTGGTAAGTGTGTGTAAGCATGCCCCTGACTTTCCTGTAGTCAGTTATTTTAACACAGTATCCTGCTCGCATGTCCACTTGTCTGTCCTCAGCATGCCTTAATGCTCCAGCAAAACACAGCAAAAAACTGGAAGAGAAACTTCTCATTTTTAAACTCGGCACTTTACAACACTTTGGGCTCAATGTTGAATTCAACACCTTCAGGTTGTGAACCCATTCCTTCCCTTTCTTTTTGCTTTGCTTGTTACAGTCTCTCTCCCTTCACTCTACCCCAGTGGGACTGTTTGATCTTTCCAGTCTAGCAGTTAGACACACCTTGTTCAGCCATTTTCACATTCCAACCACTTAACCTGAACTATCAACATCTTTTCTCCCCCAACACTCCAAATCCCACCCCCAATACAAATTGCATAAATGCTGCCCTCTTCACACCACTTCAGCTCTGATTAAAGTCAAGTAGACTCAAAATCTTAACATTGCTCTCTCTCCATGGATGCTACCTGATCCATTGTGATCTCCAGCATTTTTAGTTTTCAGTACAGATTTCAGCATCTGCAGTAATTTGCTCCTATAATGGCAGGCAATCCTCTGTTGAGGAAAAAGGTAGAACATTCTGAGGACCCTTGTGGAAGGTGGTATCATTAGAACAGATGCAGTGGAGATGAAGAAACTGGGAGAATAGAATGGAGTCCCTACAGGAAACAAAGTGTCAGGATGTATATTCCAGGTAACTGTGGGCGTTGATGGCTATATCGTGGCTATTGAAGGCCAGCCTAATCCCAGAAATGGAAGGAGAGATGTTGAGGACCAAGAGCAAGGTGAAAATTGATAGCAAAATTAATACATTTTTCCAATTCTGAATGAGACATGGAAGCAGCACCATTGATGTCATTAATGTTCTGGAGAAACAGTTTGCAATAACTCCACAGAGACTGTTATCCTGTCACCAAGTCACCATTTATTTACCTGTGGAAAGTCCTTAATACTGATCCAGCTCCCTCAGAGCCAGCTCTCAGAGTGAACAGAAGCCAGCTTTCTGATACTCCCATTTATATCTGTCAGTCAGGTCTCCCTGATTGGACCACATTAACAGCCCCAATTAGGGAACTCATATTCTATGAGGTCCACCTGGCTGACCTCCATTCAATGACTATACAGTTGTAGGAAGGGACCTGAGTAGTATAGGAGCAAAGAAAATTCCATGTATTCCACAAAGAAACAGACATAACTGGAGCTCATGTGAGTGTCATTACTAATGCAGATTGTGTTTATGTTGATCCTATCCAGTGATCAACTGAGATTCATGCATTGGCCTACAGAATCAGAGGTGGCTTTAACTATCATCAAATTTTAACTACCTCCCACCTGCCATCAAAATGATCAATATACATCCTTTTCAAGACAATTCAGCTTTGCCTGACTGAAGGATTAAGCATTTTCATCATGCGTAAGATCAGAAAGTAAGCTCAAGTGTTTAATTGGTACATCAAATGACAATATCTTAATATCTTTATCCTGAAATCCAAAACACAGCAGTAATCTAACCTGCTATCAAGAGAATTAAAATAATTGCTTTTATTGGATGGTTTACTTTATATATCCAATGATACAGTCATATTCCAATACTGAGCTGATACATAATGTAAAATAAGGCGAGGTTCTGCACAGTCATTCTTAGCTACAAATCTTTCCGTGGTCGGATGGAAATTTTTACCTGCATCACATTTTAAAAATGATTTGGAACCTGGCACCATAGCACAAAGAGCATAACATGATTGAAAGGAAACTGGTATGAGCATTGAAACTTTGGGTGATGGTGAAAAGCAGTCTCTGCTTCACACTAATTGTTGGTCTGCATGTCAATGTGTAGGAATGTGTGAAAGTATGTCGATAAGTACTTGTGTAGGCATGTGCATAATTAAGCCAACCAGCACCTATGTAGGTGTCTGAAGCACTTGTGAAGCCACAGACGTGAAGCTCTTCTGGGCAGCAAAAAAACTCAAGTTTCAGTTTGGGGAAGTGAGAGGGCATTTCTGGCTGAATCGAAAAAGCAATGCCCAGTTTTTGATGAAGAGCTTTAGTGTAAGTGAAGGTATGGTACTTTATACAAGTCAGTATCATTATTTCCCGTTACCAGGCAAACATAGAGAACAGGTGCACTCAGCATATGCCTAGTATCAGAAGGTGTTGGCGAAAAAAAAAAGGATTGTACGTGCATGTGTATTAGATAGACAGGTAGGTGATATAGGTTTGAAGATCATTCATTTTTAAGGATCTAAATTATTTGCATATGAACCACTCTTGAAGCATAAACTAAAAGCAACTTTCTAATTCCAAGCAAGCAGGAAATAAAATATGGTTGTTTCGAATAACTAAGAAAGCATCTACTTGCATCACAGCAAAATTCAGTTTTATTTAGCTCACAGAGTGGGGTTGATTTGGTTCAATTCAGATGTCAAACTCAGTTCCATGAACCTGCATGTTTGAGGCAAACTGTACTGTAATGAATCATCTATACAAAAATACAGTTTAGTGGCAATCTTCAAAATGCAAAAAAATCTCAGTTGATACTTACAGCATTAAATAAATGAAAAGATTTACGAAGCCTATTCTTCCTGCTTCTTAATTTTGACCTTATGACTTACCTATTATGGAGACTGAGCAGATGAACTGATTAATTAACACATTTTACAGAGTTCATTGTTGACTGTGTGGTCAGTTATACACACCTCATAGAATTCCAAAACATTTATTGCCGTGACAACAGAAAGTCTCATTCTCCAGACACAATTTCCAGAATAATCATTTGTGTGACTGCAAAAATGACAGACTCACTAGTTTCAAACTAGGAACAGGAGTTAGTACCCTACACTGAGTACCAGGCAACATTTGGCCAGTTAAAGCCATGTGGAACTAGTGAAAGAACACCTTTGTACAGCAAGACATACTGGTGTCCAATTTGGCACAATTCAGAGAACACTGGCAGGGATATGGGTGGAGAGTGGTGAAAGTGAAAGAGTACCGAGGAGTATTATTTGCTGACATCCTGGAATGCAGATGCAGCACCAGAGTCCAATTGGTTGTAAACTTTTCTGTTGTAACACACCAAGGTATCAAATATTGCAGGCTTCAAAATTTAGCCAAAAGCTCAGTTGATGTGGGAATGGGTTCATTTTTGTATCTTGGCCTAATGAAAGGTAATGCACATGTTTCTGGTATCATAATCAGTTGAATCAACAAACTAAACTTGGTCCTGCAACCTTGCCATTCCAAAATGTATGGCCCACAAATTCGCTGGGAATGCCAAGCGTTAATGGCATAGCAAGTGTAACAACAGAATGGAACAAGGACGCATAATAGGACAGTCTACCTCCTTAAACAGTGAAATTAAAGGATTGAGGATTTTTTTAAAGAGTCAAGGAGTGAAAAGAAGGGTGAATTACTTGTCACAATGTGGTCTCCTCTACATAAATGGGTTGCATGGTGGCTCTGTGGTTAGCACTGATGCCTCACAGTGCATGGGAACTGGGTTCGATTCCCACCTCAGGCGACTGTGTGGAGGTTGCATGTTCTCCTGTGTCAACATGGGTTTCCTCTGAGTGCTCAGGTTTCCTCCCACAATCCAAAGATGTGCAGGTTAGGTGGATTGGCCATGCTAAATTGACCATAGTGTGAGGTGTATTAGTCAGGGGTAAATTTGGGGTAGGGAAATGGGTCTGGGTGAATTACTCTTCAGAGGGTCGGTGTGGGCTTCTTGGGCCAAATGGCCAGCTTCCATACTGTAGGGAATCTAATCAAATATGCAAACTGGATATCTGCTTTGCAGAATGCCCAAGCTCTGTTTGCAAAAATTACTCTGAACATCAGTTGCTTGCTACTTCAACACACTGTGTTTCCATGCCTGTGTTGCAGGCCTGCTACAGTGTTCCAGTGAGCCTCACCACAAGTTTGAAGAATAGCATCTCATTTTCTATTTGGGGACCCTACAGCTCTAGGACTCAACATCCCCATATACTCCTAGGCCCATATTCACATCACATAGGTTGCACTTAGCACAGCTAATCTATTTTCTCAATCTTAGCTCTTATTACCTCACATTTAGCTTTTCTTCTATCCTGGCCTACTATCCATAATCTCTTTGTTTACCTATCTCTTGCATATCTATCTCACTCTGGCTTCTGTCTCTACCTATCTGCTCTCCACACAACTCTCACCTCCCCTACCCAACCATCTCTTTGGCTTCAGCATAAATACCGGGTATTCTGTTAACACATAGTAAACTAGTAACAGTTTGGATGAAGAGTTACTGAACTTGAAACTTTAACTCTGCTTTCTTCCCTCAGATACTACCAGACCTGCTGAGCTTCTCCTGCAATTTCTGTTTTTGGTTGTGAATTTTGAGGGAATTAGTTCACCAGCAAATCAACTACTGAAAGAGAAATAATGAAAGAGACAAAAATTTGATTGAGAGAGAAGATGTTGGTAGTGGAACGTCTGTATTAAGTAAAATAACAATTCTTTTAGAACACTAGAAGCAACATTCAACAACTGTACAGCATGCTGGGAAGGGAACTAAGACAGTAAACCAGAAAACTTGCAGAATTCACTGTCAAATTGGATCAGGCCAGACCGATCTACAAATCATTCACCTCGATTGGCTACATTGGATAGCCATGATGTAGAGTTGCCAGTGTTGGACTGGGGTGGACAAAGTTAAAAATCACATAACATCAGGTCATAGTCCAACAGGTTTATTTGGAAGTACAAGCTTTCAGAGCACTACTCCTTCATCAGGTAGCTAGTGGGGCAGGACCATAAGACATATAATTTATAGTAAAAGACCAACGTGTCATACAACTGATCCCACCTTGAGTCAGACTGGTTCATGGTATATTGGCGAGACCAAGCAGACACTATGACATGGATTAAGGGACACCGCACAATAATCACCAGTCAGGGATGTTTCCTCCCAGTCGGGGAACACTTCAGTGCTCAGGAACATTTGGCCTTGGATTTTCAGGTGACCATCCTCCAAGGTGGACTTCAGAATATGCAACAACACAGAGTAGCTGAGCAGAGGCTGATAGCCAGGTTCGGTACCCATGAGGATGAGCTCAACCTGGACCTTGGATTCATGTCACACTACAGGTGACACCACTGCACGATACACTCTCACACACAGACTCACACACAAGCATACATATACACACAAACACACACACTTTTATACAGGATCGCACTCACACAGACCATCCCTCATACACATGCTCTCTCTGAGACACACACGCACCCATGCTCACTCATGCACACACCCTCTCACAGCATATACTCCAGCACACTCGTGCACACACTCTATCAAGCACGCATACATGCACACATCGACATACACTCTCACACACACACACACATACATGTTTGCATTTGCCGACTTGTATTTGCAGATACATTCTATTTTGTTTAAAAAGCACATAATCGGGAGGCAGTCAGACAGTGTGACATTTTATAAATTCCTACTTTAGAAATAGAACCGATCTGACTCTAAGTTGGGACACAGACAGACTCTAACCTTATTTAATGAGATGTCACCCTTTTTCTATAAAACCTTAAGTTATCTCAGGACTGTGACTTGAAAGAAGTTCTGGGATTTACAAACTAATCACTTGAAATTTGCCACCCATTCTAAAAGCAATCTAGATTTGTTCAACATATCATATCAGTTGCATGACACTTTGTACTATAAATTCTTAATTCTTAAGGTTTTATAAAAATAGATGCCATCTCAGCTCAGACAATGCATTAAAGGTGTGAGGTTAGAGTCTGTCTGTATTCCAATCTTGAGTCAGACTGGGGGTCTATTTTCCAATGTAGGAATTCATAAAATGTCACATGAATTGACTGACTGCAGATTGTGTGCTTTTTGACCCCCAGTCCAGCACTGCCACCTCCACATCATGTACTTGGGGATGATCGAGAGGACTGTATTGAAAGGGGCGATTTGAATCAGAGGGACTGACACTCCGGAGACAACATCAGAACAAGAAGCAGGGACCTTGGGAGTGAGGAAAACAGCCTCAACATTAGTTCAACCTCAATTATACCCCCTCAGTACAATCTTCATGACCTTCTTGTGCTTCCAAAGCAGATTTTAAACCAGTGTGAGAACATAGTAAGCTAAGAACTATAAGGTAGATTATTTGGGAAATCAGAGGAAAGATGGGTTTCACAATTTCATGTGTATATTTTGTGTTTCACTGATAATAAACCATGTCTCATGGTAAGCTACATCTCATTAGTAGTGGAAAACAACTCTCAATAAGTAAGCAAGTAAATCAGACTCACATGAAAATGACGCGTACACAGAAAACACACAGAAAAAGAACAAAAACTTTACATTTTTCAATTCACCAACAATATACAGTACCGAGGAGTGGTGATTCCATATATCTTCACTGTCTAAAAAAGTGAAGTCATCAGTTCACCAGTTAGTCATCAATACCATACAGTTCAAGCTATGTTCACTTTAGATTACTTAACACGAAGTGTTATGTTTGATGGGAAATAAATGCAACACTTCATAGAAACCAATGAATGATCTTGTCTCAAGGAATCTGTATGGAGAAAGTGAGGACTGCAGATGCTGGAGATCAGAGCTGAAAATGTGTTGCTGGAAAAGCGCAGCAGGTCAGGCAGCATCCAAGGAGTAGGAGAATTGACGTTTCGGGCATGAGCCCTTCTTCAGGATTCCTCAAGGAATCTGTATCTCCATATTTCCGAAAGTTGTATAGCAAGTGGGAACATCTGATCATAGCTTGTCCTTCATTAGGAAGTCTTAAGTGTAGTTGTTCACTTACTTATCAAAATAAATATGGTGGTGGTGGGGGAGGGTGGGGGGGTGGGAGAGGTGAAGATTGAGGTTTATGCAGGTCATGCAGACACATGAAGATACAGAGAAACGTTGTTGTTAAGGACAAAGTGGGTGGGATGATATGATGGCTCTGTAACCACAGCACTCACAGCACCACGGAACTAGTTTGAGTCCAGTCTTCGGTGACTGTGTGAAGTTGTCAGGTTCTCCCTGTTTCCACCTTGGTATCCACTGGGTGCTCCAGTTTCCTCCCACAGACCAAAGATATGCAGGTTAGCTGGATTGGCTATATTACATTTTCCATAGTATTCAGGGATATAAAGGTTAGGTGGGTTAGCCATGATAAATGCTAGATAGGGTAGGTGGTGGGGTCTAAGTGATGCTCTTCAGAGGATCAATGCAGACTCGATGGGCAAATCATCTTTTTCCACACTGTAGGAGATTTTATCTAAAGTTAGAGACAGTAAATCAGTGCAACTGTGGGAGAGAGGGATGTGTGGTGGGAGCCCAAACCAGGTGGAATTTGTGGAAAAGTTGGGAGTAGGAGTTGCAACTTCAACATTGCCATAAACAATCATGCACTATGCCAACAGAGAACAGGTCAGTGAATGGCAAGGATTTCAAATTTACTTTTGCTCCTTTAGCTGGGAGGTGTCCCCCTGGGTAAGATGGGATTGGTGAATGGGCAAGTATGGCAGCAGCATGAAATTCCACGTCCACTCCACCTCACTTGCTGGTACTGGCAAAATGGTTAAAATCCAACCCTTAGCCTTTCTCCCCATATCACAGAAAGAATTCAAGCTGTGAGGGCTTCCATAGCAAAGCAAACCTGAAATATTTATGTCATAAATAATTCAGAAAATATTTAGAGTTTCGCGACTTTAGAAGGAGAAGAAGCCATAATTAATATTAATCTGCGCGGAGTTCTGCACACTGAATTGTCTGGAAACAACTAGATAAAAACGAGTGTAGCATAGAATAATGTCTGCAGGCTAGGCCTGTAATTATTATAATTATATTTTTTACATAACATTGCACTGTACCAATTAGGACAGGTTCTTCTGGCACCTCTTTATTTACCTTTACGTTTTCACAGGTTAATGCAACAAAAGATGGTTAAGCATTTATCTCTACATGCATTTCTTTGGTTGGGGAGAGATCATGACAGTAAGCTAATAAGCAAAAAAAAGTTGTATTGTATAAAAATACTTTAGTTAGAATAAAACCTTTGATTTCTTCTTATGAACTGCTAGAGCTTTGTTATATTTACCTACAATGAAAACAGAAAGTCCTGGAGAAACTCAGCAAGTTGAGAAGCATCAGTGGTGAGATTGTGCATTTGATATGACTCTTCTTCAACAGTGAGAGGAACTGGAAAGATAATGTTGGGTTTTATACTGTTGACAGATGGGAGGATGAGCAAATGAAACAGATGGTGAGCATGCCCAGAGCAAAAGAATCGTGGTAATGGAGCGATACAGTTTCAAAATGGGTGTAAATGAAGGTGTGAAAAGGAGAAGGTAGGTCTCCTCTGCTGAGAGCAAAGTCAACAAGACATGATTAGGGTTGCACATGTGGGATAGAGAGAAAGACAGTGACAGAGTGGGTCACATTGTGTGTGTAAAGTTGGGGATTGGGTGGAATGTAAGAAAAAAAGGAGGGCAGAGGTTATACTCTGAAATTGTGGGAACTTAATATTAAGTCCTTAAGGCTGTAAACCACCAAAGTGGAAAATGAACAGCTGATCTTCCAGCTTGTCTTGAGCTTCATTGGAATATTGTAACAAGTAGAAAATGGAAATATTAGCATAGGGAGCAAGGTGATTTATTGAAATAGCAAATAACTGGAAGGTCAGAGCCATTCTTAAGGACAGAGCAGAAGTGTACCTTAAAATGATCACACAGTCTGCATTTGATCTTACCAATGTAAAGGAGGCCACATTGTGAGTATTGAATATAACAAACTCTATTGAAAGAAATAGAAGTAAAATATTGTTTTACTTAGAAAGTGTGTTTGGGGCCTTGGAAACTGAGGAGTGAGGAGGTGAATAGATAAGTGTTACATCTTCTGTGATCTCATGGGAAAATGCCTTGGGGGAGTGAGGAGGTGTGATGAGTGATAGGGAGTTGACCAGGGTGTCATGGACAGAACGGCCCCTGTGGAATGCTGACAATGGAGGGGAGAGGGAAAATGTGTCTGGTGGTGACATCCTGCTGGAAGTGTCAGAAATAGTGAGGATGATTCTTTGAATGTGGAGACTTGTGTGATAGAAAGGACTGCACAAAACACTACATAGGATAAACAGGAAGACAGCTAACGATCCGCATCCATGAACACCAACTAGCCATGAAACGACACGAACAGCTATTCTTAGTAGCCACACACTCAGATGACAAGCAACATGAATTCGACTGGGGCAACACTATTATTATAGGACAAGCCAAACAGAGAATAGCCAGGGAATTCCTAGAGGCATGGCATTCATCCACAGATTCAATCAATAAGCACATCGACCTGGACCCAATATATCAGCCACTGCAGTGGATAGCTGGAACTGACAACCGGAAGCGGCAGATACAAATCACTATCAATGCCGGAGGAAACATCACAGAAGGGCTTCACAGGAGGCTCCCAAGCACTGAGGATGTCACCTAGACAGGGGATGAAACATCTGCAACACAAATTCCCAGCTCGGCGAACAGAACCACAACAATGAGCACTGAGCTACAAATTTCCTCACAAACTTTGATTTACTTTTGCGTTAATCTCTTGGGCATAGTTTGGCTGCCTCCTTCCCAAGTGGGTGTGTTCTGGAAATCCATTTTCCCAGGTAACCCAGGCGTTAGGTTCAGGTATAAATGGGTAACAAAGTTCCAGAAATTGACATTGGGTTAGGACTCAATTACTATCCTTTACTCTTCTGGCTTTCCTTGGTGACATCAAAGAAGAGCAGGGAATCCCCCGGGTCTGTCAGGTCGTAATCAAAAATTCTTAAGGTTGTGAAATAATCAATTATGTGATGCTATAGCTCTGAATTCTAGATTTCTCAGCCATGGAAGCTGTTTCCAAACCAGTTAGTAGGTTTCTAGGTCACAGAGGGGACTACCTAACAGGAATTGCTTCTTTTGTGAAGTTGACAGACTGGGCAAGCTCTCATCAGTTATACCTATAGACATTGACAGCTGCTTTTCAAAGCTTTCATTTTTCAGACATTGCATCCATTACTTGACAGATGATTGCCAACTTATTGGACGACTCTTCCCCAGCACTTCTGGCATTTCACTTAACCTTCAGCTGCATTTCTCTGCTGTCAGCTTTCAACAGTGCATAAGGTGAACTTCCCATTTCTCCTGAGGTTCATGGGGAGAGCTCCACCACCAAATGCAGCAGTAGCAGGGACAGCAGCATATGCTTCCTTCTTCCTCCATCTAATATCCTGCCAGAATGCTGATGGGATGGATACTGGGACCAAAATGGAAAGAGCATAGGACCCAACCCAGGATTAGTTCTTTCAAAGTATCTGAACACCAATGTTCAGGGTGTCTTCGGCTGTTTTGGTGAGTGATTGTGAAGATCTGCAACTTTCTGCAACAAGATCTCCTTCCAGTGAAATGGGTAGACATGTGTTGCTGGTCGTCAACAATGTTTCTGTCACTGAAAAACATGCTTCTTTCCATCTTTATGCAATTCTCCCCCACAGGATCTTTGCCTCTCCCCAAGTTTCAAACATTAGAACACTCAACGCTCTGAGCCTATACCACCATTCATCAAAAGGATTGATCTGATTTTAACCTCTACTCTACATTCCTGCATATCGACATTCATGCCTATATTCCTGATAATCTTTTATTCCCTTGCAAATCAAGAATCAATCGACCTCTGTCTTAAAAATAGTTAAAGTTTCTGCATCCACTGGTTTTGAAGAGGGAATACCAAAGATTTTCTGAGCAAAGGGACTAAAGTGATAAGGTCGCACTTGTGGTTCACATCTCAGAATTGTAAGAGCCTGGTCTATTTAAATTTAAATACACTTTGATGGGTAATGAACTTTATGGGCTGAAGTGAGCAAGAATATTAGAATTTCAGAACCATTTGGGAAATAAATAGTAAACGTCTGATAAGACCATAAGACATAGGAGTGGAAGTAAGGCCATTCGGCCCCTCGAGTCCACTCTGCCATTCAATCATGGCTGATGGGCATTTCAACTCCACTTACCTGCATTCTCCCCATAGCCCTTAATTCCTTGTGACATCAAGAATTTATCAATCTCTGCCTTGAAGACATTTAGCGTCCCGGCCTCCACTGCACTCTGTGGCAATGAATTCCACAGGCCCACCACTTTCTGGCTGAAGAAATGTCTCCGCATTTCTGTTCTGAATTTACCTCCTCTAAATTCTAAGGCTGTGTCCACGGGTCCTAGTCTCCTTGCCTAACGGAAACAATTTCCTAGCGACCACCCTTTCCAAGCCATGTATTATCTTGTAAGTTTCTATTAGATCTTCCCTTAATCTTCTAAACTCCAATGAATACAATCCCAGGATCTTCAGCCGTTCCTCGTATGTTAGGCCTACCATTCCAGGGATCATCCATGTGAATCTCTGCTGGACACGCTCCAGTGCCAGTATGTCCTTCCTGAGGTGTGGGGACCAAAACTGGACACAGTACTCCAAATGGGGCCTAACCAGAGCTTTATAAAGGCTCAGTAGCACAATGGTGCTTTTATATTCCAACCCTCTTGAGATAATTGACAACATTGCATTCGCTTTCTTAATCACGGACTCAACCTGCATGTTTACCTTGAGAGAATCCTCAACTAGCACTCCCAGATCCCCTTGTACTTTGGCTTTATGAATTTTCTCACTGTTTAGAAAGTAGTCCATGCTTGTATTTTTGTTCCAAAGTGCAGGACCTCGCATTTGCTCACATTGAATTCCATCAGCCATTTCCTGGACCAATCTCCTAAACTGTCTAGATCCTTCTGCAGCCTCCCCACTTCCTCAGTACTACCTGCCTGTCCACTTAACTTCGTATCATCGGCGAACTTCGCTAGAATGCCCACAGTCCCTTCATCCAGATCATTAATATATAACGTGAACAGCTGCGGCCCCAACACTGAATCCTGCGGGACACTGCTTGTCACCGGCTGCCATTCCGAAAAATAACCTTTTATCCCAACTGTCTGCCTTCTGTCAGAAGGCCAATCCTCAATCCATACCAGTAGCTCACCTCGAACACCATGGGCCCTCACCTTGCACAGCAGCCTCCCGTGTGGCACTTATCAAATGCCTTTTGGAAGTCTAGATAGACCACATCCACTGGGTTTCCCTGGTCTAACCTACTTGTCACCTCTTCAAAGAATTCCAACAGGTTTGTCAGGCACGACCTCCCTTTACTAAATCCATGTTGACTTGTTCTAATCCGACCCTGCTCTTCCAAGTATTTAGAAACCTCGTCCTTAATGATGGATTCTAGAATTTTACCAACAACCGAGGTTAGGCTGATTGGCCTATAATTTTCCATCTTTTGCCTTGATCCTTTCTTGAACAAGGGGGTTACAACAGCGATCTTCCAATCATTCTGGACTTTCCCTGACTCCAATGACTTTTGAAAGATCTCAACCAACGCCTCCGCTATTTCCTCAGCCACCACCCTCAGAGCTCTAGGATGTAGCCCATTGGGCCAGGAGATTTATCAATTTTAAGACCTTTTAGCTTTTCTAGCACTTTCTCTTTTGTAATGGCAACCATACTCAACTCAGCCCCCTGACTCCCTTTAATTGTTGGAATATTACTCATGTCTTCCACTGTGAAGACTGACGCAAAGTACTTATTAAGTTCTCCAGCTATTTCCTTATCTCCCATCACTAGGCTTCCAGTATCAGTTTGAAGTGGCCCAATGTCTACTTTTGCCTGTCGTTTGTTTCTTATGTATTGAAAGAAATTTTTACTATCATTTCCAATATCACTGGCTCGCCTACCTTCATATTTGATCCTCTCCTTCCTTATTTCTCTCTTTATTATCCTCTTTTGGTTTGTAGCCTTCCCAGTCTTCTGATTTCCCATTGCTCTTGGTCACTTTATAGGATCTCTATTTTTCTTTGATACATTTCCTGACTTCCTTTGTTAGCCATGGCTGTCTAATCCCTTCCCGGATAATCTTTCTTTTCTTGGGGATGAACCTCTGTACTGTGTCCTCAATTATACCCACAAACTCCTGCCATTTTTCCTCTACCGTCTTCCCCGCTAGGCTCTGCTTCCAGTTTATTTTCGTCAGTTCCTCTCTCATGCCCTCATAATTTCGTTTATTTAACTGTAACACCATTACATCCGATTTTGCCTTCTTTTTTCAAACTGCAGACTGAACTCTACCATATTATGATCGCTGCTTCCTAAGTGTTCCCTTACTTTAAGATTTTTTATAAAGTCTGGTTCATTACATAGCACTAGGTCCAGAATAGCCTGCTCCCTTGTGGGCTCCATGACAAGCTGTTCCAAAAAGCCATCCTGTAAGCATTCCATAAATTCCCTTTCTTTGGATCCACTGGCAACATTATTACCCAGTCCACCTGCATATTGAAGTCTCCCATGATCACTGTGACCTTGCCTTTCTGACATGCCTTTTCTATTTCCCGGTACATGTTGCGCCCCTGGTCCTGACCACTGTTAGGAGATCTGTACATAACTCCCATTATGGTTTTTTTGCCTTTGTGTTCCTCAATTCCACCCGCACAGACTCCACATCATCCGACGCTATGTCATTCAGTACCAGAGATTTAATTTTGTTCTTAACTAACAAGGCAACCCCGCCACCTCTGCCCGCCTCCCTGTCTTTTCGATAAGTTGAAAATCCTTGGATGTTTAACTACCAGTCCTGACCCCCCTGCAACCAAGTCTTTGTGATGCCTACCACATCATAATCATTTATGATGATCTGTGCCATTAGTTCATCTGCTTTGTTACGAATGCTACGAGCATTCAGGTAAAGTGCCTTAATGCTAACTTTCTTATCATTAGAGATATTGGAAGTCATAAGATGCCCTCAGTTATCCTTCCTTTTTGCTGCATTCCCAGTCTGCTTCAAGTTTAAATCCACCTGCACACATGCTATCCTGCTGCTTATCTTTCCATTTAACTTCATACTCCCTGTCGCTTTCACTTTCCCTTCCCCCCAACTCAGAAGTTTAAAGTCCTATGATACTATGAACAACAGATGCAATAGAGAAAGATATCCAAGAAGCAAAGTGCTAGAGGCTGGAAAATATTGCTTATAGGATCAATAACATAGGATTTAGAATTGGATGCATATTATGGAAAAATGAGCTACTTATCTTTGTGGGGAAGGCACTGAGAAAAGGGAAAATGGAAAATATTTCCTTAGCAGATTAAGTGGAATGACACAGACTGTCTTAGGGCAATTTGTACATCGTAAGTGGGAAAATAGGTTGTGGCAGAAGCAAAGCTTTGTCATGCATTATGCAGAAGATTTCTGGATTGTATCTCTCTTATGTGAGCTCTAACTAAATAAGGCAAGTTAAAAAATCGCTTTGGATGGCTGTATCTTTTGAAGAGGTTGTGAACATCCAATATATAAAACTGTCCAGAGAATATTCACCCTTACTGTGCAAGACAAGGTGTTTCTAAGCTGAAAAGTTGTTTAATGTGTCTGTCTTTCAGTCAGGACAGTCTTTTTATTGTGAAGGATAACTGAATTTACAGTCCCTAGTCTCATTTTAATGAGCATAATCTAAAGAGACATTGAAAATGATTGAGGTTATTTGTACAATGTGAGAAAACAGGTACTAAATAGGGACTGTATTAGGACCTGTTTGAATGTGGGGATTGCGCATATATTTTGGTCATAATTGTTAGCTTTCATAATGTTAAATTTCCAAGAAGTATTAAACCAGACACCTACAGGTTTAGCACTTGAATACTGATCAGATTCAATTTTCATGGAGCAACTTATGCAGCTCACTTACAATCCCTTGAATTGAAGATGTGGATGCCTTTGCTGACACACACAAGTAGGACAAATGCTAGGCACCAAACTGCAACTCAGTATCTTTGCGATGAGCACTGACATGCATTTTAGGTGGTAAATGCCTATCCACGATAACCCCTTGTCTCTTTGTCCTTTATTTGTATGCCAAGATTCAATCTTGCAAGAAAAATGGGATAAATCAGCATTTCAGCTCTTGGTTTCATCTAATTCATGTTGGAAGATGGATCACTGCTTACATGGTCTGCCAGAAATTGTCTCTGGTATTTGTAGTGGTTAAATGATAAAAATTCAATCGACCAACAGATGGCCAAGAGGAACTAACACACACCATAAACACACAATGGTTTCAATTTTCAAACAAGTCTATGTTTACGTCCACCAAAATGTATCTGTGCATATTTGGTTCTTATTTGACAACGTTTATTCCATGTGATTTAGCCAAATGTTCCCGAGACTATTAACCCATTGTTGAAAACAGTGACTAAGATTTCAAACTTTTATTTTAAAATATCTTCAAAACTGTGGAAGTCAGGTGCTATATAATTCATTTCTCCTTACAGTTTTTCTGTATCCAATATTTTCAAATAAATCTCATTAATTTAAGTTTTGCTATGAGCACACTGGTGTGTATGTGACCAATGAAGTGGAAAACAGTGTGGACACAATGTCCCAAAACATTGTACTGCATTAAAAGCATAATTGTTAGTTTGATAGCAAGCTATCCCATTCATGATGTGGAAATCATGTTGTTGGATGAGTAATAACACAATCAGGAAAGAAGTTAAATTAACGGCGAGCACAGTTTTCTTTGCACAGTAACATTTCAAATCATTAAATGAAAGATGATCACAGACATGTTTATGAACCATCGATTAGTCTGGGTGCTCTCTCTCCAAGCTCTTTGTTTTCACTTAATTACTGCATAGCTATTATGATGAAAACAAACAGCTTGCTTGCATAGTACAGCCGATTCCATTTGCACACAGCCATCCAGTATCTTTACTTCATTAACCTACACGCCATGCAGACTGACCTACATAGCATATGTCAGAAAAATTTTTTCTGCATATTCAGTTGCTGCATTTATCAGGAGGCTGCTGAGAAAACACTGATAAGCAGTTTTAATGAACCGTGTGAAGGAAGTCATTACTCCTCAAGCTTCTTTCTCACATCCATTGCACAAGGAACTCCTATTCTCTCATTGCAAACCCTGGCAAATATATATTAGATTTAGTTTTCCCCTCATCAATTCTAAAGATTCACTTCATATGCAGGAAGCTCATTAAGAAAATTGCTTTTGCATCACATTTAGGGTATTATGCATTAACGTAGTATACAGACATGGTCCTGAATTGATTTGAGGTCAGTAAATGACACACATTGTCCCGTTACACCTGAATGTATTACCTCCCACTCCCAACCAAAACAGGAACAGCCTAACAAATTGTTTTTTAAAGCTAATTTAGTTTCATGAATTATCCATTTTTCCCTTCCATTCATTTCATTATTGATGACTGAACATACATGAGATCCAATTGCTTAAGAGGCAAGGAAGCAATAAAAGGGAAACAAAGGTGGAGAGATGGCAATTGCAAGAATGTTTTGACATGTACACCCACTGATTTTTTACAATTCAGTGTATGTGTTGTAAAAACATTTAGATGCATGTGTGTAGACTAGACATAATTAATTGCTGTGTCAGGTCAATTTCTGACAACATTTTGTTACATCATCTGCTGCATTGACCAGATAACACCCAGTCCAACAACTGCTTCCATTTATACAGACAAATTTACTTTGAATATGTTTCAAGCTATTTCACAGGGAAGTAACGAGACTTATCATAATACTGAACCAAGCAAGGATATAAAAAACAGATGACCAAAGTCTTGATCAAAGAGTTCACTATAAAGGTAGGTTTAAAATTGAAGAAGTAGCAATGAGAAAAGTTTTCATGAGGAGTTTGGAAACTTAGTATTAAATTCTTAGCATCTAGCTGGTGAAATAGGTGAACATAAGTCAATCTTTACACAGTTTCTATTAAGGCAGATACTGAAATATTACAGGTGCATAGCTCCGAGCTCTACTACCCAACACAAGCATCAGTTAAGTGTCTCATTATTTATGCTCAAGTAATCATCTGGTCATGTATTCCTGTATGAAAGCATCATGATGGGTGGCAGAGTGGCTCAGTAGTTAGCACTGCTACCTCAGAATGCCAGGGATCCACGTTTGATTCCAGCTTTGAGTGACTGTCTGTGTGGAGTTTACACATTCTCCCTGTGTCCGTGTGGGTTTTTGCCAGGTGCTCCAGTTTCCTCTCACAATCCAAAGATGTGCAGGTTAGGTGGATTGGCCATGCTAAATGTGGGGTTACAGGGAGAAGGTGGGATGGCGGGGTTTGTTGGCCTGGGTGAGATGCTTTATAGAGAGTTGGTGCAGAACTCCTTGGACAAATGGCCTCTTTCTGATCTGTAAGGATTCTATGATGGCACAGTGGCAATGTTTCTTGACTGCTGATCCAGAAGCAGGCGAGTGCTCTGCTGAAAAATGTTCAAATCCCACCAATGCTAATAATGAATTAAAATCTGAAATTGGAAGTTGGTGACCATGAAATTTTCATAAAAACCCATCTGTTCTGCTATTCTTTCCTTCTCTTACCTGTACCTCTCAGTGGTTATGGATCCAGGTTTGATTCTAGCCTTGGGTGACTGCACAATCTCCCTGCATTTGCGTAGTTTCCTTCTGGGTGCTCTGACTTCCTCCCACAGACCAAAGATATGCACGTTAGATGGAGTGGCCATGCTAAATTGTCCATAGTGAGCAGGGATGTGCAGGCTATTTGGATTTGTCATGGGAAATGCAGGTATGGGATAGGGGGATGAGTCTGTGTTGGATGCTCTTTGGAGGATCGATGCAGACTTGATTAGCTGGATGGCCTGCTTGCAAACTGTGGAGATTATATGATTCTATGAACCCGACTTGTACATATACAGTTGTTCTTCCAAAACAACTGGGCCAAATCCTGGAAGATCTTTCCTCATGGTATTGTGGGTCTACTAACCAAATGAAGTGTAGTGGTCAAGAAGGCAGTTCACATTCTCCTTCTCAAGGACAACTAGGGATGGCAATAAATGCTGGCCCAGCCAGTGATTAATGAATTTTTAAAAAACATTTAGTTTATAGTCTTTCAAAAACCTTTATGTAGTTGTTTTCTGTATATTTTTATGACATAAACAGGTTACATAAGGAACACAACAGGATACTCGGCAAATGGACAAGCTTGACATCATACAATAATCATGTCTCTGGCTTTGGTATGTTATTTAATTAGGTTAAGTCAGTGGATAACTGTTACATCCAATATGCATGCGCAATATTTATTCCACATCAATGATGAATAAACGTTTGAAGTAATAATGGATAATGTTTCCCACTTAGGTAGTTAAGGATTAAATGTCCAATTATCCACATGAGGTCCATTATCTATTTCTTGAATACTCAGCGCAAAGGAAACATCTTTACCTTGAAATAATACTTAGCAAAGCAGCATTGTGGCATAGCACCAACATGCAATGTAGCTCTGATTTTTTTAAATTTTCAGCTCTTAATTTTAAATGCTGCATATAAAGGTGTTCATAGATTTGAAATTCTTATCTAAGGCAAGTTGGAGGCAAATTAAATTTAATTGTTGAACTTCAGCTGAGATAATGTCACAAGCATTACAGCATAAGCCCTGAAAACATTTGTTACTGCTTGTTATCAGGGATAGGGAAAGAACTTAAAAAAAAATTTCAAAATATTCAAAGTTGTAACATAAATAGGAATTGTGAAATGCTAACAGAATACAGAAAATACTCTGCCTCTATGTGCTTCAGATATTATGAAATATTTTCCATAGATCCACAACTTGTTTCATGGTTATGATGCTTGTCTTCCAGCTGTGACAATAAAAATTAACATCAACTTCAATTATCATGTAACTGCTCACATTTTTCAAACTCCTCTGAACAATGACAAACAGATTAGTGGAAAGGTGATCTCGCACTATTACTTTACATTCTATGGGCAGAAACAACCTCTGGAATGTAAGTGCTGGTTCTGGGTTCTTCCAACTTCTGTTCTTCTCAAGACATTACTTGATATACGAACAAGGAACAAAAGTCGGCTACTTAGCTCTTTGAGGGTCTACATTAGAGTGGTGCTGGAAAAACACAGCCAGTCAGGCAGCATCCAAGGAGCAGGAAAATTGATGTTTCGGGCAAAGACTCTTCATCAGGACTGATGGCAGGGAACCTCCAGGGTAGAGAGATAAATGGGAAGGGGGTGGGGCTGGTGAGAAGGTAGCAAAGAGTACAATAGGTGGATGGGGTGGGGATGAAGGTGATAGGTGATACTTAGTTCTTTGAGCCTGCTCTGTCATTCAATAAGATCATGGTTGATCTGATTTTAACCCTAACTCTGCATACCCCCCTAATCTTTTATCCCCTTGATAATCTAACTGTCTTAAAGTATTTAAACATTGTGCATTCATTGCCTTTTGAGAAAGGGAATTCCAAAGAGTTTCAATCCTCTGAGAAAAAATTGTTTCCTCATCTCTGTCTTAAATGGGTGACCCCTTATTTTTAAACTATGACCCCAAGTTCTAGATTTTCCCATAAGAGGAAACATTATTTCCACATCCACCCAGCCAAGTCCCATTAGGATCTTACATATTTCAACTGAGTCACTTCTGACTCTTCCAAACGCTGGAGGATACAAGTCTAACCTGTCCGTTCTTTCCTCAAGAGGCAATCTACTTATTCCAGGTACAGTCCATTAAACCTTTTCTGGATTGATCGGGTTTCTAAATAGTTTTATATAGTTGCAAGAACTGTGTATGTTAAAATCTCACAGTAGAAAGGTTTTTTGCATCATCCCAATGTTTGTTCCTGATTTCAGTTTATTGTACACAGTTCTGTCTACTCTGAAGTTATTTTATCCTTTTATTTGATTCTCCTCCTTTACAGCTGTATGCCATTTCCTGAATGAAACTAAACAAGAACATATTGGAGCAAAAACATTTTTTTCATTTTATAACTTCCAACATTGTTCAGGTGTTTCAGGAAAACAGTCACGACCTGTAGCCAGCTTAACGTCTGTGTTCACGTTGAGGGTTCTGTATCCTCTTCCATGAACACCAGATTTCTTTGGCTTTTTAGGAAATAATTTGAGTTGAATCTTAAACTTAATCGTTAATCAAAAATGGAGAACAGATGAGCTCAGACTTGATAAAATGTTGAGACTTTAAGAAATTCAAAATCTGTTCCCAATTCCTCTAACCTAATCACCTCTGGGCTTACTGATGCCATGAGAGGTGAGCAGCTAGCCTGTAAGCAGAAAATAGTTGGGTTAATTCAACATTTTAATGAGCCTGGCAAACTCTTTTTTAGTGTGTTCCTGGTTCAACCATAGGTTCTCCCCAGATTTTTGGAAATACTGCAGCTGAAGGTAGATGACCTCATTTTGGGGCATTGGAGAAGTACTTATGTACTTATAAGTACTTATAAGTACTTACATCCTGTCCCATAGCTCCTTGTGAACAGATTTACCTTTTTCAGATAACTTTGCAACCCTTAATATTCTGCACTGGGACTGAGACCCTCACAGTGTCAAGTATCATATTTTGTACCCTGACCAAGCTCTAATGAGGAGAATCAGATTTGTGGCTGTTATCTTCTCTCGAGGACTCCTGACCCAATTGGAAGCCAAGTCCAGTAATCAAGCTGACCTCTCAGCAGGGAATATTTCAAAGCTGGTCTATATTTGCTAAATGGTTTCAACACTATACAGCCAAAAAAACTCTGCCTTTGCAGCCCACCCTATCCATATCCAGCCCATTACCTTTAGTCAACAACTACAATTGATATTAGAGGTTAACAATGTGATGAATCCTGGAATACATACTATTTTTGATGGATGTCAGTACATAAACAGATCTTCTCATCAGCTATTTTTTTGAAACTATGTTCAAATGCCGTAGGCCTAAATAGTGATACTTGCTTCACTAATAACATTACTTCAAAGTCAGAACTGGGGCTAATTGCTCATGATTGGTTGGGATTCAGTTTCATTTGTAGTTCGTCAGGTAATGAAGAAGATAGCACATAGAGTCATAGAAATGTACAGAATGAAAACAGACCCTTCGGTCCAACCCATCCATGCCAACCAGATATCTCAACCCAATCTAGTCCCACCTGCCGGTACCGGCCCATATCCCTCCAAACCCTTCCTATTCATATACCTATCCAAATCCCTTTTAAATGTTGCAATTGTACCAGCCTCCACCACTTCCTCTTGCAGCTCATTGCACACACGTACAGCCCTCTGTGTGAAAAAGTTGCCCCTTAGGTCTCTTTTATATCTTTCCCCTCTCACCCTAAATCTATGCCCTCCAGTTCTGGACTCCCCGACTCCAGGGAAAAGACTTTGCCTATTTACCTTATCTATGCCCCTCATAATTTTGTAAACCTCTATACGGTCACCTTTCAGCCTCCAACGCTGCAGGGAAAACAGCCCCAGCCTGTTCAGCCTCTCCCTGTAGCTCAGATCCTCCAATCCTGGCAACATCCTTGTAAATCTTTTCTGAACCCTTTCAAGTTTCACAATATCTTTCAGATAAGAAGGAGACCAGAATTGCACGCAATATTCCAACAGTGGCCTAACCAATGTCCTGTACAGCTGCAACATGACCTTCCAACTCCTGTACTCAATACTCTGATCAATAAAGGAAAGCATACCAAACGCCTTCTTCACTATCCTATCTCCCTGCGACTCCACTTTCAAGGAGCTATGAACCTGCACTCCAAGGTCACTTTGTTCAGCAACACTCCCTTGGACCTTATCATTAAGTGAATAAGTCCTGCTAAGATTTGCTTTCCCAAAATGCAGCACCTTGCATTTATCTGAATTAAACGGCGTCTGCCACTTCTCGGTCCATTGGCCCATCTGGTCAAGATCCTGTTGTAATCTGAGGTAACCCTCTTTGCTGTCCACTACACCTCCAATTTTGGTGTCATCTGGAAACTTACTAACTGTACCCCTTATGCTCCAATCATTTATGTAAATGACAAAAAGTAGAGGGCCCAGCACTGATCCTTGTGGCACTCCACTGGTCACAGGCCTCCAATCTGAAAAACAACCCTCCACTAACACCTTCTGTCTTCTACCTTTGAACCAGTTCTGTATCCAAATGGCTTGTTCTCCCTGTATTCCGTGAGATCTAACCTTTCTAATCAGTCTCCCATGGGGAACCTTGTCGAATGAACACCTTACTGAAGTCTATGCAAGACCCGTGTGTAATATTGAGACTTGGGCTCCTGAGTGCAATGTAATATTTACATCAGGAAGTGCTAGTCAATGACTATCTCCAATAAGAGACAGAGGGAGATTAACAGTCAATTGACTTAACCACTAAATCCCTCATGTCTTCATTGATCAGTAAATCCATTGGGTCAGCCACATACATATTGTGGTTTCTTGAGATCAAAGCCTGCATTTTGTATGATGATTAGTTCACCACTTTACAACCCAAAACCTCTGAATCATCTACAAGGAATGAGTTAACAGTGTGTTAGAATACTTTTCACTTGCTTAGACAAATGCAAGTGCCATAACAATCAAAAAACTCAACACCTTACAGGATAAAGCAGCTTGTTTGATTGGCAACCCATATATCACATAAAACAATAACTCCAGCCCACACTGGAGCACTGAGGCAGCAGTACTTATTAACTACATAAGTCACAGCAGTAACCTGCTCAGCTTCCTTTGATAGTAACCTATTTGTACTAACCAGCAAGATAACAACTGCATGAAAAGTGATCAACTTCATGGCAATCACCATCCTAACTTAGACCTTTACTTCATTACTGTTGCTTAAAAAACTGGAACACCATACCTAACTGCATTACGAGAGTTCATTCACCACTGCAGCAGTTTTAGAAAAGGACTCACCATCAGTTATTTAAAAGTAATTAATAATCGGAAATGAATTGCTGGTTTTGCCTGCAATGGCCATTTCTCAACAAAAAGTGCCAAAGCAAGTGGGACAGATCAGTTGAGGAAGCAAAAACAGAAATTGCTGGAGAAACTCAACATGTCTGGCAGCATCTGTGAAGAGAGGCACAATGTTATCATTTCGAGTCCAGTGACTCTCCTTCAGAAGAAGTTGAAACTTTAACACTATCTTGCTCACAGATCTCTGCCAGACCTGCTCAATTTCTCCAGCAGTTTTTGTTTTTATTGCAGATTTCTGGCATCTGCAGTTCTTTATTTTAGTTCAGTAGCTAATCATAGAATCCCTCCAATGTGGAAACAGGTGCTCCAGCCTAACAAGTCCACACCAAGTCTCTGAAGAGTAACTAACCCAAACCTATTACTCTACATTTACTCCTAACTAATGCACCGAACCTACAGCTCCCTGAACACTATGAGCAACTTAGCATGCCCAATTTACCTAACCTGCACACCTTTAGATTGTGGGAAGAAACTGAAGCACACAGAGAAAACCCATGCAGACATGGAGAATGTGAAAACTCCACACAGACAGTCGCCCGAGGCTGGAATCGAACCCAGGTCCCTGGCGCTGTAGGACAGCAGTTCTAACTACTGAGCCACTGTGTTACCCCATAAGGCAACTGATAAACCAAATACTGACCAGAAATTCATCATGTCAGGATCTCTGCCAGCTCATAGTACAAGAAAAAGTGCTGAGATAGATCATCATGAATGGATTGAATGACAGAGCAGGGCTGAGGGCTGAATAGTCTATTCCTGTAACTGTTTCCTGTGACATGATATTCAAAATTAGAGGATTGCATTTCATGTTATAATATCTAGCACACCGGAAGTCAATATGTAACCACAGTACATGAATCAGCACAATAGAAGGTTAGGGAAAATAGAAAAGTAAATAATACATTTGGCTACCATTGCATTAAATAAAACTGTCTGGGCAGTTAGGGCTGCAACACTAACAACAACTGGGTCATACATTCTGTCTAAGTCCTCCAGAATCCCAGTGAGGACATGCGCTGGCAAGCAGCAAACTGAACAAAGAGAAAAAATGGAAACAAATTTGAATTTTAAGAAGTGCAAGAATGCAATATTTATTTTAATTTATGGTCCCTATAAACTAAATTTATGGTATTTTGATAAGTAGAATGAGAAATTGTTTCCATTAATTCATACAAAGCATAATGAAAAATTTGAGATACTGATAATGTAGTTATGATGTTCTCTGCATGATTTAAGATTTATACATTCCAGATGTGCATGCCTGTCAAACTTATTAATTGTCTGCTTAAATGCTGGGAGATATGTAGTAAATTTGCTTAGCTGATTAATCCAACTTGTTTCACTTTTGTTTCTCACCATCTTAATTAATGTTATCCTTCTATATAACAATTTCATTAAACCATGATTATTCATTGGTTGCCTCTTCTGCTGTCTTTGCTACAACTTGGTTTTCTTTTGTTCATGTTGTTGGATGCACTGTGAGTGATTTGACTCTTGATTCTGAAGAGGGTCTGGATGTCATTGGTCAGTTCACCATTTATTGTCCATGTTGAATTGACTTTGAAGAAGCAGAGGTGAACAAGAGTAGGAAAGTACGATTCATTGGCTGTAAGGTATGATTTTATGAGTATGACAGTGTCAGGTTGGTTTTTGTTTCAGCTCTCCCAATTTTGATGTAAATCCCCAGATGCTGGTGAAACCGGGCTGAATTTGTTTTTGGCTAAATGTAATTTGCACCAAATTTCTTTTGAAGGATTCACCCCCACAATCCTTTTTTTGACAGAATTTCTCACCTAATCTTACCAAACTTGCCTCATTAATTACCTACCATCCCCTAAGGCATCCACTGCATCTGATTCTAACTCTGTCTTGTCATTTGGTGTTCCCAGAACAACTCACCACTGCTGGGCTGGGAAATCCCATAATTAACTGCACACTGGTTTGAATATTCCTCACGCTCATCCCCAATCCAGCATTAGCAATGTGCTCATGTGTAATTGGAAAATCCTACTGGTAGGAAGTGGGGCACTTAATTATGCAGATTGGCTGCCTGCTACAGCCCAACAGGTTTTCTGTGTTGGTATTGACCCAACTACAAAAATGGTCACCTTAAAATTACTCCAGGTCCTGTCTTGAAGCCTACCTTGGGGAAAGGCCGAGAAGGATACATAACTTGATATTCATTAGCACAAGTAAAAAGATAGGTCACATGGATGGCCAGATAGGAGACTTTGTTATAATAGTACAGTTGTGGTTTTGTTTTGATGTTGAGGTAAATTGTGCTGAAAGATTGGATTGACGCTTCCCACATTGCATGACACATGAGGAAGACCAAAGTACATGCTTATGTCTGTATCCAGAGCCTGGAATAAGTCACTACCCTGTTACCAGAGCAACAACATGAGGAATACAGCTCTTCATCAAGGGTAGTGAGGAGACTCACCTACTCTTACTACCAGCTTTGGACAAATGAGAAGGATTTACAAGTAAAAATTTAACTTGCTTGTCCACGTAATCCTTTCCTGATTTCGTGACATGTCCACGACGTGGGACTGGAACCAAGATCCTTTGATTGAAAAATGGGGAAGCTATCCATTGCAGTACAGGATTTCCTAATGAAAGATTAAAAAGGGCTTTACTTTATCATGAACTGTGCTACTGCTGACTTATGGTCCTTGGTGCTGCTATTGAATGCTGACATTCCATGTCACATTACTACTTTATCCTTCATTTGTGCAAACATTTACTGTAAAAAAAAATTGAAAATCAAATTGCAACTTTGATTCTAATTCAATGCAATCATAAATTTCTGTTATGATAGAATTAGTGCAAAATATTTTGAAGATCTAACTTCAATGGATATTTTAATTTGCTTTTTCCTTTTCCAAGCATAATGTGATAAGTCCAATATTTGTCAGACATACCAAAACTTCCCAAAATCTAAGTTGACTGTCATTTCGCATTTTACATTTTGAGAAATTATCTCATAATACATCTCTTGTATACCATGTATCCGCCATTACAAGGAAAAATCATTCAGTGTTTGGCACAAGGGCACATTTCTCACATTGCGCAGAGTTTTACAACTATTTCATTACAGATTTGTTAACTGCTAACCTCTGACTGCATTTATTTGCAAGTTTGCCCTGAAGTGTAGCTTGGAAACTATAGGGAGAGGCAGAGGAGTCAGCAAGTGTGAGGAGAGGACAGTGTCAGTGCTGCTTTTGGGTTGGAAAAACTCAGAGACTGTGTTGGTTTCACAGGGTGATGCAATATTGAGGGCCGAAGGGCCTGTACTGCTTTGTAATGTTCTATGTTCTATGAATTCCTGGCGGAACTTAACCCAACCAGCAAAATGATTTACAGGTTGGAAATTTCCACCAAGAAATGTGTTTTGAAGTTTAATGCCTGAGAGCAGGTGGGGTATTGGGGAAGAGAGAATATGAGAGAGATAAGGGGGGCGAGGACAAGTACTATGATGGAAAGCATGCCAGGGATCTGCAGTGAGGGGCGTTTGGGGGTATCCAGTAATGGTGGATTTGACTAACAAGTGGAAAATAGTTTGATAATGATTCAGAGGTGGTAGTTTCCTGGCTAGATCATTGGGCCAGGAGACATACACCCGTTCCCTTTGGCCAAAAGCAGTGCTGTAAAGGCAGTTACCTCAAGCATTTAGACATATTTGCCTTCCTGCAGCTGGTGATTACCCTGTGAAACATAGGTTCAAATCCCACTGTAGCAGCTCAAAATTCGGTTCAATTCGTAAAATCTCGAACTGAAAGTTCATCACAATGATAGCTTCATAGTCATTATCAATGATTGTCCTCATAACCCATCAAGTTTTCCAAAATGCATTTTGAGATAGGATATGTGCCACCCTTACTTAATTTGATCTATATAAAATTCTAGATCCACATTATTGCCTCAACTGCCCTTTGAAATTGTTTATCTCACACTGAGTTCAAGGGGCAATGAGATTGGGCAATAAATGCTTGCCTAACCGATGAGACTCGCATCCCATGTTGGAATTAAAAATTACAGTCAATGGTAAATTCAACCTGAACATTATTTTTGGATAACTGGAGTGATGGTGTTCTCCCAAAACTAGCAAGCTCAGCCCCGAGACCAAGTTGGCTTTCCGATCTCGCCAGATTTTGACTCGGGTGGTTTACCCAGTGGCTTGTTCATGTTAGATAAGTCATGTGGGGTCAAGGGTCACTTGGAGAGCAGGTATGGATAATCAGGTCAAGCTACAAATCTGGTAACAAATCACCAATACAGCATCTTGCTGAATCGTCTAGCTTAATTATTTCGAATGCAGTTTTATTCAGTTAAAACTTATGAGTGGCACATTCTAAAAATGTCTGTTTTTCATTATTCTCCCATTTGGATGGTCAGATTTGAAACACTGTACCTGTAAACTGAAATGTTCTCTTTTGGACTTCATACGGTTTTTATTATCTGTACATGTCATCCCAAATGCTGTTCCTAGGATTTCTGCGATAGAAACAAGCTTTTTATCTTGGCATTAAACAAAGCCTCTTCATTATTCTTCTTGAAAATTAGAATTCCTTCTCAGATTCCTGGTTAATTTTGTGAATCTAACTATTCCTGCAAATGTCCCTTGTGATGAATCCTGACATCCCCTATTGTATCTTAATGCTCTCCATTGTACCTTGTGGGATTTACTTCCTTATACATTAAGAATCTTAGACTATGCACATAGAATGTAAAGTGGGCTGGCTGCTTCTGCTTTTGTCTGGTGGGTGTTTTATAGAGTCTAATCATGTATTCTTTGTGGAATATTCAACTACAATTGCACTCTATGATGGTTTCTGACAGGGAAAAATAATTTTCTAGTCCTTTGCAGCATTCTATTTAATTCCATCATTAAGGCAATAGCAACCCAGACAAACAACTATTGTCATTATTAACTCCAATGTTATTTCCTGGAATAAGGAGGCCAATGAACACCAGAGCCATTGTTCATTGTGGTTATTATTCTTTCTATATTTATATTACTATCTTTTGGTTTATCTGTTCATTACTGACAAGTATGCTTATCTTTGACATGTCAAGCTGTCAATTTGGATATTGGACAAAACCACTCTCCAATCCAGGTCCTGTGCACCTGTATAAATACCGAATTGACCTCATGACATTACAGACTGCTGTTTTCCAACACACAAAAAATGTGCATCAGTCAAATGCTGTTCTGGAGGTACCTTGAAGTTGCCTTGACTAAAGGATTGGAATCCCTTTTCCGAGATTGATCAGGTGAAACAATTACGCATTTATGTGCTTTTATTTTTCTGGTCAATTTTCCAATGGAAGATCCTGTAGAACTCAGTCAGTATTGGAACCATTGGAGACATAAACAATGGGAATCTAACCTACAAACTGCTGTACTTTTGTAAGTGTTCACTGATGTACTGCAAAGCTATGGCATATTTAAAGCAGCTTTTCAGTGAATCAGCAAATCAGGGAGTGAATAGATGTATATGTCAATACTTAAAGGCGCAGGGTATGTGAGCTAAGGAGGTAAGGTGCAATTATTAAATAGCTGAGTGTTTAAGGTGGCATGTGGGTAGGGTGGCAGGAGAGTGAGTGGGTAGATGAATCAACAGGGCATAGTCAGATAGGATTGGCAAGAGGTTATCAGATCAAGGAGTAGTCAAGTTGAGTTGGTGGGTGAGGGGTCAAGGCTGGGATTGGGTTGGGATTGGAGGAGGAGGTAGATGAAGAGTTGGAGAGATTCTAGTGATGGGGGAATATCAAGACTTTGTGGGGTTGGATCAGCTGACAAGATACTCAATTAGTTTGGGGTCGATTTTTGGATGGTTAGGGTAGGCAGCTCAGGTGGTGGGATCATAGTTACTATCAGTTTGTGGATTGAGTGTGATGGGGACGCTGAAGAGGGAACTGGTTAAGACAGGGCAAAGTCAACTCAAGCTGGGATGCGGTCTTGTTGGGTTGGTTTGTAGGAAACTTGGGGATGGGATTATGGCTTTGGTCAACAGGCCATGGGTGAGGAGGAGGGGTTTAGTTACATTGTTACCTTCATGAGCTGTTGAGCATGCTAAATTTACTTACAGATTCATCAGCCTAACTGGAGAAACTGCTCAGATCCTTCTCCATCATAAGTAGAGAATTCTTTCAGCTACTTTCTGCTGCATTATATTTTTCACTCAGTGATAATCTGGCCTCTTGTCACCTTGCAAGTCTCCATGGAATTTTAATGACGAGGACAACCCTGGTTACTCAGCTGAATCTTGCCTTGATGAGAGTGTCAAGGCTTTCCCTAGCACTATACATTAAGCCCTGGAAGGTCAATTTTGGAGGGCCCACCCAAACTGGTCAAGATTTTGAAATGTTATTTTTTTTTAACAAATATTGAATGTTTATTAATAGTCCTGATCATCAAATGGCAATGGTTGCATGCCTGTATTTTAGGGTTCCCAGCTTGTTTCATCATCAATATCTTCAGCATCCAGGAGCTGCACAGAGAGGCTGTTCAATTAAAGCAACTGAGATTGCCTTGTTTGTGCTATGTTATATCAGCTACCTGAGATCTTTTAAGCTCCATTTCAAGATACTTTTTGCTATTGTCACATTATATTGAAGGAAATGAATCCCTTATTATTTATGAAAGAGGCCGATGGACGACTGTTGGTCATGTGAATGCAGTTTATCATGTTCTGCACCTGAGGGAATCCTGTCCCGGCGGTAAAGCCCTCGTAGCCCAAGAGAAAAGTACTGCTTCAAACTGTTATACAAGGTTCCTCATGGTAGACTGGTTAGCAAGGTTAGATCTCATGGAATACAGAGAGAATTAGCCATTTGGATACAGAAATAACTCAAAGGTAGAAGACAGAGGGTGGTGGTGGAGGGTTGCCTTTCAGACTGGAAGCCTGTGACCAGTGGAGTGCCACAAGGATAAGTGCTGGGTCCACTCCTTTTTGTCATTTATATAAATGATTTGGATGTGAACATAAGAGGGATAGTTAGTAAGTTTGCAGATGACACCAAAATTGGAGGTATAGTCGGCAGCGAAGAAGATTACCTCAGATTACAGTGGGATCTTGATCATATGGGCCAATGGGCCGAAGAGTGGCAGATGGAGTTTAATTTACAGAAATGGGAGATGCTGCATTTTGGAAAGGCAAATCAGAGCAGAATTTATACACTTAATGGTAAGGTCCTGGGGAGTGTTGTTAAACAAAGAGACTTTGGAGTGCATGTTCATAGTTCCTTTAAAGTTGAGTCGCCAGTAGATAGGTTAGTGAAGCAGGCGTTTAGTATGCATTCTTTTATTGGTCAGAGCAATGAGATTAGGTGTTGGGAGGTCATGTTGTGGCTGTACAGGACATTGGTTAGGGCACTTTTGCCATATTATGTGCAATTTTGGTCTCCCTCCTATGAGAAGGATCTTGTGAAACTTGAAAGGGTTCAGCAAAGATTTACAAGGGTGTTGCCAGGGTTGGAGGAATTGAGCTATAGGGAGAGGCTAAATAGGCTGGGGCTGTTTTCCCCGGAGTGTTAGAAGCTGAAGTGTGACTCTATAGAGGTTTATAAAATCATGAGGGGCATGGGTAGGGTAAATAGACAAGGTCTTTTCCCTGGGATGGGGCATCATCCAGAGCTGGAGAGTATAGCTTTAGGGTGAGAGGGTAAAAATTAAAAAGGGACCTAAGGAGCAACATTTTCACGCAGAGGGTGGTGCGTGTATAGAATGAGTTGCCAGAGGAAGTGGTGGAGGCTGGTACAATTACAACATTTAAAAGGCATCTGGAAGTTTAAATTAATAGGAAGGGTTTAGAGGGATATGATCCAAGTGTTGGCAAATGGGACTAGATTAATTTAGGATATCTAGTTGGCATGGATGAGTTTGACTGAAGGGTCTGTTTCTGTGCTGTACGACTGTATGACTCTACGTCTCTATGACACAGCACCCACCACTTGAGTGATGTATTTCTGGATGTCAAGTTGTGAAATCTAGCAACTGTCAGCAGCCAAACTGAAAAAGATCATGAGATGAAGGAATTTGGCTACGACTGCGACAGGGAATAGATGTCCAGTCGCAGTTCCTTCTCTCAGATTCTCCTCTCCAGGGACCTGTGACCATATGCCCATTGGACCCACGGCCTCTGAGGGCATGCTGCACACACAGGTTAAGCTTGCACACTCTGTGTCAAAAGTCATGACTTGAATTTTGGATTTGCATGTGCAGCTACCCTTCATGCTGTTGCTGCTCTTCCTGTTGTTGGTCCTTACTGTGGGGCTACTCAGTTGGTAGATCTGCAGGTCCTTCTCAGTGTTCTACCCAACTTCCACGTCGGTGGTTTCCCAACTCCTTTTTCAAGTTCAAAGAGATAAGGATTGACATCTTGATCAGGTTTCAATGCTACTTCAGAATCTTCCAGCAATTTCCCCACCCAGAAAACCATCAGTAACAGCAGTCAAAATTAGCTACTTGTGTGAGTGGTTTCAATGGATTATCCACTACATTATACACTCTCACACACACCCTGACAGACAAGCACAATTACCCACACATACACACATACACTCACACTCATGTGCACACCCTCTCACAGGCATATACTCCGTCAAACACACACTCTATCAAGCATGCAAACACACTTTTTCACATGCACACACACACGTAAGTCTATGGGTTAATCTAGATTTGCAGATACATACTTACAATTTAATTTAAAATGTGCACAATCTGTATCAGTCAATGTGACATTTTACAAATCCTTACTTTGGAAATAGAACTAGTCTGACTCCAGGTTGGGACATAGACAGACTCTAACCTCACACCTTTAATGCATTGTCTGAGCTGAGATGTCACCTTTTTTTAATCCACTGGTAAAAGCTTAAGTTATCTCGGGGCTGTAACTTGAAAGACATTCTTCAATTTACATATTAATCAATCAAAACCTGCATCCCCATTCTAGGTGATTAAAGACTTAACAGCCATCTAGGTTTGTCTAATACATTGCATCAGTCGTATGCCACTTTGATCTTTTACTATAAATTCTGTGTCCTATGTACCTGCCCCCTAGCGACCCGATGAAGGAACAGGGCTCCGAAAGCTCGTACTTCCAAATAAACCTGTTGGACCACAGCCCGGTGCATGATGTTTAATTTTGTCCACCCCAGTTCAACACCTCCACATGGCTTTTTGCCTTACCCATGGCAAAGATGTCCTGCGCTTGTACTCACCTCTTAGAACCCACCGAGCTTCAACATTCTATGTGACTCAGAAGCTGCGGGTTCAGAAAAGAAATAAAGTAGCCTTGGCTCCTTGAATACTCCACATCCACGATGAATTAAAAACATTACAAAAATACTGCAATTAATTCCCTGCTGCAACAGCACTGATTGATAATAATGCATATAATCTGATCTCGACAAAATTAACAGGAGAGAGGAAAATCTTGGCAGAGTAGCCCGAGACCGGTTTTCCCCTAATTTCCTGCTTCCCCATCACCGCCCGCAAACAAACATTACCAACATCCCATGACTCAAGTCCCTTTAATTCTTTTGCTCTTTCCATAGAAGCTGCTTGACCTGCTGTGTATTGTCAACATCCTCCAAGGAAAGTGTTGCCAGATGATTGAGTTAAAAATACAATTCCGAAAACAACCATAAAATCAGACTGCAGCATGTCTGAAGTTCAGAAGTTGTCATTTTGAAAATGAACTATTTCTCCCATTTAGGAATCTCAGGTTTTCTTTGCTCCTGCAGCTTTCTAGCAACCGTACATCCCAAGTGGAGTTTAAATGCAGCCAGGAGCCTTGATTTGTATTTGGCTTCCATTCATTAGACTGCAGAGATGCATACTGTGCTCCACTTGCTGACTGAACCTATGGTGCTGCAACTAAAAACACAGTGAATCCTAGCAACAGCATTTCAAGCAGTGTTCTGCACTCTCGAATTTTCTCAATACCCAGGGAAGAACAATAGGGAGCTGCACACAATGGGAGACCCTGCCATAGCTGTGGTCTTACAAGATATCCTTTCTAACTTTTCTCATTTTATATATTCAATTTTGAAGTGAGCACAAGCGATGAATGAAGGAGTAATGAGAGGATGTTTTATGCTCCACCTGCAATCCTTAGGCTTTTAATAGCATATAAATGAACAGTTAATGCTCACCAAGCTAGTCAGCCCACATCCCAAACAGTCGGATAAGTATCTTGTGAAAATACAGTGAATGATATGTTCACTGTAATGCACTTATTGGTATATAAAATATTCACATTTATCTGGTTGTGTGTCCGAATCTTTTATTTTAATCAAGCAGCTAACATTATTTAATGTAATAGAAAGCCCGATTCATAAAGTTCGTAATAGTAGTGTTATGAGCCAATCCCTTAAAGGCAGTTATGTATTTTAAGAGGTATTTTAATACTTGGAAGGTAGCGTTAAAAGCAAATTCATGATGCATGATGGATATATTTAACTCTTTTCATGTCGCACAAAATCTGGTTCTGAGCTAACATCTGATAGCAAAATCTATTTAATTGCCATATCAAATTAATATATCTAAATAACATATCCTACGACCAGTTATGTTTTTTTGTAGGTTACTCATTGTTGGTTTGTGGGAAAATACAGCAAATTCCACAAAGAACCAATCAGGTAAATAATCATTTAATTTGTCCTTAGTAGTCTAAGATCTGGGATTTTATTGGCTGACTCATTCATTTATCGATCCTCTGAATTCTCAAATGAAAAACAGAAAAAGTCCTTTGACAGGATGGGATACCCCAATCCAATTCAGAGATAACCATTTACAGTTTAACCAGTTTGCTGTCTGAATATTCACTTTTGTTTTAGTATAGTGTTACGTTGACTTCAGTTGTTCAAAAGTAAACAGGTCACCACCAGACATGACTCTGAATGCCTGCTTGAGAAAGGCTCCAATGAAGTGCAGAAGAACCAGCAGTAACCCATGGGAATATGGAAACCTCACAGTCCATCTTTCAGTCCTAACACTGGCAATGAATATCCCAAGCTTGATGTCACCTGATCACTTTTTCCTTAATTATCTCACATTGCATTTTCCAATGCTCAAGATGCTCATGTTGATGAAATTAAGCTGAAGGCTCATAAGGTAATGCCTAAAACTGAATACACTAGGCATAACCTTTGTGTTATGACTCATGCAACCCTACTCAAAATTAATTCTTAAGATGATTTGATCTCTTTGATCGATTTGAAAGGTATCTTTTAATAGTGAAACACCTTTCATAATTGGCGGAGAAGTAATATGAAACAACTTGGTGAATAGTGTTCGAGCAATTCTTACAAGGACCATTGAGCAGAAATTATATTTAAATTGTTACATCATTACAAAAAGTGGCCAGCTATGAGGATTAAAATTTATTTATGTAAAAAAATACGATTCTCCTTGCAAAGTATCATTAATGTGAAAAGTTTCCGCTTTATAGGACATATGCCAAAGTCAAATCATTTTAAACAGAGAGTTAATTAGCCATTGTAACATTTTCCTGTTCACTGTTAATGGATTTTTTTTGTGTGCTTGCCTGAAATTTGAAACCATATCTATGAATGACGATATGCAGCAAATCTCCTTAAGTATGAATCTGAAATATCCACTCAAAATAGACTACCATGTTTTTTCACGTAAGAATCTTAACAGCTGTTCATGGCATTACTTATTGGATGCTAGAATCACACTTTTGTTGAGGTGTAGAAGTGGAGGAGGAATGCAAGCATTTGAAAGGAAACTTAAATGAATCCACTCAAACAGCACAGTTGGTGTTTATTTGACTGATCAAATTTGAATAATTTATCTCATGTGCAAGGTCGATATCTCAATCAATAACATACAAATCAGCATCAAAGATGACACACAAATTCTTTGTCCTGCAACTCCCATTCTTCAATCAGAACCTTCTACTGGGAGCACCACCCTTCTTAACTGTAATAGTGACTTGGGGCATTTCTTGGAACAGGATTATAGCCTGACTTGTTGGCTGTAGGCTTGCTGGTACAGCTCTGCCTTAGCGATCCATTTTGGGAGAATGAACAGGTTTCAGACGTGGTAAGAACAAGTCAGGATTTCCAAAACCTTGGAAAGGCAGCAGCTTTACCAGGAGAGGTGGGCTGCTTGGGTAGGACGGGGACCTCCATCTCAAGTTAAAAAGTGATTATCACTTCAGAGGTTAAGGATTAAAATGCAATCACTGCTGCTTTGGTTCCCCGTGAGGTAATGAGTAGGGTAGTGGTTGGGGCAGGAGTCAGAGATAGTTAGAGACTCTACCACAGGATGCTCTGCAGATCACTGACTTATACATCCCCAGTGACGGGGTATCTTGAAGATACCTTAAATGCCCAGACCAAGTGCAAGTAAGTCTCCAGAAATTGCTGGGATTTGGCCTCAGCTGAATGGTTTCTCCTTAGCTGCTAGTTCCTTTGGTGTCCCTACTTTGTACTGCATAATTGGGCACTTAATCAAGTAGACTGGCTACTCACCATCTTTCCAACCTTAGACCTTGTGTATTTCATTGCATCTCTGATAAGATTATCTGGAGACTGGAATAACTGATCCACCCACTTAATATCCTCAAATCAAAATTTCCATTCAGCCTGTCGGGGTGGAAAGATTTGACTCTCAGTCAGCACTGAGGAAATTGCGGTATCTCTTTTGGACAGAGAAAACATTGAAACCACTTGCATTTTCCTTGCAAGATCCTGACAGCAATACTTTAGAACTGCTAAGTGACTCAACTTAGATTAAGGTGTTTTATTTCAAAAGTCCATTGGAAATTTTATAATTGCTCTCTTTTTCAGCTTTTTCATTATTCTATTTGTGGTTTGTTTTTTCACGTTCTCCCTCTAATGTAGCTGGTGCAGCCAACTGGCAAATATTACACCACATAGAGTTAACAGTGCCAAATTACAAAGTACATTGTCCATTCTCACAAATGTAATGTGTTCCATTTATTAAATAAACCATCCCTTGAATAATAGTTGCCTGAAGGTTTCAGAAAAGTTGTATCAGTTTATAACATTCTCTATATTGATGAAATACTCAAAATAAAAATAAAAAGTCCTATGGTTTTCGTCAATAAATTTTCAATAAAACATAGCAGTAAAAGGTGAGCGTTTACAAACAGAAATCCCTAATTTGATCTGTGAATGGTTAGACTTGCTATCAATTGTTAAACAACTTCCCCAATGAGGCCAAACCCAACAATTGCTGGAGGCAGCTTACTGGTAACTGACCAGCACCATTCACAGTATCCTCTAGATGCCTGTCACCATAGATAACAAGGTATCTTGTGGTGACATCTCCAACCATTGCACATCTTCCCTTCGTTCTGTCTCACACAGGTGCCAAGGTATCTGTGGTCACGTCTTCATTTATTTTGTAGAAATAATACAATTTTATACAGTAAGAAATAATTTAGAGATAATACAAGATGAAAGTGTCACAAAGTCCCCATTTAATAATTTAATTCAAGGAGCTGTTGAGTTTCATCAACTGAAAATAAAAACATCGGTAAAGTTTATAATCTCAACCCATCGCTTTCTGGACAGGTATAAGTCCCCTTTGGACTATTATCCTAGATAAAATTTAGAATGACTGAAAAGAGTGCTTTTGTGAACACTTTCCATCTTACGCTCATCAGGACAGATGCGAGCATGCCAAATTTAAAGAAAGAAACAATTTATACCACATGAAAAAAAGGTGTCAATTGGTTGGAAAATTGTGAGGCACTGGAGAATGTAGAGAACTACCATGACTCACATCTTTATTTCATTCAAAAAGGAGTGACACCTGGACACCTGGCAGCATGGTAGCTCAATGGTTAACAATACTGACTCGCAGAGCCAAAGACCTGAGTTCATTCCATCCTCTGGCGACTATCTGTGTGCAATTTGCACATTCTCCCTGTGTCTGCATGGGTTTTCTCGGGTAATTCGGTTTCCTCCCACAGTCCAAAGATGTTTAGGTTAGGTGGATTAGCTATGCTAAATTGCCCATGGTGTAAAGAGATGTGCAGGTTAGGTGGATTAGTCATGGGAAATTGGTTGCAGGGATAGGGTAGAAGGTGGGTCTTGGTTGGATGCACTTCAGAGAGTAAATATGGACTTCATGGGCTTCTTCATCAAGTCTGCTTCCACACTGTAGTGATTCTATGATTCTATGGGCACATCCTGTTTCCTGCAGAGGCCAGATCTCTGCTTATAAATACAAAGGATTGAGATAACATACCTATTACAGAAACATGGTTCAGAGAGGGACAGAACCTTAATGTTCCAGGGAATAGATTAAATAGGGAAAAAAAAGCGGTGGGGGGGGGGGGGGGGGGGGGGGGGGGGGGGTGGGGGAGGGGGGGGGTGGGGGGGGAGGCAAGAGAGGAAGTGGAGTGGCCTTTTGGATAAGAATATATTATGGCTGTACTTAGGGACGATATTCCTTAGAGAATGTCCATGACATTATATGGGTGAAACTGAGGAATAGGAAATGGATGATCAATTTATTGCGATTGTACTATAGGTTCCTTAATAGTCAGCAGGAAATTGATAAGCAAACATGTAAGAAGATCTCAGGTATCTATATAAATAACAGTAGGGGATTTTAACTTTCCAAACATAAACTGGAACTGCCAAAGTGTTAAGGGTTTTGATGGTGAAGAATTTATCAAGTTTGTTCAAGAAACTTTTCTTATTCAGTATATGTATGTACTTACTGGAGAAGGAGCAAACGTTGACCTTCTCTTGGGAAATAAAGCAAGGCAAGTGACTGAGGTGTCTGTGTGGGAGCACTCTGGGGCTAGTGATCATAATTCTATTAGTTTTAAAATAGCTATGGAAAAGAATAGACCTGATGTGAATGTTAAAGTTCTAACTTGGAGTAAGGCCAACTTTGATGGTATTAGGTCAGAACTTTCAAAAGTTGTTTGGGAGAGGCTATTCACAGGTAAAGAGATGTGTGGAAAGTGGGAGGCCTTTAAACATGAGATAAAGAGAGTTCAGAGACAGTATGTTCCTGTTAACATGACAGAACTTTGGAAAGAAATAGTGATATCTTGAAAAGTGTCCATATTACAGAGCAGGAAGTGCTGGACATCTTAAAACACATACAGACGAATAAATAAGGTGTATCGAGAACTTTGTGAGAAGCTAGAGAAGAGATTGCTGAGATGTTTGGATCATCAATAGCTGAAAGACTGGAGGTTGTCTCATGTAATACCATTATTTAAGAAAGGTGGCAAGGAAATGTCAAGAAACTATAAACGATGAGCATGGTGTCAGTTGTGAGCAAGTTATTAGAGGGATTTCTGAGGGACAGGATTTACATGCATTTGGAAAAGCAAGAAGTGATTACAGAGGATCAACATGGCTTTGTGTGTGGGAAATCATGTCTCACTACCTTCATTGAGCTTTTTTGAAAAAGTGACAAACAAGATTGATGAAGGCAGAACGGTGAATGTTGTCTATATGGACCTCAGCAAGGTGCTTGACAAGGTTTTGTGTGGCAGACTCACTAGCAAGTTTCGATCACATGGAATCCAGGGGAAGCTAGCCAATTGGATGCAAAATTGGCTTGAAGGTAGGAGACAGAGTGTGGTGCTGGACGATTGATGTTTAGACTGGAGGCTTGTTAGATGGAGCTCAATTTATATAAGTGAGATGTTACATTCTGCTGAGGCAAATCAGTGCAGGTTTGCTGAACAAAGTGTTCTAGGGGTGGAGGTGCATAGTACCTCGAAAGTGGAGTCACAGGTCAACAGAATAGTGAAGAAGGCATTTGGCACGCTTGCCTTCATTGGTCAGTGCATTGTGTATAGGAGTTGGCATGTAATGTATAAGTCATTGGTTTGGCTACTTTTAGAACACTACATTCAGTTCTGGTCTCCATGCAATAGGAACAATGTTGTGAAACGTGAAATGGTTTAGAAAAGATTTATAAGGATGTTGCCAGTGTTGAAGAGTTTGAGCTCCAGGGAGAGGCTGAATAGGCTGGAGCTACTTTTCCTGGAGCATCGGAAACTGAGGGGTGATATTATAGAGATTTATAAAATCATGAGGGGCAAGAATAGGGTTGAATAGCCAAATTCTTTGTCCCACGGTAGGGAGTCCAAAACTAGAGGGCATAGGTTTAAGGTGAGAGGGGAAAAAAAATTAAAAGGCACCTAAGGGGCAACTATTTCACACAGAGAGTGGTGCATGTGTGGAATGAGCTGCCAGAGGAAATGGTAGATGTGGGTACAACTACAACATCTAAAAGGCTTCTAGATGAGTTCATGAATAGGGAGAGTTTTGAGGGCTATGGGCTAATTGCTGGCAAACTGGTCTAGATCAGTTTAGGATATCTGGTTTGGCATAGAGTTATAGAGTCATAGAGATGTACAGCATGAAACAGACCCTTCGGGCCAACTTGTCCATTCCGACCAGATATCCCAACCCAATCTAGTCCCACCTGCCAGCATGTGGCACATATCCCTCCAAACCCTTCCTATTCATACACCCATCCAAATGCCTTTTAAATATTGCAATGGTACCAACCTCCACCACTTCCTCTGGCAGCTCATTCCATACACGTAACACCCTCTGAGTGAAAAAGTTGCCCCTTGGGTCTCTTTTATATTTTTCCCCTCTCACCCTAAACCTCTGCCCTCTCGTTCTAGACCCCCAAGTCCCAAGGAAAATACTTTATCTATTTATCCTATCTATGCCCCTCATGATTTTATAAACTTCCATAAAGTCACCCCTCAGCCTCCGACGCTCAAGGGAAAACAGCCCTAGCCTATTCAACTTCTCCCTATAGCTCAAATCCTCCAACCCTGGCAACATCCTTGTAAATGTTTTTCTGAACCCTTTCAAGTTTCACAACATCCTTCTGATAAGAAGGAGACCAAAATTGCACGCAATATTCCCACAGTGGTCTAACCAATGTCCTGTACAGCCGCAACATGACCTCCCAACTCCTGTACTCAATACTCTGACCAATAAAGGAAAGCATACCAAATGCCTTCTTCACTATCCTATCTACCTGCGACTCTACTTTCAAGGAGCTATAAACCTGCACTCCAAGGTCTCTTTGTTCAGCAACACTCCCTAGGACCTTACCATTAAGTGAATAAGTCCTGCTAAGATTTGCTTTCCTAAAATGCAGCACCTTGCATTTATCTGAATTAAACTCCATCTGCCACTCCTCAGCCCATTGGCCCATCTGATCAAGATCCTATTGTAATCTGAGTTTGTGTCCATGTTGTATCATTCTATAACTCTGAATGTACATTGCTTTCTGCAAGTGCAAATAAGCTACATTGTGGGCCCAAGTGATAATCTTAAATTGTCAATGTTACTCTTAGTACATTTGTAATTCATCAGCAAATGTTGTCCGATCTCCAAATGTTGATATTATGTTCTGTTGTTTGCAACGTGGTCTGGTTCAGGATAATCAGTACTCTGCTAATTGCAAGCAGTCAAAAGAACATGAAGCTGGGTTTGATTTGCTCGTTATTGGAACATAATGCCTACATCCCTGGCATTGCACTGACACTGGCATTCATAAACCACATTACTCATTTGTGTGCGATGCAGAAAACCTTTTTTGCCTTGGTGGCAAAATGGATGGTATGCTCCGCTAACAGGATATAAGAAACTCATATGTGGCTGTATATGTTATACTTAAAAACAAAATGTAAGAGTTGTAGTCTAATTTCCTGATGTGTCAGAAACCAAGACACTATACCAAAGATATTAGGTGTTGAGATGTACTGATGGCTTGCAATGATCATGCTATGATACTTATGTAGTTTTTGTAACATACAGACTACAGTACCCCGTGCTTTATTTACATTATAATCAAGGCACTTGTGTATCTTGGCTCAATTTGGACGTACTTTAATATACTTCCCTCAGCATGTCATTCTGCAAGAGGATTCAGGAAGGTGGAGACTGAGAATTTTATACCAGAAGGGCACATACGACAATGACACCATAGGAATGTCTGAAAGATGAACCATATATCTGCTGTGAGACAGAGGACAAAAGGTGTTGATCACAAGGGTATACAATTACCATGACAATTCTAATCTGATTCACAAATATCAGAAATACACATCCAAGCAATATACTGGGCATTGGATAAAATTGTAGCAACTGCAAAATTAAAAGCAGCCCAACAGATTCTTTCAGATATTCAAAGAGATCGATTTGTTGGTTGAATTTGCATCCTTCTGAAACGAGTAGTTCTCAATACCCTGAAATAAATTAGCTTGTAGTTTGTAGTGAGATTGCTGTGCCTATTTCACATAAATTTATTCTGGTAGCTCACCTTTTGACCAGAATACATAAATGACTGTTCCACCTTCCTTTCATCATATGCAGTTATATTTTACTTGGTAAGTGGAAGACACTTTAATTGCAGTATAGCATATTCCCCTTCAAATAAATGGAGACAGAACTATTTTTACAAGGGGTAAAATGATACCAGGCATTAGCAATAACTTGGTAATTATCCAGTTTCAAGCCCTGTTCCTACTCAAAACACATATAAAAACTGTGCAATTTCTTGGTGTGGGTCTATGCATGCACAATGAACTTATAAGTAATCAATTCTCTTCAAATAGAAGCAGTGAATTGCTTTAAGTGATTAGAGGTTCATAATTTATTGTTGGCCTATACCCACAATCACTGGAATATGGAATAAATTCCTTTGAATTAAAATCAGAACCAAGCTGCCATTCACAGAATCACTGAATCATAGAGCACATAATGAGTCCATTTGGCCTTGGCTTATGTGTCAGTTTGTTGAAAGAACTGATCCAATTAGGTTTACTCCTTTGAACTTTAATCCTAGCCTGTAATTGAGAATTGAACTACCCACTATTACTGGAGTACCAGCAGATTTCCCATATCAATGGGCATCTTGAGTTAGAGGACTTCTTGGTTTAGAATAAGAAAAGATCAGTTTTACAAAACATGAATTTTCTTCCTCTCCACAGATGTTGCCTGACCTGAGGACAGCATTTTCGAACATGATTTGTCACCAGTTGGTGTTTGACACATGGGCTTAACATGAAACCAACTAAACAAAGTAACATGAACAGAAGGGATGTATTGTTGTGATCAGAGGTATTGATTTTGATTCATTATGGATATCACAGGGCTGCAGGTGGTGACAATGTTAATAATGAAACAGCCAAACACTGCTGGAAAGCAGATCAATGGAAGATGGCTGAAACCTATTCCAATTTAATTAATAAAGGAAAGAGTTGATCTAGAGGGTCAGAGCTCAACAAAGGAGGAAGGAATTAAACTGAAGTGGCTTAACAGGAGTAAAGAATGGACATGAGAAAATGTGACGGGGTTGGATTTAAAAGAACAGTTTTCTGTATAGGGAGCAGGATTCAAAGTCAAAGAGGCTAGAGGGAGGCAAATTTTAAATGGAGTAGAAGGCCAGAAGGAAAATGGCCTCTGTTTCAGTCAGAACTTGTTAAAATATACTCCCGGAGTAGGTAATGAAGGAGAGGAACACATAAAAGCACAGGCAATGTATTCTGACAGAAAAAGATGAAATGATTATAAAAATATTGAGGTGCAGGAGGTGAGTCAATGACTACACAATATCCAGCCTCTGACGTACTGCCGTAGGCATAGTATTACCTGCATGACTTATTTAAGTTCATTATCAATGGGTGACTGCAAGATGTTGATTTTGGGGATTTGATAGTGGAAGTGCCATTGAATGTCAAGGAAAGCAGGTGAGAGTCCCTCTTGTTGGTGATAATTGTTACTTCACACTAGTCAATTTTCAGTCAGTTACTGAATATGCACATGGTCATGCTGCAAATGATCACTAAATTTTTCGCTATCTCATGTAAAAAGAATTAAACTATTTTGGAAGGAAGGCCATCGTTCAAGCAGCTGAAGAGGGTTGGACCAAGTACACCACAGTGCCCTGTCCTGAACCGTAGATGCTAGACTTCCACAACCACAACCATCTTCGTACAACCCTTCCTCCAAATCAGCATTAACTTCAATTTTGGCCTCTTGATGCAACATTTGCTTTTCTATTACAGTCACTCACACCTTACCTCAGGAATTCAGCTTTGATATCCATTTTTACACCAAGCTTATAATGGGATCTGGAGCCAAGTGATCCAAGCACAGCCGAAACTGAACAACGTTTACGTAGGTGCTGAAGTGCAGTTTCCATAATAGGGGGAGCGTAAACCTGATTGGGTGAGTGAACACTTGAACATGAGCAATTGTTGAGGTAGTCTGTGCCAGATCGGATTTTGACATAATTCCAATGCTTGGTGTTCCATGCTGAACCGGAATTCCTTGTAAATCTTTTTTAGATTTGGTGACCCTCCATATTACTAAACCTGTGGATCTTATGAAAACATCTGTCAGATTAATCTTGATCACATTTGCTCCTTGATGTGCTCTATGGAGTGGTCAAGCACAGTATGTCTGCTCCCATATTTGCCTCAGATGAATTCTAGTTGGGTGCTAGCATGTAAGTTTCATATATACATGCACACATACATGTATTATATGGATTCCAGCTGATGTTAATAATGGACAAGTCAGATCCCAAAACAAAATCTGGATTCATAAATTATATTTTCTTCATTTTCAAATTAAACGCAATGGTATTTCACTACTAGAACATAAGCACATCAAGGTGCAGATTTGGTTTTAACAATAAAGCTGAAGTTTATTATGCAAAATCAAATAAGTAAAATAAACCGAGATATCGAAATGTAAAGCAATTTCAAACACTCAGCAAAATTATCTCCTTTGATTCCCCCAATACTCATTTTAGAGTTAATCAAAGCCAGAGATATTTTCTATCCCTATCAAATTCATAGGTTGACTTTATTGCTTTCTCAGTTCCTGTCCTGTGAACTGTGAAATCTTTTTCTTTAACTTATACAACTGAGATCCTTACACTGAGGTAACATTCTCTTAATTAATCTGGACCAACTCATTTTTCGAGAAGAAACAATTTTTATCTCTGACTTCGGTCAGGTTCCTCTGAAACAAACAAAGTTTTCAAGCCAAGGATTTTTTCCAAGCTAAAAATAATCCTTGACCATTCTAAAGCCAAAGCATGCAAAAGTATTTCAATGTTTCCATCTCCTATTGTAGACTCCACAATATGAACACACTTCTATCAACTATCTAGGAGGTCTCCAATCATCTTGCCTGCATTGCTCACACTAGGAGAAAGTGAGGACCACAGATGCTGGAGATCAGAGTCAAAAAGTGTAGCATTAGAAAAGCACAGAAGATCAGGCAGGAGAGTTGACATTTGAGCATAAGCAAGTCTCCTCTCCTGACATTTGAGCAAAAGTCAACTCTCCTGCTCCTTGGATGCTGCTTGACTTGTTGTGCTTTTCCAGCACCACACTTTTTGACTACATTGCTCACACCTTTGAGTATCAGAGTTGGGACATTATATTGAGGTTGTACAGGACATTGGGTGAGGCCTCTTCTGGAGTTCTGTGTCCAGTTCTGGTCATCCTGTTACACAATAAATCTTGTTACATTGGAGAGGGGTCAGAACAGAATTATCAGGAAGTTGCTGGGAATAGAGGGCTTAAGTTATAAGGACAGGCTGGATAGGCTGGGATGTTTTTACTGGAGTGTAGTTGGTTGAGAAGTGGCCTTATAGAGGTTTATAAAATCATGACAGTTGTAGATAAAGTGAATGGCAGGTGACTTTTTCCTGGGGTGGAGGATTTCAAGACTAGGGGACATATTTTTAAGGTGAGATGAGAAAGATTTAAAAATGTCATGAGAGGCAATGTTTTTGCACAGAGAGTGGTTCTTGTGTGGAATGAACTTTCAGAGAATGTGGATGTTGGTACAGTTACAATGTTTAAAAGACTTTTGGATAAGTACATGGAATAAGGGGTGTTTGGAGAAATATGGGCCAAGCTCTGCTAAGTGGGACTACTTTAGTTTGGGCAACATGGTCGGCATGGATGCATTGGAATGAAGAATCTGTCTCTGTGCAGTATGACTCTTTGACTCTCTGAGTCTATCTACTCTCTAATAAGTACTAATTTAAAGTTGAGGTTCCAAAAAGTGTGGCCTAGGTAATTATTAGCCCCTTCATAAAAATGGACACATGACATTAAAATCCAAACTCTAAAGAAATTGTATACATAGCACGTCTTTTGTCTATTATATATAACAGGTTGTAACATTCTTCTGCAGATTTGCTGTGTTAACTTGGCTGTTGCTTATACAATATCTTTACAATCTTGTAACTTTATTCTCCTAAAAAGTGTCTGAAACTTTCCTAGCTTTTAAAGAGAGTGATTGATCCTGAGTCACATCATAATGTAAATTTTTCATTCTGGTCCAAGCTCATAACTATCAACAGATTTTGAAATTAATTCCTGTAATCCAAGTTAAGGTAATAAACATATGTCAAGCAAAAAAATAGACATAGTATCAATTCCTCAGGATTGTCAGTATACACCATTCTCCAGTCTGAAAATCAACCATTTATTGCCACTGTCCCCTTCATTCTCTGGCCTCAACTTTACAGATAAATCTATTATGTAGCACTTTGTACTTACTAAATATCCATGCACATCACATCAATCACATTACAATCATTGACCCTCTCCATTACTGCAACCATTAAATTCAATCAAGTTAGTTAAACATAGCTTGCCTTAAAAAATCCATGTTGGATTTCCCTAATTCATCCACACTTGTCCAAGGAGATCCTGATCTCTTAAAGCTTTACTGTTCTAAGGTCAAACTGATCAGCCTTTATTCATTGGGTGTATCCTTACACTCCTTCTTAAATAAAGTGATAATATTTGTAATTTTCCAGTGCTCATGAATCACCTAGTATCCAAGGAAGATTGAAAGGTTATGGTTATCCCTCTAGATACAGAGGAACCTGATTATCCAGTGTTAGATTATCCAAATATTGGATTATCCAGCAAGATCACAAACTCCCAATGCTTGGCTAAACTATGTTCTCCGGCGTTTGATTATCCAGAATTTGATTATCCGAATGAAATACTCCCCGCCCATGTCCTTCGGATAATCGAGGTTCCTATGTATTTTCTAAATAACCTGTTCAGAGGTGCCATTACACACCTCTGGAGCAGTGGACCTTGAACTTTGCCCTCCTGCACAGATGTTGGGACATTGGAATTGAGCCACAACAGCATAATGGCTCTGCAATTTCAACCTTTTCCTTCTTCAGCTGCATTTCATTTGATCCTTATGTCTCACTAACTCTTAGGTAGTTTCAGAGCTGAAAATGTGTTGCTGGAAAAGCGCAGCAGGTCAGGCAGCATCCAGGGAACAGGAGAATCGACGTTTCGGGCATAAGCCCTTCTTCAGGAAAGGCTTATGCCCGAAACGTCGATTCTCCTGTTTCCTGGATGCTGCCTGACCTGCTGCGCTTTTCCAGCAACACATTTTCAGCTCTGATCTCCAGCATCTGCAGACCTCACTTTCTCCTTAGGTAGTTTCAGCCTGATCTAATCTCTCCTTTCACTTTCATTCATGTGATGTGGGTACCGCTGGCTAGGCCAGCATTTAGTTCTCCTGCATTACTTACCTAGAGGGCAACTAAGAGTGAACGGCTTAGCTGTGGAGTCACATGGAGGCCAAGTGGGAAGATTTCTTTTCAAAAAGGACATGAGCAAACCAATTGATTTATATAAATATTTTGTTATGTGGCTGTTATTTAGGCTAACTTTTTATTCTAGATTTTCACTGACCATCAGCCATGGTAGAATTCAAGCCCATGTCTCTCAAATATTAACCTGGAGTTCTGAATCACGAGCCAACAACACTGCCTACTCTTGAATCATGTTTTAGCATGATCCAGCATTGACTCAATTGACTAATTTCTCTAAAACTTTGGAAGCATCTTCTTTGGTAAAGACAGGTTGAAACATTTGTTTAGACCAAGGAAAGCAGTGGCATTGCAATTCCATGCTTTTTACAATTTTCACCCAATTCAGAATCATTCTGCTTTGGAAAGATTTCCTTCATCAGTCTTGAGTCAAAAGTCTGGAACTCTTTACTAAAACAATACTATGGGACTATCTTCACTGGAAGTACTGCAGCAGTTCAAGAAGGTGGCTCACCAACACCATCTCAAGAACAACTAGAGATGGATATCAAGTGAACGTCAGTGATACCCATGTCCCATGAATGAATATCATGTTCATTTCTACCTTAATATATAGATGATCTAAAGAGCTTGGAAATTGATTCAAAGGGATATTAACCACCTTCAAAAGGTTCAGTAAAAAAAAAACGAGAAAGCAAAAATACTAACTTTCAATATTTTGTGGTCAAGACAAATGAATCACTACTCTGGCCACAAGCACAGTTTACAATTTTTCTTTATATATATATACTTTGATCTACTCCAGAGTGATCTGGTTTTTACCAATTCTAACACAGTGACATTGAGGTGGGTTTCTTCTTTTCTCAAGAAATTTTTAAATTAGAAACACTGGTAAGTGGGCACTTATTTTAAAAAAAGATTCTGCCTTACTGTACCATTCTTTAACCAGTGAATCAGAACTTCAAGTATTTGCGATGACATGCATTGGAAAATAACTAACACTAGAGAACTTCTGCTACCTGCATGTCTGTACTCCACCAGAGACAGTGTTTTGAGGGGATGTGAAAGAAAATTGGAACAATTTTATTTTAAAAAGAAAAAAACATTGTGCAGCTGGTGCGGCACCTTTAGGCAAAAGTGAGAAACTACATGAATTATTACTTATTCTGTATTCTGATGGATCACATCAGACTCGAAACATAATATTATTTCTCTCCCCGCAGGTACTGCCAGACCTGGTGAGATTTTTTTGGCACTTTCTATGTTTATTGCTTAACCTTTTATTATTTGTAATTTTTTATCATACAGGTAGTTCTACAACGTGATGATTACATTCTTGTGCAACCTCATGCTTTAGGAGTGGTGCTTAAAGTGTTGGTGGAATAATCACATTACAGCGAACATGTTTGAAAAGTTTGCGCTTTAGAAACTGTCTCCAATTCATCAAAAGCATTACAGCAAATTCACGCTAATGAAACACACGTTATAGCAAAACGATCTGTATAGAATCAAAATGAGAAAAAACATGTAAGGGTATATGAGTGTGAGGTTCATAATTAATCTTGTTATCGTACTGAATATCATTAACAGTATTCAACATCAAGCATGACATGAGATAAAAGCGAGGAGGAGTGGAATCAGTATGATCTCATTGCCGTGCTGCATAGATTATGCCAATTTCCTGAGGAACGAGGCAACCTACATGGCATTCTTCATTGGGCTGAATCATGCTGAGGTATTGGGAGATCCCGCCCACCAGACTGAAGAGCTGATGAGAGACCAGTGCTGCTCCTTCCAGGGGATACATGGCAGTGGCAAATCCACAGGCAGACCTTCACTTACAATCAACATACTGGGGTGGAAGTCAGGCACAGTGACAGCTGCTGGCTGCTTGGAGGATACTAGTCTGCTGGCAAAGGAGTAGCCAGAGTCCCAGAATCAGAAAAGCTACTTGATGTTTGGATAAGAAGTTGGAAGGAAGAGTGGTTCTCAATTTGGGGTCATGGAAAGAGGGTTTTGAGAGAATTTTGAAGCATCCTGCCAGGTTCTTTGATCAGACACTCACTGCATTTAAATGAGGGATCCCACATTCCCTCCGACTCCAAGGTAATGAGCTGCTGACAAGGTAGTAGTTGTCAGGAGCACTGCTTTTGCGACAGGTCTGCCTGCAACTTGGTTAAATGAATGGTAATGGGACTGAGGCCCTTAAGTAGTTCTCAACTGGCTATTTAATGGCAAAAATTGGCAGAGAGGATAATAGTCAACTATGGGCCATACTGCCCCAAACTCAATGCTGGTGAAAGAATTTTGGTGCGATAACACTCTGCTCAATTAAGTGCCCTTCAAGCCTCTAAGCTCACCACATACTGATGCAGAGGAATCTGTCCTTGCTCTTGAATTATCATTATTTAGAATATTTTGATCACAATTAGAACAGTATGCAGTATCCAAAAAAGGTATAAATATTCAGCCACAAAGTACAAAATAAAAAGCAATGATTGCAGTTATAACAACACGTGATCCATTAAAACTCTGGATCAGCGTACTGCCTGGTTTTTAAATTCAGCAAAGATCCTTAGACAGCATCTTCCAGCCCCATAACCACCCCCAACCAGAAGTACAAGGGTAACAGATACAAGGGAACACCACCAACTGCAAGCCCTCCTCCAAGCTACTCACAATTCTGACCTGGAAATATATTACTATTCCTTCAGTATCACTGGGTCAACATCCTGGAATTCCCTCCCTATTGCCATTGCAAATCTACTTAGCGCACATGAAGGCAGCTCACCACTACATTTTCATGCCTAAAAAGGGACGGATAATAACTACTGGCCAGCCAGTTGTACACATATCCTTTGAGTGATGAATAAAAATGAGCAACAGATAAAATTTACCATACCACATGAATGCCAAAATTCAAGCCAAGATAGTATTTGGCTTGACGGGGAATGTGGAGGTGATCGTGCCCAGTTCGCAATTTCTGAGAAATGCAGTATCTGCAATTTCAGATAGCTCTTCAATGTGACCCTGCGCAATGAGGAAGTCACAATGCTGCTCAATGCTGGATAATTGAAGAAATGCTTAATGTGCCTCCATCCCCTCTGAGGGAATATACAAGTTGGGTCACTGTCGACGTTTTCACAAACAGTACACTGTGGCAACTCAGTCACAATAGTGTTATTGATATCATTATTTTAATTATCTTAGTACACATAAACACAATGTACATTGTACAATACATCTGATACTGTATAGTCATAGCTATAATTACCCGTCAAACGATAAACAGAATACTGCAGACACTTGCTCTCTTAGAGATGGCGTGTGGGTAATGGGTGCAGTTGTGTCTGTTTGCCAATGGAAGACTGGGACTTTGTCAAGATGTTTAAACCAAATATTAGCCCACAAGGGGGGAGGATATAGGGGCTATTCCAGCATTGGTTGTCTACTTATAGGTGAATTTGCACAAGTAGCAAAGATCCAAAATCTTGTTTATTTCCTAAAATATAGTTTCACCTTGATAACAGTGTGGAGGGCAATCAGCTGCACTCAGGTGTTTCACAGTGAGGGTGTAGTGGCTGCACACAGGTAGGATGTTATCTGTTTTTGAATGATACTTGGGACGTATGGGAGCTCCTGTTTATTATAAACCTTTACCCTTCTCGGTGGTGGCTTCTGTGGCAATTTTCCAAATGTGATATTTGCTGCCTTAACAAATGTGCAGTACAGGCAGCAAACCTTTGTCTTTGCTTTGTTTTGGTACTGTCTGGTGACAGAGAACAGCTTCATAGAGTATCAACACAAAGAGGCACTGTTCTTAGATAACAAGAAGGTTTATTGCAATATGTGCAATTACGTTTAGCCAGGCATAATTACTAGGAGTGAAAGGAACTGGAACAGACCCATCTATTTGCTCAAAAAGCAAGAGTATTCTGAGCTCATTGTCTCTATGCATAGTCTGTGTGTGACATCAGTACAATGGGTGGAGGTAATATGAACATTTACCCCTTCAGAACTAATATCCAAATAAAAAGGTCTGAGGGCTGATGAGGAACTTCAATGAATTGCAAAACTGCATCCTGTAAACGTTATGCACTGATGTGACTGTGTGATGGTGTTGGTGGTGATTGCTGGAAGGTGTTCGATGACATGGTAAACAAATATGTGGCTAATACCTACAAAGCATCCAATTGCTACATTTCTGTTGGCCCATGCTATCATATCTCAACTCACACAATTTCTACACATTCTTGACATGGTAGGCACATTTCAGCTATGCACAAGGTAAAGATGTCTTCAGTGATTTGCTAGGCATGAACACAAAATTGTAAACCAGCTTTAAGAAAAATCTGAGGTACAGTCTGTGGACCAAGGGAACCCAACAGTTATGGTGATTCTGGATTCAGCCAAGCTGAACATCAAGAAGTGTGTTGGCATTCTCTCTCATTGAAGATGAAAGCATGTCATGTTCATTAGCATTTGTCCAGAAACAGCTCATCAGCGACTTGCTGCAGTATTGCTATCCAGATCCTGAAGGTTGCTTAGATGGATCTCCTTTGTGTTGACAGTGGTTTTGTATATGGACCTAAGGTCATTGGGACTTGAGCCTGCCACTCAGGATATTTTTAATGTCAATTTACATCATGATGTCATCTCCACTGGAGTTAGTTGGCTGCTTCTTGACTCCTCCTTGCTCTTCTACTGCTCCAATACAATGGCAATGTAACTGTTTCACTGGCCTGTAGCCCTTTGATGTGAATGCTGCTCCATGCCACATTCAATAACTACTTTCATGTCAGTGTTGGAGAACTCCTCGCACATGATCGAGACAGTTAAACTGCAGCTTCATTCAGACTAATAGCCTGCTGAATGAACATCCATTATTGCAAGTTAATGTTATAGTGGAACATAGGAAAAGGAGTAGGCCATTCAGCTCCTTGATCCTGCTCCACCATTCAATAAGATCATGACTGATCTGTGGCCATTTTTCACCTTGGCCCATACTCCTTGATACCTTTGCTTAATAAAAATTAGTCTATCCGAGATTTAAAATTAACAATTGAATTTGCATTGACCGCCTTTTAAGGAAGAGAATTCCAAACTTTCACTAGTCTCTGCATGCTTTCTAATATTTTCCCTGAATGACCTGACCTAATTCTTAGACTTTGCCCCCAGTTTGAGAATCTTCAAAAAGTGGAAATGATCTACCCTTTCTTTCCCTGTTAATTTCCTGAAGATCTTGATTAGATTAGCTCTTAAACTTTTAAATTCTAGAGATTAATGTGCTAATTTGCCTAATTCCCCATAACTTAGTCCCTGAAGTCCAGGTGTCAGCCTAGAATGCATACCCTCCAGAGCGAAAGCAAGCTTCCAACGTTGTGGTTCTCTGATCTGCTTACACTATTTTAAATGAGGTTGAACTAGGGTTTTGTGTAACTGCAATGTAACACTTTCATCCTTATACTCGCCCTATGAGGGCTAGCATTCCATTTACCCACTCTTGACACTCTTGACAGGTCTGTAATTCCTTGGTTTCCGTCAGTTACCCTTCTTAAAGAGTGGAGTGACAAGAACAAATTTCCAATCCTGAGGTACACCCCCTGAATAAAGGGAACTCTGAAAGATTACGCTAGCACACAGCAATGTGCTCTCCCACCTCCTTGAACGCCACGGATGGAAACCATCAGGTCTTGGGGATTTGTCACATTTCAGTTCAATCAATTTCAATTATTGATGAGTTACGAGCTAATACAAGCTAATTTTAATTAGTTCCTGTCCCTCATTCTCTGTTATTTCTTTGGGACTTCCGGTAAGCTATCCTCTTTCTCTACTGTGAACACTGAAGCAAAATAGTCATTCAGCCTGTCTATCATTTCCCCATGGTCGTTTACAATATTCACAATCTCAGCCTACAGTGGACTAACAGTACTCTTAACTAGCCATTTTTCTTTGATATAACTATAAAATCTCTTCTTATTGTCTTTTTTGTCCCTTGCAAGTTTCTTTTCATAATTCTTTTCAGCCACTCTCACATGATACTTTGTGGTCTTTTGATGGTCTTTGTATTTGTCCCATACTGTGGGATCTGTACAGTTCTTTGCATTTTTATAAGCCCTTTATTTCACTTTCCTGCTGTCCCTGATCTTCTTAGATGTCCATGGCTGTTCTTTTGTGTGAGATGGAGCATTTCCTAATCATGTGTTTCCACAGCTTCTGAATAGCATTAAGATTTCTCCATTTTTCCTTAGCTGATTTACTTATTAGCAGAGCTACACAATTTATTGTGGACAGTCTCTGCATCTTCATACTTCCATCCAAAATGCAATTTTTGCTTGTCTCTTACAAATGCAAGATGCAACTCAGTCATGTTATAATAACTATTTGACAAATGTTTATGAACAACTAGGTCACTAAGTAAATCAAGCTCATTGCTCATTACCAGTTCCAATATTGCTTGTCTCCTTGTTGTATTCAAGAAATATTGCCATAGAAAACCATCTTAGACACACTTGAGAAATTCACAGCCTTTCTGGCAGGTGCTTGTCCATTTCTCTAATCTATGTTATTGCAATGTTGGAATCAATCACTGATCTCCCTAAGGCAGTAAGAAGCTACCTCCTTAACGAACAACTTTTGACCTCGAGAAGACAACAGCAGAGCTGGAATAATTGAGCAAGTGAAAATGGCTCAGAATTGAAGAGGAAGCAGCTTCTGGGAAAACATGCAGATGTGATCAGGAAGGCAGGAAGGCCTTATTATCGACACATGTAAGCTTTGAGTTCATGGAGTGGATTGGTATTCTGTTCACAAAAATGGAGAGCTACTACATTGGTGCACTGATAGTGATAACCCCTGCCCAAGCAGATTGTATACCCGTGATGGTTGTGATGCACCAGTGCAAGCCAGTTGAGAGACAACACAGAGCTCTGTGGCAGACCTCTAGTGGGAGCCAGCCATAAACAAATTAAGGGCTCTGGTAAATTTTAGTGGAACAGACAAGAACTGTGCATAATTTCATTATGACACAAGGTCTTTTACCAACATGGCACACAATGCCTCTCCATTCCTATTGACGATCAGAGTGTTCACAGGCATCACCTCTCAATCATGCAATACTTTGCCTAGGTAATATCTTCATTTCCTGGGGCACTCTGTGGTGGCTCTGCCAGCTTCTGGAGGAGTACTTTGGCACTGGCTGCATATTGCCACTGATACCCTTCCTCATCAATATGTGAGAAGATGCCATGTTTATTTCATTTTTCAGTTTCTGTCCTCTGCTACACTCTCTTCATCAGTGAGCATGGCAGATACAACTATGGCCCGCTCTCTTCCTTCATGGTCCAGCACCAACCTCCATCTCCGAAGTAAAACTTGTGCATTCACAATGTAACTTTGCAGAGTTCTACACAAGGGCAACAGCTTTTCTGAGGCATTCAAGACATTCATGACCCCTTCTCAACCACAATAAATTGGTGACTCCCATACTATAGGTTAAGACATTTGGATTTGTTTATTGTACCTGCTAATTGTAAATGGACTGCAAGATTCATGATTTAGATCTGTTAAATCACACCTGTCCCCTTTTCCCGACTGGTAAAAGTGGTCATAGCAGAAATACGATTTAGACTTTGGCTTCTCGGTCTCGCCTGCCATTCTAAGCAGCCTACACAGACTTTACAACACATTAAAAATACATCAGTTTTTCTTGACAGATATACAAGAAGTCTAATTCATTCATTTGCAATGTCTCTAACACACACCTCACTCACATCCGTCTTTCAAGACAGCATGCAAGAGTGTTAGCCAGCTGAGAGAGGCTGGAATGGATAATGGATGGATGGATAATGGTCGCAGCAGCAACATTTTCTTTCTACTTCAGAAGATTAACACTACAGGCTTAAAGGGATAAAGAAATGTGCTTAACTCCCTGATTTGACTAAATCTGATATTCTTTTCCAAATAGAAGCCCTGACCATACAATACTGGTCAATTTGACCTTGCTAGTCCACAGAACACTGCAGTGATGGTGGAAATGTTTGCAGAGTCAGCTGATATGAATAATTGGCATTAGCTTCCAGCACAGATTTAATCTTGCACTATCAGTTAGCTTAATTGCAAAACACGCAAAATCAACAGCTCTGAGGGTTGTGTTGTTATTGGTGCTCATGGGAAATGGTGAAGCAGTGGTTTAATTTCTACTTAGGTTCACAATGTATTTTACAGATTTCTTATATAAAGAACATTTGGGACAGTAACTGCAGATTTTGGTCATGGATGTGTGTTCATGTATGTGCAATCAGTGGTACTGGTTCATCCCTTTAGCACCACTGGAAGCCTCAAAAGGAATCTTTGTCCTGGCTGCTGTGTGCTCTATAGCTGAAACAGTATGTTTTTGATCTCAAGATGATTATTGAATGGACTGTTAAACCTGCAGATTAGACAATGTTTCTGAGCAATAAGAGATTTCCAGAAAAACTAAAAAAAATGAAGCTCACCTTTAAAAATTCAACCTCAAAAAGCTACATATTTCAACTGCAATGCCCTTTTCAAACGGGTCAGCAGTGCTTTTGTGAAGAAAATGACGACAAGGCTGCTAAACTCAACACAGGAATTGTTAACTTACTTTTAAAGCCTGAAAAGAGGTTTGAGCCAAGTTTCCTATGATTCAAAATGAAACAAGTGGGATGGACTTGGTCATGCGCAAGGTCTTAAGGCCATATGATGTGGGAGCAGACATATGCCCTTCAGTTCACTGAGTCTGCTCCACCATTCAAAGAGATCATGGCTAATCTAATGATTCTCAACTCCACATTTCTGCCTTTGCCCCAAAACCCTTGAATAGGGTATACCGATTAAAAATTTATCTCGGCCTTGATATAATGCCAAAAAAAAAATCCACATTGCTGGTATAACTGTAAAAAAAAACACCCTCCAACATAAAGCCCCATTGTTCACATGCTATAGAACTTGGCACCAAGAGAGAAAAGATATAGCACTATTTGCTGTAGTCCTGATTGGTGTTTTCTTTACCTTATATTGCAGTCTCTTCGGGATATCCATTTTCCTGTCCTTAAAATAATTTCTGGATTCTGTTTTAAATACTGCAGCAATAATTCTGCCAAATGATCAAGTGGATTCTCTTCTTCAGCTTTCTTCCATCCAGACAACACAGATTCACCATCCACTTGTTCACAACATAGTTGATTTTCTAGCATTCAGCAATTTTAATTTGAAATAACATTTATAGTGCAAAGTGAGTACAATTATTGCGTATGGAGAACCCACTGGCATGGAGGTACTAGATGAAGTTTACTTAAGTGCTTCTGATGAAGCTATAAACCTTGACACCAAAGACTAAAACCTCAGCAAGTCCACAAGACTAAACTACACTCAAAATCATTCTTTGTAATCAATGAATCAATTATTACAACGAATTGTGTTTTGCTTGTCTTATAGACCTGTAGTAAATCTGCTGAGCATAGTAGAGCAAGCTAAAGTATATGGAAGGGCAAAATAGAATTGTGGTTGACACTAAAAGATAAGACTTCTTTTAAATGCAAAGGTAAGGAGTTGTTGCTTGGGAATTAAGTTTTAAGTGATTGCCACAAACAGAGGGGAATTGCGTGGGGAGAATCAGAAGCTAGTTGCAGAGCTCCCCTGGTTTTCCATCCTTCAAATATGTATTCGGAGAATCAGGTGAGCTCCATTCTTCTCCTATGTGGTTCAACACTGAATACCAGCAAGCAACTTGTGTCACAGTGTGGTGTGTATTGTCACAGCTAAACTTATTCGTGTCCTCACTCATCACATTCATATATACACCACCACTCTTTCAGCAGGAATCACAAAGGCAATGATCTGAAACAGTTGCTTTAATGTAAAACAAAATCAGGCCAGCTATTAAAACAGGTGGCTAATTTGACCAGGGGTTGGGTTTGCTTAAAATTGACTTGCCCCACAGTTGTTTTTTCCTCAGTGATGCACTTAATTTACCAGCTGCAAGACATTTTCTTGAAAAGAAAAAGAATGAATAATGAGGCAAACTCCTTTTGACTTCCAAATTCCTAAGTGATTGTAAACAATTCCACAAGAGAATAACAAGTACATTGAATCATAGAGTCATAGAGAGGGATAGCATGGAAACAGACCCTTTGGTCCAACTCATCCATGCTGACCAGATATCTTGAATAAATCTAGTTCCATTTGCCAACATTTGGCTCAAAACTCTCTAAACCCTTCCTATTCATATACCCATCCGGATGCTTTTTAAATGTTGTAATTGTACTAGCCTCCACCAGTTCCTTTGGCAAATCATTCCACACACGCACCATCTTCTGCATGAAAACGTTGCCTCTTAGGTTCCTTTTAAATCTTTCTCCTTTGACTTTCAACCTATCCCCTTCCAGTTTTGGACTTCTCCACCCTGGGGAAGAGACTTTTTTTTTACCCTATCCATGCCCTCATGATTTTATAAACCTTTATAAGGTCACCCCTCAGTCTCTGACACTCCAGGGATAAAAGCCCAGCCTATTCAGCTTCTCCCTATAGTTCAAATCTTCCAATCCTGGCAACATCCTTGGAAATCTTATCTGAACCCTTTCAAGTTTCACAACATTTTTTCGATAACAGGAGACCAGAATTGCACACATTATTCCAAAAGTGGCCTAACCAATGCCCTTTACAGCCATGACATTACCTCCTAGCTCCTATACTCAATGCACTGACCAATAAAGGAAAACATACCAAACACCTTCTTCACTATCCTATCTACTTGCAACTGTACTTTTAAGGAACTATGAATCTGCATTCCAAGGTCTCTTTGTTCAGCAACAGTGACATAATTCTCAAAACTATTCACTGTACAGTTATGTTAAGGCTTTCTTTTTTAAAACAACACTTTGCAACTGGAGGAAAAACATGCAGCAGATACCCTGCATTTGAACAGAAATTTTAACAGATCATTTCAGTTTGTTTAATTTTTGGTTGAGATAAGAAAAACAAGAAGAGAGTTGGAGCATAAGTCACTGTGTCCAGTGTCACTGAAATTAAAGCTGGAGTGCCATTTGACAAAAATAAACGCAGGAAATCTCCATGATCCATGACATAGTTTTGTTAAGGTGACAGAGGCAATTTATTTACAAGACTTTGTTGTTGGAATGGAGCCTCATGAAAGTGGGTCAGAGGTGAGAGACCCTGCTCTGGCTTTTTTCCAAACTGTGCTTTCAAGTATCCAGGCTTTACAAATAATATTTTGGCCTTCAGGTAGAAGTGTCATAACTTCTCTTCAGCAATTTCCTTATGTTCTCACCTCTCTTGCTGAAGGCAGCAGTCTTTTTGAGTGATTGTTGGTCCCTGTTCCCGGAACCCTGCATTTGAGAACCTGGGTAGTGATTGTTGATAACTTCGTCAACTATCAAGATGTAACTGAATTTGAAGCAGTTCAAAGAGTGTTTTCTCAATTAATACCTGAGATATTGGTGTTATGTTATGAGGAGATGTTGGATAGGTTGTGTCTTTGTCCATCAGAGTTTAGAAGAATAACAGGTGATGTTATTAGAACATAGAACATAGAACAATACAGCACAGAACAGGCCCTTCGGCCCACGATGTTGTGCCGAACATTTGTCCTAGTTTAAGCACCTATCCATGTACCTATCCTATTGCCGCTTAAAGGTCACCAATGATTCTGACTCTGCCACTCCCACAGGCAGTGCATTCCATGCCCCCACCACTCTCTGGGTAAAGAACCTACCCCTGACATCCCCCCTATACCTTCCACCCTTCACCTTAAGTTTATGTCCCCTTATGTCTCCTATGTTATTGAAACATAGGAGGTCCTGAGGAGATGTGACAGAGTGAATGCTGAAAAGATGTTTCCTCTTTTGGGAAATACTAGGATCAGAGGTTAATTTACAAATAATAAATCTCCCATTTAAGATGAAGACTTAACAGCAGGAGACAGAGAGTGATGGTGGTGGGCTGCTTTTCAGACTGGAGGCCTGTCACCACTGGTGTTCCACAGGGTCTGGGTCCTCTTTTATTTGTCATTTATATAAATGATTTGGATGAGAATATAGAATGCATGGCTGATAGGTTTGCAGACGACATCAAAATTGATGACATAGTAGACAGTGAAGAAGGTTTTCTAAGATTACAAAGGGATCTTGATCAAACGTATCAATAGACTGAAAAACGGCAGATGGAGTTCAATCAGGATAAATGCAAGGTATTGCATTTTGGTACAACAAACAAGGGTGAGGCTTTTACAATCCTTGGAAGGGTCTTGGCAGCGTTGTAGAACAGGGGGTCCTAAGGGTTTGGGTACATAATTCTTTGAAGTTTGCACCACATATAGACTGAGTGGTTTAAAAAAGTATTTTGCATGCTTGTCTTCATTGCTCAATCCATTGAATATAGGAGTTGGGAAGTCATGTTGAGGTTCTACAGAACATTGGTGAGGCCTCTTTTGGAATACTGTGTCCAGTTCTGGTCACCGAGTTATAGGAAAAATACCATAAAGCTTGAAAAGGTTCAGAAGATATTTACCAGGATATTGCCGGGTATAAAATATTTGAGTTATAAAGAAAGGCTGGGACATTTTTCACTGGAGTATAGGTGGTTGAGAGGTGACTTTATAGAAGTTTATAAAATAATGAGGGGTATGGATAGAGTTAATGGTAGTTGTCTTTTCCCCACAATGGAGGAATTTCAAGATTGGGGGCACATTTTTAAGGTGAGAGGAGAGAGATTTTAAAAAGACATGAGGGACAATTTTTTCACACAGAGGGTGGTTTGTGTTTGGAATGAACTTTCTGAAGAAGTGGTGGATGTGGGTACAATTACAACATTTAAAAGATATTTGGATAAGTACATGAATAGGAAAGGTGTGGAGGAATATATGGCCAGGAGCAGGCAGGTGGGACTAGTTTAGTTTGGAATTATGTTCGGCATGGACTGGTTGGAACAAAGGGTCTGTATCTGTGCTGAATGACTCTATGACTTTATGAGGTTTCTTTCTCAGAAGGATGTAAGTTCATGGAATTCTCTTCCACAAAGAGCCATTGTGGTGAGGTCAGTGAATCTTTTTTAAGGCAGAGATGGATAGATTCTTGATGAACAAGAGAGTTGAAGTTTTTATGGAGGGTAGTTGAGAATGTAGCATTAAGACTTCAATCAGATCAGACACTATTGAATGGCATTCTGAATCAGTGGTGCTGGAAGAGCACAGCAATTCAGACAGCATCCGACGAGCAGCAAAATCGACGTTTCGGGCAAAAGCCCTTCATCAGCTTTATTCCTGATGAATCTGGTTTCCAGCATCTGCAGTTATTGTTTTTACCTACTATTGAATGGCAGATTAGTTTCAGGGAAATGTGGCCTACTCATGCCTCTCATCCGTGAATTTGTATCCCAGTTTAACGGTGATTGAACTATGGATTCTCATTGCACTCATTATTGATAACGCTTTTCTCGATCTCCAAGTAAGTGGAATTACATTAAGTTATACTCTGATGTGGACAATAGTCAAATTATGAACAGGCACTTTGGTCATTTTATATCATATTTTGGGGAATATTTGATTATTTAACTTTAGAAGAGCGCTGATTTAATAGTTGTCAAAATATTGATATGAAGTTAAATCAAATTCAAGTCAAGAGAAGTTAAATGTCTCGAGTTGCACTCTTGAAATCAACTTGAACAATATGTTGTTTCAGTTGCATGACACTGTAATCTTTTGCTATAAATTCTGTGTCTTATGATCCTGCTCTACAGCCACCTGATGAAGGAGCAGCACTCTGAAAGCTAGTACTTCCAAATAAACCTGTTGGACTATAACGTGGAGTTGTGTGATTTTTAACTAGATGATCTAGATGATGCTTAGTTGAGTTCATTACAGTGGACTTATGGGAAAGGGGGCTGCGACAATACTTGTTGGTTTGCAGATTCTGTTCTCATTCAGAGACTTCATAATAGTCTAGGAATACGCAGGAGGCATTAAAGAATGATGCCAAGCTTTCCTTCTTTAAAAAAGATGATCACTGTAGCAAACTGCACTTCATGATTGGAAGGGGTATTCATTCAGCTTGATGATGTCCATAGGAGCTGATAAAGCACCTTAAACTTCAGCTCATAAAAAAAACTGCTCTCTGACTGGAAAATACTTGACATATATGTGCCATTTAATTTTATCCTTCCATGTAGAATGGTAAAATTATCAGCACGAGTTGTATGCGGTGTCACAAAAGCAGCAAATCGATACAAATTCCAACCTTTAAACTATGCAAATCCACCCCATTAGTTGCAGCTGCAGCCAAGCATTAGGTATCTACTGTCCCCATTCATCTTATAATAGTAATACTTTCAATGATAACTCTGAGTGTTAAATTTTGACAGCAGTCAAGCAAAATAAGCTCACTTAAAAATGGCTCCAAACGTTCCTTTAATCACTCAGCTTAATGCAATCTCTCTCAAAGCAGCTTTTCATCCATTAGTTTGGAAACTATCTGCATTGCATTCGTCTGGAAAATAATCCAGGAATCTTAAACATTTCTATGACCTGATATTTTTGCAGGTTTGTAACTACAGTTGTGGAATGTATCCTTTCTGCTAATGACCACTGTGAGACCTTGGTTACAATGAGTCATTTTCACAACTGTAAATGACATATCTGCAGGCACTTACTAAACGTTTACATACAGGCTAGTATTATAAAAGAGGTTGTGTCCCTCTTTATATCGTGCACTTTAGCATAAATATAATATATTTACATTTCTACTTCAGTTGTATTGGTATCACAGACTCAAATCCATGTTCCACCAATATGTTTTGGTAGCACTAGTTAGACAAGGTATGAACTATGGAAAGATAGTCCTGATAGTGAAAAATGTAGAAATAGCAATAAAGTGACGGGTCATGAAGATTTCGTATGATGGAGCTGTGACAAATTCTTTTGTTAGACAGTCCTTGGGAAGAAAGATTATTGGTTCTTTTGGATCTTAGATACCAATGGTCTTTTAGATTGTGTGGGTGGCTATCTTGTGGTTTGTCATTGCTGGAAGGAACCAGTCACTCGGTTCTATTTAGTCCAGCTCAATTTCATATTTTATGGAACATGGTCAGTCTATTTTTTCTCCCTGATGTGTTATAATGATTTCCTTTCCTAATCAATGATAGAAGATCTGTGACTGGTGTATTTCCAACACAATGTCATGCAGAATCAAGCAGCATGTTCTTTGATCTTATTTATATCTGACATTGTAACAGGATCACACAACTTACATACTTCATGACAGGGATAAACAAATGTTTGGTCGGCTTTTGAGTTTGCAATACCAAATGTTTCTCTTCAGAAATCCAAGGATTCTGTTTGCTTTGTGTATTACTTGGTGAATGTGGAATCTCCACTCATGATTATATTTAAGATGAACACCAGGCATTGATGTATGTCCACCTTTATGAAAAACAAGATTACTATCAGTTGAAGGACATTTTTTGTTGGCAAAGCACATGAAATAGCATTTTTGGCTTTGAGTATCATCTTTCAAGATATTGGTCATGTCCTTTTTACAATTCCATATGTAATTTTCATACAGTTACTCCCTGCTTTGTTTTTAACTTGTTGGAAAGGTCATTCCTTAATGTCAAGAAGAGTGAAGGTCTCAACACGGATCCTTGAGGCAATAAGGAAAAACACCTTCCGGACAGAAATGCTCCATCCCAGACATTTTTATTTTTCAGTGGTTAGCAATACTCTCAAACATAACTTTTGATTTCTTTGGGAGAAAGTTCACAAGATCAATTCCAGAGATGAAAGGCTCATCTTGATTGGGCAGTTAAGGCCTATACTCTCTGGAGTTTCGAAGAAAGAAAGATCTGATTGAAGTATACAATTTGCTAAAGGGGATGGATAAAGTAGATGTCGAGCAGGTATTTGCCCTTATGAGCAATAAAAATGAGAGGTAATAATTCTAGTCTAAAGGTGTGGCAGATTTAAAACAGAGATAAGGAGGAGTCACTTCTCTCAAAAGGTTGTGAATCTCCAGAATTCACTACCCCAGGTAGTGGATGCCAAAATAAATTTAAGGAGGAGATAGACAGATTTTTAATTAGTATTGGGTTAAAGGGTTATGATCTGCAGGCAGTAAAGTGGAGTAGAGGCTGAGATAAGGTTAGCCAAGGTCATATTAAATGGTGGACCAGACTTGAGGGGCTGAATTGCCAACTATTGCTCCTAGTCATTATGTTCTTTCGTGGCTGTTGATGACTCATGCACTCACATCAGGAGGAAGACATTAACAAACAATTCTCATTCAAATAAAGGACTCAAACAATATCATAAACAGAACAATTATCTTAACAAACCTTTCTGTAGCATCTGAGGGATAGTATATTTGACAGTTCTAGAGAATATGGACATTAGTTATTCACACCTTTAATCATGCTCACACATGCCTGTTCTCAGCTTTACAGGCATATTTTAGTGGAAATAAGATTAATGGGCTGAATGCAAAGATAATCATTAGTGGTACAGGTTCGCATTAATAACTTCTTATGGAATGTGACCTATCAAACAAAAATCATTGCCACGTACAAATTGCAGAGAATAATGTACACCTGGGAGTGTTTACAAGGGACAAAAATCATCAACAGAATCAGAGATCATGGAAAACAATCAAACCATGCCCTGAGGCAATCTTAAAGCATTGAAAAGAATTGTGTAATAGCTATTCTTTTTAATAATACGTTCATTGTGAAGTACTTGGGAGTGATATAATTTTATGCTGCATCATTAGTTTGTCTGCTGGAAGAGATCAGAAAGTGCATTATTATAGTAAATATGCAAGGTGTAATGCGACTGGATTAGTAAAAGTGCCAATGCATCTGTGCGGCGAGCACCTGCCACAGTCAAGGCAAGCCTGCTCAACATTCAACTGGAGCTGGTTTGTAGAACGGTGGTTATGTTGGTTGTAATCAAAACATCTAGATAAATAATTCTGAGTTCAAATAGCCCCCACCACAGACATTTGAGAATTTACATTTAGCTTAAAGAGAGTAGAAACTTTTTAAAATCGTATCAGCAAAACAAGTGACCATGAAGCTCAGGATTGTAATAAAATTCTGGGAATTTGTGTGCAGATTCCTGTCTAGGTGACATCCTCAGTGCTTGGGAGCCTCCTACGAAGCGCTTCTGTGATGTTTCCTTCGGCATTTATAGTGGTTTGTCTCTGCCGCTTCTGGTTGTCAGTTCCAGCTGTCCGCTGCAGTGGCCGGTATATTGGGTCCAGGTCGATGTGTTTGTTGATAGAATCTGTGGATGAGTGCTATGCCTCTAGGAATTCCCTGGCTGTTCTCTGTTTGGCTTTCCTATAATAGTAGTGTTGTCCCAGTCGAACTCATGTTGCTTGTCATCTACGTGTGCGGCTACTAAGGATAGCTGGTCGTGTCGTTTCGTGGCTAGTTGGTGTTCATGGATTTGGATCATTAGCTGTCTCCCTGTTTGTCCTATGTAGTGTTTTGTGCAGTCCTTGCATGGGATTATGTACACTACATTGGTTTTGTTCAGGCTGGGTATCGGGTCCTTTGTCCTGGTGAGATGTTGTCTGAGAGTGTCTGTTGGTTTGTGTGCTGTTATGAGTCCTAGTGGTCGTAGTAGTCTGGCTGCCAGTTCAGAAATGTTCTTGATGTATGGTAACGTGGCTAGTCCTTTGGGTTGTGGCATGTCCTCATTCCGTTGTCTTTCCCTTAGGCAAATGTTGATGAAATTGGGGGGTATCCGTTTTTGGTGAATACATTGTAGAGGTGTTCTTCTTCCTCTTTTTGCAGTTCTGGTGTGCTGCAGTGTGTTGTGGCCCTTTTGAACAGTGTCTTGATGCAACTCCTTTTGTCTGTGTTGGGGTGGTTGTTTTCGTAGTTCAGGACTTGGTCTGTGTGTGTGTGGCTTTCCTGTATACCTTTGTGGTGAATTCTCCATTCGGTGTTCTCTGTACCATCATGTCTAGGAATGGGTGTTGGTTGTCCTTTTCTTCCTCTCTAATGAATCGGATTCCTGTGAGTGTGGCGTTGATGATCTGGTGTGTGTTTTCTATTTCTGTGTTTTTAATGATTACAAAGGCGTCATCTACATATCTGACCCAGAGTTTGGGTTGAATTTGCGGTAAGACTGTTTGTTCTAATCTTTGCATTACCGCTTCTGCTATGAGTCCAGAGATGGGTGAGCCCATGGGTGTGCTATTGATTTGTTCATATATTTGGTTGTTGAATGTGAAGTGTGTTGTGAGGCACAGGTCCAGTAGTTTGAGTATGCAGTCTTTGTCGATAGGTTCCCCGTCTTGTTGTCTGTTCTGTATGTCCAGCAGGTTGGCTATTGTTTCTCTGGCTAGGGTTTTGTCGATAGAGATGAACAGTGCCATTACATCGAATGAGACCATGGTTTCTTCCTTGTCTATATGGATATTTCTGATGGTGTCCAAGAAGTCCTGTATAGAGTGTCTGGATCCGCTGATCAGGTTTTCAGATTCTGTTGTAGTTCTTTAGCCAGTTTGTGTGATGGTGTCCCTGGTAGTGATACTGTGGGTCTGAGTGGGATGTCTGATTTGTGCACTTTAGGTAGTCCATAGAATCTGGGGGTGCTGATACAATTTTTAAAAGTTTCAGGTTTCATTCTCTGTAGGACAAACCTACAAAAGAGGACAGATAACCACAACAAAGAGCACCCGAGCTACAAATCTTCTCACAAACTTTGTATTAAATTCTCCTCGTTCATTTGAGCTCTTCAGAGAAGGACCACCACCAACCTGAGCAGATGATTTAACTTTGAAAACAATGTGAAGCTCAAATCCAGCCCAACACAAGTTGGCCTGTTTCTAGAGCAGATTTGGGGTGGGCTGAGAAATCCACAATTGCCAATAATTCTCACAGTGAAGTCAAAGATCTTGGGAGCAACTTCAGACAAACTGTGGGTAGGGTTGACTGGAACATGAGATATTTGGCAGCTCAAGGAAGGCTGGAAATGCTAGAATCATAAGTTTAAGCTGTTTTCCAGCCCTGCTTGTTGGCCAGGAGCAGAAGCCTCACTCCACCATGCCGCCACCCTAAACATCTGAAGCAAAGCTGCCTTCATCTTTCCATTTTGTGGGATTAGTTGCTTATCATGTGCTTCCTCCCCTTGAAATCACTTGCTCTGTAATTTCTTAATTGCCAGGGAATGTCCCAAGTATCCCACAGCTGTTGTCAGGCATCACAGATTTTCTGGCCTTGGATTTCAGGCAGCGAACAAGTGCCCTCAACTCCCTCCTTGTAAATATCAGGGCTATTAATTAAAATAATTTCATTTAGATTGATATAAATTCATTAGAACAAGCCAACATTGAGCAAGTTTATGTGGGGAATATCCCTACTCTTGAGACATTGAGTGGCAGAATTTTGGTATCCTTCTCCCCATTTTATATTGTAGCACCAATTGGATGAAGCACATAGAGTCATGGAGTCATACAGAAACAGACACTTTAATCCAACCAATCCATGCTGAACATAATCCCAAACTAAATTAGTCCCACCTGCCTGCTCCTGATCCATGTTCCTCCAAATCTTTCCTATTCATGTACTTATCCAAATGTCTTTTAAATATTGTAATTGTCCCCACATCTACCTCTTCTTCAGGAAGTTCATTCCAAACACAAACCACGCTTTGTGTAAAACATTTGCCCCTCAAGTCCTATTAAATCTTTCTTCTCTCATCTTAAAAAATGTGCCCCCGGTCTTGAAATTCCTCATCCCAGGGAAAAGACAACTACCATTAACTTTATCTATACCCCTCATTACTTTATAAACTTCAATAAGATTCCCTCTCAACCTCCTACACGCCAGTGAAAAACATCCCAGCTTACCCAGCTTTTCTCTATGATTCAAACCTTCTATACCCAGCAAAATCCTGGTAACTCTCTTCTGAACCCACTCCAGCTTAAAAATATCCTTCCTATAACTCATGTTCAAATTATGTCCTGTTCTTGGGTTGAACACACTAATTCACATGAAAGACATGATCTGATGTTTTATTTTGAAACATCATCGTAATGCCTGCACAATGCAGCAGTGATCTTGAAAGTACAGAGCTTCATATTTTAAAAGCAATACACAAAAATGGAAATTGCATTTTAATTACTTGAAATGCTACCACATGAGTTCATAGCATACCCTTTTAAGACAAACAGTATTATAGGGTGAGTTTTTATAGTATTCACTGGATCAGATCATGACAGATCAATTAAAGTGAAATAATCCAGTATCTGAAAATCTGTAATGTCAATGAATTATTTAGCTTTGATGTTTTAAATTAAGGTTCTTTTATGGATTAAATTGTCTCATTCTGATAAAATAATATCAAATGAAACAAAGTCCAAACTTAATGATTTTTGGAAGACAATTTTGACTATCAAAGGTACAAAAGAAAAGCCCAGCAGGAACATTGGGTGACTTTTGTTCAGTCAGACAGAGGATTTGCATGCACATTATCACTTCCATTTGTGAATGTTCAAACAGCATTATAAGATTTGTGTTCACACTCAAAAATATCCAACACACTTCCAGGGCAAAGAATCAAAAGGACGTGAAGCACCTTTAAGATCAATCTTCACTTGAGAAGTGAATCAATAATTAAAGCTATAATGCATTAATTAATAGCAATATGCCTCAGACAATGCACTTCTTTTGGCCTAAAACTTCCTACATTGCACAAGCTTACAAGCATTTGAATTAGGTGTCAGAGTAGACCACTTAGTCCCTGAAGCACGCTCTGCAGTTGAAGACAATCATGGCTGAAATGAATGCTTACATTCCAGCTGACCCCCACCATCTTGACTTAGAAATATATCACCATTTCTTCACTATCACTGGGTCAAACTTCTGGAACTCTCCCTAAAACTCTGGATGTACCAACAACAAATGGACTACAGTGATTCAAGAAGACAATTCATTACGGCACGGTGGCACAGTGGTTAGCACTGCTGCCTCACAGCGCCAGAGACCCGGGTTCAATTCCCGCCTCAGGTGACTGACTGCGTGGAGTTTGCACGTTCTCCCCATGTCTGCGTGGGTTTCCTTCGGGTGCTCCGGTTTCCTCCCACAGTCCTAAAGATGTGCAGGGTCAGGTGGATTGGCCATGCTAAATTGCCCGTAGTGTTAGGTAAGGGGTAAATGTAGGGGTATGGATGGGGTTTCGCTTCGGCGGGTCAGTGTGGACTTGTTGGGCCGAAGGGCCTGTTTCCACACTGTAATGTAATCTAATCTAATCTAATTACTGTCTCCTCAGGGGAAATTAGGAATGTGCAACAAGTGCTGACCCAATCAATGAAGGACAAGTCCCTTGACTGAATACCAAAACATCCCTGATAAATCTTTTACCCTTTTGCTTATCAAGAATGTATCTACTACTGCCTTAAAAAATTCAAAGACTCTACTTCCAATGCCATTTGTTAAAGAGAATTTCAAAGACTCAAGACACTTCATGAGAAAAAGAAATCCTTCCATTTGTTCTAAATGGGTGACCCTTTATTTTGAAACAGTGAGTTTTATTTCGAGATTCTTTCAAAAGAGGAAATATGCACCATGTCATAATCCTTTAGGATTGTAAATGTTTGAATTAAATCAATTTTATTCTTCCAAACTCCAGCAGGTACAAGTCTGACCAACTTCGTTCAATCTTTTTTCATACAGCAACCCATCCATTCCTGGTATTAGTCCAGTAAACCTTCTCTGAACTACTTCCAATGCATTTATATCCTTCATTAAATAAGGAGACTAATCTGTGTGCAATACTCACGATGTGGTTTCACAAATACCGAGTATAATTTAAACATAGCATAATTTAAACATTGCATTAAATTCACCTTGCAATAAGCAATAACATTCTACTTGCTTCTGTAATTATTTTCTGTACCTACATATAAACCTGTTGAGTTTCATATACCAATACACCCCAATCTTTCTGCATCTCACCATTGAAATAAAGTTAATTTATTCTTCCTGCTAAAATGGTAAGTTCTGCATTTTCTCAGATTATTCTCCATTTGCAAACTTTTTTTCTTATGCATTCATGGGTTGAGAGCCTTGCTGGCCAGGCTAGCACTTATTGCCCATCTCTATGTGCCCAGAGAGTAATTAAGTGTCAGCCACATTGCTGTGGTTCTGGACTCACATGCAGGCCAGGTAAGGATGTCAGTTCTTTCCCTAAAGGACATTAGTGAACCATTTGGGGTTTTCCAACAATTGACAATGGATTTATAGTCATCGTTAGACTCCTAATTACAGATATTTATTGATTTCAAATTCTATCATTGCCTATCCCACAAATTGCCCTCACATTTAAACCTGGCCATATCCCTTTGTTGTGTCCTTACATCCCCTTCACACTTATTTTCCTACTTTTCTTTATGCCATTAAAGTTCCCAAAATCTGCCACATTATTTGTGTAAATTGTAAACAGTTGAAGCCCAGCACTGATCGATATAGTACAACATGTCATTTCAGATTGTCAAGCAAGAAATTATCCATTTATGCCTACTATCCATTTCCTGTCAGCCAACCAATCTTCGATTCGTGTCAATAGGTTACCCCCACATCATAAGCTTTAATTTTATGTACGAACCATTTCTGAAGTGTTCTGAATGATGGGGTCTATACTCTGGTGGGAATGAGAATGAACGAGGAAGGGAAGGGGTGATGTTGGTGTTGGTAATGAAATTTGGAAGCAGAATAGGTACACAATAGGACTGCTGAGAGCTGGGGAGTGCTGTTTAAATAAAAACAAAGAACAAAGAAAATTTACAGCCCAGGAACAGGCCCTTTGGGCCTCCAAGCCTGAGCAGATCCAGATGTACTGTCTAAACCTGTCGGTTAATTCCTAAGCATCTGTATCCCTCTACTCCCCACTTACTCATGCATTTATCTGGATGCATCTTAAATGAATCTACCGTGCCTGCCTCAACCACCTCTGCTGGCAACGCGTTCCAAATGCCCACCACTCTCTGTGTGAAGTACTTGCCGCTTGTATCCCCCTTAAACTTTCCACCTCTCACCTTGAAAGCATGACTTCTCATTACTGAATCCTTCACCCTGGGAAAAAGCTTGTCTCTATCCACCCTGTCTATACCCTTCATGATTTTATAAACCTCAATCAGGTCCCCCCTCAATATCCTTTTTTCTAATGAAAATAATCCGAACCTACTCAACCTTTCTTCATAGCTAGCACCTCCCATACCAGGCAACATCCTCGTAAACCTTCTCTGCTCCCTCTCCAAAGTGTCCTCATCCTTTTGGTAACGGGGCGACCAGAACTCTACCTAGTACTCTAAATGTGGCTGAACCAACGTCTTGTACAGTGTTAACATAATTTACCAGCTCTTATACTCAATACCCCATCCAATGAATGCAAGCATGCTATATGCCTTCTTGACACTCTATCCACCTGTGCAGCAAACTTCAGGGTACAATGGACCTGCACTCCCAGATCTCTCTGCCCATCAACTTTTCCCAAGGCTCTTCCGTTCATTGTATAATTCACTCTGGAATTAGTCTTGCCTAAATGCATCACCTCACATTTGTCTGGATTGAAAACCATCTGCAACTTTTCTGTCCAACTCTCCAGTCCAACTCTCCAGTTTATATCCTCCTGTATTTTATGACAATCCCTTATGCTTTCTGCTACTCCACCAATCTTCGTGTCATCTGCAAACTTGCTGATCATACCAACAGTGCCCTCTTCCAGATCATTTATGTATATTACAAACAACAGTGGCCCCAATACTGACCCCACTGGTCACCTTTCTTCATTTTGAGAAACTGCCTTCAACTGCTACTCTCTGTTTCCTGTTGCTCAACCAGTTCTTTATCCACCTAGCTAGAACACCGTGCACACCATGTGACTTCACTTTCTCCATTAGTCTACCATAGTGAATCTTATCAAACGCCTTTCTAAAGTCCATGTATATGACATCAACAGCCCTTCCTTCATCTATCAACTTGGTCACTTCCTCGAAGAACATTATTAAAGTTGGTAAGGCATGATCTCCCCCACACAAAACCATGTTGCCTATCACTGATAAGCCCATTCTTTTCTAAATATAAATAGATGCTATCCCTCAGTACCTTCTCCAGCAACTTTCCCACCACCGACGTCTGCCTTAGTTCTTGCAGACTTCATCCCAGTTGTTTCATGTGTTATTAAGCCTCCAAACCCTAACTGCTTACATGTCCTACACTTTCCTATACAACTTCTGAGCCAACTCAAAACTTTCATCTACTATCATGGTTCCTACTGGCTACTTTTCCAATTCAACATCCCATTTTCCCACATTTTATTTGCATTTTCCCTGATTCCCTTCATGCCAGTTCAACTAACATCCAACATAGGCAGATTTCAAGAGTTGCATTGAAATGAAGTAGAATCAAGTTTTAAATACCTTTACTGTCTGACATTATATAAAAATGACACTCCAATTTGTGAAAGCCCATCCAATACCAAATATTCTTAACTACACATTCCCTGACCAAAACAAAGAATTCTATTCATATTCTCAATTCAAATACAGCCGATCCTTTGTATTTATTGACAGCTATCTTTGAGCTGTCAATAAACCTCTGAATTTATAAGCCCACTACTGTGCAAATGATAGGTTGTAAAAAACAGACAGGCATTAATAATATCATAATGATAAAATTTAGGAGTATGTTTAAAAAAAACATATTAAAGCTTATGGAAAAGATCCTTTTCAACTCTCTCAGACACAGGCATACTGTTTTATTTTCAAATTTTAAAGGATTGTCTATTTAAACTGACACCTTCAGACTACTCGAAAGAGTTTTAATTCTTATAATATCAGATAAAACCCTTGCTGCAATGAAAATGGGTTTCCACTGAGTTTAAATGACCCTTATAATTCTAGCTTTCACATGTATGGGAATCATATCATTTTTACACCCTTTCCTGTACTTGCATTTTGTCACAGAGAAAGCAAATTAATTGGCAAGTTGTAAGATGTACTTTGTTCCCTTTTTATCTCCACATATATTACTATATTTTCAGAATTACACATCAATTTCTGCCCTCCATATTATCTCAGTATTGATATTTGAAGTACTGAATGAGCATCTCAAGATCAAGCATTCATGTATGGGATGTGAGCAGTCCCTTTTCGTAATCTCTGAGGCAAATAATGTTAAACCTAATAGTCTGCCTGGCTTCAGAGACTTCACAGCACACTAAAGATTATCTATCGTTTGCACAGTGCTGACTTAAGATATGATAGCAAGCCTATGTGTCTCAAAGTTTAACTGCTTCCTGCAGAATTTTCAGACATTTCTCCATGGAAATGAGTGAAAATTAAAGTCAGTACCTTGGAAGCTGACCAGTAATCTAGATCACTGATATCACTATCAGCTGTTTGAGGTGAGTATACAGGGGTGGTATAAGAGAGAAAATAATGCTGGGGAGATTTGTACCAACTTGTTTAAAATTGAGGTTAAGCCTGTTCCAAATGTTGAGCTACTTCAAATGTATAAAAATCTAATGTGAACAGAGGCCATTCATGATGATGTAGGATAGTAACCTGATTGCACAATACTATTTATTCAAAAATTAGGACAGAAATATATTCTTGCCCCTCCTCAAACTTTGTCAGTGCATCAATATACAGGCTAATGGAAGGGTAAAGCAGGTACTCATACCCCATTGAATCACTCTGCCAAATTGTTGCACTCACACTTTCTGCAGATGAGTAAAATTCTACTCTGTCCATTCCTTCAGTGATCTCTCAGAGCCACCTGAGCACAAAGCTGATAGAAAATGCCTAGCTTTCATGAATCCATGGATGAGGATATGGTATATATGCTTCACAATGCTCCTGTCAATTGGACAGTGAGTCTTTCTGTAAAACAAGTGACTCTTGCCCTCAGTCAAAGGTAATGACTAAAAATTGACCAAGTTCAAGAACATATGTCACCTGCCTAAAGCTATTCAGGGTGGATGGTTACGCCATATGGTCAAATCTGTGTTAGGTTTGGTGCTTGAGCTTTGAATTGACAGACTACACGCATGCAGTTTCCAAACATGCAGTCTAATGAGGCAAATCCACACTGGGCAGAAGTGGAAAAAAAATCCTTACATGATTTTTGTTTACATGTGATGTCACTTTTCAGTATTAAGTTGTTTCAAACTGCTTCCTTCCCAAAATTCCAAAGACTCCCTGAAATGTTTCCAATAGCAGTACATATTGCAGTTTTCCAAAGTGAAGAATAGTCAAAAGTACCAGGAGCAGAACACAACTTGCACAATTTAGTAAGGAATAAACTTTGGATTGATGGAAAAGCTTTCTTACTTTGAAGCACATTGACTGGAAATCATTAATTTCTAGCTGCTAAATGTTACATTTGATGCAATGATTTGCTTGCGTATTTGACTGCATAAAAATTTGTCAGTCTTACTGAGCTACAACACACATTTGTCATTTGGAGAATGTAGAGATGTGGTTGAATGCGGAAGGAAGGAGATCAGTGCAAAACTAATGAGAAGCTCATATCATTTTGGAAGCTCACATTTTCAAATTACAATGTTCTGGTTTGTCTGAAAAAGCAACTGAATTAGGTTATGAAATGTGGAAGTCTTCAATTGTATGCACACCATTATGGGCCTGTTAGATTGAAAAGCATAGTGCTGAACTTTCAGCAGTTCTGTTCCTGCTGCTCTCAGCAGCCCACCTTTTATATAGAAGGGTAATGATCTGCACTATAACTGTGGAGGAGTCAAACCACAGTATGCCCTAATAGGCTGAATTAAAGCTGTAAGGCTTCACTTTCCTCTGGCTGTCCTTTGCATGAAGATGAATAAACTGCAATATAGTACAACAAATTGATAGTTGGCAAGATGACAAGCAGAGAACATCACGTGGATCACTTTGCTTCTAACTGATCTTTCAACAAGAGGAAATGTGGAGTGAACTGAGTTAGCATTTCACAAGGTTTGATCAGAAATACAACAAAATGTTCACCTCAGTTGGTGAGTTTGGAAATGCAGAGATTTTAAGCTGAAGTGGGTATGTGGAAGTGAGAAGCCATGCCGAGGTGCCCTTAAAGCCAAAATGAGCTATTTTATTCTCTTCTCCTCCTTATTTTCTGATGGTGGAACATTTTAAATTCACACTTGTAATTTGCATTGGTGCTAAACAAAAACAAAATTGTAACCATGAGGTCAACTAATTGCTCTTGAATGGTGCTATGGGATATTACAAAGCTATTTGGTTCAGATATTGGATTTTGATGAATTATTCATAGCATCATAGAATCCCTATATTGTGGAAACAGGCCACTTGGCCCTGAAATTCCACACTGACCCTCCAAAGAATAACCCATCCAGGCCTATTTCCCCTACTGTATTATGCTATATTTCCCCTGACTAGTGCACCTAATCTACACATCCCTGAACATTATGGGCAACTTAGCATGGTAAATTCACCTAACCTGCACAACTTTGGAATGTCGGAGGAAACCGAAGCACCCAGAGTGCTTCGCAGAGTCCACGCAGACATGGGGAGAATGTGCAAATTCCACTGTAACTCCAGTGACCTTTTTAATATCCCACTGACCCTCCTGGTACTTTACTAACAGAGGGAGAGATCATACCACATTGAAAAACCAATGACGTGGGTGTGGGAGGGCTCCAATACAGCCACAAAGGAACCACACAGCAGCTATGGCTGATCCCTGCAGCAATGATACTACTCTGGATGGTTCACCAACATCCCACCTTGTAGTACAAAGGACCAAAAGGATTAATGTCTGAAAGAATGTAACACCACCCACATTGGCAAAGGTACAGATTTCCTCTGGACCAGGAGGTCTGTGTTCAAGTCTCATGTGCTCTAGAGCTGTGTTATAATATCTCTGAACAGGAGGTTGATTAGAAAATATAAGTTGTTAACAAACAGAAGGCATTGTCATCTCGATCAACAAGACCCCAGTCTCCATTCTAATCAATAGTTTGTTCCTACTCACGAGGTCAGTCAGCCTGACTCCGGGTATTGGATAAACCCAAAATTTGAGGGCATCCCGGCATGGTTTCTCTCTATGTGCACTTAGCAAAGATGTAGCTTCAACTTTTTCCTTATGTTGGAAAAAGGGAAATTTATGGGAAGATCATTGGAGCTATGGCCACTACCCAGAGAAATTGCTGCAGTCATGTTTTAAGATTTTTGACAATTGGTTTTCAACAGTCAGAAAGATCATGGTGCGATTCATATTAATGGAGTTGCCCATTTAGGATGGAGGTGAGGAAGAATTTCTTCTCTCAAAGAAAAATGAATCTTTGGAATTCTTTAATTCAGAGGGATACGGAGACTGTGCATTGTTTACGGCTGAGGTAGATGGATTTTTTAATCAGTAAGGGAATTGAAAATTATGGGGAAAAGTCAGGAAAGTGGAATTGAGGATTATCAGATCAACTACAATCACATTGAACGGTGGTGCAGACTCAAAGGGCTGAATGGCCTGCTTCTCCTCCTATGTCTGTATGGTCTTATTGAAAGATTTTTCAAATCCTCACTGACCTCAATTTTATTCAGGATTCTTGACACCATTGTTATTTGAATCTTGTTTTAATGTCACTGATAGTAACTCTTAAATTTCCAGTTATCTAGATCTTTTGTCAGTGTTTGGTGTAAGGCTGTAATAAGGTTTTGTGTAGGGTTGTTCTCGTGGAACCCAAACTGAGTAACAGTCAGAAGATTATTTGTCATTTCAGCACCTAAAAATATGTTCAAATTTGTTTATCAACTAAAATATAGGACATAATCAACAATTGAGGATTTGTTCTCAACTTAATTTTGTATTTGCTCTGAATATGTGGCACCTACTCCAGCTTTGGAAAAATATGGACCCATTAATTCTCTCTGAGACAGGATGAAACATATAGTTTGATAGTCAGGCTGTGGCCACAGCTTTTACACACAGCCTCACAATGTCTTGGGTCTTGTGGTGGGACTTGAAAGTAGGATCAAATACTGAACATAATCTAATGCAAAATTTGATAGTTCATTTAAAAGAAAAAGGAAAGCAAATTCACATAAAAGCTCGGTGAGGCAACATGGAAGGCCAAGTGGACTTTGATGAGAAAGCTGAGATATGTACTTCTTGTCATGATCAGTGTGCTCACAGTTACCATGAAACCAGTATTATTTGATCCTTCCAAATTGTGTGTATCAAAACGTGATTTTGACCACAGTCAACTTTTGGCTCTGACGGCATACAAGCTCTGCATATCAGCATTTCCAAAAAGAAACCTGGTCTGGCTAGCCACCTTCTATGCTCATTATCACAAGCATCTTTGTCGGTGTAAAAACATTAATTCCAAAAATTGATTTGGTACAGATAACAACTGGCCAGTTGCTCAGCAATAGCCAAGACAAATATTTCTCTATGCATCTGTGTGGCTGTTAGTTTAATCTTTGATATCATTCATCATAAAGATCACAACTGTTTTTCTTTTGGTAGGTTCAGGTACATAGTTCTTTGAAAATCGCATCACAGGTGGACAGAATAGTTTAAGAAGGTATTTAGCATGCTTCACTTCATTGCTCAGACCATTGATGACATTTTTTTGAGGTTATACAGGACATTGGTGAGGCCACGTTTGGAGTACTGTATACAGTTTTGGTTACCCTGTTATCGGAAGAATATTTTTTAATTTGGATAAGGTGCAGAAAAGATTTAACAGGATGTGGCTGGGACTGGAGGATTTGAATTACAAGGAGAGGATGGATAGACTGGATTTTTTTTTCCACGGGATTATAAAAGGTTGAAGGGTGACCTTATAGAGGTTTATGAAATCATGACAGGCACAGATAAGGTCAGTAGCAAAGTTCATTTCCAGATGGGTGGGGGAGTTTGAAACTAGGGGGCATATTTTTAAGGTGAGAGGAGAAAAATTTAAAAGAGACCTGAGGGGTAACGTTTTCATGTAGAGGGTAGTTCATATGTGGAATGAACTGTCAGAGGAAGTGGTGGATGCAGGTACATATAAAAGACATTTTGATAAGTACATGAATGGGAGAAAGTGAGGACTGCAGATGCTGGAGATCAGAACTGAAAATATGCTGCTGGAAAAGTGCAGCAAGTCAGGCAGCATCCAAGGAGCAGGAGAATCGACGTTTTGGGCATGAGCCCTTCTTCAGGAAGTACATGAATAGAAAGGTTTAGAAGGATTAGGACCAAATGTAAGCAAATGAGACTAGTTTAGTTGGGAAACCTGGTTGGCATGGACCAGTTGAATTGAAGGGTCTGTTTCTGTGATGTATGACTCTATGAGTGAGAGCGAGGCAGGTAGGAGGATCCAGGAGGTAGCGCTGAAGGAGCTTCAGTCCTTCAGCTTCACCAACAAGTTTGAGATTCTTATTCCTTGTGTGAATGAAAGTGGGGGTTGCATCAAGAAGGAGTAATCTGACCATTGCACCATTGTACAGGGAGCTTTTCAAGAGAGTGAAGAAAAGAAATGTTGTTATAATTGGAGAAGTATAATCAGGGAAATAGATACTGTTTTGTGTGGCCAGGATCAAGAATCCTGAAGGCTGGGGTACCTGCCTGGTGCTGGATTCAGGATACCTCCTCTGGGCTGCAGAGGAACTTGGAGTGGGAAGGTAAAGATCCAGTTGTTGTGGGCCACATAGGTATCAACAATATAGATGCAAAGAGAGAAGTTCTGCTGAGGGAATATAGTAACTCAGGGCTAATTTAAAAAGTAGAATCAGAAAGGTTATTATCTCTGGATTACTACCTGAGGCATGAGGAAATTGGCACAAGTAAATATATGGATCAATACACCTCATAACCTTCGACATCACTGCCTTTGTGGCAAGTTTGAACTCTTTGTGAATAACTCTGCATCCAAGAGACCATTATTTTGATTTCAATCTAATTTGATCTAATTGTCCCCATTAAAGCCCTCATTAATTGGAAACATCTCAATCATCTTCTTCGGCTTCTCTACTCCAATGGAAGTAGTCCCAGCATCTTAAATTTCTATTTTGTGCTGTCAGTAAATGTTGAATTGATTTTCTTATGCCCAACCGCAATCTATCCATCTGTACTAAGAACAAAAGGTTAATCCATCATTCACAACTGGGTGTATCACTTACTATCTTCTGAAATCTAAGGAACACCCAAAATGTTTCTTGTTTTAAAATCAACTTTGTACTCATGATTACATGAAAAACAAACTTTTTTCAACAGGGTTTCCTGAATATCTTCTGAAAATCCATGAATCTTACAACTGCTGCGTTCCATTTATCCATCCAATCAGTCACCTCTTCAATATCTTCGGGTGTGAGTGAGATCCAATGCTCACTGTTTTGATTGTCCCACCGTTTTAAATGTTCAGTATTTATTTTAACCCCAAGAGTTTTTCCAACCACCGATGCCTCTTAGTTGTATCACTACTGACTCCCTCCACAAATAGGTTTTGGTTTGAGACCAGATAGCCTACGAAGTTCTTCACAGTTGCATGCATTTGGTTTTTGAGGACATTCTATTAAATATTTCACCATGTGGAATCCCTCTGCTTGGTCACAATTGACAGATTTCATCCGACTCTTTCCTTAACCTCTGCCCTGTAGTCCTGAGATGATTAAAGCACAGACTAATGGCTATATTTGGGGGAACCTGATGTCAGGGATTCTTCTAGGTTCTTCAACAATGTGTGTGCCTTTGTTTGTAGATGTCTTTACGAGCCAACAAGGCAGACACTGTGGGGTTAAGGTTTCAGGGCTGGATATTACTTAAGAAGCAGCCTCATGAATACAAACACCTTTAGTGCTGGGTTTTTCTGGAAGAGCAAGTTACCAGAGTCACTGGTTTGTTTTCTACTTTTGATGCAATTTTGCCTCCCCATGGAGTCTTGCACCAAAAGAAGAAACAGATTCTCCATTTTAGTGGATCCAAGCAGCCAGTAATCTCAAGCAAGCTATGGTTAGGGTGGAATTCTGTTTCTTGGCATGGGAAAAGCATTCTGAGAATTGGCTGAAGTTACAGGAACCCAGCATATATTTACCTCTCTTCTTGAGCAAATATGTTGCATGCAAAGTTTTGTACAGCAAATGCTGGTAGAATGAAAATTGAAAAGATCTCACAATAACGTCTGCTACCTCGTCACTAAGACTTTCAAGAACGAGTATGCATTCTAAAGGCTTCCAGAGATTGATTCACTCAAGTGCTATTCATGTTGGTTTTGAAGCAAATTCCATTCATTTTTATGTCCAATGATTTCCCTTTTGAACACCTATATTCTAATGACAATATTTGCAAAAGAAAGTGAAATATTTATTTAATGTCTGTGTACATCATCATTCTCTGCTATTAAATTCTGTCCTTTATTTCCTTGTGATCTGAAACTCGCAATTCTTCAACAATCTTTTCTGTTCTGGTAAGGTTGTTTCCATTTGTTTTTGTATTAACCACAAACCTATTTTTCATATTTTGTTTTGATCTTGAAATCAGTCTTTCTCATTTCCTTACCATATTTTTAATATTCCTTAGGAGTATTTCTGGTACATTATTTTATCCATTTTTGCTTTATCTTACAGTTTACTATTAATTCCTGTATCCTCGAGACTCTTTCCTCTTTTGCACTCCCTTTTCAACATCGAGGAACGTATTGGTTTGATTAATTCATCGCACATTCAGAGACTTGCTGTCCAATTAGTTTGGGCTGAATCCTCTCCTGTCTCAGAGAGTTCAGTTGTGCTCGGCATTTCCAAATTATTCTTTGATTCACAATTATTTTCTCACACTTCATTTCCTGGAATAGCTTGCTGGATGAGAAGCAGTCTAATCTAGGAATGAGTACTTGATGCATTTCCCATTTTGACCATAATGCACTGCATGTTATTCAACGTTTTTTTCAATAGTTAAACAGCTATTTATTACATATTATTTAAACTGTCTGCTTTTCTCCCAACCCGTATCTCTTCTTCACTGTTCCATGATCTGTAATGTCCACTGGGAATTATACTATTCCCTCCTAATGTTTTAACTATCCATATTTATTGTGTCAGCAAACTATCCCCTCAGATATCCTTACATTCAATTGCTTTAATGATATTCTTCAATCTTCTTCTTTCTTTCACTCTGTCTCCTGCAAATGCTAATCAGGAATATTAAAATAAACATAAGCCATATCAATTCCCCTGACTATGAAATAGCCTATTATGAGAATTCTGCTACTCTGGTAATTGACCTACCTGTAACCTCCTTTCCTTCCCTCAGCGTCCTTTCCTCACTGTGTAGAAACTGTTTGAAATCAACAGAAATGAAAATTGAAAGACTTTTATAAGAGGTTGATAGAAAAGTTAGTTTCCTACATGGGCTATATGTTAGACATTTGCTTACTCTGTACTGAACGGTTACAGTGACCTTCTGAATAGCTGCACTTTCAGTTGTCTAGGCTCTTCACTCTAATTCCCTTCCTAAATCTCTCTACTTCAAAACATCTCTCTCCCCTCTGTTGGCAACCTCATAAAACAGACATTTTACATCCAAATGTTGCTCATTTCCTGTTGTGGCTTGGAGTCAAATTTTGTTTGCTAATGCTCTTTTGAAGAGATTTGGCTTGATTTATTATGTTAAAGCTGCTATTTAAATACAAGATGGTGTTGTTGTTGAGTCCCTTTTTCTTCTGCTGCACTTTGGATGATCACCTGTATCTTTATGACCACGTCATGCTGAAACTCCATGGGGCTTTGCTGAGAAGACTGTGAAAGGTTTTCATCTTCTTATCTCAGGAAGAATATACTTGCCTTCAAAAGATCCATTTGAAGGTTCAGTAGTTTGATTCCCGGGGGAAGGGAGGGGGGGCGGGGGGGGGGGGACGCTGGGGGGGGGGGGGGGGGGGGTGGTGTGGGGGATGGTGGGGAGCAGGGGTTATGCTCTGAGCAGAGATTGAATAGAATGGATACATATGTTTCTGTACATAAAATCAAAATACTGCAATTGAAATTAAACAGAAAATGCTGGAATTGCTCAGCACATCTGGCATCATCTATATAGGGAGTAACAATTAGCATTCCTCATAGATGTAGTTCTGATGAAAGGTCATCTCAAACATGGGGAAGAATCTTCAACTGGCAATGGGAGATGGTTTTGGGAGTGTGTGAGGAGTGAACAATATTCTAAAAGTGAGGCTGAGTCAAGATCCCAACGTCATCCTGCTCAATTCTGGGTTTCATCCACACTGATATGGCAGTCAATGAGGAGCCCCCTTGGAATTGCTGGGTAATTAACATTATTTTAATCCCACGTTCTGGATTTAACAGTTTAAGTAAACAGTACTGAGCTGGCAGCAACTTGTTAGGAGTGAACCACAGAAAATGCTGAACACATTGCATCTTCAGTGAAACTGATAGGTTGGGAAGGCTTTGTAAATGAAACTGTCGAGTTCTAGTCTTGCCTGGAAAGAGACCATTATTGCAGCCCTTTTGCTGAGAGTGTGCTCTCACGATTTATCAAGGGATTTACAAATTTTCAGGTATTGCACGGCATTCACTTTCAAGTACCCTACCTGCCATCCCAGACCTCTGTTGAGGAATAAGAGGAGCATGCTAGCAACACTAAAAGTGGTTAGAGCAGCAAAATAGATACCAGCAGCAACAACATCTGCCTTCTCTTTAGCCATGTATTGCTCCAAATTGCTCCAGCAACTGACACAGAGATCCCACTTCAAGATTATGAGAATCTCAAAACAGGTAGAGTATCAGCCCTCTCCAGTGGTGTAAAAAACACAGACTATAGTGCTTTTTAGCCTCATATGTCGGGTCAAACCTGTCACCTGCAGCCTCCTGCAACCAGACTTCCTTCCTTATGGGCCAGGTGATCATACATTTTTTAAATATCTATTCATGGGATATGCATGTCATTTGCCATGCACATGATGGGGAAATAGTGGTGAGCTTCCTTTTTTGACTGCTGCAGCCTGTATAGTCCAGGTAAACCACAGTTCTGTTGGGGAGGGTGTTCCAGAATTTTAACTCAGCGACATGAACGAATGGTGATATATTTCCAAGTCTGGTAATGAGTGGCTTGGAGAAGAACTTGCAGCTGGTGATGTTCCCATGTATCTTCTGCCCATTGTAGTGATCAAGAGTTTGGAAGTTGCACTGTAAGGAACCTTTGTGAATTCCAAATCTTGTAGATGGATTACATTGCTATGACTGAGTGTTGATGGTGGAGTGATTGGATATTTGTGGATGTGATGCCAATCAGTCAGGCTGTTTTGTCCTGGCAGGGGTCAAGCTTCTTGAGCATTGTTAGAGATACACTCATTCAGGCAAATCAGAAGCATTCCATCATATTCCTGACTTGTAGAGTAGAGATGTGGAGAAGTTTCTTCACTCATTGAACTGTGAATATTTAAAATTATGGATCCAAGGAAGTTAATGATGCTCAATTTTTAATGGATTCATGATTCATACCAAGTGGTCTTTGGTCTTGAAGGAAATCATGGGATATAAGGATTGACATGAAACTAGAATCAAGGTCAAATATCAGTTACAATCTTATTGGCTGGCCGAGCAGGCATAAGAAGGACTGTTGCCTGAAACGCCGATTCTCCTGCTCCTCCTATGCTGCCTGACCTGCTGTACTTTTCCTGCACCCCACTCTTGACTCTGATCAATCCAGCATCTGCAGTCCTCACTTTCTCCCTTAAGAAGCTGTTTGCCTACTCCTGTTCCTATTTCTCATATTTCTCTCTTTCTGCATGACCTCTGTGTTCTAAAAATATCTAGCATTACCTCTTGGGTGACTACATTGTGGTGAGTAAAATTTAGAAATCTCTTGTCCTCTGTGATCCTGTGAAGTGTTGCTAATTGCCCCTTGAGCATAAAAGACCTCTCCTTCAGGGACCAGACCTCCTGAAACACAGTTGAGCACAGATGGTGCAGTGAAAAGTACAAAAAAAATCAAATTGCAGTGACAGTGAAATTAATCTGCAGCAGAATTTCACAGTTAAATTCATCAGAATATGGAAAACACAGTCATAAAATATTACAATGTAGCAATGGCCTTTTGGTCCATTAATTCTCATGAACTGAAAGGAACATAATCTACATTGTATTCCTTTCAATGATTATAATTCACCCATGACTTTGTTGCAGTTGAGTTATGAGGTCAAGTCACTCATAAAATATAAATAAAATCCGATAGATCCTTGGTGAAGAATTAATAAAAAAAGGTTTTCAATGATTTTATTGTGCACAGAATACAAAGAAAATCCCCCACATTCTCTTTGCATTGCCCGTGGCTGTAGGACAGGAAAAACAACCTCAGTTGTGTTTCTGCCATATTTAATTCTTAACATTTTTGTCCAAATGAAATATGTGGGGGGGATCTCTGAAATTATTTACTCACCTATCAAGAAAATTCTTAATATGAAGTATGAACACCTCACCCCTTCAATTGACTATTGTCAGCACCTAAAGGAGATTGAAGGTTTGAAGTTTCTGCCTTCTGAATGAATAGTTGTTCTTGGTTACCGAGAAATTGAGCCATTTTGTATCCTGTTAACACATTTTAAATATTGGGGCTCCATGTAGGAATGGGGGTAGTGGATTTGGCTTGTGCATCTGTGCATGGGTCATTTTGTTTATTTCGAAACAGAACGCTGCATCAATCTCATACTTAAAAAAGTAGAGTACAACTTGAACTGTTGGTAAACTGGAGAGATATCAAATAAAGTTTGTAAAATCCTATTAAAAACACACTATACCAGTCAGTTCAGTCTCTTGCCAGTCATGTTAATCCCTTACTCTGTATTCATCTCAGCAGTCAGTCTCCTATGCTACCAAAGCTTTGAATTATGCTATCTGAAAATGTGATTAATTTTTTTTTATTTCCAGAAAAACATGTAATTTTCCTCCTTCTTAAAATCAGTAAGATAAGTAAAATGAGAATGTGCCTGGTGGTGCTATCAGCATTTGTATGGTACATAGTACATGCAATGGAAAATGCCCTTCAAACTTGAGATTCAGCCATTTTACTCTCAATACATTTATTTAGAATATTTGTGAAAGCAACACAGCTCCAGATTCTTAAGAAAATAGGAAAATATCCCATTGATGAATCCACGTCCATTAAACAGTGGTAGATAGTGATAATTCTTGGATGGCAATATGAATGTAAGACCTTTGTCAAAATCAAAAAGGAATCATACTTAAGGTCTAGGAGGTTGGGAATGGATGAATTCCTTGAAGTATATAAGGAAAGCAGAAAAGAACTTAAACAAGGAATTAGAAGGGGAAAAGGGGTCATGAAAAGTTGTTAACAAACAAGACTAAGGAAAATCTCAAAACTTTTTATACATATATAAAATGTAAGAGGCAAGTCAGGGAAAGGGTTGACCCACTCAATGACATAGTAGGGAATATATAGGTGGAGCCAGAAGGGGTTGGTGAGGTCCTAAATGAATACTTTTTTGTTAGTATTCACCAAAGAGAAAGAATTGGTGGAGGATGATCTCTGGGAAGGGAGTGTCAAATTTCTAAGCCAAGTTGCTATTAAAAATGAAGAGGTGTTAAGCAAAAAGGTAAGATAAGGTCTTTAAGGTTGATAAGTTCCCAGGTCCTGACAGGATCTATCCCAGAATATTGAGGGAACAAAAGAATAAATTGCTGGAGCATTGACAGATTTCTTTGTATCATCTTTGGCAACAGGTGAGGTCCCAGAGGACTAAAAAAATCACAAATGGTGTCCAATTGTTTAAGAAGGACAGCAGAAATTTCAGGTCTGTGAGCCTCACTCAGTGGTCAGGAAATTATTGGAAAAGATTCTCAGGGACAAGGTCCATGCGCATTTAGAAGCAAATGGACATATTAATGATCGGCAGTATGGTTTTGTGTGGGGATGTTGTGCCTCACTAATTTGATCGAATTTTTTGAGGAGGTGATGAAGATGACTGATGAGGGAAAAATAGTTGAAGCTATCTAAATGGACTTCAGTAAAGCCTTTGACAAGATCCTTCATGGCAGACTGGTACAAAAGGTAAAGTTACTTGGTATCAGAGTGAGCTGGCAAAAATGGATACAGAACTAGATCAGTCATAGGAGACAGAGGGTAGCAGTGGAAGGATGCTTTTCAAAATGGAGGGTTATGACTGATGGTGTTCCACAGGGATCAGTGCTGGGACCTCTGCTGTTTGTGATCTATAGAAATGATGTGGAAGAAAAAATGGCTGATCTATTTCATAAGTTTGCGAACGGAACAATGATTGGTGGAGTTGCGGTTAGTGAGAAGGATTGTCAGAGGATGCAGCAGGATATAGATCAATTGGAGGCATGGGTAGAAATATGTCAAATTAAGTTTAATCCAGATAAATGTGAGGTGATGTGAGTGAATGCCGGAACCCATAGGAATATTGACAAGCAAAGGGATCTGGGTGTGCAGGGTGCACAGATCACTGAAGGGGGCAGCGCAGGTAGATAAGGTAGTAAAAAAGGCCAATGGCACACGTGTCTTCATTGGAAGGGGCATTGAATATTAATATAAATATAAAAATATAATGATATGCAACAGCTTTACTGAAATTTAGTCAGGCCACACTTCGAATATTGTGTACAATTCTGTTCACCACACAGCCAGAAGGATGTGAATGCTTTGGAAAGAATACAGAAAAGGTTTACCAGGATGTTGCCTGGTATGGGGTTTTTTTTAGCGTTGAAGAAAGGTTGGATAGACTGAGTTTGTTTTTATTAGAATGCAAGTGGTTGAGGGGGCGACGTGATAGAAATTTATAAGATTGTGAATGGTGTGGATAGAGTAGAAAGTATGAGGCATTTTCCCAGGGTGAGAAAAGACCATTCCCTCCATGACTCCCTCATTAGGTCCACACCCCCGACCAACCCACCCATCCTTCCCGACACCTTTCCCTGCCACAGCAGGAATTGCAAAACCTGCACCCACACCTCCCCGCTTCCCTTCATCCAAGGCCCCAAAGGAGCCTTCCACATCCATCAGAGATTTACCTGCACTTCCACACACATCATCTACTGTACCCATTGCTCCCAATGTGGTCTCCTCTACATTAGGGAGACAAGATGCATACTTTGCAGAACGCTTCAGGGAACATCTCCAGGACACACGTACAAAACAATCCCACTGCCCTGTGGCCGAACACTTTAACTCCCCCCTCCCACTCTGCCAAGGTCAAGCAGGTGGCAATGGCCTCCTCCATTGCTAAACCCTTACCACCCAACCACTGGAGGAAGAACACCTCATTTTCTGCCTTGGGACCCTCCAACCACATGGGATCAATGTGGATTTCACCAGTTTTGTCATTTCCCCTTCCTCCACTTTATTCTAGCTCCAACTTTCCAACCTGGCACCACCCTCTTCACCTTTTGGACCTGACCATCTTCCTTCTCACCTATCCACTCCACCTTCCTCTTGGACCTCTCACCCTCATCCACTGCTTTGTCAACTATTGCAGTCCCAGCTACCTTCTCCCCCCAGCCCACCCCCCTCCTATTTATCTCTCAGCCCCCTTGGGTCACAAGCCTCATTCCTGATGAAGAGTTTATGCTTGAAACATCGACTCTCCTGCTCCTCGAATGCTGCCTGGCTGTCTGTCCTTTTCCAGCATCACACTCTTCGACTCTGATCACTAGCATTTGCAGTGCTCACGTTTTCCTGGAAGTTTAAGAGGGATTTGCGAGGCAAGTTTTTTGCGCAAAGGGTGGTGAATGCTTGGAATGTGTTGCCAGAGGAGGTGGTGGAAGCAGACACAATAGCAACATTCAAGAAACACTTGGACAGGAAGGGAATAGAGGGATACAGATCCAGGAAGTGAAGGCAATTTTAATATGGAAGAGCAAAATGTGTCCACACAGACTTGAAGGGATGAAAGGCCTGCTCCTATGCTGTATGATTCTTTGTTCTTGTACTATGAAGGAGGACAGATTATTTATATTTGATAACTGATAACAGAACATAGCATGAGGTATGGGGTGAGTGATTTTATGTTGTAGGAGAAAGTGAGGACTGCAGATGCTGGAGATCAGAGCTTAAAAATGTATTGCTGGAAAAGCGCAGCAGGTCAGGCAGCATCAAAGGAGCAGGAGAATCGACGTTTCGGGCATAAGCCCTTCTTCAGGAATGCGGGGTCAGTCGGTTCCATAGACAGTTGCTGAAGAAGGGCTTATGCCTGAAACATCGATTCTCCTGCTCCTTTGATGCTGCCTGACCTGCTGCGCTTTTCCAGCAACACATTTTCAAGATTTTATGTTGTAGCCTTGTAATCTAACAAAACACCAATGCAGCATGCCAAGATACTTCCAACAGATGCTTTGCCCATCCGTCATATTGTTGTACTTCAAGGGAATGAAATTGGTAAGCCATTCCTCCACTGCAATCTCATTATTAAAGGTGATGTTCATAAATCATTTTTGGAAAAGGATACAGAAAACTGAAAAACCCACTGAAGTGGCAATCTTAATGCAGAACCTGTAATGATTTACTAATTCCTCTGATTTTTTATTTATGTTAATTCCTCTTGGGGCTTTGGTAACAATCAGCAAACCCAAAGGAGAGAATCTGCTAGCTATAGCCTCAAGGGACAGCTCATGAGCCTTCTGAATACACAGATGGCAAGGGTGGTAGTGATTGAGAATGGTTGACGCAGTGTGTATGCAGCAGGTGCCAAGGGGGAGAAAGTTACACAGCATTAGGGTTTGACCAATTGTTGCAGAAAGAAATACTTGCTAGGCTGGAAGGAGGTGGGAATTGTGCAGGATAAAGCCATCCTTATTTCACTTGGACATAGCTTGAGGCAGCAAAGACCAACAGCAATGGATTTGCATTGAGTGAATTGTGTACAATGGGTGCTCCAACAATGGGTAGTGCAGCTGTGAGCTGGTATACATGCAAGTGAGGACTCCACATACTCTTTCAGGCAAAACTGATTTGCAGTCCACTCCTCGTGATTCAAAAATCCAAACTAATCAATGGCTTGGAGAGCACAGTCACTATTAAAAGGAACTGATTTCTGGCTTCGTAAAACAGGCCCAAAGAAAACTGTTTTAGAAGGTCTGTTATTCCTGGAGGGATGGTATTTCCTGGGAGATGGATGATTGCCCTCAGAATGGGAACACAGGTAGATCTGGATCTGAGGTCTGCTTCCCTCCCAGACACTGTTTGGAAGATGAGGGATAATTTCATGAAATCAGCTGTAGCACGCACTCCTCACTTTTCATTTCTATGAAACACCTATGCTCACCCATGCCATCTCATGCCATGGATGCACCTAGGAGAAACTGAGGATTGCAGATGCTGGACATCAAAGTTGAGAGTGTGGTGCTGGAAAAGCACAACAGGTCTGGCAGCATCCAAGGCGTAGGGTAATCGACATTTTGGGCATAAGTCCTTCATCAGGAGTGAGGATTGTTTCTTGTTTCTTGACAGTTCTTTGATAACTTGACCATTCTTTGACAATTGGACTATTCTTTGACAGTTCTATAACAGCTTTGACAGTTCCAATGGTTGATACATCATTAAACAAATGCATAATATTATTCACAATCACAAAGGTTCTGAAGTTCTGAAGAAGGATCATATTGGACTCAAAACATTAACTCTGTTTTTTGCTCCACAAATTCTGCTCGACCTGTAGAGTTTTTACACCATTTTCTGTGCTCATAATCACAAGGTGTACTTGAATGCCCTCCCTTCTCCAACCTCCACTGTAGTCTCTTATCTCTCCTTGCCATTCAAACAAATCCTCAAAGTTTAGGACGCATCTTGATCAGATGCGGGACTTTCAATCTTTGGCTTGTTGCACCAGTTTCTTTATGAAGGAGAGATTTACCATTATCATGAAAATCTGCACTGCTCTGTTTTCATTCATCAGTCCAGAACTCAAATTGTAGCCCAGTGTTTATCCTTGTCTAGAGCAACTAAGAGGCTTGACACTAAGTATTCCATAGTATGAAAAGATTACCCATTACTGCGTTCACAGTTTGAAAACAGATAACCGTTGCGCCATAGCAGACCTGAATACATGAGGATTATCAAACTCCATTTGCAACATATGGATGAAAGTTGTAAATAACAAGGAATTTCTTTTACAGTGGGGATATTGCTCTACCAAACTGGAAAAAAGATTGCTCACTGGAAGACAATTGACAGACATTATAACTTGATACACCCCCTTTGAATGTGAAATATCTAAGAAGAATTTTGTACTGTGAATTTGAAAGACAAGAAGTGTAAGTTTGTGCTGAGAATACAGATCTTTCTGAAACCTGACAGGCACAAAGCCACCATTTGAACCTTGGCATTGCAAAATACATAAGGTGGCCTTGAGAAATGTAAGATGTCAAAATAACTGAAACAGTATGTGGTATTGGATAAGTAATCCCAAATTGTAGCCCAGTGTTTATCCTTGTCTAGAGCAACTAGGAGATTTGACACTATGTATTCCACAGCCTAAGGATCCACTTGGATTTATGTAATCCAGTATGTTATCAATCCATCTCCAGAAAATGAAGCAATGATGAAGTAAATGGAGGATTTTATGTAACAATGTACTGGGCTGAATCTGACGTTTGACACTCATCAAGGAAAGGAAGTACGATTGTCATCAGCCAATGAAGTGATTATCACTCATCACTTGGGAAGCAGAAAGCACATGAGGGCTACCTTAAGTGATTCCTAATTCAATAATCAAGAAATCAAACAAAAGCATCTCAGAATTAATCAAATAGACACAACAATACTATTGTACTCGAAAAAGGCTCCAACCATTTGCACAGCCTACAAATCTTCAATAATCATTTAAAATGGTTTACATTGTGATGACCAACTGAAGGGCTGAAGTGGCAACATATAAATCAATAACAAAGTACTTACACTACAAAGGTTATGTTTATTTTATCCAATTATTAACTTGGCTCCTCAGCAGCATCAATGAAGATATGGATATATGAATTAAAACAAAACTTGCCATAAAATGATGGATGAGCTTTCTGCTATAGATGAAATCAGGTGATAAAGAATGGAAAAAAAAAGTTCTTGATTAATTTAACTACCAAATTGGAATCAGTTAAGATGTTAAGATGATTCCTATTACTTACAGAGATGCTTGGTCATCTTCACATTGTATTGGTAAAGCTGCTAATTAAGGTTAAGTATCAGATGCCTTCCAGAACAAGGTTATATCCAAAATCTCCAAGATACCTCAACTTCAATTTCTACAGTTTCTGCAGCTATTTGACAGCAGTCTAGTAATTGCATAATTCATAAAGGGTACAGCTCCATTTATTCAAAGTTTGGGTGAAAATTTGTAGCTCGGGTGCTCTTGTGGTTCTGTTCGCCGAGCTGGAAATTTTTGTTGCAAACGTTTCGTCCCCTGTCTAGGTGACATCCTCAGTGCTTGGGAGCCTCCTGTGAAGCGCTTCTGTGGTGTTTCCTCTGGCATTTATAGTGGCCTGTCCCTGCCGCTTCCGGTTGTCAGTTTCAGCTGTCCGCTGCAGTGGCCGGTATATTGGGTCCAGGTCGATGTGTTTGTTGATGGAGTTTGTGGATGAGTGCCATGCTTCTAGGAATTCCCTGGCTGTTCTTTGTTTGGCTTGCCCTATAATGGTAGTGTTGTCCCCAGTCGAATTCATGTTGCTTGTCGTCTGCGTGTGTGGCTACTAAGGATAGCTGGTCGTGGCATTTTGTGGCTAGTTGATGTTCATGGATGCGGATCGTTAGCTGTCTTCCTGTTTGTCCTATGTATACCACAAAGGTATACAGGAAAGCCACACACACAGACCAAGTCCTGAACTATGAAAGCAACCACCCCAACACACACAAACGAAGTTGCATCAAGACACTATTCAAAAGAGCCACAACACACTGCAGCACACCAGAACTGCAAAAAGAGGAAGAGGAACACCTATACAAGATATTCGTCAAAAACGGATATCCTCGCAATTTCATCAACAGATGCCTAAGAGAAAGACAACAGAACGAGGACATGCCGCAACCCAAAGGACTAGCCACACTACCATACATTAGGAGCATTTCAGAACTGACAGCTAGACTACTGCAACCACTAGGACTTATAACAGCACACAAACCAACAGCCACCCTCAGACAGCAACTCACCAGGACGAAGGACCCGATACCCAGCATGAGCAAAACTAATGTAGTGTACAAAATCCCATGCAAGGACTGCACAAAACACTACATAGGACAAACAGGAAGACAGCTAACGATTCGCATTCATGAACATCAACTAGCCACGAAACGCCACGACCAGCTATCCCTAGTAGCCACACACGCAGACGACAAGCAACATGAATTTGACTGGGACAACACTACCATTATCGGGCAAGCCAAACAAAGAACAGCCAGGGAATTCCTAGAAGCAAGGCACTCATCCACAAACTCCATCAACAAACACATAGTCCTGCCTGGACCCATAGTCCTGCCTGGACCCAATATACCGGCCACTACAGCGGACAGCTGAAACTGACAACCGGAAGCGGCAGGGACAGGCCACTATAAATGCCGGAGGAAACAACACAGAAGCGCTTCACAGGAGGCTCCCAAGCGCTGAGGATGTCACCTAGGCTGGGGACGAAACGTTTGCAACAAAAATTTCCAGCTTGGTGAACAGAACCACAACAGCTCCATTTATTCTTGAAATTAATTTGGAAGTTGTGTAATTCCTTACAATGTGAAAGATGAACTTCCCATGTGTTTACGTTCTCTCAACATTATGGTCCTTATTTGCCTACTGGAGAGTGTGGCAGACAGCAGCACCCATAGTCCTGCCTGCACTGTCAGAAGGAGTTATACCAAAAGGGAACATAGCATAGAAAGCTAGACAAACAATATCATAGCTCTACCTTCTATTTACACTCTACTCCCTTGCACAGTTTTCCTACTGAGATTGAAGGACTGAGAAATTAGCCCAAGTGTACTTTTGGAAACACTGAAGTCAATTCAGAGCAAATAGTCTACTTGGTTTAGAGAAAAGAGTATTATCTACTTTTTGGTCATTAGAGCACTGATCTGACAAAACCATCATCATCAGATCTATTGGAAGTTTGAAATATCATAATGGAAGGACACTACATAATTTTATTTTGTCCAGATCTTCACCAAACTGTCCATTCCCTTTTCCTTGAACCTTCAGACTGAAATATCTTTATTCTGGAATTATAAAATTCAATATTAAATATAATTCGTAGCTTAGCTACATACGGTACCTAGGTTTACAAACTGTTTTCCCAGGTGAGATTTGCACCAGAGAACATTTAGGTTATTTGCCAATTAAGTGGCACTGTACTAGACAAGGTATGTACCCAGTGGACAATTTTTCCAACATAGTATACATCTTCAAAGAGCACAAACTACTGCACCAAATATCTTTGGTCATTTAAAGCAACAATAAAGCTTGATATTACAACAAACCTTTATGCAAGTTTTAATATGATATTTTATGTATATTATGCTCTACACATTTGAAATGGTTTTTACTTTAAGCTAAGATCATCCAGGATATTATTCAAGTACTGGTCAACTTATACCTGAAAGATGTATCCAACCAGTCTGTTATGGCTGATCTTGGCTAGTTTCCTAAAGCAGTGAAGATCTATGTAAAAGAGGTAACAAGGTAACTGGATTCAAGTAAGCACTATATTCTAAATTCTCTGATTCTAAAATATCGATGGCGGAAGCTTCCCAGCCCCTAAATTGATGTGGACCATGGCAAAAGATGTAGGAAATCGAATGAGACATTTAACGACGACCTTCTGGATGTCAAGATCAATATTTCCATTCTTCAACCAAGAGCTGGGGAGCACAGTTGAGATTCTCACCAGTGCTTGAGAGTGCTATTGGTATTGATTATTGGTTATTATCACCCTCATTACAACCGAATCTTACTACATCAATGTGCAGTTTCCCACTCTCCCATCTGTTGTGAACATCAGAGCAGGTACCTGGTGTGTCCAGCTTGCTATTGCTCCTCCAGACCTCCCTTTTGGATATTTGGCACCAACATCTCATGGCACAATCCATGCACAGCATGTCCATGCACCCCATCTCCATGGACATTGCCATCAGTATATACTAGCTTCATCAAACCATCAAGTCACATCTCCAAACTACTTGGAGTCTGCTTCCAGACTGCAATGCTGCAGTAAAGCTGCTTTACATGCAGGGTTAGGCACCTGACTCATGGTTTAGACTAGGGTGTACGACAAGGCTGCTTATTCGCTCTCATAATTTTCACTCATTATGTACGACATGTGTCAGCTGCCTGTGTGATGAATATACTGCACCAAATATCCATGTTTAGGCAGTGGGCCATGGTAAATCTTGCAGGTACAGTGCAAACAGTTAGGGATTTGTGGTTCTTCAGTTGGGGAGCTGCACAGACACCAGTCAATGGTCTGATCAGTTAACAGTGAGGTTATCCATCCAAATCAGACAGATGGGCCAGAGTCACACTTGGGGATCAGCAGAATGAAATTCAGTGGAGGATACTAGGGGACTTTACTGCATGGAAGATGGGGTTTGGAGGCAGCCACCTTGGATGCAAAGGGACTAGGATGGTAAAGGAGGGAATTTGGTATATAAGTGGGGGTGATAGTCGTTCATGGGAGGACATAGGATATGGAGGTGTGATAATTATTGGAAGCTACCATCACTACGGTCTTGAAGGAGGCTGAGTTCATCACAGTGATGGACAGAATTATACTTAAATGGTGGAGATCAGAAATAAGAAGGAAAGTTACAGTTGTAACTCCATATGGGCACAGGTAGGAGATATGTCATGAGAGGTTTTCCAGGCAGTACCTGTTAGAAAGGGTGCTGGGGAAATTACCTTGATGATCTAGCTGACCCTGGTGCCAAGCATGACCTGCATTGTTTGTCACATTTTCAGGACTTCTCATTGGGAACTATGCATGGAAAATGGCTGTGCCTACACTCAGAGAAGGCAGAGTCAATGTTTGTTTTCCATCCTAACATGAAGATTTTGCTTCTGATTGACGGAAGGCTCATCAAGGAGCAATCACTTCAATCGCCCACTTGCAGAGTGCATTTGCAATTATATCAAAATGCATGTGAACTGCGTGCAGGGTACAACTGTGTGGGATGCAAATACAGTTCATAATTAATCTTGACCAGGTCATTTGTCATTGCATCTTGAAGTTGCTCATCTGTGTGAAACAGATAATCAAAGGCAACCTTAAAAGTGGTACCTGTGGGTCACAAAGTATAAAGCTAATGCAAGACCTCAACATTTGCACAATAGCACAGAATTGATTTCTCACCTTCCAGTGTCAGCAGAACGAAACATGATTTTACATGGAATGATAACTTTCTGAGGTGATGTAGGGCTTGATGGACAAGATCTTATACTTGTGCTGCATTCAATGGAATAAGGACAAATGGCAAAGTCATAATTCCAAATAATACCAAAAAAAGTCCTGTGTGGAGTGTTCCTTTCCCACTGCGTGGAAGAGTATGTTAAACCATCATTACTGAGTGATGAGAATGTTGAGTGCAGAATATGTTAGACTGCACACACTTCTTTCTAAGAACACACTCTACAACTGAGTTCATCAACAGCAAAGTGTATCATTTCTCCCACGTGCAGGTAATTAGTTCCACACCTTGGAATTCTGTGTCAGGTATCCTGGAAATTGCCATAATGCTAATATCCCTGAGAACTCACATGTTCTTCTTTTGTTTCAGGGATTGGATGCATTGTTATGATGTGACTTGGGGCACCATGGCTGGCAACTCCATTATGCAACTCCCTTACTGAGACGTGATGTGGCTTTAATGCAGTCCATTCCTTGGACAGTTTATGAAGGAGCATGCAATAGGCCTCGTACAGAGGAGGTTACAATACGGTCCAGACAGATAGTGTTATCCAATCCCAGCATCGTGTGCTCTGCACAATTGGAGCAAGTGCAACAAGCCAGACAGGCTTGTTGATGAGAGCTGGGTGCAGTAACCGTTCACTGCCTGTAAGATTCTTGTTGCTCAAAACGCATAGACTCAGGGAATCACTACAGGACAGAAAAGGCCATTCAGTCCATTGAGTCTGCAATGACCCCTCCAAAAGCCACCCCATTCATTCCCATCCCTGTAATCCACCTCACCTGCAAATTCTTGGACGCTATGGGGAATTTTACTTTTAGCATGGTCTATCCACTTCACCTGCACACCTTTGGACTGTGGGAGGAAATGAGAGCAAACCTAGGCATGGGGCAAATATGCAAACTCCACACAGTCAATAATCCAAGGCTGGAATCAGACCCAGGTCCCTGGCACTGTGTGGCAACAGTGCTAACCATGTGCTACTGTGCTGACTTGTAATCAAGCAGTTTGTTTCTGTTTCAAGAGGCATATACTGCTTCAATTTATTTGTCTTGTTAGCTTTCTCTGCTTTTGGATAAAAGTGATTGATTTGAATTTTTCTTTTGTATGCAATCCCATCTTGAAAAATGATAAGGTACTGGGCAACAGCGTGCACTTAGGAGAAACTGGCAGGGACTTAGAAGGGGATATATGATTTGATGTGGCTAAATACATACCAGCTGTGTGGCCTGTTGCTTAAACAGTGATTGCTGTTGGAATGTGCACTTGTCTGTGTAAGGAATTATCTGAGAATGATTGGTTGGTGGTTATTGACATACAACAGGAACAGTGAAAGGCAACTCTGGACAGACATTACTTCACTGGGTGTATGGCTGTAGTTCAGACATGGCACTAGGAAATCCAGTTTATACTATCATTTCCAACGATAACAAGTTATAGAATCAGTTGATCATTAGATGAGTGTGGTTCTAGCTAATGAAGCAAGGTTGGGACAATAGCATAAGAAAACTTGCTGGGCGTCAGAGAGAGAAACCTTCCACGAATATCGACAGAAATGATACTTAGCCAATTCTCTAGTAAGATCCAGCCTAGCAATGAACAACACTTGAAACATTTGTATTTGTGGATCAGTCTGCAGTGATATTTCTGATCTATGCTACTTTGAAGTGTGGGTCCTTCATTTACCTCTAAATCAATATTGACAATACTGAACTGAATGTCGAAACAAGTTTTACCTGGGAAGTGGGCTGCTGAACATTGCTGTCACTGACTAAGAAATGTTTGATTGCTTTAAAGTCTGAAAGAGCAAGACTGAAATCAGCACATTACTGCAGTGCTTATTTCAATTGAAATCTATCAAGCAGCTCTATCTTGACTCTGTAGCTGTAAAACCTGGTCATAGTGCCATTCCTAGATAATTGACATTGCTTATCTACATCATCTTATATTTCTCACCATATACTGGATGGCAGCACTAAAAGGGGAAAATGAAACAGGACTGAAAACAGGAATAGGGAAACCAGCTCTGTTTGGACTGTGTATGGTGTTTGCATGGATAAGGAGAGACATCACCACCTGACAGCCTGCCCCCAAGCATGCTGTTATATACAGAAAACATCCCAGGTAATTTCAAGCAACCCAGACATAGGAGTGGACAATGTTAAAATGCAACACAATCAGGAGCAGCAAAATAATTTATATCTGGAGAAACCACATCAACATTAAATGTTCAAAAAAGAGCATTCAACTGGGCACGTACAGCAAATTTGTATAATTCACAAATGAGCTAAGCAGCATCACCAGGCTCAAAACAACCCATCTTCACTCATTCTCAATATTGAAGAATCATTTCAACCTATTGATGTCATTACAGCATTTTTAAATGGGACATAGATTCACGAGGAAATTAATGCTTTGATTTATTCTTGTATCTGATGTGATTGTTGTCCATCCCTAGCTGATTCACTCTTTTTGCTATTTAAGAACAGAAGAACTAGGAACAGGAGGAGGTTGTCCGGCCCTTTGAGCCGGCTCCGCCATTCTATAAGATCATGGCTGATCTTATCGTGGACTCAGATCCACTTACTCACACTCTCACTGAATCCCTGAATTCCTTTATTGTTAAAAAAATCCATCTTAGCTTTAAAACACTTACTGAAATAGCATTTCTTTGGGCAAGGAATTCCATAGCTTTACAACCCTCTGATGAAGAAGTTCCTTCTCAATTTAGTCCTAAATTTGCTCCCTCTAATCTTGAGGCTATGCCCTCTTGTTCTAGTTTCACCTGCTAATGGAAACATTCTCTCTACTTCTATCTTATCTATTCAAATATTTAATTAAGAGGGCAGTTAAGGGTCAAACACATTGCTGTGCGTCTAGACTTACGTACAGGCCAGACCAGGTGAGTAAGACATATATCCTTCTTGGAAGAGAAGTGGCTGGGATTCCTGTAGCAAGTAACTCACCTAAATACCACAGCTTTAGTTTTTACACCATCCAACATATTTAATTCCAGATTTTACTCAGTTTAAATTTCACCTTTTGCCTTAGCAAGATTTGAACACAAGGCCCCAGAATATTGACCTGGAGTTCTGGATTACCAGTTTTGGTGACATTACCACTCAATCACCACCTCTCTCCTTGTTAATAATTGCTTTTTTTTTTACAATTTACCACCCCCTGAGAAAAATGACATCACTGCAGGAGATGCATCACCAACCAAAGAAACCCAAACATATAAATAGAAAGCAGGAAATATTAGCAGTGCTTCGTTTGGAGGCTCACTGAAGATAGACAATAGGTGCAGGAGTAGGCCATTCTGCCCTTCGAACCAGCACCACCATTCATTATGATCATGGCTGATCATCCTCAATCATTATCCTGTTCCTGCCTTATCCCCATAACCCTTGATTCCACTATCCTTAAGAGCTCTATCCAACTCTTTCTTGAAAGTATCCAGAGACTTGGTCTCCATAGCCTTCTGGGGCAGAGCAATCCATACATCCACCACTCTCTGGGTGAAGAAGTGGCCTACCCCTTATTTGTAAACTGTGTCCTCTGGTTCGAGATTCACCCATCAGGGGAAACACGCTCCCTGCCTCCAGAGTGTCCAATCCTTTAATAATCTTAAAAATTACACAACACCAGGTTATAGTCCAACAGGTTTAATTGGAAGCACACTAGCTTTCGGAGCGATGTTCCTTCATCAGGTGATAGTGACTAGTCCAACCCCAGTCCAACACCGGCATCTCCAAATCATGTTTAATGATCTTATACGTCTCAATCAAATCCTCTCTCAGCCTTTGAAACTCAAGCGTATACAAGCCCAGTCGCTCCAATCTTTCAGCGTAAAATAGTCCCGCTATTCCGGGAATTGACCTTGTGAATCTACGCTGCATTCCCTCAATAACCAGAATGTCTTTCCTCAAATTTGGAGACCAAAACTGCACACAATATTCCACGTGCGGTCTCTGTACAACTGCAGAAGGACCTCTTTGCTTCTATACTCAATTCCTCTTGTTATGAAGTCCAGCATGCTATTAGCTTTCTTCACTGCCTGCTGCACCTGCATACTTGCTTTCATGGTGATGAAACTTCTGAAAATGAACCTTTTAACTCAACGAGCAAACCTACATCCACAACCTCAACCTGAGCTACAAATCTTCTCAAAACCTACTAGGGATAGGTGCATACCACAGGCCAAGAGTTATAGCTAGGGAAAGGCAAATATGATGGGATTAAGCAAGATTTACAATCCATAGGATGGAGAAGGAAACTGCAGGGGAAGGTCACAAATGAAATGTGGAGCTTGTTCAATGAACAGCTACTGCGTGTCAGGCAGGGAGGAGGTGGTCGAGCGGGGGAACCGTGGTTTACTAAAGAAGTTGAATCTGGTCAGGCCATTGTTGGAATATTGCGTGCAATTCTGGTCTCCTTCCAATTGGAAAGATGTTGTGAAACTTGAAAGGGTTCAGAAAAGATTTACCAGGATGTTGCCAGGGTTGGAGGATCTGAGCTACAGGGAGAGGCTGAACAGGCTGGGGCTGTTTTCCCTGGAGTGTCGGAGGCTGAGGGGTGATGTTATAAAGGTTTACAAAATTATGAGGGGCATGAATAGGATAAATAGACAGTCTTTTCCCTGGAGTCAGGGAGTCCAGAAGTAGAGGGCATAGGTTTAGAGTGAGAGGGGAAAGATATAAAAGAAAACTAAGGGGCAATGTTTTCACACACAGAGAGTGGTATGTGTATGGAATGAGCTGCCAGAGGATGTGGTGGAGGCTGGTACAGTTGCAATATTGAAGAGGCATTTGGATGGGTATATGAATAGGAAGGGTTTGGAGGGATATGGGCCAGGTACTGGCAGGTGGGACTAGATTGGGTTGGGATATCTGGTCGGCATGGAGGTCTGTTTCCATGCTGTACATCCCTATGACTCTATGACTCTTGTCAAGACGAAGGAGGAGGCTTATTTAAAGATGAGATGTGAAGGCTCAGTTAGGGTGCTTGAGAGTTAAAAGCAAACCAGGAAAGACCAAAAGAAAGAACTAAGAAGAGCCAGGAGGGGACATGAGCAGTGTCTGGTAGGTAGGATCAAGGGAAACCCTAAAGCTACCTATAGGTATATCAGGAATAAAAGAATGACCAGATAAGATTAGAGCCAGTTAAGGATGGTAGTGGGAAGTTGTGCATGGAGTCCGTGAAGATAGGAGAAATGAATATTTTTCGTCAGCATTCACACAGGAAAGGGAGAATGTTGTCAAGGAAAATACTGAAATACAGGCTGTTAGACATGACAGGGATGAGGAGAAAGTGAGGACTGCAGATGCTGGAGATCAGAGCTTAAAAATGTGTTGCTGGAAAAGCGCAGCAGGTCAGGCAGCATCAAAGGAGCAGGAGAATTGACGTTTCGGGCATAAGTCCTTCTTCAGGAATGAGGAGGGTGTGCCAAGCAGGTTAAGATAAAAGGTAGGGAGGAGGGACTTGGGGGAGGGGCGTTGGGAATACGATAGGTGGAAGGAGGTTAAGGTGAGGGTGATAGGCCGGAGAGGGGGTGGGGGCAGAGAGCTCGGGAAGAAGATTGCAGGTCAAGAAGGTGGTGCTGAGTCTGCAGAGAAGATGACCTGGGGGGTGCAGTGAGAGAGGGACTCACTGAGATCCTTGTAGAGGGAGGAGGAGAGCTTCTTCAAGGTAGGCATCCTTGCAAGAGGATTTGCAGTAGGTTCATAAGGAGGAGGTGTAAAAAGTGTAAAAATAGATAAGTTCCCTGGGCAAGATGGGATTTATCCTAGTATTCTCTGGGAAGCTAGGTAGGAGATTGCAAAGCCTTTGGCTTTGATCTTTATGTCAGCATTGTCTATAGTAATAGTGCCAGAAGACTGGAGGATGGCAAATGTTGTTCCCTTGTTCGATAAGGGGAGTAGATATAGATCAGTGAGCCTTACTTCAGTTGTGGATAAAGTGTTGGAAAGGATTATAAGAGTTAGGAATAATTTGATTTGGCTTTGTGAAGGGTAGATCGTGCCTCACAAACCTTTTTGAGTTCTTTGACCAAACAGGTGGATAGCGTAAAGCAGTTGATGTGGTGTAGATAGATATCAGTAAAGCATTTGATAAGGTTCCCCAAGGTAAGCTATTGCATAAAATATACAGGCATGGGATTGAAGGTGATTTAGTGGTATTAGCCAATTGTAAGAAGATAGAGGGTGGTGGTTGATGGGAAATGTTCATCCTGGAATTCAGTTACTATCGGTGTACTGCAAGGATCTGTTTTGGGGCCACTGCTGTTTGTCAATTTCATAAATGACCTGGATGAGGGCATAGAAGGTTGGATTAGTAAATTTGCTGATGACATTAAGGTCAGTGGAGTTGTGGACAGTGCAGAAAAATGTTGCAGGTTAGAGGGACATAGATAAGTTGCAGAGTACTGGGCTAATGATAAGTTCTTGATAGAGTAGATGAGCAGAGAGACATTGGTGTTCATGTACATGGATCCCCGAAAGTTACCACCCAGTTTGATAGGGTTGTTAAGAAGATGTACATTGTGTTAGCTTTTATTAGTAGAGGGATTGAACTTCAGAGCCATGAGGTGATATTGCAGCTGTAAGGAACTCTGATGTGGCTGCACTTGGAGTTTTCCATACATTTCTGGTTGCCACATTATAGGAAGAAGAGATTTACCAGGATTTTGCCTCATATGGAGGGAAGGTCTAATGAAGAAATACTTGAGGCTGTTTTCATTAGAGAGAAGAAGGTTGGGAGGTGACTTAATAGAGACATATAAGATGATCAGAGGATTAGATAAGGTAGACAGTGAGAGCATTTTTCCTTGGATGGTGATGGCGAGCATGATGGGACATAGCTTTAAATTGAGAGGTGATGGATATTGGACAGATGTCAGAGGTAGTTTCTTTACTCAGAGAGTAGTAAAGTCATAGAATGCCTTTCTTGCCAACTTTAAAGACATTCAAATGGTCATTGGATTAATGTATGTATGATAATGGAATAGTTAGGTTACATAAGCTTCAGATTGGTTTCACAGGTCAGCGCAACATTGAGTGCCAAAGGGCCTATACTGTGTTGTAATGTTCAATGTTTTATGAGGTTAGGAGTTAACTGGCCCTGATGGAACCCAAACTGAGTGTCAGTGAGCAAGTTATTGCCATGCAGATGCTGCTTGATATCTTGACATTGACACTTTTATCACCTTACTTATGATTGAAAGTAGACTGATGGACTGGGTTGTTAAGTTAGATTTCTCTTGCATTTTGTTTTCAGGGCATCCACATTGTCAAGTGGAACAGCAGACTGGACCAGCTTGGCTGGGGCTGCAGCAGGTTCTGGAGTGCACACATTCTCTGTACTATTGTCACACATTTTTCAGGACCCATGGCATTTGCAGTATCTAGTGCCTTCAACCATTTCTTGATATCATGTGGAAGGAATCAAACTGGCTGAAACCTCGCAATTGAGACGTTGGGAGATACCAGAGGAGTTCAAGTCAGATCACCACTTCTGGCTGAAGGTTGTTGTGAATGCTTCAGCCTCATTTTTTGCACTGAGGTTCTGGATTCATTGAGGTGGGGATATTTGTGAAGCATCCTCCTCCAGTGAGTTTTTTTAAAATTGTTTTTCACCATTCATGGCTGAATGTAGCAGTGCTGCAGAGCTTAGATTTAATCTGTTGGTTCTAGGATTGCTTAGATCTGTCTATCACTTTCTACTTATTCTATTTGGCAAGCAAGTAGTCATTTTTTTGTGGTTACACTAGTGAGGCACCTCATTTTTTGATCATGCCTGGTTCTGCTCTTGGTAAGCCCTCCTGCACTGTTCACTGAACCAGGGTTAATCCCTCAGTTTCATGACAATGTGGGATATGCCAGGCCTTGAAATTGCAGATTGTGTTGGAGTATGAAGTTGCTGCTGCTGATGGCACAGAGCTCCGCATGGACGGCCTGTCTTGCATTGATAAATCTGTTTGAAGGCTGTTCCATTCAGCACAGTGGTAGTGCCACACAATATGATGTAAGGTATACTCAATCTGAAGACAGGACACCATCTTCACAAAGATCATGTGTAGTGGCCTCTGTTACTGATGCTGCCATGGACAGATGTATTTCTGGCAGCCAGATTGATGAGGCTGAGATCATAATTTACCCTTATATTGGTTCCCTCACCAGCTGCTCCAAATGTCAGTAAGGAGCTCTTAAAAACTTTGCAGAGTCTTCATGATCGAATTTGCTGTTGTTTCCAGTGCCATCAATCTCAAGTGGTTTAATTCCACTTTTGATATTTTAGCAGTTGACACGACTGAATGATTTGCTAGGTCATTTCAGAGAGCATTTCAGAGTCAACCACAATGCTGTGGGTCTGGAGCTCTCTGTAGGCCAAACCAGAAAAGGCCTGGTAAGCTCAACAGGTTTTCTTCTCTCAATAAACCAAATATGTTGTTACAACAATTAATGGTCATCATAAACTTTTAATGCCAGATTTTTATTGGATTAAAATTCCAATCTTTGCTATGGTGGAATTCAATCTCAGGCCTTCAGAGCATTACATTGGTGTTGGATTACTACTCTACTATGCCATCAAATCCCCTACGTAAAAACAAAAGTGTGGAAAAACCCAGCAGTTCTGGCATCATCGATGAAGAAAGAAACAGAATCAACTCTGAATCCAATATGACTCTTCTTCACCTGCTGATTAGTTTCAGCATTTATGTTTTATGTTGTCACTTGCAATGGAAATGAATGTTTAACATTATGCATGGAATACAATTCTAAGAGTCTACCGAAAATAAATCACTGATGTCAAATCCTCAAAAATCCACCTTTAAAAAAATGTATTCACAGACAGTACTGAAGGCACAGTACAAACCCTGAGATATCCATGATCTGTGCACACATGCATGTGTTGGCGGAAGTGGAATATCAGGAAAAAAAATCTTATTCAAGTTCAGATAGTCCATCAGAGAAAATATACGTTTACAGAGAGCTGTTTGAATAATTATTTTACTGTGCCTCGCAGATCTGCAGAAAAATATTTTAAAATGTTGGTTGTAATTTCCCGAATGTGATTTGTTTATTTTCCCCATGGTTTCCCTGGAGAGGCAAGAAGCTATTCCCTTCCTCCAGCTGCAACTTCTGTTTTTTTCAAACCATGTCAGCATGCTGATAGATTTAATAATTAAGTGTTTCATTACTGCAAAATCATGGTGTCATCACAGCACTGCAATTCTGTTCAGATTTGTGTCATTAGTCTGTTCGAACTTAACAAGACAGCAGTATTAAATCCTAAAATAAACATTTAATTACTCCCTGTTTGGAATTTTAAGTACCACGTCTGTTATAATTATAATGCATAGTCATTTCCTAATAAAATGCTCTAATGTGACCCAGAAGTAAAGCAGCATATCTTCAATATTGTCCTATTACAGTCATTACTACAGCTCTGCAGAAACCACCTCAGTCCCACAGGATCTGCACTAAACATACACAATTTACTGAAAATGGTCATTGAATTGAAAAAGTGGAACAGCTTCCTCTGACTAAATCATTGCTTTATAGGAAATTACTGTTCTTGTACATTGTTACATGTCTGTAAAGTTCAGTGTTATCCTTTGCTCCACCCTTTGTAGGCTTAAGTGCTCCAGTAAAGTGGTAATTGTGATTATCGTCAGGATTTATTACAAGTTTTGGGCTTGAAAATACAGCTGAATAATGGGAAGTTTTGCACTAACTGCCTGACATTTTGAATTGAGTGACTTTGAAATAAAAGTAGACTGTATGGCATTTTGGAGTGAATTTTAATATCCATCAAATAAGTGACTACACCGCAAGAGAAATGAAACATCATAAGATGCTCAGTATTTGCATCAAAGACTCCATGGCAAACTCAATTCGCCTTCATCACATGCCTTTTGTTACTACTTCAGAAGAGCATCCATTCTACACCAATGTGACACAGTTGATTTCTCATGCCAGTGGTTAGCACTGCTGCCTCACAGAGCCAGGGACCTAGTTCGATTTCAGCCTCGGGCGACTGTCTGTATGGACTTTGCACATTCTCCCCATTCTGTGTTGGTTTCCTCCAGGTGCCCCAGTTTCCTCCCACAGTCCAAAGATGTGCAGTTTAGGTGAATTGGCCACACTACATTCCCTACAGTGTTCAGAGATATGCAGGTTAGGTGCATTAATCAGGGGAAATGTAAAGTAATAGGGTCGGGGAATGGATCTGGGTGGATTACTCGTCAGAGAATCTATGTGGACTTGTTGGGCCAAAGTGGCCTGTTTCCACACTGTAGGGATTCTATGATAACCTGCAGTAATTCCATAACTGACAAATTAGTGTGTCTATTTCCACTCGAGGTGGGATTACCAATACCAGGACCATGTCATCTACATCGATTATAGGAACTTTCTGATTCATTACATCCAAGATGGATACCAACACAGACTACATAAATAAAATGCAAGCACTTAGTAGATGTCCTTCCCTCCTCTCAAAGGCAAAAATACTGGGCAGATAGTACTCTCGCAAACTGCCTGTATTTGTCAGGTTTATAACATATGTAAATCAGGCGCAAATGCTCTCTTAATTTTCCCAGATGGCACTGTTTACAAACATTCTCTATTTCAGTTTATTTCAGTCAGTTAGAGTACCATTTGTCCAGCTGGTCATATTCCTCCACATTCCAGTTCAGGTAAGAGAATGGATGCAGAGTTAAATTATAGAATCTGCGTCTAGGCTTGTGGGTAGTTTATTTTTATTTGTTGATATATGGGTATCGCTGGATAGATCAGCATTTATTGCCCATCTCTACTTGTTCAGAGGGCAGTTAAGAGTCAACCACTCTTCTAAATCATATGTAAGTCACTATTGATGAAGATGGTGAGCCAGATGGGCCACCATCAGACAAGCTTTTCTTCATTTCAGACTTTTGTCATTGAATTCAAATTCCACTTCTGCCAAGGTGAGTTTCAAATCCAAGAACAAGAGCCTGGCATTCTGGATTATTAGTCCAAAGACATTATCATTACACCATTGTCCCCACTGATTATGGGAATGAAGAGCTGCAAATACATGTATATAAAAATTGTTAAAGCTGGAATTTTGTACTGACATGCTCCTGTGGCTAATGCTTTACAACAGCATGTAGTGACATTAAATGACACTACCTACTGCAACAATTGACTTGTTATTTTCCACAAATTAATTCTTGTGGTATATCTCTGATAAAAATACATGCACATTGATACATTTCTAAGTAATAATCACTTTGAATCCTAGTTACAGCAGCCTGGGTTAATTTTCCACCCCCAAATTGTGAGGAAGGGAGGTGGCAGGAGGTGGGGTTTGTCAGGTAAGATGTAAATCTTAGAGGATTTGCACTGAACAAATGCAAGATTTAGAGATGTCTGCTCTGAACCTTGGTCCGCAAAGGCCTTTAATCCAAATCTCTTTGCTCATCTTTCTCAAGTCTTGTAGTACTATTTAGTGCAACACAATTCAATTTAGGTAGACAATAAATGTCAGTACAGGAAGAAAAGGAAAAAACGGAAAGAGAGAGCAGACCAGTTTCGATCCAATATTGACTGCATTTCATGTGCAAAAAAGCTATAATATGAACTCTCCAGAATCTGGTTTTGTGTCTTTGTACCAGAGAAATGGACAAAAGCATAACAAATTGAACAGTAAAATTGTCTAGCCAAAGTACCCGATCAAATATAAATTCAAGAATAATTATTCTATAGTTGATTATGCCTTCAAGATGTTAGGTTTCCTTTCCTTAAGAGATTAGATAATTTTGCGGTTTAAAAATCACACTGATTTCAGCTAGAAAGACTGCAGTGTAAAGACTCAAGTGTCTTTGCATTTTGTCAATTCATATTAGTTTCAAAAGTTCCAACCGAAGCTGTTACTTCTACAAATAAAAAATTATGCAACTGCACCAGGTATTTTACAGAATGGATAAACTGCAGTACTCCCAGAACAAAAGATATTCCCACTCTTATGATAATGTTAAACAGGGACTATCAATATTGGACTTTCATCTTTTGATCTTAAGAACTTTCATAGACTAATTTGATTTCTAATGAGAATAAATACTGATCTAAAATAGCTGTTGTGATCACCTTACCACAGATACAGAGAAGTCCAGGAGTACCATGGAATAAAGTTGTCATAGCCTGACCAAGCCATCGGGATGCTCTCTCATTTGACAGAGACAATTGGTGATGATGATTTCATCAAAGACAATGAAATTAATTCAACTAAGTCAGCATCAAGGCATTTGCAAACTCATGTTTCGTTGATACTTGTATGGTAAGTAAACAAATTGGGAGACAGAAGATTTCCTGCAGAGTATTCTACATGGGAAGCCAATGGAGCCATACTCAGGAATATGAATTTTATTTCAGTAGCTTGCTTAGTAGAGCAGAGAAAAAAGACATATGGAGATATAACAGAACCTGGAATGTTTGCTGTCTCTCCTCCTGTTTCTCTCATTCTCTGAAGTCAGTGCTCAGTGAAAAAGCAATTTGAGAAAACTATCATTCAGTGAAACATGAGAATTCTACAAAGTACACTGCTATTGAGACAATAAGACAATAAGCTAAATAATCACGGGCTGAGGTTTCTCTCTCAAAATAAAAGGACTCTGAATAACTTTAAACTATGTCTGTTCTCATTTTCTTTTATGTACTAGGCACCTTCGTATCTGTCATATGATTGAGGCTTCATGGTAGCGATAATCATGCAAAGTATATTTACAAATTCAACTAATATTATTATTTTGCCTAGTTTTTCAATATAATACCACTGTGCTTGATCTCAAACAACAAAACAAATTTCACAGGATTTCAGAACTACATTGTGAGAACTATAATTTTCAACACAGAATAAAGATTTTACATCCTCTCAACTTATTGAATTCTGACCAAGTAACTTGATGTTATCAAGAAAAGAAAGCTCCTTCATTCAGATTTGGTTAAGTACTTTTTAATTGAAGTGTGATAGCTTTCTGATCAATAAGAAATAAGGTGTGTTTATTGTGACTGACAGAGAGGGTGAAAAGGAAGACAGCAGAAGCCCCTCCTCAACTGATCTCAATACCAAGTAGTGCCATTAAGGATTGAAAGGCATCGTAAATTTCACACTGGTGTAGGTGACAATGTTATTGACTCTAAATCAGTTGAACTATTAAATTGTCAATAGTGCTATTGCTACCAATAAATCTCTATTAATTGATGGAATCTTAGTCCTTTCAAAATGGATTTCCCAAGTACATTCTTATTTGACCAAAACACAGGTTTTTGTTTCCTGTAAATAATAAAGTTTAAAACAAGAGAAAAGTTGAGGAAAAATGATGTGACAAATATATACTTAAGTCAACTCAATAGTCTAATTGGAATTGGAGCTTGGACTTTCCTCTAAAAACAAGAGATTAATATGTTCTATATGAGACCTGCACTAAACACATTTTCAAAACCATTTGTAAAGATCCCCATGGGAAACAAAGAACTGAAAGGTGAAACGTTTGTTACTTGGCATGTATCTCATCAGCACAGAGACTAACAGTACACAGTACACATGAGAACTAGAAAATAGATATACCATCTCAGCAAAGTAAAAATCATTCTGCAGTAATAACAGTCATTTGCCTTTTATCATATTGATTATTAATTCATGGAACTAAAGCAAACAAGGTTTGCTAAAGTGATACAATTAACTTCTCCCCAAGAATATTTTTACCATTAGAACATCAGCTTTCCACTCATTTAGTGCGCATGTCATCACCAGAATTGCAATTTCACTGTGCAATTTCACTCCATCCATCCTTGATAAAGACATTTGGATTTTCTGAGGAGGAAATGTCAAGTTCTCCTTCTGCTGGAATGAGGGTCATAGACAGAAAGCACAGAAAGACGCTACGATTGAACTATCCAAATAATGTGATTATATCCCTTCAAATATTGATCCAATTCTCTTTTAAATGGATGTAGGTTTGCTCACTGAGCTGGAAGGTTAGTTTTCTGACGTTTCATCACTGGACTAGGTAACATCATCAGTGAGCCTCAGGACGAAGTGTTGTCCAGAGGCTCACTGAAGATGTTACCTTGTATGATGATGAAACATTTGAAACGGAATCTTTCAGCTCAGCGAGCAAACCTACATCTAGAACCTTAACCTGAGCTATAAATCTTCTCAAAATGTGCTCTCTTTTAAATGTTCCTCTGTTACGAGTGAAACTGGCTCCACTTCATTTTAGAAGCATGCACATCAGAACAACTTGCTGTGTGAAAAATTTCTCTTCTTGATTATATTAAACTTGTGCCCTCTGCTTACCAACACTTCATCTACTGGAAACAATACTCAGTCAACATCCTTTATGATTTCAAACAGTTTTATCAAATTTCTCATAAGCTGTCTTTTATTCAGAGGAAAACAAAGCTCCAGATTCCCAGTTTCTTTGCATAACAGAAGTCTCTTCTCTCTGGTACCATTCTTGAAAATCTCCTCTTCAGTTGTTCCCAGACTTTTGACATTCTTCCAAAAACATGGCTCCCAGGATTGAACATAATACTCATAATGTGGTTTAATATTATAGATATATAGATAATCAATGTGTGGTTCCTTTTAAGATTTGACCACTATTTGCAAGTGAAAAAAGAATATGTATTCACTTTCATGTTTGCCATTACTTCATTTTCATGCTCTTTGTTGATTTTTAAAAATCTCCTCTGTGCTTCTATATTATTGTTCTCCATTATAATATTAACCTTCATTTATAATAAGCCTCCTCTTTACATTTCCTTTTTCATCGGGGAGCTCCCTTTCCTTTTCTTTCATCTGAACCTGTCTATTCTGATGCGGAGGCATTTCTTGTATGAAAGTCTTCATTAATCAAAGAAGATTCTGCTTGTCACTTCTCGAGACTTCTCTAACTGATGAGGAAACATCAAATAGACTTTGGGAGAAGAATGAAGAAAGGTGCTTCAGTAAGAATATCATGCCTGCCATTGATTTAGTTTGTTTAATAGCCAAAAAAAAAACAATTTAAGATAATGGAAAGTCTTTGCAGTCAACAATATGGGTAATTGCTTCCTTTTATGACAGATCAGATGTCAACGACCACAGTACATTATCACAGCCAAATGCTGACCTGCTCTAACCACATTTGTTTCCCCACAGGAATTTGACAAAGTAACTTGTCTATCACTGCTGTGTAGAGGCACTCGTGTTGATCAGAGTTTACCTACATCATGCCATGTCATAAAATGATTTGCATGGAGAAGGTGTAATACTGGTTAGGCCCCAATCACAGTAACTGTTTGAGGGGCTGATCATCTCGGCCAATTATGTCCTTCAGGTTGCAATAGATTGAAGTAAATTAACAGATTGATTTTGTTATAACAGACTGCAGTTTTATGCATGTGATATAATGACTAGTAGATAACAGCAGATTTGCAAACTATTTCAACAATGGTCTCTTATTATTGAGTGAACAATATGCATTGACTAACATAGTATAATATATTTGGCTGTACTTCCAATGCTAAAGTTTCCTCCCTGTCAAGAGCTAGAAAATAGCAGGATCTAAAAGCTACAAATTTTGGACGCGATGTAAAGAGGCAGAATAGTCTTAAAGGGGTTATTAACTTTCATATGGATTGGGAAGTGTAGAGTGGAATGTTAGGTAGTGTTAAGGTTTTACTCCTGGGTCAGGTGTGAGGAGTACAGTAATTTCCAACTCCTCAAAGCCAACAGGAAGGAACTTCCTTGGAAAGCTGGATTTTTGTTCTGCTGATCAGGTGCTAATTGGCATCAGGCTAGCTGCAGAAAGAAAGTGTTGAGGCAGCTATAGAGACTAGTAAGTGTTGAGGCAGGTTGGTTAAAAAAAAGCCAAATTGGTCCTCTGGACTTGTACCTGGGTTATAATAAAAAGATTCAGGCCTCTAGTCCTCACCCCTCATATCTCTCTCACCACAGGTACACCTGATGCTCCATCCATGGCAACTTATTGGTCCCACAAACCACATGGTTCCTCACACCCTCTATGCCAACTTCTCTACACATACTTTATAATCCTTCATGCACTCCATGCCAACCTATATCCCACCTTCCTTCCCATCGCCCTTCAGGTGTTTCATGCTAACCTTACACTAACCCATGCCCCCCACCAAACTTTTTTTTGCTTTTACCAACCTTTGCCAACTCACCCAGAATCCATGATAGGCTGATATCAGGAGTCGTTTTGTAATGACATAAAGTTCTAAATAATTACTTCACAAAATCTGATGTTTAAAAATGCTCTTATTGATAAAATCTCACTCAATACATTTAAATCTCCACAACCACTTAATCTCTCAGACAAAACCAACAAATAGCATCCATAGCCCCACATCAAAGATAGCTCATCCATTAATGACCATTTACAAGAGGGGATGAACAGGATTGTAAGGGCAAAGGTTGTTCTATGGAATTCATGGGTTTGCATAAGTTGGCACTATGTTGGCATAGGGTCTATAGAGGGCCACTGAGATGATTGGGAACCAATATTATCTCTTTCTTTCTCCGTGCGCAGACCTTTGAACTGGAAGTCAATGTATCACACAGTGAACAGTGTGCACGGAACCTCGGAGTGGTTGTATGGCCTTGCAGCTAAGGGAGAAAGTCGGAGTTGCGTTGGCATGAGGAGTATGAGGGACAATTGGGATAGGTGGTGGGGTATAGGTTAACATGGAGGCTCTGAACAGCTATTGACAATAGATGGGCATAGTTCAACTGGGACAATGTTGTACAATACCAAACTGTGTATTTTAAACAAATGTATTAGCACACAGAAATCTCCATTGCTGTTTCCAAACGGTTTCCACCTGGCAGTGGGACCTATCACTATTTGTGGCACTTTTCTCCAAAGTCTGGAAAATTTCTTGACTCCACACACTTGATTTGATAGCAAAAACCCAGACCATAGCAATTGAAAGTGAGAAACTTGAATCACGTGCTAAGTCTCTATAATTAGGTCAGGCTGGCTTCATGTGACTGCCTGTCTACAGCAAACTGAGCAAATCTGTTATAGGATAAAACAGCAGAAGATCAGTGGGAGGCGTTTAAAAAATAATTTAGTGTGATCCTGAACCATTTTATACCCCAAAGCGGTAAGAGTTCTCTCTGCCAGAAAAGACAACTATGGAGAATGAAGCAAGTATGAAATTCCAAAGATAAAAAGGAGCTATGAACGTGCAAAAAGATGCTGTTGCCTGATGCATGGCAATGATTAATAACAACAAAGGGTGAAAAAGCAGATAGCAAGAACTACAAGGATAATGAAAAGAAACTGGCATGGAATATCAAAATTTTCTTTTTAATAGTTACATTTGGGTTGGAAATTAAATGCGAGCCTGGAGTAATTTGATGATTTTAGAAATTGATAATGATTGTATAGTCAAGGAAATTGAGGAAATGGTGGATGTGCTACTTTGCATGAGTATTTAGAGCAGTGGATGAAGTCTGTATGGCAGATAAACCAAAGACATCAGTATCAAGAACACACCAGAAATAATAGGAGCAAATTAACAGTAATTAAGAAAATAATGTCACTGAAGAGTATTGAACCCTCTGGAACAGAAGGCTTTCATCCAGAATTTTAAAAGAAGTAGTTGAGAACTTCGCTGACATCCTGCTTTTAAACCACACTTCAAAACATGCCCTAACTATACACTTTGGAACTTCTCTCAATCCATGAATGGTTCCTCTTGATTGTAAATGTGTGCATACCATGCTTTGGAAGGTAAGGGAGGGAAAGCAGAGAATTATAGACAAGTTAGTCAAATAGGAGAAAGTGAGGTCTGCAGATGCTGGAGATCAGAGATGGAAATGTGTTGCTGGAAAAGCGCAGCAGGTCAGGCAGCATCTAGGGAACAGGAGAATCGACGTTTCGGGCATTATCCTGAAGAAGGGCTAATGCCCGAAACGTCGATTCTCCTGTTCCCTAGATGCTGCCTGACCTGCTGCGCTTTTCCAGCAACACATTTCCAAGTTAGTCAAATAGCCTGGCAATTCCTGGAGGCTATAATTCAGGATAGGCTGACTGAACATCTTGCGAATTTGCAGCTGCTCAGTACCACGATGAATCTATAAAGGGAGCTCATGTCTGATGAATTGGTTGAGATTCTGAAGAGGTGATGAAAGTAGTGAAGACAGGAATGTTTATAGATTATATTTAATTGGACTCCCAGAGGGAATTGATAAAGTTTCTCATGATAGATTGAGAGCGAATGTAAAAGCTCATGGAATTAAAAGCAAATTATTGATCTGGTTCAGATATTAGTGGGCAGCAAGAGATTGAAAGTAGAGGTAAGGAACAAATACTCTGACTCACAGGATATGACTCGTGATGTCTTGGAAGGATCTGTGCCTTCAAATATTCATCAGTTTCATGATAACCTAGTCTGTGGGATAGAAAGCCTCAGATCCAAAGTCACTGAATGTAAAAGATAGATACTATATCATTGATGGAAGTGTAATGTTGCAAAGATTAAGTGATTGGGTAAAACTGTGTCAAATGAATTTCAATCTATATAAATCTGAGGTTATCCACTTTGGACTTAAAAATAACAAAACGAGTTACTTCATAACTGGGGAAAGCTGGAATCGGTAGCGTTTCAAAGATACTTTGGGCCAAGGTATATAAATCATTAAAATGTTCTATAGAACATGATTATTGAGATTGTTGGGTTGCTGGTCTTTGTACTTAGAAGATGAGTAATCAATGTTTCAGCTATGAAAACATCTTGTTATACCATATCTTTGAGTACTGAGAGTAATCCTAAGCACCACACCTTGAAAGGTAATACTGGCCACAGAGGGACCAATTCCAGCTTGTGAGAATGATAACTGGACTTCAGTTTTATTATTCATAGAAATTATGCAAACAAAGGTTGTATCCCATGGAACTTAGAAAGTTAGGAGATGATTTAATCCAAGTTTTTAACATGTTAAGGAAACATCGGGAAGATGGGGAAAAAACTATTTCTGCTGGTTGGAGTTTAACTAGGGGCCATTGTCAGAAAACAGAGCTAAATCTTTCTGGACAGAAATTAGGAGACAGTTCACATTAAACATGGTATCAATAAACCATACAGGGCAGAAAAGTCATTTTGACATATTAAGTCTGTAATGCCAAAGCTACAGTACATCTGGATTAGTTCCACTTCCCAGCATTAGGCCCATAGCCTTGAATGTTATGAAATTTCAAGTATTCATCCAGATACTTTTTAAAGTTTTGACGTTATATGCCTCTTCTACCTTCCCTGATATTGCAATCAAAATCATCATCACTCTGTGGATGGAAAAAGTTTCCTCATATCCCCAGTAAGCCTTCTGCTTATCATTTCAAAATTATGGCACTTGTTATTGACCCTTTGACTAATGAGAGCAACTGCTTTCCATGCTGTCTTTGCATCTCCAAAGTCTTACACCCCTCTATCAGGCCCCCGTCAGTCATCACTCCTCCATAGAAAACAACCCAGCTTATCCAGCCTCTCTTCAGAGCTGAAATGCTCCATAGCAGGCAACATCTTGGCAAATCTCCTCTGCAGCTCCTCCGGTGTAATCACATTCTCACTATGGCGCCGTGTTTGGCATCCACTGTGGCCTAACCAAAGTCTTGAACAGCTCCAACTCAATCTTCCTGCTTTTGTAATCTATGCCTTAACTTAAAAAGACAAGTGTTATATATGCCTTCTTAACAATCATATTAACCCACCCTGTGGGTTAGATTTGTGGACAGGCACCCAAAGATCCCTCTGAACTTCCTGATGTCCTGCCATTCATTGAGTTGTCTCAATAGTTTTTCAGCCCTCTACCACAAACAGCCCTTGTTGCCAGATCAATTGCCAAAATTAACAATGATTTGATGGATTCTTTTTCATTAACTTAGGGAATTAATGATCGAATGAACCATCCAACCCAACTTTGGGTCCACTACATGGATTACACCTTTGTCATCACTAAATGAAACAAACTAGGGGAAACTTTCATGACCATCAATAATACCCTTACACTAAAGAGGAGGAAAACAACAACAAACCGCCATTCTTAGATGTCGCAGTAGAGCATCAGCCAATGGGGCACTTCAAACCAGTGTCTACAGGAAAACAATACATACGGATCAAATACAGAACTACAGAGTCAATCATCCCAACACCCACAAAAAAAGCTGCATTAGAACATTATTTCAATGAGCCACCAGACAGTGCAGCACAGAGGAACTACGAAGAGCAGAGGAAAATCACCTATACAGTGTATTCAAAAAGAATGGGTACCTAATGAACACAGTCCTCCAATTTCTCAGCAACAAACCTAAACAAGCCCAGGAAACCCTGGCTACTCTCCCCTATATACAAGACTGTCAGAATAGTCAGACCTCTTGGCATCATGGTAGCCCAAAAAACCCACCAACACACTAAAACAGCAGCTAATGAACTTGAAAGACCCTATACAGACAACAAGCAAAACTAATGTCATTTACATGATACCTTTCAAGAACTGTAACAGACACTACACTGGGCAAACAAGCAGAAAACTATCCAACAGGATACATGAACATCAACGAGCCACAAAAAGACATGACCCACTCTAACTTGTACCCTTACGTACAGATGAGGAAGGACACCACTTTAACTGGGACAACACATCCATCACAGGGCAAGCCAAACTGAGGTATGCACAAGAATTCCTAGAAACATGGCATTCTGACTGGTGGTGGTCATTTTCTAAGATTCTTTTGACTCTGGAAGAGTTCCTATTGGATTCTAGCTATTGTCACCCCATTATCTAAAAAGGGAGGTAGAGAGAAAACAGGGAATTACAGGCCAGTCAGTTGGATGTCAGTTTGAGGAAGATGCTCGAGTCCATTATCAAGGATTTTATAGCAGAGCACTTTGAAAATAATAATAGAATCAGACATAGTCAACATGGATTTACAAAAGTAAATGATGGTTGATAAATCTACTGGAATTCTTTGAGGATGTAACATGTAGAGTTGGTCGGGGGAGCCAGTTGATGTGGTTTATTTATATTTTCACAAGGTTTTTGACAAAAATGCCACATAAGAAATCAATATGTAAAATTAAATCACATGGGATTGGGGATACTGTACTGTGATGGATGAAAAATTGGTTAGCAGATAGAAAACAAAGAGTAGGAATATATGGGTCTTTTTCTGAATAGCAGGCAGTGACTAGAGGGATACAGCAGGGATCAGAACTAGGACTCTAGCTATTCACAACATATGTTAATGCTTAAGATGAGGGAACTAGCAGATAAACATCAAAATTTGCAGATTACACAAAACTAGGTGGATGGGTGAGCTGTGAGGAGGATGCAGAGATGTTGCAGTGTGATTTGGGCAGTCTAAGTGAATAGACAAATGTTTGGCAGATATGATGTTGATAAATATGAGGTTATCCACTTTCATCACAAAAATAGGAAGGCAGACTGTTATGTGAATGGCTGTAAATTGAGAGAGAGAAATATTCAATGAGACCTTGGTGTCCTCATGTACTGGTGACTGAAAGTAAGTGTGCAACCCCAGTGGGCAGTAAATAAGGCAAACTGTATGTTGCCCTTCATAGCAAGAGGATTTGAGTACAGGAACAAAGATCCCTTGCTGCAATTAGACAAGGCACTGGTGAGATCACACTTGGAATATTGTGTGCAGTTTTGGTCTCCTTATCTGAGGAAGGATGTTGTTGATATTGAGGGAGTACAGTGAAGGTTTACCAAACTGATTTCTGGGATGGCAGGATAATGAGGAGAGATTGAGTTGATCAATATTATATTCACGTTTGGAAGAATAAGAGGGGACTACACAGGTTAGATGCAGGAAGAATGTCTCTGATGGTGGAGGAGTCCAAAATCAGGAATCATAGTTTAAAGACAAGAGGTAAGCATTTTTGGACTGAGGAGGAGAATTCACTGTTACAGAAAATGGTTAAAAGGTTTCAAAAAATGAGGTAGATATAGTTCTAGTGGCTAATAGGATCAAGGGATATGTGGGGAGGGTAGAATTAAGATATTGAACTTGATGATCAGCCATGGTTATAATGAATGGTGGAGCAGGTTTGAGGGGTCAAATGGTCAACTCCTGCTCTGATCATTTACATTTTTATGTTTTGATGTTTTATTCTCTTGCAGGATGTGGCCATCAATGACAAGACCCATTATTTTTTCCCCAATCCTTAATCACCCTTGAACTGAGTGTCACTTCATCCATTTCATAGGGCAGTTAACAGTCAAACAGTAAAATAACACAAAGAATTCAGCTGTTGGAGAACTAAATTAAAAAGAAAAAATGCCAGAGAAAGACAAGGAAGGCAGATTTCTTTTTCAAAAGCAAATCAATGAAGCAGATCAAATTTTGTGACAATTGATGATGGTTTCATTGCTACAAGAACTGCAATTAGCTTTATAATTCCAAAGGTTTTAAACAAATTTACACTCCACTGGCTGCCATGTTGGATTTTGAACTCCATGACCTCAGAGCATTAGACTGGGCTTCGAGATAATTCGCTCATTGACATAATCAATACAACTTTTCCTTCCCATTAATCAGCTCAAATACTTTCACAAATGAATGAAGTCTGCAATTTCTTTAATCAGGCCAAGTTGTATGAAAAGTACAAATACATAGAAGCATCAATTGTAACTACATCTGGATTGCAAGAAAGAGAGAGAAACATCAATAATGCAATTTATCAAACAATATTCAAAACAGAAATGCAGTCTTATAAATTGGGCACAAATACATATTACGAGATAATTGATGTAAGAGTATTATTGTAAATAACTGACTGAAAGTTACCATTTCATATAAAAACGGCACTTTTCAGACTTATGAAATACCAGTTTAGTTTGGTATTTTGACAATGCTATCAGTCTTTGCCTTCTCCACCCTGTTGTGCTCCTTCAATGAGACAGAAGGATGAATTGAGTGAGTTGAAAGTGGCTGGAAAAGCTATCAGTGGTGACACAGGAGTAGGAGGGAAGATGAAGTGTGCCAAGTGAGTGAGCAGGAAGTGCAGAAGGTAGGACTGCTGAGTAGTTTGGGAAGATGATGCAGGCGAGAGCCATTGAGTGAATTTTTCTTTATCTTTCATCCAATGTGGACATCACTAGCCAGGCCAGCAATTGTTTCCCTTAAGCTGAGTGGGCTGCTAAACCATTTTAGAGGGCATTTAACAGTCTACCACATTGGTGTGGTCTGGAGTCACATGTAGGCCAGACCAGGTAAAGAGAGCAGATATTCATTCTCATATAACATTTGTAAACCAGGGCGGTTTTCCCAACAATTGATAATGATGCATGCTAGAGTGAGAGTAGTGGACCATTAGCTTTTTGGATAAATGTGTAGACTGGTACAGCTAGAGTGTGTGAGATGTAACAATGAGAAAATTACCTTATGAAGCATTAGAAATCATTGATCTTCTTTCTGTATTGCTGGGAATTTCTTCTCCCCCAGTCGACTGCACTGATTTGGGCGGCTATCTGTGTCCAGACTGGCATCTGGTGCCATGGTGCCATTTGATAGTCCAGAAAAAAAAGAGGAAAACCCACTTCTCTACCCTTCCATCCAGCAGGAGTTCCAGGTCCTTTTACATGTAGTGGAATATTAACTCCCCTTTCTTAGTCACGTCCTCTATAATAACAATCGAGCAGCAGACCTTGGAGGGCAGCTCCTCACTTTCAGAGTTGGGTATTGTGCACAGCTGGGGATTGAAATGTGGTTCCCTCTGTATCTACAACACATGATTATGGGAGTGGAAAGCACTACCACCTTTGCTGTCACATGATTGAATGAGAAGAGTTTAATTGAGCCCTAGTACATGATGAAGTAAGTGAGTAATGGAAGAGTGCATCAGAAAAATCAGCCCTCAATATGGTGGGAATTAAAATCACAAATATTGGAGCACAGAAGATCATGTGGCTCATCGTGTCCGTACCAATATCATTACCCAGTGCTAATCTCTTACTTTTGCACTTTTTAAAAATCCAAATAAACATCCAATTCCTTCCTGAATACCTCAACTGAATCTGCCTCCACCACTCCTCCAAGTAGTGCTCTCACAAAGTTGAAACCCTCTATGAAACTCCCTGTAATATCACTTCGTCAAATAAGGAAAATTCTAACATTTGTGTCTTTCTCACAGCTTTCTGTTCCACCTAGCTTTGCATCTTTACAAACCTGGATGCATGACATTCAATCCTTTCATCAAAGTCTTGTAGCCGGGTCATGAGCTAGCAATGACAATTGTGATATACTGTGTCAATTTGAAAATTTCTACTCTGTTCTTATCTCTTAAATAATTCATTATCTATGCTGATATATTACCCTCCAATTAATAACATTTAACTTGCGTAAAAACTTTACCTGAAGATCCTTATTGAAGCCTTTCAAAATCTCAAATACACCCCATCCATTCGTTCCTCTTTAACTACATGCTCATTACATCTTCAAAAACAAACTCCAATAAATTTACCAGAAATGACATTCCATGCATAAAGCCATGCATGTTGACTCTGCCTCACTATGTTTTGTTTACCAAAGTGCTTTGTGAGTACTTCCATGATAATGGATTCTAGCATTTTCCAGATATCAGGCCACCTGACCTGGAGTTCTTTTTTCTCTCTCTCTCTCTCCTTCCTTGATCAATGTGCTGTATTTGTTACTTTCTACCTGAAATGACCATTCCAGAATACCAGGAACTCTGTACATGCATTGTTCATTAAACCTACCTCAGTAAGATAAGGATAGGAAATAATAGCATAAATAATCTAATGCAAATGTAAGGGTTGTTCACTCAGTGCCAATTGATCAGTCTTGTCCAATTAGAGAATTATGACAAGAGTTCATTTTCATTGCCGCAGTTGACAAATTCTTTTAAGATTTTGAAGAACTTAAGTTTAGGTTGAAAAGAATCCTTTCAGTCCCTTTATTCTCTCCCACTTAATGCAATCTTTATCTTTCATTTTTCATTACTCTTTCTGAATCTAATTTGACTCTAATTCACCTTCCTTCTCCGATAGTCCTCTACTTCCTTCATGGTCTTTAAATGTCAATAGTTAGCATTGTTCCTACCATTCACTCAGGTCCCAGATGCCCTGCTGGTCTTGTTTACAGCTGAGTAGTTCAGGAAAAAAAATCCAATGACATTTGCCTTGCTCCAGCAAGCTTTGACCCATTCTTGTTTCCCACTAACTGTTCTGATTGTACATTTGCTCAATTCTTAGTCTAACTGGTGACAGTGCAAAAGAAATAAAATGCTCAGATGGGTTTGTTTACAGTATACGTCATAGTACAATAGAGATATTTCTTGTGGGTTTTATTAATATGAATTCTACGCACTGATTAAAAAATCTTGAAACTTTCCAGATTTTATTTCACAAATGATTCCACAATACCACAGGCATGGCAAGCTAAGTACAGCTTCCTGAAACTAAATGGGAGACACTATGTCTGACAATAATGAAAACATTTCTTTACAGATGTGACCATTTAAAAACATTGGTTTGATAACTGTGGCATTTTTTTATTGGCAATCAAACAACAAATGGAGCAATATGTCAATGATATCCTCACAGGGTTTAGAAGATGGTTTCCAGATTTTCATTGCCATCAACACCGCATGACAATATCACTCATTATTTGCCCAATATGTCTTTCCAGTCAATTTAACGATTGCCTGGCAGCTTCTGTGTAGTCCCTGTAATCTGGGTCTCTGTTTTACAGGAAGCCATAGAGCAGCATGACTGTTCTTGTGCCAAGTTCTGTCTATTTATGCAGAAAATGACAAAGTGTGCACACGTTCAGATGAAATTCATTGCTATGGTCAGATACAGAAATCCTAATCTTCCATGTTCACATAAGTTTCTTATTTTATAATGTGGAGGTGCCAGTGTTGGACTAGGGTGGACAAAGTCAAAACTCACATGACACCAGGTTATAGTCCAACAGGTTTATTTGAAACCATAAGCTTTTGGAGCCCCTGCTTCTTCTTCAGGCAGCTAGTCTTAATATTCAAAGATTATTTCCACCAGAGAGAATAGATTTTATTAGTAAGTCCTCAGAAACTATTTATCATTTTGATGTGACAGCCCCACTGATATGTGTACTCAAAAGGCATTCCATTTTATTCTTGAAATTAGTTTCAGTGGTACAATTACAGATGCATGATAAAAAATGTATAATACATGTTATAGTAATTTAGCTAACTGGCATTAAATGCACACACTTAACTAAAATGAGAACTGATTGCATAAATGGTTCAGGTGATTAAGGGCTGCTGTGATCTATTCAATTCTTGGGACCTAACTTGCTCAGGTAAAGTGAGAGAAATTTATGATTTCATCCTTTTTAAAAGATTAGAAGAATAACAATACTGAATAGTTTATGTGTTACACTTCCACTATGATTTACCAACATTTTTTTTTCTCTCCTGAACATTTGACCTCAAATTCTATCAGTTCCCTCAGCCATCCTTGGCCTGGGGAGGGGTGGGTATTGTGTGGAAGTCAGGGAATGTTAGGGAAGGAACTGAGTATATGCAAGTCTCTGCTAAAGAGTTTTGCTGATTGTTCGAACTCCCAGGGTCTGGACAGTGACCTAAAGAAGCATCATTTCAAGCTTGGCCAAAAGGGAGTCTGTTGACTGTATCGGCTTCCAATGGAAGGGAAGAGCCTCCTCCATGTTGAGATAATCCAGCCAAGATGCTGACTACGAACCTTCAGATCTAGCTTTCAGGGATATTTGCATGAATTTGAACCTGCAGCCACCTTGTCTGGGAGAGAGGCAGGCATGTTGCTGTCTGCAGTGCCAAGCTTCTGCCATCTGGTCTTTTTTTCATTTGTAATTATGAGATGGCTTGATGCCGAGTTTTTTTTGAAAGCTGGAAATGGTATAAAGGGTAACCTTAAGTCTGCCACAAGCTCTGAGGAGTACTTCTCTAAAGATGCTGGTTTAAAAAATGCTAATTTTCATATTTCACATTTAATGAAACAAAATTTTTGCAACAGATTGTATTCTATTTATAATAATCTCAGCACTCCGATGACTGCAGATGTGAAAATGTCAAAATGATAAGATACGTATTTAAAGAACAAAAACAGTGCACTGTGTCTGAGGATTTATTTAAAGACCTGTTTTATGCTCCACCAAAGAGTCACATACCTATTGAATAAATTGAGAATCGAAGGAATGATAATTGTTGGTACTTAAGGCCACTGCCATTTTTTTGCCACTTGATGAGGGCTTCCCACTTGGCTATACCTTTCATCACTCAAGAATCCTTGGCCTTATCCCCGATTCTTCTAGATCTTATTCCTTTTTAGCATCTCATTTTGGTTACAGCTATCATCTCTCTTGCAAACTGGTCATTCTGTATTGCCTTCTCTAGTAAGATAATTTATTTTACGACAAAAATATCTTCACTGCTCTCCTTCATCAGCCATGACACTGAAAAACTTAACAACATGGATGATTTTAACATCCATTTCAACTCATCAGGCTCTCTTTCCTAGGTTCACTGCCCTCTTAACCTTCTTAAGACACTCTTTTATGAAATGCCCCCAAATCAGTTTCACAGCTTTCCCTTTGATCTTTATGTCTCACAGGGCCTTGTCAGTTCCATTACATGAATTATCAATAATTATCAATTATCTGATCACTTCCTTTTATAACTCACAATGCACATCACCCATCAACACCCTAATCCTATCTCCTTCTGTATCTGTCCTTGTAAAAACACTGTCAACCAATTCATTGACAAGCACACGTTTGAAATCCCAACAGTCCTGTATTTGCCTTGACAATTCTGCAGATACTGATTTGCTGAACCACATCTCCGGATTGAAAAAAGGATTTAGGAGGCACAGAGACTGAGGATAGTCATTGTACAGGTCTTGGTGGAAGAGTGGATTTGGAATCTGGACAGGATGGCCATTTTTGTTTTTTGAACAGGTAGTGCGAATGGACAGAACCAATACCCAATTCAGTGTGCATTGAATAAAATAAATGACATTTGCATGGGAAATTCCTTTAACTTGTTGCAATTTTATGTTAATCTTAACTCTAGTCTCCTTGCAGCCCTAAGTGATCTTGTGAGATGTTTGTGCAAGACAAGGCCAAGTCATGAAAAATGTCTCTCTGCAGTGGATGGTTAGAACATGAAACTTACTGTCACATGGCACAGTTGAAGCATCATAGCATGGATGCACTTAGGTGGCAGCTGGATAAATACATGAGGGAAAAGGGAATAGGAGGATGAGTTCGATTGAGTTAGATGAAGAAGAGTAAGCGTAGGGTAAAGTAGAGTATAGACACTGGCATTATCTATTGAGCCAAATTGCCCATTTCTATCCTGCAATTAGTACACAGTACTATGTAAAGACACAGGAAAACAAAAACGCCACTGGATCAATCAATATTGCTTCTTTCACTGTTCACATATAGCACACTCTGCCCTGAAGTCAATCTCAGGTAGTCATGTTCTTTGTTGGGAGAAAGTGAGGACTACAGATGCTGGAGACCAGAGTTGAAAAATGTGGTGCTGGAAAAACACAGCAGGCCAGGCAGCATCCGAGGAGCAGGACAATCGATGTTTCGGGCATAAGCCCTTCTTCAGGAATCAATGGCAACCAAAATGAAACCTTTTCACTATTTATGCTCATCAGTGTTGGACTTGTTTTCTTTGGAGGTTATTCCCTCCGTATTTTACATCCCTCAGAGGGAAATATATCATTGCAGAGGATTTATGGCATAGGAACAATTCATTCAGCCCACCCAGTCTATTACTATCACTTTCTATCTTTGAAATGATCAATCCAAATCCAAAGCAGACGATCCATATTTCAGCAAAAAAATACAAACAGAAAATAAAATATCACAATTCCACACACAGCATGTGGGACTTGAGCCAAAATCCTACCTTGGCCCTCAGATGCAGGCTTCTTTTTGCAGTTGATTGTTCAGGAGAGACAGAATTAAAAATACTCTGTCCTTAATATCTGCAGTCATACATGAAATACGATCATTGTCCACATCATTACTTTTCTAAATCCATTTAATCAGTGTTTCAGCTTCACTGACAGAAACACTTTGTTAGTCATAACCAAAAGGTGCAGGAATGTTTCTATCAATTTGCATAAAACAATTTTTGAGACAAAAGATTTGAGATTATTGAACAGAGCAGGCTCACTGTGATTTTTTTTTGAGAACAGCTGCTATCCTGTGAGAATAAATGAACTTTCAATTTGTGAAAATTGGCAGCTTTTGAAGAGATAAAGTTGGCAGAATTGGATGTCTGGAGCAAACAATATTGCTCCTGAGAAAAGTAAAAGAAGGCTAATTTCAGGTTTAAGTGATAATATGGACTATGAATTTTAAAATCATGGGCATGGATCTTATTATAATGTGGGAAAATGATCTGCCAATTCAAAGGTACAAACATATCATTGATACAAATGTTCCAAATATTCTAACCCTTCAGTGGTGCAGAATCTCAGTTTGTCTTTCCTCCAAATTATTTTATGTGACTTAAATTGAAATGTACTAACAACATTTTTTTTTAATATGGCTGCTGGTTAAATGTTATATCCATATGAAACCGAGCTCCCAATTTAACAGTGATACATGTTGTACTTTGGCATGTTGGTCTTGATTACATAACTGCTCAAATTATGGTAATATACTCTTAACATCACACATAAGAAAAACAACTGTAGTCTCAAAGTTCAGATGGTGCAGTAAATTATTTTGAACTTCGCTACTCTTTATGATACATCATTTCCTTATACTGCACTCATCATCGTCATCGACATCTCATAGACGAGGATGAGTCTCTTCCACTCTCATACTCTGTACATTGCTATACAGACTCATACGTTTACCACAAGCTCTGTTTCACTTGGGGCAGGTGACAGTCACAGGAGGGGTGGGTGGGGCATTGGTGTGCCACTGCGGTCCTTATGCTGTTTTCGCTTGGCTTCCCATTTTGCTGATGGCAAGTCTCAAGATGCTCAATGCCTTCTGGGATGTTCCTTCTCCACTTCGGACGGTTTTGGGCCAGTGATCCCTACGTGTCTTTGGGAATGTTACACTTCAACCAGAGAGGCCTTGAAGGTATCACTGAAGTGTCTGTCCCCCTGGGGCTTGCCTGCTGTTTTGAAGCTGGGAGTATAGCACCTGCTTGAGGAGTCTCATATTGGTCATATGAATGATGTGGCCAACTCATTGTAGTCAATCAAGGGTGGTCAGTGCCTTGATGCTGGAGATGTTTGCCTGTTGTGGATGCTGGTGTTGGTGCATCTGCACTACACATTCATTTACTATACATGGAAAAGATCTGATTGGCAGAATGATACTTTCAATGATCAATTTCTTTTTTTGGAAATCTTGAGTGGCAAGAATTGGCATTGGCATCAGATTTGGAACCAGGGGGATCTGTACCGTTGGGACGGTCTCCGCCTGGTACCAATGTTCTAGCGAAGAGGATAAATAGGGTGGTCAGTAGGACTTTAAACTTCTGAGTTGGGAGGAAGGGAAAGTGAAAGTGATAGGGAGTATGGAGTTAAATGGAAAGATAAGCAGCAGGATAGCATATGTGCAGGTGGATTTAAGCTTGAGGCAGACTAGGAATCCAACAAAAAGGAAGGATAACTTAGGACATCTTATGACTTCCAATATCTCTAATGATAAGAAAGTTAGCATTAAGGCACTTTACCTGAATGCCTCGTAGCATTCGTAACAAAGTAGATGAACTAACGGCACAGATCATCGTGAATGATTATGATGTGGTAGGCATCACAGAGGGGGTGCAGGGGGTTCAGGACTGGCAGTTAAACATCCAAGGCTTTACAACTTATCGAAAAGACAGGGAGGTGGGCAGAGGGTGTGGTGTGGCCTTGTTAGTTAAGAACAAAATTAAATCTATGGCACTGAATGACATAGGGTCGGATGATGTGGAGTCTGTGTGGGTGGAAGTGAGGAGCCACAAAGGCAAAAGAAAAATAATGGGAGTTATGTACAGACCTCCTAACAGTGGTCAGGACCAGGGGCGCAACATGTACCGGGAAATAGAAAAGGCATGTCAGAAAGGCAAGGTCACGGTGATCATGGGGGACTTCAATATGCAGGTGGACTGGGTAAGTAATGTAGCCAGTGGATCCAAAGAAAAGGAATTCATGGAATGCTTACAGGATGGCTTTTTGGAGCAGCTTGTCATGGAGCCCACAAGGGAGCAGGCTATTCTGGACCTAGTGCTATGTAATGAACCAGACTTTATAAAAAATCTTAAAGTAAGGGAACACTTAGGAAGCAGCGATCATAATATGGTAGAGTTCTGTCTGCAGTTTGAAAGAGAGAAGGCAAAATTGGATCTAATGGTGTTACAGTTAAATAAAGGTAATTATGAGGGCATGAGAGAGGAACTGACGAAAATAGACTGGAAGCAGAGCCTAGCAGGGAAGACAGTAGAGCAAAAATGGCAGGAGTTTGTGGGTATAATTGAGGACACTGTACAGAGGTTCATCCCCAAGAAAAGAAAGATTATCCGGGGAGGGATTAGACAGCTCCCCGGACAAAGGAAGTCAGGAAATGTATCAAAGAAAATTAGAGATCCTATAAAGTGGCCAAGAGCAATGGGAAATCAGAAGATTGGGAAGGCTACAAAAACAGAGGATAACAAAGAGAGAAATAAGGAAGGAGAGGATCAAATATGAAGGTAGGCTAGCCAGTAATATTAGAAATGATAGTAAAACTTTCTTTCAATACATAAGAAACAAACAACAGGCAAAAGGGCCACTTCAAACTGATGCTGGAAGCCTAGTGATGGGAGATAAGGAAATGGCTGGAGAACTTAATAAGTACTTTGCGTCAATCTTCCCAGTGAAAGACATGAGTAATATTCCAACAATTAAAGGGAGTCAGGGGGCTGAGTTGAGTATGGTTGCCATTAGAAAAGAGATAGTGCTAGGAGAGCTAAAAGGTCTTAAAATTGACAAACCTCCTGGCCCCAATGGGCTACATCCAAGAGTTCTGAGGGAGGTGGCTGAGGAAATAGCAGAGGCGTTGGTTGAGATCTTTCAAAAGTCACTGGAGTCAGGGAAAGTCCCGAATGATTGGAAGGTCGCTGTTGTAACCCCCTTGTTCAAGAAAGGATCAAGACAAAAGATGGAAAATTATAGGCCAATTAGCCTAACCTCGGTTTTTGGTAAAATTCTAGAATCCATCGTTAAGGATGAGGTTTCTAAATTCTTGGAAGAACAGGGTCGGATTAGAACAAGTCAACATGGATTTAGTAAAGGGAGGTCGTGCCTGACAAACCTGTTGGAATTCTTTGAAGAGGTGACAAGTAGGTTAGACCAGGGAAATCCAGTGGATGTGGTATACCTAAACTTCCAAACGGCCTTTGATAAGGTGCCACACAAGAGGCTGCTGAGTAAGGTGATGGCCCATGGTGTTCGAGGGGAGCTACTGGCATGGATTGAGGATTGGCTGTCTGACAGAAGGCAAAGAGTTGGGATAAAAGGTTCTTTCTCGGAATGGTAGCCGGTGACAAGCGGTGTCCCGCAGGGTTCAGTGTTGGGGCTGCAGCTGTTCACATTATATATTAATGATCTGGATGAAGGGACTGGGGGCATTCTAGTGAAGTTTGCCGATGATACGAAGTTAGGTGGACAGGCAGGTAGTACTGAGGAAGTGGGGAGGCTGCAGAAGGATCTAGACAGTTTGGGAGAGTGGTCCAGGAAATGGCTGATGAAACTCAACATGAGCAAATGTGAGGTCTTGTACTTTGGAAAAAAGAATACAAGCATGGACTACTTTCTAAACGGTGAGAAAATTCATAAAGCCAAAGTACAAAGGGATCTGGGAGTGCTAGTCGAGGATTATCTAAAGGTAAACATGCAGGTTGAATCCATGATTAAGAAAGAGAATGCAATGTTGTCATCTATCTCAAGAGGGTTGGAATATAAAAGCAGCGATATGCTACTGAGCCTTTATAAAGCTCTGGTTAGGCCCCATTTGGAGTACTGTGACCAGTTTTGGGCCCCACACCTCAGGAGGGACATACTGGCACTGGAGCGTGTCCAGCGGAGATTCACACGGATGATCCCTGGAATGGCAGATCTAACATATGAGGAACGGCTGAGGATCCTGGGATTGTATTCATTGGAGTTTAGAAGGTTAAGGGGAGATCTAATAGAAACTTACAAGATAATACATGGAAAGGGTGGACACTAAGAAATTGTTTCCATTAGGCGAGGAGACTAGGACCCGTGGGCACAGCCTTAGAATTTAGAGGAGGTAAATTCAGAACAGAAATGCAGAGACATTTCTTCATCCAGAGAGTGGTGGGCCTGTGGAATTCATTGCCACGGAGTGCAGTGGAGGCCGGGACGTTAAATGGCTTCAAGGCCAAGATTGATAAATTCTTGATGTCACAAGGAATTAAGGGCTATGGGGAGAATGCTGGTAAGTGGAGTTGAAATGCCCATCAGCCATGATTAAATGGTGGAGTGGACTCGATGGGCCGAATGGCCTTACTTCCACTCCTATGTCTTATGGTCTTATGGTCTTAAGAATCTGAATGTATGGCTTAATTCACAAATGTACTGGGAGCTGACTGCACCAAGTCAGATTGGAGCTGTGCCCCATCAGCTGCATCAGGTGAACTTGCTGAACTTTGGTCTTGAAATTTTCGCAACAGTGTCTATGAGGTAAACCTTACACTGAGACAAAATCTCAAACAACGTGAAAGCCTTGGCAACGCTCAATCAGTTCAAAAGTTACTGGCTGCCACCCCGAGTTGTAGAAATTAAAGAATTTGAGAATTCGTTTGAGTCTAATTAACAGCTTGGAACAGTTAACTGAGTAATTTACTGATCAATTTATTTTGTTTTTTACTGTCATGCTAGTCGGTGACTCTTTCAAGCCAGTCTGAACCAGAATATTCCAACTATTCCCTTTTTTAATAAATGACTATTTCATTACAACAGAAAACACAAAGTATGCTAAGAATTTCATTAATAGTGTGAACTTGAATTAGTCCTGGAATATTTTAGCAAAAACCCATTGACCATCAGAGCAAGTTCTTGTGAGCACCTAATTCATCTGCCTTAGTGTAAATATTTACTAAGTATTTGAGGTTTGCACAGTTTAATTCCAGCTAAGAAATGTATAATTATAGATGCAATTGCTACTCTGATGGTGACTACTATGTCATGGTACATTCATGTGCTTCTAAAACTAACACTAATTCCTGGCGAAACTCACCCTCAAAGCACTGCTACACTGGAAAGAATGATAGTTGTTGAAAAGTGTGGTGCTGGAGAAACTCAGCTGGTCAGGCAGCATCCGAGGAGCAGGAGAGTCACGTTTCGAGCATGAGTTCATCATTATGCTTGAAACGTCAACTCTCCTGCTCCTCGGATACTGTGCATTTTCAGCAACACATTTTTCGACTCTGATCTCCAGCATCTGCAGTGGTTAGCACTGTTGCCTCACAGCGCCAGAGACACAGGTTCAATTCCTGCCTCAGGCGACTGACTGTGTGGAGTTTGCACATTCTCCCCGTGTCTGTGTGGGTTTCCTCCGGATGCTCCGGTTTCCTCCCACAGTCCAAAAATGTGCAGGTGAGGTGAATTGGCCATGCTAAATTGCCCGTAGTGTTAGGTGAAGGAGTAAATGTAGGGGAATGGGTCTGGGTTGGTTGCGCTTCGGCAGGTCAGAGTGGACTTGTTGGGCCGAAGGGCCTGTTTCCACACTGTAAGTAATCTAATCTACTGCGTGGGTTTCCTCCGGGTGCTCCGGTTTCCTCCCACAATCCAAAGATGTGCAGGTCAGGTGAATTGGCCATGCTAAATTGCCCGTAGTGTTAGGTAAGGGGTAAATGTAGGGGTGTGGGTGGGTTGCGCTTCGGCGGGTCGGTGTGGACTTGTTGGGCCGAAGGGCCTGTTTCCACACTATAATGTAATCTAATCTAATCTAATCCTCACTTTCTCATGGAAATAATGATAGTCAACTACCAATGTTGACTCACGTAAACTCAATATGTTGTTCCATTCACTTTCCAGATGCTAACCAGGGCAGAGAATATCATTTCATTGCATGCTTAAAAATCTTGATAAAGCAAACAGGATATTAACAAGCAGCCAAAATTCTTTGCTAATTATTCAATAGCAATTTTTGCTACTCCTCTTACTTCCATCGAATTGAAAATGTCGACAACTTTACCCAATCACTTTGTTAATATGAAAGATTAATAACGTAACTATTAAATACAGATCTAGAAAACGTTATGTTGAGGCACCTGAGATTTTTGTTTCCTTTAATTCATTCATTGCATTTGGGTACTGCCAGCTCGACTAGCATTTATTACCTATCCTTGGTTCCATATGAGTCAACCACATTGCTGTGGGTCTGATGTCACATGTAGCCCAGATCAGGTATGGATGGAAAATTTCTATCGCAAAGTTGTTAGTGAACTCAATGTGTCTTTACAAAAATTAGATGGTGAGATAGTTAGATGGTTGCCAACACCAACAGGCTAGTGTTTAATTCCAGATTTTTATTCAATCAAGTTTCACCACCTGCCAGTGTGAAATTGTGCTGATCTATTTCCCAAACACATTGGCGTGGAGTTCTGGATGGCAGCACCAGTGATATTACCACATCACTGCCTCTCCTTGAGGAGATACACACAAAAAGAAACACAAATGCACAATATAAATGAAAATTGTTGTTATTAAGCTGTTGTAAATGAATAGACTTTAGAATTGCTCTACCAACAAATTTCTAGATGGAATACATAAAAACAAGGAAACATTTTTACATTTGTTTGTTATGATCGGTTATCATCTTAATATTGAGACACACTGTACCTTTTCATTCACAGGATGAAACTTTTTAAAATTTCGTCTGAAGATGTTTCCACGTTTTGAATCTTTCACTTGACAGCTTGCAGTGAGGAAAATTAACAAACTAGCAAAATACATTGGCCAAGATCTTCTTGTCACCAGATCAACAGGGGCTGAACGTTCAAACAAATATAAATATTGGGACCCAGTTGAAATGCTGAAACACTGACTTCTATGGGAATTATCTGGGAACTTGGAAATCCAGGTGGATAATTCCTGTGCTCCTCACAACTCTCCATAAAAGGTTCTCAAATTTGAGTTAGAGGCAGATCTAAAAGTTTCGATGTGCTCATTTGGATCATACCCAGGAAAGTTTAGACAAAAAAAACCTTGGGTAATTCCAAAACTGTTCATCCTCTAATTCAGATTACCCATAATTCCCTCCTTGACCCTCAACCATCTCTTGATACCAAACTATCCCTTCGATCTCTAGATGAACCCCTCCCCCACTTGACTCAATTAAACCTGATCAAACTACTGATCTGACCTAACTAAACCATGATTGAGCCAGGCTTCCATGGAACTGTTTGGGAACCAAAATCAGTTCCATGGAAGCCTGGCCCAATCATTATTACACATTCTTCTTCAATGGAAAAATAACAATTGATTTTCTGACTCAACAGCAAATTAACAGGCTGACTGGGAAGAATGTGTGCAGTTGTAAAGATCAGGGGCACTCATTTGCTGTATAATGATGGTTGACGGGGTTAATGTACATGCTATATCGGTTCCACCCATTCTACTGTTTCAACACAGAGATTTTGGTGTAGACAAGGATTTCCACTTGAGCTTTCAGAGGGAGCCAATGTAAGTGAATCAGTTCCCTAAGGTCTGAGAATTATGAATGACCAAATACAAATATACAAACAAGTTGGAGGAGAAGACCACAAAGCCTCTTAAGCCTGCTCTGCCATTCAATAAGATCATGTATTGAACTTACAGCTATCATGCAATGAACCTTCTTGCTATCTAAGAGCAGTGTCTCTTGAGTAGATACTCCACTGTGGTATATCTTTAACCACGAATCACTGGAAAAACCTCATACAAAATAAAGACAGTGGCAGCTTGGTGGCAGCTTTTGGTCCTCCTTGGCTGCATTCAAAAATTCTCTCAACATATAGATTTAGTACTTTTTGGTGACTTTCTAAATCTCCTGCTTTAATCCAATATAATTTTTATCCTAATTTGCTACCCACAAGTGACTCACTTTTCCTGTTGGGTTTTTGTGTCTGAAAGGAATGTATGTTTGCACAAACTAGGTAAAAAAAAGTACTGCAGATGCTGAAAACCAGAGTCAAGATTAGAGTGGTGCTGCAAAAGCACAGCAGGTCAGGCAGCATCCGAGGAGCAGGAAAATCGAAGTTTTGGGCAAAAGCCCTTCATCAGGAATGTAGGCAGGGTGCCTGCAGAGTGAAGAGATAAATGAGAGGAGGGTGGGGGTGGGGAAAGGCAGCAAAGAGTACAATGGGTGAATGTGGGTGGGGATGAAGATGATAGGTCAGAGCGGAGGGTGGAGTGGATAGGTGGAAAGGAAGATAGGCAGGTAGGACAGGTCATGAGGGTAGTGCTGAGCTGGAAGGTTGGAGCTGGGCTGAGGTGGGGGAAGAGGAAACTGGTGAAATCCACATTGATGCCCTGGGGTTGAAGTGTTCCGAGGTGGAAGATGAGGCGTTCTTCCTCCAGGCATTGGGTGGTGAGGGAGCGGCGGTAGGAGGCCCAGGACCTGCATGTCCTCAGCAGAGTGGAAGGGAGAGTTGAAATGTTGGGCCACAGGGCAGAAGGGTTGATTAGTGCGGGTGTCCTGGAGCTGTTCCCTAAAGCGCTCTACTAGGAGGCGTCCAGTCTCCCCAATGTAGAGGAGAGCACATCAAGAGAAATAGATACAATAAATGATATTGGTGGATGTGCAGGTAAAACTATGTGGAAGGCTCCTTTGGGGCCTTGGATGGAGGTGAGGGAGGAGGTGTGGGTGCAGGTTTTGCAATTCCTGCGGTGGCAGGTGAGGGTGCCAGGAAGGGAGGGTGGGTTGTTGGGGGGGGCGTGGACTTGACCAGGCAGTCACAGAGGGAACAGTCTTTGCGGACAGCGGAAATGGGTGGGGAGGGAAATATATCCCTGGTGGTGGGGTCCGTTTGGAGGTGGCAAAATGTCGGCAGATGATTTGGTTTATGTGAAGGTTGGTAGGGTGGAAGGAGCACCAGGGGCGTTCTGTCCTTATTATGGTTGGAAGGATGAGGTTTGATGGTGGAGGAGCGGGATGTGGACGAGATGCGTTGGAGGGCATCTCTAACTACGTGGAAAGGGAAAGTGCGGTCTCTAAAGAAAGAGGCTATCTGGTGTGATCTGTGGTGGAACTGATCCTCTTGGGAGCAGATATGGCGGAGGCGGAGGAATTAGGAATGCGGGATGGCATTTTTGCAGGAGGTAGGGTGGGAAGAGGTGTAATCCAGGTAGCTGTGGGAGTTGGTGGGTTTGTAAAAAATGTCAGTGTCAAGTCGGTCCTCATTAATGGAGACGGAGAGGTCCAGGAAGGGGAGGGAAGTGTCAGAGATGGTCCAGGTGAATTTAAGGTTGGGGTGGAATGTGTTAGTGAAGTTGATGAATTGCTCAACCTCCTCACGGGAACACGAGGTGGCGCCAATGCACTCATCATTGTAGCGGAGGAAAAGGTGGGGAGTGGTGCCGGTATAACGACAGAAGATGGACTATTCCACGTAGCCAAAAAAGAGACAGAAATAGCTGGGGCCCATGCAGGTGCCCATGGCTACCCCTTTTGTCTGGAGGGAGTGGGAGGATTCGAAGGAGAAATTGTTAAGGGTCAGGACCAGTTCAGCCAAACGAATGAGAGTGTCGGTGGAAGGGTACTGTTGGGGACGTCGGGAGAGGAGGGCTTGGAGGCCTTTGTCATGGTGGATGGAGATATAGAGGCATTGGTTATCCATGGTGAAGATGAGGCTTTGGGGGCCGGGAAAGCGGAAGTCTTGGAGGAGGTGGAGGTCGTGGGTCGTGTCTCGAACGTATGTAGGGAGTTCCTGGACTAGGGGGAATAGGATAGTGTCGAGGTAGGTAGAGATGAGTTCCGTGGGGCAGGAGCATACTGAGACAATGGGTTGGCCAGGGTGGTCAGGCTTGTGGATCTTGGGAAGGAGGTAGAATCGGGCGGTGCGGGGTTCCCGGACTGAGGTTGGAAGCTATGGGTGGGAGATCTCCTGAGGTGATGAGGTTCTGTATGGTCTGGGAGATGACAGTTTGGTGATGGGGGGGTAGGGTCATGGTAGAGGGGGGCGGTAGGAGGAGGTGTTTTCGAGTTGGCATCTGGCTTCAGCTGTGTAGAGGTCAGTGCAAACCAGTCATTCATTTTTTAAGTACTAGATGCTATCTGTTTAAACATAATCACTTCTTTTCCCAGTATACCACAGTGAAGTGGTCCCTCTTCGTTTACTTTGTTTATATTTAATATCCTGAGTTTCAGATTGAACTACTCAATGCAATGGTCACTCTTTGCTAAATGTTCCTTCACAAAAAAAAGATTGTTGTGTAGCCCTTTCTCAGACCATGCTATGAGATCTAAAATAGCCTGTTCCTTCGTTGGTTTTTCAACAAATTCAAACACTTCCCTGGAATTTGAATAAATAGTTTGTGGGTGGAATGGTTGCTCTATGTAAACATAGAAATATTTATCTGTGTCTTTTAAACTTTAAATATGAATGCAATATTACATGGGAAATATTTCTACAACAATAAAGTTGTGTATATTTAGTTGATGGGAATGGAACAAATTTATATTTTGCTATGCCATTATTCCCCATTAGTTGGACATTACACACTAATTACTTAAGCATGCTTAAAAAGGCTAACATCGTTTTTCTGCTAATATCCATGAAAAATCTCATTTGTTACTGGAAATAAAATTTGCTACTCAATATAACCTGATAGCCCCTGAGGATCTATTCCACAATAATCACACTTAGAAGGTCTCATGTTATGTCACACCATGACAATCAAGGTTTCTGTGACTAATCCATTGGTAAAATCTTCTAAACATTAGGAATAATATTGGATGCCTTCAATAAATAAGAGCTTGGGATTCAGAAGACAAAGTGAACAACTGACTTTTGTACAACACTTGAGAACATTTAAAAAAGTCATTTTCAAAAGCCCTGCACAGATACGAAACCAGAAAAAGATTTTAGATGTTAAACCATTGATTATCAGAAGATGTGACTAATAGATTTTCCAAGGAGCAGATTTTAAAGATGATTTCATCAGAGATCAGGGAGGTTAATAGACAAGACATTTAGGTAGGCTTTTCTGTGTCATTGCTGGCAAGGTGGATACAGAACTGGCTTTGTCAAAGGAGACAGTAGGTAGCAGTGGAAGGATGCTCAGTGGATTGGAGGGTTGTGATTAGTGGTGTTCCACAGGGATCAGTGCTCGGTCCTCTTCTGTTCATGTACTACATAAATGATTTGGAGGAAAATGTGGCTGGTCTAATTAGTATGTTTGTGGATGATACAAAGATTGGTGGAATTGCGGATAGTGAGGAGAATTGTTGGTGAACACAGGAGGATATAGATCAGTTGGTGGCATGGCCAGAAAAAATGGCAGAAGGATTTTGGACAGAAAAAATGGACAAATGTGAGGTGATGCACTTTGGAAGGCTAAGTACTGGTGGAAAGTATACAGTGAATGGCAGGACCCTTAGGAGTATGGATATGCAGAGGGATCTGGGTGTGCAGGTTCATAGATCACTGAAGGGGGCAGAGCAAGTAGATGAGGTAGCAAAAAAGGCTTATGTTTTCATTGGAAGGGGCATTCTATAAAGCTGCAGAATAGATGCAGCTTTATAGAAGTTTAGTTAGGCCATGTGTGGAATGTTGTGTACATTTCTGATCACCATACAACCAGAAGGATGTGAATGCTTTGGACAGTGTACAGAAAAGGCTTATCAAGATGTTTCCTGGTATAGGGGATTTTAGCTATGAAGAAAGGTTGAATAGAGGAGAGTTGTTTTCACCAGAACGCAGGAGGCTGAGGGGCGACCTGATAGAAGTTTATAAGATTGTGAATGGCATGGATAGGGTAGAAAGAGTGAAGCCTTTTCCCATGGTGGAAGAGTCAATTACTTAGGGACATAGTTTCAAGGTGCTGGGGGGCAAGTTGAAAAGAGATGTGTGGTGCACGTTTTTCAACAAACGGTAGTGAGTGCCTAGAATGCACTGTCAGAGGAGGTGCTGGAAACAGACACAATAGCAGCACTCAGGAAACATCTGGATGAATGCATAAATAGGAAAGAAATAGAGGGATACGGATCCTGTAAGTGAAGACAGTTTTCAGTTTGGAAAGACAAAATGTGTTGGCACAGGCTTAGAGGGCCAAAGGACCTGTTCTCATGCTGTATTGTTCTTTGTTCTTTATCTTGTTCTTGCTACCAATGATTAGGCAAAGGTTATGAGGTTCGTAAGATAAAAAGTTGGAAGACCTGTGATATTAGAGGAAACAAGTAATGGAAAAAATTGATTTGATTGACAAAGTTATGATTGATGGTTTCAGCGGAAGTGAATGTGTAAGTAGGCAGAGGTAGAAGCACATGGCCTTAATTATAGAGAGGATCAAGAGATATAAGCTTGCCTTGTAACTGAATGGGACACTATGCATGCAGTCTGCACCAGGAGTTAGTAGCTGACGTGTAAACAAATTTGTCTATGTCTCAGTGTCATGACAATGGTGTTAGACATTCCAATGGCAACACTGAGCATGCAGGAGAGGCAAAGCGATGGTGATTACATTGAACTGGGTGTTGGCAATATACATATATCGGTTAACTCCATGCCTGTTTGTGGTGTTACCAGGAGACATGGCTGCAAAAATGTGATTTTCAAGAATGGATTTCCAGAGACTTGCACAGGCAATGATGCAGGAGGTGAAAATACTGCTGAAGATGCCTGATGACAATGATTTTATCCAACATGTTCAGATGTTTTTTGCTTACTGATGTTATGAACATTGGCACAAAACTCAGTTAAGTAAATGCAGGGCATGACTGTGGTACTGCTGAAGGATCATTGTGGCCACTTGCACAAACTCTTCTCTTCAACTCTGCTCAATATCTCCTTTCATCCTCTTCTCTTGAGAATTAAGGACAATTTGCTAAGTTGGAAGTGTAGTTATGTACTAAGATAGCATTATTAAAGCTGATCTTACTAAAAGGTAAAATCTCAAGTACCTTAATTAACATCTCATTCAGTGCAACATGGTGCAATTAAAAGCCATTTAATATTTTAATCAACTTCACTTGAGCTTCTGCCAAGAATGAATGTTCAGTGCAGGATAATTCAGCACTGCTATGTTTTCCAGGGATGACTTGACAACACACAGAAATTTGCAGAAATTATGCTGAAATAAGGCAAGCATTTCAATGTTGTAGCCCGCTGCAACCTAGGAGCAGAAAAAGGGTAGTCACCTCTTGTAGCTTGCTTCAGCATTCATTTAAATCAATTATGATCTGTAGTTCCTTCCAGGAAGTAGTGGCATAGTGATATTGTCACTGGACTAGCAGAATCGAAAGGCCAGGGTCATGATTTGAATCCCACCATAGCAGATGGTGAAATTTGAATACAATGAAAATCTGCAAATAAAAGTAATAACAACCACATAACCATTGTGATTGCTGTAAAAAAAAACTATCTGGTTCACTAATATACTTTCTATTCTTTATTTTTCTAATCAACCTGTTCAGCGATGTTATTACATACGAGTGTTGCACTTAGGACTTGAACCCAAAGCCCCCCAGTCCAGGTGTAGGGACACTACCACTGCACCACAAAAGAGCCCTTCAGGGAAGGAAATTTGCTCTCTGGCTGACATGTGATTCCAGACTCACAGCAATGTCCTTGATTCTTAATTACTCTCTTAGCCATTATGGATAGGCCCTAATTCCTGGCCTATCTAGTAATGTGTAAATCCCATGAACAAGACTTTTGGTTCCATAACTCTTAATACCTGAACTTAATGAAAATCTAACAAACTCAGTCTTGAAAACAGTTCTGGATTTCCACTGTCTTGTGTGGGAATACATGTTTGCTGAAATCACACTTGAATGACTGTGCCTGACTTTTAAGTATTAACAACCTTGTTCTGGACTCTCCATGAGAGATAATGGTTTGTTTCTTTCTGTAATATCCAAGCATTATCTATTATATTACCCCTTAATATTAATCAAGCGATTATAAACATAACTATTCAAGACACCTCATAATTTAAATTTTACTTCACAGTTTCACTCTGATAAATCTTCACTGCATTCTCTTCACAGCCAATATGTACTTCAAGAGCAAGAGGTCTGAGCTGGACACAAAACTAAGTAACTTCAGATGCCAAACAACAATTTCCATTCCTTTGCCCTTTGGTGGAATTGTGGTTGGGATCTTGAAACAAGTAAAGCAAAAAACCAAAGTTCAATTGAAAACAAAGGGAAATGAAAAATCCAAGATAGTTTTATCCAAACAGGGTGCCCAAATACCACCAGAATGTCAGTTACTCATCCTTCACTAAAAGATAGTGAAAACAGCAAAATATTCCTCCAATATAATTTCTGATGTCAGTCATTATTTTCTATTAGTTCCATTTCATTGATATTGAATGACAATACAGTAATGGAACACACAACAAAAGTAGTTTAACTGTTTTCCTAAACCACGCAACTGCCTCATTACTATCTGCCGACTTGGTAATGTGCCAATTGATTTTCAGTACAAAGAAAAATGTAAAATCAAAGCGTCATCAATCACACTGCTGAATAATTATCCTGACCCTGAACAGCATTAATGCCTGTCAATGTCAACCAACTGCCTATTGCTGAAAAGAAATATGAGGAGACTTTTAAACTTTTTTTTATTTTTAAACAAAATACATGATTTGAAATGAGGATGCCTCAAAGTTTATCCAATAGTTTTCTTATGCTACATAACTGATCTTCTAAGTATTTAGCTGTTGTTCTTTACCCACATTAATATTTTGCTAAATCATAGAAGGACTAAGTTCAGAAAAAGGTCATTCGGCATATCAATCCTGTTCTAATTCTTTCATGGAGCTATCCAATTAAACCAATACCATGACTTTGACCACACAGCTCTGGTAATTATATCAGTCCAGGTTTTTATCTAGTTCTGTTTTGAAATTTACTGTCGATGTGGTGCACCTTCTTTCCAGGTTATACTGTCCAGATCAAAATAATGAGCTGCGCAGAAATATTTTCATTTGCGTCACTTGCAGATCTTTAATCCTCTTTAATCTGTGTTCTTTGGTTATTTTCTTCTGCCACAGACAAAAGATTCCATCCATTTACTCAAACAAAATCACTTTATAATTTTGAACATCTCTGCAGATGGATCATCAATCTGGAACACAAATTTTGTTAACTTCCATTGGTGCCTTGGTGTTTTCTTCTTTAGTATCCACATAACACAAATTCCACAGCTCTGGCTCAAATCTTTTCTTCATTGTCTCCCCCACAGCTCTCAAATCAAAAACACAATGATATCTTTACAAGAGTAAGGCAGTGAGAACTGAGTATAACATCAAAGCTGAGGCCGTATCAGTGTTTAATCATAATTCTGCATAACTTCATGCTTTTGTGGATACCATCAGCTTTTTCCACAACTTGTTATGTCATCTTTAAAGGTTTGGATAGATACACTCCCTGGTCTTTCTGTTCCTGCACCCATTCATATTGTTACCACGTAATCACTCAAGGCTTTGTTAGATGATGGATGAATTACAGTGAATGTGTGAAGATAGACAATTGAATACTGCACTATGACAGCAAATCTCCTGGCACGAGTAACTACAAGCAGCAGCAGCTTATAACGTAGCTCCTCATTATTCCCAACAAAATACAAAATTTCACAATACTCTACAAGAAGTTTCATCTACATGTGTCTATCCTTTCACCATTTGTGAAATCTATCACTGTACTTTTTCACTGCATCCCAACATCCACTATATTGTTTTACTTTATATTGTATCTTCTGTAATAGAAACTATTCCTGATATGACCCCAGTCTGGGTCATTCAATACATCAGAAATAAAAAAAGGCCCTAATTGCCACTACTGGTTTTTGTCAAAAGCCTACAATTTAAAAGACCCATCAATCCTCCCATTACTTCATCAAAGAGCATGATCAGGTCAGTCAAATATCGTTTGCCTTGAGCAAATCTGTGCTGACTATTTTTATTGACCTCTGCTTTTCTAAGTGCCAAATATTTCGCTTTGGATCATTGCTATCAAACATTTCTTGGACACTGTTGTTGGCTGGCCTATAGTTGCTGTTCCTATCTCCTTCTTTCCTAAACATTCACAATCCTCCAGTTCACTTGTTCACATCTATATCCAAGGAGGGTTGGAATATCTTGGCCAAAGCTTTGACAATTTCTCCCCTTACTTCTCCTTTCACACAGATTCACCAAAGGCAATAATTTCTCTTAATAAAGGGTCACCTTGCATTTTTTGAAGAGCGGAATGTTTCCTGCTGTCATGTTCAGGCTGAATTCCAGCATAAATAGAGAGTACAGAATCAAATGACCCTAACTCAAAGAGTCGTCAATGTATGATTAGTATTTTTGCTTGTTTTACCAAAGAAAAAGATCAACAACAAAGATATTTTATGATTATTTATGCAGATGATTGTTGAGCTGTGCAGCAACTTACTTTGGAAGCACTTAATAAAACAATAAGCTCTTTTTCCCTGGCTTCTGTTATTCTCTTCTGCTTTCACAATTGCTGATGCAAAATGCTTTTTGTGTTACCAAATAAATATCAATGCATGTGTTAGCATCTGCTTCTGACATGTTAGCATTCCACTTATGGTCTGACATACCACAGTGAATATGCTGGAGCCAAAATTGTGCCTGAAGAAAAGCATGAAGATGGTTTGAACAAAAAGAAAAGCAGATTACCAATCTCTAATGCTAAAATTGATTGAGATCAGATGTGGGTAAGTTATTTTCCCAATTCACAACATATTTACAGATGCATACATTTTCTGCTTCTGCAAAGAGCAATATGTGAATTAGTAGGGCATATTCATTTCAGGTCATGTTAATATTACTTCCATGAACAAGGGTTTGCATTGTATACCAGCAAAAGTTACGTATTGCACTTAGAATTGAAATATTAAGTAAATAAGAACAGATTCAGGAACCTGCATGTTAACAAATGAATTAGTCACCATACACATTTTCATGAAGATAGAAACTAATTAAAATCTTCTGGCTACTGGGCACAATGACAGAAAGATTTGTCATTTTCTGTTTTAAAGGGTTAAATTCACATTAAGCTTAAGCAGGCATGAGAGTTTGCAAAATAAAAATAAAGTGCTGGAGAAACTCAGCAAGTCTGTTAGGAGTGAGAAATATTTTGTGTATAGTATGACTCTTCTTCCTGGAAGGAAGCGAAACACCCAAGGTGCCTGATGGGCTAGAGGTGCCTAATGTGACAAGTCTGTGGATGAGATAGAAGACTCCACCTGATCTGCTGTCCACTTCCAACATCTTCCATTTTCATAACTGTAAACAAAGAAAGCAAAAGGAAATGCAAAACAACATTTTTAATACAATTCTATTCAATGATTCATAGATTAATTTGTGCAAGTGTTAGAGATTCCAAGTGCAATATTTTGTATTATTTTGGTAACAGCCCATTTTTTAATCTATCCATTGGATGTGGGTGATATTGGCCAGGAGAAAGTGAGGACTACAGATGCTGGAGATCAGAGCTTAAAAATGTGTTGCTGGAAAAGTGCAGCAGGTCAGGCAGCTTATGCCCAAAACGTGGATTCTCCTGTTCCTTTGATGCTGCCTGATATTGGCCAGGCCAGTATTTGTTGCATCCCTAATCCCCAGAGGGCAGTTAGAAGTCCACCACATTGCTGGGGTCTGGCGGCACGAGCATAGCAAACCAGGTAAATACGGCAGATTTCATTCCCTATAAGATAATGGTAAATCAGTTAGGTTTTTTTTAAAAATCATAATAAACAGTGATTACATGGCTGCTTGGAGGCCTGTGCTTAATTCCAAATTATGTTGAATGGAAATGACACCATCTGCAATGGTGGATATGAACCCAAGCCCCTTGAACACTATCCTGGGCCCAATGGTTTACTAGAGCACTACAGCACTGCCTTCACATATTGCTTGCATGTTTCCCAAGAAATCTACTTATTTACATTTCTTTGTAGACTGAGGATGGATTAACACAATCCTTATTTTCTATTATATATCTTCTGAAATGTAATTAACAGTAGATCCTAAAGTTAATTTGCAATTAAAAATGTGAAAGCATGTCTTGAGCAGGGAATGATGCAGACATAACATGCAACACAAAAAAAGCTGGAAGTACATACACAGGGCTAAATACAATTACAGTTATAATCCAAGTAAACAAATTTACTGAATTATCTCCAAATGAAAAAAAAACCAACAGGTTTCCACTTCTTATAGCTAGGGTTTTACTACAAATCAGAATCTATGTCAATTAAAGGTAATCTGACAAGCAAATAACTAGTTATGGAATCATCAATGCATGATTTCTGCTGTTTCTGTCCTTTTTTTTAAACACAGTCCACATACTCCTTGTATATATACCTTGTCTGTACTTCCTTGCTGACAAACATCTTTGTCTGTGACACAGACCATCTGCATTTTAACTTCCTCCCTTTATGGTACTGCTTCTAGGTAATGCAGACTGGAATGTACTCTTCAAAAAAGTTACAATTGATACAAACTCTTACAGGTCCCTTACAAACTTTTCTTTTTAAATCACATATTAGAGAGATATTTGAAAGAATTTACTGAATTCATTCACTACGCTGTTAGTTCTGGCATAAATGTAAATGTACACTGGCACAAAACCATTTGATTAATAAGGAAATATAGAGGTGACTTACTAGCGTGGTACCAAGAGAATTGATTAGAAATACAGAAGTTGAAGGTTTAGAGAAGGTTAATGAGGAAATTGAATAAAGATTTTGAAGTAAAGAGCAGTTTTGATAGAATAAAGGGCAAGAAGCTGTGATAGGGTCATTGTGTATTAGAGGATAATGATGTAAGATGGTCTAAAAGGAAACATGAGGAATATTTTTATTTTGGAATAAACTATTGTGATCTTGACTGCACTGTTTGAAAGGATACAGAAGTGATTTAATGACAATTTTGAAAAGTACATTGCATATATACTTGATAAAGCAAGGCTAAGGCGAAAGAGCAAATTACATCTTTCTATGCAGTGTGATGCAATGAATTGAATATGATATTATCTATGCAACAACTGGTGCACAATAATTGGGGCATGCAAACATCCAGTTTCATGGAAAAAAACATAAAGGCATCAATAAAAGATGGTCATCATGAACATTGGAAGAAGCATCCCTCGAATTTAGAAAAGCTCACTAAAAGATGGTGTGAGTGAATAGTTAACAGTGTGGATGCATTTAAGGGGAGAATCAATCAGCAACTTGATGAAGAAGGCGTGCTGATGGTAAGAGAAGGAAAAATGGGAGGATACTCAAGTGAATCACAACTGTAAGGCTCTGTTTGGGCGAAACCACCTGCTCCTGTTCTATGCATTCTTTGTCATTTGATGCAAACCATATTCTGTCTTATAGAGTTAATAGGCTGCATGGTACCATGGTTTAATTGAATGTTTGAGATCAGCATTGAAGGATTGTGTATTCGAAAGCACTAGAAATCACACTCAATCTTATTATTTTTGAACTGGGATTCAACTATCAGAGCACTTAGGGATAGTTTCTCTCAATCCCAATGAGACAAATGTCTGGAACTTTAGTAAGCTGACAGGAAATGTTCTGACTTAGAATTTTACCTTCTGCAGCCTTGCTTTAAAGGAGATAAGTGTCAATTATCCTTACAAATGTTTGTGATGAGAATAATTTAGCATTATCTCAATTGCACACCATGGGGGAAAAAAGATCTGTCACCGTGCTCACCCATAGCATGGCAACATAAAAAAATACAGAAGCTGTAAAACACAGAAATCGAGCCTGCCAACATATACAGAAACTACCCAGAGTGCTCCAGTCTTGACCAAACAGGCCAACATAAAAAAAACAGACAAGGCCAAGCCTCTTCCCAGACACGAGAATATACTCCCTAAAATAGCTTTTCACAATCAGCTCTCAGCCCGATTAGCACTGCAATCTCAAACACCCAAAGGGTAGGCTCATTTCCCATTGAAACAATACCGCATAAACAAACAGACAGACCGAGAGGCTCCGGAAGACCTCGCTCACAGGAGGAACACAATAGGCATACCTGGATGCTAGGAGAAGGGACATTTGCACATATTTGTGTTTACGGGACATACAATGAAGAATCATCCAGAAGACATTCTCACCCACTCACCGAAATCTCCTGTGTCAATTACAAATGAATTCTACTGCCGGATTCTTGATTAATTTCTATTCTGTTTATTCTTGTTTTAATCTTTTTTTACAATTTTCACCATTGTACTGTAACTGCTTTACAATTATCACCTTTGTGTTGTACCCGTATAAAAATATGCCAGCATTTCTGTTCGGGAAGAGCATTTGGCCATCTGTGCGGAGAATTAGTTCTGTGTCAGCCTGGTTAATTTCTCTTCCGCAATATCGCTTTGTGGAATAAACCATTTGTCAATTTCACTACGATCCTTGTTTGTGGTCTCTGATCAATTGGGCTCAATTCTCCAACACACACAAACTTAAAGAGCAGTTTGAATCCAGGTTTTTAAAATCAATATTCTCTTCTGCTATTCTGATGCCATGGATTCTTACAAAGGGTATCAGCAGCTGTCCATTCACTTCTTCCAAGTGCATGCATCTGCCTTGGCATGAGCATTTTAATTGAGGTCCTATTCTGCAATCAACTAACATCCATATCTTCACCCATTTCCCAAAAGGGTCCATTGGATAACAAAGAAATCTCACTGTACTTTCCCCTTTTGTCATTCTAAGGCTGCAACAGCTGTGACTGTTGAGATCATGAATGATCACACCTGGGGTGTCCCTGATCTGTAGAACTCCATATGAAAGCCACCAAACCACTGAGGGAATCACCTATTGGTATTTAAATTTGATAAACACATTGCAAATTGGGCAGACAGCAGAATGTTTATCACAAATGCTAACTGCATGCCCAGGCAAAATGCTGAAATAAAGGGGTGGTAGGGTAATGTCAGCAATTACTGATTGAAGTTCCACATTTTTCGCTTCACTTATGAATTTGGCTCTATCGACCTTCCCAGGCAGACTTTCAGGCAAATGTAATAGGTATTTTTTGCATACGTCTAGGTTTTTTTGGCTTTAGTATCTAAGACATTGCACTGATACATCATTTAGTATCTTTTGTTTCTCTAACGTTCAACAGCTCGCCAACTCCAATGTCCACAGACAAACCCCACAATTGTTGGAGTCAGTCTCTGTTCTCGGTGCTGTGTGCACATTGGGAGCTAGCCAGTCATGGTTTACCTGTATAAATTCAGTAATTACAGATAAAATATGAATATATCTTAAACATTTAATTTAACACCATGCGCTTCTTTAAAACTGTCCCTGAATATTTCAAGTCTCAAGCTTGCCTGGTTGTCCTGTAGATGGACCTGAGGGACAGCAGTCAGATAATCTTCACTGAGGATTGGATGAAGAGGACTACCTCTTCAAACAGACAAAGTTGTCCAGAAGGACAGAGGAAATCAACAACAGAATTGTGTTCCTTCCAATGTGGAGACGATATACCAAAAGAATTCAGGTCTTCAGAGAGTAGGGTGGATGAATGGCATTACTGTTTCTGGTGACAAGACCTAAACTCTAGGGTCAACAGCATCTTTATGCACAGCTCTACGCATTCCTCTCTGTCCAGGCTCCTTGCATCCTCACCTGAGAAGCCAACAGTCACTTTCAGGCTATGACCATCTTGCATCCTTGCTTCGTCATCATCCTCCAGAGATATTGGCTTTCCACATAAGCCATTGTTCTCAATTTCTGTTTTCTCCTGTGGCAGAAGAGAGTACTCATTGCAGGAATAGGCAAAGACCCACAACAAAGGAGTCCTCCAGTAACAAGTGCATTGATGCAATTGCTCAGGCATGCATCTCTGGTCAGGTGGGGAAAATGGGTCTTATTGTAGAAACATGTAGAGCTTATCTGTCCAGAAATGCTGGGTGGTGTGTTAAAACCTCATGGTCCTGGAGCAACCTTGTGATGGTATTACAGAGTTGAACATCACTAAGCACAGTCCAGGCAGAGTTGTCTAAACCAGAAGAGATTGAGTGAGCACAGGGCTATGAAGGCACAAAGAAACTATTTTAGTCCTCAATTAGTATGAAATAAGTTAGTAAACCTGATAAAACATTAGCCAAATTCTAGAAAGCCTATGATTATCATGTATTAATGTATAATAAATAGTGTTAAAGTCTAAGCCTGATGACGGCTGTTGAACTTACCTTCTCCTTGACCAGTCTATTTCAATCACAAACCAAAATATCATACAATTTAAAACTGTGGCAAAGGCTGGCAGGATGGAAGTGACTCTGAAAGTATACAAAGAGCAACACAGGTAAAGTGAATCCCAAGAAGTTAGAATTTCTTGTGTGTCTCATCTAAGCAGATCTTGATTCTCTCAGTATCTTTGACCAAAAGCTTTCTGAGCTGACAGATTCACCAAAGTAGCTGCCCTAGCAGCAAACCCACTCAATTACACTGGTGAGTTCCACATAGCTCAGAAAATAGTTCTGTTCAAACAGAAGTCACAACAGACATGAAATGTTAACTTTGTTTCTCTCCCCAGAAACACTGAAATCTGTCGAATTTCTCTGTGCTTGTTCAAGAAATATGTCTGTTGTCTTGTTAAATTCTTAGGCATAGCATATCATCAAAGAAAACCTGGAAGAGGATGTGATGCTGCAGAGATCCTGACCCAACATCATTTGTATGGAATTAAATTCCACATAAGCACCCAAACCCAACTTCTCTTGCCTGGGATCATTTTCCTCAGATACCTCACTTCTTTGAGCTATTTTATAAGTTTAAAAATGCTATAACTTGTTCGATAGACTTGGTTACTTCCTCATGCAGGAGGAACATGTATTTCTCAACTGCTTTTGATTAAAACAATTCCAGAGCAGATTCCAAAGTTGAGTTTCCTTGTGAATCCTCCTATTTAGGCTATAGCACACTTGTATTTCTGCATAGACTCTTGCTTCATCACATTTGATTGCGATGTTTTAAATTGTTTGTTCATATGCCAAAGCAAGCTATTAATTGATTCTTCAAATGGCAATCACAGAGATGTGAAATAACAAGATTTCTCCATGGGATTGCATAGTTCAGTTACCCCCTCCTTTCTTTATTTAGTTTGACTTATAGTTATTTTAGATTAGATTAGATTACATTACATTACAGTGTGGAAACAGGTCCTTCGGCCCAACAAGTCCACACCGCCCCGCCGAAGCGCAACCCACCCATACCCCTATATTAACCCCTTACCTAACACTACGGGCAATTTAGCATGGCCAATTCACCTGACCTGCACATCTTTGGAATGTGGGAGGAAACCGGAGCACCCGGAGGAAACCCACGCAGACACGGGGAGAATGTGCAAACTCCACACACTCAAACACAGTCAGTTTGTTTCGAGTCAAAAATCAAATCGGTAAGAAAAGTTAAATCAGATGGTTCCGCTCCCATTTTTTGTCATTAACACCAGGAACTTACGGAAAATAATATTCATGCACAGTTCAAAATCTTTGCTGATGAGCAAATTTTCTGAACACATGACTGCTTCAGAATGACAGGACTCCAGCTGTGCTTTGAAAAGATATTCATAGCCAGGGGCTGGGACTCACTAAAGCTATTTTACTCATTACTGCTTAAACAGATTCTCCTCTTTCTCCCAAATACTGATGCCAAACCATGCCTGCATGCAGAAAATCCAGGATAAAAACATAAAAATGCATCAAGAAAACAGCAAACTTCTGGAGGGGAAATGTCAATCATTCTGACTATTAGGGAATTTTGAAGAAATGTTTGACAGACAGGTGCATGCCATGCAGAAAATATAATGAAACATCATGATGGAAATAAAATATCACTGTGCAAAAGCTCTATTCATTCCCAATCACCCATCACATCGATGCTTGTTGACTGATGTTGGTTTCGAGTTTGTGAATGCATCCCAGATTTTAAATTCTCAAGCTTATGTTCAACTATTTCTGTGGTCCAGCTTGTCCAGCTTCATGACTGACAATTCTGACCTCTTGAGTGTCCATGATTTTCAAAAGCCCACCATCAATAGTTATTTTTTCAATAACCGAACTCCACCACTCTGCAGTCTTTATCCTAAGTCTCTATACTTTTACTCTGATAAGTGACTCTTTAAAATTTGTGCCTTTGAACTATTGGTTATCTGTCCTAACATATTTTTGGATAGCTGGGTGGCAAATTAGTCCTCATAAGATCATAAGAAATAACAATACACTGAAGTTTTTTTGGGAACAGTTTAAGGTGTTAAGAGCAACCACACAAAGCCAAATTGTTGTTTTGTTGGGGCTGAATGTCTTCACTAGCTCAGCACAGAGCTAACTTTATGATTTGTTCCTCCTGCCTTTATAGTGGTTTTTGTTAACACTGGACACCTGAGATTTACAGTGTTTCTTTCATTACAAGCATCTTAACGAACAAAGGAAAATATCCAAAAATAAAACTTTTTCCATCAATTAAAGCAATGGAAGTATTCAGGTATTTTTGATCAATTAAGTTTGATAACTTGAGGTTCTTTATTATGCTGTGCAACAATGTTTGCCACATGAAAATTACATAAAAATGGTTAATTGCAAGGTACAAGTAACAAAAGGAAGTGTTGGATTTTTCTTACTATATTTAAACCATTAGAAGTCATGTTTAGTGAGATTTTTAGCATTATCTAAAGACTGGGATGTTTGCAGTAATCAATGTCAAAATTCCTCACCAAGATGTGATCTCAATGCAAAAATCAATAAGTACACTGGAGTCAGAGTTGATCAGTCAACAAGTCTTGAGTAATGATGAGTAATTGGCTAGGAACTGTTGAAGGTGAGAGATTCTTGATTATGTTGAGCACTTCTCACTTCTTTTAAGTGACCTCCTTTGACAAGGTGATCCAATGCTAGATCAGCTACATTAGCTCAGCCTTCGACAAACTTCAACAGTGCATTGTTTGAAAATAAAGGCCTGTGCAGGTCAACAAATGTTCTCCTGAACAGAGCAATTGTTGTTACCATACTCCTGCATCGCACTGGGATTTGGCTCATGGATCAGTGACATACAAAAGTGCAAGAGAAATGTCATCAGCAATGCAAACCTCCAGATTCAATGGGAGGGCTGTCAAATAAACATGAGTGTCCTTCTTGAAGACAACTCTGTAATTATTCAGGCAAAATTTTAATAACATTTTTTGAGCTACTATTTTCTTCTTTTGGTCCCCTAGCTGTCTCCTATTCCACAATTCCATTTTTTCTCCTTCCTTTAATTTTTAGTCTGGAAAAAAAAAACTGTTCTAAGTTGGTTAGGCTGCCTTTAGAATGAAAACTATGTCAGTAGCATATTCAAACAACTCATAGATGTTTACAGCATAGAAGGCAGACATTCAACCCATCATGTCCACACTGGTCACCAAAACTTTGACTCACCTCATTCTGTTTTCCAGCTTTTGGCTCATAACTCTAGAGGCCATAGCAACACAAATGAATATATAACCATTGCCTTTCTGTTATGACAGTTTCAGACTCAAAGTCTAAAGATTTGTGGGTTAAATTAATTGATTATGCTAAATTGCCCCGTAGTTTCCAGGGATGTGTAGACTAGATGGATTAGACATAACAAATATGGGGTTACCAGGTTAGGGTGAGACTCTGGGTCTGGGTGGGATATTCTTTGGAGGACTTGTTGGGCCGAATGGAGTCTTTCTACACAATAGGGGTTCTATGATTCAAGCACCTTATCAGGTAGTGAATTCCAGATTTGCATTATCTCCTAAGTATAAAAGATACCCTTCAGCACTCTTTTTATGCCTTCTATCACTTACCTTGTATCTATGCTTCCTAGTTATTGACCCTCTCTACTAATAAAAAATGTGCCTTTCTATCTACCTCAGAACTTTATGGAATTCTCTTAACCTTTGTTGTTCTGTGGAAAAAAAACCAGCCTATCTAATCTTTTCCTCATTGTTCAGTTTCCAATGCAGGCATCAACCTGGTAAATCTCCTCTATAATCTCTTTAGTGCAATCATATCTTCCCTATATGTGGTGACCAGAACTGTACACAGACTCCAACTGTGGCCTAATCGGCATTTAATACAGCTCAATCATAACCTCCTTTCATTTGTATTCTGTGCCATGATTAATAAAAGCAAATATCCTGTACGATCTCTTATCTATCCTATCTACCTGCCCTCCTGTCTTCAGGCATTTGTGGCTGTTCCATCATATACTACTCAGCTATATACAGCTCAACATGACTGTATCTGAAGTTGCTGAATCTATTCCCATTTTCCCTCTGTTCTAAGTCATTACAGAAGATGTTAAAAATCACACAACACCAGGTTATAGTGCAACAGGTTTATTTGGAGGCACAAGCTTTCAAAGCGCTGCTCCTTCATCAGGTAGCTAGCTTCATCAGCACATGAGCTACCTGACGAAGGAGCAATGCTCCGAAAGCTTGCACTTCCAAATAAACCTGTTGCATTATAACCTGGAATTGTGTGATTTTTAACTTTGACCACCCCAATCCAATACTGGCACCTCCACATCATGGTTACAGAAGATGCTATTCATATAGATCCACAAATGAGCCGTTATAAATCCTAATGAATCATAAACAACATCCATATTCTTTGTAATTGCTAACAAAGTCACAAATTAGTTAGTCAATCATAACCATAACAATGTGCGGAGTACCAGTTTCAATGTGCTCAAAATTGAAAGTAATTGTTGCTTTTGCCAGATTTGGATGGCAACAGTGGTCTCTATGTCTCTGGTGGCTCTCATTAGCCTCTGTTTGCTTGCATCCAAGTCTCATCTGCCTGAATGAGCACATGTTTGCTCCATTTGGGTCAATAATGCTGCATGAATGTATTCTCCATTGCAATGCCACTACCAATCGGAGTCCACTTGCCAATCAATCAGTATTCATCTCACAAGTAATATAAATGGTGGGGTTCCCCTTAAGTTGCGATTTTTGTGAATTTTCCTGATGAGTGCAAGATTAAAACTTTGACAAAATGCCTATTTTTATCTGCGGTACTCAAGTTCTGTACCACCAAATGATTGGTTTCTGTTTTAGTGCTGAATTTAACTGACATTCCAAACAATCTTATACGTAACTTCTGATGAGGTTACCATGAAGGTCCCACCTTCTCAACTTTGCTTCTCGCCTGAGGCATGGTGACCCTTAGATTAAAACACTACCAGTCATCTTTCTGCAATGAGAGAATAGCCCTATGATATTCTGGGGTTGAGGTGACTTTATGCTCTTCAGTCTTTCCAATGTATAGATGAGGTTAACACTGTAAGTCAAATGAATAAAGCCAGGAGATTGCTGATACTTTGATGTCAACTAACTGAGCTTTGTGCAGAACCAGACCATAGAGAGTAGAAAGGTATTAGGGGTTGACTGCCTTGGTTTGGTGAACTCACTCATCTCAGCAGTGAATTCATTCAGTTTCCTTTGGCCACAAGGACAAAATTAAAACCAGTCAGAAAGCTCCCATAATTACTCATAAAGCTCAAATGTTGAGTGGTTGAGCCACAAAGATCATAAAATACTAATTTCAATCTGTAATTTTTGTTAAGGTAACAAATTTCCTCAGTTCGGTGTTCATGCTAAACTCAGCACCAGAAGTGAGCTATCTGAAGTTTCCCCGCCCAAAACATTTTCTGTCACAATGTTGATTTGATTGGTAAGTAGTAAATCTAAAAAGTGTTTTAGTGTTTGACTTAGTTCTGGATAAAGGAGCAGGTTTTCAAAATTCCTTCATGTGAACAAATGAACAAGGAACAGGAATTGCCACTTGGCCCTTTGAGCCTGCTCTACCATTCAATATCTAATTTTAATCTCGACTCTACATTCCTGTTTATCACCAATAATCTTTCATCCCCTTGATAATCAAGTTTCCACCTATCAGAATCCATTGAATCCACTACCTGTTGAGGAAGGGAATTCCAAAAACTCATAATCTTCTGAGAGAAAAAAAAGTTTCCTCATCTCTGACTTAAATGAGCAACTTGTATGTTTAAACTATGATACCTAACACTTCCACAAGAGGTAGCATCCTTTTGAAATCCACCTGATCAAGTTCCCTCAGGAAATTACATGGTTTGATTAAGTCACCAAACTCCAGAGACCAGTCTGTCTAGACCTTCCTCACAAGGCAATCCATTTTTATAGAATATATGAGAAAATTTCAAAAGAATGACCACATATTAGATATTTTGCAGCAAGGGTGCAGATGGGCAAGTGGAGCTGCGACAATTTCAGTGACAATCTTCTTGAATGGCAGAACACGCTTTAAGTATCAAATGACCTAGTCTTGTTTTTAAACACTGTGTTCCTTTACCTTTGTTCAAGTAGAGTCCACACATTAGGAACACATCCAGGTATTAGAGGTTCTTTGAGGAGACAAACATTATAGAGTTTACGGAGACTGAGCAACACATGAGTTATTAAGCAGAAAGTTTCTCGACCAGACAGTCCCATTGCAGAAGAGGTGAAAATTGGAATAGATTTTTAAAAAGTAGGAAATGTTTTATCAGCTTTCTAATATTGCTGACTAATTACATTAATTAATTTGATATAAATCCATAGCAAAGAGCTAAATTCTCAACACAGCATTAAAAGGAAACCACAGGTCTGGATTCAAAGTAAAGGCACAACCTGAACACTAATGAAAATCAATGAATTTGTTTTTAATGGCAAAATAAAGAAAATGAATAGAGTGAGAAAAGGTGTTACTGCCTTCTCCTCCCCTCAGACCATCTGACAGAATTTTCATGGTCTGGAATAGAACCAAACACAAAAAAATTACAATTGATTTCCCATTAATGGTCTTGTCTTTCATTTATGCGAATACTTTTGGTGAGCAGGAGCAGCTGCATTGTAACTTAAGGTCTATTAAAGCCACCCTTTGATTGGCAGTTTCATCATGCAGTTCACTTGGAAATCCACAGTAAAAAAAGATTTCACCAGGAGTACTCATTCATTCACTTGACCTTTACTCACACTGAAGCTCTGTCAGTGCTATCACTAAAAGCCAAGGGCTTGGCTGCCCATTTGTTAGTTTCATTCTGTTTCGATCCAGAGAGCACATCTCTCCTGCATCATTTTCCAAACTGTCTAGGGAGAGACAAATTTCCATTTTACACACTGCTTAATGAGAATTAAAATGCTCAAGTTTCATTAAACCTTCAAAATACGATTAATTGGCATCTTTTAAAGTGCTGATCTTTCCTTTTCCACAATGAGTAAAGATTACTTGTTTGATAGACTGTAAGATTGATCCAGGAAATTTAAAAAAAAGGCTTTCTTTGCAACCGTGGAACTGTGGAAATCATAACAATTTATAAATTACTCCTTTAGCCAACCAACATATCAGAAATTATCATTTCCCCTTCTCTCCAAAACTGTTAACAATAGCTTATTAATGAGATACATCACGGTGCCTACCATATGTTGTCAATGACATGTTTCTGAATATAACATGAATGTTGATTTGCTTTTCTTAAAAAATTACCGGGCTTTACTGCCACACATAAAGTCCCGGCATTACGTTTCGCAATCACAAAAAAGTAACTTTTGGGTGATGATAGTATAATGATATGGCAGAGGAACATACACATTCCAGTTAAACAAATCTATTCAATACATGCTGTGTTAAACCAATATCAAAAATATTTTTACCAGCACACACTTTCAATGTGCTTGTACTTAGTAGATTCAATGTGCAGTAAAACTTATTAATTCATGGGGCCTGATGGTCGACATCCTGGAGTGCTGAAGAAGGTGACTATAGAAATAGTTGTATGTGTAATCATCTTCCAAAATTTCATAGATTCTGGAATGATTCCTGCAGATTAGAAACCTGAAAATGTCACCACAATATTTTAAAAAAGAGCAAGGGGAAAAAAAAGAAACCACTGATCAATCTGACTTCAGAAGTTGCTGGAATCTATCACAAAGGACATAACAACTGGATACTTGGATGAAAAATAATCTGTTTGGGTACAGTCTGCATGGATTTGTCAATCGAAATTTATGTTTGACAAACAAAGTGTTTTGAGGCTGTTACTAACAAGATTGATAACCGGGGAGTCGATGGATATAGTAAGTTGGATTTTTAGGATGCTGTTGATAAGGTCTCACACAGGAGGTCGGTTGTAATAATTGGAGTACAAGGGGTAACAGCTAATGTACTGTGTGGATTAAAGATCAGCTAACAGACAGAAAAAAAGGGAATAGGCAGAAATGAGGCAATTTCATTTTGACAGTCTGTGATTGGTGAGGTTTCACAAGGATCAATTCTCAGATTGAAGCTGTTCACAAAACGTATCAATGATTTGAAAATGAGGACCAAATGTAATATTTCCAGATTTGTCGACAACATAAAACTAAGTAGGAATATTTCTCTTATAGGAGATGTAAAATGTTTTCAGGAGAATTTGGACAGGCTTAGCAATTGCACAAAAATATGGAGATGAAACATAATGCAGAAAAATCAAGTAATCCACTCTGGTAGGATGAACAAACATGCAATGTAATTCTAACATTCTGAGAGGTTGAAAGTGTAGATATGCAAGTGGACAGGTGTTCTTGTCAATAAATCACTAAAGGTGAATATGCAGGTCGGAAGGATAATGGAATGTTAGTCTTTATCACAAGAGGATTGGAAGATAGGAAGTAATGAAGTATTGCTTCAATTATATAGGAGCTTGTTGAGACAAAACAAATTGTGCAGCTTTGGTATGCTAATCTCAGGAAAGCTATTATTGCTATAGAGCAAATGCAACAAAGGTTTAGTCGTCTTGTTCCTGGGATGGCAGGAATGTCCATGAAGAGAAATTGGGCAACTGGGGCTGTATTTTCTAGGGTGTTGAAAAATACAAGGTGAGCTCATTGAAATTTAGATAAAACTTGAAGAATTATACAGGGTAATTGCATATAAGTTATTTCTTCTGCTTGAGGAACTTAGAGCCAGTTGGCACAATTTAAAAATAAGGGGAATGCACTTAGAACCAAGCTGAGGAGAATTTATTTTATTCAGGGGCTGACAAGTTTTGGAATTCTCTATCTCAGACAGCTGTGGAATCTCAGTCTTTGAGTATATTTAAAGCAGAGAGTAATGTCAAGAGCTCATGACAGACTGATCCAATCTTTATGGGCTCTAATGAACACCATTGCAACAGTATTGACCAAATCTAGAGTTGTATTAAATTGGATCCTATAGGCTTTGCTATTAAAATTCATTGAGAGGACAGAGGAATTCAACTTCTGGCTTGAGACCTTTCAAGAAACATAACCATGAAAGGACAGGCTGATGGAAGTATCACACTGATCAGATGAAAATGAGCTGGGATAGACTTATAGAAATTACAACCTTCCACCAAAGAATAATAGATAATATAATTCATAATTGTGTCTTGTTAATGCCGACTCAGATTGTCTTTCAGCATAACAGATGGTGTCCCTGCCTCCAAATGGATTCAAGTCTCACTCCAGGACTTGATGGTCATGGGAAAGTGGCAAAGAACATTGTCAAACAGACTGAGTATCAACTTGTAAAAGTTTCCAATACATGCTAATGGCAGGTTGTATTATTGGGAGAGGTTCCTGGTCAGCCATGTGATGGAATGGAATTGGAGTTTCCACCGTCCATCACTTCAGGCCAACATGCATATGAAAGGTAATGTTGCCATACCAACTCAGAGTACTTGCTGGGAAGTGGGGTGGTGCTGGATGGTCAGTATGAATGAGATTGGTGCCAAAGCACAGAATTTGATCCCTGCTCTGACTGGATCGATTCAAGATCTGCCTTGTTGTGTTTCCCATGCTGAAGGTTGTGGGTTGGGCTACAGAACTCAGGAAGAAGAGAGCTACTGATTAGATATTGCAAAATATCAAATTCCCCTAATATTGTGCAACATAAATAATCACCGTGACCAATATCAATCAAGTTGAATCTTTTGAAATTTTGAAATGAAAAGGTTAATGAGCCAGATTGTCAAAACTCTTAATATATTGGTAACATTCAGCCCTTCTTTATCTCTATATCTTTTTGTAGGAGGACAACGAATGTTAAGTTATTGGCATGTCATGAATTAACGTAATTCAAGATCACATATAGACTGACAAGATTCTCCAGCTCTCTCTTTACTCATATTCATATTGTGAATAATTATGAGCAAACATAGTTCTCTACAGGTCTCAGTGTTCTTAATTGAGATTCTACATCCTTCTGACAGGCATCATTGTGTTTATCTCTTATTCTGATTGTTTCAAAGACACTCTCTCTATGGGGTAAATCTCTATGTCTGGATGATTTGAAAAGTAGTCTTCCTCTTTTGGTAACTGTAGGACTTCATACCATTTCCATAGCTGTTGGATATGCTATTCCTTCAAGCCATTTCTTACTAGGAATATTTTCCCTCCCTTGGATGCGGCAGTGGGGCTGAAATGACATTTCCATGTGCTAATAGTACAAGAGTAGATGATACAGTATTCCTTGCACTGCCCTTAACGGGGGTGTCCAGTCAGTTCTGAAAGAGGTGGCTCTAGCAATTCTGCAACCTGAGCATCTAAATGGCAATAAATTCAAACCTCAGTTGTCCCAGATTGTGGGGTAGAAGGTATTTTTGGCTCTCATTGGATTATTTTTATGACATTTTAGTTTTGCATTGTACACTCATTTGGAGGTTTTTAATTTCTTTTTCTACTGCCTATCAGTCAGGGAAACTTCACAACAAAATGCAAAGAATTATATCTCTTCCTTGTACTGTAATCTGCACATGCAAATGCTCAGTCAGAGTCAAGCAGAGGGATATTACCCATGAGCAAAGAAGTTACTGAGCTTGTCATATTTGTATTTAATAAATTTATTAAACATTTTATCCTAAAACAAATTGTGTTGCGATGTCCCATTGCTTTAAACTAAGGTTTTATGGATCCAAAAATCTCATAGCTAATTATCAGAGAGGGTTTGGTGCTCATTGGTCCAAATATATTACAAATACTTGCATGTGAAGGCAGAGATGGACTGAGATTATCCTCAGGCTACGTTTTACTATGTAATTGTACTATTGCTCTGACACTATAGTTACATTGTCCATATACTCCTAGGGCTGGAGTTTACTGGCCTGTTTGAAATGTGCTGGGGTGAAGGAGAGGGTTCATAAGATGGCAACAAAAGGTGGCAGAGGACCCTTCAACCCACAGCCCAGTTGAGCCACAAAGGTAGCGAATAAAGGGCCTTTTTCCACCTCTAATGGGATTTTACCAGCTGTCGGAGACGGCCTGCGAGGGAGACTACCTATTGAAACTCATTGCTATCCTGGCAAGAATAAGATGTAGTGTCATCCTAATTATGCACTATGTGGTTTATGTAGTATCCCCTTGATGGCAACGGCAACCTCCCCCCATAACACACATGACCCACATCAACAGCATTCCCCTCCTGCCCAATCTGATCGGGTCCACATCCTGTAACTGCACTCACCTCCATCAGAGGCGATGTCCATATATCGTTTTGCAGAATGCAGTTCCAGTAGTGCCCAGCACTTCCAGTTCAGTTCCCCTTTCTAATTGGTCAGCAGTTCTTGGTTTCATTCCATAAAGGGATGGGATTCCCTGCAGCAACTAATTAGCTGCCGGATGCACAGAAATTATGCTGGGCATATCCTAAATGGTGTGGTTGTCCATCAGGCTATGTCAAACTTTAGTCCAAATATACCCGTTCTATTGTTAATGTTACATTGCAGATTGAGTTATGGCACACACTCTGCATGAACATTCCCATCCCATAAATCACGATTTAAATCATGGATAGTTTTTCCCACAATATTCGTACTGACACGAATAAAGCACCAAGAGTAAATTAAACTTTACACAATCACTTCATCCAAGGGCTCACTGCCACAATGCATTAAGCAATGTACTTTTACCTTTGAAATTTAAACCAGCCAGGGCAATAGAATGACAATATATTAATATTCCAATGTGAAAATAAGCTGAGGCAGTTTGAATCCATTTCACAGAATCAAGCAATGTGGAAGATATCCATTCATATCCTTGTGCCTGCCCTGGCTATCTGAAAGAAGTGTCTATTGGCTGTAGTCCTGCAAATATCTATTTTTAAACAGGTATCCTGAAAGTTATGAATAAATCTGGTTGCATTCCTCATTTAGGTAAAGTTAAAATCACACAACACCAGGTTATAGTCCAACAGGTTTATTTGGAAGCACAAGCTTTCAAAGCGCTTTTCCTTCATCAGGTGGTTGTGGTGTACAAGGTCATAAGACACAGAATTTAGAGCAAAAGGGTCACAGTAATGAGAGCTGTAATGATATATTGAACAAATTTAGATCAAGTCTTTCATCTTTTAGAATGGGATATGCTAGTTTCAGTTCTTTAATATGTAAATATCAGAATTCCTTTTAAGTTACATTCTCAAGGAGTAGCACTTCGAAAGCTAGTACTTCCAAATAGACCTGTTGGATTATAACCTGTTATTGTGTGATTTTTAACTTTGTCCACCTTAGTCCAACACCAGCATCTCCAAATCCTTTGGGCAATGCATTCAATAATATAGCAACTCATTATATCAGGGGAGGCCATATTGGACTTGGTGTTTGACAACGAACCATGTCAGGTGTCAAATCTCTCAGCGGGAGAGCATTTCGGTGATAGTGATCACAGCTCCATCAATTTTACTATACTTATGGAGGGATAGGAGTAGATGGCATGGGAAAGTATTTAACGGGGGGAGGGGGAATTACAGTGCTATTAGGCAGGAACTGAGGTCCCTAAATTTTGAACAGCTGTTCGCAGGAAAATGCAGGACAGAAATGTGAAGGTTATTTCAGAAGCACCCACTGATAGTGCTGGACAGGTTTGTCCCAATGAGGCAAGGAAGGGATGGTAGATTAGATTACCCACAGTGTGAAAACAGGCCACTTGGCCCAAAAAGTCCAGACCAACCATCCAAAGAGTAACCCACATGGACCCCTGCCCTATATTTATCCCTGGCTAATGCACCTTACACTATGGGAAATTTAACATGGCCAATTCACCTAATCTGTACATCTTTGGACTGTGGGAGGAAACCAGAGTATCCGGAGGAAACCCACACAGACACGGAGAGAATGTGCAAACTCCACACTGACAGTCACCGAGGCAGGAATCAAACCTAGGTCCCATCGTTGTGAGGCAGCAGTGCTAACCATTGAGCTACCATGCTACCCTGGTTGAAAGAACCTTGGGTGACAAGTGATGTGGAGCATCTAGTCAAGAGAAAGAAGGAAGCTTACTTAAAGTTTAGGAGGTAAAGATCAGACAGGGCTTTGGAAGGTTACAAGGTAGCCAGGAAGGAACTGAAGAATGGACTTAGGGTAGCTAGAAGGGGGTATGAAAAAAAACTTTATTGGGTAGGATTAAGGAAAACCCTCAGGCTTTGTACATTTATTTGAGCAACAAGAGAATGGCCAGAGTGAGGGGAGGGCCAATCAGGGATAGTGGAGGGAACTTGCGTCTGGAGATTGAAGAAGAGGTCCTGAATGAATACTTTGCTTCAGTATTTACTACTGAGAGGGATCTTGACATTTCTGAGGACAGCCTGAAACAGACTGATATGCTAGAATAGGTTGGTGTTAGGAAGGAGGATGTACCGAAAACTTTGAAAAGCATAAGGATAGATAAATCCCCTGGGCCAGACAGGATATACTCTGGGTTTCTAGAGGAAGCGAGGGAAGAGATTGTTGCGCCTTTGGTGATGATCTTTGTCCACTGGAGTAGTGCCAGATGATTGGAGGGTGGAAAATGTTATTCCTTTGTTCAAGAAAGGGAATAGGGATAATCTTGGAAATTACAGATCAGTCAGTCTTACAACAGTGGTGGACAAAGTATTGGAGAGGATTCTGAGATAGAAGATTTATGATTACTTGGAAACCATAGTTTGATTAGAGATCATCAGCATGGCTCTTCTTGATGAAGAAACATTGACTCTCCTGCTCCTCAAATGCTGCCTGATCGGCTGTGCTTTTCCAGCATCAAGTTTTTTGACTCTGATCTCCAGCATCTTTGGTCCTCACTTTCTCCAAGGCTTTGTGAGTGTGGGAGAAAACCCATACAGATACAGGGAGAACATGCAAACTCCACACAGACAGGTCATGCCTCACAAACCTTCTTGAATTCTTTGAATATGTGACAAAACACGTTGATGAAGATAGAGCAGTGGATGTGGTGAATATGTATTTTAGTAATCTGTTTGATGAAGTTCCCCATGGTAGGCTCATTCAGAAACTAAGGAGGCATGTGATACAGGGAAATCTGACTGTCTGGATAAATAATTGGCTGGCCACAGAAGACAGATGATGTTGGTAGATGGAAAGTATTCAGCCTGGAACTCAGTGACCAGTGGTGTTCCGCAGGGATCGGTTCTGGGACCTCTGCTCTTTGTGATTTTTATAAGTGACTTGGATGAGTAAGTGGAAGGGTGGGTAAGTAAATTTGCCAATGACGTGAAGGGTTGGTGGAGTTGTGGATCATGTGGAGGACTGTTGTAGTTTGTGAAGAGACATTGACAGGATGCAGAACTGAGCTGATAAGTGGCAGATGAAAAGTGTGAAGTCATTCATTTCGGAATGTCAAATTTAAATGCAGAATACAGGGTTAAAGACTCTTCTTGGCAGTGTGGTAGAACAGAGGGATCTTGGGGTCATGTCCATAGATCCCTCAAATTTCCAACCAGGTTGATAGAGTTGTTAAGAAGGCTTATGGTGTGTTGGCTTTCATTAGCAGGTGGATTGAGTTTAAGAGCCGCAAAGTTATGCTGCAGCTCAAGAGTCCTGGTTAGACCACTCTTGGAATATAGTATTCAGTCTGGTTTCCTCATTATAGGAAAGATGTAGAAGCTTTAGAGAGAGGGGAGAGGAGATTTACCAGGATGCTGCCTGGACTGGAAGGCATGTCTTATGAAGAAAGGTTGAGGGAGTTAGGGCTTTTCTCATTGGAGCGAAAAAAGATGAGAAGTGACTTGGTAGAGGTGTACAAGATGTTGAAAGTTATAGATAGAGTGGATAGCCAGAGACTTTTCCCATAGCAGAAATGTCTAACATAAGGAGGCATAATTTTAACGTGGTTGGAGGAAGGTTTAGGGGAGATGTCAGAGGTAGTTTCTTTATACAGAGAATGGTGGGTGTGTGGAATGCACTGCCAGCAATTGTAATAGTGTCAGATACATTAGGGACACTTAAACGAATGTTTGAGGGCACATGGAAGTTAGCACAATGAAAGGTATGTAAGTTAGTCTGATCCTGAGTAGGATAAAAGGCTGGCACAACATTGAGGGCTAAAGGGCCTGTACTGTGCTGAAACAAAAAAAGAAATATACCCTACATTTACGATGACTGATGCACCGAATCTACACATCCCTGAACACAATGGGCAATTTAACATGGCCAATTCACCTAACCTGCATATCTTTGGACTGTGGGAGAAAACCCATGTAGATACAGGGAGAACATGCAAACTCCACACAGACAGTTGCCTGAGGCTGGAACTGAACCCAAGACCCTAGCACTGTGAGATAGCAGTGTTAACTACTGAGCCACTGTGCCATCCTTGACTGAGGTACTGTGCCACCTTCCACTGAGCCACTGTGGCATCCTTGTACCTCCATGAACCAGTTCTCTAACTAGTTCATTTTTAATAATTTAGTGGGGTTTTAATAGTTATCAGGGAGGTGAGTTATGGTCATGTCACTGGATTAGTAATGGAGAAGTCCACAGTAATATTTTGGGGACAGGAGGTCCAGTCAATCTCTGCGTCTGATGAAATTTGAAATCGATAAATCTAGAATATAAACCCAGATTCAGTCATGGTGAAACAAATACAATGAGTGTTGACGAAATTCAGTAGGTCTGGCAGCATCTATGAAGAGATAGGTAGATTTAATGTTGCGAGTCTGGAATGACTCTTCTTTAGAACTCAATAATCGTTCTCTGAAGTAGTGATAAACAGCTCCCTTTCGGAATGGCAGGCGGTGACCAGTGGGGTACCGCAGGGATCAGTGCTGGGACCGCAGCTTTTTACAATATATATTAATGATATAGAAGATGGTATTAATAGTAACATTAGCAAATTTGCTGATGATACAAAGCTGGGTGGCAGGGTGAAATGTGAGGAGGATGTTAGGAGATTACAGGGTGACCTGGACAGGTTAGGTGAGTGGACAGATGCAGTTTAAATGTATGGTTATCCACTTTGGTGGCAAGAACAGGAAGGCAGATTATGACCTAAATGGAGTCAAGTTAGGTAAAGGGGCAGTACAAAGAGATCTGGGTGTTCTTGTACACCAGTCAATGAAGGCAAGCATGCAGGTACAGCAGGTAGTGAAGAAAGCTAATAGCATGCTGGCCTTCATAACAAGAGGGATTGAGTATAGAAGCAAAGAGGTTCTTTTGCAGCTGTACAGGGCCCTGGTGAGACTGCACCTGGAATATTGTGTGCAGTTCTGGTCTTCAAATTTGAGGAAAGACATTCTGGCTATTGAGGGAGTGCAGCGTAGGTTCACGAGGTCAATTCCTAGAATGGCAGGACAAACTTAAATTGAAAGATTGGACCGAGTGGTCTTGTATACCCTTGAGTTTAGAAGACTGAGAGGGGATCTGATTGAGACGTATAAGATTTTTAAAGGATTGGACACTCTGGAGGCAGGAAACATGTTTCCACTGACGGGTGAGTCCCGAACCGGAGGCCACAGTTTAAAAATAAGGGGTAGGCCATTTAGGACAGAGATGAGGAGAAACTTCTTCACCCAGAGAGTGGTGGGTTTGTGGAATGCTCTGCCCCAGAAGGCAGTGGAGGCCAAGTCTCTGGATTCATTTAAGAAAGAGTTGGATAGAGCTCTCAAGAATAGTGGAATCAAGGGTTATGGAGATAAGGCAGGTACAGGATACTGATTAAGGATGATCAGCCATGATCATAATGAATGGTGGTGCAAGCTTGAAGGGCAGAATGGCCTACTCCTGCACCTATTGCTATTGTCTACCATTGATTGTTGTAAATTCTGACGTTGTTCACCAATGTCCTTCATAGAAGGAATTTGCCATCCTGACCTTGTCTGGCTTACATGTGAAAATACTAATTTCTACTCAAGTAAGTTACGTACACACAATTATGTCACATTTTGAATGAAGCACGGAATTAAAACATCAGTTTTAGAATTAACATTAACAGAGGGAACTATCAAACTGACACTAGGAAAAATGACTGATTTAAGATTTGTTTTCGAGGTTCATGGTTTTGCTGCTAGTTTGCTCAATGTCAGTCCGATCAATAGTGAAGGAATAAGGCACCATCCTTGAGATATCTAAAATAAATCTAGCTATGATACTAGGGAAACATCAACAACATCTCAATTCTATAATCACCATTTCAACCTATTAAATATGGGCACACAATTCATCAATGCTCTCAACACAAAATCTAGTATTTCCTAAACTTCAATTGCACTGGCTTTGCTGCATAAGTTTGTTTAAGCTTTTTTATAAGGAGTTCAATTTTCCCTCCAATACACTGGTCCTGAATCATTGTGCTTTGCCTTTTTTGTGGTTTTGGAATGACCACACTACAAAACACACAAATAGACCCTCTGAGGTCAGGTTCCCTGTTTTAAATCAGATTGCCTCCTGCACACACTTTTGTATATGGCACAGCTAGGTTTTGAAAGCCCATTAAAAGCACACTAGCTTACAAATTCATAAAGAAAATGCAAAACTTGCTGGGGACATTCTGAAAGGTAATTGAAAAAATACCTTCATGCCCTCAAATGTCACCTTTGGGTGTTCTCATATAGATGTGTTTTTAATGCAGTGAATCATCAGAATCTTTTCCAACAGGTGAGAAGATCCTTATGTTGACTAACAATCTTTTTCCAATCGCCAAAGTACCATAATGAATTGACAAAAACAGAATAAAAATTCTCTATTTCATATTTTTGTATTTTGATTTAAATAGACAAATTTGCTTTCCTTTGCTTAGAAAGCAGTTAAAATGGTTTGCACATACTTCCCCTTCATTGATTGACAGATACTTCACTTTGAAATAATAATGACATCAGAACATATGAATTACAAGCATTTGGTTCCTTTAACCTGCTCTACTGCTCAACAGATTATAGCTGACATGATTGTGGTCTCAACTCCACTTTCTTGCCTAATTTTGTCAACTAAAAATATATTTATAACCCCACCTCTACTGAAGAGGTTTTCAAACACTAATGACTCTCTGAATGAAGAAATTCTTCCTTTACTCTATGTCAAATGATCCCTTATTTTGAAATTGTGACTCCAAGTTCTAGATTCACAATGGAGCTGGAAACATTTGCTTTAACAGTTCTTACATCAAGAATGCTTAATTTTGTTTCAAAAATTTTAGCTCAGTGGGTGATTATATTAATCTGAGAACAATTGAATCTTTTAGAAACCTCTAACAACAGAATATGTCTTTGAATTAGTTTCTTGTTTGTTTACCAACTTCTAAGCATCTAAAAGATAAGACCATAAGAAATAGAAACAGGAGGAGCAATTTCGCCCCTCAAACCTACTCTGCTATTTAATAGGATCATGGCTGATCTGACATTCCTGATGTCCACTTTCCTATGTTTTTTTCCCACAACCCTTGATTCTTCTAATGATAAAGAATCTATTTCAGCTTTAAATACACGCAAAGTTTCTGCCTCCATAGCTCTCTGTGGCAAGAATTTCCAAAGTGTCACAACTCTCTGAGAAGAAATTCCTCTCATCTCAATCTTAAGTTAGCACCCAACCACTACCATCTGGACCTAAACTCCCCTGTGAGGTGAAACATCCTTTCAGCATTTATTCTGCCAAGTCCCTTAAGAATCCTATGTTTCATTCAACATTTCCATCCTTGTTTTTATTGGGTCCAGAATTTATGATTGTGAGCTTGAATTCAGGGTTTTCCTTTATTATTAGATCCTCAATGATTTTCAAAATAATTTCTATTGATATGGCTCTTCAGAACCTGTATATAGTTCACAATAACTGTGTATAGTGAAAGGATGTGGAGGATACTTAGGGGGACATAGAGCTGGCATAGGAAATGTGATTTGGCATAAAGACTATAACAGTACAGTGAATTTGAAGTGGAATGGATTGTGATAGGGATGGCATAGAGGGCAGGGAATTGTAATGTAGTATAGGCATGTGTGTGGGGAAAATGGTGTGAGGGGTGCTGAATAAGGCAGAGAAGGGTGAAGTTTAGGCAACTTTTAAATTTAGTGGGATTTGTTTGTTTCTTTGGAGAATTGAAGCAGACATTGTAGACAACCTGCCACTGGAGCCAGGCTCATTTTGCACTTATTACAAAAGATAAAACCCCCTCATAAAATCACCTATTGGGACATACACTCCATTCAGTGATCTGAGAAACACTTGGGTAATGGTAACTGTAATGGTTGAATAGCTGCCAGTACATACAAGCTGTGAACTGTGGGTGAGAGGTTTGCAAAAATGCTCATGATGTGAGAGGCTGATATCGGAAAGGAATGGAAGGGTTGGTGATAAATTAACAGAAACACTCAGTATGCAGGGAATGGGTGTGTTCTGAATTGTGCAGTGACAATAATTATTGCACAGTTCTTGGTGCAGGCCATTTGTTGATATGTCATAGAGTCAGAGATGTACAGCACGGAAACAAACCCTTCCTTCCAATTCGTCCATGATGACATATCTTAAATTAGTCTAGTCCTATTTACCAACATGTAGCCCATATCCCATTAAACCTTCTCTATCTAAATGCCTTTTTAAATGTTGTATTTGTACCAGCTTCCACCACGTCCTCTGGCAGTTCATTCCATACATACACTACCCTCTGAGTGAAAATGTTGCCCCTTAGGTCCTTTTTAAACTTTTCCCCTCTCACCTTAAACCTATGCCCTCTAATTTTGGACTCCCCTACCCTGGCAAAAAGATCTTGATAGCTACCCTATCCATGCCCCTTATGATTTAAAAAAACCTCTGTAAGGTCATCCCTCAGCCTCTGACATGCCAGGGAAAATAGGACATGGGTCAATCGGTCCTAATGAATAGGCAAGTGCCATTCTGAGGTTAAAAACAATGACTGCAGATGCTGGAAACCAGAGTCTAGATTAGAATGGTGCTGGAAAAGCATAGCAGGTCAGGCAGCATCCAAGGAGCAGGAAAATCAATGTTTCGGGCAAAAGCCCTTTATCAGGAATACAGGTAGAGAGCTTGAAGGGTGGAGAGATAAATGAGAGGAAGGTGGAAGTGGGGAGAAAGTAGCAATGAGTACAATAGGTGAGTGGGGGAGGGGATGAAGGTGATAGGTCGGGGGGTGGAGTGGATAGGTGGAAAAGAAGGTAGGACAAGTCATGGGGACAGTGCTGAGCTGGAAATTTGGAACTGGGGTGAGGTGGGGGAAGGGGAAATGAGGAAACTGTTCAAGTCCACATTGATGCCCTGGGGTTGAAGTGTTCCAAGGCAGAAGATGAGGCGTTCTTCCTCCAGGCGTCTGGTGGTGAGGGAGCAGTGGTGAAGGAGGCCCAGAACCTCCATGTCCTCGGCAGAGTGGGAGGGGGAGTTGAAATGTTGGGCCACAGGACGGTGTGGTTGATTGGTGCGGGTGTCCCGGAGATGTTCCCTAAAGCGCTCTGCTCGGAGGCGTCCAGTCTCCCCAATGTAGAGGAGACTGCATCGGGAGCAACGGATACAATAAATGATATTGGTGGATGTGCAGGTAAAACTTTGATGGATGTGGAAGGCTCCTTTAGGGCCTTGGATGGAGGTGCGGGAGGAGGTGTGGGCGCAGGTTTTGCCAGGATGGGAGGGTGGATTGTAGGGGGGTGTGGACCTGACTAGGTAGTCACGGAGGGAATGGTCTTTGCGGAAAGTGGAAAGGGATGGGGAGGAAAATATCTCCCTAGTGGTGGGGAGGTAGCTGTGGGAGTCGGGGGGTTTGTACGAAATGTCAGTGTCAAGTTGGCCGTCATTAATGGAGATGGAGAGGTCCAGGAAGGGGAGGGAGGTGTCAGAGATGGTCCAGGTAAATTTAAGGTCAGGGTGGAATGTGTTGGTGAAGTTGATGAATTGCTCAACTTCCTCGCGGGAGCACGAGGTGGCGCCAATGCAGTCATCAATGCAGCGGAGGAAGAGGTGGGGAGTGGTGCCGGTGTGATTACAGAAGATGGACTGTTCCACGTAGACAACAAAGAGACAGGCAGAGCTGGGGCCCATACGGGACAGGCAATTGAAAGGGAGTCGAGTTCAGATCCCAAATCCAGTGTGGCAGAGACCGATGCCTCATGGCATCCAGTCCAGTAACACAAGTAATCCCAGAGACACTGGTGGGAGCCCCTGGGGAGAGTTCTTTTCTCTTTGTGTCAATGTATTTTAAAGATGTGTGTGTATCACACTACTTCCTGCACTGCATTCATGTTCTTGGAACAGCATTTCAATACCTCCACCAAAATTTCTGCCATTCTGCAAATTTTGGTGCTCACTCTTTCAAATATTCAGCCATTTCTCAAAGTACTACAAAACAAGATCCCACTTTTTAAAAAAAATCTTGCTGCTTCTTGCAGCTACAAGCATCTCCCTGCAGGCTGTCTTTAAATACAGTCAGTCATTCAATGTTGGACCCCTTGCTGATAGGTGCCTGTAATGGACAGTGCAGGTATAAATGGTGACATGCAGGAGTCTTCTCAGTCTTCAGACAGAATTTAAGGACCATTTTAAGGAATTTGTTCATTTAATTCTCATATTTGATGAACATACATTTCCCAATTGCGGAAGAAGTAAAAGGAATTGCAAATGTCAGAAAATACATAATGCACAAATGAACTTGCATTTAGATAATGCCTTTCATGACCTCGGAAGAACCTAAACAATTTTTCCATCAATGAATTGCACTTGGATATTTGTACAAATGAAGCAAGGATCAACGTATCAAAAACATTTTCACACAGCGAGTAGTGTATGGAATGCACTGCCTGGAAATGTGGTGGAGGCAGGTTCAATTGAGATAATCAAAAAGGCATTGGATGTTTATCTGGATAGAAATTGTGGATGGTGATAAATGGAAAAGGCAGGAGATTGGCAGTAGGTAATAGAATCAGTGCAGGTCCTTCTACACTGTCACAATTCTGTGATTCTGTGATTCTGGGTGGCAGTGTGTGGAGGATGGCAAGAGGCTGCAACGTGACTTAGACTAACTGAGTGGGCAAATACTTGGCAAATGCAATATATTGTAGATAAATGTGAGGTTATTCACTTTGGTCACAAAAGGAGGAAGGCAGAATATCATTTGAATGATGGCAGTTAGGAAAAGGAGAGGTGCAATGAAACCTAGGTATCATGGTGGAACAGTCGCTGAAGGTTGGCATACACTTGCAGCAGGCAGTGAGGAAAGCTAATGGCATGCTCTCCTTCTTAGCAAGAGTATTTGAGTATCGGAGTAAGGATATCTTGTTGCAGTTATACAAGGTGTTGGTGAGGCCACACCTTGAGTTAATGTGTGCAATTTTGGTCTCCTAGTCTGAGGAAGAATATTCTTGCTATTGAGGGAATCCAATGAAGGTCCACCAGACTGATTCCCGAGATGGCAGGACTGAGATATGAGGAAAGGTTGGATCAACTGGGCTTGCATGCACTGAAATTTAGAAGAATAAGGGAGGATCTCAGAGAAACATATAAAATCCTGATGAGACTGGACAGGCTGGATGAGGGCAGAATGTTCCCAATGTTGAGGAAGTCCAGAACTCAGTCTAGGAATAAGGGATAAACCATTCAGGACTGAGATGAGGAATAATTTCTTTGCTCATAGAGTTGTGAACCTGTGGAATTCTCTCCCATTGGAGGTTGTTGGGGCCAGTTCATCAGATATATTCAAGAGGGAGCTGGATGAGGCCCTTGCGGCTAAAGGGATTAAGGTGTATAAGGAGAGGGCAGGAATAGGATATTGAGATTGCACAATCAACCTTGATCGTGTTGAATGGTGGTACAGGCTCAAAGGGCTGAATAGCCTACTCCTGCATCTGTTTTCTATGTTCCTATGTTTAAGCAATGCTGTGATAATTAAGCATGACATTCTTGGTTGTTTGAAAGTTATTTTATTAAGAATCAACCATTGCCAAAATTAAAACTGCCAACAATATTGCAATGTTATTCAAGAAGCGCATATCCTCTGAAATATTTAGGTATTTTATTGGACTAAAATTTTTTAACATCATTATATTTTAATCCATGAAAAGCAGTCTGATCCTGGAAGCACTTGCTGAAAATAATGATTTTTTACTTTCTTGTTGGAATGTGCACACAATGTTTGATGCTGTCTCTTTTCAAAGAAGCAATCAAAATATAGTTGACAACATTAAACATGACCCATCTTGTCAAGTACCACTCATTAGAAGCTTTGTTTTAAAAGATTGATGTGTATCACTCATAGGATAAAATCCTTATCTTTAAATGATTTTGTATCCTGTGTCACTCTTGCTTTATCTAAATGCCACTTCTCATAATTCCCTCCTGCAGAAAGTTTTACATGATTGTAAAAATGCTGTGCTTTCTTTGTCCTACACCAGCTTGCACTCACACACCTTTTTCATTCCCAATTAATTTTTGAAGGTCAGCAGGAAATCTTTGGCACTAAAATAGACAAAATGATCTTTTTTCAGTTAAATTCAATATTACTATATATTAGAAAAATATCTCTGGCAGTGTGTATTTATCTTCACTTTTGTAATATTCATCAGCAGAAACATGCAGAAGAAAGATCATTAAAGAGATATGTAGCTTGAAAGTTGAATTGGTTTTTTGGTATCAGGCTTTAAATAACAAAAATTATCAGTCAGAAATTGCCTGTTCTGCATAATCAGTCTAACATATTCATACTTTGAACAAATAGTAGATCCCATCTCCCTTTATCTACCTTTCCTTCAACTACCTTTCTATCCCATTCATGAACTTTGCTGTGGTTTCTGCTTTAAACACTAAAATGAGTCCAATTCTGCCAAGAATACTGGAGGGTCAGGTGGTTGGAAAGAAGTTGTAAACAAGCAAAGAATGACTTACAATTGCAGAGGGAGACATTTGACTCTGAGAGAAAGGTAGAAATTGTCAGAATTTTTACAAATATTTAAGAAAAGGAAATGAGTACAAATGAGTAGCTAAGGTAAGCATGGGTCCTCGAGAGAGGCTGGGAGATTTGTAGTAGGAATTAAGGAAATGGCAGAAGTGCTGAATAGATATCTTCTGTCTGTCTTCCCTGTATAAGACACAAATAATATCTCAGAAGTACTTATTAGTTTTGAGGAGAAAGGGATGGAGATAAGAACATAGGAACAGAAGTAAGCCATTCGACCCTTAGAGCCTGCTTCACAGGGGACCTTAAAATGATTTCAATCGTCAAGGAAAAAGGCAGTGAGCAATCATTATAACTAATGAGGAACATGTCACAAAAGCCTGATGGAATTAATCTTCAGGTCCTAAAAGAAGCAGCAGTTAAATGTATTAGTTTTAATTTTCCGAATTCCCTATACTCTGGAAAGTTCCATCAGCCAGGAAAATAACATGTCACTCATTTATTCAAGAAAGTAAGGTGACAGAAAGCAGGCAACCACAGGCCAGTTAGCCTAACATCTGTCATCTGGGAAATGCTAGGATCTTTTATTCATGATGTTGTAACAAGGTGCTTAGAAAATCTTAATACATTAATATGGATTTGTGAAAGGGACATCATGTTTGGTTAATTTAATAGTGGTCTTTGAGGAAGCAACATCATACATAAAGGGCAACCTGTAGTACTTAGGTTTTCAAAAGGTTTTTAATAAGGTACCACTTCATAGCTTATGACAGAAGATAAGAGTTCATGGTATAGAGGACAATATATAATCATGCATAGGGAACTTGATGGCTAACAGCAAACATAGTGAGAGATAAATACGTAACTTTCAAGTTGTCAATGTGTAAACAGTGGAGGCAACAAGGACTGATGCAGAAATCACAATTATGTACAATCTGTATGAAGAAGACAGAAAGTCTGAAAGCCTGGTTGCAAAATTTGCTGATGACAAAGATAGTTATAAAGTAAATTGTGAGAAGGATATAAGACTGTGTGAAGGGATAGGGATTGATTCATTAGGTAGACAAAAAATTGACAGACTGAGTGTAATGTGAGAAAATGTGACGTCATCTACTTCAGAATAGTATAATTCAAGAAAGACTACAAAATTGCAGTACAGAGATTTGCGTGTCCTATTGTACAAATCAAAAAACATTACAGTCATTAATATATTTTGGAAGACGTTGTATTCCCTGTACTGATCTCTATGGAACTCCACTGGTCATGGGTCATCAACCTGAAAATGTACCCCTTATCCCCATTCACTGTTTCCTGCCCATTAGCTAATTCTCCATCTATGCCAAAATATTAACTCCAATATCTTATAACATAACCTTCTGTGAGGTAACTTGTTACATACCTTCTGGAAGTCCAAATATAAACATCTACTAGTTCTCCTCAAAAAACTTGAATAAATTAGTCACATGATTTCCTTCCATGGTGTTGGACACAGTTTTGGACTCCTTGCCTGAGAACAATACAATAGATTTCCTTTGTCTGATTTCTATGATGAAGAATTTATCTTATGGGAAGAGTTAGGCAGGTTAGGCCTGTATCCATTGAAGTTTAAAGAAAGAGAGGTGATTTTGTTAAAACATATAAAATTCTGAGGGAACTTCACAGGCTGAATGTCGAGAGGATATTCACCCTATGGAAGGGACTGTATAAAACATAGGTTAGACAACAATGAGTATATAGTGTGCAGTTCTGGAATCCATGTGATAGGAGAGATGTGATTGCACTAGTGAAGGTGCAGAGGATATTTATCAGGATGTTGCCTGGACTGGACAGTTTCAGTTATGAAGAAAGACTGGAAGGACTGGTGTTGTTTTCTATGGAGCAGAGGAGATTGAGGTGGGACATGATTGATATGCATAAAATTCAGGGTGGCAGAGTGGCTCAGTGGCTAGCTCAGTGGTGCTTACAGCACCAGGGACCGGGGGTTCGATTTCTGCCTTGGGCAACTGTGTGGAGTTTGCACATTCTCCCTGTGTCTGTGTGGATTTCCTCCGAGTGCTCCAGTTTCCTCCCACAATCTAAAGATGTGCCGGCCAGGTTAATTAGCCATGGTAAATTACCCATAGTGTTAGGTGCATTAATCAGAGGTAAATGTAGGATAGGGATGGGTCTGGGTGGTTTACACTTTGGAGGGTTGGTGTGAGGGTTGGAAACTTGTTGGGCTAAATTGCCTGTTTCCATACTGTAGGGAATCTAATATAATCTGAAAAATTATAAGGTGCGTAGATAGGGTTAGAAAAAAAACTTTTCCCCTTGATGGAAGGATCAATGAACAGGAAGCATATGTTCAGATAAAGGGCAGGAGATTTAAAGGGAATGCGAGGAAAAAAATATTTCACCCAGAAAGTGGTGGCACTAAGTACCTATTTATGTGTGAGAAGCATATAAGGCTATGGACCAAGTGCTAGAAAATGGGATTAGAGTAATTAAATGGTTGTTTTTGATGGGTACAGATGTGATGAGCCAAAAGGCCTTTGTTTTGCCATAGACCTCTATGACTATGAGTCTATGACCAAAACTACAGGTTACAATTTTAAAAGAAATCATAAATTCTCCAATTTAAGGTGGAGCTGAGGAGCATTCTTTGTTTCAGGTGGTCTCAGTCTGTGGAATTCTCTTCCCAAGAGCAGTGGAGGCTGGATCATTGAATATATTCTGAGAGTTGAGATAGATAGTTTCTGGATTGACAAAGGTCTTCGACTGCATATATAATAGATAGGAAAGTGGAGTTAAAGCCTATACTAGATGAACCATAATTGTGGAACAGGGTGGAAATGTGCAAATGGCCTACTCTTGAAATTAATTCAGATATTCACAATCTCAAGTTAAAAATAACCTGCTACTCTCCATTCTCAATCATTACATTTTATCTTTTGTCTATACTTTCTTGTTCTAGAGCCCTCAAGCACTTAGAAACATTCTTGTTTCTATGTACCTTATTCCACCCATTCATAACTTTGAATACTTCTGTCAAAACATCCTTTAATCTCTTCTATTTTGTTTTAATGAAAACAGCCTTAGGTCTTCAAGCTTCAATACCTTTATGTCCTCATACCAGGCAGCATCCCAATCAGTAACTAAGTATTATATCCTTTCGACAGTCTCAGCGACATTCCTAAGGACAGAAATGCATGCTGTGTTCCCAATTGTAGTTTAATAGCTTTGTGTAGATTAGACATTGTATTTCACTTTGCATATTCTACGTTTCTTGACATAGCACGTACTCTGTCACAGAATTGTTCTTTTTACAAAAAAAGTTATTTGGTCAATTGGAACATTAAACTAAATTGCAACAGAAACCTTTTAAAACATAAAAACTAAAGATCATAGCTGGAGATGGTTATCCCAATTTGCATTACTGTACATCATACATTTTGATCTCTTGAAAAGGTGACAGCTCATCTGCAAAACCCAAACATAATAATCTCAGAAGAACATGAAGGACCCATATCTCATTCCCCATTAGGAAGGCACCATGGTAATCTCTGAGGTATTCAACTATTTGAATTGAATGATTAAGCCTACTCACTTCAATAATGGGATCACAGTGAAGATTTTTCCTGGCATCTATTCAAATTACCCTTGGAATACACTGCCAATGATCCTACTTTAATCCTTGGATAATTGTTGAGCATAGGTCATGTGCAAAACCAGACCATTATGTAGTTAAACAAGTAGCTAAGAGTCAAAGAGAAAACCTGAATGAGGTTCCTCCCATCTTCATTCCTCCCTTCAATCAACCTTATAAACGCTGAATCATATTTGCAGTGACTATCAAGAGATTTTCCTACTGCAGCCAAAGACTTGTTAACATTATCCAACTCAGCACTACAGTCTCAAGAAGAGCCAGCAGATCAGACATTTATATAATTAAACTGGAAGTAACTGGACCACTGAATAGAATTCCACTAAAGTCAGCTGATGCAACCATCTACAGACTCTGCATCCCTTCTTTTGGACTATTGTTTGACCAACCTATCATCTCCTGCATTATAATCTGTACTTACATATGCATGAAATTCAAGTCTGTGTGTATGTGCATATTTGCTTCAGTGAATGTGTGTGTGAAAGCCTCTATGCATGTGTTTCAATAATTTGCTCAGATCACTTTAATTAACTTCTTTCTTTGTTAAACTGAATAAAATCTATTCAGTTGGATCCTTTATGGTCACAATATGCAACTGGTTACTAGCTGACTGTATTGACAATTATATTCTTTTCAAAATGACAAAAGCTTGTCATGGTCAAAGAGGAGAGGGAAATAAAGATAGGAATCGAGACCCTCATCACCTGACAGTTATGATGAAAGTTACATCTGGACAAGAAAGCAAGAAACAGACTTGAACAAAGAGACATAATTTAATGCAGCACAAGAAGAGGTTGCTGATTGATTGGGCCATCATTGACCTAGGGACAGGTTGTTAACCTAAACTCTCAGAATCGGCAAGCAGACGCTGATTGTTCAGCAGAGATTGGCTGTCTCCATGACTCCTTTTTTTTGAAAAAGGTGCAACAAATGTAAAAGTTCCTTTGACCACATAAAAACATGGTCCTGTATTTTTAAATATGTGGCTTGTTGCTTGCACAAATACATCATATTCTGAGCCCGATGGATCATCTTTAATTGGTTTATGGTGTATCATTGAGCTCACTTTATTTAATGAATGATTTCCAATAGCAGATTCACATCTAATGGTAGATATGCCTTTCCGAGACTTGAAAGCACAGGCTGGTTGAATATGATCACCATGCTGCTCATTGTGAATGGTCAATGGGACGTATTGTTTGGTCGGTCATCCATCATTGGGAAATAAGGCATACATTCCTGGCATCACACCAGCATTGAACTTCAGACACATTACTCATTTGTATGAGAGGCAAAACGTCCTTGACGTTTGGTGATAACACCTTGTTAGTGGAGAAAAACAGTCATATACATCTGAATGTAGGTTTGCTCACTGAGCTGGAAGGTTCATTTTTAGACGTTTTGTCACCATACTAGGTAACATCTTCAGTGAGCCTCCGGTTTCCTTGGGTTTGTGATGTAATTTCCTGTGGTGATAGACAAGCCAAACAAAGACACGCACGAGAATTCCTAGGAGCAGGGCATTCTAACCGGAACGCTATCAACAAACACATTGACTTGGATCCAATTTACCACCCCCTGAGAAAAAGAACAGGAAATGGCATCACCATAGGAAGTGATGTCATCACAGGAAATGACATCACCAACCCAAGGAAACCCAAACATTTAAATACAGCAGGAAACACCAGCAGTGCCTCATCCGGAGACTTACTGAAGATGTTACCTAGTATGGTGACGAAACATCTGAAAATGAACCTTCCAGTTCAGTGAGCAAACCTACATCAAGAACCTCAACCTGAGTTACAAATCTTCTCAAACTTCGCTAAGTCATATACATATTGCAATGTAGCATCGAAGGATAGTTAGCTTCATCTATTGTTCAAATGTTTGCCACACCTTCCTCTTCTAGGGTAAGTGAAATAGATTTAGCACTGTTCAGACCCACAGTTAGTGAACATAAGCCCTTTCCTAAGCTTACATGCGATGCAGCCATGGTTTGATCAAGGTATCTGTTAACATGCAGGATAATTATGACAATTGCAAACGTGTCATCTACATATTAGAAGATTGCAAGGGGTAGTTTCAAGGCCATTGAAAATATAGCAATTGACCAAACTGCCTTTCTGCATGTAATAATTGACACATGTGCTAATGTTAACAGGAAAATATTTTTTAAAAATACAGTTTTGTTTTGAATTTCTCTTCAGGCTCTCTGGCTATGGCAGAATCTATTTCTGTTTGTTCCCTTTAGAACATAGGAAGAGGAGGAGACTATTTCACGCAGCAAGCTGTCATTCAATGAGATTGTGGCTGATTTAAAATTAAATTTCATGTGCCCACTGTTTCCCCATGATCCTGAATGTCTTTTAAGTTTTTATCGATTTATCAGGTATTAATAACTTTATTGCTGGTTCTGGAAGAGAGTTTTAAACCTTAATCAATCTTTATGTGCCAAAAATGTTTTCTAACTGTAATTCCTGTCAGATCAGATTTAATTTTGTGACTATTCCCATTAGTCTTAGACACTCAGCCAGAGGGGATAGTTTTTCCCAATATATCTTAACTCCCCTGAATACTTTGAACACCTTAACTAATTCACCCAATTCACCCAAATAGTGAATTCACTCAGCCTCTAAATTCTAGAGAATACAATCTAAATTCTTTACATAATGATCTCTTGCATTTTAACTCTTGAAGTCTAGATCTTATTTTGATAAATCTATACTTCACGACCTCCAAGGCCAACATAAGGTATTGCACAGACGTGCTCACTCTGCAGGTTTGCTCTAACTAGGCCTTCACCTGGTCAAGCTTCACTCCAAATGTTTGTCTTCTAATCCATTTTAGAGAAAGGCAATATCCATTAGTCTTTTTGGTTACATTCTAAACCTGACATGTTCATGATCTGTATACTTGAACTTCCACAAATCTTTGGATCTCCACTGTTTCTAGGTTTTCACCATTTAAAGACACTCTGTTATATCCTTTTCAGAGCCAAAGCTAAAACCTTTTTGCAGTTTTAAGTTTTTATGTACAATGATGCCTATTCTTTTCTCATTGATAAACTTCTAATGAATGTAGTAAATAGTTGGATCTCCTTACATAGATCTTCATGGCATACCACTCATCACATTCTCAAATTAGAATATCTATGCATTTCCACTCCCTCTGTCAAATGCAATTTCCTAATCAAATAAAAATAATTCTTTAATTCCATGAGCTCTAACTTTAATTGATACTTTCTTACAAGAAACTTCATCAATTGCCTTCTGCTGTCCAAATAACAAATAATCATATTGTTCTCCTCGCTAACTTAATCAGCTGTTTCAAACATTCTATCAGACCCATCAAGCATGACCTCCCTTAACAAACCCACCATTGTGAAGCTCTCTGAAAAATTTCAAGATGTTCAGTCGCACTGTCCTTAATTATAAACATTAATAAATTCCAAGCAACAGATGGTAGACCAGTTGGTGTATATATCTTAGGTCTTACTTAATTACCTTTCTTAAATGGTGCCATGGTATATACAGTTTTCCAATCTGGAGGAATGATTCTCAATTTAAGAGAAGTTTGGAAGTTGGAAGTTGGAATCGAGGATTATTAGATCAGTCATGATTTTGTTGAATAACAGAACAGATTTAATGACCTATTTCTGCTCGCATATCTTCTGGTGTTATGATACAATAGCGAAGGTATGTTTATAAAAGAAATAAAAGAAAAACATCCATTGAAATCTGCACCCTTTACCATCCCTGGATACCACAAATTGCTTTGCAATCTATAAAGCTTGAAGTTTAGTAATTGTTGCAATGTAGGACGCACCACAACTGATTTGCACAAACCATTTCCCACAGGCAACAATGTATTTTTTTCATTCACTCAATGAGTGTTGACATCTCTGTCTGGGCATTTATTGCCCATCTATATTTGCCCTTGAGAAAATGGTGCTGAAGTTGCTTCTTAGAACATAGAACTCTACAGCACAGGAATGGGCCCTTCAGCCCATGGTGTTGTACCGAACACAACACCAAATCAAACCAATCTCTTCTGCCTCCTCTTGGGCAGGAGGGCCTGTTTTCCAAGTGTGTGTAAATTGTATCCCTAAAGAATTCTTCCTAATAATTTCCTAACCACCAATGTGAGACTCACCAGTTTGTAGTTTTTGGGATTATCCCTATTTCCCTTCTTGAACAGAGGAATAACATTGGCTACTCGCCAGTTCTCGGGGACCTCTACAGTGGCTGGCGAGGATACAAAGATTCTGGTCAAAGCCCTATCAATCTCCTGTCTTGCCTCTGGGGGTAGATAGCAAGGGGACTTATCCACCTTAATGCTCTTCCTGAGATCCAATACCACGTCTTTCTTGATTTCAAAATGCCTTGCTACAGTTTATTTTGTGTAAATACAGCCACAATGCTGTCAGGGAGGGAGTTCAGAATTTGATTCAGTGACACTGAAAGAACAGTGATATATTTATAAGTCAGGATTGCATGTGAATTGGAGAGAAATTTGGAGGTGGTGGTAATCCCATGTTTCTGCTGACCTTGTCCTTCCAGATAATAATTGTCATGGGATTGAAAGGTGCTGTCTTGGGAGCCTTGGTGAAATTCTGCAGAATTAACTGGGAGGCGATGGGCTGGTGGTATTACCATGAGATCATTAATTGAGAGACCCAGGTAATGTCCTGGGAAATTGGATTCAAATCCTGCCTAGACAGATGGTGGAATTTGAATTCAATACAAATCTGGAATTAAGAGTAAAGCAATGATCATGAATCCATTGTTGATTATTGGAAAAATCCTTCTGGTTTACTAATGTCCTTTAGGGAAGGAAACTGTCATTGTTACCTGGTCTGATGTACATGTAATCTCAGAGTCACTGCTACATGCCCTCTGGGTAATTAGGCATGTGCATTAAATGCATGTCTGGTTGACGATGCCCTCATCCCATAAACAAATAATATATAAAAGATGTTCAATGTTCCGACTGAACATCGATGGTGGAGCGAGTAAATCTTAGTGGTTCTGAGGGATGTTTTGTCCTGGAAGGTGTCAAGCTTCTTGAGTGTTGTTAGAACTGCACTCATCCCGAGACGTGGCAAGTATTCCATCACATTCCTGACTTAAACATGAGGGACAGACAAACCCACTTGATGATGATTCAACATTTGTTTTTTGTTATGTTGCAATAGGAGGACAAACGTTGGCTAGGACCCCAGGGATAAGGATTTTTAATACTTTCTTTGCAAACATTTTGTTGTAGGACATTGTACATCCAACTTGGAGAGCAGAGAGGATTTTGTTCCATATCTCAGCAGGCTTGGAATTGGAACATCAACCTAAAACCCATCTGATTCAGAGACAAGGGTGGGTACAGCTATTGCTCAAAAAACTTGCCCCAGTTTAGAGTGCAAGATAATTTTCTTTGTTATTGTGGAAAATATAAAATATCACTTTTATTTTGTTGCTGTTTGTGCCCAGGCAAAGTTGATTATGTCACAGATTGTTTCTATTTTTACAAATACATTGAGTGCAGGAGGGAAGCTATTAATTTGAATAAAGTAGTTAATTTACGTCATTTCTCATTTTTTGAAGTAGGCAAGCATTTTCAATTGAAGCATAAATACTAACTGTCATTCCTTATGGAATAAATGAGTGTAGGTTATTACAAATGAAACCTTTTACTATGTTGTTCTAAAATCCAGGGTGGTTTTAGCTCATATAAACCTAAGCACATTTAAATCAGATTTAGATCCAATTTCATAAACACAGAAATGTAAGTAACCTGTTTAACTTTTTCATTAGGTTAGAAAACTAATCACAGCTGGGAACATAACAATGTTTGACACTTGTGGTATCACAGAATCATAGAATCCCTACAGTGTGGAAGCAGGCCAGTCAGCCCATTGGCTCCGCATCTTCAAAGTACATCCTTTAGAATGCACACCAAAGTAGCTATGTGCTTTTTGGGAGGTGGTCACAACAATACAAATTAAACAATCCTGAGTGAGCATCACAGACCCCAATGCTAGAGGAAAAGGTGATACTTAACTTCCAAGAACTTCCATTGATTAGCTGAATTTGTTAAGACTTTGTAAAGAAATGTACGTTGCTCCAGGTGTCTCCCAGACACATGTCTGCATGAGGAACTGATGTGAGATTAGCTATAAGGAATTTACTCTTTTTATGAGGAGTTACATACACGACTTGACAAGGTCTTGGTTGCAGGCAAGCAGCAGAAGTTTCTACAGTTAATTACTAACATGAAGTTCGCTTGAAAATTGGGCTACTGACAGAATCCTCCATAAATTATGAAAATATTTGACCATATAAGCAATTACACTTTTTTGAGAAATGTAGAGGGCAAAGAAAAATATATTCACATCAATAATATAGATTATATCTCTACATTTAACTTGTGCTTCAAATCAACATTATCGATTGTTTTGAACATTTAACTTGACTTGCAAATCAATAATATAGAAGATTTTCCCAGAATAAACTTGTACTGAGCAACATTAGGGAAATATTCTTCAAAATATAGCTCTCAAAAATAACTGTAGATATATGATAGCTGTGAGGCTTTCAAAAAAGCTTCAAGTACAGAGTCTTTGAACAAAACACTGCCATACTATATGCTGCAATCAACAAAAACAGCTGAACCTCAGAGATAAAATTAAAACTGCAAATGAAAAGAATAGTTCTTTCTCTTAAGAAAGACTTGACATCAGAATGAACAAATGTTCTGATGGGTTTATAGTTAATGACTAGAATTTTCCAATTGTCAACAAAACTAAAAGATATTATGTTCCAGTTGAGAAGCAAAATAAGACAACAGCTTTTGATGCTTAAGGATGTATTTGTGATAGTTGTCCTTATTATGATGCCTGGGGAAGATGTCTCTGTGCTATCTGCCCTGATTGTCACTGGCACTTCTTCCAGATTGTGGCAGAAGGCAAGGAATGTTTGAGGTAGTTTGTTGTCACTAATCCTCCTTTGTTTATCCTGTTGCTAGAACCGGTCGAATGATCAGTGATGGATGCACCATTTGTGAGTGTAAATGGTAGATACACTTGGCTTACTTGACAAGATGGTTTATTGCATATCCTCCATAAGCTCACTTCACACCATTAATAAGGTGTAATTATGAAGTACTCTCAGGATCGATACATAGTACATTGGGTCCTTATGTATATTTATGTATAATTCTCCATCTCTATCAAAGACTAATATCACTAGATTGGGTGAACAGAATGTCACATCAACATTTAGTCTTCCAGAAAGATTACCTTCTATAATTGTATCAATGAAGAACAAAACTGAAGGAAGAATAATTAATGCAGGATATTTATTTCAGGGAGAACCACAGCAAGCAGTTAATCATGTTATTTTCAAACATCATCATCTTTGTGCTCATAAGACCCAGTTTTACTTCTCCTTTAAGCAACTGTTATCTGTCACGAAATTGTAAATGAACTTGAAGTACTGGATTCATCAGATGGCTAGCATTCCTACCCTGACAGTGAAAAGGCCACTGGTGAACACACCCCAAAGACTGCCACCACAGCCTTCTAACAAGTTGTGTAGCATTAAGAGGGCCTTTTCCCCAGCCTGGCACAGTGGCTGGATGATGTGGTTGGGCGAATGTGATGCTACTGTGGTTTTAGGAGGTGTATTTTGTCCTGGTTTCTTTTAGAGAGAGAGTTTGGGGGACAGGCGACAAACAGTCTATGAGAGGATTAAAAACTTGTGAGGCCTTGGGCTATTTAAAAAAAAATTAGAACAATAGAAGCAGCCAGAGTGGGTGTGGTCCAATTCTTACAGAGGAAGATGTCTAGCTTATTTAGCTTTTTCGGTTTAGCTTTAAGCAGTTGCTGTTGGGTCTCAGTGGGTTGGAAGCTGCAGTAAATGTCTCCTGGCTGATACTCTCTCTGAGTTTTTTAGATTAGATTGGATTCCCTACAGTATAGAAACAGGCCCTTCAACCCAACAAGTCCACACTGACCCTCCAAAGAGTAACCACCCAGACCCATTTCCCTCTGACTAATGTACTTAACACTATGGGCAATTTAGTGTGGCCAATTCGCCTGACCTGCACATTTTTGGACTGTAGGAAGAAAATGGAGCACCCGGAGTTCACTTGATATTTTTGTCTCTCTCTTCCTGGGTTGCATATGAGAAAATCTGATTTCTGAATTTGTCTTTTTGCCAAGGGGTGTGTTTATGGAATGTCACTATATTGAATAGTCAATTAGCAATAGTGACTGTATCTATTATTCTGTTAAATTTACCAATAGAGTTACGTTATTCTAAGTTCTACTTTCTTTTGTTGTACTTTAATTACTGTTTTTGAATAAATTGTGTTTTGCTTAACATCAAGTAGTTTGACCAGTCAAATTGTATCTGGAACATAGCACTTTACATTAGCCTTTAACGTAAGTAACACTTAAGGTCCAGACCACCTTCTTAAAATATTTTGAGGGGGTGTGGTCTGGTCCGTAATGTGAGTCTCACCACAGAGAGCTACCAGACAATTTCATTAACCCAAGAATATTTTTGGCTGGAGATATTGTTGGAAATGGTTAGACCAGAGGTTTGAAAGCTGATAGAATTCTAACAGTGGACAAGTCATACAGCAGGTCCCAATAGTCTCTAATTAAACACTGTAGGTCTTGATACAAGAGATAGATAGGAAAGCAAGTTGTGCTCTTCCAATAGAGATACAAAAGAAAACTTCTCCAGGCAGGTACAGTGAATGTGATGAAACCAGACATTTTCTGTGATTAAAAATAGCAAGATTGCCAAGAGGATTTGGTTGGCCAAATGGTCAGTGATCTTATTTGTGTTTGTAAGGGGTAATCAATGTTTCTTCAAATGCTATAGCCTTGCAAATGAATTGCCAATTTCAAACACCATTCTATTCAATTTCATATCAATCCCATGTCCCTCCTTCAACAATCTCTATCAAGCATGATATTGAATTCATCCTGGCGTCTTTCACATAGTTGCAAACCCTCCCCAGTTAGCATACACTATTGTCTATTCAACTGTGGCAGGCACATCATCCAAGGACAAAGTAACCCATAATTAGAGGTTGAATCAGCTAACAGTGGGAGTACGTGCTGTCAACACCTGGGGGGGAGCCAATGTTGGCAATCACTGTTGCGACCAGGATTTAGGCTGTGGAGAGGACTCAGATAAGTATATTAATGTATATACATACAGGAAGAGACCGATAATCATGCCCTTTGAAATGTTGGGTGCATTAGCAGACATCTTGCCATCACTATCAAGGAGTCCAGTTGTAACTTGGCTCAGGCCTCAGTGCTTGTACGATATGTATAGAAAGGACAAATGTTTTATTATAAAATCTAGATAACTTTGGGAAGATATTACGTTTACTTTTATTTTTGTCCTTGAAGTAAACTGGTGAATATTCAAATGAGATTGACAGATAAAACATTAAAAAAAATCCGAGTAACAAACTCAGCAAACTGTGCAGACTTTGTATCTGTGAAATTACTCTGTCATTTTAATGGAAACAAGTACCGATTGTTTGCAAATATTAATCAGCACAATCAGCTCGCTATGATTCTTTAAAACCCCCCAGGAAGCTCTGATTTGGAGCCTTCATTATTTTCCATCTATTAAAATGAATGTAGGATCAATTACATGGAATAGAGCTTGCAATTATCGAGATGGACTCCCGGCATTCAAGAAACTGAATTACGTGGTTCAAGCACAATCATTGGAAGACTTGATAATTATAATTAGTACTATGACTTAATTTTATTTTTAAGTTTCCACAACAATATTAGGACTAATATCCTCACAAGAATGCTCACTAGTATTCTGGGGAGGGTTCAAGGTAACTCAGCAGATGATAGATCTCAGGACTTAACTTGAAAAGGCAAAACAGTTCAAGGTGTCCATTTTTCATATAAGGAGTCATTTTTCAATTATAAACTCTTATTGATAATCAGGCAATCATGATTAGCATAAAAGTTTCAACAAGACTAAGTGAAATTTCCTTTAAATTTTCCATTTAACATACTTTTAGTGACATCCTTTGAAGGAGATAGAGTCATAGAGTCATAGAGATGTACAGCATGGAAACAGGCACTTTGGTCCAACCTGTCCATGCCGACCAGATATCCCAACTCAATCTAGTCCCACCTGCCAGCACCCGGCCTATATCCCTCCAAACCCTTCCTATTCATATTCCCATCCAAATGCCTCTAAATGTTGCAATTGTATCAGCCTCCACCACATCCTCTGGCAGCTCATTCCATACACATACCATCCTCTGCGTGAAAAAGTTGCCCCTTAGGCCTCTTTTATACCTTTCCCCTCTCCCCTAAAGCTATGCCCTCTCGTTCTGGACACCCTGATCCCAGGGAAAAGACATTGTCTATTTATGCTATCCATGCCCCTCATAATTTTGTAAACCTCTACCAGGTCACCCATCAGCCTCTGACGCTCCAGGGAAAACAGCCCCACCTGTTCAGCTTCTCCCTAGAGCTCAAATCCTCCAACCCTGGCAACATCCTTGTAAATCTTTTCTGAACCCTTTCAACTTTCACAACATGTTTCTGATAGGAAGGAGATCAGAATTGCATGTAATATTCCAATAGTGGTCTAAACAATGTCCTGTACAGCTGCAACATGACCTCCAAACTCCTGTACTCAATACTCTGACCAATAAAGGAAAGCATACCAAACGCCTTCTTCGCTATTCTATCTACCTGCGACTCCACTTTCAAGGAGCTATGAACCTGCACTCCAAGGTCTCTTTGTTCAGCAACACTCCCGAGGACCTTAGCATTAAGTGTATAAGTTCTGCTAAGATTTGCTTTCCCAAAATGCAGCACCTTGCATTTATCTGAATTAAACTCCATCTGCCATTTCTCAGCCCATTGGCCCATCTGGTCCAGATCCTGTTGTAATCTGAGGTTACCCTCTTTGCTGTCCGCTACACCTCCAGTTTTGGTGTCATCTGCAAACTTACTAACTGTACCTCTTATGCTCCAAATCATTTATGTAAATGACAAAAAGTAGAGGGCCCAGCACCGATCCTTGTGGCACTCCACATTCACAGGCCTCCAGTCTGAAAAACAACCCTCCACCACCACCACCCTCTGTCTTCTACCTTTGAGCCAGTTCTGTATACAAATGGCTAGTTCTCCCTTTATTCCATGAGATCTAACCTTGCTAATCAGTCTCCCATGGGGAACCTTGTCAAACGCCTTACTGAAATCCAAATAGATCACATCTACTGCTCTGCCCTCATCAATCTTCTTTGTTACTTCTTGAAAAATCTCAATCAAGTTTGTGAGACATGATTTCCCATGCACAAAGCCATGTTGACTATCCCGAATCAGTGCTTGCCTTTCCAAATAAATGTACATCCTGTCCCTCAGGATTCCCTCCAACAACTTGCCCACCACCGAGGTCAGGCTCACCGGTCTATAGTTCCCTGGCGTGTCTTTTCCGCCCTTCTTAAACAGTGGTGCCATGTTTGCCAACCTCCAGTCTTCCGGCACCTCACCTGTGACTATCGATGATACAAATATCTCAGCAAGAGGCCCAGCAATCACTTCTCTAGCTTCCCACAGAATTCTCGGGTACACCTGATCAGGTCCTGGGGATTTATCCACCTTTTACCATTTCAAGACATCCAGCACTTCCTCCTCTGTAATCTGGACATTTTGCAAGATGTCATCATCTATTTCCCTACAGTCTATATCTTCCATATCCTTTTCCACAGTAAATACTGATGCAAAATATTCATTTTGCACTGATGGCTCTTTTTAATTGAGAAGCAAAACTAGTACGACGTAATGTCAGATCAAATTGAGAGAGAACACAATAGGTTGCCCGTGCATGTGTGAGCATAAAATGTGGTAAATAAGGTGGATGATCTGCAGGTAGAAAAACTAATGGATTCTCCTGTCATTCAATGGATGAGATCTCACGAAAAGAAAATCCTGTTTACAGATTAGTTTGATGTTGTCTCATCTGTGACATTCTACCTTGCCTCAATTTGTATAATCAATTGAAAATACTGAATATGTGTTGGATGAGTGGGTGGAGGCATTGACTCTGCATCATGTTTGCTTGTCCTGAAGTCATTTGACACTTTAATCCTCAAATGTCAAAATCGCCTGATAACAGAGACTTGTCCATTTGAGTCTGCTCAAGATTTTTTTTAAACTTATGGATTGAGTACCCAGCTTGCAAACTCTGAGGTTAGCTTTCACACTATAAGTTTGTCTTTATATCTAAGTTTGAGATGTTCTGTGATGCCAGTTTCTGTGATAAGCTGGCTATGCAGTATATGAAAATCCTCCATTTAAAAAAATAAAATGATCAACCCAGCAATGCTGAGTTCTGATAAATATGCCTTAGTTACTAGAAATTTGCACTTCCCAGTGCTGGGAAATTTGTCCTGCCAGTGGTCAGCACTGCTGCCTCACAGCACTAGGGTCCCAGGTTTGATTCCAGCCTTGGGCGAATGTCTGTGTGGATTTTGCACATCCTCCCCATGTCTGCATGGATTTCCTCCGGGTGCTCCGGTTTCCTCCCACAGTCACAAAGATGTGTAGGTTAGGTGAATTGGCCATTCTAAATTGCTCATAGTGTTAGGTGCATTAGTCAGGGGTAAATGTAGGGGAATGGGTCTGGGTGGGTTGCTCTTCGGAGGGTCGGTGTGGACTTGTTGGTCTGAAGGGCCTGTTTCCACACTGTAGGGAATCTAATCTAATCTAAGATCTCAGACAATAATGGTGCCTTTTATAAAGTTGCTGAAACGTAACAGAAGAAATGGGGCTAAATTAGGAACTAAAAAGGAGACTTAAAATTTCAAAATTTAGTACTAGCTTTATTGTCACATGCACTCAAATGAATAAGTGAAAAATTTACAAGTCGCCATTTATGGCACCGTCTTAGGTACAGAGATACTTCGGTACAGATTCTTAAATACAAATTCTTAGGGAAAAGAAATTAGAAAAGTAAAGAAATAAAAGTCCAGCATTATAGATCATAGGAATAAATTAGAAAAATAAAAGAATGAAAGAATAACAGTCCTTCCAACCCAGTCCACACCTAAACATAGCCTCCTGACTGTGCTGGACTTTAGCTCAAGGCTGAATGTCTATACCAGGCTGCTGCAAAACTGACACACTGGGCCAAGAGACCACCATGCCTGACTGCCAAGAAACTGCCATGTCAGGCTGGGACATGGCTATGCCAAGCCAAGAGACTACCACACCGAGCTGCCAAGACACTTGGCTGGAAGACCACCATGCCTAATTGCTGACAGATCACCACACCAAACTGGGAGACCAGCATGCTGGGCCAAGGGACTGCCATGCCAAACCACCAGGAGTGGACCATGTAGGCTGGGAGATTGCCATGCTGAGCCAAGAAGACATCACACCTAGAGACTGTCAAGCTGGGTTCACATTGATGTTGATGGTCCATGTTCACATTGAGGCCAGAAGTTCAGGATATCACCGAAGAGAAAGAAGAAATTTAAAAAAAACTGAAGAGCAAATAAAAAATAAAAATAAAGGTAAAGAAATGGGTGAAGTGGTTGAGCTCCAGCTGGAGAGTTCTATTTTGCTGCCATGTCCTAAGACAAGGGCATAGGTTGAAATGAATACTTTCCATTTTGTTTTGCAAAAGAGAAGTAAACTTAGAGTTAATGATGAGGTTATAAGATACTAGATAGTCTAAAGGTTGATTTTTAGAAGGTCCCATACTTAAAGAAAGTAAGGCACTAAGGCCAGATGGCATGCATTTGAGGTTGCCAATGGAAGGAAGAGCAGAAATTGTAAGGTGTTGGCATGATCCTGCACTTCTCCCTGGATGTAGGAGCGTTGCCAGGGGTTTGGAGAATTGCAAATGTTATATCCCACTCTCCCTGGTTCAAAAGCGTATATATGAATAAACTAGTGTAGCAACAACAAACCAGTCAATGTAACTTGGGTGATGAGGAAGCTTTTCGTAAAAAAACAAAATCTAATTCACAACTAGTTAACAGTGTGAATTGGACAAGTATGAGTTAATGAGGAAAACCAGCAAAAGTTTGTAAATTGCAAATCATATTGTGCTGTTGATTGAATTTGTTTGATAAGGTAATCAAGAGAGTTGATCAGTAAACAAGTATTGTGATATTGAATCCAATGTCTCTCTGTAAAGATATTCTCCAAAGATTTGGAATGGCCCATAACTTTCAAGGAAAGTTGTAATCCCTAGCTTGCAAACAGTTGCATGATTACATACTCATTGCTGTTCTGGACTTGTCACTTGGGTCAATGAAATATTAATTGAGACACATTGAAATATAAATGGAATAAAAAGCTAATGTCTTTACAGTGTAATGGCATATACACATCAGGGACTGAAAGGAAAATATAATATTGGAAATTTGCAATTCAAGGTTAACAATGTTATGGCCAGAAAGATATATTTATTTGAAGAAAAGCTCATTTTTTCTTCCCTGTGAGTATATCCCGCAACATTGAATCAACACATTAAATAACAATTGAACTGATTGATCTGCTTGAAACAACTGTTTCTGTTTGGCTATGGGCATCAAGTGCTAACCATACTAGGACCATTGTCAATGGAGGCGATCAGAGAATTCCAGGTAAAAAAAATTCAGGATGAAAGAATTTTGCATTCCAACAGATACTCACCAAGGTTATCTGCATAAATAACATTGAATTACATTGCAAATCCTGCAGTGAAAGCACAACAGAGGACTAAAGTGCTCAATCTCAATTTAGGATTTGATTTTAATTTTTTTTCTCCACAGCTTTATTCCACATCCTCCACCTCCTCCCCCTTCCCCCCCCTCCCAAGTCATATAGGATGCCCAGGGATTTAAGAATTTGTATGGATAAAATAGCAGATTACTGGTGGTGCTGGCAAACTGAGATAAAGCTTTTTCAAATACATCCATAAAAAGAGATTACAAAAATATAGAACTACTTTTAAATAGACCTAAAAATCATTTTCACAGCCCATGAAAGAAGCAACAGAGATAAGCATATGTGCTTTCATCCACAGATCTCCTAAAAGATAGTATAATTCATCGCTGTATGTAGGAAAATCAAATGCCGTGGAGACAGGATTTATATTATCTCATTATTAGTTATTGCACATTGTATAATGGAATATAAAGCAACAATTCAACACGATGTCACAACGCGAGTGTGCAGTTTATGAAAATACGGAACCCCCAAGATTGAAGTATTGTGACAATCTTCTGGATACCTGTTAGTTTTCCTTGTTCTGCAACTTGAATATTTTGCAAATCTTAAAAAGGTTCCAAAGTTATATAAAGCTCAAGATGTCCCATATTTGGCAGTAATAGCACAATTTGTTTCACTAGTACAGAATGCAAGAAAGTATGCGAAATGCTCTGGGATAAATCCTATTCTATTTATACCTTGTCACTAAGTATTATGACATTCTGCTGTAAGGGGAATATTTTCCCCAATTTGTCCATTTCCTCATCATCAAGGGGCAAATTTTCCAAGATTGTAAAGCAAGCAATATTTTACAGTGTGTCATAAATGATAGGCAAAGATAATATTCCCCTCTACAGGTAATAAATTTTGTCAACTATTGTTGACATTATCAGTGGATAACATGATCTTTTAAGAGTTGAGTGAACATTTTATCAATACTATATCTTCGTCATGCTCCACTCACGATGGTGTTCACTTAAGCGTTGTCGAGAGTGTGGTGCTGGAAAAGCACAGCAGGTCAGGTAGCATCCGAGGAGCAGGAGAATCGACATTCAGAGGGCTTATGCCCAAATGTCGCTTCTCCTGCTCCTTGGATGCTTCCTGACCTGCTATGCTTTTTTAGCACCACACTCTTGACTCTGATCTCCAGCATCTGCAGTCCTCACTTTCACTTAAGCACTGGCAAACTACTCAACCAAGGATCTTTGTCACCTGGACATCTAATCAGATAAATTGTTATTTAATCTGATGATTGAATGTTTCACATTGTATACAACAAAAAAGAAGTGTGGTTTTCTTTAAACAAGTACCTCGTTGCTGTGGAAAAGCTGCCAACATCTTCAAAGACTCCTCCCACCTCAGTAATACTCTCCGACAACCTCTTTTGGCAGGCAAACGATACAAAAGCTTAAACACACACGCCAACAGCTTCTTCCCTGCCATTATAAACTGCTGATTGGACTCCTTAACTTCAAATAATGTTGATCTTGTTAACGCTGATCTTGCTTTGTGCATCTCCTGTGTAGTGTGATCTGTATGCCTCACTCTGTCTAAGCACCCTATGATCTGTATGTTCTTGCTTACTATGATCTGCCTGTACTGCTGACCAAGTTTGTCACTGTACTTAGGTACACGTGACTACAATAAATCAAATCAATACATTGGTATATGAACTGAAGTCGGTCACCCATCCCCTTCAGCCTCTTCTACCATTCACTGAGATCTGTGACCTTGCTCCATTTGAAATGCCTTTGCATCAAATTCTTTAATATTTCTGTGAACAAAAATCTATCGACCTCAATTTTACAAATAACACTTGATCTCACCCTAATTGCAGTTTCTGAAAACTCGTTCCAAACTTTCCCCAAATTGGCACAAAGAAGTTGTCCCGAATTTCACTCGTGGCTCTAATTAGTTCACTGTGTATCTTAGTCCTGGTCTCCTCAACCAGCAGAGATGATTTCTCCCAGCCTATTCTAACTGTTTCCCAGAGTGTTTTAAATCTTTCAACCAAATTACCTTCTCACCCCACCCAAAATCAAAACACATATCCCGTCAGCAAGGGCACTAAATGGTGATCAGGAGATGAGGTTTTGCTCTGTCTAAGCTCAGCCACGCTGATGAATATTAAGATGACTGCTGCTGCCCCAGGTCAACTCAGTAAAGCAACAGCAGGTCAAGAATTCAACAGGAGAATTTGATAGAGCACAATAATGGGCTGAATCTTCTGTTCTGGCTAAGTATGAATTGCATGGATTTCTTGTGGGATTCTTACTGAAAAGCTCAGCCTTGCCAAAAAACCTCATTAACTTAACCCACCTTTACAATAAACCTCATGTTGAATTTTATACCTATCCTATCATCTACTATTCCTGGAACAACTTGCTACTTAAACCAAATGACTGCCATTCTATGCCATCTTTAGCAGGCTATGTGCACCCAGACAAGCACCATCGGTCCAGAGCTGCTCTACACAGTTCCTGACATTTGCACATGGCAGACAGGGAGAAATTGCTAACCCGCTTTGCAGGCAAAGACCTGGAGGTCCTGTTGGATGGTGCGGTCCAAACACAGAATTTTCACAAAGCAAGGAGTGGACGTCACGATACTAGACCAAGCCAAACTGGTCCACAGTTGCCATTCAGGTTAAAGCAGTCTCATCAGTCTGAGGGACTGCCTAACAATGTAGAGAGAATGTCACTTTTCCACTCTGTTAGCATAAATGGTACCATCTTCTCTCTACTATCTCATACAGACTCTGACTCTGCCACAGTACCCATCTCACACCAAGGCTCATTGCTCACCAGTCTCACTGTTGCCTATAATACCTTCCCTCACTTACTGCCACCCAGTCCCAGATATCTGTAATCTTGCATGCCTGTTGCACTGTCTACACTCTCTCTCAAAATATTTCCCCATCTGCACCAAAAGTAATAGTTATGCTACCCACTTTCATTCACTTAATACCTGCCTCTGTCTCATTCCAGGAGGAACACAGTCCACCGTTTCCTCAGCAACAAACTCAAACAAGCAGTCAAAAAAATGTCCAGAAACGCTAGCTACTCTCCCCTTCTAGCTAGGACCTAGAAGACATCTCAGAAATGATTGCCAGACTATTCAGACCTCTTGACACCATGGTGGCCCACAAATCCATCAACACACTAAAACAGCAGCTACTGAACCTAAAAGACCCGAGACAGACAACAAGCAAAACAAATGTAATTTACAAAATACCTTGCGAGAACTTTAACAAACACTACATTGGACAAGCAGGCAGAAAACTCGCCACCAAGATACATGAACATCAACTAGCCACAAAAAGACATGACCCACTTTCACTTGTATCCTTACATACAGATAAGGAATGATACCACTTCAATGAGGACAACACTTCCATCCTCAGACAAGCCAAACAGAGACAAACACAAGAATTCCTAGAAACATGGCATTCCAACTGGAACTCTATCAACAAACATGTTGACTTGGACTCCATTTATCACTCTCTGATCAAAACAATAGGAAATGACATTACCATAGGAAATGACATCACCAACCAAAGGAAACCTAAACACATAAACAGAAAATGGGCTATGACACAAGTGCTTCACTGGAGCCTCACTGATGAATGTATCTAGTATGGTGATGAAACATCTGAACACTATATGTAGTGAGCAAACTTACATCCAGGACTGTCCTTCTCAGCCTCTGTCCTCAACTGAGGAATGGTGACCCTCAGGTTAAACCATCACCAATCATCTTTCACTTGCTTTCTCTCTCTAATGAGAGAGCAACATTATAGTCTGGTGAAACTATGACAAATTTATCTGGATGTTAGAAGCAGAACAGATCTACAGTGACTGGATAAGTGAAATTGCAACCAAGCTAATTGGGCAGCCTGCAATATTGATTGTTTGGCTGAACCTTTACCATCTCTGCACATTTGCACCAAGATTATGCCCATTTGTGTTTTTCTCTCCCCAAACCCCTCCACCTCTTCAGCTCCTTTTTAGCTCCTTGAAGACACATTCTTTGAGCAAGCTGTTCATCACCTTCTCAAAATTTGCCTGTTTTTCTGATTAATGCTCTATTAAATACTTTGGCGTATTATTCACATACAATAGTATTACATAATTGCACATTAGAATTGTTGTTTAAGTTTCTGTCTAATCTTGTGAGCAGGATCCTCCAAGGTAAAGATAAGATAAGATCCCTTGCTGATCAGAACAACCTTTAGTTACCACTGGACACAGTGATAGCTTTGGTGGAACCTGGATAGGATGCTAGGACCTAGAAGTTGAGCAATAGGAGTATTAATAATTCACAGTACTAAAGTCCAGAGAGTACCCTGGAGTTAAAAAAGATGCTGGATTGGACATGCAACTGAGAGACTAGACAAATTTTTGAAAACGTTAAGGAAGGCAATTTGGGCATCATCAATGGAGAGATTGTGGATTTTGTCAAAGTAGAATTATCAGAATGGATAGCATTCTGGGCATAGAGGCATTGAACAACAAGGTAATCATTGGGGTTTGAGAGCATATGGAAAAGTATAGGATTATAACTTTTATTGTCCTGAGGGACTTTGCAGAAGTGCTATCAAGCAAAATTTTACATTAAGCTAAATAAGGAGAAATTAGGACAGGAGACCAAATATTTATTCAAAGTTTTAAGGACCATCTTAGGACAGAATAGAATTTGTGAAAAAAATTCCAGTCAGTAAGGATCATATCTAGGCATATCAGCGCACTACCTGTTATCACTTGCTGCATAGGATAAAGACCCTCCATCCACTAAGCTTAGGAAACAACAGGGTCTCGAATGGGAGAGGAAAAACAATTCCTGGTGTAATGAGAATGTCTCTTGTAGTTATTAATATCTAATTTATCGCAGGTTAGCAACTGGTTACGTAGAAATGATCAACATTGTTACTGAGACTTTGAAGCAGACTCGGTACTATGTCTTACTTCCTGATGGTGTTTATTGATTTACCCAGTTTAACCTTTTTAAATCCATATAGGATTTAGGCAGTTGAGGGCATCACTGCCAATTCTGAGATTTAAAAAACCGGGGATGCGTAACATGCTAGAATTAGAGGACTACTGATACTTCTGTTTGTTTACCCATTAGACAATGGTGCTGGTAAAAACAATCTTCTGTCTCAAAAAGCAAAATTGAACACCATAGTTTGTTGACACCATTACGTATAGTGGTATGACTTTTTCTTCTATTTTGGCAGTATAGTTCAGCATTTGATTTTCTTTGTTAATTGCTGTGTAGTGGCTCGGCATGTGGCGTGTCTAATACATGGCAGTCTCTTTGTACTTTACGGTATAGATACTTTAATATCATTCATTGCCCTTGGATTCTGAGATATTTGGGATAAATTATGGTAATTGTGAACAAGCTTGTTCCATCAAAGAAAAAGGCAATCACCAGGTGTTTCTGGATATGAAAAAGTTAAAATCAATTTAACTTGAAGAAATGGACTGAAAAGACGACAAGTTTAATGAAAATGTAAAAAATGAAAAGTTTAAGAGCAGCCTAAAGGAAAAGTGTATATTTTTAATGAGAATTTAATAATGGAAGTCTTTCATTAAAAGAGTTAAATAATCTAACAAAAAAAAAGGATTTTACAAATATATTAGTAAAAAGAAAACTGATAACAGTGTGGAAAAACATGAGAAAAAATTCAATTTATAATTGATGATGAAGGCTTTGCAGAGATTTTCACATTACTTTGTTTTGTCTTTACAAAACAAAGGGTTGCTGAAGGGAAAATGGATTCTGAATGGGTGAAAGCTTTAAGATGAATGATATAATAAGTAAAATTATTTCTTTTTGCTTACATTACTATAGGAAAACAAAAGCACAGGGCCTGATGGCAAAAATCTGAAATACTGATTGAAATGAAAGAAGTAACCACCAAAATACAAAGATAAAAATCACACAACACTATGTTATAGTCCAACAGGTTTATTTGGAAGTTGGATGATAATCTGGTGTTGTGTGATTTTTAACTTTGTACACCAGTCCAACATCGGCACCTTCAAACCAAAATACAAGAAATTATGTACTAGAGAATATTATCAACAAAGATTAGTTGCATGCTGACAAATTTTGTGTTTTCAATTTAATAACCATGCTTACAAAGAGAGAGAGATATAATCTGGATAATTACACCAGTTAACGTAATGCCTTTGCAGCCCTTTGCTTCAAGGATGCTGTCGATTGAGGGTTGGAACTTCTGCATGTTTTTTTCTTTCTTTTTCTGTTGCTTCTTTATTAAAAATGTGTGACTCAAAGCCTGTAACAATGTTATAGGCACATTCTTGTTGTTCTGTATGGTTGGTAGGTTTATTTTGTTCATATGTGGGAATCATGACCATTTGAGAGTTGAGAAGATAGAATTCAGTAGAGGTGATATTTTAGAACCAACTGAAGTTGTTGGCTGAAGGTGTCTTGCCTAATTGCCTGTGTACCTGGCTTCAAAAAGGACAGTCACACTTGGTTGACAGTCCTCCCATGAACCTAGAGAAAGCAACAGAGACATTGCAGTTGGAATTCTCTAATCGTCTATGTGTCACTGACACACAGTCCAGATCTCACAGTTGCACAGAAGTATGGTGACTATGAGTGTTCTGTACACAAGAACTCCTATTGACTTGCAGTAATCTTTGTGGTAAAACCACTGTCATAATTTATTTAAGGTTGAGCTACCACAGCTGATCCTGTGTAGGGATCTCCTCATCATTGGTAGTTTTTGGAGTGAGGTGACAACACCAGATTATCATCCAACTTCCAAATAAACCTGTTGGACTATAACATGGTGTTGTGTGATTTTTATCTTTGTATTTTGGTGGTTACTTCTTTCATTTCAATCAGTATTTCAGATTTTTGCCTTCAATTAACATATTCCAAAGCCTCTTCTTGAATATATATGGGAGGTGCAACATTTAGAACCAGGACTGGTCAATACATGAGCTTTGTTTCTGCAACATTCAAGGACAAGTTGAGCCTCATGCATACAGAATGGAAGAGATCAAGACCAGTTCACGAATCTGTTACAGACGGGGCACCAACATTGCAATCAACCAATACTGTAGATCTTCGGGATATACAGTGGTCAATTTAGACTTAGCACGAGAGCAATTAAGGTTAAGAGTTTATCATTTAGACAGGGTTTAATACTGACAGCAAAGGACAGATGTGGTGAATAACCACAGTCAGATAGATTGTCAATAGTACTCATTGCAGTTTCTTTGAAGAAATGGATTTGAGCAATTTTGATACTCACTGTTCCAACCCATTGAGCCATGTCTGGGACTATGCCCATCTTCAGTATTATCTCGACATTAAGGCAGCCCAAGCTCTCCTGGAGAGTGGGCCAAATCAAAGGAGATTGAGCCCTTGTAGAAAGTGTGCTGAGCATGGCTCAGCACTTAAGAAAGACTATTGAACTTTTAATGTATTTTTTAATTTTTCCACTAAATATTAAAAAGGACTGTAATGTTTCACTTTTAACTTTGTTTCTTTATTTTTCTGTGCTGTGCCTAAGATTTTGTACCTAGCTACCTTTGTATCTAAGATAGCGCAAGGAATGGTGACATTTTACTCTTTCATTGTACTCATGTACTTGAATAACAATAAAATCTGCTTCTAATTCTAATTCATTTCATGACAGGTGGCAATTTCACATGTAATGTACATGATTCGTATTTCTAATATACAATAAAGAAGAGCAACGAGGATTTTCCATAAATGGCAACAATCAATTTCATCCTTGAATACGAGGAATGGAGATGATATTATTCACTATATTGTAACAAGATGTAAAGATCTAGTCTGTCAAAAAGATGTCAAATCAGTCTAACTGACACCAGGTAACATAATTTAAAAATTTAAATGGCAGATTATCTCCCTCAGTGCCATATTCACATGCTATCACCATATCCCTTGATGTCATTACTGAGCAAGAGATGAACGTTACATTTTTAAAGATAAGTATGAGTTGTATTGAGTTTATTGGCGGATTTCTTGCCACAAGGCCAAGCAAGATGCCTTGTCTTATCTGATAAAAATAGCCTCATTAACTACCATCTCTCTTGTCAGATTCTATCCCTATTTTACCAAGCGCTGTTCCCAGAATAACTCATCACTTACCAGATATCAAAAATAAATTCTGGTATCCCTGGGGTCCACACCAACTTTAACAGGCTGCTGTACACTTGGACAACTGTTAATGATCTGCCATTGCCCCTCATTGCAATGTAATGGTGCAGCAGGCCCAAAGTCACACTTCCTTTGGCATATAGCCAACGTGATCTGCATCCCTCATGCATACACCGGATTCTCTCAAACTAGTCATAGTTTAACCACCACACTACATAGTTTATGTGATGCTCGATACATTCCATCTAAAACAGCATCTCCAGCTCACCGTTACTGTGTCCAAAATGTTTACCAGATACATCCTTTCAAGCTTGCTCAAGTCCAAACCTGAACCTTTATTCACAGACAGGGCAGGAGAACACAAACAAAATGAAGAGAGGCTGCTGTTCACCCCCACAATGCAAGCCAAATGCTGGCACAATGACCAACATCTATTTCACATTTCATAATGGCCTGCTTGTTAGCTCATATCGACTGGAACCAGGTATTAATATCATCCTGTCTGCCTTGTAGTGCCTGACAGAGCTGAGTTCCATCAAGCATGAGAGTTTCCTCATTCTCAATGTACTCATCCTCCTCCTCAGAAGACTGCTCTCATTCTGCTGGCACCTCACTATCTATCACATCACCTCAATGACCAATGCGGTCAAACATTGAATGCCAAGATGATGTGGCACACTCTGTCTGGATGATACTTGACTGTAAGATTTGCAAGCACTAATGGCATTGGGGAAATTGTCTTTGTCTAGTTTTTAAGTCTGAAGCATCTTCTGGGTGATGCTAGGGCACAGCAGGCTATGGATGAAGTGCAAGTAAAATAGGATTAATGCAGTTCAGTGTTTGTTGGTCAGCATGGACATGATGGACTGAAGAGCCTGTTTCTATGTTGTATGACTGTATGACTTTCACCCATTGCTAAGGGTAAAGATTTGATTGAAAATTAAAAGGACCCCAGGTTTGCAAATGCATGCTTCATTGTTTTGCCCCTTCAATTTCTTAACATCCATCAGATGTGATTTCTGCATTTTCACTGATCAAAGTGATACTGTCTCCACATACCTTCATCAGTGTCCCAGTTGATATATAGTTGCGTTTTGGAACTAGACAGCAGCAAATAATGTCAGCAACTGTAGTTCGTGATGGACACCATTAGCACGAGACTCTGCTTAGTCGTTAGGCTTCTGTATCTTCTTTCAAAAGCTATCCACAAGAGCTTCTGTATCTTCTTTCACCTCACGCTGCCTTGACAGACCTTCCCATAGCTTAAGCTTACCTTGCCTGTTGATACAGTTATGCGTACCACCCATCCATTTTGTGATTCTCCACATTTACAGAATTTACAGAAAATTTACAGCCCAGGAACAGAGCCCTTCGGCCCTCCAAGCCTGAGCTGATCTAAATCCACTGTCTAAACCTATTGCCCAATTCCTAAGGATCTGTATCCCTCTGCTTGGCCCACCTCCTTGGCCCACCTCTATACATGCCACTGATTCCCCAGCCCCCAAGACTTGCTATTGCTATCTCTTTAGCGAACTCCCTGCAGGGGCACCTTTGTCATTCCCCCAGCCCCTTCCCCCACCCCTATGACCAATATCCAGATCCCCAAGACTATATTCACCTCAGACCTCTGATGGACCTTGATAAACAGCCCCTGGACATGGCTGACCAAGCCCCTCACTGCTACCTTTGCAGCTCTCTGACTGACGATATGTGATTCCTCTGGTTACGTGTGATGGCCCTGCAGGCCTGAGTGCTGACCACTCCCTTGACTGCACTTGGACATATCCCTGACTGTGAGCAGCCAAAGCAGTTGGCTGATAATGGCCAAGCCCCTGGATTGTGTATGGACTCTGCCTGTGACTGACAACACCAAGAACCCTTGGTTGAAAGTGTTTTCCTCTTGATTGATCCAAGAACATCTCCCCATCTAGTTTCCAACATTACCACTTGTTTGAATAAATGTTAAAAAGTTGTTTCTGCACAGACAGCTGGCAAATGGTGAAGATGTTAAAATGACATCTCAGTGTGCCTTACAGCAAGATCCCACTCCCCCCATCCACACACACACACACACACACACACACAACCCAAACAAATCCCCATTGGCAAGAGTGAAAAGCAGTCTGTGCATCGATGCAAAGAGCACATGAATATTGTATTACTGTTTGGCTTTGGCTCTGGTTGAAGTGCCAATGCACAAAAAAGTATGGCAAGTCAGGCAATGAACGCAGGTTATTGCTAAGTGAGTAAAACACAAAGAGATGGAAAATGTGTTGCTGGAAAAGCGCAGCAGGTCAGGCAGCATCTAGGGAACAGGAGAATCGACGTTTCGGGCATTAGCCCTTCTTCAGGAATCCCGAAACGTCGATTCTCCTGTTCCCTAGATGCTGCCTGACCTGCTGCGCTTTTCCAGCAACACATTTCCATCTCTGATCTCCAGCATCTGCAGAACTCACTTTCTCCTAAAACACAAAGAGGGCAAGTGAGTAGACCTGAGATGCAGCCTGATCCAGTGCATGAACTCAGTGCAACATTTAAATGCTAGTTGCTGCATTGCCCTGCAATATACATCCATGCTTCCTAAGCACACAGCAACTGGGACAGAAACGTGCCATGAGATCCCAATATCTGTAGATGAGGGGTGCATGCAACTGTGAATGGCGCCATGAGATGCTGTTTGGTGCTGATCTACACAGAGGCTATTTACAGGCAGTAGTGAGCTGAAATTGTGAGGTGCCGTCTCTGAATGCCAGGTTGACAATTTTTTTACTTTTAGCTTGTTCAATGCATTTAGGAAGATAAGAAACTGAATATTAATGAGGAGATCTGAATTCAGTAAGGTAATTAACAAGCAGTAATCCCTCTTCATAGCCAACTAATCACTCATGAGAAACATGCCTCACCACTCAGCTAATGCATAAATGGTACAGCATAAATACTACTGATGGTGAAGTAGGCCTTGCCAGACCTCATGCCTGATTCTGCCACATTTATCACCATATCCCATGACATTCAGCCCCCTAAAAGATTCCATCCCAGAAATCTGTCAATCTTTGCTTTGAATTAACTTCATGATTGTGCTTTCACAGTCCTCTAGGGTACAAAATTCCCAAGATTCACCATGTTCTGAATGAAAAGATTCCTCATCATCTCAGCACAAAATGGTTGCCTTTTATCAGAAGGTGTTGTCTCCTGACTCGATACCCCAGAAAGAGTAAAATTCCTTTCTGCTCTGTCCAACTCCTCCAAATTTGTGCAAGCTTCTATCAGATTACCACTCATTCTTCTAAGCTGCAGACAACACAAACCCAGCTTGCTCAGTCTCCCCTGAAAGGATAGTCCCACCATCCCTCAAATTAGTCTGGTGAACTTCTGTGCTATGTATGTCCAAGTATATTAAGACAAGTTTTTTTCCTCAGGCAAGGGGACCGGGACTGTACACAATGATCCAGATGTGGTCTTGCCAATGTCCAAACAATTGAAGTTAAAAATCACACAACACAAGGGTACAATCCAACAGGTTTTATTGAAGTACTAGCTTTTGGAGCACTGTTCTTTCATCAGGTAGCTCAATTTAAGTAAGAGTTATTTGCCCCTGTACACATATTTTCTGATGATAAAAGCCAACACACTGTCTGCCTTCCAAATTGCTTGCTGCACCTGTAAGCTAAACAAAAGGAATAGAAGACTTCATGAGGAAGGCTTAGTGGCTCAGTGGTTAGCACTGCTGTCTCACAGCACCAGGGACCAGGGATTGATTCCTGCCTTGGGCGACTGTCTGTGTGGAGTTTGCACAATCTCCCCGTGTCTGGGAGAATACTCCGGTTTCCTCCCACCATCCAAAGATGTGCAGGTTAGGTGAATTGGCGATGCTAAATTGCCCATATTGTGTGGTACATTAGTCAGGGGCAAATTTGGAGAATGGGTCTGGGTGTGTTACTCTCCAGGGTGTGGATTTGTTGGGCGGAAGGGTCTGGTTCCACACTGTAGGGAATCTAATCTAATCATTCCTGAAGAAGGGCTTATGCCCAAAACGTCGATTCTCCTGTTCCTTGGATGCTGCCTGACCTGCTGCGCTTTTCCAGCAACACATTTTCAGCTCTGATCTCCAGCATCTGCAGCCCTCACTTTCTCCTCGGGGAATCTAATCTAATCAAGTTTGTGATCAATGCAACTCCAAACTCTAGGAGGAGGTAATAGTCAGGACAGATGGAAAAAATATAATGGATGTAGAGTAAATTGATTTTAGGAAAGTCTTTAACAAAATACCACATGATGCACCTTTGAAGAAGAGTAAGGGTTAGTGGGTTAGATGGAGAAAGATAAATTGGATATACAAAATTATGAAACTGCTGTAAATTCAGTCAGTTCCTTTTTCCAGAGTGTTTCAAAATCGGAAGTCATGTTTCACAAGCTTCAGCTTGGGGCTAGTTCTGTTCACTCACATTTTCATGATTTAGATACTGGCTTCACAGGATTAATGCCACAATTATATTTGTACCACTTCAGCAGAGTTAAGGGGACTGAAGTCAATAGAAATGAGTAAAGAATCACCAGATCAATTGAAATAAATGTTTGAAAGTGTGAGGTGAGTGAGTTTGGTCAATCTTACCAAACCGCAGCTTTAAAATGATTAATTTAGCTGGCGAACTTCTTTTTGTATGAGATTTCTACCCTTTGTGTGAAGCATTCTTTCCTAATTTCTTTCCTAAATGACCTTATTTTTATTTGAAGATTATTACAGAATACAATATAATTCTTTGATCTTGACACACATCATGAACTGCCCACAGTCCTGAGCTTTAAGATCATGACACACACCAAGGATTGCCACAGTGCCTAGCTTTATGCCATTTGAAATTCCTTGGATTATTTTGGTCCAACATGACCTCACAATTATCAACATTAAAATTCATCTGGTAGTATTTTGAGCACCAACTTCACTCAGAAATGTCTTTTTGTAATCCTGTGCTTCTAGTAATATTATTTATGATGTTAACAATATTTGTCTCTGGCAAAACTTGCAGATGTAGCTCTCTCATGTATTATTGAAGGCTTTAATATGTGTGGTGCGTAGGTGAGGCCATGGGAAATTCCTTGCAAAGTATCAATATGCCAACCTGCATCTATTTAACTTTCTTCTTTCACTGTGGTTTTAGTATGACTGCAGAAGCAGGGTGGATACTGAGAATCCTCATGAATAATTCACTTTTTGATACCCCAGAGTCTGTCCAACATCTACAAGATACAAGTCAGGAGTAGAATGGAATATCTCATACCTGTTTAGATAAGTACAGCATTAATAACACTAAAGAAGATTAACAAAGCAGTCTGCTTGATTGGTAGCATATCCACAAATGTTCACTCTCTCCACCATGGATATTCAGTTGCAGCAGTGTGTGTCATCTAAAAGATTTATTGCAGAAATCCACCAAGCCTCATTAGATCGTACTTTCCTAACTCAAGTCCACCACCATCTAGAAGGATAACAGCAGCAGATAAAAAGGAACACCAGCACCTCCAAGTCCCCATCCTGACTTTGAAATACATTGCCTTTCCTTCAGATTCACTGGGGCAAAATTCTGCAACTCCCTCCCTAAAATTCATTGTGAGTCTACTTTCAACAAATAGACTGCAGTGATTCAATAAGGCAACTCACATCACCTTCTCCAAAACAACTATGGATGAATAATAAATATAATTCCATAAAAATCTTCAAAGGAAGGATCACCAGACCTGAAACATTAACTCTGACTTCTCTTCACAGATGCTGCAAGACCTACTCAGCATTAGGGTGTAGGTTTGCTCGCTGAGCTGTAGGTTTGATACCTGCTCAGCTTTTTTTAGCAATTTTTGTTTTTGTTTCAAATGTAATTCCAAGTATGAATCATTAAAAAAAAGACTCAACTGACTTCTTAACCAAGTCAATAACATACCTTCAATTTTGAAAGTCTTGGCTTTAGTTAAACTAATTTATGTGGAATATTATTAATTACTATTTAAAACTTCATATGCATAACTATATGCATACACAGTCCACCAACTTCTATTTTATGACATCCTCAACAAACCCAATTTAAACAAAACTTAGCAGTTAATGATCAGTCATCAGCTAACTGGTGCATTCTCCAGTGAGAGTCAACTGACCAATAAACCAGCACTCTGTTTGTATATTACATAAAATATTGTTCCTGTTTACATTGGTATTCTTGCAAAAGGACTGATGAGTGAAAGAAAATCTTTCACAAAATGTATGTATCTTTTCAACAATACTCAAATTCAATATGGTTTGTTAGGCATGGCCTACCCTTTATAAATTTCTGTTGACACTCATGATGAAATCAGCTCAAATTTCTCCATGTGCTCAAATACTCTGTCTTCAATTATAGATTCCAATAACTTTCCCACAGCAGATGTTACACAAATAGATCCATTATTTCTTAATTTATTCCTCATCTTTCCTAAATAATGGAATTACTGTTGTAGTTTTTCCACATGAAGGCAACAATCCCTGAATTAATCTCACATTGTACATTTGTAGCTAAAGCATCTGCATTTTCCTCATCAATTTCTTTTAAATCCCCTCAGTGGAAATCATAAGATCCAATGGATTGTTATCTTTAGGCTATTACTTTTACTAATTCTGCTTTCAAGCTTACAATAACTTTAGGGAGTTACAGTTTTGATTCTCAATTAGTTTCCTGGAATATCGAATATACTATCCTTTTCTTCTGATCTGAAAACTGTCATAAAAATTTCTTCAAGAAATCTGCCATTTTCAGATAATCATCTTAAAGGTTTAACATTATCCGTGACCATTTTGATTCCAGCAATATAATTGTAATATTTTTCTTTATTCTTGATATCCTTGTAACTTACTTCTCATATTATTTTTTAGATGTCATTGCGTTTATTATCATTTGCCACTCTTTAGATCTCTTCTAGTCCCCTGAGTCAACATTTTTAAAATATTTATATATTCTTTCTTTTCATTTTGTGTTATCATTCACATGTGGTATCAACTATGATTCTTACATTTTCTAGTTACAGTTCTTGCCCCTTAATGGTGTAATCTTGTCTTATATTATGTTCAGTTCCTTTTTGAACATTTGTCACTGTTCATCAGCAGTTTCACTTAATAACAGTTTTGGTCAGTTTGCTGTCATCAATATTAGTCTCTTTCTGTTAAACTTAATGACATTAAAATCTAGAATCCTAGTCACTGCACTGTATTATAATTGCTCTTTTCATGCCTAAGTGTGAATTAGCTTGTATAATAAGCAATATTACATAAGCACTCCTTACTATTAAATTAACTAAGCCTCACTAAATACTCATTAGTCAATCTAGTGACACTGCTCTCTTGTTGGTTCAAGAAATGCAATACCTCCCTAATTTAACTACTCAGCTCTTCCCAACTATCATGTAAACTAAAATATACAACTAAAACATCTTTATCTGTGTCACAGACCTTTCTTATCTCAGAATTAATACGTCCTGCCATTCATGACCGCCATCAAGAGGTCTATATTCAACTCAAAAATAAAAATTGCTTGAAAAGCTCAGGAACTATGATTCTTACATTCTGGGCAGCATGGTGGCCCAGTGGTTAGCACTGCTGCCTCACAGCGCCAGAGACCCGGGTTCAATTCCCGCCTCAGGCGACTGACTGTGTGGAGTTTGCATGTTCTCCCCGTGTCTGCGTGGGTTTCCTCCGGTTTCCTCCCACAGTCCAAAGATGTGCAGGTCAGGTGAATTGGCCATAGTAAATTGCCCATAGTGTTAGGTAAGGGGTAAATGTAGGGGTATGGGTGGGTTGCACTTCGGCGGGTCGGTGTGGACTTGTTGGGCCGAAGGGCCTGTTTCCAATCTAATCTAATCAACTCTGGCACCATCTATGGAGAGAAGTCCGAGTTAATGTTTCGGGTCAAAGGACCCTTCCTCAGAACTGACTCAACATTGGGTATATTCTAGTTTTAAGTTTTCTGTTCCTCATCACAAATAAACTCTGTATAACAAGGTATGTTCCTTCACACCGATCTGTTCCTTGAAGGAGCTAAATAATCTTCTGAGGTATAAAAGTGCATATGTATTTGTGTTTATGCTCAGTACCAGTTCTCCATATTTCCCGAGTATGCTGTACTCTTAAGTTGAATCTTATTGTCTCACAGGATATTAGATGTAATGTAACTAGCTATTAAGTTATAATGTAACTAGCTATTAAGTTACATGCAATAAGTCAATACTATTCAACCAAGACAGAGCTTATCATTTGCCTAAAGTGTTGTGTGGGTTCCTTCCTCACATTTTAAGGAGGCGGGAGTGAGATGGTAATGTCATTGGATGAGTAACCTTGAAAACCAGGCTAATATTCTGGGGAAATGGATGGTGAAACTTGAATTTGATAAAATCTAGAATTAAAAACTGTAAGCTTATTTTCCTTTTTTCCCTTGTCCATTGGGTTTACTCTGGATATCAATGACCATACGCAGTTCTAAGAATGGGAAAAATAAAATATTCTTTCTCAGAGAAAATTACACGACAAAAAACTGCAAAAGATCTTAGCCATACAATATTCACATTCACAAATGAACTGGTTTATGTGGACTTATCTAAAAAACAGACCAAAACAGGTGATCATCTTGGTCTGTCCCAACCTCCAACTGCTGATCAGATGATTGTCTCCTGAACGAGCTGACTATGCTCTAAGGAAAGCTTTCTTACAATGTTTTTTCCATGATTTCAACCTCATAGACTGTTCTGTCACCGTCAAATTACTGGCAAAAATCACAGATGCGTCATCTACAACGAGTAGTTTTAGTAATTGCTCATATTGACTTGCTGAAGCCTCCCTAGACAGAGGTTTATCTCTTGGACTTAACAAAATTTGACCTCTCACCAACTTGTTCAGGCTCCCCACTACTTTTATATCATCCAGTGAAGTGTGTGACATTTATTCAGTGTAATTCTGAGACAATCATAAATTCAGCTGATAAAAGGCTCATATAATCACATCTGACTGAGTTTTAAACAGAACTTCAGCTTTTCTAAAGTTATATTCTAATTCAGTTTGTTATCTCTCTCTCTCTCTCACACACACACACAAACTCATTTCGTCAAGGACATAAGCATTTCAAAACCACTAACCTTTAGGCTATGAGGTATCAATAAAGCTAACCTAATGATGATTATGTGACCACTGTCGCTTATTGTAATAACTCCATCTTCTTAACCAATGTCCAACAGGTAAGGAAATCTGCCAACCTTACCCAGTCTAGCCTACATGTGCTTTTAGACCAACAGCAATGTGTTTTTTCTGAAATAGATTCTGAGCATTTAGAGATTGGCAATAACTGCTGGCTTGACCAGTGATGCCAGCATCCCATGATCAAATAAATAAAAACATGTAATCAGAAGTCCAAAAACATTAGCAATAGAAATTACCGGAATCAAATACAGTCAAGACCCCAATTTGTTCCAGCGGAAAATAACATTTACAATATGCTGGTAGTGCTTGCAATGATACATATGTTTTAATAATATCTTCAATCATTTAAGCTGTATTTTTGCTGCTTGCAGCATCTTTATCCTTTAGTAAAGACTTTGGAACTGAATAATTAACTGCCATCAAATCCAATAAACGATACGTCCATTTTAACTATAGTTAAAACACAAACAAAAAAAAAGAATTGAAATAATTTAACTATTGTAAAACTTAACAGAATAATAGATTATTGAACTACTAAACAACAACTGTTCCAACATCATAACATCCCATAAACACATCCTTGGTAAAGGCAAATTCAGTAACAGTTTGTCTCACATGCAATTCCAGCAATAGGAAGAGAACTCAGCTTTTAGCTGGAACAGAGAGAGGAATAACAGCTTTCCAGTTTCAAGACCCCAGCAACTCATGAAAGCTAAAACTAAAACCCTGGTTCTATGGGTGCTTGACCCCACCTCTTCATGCTGCTTCTACCATTCCAACTTCTAACAAAACGGAGCTAGCTGGGCTCAAAGCAGACAACTTGTGTTCTAAGTTTACAACACTTACTTTAAAAAAAAATGACAGAATGAAACCTTCTTAAAGGTACATCTTGTAACACTGTGACAGATGTCCCCTGGTGGTGTCAATCGAGTACCAAATGAAGTAGACCTCCAAGCATACAGCCACAACCGTGTTTAGTGAGTACAGACAATAACCAGTCACTTTGATGCATCCGCACATGCAGCAAATCAGGAAGTTAAGATCTACCACTTTTTCTAGGTTAGATAACCTACAGTATGGAAACAGGCTATTTGGCCCAACAAGTCCACACCAACCCCCCAAAGAGCAACCCATCCAGACCCATTCCCCTACCCTATACTTAGCCCTGACTAATGCACCTAACACTACAGGCAATTTAGCATGGCCAATTCACCTGACCTGCATATCTTTGGTTTGTGGGAGGAAACCAGAGCACCTGGGGGGACCCGCACACATACAGGGAGGATGTGTAAACTCCACACAGGCGATCGCCTGAGGCAGGAATCAAACTCAGATCTCTGGTGCTGTGCCGCACCAGTGCGAACCACTGAGCCACAGTGCCACCCACCTGTAATTTAAAATATTTTGATCAGCAAATAAATTATCATAAGACAATTATGATAGAAACTAATAAAGGTAAATACAAAGGTAAATTGAAAATAACCTACCAATATTTTATTAACATATCCATTTTATCATTGTTGGAAAATAATAATCTGCAAACCTAAAATTAGTTACCCTTTGCAAGTGACTATCAGTTTGAGCTGTCTTTATTGATTTAATACTTGGCTGATCATGAGTTTGGCTGTTCTGAGATTTGAGACTCGACAGTTCTATCCTGCAGACAGACTCTGTCCTTTGACAACACTGTCTTTAGGTAGAGCACGCTGCAGCTCTGTTTCTGCTTACCCAAAAGTAGCTTTTGTCGGAGTTTTTTTATTTATACATCATATAACTATCTGTTATACTTTATACAGATAGTTCTCCTACAATTCATATTTATTAAATGTCTGTAATGCGATTTGTGAATTGCTGACCAATTTTTTTAATAAAGTGAACGCCCGTTCACCGTTATGCGATTCTTATTCTTGGCACCAGATGTAGCAGTGTGCGGAGGACTGGATTCTGTGTTGACATTATGTGATCAGTCGGCTTGTGCTCTTTCTTGTGAAGAGCATTGTGAGAGGTATTGTGAAATGTTTGTGCTGGTGAACTTGGAAAAGCATTGTGAAACTGTCACTTCAGTCTAATGAGCAATCTGTTAATTTAAAAACTTCAGAGGTTTTTTTCTGTCTTTTTGTTTAAAAAATATGTTTGGATGTTAAAGAATATCTGCAGATCCAAATCTGTATCAGTGACTAATCACTATGGTAACCAATTGCAAAAAAACCCATTGTCAGTCAGGTTGGTCAGAGTCAGGAAACTCTGCACATAGTGGGTGAGGGTGAGAAAGGTAAGTGGCACACCATTACTTTCAGTGCATGTGTGGAGATGTCCTGAGGGGATGAGTAAGCTGTGCAGAAGAGATTCAGGATTAGCCAGGGTCAGATGATAGCAAGGATGAGAGTGAGTGGGCAAGGTGTTACAGGAAATGGTGGGTACAGTAGCAGAGATAGAGAGAGTGTGAGGTATTAATGAGAAAATGATAGACTTTCACTGGCTGAGTGGAGGAAGTCATTGATCTTCTTCCTACATTCTGTGCATTCCTTCAGATAGTTGAGACTGCACTGGCCTGGATGGTAACCCTGGTCCAGATTGGTGTGGTTCCATAGAAGGCATCCTCTGTTGACCTGGGAAAGAAGGAGGTTCTGCTTCTGCTTCACCCCTTTCCCATCAACAGCATCTTCGTGCCTCTACCCACAAAGGGAGGCATCAATTTTCCATTGTCTGCCACATCCAGGGCCAATGTCAGGAACCATGCAAGCCAGTTCTGCACTTATAGTTCTTGTCTAGGTGCACAATATCGTTCTAAAATTGGTGTTGCACCCCAGATGTTGGTCAATTCTGGGATATCCAGGAAGTGATGTGTTGTTTTGGAAATGGTGCATGGTATGATGGTGTTAGAATGTGTGAGAGGGGCATCAAAGGCTGGGGTAGGTAATAAATCAGGCAGGTTGTGTAAAATAAGATGATAGACATTCCCAAGCATCACAATGAGAAATGCAATGAAAAAGTTGACAAAACTAACATTTCGTGAAAGTAATAAGATTCAGCCTTTGACCTATCAAGGCAGGTTTCATTCTGTTATCTGACTTGTGCGGTGTTACCATTGGATGGGATCAGAAAATTGGAGAGAATGTAATGCAGCCAACAGGTATAGATGCCAATCGAGAGTAATCAGTTAAAGATTCTGATGAATTGCACGATGCAGTACCACACAACAGGTCAGTTAGCAGGACTTATACACTTAATGGTAAGGTCCTAGGGAGTCTTGCTTAACAAAGAGACCTTGGAGTGCAGGTTCATAGCTCCTTGAAAGTGGAGTCGCATGTAGATAGGATAGTGAGGAAGGCGTTTGGTATGCTTTCCTTTATTGGTCAGAGTATTGAGTACAGGAGTTGGGAGGTCATGTTGCGGCTGTACAGGACATTGGTTAGGCCACTGTTGGAATATTGTGTGCAATTCTGGTCTCATTCCTATCGGAAAGATGTTGTGAAACTTGAAAGAGTTCAGAAAAGATTTACAAGGATGTTGCCAGGGTTGGAGGATTTGAGCTGTAGGGAGAGGTTGAACAGGCTGGGGCTGTTTTCCCTGGAGCGTCGGAGGCTGAGGGGTGATCTTATAGAGGTTTACAAAATTATGAGAGGCATGGATAGGATAAATAGGCAAAGTCTTTTCCCTGGGATTAGGGAGTCCAGAACTAGAGGGCCTAGGTTTAGAGTGAGAGAGGAAAGATATAAAAGAGAACTAAGGGGCAACGTTTTCACACAGAGGGTGGTACATGTATGGAATGAGCTGCCAGAGGATGTGGTGGAGGCTGGTATAATTGCAACATTTAAGAGGCATTTGGATGGGTATATGAATAGGAAGGGTTTGGAGGGATATGGGCCGGGTGCTGGCAGGTGGGACTAGATTGGGTTGGGATATCTGGTTGGCATGGACGGGTTGGACCGAAGGGTCTGTTTCCATGCTGTACATTTCTATGACTCTATGACTCCAGTTACAAAAGGTCAAAATTTACTTAGACTGTGCTATCGTTTGTGTTAGGCTAACTACTATTTCCGTTTTGATTTTTACTGGTATTTTTGGGGGCTCACCCCAACCCTATTTTATCTATAGGCCCCATTATGTCTATTGCATGATTTTCTGTAGCACAGCATCACATGGGAATGCAACTATAACATTATACAAGAACTACCTGTACTGATCTCTATTATAACAGCTCTCTCACACTATGATTTAGTCCTCCCTTCTCAGAATCTCAGTAGTACATGACTGCTAATATCAGTGTTACATATTTAATACATCAACATATCACAAACACGTCCATTCTTCTCGTATTACAACAGTTTCATAGAGTCATAGAAGCCTACATGCAGAGACAGGTCCTTTCGTGCACACTGGTCCATGCCAACCAAAATGTCCATCCATGCTAATCCCATTTCCCTGCACTTGGCCCATATCCTTCTAATCCTTTCTTATCCATGTATATGTCCAAATATATTTTAAATATTGTTAATGTAACTGCCTCAACCACTTCTGCTGGCAGCTCATTCCATATGTGTTAAAAAAAAAGATGCCCCTCAGGTTCCCTTTTAGTCTTTCCACTCTAACCTTAAAATGGTGCCCTCTAGTCCTCAACACCCCAACCCTGGGAAAAAGACTGGGAAAAAGTGCATTCACCATATCCAGGCCTGTCATGATCTTAGACACTTTTATATTATCACCCCCCTCCCCCCCACCCCCCTCAGTCTCCTACACTCTAAAGAAAAAAGTCCTAGCTTGTCCAACTTCTTCCTGCAAATCGAACCCTTAAGTCCTGACAACACACTTGTAAATTTCTTCTGCACTCTTTCTAGTTTGATAACATCTTTCTTACAGAAAAGTGACCAAATCTGAACACAATACTCCAAGTATGGCCTCACCAACATCCTGTATAACTGTAACATAACTTCCTAACTGCTAGACTCAATGCCCTGACTAATGAAGCCAGTGTGTCAAAAGCCTCGTCACTGCCCAGCCTACCCGTGACTCCAATTTCAGAGAACCATGCACCTGAACTCCAAAGTCCCTCTGTTCCACTTCACTCCTTAATGCTCTACTATTCACCAAGAAACTCCTACCATGATTTGACTTTCCAAAATGCAAGACCTCACACTTATCTATGTTAAACTCCATTTGCCATTTCTTGGCCCACTTCCCCAGCTGATCAAGGTTCCGCTGCAATTTCTGATGACCTTCATAAGCTACCACCTATTTTAATGTCTGTTGCAAACTTACTAATCATGCCTTGTACATTATCATCCAAATTATTGATATAGATAACAAACAGCAACAGGCCCAGCACCAATCCCTGAGGTTCGCCATTAGTCACAGGCTTCCAGTCCGACAAGTTCCTTCCAATATTACCCTCTGCTTCCTACCATCAAGCCAAATTCTATAATTTGCCAGCTCCCCCTGGATTCCATGCGATCTCACCTTCTAGCAGCGTGGAACCTTATCAAAGGTCTTACTGAAATCCATATAGATTATGCTTACTGCTCTGCCCTCATCAACCTTCCTGGTCAATTCATCAAAGAACTCTAACAATTTGTGAGGCATGATTTCCCATGCACAAAGCCAGGCTGACTACTCCTAATCAAACTCTGGCTTTCCAAGTGCGTGTATGTCTTGTCTCTCAGAATCGTCTCAAGTAACTTATCCACCACAGGTGTTTGGCTTACTGGTCTATAGTTTCCAGGATTTTCTTTGCAGCCCTTCATGAATAAGGGCACAACATTCGCTTCTCTCCACTCTTCTAGGACCTCACCCGTAGCTTACGATAATACAAAAATATCAGCCAGTGCCTCCGCAATTTCTTCTCTAGCCTATTGCAGTGTTCTTAGATATACCTAGTCATGACCAGGAGATTTATCCGCCTTCATACATTCTAATATATCCAATGCCTCTTCTACTGTGCTCAGCTGTAATTCTGAAAAATCCAACCAATTATGATTGCAATGAAGATTGCGGACTGTGAGAAGTTCTACAATACATCCAAGGGAGGAGTCCTGCACAATGAAAGTTAAACCATAAAATTAACATGAGCTTAAAAAAAAGGTATCCGAGATGAAACAAAAACATTTAGGAAATTTATTCCTGGTGTCACCCAGTGGCCTGAGTCCACAACTGCATGTAGAAAGAAAGCAAATAATTTTCCTCCAGTGTAGTAGAAAAGAGTAAGTGATTTTGTGACATGGAAACATGCAATGTTAAAAATTGACAACACTTCCTCCAGATTGAACAGATACTGTATGTATTCAAGATGAACATCAAAACTGTTGATGCAAAGAAAATCACAATTCATTAGTCTTAATTTCCATTCTGGTCATCGCACGATATAACTACGATGAAATTGTTGATTCATTAAAGCAATTAATCTTCATTAATTCAACTGCATCAGGAGGTAATGGAAACCACCCAAACTGTAAAGCTTTGGGAATCTACAGTCATAAGTGACCTATTCTCCCACATAATGTTAAAATTAGTATTTTCAAATCGCTAATTACATGTTGAGTTTTCAGTAAGCTATACTCTCCACACCAAAATTAATAGGTAATATTAATTTTTATTTTATACATGTAAACATGCATTAAGTATAGCAAAGCAGTATTACAGGTATGACAGCTTATGTTTCATTTTTCATTTTCAGTATTAGCTTTTATTCCTCTGTGTCAGATTTTTAGTAAATCTCCAGCAATCAATGTAATAATACACTAGAAATCAATATTTCTCCTAATCAGCAATATTCAAACAGTGTCACAAAATACCACAAAATGTGCTCAGAGGTTTGGTCAGTGGTCATGGTAACACATGATGGCATACAGTTAAATCTTGCATTGTGAGTAGGTTACTTGAAATATGTTCTGGAAGAAAACTTGTTGCCTTTTATTGGTATTTGAGGTTGCAAAATTGATTTCCAATCAAGAATATCTTTTCATCTTGATTTTAGTTAAAGATTTTTAAAGGAAAAAATCCACAATGCCATCAAAAGAGGAACATTTAAAACTGAAATAAAATAAATAAATTTAAAATTTCAGAAGTAATTTTTAAAAATTGATCATGGACTGAGGGAGTCACTGGCCTAGCTGATACTTATTGCCCATTCTTCATTATTCAGAGTCAAGCACATGGAGTCAAATGTAGGCCAGACCAGGTAAGAATGGCAGTTTCCTTCCCTGGAGGACATTTGTGAATCAGGTGGGTTTTCCAACAATCGTTAATGACTTCATGGTCATCATTATACTCTTAATTCCAAATGTTTATTGAAGTCAAATTTCACCATCTGCAGTGGTGGGATTCAAACCCAGATCCCTAAAACATTACTTGGGTTTCTGGATTAGCCATCCAATGATCATATCAATAGGCTATTGTCAACCCCAAGACGGAGGACTATTGCATATAAAAAAATCTAGTTTCTGGTATGAAATATTCTATTTTCAAATTTTGAAAAATAGGTAAGCACAAGCCAGGGAACTATAGATCAGTGAGTCTGACGTCGGTGGTTGGCAAGTTGTTGGAGGGAATCCTGAGGGACAGGATGTATATGTATTTGGAAAGGCAAGGACTGATTAGGGATAGTCAACATGGCTTTGTGCGTGGGAAATCATGTCTCATAAACTTGATTGAGTTTTTTGAGGCAGTAGCAAAGAGCGTTGATGAGGGCAGAGCAGTAGATGTGATCTATATGGACTTCAGTAAGGCGTTTGACAAGGTTCCCCATGGAGACTGATTAGCAAGGTAAGATTTCACGGAATACAGGCAGAACTAGCCATTTGGATTCAGAACTGGCAGAAAGGTAGAAGACAGAGGATGATGGTGGAGGGTTGTTTTTCAGACTGGAGGCCTGTAACCAGTGGAGTGCCACAAGGATCGGTGCTGGGTCTTCTACTTTTTGTCATTTACATAAGTGATTTAGATGTGAGCATAAGAGGTACAGTTGGTAAGTTTGCAGATGACACCAAAACTGGAGGTGTCATGGACAGCGAAGAGGGTAACCTCAGATTACAACAGGATCTTGACCAGATGGGCCAATGGGCTGAGAAGTGGCAGATGAAGTTTAATTTAGATACATGCGAGGTGCTGCATTTTGGGAAAACAAATCTTAGCAGGACTTATACACTGAATGGGAAGGCTCTAGGGAGTGTTGCTGAACAAAGAGACCTTGGAGTGCAGGTTCATAGCTCCTTGAAAGTGGAGTCGCAGGTAGATAGGACAGTGAAGAAGGCGTTTGTTATGCCTTCCTTTCTTGGTCAGAGTATTGAATACAGGAGTTGGGAGGTCATGTTGCGGTTGTACAGGACATTGGTGAGGCCGCTGTTGGAATATTGCATGCAATTCTGGTCTCCTTCCTATCGGAAAGATGTTGTGAAACTTGAAAGAGTTCAGAAAGGATTTACAAGGATGTTGCCAGGGTTGGAGGATTTTAGCTGTAGGGAAAGGCTGAACAGGCTGGGGCTGTTTTTCCTAGGGTGTCGGAGGCTGAGGGGTGATCTTATAGATGTTTACAAAATTATGAGGTCATGGATAGGGTAAATAGACAAAATCTTTTCCCTGGAGTCGGCAAGTCCAGAACCAGAGGGCATAGATTTAGGGTGAGAGGGAAAAGATATAAAAGAGACCTAAGGGGCAACGTTTTCACACAGATAGTGATATGTGTATGGAATGAGCTGCCAGAGGATGTGGTGGAGGCTGGTACAATTGCAACATTTAAGAGGCATTTGGATGGGTATATGAATAGGAAGGGTTTGGAGGGATATGGGCCGGGTGCTGGCAGGTGGGACTAGATTGGGTTGGGATATCTGATTGGCATGGACAGATTGGACTGAAGGGTCTGTTTCCATGCTGTACATCTCTATGACTCTATGAAAAGCCAGAAAGTAAAATCGCACTGAGAATGAATTATATGGAGGGAAATACATTTTAAGTGGCAGTCTATTCAAGTGGAAGTTAATATATTGCTTGGGTCCATTTTGGTGTTCGTGTTTTCTCAGAGGTAGCAATGTTGCTGTTCAGTCAAAATACTATCGGTCCAAGTCCTATTCCATAAACTGGAACCGACATTCTAGGGTGACAAGTCAATGCAGGGCTGAAGGAATGCTGCATTGCCTCAGGTACTATCATGTGGGTGAGATAAGCTCAAGCAACCTTCACCTGTGAATATAAATGTTCCTATGGCTTCCTTTCTTTAATTTCAAAAATGCACTTTATTCATGAAAAGTATCTTTGTATATGCATAGTCACAAATTCAATTTAGTTCTGTTTAGCACAATATCAAGGAAACACAAATATCAGAGAGTGACTTTATCCAAAAATAATGAAAGGCCTCTCCTATATATACAATACTAATATTTACATACACTTGAGGCAGCAGGAGAGTCTCATAACTGAACTGATACCCATTTACCTTCAACAGTAAGACCTTAGACAGCGGTCTTTCCCCACTGTGTCTTATTGGTATGCTTGGAGAAGGGAATCTCTTCTATTCCTAATACCAATACTGGAATGTTCCCTCCCAGTTGGGGACACTTCAACAGTCAAGGACATTCAACCTCTGATCTTCGGGTAAGTGTCCTCCAAGGTGGCCCTTGAGATACACAACAATGCAGAATTGCCAAGCAAAACTGAAAGCCATGTTTCGGCCATGAAGACAGCCTCAACCATGATCTTGGGTTCATGTTGTGCTACATGTAACCCTACTATACGATTCTGTGTTTGTAAAGTCTTCCTCACTGTTCTGTTTTGACACCATCACCTTGATAACTTGTTATGATCTCTTTACATTAATTAGTTTGTATCGTTTTTGATTACTTGGTCATTTTGATTAAACCCTCGTCATGCCACTCTTATACCTATCACATTTTCCAGCCATTTGGTTTGTTTCGAGTGCTATCTTATTTATAATTTTTTTGTAATTATCTCCTTGCCTCAATTAATCAGATCACAGGTCATCCTGTCACTTGCTATTTGGCTGTTGATACATACTCAAACCATCTGACACTTTTGATCCCCTGCAAAGACCTGTTATTCAGCCTGTTGACATTCCACTCACACCATCTGTATGATTTTTTGATCTCTCTGCCTATAAATTCTGTGCCTGCATACTTCACTTCACCTGATAAAGGAGCAGCGCTCTGAAAGCTTGTGATTTCAAATATCTTCATCAGATGATAACCTGGTGTCGAGCGATTTCTGACCTTATCCCTCATCTGACATCTCTAGAACAGATAATCTCTTCTCATATTTCATTACTGTTTGTTTCTGAGGTCTTGACATGCTCTGTTTACAAACAGCAATGACATTCCAACAGTATTTTATTTACTTTAAATTGACTTGGGAAGACCTGAATTGTAAAAACACAAAATAAATTCAAGCCCTTTCCTTTTATCGTATCAGCACACTCTGAAGTTGATTGGCAAGCTTATTTGCATGGGACAGCCCACTCCATAAACCAAGTGTACATGCAATAGCTTTTGCTGATTTAGTCTGTGTTTAATAAGTTGTATTTTCTTCAGCATGTAAGCTTCTCTAACCTAATACTATCACTTTGTAACTTCAACTGGGAAATAAAAGTGACAAATTTTCAGCAGTAGTTACTATCAGTGAAATCAAAGTCTTTACAATGCTCTTAGTCTTCTTGTTAGACATTGTTTTTTTCTCAAGAGACAATATCTTCTATGGCTAGTTGATCAAAGTTTATGTATAAATACAAAATTTTTATCAATTAAGAAAAGGTGAGTGATATTTATTTTGGATTTAGTTCTTCCCATTCAGACTTTGTGTGGGGTTGTAAAGCCTGCAGTTGGCAAAATGAAACTTCTTGGCTGTAAAATGCATTTGAAAGATGGCAGCCAAAACTCTCACTGAAATGAACACAATGAAGTCAACAGGGGATCTCATGAATGAAGATATTTTCTTCTTGCTTTGTTCTGATGCCAGGAGAGACTAAGGCCTGATGGCACAGCCTCAGTGTGAATGGCCAATCCTTTAGAATTGAGAAAAGGAGGAATTTCTTCAGCCACAGGGTGGTGAATCTGTGGAGGCTGTGGAGACCAAGTCATTGAGTGTGTTTAATACAGAGAGGTTGATTCTTGATTGGGAAGGGGATCAAATGAAAAAGTCCCACTTTTTTTCCATTTGCATTGGAATGTTTTTTTTCTCACATCATGATTCACAATGCACAATGTTCAGCAACTACTCAGATACTGAAACATTCCATGTCCCGGGTGCAGCAAGGCCTGGACAATTTACAGGTTTGCACTGACAAGTGGCAAGAAACATTTGCCATAATCAACAAGAGAGTATCAACCATTGCCCTATGACATTTATTAGCATTACCATCCCTGAATCCACCATTATTACTATCAACCAGAAACTAGACAAGCTATATACATATTGTGACTACAAAACCAGATCAGAGGCCAGGAATCCTGCAGTGAGTAACTGGCTTTACAATCGGGGATGTGGTTGAGATGCTCAGATTTAAGAGGTAGATGGGTGACTTTCAAAATCAACCCAGCCCCCCAGCACATATCAGTGCCAAGTCTGTTCATCAGGCACCAAACGGCTGTAAATGTGAAAACTGTCGTAATTGTAACAAGATCAGCCAGGTGGACCTCATAGAACACAAATTCCCTGATTGGGGTTTATTAATGGTCAGAGGTTCTGCTCACTCTGAGACCTGGCTCTGAGAAAACCAGACCAGTGTCAAGTACTAAGCATATGTAAATAAAGGGTGACTTGGTAATCAGATACCAATGTCGGTGGAGTTATTTCAGAAACCACACAAACTCCCCACAACCTCAGTTCGGCCCCCAACAAACCAAACATGGTTCTCTCTATGCACAGGAAACAAGTCAGCATTTCATTAAATACCTGAGACATCCTTAAATTTGGGCTTGCTCAAGGCTATTTCATCAAAGGGGATTTTTAATCAGTCTAATTGATGGGCAAGGGTTCTGAGCAATGGACTGGTCCATGGGCACGTGGTGAAGGTCTGACTATCTCCTTTTTCTTCATGGTTACATCTGTGCTGGGTGTCCTCAGAGAAAGAGAGAGAGAGAGACAATTGAACATATTCACTGGCACAATTGAGGCCTTTCATGGTTGATGAGCACCACAGACACTGGACAACATTATTAACCTTCAGAGTGCCATTCTAATTTGATTATTTTTCATCTAAATTCTTCAATTTTGGTTTCTGGTGCAGTGCCCTTATTTAACTTGAAATAATTTGATTTTATTAAAACAAAACACTCATGGGATTTGGACATTGCTGGCTGGCTAGTATTTATTGCCTGTCTCCATTTGCTCTTGAGAAATGCCTTCTTAAATTGCTGCAGTCCATTTGATTTGGGTAGGCCTACAATACCCTTAGGCAGGGAATTTCAGGATTTTGATCCAGTGACTGTGAAGGAATGGTGATATATTTCCAAAGAACTTCCCAGTGATGGGCCCTTCCTTGCTTTCCAAGATGGGTGCCAACGTACAGGCTGCCAGGAGCAGTACGAGGGGGTTTCTCACTCATCAATTCTTTTACCCACTCGCCAGCTTGACTGCTTGAGTGGGCTCCACTAAATTTCATCTGTTGCAAAATAAAGCCAGGTCCATCTTTACTCAAATCGTGATTGCCATGACAATGACAAATGAAAGGATTTTTTTTTTAACCGTGGGATTCTCCCAAGGAATTATTTGGAAGCAACAAACAGCAGAAAGTCAAGAAAAGCTGAGCATGTACCTGAGACAGGCACCAGCCTGAACATTTGACAACCAGAATGCCCAAATGATTCATTACGTCTGGCTATGTGCCCAGGAAAACCTCCCCTTAAGTCTTTGAGTGTTTCTATTTTTAGGTTGCATATTGCTTGGCATTTTCTGCATGATCAGGCACAGCAGGCCATCCCAAATCACAGTGGGTCAAGATAAGTGGTGAGAGGTTAAGTACCTGTCACTGTCTGGAAGGGAAAATAAAATCCCTATTATAGTTTATTTTTGATAAAAAAAAATCAAAGAATAATGAGGTTTTGTGAACCTTTGCAAATATCAGTGAGGCATGGCATAAACAGGAATAAATCCACTTTCTTGGAGTCTTCTGCACATTTTATGCAAATTTGTCAAAAAGCCACATCTTGAATGGCCTGTTTGATATTTTTCTGTTCAACAGAGAATAAAGAAGGGCAGTAAAAGAATTTCTCAGCATGTTTGCCCCTTTTTCTGTTGCGATCCTCATCCATACTTAATGGCTCATACAATATGAAGGACTCAAATAGGAGAGGACAGATTTTCTCCTCATTTTGTTTCAGGAAGGCTCAGTTGCATGGCAAGGATGAAATAAAACAATAAACCCCTATATCTGAATCTACTCCACACTGCTGCTGTGAGATTTCCAGGGGTTCCTGATTGCTTGGTGGTTGGCCCAGTCCCTGTGCTGGCTGTGGATATTCGAGACCCCTTGGTACCATGTTCATCTGAGTATTTTGATAAATTGCCTAAAGTCAGGGGAATACACACAGCCTGACTACAAGACTCTCTACGATCAGAATGTATCCCAAAACATAAAGTCTCAATGACGTTAAGTCACAGATTAACAGAATCACCTTCTCCTGCCAACGCAAGAAGTGAAAAACCTGTGCCCACAACTTCACCCCCTCACCTCCTCCCAAGGCCCCGAAAAGATCCTTCAACTGCTGACAGAAATGTACCTGTACTTCCACACATGTCTTTTACTGTATCCGTTGCACCTGATGTAGTCTTCTCTACATCGGGGAGACAGGACGCCTACTTGCAGATCATTTCAGAGAACTTCTCTGGGACACCCACACCAACCAATCTCACCTACCCGTGGCGGAACACTTTAATTCCCCTCCCACTCTGCCAAAGATATACAAATCCTAGGCCTCCTCTATCACCAAACCCGAACCATACGATGCCTGGAAGAAGAACACCTCATCTTCCGCCTTGGGACCCTGCAACCACACAGAGTCAATGTGGATTTCACCAGTTTCCTCATTTTCCCTCCCCCACCTTATCCCAGTCGCGGGCCTTCAACTTGGCACCACCCTCTTGACCTGCCCACCTATCTGCTCTACCCTCCGCTTCGACCTATCACCTTGCTCTCCACTCACCTTCACCAAGCTATAACATTCCCAGCTACCTTCTCCCCTCTCTTATTTATTTCTCAGCCCCCTTGGCCCACAATCCTCACTCCTGATGAAGGGCTTATGCTCAAAACATTGACTCTCCTGCTCCTTGGATGCTGCCTGACTTGCTGTGCTTTTCCAGCACCACACTCTTGATCCAGAATCATAGAGCTGTCATGGAGGCTATTCAGTCCACTGTATCTGCACAGGCCCTTCAAATGAGCATCATGACTTTGGTATCATTTTCCTGCCTTTTCACTGTACCCTTGCATATTATTTCTATTTAAGTAAACAACTTATTCCATACCCAAACTACTCACTGTATGAAGAGGATCTTTCACCTCACATTTACTTCTTTAGCAAGTGATCTCAAATCTGTGCTCTGTCCTTCATATTCCTTTCATAAACATGATCACTTTCTCCCTATCAAGTCTCTCTAGCCTACACATGATTTTGAAAAACTTTGTTAGATCTCCTCTTAGCCTTCTTCTCTCCAATGAGAACAATCCCACCCTCTCCAATCTATTCCTGTGATTGAAGTTTCTCATCCCTGAAACTATTTTTGGAAATGCTATTACATCTTTTTCAGTGTTCACAACCTGCTGATAATGTGGTGCTTAGAACTATATGCAACACTCAGCTAAGATTTAAATCATGTCTGATGAAATTCAAAAGCATAATTTTGCTCCTGTACTCTACATCCCTATTAATAAAGCCTAATTAATACCTATTAATAAACCCTATTAATAAACCAGTTGTGTTTGGTCAACTGGTCTCTTCACCTGTCCTGCTATTTTGAATGATTGGTGTACATATTCATCCCAGTGCTTTTGCTCCTGCACTGCTTTTAGAATTATCTCTTTTATTGTGTCTGATCAGGTTTTCAAACCAAAATGCATCACCTCACACTTTTCTGCAATGAGCTTCATCTACTACCTCTCCGTCCACTCCATCGTTATCCTTTTGATGTTTATGCGATTCTCTTCACATTTTACAATACTTCTAAGGTTCATTTTATCTGAAAGTTTGAAGTTGTCCCCTGCACACCAAGATCTAGATCATCAATATATAATACATAGATACGGTGAAAAGTAACTAATATCACCACATTACGGCGCCATTTTGGATTACTGAATAAGTAACTAATTAAGTTGTGTAAATGGTAAAGTACTGAATAAATTAGTATTGAATTGATATTGCTAAAAATTAAACAGCTTCAAATATTCATCTTTCCCTCTCCATAGACCTTACCCTCTCTCCTCCAGTTGCTGCTGTCTGACATCATCCCCAGGGTCTTGGCAATATGCTCCTTTTCTGCTGCCACAGGTGCCATCACTTCCATGTCCACCATCTCGGAACTGGAGACCATCCGGCTGTGCACGTTCTGCACCTCCTCCAACACTGGTCACCGACTAATGGGTCCTGACTCTGAGTCGACCAATGGGGTCCTTGCTCATCTTTTGATGCCACCACCCAAGATGGAGCTGGGGTGGAGATACACGGGGCCCCAACCTCCCACAGGAGGGCATCAAGAGGAGCCCCAGGGCAACCAAAACAAAAAAGAAGTGCTACTGAGCTGGAAAGACAGCAATGAAGCTGGGTGGTTACGGCCAAATCCATTGCATGAGCCATGAGCAGCTGAGTCCCATACTCAGGAGCCAAATGCTGCTAACTCTGCTGCCATTTGTTTTGCAGGCTTTAAGTCTTTTGGTTTCTGCTAAGGAGGTGATGCCAAGAGATGGAAGCAGGTATACAAACCATTTACAGGCTTGCAAATGTGCTTCTGTACCATCCTTCTCTGTCCAGTAGAAGGCTCTGCCAAGGGTTAAACTCTAGCAAGATGTGTGTCAATTCAGTTGACTTGTTTTATCTGTGGTGCAATGGACTTCCAGCATACTCACTTGCGACAAGAAAGAGAAAGGGGTGAATGGAGAGGCATCCCAAAAAGTCAAATATGTGAGAGCTGTTAAGATCTTTAACAATGGATGGTTTGAGATTAAAAATAGGCTAGAAAGACTGGGTCTTTTTACACTAGAGGTTGAAGGTTCAGGGGTGAGATTTGAGATTTATTGAGATTTACCTTATTGAGATTTATAAAATCATGAGGGACATAGATAAAGTGAATGACAAAGATCTTTTCCCAAGGGTGGGGAAGTTCAAAACCATGGGACATATTTTAAAGGGGAGGTGAGAAAGATTTATAAAGGACACGCGGGGCCATATTTTTACACAGCGAGTGGTTCGTGTGTGGAATGAACTGCCAGAGAAAGTAGTGAATGCATTTAAAAGACATTAAATAAGTTTCTGAATAGGAAAAGTTTGGAGGAATATGGGCCAAGTACAGACAGGTGGGACTAGTTGAGTTTGGGAACACGGTCAGCTTGGACTGGTTGGATTTTTTTTTTTAGATTAGATTACATAGATTAGATTACATACAGTGTGGAAACAGGCCCTTCGGCCCAACAAGTCCACACCGCCCCGCCGAAGCGCAACCCACCCATACCCCTACCCCTACGTCTACCCCTTACCTAACACAACAGGCAATTTAGCCTGGCCAATTCACCTGACCTGCACATCTTTGGACTGTGGGAGGAAACCGGAGCACCCGGAGGAAACCCACGCAGACACGGGGAGAACGTGCAAACTCCACACAGTCAGTCGCCTGAGGCGGGAATTGAACCCGGGTCTCTGGCGCTGTGAGGCAGCAGTGCTTACCACTGGGCCACCGTGCCGTCCGATTGAAGGGTCTGTTTCCATGCGTATGAGTTGATGACTCTAATTAACAGACTGCAAACTGAGAAAATATTGCCTTAATTTGAGCAATTGGGATCAATTTAAAAATGAAGCTGTTCTTTGGATGCAGTCAAGAGACTTTGTTTTTGAACAGCTGCTGTAACAGAGGTTCTTCTATCGTTATGTTTGGTAAGGATTCCAGCTTTTAGATGATAATGTAAAGGTTTGAAAGAATTAATGTCTGAGACAGTGTGAGAAACACTTCCCACTGTGATAATCATGAGAGGAACCCTGAGACAGAATCTGTGTGGTCCGGTAGAAGTAGTCATAGTTCTGTAAAGCTGTGTGTACACCATAATAAGCAATTAAGTAGTTATTGTTAAAACCTTCTGAAATCTCAACAATCTCTCCTTGTTGCATCAACCAAACATACAACATGGACCTCAGAAGAAACAGAGGTATATTTCCAGTGCAGGATACCGTACAATTTGGAATAGACCTGGCATGTAATAGTGTAACTGCTTTGCCCTTCTTTGGAAGTGGAAGTTGTAGATTGGGGGACATGGTCAAAGTAAGCTTGACAAATTTTGTGGGTCAAGAGTGTGGTGCTAGAAGAGCACAGCATGTCAGGTGGCATCTGGGGAGCAGGAAAATCGATGTTTCAGACAAAAGCCCTTCATCAGGAAATGTTGTGGGCCACAGGGCAAACATGATGTGTATGTTTAGATTAGATTACTTACAGTGTGGAAACAGGCCCTTCGGCCCAACAAGTCCACACTGACCCTCTGAAGAGCAACCCACCCAGACCCATTCCCCTACATTTACCCCTTCACCAAACACTACAGGCAATTTAGCGTGGCCAATTCACCAAACCTGCACATTTTTGGACTGTGGGAGGAAAGCGGAGCACCCGACGGAAACCCACGCAGATACGGGGAGAATATGCAAACTCCACACAGACAATTTCCTGAGGCAGGAATTGAACCCAGGTCGCTGGTGCTGTGAGGCAGTAGTGCTAATCACTGTGCCACTGTGCCGTATGTTGGTGCAGCAGAAAGTCAGTGAATAATTGGCAAAATGTACAATTGAACAGCAGTACCTCCTGTCATCAAAAGCACTCTCTGAGTACATGAATAGAACTTATAAAGTTAATGTTGTCTTGTGTATGATCCATACAAAAGGGTACATTTTCTGATCCAGGCAAGGTTGGCATAGTACAAATAAACACACTTTAAAATAATTTAGCAATGTTATAAGACCATAAGATGTAGGAGCATAAGTGAGTCATTGAGTCTGCTCTGCTATTCAATTCCATACCATAACCCTTGATTTCCTCATTATTTCAGCTTTGAATAGGCTTAATGATCGAGCCCTCTACAGTAAAGACTTCACTAAATATTATGCTCAGAAGAAAAAAAAGTCTTCATCTCCGTCTTAAATGTGTAACCCCACATTTTGAGATTATGCCCTTTGGTCTGAGATCTTCCCAAGAGGAGAAATGCATTTTCCACAAGTATCCTGTGAAGTGTTCTCAGGATTTGGAAAAATAGTGTGAATATCAAAAATCTAAAACAAATACAGCAAATTCTGGAGAAACTCAGCAGATCTGACAGCTGCTGAGGAAAATTCTGCCTTGGTTTGAAACATTAATCCTGTTTCTCTCTTCACAAATGCTGCCAGGGCTGTTGACTCTGTCCAGCATTCTCGGTGTTTACCCTAAGAATTTAATTTGTTTCAATGAGGTCATCTCTCATTCTCTTGAACTCTAATGCCCAACCCACTCGACCTTTCTTCATGAGACAATCACCTCCAAATTCGGAATTAAACTATTGAACCGTCTGACAACCGCCTCAATTGCTAGTGTCCCAAGAATATTCATGCATCTTTATAACAGTTGTCACAGAAACACCTACTTGGAATGGTGTTCCTGTTCAGTACCTAGCCCTTTGCATTAGTGAAGCCAGTTGAGCTATTTAGATAGAACTGGATGACTCAGTGGGCAGCTCTCTTCCCTCTGAGGTGGAAATCCCCAAGTTCAAGTTGCACTCAAGGACTTGCTGGGTCTGAAAGAATTTGGATGCAGGCAAGCCAATGTTTACTGGTGTAGGCTTCCAGCTAGTGTACATGGGGAGGGTCAGCAGTAACCGTTTGCAAAACTACTTGGCAAATCCCTGAAAAAATGTTTGAAGCAAAGATGTGATTATGTGGTATATCAGCGACCCCATGTAACATCGGAAAAGTTGAAAGACTAAACTTGTTATCTTTCAAGGACTATTCTGCTCGAATATTCACCCCTGATCCTGAAATGCTGCTCTGTCTTCACGAGCTGTTCACAAGATGACTGAAAGTACATTTAAATAAACTGGCTTTGTTTTGTAACAAAAGGTCAGAACAATGTGCTGTAGATGTCTAAGGAACAGCTGTCCTGACTGCTCTGCAGCGGGACATTATCAGATCCATTAGCAATGAAATTGAAAAAGTATTTCTGCCAGGATACATTTAAAAAATGTCAGTCCTCTCATTGTGTCTAACCATCTTTACTGCATCAATGAAAGAGTTGTTTAATCTGACATCTTTTATGTAATTTGCAAGTTACTTTGAACAAATTATTACGGTTTGCAAGAGATTGGGTGCAATGTGTGATAAATGCAATTGTAGATGATGAAAGTCCTGAGAAATGTCAGCATTTTCATGCTTTTAGCAAAAGACTGTTCTTCGTAAAAAGTACTGTTTGATATGATTGCTTTGCTTCCTTAGAAGTGGCACCGTACCTGAAACAGCAACTGGACCACTTCATAGAGCATTTGATCATTGAAGTCAACATTTATCTTTGTGACCTTCAATCTGCTTCATAAATTGGATACTTGTTTTTAAGGAATTGATCAATGTAATAATCATGGAAAAGGGAAACTTTTAACAGTAAGTACTCCCCAATAGATATTACACACACACAAAATATGATATCTCCTAGCATTTGGGAACAAGTTTTAAATTTTGTTGTTAATTAGATGGAGACTGCATTATACTTTATACCTTGTTTCCTCCCTTTGTCTCTATTTATGTATTTCTTGATTACTGCAAAAAAAACATTTTGTCAAGACTTTTTTGCCTTGTACTCAGCAGGATAAAACAGAATAAGATTTTAAATGGAAAACCAGCATTTGTTTGACATAACAATGCTCTGCTTTGGAAATCTAGCTTTCAATCCTATTTTGAACCACATTAATTGCTTTATGCGCAAGGCTATTTTACATATACATCTGTTGGCTTAACTACAGCTTGTTAATGTTGTGCTGTAGTTTGTTTCTCTAATTACAAAGTCAAAGAAATAAAGTATCACTGAATACTTGATCAGATTATTGTCCTGTTAAATTTGCACAAACTCAGTTTATAACAGTTGCATGTCTTAGAGGAGGCCAAATGGTTAGGAATAGGGAAATGTGGTTAGGATCGTGAGATGAAATAATTCAATTACATATACTTTTCTTTTGATCACTGGAGCGTCTGAGGATTCATCTAATTAGGCAAGTGAGCTTGGAATGAGATTCCATTTGTGTATAAAGTGTAATAATACTATATACTAATAGCTGATTGCATCACCAACATTGCTACATCACATGCAACCAGAATTGGAATGTCAATGGCAGTACATTAGACACAAATATCCTAAAAATGTGTCAATTATTTACACTATATACATCACTTGGATTTGGTGTTTAGTCTTCGTCTGTCAGAACCATCCAGATTACAATCATGACATTTATACAATATGGAAAGTAACTCACAGGTTTATTGTCGAATGTCTGATGTCTTTTAATTAACATGCAGGAGACTTTCAATAGACCCTTCGTGCTTGAAGGGAGTTTACTGTAATATGTGATATAATATGAGTTCAATGATCAAAGTTCTGGTAAATGGCAGCAATTTCATAGAATCATAGAATCCTTCAGTGTGGATGCAGGTCATTTGCCCCACAAACTGTCTGAAGAGCATCCCATTCCACCACCCTAACCCTACATTTCCCATGGCTAATCCACCGAGTTTATACAGCTCTAGATTCTATGGGTAATTTAACATGGTCAGCCCACCTAACCTGCACAGATTTGGATGTGGGAGGAAACTGGAGCACCCAGAGGAAATCCATGCATGACACAGGACAAAAGTGCAAATTCCACACAGACAGTCACCTGAGGGTAGAATCGAACCCAGGTCCCTGATGCTGGATCTGGGAATGTATTAATGTCGATTTCACCAGTTTCCTCATCTCCCCTCCCTCCACCTTATCCCAGATCGAACCGTCCAACTCCGCAATGCCCCCTTGAACTGTCCTTCCTGTACATCTTCCTTCTGACCTATCCATTCCACCCTCCACTATGTCTAATCACCACCATTCCCCATCTTCATCTACCTATCGCATTCCTAGCTACCTTCCACCCAGCCCCTGATGAAGAGCTTATGCTCAAGACTTCGACTCTCTTGCTCCTTGAATGCTGCCTGCTTGATTGGCTCTGCTTGCAAGACATCCAGTGCTATGTCTCCACTCAGGCCAACACTGGCACCACTTGCTACAGCATTATTGGCTTCTGATTGGCTCTAAGGTCCTGAGAATTCCCTATCAACCTCACAGGGCCTAATTAGCTTCAAAGCAGAGCTCCCTGAAATGGCCGCAGCAGGTTGACATGGCTCGATAATAGCAAAATAGCCTTATGTCCTCAGCCATTAAATTCCAGCCATGGTTTCTATCCTTCCCCAAAGATGCAAAGTTTAAAGAGTCCAACCTGAGTTATCTGATACAGCAAATGATTTATGTGCCTATTGAAATAAACTTCCACTCCCACCCTCATCTTAACCTCAATTTTGACAACCCTCACTCCCTCCACCACCCCCATCTGCACACCACCACCCCAAAGCCATCTCCAATGTCACCCCCTCCACACACCCCTCACACCACCACCCCCAGTCCTGCCAAATGATATAAAAGTTGCTTAGGAACTGATCTTCATTATTCCCATATTACAAGATTGTCACTGGCCTGACATCCTGACATTTTGCAAGTTGGCTGTGTTGGCCTGTACACAATTTCCAAGCCTCCACCAAGCTTTTGAACACGATTCTTCTTTTTTGTGACAACACTAAAATTTAATTATCTTTGGAGCACCACTTTTGCATAATTACTATACTAACTTGCTGTCGCATATGATGTGGCCCTTAAGACTACGCTCTTCAAAAACATCTTCCTCTTTATTTAAAAAAATACGCACACTGCATCCCTGACTAATGCCCACTTTTTAAAGGAAAAATATATGTTAAATTTAAAATGATGCATATTTTTAATTGAAATACAGGCTTCAAATCCAAGAGTACCATCGAGGAAGATAGTACTCATATTTTCAGTGTGTCTGACATAATATTAAATGCTAAATATTTACACCAGTTGATCCCACTGTCTGGGTTAGAGATGTTGCAAAGTTTCTTGTTTGTTTTCTTCTTTCAGAGGATGTGGATATCACTGGCAGGTCCAGCATTTGTTGCCCATCGATCACTGTCCTTAAACTGAACAGCTTGCTCAGCTATTCCACAGGGCAGTTTAAAGCCAAACGCATCGCTGTGGGTCTGAAGCTACATGTAGGCCAGACCAGGTAAGGACACAAGATTTTGTTCCCTAATGGGCATTAGTGAACCAAATGGATTTTTATAACAATCAATGATAGTTTCATGGTCAAAATTCCTGGAACACTTATTCAATTCCAAATGTATAAATTGGATTTAAATTCACCAACTGCCCTGGTGGAATTTGAACTCATGTCCTGAGACTGATGGCTTATAGTACAGTGATATGACCACAATGCTACTATCTTCCCCAAAACAGATTGTTGAGCCATAATCCTGAATTCAAAAGCTGCCTGCATTTGAAGTTTTCTGGAAAATGTGTTCTTTCATTCTGTACGTTTTCAGTCAGCAATACAGTGCAACTGTATTTTTATTTCTTTTAGAAAAATGATACACTTGATGCTTTATTCCTTCTGTCATTGTAATACCGCACTCCCAAAATGGACCCCACTGGTCTCATGGCAGACAGAGAATTCATCAGGAGCATGAGGCTCAGGTAATTGTTCTACCAAGCCCAAGATGTCAGCAGTGAGCCCAATGAGATTACCAACGAACCAGAACCGTTGACATAGAAATCTGTAGTACAGCAGCCAAAAAGGAAGAGTCGAATTGGACCCCTCTGGAAGGCAGGTGTCCTCGGCTTGACAAGTATGATCAAGTCATTAGGGGATGTGTTAACACCAGATTCATCAGCCGCGCTCACAAGGAAGTGTGTCTTGTCACCCAAACACAACACAATGCCAATCATACTCTCAAGACCAACCACAACACCATCAACAAACCAGCAAAGGAAAAGCCATCATCATACAGAATAGAATGGACTACTGCAAAGAAGCATACCAACAATTGAACAACCAGGAACACCAAAGACCTGCCGATCCGACCAATGAAACCACGCATCAACACAACTGACTGATCAAGACATTTGATCCAGACCTTCAGAGTTTCTTATGCACTCTCATCTCGCTTCCTTAGCCTCATAGAGATGTACTGCATGGAAACAGACCCTTCAGTCCAACTTGTCCATGCTGACCAGATATCCTAAACTAATATAGCCCCATTTGTCAACCCTTGGCCCACATCCCTCTAAACTCTTCTTATTCATATATCCATCCATAAGCCTTTTAAATGTAATTGTATCAGCCTCCACCACTTCCTCTGTCAGCTCATTCCATATGTGCACCGCCCTCTCTGTGAAAAAGTTGCCCCTAAGGTCCCTTTTAAATTTTTTCCCTCTCACCATAAACCTATGCCATCTAATTCTGAATACCCCCACCTCAGGGAAAAGACCTTGTCTATTTACTCTATCCTTGCCCCTTATGATTTTATAAACCTCTGTAAACCTCAGCCTCTGCTCCCAGGAAAACAGCCCCAGCCCATTCAGCTCTCCCTTTAGTTCAAATCCTCCAACCCTAGCAACATCCTTGTAAACCTTTCGTGAACTCTTTCAAGTTTCTCGGCTTGTACTATCTTCCGAAGATATACAAAGCTAACACACCTGGATGTCCCATTGTATCAGGCAACGGAACCCTATGTGAGAACCTCTCTGGTTATGTCAAGGAAGGAACCTCCAGCTTCTGTCACAACACTACAGACTTATTATAAAAACTCAGCATCCACGGACCAGTCAAACCAAGAACATTCTTTGTCACTGTGAACGTTTCAGCACTCTACACCAGCCTGCTTCACAATGACAGCATCACTGCAACAGCCTCAGTAATCAATACCAACAACTCCCAGACACTATCCTCCAACTCATCCACTTCATCCTTGACTACAACATCTTCACCTTCAACAACCAGCTCTTCATCCAGACATACAGAACAGCCATGGGAATCACATTTGCATTCTGATATGCCATCATTTTTATGCACAAGTTAGAACAATACTTCTTTGCTACACAGGACCTCCAACCAGCACTATACACCAGATACAGTGATGACATTTTCTTCCTTTGGACTCATGGGGAGGAATCATATGAAATGACTATACAATATAATCAACAAATTTCATCCAACCATCAGACTTACCATAGAGTATTCTTCAGAATCAGTCTCATTCTTGGACACACGCATCTCCATCAAGGACAGACACTTCAGTACTTCAGTTCAGGCAGCATCCAAGGAGCTTTGAAATCAACGTTTCGGGCAAAAGCCCTTCATCAGGAATATGATGAAGGGCTTTTGCCCGAAACGTCGATTTCAAAGCTCATTGGATGCTGCCTGAACTGCTGTGCTCTTCCAGCACCACTAATCCAGAATCTGGTTTCCAGCATCTGCAGTCATTGTTTTTACCACTTTAGTACTTCAGTCTATTGCAAGCCTACGGATAATCTCACAATGCTTCACTTTTCTACTTCCCGCACTAAACATGTTAAAGAAGCTATACCCTATGGACAAGCCCTGTGTGTACACAGGATCTGCTGCTACGAGAAAGAACGTGATGGACCCTACAGATGCTGAGAAACATCCTCGTAAGAACAAGATGCGATGCTCAATTTATTGATCGCCAGTTCTGCTGTGTTGCAGCAAAAAACCATAACAACTTCCTCAGAAAATAGACATGGGACACGACTGATACAGTGCATTCCATCCTCAGGTTCTTCCCTAGAGTGGGGAAACTACGCCACGTTCTTCACAGACTTCAACACGTCATCATTGAAGGCGAACATCTTGCCAAGGCCATCCCCACGCCTCCACTTCTCACCTTCAACTAATTGTCAAACCTTAAACAGACCATTGTTCACAGCAAACTAAGCAGCTTTTCGGAGAACAGTGACTATAATACCACACAACCCTACCACAACAACCTCTGCAAGGCATGTCAGTTTATCGACATTGATGCTACCATCACACATGACTTGGCCAATATTGTTTACCTCACACACTGCACGATTGGATGCCCCGAGGCATGGTATATCATTGAGACCATGTAGGCACTCCGTCAACGGATGAATGAACACCATGCAATAATTGCCAGGCAGGAGTGTTCCCTCCCAGTCAGGAAACACTTCAATCATCAAAGACATCCAACCACTGATCTTTGGGTAAGCATCTTTTAATGTGGCCTTCAAGATACACAAAACATAGAATTGTCGAGCAGAAACTGATAGCCAGATTCTGCATCCATGAAGACATCCTCAACCATCATTTGGGTTCATGTCTCACTACATGTAACCCCACCAAACAGTTCTGCTTTTGTAAAATCTTCCTCACTGTTCTGTTTTGATACCATCACCTTGATAACTTGTCTCTAGCACCATTTTAGTTTTGATTTTTAAAAATTATCTCTCTGCCTTTATTAATTGGAACATAGATCATCCCATCACTTGTTATTCAGCTGTTGACATTTTACTCACTGTTTGACATTATTGATCACTCCCAAAGACTTGGTATTCAGCCTGTCAACACTCCACTCACACCATTTGTACTATCTTTTGACATTCTTAATTACCTGGAATTATCTTGCCATGATGTCTCCACCCATAAATTCTGAGCCTGTGCACTTCCCTCCACTTCACCGATGAAGGAGCAGCACTCCGAAAACTTGTTGGGCTTTCACCTGGTGTTATGTGACTTCTGACTTTGTCATTGTAATACTCAGTGGCACATTTAAAAGGTGGAGATATTGCAACATTATCAACAGAAAACTCACAAGTTAACTGTGACTTAGGTCTGAGAACCTGCAAGGTGTAAGATTACTTCAGAATTACAAGATCTTCTTATCTCCCTGTCTGAATCAGAGTGCAAATCTAATCCCAAACACAGAGATTCTGAATCTTCAAACCTTCAGCCTGCTATGATAATCATGAGATATCCATCAGCATGGATAAACTCTGGTTTGAACAACATCAGAGGAGCAAGCTAACTTATGGCGAACAGCCTGTTGAAAATAATACTCGAAAACTGGTATTTATAAAGCAATATGCTTGAATAATTTGACAATTTCAATTCTGAACTGAAATAAAAGATTCAGGGATAAATTTTCACAACAGCATTGATTGGCCACTTTTGAGAGGTTATGGACCCTTGATATTATCACTGAACTATTAATCCAGAGAAAGTGAGGAGTGCAGATGCTGGAGATCCAAGTCGAGAGAATGGTGCTGGAAAAACACAATAGGTCAGGCAGCATCTGAGGAGCAGATGAATCGAGGTTTCGGGCATAAGCGGAGGGGGGGACGTGTGCTAAGGGTAATGTAGCTGAGAACGCGATAGGTAGGTGAAGGTGGAAGAGAAGGTCATAGGTCAGAGAGGAAGGTGGAGCACATAGGTGGGAGGGAAGAGGATAGGTCATGAGGGTGATGCAGAGTTGGAAGGCTGGATCTGGGATAAGGTGGGGGAGGAGAAATGAGGAAACTGGTGAAATTCACATTAATCATGTGTGGTTGGAGGGTCGCAAGGTGGAAGATGAGGCGTTCCTCCAGGCGGCAGGTTGTGAGGGTTTGGCGATGAAGGAGCATGCCCTTGCCAGAGTGGTAGGGGAGTTAAGTGTTCCGTCATGGGGCAGGAGGGTTGCTTCATGCTTGTTTCCTGGAGATGTTCTCTGAAGCATTCTGCAAGTAGGCACCCTGTTTCCCCAATGTCGAGGAGACCACATCAGGAGCAATGGGTACAGTAAATGATGTGTGGAAGTGCAGATAAATCTCTGATGGATGTGGAAGCCTCCTTTGGGACCTTGGACGGAGGTGAGGGGAAAAGGTGTGGGCACAGGATTTGCAATTCTTGCAGTGGCAGGGAAAGGTGCCAGGAGGGGATGATGGGTTGGAGGTGGTGGTGGGGGTGGGGGTTGGGAAGGGGGGTTACCTGTCAAGACAGTCACAATGCAGATAGGGTTAGGGAGGGAAATATATCTCTGGTGGTGGGGTCCATTTGTAGGTGGCAGAAATGACAGAGGATGATGCGATGTATTTGGAGATTGGTGGGGTATAAGGTGAGGACCTGGGGGTTCTGTCCTTGTTGCGATTGGAGGGGTGGGGTGTGTGGGCGGAGGTGCAGGAAGTGGACTGGAGGGCATCACTGACCAAGTGGGAGGGGAAATTGCAGTCTTTGAAGAAGAAGGCCATCTGGGTTTGTTCTGTGGTGGAACTGGTCCTCCTGGGAGCAGATGCGGCGGAAACGGAGGAATTGGGAATAAGGGATAACGTTTTTACAGGAAGAAGGGTGGGAGGAGGTGTAATCCAGGTAGTTGTGGGAGTCGGCTTTGTGGAAGATGTCTGTGTTGAGTTGGTCATCGTTGATGGAGATGCAGAGGTCCAGGAATGGGAGGGAGCTGTCCGAGATGATCCAAGTGAACTTAAGGTCAGGGCGGAATGTATTGGTGAAATTGATGAACTGTTCAACCTCCTCATGGGAGTATGAGGTGGTGCTGATACAGTCATCAATGTAGTGGAGGAAAGGGTGGGGAATGGTGCCAGTGTAGCTGCAGAAGATGGACTGTTCCACGTAATCGACAAAGAGACAGGCATAGCCTGAGGTCTATACGGGTGCCCATTGCTACCCTTTTGGTCTGGTGGAAGTGAGAGATTCAAAGGAGAAATTATTGAGGGTGAAGACCAACTCATCCAAATGAATGAGAGTGACAGTGGAAGAGTACTTGTGGGGATGTCATGAGAGGAAGAAATGGAGGGCTTGGAATCCTTTGTCATGGCGGATAAAGGTATATAGGGACTGGATGTCCATGGTGAGGATGAGGTGTTGGGGGCCGGGGAAACGAAAGGTGTGAAGGAGGTGTAGGAAGTAGCTGGTGTCCCGAACGAGAGTGGGGAGTTCCTGGCTGTGGGGGGGGGGGGGGGGTGTGGGGGGGGGTGGGGTTGGACAGTATCAAGGTATGTGGAGATGAGTTAGATGAGGCAGGCGTAAGGCTGAGACAATAGCTTGGGTGGGGCAGTCAGGTATGTGAATCTTGAATAGGAGGTAACGGTGCGGGGTTCCCAGACTATGAGGTTGGAAGCTGTGGGTGGGAGATCTCCTGAGGTGATAAGGTTCTGGGAGATGATGGTTTGGTGATGGGGGGGGGGGGGCGGGTGAGGTCATGGTCAAGGGGGCATTAGGAGAAGATGTCTGCAAGTTGGTGCCTGGCTTCAGGGGTGTACAGTCTAGATTAGCGTGGTGCTGGAAAAGCACAGCAGGTCAGGCAGCATCCAAGGAATAGGAAAATTGATGTTTCGGGCAAAAGCCCTTCATCAGGAATTGAGGCAGGATGCCTGCAGAGTGGAGAGATAAATGAGAGGGGGGTGGGGGTGGGGAGAAAGTAGCATAGAGTACAATAGGTGAATGGGAGTGGGGATGAAGGTGGTAGGTCAGAGCGGAGGGTGGAGTGGAGAGGTGGAAAGGAAAATAGGCAGTTAGGACAGGTCATGGGGATGGTGCTGAGCTGGAAGGTTGGAGCTGGGGTGAGATGGGGGAAGGGGAAATGAGGAAATTGGTGAAATCCACATTGATGCCATGGGGTTGAAGTGTTCCGAGGCAGAAGATGAGGTGTTCTTCCTCCAGGCGTCTGGTGGTGAGGGAGGGGTGGTGCAGGAGGCCCAGGACCTCCATGTCCTTGGCTGAGTGGGAAGGGGAGTTGAAATGTTGGGCCACAGGGTGGTGGGGTTGATTGGTGCAGGTGTCCCGGAGATGTTCCATAAAGCGCTCTGCTAGGAGGCGTCCAGTCTCCCCAATGTAGAAGAAACCACATTGGGAGCAACAAATACAATAAATGATATTGGTGGATGTGCAGGTAAAACTTTGATGGATGTGGAAGGCTCCTTTGGGGCCTTGGATGGAGGTGAGGGGGGAGGTGTGGGTGCAGGCTTTGCAATTCCTGCAGTGGCAGGGGAGGGTGCTAGGAAGGGAGGGTGGGTTGTTTGGGGGCGTGGACCTGACCAGGTAGTCATGGAGGGAATGGTCCTTGCGGAAAGCGGAAATGGGTGGGGAGGGAAATATATCCCTGGTGGTGGGGTCTGTTTGGAGATGGCGGAAATGTCGTTGGATGATGTGGTTTATGCGAAGGTTGGTAGGGTGGAAGTTGAGCACCGGGGGGTTCTGTCCTTGTTATGGTTGGAGGGGTGGAGTTTGAGGGCGGAGGGGCGGGATATGGACGAGAAGCGTTGGAGGGCATCTTTAACCACGTGGGAAGGGAAATTGTGGTCTCGAAACAAGGAGGCCATCTGGTGTTTTCTATAGTGGAACTGATCCTCCTGGGAGCAGATACAGCAGAGGCGGAGGAATTTGGAATACAGGATGGCATTTTTGCAGGAGGTAGGGTGGGAAGAGGTGTAATCCAGGTAGCTGTGGGAGTTGGTGGGTTTGTAAAAAATGTCAATGACAAGTCGGTCATTATTAATGGAGATGGAGAGGTTCAAGAAGGGGAGGGAGGTGTCAGAGATAGTCCAGGTGAATTTAAGGTTGGGGTGGAATGTGTTGGTGAAGTTGATGAATTGCTTAACCTCCTCACGGGAGCATGAGGTGGTGCCAATGCAGTCATCGATGTAGTGGAGAAAGAGGTGGGGAGTGGTGCCCGTGTAATGACAGAAGATGGACTGTTCTATGTAGCCAACAAAAAGACAGGCATAGCTGGGGCCCATACGTGTGCCCATGGCTACCCCTTTGGTCTGGAGGAAGTGGGAGGATTCAAAGGAGAAATTGTTAAGGGTGAGGACCAGTTCAGCCAAACGAATGAGAGTGTCGGTGGAAGGGTACTGTTGGAGATGTTGGGAGAGGAAGAAACGGAGGGCTTGGAGGCCCTGGTCATGGCGGTTGGAGATGTAGAGGGATTGGATATCCATGGTGAAGATGAGGCGATGGGGGCCAGGGAAACTGAAGTCTTGGAGGAGGTGGAGGGCGTGGGTGGTGTCTCGAACATATGTGGGGAGTTCCTGGACTAGGGGTGACAGGACATATCGAGGTAGGTAGAGATGAGTTCAGTGGGGCAGGAGCATGCTGAGACAATGGGTCAGCCAGGGTGGTCAGGCTTGTGGATCTTGGGAAGGAGGTAGAATCGGGCGGTGCGGGGTTCCTGGACTATGAGGTTGGAAGCTGTGGGTGGGAGATTTCCTGAGGTGATGAGGTTCTGTATGGTCTGGGAGATGACAGTTTGGTGATGGGGGTGGGGTCATGGTCGACGGGGCAGTAGGAGAAGGTGTCCTCGAGTTGACATCTGGCTTCAGTGGTGTAGAGGTCAGTGCACCAGACTACCACTGCACCCCCTTTATCTGCTGGCTTGATGGTGAGGTCGGGATTGGAGCAGAGGGAGTGGAGGGCTGCGCGTTGTGAGTGTGAGAGGTTGGCATGGGGGAGGGGGGTAGACAGGTTGAGGTGGTTAATGTCTCGGTTGCAGTTGGAAATGAAGAGATCGAGGGTGAGTAATAGGCCAGCACGGGGTGTCCAGCTGGGTGGAGTGTGCTGGAGGCAGGTAAAGGGATCCTCGGAAGGTCGGCGGGAGTCCTGATTGTAAAAGTAAGCTCGGAGGCAGCGGAAGAAGTGTTCGACATCACAGCGTGTATTAAATTCATTGATGTGTGAGCTGAGGGGGTGTAGAGGTCAGTGTGCCAAACTACCACTGTGCTCCCCTCCCACCATGTCCGCTGGTTTGATGGTGAGGTTGCAGTTGGAGCGGAGGGAGTGGAGAACTGCACGTTGTGAGGGTGAGAGGTTGGAGTGGGTGAGGGAAATTGACAGGTTGAGGCCATCAATGTCCTGGCGGCAGTTGGAAATAAAGAGATCCATGGCCTCCTGCTCCTCAGATGCTGCCTGACTTGCTGTGCTTTTCCAGCACCACACTCTTGGCTATTAATCCAGAGATCCAGGTAATGTTCCATGGACACAAGTTCAAATCCTGCCACGGCAGATGGTGAAAATTGAATACAATGAAGGAAAGTCTGGAATTAAGATGATGATCATCTAATGCTGCCCATGAATCCATGTCGATTGTCAAGAAAAACCCATCTGGTTCACTAACGTCCTTTAGGGAAGGAAACTCTGCCATCCTTACCTGGTCCGGCCTACATGTGACTCCATACCCCTAGCAATATAATTAACTCTTAATTACCCTCTGGGGCAATTACAGATGGGCAATAAATGTTGGCCTGGTCAGTGATGCCCACACCCCATGAACAAATTAAAAAACAAAATTGTTCGGGTAAGTTGTGGAAATGGAGTGAACTTTTTCAATTGTCAGACAAGGTCCGTCCTGTGTCGGGAGCCAAATAATGAAGTGAAGACAGTATTAGTGAATGACATGAATCATGTGAGGCCTTTTATTTAAATTTTGGCAACGTTGGGGTCCTTCCTAAGGAGGAGGACAGTGTTCACAGCCATCCCATTGAGGCAGATGTCCATGTGAAACATCGCTTTTGCTGCAATTGTGTTTATTGCTGCCTTGCCAAAAGTACCTCCATGATTATAGAGAATTGACCTCCCGCTCCTGCAACCAGATCACCTCCTAAAACAGACAGAGCTGCCTGCAATGGATTCTTCATGGGTCCACTCCTGAAAAATCACATCCAGAATCATCATCAGGCTCCTCACTGGGAATTCAGACTGAAGTCAGGATTGCAGCACCACTCTGGAAATTCCTGCCTTTTATAGACAACATGAATTGTTTCAGACTTTCTGTTAAATTAATAAGGATTGCTGTAATTGCTCACAATAGTCCAGGGTCAGACAGAGGAATACGTGACTGGGATAATTGCTCTTGATTACTGTCCAATGACGCCTGAGGGACATGCAAGTGGGTGAACGACTGTTGAGAACTGTATCAGGCTTAGCTGTACTGACCTTCAATAAACTAGCAAAGCTTAATGTCAATAAGCACTACATTAAGGTTCTGGTAGATGCCTGAACTGAATTGGAACTGAATCTTGGGAATAGTGATTTTAGATATCGACTTTCAATTTAGGCAGACCTCTCTGCATACGTAGCTGACAAGCACATCGTGTCATGCAATACTATTATTTTGCTTTGCTCATCAATGTCTGTGGTACAAGCTCTGCTTTCATGAACAAATTTAGTTCCCAATGTGATCATCAATAATCAGAATCTTTTGTGAGATTTTAAACCTTTGTATTTGTCCAGAAAATTATTTGTCTGTCCCTAAAAAAATGAAATTGTCTTTAAAGCATTTTTAATATCCTAGATATTTTCAAGCAACATGATTCAGAGATGTTATTATGCACATTTGGAGCAGGTGAGACTTGAACCTAGGAAGAGACACTACCATTTCATTACAACAGCCCTGCACAAGCTATGATATGTTTAATGAAATAACACCTGTCAAATGCAGCCTAAGGATGGTCCTGAAAGTGGTTTACAATTTTGGGTATTCCTATTTCAGAATTGGATCCTAACACTGTTTCAGATTCATGCAATGAGTCATATTATGAATCTTAAGAATAAATTAATAACATTTTAAATTTTAAAAATCTTCAAAAGAGATGTGTATTGTTTTCATCAGTCACATCATTCTTCAATTGAAACAAAAATTCAACTTTATTTCAAGCACTGAATCTAAAGTGCAAGAAACATTATCAGTGATCATTCACTTGAAATCATTCCAAATTTGAAATACATTCAATTCAGTGAACTTCATGAAGCATGAATAAAATTTGGACAAAAATTACAAAATGTTTAAGTTCATGTTCTGATCAACCTGCAATAGTCATCCACTAGACTGAAAGTGGACATCTTTTAAAAGTCTGCTATAAGATTTTCCACAGGCACTTACTCACTGCAGACGTTTACTCACTGAACTCAAAAGCTGAACAACCAATAAATTATTGTGCAACTCCCTCAGACTTAATACAAGTGCAGGGTGATATGTTTAATTTCACCGATCCTCCTTCAGCTGGTCTTAAATTCTACACTGAGGGTATTCCTTAGCACCCATTTAACACCTATTAAACATTATCCATATAAAATATCTTTAATATGAGCAATTTGTTAAATGCTCCAAAGGACCCATGGCATGATCCCCATCTGCTCAGAACTATAGGTTACAGGAATTATTTTTAATAAATCTATTCTATGAGAATCAGAAACCAGTCACTTCCAATCAGTTTTTTCATTTTACACTCTATTAAATTATAAATAGAATAACTTAACCTGTATCAGGGTACTGAATATCTGCAGATTTCATTTTAAAGTTTTGACAGACAAAGCTCTTTTGAATATTGCAGAACAGCAGGATGAGAATATGGAACATCTTTGTTATTTGAATAGGATTTAATTTTTACTAACTAAAAGCTTGATATAAATTCAGTTATTTTGTGTTGATAAATAATAGCAATGAGAAAACACCATTTGTACAAACTCACACTAGGTTTTTTAGTTTATTCTCACAGCATACTCAATTTATGATTTCAAGTCCTGGGAATATTTCTTTTTGTCAGACTCTATTTATTCGCAAATATTTCTAAGCAATTTTCAGAACTCAAAAATCAAAAGAGCCCAATTTCTAATTCACATAAGTAAATCTTAAAAAAATGATGTATTCTACTGAAACAAGAATCTGTTCTCCTTTTTGAACAGTTGAATGATGACTGTACTAAGGTGTAAGAATGGTAAGAATGTATCAGGTTACAGCATTGACCATGAAAGGGTTTTGATTGCTTTGACATTAAAGTTACCTTTACATTCTAAAATTCCCAATAGTTGTCTTGAGAAAACCTTATTATGCATTAAGATGAAAAGACAAGGGAATGTCTGGGTTGATTTATCTCTCCCTTTGTTCATCAGACTGTCTTGTGGTGTAACCGTAATATAACCAATGCTTGCAGAACAAGGGTTGGATTATGTGGACTGACTCTGAGTCAAAATGCTCAGAGATCCAGCGTAGACATGATGGGCTGAATGGCTGCCATTTGCACAGTAACAATTCTGCGATTCCTCTAATTACCTACAAAGACTTTAGCTTTTGGCTAGACATTTTTATTTACAGTGGAATGTGGAAGCAAAATCTGTGTCTCGATGAATAGTGTCTCCTCCACCAAGGTGACATTTCCATTTGCTGTATTGTCCATGACTTCAATCTCAGAATAAAATTTCCCAGTTTGTCCCACTTGCACATTTTTTGCAGAGTCCCAGCTAGCAAAACAAATATTAATAATCGGGCTTAAAATAAAAACTGCTGCTGGGAAGAAAATGTAGCAAGCAGAAGTGTGCCTCTGTAGCAATATAAAATGCTACAGATCACAAAATACACAAAACAGATCTGTTATTAAATGCAAAGTTGCAATATTTCAGTCCTGCAATACATCAGACTGAGCCCAGAGATGCTGAATCTTGCACATGGCTTAACCTTGAATTGCTCTTCCTCTCCAACACGTTGTAATGAAAACTTGATTTATTCTGATTCTGTTCTGACATTTTCTTCTCTGCTACCCAAACTTGTATCTTTATTCGTGATATCTTGCAACTTAATTTCTCCAATGTGCTCCCTACTTTCCAATGCCATGACAATCTTTTCCATACAATGCTATGAATACTGTTTCTAGACTGCCGAGAGAGATTTCCTGTTTAGCAATCATTTTAATTCAACCCCTGAGGATTAACCTCACTACTAGTCATCTTTCCCTAATGGGAGAGCAGCTTTATGCTCCTCTGGGACTATGGCAACTTTATCTTGGTACAGAATAGTTTATTTTTAAAGAGAGAAGAAAAACTGAGTTTTCAAGTTATCAGTTTAACAGTTGCAGGGCATTATATTAAATTATCTGAAGTTCAGCTCCATGGCTAGTATGATGATTAAAACTTTTATGATATAATAAAAACAGAAAATGCAAGAGAAAATCAGATATGACAACATCTGCAGACAGAGTAAACCAGAGTTAACAATTCAAGTCCAGTATAATTACAAAACTAAAAGCTATAAACTTTGATGTGAAAAAGAGAAAGGCAGATAGTTCATGGTGATATATTGGGAAACATGGATGTATAAAGAAACCTGGTCTGCTTTTACACCACTCAATGCAAGTAGACAGACAGATGCACAAAGAAATTTGGAAGGTAGAGAGCATATCGGACTTCATTTCAAGAAGGTTGAATTCATAAGTATTGATGTCTTACTGCAATGGCATGGGGCCTTGTTGAGACGACACCTGGAATATTGTGTGCAGTTTTGATCTCTCTACCAAAGAAAGATTATAGTTTTCCACAAAGGGAGTGCAGCAGAGGTTCATAGGATCTTTTAAAAAGGGTGGTGGTTCAGTGGTTTGCACTGCTGCCTCACAGCGCCAGGGACCCGGCTTCGATTCCAGCCTCAGGTAACTGTCTGTGGGGAGTTTGCACATTCTCCTCGTATCTGCATGGGTTTCCTCTGGGTATCTGTTTTTTTCCTACAATTCAAAGATGCGCAGGTTAGGTAGCTTGGCCATGCTAAATTGCTCATAGTGTTCAGGGGTGTGTAGGTTCGGTGCATTAGTCAGGGGTAAGTGGGTGGGTTACTCTTTGGAGGGTTGGTATGGACTTGTTGGGCCTAATGGCCTGTTTCCACTCTGTAGGGATTCTATGATAGACTGATCAAAAATACAAATTGCAGGGAAAACGCAGTAGATCTGGCAACATCTGGCAGCAGACTTGTTCTGAAAAAGGCTCACTGGACCTAAAATGTTAATTCCACTTTCTCTATACAGGTGAGGCCAGGCCTGCTGAGTTTTATCCAGCAATTTCTGCATTTCTTTCTGATTTCCAGCATCTGCATTCTTTGGCTTTCATTCATTGAATATGGCAGGAAGGGTCACTGGACCCAAACATTAGCCTTGCTTTCTCTCCCAACATGTTGCCAGATCTGCTGAGTTTTCCCTGCAATTTATATTTTTGATCAGTCTATCATAGAATCCCTACAGAGTGGAAACAGGCCATTTGGCCCAACAAGTCCATACCAACCCTCCAAAGAGTAACCCACCCACTTAATCCTGACTAATGAACCTAACTTACACATCCCTGAACCAGATTTTTCTGTTCGTCGGATGCTGTCTGACCTGCTGTGCTTTTCCAGCACCACTCTACTCAGGACTCTACTACACTCAAGCAACATTTCACAATTCAAACTGAAGAAAAGCAGTTCTGAATGAAGTAGTGTGCCATTACCACTATCTACACTAATCTAGTCTGTAAGCTTTAAGTAAAACTGCAAAGTTACTTTTATTGTGAAGGCATTTTAGAAAAGGTGTGAAGAAGATTCACAAGAAGATTTAAGCAAAGAGAACCTTTGACTACCCTTGTTAATTGGAGCAGGGAGAGGGATAGAAATCATGGGCCTCTGTGCTGCACATAGCCTGGGCCACCAACCTAAGTACAATAGTTTGATAATGACCTGAGCAACGTGGCCCAAACCATACTCAAGCACAGACATTTGAACATGAGTTGAGCATAGTGGCCCTACTCCTGAGGTAAGCACTGCAAGTTTTTATTATTGGACCTTGTTGTACCCTCCATCTTAGTCTTTGGATCAGAGAAGCTGACTCTGTTTCCCTTGGAAAAGAGATTAAGAGATGTTTAAGATCATAAGTGGACTGGGAAAAATAAATAGGTTGAAACTGACCTCGTTGGGAAAGTGAACTGGAACCAGAGGACACCTATTAAATGTAATTTTCAAATGGAACAGGAATGACATGAAGGCAACCTCTTTTTTTCCACCTAACATATTTACGAGCTGGAATGCTGGATGATGGTATGTTCAATCAGCTTTCAAAAGAGAATTGAATAACCATCGGAAGCAAAGAACAATTGCAGGGCTAAAAGAATAGGACAAGTGAGTGGAGCAAGGTGAATTGCTGTTCCACAGTATGATCAGTGAAATAATAGTTCAAAAGGCTTGTTTGTGTGCTGTAACCATTCTGTGATCCAAGTTTAATGGTTAGTACAGGATTAGTGTTTCAAACATTAGTCTGACTTGGATTTCATCGCAAAGAAACATTGTCATTGGTCAACTGTCAATTATAATTTTATATTTTGAACCTGAGTCTTTCATAAATGTGATATTGATATAAAGAGAAAAGAGTTAGTATAACTGAAAATCCAGTTTGGAAGTTACTTTTTTCTGGTACATGGAATTTTGTACCACTTCAACAATTTCATTTTGCTGAATTTAAAGTGCACTATTTCCATAATTAATTCACTTATGTGATGAGACCTTTCCTGTCTATCTGAAAGGAGAAGTGGAGCCTTAATATTGTAATGTCTCAACCATAGTGTGGCACTTGCTCTGTTCTGTGGTGTTCGTCTAGATTACCTACTGCAGTGGGGCTTGTACCACAACCCTTTGTCTCAGGGATGTGACAGAAAACAGTTGAACCTAAGCTGACTTTGTATACAATTGCAGGTTGTATGTGAAAGCCAGTTATCCAAAAACTGCCATTGTCTGAAAGCTAACATCTTCATAATGTACTACACATCAATTCTATTTGAATAAAAATTAGAAAAATACTTATCGAACAATTTGACAAAGTGCTGCATTGGACCAAATTAGCTTTTACTTTTGCTGCTTCATTAAGTGGTCTGGTCTACAAACAATCTTTTATGCCACCTGATTTGTCTTCCTGATTTCTGCTTGAAAGTTCAAACACTCGAAATCTGGCAAGATTTGAAATCCAGCCCTCCTTCTAAGGTTGCCAGTTTTGAGACATTGGACCAGTATTAAATTTCAGTATGAGCAAATCTAAAGCTCAGCAAGATTAGTTCTATTTACATGAAGTGAATAGCACCATTAATTTGGCCATGCCAGTGCTTTGCTGGCTAGTTTTACGTTGCTTATAGTCAAAGCAAATCTTAGAATAATTATCAATGAATTTTGCATTTTTCAACACTAAGTATGTACACTTTTTTGTTAAAGGGAAATACTGAAACCTAGATGAATCTGGATCATTCTGAATATCTTACCACAATCATCATGATTACAGTGTTAGTGGGGAAGAACAAAAAAATTGTTTTGAAGTTGTTCATTTCAAGATTGAGTTAGAACAAACAAATTCTCAATACTTGACATCCGACGCTCACCCCTAATTTGTTCTGAGGAGATTCTAGTCTTTCCACCTATGCTCCACTGCCGTCCTGCACCGATCCCAACTGCCCCAAATGATGATATTTAATTCATGTGCATTGATCAAACATCACGGATCAACAAACTTGGATCCTCTTCTGGCTAAAGATTGATTGTAAAATGACTTCGCAGCAAGTTACCCGACAGACATATCATTTGAAATCTTATAAAAGTGGACTCATCTAAGATCATTCACAAATAGACATTTCTTAACATTAATTCAATCATTCTTTGAAAATAGCAAGAAAATATTCCTCCCTTCGTTGGAAATATCTGGGAGAGTTGAACATTTAATTGTCTACCCAACATCAACGATCTATAAAACAGTTACAATGAAACGCCTCTGCATTCAGTTAACATTAGCATATAAAAACTATGTTTCATTTCAACAGGAACAGCCGCACAAATACACATAATTTCTTTTCAACACCCACTCAAGCCACCTGTCTGGGTTCCACACTGAACTTATTGAACAATCTGTTCTTTTCCTGAATGAGGCAAAGTGATTAACTCTCCCATGTGTTGCTGGTAATAATAAGCATAATTTAAATAATAACCATGTTATAGCCACAAATACATTTTTTTTTATTAAAGACACAAGTGATAATATGAGAGTAGTATATAATTTGTTGATAAACTGGATATTAAAATTTACAGCAAGACTAATCTGATGAGAAGCCAGAAAGAAGTTTTTTTGCACCAAGTATACTGAGGAGATCTTTTCTCTCAAAAAACTTGGTTAATTGAAAAGCGTCATACCTGAGATTGTTAGGCTCTTGAATAGCAAGAGCATCAGGCACATCCTACCAAAACAAATGATAGGAATTAAGATGCAAATCATCCACAACCAAATTACATGATGAACAAGTTTGAATTTGAAAGGAATGCACCTTCCTCCATGTTCTGATTAAGTATTTGGAGCAAAGAGAGATTTGAAATGAAAGACGATATTGTGCCCTTTAAAGACAGTAGTAACTTATTCATGGAAGAGATGTGGAGCTGTATTTAGTCTTCTGACATAGGTTGGACTTATGTCTAATATTAAGATAAGAGTGGTGCTGGAAAAACACAGCAGGTCAGGCAGCATCCGAGGAGCAGAAAAATCGACATTTCGGGCAAAAGCCCATCATCAGGAATAGAGGGCTTTTGCCCAAAACATCAATTTCCCTGCTCGTCCAATTCTGCCTGACCTGCTGTGCTTTTCCAGCACCACTCTTATCTTGATTCTGGTTTCCAGCATCTGCGGTCCTTGTTTTTACCTTATGTCTAGTATGTAGAACCCACCTTCCCATTAACTTCCATGTTACCAGGAAGTCTGACTAATTTATATACCACTGGTGCTGAGCCTTCAGATTAGATGATCACTGACACATAACATGATCACATTGGAGCATTATCCTTCATCTCCTCCACAGAATCAGAACAATTATAGCAGTTCAAAGGCTGGGGTAGGAGCTGGGCAATTGTGGTGGGTAAAAGAGGTCATTGGATTGGGTCCAAAATACTCATTTCCTTCCCCAACAAAATCTCTTCAAAATTTTTCAATATTATTCATGGTCCTGTTAAGATTAGCCCACTCAATGTCAAGTACCAATGACATTGTCAGAACTCCATTTTTACAGAATGCTAATGCATTAAGCTTCAAGATCAGAACCAAAATGGTGACTGCAGAATGTAAGAGCTGAGGTGTAATTTTCACCACATGACTGCAATGCTCTAAATGATTTGTGAAAACAAGTCTATGGAAGAGATAGAGAGGAAAAACAGAAAATACTGGAGAAACTTAGTAGGACTGGCAACATCTGTGGACATAGTTAACACTTCAAATGCTACGTGATGACTCTTTACTTCATGTGTCATCAGCTCAGGCAAAACATGATATAACATTGCAGTTTTTGGGGCTTCAATTTACCACATTATACATTGTTCAAGCTGATTATATTAGGGACAGCTATTATTCAGAATAAGCATCTTTTCTCGTGCTTAATCCTTGGCTATGGCCCAGCATTGTGCATTTCACAGCTGATCATAATCATCTTAAGAGACTCTGGTTATGTAGTGTCATATTAATGCTCATGATTTGTTAAAATAGCTGAATTGCTCTCTGTGTGTAATTATTAGCCTGGAAAACACACAAAATACTCATCAGGACTTGTTCTTGGATTTCATCTTGTAATCGTCATGGTTATACTTGGTGCCCCAGCAGCACTTCTGCAAATATTACAGTCCTTAAAATAACGTTGGGACCACGGAATGCAGTCTGATGAAGGGTAATGGGCATTAATTCCATTGTACCATCTCAGTTGCAGACCAGCTTCACTTTCATGGAGTAGTAGTATTTGAAATGGAGTGAAACTGGGTTGGCAGTGTTCAATGCAGTGAGTACTGTCAATAAAAATCATAGAATTGTTATAACATAGAAGGAGGCCATTCGGCTAATCATACTTGTACTTGTTGTATTATCTAGTGCTAAACTCCTGCCTTCTCCCAAAACTTTGTGGCATGCCTCCTGAATGCCTCAGTTGAACCGCTTTCAACCACATTTCTCAGTAGTGCATTCTATACATTAATTACTCTCCGTATGAAACAAATCTCATTTTGGCCTTCTTCTTTCCAAGGAGAACACTTCCACAACAATTGCACATGTGTCACATCATAGAGACACAGGGTGTCATCCAAGAACTGGTTGCCTTCTAACAGGAGACTGAAGACTTCCTTAGTCCTGGTAATTAATACTTCAAATTTGCATTATGCCATTTACATTGTAGCCGAAGGAATGTGACAGAAATATCACACTGAAGCTTGTTGGGTGCCTGCAGCAAAGCAGTTCTGCACAGCTGTAACCTTACATTTCACGAGCACTCAGAGCTCAATGGAGCTATCCCTATTCTGGATTTGGTTCACAACTCTAGCTCCAGGGCTTATTGTATTCAGCTGTGACCTCTAGGAATTATAGTTCCTACACAAGGGTGTTTGGATGTGTCTGGAAACACATCTGTCTGGCAGATTTCCTTTGACACTCCTCTTTTGAATCCTACAGTAAAGAGGTGGGCCCCAAGGCACAACAATATCTCGTCCCAAATTAGCTCACTAATATGACTCAATTGGTACATGAGCATGAACAAAGAAGCTGTCAGCCTGTTCTCAAAAAGGTTTCACCATATTCCTTCATCAAATAATGGGAATGTCATGCAAACAGTGGCACACAAGCAGGTATATTAAAAAACAAATCAAGAACTCTGTTTTTTAAAAAAATCATCATTGGTCATCGTGTCTTGGCTGAGTTTATGTGGTATTTGCAAATGTGGAGTGTTTTGCAGCTGCTATGTTTTCCAGGATAATTCTCACCACAGTCAGGAGTCCAGTGGTACTACACTGAAATGGATTCCTGCACAGATCCTCTAAATACTGAGCATTGCTCAGCTCCTCACGCTTTGGGAATAATTTGCATCTTCATTCGACTATTCATGATTCTAGAATACAACTGTTGTGCCTGTTTTGAGCATTTCTGTGTCGGTTTATTTCACAAAGTGTCTTTACATTCAGCAGTCCATAGTGGAACTGATGTGTACTGCATAGTATCACCAAGGTCACAATGTTCATATATTGACCCTAATTCAAAGTCACGCAGAGAGAGAAGGAACGTAGACAAGGTCTGCCTTGTCCCATTCTGAACCAGATGTGCATGATCTTTGTTTCTTCCCTTCCTCCATGTGAGTTTTCCATCTGAATGCACCTCAGATTTGGCAAACATATAGATCAAGTAAAGTCCATATTTCAAGCTGCAGCACTTTTTTCTACTGTTTTCCATCATCTATGAACCTCCTTCATGATTCTGTAATACATATTTAGTGTAAATGATTGCAGGATTAAACTAAGGATAATGTCTCCATAATCACTCTGTCTCTTTTGCTCTCATTCTCACATATTCAGATGATTGCTAAAGCATTTCCTCTGAATCTGAAATGAATTGTCTCTGTGTGTCATAATTGCAGCTTCCTGGATAGTGGATTGACTGCACTAGTGTAATCTTTCATGGTGAAAACATGCAGATTATAAAAGATTTTTATTGCCTTCTTTTGTTTTAACTGTCCTGTACTTTGTGGCAGAGTCACACTGAGTGTTGACTTGCATTTCAGATGGCAATACCAAGTATCCTGTTTGTCCCATTTATATAAATTTAGCAGCGGACATGGAATAAGCATATAAATTTCAAGAAACTTTAAGATCAAATCTGTCTCAGTCTCAGTGTCCATGGACAACTTGATTAGAACTCAGGACAATTCTCTGTTACATTTATAGGATATCATTTTGTGAGGCTTCAGTCCCAGTTTATGGACCCTCCCCAACCAAAGACAAAGATGCAGCTGGAATGAAACTCTTCCCAAAATATTCACAGCTCATTTATTAAGTTCCATGACTGTCGTAAATCTCAGTTCAGTTCATTTTCTGACTTGTTACTGTGAGTATTCTGGTTTCAGCTCCTAAAGTATTCTAAAACAATAGTTATGCCAAATGTCAGACAGTTTATTTTCAAATGAATTAAATGATAACCTCTAATATCTGGTTCCTTCACAGCAACAATTTACGCAGTACAGCTACAAGATCCTTTGTCCGAAATGCTCGGAAACCAGCTGTTTTTCAGAATTCGGAATTTTTCGGTTTTCAGAATGTGACAGCTTAATGGTGAATTTTTAAAAAATCTTATCAGAGAAGCAGACTTCTAACTAAGAACATGCTTGGCCATCCCGCCCCCTCCCTCCCCATAATGTCACATCTGAGTGACACACATTGAGTGGGTGTTGAGTTGGGGGTGTTCACAGAGAAACCCCAGGCTGTTGGCACTTGGCCATGTCCCCATATATCGCATCTGAGTGACACACATTGAGTGGGTGTCAACTTGGGTTAACTGTTTGCTCACCAAACAACCTTGTTAATGAGAAAAATCTTCACAAAAAACCCTTCAGATTTTGGAGCTTTCGGTTTTTAGATGTTCAGGTAAAGGACCTTGTACCTATATTTGTAGAAACCTTTAATTATGCAATATCCTCTATTCCTGAATTCCTAAAACATGAAACCCCCACATAAAGATTTGTGCTGGAACATACATTGTTAAAATCTATCCCTATTTCTTGAACTCAAGTATATTTAAACATACAAATAAAGTGACTTATTTATTTTTAAAAACCTATTGTACGTATTTGATGGAAACATGGGGTGATAATACAAGTCGGAGAATTGCAGCATTTAAGAGATGAGACCTCTTTGCTTTTGGGGATGAGTCATATCATGAAACTGAATGTCAGACTTGAAGAGAGACAGTGACCCCCGTCCTTTGAAATCATGATTGAATTTGACCAATCCAGAGAAGTCCTAGCAAGATGCATTTCAATGGGAATACAGTTTGAGGGGGGAAGGGGCGGGGGGCGGTGTGTCCCTCCACTTGTTGGTGGAGACAGTGAGCACGAAGGAGGAGGGTTGCAGGTCGATTAGCTCCACAACATATCTGCAGGAGTTCTTCATGAAAGTGTCCCAGGCCTAACCATCTTCATCTGCTTCATCAATGATCTTTCCTCCACTATAAGGTCAGAAATGGGGAAGTGTGTTGTTGATTGCATGATATTCAGCCTCATTCAAAACTTGTCAGATGATGAAGAATCTGCGCTAATGTACTATAAAAACTCGACAACATTAAAGCTTAAACTGACAAATGGTAAGTAAAATGCAGCTGTAAGATAGCCAAATTTGGCTATGAGCTGGAAGAACAACCTGTATAGCACTGGGAGGGGAGGATCTTCGGGCCAATTTCCCATACTACTGAGCTGTCAATCTTGCTAAGGGTTTAGACACTGGCAATTGTCTTACTGTGCGCTACATAAAAAAAGCTGAATGTCAGTTGCTTGCCACATTAGCATTGCTTTTTATGGTGAATGAAATAGTAATACTTCTGATGTTGGCTACAAATGGGGTTGTCTAAATTGCAAGGATGTGAGCGTATGTGAGGAATTGTGGGCAAGGAGTAGTCTTGGATAAAAAAGAATGTCATAATTCTCAATATCTGTTTACCTCTTTCTAAGATTTGAATCAAATTGTTTGATAGCTTGTAGAAACACTACAAGTTCCTCCCCATTGAGAAAACATTGACAATTTCTTCTTGAAACCATACTAGCATTGAATAGTTACAGCACAGGAAGAGGGCAGTCAGCCCAGTCTGTCTGTGCTGTCTGATAAAGAGAAATAAATAAACCAACCACTCTTTTCATTTTACCCTCTACAACTGGTCAGTAGTAATGCAGGTTGCAGCACTTCAAGATACCTCAGCAATCAAACTCACCAGCCTGTCAGTGAAAAATGTTTTTGTCATGTTTTCTCTAATTTTTCTGCCAATCACCTTATATTTCTGCCTCCAGTAGTAAATTTCTTTGTTTGGAACATGAAAAGGTTGTTCAGTGGGTCAAGACTCTCTCACTAGTCATTTGACCAATTATCATCTTCTCTATGATACTTTCCTGCACTATCTCCATATCCCTTACACGTAATCAGTCTCCAGAACCTGTTGATTTCTGTCTTAAATGTGTGCAGTGAGTGAGCTTCTACAGCTGCCTGTTTTTTGTTTGTCAACATTACCAAGGGCCTCATAATTTTGTATACTTCAATGAGGTCAGTCTTATATTTGAAGGAAATAACCCCAGCCAATTCAGGTCTTCCTTATGGCTGCTGTTTATTTACTCTTAAACTAGTCTATGTAATAGGAACAGTGCCATCACCTCCCTGTGTTAAAAAAAAACAAATAAATCAACTAAATCTTGACTGAACAATGAAACTCCTGCATCTTCTGATCACTAGCCGTAGCAATTATCTTTGTGTGAGCATTTGGTGCAGGTCCCCCATTTTAGGTTGAACTTATATCACAATCTGGAGGGGAAAGCTCATACAAATTATTTTTGGTATATTTCTGAGGTACTCACAGCAGAAGTTTCATCAAACAACAAGATGCATCAACGTTCCTTCCAAACTGTTGTTGCAAGGATGTGGATCAAAGCTCCTTTACATTCACACTTCAACAGCACGAAGACAAAGAACAAATTATTGATCCATGTTCATTTTTTGTAAGGTATAGTTGTCACAGTGTGCACTTGTGGGAAAACCCTTTGATTTGATCGAACATTTATTTTCATGGATCTCTTTATGGCTCATGCAAAACACTACTTCTATGAAAGTGGGTTACATAATTCATAAGTAAATGCTATTTTACCAAAACATATACTGCGTTATGATACCTTTAATGATACTTTGTTCAGCTTTACTATTTTTGGAATCAAATTTTGAAAGGTTTATTTCCTTTCCTGCATATAGTGGTGTGCATTCATTTTAGTTGCGATGACTAGCAGAATTTGGATGTTATTTCAGTGCTCTCCAGTTGTGTGAGTGGGTTACCATTACCTCAGGGAATATATCTCATGGCTATCATTTTCACACAGGGAAGCTATCAGTAGGAACATTTTATCTCCAGGTTAAGAAAACAGCCATCATCAATTAAATTATTTTACATAAACTTGAAGGGCATAAATTTGTTGAGGTGAGGGGTGTCTCTACTAGGTGAAGAGTAGGTGAGAGCAAACATTGTCTCACTTCAGGAAGATCTTCTGCCTTATGTCCCATTCAACACTTGTGTTCCAAGATCAAGGACCCTAGTTAGGGAGGGCTGATGGTGATGGCCGGTCTAAGGCTGGCAAATCTACTGACCAACAGTGGCCTGAGGGAAGCTGTGGCTGCTTCAAAATGGCACCCAACCTAATATCTCAGGAAGGTGGAAAGTGATGACAGGAGGTGTGTGGCTTTGGAGTTCAAGGTTTGCATCAATGCTGGAGATAGTGTCTCCAGGCAGGATGGGAGTGAGGCAAACTTTCTATACCTGATATTGGATCTCTCCATCAGCAAGAATGTCTTTGAAAAAGGGACCAACCCTGTATGCTACCCCTTCTCCACCAACTGCCTGGGTCCAGAAGCCTCCAAGCTATTCTGGCAGGGTTTGCTTGTGGCGCTCCATGACAAGTAGGGTTCCAATTGGTGCTGGTTAAAACTAGGAAGGCTGCCCATAAACCTTCCTATCATGAACTTAATCAGGGTGGAGACAGAAAGGTGGTTGGGTCCTGCCCATCATTTTCTGTTGCCAATTAAAAATCACACACACCACATTATAGTCAACAGGTTTATTTGGAAGCAATGGTTTTTGGAGCGCTGCTCCTTCATTAGGTAATTGTGAAGCAGGACCATAAGACACAGAATTTGCTATAAATTCTGTGTCTTATGGTCCTGCTTCACAACTACCTGATGAAAAATCTGCACTCTGAAAGCTAATACTTCCAAATAAACCTGTTGGACTATAACCTGGTGTTGCATGATGTTTAACTTTGTCCACCCCCATCCAACACTGGCTCCTCCACATCATTTCTGTTACCAAATTCAATGTAGAGGAGGGAGAGGGCAAAACTTCCTTAAAAGACTGAAATAATTATCTTGTACTATGGTAAGATCGTAAAAAGAAAGAAAGGATCAATTTGGTCTTTGAGGCTATTTTTTCTATCGGTCTTGTGCAACCTGATTTCACATTAACTGTCGTCCAGCTATGTTTCTTGACGAAAATATTGGCAAGGGTGCTAACTTTGAGTAAAAAGGAAAACCATGTAAAACAGAATAGAAGCAGAAATGTTTTAGTCTCTGAGGAGTTGCAAATGTTATTCTACACCGCACTCATGTGGATATCCATTTCCTTATTTCTGATCGTAAGATTATTAAGAGGAAGGTTATTGATGAAACTTTTGAAAATGATTGGACAAAGGACACTGAGGAACTCCTGCCATGATGTCCTAGTGCAGAGGGAAAGCAGTGGCCTAATGGTATTATCACTGTACTGTTAATCCAGAAACTTAACAGATGTTCTAGAATCCTGCCATGGTAGATGGTGGCATTTGAATTCAATTTTAAAAATCTGGAATTAGGAATTTACTGATGACAATGAAAATATGGTTAATTCTCAGGTAAAATCCATCTGGCTCAATATGTTGTCCAGGGAAGGAAATCTGCCACCCTCACTTGGTCTGGGCTCTATTTGACTCCAAAGCCACAGCAATGTGCTTGACTCTCAACTGCCCTCTGAAATGGCCAAGCAAGCCACTCAGTTGTATCAATTACTAAGGGCAACTAGGCATAGGCAATAAATAATGTCAAGCCAGCGAGTCCTATTAGTGATTAAAATATATGATTGGCCTCCAACAACAACCACCAGCACTGTTTTATTTTGTACTGGATGTGACTCCAGGTATTGGAGAGATTTTTTTCATGTACTTATATTTGATTGAGGTTCCCTGATGCCACAATCATTCAAATGTTGCTGTGATGCCCAGGATTGTCAATCTCAACTCATTTGCTTGTAGCACACTCATTTCCTCATGATATCTGCTCAGACTTCACATTAAAATAACCTGCCAACAACATGTGAGGCATAATAGGAAATGAATCAGCATGCAAAATTCAGCAGCTTTAGAAAATGGGCAATACAAACAGCATTTAATAAGGGTTGGACCAAAAGGTAGATGATCAAAAGCAATTGAAGAAAAGGAATTGAAATAAATTGAATAATAGCACTGCCCTTGGAAGGTACAATAAAACAATATAATTTTTATAATTATTATTGAAATGTTTCTCTGCACTGCTGAGCAACAATTTTACATCATCCTCATGAACGTTGCAGCATTCAGCCATTATTCAGGATTAAACAGGAAAATGGGTGGTAAGTGGGCCAGACCTTAGGTCAACAGCAGTGCATGAAAACTAACAATTTCCTAAAAAATTATACTGGCCTTACAAATTTGTTTGGGTAACAATGAAGTCAGAAATCCACATGAGATTTGAGAGCGACATGACCCAGGCAGCTCAGCAGTCAAGAATTTCCATTTCAGGTTGCTTGCAACATATCACTGCAAGAGGTAAGATAAGTTGGGATGAAATTTGCAAAAGCAAGAACCAGAAATTATCTTCAACACTGCCAGAGCAGGGAAGAGCAGAAAATGGAGGAGCACAAGCAGGCCATTTAGCCCATTTGTGTCTGCTCCATCATTGAATGAAATCATGGCTGTTCTAATAATCCCCAAATCCATTTTTTTGCCTTTTCCCCATAACCCTTGATTCCCTTACTAATTAAAAAAAAATCTACCAGAGCCTTGGAATAGCAGAGTTAAAAGAGAGATGAGGAGAAATCACTTCTTTTAAAGGTTCGTGAATCTGTTGAATTCACCAGAGTGCAGTTAAAGCTGGGACATTGAGTAAATCTAAGGAGATAGATAGACAGATTTTTAATTACTAATGGGTTGAAGGATTACATACAATGGGCAGAAAAGTGGAGTTGAGGCCAAGATGAAATCAGCCATGATTGTACAAAATGACAAGTAGCCTTGAGGGGCTAAGTTGCCTCTCCTGTTCCGAGTTCTTAAGTTCTTATGCTCTTATGTTAATCACTCAGCCTCAACAGGCTTCCACAGTGAAGAAATCTACAGAATCAATATCCTTTGAGAGAAGGGAATTCTCCTCATCTTTGTCTTAAATGTTTGACACCTTACGCTGAGATTATGCCCTCTGGTTCTTGCCTCTCCCAAATGGGAGACATCTATTTCACACCAATCCTGTCAAGTCCCAAACAAAATTCCTGTACATTTTAATAAGGTCATGTCTTATGATTCTATATTCCAATAGCCCAATCTACTTACCCCTCCTCATAAGACAATCTGTCTATACTTGATATCAGCACAGTGAACCTTTTGTGGACTGCTTCCAATACCAGGATATTTTTCCTGAGATATTTGGGACAAAGGTGTTCACAGTATTTAAATTATGGTGTGATGAGTCTCTTGTATAGTTTTCGCAAAAACTTCCTCCTTTGATATTCCATTCCCTATTCATTTGCCTTCCCTACTACCTGCTGAATTTGGATGGAAGCTTTCTGAGTTTCATGGAAGAGGACTCCAAATTGCTCTTCCCATAGCTTTCTGCAGTCTTCTCTATCTAAATAATATTCAGCTTCTTTTTATTTTTCCTGACAAAGTGTATAACCTCACATTTTCTCATAATCATTTCATCAGCCAAGTATTTCCAGCCCTGACTTAATCTGTCTATATTTGTCTGCACACAGTTTCTATCATTCTCACAATTTACCTTCCCACCTATTTTTCTGTCATCCGTAAACCTGGCTGTAGACTATTTCAACAAGGAGAAAGTAAGGACTGCAGGTGCTGGAGATCAGAGTCAAGAGTGTGCTGCTGGAAAGGCACAGCAGGTTAGGCAGTTCTGCTGTGCTTTTCCAGTAGCATACTCTCAACTATAGATTATTTCAGTCGATTATCCCATGCTACATTCAGTGTGTTATTTTAAAATCAGATTTTTTTTACTATGTCCTGGGGGTGTTATTTTCATTGCTGACCATTGTGCAACAGGCCAAGCTAACCTTGTAGAGGAAGATCTAAACAAACTTTAAGAATTTACATATATCAAGTACTTCCCACTTTTTATTTAGTTTGCCATTTTTAATGCTTTCACCAACATGTAGGGTAATATATTTATAGCATGTCAAGAGTGCAACCCATCGTCTCAGCCTGCTCCTGCCCCACCGAACTCGTCTCCGCATACCTTGACTCCGTCCTGTCCCCATTAGTCCAAGAACTCCCCACCTACGTCCGTGACACCACCCACGCCCTCCACCTCCTCCAGGATTTCCGCTTCCCCGGTCCCCAACGCCTCATCTTCACCATGGACATCCAGTCCCTGTACACCTCCATCCCCCATCACGAAGGACTCAAAGCACTCCGCTTCTTCCTTTCCCGCCGTACCACCCAGTACCCTTCCACCGACACCCTCCTTCGACTGACTGAACTGGTCCTCACCCTGAACAACTTTTCTTTCCAATCCTCCCACTTTCTCCAAACAAAAGGAGTAGCCATGGGCACCCGCATGGGCCCCAGCTATGCCTGCCTCTTCGTAGGGTATGTGGAACAATCCATCTTCCGCAACTACACTGGCCCCACCCCCCATCTTTTCCTCCGCTACATTGATGACTGTATCGGCGCTACCTCGTGCTCCCACGAGGAGGTTGAACAGTTCATCCACTACACTAACACCTTCCACCCCGACCTCAAATTCACCTGGACAGTCTCGGACTCCTCCCTCCCCTTCCTAGACCTTTCTGTTTCTATCTCAGACGACCGAATCAACACGGACATCTACTACAAACCGACCGACTCCCACAGCTACCTGGACTACACCTCCTCCCACCCCGCCCCCTGTAAAAACGCCATCCCATTCTCCCAATTCCTTCGTCTCCGCCGCATCTGCTCCCAGGAGGACCAGTTCAAAATACGCACAACACAGACGGCCTCCTTCTTCAAGGACCGCAATTTCCCCCCCGACGTGATCGACGATGCCCTCCACCGCATCTCCTCCACTTCCCGCTCCTCCGCCCTTGAGCCCCGCCCCTCCAACCGCCACCAGGACAGAACCCCACTGGTCCTCACCTACCACCCCACCAATCTCCATGTACAGCGCATCATCCGCCGTCACTTCCGCCACCTCCAAACGGACCCCACCACCAAGGATATATTTCCCTCCCCTCCTCTATCAGCTTTCCGTAGAGACCACTCCCTCCGCGACTCCCTTGTCAGATCCATACCCCCCACCAACCCAACCTCCACTCCCGGCACCTTTCCTTGCAACCGCAGGAGGTGCAACACTTGCGCCCACACCTCCCCCCTCACTTCTCTCCAAGGCCCCAAAGGAAACTTCCATATCCGCCACAGATTCACCTGCACCTCCACCCACATTATCTACTGCATCCGCTGCAGCCGGTGTGGCCTCCTCTATATTGGGGAGACAGGCCGCCTACTTGCGGAGTGATTCAGAGAGCACCTCTGGGCCACCCGGACGAACCAACCCAATCACCCTGTAGCACAGCATTTCAACTCCCCCTCCCACTCCACCGAGGATATGCAGGTCATTGGACTCATCCACCGCCAAACCACAACAACGCGACGGTCGGAGGAGGAGCGTCTTATCTTCCGACTGGGAACCCTCCAACCACAGGGGATGAACTTGGACTTCACCAGTTTCTTCATCCCCCCTCCCCCCACCTTGTCTCAGCCGAATCCCTCCAGCCCGGCACCGCCTTCCTGACCTGCAGTCTTCTTCTTGACCTCTCCGCCTCCACCCTACTCCGACCTATCACCTTCACCTTGACCTCTTTCCACCTATCACATTTCCAACGCCCCTCCTCCAAGTCCCTCCTCCCTACCTTTTATCTTCTCCTGCTGAACACTTTCTGCTCATTCCTGAAGAAGGGCATGTGCCCGAAACGTCGAATCTTCTGTTCCCTAGATGCTGCCTGACCTGCTGTGCTGTTCCAGCAATAAAGTTTCAGCTTTGATCTCCAGCGTCTGCAGACCTCACTTTCTCCTCGAAGAGTGCAACATGGCCACCAGATGTATTGCTTAGGCAAATATTTTAACCATTGCAAGACCTTGAAGGTCAGTTTCTGTTTTGGCATTTCCACAAGTAATCCATAATTCAGCAGCCTTGGGACAGGGTCTTTGCTGGAGCAAAGAGTTTACCAGACCATTGGTGAAGTACAGTTCCTGGGCTCCTGACCTGTGCTATCCTCTGACAGAGATAAAAGCCCAGTGTATGGCATGTCTAACCGCCCTCTTTGATCATCTTGAGCTTGGATACTGGCATTCTTGAGGTGGACAAAATATTGATGCTGAAGGAAGACAACTTTGAGGAGCTACTTCACAAGTCTAGTATCTCCTGTTTAAACTTCTGAGTGACAGGGAAGATGAGATAGGACAACTATCAACAGTAACAGGTAACACAGAAAATCTCGAAGTGCTGACCTTTAAAATGAACTTTAAATTTGTACAGTAGGAAATGAGTAAGTGTGGATGTGTGCCTCAAATCAGAAATAGTGAGAGTGCCAGGCCATATATAGAGCCAGATAAAGAGGCGGTATCTGTAAATTTCTTGTGATATGTTTGGCAGAATTAAGATTATAGTGTAGTATACAAATAAAACTCAGCATACATTATAAGAAGTGACATAATTTTATTGACATCATGATGTCATTGTGTCAGTCACTGGGATGGCACATACTATCAGTTACATATCATAAAATGACTCCTTATACAGTGTCACCCAGCAAATCAAGTGTTTTTTTTAAGCCAATTCTGCCTTGCTGAATGAAAATAGTCAATCATATAACTGGCACATTCCAATCAAAACATTGTTCCTAGTATTCTAAGTTTTGAGAAAGAACAGATTTACGTGCATTGATCAATGTTTTGAACTTACGCTGTACTCTTTTCCTTGCAGTTTTGAAATTTCAAAACACACGAAGAACATATTTATAAAGCAAAACTACAGATAGATTGTGTCAGCTTGCCACAAGTGTTTTATAATGGGCTCATTGGGAATGTGAAAATATAGCCAAACCTAAATAATACTTGTTCACATCTGATCAAAAAATAAACAATAAAAGGTTAAAACAATGCAGTTGAATAACTTCTTTGGATAAAGCCTGAAAAATACCATCAATTTACATATAAAGTAGGTTTCTCTTTTGTATCTAATGACATAAAGTTTTGCAGACTTCCTACATTTACATCATATTTTCATTGCAAAAGCATGAATATACATTTTAAAAGAGAAAAACAAAAGTATGTTGGCATTTTAAAATATTTAAAATGTGTCAAAAAAACCATCTGACTTTGCGTGGTAATTATTTTGCGTATTTATATGGTAATTACACAATTGTGTTGTGAATTCTTACATTATTATTCCAAGGAGGACCAATGGCAAGAAGCCAATTTGATTCGAATATGCATGCAATATTCTGTGTTGTGCCTGTTGATTCTGTTTTTGGACATTCCATTTGATTTAGAATTTGGATACTACTATCACAGTACAGTACTGCAATCTCATTCTGCTCCATTAACAGATTCTGAAGCAATTATTTACCATTAACATCAAAACAAAAAGATACCAATAGAAGCATTTCTGTATCTGTTCCCATATCAGCAATTCAAAGCAGAATGGACAAAGATACTAGACTCTTAGCACTTGCGACTAATTGAAACACGGCAGAACTTTGGCTAACTGCAGGATGAAAGCCAGAATTAATCACAACAGATGTGTTAAAATGTTGTGCAGAAGGTTCCAAAACCTTAAAAATCCTGCATCAAGATTCTATTGAACCTTGTAATTTGATCACATTCAAATGAAATATTAGTATATCAACAGACCACTAAGTTCAAAGGCAAGGATACTATTAACAGTTACATCTACTAAATATACATTTGGCAGTTCTAGTAATATTTTAAAACAATCTTGTTCAAACCTGGTTTAATTTTGTTCACTTTTGCTCTATATTCCCTGTGGTATTCAATCCCAACAATACATTTGACTTGGCTCAAAATGTTATTTGCATATCACACAGCAAGCTCTTATGCTACGACCTCACAAATCTCCACCTCTGCCACCACCAAATTTCTGATTACCCTGTGATGAAGTCTCATAATATATTGTCAATATTATTTGGAAATTTTGGTTATCAGGTCGGGGGAGGTTTTGAATTTAGTCTTCAGTTGTATGAAGGTGTGATATTTTGTTTTCAAATGATCAAAATGTTATTTTGAACAATGAGCCAAAGACAGTATTTTACAGAAATCATTTGAATTTAGCTAAATGATCAGTAAGAGTCCTGGGGAAATAGAAATGAATGAGAAAGAGGCATCCAGGTACAGGTTCATTCAGATAAAAAAGATCGACAATGGCATAAGTGGACAAGAAGTCTTGAGTTTTTCAGATGAAACTCCAAATGTAAAAGGTTGAGAAAGTATCAGAGATGTCGACATCCTACAAGGAAACCTAACTTTCCAGAAAAGAATCCAGTCTGTCTGAAAACTACTGGCTAAATGAACAATAACCACCTCATCTCACCTTTCAGGTTTCTTCAGGTGAGGGCCAATATTCCATCAGCACTGGGATTCCACTTTTTAAAAATCTTTTTACTAGATATTGAAATAATATGTGCATTTTTTGCATCCTAAATCTCTGCTTTTTCACATTTCCTAATTCTCCAACATTTTGGAAGTGGTTTCAAGATGCAGTCTTAAACTTACTCTCATTGCTTTCATTTTGCAGTCTCATTTATAAGGTCCATAATAACAAATCTGTAAGGAGTTTAATGCCCTATGAAGCAATGAAAAAGCCAAGTACAACATTGTCATTAGTTCATTATATTGTGTCCTTTGTATGCTATTAATCCAATGATAATTAATTTTCCAGGAAAGCCACTTTAGTACTGTTACCAGGTGATGTCTATATTAGTTGTTACATTGTAGTTTTGGTACATAATTAAAAATCATTTTTCTTGAAACCAGTTTTACTGGAGCAATGGTAAAATACAGTTTAATTACTTTCTAATGATTATAAAATACTTAATCTTCAGTTAATCATTGAGTACAATGCAAACATCAAGTCCCGCTTGAGAAGGATTTTCAGTCTGAACTGCGGGCAAGAACAGAAGGATGGTAGTATGTGAATTGTTATTATTGGCGTGCTGATGTGAGAGTATGTCAATATGTAGCTGCCATTTTGCTCCTACTGGAAGCCAGTTTGGAAATAAAAAAAGTTCCTTGCCTGTGAGTGGAGTAACGGAACAAGGGAGCTTGTTAATGTAATTTTAAAGATTAATTATGAAAAGCCAACTGGAAAAGTACTGGAGAAACAGAAATCTTTTATGCAGGGACAACAACGAAGGCAAATGGGATGCCGACCTTAATAGCAAAAGCATTTCAGTGTAAGAGCCAATTTTTAATGATATAGGGTGTTGGTGAGACTACATCTGGAGTACTAGCCACAGTTCTTAACTAGGGACCAAAGGAAGGATATATTTGCCTTAAAAGCAGTGCAGCACGATTGATTTCTGGGATGAGTGAGTTGTCCTATGAAGAATAACTGTAATCAACCTAGAAGGATCCATGGTGAACTGATTGAAACATCCAAGATGTTGAGAGGCTACTTACCCTGGCTGAACAGGCTAGGAATAGGGACCACCGTCTCAAGATAAAAGTTCAACCCCAAGTACAAAGTTGCTGAGAAATCTTTTCACTCAAGACATTCAATAATCTTTGGAATTGTCTACTCCAAAGGTCTGTAGATATCAATGAGATGTTATGTATATTCAAGGTTGAGACTAAATGGTTTACTCAATGATCCAAATGGCCTAGTTCTTCTCCGACATCATATGATTTTACTGATTGACTTTTGAACACTAATAGAATCAAGCAATTATGGTCACTAGGCTGGGAAATGCAATGGTCAAGGGCTTATTGAATCGTAGACCAGTCCTGGCCTGGTACAGTTCTGAGTTCTTGTGTACTCACTATATTTTTATTTGTTCATCAGATTTGGGCAATACCGATTGGGCCAGCATTTATTACTCATTCTTAATCGCCCTGGGAAGGTGATGGTGAGCTGTCTTCTTGAACTACTGCAGTCTTTAATATGTATGGATATTTAATGTGCTATTTTGGAAAAGGGTTCCAGGACAGTAAAGGAATGCTGATATAGTTCCAAATCAGGATGGTGTGTTGCATGGAGGGAACTTGGAGGTGATTGTCTTCCCTTTTATTTGCTTTGTCCTTCTAATTGCTTGAGCCTGCAGGTTTGAAAATTGCTGTCCGAGGATCGTCAATGTGTTACTGCAATGCCTCTTGTAAAACGTACACACTGCCTTCACTCTGCATTGGTGGTAGAATGAATTTATGTTGAATGTCTGAGGATGTGGTACCAATCAAGTCAGCTGTTCTGTCCTGGACAGTATCAAGCTTTGTGAATGTTGTTGAAACTGCACTTGCCAACTTTTATCAGTGTGCCATCAAGAGCATTCTGTCTGGATGTATCACTACCTAGTGTGGCAACTGTACCATTCAAGATTGGAGATGGTTACAGAGAGTGGTGAACTCAGCCTCGGCAATCACAAGGGCCAACTTCCCAACTATAGAATCCATCTACCAGGTCCACTGTCATGGAAAGGCCACCATCTTCTCAAAGATCCATCCCACCCTGGCAATGTTTTTCTCCAACCTCTCCCACCGGGGAGAAGGTACATGCACCAGCCAGTTTTGAAACAGTTTCTACCCTACTTGAATACTGAATGGACTCTCAAACTCTTAAATTTCACCTGTACCTGTGTTTTTGTTTTTGCAGTTGTTTACCTATTATTTACTTAACTATGCTACTTAACTTTCACTGTGCCTCAGTACATGTGACAATAAATTCAATTCAATTATCCAGGCAAATGGAGAGTATTGCGTTATAGTCCTGATCTGTAAATAATGGACAGAATTGGGGAGTCAGGAGGTAAGTAATTATCCACATAATTCCATCTCTGAAATGATTTTGCCATAATAGTATTTGTACGACCATTCTAGGTTAGTTTCTAATTAATAGTAACAGTGAGGGATTCAGCAATGTTAGTGTCATTGAATGTGAAGGGGGGAAAGGTGGCTGGATATCCATGTTGATGATGGTCATTGTCTGGCACTTGTGAGTTACTTTAACTTGTCAGTTGAAGCCTGAAAGTTATCCATGTCTGGCTGAGTGAATACAGACTGATTCTGTCCTCTGGCTACAAGAGTGTCAATGAATTGGCGAACAGCCAATGTGGGTACAATATTCAAGAAGGGTGGTCGGGGAAACCAAGAATCTACAGGCTAGTGAGTCTAACATCTGTGGTAAGGGAACTACTTCTGAAAACCTTTGAGGAACTGTATTAATCTGCACTTGGAGAGGCAAGGATTAATCAAGTATAGCATTGCTTTGTAAAGGGGACATTATGTCCAACAAATTTGTTTGAATTTTTTGAGGTGGTGACTAAGTATGTCGGAGAGGGCAATGCAGTTGATATTGATTTCAAAGACTTCTGTAAGGCTTTTGACAAGATCTCACATGGCAGACTGGTTAGAAGTTAAAAGCCCATGAGATCCAAGGCAATTTCGCAAATTGGATTCAAGTCTGGATTCTTGGCTAGAATCAGAGGGTAAGATCTAAGATTGTTTTAGTGACTGGAAGCCTGGATCCAATGGTTTACAACAGTTTGGCTGCTGGTTTCCTGGATGTTTGTAACATATATTATGATCTAGACATGAATATTGGAGGTGTGATCAGGAAGTTCACAGAGGACATGAAAATTGATGGATTGTTAAATAGTGAGGAGAAAAGCCTTACATTACAGGATGATATAAAATTAGTTAGCCAGACGGCTGAATAGTGGTAAATGGAATTTAATACTGAAAACTATGAGGTGATGCATCTTGGGAGGACTGACAAAGGAAGAGCATAAATGTTGAATGGTAAGATCCTAGGAAATATGAAAGATCAGAGGGAACTTTCTGTGCTGACTCATAAATTATTAAAGAAAACAGGACAAGTCGATAAGGTGGTTAAGAAATCAAATGGAATATTTACCTTTATTAGTCAAGGTACTGAACATAAGAGAAAGGAGGTTATGACGGAGGTTTAAATCAAGTTAGTTAGGCCAGAGATGGAGTACTCTGTGCAGTTTTCATCACTGTACAATAGGAAGTCATAGAGTCAGAGAGTCATAGAGATGTACAGCACGGAAACAGACCCTTCGGTCCAACCCGCCCATGCTGACCAGATATCTCAACCAAATCTTGTCCCACCTGCCAGCACCTGTCCCATATCCCTCTAAATGCTTCCTATTCATATACCCATTCAAATGCCTTTTAAATGTTGCAATTGTACTAGCCTCCACCACTTCCTCTGGCAGCTCATTCCATACATTTTCCACGCTCTGCATTAAAAGGTTGTCCCTTAGGTCTCTTTTATACCTTTCCCCTCTCACCCTAGATCTATGTTCTCTAGTTCTGGACTCCCCAACCCCAGGGGAATGACTTTGTCTATTTATCCTATCCATGCCCCTCATAATTTTGTAAACCTCTATAAGGTCAGCCCTCAGCCTCCAGCGCTCCAGGGAAAACAGCACCAGCCTGTTCAGCCTCTCCTTATAGCTCAAGTCCTCCAATCCTGGCAACATCCTTGTAAATCTTTTCTGAACCCTTTCAAGTTTCACAACATCTTTCCGATAAGAAGGAGACCAGAATTGCATGCAATATTCCAACAGTGGCCTAACCAATGTCCTGTACAGCCGCAACATGACCTCCCGACTCCTGTGCTCAATACTCTGACCAATAAAGGAAAGCATACCAAACGCCTTCTTCGCTATCCTATCTACCTGTGACTCCACTTTCAAGGAGCTATGAACCTGCACTCCAAGGTTGCTTTGTTCAGCAACACTCCCTAGGACTTTACCATTAAGTGTATAAGTCCTGCTAGGATTTGTTTTCCCAAAATGCAGCACTTCGCATTTATCTGAATTAAACTCTACTTGTCACTTCTCAGTCCACTGGCCCATCTGGTCAAGATCCTGTTGTAATCTGAGATAACCTTCTTCGCTGTCCACTACACCTCCAATTTTGGTGTCATCTGCAAACTTACTAACTATACCTCTTACGTTCACATCCAAATCATTTATATAAATGATGAAAAGTAGTGAACCCAGCACCAATCCTTGTGGCACTCCACTGGTCACAGGCTTCCAGTCTGAAAAATAACCCTCCACCACCACCCTCTGTCTTCTACCTTTGAGCAAGCTCTGTATCTAAATGGCTAGTTTTCCCTCTATTCCATGAGTATGCATTACTTAGATTGCAGAAGAGATTTGTCAGGATATTGCTTGGACTGGAACAGTTTAGTTATGAAGAGAGATTAGAGAGGCTCGAGTTGCTTTCCTTAGAGAAAACAAGGCTGAGGTGAGATCTGATTCAGATGCAGAAAGTTATGAGGATCCCAGGTTCCATTCCACCCTTAGGTGGCTTTCTGTGAGGAGTTTTCATGTTCATCCCTGTGTCTGTGTGAGTTTCAGACAGGTGCTCCAGTTTCCTCCCACAGTCCAAAGAGGTGCAGGTTAGTTGGATTAGAGTCAAGAATGTGGTGCTGGAAAAGCACAGCAGGTCAGGCAGCATTGGAGGAGCAGGAGAATCGATGTTTCAGGCACAAGCCCTGATTCCTGCCCCTCAGATGCTACCTGACCTGCACCACACACTCGACTCTGATCTCCAGCATCTGCAGTCCTCACTTTCTACTAGGATAGTTGGATTAGCCATAGTGTCCAGGAATGTGTAGGTTAGATGCATTAGCCATGGGAAATGTAGGGTTACAGGGAAAGGATGTCCTTCAGGGGATCGATGTGGACTTGTTGGGCCCGAATGACCTGTTTCCACACTGTAGGGATTCCATGGGATTCTTTAAACAGGGCAGTAAGGAAGAATTGTTTTTTCCCTTGAGGGCTGTCAATAACAAGGGACACAGTTTTAAGGTAAGGAGTATGACGTTTAGAGGGAATGGGAAGAAAATAAGATTCACTCAGAATGTTATGATTATCTGGAATTTATTGCCTGAAAGAGTGGTAAAGGCAGAAACCCTCTAGACATTTAAGAAGTTTCTTAAAGCATGTAGGATTCTTAAGGGGCTCAGAGTAACTTCTGAGAGGATGTTTCCAATCATGGGAAAGTCTAGGATCAGACAGCACAGTCTCAGAATAAAAGGAAGCCAATGTAAGATTGAAATGAGGGGGAGTTTCTTTTTGGAAAGTGTTGTGATTCTTTGAAATTGCTTGTCACAGAGAACTGTGGAGGCAGAACCTTTGGGTTTTTTAAGATAGACTCCTATCGAAAGGAAAATCAAGGGTTACGAAGAAAGGGCAGGAAAGTGGATGCACAGAATGTCGGATCAGCCATGATCCGAATGAATGGGGAAACATGATTGAGGGACAGAACCACCTACTTCTGTTCATATTTCGTATGACCTTATGGTCTCAAATGAACACTTAAAATGTCATAGCACACAACGCAATGGGCTAAGTGCTCGAAAATGAGATCAGAATAGCTGGATGCTTGATACCCAACATAGACAAAAGGGCTGAAGGGCCTCTTTCCATGCTGCAAAAACTCTATGACTTTATGTTTCAGCATATTGAATGATCCTCAATATTATGCAAACATTACAAACAACCTTTGGACTTGTGATGGAGAGATGGTCATTGATTGAATGGTGGAATAGGCTCACAAGGTAATATGGCCTACTTGCTGCACCTATTTTTGTTACATTCTGAATAGAATATTTTATATTTTGTGGCATTTCTTTACTCTATATTAATTAAATCAGCAAAATACAACTTTTGCTGGTCAGATACCTCCAAGGGATCCTTTTTATGATAGGAGAGTAAGGCCATATTGTTTTCATCATTTACTTGACTGTCAGGTGATTACTTTAGACTTCACTTTTATTGCCTTTCATTAAAATGTCTGATCTGAAAATAAATGTATTCTTTGCTTTTCAAACATTTTGTACCTCAATGCAATTTGTCAATGTCTAGTTCAGTGTTTTTCCTTCCATATTTCTCGAGCAGTTTTATATCTAGAACATAATGGATAGCCGATAGGCTGATGCATTCAGAAACTAACTTGTAGAAAATTGCTGCTGCCTCGCTTTTCATGGGTTCAGGAACCTTTATTTTAGAAAATACCTTTTTGCAGTAATCCATAGTTTGCAACTTTGGGATTGAGGGAGAGATTTTTAAAAACATTGTTTGTGAAAATAATGTAATTTGATTTGCATCATAATGCATTAACCACTGTTGCATTTTTTCCCACGGAAGAACAAAATTGCAATGTTTACTCTTCATCCTCCACAGAACTTGAGTTGTATTTTTACTTCCCACTAGTTTTCACTAATGTATTACTTTCATTCACTGAGCTGCCCATTTGCTTGAAAATGTAGTGGTAATAATTCAAAGTGGGCAGCATCTCTAAATGAACAGTATTATATCATTCTTTTGTGAAATACCTCAAACAATAGTCAAATTTGTTGAGACAAGTGAACTGAAGTTCAAGCAAACTGTGTAAAACTGCGTGTCCTTCGACTTGGGGACCAAATCTACTCAGGATTCTCAATCTACTGATTTTTAGGCATACTGAATGCAATATTCCACAGCAGGGAGCTGACTGCCTCCTATCATTCTGCTGCCTGAAACTATCAATAAAATTGTAGGCTTAAAGCACTGAGGATGATAAGAGTTATAAAACTGGTTCAACATGTTGCATAAATATCATGACAGAAAAAGTCATTTGTAGTCTTTGACAGATTACAAAGATGCCTATCGGTGCTCATGCCAGGTTTCTCTTTATGTGGTGTAATGGATCCAAGTTTAAATAGAAGCCCAAAGCAAATTGTGGTTACTCACCCACTTTTGTAATCTGCCCCAAGTCTGCAATGGTGCTCAGGAAAATATACAGGACATATACAGTGGTGCAAGACATAAAAGGGCAGAAATTCACTTTGTATGGTGATTCAAATTGGGTGACATTGTATTAGCTTTCCATTATGTTCAGATCTAAATTCTCAATTCCACTGCAGTTATTGGAATTAAATATTTGGTGTTGTGTAGAAAGGAGAGATTGATCTAAAAATCACTGTTTTGCATGATGGTCTAAGCAAATGTGAAGCTCAAGAAATCTGTGCTGCTCTGGAATATAGTAAATATCAAATAGCACTGAAAGTAGAAGCCACTTTTACACAGTTTTCAGCCTTCAGCCTGTTGCATGTGGTTCTAAATGGGTACATTATGGTGATGATAAACATAGACTGTTGATATTCAAATTCTATCATTTTAGTTTAATGCCTTTCATGGAATTTCTTTTTTAAAAAAGGACAAATTCTGACCAAGTTGAGGTTAGATTCAAGAAATACTCATTAAACAAGGATCAGTCTAAGCTGACATTGTCTTTGCTGTGAAAAGGCTTTGAATCACAGAGTGTATATCCTGGTTAATTCACGACTTTCTGGAAGTTACATTTTGAAGTGAAAGATTGTGGTGTATTCAGCTTGGAAAAGCAATGCACATAGTTAGGATTAAACAAATGAACATTTACCAAAGTAGCTTCTGAGCAGCAGGGCAGAGACAAGGAAAAATTGATTTGTAAGCAAGGACTCAGAGTCTCTCTGCCTCCCTTAATAAGCTCAAAAGTCAGTGCTCAGTCAAAACACACATTGGAACAACAGCTGTCCACTGAGAACTCGAGTTCTGAAAACTTTGGTGTCAGTGAAGAAGCAAAACAGAGCATCACTTGGGACTCAGGTCATTCTCACAACTCAAGGACTTGAAGAACTTTCAACTACAACTGCTTTTACCTTTCTGCCTGTACGAGGCACCCCTTTCTTTTAAGCTTATGACCCATGTTTGTGTGCAGGTTTAATATCTGCTTTTATAATTTCCTTTACTGTAGCAGGTAATAAAATTTCTTTTCATTCAAAGAAACCTTGGAATTGGCTCCTTCATTTTAGCTCACCAACTAAATTTTAATTCAAGTGTGATAGCTGCATGCTTTAAATAAAAGACATAGCTGTCCAAGGAGGAGTACAAAGAACCACTCAGTATTCCTCACCCAATCATAAGTCAGAAGGGGTTAGTTAAGTGTATTTTTATCATGTCATGGGAGAAAGTACATGGAACTTTTAAGAGACAGACTGAAACCTTATATGCTCTGAACAGTCTTTGTAGCAGTGAAGATCACGTTTTTGTCAAGTGTAAATAGTTGCTCTAATATTCCATGTCCAACCACATCAGTAAACCTAGTGGCAGGGCAAATAACACTTGAAAAGTGACAAATAAAACAAGAAAGCAAATAAATTATAAGCCAACATCGGCCCAATGAGCTTGCTCCACCATTCAATAAGATCACAACTAATCTGATTTTTAAGCAGTGACCCCTAGTTCTAGATTCTCCCACAAAAGGAAACATCCTATCAGAATGGCAGTATGTCCTATCAAGATCTCCTTTGTTTCAATCTAATTGCCTTTTCTTCTTCATTAACCTGTTTTTTTTTAATCAACCAGTTCAGAGATGTAATTCTTGGAGCAGGTGGGACATAAACCTAGTGGCAGGGCAAATAACACTGGAAAAGTGACAAATAAAACAAGAAAGCAAATAAATTATAAGCCAACATCAGCCCAATGAACTTGCTCCACCATTCAATGAGATCCAGGGATCTTATTGGTCCAGGGATACAGATGCAAACACCCACAAATGGAGGTGCATCATGACATTATTTAAACAGACCACACTATGGCATCCAGGAACTACGAGTGGTAGAAGAAAAGTACTTATACAGTGTATTGAAGAACAATGGGTACCCGATAAATACAGTCCACCGATTCTTAAACAATAAATCCAAACAAGTAGACACAGTATGCCCAGAAAACTTAGCCACACTACTATACATCAAAGATATCTCAGAGATGACTACCAGACTACTCTGACCCCCTGGCATCATGGTAGCCTACAAACCTATCAACGCACTGAAATAGCTACTGATGAACCTAAAAACCCTGTACCAACAACCAGCAAAACAAATGTCATTTACAAAATACCCTGCAAGGACTCTAATAAACACTACACCAGACAGACAGACAGACATCTAGCCACCAGTATACACAAACACTAACTAGCCACCAAAAGACATGACCCACTATCACTAATATCCTTTCATACAGATGAAGGAGGACACCACTTTGACTGGGACAACACATCTATCCTGGTACAGGCTAAACAGAGACACGCACAAGAATTCCTCGAGTCCTGGCATTCAAATCAGAACTCCGTCAATAAGCTCGTCGATTTCGACCCCACTTACCAACCTCTGAGAAAAAGAATGGAAATGATATCACCAACCTTAACAGACCAAGGCACATAAATGGAAAGCGGGACAGAACACCAGCATTTCAATGGAGACTCACTGATGATGTTACCTAGCATGGTGATCAAATGTCTGAGAACAAACCTTCAAGCTCAGTGAGCAAACTTACAACATAAATTGCTTCTAATGTGTCTTCCTGTCTTGCTACTTTATATTAAATTTCAATCGTCTCTTTTGTGATATAAAGTTTGTGATGAATTTTTACATATCTTAATGTAATTTTAGAGTTTGGTTTTGGTATTGACGACAGTTTATTGTTTAACTTGTAGGTATTTCCAGAGGTGTAATGATTTCTTTTTAAAAAGTGAGTGAGGATAATTAAGCTTTTTTTACATTGGGAGAGTTTTTAAGAGTGGACAAAGTAAACAATTGTGTATTATGCTTTCAGTTTAGAAGCTCAAAGATTTACTTTTTCATCTTTTTATTTGGGGAAGCATCCATTGCTTGATAAAAGATTTTGTTTTGCATGTTGGCAGTTTTGCGAAAGCTGTACAAAAGATATGTTCTTGATGAAACAAAATGAATGCAGATGGTATGGAACTGTTTAAAAGAAGTTTAATCAGTGTAAGCAGTTTTGTTTCAAAATTCAGGCCAGAAGTGTTTGGGTACCACCCTGAAGGAGTTATTTGAAGATGAGAAAGTATGAGCTCAGTTGTGTGAAGCCTCCAGGAAGAGCCTACAGGATTCTTATGTTGGGAAATTGAAGCCACAGTTAAATTACATCTTATAGATTTGAAATTCTCTCTGATGTGAGTAAATGAATGCTTTTGAAATAAGTTACATAAAACATAGAACATAGAACAGTACTGCACAGTACAGGCTCTTTGACCCTTGATGTTGTGCCGACCTTTTATGCTGCTCTAAGATCAAAGTAACCGACATACCTTACATTTTACTACCATCCATGAGCCTATCATGTAAATGCCCCTAATGTGTCTGACTGTACCACCACTTTTGGCAGTGCATTCTATGCATCCACCACTCTCTGTGTAAAGAACCTACCTTTGACATCTTCTCTAAACATTATTCGAAACACCTTAAAATTATGCCTCCCCACAATAGCCACTTCCACCCTGGGGAAAAGTCTTAGGCTATCCAATTTATCTATGCCTCCGATCACCTTGTACACCTCTATCAAGTCACCTCTCATCCTTCTTAGCTCCCTCAACCCTTCTTCATAAGACATGCTTTCCAGTGTAGGCAGCATCCTGGTAAATCTCCTCTGCACCCTCTCTGAAGCTTCCACATCATTCCAAAAATGAGGCAACCAGAACTGAACACAATATTCCAAGCATGGTCTAACCAGGTTTCTATATAACTGTAGCATAACCTCATGGCTCTTAAACTCAATTCCCCTGCTAATAAAAGCCAACATGCCATATGCCTTCTTAACAACTCTATCAACTTGGGTAGCAACTTTGAGGGATTTATGAATGCGCACCCCAAGATCCCTCTGTACCTCCACACCGCCAAGAATCCTGCTTTAACCCTATAATCTGCATTCATATACAACCTTCCAAAATGAATCACATACCATGTGTTTCTAAATATGTAAATTGGTTTATTCTATTTTATCATTTCTTTTGCGTAATAAATTTCTGTTTTATTCATAAACTGAATCTGCAGCACTCCACGTTTATGCTTGTGAAAATGAAAAATGGTATGATTTATTAAGCTAAACTTCATACTGAGCTGTGATTTGTCCAGTGATATCATCAGTTGGGTTCATAACATATTTTTGTTGATTTTTGGTCAATATGCCAGTTGGCTGCTTTGTCCTAGATAGTATTGAGTTTGAGTGTTATTGGATTTGCATCTGTGCAGGCAAGTAGATAGGGTTCCATTACACTGCTGACTTCAACCATGCAGACGGTGATCAAGTCTTAGGGATGTAGGAGACAAATTGCTCACGACAGAATTCAGAACATTTTACTTACTTTTGCAACCACAGAATGTGTGCACTGGTTCATTTAAGGTTCTACTCCATAGTGACCCTCAAGATATTGATAATTAGCAATGAACCTCAGAATTTATGATATATAACACTGGTGTTTGAAATTATTATAATACACATTTTGATGCACACAATGATTGGTCAGAAGGACAGTCATGAGACTCTCCTTGGGTCATGGAGACTTTTGCAAACCCAATGCTTAGATATCAGCTGCAATGTATAAAACATCTGTAAAAGTCAAATACACCTTTTGGAATAAAACAACAAACCCTACAAAACTTTTCCCTAGGCCAGAATTTTAGATGGTCTTGTGGAGCATCGATTGTGTCCCTCCTCTGATCCAATTTGGAGAAAGTGAGGACTGTAAATGCTAGAGATCAGAGTTGAAAAGTGTGGCACTGGAAAAGCACAGTCGGTCAGGCAGCATCTGAGGAGCAGGAGAATCAACATTTCAGGCATATGCCTTCATCAGGAATGTGAGGGGGGTGGGGAAGGGAATGGAGAGATAAATAGGAAGGGGCTGGGGGAAGGTGGCTAGAAACAAGATAGATACAAGAAGGGGGTGATGGTGATAAGTCAGAGGGGAGGGTGGAGTGGATAGGTGGGAAGGAAGATGGACAGGTAGGACCGAGTTGGAGGGTTGGATCTGGGATGGCATGGTGGGAGGGGAGATGAGGAAACTGATGAAATTGACTTTGATGCTGTGTGGTTGGAGGGTCCCAAGGTGGACAATGAAACGTTTTTCCTCTAGGCATCGGGTGGGTTGGACTTGGTGGTGAAGGAGGCCCAGGGCTTGCATGTCCTTAGCAGAGTGGGAGGGGGAAGGGAAGCTGGAGTGGTTGGCCACAGGGCAATGGGGTTGTTTGGTATGTGTGTCCCAGAGACTTTCTCTGAAACGTCCTGAAACGTAGAGGATACCACACTGAGAACAAAAGACATAATTCCTCCACCTCTGCCATATCTGCACCCAGGAGAAGCAATTCGACTGCAAGACATCACAGATGGCCCCCTACTTCAATAACCACAATGTCCCCTCCCACATGATCAACAATGCACTCCAGAGCATCTCCTCCACATCCTGCACCTCCACCCTTGAACCCCACCCATCCAACCACAACAATGATAGAAACCCCTGGTCTTCACCTTCCACCCCACGGATACAGCGCATTATCCTCTGCCATTTCTGCCACCTACAATCTGACCCCACCACCAGAGATATATTTCCCTCTCCACCCTATCAGCATTCCACGGAGACCATCCCCTTCGCAATTTCCTCGTTAGGTCCATGGTCCCCACCAATCCACCCTCCACTCCCAGCACCTTCCCTTGCCACCTCACCTGCACCTACACCTCCTTCCTCACCTCTGCCCAAGATCCCAAAGGATCCTTCTACATTCAGCAGAGATTTTCCTGCACATACAAACACCTCATCTATTGTGTCTGTTGTTCTCGATACTGTCTCCTCTACACTGGGGACACAGGACACCAACTCATGGAACATTTCAGGGAACATCTGTGGAACTCACACACAAAACAACTGCACCACACTGTGGCCAAACATTTCAACTCCTCCTCCCAATCTGCCAAGGACAAACCAGTCCTGGATAAACTCTACCACCAAATCCAAGCCACCTGATGACTGGAGGAAGAATGCCTCATCTTCTGCCTTGGGACCCTGTAACTACACAGCATCAACGTTGACTTCACCAATTTCCTCATTTCCCCTCCCGCCCACCTCATCTCAGATCCAACCCTCCAATTCAGCACCGTCCTCTTGATCTGTCATACCTGTTTATCCTCCTTCTCACTTATCCACTCCACCTTCCCCTCCAACCTCTCATCATCATCCCCTACCTGTATCTACCTATCGCCTTCTCAGCGCCCTTTGCTCCAGCCTCACCCCCACATCATATTTATCTTCAGCCCCCCTACCCCCCACCTTCCTGATGAAGGGCTTATGCCTGAAACATTGATTCTCCTTGCTCCTTGGATGCTGCCTGACCTGCGCCACATTTTTCGACTCTGACCCAACTTTCCTAGCTTGCCTACTCTTGTTTTAATAGTAAGTATGTTTATGGGCCAGCTGACAGAGAGACAAATCCCCTGCATCTTTCTACTGGACTGCATAATTTCATACTGACCAATGCCCACAAACAAGAGAAGAAATATGATTGCACTCTATAAACGTGAGACTGACTGATGCTAAACAAAGAGATTTGGAGTGCAGATTCATAGTTCCTTGAAAGTGGAGTTGTAGGTCAACAGGATAGTGAAGAAGGTGTTTGGTAAGCTTGCCTTTATTGGTTATTACATTGAGGAAAGGAGTTGGGAGATCATGTTGCAGCTGTACAGGACATTAGTCAGGCCACTTTTGGAAAACTGCATACAATTCTGGTCTCCTTCTATAGGAAGGATGATGTGAGTTCAGAAAGGTTTATAAGGCATTTGCCAGGGTAGAAGCATTTCTGCTTTTGGGAGAGGCTGAATGTATGGGACTACTTTCCCTGGAGCATTAGGGGCTGAGGGGTGACTTATAAAGATTTATAAAATCTTGAAGTTCATGGATAGGGTGAATAGCCAAGATCTTCACCCCAGGGTGGGGAAGTCCAAAACTAGAGTGCATAGTTTTAAGGTGAGGGGGAACAATTTCAAAGGGACCTAAGGGGCAATCTTTTCATGCTAAGGGTGGTGCATGGATGGAATGAGCTGCCAGAGGAAGTGGTGGAGGCTGGTACAATTACAGCATTTAAAAGATATCTGGATGTGTGTATGAATAGGAAGAGTTCAGAAGGATATGGGCCAACTGCAGGCAATTGGGACAAGATTAATTTTAGGACATCTGGTCAGCATGGATGAGTTGGACTGAAGGGTCTGGTTCCTTGCCGCACAGATGTATGACTCTATGACTTTATGTTGTCCATGAGAGTTCTTCAATCAGCACTACTTATTTTCAAACACATGGCACCTGCATCATTGGCTGGGACAATATTTGTTGAACTGATCAATTTTTACGATGCATTTCTATTGCACTCATTTCATACAGAAAATGTTCTAGAGTTGGCTGATGGCACAGGCACTGATGGTGCAGTGAAAGATGTAATACGCTAAATGATATTGTGATGATTATGTTATGTGCAGATACCTTTCGATAAGAGATTTGCATTTAGGATGACCATCCTATGAATTGCGTTTCATTGCTTCTTGTCATGCTTTGAATGCTGGCTGCCTCAAATTTGAAGTTGTCAAAGAATAGTCTTATGGATTCTTCTTGGATACTGAAGCTTTAAATTATTATCTTCCTCAACCTGTTCCACACAGCAAGCATGAGATGAGTGAATTTTCTTCATTCAAAATGCAATCGCTGTTGAATAATTCATTCTCACAGGTCAGTGATGATGAAGTTTTTCTTTATTTTGGGGAAGGAATAAAGTCATTAAATTCTGGTTGCCCACTTTTTCTGACTTCTAGTGATTCTTCTTTTAAGTGGCAGGGACTTGCATCCAATTTGTTAGTCTCTGAACCCAATAGAAATCTCTTGTCATTGCTTCTCACAACTGTCTTCCACAACAACTGTCTTTTTCCAACTCATTGCTGCTGTCCAGGGCCAAGATCCTTTGCCTTTGACCATTCTCAATGCTCCATTTTGTCATTTTGCAATATTGCTCCCGAAAGCCCAGCTCTTTCAAATAATCTCCTGTTACATCATTTCCAAGCACCATGCTCTAATAGGAAGACCACCCTGACAAAACATCCACAGCTGTGCATCTGAAGCAAATCAACAGTTGGTTATAAGCTACATAAACCTAAAGGCCCAAATTTTAAGTAGTCAATTCTGGGAAAGCCATTTAAAAATGGGAGACAGAACCAATTGCAGAATTCCTTGTCTCAATTTTTAGTGTCTGCAATTTTCATCAGCCAGGATAAGGAAATAGGTAGTGAACCTATGCTTTGCACCCCCGGCCTGGTTGCCTCTGTTGTTGTGGAGGCATCTCCTGGCTCCTAATAATTTTCCTTACACCATGCTTCTGTTGCATGATGGCTGGTCAAGGTCCAGCCGAGAAGAAATGAATCATAGACGAGATTCCAAAACATCTGATTCAGATTGCTTCCAACTCACTTCAACTCATGTTCCCCTACCGTAGGATACATTTTCTCAAGGCAAATCCAGTGATTTGGAAATTACCTGCCTTGGTGGTTAAAATCCAACTGTTCTTCCCTTCTCATTAAGATGTCAGCATTAAAATAGCTGAGAAAGTCAAACCATATAAAGCATTTAAATAACTCATAGGCAACTTCAAGGTAATTACTACACATGTGGAAATTGTGCATCTTTTAAACACATACTGTAACTCCATCCTTATTTGTCCTTCACCCCTCACCCTCTTTGTACATGAAGATCTCTTTTCAGGACTTTCATATCCATAAGGCCTTAACCTGTCCAGTGTCCAGTGTCCCATTGTTCACTTATCTTATCAAATACTCTCCCACTAATGAGATGGCTAATGATCCCAGCCCAATGCTGTAATATCCCATGTGGTGCACTGCCCAATACATCACCCACCTCTCTAACCACTCCCACACTCTGATCCAACTGTACTGCAATTAAAGTCACAACTGCTTCAAACTTCTACATAGCCTTTTACTTTTATGTAGACTGTATCATTACAAATTTAATTCACTTCAGCAACTCACTAAACCTCCTTTGATAGCACTTCTCAAACCTCGACCATGATTGACAAAGTTGGCAGACGAGTGGGAAGACCAGTGGGAAGATGATTGGCAGAAGAGTGGGAAGACCACAACCTGCAAGGTCCCCTCTAAGATGCACCTGAAGTGTCACCAAGTTAAAAACTTGGAACTCCTTCTTGATGGCATTGTGAATGCATCTACACTCGACAGACTGCTGGAGTTCAAGATGGTGGATTACTAGGACAATTAAGAGGGCAAGTTGAAATCAGTAATAATGTTGGTCTTGCCAATGATGGCCACATCACAAGAATTAAAAGAATAAAATTCTCTGGATTGCTGACTTTTTAGAAACACAAAATTAATACATATATTTATTTAATAAGTAAATATATATGAATAATCAATGTCACTGGCCAACAATTTTCATGAGAATATCAATAATAAAGTTTGGATGCATGATTACCTCGTGCTAACATTCATAAAATGCTTTGCAATAAGATACAATGTTCATTATTCAAGTGGCATAAGTTAGTGTAGTCTCTGAATGGGAAGCATCATCTGAGAGATCCACTGATGCAGATTAAATTGTACATTATTATTTTTTATTTCACGGTAAAAAATAAATTACCTTCCTAATTATTGCAATATTTCAGGAACACCTTTGGTTAAATCCTGAATTAAGGCTATGAATAAACTGTTAAGAGATATTGAAACCATCAGCCAAGTAGCAATATTCCAATTCCTTCTAATTAGTTTGAATTAATATTTTGATTGCACTGTAAAAGAAGACTACCATTGGCTTTTCTTTGCTTTTTGCAGCTGCAAGTCTGTTGGATAAAATATGGCCAATTCTAAGGATGCTAAGCTTGAACTATCAACCACTTTCTGAGTCTCTCCACTGATAAATAGCCAGCTGAAGAGATATTACTTTTCACAGCACCTGTCATGGCTTCATTATATCCCCAAAGCATTTTCCAGCTGATTAACGACTTCAGAAGTTCATAATGACTTCTTGTAATGCTTGAAACACAATGATCAATTTGTGCACAGTAGGTTCATTTTTTTTATTCACATGGGGCATTGCTGACTGGCCAGCATTTATTGACCGTCCCGAGTTCCCCTTGAGAAGGTGGTGGTGAGCTGCCTTCTTGAAGCTCTGCAGTTCACATGCTGGAGGTTGACCCACAATGATCTTAGGGAGAGAATGTCAAGATTTTGACCCAGCAACAGTGAAGTAATGACAATATATTTCCAAGTCAGGATGATGAGTGGCTTGGCTGAAAACTTATTGATGGTGGTATTCCCATATATATGCTGCCTTTGTCCTTCTCAATGTAAGTGGTTGTGAGTTTGGAAGGTGCTCTCTAGGGAAGTCTTTCAGCACATCTTGTAAATAGTACACACTGCTGCTACTGAGAGTTGGTGGTTGAGGGAGCAGATGTTTATGAATGTATTGCCAATCAAGCCGGCTACTTTTTCCTGGATGATGTCAAACACCTTGAACGTTGTAAGAGTTGCTCCCATGCAGGCAAGTGTGGAGTATTTTATCATACCCTTGACTTGTATGTAGAGGAGGGGGACAGAATTTGGTGAGCTATTTGATACAGTATTATTAGCCTCTGACTTGCTCTTATAGTAACTGTGGTTAGTCTAGTTGAGATTTTGGTCAATGGTAACCCCAAGGATGTTGATAATGGGGGACTCTATAAAGCAACATCTGACTGTCAAGGGGCAATGATCAGAATGTCTCTTATTGGAAATGGGCATTACCTGGCATTTGTGCAGTGTGAATGTCACTTGCCATTTGTCAGCCCAAGACTGGCCCAAACTGGCCCGATCTTTTTGTATTTGAACATTGACTGCTGCAGTATCTGAGTCATTGTGGCTGATGCTGAACATTGTTCAATCATTGACGAACATCCTCACTTATGCCATTATGTTGGAGGAAGGTCATTGATGAAGCAACTGAAGATGGTTGAACCTAAGGCATTACCCTGAGGAATTCCTGCAGAAATGTCCTGGAGCAGAGAGGAATGACCTCCAACAACCACAATTATCTTCCTATGTGCCTGGTATGGCTCCAACTAGGAGAACTTGCCCTGAAAACCATTGATTCAAGTTTTCCTGGGGAATTGACTTGGTAGCTAAGATTTCAGGCACCACTTGACGGAAGTAATCAAAGTCCAATAATTGCCTCACCAAATTAACAATAATGAATGGACAGGATACAACTTACGGGCAGGTGACAAAATTGCTGACTATGCTGTACTTGGCAGGTAGCAAAAAAATGCCAGAGCTAGCTTCCTCATCTTTTGTCCTCAGTTAAGACAGATGTCTGAACAAAACTGGCTAGCTTATCAAGAACCTGTGTAAATTATAGATGTTATACATGTTAAGGTCTCCTATACATTTTAACTTGACTGAGATTAGGGATGGGCCATTTAAATAGATCACCTGCTGATATTGGAGATGAGCGATTTCTCTAAGTCATCTCAGTGTCAATGGCTTGGTGAAATAAAAATAAAAGAGGGTTGGTAAAATCCAGACTTGGAAGTGGATTGGAAAGTGGGAGGCTGTATGGAATGATGGTACAAGGATGAAAAGAGGGAGCCCAATGCATTCTGACCAACTTGCGCTTTTATCATCTGCAGGAACCAGTGTAACTGCTGCTGACCAAAGGATCTAATGGAACCAATTATGTGGTCAATTCAAAATCACTTCCTGTCCTGCAAGCATTTTGTTAGCATTAGAAGAGGCTGTTGTGGCTTGTGGAACCAACATGTAAACTATTGTGCTCATCCAGTGGATTTGCAGTTGGGATCCCTTTAAGAAACACTTTAGTTCATAGAGGTCACCACAATGGCGATGAGAGTTCTGGGACCTGGTCCTATCATAATAAACAATAAAAGATAACCTGCAAGTATCCTCCTTTTCGTCTTTAGCTTCATGTCCTCAGTTGGCCATTAGTACCATCAGTAGCCTCTGAAATGGCCATTGTCAGGAAAATTCCAGTCATCCAAGTCCCTTGTTGCATGCCTGCTTAATATCTGGTCCCACTTTCAGTTGTGGTGGCATACCAATCTGCCTTGTGGAGAAATTCTGACCTATTTCAACTCCTGACCACTGTGCAGCATTTATGAATATCAGACAGGGATGGTGTCAGGTTGATGAGTGTTAACCTCTGGATACCTTGACCACATAATAAAATGTGATCTCACATGAAAAAAGGAATCAGCAAAATCATATATGTGAGCAAAAATTAAACTGTAAACAAACATCAGGAGAACTGGAAAACAATGATAATTGGATTTGTGAAGATGATTGGTTGGACCTAATAAGATCAGAATTCACACAACATCATGTTATAGTTCAATAGGTTTATTTGAAATCACAAGCTTTTGCAGGATTGCTCCTTCGTCAGGTGGAGTGGTTGGGTCTAATGATATTTACTTCTCATTTGCAGATTACACATAGTTTTACATGATCACATAGAGTTCAGTTATTCTCTTGAAAACCCAACCAAAGATGAAATGTGATTCTGCTTTTCTTAACTAAATATTTTCATGGTTAGAAAATCATAAAGCATTTTCATATGTCAGCAACAAGAAGAATGTTAAAAAAGGCCTGATTGTATTCTAATATGGAGTTTAAACATTGGAATGACTTCCCTTTGACATTAACATCTCCAATGATATTCAAAGGCTCATAACTTTCTTTGTTCATTACTCTTCGGAATCACTGTTCACTTTTAATCTAGTGCTTTATTAGGTAGGTGTGTTAGAGTATGGCAATATGCAATCAACAGATCAGCCTTCTTCAGGAGACAGCACACGATACATCATTATAATGACTGGGTTTAACTAATTGCAATTGATTACAAAAAAAATAGTACTTGCCACATAAACTTTCAAATGCATATTATACCACACAGGCAAAATCAGAATGCAACATGCTGGAATAACAATGAAAAATATTGGCAATAGCAGACTGTGCAGGAACTAAGCATGTTCAAACAAATTCCCTTGAAATATTCATCCCACCTTGCTCTTTCCACAGATGTTCCCTGACCTGCTGACACTTACTAGGCTTGTGTTTTTTTTATTTTTGATTTCAACTGTCAATAGGATTCAGCTTTTTCCATCATACAGGAGTAGATTAGATGATCAGAATCATTGCTGTGGTCGGCTCAGCATTAGTAACAATTATGGACAACAATTTATATTTATTTAATACTCGTAACATAATTAAATGCCCCAAGGTGCTCAACAAGAGCGTTACAAAATAAATGCAATACTAAGTCTCATGAGATATTAATTCAAATGCCTAAAACCTGAGTGAAGATTTAAGGTTTAAAATGTACTAAAGGAGAAAAAATGATGTAGAATACTGGAAGGGTGTAGGGAGGATATTCTAGTTTATAATCCAGGTAATGGAGGAAATAGTGACTAAGAAGAGTGAGATTAAAATCAAAACTGCTCAGAAGTCTAAGTTAGTTAAGCACAGGTATTTTCCATGTGTTGTGGTGCAGTCTAAGATTAGAGAAGCAAGATGAGGCAGAACGTGGAAGAGATTTGTAAACAAGGATGAACATTTCATATTAAAGGTGTTGCTTGACTGAAAGCCAGTGCAAATCAATGACCACAGTGTGATAGGGAAAGCGATGCAATAATGAAATGGACAACCGAGATTTTAAGGGCCTTAGGTTAACAAAGGCAAAATGTGGGGATGAGATAGGGATGTGTTGAAATAGGCAAGTCTAAAGGTAATAAATATGAATAAAGGATTCAGCAGCTGACAAATTAAATCAAGGGAAATTGGTTGATGTTAGGGAAATGCTTTAGTACTGCACAAATATGATTCAGATATGACATCAAGGTTGCAACCAATCTAGCTGCATTGCAGATTGCAACAATTTGCTGCTATAAAGCATTGTTAGGTAGTAAAACATCCCAATGCACTTCAAGAAGCATTGACAAGCATGGTTTGACTGCAGAAGGAAATATTAGGACCACTGTCCAAAAGTTTGATCTTAAGAAGTATTTTAAAGGAGCAGATTTGGAAATAGATATATATATATAGAGAGAGAGAGAGAGAAGAGCAGACATTTTTGAAATGAATTTAAGAGCTTGTGAATAAGGCAACTGATGACATGCTCATTAGTGGAGAAGGTGAGATGTACTGGTGTGCCCAGCTCTCAGAGGTTATACATTTGGAGTGACTGCAGAACTGGAGATAAATGACTTTCTTACAGAGAGACAAATTTTAGAATTAATTTGTTGCTAGAATGTGAACGATTGTTTGTCAATGAGTACAGGAGTTTGGATGATTGAAAGTGGGCAAGAGAACTAAGACTTTTCTGAAATTAAGGAAGGAAGGAAAATGAGAAGGTGGGCAAGAGGGCCCTGAAACAATTAAGTTTTAAAGTGATAAAGGCATGGGAGAAGACTTTGGCAGAATTTCCAGCCCAGTTTTTGTGATGGAGAGAAAATGTGGGGTAAAAGTTGATCTCCGGTTCAAACAAGATACTATGGTTGAGATCTATCTGGCTCAGTGCTGAACCCTGGTCAAGGAAAGGGAGGAGTTTGTGACTAAAACATTTGCTTGTGTATTATGGTGTTTCACACATATTACCCATATCAACAGAATGTTTTTCTGGTCAAGGAAGTAGGATGTGTGGGAATATATGTTGTTCAGGGGAGCTGTGGGAAGAAAATAAGGAGCTGGGGAGAGAGAAGAGAAGCATAAAGTGGAGGGAAAGTGGAAGACATAAAGATAGAAAGAGGAACTGGAAATGAGTGGTGTGATCATGGGATGGTATTGCATATGGTGGGAATGGATAGGGAATCAGGGAAGTTGGGGTGAAGGGTATAAAGATGCAAAAGGAACAAATGGGAATGGAAATATAGTGAAGGAGAGAAAACTAGGGAAATAAGGGTATGGACAGCAAGGTGCTAGAAAATCTTATTTTCGGGGGGGGGGGTGGATTGTAGTGGGAAAATCAGTAGGAGGTGGAAAATGACTTACTGAGCCAGGAGATTTGCTGCACTGTTTTCTGGCTAGGTTCTACATCGAATGGGAGAACAGGCTATTGCAAAGGGAACAAAAAAGGGATCATAAGTTAATTTGTTTTGGACAGAGTTTGTTGGAGGTGAAGGAGAGGATGAAGAGCCAAGGGGCAAGGAAGGTGATGTTCTTCAGTGAATTCATCCCTGCCTTGAAAATCTTTGTGTGATTGAAGAGAGGGGCAGTATAGAAACTGTGGAGTGTGTTGTGTGCCAATCGCTGCATTATTCAGCTGACTAGGGAGTAAAATTGCCAAATAATTTGTTTGCTGGGTTTATGGGGGATCTTGGCCTCATGCTTGGTCAGCTTAAAGTGAATACAATTTTGGGATGTTCATATGCACAACTTACATGACCTTCAGGCTGCAGTGACTTTTCACTTTATTCTATTCAAAAATTATATTAATCACCAGTGAGATTTCTTAGATTTGCTGTTGATTTTACAGGAAAAGTGTTTTTCAGTCTTTGATTATTTTGAGATGTTGCTCAGATGTGTACATCATCTTTGTCGACAAAAGGTTCACTTTTTTTCATAAGTTTGATTTGTAAGTTGTTTGATTTTGCCATATCATAGGAAATAGTTCTGCATCTTGGTTTTCTTTAGAAGGCATGAATATGAAATTCAAACAAAGAATTAAATTTGAACAATTTATGCTTCCATTAATGCCCAAATATCTGTTTGGTTTGAGTGAAAGTATCGGATGTTACTAATTCACTGTATGGACTGTCTTATGGCATTAGGTAGAACCACGCTGCTTTTGATGGGTTATATAACAGTAAATTTCAAGCATTATCTTCTGCTGCAATACCATTGGGACTACTCCATTTTTAATATATAATGGATGTTGGAGTTCTCTTATTTTTCCTGCTGATCAATACCACAACTGATGCGTTTATCCTTTGCTATAAACAATGTAACACTACTGATGATAATTTCTCTGCTTAATTTCAAATAGAAGACTATCATCACTGCCTTATTTCACAATTTTTTTCTGTAACATGTCCAACATCTTAAAGGTTACTGAACTCACTGAGATTTATGATTGAAGCAGTGTTGTGCTTGAATTACAACCAACCTCGTAAATTGCTAGCTGCTTGAGTAAAGTGAAGTATGTACTGCAGACCTTCAGCTGATGTGTTTGATAAGCACTTTTTCACCTTTGTCTCTTAAACAATTTATCACCTAAACCTTTCTGACCTTACAGAATTCAATCGTGAGCTTCACGTACTTGCATTGAAAGGAAATTATTGCATTTTAATTTCTTTATGAAGCAATTAATGAAATTCTTTTTTGAAAGAAAGGTTTATATTTACATAGCATCTTTCATGACTTTAGACCATCCCAAAGTGGGTACAGATCATGAAGTACTTTGGAAGTGTCGTCATTTATTTCGTGTAGAGAATACAACTGTCAAATTATCTGCATCTTATTCAAGAAAAGTATGATGAAACTAATGAGCAGATCATTTATTCAGAGAAATAAACATGAAATTCTGCTCACGCTGAAAAAATAAAATAAAATCACACATTGCCGGAGAAATATATCAGCTGTTGCATTATCTATGGAAAGTGAAAGACAGTTAATGTTTGAGTTAACTTGGACTGTTCTTTGGACCTGATGTAAAATAGAATTGTGATGGGTTTTATGCATTGAAAGGAGCAGGAAGCAGAAGAATCAAATGGAAGGTATCAGATAAGGTATAGTATGCTGAAGATTAATGACAAAGATCTAATGGAACAAAAGACAAATGGATTTTCATTTGGTTATACAAAACTTCAATATTACTGAAAAAAAGAAATGTTTAAAAATCTTTTCATCTCTCACTTATCAGAACAATTCACAAGAACAGGAAAGTGGTGTTTATACTTTATGAGGGGAATGTGCTTATTAGTTAGCAAGTGGACTCTGAATGTTGAGGTGCTGCCTTGGAGAATTCACCAATGAATTATGACTGACAGTTACTGCAAAGTTTTGTTTGAATTATAAATTAGGTAGGTTGACTGTTTGGTCAAGAAATTTCCCTATTTTGTTGAGTTAAAATAGGTGCAGTGTGTACATGTTCTTCTTATCCACAAAGAATACAGCCCCATATTAAAATATGTAGCTTCCACTGCACAAAAGTGCAATATCTTAAATCAGTGTAATTCTTTAGATATTCAGGATTATCTGGCAAATATTGCTTGCATATCAACCATATCTAGTGTTCTACTAGCTGATTTCCATGTTGACAGTTAGCGCTAATAATAAAAAAGAACAAAGCTAATTGTTACTTTTAGGAGTTCACTGAAATAACATTTATTTGAAGCAGCAAAGCAATGTGCCTGAGGAAAGACAGAAGATTTGGAAGTGGCATAGAAATGAGGTGAATTGGGTCATTAATGAGATACAAGTACATGGAAATATTGTAGTTGCTACTCAAACATGAGATTCTAAAGTCACTGTTTGAAGCTCAAAGGAAAAATTGGGATTTTTTTTCTTGTTGTCATAATTCTGATTGTTTTGATTCTTGCCGTACCTTCCCAACTTGCTTGCCATTCTAGGGAGGAGAATGGAATGGAGTCCTAACAGGATGTAGTATGCATGAAGAAGCCTAGGTTGAGGTAGCATGGGAGATGGTAGGCATCATTGAACATTGACAGAAACCCCATGTCCATAAGTGGAGACATTAAGATCTATGAAGGGAAGGCAAGTATCAGACAAAGGTCAGTGAGCCATGCAAACTAATGTTGGTGAATGTAGTCAACAGTCTATTGACAACATATTGCCATCAATGGATTAGAATTACATTGGCCGAAATGACTAAATTACCTTGGACAAAACATGTTACCTATATGATCTAAATCAAAATAAGTTTGCAATCAGTACACCAAAAGTATACTTTGAACATCTTGAAGTTACTGAAAATCTGCAGTGAAACAAGGTGAGATGGTATGAGAGAATACTGTGTAAAGTGTGGATGACAAACTGCCATCTTTCTAACCACAAGTGTGCTATCACAGCATTGTTATCATTGAAAGATGTTTTGCTGTTTTCAATAATTTTTGTTTCTGTGAACTGCTAGATGTTGTACTTAACTTTGTTCTTCATTTTATTTTGTCATTGTTAGGTGCCACTGTGGAGATGAGCTGATTTAACACTTCACATTGTTGATCTGCAATTCAATAAGGTTTCAAGGGAAATGCATGCTACTGCAGTGAACTAAAACATCTCACCTTAGGAACTAATGTCTGAGTCTTAGGATCAAATCATGCTCATTATGAAACTTCTATTTAACACTATAAAAGAGCCACAAGAGTGCATGCTCCAGTTTTGTACTATCCATGATCTTATACACTTCTATAAGTTACCATCACAGTCTCCTGTGCTGTAAATAAAAAAGTCCTAGCTTATCCAATGTCTCCCTTTAACTCAGACCCTCGAGTCCTGGCAAAATCCGTGTAAATTTCTTCTGCACTTTTTCTAGTTTAATAACATCCTTCCTATAGCAAGGTGACCAAAACTGAACACAATACTCCAAATGTGGCCTCACCAATATCCTGTACAACTGCAACATAACTTCCCAGTTTCTTTACTCAATTCCCTCACTGCTGAAGGCAGGTGTGCCAAAAGCTTTTTCACTGCCCTGCTTACCTGTCACTGCACTTTCAAAGACCTGTGCACCTGAAGTTCAAGATCCCTCTGTTCCATACACTCCTGAAGGTCCTAATGTTTACCATGAAATTCCTACCTTGATTTGACTTTTCAAAGTGCAAGGCCTCACATTTATCTATATTAAACTCTATTTGCCATTTCTTGAGCCACTTCTTCAGCTGATCAAGGTCCTGCTGCAATTTCTGATAACCCTCCCCACTGTCCACAATACCTCTTGTTTTAGTGTCATCTGCAAACTTATTCCTTGTACATTTTCATTCAAATTATTGAAATAGATAACAAACAGCAATGGGCCCAGCACTGATCCCTGAGGCACTCCACTCATTACAGGCCTTTAGTCCAAAAAGCATCCTTCCACTATTACCCTCTGCTTCATACCATCAAACTAATTGTGTATCCAATTTGTCAGCTCCTCTGGATTCCATGCGCTCTAACCTTCCAGAGCAGCCTATCATGTGGAACCTCATCAAAGGCCTTACTGAAATCCATATAAATTACATCTAACTCCCTGCCCTGTCAACATTCCCGGTCACTTCATCAAAGAACAGATTTATGAGGGGTCCTATTCTCTCCCTTATTATTCTTTTTCCTTCAATATACTTAAAGCACCACTTTGAATTCACTCTAATCTTCTCAACCAAGGCAAGCTCATGCCCCCCTTTTCCCTCTTGATTTTCTTCTTCAGTAAACTCCTGTATTCCCTACATACCTCCAGCCATGCCCTAGATCCCAGCTGCAGATACCTGAACCATACCTCCTTTTTTCTGGTCAAAGCCTCAATATCTTTTGTCATCCAGGGTTCCCTTTTTCTGACAACCTTGCCTTTCACCCTTACAGGAATCTATAGACTTTGGACTCTAGCTGTCTCACTTTTAAAGGCCTCCCACTTGCCGGAGGTCCCTCTGCCTGCAAACAAACCAAATAAAATCCTGCAAGCTCCTGTCTAATTCCATCAAATTTAACCTTGTCCCAGTTTAGAACTTGAACCTGTGGATCAGTTTAGTCTCTCTCCATAATTACTTTAAAATTAACAGAAATTATGGTCACTGGCCCCAAAGTGCTCCCACAGTGTCACCTCTGTCACCTGTCCTGCCCGATTTCCCAAGAGTAGGTTGAATTTTGCCGCTTTCCACGTAGGACTCTCTATATAGTGCTTAAGGAAAATTTCCTAAACACACTGAACAAATTCCTCCCCATCTAAGCCCTTAATGCTGTGGCTGTCCCAGTTTATGTTAGGAAAATTAAAATCCCCTACTATGACAACCCTATTGCTCCTGCAAGTCCCCCGAATCACCCTGCATATTTGTTCCTCTAGTTTGTTTAGTCAAACCTTATTCCCTCAGGTCCCAGTTCCACGTGATTTAAAGCATCAAAACTAATTGATGATGTAGTTTGGCTATTAATGCCACATATTACGTCAATTTCCAATCATAGCATTTTTGCAAGCCACATGGAAAGAATTGAATCAGTATAGTCACTTAGATCCCATGTACCCAGCTGTAATGAGGGAAAGAAGTGCAGGATTTAGCATAAATATGGAACCATGTGTTTTTATCAGTTATACATTTAAATCCTGTTCTACTCATCAAGTATGCACTCATGTTGAGAAAACCTATACACTCTAACCACCATTGAAGCGAATACGTGTAGCCATTGTCCTTCTGCTGTACCAAACCTTGTTGTCTCATTTCTGAAGTTTGTGGCAAAAGAACCTTAAACAGATGCTTAGAGTTTCAGGCCAAGACAGCAACAAAAAGATCTGTCTGTGGGCTTATCAAATATGGTAGCAGTGGTTAGCCCAGTATCTCAAATGATTATCTTTCAGTGATAGATTCTCCTCCCCTCAATAGGTCAATAAAGTCTATTATCACTACTCTGTCTCCTGCCACTTAACCAATTTCAGAACCAGGTAAGTTGTTTCTAAGTCTCAATCATACTTTCAACGCAATTTATTTAATGACCTCTCTTTACTGTCAGTTTGTTTGGGCTTCACAAAATCATCCCGTCAGTGGCTGGAATAATTCAGACGAGGTCTGAAGAAATGTCATCTGAAGCATTAAGTCCTCTTTCTCTCCATAGATGCATCCAGTCCAGTTGAGATTTTTCAGCAATTTCTGATTGTGTTTATGACAGATGATATGATTAGACCTCAAATCGGGAAAGAATACAAGCAACTTGTTTATTCATTTACCGTTAATTAATTCATTTAAATTTTTCATATTCAAACAATTCTTCCAAGTAGAGCATTATGGATTGGCACCTGATGCCAGTCAAATGCTAATGATTAATTATTTGATGTACTTTGAATGAACATCTATCCTCAAGACCAGCTCTTAATCAGGCATGATTAACTCCACATTACAACATCCCTGTCCAATATAATATTTAGGTATAATTTTAACCCCCCAAAGACATTATATCCATAATGTCTAAATGACAATTCTCTTCTATTAAGCAACACAGTTTCAAAACTAACCTTGTTCTCATTTAACAAGTTAATAGTCCTGAACTTGAAAATTAAATAAAATTAATTACATTCACACATGTAACTAAATTACTGTCTGTTGACATACTTATGAGTTGCCAGCCAGCTTTATTTTCTGGATTCATAGATTTGTAAAAAATTGATTGTATCTGTGTAACCTGGGCTGTAGCAATTAATTGCAGGAGGTAGAGAATTATGAAAAAAAATCTTAATTTTACACATGGCAATACATGAACAGGATGCCAGCTGACTGTAAAGAAAGCCCAGATCTTAGTGATAATTATCTTACCCTCCTCCCCTCAATAGGTCAATGAGGTCTATTATCACTACTCTGTCTCCTGCCACTTAACAATTTCAGAACCAGGTAAGTTGTTTCTAAGTCTCAATCATACTTTTCAACGCAATTTATTTAATGACCTCTCTTTACTATCAGTTTGTTTGGGCTTCACAAAATCAACCCGTCAGTGGCTGGAATAATTCAGACGAGGTCTGAAGAAGTGATAATTCTATTTGGAAGGTGGAAGACACCATCTTACACCCAGTTGTTCATGTCTAAATTTGTACTGCAAACATTATGTTTACCAAAGTGTAGAACAATTCTCATTTATTCGGGTCATTATATTTTTATATTGGACTAAACATCAGGAGGTGAAGTTTCCAATTTTGTTAATTTAAGTCAAAAATGTCAATACAAATCTTAATTATTATACATTTTATTTACAGGTATTTCATCAAAATTGTGAATTTGGACTTAAATCTATTTTTAAAAATAAACGCCACCAATCCTCTAGGCCTTCTCTATAATTTGATAATGGTATTTCATTAAAGTTGATTTTCCACATCAACCTCATCTTTCTGCACATTCATCACATCTTTTTTTTTAACATTCAAAAAGCTGTTGGTCCCCCTCTCCTTAATAGAGTTGTAGAATCATACAGCATGGGAACAGACCCTTTGATCTAGCTGGACCATGCCAAATGTAATCCCAAACTAAACTAGTCCCACCTACATGCTCTTGGCCCATATCCCTCCAAACCGATCTGATTCATGTGCCCATCCAAATGTATTTTAAACATTGTACTTGTACCCACATCCACCACTTTTTCAGGAAGTTCATTCCAGACACGAACCACTCTCTGCGTAAAAGATTTGCCCCGATGTCTTTTTAAATCTCACTTCTCTCACCTGAAAAATGTGTCCCTTGTCTTGAAATCCCCCATGTTAGGCAAAAGCAACTACCATCAATTCTATCTATGCCTCTTATTACTAATGATTGAAGATTCAAGATCATCTCTCTGGCAGAGAAATCTAAAGATTAACTATCATTTGTGTGAAGAAATGTTCTGCGTCTTAAATAGCTGATCTCTTTTAGTAAGACTGTGACCATCCATTCCAGCTAGAGAAACCATCTTCACAACATTTAACATGATCAGCCCCATCAGAATTTTAAATGTTCCAATATAACCACCTCTCTGTATTTTCAACTCTAATCCTGCTTCCTTTTGACAGAATTAACAACCACACACCACCAGGTTATAGCCCATCAGGTTTATTTGGAAGTACAAACTTTCGGAGCACTCCAAAAGCTGGTACTTCCAAACAAACCTGTTGGACTATAATCTGATGTTGTGTGATTTTTAACTTTGTCCACCTCAGTCTAACACAGGCACCTCCACACTATTTTTACAGTACAGAGCAATCGCCCATAACAGCAATGTGATAGTGACCAGGTAATCTGTATTTTTAATGATTGAGGAATATTAGCCTGGACAACAGGAACAAATGACATGCTCTTCTTCAAAGTAATGCCAAGGGATTGTTCACATCTACCTGTGCAGAAGCAAGCTTGATTTAATAAATCATGTAAAAGACAACCCTTCATAGCATAGTATTGCACTGGATTGCTTGTTTTGTTCTTTGTGTTCAAGTCCTGAAGTATATTTTGATTCCTGAGGGAGGTGAGAGTGCAACTAACTGAACCACAGCTAACAGTTGAGAACTAACTTCATCTTAATTTTCCTTCCTAAATGGAGGCAAGAATCTCTTTATATTTTTTTCTCTCCAATTTTTCACCAGTTTTACATGTGCAATTCAAACTTATTTCAAACTCGACTTGTTGCAGGATTCACAAAAAATATGGTGAATCTAGCTACATGATTTGTTGATTAGTAAAACAATTTAATACACTTTAGCCTTAAACAAATTTGGTGGGTTTGGGAGCATTTGACTTTATATTGATGCTGATGTCTCTTATTATGAAGATGTGTCCTTTGAAATATTGACTTTGAGTGTCACTGAATGAACATTTATATTTCTTGATTTTGTTTTATTTTGGAACATTTTCCAAAACCGAAGATATCGCCTACAGCAAAAGAAACATTGCATTTTCCAAAGGCACAAATTGTTGGATTGCGACATCAACACAGCAAAACTCTTAGAGAGAGCTCACATGTCAGAGGTTGTGGGTATATTAGAATTATTAGATTTGAAGACAATCATTGAAAGAGTGACACTTCGCATTTGCTCTCTCTCTCTTTACCCTCTTTCTGAAACATCTCTCAGCAAAAGTTTGAGAATTAGAAACATTGATTGTAACACTGTACATAGAGGGTTCCTGCAGGTGATTTTGAAATGTCTCATTGTCTCGAGAAAAGCAACAGCAGTCGACCACACCTGATCTGGCAAGCAACTCTAGTGCCAATAGTTTGTGAATAAAATCACTTTGGCTACAGAGCACCATTTTTAACAATATATGAATAATTATTTTTTGTTTGAAGTACTTATCGGGTAGCATGATGCAGAGCTTTGGTTTACAGTTTTACCCATATTGGTGTGCGTCTAAGTTTTCAAGATAGTATTTATATAAATTTGCACATGTTAAACCTTCCGTTAATAATCTCTATATTTTCTCATGAGTAAGTTTGATTTGTGGTAAATTAGTTCTTTATTTGTTACATCAAGAAATTGGTTGCCTTGTTTCAGGAGTGGAACAAGGGAAAGAGTCATTCATCCCTTCTCAGTCAGTTGTAATATTCTCCTGTCTCAAATTTGTGAACATAAATATCAATATTTACATCATTATGTGCTCCTTTTCAACTACATGAACAATAAACTCAATCAATGCGACGATGTATGGATGCTGTTTTCTTGATGCTCTCTAAATGTCACAGGAGCAAGAATTTCAGACTTGCAAGCTGTAAATTCAGCTAACATGATGGCTTTCAAAATAAGTACACCAACTGCTTGTCTGATGAAACCTGGAATGAAACACTCCCTTCTGAAAATGGCGTTGACAGTTTTATATTAGAAAGAGCATGACAGACTTAATTTAGGCAACAGGGTACATTATTTACAGAACAACTATTGAAAACTGATCGCTCAAAATGCAAAATAATATTTGAAAAAAGATTTTTTAAAAATGTTTCAGGGATACTACATGCACCGACGACAGTATTTCTTTTGAAGTGAAGCATAAACTGCTACTATACTCAGTGATTTTGCAGTGTTGATGAATATTCACTTGGTATTGATTGATAGCTTTACTTGATCTGTGCATAAACAGAAATGTTGTTATTAAATGGAATTTATCTGCACTTGCCTTGAGAGAACAAGTATATCAGAACACCATCCATAATTCGCTCCCTGATAGACTCCATTCATCTCACATAAAATGTCTGCATCGATTTGCACTGCAGATCACCTGAAAGTAACTGTACAAAGTACCCACTTATTACTCCTTTCAGTACTCATTCTTCACTGTTCATCTTTCTTGCCAGGTTATTTACATAATTCCAGGAGCTGAAGAAATATATTCACAATGGATTTGATTATTTTTTCCCCTGTACTATTGTTGTAGCCTTTAATTCAGTTTCCTGTCTAATATTGAAGCAACTGTTTTAATAAATGTGTTCATTACTTGATTTTTGCAAAAGGTCTATTTACCATATCTACTGCTCTCTGAGAGAAGCTGGGAGCTCTTCCATTTTGTTTTACTCAAACGTGGTTAGTTTGATGCTCATGTCCTCTGGTTTTATATTCACAACTAAATTTAAAGAAGATGCTTAAGTAAATTTTTCTCATCTCTATGATGTAATAAGTCAAACCTTTACTCTCAGTCTTCCTTTCTTTAGTGGAAATGATTTGGAGATGCCGGTGTTGGATTGGGATGTATAAAGTTAAAAATCACACAGCACCAGGTTATAGACTAATAGGTTTAATTGGAAGCACACTAGCTTTTGGAGCGCCACTCCTTCATCAGATGGTTGTGGAGGACACAATTGTAAGACACAGAATTTATCCCAAAAGTTTACAGTGTGACATGACTGAAATTATACATTGAAAAATACCTTGATTGTTTGTTGAGTCTTTCATCTGTTTGAATACCATGATAGTTTCACTTCTTTCATATGTAAATCACAATTTTTTTTAAATTACAAGTTACATTCTCAGGTTAACTGTAACAATTGGTGTAAGCCAGATAATACGTTGAAGGTGTTGGCCCCCTGTGTTCTCTGTCTGTGCCATAATGTTTAGACTGATTTTCATCTGAAAAGTGAGTTAACAGAGTCTTACATGAATTGATGCAATTTTTGAGCAAAGTACAATGTAACTCTGCAAGTACAAATTCGCCCCACAAACGTATTTGTATATGTGTGCGCATGTGTGTGTGTGTGTATGTCTGTCTGTCTATCTGGGTTGGGGGGTTGTGAGTGTGAGAGAGTGTGTATATGTGTGTGTATGTGAGTGTAGAGTGTCTAAGTCTGTGAGGGGGTGCATGTGTGAGTGTGGGAGCGTGTGTGTCTGTAGGAATGTGTGTGTGTCTGGGGTGGGAGGTTGTGAGTGTCTGTGAGAGAGTGTATATGTGTGTGTGTGAGTGTAGAGTGGTCTACATCTGTGAGAAGATGCATGTGTGAGTGTGGGAGTATGTGTGTCTGTAGAGGTGTGTGTGTCTGTGTGCGTATCTGTGTATACGTGTATATGTGTGTGTATACGTGTGTATGTGTGTGTATAGGTGTGTGTGAGTGTGTGTCTGTGTGTGTGTGTGTGTAGTGCAATGGTGGTCACCTTTAGTGTGACATGAACCCAAAGTCCCAGTTGAGGCCCTCCCTATGGGTACGGAATTTTGCTATCAGCCTCTGCTTGGCCACTTTTCGCTGCTACCTGTCCCGAAGTCCGCCTTGGAGGATTGTACCCGAAGCTCCGAGGTCGAATGTCCTGGACCACTGAAGTGTTCCCCCACTGGGAGGGAACACTCCTGTCTGTTGATTGTTGTGTGATGCCCATTCATCCGTTGCCATAGCCTTTGCTCGGTTTCCCCAATGTACCATACCTCAGGGCATTCTTGTCTGCAGCGTAAGAGATAGACAACGTTAGCTGAGTCGCATGAGTACCTGCCATGTACATGGTGGGAGGTGCCCACGTGTAATGGCGGTATCCATGTCCACACTCTGACACGTCTTGCAGCACCTACCGTGACAGGGTTGTGTGGAGTTGTCCTGAAAGCGGGCAGCTTGCTACGAACAATGATCTGTTTGAGGTTTGTTAGTTGTTTAAAGGCGAGCAGTGGAGGTGTGGAGAAGGTCTTGGTGAGGTGCTCATCCACATTGATACTGTGTTGCAGGTCATGAAGAACATGGCGTGGTTTTTCAACTCCTGGGAAGTACTGGACAACGTAGGGTCCCTGTCGGTTGCAGTGTGTGTCTGTCTCCTGAGGAGGTCATTACAGCTGTGGCACGTCGGAACTGGCGGTCGATGAGTTGAGCCTCGTACCCTGTTCTTGTGAGGGCATCCCTGAGAACTTCCAGATGCGCATCACGTTCCTCCTTATCTGAGCAGATCCGGTGTAAGCTTAGGGCTTGTCCATAGAGGATGGCTGTTTTAATATGTTTTGGGTGGAAGCTGGAGAAGTGTAGCATTGCGAGGTTGTCTGTGGGTTTGCGGTAGAGTGTGGTGCTGAGGTGTCATTCTTGATGGAGATGCACGTGTCCAAGAATGAGACAGATAGTCGAGCGTAGTCCATGGTGAGTTTGATGGTGGGATGAAACCTGTTGATATCACTGTGTAGTTTTATCAGTGACTCTTCACCATGGGTCCAGAGGAAGAAAATGTCGTCAATGTACCTGAGGTATAATGTTGGTTGGAGGTCCTGCTTAGAAAAGAGGTCTTGTTCAAACCTTTGCATGAAGATGTTGGCATATTGGGGTGCAAATCTGGTCCCCATGGCTGTTCCATGTGTCTGGATGAAGAACTGGTTGTCAAAGGTAAAGACGTTGTGATTGAGGATAAAGCGGACGAGTTGTAGGACGGTGTTTGGAGATTGGCAGTTGTTGGTGTTGAGTACTGAGGCTGTTCCGGTGATGCTGTCATTGTGGGGGATGCTGGTGTAGAGTGCTGAAATATCCATTGTGATGAAGAATGTTCTCGGTTCGACTGGTCCGTGGGTGCTGAGTTTCTGTAAGAAATCCGTAGTGTCGCGACAAAAGCTGGGGATCCCCTGTACAATAGATTGCAAGATGCCTTCAACATAGCTGGAGAGATACTCACACAGGTGATTTACATATGAAAGAAGTGAAACTATCATGGTATTCGAACAGATGAAAGACTCAACAAACAATCAAGGTGCTTTTCAATGTATAATTTCAGTTACATCACACTGTAAACTTTTGCTATAAATTCTGTGTCTTACAATTGTGTCATCCACAACCACCTGATGAAGGAGTGGCGCTCCAAAAACTAGTGCTTCTAATTAAACCTGTTGGACTATAACCTGGTGTTGTGTGATTTTTAACTTTAGTGGAAATGTCATTTACATCCGAGTCACTTTTCTAAACCAAGACATCTGGGAATTATCTTGGTTGTTCTGCTCTAAGTTATCAGTGCCCTATCGAATAGCACTCTGAAAATGGCATAGGCTTTACTAAGCTCAGTTTTGCCAATGGCATCCACACACTAAATTAGGCTCATGGATAATAACTTCCCCTTGGAGCGAAATTAGAAAAAAATGTCATTACCAAAATCCAAATCAGTTTCATTCTTTAAAAAAAAACTGGATTCTCCCTTACCTCTGTTCCTTGTTTCGTGAGCACATCATCGTAGTTACATGGAATTTGTAGCATGCTATTACTACAAAAGTACACAAGTAAGAATAAAATAAAGGGTCCCAAAAAAAAGCACAGGTCTAATCAATATCAACTATTTGCACTTGGAAGAAGAACCATATTTGAGTGCCATTTGCAGATTTCTCCTAACATTGCCACTCTTCGAAAATAGATCTTTCACTGACAATGTTTTAAATGTAAACAATTTTAAGGCAGTATCATGATTGTCAGGCTTGGACTATATTGTAAATGGAATGGAAATCTGAAACTGGGTATGTGCCAGAGGCATCTGACATACCTCCAAATGGCCAACACAAAAGGAACTGTAAGCCAACACACAGCTGAGCAAGTTGTATAAAATTAAAGGATCATTCCATGTTGTAACTGGCATATTTGAATAGTCCAGCATTCACACAGCACTATTTCAACTTGCACTAAAATTATTAAAAGCATGCTGAAGAAAAGTGACACTGTGATAGTTTCTCCTGTGTTACCTTCTCTTTTACATCCAGACCCTCCGGCTCCATCACCCTCTACTCATTGTCCTTTGCTTGGTGTCAGCAAGTTGTTTGGTGCACAACTGATTGTCAATAATTGACTGCTGCTGTTCCAGGTTGCCAGCCTTCCACGGCTGGCCAAACAAAACAAAATGAAAGGAGTGAGCTGTTATTGTATGAAGTCAGCTCCTCCATGCGACAGGATGTTAAGTATCTGAACAGCACCAAACTACGATGTGCGGAGATCCTATCATTTGTCTCACAAGAGCAAACTAATTGAGAATCCAGCTGACACAGCAGCTCTGAGATTGATCAAAGGCATCAATCTCATTTTGCACTGTATAATTTAAGGTTTATTGGCAATATTACTGAGTGTTCTAACAAATAGTACAATCACATAGTACTCCATCTTGGTTGATGCAGAATGCATTCAACTTTTGTGATCTGGACACACTGAAAAGTTTATTTCAGAAAAACATTGCTTGATTACCAGGGAGCATCATGTCCTGCTGAAAATTGCAATGATGAAAACAATCAATGATGCTCTTGTCATGCCATAGCAATGCCTACACATCCAGGCTGGAAAGCTCAGGTTTTAATGCCATATCACGGAAGCGTGCCTGAACAAGTTGATTAAAAATAAAGTGTTTTTATCTCAATGCAAAGTTGTAATTCAGGAACATATTGAGAATAGAGTCTCTCGTCACTGGGGTAGTGCATTAGAAATTTAGTCCTACTATTACTGGAATCATAATAAATGTGAGAAGGTTTAGTCAAAGTTCCCAATTTACCTGACTGACGAACTCAGAGTAAAAGGAAACACTCACTAGGTTTGTAGACTTAAGGAAATAACTGTTTATTTTAAAGAAATTGTCTTTAATCATTGGCAATTAGGAAATATGGATTACTAAAATAAAACAGAAGTAGAAATTGTTGCTGAAGCTTAACAGGTTGAACAGTATCTGTGGGAAGAAAGCCGAGTTAATGTTTTGAATCTGGTGACTCTTCAACAGAACCAGGAAAAGGTGGTATTTATGGTGAAGACAAGGCTCCATTGTTGGAGAACAGAGAAGAGAGTGGATACGTGAAGATGGAGCCCAGAGAAAGTGAGACAGGGGTAGGTCCCCATACCTCTTTGGAACCTTTTCATGCAATCACAGAAGATGCAGCACCAGGCCGCTTACCTCCTCCCTCCTCACTATCCAACACCCAGACATATCTTTCTGGTGAAACAGCGATTTACCTGTAATTCATTCACATAGTCTTCTGCATTCGCTGTTCACGGGTAGTTTTCTCTACAATGGGGAGATGAAACACAGGCTAGGTGACTGTTATGCAGAATACCTATATTCTGCAGGTAAAAATAACTGAAAGCATCCAGTTGCCTGCAACTTCAACACACCACTGTGTTCCCATGCCAACATTACTGTTGCAAGCCTGCTGTAATGTAACAATGAGCCTCAGCACAAACTTGAAGAACTGCATCCCATTTTCCACTTGGGCACACTGCAGCCTCTGAGACTTAAAATTGAGTACAGTAACTTTTTAGATCCTGATTCCATTCTTTTATTTTTGTTAGTCACCCCCACATCCACATCCAGTCCTGTTATGACATGGGTTGCTTTCAGCACTCATTCTCTGCGACTTTCAGCTCTCATTATCACTTATTCAACTTTTCTTTCATCCTGACCTACTATCAATAATTTCCTGATGTACCCCTTTCATATCCCTCTCTATTTGGGCTCCATCTCCGCCTATCCACTCACCTTTCCCTTCCCTATCCCACCAATTCTACCTTGTCTTCAGTATAAATACCAATTTTTCTAAGCTGTTATCAGGTCTGATGAAGAGTCACCAGACTCAAAATGTTAAACCTGCTTTCTTCCCACGGATGTTGCCAGATCTACTGAATTTCACCAGCAATTTTGATATTTGTTGAATTTGAATTTCTGACTTGACAACTTAAACTCTAACCCTTCTTAAAATCATCCCTTCACAGTCAGACATATAGAAAGACAGATAAGTCAATGGATATTAAGGGAAACACAGTTTAATAGTACCAGTTTGGACCACAGATCTTGATGTGTTGTTTCTTTCTGTTTTTTTTTTCAATTTATTTCGGTTCTTCCTTGTTTGCAAACTAACACTCTCTTCCATTCATTGGTTGAGAATTTATCCTTTCACTGTCTTTGAAGGTTTTCTTCATCCTTCAATAGAGGATTTCCAAAAGAGATGAATGGAAGATCCCTAGCTCTTGCTGGAGACTTTCCAGTATGGCCACACAATTGACAGACAGATATTTTGAAACTTTATCTTTGTAGACTAAGTGGTTCTACACTACACTGACTCCACATAAGCTATGACAACTGGTCAGGAGCCAATCAGAACATTGTTGTTCAGAATTTTTCCCATAATTTGGAAACGATTGACTCTGTGACGTTTGCTTCTGCTCTCACTGTTTTAACAAAATGCAACATTACAGAAACTCTCAATGCACTTTGGTGAACATGAATTCTAAAACTATAAACATTACTGTGTACAGTCTCCTTGGTTTAAAACAATATCCTTTTATTCCAGACAAAAATAAAATAAAGAAAATGATGTGATCTTTACATCATCTGGATATTGCAAAATACATGCTGTCAATAATTTTAAAACATCATATCTCTTGTGAAGCTGTGTTGCCTGTAAAAAGTGACATCATAAAACTGATGTGCTTTGATTCTATGTTTGTCTATTTCAATACTTTCTAAAGAAAAGTAAGGACAAAGCAAGCAGTTATTTTCTTTGAGATCACATTGGCTTCCAACAAGGTTGAAGCAAGGATTGACAAGTCATTACAAAGTCTAATTTAAATTACCCCATTTGCGTTTGTGTCTAATAACTTTCATTCCAAGTAATTCATGTGCCTCCTCAGTTATTCAGCATTGCATAGCTGTGTCAAATGTTCGACTCATTCTCCTATTTTCTATACTTCTTTCCAAAAGTGCAGACCACAAACTTGATAATTGGAGCACTGTCCAGACAAATTGAATATTCCACTATCCACTACTAAATTGCAATGCGTTGAGTCCATGTTTCTCCCCAAAATGGAAACAATGTTTATCAACTACAGCCTCATTATTGTTTGGTAAGTAATGATTTATCACCAGCATAATCAAAACTTTGATCATGTAGATGTATTTGTAACATTATTTTCACCAGTGGAAACATATTTTTTGCAAGATGCCATTGGAAATAATTATTGTCTTTTCTCAGGTTTCTCTCATTTACCAACAAGTCTCTATTCTGATATTTTCTTATAAAGATGAATGTATTTTATGGCAACAAAATAAAGCAAGGAACTGCTCAAGATTGGAAACAAAATCTCAAAGTGCTGGAGAAACTGCCAGCATCAATGGAGAGAAAAAAAATGGAGTTAAGGATTCAAGTCCAGTGTCCTTTTGTCAGAATGGCAAAAAATGGTACTCCATGACGTATCAGTGGCACCGAAAATGATTGCAACTGAGAATGCCAACTTCTAGTCAGCAAACACCATTCTGATCTGCATCCTTTGAAAGCTGGTCCAAAATGTGAGTAATTTTCAACATGACTGTAGTTTCTGCTATCATCAATACTGTTGGAGGCGAAAGACTTGGGAATACTGAAAATAATTAATTATCAAAGTTTGGTACTCAAGCCATTACATTGGGAAATATGATTGATTATACTCAACCTAGCACCTGAGAAACAATTCCAGACCATGAAATCTGTCTTTCATTTTGATACGTTGTTTCCCCCATTGTCTGGATACGTTGTTTCCCCCATTGTCTGGCGGCACGGTGGCATAGTGGTTAGCACTGCTGCCTCGCAGCGCCAGAGACCCGGGTTCAATTCCCGCCTCAGGCACTGACTGTGTGGAGTTTGCACATTCCCCCTGTGTCTGCGTGGGTTTCCTCCGGGTGCTCCGGTTTCCTCCCACACTCCAAAGATGTGCAAGTCAGGTGAATTGGCCATGCTAAATTGCCCGTAGTGTTAGGTAAAGGGGTAAATGTAGGGGTATGGGTGGGTTACGCTTCGGCGGGTCGGTGTGAACTTGTTGGGCCGAAGGGCCTGTTTCCACACTGTAAGTAATCTTTGCTTTCAGTCAGAGATAATCAATTTTCTGCTATTGACATACTCTGAACTTGTCCCTTCTACAAATATTACCATTCCCTTTGAGTTTTGTTCTCTGACACCTTTAATCTCCAATCTCAATTACTCTTGGCCTTACATGTTGATCTCATGCCCTTCTCCCTGTCTCAGTAACCCATCGTATCTCCACCTCTCCTTAGTTCTGAGGACAGTCCAAATGGACTCAAAATGTTAACAATATTTCTCCCTCCTGAGAAGTTGCCAAACCTAAGATTCTCCAGCACTAGCTGTTTTAAATTTAGATCTTCAACACCCACAGTTTTTTTTCACTTTTAATTTAATGCATATTGAATTTGTATTTAAAATTACACTATTATTATTAATATTTGTGTTTACAATTATCAAAATTTCAAGGAAACACACAAAGCAGCATGCCATTCAGTCTTTCAAGCCTACTGTGCCATTCAATATGGCTGATCATTCAAGTCAGCACACCGTTACCCGTATCTTCCACATATACTTTCATCCCTTTAGTTCTATATCTGAATCGCCCTTGAAACCACGCGAACGTTTTGCTTCTTAGAAGTTGATATTTGGGTGTTAACTGTTCCATAAAAGAACAAAATCAAAAGTGCAATATTCATACCACTTGGGAATTAACAGAATTATTCAGCATAGAATTTTACAGATCCCACCTATACCACAAAAAGACTTGTCAAGCAGACACAGATCATGTACAGAGGAAAAATAATCATAGAGGTCAGACACAATGAGCCTCTATCTATCCACAACATTCCTGATGGGAAACTGAAAGTAACTTTTGCAGGTAATGAATACTGAGGGCGAGTTGGGGAACAAATTGAAGAAGACCAAAATAAAATAGTTTGCTCTAGCTAAACTATTCTGGAGTCAATAATATTCAATGGGCAGAGGGCTGGTTCATGCTGTTGAAGGGTTAACTTAGAAGCAAATACTCAGGTGCCTGTATTACTTTAAGCAACAATCCGCTGTGGTGTTATCAGCCATAAATCTGTCCCAGCTTTAATGAGTTTTCACTGATGCACATCCATCCTCTTACAACCAAGCTCACAGCTGACAACCTGTCCTAAACCAGGGAAAATTGCAATAGTTTTGGGGCTAAGACCTTGGAGGTTTATCTTCTGATGATAAGCAAAGAATTCTGATGCCAAGCCTTCCTCCCTCCCCTGCATAACCACATAGGAGACTTGATGGAGAAGAACAGAAATAAATGTAAGAAAATAAAGATATGCAAGTAAAGTGCATAGAATGAACTGTGTAGACCATAAATTTGCACTGGCAAAAATACTCTGTTTCCTTGGGTAGTAATGTAGTGCTGAAGCTCTAAGCTAAAAGGACCTCCCTTCTCATTTCTATTTTCTAATTAATTTTAGAATAAATAGAAATGGCAAGTAATGCCAAACTGGACCTTCAAATGACTTCTACGCAATGAGCATTAAGAGTAAAACTCTTCAAGTAACAACACAGTGTAACAATAGATGACGTGAGCAGCCCAAACTATTGCACCATTGCAACAATTTGCTGATATCCTCTGCAATGTCAAATTTAATGTAAATCAGATCTAATGCCAGTGATGATCAGGCATCCAGCCTGAGGTTCACAAACATCTACAGCTTTCAGATCAAACTCCTCAAGTCTGTTAACATGCAGAATCGACCATGAGATTTAACTTACAAGTGCGAGTACAATTGGAGCTAGACCTTCCTCTTTACCATTGCTCTCATGTCCTCCTCTTGTTTCTATTTGTCCTGTTGACACTAAACACTTTCTAGGTTGTTGACAAACTTTACAGTATGGTGTGCATGAAAGAATGTACATTGTGTGTTTCTTAAATTGAAGGGCAGATTAGTTTTGTTACCATTCCCGAACAATATATTGCAACTCCCATATGCCAATACAGTCAATCTGTGAGATTCTTCCGAATTAACCACTTGGGGGCAGATTTTCTTTGTGCGCGTAGAGTTATGCATTTGCTGCACATCGTGTAGAATAGGTCTACCTTTGGGTTGTATTGTTGGATGCATTACTGAGATGAAAGATTGTAAAAGGTACAGAAAATAGATCTGATTTTGATTCACTCAAATGAAATTAATTCAATTCTAAAGTTTATTGTCATTTCTTTGATTCGTATATTTTATTTCCAGTTAACTGGCACCATTTTCTCCTATAAACAAACCTTTTCTTTGTGCTATTGCAATCAAAAGACAAACAGCAGAAAAAAATCTCTCCTGTTTTCTCCATTTAAGTATCATTCAACTTTAAACTTACCTAAATAAACGTTTTGCTTTTCACTCCAATCTGACAAAATTTCAATGTATTTTTGTCCCTTTATTATTTTAGCTCTCAAACAACATTAACAATAACGACAATGCTATTTCAACTGTTTTTAATAACACTCCCTCAGAATTTTACTTCAATAATGCATCTCATTAAAAATAAGTGGACCACACTTTCAAAGGTGTCAGGTTACTTTTATCATAGCAGAGAAACAATTCATAGCTTTACTTATACTGATAAACATTTTCAGGAAAACAATAAGTGTATTAGTGAATATAGTGGACTAATTACTTATTTTCCCTTTGTTCTATACTAACATGCTCAGACGCACAATCCCATGCAGAAGACAAAGATCCAGTTATAAGAAGGTGGAAAGTAATTAGTTAAACATTTTCAAAAAGTTTGCACTTAACAGAAGTTTAACTAAATGACAGGTATACTATTTAAGAGATGGCCTCGGAGAGTATTGGATTACCAAGTTGGGAACCAGGATTTCTGTTAGAGTTTACCTGATCTCCCATTATCATTTAGGGGATTTATGTCTTTACAAATATGGACTTCTATGTTGAAAGGTCTAAATCATGAGCTATGCCATAATATCACTTTAGGGCATGGCAAGCAATTAGACACCAAGAAATACCTCAGCGAGCATAGCGATTGAACTGGTGTTGTTGGTGTTATTCTGTACCACACACTATTAATCAAGCCAATAGAGCTAACCAATTTGTAAGATACCCAACAGAAATTGCATGGAATAATTCCCGTTTTCTTTTAAACTCCAAAAGTTACAAAGAGGGAAATTACAATCAGAGGATGTCTTAAGGGGAGGTCTCATTCAATATTGCAAATGATCACAGCAAAATGGGAACTTTTAGTAGATGTACAAGCTTTTAGCTAAGGATGTACAAGATTTTAGCTAAGGGGTTCAGAGGACATCAGCATTACGTTTGGATGATTCGCAAACTGTATATCAACCTTAACATTCATTATTTGTCATTTGACACATTACAATTTGGAGACTGACACATCCATTTATTGCCATGGATCCTTTATTGTCTTTTGCAAGTGTATCATATCCACCCAGCAAACAACATGGTAAAAGGGTTCAAAAGGATGATCTGCCTAATATCATTAATTGAATGTTAATACATTCTAGCATTTAGGTAACTTATACTCATTGTACTAGTTAGCTAGGCAATCACATGTACCTGCTGAGCAAGAATATGCTTTCAGCATTTATACTGCATAAGATATTGCAACACCTATTTCTATATCTCACTCACAAGGAATACATACAGATTATAAAAAAAGTTATGGGAAACAAATGTTTCTTTCAATGTGATCTGAAAATCGGGGACAATAATACACATTGCCAGATTATAAATATTAAATAAAAGGCCTGAACATTGCTTATGGACAATAAATTGAGTACATCTGAGACATAGTCTCACCACAAATTGAGAATTGCTGCTTCAAAGTATGTGGACAACTATAGAGTCACCAAAGCATAAACCAACAACAGAGTATTGCAACAAGATCCTTAGCCATTGCTGTATAAAATCAAGGGAAAATAATCAGGTTACACAACCTCTGAGTCAAAGTCCGCTTTTACAGATTGCACACAATGTAAAAATAGTTTATGTACATATTTAAATAAAGCAGAGTAACCAGCTATAGCAAATTACTATAAGACTATTGTATATTGATGTGTATCCAACACAACTTCATATTTGATCCAAATAAGCACTCCTCTGTCAAATTGCTAATTAACCTTTAGAACTAGAAAGCAGGAAGAAAAGTTATTTACTTTACCCTGAGTCTGCTTGTTTGAAAGTCAATGGAATGTGCTCTATCCTGAGACCTTTGAAATAAGAAGAACAGAAATTAGAACAGAATACAATTTCCAGAAGTAAAATTAGATGTATAAATCATGATAATAATAAAAAGACAAAAAAAACATCATCCAGGAGTTTTAAAAAATTAATCAGAATCACATTGGTGAAATGCGTGACAGCAAAATTAGGGCAGATGCATTTGTAGAAACTGTACATAATTCTTCTTCACTTACAGCGCATACTAAGTTCTTATGCAATGACTTTACATTACTGAAAGAAAGACCTGCTTATTTCTATGACTGAGGGGACAAAAGAAAGTATGAGTAAAGCAATACATAACACTGGATTACAGGATGATTTTATTTGCAGTTTCCAACACATACTTAAATTTTGAGATTCAATAATCATCAACTATACAAATCCTTGTTGTTAGATAAGGAACAAAGAATTCCTGGCTACATACTATCATGCATCTTTTCTTTAAAATAAACTGGCAATTCTGATACTTCACATGTTTTTCCTTAAACTTTAAATTGCAAGCTCATATGGATGCCCCCTTCTCACTTTAAGGCAATGTTACTTGAATCAAAACAATTTCCTTCAGGTTCTTTAGGCATTAAAGAGTTTGCCATACTGCTGACTAAATCAAAATCCAACCTCTACTTGATGGACTAGGTGTTCTCTCACTTTCTAACAAGAGTACAGAACAAAATAGAATAGATTTTGAGATACCAGCTTCTCATTTGCACCATCAACATATGGGAAGAAAAAGTAGAAAAATTCTGACAGGTTCATAGTTAACATCACTGTGATGCAATGTGTCACTGATTACAAGAGAGGTCCAAATGAGAAGACCTGATGCTCTAAAAACCACTTGAAGTAAAATCCAACAGACTTCTTGGCAGTGTGTCAGTGCCTATTAGTTAGAATTTTGCCAGAATATCCAAATAACCTTCAACACACGGATGCCAGGGCATGTGTGAAGGGATGATTAAGAAGGCAACTGGTAGATCAAAAATGAAAATAGCTCCATTGAAAGCAAAATGACAGCACAGGGCATCACTAACTGTAAGAAACTGTTGGAGAGATGGGTAGAATACTACTCTGTGTTGTACTCTGATAAGAACATTGCCATGGAGGCAGCTCTTGGAATAATGGAAAGCTTGCCTGTGAAGACAGAGCTGGATATATCAGTGGAGAAGTTTAGTAAATCTATTGACTTTCTTGTCATGGACAACGCTGCAGGTGTCCATGGTAGATTGTATGAATGCATCAAGCTTAGGAAACCAGCAATCCTGCAGCATATGTATGGACTTCTCCACCTCTGCTTGAGGGAGGAGGGATTGCCCTAAGATGTGTGTAATGTAAAGATTGTAACCCCCTAAAAGAATTAACATGATGAGGGCTACTCTAACAACTCACAAGGCATTTCCATTCAGAACATTAAGGGAGAAGTATTTGTCCATGATTCCCTTTTCAGACTATAGATCCTGGCTAAACCTCTCTACCCAACACCCCAGAGGGGTTTCACAATGGGAAGATCCCCAAATGACATGATTGTCTCAGTCCAGCAGTTGCAACAGAAATACCATGGCCAAAGGAGATAGTTCTATAAGAGCAAAATAGTGCCGAATCTGAAATCAGAACAGAAAGTACCGGAGAAACTCAGCATGTCTGGCAGCATTGTAGAGAGAGAAACAGAATTTTGTCTCAAATTTGGTTTGACTCTTCTTCAGAACTGTACTGAATTTGAACTTGAAACATTAACTCTATTTCTCTCTCCATAGATGAAGTCAGCTTTATAGTGTCTTCATCAATCTCCACCAAGGTATTCAGACGTGTGAGCAGAAAATGTCTGTTTAAGATGCTGAAGAAAACTGACCGCCCACCAATATGGGGCAACATCAGAATCCTTTAAGAATAGCAATAGATTGTGCTCTGGTACTGAAAATCATGACCACATTCTTCTCTGTGATGCTGACTCTTAGCAAGACAAGAGTCACAACTCAGGGGTCATACGGCATACTGATCCCATTAGCATTCACTCGTCACTAATGCCAACATCATCTGTGCTGACCCAGCCACACATCAGGTAGATAATGGCTATGTATTCAAAGGTACAGTGCATGAGGATCTGGCCGGTGGGTCATGACCTCTTGGCTATCTAAAACTCTGTTACAAGGACACTAACAAGGAGGATATGTAGACGGTGATATTGACAACTGGGAGACAGTAGCTGACAACTGCGACCTCCATAGACTGAATATTTGGAAGTCCATGGGAAGAAATGAAAAAAAAGCTCATCTTCCAAACAAGATGTCCAAAGAAAACAGAAGCCAGCAAATCCTATTCCTTCACAGCCACAGTGTTCCTCTGCAGCAAATGTAAAAAAGATTGTCAGATAGGGCCATAATAGATAATTCTTAACACAAATTTGAACACCATGGTGCAAATCACCATCTTATGAGACAGAAAAAGAGCCTGCAAGGTAACCATGATGGTATCTTACACTGAAGCAATGTTATAGCCTACATTTAGTGCAAGATGCCTCCCTGATAAGAGATAGAAGTTTGCGCAGGTCATAAGTACCCAAATGATTATCATCTTATTGCTTCAAAATACTTATTAATCCTCATTAAAGAGTGTGAACATCTTTTTGTTAGGTAGCACATGACCTGAAAATATTTCCTAACATCGAACAGTCACATGGAAGTAAATTAGTCACTGCAGAACATCTCAAGACAGTACCATGAAGAGGTACATTACTGAGACATAGGGCTGTACAGCAGGGAAACACACCTCTTGATCCAAGGTGTCCATGCTGACCAGATGTTCTAAATTAATGTAGTGCCATTTACCAGCATTTGGCCCATATCCCTCTAAACCCTTCCTATTCATGACTCATCCAAATGTTTTTTAAATATTATAATTGCACCCATCTCCATTTGGCAGCTCACTCCATCCACGCATGACCCTCTGTGTGAACATTTTGCCCCTCAGGTCCCTTTTTATTCCTCACCCATCTCACTTTCAACCTATGCCCTCTAATTTTGGACTCCCACACCCCAGGGGAAAAAAAAGACTGCGTCTATTTATCCAATCCATGCCCCTCACAATTTTATAAACCTCTATAAGGTTACCTCTTAGCCTCTGATGCTACAGAGATAAAAGCCCCAGCATATTCAGCCTCTCCCTGTAGTTCAAACCTTCCCATAGCTCAAACCCTCCACCTTGGCAACATTCTTGTAAATTTTTGCTGAACACTCTCAAGTTTCAAAACATCCTTCCTATATCAGGGAGACGAGAATTCAATGCAGTATTCCAAAAATATTTGAACCAATCTTCTTTACAACTGCAACAAGACCCCTCAACTCCTACTCTCAATGCACAGACCAATAAAGGCAATTATACCAATCACTTTCTTTACCACCTTGTCTATCTGTGACTTCACTTCACTTTCAAGAAATTATGAATGCTGCACCCAAGGGTTGCTTGGCAACATGCCTCAGGAACCTAAAAATTTGCCTTCAAAAATGCAAGACCTCACATTTATCTAAATTAAATACCATCTGCCATTCCTCTACCTATTGGCCCATCTGATCAAGGTCCCATTGTAGTCTCAGACAACCTCTGTCCGTTGTACTCTGTCTACTACACCACCAATTTTGGTGTCATCTGCAAACTTATTATCCATTCCTCCTATATTCACATCCAAATCATATACATAAATGACAAAAAGCAGTGGACTCAGCACCAATCCTTGTGGCGCACCACTGGTCACAGGCCACCCCTCTGAAAAACAGCCCTCCAAATGGCTAGATCTCCCTAAATCCATTGTGATCTCACATTGTTGCCAGTCTATCATGAAGGACCTCATCAAACACCATGTTGAAGTCCATACAGACAACACTCAATGCTCTACCTTCATCAATCTTCTTTGGCACTTCTTCAAGAAAACTCATTCAAGATAGTGAGACACATCTTACAGCTTGGGACCCTTCAACCACATGGCATCAACATCGACTTCACTCGTTTTGAAATCTCTCCTCCCCCACCTCATCCCAGATCCAACCCTCCACCGCCCTCTTCACCTGTCCTACCTATCCATCTTCCGTCCCATCTATCCGCTCCATCTTCCCTACCAACTTAACATAATTACCCCCATCTGCATCCACCTATTGCCTTCCCATCCACCTTCCTCCCAGCCCTATCCCCAACCCCTTATTTATCTCTCAGCTCCCTTCAGATTCCTGATGAAAGGTTTATGCCCGACATGTGACTCTCCTGCTCCTTGGATGCTGCCTGACCTGCTGTACTTTTCCAGCACCACTCATTTTGACTGAACTATGATTTCCCATGCACAAAGCCATGTTAGCTATCCTAATCAGTTTTTACCTTCCCAAATACAGAAGAAATGGAAGATGGATGAGGCCAGGCTTTGCAATATCAGTTCCAGCTGCAACATGAAGGCGCTGGGACATCTATCACTCTTGTGGTTACAAGATCCCCATTCTTCCCTGGACTGGCTCTACTAGAGCCTCGAGTGCTATGTTTGAGGAGTGGTATGCCCTCTTGCTTGATCCCTGAGCCATCCTTTAAGAAGCTGGGATCACTGAGTACACTTCATATCATCATTGCAAAATATAGGAGTGTTTTACTTGAGCCATTTTGGACAAGTGCAATTTGTTCTAACCAATTAGTCAACCCAAAATTGTGCACTAAAACAAGATTTCAAAACAGGTGCATTTAAGATCATTTCAAGAACTATTTCCTCCCTGTCATGACAATAAGCAAATTAATGCCTAAACCTGTGCCAAATATTAGAAAACTGCAATTGTAAGTTCATGACATATAATTCATTTGGTGTTATCTGAGGTCCAATGAGTTGAGAGTTCAAGTACCAATCCCTTTCAAATGTCTTGAGCACCAAAGTCCAGATTGATATCCAATCCTGTCGTGAGGGAATGTGGCATTAGTGGAAATGCCATCAAGAAACAAAATACATTCTGTCTATTCTCTCAGATGAATGTAAAAGACTCCAATGAAATAATTTGGTGAAGAATGTGGTGGTTCTTCTCAATATCCTGTTCAATAGTTAATCTTCAAACATCATCATTAAAACATGCTCAAGATAACTGTTGAGTTTCATAAAAATAATCAGTATTTAATATTCAAAGTCTTTTTCCTCATGCTTCCTTCAATCAATATTGAGGCAAAAGCAGGAATTGTCAAAGCAAGTTTAGTCTTTGGCAGACAATGAATATCAGTCCGGGAATGAAGTGAAATATGTCCAATCCACCAACTGAAAATCTATAGAGTAATAAAAGAAACTCTCTCATTTTTTAGCTCCGGCACATTTTGGAGAGTTTTGTCCTACCTCAGCAAATACTGATTATTTTCACATAATCTTTCATTGCTCACTTCATTCACTATGTATTCAGTCTCATTCTCATTCGATCAGGAATTTGCAGAGGCAGAAGTGCTCACCGCTGTAGACACCTTCTGTGTGAATTTTAAACTCCAGCTGTGCATAATACTGAAAACCAGCAGCTACCCTTCAAAGTCTGCTGATCGACTGTTACTACAGAGGAGAGGGACGTGGAAGTGCAGTTGGCATCCTAGTCTGCAGACTGGGACCACAGCTCCTGGTACTCAAGATGGAGAAGAGGAGGGCCATCCTCTTTGTTGTAGACCCCGAATCAGGCCACGGCATAAGACACTGACAGCCTGGCTGGGGATAGCCACCTGGATGAGGACGGTGTCCCAGCTGAGAGAAAATAGTTAGCAAAGCAGAAGGAGGAGTAAAATCGATGTTTCGGGCATAAGCCCTTCATCAGGAACTTTTGCCTGAAACGTCGATTTTACTGCTCCTCGGATGCTGCCTGAAATGCTGTGCTTTTCCAGCACCACTCTACTCCAGAATCTGGTTTCCAGCATCTGCAGTCATTGTTTTTACAAAGCAAAAAGAGGTCAATAGCTCTCTAAAGTCCACAAGGATAAATGTCATAATTTTCTCTCTGCTATCTCACACTCGCTCTCACTATTCTATTACACACAAGGAATCACACCAAGACTAATGGTCATCCACTTTCACTAATGCATGAAGTATCTTCAATCAATCACCTTCTCCAGTCTTCCTCACAAATTCCCAACTCCTTCTGCCCTCTGATCTCCTCATTTACTCACTTGGCATACCTGTGCACCTTTTCTGCTCCCTCACCACACTGATAGCACTTGCCGGCACTGTCACTTAACTCCTTCTTTTGTCTCACTGCAGGAGAAAATATCGCAAAACAGGCAGAAGCAAAGAGGATGTCTGACATTTATGTCATCATCCTATTTGAGGGGAAAATCCACTCAACTGCAACATGTCTGGGCCCTCTAGACACAAACGCCCTCTGCGCCATTAGTCTAAATCCTCCATGTCATCGTAGAACAGGCTGCCTCCAACACTGCTGGGGATCCTGCAATTACATCTAGAGATACTCAGGCAGCATGGAAAAGAATGCTAAGGACACACAGGTAGAATGGATAACACTTCATTGCAAAAACACTTTACATTTGTAAATATAAATACACTTTAAACATCATTTTGCTGATCGACGATCATGTTAGTTGTATGGTTACCAAGGCAGAGTTAAGCAGCCACTCCATACGTTCGAAAGAAGATGGAAGTTATATGAGCGAGGCTCTGAGAAGCATCCAAGATAGCAACAGGTTTCAGATGTCCTTCAACCCTTAGGTTAAGAGTACAATTAAGACTAATGAGGAAATTTAATGAGGGAATTTCTGAATCCACAATTGATGTGAAATTCTTGGAATGGGTCCCAGCCTCCACTCATGTTCCACCATGCAGCCATTTTTCATCCCAATGACATTGTTGGGATTTGGTAGAGGATAACACGCTATCAAGGTCACTCTTCTCAATGTGAGCTCCAAACTCTGTCTGCAAATCAAGAGTCTGTACACCCCTACTCTTCAAGTACCTTTTTGTATTATATCCCTGTTAACTCTATCAGTTTTGAGGTTTCTCATGTTCTAACCCAATTTTTTAATTTCACAATCAAAAACCCTATTTTCCCCTCATGCTCAAGTTGTTAGGCATTATCCACTGTCATTATCCTCTAAATAATGCACCTAACACTATGGGCAATTTAGTATGGCCAATTCACCTGACCTGCATTTTTGAACTGTGGGAGGAAACCGGAGCACCCAAAAGAAACCCAAGCAGACACGGGGAGAATGTGCAAACTCCACACAGTCGCCCAATGGTGGAGTCTATCCTAAAAAAATCATAAGACAGAGATGCTATGAATTTTTAAGTACTAAAGGAAGCAGCAATATGCTAAAAGTCAAAACATAGGTGCAATAAGCATCCAAGCAAGTGTAAAGTGATTGAGTACTAAGACAACAAGATAAGAACACTGAGATGCACCCTATGCTATTACATGAAATGGGTTTGTGCCTCTACAGGCAGAATGACCTGGCTAGAGCTTCCTGATTGCATTGCAATGCTCCTGACTTCAATCATTCAGTGCTGAAGTGTCTTCTGAGCTCTTCCACCTTTGATGAAGATGATGTGATAAGACTGCTGTTTTGCCAATGCCAACTTCAGGGATGAAAAGTGGAGTAATTTGCTATCCATGCAGTGTGCCATGAGATGTGGTGAATGCCAGTTAAGATGGAGATCTGGAGAAGCAAGCAATGAGCTGCATCTGTCATGTAACTACTCTGACTTCAAAGTTGGGTTTGGTACCATCTCAACAACATCTAGGAGAATTGAGAACTGCTTGGAAATGAGATGAAATTAAGTGAACAATGAGATGCATCTACATTGAAATTATATAATTTCTGCTTATGAGCAAAACTCTCATCAAGCTGTTGACATCTGAAGGGCAAAATTGGACTTTCTTTCCCCCCAGTCATTGAGAATTTAATTGTTTCATTCTCACTGTAGTGTCTCAAATTTCTCTCCACTGCCTACAGTGCCCAAGGGCTGGGAAAATTCTGTCCAGTGTCTTTGCCACTGAGCTCCAGGTATACTAAACTTGGATCAGCATCATGCCAAAATGCTAAGCACATTTACTCGAGCTATCTTCTGATCTTGAAGCCAGTATTTCTGAAGCTCGCTTGTGAGAGCAAATCTTCGATGGCAAGTTTGAGACTGGGTGTGTTGGCATGGTGGTCAAAAGTAGAACTACAAGGACAATTCTAAATGCTTTATTTAGCAGTTTTAACATTAACAAGTCCTGGAGAAGCTCGCTGAGGATCATAGCACCCAGCACAACCAAATAAAAATGGTGGGGCTTCTTTGGATGCAATCATGTATCAGAGGCAGAGAGAAAATTCAATCACAGGCATTCTCAAGCTAGCAGCTCATCCAAAACTTGATCATCTGTGATATCTTGCACCCACCAGATTTCTGCCAAAGAAAACTGATGAAGAATACAGCCATTTTCACCTTAGCAGATCAAAAGAGTCTGCTATAATTCAAAACATAATTCATTGACTGTGACACATCTTCAAAAATCAAAGAAGTCACAAGACAAGTGCAATTTTTTCTTCCCTTGGCTAAATTAATGCGTAAATTTAATAAACCATTATGCCAAAGCTAAAATCCCTTGTGATTTGGTCATTCCATTGGTTCACTTCACTTATCTCTTCCTTTTGCACAGTTAGAATATTTTAAATATCAAGATCTTAACTAAATTAAAATGTAGTTTTGCAATTTCAGTTTTAATGCTCTGTGTTTAATTTTGTGAGTTTTCTTACTTTTGAAGCACATGTGGTCAATTGGTTAAGCCTGGATGTGGGTGAAGAGAAAAGAAAACAAAGAAAAAGAGTTGCTGGCATATCAATGACATATACTAAGGAACTGAACAAAGAACAAAGAACAATACAGCATCTGAACAGGTCCTTTGGCCCTCCAAGCCTATACTGACACATTTTGCCCTTCCATATTAAACAGATGCTTCTTGAATGCTGCTAGTGTGTCTGCTTCCAACACCTGCTCTGGCAGCACATTCCAGGCACTCGCCATCTTTTGTGTGAAAAACATGCATCACACATCTCTTTTCAACTGCCACCCTCACACATTGAACCTGTAGCTCCTAGTAATTTACCCCTCCATCCTGCGAAAAAACCTCGTGCTTTCCACTCTATCCATGTCATTCACAATCTGATTAACTTCTGTCAGATCGTCCCACAACCTCCCACATTTCAGTGAACACAAACCCAATCTATCCAACCTTTCTTCACAGCTAAAATCCCCTATACCTGGCAACATCTTGGTAAACTTTTTCTGTACCCTCTCCAAAGCATCCACATCCTTCTGGTAGTATGGTGGCCGGAACTGTACACAATATTCCAAGTGTGGCCTAACTCAAGTTCTAAAAAAGCTGCAGCTTAACTTGTCTATCCTTATATTCAATGCCCCTACCAATGAAGACAAGTATGCCATAGGCCTGTTTTTACTAGCTTATCTATCTATGTTGCTTCCTTCAGTGATTATTGGCCCTGCACACCCAAATCCCTCTGTATATCAATACTCCAAAGACTTTTGCCATTCACTGTATTATTTCCACCGGTACTTGACCTTCCAAAATGTATTACCTCATATTTGTCCAGATTAAACTCCATCTGCCATTTTCCTGCCCATGCCTCTAACTTATTTATATCCTGCTGTATCCTCTGATAATATTCTTCACTATCTGCAACTCCATCAATTTTTGTATCATCTGCAAACTTACTAATTAGACCAGCTACATTTTGCTCCAAATCATTTTTGTAGAACAGGAACAGCAGAGGTCCCAGCACTGATCCCTGTGGAACACCACTAGTCACAGCCCTCCATTCCGCTACCCTCTGTCTCCTATGACTGAGCCAGTTCTGTTTCCCTCTGGCCAGCTCATCCTGATACCATTTGACTTCACCCTTTGCCATGAGGTACTTTGTCAAAGGCTTTACTGACGTCCAGTTAGACAACATCAATCACTTTTCACTCATTAATTGATTTCATCACCTCCTCAAAAAACTCGATCAAGTTAGTGAGGCACGACCTCCCCCACAAAAACCATGTTGTTTATCACAAATCAGTCCATTCGCTTCTAAATGTTTATAGATCTTGTCCCTGAGAATCTTTTCCAATAATTTCCATACCACTGATGTAAGGCTCACAGGTCTGTAATGTCCTGGATTAACCCTGTTACTCTTTTTTAAACAATGGGACAACATTAGCAATTCTCCAGTCCTCAGTTATGCCAAAGATGTTACAAAGATGTCTGTCAATGTTCCAACAATTTATTCTCTTGCCTTCCTCAATATTCTGGGATAAATCCCATCAGGACCCGAGAACTTATCTACCTTAATACAGTTTTAAGACACATAACACCACTTGCTTTTTAATAGAAACTTGGCTTAGAAATTCAACACTGAAAGAATAGAAAAAAGTTCCACATATAGAACCATTGTCTTTGCTGCAAAGCTCAAAGATAACTACTTGAAATTCTCAAATTTGATCACAATTGGCACTAGGGAGTATTGGGTACATGCGTGTTTCTCCAAAATTAAGCATAAATAAATTAAAATGAGTGTTAACAAATCAAATGCACAAATCAAGCTGTACATTTGAACTGCATAAACCTTTGTGTATCTTTCTTCATGCTATGTTAATCAACGGCAATTTGAACTGATTGTATGTAAAATTTCCTCTACCTTGTAATCTGCATTACAGTGTGCTTGTGAATGGACTTACATAGGAAAACACTATCCAAAGGCATATCTACATACCCTAGGATTAAACTGAACTTGTTTGGATTGGTGACCATAATGTCCATCGCTTGTATGTCATTTGAAATCGTGATTCAAATTTATTCAGTTTGAAGTTCCTACTTTAATTATCAATAGATTTATTGTCTGTTTATCTGGCTGTCTTGCTAGCTTTGCATCAAAGACGATGGTATCAAGTCAAACTTCAGAATTTAAGTACATAAATGTGATTACCTACAAGTTGTAATGAAAGAGTGTTGCATCTTTTGGGTCAAACATTATTTTAAGCTTCAGTCTATCTGTAATGTGGTAATAAAAATACCAACCTTACTATTTGCTCAGAATTAGTGAAAGAATGAGCCTCTCTTACTTCAGTTGAATAAAAGCTTGGTTACAGAGAAGATTGAGGAAAAAAATCAAACTGAAGTGCTTGAAATGATAAAGGGCAGATAAAGTCAGAATTCCCAGCTTCCAAACACCCGGCCTCTGCACAGACCCATTGAGGCATCCTTGCGGCCTGACATGGAGGCCTCCTAGCCCAGCATGGGCAATCTCTCAGCCTGGCATGTTCTCAGTGGGAGCTTCTGGTCTCAAGGTGATTCCAGAGAGATCTCCTGGCCTTGTGAACCATGAAGTGATCCCTGGTGCAGTTTGGAATCAAGGGCCAGTGCAGATGGAAGGGCAGGTGCTAGTATGGACTGGGTTAAAAGACCGCTGCGCTGAATTTTTTTTCTCCATTTAATAAGTGTTTCTGATAATCTGCAATGCTAGACTTTTTGCTTCTCTATTTCCCGAGAACTGCAGCTGAGAAGCTGTACCTAGGGAGTTTGTACCTAAGATAGTGCCATAAGCAGCAACTTATACAATTTTCACTGTACTCATTTGAATACGTGACAATAAAGCTAATTCTAATTCCAATGAACTATGTTCTCGAGTTGTAAAATCCAGAACAAAGAGATATGATGATAAAATGGAGCATTATATGGAAATTATACTCATCAACACATGTTGATACATTGGATGGTGGAAATTGGGAACAGCGTCCCTCAAAAAGCTATAAATTTTCATTGAGACCAATTAACTTTTGATAACTAATAAGGGATGTGAAACCAAGGCAATGAGTTGGTGGTACTGTCACTGGAAAAGCAATCCAGAGTTCTAGGTATTTGGTATTTGAAAGACACTGCTGCAGATGATGAAATTTGATTTTAATAAACACTCAGAATTTCAAGGAAAATGCTACTGCAACGGTTACCATGTAACCATTGCCAATTGTTGTAAAAACCCACTTGGTTTATTAATATCCCTTTAGAGAAAGAAATCCTGTGGGGAATTAAATCTGCCATCCTTACCTGATCAATCTACATGTGAACTAAGATCCATAAAAATATGGTTGACTTTTAGCTCCACTTTGGAATGGCCTAAGCAGCCAATTACTCAAAGCTAAGTAGCAATAAGCAATGAGTAGCAGCTTTGCCAGCACCGTCCTCATCTCAAGTAAGAATTTATAAAAGAGGTGATTGGATATCTACATTGACCATATTCTATCTGAATGGCAGAACAAATTTGAGGGCAACGTTCCCTTTAAAGTGAGTGGTCAATACTTCCATACTGATCAGCGTGCTTACACCATTCCCAGTATTGACGTTTAGTTTTGGAAACTGCTGGCACACATGGATCTTGGAACTCTGCACAAGAGAAAACAGAATTGGAGAGAATGTTGTTTGAAGGGCTGAATGGCCTACTTCAATTCCTTTTTACCTTTGTTATTTATTCTCCACTCAACCATTCCCAGGAACAAATTAACTGTTAATTTTTCTAATCTGTTGTAATTGTCTGCTGTGTTGATAACATAATAACAGTAACTGCTTTGAAAACATAATTGATAATTTGTCAGAAGCTTTGAGAGATCCAAGGGACTGTTTTCATTGAAGTAGAGAACCAAGAAAAAGAGTTTGAATACATTTTTTAAATGAGAAAAGATAAAATGAATAGTGAAAGACCATTTACTCTGGTTGGCTAGTCAATTTACAATGATTGCAAAGAGAATACAAAAGGCGGAGTTTGTTTTTGTGCTGAGTTGTTGAAGTTTGGAATCCGTTGCAACAGGAACAGGCCATTGAAATATAGAGGGGAAAATTACTTAGGTTTGAAGCAGGAAACGTTTCAAGGCCACAGGAAGGAGGGCAGTGGAATTGGATTAGTTTTGGAATGAAACAAAAATTTAGGGTGTAGGTTTGCTCGCTGAGCTGTAGGTGTGATATCCAGATATTTTATTACCTGGCTAGGTAACATCATCAGTGGCGGCCTCCAAGTGAAGCGAAGCTATTATCTCCTGCTTTCTATTTATATTTTTCTCCTGGATGGGGTTTCTGGGGTTTGTGGTGATGTCATTTCCTGTTCGTTTTCTGAGGGGTTGATAGATGGCATCTAGATCTATGTGCTTGTTTATGGCATTGTGGTTGGCCTCTAGGAATTCTCTGGCATGTCTTTGCTTAGCCTGTCCCAGGATAGATGTGTTGTCCCAGTCGAAATAGTGTTTTTTTTCATCCATGTGTAGGGCTATGAGGGAGGGGGGGTCGTGTCTTTTTGTGGCTAGGTGGTGTTCATGTATCCTGGTGGCTAACTTTCTTCCTATTTGTCCTACGTAGTGTTTGTGGCAGTCCTTGCATGGAATTTTATAGATGACGTTGGTTTTGTCCATGGGTTGTACCGGGTCTTTTGAGTTTGTTAGTTTTTGTTTGAGAGTGTTGGTGGGTTTGTGTGCTACTAGGAATCCGAGGGGTCTCAGTAGTCTAGCTGTCATTTCTGAAACTTCTTTGATATATGGTAAGATGCTTAGGGTTTCTGGCTGTGTTTTGTCTGCGTGTCGTGGTTTGTTCTTGAGGAATCTGCGCACTGTGTTTTTTGAGTATCCGTTCTTCTTGAATATGTCGTATAGGTGGTTCTCCTCTGTTTTTCGAAGTTCGTCTGTGCTGTAGTGTGTGGTGGCTCATTGGAATAGTGTTCTGATACAGCTTCGTTTGTATGTGTTGGGATGGTTGCTGGTGTAGTTGAGTATTTGGTCAGTGTTTGTCGGTTTTCTGAATACGCAGGTTTGTAATTCTCCCTTGTCCTTTCTTTCTACTGTGACGTCCAGAAATGCGAGTTTGTTATCAGTTTCTTCCTCCTTGGTGAACTTTATGCCTGTGAGAGTGTTGTTGATGATGTTAAATGTCTCTTCTATCATGTTTCGTTTTGTGATGACAAAGGTGTAATCTACGTAGCGGACCCAGATTTTTGGTTTGATGGTTGGTAGGGCTGTTTGTTCTAGCTTTTGCATTACCGCTTCTGCTATGAATCCTAATAGTGGAGGTCCCATGGGTGTGCCGTTGGTTTGTTTGTAGACTATGTTGTTGAAAGTGAAGTGGGTGGTGAGGCACAGGTCCATTAGCTTCATGATGTTTTCGTTGGTAATGTGATTGATGGTGGTTGGTGTGTGTGTGATGGTCTGTTCTAAAAGTGTGGCGAGTGTTTCCTTTGCTAGGTCGATGTTGATGGAGGTGAACAGTGCTGTTACGTCAAATGAAATCATTGCTTCATCTTCCTCTATTTTGGTGTTATTGATGATTTTTAGGAATTCCTGGGTGGAGTGGATGGAGGGCAATGACTCTTCTACTAGGTACTTCAGTCTTGCGTGTAGTTCTTTGGCCAGTCTGTAAGTTGGTGTTCCGGATAGTCTGAGGGGGGCTCCTGGTTTATGGATTTTTGGTAGTCCGTAGAATCGTGGGGTGTTGGTCCCGTCGAGTTTCATTTTCTGGAATTCCGTCTTGTTTAATTGTCCGGAATTGTGTAATTTTCTTAGGAGATCTTCTTGGGCGGCACGGTGGCACAGTGGTTAGCACTGCTGCCTCACAGCGCCAGAGACCCGGGTTCAATTCCCGCCTCAGGCGACTGACTGTGTGGAGTTTGCACGTTCTCCACCTTTTCTGCGTGGGTTTCCTCCGGGTGCTCCGGTTTCCTCCCACAGTCACAAAGATGTGCAGGTTAGGTGAATTGACCATGCTAAACTGCCCCTAGTGTTAGGTAAGGGGTAAATGTAGGGGTATGGGTGGGTTGCGCTTTAGCGGGGCGGTGTGGACTTGTTGGGCCGAAGGGCCTGTTTCCACACTGTAATGTAATCTAATCTAATCTGTAATTTTGTTTCCTAATTGTGGGGTCGGGTCTAGTGCCACCTTTTGGTAGGTGTTGGTGTCTGTGTGTAGTGCACTGGCTTTCTCTATGTAGTCCCTACTGTTTAGGATGACTGTGAGCTGACCTTTGTCTGCTGGTAATATAACGATGTTTTTGTCTTTTTTGAGGTTTTCTAGGGCTTTTTTTAGGGCCCTACATAGCCCTACACATGGATGAAAAAAAACACCATTTCGACTGGGACAACACATCTATCCTGGGACAGGCTAAGCGAAGACATGCCAGAGAATTCCTAGAGCCTGGCACTCCAATCACAACACCATAAACAAGCACATAGATCTAGATGCCATCTATCAACCCCTCAGAAAACGAACAGGAAATGACATCACCACAAATCCCAGGAACCCCATCCAGGAGAAAGATATAAATAGAAAGCAGGAGATAACAGCTTCGCTTCACTTGGAGGTCGCCACTGATGATGTTACCTAGCCAGGCAATGAAATGTCTGGATATCAAACCAACAGCTCAGCGAGCAAACCTATACCTTAAGCCTCAATCTGAGCTACAAACCTTCACAAACCTTGCATGAAACAAAAATGCTGGAGAATAAAGCTGAGCAGATTAGGCAGCATCTGCAATCAGAGAGAAACAGAGTTCATGTTGCAGGTCTGTGAGCTTTCTGATGAAACCATTTTCTGTTTTCAAGCAATCTCAGTTTTGTTTCATATTTCCACCTGCCATAACAGTTGGATTAGTTTTGAATTGCTCTGACCAAGGATATTATATCAGGATGGGCTGACTAGCTTTTGAGCTGCGTTGCAGCTCTGTTTCACTTTCCATACCAACATAGCAGGCAATCATAATACATTAGAGAAAAATAGCAGTTATTTCATTACTGGTAATGACTGAGGATAAAATAAGTAAGAGGAAAATAAACATATCATCCAGCCCCTCAAACAATGCCTTATATCAACAGAACTATTTATATCTTCATTTACTGTAGTGCCAAACCATAAAGAGGCAAGTCCAATAGTAGTACATTTCAGCAATTTGTCACATACAACTGATTTTCTTCAATCTTTGTGAGCATCATTGGTAAGGTCAGCCTTAGTTGCCCATCTGGATTTTCCCTTGAAATGAATGGCTAGCTAAGTAATTTCAGAGAGCGGTTAAGGGTTAACTACATTGATCAGACCAGATGAGGATGGTAGATTACATTTTATTCCCTAAAAGAAATGAGTGAACCAGATTAGTATTTACAATAATCAATGATAATGTAACGGTCACTACTACAAAGGTTAGCTTTCCTATTCCAGAGTTTATTCGTTGAGTTTAAAATTCACCAGCTACAACGGTGGAATTTGAACCCAAGCCCCCAAAGCATTAACAATGGCCTTTGAGTTACCAGCCGAGTGGCATTATCACTCTGCCTTAACCTCCTTTCTGACATCCAGGTCTTGCTTTAAGAAAGTACCTTTATTTTGACCTGAAAGTAAAAGCCTGTAGTACTCTTAATGTGAGTTCAAATTCACCAGTTAAGATATCATATGGTCCAAGCTCCAAATTCTCTGAATATTCAGCATTTTAGTGCATTAATGGATCAAGTGTTCATAATTTACGAAACCAAAAAATAGTTTATTTTAATTCTTCCATGGTGATTTCCAACATAAATCAGTTATTCTTTTGTGTTTAATCCTTGCCAACTGTAGCAAATACAAATCATTCTCCCATATTAACAGATAAATAAACCAAATGAACAATTTCTTGAAATACTTTTGAGCTAAAAACATGTTCCCAATGTTATATACTAAAAGCTGCCCTTTACACAATTGCTGTCATTGAGATAAAATAGTATTACATAATTCCAGAAGGCAGCAGACCAAAGCTATTTTGTGACTGTCAAGTATTCATTTGGCATAATTTATCCAAAAAAATAATCAATAGGAAAACTATGATGCACCCATATGACTGGGAACAGAAATCGCTTACTGATAGTTAATAAAGTTACTCTCGACAGGTAATATTATATTACATAATGAATGGATGAATTAAATAATCATTTCAGCATAATTTTATTTCATGAGAACTTCCAAAAAAAAAGCAGTAATAATTATTCTGTTAGAGTGAACGCTATAACTTGCACATTCAATTTCAGCTCTGTCTAGGTCCAAACTTTTTGGTTGTCCTTCCTTCACTTTATGTGCTTTATTACTATTACAGGAACCTTTTTAAAAGTATAGCCTTCAAAAGTAGCCAATGTTTTTGAAAACACGTTATTGCCTGGAGGCTACACAAGAAGAGTTGCAGGAACCTTTCAAATGTCACTTCCATTTGGATGATTGAAATAAACTCTGGAAGAAAGAAAACATCACTACAAAGAAAGCTCACAGGAGAGCAGAGCATAACGAGGAAAGAAAACATGTTGGAAAGATGAATCAAATACATTCGTATTCATATTTGCTGGCAGTATGTTTGCAAAGGAATTACAGCGTGGAAGAAAATCACATACATCTCATCAGTGTGTTCATGCACTGGCCTAATATGCAAGGTATCATCCTGATGAAGGCAGATTCTAATCCTAACTTCAAATATGGACTGCGTTCTTGTTTTTCAGTTCCTTTGAAACTGTCTTTTCTGTTTTAAAAGGAACATCCACAACATAGCTAATATGAATGCTAAGAGTCAAGTAGCCTTTATTTATTCAAAACAGATCCCCTCAAGCTTCTGGTAGTTTCTAACTGAATCACCCTGGGTGGGAGCTTCCCCTTTAACAATGAACGTAGAATCACTGAATCCATAGTATGGCAGCAGGCTATTTGGCCCATTGAGTCCACACCGAACCTCCAAACAGCATTCCACCCAGACCCACACTGCTACCCTATCTCTGCAAATCTGTATTTCCATTGACTATGCTACCTACCTTGCATATCCTTTGACACTTTGGGCAATTTAGAATGACCAATCCACATAACCTGCACATAGAGTTATCCAACACAGAAACAGACCCTTCAGTCTAACTCATCCGTGCCAACCAGATATCTTAAATTAATTTAGTCCAGCAAGTTTTGAGAACCTCAGAAATCTGGAGAAATAAATAAGACCGATTTCCAAAAAAATGAAACCAGATGGAAACGAGGATACATGAACACCCATTAGCCACAAAAAGGCATGACCCTCTCTCACTAATATCCTGACATATGGATGAGGAAGGACACCACTTCGACTAGGATAACACATACATCCTAGGACAAGCAAAACAAAGACACACACAAGAATTCCTAGAAGCATGGCATTCCATCTGGAACTCCATCAACAAACACATCGAGTTAGACCCCATCTACCACCTTCTGAGAAAAAGAAAGTGACTTCATTCAAGAAATGACATCAGCACAGGAAATGACATCACCAACCCAAAGAAACCCAAACATATAAATAGAAAGCAGGAATTATCAGCAGTGCTTCGCATGAGGTGGACTCAAATTGTTACTTAGTAGGGTGACGAAATATCTGGAAATGAACCTTCCAGCTCAGCGAGCAAACCTACATCCTTAATTTAGTCCAATTTGCCAGCATTTGGACCCTTCCTCTTCATGTACCCATCCAGATGCCTATTAAATTTTATAGTTATACAAGCCTCCACCACTTCCTCTGGCAGCTTCTTCAATACATGCACCACCCTCTCAATGTAAAAAGGTGCCATTTAAATCCATTTAAAGACTTTTCTCTCTCACCTTAAACCTATGCCTTCTAGTTTTGGACTCCTTACCCTGGAGAAAATACTTTGATTATTTATCCTATCCTGTTCGTGATTTAATAAACCTCTATAAAGTCACCCTTCTGCCTTTGATGCTCCAGGGAAAATAGCCACAGCCTATTTAGCCTCTCCCTACAGCTCAAGCTCTACAACCCTGGCAACATCCTTGTAACCTTTTTGAGGTATATTCTGTGTTGGATCTGATTTTCTTGAATTTCAGGAGCAGTAAATATTGCTTTATAAGCTGTTGTATTGTTCCAGAACTTTGGGAATAAAGATCAAAACAACAGTATTTTAAAAAGGAGGAAGCAAGTCAAAGCAGACATCACAGGGGAATTGATTCAAATGAAAAAGAAACCTATACTGCAATCTGACCTAGCAATGAATCTGCACAGCTCCTGCCTCTGCTGTTTGAGTTCAAGTATCTCTGGACATCGGAGTGCATCTAACATCGAAGTTCACAGCTGACCTTGGAGAAACCTGTGCGGAGAGCTCACAGTAGGGGAGCAGCTAAGTGGATAATTTTTAAGTGTAATCTTACTGTTCCTTTTTTTTGCAAATCTACAATAGTGAGTAGAGTAGGTTCTTTTTTGATTATGCGTTTTATTGAGAACTGTCTCTTGATTAAGTATTAAAAATACAAAACACAGGTATTAAGTTAGCCTGGAGCCATGTTTTTTTGAACAGTAAGACTGTGCTTGTTTCTGGGTCTGTAAGTTCTTAAGCTGCAAACATGGCCTTTAGTAGAGTGATGTGCTCTTCCTGTTAGATATAGGAGATTAGGGAAAGTTTCCATATTACTGATGATTATGCTTACAGGAATTGTGTTTAGTTGTAAATCTAATCGGATCACATGGATCGATTAGAGTGACAGTTAGAGGCAATGAGGAATTCACAGTAGCTATTGGGTGTGATAAATCACAGTTAAAGGAAGGGGGGAAAAACTGCAGATACAGGCAGGTAGATAGGTTACCTCCAGGAAAGGTAGGAGAGGGAGGGAGGTCATGCAGGAATATCCTGTAGCTATCCCTATCTTAAACAAACAAACAGGAGGTAATTCATAATAAAAGCAAATTACTGCAGATGCTGGAAACTGAAATCAAAAGAGAAAATGCTGGAAAATCTCAGCAGGTCTGGCAGCATCTGTAAGGAGAGAAAAGAGCTGACGTTTCGAGTCTAACTGACCCTTTGTCAAACCTGAAGAAGGAAATATGGCTGTGGAAGTGAGTCTTAATATATACCTTGTCTAACAAAGAGAGAGAAAAGGAAAGCAGTGAAGGTGGACAGGGGGAGAGAGACAAATGAAAATCCTGTCGGAGAGAAGAGCAGTACTTCTTCAGGGTAGGCATTCCTGGAAGAGAGGTGGCAGTGGGTTAAAGACTGGATAAAAGCAAATCACTGCGGATGCTGGAATCTGAAACCAAAAGAGAAAATGCTGGAAAATCTTAGCAGATCTGGCAGCATCTGTAAGGAGAGAAAAGAGCTGACGTTTCAAGTCTAATGTCAGCTCTTTTCTCTCACTACAGAAGCTGCCAGACCTGCTGAGATTTTCCAGCATTTTCTCTTTTGGTAAAAGGTAATTCATAACTTGCAGCAAAAACAAATCCCCGTGAGATGGCAAGATTCTAAGAGAAAGAAAAAAAGAAGGTTAGGACAGTATTATATTGAAAGAAAAAGCATATAAGGAGTCACAGGTCAGTCAAATGTAATCCTAGAAGATTGGGATGAATTCAGAATCGAGCAAAGGCAAACAAAAAAGATGAGTTTTGAGTTTTGAGTTTGATTTATTGTCATATGTGTCAAATTATGGTCAGAAGTGTTACTTTGTGTGTTATACACGCAGATCTCTCCCTAATTCTGTGCCCGAGGAAATAGTAGAGGCAGCTTCATTAAATATATTCAAGACACAGTTGGATCAGATTTTGCATTGTAGGGGAATTAAGGGTTATGGGGATAATGCAGATAGCAGAAGCTGAGGCGATCAGCTATGATCTTAATGAACGGCAGAGCAGGCTTGATGGGTCAAATGGCCTACTCCTGCTCCTGTTATTATGAAACTATGAAATCACATCATACAAAGTAGAACAGAGTACAGAATATAGTGTCACAGCCACAGAGAAGGTGCAGAGAGACCAGAATTAACCTTTGAGAAGTCCGTTCAAATGTCAGCAGGAAAGAAGCTGATCTTGAATCTGTTCATACATGTATTCAACTTTTAAAATTTTTTGCCCAACAGAAGACTGTGGAAGAGAGTATAACTGGGTTGGGAGGGGTCTTTGATTATGTTGGTTGCTTTCTCGAGGCAGTGGGAAGTATAGGTGGTGTCAATGGATGGAAGGCTGCTTTGTGTGATAGACGAGGTTGCATTCATGACTCTTCATAGTTTTTTGCAGTCTTGGGAAGAGCAATTGCCATACTAAACTGCGATTCTTCCAGACAAGATGCTTTCTGTGGTTGCTCGTCAAAAATTAGTAAGAGTCTTTGTAGAGAGGCAAACTTTCCTTCGTCTCCTGAGGAAGTTGAGGCATTGTTGTGCTTTCTTGACCATCACGTCAATGTGGCTAAACCATGACAGATTGTTTATAATTCATCACTCCCAGGAACTTGACGCTCTCGATAATCTCCCCTTTAGCACCATTGATGCAGACAGGGACGTATCCTCCACTTGCTTCCTGAAGTCAATGAGCAGCTCTCTCATTTTGCTGATGTTGATGGAGAGATTGTTATCTTTACACCATGCAGCTAAGCACTCAATCTCTTTTCGATATTCTGTCTCATCATTGTTTGAGATCCAACCTACAACACTGGTGTTGTCAGCAAACTTGTAAATGGAATTGAAACGGAATTTGACCATAAATCGTGACTGCATAAGGAGTATAGTAGAGGTCTAAGTATGCAGTTTTGTGGGGCACTAGTGCTGAGGATCATGGTGAAGGAGGTTTTTTTTCAACTATTCTTACAAATTGCAGTCCATGAGTCAGGAAGACAAGGATTCGGTTACAGAAGGGTGAGTTGAAACCAAGGTCTCAGAGTTTAGAGACAATAAAGAAAGTACAGAGAGAAAATAAACTACGTGTGCAAACTAGCGAAGAATATAAAATATTAAAATAAGAGCTTCTTTAAATACATAAAAAAGAAGAGAGAGGTCAAAATGAGCATAGGCCCCTGAGAAAAATGAATCTGGGGAGATGGTTATGGGGAACAAGCAAATGGCAGAGGAATTAAACAGATATTTTGCATCAGTCGTTATGGTGGAAAACACTTTGAATATGGGACAGGAATTAAGTACCATCACTAACACTGGAGAAGTAGTAGTAGTAGACAAACAATGGGCTAAAGATTGTGAAATCCCTGGCCCTAATGGCTTGCATCCAGTGTTCTGAAAAGAGGAATCTACACAGACAGTGGATGCACTGGTTGCAAATAAACATGCAACTATGATGTTTGCACTTTGAGAGTTCAAATTTTAAGAGAAAGTATAGAGTTAATGGTAGGACTCTTAACAGCATTGATGTAAAGAGGGATTTTGGGGTAATAGTCCATGGCTCCCGAAAATGACAACACAAGTAGATAGAGTGGTAAGGAAGGTGTATGGCATGTTTGTCTTTATTGGTTGGGACATTGAGTACAAGTGTCAGGAAGTGATGTTGCAACTTTATAAAACACTGATTAAGTTGCACTTAAGTACTACATTCAATCTGGTCATGACAATACAGAAAGGATGTGGAGCCTTTGGAGGAGGTGCAGAAGAGGTTTAACAGGATATTGTCTGGATTTAGAGGGTCAGAGCTGTAAGGAAAGGCTGGACAAACTTGTTTTTTCTGGTTATTTTATCTGGAGCAGTGGAGGCTGAGGGAAGACCTAATAGAAGTTTATAATTTTATGAGAGGCACAGATGGGATTTACAGTCAGAATCTTTATCCCAGTGTTGAAATGTCTAATATTTGAGGACATGCATTTCAGGTAAGAAGGGGAAAGTTCAAAGGAGATGTGAGGGGGAAGGCATAAGATAGGAGTTTTAAGGAGCTTTTAGATAAGCACATGAATAACCAAGGAATGGAGAGATATGGACCACTGGCAGGCAGAAAGGATTATTTTAATTTGACCCAATGTTCAGCATGACATTTTTGGGCTGAAGGTCATGTTCTTATGCTGTACTGTTCCATGTTTTATATTCGATAAACCCTTGGATTTTGGAGACGTACCAGATGATTGAAAAACTGCCAGGTGACACTGCTATTCAAAAAGATAGGGAGGCACAAAACATTTAACTATAGGCTAATTTGCCTCCCAATATTGTTGGAAAAGTATTGAAATCAATTATTAAGGAAGTAATAGCAAAACATCTGGAAAACCAAGCAGAGTCAACATGACTCGTGAAAAGGAAATCATGTTTTACTAATTTCTTAGACTTTTTGGAAGATATCTTAACAAGAATGGATAGGAGGGAACAAATAGATGTGTTGAGATTTGGACTTCCATAGAGCATTCAACAAGGTACCACACAAAAGTTTAGGACATAAGATGAGTCCACAATGTTGGAGCTGTGGATAGAGACTTGGTTCATGGGCAGGAAACAGCAGGTGGAGTTAAGGAGATTCTATTTCAGGTTGGTGACCTATGACCAGTGGAATACCACAGGGATCAGTGCTCGGCTTGCAATTGTTTACAAAATAATTTAATGATTGGAGGAAGGAAATAAATATACTGTAGCTAAATTTACAGACAACACAAAAATGGGTGGAACGCATGTTGTGAAAATGTTGCAAATAGTTTACAAACAGATATTGACAGGCTAACTAAGTGGACAAAAAATTGACAAAATCTTAAGCTGTCCTTTCTGGAATGGAGAACATTAGAACAGAGTATGACTCAAATGGAGAAAAACTGCAGAGAGCATCCACACAGAGTGACCTGGGAGCAAATATGTTTGAAACTCAGAAAACAAGCAAACACGTGTGGCAAGTAATCAGGAAAGTTCACGGGGTTTTGAATGTTATTTCAAGGGATTTGGAAAATAAAAATAGAGAGACCACATTTGGAGAACTGTGTGTAGATTAGTCCCCTTATTTAAGCAAAGGTATTATTTAATTGGAGCCAGTTCAGAGAAAGCTCACCAGGATGATCCCAAGTGTGGAGGGTAGTTGTCTTCTCCTTAAAATGTGGGACTTCAAGACAAGGAGGCACATTTTTAAGGTGGAAGGAGAGAGATTTAAAAAAGAACATGAGGGACACATTTTTTTACACAGGGGGTGGTTCACGTGTGGAATGAACCTCCTGAGGAAGTGGTGGATGCAAGTACATTTACAACATTTAAAAGATGTTTGGATAAGTGTATGAGTAGGAAAGGTTTGCAGGGATATTGGCCAGGTGTAAGCAGGTGGGACTAGTTTAGTTTGGGATTATGTTTGGCATAGATTGATTGGACCAAATGGTTTGTTTCCATGCTGTATGACTCGATTATTTTTTTCATTTTTTCATTTTCTTGGTGGCAGTTGAAGTGGGAGGAGTGATAGTGAGGACCAGAGGCCCAGCAGGAAGGTAAATTTAAAAGATATAAACTTACCTCATGTATAGGTGGAGCACATGCTGAGCAGGAGCGGACAAGGAACTGCTGGGTAAGTGAGGTTGCATACTTGGGCGATTGCTTTACCCACATTAATACTTGGGTAGTGCCTCCCACCCATTCTCTTCCTCGAACCAAAATAAAAGTTCTGGGCGCCAGATTCGTAAGGTGACTAGTTTTTTTTTAGTTTTCATCAGTCTCATTGGGAATTTAGAATAGTGGGAATGGAGGTTAGGGCAGTTGAATGTTCCTCCTGCAGAAAGTGGGAGGTAAGGGTCACCACTAGTGTCCCTGCTGACTTCATCTGTGGGAAGTGCACACAACTCCAGGTCCTCAAAAATCGCATTAGTGAACTGGAGCTGGAGCTGGATGAGCTTTGAGTCATTCGGGAGGTGGAGGGGGTTATTGAGAGGGGTAACAGGGAGGTAGTTACATCTCAGGTACAAGAAGAAGGTAGGTAGGTTACCGTCGGCGGACAGAAAGGCTGCATGCAGGGATCCCCTGTGGCCGTTCCTCTCAACCACAAGTATACTCTTTTGGATATTGTTGGGGGGTGAATGACTTACCAGGGGTAAGCAATGGGGCACGTGTCTCTGGCACAGAGTCTGTCCCTGTTGGTCAGAAGGGAAGAGGGAAGATGAGCACAGCATTAGTCACTGGGGACTCCACATTCAGGGTGATTGATAGGAGGTAATGTGGGAAGGAGAGGGACTCACGGTTGGCATGTTGCCTACCAGGTGCCAGGATTCATGATGTCTCTAATCGTGTTTTTGGGATCGTGGAGGGGGAGGAGGACCAGCCCCAAGTCGACATAGTCAGGAAGAGAGATGGGGATTTAAGGCAGAAATTTAGGGAGCTAGGGTGGAAGCTTGGAGCCAGAACAAACAGAGTTACTATCTTTGGTTTGTTGCCTGTGCCACGTGCTAGCAAGGCGAAGAATAGGGAGAGAGAGGAGTTGAACACATGGCTACGGGGATGGTGCAGGAGGGACAGTTTTGGATTCTTGGATAATTGGGGTCATTCTGGGATAGGTGGAACCTCTACAACAGGATGGTCCTCATCTGAACCAGAGGGGTATCAATTTCCTTAGGGGAAAATTTGTTAATGCTCTTTGGGTGTGTTTAAACTAATTCAGCAAGGGGATGGGAACCCAGATTGTAGTTTGAGTATACAGGAAGTTGAGAGTAGTGAGGTCCGTAAAAAGGTTTCAAGGTTACAAGAGGGCCCTGCAAGCAAGAAGTTAGTTTGAAGTGTGTCTACCTCGACGCCAGGAGCTTTCAGAATGAGGTGAATGAACTTGCAGCATGGGTTGGTACCTGGGACTTCGACGTTGTGGCCATTTCGGAGACATGGATAGAGCAGGGACAGGAATGGGATTTTGATGTTTCACTAAGAACAGAGAGGATGATAAAAGAGGCGAGGGGGAGGGCGGTGGTGTGGCATTGTTATTCAATGACAGTATTTCAGTTGCAGAAAGGACATTTGCGGACTCGTCTACTGAGGTAGTATGGGCTGAGGCTAGAAACAGGGAAGGAGAGGTCACCTTATTGGGAGCTTTCTATAGGCCTCCAAATAGTTCCAGAAATGAAGAGAAAAGAATAGCAAGATGATTCTTGATAGTAGTGAGAATGACAGGGTAGTTGTTATGGGGGACTTTAATTTTCTAAATATGACTGGGAATACTATAGTTCAAGTTCTTTAGATGGGTCAGTTTTTGTCCAATGTGCAAGAGGGTTTCCTGACACAGTATGTAGACAGTCCAACAAGGGGCGAGGCCACATTAGATTTGATACTAGATGATGAACCAGGCCAAGTGTTAGATTTGGAGGTAGGTGAATACTTTGGTGATAGTGACCACAATTAGGTTACATTTACTTTGGCAATGGAAAGTCTATACTGCAGGACAAGAGTTATTGCTGAAGGAAAGGCAGTTATGATGTGACTAGGCAAGATTTAGGATGCATAGGATGGGGAAGGAAACTACAGGGGGTGGGCACAATTGAAGTGTGGAGCTTATTCAAGGAACAGCTACTGCAGGTCCTTGATAAGTATGTACCTCTCAGGCAGAGAGAAAGGTGTCGAGCTCAGGAGCTGTGATTTACTGAAGACATTGAATCTCTTGTCAGGAGGAAGAAGAAGGCTTCTGTTTGGATGAGTTGTGAAGGCTCAGTTTGGGCACTTGAGAGTTACAAGCTAGCCAGGAAAGATCGAAATAAAGAATCAAGAAGAACCAGGAGGGGACATGAGAAGTCATTGGCAGATAGGATCAAGGAAAACCATAAAGCTTTCCATAGGTATATCAGGAATAAAAGAATGACTCGAGTAAGATTAGGGCCAATCAAGGATAGTAGTGGGAAGTTGTGCGTGAAATCAGAGGAGATAGGAGAAGCGCTAAGTGAATATTTTTCATCATTATTCACACTGGAAAAAGAGAATGTTGTCAAGGAGAATACTGAGATACAGGCTACTAGACAAGATGGGATTGCGGTTCGCAAGGAGGAGGTGTTAGCAATTCTGGGAAGTGTAAAAAGTGATAAATTCCCTGGGCTAGAAGGGATTTATTTTAGGATTTTCTGGGAAGCCAGGGTGGAGGTTGCTGAGCTTTGACCTTTATGTTGTCATTGTCTACAGGAATAGTGCCAGAAGACTAAAGGATAGCAAATGTAGTTCTCTTGTTCAAGAAGGGGAGTAGAGACAACTCGAGTAATTATAGACAAGTGAGCCTTACTTTGGTTGTGGGTACAGTGTTGGAAAAGGTTATAAGAGATGGGATTTATAATCATCTAGAAAGGAATAAGTTGATTAGGGAGAGTCAACACAGTTTTGTGAAGGGTAGGTCATGCCTCACAAACCTTATTGAGTTCTTTGAGAGGATGACCAAATAGGTGGATGAGGATAAAGCAGTTGACGTGGTCTATATGGATTTCAGGAAAGCACTTGATATGGTTCCCAAGGTAGGTTATTGCACAAAATATGGAAGCCTGGGATTGAGGGTGATTTAGCAGTTTGGATCAGAAATTGGCTAGCAGAAAGAAGGGAGAGGGTGGTTGTTGATGGGAAATGTTCATTCTGGAGTTCAGTTACTAGTGGTGTACTGCAAGGATCTGTTTTGGGGCCACTGCTGTTTGTCATTTTTATAAATGCCCTGGATAAGGGTGTCAAATGATGGGTTAGTAAATTTACAAGTGATACTAAGTTCGGCAGAATTATGGACAGTGCAGAAAGATGTTGTAGGTTAAGAGGGATATAGATAAGTTGTAGAGCTGTGCTGAGAGGTAGCAAATGGAGGTTAATGTGGAAAAGTGTGAAGTGATTCACTTTGGAAGGAGCAAATGGAATGCAGAGGTAATGGGCTAATGGTAAGATTCTTGGTAGTGTAGATGAGCAGACAGGTCTCGGTGTCCATGTTCATAGATCCCTGAAAGTTCTCTCCCAGGTTGATAGGGTTGTTAAGAAAGCATATGGTGTGTTAGCTTTTATTGTAGAGGAATTAAGTTTCGGAACCATGAGGTCATGCTGCAGCTGTACAAAACTCTGGTGCGGCCGCACTTTGAATATTGTGTACAGATGCAGTCGCCACATCATAGGAAGATGTCGAAGCTTTGGAAAGGTTCAGAGGAGATTTACCAGGATGTTGCCTGGTATGAAGGGAAGGTCTTATGAGGAAAAGTTGAGGGACTTGAGACTGTTTTGGATGGAGAGAAGGAGGTTGAGAGGTGATTTTAATTGAGACATATAAGATAATCAGAGGGTTAGATAGGGTGGAGAGTGAGAATCTTTTTCCTCAGATAGTTATGGCTAGCATGAAGGGGCATAGCTTTAAATTGAGAGGTGATAGATATAGGATAGATGTCAGAGGTAATTTCTTTCCTCAGAGAGTAGTAGGGGTGTGGAATGCACTACCTGCAACAGTAATAGACTCGCCAACTTTAAGGGCATTTAAATGGTCATTGGATAGAATATGGACAAAAATGGAACAGCTTAGGTTAGATGGGCTTCAGATTGGTTTCACAGGTCAGCGCAACATCAATGGCCAAATGGCCTAGACTACGCTGTAATGTTCTATGTTTTATGTTCTATGATTCTATGACTCTATAAGGTTAAACAGGTTGGGACTCCACTCACTGGAATGAGAGCTGATTTCATCAAAAGATATAAGATACTTAAGGCACTTTAAAGGATAAACTCTGAGAGGATGTTTTCCCTCATGGGGGAATCTCGGACCAGAGGGCATAGTATCAGAATAAAGACATGCCAATTTAAGATTGAGTTGAGGAGAAATTTCCTCTCTCATGGTTGAGTGTCTTTCTATCACAGAGATCTGTAAGGGCAGAGTCCTTGCATACATTTAATGCTGACATAGATTCTTGATCATACAAGCAAATCAAGGATTGCACAGAAAGCACAGGAACATGAACATGAGGACTGTCAGATTAACCATGATCCTATGGATTGTTTGAGCAGGCTCAAGGGGCTGAATGGCCTACTCCTGTTCCTATTTCGATGGTCATAGCATCTAATTAACTTTGAAAATTTCTTATTAAACTGACTCTTTCAATTTTTTTGGATCCAGAGACTTATTCCCTGTCCTGAGAGCCTGAGCCTGTTTTCAGTTTCCATATCTTAGAGGCTTCTATGAAATTCTTGCAACTTTGATCTTAACAACTAAAAATTCTCAGTCTGGAGATTTTAACAAATGAACCTGCCCTTGGGCTGATAATGCAACTGCTCTTCTGAACTGGAAATCTGATTCTGTCTTTTAAGCATTTGTTTCTGTGTAGATCACAAATCTCAGCATTGTCAACATTTGGTGATTAACTGCTCGGGTATTTGATCGAGGGGTATAATTTACATCATGTGCTTTCTTGGAAATAATGTCTTTGGTTCACTATTCCAAATGCCTTTCTCACCTCTTAGAAAAAGACCAATCACATTCATGGAACTATTTTACCTCAACTTTAAAAATCTAACTTGCTAAATCATAATACTGTATTATAAATCTTTTTCATAGATAATCAATCAGTACTGCGCATGCTTAAATCTGCCAGAAAACACTGGAAGAACACAGAAATCTATCAGGACAGTTGGACCTTGCAAAACCATTATCACTTATCAAATGCAGAGCCATTGAATTTTAGGTTCCCAAAAACTACACTCCAATTACAATTCTTGTAAACGCTCTTTGTAGTTCACATGCCAGCAAATCAAACAACAGTCACTCAAATTATGTCAGTACCTAAGAACAAAGGAAATAGGAGAAGGAGAAAGCTATTCAATGCTTCAAGACTACTTCATCATTCATGGCTGATCTTCCACTGCAACACCGTTTCTACTTGACTATATCTTAGGTTTGTCTTTCTAATGCTTCCACTGTGGTGTTTACAGCTGCTTGTGGAGCCACCATAAGCAATACAAACTTACTAACAAGACAAATATTCATTCAAAGGTGTTGTATATGAGTCAAACATCAAAAGGGTGAGAGAATACAGGCAATGCAGAGACAGATAATCCTAAAACACTTCTGTAATATTTTCAAAAGCACCAAATAGTCATCTGAGTGACTATCGGTTGCAAAGCCATAGATTGATGCAAAGTTTCTATCAATATCATTTGAGACAAAGTGTTCAAGAGCTGCCTTTTTTTAAAAATAGGCAGAACAATATTTTCCATTATAACAGTGACAAACTGCTGAAAATAATTGGGAGTTTTAAAATGTCAATCTCATTCAAAGACAATCTCATCCAAAGACATCAGAATGATGGTTCTATTTTATGTCATTTCTGGAGAATGTGACATGTTTATCATTTTCTACACAGTAACAAATCTGCACAATTGCCATCAAACAAGATCTTCATTATGTGAGTCTAAATGCAGTGTTAAAGTCACTAAAACTAGCTGACGTCAAAGAGGTAACAAATCAAGATGAGGCATTGTAGCTTTGCACAAATACGATTGAATCACTAAACCTGAAAATGATGATTGAAAGAACATCTGCAAACAAAATTGCTCACATGCTACAGGATCCTCACAATGTCCAAAATGAGCTCACTGGTGCAAAGCATTTGAGCTCAGGTTACACAAACTATGCCATCTTTTCACAATTATTGAGGAAATGTGTTGTCACCACATGAAGTGAGGAAGTTCTCTTGTCCTTGTCCTTTACTGAAAATCAAAGATATCAGCATTAGATCATGTGAATTAGAGAATCCAGTCAATGTCCAGTTAACTCTGTACAGAATTCCCTTTCATAGGAGCTCAGATGAAGAGTTCAAAATTATTTGGTGAAGCTGCAGTAGTTATAAGCTAGTAATTTGCTCACTTCACAGGTTAAAAACTGGTTTCCTTCTCCTTCTCCACAACCCACACCTCCCCAGAAATCACATTTATCAAGAGTTATTGAGAAAGGTGTAGTTGTTTTGCTTGAATCTGCTTACTCTTCCAATGTTACAAGCAGAATGAAGAATAAAAGTCAAAATTGTATATTTAAAGGTGGTTCAACAAAGCAACAGTTTTAGCCATCTTTAATGGTCTTTAAGTGGAGATGCTCAGGTTATGAGGTGGATTTGATGCTTCCTCATCAGAAACCATTTTATTTCCTCATAAATAACTGCAGAGACATTGACACCAAGTCAAGCAATAAAGGGTTTCATGTTTAGAACTGGCTGAGGTTGATATCACATTTACATCCTTTGTACTACTGCCTTGATTAGAATATTCACATAATGCTTGAACTGTCATATTCCAGGAGATGTTGAGTTCACTTTAGTTTTGGTAATTTCTGATAATCTGTTGAAACAGACATTTCCTTCATTCTGAGTTCATCCGCAGCCCTTTCAAAATCTGCCAAATATCCATTTTAAACAAGAAGTGAAATAAACTAACGTCATTTTATTTCTAAAAAAAAAGCAAGTTAAGATCTATATCATCCTGTACTTTGGGTCTTAGACTTACATTACTAAACATATTGGAAAATTACTCTTCACATTATTCACTGATTTTTATTGTTACATCTGAATAGTCAAGATTTCTTAGTATTTAAAGCAGAATGTAAGTAGCACTGAAGATGCTGAATGTATCATGGAATCCCTACAGTGTGAAAGCAGGCCATTTGGCCCATTGGCCCACACCAACATATGAAGGGCAACTCACTCCCCTACTCTGTAACCCTGCACTTACCATGGCTAATCAACCTAGCCTGCAGATCCTTGGATACAATGGGAAATGGCCAATCCATCCAATCTGCACATTTTTGTGGGAGAAAACTGGAACACCCAGAGGAAACCCACACAGGCATGGGGAGAATGTGCAAACTTCAAACAGACAGTCGCACAAGGGTGGAATCAAACCTGGGTCCCTGGCACTGTGAGGCAGCAGTACTAACCACTGAACCACTGTGCTATCCCTGTCATAAATGAATAAAATGAATTTGGATGGGTAAGTTATACGTTTTATACATTTGTAATGTAAGGATATTCTATTTCTAATTTTTTTTTGTGGAAAAAGAAAAACAATTTTTTCCAACCTAGTTTTAATCCCACAGTATCTATTTTGTTTGGAGACAATAGGAAGAGTGAAGGGTTATTTTTAGAGGCTTATTTTATATGAACACCTAAACTAAAGAGCAGGTTTATACTGTTTCACAGCCAAAGAATTTTATTCTGCATAAACCAGACTTTGCTTGACTTCCAATCTTATCATTCTCCCTGTATCAACATAGCAGTCTGTAGCTTAACCAGATAAATTATATTCAATTATGTGTGAGCTAATCTATTTCTAGCACAAGTGCAGATATCTGCCCATCCATAAAATGTATCATGAAACCAAAAGGGAAAAAAAGATTGCCTGCATTTCTTTCTGCATGCAATAGTTATTATAAAAGCAGGTAAGTAGGTACAATTGAAGTCTCGACAGAATTTAATTACACTGACTTTGATTTGCATTTCAACTCTAAACATCATTACCCATAAAGACGACTCATCAGGTCCCTGATAGACATATCTATTACTGCTTGAGAGATAACTCTGGCAAGCTGGAAAAGAAGTTTGAGCATGAAATATCCTGTAAAGGAACCTGTATCTTACTTGAATTAATCAACAATGTTACATATTGATACCAAAGCAAGTTGGCTTTTCTATAGCGAAAACATAGTTGAGCAGTGATTTCACTTTGTGTTGGTAAACCCTGTGAGGTTTGCAACAGTGTCTCTTTCTAAAATTATCAGCCTTTTGTTAAGTCATTTGATATTGTGATTTGGTAATTCATCATCATTGCATGTTTCAACAGAGTTCTTATATTTTGCAACAAGGTGGCAACAGAGTAGCTGGGCTGAAACCAGGGGTTATCTGTTCCCACCTACTTTCTTTCTTTCTTTCTCTTTTGTTTCTTTTTCTCTTTATTTTCTTTATAGCCTGGAGAATGGTGGGTGAAAGAGATGGCCTCTGGCGCAGCAACACCAAGATAAGCAAAGCACAGCTACACTCCAGTACAAGGTCACATGGCAAGCAAGGAGCAGGTGCAGGGCTGACTAGGCCCAGCCACCTGAAGGAGCGGAAGGATCAGTGAAAGGGTCAGATAGCAGACCAGTGGGAGCAACCAGGGGAGCATCAGATGGGAAACAAGAGATACAGAACGTGTGCCTCCCCAGGCCCATGGCTCCAGCTTGGACATGGCAGTCATGGAAGTGGTGGTGGCAGAGGGCAGTAACCGAGACTCCAGAACCTGTTACAGAGACCCAGCAGTCCATTTCAGAGGCTCCAGCCGATGTCAAGCAGCAACTGGAGAAGTAACAGAGGAGAAATGAGAGGAATAAAAAGAAGAACTCTATTGCAGTAAAATCTTGCATTATATTCAGGGCTTCAAGCAAGTGCTGGACCATGGCATGACTTTGTATATAGTATGTGAAAAAACACTTTTCACTGTATTTTTATATACATGTAAAAGTAAATCTGGACCTAAGTAAAGTTTTAAGACATTCAAGAATAAATTGGACATTCAAGGATAAATCCCTGAAAATTGGCACAGGGATTGTAATGCCTGATTAAGCTGTTACTGTTCCATGTGATGCAGGAATTTCCATGACTTCATGCTCCCTACTCATGACCACATCCCCAGTCTCAGCAAAGGCTAAGACATTATGAAATGTTAGTTGGTGTTAAGACGAGTTGGCATCTGTTAAAGAGGAGGTGAATTGTGACTGGACCTGTCCTCACAATCAATCTAACACATAGGCAAACTGAATGAAGGCACAACATGGGAGAGTTTTTGATGGAGTAAGTATGAAAGAAGTAGGAATCACAGGAACCATGAGGGTCAGGAGGCCCTCCAGATATTAGGGACAGATAACTAAAATTTAATTGCCAGGAGGATAATGTCATATATGAATTCTGCTGCATACGGTTCAGGTGAGTTGTATTATGGGATAAGCTACAGAAGAAGGCTGAGGCTCGATATTGCAATCAAAAATGTTGGTGTGGCCGCTGGTCAACATTAAGGAGCAAAGAGGAGTCAACCATAACTTGGTGAAGAACTTGGAGTCCTTCCTTTCCAGCAAGGAAATGGTGTACAAGTATACTGCTAATTTGATTCCGAATATTTCAGCTCCCATTGCTGCACAAGTAGATGCTAAGGAACATCTGGAGAATGCAAGGAAACTTCTGCAAACAAATATCAGCTTGCTGCAATCATGACTGCAAGTACTGTGCTCAAACAACAGTTGTCTGGCCATTTGTATTCAAATCACTGAAATGGTTAATGCACCAGCCTGGGAAAGTTACAGGGAAGTTGGCCCATCTGATCATCTCAGACACTAATATCCGAGGCAACACCATCACCATCCCTGGGTATGTTCTGCCACATAAGCAGATGTGAAAGCAAAGTGGTACACACAATGAATCAGCTTCATTGTCACATGTATAGACATGAGTACAGTGAAAAGTTTACAAGTCACCATTTACAGTGCCATTTTAGGTACCAAGCTATGTAGCTTCAGATTCTTGAGTACAAATTCCCAGAAAAGAAAAGAAAAAAAATAATAAAAAAGTCAATCATTACAGACCTCCTAAAGTACTAAATGATACCAATAAATTGGAAAAAATAACAAAATAAGAAGTTCAGAATAAGAATCCTCCTATGATAACATAATTAAGAAAAAAAAAAATAAAGAGACAATTTAAGACAAAGTCCATTTATTCCATTTCATGGTTTCGGGCTCGATGAGCCGATCCCCATTGAAATCCTGGGCTGAACCCATCACGATGCCGAAAAAGATGCCACATGGAATCACAGACTGACTGAAACCGCCACAAAGAGATCTCAAACTGATGCCGATGAAAACTGCCAACGTCGAAGCAGTCAAAAGGCATCCCAGGCTACCACTAAAAGGAGTCCCAGGTCGGTCTAGGCCACTGCGAAGATGCTGCAGAAGCCTCAAGTAAAACCAAGCCATTGAAATCCTAGGTCCAACCCACCTCATCTTCAGCAGCTGCTGAACTAGCCTAAACGAAAGACCTGTCAGGATGCAGCCATGAGGAATGGGCGGATTCACAATGTATTCTCCACTCCAGCAGCCTCTGGAACCTCCTTCCTCACCCCAAGCTGCCAAAAGAAGGCAAGATGAACTTGATATTAGAGTACAAATTTTAAAAAGAGAGAGAAAAGGAAGGATGCAGCAGCCTGGTAATAAGAAGCAGATAGAGCAGGAGCCCAAATAGCTCCTACCTGCCACTGCTGTCTTGATTCCACCAGCGTGGGAGTTGCCCTGGGTGTCCTCAACATTGGTTCTGGAGCCCATTGTGTCTCATAGCATCAGCTAAAACATAATCACGGAAATCTCGCGCTGATTACCACATACCATGGCCCTCAGCTGATGAATCAGTGCTCCTCCATGTAGAAAGATGTAATGATTATGACAAGAATGCAAAATGCATCCTGGCTGGGGTCTTCACTGTACACTACCAAAGATAGACCAACAGCAGCACAACTGACATTGCTGCAAAACTGGATCTGCATCATGTGATGAGGGAAAACTTTACTTGATTTCATCTTCACCATTCCAAAGATAGATCTGTCCGTGATAGCATTGGTACTAGCAAATATTGCACAGTCCTTGCAGAGACAAAATTCTGCCTTCACATTGAGAACTCCCACTATAAGACACTATCACTGTGTTAAATGGGACAGACTTTAAACAGATCTCACAATCAAGGCTGGGCATCCATAAGGTACTGTAGGTTATCAGCAGTAGCAGCATTGCATTCCAACCATAATCCTGTAGCTAGGCATATCCCAAACTCTATCATTACCATCAAGCTCAGAGGTTAATGCTGAATGACTAAAATGAAAGCTAAGATTTTTTTCTCCAGGTATGAAATTTCCCAGAGCTGTTTTCCTACAGCCTCAATATCAATGGGTGACGACTTGTATTTTTTCCCATGCATTTGCTGCCCTTGCCCTTTCAAGCTGGTCTATTTATGGAAGGTGTTCTCTAAGAAGCCTCAGTGAATTTCTACAGTGCATCTTGCAGATGGTACATTCTGCTGCTACTGAGCATTGCTTGTAGAAGGAGTGGGTTTTTGTGGTTATGGTTCCAATCAAGCATGCCGCTTTCACTTGGATGGAGTCAAGTGTCTTGAATGTTGTTGGAGTTGTACACATCCAGCCAAGTGGAGAATGCTTCACTTCTGATTTGTACCTTGTAGTTGGAACTCAGGCTCTGGGGAGTCAGGAGACAGTAAGGTCCACAGATGCTAGAGATCACAGTTGAGAGTATGTTGCTGAAAAAGCACAGCAGGTCAGGCAACATCCGAGGAGCAGGAGAATCAACGCTTTGGGCATTCCTGATGAAGGGCTCTGGCTAAAAATGTTGATTTTCCTGCTCCTTGGATGCCTGACCTGCTGTTCTTTTCCAGCACCACATTCTCAACTCTGGGGAGTCAGGCAGGAACTGAGTTACTTACTGCAGGATTCCAAGCTTCTGACCTGCTCTTGTAATCATCAATTGGTAATCTGTTTCAGTTTCTGGTCAATTGTAACGGCCAGAGGTTTGACAATGGAGATTTCAATGATCATAACGCTATTAAATTTCAAATGTGAATGGTTAGATTCTCTCTTTTAGAGATGGTTATTACTTGGTACTTGTGCTGCAAATGTTACTTGCTACTCAACAGTCCAAAACTGGATTTTGTCTACGTCCTCCTCCTAGCTCCATCACAAGGTCAGAATTGAATTCAATAAAAATCTGGAATTAAAAGTCTAATGATGAGCATGAATCCACTGACAATTTTTGAAAACCACATCTGGTTTACCAATAACCTTTAGTGCCATCCTTATCTGGTCTGGCCTACATGTGATTCCAGACCCACAGCAACATGAATGATTCTCAACTGCCCTCCAGACAAATGGGGCTGGGCAAGAAATGCTGGCCAAACTAGTGATGCTCTCATCTCACGAATGAATAAAAAAAAGTTGTGATTGTCCAAATAATGGGGGACTATAATCAATGACAAAAACACCCTTCCATTTGGGCAGCTGGGGTTACACTGAAACCCATGCTCCATGGGCATTCTAAGCTTTCACTCATTACTTTTAGTAAGTTCTATTAAACTGGAAACAAAATTGACACTTCTGACATAATTTAGCATCTGCTGTTTTAAATACTACTGCTGTATGGAGAAAAACAATATTGAACTTAGCATATTAGATCCGTGAAGCCACGCTTACAGAATTGCAAAATTTAATTATGATTTGAGTATATTCAAATTCAGCTTCTGAATCATTCAAAACATGGAATTATCATCTGCATTATGCTGAAGGGAAGTCATTTCAAAACATGGTGGAGAGTTGAACAGTGCCTTCAACTACTGTGGCCTACAGCTCTGGATTGCCCTCTCTGCCTGAATGTCTCTCAATCTCCTCCTTTGAGATGCTCCTTCAAACCAATCGCTTTGACCAAGCCTTCGGTCATTTGTCCGAATGCCTACATAGTTTGCTCATTTTGTTTGATCATGCTTCTGTGAATTGCCTTTTAGTATTTCACTGTACTATTGTTACAATACTAATGAAAGTTATTATTTTAAAGTTCAAGAGAAGACAATCTGGTTACTGCAGCCAAGCTCTTCAAATATGAGAACAGATAATTTGTCAGTCAATATAGTTAAATTGGACAGAAAGCAGGGAGAGGAGCACTAGGTTCTAATATCACATATTGCAATTCTTCATTTTAACATTTCTGTGAGGATCTTGAGCTTGGGTTATGGTTGAAGTTGTTGGCTGGTTTACCAAGCTAATGCCGAAAAATTAACCAGCTTGGTGAACTGACCAACAAATCCATTTCTTCATTTTCACATGAAAGAGTTCCTTTTTTTTTTGACCTGCAAAGTAAAATTGTCAAAGTTTTTTTAAATGAGCAAGTAAGAATTATGTCCATTCTATGATGTTAAAAAGACAGGAAAGCATTCACCTTGACTGGCTTTATGCTTTTATCATTTATCATTGGCAATGCACCTAGGTCTTTGCAAAAATACATTTCAAAAGCATTCTAATATTAGTAGATAGTGACAATGATAAATTATCAGTAGAATAATCTTTTACTGCATCTCACTGTCAAGAGTTGTAGCAAAAAGTGATTCAGCTGCTTGAATATAATTTAGTTCAATGCTAAACAATTAGGTTCGCCTTAAAAACTGAAAACACAAAGTATTTTGATGTCCTACCTTGTCAAAAAATACACCTTGCATATGCTGGATGATATTTTACCTGTTGAAACTTTATTGCTGGAACAGCACAGCAGGTCAGGCAGCATCCAGGGAACAGGAGATTCGACGTTTCGGGCACAGGCCCTTCTTCAGGAATGAGCAGAGAGTGTTCAGCAGGAGAAGATAAAAGGTAGGGAGGAGGGACTTGGAGGAGGGGCGTTGGAAATGTGATAGGTGGAAAGAGGTTAAGGTGAGGGTGATAGGTCGGAGTAGGATGGAGGCGGAGAGGTCAAGAAGAAGACTGCAGGTCAGGAAGGCGGTGCTGGGCTGGAGGGATCCGGCTGAGACAAGGTGGGGGGAGGGGGGATGAAGAAACTGGTGAAGTCCAAGTTCATCCCCTGCGGTTGGAGGGTTCCCAGTCGGAAGATAAGACGCTCCTCCTCCGACCGTCGGGTTGTTGTGGTTTGGCGGTGGATGAGTCCAATGACCTGCATATCCTCGGTGGAGTGGGAGGGGGAGTTGAAATGCTGTGCTACAGGTTGGTTGGGTTGGTTCGTCCGGGTGGCCCAGAGGTGCTCTCTGAATCGCTCCGCAAGTAGGCGGCCTGTCTCCCCAATATAGAGGAGGCCACACCGGCTGCAGCGGATGCAGTAGATGATGTGGGTGGAGGTGCAGGTGAATCTGTGGCGGATATGGAAGTTTCCTTTGGGGCCTTGGAGAGAAGTGAGGGGGGAGGTGTGGGCGCAAGTGTTGCATCTCCAGCGGTTGCAAGGGAAGGTGCCGGGAGTGGAGGTTGGGTCGGTGGGGGGTGTGGATCTGACAAGGGAGTCGCGGAGGGAGTGGTCTCTACGGAAAGCTGATAGGGGAGGGGAGGGAAATATATCCTTGGTGCTGGGGTCTGTTTGGAGGTGGCGGAAGTGACGGCGGATGATGCGTTGTACATGGAGATTGGTGGGGTGGTAGGTGAGGACCAGTGGGGTTCTGTCCTGGTGGCGGTTGGAGGGGCGGGGCTCAAGGGCGGAGGAGCGGGAAGTGGAGGAGATGCGGTGGAGGGCACCGTCGACCACGTCGGGGGGGAAATTGCGGTCCTTGAAGAAGGAGGCCATCTGTGTTGTACGTATTTTGAACTGGTCCTCCTGGGAGCAGATGCGGCGGAGACGAAGGAATTGGGAGAATGGGATGGCGTTTTTACAGGGGGCAGGATGGGAGGAGGTGTAGTCCAGGTAGCTGTGGGAGTCGGTTGGTTTGTAGTAGATGTCCGTGTTGATTCGGTCGCCTGAGATAGAAACAGAAAGGTCTAGGAAGGGGAGGGAGGAGTCCGAGACTGTCCAGGTGAATTTGAGGTTGGGGTGGAAGGTGTTAGTGTAGTGGATGAACTGTTCAACCTCCTCGTGGGAGCACGAGGTAGCGCCGATACAGTCATCAATGTAGCGAAGGAAAAGATGGGGGGTGGGGCCAGTGTAGTTGCGGAAGATGGATTGTTCCACATACCCTACGAAGAGGCAGGCATAGCTGGGGCCCATGCGGGTGCCCATGGCTACTCCTTTTGTTTGGAGAAAGTGGGAGGATTGGAAAGAAAAGTTGTTCAGGGTGAGGACCAGTTCGGTCAGTCGAAGGAGGGTGTCGGTGGAAGGGTACTGGGTGGTACGGCGGGAAAGGAAGAAGCGGAGTGCTTTGAGTCCTTCGTGATGGGGGATGGAGGTGTACAGGGACTGGATGTCCATGGTGAAGATGAGGCGTTAGGGACCGGGGAAGCGGAATTCCTGCAGGAGGTGGAGGGCGTGGGTGGTGTCACGAACGTAGGTGGGGAGTTCTTGGACTAATGGGGACAGGACCGTGTCGAGGTATGCCGAGATGAGTTCGGTTGGGCAGGAGCAGGCTGAGACGATGGGTCATCCGGGGCAGTCAGGTTTGTGGATTTTGGGCAGGAGGTAGAAACGGGCGGTGCGGGGTTGTGGGACTATGAGGTTGGAGGCGGTGGATGGGAGGTCCCCTAAGGTGATGAGGTTATGGATGGTCTGGGAGATGATGGTTTGGTGGTGGGGGGTGGGGTCATGGTCAAGGGGACGGTAGGAGGAGGTATCTGCGAGCTGGCGTTTGGCCTCAGCGGTGTAAAGGTCAGTGCGCCAAACTACTACTGCGCCTCCCTTGTCAGCTGGTTTGATGGTGAGGTTGGGGTTGGAATGGAGGGCGTGGAGGGCTGCGCATTCCGAGGGTGAGAGGTTGGAGTGGGTGGGAGGGGTGGGGGAGTTCAGGTAGCGGTTAATATCGCGGCGGCAGTTTGCTATGAAGAGGTCGAGGTAGGAGGCCAGCACGGGGTGTCCAGGTGGACGGGGTGTGTTGGAGGTGGGAGAAGGGGTCGTCAGAGGGTGGGCGAGAGTCTTGATTGAAGAAGAAGGCACGGAGGCGAAGGCGGCGGAAGAATTGTTCGGTGTCACTCCGTGTATTGAATTCATTGACCCGAGAACGTGTGGGAACGAAGGTGAGACCTCTGCTGAGGACTGATCTTTCATCCTCAGAGAGGGGCAAGTCTGGAGGGATGGTGAACACACGGCAGGCCGGGGAGCTAGGACCTGGTGTGGGGCTGGAGCTGGATGTGGGGGCGGGGTTAGGCCTGGGGGCGGGGACAGAGGTCGGCGTGGGGGCGGAGTTGGACATGGTGATGGACACCGGCGGGGGGCGGGGTTAGGCGCGATGACGGAACTCGGCTGGGGGGCGGAGTTAGGCGTGGTGGTGGAACGCGGCGTGGGGGCGGAGTTAGGCGCGGTGACGGAACGTAGCGGGGTTAGGCATGGTGACGGAACACGGCGGGGGGCGGGGTTAGGCGTGGGTTATAACTTCCATATCCGCCACAGATTCACCTGCACCTCCACCCACATCATCTACTGCATCCGCTGCAGCCGGTGTGGCCTCCTCTATATTGGGGAGACAGGCCGCCTACTTGCGGAGCGATTCAGAGAGCACCTCTGGGCCACCCGGACGAACCAACCCAACCAACCTGTAGCACAGCATTTCAACTCCCCCTCCCACTCCACCGAGGATATGCAGGTCATTGGACTCATCCACCGCCAAACCACAACAACCCGACGGTCGGAGGAGGAGCGTCTTATCTTCCGACTGGGAACCCTCCAACCGCAGGGGATGAACTTGGACTTCACCAGTTTCTTCATCCCCCCTCCCCCCACCTTGTCTCAGCCGGATCCCTCCAGCCCGGCACCGCCTTCCTGACCTGCAGTCTTCTTCTTGACCTCTCCGCCTCCATCCTACTCCGACCTATCACCCTCACCTTGACCTCTTTCCACCTATCACATTTCCAACGCCCCTCCTCCAAGTCCCTCCTCCCTACCTTTTATCTTCTCCTGCTGAACACTCTCTGCTCATTCCTGAAGAAGGGCCTGTGCCCGAAACGTCGAATCTCCTGTTCCCTGGATGCTGCCTGACCTGCTGTGCTGTTCCAGCAATAAAGTTTCAACTTTGATCTCCAGCATCTGCAGACCTCACTTTCTCCTCGAAGATATTTTACCTGTGGTGGGCTGTTTCTAACAGCATAACTGGAAGTGGGAAACACTTGTGCTCTCTTCCTTTTTGCTGGCTCCTACATTCAAATTAAATGGTAAAGTAACAGCAGTGGACAGGGAAGCATTGGCAAAACACACCATGAGTTGACAACACTTCAGGTACAGCTAGGCTAGAAAGGTACTACAGCAGTGTCTGCATTGTCAGAAACCCACTCTTCTGCTCCCGTTTTTCAGATATGAATATTCATATGTTTAATTTGGTGGCAAAAGTCCTTTAGAGATTTATAAGTGTTTTAATGTCAATCCATAATTTAGAACAAACAACAATTTCCACTTTTCCTTTCTGGACCCTTTTCCCAACTAGAAGCCAGCATCCATTAGAGAAATTTTCAGCTGTTAGCATCAGCTGCTCTCAAACAACTTGCCTCCATAGTTCTCATCCACAGAACCAAAGAGCAGTGCCAGTTTCAACTCCTTCCATTGTCTGCAAACAAAACTCCAACCACCACACACTGCTCTCCTCCAACATAGACCTCGAACATGGTACTGCACATGCTTTTAGAGACTTAGTGAACATAGTCTTTATACAGCTTGTGTTTGAAGTTGTTCCTCTCCACATTCTGCATCATAATCAGCCTTTTAGAAAACAAAATTTCACCTCCCATTAAATTAAGGCAACTCATTGTTTCCTCACACCACCCCTGCTCCCCCCAACCCTGGTGTGAGTTGTTTCTGGTTCCAGATATTGAGCTCTAATGGGAAGTCTCTAAAATCTCAGAGGAATAATGTAGGAAGATCGCCAGGAGCTATATTATTTAAGTCAAGGAAGGCAGCCTACTGTTATGGAAAAAAACAGTGTTTTCATTCTTATTATGCAATGGTAAATGATACTGCTGATTAAATTAATTTGACTATAACATTGCTTTGCATAACCACTTGGTGTGAAATAATGCAGGTTAATGATTTGTATCTGGCCTCAGTTAATCAAGTATTTTCTCTCTTTGAATTCATTGTATTGCAAAAGTTATGAATTTTTAAAATTAAATCATGATGATTTATGGGTTTTTTTAAAGTACATATTAAGCACTGCATCAACTTTTGCATAAATGAGGCATTAAATGCATTTATTTTATTTGTATTAGGGAATGTCACTGTCTGGGCCAGCATTTCTTGTCCACTCCTAATTTCTCATGAACTAAATGGCTTGCTCGGGCCATTTCAGAATGCAGTTAAGAGTTAACCACATTGCTGTGGACCTAGAGTCACATCTAGGTCAGACCAGTCAAGGATGAGACATTTCCTCCTCCACAAGACATCTATGAATATTCATATGTTGAATTAGGTAGCAAAAGACCTTCAGAGATTTATAAGTGTTTTAATGTTAATCCATAATTTAAAACAAACAACAGTTTCCACTTTCCCTTTCTGAACCCTTTACCCAACCAGAAGCCTGCATCCACTGGAGAAAATTTCAGCTTAGTATCACTTGCTCTCAAACAACTTGCCTCCATAGCTCTCATCCACAGTTGAGAGCTCCTTTCACTGTCTACAAACAAAACTCCAGCCTCCATACACTGCTCTCCTCCGACAGAGACCTCGAAAACGGTACCACACATGCTTTAAGAGACTTAGTGAACATAGACTTTATACAGCTTGTGTTTGAAGCTGCTCCTGTCCATATTCTGCATCATAATCAGCCTTTTAGAAAGTAACATTTCACCTCCCATTAAATTAAAGCAATCCATCGCCTCCTCGCACCATCCCTTCTCCCCCGACCCCGGTGTGAGTTGTTCCTGCTTTCAGATACTGAGCTGTCATGGTAAGTCTCTCAAATCTCAGAGGAATAATGCAGGAAGATCGCCAGGAGCTATATTATTTAAGTCAAGGAAGGCAATCCACTGTTATGGAAAAACACTGTTTTCATTCTTATTATGCGATGGTAAGTGATACTGCTGATTAAATTAATTTGACTGTAACATTGCTTTGCATAACCACTTGGTGTGAGAAAATGCAGGTTAATGATTTGTATCTCACCTGAACAAGGTTTTTACAATAAACAACAATGGTTGCTATTTTGTTAGCCTTTAATCCCATATTTTTATTCATTCAAAGTTCACCATCAGTCCTGGTTGGATTTGAACCCTTGCCTCAAGACCATCAGTTTGGGGCTTCTGCCCTATGTCATTACCATTACACTACCACTGCTCTGAAGCTTTTTGGAACCTAGAGTCCACTGAAACCTGAATAAGCAACTATGGAAATTGTAAATTTATTTTTAAAAATTGGAAAGCTATTCTAGTCTCATAAAACAGGCAACGTTAGCTATTTTACCACATCAATTATTGGAGGTTGTGCCCCATTGTCTGAAGTGTGAATGTTTCAGAGGTGAGATTGTACTACAATTAAGAAAGCACACAAATTAAATAATATGGGTGGTTTCCATGGACAGAAATCTGCAGCTCAGCTCAGATAGCAAGTAGAAATTTGTAACATGCAACAACCAAACCTACCCAGCCTTGAAGCTATGCACATCCAGTTTCGGAAGAAACAGTTCTGGAGATGGGCGACTCACTCGCTCAGCAGACCTGTGCATCCATTAAAGCCAGCCAGCCTCTCAATTTGTCTGGCTGCGGAATGCAAAAGAGATTTCAAAAACCTGATCTCATCTTATCATCAAATTCAATAAGGCCCCCGAAGCTTCACCCATTAGATCTAGAAAGGACTACAGTGCAAAAAAAGACCCTTCAGTCTATTTCATCTGTGCCAGTCAAAAAACAAGCACCTACATATTCTAATCGTATTGTCCAACATTTGGCTATACCCTTGTATGTCTTGATATCACAAGTGCACAGCTAAATATTCTTTATATGTTCAGAGGATTTTGGCCTCTAACACTCTTATAGGCAGTGCCTTTCAGATTCACACCACCGTCTCCGTGAAAAAATGTTTTCTCACATCACTACTGAACCTCCTGCCCCTTACCTTAAATTTATGGGTCTGGTCATTGATCCCTTCATTGAAGGGAACTGTTTCTCTCCATTGTTCTGTCTATGATAGAATAGAATATCCTTTATTGTCACGTGTACTCAAGTACGGAAAAACAGGAGTACAGTAAACGTTTACAGTGTCGCCTCATATGGCACCATCTTAGGTAGAAAGTACCTAGGTACAGATCTTGGTTACAAAATGGAAAAAATAAATGAAGAAAGAAAGAAAGTAAGGAAAAGAATTTATATTACTCCTTGTTGTTCATAGTATAAGTTAGAAAAATGAGAATAAAGTTAATACGATAAGCATTCCAATCTTTCAACAGATCAATGCAGCGGCTTTCACATGTGGGTTGTTCAGGCTGGCAAGCCACTGACCGCCCGCCCTGGTCCTCAGTCCAACAACCGTTATGCTCTGCTCAGGCCCCCAGCCTGCAGCTCCACATAATTTTATATGTTTTAATTATGTTACCCCTTCTGTCTCCTCTATTTGAAGGAAAACAACACAAGTCTGTCTAACCTGTCTTCATTACTGAAAGTCTTCAACCCAGGCAATATCCTTTGCACCCTTTCCAGTGCATTCACATGCCTTCAACAATGTGGATTCTAAACCCACAATATTTATTTTTCATCCAGACAAAATAAGCAACTTCTTTTGATTCACACATGCTGTCTGACCTGGTTTGTATTTCTGGCATTTTTTGTACACATTCTAGACTTCCCCACTCTTCAACAACATCACAACACTTTTCCTGCAAATATCAGGGCTAATATGCACACTGCCAACAACCAGTATTTGTCAAAACAGTGCATCTGAACTTCTTTAGATTTTCTCCCTTTCCTTTGTGAAGTTGCTGACTCATATTTGAGCGCTGCTCAACAGAGCCTGCTGCCCTCTGATTTCTCCCTGAAATAGCTATTCTTCATGTGAGAGCCTGGACAGTCAGCACTGACAGGTTATTTAATCTGTGCGGTCTTCATCTGCCATTCACATATACATTTCACTACATCATGAGTCACTGAACAGTAATTGAGAATGGAAACCTTGAGTTATTTATCCCTTCCTCATCCCAGAAGTACCAAGGCCATTTATATAATTGAGAGCTGTTTCTGGTACAAGGGAGACTAAACCATTCACAGATATCTGAAATAGTTTAATTTTGAATATATTATACTTATCAAGGAAATATGACTTGCTGACATACTTTTATAACCTTTGAGCAGGTCTTGGCCATGCATTCATCTTCAGTTCTAAAATGAGATTTAAATTTTAATTTATGAGTGCTTCACATGGTTATTTTAGCTCTTTTCCATCTGCTGTTAAAACAGCTAAGTTAGGAACATCACAAAGTGGTCATGCTCTTACAGAAAAGCTCAGAAAGATTGCTAGCAAGCTGTTCTGTGACTCAAACACAGCACTCAAGGCCTTGTCAGCCGATCAGTTTACTCCTCAAAAGTGGTTTCTGCTACATGTGAAGAAACATTGATGTGAAATTATATCCAATTTGAAGTTGTAGGTTTGAGCACACCTCCACCAGGACAGAATGAAAAAGGCTAAATTTCTTCTTCCTTGAAAAAAGAATTGAAGGAAGATCTCACGTAAGCCTCAAAAATTATAACAGGCTAAGATAGACAAAGTGGGACAAACACCGATAATGGGAATAAATGGATCTTTTTTTCTGGGCAGCAGGTCATGATAAGTGGTGGACTTCAGGAATCCACAGATATTCACAAAATACCTACCAATTACTTGGATGAGGGAACCCAACACAATATTTTCAGGTTGGTAGCTGACACTAAGCTCAGTAGGTTAAGACTTTGAAGAGGATGAAAGGAAGGTTCAGGATAATCTAATCAAGTTGAGTGTGTGGGCAAACAGATGACAGATACAGTTTAACATGGACAAGTGACTTCAGTGTAAAAACATGAAAAACAAAGCATTACTTAAATGATGATATATTGGAAAGTGTGAATGTACAAAGGGATCTGGGTGTCCTGTACACCCATCAAAAAAAATAAACAGTTAGGTGCAGCAAGCATTAAGAAGGTAAATGTCCTTTATTACAAACAAATTTGAGTTTAGAAATAATAATGCCTTACTGCAGTTACAGGGCCTTGGTAAGATTACACATGGAGTATTTTGTGCTGTTTTGGTCTCTCTGCCGAAGAGAGAAATATTCCCTGTCGTAAAGAGAGTACAGCAATGATAATGGGAATGGCAGGACTGTCCAATGAGGGGAGACTAGGTTGACTGGGCCTGTATTCATTAGAGATGCAAAGAATAACAGGAGATCTAAGTTAAATGTACAAAATTCTAACAAGGCTGGACAGATGTTTCCCCTGGTTGAGGAGACTAGAAGCAAGGGACAGAGTTTTGTTTTATGAGGTAAACCATTTAAGACTGAAATGAGGAAACATTTAGTCACTTAGAAGATGATCAAACTGTGGAATTGTCTACCACGGAAAGCTGGGGATGCTGTATCATTGAGTATGGTCAAGAAAGATAAATAAAGCTTTGATGCCTTGTTGGCTTTGATGCCTTTAAAATCTAAAGATGTGGGGGGAAAAGCAGGAAAATGGCATTGAGAGAGAGGATCATCATGATCATATTGAATGGTGGAGAAAGAGGGCCAAATGGTCTCTTCTTGCTTCTAGTTTCAATGTGGTAAAATGCTACTAGCGTAGTAATCTAGAGACCCAGAATAATGGTGTAGAGACACGGGCTCAAAATCTACCATGAGAACTGAGGTAAGGGCATTTAGGATGAGCAACAAATGCTGACCCCGAAATAAACAACAAGCACAGAATGTTTCCACTTCCCATAAAATGGAACTTGCCAATATAAGATGATCATCAAGAATACTTCACCCAGAGACTGGTGAGAATGCTGGTAGTCTAAGAATTGAAGTAAATTTCTGACCAGAGAAACATGTGCCTGAACTCTTACTAACAAGCTTATAACCTTTGGTTTTAACAATAGAGGCAGTCAAATGTGCCTTAAGCATTGATGTGTTTGAATATATTCAGCTCCAGGTTCTCTGGGCCTCTACATTGCTTGCATTCCCAGTTGTGGAGTTTAAGTTGAAAAGGATGCTAAATGTGTTTAATTGTTTTATTAAGCCATTTTTCTAATCAACCTCTTACATATGTCTGGAGCAGGTGGGACATGAACTTCCCGGTCTAGGGGTATGGACACTACCACTGATCCAGGCATCTAATTAAGTCCTCAATATCAATGCAGACAAGGTGCCGACAATGTTTCTGTCACTTAGCAATATAGTCCTGTACGTCATGACGGACATGCTCACATTACCAGAACATTAAGTGATTAGGCTGACCTCGTTGTGTGCAACAAGATCATTAATGTGCCAGCTGCATTAACACACTCTGTGCTAACCATCCCAGTTCCCATATATATCAGCTTCATAAGTTATTGTCTTACCTTCTGCTAAATAAAACTATTGACTATGAAGCCATATCATTCATTACTTCTGTGTGCTTTCTTTCATTCTTCGTGTGACACAGTATCCGATTATCATCTACTACTAAATTATGTGGAAAAATTGAATGTCATCTTTCTTTTGCTATTTCTCAATCTGTGAATACTTTGTCATCACCATTTGCTAAAAAAACACAAACCCAGTAGCATGCTGTGATAATTAAAAGGAAGGAAATAACATACTATCCTGTTATGCTGTTAAATGTTTTAGACAAAAGACTGTCTTGCCAATCATCCAATTATCCTCTTTTATCACTACATGTTATAAGGAGACATCATATTATTATACTTACCATTTTTTGCTTTTCTTTTAATTATACTTCTTAACTTTTTGTTTAAAATATATTATAACATTACCAGGTCCCGTAAGGATTGCAGCTTTAAATCGTGTTCTGAGAAAGTTGAGCTTATATTTTCTTGAGTTTAAAAGAATGAGAGGTGATCTCATTTAAGCATACAACATTTCAAGTAGATGCAGGAAGGATGTTTGTCCAGAGTGGATCTTGAGAGAAGGAACATTGCATCAAAATCAGAGGTGGGCTGTTTAGGATTGAGATGAGGAGAAATTTCTTCATTAAGCAAATGGTATATCTTTGGTATTGTCCACCTGTGTGCTGTGGAAGCTCAGTGATGAGTGCATGAAGAACAGATGTTCATAGATTTGTACATGTTATAGGTAGCAAGAGATATGTGGATAGTGAGGGAAAATAGCATTGAGGTAGAAGAGCAGCATGATATCGTTGAATCGTGAAGCAGACTTAATGGGCTAAATGGTCTATCCCTGCTCTTATTTACTATCCAACAGGTTTGTTTATGCGCTATCGTTGAGCATATTGGAGATGAGAACACAAGTTTTTGATCTCTTAAGGAATCATAGGGGGTTATGCAAGTGTTTTTGAGGCAAAAGATCAATCCTTGCTGTATTGAATTGTGGCAGAAAAAAATCAACATTATATGGTGTACTCTATCCTTATTTCTCATGTGTCAAAAGCATAGCAGGTCAGGCAGTATCCAAGGAGCAGGAGAGTCAATGTTTCAGGCATAAGTCCTTCATCTGTAATGTGGAGGGGGAAGGGGGATGAGAGACAAATAGGGGGTGGAGGTGGAGCTGGTGGCAAAGGGGGTGGATGCTCCTCAGATGCTTCCTGACCTGCTGTACTTTTCCAGCACAGTGCCACCCTTTTCGACTCAGTCCTCACTTTCTCCTTATTTCTCATGAGACCAATTTTTCAAAAAGCAATAAAATGTCCCTTGCTATCAGAAACAGAATCTATTCATCATAAATTTGATTGGCAGCCGATGTGAAATAATTTGTAACACTTTGTAGAGTTAGATAAGTTTACCCATTGCTTTGAAGCTTTCAGTTATAATTGTTGAGGCCTAGCATTGTGTTGGAAAATTATTATGAGATGATGTGCTACGGTGATAGTTATTGACTTGGCAAACTTCTAGTCTAAGTTGGAGGAATGCTTCACTTCAGCAATCAAAGCTGAAACCATGCTGCTCATCCTTCACAAAGAATTCATCATCTCATTATTTTTTTCACTCAGTGACTGGTCAGCTCAATGTACATCAACACATATTGAGAAGCAATGAAATGCTTGAGTGTTTGAGACATAGAAAGTTATTTTTTCCTGTCAGTAAACTTTCAGGCTAAATTCCACCAATAAAAAAATTGTTACATTTCCTTAATAACCATTGTCAGCATCTGAAGGCACAGCAAGTGGAATATCTGGAGTCCTGGAAACATAACTACATTGTTCAATGTGCAATGAAACAAAGGAGAAACCTTCCTCTGGCATTACACACGCACAGCAGAAAACAAGATATTCAATCCTCTTCTTGTTGCCTTTGTTCCAACTTCTCCCTCAAGTACAAACATAGTGATTAAGAAGTAAAAACATAATTATGTTGCTCCAGTGGAGAAATTTTGTGGATGAACAGGATGTTTATTGTTTGAGTGTGCACCCAAAGGTTTGGAACAAAGAGGATAGTAAATGTTTTCTCTGAAGACACAATCAGTTCTGTAGCAAGAACACATTCAACTTAAAAAGAACCAAGGTTCAGGTGATGCTATTGGGATAAATAAAAGGCCATTTGCAAAGAATGACTGTCAGAGCTTGGCCAAGTGTCACCATCTAGCATATGGGACTTTGGAATTGAACTTCAAATAAAAATTTTGAAAAACAAACACAAACACAGTGACATGACTGCTTGAATACATTATTCAAGAGGAGGCAGAGACAATAGACCACACAATGGGTAAGAATCTATTCAGTTGTTGGATTTGTTACGCCCCCTTGAACCTCTTGGTCAAGATATACAAATGAAATGGCACTTCCAATCAGAAGCTCCCAATATGTCTGAGGGTGACTCCACATGTCATGGAAAAACTAATTCTGAGAACTGTTGCATAACAGTGAAATGTAATCATCAGTTTGATGATGCAGATCAGCCAGAATGTTGCCTATCAAAACTCCCTCAAATGTTAATAAAGTACTCTAACCCCAGGGTGTGGGATTGTTGCAAGATAAAAACATGTGAGAAGTCAATATTTGCCGTGGGTATCATTTTTCCAAAGTAAAAAAAAAGTCAGAGTGACAGAGGCAGCAACCTATGAGGTGACCATTGGTGGGATTGACCATCTGCACATTAGATTAGATTCCCTACAACATGGAAACAGGCCCTTTGGCCCAACAAGTCCACACCAACACCCCCCCAAGAGTAACCCATCCAGATCCATCCCCCTCTGAATGATGCACCTAACACTATGGGCAATTTAACATGGCCAAATCACCTGACATGCACATCTTTGGACTGTGGGAGGAAATCAGAGCACCTGGAGGAAACCCACGCAGACATGGGGAGAATGTGCAAACTCCACACAGATAGTCATCCAAGGCTAGAACCGAACCTGGGACACTATTGCTGTGAAGCAGCAGTGCTAAGTACTGAGCCACCGTGCCGCCATGTGGGAATGTAACCCTGAGTCATTAGCCTGAGGGCAGGGTACATTATCAGAGGTTACTGATGTTTGAAGGTTATCAGTGGGAAAAAAAAACAGCTAAAGTAATATCAAATACACTGAGTTGTGAGCCTTGACCATTTTTTCCAAATAGTTGGGTTCTTGTTGGACTGTAGAGATAAGAATAGAAGAGTAGAGTTTCAAGATCATGTACCTTCAGAGGATTAACATAGCACAGAGAAACACTGAAAAAACAACTGTTCTGTCCAAACCAGAGACCTCAATCAGAATTTTATTCACTTGAATTAGTTAAGAGCTAATTTGAGTGGAATTCCCAAAAAGATTGAGCAGTTTTCAACATAAGCATGTAGGTAAAGATGTAATAAAATTGTTGTCCTAGAATCATGCTTCAGTATCCATTTATTCTATTTACAAAGATAACTAATCTTTTGATATTTTCTGACTGAAGCTCTCTTCAAATAACAGTTCCAGACCAGAGACTTGTTGCTTGGCACAATTAAGAAAAATAATTCACAGACATGCGCAGATGCCCAACATGATTTAAAAAGAGCATTAAAACGCTAGCAGTTATTGAGAAGTGAGTAACATCAGATGAAAAAATTCAGGAGGAGCATGCAGTTGGGTTTGAAGGAAGTTTAAACAATGAGTGTGAAGCCGAGATATCCATGAATTTTAGAGCAAATGGAGCACAAGCAGCTGGCATCAAAGAAACACATGCACCTACATACATCTCTTAAGTTTTTAATGCTCTTCGAAATATTTTGTATAATCTCTGATAGCTTTCCTCAATATTGCTGCTCATACATATTGTTCACAGGCATCAGACTTACAATGAGAAGTCAGCTCATCCAGGGATTCAAGAATTACGGGAAGAAAGCAGGGGAATGGGGAAGAAAAACATATCAGCCCAAATTGAATGGTGTTGATGGCCCGAGCTAGTCTTCTTTATCTTATGATTTTATAGTAGGTAACTCATCTCTTGATGTCCTGAAGCTTCTCTACTCTCTGGAATGCACAAGTCCCTTTTCTGAAAAAAAAAATACACTGTGCTTCCCTGAATGATTACAGCTCAAAGTAAATGGAAGAAACTTGAAGCTATCCAAGCTGTGATTGGCAGCCAACCACCAAATGATATAACATTACTTTGACAATTTGTGCACTGCAACTATAGTGCAGAAATGCAATAAAGTTTCTTCAATAGTACATTCTAAATTCATTAGCCTCATCACTTTGAAAGACAATAATTGCAAGTGTAGGAGTAACATCAATTTAAGTTTCCCTTCAAGTAACATGCCACCTTGATTTTCACATATAATCCTTCATCACTGTTGCATCAAAATATCATAAACTCCCAATCTAGCAGTATCGGTCACTTAATGGATTAGAGCAATTTAAGACGATGACTCACCATCACCTTTTCTAAGACATTTGGAATAAACAATAAATGTCCACATATTTCATTTATGGCTTTGCTATGACAGCAAATAAAAGTTACAGAAAGCTACATAGATGCTTTAAAAAAGAGAGAGGCTCTGGAACTTTATAAATACTCAATGCAATCGGCAGCTGTCTACAACATCAATAAAAGCACCACAGCAGCACCTTTTGATTCCTTCCACAGCATCTTTCAAACCCATAACTCAGAAGGATAAGGGTAGCAGATGAATGGGAATACCACTATTCCCTTTCAAGTCATTCACGTTCCTGACTATGAACAATATTGCTGTTCTCACTGCTGCTGAGTCAAAATCCTGGAGCTTCCCTTTACCCAACCATTCTAACATCAATCAAGTGTACCTACACTCTCAAAGATTGTAGCAGTTCAAGAAGTAAGCTCATTTCTTAAGGACAATTGGGGCTGGCAGTAAATGTTGACCTGACCAGTGACACCCACATTCCCTGATTGAGTAAAACCAAAGCCTCTTTCCTTTTTAGGGATCAGTGGCTACTTCTGCAAGCAGACTAATATCCTATGTAATCTGAGGGTGTTTGACTGTAAAGGTTCATTATTCCACTGGAGTGATCTGTTTCGCTAGATTAAACAACAGCTGACACAATGAAAGTTAATGTTTTTCAAAAAGCACCAATTACTGGGCACATCTTGATTATCGACAAAAGCCACAAAAAAAAAGGTTTAAATCTGGTACTTTGATGCATGACAACAAAAACTACAAAAGTGCAGATTCCCCACAATACAGTTAACATTGTCATCCCACTGAGAATGTCTGTCCAGGTGATTACCCTTAAGAAGAATAAATTCTGATTTTGTTAAAGCATCTTGGTTCATCGAATCTGACAAGTTATGTTTATTTCAAATCTACCACAAATTTATTGTACAATTCATAATCTCTTGAGGGTGACAGCTTTTGAAAAAATATCTCTCCAGCCATTTAGAAATTTGATTTGATATTGTAGGTGTTGATCCTTGCACAACTGTATTTTTTCATATCCAACAATGATCTTGGACAACTTTCTATTTAATGTAAGTCAATATTGGAATTAAACCACATATTTTTGCAGCAGCAGCAGCAGGAGCATTGAGAGTGAGGACCGGGGGGTGGCCGCCAGAAAGGTAAATTCCTCCTTTGAAAACTTACCTCATGGGATTAGTGGCCTCCATTTTTGCAACAGCAGTGAAAGCAGTGAGAGCGAGGACCAGGGGGCTGCTGTGAAGGTAAACTAATTCTTCAGTAACTTATCTCATGAATAGGCAGAGCGCATGCTGAGAAGAAGAGGAAATGGGACTGCTGAGTAAGTGAGGTGATATTTGGTTGGTTGCTTTACCCTAAACACTACTTAGGTGGTATTTACCACCCATTGTCCACCTCTTACCAAAAAAAACGTTTTATGCACCAATTACTAGTTTTTTCAATAGTTTCTTTGGGAATTCAGAAGAGTGGGAATGGACATTAGGGCAGTTGCATGCCCCTCTTGTAGGATGTGGAAGGCAAGGGACCATCGCCAGACCACAACAACATGATGGTTGGAGGAAGAGTGCCTCATCTTCCGCCTAGGAACCCTCCAACCACAAGCGATGAACTCGGATTTCACCAGTTTCCTCATTTCCCCTCCCCCCACCTTGTCTCAGTCAAATCCATCGAACTCAGCACCGCCTTCCTAACCTGCAATCTTCTTCCTGACATCTCCGCCCCCACCCCAGTCTGACCTATCACCCTCACCTTGACCTCTTTCCACCTATCGCATTTCCGGCGCCCCTCCCCTAAGTCCCTCCTCCCTACCTTTTATCTTAGCCTGCTGAACACACTTTCCTCATTCCTGAAGAAGGGCTTATGCCCGAAACGTCGATTCTCCTGTTCCCTGGATGCTGCCTGACCTGCTGCGCTTTTCCAGCAACACATTTTCAGCTCACCACTAGTGTCCCCACTGACTTCATCTGCGGGAGGTCCACGCAACTCCAGCTCCTCAGAAACTGTGTTAGAGAGTTGGAGGTGGATGAACTTCGGATCATGAGGGAGGCAGAGGGGGTTATAGAGAGGAGTTGCAGGGTTGTTGTCACACCTCAGGTACAGGAAAAAGGTAGATGGGCTACAGTCATGGAGATAGAAAGGGAACAGGCAGACAGTGCAGGATCCTCTGTGGCTGTTCCCTTCAATAATATGTATACCATTTTGGACACTGTTGTGGGGAATGAGCTACCAGGGGAAAGCCATAGCTGCCAGATCTCTGGCACTGAGCTTAGCTCTGTGGCTCAGAAGGGAAGGGGGAGAATAGAAAAGTGCTAGTGGTAGGAGACTCAATAGCTAGAGGAAGGACAAGAGATTCTATGGTTGCGAACGGGACTCCCAGAATGTATGTTGCCTCCCAGGTGCCAGGGTCTAGGATGTCTCTGATTGAGTCTACAAGATTTTGAAGGGGGCGGGTGATTAGCCAGAAGTCATGGTGCACATTGGCACCAATGACATAGCTAGGAAAAGGAATGACATCAGGGAGTTATGTTGGGAGGTAAAAAGCAGGATGACCAAAGTAGTAATCTCAGGGTTATGACCGCTGCCATGTACTATTGAGGCAAAGAACAGGGAGTGAGTGCAGCTAAACACATGGTTACAGGGCCAGTGCAGGAGAGAGGGCTTCAGATCATTGGGGTACCTTCTGGGGAAGGTAGGATCTATACATGAAGGACGGGTTGCACTTAAACTGGAGGGGCACCAGCGTCCTGGGTGGGAGATTTACAAGAGCACTTCGGAAGGGTTTAAGCTAGTTTGGTACGGGGATGGGAACCAAAACTCCAGAGCAGAGGAGATTGTAGTTGTTGAATAGGCAGAAGTAGAATGCAGAGAGTCTGTCAGGAAGGATACACAGTTGATAGGGTAAAGGGATGAGTTAAAGTGTGTCTGTTTCAATGCAAGAAGTGAGAGGAACAAAAGTGATGAACTTAGAGTATGGATCAGTGCTTGGAACTCTGATGTTGCGGCTATAATGGAGACATGGATTTCACAGCGGCAAGAATATTTGCTGGATATTCCAGGATTCAGACATTTTAAAAAGAACCGGTTGGGGTGGGTGGGAGGGGCGGGTGGTGGGCAGGGTGGTAAAAGAGAAGTGGGAATAGCATTATTAATTAGTGAGTACATCACAGCTGCAGAACAGGAGGTTGTTGTGGAGGGTTTGTCTACTACATCAGTATGAGTCGAATTCAGTAACAGGTAAAGAGCAGTCACTTTGTTGGGTGTTTTCTAAAGACCCCCAATAGCAACAGAGAGAAGGAAGAGCAGATTGGACATCAGATCTTGGAAAGGGGAAGATGTAAAGAGTTGTTGCTATGGGTGACTTCAACTTCAACTTCCCCAATATTCCAGGTAGTCTGGATGAAGCCGATTTTGTCAGGTGTGTCCAGGAAGAATTCCTGACTCAATATGTAGATAGGCTGACTAGGGGGCTAGCCATATTGAATTTGGTTCTGGATCAGTGGTGCTGGAAGAGCACAGCAGTTCAGGCAGCATTCAACGAGCAGCGAAATCGACGTTTCGGGCAAAAGCCCTTCATCAGGAATAAAGGCAGTGAGCCTGAAGCGTGGAGAGATAAGCTAGAGGAGGGTGGGGGTGGGGAGAGAGTAGCATAGAGTACAATGGGTGAGTGGGGGAGGAGATGAAGGTGATAGGTCAGGGAGGAGAGGGTGGAGTGGATAGGTGGAAAAGAAGCTAGGCAGGTCGGACAAGTCCGGACAAGTCATGAGGGCAGTGTTGAGCTGGAAGTTTGAAACTAGGATGAGGTGGGGGAAGGGGAAATGAGGAAGCTGTTGAAGTCCACATTGATGCCCTGGGGTTGAAGTGTTCCGAGGTGGAAGATGAGGCGTTCTTCCTCCAGGCGTCTGGTGGTGAGGGAATGGCGGTGAAGGAGGCCCAGGACCTCCATGTCCTCGGCAGAGTGGGAGGGGGAAATGTTGGGCCACGGGGCGGTGTGGTTGATTGGTGCGGGTGTCTCGGAGATGTTCCCTGAAGCGCTCTGCTAGGAGGCGCCCAGTCTCCCCAGTGTAGAGGAGACCGCATCGGGAGCATATTTGGTGTTAGGCAACGATCCAGGCCAGGTATTAGATCTCTCGGTAAGACGGCATTTCGGTGACAGAGACCACAAGTGCCTCACCTTTACCATAGCCATGGAGAGGGATAGGAACATACAGTATGGAATGGTACTTCATTGCAGAAGGGGAAATTATACTGCTATTAGGTAAGAACTGTGGAGTATAAATTGGGAACAATTATTCTAAAGGAAATGCACAACAAAAATGTGGAAGCTGTTTATGGAGTACTTGTTGCGAGTGTTGGATAACTTTCTCTCACTGAGACAGACAAAGAATGGTAAGGTGAAGGAGCCTTGGATGACAAGAGAAGAGGAGCTTCTCGTCAAGAGAAAAAGGACGTTTATTTAAGGTTGAAGAAGCAAGGATCTAGCACAGCTTTAGAGGATTACAGGGTAGCTGGGAAAGAACCCAGAAATGGATTGAGGAGAGCTAAGAAGAGGCATGAGAAAGCCTTGGCGGGAAGGATTAGGGAAAACCCACTTCTCCACTTATATGAGGAATAAGGGAATGACTAGAGAGAGAGAAGGGCCAATCAGGGATAATGGAGGGAACTTGTGCCTGGAGTCTGAAGAGGTAGGGGAGGCCCTAAATGAGTTTTTTGCTTCAGTATTCACTAGTGAGAGGGACTATGTTGATAGTGAGAACATCATGGACCAGGTTCAAAAGCTTGAACAGATTGATAACAAGTCGATGTGCTGGAAATTCTGGGAAGCATTAAGATAAATAAGTCCCCACGGCCAGACCAGATATATCCAAGGTTACTACGAGAAACGAGGAATTAGTTTGCTGCACCTCTGGCGATGAACTTTACATCCTCACTCTCCATGGGATTAGTACCAGATGATTGGAGGGAGAAAAATATTGTTCTTCTGAAAATGAATCTTCCAGCTCAGGGAGAAAATCTACATCCAGAATGTTGCTCTTCTGTTCAAAAAAGGAAATAGGGAAATCCCTGAGAATTACAGACCAGTCAGTCTTACATCTGTGGTAAGCAAGTTACTGGAAAGGATTCTGAGAGATAGCAATTATGACTATTTGGATAGACATAGTTTGATTAAAAATAGTCAGCGTAGCTTTGTAAAGAGCTGGTCATGCCTCACAAGTCTTATTGAGTTCTTTCAGGCTATGATGAGACAAGTTGACAAACGACCGTCAGTCGATGTGGTGTGTATGGATTTCAGTAAGGCACTTGATATGTTTCCCATGGTAGACGTATTCAGAAAGTTAGGAAGTATGAGATACAGGTAAATTTGGCTGTCTGGATACAGAATTAGCTGGCTAAAATAAGGCAGCGTTTGATAGTGGATGGAAGGTATTCCGTCTGGAGGTCAGTGGCCAGTGGTATCTCGCAGGGATCTGTTCTTAGGCCTCTGCTCTTTGTAGTTGTTATAAATAACTTGGATGAAGAAGCGGAAGGGTGGGTTAGTATGTTTGCTGATCACACAAAGGTCAGTGGTGTTGTAGATAGTGTCAAAGGCTATTGCAGGCTACAACAAGACATTGACAGGACGCAGAGCTGGGCTGAGAAGTGACAAATGGAATTAAACCTGGCTAAATGTGAAGTGATTCATTTTGGAAGGTCAAATTTGAATGCTGAATACTGGGTTAAAGACAGGATTCTTGGCAGCGTGGAGGAACAGCGTGGATCTTGGGATCCACATACATAGATCCTTCAAAGTTGACACCCAAGTTGACAGGGTTGTTAAAAAAGCATTTGGTGTTATGGCGTTCATTAGCAGGGGGATTGAGTTTAAGAGCTGCAAGGTTTTGCTGTAGCTCTATAAAACTCTGGTTAGACCACACTTCGAAGATTGTGTCCATTTCTGATTGCCTCATTATAGGAAGAATGTCGATGCTTTAGAGAGTGTGCAGAGGAGATTTACAGGATGCTGCCTGGATTGAAGGGCTTGTCTTATGAAGAGAGGTTGAGTGAGCTAGGGCTTATTACACTGGAGAGAAGAAGGAAGAGACATGACTTGATAGAGGTGAACAAGCTAATGAGAGGCAGAGATAGAGTAGATATCCAAAGACTTTTCCCCAGGGCAGAAATGGCAGTCATGAGGGGTCATAAATTTTAAGGTGATTGGAGGACAGTATAGGGCATATGTCAGAGGTAGGTTCTTTACGCATAGAGTGGTGGGTTCGTGAAATGTACTGCCTGCGGTGGTAGTAGAGTCAGAGACATTAGGGACATTTCAGCATCTGCTGGATAAGCACACAGACGGCAGTAAATTGAGTGGAGTGTCGGTTAGGTTGATAAATGCTCGGCACAAATCGTGGACTGAAGGGCTTGTACTGTACTGTTCTTTGTTCGAACATTATGAATATTTCTAAAACAATGGAGATAGACTGAAGAAAATTAATCTTCATTTGCTGAGAGGCTGCTGGAGAGAGGAAAACTTTGCAAGATATCTATTTTCAAAACTGAAACATGGATCAAACTGATTATTTAGGTCAAAGCAATCAATCACTAACTGCGTCAACAAACAAATCTTATCCAAAATTAAGTCAAAGAACTAAAAATAGTGTCTTTGTTATACAAATGTTTTTCTCACATGCAAGTGGATGGAGAAGTGAAATCACAAATTACAGACAGATAATCAGAAGTTCATCTGTATCGGTAGGTTTTTGAGATAGGTGCGCAACAGAGGCATTAATGAAGGGAAAAGAAGAGGGAAAAGTATATTTCAGAGATGACAATTCGCTTTATGCTGGATACAATCTTGAATGTTCAGATAAAGGGAACAGAGTGTTGGGTGGATATGGCTATGGGTTGGTTTATAAATAAGAAAGAAGAGTGTGGTGCTGGAAAAGCACAGCCAGTCAGGCAGCATCTGAGGAGCAGGAGAGTCGGTATTTCTGACATAAGCCCTTCATCAGTCCTCACTTTCTCCTTATAAGTAAAAATAGGGAGGTTTACCTATTGAAGGATGGAGTCATTGATGCTTGATGCAACCGCAGTATATGACCAAATGAGTTTTCAGCTTAGTATAGAACTCAGGAAACCTGGGACAACATAAGTAAAATTAAGTCTGTAGACAACATAAGTAAAATTGAGTGGCAATGAAATAATGATGGGCAATCCAATTCTCCAATTTCCAAATATTTTGCCAGTTGATAATCTCTGTTCTCTGTTACTGACCAGGCAAACAAAATAATATCTATCTGAAATCATATCATTTTGTAGCATTTAAAAAGTACGACAACCAAGGCAAAGGCAGCAGGTATATGGGAACACCACCATCTACAAGTCTCCCTCCAAGTCTCTCACCATCTTGATTTGGAAATTTATCGTAGTTCTTCCACCATCGCTGGGTCAAAATTCTGGAATCCCCGCCCTAAGGGCATCGTGGGTCAACCTTCAGCTTTTCGACTGTAGCAGTTCAAGAAGGCAGCTCAGCACCACAAGGGCAACTATGATGGGGCAGTAAATGCTAGCCATTCAGGAACGCCTACATCCCATAAGTGAATATCAAAAAAAACCAAATCTCTGACTGTTGTCCATCCCACTTCAGAATACTCTGCAGCTGTTCAGTGATATTCTTCACTCTGGCACTGGGAAGCAACTCATTTTCCTGAAGTCACCTCTGTAGTTGCAGAAATGTCTTTTTGTATCCTCACTTTTGAGTCTCCTTACATAATTGATCTCCCTCTCTTTCTCCTCCGCCCTCCATGTGTGCAGAGTTCTGACTGCATCACTCTAACCAAGAAAGAACAACATTTCTTGAATGAGATGCATTCTGAGGTTTTTTTCCTGAGTACCTGCCCGCTTCAGTTCTTCTGAATGATCGTTACCCATTCCCTCTACTATACTTCCTTTAGCGGTGGGGTGACCATTTCTAAAAACATGGCGAAAGTGAGTACTGCAAATGCTGGAGATCAGAGTCAAGAGTGTAGTGCTAGAAAAGCACAGCAGGTTATGCAGCATCCGAGAAGCTGGAAAATGAAGGGCTTTTGCCTGAAACATTGATTTTCCTGCTTCTCTGATGCTGCCTGACCTGCTGTGCTTTTCCAGCACCACACTCTTGATTTCTAAAAACGCATTCTCCCATAATTCTCAGTCTCATTGATACTTTGCTGTGCCTCTCGTTGATGTGCAAACTCTGACACCAAGAAAAAATTTTAATTAATTTTTAATTAATCCCTCAAAACAGTCAGGGGTCAATTGCTGCTCACAGTTAGTTGGACAAGGAGACAGTGTGTGTTTGTAATTGTGTATTTGTGTGTGAGTGAGAGTGAGATGAAACAGAGGAGTGAGGGAGAGAGATAGAAAGAGAGAAAAAGGACGAGAGAGAGAGAGGCAGGAAAACAGCAATGGAGAGAGGGAGCAGAGAGAGCACGAAAGGGGACAGAGAGAGAGAATGCAAGTGGGGGGATAGGTGGAAGAGCATGAAAAAGGCAGACTCTATGTGAGGCAGAGTTGCTGTTAGCTGTGGTGATAAAGGCAAGTGAACTATCGGTTTTATGTAGTAAGCCTTAGGGTGGTCCAACAGCAGTTTAATAGCTCGGTGAAGTCCAAGGATCTACAAAGGGTTTGAAGGATACTGGAACACAATCAGTCATCCACTACACCTGAGACTGGGATTGAAAAGCTTAAAAACAGTATTGATCTGATGCAATGGAACAAAATTGAAGCACAGAGAAATGTTCCAGGAGCAGGTTTGGCTTCTAAAGAAAGCTGTCAGTGAGAAGTGATAGTAGTGTATGTGAGTGAGTGCTGGAATGCAGTAACTGGGAGCAAGGTGGGGCATAGGCCCAATTCAGAAGGATTCTTGACCTGAACAGGAACAATCATTGACACAACATTTTTGAGAAACCTACTTTCAGCTGTATTAATCAAACTTCAACAAGTTACCACTCTTAAATAGATCAAGGAATACTTTTAAAATAACTAAAAACTCCAAAACAAGTTCAATTTGCAAGATCAAACTTATTCAAAACACTTGGCTTCAGGTTTTCTTTGCAAACTTGAACTGGATTATTGTTCCATAACCTCTCTGCCACTTCACCCAAGAGACCATTCCTACTGCATGAGTCCAAGCAAGAAATGACACTTCCTGCCCAGAAGGCCATCATTGCTGACATGAACTGATATTTTAAAGTTTCAGCTCACTTTTTCATTTAAACCAGGGGTTGAGGGACTACTGCAGTCATCCAACTAACATCCCTATCATCAACCAGTTCAAAACAAACAACTGAATTGTGATTAAAAGGGGTTTCCTGATGTGTCTGGATTATTTACACATTTGGCACAACACTTAGCAACTAAACAAATGAACAAACACATTATTTTGTCAATTTCTCATGTGAGTTGTACAATATGCATCTGTGCATGCAGCTACTAAATTACAGGGTGACAGATTTTGACAACTATATTTTCTTGTGATAATTGGCAATATAATGTTATGATTCTTAACCAGGCCACCAAATTTATGTTACTGTTTGGCTCAGAACCAGCCACTTTTTTTTTTAAGTGAGACATCCACAGGACTGCCTCAGAGAATGAATGCAAGGTTTCGAACAAACAACAGTAATTTTTATTGGACAATGTCAGAACAGTCATACAAGGTATAGTATTAGATTAGATTAGATTACTTACAGTGTGGAAACAGGCCCTTTGGCCCAACAAGTCCACATCGCCCCGCCGAAGCGCAACCCACCCATACCCCTACATTTACCCCTTACCTAACACTAGGGGCAATTTAGCATGGCCAATTCACCTAACCTGCACATCTTTGGACTGTGGGAGGAAACCGGAGCACCCGGAGGAAACCCACGCAGACACGGGGAGAATGTGCAAACTCCACACAGTCAGTCTCCCGAGGCGGGAATTGAACCCGGCACGTCGAAGAGCAAATGCAATCAAATAAGATCCCATGAATTTCTAAGGCACAATATCATAAGTCTACATGGCAATCTGCATCTGTAACTCACCTCCCAAACTGTACAAGTAAATGCCTCATGAGGAACTGAGTCCCAGATCTCTTCAGTTGCAACCCTGTTGAAATTCCATTTCCCAAACATTAGACCCAGTGTCTCTGGAATCTTAAAACGTTTCCCAATACCATTCTTCCTTCTAGCTTATTTTATCTTCTGAAATCTGGACTCATTTCAATTGGCACTGAGCGTAATCCAGATTATTATTTTTGAGATTTTGCGTGACAATTTTCTATCTAGCTCCCTAAGTTCTGACTGCAGGACCAACATTCCTTTCCCTCCCTACTTCATGGACCCAAGCATAGACCACTTGCCTCTGATTGATCAGTTTCTATCAGAAGCATGTACTACAGCCATATTATGACCTGTTTGACCCCGGCACCAATAAGGCAAAATAACATCCAGGAAATGTCTATCTGTTCTCACAAGTAAAGAATTCCTGGTCAGTACTGCATTTCCACACTTTTTCCTTCACTTCTGTCCATCTGAGGCACTGATGGTGCAAGAGACTTGGCTCTTGCTGCAGTCTTTTGCAGTTGACTCCCACATTTTGATTGAAATTCTAACCAGTCCTTATGAGTGTGCAACAAAAATCTGTGCTGAAATCTTTTTAGTTTCAGCAATACTCAACTTCTATTGTTGCAACCGAATAAACAAGAGCATTTGGGGGGAGGGATGGTAGAGGAGATCACTGGAAGAACCAAACCATACAGTATTGTACTAGAATCCTCGGTTAAAAGACTGTTGATAATTTCCTCAAAGCAGCAAGTCATTGCTCACAGCAAGTGAAAAATCTTCACTGTTAAACTGCACAGATGAATTATTATTAAACTAATTTGTGATCAAAATCAATGACTGAAGGAGGGTTTTATTTATGAGATCAAAAACATCACGAAGCCAAGAATTTGCTCTCGTATTAAGATTAACTGAATATTTGAATAATTGTTCTTCAGTTATTCCAACACACATTTGGAAAGGCAAGAACTGATTAAGGATAGTCAGCACGGCTTTGTGCATGGGAAAACATGTCTCATGAACTTGATTGAGTTTTTTGAAGAAGGATCAAAGAGGATTGATGTGGGCAGAGCCGTGGACGTGATCTATATGGACTTCAGTAAGGCATTCAACAAAGTTCCCCATGGGAGACTGATTAACAAGGTTAGATCTCACAGAATACAGGAGGAACTAGCCATTTGGATACAGAACTGGCTCAAAGATAGAGGGTGTTGGTGGGGGGTTGTTTTTTAGACTGGAAGCCTGTGACTATTGGTGTGCCAAAAGGATCGATGCTGGGTCCACTGATTTTTATCATTTATATAAATTATTTAGATGTGAACATAGGAGGTATAATTAGTAAATTTGCAGATGATATCAAAATTGGAGGTGTAGGGGACAGCGAAGAAGGTTACCTCAGAGGACAACAGGATCGTGATCAGATGGGTTAATGGGCCGAGGAGTGGCAGGTGTAGTTTAATTTAGATAAATGCGAGGTGCTGCATTTTGGAAAAGCAAATCAGAGCAGGACTTATACACTTAATGGGAAGGTCTTGTGGAGTGTTGCTGAACAAAGAGACCTTTGAGTGCAGGTTCATAGTTCCTTGGCTGGAAGGCTTTGGTGGGGGTCAGGGTTGGGAAGGCATAGAGGGGACCAGGGTTAAAAAACAGGGTAAGACATTTGAATAGGAAAAGTTGGAGACCTTTTGGGAGAGGGGTGTTGCCTCTAATAGGTACAGTGGCACAGGAGGTTGACACGTCATTGTCTGTAATCAGCTCATACAGTTAAAGCTGTCAGGCTGACTTTTTTATGTGGAACTCTCCCTGCCATGGATAAAATAACAGCAAAAGCATCTGACACTCTTAGGAGCCGACTCAGAGCTCAACAGCGTGGGATAGCTAATGCCTCCACCATCCTGAATAAACTGTCAGACAGGGATATGGTTGGCAGCAAACAGGCCACCTTCTTGACTTTCCAGAGCCTCCTATCTTCAAACCCATTGGTGAGGGATAGTAAAATCTAGCCCAGAACAAGCCACCCCCCCCCCTCCCTCCCCTTATCCCCAGCTTCTGATAATCCTTGACCTCAGGCACAATTGGTTGGAGACTCATGCTTTTCAATTTCCACCTGACTGATTCTAGCATGATGCAAGGCTTGATGTTTTCTAAGTACTCAGACAAGAGCCAGACTTGAATGTAAAATGCCAACATGTGCTCTATCCAGATCTCTTGAAAGAAAAACATGGAAAGTAAGCATATGGGTACAGCAAGTGGTGAAAACAACAAGAAAATTTGTTAGCAAGAGAATTTGAGTACAGGAGCAAGAATTCTTGCTGCAATTGTACAGCCCTTGATGATACTGCATCTAAAATATTTAGGAGAAAGTGAGGACTGGGCTTAAGCCCAAAACATTGACTCTCTGGCTCCTTGGATGCTGCCTGACCTGCTGTGCTTTTCCAGCATCACACTTTTCCACTATTGCACCTAGGATATTGTTTGCAGTTTTGATCTCTCACCTGAGGAAGGATGTTCTTGCTATGGAGAGTTAGCAAAAAAGATTTAGCAGACTGATTCCTGAGAAGGTAGGACAAACATATGAAGAAAGACTGGATCAAATAGGACTGTATTCACCTGAGTGTGGAGAAATAAGGGGGGGTTCTTTTAAAAAACAATAACATTTAAACAGAATTATACAGGATAAATACAGGCAGGATATTCCTAATAAATCTCAGGAGTCAAGAGCCAGATTGCCATAGTGTAAGGATACAAGTTATGCCATTTAGGATGAGGAGATGAGAAAAGGTTTTGAGATGAGGAGAATGTTTTCACCAAAAGACTGAAATTCTCTGCCACGTAAAGTGGTTGAGTCTAAACATAAATGTTTTCAAGGAGGAATTTGAAGTAGTTCTTAGGTCAAATAAGATCAAAGGGTGTGGGGAGAAACCAGGAAGAGGGGACTGAGTTGGATGATCAACCATGAGTTGAAACTTTATTGCTGGAACAGCACAGCAGGTCAGGCAGCATCCAGGGAACAGGAGATTCGACGTTTCGGGCACAGGCCCTTCTTCAGGAATGAGCAGAGAGTGTTCAGCAGGAGAAGATAAAAGGTAGGGAGGAGGGACTTGGAGGAGGGGCGTTGGAAATGTGATAGGTGGAAAGAGGTCAAGGTGAGGGTGATAGGTCGGAGTAGGATGGAGGCGGAGAGGTCAAGAAGAAGACTGCAGGTCAGGAAGGCGGTGCCGGGCTAGAGGGATCCGGCTGAGACAAGGTGGGGGGAGGGGGGATGAAGAAACTGGTGAAGTCCAAGTTCATCCCCTGCGGTTGGAGGGTTCCCAGTCGGAAGATAAGACGCTCCTCCTCCGACCGTCGGGTTGTTGTGGTTTGGCGGTGGATGAGTCCAATGACCTGCATATCCTCGGTGGAGTGGGAGGGGGAGTTGAAATGCTGTGCTACAGGTTGGTTGGGTTGGTTCGTCCGGGTGGCCCAGAGGTGCTCTCTGAATCGCTCCGCAAGTAGGCGGCCTGTCTCCCCAATATAGAGGAGGCCACACCGGCTGCAGCGGATGCAGTAGATGATGTGGATGGAGGTGCAGGTGGCAGATATGGAAGTTTCCTTTGGGGCCTTGGAGAGAAGTGAGGTGGGAGGTGTGGGCGCAAGTGTTGCACCTCCTGCGGTTGCAAGGGAAGGTGCCGGGAGTGGAGGTTGGGTCGGTGGGGGGTGTGGATCTGACAAGGGAGTCGCGGAGGGAGTGGTCTCTACGGAAAGCTGATAGGGGAGGGGAGGGAAATATATCCTTGGTGCTGGGGTCTGTTTGGAGGTGGCGGAAGTGACGGCGGATGATGCGCTGTACATGGAGATTGGTGGGGTGGTAGGTGAGGACCAGTGGGGTTCTGTCCTGGTGGCGGTTGGAGGGGCGGGGCTCAAGGGCGGAGGAGCGGGAAGTGGAGGAGATGCGGTGGAGGGCACCGTCGACCACGTCGGGGGGGAAATTGCGGTCCTTGAAGAAGGAGGCCATCTGTGTTGTACGTATTTTGAACTGGTCCTCCTGGGAGCAGATGCGGCGGAGACGAAGGAATTGGGAGAATGGGATGGCGTTTTTACAGGGGGCAGGATGGGAGGAGGTGTAGTCCAGGTAGCTGTGGGAGTCGGTTGGTTTGTAGTAGATGTCCGTGTTGATTCGGTCGCCTGAGATAGAAACAGAAAGGTCTAGGAAGGGGAGGGAGGAGTCCGAGACTGTCCAGGTGAATTTGAGGTTGGGGTGGAAGGTGTTAGTGTAGTGGATGAACTGTTCAACCTCCTCATGGGAGCACGAGGTAGCGCCGATACAGTCATCAATGTAGCGAAGGAAAAGATGGGGGGTGGGGCCAGTGTAGTTGCGGAAGATGGATTGTTCCACATACCCTACGAAGAGGCAGGCATAGCTGGGGCATAGCTGATCAACCATGATAATATGGTGGAGAGGCAAGAAAGGGCTGAATGGCCTACTCTTATTTTTGATAATTCTATGTTTCTTGAATGATTGGTCACTGAATCATTGTTCAAAGGACCACTTTCTCTGATAAGAAAATAGAGAAAAGAAGTGAATAGAAAGAGTGGAAAATGTCAATGAAAAAGGGAAAGAGAGAATATAAAGAAAGGAGAAAAAGAGGATTAAACTTGTTAAAAAGAGAAGGTGGAAAGAAAAACAAGTGATCATAGAAGAGCAATTAAAAATAAATGGAAAATAAAGGTTAAAGAAACTGAAGGGAGCAAGCACAAAAGCGAACAAATATTGAAGTGATATAAGGACATATAAATGGGAAAGATATAAAATTACATCACAGAAACAGGTACTGGTCTCAACAAGTATTTATCCTCCAAATTCCTTGCACCTGACAACTTATGTCTCTTCAGTCACTTGTATCAGCAATTATTGAGTAGTGATGCATTCTATCCAACTCCAACAGTTCATTCGGCAGTATCATGACCATCTCCTGAAGAATTTGCTTCAATGGTGACATTGGTGATGAGAACTGTAGGTAAGAACACTGTGCTCTTTGATCCTCCAGTATCAAATTCACATCATAGATAGTGTGAAAATAATCTGGATCCGGTGCAATGACAGTAGAGGCAGATGGAAAGATGGAGGATATGTCTAATCACATCCATTGAACCATGGTCATTACACTATGTGGAAAAAAATAATACTTCCATGGATGTATTAATGCACACACACACACACACACACACTTTCTCACACTCACAACCCCCACCCCAGACAGACACACACACAGACAAAGACCCACATACACACATATATATTTTGTGTGGTGAATTTCTTTTGGTACAAAGTTACATTGCACTTTGCTCAAAAACCACATAGATTCATGTCGAACTCTGAGCTCAAAAACTGCATGAATTTATGTAAAACTCTGTTATTTCACATTTTAGATTGGAATCAGATCAATTGGCTCAGATCAATTCACCTTTGTTTGACAGACAGTTCTGGCTGGGGTTCAATTATTTATAAGTTGGATGTTATAGAGGACGAAATGCTGGATGTCTTGAAATGCATTAAAGTGGATAAATCCCCTAGAACTCTGTGGGAAACTGGGGAAGTGATTGCTAGGCCCCTTGCTGAGATATTTGTATCATTGATAGTCACAGGTGAGGTGCGAGAAGACTGGAGTTTGGCTAATGTGGTACCATTATTTAAGAAAGGTGGTAAGGATAAGCCAGGAGAGTATAGACCAGTGAGCCTGATGTCGGTGATGGGCAAGTTGTTGGAGGCAATCCTGAGGGACAGGATTTACACATATTTGGAAAGGTGAGGATTGATTAGGGATAATCAGCATGGCTTTGTGCATGGGAAATCATGTCTCATGAACTTCATTGAGGTTTTTGAAAAAGTAACAAAGAGAATTGATAAGGGCAGAGTCGTGGACATGATTTATATGGACTTCAGTAAGGCATTCGACAAGGTTCTCCATGGGAGACTGGTCAGCAAGGTTAGATCTCATGGAATACAGGAAGAACTAGCCATTTAGAAACAGAACTGGCTCGAAGGTAGAAGACAGAGTGTGGTGGTGGGGAATTGTTTTTCAGACTGGAGGCCTGTGACCAGTGGTGTGCCACAAGGATCTGTGCTGGATTCTTTAATTTTCGTCATTTATATAAATGATTTGCATGTGAACATAGGAGGTATAGTTAGTAAGTTTGTAGATGACACCAAAATTGAACATGTAATGGACAGCTAAGAAGGGTACCTCAGATTACAAGGTGATCTTGATCAGATGGGTCAATGGGCTGAGGAGTGGCAGATGGAATTTAATTTAGATAAATGTGAGGTGTTGCATTTTGGGAAAGCAAATCAGAGCAGGACTTATACACTTAATGGTAAGGTCCTAGAGAGTGTTACTGAACAAAGACACCTTTAGAGTGCAGGTTCATAGCTCCTTGAAAGTAGAGTCGCAGGTAGATAGGTTAGTGGAGAAAGCGTTTGGTATTCTTTCCCTTATTGTTCAGAGCATTGAGTAGAGGAGTTGGGAGGTCATGTTGAGGCTGTACAGGAAGTTGGTTAGGCCACTTTTAGAATATTGCGTACAATTCTGGTCTGCTTCCTATCGGAAGGATGCTGTGAAACTTGAAAGGGTTTAGATTAGATTAGATTCCCTACAGTGTGAAAACAGGCCCTTCGGCCCAACAAGTCCACACCGACCCGCCGAAGCGTAACCCACCCAAAACCATTTTCCTACATTTATCCCTTCACCTAACACTACGGGTAATTTAGCGTGGCCAATTCACTGACCTGCACACTTTTGGATTGTGGGAGAAAACCGGAGCACCCGGAGGAAACCCACGCAGACATTTATATGCAAGAGAATGTGCAAACTCCACACAGAGAGTCGCCTGAGGCGGGAATTGAACCCGGGTCTCTGGCGCTGCGAGGCAGCAGTGCTAACCACTGTGTCACCTTTCAGAAAAGATTTACAAGGATCTTGCCAAGATTGGAGGATTTGAGGTATTGGAGAGGCTAAATCGGCTGGGGCTGTTCTCCCTGGAGTGTCGGAGGCTGAGGGGCAGCCTTATAGAGGTTTATAAAATCATGAGGGGCGTGGATAGGATAAATAGATAACGCCTTTTCCCTGGGGTGGGGGAGTCCAGAATCAGAGGGCATAGGTTTAGGGTGAGAGAGGAAAGATATAAAAGAGACCTAAGGGGCAACATTTTCATGCAGAGGGTGGTGCGAGTATGGAATGAGCTGCCAGAGGAAGTGATGGAGGCTGGTACAATTGCAACATTTAAAAGGCATCCGGCTGGTAAAATGAATAGGAAAGGTTGAGAGGCATAATGGTCAAGTGCTCGCAAATGGGACTAGATTAGGTTGGGATATCTGGTCAGCATAGACTTGTTGGACTGAAGGGCCTGTTTCCATGCTGTATATCTCTATGACTCTATGACTCTATTTGGGGAAAGCAGGAGTGTGGATTTGAGGCCGCTATCAGATCAGTGATGACCTTAGCGAGTGACATAATGGGCTCAAAGGACCAAATGGACTATTTATGTTTGTATTATGAATGGTCACTGTATATTGAAGTCTCCTGACTATAATGGTCTCCTGACTATTCACAATGTTTGAACATATTTAAAATGGTCACAAGTGTAAGGCAGTGGATTCAACATAACCAGTTCCTTCCACTTACATATGTGATAAACTCTTTAAATAATGTTTAGTCAGGTAGATTATGTCCATTGTTTTCCTCTTCTTTCCTCTTCTTTCCTATCCTCGCCCCTCATGATGATATTTCCCTTCAAAGTTCATGATCCAGCATATTTAATGCAAGTTGTAATGAACAATGTTGCCCAGTTAAGGATATTAAGCACTCCAATGACTGTAATGTTGAACAGATATTAAATTTTGACAGTTTTTAGGAATGCTGCAACTACTGATGGATGAGTATCCCTCATTGTTGGGTCATTAAAAGCAAAATCAAGGGGAACCCAGATGAATGGATCCCTGAGAAGGGAGCATGCAAAAGGAATGGGTCAAATCTATGAACATTTGGAAATGTTTATTGACAATATCAAAATGAGAGGAACATATTGTATTAAAAATATTTTCACACTTTCTCTTTACTGTAATCTGAATAGGGAATGCAAATACTCTGAATGCAAATACTCTTTGAATGCTAATATCAACACTTCTAGTAACAAAAATTCATTCTAATTTAAAATAAATATGCAAATAAAGACATATTTCACAAATATTCTGAAAAGAATTGACGTTAATGATTGTATACAATGATTTCTTCCCAGCCATTAACATCTTCAAATAGGTCACTGTGAAAGGATGTTGCCAGGGTTGGAGGGTTTAAGCTTTAGGGAGAGGCTGAATAGGCTGGGGCTATTTTCCCTGGAGCGTCAGAGGCTGAGGGATGACCTTATACAGGTTTATAAACTCATGAGGTGCATGGATAGGGTGAATAGCCAAGGTCCTTTCCCCACAGTAGAGGAATCCAAAATTAGAGGGCATAGGTTTAAGGTGAGAGGAAAAAAAATTTAGGGACCTACTAGGCAATTTTTCATGCAGAGGGTGGTGCGGATATGGAATGGGCTGCCAGAGGAATTGGTTGAGGCTGGTACAATTCCAGCATTTAAAAGGATCTGAATGAGTGTATGAATAGGAAGGGTTTAGAGGGATAAGGGCCAAATGCTGGCAAATGGGACTAGATTAATGTCGGATATCTGGTCGGCATGGGTGAGTTGGACTGAAGGGTCTGTTTCCGTCCTGTACAACTCTATGACTTTGACCTAATGTTCATGACCACTTTCTCACTTGTCTATTGACTGGAGCAAATTTATACCTCAACTTCAGAATACTTCATACTGGTATATTAAACAAATCAAATTTATTAGGCATTATGAAAAAAACCTGTGCATATGTTCAAAGCCTCAAATATACTTCATTACTCAAAGGAAAAAAAAATACAGAAATCAAAAGCACGAAGATACGTACAAGATGAAGTTTATGAAATATTGTTGCACATCCTTTAAAGATGAAAGATACAACATTCTAAAAAAAGAAACACGCAAATTACTTTTCACGTCAATTAAGTCTTTGATCTTATTCTTTCTACTGCATTCATGATCAGAGCTTGGGAGATGCTATTTGCATCAGATTTAGTAATGAGTACCATGGGGGAAATGTAAAAAAAAAGAAGCAATTGATCTAAGCATAGTTTGCTAAAACTAATTATAAGCTTTTGCTTGAAACAACACAAAACTTTCTTGTGGAGAAACAAATAATGCTAAATAAGGCAAGAGTCCATGTTATTAGAGGCAAGGTACTGGTTTGGATAAAGGATTGGCTGACTGGCTGAGGCAGACAGTGGAGATAAAGGGGTCTTTTTCAGGATGACAGCCAGTGACTAGCGGAGATCTGCAGGGTTCAGAGCTGGGACCACAACTATTCATGTTGTACATTAATGATCTGGATGAAGAAACTGAGTGCATTGTTAATTAGGTTTACAGACAACACAAATATAGGTTTAGAGGAGATGAGACTATAGAAGAACACGAATAGGTGTGGGCAAAGTATTCAATGGAATACAATGTGGGAAAGTGTGAGGTTATGCACTTTAATAGTAAGAATAGAGGCATAGATTATTTTCAAAATGGAGAAAGGCTTTGGAAATCAAAAGCACAAAGGGACTCAGGAGTCCGAGTTCAGGATTCTCTTCAGGTTAACATGTAGATTCAGTTGGCAGTTATGAAGGCAAATACAATATTAGCATTCATTTGGAGACAGCTAGAATACAAGAAAAGAGATATACTGCTGAGGCTGTATAAGGGTCTGGTTAGACTACACTTGGAATATTCTGAGCAACTTTGGGCCCTTATCTATGGAAGGATGTGCTCGCCTTGGAACAGATCCAGAGGAGGCTCACGATATTGATCCGAGGAATGAAAAACTTGGCATAAGAGAATCGCGTGAGAACTCTGCATCCGTACTCAATAGAGCTTAAGAAAATGATAGGGGGATATGATTAAAACTTACAGAATGTTGAGAGGCCTGGATATAGTGGATGTGGAGAAGACATTTTTATTATTAGAGGAGAGCAAGATCCAAGGGCACAGCCTCAGAGTGAAGGGACTCTAAAACTGAGGTGAGGAGGAATTTATTCAGCCAGAGGTTGGTTAATCTGTGAATTCATTGTCGTAGAAGACTGTGGAGGACATGTTCCTGTGTCTATTTAAGACAGATAGGTTTTTGATTAATGGGGAAATAAAAGGGGAGAAGGCAGGAGACTTGGGTTGAGTAATATTTCAGCCATCATTGAATGACAGTGTAGACTCAGTAGGTCAAATGGCCTAACTCTGCTCCTTTATCTTATGGTCTGATGGTCTAAGAACAATTTATCCTAAGATTGAACAAAACAAGTAAATGGAGTACTCAATGAATGGCAAAACACTAGGAAGCTCAGAAGAACAGAAGGATCTGAGGGTATTTATCCACGAATTGCTGATGTTATTAGGATAGATTAATAGAGTGAAAAAGGCAGAAGGAAAGTTGCCTTTATCAGTCATAACAGAGTATGAGAACAGAGAGGTTATGTTGGAGCTGGACAAAATTTTGGTTCAGTCAATAGCTGGAATACAGTGGGAAGCCTGGTTTCTGCACTAAAGGAAGGATGTTGCTTTCTTTAGAGCTGAGAAAGTTCATGGAGGCCTGATGAGTGGATAAGATTATGAGGGGAATGGACAGGGTAGAGGTGAAATAGCTGTTCCTCTTAGTTAAAGTTTCATTAACAAGACAGGATACTTTAAAGTGGAAAGTTGGAAGCTTGGAGGGGATTTGAGGAAAATGTCTTCATCCAGAATGTGGCAGGAAATCTGGAATGCACTAAATGGTATCAGAGGTAGGAAACCTTGTAACCTTTATAAACTACTTGGATGAATGCTTGAAATGGGGGAGGTGATGGCCTAGTGTTATTAGCACTGGACAGTTAACTTAGAGATCTGACTAATGTTCTGTGGACCTGGGTTCAAATCCTGTCATGGCAGATGGTGGAAAATTAATAAGGATCTGGAATTAAGAATCTGATGGTAACCACGAAACCATTGTTTATTATTAGGAAAAATCCATCTGGTTCACTAATGTCTTTCAGGGAAGAAAACTGCCATTCTTAACTGGTCTGGAATACATGTGACTCCAGATCCAAAGCAATGAGGTTGACTCTCAACTACTTTCTAGGCAAGAAATGCTGGCCTAGCCAGCGAGACCCCCATCCCACGAATGAAGAAATAAATATTCAAGTTTGTGGGACTAGTGTAGAATTTAGTACCGTTTGGCAGTACAGACTGGGTGGGGCAAAGGGCCTCTGCTGTACTGGAGGATTCTATGACTCAATGATTCTAAAATTACTTTTGACACAAGGCTGGACTTCAGAAAGCAATTTCTTACGTCAAGTTTTATACCAGGATAATGGGATCACATGGTCTGTATTTCCCTGCATTAGAAGAAAAAAATTGCAAGCATGTTCTAATTAGTTATGTGTATAATAGGATTGTGAGGCCAATTCTTGTCCTGACATTTCAAGATAGGCTTTAAAGAGCTTAATGGGCTTACTTCCAATCAACAGCAAGATGAATTTTCACACAAAAAAAATGCAATCCAAGTTTTGGTTCAGTGACATTCATCAGCACAATAGGTTTTAGGAAATAAACTCTCCATTATTAATTGGTGTCCTAATTGCTATTGGTATTCATGATATTGTCTTACTTCTCACTATGGCTGAATGAACAATATCAAAAGTAAGTGACTGGACTACAGGGTGTGTTGGAATGACCATTGGTAAAGCAAAATTAATTCTATCATGACACTGATTTAATAATCATGCATACTGCTGGGGAGTCATGACTGGAAGCCAGCATATTCTCACAAACGATTGGAGACAAAATGTCTTCCAAAGGTCATCTGCACCTTCCAGCCTTTAACTGTCTAAGCCATTACTGGAAGATTAACAGCAGGTCACCTATCCAACATTTCAATCACATGATGACTAGTAGGCCACAAAGAAAACATTAAAATTCGTGAATCTTCACTGAAGCTTTTGAAGACAAATTATCACCGGACAAAATTTTCTTAGGTTTGCGATATCCACAATTATTAAGTAACCCAAAAGATCAATGGCTTTTACATTTACATTGGATGGAATTTCCAAGGAAAAGGTCAGCGTTCTCTTGACAGCAGCTGGAAATGAATGTTGGCAATGCATGTGACCAATAGGTAGGTGGGCCTCCCCTTTGATTTACGGGAGACAGTCCATGAATATGCCACCCACGAATAAACCACTACTGTGGTGGTTGTCCTATGGCTGCCTGACAGCTATCTGCCTGATCAAAGGGATGGCAGCCCAATGGTGTCACAAGGAATGATGGCCCTTGCTGAGAAATGCAGGAATCATGTAGCTGATTGTCAGCCAAAGAAAATATAACAAACTTAAAATTTATCTTGATGGAGCAGAAAACACCTCTGAGCTAATTACTGAACTACTTCCTTGCCTGGGTTGTCCTGTTTGAAAACAAAATGAGGCCAGTTCCTCAATTCCTTGAGTGTGGGTGGGGTTAGCAAGCTAATTTGTCACAGCTCCTCAACACACACCAATCTGATCTAATGGAGGTCCATACAATTCTCCTCCTTGCTGTTAATAGTGATGGACAATTAAAGAATAAATAGAACACAAGGCCTCCCTTAGCATCAATAATGGCAGAGAGCAGCACCAAAGTGGAAAAACCGTCATGAAAACGATCATGACTGTCCTCAGCCTAGTTTCTCACCTTGTTTTTAAAAACTCACAATTTTGAATATTCATGGACAAATTTACCTACCTCAAACCATATCGTCAGAGAGACATACAGCATAGAAATAGACCTTTTGGTCCAACTTGTCCATGCTGACTAGATATTCCAAATTAATCTAGTCTCATTTTCCAGCATTTAGTCCACATCCCTCTAAGTCTTCCTATTCATACATTCATCAGATGTCTTTTAGATTTTGTAACTGTACCAGCCTCTACCACCTCCTCAGGCAGATCATGCCATTCACATACTTCCCTCTGCATGAAAATGTTGCCCCTTAGGTCCCTTTTAAATCTTTCCCTTCTCACCTTAAACCTATCTCCTCAAGTTTTGGACTCCCCAATCTTCTGGAAAACACCTTGACTATTCACCCTATCCATGCCCCTCATGATTTTATAAACCTCTATAAGATCACCTCTCAGCCTCTGACACTCCAGGGAAAAAAGCCCCAACCTATTCAGCCTCTCCCTCTAGCTAAAACCCTCCAACCCCAGCCACATCTTTATAAATCTTTTCTGAACTCTTGCATCAGTGATTTTAGAAAAAAAATGCAGTGAATGAATAAATGTATGATAATTTACTGTTACTTGTACTCTACAATGAACAACACAGTAAAGTATGGTGAAACATTTCAACTGTTGCCACAATCCAGTGTCATTTTGAACAGTTTAAGAATAAAAAGATACACTGAAAGAAAGTCCATCTTTGACCACCACTTCCATCATGATTCCTGACTCCTGAGCCCTGAGCCAGCTGACGAATGAACCCTGTGCTGCTACCCTCCACTGCCTGCACTAGACCCACTAACATTGGAGTCACCACTCTTCAGACACCATCTCTTCATCGCTGGGCCAAGCTCACCGATGGGCCACCTGTGCTGGACCCACACTCGCCCTGTAACCGAGAGCCCTTGGCTCTGCTACCACTATCATATTGCCAATAACTAGGAGACTCTGGCTTTAGGCGTATTACAACCAAGAGCTACCATCATGGCTTCATCAAAAACTAGTCCCCGCTTCAGGAATATCATACTACCATCTCTTCAGCCACTGCCTCGCAACACCTGGAGTCCCCAATTTGGTGCTCCACAGCCAGGAGTAGATGGCTCCAATGCCAGGCTTCCACCTCACCATGAGTCCCATTTCAGCCCCCCTCCTCCACAATGTCACCTTCCTTACTGCCACCAAAAGGAGGAAGATGAAAAAAAGAAAAAGAAAGAATACAAAAGGATAAAGAAAGCAGGGAGGACATGGCCAGTTTAGAGGGGATCGGCCCAGAGTCCGAATGTTGCCTGCTTTGTTAGTGCTCCCACTTTAGAATAATAATGTAATGTGTCATAGATTTTCAGTACCTTTCCATTTTACAGACTGATAGCCATAGATTGAATTAAACGGCAAAAGACTTCCAGAGATTCTAAAGGCTTTATTGTTCATTGATAATTTAGCACAAACACCAGGTTCTACTTTTCCCTTCTGGCTGCTTGACCTGTCCAAAACCCAAACCCTCTTACCAAATAGGAAAAGCGTAATATATCTTCTTTAAAAAGCCACTACCAAAAATCCAATTTTTTTGTTAATAACTCACCACCTATGAAAAAAGACACCAAGTCATGTGGTTGCAAACAAAAAAAGAAAAATCTAGTGTTGAAAAGAAGTAATAATGCAGGCTAATGCTTTGTGTACACCGCCCTCTGAGAAGAATCGAGTTCTATAGGTACCTGTTGAGAGATGTTAGTACAGACCACTGGAGCAAGGGGGACTTGAACCTGGGCCTTCTGGCTCAGAGGTAGGGGCACATACTGGGCCACAAGAGTTCTTAAGAACCCAGCACTGAATACAAAGTCCAATGAGCATCATCTTTTCTCGATAAACTCTGGAGACCTTCCAGTTTACCCTTAGAGGGAACTAATGCAGACATAGTCATCCTACCAGACAATTCCAAGTTGAGTGGTCACTGTTACCCAGATTCAAACTCTCCTTCCCACCACAGAGTCCCAATATGACATTGGACTCCTGACTAAATATTGGCTATGATTACCCTGAACTACTCCATTAGCTGGATTGTCAAGATGAACTAATTTTATTTTATCTATGTTTTAGATGATAACCATTCTGGTGCATTCTTTTTCATTACATGGTCTCAAGACCTGATCCCAGATAAAATGAAAGAGTCAGATTTCCAAGACACTCATCTGTTTTGACATTCATCTGTTTTGCAACCTGATGTCTTTTTGAGCAGTTTATAGGATTCTTCGATCAAGATAATGTTTATTTACTCAGGGTGTGAATCAAGGTGACCCACCCAATTTCTAGACTGCAGCATTATTGGTTGATGTCAGACAGTTTTCTATGTGAAGATCATGAGAGATTGCAAAATTGCAGACAAGGTACAGAACGAATTGCAAGAAGGAAAGCATAACATGGGAATAAAGAATGTTGATTTAATGGGATGGAAGTTGGGAAGTGGTGCTCCACTTAAATCAGTCTTGGGAACATGGTTGTTCACAATTTACATGAACGATTTAGATTTTGGAATTGTAAAAAAATCTAATTTGTGGATCACACTATATAGGGATACTCAGTGCAGAGGATAGTTGCAACAAACATTTTGCCCGTCCAACTTGGATCCCATTTTGCCCTTGCCAAAGTATCTTTCATCTGATAGAACTTAAACCTCTTCCAATTTTGTGCTTTGATTGTGCTTTGGTTTTCTCCATTATTGATCTAAATGTTATGATATAATAATCACTCTTACACAAGTATTTACAAGCATCAGTGCCAGGATACATCCTTCTTTGTTAAACTGAGAACAAGAACATTGCTCATTGAACATTCGCCTGAACACATTTCAGAATGATTCCCCTGCCTGTGGCTTCACTCTTAAATTATCTCAATCGATTTATGGGGAATTAAAGTGCTTCAATATCAGCACTGCATCATTCTTGTACTTCTCTGTGTCTGTGATTTCCTTGCAGATTTGCTTGTCTATCTCTCTCACTAATTTGAGACCTATAGAATAACCTTGGTCAGATGATCATATACTTTGTGAATCTCAACTTGAACAAATCAATCATGTGCTTTATTTTTAACCTGTTCTAGGATTTGTAATCCAAAATTGAATGAAATGAAATACCTTTTGTAAGGTTTAAATCAATACTAATTACTGCAAGTTTCCACACTTTAGACTTCAGTGACAAACTCAAATGGTGAAGACAGTCTGCCTCAAATCAATTAGAGAGTCATAGAGTCGAAAAGTTATACAACATGGGGAAACAGAAACTTCAGTCCGACTTGTCCATGCCATATCCTAAATCAATGTAGTCCCATTTGTCGGCATTTGGCCCATGTCCCTCTAAACCCTTCTTAATCATATACCTATCCAGATGCCTTTTAAATGTCATAACAGTACCCACCTCCAATACTTCCTTCGGCAGCTCATTCCAAAACAGTCTTTTAAATCTTTCCCTCTCACCTTAAACTAATACCTTCTAGTTCTGAACTTCCCTACCCTGAGAAAAAGACCTTGGCTATTGATCTATCCATGCCCTTCATGATTTTATAATCTGTATCAAGTCAACCCTTAGCCTCTGATGGTCCAGTGAAGGTTCCTACCTAATACCATCAAAATTGTCCTTACTTCCATTTATGTCTTTAACTTTTACATCAGGTCTATCCTTTTCCATATCTATCTTAAAACTAATAGGGTTATGATCAATGGCCCCAAACTGCTCCCCCACTGACATATTGTCACTTGCCCGATCTTATTTCTCAAGAGAAGGTCAAGTTTTGCTCCTTCTCCAGTAGTACTTCGTAAATTTTCTTGGACAGGCTTAACAAGTTTCTCTTTGAACTAGCCCCGAACAGTATGGCAGCTCTAGTCTATGTTTGGAAAGTTAAAATCCTCTTCCATTACAAAACTGTGATTCATTTATGCTGTCTGATACTGAATGTCATGGAAATGCTCCAATTTTGATATTGAAATGAAGAAGTAAAGAGACATCCAGAAACTATTAACACATTTTGCAATGAAGTCGAAGACATAATTATTTGAAAAGAACTTGGTGTCTCAGGTGAACTTTTCTTTTCAATGAACATCTCTTGGATGTTCACTTTTGATGTCCGAAGTACGTTTTTACAATTAAGAAAAGTGGTTATCATTCCTGATGTTGTTGTTGTTTTTGTTATTATTGAAAGGCCGTGTTTTCATTTGTTCACTGAGACTTGAGTAAATGGAAGCTGATTAAATTACCTACTTCAACTTCTCTTGTGGTGTTTGTCATTGTGCATTTAGAAACATTTCATTTTCGCTCCTCTGTCAAAATTCACTGCTAAGATGCAGTGTCCATCAAGTGTTATCAAACATAATCCTTCTCCCAACAGTGATTAAATCTCTGAGTAATTTTCTGATCACAGTTCCAATTTACCATCTAGACCTAGTTTACAGACTGATCAATCAAAAAATACTTACAATCATGGAATGGCTTGTAGAAAATCATGGTGAAGGACTACATAAGTGTTTTTTTTGTGAGAGTAGATTAGGGAGGAAATTTATTTTTTTCTTTAAAATAATTAAGCAATTATAATCAAATGCATTGAAGTTTTTTAAAAAAAACATTACAAGGAAACAATCACTTAGTCAGAATGTACTGGAGTATTTGTGAAAAGAGAGATGTTGCCATACTTTTCATTTGGCACTTATCAGGATAAACACAAGAAAGCCAAATTTCAAACATTCACAACAATTTATACCACAGGAGAATAGGTTGCTGATTGATTAGAAAGTCGACTCGTATTGGCTGAGGTATTGTTTTGGAGGAAGCAATGGTGAACAAATATGGTCAAGCCTTCCAACTGAAGAATTGCGCAGAAGACTGAAGGTTCACTCACTGATTCTTGTGATGAAGTGGTTGCCTTGGCATTGTACACCAAGCCAAAGGTTTCCCAGACTGATTACTGGGATGGCAGGGCTGGTGTAGAAAGAGGAACTGAACTATGTTCACTGGATTTGAGAAGAGGGCTTATAGAAATCTATAAAATTTTAAGAAGGACTAGACATAGTAAGTAGAGGAAGGATGTTCCTGATGACCAGATGGAGAATCGGGGGTCACACTCTAAGGATGTGGGGTCGATTATTTAAGATGAAAATGAAGAGAAATTCATTCACCCACAGAGTGATGAACTTATGGAATTCTCTGCCACAGAACGTGATTTAGGCCAAAATACTGAACATTTTCAAGAAGGATTTAGATACAGTTCTTAGGACCAAAGGGTATGGGGAGAAAGCAGGAACAAGATATGAGATGGATGATTAGCCATGATCATGCCGAATCACACAGCAGTTTGAAGGTCCATATGACTTATTCCTATTACTAGTTTCTGTGTTTTTATGTATCCATTGGAATTCAGAAAATTGAGAGGTGATCATATTGAAACATGAAAGATCATGGGTGGACTTGACAGGGTTGATACTGAGAGGGTGTTTTCCTTCTTTACAGGGACTAATATTATTAGATACGGATTAAAAATCTAGGGTCTGTTATTTAAGACAGAGATGATGAGGAATGTCTTCTCTCAAAGGAATTCTTTTCTGCAGAGAATGGTGGAGTCAGGGTCATTGAATATGGTTAAGCCTGCATTAAAGTGATGCTTGATTGACAAGGGTATCAAACATTAATGGGGGGAGGATAGGAATGTGGGAGTTGAGACCACAATCAGCCAGAGAAATACAAAACAGTAATGATCAGGCATGTCCTATTGAAATCATGGGATACTTCTGCTCATATGCATGTCTGCACCTCTGCCCATTTGTCATTTCCTCCTCAAATTTGTAATCCTCAATGCCTAAAACAGAGAGCATTTTAATTACATGAAATGTCATGGGAATATGTTCCCATTTACAAATTAGATTGTATTTTGTTTGTTTTATGGAATTATTAAACATTTTTATGTGAAGGCTTCAGTTCCAGCCAAACACTTGCATATGAACTTGGTCTTGCTTAGAGATATGGCTCTGAGAGATGAATGTGGCTCATGTAGTCTGACCATTCACAGCATTCACATCAATCCCTAAGATGATTAAGAACTACTCAAATAGCTGTCTTAATGCGATAGGCTTCCTTGGCGCTTGTTGATTCTGCTCAGCTGATGAATATAAGCTGTGTGACTGTCTTGCACAAGGCAAATGTATTCTGCAAACTTTAGGACGTGAAATAAACATGAGAGAAAGACAAAGATTGAGGCAACAGAGAAAGAAGACACAGAAATGCGGTTTCTAAATGTTAATTTGTTCTTTTAACAAATAAAGCTGAATTTAAACAGTAGCTTTACTTCTCCTTGAATGTATAGCATGAAGATATGCATGGGATATTTTCTAATCAACCTGTTCAGAGATGTTATTACATACCTCTGGAGCAGGTGGGATTTGAACCCAGGTCTCCTGGCTCAGAGATAGGGATGCTACTACTGCACCACAAATTATGTGTAGGACAAAATAAAAGATGTAGAGAAGGGAGGTGAAAAGAAGAGGTGAAGGTCATTTCCAACTTGTAAATCCAACTCCAAATGGTCCTCTTAATTGGATGTTTTGCTGCCATGTTGAGTCATAATAAATACATGCTTATGCTCAGTATGAAAGCAGTAAAAGATAGAGCAATCCAAGAGAACTGACCAAAGCAAAAGCAGGAATTCAAAGGTGAGAAGGGGAAAAGAAGTGACAGAGAGAAAAAGAAGTCAAGAGGCAGAATAAGCAACATAGAGTCATAGAAATGTACACCACAGAAAGAGACCTTTCAGTCCAACTCCAGCTTCCATCCAAGGGTTTTAAAGTAAGTCAGGAAACACATTGTAGACATCCTAACTTTAATCTTTCAGAGTTCCTGAGACACAGGAGTCATCCATCCGGAGATGTATTTGGTCCTGTTTTTGTTTAAAAAGGTTTTGAGCCAGACGTACCGAGTTGATGCTTGCAAACCAATAAAGTAAACAGCTTGTGAGGCAATGGTGTTTTTATTAAAAGTTAGAACAACAGGAGAAGTATGAATGCGTGGAATCAGGTTCCACAGAACCAGTAGCTTTCAGTTCATAGAGTGATAGATTCATAGAGATGTACAGCAAAAAAACAGACTCTTCGGTCCAACTTGTCCATGCTGGCCAGATATCCCAACCTAATCTAGTCCCATTTGCCAGCACTAGGCTCATATCCTTCTAAATCCTTCCTTTTCAAAAACCCATCCAGATACTTTTTAAATGTTGTAATTGTACCAGCCTCCACCACTTATCACACACCATCCTCTGCATGAAAATGTTGCTCTTTTAAATTGTTCCCCTCTCACCCTAAACCTATGCACTCGAGTTCTGGACTCCCCTAACCCATGGAAAAGACCTTTCTACTTAGCCTGTCATGATGGGGTTTTGAGCTTAATTTAACTTCCAGTTGTTGGGGTTTTGAAGTTGGTTGTGGAAGCTGTTTCATGGTCTGCCCGAATTTTTTCTTGGTGTTCCTTTCTCCTGGATCATAGAAACATCGCCTTTGAGGCAATCTATTTTACTCACTTTGCCTTTGCCATAGCTTTATGGGATGTTACTACATTGGAACAGTTGCTGCTGAGTAGTTAAATAATCTATTATTCTGTCAAGTTTTCCAATAGAGTTAAAGTTATATTAATTCTCCTCTCTTTGTTTGTATTCAAAATGGGTGTAAGAATAAGTGTGTTTTGCTTAATACCAAGTTGTATGACTGATCAAATTACATCTAGAACACAACCCATTACACTTGTCTTTAAATTAGATAAAGGTTAGTATCTCGGAAATCTCCTTGATATATTTGAAGGGGGTTTGGTCTGATCCATAACACATGTCAGTACACATTTTAAGAAAGGCAAGAGAGGAAAACTAGGGAATTAGCCTAACATCTAGTGGGGAAATTGTTGGGGACTATAATCAAGAATGGGTAACTGAACATCTTAAAAACTTTCAGTTAATCAGGAAGAACCAACATGGATTCATGACAGGTAAATCATGCTCGACAAACCTGACTGAAATTTTAAAAGAGATAACTCAGGTAATGAACAGAGGAACGTTTTTGGAAGTTGTTTTTATGGTCTTCCGGAAGGTTGATAAAGATTTGATAAAATCCTATGTCAGAGGTTGTTAACCAAGATAGAGGCCTATGGATTTGAGGAAAATTATTGACATGGTTGGGAAATTGGTTGAAAAGGCAGGCAACAGAAATTAGGGATAAAGGGTAGGTACTCACATTGGCAGGATTTTGATCAGTGGTATTCTACAAGGATTGGAATTAGGGCCTCAATTATTCACATCATTTATTTATTTGGATAATGACATAGAAAGCCACATATCCAAACTTGCTGATGACACAAAATTAGGTGGCATTATTGGCAGCAGAGACTATCGTATAAATATACAAAGGGATATTGATAGAAGAAATGAATGGGCAAAACAGTGACAGATGGAGTTCAATGAAAGCAAGTGGGAGGTTATCCATTTTGAACTGAGAAAGAATGGTACTTTCGACGGTATGAAGTTAAATACAGTTGATGTCCAAAGAGACTTTGGGGTTCAGGTGTGTCAGTTTTTAAAATGCCATGAACAGGTGCCGAAAATAACCAAGAAAGCTAATGGAATGCTGGTCTTCATTTCCAGAGGACTGAAGTACAAGTATGTAGAAGTTATGCTGCAGCTATACAAAACCCTGGATAGTCCCCACTTGCAGTACTCTGAGCAGACCTGGGTATCTTACCTTAGGAAAGATACATTGGCCTTGGAGGGAGCACAATATCAGTGTACAAGAATGATACCTGGATTTCAGGGTTAATTTATAAAGAGAGATTACATAATCTCTTGTTAAAGGTTTATGGGTTGATCTGATCAATTATACAAGCATAGAGTCATCAAGATGTATAGCACGGAAACAGAACCTTTTGTCTAACTCATCAATGCCAACCAGATGCCCTAAACTAATCTAGTCCCATTTGCCAGCACTTGGCCCACATCCCTCTAAATCCTTCCTATTCATATAACCATCCAGATGGCTTTTAAATGATATATTTGTACCAGCCACCACCACTTCTTCTGGCAACTCATTCCTGGAGTGCTATAGCTCGACATTTTAGCTGATCATTGGTTTTAAAGTTTGAAGTGCAATATGATATTGATATGTATATGCAATAAATATTCAAATTATTTCCTTAAGCATGAAATGATTATACTTCACAAATAAGCAAAAACAAAACTATCACATATCAGTTACACACATACAGCACTGTAATCATTAAGCTTATTTTTCTAAATGAGCTTAATATCACACAATACTGAGGAAAGGAGAAATAATAATTTACTTATTTTGCTTGTTGTGCACCATCATACTAAAAAAAGATTAAATGACAATATGAGATTTTATATTGCCTTCTACAAATGCATGCATTTTTCTGTGTGAAGTTTACAAGCCCACTATATGGGTCTCGATAGTAAATCAATAATGCAATTTTTATTCATATTTCTATGGCTGTTATTGTCCCTGAGATGTCTATGTGTGAGGTCTGATAATAACCACAGAAATGCTGAAATATAATGATGACGCTACCAATACTGAGATTTTAAGTGCTATTGAAGTAAGCTGTTTGTTTCCTAACAATGGTTTACGAGCTTATCTAGAAATTTATCTGATTCTGTGCAACAATAATGTTTTGAAAACTGTCTGTTATAGAGACAGAGAGTCATAGAGACATACAGCACAGAAACAGACCCGTTGGTCCAACTTGTCCATGCTGGCCAGCAATCTTAGATAATTCTCGTCCCATTTGCCAGCACTTGGTCCATATCCCTCTAAATTCTTCCTGTTCATATACCCATCCAGATGCCATTTAAATGTTGTAATTGCATCAGCCTCCACCACCTCCTCTGGCAGCTCATTCCATATATGCACCACCCTTTGCGTGAAAAATTTGTCCCTTTGATTCTTTTTAAATCTGTCCCCTCTCACCCAAAATCTATGCCCTCTACCTCTGGACTCACCTATTCCAGGGAAAGGACCTTGTCTATTTACCCTCTCCAAGCCCCTAATGATTTTATAAACCTCTATAAGGTTACCCCTCAGCCTCTGATGCTCCAGGGAAAACAGCCCCAGCCTATTCAGCCTCACCTGATAGCTCAAACCGTGGCAACTTCCTTGTGAACCTTTTCTGAACCCTTTCAAGTTTCACAGCACCCTTCCTATAGGAGGGAGACCAGAATTTCACACAATATTCCAAAAGTGACCTAAACAATGTCCAGTACAGCTGCAGCATGACCTCCCAACTCCTATATTCAATACTCTGACCAATAAAGGAAAGCATACTTCACTATCCTATCTACCTGCAAATCCACTTTCAAGTAACTATGAACCTGCACTCTAAGGTCTCGTTGTTCATCAATACTTCCCAGTACCTTACTGTTATGTGTATATACTGTTAAGTGATTCGCCTTCCAAAATGCAGCACCTCACAATTATCTAAATTAAATTCCATCTGCCACTCCTCGGTCCATTGGCCCATCTGATCAAGCTGAAAATGTGTTGCTGTAAAAGCGCAGCAGGTCAGGCAGCATCCAAGGAGCAGGAGAATTGACGTTTCCTGAAGAAGGGCTCATGCCCGAAATGTCGATTCTCCTGCTCCTTGGATGCTGCCTGACCTGCTGCGTTTTCCAGCAACACATTTTTAACTCTGATCTCCAGCATCTGCAGTCCTCACTTTTTCCCATCTGATCAAGATCTTGTTGTACTCTTAGGTAATCTTCTTCGCTGTCCACTACACTGCCAATTTTGGTTTCATCTGCAAATTTACTAACCATACCTCCTATATTCACATCCAAATCATTTATATAAATGTCTTTGAAGGGCCAATGGTCTAACGTGAAGTAACCTGACTTTTTTCTCCAGCAACATAGCACCAGATAAAAAACAGTTTCAGTGGATATTGATAACTGGTCAGCAACCAATAGATTTCATATAGGTTTACTACTAATGGGCCACATGGACATGTAATACAATAATAAACTAATTAATCAACAGCAATATATTTTAGTGTAGTTACGTATTTGCCATTATTGATTAAAATTTTGGGATTGGTATCTGGTTAATATGTATGGAAGGCTGTATTTGAACAAAGTTTTTGTGTCCATAATGTCAACAAGGTCAAATATCAAGGTAAAGCTCAGTGATATTCAGATGAAATTATTTTATCATGTACATTTATTTGTCCTAAGTTGGTATCACTAGTCATCCTGAAGTTACAAAATGTATTCCTTTGTATGTCCCTTTTCCCACTGCCCTCACCAATGAATTGCATTGCTGTACAGTTATGAGTAACAACAAAAGCAATTTTTATCTCAAGGATTGTGGCCACAAATTAGTATTATTCTACTAGTGTAATAGAAACTTGAAATTAATGTACCTGCACCAGTGACTTCATTCAAGGCACATTACTCTTAAGAGACTTTCTAAACTAGGAGTGAGCACTATTTGTGTCTAAGTCAGTCAAACTTGAATGCTTTGGTAGCTTGATAAATAAACTAACTTTAGGCCAAATCTGCTTTTGACCCTCTCTCTCAGTGTATGTGTCTTATGATTAAAAAAAATGAACATTTAAAGAATGTCTTTCAGGGTTCTCATATTTTTCAGGGGAAGTCCTTCCAAAGTCACTTTAGTTATAGAAAATAAACATACCAATCAAATTACACTCAAACGGTAGTTTGACAAATTCTCTTTTTGGGCAGTGCCTTGGCATTGGGGATGCCTTTCTTCCACTCCAGTTCAATGGGTTCTGAGATTGCTGATAAAGCCAAAGTACAATCTGCAAACTCTTCTCCATAACACAGTTGATACTTGAAGGATTGGGCAGATGAGATGTTTGGAGAATTTTTGCTGTCTCTGATACGTCAATTTCACTGATGTACTTGATGTCTTCCAAAATGAACCTATCCATTTACTTCTTCATAAGCTAGGGAGTCCCATAAGTTAGTGATGATGTTCGATCTCTCCAGGGGTGCTTTAGAAGACTATTTAGACTGTTTTCCTGGGATGTCTTGCTTTGGAAAAGTTCTGATTAGAACTGGTACATCAGGAGTCCAACAGGGAAAGCAATCCAATGACTGCACACACCAATGATAAGCAGTTTCTCTGGTTTGTTGTGATGATCGATTGTCCTACAGGTTTAAACTTTCAAGCCAGGTGTGGAGGAGAGCTTGTCAAGAAAAGGGAAATAATCACGACTCATTGGCAAGCTCATTTTGAAGAATTACTCAACCAAGACAGTCTTCAAGAAGAACATCATTAGCTTTTTTCTTCAAAACCACACCCTGTTTGATTTTGGTACTGACAAGAATATACAAGGCATCCACAGCAGGTGAATCCCTGCTGAAATTGTGAAAGACAAAAATACTGCAGATGCTGGAATCCAAGGTAGACAAGCAGGATTCTGGAAGAACATAGTCAACTAGACAGCATCAGGAGGTGCAGAAGTCAATGTTTCAGGTATAACCCTTGTTCAGGACTGGGTGTGGGGTAAAGGGGAGGTGCACATAAAGTGAGGGTGTATAGGAGGGTTTGGATATGGAGAGGGGTGGAGTGGTGAGGTAGTGATAGATGAACAGTGGAGGGTATGGCCTGGTTGGTCAATTGGAGAAATGAATCTGGTTGGTGGTTGGAAAAAAGCGTCAGTCAGAGGAATGGAATGGAGAGGAGGGGTTGGAAAGGGAGTTGGAGGATGGAAAGGGAGGTTATTTGAAATTGGAGAACTCAATATTGAGTCCTCCAGTCTTTTGGTTGCCCTGTTGAAAGATGAGGTGTTATTCCTCTAACTTGCAATCTGATTCGCAATGGAGGAGGCCAAGGATAGTCGTTTTAGAAAGGGAGTGGGAAGGGGAATTAAAATGGGCGGTGATTGGAAGATCAGGTCTGCCCTTGCAGGCCTGGCTAAAACCTCGACAAAATGGGCCCTTAGTTTACGCTTGGTCTCACCGATATAGAGGAGACCACATTGGGAGCGCCAGACACAATAAACTAGGCTGAAGGAGAGGCAGGTGAACCTCTGGTTCACCTTGAAGGACAATTTTGGGCCCTGGATGGAGGTGAGGGGGTTGGTGTGCCGGCAGGTATTGCACCTTTTACAGCTGCAGTGGAAAGTTCTGGGGGTTAGGATGGGTTGGTGGGGAGAGTGGTGCAAACCAAGGATTGGTGAAAGGACATTGTGCCACACAGTGAAAATACATTCCTAGCATCATTGTAAAATATCACCTCCCTTATCCAAGAAGACTGGTGGAGGCCAGTGTATCTCAGAGACTCCATAATTTCATAACAAGCAAATTGATCATGATCACCAAATTTGGATTGGCTATGTTAAATTATAGAATCCCTACAGTGTAGAAACAGGACATTTAGCCCAAAACGTCCACACCGACCTTCCGAAGAATAACCCACTCAGACCCATTCCCCATTATTCTACATTTACCTCTGACTAATGCATGTAAACTACACTATGGGCAATTTAGCATGGCCAATTCACCTAACTTACTCATTTTGGAATGTGGAAGGAAACTGGAGCACCCAGAGAAAACCCACGCAGACACAGGGAGAAAGAGCAAACTCTACATAATTGCCCAAGGTTGGAATTGAACCCGGATCCCAGATCTCATGCTCTTATTTAGAAAAGTACTTGAGAAAGTAGACAAGACCTCAATTTAAATGCTCATCCAAGACATTGCAGAACTTCCTCATTGTTGGATTAGACTGCCACCCTTGACATTTATGTTCAATTCCTGGAATCAGATTTGAACGTATGATCTACTGAATCAAGGCAAGAAACCTACCAAGTGATTTATAGCTGATAGTTTTCTTTCTTAACCTTTCAGATTATGTTCCTATGATCCAAAAGAAGATGGATGACACATTTACCAACTCTTCCACTTTGGTTACGAAGGAAAACATGGTAAATGTTAGCTGAAAATTGAAAGGTTCAATCGTCTATTCATCAGCTGCACAAGGCACATTCAGAACTTCAGGAAAGTTTCCAAATAGACAACTTTGGCTCCTGCCTGAAATATAAAAATACTTAAATCAGAGCATTATGTGGTTATAGGTTCCTGATATTAATTTTGTATTATCAATAGAAGCTTGAGCCTGAACAATCTGTACAATTGTCCCTTTAGAAATTCTACAGAGATTACTCAGGAAATATCCCCAAGCAGTTGTTTGCAATGAACTTAGATCTAGTTCCACAACAAAACAATTGGTTTCTTCAACTTCCTGTCCTCAGTGACTAAATCAACTGTGTTCATTTACTGCACACTAGTTATCTGAACAAAGTTTTCAAGTGAACACCAATCTTGAAAATTAGTCAGGATGGCTTCTGGGTCACTACTTGGGCAAATCAGTTTTACAATTTTGGTAGATACTAGGGTGAGAGGAATCTCAGCAAATCATTTCTCTTTGTTTACTGGGAGAATTTGGGGTAAATTCATCATCTATCTGATCTGCATCTTTAACTTAAACAGTCAAGGAAACATTAAGAAAAGAAAGAATATGCCATTTAGCCCTTTGAGCTTGCTCCACCAGCGAATATGATCATGGCTAATCATCCAACTCGGCACCCTGTTCCCACTATTGCCCCATAGCCTTCAATCACATTCACCTGAGTACTATATCAAACTTCTTCTTGAAAACATTCAATGTTTTTGCCTCAATAGTAAAATGTCTTAGCAGAGATTAAAGTATACTTCAGAGAATCTGTAATTGTAAGAAGGTAGTGAATTTTCAACACAAGTTGTGAGTATATCAATGATTTTATTTCAGTACTTCAAAGCAATTGAGCTTCCTCTGGACTGCCTAACCAATTTGTCCAAGCATAAACATCATATATTTATCAGTAAAGCAGGGATTTGTATGTATGCATTATAAAAATATAACATATAAAATCAGTTTCCTCTGTTCCTGCAAGCCCATGAATTGTATTTCCTCATTCTTCCTCTCAAAGACTATCATTTCACACATCTCGCATTAAGATTCATCTGCCACATGTCAGCTCACTGTAGAAAACTGTCAATGTCCTCTTGACGTCAACACTAACTTACCAGTTTAGTTTGGGAACACGGTTGGGATGGACTGGTTCATCCAAAGGGTCTGTTTCCATGCTGTATGATTCTATGATTCACAGTTCATGGTACTTGCAAGTTTTGTGACATGCTGAAATGTTGAATTCGTTCTCTGAACAGCTAAGATCAGGAGATCAATATGGGATCAAGTAAAGCAGTGGTGAAAATACCGATCCCCATGGAACCCCATTGTTTGCTTTCCTGCAGTCTACAAAACAAGGGCTCATTACTAATCTCTGTATCCTGTCACTCAGCTAACTTCATACCTGTGCTGCCACAGTTCTTTATCATTCAACAAGCTTTGATTGAAACAACATTCAAGAGGCTTGACAGCATTCTAGTCATTTCAGCCAGCTTGATTGGTTCCCTCCAACACTTAGGAGCAGAAGTATGGGCCATCTAAATGATGTTCTACAAAAATTCATCAAGATTCCTCAACAACATTTTCCAAAATCAGGACAACAATCATCGAGAAAACAAAGGTAGCAGATACAAGACAAAACCACCATGTACATTATCCCTTCAAGCCATTGACTACCCTGACTTGGAACTAAATCACCATTCCTTTAGCATCAATGGGTCAAAATCCTAACAGCTTTGTGGATGTACTAATACCAAGTGGACTGCAACAGTTCAAGAAGTCAGCTCACCACTGTTTTCTCAATGGTAACTAAGGATGGGCAATAAATGTGGTCCAGGCAACGACACCCACAACCCACATTTTTTTTAATGCTGAGTAGCCAATTATTAAGCATTTCATCAGTGCTTTTTTGAAGTTCACAAAAGACATGATGAGGGATAAAACATAGAATACTCAAATGCTGATATCAAATCATTGTAGTAAATGGATTGAGATGATATTCCATCTACTTTGAAGTCTGCTAAAGATCAGCAGGCAAATGTGCTAAGACTGAGGCATCAGGTGGCATTTGGTGCACATTCCATTGCAAATAAATGCACCAGATGTTCGATCTTTAAGAGGCCAATTTGTGCTCAAAAGTGGCTGCTATATAGCCAAATTCCTCCCTTCATGTAACTGTGTAAACTGATTAGCAAGCTTTAAGTGGAAGGAAAAGAGACAGTAATTCTCATTTGCAAAGAAAAGTCTCAGAATCTTATTCTGGCCATTCAAATTTAGGTGTGACTCGATCATAACAAGTTTTCATAGCCCTTACTAATGAAACCTTGACTGATCTAACCTTTTCATTTCTCTGTTTAATATTAGGGATTATCCCGAGAATTAACGGTAGGTGCTACAAAATTCCCTTTCAACACATTTTTAATAAGTTGCTTTAACCTTTTTTTAGAGAAATATCTTAAGTTTTCTGTTAGATTTGTAATTTAATGTTTGCTTGGCATTTTTAAATTTTCAATACAGAATTACATTAGCAGGAGGAAAACAGATTTTAATTTCATGATTTTCAATCAACTTCTCCAAATCCTTAGTTTCTATACACTATTCTTCTTTTGAGTCCTGCTCTTGCATTCCAAACTACTTCAACAGCTTTCTAGGGAGACAGATCTTTACATTCCCATCATTTAAACCAACAGAGATCATCAATTGCTGGTTCCAAATGTCTTCTTGGCCAAATTTCATCATTTAAGGATTCTTTGTGGAATCTCCAGTTCATCAGTTGTATTAGTTCCTCTCAAAGTTGAAGGTTAATGCAAGTATTCAGTAATCAAAAACTACTAAAACAGTAAGGGAAGAAAAGGAAATGAGGATAATTGCCAAGAAACCAACAGACTTATCGGATTAGAAATCTGTCAGATTTGTGGCATATGCAGGATGTATGAAGTTGGCAACCTGGATTCATGTGCTATCCAGGTGAATGAAACTTGCATGTGACTTGGGATTCCATCAGTACTGTGGTAAAAGAATGACTGCTTATGCTACACTTCATGTGAGATGCAAGGACGTTTTGAGGGTTATCTTTTGGTAACATACAAAAGGAAAATACACAGGATAAGAGCACATGGGTGAGATGGTCTTCAGGATTGATGCAGACTCAGTGGGTCAAATGATCGCTAACTCCACTGCAGGGATTCTATGATTCTATGATTTTAGAACAAGAGACAGCAGTTTTAAAACAGAGGTGAGGAGAAATTACTCCTCTCAAAGGGTTGTAAATTTGCGGAATTCATTACCCCAGAATGTGGTGGACACTGGGACACTCCATAAATTTTAAGAGGAGATAAACAGATTATCTCTGTGAATAATAGGTTGAAGAGCAATGGAGTGCGGGCAGGAAAGTTGATAGTATTAAATAATGGAACAGGCTCAAGAGTCTGAATTACCTTCTCATGCTCTTAGTTCTTGAATTCTTTTGTATGCTCACTCATTTACTCATCATTGGCAGAGTTAAAGTGAGATATAATTGGGTAGGTGCTTCTCCATTTGCAGTGGGAACAAGCAGAGACAGTAATTGGAAGCAGAGGGGGGCAATTATAAGTTGAAGACATTTAATTTAGAAACATATTTTCTGATACCTAATGTCATCACCATAGATCAAGCACCAGATCATGTATGGACAATACATAAAACTTTTAAATTACAATGTGAGGTTAAAAAATAGACATATAGTTAAAAGTAATAGATGTGCGTAAATTCAATGGCTCTCTGGACAGAGAAAATATATCTTTGTAATATTACACCTGATGAGGTGTCAAGAAAGCTTCAAAGGGAAGGCCTAAAAAAGAGAATCACAGAATTTCTCGTGTGGAAGCAGGCCATTCAACTCACAACAACCTGAAGAATTACTGCTGAGTTTCTCCAGTAATTTCTGTTTTAGATTGATCCGTACATCTCTTTTTCAAATGTCTGTTGTTTTGATTCACCTCTTATTTCTAACCACTATGCATGTGTATTACACCATTTCTACTTGCAAATATAACTAATAAACTTATTCTTTAGTTGACTCAAGATAGTCTGCTTAAATTAGTTCCTTTTAAAATTTAAATTAATTTGGTTTGGGTGGCCACAAAAATAGCCACAAAGGAGGGATCCTTTATAAATTAATCTTGCTACAGCCAACCAAGTGGGGCAGAAAAAAGTTTTCTCTTCTTTATTTATGTCGGATAAATGGGTATTGCTGGCATTTATTGTCTAGCTTAGTTATCCTAAACTAAGCGCCTTACCAAATTAATTTAGAGGAAAACTGAAATTCAATCATTTGGCAGAGAGTCTGAATTAACATATTGACATGCCAGACCTTGGAAGAGCAGTAGATTTCTTTCCTGAAAGGAAATCAATTTACCAGATTGGCTTTTACGATAAGGCAGTAGACTGACCAACATTTTATTCCAGATTAGCTCATCAACTGAATTTAAATTCCCCGTTGCCTTGGTGGGATTTGAACTCAATCTCACAATCATCAGAATGGGCTGCTGCTTTTAGCTCTTAATAAGATCATATGATATTGGAGCAGTAGGCCCTTCAGCCCCACCAGTTCAGTGAGATCATGCATGATATGATAATCCTCAACTTCACTTTCCTGCCTTTTTCTCAAAGCTCTTGATGCTATTACTGTCTGAAATTGTACCTATCTCAGTCTTGAATCTAATTAGTGACATCAACAGTCCTCTGCAATCAAGAATTCTACAATTTATTGCCGTTAGAGAAGAAATTCCTCATCATCGTTGTCTTAAATATGTGACCCCTTTTGCTGAGATTAATTTTTCTGGTCCTCGACTTCCCCACGAAGTGAAACAATCTATTTTCATCTACCCTGGCAAGTCTCTGAAGAATCTTATTTGTTTCAATAATGTCCTCTCATTTTCCTATAATCCAACAAGTGCAGGACAATTTGTTCAGATTCTCCTCATAAGATAGTCTCTCAACACTTGGTATTGATCAAGTGAACCTTCCCCGGACTGCCTCCAATGCCAATATACCTTTCCTTCGGAAAAAAGGAACCAATCTTTTCACAGTATTCAAGCTGTGATCTTGATGACATTTATCTCCAGAAATCTCTCAATTTCTGTTTTGAACCTGCAAATTGATTGAGCTTTCACAGCCCTCTAGGGATTGAGAATTCCAAAGGTTCAACATTCTCTAATGAAGAAATTCACCTTCATATCAGTTTTAAATTGTATAGACCTTATCCTGAGATTCCGTCCTTTGGTTTCACATAGCCAAGGAAAACTCTTTCCCTATATCTACCTTTTCATGATCTGTGAGCATTTCATTGGTTTCAATTACATCCACTTAATTCCTCAAAACTCCAGGAATACCAACCCAGGCTCCTCAAACTCTCTTGACAAGACAATTCCACTGTACCAGGGAAGGTTTGATCAATCTCTGTTGCCTTTTCTCTATGGCAGGTCTAGATATTCTCTAATCAAGCTATTAAGAGATATTATTGCACACCTCTGGAGTAGGTGAGTCTTGAATCTAGGCTTTCTGGTCCACTGTCACTGCACCACAAGAGCTTCTATTTTAGGTATATGCTTTCTTCGAGGAGCCAAAACTGTACACAAAATTCTAAGTGACACACATTGCATAGCGCTATGGGACCAGCTATCTCACTTAGCCTGTCGGATACCAAGAAGGCTGATCACCAAAGGGGACATAATGATGCAACATGTCAAATAGACAGAAGAGTGATTAATAACACTAAACTCCACCATTTGACATCTCATCCAGTTAGACAAGGAGGAAGGTGTCACCTCCCTGCCTCATCCTCATGTAACTGCTCACCCATTTCCCAACTTCTTGATTCCATTTCATCAACACTAGGCTTGAAGTAGATGTCATTCTGGCAGCATCCATTCATTTGCCAGGGCCAATGCCATTCAATAGAGCTGATGCCCTCTGATTGTGTGGCAGCACCCAGTGGTTAGAACTTACACTCTTGGGGACTCTAATCACATGAAAGAGTTGTGATTGTTTGTTAAGTTCCTGAATGGCACTTTATACAACAGGCCTTTCCTACAAGAGACACAACATAGAAGTTTCATTGGGAGCATCCTGTAACCTCCACTAAATATTGCCCCAAAGATTTGTTTTGAACTTTTACTTCTTAAGTTGTGGTTTTTTGCATTCTCTCCCTGATAGTTCTTATGCCATGAGATACATGCTGGTTGCCTTCCTTCTGCTGGTTTTGTGGCTACAGCTGGCCAATATTTAAATTTAAAGCAATGTCAAGGTGATTATTCATTGTATTCAGATGAATGGTCTCCAACTTTTGATTGATATTATCCATCCTGGTAATAACGTCCTCATCTTGATGAGCATAGGAAATTAATAAAGCAAAGACAACAGGTTAACTTAGGTCAGGACGTTCTCATTGCAGATACTTCGAAAGTATAGAATACATGAATAATTGAAAACTGAATTTATTCATTTTTTCACTTGGTAATTATTATTAATTTTTACATAGAGTGTAGGCTTTCCAGATATGGCCAACATTTGTTGACCATCCCAAAGTGCCATTGCTTCACCAGAGTTGGCAATCTCAAAATTTAAATCCATAATCCCATTTGAGGTCCTAACCCCACCTCAGGTATACCTGATCTGGAGAGGCAATAGCATAGCAATGTAAAATCACATAAACCCAACGACATTAGGATTTGATGACTATCAATATGCTGGAAGATTATAGAGTGAGAAGGGATTGAATAGAAACAGGTCAAAGTCACTGAGAGAATTAAAAGTGGAGCTGAGAATTTTATAATCAAGATGTTGCTGGGCTGGAAGCCAAGCATAACAAACACAGCAAAATTAGATCAACAGAACTTGGTGAAATTTAAGATACCTGCACGAGAGATTTGGGCAATCTGACTTTTATGGACAGTAGAATGTGAGAGATCAAGTCAGGAGTATATTACATTAGTTATTTTCAGAGGCAGCAAAGGCATTAATGAAGGATTCAGCAGCAGAATAACATGAAAAATAGATCAGAAGCTCAGCTAAGGATCAAGTTTCATACCAAGATTGCAAACAGACTGGTTTAATTTCAGACTGTTGGCAGGGAGAGTGACAGAGTTGGTCTTAGAGAGAAATCTTTGGTTCTGAACCCTGAATTACTGAATTATCACAGTCAGAAGGAGGCTGTTCAGCCCATTGTGTCTGCAGTAACTTTCTGAATGAATGTTATGACTAAGCACCATTCTCCTGCATTTCCCCCAACCTTGAATATTGCTACTATTTCAATAATCAGCCAATGAATCTAGTGTGCCTCATTTCAACCTGACCCACCAACTTGCAGTGCCTTACAGACTGTAACCACTTAATAGATGAACAAGACTTTTTTCTCATATCATATTGGCTTTGATTTTTTAACCAATATATCTGTACCCTCTAATTATTGATCCTTTTATGAAAAGGAACAGTTCTTTCCCTGCCTACTCTGACCAGACCCCTCACAGTTTTAAAACTTCAAATATCCTAGTAGTCTTCGACTTGGTGAAAAGTTTTTCTCATTCAATACTGAATGATTGGGAAACAGTGTGATAATTTAGAAATAGCAGAGGAGTAAATAAAGAAAGCAGTGGTCGAACTTGGTGTTAATGGGTTCATGTTGAAAAGTAACACTGTGCTTTCAGATAATGTCATTAGGGAGAAGTGTGTGGATGAAAACAAGAGTTGGGGCGGGGGGGGGGGGGGGGGGTGTGGGGGGAGGTCAAGTTTATATTCTTTGGGGTCACCACAGCCAACAGAACAGAAGGAAGTGAAGTCGTTGCAACTGATTGTCTGGATATGATTAGATAAATAAAAATGCAAGCAGGTGAAAGCAATCCCATCCAGCTGAATGACAGTGTAAAGGGGTTGAAGAAGGATTGTCTGTCAACCCTGTCAAAGTTGCAGACAGTTGAGTAGGACAAAGAGGGCAAAGTTTCTCTTTGGCACAGTTATATGTACATCTTCACACAACTTTAAGATGCTTGAAATTGCAGCACAGTATCAAGTAACCCTGGCCTATCTTTACAAATATCATTATCACAAGGCAAGTTGACAGATGCAAGCTTGAAAGGCTGTAAATCTTTTGCTCAAATGTGGCCCAAATAATGTTTTTATACAAATAAGTTTTATCAGTAACCATTACATTGCCTATTTAATTTCTTCCCATTGGACAGTCATCTTTAAATTAAAAGATGACCTGTACTATGTGTTTGTGAATGGCAGTGAGCCCCCATTAATGTGTGACACTACTGCATTCTCCAGTGCTCATTAAATCCTCTGGACCATTAAATGCCTGTCAACACTGTTAAGCTCTATCAGTTCTTTGATACAGTATATTTGAAGTTATTGGGCTGCAAATATTTGCAACTTCATTCTGATGATAAGCATTTCTGTCCATTTACATCTCCATTAAGTAAGCAAATGAGTAAACTGAAATTTCAAATAGAGCGTAATCCAAATTATTTTTTGGCAAAGGGGATGATCTCTTTGCTCTATGCACTCAGGCAGCTCTACTTCAGTTAACTTTCCTTGATGCTCAGCTGGATATATGTCAGCAAGAAATGAAAGCTGCTATTATCAATCTTTGTGTGCTTCGAATTGCACCTACCACCACACTGTCACATTGCCTTGTAGAAGCTGAAAGTGCATGGTGTTGGCCCTGGCACTTGGGTAAAAGCATAGAGATTTAATGCTCTGGATTTCCTGTTTAGTGTGAAAGCAGACACTTGGAAGAATCATGATTCTGAAAATGTCTCTCATTCATGAATGTATTATTTTATTAAAGTAATGATTTTGGAAGTTATATCAGTCATGAGCTATGATCCTTAAAGATACAACCATACAGATTTGGGAAATTAAGAAATTTGATGTGCAGATTGCATTTCTGATAAGAATGAAAGGAGGAAAGAAAGTGGCAACCATTTTCAATAAAGAATGCAAGCTGATGGAAAATTGCTTAGATAGGTTCCAGTTGACTGCCAGTGATCCTAATAACATTAGATTTAACCTTCAGCAAGTGATAAAATTAATGGACCAATTTAAGACAGCTGATCTTAAGTAAATGAAGGAAGACCTCCAGAGAATAGATTCAGAACCAAGATTGGAAGGGAAAATAATTGAGAAAAAACACAGGATATTCAGCTAACCTGAAATATACACAATGGCCAGGATTTGATCAAATGTTTGTCTTTCGCAATTTCATAGTGTTATCTCCACATATCATTTTGCTTTACCCACACATGATTATAATTAGAATCCTAAGTGCCAGTGATCTGCCTGGTAAATGTGATTTAACAGCCGGAAAAGCAAGTTTTGAGAAGATTTGTAGCTCAGATTGAGGTTCTTCATCCGGAGGCCCACTGAAGATGCTACCTTAGATGGCGACGAAAATCTGAAAATAAACCTTCCAGCTCAGCAAGCAAACCTACATCCAGAGCTGGGGAAGCTTTTCAGTGGTCAAACCTGCTGCCAGCTGACAACATAGCAGGTACAGGCAGATTATTAAAGAGCTTCCTGGCCCGATAGAGAGGCTCTGCATCACTGCCACAATCTCCCTGAAAAATATCATTATCGTTTACATAAGACTTATTGAAAACATGAAGGTGACGTGTTTTTCAAAATTAAATCTCACATATAAATATTTTGCATTAAATTGTTTTCACTTCATTCCTGATATATCATTATCTGTTGATGAACTTATTCAGGGAGCTCAATATAGTGGCACACCTCATAGTTGAAAATGTGTTGCTGGAAAAGCGCAGCAGGTCAGGCAGCATCCAGGGAACAGGAGAATCGACGTTTCGGGCATAAGCCCTTCTTCAGGAAGGGCTTATGCCCGAAACGTCGATTCTCCTGTTCCCTGGATGCTGCCTGACCTGCTGCGCTTTTCCAGCAACACATTTTCAGCTCTGATCTCCAGCATCTGCAGACCTCACTTTCACACCTCATAGTTGGCAGGTATCAATGGGTAACTGTTAGGAGCACTTGCCACTTAAAGGAACATGGTTGGACTTGCAGGCTCAGCTGTTCCTCCCTTCAATTCATTGTAAAGGACATTGTCCAAGAATAATTGCAGAAGCTGTTGAAATGTTGTCATGAACTCAAAGGCCTGGAATGATTCTGTTAGTGAACATTGCGAGACGGACACACATTTGCACAGCAGAGAGACTGTCTTTCAGAATAATAATTTCCGTACCTTGACTGACTGTTCCTATCAAATTCCAAGCGCACAAGAGTAACAGGGCTTCCAATACACACCATGCCTCCAGTCCCACACTCAAAAACCCCTCATCACTGACTCACCCTTGCCTGAATAGTTCTGGGACTGTTCCCTCCCTAGTGCTCTGGAGAAAAATCAGGAAAACTACTGACCTTATACTCATCTCTCCAAATTGACCGGTGCATGCCATCAGTAAATGATCATCAGGAGGGACCAGAAGATTTCCATGGACTACGTTGATCATGGGAAGCAATTTTATAAAAAGATTCTCATCAATGGGTACTGATGACACGCATATGTATGACAATGGCAAATATGCCATACAGCTGAAGTAATTTTCCAAATGTGAATGCAAACATGCTGCTGAATTTGATGATGAATCTCAACCCACCCTCAAAAAAAAACAAAGTTTCCCATTCTGCCTAATTCAGTCACATTCTGGGACTATACTTATTGTCATGAAGTATATTCAAGGCTGTGATAGACAGATTTTCAGTCTGTAAAAAAATCAAGGGTCATGGGAAAAGGCAGAAAAGCCAAGTTAAGGATTATCAGATCAATCATGATGACACTGAAGGTGGAATGTGGTCAATAAGCTGAATGGCTTATTTCTTTTCCTGTGTCTTATGGGTACTCCCCCTTCTAGCTTCATAAACATCCCCACCCAATAAATTTATTGTTGGAACGCTGAAACAATAAATTCTCACTCATTACTTCTATCTCCTGCAGATATCTGAATGGATTACAATTCTGTGAATGGTAGTTCTCCTGTATTGTCTCTCCCTGTTGCACTGCTTTCATGTGATGCTTATCAGTGAGTGTCGGCAGATCCTGTGTGGTTCAGGAAGTCAACCCTAAGAATGTGCGCCTAAGACAAAAATGTGCTGATTAAACACTTCCAGGATCAAGAACTTCAAAAGATTTTCACTGCCATAACACAGGAATGTTTCACCCAGCTGTAGCAACATTCCATGATTCATGTGGTCAGGGATAGCAGGGTGTGACTGTGACTGAGGCAGATATGATAATCCAGAATTTAGCTTTGGACAAGCTTTAGCCAATGACCTTATCTGATAAATGCAAGAGCATTGTTCCCAAGAACAGGCTGTTATAAATCTAGTAATACATAATGAAGTAGGACTAATGAGAATTCTCTGGCAGGTAGTGATCACTTTAAATTAATTTTAAGAGAGTACATCTTGTTTCTCAAACAAGGCGGTTTAACTTAGATTAGGGTATTTAACGTCATAGAGTCATAGAGATATACAGCATGGAAACAGACCCTTCCGTCCAACTCGACCAAGCTGACCAGATATCCCAACCTAATCTAGTCCCACCTGCCAGCACCCGGCCCATATCCCTTCAAACCCTTCCTATACATATACCCATCTAAATGCCTTTTAAATGTTGCAATTGTACCAGCCTCCACCACTTCCTCTGGTAGCTCATTCCATACACGTTTTACCCTCTGCGTGAAAATGTTGCCCCTTAGGTCTCTTTTATATCTCTCCCCTCTCACCATAAACTTATGCCCTCTAGTTCTGGATACACCCACTCCAGGGAAAAGGACTTGTCTATTTATCCTATCCATGCTTCTCATGATTTTGTAAACCACTTTAAAGTCACCCCTCAGCCTCATTGTAATCTGAGGTAACTTTCTTCACTGTCCACTACACCTCCAATTTTGGTGTCTTTTGTACTTACTTACTAACCTTCTATGTTCACATCCAAATCATTTATCTAAATGACAAAAAGTAGTGGGCCCAGCACTGATCCTTGTGGCACACCATTGGTCACAGATCTCCAGTCTGAAAAACAATCCTTCACCACCACCCTCTGCCTTCTACCTTCGAGCCAGTTCTGTCATCAAATGGCTAGTTCTCCCTGTGTTCCATAAGATCTAACCTTGCTAACCAGTCTCCCATGGGAACCCTTGTCGAACACCTTACCGAAGTCCATATAGATGACATCCACCGCCCTGCCCTCATCAATCCTCTTTGTTACTTCTTCAAAAAACTCAATGAAGTTGTGAGACATGATTTCCCATGCACAAATGTTGACTGTCTCTAATCAATCCTTGCCTTTCCAAATATGTGTAAATCCTGTCCCTCAGGATTCCCTCCACAGGCATATGAGCAGAGATTATTTTTATTATTATTACTCCCTCAGGGGATGTGGGCATGCTGCTGGCAGGCCAGATTTGTATTGCCCTTCCCCAGTTGCATTTGAGGAGGTGGTGGTGAGTTACCTCCTTGAACTGCTAGGGCTAGTGTAATGTCAGAAGACCTGCAATGCCCCTGATAAAAAGGGAATTTTAGAATTTTGACCCAGCAGCATTAAAGGAATGGCAAGTTGTATAAATTGAGCTGGGAAAATAGGTTAAATGAGGAGGTTGACACATGACAATTGGTAATCCTTTTAGCATAATGCTCAACAAAAGTTTAATGTAGTCAAAAAGAAGGACTTGGTGAAACAGATGTAATACCTATGGTTAAAAAGTAGACAAGGGGAGCATCCAGCTGAAAATGTGTTGCTGGAAAAGCGCAGCAGGTCAGGCAGCAATGGATGCTGCCTGACCTGCTGCGCTTTTCCAGCAACACATTTTCAGCTCTGATCTCCAGCATCTGTAGTCCTCACTTTCTCCTCCAAGGGGAGCATCCAATCAAAAACTGAGGCATACAAAGTGACAAAAACTAGTGGTAGGCCAAAGGATTGGGATTTAGCAAATTGCTAAAAAAGCTAATAAACAGGGATAAAATTGATGATGAAAGGAAGTTAGTAAGAAATACATGCTTAAAAAAAATCTTCTGTGGAATTATGAGAGTAGATAATGTCAGCATGGGGTCCTTGGAGGATGCAATTTGGGAATTGATAATGAGGAACAGGAAAATTTCACTTTATTTAAATCATTATTTTGCATCAGTCTTCTTGGCAGAAGGAAAAATCTGCCAACTGTCTGTATCCCAAAGAATAGAATATTTGACAAATTAATGAGATTTAAGGCAGGTGAGTCACCAGGTGCTGATGCCCAGCATCAAAGGATTTTAAAAGAAGTGACTTCAGACATCATGAAGACATTCATCAAAATATTCTGGAACTTGGTGGATTCTGGGAGGAATCCAGCAGATAGGAAAACCATTAATGTGGACATTGTTCAAGAAGAAGAGAGCCAGAAAACAGAAACTACAAGTCTGTTCACCAAATCCCTTTCATCAGGAAAATGTTGGAGTCCAATATTAAGGAAGGAATAACAGGGGATTTAGAAAAGTTTATCACCAAAATGTCAATATGGCTGTAATGTATTCAAATCCGTTGTTGATGTAAAAACAATTGGGAGGTCAAATTGTGACAAGAACAGAGGAATCTGTAAGTGGATATAGATAGGTTGAGTGAGTGCGCAAATAACTTATTGATAGAGTTTCATGTATGACAGCAGGAAGTTGTGCACTTTGGTTAGAAGAATTAAAAGATTAATTAAATGTAGAGAAGTTCCTAAAGGTGCAATACAAAGGGATCTGGGTATTCTTGCATGTGAAGAAATGTTATCATGCAGCTGCAGCAAATAATTGAAAAGACAAATGGAATGTGGGTCATTTCAGTCATGTCATTAGAGTTTAAAAAGAAAAAAGTCTTCTTATAAATGTGTAGGGTGTTGCTGCAGAATACAGTGTGCAGTCTTGGTCCCTGTATTATGAAATATACAGGGGACAATTTAAAAGAGATTCACTCAATTGATTCTGGGATCAAAAGGTTAATTTATCAAGAATGATTAAACAGGTCAGACTTCTATTCATTAAAATTTAATGGAATGAGAGATAAATTTATTGAAACATGGAAGAGTTTGAGAGAGCTTGACAGTGTAGATGTTGAGAAGGTGTTTCCACTCATGGGGAATCTAAAGTTAGGAGACAGTTACAAGAGGATAGCAAAGGGATAACTCATAAATCTGAAATGCAAAGCAGTTTCTTGTCCCAGAGGGTAGTGAATGTTTCGAATTGTTTACTTGAGAATTGTGGAGGTTAGATCACTGAAGGTATTAGAGGAGGTACACATTTTTTAAAAAAATGACAGGCCAAGGGCTATGAGGAGCAAGCACAAAAAAAAGGGCTCATGTTGAGGACAGATCAGCCATCATCTTACTGAGTGGTGGGGTCAGCTTGAGGGGCCATATGGTTTACTTCTGCTCCTATTTCTTATGTTCTTACCTAACTTGGCACAAATCTGGATAAAAATGAGCTTCCCTTCTGTTATGAAATCGAATACCAAGTGGGTAAATCTGCTAAGGTATTGGACGAGGGTACTAACAGTTAAAAACACAAGTTAAAGGAACATGAAGAAAAACATATTTCAAGCTTTTAATGTAGCCTGAGAGTCTCTTAGAATGAGGAGGAGAAGGGTGTGTGCATTTTAAATATATATCCTTGGATGGTTTATGTAATTCTCAGATGGTTCAACAGACATGTGATTGTCCTTCACATGTTAAGCTGCTCTAGTTTTGATGTTCAATTTTTTTTTAATAATGAGAGAACTGGCAGAAATTAATGCTGCACTATAATGCCTGGATGCTTAAAAATTGTTTGTTTGAAGCCTCAATGGACATTTAGACTTGGTAAGGATTTCCTGTTACTTGTGATGTCAGAGTACTTCTGAGGTCAAACACCTATCTACATAATGATATACAAGTCTATCACCACCTGAAGAGAATGCCCACTGGCATATGTTTTATTGTTATACTCCACATTAAACAGGCAATTCATATTGACATTTGACAAACTCTGAAATCTGCTGTCAGCGAATCTATCTATATGGATATTGAGCAGCTAAATAGAAATGTTGAGCTAAATCAGCAGAAAACAGAAATGTGAGTAGATTACAATTCTCACAATTAGAATCCTTTCAGTATCATGGTGATTATGGGTGAATGCATATATCTGAGGCCACGCCTGTTGAAGATAGCAGCTTGACTCCTTTACACTGGAGAAATGACTGAATATCCTGATAAGGTTACTCCACTAACTGTGGAGACCTTCTGAGAAATTAAAGGGCAGTCTCTCAACCTCAAGAATACACCTTAATGAGATTCCATTTGTTAGCAAAATGTCAGGTTCTAGCCTTGACTGGTAGGCCTGTCAGAATTGAGAAGGCAGCAATGCTGAATTATAGTTGAAAGTAAGTAGCAGAATAAGGGGATAACTCCTTTCTTAATACCCTCCTGAGCATTTCTTTTGATTTCTTTAAAAACATCAAAAGAAACATCAAAAGAAACATTTTCCTCCTTTGCAAGGAAAGCAATAGTTCGAAGTGGTGATTAATTGAAGCACTTCACCATTCATTACTACAATGTCCTGGAGGTGGTACTGGCATTTCTTAAAACCTTTGTTTGGCCTGTATTTCAGATTGTTTCTTCAGGGAAATGATTCCAAAAGCCAAATGTTACCATTCCCTTTTGGTTAATACAATAGAACCTGCATCATACAATTCAAATGCCTGTATATATATCAGTATAATTAGGTTATGAGCCCAACTGATATTATCATCAGTGAAGTCAGATCCCAGACAGGAACGTGGCTAGATGGATCATATTTTTATTTGTTTGGTGTTAACAAAGTAGACTCTTGCTGAAACACATGCATACAATGCTGCAGATTTTTGTTTTGACAGTATAAAGGAAATTTATTACAAAAGAAATGAAGATCAAGTGGATTAATCCATACTATTCATTTATAATACAAAATCAATCATTTTGACACATAATAAAAGCACAATTCCAAAACACTCCTTTTAAATTGAAAATAAACAGAACATTGTTCATATAGCATCCAAAACACACCTCTGGTACAGTACCCAAAACACCACTTGTGCAATACGCATATCAGCACCACTGTATCTAATAGGAAGAAAGTGAGGACTGCAGATGCTGGAGATCAGAGTTGAGAGTGTGGTACTGGAAAAGCACAGCAGGGCAGGCAGCATCCAAGGAGCAGGAGAATCGATGTTTCAGGCATAAGCCATTCATCAGAAATGAGGCTTGTGGGCCAGTGGGCTGAGAGATAAATGGGAACCGGGTGGGGCTGAGGGGGAGGTAACTGGAAATGTGATAGGAAGATGAAGGTGGGGGGAAAGGTGATAGGTTTGAAAGGAGAGTTGAGCGGATAGTTGGGAAGAAAGATGGACACGTCGAGATGGCTGGGCTGAGTTGGAGGCTTGCCACTGGGATAAGGTGAGGAAAGGGGAGATGAGGAAAGTGGTGAAATCCACATTGATCCTATGTGGTTGCAGTGTTCCAAGGCAGAAGATAAGGCGTTGTTCCTCCAGGCAACGGGTGGTTAAGGTTTGGCGATGGAGGAGGCCCAGGACTGGCATGCCCTTGTTGGAGTGGGAGGGTGACGTAAAGTACCTTGCCCCCAGACCCACCTCCACTCCCATTTATCTCTCAGGCCCATGACCCACAAGCCTAATTCCTGACGAAGGGCTTATGCCCAAAACGTCAATTCTCCTGCTCCTCGGCTGACCTGCTTTGCTTTTCCAGCACCACACTATATCCAACACCTTGGTAGGTTTAAGGTACTCATAACTAACTTTTGCAAGAAGTTTCTTCCTGGTACTATTATTTAACTGAATTTCAATGTACTCAGTTTTAAGTAACTTCATTGAGACATGAACACAACATTTCTGGTCAGGGACTAACACGAATGCTCTTCGCTAAGTTAATTGAGTTCACTAGATAACCCTCTCTTTGGACTATTTTTCTACAGACCCATCCAATTCCAAAGACTTCACAGGACTTCTTGACTCAAAGTACAAAGTGTGCTCCTCTCACCTTTAGATATTTCACTTAAGATCAAAACAAAATCAAAGTCTCAGAACTCTCTAACAACATTGAGGTCCCAACATTTATCATACTGGGTTGCAAACAAATCTAAATACACCAAAGTCCATTCATTACGCTTGAAACCCATTCACTCTAAACTCAAGCCTCAAAAAACACTATTAAAAAAATCATTGTGAATACAAAATTGCTTACAACTTCATTGTTGACTTCCAAAAAGTGGAAAAAAGCACCCTATTAAATGATGGCTTGGGTATAAGCTGTAGTAATACTTGCAGTATAGGAAACAGGCAAGAGAAATATGGCTAGATTTACAATTGGTACACATGTAACAGCAGGTTTAAGTGCACAGGTGGTCTGAAAATTATGAAGCAATGATTCTTTACTCTACTAGTGTCAAGCCTTCAGAAACATTAAGATAAATTAAAGCTCAAATGAGGTAAGCAGGTTATTTACATTGAATTGAATGTGCAATTCATTTGTAAGTTGAGGAATCCTTTGTTTGTCTGTTTCTGTCCAGGAAACCTCCACTTGACAAAGACTACCCTAGCTGCAGAAGGTCCATAAATACTACCTGGCTCCCCTGCTCAGTGCCTTTGACCAACTTTGCTGCCTACAGTCTAGTTAAACACAACTATGGTGGAATTTAATCAAAGTAATAGCAGTATTGCTTTGTGAGCCAGTCAAACTTATCTGGGCTACAAGGAGCATTGACCAGGGTTAAAACTTAAAGAGGGATATTAGTGCTCGGACAGCTGTTGACCAATCCCAGGTTAACAACTGTACACTTCATGTTACTGCCACAATGGTACTGTACACAACAGAGGAAACCAGGCCAAAGGCAAGTAATGCCAAGGTTGACAGGGTACGAGAGTAACAGGGAAGTGTGGGAGGTAGTTTCAACAGTGTGGTTTGTGGCTCACAGAAATCCAACTTCCTGATCCTAATGCTGGCTCCATTCAATGAAGGACTTACCCTCAGAAGCCTACAAACAAACCCTAAATGATTGAGTTGTCAGGCTTCCAGCATGGTTTGTTTCTTTAATCATGAATTGCTGGTTGAATCTAAGCAATAGCACAACAATGCCCTTTCATGTGCATTCAGTTATGCACTCAAGTGTCTAATTGGCAGCGTATGGGAAAACTGTCCAAAAGCCACAACTTAATCAGAACAGAGGCAAGGTGGCAGGGTTCCCATGCACACCTAATTAAATGCCCCCACTTACCCATCAGGGAAGGGCATATGTATATAATCAATTAGAGTCATAGAGTCAAATAGCACAGAAAGAGACGTTGCCAATTAAGTTTTCCAAACTAAACCAGTCCCACTTGCCTGTGTTTGGTCCAGATCCCTCTAAACTTTTCCTATTCATGTACCTGTCCAAAAATCTTTTAAATGTTGTAACATTTATCACTTCCTGCATCTACCATTTTGCAGATGAACCACCCTCTTTGTGAAAGTGTTGTTCCTCAGGTCTCTAAGTCTTTTTTCTCTCACCTTAAAAATATGGCCACCAGTTTTGAACTCCCTCACCTTACAGAAAAGACCTTTGCTTTTCATTTTATGCATGCTGGTCATGATTTTATAAACTTCCATAACCTTCTGTATTCCAGTGAAAAAAAGGTCCCAATCTATTTAGCCTCTGCTTATAACACCAACCCTCCAAGCCCAGCAACATCCTACTAATTCTTTCCTGAACCCTCTTCAATTTAATAATGTTCTTTTTATTGTCGGTGGAAAAATGGTTCCTGCATTCAATAAATGAGCTGTCATTAATCAAACATGAAATATTAAAAGGCTACTGGGATAAGAAAGGTAACATGTAAGATACTTCCTATTCAAAGTTTTATCAGAGAAGGCTGACGCCTTGAATGGGTTAGTGTTGGTTGCTAGTTTATAATCATAAGAGGGCTAGCTTAATTCAGATCAAAAACAAGTTATAACAACTCTTAGGGTACATCACAAGAAGAAAGTTTACTTCCTTTAGGACTGTTAGAAAACGTTGAAACATAGAACACAGGAGCAGGAGTAAGCCTTTTGGCCCTTTGGGCCTGCTTCACCATTCAGCAGGATTCTGGTTAATCATCCAACTCACTACTCTGTTCCTGCATTCTTCCCATCATTGTTTAATCTCTTCAACTTGAAGTAGCATACCAAACCCCTTTCTGTAAACATTTAATGCTTTGGCCTCAACTGCTTTCTGTGGCCAAAACTCCCACAGGCACGCCACACTCTGGGTGCAAAATATTCTTTCATCTCAGTCCTTCTTGATGGACCCTATATCCTTAGATTACTACCCCTGGTTCTGCCTGTGCCCCTTTTCCCCCCACAACATCCTTCCTGTATTTATCATGGCTAGTCCTTCTAGAATTTTATAGGTGTGTATGAGAGCTCCCCTTATTCTTTCAAACTTCAGTGAATAAACTCCAAACTAATCCATTTTCTCTTCATACACGAGTCCTCCATTCCAGGAATCAGTCTGGTAAACCTTTGTTGCATTCCCCACATTGCCAGAACATCCTTCCTCAGAGGACCAAAACAGTTCATAATATTCCAGGTATGGTCTCACCAAGGTCCTATATAATTGTAGCAAGACATCCTGTTCCCAGACTTGAATATTCTTGCAATGTCGGCCAAAATACCATTTGCCTTTTTCACCACCTGCTATACCTCCATGTTTACTTTCAACACATTGAAAAATCTAATTGCAGATCTCAGCATGATTTTGCTCTGTCATTGGATTGATCTGATGACTCACCAATACCACCTAGATAAAAATTGGCTGGCATTGTATTTTTGGAAATGGTCTTCACAACTTAAGACCTGCCTCTGCCTGTTACCAGAATTGGGCAGCATTTCAACATGGGACTGCCACCTTATTCAACTGACTAAACCATTCATCTGTGTAGGATTTGCAGATTTGATTTCAATGAAAATATATGTTGCAGTGAGCACGAAGAAGGTAAAAATGGTAAAATGCTCAAAATTGGTGCCAACAAGCCTCCAAACCATTTCTAGTTTAAATAGAAAGTGTAGTGAGACAGGAAAGGAGAATGTTAATCTCCCTGCAAGAGATTGTGATTCAGATGCAACCTCCATGTCATATTTCACTTTGATTGGCTATATTTGCCGGGGTTTGGGATACCTGGGAAATCCATCTGCACCACCCTCATGCCTCTAACTGCCTCTCTGCAATCCCACCCCTGTTCTCCTGCTACTATTCATGAAAATCCTTTGCCCATTCCAGTGTCTCTCACCTCCAAATGGCTCTAGCCCCTGGAATATCTCCCCACATTTGTATACAATCCCCATTCCTTGCAATTCCTACCAACCTCCTCATGTTACTGGTACTATCCCATGTGGCTTCACCCTAATCTCCAGTTCTCCCAAATTCTTACCTATCGATCAATCTGTCCATAACCTCCAAACTGTAATCTTTCCTATTCTCCCCTTTGCCCATACTCTGTGGCCTAAAGATGCAGGTCCTTCCCTTTCCAACAATCTGGTTGTGGCCAGGAAATAAAGACAAATGTCTTACTCACTGTCAAACCTATGAAAACGTGGAGGAAACCAAGTCGTCTGAATCCCCCATGAAGCTAAATAGCAGACCAGCTCCCTCTCCATCTTGAGATTACTACTGGGGGGCCCCTTCCCAGCTTCTAATATTTAAACCAGGAGATCTGGATGCTTTCTTGTGAAAACCATATTGAGGGTCCATGAAAAACCATTGTGAGATTCTGCTGCCACTATAATGGATCCAGATTCACTGCTATAGAAACCACCAAACACTCAAGGACATTTGTCTATGGTTAACAAAGGAGCAGCAGTCAGTTATTTAGCTCGGAAGTGACCTTCAGCAATTAATGGAAGAATTAGATACACAAGAAAGAACAAATGAACTGTTGGATACTGCAAATCAGGAAATATTAGCACCAAGAATATTCCGTGCAACCCGAGGCTGTTGGCAATTTCGCGCAAAATTAATTTCACTGATACATATTTTGAGGGCATTGCTTGAAAGACGTTTTTATTCATCATGCAGACACAAGCAAAGACAGCATCTGTGGAAAGAATCTTTCATTGCACAGGGAAAAACAAGAGCACACTAGATTCATCTGCATTATTTAGTGAACTGATTCGAAACAATATTGAAAAGCAAAGGTGAGGGTGATAGAATTTCCAACAAAACAAATGCATTTAACAAGGGGGAAAGGTAGTCGTGTCTGAAAGTGACCATTCAGTTCTTGCATTTCAAGCATCCTGAAAAGTTCTAAATATTCCCTGTAGATTTACATTTTATTGTTTTGAAGGTTTCCAGGATTTCCCATGGCCCTATATTTCCAAGAAAGTATTTTCCAAACACTAATTGTCCTTTTGTGTGAATAGCCAGAAAGTTATCTTGTTCTGTAAAAGCAAAATAATGTGAATGCTGCAACACAGAGAATGCTGGAGAAACTCAACAGGTCTGACAGCATCTGTGAAGAGAGAAACAAAGTTAACATTTTAAATCTGATATGAATCACAGACCCTTACAATACAGAGGAGCCATTTGCCCATTAAGTCCATATGACCAAAATGAGTCTTCTTCAGAAACATGATGCTGCTAGATCTCCTGAGTTTCTCCAGAATTATGGTTTTCTTTTCCTATGTTTATTCCATGTGGCTTTGTCTTTGTGTTCCTATTTAAACTAAAGTAATATTTTTGATTTACTTTCTCCAATCCCTTAATGATACCCCCATAACACCACTTATCAGGTAGTTTATTCAGAAGGAGAAAAACCCAGTCACCCAGTGTACTTTTCAGACTTAGTAATGAGATTGGATCACATTTTGTCAATTTTATTCCTGTCCCACTTTATTTACTAGTGCTGGCCCTGAGGACTCTATCAGTGCTTCAGCTGTTATCTTTTTGCTGGACATCCTGTACCTGTATGCTCATTCACTCAAGAACAGAGTCCTTGTGATCTACAAGTTTATTAAGGATGATAGCATCAACATCATGGTATTGACTGGTTTTTGTCCTTCTGATAGTCCACAATCTCCACAGAACAGGTCAGAAACAAGGCCATTCTGAGGTGTAAGAGTTCTGCTACCAGCACCAATAAACATTCAGCGAGCCGCCCTGTGCTTGATTTCTACTCAAGCAAGTCTTTTATCCTCACATTTACATTCTAGTTTTTAAATAGCTGCAAGATTTGGTTTTCAGGTGGCAGTTAGAGAACCAATAAGAGACAAAACATATTTGAACTCATCCTGATGAATCTGCCTGCTGCAGATGCATCAGTAGGATATTGAATGGTCCTTATTCTCACACTGAGAATAGACTCCATTGTGTTTTGTGGCACTATTACTGTGCTAAATAGGACAGGCATCAATAAGATCTAGAAACTCAGTTCTGGCTTTGATGTGGTGCTGTGGGCCATCAACAGCAGCAGAATTATACTCCAGCACAATTCACATAATCATGGTCCAGCATATCTCCCAATCTACCATTATCAGCAAGATAGAGGGTTAACCCTGGTTCAATGAAGAGTGCAGCGGGCAATTCCAGGAGCAGTACCAGGCATACCTAAAAATAAGATGTCAACCTGGTGAAACTATAAAACAGCATGACAAATAGCACGAATAGCAATTGATAGAAAGAGGTAGACAGTTCCACAACGAATGGATTAGAACTAATCACTGCAGACCTGCCATTCCAGTGGATGTGGACAATTAAACAACTCACTTGGGAAGTGACTACATAACTATCTTCAATGATGTGGGAGCCCAGCACATCAGTACAAAAGAAGCATCAATATTAATCTTCAGCCAGAAGCGCCGAGTGGATGACCTATCTCGGCCTCCTCCAGTGGTTCGTAGCATCACAGATAATAGACAATGATCTTCAGCCAATTTGATTCACTCCACAAGATGTCAAGAAATAATTAGACATACTTCATGATGCAAAGGCTATTGGCAAAAACACTGAAGGCTGTTGCCCTAACCAAGCTGTTCTTGTACAGCTATGACAGTGGCATCTATCTAACAATGTGGAAAAACATTCTGGAGAGCAAAAGCAGGACAAATCCAATCATGCCAATTACCCCAATTATGATCATCAGTAAGTTGATGGAAGAGCTCATCAGCTATCAAGCCTTTGTTCTATAATAATCTTCTCAATGACACTCAGTTTGTTTGTTTTTTGCCGAGCGACTCAGCTTCTTCCTCATTACAGCCTTGATTCAAACATGGACAAAAGAGCTGAACATGTTTGGTGAGCTCTCAATGACTTGCCTTGACATTAAGGCTGCATTTGACCAGGTGACGCATCAAAGAAAAATGGGAATCGGGAGAACTCCCTGGTGGTCAGAGACATCCTGGCACAAAAGAAGATGGTTATGGCCATTTGAAGTCAGTCATCTCAGCTCCTCTGCAGCAGTTCCTCAGGATAGTGTCCAAGGCCCAACCATCTTCAACTACTTCATCAATGATGTTCCCTCCATCATAAGGTCAAAGGGGAAATGATTGAATAATGCTCATCACTATTCATGACTCCCCAGAGGGTGAAGCAGTCCATGTTCATTGCAGCAAGAACTGGACAATATCCGGCTTTGGGCTGATAAGCAGGAAGTAACATTTGTCCCTCAAAAATGCCAGAAAAGTGACTATCTCCAATAGATGACAATCTAACCATTGATCCTTGACATTCATTGAATTACACAAAAGTGAGGACTGCAGATGCTACAGATCAGAGTTGAGAGTTTGGTGCTGGAAAAGCACAGCAGGTCAGGCAGTATCAGAGGAGCAGGAGAGTCGATGTTTTGGGCAAAAGTCCTTCATCAGGAATTCAATGAATTATCCTTTATCAAGATTCTGGGATTGCCATTGGCCAGAAACTGAACTGGACTAAACACATAAATATTGTGGCTATAATAGCAGATCAGAGGCTAAGAATTTCTGGGTGTGTAACTCATCTCCTGACTCCCCAAAGCCTGTCCATCATCTACAAGGCACAGGTCAGGAATATGATAGCATACTTCCTACTAGCCTGGATGGATGCAGCTTCAACAATTCTTAGGAAGCTTGACAGAAAGCATCTGGCTTGATTGGCACAACATTCACAAACATCCATTCCCTCTATCAGTGACACTGAATAGCAGCAGTCTATCTATAAGATGCACTACTGAAATTCACCAAAGCTCTTCAGATAGCACCTTCCAAACTCAGAAGCACTACCATCTGGAAGGTCAAAGGAAACACCAGCAGCTACAAGTTTCACTCCCAGCCACTCACCATCCTGACTTAGAAATATAATACTGTTCCTTCAGTGTCACTGAGTCAAAATCCTGGAATTCCCTCCCCAGTGACACTGTATGTCGAGTGACGGCATATGGCTGTAGCAGTTCAAGAAGTCAGCTCACCATCACTTTCTCAAGCAGTGAATGGTGGACGATAAATTTAGCCTTGCCAAAAACAATCTCCGGGGCCTCACCATTTCATAGCTCTGTAATCTCCTTCAAACCTATATTGCTGCAATATCTGTGCTGAATTAATTCCGACATCCCTGATTATAACACTCCAGCCCTGGTGGTTGTGCCTTTAGTTGTCTTGGGCCCAAGCTTTGGATTGCCCTTTATGACCTGCCTGCCTCTCAAACTCACCTCTCTCCTTTGAGGCACATCTGAGAACATAATTGTTGGAGTAAGCTTCTGGTTATCTGTTCTACCATTTTCATTTGTGACTCTGTGATATTTTATGATAGGGAAAAAACTTGGAAGTGACAGTGCTGCTCCAAACTGGAGTTCCATTTTCAGTTTTGCAAAATGACTTGTGTCAATTCTGTCAATTTCAAATTGAACAGATTATCCTTCTGCCTTTGTGAAGAACCTTGGGACATTTTATTATCTTAAAAGTGCTTTCAAAATGCTATTTGTGTTTGTAGTTCTTTTCTGAACTGTTGTCAGAATCTAACTGTTCTCGTTGTGTCCTGACAGCTAGAGTTGGCACTGTGCCCAAGTTGCGGTCTGAATGGAGTATTATTTTGCTTGGCTATAACTTGCTCTAACTTGACTTCTACCGTTTGACCATGTGGTTCAATATTTGTTTAGCTTTGTTGATGTGTGTGCTGCATTGTTTCCAGATGTTGAACATCCAATTCTCAAAGGTCCCTAATTTGTTTTGATTTTATCCATCATTACTTCTGCATCCTTCAGCATGTGCCACTTTTTCTGATGATGTGGCACACTTTATTCCCATCAAACTGTAGCTTATAATCTTTCTGCCTTGGTGTTCATTTTGTCTAACTGTAATTTCTGTCTCATCTGATACCATCATTTCTCCAACTCAACTACAAATTATTTTCTTGCAATTCTGAACTAAGGTCATTTACAGAATCTAGAAACAGTAACAATCCCAATATAGAGCCATCAGGGCACCCAATAAAGTGCTTCCATTATTTCTGCCACTAAGCTTGCAACATGTTCAATTGTTTCCCATGATTCAGCCAGTTTCCTATTCACAGAGTTAGTCCTTAGCTCCCATTTTTTTTGGATTTAATCAATAGCTTTTCATGTGGAATTTTTCATCTTTGCGTTTCTCAGGACGTGATCTACTTTACAGGACTTTCGACAGTCAAGGCGAATTGTCACTCTTTTGAGGAATTCATGACCTTCACCATTTAAATCCATACTAAGCTGGTGTTCTGTGTTATTATACAGATAATCTCCAACTACACTCCTGATAATCACTTCTATTATTGAACACATAGAAAGAAAAACAAATGGATCTGCAGTTGCTAGTGTTCTTTTTATAATGCTCATCACTATTCATGACTCCCCAGAGGCTGAAGCAGTCCATGCTCATTGGAGCAAGAACTGGACAATATCCAGCTTTGGGTTGATAAACAGGAGGTAACAGTTTAAAATATGGGCAGAAAGTGAGGTCTGCAGATGCTGGAGATCAGAGCTGGAAATGTGTTGCTGGAAAAGCGCAGCAGGTCAGGCAGCATCCAGGGAACAGGAGAATCGACGTTTCGGGCATAAGCCCTTCTTCAGGAATGAGGAAAGTTTGTCCAGCAGGCTAAGATAAAAGGTAGGGAGGAGGGACTTGGGGGAGGGGCGTCAGAAATGTGATAGGTGGAAAGAGGTCAAGGTGAGGGTGATAGGTCAGACTGGGGTGGGGGCAGAGAGGTCGGGAAGAAGATTGCAGTGCTGAATTTGATGGATTTGACTGAGACAGGGTGGGGGGAGGGGAAATGAGGAAACTGGTGAAATCCGAGTTCATCCCTTGTGGTTGGAGCGTTCCTAGGCGGAAGATGAGGCGTTCTTCCTCCAACTGTCGTTTTGTTGTGGTCTGACGATGGAGGACTCCAAAGACCTGCATATCCTTGGTGGAGTGGGAGGGGGAATTGAAATATTGAGCTACAGGGTGGTTGGGTTGGTTGGTCCGGGTGTCCCAGAGGTGTTCTCTGAAACGCTCCGCAAGTAGCCGGCCTGTCTCCCCAATATAGAGGAGGCCACATCGGGTGCAGAGGATGCAATAGATGATATGTGTGGAGGTGCAGGTGAATCTGTGGCGGATATGGAAGTTTCCTTTGGGGCCTTGGAGGGAGGTGAGGGGGGAGGTGTGGGCGCAAGTCTTGCACCTCCTGCGGTTGCAGGGGAAGGTGCCGGGAGTGGAGGTTGGGTTGGTGGGGGGTGTGGATCTGACGAGGGAGTCACGGAGGGAGTGGTCTTTACGGAATGCTGATAGGGGAGGGGAGGGAAATATATCCTTGGTGGTGGGGTCCGTTTGGAGGTAGCGGAAATGACGGCTAAAATATAGGCAGCCTATTTTCCAAGTCGAGATTGTGATGCTGGAAAAACACAGCAGGTGAGGCGGCATCCGAGGAGCAGGAGAATTGACATTTCAGGCATAAGCCTTTCATCAGGAAGTTTATTTTCCAATCCTGTTTCCAATCTAATGCTACTTTACTGGTGTCAAGTGACTACCTCATAATAATTATCAGTGTCTCACAAATCTCTTTCACAATGTTTCTCAACACTCTAGAGTACATACCATTTTACCAAAATATCTCAGTTTTTTTCTTTTTCTTTTGTTTTAACCTTCACTGAAAAATCTGTTTCATTTAATTTGTTCACTGATTTTACATTGGTTAAGTCTGTTCAGGTTAGGGATACTGCTCACATCTTCCTTTGCGAATCATTGGACAAATTATGAATTCAATATAGTAGCTACGTTGTATGATTCAAGATTTATAATTTTCAACAGGTCTGCAATTACGGGTACGGATCTTGAAATGTTTTAACACTGTTGCAATGAGAATTTTCTGCTGTGATACTTTTCTAGGTTCCTCATCTCTTTTGTAAAGAACTAGGTATTTCTTTATAATACCTTTTCATTTTTATCTTTAGGTTAGTTTATTGTTCTGTTGGAGTTAAAACGTAGCTGACAGAGGTCTTACCTCAGCTAGAAACTATAGGTGAAGTCTTCCAATGCTCTGAACATAATGTGATTTGTAATTATCATAGTAATATTCACTTTATGCTAAATAGTATGAAAGCCAATAAGTGCTTGAGGAATTAAATGTACATTTTTGAGAAGACCTATTCCTTACAAATTTCTTAAGGGTAATTGTGGAGGGGCAACAATGGTTGGCCCTGATAGTGGCCCTCACATTGTGTGAGAAACCATGAAAACATGTGGATTACCTTTTAACCAGATAACTGAATTTTTATCTGTATTTTTCTCATTAATTCTTTCATCTTTCTTTCCTGCAGATCCTTCATTCTTTTTTCCACTCATTTATTTCACTTTTGATTTGTTTGCTGATTAACCTTGGATTAATACTTGTTTCAGCTGAGCAAGATTTTACTTCAGTGTTTAACCACCATCATGTGTGAAGTCACTGCCAGAAGTAATGATTCTTCACACATTGACCTTACAATTTGTAAGGGGTTATGTGTAGAAATTCCCACTCCTATTTGGGCTTCCAAGGTTTGTATTGTAGGATGGCTGCTCACCACAGCTCATCTTGGTCAAAGACATCTCTGTGAGACTTATTGCACCATTCTCCTTTTGGTAAATATCTATAAGGCCTGTTTGGTCCTCTGTGGCTAACAAAAACCACTTGGTGGTCTTACAAGAAGAAGCTCCTGCCTTAAATTTAGACATATGAACAGGCAGGGAATAGAGGAATATGGACCACGTGCAGGTAGATGAAATTAGTTAAGAATGGCATCATGGTCAGCAAAGGCATGGTGGGCTGAAGGGCCTTTTCCTGTACTGCACTATGATATATGTTGAACTGAATGTGGTATAATGTGTGACAACAGCTATGTGCAAATTGCATTGGTATCACAGGGATAGTTACTAAGACTATGAGAAAGACTTGATGTCACATCACAGAATTAATATAGTGCAAAAGGTGGCCATTTTACCCATCACTGAAGGAAGTCTATCTTGCTTCTTTAAGGTCTAACGCTATTCTCTCACCTGAGTACAAATGGTGTGTTTAATGTACTACTCAGCATTAACCCTTTTCGATCCTTCCACAATTCTGTGAATTCTGATCGGCTTGGGTTTGTTTACATGTTGCAGCTGCCATCACAAGCTCTTCACATCAGGAACAATTTGGACATTAGGGCAAATGAATAAAAGGCTTTGTCAAAGTAGAAAGTTTGATGGAGCAACGTGTACTTACATAGGACACTTAAAGTAATAAAATACTTGAAGGCATTTCACAGGAACGCTATTAAAAAAAACTGAGTTGCAATATGGGGTATACTTGACAGTGAAGAAGATTATATCGAATTAACTTTTTCACACAGCAGGTGGTTATATGTGGAATGAACTGCCAGACAAAGTGATAGATGCAGGTCCATTGACAACATTTAAAAGATGTTTGGACCAGTACGTGAATAGGAAAGGTTGACAGGGATATGGGTCAAATTCAGGTAAGTGAGATTAGTTTAATTTGAGGAACTTGGTCAACATGGAGAGTAGGACTGAGGGGTTTGTTTCTGTGCAGTATGACTGTATGACTCAATGTGATATGAGGGGAACTGATCAAATTGTGAGGTGCGTTGTGAAGGAGTTGAGTGGTAGAGAGGCAGGAAGATCTATGGGCATTTATTTGACATAAACTAACATATATATTTTACTTCACATGTATTAACATTTTTGAGCAGATGGATGTTGGTTATTTTTGTGAAGGTTTTTTTTTAAATCAAGGCCAGACAGTCTTTCTGGAACAGAGAATAAATTTAGCATTTGACTACAAAAGCAGGTGACTACAGACTTTTTGATAGGATACTTGTATAATTCTGCTGATAACAGGAAGGATAAGATGTAAGACCATCAGCTTTGTTTTCAGTTCAGAAGAATCTAGGATCAATAAGGTCTTTACAAATTCAGGTCAGAAGATTTGAGAAGCAAGTTTAGTTTCTCTCAGAGTAGTTCAGGAAATAAGTCACCTTATTAAAGGGTTTAGTTTGTGAAATTTCCAAACCAGCAGAGATTGTTTTGAAATTTGCAGGTTATTAAAACTGAGAAAACGTAGGGTCTCAGATTTGTGCAAAAGTTCATGTTTGTGGACTTAGAAAGGATTTGCCATATTAGCTGCCTAATCCAAGGCAAAGAAACTGTGGGACATCAATTATGTAGAATATCAAGAGTGGAGATAGAAATAAAATTTCTCTGATCCTGAGTCCTGGAACTGATTATGTCAAGAACCGGTTTAAAACTTTGTTCTGTTGTGTATTTTGATATTGTTAACTGCCTCCTATATTTAAATAGCTTGATTTAAAAAAAAACTGTGTAATAAACTTCTGTTCCACTGTTAAAATAATTAGTTTCAAGCAAATATGCCTCAGTGACTGATCACAAAGTTACTTAAGCAAGCGAAAAATGAAACGGCGGCACAGTGGTTAGCACTGCTGCCTCACAGCACCAGAGATCTGGGTTCAATTCCAGCCTCAGGCAAATGTGTGTGTGGAGTTTGCACATTCTCCCTGTATCTGTATGGATTTCCTCTGGGAGCTCCAGTTTCCTTCCATAATCCAAAGATGTGTAGGTTAGGTGAATTGGCAATGCTAAATTGCTCATAGTGCGAGGTGTGTTAGTCAGGGATAAATATAGGGTAATGGGTCTTGGTGGGTTACTCTTTGGAGGGCTGGTGTGGACTTTTTAGGCCAAAGGGCCTGTTTCCATACTGTAGGGAATCTAATCATCCCAGGAGCAAGAGAGTCGACATTTTGGGCATAATGCTTCTTCAGTCCTGGAGCTCCTTGGATGCTGCCGGACCTGCTGTGCCTCTTCCAGTGCTACGCTTTATCAACTCTAACTCTCCAGCATCGGCGGTCCTCACTTTCTACGAATGCCTGATGCGGAATGACCCTCAAAAGCTATAGTCTATGGTGACAGGTTCGTGGCCTGTTCCAGCAGAAACAAGCTATAGAAACAGAGATAATGAGTGCCCAGTCTATCTTGTGTGCATTAGATATGGAAAAACTCTATAACAAGATACTCAAGCAGATCTTTCAATGCAGTGCATATCATTCCCAACTCTGTATCAAAAACTCTAGGTTTCAAGCTCACCACGGGATTTGATGACCAGGAGGGTGCTTTCCTAATTCAGAGAAACCTTAAAATCTATATCCTGCTAAAAGATGGTAAGAGTAAGAGTTAAGTATCTGGGAGATTCCTGGTTGGCCATTATGATGGAAGGAGCCTCAACCATCACAATCTGTAACTGTGGACAAAAACATGAATGTAAAAATGCAGTGTTGCCACAGCAATTTGGGCTGCTGAAGTGAATTACAGAAATACTCTATTAGAATTTCACAGCTATTGGTAAGGTCAGGAGTAGCCATTGGAATTATTCACTTGCAGTGTTTTACTTTAATGAAATAATCTAAAATCATGCAAAGATTAATTTCTGGCTGTCTATTTTACAATTTGCCTCTCAAATGCTTAACAAGGGTGACATTGCCTTGGCAAAGAGTTTTGGCAGCATTTGGAGCCATCCTGTCCTATTTGGGAGTGATAAGCAGCTCCATGAGACCACAGTATCTGATGACGTGATATCTCAGTTTCTGCTGTAACACAAGCAGGGACCATCCAAGATCTTGGTGCTTGATTGAAGCTTAGGCTGGAGTCAGACAAGCACAACTCGATGCCATGCAATTTCATAATGCTCTTGTGAAAGTTTGGATTCCTGAAGAAGGGCTTATGCCCGAAACGTCGATTCACCTGCTCCTTGGATGCTGCCTGACCTGCTGCGCTTTTCCAGCAACACATTTTTCAGCTCTGATCTCCAGCATCCGCAGTCCTCACTTCCTCCATGAACGCCATGGATACTCACTGTGGATATCTTTGGTCAAAGTGTCATCATGGCTGAATGATTATTTAGTTTTCCAACATGTGGCAGTGCCAACCTCTCAGGAAATCATGCCTTCTGCTGTATTGATGGTTTTGATTATCCGTTAGTCATGGATGGCTGCTGCCAATGCAGAGATGCAGCAGTTTGATCCAGGTCCTCAAAATTCAGAGTTAGTTGCGGTCACCCTAAATTCAGGTCATTTGCAGTTGTGCCGAGGGTCCTCACCAATCTTGCAGCAGCCATGTTGCATCTGTTAATATAGCACTGCGAAGGAGCACTCGATAGCCATATGATTGAGAAGGCAGACAATAAGGAAGTACACAAGGATAATCTTTGGAGTGTTGTGCTTAATATCGGATGATTTGATCCACATATTTAATTTGAAATGCATGTTATTTGAACATTTTCATTTTTACATTGTGGCCTAGAATGGTAAGTGATGATCAGTAACAGAAAGGATGTGGGACTTTGGCTGAATGAGTCTGTGGATTTGAGGCTTTGAAAGAAATAAGAGTTTGGGTCAACTTGAATAATTGCATGTAAAGATGTTTTTCTTGATGTTCAGATTGAAATTGGAAACACACATTTTGGTTTCTCTCATTATCACCTCAATTCCTCATAAGAAACATCTGAAAGATGATTCTGCTACTGACAATCAAACAGGCTGGAGGCATGTACAATTTGAACTGCTCCTATTATGCACTTGCTGAATCATGGCAAAATAGATCAGTCTCTCTATTAACCAGTGGAAATCACAAACTTTAAGTATTTCTCGAACAGCACGAAGAACTGAATGCCAAACTTCTTCACCTTCACTTAGCTTAGTTTTTTGAAGAATGTTATGCTTTCATCCTTCTCATCAAATCAAGCAAGAAGTCAGTTGACTTCTCAGAACCGTTTTCCAAAGTTGACATAATGGGGGGTGCATGATCTTCAGTGAACAACAAGTAGATTGCAAATCAAAGCATGCCTCTAAATATTACTGTAATTTCAAAACTTCCTGGCATTGCTGAAGTATTTCCATCATTAACAAAGAAAAGAATTGAAAGAACTCTGCCAAACTAAAAGCACAAGCTAATTGCTCAATGCAATATCTGACTGGTTGAGGTAGGTGTGGGTTTGTACCTTGGCCTCCACATTGCCAGTGACAGCATTTGGCTTTGCTCTATCATTTAAACCAGCAGGGCAATCAAAGTTGCTTTAATTGAAAATCCATTAATTAGAACTGCTTGCTTGCATGCAGATACATCAAATAAGAATGATAACTATAAATCAGAACAATTAGACTGTCAGAAAACTCCACATGATCAAATCAGAACTTTCAGCCAGCTGCTGATTTAATTTGCATTTGTATCATTCACAGCAGGTAACTATCAATGCTGCCATCAGTGAAAGGAATCACTGAAAGTCTCAAATTCTTGGGCTCATTTCCATAACATTTTTGAAGTTACAAGTATTTCAGCAAATCTTTCCAAGTGGATAACATTCTGTGGTTCCATGCCACTCTCAAACCAATGGAATCAGTCAAGTAGATGAGTATCTTTAAAATTTACCATTTAAAAAATATGAGCCTGATGACCACTTTTTTCAAATTAGATTAGATTAGATTACATTATATTACATTACAGTGTGGAAACAAGCCCTTCGGCCCAATAAGTCCACACCGACCCGCCGAAGCGAAACCCACCCATACCCCTACATTTACCCCTTACCTAACACTAGGGGCAATTTAGCATGGTCAATTCACCTGACCTGCACATCTTTGTGACTGTGGGAGGAAACCGGAGCACCCGGAGGAAACCCACGCAAACACGGGGAGAACGTGCAAACTCCACACAGTTGCCTGAGGCGGGAATTGAACCCGGGTCTCTGGCACTGTGAGGTAACAGTGCTAACCACTGTGCCACCGTGCCGCCCACGGTGGCATGAAATGTGGCTATTGCTATCTTGGCCAGCATTTACTGTCCAACCTTAATAACATTGCTAAAGGCGGTAGGAAGCTGCCTTCTGGAACCACTGCAATCTATATTGTGTCGGTAGACTTGGAGGGATGTGAGGAAGACAATGCCAGAATTTTGACCTTGATGATTTTTGCAGTGAAGAAACAACAAATGGACAAAGACTATTGTTTCCAGCTCTAGTACGAACAGGGACTGGATAACCTTCAGGCTATCTATTTGACAAGTAATTCATATTGTAAATGCTAACTGTAACTATAATTGCAGTAAGATCCATCATGAAAAGAAACTGATTTGTGACACATCCTATCTAACACCAATTCTCAAAGGTCATGTGATACATTTGAATGAATTTTATGAATAGAGAATATGTTTTGAAGAACAAAAGGTTGACACTAAAGTAAGAATTAGAGAGTGCTACTGTATCAGAGAAGCCAATGTTTGAAAAAATTAAATTGAAACATCATTTGCCCTCTCAGAAGGCTGTGAAAGATCCCAAAACACTGATTTAAAAATGAGCAAGGAAGTTCTCCCTGGTTTCCTGGTTAACATTTGTCCCTCACCCACAATCACTGAAAAAAACAACCTAATCATCAACTCATGGTTTGTAAGATCCTGCAGTGCAGAAACTGAGTGCTGTATCTCTCTTGTTACAACAGAAACTACTCTTCAAAATTGCCAAAGTTTCTTTTCTTAGGGGACAAACAGCTTAAGTTGTTACTCATTTTGCTGATGGCACAGTGGAAAAGTAAAAGAGTTTTAAAAATTTGGAAACAAGGACTAGCAGCAAAGTGGCAGGACAAACTCCATGCATTCAACAATGTGCATCATGCAACATGTGTTCTGCTATATTGTTTCTTTCCTGGTTTTTAAAACCAACATGAGGTGAGATGAAGTCCTGATACAAGGTAGTACCTGGAAGCTCACTCAGCTTGACTGACAGCAGGAGTTTGAGGTGGCACATTGACAGACCCCCAACAAAGCTATCATCAAATTAGTGGCAGTGATCATTCCCCAAGCTGCTAGGACAATCCAAATGCTAGCAATATCAACAGCATTTCCACTAGTGGTGGTCACTAATGAGCCTGCATCTTGACAGAAAGAGCACCTCAATGATATGAGCTCCGTCAAAGAGAAATCAGTTCAGCTGGCATGCTGGCAGACAAAGAACATAGAACAGTGCATGGCAGGAACAGGGACTGTGCTAACAAATGATGCCTTTCTAAACTAAAAATCTTTTGCCTCTACATGGTTTGTATCCCTCTGTTTCTTGCGTATTCATATATCTGTTGAGATACCTCTTCAACATTGCTATTGTATCTGACTCCACAACCTCCAGACACTTTCCACATTTTATGTAAAAACTTGTCCCTCACATCTCCTTTAATCTTACTCTCTTTCAACTTAAACTGATGTCCCCTAGTAATTGACACTTCTACCCTGGGCAAGAAAGATTCTGCCTATCCTGTCTATCCATGCCCTTCATAATTTTGTCAACTTCGATCAGGTCACCCATTTGTCCTCATGGAGAAGTGAGGACCACAGATGCTAGAGATCAGAGTCGAAGAATGTGGTGCTAGAAGAACACAGCTGGTCAGGTAGTATCTGAGGATCAGGAAAGTCGACATTTCGAGCATAAGCTCTTCATCAGAAATGTCTTTTTTCAGGGCAGAGGAGATGACCTGGGGGCTGCAGTGAGAGAGAGTGACTCACTGAGATCCTTGTAGAGAGAGGAAGAGAACTTCTTCAAGGTGGGCATCCTTGGAAGAGGCTTCACAGTAAGGTTATAATCAACTAGGAGAAAGTGAGGACTGCAGATGCTGGAGATCAGAGCGAAGAGTGTGGTGCTGGCAAAGCACAGGCAGTCAGGCAGTACCTAAGGAGTGGGAGAGTTGATGTTTCGAGCATAAGCGCCTCATCAGGAATCCATGAATCTGGTGAAGAGCTTATGCTCAAAACGTCAGCACTCCTGTTTCTCGGCTGCTGCCTGACCGGCTGTGCTTTTCCAGCACCATACTCTTCAACATGTTTGGCCTCATAACTAATACTCTCCAAACCAGACAACATTCTGGTAAACCACTTCTGTACCCTCTCCAAAGCATCCACATTCTTCTTGTATTATGGTGACTAGAACGATTTTCCAAATGTGACTGAACTAAAGTTCTGTACAGCTGCAATATGACTTGCAAATTTCTATATTCTATGCCCTGACTGATGAAGGCTATTCTGCTACATTCCTTCTCTACCATCTTAACCACCTTTACCCATGTGCTGCCATTTGTGAACTGTATGCCTAGATCCCTCTGTAGTTGATGCTACTAAGGGTTCTGCCATTTAATGTATCATTCCCTCTTGCACTAGAACTATCAAAATGCATCACCTCTCATTTGTTTGGATTAAACTCCATCTGCCAATTTTCTGCCCAAGACTCCAGCTAATCTATATCCTGCTATATCCTTGAGTAATCATCCTCACTTGCTCCAAATCATTTATATAGATTCAGGTTGTAAGTTTCCTCACTGAGCTGGAAGGTTTGTTCTCAGCCATTTCATCATTATGCTAGGTAACATCATCAGTGAGCCTCCGGTGAAGCGCTAGTGTTCTATCTCACTTTCTGTTTATGTGTCTTGGTCTGTGAAGGTGGGTGATATCATTTCCGGGTATTTTTCTCAGAGGCTGTAAATGGGATCTAAATTCGATATGCTTATTGATGAAGTTCCGGTTTGAATGCCAGGCCTCTAGGAATTCCCGTGCATGTGTCTGTTTAGCCTGTTCTAGTGCTTTTGTATCCTGGTGGCTAGTTTTCTGCTCATCTGTCTGATGTAGTGTTTGTTGCAGTCCTTGCAGGGTATTTTGTAAATGACATTCAATTCGCTGATTATTGGTACAGGGTCTCTTAGGTTCACCAGTAGCTTTCTCAGTGTGTTGGTAGGTTTGTGGGTTACAATAATGCCAAGAGGTCGGAGCAGTCTAGTAGTCATCTCAAGATATCTTTGATGTATGGTAGTATGGCTAAAGTCTCTGGGCATGTTGTGTCTTCTTATTTGGGTTTATTGTTTAAGAATCGATTGACTGTGTTTATCGGGTACCTGTTGCTCTTGAATACGCTATATAGATATTTTTCTTCTACTGCTCATAGTTCCTGAGTACTGCAGTGTGTTGTGGTCCATTTAAATAACGTCCTGATGTAGCTCCCTTTGTGGGTATTGGGATGATTGCTCCTGTAGTTGAGCATCTGGTCTGTGTGTGTTGCTTTCCTGTAGATGCTGATTTGCAGTTCTCCATTGGCTGTTCCTTCCACTGTGACATCTAGGGAGGGGAATCTGTTATTGTTCTCTTCCTCTTTATGCCAGTAAAGATGTTGTTAATGATATTGCAGGTTTCTGCTAATTTGCTCCATTTCATGATGACAAACTTGTCATCTATGTAGCGAACTCAAAATATGATTTGGATCATAGGGAGGGCTGTTCGTTCTAGTCTCTGCATCATTGCTTCTGCTAAGAATCCTGATATTGGTGATTCCATGGTGACCTGTTGATTTGTTTGTAGTTCTTGTCATTGAAGGTGAAGTGGGTAGTGAGGCACAGGTCTACTAGCTTAAGGATGCAATCCATGCTGATGAAGTTGGTGCTGTTTGGTGTTTGTGTGCTTTGTTCATCGAGAAGTGAGGTCAGTGTTTCTGTCCGATGTAGTGTTTAGTGCAGTCCTTGCAGGGTATTTTGTAAGTGACATTCATTTTACTGATTGTTGGTACAGGGTCTTTTAGGTTCATCAGTAGCTGTTTCAATGTGTTGGTAGGTTTGTGAGCTACCATGTTGCCAAGAGGTCAGAGTAGTCTGCTAGTCATCTCCAGTGGGTGGAAACCTCATAACCTTTAAAACGTACATGGATGAGCACTTGAAATATCATAACATTCAAGGCTATGGGCTAAGTGCTGGAAAGTGAGATTAGAGTAGGTAAGTCATCACAAACTCAATGAGCCGAAAGACCTACTTCATCTCCTATGACTCAACTTCTACATTAAAATAAATGCAAGTCACTATTGTTCCAGAGGACCATAAGCAAAGACTTATTAGAGAGTAAAGACATGTAGTGAGTATAACATAAATGTCACCATCCTTAGGCCAGCTCGGGTGGGCTTGATGTCAACCAGTATGGGAATTGAACCTGTGTTGTTGGCATCAATGCATCACATACCAAATATCTCACCAGCTAAGCTAGTTAAACTCAAAACTTCTACAATGAAACAAGAAATGCTGGAAATACTCAGTAGTCCAGGAAGTTTCTGTCAGAAAAACCACACTGGCATTTAAGGTCGGTGACCTTTCATCAGATTATTCTCATGGGAAGAAGAAACAGAAGGATTGGAGAATACTTGGAATCTTTGGAATACTTTATATTTAGTTGCACCATTATTACATTTGATATCGATGTCAATTGATTCAGCTCACGAATATTTCACAGATGTCACCCCTTAAGTGCATGAAGTCTGCAATGATGGAAGTGGTGATTGGTTTGAGCAAGAGAATAACAACCTTGAAGGTGGACACAATATACTGGCCACTACAACGAACAACCGGAACTGGAAACTGGAAGCAGCAGGAATGGAACCAAATAAATTCTGGAAGACATAGTACAGCAGCACTTCACAGGAGGCTCCAAAGCACTGAAGGTGTCATTTAGACAGGGGATGAAACATCTGCAAATCAACTTTGTAGCTCAGTAAACATACCCGCAACTGTGGCAACTAGCTCCCGAGCTACAAACCTTTATGCAAACCTTGTACACAGTCTACTTCGGTAATTTTTTTTGTTCTTGACTAAAACAGATGTGAGGAAGAGAAGTAAAAAATTAACTTCAAAGTTTGTGAGAAGATTTGTAGCTCGGGTGCTCGTTGTTGTGGTTCTGTTCGCCGAGCTGGGAATTTGTGTTGCAGACGTTTCGTCCCCTGTGTAGGTGACATCCTCAGTGCTTGGGAGCCTCCTGTGAAGCGCTTCTGTGATCTTTCCTCCGGCATTTGTAGTGGTTTGAATCTGCCGCTTCCAGTTGTCAGTTTCAGCTGTCCGTTGCAGTGGTCGGTATATTGGGTCCAGGTTAATGTGCAATCAATAAGCACATCGACCTGGACCCAATATACCGACCACTGCAATGGACAGCTGGAACTGACGACCGGAAGCTGCAGATTCAAACCACTACAAATGCTGGAGGAAAGATCACAGAAACGCTTCACAGGAGGCTCCCAAGCACTGAGGATGTCACCTACACAGGGGACGAAACGTCTGCAACATAAATTCCCAGCTCGGTGAACAGAACCACAATAAAAAATTAACTATCACAGCAATAAAAAATCATACATACGTAAGGTTTCTGATTTAACTGAAATGAAATAAAAGATACAAAGTCTCATCATTATGCAGTGACAACACATACAACAGACTAAAGTATTAATACCCAAAACCTCAATGGTTGGCAGTAGTCACCCAGGTTTAATTGCATTGCCTTCAATGGGTAGTGATCAAGTCAATTCATTATCATTCATTGCCTCAGTCGACCTCGGTGTCATTGCTAGGTGACATCTGAAAGGTGCAAACATTACATGATTTACTTGTTACTTCAGTCTGTAAATAGATGACCAAGTTATTATGGTCCCTGGTTGAAAATCACCACTGAAGCATCTCATAGGCTCTCTTGTTTTGGCAAAAAAAATTACATTTAGAGATCACCTTGGATAGCCAATAGGCACTTTACAGGATCTTCATCAGATAGCATCTGATGTCAAGTGGCAAAATGGATATGAGGACAATTGACTAAAATGTGGGCACTCAGGCAGGTTTTAAGGACCTGGAGTGGGAGTATGGTGGTAGAGGTGGAAAGAGAGAGAGAGATAAAGATTGGGGGTGGGGGGTGGGAATAAAGAAATGTCATGAAGAAAAACACACTAGTTTTTGGATGGAATTCCAGATCCTCAAGACTGGATACTTGAAGGTTGATTTTTCACTGATGGAGCAATTAAAATCAATTCTCTGCAGGAGGTCAGAATTGCAGAAATGAGAAGAATAAAAATGCTAAAGCTTGTATGAAGAATTTTGATTAAGATTTGAATTCTGATGGTTTCAAGAAAAGCATAGGTAAATGCAAGATAAAGCATTGCAAGCAGCAGAACAAAAAGAGTCGACAGTAGGAAATACCAATAATAAGGCATACTTTTTTTCTGCTACATAATGGTGAGGCCAATGATGTTTATTGGTATTTGCATATAATTAATGCAGAAATTCAGATCTACAGCAGCTGTGTGGTTATATCCAAACTGCTGGAAGTCGCGCTACTTTGCAGTTAGCTTGCATCTTGTTATTGGTCACATTATTGATGCAGATATATGAGACTAAAAGGCCTCCTTCCTGTAAATAATATTTTCTTCTATAATTCTGTGATTGTTGTGAAATTTTTACATTTTTGCAACATGCAAACAAAATTTCAGAGTAATTACTAATATTGCAAGTAGGCCTCTATCATTGCTGTTTGTGTTCCTAATTACAACCACCCTGGCACCAAAACTTAACTATTACAATTTACTACTTCCAAAGGCCTGATGTTGATGCCTTCATACATAACAAAGCCATGGATGACAATGAAGGGATGGAAAATGCCCATCCATGCAGCTTTTGCTCGCAGCAGATGATTATATATCAGCAGTTAATGAGGAAAGAGACATTGAGAGATATGCTGCTGGCAGATCCTCAGGGTCAGTGATAGCAGAATCCTTAGGGTCAGGGAAGAAGGTTGCTCAGATTAGCCTCCAGCAGCACGTCTTCAAGAAGGCAGCAACAACTACCTCAATATGCCCTTTGGAAGATGCCAAGAAAGAGCACAGTTGGTAAGGAGGAGGAGGGTCAAAGAGGACTGAAATGATGCAAGATAGATTTCATAGGATAGGCAATACGGAAATGGAGAGAAGTGAAAGGAGATATGATTCCAGGAAAGAAGTGCTTAAAGATGGGAAAGAAAAGAGCATCAAATTGGTTAATAGAAGTGCAGAGCTTGGGTCTGAGCGATAGCCAAAATGTACATATCATACACATAACAAGGATTAGAATACACTATTAAAGGCAGCATAGAAGACAAAACAACATGAAATAGTTTGAATTCCAATTCAGAGGTTTGATGGTGGAATGTAGTTTATGTAGAGAGAATGGAATGCACTTGGATTGTTGACGGACGGCAGTATAGTTTTGGAGGCACATTTGGAGGAACGATCTGAAGGGTCGAGTACATTTCCAGAAAAATGATTTGCAAATGTGAGTTGAATTACTGTGATTAATCAATACCTAATATTGGAATTTTAGAATAGTAGTTACAGATGACAACATTGAGCTGTTCACACAATACTAAACAACAGAGGAAAATTCTTCAGCACACAATCGTTGATTGAGAAAGCAGATGAGTCCTTTCAATGATTGTAATGATCAGTGAGGCAGCTTGAGTTTCCACTCGTTTCAGAATCCCAAGTACCCATTTTTAAAATTTCTGTGTAGAAAGGGAGTGGCACGGTGGCTCAGTGGTTAGCACTGCTGCCTCACAGCACCAGGGACCCAGGTTTGATTCCGGCCTTGGGTGTCTGTCTGCATGGACATTCTCCCTATGTCTGTGTGGGTTTCCCCCGGGTGCTCCAATTTCCTCCAAAGATGTGCAGGTCAGGTGAATTGGCCATTCTAAATTGCCCATAGTGTTAGGGAAATGGGTCAGAGTGGGTTATTTTTCTGAGTGTCGGTGTGGACTTGCTGGGCCAAAGGGCTTGTTTCCACACTGTAGGGAATCTAAATTAACATAAGACAGCCTGTAACAACAGTGACATCTATATTGACCTACTGACAACTTCATACTGGGAGGGACAAAAGAATAGAAATTGAAAACAGCAAGTGCTGGAAATACACAGCATGTCTGTCAGTATTTAGGGGACAGAAACTGAGCTAATATTTCAAGTAAAAGCAAAGTCTACTTCACTATTAAAGGGGGGCTGTATACTCATGCAGGAGTTCTTCAGGATAGTATCCTAGATCCTACCATCTTTAGCTGCTTCAGCAATGAACTTACTTCCGTCTAAGGTCAGAAGTGGGGAAGTTTGCTGATGATTGCATAATGTTCGGCACCATTTGCAACTCCTCATACACTGAAGCGTTCCATGTTCAAATGCAACAAGATCTGGACAATACCCAGGCTTGGGCTGACAAGTGGCAAGTAACACTCGCACCACACAAATGCCAGGCTATGAACATCACTAATAAGCGACAATCTAATCATTGCCCTTTGACATTCAATAGTTACCATCATTGAATCCCCCAACAACATCCTGGCAGTCATTACTGACCAGAAACTCAACTGGATTCACCACATAAACATCGTGGCAACAAGAGCAGGTCAGAGGCTAGGAATATTGTGGCAAATAACCCTCATCTCTTGACGCCCCCCCCGCCCCCACCAAAGCCTGTTCACCATCTATAAGGCACAAATCAGGAGTGTCATGGAATACACCCTACTTGCCTGGATAAGTGCAGCTCCAACAATACTCAAGAAGCGTGACACTGTCATTCACTCTGGGCCCACACAGATGATCACAGTATCCCTTCCTTGCCCTTATGCACATTGCACATTGGCATAACATTCACAAGCATTCATTCCCTCCACCATCAACATGAGTAGCAGCAATGCGTACTATCTACAAGATGCACTGCAGAAATTCATCGACGATCCTCATATAGTACTTCCAAACCATAAGCACGTCCATCGAGAAGGGGAAGGGCAGCAGATACATGATAACACCATCACCTCCAGGTTTCCTTGCAAGTCACTCACTATCCTGACTTCGAAATATATCGCCGCTCTTTCAGTGTCGCCGGGTCAAAATAGTGGGATTCCCTTCCCTATGGTATTGTGGGTCAACCCACAGCAGGTGGGTTGCAGCGGTTCAAGAAGATAGCTCGCCACCACCTTCTCAAGGGCAACCCGGGACAATAAATGCCGGCCAGTGAGCGATGCCCACAGTCTATGAATGAATTTTTTAAAATGTCATGAAACAAAAAGCAAAGGGTGTGTTAGGGGATGCAATAAAGAAACAAAGCATTTTAATCAGAGCAGGTATCTGCTGTCTTCACCTTGCCACTTGCTCCAAAGGATTTCCATGTTGGACACTGGCCACCATCATTTCTGGAAATGCTCCCTGGACACCAAACATAAGCACCCACATCTTTGGATATTGATATCCAATATCTGCTAGACTCCAAGAAATCTTGTGGGACACCTCTGTTATATTTACAGAACTGTTCTACATATGCAGCTCATGGGCTGGACCAGGCTGCACCTCTGGACTCTTCGCTTGCTTCATAAAGCTCATTCACACTGAGCCCACACAGATGATCTCACAGCATCCCTTCCTTGCCCTTTTGCACATTGCTGCTTCAGCCAGATAAAACAGGTTCATATTAATTCTGGGTGAAAGTGAGGACTGCAGATGCTAGAGATTAGAGTCGAGAGTATGGTGCTGGAAAAGCACAGTAGGACAGGCAACATCCAAGGAGCAGAAAAACCTAAGTTTCAGGCAATTTTTCTGCTCCTCGGATGCTGCCTGACCTTCATATTAATTCTGACCTGTCTTGATATTTCGTGGAGATACAAAGTTCTCAGTCAAGTCAAGTGAGATAGTCTTTGGTCAGGGGTTCCAGAACAAAAGTCAAAAGAAGCCTTCAATACCAGCGTCTTGAACATGGTCAATCATCCACCTTTGGTGGTCAGTCTAGATTTTCAACATTTTCACATGAAGGGAAAGGAGCCAAACATCAGACAGCTCACCATCCGTCTTATCTCTTTCTGCTCTATTGTGGTTTTTTTTTCTTCCTGGTGGAGTACAAGAGACAGGCATTAAGTGAGATGAATGTGAATAGCTCTGCAGTCACTGTTGGTGCAGCAGTGCTGAGTGAATAAATACCACAGAGGGCATGTAAGGTTAGTGGTATAGGAAGTTGGAGAGTGTGGGAGAGCCAGCAGGAAGATGATGCAGAACGGTAGAGCATGGGCTTTGGTAGGAAGTGGTTACAGTAGCAAAGACAGAATGAGTGTTAGTGTCAGAGAGAAGATGATTATTGACCTACTTCTTATATTCCCCAGATGTCTGAGATTACACTGATATGGGTGGCAACTTCAGGCTGGTGTGCTCTGGTGTCACAGCCTCCACTCCTGGCCCTTAGGGAACAGCACATCTCACAACTGCATCACCCCACCCAGCAGCACTTCTACGTCCCTGCTCATTTAGCTCTGGTGCCAATTTCCCACAGGTTACTGAATGTTGGTAACCAGGCAGGACAGCTGTGGACTAATGGTGCTTGTCTGGGTGTAAAAAGGGCTTTTGAAGTTACTCTGGGTGCAAAGTATCCTTTTGTGATTATCTATCTAGTGGTGAGTTGTTTCAGGAATGACACATGACAAGATGGGGCTGGAATCAGATGGAGATGTACAGCATGGAAGCAGAGCCTTGGTTCAACTCGATCCTGCCAATCAGATATCCGAACCAAATCTAGTCACATTTGCCAGCACTTGACCTATAAACCTTTAAATCCTTCCCATTCGTATACACTTACAGATGCATTCTGAATGTTGTAATTGTACCAGCCTCCACCACCTCCTCTGCCAGCTTATTCCATACATGCACCATCTTTTGCATGAAAACATTGCCCTTTAGGTCACTTTTAAATCTTTACCTTCTCACCCTAAACCTATATCCTCTAGTTGTGGACTCCTCCACCCCAGGTAAAACATCTTCGCTATTTACCCTATCCATGTACATCATGATGTTATAAACTCTATATGGTCACTGCTCAGTCTCTGTCACTCCAGGGAAAACAGCTCCAGCCTATTCAGCTTCTCCATACAGCTTAAATCCTCCAACCCTGGCAATATCCCTGTAATTTTTTTCTGAACCCTATCAAGTTTCACAATATCCTTCCAATAGGAGGGAGACCAGGATTGCGCACAATATTCCAAAAGTGGCCGAATCAATTTCCTGTACAGCCGCAACATGACCTCCCAATTCTTATACTCAATGCTCTGACCAATAAAGGAAAGCATACCAAATGCCTTCTTCACTATCCTATCTACCTCCCACTCCACTTTCAAGGAACTATGAACCTGCACTCCAAGGTTTCTTTGTTCAGCAACACTCCCTAGGATCTTACCATTAAATGTATAAGTTCTGCTCTGATTTGCCTTTCCAAAATGCAGCACCTCACATTCATTTAAATTAAAGTCCATCTGCCACTCCTCAGCCCATTGGCCCATCTGTTCCAGATCCCATTGTACTTTGAGGTAACCTTCTTCACTGTCCACTACACCTTCAATTTTGGTGTCATCTGCAAACTTACTAACTATACCTCCTATGTTCACATCCAAATCATTTATATAAATGACAAAAAACAGTGGACCCAGCATCAATCCTTGTAACACTTCACTGGTCACTGGGAAAAGCAGCTTTGCACCACCACCTGAAGAAGGGCCTGTGCCCGAAACGTCGAATCTTCTGTTCCCTAGATGCTGCCTGACCTGCTGTGCTGTTCCAGCAATAAAGTTTCAGCTTTGATCTCCAGCATCTGCAGACCTCACTTTCTCCTTGCACCACCACCACCCTGTATCTTCTATCTTTGAACCAGTTCTGTATCCAAATAGTTAGTTCACCCTGTCTTCCATGAGACCTAATATTGCTAACCAGTCTACCATGAGGAAACTTTTCACATGTTCCAAAGTATTCCCCTACTAACATTTAAGTCATTTGCTCTGCCTTATTTTTCATCAGAAGGTCAAATTTTGCTCCTTCTCTAGTGGGATTATTTACATATTGATAAAGAAAATTTTCTTGAATACATTTAACAAATTCTTCACCATCTAAACTTTTAACACTATAGCAGTCCCAGTCAATAATTGGAAAATTAAAATCCCCTACTATTACAACCTTGTTATTCTTACATATATTTGAGATATCCCCCTACGTGATTGTTTCTCAATTTCCCTCTGTCTTTTGGGGGGACCTATTGTACAATTCCATCAAGGTGATTAGCCCTTTCTTATTTCTAATTTCAACCCATATATTTTCATGAAATCATCCCTCAGAAATATCTTATCTCATTACAGTAGTAATGCTTTCCTTAATCAAAAATATCACTCCCCCTTCTCGCTTGTCTCTTTTTCTATCCTTCCTGTAACATCCTCAACCTGGAACATTGAGCTGCCATGCTTATTCTTCTCTCAGCCAAGTTTCTGGAATAGGTACAATGTTCAAATCTCATGGTTCCAGACATGCCCTTTGTTCTTTGGCCTGACCTGCAAGACCTCTTGCATTGAACTAAGAGCATTTTAATTCTTCAGTTACTTTGTTCTCTGATTTGTTCTTGTCTGTCTTTTCTCATAAGCTTGTTCTTTTCTGATTCAGAACCATTGTCATCTATCTTTATATTTTCATTCTTTAGAAGCCTCAACCCTCAACCCGCAAAAGATTTACAGGCTCCCGAAATTGAACAAGCAAACCTACATTCTAAAATGTGTCATTTACACCTGACCTTCAGAGGGAGGCATGAACAATAAATTAGGAGGAACAGCAATCATTAACAATAACTAAATGGCCAGTCATAGCTGTTACATTCAAAATTCTGACAGCAACCATGTAATAAAAGAAAAAAAGAACACACATTTCTATTTATTCAGACTCCTATGAGGTCCATTGGAGCATTTCTGTGCCAAAAGTAATACGACAAGATTACCAGGGGAATACTGCAAATTAAGAAATTTAGTTCCAGGATTTGCTCAATCTCTATTACATTTGGCATTACCAATTTAATAAATTAATTCTTGCAGATATATAACTCAACCCACACTTGAAGGCTTTTTCCCAATGGAATATTCGTAATACCTAATTATCCTGCCTGTATTATTCAAGTGTAGTCAGATATTACCACTTCTACTCTACTTTGGTTCTCTGGATCCTTTCTGAAAAAGAGAAGCAGAGTATAAAGTCTTATATGAATTTATCTTGCGCGACAGTACATAGCAGGAAAACCCAAATCAGCAGCCTGCTTTGCTCTCTACCTAATTTTTATTCATTGAATTCTGGTATCCATTTTATGCTAAATATTTATATTATGCAAGAGAAATTTATATCTCAAATACATTTTGAAACTCACAATACTACTGTATTACAACTTATAATATATATTCTGCCATCAACTGCCAAATGGTAGTGATTCTTCCTTTGCTTTCCATTTCCTTCTGAGAATGTGCCTCATGTTGCTTCAGCAATATTGTAGAATTTTACATCTCTCCATGCTTTGTCACCTTCTTGCTCAGGAGGTTGGTGCTATAGTGTGTTGCCTCATGTTGCTCCAACACAGTTTATAACTGTAAACTTGATATTCAGATTTGGTCTGACAGTAAGCTAACTATACAGAATACCAGGCATTTTTATTCAATCTTCTGTTGTTACAGTCACATTTTTTGACATTAAACAGTTGGTCACCTCTTAAGGTAAGCCATTGATCTTAGACATCTGGCAACTTCTTCCTTTTGTTTCACTTTATGTTTCAGCATTTAGAGAGATCAGAGTCATGTATTTCGTACTTAATCTGCATATGTGAACATTTCAGTATACATTTCAAGCACCACACAACTTCTTGACTTAATGAGTTTGTGAATAAAGGCACAGAAATAAAGAAGTTCCATTCTGGACACCTGTTTGTTATCACATGTGCCAAAACCAATCTGACTGTATCAGCCAATTACACATATACTGGCCCTCATAATCATAGAACTAAAGGCATCTTACAGAGAAACAGCTGTCTGAAGCAATTCTGTGTTGGATTTACTCCAATTATCTAAAATCATATTTACGAGGATACCTCATTGTTTGTCACAGTCTTTTTCTTATAGACAAGGTTCGATTGTCTCCCCTCACATTCATCTCTCCATCACATGCATTTGTGTGAAATATTTTTCTTGTTATCTCGTTTCTCTGGGTTTCTGACTCCTCTGCTACCCTACCTCCCACCCAAGAAAGTTTCACTTAATTAAGCAAAACTGCAGCAACTAATCTGTTTTCTTATTCATAAACTATACAACACATTGTCATAGTGACTGCTGGCAGCTTTCTGCACCCAAAATAGCAATCTCTTCATTAGGAAACTGTAAGCACTCCACCAGAGGAACTGTCAGAAGGAGACAACTTAACATAATGCTAGCTTGCTGTTTTAAACAGAATGGTTGGAACAAACTGTGTAGCATGTGAAAAAATCATTTACTAAAACAACAAGTATTGAATCAAGATAAATATTTGCCTCAATATCAATTAACCTGATTGGACCTCATATTATTCAGAGCTTTACTCTTCTGTCAGTGACCTTTCTGATAATGCAAGAAATAATAGTGATGTTTCTATTGAATAGATCTGAGATAGCTGCTCCAAGATTTAAGTGTTGCAACTTTTGAGGGGATTTGAAGGAAACATTTAGTCCTCAAGTTATTTTAAACTATTATGGCATTTTAAAGGACTGACAAAAGCATCTGTATGACAGCTGTAGTGAATCAGATAACTTACTTTTCTCAGTTGAAGCAGTCAAACCGAATATCAAAGTACTGCAGAGAAGCAAGTGAAATAAATCATGCAAGGAAGGGCTCTTCTCTGAAGGCCATACAATGTTGGAAATTGAATAGAGATGTTTTAACCCAGCCCAGATGCAATTTTCTCTCCTTGAATTTCTGAAGTTATTACTCCTGGCTGACAGAGCAGGGTTAGGACATTTCTTGGCTCCACAAACTCTGACCCAGAGAAGGGTGGCCAGGGAGGTGAATTTTCAATCTGGTACTCCCTGATAGTTAGGCCATGCAGTACTGGAATGATTGTAAGGACTCTCAGGTGTATCACCACCATATTGAAGTTATTTGAAAAATTACTTAAATAAAAATAAATCCATTCACACATGTTCCCCAAATTTAATCTATGTTAATTTATAATATTTCCTGGCCCTGTATATCCACCATAACCTTTCATACCATCCATGAAACCCTTTGTCTCTCTGACCACTCATCGTTCTCATTTCCCAAAGTCAACACATATGTCTAACTCATCCCCATGGCCGTTTATAGCTTCAATGTCAACTTAATGCCAACTCACGCTCCAACCATCACCTTTTGTCAACTTAACCAGTATCGATTATCCATAAATCTCAGGAGCAATGCTGAATAAAGTTGTGTCTATTGATGATGATGCTTTATAATCAAACTCTCCTTTGACTCAAAAGAACATTCAATATGTTAAAATCACTTCAACGGTTTTTAATGCAAGCATACATTTCACTTATGGACTTCATCCATTCCTGTAGTAGTGAAACATTTCTGTTTTATACCTTCTTCGATCTGTCAATCAAGTTGTTCACTTCAGAAGCACACCAGTGTAATCATGTTAAACTGTATAATCAGTAATGTAGCACAAATCCAATAATTATAGTCCTTAAGCTTTTGGTAGATGAAAGAGCGAGCACTGCACTTTTTAAAAATGCTACACTTTTTCAAAGATTTATCATGTAGTAGAAGTAAATTCCTTGACTCAAACAACAGAAATTGTTGCTGATACTCAGCAGGTCTGGTATTATACATGGAGAGAAAGCAGAGTTAATGTTTCAAGTCCTCAAGAAGGGTCACTTGGATTCCTCAGGAAACCTGAAATCAAATCATGCACAGTAGATGAGATAAAACTTCCCCAAGGAGATCACCACATAAGTACATGAACAGAACTGTGGGATCAGACAAGTAAAAATTCATCAAAACATCAATTCTGCTTTCTCTCTGCAGATGCTACCAGATGTGCTGATTTCTCCATCACAGGGGGAGGCACATGCCGGGGGATAGTCCAGAACTTTTATTGGAGAAGCTGGACACAGTGATAGGACCTGTTAATGATTTATGGAAATAGATATCCCAGGTCCTTCTATCTCTACTGTTTTTTCAGAAAGCAGGAACATGGTCTTTCTTGGTTCTAAATAATTACAGGTCATGGGACGGACACCTGGATGTACTCAGGGATGTCCTCACAAGAACAGGGTACGGTTCCCAACTCATCGACCACCAGTTCCGACGTGCCACAGCAAGGAACCGTAATGACCTCCTCAGGAGACAGACACGTGCTGCAACCAATAGGGTACCCTTCGTTGTTCAGTATTTCCCAGGAGCAGAAAAACTACACCACACTCTTCGTGACCTGCGACACATTATCAATGAGGATGAGCACCTCATCAAGACCTTCCCCACACCTCCACTACTTGCCTTTAAACAACCGCCAAACCTCAAACAGATCATTGTTTGTAGCAAGCTGCCCGGGTCTCGGGACAACTCCATACAACCCTGTCATAGTAAGTACTGCAAGACGTGTCAGAGTGTGGACATAGTTACCACCATTACGCGTGGGGACACCTCCCACCTTGTACATGGCAGGTACTCATGTGACTCAGCCAACGTTATCTCTCTTATACGTTGCATGCCCTGAGGTATGGTACATTGGGGAAACCGAGCAAAGGCTACAACAACGGATGAATGGGCACCGCACAACAATCAACAGACAGGAGTGTTCCCTCCCAGTTGGGGAACACTTCAGTGGTCCAGGACATTCGACCTCGGATCTTCGGGTGATCATCCTCCAAGGTGGACTTTGGACAGGCAGCAGCGAAAAGTGGCCGAGCAGAGGCTGATAGCTAAGTTCAGTACACATAGGGAGGGCCTCAACCGGGACCTTGGGTTCATGTCACATTACAGGTGACCACCATTGCACTATACACACACACAGACACCCCTACACACACACACACACACTCTCATATACACACACAGGACTCCTATACACACATACACACGGACACACATATACTCAGACACACATACACACCCACATATACTCTTACAGATACACACACTCCCACACTCCCACATGCACCCACTCACAGACTTAAGACACTCTACACTCACTACACAAATCCACTTTCTCACACTCACAATCCCCAACCCAGACAGACAGACAGACACAGACAGACAAAGACTGTTTTGTGGGGTAAATTTGTACTTGCAGGGTTACATTGTACTTTGCTCAAAAACTGCATGCATTCATGTAAAACTCCGTTATCTCACTTTTTAGATTAGAATCAATCTAAACATCATGGCATAGACAGAGAACACAGGGGCTAACACCTTCAACATATTGTCTAGCTATCACCATTGTTAACAGCTAACCTGAGAATGCAACTTTTTAAAAAAAGGTTTTGCGATTTACACATGAAAGAAGTGAAACTATCATGGTATTCTAACAGATGAAAGGCTTAACAGACAATCAATTTTTCAATGTATAATTTCAGTTACATCACACTGTAAATTTTTGCTAGAAATTCTGTGTGTTAGGATTGAGCCCTCCACTATCACCTGATGAAGGAGCGACACTCCGAAAGCTAGTGTGCTTCCAATTAAACCTGTTGGACTATAATCTGGTGTTGTGTGATTTTTAACTTTGCACACCCCAGTCCAACACCGGCATCTCCAAACCAGTTCACGGTATTAAACTCAAACTTTATTTAACTCTTCATGGGAAGGCATCTGAGCTTCTCATCATTACAAAAAAGCCCAAAACCAAAAGTTCCAGCCAAAAAAAAATGTTACTTGCTATTTTTGCAGATTGGAGGGAGGTGAAGGCGGAGGAAATAGGGTGAGGTTTCAAGATGTGCATCACTGATTCAGAAACGCAGCTATCCATCTAAAACTAGGGTTGTCTCTAGGCATGTCCAGTGTTAGTTATCCATGGTGAGAAACACTAACCTATGCAAAGTGTCCCCGGTAGTTGTGGCTCTGAAATGTATTAAACTACTTGAATAGGTAGTGCACTTTTCTGAAGGTGATTATTGGGATTGATAAAAGCAGGCATGAATCTGTATAAAAGGTCATGGTAATGTCACTGAATGGTTAGACTGATAAGCCCTCAGTAATAGAGCTTGGGCACAGTCGTCAGTGATGGCCATGGTGTGAAAAGAGAGACATATGTTGATATGGAGGCAATGAGGTGTCATGAAAAGTAGGAAGAAGGACAAAGCTTGACATGGAATGTATGAGAGGTCATGGTGATTGATATAGGTGCATAGAACATAGAACAGAACAGCACAGGAACAGGTCCTTCAGTCCACCATATCTGTGACAAACATAATGCCATTCTAAATTGATCCCATTTGGTTGCACAAGGTCCATACCCCTCTATTCCTTACCTATTCATACATCTGTCTAAATGCCTTTTAAACTTTGCAGACATAATTTGCTTCTGCCACCTCTCCTGGCAGCACATTTCAGGCTCCTTCCACTTCTGTATAAAATACTTTTCTCACACATCTCCTGTAAACTTATTGCCTCGCACCTTAAACCGGTGTTCCCCAGCATTTGAGATTCCCACCCTCAGAGAAAGTCTCCACCTACTGACCCTATTCATTCCTCTCATAATTTTATATTCAGGTCATTCTACTATAACATGCATTTCATCAATGCGAACTTGTTATAACGCCACTGACAAATTGGGGATATTGTTTCTAAAGCGCAACCTTTTAAACGTGTGTTGGCTATAACACAATTACATCACCAACACTTTAAGCACTGTTTCTAAGTTGCGATTTTTCTATAACACGGGGTTGTACACAAACTCAACCATCATGTTATAGAGAAATTGACTGTACTTCTATTGGACCACTCCTCAGCTCCAATGAAAATAGTCTAATCTTATCCAACCAAGGGTTGGTTGGCATAGAGGCTATAAATGACCATGAGGATAGACAAACAGCATAGTTCGACATGCAGTATTTGAGCAGCCATAATAAAAAAGTAGAAAGTGAGGACTGCAGATGCTGGAGACCAGAGTCAAAAAGTGTGGCACTGGAAAAGCACAGCATGCCAGTCAGCATCCGAGGAGCAGGGGAGTTGAAGTTTTGAGCATAAGCCCTTCATCAGGAATGTGGGGCAGTGGTGGGGGAGGGGGTTAGGGCAAGGGGGCTGAGAGATAAATAGGAGGGGGGTGGTGCTGGTGGGAAGGTAGCTTGGAAGGCAATAGGTAGATAAAGATGGGACGATGGTGATACGTCAGAGTGGAAGGTGGAACAAATCGATGGGAAGGAAGATGGACAGGTAGGACAGTTCAAGAGAGTGGTGTCAAGTTGAAGGATTGGATTTGGGATAAGGTGGGAGAAGGGGAGGTGAGGAATCTGGTGAAATCAACATTGATGCAATGTGGTTGGAAGGTCCTGAGGCAGAAGATGAGGCATTCTTCCTCGAGACGTCCAGGTGGCTTGGATTTGGCAGTGGAGGACACCCAGGACTTGCATGTCCTTGGTGGAGTGGGAGGGGAGCTGAAGTGGCCAGCCACAGGGCAGTGGGGTTGGTTGGTGCGTCTGTCCCAGAGATGTTCCCTGAACCATTCCACAAGCTGGCATCTATTCTTCCCATTGTAGAGGAGACCACATCGAGAGCAATGGACACAATAGATGAGGTATTTGGATGTGCAGGAAAATCTCTGCAGGATGTGGATCATGCTTTGGGAGCTTGGATGAGATGAAGGGGGAGGCGTTGGCGCAGATTTACTACTTTTGAGGTGGCAATGGAAGGTTCCGGGAATGAAGGGTGGGTTGATGGGGGGCGTGGACATAACGAGGGAGTCGCGAAAGGAATGGTCTCTGCAGAATGCTGATAGGGGTGGGGAGGGAAAAACATCTCTAGTTGTGGGGTCTGACTGTAGGTGACAGAAATGGTGGAGGATGATGCGTTGTGTCCGGAGATCGGTGGGGTGGAAGGTGAGGACCAGGGAGGACTAGAGATGTTCCATCCTTGTTGTGGTTGGAGGGGTGGGGTTCAAGGGTGGAGGTGTGGGAAGTGGAGAAAATGCATTGGAGGGCATTGTTGACCACATGGAGGGGAAATTGCAGTGCTTGAAGGAGAAGGCCATTTAGGATGTTCTGGAGTGCAATTGCTCCTCCTGTGAACAGATATGGCAGAGACAGAGGAATTTATGGAGGGGGGAGGTGGGGGGATGATGGGAGGAGGTATAGGCTAGATAGCTATGGGAGTTGGTGGGTTTGGAGTAGATGTCTGTGTTGACTCGGTCACCAGAAATGGAGATCTAGGGGTCCAGAGAGGGAGGTGTCTGAGATGATCCAGGTGAACTTGAGGGCAGGATAGAAGGTGCATGTGAAGTTGATAAACTCTTCAACCTCCTCGTGGGAGCACAAGGTGGCGCCGATACCGTCTTCAATGTAGCAGAGGAAAATGTGGGGAATGGTGCCGTTGTAACTATGGAACACGGACTGTCCCATCATAGAATAGAGGTGGGTAGAGGGCATATGAAGAATGGTTTAACATAGAGTGGACACGAGAGTGTGCAGGGCAGGTTGAGGGCATGTGAGAGGTGAAGGCACTGGAATGATGGCTTATCTTTAATTATTTTCCACAAGCCTTCAACAGAAGTGGTAGTGTACTAAGACAATCTTTTCACTCAGTGGATCTCCATGACCAGTGTTGAACACTCCCAGATAAGCAACTGTCCCAGATCAAGAAATCAAAGTTCTATACTTTCGCCTGGGTCAGATTTTCAGAGTTAGGCAATGTCGCAATTCTTCGCACCCGAACCAGGAGTAAAGATTCATCATTCCTTCAACAAAATCATTGATAAGTATGATGAAAACCTGAAGCCACATTATAGATCATTGAGGAATAGCATTTATTGCATCCTGCCAAACAGTCTCTGCCTTTCAGAAGTTTAATTGTCTTAGGCCAGTTGATTCTGTTCTACCATTCAATAAGGTAATGACTAATCTGATAATTGGGTAAAAACAATGACTGCAGATGCTGGAAACCAGATTCTGGATTAGTGGTGCTGGAAGAGCACAGCAATTCAGGCAGCATCCGAGGACAGGCAAAATCGACGTTTCGGGCAAAAGAAGGGCTTTTGCCCGAAAGGTCGATTTTGCCTGTCCTCGGATGCTGCCTGAATTGCTGTGCTAATCTGATAATTGTCAACTCCAATTTCATGCTTTTCCCCTATAATCCTTGATTCTTTTACTGACTAAAAAAAAGCCTATCTCAACCCTGAGTCTATGAAATGACACAATCTCTGCAGCCCCCTGTGAACAATAATTCCACAGATTCAATGAGAAGTTCCTTCCCATCTCTGTTTTAAATTTGCCACCCCTTATTCTGAGATTATGCATCCTAGTCATGGGAGCAGCAACATTTCCACATCTACCCTGTCAATTTCTCCAAGAATCTTGCATGTTTCAATAATGTCACCTCTCATTCTTTTAAACTAACAATGAGTACAAGCCCAACTTTCTTAACCTCTTCTCAGAGAGTCCTTCTATATCTGGGATCAACCTAGTGAACCTTCGGTGGGTCATCTCCAGTGCCAGTATAAGGGGCCCGAAATGTTTATAGTATTCCAGTCATGGGCTGTCTGGTGTTTTGTATCATTTTATGGTTAGCAACATCATCAGCTCTTGACTAATCACGGAAATGGCCTTGAGACCCAATCAATTCAAGGGCAAGTAGACGCTGGCAACAAATACCCACATCCCACGTAATAATGATGAAAAAAATAAGTTGAAGAGAATAGTTCAGTTGTACATCTTTAAGGTCTTGTTGAAGCCTTGATATCTTTGGCAAACAAAATGTTAACTGTGAAGGTTAAAAGTTAATTTCATCTAGATTACAACATCATTTAGTTGAGGTCTGAATAGTGGAGTTGAACAGAATTAATTAAACTGATTTATACTGAACAATTTTAATAGCAAATCATTAGTCATCTGACAGATAAGCTCTGAGATGCAAATGGAAAATTTAAACAATCTTTTCCAAATTGAGCTGGTGGGAGACTTATTCGATGTTTTGAGCACATATGTTGTTTGCCAAGATAGGGAATACTGTTATACGCTCAATTTGGTCGATGTTTCTGTATAGATTTCATGTGAACGTTTGACCTATTAGTCTGAACAGCATGCGGCCCAGCCAACTCCCCCACTCAAGCAACAATACAAATGGATTTCTCATTTTGGCAAAAATTCAGATCATGGTACTTTGAAGAAGAGGCCAAACTATGGTAATGTCAGATTCTTAGAATAACTGTTCAACTGAAGATGAAACATAATGACCTGAGCAGTAACCATAGTTATTCATGGGATGTAGGTGTTCTTCACTAGAACAGGACATTTTTACTCAACCCAAGCTGTCCTTGAGAAGATGTGGATGAGTATTATTCATGATCCAGCACACTCCAGGACTTTCAATGGTAAACCACTGTTAACAGTCAGGATTTTAAGGTCTTCAGTCCTCACATAGCATTGGAACTGATTGGGGTTGCACTATGTGCCTCTCATCAGTGAGGTATTGATGATCAGGAAGCCAAACAGGGTAGTCTCACAGTTAAATATGTTTTCGGAGGGTCCTGGATACCAGGTAATTGGCTACCAGATGTTTAGATGTCGTGGCAATTACCTCATAGTCACTATGTTGGGACTTCTGAGAGAGCCCAAAGCATATCTCTCAGGCGACATCAATATCCAGTGACAGCATTATCTGGGTCAACTCACTCCAATTATGGTCTCTAGCTGCACTTGAAAAATAACAGGGGAAGATAGAAACTAACCATTCAAACTTGCCACAGTAGGGTTTTTGAGATCAGCCACTGAGAAAAGTAAGATTTAGTCATTAGGGTAGAATTGCATTCCAAAGAAATTAAAAACTAGAGAATCAGATGATGTCAATGTCAACAACTGCTTTAAGATTAAGGATACTGTTAACTGGGCATGCTGCTCTCCATACTCAATTCACTAACTGCTATTTCTGTTGAGTTAAATTCCTTGTTACCATGGAATTTCACAATTTAAAAGCTTCAACATTTCATATAGTGCAATGTGCCTGTTAAAGGAGACATGGGCAGATCAAGCTAACATTGCAAATGATTTGCCTCATTTCTGGTATTAAATTAGAAGCATAACTTGAGCATATTTGAGAGAATACAATGCATTTGACTCTGAGTTATCAACTACTGGCAGCTGGGATATAATGCTACCAGCAATCATCCTTCCTAGATTTTGGAATCAACCATTTCAAAGATATTGTTAAACACCTCTGGAGCAGGTGGGACTTGATTGAAGGCTTGGTTACTCAGCACACTACTTTTTAGATTAGATTACATTACAGTATGGAAACAGGCCCTTCGGCCCAACAAGTCCACACCGACCCACCGAAGCGCAACCCACCCATACCCCTACATTTACCCCTATACCTAACACTACGGGCAATTTAGCATGGCCAATTCACCTGACCTGCACATCTTTGGACTGTGGGAGGAAACCGGAGCACCCGGAGGAAACCCACGCAGACACGAGGAGTGGGAATGAGCAGTGATGTTTTCTGTTCCTCATTTTGCAAGTTTTGAATGGATGATTGGAAAGCCAACAGAAGCACAACATTACTCTCAGCGTACACAAAGATCAATTGGGGAGCGAGAAATAGAACACATTTTGTTTTGACTACATTGGTCATCTGCTGTTCCTAAATTCATTCTGATCTTGAAGTGAAAAATTCAATTTTGTTTAATTTATGCTGAGTAGAATATGTTGCCATTAATTAGTTGTCATGAAATGCAAACCAATATCTGTGTAACCAGTAAAATTCTCCAAACATTCAATTTGATATGGAATCCTCATTCTGGAATATACCAAGTGTTACATCTTGAAACAGGCAATATTATTTCTGAGCAAAACCTTTATTTTGAAATGGTAAAAACAGATGTTGTGCTCATACAAGGATATGAAATAGATAAAAGACTGACAGATCACACAAATATAACTTTGTAGTGTTCTTTAATGAGCAAAAACAAATTTAATAGAAAGCACTTTGAAATGGAAAAGGCATGCAAGATGCCTTATTTTCAACATACACATAGTCACTCAGGCAGATAAAGTGAGAAGAATCCAGTTTTTACAGGACTACACTTTAAGGTCCATTTATTTTGCTACGTACAGCCACTTTAAGTTAATTTCATTATACAAATCATTTTAAGAGTATAAGAAATAGGAGTAGTGCTAAGGTATACAAGCCACAAATCTGCTGATATAATCTTGGCATTAGCTTCACTTTTCTGTCTGCTTGTCATCACTCCTCTACAGTTCGTGGATCAGTCTTTATCAGCCTTGAACGTAGACTATGACTTAGCCCCCTTATTACTGTGAGGTAGAGAGCTCCTAAGATTCATGAAACTGAAAGAAGAAATATCTCCATATTTCCATTTATAATTGGCAAGTCCTCCTGAATATTTTTTATTCACCTGTAGAATGTGGGCATTACTGGCTGACCAACAGGTTTTTTTATTGTCAATCCATAATTTCCATTGAGAAGTTGATGGTGACCTGCCTTCTTAAACTGTTGCATGCTGTAACTTTATCCCACAATACCCTTGGAAAGGGTATTCCAAGATTTGACACAGCGGCAAGGAACAGCAATATATTTCCAAGTCTGGATGGTGAACGGCTTGGAGGGGGACCTGCAGGACGTGGTGTTCCGATGTATCTGCTGCCCTATACTTTGAAATGGATGTGGTCATGGGTTTGGATGGTGCTGTCTGAGGACCTTTTGTGAATTTCTGCAGTGCGTCTTGTAGATAGCACACTTTGCTGTGACTAAGCACCAGTGGTAGAGGGATTGGCTTTTGGATGTGGTGCCATTCAAGTGGGCTACTTTATCCTGGATGGTGTCAAGCTTTTTAAATGCTGTTGGAGCTTGACTTACCCAGACAAATGAGGAGTGTTCCATTGAGGAGCATTCCATCACACTCCTGACTTGTGCCTTGCAGATGAGGGATAGACTTTGTGGAGTCAGAAAGTGAGTTACTTGCCACAATATTAGCTTATGACCTGCTCTTGTATTCAGTGATGGTAACACCATTAACTATCAAGGAGCTGTGATTAGATTGTCTCTAATTGGAAATTGTCATTGTCTGGCATTTGTGTGGTGCAAATGTTATTTGCCACCTGTCAGTCCAAGTCTGGATATTGTCCACATCTTTATTTTTGAACATGAACTGAAGAGTTATGAATGTTGCTGAACAGCCAAGAATGGTCCAATCATTGATGAACATCTTTACTTCTGACCTTATGATGGAGAGAAGTTCATTGATAAAGCAGCTAAAGGTGGTTGGGCCAAGGACACTACTCAGAGGAACTCCTGCAGAGATGTCCTTAAATTAGGATGACTTAGCTCTGATAACTTTGAGGAGATGCTGGAGATCAGAGCTGAAAATGTGTTGCTGGAAAAGCGCAGCAGGCCAGGCAGCATCCAGGGAACAGGAGAATCGACGTTTCAGGCATAAGCCCTTAATTCATTCCTGAAGAAGGGCTCATGCCCGAAACGTCGATTCTCCTGTTCCCTGGATGCTGCCTGACCTGCTGCACTTTTCCAGCAACACATTTTCAGCTCTTAGCTCTGACAACTTCAACTGTCTTGCTATGTGCCAGGTATGACTCCATCAGTGGAATGTTTGCCCCCGAAACCCACTGATTCCAGTTTTGCTAGGGTCCCTTGATGCTACACTAGTTCAAATGTGGCCTTGATGTCAAGGCTTTCCAATGTCCTCCCACCTCTGATACTATTACAATATTGTGCCTTACTTTACATGCATCTACTTACAGAAGCAAATATAATTTCACTTATTTATTTATTTAGTTAGCAAATGCAAATGCACAAAGCCATATAATAACCTTCTTAGTTTCATATGATTACTCCACCATTTGGGAGAGGGGACATTATTCGGTAATATTCAGTGCTGTTTGTGTGTCTCCACAAGTGCATAATACATTTTTACCGATGCCCCACTGGTGGAGGTTGGCTGCGCAGGGGCACTGACTTGTCCTGAAAACTGTTTCGCAAGAACACTTTCGCCATAGTAGTTCAAACACATTCATTCACCAAATGGGGTCATACCTACAAACCTATTAGTCACTCCCCATGTTTCCTGTTCCTTGATCCAAAGGCTGTCTGCTGGTGGGGCTTGCTCAGAAGTGTTGCTCCATTGTGGACACTAAGATGGAAGGTGGTTTGAACAGGTTATTATCCAATAGCTAATGAGATGCAGTATAGAAGCTTTCCATCTGCTTGTAGGTTTCCTTCAATTTGTGGATGTGTGGAAGAATGAGGTTTGCAAGAACAGGCCAGGGGAGCTGTATAAGATAATGTTAGACCTCAGCAGGATTATGATGTGCAGCTGTGAAGGCCACATTAAAGGAAAGATGTGAGTGCATTGGAAGGAGTGCTGAAGCAATTTCAGAAGAATGGTTTTAGGATTGAGAAACTTCAGTTGAGGATGGATCAAAGAAGTTGGGACAGTTCTCCTTGGAGAGAAGAAGACTGAGAGGAGAGCTACAACAGAGGACAGTTAATTGAGGTTTTCAAAATCCTGAGTGGTCTGGATAGATTAGATAGAGTGAGACAGTTCCTACTCATAAAAAGAACAAGAGGACATAGATTCAAAATAATCTACAAAATAAGTAAGAATGAAGTGAGGAAAAACATTTTCACACATCAAGCAGTTATAGTATGGAATGCATTTTTTGGAAATGTGGAGGAGACAGGTTCAACTGAGGCATTCTGGGGACCACGGGATGATTACTTAGATAAAAAATAATATGCAATGGTACAAGGGAAAAAGCAACAGATTAGCAATAAATAATGATGCGCATTTAACTAACCAATGTTAAATGCAGTCACAGTGGGTTGAATGACTTTCTTCTGAGACTCAACACTTTTATGATTCTGTGAAATGTTGAGTAGGAGTTTCCACTAGGCTGATAGAGTCTAATAGACTCCTGAAGTTCTGCAGTTGAATGAAATGAATTACAAACATCAGTACACCAGTTGTCGAGAAATACAGAGCACTGTTGAATACACACTATGGTGACTAAATTTTGAAAGTAAATCACAGTTGCATAGCTCCAGGGTAAGGGGTATTAAGAACATTAATCAAGTGAAGGACTTTCATTTAACTTACCTCAGTAATAGCTATTCCATCGTTCTGCCATTGTTATTATGTGAATTTGATTCATTTTCAATCTCTCTCTCCTTTAAGAAAGTTCCACCTCCACGTAACTGCCCTGAGTTTGAGAATTATAATTTTATATGGAGAAACAAGAAAAATAGAATATGAGGATTTGAAATATTGCTTTGGTGCAATAGGGAGTAATACACTGCATTAAATGGTGAGACATTGTCAGAATAAAATATGGGAGCTATCCATGCCTTAACTGGGAGTACTTGATTTTCAATTCCTCTCCAGCGGCCATCTCTCACATAACCATATGTGGTATGCAGACATTTAACGAAAACCTGTGCAAGTACTGAGATATTGAGGGAAAATGTAGCATGAATTTTGTTCATAAAATCCAAATTTTAAAAATGAAGCTATGCTTCATTCATACAGTTTGAAAACCCGCACAAAAATACAAAAGAGAAAAGCAAATAACAACAAAATAATACAAAGAACAAAGCTCCTGACCATTATTGGAAATTCCAACTCTGTGTTTTATCATTCTTGCCACTCATTACCCTGTTAATACATTCTCCAGCACTGAGATAAACAGTTGCAGTTGTTTTTAGTGTTTTGAAGTTTAAATCACAGAACCAGTAAATAAATTGCACTGTGTAAAGTTCAGCCTTCTGACATTTTAACTATTACAATTTACTCAGTATTATAAATTCTGTATGTTTCTATAATACTTTGAGAGGCTTGGGTCCCTTTTTAAAAATATGCTCAGATGGTTCTGGCCAATGCAGATCATTTGCAGATCAAATTCCAGATTTCTTGAGGAACTGTACTTCTTTCTTTCAAATTTGCTGCCATCACCTTTCTCCTCAAACAACACAGGAACCTCTCTGTGAAAGAAAAACGTCACCCCATTTCAACCTGCCACAGTTACTGCCTTGATGTGGAAGTTTCATGAATAACATTCCTGTGAAACATCCTGGGACATTTCATTATGTTATGTTATGTGATATACCAATGCAAATTTTGTTTTTAGTGCCTTTAATGTGTTAAGTTATTCCAAGACTTTCTATTTCTATTACGTACAATGCAATGCTTTAAAACTCAGCTGGAATTATTCTCCTGAATCTTTCCTATACAAATGGTTTCACACCTCTCCTGAAGTGCAGCACTGGGAGTCAATAGACAATAGACAATAGACAATAGGTGCAGGAGTAGGCCATTCAGCCCTTTGAGCCTGCACCGCCATTCAATATAATCATGGCTGATCATTCCTAATCAGTATCCTGTTCCTGCCTTATCTCCATAACCCTTGATTCCACTATCTTTGAGAGCTCTATCCAACTCCTTCTTAAATGAATCCAGAGAGTGGGCCTCCACTGCCCCCTGTGGCAGAGCATTCCACACAGCCACCACTCTCTGGGTGAAGAAGTTTCTCCTGAGCTCTGTCCTAAATGGTCTACCCCGTATTTTTAAGCTGTGTCCTCTGGTTCGGCACTCACTCATCAGTGGAAATATGTTTCCTACTGCCAGAGTGTCCAATCCTTTCATAATCTTATACGTCTCAATCAGATCCCCTCTCAATCTTCGAAACTCAAGGGTATACAAGCCCAGTCGCTTCAGTCTTTCAGTGTAAGGTAATCCTGCCATTCCAGGAATTGACTTCGTGAACCTACGCTGCACTCCCTCAATAGCCAGAATGTCTTTTCTCAAATTTGGAGACCAGAACTGCACACAGTACTCCAGGTGTGGTCTCACCAGGGCCCTGTACAGCTGCAGAAGCACCTCTTTGCTTCTATACTCAATTCCTCTTGTTATGAAGGCCAGCATGCTATTAGCCTTCTTCACTACCTGCTGTACCTGCATGCTTGCCTTCATTGACTGGTGTACAAGAACACCCAGATCTCTCTGTACTGCCCCTTTACATAAATTGATTCCATTGAGGTAGTAGTCTGCCTTCCTGTTCTTGCTACCAAAGTGGATAACCATACATTTATCCACATTAAACTGCATCTGCCATGCATCTGCCCACTCACCTAACTTGTCCAGGTCACCCTGTAATCTCTTAACATCCTCATCACTTTTCACCCTGCCACCCAGCTTTGTATCATCAGCAAATTTGCTAATGTTATTGCTGATACTATCTTCTATATCATTAACATATATTGTAAAAAGCTGTGGTCCCAGCACGGATCCCTGCGGTACCCCACTGGTCACTGCCTGCCATTCCGAAATGGAGCCGTTTATCACTACCCTTTGTTTCCTATTAGCCAACCAATTTTCAATCCAATCTAGTACTTTGCCCCCAATACCATGCACCCTAATTTTACTCACTAACCTCCTGTGTGGGACTTTATCAAAAGCTTTCTGAAAGTCCAGGTACACTACATCTACTGGATTTCCCTCGTCCAACTTCATAGTTACATCCTCAAAAAATTCAATAAGATTAGTCAAGCATGATTTCCCCTTCATAAATCCATGCTGACTCTGTCCTATCCTGTTACTTCTATCCAGATGTGCAGTAATTTCATCCTTTATAATAGACTCCAGCATCTTTCCCACCACTGAGGTCAGACTAACTGGTCTATAATTACCTGCTTTCTCTCGCCCACCTTTCTTAAAAAGTGGTATAACATTTGCCACCCTCCAATCCTCAGGAACCAACCCCGAATCTATTGAACTCTGGAAAATAATCACCAACGCATCCACGATTTCCTGAGCCACCTCCTTCAGTACCCTGGGATGCAGACCATCAGGCCCCGGAGACTTATCAACCTTCAGACCTAACAGCTTCTCCAACACCAAATCCTGGCAAATATAAATTCCCTTAAGTTCAGGTCCTTCAGCCACTGCTACCTCAGGGAGATTGCTTGTGTCTTCCCCAGTGAACACAGATCTGTAGTACCCATTTAATTCCTCTGCCATTTCTTTGTTCCTAGTAATATATTCCCCTGTTTCTGTCTTCAAGGGCCCAATTTTTGTCCTAACCATTTTTTTGCCTTGCACATACCTAAAAAAGCTTTTACTATCCTCCTTAATATTCTTGGCCAGTTTACCTTCGTACCTCATTTTTCCTCTGCGTATTTCCTTTTTAGTAATCCTCTGATGCTCTTTAAAAGCTTCCCAGTCCTCAGTTTTCCCACTTATCTTAGCTATGTTAGACTTTTTCTCTTTTAACTTTATATGTTTCTTTACTTCCCTCGTCAGCCACGGCCACCCATGCCTCCTCTTGGGATCTTTCTTCCTTTTAGGAATGAACTGATCCTGCAACTTCTGCATTATACACAGAAATATCCGCCATTGTTCCTCCACGGTCATCCCTGCTAAGGTATTGCACCATTGAACTTTGGCCAGCTCCTCCCTCATAGCTCCATAATTCCCTTTATTCAACAGAAGTACTGTCACTTCCGACTGTACCCTCTCCCTCTCAAATTGCAGATTGAAGCTTATTGTATTATGGTCACTACTTCCCAATGGCTCCTTCACTTCGAGGTCTCTGACCAATTCTGGTTCGTTACACAATACCAGATCCAGAATTGCCTTCTCCCTGGTCGGCTCCAGCACCAGCTGCTCTAAGAATCCATCTCTGAGGCACTCCACAAAGTCTCTTTCTTGTGGCCCAATACCATCCTGATTCTCCCAGTCTACCTGCATGTTAAAATCCCCCATAACAACTGTAGTGACATCTTTGCGACAGGCCAATTTCAGCTCCTGATTTAACTTACATCCGACATCCAGACTACTGTTTGGGGGCCTGTAGATGACTCCCAAGAGGGTCTTTTTACCCTTGGTATTTCGAAGCTCTATCCACACTGACTCTACATCTCCTGACTCTAGGTCCCCCCGCGCAAGGGACTGAATATCATCCCTTACTAACAAGGCCACCCCACCCCCTCTGCCCGTCAGTCTGTTCTTACGATAACACGTGTATCCTTGAATATTCATTTCCCAGGCCCTGTCCACTTGAAGCCACGTCTCAGTTATCCCCACAATATCGTATCTGCCAATTTCCAAAAGAGCCTCAAGCTCATCCATCTTATGTCTAATGCTTCGTGCATTCATGTATAGTCAGACTCATCACTCCAGTTGAGGCCAAATCAGTGTTTCACAGAGGTTAACGTAACCTCCTTCCTCTTGTAGTTGCTGCCCCTATTTCTAAAGCATGTGACTCATTACACTTTATTAACTGCATTCTCAACCTGTACTCACACCTTCAATGACTTTTGCAAGGAGAACTCTGAGGTCTCATTGTTCCTGTGTACTATTTGGAAGTGGAGCCTTCATTTTATATTTATTCTTCCCACAAAATAAATGAATCAATTCACAATAGAATGTAATCAGCTTCTTGTTTGTTCATCCAACTGAGTTATGTTCTCTTGAAGTTCTACATGATCCTGCTCACTGCTCACAACCCTACCAAATTTTGTGTCCTGTACAACAAATTCCATCTCATTTATATATATTAGGAGGAAAGGACCCAACACTGACCCCTGGGGAAATCTAATATGGTTGGTTCATTGGGCTTTTTGGTCAATGGTAACCATCTGCATGTTGATGGTGGAAGATTCAGTGATGGCAATACTATTGAACATGAAGGGAGATGGTTAGACTATGTCTTGTTGGAAGTGGTCATTGTGTAGCACAAGTATTTCCTGTTATTTACCAGCTCAAGCCTCAGTGTTATTGTTCAGGTCATGCTGCTGCATGTTGACATGGGCTGCTCTAGCCCTTGAGGAATCATAAGTGCTAATGAGCATTGTGCATTCATGAGCAAACAACCGTTACATAAGCAGTCTGGGTTCAGTCTTATAAATAATGGTGAGAGTGATGAACCTAGTGAGTGAGGAACTAAATTAAGAGCTCACCCCCCAATAGTGCGCTCTCATTTTTACCAAAAATGTTTTGTGTCAAATCTTATCAAATGGCTCCTGGAAGTGTATTCATACAAGATCCATGGACTTGCCTGACCCGTCGCGCCAGTGACTTCATCAAAGCAATCAGCCAGGTAAGTCAAATTAAGGTTATTGCCATGCCAACTCTCTTTGATTGTCTTCAAGTCTTCAGTTGCTTTTATAGATTCCAGTCACTTCCCCACAGTCCATTTATGTCTTTGAAATTCATAAATAAATCAATACTCAACAGTAAAATACTTACATAAACATGCATGCACATAGAAAAAAAAATTGAATACCTGTCCTTCTAAAATGGATAAAACATTTGAAACTTTCCAGTGAATGATTGAATCCATCAACAGTGCCTTCGGAATCTGCGCTGCTAACTTTTGCAACTCAGCATAGCAAGGGTTATAAACACAGAAAATAAAATGAGAAATAGTGAACATGAAAGTTCTTTGCCTTCTCACTTTGGCACTTCATAATGTTCAGAATATTCATCAGCAAAAGTGTGTGCAGATTTACCTTTCAGGTCGGTATCTTGACTAGCATATCTGCCACATTTCAGAAAAGCTATGACTGTGCATCTGCACAAGTGTCAATTCCTCATCCAGAAAATAAATATCAGGCGGGTATGGTCCTTTACGTGATTACTCAAGGGTCACAGCAGAAATGTTGATAGTGTCACATGCACTCTTTAGAACAATCCAGAATAGCACCTTAATGGAAATCTAAAAGCCCACACAAGGGAAAAAAATAGATCATTCATAGCTGCTGTTTTTAAAGACATGGTGATTCATACTTATCTATCAACTGATTTTAAGTAGTTGCACTCAATGTAGACTGTAGATTTCATTGCGCTTTGAAATGAATAAGCCAGACAGCTTAATTGGAGTTGTGCTAGGTATCTAACACCCTGCAGTACTAAAGATGTTTCCACAAAAAAAGGCACTTCCCTTTTGCGTTTTTAAGATTAATGTTTTACACATTTGCATTATCTTTTGACATAAAAGAGTTTACCTTTGGGATAAATAGTAATGTTACATTTTGGGATAATCAAGATGAAAAAGTGCAAATATATCTGATCTGGTAAATCTTTCAATGAGTAGAAGTTCAGAGAGTCGATATACAGATCATTGGAAAGTAAATCTGCAAATGAAATGTAACATACTGGATATAGGGAGCAGAATTATAGACAATTAATACAAGTGACGATGCTGTGCAAGGCATGGGTTAACCTGCATGATTTTGGATGTGTTATTGTGTTACAAGAAGCATGGAAAAGGTGCGATGTAAGACACATCAAGATGATATCACATGCACTAGAGCAGAAAGTTTACAATTAAATCAGATGGATATTTTTAAAATTATGAAATGTTATTAAGAAAGAGCAAAGAAAGAAGAAAGATTCTGAGGAACTAAAATAAACTTTTCAATGCACAGTAAGTGAAATTGCCATGTATTTGATTCTCGCTCTGCAAGTTCCATGAATTTAGTTATTAGTATTTACAAAGGCAATTTTCTCAGATATTTATTTTACCATGTCCTCATAATGTAATGACAAAAATAGACTGAAATTACCATACATCAAAAAAGTTACTGTACCAGTCACAGGTCAATGAATGACTCAATTTAAACAATCATAAAACATCATTTGCAGTATTGCTAATATTTTGACTCTCCTAACGTACAATGAGGATTTCCATCTTTCCAGTGTACAATAATTAATGGCCTGTGTCCCTTAATAAAAGCAAAGCAATCATTAAGGTCTTTTAAAAAATAGGTTGCTGGACTTTTCTGGATCTTAGCTAAGAATATCAATATATTTCAAAACAAGAACCAAGTCTCTCAGTTAAAACATATTTCAAACAAGGAAGTGTAGAACAAGTATTAGTCACAGTGTAACCTAGCACTATTACAGTTTCACATGACAAAATAGTGACAAATCCTGAACTAAGAAATATTCAACAACAATTATTCTACTCAGCACATTCTGTCTCTGAACCCAAGTCTCACAAGTCTTTCAAATCTTCAAGTACTTCAGCAAACTATATGAATTTTAACTCCGAACCACGATGTGGTTACATAGTAACACTCATGCCATTGAAGATGTATGTGTTGTCTAAGTCCTACCAATCCTAGCATATTATTAACAAATGTCTCAGTTAGCCAAGATTATATAATTAATAGTTATTGGTGCTCTTTTTTTATGCATGGTCAAGAACAGAAATTATACGCTCTATTGTTTCTCATTTTTCTGTTATTTATTGACTACCCACCACCACTAATTCACCACCCTTAACTCTCCCTATTGTATCCTCTTGATGTCCAGAATGTGGAACCATAGTTATATTGAGTTCAACTATTTTATATAGGTTTAGCAAAACGTCTTGGCTTTCATACTGTGTACCTCTATTCAGAAAACATCAAAGTCTCAGGTTCAAGTATGTTACACAGAAATCTTTAAATAATTTAAACACCTGAAATATGGAATTAAAAGCATCAGTGAATCCATTGCAAATGGTCAGAAAAAAATCAGCTGGTTCACAAATGTCCTTTAAGGAAGGGAATCTACATCCTTACCTGGTCTAGCCTACATGTCACTCCAGACGCACAGTGATGTGGTTGACTCTTAAATGTGCTCTGGGCAATTAGAGATGAGCAATAAATGCTGGCCAGGCTAGCAACACCCTCATCCCATGAATGAACAAAAAAAAAATACAGAAATTACTAGCAGGATAATGTCATTGGCCCTTCAAGTCTTTTACATCATTCAATATGATTATGGCTCTCTATCTCTATCTCAATACTATATTCCTGATTTCCCATTATACCCCTTGAAGCCTTTAAATTCTGAAAATGTATCTTTCTCTTCATTGAATATGTACAATGATTTGGCCTCAGCAGCTTTATGTGGTTAAGATTCCCCAGATTCAGTAACATTTGAGTGAAGAAATGTTTTCCTCACCTCAGTTCTAAAATGATTTACCCCATCTCCTGAGACAGTGTCCCGTGGTTGTAGACTCCCCAACTAATGAAAACATCATCCTTGTATCTAATCTGTGAAGTTCTGTTGAAATGTTATACAGGAGAAACTGAGGACTGTTGATGCTGGAGATCAGAGACAAAAGGTGTGGTACTGGAAAAGCACAGCAGATCAGGCAGCATCCGAGGAGCAGGAGAATCAATGTTTCGGGCATAAGTCCTTCATCAGGAATTCCTGATGAAGGGCTTATGCCCAAGACATCGATTCTTCTGCTCCTTGGATGCTACCTGACCTGCTGTGGTCCTCCAGTGCTACATTTTTGACTGAAATGTTATATAAGTTCAGTAAAACCAATCTCTCCAAAGGAGGCAGTCATGTTATCAACAGTATCTGCTTAATAAACCTCCACTGCACTCTATGGCAAGTATATCCTTTTGTTGGTAGGGAGGCTAAAACTGCATGGACTATTCCAAATGTGGTCGCGTCAAAGCATTGTACAATTGTAATAAGACATCCCTACTTTTCAATTCAAGTCCTCTTGCAATGAAAGCTAATGTACCATTTGCTTTCCTAACTGTTTGCTGCATCTGTCTGTCTATTTTCACTCGCTGGTATACAAGTACAACCAGTTACCATTGTATTTCCACATTTCCCAATAAATCACCACTTAAATAATATTCTTCTTTCTGTTTTCACACTAGAATGCATAATTTCACATTTTTCCATGTTATACTACATGTGGAATGTGTTTATCCACACACTCAATTTGTCTACAGCACCTTGCAGGCTCCTTGCGTGATCCCCACAACCCCACCCAATATTATGGAAGCAAACTTGGAAACAATATATGTGGTTTCCTCATTCGCATCATTTATATACATCATAAACAGCTGGGGCCTAGGTATTGATTTATGCAGTTCTCCAAAAGTCAGTTGGAAAAAAGGCCCATTTATTCTCATACTTTGTTTCCTATCTATCACCTAATACTCAATCCATATTAATATATTAGCTGTTACCCCATATTGTTTAATTCAGGGGGGATCATGCAAGGAGTCTGCAAGGCGCTTTAGACAAGTTGAGTGAGTGGACAAACACATTGCACATGCAGTACAACATGGTAAAGTTTGAAGTTATGCATTTTAGTGTGAAAACAGAAAGAAGAGTATTATTTAAATGGCGAGGGACACTGCCAAAAGTTTTCTGAAAATCCAAATACACCACATTTACGCTTTCTCTGTGGTCCATTCTGTAAGTTGAATCCTCAGAAAAATGTTCAGCATGATTTGTTTCTCATAAACCCAGTGTTGACCTTCTCTAATCCCATTAATACCTGTCAAATGTTGTGTTATGTCCCTTATAATAGATTCTTGCATTTTCCCACTACTTTGGCAGACAATTACACACAGCATGCTCATTCATTTGATTAACCAGCTCTACTCCTGTAAGCTTAGCCCTGTGCAATAGGAGACATCAACAACATTCAAAAGAACTTGAACCTCACAACAAGCAATCAAATATTGTGGTTCTGTTCGCTGAGCTGAGAATTTGTGTTGCAGATGTTTCGTCCCCTGTCTAGGTGACATCCTCTGTGCTTGGAGCCTCCTGTGAAGTGCTTCTGTGATGTTTCCTCCGGCATTTACAGTGATTTATATCTGCCACTTCCGGTTGTCAGTTCCAGGTCTCCGCTGCAGTGGCCGGTATATTGGGTCCAGGTCGATGTGCTTATTGATTGAATCTGTGGATGAATGCCATGCCTCTAGAAATTCCCTGACTGTTCTCTGTTTGGCTTGTCCTATAATAGTAGTGTTGTCCCAGTCGAACTCATGTTGCTTGTCATCTGAGTTCGACTGGGACAACACTACTGTTATAGGACAAGCCAAACAGAGAACAGTCAGGGAATTCCTAGAGGCATGGCATTCATCCACAGATTCAGTCACTAAGCACATCGACCTGGATCCAATATACCGGCCACTGCAGCGGACAGCTGGAACTGACAATCGGAAGCAGCAGATACAAATCACTATAAATGCCGGAGGAAGCATCACAGAAGTGCTTCACAGGAGGCTCCCAAGCACAGAGGATGTCACCTCGACAGGGGACGAAACATCTGCAACACAAATTCTCAGCTCGGCGAACAGAACCACAACAATGAGCACCCGAGCTACAAATCCTCTCACAAACTTTGAAGCAATCAAATAATAATCATACACAAATTTCAGAAACTTTGGAGGAACACATCTTATTATTGCAGAACATCTGGTTTCATTTCCATATTTAAAAATGGCAAAGACCTTCAAACAAATAAACACTAACTGATTCAGCTGCAATATTATGCTCTATCTACCAAAACAAGTGGATATTAACAGCAGAAAAAATATATATACATCTATAATTATATTCTTCATAGCTGAGTCTCCTGATCAATCCCATAAGCCCTTTGTAGGTTACCTGTCACTCCCAGTTCTTTGCAGCTTCAATATTTTGTCTCTCATCCAACTCTTCCTGCCCTCGCTAACTATGTTGTCAGTTACAGGAGGTGAGTAAAATAGGTCCAATTCCCAGCCCACAAACATTTCCCTCCCTTCCACATAAGAGAGTGGATGGGTGATAAAATTAGCACCCTGCCCACCATATGTTTGAATCCAATAGCTGTACTGTTCAACTCAAAATAAAGGATGGAGCCAATTGTTTTAAAAAGAACATAAATAATGAGGGGAAGGAAGGGGTATACCTCAATTAGGAGGTGCCCTCGCATTCCTCAGAAATCTCACCCCACTTTCCAGGCTGATTGCCTGTCAAAATTTGCCATTCACAGTCACCTTTTCCCAGGCAGTCCGATCACTCATCACTCTAAATCCTTAAGGCCTACCTTACTGTGGCAGCCATGATTCTCATAGAGCTTTCTTTCGTATTGAGCAGCAGATCCCATGTGTCAGACTTTAAAACAGAGCCTGTAACTAGTCAAGAAAGTCTACTCACAGCCCACATTAGGATTGCAAGGTGAGCTTCCAATGGATAAGTCAGCTCCAAGCTAAGCTTTCTTTCAGGAGTTAGGAGGTGACAGAGGGTGACCTTTCTTATCTCTGCCCATTACTCTTTCAGTCATCAGCTTCTCAGTCTCTCCACGCACACCCTTGCAGCTTTCCTGTCTCTCTGCCCATCCTCTTGCAGCCTCATCATCTCTTCACTCACTCCCTTTGCAGTCTCTTCTCCTCTCCAGTCTTTTTATCATTTCACCCACTCCCCTTGGAGCCTTTCTGTCTCTTCAGCCATTCCTCTTGGAGACTCCTCACCACTCCACCCAGTCTTTCTGCACCATCACCATCTCTCCATCCATTCCTCTTGTAGCATCCCCATTTCTCCTCCCACATCCCTTGCTGCATTTGGCTTGATCCGCTATTCTGGATGCTGGGGACTCCTTTTGTCCTAACCCACCTACGTGACAGGGTGGGAGGCCAAGATCAGATGACAACACCCAGAATGAATGCTAGCTTCCAGAACCAGTGGCCACAGGATGACAGGCTCTTGCTCCAGGGCAGTGGATCTTAAGTGCTAGAACTTACTCCTGGAGAAATGTGTGCATTGTGTACTTGTTTGTAGGAACACTAAAGCCACGAGATAGGAATTCTGGAGTAAAAAGTGAAAAAGAGATAACGAAAATTAATCTGATCAGTTATCCATATGGACATCAGTGATTGGAGATTGTCCATGTTTGCACCTGGCTCGAATCGTATAAAATATTATTTAGGATGAAACAAGAGTATTGCCTGCAGATCTGAAAACCACATTATAGGAGGGATGTGATTGCACTGGAGAGGGTGCAAAGGAGATTTACCAGGATGCTGTCTGGGTTAGAGAGTTATAGTTATGAAAAAAGATTGGATAAACAGGGATTGTTTGAGTTTGAGGGAGGACACGATTGAGATGTACAAAATCACAAGGGACAAAGATAGGGTAGACAAGAGAAACTTTTGCCTTTGATGAAGGGAATAATCTGACATAAATTTAAGGTAAAAGGCAGAAGGTTTAGACAAGATGTGAGGAAAGTCCTTTTTGATTAGAAGGTAGTGGGAATCTAGAACTCACTAACTGTAATAGTGGCAGCAGCTAAAAAGCTCAAAACATTTCAAGGGTATTTAGATGTATACTAATGAGCACAGTGGTTCAGTAGTTGGCACTGCTGCCTCACAGTGCCAGGGACCCAGGTTTGATTCCAGCTCGGGTGACTGTGTGGAGTTTGTGCATTCTCCCCATGTCTGCATGGGTTTCCTACGGGTAATCCAAAGATGTGCAGTTTAGGTTATTTGGCCATGCTAAATTGCCCATAGTGTTCAGGGATGTGTAGGTTAGATGCATTAGTCAGTAGTAAATGTAAAGTAGTAGCGTAGGGGAATGGATCTGGGTGGGTTACTCTTCGGAGGGTCGGTGTGGACTTGTTGGGCCAAAAGACCTGTTCCCACACTGTAGGGATTCTATGATTCTCATGATACCAAGACATACAAGGCCATGGGCCAAGTGTTGAAAAATGAGGTCAGAACAGTTAGATGGTTGTTTTTGACTGGCATGAATGCAATGGGCTGAAGGGTCTTTTACTGTGCTGTAGCTCACGGTGACTGTATGACTAGGTAGGGATGTTGGCCACACAGGAAAATTGAACACATCTAATTGCTGATTAAGGAATGACAGGAAGAGGTGAAGCAATGGACTCATTGGAGAATGCAAAGAAGGACATATTGAATAGCTGTGGGTTTCTGCGAAGGGTATTTGATCCTGGAACAGCAGCACAGGAGTAAGCAACAAGAGGAATAGTGAACAGTTAGGGTAGATGTCAGAGGAAAACTAAAAAGTCAAAGGTAAAATGTAGGTGAAGTGACAGGTCACAACAAGCTGAAATACTTCCTTATTTTCATGCTGGATCTTGATTTCAGTCTGTAGGTGATCAGGACAGAAAGAGAAAACTTGCAATTTTACTTTGAGATGGGATAGCCCGACACTAGTGTTGATCATTCCAAATGGATCATTCTAGTTTCCATACCCCCAAAAGGCTATTATCTTGTTTTAACATCCTATTTGAAATTGATAGAATATTTCATTTTGTGACATTTGTTGGTCTACATCACGAAGAAGTAATTATTGCAGTATAAAATCCTATATGCAATTCAACATATCAGGGTCAGATCATGCGTGAAACTCTTACATTGCACTTCTTCATTGACAAAGCAAGGTACAATGTTACCATAATCCTTTGTCGAAGCAAAGGGCAAAATTGCATGCAATAAAGGACAGTTACTTAATCATCTGGTAATAGAAGTAAATCTCAACTTTTGTTTTTTTTTCCACAAGAATTGCAATGCTAAAATTGGGCATGTTGTCTAAAATGTTTGGTGAGATTTTTCTTTCAAGTGTCCTGAACTCCTATGGGGATATTCTGTCTGTATCCAAACATTGAATTAAAATTGTGTTGTTTAAATGAACTGCTTTTCATTTTGCTTTAAAGCAGTTGGCATTATCACAGGATCCATACAGTGATTTTGTAAATAGTAGGATTGTGGTGGAAGAGGTTGATTACACCTAAGGACTTATGGCAATGTGGAAAGATTCTGAAGTTTCCATGGGTTATAATCTATTGATACTGTCACGAGCTTTATGCACCACATTTATCATTTTTGGGGTTTTCTGAGAAACAACACCATGTTCTCATAAACCACAAAGCGACACATAATAAATATGGCAAGACATCTCATGTTACAAAACCGCATACTGTGCTACATCAGTCCTTTTTGTGATCCAGCAGCTGTCAAACGCTCATACAACAGCTGGGAAAAGAAATGAAGTGGCTGAAGCTCGGAAGTGCACTAAGGCCAAGCCACAAAGGACAAATATCTTCTGCAAGCAGATTATGCTTCCTGAATGGGAAGAAGGGAAATACAGGCATAATAGAGTGTGAGAGAACTCTTACACTGCACACTTTCATTGAGAGAATATTCTTGCTGCACATTCTGAATGGTTTTCCTTCTGTCAATGAAATCATGAGATCACTGATTCTATTCCTCTGTTTCTTCTATCTCCTGATGCTCTAATTTATTGAAGTAGTTAATGTTTTTATTTTTCATTTCTTAAATTTATTATTGTGGGAATTCCCCAGGAAGAGGCTTTGAAGTAGCAGCTCACACAGTTCTTCTCGAAAGACAAACCATACTGAAAGAAACCTTTAAAACCATGGACTTGCAAGATGAATACAAGTTATTTGTATATGTACGTGTTTGTCATGAGGTGGTAACTAGTAGATATTTTGTGTCTGTCATTAATGATCAACTTATTTCTGTATCCATGGTGATTTATCTTAGAAATAGTTTTTCAGGCCCAGATTCAGAGTGAATGCATTTTGTGCACTATGAATGGATTTTTAAAAAAACTTTAGAGCATTTGTGACTTAGTTTGGTAATAATGAATCCTCAGGCTTTGATGGAGTGTTCTAGAACTTGTTTTTTTTAAAATAGAGGGGACAAACCCTTTTGATTTTGAGTGGGCCAGTCCTGTGCAGTCCTTGGAACCGGATGACTATGTAGAAAAGTACTCCTGTGAAGTGAAATAAGCTACCTTCAAATGAAGAGTTCTTGTCAGTACTAGAGAAGAAGCATAGGGTAAATAGACAAAGTCTTTTCCTTGGGGTGGGGAGTCCAGAACTAGAGGGCATAGGTTTATGGTAAGAAGGGAAAGCTATAAAAGGAACATAAGGGTCAACTTAGTAATGCAGAGCGTGGTGCATGTATAGAATGAGCTGCCAGAGGAAATAGTGAAGACTGGTAAAATTACAACATTTAAAAGGCATCTGGATGGGTTTATGAATAGGAAGGGTTGAGAGAGATAGGGCCAAGTGCTGGCAAATGAGACTCGATTAGGTTAGGATAAATGGTCGGCATGGATGAGTTGGACTAAAGGGTTTGTTTCTGTGCTGTACATCTCTATGACTGTAAGTGTGAGTCAGCAAAGCCAATTTAAAAAGAAAATGCTCTGACCAAATTCCTTGACTTCTTGATTAAAGAAGTGACAACTGATATTATTTGTAGAAAACCCTCAGACATGATGATCTTTGAATTTAAATCACAAATTCCTCATGTTTAATTTAAAAGGTCAGTTGCTTGAAATGAAAAATGGAGCGAAAGCGCACTTTGTGACTCAATAATATACTGACAAACAGGTTGGAAACAATGAAACAACACAATACAGTACTGGGACAGGCCCTTTTGCCCACCAACCCTGTGCTAATTTCTAATCCTTATTTAGATCCCTCTCCTTAATGCCCATGCATGGTTTCTATCCCTCTGATTGCCTCTTATTCATGTGTCTATCAAGATATGCCTTAAATATTGCTAATGTGCCTACTTCTACCATCTGCATTGGCAGGGTGTTCCAGACACTCACCACTCTTTGTGTGAAAAGGTTTCCTCTAAATTTTCCCCCTTTACCTTGAACCTGTGCCCTCTTGTAGTTAACCTTTCCATCCTGGGAAAAAGTCTCCAACTATCCACCCTATCTATACCTCTCATAATTTTGTAGACCTTTACCACATCGCTCCTCATTCTGTCTTTCCGGTGGAAATAATATGAGTTTATCCAACCTCTCCTCATAACTAAAACCCTCCAACCCAGGTAACTTCCTGGTAAACCTCCTCTGCACTCTCTACAAGGCATCCAAGTTCTTCCAGTAATGTGACAACCAGAACTGCATGCAAATTTCTAAATGTGGTCTAAATAAAGTTTTGTACAACTGTAACATAATTTGCCAACTTTTATATTTGATGCACCAGCCTTTGAAAACTAGTGTGCCTTATGCCTTTTTGAACACCTTATTCACCTGTGTTGCCACTTTCGGGGATCTGTGGACCCGCATCCTTCTGTATGTCAATGCTCTTAAAGGTTCTGCACTTATTGTATAATTTGCAGCTGAATTTAATCTTCCAAAATGCATCACCTCACATTTGTCTGGATTAAACTCCATCTGCCATTTCTCCGCTCAAATCTGAAAGCTATGTCCCGCTGTACCCTTTGACAATCTCCTCATCATCTGCAGCTCTGCTAATTTTGACATCATCTACAAAATTACTGATCAGACTACCAACATTTTGCTGCAGAACATTTTTATATATATTACAAACAACAATGGTCCCAGCACTGATTCCTACAGAATATCGCAAGTTAGTGATCTCCATTCCAAAAAGCACCCTTCCACCACTACTCTCTGTCTTCCATAATGTGAGAAATTCTATGTAGATTAGATTCCCTACAGTGTGGAAACAGGCCCTTTGGCCCAACAAGTCCATATCGACCCTCCAAAGAGTAACCCTCCCAGACCCATTCCCCCTACTCACTACTAATGCACCTAACACTACGGGCAACTTAGCATGGCCAATTCATCTAACCTGCACATCTTTGGACTGTGGGAGGAAACCGGAGCACCCGGAGAAAACCCACACAGACACAGGGAGAATGTGCAAACTCCACAAGTCAGTCACCCGAGGCTGGAATCGCAGCACCAGGGACCCAGGTTTGATTCCTGTCTCATGGACAATCAGTTGAACGTGGTCAAGAATGTGGCGCTGGAAAAGCACAGCCGGTCAGGCAGCAGCATTGACACTTCAGGCATAAGCCCTCCATCAGGAACGAGGCCTGTGGGCCGGGGGCCGAGAGACAAATGGGAGGGTTGCTGGGAAAGTGATAGGCGGACGAAGGGGAGGGAGAAGGCGATAGGCCAGGCCTGAGGAGGGTGTGTGTGTGTGTGTGTGCACGTGCATGCGCGCACTTGACAGGTCCAGAGGGTGTTGCCAAGTTGGAGGCCTGGGCCTGGGACAATGTTGGGGATGGGGAAATAAGGAAGCTGTTGAAACCCGCATTTATCCAATGTGGTTGCAGGGTCCCAAGGCAGAATATGAGGTGTTCTTCCTCCCGGCGTTGGGTGGCAATGGCCCGGCGATGGAGAAGGCCCAAGACCCCTGCATGCCCTTGACAGAGTGAGAGGGGAGTTGAAATGTTCAGCCATGGGGCAGTGGTGTTGGTGGGTGCAGGTGTCCCAGAGATATTCTCTGAAACAATCCACAAGGCGGCATCTGCTATGAGCCCACTGACTCCCACAGCTACCTGGACTATACCTCCTCCCACCCTACCTCCTGGAAAAATACCATCCTTTGTTCGGAATTCCTTTGACTCCATTGCTTCTGTTCCCAGGGTGACCAATTACGGCGCAACATCGAGGGCCCAAGGGCCTGTACTGCGCTGTATTCTTCTATGTATTCTTCTAATTCCACCTCAAAGTCGCAGATGGCCTCCTTCTGCCAAGATCGCAACTTCCCTTCCCACATGGTTGACAATACCCTCCAGCACATCCCCTCTACCACTCTCGATACCCCCCTCGGCCTCACCTTCCAACCCACCAACCTCCATATACATTGTATTATCCTCCGCCACTTCCAAATGGACCCCACCAGAGATCTATTTCCCTCCCCATTCCTAACAATGTTCCAGGGAAACCATTCCCTCTAATTCCCTCGTCAGGTCCACCCCCCATTCCTGGCACCTTTCCCTGCCACCTCAGGAAGTGCAAAAACTGAGCCCACACCACACCCCTCACCTCCATCCAAGGTCCCAAAGGATCCTTCCACAGCCGTCAGAAATTCACCTGAACCTCTCCCAATGTCATCTACTGTATCCGTTGCACACAGTGTGGTCTCCTCTACATCAGGGAGGCAGGACGCCTTCTTGCAGATTATCTCAGAGAATATCCCTGCGACACTCGCATCCACCAACCTAAACGCCCCGCTGAAGTGGCTGAACACTTCAACTCCCCCTCCCACTCAAGGACATGCAGGTCCTGGGCCTCCTCAACCGCCAAACCACCACCACCCGACGCCTGGAGGAAGAACACCTCACACTCCACATTCATCCCGTGGTTGCAGGGTCCCAATGTAGATTTCAACAGCTTCCTAGTTGCCCCCCCACCCCACATACACCATCCAGGTCCCAAGCCTCCAACTCAGCACCGCCTTCCGCACCCATCCATCATTGTCCCCCTCTGACCAATCACCTTCTCCCCCACCTTCATCCACCTATCACCTTCTCAGTTACCAACCCCACCCTCCTATTTATCTCTCAGCCCCCGGCCCACAAGCCCCATCCCCGATGAAGGGCTCCGGCCCGAAATGTCGATGCTCCTGCTCCTCTGATGGTGCCTGACGTGCTGTGCTTTTCCAGCACCACACTCTTGACTCTGATCTCTAGCGTCTGCAGTCCTCACTTTCTCCAAGCGGACTGATGGACTTGTTCTATGTCAATTCAGGCTGACAGATGCAGTGATTCCTCTCCTGTTCCTAACCTTGTAGCAGGGTCTAATATTGTGGCACTGGTCTAGCACTAGCCTTCTAGGGAGTGGACATTACTTCTGAAAGCCTTGATCAAGCCTATCTATTAACTGGAGGAGGCACCACAATGGCCCTCAATATAGTTCTTGCACCTGCCCCGGCCCCTTCCCTAACTCATTGATCAAAGGGCAATATCTGAATGTCCCCACAGTGAAGATGCAGAGAAGTGCACGGATGCTGTACAGTTCCACTAAGGGGATGCTGTTTGTGTCGGTTTATTCAGAAAGTCTCCCTTCAAGCCACGCAGATTAATTTAGTCAGTGAACTCAAGAGATATTGAGGTGCAATCTGGATATAGAAGGCAGCTCAAACAGATAGACTCAAGGCAAACTGTGAATGGTGCTCACCAGTTAGGTTAGCTGTCATTGACTGATTGGGTCAAAAAGTGGCATCGGGTTGTGGGAGGGTGGGGAATGTCTAGTTATAAAGCTTACCTTGTAGGGAGTCACTCACTTTGAAAGACAACCCTGTTGAACTACAACTCAAAGGCTGAAACTTTACCACATCAGTGCACTCCTATGATGGGTTCTGAAACTATCTTGAATATTAGATGGAGTTTGTTTTTAAATTAGAACCAGACTGCTCTCACATTTATACATCTACTAAAAAAATCCACCATTGGGGATGACGCATACACAATCCCTTGAGTCCCTTGCTCTCGGGAGGTTGGTGGGTCAGACTGGATAAAATGTTACACAGGGTTACTTTACATAAGAAGTGGACGGCCCCCATGTAGAACCAACCAGAGGCTGCAGGACACATTAATCTGAAGGCACACAGCACTATACAACCAGCCAGAGGTGTTCACTCAATGCTACCCAACATTGATAAGAGAGCATGTAAACGCATAATGTTAATGAGCAGCATTACACCATTACATTACTCAATGGTTCAAAGTTCAACTTCAAAATGAGATTCATTATATTCCCAATTTTGAAACTAATGCTAAGAAAGTCAATTGGTAATCCAGCTGTCACCCACCCAAATTCTACCAAACGGAAACAATTAAATTGTTGGAGAAACTCACTAGGTCTGGAAGCATCAGTTTGGGGGGGGGGGGAAGAATGGGGAGGAGAGAGAGAGAGAGAAAAGTGGGGGGGGGGAGGAGAGAGAAGTGGGGGGAGAGGGGGAGGAGAGAGAAGTTGGGGGGGAGGGGGAGGAGAGAGAAGTGGGGGGGAGGGGGAGTAAATTACTAAATTCTGACAATATTAATAAATTAGGATGGCAATAAAATTCAGTTCTATAGAATGCTCGGTAGACATTTAAGTGTTAACAGAAAAGTCTGCCGATTGTTCGTGCCAAAGATCTGAGTAATGAGCAAAGACAAAGAGGTCACACACCAATACAGGCAAGAAAAGGAAGAGAGATTCCTGGTCAGCTATTACATGGAAAGTAATTGGAGTCTCGCCTATCACTATTCATTAATCCAGACGCATGCAAAGGGGGAGGTCCCAGTCAAACTCCATTTTAATAAAACTCCTTAAGCGTAACAGAAAAAGGAATCTGTCACTCTCGATGGCTGTGAAGGCAAAGAGGCTGCGGTGCTGATGTTACTCTAGTCACTGCGGTTTGACACGTAACAGGAATTTTACTAGCAACATGTCAATATCACACAGGCCATGATCATGCATCATGTTAAACAAAGTAATGCGCAGTCTTCTTCCCGAGTTCTCCTGCCATGCACCCAAACAACTGCAGATTGAAAATCAGCCTGTTTTCTTATGTCCACCTATGGCAGAAACTCACAACTCAAGACACAAAGTCGACATCATCATTGAGTCAAGTGAAGTTGCCATGGTAACAATCAAACCTTGAAAAGCAAGTCCCAAAGATACAATGAGATTTAGGTGGCCATATATGACCATACCTACTCACTTGATCAATGTTGCCACATATGTTCACAAGGAAAGATTTCATTCTCTCTCAACGTCCAATTAATTTGTGAGCAGATCAGAAAAGATGGTGCACACTTTCCTGACTTTTATTATTGTATTAACATTAAACCATTCCACTTTGAATACCATTTCAACCAGAAAGACATATTTCTGGTTGCTTCAGTAATGTTTAGATGATTCTTTAGCAATAAGATAAGAATTGGCATTCTGAACACTTCAAATGAGCACTGCTAGAATGAGAGAGAATTTTCTATCAGATCAACATAAGTATAGTTGTGTAGGTAGCCTTTGGTGCAATGTGCTGTGTTGTGAGTGCAGCTAGTGTCTCAAGCAATGTGCTACCTTACTAAGCGGATTTATCATCATGAGGAGCAATGCAAAAACCAATTAAAGGCTAATGAGAACATTAGCAACCACTGTGGAGGAAAAGAAGGGAGAACGCTTGCTGGAAGACACATTGGTGTAACTGGAGAGTTTTCATGCAAACTGTATCTGACTACTTGATAAACAGATTTGTTTACAATTCCCCCTTTTATATCACTCCTGCACAAATATACCATCGCGGACAGATATTGTGGCCAAGCTTTCCGGGCTGGTCTGGAATCTCCAGGAATTGAATATCCAGCACGCTGTAGCATGTGAGAGAATTGTGAGAACATTTTAAAAATGTTTGCAAAATATGAAAAACATTGGATCATAAAAGGCTCTTTGGTTGACAGTGAAGCACCATCCAATTGGCTCACAAGGCTCTTTGATTTCTGATTTATGTAGAAAGACGATGCTTCAATAATGGCCAAGGAAATGGGACATTATGTTGAGGTGTTTGGATGTGCAGGAAAATCTCTGCTGGATGTGGAAGAATCCTTTGGGGCCTTGGATGGAGATGAGTGGGGTGGTATGACCAGGACTTTGAAGTTATAAAGAAAGGCTGGATAGGCTGAGACATTTTTCACTGGAGGTTGCGAGGCAACCTGATAGAAGTTTTTTATTCACAGTCTAATCATTAATGAAGGAAATAGAGTCTGTTGTGTGAGCTGTCACTGCAAATTTCTCAAAAGTTTTTAGGTATTCTTGGATTGATGGTAGTGCAGAGAAATCCACTGATCAGGATACCACAATGGTAGCTATGCACGGTTTGTAAGTCGTCTTTCAAAAACAGATACAATATTTACTGCTTTGGAGGTAGCAGAATTGCACTGGGTTAGGCAAAGTTAAAAAAATTACATAACACCATGTTATAGACCAACAGGTTTATTTGGAAACATTAGCTTTCAAAGCACTGCTCCTTCATCAGGTGGTTGTGAAGCAGAATCATAAGACACAGAATTTACAGCAACAGGATTGCAGTGTCATGGAATGTAATATTAAATAAATTTAGCTTAAGTCTTTCATCAGCTGGTATCCATGGAGATGGCCTCAATTGGGACCTTGGGTTCATGTTACACTGCAGGTGACCCCACTGCACGAGACACACACTCTCCCTCTCTTTCATTCTCACACACACACACCCACCCACACACGTTCTCTCTCATACACTCACACATACACCCCCCACAACCACACTCTTACAGATTTCTACCCCATTACACTCACACACATACACACACTCTCTCACAGACACTCACATCCCCACATACACACCCACATGCTCACACTCCCTCCATCTGCCCTGCACACACACACATAAAAGTTTGTGGGGTGAATTTGTACTTGCAGAATTATATTTTACTGTGCTCAAAAACTGCATAAACCCATGCAAGATTCTGTAAATAACATGTTAGAAATAGAATCAGTCTGACCTAACATTAGGACACAGACAGACTTTAACGTCACTCCTTCAATGTATTATCTCAGCTGAGATGGCACTGACTATTAAAGCTATCTTGAGAATGTAACTTCAATAAAGTTCTGAGATTTACTTATGAAAGAACCAAATCTAATATGATCATTCTAAAAGATGAAAGACTAAAGCTACATTTGTTTAACATTACATTCCATGACACTGCAATCCTGTTGCTATAAATTCTGTGTCTTATGATTTTGTCCCTTAACCACCTGATGAGGAAGCAGTACTTTGCAAGCTAGTGCTTCCAAATAAACCTGTTGGTCTATAACCTGGTGTTGTATGACTTTTTAAGATTTACATGCACATTAAGTTAAAGGATAATGGGGGAAAGAGTAGGGTCCATTAAGGAACACAGTGGTAATTTGTGCATGGAGCCAAAGGATGTAGGTCGGGTTCTAAAAATACGCTCGGTCAGTGTTCACTAGTGAAAGGGATGATATGGGTGCAAAAATCAGGGAAAAAGTCACTGATACAATTAAAGAATTTAACATAGACAGCGAGGAATTTCTGGTTGGTTTTGGTAGGCTTATAAGTAAGATAATTCTTCCAGGCCTGGGTGAAATGTATCCCAGGTTGTCGGATGAGTCAAGGAAAGAAATAACAGGGGCATTTGCAAAAAGTTTGAATTCTGAGATGTGCGGAGGACTGAAGGACAGCCAATGTGATACTATTATTCAAGAAGAGAGCAAGGAATAAACCAGGAAATTTCAGATAAGTCAGTGGTAGGTAAACTATTGGAAGCAATTTGGATGGACATAATTAATCTGCATTTGGAGAGGCAGGGATTAATCAAGAACAATCAGCCTGGTTTTGTTCAAGGGAGGTCAAGTCTGGCCAAATTGATTTAATTTTTCTGACAGGGTTACGGTTGAGGGCAATACTTTGATGCAGTCTACTTGGACATCATGTAAGCTTTTAATAAGGTCCCTCACAGAAATATAACAGCCCATGAGATCCAAGGAAATTTAGCAAATTGAATCCATAATTAGCTTTTTGGCAGCATGGAGAAGATGATTTGATTTGATTTGATCTATTATTATTGTCACATGTACAGTGAAAGGTTTTGTTTTGAGTGCAGTACAAGCAGATCATAACATTCAGAGATCACAGAGTGTTTGAACAGAGCAAGAAATGTAAAGTTTTGGCTGAAAAGAAGGTGAACAAAAAACAAGATCAATATTAGGTTTGAAATTTGAGACGTCCATTCAGAATTCTAATAAGTGTGGGGAAGAAGCTGTTCTTCAACCTGTTGGTACATGTGTTTAAGTTTTTGTATCTTCTGCGTAATGGAAGAAGTTGGAAGAGATTATACAGGGTGGGAGGGGTCTTTGATGTTGGCTGCCTTTCCGAGGCAGCGAGAAGTGTAGATGGAGTCAATGGATGGAAGGTTGGCTTGCTTGATGGACTGGGTTGTGTTCACAATTCACTGTAGTTTGGACAAAATTTGCCACACAGTCATGAGTGTACAGGGGATATACTTGCGGAGCGATGGAGTTGAGGATTATTGTGGAGAAGATGCTGTTGCTTACCTGTGTATCAGAAAGTCAAGGATCTAGTTCCAGAGGATGGAGCAGAGACCTAAGTCTTGGAGTTTAGAGATCCAGGGCTGATGAAGCGCTTTTGCCCAAAACATTGATTTTCCTGTCCCTCATATGCTGCCTGACCTGCTGTGCTTTTCTAGCACCACTCTAATCTAATCTGCAGTCCTTGTTTTTACTGAGTTTAGAGATCAGTTTGGTTAGGATTACAGCGTTGAAAGCAGACCTGTAGTTAATAACTAGAAGCCTGACATGGGTATTCTTATTATCCAGATGTTCCAGGGATAAGTGTAGGGCTGGGGAGATGGTGCCTGCCATGGACTTGTTGCATTGATTGGCAAATTGCAAAGGATCAAGGCAGATTGGAGGCTGGAGTTGATATGAGTCATGACTAACCTCTCTAAGCACTTCATAATAGTGGCAGTCAGAGCTCCAGGTGGTAGTCATTGAGGCACATTCCATGTGCTTTCTTTGGGACAGGAATGCTTGTGGTTTTCGTGAAATAGGTGGGGACTTCAGATTGTAGCAAGGAGAAGTCAAAGACAGGGGTGGCATGATGGCTCAGTGGTTAGTACTGCTGCCTCACAGCACTAGGGTCCCAGGTTCGATTCCAGCCTTGGGTCACTGTCTGTGTGGAGTTTGCACATTCTCCCCTTGTCTGCGTGGGTTTCCTCTCAAAGTCCAAAGATGTGCAGGTCAGGTGATTTGGCCATGCTAAATTGCCCATAGTGTTAGGTGGATTAGTCAGAGAGAAATGGGTCCAGGTGGGTTACTTTAGGTGGGAGACTCGGTTGAACTGGTTGGGCCGAAGGACCTGTTTCCACACTGTAGGGAATCTAATATCTAATCTAACAGCCAAATAACTCAAACCCCCTAAAGATCTGGAACACACCACCAACATTGCTAAAGCTTTCAAGGGATATGGGGAAGGTGCAGTAAAAGATCAGCGTTGATCTTGTTCAATAGCAGGGCAGACTTGACAGGCCAAATAGTCAAATATTTCTTATTGTTAGTGACTAATGCCTCACATTGCTGAGGATTTGGATCAAATCAAATCAAATCCATGTTTTTAGGAAACAATTCGTAATTTTGAAATACTATGATGGACGGAGGAGATGCTTGTTTTCTCCTTGATTTTGATAATGTCTTTTGTATAACATACAACTTTCTCCATAGACTTTTTCAATGTCACCACCTCATTAAAAGTGGCAATGTCTTGTGCACTTCAAGTCCAAGTTCCATCTAATGCAAACTTAATTCAAATATAATCATTTTTAAAAAATGGTTAAAACATAAAATGCCAGATTGATTGATTCAAATTCTGACCAGCACATTGTTTTCATAACATGCAATGTTCTGAATGTTTGTAAACAAAATTGTGTTGAAAACTATTAACCTTTTGACCCACCATGTTAATTAAGACTGACTGATTTACCTTCAGCTTGGCAAGATTCACCCTCCAGTGTAGATCTTGCTTTTAAATCAGTTATACCTCCCCCATATTACTACCCGCTCTCACAGTAGCAAAAATGTGCAAGATCAGGCATTCATGCACAGTTTGTCATGGATTCAAAACTCCTTAGGTAGCAGGCTCTCACATAGGCAACTTTATGTCATATGTAAAATGGAAAGTTCACTATTCATTTCCAATTTTACAGAGGATCTCACCTATCGACTAATAACCCTATCTAATTGTCTTTAATTATAGTCGGAGTTTTAATAAAGTTGATTCAAAAGAAAGAGAGTTTATCTGATCTCAGTGCAATAAAAATTACCTTCAAACAGACTGACTTAGAATTAAACATCAATCAAATTTGTAAAAAAGGTAAATCAAGTGAAAAGCAGCTCCAACTGCATGGCAAATGAACAGATTGCATTACACTGTTCTCATAAAAGCATATTCTCCAATGTACAAGGAACACCTATATAAGATAGAATTCAAACAGCATTTTAACTAAGTGAATGCACATCCACCTGAAAGGAGAAAATGGAGGAACATATTTTCTTGACAATGACAAAAAACTATAACAACAATGAAGGAATAATCAAGGAATAGTGAGGGATGATAGTGGGTGGAAGATTTTCAGTTATCACACCACAGACTGGAATGGGAACAGTGCATAGAAAAATTAAACATCAAAATTTGTGCAAGGCAACTCTCTTGATCAGTATTTTTATGATGCAGTGATGAAATAAAGAGTGATGGACTTAATTCATTGAAGGAGTGAATCAGCAAAAATCAGGTATGTTTCGATCAGTAAGAATTTAGGAAACAATGATCACAGAATATTAATGAAAAAGGATGATGAACACCAAGCAATACTGAATTTATGGAGAGTGAATTACAGCAATTTAACAAAGGATCATTCCCAAGTGGTCTGGAAACACAATCTATGAATAACAAAATTTTCATATGAAATATATTGGTTTCAAATTAGACACAGGCTAAGAAGAGGCAATAAATTGCTGGAGTTCCCTGTTTGACTAAATGATAGAAATTAACCTAAAATAGGAAAAGAAAGTTTGTCAAAAATAAGATTGATATTCTACTGGAAAATCTGAAAATAAAAAAGGCAATAGAATTGACTGAAAAGGGGAACAGGAGAGTGTGAGAACTCTAACTCTGCCATGTAAGGAAACATTGCTTTACAAACATATAAATATATAAATAGAAGAAGAGATTGAGTAAGGAGAGACCAATGGCATGTTTGGGATGCTAAATGAGAATTTTCCACCTGCTTTTACAAGGAGTTGGTTATTGTGATATTGAATATCATTAATAGTAGTTAATGATAAGATTTTATGTATCCTTTCAAAGATGTTGTCATTGCTGATAAAGTCAGAATTAATTGCCACAAATCTACTCAAAACTTGCTAGTTTCCATTTCTAATTGTCTTTGGGAAGGTGGTATTGATCACATCGTTAAACTGTTGCAAAGTATACCATGTTGTAAAGGATGGAGTTCTGGAATTTTGACATAACAGCAACAAAGGAATAATGATATAGTTCCAATGCTTGCAGGGAATTTTATAGTTGTGTAGTTTATGTACATCTGCTGCCCTTGTTATTCCAGTGGTTGAGTTTGTAGATTCAGAAGGTGCAAATGAAGGGATCATGATCAGTTGCTCCAGTGCATTCTGCAGATGATGCACGCTGCATTAGAGGGAATTAATGTTTCAGATAGTGGATGGGGCCCTGGATAGTATTGAGCACCTTGAGTTTTGTTGAAGCTGTACCTGTTCTTGTAAATAGAAATTTTCCATCACTGTTTATGTTTTTTTAGATGATGAAGAGACTTTGGGAAGACAGGAGTTGAGTCTGAGCAGAAAGCTTAATCCTTGACCTGTTCTTGTAGCCACAACACTTATTTGGTTGGTTTGGTTCGGTCTCAGGTCAATTGTAATACACAGGATGTTCAGAGTCATCCTGGCATTTGTTTGGTGTGACTGCTACTTGCTAATTACCACACCTGCCTGAATGTTGTTTCGCTGCAAATTAACTTAAATTGCTTCAGTATCTGAGGAGTGATGAATGATTGCGCAATCATCAGTAAATATCCTCACTTCTGAAGTTATGATGGAGGGAAGGTCATTGAAGAAGAAGAAGCTGAAGACCATAGACCGACTATTCCATTGCACTGGGAAACGGTAAACTGGTAAGAATTTTTAAACGAGTTCAAGACTTTCTCACAAAGCACAAGCTCAGTCCTATTGGTGTTATCATTGTACAGTAATTCCATACTGGAACAGGAGGCTGATGTCATTACTTTCATTATTAAGCAATTGTTGCTGCCTCTCCCTCACCACCTCATTCTCTGCTCTACTTGTTGCCCCACTCATTGATCCATGTGTCAACATCCACTTATTAAATACTCTCAGAATTAATGTTTCAGTAAGATCACCTCTCATTCTCCTCAACTCCCCCATAGGCATTGGCTCAGCCTATTTAACCTTTCCTCACAATGTAACTCCTTCATCTCAGGATTCAATTCAATGAAGCTTTTTTGAACTATTTTCAATATAATTATATTAGTTCTTAAACAGGGAAGCCAATACTGTGGATTGTACTCTGGATATAGTCTTAGCAACAGTCTGTAAGACTCCAGCTAATATTCACTATTTTTATACTAAATTTCCCTTTCAGTAATTGCAAATATTCAATTTGTCTTTCTCTTCACCCTCGACACTTGCATATTAGCTTCTTGTAATTCATTTATGAACAGCCTCCAGAGGCACTATACTATAGAGTTCTGCAGTCATTCCTCTTTCTAACAATATTCTGCTTTTCATTGTTTCGATCAAAAGAGAGAAGTTCATATTGTCTCACATCATAATCCTTCTGCCAAACTTTTATCCACTCAATTAATTGATCTGAATTCCACTCTCGACTACGTCCTCTTGATAACTTACATTGTAGTTCACTTTGTTTTATCAGCAAATTTAATTTGTGGTAGATTCAGTTTCTTCATCTAAGCTATTCATATAGATTGTAAACATTTGTGATCCCAGCATTTGAAATCCATGATAAACACGTTACGTCCTATAGCATGGCCTGATATTTTGTGAAGTCACCTTTGATATAACATCTTATCAAGTGCCTTTCAGAAATCCAAGCATACCTGATTCATAGATTTTCCTTTAATCCACCTTTTTTGTTACTTCCTCAAAAAATTCTAATACATTAGTCAAACACAATTTCCTTTCACAAAACCATGAATCTGATTATATTATGGTTTCATGAAGGTGCTGCTATTACCTTCTTAACAACATTCAATAGGCCTGTTGTTTCAGCGTTCTGTCTACTTCCTCACTGAATCACGAGGTGGAGGTACCAGTGTTTGACTGGGATGGACAAGGTCAAAAGTCACACAACACCACATTATGGTCCAACAGGTTTATTTGAAATCACAAGCTTTTGGAGCACTGCTCTATCATCAGGTGATGAAGTTAAAAATTACACAACACCAGCTTATAGTCCAACAGGTTTAATTGGAAGCCAGTTGTGTGATTTTTAACTTTGTACACCCCAGTCCAACAACGGCATCTCCAAATCAGGTGATGAAGGGCTCCTTCACCTGATGAAAGAGCAGCTTTCTGAAAGCTTGTGATTTCAAATAAATCTGTTGAACTATAACCTGGTGTCATGTGACTTCTGATGTTGTTCAATCACAAGACTGACTCGTGGGATGGCAGGAGTGACATATAAAGAGAAACTGGATGAGTCAGGGCTATATTCACTGATGTTTAAAAGAATGAGAGGGGATCTCATAGAAATGAATAAAATCTTAACATAACTGGGCAGGGTAAACACAGGAAGGATATTTCTGATGGCCGTGGACTAAAGAACTATTGTCACAGTCTAAGGATATAGTTTAGGCCATTTTGGACCAAGATGAGATATACCTTCATCCAGAGAATGGTAAGCCTCTGAAAGTCTCTGCCACAGAAAGTGGTTGAGGCGAAAACATTGAATATTTTCAAGGGGAAGTCCGATATAGTTCTTAGGGCTAAAGGGATCAGAAGGTATGAGGAGACTACAGGAACATGGTACAAAGTGGATGATTACCCAAAATAGTATTGAATAGCAGAGCAGATGGGAAGGATTGAATGGCAAACTCTGGCTCTTATTTTTAACATTTTTATGAAATCAACTTGTTACATTTGCAATTTTTCATTCGGCTGAAACCTTTCCTGGATCTAGGAAATTTTGGAAGATCATAATCTATGCATGTATTGTTTCTCCATCCACTTTTTTTGAGATCCTAGAATGAAGGGATGGAACCTCATCAGCTTCAGTTTTTATTCCCCTGATGATAGTGATCACTTCAAACTCTGATTTTCAAGCATTCTAAGTTTGCCTGGTGCTGCCCAGGTGTGGTTTTCCACACTCCTCAGTACAGCAGGGTTGATCCCTTGATCTAATGGTCATAACGGAACCTAGGCAATGAGGTTATATATTGTGGCTAAAAATAATTCTGCAGATGATATCCCATAATTATCCTGTGAATGCCCAGCCTGGAGCTGCAACATCTGTTCATAATCTTCCTACATAGCAAAGTGGGAGTGCCATAGAACACAACGGAAGATATACATGGTCTTAAGTCTCCACAAGGAATGTGTATCAGTCACTCTTATTAATATTGTCATGAATGTATGCATCTGTGACAGGGCAGAATGGTGATGAAGGGTTAAAGAAATATATTTTTCCCTCTTGTTGGTTCTCTAACCACCTGCCTCAGAGACCAGAATGTCAGGTATGTCCTTCAGAACTCTTGGTGATAGGCATTGAAGTTACCCACTCAGAGCAAATTCTCTACCATGCCACTTTGAGGACTTCCTCCATTTGTAATGAACAGAAGAAAGACTGATTTATCAGCTGAAGGCAGATTTTGATTAGATTACATTACAGTGTGGAAACAGGCCCTTCGGCCCAACAAGTCCACACCGACCCGCCGAAGCGAAACCCACCCATACCCCTACATTTACCCCTTACCTAACACTACGGGCAATTTAGCATGGCCAATTCACCTGGCCTGCACATTTTTGGATTGTGGGAGGAAACCGGAGCACCCGGAGGAAACCCACGCAGACACGGGGAGAACGTGCAAACTCCACACAGTCAGTCGCCAGAGGTGGGAATTGAACCCGGGTCTCTGGCGCTGTGAGGCAGCAGTGCTAACCACTGTGCCACCGTGCCGCCCACAAGGGGGCATTGTTGAAAGACAACAATGAACTAGATGTGGCAGTTCTTGGTAGTGGAAAGCTCATCCAGTCTGGATGGGTTGTGAACAGACACAAATATGTACAAAGACCAAGAGATGGCCACTTAGCCCTTATAATCTACTTCATTCAATAAAATCATGGTTAATCTGATTTTAACCTCATAATCCTGATATTCCTGTATACCCTGATAATCTTTCATCCCTTTGATAATCACAAATATATCTGTAAAAATCATTAAAGACTCTGTTAAAAATCACACAACACCAGGTTTTAGTCCAACAGGTTTACTTGGAAGCACTAGCTTTTGGAGCGCTACTCCTTCATCAGGTGCTTGTGGAATATAAGATCATAAGACAAAGAACTTATAGCAAAAGTTTACAATATGATGCAACTAAAATTATATGTTGAAAAAGATCTGGATTGTTTGTTAAATCTCTCAGCTTTTAGAATGACCATGTTGGTTTCAGTTCTTCCATATGTAAATCCCAGAACCTTTTTTAAAGTTGCATTCTCAAGTGAACCTTAACAATAAGTGCCATGTCAGCTCAGATAATGCACTGAAGGTGAAAGGTTAAAGCCTGTCTGTCTGTGTCCCAATGTTCAGAGTGATTCTATTTCCTAAAGTCCACTTTGGAGGATGGTCATCTAAAGGTCCAAGGCCAAATGTCCTGGACCGTTACATTCACTATCTTTTGAGGAAAGGAATTCCAAAGACTCAAAACTTTTAGAGGAAAAACATAGTTCCTTCATTCCTCAGAAATGGGGCACCCCATATTTTCTAAACCATGACCCTTAGTTCTCAGTTCTGCCACAAGTTGAAAAATTCTTTCAACTGCCACCTGGTCAAATTGCCTCAGATTCTTAAATATTTCAATTAAGTCACCTCTTACTCTTCCTAAACTCCAGACTATTTTGGCTTGTACTTCAGGTGCAGTCTCACCAATGTCCTGTAGAATTGAAGTATCCTGCCGGGCCAAGATTAGAGTGGTGCTGGAAAAGCACAACAGGTCAAGCAGCATCTGAAGAGCAGGAAAATCAATGTTTCGGGCAAAGCTCTTCATCAGGAATAAGGCTTCAATCATGATGAAGGGCTTTTGCCCGAAACATCGATTTTCCTGCTCCTCAGATGCTGCCAGACCTGCTGTGCTTTTCCAGCACCACTTTAATCTTGACTCTAATCTCCAGTATCTGCAGAAACTAATTCTGCCTTGAAGCATAAGCTCCCTACTCTTGCATTCAATTCCATTCGCAATAATACATAACGTTCTATTAGTAACACCCTACATACCTGATAGAAATATGACTGAAAATCAGAGAGGCTCTGGCTCCAACAGTCAACTTTCTCTATTTATTGGGGTGGCACGAAAGAGCTGGAGGACTACAAAAGCTGGACTCTTGCTCAACAAATGTGCAATAGGTAAGTCCAGCAACTTCAGTCCATTCTGCCAAATTTCAGCAACTACAAAATCAAGTATACTTGGAAAAATATGGGTTACTTAATGAAATTCAACATTAACGTATTCAACGTATTATGGTTTGATATCTGAGGAAGTTTTAGATTGTACGACTGATAGGAATGCATTTGATGTTGTGTAAATGGATTTGCAAAAAAAATGGTTTAACAAAATACTGCATAGTAGACAGAAAAATTATGGCCATTGAGATTGAAGGGGCACTACAAGCACAGATATAACTTTTACCAAGGCTAAAAAGCAGAGTGTAATGGTGAATGCACTGTTTGTAGTTCAAATTGGGAGAGAAGCACAAAGTGTTCCATTGTAGTTCTGATGTTTATGAGTGACCTGAACTTTGGACCTAAGACCACTTATTCCCAAGTTGCATGAGGCATAAAACATGACAAAGTAATCAAGAGTAATGAGGACAACCACAGACTTCAGGCAGGCTGGGGAAATGAATCAAAACTCAAAAACAGTTGTTCAAATAAAGTTCAGTGTACATTCTGGAGCCAAGTTCCATTGTCTTTCAAAGCTGGCTAAATTGTAAGTAGGCCTGCACCTCTCAAATTTGTGAAGGTATTAAACATGTGAATTAAGGATGAGATGCAAATATTTTGATGCTGACTCAGCTGCCTTGTTTCAATATCTCTTGAGAAAATAATTGTAATTTTAATGCATTAATTATGGGACTCAAGAACATTGCCTCAATCTGTGGTCAGGTGACCACTGCAGTCATTTTATACCGAAGTTTAATTTTTTAAAATGACCATTTTAGTCCATGAAAGGTCTCGTGTTTCACAACCAGATGAGGGAAGTTAAAATTTGATATTTCATACTTAACATGACCATTACAAACTGTAAGCACAAGCCAGTTATCCTAATTGAAGTGGATTGGTATTTACTGTTTGTCGAGATCATACATTTTCCTGTATATCTATGGGTATTATATTCTGACTGGAACTTTTTTAAACTCAATCCATCAAACTATATTGGTTGCAATTAAACCTAATTGATTAAATATTGGCAATGTCAACATATTAGGAGGATTCATACCACTCCATCCTTCTTTTTTCTAACTTTGAGAAAAGAGACAATTAAACACACTCCCATGTATGTTTGCCAAACTCTGCATTCAAAAGCAAGTGAAAGGGAAGTTGTAATACCTTGGAAACTAATGGGAGAGGAGATTGAAATTCCAAGTATGCAAGTCCAACTGAATGAGAGAGATCATGTTAAAATGAGCACTTTCTAAATATTGCCTCTAAAAAAGGCCTCTCATTTTTGAAAAAGCTGCATGATGCATGATTTTCAGGAATTCAGTCCTTCAATCTTAGAACTTGATACATTCATTACTTTTATGACATAAACCTAACTTCAGGCAGGATAGCATCTGGGTTCATTCTTTTTGGAAAATTAAAAACTAATTGACCAATAAAACAGCTGGATTAGGTCTGCATTTTTTTATCTTCCTTCATGACAGAATAGAAAGGTATTAGAACTGCAATAAGCTGATAATGGTACCCGTCACACGGATTGTCAAAACTTTTACTCATTTACTGACAAATTGCATGCATGCAGCACACCCAAATCTATCATAGTCAAATTGTGTTAATTACAATCAGTGACTCATGCACTGAAAATATAAATGATAGGGAAAAATGTTTACAATGGAATTGCATAGGCTTCATTCAGAATGTCATTGAAGATGTTTTCTTTCACAATGGTGTTCACAGAAATAGTATTCACGATGATGGTGATTTTTAGTTATTTTAATTAATCCTTTTGGAGATGCTTTGACAAACCTCTAGAGCTAGGGACACTACCATTGGCCAGAAGAAACACTCTCAAATGCTGTACACTACCTTGCAATTAAACCCAACTGTCAAGAACAGGAAACTTGGGCAACAGTGATGCAGATATCTATCCAAGTATTAATGAGTTCTGAGACTGCTCAGCTTCTGAGATCAAATGGGTTTGGGTATTTTCAGACTACTATAACCATTGGCAATTTTAAGCTTTTCTACATTTTTGCTGGTTCAATCATAATTGTGCATTCTTTTTTTAAACTTTGTAAATAATAAAAATAGTGAAGTGACATCTGTAGTGTTTTGTGTATCAGATTGAGCAGGTGGATCAGAGGGTGAAGACAGACCATTAAGAAGTGTACATTCAAACCTCTGCTTGTGTAATTCCAGCTATTAATTACACCAATTGACATTGTTCATGAATTTCCATTGAATGAAACCTTCAACTATTGACTAATTTAGCAGTTAACAACGGTTCTAAAGTATAATTGGGAGCTGGAATTTGGAAATTCAATCAGACAGCAAAAGATTTTGACAAAGATTTTGACACTCAACAATAAAGCTGTAAGTTGCAAATACTGAGCAAATTTTCAGCAGTAGGGATCTCTGTGACATTGTAATTAATACTATGTAAGAATAAGAAAACACCTTTTTAAAGTATATATGGACCATTATGTTATAACTGCCTTTAAAAAAAGGAATTTTGCATCCCAGTCCATTGACATAAAAGGAGTTCATGGCAAATCATTTGAAAACAGAATCAAGAATAAATATCTAAGGAGGGAGAATACATCATTTGAGTGTTTCTAACCAGGTCAGGTCAAGAGCTCAGACAGTAATTTGACTTGCCTTTTGTCAAAAATAATCTGTGATCATAGTTGATCAGATTAATGTGTGATCTTTTCACCTTTCATTCAAGAACACAAATAGCAGTAACAGTCATTCAATAATCAAGTGAGATTGGGTTTGTTATTGCATTATTTATTTTCATAATGTGGCAGAACATGATCTTCTCACCCTAGTTAATGTATGGTCATTGTTTTGACATTTATCTGTTTGCTGCCATTGAGTCAACTGACGTCTGTAGAATGAGTTAAATATCAGAAAACTCCTTGGGGGAGGCTGCACAAACTATAATTCAAAGTCATAACAAATAGTATCTAAATGGTCATGCCAAAATCATATCTTTGGAAAACATTTCAACAACGCTGAAAATGAGTTGCTGGAAAAGCGCAGCAGGTCAGGCAGCATCCAAGGAGCAAGAGAAACGTCGATTCTCCTGCTCCTTGGATGCTGCCTGACCTGCTGCGCTTTTCCAGCAACACATTTTCAGCTCTGATCTCCAGCATCTGCAGTCCTCACTTTCTCCTAAACATTTCAACCATGCTAATTTATTTTTACTGAAGTTCAGATTCTTGCAATTAATGAAATATATGTGTATGCTATTCTCAAGGAGGAGCTATAAATATTTTTCACCAAAGCTTCTACTTTAGGAATTGATTCATGTTAGTTTTGGTGCTTTTGCACCATTTCTCAGTGTCTTGAGGCCTAGGTTTAGTTATTGTTGCAAAGCCAAACAAATAGTAAACATTGCATTAAAATGTGATGCACACTGCACATAAGCACTGAAGTTTCAGATAGTTAAATGAATGAAAGTGAAGTACCTGGAAACTTACTGAAGCTATATCCTTCTCATAACTAACACTGTGTGTTTAGGTTTATCAATTTTTTAAAAAAATCTAGCAAAAGTAACTCACATCAATTTTGTGTGAGATGAGACCCAAGTTGTTAACTTTAAATTTCTGCTAAACAAATTGTCCATGAAAAACATGTGCAGTGTGCCACGCTGTGGTCACCTCATTAAGCACAGTAGCTCAGTAATAACCTGTGCTGTTTACTCAGGTTGCAACAGAATCCTTGGTGAACACTTCTTGACAAACTTGTTTATCAATAATCAGCTTCAAAAATAAATGTGTTACAAACATGCCCAAGTTTTGACTTGTGGCATTTGATTAACTGAAATAAATCCCTTCATGACCATCCCAAATGCCACTTTCTCCAGGGCATTGTTTCTGATTTGAAAATATTCACTGACAGACAGAATGCAATACATTTGACTTCAGCTCTTATCTGAAAGAAGGGCAATATCTCAGCTTGCAGCTGAGCAGGTAGACGTAAACTAAAACTGAAGTTAAAAAGTAAAAAATGGGGAAAGAGAACAAAGAGAAGAGGAAGAAAGTAGTCAAGTAAACTTTAATGAAAAAAAACTTAAAACTGCGTACAGCTGTGTATTTTTACTCTTTGTGATTATTTCCTTCAAAAGTCCTTCATGTACCTGCAAACCTCCTGGTATTTCTTGACTTCTGGAGTTGCACTTAAATATGCCACAACACAGGTGACAAAAATGTTTGGCCAACATTGAATAATTAAAAACCACCATTCAAATAAGAGACAGATTACGTAGATATGGAAACAAGGTTTTCAAACTATCAATGACTACAGATACAAGAACTCAAGATAGTCAGCAAAAATGCAAGCCTCGTAATGATTGTTGTAACAGGTTTTAAAAATCAGTGTGTTACCTAATCTTTCACCTTGCATGCAAATCTATTTCCAATTTTGTTTCTTGAATTTTCGACCAGTGGATTTATCAACACAGTGCAATATGAAAAAGTACTGTTAAATATTAGAATTACTATTCCAAATAATTATTTTATCTTTAACCAAATGTAAACCTGTGACCCAAAAACACAATCTTGCCAGAGAAAGATGGTTTTGCAATTTCCCATTTCTTCATGTCAAATTGCCTGACAGGATTTCATTTTAAACATTTCTTTAAAACACACACTTGACATGACAATCGTTTCTTTCATCCTCAGAATGCTGCATTGATCCTTTACATACTAAGATCGTCCTTTCAGAACAAATCAGCACTTTGATCAACTGCACAAAGCAGCGATTTTTACATCAGAGAGCCACACAGTCACCATCTAGTTTTAACTTTGACAGAAACATGATCGATGAAATATATCTTTTTGAGTTGAGTAATGTAAGTTCTAATGTTAGCCTTTATTCTTTTCAAAGGTGCCCAGTGGTTTTGTTTCTCCAAAAGATAAGCCAGTGGCAGATGGCACTGGCCCCAAGTGACATACGATCCAAAGGGGAGCAGCAACGTTGGCAGAACATTGAGCTTTCATAGTATCATAATCCACAGAGCAACTCACAGTTAAAAATAAAACTTATTACCTTCTCAAGGAAAAGGAGATAAGAGGAATTTGTAGCACTTCGCAAGCAGACACTGCTAAAACTATATTATGTGCATTGTGGGCTGTTCGCTGATATTTTGGACCAGGTCTCAGATCTTCTTATAGAGTTGTAGAGTCGTACAGATCTATGGCACTGAAAAAGGCCCCTTGGCTCATCACATCCACGCTGGTTAAAAAACAACCACAAGACTGTTCTAATCTGATTTTGCAGCACTTTGCCCATGGACCTGTTTGCCTTGGCATCGCAAATGCACATCTAAATACTTCTCAAATGTTCTGAGGGTTTCTGCCTCTACCATTCATATAAATAGCGAGTTCCAGATTTCCATCACCCGCTAGATTAAAAAAAAATCCTCACATCTCCTCTGCGTCTTCTGCTCCTTACCTTATATCTATGTCCCCGGTCATTGATCTCTCCATAAAGAGGAAAAGTTCCTTCCTGTCTATCCTGTTTACGCCCTTCATAATTTTATACATCGGCATCATTTCCCTCTCAATCTCCTCTGCTGTAATGAAAACAACATCAGGCTGTCCACAATGTCTTCCTAGTTGAAACTCTACAGTCCAGGCAACATTCTAGCAAATGTCTTCTGTACCCTCTCAAATACTATCACATTCCTCCTATAATGTGGATTCCAGAATTTTATTCAATACTCAATCTGTGGCCTAACGAACGTTTTATAACCTCCCTGCTCTTAAGCTCTAAGCCATGACTAATAAAGGCAAGTATACCAAACTAGAAGAAAGCGAGGACTGTAAATGCTGGAGATCAGAGTCGAGAGTGTGGTGCTGGAAAAGCACACCAGGTCAGGCAACATCTGAGGAGCAGGAGAATCGACATTTTAGGCATAAGCCCTTCATCAGAAAAGGCTTATCACATATGGCAAGTATACCATTCGCCTTCTTAATCAATTTATCCATCTGTCCTGATACATTAATGGACCAATTTACATGCACACCAAATTTTCTCTGATCCTTGGTGCTTCCAAGGGTCCTATCATTCCTTACATATTCCTTTACTTTGTTTGTCCTGCTCAAGTGCATCACTTCACATCTATCCTCCTCATTATTTGCTACCTTGCCAATTTTTGCATCGTCCACTAACTTACTCAGCAACCCTCCGACATTCAAGTCTCGATCATTCATATAAACCACAAATACCAAGGGTCTTATAATCAACTCCTGCAGGACCCCACTAACCACAGACTTCCAGTGGAAGATAAGTCTAGCTTCCAAAGGGAACTGAGGGACTGCTGTGTGCTCTGTTTTACAGAGACATGGCTCACTCCTGCCACACTTGACTGCGTCTTCCAACCTGAAGGTTTCTCTACACATCACATTGATGGCATGCCATCCTTGGGTAAGGCAAGGGATGGTGGAGTCTGCCTTCGAATCAAAACCTCCTGGTGCTCAGATGTGGTGGCCCTGGTGAGAGACTGATTCCTGAACCTAGAATATCTAACAATGAAGTGATGTCCCTACTACCTGCTGCACGGGTTCACCTCTGTCATCCTGCAGTACACATCATCACCCAATGTGGAAGTGATGAGTGCTCTGGATGAAATTTAGTCTGCTAAAAATGCACTTGAGACATAATACCCAGAGACATTACTCATCGTAGCCAGTGACTTCAAACAGGTCAACCTCAAGAGGATGCTACCAAAATACCATAAACATGTTTCCAGTCCCACCAGCGGGCTGAACATCCTTGACGTTGCTACATAGCCTTCAAAGATGCCTACCGCTCCATACTCCATCTGCACTTTGGAAAATCAAATCACAATGCTGTGTTCCTCTTCCCAGCTTACAAGTAGAGACTGAAATGTGAAAACCCAGTACAGAAGGTAGTACAGTACTGGTCTGAGGCAGCAGAAAAACTTCTGTGGGACTGCTTGGAATCAGTGGTCTGGTCCATATTAAAGAATTCAGTGGCCAACTTAGACAAGTATGTTAGTACTATCACAGACTTCATTAGCAAGTGTGTAGATGATTGTGTGCTAAATAAGTTGAAACTTTATTGCTGGAACAGCACAGCAGGTCAGGCAGCATCCAGGGAACAGGAGATTCGACGTTTCGGGTACAGGCCCTTCTTCAGGCCTGTGCCCGAAACGTCGAATCTCCTGTTCCCTGGATGCTGCCTGACCTGCTGTGCTGTTCCAGCAATAAAGTTTCAACTTTGATCTCCAGCATCTGCAGACCTCACCTTCTCCTGTGCTAAATAAGCCAATCTGTATGCTCTACAACCAGGAACCACTGATGAACCACGTGGCGTTCAACTCAGACATCCCTAACCTTTACTGGATACCACTTCTGTAAGGCCATTCGACATACCAAGAGGAAATACCAGACTAAGTTAGAGACCCAAACTTACTGCATGGATACCTGCTATGTGTGGGAAGGCCTACAGGACATAATGGGCTACAAAATGAGTCAGGACAGAATAGCAGAAAAAAGACATTCCTCCCTGATTCAGTCAATATATTTTATGCTTTGTTCAAACAGAATGTCAGTGAAATGGCGTCACCTGCCCTGACAGTGTCGACTGTACCTGTTCCCTCAGTCATCACTGCAGACTTCAGATCTCCCTTCTTGGGAACGAACTCACAGAAAGCGACTGGCCCCGCCATACGTTCAAATCCTGTGTGAATCAGCTGATGGGAGTATTCACCGGTATAGAAACGCAGATTACCTACATTGTGCAAACAGGCCATCTGGCACAAGTCCACACAAAGCCTCCAAAGAATATCCCACCTCGACCCATCCCCTTACCCTATCCCTGTAACCCCCAAGGGTAATGCACCTAACGTACACATTCATGAACACTACGGGCAATTTAGCATGCTCAATTCACCTAACCTGCACGTCTTTGACTGTGGGAGGAAACCAGAGCACCTGGAGGAAACCCCCACAGACAAAGGGATAATGTGCAAACTCCACACAGCCAGTCGCCCTGAGCTGAGATGGCATGTACTATTAAAGCTATCTTGAGAATGTAACTTTTATAAAGTTCTGGGATATACTTATGAAAGAGCCAAAACTAATATGATCATTTGAAAAGATGAAAGACTAAAGCTACATTTGTTTAATATTACATTCCATGACACTGCAATCCTGTTGCTATAAATTCTGTGTCTTATGATTCTGCTCCACAACCACCTGATGAAGAAGCAGCGCTTTGAAAGCTAGTGCTTCCAAATAAACCTGTTGGACTATAACGTGGTGTTATGTAATTTTTAACTTTGCCCAACCCAGTGCAACGCTAGTGCCTCCAAACCAGTAAATATTGTATCTGTTTTTGAAAGACGACTTACAAACCGTGCATAGCTGCCATTGTGGTATCCTGATCAGTGGATTTCTCTGCACTACAATCCATCCAAGAATACTAAGTAGCTCTTGAGAAATTTGCAGTGGGAGCTCACACAACAGACTCTATTTCCTTCATTAATTATTAGATTGTCGATAAAAACACTCCTATCAGGTTGCCTCTTGACATCCAGTGAAAACAGTCTCAGCCTATCCAGTCTTTCTTTATAACTTGAAGTCCCAACCATGCCATCCTGCTCACCTCCATCCAGGGCCCCAAAGGATCCTTCCACATCCAGCAGAGATTTTCCTGCACATCCAAACACCTCATCTCACCAATGTCATATACAACCTCAACATAATGTCCCATTTCCTTGGCCATTGTTGAAGCATTGCCTTCCTACATAAATCAGAAATTAAAGAGCCTTGTGAGCCAATTGGATGGTGTTTCACAGTCAACCAAAGAGCCTTTTATGACTCCACCGATTTTCATATTTCATAAACATTGTTAAAATGTTCTCACAATTCCCTCACATTGCAGGCTACAGCGTGTTGGATGTTCAATTCCTGGAGATTCCAGACCAGCCCGGAAAGCTTGGCTACAATATCTGTCCATGATGGTATATTTGTGCAGGAGTGATATAAAAGGGGGAATTTTAAACAAATCAAGTGGTCAGATAGAGTTTGCATGAAAACTCTCCAGTTACATCAATGTGTCTTCCTGCAAGCATTCGGCAGCAGTGGTTAGCACTGTTGCCTCACAGCGCCAGGGACCCAGGTTCAATTCCAGCCTCAGGTGACTGTCTGTGTGGAGTTTGCACATTCTCCCTGTGTCTGTGTGGGTTTCCTTCGGGTGCTCTGGTTTCCTCCCACAGTCCAAAGATGTGCAGGTCAGGTGAATTGACCATTCTAAATTTCCCATAGTGTTAGGTGCAATAGTCAGAGGGAAATGGGTCTGGTTGGGTTACTCTTCGGAGGGTCGATGTGGACTTGTTGGGCAAAAAGGCCTTTTTCCATACTGAAGGGAATCTAATCTTTCAGACTTAGTTGAGTCATTGCGCATAGTCTTCACCTGCATGTAACACAATCACGCACATAATATGATGAAGAACATGAGTCATCACAGTCTGACCCTTATTTGCCACGTAGTAAGTTTATTAGAACAGTTCCTTCGTGAATTTGCCACAGAACACAAAGAAAAGTATTACGCAAGCTTGTTGCTTTTTGACAATATTTCTGGCAACTGCACAAAATTGACCGGAACACGAGGAGGAAATAATTGGCTTAATCGATGAGTTTCCTTTTAAGTTTACCTGTAATCTTCAGCCTTTGACTTAAGAAAAGCCCATTGTTTTACAATGGATATGAAACCATAAAACTCATTACATTTTGTGAGATTTTCAGTTAGAAAGGATTCTGAAAAACAGTTGTTCCCCAATAGTTTCATTTTGATATTAAATGACAATAAACAATAATTGCAAGAGAGAGGTGAATTCTGCCATTTTTTGCTCTATTAAATGGAAATCTGGACAAAGACCCATATGGCAAAATCACAAAATAAGAAGCGTGACACTATAAGCAAAGACAAAGTATAGTTTTCTCTGTAATGAAGATGACAGCAAACAAGAAACTGTCCTGAGTCTGACAATTCTGGGAAGATGTACACCACCTATTGCATTGTCACTATCGTAAAACTAAGTGCAGATGAAATCAATCCAATGAAGCAATTACTCGACCTGACCTTATGGGTTTTATTTTCAGTTCACTCCATGGCAACATGAGTTCACTTGTACGTTTACCCAAAATCATCAGCCTCGTCCTAATGACCCATGGTCAACCTTTGATTGAAGAAAAGGCTATTGCTTAGCAATGGATATTAAGTATTAGAAGTCATTACATTTTGTGAGCTTTTCAGTTAGATAGGGTTCTGAAAAAAGTTATTCCTCAATTGTTACATATTTTATATGCCATGACAATAAACAAAAATTGTTTAAAATTATAAAGAAAATTGTTATTTACCATGGCTAGATGTTAAGATTTTAAAGAAAACATACCTTCCCCCAAGGTACATTCTGCTGTCGTCCCAGAACAGAGATCTAAAAAGGAAAACAAAAAAAGAAAATTACAAAATTTTTTACATTACCTGGAAAAATCCTTTCCTACTCCATATAACAGCGCAGAACCTTCTCAACTCTATGCCCCTGTGTTTGAATAAAGATGAAAATGCTGGATTGGATGTTGCACAAAATATACTGCATTCTACATAGATGTAGACAAAGAGAATATGCGTCTGTCGTCTCCAACACCTGGCTTTCCATCGAATACACATTAAAAATATCAACTCAGCAGTTCAGTATAACCAGTAATTTCACTTTTTTTTTGTAATCTGCAACTCAGGATATCTGTCAGTTAACATGTCTAATTGCAGGGTATCTAAAAAAAACAGCAGAAAATGATTATCTTAGTGTTGATTAAGAAAAGGTTCCTCTGACAAAAACAGTTTAAGGTTAAAAATAATCACAACAGCCCTTTAAATGCGGCTTCATTGTAAAAAGCAATACAGGGAAAAAGGGAGGCATTTTTTTCAAATTACTTATTTTTGACCCTCACTTATCATAGCTTCTGTCCCAGAATGGTCAAAATAAGAGCATGGAGAGAATGACCTCTCTATCCTTGGCTTGCTGCTGTGTGACAATTAAGATCAATTTAACCTCAAGAACCAGCATTTCATCTTTTGACTCAGCACTTCACTGAATTCTGGACTCAGTTCAATAATTTTAGATCACAACTTTAATCCTTGTCTTATTTTTATTTGCACTTCAATTTTGTTTATCTTCACTTTTCCTCTTATTTCCATCTCTTAGCTTTCAAATGGCAGCTCGTCTGAATCTATCAGTTAACATCTCTTCTAGATACATCGCTTATTTCTTCATTTGTCCAAATGCCACTCCTTTTGATCATATGTCAAGAAACTTTTGTTATTTAATCTTTCCTCCAGTCCTTCTTATCACAGATCTTCCTTTTATTTCTACTCCACCCATGCCTTTCACTTACTGAACATGCTAATTTTTCCAAATTTGGTGAGACATCAACAACCTGAAATCGCCATAGATGCTGTTAGAATCTGCTGAGAAATGGCAGCATTTTGTGTCTTCAAATACCCAACATCAACATTATTTTGCTTTAGTATTCATCACTGCAACTTTTGGAATCTTTTGAATCACAAAGAACAAAAGAAAATTCTCCAACAGGTAAACAGCTGCTCATGCATATTTCATGATTTTGTTTTTTCAACCTTCTCAATGGCTATTGAAGGCTCCAGTAAACTTGCATTTTGTGGAAATGTTGCTAAGTGAAGCAATTTGGTGCAAACCAAAGCATTGTCAAAAAACTGGAGACTCAAACAGTGAAGAATTTTAAGTCTGATAATATTACTTTGGTGAGCAATTAGGTGATTGGTGAATCTCAAGTTTTCTTTTTCGACAAACTGGTCAATAGTCTAAACTGGTCCTGGGGAGAAGTAAGCTTTGTAATTACAACATGACCAAAGTTAAGCATCATGACATAATAATGCATTATCTTTCATTAATATTTCTAAACATTAAATCTTATTAGTTAAATGCAAAACAATCAAACAGGTGATGCGTTGCAGCTTTGGGAGATGATAGGTACCTACATAATCAAAGTCTTCCAATTGAAGGGTTCAACTTAGAGATAATGAGCTGGAGTCCAAACCTAGGATACTGGTGCCTTGGAGAGGGGAAAGTTGGCAAAGGAAGCTTGAAGGATGAGTTTAGGAAGTGCATATGGAACAGTTTGTAGAATAATAAACTCTGAAGCCAATGAGAGAGCAGGTTTTAAAATCTCTAATGTATAAGGTGGCGGAATTTAAAAATGACCATACAGCAAAATATCCTCTAGCTAAGAGTGATCAGAGCATGCTTTAATTTTACATTTAGCTTGACGGTGAAAAATCTAACATTCTAACTCTGGAAACTGATATTTTAAACTTGTAAACTTAAATAACTGGAAGTGATGGAGACAAATTTGTGTGCAAAAGAATGGGAAAATAGGAAAAAAGGTAAGGCTTATGAACATGAGAATTAGGTAGAAGAATAAACCACTCAACCCCCTCAAGTACACTCTGCTACTCAATAAGATTCACCAAATTGCCTCACTTAGCAAAATTTCAAAATGAAAGTTCTTCAATTTTACTGTTTACCCGCAATAACCTCTGCCTTAAAGATATTTAAAGTCTCTGCTTCCACCATTTTTGAGGATGATAATTATAAAGATTCACAATCTTCTAAGGGGAAAAAAAATCATGATCTTTATCTTAAATGAGTAACCCATTACTTATAAACAGTGAACCCAAGTTCTAGATTCTCTCATAATGAACCATCCCTTCCACATTCACTCTGCCAAGACTTCTTAATATCTCATATGTTTCAATCAAGTCACTTCTTACTCTCCTAAACTCCAGTTGATACAAGTCTAACCTGTCCAATAATTGCACAGAAGACAACATAATCATCCCAGATATCAGTTCGGCATAACTTCTTTGAATTGCTCCCAGTGTCACAAATATGGCTGCAGAAATAGAGACAGAAATTACATTTGTTGGAATTTTCCAAAATTCTCTAGATTCTGGAAACATTTCAGTGAATTGCGAAATCACAAATGGGGAGATAGAATACATAGGGAAATCTTGCTACATTTGTCCAATATACATTGCCAAAACCCCAGAAAAATAATGTGTCAATCTCAAGGAAGGAGATCTTGGCACAAGGCAGATCCCTGAAATGATGAAATTGTTTCAGGAGGAAAGGTTTAGCATGTTGGTCATCTACCTATTTAGAATGATGAGCACTGATGTTCTTGAATACATAAGATCCTAATGGATTAAGAAAATTGAATGCTGAGATGTTTTGTTCTCCCACGTCATAATCTAGAACTAGGGAAAATGAGTTAAAAATAAAAAAAATTGAAAAATATAAGATACAGTTTCAGAAGAATTTCTTCTTTCAGAGGGTAGTCATCCTTTGGAATTCTCTTCGACAAAACAGGTCAAACTGGTTCATTGAGTTATATTCAAGGCTGAATGAGACAGATTATGATTTGTAAGGCAGCAAACCATGGGGGTCGGGGGTCAGGGAGCAAAATAGACATAAGATCACAATCAGATCAACCACAATATCATTCAGTGGCACAGCAGGTAGGATGGCCAAATGATCTACTTTTGCTCCTCTTTCTTATGATGTTGAGCAATCTTTTTGTGGAAGAGCAAATGAATTTTGGAGTAAACAAAGCCAACTGCAATTATACAGACCACCTGGAGTATTGTGTGCATTTGTGATCTCCTTACCGATAGAAAGATGTACTTTCCACACAATGGATGCAACAAAGGTTAACCAAACTGAACTGATTGGCCTTCAACAAGGAGAAAGTGAGGACTGCAGATGCTGGAGATCAGAGCTTAAAAATGTGTTGCTAGAAAAGTGCAGCAGGTCAGGCAGCATCAAAGGAGCAGGAGAATCGATGTTTCGGGCATAACAGAAAGATTTTTTTCTCATTCTCATTGACTTTAATTATGCTGGGATTCTTTGGTACTAAACTCTGTTAAATGCTGCCTTGACGTTAAGGAAGTCACTCACACATCACCTGTTTTATTCATTTTTGAATTAAGGCTATAAAGAGTTCTGAAGCTGAATGCAACTGGAATTGACACTAAATATCCATGAGTAGGTTCAGCAGTGAGCAGTGAACAAAATCTAAAGCAATAACAGTAGGGTACAGATGAGGGCAGCATGGTGGCTCAGTGGTTCGGACTGTTGCCTCACAGCCTCAGGGACCTGGGTTTAATTCCAGCATCAGGTGACTGCCTGTGTGGAGTTTGCACATTCTCCCTGTGTCTGCGTGGGTTTCCTCTGGGTGCTCCGGTTTCCTCACATAGTCCAAAAATGTGCAAATTAGGTGAATTGGCTGTGCTAAATTGTCCATAGTGTTCAGGGTGCATTCATCGGGGGAACTGTAGAGTAATATGGAATGGGTCTGGGTGGGATACTCTTTGGAGGGTCGGTGGGGACTTGTTGGGCCAAAATGGCCTGTTTCCACACTGTTGGGATTCTATGATGGTGATTGTTGTGAGAAACACAATGCTTCATAGAGCAACCAGGGGCAAGGAAATCTGATTCCGAGGAAGATGGAAAAAAGCCTTTTTTTTTAAATTGCAACCATCATGACTCCAAGGTGCTCAAAAACATTTTTCAATTCATCAATTATGATTTAAAGTGCAATAACTGTTCTGATGGAGGAAAGCATGTACAGTAAGGTCCCATAAGAAGGAATGAAATAAATGGCAGAATTGTCTGTTTTACTGAATTGGTTGAGGAACAAACCAGGGCCATAAACCTGAAAAGTTAACTTACTTCCTTTTTCTATGGATAGAGTCTAGACATTAGAGACATACAGCACGGAAACAAACCCTTCGGTCCAACTCATCTATACCAACAGATATTCCAACCTAATCTCGTCCCATTTGCCATCACTTGGCCGACACAGTATCCCTCCAAACCCTTCCCATTCATATATCCATCCAGATATATTTTAAACGTTGCAATTGTACCAGCCTCCACCACTTCCTCTGGCAGCTCATACCATACATGCACCACCATCTGCCTGAAAATGTTGCTCCTTAGGTCATTTTTATACCTTTTCCCTCTCATTCTAAACCTGTGTACTCTAGTTCTGGACTCTCCCACCCCAGGGAAAAGACTTTGTTGATTTATCCTATCCATGCCCCTCATGATTTTGTAAACCTCTAAACGGTCACCTCAACCTTTGACACTCCAGGGAAAACAGGCCTAGCCTATTCAGTCTCTCCCTACAGCTCAAATCCTCCAACCCTGGCAACATCTTTGTAAATCATTTTTGAACCTTTCAAGTTTCACAACATCCTTCCGATAAGAAGGAGACCAGAATTGCAAGCAATATTCCAAAAGTGGCCTAACCAAGGTCCTGTACAGCCACAACATGATCTCCCAACTGTTATACTCAATGCTCTGATCAATACAGGAAAGCACACCAAATGCCTTCTTCACTATCCTATCTACCTGCGACTCTACTTTCAAAGAGTTATGAACTTTCTCTCCAAGGTCTCTTTGTTCAGCAACACTCCCTTGGACCTTACCATTCAGTGTATAAGTCCTGTTACAATTTGCTTTCCTAAAATGCAGCACCTCACATTTATCTAAATTAAACCCCATCTGCCACTCTTCGGCCCATTGGCCCATCTGATCAAGATCTCATTATAATCTGAGGTAACCTTCTTCATTATCCACTACACCTCTAATTTTGGTGTCATCTGCAGGCTTATTAAAAAACCCCTAGGCTCACATCCAAATCATTTAAATACATGATGAAAAGTAGTGGACCTAGCACTGATCCTTGTGGCTCTCCACTGGACACAGGCCTGGAGTCTGAAAAACAACCCTCCACCACCACCCTCCTTCAAGCCAGTTCTGTATCCAAATAGCTAGTTCTCCCTATATTCCATGAGATCTAACCTTGCTAACAAGTGTCCTTTGGGGAACCTTGTTGAATGCCTTACTGAAGTCCATATAGATCACATCTACCACTCTGCCCTCATCAATCTTCTTTGTTACTTTTCCAGAAAATCAATCTATTTGGTGAGACATGATTTCCCATGAACAAAGCCATGTTGACTATCCCTAATCAGTCCTTGCCCTTCCAAATATGTGTAAATCCTGTCCCTTAGGATCCCCTCCAACAACTTGCCCACCGCCGATGTCAGTCTCACCAGTCTATAGTTCCTTGGCTTGTCCTTATCACCCTTTTCAAATAATGGTCCCAAGTTAGCCAATCTCCACTCCTCACCTGTGATTATCGATGATACAAATATCTCAGCAAGGGGCTCAGAAATCACTTCCCTAGCTTCTCACAGAGTTCTAGGGAACATCTGATTATGTCCTGGGGATTTATCCACATTTATGCATATCAAGATACCCATCACTTCCTCCTCTGTAATATGGACATTTTTCAAGATGTCACCATCTGTTTCCCACATTCTATATCTTCCATGCCCTTCTCCACAGTAAACACTGATGCAAAATGTTCATTTAGTACCTGTCCCATCTCCTGTGGCTCCACACAAAGGCCGCCTGCCCTCCACCTCCTCCAAGACTTCCGTTTCCCCGGCCCCCAATGCCTCATCTTCACCATGGATATCCAATCCCTCTACACCTCCATCCGCCATGACCAGGGCCTCCAAGCCCTCTGTTGTTTCCTCTCCAGACGTTCCCAACAGTACCCCTCCACCGACACTCTCATTCGTTTGGCCGAACTGGTCCTCACCCTTAACAATTTCTCCTTTGAATCCTCCCACTTCCTCCAGACCAAAGGGGTAGCCATGGGCACACGTATGGGCCCCAGTTATGTCTGTCTCTTTGTTGGCTACGTAGAGCAGTTGATCTTCCGTAATTACACCGGCACCACTCCCCACCTCTTCCTCCGTTACATTGATGACTGCATTGGCGCCACCTCGTGCTCCCGCGAGGAGGTTGAGCAATTCATCAACTTCACCAACACATTCCACCCTGACCTTAAATTTACCTGGACCATCTCTGACACCTCCCTCCCCTTCCTGGACCTCTCCATCTCCATCAGTGATGACCGACTTGACACTGACGTTTTCTACAAACCCACCGACTCCCACAGCTACCTGGATTACACCTCTTCCCACCCTACCTCTTGCAAAAATGCCATCCCGTATTCCCAATTCCTCCGCCTCCGCCGTATCTGCTCCCAGGAGGAGCAGTTCCACCATAGAACACACCAGATGGCCTCCTTCTTTAGAGACCGCAATTTCCCTTCCCACGTGGTTAAAGATGCCCTCCAACGCATCTCATCCACATCCCGCATCTCCGCCCTCAGACCCAACCCCTCCAACCGCAACAAGGACAGAACGCCCCTGGTGCTCACCTTCCACCCTACCAACCTTCGCATAAACTAAATCATCCGCCGACATTTCCGCCACCTCCAAACAGACCCCACCACCAGGGATATATTTCCCTCCCCACCCCTCTCCGCCTTCCGCAAAGACCGTTCCCTCCGTGACTACCTGGTCAGGTCCACGCCCCCCTACGACCCGCCCTCCCATCCTGGCACTTTCCCCTGCCACCGCAGGAACTGTAAAACCTGTGCCCACACCTCCTCCCTCACCTCCATCCAAGGCCCTAAAGGGGCCTTCCACATCCATCAAAGTTTTACCTGCACATCCACTAATATCATTTATTGTATCCGTTGCTCCCGATGCGGTCTCCTCTACATTGGGGAGACTGGGCGCCTCCTAGCAGAGCGCTTTAGGGAACATCTCCGAGACACCCGCACCAATCAACCAAATCGTCCTGTGGCTCAACATTTCAACTCCCCCTCCCACTCTGCCGAGGATATGGAGGTGCTGGGCCTCCTCCACCGCCGCTCCCTCACCACCAGACGCATGGAAGAAGAACGCCTCATCTTCCGCCTCGGAACACTTCAACCCCAGGGCATCAATGTGGACTTCAACAGTTTCCTCATTTCCCCTTCCCCCACCTCATCCTAGTTTCTAACCTCCAGCAACACGATCCCCTGACTTGTCCGGACTTGTCCGACCTGCCCAGCTCCTTTTCCACCTATCCACTCCACCCTCTCCTCCCTGACCTATCACCTTCATCTCCTTCCCCACTCACCTATTGTACTCTATGCTACTCTATCCCCACCCCCACCCTCCTCTAGCTTATCTCTCCACGCTTCAGGCTCTCTGCCTTTATTCCTGATGAAGGGCTTTTGCCCGAAACGTCGATTTTGCCTGTCCTCGGATGCTGCCTGAATTGCTGTGCTCTTCCAGCACCACTGATCCAGAATCTGGTTTCCAGCATCTGCAGTCATTGTTTTTACCTCGTTGATCTTTGAGGTGTCCTATTCACTCCCAAATTACCCTTTTGTTCTTAATGTATTTGTAAAAATCCTTTGGATTCTCCTTAACCCTATTTGCCAAAACTATCTCATGTCCCCTTCTTGCCATCCTGATTTCCCTCTTAAGTATACTCCTTCTGCCTTTATACTCTTCTAACGATTCACTCGATCTGTCCTGTCTATACCTGGCATATGCTTCCTTCTTTTTCTTAACCACACCCTCAATTTATCTTGTAATCTAGCATTCCCTACACCTACCAGCCTTTCCTTTCACCCAAACAGGAATGTACTGTCTCTGGACTCTCCTTGTTAACTAATTTCTGAATGCTTCCCATTTTCCAGCTGCCCCTTTACCTGCGAACACCTGTACCCAATCAGCTTTTGAAAGTTCTTGCCTAAAATTAGCATTCCTCCAACTTAGAACTTCAACTGTAAGATCTGGTCTCGCCTTTTCCATCACTATTTTAAAACTAATAAAGTTGTGGTTGCTCACCCCAAAGTGCTCCCCTACTGACACCTCAGTCACCTCTCTGCTTTATTTCCCAAGTACAGGTCAAGATTTGCACCTTCTCTAGTAGGTACATCCACATACTGAATCAGAAAATTTTCTTGTACACTCTTAACAAATTCCTCTCCATCTAAACCCTAAACACTATGGCAGTCCTAATCTATGTTTGGAAAGTTAAAATCCCCTACCATAACACCTTATTATTCTTACAGATACAATATTATTCTTACAAGTTTGCTTCTCAATTTCCCTCTGACTATTAGGGGGTCTATAATACAATCCCACTAAGGTGATCATCCCTTTCTTATTTCTGAGTTGCACCCAAATAACTTCCCCGGATGTATTTCCAGGAATATCCTCCCTAAGAACAGCTGTAATGCTATCCCTTATCAAAAACGCCACTCCCTCTCCTCTCTTGCCTCCGTTTTTATCCTTCCCATAGCATTAATGCTGCCTGACAGCATTTTATGTTTCTATTTTGAATTATCAGCATCTGCAGTATTCTGCAATGTGCTCAATGCAATTTCTATTTAGCTTAACAATACAACATAAATCATTCATGAATTTACTGCAAACTGACCTGGACATGGCAATTTAATTCTGGAGGAATAAAATAATAGAAGAAAAGGACAATGGGAGAATCTTTCCTGAGTAGAGTATGGTCTGCCTTTGAGATTATCAATCATTCTCCAACTATTATCACCTTGGGACTCTACTGCATGTATTACATACATTTTACACAAACTTGTTAAAATCACACATACAACTGTCACCTCAGGAGTGCTCAGTTGGTTTTTCAAAAACAACATCTGATCATTCTCCCGAATATCAGTTACTTTTGACAGGCACAAGTCTAACTTTAAAGAAAATAATTCATTTAAAATAGGATTTTTCCATTTGTTTACTTTGACAATCATCATTTACGTGAGCACGACAAGCACTCCAGGCTCTAACCTGACAGCAAGCTGTGATCTAGTCATATTCATATGAATGACTGACAGCTCTGAGAGATACCAAAGAATGGCTAATATGATATGAATTCATAGTTCTCAAAAAGTTTAACAATAATGGTTTTCAACTTAGCGATTTGCTTTCATAGCCCATCCTCCTTCCAGGTTGAATTCAATGATGCCTGATCTTGGTATCATACTCTCACTTTCCTGACTCCAAAAGAACTCCAAATCACCTCAAAACATTAGCTATCTACGTCCTGAATGCTGCATTACCAATGAACACCTTTGATGGAATCCAAAGTTACATCTGCAAAAATATTATTGTAATGAATCCAACAATTTAATCCATTTCAATTAAATTTTTTAAGATTATGTGTTGCAGAAGGTTGTGTGCCTATCTCTAGTCCAGAAGTCCTGGATTCAAGTCCCACTTGATGACAATTGCACCCAAAAGGTCGATTCTGTCAATCGTTCAGAATCTCCGTAGCAGGAAGCAAGAGTCAAAGAGTCTCCTGGTTATCCAAAATCATGTGGTAGCTGTAGTACAACAGGCTCCCCATCTTAAAATACTCCATGTGCAGGTTCTTGCTGTGCCAAAGTGTCATCCTCATTCCAAGGAACAAGCATGCGCCCATTTTCGCGTGTGTGTCCAATCATATTCTATCATCAAAACACCCAGCAAAGTCCAGAAGGAGGGAGGATTTCCACTTCCACAACATCAAACTGGTCTGTGGCCTCCACACAAGCTTTGTCCACATCTGACAGTTTTCTTCGATTCAGGCTGCCTCATATCATCAATGCAAATCAGCTGAGAAAAACACTCCAACTCCAGAAAGTGGGACACAAGAGAAATCGTTTGGAGACTTTTTTACATTGTACTATTGATACATGAATTCTTATTCAGTGTGCCACACTCACAGTCACATGCCAAACAGCAACATAAAAGTTCATCAGACGGGTGGAAAGCTGCAAGAAATGTATTCGATAAACCGCGGTATTCTGTGTCTAAATATGTGCTTATTTCAAATTTCCAGGAAACATGTTGCCTGTTCACCTTGATTAAAGGCTCATCCATGCAAATAATTTCAATTTACCCTCTTCAGTGCTGGAGGTAGGTTTGTGATACAAAAATAATTAGGATCCTCACTCCATAGTGAAAAATCAGCCCTGTCTGTCTGTTGCAGTTAGTTGGCTGTGTTGTAATCAAATATTAGCAGGCTTACTGCACTTCTATCCATGTGCCAGAGCATGAACATGTGGTTACCTGTATATTTTTCCCTACATTCTCTATGTACACTCTCCTGCCCTATTTTCCCTTTTTCACAACCCACTCCTTATGAAGGACACTGATATAAATTACTGTTGACAACACACACGCTCATGTGAGAACGTGGACCAAATGGAATAAGCTTTGCAGCTAACTGCACAAAAAAAAGCATCATTTAATAATTATGAACTCATAAACATTAATTTTTCAATGGGCATTAATTAATTCTTTGTATGTTGTGGACATCAGTAAATCAATGGAATTTTAAAATTGCATTTTCATGTTACTTTGACATTTGATTTGCCTCATTGACTAATGGAACACAGCATTGAAAAGAAGGAAGATAACAGCTGTAAAGAAACTTCAATGTTTTCATCAGATATATTTTATTTGGTGTCAACCCAGTCAATAAGAGTAACACCATCCATTTGCACTCGATCAAGTTTGGAGATCTATCATCAGAGTTATCTGCCCATGCCTTTTATGCAATCAGCTACAGTAGTGATCTGGTGGTAGTTCAATATCCTAGGTAAAATAGCTTTCTCTTTCAACTGTTATTACTTCCACAAATGCAGACAGAATAAACTCTTGCTACAGTAATAACGAGCAAGATTTCAAACATTGATGGAGACAGACAATAAGTTCACGCAATTGATTATCAAGTTTAATAAAAACAAAAACTTGCACTTCTAAAAATAAAAGCACTATACCTCTGATATTATAATTAGATTTTAATTGTGCATTTTAAAAATATTGTCTATTAACAGTGATGGATGAACATAAAAAGCCACCATGCAGGATTTTAAGCAAAGATATGAAAAGGCAAGAAAGGGATCACACTTCTAATTTCTTTTGAACAGTCATATTTCATTACATTGCACTGAGGCTTAAAATGCAATCAAGCATATTAGCTGTCCTCATCTCTTGCAATTACAGGTTTGGAGTTTTTCTTACTGTGATCGTCCAAGAGGAAAATGAACCTCAGTAGTTATCAGCACAATGCATACAAAAGTGTCTGTGCTGTATGTGAGCTGAGCTCTCTGCAATCAGAGCCACAGGTCAACTATGACACATAATTGTACCCACTCAACAAACTAAAGACTGCTGATAGGGTCAGAACCAATAAGCAAATGTGAAAAATGTAGAAATATTTGCAGCATTATTCAAATCAACATTGAATAGAGTATCCATTCAAAAAAGGTCACTTAAGAAGTTAAACATTTTAGACAAAAAAACAATACTATTACTCTGATTTGAGTTTCTTAATGCTGGAGGCTCATTTTTCCAGATTCTGATGTTATCATTTGTTGCAGATATAATTTGTGTATATGAATGATAGCCCAATAATACTAATCTGTTAACTGTAAATCATAGTAGTTCAAGTAATTTATTATTGATTGCAGTGTGCTATTCAGCAACACCAAACAAGGCATTTTTTTTTATCTGAATGGATTTTCAACAAAAAAAACAATTACAATTTTTTCTTTTCCTTTAATATATTGAAAGCATCTTTTAATTGAACAAGGAATGGTAAGAAAGCATTATTCTTAAATGCATTCTTGAAGGTTACGAAGCAAAAACAATTGAACGTATTGAAATTAAAAACTGAAAATTCTGGAAATGCTGAGGAGATCTAACAACATCAGTGAAGTAAATAGAGTTAACATTTCAACTGAATGTCTAGTTCGGATGATAAGGTTATTGACCAGAAGCTTTAACCTTGTTTAGCCAATGATGTCACATCTGACAAGGGAATGTTTTTGTAAAGAAAACACTGGATATACTGGACTTTACAGATCTACAAGGATTGGAGTGCAGGACTTGGAGAAGAACAAATTAAACTTTGTCATTTATTGCTTTTCTATTTAAATATAGCATATCCATCAGAAACAGAAACACGAATAGTAAAGTTTAACACATTTGCTGCCTAATATTCCTTTACAAATATTACTATGACATCAACATTAAAATAGCAGAGTGAAAGTCCAGTGGGTACCAATGCCCAGCTGAATCCTGTTTTTTATATGTCATACCCTGTACTATAAGAATGCAAATGATTGCCAACACCCTGTCTAATATATGTTCCAGCAGATTCTATTCTGGAAGAGAGGATCTTGAGCTGATGAAAGCACTAACACTATCACCTCATGCTTCATTCAGCACTCATCAACTCAACTTTGTCATTACAGAACATGCTGGAAACTACTTTAAAGCTATATTCAAATATATCAGACAAATATTGTAGTCATTGGTGCATGAGTTTCACTGAACAGTTGCAAATTTTCGACAGAAAAACAGAAACAACAAGTAAACCTGTAATTTGCTGCAATCCCGTGAATGTCATTGTCTCTCAGATATCACACATAAACAAATGTCTGGAATATCCATGTCACCAGAATATTATTAAATGAAATTCAATATTGACTATTTTATTTTCAACTTTATATTTTATGTATATTAAGGCGTGGTAAAGGAGAGGTCTTGTATTTCAATTCATAGTGTCACTGTCTAGGAGCCAGAAGCTCTTTGTTCAAGTCCTGCAGCAGGACATGAATGGCCATGTAAGGTATATTCAATAACATGCAAATTGATTATCGGTTTGTAAAACCTTCAGACACACTTCATGGTAAGACTGATATGAATGGGAAAGTTTCCAGGTCAGCTGTGCATGATGTGAAATGGCACGCCTCAAGTTACACACTAGCGACAAGAAAACTACCTATTGAAACAGTTTTAAGTTTTCTGCCTCATACATCATTGAATGTGAAAAGAAGAGGAATTAAAGCCAAGTCAATGGGATGGATATTGGTAATATAGTGCTGTAACAGAATGCTCCCATCATAAGACCATAAAACAGAGAAGCAGAGTTAGGCTACACAGCCCATAGAGGCAGCTCCACTCTTCAATCATGGCTGATATGTTCCTTAACCCCATTCTCCTGCCTTTCCCACATAACCCTGTTCCCCCCATAACCTGAATCAAGAATGTTTCTATCTCTGTGTTAAATACACTTAATGGATTGGCCTCCACAGCCTTCTGTAGCAATGTGTTCCACAGATAAACCATTCTTTATCTGAAGAAATTACACTTAATCTTAGTTCTAAACAGTCATCACTTCAGTGTAGGTTGTGCCGTTGGGTCCTAGTCTTTCCTACTAGTGGAAACATCTTCTCCACAAACACTATCTCAGCCTCTCAGTATTGTATAAGAATCAATCGGATTCCGCCTCATCATACTAAACTCCAATAGATTCCTCAACCATTCCTCATATGACAAGCTGTTCATCCCTGAGTCCATTCTAGTAAAGGTCCTCTGGATCCCTTCTAAAATCAGCATTACTTCCTTACACAGGGCCCAAAATTGTCTAAATATCCCAAATATGGTCTGAACTGAGCCTTGTAAGCTTTAAAGTATATATCTGCTGTAATATTCTAGCCCTCTTGAAATGAATGAGACCATTGAATTTGCCTTCCTGTCAACTGAACCTGCGTGTTAATTTAAGAGAATCCCGAACTACAACTCCTAACCGGCTGCTCCGATTTCCTCCCACAATCCAAAGATGTGCAGGTCAGGTGAATTGGCCATGCTAAATTGTCCCATAGTGTTAGGTGCATGAGTCAGGGGTAAGTGTAGGGTAGGGGAATGTGTCTGGGCAGGTTACTCTTCTGAGGGTCGGTGTGAACCTGTTGGGCCAAAGGGCCTGTTTCCATATTGTAGGTAATCTAATATAATCTAATCTAAATCCTTTGTGCTTCAGGTTTTCCATTTTACCCTCTACTCTTGCTGCCAAAGTACATGACCTCACACATCCCACGTTGTATTCCATCTACCACTTCTCCTAGCCTGTCTGAGTCCTTCTGCAGTCTTCCTACTTTCTCAACACAACTATCCCTCCACTTATCTTTGTGTCATCTGCAAACAATGACTTCAGTTCCTTTGTCCAGATCATTAATATATAATGTGAATAGTTGTGGTCCCAAAATTGACCCCTGCGGAACTCCACTAATCACCAGCTGCGGTCCTAAAAAAGATCTCTTAATCCCTAAGACAGCCAATCCTCTTTCCACATCAGCACCTTGCCCCTAATATCATGGACTGTTGCCTTACTTAGCAGTCTCTTGTGCAGCGCCTTGTCAAAGTCCTTCTGGAAATCCAAATATATTGCATCTATTGGCTCTCCTTTGTCCAATTTGCTTCATACCTTCCCTAAGAATTCTAACAGGTTTGTCAAGCATGATCTCCTCTTGACAAAACTGTGCTGATTTAGCCCTCCTTTACCATGAACTTCCAAGTACTCCACAATCTCATCCTTAACGATGGCCTCTAAAATCTTACCAACAATCGAGGTCAGGCCAATCAGCCTGTAACTTACTGCCTTCGGCCTCCTTCCTTTTTGAAACAAGGGTATTACATCAGCCATTTTCTAGTCCTCTGTGACTCCCTGACTCCAGTGATTGCTAAAAGATTACCATCAATGAATCCCCAATGTCCTCAGCTATCTCCTTCAGCACACTGGGGCGCAAGACATCTGGTACGGGTGATTTATCCACCTTCAGATCTTTCGGCTTCTGGCTCATTCTCCTTAGTGATGACAACTATCTTAACCCTACCCCATGACTCTCTTGAAATTCTGGTATGCTACAGATGTCTTCCATCATGAAAACCAATGCAATCTGGTTTATTATTTCGATCTAGCAGCTTTGTAATAATTTGTGGTGAAGGATACAAATTAGTCTCAACATAAGAGCTTATTTAGGTAACAAGACAACATTCATTGCAACTTTTAAAAAAATTTGTAAATGGGGTATGGGTAGACTAGGTCAGCATTTATTGCCCATTCCTAATTGCCCAGAAGGCAGTTAAGAGTCAAGCATTTTGCTGTGGGGCTTGGAGCCACACGTAGGTCAGATTAGATAATGACATCATTTTCCCTCCTTAAAAGATATTGATGAACCAGATGGTTTATTACAAAATTCAACATGGTCACCAATAGACTAGCTTTTTATTTCAGATTTTCATTGGATTCAAATTTCATCATCTGCCATTGAATACATGTCCCCAGGACATTAACCAAGGTTTCTGGATTATTAGAATAAAACAAAAACTGTGGATGCTGAAACAAAAACAGAAATTGCTGGAGAAACCTAGCATATGATAGCAGATGGACGGAAAGCAGAGTTAAAGTTTCAACTCCAGTGACTGTTTGTCACAATCGCCTGATGAAGAAGCAGCGCTTCAAAAGCTAGTGCTTCCAAATAAACCCATTGGACTATAGCCAGGTGTTATGTGATTTTTAACTTTGTCTACCCCAGTCCAACACCTGCTCCTCCAAATCATTCTTTAGAATGATTCCTTCACTATTACTATCAGTCCTTCACAGATCATTTAGAACACTGTCTAATGAGTTATATCAGTCCATCTCTGTTCATAATCCAATCCTCTTACCCAAAATATGACAATACCTCCATGCCCCATCCTAATAAAGTGCAACTATTTTCTGTTTCTGCCCCTGAAGTAACATTCTTATCCATTGTTGATATCAAATGAATAACTAGTGTAGATTTCAACAACAAGCTCCTTTGTTTAATTTCAGTGAATTCATTTCAATGTTCAAAATGAAATATTTTTATCATAATCATCCATACGCGGGCTGAACCAACATCCTGGAACAGCTTAAGTCCACTCACAGAAACAAAATTCTCTTGAATTAAGTGATCAAAACTATAGTGGTCAGCCTTGAACTAAGATGATGGTGGGTTGTACTTGTAATGTGCAATAATGCAGTTTCATATGCTTTATGAGATTATACATATTTTGCAACATTCCCAGAGGTGTGGAATTTACCTGCCTGCGTGTTCATCCAATTTCAATACACAGCAAAAAAAAATCAATGAACAGTTAAAAGGGACAGAACTTGCCTTAATCTGCTTTTTTGTAAAATATAAATTAACAAAATGGACTGATTGAGACAACATACTTTAATAAACATAAAATACCACTTAAAAGCTAGAACATGAACAGAAAAAGCTGGAAATTCACAACAATTCTGGCAGCATCTGTGGAGTGTAAAACAGAGTTAGCCAGACATCAAAGTGACCTTTGAGGTCATTGACCTCCTGTTTCTTTCTACATAGATGATGCCAGACTTGCTGCAAATTTCCAGCATTTTGCCTTTCTGTATTCCCAGCTTTTGCAGTATTTTGTTCTTTAAGAGGATGGGAGGAATGCAGAACATCAACTTGATGCTGTAGTGTTTAGAATGCAGTCAGCTGGGTGGACCACATAGAATATCCCTGATTGGGGCTGTTAATCTTGTCCAATCAGGGAATCCTGGGTGACAGATATAAACAGGAGTGTCTCCCTCCAACTCTATTTTGATTTAATCCCGACCCTCTCCTTCACTGTTTTGATCACACAGCATTGCCCTTTGATGTGAAGGGCAGTGCTTGTCACTGGCCACCCGGGTGTTTTCCTATCTTCCTGGTGGTGGAACTTCAATAAAGATTCGTGCACTTTGTGTCTTCCACTGTGTCTCACACCTGCACACACACACCATGGGTGCTGGGGATAAAATAAGCACTACCGCACAAAAAAAAATAATAAAAAAAATAAACAAAAAAATAAACAGGCTTGTCAACATGATGTTCTGGCTTAATTGGTTAAAGTACTAGCTTGGTAAACAGTGAAATTTGGGGTTCAAATCCTAGGTGAAAAAAAAAATGGAGGCAAGCCCGGGAAAAATAAACAGGAGTGTCTCCCTCCAACTCTATTTTGATTTAATCCCTACCCTCTCCTTCACTGTTTTGATCACACAGCATTGCCCTTTGATGTGAAGGGCAGTGTTTGTCACTGGCTACCCGGGTGTTTTCCTATCTTCCTGGTGGTGGAAATTGAATAAAGATTCGTGCACTTTGTGTCTTTCACTGTGTCTCACACCTGCACACACACACCATGGGTGCTGGGGATAAAATAAGCACTACCGCACAAAAAAAAATAATAAAAAAAATAAACAAAAAAATAAACAGGCTTGTCAACATGATGTTCTGGCTTAATTGGTTAAAGTACTAGCTTGGTAAACAGTGAAATTTGGGGTTCAAATCCTAGGTGAAAAAAAAAATGGAGGCAAGCCCGGGAAAAATAAACAGGAGTGTCTCCCTCCAACTCTATTTTGATTTAATCCCTACCCTCTCCTTCACTGTTTTGATCACACAGCATTGCCCTTTGATGTGAAGGGCAGTGTTTGTCACTGGCTACCCGGGTGTTTTCCTATCTTCCTGGTGGTGGAAATTGAATAAAGATTCGTGCACTTTGTGTCTTTCACTGTGTCTCACACCTGCACACACACACCATGGGTGCTGGGGATAAAATAAGCACTACCGCACTTAGGTAAAAAAAAAAGTAAAACAGGCCAAAAAAAAAAAAAACACAGTCCAGCTGTCCCTTGATGTGAAGGGCAGTGTTTGTCACTGGCCACCCGGGTGTTTTCCTATCTTCCTGGTGGTGGAAATTGAATAAACATTTGTGCCTTCCACTGTGTCTCACACCTGCACACACACACCATGGGTGCTGGGGATAAAATAAGCGCTACCGCACTTAGGTGGTAGTGTGGGGGTTAAATAAAAAAAAGAAAAAAAAAAGAAAAAAAAAGAAAAATATAAAAGTAACAGAAAAAAAAAATAAACAGGAGTGTCTCCCTCCAACTCTATTTTGATTTAATCCCGACCCTCTCCTTCACTGTTTTGATCACACAGCATTGCCCTTTGATGTGAAGGGCAGTGTTTGTCACTGGCCACCCGGGTGTTTTCCTATCTTCCTGGTGGTGGAAATTGAATAAAGATTCGTGCACTTTGTGTCTTTCACTGTGTCTCACACCTGCGCACACACACCATGTGTGCTGGGGATAAAATAAGCACTACCGCACTTAGGTGGTAGTGTGGGGGTTAAAATAAAAAAAAAGAGAAAAAATTAAATAAACAGGAGTGTCTCCCTCCAACTCTATTTTGATTTAATCCCTACCCTCTACTTCACTGTTTTGATCACACAGCATTGCCCTTTGATGTGAAGGGCAGTGTTTGTCACTGGCCACCCAGGTGTTTTCCTATCTTCCTGGTGGTGGAATTTGAATAAAGATTTGTGCACTTTGTGTCTTTCACTGTGTCTCACACCTGCACACACACACACCATGGGTGCTGGGGATAAAATAAGCACTACCGCACTTAGGTGGTAGTGTGGGGGTTAAAATAAAAAAAAGAGAAAACAAAAACCAGGAGTGTCTCCCTCCAACTCTATTTTGATTTAATCCCTACCCTCTCCTTCACTGTTTTGATCACACAGCATTGCCCTTTGATGTGAAGGGCAGTGTTTGTCACTGGCCACCCGAGTGTTTTCCTATCTTCCTGGTGGTGGAAATTGAATAAAGATTCGTGCACTTTGTGTCTTTCACTGTGTCTCACACCTGCGCACACACACCATGGGTGCTGGGGATAAAATAAGCACTACCGCACTTAGGTGGTAGTGTGGGGGTTAAAATAAAAAAAAAGAAAAAGAAAAAAAGGAAAAAAAAAAAAAAAAAGAAAAAAATATAAAGAAAAAAAATAAACAGGAGTGTCTCCCTCCAACTCTATTTTGATTTAATCCCTACCCTCCCCTTCACTGTTTTGATCACACAGCATTGCCCTTTGATGTGAAGGGCAGTGTTTTTCACTGGCCACCCGGGTGTTTTCCTATCTTCCTGGTGGTGGAATTTGAATAAAGATTTGTGCACTTTGTGTCTTTCACTGTGTCTCACACCTGCGCACACACACCATGGGTGCTGGGGATAAAATAAGCACTACTGCACTTAGGTGGTAGTGTGGGGGAAAAAAAAGAAACAAGGGATTAAAAAAGAAAAAAAAGAAAAAAATTAAACAGGAATAAAAAAAAGAAATAAACAGGAGTGTCTCCCTCCAACTCTATTTTGAGTTAATCCCTACCCTCCCCTTCACTGTTTTGATCACACAGCACTGTTCTTTGATGTGAAGGGCAGTGTTTGTCACTGGCCACCCGGGTATTTTCCTATCTTCCTGGTGGTGGAAATTGAATAAAGATTCGTGCACTTTGTGTCTTTCACTGTGTCTCACACCTGCACACACACACCATGGGTGCTGGGGAAAAAAATAAGCACTACCGCACTTAGGTGGTAGTGTGGGGGTTAAATTTAAAAAACAATAAAATAAACAGGAGTGTCAACACCCTGGAGGAGCTCAGGGAGAGGTGGGCGCCGCAGGGAGTGGAGTGCATCATTTCTCCCTCCAACTCTATTTTGATTTAATCCCTACCCTCCCCTTCACTGTTTTGATCACACAGCACTGCCCTTTGATGTGAAGGGTAGTGTTTGTCACTGGCCACCCGGGTGTTTTCCTGTCTTCCTGGCGGTGGAAATTGAACAAAGATTCGTGCACTTTGTGACTTTCACTGTGTCTCACACCTGCAAAAAAAACCCCCAAAAAACAGGTAATAATAAGCACTACCGCACTTAGGTGGTAGTGTGGGGGTTAAATTGAAAAAAAAAGAAAAAAAAGAAAAGAAAAAAAATAAACAGGGGTGTCTCCCTCCAACTCTATTTTGATTTAGTCCCTACCCTCCCCTTCACTGTTTTGATCACACAGCACTGCCCTTTGATGCGAAGGGGAAAAAAATAAGCACTACCGCAGTTAGGTGGTAGTGTGGGGGAAAAAATAAGAAAAAAAAAGAATAGGAGTGTCCCCTACCCTCCCCTTCACTGTTTTAAAAAAAAGAAAAAAAATTAAATAAACAGGAGTGTCTCCCTCCAAACTAGATGAATTGCAACTTAGCAAGCCTCATTTGACAGCAGCATCCAAACCCATGATTTTTATTAGCTAGAAAGGTGCCAATAATTAAGGCCCTTAAATTGTTCATCAATGGAGACTTACAAACTTCAACTCTTCAGGGAGAGGTGGGCACCGCAGGGAGTGGAGTGCGTTATTTCTCCCTCCAACTCTATTTTGATTTAGTTCCTACCCTCCCCTTCACTGTTTTGATCACACAGCACTGCCCTTTGATGTGAAGGGCAGTGTTTGTCACTGGCCACCCGGGTGTTTTCCTGTCTTCCTGGTGGTGGAATTTGAATAAAGATTTGTGCACTTTGTGTCTTTCACTGTGTCTCACACCTGCACACACACACCATGTGTGCTGGGGAAAAAAATAAGCACTACCGCACTTAGGTGGTAGTGTGGGGGTTAAAAGAATAAAAAAAAGAGAAAAAAAAAGGGGTGGTTAAGGGCAGTGTTTGTCACTGGCCACCCGGGTGTTTGCCTATTGTGAGTATATGTGCAAGGACTCTCCTTGAAGGGGACAAGAAAAAAATAAAATAAAATAAACAGGAGTGTCGCATGCGGTGTCGACCAACACCCTGGAGTTGTTCAGGAAGAAAAAACAAAATAAACAGGAGTATCGCTGTCACCCCGGGCAGGTACCGGGGCAGGCTGTCCTAGAGGTGGTCGAAAGGTGTGTCAGAGCAGACCGAGAACTGGAAGGGGCATGGGGTGGACCGAGAACCGGAAGGTGGGTAGGGGCGGGCTGCCTTAGAGCGCTCGGAAGGTGGGAGGGGCGGGGCTTGCTGGGTCTGTATTGTCTGCACTTTTGTATGAAACAGTATTGTCTAATGTACAACTGTCATTGCTGTTGTCTCTTTATATCTTTGTGAAACTGGGATTTGAGGTTTGTCCTCATGTCCCTGTAAACTGTTTGAATGGTAGGGTTTGGGGCCTGGCTTTGCTGCTCCTCTCCCTCGTAAAATTGCTGTCTTTTGTTTGCAGCAGTTTGTTGTAGACTGTTTTTGTAATTTGTTTAATAAAATTTTATAAACAGGAGTGTCCCCTTCACTGTTTGATCACACAGCATTGCCCTTTGATGTGAGGGGCACTGCTTGTCACTGGCCACTCGGGTGTTTCCTTTCTTCCTGGTGGTGGAAACTGAATAAAGATTTGTGCACCTTGTGTCTTTCATTGTGTCTCACACCTGCACACACACAACATGGGTGCTGGGGAAAAAATAAGCACTACCGCAGTTAGGCGGTAGTGTGGGGGTTAAAAACATTGTAAAAACAATAAACAGGAATGTCAGAGATACTGTTCACTCTGACAGCTAGCACTGAGGGAGCTGGCTCAGTGTCAAGGACTCTCCACATGTAAATAAAGGGTGACTTGGTGATGGGATGCCAGCCTCTGTGGAGTTATTTCAAGAGGGTTTGATCTCCTGGTCACTTCTTCGTGAAGTCTAAAGACTTCAAGTGGAGTGAATGTTACTTCTATTTCACCAATGTAACTTTTCAGAAACTAGAGATTACTCAATTGGAAGCTACACTTGTACTAAATCTGCATATAAATTGCTTACTCACTTACAGTTGGCTGCTGCCATAGTTTCCAAGACCAAAAAAAAGGAGTGTCCCCTTCACTGCTTGATCACGCAGCATTGCCCTTTGATATCAAGGGCACTGCTTGTCACTGGTCACTTGGGTTTTTCTTTTCTTCCTGGTGGTAGAAATTGAATAAAGATTTGTGCACCTTGTGTCTTTCACTGTGTCTCACACCTGCATACACACAACATGGGTGTGAGGGGTAAAATAAGCACTACTGCAGTTAGGCGGTAGTGTGGGGGTAAAATAATAATAAAAAAAATAGTATTTTCATATATCCTGTTCAAGAAAAATGAAAGAAAAAGGAAAAAGAAAACAGGAGTGTCCCCTTCACTGCTTGATCACGCAGCATTGCCCTTTGATGTGAAGGGCACTGCTTGTCACTGGCCACTTGGGTGTTTCTTTTCTTCCTGGTGGTGGAAATTGAATAAAGATTTATACACCTTGTGTCTTTCACTCCGTCTCACACCTGCACACACACAACATGGATTTGGGGAAGAAAAGCAAAAATGTAAACAGGAGTGTCTTCTGTTCACTCTGAGAGCTGGGGCAAAAAAGAAAAGAAACAGGAGTGTCAACTTGGTGACAGGATACCAGCCTCTGTGGAATAATTTCAGTAAGGAATACAGATTTCTGTCCCTAAAACACACACACACACACACACATCAAGAGCTCTGTTTGCTCTAGCAGCTGGCTCAATAATTGGTAACTTGATGATGGGATACCAGCCTTCATGGTGATGAGAGAGAAAAACACAAACCTGAGGAGATTTGCTTGCAACAGTCATCTGAGTTGGGGTAAGCATTTCAGGTATAATGCCATTAATTGTGAATCCTGACTCGTTTGATCCTGGTTAAGATTGGGCTCAATATGTGGAAAGTGTGTGTTATTTTTTCCAGGCAGATGTAAGTGAGGCAGATGAAAAGCAATTAATAAATTCTCCTGGTAGCTTGTAAATCCACAACTTTTTTGGTTATTAAAAGCCTAACTTTCCCTGAGGCATCAAATGTTAAAAACTTTCAAGAGTTGACAGATTTAGTTAAGGAATACTACAACCCAAGCTTCCCCCAATTCTGAGCCACACAGTTTTCCTTGGCACTTTGAAAACCAGGGGATTCCACACCAGGACTTTTGAAGAGGTTAAAATGACTTAAAATTGGCAGAGGGATGTGATTTTGATTTAGCCCGATGCCAGATGCCAAGGGACCATTTGGTATGTGGGATTAATGATGTGACCATGCAAAAGTGCCAACTGGATTAGATTAGATTACATTACAGTGTGGAAACAGGCCCTTCGGCCCAACAAGTCCACACCGACCCGCCGAAGCGCAACCCACCCATACCCCTACATTTACCCCTTACCTAACACTACGGGCAATTTAGCATGGCCAATTCACCTGACCTGCACATCTTTGGACTGTGGGAGGAAACCGGAGCACCCGGAGGAAACCCACACAGACACGGGGAGAACGTGCAAACTCCACACAGTCAGTCGCCTGAGGCGGGAATTGAACCCGGGTCTCCGGCGCTGTGAGGCAGCAGTGCTAGCCACTGTGCCACCGTGCCGCCCACTGGACTTCAAACAGACACTACAACTGACATTAGAAAATGTGGCAAGTGGAGCTGATGAGTTTCAAGGTTTTCTAATGGAGGTAGACACTTTTGTTAGGCTGACTGAGCTTGGGGAACATCCCTTGACTGATGGCAATTGTACATCCTCACTCAGGACATATCCTGAACAGGGGAACTCCAGGTCAGCCCACAGCAAAACCCCAAACAAAGCCTCAGCCAAACTGTTAGATTTTCTTGAGGACCCAGGTGGACAGGCCATTGAAGTTGCTGCTGGACAGAAAAAGAATTGCGCTCGGCCTAAATTGAGTCAGGGAACTCAAAGACTGATATCCAGGATAGTGCACGCCCTAGAAAGCTCACCTACAGCGAGTTGGGAACACTTAAATTGCTTTGCAATCAGAATCAATTAAAATTAGTATCTGGTTTAAAGGTTATCCAGTTCTAAAGGAATTTGATGCTGATGTAGCTGGTTCAGTGATTGCAGAACCAATCTTTAAGAGATTTCACTCTGGAATCCAACCCTAATATTTGCATAAGAACTCAGCCAAGCTGAGAATTTCTACCAGGGAGCCCCATCAGATTAAGGATACAATTTCGGATCCAGTCTCTTGAGAAGGAGCTGGTTCAGTTCCCACTGTGGTAAAATGCTCAGGCCCAAGCTTGATGGGGTGAAATTGCTTGAGATTCAACTTGATTGGCTTAATATTCAATTAGAAAATGGCTCCGTTAGAGAAGACCTAATTAAATACCTGGAGGTTTATCAGGAAAGTCTAGGTACTATCAAAGGGACTAAGGCCACTTTATATATTGACCAAGAAACAATTCTATGATTCTACAAGGCCAACCCAGTGCCATTTGCCTTGTGTGCTAAACTAGCAGCAGAGATCAGAAGGCGTGAAAGCAAAAAAATCATCAAAAGCATCTAGTTTGCAAAATGGGCAGTGCCAGGGATATAGATTGGGAAGCTCAATTGGTTGATTTGCCTTTGAGGATTTCAAACAAACAGACTACTTTATGAAGCTGGTTAAATACTACGTTACACCTGTTGGAAGATAAGTGAGGGCAATCAAAGGTCGTAGAGACACAGACATATATAGCATAGAAACAAACCCTTCAGTCCAACTTGTCTAGCCAAACAGATATTTCAACCAAATCAAATCCCACTTGCCAGCACCTGACCCATATCCCTCCAAATCCTTCCTATTCATATACCCATCCAGATGCCTTTTAAATGTTGCAATTGTACTAGCCTCCACGTCTTCTTCTGGTAGCTCATTCCATATACGTACCACCCTCTGTGTGAAAAGGTTGCCCCTTAGGTCTTTTTATATCTTCCCCCACTCACTCTAAACCTATGCCCTCTAGTTCTAGACTCCCTCACCCCAGGGGAAAGACTTTCTCTATTTACCCTATCCATGCCCCTCAAGATTATATATACCTCTATCAGATCATCCCTCAGCCTCCGATGCTCCAAGGAAAACACCCTAGCCTATTCAGCCTCTCCCAATAGCTCAAATCCTCCAACCCTGGCAAAATCCTTGTAAATCTTTTCTGAACACTTTCAAGTTTCACAACATATTTCCGAAAGGAAGGAGACCAGAATTTCATGCAAAGGTCCAGCAGTGGCCTAGCCAATGTCCTGTACAGCCACAACATGACCTCCCAACTCCTGTACTCAATACTCTGATCAATATAGGAAAGCATACCAAATGCCTTCTTCACTATCCTATACACCTGTGACTCCACTTTCAAGGAGTTATGAACCTGCACTCCAAAGTCTCTTTGTTCAGCAACACTCTCTAGGACCTTACCATTAAGTGTATAAGTCCTGCTAAGATTTGCTTTCCCAAAATGCAGCACCTCAAATTTACCTAAATTAAACTCCATCTGCCACTTCTCAGCCCATTGGCCCATCTGTTCAAGATCCTGTTGTAATCTGAGGTAATGTTCTTTACTGTCCACTATACCTCCAAGTTTGGTGTCATCTGTAAACTTACTAACTTATATGTCTTATGTTCACATCCAAAGCATTTATATAAATGACGGAAAGAAGTGGACTCAGCACTGATCCTTGTGGCACTTCACTGGTCACAGGCCTAACAGGGAAGGCAGATTAACTCAGGGCATGGTTAGGAACATGGGACTGGGATATAATAGCAATTACAGAAACATGGCTCAGGGATGGACAGGATTAGCAGCTTAATGTTCCAGGATATTAATGCTACAGGAAGGATAGAAAGGGGGAGTGGCATTTTTGATAAGGGATAGCATTACAGCTGTACTGAGGGAGGATATTCCCGGAAATACATCCAGGGAAGTATTTGGGTGAAACTGAGAAATAAGAAAGAGATGATCACCTTATTGGAATGGTATTATAGACCCCCAATAGTCAGAGGGAAATTGAGAAACAAACTTGTAGGGAGATCTCAACTATCTGTAAGAATAATAGGGTAGTTATGGTAGGGGATTTTAACTTTCCAAACATCGACTGGGGCTGCCATAGTGTTAAGGGTTTAGATGGAGAAGAATTTGTTAAGTGTGTACAAGAAAATTTTTTGATTCAGTATGTGATGTACCTATGAGAGAAGGTGCAAAACTTGACCTACTGTTGGGAAATAAGGCAGGGCAGGTGACTGAGGTGTCAGCGGGGGAGCACTTTGGGGCCAGCGACCATAATTCTATTAGTTTTAAAATAGTGATGGAAAAGGATAGACCAGATCAAAAAGTTGAAGTTCTAAGTTGGAGGAAGGCTAATTTTGACGGTATTAGTCAAGAACGTTCAAAAGCTGATTGGAGGGGCAGATGTTCGCAGGTAAAGGGACGGCTGGAAAATGGGAAACCTTCAGAAATGAGATAATAAGAGTCAGAGAAAGTGTATTCCTGTTAGCATGAAAGGGAAGGCTGGTAGGTGTAAGGAATGCTGGATGACTAAAGAAATTGAGGGTTTGGTTAAGAAAAATGGATCATATGTCAAGTATAGTTAGGAACGATTGAGTGAATCCTTAGAGTATAAAATCAATTGGAATATACTTAAGAGGGAAATCATGAAAGCAAAATGGGGACATGAGGTAGTTTTGGCAAATAGGTTTAAGGAGAATCCAAAGGGTCTTTACAAATACATTAAGGATGAAAGGTTAACTAGGGAGAGAATAGGGCCCCTCAAAGATCAGCAAGCAGCCTTTAGTGGATCCGCAGGAGATGATGAAATAATAAACAACTATTTTGCATCGGTTTCCTGTGAAGGACATGGAAGATATAGAATGTGGAAAATAGATCTTGAAAAATGCCGATATTACAGAGGAAGTGTTGGATGTCTTGAAACATATAAAGGCGAATAAATTCCCAGGACCGGATCAGGTGTACTGATGCATGGGGAACTATGTCTCTTGAACTTGAGTTTTTTTTGAAAAAGAGGATTGAGGGCAGAGCAGTAGATGTGATCTACATGGACTTCAGACAGGCATTCAACAAGGTTCCCCATGGGAGACTGGTTAGCAAGGTTAAATCTCATGGAATATAGGGAGAACTAGCCATTTTCTAAAGAACTTGTTTGAAGGTAAACAGAGGGTGGCAGAGGGTTGTTTTTTCAGGCTGGGGTCCTGTGACCAATGGAGTGCCATAAGAATTGGTGCTAGGTCCACTACTTTTTGTCATTTACATAAATGCTTTGGATGTGAACATAGGAGGTACAGTTAGTAAGTTTGCAGATGACACCAAAATTGAAGGTGTAGTGGACAGTGAAGAAGGTTACCTCAGATTACAACAGGATCTTGATCAGATGGGCCAATGGGCTGAGAAGTGGCAGATGGAGTTTAGAATTAGATTACCTAGATTACTTACCGTGTGGAAACAGGCCCTTCGGCCCAACAAGTCCACACCGACCCGCCGAAGCGCAACCCACCCATACCCCCACATTTATCCCTTACATAACACTACGGGCAATTTAGCATGGCCAATTCACCTGACCTGCACATCTTTGGAATGTGGGAGGAAACCGGAGCACCCGGAGGAAACCCACGCAGACACGGGGAGAACGTGCAAACTCCACACAGTCAGTCGCCTGAGGCGGGAATTGAACCCGGGTCTCGGGCGCTGTGAGGCAGCAGTGCTAACCACTGTGCCACCGTGCCGCCCATTTAGATAAATGCGAGGTGCTGCATTTTTGGAAAAGCAAATCTTAGCAGGACTTTTACATTAATGGTAAAGTCCTAGGGAGTGTTGCTGAACAAAGAGACCTTGGAGAGAATGTTCATAGCTCCTTGAAAATAGAGTCGCAGGTGTATAGGATAGTGAAAAAGGCATTTGGTATGCTTTCTTCTATTGGTTATTGCATTGCATATAGGAGTTGGGAGGTCATGTTGTGGCTGTATAGTTCATTGGTTAGGCCACTGCTGGAACTTTGCATGCAATTCTGGTCTCCTTCCTTTCGGAAATATGTTGTGAAACTTGAAAGTGTTCAGAAAAGATTTACAAAGATGTTGCCAGCTTTGGAGGATTTGAGCTATAGGGAGAGGCTGAATAGGCTGGGGCTATTTTCCCTGGAGCTTTGAAGGCTGAGCGGTGATGTAATAGAGGTTCATAAAATCATGAGGGGCATGGATAGGATAGACATCTTTTCCCTGGAGTGAGGAGTTCAGAACTAGAGGACATAGGTTTTGGGTGAGGAGAAAGATTGAAAATTGAACTAAGGAGCAACTTTTTCATGAGAGGGTGGTGCGTGCATGAAATGAGCAGCCAGAGGAAGTGGTGGGTACTGGTACAATTACAACATTTTAAAAGGCATCTGGATGGTTATATGAATACGAAGGATTTGGGGGATATGGGCTAAGTGCTGACAAATGAGACTAGATTAGAATGGAGAAAGTGAGGTCTGCAGATGCTGGAGATCAAAGTTGAAACTTTATTGCTGGAACAGCACAGCAGGTCAGGCAGCATCCAGGGAACAGGAGATTCGACGTTTCGGGCACAGGCCCTTCTTCAGGAATTCCTGAAGAAGGGCCTGTGCCCGAAACGTCGAATCTCCTGTTCCCTGGATGCTGCCTGACCTGCTGTGCTGTTCCAGCAATAAAGTTTCAACTAGATTAGGATGGCATATCTGGTTGGCATGGACAAGGTGGACCAAAGCGTTTGTTTCTATGCTGTACATCTGACTCTATGCAGGAGCATATTGTAAGTAAATCAGCAATGGGACACAAGGATTCCTGGAGATTGGAATCTGACAGGTACCAATGTCTCGAGTTAGAATTAGTTTTATTGTCAATATATTCATATGAGTCCAGTGAAATGTTTACAAGATGCCAGTTAAAGCTCCACTTTAGGTATAGGGTCTTAAGCACAAATTCCTTAAACTAGATAAATAGATGTCCAGCAATAAATTTTAAAAAATAGAGAAATAAGAGTTCAAGTTTTTGTTGCAAACATTTCGTCCCCTGTCTAGGTGACATCCTCAGTGCTTGGGAGCCTCCTGTGAAGCGCTTCTGTGGTGTTTCCTCCAGCATTTATAGTGGCCTGTCCCTGCCGCTTCTGGTTGTCAGTTTCAGCTGTCCGCTGTAGTGGCCGGTATATTGGGTCCAGGTCTATGTGTTTGTTGATGGAGTTTGTGGATGAGTGCCATGCTTCTAGGAATTCCCTGGCTGTTCTTTGTTTGGCTTGCCCTATAATGGTAGTGTTGTCCCAGTCAAATTCATGTTGCTTGTCGTCTGCGTGTGTGCCAGGGAATTCCTAGAAGCATGGCACTCATCCACAAACTCCATCAACAAACACATCGACCTGGACCCAATATACCGGCCACTACAGCGGACAGCTGAAACTGACAACTGGAAGCGGCAGGGACAGGCCACTATAAATGCTGGAGGAAACACCACAGAAGCGCTTCACAGGAGGCTCCCAAGCACTGAGGATGTCACCTAGACAGGGGACGAAACGTTTGCAACAAAAACTTCCAGCTCGGCGAACAGAACCACAGAAACGAGCACCCGAGCTACAAATCTTCTCACAAACTTTGAATAAGAGTTCAGAATGACAGACTGCATCAGGCTTCACTTCAAGGCTGGGAGTGCCAGGATTTGAGTCCATGCTGAGGCTGGGAGTCCATGCTGGCTTTCACACTGGACATCGCTGGTGCTAACTAAGGATGAGAGGTAAAAAGAAAAGTCAAAGACACGCAAAAAGAGAAATGAGAAAAGAAATATAGTGGACAAGCTCCAGCTCACAAGTCCTACTCTGCTGCCATTTTGGAAGTATCCATGACATGTAGCTAGTGCTTATGGAGTGGTCCTAAAATGTTAGTGCCCTGTGTCAAACAAAATTCCTTTAGAGCAAGTGGTGAGCTGCAGTTGTTAGGTGTCTGCTTTTACTTCCATTCTTGACATCCATCTTGTTTCTTCTATCTTCTGAGACAGGAAGCTAAATCTTAGTAAGGCATGTTGGACTATTTTTGAGGCATCTAACAAGGCACAATCCTCCTTAATTGTTGAGTTACTGCTACCGAGTAGCAACTTATCTTGCCACATGGCAGATGCTTAAAAGATGCAGGAAGATGCTCTCAGCCCTGAGATTGGCATCCCTGCACCTCTTCTAAGAAGTAACTGCATTTTTAATCAGAATGCTCAGTCTCCCCATCCATCTGATTTTCCAGACAGTTGACATTTTAGGTGCATCTGACTTGAATTGGCATAACCAGAGGCCATCAGAAATTAAGTAAAAGTATGTATATATTTAAATTCTCATTATATGGGGGCATCTCTGGTAAGATCAACACTTGTTGCCAATCTGTCATTGCTTTTGAGACCAGTTCAAAGTTAACTATTTGCTTTGGATTGAAGTCAAATTTCAGCCAGATGAAATAAAGTCAGCCTGCCTTTTAAAAAAAATCATAGCAAACTAGATGTATTTTGAAAACTATTGTCATTCACTTCATGGTCTCCATTATGGAGACTGGCTGCTAATCTCATTCTTATTTTTCTATTTGTTTTATGACTTTAAATTCCAACAATCGCCATGCTCTGATTCAAACCTATGTACCCCAAAGCATTTGCTTAGGTTATATCACTGAATTATTAGTTTGGTGATTTTCCAATGATCCACTATATTACTATTCTTCTCTTGGCTCTGCCAATATCCAATCCCAACTGACTTGGATTAGCTAGTTTCCATGAAGATATTGCACCATTCAGGACTCTTCCTGACTGAAGGATTGCATCCACACGAACAGTTCGATAACAGAATTCTGACTACAAACGTTGCAGGTCTGTGACCACATTCGTCAGACACTGGACTCACTCCATTCATGCCCAGTCTAAATGATAGGTTCAGATCAACTGTACTATAAGTTTGGATTTGAATTTAAAAGACTACATAAATATCTTGGAATTGGCAAAATAAATGGGGCAGGCAAAGTCTAAGCCGTACTCTTAAACCTGGTTCTAATATCAGTCCTAAATTGAGAAGCATTGTTCTATAATGCTATAATTGGAGGTTGGCAGTAATAAATTTGTTGCAAAGACAGTTGAGAAAATCTCCGCTGGCTTTTAGACTTAAGTTAAAAATCACACAAAACCAGGTTATAGTCCAACAGGTTTATTTGGAAGCATTAGCTTTCAGAACACTGCTCCTTCTTCAGGTGGTTCACAGAGCCAATAAATTGTTACACTGAGTGCTATGCTCCAGTTTCTCTCCATTACCCTGCATTTTACTTCTTTTCAAGTAATGATTTGACTCCCTTTTGAATGCCTTGATTGAACTGCCTCCCATGAGGCAATTCCTGATGCCAACCACTCACTCCATGAAAAGGTTTAGCATCTTGGCAATTCTGTTCCTTTTGCTAACTACTCAAAACATTTCCCTCTTTGTTCTCAATCCTTTCACAAGTCTGAACATACTTTTCCTATCTGCTCTTTCCAGACCTCTCATGGCTCTGAATACTTCAGTCAGGTCTCTATTTTGCCTTCAGCTTGAAGGAAATCAATCTCAACTTACACAAACTGTCTTCATAACTGAATTTCCTCATGTTGGAATCATTTTGTCTGGTTTCAAATCCTTCCTATCACAATGGGATTCCAAAAAGCTGTTTTGAGAGAAGGAAATTGAGGATTGGAATCCAACCACCTATTATTTAGATGAGCAGACAGTCCTTTTCATATTTTGTGTGGCTGAGAAATTAGTTTTCAATGTCCAATGATGAACCAAGAGCATTGAAACAAATGTATACAGCACTGAATGTAAAACAGCAAACCATCAAAAGTTAAAGGTGGGTTGATTGAAATGATATATGAAAGTAATAAATATAATACAATCTAAATGCAAGTAAGTATTGCACTGGATACAAATATTGGCAATCAGGTCTTGAGTAAACCAAAATGTTAATTACAATTATTGTTAATGCTGACTCATGTCATCAAAAACAACTATGGTCACTTTAATGTCAAATTAGCACAGACGAGGGGCATTTGGGCCATCAAGCCTTGAGTAGCTTCCTGAGTAGTCGAGTCAGTTCCATTTCTCTATTGTATCACCATAACACAATAAGTTTATTTTCCTCAAGTGCAGTCATAGAATCCCTACAGTGTTAAAGCAGCCCACTAAGTCCACACCAACCCTCTGAAGAGCATTTCACCCTATCCCTGTAATCCTGTATTTCCCTGGCTACTCCACCTCACATGTACATCCCTGGACAATTTAGCATGGCCAATCCACCTAATTTAGACCTCTTTTTAGACTGGGAAGAAACCAGAGCATCTACAGGAAGCCCACACAGACATGGAGATTGTGCAAACTCCACATACACACCTGAGGCTGGAATCAAACCCAAACCCCAGGTGCTGTGAGGCTGCAGTGCTGATCACTGAGCTACTGTGTCTGTCTAAATTTCTTTAGGAGTCATTTGATTGTCTCTATTTGCATCTTTGTAGACGGTAAGGCCCTGAAGATACGGAAGACAGCAGAATGCTGGAAAGTTAGTCAATAGTGTGGAGCTGGAAAAAGCACTGCAGATCAAGCAGTATCAGAGGAGCAGGGGAGTCAATGTTTCAGGTCGGAACCTTTCATCAGGACAGAAAGGCCCAAATCATTAAGGCTTTTTCATAAGTTATTTCCCACATCCCTCACTCTTATCTCTCACTCTAAATCCTTTAAATTTGTTTCCCATATCCCTTGAATCATAAGCGAAGGGGAACTGCTGATCTTTGTCTGTCTTATCTAAGCCTGCCATAGACTTGCCCACCTGCATAAAATCTCTCCTCCTCCATCTCTTTTGCTCTCATGTCAGAAGTTCTAGCCTCTCCACATAATATTTTAAATTAGTTCATCCATGAAACCATTTTAGGAAATCGCCACTGCACCATCTAAGAACCATCATTTCCTTTCTTGAGTAGTGACCAGAGCAGCTGCACTACTCATGATGTAGCCTCTGCAGATTCTTTGCATAAGGTTCTGCATACCTTCCCTGCTTGGTATTCAATACTTCTAATAATGATGGCAAATATTCCATATGATCCGGAATGTGTTTCACAACAAGTCCTGCCACCTTAGATCTATGCATACAGTTGTTCTGTCCTGTCCTATTCTTTAGAACTGTACCACTGGGTAAATATTGCCTCTCCCCTGTCAGTGAATTGTCTCATATTACTCACATCCACTATTTTTCTGCCCACTTAATTTCCATCTACCACTTGTCTGTCCATTCTGAGTCAATTATTTATATTTTCATTTTTAACATCATCAAAATGTAGACATTCCATTGTGATCCAGTAAACATGCTACTTTTAATAACAAGTAGCAGTGGCCCCAGCACTGATCCTTGGAGGATTGCCTTTGTCTCGTATTCTGATCTGAAAAATGAACCATTTGCCACAATTTGCTGTTTTCTGTCCTTAAAACAGTTTTCAAAATCATTTGATAATGATAATCTTATGCTTTGAGCATTGAATTTATTAACTATCATTTTATGTTCAGTGATTCACTAGGCCAAAGATCCAATTTCTCAATGTGCTGCTGGAAGAATACAGGAAGACCTGAAGCTAAACTAAGCCTCTTTGGAAATCTTCTACTGGTTTAAAAGAACAGTATTACCATAGAGGCAGCTCATGGCTGTTTCACAGCACAGATTGTTCGATTTTGTCTTCAATGGGACTTGAATGTAACAGAAGAAACTGGAGGCTCAATGATTTTCAAGCTAAACTGTTGAATTGATTTTACTAAATTAAACAATTTGTCAAGAGATGTATTAGTTTTAGCTGCCAAGTACAACACAAAGATGAGTAACAGAATTTTAAAAGGAGAATATAAAGAGCTCAGCAGTTATAGAATAATATCTGTGACACAAACATGATTTTATGCTCTAGCAAGTAAGTTCCGTAACATGACACAGTTGAGATGTCGATCTGTATGAAATGATAACTGGAAACTATGCACTTTATGTCCTTTTTGTTAAGAAAACATTCTAAATAAGTACACAACGCATTCATTTATTCATTTGTCTGTCTATCTTCGAATAGCTTGTTTTTCAATGTGCAAAATGGTTTAATAGCTACCAATTGTTTCTTCTCTTCCAGTCAACAGCGGGAAGCAGAATAGGAGAGATAAAGGAAGAAGGGAAGGGGCAAAGGAAATAAGAGGATAAAGAAACGGGAAGGAAAAATTGAAGAACAATACATCAAAAAGCAAGTATGTTTTGTATGTATATTTGCAGACATGCTGAAGCCTTTTACACCGTAAAGTGTAAAAAATCAATATTGCAATGTAGGAAAAAACACAGTCATCAATTTGTGCACAGCAAGGTTCCACAAGTAACAATGAGATAAATAATTTGCATTAGTGATGATAATGAGTTCATCAAGGTCGTGTCTGAGGGAACCCTTAAATCTTCATCTGCTCAGTTAATGACCTTACCTCCAGCATAAGGTCAGAAAGATATTCACCAAGGAGTCACAAAGGGTGCTGAACAATGCACTGACGCGGAAGCATTCTATGTTAAAATACAACAAGATCTGGACCATATCCAGGCTTGGGTCGACAATTTTGCAAATAACATTCATGCTATACAAACATCAGACAATGACCATTTCCAATAAGAGACAATCTAGTGACTGCCCCTTGACATTCAATGGTGTTATCTCCTGCTGAATCCCATACTATAGACATCCTGGGAGTTACCACGACCAGAAACTCAACTGGACCTACCACATAAATACAGCAGCTACACGAGCAGATCAGAGCCTAGGAATACTGCATCCTGACTTCCCAAAGCCTATCTATCATCTACAAGACAAGTCAGGAGTGAGATGGAATACTCCTTGCTTACCTGGACAGCTACAGCTCCATCAACACTTGAGACCATCCAGGACAAAGTAGTCCATTTGATTGGCATCAGATTCACAAACATCCATTCCTTGCACCACCAATGCTCAAATGCAGCAGTGTGTATTATTTACTAGGTCCATTGCAGAAATTCACCAAAGATCCTCAGCCAGCACCTTCCAACTCATAGCCGTTTCCATCTAGAAAAAGGGCAGCAGAAACATCACCACCTACAAGTTCTCCTCCAAGCCACTCAGTATCCACTCAGGAAATATATTGCTGTTCCTTCACTGTAGCTGGGTCAAAATCCTGAAATTACCTTTACATTGTGGGTAAACCCACAGCAAGTGGATTGCAATGGTTCAAGAAAGCAGCACATCACCTTTTCTTAGATTACTTACAGTGTGGAAACAGGCCTTTCGGCTCAACAAGTCCACACCGACCCTCCGAAGAACAACCACCCAGACCCATTCCCCAACATTTACCCTTTCACCTAACACGATGGGCAATTTAGCGTGGCCAATTCACCTAACCTGCACATTTTTGGACTGTGGAAGGAAACTGGAGCACCCAGAGGAAACCCACACAGACACGGGGAGAATGTGCAAACTCCACACTGACAGTTGCATGAGGCGGGAATTGAACCCGGGTCTCTGGCATTGTGAGGCAGCAGTGCTAACCATTGTGCCACCGTGCCGTCCACCTTTTATTTTTTAACAAGAAATCCCAATTGACTAGATTACCTACAGTATGGAAACAGGCCCTTCGGCCCAACAAGTCCACACCGACCCTTCAAAGAGCAACCCACCCTGACCCTATATATACCCGTACCTAATGCAACGGACAATTTAGCATGGCCAATTCACCTGATACGCACATCTTTGGAATGTCGGAGGAAACCAGAGTACCTGGAGGAAACCCACGCAGACACAGGGAGAATGTGCAAACTCCAGCTGCCTCTGGCTAGAATCGAACCTGGGTCCCTGGTGCTGTGAGGCAGCAGTGCTAACCACTGAGCCATCATGCCTTCTCAAGGCCAACTAGGTACAGGCAATAAATGCTGGCCAACCAATGACAACCACATTGCAAAAATGAATAAAAAACAAAGGTTATTCTTTCAGAGTATGGAAGAAAGTGCTTTTTTTTTTCTTTTTGGACTGCCTAGGAATCTTTTGCAACTACTTCAATCAGATAAATAGGACATTAGTTTAATATTTGAGCATATTGGTGATAACTAGAGTTGGGTAACTCTCACTAAGCAACTCAGTTAATGTGCCAAGCCAGATGATGTGCTTAAATATTGGAGAGCTATTCAAATCTAGGGTCCTCTGATCCAGGAGTGCAAGCACTACAAATGGACAAAGCTTGACATTGGGAAAGCTAATGTACCTGTTTTTTAAAAAAAACATGGAACATGGTTTTGCTTGCAAGTCCAATGCTTGTTGCCTATCCCTAATTATCTACAGTTTTTAATGGCTTGCTGGCCATTTATAGATCTTGATTAAGAGTCAACCACATTGTTGTGGTTCTGGAATCACATTTTGGCCAGATCTGGTAACCAAGTCAGATTACATTCCTGAAAAGATGTTAGTGAAACAAATGGATTATTAGGACAATCAAAAATGGATTTGTGGTTGTCATGACTGACAGTAACTTTTAAATTCTAAATGTTATTAATTCAATTAAATCTCACCAGCTGCTCTCTGCAATTTGAACATATACCCCCAGAGTATTAGCCTTCAGATAAGCATTATGACATTTCAATTATATTTGAGTAACTATTGTGCAAAAATAATTGCTCATGAATCACAAGACATGGAGTCTTGGAGTAAGAATGATGTGGAGGCATCACCAAATATGATAAAAATATTTAGAACGAGGTACAAAATATGTTCTCTGCTATCAGACTAATACAATGTTAAATGCTTTAAACTAAGATTAGCAGATCATTTGGGTCTCTGTACTATCCATGTTTAATCAGGAAGCTATAAATGAACAAATCACCAGCTGTCAAAAAAAATTATTGTCTTCACATTAGATGAACGTTCTCGTCAAGCAAACTGTTTGTTTGCATCAGAGGGTTAATGTGCCTTGGATTGTCACAAAAAAGGATTAAGACTGTGTTCTATTGTGTCTTGTCATGTTTTTATAAATTTTTAGTAACACTTTCATTTACGTCCAAACAGAAACAGGTAAACAAAAAGGGCAATGTTTTCCAGTTTCAATAAAAGCAGCCTTGAGATAGATGAGCTTTCCTTTCCAAAATTAAGCCTCAGAAAATCCTCAGTCCAATTAACAATGACGGAATTTTTTATTGCTGTTATGCTTTGCCATAATTTAGAATGTTTTCTTATAAACTCTTCCACATGGAAAAATGAGTAATGGAATACTTTGAGGTCTACTTACTGCTGTCCCCTTACGCAATGCTAACGTAAGGCCAATGCTAACACATGCTGTTATTCTATTACATTTAGCCCCTCACTTCACAATCACCCTCCACCAATGTTATCCTTCCGTAGTACACACACAAGCCAATTCTTATAATTCTCAGGTTCCTATCCTGACACTAAAAGTAGAGCACACAACTTTGGAGAAAGGTACAGGCCCAGAAAGTGATCCTCCAAGGTCAGGCATTTGTCAGCTCCTGGCAATGTATGGTCACCTGCCATGCTGTGAAGAAAGCCTTGTTCCAATGGGTTGCAAGTCTCAGCTGTGATGTGTCATGAAACGTTGAATCTCCCCAATGCACTGGTATCTACATAGGACCAAAGAGATGATATTCTACCTGGCGACCCCATGATCTGGGTCTTACTTTTTACAATTTGGAGCTTCCTGTCCATCCCTTCCATCCTGTCTAGCACCATTGAAAAGAAGGCAACTGGTGCCTCTTCTGCTTTGGTATTGATGATGACAAAGGCGCAAGAAAAGAACTCCAAATGTTGCATATGCAGCTAAAGGAAAACAAAGTGCAAGACAGAAAAAGTGGCTTACAAGAAGTTGGCAATCTCCTGTCAAACACTGAAAGCATTCAACTTCTCAACCAACCATTGCTGCATATATGCACAGTCAAATCAAAAACTCAGAAGTTGCTATCAAGTTTGGGTGCTCTGTGGTTTGCTTCACAAAAATATCTTTTTATCAGCCCAGTGATGAAGTGGATTAAAAGGCATAAACATTTCTTTATTGATGTGATAGATTGAAGTTAAAGTTACTGTTTGCACATTTTAATCTAATTCACATTTTTACCTCAGAAAATAACAACCTCACTGGCATTGAAAATGCATGAAGTCTCATTTCTTCATGTATTAATTGTTGCTGAAGACATCAGAACAGTTGCAATTAATTTTCCTTTCCCTTTCTGTCCCTTTTATCTTGATTTACCCACAAAGTTTCTTTGCTCAAATGACTGTTCTTTTTGTAAATAATTTGGTGACCATTCTGCTGTGTACTTCTTTCTCACTGCTTGCATTGCTATTTTCACAGTCATTCAAATGGATTGGTTAATGAGATGCACAGTTGTTTATTCACTTTACCATGGCCCTAAGTGCTGGCTTTGTCACTGCACTGTATTAAGTTTGTCCTTCGAGTCAATATCCGTGCATAGAAAAAATTAAAAAGAAATGCTATAAAATGCCTTACACAGCACATTACATCTGATCAACTGATGCAACAAGCTAATCTAACATACAACGCTATTTTATTTGTACACAGAATTAGTCCATCCAGAACATTTAAGAAGAAGCAGGAATTATAGTTTGCTAGCTCATTCGTGCTACATAATGATCATGTTGTAAAGTTTGGGATGACGAACAAGATTTCAATTCGCGTGAAATTGAATTTAGACTTAGCTTTTATTATGTGCTTTACATTTTATTCTTCTTGTTGGCATCTTAATTCTACTTATTTAGTTCATTTATTTAAAATCAATTTGACACAGTTCTGCAAATGTAAAAGCCAATTAAGAAATGTAACAGTACAAGTCAGTGCTTCAAAAATAAACACAAGCAGGGAAAATTCCCTCTGTGTTTTATGAGAAGAATAAAAGAGAAAACCATTTCCTATATACATGCTGTGTATTATAGAAATCTGTGCCTGGGATTTCTCATGTTGTGGAAGATATGTGGTATGATTTGGAAATATTGAAACATCAGAACCATATTGCTAATCATGTCCTGTAGCACTAGGATTTGATGACCTGTGCTTGAAACTTCATTCAACAGGAATGCAAACGCAAAGGAAATGACTGTAGTATTTAGATGAACACACTGCTCAAAATATTAAGTTCATGTTATCAAATTATTGTAATTTGCATGGATGCACAGATGCTCCATTCAGAAGAAATAACCTCCTCTTATTCACTTCATTGAATTTAGTTATAATCTGTACAAACTCCATCTTTAGCTTCTTCAGTTTTAAGGAGGCAATCCCAATATCTCAAATGTTTTCTCCTGGAGTCATAGAGTCATAGAAATACACATCACGGAAACAGGTCCTTCAGTCCAACCTGGCCATATCAACCAGATCTCCTAAATACCAACCAGATCTCCCTTTCGCCAGCATTTGACCCATATCCCTATAAATCCTTCCTATTCATGTACCCATTCAGATGCCTTTTAAACGTTGTAATTGTACTAGCCTCCACCACTTTGTCTGACAGCTCTTTCCATACACACACCAGCCTCTGTGTGAAAAAGTTACCCTGAGGTCCCTTTTAAATCTTTCCCCTTTTCATTTTAAACTTCTGCCCTCTAGTTTTGGACTCCCCCACTCCGGGGAAAGGGCCTTGCCTATTTACCCTAACCATGCTTGTCATGTTTTTATAAACCTCTATAAGGTCCGATGCTCCAGGGAAAATAGTACAAGTCTAACCAGCCTCTCATGAAAGCTTAAATCCTCCAATCCTGGCAATATCCTTATAAATCTCTCCTAAACTCTTTTAAGTTTCACAACATCCTTCCTGTAGCAGCAAGACCAGAATTGCATGCAGTATTCCAAAGGTGATCTAACCATTGTCCTGCACACCTGGAATTTGATGTCCCAACTCCTATTCTTAATGCTCTGACCAATAAAAGCAAGCACACCAAATGCCTCCTTCACTCTACTCTCAACCTGCAACTTCACTTTCAAGAAACTATGAATCTGCAGTTCAGCCTTTGTTCAGCAACACTCCTCAGGTCCTTACCATTAAGTGTGTAAGTCCTGCCCTGATTTGCCTTTCCAAACTTCAGGACCTTACATTTACCTAATTAAACTCCATCTGCCACTCCTCAGCCCATTGGCCCATGTGATCAAGATTCCATTGTACTCTGAGGTAACCTCCTTCTCTGTTCACTAAAACACCAATTTTGGTGTCATCTTGATTGTTATATCTCATCCCTGATGCAATTAATTGTTGCTGGAGATGAAATTTCTAAACATCTACACACAAAGTGTGGAGGAGTTTTGGAACTTTCTTCCTCAAACAGCAGTCAATGCTAATTCAATTGTTAAATTTAAATCTGAGCTAAATTTTATTAAGCAAGGGTATGAATGGATCTGGGCCCAAGGTAGGCATATGGAGTTAGGCCTCAGATCAGCCATAATTTTACTGAATGACGGAGCAGGTTTGAGGTGTTGAATACGTTTCTAACTGACCTAAACTTTGTAGACTTAGGTTTACAGAAAGCAGAGATTGGGTGTCTGTACTTAACAATAATTGCCACTTATTACTGAAAATAGATTCTTCCTATATTATGAACTGTTGACATAGAATCCAAGTAGTTAAATGTCCATGCCCTTATAAACTCCCTTACAAAGACATAGAAAGAAAAATAGAATTATGAGTGGAGAGAAAAAAACAGAAAGGCCCTTTCAAATTGTCCCTGTCCAAAACGTTCATCGGGATTATCCTTTTGGCTTGTCAAGACTTGCTTATGCACAACTTTCCCTATCCAAGAATTTTAATTTGCTTGCAGGAGACACAAAGAAAAGTTGACAACTTATAATGTCTGTGACTTATTGGTTTAAAGCTACATCTCACAGCAAATGATAACTCAAAATAAATGCTTCAAGCTTTGTGTGTTTTCTTTTCTTGCAGAGGAAAGGACACCACCTCCCCTTTTGGAGGCTTTTGATTGTCTCATTCAAATGTGCAAGCTGTACAGCTACCTGGGAGTCAATCTCTTAGACCATCTGCTGTAATCTGCCCCCACTGACTGAACATCCCTCAGTGCAGTGCTTAGAATAAATATTGATAGCTTGCTTTTAAAAAGTGCAGCAATCTGTTCCAGAAACTTTGATTGTTAAAACAGTTCTTTTCCTATTTCTGTCCAAATCAAAAATACATAAAAATAAAAATATATGGCCTTTACAAACCTAATATGCCAATAAATTCCAGGATCAATAAAACATTTCAATTGCATGGCACTATTTTAAAATCTATTACATAAGAATCAAAGAATTATTAAACCACTAAAAGAGATGATTAAGGCCATTGAATCGGTCCTGGCTCTCCAAATGAGCATTTTGCCTTGATTCTACTTTCCTGCCCTTTACCACACTTTTTTTATGGTTTAATGTCCTAAATAGACACAAGATAATCTCAGTATCCACTAACAAGCAGTGACTAACTGCAGGAGGTGGGGATTACCTCAAACAGCAACCATGTTGGGCCATGCTCCTTTCTTGTCAAACAGAGCAGGCAGCTCCTCAGACAGCCAGCAGCTGGAGAACATACTTATACTTAAAATAAACCTCTCAAACTACTTCAAGTTAGTCCATTAAACTTCAATTTCCAACTAACAGAAACAAATTTTCTGACATCCCCACAGTCAACCTGACAGCTGGACATGGATATGCACCAGACTCTTCAAATTTGCTGATCTGAAGTTTTAAATCTTGCATTCTCAGCCTTTAAACAAAATGACCCATAATTGGATGTGAGATTTCCTGTTCCCCATTATGTTCCACCTTTTCTAAAATGTCGAACTTTCGAGACACACACAGATTCTGAAATGAATTTCAGGACTATAATTTTGAAATCAGAATTGCAGTGCGCCCATGGTGTATACAGTACAGAAATAGGTGATTCCACCTAGTTGATATACAGCAGCATTTATATTCCATGTGAGCTTGCTCTCACCTTTCTTTAACCAAAATTAGCAACATATCTCTCCATTTTTCTCCATTTCTCAAACATTCCCTAATTTAAACATTACTACTCATCCAACACTCTTTGTGGCAGCATATTCCATGTTCTTGCACAAAACATTTCCCCTGAATTCTCTACTAAATCTAATCATGATGAAACTTTACTTATGATCCATGGTTGTAGAGTCCTCAGAACTTGAGATACCTTCTCTGTGAATAAATAAGCCTTGCAAGTCATTCCTCAAGCCTTTTCTTATCTGGAGAAATAAATAATCGTTCTGTTTACAGGCTTAGGTTAAGAATTTGGCGATCGGCAATTTAGGACTGAGATGAGGAGAAATTTCTTCACCTATTGAAGGGTGAGCTTATGGAAATCTCTGTCACAAAGAGCAATTGAAGCCAAAACATAGAATGTTTTCAAGAAAGAGTTACATGTAGTTCGGATCAAAGAGTATAGTAGAAAAACAGGAACAGGTAATTAAGTTAGATGGCCAGCCATAACATTATTCAATGTTAGAGTAAGTTCGAAGGACCAAATAGACATCTCCTACACCTAATTTGTGTTTCTAAAGATAAGCATATTGAATGGGTTAGCCCATTCAAGGAAAAAGGAGGAAAAATATGCGGGGAGTCAGAGAAAATGGGTGAGAATCTTAATGAGTACTTTGCATCAGTATTCACCAAGGAGAGGGACATGGCAGATGTTGAGGTGAAGGATAGATGTTTGATTACTCTGTGTCAAGTTGGCATAAGGAGGGAGGAGGTATTGGGTATTCTAAAAGGCATTAATGTGGACAATCCCCAAGTCCAGTTGGGATCTATCCTAGGTTACTGAGGAACGCGAGAAAGGAAATACCTGGGTCTTTAACATATATCTTTGCAGCATCCTTGAGTACGGGTGAGGACATGGACGACTGGAGAATTGCTAATGTTGTCCCCTTATTTAAGAAGGTGAGCAGGGATAATCCAGGTAAGTATAGAGTGGTGAGCCTGATGTCAGTGATAGGGATGCTGCTGAAGAAGATACTGAGGGACAGGATCTATTTACATTTGGAAAAAAATGGGCTTGTCAGTAATATGCAGCAGGGAAGGACATGTCTTACCAACTTAATAGAATTCTTTGAGGAAGTGACAAAGTTGATTGAGAGAAGGGCTATAGATGTCATAGATGGACTTCAGTAAGGCAGTTGATAAGGGTCCCCATAGTAGGCTGATGAAGAAAGTGAAGTTGCATGAGTTTAAGGGTGTACAAGCTAGATGGATAAAGAACTGGCTGGGCAGCAGAAAACAGGGAGTAGTCGTGGAAGGTAGTTTCTCAAAATGGAGATCTGTGATCAGTGGTGTTCCACAGGGATCTGTGTTGAGACCACTGTTGTTTGTGATATACATAAATAATCTGGAGAAAGATATAGGTGGTCTGATTAGCAAGTTTGCAGATGACACTAAGATTAGTGGAGGAGCAGATAGTGAAGGGACTTTCAGAGAAGACAGCAGAATATAGATAGATTGGAGAGTTGGGCAGAGAAATGGTAAATGGAGTTCAGTCCAAGCAAATGTGAGGTAATGCATTTTGGAAGATCCAATTCAAGAGTGAATTATATGGTAAATGGAAAAGCCCTGGGAAAAATTGATATACAGAGAGATCTGGATGTTCAGGTCCATTGTATACTGAAGGTGGCAATGCAGGTTAATAGAGTGATCAAGAAGGCATTCAGCATGCTTTCCTTCATCGGACAGGGTATTGAGTACAAGAGTTGGCAGGTCATGTTACAGTGCATAGGACTTTGGTTTGGCCACATTTAAAATATTGCGTATACTTCTGGTTGCCACATTACCAAAAGGATGTGGATGTTTTGGAGAGGGTGCAGAGGAGGTTCACTCGGATGTTGCCTGGTATGGAGGGTACTGGGTATGAAGAGAGGTTGAGTAGATTAGGATTATTTTCATTAGAAAGACGGAGGTTGAGGGGGACCTGATTGAGGTCTATAAAATCATGAGAGATATAGACAGGATGGATAGCCAGAAGCTTTTTCCCAGAGTGAGGGTATCAATTACTTGGGGGTCATGAGTTCAAGATGAGAAAAGTTTAAGGGAGATATGCGTGGAACGTGCTTTATGCAGGGAGTGGTGGGTGTCTGGAACACGTTACCAGCGGACGTGGTAGAGGCAGGCACGATAGAGTCATTTAAGATGTATCTCGATAAATACATGAATGGGCAGGGAGCAGAGGGATATAGATCTTAAGAAAATAGGTGACAGGTTCAGATAAAGGATCTGGATTGGTGCAGGTTTGGATGGCTGTGCTGTAATTTTCTTTGTTCACATTATTGTGATTAATATAGAGTAAAGCTGTACAGAATGGAGGGCAAATGAAGAGAAGAGACATGGACAATATGACGAAATTGTGTCAAACTGCCTGATAAATGATTGGGGCATTGGAGTGTTTTTGATACATAGGAATGCATCATGGAATAGTTACAGTTCCGAAGGAAACCATTTAACCAGTCATGTCTGTGGCTATTTTCCTGCAAAGGAAAGTAGCTAGTCCAATTGCCCCACCCTTTCCACAGAGCTCTAACATTTCTTTTTATCTTCAGGAGCTTATCCAATTACTTTTCAAAAGCACAAATAATTTCTGTTTCCACCACATGTTGGTACTGCTTGGTAATTTTAAATCCTAACATTCTGATATGGTTGTTTTGAAGTGGTGAATGGGATTTTTTTTTGATAAACAATTTGTACAGGAACTTTAATTAATAACTTGCCAAATTTAATGCAAACATTAAATGAGATAGTACTTGTGAACTATGAAATGTCCCTGCTCAACAATTTATTTGAGAAGGCACAATAAATCGGATATATGAGTTGCAATCCAGCTATGATTACAAGAGATCATATTGAAGTCTCAGAAATTGCATAACTAATGTTCTACTGACACTGATCACTCGTTCAATATATGAAGGTAAGTTAATGCTTCAAAGAGTATTTCACTCAAAGAAGTTTTACTTGTACATGGGAATGTGTGATTTTGATCTAATCTCTATTTATATGATTGCCTGACTCAAGGTTTATGATAAAGACTACTAGGTAGGCTGAGGAAAGTTGCTTTTTGGACTCCTTTGGTCGCTGAGTTACTAAAAATAGATGTAAGATAGATTTGGGCTGATGTCCAGCAACAGAGATTTAAAATACTGAAAAACATTGTGTCATTGTTACCAGCATTAACATTTTGTGACAGTGGTCAAAGCAAGCACTGTTATAACTTAGGATCTGTACAGTCACAACAGTAATAAGATTAGAGTGGTGCTGGAAATGCACAGGTCAAGCAACATCCGAGGAACAGGAAAATTGATGTTTCAGGCAGGAGCCCTTCATTAGGAAATACAAATTAGCAAATACAAGCCTGCAAATTTGAGAAAGTGTACTCTACAGAAAAACAATCATGTGAGAAATTTCCAAATGCCCAAAAAAGATTTAATGACTTCCAGATGACTTCCAGTCTACAGAAACTTGGTTACAAACAAGACATCAGTAAGATATCAAAATTTTTATACTGGGAGGAAATAATAGTACAGTGTAATGTCAGTGGACTAGTAATCCAGAGGTCCAAGGTAATGACTTTTTAAATTCATACACAGGATGTGAGTGTCATTGGCTTGACTAGCATTTATTGGTCATCCCTAATTGCCCAGCTCGCAATTAAGAGTCAGCCGTATTATGTAAGCCTGGAATTATATGTTGGCCAGACCAAACAAGGATGACAGTTCCCTTCCCTGAAAGATATTAATGATCCAGATGGGTTTTTAATGAAAATTGACAACAGTTTCATGATCATCGTTAGACTCTTAATTCCAGAGTTTTATTCACTGAGTTCAAATTTCACCATTTGCCATGTGGGATTTGAACCAAGACCCCCAGAACATTGCCTGGGTCTCTGGATTAATAGTTTAATGATAATTGCCTCCTCGAGTGATCTCAGGACATAGATTCAAATCCCACTGTGGTCAACAGTGAAACTTGAATTCAATGAAAATCTGGCAGTCTAATCATAACCACTGTCATTTTTTGTAAAAACACATCCAGTTCATGAATGTCCTTCAAGTAGGTAATTAGCTGTTCTTACAGCCTAGATGTGACTCCAAACCCACTGCTCTCTGGTATAACTTAGTAACTCAGTTCTACCAATCTGATACAAAACCTAAAGAAACAAATAAAACTCAGCGGATCACTGGGCATTAGCCTGAGCACCAGATGACAAACCAAACTTGCTGAACCTGCAAAATCCTCACAAACATTTTAGGGCTTACCACCTTGAAGCAAAAGGGCAGCATATGCATGGTAACACCAAGTTCCCCTCAAAACCACACACTAGTCTGCTTTGAAATTATACTGAAGTAGGAACGAGTTATTATTTAATAACTTTGTTTTCCCTATCCATTAGTATTCCTTGTGAATTACACTTGCTGAGCACAAGATGTAAAACACAAATAAACTTTTTTTTCCAGCTATACTCAAATGTTAAGGAAGTGAAGAATTAAACTAACATCTTATCATTATAGTTGGTGTAAAACATGATATTAAAGAAGAATAGGCATATGGTCCCAGTTAGAAATAAATAAGTGTGTAAGTGTGTTGAGATAACAGGGTTTAACTGAAAGACACAACTATGTTTTAAAATGTTTTAATTTCATTAGAATTGGTTTTGCATGGCTATATTGAGTTTAAACTTGTTTCAAGCACCAGTAGTCTTTCTGGAATCACATGCTGTTCTTCTAAGAATTTTCTGGAAAACTTAAAGTTATCACTGGGGGGTGGGGGGGGGGGGGGCACATGGTATTATATCAATTACCAGGGGTTGACACTACATATTCTCAACCAGATGCACATAGTATATACCTGTGTCACATTATCTTTGAAGAAATCCGTGACGTGTGTGAGCTAAGATAGACAAGCTGCCATAAAAGAGATAGGATTAATATTTTAAGGAGTGGGAGAACATAAGAACTAGGTGCAGGTGTAGGCAACTCAGCCTCTCGAGACTGAATCATGGCTGATCTCAGCTTGGCTTCAACTCCACTTCCCTGCTTGTCCTCCATAACCTTTCAACTCTTCAAGGACACACAGATCCCTCTGCTCTGAAAGCACTCTAAAATTTCAATCCTTCCTGTTTTCCCAACCAAAATGATAACCTCACACTTAGTAATGTTAAACTTCATCTGCAAAATTTTGGCACACTCACCTCACTTATCCATATCCACTTGTAATTTCTTATTTCTTAATTGCAACTCACTTTTCCACCTATTTCAATGATGTCTGCAAGTTAGATTGTAGTGTATTTTGTCCCAGATCCAAGTCATTGATACAAATCCTGTGGCATTCCACTAGTAACAGCTTGCCAATGGGAAAAAAACCATTTATCCTGGCTTTCTGCAGTCTTCCAATCAAGCTAATGTTCTATGTTCTATTCAAGGTGTGTGTAGGTTAGTTTGATCTTCGATTATGATAAGTGCTCAGCACAACAGAATGGACCAAAGGGTCTGTACTGTGCTGTGTGGTTCTATGTTCTAATAATTTTTCCCTAACCCCATATGATCTCACTTTACATATTAACCTTTTGTACAGCATCTTACCAAATGCCTTCTGGAAGTCCACATTTCCATCTACATGTTGTCCATTATCTACTTTGCTAGTTACATCCTTGCAGAACTCGAGCAAATTAGTCAAGCATTATTTCCCCTTCATAAAACCATGCTAACTCTGATGGATTGCATTTTGACTTTCCTAAGATCCTGTTGTTAGTTCCTGAATAATGGATCCTAGCTATTTCTCAGTGACAGACATTAAACTAACTGATCTATTGTTTCCTACTATCTATCTTGCTCTTTATTGAATATGAGTGTTTTACTTGCAATTTTCCAATCCACTGAAACTTTTAGCATATCTGGAGAAATTTGGAATATTATAATTAATCGATCCACTATCACTGCTGCCGCTTCCTCTAAGATCCTTGGGATACAGCACACTTGGGACTTGTCTATCTTCAAGCAATAGTTTGTTCAATACATTTTCCTGAGAGGATGGTTGTTTTAAGCTCTATAACCTGTGCATTACCTGTTACAATTGGGTTAGTACTAATATCCTCTACCGTGAAAAATGAAACAAAATATTGATTTTGTGGCTCCATTGTTTTTGTACTTCACACTATTAACTCTCCAGCCTCATCCTCCAAAAAACCAACTTTCACTTTATCGACTCTGTTTCCTTTTATATACTTATAGAAAAGCTTTTGTTATCTTTTGTACTTTGTGTTAGTTTTGTATCATACTTTACCTTTGCATTTACTTTTTTAGTTACCCTTTGTTGATCTTTAAAAGTATAAATTCATCGAGGGCTGAAGAGCTTGGACTGTGCTGTAATGCTCTATGTTCTATGTCACTGGCCTTTGCAAAATGATATTCTTTAGTCTTTGTCTTTATATTGTTGTTAATTTCTTTGTTTAGCCTTGGATGCTTTCTCCTATCTTAACAATCTTTCTTCATTTATGGAATATATTTTAGTTGGGAGAAACAGAATATACCCCTGTATCTCCTCAGACAAGTGCCACAAGAACACTACCTGCCCAACCAGGGGCCCGAACATTTTAGACCACTGCTACAGCACTATGAAAGATGCCGACCGCTCCATCCCCCATTCTCATTTCGGGAACTCTGACCACAATGCCATGTTTCTTCTCCCGGCTTACAGGCAAAAGCTCAAGCAGGAGACCCCATCACAGATACAGGTCCAGTGTTGGTTGGAGGAGGCAGAGGATCAACTCCAGTGCTTTCTGGAATCAGCTGATTGGGCCATGTTCAAACATTCCGCAGTGAAGGTACCTTGGACGAGTATGCCACCAACATCATAGATGGTATTAGCAAGTGTGTGGAGGACTGCATACCAAGGAAGTCAATCCGGGTGTCCCCCAACAGGAAACTCTGGATGAATCAGGACATACAGAATCTGCTAAAAACCAGGTGTGAGGCCTTCAGATCAGGAGCCGCACTCAAGTATAAGGAATTCAAGTATGACCTTCGCAGAGCCATTAAGGCACCAAGGACCAATACCAATCCAAACTAGAGACCCAGACAGACACCCAGAGACTATGGCAAGGACTGAATGACATCACAGGTTCTAAAGAGAGACAGTGCAAGACAACAGATGATGACATATCCCTCCCAGATCGTCTCACCACCTTCTATGCTTCCTTTGAGCATAATTTCGGCAGAGAGGTAACACCAATTCCAACAAGTCCTGATGAACCTATCTCAACAGTCACTGCATCAGAGGGCTGCTCAGTTTCCCTTCATGTGAATCCAAGGAAAGCACTGGGACCAGAGAAGTACCAGGCCGTGCACTCAGAGCATGTGCAGATCAACTGGCAAAGGTCTTCTCGGACATCTTCAAACTCTTCCTGCAGCAGGCCACTGTCCCTGCCTGTTTCAAGAGGGCCAACATCATCCCTGTGCCTAAGAAGGCTCATGCAGCATGTTTCAATAACTACTGCTCATGGGCCCTAACTTTGATGGTCATAAAGTACTTTGAAAGGCTGGTCATGGCAGTAATCAACTCCAGCCTCCTCAATACTCTTGACCCACTCCAATTTGCCTATCAGACCAACAGATCCATGTCAGATGCCATTTCACTTGTCCTTCACTCCTCCCTAGAAAATCTTGACACCAAGAACAGCTACGTAAGAATCCTACTCATTGACGATAGTTCAGCCTTCAACACTATGATCCCCTTGAGACTGATTACTAAACTTAGTGATCTCAAACTAAGCCCCAATCTCTGCAACTGGAACCTCAGTTTCCTAATCCACAGGCCACAATTAGTGAAGATTGGGGACAATATTTCATCCTCACTAACATTTAACACTGGAGCCCCCCAGGGGTGCATACTCAGCCCCCTACTGTACTCACTGAATACCCATGACTGAATCACCAAATACCAGACTAATGCCATTTACAAGTTCGCTGATGACAGCACCATAGTTGAATCTCAAATGGCGATGAACCAGACTACAGACGGGAGGTGGAAGACATGGACAAATGGTGCACAGAGAACAACCTAGCTCTGAATGCTGGCAAAACCAAAGAACTCATTATTGACTTTTGGCAGGATGTTACTCATGCACACCCCCCCCACCCACCCCCCCCCCCCCCCACTCGTTAACAGCACAGAAGTGGAATGAGTGGAGAGTGCCAAGCTTCTGAGAGTGGTCATCCACAACAAGCTTTCTTGAACTCTTCACGTGCATGCACTGGTTACAAAGGCTCAACAATGTTGTTTCTTCCTCAGGCAGCTGAGGAAATTTCCCTTGATGGCGCTTCCCCTTGTTAACTTTTATAGTTGCGCCATTGAGAGCATTCTGTCTGGATGTATCACTACTTGGTATGGCAACTGTACCACTCACGATTAGAGACTGTTACCTAGAGTGGTGAACTGGCCTGGACAATCACAAAGACCAACCTCCCATGTATAGAATTCATCTACTAGGCCCACTGTTCAAAAACGGCTGCCAGCATTCTCAAAGATCCATCCCACCCTGGCAATGTTTTTCTACAACCTCTACCATTGTGGCAAATGTACAGGACCCTGAACACACGCACTAGCCGGTTTCGCAACAGTTTCTACCCGACTGTTGTTAGAATTCTGAATGGACTCACAAACTCTTAACATTTACCTGTATCTGTGTTTTTGCTTTTGATGCTGTTCACCTATTATTTACTTATCTATGCTACTTACCTCTGTGATCTGCCTGTATTGCTCACATAAAAAACTTTTCACTGTGCCTTGGTACATGTGACAATAAATTTAATTCAAATCAGTTTAATTCAATTCAATTACTCTTCCGACCCATTCACTGGGGCCAAAACTGTCCTAAGAACAATGCAATTACATTTAGCTCGAGAGTATTAGTATGGGACTCCAGTTTCTTGCCTTCAAAGTACATTTGTAATTTTAGCATGCGATAATCACTCTTCCTTTGAATATCCTTTTAGCACGGTTTCCTCCCACAATCTAAAAGATGTGCAGGTCAGGTGAATTGGCCATGCTAAATTGCCCATAGTGTTACGTGCATTAGTCACGGGTAAATATAGGGTAGGGGAATGGGTCTGGGTGGGTTATTCTTCCAAGGATCAGTGTGGACTTATTGGGCCAAAGGGCCTGTTTTCACACTGTAGGGAATCTAATCTAAGCTAAAAAATGAGACCATTAATTATACCCATCTCAAAACACAAACCGAATCCAGGACACCTTACTAACTGGTTTATCCCAAAGAGTTTTCTTTAACAATCTCTAATACTTGCAATATATCTCCCTTAAGGCTACCCTTGCCAATTTGATTAATCCAGTTTCTAAAATCACCCATGATTGTTGCCATACTTTCTGACAAGCCCTCAGGATGTTTTAATTTATACTGTGTACTCCACAGAACTATTTTTCGGGAGGCAATTGATTACTTCCACCTGGGACTTTTTTCCCTTGCTTTTTCATTATTTATAGCCAGTTTCGATCCCCACTACCTATATCATTTCTCACTACAACACTGATTTCTTCCTTTACTGATCTTCCTTCTGTTTCCAACTTCTCCTTCTGAAACATTGAATACTCTTGGATATTCAATTCTTAAAGCTGGTATTGTGCAATCATGTCTCACTAATTGTGACAGAATCATGCCAATGCAACATTTGTGACATTAACTCATTAACTTTATTTCAAATGCTTCATGCATTCAGGTAGAAAACCTTTAAGTTTGTCCCTTTGTCAAATTTCCCTTATCTTGTATAAGGAGGTCAGTGTGGGGAAGCAGTCACTGTGAAGATTGACATAGAGAAGCAGTCCTGAAGCATAGGCCAGTGAGGGAAATCGAGTAACAGAGAAACCATACCTTGGAGCAGCTGAGATCCAGGCTTGGAGCCGAGTGGGTCAATTGTTGAACTGTTGTCTAGCATGGACGGTCAGACCACATGTGGAAGTCCCTGCGTTTAGCTACCACAATGTAATGTTTATGTGTAATTTATTTATACAGTTATAATGACTATCCTCTTAATTGTGTCTTATTTCTGTAAAGTAATGCAACTACTTTTCTTTTTTATTCTTCTTTATGTATCGAAGATTTGTACCTAGATAATTGTAAGAGGAGACATTATAACTCTTTTCACTGTACTCCTGTACATTTGTACTTGGGTACATGTGACAATAAAGGATATTCTTTCTATTTTAATATGACATTCATACACTCCATGACTTCCTTTTCTTTTCTGGTAGCAATCAGCTTCATCACTAAACTCAAATCCTACCTTCTCCTTTAACTTTGAATGTATACTCTTCCATCCAACTGAACCTTACCCCCAACTAATTTGTTTAAAGCCCTAGATGAAACTATTATGGTATTCGAACAGATGAAAGACTCAACAAACAATCAAGGCATTTTTCAATTTTCAGTTGTAAATTTCAGTTACATCATACTGTAAATTTTTGCTATAAATTCTGTGCCTTACAATTGTGTCCTCCACAACCACCTGATGAAGGAACGGCGCTCCAAAAGCTAGTGTGCTTCCAATTAAACCTGTTGGACTATAACATGGTGTTGTGTGGTTTTTAAGAATGATTTAAGGTTTGGTATGTGTGTGTATTACAATTCCTGCTGTGGACACACATTTAAGTCAGCAATATGTGTTAAATACATGGATATAATGATTTTTAGGGATGCAAGCAATTATTGGGTTCAAAAATGCTTTAGTGGGCAAATGTTAGATGGCAGAGGAGACAATATTCAAGCCAAAATCTCACATGGCCATGGGGAGATAAAGAGAATCTGAAAAGACAGTATGATATGGTCATAAAGGACACCTTTGAAGTACTATTGGGATTCTCTGACTTTAAACATACTGCCAGCATGATCATGGCTCATGAGTAAGCTTTGTTGCAGTGGGGGAAAGACACTGTTAACTCAAATAGTCAAGCCAGATTGGTTAGCCGACAATCTATTTGGAGTTTAAGGTTGAATCTCTCAGATTTTACATTGGAAAAATAGCATCACTGCCAAAATGCTGATTAATGCTATTGTAATTCAGTTTAATTTCAAGCTGTTTCTTTCAATATCTTACTACGTTTTCAGTTTACATGAACAGATGAATGCAAATCATGTTTGTATCATTTCCCTCGTCAGCTACTTTGATGCAGCATTTATTTCTAATTGCTTATGCTTTCATTAAATAGTAGATAAAAGAATATCATGAAAATATATTATTATTGCTAGCAGCGATGTTGAGCTCATTGTCTCAAAATGAGTTTCTGATAGCATAACACTACTGAAAAATAACTTTCTTTGTTATTGGTGCAAAGCCATATGACTTCCATGCAGGCATCAAACACAAGCTGACATGCCCAAAGACGACTGTGTTAGAGACAAAAAAAGATGTAGATGCTGAAATCCAAAGTAGACAGGCAGGAGGCTAGAAGAACACAGCAAGCCAGGCAGCATCAGGAGGTGAAGAAGTCAACATTTTGGGTATAACTCTTCTCCGGGATTGAGGGTGGGTGTAGGAGGAGCTGCAGATAAAGGGGGTGGCAGAGGCAGGGTGGTGAAGTGGGTATAGGTAGAGGATTCAACCTGGTTGGTCAATGGGAGGAATGAATCTGGTAGGTGGCTGGGAGGAGTAGAAGGCTTGGGGAGCAGCCAAGAAGGGAGTTGGGGGATGGGAATGGAGGTTATTTGAAATTGGAGAACTCAATGTTGAGTCCTCAATGTTGGCTGCCCAGGCGGAAAATGTGGTGTTGTCCCTCCAGTTTGCGGTTTGGTTCATTGTGGCAATGGAGGAGACCAAGGATGGTCATGTCAGCAAGGCAGTGGGAAGGGGAATTAAAATGGGCAGTGACTGGGAGTTCCATTCGGCCCCTGCGGGCCCGGCTGAGATGCTCGGTAAACCATCCTCTATGTTTACATTTGAAATCCCCAATGTAGAGAAGATCACACTGGGAGCACATGAAGCAGTAAACTCGGTTGGAAGAGAGGCAGGTACGTGAACTTCTGTCTCACCTGGAAGGACTGTTTGGGGCCCAAATGGAGGTGAGGGGCGTGGTGTACTGACAGGTTTTGAATCTCTTCCATTTGCAGGGGAAGATACCTGGGGTTTCAGGGGGTTGGTGGGGACAGTGGTGCAAACTAAGTACTATCAAAGGGAATGGTCCTTGTGGAAGGCAGAGAGGGGTGGAGATGGAAAGATGTTGGTGGTGGGGTTTAGTTCGAGTTGGTGGAAATGTTTAAGGATGATGCATTGGATGTGGAGACTGATGGGCGGAAGGTGAGGACGAGGGGAACTGGAAATGGAGAGGTCAAGAAAGGGGAGGGAGGTGTCCGAGATGGACCAAGTGAATTTGAGGGTGGGGTGGAAGTTGTGGGCGAAGTCGATGAAGTGGTCCAGTTCAGCCTGAGTGCAGGACACTGCACTGATGCAATCATTGATATAATGGTAGAACAGTTGGAGCACAGTGCCTGTGTAGGCACTGAAGAGGCACTGTTCGACATAGCCAACAAATAGGCCACTCTCCCCACCAACCATCCCCGAACCCTCTGATACCTTCCCCTGCAACTGGAAAAGATGCAAAACATTTTGTCTCAAACCTTTAAAAGAATAAAATCCCTGGAATTAATTGGGTTCCTCAATGAAAACATATTCCAGTCATCAAAACAAAACTCCACAAACATCTTTGAGTTCATGAGGACAATCATAACTTTTCAAAAGCATTCTAATTTCAGTAAACTGCAGTCAGCTTCCAATGGTTATTTTAGGTATTCCCAGTGGATGCTTCTGACGACTTGCATTTTTAATTATCAATTCCTTGTTTGTACATTGGGCTGTTTGTCTCTGAGAATACTATCAATTTGAGCTAATTTGTTATAGTGACCATTTGCAAACAATTAATTCACAGAGATGGGAAACATACAGATATTCCTCAGTTTGTCTGCCTGTGATATTTAATGGAGGGATGGAGGCTTCCCCCATTGCTGGAGAACCAGCTTGAGCTTCATATTGCCTCTTTGGCAAAGCCCATCAATTGTTTGGCCACAACAGAGGAAATGATGGCTGCAGCTGTGAATACACCTACCCAAGACCCAAGATCACCTTGCGACCTGGGCCATATATGATGGCGTAATGGTCATGTGAGGCACTGCAAGTAAGGGGGGTGGGGGGGGGGGGGGGGTAGCCCACCACTGGTGATGATGCACTCAGTACCTTTGACTGGAGGCCCGTAAGCAACATGGACGACATTCATTATTTGAGTTTCTCCCATAATATGTCACCTGATAGTTGCTAGCTGAATAATGACAATGTCAGCTTGTGGCCCGTAATTGGACATTATTAGTCAAGTGTAGGTTCCCAACCACCCATGGCCACAAACTGTAGAACTCTTTGCTATAGAGGACTGTCAAGATTGAATCAGTATATATGTTCAAGGTTGCGATAGATAGATTTTTAAGCAGTATAAGAATCAAGGGCAAAGGGGGAAAGACAGGAAACTTGAGTTGAGGATTATCTGATCAGCCATAATCCTCCTGAGATGTGGAGCAGATTTAATGGGCTGAATGGCCTACTTCTGCCATGATAATACATGGTCTAAGCTTTCCTGCATCAGACTTAATCGGGTTAGAGATGAGAAGGCAGTTGAATCCTCGACCACCATATTCCAGGCAAAGTAAATGCTCTCTGCAATTGTATAGGAAAAGACATACATTTCACCTATTGACACAGAATATGTTCATTCATTCTCCATTATTGCTCAGCCTCTGAGTATTAGGTTGGAGTCGTAATTGGGAATAAAGAATGTGACTGCTCTTTTTGCAATTGTGTGATGGTGCACTGTACAATTCCCCATACTAATCTCCTTATGTTAGTCAAACACATGTTTGGCTTTGATGATGTGACAGCATAAGATAAAGATGCTCAATAAAAGGCATGATATGTATTCAGACAAATGTAAATGTGGTGTTCAATTGTGGACAGTTGACATTGTTCCATATTTAAACTAATTAGTCAACAATAGTTTTTTTTGTCTGTTCATGGCATAACTCAAGTCATGTGAGATGAAGTATAAGGTGTTTGTCTAACATGTCAATGTGGTCCATCCCAATGCAACCAGGGGCCAGTGATGGCAACATACTATGTGTGCTCATTTGAAGTAAATTACGGAATCAACATCTCACCCCTTCCAAAGCTAATCTAACTTTTACTGAAGTTTGATAATCATGTATTACTGTAGCACTTCAAATCCAGTCTAATCACAACATTCCATTATCCGTTGAAATTATTTCTTAGTCACCCTCCTCATAGATTACAATAAATCAAGTCTTTCAACCCCTAAACATCTTTGCACCTTCATCATTCCTTGATTATGCTCATTTACACAATGATCAAATTTATTTCATTGATCCAAACTGTCATTGACATACTCTTTTCATATTCGCTGGCTTTAGATTAGATTGGAAACAGGCCCTTCGGCCCAACAAGTCCACACCGACCCACCGAAGCGGAACCCACCCAGACCCATTCCCCTACCTTTACCCCTTTACCTAACGCTACAGGCAATTTAGCATGGCCAATTCACCTAACCTGTACATTTTTGGACTGTGGGAGGAAACCGGAGCACCCGGAGGAAACCCACACAGACACAGGGAGAATGTGCAAACTCCACACAGTCAGTCGTCTGAGGTGGGAATTGAACCCAGGTCTCTGGCGCTGTGAGGCAGCAGTGCTAACCACTGTGCCACCATGCCACCCAACCAGATCATATTCATCCGAGTGTTCAATCACTCTGTCCTTAACATTAAATTCTAATAATTTCCTCACAATGGGATTCCTTCAGTAACAAAGCGTTCTGTAATCTCTGGAATCCAAAGTTCTTTTGATGCTAAATTATTTAAAGAAACAATACAGTGAAATTTTCTTAAGGAAAAGAGCAATATCACATTTCAAACTGAACAAGTTTCATGTATCATCACAGACAAAACAATGGGATCTGCTCTTTCAGACATAGATAGGTCGCAATCTTTTCATACATGAATTACAAAAGTTAGTATATAACAAATACACACATACCTCTGCACACAAAAATCTGTCAAATTAAGCCCAACCTTCAAAGACCAGTGAGACTGCAGCAAATACATTTCTGTCAGATATGCACAAAGCTGGAAGATTTTAACAAGGCAGTTGTCTTTTGGTGACATTTGAGATCTCATCTCAGATTTAAATGTAACTATTGACATTAGTTATTATAACAACAGCCATCATATATTCCCCCCTAATAGTATCACATGGATATGTAGCCATAAATCAAAGATTCCAAATTTGATTGCAAGAAATTCATTACTTCAGTGATTACAACTTTTTCTCGCTCCCATTTAGCTGAGAATTTCTTTCTGGCAAGCTTAAAACTGTCTCTCTGCTGAACAGCCTGCCTCTCACTGTCTTTTGCAGTTCCTGTCCTTTTCCTCCATATAACCTTCATGTATCCCTCTCCCCATGCAGCCTCCTCACTCTCTCTCCCTGGCCAACCTTCGTGCAAACTCGAAATCTCTTTCCTCTTTGCCTTCCCCATTCCTTTTGCAGCATTCCCCATCTCCTGCTTGGAACTAGTATCTTGCCCCCAACCCCACTTGGACCTTCTTTCCTAGTTCTCCAATATCCAACCCAGACATTTCAGATGGGCTCCCTAATCGACAGCATTTCAGACTTGGCCCTCAGCATTCCCAGAAAAAAGGAGCTTTTCTGATGAAGGAGCTCTACTCTTGGCCTCCTTCCCACAAACGACCTCCTGACCTCAGCACTCCCTTCGATTCAACCTATGATCATTAGGCTTTGGGCATTTCATAAAGAATCTATCAGTAGAAAGCACTAAAAAGGATACAGCTTGTCATTGGAGGAGTAGCCTCTGTGACATTTTAATCTAAACTATTCATGGTGTAGTTTTTTATCTTAATCGGCCTCCCATGTGATTGAAATTTGCTGGGCGCTTGGGGACCTAACAGTTGAATTCATCCACTGCCCCCATTTATTTTGGATGCTGATTAGTTGGGCAGGTTGGGTCTACACTCATTGGAATTCAGAAGAATGGGAGCAGTTTACATTGGGCCACATAAGATTACAAGATGGACTCGACAGTTTCAATGCTGATTTTTATCAAATGGTAAACCACGTTTCGCAGCTGGATAAGTGCCTAATCTTGAAGCTGGACATGAATCATGCATACTTGCAATTGTGGTTAAATGAGGATTCCCAGAAGCATGCTACAATTAATACTCAGAAGGAATCATGTTAGCCTATTCAAGGTTTCAGCGGACAATGAAGAACGTTTTACAAGGTCTACCCCAGGTTCCATTTATCACGATGTCGTGCTAATAATACGGAAAACCAATAAGGAGCATTCAGATAATTTGGACATAGTCCTGAGACATTTTTCCCCAGGTGATTGTATGCCTTATATGGGAAAAATATGTGTTCCAGACACACCAAGTGACCTACTTGAGCTACAGAGTCGACAAGACTGGTTCCACCGATTGGAAGATAAAGTGAAGGTAATCTAAGGTGCCTTGACTCCCATGTCTGTAATGGAGCTTATGTCTTTCTTTGGGTTAGTGAATAACAGAAGGTTAGTGCATAACCTGGCCTCCAATCTTTCATTTTGCATCAACTCTTTAAAAAAAAGTCAGCTTTGGAAATTGTTGCATGACTAAGCCATAGCTTTTAGGAAGTCAAGAAACAGCTATCATCCTCCAAGGTATTGTGATCCCAAGCAAGCTCTGGTAATGCCTTCCCACATGGCATCAGGATAGTATTAGCTCAGAGATGGCCCAATGGAGAGAAACACCCAATAGCAATTACATCCAGGACTTCAGCTAATGAAGAGCACAAATACACCTAGATAGAGAAAGAAGGTTTGGTGATCAAATTTGGAGTCAGGAGGTTTCATCAATACCTTTATGGATATAAATTTGTAATAATAACCACAGACCCCTGTTAGGTCTACTTAAAGAGGGCAAAGCAACGCCGCTCAGAGCTTCAGGCAGAATTCAGCAGTGGGTTCTAATACTAAGTGCAAATTGGAAGTTGGAACATCATCCTGGAGATCAAGTAGTAAATATGGATGTATTGAACTGCCTCCCACTTGCAGATCCACCACCAATGGTGCTGCCACAGGAAAAGACTGTAATTGTTTAAAAAATTCTGGACACACTTCCAGTCACAGCTGACAATATCAGGCTTTAGACACAAAAATATCCATTCCTGGCAAAACTGAAACAGTTGGGGAAAACCAATTGGGTTGTCACAACCAGAATTAAAACCTTTTGTTTGGACCCTCAGACACCGGACCACAGAAGAGGATTTGGTCCACTGTGATCCTTTCACCAACCCTAAATCTTCCTGAAAAAAATCTGGGTATTTAATTTGGAGCTCACTCAGGCAGCCATTTTCTAATCAAAAAGCATTGAACCAATCCAGGTGAATCTTTCTCAACCAACTTTGCCCCATTACAGTTTTAGTGAAAATTTTTGAGTGAAATGAGCTAATTTAATTGAGTGAGAGAATTAATAACTTTCATAATCTTGAGCAGTGAGTATCCAGAGCATGCCAGCACTGTAGGGAGCCTTAATAAAGAATTAATTAGTGCTGATATTAATGTTCTGTGCAGGGAACCTGGAGGCAGAAGGAAAAAATAAACTAAAACAGTCCTTAACAATCTTTGCCAAAAGACCAATTTACCAGGGCAAACAACAGAACATAATCAATCTTTCTTGAGCAAAATGTTCTCTTTCTTTAGAATACATAATCTCAATTATAAAGTAATTAATTAAGATTCCTAGTCAATTCCTAAAAATGTTAATGACTATGGTATTGTGTGACCAATATATGCATATTTGACCTGCAAGAGCTATTCAGCAAGCAACCTTTTCTTGAACAGTGAACTTACTGAGATTTGTTTGTGCCTTGACAAAATTGAGTATAAATTTAACAAGAATTTTAGTTCAGGATTCATGACCAACCATGTTGGACTGGGACTAAAATGTATTTTACATCTCAATTTTTATTGAAGACATTTATTCTATGGATATACTATTACTCCAAGAGAACCATATTGTGGTCATCCGTAACTGCCTTCCTTCAGGTGGTGAATGGGCTGCCTTTTTGAACAGCTGCAGTTCCGGTGGGAGTGATAAAAGTATTGCTAAAATGTGGCCAGGTAGGAGGTTCTAGGATAATGACCAAACATCAACTGAGAAATATTCATACATTTCCAAATCAGGATGGTTTGTGACTTGCAGGCAGTGTTGTTTCCATGCATCTGCCATCCTTGTCTTCCTTGTGGGATAGGTCACGACTTTTGATGTTGCTGCAGAACATATTATAAATAGCACACACTGCTACTAACCTATGCCAGTAGTGGAGAGTTTGAATGTTTGAGATGATCAAATGCTTTGACCTGGATGGCAATGACCTACCTAAAAATTTTAATGCAGTTGCACTCATTCATACAAATAGGAAGCATTCCATCACAATCGTCATACGTGCCTGCTGAATTAGACAGGAAAGGCTTGTGGAATTTAGTAGTGAGTTATTCACTGCACAATGCCCACATTCTGACCTGCTGTTGTAACAAGCATGTTAGTGGTGTCCGAGGCATGTTGACCAACAGGTTCTAAAGTAAAGTGCTTTCAGGTCTTGCTGCATGTGATGAAAGATTGCTTCATTGCATTAGGAACTGCCAACAGAATACAACATTTTACAATCATCAGTAAATTTCCCTTTTCTGAACTGAGAAAGGAAATTTATTTCGAAGGGAATGCTGTGTACAAGAAGGGAGGTTTTCCTAAAGTGATAGAAAGCACGCCAGACCACAATTGGAATTCTGTGAACAGTTTTGTGTCCCTTATCAAGCACAGATTATCGAGGCATTGGAGTCAGTCCAGAAAAAAGTTCACTAAGCTAATACCAGGTATAGAGGGACTGCTTTCTGAGGAGAGATTGAATCATTTGGATCCATACTCATTGGAAAACTGAAAAAAAAGAGGCAGTCTTATTAATACACACAAGATTCTTAGAGTACTTGATAGGATAGATGCAGCAAGTTTATTTCCCCTTGTTTAGGATAAAAGGGAATAATCTCAGAATAACGAGTTGCACATTTTAGACAGAGATGAGGAGGAATATCTTTTGAAGGGAGTGAATCTGTGGAATTCTTTACTGAGAGGGTTGTCAAGGCTGTGTCATCAAGTATCTTCAAAGTTGAGATAGACAGATTTTTAATCAGCAATGGTATCAAATGTTATTGGTTAAAGGTAAGAAAGTGGAATTGATGATTATCAAATCAGCCATGAATTTAGTGAATGGAGGCATAGACACTAAGTACTGAATGACCTTTTTCTGCTCCAGAGTCTTATGTTCTTATGAGGGCTCCTTGAATTTACACTTAATCACATGAAGTCTTGAAATCTGGAGCAGACTCCTTTTCTTTCTCCCCTAATTTAGCTATAAATCTTTATTTGTGCTTTTGACTCTCTGGCCCATGTTTGAACAAGAGGCATGTAATTGATCAAAGATGATTGGTTGGTCAGACAACTGGAAAGAATACAAAGAGCTGTGGACAACAACAAAATGTAAAAACCAGGAGAAATAAATCAATGTATGAAGGAAATCTAGTTCTACATGTAGAAATGGGTAGCAAGAGTTCATACAATAATTTAAAAAGGAAAAGAATAAGTAAAGTGAATTTTGGTCCCATAAAGAGTGAGAATTCGGAAATAAATGTAGATAATAAGAATGCGGCAAATGAAAAGAACAAATATTGTGCTTCTATGTTCATGATAGAGGATAGAAAAAACATCCCAGGTATAGCTGTAAATCGGGAGCTGGAAGGGAGAGAGAAACCTGGTGAAAATACAATCATAAGGGATGTGGAACCGAGAAAACTGATCGAATTACAAGCTGACGAGTTCATAGGTCCAGATGGACTTCCTCCTAGATGAAGGCCTTGGTGGTAATTTTCCAAAATTCACTAGATTCAAGGGTCCATCAGACTGAAAAGTAGCAAATATAACCTCTCTCTTCAAGAAGAAAAGGAGACAGAGAAGAGGAAACCATAAGCTAACTAGTTAATGTCTATAGCAGCGAATCACTGCAGCTGCTGGAATCTATACTGAAAACAAAAATGCTGGAGGTAAGAGAATATCCATGGAGATAAAGCAAGCTAATGTCTCGAGAGTAAATGACTTCATCAGGGTTGAAGTGAAGTGAGGAGGTGCAGTATTTATTCAATAGTTTGGAGGGGAGGCCTATGGAGAGGTGTTGGAGAGCTGTGGGAGAAAGGATGTTGATAGTTCAGATTAAGTGATCGGAATGTGGGAATGGCAGAATTGGTGTTTCTCACTGTCAGACTGGAAAGAATAAAGAGTGAGGTGGGGGGAGGGGAGAGAGGGTGATGGAAAAGAAAACAAGTAAAGCAAAAAGGAAAGGGAAAGAATGGGTTCATAATTTGAAGGCGTTGAACACCATATTGAGCCCAGAAAGTTGTATAGTGCTGAATTTGAAGATGAGATGTTGCTCCTCCAGTTTTTCTGTGATTTGCTGGAACATTGCAGCATGCTCGGGTCAGATAAGTGAACATGAGAGCAGGATGCCTGCCACTTCATTACAACTACGCATATAGTGCCACCAGCACTACTGGCTCACATCACTTCCCAGGATTCACACTTCAAATCATAAAAGGAACTATGATACAACGCTCAGCAGCTCATTAACTATTAACTCATTGACATTCATCATAATTAATCCTTTTTAACCAAGGCTTCCATAGGAGAAAGACATGGTCACAAAAGATGGTTCATGGTGAACACTTCTTCAGTATATCAGACATAAACATACCATATAATGCTTTATTGTTTTCATCAACTTTACTCTTTGAGAAGACTGAAACATCTTTTATTGAGACCCCTTTAGCACAGATCCATATTACATTCTTGTTAATTGTAATGTACAGAAACAATCACCGCTTTGGGGATTGATATCTTTTTCTGCATATATCAATATAGGCAGTGTGCGCATGCTAATGTTTCTGACTGCTTCTCTCCTCTGGGAGAAGATTATGGATGATAAGTATGAATGAGGTGTGTATGTCTGTGTCTTGGCATTAGTGCTTGACATTAGGCTCTGTACCTTATTTGAGAGCCTGGCTACTGAGCTGACAGGACAGGAAAAGGAATGCACTTGTGTTGAGGGGAGATGGGATATCTGCAACTTTCTAGTGAGAAAGTCTTCAATCTGCTACTTTCCAATTGACATCAAGCACTAACATCTAAATGAAGCATTGAATAAAGTTGGTGGCTCATGACATTTCTTTTTAATGCAGCCTCTCAATCCCACTCTCAATCTGAGACCAATTAAAAAAGAGCCCAGTCTGCTAGATCTATCTCTATCTGCCCCTTGAACCACACTCCTGAGGAAGAAGAGTACAGTCCAATTGGATTCAAAACATAAACTCTGTTTCTCTCTCCACATTTGCTGCCAGATCTGCTGAGTTTTTCCGGCATTCTGCGTTTGTTTTGAATTCCAGTATTCATAGTATTTTTCTTTGATTGAAGTATCTGCTGGATGTGTGCAGGAACTTTTCTTTCTTCACTTTAGCCATGGCTAGCTTAGAGGGGCAAGATACATTCCCAAGTGGGGTGGGAGAGATGACATTGCTACACTGACAGGTCAGAGAAGTGAAAGTGCAGGAATTGTCATTTCAAGATGATGAACCCAGTCAGATCAAGGTTGCATCTACATCTGCTCAAGAGAATCTGGCTGGAGACTTCTAGGCCCTGTACCACCAGAAGATACGCATCAAAGTTATCCAAGACCCACCAACAAAGCAGGCAGCAGACATCCTCAAGTTCTTTTGCAGCTGCCAAGTTGGAACCAATATTTTGGGTTAGGGAAAGAGAAAGTAGAAACAAAACAAAACGATTTTGGGTGCACGGGTGTCTGTGCACTCCTTAAACTAGAGTTGATACTTTGGCTTCATAGAAACATTTGATTGAGGGATTTATTGGTTGGATGGATACAGATTGTGGCAAAATATACTTCAGCTTTCTTCAGGGGCTTAAGGATGTCCAACTATTCTGAGTCCAACCCATACACTATGATGCTGGTGCTACTCAACACAACACTGGGTTGTCTCCGTTTTAAGTCAATTTCTGTTGTCACCACCTCTACAAATCCTGTCAGATAAATTTCTGATATGTACATTAGTACGATTAGGATCATGTTGGTTCTCTTCTGACCAGTCACTTGGTCTACACTTGCAGCTGTATCCATGGGGATTTAGTCAAATTCGTCTGGTTTAATCACAGTATATGCACTAATGTTTCATAGAAGAGTTAGTCAGTGAATCCTGATTTGGCTTCATTTGCCTGAAATTGTTGACAAAACTGAACAGTAACACATTTGGACTATGACATTTCTTTACTGAGTTATAAAAAAAAGGAAAACATGAGACACCTGGTTTTTGTTCAGTGTGAATCACTAACATCAATCTGGCAATGCATGATTTGAAAAACACATTTTCCTGCAGAAGCGAGTTCATTAACCAGAATGAAGAATCTTGGCCAATCACAACATAACCACAATAATGATCCCATAACACTGCTCAAGCAGCTAATGAGCTATCGAGGCAGCATACATATCTGAGTTTTGTTAATTCAACTGTAGCACACATAATTGTGTTAGAGAAGAGCTCACCAACATTAAAGTATATTCCTGTTTCAGGAACAATTTACTGCAAGTTCCCATGAGCACTGTAACTGAAAAATGCAATGAAGGGGAGGAAATGTCCCAATTAGAGAGACGCCGACGACTGGTACTTTAAGGTCTTGGTTAAACTTTCAGCTATCAAAAGTTTGCCGAGTCTCTCCAAGTTGGCATTTCAGAATCTGCTGCCTCACATCAACAGGGAACTAGGTTTGATTCAAGATTTAGGTAACTGTCTATGTGGAATTTGCAAGTTCTTCCTGTGGGTGCTTTGGTTTCCTCTCACAATCCAAATATGTGCAGATTAGGTGGATTGGCCATGCTCAATTGTCCATAGTGCTCAGGGACATGTAGTTTTGGTGGTTTAGCCATGAGAAATGCAGAGTTTTGGGATGGGGTCGGGGAGTCGGGGATGCATCTGGGTGCATTGGTTTTTGAAGAGTCGGTGCAGATGCCACAAGCCCTCCATCTGCACTGTAGGGACTATATGATTCTATGAATGTCATGCATAAATAGTATATCAAAAGTTATTCAACCAAGAGAGTGTGAAAACATTCCAGCCACATAATTTTCTGACTTATGTTCAGTGAGTCACTACTTGTTCACCAGTACAGTTTTGCTACCGCTCCTCATTGCATGCATTTATTTATTTGTAATCAATCTGTTCAGACATGTTATGACATATATCGAGAGCAGGTGGGACTTGACCTGTGTCTTCACTGTGCCACAAAAGCCCTCCATTGCATTTAGTTCACTTTTGGCGTTGAATGAATCAATAAGTTTTGAACCCATGAATTATTGATTTTGAATTATCCCCCCACCCCATTCAAAGAACAGGATAACAGAAATTTGTGAACTATTGTAAGGCGTTTGATAAGGTTCCCCATGGTAGGCTACTGCAAAAAATACGGAGGTATGGCATTGAAGGTGAGTTGGAGGCTTGGATTAAGAATTGGCTGGCTGGAAGAAGACAGAGGGTAGTAGTTGATGGTAAAGGTTCATCTTGGAGTGCAGTTACTAGCGGTGTTCCGCAAGGATCTGTTTTGGGACCATTGTTGTTTGTCATTTTTATAAATGACCTGGAGGAGGGGCTAGAAGGCTGGGTGAGCAAGTTTATGGATGATACAAAAGTCGGTGGAGTTGTTGACAGTGAGGAAGGATGTGTCAGGTTACAGCGGGATATAGATAAGTTACAGAGCTGGGCAGAAAGGTGGCAAATGGAGTTCAATGTAGGTAAGTGTGAGGTGATTCACTTTGGTAAGAGTAACAAAAAGACGGGGTACTGGGCTAATGGTCGGATACTTGGTAGTGTGGATGAGCAGAGGGATCTTGGTGTCCATGTACACAGATCTCTGAAAGTTGTCACCCAGGTAAATAGTGCGGTGAAGAAGGCATATGGTGTACTGGCTTTTATTGGTAGAGGAATTGAGTTCCGGAGTCCTGAGGTCATGTTGCAGTTGTATAAGACTCTGGTGTGGCCGCATCTGGAGTATTGTGTGCAGTTTTGGTCGCCATACTATAGGAAGGATGTGGAGGCACTGGAACGGGTGCAGAGGAGGTTTACCAGGATGTTGCCTGATATGGTAGGAAGATCGTATGAGGAAAGGCTGAGGCACTTGGGGCTGTTTTCATTGGAGAAAAGAAGGTTTAGGGGTGACTTGATAGAGGTGTACAAGATGATTAGGGGTTTAGATAGGGTTGACCATGAGAACCTTTTTCCACGTATGGAGTCAGCTATTACGAGGGGGCATAGCTTTAAATTAAGGGGTGGTAGGTAGAGGACAGATGTTAGGGGTAGATTCTTTACTCAGTGAGTCGTGAGTTCATGGAATGCCCTGCCAGTAGCAATGGTGGACTCTCCCTCTTTATGGGCATTTAAGCGGGCATTGGATAGGCATATATATGGAGGATAGTGGGCTAGTGTAGGTTAGGTGGGCTTAGATCGGCGCAACATCGAGGGCCAAAGGGCCTGTACTGCGCTGTATTTTTCTATGTTCTATGTTCTATATTGCATCCAAACTCCCTGGTCTCTTTATCTAATAGTTGACTAACAGTAAAGAAAAGATCAACCTAACCAAGAAGCATAACACTGGAAGCAATTGTGAGCCACTGTCAAATCTTGCAATAAAGCTGCATTGGTAAAACTAACTTTATTTTCATCATTCCCTTCACTTCTTTTATAATAAGCATTGAGACATTTTCCCATGAAACTGTGGCTGGTAGCAATTTACTTGCATTAATTGCTGACACTGGCCATTGTGAGGATCCTTGGTATGGTTTTAATAATTTTGTGGATTGTATATTATGCTATTTTTGTTCATTGTTTTCACAATCTTGAACTTACAATTTTCGGTATCAATTGAGATATATACAATATTTTCCAATCTGTTATCTGCATGAGTTCTTGCTGATTTGACCGACTGCGTTTGAAGCAGTACATTTTCTGTGGGTTTTCTAATTCTTTCCTTGTAGTCTGAAGGAGCCATTCACTGCACTAAGTTTAATTGTTAATGTGTTTTGCTGGGAAGGTTCAAAGCTAATGGATATAGTTGAATTGTCTTTAGTTTGACAAAAAGATCCATGAGCTGAGATTTTGATCCTTGTGGATTGTCTCAGTGGTATCTGACCTCCACTTGTGCTGTCACTCATAATAACACTCTGGGACTTCACACTATTGTATCTGCAAGGCTTAAGTCTGTCTTCCCTTTCATACTTCCAGAAACATTTTTGGTCTGAGTTACGAGATTGTTTGTAGTCTGAGGCTTTCCTTTTTGTGGGTTCAGGGGGCATTAAGGATGCTTTGCTTTTGAATCATGAGCAAATCTGAGTTGTGATTTTATTTCTTGCCTTCTAGTTCCTCTCACAGCTGTCCTATTTTATATGATCTCTCTTTATTCTTCAAATCAAGCTCAATTCCTAAAGAAATACCAATGTCTGAAAGCAACTTGTTGTCGCACAAGCTTTTAAATGAACATGTGTACTGGCATCAACTAGGCTACTCACAAGGGTTATTCAAATTTTAGCAACTGTAGAAATGATTGAAAAGATCACTCTTACAGCTTTAGAGGCCAAGGGGTACTCTTGTTGAGGTTTATAAAATTATGAAGATCCTCATAGGATGACTCGCCAAGGTCTTTTTCCTTTGGTGGGAGAGTCCAAAACTAGAGTGCAAAGCCGATCACAATGACCCCCCATTCACATTCACCTTGAAGAAGATTCCTAAAGAAGGGCTCATGCCCGAAACATCGATTCTCCTGCTTTTTGGATGCTGCCTGACCTGCTGTGCTTTTCCAGCTCCACACTTTTCAACTCTGATCGCCAGTGTCTGCAGTCCTCACTGTCTCTTCATACTTGCAAAGCACTAGATAGGCACATTGTCCATTATAATCAGACAAATCCACTAAAGTGAACCCATGATCTCCATCTGATGGAATATATTTATCCATGAAATGGGCAAAGCCCCGAGCAAGCCTAGCCTTTCAGCGGCCTGTTTTATTATTACTTTCTGAAACTATCCAAGATATCTTCATGATCTCACTTCATGGAAACTCCAAATCTCTTTGGAATTCCATTATTTCAAGTTCATCATCATTTGGAACACTGATTGTTTATAGGCCCAAAATGAAAGAGTTCACCCATCTATACATATTAATCATGTATCATGGTTTTACTCCTTTGCTTGATCTATTAAAATCCCTTTCCATTGTAGACGGCCATCTACATGACCTCCCTTTGGGGAATCAGTTTATTATATTAGCATAGATGTATAGTATAGTAGCATAGATAAAAAATTGGCGAAGTAATAAAAATCAAAGAGTTCAAATAAAGACTGCACATTCAGGATGGCAACCTGTAAGTAGTGATGTTCACAGAAATCAGTGCTCAGCCCACAATTATTTGGATTATTTATTTATGATTTGGATGTTGGAAGTAAATGCATTATTGCTAAATTTGAGGATGATACAATCAATGTAATGATGGAGTCTGCAGAGAGCGATAGTTAAGTGAGTGGCAAACATTGGTGTTTAGAATGTGGGAAAATGCGAGGTTGTCCATTTTGGAAGGACAAATAAGAATGCGGAATACAGGGTTAACGGTAGGGTTCTTAGTAAGGTGGAGGAGCAGAGGGATCTTGGGATCTATGTTCATAGATCTTTGAAAGTTTCCACTCAGGTGGATAGAGTTTGTAAGAAGGCCTATGGTGTATTAACGTTCATTAGCAGAGGGATTGAATTCAAGAGTCGTGAAGTGATGTTACAGCTGTACAGGACTTTGATTAGGCCACATTTGGAGTACTGTGTGCAGTTCTGGTCGCCTCACTTTAGGAAAGATGTGGAAGCTTTGGAGAGGGTGCAGAGAAGATTTACCAGGATGTTGCCTGGAATGGAGAATAGGTCGTACGAGGATAGGTTGAGCGTGCTAGGCCTTTTCTCATTGGAACGGAGAAGGATGAGGGGTGACTTAATAGAGGTGTATAAGATGATCAGGGGAATAGATAGAGGAGACAATCAGAAACTTTTTCCCCGGGTACAACAGAGTGTTACAAGGGGACATAAATTTAAGGTGAAAGGTGGAAGGTATAGGGGGGATGTCAGGGGTAGGTTCTTTACCCAGAGAGTGGTGGGGGCATGGAATGCGCTGCCTGTGGGAGTGGCAGAGTCAGAATCATTGGCGAACTTTAAGTGGCAATTGGATAGGTACATGGATGGGTGCTTAAGCTAGGACAAATGTTCAGCACAACATCGTGGGCCGAAGGGCCTGTTCTGTGCTGTATTGTTCTATGTTCTATGTTTTATGTTCTATGTTAGGCACTTTAGCTAAAATAATACAGGAGCTGAATATTATCGAAATAGGAAAAAACTAGTGAAACCTGCCTTGCAGAGATTTGGAAGTCACTGGAATCATAAAAAGCTAACATCTAAGTTCTGTGATTTCTAGGGACCTATATTTTCAGACTCCATTCCCTTTGAAATATAGATATCTTGCTAAAACTGAAACAAGACATTAGTTAGACCACAGGTGGAATCATGAGAACACTTTTTTTCTCCCATATCTAAGGAAAGACACACTGACGCTGGAGGCAATCCAGAGAGGGTTCAATAGGTCCAAACATAGAAGGATTTTTTTATTAGGAGAGATTAAGTAGGTTTGGCCTGAACCGTATTCTATTTTTTTATTAAGAGCAGACCTTATTGAAGCATGTAAGATTCTTAGCACCTTGACTGGGTAGATGCAGAAGTTGTTTCTTCCTTGTGTAAGAATTTGGGACTAAAGGACATAGTCTTAGTTTAAAGAGTTCCCCAATTTTAGACAAGGAGCACTTTATTTTCTTAGATGGTGGTGAATCTGTGGAATTCTTTACCAGAGAGAGTTGTTGACACTAGATCAACAAATATTCAAGGCCCAGACTGGGAGATTTATCATCTGAGGGCAGCACAGTCACTCAGTGGTTAGCATTGCTGCCTCACAGCCCCAGAAGTCTGGGTTCGATTCCCAGCTTCGGATGACAGTCTGTATGGAGTTTGCATGTTCTCCCCGTGTCTATGTGGGTCTCCTCCAGGTGATCTAGTTTCCTCCCACAGTCCAAAGGATGTGCATGTTAGGTGAATTGGACATGCTAAATAACCCATAGTGTTCAGAGATGTGTAGGCTCGGTGCATTAGCCAGGATAAATTTGGAGTATTAGGGGAATTGGTCAATGTGGACCTGTTGGGCCAATGGCCTATTTCCATACTGTAGGGATTCTATGAATTCTATTCAGTAAGGGAGCAGAGGGTTACGGAGCTAAGGTGGTGTTATGAAGTTGAAGGTGTGTACTGTACCTTTAAGAGAGAGTAAAAGTTGTTTTGTACTGACAGCCTACAGGCACCTGTCATGTGACTGACTAGCAGTCTCAGAGTGTACTGGAAAATTGAAAATATGTAACATTTTTCTGTTAAATAATTACTTGAGTTTTGGTTGTTATGTTGGCAACCTTTCAAATTTAGCCAATCAGTTTAAATTATGCCCCGGATACTAAAACCCAATCAATTTTGAATTTAGTGTTTTGCCAACATTGAACCAATAAGACAATCCAATGTTTGGGGTATAAAGAAGCAGACATTTTGAGAGTTAGCCAGTGAGACCAACTGCCATCTCCAGAGTAACTGTCAGCAAAACACTCTCTATCAAAGATACCTTTATCATATGAAATATCTTCACAATAAGACGATCCAGGGAGATCTAAGCTAGAGGAAGACAGACACCGAAGACAACAGCCGCTGTGTGGTTTTGAAATTAAGTTGATGTAATTTTAATACAGGTTTTTATTGGAACAGTATACTGTTATAGAGTTGGAGGCAGATAACAAGCATTTAACAGAAAGGAGGTTTAGAGTTGTAAATAGTTGTTGTTTAATCTTCACTTTTAGAGTTAAAGAATAAATTGATATTTTTCGTTAAATAGTGGAATTTGAGAGTTTTTGTCACTCAGGCTTTAATAGATTACGGGGCGAGGTGAGCTTTTCTGGGTATTTGATTTAATTAACAGAAGGGTTCATCACCATGTCATAACAAAGTGGCTTTGAGGATTATCAAATCAGTCACAATCTCACTGAATGGCAGATCAGACTTATTGGCCCAAATGGCCTACTTCTACTCCTATATCTCATGGTCACTTTACAATTCAGGGAAATACAGCAGACAATTTCCACACTGGCTGTCTCAAAGGCCCACAAAATAATAAACTGACAATTTGTTTTCTTTTAAACAATACTACTGGAGATATGAATATAGGCTGGGAAGTTTTGGAGAGATGCCCTGCACTTGTTTGAACTGTGCTGTAGATCTTCACCATCTAACAGTGCAACCTTAGCCTTAGTTAAGCATCTCAATTAGTCACAGGCAGATGATAAGGCAAGCAAAGAGCAGCAACATAATTATCATTAGTGGTTTTCACAATATGCCACATTCAAGAAACACAGAATTCCCCTCAACTGCTTTGGAACAGAGTAAGTACAAGATAGTTTTATCCTGATCTTTCATCTCTTATAACTACTCAAAGCTTATTCATTTCTCTTTCAAATATGATACTCAGATTTAGTGTTACATGGTGTAACTGCAGGCCCTGACAAAAGCTTAATTCAAACTGATCCACCATTGCCTTATGGCTAAAATAAAACTTTGAGGTTAAAATAAAATCTCATTGAAAGGCAAATAAGTTAATTCACAATTGTGAACACATGGATTACATTTAATAGGTCATGCTATTATCAGACATCTGAAATCCCTTCATAACTATTTTTGATAGAGAGATGGATTAATATAGTAATAGTTAAAGTACAATATGTTTTACAAGATCCTCCTGCAGTGGGTCATTTGAGTAATTGGTCCCTGTTACAATTGAAGGGAATCTTTCTCTGGTGCAACACTGTCAAGTGTTTTATGTTTGTGAATTTACATCACCGTGATTGAATAATCATAAAATCATTAAGTCAACTGCACAGAAAAAGACTGTTTAGCCCATCGCCCATACAAGTTAAAAACATCACCTAACTATTCTAATCCCAGTTTCCAGCACTTGGCCCATAGCCCTTTATGCCTTGACACCACAAGCATACATTTAAATTCTTCTTAAATGTTATGCAGGTTTTGGCCTCTATCACCCTTACACTCTTAAATAAATTTATTGGCTTAATTCCAGCTGGGTCTGCATTTGCATCACTTCACTTATCCAGGTAGCCCAAGGCTCTTTGCAAACTGCACACATTGCACAGTTCAAACACTACCTCTCACTTTATTCATCAATTCAAGCAATGCCATATTATCCTTTTTGTAGGTATTGGGGAATGGGGTGTTCAGAACTATTTTCACGTTTTTAAGAATTGGACACCAAAAATTAGCTAAAGGCTATTTTATTTCATTTTCAAGTATTGAAAGAAATTAGTCACAATTAATCATAAAACCTGGACTGAGTTATGACTTCTGTGCATTGTCTATGTCTTCATTATGTAGCTTAAAAGTAGCAATATAGAAATTCAAAGAGACGGTTTCCATGACTCAATATAAAACAAATTTCCATATTTCCTTTGTCACTTCAAAAGAATGCCAACAGGAACGGAGCCTTTCCACAATTATTGCCAGGTGTCCTAGCACCTCAAGTCCAAATTGAAGTAGAGTGCAACTGAGATCTCAACTTCTGAGTCAAACATCAGCCCAAACAAAAGATGGCCTGATGGTTAGAAGGGTGAAAAGTTAGGGTCCTCAATGCTTCAGAAGGAAGAAGCAAAGACAGATCATACAAATGAGAGCTGCAGACTTAGTAAACCATTCTCCTTTATTTTTTATAATTGCCATCACCTTCAATCATCCACCCTTAACTAAGTTATCCAAGCCATATGGCCTTGGAAAGCAGTGCAAATTTGCAAACAATCTTTCATTTCCAATTCCTTGCACATATTGTCCATGTCACAACACCATGGTCATTCCTTTACAATCAGATTTCTGCACCAGCCACATCCTGACACAACTCAATTTATAGTCATGAATGAGTACTCTATATTACTCTGTTTTCCATAATTTCTGTGGTGCATCATCCATCTTTGACTGCAGTAGACTTCAACACTATCAATTTCATCACCCTCCAACATTTCTTTGCTGTCCAGTTTTGAAGGTTGCTATCATTCAGTTTCTCTTTTCTATGTGTAGCCAGATCATCTCTATCAATTGCTTCTCTTTTTATTCTTTTACCAATTGCAGTCGAGCCCTGCAAGGATCCATTTGAGGCCCTTTACATTTTCTACATGTTGTTCCTTGGTGTTATCATGAACTGACATAGATCAAGTTCCAAATATGTATTGATAATTTCCAGCTCCTTACCATTACTTAGATAGGAAAGAGTAGAATCCCTACAGTGTGGAAACAGACCATTTGGCTCAACAAGTCCACACCGACCTTCCAAAGAGTATCCTACCCAGACCCACTCCCCTATCTTTTTACTTTATATTTCCCTTGGCTAATACACCTAACCTACACATCCCTCAACATTGTGGGCAATTTAGCCTGGCCAATTCATTTAACCTGCACATCTTTGGATTGTGGGAGGAAAACAGAGCACCCGGAAGAATCCCATGCAGACACAGGGAGAATGTACAAACTCCACACAGAGAGTCGCCCGAGGCTGGAATTGAACCCAGGTCCTTGGCACTGTGAGGCAGCAGTCATAGGGTCATAGTCGTAGAGATGTACAGCACAGAAACAGACCCTTCAGTGCAACTTGTCTCTGCCGACCAGACATCCCAACCTAATTTCGTCCTACTTGCCAGCACCCAGCCCATATCTCTCCAAACCCTTCCTATTCATATACCCATCCAGATGCCTTTTAAATGTTGCAGTTGTACTAGCCTCCACCACTTCTTCTGGAAAATTATTCCTTACACATACCCATCCAGATGCCTTTTAAATGTTGCAGTTGTACTAGCCTCCACCACTTCTTCTGGCAAATTATTCCTTACACATACCATCCTCTGAATGAAAAAGTTGCTCCTTAGGTCTTTTTATATTGTTCCCCTCTCACCCTAAACCTCTGCCCTCTAGTTTGGGAGTCCCTCACCCCCGTGAAAATACTTTGTCTATTTATCCTGTCCATGCCCTTCATGATTTTATAAACTCTATAAGGTCACCCCTCAGCCTCCAATGCTCTAGGGTGTTAATTACTTCTCTCAGCAATTGCTACCTGAAAGCAAGTGCTGGTGAAAACCACACTTTTGTTACATGCAGATTAAAGGCTGCTTAATGTTGTCCTAGTGAATCTCCACTTCCATCCCACATAAACATTTCTTCACCTAAAACTCTGTTGCTTCTTATGCACCAAGCCCTGCTTATCCATCAAACCATTTCCTTTCATTTTAACTGACTCTGGATCTGTCAATGGCCCAAATGTAAAATTTTATCCTCATGTTTATAATTAACTTTCATTCTCCCCTTCCTACCTCTATAACTCCTCCATTCTGCACCCTGCCACATATTCTTTGGCCACTTATGCATCCTCTTCCCTCTGATCTGGAATTTGTGCACTTGTCTTCAGCTGTCTGTGACCATGCTTGGAAAAAAAATACTTCAAAACTCCTCCATTAATTTTCCTTGTGTTCTTCATTCAAGATCTTGCTTTAAAATCACCTCTTTAAGTGAGCTTTTGGTCACCAGCGTGCAATCTCTTTCTAGAAGTTATGCCTCTGAAGCGTCTGTGATTTTTCAATGCTTCATAGAGTTCATAGATGCAAGGCATGCTCATCTATATCCAACTTCTGTGAACTTCTAGTCTGTTTTTGGTTTCTGTTCTGAACAGTTTTGATTTTACTTTCACACATGACTTTTGCAGGTTGTCCTTCTAAATAATGATATATTCAAGTAACCTGCCTCAGTGGCGATCAAGTTCTCTTTTTATTCCAGGAAATGGTAAAAGTGAATCAGAATGCATATTGTCTTCAGATAAGTTAAATACCAGCAAAATATTCAACACATGGCTTGACCTCACAACCCCAGAACTGTTAAGTTACCTGTGAAGGTCTAGAGGTCACAAGCAAAATACGATCTGCATTCAGCAAGGGTACCATCTAGTATCATGGGGGAAAATCAAGGGTGAGATATGAGATCTTTCGGTTCTGTGCAGTGTCTACTGTTGGGCATGACCATTGTACAGATTATCTTGTTTTGCACCTCTGAGTTTTGCACTGACTCTGTTGAAAAATTACAGTGCTTGAGATTGCACACAAGAGGTGGGGGCATCTGAACTATTATCAAATTTCTTCATGTAAAACCTACTAAGTCATTGTGGAGCAGGGTTCACTATACAATAGGATTGCAAACACAAGTTTACAAAAAAAAATTTTTTTCATCAATTAATGTTGAAGAAAATTCCTTGTTTACACTGGCAATGAATTTGTTTGATGGAAATCCAGCATTTGAACTGAACAACAATTTAATTCTTGAATCTCTAAATGAGGTCAAATATTCCTTGAATTATTTTTCATCCAGGGTAGAAAAGGGAGAAAATACAAAATTAAATAAACAAATAACTCGCAAGAGGCAACAATTTGTGTAAACACAAGAGAAATGGGTAAATGTATTACACCACAGCCTTCTTTTCACACTTCCAACATTTTCATTATTCCAAGATACCAACTGTCCCAATGCAGCGTACAGTAACCATGTTTCTATTCTACCACACTCATCCCAAAGAAGTATTCCTGTTGCAGTAACTGTGAAACTCAACTCAAAATGGCCATGAAAGCTGCTCAGCTGTTTAAGCAACATAAAGAGACATTTGTAAGAGCAGTGGATAAGTATTTGGATAAAAATAACATGCAAGGAAATGGGGAAAAAGGAGACTGGCATTCAGCAATGATTTGACATGGCATCAGTGTGCATGCACAGCCTGGAAATACCAAAATGGCACTCGTGATATTGAAACTACGAATGCCATGAAGCCTATTGTTGCAGCTTACCAGCTAAGACACCAATTCATGGATCTGCAGCAAGATTTGCTCTTTCCTTTTCCAGTCATGTGTTGATAAATAAGTATTCCTGTTGTAAATTAGGTCCCATGTGGAGTTCCTGCCCTGCATTTTCCCATGCCCTGAATCAATCCCATTATTGCCAAAATCGTTCTGTACAAAAGTATAAGCAACAAATTATTTTGTACTTCTATCATTTATACTTTTAAACAACATACTTTTAAAATTATGTCACTGAATCTCTTTGGCGTAACAATTGTTGATCACAGCAATTCAATGAACAACAAATAGTCAGTGGTTAAATCGTCAATGTATCTACAGTATTTAGTGTCACTTTAAGAAGTGGAACAAAATTGGATTGTCAACAATGTTGATTCCACTCTAGTGATCACAAAACAAATTGTGCAGTATTAGATGAGATACTCTTGAAATATGTCCTCTGTAACATTTCAGCATCAAACAATGTAATCTCACTGAGACAAAGACAGAGCATGCTGGAGAAACTCAGCAGATGTGGCAGCATCTGTGGACAGTGAAACAGAGTTAATATTTTTTAAGTTGGTGGCACTCTTCTTCAGGATTTATTTTTATCTTGTTGAACCTGGCATAAATACTTCCTCTCAAATTATAGAACACTAGAGGAAATGAAGCTAGGGGAGAGGGAGGATGATTTCATATTCCAATATAAGACACAGCAGTAGCAACCTTGTTTTTGATTAGATTTGACCATCTTTGGAAAGGTTTACATTTGTTGCCCATCCTCCTACTGTTATTGATTGGCTTTCAAGGTCACTGCACAGGAAGCTATGTGTCAACCATACTTAGGAGTCATATGTAGACTAGATCAGTTAAGGATGGAAGATTTCTTTCCTTACAGGATATTTGTAAACCAGATGTGCATTTGCAACCATCAAAAATAGTCGTTATGATTATTGAGGCCATCTTTGAATTCCAGATTTTATTATGAATTTAAAATCCATCACTTGCCTTGATAAGATTTGAACCCTATCCTCTTTGGATTTATAGTCCAAAGCTTTCCCATAATGTTTCGAGTTCTCCTGTAACTACTCAAGAACACTTGTAATAACAATAACTATCAGGCAGGTAATCCAACTAATATTAGAGCGGTGACAGTGACCAGAACTCCTCATGGGGTTTTATGGACTCCATGTTCTGTCAAAAGTTGCGCAGTGAAAGCAATTTAATTGAAATCAATTTGATGCATAATTTCCTTTTGAACACACATCACTTCAAAAATAAAACTGTCATCAAAGGACAAGTAAAATGCTGTTCAGATTGACAGAATGAATTTTGTTCCAACAAATGCAACTGTCCCCAGAGGATTTAACACTCCGAGGCACCTGATCATGGCTAGTGGGCATATTAATGAATTAATTGTATTCTAAGTAAATAAAAAAAAGTGGGCATATGGAAAAATAGTGCAAAGGCAAGAAGGCACTTTCTTTCCAAGACTTTAAACAGAGGGCAAAAATTTTCAATGTTCAGGTGGTTCTTTTACAAGCACGTCAGAGTGACAACAATAGTGTTTTATGCAATACCTTGCAACTGTGAGGCTTCTGTGGGATATTAGAGACTTCAGTTCACAGACCATTCCAGTTAGGGTGCTGGATACTGCAACTTTTAGTGTATACACTGCCATCAAAATGTACTTAAGATATATGTTTCTCCAAAAGGTTCTATGTCGAATTAAAATGGTGACCAAGATTTTGTTGCCGACTTCACCTGGAAATTAAAAATTTCTTGAAACTTTTTTCACAATGATGAGTATTCAGGGCATGCAACTTAAACCTTCCTGAAGGATGGCAAATTTGTGAAGATGCCTCTGCTGACTTTATCTCCGTATCTAAACACATCATCAGCAAATCAAAATATCACATCATGTTCAATTACATCATCTTGCATACAATCCTCCCCCAGGAAATGAGATGGGAGGAATCTCAGACAGTCTGAACACATCTGAACCAATTTGTCGAAATCATCATTACATTCTCACTATGAAACACAAAAACTGGACACTGAGAAGGCAAAACTATCCAATCAGGCCAATTATATTTCCTCATACCAATATCCTAAATATACCACATTATACCAGATGGTATATCTTGGGGAGTCAGTGGTGTAGTGGTCATGTGATCCAGACTTCCAGTCCAATATTCGAGGGAAATGGGTTCAAAATCTATCATAGCACTTGATGAAAGTAGAATTTAATTTAAAAATCTGGTCTAGAGAGCTGACCTGATAAAGGTGATGGTTGGAAAACTTCGGTTTTACACTTGGTTCACTATCATCCTGTAAGGAAGGAAAGCTGTTTTCCTTAACTAGTCTGGCTTACATAGGACTCCAGACTCACAGTAATGTAGTTGACTTTTAATAATAAGGGATGGGCAATAAATGCTGGTCCAGCTAGTAACAAACACATCCTGTCAATTTTGTTTTTCAAAGGTGCCCTCTATTATGGAACAAGCCAGACCCCGTCAAAACATTTCAAGAAAGTTGCCTGGACCCTAACTTTGTTTGAAGCAGGTGTACAGTGGATATTCCAGGAGTGATGCAGCTGGTCCAACCACTTAGTTTTCAACAAAACAGAATTTATTTGCAAGATTACCGAATGAAACACAAACAAAAGAGAACAGAATATGGAATAATTTAACCCATCCGAAAACCCAACAAATTATCCTAAATTAATGATGCTGTTCCAAATATTTGCAACAATCCCCATAATCACTCCTTGACAAAAAAGGTAAAATCAAACACAGGGTCTTACAGGAGAGAGATGGCAGAGAGATTCAGCATGGAACACTTTCTTCCTCGTAGCTGTTTATTTGACCAGCGGCCTCAAACAAACTGACTGCTTGCTCTGAACAGCCAAACTGCTAAACCCAAACCACACCAAATCAAACCAAACTAGAGAAAAGCTGAGTTCGGAGAACTGGCTACTCCCCTTTCTTTCTACAAGTTTTTCTTAAACTGAGAAGCTTCTTCAAGTAGATCAAGCTAGACATTCCGACAACTCTGCCTCATACAACACTTTCAAAGTTTGCTTCATTGGAAAACCCCCTTAATCTCATACTGTTAGTAAACTACAACCATATATCCACATTACATTGCCAATAACCATGCAAACATGCGCTACTATATTCTGTTTCAGTCTGTTTTACTCCTGCCACTTAACACCTCCATTTCTCATTCAAGTCTCGACAATGTGTCGGCAATCACGTTTTTTCATCCTTCCACATGCACAATTATCAAATTCAATGGCTGTAACAACAAGCTCCACCTGAACAGTCTGGAATTTTTGTCCTTAAATTTCTCCACAAATGTCAATGGATTATAATCAGTAGATATGACTGTCTCAGATACATTACTGGAAACATAAATACTGAAATGTTGTAACATCAACACCATGCTCAAAGTCTCCTTCTCAACTGTTGAATATTTCTGCTGATGAATGTTCAACTTCCTGGAGAAATACCCAATAGGTCTTATTATCTTCTTGTCATCTTCCTGTAAGAACACAACACTAACACCCACATTACTCACATTGATAGCTACCTTGAATGGTTTTGCATAATTAGGTGTGGCTAGCACTGGGGCAGTGGTTAGCACAGCTTCAGGCTGTTAAATGCTTTCTGACAGTCTGCTGTCCACTGAAACGTCTTGCCTTTCTTTGTGTTCAGTGAGTGGAGCAGCCACAGTGCTAAAATTTGGTGTTGATTTCCAACAAAATCCACTGAATCCCAGGAATCATAGTACTCCTGTTTTTGTCGATGGTATGGGAAACTCCCCAATTACATTTGTTTTTGTATTCGTGGGGCCACTTGTCCATGTCCATTAAAATGGCCCAGGAAGGTGACTTGCGCTTTAGCAAATTCACTTTTAGCCAGGTTTATCACCAAACCTGCCTGCCAAAGTCAATCAAACAATTCTGATAAATGTTGCAAATGTTCCTTCCACGTGTGACTAAAAATCACCAGACTATGTATATGTACGATACAATTGGGTAATCCTGAAATAATTCTATTGCTTCGACTCTGAAATGTGGCTGGCACATGTTTCATAGTAAATGGCATAATTTTACATTCAGTCCATTCAGTGTTACTAAAGCCGAAATTGTCTTCTCTCTTTCAGACAAAGGTACCTGCCAGTACCCTCTGAGCAAGTCCAACTTGGAACTGTAAGTTGCTTGCCCCAGCTTTTCAACACAGTCTTTCAAATGTGGAATCAGATATCAGCCTTTTTAACTGCAACTGCATTGACTTTACGATAGTCTACACATAACTGTTGGGTACCATCTGGTTTTGGCACCATTACTATGGGTGAGCTCCAGTCACTATAACTCACTTCAATTATGTAGTCTTGGAGAATGCGTTCAATTTCCTTTTGAATTTGTACCAACTTTAGAGGATTATATCCATAAGTATGTTGCTTAATCGGAACATCATCTTCTATATCTACATCATGCATAATTAGGTTAGTACTTCCCAGCTTATTTCCAACATATCTCCCTATGCAATAATATTAACTCTTTCGGGTCATTTTGATTTTCCTCTGGAAGGTAATTCAATAATTTTCCCAATTTTTGATAACTTCCTCATTGTCCAATTTAACTTGAGAAAGGTCCAATTCAGGATCCTCTGACTTGGTTCTTCACTCTGTGCTGTAACTAATAACACATTCTCCTTTTGCTTTCCTTCCCTATCAAAATACATTTTTAGCATATTCACATGACACACTCTGTGAGATTTCTTTCTGTCTGGAGTCCTTATTAAATAGTTCACCTCACTCAATTTCCTTTTGACTTGATAAGGTCCACTAAACATGGCTTTTAAAGGTTCACATATCACTGGAAATAATACTAACACTATCCCCGAGTTTTTGATTTCTTGCCTGCTTCCCGTTTCATTGTATGCTGTGATACTTTTAGATTAGATTAGATTCCCTACAGTGTGGAAACAGGCCCTTCGGCTCAACAAGTCTATACCGACCCTCCGAAGAACTTCTACCCATTTCTCATCTGCCTGAATATGTGATGGTCTCCATTTCCTCATTAAGTCATCATTTTTAAGATAGTAGCACACTGGGATACATTTAGATTCTTCTTTCATGCATGCTTTTTGATACAATTGGTTTAATTTCTCATCTTTCTGTTGTAATTCAATTACTTTCTCTGAATTAAAGATGTCTGTTTTGTCATCTACCTGGTCCTGATTTGTCTCAGCTATTTGATCAAATTGGGTCTCTGCTAATTCCACTTCAACTTTCTTATATGTACTCTTTGATCTCTCCTGTTTCAACACAGTCATGAAAAATCCCACGATATGCATCCTGTAATAGATCAGTTGCCTGAGTTTCCAGTGGATTTTCCATCACAGTAGGCAGCAATCTTGCATATGTACCAGCTTTATCAATCGCAATGACAAATTGGATTCCTGGAGCAGAGGGTTTGTCCAGTACTTCTACCATGACCTCTCCACTCCCTCTACGTAACTGAGAGCTTCTTGACTCACCAAAAATTCCCATTACTAGTACTTCTTTTGGCAATAGTCCTTCAGAGATACATATCTCCTCATCTTTCAACATCAAAGATTGAGAGGATCCTCTATCTCTTAATATTGTAACCTCTTTACCTGCTGGTCGTGGCCAATGTAAGTAAACTTTACCTTCACAAGTATATGGTTTAAGAAGATCTGGCACTTCCTCCTTAATCAAGCTCTGAACAGGTTGTGCATTCTGGTGCAGATTTTCAGCCTCCATTGTGCTTTCCATTACCACTCCAACAAAATTCATTGGCTTATCCTGTTTTCCTACATCTAGCTTTCCACTGCTTTTCTTAAGTGTGATTTCATGTGGCCTATTTTAATGCAGTGAAAACACTGAAGCTTTTTAACTTCTCTTTCCCCTTCAAGGATTTCCTTTTTCCCTTGTGGTGAGTTATCCTTACGATCTTCACCGAGATCTACCTTTCTTTTTCCATGTGAGGATTTCTCTTTTTCCCAATTTCTATCCTTCACGAAATGAAATTGATTTTGCAAGCCAAACGTTGATTTATGAACTAACGCATAATCATCAGCCATTTCAGCTGCTAATCTTGCTGTTTTAACTCTCTGTTCTTCCACATGAGTTCTCATTACTTCAGGAACTGAATTTTTGAACTCCTTCAAAATAATCATCTCTCTAAGAGCGTCATATGTTTGCTCTATTTTTAATGCTGTATTTTTAATCATCTCTCTAAAAGCGTCACAGGTTTGCTCTATTTTTAATGCCCTTATCCACCTATCACCATTACTTTGTTTGATCTTTTCAAACTCAATGTAGGTTTACCAGGTGTCCATCCTTAGACAACTGAAATATTGTCTGTCGGCTTCTGGCACAAGCTCATATGTACTAAAGATGGATATCTTCTCCTCATAAGCCCCAGATACCTCGTCTGATAGTGATGCAAATACCTCACTAGCTACATCTACAAGTTTTGTTTGGATTAACAAAATCCACATGGTCACTGGCCACTGCATTTGTTTGGCTACCTTCTTAAATGAGATAAAAAAGGCTTCTACACCCTTCACATCAAATTTATGCAGTGCTTGGATATATTTAAACAGATTCTCATCAGGCTTTTGGCGACCATGGATTTTCTCATCCTCACTTTTTTTTTGACGAAGCTTATCTTCAGCCTTCATCTCCACATTTTTAAGCTGACTTTCCTGTCTAAGGGCCAATTTCTGAAATTCAAACTCCCTCTCTTTCTTCCTTCCCTCTCTCATTTTCTCTACCTTCCTCTCTCTTCCATCTCTTTTTCTTTTTGTTCTGCTAAAATGGTTTGTTCTTTTTCCCTATCCTCTGCTTTTAATCATAATTCAAACAGTTTCATTTCTTTTGCCCTTTCCTTGTCTTTTGCCTTTAACTCAAGCTGCTTCATTTTCAATTGAATTTTAGCCATCTCCAAAGCTTCTGATAGTATTTCCCGCAAATTTAAATGCTGAGGTATTGCTGTAATGATCTCTTCTTTGCTCATGGAAAGTAGCAGCTCCAGATTGTCTGCGAACTCCAGAAACTTGGCCTTGTTTCTCCCCCCCCCTCAAAAAACTCTTAGTGACTAAAAGAGCCATTGCTATCCCAAGCACTGTTTAAACCAACTAAAATCAGCACCTCGAACAAAAGACACTAACTCGCTGCCTTTGAGTTCAACAAGTCTATCCCAATTTGGAACTACAGAAGAAATCTTGCAATGTACCCCCAATCTGTTATGGACCAGGCCAGGCCCCCTCAAAACATTTCAAGAAAGTAGTCTGGACCCTATCTTTTCTACAGTTTTTAAGCAAGTGTAAAGTGGATATTCCAGTAGTGATGCAGCTGGCCCAAACCACTCAAATTTAAACAAAACAGAATTTACTTGCAAGATTACTGACTGAACTCCAAAGAAAAGAGAACAGAATATAGAATAATTTAACCTATTTGAAAACCCAACAGATTATCCCAATTTATGGATGGTGTTCCAAATACTTGCAACAATCCCCATAAAACACCCCTTGGCAAAAAAAAGTTAAAATCAAACACAGGGTCTTAAGGAGAGACATGGCAAGGAGATTCAGCATGGAATCCCTTTTTACATGTAACTGTGTCTTTGATCAGCAGCCTCAAACAAATTACCTGTCCAGCCAGACTGCTAAACCCAAACCAAACCAGAGAAAAGCTGAGCTGGGAAAACTGGCCACTCCCCTTTCATTGTACAAGTGTTTGTTTTTCTAAAACGTAAGAGCTTCTTCAAGTAGATCAAGCCAGACATTTCGGCAACTCTACCTCATGTAACACTTCTGAAAAAAAAACAAGGACAACACAACCTTGTTCAAGGAGCCGCATCATTATACCTCTTAATGGTTTCTTTTCAAGTTTGAAAAGCACAAATCCTCTTCCAATCTTTGTTCATAATTCAGGTATCTGACACTCAAGAAAAACATAAGCTATGCTTGTGTAAGGCTCTGGACATTAATATTGCATTTCAGCAAAACTTGACAGGAAATTCCAAACTGTGCTGCCCAGAATACAATTCAGGAGTAGTACAAAACAACAAATTGCAGTCAGCTGATTTAGCCAAATATGTTAACATCTGTGTGCGTTATTGTTGCTCACAGTGAGTCTATTAGTTCAGTCTTGAGTGCTCCATCACCAGATCTCTTTCAACTTTTCTATGCAGTCATGTTGACATCTCATTCGCCCATTAAAGGCATCTTCAACATGCAAGAATATTTTATCCAGGCTATGCACATTCCCTGGATAAAATATTCTTGCATGTTGAAGATGTCTTTGATGGGTGAATGGGGGAAGATGGGGGAAGATTAAGAAGCTGCATGCATGATATGAAAATAACAAGTTGCTTCCCTCACCCTCAAAAAAAATTCCCTTCACCAAGGAACAGCAATTTTGAGGAATTTTCTCCCTTTTTGTCCACAATGCTTTCACTCCAGATCTTTGTGGCAACATAAAGAGTGAAGGATAGCCCATAGACTTCACATGAAACTTAGATTATTGGTGGTAAAGGCAAAGGTCACCTTATGTATTATTTGGCCCCTTATTGAACTCTTCCAAATTGACTTCTGGGTACACAGCATACTGATACAGAAGCATACTTTTCAGCACCTTAATACGGAGGTGGTTTCTCAATTGGAGTTTATAAAATATCTTGCAGATTATCCTTCAGGTCAATAGATCAGTTAAATCCCAACTGAGATGTTACAATTGCTTTCTGACTTGCAAAACCTTTGATAGGAACCATGAGAAGCATGATAGTTGTATTAATTGACTTTACTGTACTCATGAGCCTTATCCTTGCAGCAATTAGGAACAGCAGCAGCTGAATTAGTGTTTAAAGGATCATTAGAAAAGAATGCACAACCAACTGAAATCAGAAATTATTAATAGAGTCATAGAGATGTACAGCATGGAAACAGACCCTTCGGTCCAACCCGTCCATGCTGACCAGATATCCCAATCCAATCTAGTCCCACCTGCAGTACCCGGCCCATATCCCTCCAAACCCTTTCAATTTATATACCCATCCAAATACCTCTTAAATGTTGCAAGGTGGCATGAAATACAACTTTCTCTCTCTTTTCCCTCTTCAAGTCCCTAGTTAAACCAAAGAAAGACAAAGAATATTTTTGAATTTTTACGTGGAGAAATCATCAAATAGTCAGGAACATTGTACATGGTGGGGGGGGGGGAGTTTGTCTTGATGCAGCAATGCTTATATTTTCATCTGAACATAAAAAATAAAACTGAATGTGCAGATTTTATGACTGCAGAATTCAGCAGATATTTATTAGACTGTTATGCACAAAAATTGCATTCCTCGGGCATATGATTTTCTTAACTAATATTAAGTTATTGATTACAATGGAGGAACTCGTTTGCAGTGCAGCATATGATGCTTCAAGTGATCCAAGGTAAGATGAATATGACACTCAAGTCACATGCTGTGCTGTGACGAGCATAATGCATGATTCATGAGTATTTCTCTTAAAGATATACTGTCATGAGATACAGCATACTTCTTTTGGTATATCTCCACAAACTGTGGCAAAATAAAAAAAAAATGACTTGAATACAGTTGGCTCCAGTCATAATTTTTTTTGTTAAATTTGCACTGTTTTGCCATTAAACAACCCTATAGAACAGAAATGAAAGTAAATTTCTGAATCAGATATTTCTGAATGGTACTGTCAGAACTAAGAGTCAAAAGGCACAATACATAGGGCAAAGGGCAACTACATAACCACCCATACCAACAATGTCATCATAGTTCATCTTCTGTCTGAGTTCTTGTTCCCACCCATTCTCCATAATCCTTGAATTCCTCAGAGACATCTCCCTGTCTCAGCCATAGTCCACATGAGTTGCAAAAGTATCCTGTTTAGTTCTCCTCACACCTAAGACAAGTTAGCTCATCTGTTTGTGCTGAATTCTTGGAGGACACTAAACAAAACCAGGGTGGTATGTCCATTCTGCTCAGATCAGAGCAGTTCTAACAGTTGACTTGTTTGACATGATCACAAGGTAAATGGGGAAAACCTACAATTTCCCATGACTTTCTTGAGCATAATTTCTTTCTCAGCTGCTACCTTTCAAATTAGGCTGCAAATCCTGAGCAAAGTAGAGTTCTTGGATATGATTACAATCACTTCTTAATAACCTCTATGATGCAGTCAATTAAACCTTGATGACTTACTCCAAAGATCTGTTTGTACCAGCTCGGTGGCATATTTTTATCCTTAGTATATTTTAATCCTAAAAATGCAAGCTCCAAAGCTGAAAATTTCAAAGACAAACAAAAATGAAGATAACAGAGATATAAAACAAGAAGTCTAAGAAAAGTGAAAAAGCTGTGATAAAACATAGAATTCAATTAATTTGGTTCTTCACTTCTAAGTTGTGCATTAATTTCTACATTAGTCAGGATTAAAAATTTAGTTACAATTAATATTACAATATTAAAATGGTTCTTCTTATTTTAATAAATTTATTATTGTAATTAATTTATTTTCAGTAACTCAAAAATTGCCAAATCAGTCTGCACAAGGAGTCTTTAAGGAAATACATATTAAAGAAGGTTTCCATGTGATTGAACACAAGAAATATTTACTTAACTGAGAAAACAAATTTGTGTGTAAGTGTGTGTGTGTGTGTTATAAACAAGTGGCAGAAATTAGGGTCAGGTAAAACAATGGGCAACATGGTGGCTCAGTGGTTAGCACTGCTACCAGCACCAGAACCCCAGGTTCAATTCCTGCTTCTGGTAATTGTCTGTGTGAAGTTTGCACATTTTCCCTCTGTTTGTGTGGGTTTCCTCCCACAGTCCAAAGATGTGCAGGCGAGGTGAATTAGCCATGTTAAATTGCCCATACTGTTCGGTGCATTAGTCAGGGATAAATGTAGGGTGGTGGAATGGGTCTGGGTGGGTTGTCTTTGGACTTGTTGGGCCAGAGGCCCAGTTTCCATACTGTAGGGAATCTAGCTTTAAAATGCATTGAGATGGTTTGTCCATGGACAACCAAAAACCTGGACTGAATCTTATAATCACTTGACATGGTGTATAATTGTAGAATATTTAATGAAGAAGGGGTTCCTATCAAATTCCAGTAGCAATCACATCAATTGTAGTCAACCTAATAGCACGGGGTGTTGGTGGGTTAAAGAGGTTTTTGCAAAATCAGCCACCATAAGTCACATTTTTAAGGTTGGCTTTTTAATAATAACAATCCAGAACAGATCCTCGCTGCTACTCTCCCTCACCACTTGAGAAGGAAAGAAAAAGGTAAAACCTGCAAGTGATACCTACTGGTTCAACTGGTCTTATAGACATAAAAATAGAGGAACAATACGATAGTAAGATTTTTTTCTGCGAAATCTCAGTATCATTTTCTTTGCCACAAAAACTGTGTGTATGAATTCACTGCATGCTGCAAGATTTTAAGTTTAGCAAATTCATAAATAAACACAGAAAATTCTGAACAAATTCAGTAGCTACTATGGTGAGAGAATTATAATTAATGTTTTGCATGGAGTATGATTCTTCTTCAGAACTGAGAAGTGTGGAAAATAGGTTGTTTTTCATATTTGAGACAAAGGATGAGCAAGAGGACAAATGGTATTGAGGCTCAATACAGAAGACAAAGGGGTTTAAATGGTGGAGAAAATAAATGTTCTCAAAAATGGCCCAATCTTCCAATACAGGGTAAACATAGAGATCTGAAATAGCTATATCAATATATATTAAGAGTAAACTTACAAGTAGTTCTCCTATAACGTGCATTTATTAAATGAAATTTGGTTGGAACCCAATTTGTGAATTGTGGATCTCTTTTCATAAAGCAAACTCCCATTCCCTGTTATGTGATTCCATCCCTGTCACTAGCTGAACAGCAAAACCCAGCCTCAGGAGTTTCTGTCTGCAAAATGCAAATTCAGTGTGTTCAACTAGAACAGGAATGCAACCAGCTCTGCAAGTCTTGAAACTTAGCTTGAAACTGGGATTTGTAGTCTACATTTAGAAGGAACTTTATTTCAAACCGGGGGAGAATCTTGAGAAGGATTGGATCTCCTGTCAGCATTACGTGGTCAGTCCAGTCACACGCTTTCTGGTGAAGAGCTTTGTGAAAGGTACAGTGCCGGATTCAGCGATTTTAGTATTAAAGTGTTAAGTTTACTGTGTTATTTCATTAAAGCATATGAGTTAAAGATTTACTTAGACTGTGCTAACGTTTATGTTAGGCTATCTCTTATTTTTATTTTGACTTTTACTGATATTTTCAGTAGTTCACCCTTAACCCTGTTTTTCCCATAGGCCCCATTATTTTTATTGCTCGATTTTCTATAACACGGTGTTGCATGGGAATGCAACTACTGCATTATAGGAGAACAACCTGTACTTTCAATGTTATTTACAAACATGTCTGCGCACTAGTCCAATACATTTATCATCCATATGAAATGCAATCTTACAAGTTGCACATAAATGATTTTCCTACAAATGTACTACATTGCTAGTGACTAAGGTAAGTAACGTGTGTGTGGGTGCATGCATGTTTAATGAATTGTTGTTGAAGGTCAAGAGAAGAGGCAATTCATGCTCTGTTGTCACACTCCTGCCCTAGGTTCAGATTTGTGCAGATTAAGGGACAACACCCCATCCAAAAAAGTGACAGCCAAATGCCAGTTAACAAGTTGGGTCAGCCACCTTTTTGCCATCTGACTGAAATCTCTGTGGCTCAGGCAGAATGAGGTCCTTAGGTGGTCTCTCATTAGACAGTGGTCTCCAATAGCAGCAGGGCATGTGGAACACCAATCAAATCAGGAAGGTGGTGGGATTCTGGTCCTTCACAATTGTATAAATTAATGAGATGTCCTGTCTCTTGGCCCAGAAAATTCTACCTAATATCCTTTTGGACCATATTTTTCAGAAGTTAAACGAGGTATTTGCAAATTAAAAGCAACAAATGAATAACTCTCAAAGAATTACAGAAAATATTTATATCGTTGTAGACAGTTATTGTGCAGTGTAAATCCTGTCCAAATAATTTGTGTATGACACACTTTCACAAATTTTGTATGCTGGTTTCAGTACAGGTCAAATCCATGATGTGGTTTTGCAATACAATTGTCAAAATTATATCAATTCTGTTAACTGATCAGAGGGACACAAGCTCTTGATTTAGGCATCCGTTATAAGAATGGTGAAAAGGACATACGTTATATCTAAACTGGGTTTCCCCATGATATCTGTCTAATTCCAAATTAGGATGTGAGAGAGTGTGAGAGTGAGAGAAATAGCTTTAAGAGCATGAGGGATTGCGAGAGACGGAGGGTGGGGGGAGAGAGAGAGAGAGAGAGCGCGAGTGAGTGAGAGAACACAAGAGAAAAGAATTCTGTTTTACAGGCAGTACCTGTATTGAAAAATTCATTCATACATCATTTTGAATAGTTTGAAATGCACTGGAATACATAATTTGAAGATATTAAAGGATTTATTAGCCCCTCTCATAAGGAATTGGATGTATACTTGTAGCTGAGAAACAGAAGGGAAAGATTTAGAGTGAGACAGTGGGATAGTGATAGCATTATTGGATGAGTAATCCAGAAATCCTGGCTAATGCTTTGGGGTCTTGGGTCCAAATCCCACCACATTAGGTACTCAAATTCTGAATTCAACTAATACATCTGGAGTTAAAAGAGAGTTTAATGTTAACTATGAAAGTGCTGGCAACTGTAAAAGCCGATCAATGTTCTTTCAGACAGGTTCACTAAAAGGAAATCAATGTTTGAGAAAAAAGTTCTATTTTGTAAAAAAAAATCTCAATTCTTTTGTACAGGTCTGTGAAATATATTTAGTAATGTTAAATTGTTTTAAGTTAATAAAGGAAAGATTAATTTTATGATTCTTCAAAAATTACATCAAAACGTTATTACAGCAGTGTCATTCAACTTATCATGCCTGCACTGGCTTTTTGAACAAGGTCATTAGTTAGGCCCACTCCTCTATGTTTTGTTTCTATTTATAGGGAAGTGGGCATCCCTTTCCTTTTGGAAGGACAATCTGCCATCCTCATCCTGGTCCAGCCTACACATGACCCCAGTTCCACAGCAATATAGCTGATCCTAAAATGCCCTCTAAAATGAGCAATCGGGTCCCTCAGTTGTATCCAAATACTATAAAGTTGCATAAAAGGAATAGAACCAGATGGCGCATCCAGAATTGAAAATGATAATGGCACATAGACTTCTGTTGATCCTGTAAAGCTATCCTGAATAACATGTGATTGGGAGGGGCAGGGTTGGTGATGGGGGTGTGTGGTGGGGACTGTTAAATTTGGGAGAGCTATCTTATGAGGCAAGCAACAGCCTGATACTGTCTGTAAGGTACGATTCTGTGAGGATAACTATGTCCCAGACAACATCACCACTGGATCTGGAAATGCCCTGGCCCACAAACAGATGGCACAGTAGAAGTGGACAGTACAGAGGGAGTTGGTCTGGGAGTATTCGATGAGCTTCAGACTGCATATGCTCTCTTGGGAACTGGTCAAATGTGAGCAAGAAAACTTCCTGCAGATTACCATGTACTGTACAGGACTGCACTCCTATTCGTTCCACTGGATGATGGATCAAATCTTCTTCATTTGAATGCAACTTGGAGGATGCACTGAAGGTAGCAGAGGCAGAGCATGTGCTATGGGTGAGGACTTCAACATCCCTCACCAAGAGTGGCTTGGGCAGCATCACGACAGATAATGATCAGAGTTGCTAGATTAGTTCTGGCCAGATGATGACAGAATCAAGAGGCAAACCCTTCTTCACTACTGCAGAAGAATTGTCTGTGACAATGTCAGTAACAGTGACCACACACAATCCTTGTGGAGATGAAGTCCCACCTTCACAAAGAGAATATCTTTCATCAGGCTGAGTGACACTATCACCCATACTAAATGGAACAGATTTCAAATAGATTGAGGAACCCAGGCTGGGCATCCATGATTGGCATCCATTCCTGATGAAGAGCTTTTGCCCGAAACATCGATTTTCCTGCTTCTCGGATGCTGCCTGACCTGCTGTGCTTTTCCAGCACCACTCTAATCGAGACTCTGATCTCAAACATCTGCAGTCCTCACTTTTTCCTGGGCATCCATGAGACACTGTGGACCATCTGCAACAGCAGAATTGTACTACAACACAATCTGTAACTTCAAAGCCTAGCATGTCCCTCACTCTACCATTACCAGTGCTCTAAGCTGGCATGTGTAAGGGAAGAAACTGCTCAGTTTGTCTTCAGCCAGGACAACTCAGCTCCTGACCTCATTTACCTTGGTTGAAACATGAATAAACACAACTGAACTTAAGAGTGGAAGTAAAGGCGATTGCTCTTAACAGCACGAAGATAGGTCCTTCAGCCCAGACTGGTCCATGCTGACCAAAATGTCCATCCACGCTAACCCCATTTCTCTGCACTTGGCCCAGAACCTTTTAAACCATTCCTACCCATATGTTTGTCCAAATGTCTTTTAATGTTGTTAATGTACCCACTTCAACCACTTCCGCTGGCAGCTCATTCTATATCCATACCACCATCTGTGTAAAAAAGCTGCCCCTGAGGTTCCCTTTTAGTCTTTCCCTTCTAACCTTAAACTGATGTCCCGTGGTCTTCGATTCTCCAACCCTGGGAAAAAGACGGAGTGCACTCACCATATCCATGCCTCTCATGATCTTAAACACTTCTATAAGATACTCCCCGAGTCTCCTATGCTCTAAAGAAAAGTGTCCAACCTCTCCCTTTAACTTAGACCCTCAACCCTGCCAATATCCTTGTAAATTTCATCTGCAGTCTTTCCAGTTTAGTAACATCCTTCCTGTAGGAAGGTGACCAAAACTGAACACAACACTCTAGGTGCAGCCTCACCAATGTCCTGCAAAACTGCAACATAAGTTGACAACTTCGATACTCAATGCCCTGACTGATGAAGGCCAGTGTGCCAAAAGCCTTCTTCACTGTCCTGTCTACCTGCGACTCTACGTTCAGAGACCTGCGCGCCTGAACTCCAAGTTCCCTCTGTTCCACTACACTCCTTAAAGTCCTATCATTCACCATGAAACTCCTACCTTGATTTGACTTGCCACAATGCAAGACCACACACTTATCTATATTAAGCACCATTTGCTATTTCTCAGCCCACTTGCCCAGCTGAGCAAGGTCCTGCTGCAATTTCTGAAAACCTTCCTCACTGTCCACAATACTGCCTATTTTAGTGTCATCTGCAAACTTACTAATTATGCCTTGTACGTTCTCATCCAAATCATTGATTTGGATAACAAACAGCAATGGGTCCAGCACTGGCCCCTCAGGTACACCGCAATCTTCCACTATTACCCTCTGCTTTCTACAATCAAGCCAAATATGTATCCAATTAGCCAGCACCACCTGGATCCCATGTGATCTAACCTTCAGAGCAACATAACATGTGGAACCTTTTCAAAGGCCTTACTAAAATCCACACAGACTAAGTCTACCGCCTTGCACTCATCAACCTTCCTGGTCACTTCATCAATGAACTCTAAACAAATTTATGACATGTGATCTCCCATGCACAAAGCCATGCTGACTATTCCTAATCAAACCCTTTCTTTCTAAATGCATGTATATCTTATCCCTCAGAATCTTCTCAAGTAGTTACCACCACAGATGTTTAGCTGACTGGTCTATAGTTTGCACGTTTATCTTTGCAGCCCTTCTTGAACAATGACACAACATTCGTTACCCTCCCCTCTTCTGGGACCTCACCCATGGTGAACAATGATGCAAAAATATCAGTCAGGGCCCCTGCAATTTCTTCTCTAGCCTCGAGGAATGTTCTTGGATATATCTAGTCAGGACTAAGAGATTTATCCACCTTCACACCTTTTAATACATCCAACACCTCCTCTATTGTGATAGAGACTGTATCCAAGAGAACACCACTAATTTGATAAAAAGTGGCAAACAAAATCCATGCCACACAAGTGCCAGGTAACTAATCATTCCCAACTGGAAAGAATCCAATTACTATTCCTTGACATTCAATGATAAACCATCACTGAACTCTCCACTGTCAGTTTCCTAAGAGTGACTACTGAACTGGACCAGCCATATTAATATTGTGGTCACAAGGACACCAACATCCACAATCTTGACTTGAAGCTATGTCACTATTCATTCACTGTCACTGGCTCAAAATCCCAGAACTCTCTCCCTACGAACAGTGTTGGTACACTTTTAACACATGGAATGCAACCACTTGAAAAGGCAACTCACCATTAACCTTTCAATGGGCAGTAAATGCTGGTCCAACCAGCGATGCCTACATACCGTGAGTACATTTCTAAAAAACACAGAAGAGTAGGGCTAAAGCAGGATCTTGTTCAAAGAATGGGCAGAGGCATAAGTAGTTGAATGACATTTTGATGTAATTTTTCCAAAAGTATAAAGTCAATCTTCCCAAATTTATGCAAAATAACTTAATATTGCTAAATAACTTTTACAGGCTTGTGTTAAGGAATCAACCATTATTTTCTACAGTACAATTTATTTTTTCTCAATAGTTGATTACCTTTAGGTAACTTCTTCCCATAGTGTTCTGAAACTATTGTTTAATATTATTTACTACTCTGCACAACTTAGCTGCCCTTCACAGGGATGAACACCTTGAATACTATTACCTCACAAGCAATAATCTGTATACTAGATCAAGTATATTCTTACACTGGAGAACGGTTTCTACAGATTTATAATAAAAACAATTAAAAAACAATTCCAAGGGGAGTAGAAAATGTCAAGTAGGTGATGCCTCAGTTCCAAAGATCAGTCATGTGCAAATTTCCTTCGGGAAATAACAGTGCAACATCACACATGCTTCATACCGACTGTTTCCAGGAAGCTTCCAAGAAACTCTGGACTGAATTAGACAAGGAGAGAATGTGCCTCACTATGCAACACAAATCCACAAAAAATGAACTTAATTCTTAAAAAAACAACATGACTTGTTTGCAGAGTAGATTTACAGGCAAATACATATAAATAAAGTAACATTTACACTGAAGCCAGACAGAATTAACATTTTGACCAGTAAAAGAAATATCTTTCTGCCTTGATTTATGCACCATTGACAAGTTCCATTTAATAATAAAGCAAATCACTGTGATCATTAAATTAAAAACAGTGAGCCACAAAAAAGGAAAAAAAAACTTAGAAAGGTGTCATTTTCATCATTAATCCGAAAAGGCTGAACTTATCTGATCATTCAAGAAGTTTTCCATAAAGAACAAAATCAGCTTCAACAAAACTAATCTAAGAAATGCGGAGACAAAGGAAGTAGGCTGGTAAAAGATAAAGAAAAGGCAGGACAAGGATAGTGGAATTAGAAACACTATGGTTAAAAAAAAACCTGAATGATCTTGAAGACAACAAAACACATTTTCAGAGACATATAAAGGGCAACTAAAGGATACTCAGCTGGATACCTCCGCACTTGAACTTCACCAGGCCTTGACACTAAGATAAGAGACAATATGGCAAAACAATATTTAAAACAAACACCTCATTGACTAGTTTGCACTCTGGAGAGGAATCATGCACCAATTTGAGCAAGTATAGAGTTCACTGGAGCTCTTACACTAACTTAATAAACTCAAATGATAAGCATCATTGATATTCCATGTTTGTAATTTAAATAGTTGCCTCACACTTAAAAATGAGGACATCATGAAAAGTGCCAAATGAACAACAACTCCAAAAGACACAGTCACCTTAGAAACTTTGAGAGATAGTGCCTTGTGATATTAGCTGCTACTATCATGCATACCAGTACTACATATGATTGATTTATACAGTCTTGCTGTTATTTAATTGCTATAAAATTAAGATAAGCGAGTTCAAACTGAAAATAAGGATAACAACCTAAATATTCACTCCCAAGTCAGTAACCCAGACTGGGACTTGGGAGACTTAGATTTTATGTGAGTCATGGCAGGCAAGAGCATGGAGCCTGCTCAGCATGGAGAGCAACTGGGCGAAAGGACTCATTGTACGGACACATTGTTGAAGATGTGAAGATAAAACAAAAGCCTTAAAAAGACTGCCAACCCCCACCCCCCATATTCCCTGACCAATACTCCCTCCATGCCAACCATACCTGCCTATGTCTCTCCACAGCCGCCTCTGGTCGATATATGCCTTTCTACTATACCCATAGTCCATGATAATTTCCATGGTAAGCCCTGATCCTCCACCTACCCACATGGTATCTCAAGAGTCTTTGTGCCACCTAAGTCCTTCAACCCTTCCATCAAGAATAACCCCTCACGTTCTACATGCTAACCCACACCCCTACTTATCCTCTTGATCATTTATGGCAGCAATGACATCATGGTGCCAACTGATATGCAGAGTCGCACAGGAAGGGACAGAGTGTATAAGCATTAAAACAAAAACAAGTAATAGGATTAAGGGAGGGAAATTGATTTAAAAAATGTCATAATTAATGGCGCTTAAACTTACATAGTGTTCACAACAAAATAAATGAATTATCAGCACACATAGAGATTTGTAGGTGCAATTTATAGCTACTATAGATGTGGCTACAAGGAGATCAAAGCTAGGAACTAAATATTTCGGGGTATGGAATTTTGCATAAATTTAGGAAGGAAGGGAATTGTGGTGGGGTATCTTAATTAGAACAAGATGAAATAAGTGCAATAGCAAGATCTTTGAGTTAAGAAATAACAAATGCAAGAAGACAATGGTAGGAATAGTTTATCAATGCTCCAACATTTGCTGCACTGTAGGACACAGAATACATCAGGAGATAAAGACAGCATGTTAAAAACCCAGTTTATTAATTGTGGGTGGCTTTGATCTTCATGCAGATTGGGAAAATCAAATTGGCAAGTTAGTGATGAGGAAGAATTCTCTATTTGGGACAAAAGCCCAGAACAATCTAAAAGTTTACCTCACCTATCCAAAGAAGCTGAGAAAGTCAAGTCCTTCTCTTTCCAGGTTTAAAGTGGACAAGCTGAAAATGTGTTGCTGGAAAAGCGCAGCAGGTCAGGCAGCATCCAAGGAGCAGGAGAATCAACGTTTCGGGCATGAGCCCTTCTTCAGGAATGAGGAAAGTGTGCCCAGCAGACTAAGATAAAAGGTAGGGTGGAGGGACTTAGGCGAGGGGCGTTGGAAATGTGATAGGTGGAAGGAGGTCAATGTGAGGGTGATAGGCCAGAGTGGGGATGGGGGCGGAGAGGTCAGGAAGAAGATTGCAGGTTAGGAAGGGTTGGGACTGAGACAAGGTGGGGGAGGGGAAATGAGGAAACTGGAGAAGTCTGAGTTCATCCCTTGTGGTTGGAGGGTTCCTAGGCGGAAGATGAGGCGTTCTTCCTCCAGCCGTCGTGTTGCTATGGTCTGACGATGGAGGAGTCCAAACACCTGCATGTCCTTGGTGGAGTGGGAGGGGGAGTTGAAGTGTTGAGCCACGGGGTGGTTGGGTTGGATGTTCCGGGTGTCCCAGAGGTGTTCTCTGAAACGTTCCGCAAGTAGGCGGCCTGTCTCCCCAATATAGAGGATGCCACACCGGGTGCAGCGGATGCAGTAAATGATGTGTGTGGAGGTGCAGGTGAATTTGTGGCAGATATGGAAGGATCCCTTGGGGTCTTGAAGGGAAGTAAGGGGGAGGTGTGGGCGCAAGTTTTGCATTTCTTGCGGTTGCAGGGGAAGGTGCCGGGAGTGGAGGTTGGGTTGGTGGGGAGTGTGGAGTTGCGGAGGGAGTGGTCTTTTTGGAATGCTGATAGGGGCGGGGAGGGAAATATATCACTGGTAGTGGGGTCCTTTTGGAGGTGGCGGAAAAGACGACGGATGATACGATGTATATGGAGGTTAGTGGGGTGGTAGGTGAGGACCAGCGGGGTTCTGTCCTGGTGGCGATTGGAGGGGGGGGGGGGCTCAAGGGCGGAGGAGCAGGAAGTGGAGGAGATGTGGTGGAGGGCATCGTCGATCACGTCTGGGGGGAAATTGCGGTCCTCCCTCCTCCCTACCTTTTATCTTAGCCAACCTCCTTCCACCTATCGCATTTCCAACGCCCCTCCCCCAAGTCCCTCCTCCCTACCTTTTATCTTAGCCTGCTGGACGTGATCGACAATGCCCTCCACCGCATCTTGGATGCTACCTGACCTGCTGCGCTTTTCCCGCAACACATTTTCAGCTCTGATCTCCAGCATCTGCAGTCCTCACTTTCTCATAGACAGTAAAGGTAGTCCAAGATGAGGAGCAGGAAGAATACTTCTGATACAGAGATGAAATGAAGAAAGTGCAAGAACCTTGAAAACTGATGGAAAAATACCAGTACATATGCTCAAAATATTCATGTCAAATCAATTATGAGTTACTGGCTACTTTTGACTCATTTTCTCCAGGAGTTAAAATTGAAGAACACAAATTATCCAATTGATTAAGTAAATTAGGAGAACTATAATATCTGAAGGAAAAATTAAACTGAACAATGACAAACTGGGGGAAAACTAAATGACATACAATAATGCACAAACTGAACAGTTCAAACATAAATACACCAAAATAAAAACTAGAATCCTTTTTCAGGATGGTAACATGTTAGTTTTTTTGTGAAACTGTCTGATATTCAATGTCTAATCCTCATCAAAAATGGCAGTGTCAGTCAACTTCTAAGCAACACAGGGATCCACTCTTCAGAAATCATAAGCAAATAGACAAAAGACAATAGACAATAGGTGCAGGATTAGGCCATTCAGCCCTTCGAGCCTGCACCGCTCGAAATAGGAAAGGATGATTTTTTAAAAATCCATATGCCTGTCACTAGCCTCTCTAATATTTAGCTGAGAGGCTGCAGGCACCCTGGCCTTTCAAGGAAGCAGGGAAGTATCTGCTTCCTCCATCTGCAGCTCCAGTCCTCCATGCAGTTCAAGGTATGCAGAACACACAAGGTCACTACCCACCTGGAGATCCTGGCTTCCACATTCTGAAGGGTACCTAGACTGCACCAGGGGCAGCTGAATCACATCTTCAAAACTCAATGACTTGCTCCACCAACATCCTTGTGCTAATGTGACCCTGAAAATATCTTTAATCTGCATTATTGGATGATCAACTCCCTATTGCCATCAGCCATGTCCTTTTCAGGTAGCCCAGAGGCACTCTGCTTGGAGGTGTGAAGACCAATTGGATATGTAACTGGTACAGAATGATAGTATCATTGCAGCTTCCATATCAGATAAATGCTGATGCTATGAAATCTCTGATTGACAAAGATTACTGGTTGATCTGACGGTGCCCTGGTCATCATGTGTGGGCAATCTTTGACTCCCTACATCTGTGGGAATCTGGAGATTGCATATAAGAAATGCACAATGAGAATATAGGAGCAGGAGTAGGCCATTTAAGTTTGTTCTGCCATTCAAATTTGATCATGGCTGATGATCCCAACTTCTCTCCATGCCAATTGATACATTTAGCGCTGAGAACTATATCAAACCCCTTCTTGAAAACATTCAATGTATTGGCCTGAACTGCCTTCTGTTGTGGAGAATTCCACAAACTTACCACTCTCTGCATCAAAGTTGAGAAGCCTTCGCTCCAGTAGCAAGACCAGACATGACATTCAACATCTGGAAGATGTACTTATAGGTTGCAAATTGTGAAATCTTGCTGATACACAGATATCCAGCGAAGACAGATTTAAATTAACTAAATAACATAAGCAACAGTGGCAGGAAAGATGTTATGTTGCAGCAGTAGAATGTGTGACCAATTGATTGCCAATGTAATCCTGAACAAAGACATCTTCAGAAAATGAAAGCAACAATATGAATTCCAAAGAAAAATTACTGAACTGGAAGGCAAACCATAGAGACTATGCAACATTAGGGTTAAGGAGAAAAATCTGGATATCATTCCTGAAGACAATCATACCTCTTAGAACATGGTATTATGTTTTTGTGAGCAGTGAGGGATGGGAGGATTTGACTGTGATAAGGATAAACCAAACAACCAAGTAAACAATACCAGTGCAGTCTCAGTTTGCAATTGTCAAACAGATTTGCAGTATTCTTAAACTGTGTGGCTGGAAACAAAGTCTGCAAGGTGAATGAATGAAATAGCTTGGCACGAAGATACAGGAAACCATGCAAGCAGAGGGAGCAAAAAGGAATATATGGTAAGAAGGGATCATATGGTGTGGGGGATTAACAATGTTCTCTACAGCAAAGAGTACAAGTCCAGATGGTTATGTTGCTTGCATGATGCCAGGATTTGGACATTTGCTCAGGGCTGGAGAGATGCCTGGCACAGGAGGGGAGGATCCATATTTCATGGTTTATGTAAGTACCAATGTTATACATATGATAAGGAAAGAGGTGTGCATAGGCAGCATTGAGTCCTCATAATCAAATTAAGAAGCAGATCCTTAAGGGTACTGATTTCATTTGAGCAATGTACAAATTGGCAAAGGGCAAATCAGATGAGAAAGATCAATGGCTTTCTTCAAAACTGGTGAGGGAAAATGGGTTCCAATTTGTGGGGCATTTGTACCTGTAGTGGGAAAAGTGGGAGTTGCTGAGATAGCCCACACCTAAATTGTACTGCAATTAGTGTCCTTGCAACCACATAATTCAGGAAGAAGAGAAGGTTTTAAACCCAGTAGTGGAGCAAGGGAATCAAATTCAGGAAGATTTGGCAAATTAAAAAGTAGAGACAAAGCATGAGAGGAAGGTGTCAAAGTGGGAAACAATAAACAAACCAGGACAGAAAGGGATGGAAAGTACAGATAAAACACTAAATCAGAAGATGGGACCATACGATACTAAAAAAAGCAAAAGATGAGACTAAGTATCTGAAATCACGTAGCATCCAAAACAAAAGAAGTGAACTGTTAGCTCAAATTGAGCTGAGTAATTGTGATCGAATAGCCATGAGATGCAGAGTCATGGATGCAGGATGACAGAGGTTGGCACTTGGATATTTAAATGTGTTAGCGAGTTTTGAGAAGATTTGTAGCTCACGTTGAGGTTCTGTATGTAGGTTTGCTCGCTGAGCTGAAAGGTTCATTTCCAGACGTTTCGTCATTCTACTAGGTAACATCTTCAGGCGAAGCACTGCTGAAAATTCCTGCTTTCTATTTATATATTTGGGTTTCTCTGGGTTGGTGATGTAATCTCCTGTGATGATGTTATTTCCTGTGGTGAAGTCACTTCCTGAACTTTTTCTCAGATGTGGCAGATGGGGTCTAACTCGATGCGTTTGTTGATGGAGGTCCGGTTGGAATGCCATGCTTATAGGAATTCTCGTGCATGTCTTTGTTTGGCTTGTCCTAGGATGAATGTGTTGTCCGAGTCGAAGTGGAGTCCTTCCTCATCTGTATGCTAGGATACTAGTGAGAGAGAGTCATGTCATTTTGTGGCATGTTTATGTATCCTGGTGGCTAGTTTTCTGCCTGTTTGTCCAATGTAGTGTTTGTTACAATCCTTGCACGGTATTTTGTATATGACTTTAGTTTTGCTTGTTGTCTGTATAGGGTCTTTCAAGTTCATTAGCTGCTGTTTTAGTGTGTTGATGGGTTTGTGGGCTACCATGATGCCAAGGGGCCTGAGTAGTCTGGCAGACATATCCGAGATGTCTTTGATGCAGGGGAGGGTGGCTAAGATTTCTGGAAGTGTTTTGTCTGCTTGTTTGGGTTTGTTGCTGAGAAATCGGTGGACTGTGTTTATTGGGTACCCATTCTTTTTGAATACACGGTATAGGTGATTTTCCTCTGCTCTGCATAGTTCTTCTGTGCTGCAGTGTGTGTTGGGTCATTGAACTAATGTTCTGATGCAGCTTCGTTTGTGGATGTTGGGATGATTGAATCTGTAGTTCAATATTTAGTCCGTATGTGTTGTCTTCCTGTAGATGCTGGTTTGAAATTTCCCATTGGCTATTCACTCTATTGTAACATCTAGGAATGGCAGTTTGTTGTTGTTTTCCTCCTCTTTAGTGAACTTTATGCCAGTAAGGGTATTATTAATGGTCTAGAAGGTTTCCTCTAATTTGTTTCGTTTAGTGATGATAAAGGTGTCATCCACGTAATGGACCCAAAGTTTGGCTGTTTGGTCAAGTCTCTGCATTACTGCCTCTGCTAAGAACCCTGATATCGGAAATCCCATGGATGTTCCATTGGTTTGTCTGTAGGTTTTGTTGTTGAAGGTGAAGTGGGTGGTAAAGCATAGGTCCACTAGCTTGATGATACTGTCCTTGCTGATGAAATTAGTGGTGTTTGCTGTATGTGTCTTTGGATCTTCTAATAGTGTAGTCAGTGTTTGCTTGCCCAGGTTAATATTGATTGATGTAAACAGGGCTGTTACATCAAAGACATCTCAACAAGCAAAACTGGGCAGCGACTCTTCATGATTTACATTAATGTTTTGGTGAAGAGGCTGAGGGTATGGTTTCTAAAAGTTGTTGACACAAAGATAGATGGAAGTGTAAATTGTGAAGAAGGCACAAGGAAGTTACAACAAGATATAGACAGACAAGGTGACATGGAGTATAATGTGGGAAAATGTACATTTTGTCTGGAAGAATAAAAAGGAGTTTATTATCTCAATTGAGAGAGATTATAGAGGTCAAAGATGCAGTGAGTCTTTGTGTCTTTGAGTATGCGTCATAGAATCATTGAGTTATACAGCACGGAACCAGAACCTTCGGTCTAACTTGTCCATGCTGTCCAGATATCCTACATTAATCTAGTCATATTGCCAGCATTAGGTCCATATCCTTCTAAACTCTCCCTATTCATGTACCCATCTACATGTCTTTTAAATATTGTAATTGTACCAGCCTCCACCATTTCCTCTGGCAGATCATTCTAAACACACACCACTCTCTGCATGAAAAAGTTGCCCTGAGGTCCCTTTTAAATCTTTCCCCTCTCACTTTAAACCTATGCTGCCAGAGGATAGTTTTGGACTACCCTAACCCGTGAAAAAAGACCTTGGTTATTCAACCTACCAATGCCCCTCAGGAATGTAACAAAGTTAGGATTCAGACACAGCAAGTAGTTAGGAAATCTGATATATTATTTGTTATTGCATTGGGAATTGAATACAATCATGTAAAGGCTATTTTTCAATTGTAAATGACACTGGTGAGCTATAGCTACATTACTATCCACAAGACAGAAAACAGAAACGAGGAGCAAGAGTAGTCCCTTCAAACCTATTACACCCTTTCACATGATAATGGTTCATCATCAAAGTTCCAACTTTGTTTTATAACACCCTTTGAACAATATTTTACTACTTCTTGAAAACATTCAGTGGTTTGGCCTCAGTGGCTATCTGAGGAAGATAATGCCACAAGGTCACTGCTTTCTGGGTGAAGAACTGACTCCTCATCTCAGTCCTAAATGGCCTACTCACCTATCATTGGACTGTGATCCCTGTTTCATAACTCCCTGGTCATCAGTAATATTCTTCCTGCATTTTCTCTGTCGAGTCCAGTTAGGATTTTATAGTTTTCCAACAGGGTTCCCCCACCCCTACCTCCACCACTCCATTCCTCTAAACTCCTGTGACTGTATACCTGGCTCAAAGTCTGTGAGAAGATTTGTAGCTCGGGTGCTCGTTGTTGTGGTTCTGTTCGCCGAGCTGGGAATTTGTGTTGCAGACGTTGTGTTGTATACCTGGCTGGTCCAGTTTCACCTCATGCATCAGTGTCAATTTGGTAAATTTGCACTCCCTCCATAGTTAGAACATACTTCTTCAGATAAGTGGACTAAAACTGTATGCAATTCTCCAGCAGTGGTCTCACAAAGGCCCTCTACACTTGCAGAAAGACATCCCTGCTCTGATACTTGAATTCTCTCACCATGAAGGCAAACATGCCATTTGCCTTCTTCACCGATAGGCTTACTTTCAGCAATTGGCGTATAAGGACCTCCTAGTCTCATTGCACCTCCTCCTTTCCCAATCTGTAGCCATTCACATAATAAACTATTTTCACTACCAAAGTAGATAACTGTATATTTAATCCATTTTATACTTCATCTGCTATAGATTTGCTAGTCACTCAACTTGTCCAAATCACACTGAAGCATGTCTGCATCCTCCTAACCTAGATTTGCAAACATAGAGAGGCAAGACTTGCATTTACTGAAGGTTTGAGGCATAAGAGGTGACTTGATTTAAACTTACACAATCTTGGGGTTTCTTAATAGGGTGGATGCGGAGTGGAGTTTCCTCTAATGGGAGAATTTCAAACTGGGCGTCACTGTTTGAAATCATGGGGAAAACCATTTAAGACAGATAAAGACTTCTTTTCCTCTCAGAGGATGAGAAGTCTTTGGAAATTGCTTCCTCTAAATAGGTTTAGAGGGGACAATTTTAAAGAAGATGTGCAAGGCAAGTTCTTTATGTGGTGAATTGCTCCAGCATGCACTATTAGGAGAGGTGGTAGAAGCAGATGTGATACCAGTTTTCAAGAGGCGTTTAACAGACACATGAACAAGCAGAAAGTAGAAGGATATGGACCCTGTACAGACAGGTGGGATTAGTTTAGAATGGCATTGTGGTAGGCAGACATGGTGGATCAAATGGCTGTGCTGTGTTGTTCTTTGTTCAAAAGGTGATATAAACACAATCTTTGAATATGTTTAAGGCAAAGACAGAAAGACTCTTGATAAGGACTAGACCAAAATCTAGAGCTGACAATTGGATCAGCCATGACTTTACTAAATGATGGAGTCTGTTTGAAATGCCAAGTAGCCTTCTCTTGCTCCTAATTTGTACGTTCCTATGGAACATATTCTCCACAAAGAGTGTGCAGTACTCAGTCCTTACCAATATTATATTGCACAGATGCGTCTTTGACAGGTATATTGGTGAAAACAAGGTCAACTAAGTTTTTTTCCTTGCCACCTACTACAGACCCATCTGGCAGCTATTTCCTTTAGGAGCTGGTCAGTTGTAAAACAATACCAAGTCAATTTGTGTTGATGGGCATTGAACAACACAAGAATACATTTTCTGCTCATCTCCCTTCCTGATTCTTCTAATAAGTGTTTTGTCAGCCAAGTGCCAAGATTGGAAGCAGCTGGAAGCTTCATTTTCTATGCTTGATGAAATAAATTTCTAGGGCCCAGATTCAATGTTGCAAGTTTCTGTGCACCTCCCTCCCATTGGATTACTACTTTTCTGCAATCCTCTGATTAAGCACTATCCTAACAGCATCCAGAGATGGTGATGATGTCACCTGTCCACAAGATGCAAGTAACTATGTTACATGTCATTTGACTAAATCTGTGGGAAATCTCTGTTAATTTGGATGATCTGGAATGTGTTGCCTGAAAGGGATTTAAAAACAACTGTTGTAAGGAAATGTGCTGAAACATTTTAAAAAGATAAATGATTGTGGGGCTATGGGGATAGAACAGGTGTCGGGGGCAAATAGAGAAAGCTCTTTCAAAAGGCAACGGCAGGCACCATACGGTGACTGGCATTCATCTGAGCTGTGAGGTAAGACCATAACACTATAAGACACAGGACCAGAAATTAGGCCGTTCAGTCCCGAAGAAGGGTTATAACCGAAACATTGACTTTTCCACTTCCTGTTGCTACCTGGCTTGCTGTGTTCTTCCAGCCCCCTGTTGTCAACCTTGGATTCGAGCATCTGCAGTTTTTTTTGTCTCTAATTCAGCCAATCAATTCTGCTCCACTGTTCAATTATGGTTGGTAAATTTCTTAACCCCATTCTCCCACTTTCTCTCTGTAATCCTTAATACTCAAGAACCTATCTGTCTCAGTCTTAAATATACTCAATGATCTGGACTCCACATCCTTCTGTGGCAATGAATTCCATGGAATCACCACACTTTGGCTGAAGAAGTTTCTCCTTTTCCCATTTTAAAATGTCATCCCTTTAATTTAAGCAATGCCCTTAGGTCCTAGTCTTTCTTACCAACATCTACTCTCTCCAGGTCATTCAGTATTTTGTATGTTTCAATTTGATCCCCCCTTCCCCTTCTAAACTACCTTGAAAAAAGCCCAGAGTCCTCAAACATTCCTCATATGTTAAACATTTCATTCCTAGAACCTTTCTCATGAACCTCCTCTGAACACTATTCAGAGCCAATGCATCCTTCCTGAGATATGGGGCCCAAAACTGCACAATACTCCAGATGATATACCAGAAATGCTAATTAAACTGTGTTTTTTTTAAACTCCATTATAATAAATGAGTGAGCTTGGACAGTTTATGTAATTAATTAAGGGCTTTTGAAACATAATCATAAATGGATTTTCAACAATGCAATGCTCATATGGCTTTTTAAAAAAATAGTTATTGAAAACTCCCTGACATAACTATATAAAAGTTAGACTGGCTAAATTACTGTAACTTTTGACATGTGAAGTTATGAAAATAATTGTTGAAAGTCCTGAAATTAAAAACATTGCAAAAGGAAAAGTCGTATTTTTGCTATGTAAGTCAGAACATTCTATTAAATTAATTTTTACATTGCAGGCTTGTTGATTAAAATTCATTAAATCCCATTAAATATTTCATTTCATTATTGGGCTGATTTGCAGGAAAAAAGTTGTCATCACTGTCATAAAATTCATCAACAGGTAACAGTTCTCAGTGAGTAGCAGACAATACAACAAATAGTATTGCCTATAAGCCCCAAAACATTGGCTTATTTAAAATAATGAAAGCATTGCCAAAGTCCTTGCATAAATTTTCCACTTAGTATGATAAAACAAATATAGACTGCGTATTCTCAACTACGCTCTCATCTTGTGAGCAGAGGTGACCTTAATCATTATACATTGCCCTCAGCCACAATTGGCCTTTCTGGACTACAGAATTTCCTGCATAATGAGATTATGTAGCAGATTTCAGCTCTTGCTATCAAATGACTGTAGCTACCCAGCAGAAAAAAGGTATTGTTTTATAGACTGTTGTGTACCGACTTTATAAAATTAGCCACTGTTAAGATATACAAAGGGCAAGTTTTCCAGGGTTTGAGCTTTCCCAGCAGTAAGAAATAAGCAGAAAAAAAATTCCCACCAGTCATTGCATCCTCACAGCTGTTTGATTTTCCAAATAGTGTTAATTGGCTTGAGACAAGACTTCTGATCCTCATTCTGATGGAAGTCACAGCTCAAGGATCTGAGACTGGGCACCTCCTAGCTTTAGGGAACATCTCCAGGACACCCGCACCAATCAACCACGCCACCCCGTGGCCCAACATTTCAACTCCCCCTCCCACTCTGCCGAGGACATGGAGGTCCTGGGCCTCCTTCACCGCCGCTCCCTCACCCCCAGATGCCTGGAGGAAGAACGCCCCATCTTCCATCTCGGAACACTTCAACCCCAGGGCATCAATGTGGACTTCAACAGTTTCCTCATTTCCCCTTCCCCCAACTCACCCTAGTTCCAAACTTCCAGCTCAGCACTGTCCCCATGACTTGTCCGGACTTGTCCTACCTGCCTATCTCCTTTTCCACCTATCCACTCCACCCTCTCCTCCCTGACCTATCACCTTCATCCCCTCCCCCACTCACCCATTGTATTCTATGCTACTTTCTCCCTACCCCCACCCTCCTCCAGCTTATCTCTCCACGCTTCAGGCTCACTGCCTTTATTCCTGATGAAGGGCTTTTGCCCGAAACGTCGATTTCGCTGCTCTTTGGATGCTGCCTAAACTGCTGTGCTCTTCCAGCACCACTAATCCAGAATCTGGTTTCCAGCATCTGCAGTCATTGTTTTTACCTGGTCAATCAGAATGGCGAACAGGTTTGAAGTCTCAACAGTGTTAGCAACAATATTAGTCAACGTCACTGCTAACACTTCCTCACTCCCCCAAAGGCATAACAGACTCGAAACATTCTTCTTGTTTCCTCTCTCCATAGATGCTGCCAGACCTCCTGGGTTTCTCCAGCAAGCTCAATGTTATTGCAACAGTGGTCAGGATTGGAACTACAAGTAGTCTCCAGTTTCGAAGTCCTGGAATGTTGGTCGAAGTAAAAGTAGGGGTTCATAGAGGAGACTGGCGGTGAAGTGTGGGTGAATGAGAGAGAGAGGTGAAATGAGGCTGTGGATGGGGATGCCAAAATTAGGGTGGGGAGGCAGGGGCGGGAAGGGTACGGCGGGTGTTGGGGGAAGAACACTGCTCTCCACCGCAAGGGCAAAGATCTCAGGAGCATCGCCTGTTGTTGAAGCATACCCCTTGAGAGAAGACGAATCCCATTTTCTGAGGATATTACATTCGCTGAACCCTATGCCCCAGAATTCCTTCTGCTAGCCTCAAAATGGAGGTCAAGATAGGAAGTGGCCTTTCATTGGCCACTTCATGAATTTAATTTGGGCAAAGGCAGGAGGGCTGCCCATGGCTCACCTGCCCTGTACACCTCCTAAGGTTTGTGGGCAAGTCGACTGTGGGCAGGAAGTCAATGTTAAAGGTAAGCCATTGCCCATTAAACCCATTGGTGCATGACTGTAAAACATAGAACATTCTAGTCAGATGGTTCAGTATCAGAAACTAATCCCACTTCATTAGAAACAATAGCAGTGTGAGTTTGTACAAGAATAGCTTGTATTTTTATTGACCTTTCTACTCCGATCATTTATCCATGTAATTATACATGGAGATAGACCATAGCTATTAAACAGTGATGGATGTTCAGGAAGGCTATCTACAGATGTATTTATTTTGAACATGCTGTTAAAATCAACATTTATTACAGTGTCTAAGTGCTTTAGACTACATTGGAGATGATTTGCAATTCTTCATGCTACCACCATACTCAATGAATACAAACAATAATTCACTTCTATGACCAGATGCTAAATAATGCAATCAAGTGTTGGCAAGGAAATTCAGTACCAAAAAACATGGACAGCTTCCACAAAAATCAAAATACTGTGGATGCTGTAAGCATGAACTAAAAGCATGTGCTGAAAATTCTCAACATTTCATGGGCCGAAACTTTCATTTACCAGATTGTCAGAGAGCAGACATACAATAGAAGATGTGTGTTGAAACCTGAGGAAGCCCTGATGTATGCACGCCTGTCAGAATTGCCTGGGAAGCTTCAACTTCCAGTGGGCAACTGTCCTGGTTCTCAGTAACCTGCATGTTTATAGCTGACTCTCAATTATGAAGTGGAAACTTGAGAGAATGTGCCCTGTTTACCTGAACACTTATCCAGGAAAAGTCTGACAGATTGAAACCAAATCAAACAGTTGAGCAAGCAAATAACTGATTGAACCAAGTCCACTGCTTCAACTCGGTGACTTCATTGAAACTGGGAGATGTGTGAAGCATGTTTGTGTGTGTAGCAGACTAAGAAACAGAGAAGAGGAGTATCTACTCGCTGAAACACAGCGAGAGAGAGTGGGGACAGCAACTTCTCAAACCAAAAGACAGCGGTGATAACATCAGTTTAATAACAAGAAAGACAGACCTGCATGAGAAGCACAGTGACTGCCGGAGATTAAAATTGGTAGCAGATATTTTGTTCACTTTGTCCCTTCCTGTAGGAGCCGAGGTGCAACAACACAGGAAAGTTGATAGATAATTACATTTCTCCCATGTCTTTTGAATGGCCAATTGGTTTAAATCAGGAGACATTATGAAACTCACTTTTGAAATATTTAACATCCAAATTAAATATCTAATTAAATAGAACAGAGATTTCTGGATAGCTGATGTGTTGAAGCTGTAGTGTGTGGGAGCTGGTGGACACTGTTGCAATTCAGAGTATGCAACAAGTGTTGGCTGCACGTGGAACTTTAGTTTAGGATTAAAGATCTGGAGTCCAAGCTGTCAACATTCAGATACATTAGAGAGGGGACAAGTAGCCTGGACACTGTGTTTCAGGAGGCAGTCACACACCTCAGGTTAATTAATGCAATTTTGTCTGTGGGCAGGGACACAAGGGTATGACCGTGACTGAGGCAGGTATAGGGATCCAGAATTGGGCTGTGGACAAGCAGTAGCCGGTGTTCTCATTCAGTAAGTACAAAGTTCATGCTCTGTGTGTGGACCAGGTTGCAGACGGTAAGGACGATGAGAAAACTGACCGAATTACCATGACAGGAGCACCAATCAAATGGGGGGAGAAAAAAGAAATAAAGCAGTAATAGGGACTGCATAGTTACATGTATAGACTCTGTTCTCTGCAGTAAAGACAGAGAGAGCCAAAAGCTGTGTGGTCTACTTAGTGCCAATGTTCACAATTTCTTTTCTGGATGGAGGGAGGAGGGAGAACGATCCACCTGATGAGATCCACATAGATAGCAATGAAAGAGGTAAGATTAGGAAAGTCATTCTACTGAGGAATTATGAGCACGTTGACACTAAATTTAAGAGCAGAACCACAATGCAATAACCTCAGGATTATTGCCTGAGCCACATGCATAAATAAGATTAGAGGGGTAAATGCATGAATTCAAGATTGACGTGTGAGAAATGTGTTTCGATTGATGGAACACTGGCATCAGTGCTGGGGAAAGAGAGAGCATTTCCATTTGCACAGGCTTCATTTGAATTATGCTGGGACCAATGTCGTAACAAATCCTATAGTTATGGTGGTAGAAAAGGTTTTACACTAATTGAAGAGGCAAATTTAAAAAGCAAAAAGAAGCAAAGGAGCAGAGGTACAAGGTAGAGAAGAGGTGAATGATAATCAATGTGTGACAGAAATGGTAGAAAATATACTTAGAGTACAACAGAAATTAAAACCAGTGAAATTAGTAATGGTAAAGCATCAAAATTTTATCCAAATTCACACAGCATTTTCAACCAGACAGATGAGTTCTTGGCACAAATAGAAATAAAAGAATATGACATGATAGTATTACAGAGATGTAGTTACAAGTGATCAAGACTAAAAATTCAACATACAAGGGGATCCAATGTTTCAAAAGAATGCGCAGAAGGAAAAGAATGAATACTTTTGAAATTAAAGAAAGGCATCAGTGCAGTGATGAGTACTGATATAAATGCAATAAATTTTGATGGGGAATCAATTTGAGTGGAAATAGCAAGGAAAGGAAGGCGCAGGTGGGAATCATCTAAAGATGCCTGAAGAGTTGCCTCACTGAAGGACAAAATATAGATCAGGAAATAATGGAGAAATGTAAAGAAAACAATACAATTATCATGGGTGATTTTTAATCTACATACTGACTGGACAAATTGGATGAGCACAGGTGACACTGAAGACAAATTTGTAGAGTGCATCAGGGATTACTTCTGAGAGCAGTACATTACAGAATCTACCTGAAAACAGGCTGTTTTCGATCTAGTAATGTATGATGAGTTGGATGAATAAGTCATCTTGTAGTGAAGGATCTGCCGGGGGTGGTGATCACAGCATGGTAGAATTTTAAATTAGTCTGAGAGAGAGCAACTTCCATCTCAAACCAGTGTCCTAAACTTCAATGAGGGTAATTGCAGAGATATGAAGAAAGGGTTGTGGAAAACACGTTGGGCACTAAACAAAGGGAAAGTCAATAAATGAACAGACATATAAGCAGGAAAAAAAAACTGAGAAAAAAAAAATTCCAGTGAAACAGAAGGACTGAATGAGAAGGATGAATAATCTGTGGGTAACAAGCATGGTCAAAGAAAATATCCAATCAAAAATTTAGGTATATAAAGTGGTTAAAAAAAAAACTCACGGTAGGCCAGAGGATTAGAAACTTTTCTTAAAGAACCAACAATGATTGACTCAAAAGCTAATCAAGAAGAGAAAACTTGAAGATAAAACTATTGGCAAGAAATATAAAAACAAACTGCAAGAGTTTCTAAGGATATATAATAACAAAATACATAATGCAAATGTGGGATCCTTAGACAATGCAATAAGGGAATTAATAAGAGCGAACAGGGAAATGTCAGGTAATTTAAAGCAATATTTTCCATCAATTTTCATAGTAGAGGATGTTAAAGTATCCTAAAGATAACAGATAAGCAAGATGCAAATCGAGAAAAAAAATATAGTAGCTTTTATCATGACGAATAAGCTGTTTAACAAATTAATGGGACTAAAGGCAGACAAATAACCAGATGACCTGCATCCAAGGATTTTAAAGAAAGTGCCTGGAGAGAGAGGTGGCATTGGTCAAAATATTTCAGAACTCTCTGGAATTTGATTACGTCCCAGAGGATTGGAAAACAACTAATACAATTCTCCTTTCCAGCAAGGGAGGGAGACACAAAGGCAGGAGTCTATAGGCTAATGTGCATATCAACTGTTGTTGTCAAAGTACACTATTAAGGGAGAAATAGCAGGACCTTTAGACAAGCTTAACAAATATGGAGAAAGTAAGGAGCTTCTCTGCTTGATGCACATTACTATCACTTTATTATTTTATTAGAATTGGTTTCAGTATCTAATTTAACTAACTGAGACTCCATGTATGTCTGATTCTGGCAAAGCAAATCATAGATTTCCCATTCTGAAGAATTATCATGGAAGTGCAAATTGTAAGTCAGGAATGTTCTTGACATTGCAATCCTGTCTCCACCCTGGCAATGCAAGCAAGCAGAATCTTCATCTTCTCTGGGACGGGTTGTCTCATGCTGAGTGAGATAATGTTAAAAATCACACAATACTTGGTTACAGTCCAACAGATTTATTGGGAAGAAGAAGCTTTCGGAGTGCTGCTCCTTTGTCAGGTAGCTAGTGGGGCAGGATCACTGCAAGATGTGTCATATTGTCAACATGGATACTAACACTACACATGAGGGCACCACCTGCCACATGTGCAGCAGGTACTCATTTGACTCTGCCAATGTTGACTATCTCATATGCTGCAGACAAGGATGCCCCGAGGCATGGTATATTGGTAAGACCAAGCAGATGCTATGACAATGGATAAATATACACAGCACAACAATCACCAGACAGGGGTGCCCCCTCCCAGTTAGAGAACACTTTAACAGTCAGGGACATTTGGCCTTGGATCTTTGAGTGATTGTCCTCCAAGGCAGACTTCAGGGATCGCCGAGCAGAGGCTGATAACCAAGTTTGGTACCATGAGGATGGCCCCAACCGGGATCTTTGGTTCATGACATATTACAAGTGACCCCACTACAATATACACTCTCAAGCACACTTTCAATACATAAGCATACATACACACACACTCTTACAGATGATCACATTCATACAGACCCTCCCTCATACATACAATCTCTCTCAGACCCTCCCTCATACATACAATCTCTCTCAGACATACCCCCACACTCATGCGCACACCCTCTCAGAGGCACGCACTCCATCACACTCATGCACACACTGTATCAAGCATGCACATACACATTCTCACATAGTGGGTGGCACGGTGGCACAGTGGTTAGCACTGCTGCCTCACAGCGCCAGAGACCCGGGTTCAATCCCCGACTCAGGCAACTATCTGTGTGGAGTTTGCACATTCTCCCCGTGTCTGCGTGGGTTTCCTCCGGGTGCTCCGGTTTCCTCCCACAGTCCAAAGATGTGCACGTCAGGTGAATTGGCCATGCTAAATTGCCCATAGTGTTAGGTAAAGGGGTAAATGTACGGGAATGGGTGGGTTACGCTTCGGCAGGTCAGTGTGGACTTGTTGGGCCGAAGGGCCTGTTTCCACACTGTAAGTAATCTAATCTAATCTAAACATGCACACACTCTCTCCCTCACTCACGCACACAGACACTCTCTCCCTCACACGTACACATGCAAGCACATATACATACAAGTCAATGGGGTTAATTTGCATTTGCAGATTTGCATTTGCAGATACACTCTATATTCTTCATAAAGCACACAATAGGGAGTCAGTTCATGTGACATTTTATCAACTCCTACTTTGGAAATAGAACCGGTCTGACTCAAGGCTGGGGTACAGACAGATTCTAACCTCACACCTTTAAGGCATTGTCTGAGCTGAGATGTCACTTTTTTTTAATAAAACCTTAAGTTGTCTTGGGAATGTGACTTGAAAGAAGTTGTGGGATTTACAAATTAAAGAATCAAAACCCGCAGCTCCATTTTAAGTGATTGAGATTTAACAACAATCTAGGTTTGTTCAATACATCACATCAGTTGTATGACAATTTGATCTTTTACTATAAATTCTGTGTTCAATGATCCTACCCCACTGCTACCTGATGAAGGAGCAGCGCTCTGAAAGCTTGTATTTCCAAATAAACCTGTTGGACTATGACCTGAAGTTGTGTGATTTTTAACTTTGTCCACCCCAGTCTAACACAGGCACCTCCACATTGAGTCAGATAATAATAGACTCGAGCCACAGATAGAGGCGGGCCAATGCAAAGCCAGCTTGGTTGAAAAGCTCAAATCACAGTAACACTAATCCTGTTCTTTAGATTAGGCATAAACCCCTCATGCCCTTAACATCTTCATGTGCTTAACATCCTTAGCACTCTTACTCATTTTAGTCGCCTGACTTATCTTAGCACCCCTTTTCTCCTAACAACTCACTTATTATCCACTTCATAAACAGAGAATAAATTCCATCATCACATTTGAAAAGTTTTGTAAAACCCACAAATGAGTAAAAATAAACAAATATCTCTTAAATGAGCCTTCATTGAAAAAGCACAAACTTGTTAGAATAAACGGGCATAATTTGAAAAAGCACCTTAAAAATCCTTCCTGAAATGTAACTACATTTATAAAAACTATCAGACTCTCATGCCTCAGGACAGCGGTGAAAATAAACCCACATAGTACAGAATGAGAAAGGTCAAAGCATATTTCCTGCATTGACTTGAACTTGAATTTGAGTCCCAGGTATAGAAGTCCAGAGTTTATTTGCATTCCTAAATCACTAATAATAATGCAATTTGTTTCTTATAGTGATATTTTCTTGCAGTTAAGTCAGATATTTTCTTTTCTTTGGAATGGATTGTCTAATTGGATCACTTTAATGAGTTGTCATCTGTCAAAAACTGCTCTTTGCTTTAAATGTTTCATCATTTCTTTTTGTTCATAACAACGACAAAGGATGTATTAGTCCCCCATAGGATGCATTAGTCCCCTATACTTCTTTATCCACAAGAGACAATGTGAACTTGGTGAGTCCATTAACATACATATGTAAAACATGATCACAATTTTTCATGAACATCCCTGCTCTAAAGTGCCTCTATTTTGGAAGCAATCTATCTTCACTGCACTTAATCATGACTCAAGAGTTTTCACTAGGTCTGAATTGCCTGATTAGAAACTCCATAATTTAGAAAAACCTGTTAACTACATTAGTTACTGGGAAAATTCTGGCTTCAGCTATATCATCTCATTCTAAAAGATGCTTTGCATGTTTCTGCAGAAAATTGGGTTTTAGGTATTGAGGGAAAATGTTGGTTTGAATAATTAAACATTGAGCTGAAGAAATATATTTAACAGGGTTTAAAACAAGCTGAAAATATACAATATTTTTACATTTCCAGTTCTATTTGCATCATTATTCTTAGATACCATTTGCAGATAAAGATATAAACTATGGAGTTTAGCCATCATACTTCAAGATATTTGCTCTTTGCTGTTCACATGTTGAAAAAGGAGCTCAAGTGCATATTGATCATTTTACTCTTCTAAATCCATAAAACTTATTTAAAATAAATATACTTATTTTTATTGTTACAAAAATGAGCACGACTCCCATTTGTTGGTGCAGTGGGTAACTTTAAAAATGATTGTGTTGTTGAAATGGAGTGTTACCATCCAGAAGCTAAAGAACATAAGAAATTGGAGAAAAACTTAGACTCCTTACCGTGTGGAAACAGGCCCTTCGGCCTAACAAGTCCATACCAACTCTCCAAAGAGTAACCCATCCAGACCCATTCATAGAGTCATCGAGTCATAGAGATGTACAACATGGAAACAGACCCTTCGGTCCAACCTGTCCATGCTGACCAGATATCCCAACCCAATCTAGTCCCACCTACCAGCACCTGGCCCATATCCCTCCAAACCCTTCCTATTCATATACCCATCCAAATGCCTCTTAAATGTTGCAATTGTACCAGCCTCCACCACATTCTCTGGCAGCTCATTCCATACACGTACCACCCTCTGCGTGAAAAGGTTGCCCCTTAGGTCTCTTTTATATCTTTCCCCTCTCACCCTAAACCTACACCCTCTATTTCTGGACTCCCCGACCCCAGGGAAAAGACTTTGTCTATTTATCGTATCCATGCCCCTCATAATTTTGTAAACCTCTAGAAGGTCACCCCTCAGCCTCTGACACTCCAGGGAAAACAGCCCCAGCCTGTTCAGTCTCTCCCTGTAGCTCAAATCCTCCAACCCTGGCAACATCCTTATAAATCTTTTCTGAACCCTTTCAAGTTACACAACATCTTTCCGATAGGAAGGAGACCAGAATTGCACGCAATATTCCAACAGTGCCCTAACCAATGTTGTGTACAGCCGCAACATGACCTCCCAACTCCTGTACTCAATACTCTGACCAATAAAAGAAAGCATACCAAACGCCTTCTTCACTATCCTATCCACCTGCGACTCCACTTTCAAGGAGCTATGAACCTGCACTCCAAGGTCTCTTTGTTCAGCAACACTCCCTCGGACCTTACCATTAAGTGTATAAGTCCTGCTAAGATTTGCTTTCCCAAAATGCAGCACCTCGCATTTATCTGAATTAAACTCCATATGCCACATCTCAGCCCATTGGCCCATCTGGTTCAGATCCTGTTGTAATCTGAGGTAAGCCTCTTCGCTCTCCACTACACCTTCATTTTTGGTGTCATCTGCAAACTTACAAACTGTATCTCTTATGCTCGCATCCAAATCATTTATGTAAATGACAAAAAGTAGAGGACCCAGCATGGATCCTTGTGGCACTTCACTGGTCACAGGCCTCCAGTCTGAAAAACAACCCTCCATCACCACCCTTTGTCTTCTACCTTTGAGCCAGTTCTCTATCCAAATGGCTAGTTCTCCCTGTATTCAAGAGATCTAACCTTGCTAATCAGTCTCCCATGGGGAACCTTGTCGAACGCCTTACTGAAGTCCACATAGATCACATCTACTGCTCTGCCATCATCAATCTTCTTTGCTACTTCTTCAAAAAACTCAATCAAGTTTGTGAGACATTATTCGCTTACTTCTCTACATTTTCCCTGATAATGCACCAAAAACTACAGGCAATTTAGCATGGCCAATTCACCTCTCCTGCATATCTTTGGATTGTGGGAAGAAATCAGAGCACCCAGAGAAAACCCACACAGACACAGGGATAATGTGCAAACTCCACACAGACAGTTGGCTTAGGCTGGAAGTGTACCCAGGTCCATGGTGCTGCGAGGCTTCAGTGCTAACCACTGAGCCACCATGCCACTCCAAAGAAATAGCCCATCGAGCCTGCTCCACCATTCAATAAAATCATGGACACAGCTCAACGTACCTGCCCACTCATCATAATCCTTAATTTGGAGACCAAAACTGCACTCAATACTTTAGGAATGGCCTCACCAGCACCCTATACAAGTGCAGCATAACTTTACTGTTTTTAAACTCCATCCCTCTCGCAATGAAGGATGATATTCCATTTGCCCTTTTAATTACCTGCAGCACCTGCAAACCAACTTTTTGTGATTCATGCATAAGTATACCCAGGTCCCACTGTATAGCAGCATGCTGTAATTTTTCACCATATGCACAGTAGTCCATTTGCTGTTATTCCTGCCAAAACGAATGAGCTCATATTTACCAACATTATACTCCATCTGCCAGACCCTTGCTTACTCACTTAACCTATCTATATTCCTCTGCCGACATTTTGTCTTCTGCACACTTTACCCTACCTTCCATCCTAGTGCCTTTTGTGAACTTTGAAATACTACACTTGGTTGCCAATTCCAAATCATTTATGTAAATTGTAAACAATTGTAGTCCCAATAATGATCCATGAGGCATACCACCAGCCACTGAACTCCAACCAGAAAAACACCCATTTATCCCCATTGTTGCTTTCTGTTACTTAACCAATCGTCTATCCATGCTAATGCATTACCCATAATACCATGCACTGATATCTTGTGCAGCACCCTTTTGTGTGGCACCTTATCAAATACATTCTGGAAATCCAGATAAACCACATCCACCAGTTCCCTGTTGTCTCATGCTCCTAACATCCTCAATAGATTCCAATAAATTAGTTAAACATGATCCGCCTTTCATGAATCCATGCTATGTCTGCAGGATGGGACAATTTCTATTCTGATATCTGCTATTTATTCCTTGATGATAGATTCAAGCATTTTCCCCATTACAAAGGTTAAGATAATGGGCTTATATTTAGCTGGCTTTTATCTACGTCCTTACATTAATGTTATGTATGCAGTGATTAAGCATCCTGCAGGCTTGAATTAGTCCTGTACCTAAGTGTTTGACATACGTTTTGTGGGCAGAATTCTACTAAACATTTGCTCTGTCAAGTATTTGATTCTGTTAAACAATAGGCTGCCCCTTTCCTCTTCCATCTTACATTGCACTCAATGTTTCTTTCCCAACTGTCAAGAGAAAGATCCCATAAATCCATGCGCACGAGCAGTAAACTCAGAATTACAAGTGGCCTTTAGTCAATCCAATCTACATTGCACATAGTCCTTAAATAATGATCTTGAAGACCATGTTTGTCATTTTTTTCAAGGAAATATAAGCTGCATAGCATAGAAACTGAATCACATTAATCTGGCACCAAACTTATATTGTCTCGTGTGTGTAAAGAAGTATAAAGGCCTCAGAAGGTTTTTGATGATGGTGGTGCAAAAGCAATTAAGAAATATATCAAATACCAAAAATTGAGTATTCGGATTTTGTTTAGTTTGGATTATTTTACATTTGGATTTTCACATCCATCCAATTATCGTCACCCTCCGCTGACAATAAAAGCATGCTATCATAGTCACTGATAAGAACCAGCTGTAAATTTGTGTACATGTCCTTATTTTTGTATTTTTATTGTAGCTTTGACAATTGTTGAGTGAAGTATGTTATATCCATATAAGCCAATGGTGACAAATGCAGGCAAACATTATGAGGACATTTAACAACCTTCTTAAAAGACATATATGCAGCAGATTTGTGGTGGGAAGAACAACATCATGCATTCTCTTTGATCAGTGGTGAAGGAATGAATGGTGCCATTCATACACGTGCTAAGTAACATTTCATGGATATTTTATTCAATCCTGATGATCAGAAATTCATTTCTGGACAAGATCATTCACAGGAGATCTGGAACCAATATCAACAGGCTTGTGGAGCCTGAACAAGAAGTACAAGACAGTATATTTAATTCATTTTCCAATCTTATAAAGAAAATAAAATAAAATGATGGAAAGAAATGAGGAATTAAAAGGGATTTTAAAAAAGCAAGGACATTTGAAATTATTTATTTCATATTTTTTAAACCTCACTAATAATTAAAAGTTGAAGAACGAATAATCCACATTTGTAAAAGTTAACTTTCAGTGTCAGAGATGTTCTTTGTTAGGAATTGAGAGTGATCACAACTTTAAAAATTTACTTACACTGGAAAATAAAAGCCCCAACATCAAACACCACACTTTCACATGCTTCGAGAAGAGCCATTCTGATAGAAAACCTATTTAAATCAATTGTTAATTTGATAAGTGTCAATGGCAGAAATTGCTGTCTGACTTACTCTTCAGTGCTAATAGTCAGACAGATATTCTATTGCCCAAAGCAATCTATTGTTTCATCTCAATGTAGGCCTGTTTTCCTGTCAGTTCAATGGTGCTAAGCTAATTGGATGTGGAGATGTCAGGAGGCTGGAAGAGAAAGATGAAGGACTATAACTTGGCCAGGATCAGTGACATATGTTCTGTGCAAGTGTTTTACATTGTGATTAAGTGATGAATATGTCATACATAAATAGAACTCTATCATGTTGCAGTTGCCCTGGAAATGATGTTCTGTTTCAGCTTTGCAAAGATAAGAGGATCTGAATGCAGGAATGATTGGAAAGATAAAACATTGAAACCTTCTGATTTTTTCATGCTCTCCTGAGCTCACACACATTTCTGTGTTCACGCACACACACATGCACACACTCACTCCGTCTATCTCTCTCTCTCTCCAGTACGCGCGCACACATATAAGTTTATGGGGTGAATTTGTATTTGCAAAATAATATTTGCAGATACATTCTATTTTGCTCAAAAAATGCATAACCTGCAAGAAGTCAATGCAGGCAGTCAATCTATATAATATTTGTAAATTCCACTTTGGAAGTAGAACCAGTCTGACTCAAGATTAGGATACAGACAGATTCTAACCTCACACCTTTAAGGCATTGTTTGAGCTGAGATGTCACTTTTTGTCATAAAATCTTAAATTATCTTGAGAATGTGACTTAAACAAAATTCTGGTATTTGCACATTAAAGAACCGAAACCAGCAAATCCAGTCTAAAAGATGAACGACATAACAATCTATGTTTGTTCAATGTATCATTTTATCGCTGTAATTGTTTGCTGTAAATTCTGTGTCATATGGTCCTGTTTCACAACCACCTGAGAAAGAAGCAGTGCTTCGAATGCTAGTGTTTCCAAATAAACGTGTTGGTCTATAACCTGGTATTGTGTGATTTTTACATTTGTTAGCCCAGTCCAACACCGGCTGCTCCAAATCAAATTATCTGTGTAGTCTTTTTGCATGTTGATGTGACCACGAGCGTGAATTTGATCCACTCAGAATTATTACTAAGAAGTTGATAAGACATTTGAATGTCCATCCCAATGTAACTTTCTTTGCTGATGTAGGTTTTGGAAGCCTAAAGGCTTTATGATCACTCATGGAAGCTTGCTGAGGAGTCTGCCAAATCTCAACTAATTAAATGTTAAATATTTTGATATTTTCAAATGTCACTATTAGAAGCTGTGCTATAATGTAAATGTATTCATGGGCATTATTAAAGACTTTGTTCTGTAAAGGCAAGTTTGCCACTACATTGAACACTATTATGTAAGTAGTGATATGCATTACAACATTTAACTCAATTGAGATAATGTGATAATACTCAAAATGGTGGAAAAGAAAATGAATTAGTTAACTCTCTGGAGTTGTCTTAGACTGAGATTCAAATTCTCAGCATTCCTCAAAATTTGAAATAAAAAGCAATGCCATTAAACACTAAGTTAAAATCTGAGGACCTGGCATATTCTGCTGTTAAATTTAAATGAAACACCAATTACAACATGAAAAACGGTAATCTGGTGTTTTACCTCCAATGGATTCCATTATTAACACTTATAAATGTATTTATTAGTTGGGGCTAGTATGAATTCTTAGAGTTTCAAAGCTCCAAAACTGCTAATCTCATGGAATTGTAGGAGGAGGATGTGAAGTATCAGATCTTGATTTATAATTTTAAGAGGATAAATGATCATTAGTTTTTGATGTTCTATTTGAACAACTTGTTTTTTCAACAAATAGATGACTGGAGATTTCTTCAAGACCATTAATAATACCCTTACTGACATAAAATTTACTAAAGAGGAAGAAAATAGCAACAAATTGCCATTCTTGATGTTACAGTAGAGTGGGAACTTCAAACCAGCATCTACAGGAAAACAACACATGCTGATCAAATACTGAACTACAGAAACAATCATTCCAACATCCACAAATGAAGCTGCATTAGAACATTATTTCAATGAGCCACCACACACTGCAGCACAAAGGAACTATAAAAAGCAGAGAAAAATTACTCATACAGTGCATTAAAAAAGAATGGGTACCCAATGAACATAGGAGAAAGTGAGGTCTGCAGATGCTGGAGATCAGAGATGGAAATGTGTTGCTGGAAAAGCGCAGCAGGTCAGGCAGCATCTAGGGAACAGGAGAATCGACGTTTCGGGCATTAGCCCTTCTTCCTGAAGAAGGGCTAATGCCCGAAACGTCGATTCTCCTGTTCCCTAGATGCTGCCTGACCTGCTGCACTTTTCCAGCAACACATTTCCATCTCATACCCAATGAACATAGTCTGCCGATTTCTCAGCAACAAACCCAAACAAGCAGACAAAACATGTCCAAAAACCCTAGCCATTCGCCCCTACATCCAAGACATTTTGGAAATGACTGCCCAGACTACTTAGACCTCTTGACATCATGGTAGCTGACAAACCCACAGACACACTAAAACAGCAGCTAATGAACTTGAAAGACTCTATACAGACAACAAGCAAAACTAATGTCATTTACAACATACCTTGCAAGAGCTGTAACAAACACTACATTGGACAAACAGGCAGAAAGGTAGCTACCAGGATACATGAACAACAACTCACCACAAAAAGTTATGACCCACTCTCACTAGTATCTTTACTAACAGATGAGGATGAACACCACTTCAACTGGGACAGCACATCTATCCCAGGACAATCCAAACAGAGACACACACAAGAATTCCTCAAAGTCTGGCATTCTAACTGCAACTCTATCAACAACACATTGACTTGGATCCCATTTACCACGTACTGAGAAAAAGAACAGGAAATGATGTCATTATAGAAAATGACATCACCAATCCAAGGAACCCTAAACACATAAATAGAAAGCAGGCCATACCACCAGTGCTTCATTCGGAGCCTCACTGATGATGTTACCAAGTATGGCGATGAAACATCTGAAAATTAAGCTTCCAGCTCAGCAAGCAAACCTACATTCAAAAAGAGATACTGATAGATATTGATAGACTAAGTAAATGGGTAAACTGTGGCAAATGGAGTTCAACATAAGCACGCGTGAGATTATCCATTTTAGACTAATAAGGATACTTTCTAGATAATATTAAGTTAAATAGAGTGGATTTCTGAAGTGACTTGGGGGTTTAGGTGCATGGATCTTCAGAATTTCATGAACGTGTGCAGAATGTAATCAAAAAAGCTAACGGATCACTTGTCTTTATAGTTGACGACTGGAGTACAGTTATGCTGCACTGTAACAAATCCCTAATTAGACCCCATTTGGAGTGCTTTAAGCAGATCTGGGCATGTCACCATTGGAAGGATATATTGGCCTTGGAAGGGGTACAATGTACATATGTGAGAATGATACCTGGAGATCAGAGGTTAAGTTATGAGGAGAGATTATGCAAATTAGGCCTGTTTCCTTTTGCATTTAGAAAGTTGAGGGTGATCTGATTAAAGTCTTCAAGATATTATAAGAAAAAACAGGGTAAATAAAGATAAACTATTTATATTGTTTAGAGATTCTAGAAGAAAGAGATATAGTCTGAAAATTAGGGCCAGAAAAGGTGTTAGTTTTTTTGGAACTCTCTTTCACAAATGTCAGTGGAATGCTGGATCAATTATTAATTTTAAATCTTAGATAGATATATTTTTGTTAAGCAAAGTTATTATGGGCCAAAAACGGGTACATGGAGTTAGGCCACAGATCGGCTATGGCCTTATTGAATGGTAAAACGTACTCAAACTGCTGGATGGCCTATTCCTGTTCTTATGTTCCCAGAAGTTAATTTATAGATAAGCTTTATAAATGGGAAGTGATTGTACTTCCTGAAAAATAGTTGATGGATTCTCGTACCCTACCTCTCAATATTTTCATTAAGTGGATTATTTATGCAGAATGAGGGTGATTCATAGGGGCTAACATTCAACCAGATTATGTTTGTGGGGCAGTCTTCTTGCGCCACTGCTCATTGAAGCTCCTTAAACAGCAAGTTAATTTCTACTTAAGAGGCATATCCTGCCAACTTTGGCACTAACCCAGCAGTGGGCAGGGATTAACCGTGCAGAGAGCTTGAGGTGCAAACCATGGTGGAATGCTTGCATCTGGGTTCACAAAGGGTGTTCATCTTCCCAAGTACCAAGTGCCTGACTGAGAGACATTTTGTGAGGAAGACTTTTGAATGATCAGAGAGATAGAAGTTTTTTTAAAAAGTTGTATTTGGAAGTAATATATCAATTGTACAGCAGCTCCATTTTGAAATATACAAGTCAACTCTGACCAGTACATCTCATTCATTGGTTTTATTCTATGTCATTCTTCGACTCTGACCTTTGCTGCCAACCCCATGATACCTTCTTCTCCATAATCACTACTTTGTGAAACTCATCTGCCTTCACTCAACTCTGAAATGGGCCCTGAACATCTAATGCTTCTTGTCCTGACAACAGCCACTGCCTCTCCAATGGTACTGCCAGTCAATCAAGCTGCCAATCTTTGACTGGCCACCATCATTCACTGGGCAGGATTTCTTTCCCCTGATCCCAGTGGATGACCCACCACTGGCCTGTTAACTGCTGCATACCTATTCCCAGAAAGCAACATTCTGCTATTTGGGGGGAAAAAACGCATTCACCTCACACATAATCCGATCTAACTGAAGACGGTTATGTTATCTACTTATTGACAAAGCCAATTGAAAGATTGATTGTTACATCAAGATTTATTTTTCTCCCAATTTCAGTTTGAAGTTGAAAAATCACCAATTTTAGCTAATGCCTTTTGTTCAAATATCTTGACTCATTTTTAAGTAATATCTTGGATTCTTATTTGCAATATAGTAGATTATTTCCTATCAATCACTTATTTGCAGGGTTAATTAACCCCAGCTCGGAATTTGATCAGAGGATTCATCATTCTGCTGTCAGAACAGTGTGTGGGACTCTGGGCAGCATTTTGCCAGGTGCAGCCAAGTTATATATCATGCTAGGATCTTTGTCCAGAGAAGGACAATCTGTCCCTCTAAACTGCTGGCCCAATCAGAGTTGCAATTTCACTGCTGGTAGAAGTGATGACTTCTGAGATTTGAGAAAGGATGTGTTGATGGAGGTGGGGTGTGTGGGTTGGTGGGCACTTCCTGTGCTGCGGCTCCTTCATAATGCAAAGTGAATTGCCATCAAACATCAAAAATGGCTGATAATAGACTTTTCAGTTGGCTAAATTGACCACCCATTGGGCAGTTGCACCATTGACATTAGTCCATGCTGATGGATTGATGTCATGCTCCCCACCAAACAACTTTTCTATCCTCTTTACAAAAAATTCCAGATCGTTTTCAGGCGTCTTCTAATGTCCAGTCCCAGTCCCTGCCATTTTTTTTTGTAAATATATTTATTAGCAAATTTTTTTAACTTTACAAACATATAAAATTATTGAAAAATACAATCAGTAACAAATATCAGTATAATAAAAAACCCCACAAATTACAATACAACTATTGTCTACTAACTACTAACCTACCCTATAATACAATACAAACCCTAACACTGTGCAAAGCAACACCAATAAATAAGTAGTAACCAATAGGTAAAAAAAAACGCAAAAAAAAGACACAAAATACAGAACAGCTATGCTCAGCGGAAAGCTCCCAAACAAAGGAATGGGAGCATTGTATATATACCCGTATTAACTCAGGAGACCCCCTCCAGGGTCCAGGGCTTGACAAACCTAACCATCTTGGTTAAACAAATGCCTTAGTTAAGATATTTGACAAATCTATACCAAATAAGTCAAGTAGGGCTGCCATGTCTTATAAAAATGATCTGTTGTGTGGTGTACCATGTTTGTAAAAATGTCCAAGGCAATGTACTCCATAATTAATTTCTGCCATCCCCACAAGCCCGGCAGGTTCTCAGACACCCAGTTCATCAGAATATTCTTCTGTGCACAGTATTCAAGAGTATTAAATAGTTTCTTCCCATGCCCGTCTAAAGATGGTAAATTCGGTACACCTAAGAGGAGAGATATCGGGTCTACTTTGACTTCAGTCCTCAATACCCTCCTTATCTCTCCTGCCACAGAACTCCAATAAACACGGAGTCTGTGGCATATCCAGAAGCAATAGGTAAGAGTACCTTCACTTATTTTACATTTGGGCACTCTGAAGATGCCCCTTTTTAAAACTTCGCCAGACGATCTGGTGCCAGATGAACCATGTGCAGAACTTTTAATTGCGGAGCGCATGTCATATTACAGATTGAGATCTTTCGAGTATTCTCCCATATAATGTCCCATGTTTCAGAAGAGGTCTCCACTCCTAGCTCTTGCTCCCAGACCTCACATAACTGGTTAATATCCTGCCAGGCCCTGCCACCCATCAGATGATAGAGGGCACTAACCAAAAGGGTGCTTGTGGAACGTAGCAACAATCTCTGTGTCAGACTTATAGTGCTTAGTGAGAAATGTAGTCTTCTTCTGGATTAAATCCCTAACCTGAAAAAACGGAAACGATCTCTGCTGGACAACCCGTATTTGCGGCTCAGTTGCTAAAAAGACATCATAACCTCCCCCTCAAACAAGTCTCCCAAACTAGAAACTCCTCTCACTGCCCATAGTTTGAACCCTGAGTCCATCATCCCTGGTCGGAACCCTGGCATGCCAACTATAGGTGTAAGTGGCGAAGTCTTGGATAAGCAACCCTCACTCTGACGCATCGCCCTCCATGCCTTGACTGTGCTAATAACAATGGGGTTCTGGCATTGGTCCATAACTGTCCTCATCTTATCCATGAACAAGAGGTTAATAAGAGGGCACTTTGCCTGGGAGGCCTCAATATCCAGCCATATTGAGTTTGGATTGTTACCTACCCAATTACAGACAATGGACAACAGGGAACTCAATTGACACCTCCTGATGTCTGGGAAATCAACTCCTGCCCCTCCTTGAGGCAACTACAATTTAGTAAGTTTGATGAGGGGCTGCCCACGATGCCAGACAAAGGAACCAAACTTAGCTGCCTCCTGTAGTTCCTGAACTGTCAAGGGGGCATTAAGGAGAGAGAGGACTGTTCCAAGGTTACCCCTGGGTGGTCCAGGTTCTTAAAAAAGGTCTCCATTTTAGCCCTCCTGTCCTCACAACCTTCAGACTGATACAATTCAAAATAAAAGCTCCGAAAAGCGTCATTAATCTTTTTAGCATCATATGTAAGGACCCTGGCGCTGTATCTGATTGCAGTAATGGATTGGGGAGCACACTTTTTCCTAGTCGGGTACGCTAAATACTTCCCTGGCCTATCCCCATATTCGAACAGCCTTTGTCTCGCAAAAGCAAGTTCTTTCTTTGCATTTTGTGTCAGTATTGAATTCAAGGCAGCCCGGAGGGCTGTGATCCGCCGATGCTTAGTCACCGAAGACTACAGAAAAAGGAGCCACCTCGGCGGCTTTCAACCGCATCTCAAGTAGACGCTGCTGTTCCTTCTGTTGTTTCCGGCTAGCGGAATAGGAAATAGCTACTCCCCTCGCAAAGGCCTTAGCAGTCTCCCATAGCATAGACGGATTACTAGCCGTGCCTGAGTTGATAGTCAAGAATTCCCGAAACTCCTTCAAAACGTATTCCTCAAATTTGGAATCCTTAAGGAGAAAAGGGTCCAAATGTCAGTGCTGTAAACCTAGCCCAGCACTCTTGGCCTTAACCTCCAAATATACTGCTGCGTGATCAGAGATAGTTATATTCCCAATTTACAACCAATAATCGAAACCAGAAGGGCCGAGGAAGCTAGAAAGAGGTCAATCTTTGTGTGACATTTATGTGGGTTTGAAAAAAAGGTGAAGTTCCTGCTGGTAGGGTGAAGATATCTCCAAATATCCACCAGCCTCAACTCCTTGCATAATCAACCACTTGCTTGGCCTGCGAAGAAATAGTTGGGGGCCCACAAGGCATCCAGTCCATTGTTTGATCCCAAACACAATTAAAATCCACCCCCCCATAATAAATTGCCATGTTCCAAAAGCACTCAACTTAGAGAAAGCACTCATCAAAAATTTGAGGGGATGCACCAGAGGACAGTCGACATTTAAAATGCCATATTCCTCCCCATGTATCAGGGCTTTAAGTATCACAAACCATCCCTGCTCATCTTTCACTTGCTCTAACAATGTGAATGGAAGATTTTTCTGAATAAGTACCGCCACTCCCCTCCTTTTAGTAGTAAAGGATGAAAAGAATACTCGGTCATAACCCCCTGTTGTAATTCCAGGTGTTTTCCATCATCAAGATGGGTTTCCTGCAACAAAGTGATATCAACTCTTTCCCTCTGAAGGCTAGAAAGCACTTTTTTACTTTTAACAGGTGAATGACCTCCCTTAATGTTCCAGGTGCACTATTTAATAAGGCACTTAGCCATATCTCCTTTCAGAGACCCTTGAACCCATTGGAGAGAGAACCCTGCTTACAAAGCGCCAAGCACAAGTAAATAAAGACTCATAGAGTTGAAGAACTATATATACAAAAACTACTCTATCATAACTATAAATGATTATTACTACCAAAAAACTACAAAGAAAACCAACTATAAAACCTTGAATGGAAGACTTTTCCCCCTGCCCATAGGGGGCACTCACCCTACCCATCCCCTCCTTCACAGCTCCTTTAAACCCGGACTGTGCCCCAGCCTGAGGCCAGAAAAAAAAACAAGGAGATGATCCTTAAATCAACAGAAAAAAGACAAAGTCAGAATGAACACTCCACCCATCCCTGGCTTCATGTCACCCCTACTTGTGACTAAAAGAGAAACAGAACAAACAAACAAAAAGATAGGAGACAACAAAGAACATCCACAAAATTTCCCATCACAAAATCCAATTATTATAAAAAAAGGAACAACTTATTTCAAGGTCTTTTCCCCCTTTCCAAAAAAGAAATTATTAGGGAGAAAGAAAGGAATAAAAAAAGGAAGGGAAAACATGGGGAAAGAAGGAAAAGAGAACAAACATTAACCATATTCTTCAGGCCAATTTGTCTATTTTAAAGTGTCTACAACATTTTTAGCTTTATCCGCTGAGTCACATGTATAAACTGAATCCTCGTGGCTGAAACGGAGCACTGCGGGGTATCTCATGGAGTACTGGAAGCCCAGGTTCCTCAGTCTCTTTTTAACTTCATCGAAGGACTTCGTCTTTCGAATTAAAACTGCAAAGAAATCCTGGAAAAACATGATTTTTTACCCGTTGTACAGCAGAGCCTACGGATCATTTCCCAGTAATCTAGAAACTTCTATACTTTTTATTTGTCCTTATATGAGTGGAAGTGCACTCGGACCGGGCGGGGGTGCTGCACCAGCCCTGACCTGTGCACTGTAACTCGATAAGCCCTTTCAGTCTGCAGCCTGCTGGACTCCATGTGAAAGCCCAAAAACCTCAGCAGCCAGCTTTCAAAGAAGCTGACTGGCGCTCACCTTCCTCACCTTCAGGGAGCCCAACAATATGGAGATTTATCCTCCGACCTCGATTTTCGAGGTTGTTGATATGGTCTCGCAAGGCCCGCACCTCTCACTCCAGCACCAGGATCTGACTAGATCAGGACTCCATCACAGCTTCCGAGGCCTTAGTTAGACCCTCCACCTCCTCCAGCCGCTCCCTGAGGCCCTGGATCTCCTGGTCATGCTTCTGCAACATGGATGTGATAGGTTGGACCTGGGCACGAATCTCCCCACAGATCTCCTCAACTTTCCAACTTTCAAGGTAAGTCTCTCTATTGCCACAGTCAATTCCTGTGAGTCTGTCAGGTCCCAGGGGATTCAGGAGAGGCTGCTGTTGCTGCAGTCTCTGGTATGCCTGGTGCTGCAGGGGAGTGCTGCTGTTTGCTTGCTCTTTTTCCCTTTGGCATCCTTCCCACTCCCAAATATTAACAGATATGTGTTCTGTAAGGTTTTAAATTAATAATTCCACCACATAAGTTGGGCAGGGCTCACAAAAAACACCAGTATACCTTGGCTGTTAGGCAGAGCTGTCCTCAGCAGTTCTACAGAATCACCACAATCTTGCTGAGTCCCCGCCAAGTTTATTTTAAGTCAATCTTCCGGTGTGAAGTTATTCTTTTGGTTTGAATGTTTTCTCACATCTTGGTGACTAAAACTAAACCCAAGGCATACTGATCACTTTATCACAGTTCTAGGACAGCACCTCAGTGCTGGCTTAGTGGCTAGCACTGCTGCCTTACAGCTCCAGAAACCTGGGTTCAAATTCACTGTCAGGTGACTGTCCATGTGAAGTTTGCAATGATTCCCCTGTGTTTGTGTGTGTTTCCTGAGGGTACTCTGGCTTATTTCCAAAGGAAAGCAGGTAAGCTGGATTGGCCATGCTAAATTACCTAAAGTGTTCAAGGGTGTGCAGTCCTGGTGGATTTAGCCATGGGGTTTGGGAGGTGGATGGGATGCTTTGCAGAGGGTCATTGTGGACTTGATGGGTCAAATGGCCTTATTCCACACTGTAGGGGTTCTATGTTCTTTTGTCCTAAAAATGTATCTGTGACACAGAAATATTTTCCATATTTTACTTACTCATTATTAATCTATAATAATTCAACTTTAAGTTCCATTTAAAGATTAAAATTGTAAGTAGCAATAAATGTGTCCTGCAGTAAAAGAAGAACTAAATTGAACCATAAAGTGCATCAGCATTAGTGTCAGGAAGGATAGATTAGGGACAATGAAAATACATTTAATTAAAAGACAATGGGTGAGAGTAGAGAGAGCACTTTGTCAAATGAATGTTAAGGGGAACTGTGATTTTCCTAATGTTACTTGCAACTTCCCTAATTATTATTTTCACATTAATAACGCAGGCTGACAGTGCAAAGCTAAAATTACTTTAAGGGTATGTTAAAAATTATTCACGATTTTCACAAATTGGAATTGCTACCAATAAGCATTCTTTCCATTGCTCAGGTTATGGGACTTGTATTTTGGCAGATTTAACCTTCAGTCTCTATTGCATGACAAACCTGAGGGAAAAAAGTTCAGAATAGGAAACAAGTAATTTGTGTGTATTTTTACCCACCATGATTATTTTTTCAAGTGTCGATTTCAAATATTTGAAATAACAACAATAAATATTCAGAAGTCAGTTGCAATTGTTATTATTGTACTTACACAGGATCAACATTTCAGTTTATTTTCTCTAAGACGTAGTTTGGAATGAAAAGGAAGTAGGTGGATTGGACAGGATAAATTTCAACTTTCCCCCCCGTTATATATCAGAAAGTGTTAGTCTAATTTCTTTAAACTGAACCTAACTGTATTTCTGAGTCAGGACATTTTCCAAAACTATGATATTCCTCTAATGTAGATTAGCCCCTTGGTTTACACTGGGCTGACTAATGCAACTCTTTTGGCTATGGAATGACCTTTAAACCATACTCACCTCACCACAAAAATGATTGTTGCTGCTGGATACAAAACCAATAGAAAGAGTTCTATTACCGCAAATGTATGATAAATTAAGGAATTGAACAAAATCATAACATTTACCAATTTACAAAATGCTTGAGAGTGAAAGGAAGAACTCCAGGAAATAAAATAAATATCTAACAGATTTATGTACATGTCTCAATCAATGGCTGAAAAAAAGATGTTTGATACCTTTTTTTAAGAGCTTTGGCGAAAATTTGTTTGTTTGGGCACCAATGATTGTGAAACACAGCTGATGTCCTCTGTGAATTGACAAAGAGCTGAATCATTCTCATACAGGGAAGCAGTGGCATTTGGTAATGTTACAGGCCTTGAATATTTGCAACAAGAACATGTCCAACCTCCACCTTCCTGCCGCCTGCCGCCCCCCCCACAATACAGCAGCAAAATTGGAATCTAACTGACAATGCAGAAAGTTACATAAGCAAGATGAATCCAAGTTGGACCATTAATGCTTGATCTGTCTCTTCTTGATTCATTAGCAAAATGAAAGTAGAGGTTATTGATGGTGCCAACTCACATTGAAAATCCTGCTCACTGAAGCTCAGTTTAGGTTTTGCCCACCTTCATTGCAATCTCAGTTCCAATATTGAAATAAACAGCTGAATTCCAGAGGTGACCCCTTTGGAATATATTTGATTGATATTGAGGTAGTAGTTGATCAAGTGTGAAAAAATTGGAAACTGAGGGGAAATTTGTTTGGTGGTTGGATTCATGTCTAGATCAATTGAAGGTATTTGTGGTTTCTTGAAATTGGTCACCTCAGTTCCAGGATAACTCTGCAGGTGTTCCTCAGGGCAGTGTTCTCAGCCCAGTAATCTTCAGTTGCTTTATCAATGATCTTTCCTCCATCCTCAGCTCAGAACTGGGGAGCGTCCATCAATGACTATAAAATGTTGAGCATCATTCATGACTTCTCAAACACTGAAGTAGTCCATTTTGAAATCCAACAAGAACTACACAATATTCAGGTTTGGGCTGGCAAGTCGCAGGCAACATTCTCACCACAGTAGTTGTTGCTAATGACCATCTTCAACAAGAGGATCTAATCATCTTCCCTTATTATTCAATGGCATTCAATGGCATTAGTATCATTCAATCTCCAATATCCCAGGCATACCATTGACCAGAAATAAAGCCTCACCAGCCATTTCTATATTGTGGTCCCAAGAGCAGATCAGAGACAATGAATTCTGCTATGACCAAATCAGTGATAATCCCCAAAGTCTGTCCACCAGTTTATAAAGGCACAAGTCAGGAGTTCACTGGAATACTCGCTGCTTGCCTGGATAAATGCAACTCCAACAACATTCAAGATGGCGTGACATCAGCTAGAACAAAGTAGCCTGTATGATTGGTGAACAGTGGTATGGCAACCAATGTACAAAGGTAGCAGTGTGTACTATCTGCAAGATACAGTGCAACAACTAAGGCGCCTTCAACAACTTCCAAACCCCAAACCTCTACCTCCTTGAATAACATGACTAGCAGATTCATGCAAACACCACACTGCAAACATCACCTCCAAGCCAAACACCATTGTGACTTAGAAATATATCATAGTTCCTTCACTGTTGCTGGATCAAAATCATGAACAGCACTGTGGATGTGCTTACATCCTATGGAGTGTGGCAGTTCAATAAAACAGTTCATTACCACTTTCTCCAATGCAAAATGTACAATAAATTTTGGACATCCCGTGATATTCATATATCATAGGTGAATAAAAAAAACACGCACAACTCTGAATACAATTCCCTCACCAACACTTCTCCCAAAACCACTTATCGCAGTCTACATTTTAAATTGTATTCATTCTACTCCTTTTCACAGTAAAAAATGGGGTTTGAAATGGAGCAGTCATAATACTGCATCAACATTCCAAATAGTTACAGTTTTCAGACCTTAATAATAGGAAGCTGTGAAATAGAGTTTCCTCCCACAGTCCAAAATGGTGCAGGTTAAGTGGATTGGCCATTCTAAATTGCCCACAGTGTCCGGGGATGGGCAGGCACAGTGGGTTAGCCATGGGAAATGCAGGGTAACAGTGAGAGGGTAGTGGGGTGGGTCAGGGTGGAATGTTCTTCGGAGGGTCAGTGAGACTCAATACACCAAATAGCCTGCTTCCACACAGTAAGGATTCTATGATTCTACGAAGTGTAAGGATTCTATGATTCTACATCATTTTATAAAATTTAGATAGTCAATAAGTGCAGTCATGTCGGTTTCACACACATTCTAAGTCTATATATAGAAAGTCTTGTATTTCTTGGATTTGTGTAGTCTTGGATGCAAGAAAGTTGTTTAATTTAAAACTATAAACACAGCTACATATTAAATTTCACTTGAGAGATTATGCATTTTTATTGGCACGATTCTAAGGAATTAACAAGGACAGTCTAACAGTACTGAGCTGACTATTAATATTCCTTATTTGATTTTCTTTAAATAAAACTTTTGATAAGGTACCCCAAATTAAGTTGCTTAGCAAAATTAAAGTACATGAGGAAGAGACAATATAGTGGCATATAGTGACTGAAAACAGAGTTATAATAAATGGATCATCCAACTGTGAATTATGCGGACTGTGACTTTCAGAGGAAACAAGGATCAGTATTTGGGCCCCAGTCATTCACCATACAGATCAATGGTGTGGATGTGGGGTCCAAATGTAATATTTCCAAATTTGCAGATCATACAAAGCTGAGAAGAAATGTATATTGTGACTGAAGAAGTAATATATTTTCATGAGGTTTTGGACATGATTAACAATTGTGCAAGAACATAGCAGATGGGATATATCATGAAAAAATGTCATTACCCAGTTTGGTCAGAAGAACATATGTGCAGGGTATTCCTAAATGTTGAGAGGTTGAAAGCGTAGATGTGCAAAAAGACTTGGGTGTCACTGTCAATATGTCACCGAAAGCAAACATTCAGGTGCAGCAAGCTTATTAGGAGAGCCTTTATCACAAAAGGTTTTGAATACAGGAGCAAAGACATTTTGCTTCAATTGTGTAGGAGCTCGGTTAAATCAAACATGGACGATTGTATGGAGTTTTGGCCTCCTTATTCCAAGAAAAATAAGATTGGGTATACTGGGCCGATATTCTCTAGAATTTCAAAGATTGTGATATGATGTCAATGAAACTTACAAAATACTTAAAGGGATGAACAGGGTAGAAGCACCTGTGATGTTTCCTGTGGTTTGAGAATCTAGAACCAGGGGATACAATTTAAAAATAATGAGAATGCCATTTCGGATTGAAATGTGGAGAAATTGCTTTACTCATAGAGTTGTGAATTTTTGGAATTCTCTATCTTAGAGGGCTGTGGAAGCTTAGTCTTTTACTATATCTAAAGTAGAGAGTGATAAATCTTTGATGATGAAATGTATAAAGGGTTATGGAAAAAGTATAGATAAACACATGGGCTCAATGGGCTAAATAGCCTCCTTCTGCTCCTATACTCTTATTCTTGTTGATGACCATTTGCTGAACTTGTGATATTATGAGTCACAAATTTCCCCATATGTTAATAGTACTGTGACTTTGTTATTATGGGAAATCAGAATAAGTATTCCAAACTACATTTTCATGTAAGTAAGAATTGTTAGTTTGCTTGTCACAACCTATAAGATTTATAACTCCTGAATTTTGAAGATTAAATTGGTTGGATTGCAATCATTGTGGACACAGTGCAATCTGTGTAAAAACAATGAAATACAGGGTCTATTAGTTTAAAAACTGCTTGATATCCAAAACAAATCCTAAATTCATACCAATCAGTATCCTTTATTTTCTGATTTTTTTTATATAGCATATAAAAGTGAAAAAGGATAACGGTTGACACAAGCTGGATGTATGGGCTCTTTCCCAAAATGTCAAATTAGCTGCTCCTCGGATGCCGCCTGACCTGTTCTGCTTTTCCAGCACCACACTCTCAACTCTGATCTCGAGCATCTGCAGTCCTCACTTTCTCCACAGGCTGGATGCTATGCATCCGATATGAAAAGGAGCATTAGAAGCCCATATAGCCTTTCAAGTCTGCTCCACCATTCAAAATGAACATGGAGAACTTTCTACCTCAATTCAACTTTACATCATATCTTCTTATCCCTAGATTTCCTCATGTCCAAAAAAAACAATGATCTCTATTTTTAAAAGACTCAATAGTTGAGTATTGTAATAAATGTGAGATATACTATCATTTGGAAATTCAAAATTTGCACATAGAACTAGATGTACTTTGGTTTCAGTTCTGTGCAGGTGTGTTTCTTATTAAGGATTTCAGAAAGGTATCTAAATACATCATTTCCAAGAAAGCATGCAATTCAGTCAGTTGCCAAGCAGGATACCTGTCGTGTTTATTGCTGAAATGTTTATACTGCTGTGCTTTGACAGTCAGTGATAAAAGATTAGTGGACTTTAGTTGAGTCCGAGTTCAGTTCAGATGAATGAGAAGTTCAGTTCAGGTGAACCATTCCCTTCTTGCAATAAAATGAAGTTTTCAGTTCAACAGAACAATCAGTCTAGCAGAAGGGCTTCAGTTTGTGAAGTCTCTAAGTTTTTGAATGGTTCTATAGAAGTTTTCATGCTGTCAGAACTGAAAAGAGGTCATCAGGTCATCAGACACTCCAATTGCAATTTCACTAAAATCCAATATAATTGCACTGAGACCTCCTGATTCTGATGCTCAATTCCTTTCTAAAAAAGATTAACTACATAGTATTTCTTTCCTAATTGCTTACTGAACCTATATGTTACCTTGGCATGTTTACTGATTACTGATAGCTCCGAGGGTGTATCATTTAAATAATATTTCTTTGCATTCTTCATAGAAGCCTGATCTCCTCTCCAAAGAAAGAGTACACTTGCATCAGAAATAATACAATAAAAGATAATTGGACTGATGACTGGAATGAATTCTCTAATGAGGAATCATTGCATTGACAAACCTTGTATTCTCAAGAATTTTGAAGAATGAGAATTGAACCAATTCTTAATGATAGAATTCTTAAAGATTTTGACAGGGTAATGAAAGCGTATATCATATCCTGCTTTGTAAATGCATCTTTAATTTTCCCTGAATTGCATTGCCAACAAAATTTCAGAAAAATGAAAGACACTGCAACTGTTTTATGAGAAAGCAGTGTGACAGATGACTGCTGTGTGAAAAGCAGCTATTATGACAAATTGAATGACACTCAATAGATTGAAGTTGACGAATGACACTACCATTTCAGTTACAGCATCCCCGTTGGATTCTCAGCTGGCAAGTCAACCAACAGATTTCCTTGAAGCTAAATAAAAACACCCTGACTTTCCATTTAAATGCATGCCTATCTCCACACTGCAGTCATCACCACCCTAAGTGCAAGTATATATATGTGCATGTGCACCTATGGATATACAGAAATAAATCTGAGTGGCTGTCCATGTGTTTTGCGTTAATTAGCACTAGCAGCAAACATTAAATGAGCACTATTTAAGTGCACAGAGAAAAAAATGATGCACGCACATTGGTGCTTCATAAAGGAATTAAACTTTGTTTTTGAGGCTGCATTTTTCCCTGCTTCATTCCCTGAATATGGGATTCAGATCAAGTTATGATATTGTGGCAGTATCAAGACTCACAAACTTTATTTTGCCAGAATGTCACTCTCTGAATGCAGATTTTTGGCCCAGCTGATGTCTGGAACAGCATGGATCCAAAATACACTGGTACTGTCCATGTGCCAGTTTCCCAACCCCGTTTCCAGTATTGGTTGCTTTAGTAAAGTGCATCCCACCATCAAATGAAGGGCAGCCAATGACATTGATTAAGAGCTTTGCCAACACTAAATGACAGGCACCAGGTGCGATTTTGCAGTCAGCCTCCAGTTTTCATAAAATCATAGAACCCCTTCAGTGTGGAAACTGGCCCTTCAGCCCAACAAGTCTACACCAACCCTCTGAAGAGTAACTCACCCCCCAGACCCATTCCCCTACATTTACCCTGACTAGTGCACCTAACCTACACATCTCCAAACACTATGGGCAATTTAGCACAGCTAATTCACCTACCTGCACACCTTTGGACTGTGAGAAGAAACTGGAGCACCCAGAGGCAACCCGCACAGACAGAGGAATAATGTGCAAACTCCATACAGACAGTCACCCAAGGCTGGAATTGAGCCTGGGTCCCTGGTGCTGTGAGGCAGCAGTACTAACCACTGAGCCACTGTGCCACCCTCCATGGTAAGCAGGGAAGCTGCCTGAAAGCAGGCACCTTGTGGCATTTTGAAGGGGAGTGGGGTGGTAGAAGCACTCCAAAAGGCCTGGCCTGGGTGGAGATGCAGGAAAATGACTTTCTCATAAAATCCCTACAGTGTGGAAACAGGCCATTTAGCACAACAGATCTGTACCTACCCTCAAAGAGTATCCTACCCAGACCCATTCCCCTACTCTATTTCCCTTGATAATTCATCTAAACACCACATTCCCTGAATATTATGATCAATTTAGCACAGCCAATTCACCTAACCTGCACATCTTTGGACTGTTGGAGGAAACCCACAATGACAGGGGGGAAATGTGCAAACTCCAAACTGTCACCTGAGGCTGGAATTGAACTGAGGTCCCTGGTGCTGTGAGGCAGCAGTGCTGATCACTTAGCCACCCCTACTCATTGCAGCACAGCCTGGCTCTTTCTTCTATCTTTGTGTATTTTATTTAAAAGTGGCTAGAAGACCTTTGAAATTATGTTACAGCACATGCTCACCAGTCACTGGAAAACCTCTGAACATCGTCCAGTTTTGAGGGCTTGTTGATCACCTTTAAAACTGGATGTCTGTGTCCAAGATTACAGCCATTAAATGTAAGACAATGTGATATAAATGCACAGGTTGTCCAATCACATAAGTATCAAGGTCAATGTAGCAATCATACAAGTGCTTGATATCTTTTTTCTCCAATCCAGAAAGGTTTATATTTGACCCTTGTGATTTGTGTGGGTTGACTACAGTGAGCTAGAAAATCAACATTTCAGGCAAAAGCCCTTCATCAGGAATGAAGCTGGGAGCCTCGGGAGTGGAGAGATAAATGGGAGGGAGGTAGGGCTGGGGGGAAGGTAGCTGAGAGAATGGAGATGGGGTAAAGGTGATAGGTCAGAGGGAAGGGTGGAGTGGATAGGTGGGAAGGAAGCTGGACAGGTGGAATTGGTCATGAGGGCAGTGCTGAGCTGGAAAGTTGGAACTGGGATAAGGTAGGAGGAGGGGAAATGAGGAAACTGATGAAATCCATATTGATGCTGTGGTTTTGGGGGTCCTGAGGCAGAAGATGAGGCGTTCTTCCTCCAGGCGTGAGTGGTAAGGGAGTGGCGATGGAGGAGGCCCAGGATCTGCAGGTCCTCAGTGGGGTGGGAAGGGGAGTTGAAGTGTTCGGCCACGGGGCAGTGGGGTGGGTTGGTGTGGGTATGCCGGAGATGTTCTCTGTTGGGGAGACAGGACGCCTACTCGCAAAGTGCTTTTGGTCCCGTGACCAAACATTTCAACTCCCCCTCCCATTCCACCAAGAACATGCAAGTCCTGGGCCTGCTCCATCACCATTCCCTCACCAGCCGATGCCTGGAGGAAGAACACCACATCTTCTGCCTCGGGACCCTCCAATCACATGGCATCAATGTAGATTTCACCAGTTTCCTCATTTCTCCTCACTCCACCTTATCTCAGTTCCAAGCTTCCAGCTCAACACCCTCCTGCTGACCTGTCCCATCTGTCCATCTTCCTTCCCACCCTCCCCTTCGACCTATCACCTTTACCTCACCTCCATCCACCAATTGCACTCTCAGCTACCTTCCACCCAGCCCTATACCCTCCCATTTATCTCTCCACCCCTGAGACTCCCAGCCTCATTCCTGATGAAGGGCTTTTGCCTGAAACATCGATTTTCCTGATCCTTGGATGTTGCCTGACCTGCTGAACCTTTCCAGCACCACACACTCAACTTTAATCTCCAGCATCTGCAAACCTCACTTTTGCCTACAGTGAACTAGAGCCATGACCCTCTCAAACTTTTTTACTCTTGTGCATATCAGTAAAATTGTCATGAAAGAAATGTGTGGGTGCTGAGCTTTATGTTGGGCTTTAAGATACTATTGTTACCTGTACATGGAGATCCTGATCTGGATTATCTCTGGATATGGGTAGCTGAATATATATTGCTCCAAGGCTGCTTGCTCCCAACCTCAAAGTAAGGGTCTGCAGGTCCTTATGTACTGAAACATTCTGTTTTGAACATAAGAACAGGACTAGGCCATTCAGACTGCCCCATCATTCAATACAATCACGGCTGGTTGAACACATGCCTTTTATGCATCCATCCCCATTGCCCTGTATGCCATTGGCAATCAGAAATATATTAATATCTTCCTTAAATATACTCAAAATGAGCTTCCATAGCCCTCTGCGGTAGAGATTTCCAAATATTCATAATTCTTTGAATAAAACAATTTCTCCTGGCATCTAAATGGTATTGCTCTTGCTTTTGAATTGTGCCCCTGGTTCTAGATTCCCTATCCAGGGGAAATATCTTCCCTGTATTTACCTACTTTATGTCTTTATGCTTTTGTAATGTTCAATGTATTTACCTCTTATTCTTTGACACTCAGGAGAATACAGGCCTAGTTTTCACCCTCTCTCATCTTAGAACAGTCCTGCTAGCCCAGCAACATGTTTCATGAGCATTAGTTGCATACCCTCGATAGGAATAATATCATTCTTCAAATAAAGAAACCAGAACTGTACAGAGCACTCCCAGTTCCATTTATCCAAGCTCTTGCACAGCTGAAGCAAGATTTCACTACACCTGTACTCATATCCTTTTGAAATAAAGGCTAACATTCCATTAGCCTTCCTAATAGCTTTCTGTATCTGCATGTAGTCCTTCAATAACTTCGTAAAAATTCTCTTAGGTCCGTTTGTCCATCTGCACTTTCGAACTTCTCTACATTTACGAAATACACTTTATGTCTGTTCCACCTACCAAAGTGGATAACCTCACATTTTTCCATGTTATATTCCAACTGCCATGTTCATAGAATACCTACAGTGTGGAAACAGGCCATTCAGCCCATCCAGTCCACACTGATCCTTTGACGAGCATCCCACCCAGACCCACCACGCTGCCTTATACTTGTAACGTTACACTTCCCATGGTTAATGCACCTAGACTGCACATCCCTGGAGCAATTTAGCATGGCCAAACCCCCTAACCTGCACATCTTTGGACTGTGTGAGGCACCCAGAGGAAACTCACACAGACATGGAGACGATGTACAAACTCCACACAGAGAGTCCAACAAGATTGGAATCGAACACAGGTTTTTGGCCTTGTGTTCTTGGCCATTAACTAAGCCTGTCCAAATCCTCCTGAAGCTGCTTGATATCTTCCTCACAACATACATTCTCACTTAGCTGTATCATCCACAAATTTGCAAGCTTACATTTGGTCTCCAAGTTCAAATCATTAACCTATGCCAGCACACTATCTCCAAATGCTTGAATTTTTATTTTAAACCTGTGAGAAATTTTATCAAAGCATTTTGAAAATCTAGATATACGACATCCATTAATCTCCTTTATCAATTTTGTTCAAGACATCTTCAAAACTTCAAGTTCACCAAACATGATTCCCCTTTCACAAATCCATGCTGACTATGTCCACTCAGTTCATTATCACCCAAGAGTCTATTTATCACATACTTTTATGCATTTTCCTCTTACTGATCTACTGCTCGGTCCCTGATTCTTGTTTACTCTCCTTCTCCATTCTTAAATAATGAATGACATTTCTAAAATACCAATCCACAAGAAACATTCTCGCATTTATATAATTTTGTAAGATAATCACCAATCAACTATCGACATAACCATCTCCTTCAAAACCCTGGGATGAAGACTATAAGATCCTGGGAATTTATCAACTTTCAGGCCCATTAATTTATTCAGTACAACCTACTTATTAATGGGAATTTCTTTGAACTGTGCATACTCCTTAGATACTTGGATGTCTAGTTTTGGAAGATTGCTGATATCTTGCTCAGTAAAGACAGATACAAAATAACCACTTAGCTTCTCTGTCATGTTCCTGAATCTGCATGTAGTGGACCCACATTTTTTATCCAAATAATTTCTTTTTACATACTTGTAGAAGTTTTCACCATCCATTTTTATGTTTCTTGCTAGAATACATTCATATTCTGCTCTCCCTTTCCTCATCAGCTTTTTGATCCTATTTTGCAATCCTCAGAATTACTAATATTTCTGGCAAATTCATAGGCCTTTTCTTTTAATTTTATGGAACCTAGTTTCATTTCACAGTCATGGTTGACTGATTTTTTTTGATATTTCAAACCAAGATTTCAAACATTGTTGCGTTAGGTCATGTAATAGTTTATTTAAAGAATATCTCTTGCCTCTGCACAGTCATGTTTTTAAATGTTATATTCCAAATCCACCTCAAACAATTTGTACACTCTTCAAACTTTTGAGTTGCATAGTCTTTCTGAGTTATCAGTAAATTGCTGGGTATGGGTTATCAAATATGATTCTACTACTTCTGTAAGAAGAAAGTATTTTTTCTTGACTTGATCTACTGTTGCCCTCAAGAGTGTTTCTGACATTATTGGCACCTTAACTGCATGACAGACTATTTCATCATTTTAACAAACAGCTGGGTTGTTAAGCATATTCAAGGGATACAGGAAAGCAGGAAAGTAGAGTTCAGAATTATCAAATCAGCCATGATCCCTGTCAATAGCAGAATTGGCTCAACGGGCTGAATGGCAAACATCCGCTCCGATACGTAGAACTATCTCAGCAGTCTAAACCTAAATCTTTTTATATGCAGATATAAAATGGTACTTTTGCTGGACTAATAATCCAAGACCCAAGTAATGCTCTGGGAACCTTGGTTTAACCCCACCACAGCAAATGTTGGAATTTAAAGTAAATATAAAATTTTGAATTACAAATTTACAAAACCATTTAAAAATCAATCACTAATATCCTTTAAGAATGGAAACTGTTGTTCTTACCTGGTCTGGCCAACATGTGACTCTTGAAAAATGTGGTTGATTCTTAACTGTCTTTAGAAATGATCTCATAAATTATTCAGTTCAAATATAATTAGGGACAGGCAACAAATACTGGCATTCCTGAAGAAGGGCTCATGCCCGAAACGTCGATCCTCCTGCTCCTTGGATGCTGCCTGACCTGCTGCGCTTTTCCAGCAACACATTTTCAGCCCAGAAAGCAGTGCCCACAACTCATGAAGAAATAAAAACTGGGACTTCTTTTGATACAAAAAATGATACCTCAGCTTTGTGATGAATCACAATCTGGAATTCAGTCCCATGAGTTAATGTGCAATGCTTTCATATCTCATGGATGATGCATCTGTGGCTACAATATAGTGATTGGATATGGATTATAGCATATCAGAGTATCAAGAGAAAGTAGACTCTCTTTAATAATTTCAAAAACTGTCTTCCAGGTTGAGTAAGGCTGGCTAAGGAGATAATTGCTCCCACTTGATCAGTTGTGCTGTACATCATTTCTGTACTTTAGTGCCTGAAATTCGCTGGTGGTTCTCATTTTCTCTGGATCCATTGACATGGTTGTCTTTGGAAAATGTGCCAAATTATCACTAGCAGACAAACCAGGACAGAGTTCCCTCCTTAGCCCTTTATTTAACCAAGTGAGATCCACGCACAATCATTGCTTCTAAGACATGAACACCTGAGCACCACTGTCTCCATTCGATCATTGCCAACCTGACCTTGATTTCAATCACGCAAAATGAGATCTACCATTCCCAGTAAAAAGATGAGGAATTTTCCTCGGAGTGTGCAAACAGATGAGTTACCATCTTCTTAGAGAGAAATGTAATGCTTCTGCATCAGTTTTCCTAAACCTTTGAATAACTTTGGAAATCTTGATCTGAACTCTCCCATTTTATCCTCAAGTTCTGTATCCATTTGAAGAAACTCAGATGAATGCAAGCCATTCTGCTAAAGTATGGGGTATACTGATACCTCAGTATATACAAAAGGTTTCATGGAAAATGTGACCTCAGATTAAGCTTCATACTCCTCAGTATCTGGGCCTCATGGTCTTTGGCGTTTTATGTTTGCTGGTCTTAGTCTTAAAGACTTCAACCCATGCAAGTTGTCAGTGCTGAAAAAGATACTCCTGTGTCAAGTTGAAATCCTGTTTCAAACCCCATCATCTTGAAGATGATGATCAACAACCTATTTTCATTCTCTTTGCTCTCGCTTAGGAATGTTGTCTTCACCTTTTATTCTGTGTCTTTAAGTTTTACCTTTCTGCATAATTTTCAATTCTCTCTGGAAATTTTCCTAATGGGGGACTTATTCTTTGTTTTTGAGGTGATTGAAGACCTTTAGCTTATAATATTTTACAGTGTTCCAGCTGCTCACCTCTAAAGCACTCAGCACCCCCTGCTGGAGAATCATTGCTTATGATTCAGTTTCGATCCACAATTTGTTCAACCTAATATGGGCAATGATATGTTCAGCAGACTTGCCAGTGTCCCACAATACTAATTGATATTAGACCCCAATTTTTGTTTGTGGGAGGAATTGGTTTGCTTGTTCCAGTGGCTTCATACCCATAAATCCAATCACATGGATTAAACAAGGTCATCCATCAGGCTGACAACTATGTGGTATCGAATTAAGTCATCCTTCAAAGCTGCATAATTGTAACGTTCGGCAGGTTGAAACAATTCTATTAAAAAAGACTTCTACTGATTCTCCTCAAACGTTGAGACTGTTGATTAGATCTTGCCCAATCTGACTTGCAAAGTTCTTTTGGAGTGAAAGTTGAATGCTTTTCTCAATGCATCATACTCCATTTGACTTTCTGCCACACTTTGTTTTACTAGAACAGTATCAGTTGTAGGGCCTATGGCACCTAAGAATGTACTGATGTGATGACGTTATTCCTCTGCATTCTCAGCCTGAGTCTTTCTAAAGTCCTGAGCTCCCACTTCTGGTCTTGTGGGCAGTATGTGTTGTCAAATGAACATAGAATGTAGAACACAGAACATTAGAGCACATGACGCGGCCTTGATGTTGCGCTGACCTTTGGAACCAATCTGAAGCCCATCTATCCTACACTATTCCATTTTCATCCGTATCTTTATCCAATGACCATTTTAAATGCCCTTAAAGTTGCCGAGTCTACTACTGTTGCAGGCAGTGCATTCCATGCCCCTACCACTCTGTGTAAAGAAACTACCTCTGACATCTGTCCGATATCTATTACCCCTCAGTTTAAAGCTATGTCCCCTCATGCTAGTCATCACTATCCGAAGAAAAAGGCTTTCATTGTCCACCCTATATATCCCTCTGATTATCTTATATGTCTCAAGTACGGCACATCTCAACTTTTTTATCTCTAACAAAAACAGCCTGAAGTCCCTCAGCCTTTCCTCACAAGACCTTCCCTCCATACCAGGCAACATCCTAGTAAATTTTCTACGCACTCTTTCCAAAGCTTCCACATCCTTCCTATAATGCGGTGACCAGAACTGTATGCAATACTCCAAGTGCAGCTGCACCAGAGTTTTGTATATCTACAGCATGACCTTGTGGTTCCAAAACTTATGCTCAACCAAAGAAAGCTAACACACCGTATGCCTTTTTAACAACCTTATCAATCTGGGTGCCAACTTTCAGGGATCTATGTACATGAACACTGAGATCTCTCTGCTCATTGCTAATTTTACCATTAGCCCAGTACTCTTTATTCCTGCCACTCCTTCCAAAGTGAATCACCTCACACCTTTCTGCATTAAACTCAATTTGCCAACTCCCAGCCCAGCTCTGCAGCTTACCTATGACCTTATGTAACCTGCAACATCCTTCAGTACTATCCACAACTCTACCCACATTAGTGTCATCTGAAATTTACTAACCCATCCTTCTACGCCCTCACCTAGGTCATTTATAAAAACCACAACAGCAGTGGACCCAAAACAGTTCCTTGCAGTACACCACTAGTAATTGAACTCCAGGGTGAACATTTTCCATCAACCACCACCCTCTGTCTTCTTTCAGATTGCCAATTTTCTGAGCCGAACCGTTAAATCACCCTCAATCCCATGCCACCATATTTTGTGCAATATCCTACCAAGGCGAACCTTATCAAACACTTTACTGAAATCCATATACACCACATCAACCACTTTTACCCTCATCCACCAGTTTGTCACCATCTCAAAGAACTCAATCAGGTTTGTGAGGCACAACCTAAACTTCAAAAAATCATGTTGACTATCCCTAATCAACTTATTCCTCTCTAGATGCTTATAAATCCTATCTCTTAAAACCTTTTCCAACACTTTACCCATAACTGAAGTAAGGCTCACTGATCTATAATTACTAGGGTTGTCTCTACTCCCCTTCTGGTACAAGGGGACAACATTTGCAAATCCTCCAGTCTTCTAGTTCTATTCCTGTTGACAATGCTGACATAAAGATCAAAGCCAAATACTCTGCAATCTCCTGCTTGGCTTCTCAGAGAATCATAGGATAAATTCCATCTGGCCCAGAGGATTTATCTATTTTCACACTTTCCAGAATTGCAAATACCTCCTCCTTGTGAACCTCAATCCCATCTAGGAGAAAGTGAGGATTGCAGATCCTGGAGATCAAAGCTGAAAAATGTGCAGCTGGAAAAGCGCAGCAGGTCAGACAGCATCCAAGGAGCAGCAGGAATTCCTGAAGAAGGGCTTATGCCCGAAATGTCGATTCTCCTGCTCCTTGGATGCTGCTTGACCTGCTGCGCTTTTCCAGCAACACATTTTTCAGCTCAATCCCAGCTAGTCTAGTAGCCTATATCTCAGTATTTTCCTTGACAACATGGCATTTTTCAAGTGTGAATATTAACAAAAAATATTCATTTAGAGCTTCCTCCATCTCCGCGGAATCCAAGCACAACTTTCCACTAGTATTCTTGATTAGCCTTAATCTTTCTCTAGTCATTCTTTAATTCCTGATATATCTGTAGAAAGTTTTAGTGTTTTCCTTGATTCTCCCTGCCACTGACTTCTTATGTCCCCTCCTGGCTCTCTTAATTCTTTCTTTAAGTCTTTCCTGGTTAACTTGTAACTCTCAAGTGCCCTAACTGACCCTTCACATCTCATCCTAACAGACACCTTCTTCCTCCTCTTGACAAGAGATTCAACTTCTTTAGTAAACCACAGCTCCCTCGCTCAACCACTTCCTCCATGTCTGACAGGTACATACTTATCAAGGACACACAGTAGCTGTTCCTTGAATAAATTCCACATTTCAATTGTGCCCATGCCCTGTAGTTTCCTTCCTCATCCTGTGCATTCTAAGTCTTGTCTAATCTCATCAGAATTGCCTTTTCCCCAGCAATAACTCTTGTCCTTTCCATTGTTAAAATAAGCATAACCGAATTGTAGTCACTATCACCAAAGTGCTCACCTACCTCCAAATCTCACACCTGACTAGGTTCATTACGTAATACCAAATCCAATGTGGCCTTGCTCCAGTTGGTTTGTCCACCTACTATGTCAGGAAACCATTCTGCACACGTTGGACAAAAACTGACCCATCTAAAGTACTTGAACTATAGATTCCCAATCAATATTTGGAAAGTTAGTCCCCTGTTCCTACCCTGTTACTCTCGCTCCTATCCAGAATTATCTTTGCTATCCTTTCCTCTACATCTCTGGAACTATTTGGAGACCTATAGAAAACTCCCAACAGGGTGACCTGTTCTTTCCAGTTTCTAACCTCAATTCATACCACCTCAGTAGATGAGGCCTCAAACACCCTTCTGCTACCATAATACTGTCCTTGACTAACAATATCACAACTCCCGCTCTTTTACCATCTTCTGTACTTACTAAATCTCAGAACATGCAACAACCCATTCCTGTCCCTGCCCTATCCATGCCTCGAAAATAGCTACAGCATCGAAGTCACAGGTACCAACCCATGTTGCATGTTCACCCACCTTATCCTCTTGGTATTGAAGTAGACACACCTCAAATCATCTTCCTGCTTTCCGGTGAACTCTTGCGATCTTGAAACCATATTTCTTATCTCATTACTCTCAACCTCCTGGACACTACTGGTTGTGACCATGGCAAGAACCCAACTAGAGTTGCCATCCCTCTGTGGCCATTGTACCTGCCTGATTCAATCCTTTTTCATGAGTTAGATGAAGCCCACTATACTCTAGCCTGTGTCATTAAATACATCCAAGGTTGATTTTCCTTTTTTCTGACAGGATGGTACAATCCTTTCTTTTTGCTTTAGGATCTTTTGTTTTATGGCTGGGTTTCCAAATCTTCCAAGGTTCCTTTGCTTGACCTTTGCAGGTTTTCTGCTCTGTAGCTGCAGAATCCAAGGCTTCCAAAGTTGTTCTCCCAGTCTTCAGAGTCTTCACCTTTTCTACCTTTATTTTAAAAAATTCTACTGAAATTTCAGCTTATCTTGAGCACCCACCCAATTTCTTATTCAGCTCCACGCTGAAAGCCTTCTGAGCTCTTCGAACTCTGGAGTTTTCTCTTTTCAGGTGAGCCCTTCTAACACTGTTCTAACCTTAGAGGTCTTTTTCTGACACCCAATATCTTTGATCTTGTGGCTCCTTGCACATTGAAATACCTGTCTGGAATATCTTGGGTTGTGGGTATCTGCACATATATTACTTGTGTGACTGCTTCCTCGTTATGGATAAGCAGGGCTCTTCAACTCATGATTTAATGTAACAGTGCAATGTCTCTACCTGTACATAGTCGGTTATCAATTACACCTCTCTACTGTAGTGCCTGAGACCTCTCTCCTCACATGCTCCCTCTAGACTGGCAACTTCTCTCATACTGAAGTCAGAGTCATCTGATTAGGTATATCCTTAATGAGTTAGATGAATGTACTATACTATAGCTGAGGTCATCAAATGCATTCAAGGTTGATTTGGACAAATATTTGACCTGAAAAGGAGTCAAGTATTCTGAGCAGAGCAAGACAGTGGGGTTAAGGACATGTTCCCATCAATTATTATATTATTGAGTGCGAGAGTCAGGAGGCTTAAGTGGTCTAGTCGTGTTTGTACTTCTCACATTACACACTGGTTTAATGAAGCACCTTACTTTCCCTCCACATATTTAGTACAAATACTGCCCAGCTGCTTAATGTATAACAAAGCAGTTCAGGATGATTGTTCTTTTCCTGCTTTTGTTCTGCTTTTTGTATGGAAGTACCAGATTTCAATTTAAAATCTTTCCTTCATAACACATATGTGGTATGTTCAATCCACAGTTTACTTAGTTTGAGGATAAAAAGCTGTAAGTTATCATTGCTTGATGAGGAACAATTAGGCTACACCACCCACCATGTAAGTTAATAACAACTTTGACAAAATAAACTGAGAAAGAATGTGATCTGTATTTAGCACAGCATCTTTTGTGTATCTTTTCAATGGTACCCTATTTCACTTAAAAGAACAAAGAATATACAGCAAAGGAACTGGCCCTTTTTCCCACCAAAACACCCAATGTATGATGTTTTCTTCAACTGAAAACCTTTTCCTCTTTGCAGTCTGTAGCCCTCTGTTCCTACCTAATTCTCATGTCTGTCAAGGTGCCTCTTAAACATTGCTATTGTATCCACCTCCATGACCTCTGCTGGCACTGCATTTTAGACAGTGACGTTCTGTGTAAAAAATCTGCCTCTCTCATCTCCTTTAAACTTAATCCCTTTTACCTTAAACCTTTGATGTTCAAGTGACAACAAACCAAGTTTTTCCAATCTCTTCTCATAGCTAATACCCTCCAAATGAGGCAATATTCCAGTTAATTGTTTCTGTACTCTCTCCAAAGCTTCCATATCTTCTAGTAGCATGACAACCAGAATGCCATAGAATATTCCAAATGCGGCCTAACTAAAGTTCTATACAATTACAACATGACTTGTTAACTTTTACATCCTATGCCCCGACTGATTGTGGGCATGCCATATGCCTTCTTGACTGCCTCAATCATTTGTATTACCAATTTCAGGGAATTGTGGGCCGCTGTATATTGATACGAGTAAGGGTTCTGCAACTTACTGTATACTTGCCTCCTACATTAGAACTCCCAAAATGCATCACCTGGCATTTGTCCAGATAAAACTCTATCTACTATTTCTCTACTCAAGTCTCTAGACTATTTGTATTCAGTTGTACCTTCTGGTGATCCTCCTCACTATCTGCAGCCCCCCTAATTTTTGTACCATCTGCAAACTTACTAATTAGGTCATCTACATTTTCCTCCAATTCAATTTTATATATTACAAGCAATAGTGATTCCATCACTTATCCCTGCAGAACACCACTGCTCACAGGTCTCTAGTGGGGAGAACACTGCTCCTGTGTCTTCTATGACCATACTTGTTCTGTATCCATCTTACCAGCTCACTATGGATCCCATGTGAGTTCGCCATTTTTATCCACCTGCCATGAAGAACCTTGTCAAAGGCTTTCTTAACATCCATATAGACAACAGCCTTGCCCTCATCAATCATCTTTGTCACTTCCTCAAAATACTGAATCACATTTGTGAGACACTACCTTCCCTGCCCAAAGCCATGGTGCCTATCAGTAATAGGTCTATATTCTTTCCAAACATGAATAAATCTATCCCTAAGAATCTTCTCTGATAATTTTCCTACCTCTGACATAAGGCTCACTAGCCTGTAATTTCCCAGATTATCCCTATTGCCCTTAAACAAAAGAACAACATCCGCTATTGTTCAGCCACTGAGGAATACAAAAGGATACAAAGATTTTGTACAAGGTCCCAACAATTTCCTTGCCTGCTTCCCTCAGCAATCTGAAATTGATCCCATCAGATCTTGGGAACTTTTCCGTATTAAGGCCTTTCAAAGCACCCAAAACCATTTTTCATGCTGACATGACCTAGAATATCAACATCCCCCTCGTGAGACTGATCATTCATCATGCCCTTCTCTGTTGCGAACATCTGTGCCAAATATTCATTCAGGACATCACCCATTTCCTCCAGTTCCAAGCATAAATTCTTTGAGTGGACCTACCCTTTTCCTAGCTACCCTTTTGCTCCTTTTATATGTGTAAAATACCTTGGAATTTACGTTAATCCTGTTTGCCAAAACATTTCATGGCTCCTTTTAACACTTCTAATTCCTTGTTTGAGTTCTTTCCTGCTATCTTTATATTCTTCAAGTGCTCTGCCTTCAGTTTCCAAAACCTTATGCATTCCTCCTTTTTCTTTTTAACTAATCACTCAATTACTCTTTTCATCCAAGGTTCCCAAATTTTGCCACTTTATTTTTATTTTTCACAGGAACATGCTGGACCAGGACTCAAAAAACTGGCCTTTAAAAGATTCCCACATGCCAAAGGCAGATTTACCCATGAATAGTCACCCCTCCTTTCTACAGCTTCTATCTCATATTGTGGCAGTTACCCTTCCCCAAATTAATAATTTCACTTCGGGATTACTATTATCTTATCTATAAGTTATTTCAAACTTACAGAATTATGGTCACTGTTACCAAAATATTCCTTCATTGAAACTTCGATCACCTGATTAGACTCATTCCCCAATATCAGATCCAGTACTTGGATTATTTACTATTATTTAAAAAAAATCCTGGACACACCTAACAGATTACAGCCCCACTCCTGGCACGCATGCACACTAACACACACACACACAAATAAACAAACACACCCTCCACCTACCACCACCTCCAGCAGTATCCGAGTTACCGGAACAACAGTCATGTTGTTTTTACATTTTGCCATAGTCTGTCCATATTTTTGTTCCTTTCTCACCTGCTGGCCTTAGGGAGGCCTCTGGTACAATCCCATCAAAATGACTGCATTCTTCCTTTTCGTGAGGTCTACCCATATGGCCTCACTAGATGAGCCCTCCAAGGTGTCCTCCCTCGAAATAGGTTTGATATTCTCCCTAATCAGTAATACAACTTCACCATCTCTTTTACATTCCTCTCCTTCAACCCTGAAACATTAAATCCAAGACTGTTAAGCTGCTCGTCTTATTTCTTTCATAACCAATTATCTGTAATAGTTACATCATTTTTAAAATATTAATCCAAGTTTTAAGTTCATCTTGTCTTACTTGTCATACTCCTCACATGAAAACCAACACATCTCAGACTGCCAGTCCTGCCTTGTTCCAGTAATCTCTCTCTGTTGTCTTACTCTCAGCCTTACTGGCCTTAGTCTCTGACTTCTCCTCAGTCATTTGCTTGCTGACATCCTGTTCTGGTTCCTGTCCTCCTGCTACACAATCTTAAACTCTGCGAAATGGTGCTAGCAAACCTCCTTGTCAGGATATCGGTGCCTCTCCAGTTTAGGTGCCACCCCTTTTTCTTCTCCACATCCTACCTGCCCAAAAGACATCTCAATAATCCACAAACACGAAGCCCTTCCTCCTACACCAGTTCTTTTGGCACATATTTAACTGTACTATCTACCTCTCCCTAGAATCACTGGCATTTGACACAGGAAGTCATTTTGAGATTACAACTTAGAGGTCCTGCTTTATAATTTCCTATCTAACTCCCTGAACTCCTTTTGCAGGACCTCATCTGTCTTTCTGCCTATGGTATTAGCACCAAAGTGAATCACAACCTCTGGACTCTCACCCTCCCCTTTCAGAATATCAAATGCCAACTCAGACATATCCTTGACTCTGGCATTAGAGAGGCAACATACCATTTCGGAGTCTTGTTTGTGGCCACAAAATGTCTGTGTCCCTGACTACAGAATCCCTGAACACTACCACTCACCCACACTTTGATCCTCCCTGCTGTCCCCCAGAGGGCATCCCCTGCAATAGTATCCAAAATGGTTTACCTGTTTGAAAGGGGAATGGCCACAGGGGATTCCTGCAATGCCTGCTTATGCTTAATTGTCTTCCTGGTGGTCAGCCAATTCTTTTCTGTCTGTGTAACTCTCACTAGTGGTGTGACCATCTTGCTAAAAGTGCCATCTACAACATTCTCAACCCCATGGTACTCCACAGTGAGCATATCAACAACTCTGTGTGCTCCATGTGGCAAATCAGGAGCTGGAGCTGAACACACTTCCTACGTATGTTGTCAGCATGGTTACTAGGAATGTCCCTGATTTCCCTTATATTGCACAAGGAGTGTTCCATGGGGCCAAGTTCTACTGCCATTTCAAACCCTAATCAGCTCTAGACAATATTAGACTGACTTGCATGAATGCAGGTTACTAAATTATTCTGTGGGCAACAGCTACATATTCTCAATCCTTGATGATGATATTTCACACCATTGACTACAGAAATATCACATCATGCAATTATTACTAAATTGACATTGCAGTGTGGTGTTCTTCAATGATTTTAAAACCACAGACCAAGAGTAGTCAGAAAATACACTGATTTCTACATTTGTCAATAGTACATCAAGGGTAATCTTTCTGAACTGCTGCCAAGAACAATGAACTTACCTGCTGAGCATCAAGATCGAAAAAGACAGTAGTGCCAAAGACAGCCAAAAGATTCACAGCCCTGATCTTTTTTTAGCTGCAAATCACATTCCAAACTAGCATAGAAGAAGAAATTTAATCTGCAGTCCATAGTGATATGTTGTTTAGGGCAACATAATTTCACATCTATTTTCTGAAAACCCAGCATGGAAAAAAGTGGGAACTGCCAATGCTTTTAGAATCACAGTATTCTCCATATCATTCATGTCAAAGTGACCTGATGTATTGGTCAAACTTGGCTTCCCATGCAGCAGCTGTGACACATTCATTGGAAATAAAAACAGCCGATCTATTGAAGAGGAAAACAGGCAGAGTGTTTGCCTTCCAGGAGACTAATGCACATTATGCATTTCTGACTCACAGACAATCTCCATGGACAGCAAGGGACTGAAGGGCCCAAGCAGCCACCACAATCTTTGTAGTATTCATTTCAACCATCTTAATACAGGGAGAAGCAATGTTACGACGTCTTTCAGCAGCCATGTCAAGATGTAAGTTGTAGCTTTATGCCAAATTGACTAAAGCTCATTAAATTTTATGGAGTCAGGAGGGGTAAAAATGGCAGCCAGAATTTGAGACTCCATTCCTCAGATTTCCTGTTTTCATCACGGCTTTTTAAGGGTGTACCTTGATTGAGGTAATGAGCATGCACCAAAACCTCCCAAACTGGTTGGTGCCATCTTGTTTACTATATTCACTACTCACAATGTGGCCTTCTCTACATTGGGGAGATGAAACAAATTTTTTTATCTCAGTATACTCAGTGCTCCAGTGAGACTCAGCACAAGCTCAAAGATCAACATCTCATTTTACACTAGGGGACCCTGCAGCTTCCAGGACTCAAGTTCAGTAACTTCAGAGCCTGCTTCCGTTCTTCTATGTTTTGTCCTCAACTCCACATCCTAGTCCTGTCATGTCATACTTTGAAATGTATAGCCTTTCCTTCAATCTTGTAGAGTCAAATTCTGAATTTTCCTCCATTACAGCATTTTGGGTCTACCAACAACAAATATACTGCAGCAGATAAAATAGGCAGCTCACCATCACTTTCTCAAGGATAAATAGGGATGGCCAATAATTGCTGTCCCATTCAGTGATGCCATCATCCCGTTAATGAATAAAGAAAATCCCAGATCACCGAGGCCATCCTTTCAATCAGACCTGTTTCATTATCTAGCAGTCACTGTGGCTTTGTCTGAACTCTTTTTTGGGTCAGCCCATTTGCAGCTCACATCTACTCCCTAGGACATGGCAATGAAAGTGATGGCCAAGCAGAGGTTTTTCCAAATGCCTGCTACCTGCTTTGATAATGAAAATCCAACCCGAAGTACTGAGTCCTCTAACCAGCCCTGCAAAAATACAAGTGCCAACATACCTTTTCTAACTCTGGTCAAAGTGAATCTGTCCAGGATGTCAATTCCTGTCATATTCTATTTGTTAATAGTCCACAAACTCATATGATGAATTTCTGACAAAGCCAAAATAAAGTGAAATCAAACTGAACTATCTCAAAGAGATGCACATTGATGGCTGATGGCTTCTTGCCCCAGGCCCCTCGTTGATGGGGCATGTTTTCAGAGATGCAGTAACATGAAAAATAGGAGCTATTCACCTCTTTGAGCCTGCTCCACCATAGAATATGACCATGGCTAATCATCTAACTCAGTGCCCTATTCCTGCTTTCTTTCCATAACCTTTAATTTCTTCAGCTGTAAGAACTATATCAAACAGCTTCTTGAAATTATTCCATATATTGGCTTCAAACACTTTCTCATACAGACAATTCCACAGGCTCACTACTTTCTGGGTGAAGAATCTCTTCTCCTCAGTGCTAAGTAACTCACTCCAGATCCTTAGACTATGATACATGGTTCTGGGTTCTTCAGGCATCCTCCCTGCATTAACCCATCTTGCCCTGTTAGAATTTTATAGGGATCTTTGAGATACCCCTCATTCTTATACATTTCAGTGAAAATAATTCAAAGGATTACAATCTCCTTTCATACAACAGTCCTGCCATCCCAGCAACTGCCTGGTAAATCTTCAGTGCACTCCTTCCATCGCCAGAACATCCTTTCTTAGGCCAGAAGACCAGAACTGCACACAATCCTCCAGGTTCATTTATATTTATTTCCAGCAACTTTTGTACAAGGACATGCAGATTTTATTGTATCTCCCCTTTCCTAATCTCTCACAATTCAGTTAAAATTCTGCCATTTTGTTTTTGCCACAAAACATTTTACTTATCAATTTTGAGGTAATTCTTGTCCTTCTCCAATAATTGGAGAATATATCTAACTACTTAATGTCATTTGACAGATTGCTTTCATCTTTTTGTGCTGGACTATGCCAATTGCACTGGTATGGTCCACTTTGTGGTCATTCCAACATGATAGGTATTGAAGAGCTAGATTATAAGCCTTCCTTAGCAGAAGCACATTTTTCGGCACCCACTCTTATGATCCTAGCTGATGGTTGTACTTGACAAGCCAGATACAAGAGTGAAATCTGACTTCAGAGATCATAAGCTTCATTTTTGCAATCTGGTGACTGCAATGGTCAGTCATTGAACATTTTCATATGAGGCTACCAATAAAATGTTAACAAAATAACAAACTTATTACACAAATGAAAGGAAATGAAAATTGTATCACAATTTGGAAAGATCATTTCAGAAATTACAAAAATAACAATTCAACTTTTCTTCTCAGCAATGTCCTATGCAGACACTAAACCCCAGTGAAATATCACTCTTAACTTCACTTCAAAATGCCTTACATTACTGACAAGTAAACAAATGTTCCTTTTGGTGAATTGCTGCACATGTATCAAATGTGATTCATGCCATCTCTCCCAAAGGCACATATACATCGGCTAACTCATTGACTTTTCTTACTCAAAGACACACATGCATAGGCTAACTCATTGACTTTTTGTACTCAACTATCAAGAAAACTGAGGACTTTCTCCAACCTATCCTTGTGGCTTGTAACAACTGTTTGAAATTTTAGTCTAGCTCTGATGGCCTGGCCACTGCCAAAATTAGAACAAGTCTGCTGGTATGGATCATTTCAACTTTGAACTAAACCTGCTTGTAGCCTCTGGCCTGTCTTTGGTTGTTGAAGTTCTACTTTTGAAACACTCCAATATTTACCTTATCTGATATGTGATCAAATTGCTTAGCTGAAGTGACAGGCTTCCTTGCAAATCTTTTTTATGAACACGCTTATAAAAGTGACTTTCTAATTTAAAACAAACCTTTGCTGAACTGAACAAAAAAAGCTAGATTAGAAGCTAAGTTGCCAGATAATAATGCTGTAAAATTTTATCACAGTCTCAAGCAATAGATATTCCTGGATCATGCCTACATATCTAGGAAAGATATAGATCTGGAAGCTCCATACATCAATCAGAAGACTCCATCCCTCCACCAATTCTGAGCCCAGCATGCCAAGTATGTCCCCATTGGATACTACCTGCCGGTTGGCTCAACAATATTCCAAAGGTGCCCCACCAGAATGAGTGGCAGGGTGTTTATGTTGCCATATCTTGTTCAGGACATGTTAAACTTCTCCAACCACCTTCCTTTCTCATTGTTCATATTGCAGTCCATGAATGCAGTTCCACAGGATCCAATGTGATGTTGCCTCATGGAGGTACAATCAGAACATGTGGCTGGTTCCAGTCATAATTTGCTTATTAAAAAAAAAACTCACTGGTTCATAAAAGGATCATAAAGAAGTTGGAGTAAGATAGAGAGTGAGAGACAGAAAGATGAGACAGACTTAGAATGTGAGAAAAAGAGATGGAGAAATAGATTGGTCTTGTTATTCATAGCCTCCAAATCTTCCACAATCAAAGTTATCAGGATTACTCACAAAATGACTCAGAAAGTTCCAAGGAGGAGACCTCCTCTTGGTCTTGGAAGAGGTTGCATAATTTATGAAGGGAACTTGCATCTGCAGCCTATTCCTCTAAGTAGTGAAATGGTGTTGAAAGTTTGAAATTCCAAGAGTATTCAATGGATGAGGCCCAGATATTCACCTTTTCCTACTGCCTGCCATGCACCACATAGATAATTGGTGTTGTGGGATGATCTTTAAAATGGTCAAGTGGAAAAGCTCCAGGTGGCACTTCTTCTCAGTCACATGATGCATTGAGAGGTGTCCTGAGTGTTTGTTTTATAGTCTGTGTACTAGTTTAACAGAGCAAGAGGTGGATTTCAAGAGGTGTGGTTGGCCTGCCAATCTTCCTGATTATGGTTAAATATGGATTAGTGTTAATTTGGCAGGTTTGGCTATTAACCTTTTCTTTTCTCATCTTCTAAGTGGAACTTTTAAACACTTTTTTTGGAGTTGAATAATATTACTCAAAGGCCTTATAGCCAAATACTTTCAATCATGTTGGACTGATAGGACTCCTGCACAGTGTTCCCATACAGGACAAAGGGGTCAACTATCCTTTACTAAATTTAATTGACAAGCACAGGTTGTTTCTCAAAAAAACAATCACCGCAGGTTGTGTGAAGGAAGAATTAAATATTCTCCTTAAGACAGCAGTTGAGTAGTACCCCAAACTCCATGTCATTCTACACACAACTACCATTCTAATCCAGGACAAGTGTTTCCTTCTGATTAAAGAAAAATGCTTTAGATTTACAGAAAATCTAAACTTCTTCCCTTGATGCAAAAACCATAGAGTGCATGAGTGCACAAATTCAATTTGTTTATTTATTTTCACAAAGCATCTTTGAAAAAAGACAGTTTCATTAGGTGAGTAATGACACTGTAAATCTTCTGTCAGACATCATCAAAAGCTTCTTTTTATATTTGAAGGGTTTTTTTTGTAAAAGAAAATCAAAGGTAAATTCAGTGAGGCAAGACTCCAGTGAAGAGGCTAGCTCAATGGGAAATCAGACAGGGCTATGAGATTAAAGCCGAACCTCTGTGAGTTTACCCTTCAGTATCAAAGAGAAATGGTAGGCAACAGCCCCTATAAAATATTCACCCCTCTCTTCCATTTGCACTTACATTTCAAATTTTTGTTTAACAAGTTCTGAACATTGTAGAGCATACACACTTTGTGCTATTTCCCAATTCCTTTCAAGAAAGTTAGAAGGCACTATAGATAAAGAAACACAATATTTCTTGTGCTATGTCTTACCTCCACTTACATTTTTACAAAATAGTACCCACACAACAAAGAGCCTTTACCAGTAGCTGTTAATAATGCCAAACACATTGTCTGAACATTTTGATTACAAATTATTTAGATTTTAAAAAAACCTATGAGCAGGAATTCTACTGGCTGACTAAGTTTTTACTGACAGAAAATAAATTGTGTTTGCATTATAACTTTTGCCAACCAGGCTTAAATAATTATCTCCTCTGTTTCCACTTTCATTTTAATGTACAAATAGACTTGCTGATAAAATTTTCCACCCCAATTTCTTTTTTGTTTAACCATGTTCTTGCAGGTCACACCATCAGCTATATTGTATCCTCGGGTTATTTTCATGCAGCACATGTTGGGAGATTGTATGACAACCAAAGACATTAAAGGCATTTGTATTAGAAGTTAATGTCATGTAAAGTATGTCTGACTCACTAATTTAACTATAATGTCTCATTTCAACCTGGATATTGCACCTAATCAATGATCTGGCTCTGAAGAACCTTTTCAGCAACAATGGAATCAATCCTGCAATCAGAAACATTAATATTCTGTAAACTGTGTTTATTTCTCCTTTGTTTCTATGTCATCTTAACCTCTTGACACTATTACAAGTTTCAATTAAGCTTCACTTTCAAATTGACAAACATTAGAATTCAAAGCATTATCCCATGACTGATTCTGTGACTGGTCATTTACCTATCAAAACAAACAAGTTTTAGATTTGTGCATAAGATAATTATTGAGAAGGAGAGGGAGAAAAATGGAGAGAGAGAAAAAAAGAGGCAGGCTGAAAAATGAAAAATAAAAATGGTGTTGTATTTCAGTTGGTGATATCAAACATAGCTGTTTACAAATTGAGAATTGGCTTGATAGACCATGAGTTGTATTTTATTCTGCTTCTTTACCATGGCAGCCAAGTACTCAACATATTCACAAGGCTGTCAATGTACTTTTATTGAAATCAAATAAAAGTTAATCACAGATGCACAAAAGAAGGACTGTGCCACATGATATAAGAATTATTTAAAATACTATATTCCAAACATCAGAAAGATAGATTCAACAATTTTAAACACACAACACTCTTATGGACACAAAATTTCAGTGCCAGAGCATTCTGTCTCAATTCTATCAGCCTTGTTCAGCTGGCACGGCTGTAATTAGTTTCCTTTTCAGCCAAGTTCTTTGCATTTAATCAATGCCATTCCCTTTTGATAATGGCTCATTCTGAGACCCTTAAACAAGTTGCTGACTCAGCTCACTTACTGCTTAAAATGTGTTCTTGAAATGTCTGCATCAAATTGTCTTGAAGAATATAATCCTCTGTGACACCTCTAAGGCCTTCTGATTTCACAACTTTTCTCTTACTAACCTCTAAGCCATTAGAAACTTATTTTCAGTCTGGGCTGCTTCGAGATTTTTAATAACATTGCTTCTGCTCTCTAAGCTGTTTTGTTTCAGAATTAAATTGCATACTGCCAGAAATAATCAGCATTTTTTTCCCATTTTTATGTTACTGGATTTCTGTCGTGAGGAAACAGCAGTTTTAATTTTCTCTCTTCTATCCTTTTTTTCACAATGTACTGATCTGTTCACCTCAAATACATAAATATCCAATTTAAACAACGAAAATCCAGAAACCTGCGCATCATTCAGAAAACAAATACAAAGTGTAACTGACAAAATTATCTTCTTTTTCTTAACAATGTAAGTTCAATGTCAAGCTTTACATTCTTCTTTTGCTTTAGAACACATACTCTCAAGCAATTTTTAAAACTATGAACCTTCATTCCACTAACATTTTGGCACAAATCTGTAGCCAATTGTATATAGATTTATTCCATGCTGGTCAAGTTGTTAACATGTGAATAATATTAAATTGTCGGATGCTATTCTTTCGCCATAACATTGTATTGGGTAGGAGCATACGCAGTAGTGGGCATTGGTCAATTAATGACACCCTTTGCACTCAACCAACATAAATCTTTCCCAAATTTTTTGTATTGCAACTATTTTTAGGTCATTGTCTCCTGATCAAAGAAAATGTTGCTTTCTATGAGTGTAAATGATTCATGAACAAAATTTATTAACAGACAGATGTGTTCATCAATAACTATGCCACTGAAAAAAAAATGCACATAGTGATCAAGCAAAAAGGTGCTTACCCTATGCAACTTACTGCTTTTATATCCACTGCTAAAATGCAAATGAATGATTTTCTGTGTTTTACTGCCTCTTCACCGAAACTAGCTTTTCTAACATAATTTTCCTATTCAAGATGACAGCTAATTGCTATGTTAGAGAATTGATCAGCGAGTTGCTTTGAATGACATTGAAACCCTGACTGCTGCCTATAATTTTTATTCTCAGAAGCCAATCTTCACTTGTGTTTCATTTAAAGACTTTTAATGTCTTAGTGTCTGTTGTTAAGCTTTTCTTCCCTGCATTAATTTTAGCAATCAAATTATTCCAAAGTCTTGAAAGCAAACATTGTTCCTGCACTGTAATGCTGCACGCATTCAAAACTAATTTGCAGTTAACTTGCGGTTTTTTTTGGCTCGTCAGTTGAATTCCCTGAAGCTGAACAAAATTATCCATGTTTGCATAGATGAAGTGCTGCCTAATCAGTCATGTTATCAGATGCAGCATCATTACACCCGTTTGCAATTTCTGCTCTTTTAATCAAGTGAAAATGAACAGAAATCACAGTTGGATCAGAATGAGAATTTAGAAGAACAGCAGCAACTGGACAGCATCCAGGTAACTGAAATGCCTACTAATCTCCGACCTATTCATGTATGTTCATTTGCTATTTTATTGTTTCCCTGTAATAAGACCAATTTAATCAACATGACTTCACTGTCTTTGTGTTGTGGAGCATTTAGATAGGTAGTAGAAACCTAGGGGATGTTTTCTTGTTGAACTACATAGGACAATACAGAGCAGTAAAATGCACTTGAAAAGGTGATTCTCAATACAAATCAGACTGTTATCATTCTCCTGAAAAGATGGAGAAATTATCTGTTTGTATTTGACAGGAACTCTCTCAGTGTCTTTTGTCTTTGCAGTACACAAGGATATTTAATCTTCAAATGGCGAACTTTGTAAACTCACACTACATGATTCCCCAATACTTGTATATTGACAGTCACCATATAAAACGGTAGTACTGACAAACACAATCATAAATCTGTCCAGATCAATGAATTTGTCAATGGAAAAACAGCATATTGTACCAGCTAAGAGAAATTAAATCAACTGAGTTGTCATTAATATATAGCAAGCAAGACTGAAAAAAAAAGATAAAGACAGACTAATGGAAAGCAGGTGGGCCTTGCAATGAAGGATTATGTAATGGAGCCATCTCAACTCAAAAGTTAAATAAACCAAAGAAGGGACATCGATGAGACATGAACGTTAAATTGTAATTTGTGAAAATTGTGCAATTCTGTTCAAAAATGGTAACAATTCAAAAGGGCTGGCAGAACATGAGGCAATATTAATGTAAGTAAGAGCTACAAAAGCCACTGGGTGGAGTGAATTGGCGATTTTGCAACATCAACCCCTCAAACATCTACTTCCTAAATGGAGAGCCTTTGCAATTGACTCCAGTAAAGGGTAAAATCATGCAGATGCAAAAACTGCAATGTGGCAAAGCAGATTAATTTTTGAAATATAGAATGCTGGAGAACCCAGCAGTCTTTCAAAATCTGTGGAATTTAGAGAAATAAGAGACAATCTCAAAAAAGCATGCAAGGTTCTGAGAAGAGACAATACCCTGAAGATATTGTAGACTTTCAGACATTATTTCCCCCTGGCTGGGAGATTCTAAATCATGGACAGGCATTCAAAATAGTGACTAATCATTTAGAAATGATTTGAAAAGATTTTTGTTTGCTCAAAGGGTTATGAATTGTTGGAATTATATACCCCAAAGGCTTGACAGCACTGATAAACAGATTTTTTTTTTTGTCCCTCAAGGAAAAACCCCTGTGGGAATAGGCAGGAAAGTGGAGAAGAAACAGAAACAGCTATTATATTGAATGGCAGAGCAGGCTCAACAGGCTTAAGTTTATGCTCTCATAATTGTTCTAGCACAGAAGGTGACCACTCAACCCAGCTTTCTGTGAGAACAACTTAGTAGATCCACTCCTCCAATCCCCCAACAACCCCACAACCCTGGAAATTATTTCTGTTGCTTTTCCAGTTCCATCTGAAAACAATTAAATTAACCTTCAGTGCAATGTGGACCCTAAAAATTCGCTGAATAAAGTAAGTTCTTCGGGGGATCTAAGATGGTGGCGATCTGAGAAGATCACACTGCAGTGATTCGCATCGCAGCAGGAGCAGGACAGTCCTTTAACCCACCCAACCCAGGTCATCAGGATTTCTTGGGGTATTGGAAAGATTGTGGAGCCCCAAGAAACATTTAAAAATTGACTTACCTGTATTTTCAGCTGTCCAGAAATGCCTAAAAAGGGAGGAGGAGCATCTGAGGCCAGGCCTACAGCTCAGCCTGCAACAGCCTCAGAGCAGATTACTTTCCAGGACCTGTAAACCAGCTCTCGAAATCTTGCAAGATGTTGGGGAAACAGATTGAAGATAAGCTGGCTCCAGTCTCTCTCATGCTGCAGAAGCATGAGCAGCAGCTGGGAGACCTGGAGAAGAGGACGGATGAGGTGGAGCACAGGGTCACAGTAGTGGAAGCTGATGCCAGTTCATTCAAGAAGAGATCCAAGCCCAGAAGACGCAGGTTCATAATTTGCATGACCAAGTGGGTGATCTTGAAAACAGGGGCAGGAGAAAAAGCATTTGGATCATCGGTCTGCCTGAGGATAAGGAAGGTGAGCGGCCTGCAGAATTTATTGAAGATTGGCTTCCGAAATTCCTTGACTTGGAGACTGGCATGAGAGGATTGAAGATAGAGAGGGATCACCGGGTCACAGCACGGAGGTCGGGTCTGGGTCAACGCCCTCGTCCTTTCCTGGTGTGATTCCATCATTACCGGGATAAGGAGAGAGTCATGGAGGCTTCGAGACTCCAGGGGAAGGATCCAAAGGCCCTAATTTACGAGGGGTCTAAGATCATGTTTTTTCAGGACTTTTCAGTAGCGGTGATCCAGAAACGAAAATCGTATGATGGTGTCAAGAGAAAATTGAAGGAGCTTGCGATTCAGTACTCCCTGAGATATCCGGCAGTGCTTCGGATCACCTTAGATGGATCCATACATCTCTTTGACACATCGGAGAAGGCAAACTAACCTAAGTTAAACAATTGTAGTATGTATAAATATTGTTGCTTAGGTATGCGTTTATCATTCTGTAAAAGAAATGGAGGAAATCCGGTTGGAGCTTTGTTTTTCCCCCTTTTTTTAACCTCTACTGATAATAAGTTGGTTCAAACTATGTCTGGCGGTGGTTAAGATGTACATTTTAAATTTCTAAGTTAGGACATACCAAAGGATGGGTGGGGTATTTATTCCCCTTTTTTTATGAAAGAATGTTTTTTTTATTCATATTGATATTCTATTCTTTTTAGCTTGTGCTTGCGATGCGGCTCTAGCTGGGAGAAGTGAAGGTGGTTGAGATGGTTAGATGCTTATTTCTGGGCAGTTCGGGATTGTTAGTTGTCCCCTCCGGGCAGGAGGTGAGTTCCCCTACTCAGTGCTATTGGCGCTTTATATATTGGTTTGTTTTCATTTTTTTGTTGTTTTTTATTTTTAATAATTTTGTATGTTTTTTAAATGTAGTTTTAGTTTATGTAGTTTTTATAGTTGGTGGATCATGCGATACTAAGGCTCAGCAATTTGTGGTTCGGGTCTCTCCTCTCTAAAATTTAAATGTAATTGCAGAAGATCATGGCTAATGATTTGATTAAATGGTGTACCTGAAATATCAAGGGAAGTCACTCACCAATTAAGAGGAAGAAGGTACTCTTGTATCTTAGAAAGGAGAAGGTGGATATTGCTTTGTTACAGGAGATACATTTGGATGACATGGAGCATCTGAAATTACAGCAGAATGGCTTTGATCGAGTTTATTTTTCATCATTTAATACCAGAAGTAGGGGAGTGACTATATTAGTTAGGAAAAATCTCTCATTTAAATTGTTGAAATGTGTTAAAGCCACATATGGGAGGTTTGTAATTCTTAAAGCCTTGATAAATGGGGAAGAATATGGCATTTTAAATGTTTATTATCCCCCCAGCTCATCCTCTTAAATTCTTGGTAGATGCTTTTTCTAAATTGATAAGTCTCAAGTCTCGGCACATCATTATAGGGGGAGATTTTAACTGCCTCATGGACCCCACAGTAGGCAAGTTGCCTAAAGGTCCCTCAATACCCTCGGCACAAACTAAACAGTTATTGGGTTTGTGTGGGGAATTAGGATTGGTGGACGTCTGGAGGTGTCTCCACCCTACAGGTAGGGATTTCACGTTTTCCTCCAATCCGCACAGATGTCACATGTGGATTGATTTTTTTTCTGACCCCTGCGGTAACCCTGGATCTGGTGGCATCCTGTACGATTGATAATATTGCCATTTCTGATCATGCTCCAGTGTACCTCATGGTTAAAATTAAGGATGTTACAGTGGATTCAAGGTACTGGCGAATGGACCCCTTTATTCTCATGGACAGCAAGGTTGTGGAGTATTTCTCTCGGGATTTCGGGCATTCCTAGACATCAACATAGGCTCGGTTGATAGTTCATCTGCTCTCTGGGAAACTGCCAAAGCTTATGCCAGAGGGTTAGTCATTTCATATTCCACAAGTAGGAAGTGGCAGAAGGGTGAGCAGCAACGTCTCCTTGAAGCACGGTTGAAGGCAGCCGAGAAGGCCTATTTTGACAGACCCTCATTGGTCAAACTACAGAGGATTACAGCACTGCAGTCTACACTAAATTCCATGCTCACGCAGATGGCAAAGAAGGAGCTGGCTTTTGCAAAGCAAAGGTTATACGAGCATGGTGACAAGCCAGGCAAATACTTAGCATACCTTGCCAGAAAGAGAAGTGTCCCACAAACCATTACTGCGATTAGGGAAGGATCTGGGAACCTAACATGTGATTCTAAAAAGATTAATGTGGCGTTCCAGAGATTCTACTCTAAATTATATCAGTCTGAGAATTGTGAGGAGGGGCAGGCCAAAATGGAATCCTTTTTTAGAGATCTGAAGCTCCCAGGTGTGACTCCCGAACAACAGTCCTTTCTCAATGCCCCATTATCAGAGCAAGAAGTGCAGGAAGCTGTGAGGCAGCTTCAGAGTGAAAAGGCGCCCAGTCCTGATGGACTTCCCAGTGAATTCTATAAGGAATTTATAAGTATACTGTCAGGCCCGATGCTGAATATGTTTAATGATTTATACAGTCATGTTTGTCTCCCACCATCTCTGAGGGAGGCCAACATTTCACTAATCCTTAAAAAAGGGAAGGATCCGGAAGACTGTGCTTCATACAGGCCCGTCTCGCTCTTAAATGTGGACTTTAAGATCCTTTCTAAGGCTCTTGTGTTAAGGTTGGAGACTGTGTTACCTTCTATTATTAAAGAGGATCAGACGGGCTTCATAAAGGCTCGCAGATCCTCCAATAACGTTAGGAGGCTGCTTAATGTAATTCAAGCATGCCAACAGCAGTCAATACAGGGATTGGTGATTTCTTTAGATGCAGAGAAGGCATTTGACAGAGTTGAGTGGCCGTACCTTTTCTATACTCTCGACCGGTTTGGTCTGGGCGAAGTTTTCATAAGATGGGTAAAGGTTCTCTACAGTGTACCTCTCGCTGCGGTCATTACCAACGGGGTAAGATCAAGCAATTTTAATATTTCTAGGGGGGCCGGCAGGGCCGGTCCCTTTCACCACTACTTTTTACGTTGGTGTTTGAACCGTTAGCAGAAGCCATTCGTGGAGATCTCAATATATCAGCTCCAGAAGTGGGATCAAAATTACATAAGATCTCGCTGTATGCAGATGATGTTCTAATTTTCTTGACAAATCCAACAGTTTCAGTGCCTTGCCTGATACAATGCATTCACGCGTTTGGCGCTTTTTCAGGGCATAAGATTAATTTTGCTAAATCAGAGGCTATGCCTATGGGTGGTCTAATGAAAGAGTTGGCTCTTGAGAGTGACTATAGATTCCCATTTAGGTGGTCACAGGGGGGTTTTGTGTATTTGGGCATATTCATTACTCCAGTTCTGGATTGGCTGTTCAAAGCCAATTTTACTCAATTATTTGAAAAAATTTAACAAGATCTCCAAAGATGGGATGCACTTCCAGTCTCATGGTTGGGTCAGATAGCACTTATTAAGATGAATATTCTCCCTCATTTGCTATGCCTTATACAGATGCTCCCCCTTATTTTCAATAAACAAACACTCAGGAAACTGAACAGTTGGTTCAGCTCCTTTATCTGGCACCATAAACGGCCCCTCATTAAATTAGCTAACCTGCAGTTGTCTCACAGATTAGGGGGAGTAGACCTTCCGGACATTAAAAATTACCAATTAAGCTCGCTTTTGACCTACGTAAGTGATTGGGTTTGTGGGGACCCTCTTTCAATATGACAAGATATCGAAGTCTCCCAGGCAAGGTGCCCCCTTACCAGTTTGCCGTTTTTGGACAAGGTGAGGACAGTTAGGGAATATTGCCATAACCCAATAGTCATCAATACTGTTAAAGCATGGAGGGCAATTCGGCCGAGCGAAGGTAATATTGGCAAAACATCTTTGTTTACACCTTTAGTGGCTATGCCGGGTTTTCAACCAGGTATGATAGATTCAGGATTTAAACATTGGGCAGCTAGGGGTATATCTTGCATGGGTGATTTATTTGAGGGAGATGTAATGATGTCCTTTGATCAGTTAGTATGGAAGTACAAGTTACCTAATAGAGACCTCTTTCGGTTTTTTCAAGTTAGGGATTCTATTCAAAAAAGGACTACACTTTTGACTGATCCCTACAAATCTGACATAGAAAGAGGGGTACTAAGGGTTAAGAGCACACTCTCTGTCAATACTCTATATCACCAATTAGGGGATGACACCTCAGATGAGTCTGATCGACTCTGCAAGATATGGGAAAGAGAGCTGGGTGTTGAAGTTTTATCAGAGGCATGGGAGGATATTTGGGAGAATGCAAGGAAGATATCAATTTGCAATAGGACCCATGCTTTACAGTTGAAGATTCTCCACAGGGTCCACTTAGCCCCAGACTGTTTGTCAAAATTTAAACCCGGGGTATCTTCAGCATGCCCCAAGTGCAAGGTCTGTACCAGCACTCTTACCCATTGTCTTTGGTCTTATGACAGGCTTCAAACACATTGGAGCGCTGTGGTGGGTGCAATGGAGAGGATTTTAGGTGTAGGGGTGGAGAAGGACCCTATTTTGCTCCTTTTGGGCCTACCCATTGTATTTCCTGCAGACTCGCATAAGGCAAAACTTTTCAATATTCTTACATTCTGTGCAAGGAAGAATATCTTGCTAGGTTGGATATCAGAAACCTCCCCCCCCCCCCCCCCCCCCAGGCCTGTCGGGTTGGCAGAAAATTGTTATGGAGCATATTCTCCTGGATTTTCTCACAAATATGGTACACCACAAAACTGAGAATTTTTACAAGACATGGCAACCCTTTTTGAAATACCTGGACACAGATTTATCTGCCACACTAACAAAGGCGTTTATATAGCAGTAACGATTGTGTTTCATGAGTCCAGTATCCAGGGAGGAGAAACTGTGAATGTATGAGTGTTTTGTTTGGCTGGGCTGAGTTATTACTATTTATTTGTTTGTTGTTAGGTATTTATTTAGTTAGTTAAATAGCTAGTTTAGTTTTTTTTTTATTTTATACTTCTCTGTATATGTTTATACATTCGTATAGGAGGGTGGGTTGGGGAATTTATTTTTATTATTTGGGTTTAGTTTTGTACTGTTTTGAATTGCATTGTTTTGTATTTGTTGTAATATTTAAAAATCTATTTTTTCTTAATAAAAATATATGATAAAAAAAAGTAAGTTCTTCATGTTGCTTATTTTTTGTCTAACACATTAAGTCATTGACTTCTTGAACCCTCAGCCAATGGGAATAATTTCTCTCTATTTCCTCTGTTGTATCCCCTCATATTTTTCAAGTCCTCATTCAAATCTCCTCTCAATTTCTTTTTCTCTCTGAGAGCAATCCCAGCTTCTCCAACTTATCGACATACTTGAAGCCACTCACTCGTAAACCTGCTTTCAGAATTTTATTCTGCATCCTTTGAAACAACTTCATAGGTTTCACAAAATATAATGCCCATAATAGGGCAGGAAGTTCAACTGAAGCTGAACCAATGGTTTCATCGAATCCTTACAGTCTGGAAGCAGGCCATTTGGCCCAATAAGTCCACACTGAAACTTTGAAGAGTTTCCCATCCAGACCCAACACCCCATCTCTGTAATCCTGCATTTCCCATTTTCCATTCAGTGGATCATGAATCTTTAGAACCGTTTGTCCCAGAGGGTATTGAAAGCTCAATCATTAAGTATATTTATAGTAGAGATTAACAGATCTTTAATACTAATGATGCAAATGGAAAAGGGGATATTGCAGGTAAAAGGTATTGAAGTAGATGATCATCCATGAATGTATTGAAAGCTAGAGTAGGCTCAATGGCCAACTACAGCACCTATACTCTAGTTAAGGGACAGAAAACAACCAGAACAACTTGTGAAATGTCTATCTTTCTATTCAGAAGCTGAGAATACCAAGGGTAGAAATCATTCTTCAGCTTAAAATCCTGTACCACATCCAGAGCACTGTGCACAGTTCTGGGCATCACTCCTCAGGAGGGATATATCAGCCTTGAAAATAGAAGGTCTAAAGGTTAAATTATATCCAGGTATTAAACACAATTGTCTTTATATTCCCTATGAGTTCAGATGGTCAAGGGTAATGCAAGCAAAACGTTCAAGAAATCAAGAGGAATACGTAGGATAGACAGAAGGAATATATTTATTCAGATTGAGAAGTCGAAGAGAATAGGGCATTATCTAAAACTTAGAACCTATCCTTTCAGGATTGAAAATCAGGAAACAGAAAGGGTAGTTGAAGTTTGGAACTCTCTCCTGCAATTGATAACTGATACAGTATCAATACCTGATTATAAATTTGAAATTCATGTATTTTTGTTATCTGATGTTGTGAAGGGGTGTGGAGCATATACAAATATATGAAGTTAGGTCAGAAATCAAGCACAATTCCAATGAATGTTATAATTGGGATGAAGTACTTGATCCTATTCCAATGTTCTTACGACCAGCTGTATGATATCATAATAAGTGTTGAGAGACTTGGTAGATTAAGAACAGAGTACATAGAACTTGACAGCAGAAGGCAGGCCCTTCAGCCCTCGATGTTGCACCAACCTGTGGAACCAATCTGAAGCCTATCTATCCTTCACTATTCCATTTTCATCCATATCTTTATCCAATGACCATTTAAATGCTCTTAAGGTTGTCGAGTCTACTACTGTTGTGCAGGGCATTCCAGACCCCGACAACTCTTTGAGTAAAGAAACCACCTCTGACATCTGTCTTATATCTATCACCCCTCAATTTAAAGCTATGTCCCCTTGTGCAAGCCATCACCATCTGAGGAAAAAGGCTCTCACTGTCCATCCTATCTAATCCTCTAATTATCTTATATGTCTCAATTATGTCACCTCTCAACATTCTTCGTTGGCATTTCCGCCACTTTCAAACGGACCCCACCACCAGGGATATATTTCCCTCCCCGCCCCTATCAGCATTCCGAAAAGACCACTCCCTCCGCGACTCCCTTGTCAGGTCCACACCCCCCCCACCAACCCAACCTCCACTCCCGGCGCCTTCCCCTGCAACCGCAAGAAATGCAAAACTTGCGCCCACACCTCCCCCCTTACTTCCCTCCAAGGTCCCAAGGGATCCTTACATACTCACCACAAATTCACCTGCACCTCCACACACATGATTTACTGCATCCGCTGCACCCAATGTGGCCTCCTCTATATTGGGGAGACAGGCCGCCTACTTGCAGAACATTTCAGAGAACACCTCTGGGACACCCAGACCAACCAACTCAACCACCCCATGGCTCAACACTTCAACTCTCCCTCCCACTCCACCAAGGACATGCAGATCCTTGGACTCCTCCATCACCAGACCATAGCAACATGACGGCTGGAGGAAGAGCGCCTCATCTTCTGCCTAGGAACCCGCCAACCACAAGGGATGAACTCAGATTTCTCTAGTTTCCTCATTTCCCCTCCCCCCACCTTGTCTCAGTCCCAACCCTCGAACTCAGCACCACCTTCCTAACCTGCAATCTTCTTCCTGACCTCTCCGTCCCCCCACCCCCACTCTGGCCTATCACCCTCACCTTAACCTCCTTCCACCTATCGCATTTCCAACGCCCCTCCTCCAAGTCCCTCCTCCCTACCTTTTATCTTAGCCTGCTTGGCACACTCTCCTTATTCCTGAAGATGGGCTCATGCCCAAAACGTTGATTCTCCTGCTCCTTGGATGCTGCCTGACCTGCTGCGCTTTTCCAGCAACACATTTTCAGCTTCTCTCTAATGAAAACAACTTCAAATCCCTCAGCTTTCCTCATAAGACCTTCCCCCCGTACCAGGCAACATCCTGGTAAATGTCCTCTGAAAGCTTTCCAACCTTCCGCATCCTTCCTATAATGCGGTGACCAGAACTGTGCACAATACTCCAAGTGCGGCCACACCAGTGTTTTGTACAGCTGCAATATGACCTCATGGCTTCGAAATTCAATCCCTCTACCAATAAAAGCTAACACACCATATGCCTTCTTAACAACCCTACCAACCGAGGTGGCAACTTTCAGGGATCTATATACATGGACAATGAGATCTCTTTGCTCATCTACACTGCCAAGAATCTTACCATTACTCCAGTACTCTTTATTCCTGTTGCTCCTTGCAACGTGAATCACCTCACACTTTTCCACATTAAACTCCATTTGTCACCTCTCAGCCCAGCTCTGCAGCTTATCTATGTCCCTCTGTAACCTGCAACATCCTTCGGCACTGTCCACAACTCTACTTACCTCAGTGTCATCTGCAAATTTACTAACCCATCCTTCTATGTCTTCATCCAGGTCGATTATAAAAATGACAAGGAACAATGGACACAAAACAGATCCTTGCAGTACACTACTAGTAACTGAACTCCAGGATGAACATTTCCCATCAACTACCATCCTCTGTCTTATTTCAGCTAGCCATTTTCTGATCCAAACTGCTAAATCACCCTCAATCCCATGCCTCCGTATTTTGTGCAATAGCCTACTGTGGGAACATTATCAAATGCATTGCTCAACCCCATATACACCACATCAACTGCTTTATCCTCATCCACCTGTTTGGTCACTAAGGTTTGTGAGGCATGACCTACCCTTCACAAAACCGTGTTGACTATCCCTAATCAACTTATTCCTTTCTAGATGATTATAAGTCCTATCTTTAATAACCTTTTCCAACATTTTACTCACAACCAAAGTAAGGCTCACTGATCTATAATTACTTGGATTGTCCCTACTCCCCTTCTTGAACAAGGAGACAACATTTGCTATCCTCCAGTCTTCTGCACTATTCCTGTAGACAAAGACAGCATAAAGATCAAAGCTAAAGGCTCTGAAGCCTCCTCCCTGACTTCCCAGAGAATCCTAGGATAAATCCAATCTGGCCCAGGGAACTTATCTATTTTTACACTTTCCAGAATTGCTAACACCTCTTCCTTGTGAACGTCAATCCCGTCTAGTCTAGCAGCCTATATCCCAGTATTCTCAACAACATTGTTTTATTTTTGCAAGGTTTGTGAAGGTTTGTAGCTCAGGCTGAGGTTTAGGGTGTAGGTTTGATATCCAGACGTTTCATTACCTGGCTAGGTAACATTATCAGTGGCGACCTCCAAGTGAAACGAAGCTGTTGTCTCCTGCATTCTATTTATATCTTTCTCCTGGAAGGGGTTCCTGGGGGTTGTGGTGATGTAATTTCCTGTTCATTTCCTAGTAGCACACAAACCCACCAACACTCTCAAACAAAAGCTAACACACTTAAAAGACCCAGTACAACCCATGGACAAAACCAACGTCATCTACAAAATTCCATGTAAGGACTCCATAAACACTACGTAGGACAAACAGGAAGAAAGTTAGCCACCAGGATACATGAACACAAGCTAGCCACAAAAAGACACGACCCTCTCTCCCTCGTAGCTCTACACACGGATGAAAAAAACCACCAATCCGACTGGGACAACACATCTATCCTGGGACAGGCTAAGCAAAGACATGCCAGAGAATTCCTCGAGGCTTGGCACTCCAACCACAATGCCACAAACAAAAGCATAGATCTAGATGCCATATTTAACCCCTCAGAAAACGAACAGGAAATGACATCACCACAAACCCCAGGAACTCCATCTAGGAGAAAGACATAAATAGAATGCAGGAGACAACAGCTTCGCTTCACTTGGAGGTTGCCACTGATGTTGTTACCTAGCCAGGTAATGAAACGTCTGGATATCAAACCTACAGCTCAGCGAGCAAACCTACACCTATTGTTTTATTTCCAGTATGAATATGATAAAAAGTATTCATTTAGCATCTCTCTTATCTCCTTGGACTCCACACACAACTTTCCATTTCTGCCCTTAATTGGCCCTAATCTTACTCTAATCATTCTTTTATTCCTGATATACCTATAGAAAGCTTTCAGATTTCCTTGTTCCTACCTGCCAACAACTTCTCACGTGCCCTCCTGGCTCTTATTAGTTCTCTCTTTAAGTCTTTCCTGGCTAGCTTTTCACTCTCACGCATCTTAACTGAGCCTTCACGCTACATCCTAACATAAGCATTCTCCCTCCTCTTGACAAGAGATTCAACCTCCTTATAAACCATGGCTCCCTCACTCGACCGCTTCCTCCCTGCCTGACAAATGCATACATATCAAGGACACGCAGTAGCTGTTCCTTGAATAAGCTCCACATTTCAATTGTGCCCATCCCTTGCAGTTTCCTTCCCCATTCTATGCATCCTAATTGCATCAGAATTGCCTTTCCCTGAATTATAACTCTTGCCCTGTGGTATATTCCTATCCCTTTCCATTGGCACAGCTGTAAATTTACTGCTGTGCCAATCTGTAATTCCTGAAATAAAAACAGTTCCAACAGCTACCTGTAGCTGAAGAGAAGCTCAGCACAAGTAAAGCACCGATTCCTCATTTGTTCTCCAGCAAATTCATTCAGAATGGAATTAGAACTGACAAATACCTGTAATCTGAATTACAAGACCATTGGAAAGGAACCGACAGAAATTTGGAAGAATTTAGCCATAATTCAAACTAATACAATGGAAATTCTTTCCCAGATAGATATGTCAATTCTTGCACATTGGCCCTCATTAACACGAACAAGGCAGCCTTCCTTTACTACCAATAGTTTCCTTCTTGTCTTTCTTTATTCAGGTGAATTGGCCATGCTAAATTGCCCGTCGTGTTAGGTTAAAAGGGGTAAATGTAGGGGTATGGGTGGGTTACGCTTCGGCAGGTCGGTGTGGACTTGTTGGGCCGAAGGGCCTGTTTCCACACTGTAAGTAATCTAATTTATTCTTTCATGGAGTGTGTGTACCATTGGCTAGGTCAGCTTTTATATCCTATCTGCAATCAGTCTTGGACTCAATGGTTTTCTCTGTGATGTTGGAGGGCTGTTCATTGTCAACTACATTGTAGTAATGAGGATCTAAAATTTGAATTTAGGCTGTTGTCAGAAGCAACAAGTATCTGTAGATTTTTATTAACTACAAAATGACTTTTCAATTTAAAATAACACAACAAAATAGCTGCAAGTAATGATTTAACTATGTGAACTTGAACAGATGATTTGCTAAGTTGGTTGCATATAGAGATAAGAGAGAACAATGCATTTTTCAGAATTTGAATCATAAGACAGTGATTTGGTATTCGAACTAACCTTGAACTGCTTGCATGGGATGGTGCTCTACGTAAATTAAAAATCACACAACACCAGGTTATAGTCCAACAGGTTTAATTGGAAGCACACTAGCTTTCGGAGCGACGCTCCTTCATCAGGTGATTGTGGAGGGCTCGATCGTAACACAGAATTTATAGCAAAAATTTGCAGTGTGATGTAACTGAAATTATAAATTGAAGAATTGATTGTCTGTTAAGCCTTTCATCTGTTAGAATACCATGATAGTTTCACTTCTTTCATGTGTAAATCACAAAATCCTTTTTTTTAAAGTTGCATTCTCGGGTTAGCTGTTAACAATGGTGATAGCTAGAAATATGTTGAAGGTGTTAGCCCCCTGTGTTCTTTGTCTATGACCTGATGTTTAGATTGATTCTAATCTAAAAAGTGAGATAACAGAGTTTTACACAAATTCATGCAGTTTTTGAGCTCAGAGTTCTACAGGAATGTATGTAGTTTTTGAGCAAAGTGCAATGTAACTCTGCAAGTACAAAAAAATTCACCACTCAAAATATATGTGTGCATGTGGGTCTTTGTCTGTCTGTGTGTCTGTCTGTCTGGGGTGGGGGTTGTGAGTGTGAGAAAGTGTGTGTGTGTGTGTAGTGAGTGCAGAGTGTCTTAAGTCTGTGAGGGGGTGCATGTGTGGGAGTGTATGTGTCTATAAGGGTGTGTGTGGGTGTCTGTGTGTGCATCTGTGTGTATCTGTGTCCGTGTGTATGTGAGAGTGTGTGTGTAGGAATATCTGTGTGTGTGTGTGTGTGTAGTGCAATGGTGATCACCTGTAATGTGACATGAACCCAAGGTCCCGGTTGAGGCCCTCCCTATGGGTACCGAACTTAGCTATCAGCCTCTGCTTGGCCACTTTCCTTTCCAGTGGTCCAGGACATTCAGCCTCGGACCTTCGGGTGACCATCCTCCAAGGTGGACTTCGGGACAGGCAGCAGAGGAAAGTGGTCGAGCAGAGGCTGATAGCTAAGTTCGGTACCCATAGGGAGGGCCTCAACCGGGACCTTGGGTTCATGTCACATTACAGGTGATCACCACTACACTACACACACACACAGATATTCCTACACACACACACTCTCACATACACACGGACACAGGTACACACAGACGCGCAGACACCCACACACACCCTTATAGACACACACACTCCCACACATGCACCCCCTCACAGACTTAAGACACTCTGCACTCACTACACACACACACACACATACTTTCTCACACACCGAATTATGTAAATTAAGAACCCTTTCCCGGGGAATATCATTGGATTAACCTGCTGTAAATCATGTCACCTTATTGTATGTGATTGGTCTTTTCTCATAATTAAGGCTGTACTATCTCTTAAAAAACATTAATAATGTGTAATTTTTTAAATGTAATTGTGCCATTTCTCCACGGAACACAGAAGCTTTTAACCTCCATGTTGCTGGACAAATCTGCGCCAGGCTGCCTGATTTTATTAAACTGGTAACCTTGCTTTAAACAGACGTACTCCTATTGATTCTTTTGACCGATCTGGAATCAATAGGCCCCTTTGGAGGGGTCTAGATCTTCATTTTGGTGCCGTGACTCGAATGGCCGTTATGGCATCGCTGGGGCCGGTTGGTGATCGTGCCGCCCAGAGTGTCCGATCCCGGGTCGGTGACCGGGTTGCTGTCGGCTACAATGCGATGTTGCGGTTTCTCATGAGCGGTGTTTGTAGGCCACTGTCCCCGAGCCGGGTGTTAACTTTTAGTAGCCTACTCCGTTATTAGCAAACATTTTGCCAGGCAAAATCTTTGTTCTCACTGTGTACATCAAGTACCCAGAAAAAGTTTGCTATTTTTAGTGGGCGTTTTAAGACTTGTGCTGTACAATATCTTCAAGCAACGAAGCTTCATCTTAAAGAATATGAAAGGTGTGTTATGTCACAAGTACACATGCAACACAGGCAAATGTCTGTAAATGTCCAGGAACACAGGATGGAGCCAAAGCCCAAATATCCAGATAGTGAACACTTCACAATGATACATAGGTTTCATGGAATAAGATTCCTGAGAGCTGTTTCGCAACTAAAAGTACTTCAGACTAGCATAACTGTCACACTTGTACCCACATTTTATTATTTTTACCTGCAGGAACAAGTGCAATATGTTCTCCTTGCTTATATCACTGGATTATCAGATTTTGCTGTACTCATGCTTTATTTCATGATTTGGAGATGCCGGTGTTGGATTGGGGTTAAAATCATACATAACCTGGACCTGGTGTTGTGTGATTTTTAACTTTATTTCATGAGGTATTATTTAAGACGATTCTTAGGAATGCTGTATCTAAATGCCTCTAGAACCACTCTAAAGGTTTCACATTTGACCTTTTGGAGAAGAAGAGTTGATTTTTATGTTGCTGTTCAAGATGCCATGTGTCTTGGAAATACAGGGGACACAGCAAATGAAATTATTTTACAGTTTACACAATATAATAAAACTGAGATTTTTATTTCACAAGTAAGTTTGGGCAGGTAGTTGATAAGCAAAAATTCCTTCAAGTATTTGGTAATAATCAATTAAATGATTTCACTCATTAGCATCCTGATGAAATTTGTAACGTTATGTTGGACAAATTTAAAATATGCTTAAATGTTGAAATTAACCAAGACATTCTGAAAGCAGGCACTTAGCCTTCTTAAGTATTTAGATCCACACCTTCTTGAAGTATGAATGTATGCCCCATTGTCATTATGACTCATGTATTTCCAAATCCAGTTATTGGAGCTAACCTTTTAGAGGTGCAAACTGTTGTGGTACAAGCTTTCTCGCCCTACCTGGGTGAAATGGCCTGCTTCCACACTGGAGCAATTCTGTGAAAGTATCATGTCTATCTCTTGCAGCAGCAAAGGGGCTGTAAGCCTAAGTATTTGCAATCCCAGCTTGCTTTGCCATTATTCCAAGGCTGTAGCAGTTGGCAATTTTAGATCCTCAGTGATTCTCATGAGGTCAGCCAGGTGGACCACATAGAATATGGGTTCCTGATTGGAGCTGATAATCTGGTCCAGTCAGGTAACGGATAAGGACAAGAAAGTCTCCCAGCCCAACTGCTTGTTCTGTGGTGCTGTGGAGTCCGTGGACCATGTGTGTATTGGGTGTGGGCGTTTGCACGCCCTTTTTGATTTTCTTAAAAACCTCCTCCTCTGCTTTTGGTTGCACTTCAGTCCCACACTCCTGATCTTCGGGCACCCGGTACGGAGGAGGGAGGGCAGGTCTGAAGACCTCCTCATGGGTCTGCTCCTGGGCCTGGCCAAACTGGCCATAAACAAGTCCGGGCAGCGGGCCGTGAAAGGAGTCATTAAGGCAGATTGCCTGCCCCTCTTTCGCAGTTATGTCAGAGTCCGGGTGACTCTAGAGAAGGAGCAATTGGTGTCCACCAGCATCTTTGAGCTGTTCAGGGAGAAGTGGGCACCGCAGGGAGTAGAGTGCATTATTTACCCCTCCAACTCTATTTTGATTTAATCCCAGCTTTCTCCTTCACTGTTTGTTCACACAGAACAAAAAAAGGACAAGAATGTCTCCCAGCCCAACTGTTTGTTTTGTGGTGCTATGGAGTCCATGGACCATGTATATATTGCGTATGAGTGCTTGCACTCACTTTTTGATTTTCTTAAAAAACCTTCTCCTCTGTTTTTGATTGTACTTTAGTCCCACACCCCTGATCTTCTGGCACCCAGTGCAGAAGTAGGGAGGTTGGTCAGAGGATCTCCTCGTGGGTCTGCTCCTGGGCCTGGCCAAACTGCCTATAAACAGGTCAAGGCAACATGCCATGGAGGGCGTCATTAAGGCTGATTGCCTGCACCTCTCCCATGGTTACATCCAAGCCCAGGTGTCCCTGGAGAAGGAGCATGCGGTGTCTACAAACACCCTTGACCAGTTCAGGGAGAGGTGGGCACTGCAGGGAGTGGAGTGTATTATTTGCCCCTCCAACTCTATTTTGACTTAGTCCCCACCCTCCCCTTCACTGTTTGATCACTTTGAAGAGGACACTGCTTGTCACTGGCCACTTGAGTGTTTCCTTTTTTCCTGGTGGTGGAATATCAATAATGATTTATATACCTGTTGTTCTCCGTTATGTCTGACACCTGCACACACATGATTATGGGTGCTGCGGAAACATAAACACTTCCGCTGTCAGGTGGTAGTGTGGGTTAGAAAAAGAAGAGGTAAAAAAAGAAAAAAAGAACAAGAATGTCTCCCAGCGCAGCTGCTTGTTCTGTGGTGCTGTGGTGTCCATAGACCGTGTGGGTGTGGGCATTTGCACTCCCTTTTTGATTTTCTTAATAACCTTCTTCTCTGTATTTGTTTGCACTTCAGTCCCACGCTCCTGATCTTCGGGCACCCGGTGCAGAGGGGGAAGGGTCGGTCAGAGGACTTCCTGTGGGTCTGTTCCTGGGACTGCCCTAACTGGTCCAGGCAGCAGGCTGTGGTGGGACGTGGGGTTGGGGGGGGAGGGGGGCGGGGAATTGCCTGGATTGCCTGCCCCTCTTCTCTGAGGTGCCCCTCAGAGACAGTTATGTCAGAGACTGGGTGTTCCTGGAAAAGGAACATAAGGTGGCACAGTGGCTCAGTGGTTAGCACTGCTGCCTCACAGCACCAGGTTCCCAGGTTTGATTCCAACCTCGGGCGACAGTCTGTGTAGAGTTTGCACATTCTCTCTGTGGCTCCGTGGGTTTGCTCCGGTTTCCTCCCACAGTCCAAAGATGTGCAGGTCAGGTGAATTGGTCATGCTAAATTGTCCATAGTGTTTGGTGCATTAGTCAGAAGGAAATGGGTCTGGGTAGGTTGCTCTTTGGAGGGTTGGTGTGGACTGGTTGGGCCAAAGGACCTGTTTCCACAATGTAGGGAATCTAATCTAATCTGTCCATCAACACACTCAAGATTTTTAGGGAACAGTGGGCACAGCAGGGAGTGGAGTATATTATTTCACCCTCCAACTTTATTCCTGCCCTCCCCTTCACTTTTTGATCATGCAGCATTGCCCTTTGAGAAGGACACTGCTTGTCACTGGCCACTCGGGGTGTTTCTTTTCTTCCTAGTAGTGGAATATAAATGAAGATTTACACACTTGTTGTTAATCATTCTATTCTACACCTGCACACACGCAACATGGGTGCCAGGGAAAAATAAACACTACCTCTGTTAGGCAGTAGTGTAGGTGAAAATTTTAAAAATGAATAAAAAAGAACAGGAGTGTCAGACATCCTGTTCACTCTGAGAGCTGCCTCTGAAGGAGCTGTATCAGTGTCTGAAGGACTCTCCACTTTGTGTCAAGGAGAGGGGAAGACCTCTGGACTGCCTGAACTACACAGTCAGTGTGTCTTATTACTGTTGTTGATGTTTCCTGCTGAGGAGGAGAGTTTTCTTTTTTGTCTTTCACCCTTGTTTCAGGTAAACTTTGCTTTTTTTTTGTTTTTCTTTATTGTGTGTTGTAATTGCTTTTTTTTCTGGGTTTTCTTCCTGTTTATTTCCTTTAATTCGAAGCTGTGCTCAGCTGCACAGGCAGCTACTACCGCCGCCGCTGCTGCTGCAGCCTGGGCCTGCTGCTGCTACTAAAAAAACAACATGAATGTCAAAGTGGCTTTGTGTAGTCCGGTCAGTATGTTGGGGACTGAGAGCTATGTGGTCAACCACCAGCCTGGAGGAAAGCAGGCCTGGGGAGGGTTGGTCAGTATGCAGGGCGGCCAGAGACGGGAAGGCCGACAACTGTCCTGCAGGATGGCCAACCAAGGGCAGTCTGATCAGTTTGTGGTGTGGACAGGTGTCAGGTGTCTTTTTTAATAGCTATATTGGGTCTGTGTTCCATGTACTGTTTCTGATTTGATCGCATTACCTTGTCTGTGTTTGTTACTGTTCTCTTTGTGATGAACGGAAGTGGGATTCGAGGTTTGTCCTCATCTCCCTGAAAATTGGTTGAACGGTGAAGTTTGGGATTTGGTTTTGCTGCCCTTTCACCTGCATAAAGTGTTTTTTTGTGAACTGCTGATTTCTGTTTATTGTTAACTGTATTTTGTACTGTTTGATAAAATAAAGAACAGGAATGACTGCCTTAGAGTGGCCAGAAGGTGGGAGGGACGGGTGGTTTGTTGGGTTGCTGGGGTCAGGGGGTATGGTTGAGGCTGTGGAAGGGGGGGTCTGTATTCCTGTATTCTATGGACTGTTTCTTATCAAATTAAACAGTCTTGTATATGTATCTATTACTGTTCCTCTTGTGATGACTGAAAGTGAGATTTCAGGTTTGACCTCATTTCCCTGAAAACTGGTTGAATGCCGCCTCTTTCCCCTGTAAATTGCTGTTTCTCTGCATACGGCTGTTAATGTTAATTTCTTATTTGTAAACTGTGCTGGTTAATAAAATTTAAAAAAAAAACAGGAAAACAAAGAACAGCAATGTCAGACACCCTGCTTGCTCCGAGGGAGGTAGATCAGTATCAAAGACCCTTCATGTGTGAATAAAGGGTGACGGGATACCAGCCTCTGTGTAGTTATTTCAGTGGCAATGAAAGAAAAGCATGCACCTGAAGAAATTCACTTGCAATAGTCATCTTTGACTTTGGGTAAGCTTTTCTGACATCATGCCATTAAGTCAGAAGTTTGACTTGTTCAAGCCTATCTTTGAAGACTGGGCCCAGTATATGGAAAGAATGTGTGTTTTTTCAAGGTAAATGACATTGGGGCAGATGAAAAGTAACAATAATTTTCCTGACGCCTGTGAACCTGCAGTTTTTTATGGTTATTAGGAGCCTTACTTTCCCTGAGGCACCACATACTAAAATCTTTAAAAAGTTGATGCATTTAGTTAAGGAACATTACAACCCCAAGCCACCTCCAGTTCTGAAATACAATTGGTTTTACTTCTGATTCAAGTACCCGGGCATCTATATTGTAACTTTTGACTGGGTTAAGACTGGCAGAGGCATGTGATGTTGGATTAATCCTTAATGAAATGCTGAGAGACTTTGTTTCGAATGTGGGATTAATGATGTAACCATGCAAAAGCTTCTATTAGCTGCCAACTGGACTTCAAACAGACGGTATAACAGACTTTATCATTGGAAAATGCAGCAAATGCAGCATATGAATTGCAGGGTATTCCAATAGAAGTGGAAAATCTTGCCACTCTGACTGAGTTTGGGAAATACCATTTAAATGAAGGCAATTAACCTCAAAACAAAGCCAGACCTCAGCCAAGTGGTCAAGATTTTATTCAGGATCTGGAATGGCGTGCCATTTTATTTCTGCTGTTATGCTGACTTGATATAGCAAAACGTCTTACTGGACCTAAATTGAGTAAGGGAACTCATAGGCCAGTATCCAGGGGAGTGCACCCATGGAAATTCCACCTCCATCTGGTTTAGAACAGTTAATATCTCAATCAAAACCAATCCAAGTAATGATCTGGCTAAATGGTCACCTGGTTCTAATGGCAGTTGATAGCTGTGTGACTGTTTCAGTGATAACAGAACTCGTCTTTAACAAAATTTATTCTGGACTCCAACACTCAAGTTTGTGCACGACCTGAGCTAGACTGAGCTTATACTAGGGCATCCTTCCAGATAAAAAGTACAACTTCAGTTCTGGTCTCTTATGAGAAGCAGTTGGTTCAGTTACTGTTGATTGCAATAAAAGACTCTGGCACAAGCTTGATGGTGTGACATTGGTTAAGAAAGATTCACTTTGGTTCAACATTTCTTGGTTAGAAATTCCTGAGTGAATCCCATTCAAATATGTGGAAGTTTTTCAGTAAGGTCAAGAGACGATTATAGGAGCCAAGGCCACTTTCCATGTTGACCAGGAACCAATTCCACAATTTTGCAGGGCTCATCCAGTGCCTACTGCTTTATGGGCAAAAGTAGAGGCAGAAATCAGAGGGCTAGAAAGCGAAGGTATCATCAAACTACTCCAGTTTGCAGAATGGGCAGCACCAGCCAGATAGATAAAATTCCCTGTGCCTTTGTGGGGATGTTAAACAAAGAGGAAACTGCTTTTCACAGCTAGATAAATACTTAATCCCTCGCAATCAGGATTTATATGCAAATCTGGAAGGGAGGCTTTCCTTCACAAAGTTGAACATGAGCCATGCATACTTGCAGCTGTAATTAGACCAGGATTCCCACAAACATATTACAAATAATACATGTAAGGATTTCTACCAATATTCGAGACTGCCATTTATAGTATCATCAGCCTGTGCAATTTTTTAATGGATGATGGCAAACATTGTATAAGGTAAAACAATTGTATAAGGCCTACTCCAGGTTGCCATTTATCCAGATAGGTGGAGAAGGGAAAATATGCTCCAGGCACATCCAATGACCTACTTTCTGACAGAGTTAACAAGACCAGTTTACACCCTCTAGACGATAGTTGCCTCTACTCCCATATTTTATATTGGAGTTTAAGTCTTTCCTTGAGCTGAATTATTATGCAAACTTCATATATAACCTAGCCGCCATTATGTCATCTTTACATTAAGTCAAGAAAAGTCAGCCTTAGACAAATTTGTTTAGCCAAGCCATCGCTTTCAGGGAAGTGAAGGAACAACTGTCTAAGGTGTTGACAGAATATGATTCAAAGCGAGATTTGGGAATGACATGCAATATCTCAATATCATGCATCAGGGTATTATTAGCTCACAGGCCCAGTGGACGAATGCTCAATATAGTGTGCATCCAAGACTTTGATAATGCAGTGTGTAAATGCACCCGGATAGAAAGTTTTGGTAGTCATTTTGAGTCAGGAAAATGTTTTTTAAGGATGTAAATTTGTAACAATAACAAAGCACAAACTCCTGCTAGGGTCTGCTTAAAGACGAGGCAGTGCTGCTAGTAACTTCAAGCCAAATTCAGAGATGGGCTCAATTACTAGGTGTTTGTAATTACAATTCAGAACACTGTCCAGGAGGCCAAGTAGCAAATGCAAATGCATTGAGCCACCTGCTTGCAACAACACCACTGGAAGAGTCTGTAATGGCTTTAAATTTTCTGGACACTTCCAGTCATAGCTTACAATATCAGACTTTGGATGCAGAAAGATCCAGTCCTGGTAAAACTGAAACAGCTGATGATGATGGGGGAAGCCAAAGGGTCATCACAACCCAGAGAGACCAGTTACAGCAGAGGATGGCATATCATTATGGGGAGCAAGAGTGATTGTCTTGAGCATAGGTGAGCACCAATACTGGCTGAACTCATCAGAGTCATCCAGGGGTTTTCAAAATGAAGGTGTTGGCAAGACATTGTCTGGTGACCAGGACTGGATACAGACATAGCCATATTGTTGGGGCAGTCACCAGAGTGCCAAAAGGACAAACAATTACAGCATCAGCTCCCCCAAATTTGTGGGAATAGTTAGGCGATTGCATATCCTTTTATGGGCTCAATGTTCTTAGTCATTGCAGATGCCCACTCAACATTAATGTGTAGCTTTATGTGTAGAGACAATGTAAAAATATTAACTAGATATTAGTATATAATCAGAGTGAACACCTCACGACAGAACTAATGCTATATCTTTAGGATGAAGCTTTCTTGAAGCCATTTGCAGTCAGGAAATTACCTCTATATACATACTAAGGCGTCTATGTAAAACAAAATGGTAAGAGAAATGAACTGCATAGCAGCACAGAATTTAAACATTGCTCAGAGAAGGCAAAAATGTGAAGCACTCATCAAGACTTGGAGAGAAGAAAAACCAATTTAGACAACACAAGTAGAGGATACTGATTGGGCTATCATTGGTCTAGAGGTGCAGCAAGCCCTGTTAACTATTAAAAGGGAGGGATTTGAATCAGAAAAATTCCTTCACAAAGGCTCATCCTCGGTCACCAAGCTGTTGCAGAGCTCAGGGTGGACCACATGTGGAGAAGGGAGTCTGCTCATCTTAGCAGAGAAACTGTTTCCAGTCAAGAGACAAGTGAAAAAACCGTAGCAGATATCTGCACCACGAATGATATCAATTGATTACAACATGACTACTAATGACCATCAGAAAAATAACTATAAATAGATCATTGTCCTGGATGATGGGCTAAATTCTACAGTGCAAGCAGCTGTCTTAGTGCTCATGCTGAAAAAGGGGACTGGGGAAGGAGTTAAGCCTGGTTCAGTCATCAGTCATCATGTGGGTAGCAACGAATTAAGTGGATGCTGCTGGGCTTACCATCTCCACCCGATCCCTCAGGCCAAGTCAGTGGGCTGGAACATTAGCCTCAGCAGTGCCAATGCTAGCAGTGGCCATTACTGGTTTTGCACAAGCAGATTGAGGGTGTAGCAATGCCTACAACTTTGAAAATTAGCTAAGTGAGTCATAAGGGAATCAGACAGGTCTTCTCCAATGTAAAGGCAGTTGGGGGATTGTGGGGGTGAGGGGGCACATTTGTTGAGGGCAAGCAGCATTGTTGGTATTGGGCTGGCCTTTACCAGCAAGGGAGCTTTCCATATGCCAAAGTGTGTCCAAACCATAATTCGCCCAAATTGGAAGATCCCTCCCTGGAGCTCACAGAGTTTACCTGATGATCTTCCATGTGACAGGGAGCCTCAAATACTGGGAGGAGGCTCTTGATTGGCTATTAAAGTAGTTCAATTTGATGCTGGCTTGATAGTTGGCTGTTACTTTTCCTGTCACTGACAAGATGACATACTAGCAGGCAGATAGTGGGCATGTCTTGCACCATCTTCTCCTCCCTCTTGCATCATCCTAATAGCACTCCTAAAAGTGCTATGAAAATATTGCCCCATGAATTTCATTTTGCTGATCCCCTTTGTGCTCTTTCATATACTCGCCCAAATCATTTGTTTTTGTCCAATGTGATCTGAAACTTTATATTATTACAAATAACATAGTTTTGTTTCCTTATGCATTTAATTTCAGTCACAACACTGTTCATCTGAACCAAATTGGACAATGCTCACAGTCTCAGCAAACTCTAGGTACAGGTAGTTTTCCTATAACGTGCGTTTTGTAAACGCGATTTGGCTGTAATGTGATTTGTGGATTGTGATTTGTTTTTAATAAAGGGGACTCCTATTGTGTGATTCAATCCCCTGTATTACCAGCTGGCTGTGATTTATTCCGCTGGCGCATATATTGCAACCGGTTTTTGTCTGTTTTTTTTTCTATCTGCAACTAAGGTTGTTTTGTTCTCTTCCATCAGTGAGAAAAACAGTGAAAGCCTCGAACCTCCTCCCAGAGCTAACATTTAATCATTTTGAGGGTAATACCACACCACTCTGGAATGCTTACTGAAATCATGCAGGGAGTTTGGGGGGGGAGGGGAAGGGGGTCAAGGAGCAGGAAGAGAGGGAGAGATAGGAAGCCAAAGAGGGTACAAAGGCAGCGATTTACAGTGAGCGTTGGAGAGTGAACAGGGCTTTTTGCTAAGCAGAGGCTCAGTTGCTGGCTGTCTGAAGCTTTAACACATGCTCACTTTACAAGAGAGGGTGTATGTGTGTGGAAGGGAGGGATGTGTGAAAATAAGAACGGACCATTGGCGACTCTCACCTCTCCCTACCCATCCCCACTTCAGCCAAGTTCACCCAGTCTCTATTTGAAAGAGGTGGAGGTGGGGAGGATCTGAGAGTCTCAGCCCCTCATTCTCTCTGAAACCGGAGACCCATGAAAACCTCCAGCTGTTCAGAGCGTCCCAGCCTTTAAGCAACCCCCTCTAAAAAAGGATTTTACTCGCGCCAAAATAAAAGTTTCTGCTCTTTTTTCTTCCTCTTTGGAAAATTTTTTTTGGGATTAAGTTTGTTGGGGAGATTCCATTGTTTTAATGTCTTCATCTGCATTATTAAGTGACTTCTTAGCTGAAAGAAGCTGCGATAACACTTAATAGCATTGAAGTGAGCAGCCGGGACAGCACCAGCAAATTTCAGACGGGAGGTTATGTAACTCAGAAACCTCTTAACGTATTAAATTTACCGTACTATTTCATTGAAATGTATGATTTAAAAATTTGCTTAGACTGTGCTATTGTTTGTGTTAGGATAGCTACTATTCTTTTAATTTTGATTTTTACTGATATTTTTGGTGATTCACCCCTAACCCTGTTTTTCCCATCAGTCCCATTACTGCATGGTTTTCTTTAACACGATATTATACAGGAACGCAACTACTGCGTGATAGAAGAACTACCTGTATATGGAGTATCAGGACTGCAATAACTTCATTATTTAGCATATTTTATGTAGTAAAACATCAAAAGGTGTCTCACAGAAGATTCTGACAAGATTCAAGACCAAGCAAACTATTCCTGATAAAGGGCTTTTGCCCGAAACGTTGATTATCCTGCTCCTCCAATGTTGCCTGAGCTGCTGTGGTTTTCCAGCACCACTCTAATCTTGACACTAATCTCCAGCATCTGCAGTGACCACCTTCACCAAGCAAACTGTGGAGATCCTGGGGCAGGTGACTAAAAGCTACTTTTAAAAGCAGTGTTCTGAAAGGAGCATTCTTAAAACAGAAAAGAGAGATGAGGAGAGCCAATTCTCATATTTCAACAACTTTTGCTTTAAAATTGGATAATTCTACAAAGAAATCAAATGCTACTTTCACACTTTTTATATTTGTAAGAAACTGCATCATTCTTGCAGATGTTAAAACTAATCAGTAAGAGTAAAAAAGAAACAGTTAACTATTTGGAATAAAATAACTGCATTGAGGCCTTATCAATGACTTGGAAGCAGGCATTATCCTACTATTTTCTTGTATTCATTCATAGGTTGTGGGTGTAACTGGCTAGGTCAACAGTTTATTTTCCATCCCTAATTGTCCAGAGAGCAGTTAAGAATTAATCACCTTGCTGTGGGTTTGGAGTCCCATGCAGGCCAGATCAGGTAAGGGCAACAATTTTCTTCCAGAAAGTACTTTAGTGAACCAAATAATTTTTTCTGACAATTGGCTATAGTTTCATGGTCATTACTAGATTCTTAATTCTAGACTTTGTTTTATTGAATTCAAATTCTATCACCTGCCATAGTGTTACCTAAAGCAGGATCTTCAGAACACGACCTGGATCTCAGGGCAAACAGTCTCGTGATAATAGCACTTGACCATTGCCTCCCCGGCTGATAATAAAACGAGACTATAACACAGAACTTGAGGGTCTCTTAAGATGCAAGCATTGCGTCGACGTGAACATAATAAATGCTCATCGCCAGCCATATAGAGCTTGGGATTATGGTAGAGTAGGCCATGTGTAAACATAAATGTCCTGTTCTACAATTGATTTATTTAAATTACCAGCATAATTTGAGTCGATTGCTGAATGTTGAAAGCAGTAAGTGGTCAAGTGAAAAGAATTGAGCAGATCAATGACCGAACTGCATTTTTGTTTTAAAAGGAGGGGAAATAAAAATGACCTACATCCTGGAAGGGCAGAGCAGAAATATACTTGATTGAAAAAAAGATAGAAATAGGCACTGTTCCTTCAATGCCAATTTATTGAAATCTCACAATTGATTCCATTGTAACGAAGGCTACAACTACGAATGAAACAAACAAAGTGGAAGACAGATGCAACTATAATTTAATATTAATGACATAATCATGAGCAAGAATGATGAAAGGCAGGGCTACAACCAAAATATATTAAAGGTACAACCTATGGAAACAGGAGAGAATCTTTTACTCAATTGATGATAACAGAGTACAGGAGAAAGGAGGAAGCTACTCCACATTCTGCTTTTCATCAGGAGCAACTGAACAAATGCAGTGCACTCCAGAGGCCAAGCTGACTACTTATTTAAAGTTTCTATCCACATACTGCACAGGAAACAACAATGCAGCTGAAGATCTCTAAAATCTGCCATATTATACCTATTAAGTTTACTCTTCTGGTTTTTCTTTTGATTAGATTCCCTACAGTGTGGAAACTGGCCCTTTGGCCCAACAAGTCCAAACCAACCCTCCGAAGAGTAACCCACCCAGACTCATTTCCCTCTGACTAATGTACCTAACACTACGGGCAATTTAGAATGGCCAATTCACCTGACCTGCACATCTTTGGACTGTGGGAGGAAACCAGAGCACCCGGAGGCAACCCATGCGGACACGGAGAGAACCCATGCAAACTCCACACAGTTGCCCAAGGCCGGAATTGGACCCGGGTCCCCTGGTGCTGTGAGGCAGCAGTGCTAATCACTGAGCCACCATGCCACCCCAGTTGTTGCTGGATAGCCAGTTATGTCATATCAGTGAGTTTTTAGTTTATTAACCTCCTTGCTTTATCCTTGACCTACTGTAAGGAACCTGATGGGCCCTTAAATCAGACAAAGCTTTGCATGAAGTACCTACAGGTACCATGCTCTCTCCTACTACAGTGAAAGACACAACTTGGATCGGCAATTACAACAAGCAAAGTGGAAGTCCTTTGAATTCCCTGGACAGAGACATGGAAATGGAGTTGGTAGAAATGGGGAAAAGTGTTGTTTTTGCAGATATAGAAAAAACATACAGAAAAGGGGTGCAGCAAGAGAACTATTAACTCTGCAGGTATTTAGGGAAGAGTATCTCTACTTTTCAGTGTATAATTGTGGTTAATTAAATACCAACTTTGGTGTGTAATTATTATAGCAAATAAGTTCTTTTTAAAAATTATGTTTTCAGCAAAAAGCTGAGATAACCGAAATGCTTGGGCTATACAAAATGATACAAGTTAATGAAATGTCCGAGGATGGAATGTACCAGCAGAATTGATACAAAATGCTAAACCAGATCTTGATGTACTGTCGACAAAATGATGTGTGTGTCAGCACTTACAGAGAGGAAGGTTGCCAACCTGGGGAAGGGGGCAATGGGCGTGGAGCATAGATGGGCAGAGGCAAAATACTAAGAGAGATTGGGTAATGCAGGAGTTGGGAGAGGTGACCTCATGCAGCTCAAAAGTATAACTGTGTAGTAGTTTGAATAATCATCACTTCAATTGCTCTCTGCAATTGGGGTCATTTCTTGCAAGATCGCAGAATAAATTGTCTTGTTTCCAGCTTTGGTGGTCTCATCTAAATTTTATTGAATTTTGTTTCAAACAGATTTCTACCCAAACTTTGTGTTCATTGTCAATGCATCTGAAACTGTTAATTGTCCTTTTGCAGGGAAGAAGAAAATATCAGGTTTAAGAAGATAGAGATCAAAATACATGGAGATTTATTTAAACAAAGTCAGATGCCACAAACTGACTTATCTGCTCAATTTCTCAGCTTTCTGATCTCTAAGACTGAACTAATTGTGCAGACTCTTATTCAATGAGTCCAACCATTTGAGGTAACGGTCAAGAATCATTTGGCGGAAATATGATTGCAGAGGTTTCTGGTATTGAGGATAAAGAATTTATACTTAAGAAATGCAAGTAGTGGAAAAGAGACTTCCTGCATTTCAAATCACTGGCAGCAAAACCATCCAAAATAGAAAGACTTTGCACTGCTGCTTTCAAAAATTAAAAAGAACAAAACCCTAGATTTTTACTTTGAAACATTTGAAGTGAAGATACAATTAATACGCAGATTTTCCAACATGGTTACAGTTACAGTGCTGCATACATACACAAACAGATGGTCAGAGGCAGTTTAGTCTCAAATTGGTTCATTCCTCATGTACATGATAAACACCAAGATTTTTTTCTCAATTTCTAAAATATATTCTGAACACACATAGCATATTGTCACACCGTTGCTTTGGAACAATAAGCCTTCAATAGGTTACTGCATATGCATGAAGTGGCAGAAACAGGCAGTGATGTTCAGAACAAGGTTGGATAAAGTGACAGGAATAAAATTTATGAAAGTTTCACTGTGATTGTAAATGGCAAATGCTGTGATCTGGTTTGACCTGATCTGTTACTTTGCACAGAAAGTGTGCCTTGAACCCAGCCCAGTATATTTATCTTCCTACAAAATTAAAAACAAAACATCACTTCATAAATTTCACGACAGTTAGTACAAACAGGAAAGAAAATGGAGAAGATGAATGGCTAGTTATGAGCCAAGCACACAGCGGGTTCACCAATACATCACCAAAACATGTGTTATGGATAAAACTAATAAAATCCAAGCCAAAGATAGATCAATCTTACTAAGTGCTATTCGAAGTGTACAACAACAGGATGTGCTCAGCCTACAATTTTAAAAGGGCTTCCCACCGAAATTCTATAAAACTAGTTTTAACAAACACATCATGTAAAAGAAAAAAAAAATTAACATAAAGCTTATACAGCTATATGTTGAAATAATATATGCCACTTGATTTCCTATTGCTTGCAAGCAAGCCATGGATGAGTCCATTATCCAGATTTCTCTCAAATGCATTGAACTCAACAGTTTAATGATTGATGTACATTAGCAAAGATGGATTTTTTTCACATTATATTCCATTGAATCCAATGTTTTATAAATTATACTAACAGTCATGACATGAAGACTGGATCACCCTATCACTGCATTTGCAACACAGTAAGTTTAAACCTTAAAGTCCTTCAAAGTTGACCCCAATAGTTCTTACCAGACTCTTTAAATAACCAATTCCAGTCTCTGTGAGTAATAAATTCTAGGCATCAGTTTGTAACTTTAACATAGACTTAACAATTTATTAATAATATAGTAACCTCAGTAGAGCAAAATTAAACAAAGTAATCAAACTGATCATCTATGTTTATAACCAAAAATATTTGTTTAGCCCGATTCATACAAAAGACAGATAAATAAGCACAGATAATGGACAAATAACAGAAAATAATAAAATTTGCCAGATTATTTAAGTAGTTTTCACGATACATTGTTTCACAGGCAAAGATGATTGTTTCTTTGTTGATTTTCTGAAGATGCTGATCAGGGTCACCTTTTCAGTTCACTCACAGTAAGTCAGTGATACTTATAACTTATGTACTACTCTATGAAATTCCAATATCTGATCTTGGGAGATTTGGTAGGGAGCTTTTAAATCATCAACAGCTAAACTCCTCACAGAAAACACAATCCAAACCTAGTGCAAACTCTGGCCTCTCCCTGTGAGACTGACCATATCCCTTTGAGGGCATCCAACATCTGCTATCTTCTGTTTGAGCATAAGGTTTATCCCAGACTTGATGAAATCAGTTCCCAGATCCTGACCTCATTTATGGCCAGTGATCTACATTCTGTTCAAACGTACTGTTCTTCGCTAAGGTTGAAGAGTTTGTAGATCTTTTGATGAAGAAGTAACTTGCAATTAGCTTCCATGACCAGCTTCACAAATGAACAACAGCTTGTTTTGTCTCCATTTTTAAACACACGCTGCTAACCATAGTCTAATGGTCATTTTCAACTCAAAGCTCTCAGTTTACATCTCTGAAACAAAATTTACTAAAAGCTAAAATAAAAATAATGAAAAATTAGCAATGCCTCTTAAATTAACCAAATATTAAGCAGAAAATTATGCAAGTCAAGATACGTTATAATATCATAGGACCACATTTTGGTGTGATTTGGGCACCGTAGTGTTAAAAGTCATTTGGAACAAGGAAATTATTGACAGATGATTATAGAACTTAAAATGATACATGATAAATAACAACAGCAAATTGGAATTATAATTGATAAAAGAGTATTATGGCACAATATGTCCCCTCAAGCAAAAGAATGAAGGCACAGATAAAATCTATTCTATTATTTCAAAACCTGTTAAATAAAGACCACAAAGATGGAAATGTTAAAGCAGACAAAGACTATTTTTATTTCCAGATTTTTTGAATAATGTGCTCCATTCCACTAGCTTTTGAAATTATCATCTAAATGCACAGATGGACAGGATTTACATAATATAATCTGTATTGCTTGGATGACATCTGGGATTGTTGCTAAATTCCTTTGACAATCTTGGAAAAAATTCATAAGATTGATCTTCAAGGAGATGACTTATGTTGAAGACATAGAACATAAATCTTGCATTGTATATTGGAAAAAATTGATGGGTGAATTCAAACTCTTGTATTTTTTAATACTTCCTATTCTTGTTACCCCCTGCTGAAGCAGTTGATTTTTGTTGATATGCAATCAGGATAAAATTCACAAATCTAAGATGAGTCAGGCAGATTTCATTTATTTAGAAAAGACAGGTTGCTTTTGACAAATCTAGTTGAATTATTACAGTAAGAAAAAATTTAATGAAGGAATTTTATTATATGTGTTAATGGGATGTGGACCAGCAGAAATTTCCTATCCCTACTTTCCCAGAGGGCAATTATAATTCAACTACATTGCTGGAGGTCGAGAATCAAATGTCAGTCAGATGAACTAAGGACATCAGTTTCCTTTCGTAAATGGCATTCGTGAACCAACTGAGTGCTTATGACAACCAACAGTTACATCATAACTTGCAGGGTTACATTGTACTTTGCTCAAAAACTGCATACATTCATGTAGAACTCTGAGCTCAAAAATTGCATGAATTCATGTAAAACTCCGTTATCTCACTTTTTAGATTAGAATCAATCTAAACATCATGGCATAGACAGAGATCACAGGGGGCTAACACCTTCAACATATTGTCTAGCTATCACCATTGTTAACAGCTAACCTGAGAATGCAACTTTTTAAAAAAGGTTTTATGATTTACACATGAAAGAAGTGAAACAATCATGGCATTCAAACAGATGAAATACTTCACAGACAATCAATTTTTCAATGTATAATTTCAGTTACATCACACCGTAAATTTTTGCTATAAGTTCTGTGTGTTAGGATTGAGCCCTTCACTACCACCTGATGAAGGAGCGATGCTTCAAGTCATCTAAAAGACATGACATGTTTAGGCAACTAATACAAACCAATTTCACAGAAATATCATAAATTCATCGAGTCATAATCATATGAATGAAGGTCATTCAGCCTGAGTCCACTGCTGGTTCTCAGTAGAGCAATCAAACCTGATCCTTTGCTACTCCATTGGTTCACCCCAAATCGTAGAATCCTAATAGTGTAGTAACAGGTCATTCAGCCCATTGAGAGTGCACCAACCATTCAAAGACCTTCCCACCCAGACCAGCCCCCACCCAATCCCCATTACCCCACATTTTCTATCGTTAATCCACCTAACCTGCACAACTTTTGACTGTGGGTGGAAACCAGAGCACCTGAATGAAATCCATGCAAACATAGGATGAATGTGCAAACTCCACACAGTCACCCAAAGCTGGAATCAAACCTAGGTCCTTTGCGCTGTGAGACAGAAATGCTAACCACTGAGTCATTGTGCCTTTCTAAATGGTCACCCAAGTTCCTCCTGAAATCATTGGTCGTCTACATTTTCACCAGTCTCAGAGGCAGGGAGTTCTACACTGACACCTCACTTTGTGTAAAGCAGTTCTTCCTTGCTTTCTTTCAAACATCAAATGTCCCTAGACTTTTATCTCTCCTGCAGGAAGACTCAACATGGGGAATTTCATTGTTTACCATTCTTCAGTCTTAGAAACAGCCATTTACCAAAATTATCTTCTATTCCATGAGCTTCCATTTTGCTCACTTTCCCTTTATGTGTTATTTTGAGAATGCTTTCTTGAATTTCACAGAGACAACATCCATTGTATTTGTTATCAGGGCAGATGGTGGTAGAGTGGTCGCATCACTAGATTAGTAATTGAGAACCTCAAGCTAATATTCTCGGGACCTTGATTGGAAACCTACTATACCACATCGAGAAGTTTCATTTGAATAAAAACAAAAATTTGGAATTGAAAATCTAGATTACTGGCCATGATGTACAAAGTTAAAAATCACACAACACCAGGTTATAGTCCAACAGGTTTAATTGGAAGCACACTAGCTTTTGGAGCATCGCTCCTTCATCAGGTGATAGCGGAGGGCTCAATCCTAACACACAGAATTTATAGCAAAAATTTACGGTGTGATGTAACTAAAATTGTACATTGAAAAATTGATTGTCTGTGAAGTATTTCATCTGTTTGAATGCCATGATTGTTTCACTTCTTTCATGTGTAAATCACAAAACCTTTTTTAAGAAGTTGCATTCTCGGGTTAGCTGTTAACAATGGTGATAGCTAGACAATATGTTGAAGGTGTTAGCCCCCTGTGTTCTCTGTCTATGCCATGATGTTTAGATTGATTCTAATCTAAAAAGTGAGATAACGGAGTTTTACATGAATTCATGCAGTTTTTGAGCTCAGAGTTCTACATGAATGTATGCAGTTTTTGAGCAAAGTACAATGTAACCCTGCAAGTTATGATGTAACTGTTGGTTGTCATAAGCACTCAGTTGGTTCACGAATGCCATTTACGAAAGGAAACTGATGTCCTTAGCTCATCTGACTGACATTTGATTCTCGACCTCCAGCAATGTAGTTGAATTATAATTGCCCTCTGGGAAAGTAGGGATAGGAAATTTCTGCTGGTCCACATCCCATTAACACATATAATAAAATTCCTTCATTAAATTTTTTCTTACTGTAATAATTCAACTAGATTTGTCAAACGCAACCTGTCTTTTCTAAAACCAGACTAGCTTTCTACAATTAAATCAAATCTCTCCAACTGCTGACGGATTTGTTCCTAAACGCTTGTTGATAAAACTTTAACCTACCATTGTTGTTAAGTTAAAAACAGAAACACTGGAGAAACTCAACAGGTCTGACTGAGTCTGGGGAGAGAAAACAAAGTTCACATTTGATCCCATTTTATGTCTCTTGCACTCAAAACATTAACTCTGTATTTTTTACTTTGATTAAGGAAATGTATCAATATCACTTTTTGTTCCGAATTCGAATTTTGACGTCTGGATGACAAATTTCTTGATTATCTCTAGTCTTGCCCTCTCAAAACTGAAAATATTCTCTCTGTTTTCTCTTATGGGGAATAAGTAAAAGAGCTTTAGTTATCAACATTAAAATTGTCATTGTCAATGATACAAACTTGCTACAAGATGTTTTTGTATCTGACACAAATGAATAGAACTGTAGAAATTTAAAAAGGCTACTTAGACAGCATCTTCCAAATCCACAACCACTATCATGATGGACAAGGACAGCAGACACATGAAAACATCAGCACCTGAAAGTTCCTCTCCAAGCCATTGATGTTCCTGCAATGTCGCTGGGTCAAAGTCCTGGAACTACTTCCATAATGGAATTATGGGTGTACCTACAGCACATGGACAACTACCAACTTCTCAAGGGCAACTATAGATAGACAATTAATGTTGGCCCAGCAGTGATAGCCACATCCTGTGAATAAGAAGAAACTGTAGACAACATGTTGTTTATTGGAAAGCAGCTGGTAAAATGTGAACATAAGTGCTGATATAATTAACCCTTCAAGCATATCCTCTGTTTTAAAACTTTGTGCTAAATAAGGAGACTTACTGTGATCATAAACATGATGCATCTTTTAGGACATTCTGTTCTAATTGTCATGTAGCCCAGTGAATAAGATTAGCTCAAAATGTAGCCTGTTTATACATGGTCTTGATGATGTGCAAAATAATTTATTTACTTCAAATTAATTTTGTACTCTTCTTACAAGATCTCAAAGCAAAACTTCCACTCTCCTCACAATATAATGGTCAGACCACAGCTTTTCTCAATACATATCCGTTGATGGTCAGAAAAAAAAATCTGACTCACAAATGTCATTTTGGGAAGGAAATTGTCAAGCTTACCTGGTCTGACCTACATGTGATTCCAGAACCACAGCAATGTGATTGACTCTTAACTGCACTGGCCTGTCCAGGAAGGTCCTCATCCCGTGAGTGAAAAGAAAAATCAAAGATATAGACTTTGGTGTCTGTGACACAATTTCACAATTTTCCAATCGCAAAAATCGTGTCGGTACTCTAAACCATTAGGAGGATAGTGTTAAACTTCAAAGAAATTGAATGCAGAAAAATGTGCAATTTTGGTTGGAAGCAATGGGCAGAGGCATTATAAACGAAAGGGTATAATTCTGAAGAGGGCAATGGAGCAGAACAACCTGGGCATATTTGCACAGAAACCATTAAGTATTGCAAGGCATGTTGAGAATCAGGTAGACATGGTATACAGGACACTGTGGGGATATTGAGTGAAAAAGCAATAAAGTTATGACAAACCTTGTTTACATCATGGCCAGGGGTCTAGATTTTTAATTTCATATTTTATCATGTTAAACCATTTGTTCAGCTTGAACTGGAGTTTGCATTCATGTATGGGCACTATATCATAGGAATAATGCGAACAGAGATGGCACAGCAAAGATGCATGACAAAAATTCAAGCATGAGTTCTCCTGAAGGCAGAAAAGGTGGAGAAATGATCTGATAGAAGTGTGCAAAATGATCTACATCAATATTGTAGATCGGGATAAACTTACGATTAGTGTAAGTTTCAGAAAATAGAGTACATCAAATTAAGGTGATCAGCAAAAGAAGCAAGGCCTGACATGAGGATTTTTTTTAATGCACCATATGGTTAAACTTTGAAACACAGTGGCTGAAGTGGGAGGGATGGGGATGGCGATTCAAATATTGTTTTCAAAAGAGAATTTGGTCACTATCCAAACAGTAAAAAAATTACAGGGTTAAAGAGAACAGGTAGGGAATTAATACCAGGTGAATAGCTATTACAGAGAACTGATGAAGGTATGAGGAGCAGGATGATATCCTTCTGTGGAAAAATGATTCAATTTATTGTCTTCATCTTAAATTGTGGAAGTGTTGCAGTCATAAAAAATGTCTTTTCTGTTCAGGATAAGGATTCTTTATAAAACTTTTTTCACTGCTGTAACTTTCACTACAAACTTCCATGAAGTCCCCGATGGATTTTATGTCTCTCCTATTTACTTGTCTGTCAATCAAAGATTATACATTTGAAATAATTGTGTAAAATTCTTTCTCCAAAAAATCATTAACTTAATTTGCAAAATCTCATTAAATTAGCATTTAATGCAATACACATACACATGTCTTACAAGGAAGATTGCAATTATAAGCCACAGTTCATTGATCTAACTTAATTTTAACTATGTAACTGTAATTGAAGATAATGCAAAATTGAAAATTTATTAGAGTGATTACAAGCATTATGAACAAGGTCGAAATAATCAAATAATTCCACAAAATATTGCATTATTCAGCAGCCTTCAGAAAATGAAATGTCTCATGATGATTAATAGTAACCTGTAATTTCTATACTATTTCTAATGTCCTGCAGAAAGACATTGGATTGAATAGCATTGAATTAGAAGGGAAAAAATGAAGAAGTGATTTTATCCTAACCAATAGAGTGGGTTGGTAATCTCCCTTTGATCACAAGTAACTGCTGATACAATTTAATATCTAGCGCCCTTTGTTACATAAAAAATGATTACACATGATCATACGATTGTATAATGTTGTATACTCAGCTTCAGTATTTGAAAGCTGTTCTTCAGATATGTAAATACTTATCTGTTTTGAGCACATTTGAAATTATTCTTCCAACTTAATGTAAAACAATGAATTTCTAACTGGGTTTTACCCATCATAAACTTTGTACATAAACAACATTTCTTCAATTTCTTCCTTCAATTGCCATAACATTGCTCACGAGTAATGTAGAGTCTAGACCTAATTGCTTAGTTATTGCTCTGGTCTGTTCCTGCAATGATATTTGTTTCTTACTCTGAGAGTATTACAGATGGGTCCCAAGACATTCAAAGTTTAATCGCTGTTGGCAAGGAAGGTTTGCAGGTTGTCAGGCATTGCAAATGTTTTGTTCTGCTTCCTTCTTCATAAATATTTTCATTGCAATAAATAAGTCTAAAGATATTTGCATAAATGCCACTAAATAAATAAACAATTGTGAAATCATAAAATTGCAATGAAATTTTATTTGATTAAATTGTTCAGTTGAAGCTTGGCTGCAAAATTTCAGTAAAGAAGTTCATCAAACTCAATGTTGTCAATGAAAACAGATCTTTAAGAGAGCAAAATGAAATCCCTTCCAGGCGTTGACAAGGCCCTTAAATGTTTAACATATCCCAAAACATAATCCTTATCCAGTGAAGAATTGACATTTATTTTCAATTTTAAGAATATTCATTGTGAATACAATAGGTACACTTAGCAAGAAACTATTCCCATTGTATTATTGAGGCAGTGAAGGCTGCAATCCAAGGTGTTTTGTTCAGCACTCTTAACTCAGTTTATACTGATGGAGGGAATCAGAGGCATCATTGCACCCCATCACTTTGCAGCAATATAAGATACTAATTGCTACACGCATTCATGCTTCATGTGTTCTTGCAGTGTTGTTTTCATTATTATATATTTAGCTATATTCTCCTCTTCCTCTTTAAAAAGTATCTCCTTAGTCAGGGTGGTCCTGCCACCATCAGTAGCAATTTCAAACCAAAGTCATTCTGAACAAAACATTTCATAGAAGAGAGTAAAATAGATTTAAAAGAGAGACAGGAACAAAATTAGGAGACAGAGAACCATTCACACTATCAGCCAGGAGAACAAGGAGAGGAATTAGGATGGTCAGTGGACAAAAATGAAGAGGATCAAGGAAACAAAAAATACCTTCAAGGACCCAGTCAAATGAAAATTCAGTACAGTCTAATTCTTAGTGCACTCTTGGATTACCTGAAAATTTGGGTTTGAATTATGGCCCTGCGCACTAACCGAGGCACAGTCCTCCATAGTACACAGAGTCACAGATGGACTGATAAATGCAATATACAGGGTACTGTTTCTTTCTTGTTTAAAGGTTCCCCTTGCTCTACTGTTATACATTCAACACTATTAGATGACAATGGGAAATAGACATGCTTCTCTGGTAAGTGGCAAGTAACATCTAATGGGTGAGAATTCAATAATTATTTCTTGACATTCAGTTTATTACCACGACTAAATATGGCACTAGCAACAAACCATTTACCAGAAAATGACCTGGATTAGATATCGAAATATTGTGCAGAGGCTGGAATCCTGCAGCGAGTAACTCACCTAATTCTCCAAAGCCTGTTCACCATCTACAAGGCACAAGTCAGGACTGTGATGGAATACTTCCAGTTGCATCGATAAGTGAACTGCAACAATACTCAAGAAGCTTGACATGATCCAGTAGAAAGCAGTCCACTTTACGGACACTACACAGACAACCATTCACACCCTCCACCACTGATCCTCAGTGTTAATAGTGTGTACTATCCACAAAATACAATGCACCAAGATTCCTTTGACAGCACCTTCCAAATCCACAGGCCCTATCACCCAGAAGAATAGCAGATGCTGGAGGAATACTGCAACCTTTAAGTTCCCTTCCAAACCAGCAGCCATTCAGACTTGGAAATGTATTGTCATTTGATCACAGTCACCAGACTAAAGGCAAAGAATTCCCTCATTAATGGCACTATACATATACCTACACCACAAGGGCTGCAGTGGTGTAAGATGGTAGCTCATTAACACCTTCTCAAAATCAATTAGGGATGGGCAATAAATGCTGGCCCAGCCACTGTGCCCACCTGCGAAAGAATAAAAAAATGTCGTGGTGACATACCATTTTATGATGCATTCCAAGACCATCCTATCAGTCTTTCACAATGCAATGCCTTAGGTTGGACAGTTGTTCAAACACAAACTCCCATTTGTCTAAATCACAAAAGAATATTAGGAAAGCTATGCAATACCATGAGGGAAACCACATTAATAGAGTTGCAAACACCATTCCTGGTAGAAGTTTTTGATCAAATAAATAAGCAACATGCTGACACAAAGGAAAATTTCTTGAAAAATTGACAAAAGAAGAAAATTATTAAACACAATTCCTCAAATTATTTCGCTTTTAGACTGGAATAAGTAGACGGGTAACTCTAATGGAATGCAGAATTCTAGGTGTATATTCCTCCCTTGTTTGCTGGAACATTACATAAGGAACCAATCATGAATTATCAGTAATCCTTCACGTGTAAGTGTATTTTCACTATCTAATTTCCGGATTTGCATTAGCTCATCACTTAGCAATCAGAACTTGAAAAATATTTAAAGTGATTTGCAAGGAAGTCATATGGCAGCAAACTCTTGAAGTCACATTTTTAAGCAATTGGATTAATTTCTCCTGTGAACTGTTGTTGAATTATCACTTTGGCTGCTCCTTTCCACTTTTGGCTCTCTTCACTGTACATGTTAACTTGTTTAAAGTGAGAGAATGTGTAATTCTTCAATTGTACACTCAAGCAGATCAGCCAAATACACAGTCAGGCTTATGTGCTTCCACAAAAAGGAAACTGGCTGATGTATGTAACAAATGTTTCTGCAAAAACATGTCGGAGAGAGATCCGATTTTACAAAGCTCTGAAGAAAATGAAGCAACTTGCATATCAGTACCTGAACTAGCTGGATGAAAATGATGTGCAGCCATGTAATGTAAATTGACAGTAAAATACGTGAAACTAATTCCCAGGGAGATACAGACATACATAAAGTAAGTTTTAGTTTGGGGAATTATGGAGGGAGTGAAGATGTAAAATCACACATGAATATGGCATTAACAAGGGAGGAATATACACCTAGAATTCTGCATTCCATTAGAGTTATCCGTCTACTTATTCCAGTCTAAAAGCGAAATAATTGGAGGAATTGTGTTTCATAATTTTCTTCTTTTGTCAATTTTTCAAGAAATTTTCCTTTGTGTCAGCATGTTGCTTATTTATTTGATCAAAAACTTCTACCAGGAATGGTGTTTGCAACTCTATTAATGTGGTTTCCCTCATGAAGGAATAAAATGTGGTGCAATATATCTTCTGTCCCAGGTACACCGTAGTAATGATAGATAACAGAGAATATTTCTTTCTATGCAGGGATGTCCAAGTCTGAAATTATCTTTGATCAATTATAACATTGCATGTTGAAACTGATGCCCCAGTTTCTGGAAAACTGGACATCCTCAGTAGCACACAAGTTACCAATGGTTCTGCACGAGACGTACCTCAGTGTTATTCACCTCGAAGTTGAGAACTATTTTAATTGTACAGCTAAGCTAGAAAGCGTTCCTTAGCCTAATTCCAAATTAATATTCAAATGTCAGATCTGTGGATCAGAAAAAAATCTACTTTCGTCAGTTTTACTCACAAAATGAGGCTAATTGTCCTTGCAATGTAATGTAACAAATCTTGGATTTTAGCAGCAGTACTGCTTCTGGAAAAACTGCATTATCAGTTGGAAAGAATTTATTACAAACTTGCAAGAACTGACAGAGCAATTTATCTTTCTTTTGAGAGTTGAACTCCTTTACTGATTTGCTGGAATTTCTGCTGACACTGAGCATAACTTTTTTTAATAGAAGGTTTGTACTTAGAATGTTTTGAATAATGGCATTCAGTATGTATCTGATAGGGCAAGAAATCCTTCTATGTTCCTTTTTTTAAATTACTGGCTTACAAATCTTGTTAGACCATGCACCCATCTGGTTGCAAGAACGACTGCAGGAGCTGCCTTTCATATGTCCACAAGAGGTGCCTGACAGCAACTACAATGATACATTTCACTCCCTTAGGAGATAAATGACTTTTCAAGGAATGCAGGAGGTAGCAGGAACACATCAAGCTTACACCCCTCTACTCCAAGTACATGTCATGTTCCAATGCTGCCTCCTAAAGTATCCAGTTTTGATGCACAGAGAGGCATTTCACATCATGATCCAGGATGCACAGTGAACCAAACTTTGCACAGACTTCCTTCGCAAGACATGCACCTTAACTCCTTTGCATCCTGCCAAATAAGCATGTAGAGATATAGATATAGATCAGCTGCTGTTCATAAAAGAATGAGGGCAACAAAGAGTCAGAAAAAGGGCAAATCCACCAGTGAGGCAGAAGAAAAAGGCCGTGCCATGAACAGAGAGGTTCAGATGGTTAGACTGGAAGTGTCACGGGAGAAAAAAAAGTGCTAAATGAGGTTATAACATGAAGTTACAAGCTAAGAGGAACTTAATTTACCTGTAATTGAAATGAGACAATGTAGTTCATTGAAAGAAATAACTTCACCAGGAAGTGTAGTATCTGTCTAGGATAGAAATATTTTTGAATTCAGCAATAGAATTGATTAAGGAACAACAAAAACTACAAGTTTAAAATAGCAGGAGGTATAAAAACAGGATGTTTTTCTACCGAAATGCAAAAAGAGATTTATAAAAGCACACAGACAGAGTCTCAAGAAATTAAGTGAGAATTGAGGAGATGGCGGAAATCTTTAAAAAATATGTTTGTTCAAATTTAATTGTCCGAAGGCAGCTAGGAGATACTTAATCAGGTGGAAAGTTGGGGAGTGAAGACCTCATCACCTGGTTGACTCTATTCAACATGATCAGAAGTTGGTAACTTGCTCTTGGAGGCAGGATTGCTGCCTTGATGATGATGAGGACCTGATTTTAACCAGGTCATTTCCTAATTGGTACTAAATTTAATTGAGAACCGGGGTGCACTAAAAAATGCACTAAAAAATTATTGAACAAAGTGGCAACTAATTTCATGGACCATGATTTATATCCTGGAGCCCTACAAGAAGCCACTATGAAAATAGTGGATGCATTAGTTTTGATATTCCAGAATTTTTCCAGATTCTACAATGATCCCCATACATTGGAAGGAAACAATCATTTCACACATTTTATGGACTGAAGTAAACCAGGTAAGTTTGTCTGAGTCTAAAGTTCCGGGTCACAAACTCAGATTAAGGAACTGACCATGAAGCACTGAGATCAGAAAAAAATGTCTTCATTTGAGGAATATGAATTCTTGGAATTCTCTACCTATTTATTTTCAAGACAGTGATCGATAGATTTTTGGGAGTGAAGGAAACCAGGAATGTTGCAATAGTATGGGAATTTAAAGCTGAAGCAGAGAATTAGCCTTGTTTGTACAAAAGGCAGATTAGATTTGAAGGACTGAATAACCAATTGCTGCTCCTATTTCGTATGTTTCTCCTGAGACCAATTGCTAGCTTGTGACCTTATGCATAGCACCAAATCATGTACACATTGACCAATCATTTTTAACTTCCTGAAATGTTTAACCAGGATAGTGAGGCAGGAAATCTTTTTTTCGATATTGCGAGAACCAAATTAACCAATTTATCAACATGGCTTTACTTTGTATATCTAGTGATTAATGGGAACACAAATAAACAGACATCAGTAAATTATTCACCATTTTAGCCAATTGTTTTCAATTTCATCAAATGCAGCACAGACAGCTATTTTAGAGTTTGAGAAGCAACGTTGATCACAGAGTTGACCATGATGATGCAAATCATTATCATAGGAGATGGAAGACCATGGATCAGTACAATTATTGGCCATTTAGCCCTTTGACCATGTACTGCCATTCAATTGGATCATGACCAAACTCATCTTTTCCAACACCTTGTAATGAACTTGTAACTTTATAGTTCAGGCTAATTCTCCATTTTACTGTCGACTGTACATGCACCCTTCTTCATAGCGTAGACCCCAGTGAACAAAGTGAAAGTACATCAGCAAATGGTTTGCAGAACATTGCTCCTTTTCTGAAGCACCATCAGATGAATGCTTTTAGAATCATCAGTAAAATTTGCTTTGAAATCTCTTGTAGTAGCCATAACTACCATATGTCATGTAAAAGTCGATCTTGTAAAAGTCGACCTCTTATTTTTGGCCAAAGAATCTTGTATTTTCCATATATCTTGTGTAAAAGTCAACCCTATTGTATCACAATATAAACCTCTTACAAAGGTAATGCATGTTCCCATTACCCAATTAAAAAAAATCATGTTCATTTATTCATACCGGTAACTCTACTCATCACTCTTTGTTTACGATATTGCGTCTCTGTTCATTCATTCATTCCTAACACTTGGTTTACTACAGCATGTTTTGGGTCATTCATTCATTTAGACCGGGACTAAATTTATCAGTATTTATCACACTTTGTTCACTATACATGCAAAAGTTAATATCCTTAAAAAGTTAATAATTTTAATTGTGCCATTATATCTGAACAAAACTGAGATATATTAGCTACATATATCTTTAATTCTTTGATAAATTTGTTAATATTGCTGAGGTTCATTACATACAAAAGTAAATGGGAGAGAAATGGAAGAATTTGGCGGGAGAGTTCAAGACGCTTACACATTCAGAATTTAATAAAGGTTTTGTTTTAAGTGTGCCATTACACCAGGCCATGATGATGTTGAACAGTGTGATTTTGCAGGATTTCAACGAATCTTTGACATGTTAAATTTTTGTATCGCTATGTAGAAATAAAATTTACTACCAGTAATTCATTCTTGTTTCAATTGCTTTTATCCGGTAATTACCTTTACTGTAATTCATTGTGTCTTTCTTCTTTATCCGCGATTAGTTGAGCGATCAAATTGACTTCTGCTAATAATACGGTATTTCAAACTGCAGCATGAATTTCAGCCCCTCAAAACTAGTACCCATGTATTAGTCGACCCTATAAACTGAACCTTTAAAAATAGTCTAAAAACTTCAACTTTAACACGAGTATATATGGTATATATATGATACTCAAGCACATACAATTATATTATTAATTTTATGTTATGAAATTGGTAAACAAGTATTACCTGTATAAGGAAAGACTAAATCACAATTTAAAACTCTGACATATCTTGGTAAGCTATCTGAAATTGTCAAAGAATTCTGCAGAGTACAGATTGAGTCTGTCATGGCCTTTTGACATGTTAGGACTCCAGAACATACCTTATTATTCTGGCCAAACATTTATACACTCCGCTTGCTTGATGTCAACTGTAGCTGTCTTAAATACCGATTACTTCCTCCTGAGGACTTTTTTCAAGTTTGTAAATTGTTTCTTTTCATGCTTAACATTGTGCTGGAGAAGGGTCATCAGCAAATTTGGCAGGCTTTACCATTCTCCCATCTTTTAACTTGAAGAAAATGCATAGCTTACTTTTACAGGTCTTTCTTTCTAAAATCTAGTCCAAATATTATGTTTTTAACAGCTTTGGTTCAGTTGATCAGAATAAATATAATAATGTTAGGGCCCTGGTAGTCTAGCATGTTGGGATTTGATGCTGCATCAGAACAACGAGATCCAGCACACAGTTACTCATGGAATCTTTACTAATATTGTGCATAGTATCAATTATTTTTTTAAAATCCTGAAATATTTCAGCTGTTCTGTCTTCAATGCTGGATGGACTTGTATTGAACCTTAGCTGGTGAGGAGGTTGCATAGTGGCAATGTCCCTCAACTAATAATCCAGAGATCCTGGCCAATGCTGTAGGACATGGGTTTGAGTCCCACCATGGCAGATGGTGAAAGTTGAATTCAATAATTAAATAAGTGTTGGAACTAAAAGGTAGACTAATGGCAACCATGTCCCCATTGCAGATTGTTATAAAAATCCAATTGGTCACAAATGTCCTTTAGGGAAGGAATTTGTCATCCTGATCTGGTTTGGCCTAAATGTGGCATGCCACAATAGTGTGGTTGATTCTTAACTGTCCTCGGAAATGGTCCAGTAGGTTACTGAGCTCATGGGGCAACTGAAGATGGGTAATGGATTATGACCCGGACAGTAAGCTCTACATTTTATGACTTAAAAAGAAATGTTTACAAAATCAATTGGTCCCCTCCTTGCATAGAGTCAGCTGATACTCTGATAGGTTTAAAACATTATTTGTAGAAAACAAAATTGAGTTTACCTTCAACTGCATTTGTCACATGCATCGTATTTGTGTAAGAATAAAGATAACAGCATCCAAATCATGCTGCAGATTGTCTCACATTCCCCAAAATAGCACAGACTGCCAATCTCTATTCCTGTATTACAATGCTGGCATCTACCTGATAAAGTGGGAATATTGCCCAGACATGTTACATTCACATATAGCAAAATAAATCTAATCAGGCCAATTTATCACTCCATCAAAATACCCTTTGTCATAAACTCGGTCATGTAGGGCATTATAGACAGTGTTGTAAGCAGCATTTGCTCATTAATAATCTGCTCACTGATGCTTAATTTGGTTTCTGTCAGAACCACTCAGCTTTGGATGTCATTACACCAAACATCAGCTTAAACCTGAATTCCACAGCTGAGGTGAAACTGTTTGTAATGTACTGGCAAGTGTGACCAAGTGTAACACCAAGAAGTGCAAATTAATAACCAAACCCATTGAGCATGAACACAACTCTCCTCTGGTGTAGGTTACACCCAACAGAGAAGAGAGAATGGCAGTGATTGCTGAAGGGTATTCATTTTAGTCAGACTCCTTTCTGCTGCACATCCTCAGGGCAATGCCCAACATATAGCCATTTCAGTTGCTTCATCAATGATCTGCACATCATTGTAAGGGGGAAAGTGAGGACTGCAGATGCTCCATTGTAAGGTCAGGTATTGGGATGATTATTATCAATTGCAAAGTGTTCAGTTTCATTTTTCAAATTAAGCTGTTCAGGTCCACAAGACCTAGACAATATTCAGGCTGATGCTAATAACTGACAAGTAACCAGCAATAACCAGAGAATGTCCAATGAACGTCCAATGATCTCACCAAGGCCCAATGTCATCATCACCAGCCTTAGGCAGTTGCCTTCAACCAGAAATTTAATTGGTCGAGAGCATCATCCCAAGTGCAGATTAAAAATCACAGGAAAGATTAAAGTCCACAGTGGAATTAAATAAATTAGGGAAAATAAATCTAAAGTAGACAATTTGGGTGGCATAGTGATTCAGTGGTTAGCACTGCTGCCTTGCAGCACAACGGACCTGAGTTCAATTCCAGCTTGGGCAACTATCTCTGTGGAGTTTGCACATTCTCCCAGTGTCTGTGCTGGTTTCCTCCGAGTGTTCTGGTTTCCTCCCAAAGGTGTGCAGTTTAGATGAATTGGCCATGATAAATTGCCCATAGTGTTCATGGATGAGTAGGTTAGGTGTATTAATTAGGGGTAAATGTAGAGTAATAGTGTAGGGGAATGGGTCTGGGTGGCTTACTGTTCAGAGGGTCAGTATGGACTTAAAGTCATAGAGATATACAACATGGAAACAGACCCTTCGGTCCAACTCGTCCATATCAACCAGATATCCTAACCTAATTTTGTCCCATTCGCCAGCAGTTGGCCTATATCCCTCTAAATCCTTCCTATTCATATACCCATCCAGATGCCTTTTAAATGCTTTAATTGTACTAGCCTCCACCACTTCCTATGGCAGTTCATATGTGCACCACCCTCTGTGTGAAAAGGTTTCCCTTTTATATCTTTTCCCTCCTACCCTAAACCTATGTCCTCTAGTTCTTGACTCCCAAACCACAGAGAAAAGACTTTGTCTATTTATTCTATCCATGCCCCTCATGATTTTATAAACCTCTATAAGGTCACCCCTCAGCCTCTGATGCTCTAAGGAAAACAGCCCTAGCCTATTCAGCTTCTCCCTATACGTCAAAGCCTCCAACCCTAGCAACATCCGTGTAAATCTTTTCTGAACCCTTTCATGTTTTACAATATCCTTCCGATAGGAAGGAATGGCACACAATATTCCTAAAGTGGCCTAACCAATGTCCTGTACAGCTGCAACATGACCTCCTGACTCTTAAATTCAGTGCTCTCAACAATAAAGGAAAGCATATAAAATGCCTTTTTCACTATCCTATCTCACTGCGACTCTATGACAAATGGCCTGTTTCCACACTGTAGGGATTCTATGATTCTCTGAAATTATATCTTTAGATTTTTACTTGCAGTTATAGAGTCATAGAGTCATAGTGATGTACAGCACAGAAACAGACCCTTTGGTCCAACTCATGCATGTCTGCCAGATATTCTAGATAAATCTAGTCCTATTTGCCAGCATTTGGCCCATATCCCTTTAAACCCTTCCTATTCATATGCCCATCCACATACCACTTAAATGTTGTAATTGTACTAGCCCCCATGACTTCCTCTGGCAGTTCTTTCCATACATGCGCCATGCTCTGCATGAAAAAGTTGCCCCTTAGGTCCCTTTCAAATCACTCACCTGTGGCTATCGATGACACGAATAACTCAGCAAGGGGCCCAGCAATCACTTCCCTAGCTCCCTATGTAGTTTTAGGGTACACCTGATCAGGTCCTGGGGATTTTATTTAGTCAAGTTTTCTTAAAGCATGTGTGGGACATTATGTGCAAAATGAATTACACCTTTGTCTCAGTCAGTAAAGAGTTTTTATTTGTAAAAATAGCTCTTATTACTAATAAAGGAGAATTGACTTAAATGGCTAGCTTGAATTTTAAATACTTATGACCTCTTCACTGGAGACTAATTTTCTTATAATAAACTAGAAGTTCACATCACACCATGTGTAACATTCTTGACAGGAAGCTGAATATACAGTTACTTCATTTTTGAACCCCAATTTGCTGTGTTGTTTAAAGCTTCAATAATTTCAATATGTATTAAACATCAACATACTGAATGCAGTAAGAAAACGCATTAAAAATGAACTTCAAACTTGTATCTTACAGTTAAATTGGCCATTGGACTATATCACACTGTTTCATAATCTCTGCCAAAGATACATGATTTGACCATATTATCCTGCTCCTCAACGTTAGGAAATAAAAAATATCCCGGAATAAAAATGTATGATATTATAAAGATCTGTAAAAAGTACCTTTAATTAAAATCTTTAACTGTCTCACCCTTGTTCCATTACAATTAAGTTTTCTCATCAGTCACTTTATACATGCCCTGAAGGCAGAAGTGTCAATACAATGATTTCTTCAGATTCCGTCTTTGCTGAGCAAAGATGTTGAACTCTTTAAGAAGGCCAGAATTCTGTCAATAAGTACACTTATTCAAATACTGGTGGCAAGAGAATGGTACTGAAACCATTACACCTGAATTATTCAAAAGGGAAGTGAACAGTGCAATAAATTGAATTTTGACCTGTTCTGCTTTTCATTTATCAATCACTGAAGCTATGCGTAAAGCAAGTGATCAAGACACTTACTAGACAGATGCAAGGAAGTGAGTTAGTGTCTTCTCTATTAATCTGCTCTAACTGATGCTGATATCTAGCAGAATAGATTACAAGTTAAGGGCAGTTTGTCTCATCAAATCATTATTGGTTGCAAAGCTTCCCTGTCATCACCTATGGCTGCTGAGAGAGAGCACACATTTTTATGATACAATTTTTCAGTTTACATCTGATGGCTTTTAATTAAATTTGATAGTGGACTCCAGCATGAGCTCAGTTGTTTGTATTACACGGCACTGCTATTATCATGAAAGCTCCCATGATGGCCTCCCTTCATTCTCTGTTCTTCAAATAGGCTGCTCTGAACTGTCATTTCCTAAGTATTTAAGGAAATATAGATTTCTCTCATTGTAATATCTCACCATCCAAGATATCAGTAGCACTTTAGGATAATTTGAATTCTTATTATAGATAATGATATGAACGAGTAAAGGGCAGCTCATAAATTTTTCACTTTTTTTGTTGTAAAAAATGCTTATACATCAATATTAAAAGCCAGCTCAATATTACTCTGTGAAAAAGCATTTTTTAAAAAGCCTTTTGAATTACTTTATTACTAAGTACACACTAATATACATTGTTCAGTCTAAAGTCAACCCATTCCGAGCATCACACAGTCAAGATGAACATCATACATTTAGGTTGCACTGCCACCTTGCTTTCATACAACTGAACATCACCTTACAACTTGGCTGCAATTTAGAAAAACAAACGAAAGGCTGCTGAACACTTTCACATGAACCTATGGCACAACAAGCCAATTTTTGATGTGAGAGAATTTGCAAAAAGAATTTGCTATGATTTCTACTTTTGCCATTGCCTTTCTGGGGAAACTGAATATGTTGAACTTAATTTTATTTCATTAAATGTCAAAAAGAAGAGGTAAGGTGGGGAACATGGTGACAGGTTGTTATTTGAAGTTGTAATAATTTTGCGAAAGCTCACAGTCAAAGGAAGGGGGTAAGGGATGGATGGAACAGTTAAATGTCTTCTCAGGATAGGTTGTCAGTCAAGAGGAGCAAGAACATATCAAGTCTACCCCCCCCATGACTGATTCACCTACCTTACTTGCTTCCTTTCCTGTGATATTCAATTTCATCCACATATGTCTGACTCCTTCACATCAATTTATCACTCCCGTCCCTCCAACCTCTGATGCTCTTTCCTCATAAATCCAGGTTCTCTGGATAACTTATTTTCTCTACTGCTTCTTTCCCCATCCTCCCTGATCCATCAGGTTGTGTGTGCTGGCTTAGACAACTTTCTTACTGCATAGAACCCTAATACGTTTTTGAATCACTGGAAGTAATTTGTTAACATGCGAAACTTGTCCCAACCTGGCTGAAGCATGAGCTTGCTCCAGATTCCCAGTCTGGGAAAACAGATTGGTAACTCACAGCTAATTGACTTTGTTTCCAGTCTGTATGTGCTGTTTTTTTGCACCAAAGTAGTACCCAAGTAATTCCTGATTCGATACTATTTTGTTGATTTCATTAGTCTTGGTATTCACATATGCGACAGAAGAATGCAGAGTCAGCAGATTGTGACAGTCAGCATATAACACTGATCTGATGACTTGGCTGCTACTTCCAACCTTTTCATGTCCCCTTTTAAATACATATGAATAAGCTGCTGCACTCCAATCTCAAACACATCAGTTAAAATAAAATCACTACTTTCAGCTTGGCTACTGATGAGCTTCTTGTACCTCTGTCCATATTTGTAAAAGACCTCAAGTTCTGTACTGTTGTTTCAGTTCAGGAAGTCAAGAGGATGTTGTGCTGCCTGTGGAGCAGGGCTTGTTTTACTTGTTTCTACATTCAAGGGTTCTGGTCAGACCACTTGCTCCTGGCTCATATGGATTCTATATTTGCCAATCACCTTGAGTTATAGCATTAAAGGGATTTGGCGCAGAGGCATCACAAAATGGAACAAGCTATTTGAAGACGGAGAAACATTAGAAGGGCTCTCAATAGAGTGACTTACACATCTCATGTCCTCAGAATTTATTTAGTTTGTCAGTTCTTATACCAGGAAAAGTAGGTCCTCATTCCAGTTTACTGAAGGATATGTTTTATGTATAAGGTAATGGCTCTGAAAGAGTTTACACGGAAACTTCATTAATCTCCAACAAATCTCATGATATCACAAGAGTCCAAACATTTGGGTCGATAATACCAAAGTACCATTGGGGCCTCATGCTAAGCTCAATCTTACCGACCCAAAGGTCAGCAGTCTTATCTGACTTCTGATACTCTTTATAGTTATGCTTACTTAATTATTATACTTTATATTAAATATTGTCTCAACAACAAATTATCTATTGCACGATAAATGCTTCTTCTGGTTACAAAAACAGATATTGCTGGAAAAGATCAGCATGTCTGGCAGCATCTGTGGAGAGAAATCAGAGATAACATTTTGTATCCAGGGACCCTTCTCAAAAGTCAGCATTCTGCTGGATCACAATCAGTCAGCAATGCTTACAGAAACCTGCCACCACTTGTTGGCACATGAGCATAGAACAGAGCAAGAACAGCACTCACAGTGGTTCTCAAGGTGATCGTAAAGCCCTCAAATTATTTGCCTTGCAATCCCTTACTTCTTGTAGAGCTAATGGTCTGCTTGACCATTTCAGATGACAGTTAGAAGTCAAAACATTGCTTTATATCTGTGTAGAATCACAAGTAGGCCAGTTCGGTAAAGAAAACAGATTTCCTTTTTTAAAGGACATCAGTGTACTAGATTGTTTTTCGCACTAGTATTCACAATTGTCTTGGTCTCTATTAATGAGGCCAGTTTTATATCCCGGATTTATTAATTGAGATTACATTTCAAGTTAAATTGGATATGAGTTACCTGTCCACAAAGCTCTGAGCTTGCAATTCTGGATTAACTTTCTAGTAGCATTAGCACTGTGCTTCAAATGTTCCAAGCAATGTTGACTCATTAGTTGGAACATAACAGGCAAAATGCTGTTAAATTTTGATGGAAAAGACTAACTCTGAATGGATGTTCTTGAACATCTCTGACCCAAGGAGACCCAGATTTGAACTTGCTTCTCAAGTATGGGAAGTGGCAGTTTAGACTGGTTGGTTAACTGGCAGCAGCAAATGCATTGTTAGAGTGACAGTGATAAGTGAACAAGTTCTGTTATCTTGAGAGAAGCAAGGTCTATGATGCCTGAGACCAGTACAAACCCAGGTAGCAAACGCAGGTAGCCTGAGACCCAGGTAGCAAACTGTGTGATTTATGAGAACACAGATTGCTGGATTCAGCATGTTTCCTTTGTGTGCCGCTGCCTGTGGTCATGAGCGTACCAGACAGAGATTGAACAGCAACAAACTCCATTGATCAGAGCTTTGAGTATTGGAGTTGGGACGCCATGTTGTGGCTCTACAAGAATTAGTGAGGCCACTTGTAGAATACTGCATACAATTCCGGTTGCCCTGTGTTTGGAAGCATGTTGTTAAACTAGAACGTATATGGAAAAAAATTACAAGGATATTGTCATACAGGAGGGTTTGAGTTAGAAGGAGAGGCTGGGTACGCTGACACTTATTTCCCTGGTGCATTGGAAGGTGAGGGGTGACCGTATAGAGTTTTATAAAATCTTGAGGGACATAGTTAAGGCGAATAGCCAAGGTCTTTCTCTGGGGTGAGGGAGTCTAAAACTAGAGGGCATAGTTTTAAGATAAGAAGGGAAAGATTTAAAAGGAATCTGAGGGAGAATTGTTTCACACTGAGGGTGGTCGGAATGGGACCATTCAGCGCAGCCACTTTGGCGCGACCCATTTTGGCGCAGGCCCATTTCGGCGCAGAACTGTTTTGTAGTTATTCAGTAGTAGTTATTAAACTACTATTATTAAAATTATTAAATTATTAAAATTATTAAAATATGTTAAAATAAAATATATTTCGGCGCAGACCCATTTGTCACAGAACCGGTTTGTAGTTATTCAATAGTGGTTATTAACCTACTATTATTAAAATTATTAAAATATATTAAAACAAAACATATTAATATACAAATTATTAAAATAAAATAAATCCCATGAAAATGCCATCAACAATTTTGTATTTGCCTTATTTCTTTCATTTTTATTTTCTTTTTAACATTTTTACTGAAGAGGATAAACATTATTTTTCTTTTTATTGCTTTCATTAATGCTTGTAAGTAAGCCTGAAAAGAAATAAATAAGAGCTGCACCGAATTGCTTGTGGCGAAATGGTTCGCGCCAAATTGGCCGTGCCGAATCGCTTGCGCCAAAGTGACTGCACCAAATGGTCCTACACCTGAGGCTGGTGCATGCATGGAATAAGCTGCCAAGGAACTGGTAAAATTACAACATTTAAAAGACATTTGGACAGGTGTATTACTAGGAAAGGTTTAGAGGATATAGGCCAAACACAGGCAGATAGGACTAGTTCAGTTCAGGATACTTAGTTGGCATGGCTAAGTTGGACTGAAGGGTTTGTTTCAATGCTATGTGAATCTATGAATCTAAGCTGACCTTGAAAGGCAAAGGTTTGAACTTCTCACTGGTGAAGCCAAACAGTGATTAGATTTTGTTGCTGGTGCAATAGAAGCTACAAATTATGGACTTTTGATGGCCAGTGGTTAGGTACACATTTATAATCATGGTGTTGCTCACCAACTTAATGCTGGAAGGACAGACACAATAAACAATGTGAAACCCTCGTGCAAAATTGGTGTTAGATTGTTCTGAGATCTTTCCCAGTGATAACATACTTGCAGAGTATTTTTTTTAAATCTGCTCAACTCAGTTATTTATAATATTCATGACCCTAAACATGCTCCCCATTCTGTGCTCAGTCCAGCAGACTAAACTTTGCAGATGACACTTCATATCGCTTCACAAGAGGCTCCCAAGCACTGAGGATGTCACCTAGACAGGGGACGAAACGTCTGCAACACAAATTCCCAGCTCGGCGAACAGAACCACAACAACGAGCACCCGAGCTACAACTCTTCACACAAACTTTGAACCTCATATCTGTAATATTTTTCAAAGTATAATTTTTATTCAATAATTGAACCAATACATCTGTGAAATTCAATGGATCAGAGCAAACCACTGAGTAACTTGCAACTTATTCGGTTAGTGGAAGGCCTGACCTATCGGTATTTTTGCCTTTTTCTCTTTGGGTTCAGATGTTTCATCAATGATCGAATGAGAAGTCGAATCACTTCCTTTAATAACAAACCTAACTATTTCTTTAGGAGAAATAAAAAAAATCACAAAAATGTATGAATACAATTAATTTGAGCTACATATGCTAATGTTTACTTGTTTTGTCTTGTTTTACCAGCATCAAGAAAGTGCGCAAATACAATTGCATGATTCCTATGGTTATGAGTAAAACCCATATGATCACAAGACATAGGAGCAGAAATTAGGCCATTTAGTCTCCATCGAGCCTGCTCTACCATTCAATCTTGGCTGATAAGTTTCTCAAGGAGAAAGTGAGGACTGCAGATGCCGGAGATCAGAGCTGAAAATGTGTTGCTGGAAAAGTGCAGCAGGTCAGGCAGCATCCAAGGAACAGGAGAATCGACGTTTCGGGCATAAGCCCTTCAGGATTCCTGAAGAAGGGCTTATGCCCGAAACGTCGATTCTCCTGTTCCTTGGATGCTGCCTGGCCTGCTGCGCTTTTCCAGCAACACATGATAAGTTTCTCAACCCCATTCTTCCACTTCTTCCCTGTGACCCTTGATCCCATTGATACTCAAGAATCTGTCTATCTCAGTATTAAAATAGATTCACCAGTTTTTGACTGAAGAAGTTTCTCCTTACCTCTCTTTTAAAAAATCTTCCCTTTAGACCAAGGCTATGCCCTTGGGTCCTCCTTTATCCTTCAATGGAAACATCTTCCCAACATTTACAATGTCCAGGCCATTCAGTATTCCATATGTTTGAATTAGAACCCCACCCTTCTAAACTCCATTGAGTATAAACCCAGAGTCCTCAAACATTCCTCACGTATCATTCCTGAAATCATTCTTGTGAATCTCCTCTGAGCACACTCCAGGGTCAATGCTTCTTTCTTGAGATATGGGACCCAAAACCATGCACAATACTCCAAATGTGGCCTGACCAGAGCCTTATAGAGCCTCAGAAGTGCATTTCTGTTTCGTATTCAAGTCCTCTCAAAAGAAATGCCATCATTGCATTTGCCTTCCTGACTACTGGTCCAACCTGCAAGTTACCTTGACAGATCCTGGAATAGAACTCCCAAGTCTTCTTGCACTTCAGACTTCTTAACTTTCTCCCCATTTAAAAAATAAACCATGCCTATTCTTCCTACCAAAGTGCATGACCTCACTTTCGCACATTGTACTCCATCTGCCACTTCTTTGTCTACTCTCCTAAACTGTCCAAATTCTTTTGCAGCCTCCCCACCTCCTCAATGCTATCTGTCTCTCTACCTATCTTTATATCATCTGCAAACTTAGCCAGAATGCCCTCAATTCCTTCACCTAGATTGTTAATGTATAAAGTGAAAAGTTGTGGTTCCAAAACTGAGTCTTGTGGAACACCACATCCTGAAAAGGACCCTTGTATCCCCGCTCTTTGCTTTCTGCCAGACAGCCAAGCTCCTATCCATGCTAGCACCTTACTCAGTAGCCTTCTGTGCTGCGCCTTATCAATGACCTCTTGAAGTCTAGTTAGATAACATCCATTGGCTCTCCTTGGTTTAACCTGCTCATTACTTCCTCAATGAATTCTAGCAGATTTGTCAGGCATGATCTCCCCTTGATGAAACCATGCTGACTTTGCCCTATTTTACCATAACTTCTAAGTATTCGGAAATCTCATCCTTCGCAATGGATTCCAGGATATTACCCACAACAGAGGTTAGGCTAATCAGTCTGTAATTTTTGGTGTTTTGCCTTACTCCTTTTTTTAAACAGGGGTGTCATGTTGACAATTTTCCAGTCCTCTGGGACCCTCCCTGATCCTAATGATTTCTGGAAGATCACCACTAACGCCTCCATTATCTCTTCAGCTATCTCCCCTAGAACTCTGGGGTGTCATCTCTCTGATCCAGATGAATTATCCACCTTCAGGCTATTCAGGTTTTCTAGTACCTGCTTCTTGGCGATGGCCTCCATACTCAGCTCTGCCTCCTCACTGTCTTGAATTTTTGGGATATTGCTTGTATCTTTCACCATGAAAACTGATGCAAAGTAATTGCTCAGTCCCTTGGCCAATCTCTCCAATGTCATTTTCCAGCTTTTCTTTTGCTGTTTCGAGATCAAAAGAAACTTTTATAGTCTTCCTTTATATTATTGGCTAACTTACCCTATATTTAATCTTCTCCTTCCTTATTTCTTTTTTTATTGCATCTGTTGGTCATTGTAAGCTTCCCAATCTTCTGGTTTCCCACAGCCCTTCGCCACATTATATGCTTTCTCATTTGCTTTTATGCTATCCTGACTTCCTTAGTCAGCCATGGTTGCCTCAACCTCCTTGTACCATGCTTCGTTTCCGTGAGATGAATCTCTGCTGTGTCTCCTGAATTACTCCCAGAAACTCCTGCTATTGCTGTTCCACTGTCTTTCCTGCTAAGCTCCTCTCCCACTCAATTCTATCCAGCTCCTCCCTCATGCCTCTGTATTCAGCTGTAACACTGTTACTTCTGATTCTATCTTCTCCCTTTCAAATTGCAGAGTAAATTCAATCATATTATGATGACTGCCTCCTCAGGTTTCCTTCACCATTAAGCTCCCTTTTTAAGTCTGCTTCATTGTATCACCCTAAATCCAGTATTGCCTGTTCCCTTGTGGGCTCCACCATAAACTGCTCCAAAAAGCCTGATTTTCCCAGTCCACCTCCATATTGAAATCCCCCATGATCACTGTATTTTAGCCTTTCCTATGTATCTTTTCTGTCTCCTTGTGTATCGTGCACCCCAGCTCCTGACTACTATTCGGAGGCATGTACATTACTCCCGCTATTGTTTTTTTTAATTTTGTGATTCCTCCATTCTACCCACACAGATTCTATACCATCTGACCCTACCTTGTTCATTGCTATTGATATAACTTCATTTCTTGCTATAAAGACAACCCCACCCCTTCTGCCTACCTGCCTATCTTTTCCATAGGATGTATATCTTTGAATCTTCAGCTCCCAATCCTGGTCCCCTTGCAGTCACGTCTCCGTGAAGCCCACCATGTTGTACCTGCCAATTTCGATCTGCGCCACAAACTCATTTATCTTATTCCTCATATTGCCTGCATTTAGATATAACACTTCAGTTCTGTATTAATTGTCCCTCTTATCATTGTCATTCATTTGCTAGAGGTTATTAAGGTGGACAAATCCCCAGGACCAGATGGGATCTATCCCAGGTTGCTGAGGGAGGTGAGAGAGGAAATAGATGGGGCCCTGACAGATATCTTTATGGCATTCTTAAATACAGGTAAGGTGCCGGAGGACTGGAAGGTTGCTCATGTTGTCCCCCTGTACAAGAAGGGTAGAAGCCATGGGCACCTATATGGGCCCCAGCTATGCCTGTCTCTTTGTTGGCTATGTATAACAGTCCATCTTCCGTAATTACATCGGCACGACTCCCCACCTCTTCCTCCGCTACATTGATGACTGCATTGGTGCCACCTCGTGCTCCCGCGAAGAGGTTGAGCAATTCATCAACTTCATCAACTCATTTCACCCTGACCTTAAATTTACCTGGACATCTCCCTCCCCTTCCTGGACCTCTCCATCTCCATTAATGACAACCGACTTGACACTGACATTTTTTACAAACCCACCGACTGCCACAGCTACCTGGATTACACCTCTTCCCACCCTACCTCCTGCAAAAATGTCATCTCGTATTCCCAATTCCTCCGCCTCTGCCGTATCTCCGCCCAGGAGGACCAGTTCCATCACAGAACACACCAGATGACCTCCTTCTTTAGAGACTGCAATTTCCCTTTCCACGCGGTTAAAGATGCCCTCATCCACATCCCGCACCTCCGCCCTCAGACCCCACCCCTTCAACCATAACAAGGACAGAACCCCCCTGGTACTCACCTTCCACCCTAGCAACCTTTGCATAAACCAAATCATCCGTCGACATTTCCACCACCTCCAAATGGACCCCACCACCAGGGATATATTTCCCTATCCACCCCTTTCCACCTTCTGCAAAGACTGTTCCCTCCGTGACTACCTAGTCAGGTCCATGCCCCCAACAACCCATCCTCCCACTCTGGCACCTTCCCCTGCCACCGCAGGAATTGCAAAACCTGCGCCCACACCTCCTCCCTCACCTCCATCCAAGGCCCTAAAGGAGCCTTCCACATCCATCAAAGTTTTACCTGCACATCCACCAATATCATTTATTGTATCCGTTGGTCCCGATGCAGTCTCCTCTACATTGGGGAGACAGGACGACTCCTAGCAGAGCGCTTTAGGGAACATCTCTGGGATACCCGCACCAATCAACCACACTGCCCTGTCGCCGAACATTTCAAAACCCCCTCCCACTCTGCCGAGGACATGGAGGTCCTGGGTCTCCTTCACCACCACTCCCTCACCACCCGACGCCTGGAGGAAGAACGCCTCATCTTCCACCTCGGAACACTTCAACACCAGGGCATCGATGTGGACTTCAACAGTTTCCTCATTTCCCCTTCCCCCACCTCACACCAGTTCCAAACTTCCAGCTCAGCACTGTCTCCATGACTTGTCCTACCTGCCTATCTTCTTTTCCACCTATCCACTCCACCCTCCTCTCTGACCTAACACCTTCATCCCACCCCCATCCACCCTTTGTACTCTTTGCTGCCTTCTCCCACCCTCCTCCCTGACCTATCACCTTTATACCCACCCCCACTCATCTATTGTACTCTATGCTACTTTCTCCCCATCCCCACCCTCCTCTCATTTATCTATCCACCCCTCAGGCACTCTGCCTGTATTCCTGATGAAGGGCTTTTGCCCGAAACGTCGATTTTCCTGCTCCTCAGATGCTGCCTGAACTGCTGTGCTTTTCCAGCACCACTAATCCAGAATCTGGTTTCCAGCATCTGCAGTCATTGTTTTTACCAAGAAGGGAAGAATGGATATCCCAGATAATTACAGACCAGTGAGCCTGACGTTGGTGGTGGGGAAGTTGCTGGAGTGGGTACTGAGGGATAGGATCTATTTATATTGAGAAAACAATGAGCTTATCAGTGATAGGCAACATGGTTTTTTGCGGGGGAGATTGTGCCTTACCAACTTAATAGAGTTCTTCGAGGAAGTGACCAAGTTGTTAGGTGAAGGAAGGGCTGTTGATGTCATATACATGGACTTTAGTAAGGTTTTTGATAAAGTTCCCATTGTGGACTAATGGAGAAAGTGAAGTCACATGGTGTGCAAGGTGTTCTAGCTAGGTGGATAAAGAACTGGATTCTGGATTAGTGGTGCTGGAAGAGCACAGCAGTTCAGGCAGCTTCCGAGGAGCAGTAAAATCGACTTTTCGGGCAAAAGAACTGGTTGAGCAAAGGAGACAGAGAGTAGTAGTTGAAGGGAGTTTCTCAAACTGGAGAAAGGTGACCTGTGGTGTTCCACAGGGGTCAGTATTGGGGCCACTTTTGTTTGTAATATACATAAATGATCTAGAAGAGGGCACTGTTGGTATGATCAGCAAGTTTGCAGATGACACAAAGATTGGTGGAGTAGCAGAAAGCATAAGGGACTGTCAGAGAATACAGGAGGATATAGATAGACTGGAGATTTGGGTGGAAAAGTAGCAGATGGATTTCAATCCAGACAAATATGAGGTGATACATTTAGGCAAGTCTAATTCTAGAGCGAATTATACAATGAATGGAAGAGCCTTGGGAAATGTTAATGGGCAGAGAGATCTGGGAGTGCAGGTCCATTGTACCCTGAAAGTTGCTGCACAGGTGGATAGAGTGGTCAATAAGGCATATAGTATGCTTGCCTTCATTGTTTGGGGATTGAGTATAAGAGCTGGCAAGTCATGTTAAAACTGTACAAGACATTGGTTCGGCCGCTTTTCGAATACTGTATACAGTTCTGGTCGCCACATTACCAAAAGGATGTGGACGCTTTGAAGAGGGTGCAGAGAAGATTTATGAGGATGTTGCCTGGTATAGAAGGTGCTAGCTATGAAGACAGGTTGAGTAGGTTAGGTTTATTTTCACTAGAAAAAAGGAGATGGGGGGGGGGGGGGGGGGGTGGGCCTGATTGAGGTTTACAAAATCATAAAGGGTATAGACAGGGTGGATAGAGACAAGATTTTCCTCAGGGTGAATGATTCAATAACAAGGGGTCATGCATTCAAGGTGAGAGGTGGAAAGTTTAAGGGGGATATTGGCGGCAAGTACTTTACACAGAGGATGGTGAGCATTTGGAACATGTTGCCAACAGAGGTGGTAGAGGCAGGCACCGTAGATTCATTTAAGATGCATCTGGACAGATGCATGAGTAGGTGGGGAGCAGAGGGATACAAATGCTTAGGAATTGACCGACAGGTTTAAACAGTACATTTGGATTGGCTCAGGCTTGGAGTGCCGAAGGGCCTGTTCCTGGGCTGTAAATTTTCTTTGTTCTTTGTTTGTCTTGTGTGCTTGAATTTTCACATTATATCAAGCATCACATCATATTAATTTTTTCCTTTGGTCACCTGCATTTAGAATGTTTCACAATTGAAAGATGGATATATTGCTTTTAATTTGATGATTAATTTTCATCAGCTTTATTAATTATGGTTGGTTAGAAGACTTTTTTTAAAACAAACTTTTGTACAAAATGTCATGGCACACTTGAACAGTTGTCATGGTATAATAGTTAAAAATTGCCACCATGAAGACATCATCTGAACTTGCTAAACAACCTGGATGTGATACATCCTCCAAGGAACTAGGACCTGCATGACCTTTTACTGTCTATGAGAAAGTGAGGACTGCAGATGCTGGAGATCAGAGCTGAAAATGTGTTGCTGGAAAAGTGCAGCAGGTCAGGCAGCATCCAAGGAGCAGGAGAAGTGTTTATGCCCGAAACGTTGATTCTCCTGTTCCCTGGATGCTGCCTGACCTGCTGCACTTTTCCAGCAACACATTAATCTTGACTGCAGGCCATTCATATCTATTGACTCATCTTGTGCAGATCCTGCCTAGATGCTAGAGTTTAAAGAACACAGTGTCAGTATCTAAACTGTTGAATGCAGAATCTTTTAACAAGGTTTCATCATCTTCAATCTCTTGCCTTTATTGTACTTTAAGTACTTGCACTAATGTCTAGCTAAGTGGCAAGTCTTGGGTCTCTGAAACGAGAGAAGCATGGTTATTGTGAGCGAAGTGGGGAAGCAAGAAGTGTATGTTAACAATGGAATGAAGAAGATGATTGATGGTTGATTTATAAGGTTCATATCACCATCTGCTATAATTTCAGCCCAAAAACAACCACATCTCACTCTTGGTTACATCAAGAATTGCCAGTACTATCATTCCATGGACTTGAGCACATGCAGCCATGTTTGTCCCCTTTTAGTTTTGATTATGTTCTGTAGTGTCCTGCAATAATCATGGAAATTAGAGTGCTGAAATGTTTTTGGTTGAAATGTCTGTTGTAGTTAAATAGCTGATAGTATGTACAACCTGAGAGATGGGTTTTTAATACTTGTAGCTAAGCGTATGAGGGCAGGGTAAGACTTTCAATATGAGGTGTGATATGTACTTGACAATGTTGGTAAGTACAGGAAAGGAGACTGGGTTGTGAATTGAGTAGTGTATAATTCTGGTGGCTCATTTATAAGGAAGCAGCATTTGAAAATTGATTCTCTGCCCTTGACCATTTGTGTAAGATCATTAATCTTTCCGCACTGACTTGAGGACCTCAGAACTTGTCACAGAGCATTGCTGCCTGCTCACTCCATCTTCTCAATGTCTGTCTAGACAGCTTCCTAGCTGCCTGTGTTTAGAGGCTCTCTCTCTTCCTACTTGTTCTGCTCCAGTGTTGTGACAGAGAGCATGCTGTCTGCCTGGCAATGCAAATTTCACTCTTCTACTTGCTTTCAACGAGCTACAAACTGTTATAGCCCATACGCTGACAAAGAAATTACAATATGATACATAAGTAATGAAGGTTACACTTCTTTGCTTTCATTCAACAGCACTGATGTCAAACAGAGGGTATCTTACATTTGAAAATACTAACACTCGAGATGGAAATTAATCCTTTGCCCAGTAGTGATACTTCTAACAGGATGGCAAAAATGCTGGAAACACACATCCAGCCTCTGGAAAAATAAACGGTCAACAACAAAATTATTCAGCAGAACTCTGAAGATGTTAGATACTTGAAACTGAAGTCTTATTGTAAATCATACTTTTGCATGCTGAATGTTTCTGCATTTTCCTTTTTTCACAATTTGCTGTGACTTATTTTTATAAAGCGATGTTGCATACCTTGTTGAAGGAGAAAGTTCATTAAATCACACAAATAAGTAAAAGCAACCTTTACAGGAATTGGCAGTTCCTATGCTACCTGTGTCAGCTGCTGTTTGAAGTTTGCCCAGTGGCAGACTGATTTCATTTCCCAGATGACATGCAAACTGTCAATTGATCCAATATCAAGTTGCTTAGTGTAAACTACAGGCAAGGTACAATTAGTTACAATGTTTAGCCTTTAACAGCATGTATGTCACAAAATAAATTTCCGAATAGAATTTAACTCCAACTAAAGCAATCGACAATAGCTGAAGTTCCTTTTTGCTAAGGTGAACTGAAAAGCCTTTTTCTTAGATCAATGATACACAATATTGTGTTCTTTTTTGGTATAGGTCACTTGTGGAAACCAGGGCATGTTTGCAATTTCTATTACCAGATTAAGCCAGATCAAGATAGATAAGTTCCCAAGGCCGGACCAGATTTTTCTAAGGCTACTACGGGAAGTGATGAATGAGACTGCTGCATCTCTGACGATGATATTTACATTCTCACTCTCCACGGGAATAGTACCAGATGATTGGAGGGAGGTGAACGGTCTTCCTCTTTTCATGAAAGGAAATAGGGAAATCCCTGAGAATTACAACCCAGTCAATCTTACATCCGTGGTAAGCAAGGAACTGGAAAGCATTCTGACAGACTGGATTTGTGACTATTTGGAAAAACATAGTTTGATTAAAGATAGTCAGCATGGCTTTGTGAGGGACAGGTCATGCCTCACAAGCCTTATTGAGTTATTTGAGGATGTGATGAAGGTTGAGCAGTGGATGTAGTGTATATGGATTTCAGTAAGGCATTTGATAAGGTTCCATATGGTATAATCATTAAGAATGTTAGGAGATATGGCTGTCTGGATACAGAATTGGCTGGTCAAAAGAAGACAGCAAGTGTTAGTGGTTGGAAAGTATTCCGTCAGGAGGTCGGTTACTAGTGGTGTCTCGCAGGGATCCATTCTTGGGCCTCTGCTCTTTGTAGTTTATATAAATAACTTGGATGAAGAAGCGGAAGGGTGGATTAGTAAATTTGCCAATGACACTAAGGTCGGCGGTGTTGTAGATAGTCTCGAGGGCTGTTGAAGGCTGCAACAAGAGCAACAAGACATTCACAGGTTGTAGAGCTGTGGCAGATGGAGTTCAACCTGGATAATTGTGAAGTGATTCATTTTGGAAGGTCAAATTTGAATCCTGAATACAGGGTTAAAGACGGGATTCTCGGCAGCGTGGAGGAACAGTGGGATCTTGGGGTCCATGTTCACAGATCTCTCAAAGTTGTCACCCAAGTTAATAGAATTGTTAAGAAGGTTAACAGGGGAATTGAGTTTAAGAGCCACGAGGTTTTGCTGCAGCTCTAGAAAATCCTAGTTAGACCACACTTGGAATATTGTGACTAGTTCTGGTCACCACATTATAGGAAGGATGTAAATGTTTTAGAGAGTGTGCATAGGAGATTTTCTATGATGCTGCTGGATTGGAAGTCTAGTCTTATGAAGAGAGATTGAATGAGCTGGGGCTTTTCAGACTGGAGAGAAGATGGAAGAGAGGTGACTTGATGGTGATGTACAAGATAATGAGAGGCATAGATAGAATAGATAGCCAGAGACTTTTCCCCAGGACTGAAATGGCAGTCATGAGGGGTCATAATTTTAAGGCAATTGGAGCAAGGTTTAGAGGAGATGTCGGAGGTAGTTTCTTTATGCAGAGAGTGATGGATGCGTGGAATGCACTGCCAGTGGTGGTAGTGAGTCAGAGACATTAGGGACATAAGGAACTGCTGGACAAGCACACGGACAGCATTAAATTGAGCGGTGTGTAGATTAGGTGATCTTAGATTAAGATAAATGCTCGGCACAACATTGTGGGCCGAAGGGCCTGATTGATGTTGTACTGGTCTACATTCTATGTTCTATGCTGTTGGATGTTTGAAAATGAATCAACTTCCCACAAACACTAGATTTCAATGTGGAGATGAAGAGCTCTTGTTAAAAGAGGCAGGAATGATACATATGAGGTGCCAGCAACCACAGATGCTAATTCCTGAGATCCTCACTGGAATGCCCTTCAGCATGAGTTCTCACTCTTGTAAATAGTCAGCTTGCAGAAAATGAGTGCTGAGCAATGGAGGATATCTTACAATGGAAATAACCTTGTATTTCATGCTAATTTCAGCACTGAGAAAGTTTTTTTTTGCCCAAAATCTTTTGGCGACAGAGCTGCCATATGCAACGTTGAAATGAGACATCAAAAACTCAAGTGCTTATTGTTGAATGAGCAAAATGTTGCAAGGAGCAATGACAGCTAAGTGCATCAGAGGGAGCCAGCCCTACAGGTTAAAGGACAACTACTTTATATCACGGGTAAAAACTGTTTTCAAACTTAGAATCAAAAAAGCACAGTTGCTTCTGGAATCCTACCATGCAGTAAACTGCCACCACAGAGGTGGTCCTGGTCACAGTCTTGAACCTTTAGACATCTGGTTCATTCAAAGCCATCAGCAACCTTAGTCAATTGGCAGTTCTTACATGAATTAGATAGCTGACAGATACATCAGCCTGGTCCAGCCAGAAATTTCAGCAATGCTATCTCTGACAGCTGGAGGCAGAGTTAAAGTGCTTTGCAATTATTTTGGATGGCATGATTTCAAAATATCACTGATGGTACTCACATGGTCATTACACACAATTTTACAGCTTTTCAGAATCACAACAGCATCTACTGCAGATTAGCTGCAACTGTACTTGATGCAGGTATTCAAAATCACAAGGGTCTGGCCTAATTCTAGACTTAAAAACAGATCCAATCAACAAAAGGTTCACAATTCAGACAGCACAGAATTAAGATCCTGGCAACAAAAGCATTAGTGACATAAAGGACAGCTTTTTTATCCAGTGAATAATAAAAATCTAAAAATGCATTGCCCCAGAGAATGATGGAGTACATTTTGATCATGGTTTCTCAAAAGAGAATTGAAACACTATCAGAGAATGAAAACAATGCTGGACTAAACGGAAAAAGTACGAGAGTGATTCCAGATCAGCTGGTCTTGCACAGAGCCAGTATGGATGTAACAGGCTGAATGATTATTTTCTGTGCTGTTACACTTCTATGATTCAAGAGGATCATCACACAGACCAAAAAGGCAATTTGGGATTTTGTTAAGTGATAGTACCATGTCACCTCGGTGTTCTCCAAAATAACCATTTTGCCCTGGTTTGCTATTATTGAAAAGTCTAAATCTGGTCGGCAGGTCAATCAAATGTAGGATGAAAATATTTCTATTCTTACCACATATCTTTCAATCCTTGACAATCACCTCATTAAAGACTGAGTGTACTTTGGACACTTAAAGAACAATTTCATTCAGGGAATTCATTAATTTCGTTCCTCTGCGAGGTCCAAACCAGCAGCATTGTAAAGCTGACAGGATCCAGCTCTCAAATATACTTATTTCACTTTTTTACAGGAAGCAAAAACACCAAATTGGACCTTGTTTTCTCTGCAGTTGATCATTACCCAGATGTGTATTTCATTGTTCAGCTGATGGTGTGCCTTAGACTCAGAAATGACAGTGTAACCACACCTGAACAATTTAAACTTGTCTTTTTAAGAAAGAAGGGCACTCACTACAATGACTTGGAAATATATCACCATTCCTTCAATGTCACTGAGTCAAAACCTTAGAACTTCTGCATTGTGGGTTTATGTGCAACACATGGACAGCAGCAGTTCAAGGAGGCAGCTCACTAACACCATCTCAGGAATGACGGATGGACAATAAATGCTGGCAAATTCAATTCAATCATGGCTGACCTTTGGCTTCAAATTTGCTTTTCTGCCAACTGATTGCTCGATTCTGAGAGGGACTTCCCTGAGAGACCTGTGTCTCTTATCTGAAAATATATTTAATAATAGGTATGCAGAGTCTTCTGGGATACAAAATTCTGAAGGCTCATAGCTACTTGTATCAGAAATTTCTTCTTTACTCAGTCGTGAATGACAATTCCCTCATGTTCCAGATTTTTGTGTCAGGAGGAACAATCTCTCAGTTTCAATCCTGTCAACTGCTTCAGAATTTCATATTTTCCAATATTTCTGCCATTTTCAATAAAGTCATCAGGATTTTAACTTTGTGTGTGAATTTGTTTATTTCTAGTTCCAAACCATGATTTTTAAGGCACATTCTCTGCTACTTTGTGTTACTATTGCAGAAGTGATGGATGGAACCTGAACCAATTGTTAGACAATTTATCAAGCTTTTATTTACAGAGATACATGTTGTACACATGTACCTTCTAACCAGCAACTACAGCTTAAGTTTGTTCATACTTATCAGAAAACAACTGGATTTCTAGCTATTACCTACCATTTGTAACTAACTAAAACAAAACGAAAATGCAATTGACATCACATACCACCTTTTCTCCATATCTCTTATTACCTCTCATGATAAAAAAAATCAAACTCAGACTGACTGATGACCCTGCACCAATTTCTTTCCTGTAATTAATTTATTTTTAGTTTCTTTCCTTAAAATGGCATCATGAACTTTGACGAGGATTGGTATCTGACTTTGTGTGAACTTTATCAGATTGAAGGGAATAAAGTCTTCATTATTCATGACTGAAAGATATAGGTTCCTGAGGGAACAATCACTGAGCATCAAAAAGACCTAAAGCATAAATAATGTCCATCACTGAGCTTATAGCTAATGACATATTGTAATCTAGAAAGCCATAAGATAGAGACAGCACTTGTCAGATACTACAGATTGCCATTTAAAAGCCTTTGTGTATGTGTTTTAGAGCTTGTCATTTATCATACCAGTGAAGTGCTTTTCTCTCATTGACTGACACCTAAAAAGAACAAATGCATTTTAAGGTTTATAGTTCAAAAGATTCCTAAAATGTTGGAAAAAAAAGTTGATGCAACACTTGTTATTCAAAGAAAAGCTGAATTTTTAGAGTTGTGGCAGTTATTTCCCTTCAGATAAATACCTCCCCCTTTATGTCTTGATGGCTGTGCCATCAAAGTCATCTCCATAAGGTCTAAAGCTGAGTATCACATGGGCTTTGGGTTCATCAGTTCCAAGAAAGGGACAGTACCCTGAAACTGGTCAGCAACAGCTACACAAACTGAGCACCAAAAAGAGCAAAAATATAAATAATGTCCAGTACTAGACAAACTGATTTCTTGCCTATAGCGATATAAATTTGCCAGTAAACATACATTGACACTTAATTCATGCATGCTAAACTCCATTGCCTGTCATTTTAACAAAACAATTAACCAACCTAAAATAAACTGCCTAGTATCTCTGTACAAATAAAGGCGACAATATCTAAACTGAAGAGAGCTGATCATTCTAAAATACAAATATTAAAGGTTAAAAAGTTTCATTCAACTACTATTAGAAGAATGTCCCCATTCAGCATTGATTTGGTGGTTTGCAAAATTTAAAACAGCCAGGCTATTTACTAGATTAATTATCTGTGTTGGTCTTTCTTTAAAATTGTTCTTGGAAGCTATGCTGCTTTGAGGTGATTAATGTTATATTTGAGACGTAATTTAAAGGCACAAACATTTATCAATACTGTACTTTGACGGTCACGGTTTACAGTACTTTCATGGTCCAAGGGTCCCCATGCTCTAATATGCTTGATAGACTTGGGCAATTGACACCAGACATCTTAAAGCACTTGAGAAATAGCAGAAGTGGTGCCTTCACAAGTGTTTCCAGTGCTATAGTAAGACAGCATCCTCTCCCAACTCAATATGCCCAACATTGAGGCATCAGTCACTCTAAACCAGCTCTGCTGGGCAGGATTCATCATTTATTTGCCTGACACCAGACTTTCGAAGCAACATCTTTATTCAGAACCTGGCTGTGGCAGCAGAAATGCTTTAGAAATATCCTCAATGTATTGGTTAAAAAAGTAAGACATATCTAACAACTCATAGGAGAGCTTGAAGAAGGTTCATTTGGGGATGTGGAAAACACATTGAGATATTTCATTGATAACATGCCAGTGTGAAATTAAAGCATCAAAGACAGGGGACAAACCTCCAAACAACTCATCTGCCCAAACTTTCACCCCTATCTGGATTTGTGACAGACTCCACAGATCACATATAGATTTCTCACCCATCTCAGAACTCATCTGGATTGGATTGAAGGAAGTCATCCTCAATCCTGCGGGATTGCCAAAGAAGGGGGGAGGAGGACCGAAAAGGGGTTTTGTCAGAATCTGCAGCTTTTAAAGACTACAACTACCGTTTTTAAGTGTTGCAAAAAGAGAAAAATGGTTCGAAAGAGCTTACGATTAGCTCAATTTTCCAATGCATAATTGATGTTCATTTTGACACTGTATTAATCATAATGGACAGGAAATAATGTGGGCCACAAATTGAGCATTGATCTCCATGGCCCACTGCCCAAAAGTGAGCCAAACCAATAAGGCATTGTTACAGCAGCAATAAATCATTAAAAATAAAAACAATATCCAGTAGGTATTTGAAGTATATTGCTGAGCACAAGATTGTTACATTCTAACTGGAACTTTAATATCGGCCTCACAAAATCTTCTTGTCAACATTTACGAACATGTCCATGCAGTTGTTTGATTAAGATTACCACATTGCTTGGGTTTTTGATAAGGTGCCAGCACAAAATGAGTTTACCATATTATTTAACAGTGTGAATGCATATTAATTTATTCACATTCAAGCTGCACTGCAAAGTGGCCAAAAGGCTAATATTTGTCCATGTGCTCATGCAAGTTTCCAGACTTTTGTTTAGAATTACTTTTTGTAAATAAAGCAGTGTAAAGTAGCAGACAGCAGGCTAGAGAAGAGCCCTCTGTTCTATCCTTGTGTGTCCACCTTGTCAGACCTGTGCGACCTGACAACATGGTGTGAGTGAAGCTTAAGGATTTTCTTGACGACAGAATTAGTTCCTCCTTGTCTCAGCTGAGCCAAGTAATTGAGTCAAGTTTCAGCTTTGGCTTGGGATGCATGTAATAACTTGACACTGCAATGACAACTCAGGAAATGCTGCATTGATTGAAGTGCTGTTTGTGAGATGAGAGATTAATCCAATGGTCTCCTGATCTGGTGGAATTTAAAGACTCAATTCCATTTATTGAAGATCAGACCAGCAATTATCCTAAGATCTTGAGGAGTCTTGACACCCAGTCTGACTAACATTGACTCAGAACCAGTCTAAAAAAAAGAATGAAATTGGATGGGTCATCTGGCAGTAACCTAGGAACCAGAAATGACAAGAGCAACTTTAGCCTCGTTAACTCTGCCAACTTCTTCTTATTAACATGTGGGGGATTGTGCCAAAATTGAGAGAGCTGTCTCACAGGCTAATCAAGCTACATTGATATTGTCTATCACTCTTACGGAATCAAGTCTGACAATGTCACAGGTCACCATCGGTATCTCTGGGTATGGTCTATCCCACCAATACAGCAGACCAAGCAGAAGTGACAACACAGTGAGAAGGGAGTTGCACTGGGGGTCTTCAACATTGGCTCCAGATCCCATAAAGTCTTGTGGCACTGAAAGAAACAATTCACAAATATGTACATCTGAACGATGGGAGAACGCAGTACAAATTCAAGGTAGAAGCATTCACAGGACAGGTGGTGGCATAGTGCTAATGTAGTAACCCAGCATTACTCTAGTAACCCAGAATATCAGGTTAATGTTCTGGGGATGTGGGTTTGAATTCCACAAAGCCAGGTAGTGAAATTGGAATTCAATAAAAATCGAGATTAAAAAGCGAGCATAATATTTAACAGATAGCCATTTTCAATTGTCATAAAAACTCAGCAGATTCATTCATGCCCTTGAAGAAAGGAAACCTGCTGTCATCACCTCACCCTCCTTGCCTCCTCCCGAAGTCTCTAGCATCAGAGGTGCAAGTCTTCAACCTCTTCAATTCTTTGTATATATCAAAAGATGACTGAAGATGCTGGATAATGCAAAGACTATGGACCTTTTAGCAATAGTACTGAAGACTTGTGCTCCAGAATGGCCCCTATTTCAGTAGAATGACAAAACTGGCATCTATCCAACAACGTATAAAATTCATATGTCCTGTACATGAAGGAAGGACAAATCCAAACCGAATAATTAGTGCCCTTTCAGTTCACTCTGAATATTCAGATAAATGATGCAATGGGTCATTGGCAATAGGATTAAGTGCCACCTTGCAAAAGAATGCTACTTTATGCTCAGTTTGGGCCACTTAGCTCCTGACCTCATTGTAGACAAAAGAACTAAACTACAAAGTTGAGGTGAGAGTGACAGCCCGTGGCCAAGTATGATTTGGAAATGCCGGTGTTGGACTGGGGTGTACAAAGTTAAAAATCACACAACACCAGGTTATAGTCCAACAGCTTTAATTGGAAGCACTAGCTTTCGGAGTACCACTCCTTCATCAGGTGGATCATCCACGACCACCTGATGAAGGAGCAGTGCTCCGAAAATTAGTGCTTCCAATTGAACCTGTTGGACTATAACCTGGTGTCATGTGATTTTTAACTTTGACCAAGTATGGCATTTTGGAGCCCTAGTAAAATTGGATGCAATAGGAATCAGAGTTATAACTGCCCATTGGTTCAAATCCTACCAGGCAAAAAGGAAGATGATTGTGGCGCCAATGATCAATCATTTCAGCTCTATGACATCAGTGCAGGAATTCTTCAGGGTAGTGTCCTAGGTCCAACCACCACTTTAATAACCACCTCTGTCACTTGTTGAGCATTACACAATATCTGAGTAGAGGACAAGTCCAAAGGAAGTTGGGCGCAAAAAGTATCGAAAATGGTTATTGTAGAGAAAAGCACATGAAGTATGAAATAAACCCAATTGCTAATACATACTCATCATTAATAAAGTGAGTATTTTCAGCCTATTTGGAATCAATAAGCAATATGTCTAACTGTCAACAGAATAAAATTAAATAGGTCAACTGCTCTGTTTAAGTTGCAGAGAGGGGAAATTGGTGCGCATGGGGACCAGGATTTTTAAGTTTTGATTTTCTCTTTCATCCTTTGACAAAGAGGCAAAATTATTATGACTCATGCTGGTAACCCAAGCAGTCTGGAAGACAAAAGTTTCCAGGAAACTAAAATTCCAAATACATCCTCATGAATCTACATGGATAATAATAGATGATGGAGATCAGTAGCATGAAACTTTTAATAGGCAGGTCTGTATGAACTCAGATCTAAATCAGATCTAAAACAAGGCAGAAATATTCTGAAACATTGTGGATAGCAGCTACTATAAATACATTGGCTCATGACATCATCTGGATGTCCTAAGATGAGATGAATGATTCGATAACAAAACAGAAAGAGTGCATAGCTTCTCATGAATACTGCTTGCCTACATCTTTCAATACCAGATTGTACAGAATAAAGTACCATGTAAACTTAAACAGAAGGCTATTATAAAACAAAATACATCACCAACAACTATGTTGCACTTCAAATACAACTTTTCAAAATTGAATTCTGAGAATTATTTGAACAGCGGTGATGAGCATATGTACCAATTAATCTTTTCTGTATTCAACCCATTCTTTCTTTGCCTTTTGGTCTTCTTCCACTCCTCTTTCATGTAAAATCTGTTGCATTTCTAAGTTCTCTCAATTCTAAGGAGATACCAATGACCTGAAATGTCATCTTGGTTCTGTCTCTACAGTTGCTCACTGATCTGTTTGTATTTCATTTTCTCTGCATTTCAGAATTCAAGCTATTGTCATGTCTCTGCTTGACCTTTGGCTTCGAGATGTTATGCCATAATCACACTTTTGGCTTGAGAAGATTAGAGCTCTCCATCTTTAATCCAATTTGCCAAGCAAACTCATAGCAGTCTCCTTCAGGCCAGTGATTTGTTATACATAACCTGACTTTCCAGTGCAACTTTAAATGTGGTCATGTAGAAAATTTACATAGTCAATTGGTTCCTGGCCAAAAAAGCTCTTCACTTAAAATGCAAAATGCATAAAAACAATTTCTGCAGTATTTTGCTACCACATCAAAATTCCCTTACAGTCTCTGAGCCTTCTCCCTCCACAAATTGTGTATTTTTCTACTCTAAATCTGATCAACAATCAATGCCTTTTCTCACTTGAATTGTGTTTTTTTTAAGATTAGATTCCCTACAGTCTGGAAACAGGCCCTTCAGCCCAACAAGTCCACATTGACCCTCTAAAGAATAACCCACCCAGACCCATTCCCCACATTTACCCCTGACGAATGCACCGAACACTATGCACAATTTAACATGGCCAATTCACCTGACCTGCACATCTTTGGATTATGGGAGGAACTGGAGCACCCAGAGGAGACCCACGCAAACATGAGGAGAATGTGCAAACTCTACACAGGTAGTCGTCCAAGGCTGGAATCAAACCTGGGTACCTGGCACGGTGAGGCAGCAGTGCTAACCACTGAGCCATTAGACCGCTTAAACTTCATACTAATGGTCATTGGGCAGAATATTGTTCAGAGAGCATGTGAGTCATCAGCTGGCGTGTGTTCTGGTAAATAAACCAGTGTTGCCCCTTCAAATGAAGGCCAGCTTAGCCACACATCAATCAGGCAGTGGCAAAGCTATCAGTGGATCTTCCTGAAGACTCCAGGGGTGAAGGCCCAAGCGGTGAGATCTACTGGCCAATCCAATGCCAGAGATTCTTGCAATGCAATGGGGGATGGTGCATCTGTAATGGATTACCATCCAGAATCATGGAAGAACCATGACTAAGGTAAATGACTTATAGTGAAGAGGCAATCCCCTTTTTAGGGTTTGCGGGGAGTGGGAACTAGAAGCAAGGGCAGCAGTTAGATCTCAGATGACACCCTTGCCCCTCACTAGTTTGTCAATCAGGGACCACCTGCCATTGATCAATTGGCCCCCACTTTACTTAAGGTGAGAAGCTGCTTACACAGTCAATCTGGTAAACATGTCACATAGGGATAATGACTCATTCTGCATGTAGACCTAATTATTGAGGATGATTATTTGATATTACTGATTAGCCACTAAGAAGCCCAATCACTGGCAGGGAGGGAAGATCACGGGCTGTGCTTCTCCACATTTCACAAAATCACAGATTTGTTGCAGATTTGCAGAAGGAGGGCATTCAGCCTATTAGTCCATCATGTCTGCAGCACTCATTAAACGAGCATCATTACCTATGACAATCTCTTGCTTTTTTCCCCATGCACTTGCACATTATCTTTGTCCAAGTAGTCATTCAATGCCTCAATTGTACCTTAATTTTGGCAGAGATGTGACAGCAGTTGTTCGGTACTCTGACTTCCTTCTAAATTAAATGCCCTTCTCACCTCCACCAACTCTGGCTGTGGTTGAATTTTGATTTGAGTTGAGACATTTTTGCAAGGGTTGCATTGCAGAAAAAAGTACAGAAATGGATTAGGTCCACCACTTCCTGAAGCAGAGTTTGGTGGAATAGGGACAGGTTTCTGGGATGAGTTGGTTAAAAGTTGGGGAGACTGGACGCCTCCTAGAAGAGTGCTTTAGGGAACATCTCCAGGACACCCGCACCAATCAACTACACCGCCCTGTGGCCCAACATTCCAGCTCCCCTTCCCACTCTGCCGAGGGCATGGAGCTCCTGGGCCTCCTTCACCGCCGCTCCCTCACCACCAGACGCCTGGAGGAAGAACGCCTCATCTTCTGCCTCGGAACACTTCAACCCCAGGGCATCAATGTGGACTTCAACAGTTTCCTCATTTCCCCTTCCCCCACCTCACCCCAGTTCCAAACCTCCAGCTCAGCACTGTCCCCATGACTTGTCCTACCTACCTATTTTCTTTTCCATCTATCCACTCCACCCTGCCCCCCGACCTAACACCTTCATCCCCTCCCCCACTCACCTATTGGTACTCTATGCTACTTTCTCCCCACCCCCACCCTCCTCTCACTTATCTCTCCACCCTTCAGGCTCTCTGCCTGTATTCCTGATGAAGGGCTTTTGCCCAAAATGTCGATTTTACTGCTCCTTGGATGCTGCCTGAATTGCTGTGCTCTTCCAGCACTACTAATCCAGAATCTGGTTTCCAGCATCTGCAGTCATTGTTTTTACCTACCTGAGTTGGTTAAAAGGTTCACCTCATTGCCCTACAACTTCAAACCCAGTTGTTTTAGGCTTTGTTAGTCCCCACCAGCCCTTAGCTCAAACATGGCTGCCCTCAAATCCTTTGAGCCCTCATGCTGTTCATGGAAAACTCAATGTCACCTCCTTCGCCCCTCCCTACCCTCCCATGGCACCAACTCCCAAGGCCCCTCATGTCATCTGTGCCTCCTCTGTACATATACACGTGTACATGACTTGGAGTGGATTTTAAGGTCTATGATTCTCAAATACAAATTGTGAGGGGGACTGATTTGATGCCTTTCAATATAAAATACCACCGATGCATCTCTACTGTCAGGGATTTAGAAGCCCATTCAGTGCCACAAGAAAGCAACTTACTGTAGTCAATAAATGTAAAAACACACATTCACTATGATTTGCTGCTCATTGTGTACCTTTCATTAATGTAAATATCAATTGATAGAAATTAGAAATGCCTAACTTGTGAATTGTGATATTTTGCTTTCGATATGTTGAGTTCATAAAATAGCTATTGTGAACAATGCCTCTGATCTAGATGAATCTGTTGCATTTTATAATTTGTAGAATGGATGCATTCTGCATTCTCATTTTTGTCACGTTATGATCGTTTAATGATTCAAGTGACAGGACGATTAAAATTTTTAGTGCATTCAAAATTTCTCGAAATCCCCTGGGTACAGGATATTCTTTACATGAATGGATCATTTATTATGCATATGCAAATGCAGCCTAATTGCCTGAGCAGCAAACTGATACACACTGGAAATTCATCATCTCTGGGAAGGCTGCTATCAGCTCCAAACAGATGTTATAACGCAAAATGCACAAACCCTATTTATCAGTGATACTTCCCTTAAAAAAAGGACATTGGTGAACACATTTTACCCAGAGCTGTTTAAAAAACTACTTGCTGAAGTAATTATAGGTTATAAATATTGATGACAGCATTGTAGTGATGCTTACCAATAATTTACAATAGAAACACAGGGGCTGATAATCTTGGCCATCTCAATTTATTTTTGATTTGGTGTATGACTCAACTATTGCCTTAGGAAGCTCTGGGTTTCAAGTAGGTTGGAGCTTCATTGCTTAATCCATAATTAGGGCAATTACACCTCCACTTTCATTTGTTGGCTACAAGTGGGTTTGACGGCTCAAAGTCCAACACCTCGCCTAAAGAACAAGAAGGAAGTTGTAAGTTATTTAAAAGAACACCAGTCTCAAGTATATTTAGGCCATTGTTTTAGCTTTTTTCTTGATATACATTCCTCAGGTTGGCATTTTGGCTAATTACTTTAAAGCTTCAACTGTCTTTACTGGAAGCAATTTCAAATGTTTGAGCTGACAGAGACAGACAAATGACAAAAGCTCTCTCAGTCGTGCACCTTGCTGTCCTACGGATACCGAAGCCATGCACCTGCAGAGAGGGCAAATATTCAACTTGGCTGTTGTGTGATACTGCAAACACCTTTTAGAGTGCAACCAACGTTGCCATTATCTGAATGACACTGGTCTGATAACATGAACAACATATTTTATGTTGGATGGTTCCTTAAGATAACAGATTCCCAGCATGCTATGGTTTAATGCCATTGCCAAAAAGAACCAACATCGGTGAAACTAAATCTCATACAAACACTCTCTAAAATATCAGTAACAAATCATCAAATCCTGGCTTATCTACGAGGAATGACTCCAGGCAGTTGCCTTCTTCTGGTCTTTGCCCGTAAACCTTTGGATCATGCAAGGATACCAACAGCAGGGTGTAGGTTCAAGCAAGGACTTTTAGAAGATTGTTTAGTTAGCTAAAACTTGAAGTCAACATAGACACATCTTAGATTCTTAGGATGACAAACACAACTGTCCCACTGTATGACAACTTAAGCAGCAACAGAATTAAAGACAAAAGCAAAAAGTTAAATATTGCAGTCATCGGAGTAAAACAAAATTACTGGAGAAATTCAGCAGGGCTGATAGTATCTGTGGAGAAAAGTTAATTTTGTGTCCAATGACTCTTCTTTTGATCATTTGGGACAAAGATGCCGAATTGTTGTGTGATTTCTGCACATATAATTCAATATCTCTTCATTTTTGCCTCCTATGACATAACCTTTATTCGTTTGAATTTCAACAAAGTTGTTGATGGCTTTAAGACTCATCAAAGGCTTTCTGAGTTGTAGTGCCTCATTTCAACATTCGTCTTGATCTTTTCTCATTTCCATTTATTTGATTAACAACCTATTTTCTTCCAACATTGCTCATATTTTTTTCTACACTAGTTTCATCTCTGTTTTTGTTGGTGAGAATATTAAGCAAATGAGCCCAAACCAGCACATTACCCTTAACTTGTCTGTTGAGATTTGTGCCAAATCAGAATTTCAATCCTGTAAGCTTTACAAAAAGGCAGAACTTGGTGTGGATACCTGCACTATGATTTGCCATTAATAGTTCGAGACAGAACATGAGACAAACAATATTACTTTCAGAAACATGGTCAAATTGATATCACCTTTATTGCAATAATTTGGCAATGTTAGAACCATGTTTAGAGGTTTACTCATTCTCGAATCAGTATTATTGCACCTACCATTAAGCAAGTCAATGAAACCTATGTTGTAATCAAGTAAATATTAATGCAGATCAAAGAAAACAGAAATTGCTGGAAAAGCTTAGCAAGACCAGTAGCATCTGTGGAGAGAAAATTTGAGGACTTAAAATCCTCAAAATCATGTTTCATTTTCTCAAAACTGGACCTGAAACGTTAACTCTGACTCTTCTCCACAGATGCTGCCCAACCTATTAAATTTTTCCAGCAATTTCCATTTTTGTTTATGATTTACAGCATCTGCAGCTCTTTTGGTTTTTAATTAACTATGAATGCATATTTTTCCCAATTTTTAAAATTAGCCACAGAGCATTGAAGCATCAACTATTTTGCTGTAGGTCTGGAGCCACATGTAGGCCAGACCAGGTAAAGATGGCAGTTTTCTTTCCCAAAGAACATTTACAGTCACAGAATCATAGAGATGTACAGCATGGAAAGAGACCCTTCGGTTCAACTCATCTATGCTGACCAGATATCCCAAACTAATTTAGTCCTACTTGCCAGCACCCAGCCCATATCCTTCCAAACCCTTCCTATTCATATACCCATCCAGATGCCTCTTAACTGTTGCAATTGTACCAACCTCCACCACTTCCTCTGGCAGCTCATTTCATACATGTACCACCCTCTGCGTGAAAACGTTGCCCCTTAGGTCTCTTTTATATCTTTCCCCTCTCACCCTAAACCTATGCCCCCTATTTCTGGACTCCCCGACTCCCGGGAAAAGACTTTGTCTATTTATCCTATCCATGCTCCTCATAATTTTATAAACTTCTATAAGGTCACCCCTCAGCCTCCGATACTCCAGGGAAAACAGCCCTAGCCTATTCAACTTCTCCCTATAGCTCAAATCCTCCAACCCTGGTAACATCCTTGTAAATCTTTTCTGAACCCTTTCAAGTTTCACAACATCTTTCCGATAGGAAGGAGACCAGAATTGCTTATGTGAATGGCACATTAGAATCTGCATTTATTCCAAATATCTTAAAAGTTTCCATTATGTACAAACAAGAGTTTCCACAAGCATCACTTGGGTGATAGGAATCAGCTGGAGCCTACCATTTAGTGCCTTGATCCTGTTTCTCTCCCACCCTCATGAAAGTAAAAGTCACTATAATTCCAGAGGACAATAAGTTGCTCTGTCAGTGCAGAGATACGACTGGTAATGATTTTAAGCTGAGTGCCACACCTCAGGCAAGAGGTGCGGTTGAGAAGGCAAAGCTTTCATGTTGACTATAGTAGGTGCAGGAATTGCATCCACTCTGTCGACATCACTCTGGTGTGAAAACTGGCTTACCAGCCCAACTGAGCCACTTTCTCACAACATGCCATATTCTTATATGTGACATAGCAGCCTGGGATGCATCTCATTCGGCCCGATTGTTTTTTGCACTACACGATCTAATTCATCCTCCTTTTTAATCTTAACATGCTCTAGAACCTCACCAATGCAACTGAAATCACCAGCTGCAGTGTTTTTCTCCTTAGTGAATTTAGGTTACAAATATTTATTTAAGATCTCACCCGTGTCCTCTGCCTCCACACACAGGTTGACCCTTCAGTTTCTAATAACTCCATTCTTTCCTTAGTAATCCTCTTACCCTTAAAATACTTATAAATTGCCTTGGGATTTTCCTTAACCCTATTTTGAGATGCCTTTTTGCCCTTTCAATTTCTTTTATAAACAACTTATTACATTTTATAATTTTGAATATTTTTAATGCTCTGTGCTTCCTTCTTTTTCTTTATCAAACTCTTGATATCCCTCAACATCCAGTGTTCCCTGGACTTGCTGCCTTTGCCTTTCACTCAGAAAGGAACATGCTGGGTCTGAATTCTCATGATACTACTTTTAAAAGACTTCCACTTTCCAAATGTACACTTAGCTGCAAATCTGCTTCCAGTCTAAAGTTTTATGCTATGCAACACATTTGAGGTTCACTTGTCCATTTCGTAAGATAACAATACATTTATTTTTTCAGTTTTCTGATCTATTTCTTTTTCTGTTCGTGCTCAACCTCAGTGGTGAGTGACAAGACGGAGGTGCTGTTGTTCTTTGCTAAGAAAAGTCCGAAATGGTAAATGCTGGCAATACCCATTGTTGTTATCCTTGCTCCTCCACATTCCAAGGGGATAAGAATTTGATCTAGGCAAATAAAAGTACAGTTGAACAAGGGCCAGGTTCCAAGAAGAGGAATTTCCGGGACAGTCAGGGTATATCCTGTTGAAAGGAAAATGTCATGCAAAGAAAGCCAGAGCTCCTTAGATGGTAAAAGAGATAGAAGTTAAGATAAAAATTGATGAAAGTGTGCTCTTGACAGATGACAGATAGAAAATAGAACAGTAAAGTTGCCTTAGTCCGAGAAGAACAAAGGGCTACTCTCCCACCAAAGAAAAACTACTACTGGTGGTTTCACCTGCGGATCACCTTGATTCTGACAAGGGAAAAGGTTGAGATGGAGAGACCTTTGTGGAAAGCTCAGCCAATACAGAAGATTGAACCCACAAAACTCTGCATCACAAATCAGCCATCCAGCCAGTTGAGCTAACTTTTATTTTGGAATGCTCCCTTTTCACTTGCCTACCTTGGCATTGTACTGCTGCTTCCAATATAGAAGTTGTCCAGCTTCAAAAGCCTGCACAAGCCTGTCAATCGGCCAATAATTTGCCAGTTCAAGAAAGATCACAGAGGTATTAATGATCCCTGTGTGATGCAGGATTCTATCCGCCATTACAAAGATGCCATGGCCCTCATGAGAAATCATGCCCTTAACTGGGATCTCAATAAATTTGTCTTCAATTGCACCTTGGAACAATTTAGCTGTTTTCAAGCATGAGGAATCATCCATCAAATTGAAAAGCATGGACAAAAAAATAATATTTCCGGCACTCCAAAGGATCACTGCAGCCAAGCCATGAATAGCACAGACATAATTACCACATGGGAGTTTTTCTGACACCATTTAGGAGATTTTGTCTGTTTACTCAAAGGCAAAATTGGAAATATTGATGAATTAATCTCCGAACAGATTGCTGGCCTTTGCAGAGAATAATGGTGAGCACAAAACTGTGTCAAAAATAAAGAGAGGCCCTGCCTCTTTATTGAGTTGTGTTTATTCTAGTGAAGCTTGAATAATCAAGTTATGTTCTTGCAGCCCATTTATAGATTTGTTTTGTGTAAGCTACTTCATGATGTGAAACAAGTAAACTGTTCAGCAGGTGTGTTTATTGTCACCAGAAAGGATGTGGGGTTTTAAGTATTCTAGTGCCAAAATAGAAATGAAACTAATAAACTCACAGAGGCAAGGCACACACAATAAATAGATGCTGAAAATTACTGATGGTGTATTTCCAGATAACAAATATTAACAATATCGCTGAACTTAGTATTTATAACTTAGCGCCAAAGAAATAAAAAGGTTTAAAGAACTTGAATGTGTTTCAGATCATTTTAGGGGAAAAAAAACTTTTTGTTGACAATTCTGCTGGGTACAGGCAGGAAACATGAAATTTACTTTTGTCATCGTAAAAATGTTGTCAGAAAGCCGATTGACTTTCTTTGGATATTCCTTTTGCCAGCAAGTCTGATGATGAATTGCCACCAGCAAACTCACCAATTCCAAATCCTACCACTTTGTTCTGAATTGGAGATCCTAAGATAATGAGGTATATCAACACACAGCTAACCTTGGCACACAAAGATGCAGAAATTTGGTAATGTTCTATATCTGCTGCATGAGAAAACTGGGTCATGTGTAGATTTCCACAATCATGTGTAGATTTCCACAATCAGGTTCATTGTTTTCTAGGTTTTTTGATCCGTAAAGTGATTCCTAAGTCTGCCCCGTAACTAGCTTCTCCTGGGGTTGGTCGTTGGACCTTCATCAAAAAGGCTGAAATTGGAGAAGCACCACTCCATATCAAGCATGTCATGAGAAAAAATAGAATGATTGCAGGCTGATAAACAACCCACAATAAGAACAGGCCTTCTTGAATAATTGAGGCCTGGATATTAGACTTAAACCCAGATCAGAAGCAGGGACACGTCCCACCAATGTGCCTCAAAACCTCATATGTAATTGCAGATAGCTATACATTATCTTTATAAGTCATATACCATGTACAATGCTGACAAGATGGAAATTTGCATATTTTAAGAAATATTACTCTCTTTTCAAACCGGACTCATCAATGGAAGGTTTTCACCAAACTTTTCCAAGATGTATTAGAATTCTATCAACTGGATAATGGTGGTGACATTGGTCCTTCCATGGGTTATCTCCTAAATATCTCACACAAATGCAAGAAATAAAACTTATACTTCTTTGCGGATTCAGAACGTGTAATTACGCAGTTAACAAAGAACCCGACTAGCAGTGTACAATGCTCTCCATTCATTTTGTATTATTTAAACTTACAATTGCAAACAGAACCTTGTTGGTGTAGCTTGATATATACAGCATAAACAAAGAGTTGACATGAAATTCAAGCCCAAACATATTGGGATAATGCTTTTGCTTTGAGTATGGGTCAACATTTTAGTACAAATTGCTCCCTATTTTTAAGTGTTTCTCCCTCATGCTTAAGATTTTTGTTCCAATTAATTTGCTTAACAGCTAATGCAAAATATGAACTGCAATTAGGAAATATTTTGAATTTTTTTTGAAAAACAGAAACCCTTGTGTTAGGGAACCTTTGACAGCAGATGGTGATGTTGAAGGAAGGCACTGAGAAGGGCAGCTAGAGCAATCGACAGAAAGAGTGTCATGGGAGGAGAGAAAAGGATTTCCTCAGACAGATGTAAATCACAAGCTTATTCCATGTTCATATTTTTGACTTGCAGGTTTAACCTTAATTTCTCAACAGGTTTGAATGATCTAATGCCAGTGGAATAAATTATTGCATTATGATGTTTAGGCCATTTATGTTCTCAAATCTCAAATCACATCTGATACAGTGAAGAATGGTCAAGATAAATATAGCTCAAAATTAGTGTCCAACAAAAATAAAAGTGTTTTCTATCACAATGCTGACTTCCCACCTGGAAGTAAAATTACTGGGAATGCCCTTTAACAGTTATGTACAAAATAAATTTCCAATTCCATTAGGATGCAGTAGTCAATTGCTTGGAAAGGTTAAAAACAAGTTCATTTAAAATCTTTTGAACTTTACTTGTTAGTGTCAAAAGATCCAGCTCATCTTGGGAGCATCCTGTAAAGCCAGTGAGTTGGCACTAAGGCCAGTTGTTTAAATGCTTTAAAGTCAAAACTGGAGGAGGGTGGATGTACAATTCTGCAAGGCTGACTTGAATGCCAGCTGCAATTCACAACCTGCTGCATAAACTATCTTCAAAGAGGACAGCACAGGATCGAAAGGCCTTTAGATTGGAATTTTCAGTTGGATGGGTTGATCCTTTATAATTTGGATTTACAAGCAGCATTGCAAGTAAGTCTAGGCAATGAGGTGTACTCAGGACAAGAGTGGAGGGTCTGGACTTCCCTTGGGTTAATGGCTAGGCAGTTGTTGCCTCTTCTAAAAAAGAATGAATATAACCTTCTCTCTTCATGTTCACCTCTTCAGTCAATATGACTGTCAATCTCAGAGTACTGGAGATCTTCCTCTTGGTTCTTCAGAGTTGGATGTCTGTTGCATCTTAGTATCACCATCAAACCAGCAGACAAGGGAGGCGCAGTGGTAGTTTGGCACACTGCTGAAGCTAGATGTCAACTTGCGGACACTTCCTCCTACTGCCCCCTTGACCATGACCTCACCTCTCACCACCAAACCATCATCACCCAGACGATCCATAACCTCATCACCTCAGGGGATCTCCCAACCACCGCCTCCAACCTCATAGTCCCACAACTCCGCACCGCCCATTTCTACCTCCTGCCCAAAATCCACAAACCTGACTGCCCCGGCCGACCTATTGTCTCAGCCTGCTCCTGCCCCACCGAACTCATCTCTGCATACCTCGACAAGGTCCTGTCCCCCTTAGTCCAAGAACTCCCCACCTACGTTTGGGACACCACCCACGCCCTCCACCTCCTCCATGATTTTCGCTTCCCCCTGCTCCCTACGCCTTATCTTCATGATGGACATCCAGTCCTTATACACTTCCATCCGCCATCACGAAGGCCTCCAAGCCCTCCACTTCTTCTTCTCCCGCCGACCCAACCAGTACCTTTCCACTCACACCCTCCTTCGACTGACTGAGCTGGTCCTCACTCTTAACAACTTCTCCTTCCAATCCTCCCACTTCCTCAAACCAAAGGAGTAGCCATGGGCACCCGCATGGTCCCAGCTATTCCTGCCTCTTCATCGGATATGTGGAACAGTCCATCTTCCGCAGCTACACAGGCACCATCCCCTCACCTTTTCCTCCGCTACATCGATGATTGTATTGGCACTACCTCATGCTCCCACGAGGTGGTTGAACAGTTCATCCACTTTACTAACACCTTCCACCCCGACCTCAAATTTACCTAGACCATCTCAGACTTCTCCCTCCCCTTCCTAGACCTCTCCATTTCTATCTCGGGCGACCAACACAACACAGACATTTACTACAAACCGACCAACTCCCACAACTACCTAGATTACACTTCCTCCCACCCTGCCCCCTGTAAGAATGCCATCCCATATTCCCAATTCCTTTGCCTCCGCCGCATCTGCTCCCAGGAGGACCAATTCCAACGCCGAACAACCAGATGGCCTCCTTCTTCAAAGACCGCAATTTCCCCTCCGACGTGGTCGATGATGCTCACTCCACATCTCCTCCACTTCCCGCTCCTCCACCCTTGAACCCCGCCCCTCCAATCGCCACCAGGACAGAACCTCACTGGTCCTCACCTTCCACCCCACCAACCTCCGGATACATCGTATCATCCTCCGTCATTTCCGCCATCTCCAAACGGACCCCGCCACCAGGGATATATTTCCCTCCCCACCCCTATCAGCATTCCGGAGAGACCACTCCCTCCGCGACTCCCTTGTCAGGTCCACACCCCCCACCAACCCAAACTCCCGGCACCTTCCCCGCAACCGAAAGAAGTGCAAAACTTGTGCCCACATCTCCCCCCTCACCTCCCTCCAAGGCCCCAATGGATCCTTCCATATCCATCGCAAATTCTCCTGCACCTCCACAAACATCATTTACTGTGTCCGCTGCACCTGATGTGGTCTCCTCTACACTGGGGAGACAGGCCACCTACTTACGGAACATTTCAGGGACCACCTCTGGGACACCCGCACCAAACAACCCAACTGCCCCGTGGCTGAACACTTTAACTCTCCCTCCCACTCCGCCAAGGACATGCAGATCCTTGGCCTCCTCCATCGCCAGACCCTAGCCACACGACGCCTGGAGGAAGAGCGCCTCATCTTCCAACCACATGGGATGAATGTAGATTTCTCCAGCTTTCTCATTTCCCCTCCCCCCACCTTATCTCAGTCCCAACTCCCAGATTCAGCACCACCCTCTTGACCTGCAATCTTCTTCCCGACCCCTCTGCCCCCCCCGACCCCCCTCTCCGGACTATCACCCTCACCCTCATCTCCTTCCACCTATCATAATCCCAGCACCCCTCCCCCAAATTCACCCCCCCCCACTTTTATCTTAGCCCGCTTGGCGCACCAGCCTCATTCCTGAAGAAGGGCTTATGCCCGAAACGTCGATTCTCCTGCTCCTCGGATGCTGCCTGGCCTGCTGCGCCTTTCCAGCACCACACTTTTCAACTCTGCATCTTAGTCACCTCTGACTAGATGGTGAACCTTCTCCAACCATTAACTGGCCAGACTTTTCAAAATTCCCAATGGCTGCATGTATCTCGAAGACATTCTGCTGGGCTGTGGCCCAGAATTGAACTGGCTGTCCAAACTGGCTTAAGAACAGAAATTTCCAACATTAATTCATTCACATGTAGCATAGCCAGTTTACACAATGAGTTTAAAACAAGTGCAAAAAAATTGTGGAAATATTAATTTGTACACAAAACTCTCCAATTGTTCAATCACATTAAACTAAGAATGGAACATCTGTATTAAAAAAAATCAAATAAAAGCCAAGTGCTGCTGATGCTGACAATCTGAAATAAAAACTACAAAGAAGAGCCAAGTTGAACTCAAAACAGTACATTTCTCTATCAGGCCTTATGTTATTCTTTACCATTTCTATTTTTTTTTATTTTAAAATGAGTAGGTTTAAGCTGAACATTAAGCTAATTGTGTTGTTTCAGTTCTATCTTTGATTAAAGTGCCCACTGAATTTAAGGCAATGGAAACACACTAGAAGCATTTGTTAAGTTGAAAGGAGGATTTCTTTTCTGCTATCCTGGATGTGATATCAAATCTATCTAGGTATGAGGACAAACATAATTCTTTAAAACATTGCAAGTCATGAATAATTCACCAAAGTAGTTTGAGGCACAAACACCAAACAATACTACAAAAATAAATTAAAAACACAACAAAACCAAATGTCTCGATTTCTCACAGTTGAAAAAATTTATGATGTGTTAAGTCTTAATTATTGCCAAACAATCTCTTCAGGCCATGGCAATTTAACTTTCCAAATGTGGAGTTTTATTTCTGCTGGATGTAGTTACTATTGGACTTCTTTTTTCCATCCTTTATCTCTGGTTGATACATCTCAAGTTCATCTTTTTTTGCCTCCATTCATTTTGCTTTCTGAATACTTGTCTTGCTCATTGATGCTACTGATGCTTGACAGTGTCTGCTGTGCTGGATCAGATGCCTTGTAGCAGCAATTTGCTGTGCAAAAGGCCACAGAAACTCTGTCGGCAGCTGTAAGCACAGTGAATAGTGAATATTATTCCTTTGCTCTGAGAGCAAATCTGGGCTGGATTGTGTTTGGAACCTCTTCTGTGGGAGTTTGATCTGGATTAACTATTTAATCTATAAAGTAATGCCTTGTCCTGGAAAAGCTTTGTGTCCGAAAATACAATTCCACAACAAGCAACTCAATTAGAAATGCAAACTAATGCTTTGGACTCTGCTCACACTTTCTTCTTTCCTTTTCTTAGAATAAATGATTTAAGTACAGCCCAAACATCATGAAGGAGGAATTATTTTTTCAATTAGCAGCAGGTCTTTACAAACATGAAGGAAAATTTAGGTTGAATGAGCAAGTAGATTATTTATATGGAATTAAACCTGTCATTATCATTTGGTGGAGCAAATCCTTTTCTATCTCTCTGTCAGGCCTCTTTCGTCCAGGAGAAAGTGAGGACTGCAGATGCTGGAGATCAAAGCTGAAAATGTGTTGCTGGAAAAGCGCAGCAGGTCAGGCAGCATCCAAGGAGCAGGAGAATCAACGTTTCGGGCATGAGCCCTTCTTCATTCCTGAAGAAGGGGTCATGCCCGAAACATCGATTCTCCTGCTCCTTGGATGCTGCCTGACCTGCTGCGCTTTTCCAGCAATACATTTTCAGCTCTTTCGTCCAGGGTCACTCTTTCCTCAAGGGAGAATCCTCTCAGCTGTTCGAGCTCCCCTTCTTGGTGCCCTCACTCACTGTCACTACCTGCTGCTGGATGCTTGATTACGTTTTATTTTCTGTAGAAGATGCTCATTTGGTTTTCTTCTAGTTTGCACTGTCTACTTTAGAAGTAAGAACAACTTTAAGAACATACTGGGCTTTTAACAAAAAAGTTCAGAAGTTGATTTGGTTATACCAGTTTATGTTTCTGAATATAAAGATTAACAACTACAATCAAGTTAAAACCTCGGTGCATGAAAACATGTGAACAAAAGAGACACTGGTCAATGAACTTGTATTTGCTGAGACTCCATAACAGTTAGAAATAAAGACAAGGCTGTGGACACTAGAAGAAAATGCAGTTTACAAAATTTGCACTGACAATAACAATGTTATTTAGCAAACAAAAATAGAAGTTGCTGTAGAGACTTCGAGGCAGCATCTGTCTAGAGAAATCAGAGTTTTCATTTCAAATTCAGTGACTCTCTTTATGATGCATTTCTTGTTTGTTTTTAAATTGAACTCCATGCACCTTTAAGTAAACATATTACAAAGTGCATAAATGCAGCTGGTACAAAGTGAAGAGGAGGAATGGGCAATGAATTATTTATACCCTTCCATTTAGATCAGATTTCTTTTCTTTTGAGCAAACTCATGTACAACAGATTTTGCCTAATGCTGAATTGTCCTCGACCGCTTTCTGTTGATTTTACACGACAGCTTCTAAAACCTCTTCATATCTCCATTCTCCTCCATAAGACCAGAGAACACCAAGTTCCTAAATATACATAATTTCTGAATAGTTGCAAATTTACATCCCAAAGTTTAGACTTAGCACCACTTAAAGTTACCACTTCTGGTTTTCTATATAATGATTTTTGAAAATACTTTCTGTTTCCTGAGATGTCTGTATTTTCAAAAATTTGTAAATCCACATGGATTCTGTTTTTGTTTAAGGATAGTAACTTTCAAAATTACATTTTGTTAAATATTTTGTTGCACTGAAGTGACAATTTTCTGACTTTAAATTTTAATGCTCATAACATCGCCATGGGTTCTGTCCTTTCCTCAGGCTTCAAATATTTGTTCTGATTTCTCATAGCTTCACACCAGAGTTTTGTCATAACTTGCAAGGATTTAGTCCTAATACTGGAAAGTGAGGAGTAGTTTGGCAATGCTCATTCAATGGGCCGAAGTGCCTCTGTATGATTCTATGATTTTTGACATTCTTGATCATGAGAGATTTTCAGGAAATTCTGGTGCAAGCCACAATTGACAAGAACAAGGGCAAATTTTAATTATCATTTCAGTGTAAGTACCATTAAGCAATCTTCAGTTCATGGATTTGAAAATTTAAAGTTAAGAATAATTTACAATTGGAGTTAAACATTTTTCTATCAGTGGCCAATTTTGGCCTTTTAATGGATGTTTTAAATTCTTAATTGTGTATCTGTTATGCTAGTTAAATCTTTGATAAGTCACAACAGTCAAAATCAATTTTTGAGAAGATTTGTAGCTCAAGTTCAGGTTGTAAGTTTGCTCACTGAGCTGGAAGTTTCATTTTCAGACATTTAATCACCATACAAGGTAACATCATCAGTGAGCCTCTAGTGAAGCGCTGGTGTTATGTCCTGCTTTCTATTTCTGTGTCTTGGTTTCTTAGGGTGGGTGATATCATTTCCAGTTCTTTTTCTCAGAGGTTGACAAATGGGGTCCAAATCAATGTGTTTATTGATGGAATATGGGATAAATACCAGGCCTCTAGGAATTCCCATGCATGTCTCTGTTTAGCCTGTACTAGGAGGAAGTGTTGCCCAAGTCGAAGTGGTGTCCTTCCTCATCTGTATGTAAGGATACTAGAGATAGCAGGTCATTTTCTGGGAGGCTAGTTGATGTCCATGATCCTGGTGGCTGGTTTTCTGGCTGCTTTTCTGATGTAGTGTTTGTTATAGTCCTTGCACAATATTTTGTAATGACATTTGTTTTGCTGGTTGTTTGTATAGGGTCTTTTAGGTTCATTAGGCGCTGTTAAAGAGTGTTGGTCGGTTTGTGGGCTACCATGATGCCAAGAGGTCTGAGTAGTTTGGAAGTCAACTCAGAGAGATCTTTGATGTAAGGTAATGTGACTAGAGTTTCTGGGTGGATTGTGTTTGCTTGTTTGGGTTTGTTGAGAAATCACCAGACTGTGTTTACTGGGTACCTGTTATTCTTGAATACGCTGTCTAGGTATTTTTTTTCTGCTCTTCGTGGTTCCTGGGTATTGATGTGTGTTGTGATTCATTGGAATAATGTCCTGGTGCAGCTCTGTTTATAGATGTTGGGCTGATTGCTTCTGTAGTTAAGTATAGGTGTCATCACAAAGTTTGGGTTGGATGGTTGGGACAGCTGATTGTTTGAGTCTCTGCATTACTGCTTCTGCTAGGAAACCTGATATTGGTGATCCCATGGGTGTTCTGTTGATTTGTTTGTAGGTCTTGTTATTGAATGTGGAAGTGGGTGGTAAGGCACAAGTCCACTAACTTGATAATGTTATCTTTGTTGATGAGGTTGGCGCTCTCTGGTGTTTGTGTCTTTGGTCCTTTTAATAACGAGGTCATTGTTTCTTTGTCCAAGTTGATGTTAATTGATGTGAACAGGCCTGTTATGTCAAAGGACACCATTATTTCATCCTTTTCTATCTCAACTATCCAACTCAAACTTTGGGTCTGCTATGTGGATAACACCTTTATAATCACAAAATGGAACAAATCAGAGGAAACTTACAACACCATCAACAACATCCTTACTGGCATAAAATTCACAAAAGAAAAAGAGAACAATAACAAACTCCCATTCGTGGATGTCACAGTAGAACGAACAGTCAATGGACCTTCAAACCAGCATCTACAGGAAATCAACACACATGGACACCCAAACAAGCAAACACAATACGCCCAGAAACGTTAGCCACTCTCCCCTATATCAAAGACATCTCTGAAATGACTTCCAGACTACTCACACTACTTGGCATCATGATAGCCCACAAACCTACCAACACACTTAAACAGCACCTCATAAACCTAGAAGACCCTATACAAACAATTAGCAAAACAAATGTCATGTACAAAACACCGTGCAAGGACTATAATAAACACTACATCAGACAAACAGGCAGAAAACTAGCCACCAGGATACATGAACACCAACTAGCCACAAAAAGACATGACCCTACTAACATACAGATGAGGAAGGACACCACTTAGACTGGGACAACACATTCATCCTAGGACAGGCTAAACAGAGACACACATGGCAATTCTTTGAGGCCTGGCATTCAAACTGGAACTCCATCAATAAACAATTTGATTTGGACCCCATTTACCAACCTTTCAGAAAAAGAAACGGAAATGATGTCACCTACCCTTAGAAACCGAGACACATAAATAGAAAGCAGGACAAAATACCAGTGCTTCACCTGATGCTCACTGATGATGTTACCTAGCATATTGATGAAATGCCTGAAAATGAACCTTCCAGGTCAGTGAACAATATTACAACCTGAGTCAAAATCAATTTGTGAATGTGTGTAAGTGTACGTCAGTCACGTTTTGCCTATGGTAGGCTCAATTCTCCAAGAAACTGTTCTGAGTTTTAAATACTGATTAAAGATGATTTATTTTAATTAATCCAGCCTTCTGATTCTTCTGGCTGCTCCCCACTAATATAGATGTCTGATATGAGATTAAATCTTCTTTGTTGATGTTTGGAGTATCGTGGGAGCTATCATTGAGCTGGCACAAATGAATTCCCACATTGCTTGAATTATTGTAAGAAATGTTTAATTGGTTAATATGAGGATATGAGTCCACAGTTTCAGGAGATATCTCGCAAATAATTATGTCATAATTGTGCATGATACTAACAATTTCTGTCCATTTCTAATCCTTTGGTTTGCATACATTTTTTGAGTGTCGGATATAAGATCGATTTTGAAACTGTCTCATATTAAATTAGAAGTTGATAATTTATACTAGACATCTGTAATGCAGCTATCGCAATGAGTCTACAGGTCTGAGGTAGGATTTTAACACCTTGAAATTTTGTGTCTCATGTGTGACTTCGCACTGGGAGCTCACATCAATACAATTTAAAATTAAAATTTACTATAAGATTTTACTTTAAAATTTTTATACTTTAAAATGTCAAAACAACTTACATTTCTGTAGCACCTTGAATGCAGTAAATCTGTTGTGAGGCATTTAATAGGGAATATACACAGCAAAGTATACACTAAAGAATCTATTCAAGTTGCCTTAACCAGAGACCTCACATTCCATGCAAATATTGGCTGAATTGTTGATTTTAGCTGGGGCACAGCATCTTAATTCATGTTCCCAGACTAGGTATGACAATAAAGTAGAGCTCTTACTCTTGAGTATTACGAGTCAAGTCATGCTAAAAGCAGGCAAACATGAATGTTGAAGAAGACAATTCTGAGCTTAGTTTCAGATTCTTCCATTGTCAAATAACAGTTTTTACTGAACCTGATCAACAAGAAAATGACTGAACTGTACTGAATAAGGGCTTTTTGTATCCTGCATGATATTGCTCTTCATTCTTCAATGCTGTATAGAATTAAGTTGTACCTATAACAACACAACACCTGATCTTATAGGTTTCACAATGGATAGAGAATTGGCTAACAGGCAAAAAAGACTAAGTAGAGATACAGGGTTGTTTTTCAGGTTGGTTAGCAGTAACCAGTGGGCTTCCACAAGATCAGTGTTGGAGCTGAAATTGTTTACAAACTATATTAATGATGTGCAAGAGAGAAATTAATGTACTGTAGCCAAATTTGTAAATACTGCAAAAAATTGGTGGAAATCAAGTTTGCAGAGATATATTGATAGCTTAAGTAGGTGAGCAAGAAGTTGGCAAATAGTATACAATGTGGGAAAATGTGAAGTTGTTCATTTTAGAAGAAAGAACAAAAGAACAGATTAAATTTAAATAGAGAAAAGCTGCAAAAAAACCCAGCAACACAAAAGGATTTAGAATACATGTGCACGAAACACAGAAAACTAGCACACAGGTACAGCGAGTAATCATAAAAGCTCATGGACTGTTGGCTCTTATTGCAAGGGGTTAGAGTATAAGAGCAGGGAACTCTTACAACAACTGTAAAAGGTGCTAGTTAGACCTTATCTGAATACTGTGAGCAGTTTGGTCCCTTTATTTAAGGAAAGATCACATTTGATTGGAGGAAGTTCAGAGAGGGTTCAGGAGGATGATCCCAGAATGGAGGGATTGATTTATGAGCAAAGATTAAACAGGTTGGTACTTTACTCATTGGAATTTAAAAGATTGAGGGGTGACCTTATTGAATTACTAAGATTTTTAAAGGGTTTGACAGTGTAAATTCTGAGAGGATGTTTACCCTCATGGGAGAGTCGAGGACCAGAGGGCACTGTCTCAGAATAAAGAGGTCCCTATTTAGGATTGAGATGAGGAGAAATTTCTTTTCTCAGAGGATTGAGACTTGTTGGAATGCCTTACCACAGAGAGCTGTGGGAGCAGAGTCCTTGTGCATATTTAAAGCTGAGATTGATTCGGTATGGGAATTAAAGGTTAGAGGGAAAGGACAGGAAAATAGATGTGGGGAAGTTTGGATCTGCCATGTAATTATCTGCCTTCAGTTCAGGTTGGAGATTGGTTGCTTTTCTTTCCTCCTGAAAGTAAATAATGTGGTTACGAAATACAGCTCGTACAATCACATGCAGTATAGCTATTCAATGGCAGAGCGGGCTCAAGGGGCTTAATTACTTCTGTTGCTATTTCTTATGGGTTGGTGAAGTCAAAGTTGCTACCTCAGCATCCAGGATCATATGGCATTGGCCATGTGATCAACCTACTGACAGATTTAAATATATGTGGATTCATACGCATTTTAGTATCAAACGCCTTCATCAAAATGAGGGAGGGAGAGGATTTTTTTTTAAAATGTCAATCAAAGCAAGAAGTATATAATTTGTAACTGAACATAAGTTTCAAATCAAACTTGTTTGATTTGTGGTAAGATTATGAAGAGTTTTTCATTGAAAATGTAAGGTAGGAATAATAAATAAAACTGTCATATTGTCTAATAATAAAATTAGTTTTGGTTTCATTGTTTAAATACTCTCCGTGTATTTTTCTAAATGCAGTAGTGCTCCAAAATAAAATGCAGTAAAAAAAGATATCAGAAGGTGATATAACATTTCTCTTTCCAAACGACCCACATCATGCTCCCCTTTATCCATTTTATACTGAAATTTCATTTATTGATGCATATATAATATATAATTCCACATAATATATAATTGCACATAATTATAACAAATGGAGGTCACTATGGTATTTCTTGTCATTTTAATGATGCAGTTCAGTTTGCAAATAGCACGACAATCTTAAAGAATATTCAATCAGTAATAGTACCTGAAGAATTTCATGAAAATTTGTTGAACTGGCTGTTATTCTTTTAGCATTATTTTGCATATAAGAGAAAGTTGATAATGTGCAGAGTGGAAGCGGATGAAGAATGATTGTGCTATACCTAACAATATTACCTTGGTAACAGTGCAAATCTGGTTTCAGAAATAATAGATAAATGTGTAAATTAGTCAAATTACAACAGTGAACAAAATACAGTAATACACTATAGATCAATTTATTTGGCAATTATGATAGTTGTGAAGTTAACAGAGAACTGACTTGCAACAAGGAAATATTCATAGTGTAAACCACAGATGCTCAGTGATACCTTTCTCCTGGTAATGTTAGGATTAAGAGTACCAAAATCCAAGAAGTGTCAAGAACAGCAGAAATACCATCAACCTACCAGAAGATGAGGCTTTTCATTGTTGGTCATGCAGGTGCCAATGCTGTGTCGATAAATCATGCAATACTTGTAATTATCTGCCTTCAGTTCAGGTTGGAGATTGGTTGCTTTTCTTTCCTCCTGAAAGTAAATAATGTGGTTACTAAATACAGCTCGTACAATCACATGCAGTATAGTGATTCATATTTTCCTTGTCAGCTCTGGGGAGATGCTCCTTGTAAACAAGATGGAAGACAATTGACTGATTGTGCATTGGTCCCAAGCCTAGTCCAATGATAATAAACAAAATGTTTTTAATGGTCCATACAAATTGATTGAGGTCATTGCCTTAGCAAAGAAAGAAACAATTTTATTGATATCTGTAACAAATCATCTGGTTAAACCAAGCACAACAACATTTTTACCAATAATTATCATCTTGTACTCAATGATTTTCAGTGCCATATATAAAAGTGAATTGATCACTTACAACATATAGTATATAGTAAAGGGAATGATAGTGACAAATATTTTTTTTCACACACAATCTCTGAATAAAAAATATGGAACAATCTCATCAGAATGCTGTTTAATGCTTTTTAAAAATGCCTACTTTCTGAATTGTATTTATTCCTTAACTTTTGTCCTCAACAGAAATGCCTAGGACCAGCACTATAGGATATAGCAGTCAAGGCCGAAGTACCCCATCTTATTAAAACTGTGCTGATTAATCTATTTTCTCAGTTTGCAGCACAGTCACCCAGATTGCAATGGCTCTGGACAGATCTTGTACTTGACTGAGTTTAGGTTGTCCTTGTTTCTTATGGAGCTGTGGACAATGCTGCCCTCATTTGACATCAAAAATATCCTACAGAAATCTGTCAAATTAACTACTATACTGAAGATGAGAAATTATTTGAACCATAAGTACTTGCTATTGATGTCTGATACTGTAAAAAGCAGTACAGCCTCTTCAAATAGTTTTTCTTTCTATTTTTTAAATGTGTCACCAATTGTAATGTATTACATAACTTTAACAATAATGTTGGTATGATGTGAGATTAGGACATGTGAGTGATTTCATTATTCCATTTTTTGTTCATTATAACATGTTCAGGCATACAACAAAGCATATCAGTTAGAGATCAGAGACAAAACAAAACACATTACACCTCAATACTCAACAATCCTGGAAGGAAAAAGGTATTGTGCTACCTTTCATAAAATAATCCAATTTTCTCCCAGATGCATTATCTCAAAATTCTGTTGTTATATTGCACTGTGCCATATCAATGTAAAACTCTGAGAAACAAGCAACAGCAAATCCTGTGTCCAGCATACAGCTTAAACATGAAAGTCACAATTTTCAAGTGTGCGCTACATTCAGGGCATATGCTTCATATCAGATTTTTCTCATTTGCCTAAATTGTAATTATTGTCCTGGATTATTCAAATTCAAACTGCAAGGAGGGATGGTGACTTCGTGGTTCACAAAACCACTGTTTATTGGTGAATCTAATGAGTTTTTATGACAATGTCCTTCAGAGAAGGAAATCTGCCATCCTTACTTGGACTGGTCTACATAAGACTCGAGATCCACAGAAATATGGGAGACTTTTAACTGCATTCTGCAAGTCATTCAATTCAAGGATAATTAGAGATGGGCAATGAATGTGGGCCTAACCGATAATGCCCACATGCTTTGAAGGAAAAATTTAAATAAAGACCTGTTGTCATTGAACAAGTAGTAATCACCAGAGAGAAAGTGAGGACTGCAGATGCTGGAGATCAGAGTCGTGAGTGTGGTCCTAGAAAAGCACAGCTGGTCAAGCAGCATCTGAGGAGCAGGAGAATCGGCGTTTCAGGCATAAGACCTTCATCACGAATGAGGCTTGTGGGCTGGGGGGGGGCAGAGAGATTAATGGATGGGTGGTGAGGCTTGGGGGAAGGTCGCTGAGGATGCAATAGGTGGCTGAAAGTGGAAGAGAAGGTGTTAGGTCAGAGAGGAGGATGGAGCGAATAGATGAGAAAGATAATAGACAGGTCACTTGGGCGGTGCTGAGTAGTAACCGCCATCAATGTAAATGAGGAACCCAGACAAAACAAATGTATTCTGATTCCTTTTTCATAAAAAAACTACTCAAATCAGAATCACTGTCAAAATTATCAAATTATTCAAATAACCTTCTCAATCTTCCCTTAGCTGCAATGTATATTTCTAATCCAGTGTATCATGAACTAAAAAAGACCATCAAATAATGAAGCAAAAACATCAAACATTTACACTGTGACTGGATTCCCTGCCAACATTTTCTTTTTTTCTAACTTCTGAAAGACAATCCTTGCAACGCCTGCTTCTGGCTTTGTCCATTCAGTTTGATTGCCATCTCAAACCCATTGCTGTTCTTCCACATACACACAGAGAACAAGGAACGGTGAGATGGCAAACATAATTCCAGAGACATATATAGTCAGTCAACAAAGTAGGTGAGAGAGGGGAAGTTAAGGGGTTGAGAAGGATTCTCAAGGTTAGCAAGGGAATCTGCAGTTGATTGTGAAGAGTAAAATGGAAAATGGCAGAAGAGTTGAAGGATGCAAAAACAACAAAAGAGAGAAAGCAAAATAAGGTAAAAAAGAATGAGAAATCATAAATAAAGGTGAGGGAAGGCAACGACCACAAGGGAAGAAGACAGGAAGCAAGAGAAGGGGACAGAAGAGAAAGAAAGCAAAAGGCAAATTCATTTTTCAAAATAATAAGTGGTGGTGGTGTGGATGGAAAGTAGAAAAGAAATGCTGTGATATGTTTTGATAAGTCACATGTGAGTGTAGGTGATTAACAGACAGATGCAATTTGAATGTGAGATGCATATGGTGTAGCTGTGTCATGGATTGGTGCACTAACTCTAGATGGCTAGGATATCTGTGCATTTTCATACGTTGCAGAAAAGAACCTATACTTTTCTAGTTGTAAGCAAATAACAGATGTTTGGAGTGGTCATATTGACTTTAGTACCCAGTAAAGACTCATGGATTTATGGAGCACACATTCAAAATGTATGCCTTACTTTCAAAAACAATATAGAAAATGGATACTTTGGTTTTGAAATAAAATTAAGCTGAAGGTCATTTCTCCATTTCTTGTCAATGGAGAAACTGCACAAGACTCTAGAGTTAACATTCTTGTCTGGGCAAGACAATAGAAGTCAATCAATCTCTCAGAATGAACAGAATGAACAGAAGCCTTCCTTAAATCCATGGGGAGACCAAAATTCAAGATGACATTTTTGAGGAATCAAACAAGTTTTTGCTGCAGGGATCCAACTCTTTTTTTCCCCTCAGAACTCATACTGTACCATCTACCTAACATTGGTTCCATAAGTGGCAACTTGTAAACTTTTCACTGTACTTATTTGAATACATGGGACAATAAAGCTAATTCAGTTCAATTCAATATACTCCAACTGGAGCAAAGCCGGCAAACCTTGCTTCTTCAATATATAAGCTGTTGCAAAATCAACTTCAGAAATCTCCAACCCGCCATCCATCATTGTAGCAAAAGCAAAATCACTGGCCTGAAACATTTCTGGATTTTATCGAGAGGGGGAAGCATGGGAATAAGACTTCTGAGTCCTTTTGTAATTATCAAATTTTCTTCTTTGTATCTATGCTGTGAACAAGCATGAAAGAGAACAAAACATTACCATTGCAAATATATTTTAGGTGTTGAGTCAAAATGTTCATCCCTTTTGAAAAGGAGGAAGTTCTAAATTTGAGGGAGTGACAACATTCAGATGGGGGTGAGTGGGGATGTTCAAAACATTTTTTTTCAAATGCAGCTGTCTTTTGTCAGTCATGAGATTGGAAGAAAAGTGTTGGGAGATAGTCCTTTCATCTCTCCCCCATCTGGAACATGATTTATTAGCAGCAGACCTCAAAGTGTTCTTCTCTCAGAAAGCCACATTTACAGTTCTATATCAGATTCACTCAAAAGCAATGTAGGCCTCAAGGCTGAGCAATGCAGTCTGTGTAAAGTGTAATGACAAGGGGGGCTGAGACTGAAAGGTTCACAAAAATAGCTTGGAATTCTCCAATGCATCATTGATAAAATTGTGAATCATGCTACAATAATTTAACAAGTGCTACCTGTGATTTCAAACTGTCACATAATAACTAAGCATTCCCTCAAAATGCATTCATATGCAGTATACGCCCATTAAAAAAAACAGTTGTATTTAAAGACGTGAAGCACATTGACAAACCACAAAATAAGTAACTTGTGGATAATTTTAAGAGGCAGAAATGGTTAATCTTTTTTGACTATTCCTTTGCAAACAAGAGGTTTTTTAAAACCTACCTAAAATACATTTGCTGTGAATCAAAATTCTTTGCGGAAACTTAATTATTCTTTCCCACAATGCTGAGTCGTACAACAAAGGAAAAGTACTTGTTTTAACATAGTGCCTTTCAGGGCCGAAGAATGTATTTTCAGCCAGTCAATGAAGCATTTATTTAAAAAAAACACTGTTGTGAGAAACATGGCAGCCAATTCTGTGCACAACAAGGTCCTGCAAACAGCAGAGAATGTAACCAGTTAATCTCTTTTCAAGGTAATGGTTGAAGGTTAAATACTGGCGTGATACAGACATTCATTGGGGGGGCATGGTGGCTCAGTGGTTCACACTGCTGCCTCACAGCACCGGGTTCAACTCCAGCCGCGGGTGACTGTCTGTGTGGAACTTGCACATTCTCGCTGTGTCTGCATGGGTTTCCTTCGGGTGCTCCAGTTTCCTCCCTCGATCCAAAAGATGCATAGATTAGGTGAATTGGTCATGCTAAATTCCCCATAGTGTCCAGAGATGTGTAGGTCAGGGGTAAATATAGGATAATAGGTTAGGGGAATGGGTCTGGATGGTAACTCTTCAGAGTGTCGGTGTGGACTTGTTGGGCCAAAGGGTCTATTTCCACACTGTAGGGATTCTATGAAATATAAGGTCCAAAATTATATGGACCGATGTTGTCAGCAGGTACTTGTCTTGAAAAGCTTTGAATGAAGACAAAATTGACGTGTCTGGGAACTATAATTCTGCTTTATTGAATTATTCAGCGATTTATATATTTTCCATCATTTCCATTGCCTGTTTGAAGAGACAAACCACTAAATAATGAGTTGTGTCTTAACATCCAACAATATAGCTCTGAATGTGGTATCTGTAATGCAAGACCACACAACACTAATATAACCAGTGCTGCTAATGACTGAGATCAGTCAGTTTCAATACCTTCATTCTCATTAATTGGCTCAGTTTGACAACATAATGAGAGCAAAATTTCTATTTGTCATGATCCGAATTATGATGAAGATGAAATTGAAAAGAATGATAGCTGCTCAGAAATTTTGTTTGGTCCACTCCAGAACTCTTGGGGCAACTCTACTTTGAATTCTATTGAAGATTTTAATACAACGTTGGTCTGGAATAGAAGTGCATAGATCACTGGCCCAGCTTCCTTCCATGAGCATGCAGAACTGAGTCTTTTTAGAGCAGAATAGATCTCAGCAATTTCTTGGATTCTTTCCGTAGTTTTCAGCTGAAGACCATGCACTTCTGTAACTTGCTGATAGTCTAAGAATGCTAACAACAATATGGGGAGCTAGGCTCTTCGGAAATGGTAGGTCTAACAATTCATGTCTTTAACAAGAAAGATTTAAGGATTCCAGAAGAAGCAGGAAGCAAAAGAGTTGAACTATGAATTAGAGTGGATTAATTTGCCTTAGAGAACAGAACAAACTGGAAGTGTACAAATCCATTGTCCTCACCATCCTTTCGCATGGTTTCCAATCCACAGTTTCACCATCATCTGAAGGGCAATTAGGGATGGAAATAACAAATATAGAATATGCCTGCAATGCCAGCATGCAATGAATGAAAATTGGTTTCTTTGTGAGCTCCTGGAGTTGGATGCTTGGTCTCAAGTCAAAGAGTCACATTTCACAGCTATCCAAGGGATTTAGGAGATTTACCCTGGTTGAGCTAGAGGTAGGGAAGAATCATTGGATTGGGCTTTAACAATGGTAGTAGTTTTAGTAAACCAACTGAAAATAGCAGAAAATGCATTGAGATGACCACTTGAAATTATTATTTAATGAAAGAAGAAATGTGAACTAATTGGAAATTGAAAATTACCAATTGTTTACAATTAACAGAAGATTTCTGGGTAATCCAAGATGCAAGACAGAAAGAAAACTTGGCATAAGTGTTGATCCTTTTTTGAGGTGCTTTTAGTGTTGGAGCTAGTTTTGTTGAATTCTAGGAGTACTAATTACTGTTTTATAAGCTGTTGCATTGTTTTGGAACTTTGAGGAAAAAAGATCAAAACAACGGCACTTTAAAAAAGGAGGAAGGTTGACAAAGGTAGTTGACCACATGGTGGGAAGTGAATCAATGGTGAAAGATACCTACACTGCTGTCTGACCCAGCAGTTAAACTTCACAGCTACTGCCTCAGCTGTATGATTTCAGGTACCTCTGGACATCGGAGATAGTCTAAGAAAAATAAACAAACAGCAAAATTCACAGTTGACCTTGGAGAAACCTGTGTGAGGACATCATAGCAGAGGAGCAGCTCATGGCTAGTTTTTTTTTGAAAATTTACAATAATGAGTAGAGTGGTTCTTTTTGATTGTATGTTTTTGGTATGATCGGTTTCTTGATTAAACTTCAAAAATATAAAACACAGGTTCTAAGTTAGCCTGTAGTGTTAGGTGAAGGGGTAAATGTAGGGGAATGGGTCTGGGTGGGTTGCTCTTCGGAGGGCCGGTGTGGGCTTGTTGAGCCGAAGGGCCTGTTTCCACACTGTAAGCAATCTAATAACAAGCAGGATACCACAGGTTTGGTGGTAAGCCAATTTTGCGCAAGAAAACTCAGTAGGGTTTATGGGGTGACATTTTCACTGAAACTAGTCAAAACTGATGCTCTGCTTATTTCTAATTAGATTCAACTGATATTTTCCAGATTAGCAGTGCAAAATTCTCTGGTGAGGTCATGTGATACAAGCTATCTTCTGTAGTTCACATTTTCCCTGATGATTAGATCCATCTGAATGAGCTGGTTCCATGTATTTAATGCTGTACAATACTATATAAAAGGAAAGAAAATGGAGAGAAACAATCAAGAAGAAATAGACAACAGCCTGTACCTGCCAAGAGAACAGGAAGGTCAGATAAAGGATGCAAACACGTATCAATCATTCACAGCCCACTGTGGTACTATCAGATAAAAACATTCCAATCTAATCTCCACCTCAATCACCATCTCCTTTTCCCATACTATTCCAGTTTTCCCAGCTGTAGCAGATAGGTTTCACTTGGGACAGAGATGCTGAATGTGTTAAAACCTCTCCAAGAGTACAGTAATTGGTGGCCAATTTACTTAATTCAAGTCATTCTATCTGGACTAAAAAAGAAGTGTCTCAAAAATCTGTACATTCCTGGTGTACTGTTCCAGTTAACCTTGTTTTTTTACAACAGTGACACTGTCACTACACTATTTCATAACAGCACCAAGTAAATATGGTATGCTGCTGCATGGACCCTTTTTAAGTTACGGCTTATGTGTAAAACAAAGTCCGAAGCACAAGAAGCAGTTTAAAGGAAGTGTGTTCCATCTGGAATGGTTCAGGAGTCCAATATTGCAGACTGGATTGGCAATTCATTATTTTAATGTGATTGCACTTTGTATTTCCACTCAGACAATTAATAATTCTCTTGCATTTTATAACTTCAAAACAAGTTTTTGAGCCAGCTTTGAAAATGGCACAATTGTTACAAATAAAGCAGGCTTCCAAACGTGACTCTTAAAGTTTAATGTTTTGCAGATCTGTGCCTGTCTGGTGTTAGCAATCTACTGTTGTAAGGGTAAAAGAAGTTGCTCTCTTTCCAGACAGGCATGACAGCTCAGCAAACTATTTTCTTGCAACAGGTTAATTTGTAAATTAAACTTATTTATTAATAGAGCAGTAAAACCAAAGCATTGGATAGCATTGCAATACCAGAGTCTATGATTCTATATTCTAGATGTCTGGAAGCAATTTTGAAGGAACCAATTCAATCCATTCAACAAATCATTCAATTAGTTTTAATAAGGCTTTGAACAAAATAATGAACCTATAGTCCTCCAAGTCGACCAACATTTGGAGGAAGCACTGAGGATGGCAAAGGCACAAAATGGATGGGGCATTTCAGTGTCCAATACTAAGAGTGGCTTTGCAGTAGTACTCCTGATCACGATGGTCCAATCCTAAAGGACATCACTGCTTGACTGGGTCTGCAGCAGGTGGTGAGGGAATCAACAACACAGATAAGCCTACTTGATCTTCTCCATAACAGTCAGTTGTGGATGCATCTGTCTGTGACAGTATCGGTAAAAGTGACCACCCCACAATCCTCGTGGAAATGAGGTTCCATCTTCACATTGAAAATACCTCCATCACATTTTGTGGCATTATCACCATATTAAAAGGAACAGACTTCAAACAGATCTAGCAAATCAGGACTGGGCATCCATGAGACATTTGGGTCATCAATAGCAGCAGAATTGCAGGTCCTTGATAAGTATGTAACTGTCAAGCAGGGAAGAAGTCGAGTGCGGGAGCCATGGTTTTACTAAGGAAGTTGAATCTCTCTTCAAGAGGAAGAAGAAGGCTTATGTTAGGATGAGATTTGATGGCTCTTTTAGGGCACTTAGAGAGTTACAGGTTAGCCAGGAAAGACCTAAAGATGGAGCTAAGAAGAGCCAGGAGGGGACATGAGAAGGTATTGGCAGATTAGATCAAGGAAAACACTAAGGCTTTCCATACCTGTATCAGGAATAAAAAAATTATGAGAGTAAGATTAGGGCTAATCAAGCATAGTAGGGGAAAGTTGTGCATAGAGACAGAGGAGATAAGGAAAGCACTGAATGAATACTTTTCATCAGTATTCATTCTAAAAAATGACAATGTGGCTGAGGAGAATACTGATATACAGGCTACAAGAGTAGATGGGATTGAGGTGCATAAAGAGGAGATGTTAGCAATTCTGGAAAGAGTAAGAAAAGATAAGTCCCCTGGGCCAGATGGGATTTAACCTAGGATTCTCTGGGAAGCCAGGAGGAGATTGCCAAGCCTTGTCATCATTGTCTACAAGAATAATGCCAGAATTCAGGAGGATAGCAAAATGTGTTTCCTTGTTCAAGGAGTAGAGTTGGGACAAATCTGGAAATTTATAGACCTGGGAGCCTTCGGTTGTGGGTAAAGTGTTGGAGAGATTTATAAGAGATAGGATTTATAATCATCTTGAGAGCAATAAGTTGATTAGGGATAGTCAACATGGTTTTGCGAAGGGTAGGCTGTGCCTCAAAAGCCTTACTGAGTTCAAAGTTTGGGAGCGAAGGACAAAGGACCTGATACCCAGCATGAGCAAAACCAATGTAGTGTACAAAATCCCATGCAAGGACTGCACAAAACACTACGTAGAACAAACAGGAAGACAGCTAACGTTCCGCATTCATGAACACCAACTAGCCACGAAACGACATGACCAGTTATCCTTAGTAGCCACACACTCAGATGACAAGCAACATGAGTTCAACTGGGACAACACTACTATTATCGGACAAGCCAAACAGAGAACAGCCAGGGAATTCCTAGAGTCATGGCACTCATCCACAGATTCAATCAATAAGCACATCGACCTGGACCCAATATACTGGCCACTGCAGCGGACAGCTGGAACTGACAACCAGAAGTGGCAGATACAAATCACTATAAATGCCGGAGGAAACATCACAGAAGCGCTTCACAAGAGGCTCCCAAGCACTGAGGATGTCACCTAGACAAGGGACAAAACGTCTGCAACACAAATTCCCAGCTCGGCGAACAGAACCACAACCTTACTGAGTTCTTTGAGAAGGTGACCAAACAGGTGGATGCAGGTAAAGCGGTTGATGTGGTGTATATGGATTTCAGTAAGGTGTTTGATAAGGTTCCCCACGATAGGTGATTGCACAAAATATGGAGATATGGGATTGAGGGTGATTTAGTAGTTTAGATCAGAAATTGGCTAGCTGAAAAAGGACAGACAGTGGTGGTTGATTGGGAATATTCATCTTGGAGTTCACTTACTGGTAGAGTACTGCAAGGATCTGTCTTAGGTCCACTGTTGCTTGTCATTTTTATAAATGACCTGGATGAGGACAGAGAAGGCTGGCTTAGTAAATTTGTGGATGACACTAAGGTCAGTAGAATTGTGGATAGTGATGAACAATGTTGTACGTTACAGAGAGACATAGATAAGCTGCAGAGCTGGACTGAGAGGTGGCAAATGAAGTTTAATGTGAAAAGTGTGGAGGTGATTCACTTTGGAAGGAGTACCAAGATTGCAGAATACTGGGCTAATGGTAAGATTCTTGATGAGCAGAGAGATTCTCGGTGTCCACGTACATAGATCCCTTAAAGTTGCCACTCAGGTTAATAGGGTTGTTAAGAAAGCATATGGTGTGTTAGCTTTTATTGGTCGCGATACAAAACTCTGGTGTGGCCACATTTGGAATACAGAATACAGTTCTAGACACTGCCTTATAAGAAGGACGTGGAAGCTTTGGAAAGGGTTCAGAGGAGCTTTACTAGGATGTTGTTCGGATTGGGGGAAGGTGCTCCGGTTTCCTCCCACAGTCCAAAGATGTGCAGGTTAGGTGAATTGGCCATGCTAAATTGCCCATAGCGTTAGGTGCAGGGGTAAATGTAGGGGAATGGGTCTGGGTGGGTGCGCTTCAGCGGGTCGGTGTGGACTTGTTGGGCTGAAGGGCCTGTTTCCACACTGTAAGTAATCTAAGTAATCTAAATCTACGTCTTATGAGGAACGGTTGAGGAACTTTACACAGTTTTCGTAAGAGAGAAGAAGGTTGAGAGGTGATTAATTGAAACATATAAGACAAACAGAGGGTTGGGTTGGGCAGTGAGAGCCATTTTCCTCAGAAGGTAATGGCTAGCATGAGGGGACATAGCTTTAAATTAAGGGGTGATAGATAGAGGTCAGACATCAGCGGTAGTTTTTTTACTCAGAGTAGCAGGGCTGTGGAATGTACTCCTGCAACAGTAGTAGACTCACCAATTTTAAGGGTATTTAAATGGTCATTGGATAGGCACATGGATGAGAATGGAATAGTGTGGGTTCGATGAACTTCAGAGTAGTTCCACAGGTGGGTGCAACATTGAAATTTGAAGGGCCTGAACTGTGCTGTCATGTTTTATGTTCTGTTTGGAGGATGAGTGTTAACTTATAAATATAGCATCCTGTTGCCACAAAGTGAACATATCTTCTCAACACAGTAAATATTCTCTTAATACTAACAACTCTTGCAAAACAAACACCTGTGTGGGGGGTTTTATGAAGCCTGTGGGAAGCTTGGTGGGCAGGGAGAACTAATCAGATGAAGCTAAAATGGAACCTTTAAACCTAAAGGTTAATTCAGTGCACAGTTTTAGTAGGTTGGGCCTCATGCTGCCAAGTGGGAGATTTGCACTTCTAAGTATATTTGCATGTCATAAATACTCATTTTATAGAATAATCTTCAATTTCTTCATGGTAAAGCCAGCAGCACACTAGAATCTCGAGCACAATGCTCAGATTGAACAGATGGCATTGTGGACCTGTGTCAGTAGTTTTTCTTATTGCTTTTAATGATTTGGACTTTCTCTCTGTTCTACACATTAGCTGTAACTTTAAATAGGTGTGTAAAAGAGAGGAGCTTGCATGGAGTGCCAAGATGGGCTAAGTTAAGTCAGTCTTTTCGAGGTAGTAGAGGGCACAGTGCTGGATGTGGAGTGGGGTCTGAGACATGATTAATGTATGGTTGGTGCTTGACAATCAATCAAAAGTTAAGCAAATGATGGACCTAAAGTCGGTACATATAGGACCATCTCATGGTGTTGGTTAACAGCACTCTTACAGGACTTTGGCCACAATATTCCCATTTTTGGCCTGAGCAGGACAAAGTTCCAGACTAAAATCTATAGGTGCCTCAATGAGAATGCCCACTGGATCTTCTGGCTATGAGTGGCTGGCTGGTTGACAGAATTAAAATCCCAGAATTTGAAGTTCCAGCCCCTTAGACCCACAGCTCCAAAACTCAGGAATAGCACAACACACGCTAGAATCACAGGATTGAGGATCACAGATGGGGAAGGTGTTTAGAGGAGTACCTCAGCTTTGGTGTTGTGGAAAATGGGATCTAGGATGGCTGGAAGTAATGGCAAGAGGTTGGATCACAGAGACCACCTCTTGGGTTAATTGTGTGCAGAGAGGCACAATCCAATCAAACTGGCATCTCATCTGCACTGATCAACTGCTAGGGTAAGCCATCTCCTGGGGCTGAAAAAAATGGCAACCAAGAATTTTCGCGTCTCAATTGTTGGTGGGATGTGAAGCTTATGCGCTGTCCAGAAGATGGCAGGGTTGATGTTCACTGTTAGTTAAGCTAATTAAGTTCACTTTCAGCCTTCACACCCACTTCTTCCAGGCCTGGAAACATGCTCCCTTTGAGTTCACCTGCAATGCTACAATTATCCCTGTTGACAGTGAACTCTGATAATACATAGCAGGTAGGCATAGCTGAGCCTACATGTTCAGCCATATTCCAAAGGAGCGAGTATAAAAATGGCCTCAGCCAGAACAGTCAATAAAGAACAAACCCCAAAACACACCATTTTCTCTTCTACAGTTAAATAAATGTTCCCAAATTCCCTATCACCTTCAACATTTGCCAATCATAAGGTGTGCCAGCACATATAGCTCACTAACTAAGATAGTCTCAAAAACATTAATAACGCACCAAATAAAATGTAATTAATGTCACATGAAATGCTTGCAAGTGAAATCAGGATTTGAAACACCCTTTGTTGTCTCAAATGTCTTGCATTAATGCCAACAGAGTTGGTCATCTTGTTTTATTGAAAAGACTATTTTCATATTCTGCCAAGTTGTCAGTCAACAGTAGACCTCACCATAGATAAAACAACCTCTATTTTGTGATTGCATGTATCTCCTAGGCACTGTAAGCACTCACAAGTGGGAGTTGGCAATAACAGAGAGTTGAACTTCTTGTCCTGCCATTGGGTAGTGAGTCACACTAAAAATTATGCCATTTGAAACAAAATGCAAATCATGCTTACTATGAAGATCATCACATGGGTTGATTATGGGTAGCACAAATATGCTTCTTTACCTTCATTCAAGCTCCACTCCTATAACTTAAGCACATAATCCAGACTGACAATTCAATGAAGCACTGAGGGAATACTGAAGGAAACACATTTAAATGCTTTTAAATCTCAAATGGTCAATCTCAAATGCAAAACAAACTGCTGTTCAGATCCCACATACCATAAAAACTCCTTTAATATCCTCTTTAAGGTGTCCCTCATTCTGTGAATTCAGAATCACTTGAGGGCCTTAATTGGTGGAATAGCGAGAAAGTTAGCCATGGCCCTTTCTGACCAGAACTTAATTTCTGAGAAGGAGGGATAAGCTGGGTATCTCCACAATACCATGCAAGTTGATTATCTGCTCGTTCCATATCCTTACCCATCACTCCTCCTCATTGACAAAGGGCATTGTTACTCATCCTGTCTTTTGGTTAAGACAATAAATGGCAACTTCATCAACTCTCTCAGTTGGGCATAACAGATCCTGCACACTCATTTTGAAGTCAAATGTGGAAGTTATCTCCTGTTTTCTGGCTAACGTGTCCCTCAATCAATTTTAATAAATATCAAATTATCTACTCAATGTCTAAGTGCTCTCTCTGGAGGGAAAATCAGCTGTCAAAATACAACAGTTCTGACACTTCAAAAACTTGATTGACTGGAAAGCACTTCAAGACTTGCAAAGTTGTAAAAGGCTTGCCTTAAAAGTATTGTTCAATCATTCTTTTAACGGAATCTTCAACAGAATGTATAGACATTTAATTCAGACTTCTCATTTTGAACAAAGTAACAGTGATTTTAAAAGCGATGTGAAAGTAAGCCAATTGTTTTTTCATCGAACATGATTTATCTAGAAATATGTGAAATGAAAAAATAAGATTATCTGATTTTACCTTTAGCTCTGTCATTCTCTCATTTATGCTTTAGGTCAGTTCTGAAAGAGACTTTTGAGATAGATACACTTTCCAATGTCTGTTAAATGAAATAACATCTTGAATATTCTCCTTCCCAGAAGGAGGAGGAAAGTTTGCAGGAAGTGCCATGATCTAGTACATTGGAATTGTGGAGATACCCACCTCCTTTTTGTCTCCCCAAAAATTAAGTTCAGGGCAGAAAGATCAATGAATCATAGAATCCCTACAGTGAGGAAACATGCCATTTGGCCCAACAAGTCCACACCAACTCTCTGAACAGCATTCACAACCAGACTCACCCACCTACACTAACCCTGTAACCATGCATTTCCCATGGCTAATCCACCTAAGCTACACATCCATGGACATTATGGGCAATTTAGCATGGCCAATCCACCTAACCTGCACATCTTTAGACTGTGGAAAGAAACCAGAGCACACAGAGGAATCCCACACAGACAAGGGAAGGATGTGCAAACTTCATACATACAGTCGTCTAGAGCTAGAATTGAATCTGGGTCACTGGCACTGTGAGGCAATAGTGATAATCACTGAGCCACTATGAAACCGCATGGTTAATCTTCCCATCCATTAATGCCCTTAAAGGGTTCTGAGCTCACACACAAAGTGACAGCTTAAACAAGGCTATGAAAGCAGTCATTGTATATGATGCAGAGTCTGAATGGAGGTTTGTTTGTAGAAGAGATTAACCACTTGAAATTTAAAAGCATTGAACATGTATCATGAAAGAATGTTATTTTCATATCAAACGCATTTGAATGACAGCAGTGTTAGATTGTTCGTATTTTATGTTTTGTTCATCTCTGCATTGCTTCTGTGGCTTCCCAGGTTGGATACTATTCAGATGGCAAGGGAATACAAGGCAGCATGGGTGTTAGGTAGGGTTGCATGGGTTAGATAGATTTACGTGCAATGTGGATGGGAGTTAGAGGGTGTGAGGGCTACAGGTTCTATTTCTACTGTCACAAAGTCCCACAGCCTTCTAATCAGCTTCCTTGGTACTCACTTAATCTTATAAACATCTGTAAACTGCATCGAGAATCAGTGGGCCTGATCAATCCTGCCCTGCTTCTCCAGGTTAAGTCTTGGGTTTTAAAGTGCTTTGTCAGTCCAGACATGAGCTCTTCATCTTGATACTGAAAATGCAGCCTTGAGTTTGTGTGATCCATAGCTGTGTGGACAGGTTAAGTTCAATCAGAAATACCTGCCATATGATTGTTTTATTTGTTACTAATCAAAAATAATTTATCTCCCTCCAGTAAAAAGCTTAGCGCAGTCACAAAGCAAGAACAGTGATACATTATACCTTGGTTAGGCTGCAAGTGCAGCACATTCTCCACAAAATAAAATGCATTTTATTTACTTCCCATGCCTCAACTGACAACAGTTTGGAGTTTGCTGTGATTCTAACAGGTTACAATATTTAATAACATCTGGCGTGCACACATGAACAGTTTGGTATGGAAATGCTGTCAGTGATTGTCTGTTCCGCAATGGTCTGCCCTGCTGCACTCTTTGCCAATGAAACCTGTACTGGAATCACTGGAATGCTATTACCTAAGGGTAAATAATCTCTGTAAAGTTTAATGAAGAAGTTAGATGATTAATATTATCAGGAGTGACTAAGGTTTTAGCCCATTAAGTTATAATTTCTGCCAAATAAGTTATTTTGTTCTGAATGATATTTTTTTACAGATGGTAACTCCGAGAAGAAAGTTAATGTGAGTTTCTTTTTCTAAAATAAATGTTAATCTTATTCATAAATTACTTTCCGTTATGTGTCTCTCCTTTATTCCGACAGTATGTCCAAATCTTTGTTTGACTACCTGTACAATTATTTCAAAGACATTTATATTCATGTTCCTTCCCATTTTACAGTCCATGCATCTTAATAAGAATGCAAGTTGAATGGTTGAAGAGCTTCCCCATTGTCACAGATGTTAAAACTGAGATATTTCCATTTGTGCACAATCCAAATTGAAGGCAAGCAGGCACACAATTTGCTGCAACTAACTTAGATGCTGATTTTCCACCACATTCTCAGCCTAAATCATTTTCAATGAAGATGACTCAGGGCCAGATTACTTCCTAACAAAAAAACAATGAAGGCTAATTATTGGTAATTAGACCATAAGACATCAGAGGAGAAGGCAACCATTCAGTTTTTTGAATTTGCTCAACCATTCAATGAGATCATGTCTGATCTTATATTCCTCAACACAAACTATCTTTCTTTTCGCCATTATTCTCAATTCCCTTACTGAATTAGAATTTGCCTATTTCATTCTGGAATATACTCAACAGCCCAGCCTCAACAGACCACTGTTGTGAGGAATTCCACAGACTCACAACCCTCAGAGAAGAAATTCTTTCTTATCTCTGTCATAAATGTACAACCCCTAATTGAGATTATTACCTTGGTCCTAGACTCGCCCACAAAAACAAAAAATCTTTCCTGCATCTACCCTGTGAAGTTCCTTAAGTGTCCTATATGTCTCAATAAGGTCACTTCTCTTTCTTCCATTATTCCAACAAGTACAGGCCCAATCTTTTCAACTGCTCCTCAAAAAACAATGCCTTCACACCAGGATCAAGCTTGTAAACATTCCCTGGACTGCCTCAAATATATTTTTATTTTGGTGACAGGCCCAAAGTTGTTCAGAGTATTGAAGCAGTGATCTGTCCAGAGCCTTGCATTGTTTTAGCAAGACTTCCTTATTTTTATGCCACATTTCTTAAAAATAAAGGGAACCAAATTATTTGCCTTCCCTACTTCCTGCTAATCTTGGATGCTAGCATTTTGTGATTCATGCATAAAGACTCTCTGCACTGTAACTTTCTGCATTCTTCAAATAACATTCAGCTTCTCTATTCTTTCACCCAAATTTCGCAACCTCACATTTTCTACCATTATATTCCACCTCCCAAGTCTTTGCCCACTCGCTTAATGTGTCTATCTCCCTCTAGAAACTCTATGTCATTCCCACTACAAGTTTTCCCACCTATTTCTGCGTCATCCTCAAAATTGGTTACAGTTCTTTCACCTTCCTCAATAAAATCATAAATAAATATTACAAGAAAATGTGGCTCTCGCACTGATTTCTGTGGCATTCCACTAGTTAGAGCTTGCCGTTCTGAAAATTTCCCCCCTCCCCCCCCCTTACTCCAAGTCTGTAATCTCTTAGTTAGCCAATTCTCTATCCATGCCACTATACTACCCCCAACACGTTGGGCCCTCACCTTATTAATTATTCTAATATGAGCTATCTTATCAAACACCTTCTCGAAGTACATATAAGTTGCATCCATTGGTTCCCATACAGGGATCTTGTAGTATATTGGTAGTGTCCTTATCTCTGAATCAGAAGGTCCAATTTCAAGTCCTTCCTGCTCTAGAGGCATGTAATAACATCTCTGAATAGGTTGATTAGAACATATCTCCACTGCTTCCTCTCCATTTGTCCTGCTGTTATCACCTCAAAGAATTTTAATAAGTCGATCAGGCATGATTTCCTCTTCATGAAGCCATGCTGAATCTTCTTGATCAAAATATGTTTCTAAATGCTCTGCTACTAAATCCTTTACAATAGACTTTAACATTTTCCCAAAACTAGATGTTAAGCTAATGGAACACAAGTTACATTTTTTTTGTCTCCTTCAGTTTTAAATTGTTACGACGTGTAGGCAGACTGCTAAAACAAATCAACCTTTTCACCTTGATTCACAATACAGTAAAATTCTACCCTTTAAAGACTGTCTAAATTGATCCCAAAGGTTCCTCACTAAATGTTTGAAAAACTAATCCCAAACTTTGTGAATAATGAATTCCAGACGCTGGTTTGTATCTTTTTAAAAAGACTCAGCAATATAGCAATTTAGAAGAATAAAATTAGACAACAATGTAATATCCCAAACTCTTTTTTCTCACCCCCATTCACATAAAAGACATAGATCAATAAATATATTTAAACGGTAAGTAAAAGAAAATGACACACTGCCCAGTTCACTTGAATGGTTTCCACAATGTGTTTTTCCACTGGCATCCAAGGAGCTCCTTGGATGCTGCCTGACCTGCTGCGCTTTTCCAGCAACACATTTTTCAGCTCTGATCTCCAGCATCTGCAGTCCTCACTTTCTCCCTGTTTTCTGAAGATGTCAAAAAGGACCATACTTTAAGTTCAATTTGATAAAGGCAGTAATCTATTTTATGAATTTCCAAAAGCTGCTTAATGAGAGGTTAGGCAGAGAGCTTCCAAATCTTCATGTCACATCAACAACCAAACTCCTTCTCACAGAAAACACAGTCCAAAACCAATTTAAATTCTGAACACTCCCTGACAGATTGACTGCCCCCTCCATGAGGTTCCACTGCCATTTGCTTGAGTATAAGACCTTTTCCAGATTTGCAGGAACCAATTCTCAGGTACCTCCCTTGTTACTAGCCAGCTTCTGCTATCTTTTCAAATATAATGCCCTTGCCTGATGGTGAAGAGTCCATAAAAACATTTTGTAAAGGACCCTACTTGCAATTAACTTCCAGGTCTGACCTCACAAATAAACAAAAACGTGATTAGTTTGTTTTCCTTTTACCATAAGCTGTTACCTGTAGTCCAAAAATCTTCTTTAGCTGACAGCTCTCAGTTCACAGCTTGAAACCAAAATTAACAAATGGACAAAATAAAAGTAATGAAAAATCAGTGTGGGCTCTAAGAAAATAAAGGTATTACATTGGCAGTTTTCCAATCCTCTGAGACCTGTCCAAAATCTGAGGTTTCCTGGAAGATTGTTACCAATGCATCCATTATTCTCTGTAGCTGCTGATTTTAATATCCTAGGATTCATCTGGTACTTGTTATCTGTTTAATGTATTTACTCTCCTTTTACTCTTTGATTATTTAGTAGTTTAGACTCCTCAGCCATTTCCCTTATTATTCTCCTTTTCCCTTATTATTTCCCCAGTGTCATTCTCTAAAGAGACTAATGTTCACTTTGGCCTCTCTCTTCCTTTTTATATATTTAAAGAAGCTCGTGATGTCCATCTTGATGTTATTAACCTGTTTCCCCTCAACATTTATCTTTTGTCTTCTTTTTTGTTTTTAAAACTTTTCCAGTCTTCTGGCTTACCAATAATCTTGACCACATTCCTTTCGTTTTTAATTAAATTGATGTTGTGCTTAACTTCCCTAGTTATACTTCATTGGTTTATCCCCTTCCTTGAATCCTTCTTTCTCACTGGGATGTTTTGTTTTGAGCCACAAATCATTTTCTTGAATACTGTTCATCATTGCAGCTGAACCATTTTCTGGTTCACTTTACCTAATTCTTTCCTCATTTGTTCATAATTACCTTTATTCAGGTAATTGTTTCTGATCCAAGTTCCTCCCTCATAAAGTGAATGCTAAAATTCTAACATGGTATAGTCATTGTTTGCAAAACAATCTTTTACTCTGAGATCATCTCTTAAATTTGCCTCATTACACATCATATGATTCCGCAGTGACCTTGCGGTTCGTAGATGGAGAACAGTCAACTGTCCAATTAATGGCCAGAGGGCAGGATCACTGCCCAAAATGGTGGACAGATACTCAGAATTCTATCAGCTCCATTCCCACCCCCATACACCTATTGTACGTTTTGCTATATTCTCCCCAGCCCCAACACCACCACCCCCCATCCCATTTACCTCTCCACCCTGGAAGCTTCCTGCCTCTATTCCTGATGAAGGACTTTTCCCGGAAACATCGATTTTCCTGCTCCTTGGATGCTGCTTGACCTGCTGTGCTTTTCCAGCACCACTCTGATCTGAACTCTGGTTTCTAGCATCTGCAGTCCTCACTTTTGCCTAGTTGATTTTAACCTTACTGCGAATCCTCTTGCAAGGATGCTTACCTTGAAGAAGTTCTGCTCCTCTCTCCACAAGAATTGCAGTGAGTCTCTCTCTCACTGCAACCCTCAGGTCATCTCTTCTGCCCTGAAGCTCTTACCTATCACCTCCATCCCCACCCCCATTCACCTATTGTACTCTTTGCTACCTTCTCCCCAGCCCCAACAAACCCCCCACCCCAACCCCACCATTTAGCTCTCCACCCAGGAGCCTTCCTGCCTCTATTCCTGAGGAAGTGCTTTTGCCTGAAATGTTGATTTTCATGCTCTTCGGATGCTGCCTGACCTGCTGTGCTTTTCCAGCACCACTCTGATCTGAACTTTAGTTTCCAGCATTTGCAGTCCTCACTACTGCCCGTATTCTGGAGCCCTAGTCTGCTGCCGAGGAGACCATCTTTAGACTGCTGACTCACTCTCAATGTCTCAGATGAAAGCTCCTCTGTTACTGAGCCTTAAGAAGCTTTCAATTTCCATTAATTAGCTACTTGTGGGTTGGCACCCTTTAGCCACCAATCCAGCCTCTGCAAAAATGGCTGAGGGATGCAATTTCAATTGCTTGCCAACCAACAGCATGGACATTTTGCAGAACAGTTGTAAAGTCATTCATAATTCTTTTCCTGTGTCATCAAATTTAAGCCTCTGTTCAAATAATTAGCAATGTCCCTGCTTTAAGCCATATAAGTCATGTGAAACAAAGAAGCTGATAACCAAGTCATAAGTATTTACTGGTTGAGCAGCCATGCAAGACAGTCTATTTGTATTCCACAGAGATTGGCAATGAATCCCATGCAATCAGTTGCTGTTCAAATTGAGATCTTGACTCCTAATGTAATTAGTGACTATTGAAAAATGCTCAAAGGAAAATGCATTCAATTATCTGAACTTTCTGCAGGTCACACCATGACCCACATATGCACATTTAATCCAGCAATTTATTTGGTAATTTATTTTTTATATCACTTCATTTTTATACTGACCCTCTGTCAGTTCTTAATTCAAGTTTTCTGCAGATGTTTAGACCATGACACTTTTCAGGCAGTGATACACTTCATATATTTTCAAAATTTTTATTATTATTAATCTCTCACTCAACTGTGATTTCTACTGTTTATATTTTAGCCTCTCTTTGTGGAATTGCTATATTCTCTCCTAATAGGCACCCCACTTCAGACTGACAAGTAATTGCACTTTTGTTGCATCTGTTACACCTAAACTTCTGCCTAAACACTCACTCACGCTTTAAATGCTTTTCATCTTTCAACCTCTGGACTCATTAACTGTGGTTTCAATTTCTATTCCAGACACTTTTAAGCCAATTATCCACTGTGATGTTCCAGTGAAGTACCATAAGACTGCTGCATGGTCAAAACTGTCTACTTTCAAATGGAAGATTCAACAAAGTTCTTGCCTTTCCTCTCAATTGGACACAAGGATCCCATATCTGTATTTCCAAGATCAGGACAAGTCTTTGTCCTATTGTGGAAGTCTATGCTGTATTGTTCAGGGAAACCAAAGAAGAAATAGCTCAGACTCTGACCATCGTCCAATCATTTTGGCTACAGTTGTGTTTTCAAAAGATTGCCAGAGACTTAACATTGTACAATTAGCTAATGATAGATAGACAAACAGATAGGTTAAGTACAGGCCAGTAGCAAGAAAATTACGGGAAGAATTCCATGGGATAGGATAAATTTTCATGTGATGTAAAGATTAATCAAAGATGGTCAATATGCTTTTTGTTTACCAGAAATCATATCTGATTAACTTGTTTGATATTTCTCCGGAGGTATCAAGGAAGGTAAATGAGGACATTTGCAGTTGATGAATGGCATATGGATTTTAACAGGATTTAAATCATGCACAATAGACTGATGATGAAAATCAAAGCCGAAGGGCCCCAATGTTGTATCTGAAATGGGGCTCAACTCAAGAGTTTCAGGATCATTTTGTGCAAGGCTGTTACAGTGGGATCCAACAGGGCTCATTATTGCATCTGTTACTTTTTAGTGGTGTACACATATATTTTTAAGACTTTGTTTATGGAATGTGGACATCGCTGTCTAAGCCAGAAATTATTTCCCACCTCGAATTACTTTGATGGTGAGCAATGAATTGGACTTGAATGTAAGAGTCATGATTAAGAAGTTAGCAGATGATACCAACAGATTGACCAATAGCCCACAAATATGTCTGTTATAATCATGCATCGCACTTTGGAATCACTCTCTGGAGCACCCAATGAAGTTAATGACAGTTAGGCAATCAACTCTCTGGTATGTTCTGAAGTGTCTGGATAATTATGTGTGCTAAATTTTGTGATGGTCAGAAAGAGAAATTCTTACAAACTGAATTGCAAGTTATACCCCCATTTTGCAAGATATGTTTATAACATTCACTTGGTCTTTAGAGTAACCACTTCTCCTTCTCTATGAAAATAATTTGTCACATGATTGTGATAGGAATGAACCCAACTGCCTATTGGAATTTGCAATTTTGAAATTACAGCCATTTAAGACGCCAGCACTTCTTCACATAACCACAGCGGATCAGCACCACTAACTCAAGGCTAAATGGAAAAGCCCCTTGGCTGTAAAAAGCAGTTAACCATCTCTATTTATGCTCTTTGCTAGTAACAATATTTTTAATCAAAATAACAAAGTGAAAGTTACATTTCAGCAAAACTTTATGGAGATTTGAAGAGATCTTTTTTTAAAAAAATTAAGAAACTCCCTACAATTCCTCAAATTTTTGTTCCCAACTTCACAGCTCCACAAACCAAATTCTACCTCATAACACTAACTTTGGACTTTTGGACTCCAACGTTAAAACAAGCTCCCTGTTTTTTTTTTTAATACTCAAGTTGTTATGAGCCATATCATTTCTTTACCTTTTCCAATTTTATTTCTCCATGTGTATGTGTTTCAAAGTATTCCCATGACGTGTATAAAATGTGTTCAATAGCCACTACTTTTGTTTTTGTTTTAAAAAAATGTTTTTACCAGTGTTTGCTGCCACCTTTACAAAGTCAACAAAACAAAATGGAATGGGATAAATTAGCTACTTCTCCACCATAACCGATTGAAAAATATGAAAGAAATTATGTCACTATCTGCTCACAGACACGTGGCAAGCAGATGGAAAACAATGTGTTTTAAAACTCAATCGGTCTGTAATATCATACAAGGAGAGATATGCATGCATCCCAGAGGATACAGTACTCCCATCATCTTACTGAACATGAGTAAACGTTCATTTTCTGGGCAAGGTTTTACATAAGGGTGAAAGTCAAAAACTCCCCAGAGTTCAACCAGGTTTTGTTAGATATGGAATTTCAAAATTATTGATGTATATTTTAAATGAAAGCAATGGAGTAAAAGCTACAACTTCAAACATTTGTCATTCGTTTGATATAACTATATGCACTGGAGCTTCTCACGTTTTGTGCCAGAACATTGTCACATGCTAGACAATCATGAAGAAGTTTAGACAAAATCAGGACTTCTGAGGGCACAGTTTACTAAAATTTGTTCAGGAATGCTTCTGTCCCATGCTCAGTTTTTGCTGCCTGTTACTTCAGATGATTGTTACATCATTGGCTGCATATAGCTGTTGGAGACCTGGACTATTTAAGCTGGAAGTACGTCATAGCTGCTGGCCATTTGAAAACTATTTCAGAACTGAATATATGGTGCATGGGTCCCTGAGGGAAATTCAGGACCATAGAGACGGACAAATTCCATAGGATAGGATCTTGCCACATGCCTGTGCACCCTCCAACTGGTACACAACATTGTGCCGAATGGTGCTGTTTTCAGGTGATGGATGGCATCAACTGCAAGCTATTTGTTCACTGCTACCCTGCTTGCTAATTCTTGTGGGAAGCTCCAATCCAGGCCTCCATCACCCAGTATGTCCTTGACTCTGGTCACTCCTGCAGCCAGAGCTCACACCTTCATCAGCCACTCAAAACCCTGATGGTGGAGGCATAGATTCCTAAGAAGAGGCTCTCTGATGGTAGCCGCTGGTCCTGACAGCAGGAAGTCGATCATGTTCCAGACACTGATCATGTCCTGGTAAAAGACAGACAGTACCCTTAGAGAGATCTGAAGATGTTTTCAGTCTATGAACAGGAGCTGCTTGTCAGAATTGAAGTTGCATACCCGGCAGAAGAAATAAGTCACCAGGATGAACCATCTAGGAGGAGACTTGATGTAGAGGTTTCACTGTAGAATCCAAAGATGGAAGTTTCCACCTGTGTGTGGAGGTTCACCAGCGACTGACTGCCTTCATGGATGGGAGACTTACAACCTTTGCAGTGACACAATGCATCATCATGCCCCAGAAGAAGCGAATCAACTTCCTGTAGATTTTAGTGACAAAACCACGGGGAGGTGTCAAAAGGACAATGCGGTACCACAGCATTGAGGCCATCAGTTGGTTTATGTTGAGCACTCGGCTCTTCTAAGGTAGCACTTGGAGCAGTCCTGTCCAGCAGTCTTAGTGAGCAGAGATTTTGGCCTCAGATCTTGCCAATTTTCCAGCCAGGATTCCTCAGCTGGGCTAAGGTAGACATCCAGATGGAGGAGATGGTGGTACTCCAGTTAAACCCCATTCCTTCATTCGTCAGGGTATTGATTTTAGAAGTTGAAATGTTATGTTGCAGTAGTAGAGGACATTGGTAAGGCCACACCTAGAGTATTGTATTCAGTTTTGGTCATCTTGCTATACAAAGGATGTTATTCAACTCGAAAGAGTGCAGGAGAAATTTACAAGGATGTTGCCAGGACTCAACAGTCTGAATTATACGGAGAGGTTGGACAAGCAAGGATTTTTTTCTTTAGAGTGTAGGAGACTGAGGAGGAATCTTATAGAAGTGGATAAGATGACAGGCATAGATAGGTAAATGCACTCAGTCCCTTTTCCAGAAGAATCGAGGGCAAGAGCTATCAGTTTAAGGTTAGAGGAGAAAGAAGAAGGAGAAAGTGAGGATTGAAAATGCTGGCGATCAGAGTCAAGATTGTGGTGCTGGAAAAGCACAGCAGGTCAGGCAGCATCCAAAGAGCAGGAGAAATGACGTTTCGGGCATAAGCCCTTCATCAGGAATAATCAACGTTTAAGGCATAAACCCCTCTTCAGGAAATCCTGATGAAGGGCTTATGCCCGAAACATTGATTGTCCTACTCTTCGAATGCTGCTTGACCTGCTTTGCTTTCCAGTACCACACTCTCAACATAAAGGAGAAAGGTGAACCTCCACATAAAGGAGAAAGAATAAAAGGGAACGTGAAGGGCAATATTTTTACACAGAGGGTGGTATGCACATGGAATGAGTTGCCAGCAGAAGTGGTTGAGGTGGGTACATTAACAACATTTAAAAGGCATTTGGACAAATACATGGATAGGAAATGTTTGGAAGGATATGAGCCAAATGCCAGGAAATGGGATTAGTGTTGGTGGACATCTTGGTCGGCATGGACCAGTTTGGCCAAAGGGCCTGTCTCTGTGCCGTAGGACTGTGGCTCTATGAATCTGCCTGTCATGGTCTGGGATATTTGGCCCAATTGATCATGGCAGAAGACATCACCAAGTACAGCATCTGGCACTCATTCATCCTCCTCAGGTCAGCTGAGTCAGTGAATTTAAGAAGCATACAGTCAGGAGTGCCAATCCTAATAACCTGCTCTGCAAAATGCAGAAGAAAGGGTCCTTGCACAGGGAATGCAGCTGGCCAGTTAGAGAAAGCCCAGACACACTCCCCTCCGAAAGCAAATCAGAGACACATTTTCTTTAATTACACTCTGCAGCAACATACAAAAGTCAGATGCAAGCAACTAATCGTGTCCTGAATCTAAATGCTCACAGAGTTTCAAATAAATATTTGTGAACCACCCTGCCAAAGGCCTTTTTCTGATCAAAGGACATAAAAGTGCTTGACATACATATCCTCTGGATCAGGTCTCAAACCAGATATACATTGTTGTGGATGCTCCAGCCCTGGACCATGTAGGACCGGTCAGGATGGATCATGTGGTCCAGCACTGATCCTTGGCAAAATCCTTGACAACACCCTGGAAAAAATCTTGATCCTTGCGGAGGAGGGAGATGGAATGCTAGATTTTAAGTCATCGAAGGTTCCCCCTTCCAGCTTGTTGGCCGCAAAACATTCTTGCAGGACTTGTGCACAGTTAGATGAACCAGAACACGCTGAAGAACTCCATCATCAACCCATACATCCTCAGGGACTTGAGAGTTGGGTGAGGGCACCAGTCAGTTCCTCCAAAGTGACAGGTGCGTTGATCATACTGGCATCTTGCAAGCTGGCCTGTGGTAGGTCCTCCCACATACCTCTGTAATATCCTCACAGCACAAGTCCATAGAGATTAGTAAAATAAACTTAAGCACTGCTGATGCTGGAAATCTGAAACATAAACAAGACATTTCTTGGGAATCTCAGCACGTCTGGCAGCATGTATGGAGAGAAAGCAGAGTTAACATTTTAGGTCCAGTGACCCTTAACTGAAGAAGGATCAATGAGTTTCAACAGCAATTTCTTATTTTGTTCTGGGGAGAACAGAGCTGTGGAGGCCGAGACCCTGATGCCCTCTGGATCTTAGATGATGGACTTATTGTCGACCAACGGCACATTCTCCCAGTGTCTGCATGGGTTTCCTCCGGGTGCTCTGGTTTCCTCACACAATCCAAAGACGTGCAGGTTAGGTGAATTGGCAATGGAAAATTGCCCATAGTGTTCAGGGATGTGTAGGTTGTGTGCATTAGTCAGAGGTAAATGTAGAGTAATAGGGTAGGAGAATGAGTCTGAGTGAGTTACTATTCGGTCTGTGTGGACTTGTTGGGGCGAAGAGCCTGCTTCCACACTGTAGAGATTCTATGAATTCTATGATACAAAAATTGGAGGGTATAGTGCACTGCAAAGAAGGTTACCTCACATTACAACAGGATCTTGATCAGGTGGGCCAATGGCTAAGGAGTGGAAAATGGAGTTTAATTTAGATAAGTGCGAGGTGATGCATTTTGGATAGGCAAATCAGGGCACGATTACACACTTAATAGTAAGGTCCAAGGAAATGTTGCTGAGTGCAGATTTATTGTTCCTTGAAAGTAGAATCACTGGTAGATAGGATAGTGAAGAAGGCATTTGGTATGGTTTCCTTTATTGGACAGAGTATTGAGTATAGGAGTTGGGAGGTCATGCTGCGGCTGTACAGGACATTGGTTCGGCCACTTTGAAATATTATGTGCAATTCTAGTCTCCTTCCTATCGGAAGGATGTTTGTGAAACTTGAAAGGGTTCAGAAATGATTAACAATCCTCCAGGTTTGGAGGATTTGAGCTATAGGGATACGCTGATGAGCTGGGGCTGTTTTCCCTGGAGCGTCAGAGGATGAGAAGTGACCTTATAGAGGTTTATTAAATCATGAGGGGCATGGATAGGATAAATGGACAAAGTATTTTCCCTGGGTAGGGGGAGTCTAGAATAAGAGGGCATAGTTTTAGGGTGAGAGAGACCGAAGGGGCAACACTTTTTCATGCAGATGGTGGTGCATGTATGGAATGAGCTGCCAGAGGAAGTAGTGGAGGCTGGTATAATTGCAGCATTTAAAAGACATCTGGATGAGTATCTGAATAAGGAGGGTTTGGAGGGATACGGGCCAAGTGCTGGCAAAGGGGAATAGATTAGGTTAGGATATCTGGTTGGCATGATGACTTGGACCACAGTGTCTGTTTCTGTGCTGTACATCACTATGACACATGACTCTATGACTCAAAGAGCCCTTCCTTCCTTCATACACCTCCCCAGTAGGGCTGGTCCATATTGAGTCAAAAAGTGTGGTGCTGGAAAAGCACAGCCGGTCAGACAGCATCCACAGAACAGGAGAGTCGACGTTTCGAGCATAAAATCTTCAAAGGGTTTCTGCTCGAAATAGCGATTCTCCTGGTCCTCGAATGCTGCTTGAGTAGCTGTGCTTTTCCAGCACCACACTCTTTGACTCTGATCTACAGCATCTGCCATCCGCACTTTCTCCTGCATTCATGTTGAGCTAACGAAGGTGAGATTCAAGGTCAACCACTTCCTTTCCTGCCTCCTCAGTCCTGGATTTTGTCCTCTTTGTCAATTCCATCACATACTCCTGACTGAAAATTCCGAGTCATGCCCACATTACCAATCCTCAACTGCTTCCTTCTCCAGCCAACTAAAAACTGATTGAACGTTTGTGCGAAGATTTGTAGCTCGGGTGGTCGTTGCTGTGGTTCTGTTCGCCGAGCTGGAAGTTTTTGTTGCAAACGTTTCGTCCCCTGGCTAGGCGACATCATCAGTGCTTGGAAGCCTCCTGCGAAGCGCTTCTTTGATGTTTCCTCCGGTGTTTATAGTGGTCTGTCCCTGCCGCTTCCGGTTGTCAGTTTCAGCTGTCCGCTGTAGTGTTTGGTATATTGGGTCCAGGTCGATGTGTTTGTGGATGGAGTTTGTGGATGAATGCCATGCCTCTAGGAATTCCCTGGCTGTTCTTTGTCTGGCTTGCCCTATGATAGTAGTGTTGTCCCAGTCGAATTCATGAATTCCGAGAGGCATGGCATTCATCCACAAACTCCATCAACAAACACATCAACCTGGACCCAATATACCAACCACTACAGCGGACAGCTGAAACTGACAACCGGAAGCGGCAGGGACAGACCACTATAAACACCAGAGGAAACATCAAAGAAGCGCTTCGCAGGAGGCTCCCAAGCACTGATGATGTCGCCTAGCCAGGGGACGAAACGTTTGCAATAAAAACTTCCAGCTCGGCGAACAGAACCACAGCAACTGATTGAATGTGTCCCATAACCGCTTAGTCCTCCAGCAGCAGGTGGTCCAAGTGTCAGTACACAGACCACAGTCAGATGTAGAATGGGATGAACTTTGCCTACATCATGTGATATCCGTGAATGGCATCTGGGACATAGAGATTTGCGAAGCAAAGGAGACGTATGTTGTGTAATATACGCAGTCATATAGCGTCATGCAGATGTACAGCACAGAAACCGACCCTTCAGTCCAACCCATCCATGCCAACCAGGTATCCTAACCTAATCTAATCCTATTTGCCAGCACTTGGCCCATATCCCTCCAAACCCTTCCTATGCAAATATGCATCAAGATGCCCTTTAAATGTTGCAATTGTACCAGCCTCCACCACTTCCTCTGGCAACTCATTCCATACCCATTTCATTCCATCCTCTGTGTGAAAACGTTGCCCCTTAGGTCCCTTTTATATCTTTCCCGTTTCACCCAAACCTCTGCTCTCCAGTTCTGGACTTCCCCCATCCTAGGGAATGCCCTCATAAAAGTGAAGGTGATGGAGTAAGGACGGACGTTTTGCCAGATGATTAAATCCTTCAAACTGGTGGAAGTCCCTCAATCACTGTCTTGAAGCTTGACAAGTCTGGGCACTCATCAAGGATTCAAATCCGCCACACTGGCTTTTGTCAATGGAGGCAAGGTGAGTGGATATCTCTTTAGAGAAGCACATTTGCCCTGTTCCAACCAGAGGAAAGCATACATTCACTAAGTGAATTACCACATTCCCACCCACCCTTCCCAGCCTATTTGGTGAAGCAAACTTCCCGGCACCTGCCTCTCAACCCTCCCAAGATCTCCAGATGAAAACGTGGGGCCAACAAGACAGCTACCTTGATGGAATTGGAGGTGAGGTGACCCATATAGGCCCACTCCTTGCCACTCCAGGAGCCAGATGGCTTTGTCTTCTGTTGTGGTGTGGCTTTCCTGCAAGAAGCACACCACATCATTTTTGTCCTGAAAGACAAAGACCTTCTGGAATCTGCATTATGACACTCTGCTGTCACCAACATTAAATCTGGCTATGATTGGCTTCATGTGTAACAATCACCATAAATGTGATGGTTCCTTTGTTTTGGAGGTCCAATGCCTCTGACCAATCATTTGCACCCTCAAGCTGTCACATTAACTAGCAGTTAACTTTGCAGAATGTTTCAGAGAATATCTTTAGGACACACGTATTAAACAGTCCTGTGGTCGAACATTTCAACTCCACTTCCCACTCCGCCAAGGACATGCAAATCCTGGGCCTCCTCTACCGCCAGATTCTAGCCACCCGTGCCTGGAGGAAGAATGCTTCATCTTCCATTCTGGGACCCTCCAAACACATGGCATCAATGCCGATTTCACCAGTTTCCTCATCTCCCCTCCCACCACCTTATCTGAGATCTAATCCTGATGAAGACCTTATGATCGAAACGACGGCTCGGATGCTACCTGTCTGGCTGTGCTTTTCCAGCATCACACTTTTTGACAGCTAATCACATAGTTGTTTGCAAGCAGAAGGCATTTGTTATCAAGAATGGTCACCACTGTACAGACCAATCAAATACTTGTTGCAGACTAAATTTTGACACACCTTTTGGCTCTAACTCATTTGCAACCTAAACCTTCCTTACTATGTGAACACGCAGCTTTGTAAATAGCACAATGAGTGTTTAAAAAGTCCAGTAATTCTTTCCACAATCCTTGCTTTTTTGACAGTCCTTTTCCCACTTCAATCCACAATCTAAAACACAAATATATAAGATTTTAAAATTTAATTATTTTTTCTTATAATAAACCCTGTTTCTTGATGCTGTAAGATTTTTCAAAGTTTCTCTGAAACCTCACCATTAATAAGTGTCTTCTTCCTGGATGCACTCAGTGCTGAGAAAAGTGGATCTAATTATATTACTTTCCCAATCCATTACCTCCTTCACTATTACTTTTATCTCTTTATTATGTGTTACTGAAGACTGAACCTAACTTCTACTTCTAACAAGTGAAAAATGAAAAGGCATTTTTTCTTTATTCTTTATGTTCATCATTGCAGTTGAAAAGTGTGATGCTGTTCATCATTACACCTTTGTTCAATTTTCTTTCTAGTGGGAGACTCACTCTGGGCTTCAATGGTGTCCCTATATTTTTTGCATATACATTTATCATCTTATCACTTATCATTGATCTCTTCTATGAGTTTCCTGGATTTGTTTTCCATTGCTATTGCATCCTTCAGTAGAATTTGTAACTAGTGACGTGTACCCAGGTATTCATTTCATTTTCCCACTGATCCGAACATACACATTCAGAAAACTTTGGTGGGAAGTCATAACCTAAAACTTCGCAATTGGTTTCAAACATTCTTCTCCAAAGGAACTTCAACTGTAATATAACCATACAAATTAGGTGAAGAAGGCAATGCAGCCCCTCATGTCAATTTACCAATCAAACATTTATTTAGTAAACTAAATAGTGGGGTGCTAGGATTAAATTTAGGAAGCTGTGGTCTAAAGAAAATTTGAAATAATTCAAATCAGGTAGGCTTTGTAGAGGTATGCTGTGGAATAATATGGATTGAGACCTAAATCTTGAAGGGTATAGTCTTGGAAGGACAGCAAGGAAAGAACAGGTGAAGTGGTTGCTCTGTTAGTTAGTTAATTAAGTTATTAGCACAATGAAAAGAGTTGACCTAACTACAGCGAACCTTGAAGTGGAAACAATTTGGGGAAAAATAAGAGATGATAAAGGAAAGAAGTCCATTGCTGGAATGGTTTTCAGATCTGCTCATAGTAATCACACGATAGGCTGAAACATAGATGAAGAAAGATTGAGAGCTTGTCAGAAAGTATGACAATAATCATGCAAGATATCAACTAGAAAATTTAAATGGGTGAAAGTAGCCAAGATGAAGAGTTCATGGAATATTTTCAGTTTCTTAGAACAACATGCTTGAGAGCTAACCAGTGAACAGTGAATCCGAGACATGTTATTGTATGAGATAGAATTAAGTATGAGTGAAATTACCCCTTGGTAGCAATGAACAAAACATGATTCAATTTTATATTCATTTTGAGGGAGAGAGGAGCAGTTTCTAGATTTTTTTTAAATTTAAGAGTTATTATGAGGTTTAAAAGCAGAGCTCACTGAAGTGAGTTGCGAAATTAAGTTAATAGGCCAATGGAGATGCAGTAGCAAATATTTCAGGGAGCTTTTCAGGATATATAGATTAGATATATTCCAATAAGTAAGAAACAATCCAAGGGAAGGGCCTTCTTCTGTGCTTAAATAAAAATAAAAAAAGGTAGCATTAAACTGAAAGAAAAATATAGTTGTGCAAAGACAAGTGACAGGTCAGAAGATTTGACAAAATATGAAAAATAGCAAATAAAAAACCAAAACATTTAGTAAGAATAGGAAAACTAGAGGACAAGAGAAAGCTAGTCAGAAATATAAAAACAAATATAAATTGTTTCTGTGAATATTTTTTTAAAAAGAGGAGTTATTAAAGTGAGCATTGGTCTTATACAATGTGCAAGTAGGGAGATAATGGAAAACAAGGAAACAACAAATAAATTGATCATCAGTGTTTACTATAAAGGATATAAGTAAAATTGAAGAAACAGCAAATGGAAGGGAGGAAGGGACTCAGGAAATTCTTTATCATTAGTGAGATAGTCCAATGTGGATTGATGGAGATGTGGTTGACAAATGCCTGGGTCCTGATGGTTTTCTTCTGAAAGACTTAAAATATGTGGCAGGTATGCATTGTGATGCATTCATTTTAATTTTTGAAAGCTCCCTTGATTTAGGGAGGATCCTATTAGATAGAAATATAGAAAATGTAGCCTCTTTATTCAAAACAGAGAGGGGGCTGAAAGCAGAAAACAGCAGTCCAGTTGGCTTAACATTTCTCACAGGGAAAGATTAGAACCTGTCATTAATTAAGTTATGATGTGAAGGAAATAGTTTTGGACTGGGTGGACAAAGTTAAAAAGCACACAACACCAACTAAAATCTGAAACTGAAAGTTGCATCTATCATCTTTTACTATAAATCCTGTGTCTTATGATCCTGTCCCACAGCTCCTAATGAAGGAGCAATGATCCGAAAGCGAGTGCTTTGAAAAGAACCTGTTGGACTATAACCTGGTGTTGTGTGATATTTAACTTAATTAAGTAATTGAAGGGCACTTGGATAAGTTCAAGGCAGTCAGAATGAGTGGTTTTGTTGATATAACATAAAGTCTAATAAATCTATTATATTTGAGGAGGCAACCCATGCTTTGGCTGAAGGGGAACAAGTGGTTATGTTGTAGTTAGATTACTAGAAGGCAAGTTTAGGCAGGATATATACACTTAATAGTAAAATCTTGGGGAATGTTGCTGAAAAAAAGAGACCTTGGATGGCAGGTTCATTGTTCCTTGAAAGTGGAGTCACAGGTGGATAGGATAGTGAAGAAAGTGTTTGGCATGCCAGCCTTTATTAGTCAGTGCATTGAGTTTAGGAGTTGGGAGGTCGGGTTGCGATTATACAGGGCATTGGTTAAGATACTTTTAGAATACTGCATGCAATTCAGGTCTCCCTGATGTAGAAAAGATGTTGTGAAACTTGAAAGAGTTCAGAAGATTTACAAGGACATTCCCAGGATTGGAGAGTTTGAGCTAATGGGAGAGGCTGAATAAGCTGGGGCTACTTTCCCTGGAGCGGCAGAAGAGGAAAGATGATCGTATAGAAGTTTATAAAATCATGAGGGGCATGGATAGGGTAAACAGAGAAGGTCTTTCCCAGACTGGTAGAGTCCAAAACTAGAGGCCACAGTTTTGTGGTGAGAGGAGAACAATTTAAAAGGGACCTAAGAGGCATTTTTTTCACACAGAGGGTGGTACATGTTTGAATGAGCTGCCAGAGGAAGTGGTGGAGATTGGTATAATTATCACATTTAAAAGGCATCTGGATGAGTATATGTAAAGGAAGGATTTAGAGGGCTATGGCCCAACTGCAGGCAAAATAGATTCGAATTATTTAGGCTATCTGGCCAGCATGGACGAGTTAGACCGAAGGGTCTGTTTCTGTGCTGTACATCTCTCTGATGCTATGACTCTACGACACTGGATCAAGTGCCACATTGAAAGTTATAGTAGAAAATAAAATATCTTGCGGAAGGGTTAACTTATTCGCATGAACAAAAAATTTGGCTAATAACAGGAAACAGAGAGGAGGCATATGTCGGTATTTCTCAGCTTTGCAAGATGTAATAAGTGATGTGTCACAGAGGTGAGTGCTGGGCTCTCAGCTGTTTACAACTTATAGAAATTACTTCGATGAGGGAACAGAAGGTATGGTTGCCAAGATTGTGGAAGACACAAAAATGGGTCATAAGTTGTATGGAGAACAAAAGAAGTTTACAAAAATATGTTGATAGGTTCAGTGAGCTGACAAAGATGTGACACATTGAATATTTTTAAGAAAATGTGAAATTGTCGATTTTGGAAACAAGCATGCAAAAGAAGCACATCATCAAGATGGTGTGAGGTAGCACAGCTCTGAGGTTCAAAGTGATCTGAGCATCCAAGTGCATGTTTCACTAAATGTTAGAATGAAGCAAGTAATTGGGAAAGGTTATAGCTGAAGCACTTGGACTGCAGCAGTTCAAGAAGGCAGTTCACCACCACTTTCTCAAAGGCAACTAGGGATGGGAAATAAATGTTGGCCAGCAACACCCATGTATCATGAGTGAATAAAATAACGATTGTTGTTGTTTAGTATAAAGGCAACTGACGACAAAAGTAGAGAGGTAATGCTTCAATTGTATAGGGCACCGGGGATACCAATCTGGATTATTGTGCACAGCTTTGGTCATCTTACAACATGTAGATATTTAAAAGCATTGAAATCAGTTCATAAAAGGTTAACCAGAATAATACCTGGACTTATTGGCTTATGAGGAAATGTTAACGCTAGGCTTATGTTCACTGGAGTTTAGGAGAGCAAGCTGTGACTTGATAAAAGATGCTGAAAGGTCTTGACAGCACTGATGGATGCTTCTCTTTATGTGGGAATCTTGACTCAAAGTCACTGTTTAAAATCAAAGACTACCCATTTAAAACAGAGAAGGCAAAATTCTTTTTCTCAGAAATTCATAAATCTTTGGTATTAATACTAAATATGGTCTGAAGGAATGCTTGTGACCTAATAGAATGTGGGAACAGGTGAAGATATATTAGGAAAGGGTTAATTGGGTTTGATTCAGTTGTATAAATATGGACAGCTAGCAATTGGTGATATGTACGTTTTGCAGAATGTGGCTATCTGAAGTAAAGGTCTCACAAAAATGTGAAATTGAACTCTATTTAAGTATAGGTAGTTTTTTTGTATGACATTTTGAATACACATACTGAAAATATGACAGAAGCAGATCGTTTTTAAGTGAGATGTGGAAGGATAGCTGTTAAGCAAGGGATAAAAGATCATCATAGGTAGGGAGAAATGCTGATTTAATATAATAATCAAATAAACCGTGATCTCATTGAATGGCAAAGCAAGCCTGAATGTTTGAATGGATTCTTCTGCTCCTGGTTTATATGTTCAACATGGCATACCTGGCATATACTTACCTACCATCATAATCTTTGATTCTCTTGCCTAACAAGAATCTACCTATCTTCACCTTAACAATCTTCAATCTTCTGTCTGAAAAGAACTTTAACGTTTCATCTTCACCTTAAGCCAGCCATCGTCTGCTACCAATATCATTTCAGATCCAAGTCAGTCAGTGATAAAAAGCCAATACACTTTTCTTTGCGCACAGAATTTTTAATTCATCTTTCTGTTTTCTAATCAACTGGTTCACTGATATTAGTACACCCCTTTGGATCATGAGACTTTAACCAGGTCTTTTGTGTCACAAGGACCTCACTTCTCAGTCTTCTTGATTTTTACCTTTTTAAAAATATACCCAGAAGTGTCATTACACCTACATCATCAATGTATTTTTTTTTTTATCTATTAACTACCACCAGCAAATCACCCATGTTCTCCAACTGGTAAATTTATATGCAAAGCCCTGTGAAAGGACTGTAGACCATCAAATAGGAAGGAATGGGGAGGGAAGGGATGGGGAGGGAAGGGGTGGGGGGTTGGGTGGTGCGGACTAAATCAAAACAGAGTTGGACGGGACTACTTAGTCTTTGTATATATGTTCTAACTAACCTATTCAGAGATATTATTACACAGTCTGTAGCAGAAGGGACTTGAATCTTGGCCTCTCAGTCCAGGAGTAGGGACACTATCACTACTGCACCAAGAGGGCCTCTATTGAGTTGCCAATTCCTTTTGCACATGAGGCCCACCTGTTCCCCCTTTATATCTATCTAATCAAAACATGAATCAATTAACTCTGATCACCTGCTTGGATATTTGCTATATTTACACAGAGGACCATCCAGTCAGGTGCCCAGAAGTTGGTGGAAACAATTAGCAGATAAAGATTAATGAAAGATCTGTTTCCTCAACAGCATACATAAGTGGGTACAAAGCGATTTATTTATTTGTCATGAGTTCTCAAAGTTAGTGAGTTAATCTTTATGCCACATCCTAATGACAACACAGCCTCATTCTTTGCTTAATTCATTATATGCTGAATCCTAACTGCTGATAATCTCCACCAATTGGTTTTTTATACTTCAATTCAAATACTTCAACTTTGCATGCATCATGGGAAGCTATTTTCAAAAATTAAGAGGCAGCCCAGCAGCTAAAAACAAAGCAATAGAGCTTGTTTTCTCTGCATAATATGTGTTCTATGCACCAAATTTATCCACAATGCCCTGAACATTCCCTACTTGACTACACAGGTTCATACCTATGTGCAGAAAACATCTTATAAAATTGATTACATCACAAAGACAATTTTAGTGGTTTTTGCACAAGGTATCTGTAAGCATTTCATAAGTAATTATATTTAGCTGCACGTAACAGATCTGAGAAAAATGTCAGCCAAAAGCGGCATAAAACATTATGAGTGTTTTGATGGTGTGTTTTGCAGTATTTTCTCTGTATTCATTTCTGGTACATTTTTTGAGTTGTTTGTTCGCTCAATTTTTTTTTCTGCATTTAATTCATTCACATTTAATCAATAAAGTAATTGGTAATCAAGTGTAATTGGGAACTGAATAAATAAGCACAATGATTCATGGATTTTCAGATGTATGATCCTTTGAGATGTGACATTTTCAGGTCCAAACTTTCATGCAACTATCATCCAAATGGCTGGAATTTGTTTCCACTATATGTTTAATATAAAATACATTTTAATTATCTCAAGTTGCACAGCAGATTGCTTTTGCAAAAAATGACTTAACCTGTCTAATGTCTCTGAAATTCTGCCAGCAAATATGTGTACTTATACACAATGAACATCTAGAATAACCAGTTCTCAGACAAATGGCCTTATCTATCAAATTCTTAGAAATCACAAAAGCAGATTTTTGCCAGCCTTTTACATGCTTCATTTTCAATTTTCACAGAGGGAGCTTATGGTTAGCCATTATTTTAGGCATGTGGAGTTCTTATAAGCGAAAATCTGTTTTAAATGGCAATAGTTGACTAATTGAATGACCCATTGTCTCTCTGTTGTCTGGAATTCAGAATATGGACAGCAGGCTGGGACAAACAAGATCTGTTCCACTGAATTCATTTCAGATGGCTAGGGTACCCACTCATTATGCTTCTGTGGATATGATTCCAGGACACTTTAGGATAGTCACAGGTGAGGTGCCGGAAGACTGGAGGTTGGCTAACGCATTGTTTAAGAAGGGTGGCAAGGACAAGCCAGGGAACTTTAGACCAGTGAGCCTGGCATCAGTGGTGGGCAAGTTGTTGGAAGGAATCCTGAGGGGCAGGATGTACATGTATTTGGAAAGGCAAGGACTGATTAGGGATAGTCAACATGGCTTTGTGTGTGGGAAATCATGTCTCACAAACTTGATTGAGTATTTTGAAGAAGTATCAAAGAGGATTGATGAGGGCAGAGCAGAAGATGTGATCTACGTGGACTTCAGTAAGGCGTTTGACAAGGCATGGGAGACTGATTAGCAAAGTTAGATCTCACGGAATACAGGGAGAACTTGCCATTTGGATACAGAACTGGCTCAAAGGTAGAAGTCAGAGGGTGGTGGTGGAGGGTTGTTTTTCAGACTGGAAGCCTGTGACCAATGGAGTGCCACAAGGAGCCGTGCTGGGTCCTCTACTTTTTGTCATTTACATAAATGATTTGGATGCGAGCATAAGAGGTACAGTTAGTAAGTTTGCAGATGACACCAAAATTGGAGGTGTAGTGGACAGCGAGGAGGATTACCTCAGATTACAACAAGATCTTGACCAGATGGGCCAATGGGCTGAGAAGTGGCAGATGGAGTTTAACTCAGATAAATGCGAGGTGCTGCATTTTGGGGAAGCAAATCTTAGCAGGACTTATACACTTAATGGTAAGGTCCGAGGGAGTGTTGCTGAACAAAGACACTTTGGAGTGCAGGTTCATAGCTCCTTGAAAGTGGAGTCGCAGATAGATAGGATAGTGAAGAAGGCATTTGGTATGCTTTCCTTTATTGGTCAGAATATTGAGTACAGGAATTGGGAGGTCATATTGCGGCTGTACAGGACATTGGTTATGCCACTATTGGCATATTGCATGCAATTCTGGTCTCCTTCCGATCAGAAAGATGATGTGAAACTTGAAAGGGTTCAGAAAAGATTTACAAGGATGTTTCCAGAGCTGGAGGATTTGAGCTGTGGGGAGAGGCTGAACAGGCCAGGGCTGTTTTCCCTGAAACGTTGGAGGTTGAGGTGTAACCTGATAGAGATTTACAAAATTATGAGGGATATGGATAGGATAAATAGACAAAGTCTTTTCCCTGGGGTCGCAGAGTCCAGAACTAGAGGACATAGGTTTGGGGTGAGAGGGGAAAGATATAAAAGAGACCTAAGGGGCAACATTTTCACGCAGAGGGTGGTACGTGTATGGAATGAACTGCCAAAGGAAGTGGTGGCGGCTGGTACAACTGCAACATTTAAGAGGCATTTGGATAGGAATATGAATAGGAAAGGTTTGGAGAGATATGGGCCGGGTGCTGGGATTAGATTGGGTTGGAATACCTGGTCAGCATGAACCGGTTGGACCGAAGGGTCTGTTTCCATGCTATCTCTATGACTCTATAAGTGATGTGCCTTTGGCATAGTTGAGGGAATTGTACAAAATAGACAAGAATGCATCTAAAAAGTGCAAAAAACCAAAGACCTACATAAGCTATTTAAGATCTTCTAATATAGAAGATTATTTGCATAATAGATTAACTGAAAGAATTTCAATGTGTTGAATGTTTAAAAAAAATCTAACTATTCCAATAGTCAAAGAATTGCTTGACCAGCACAAACTGAATGCTCATATAGTTACAAACTCTGCAGGAATTGCCCTGGAAATTGAAGATTACAAGAAGCTGTTCCCCTGCTCCTGGAATCCTCTGCAATAATCCATTAAATGCAGAGATTTCAGAGGGTTCTGCTGCAATTAATATTACTCAGGAAACAGATGATTGAAAGCAAATCCAACTCCTGGTTAAGTATTGAGCTGATCTCCTCCCCCTCTACCCATTGCACCTTACCTCACAATTTACCCTATGCCCAAATAAACCTTCCCTCTTTCTGTACATACCATGGACCCCAATAACCAATGCTCATATTTAAACTTCATAATCTGGCACATTGCTGGCTTGAACCCCCACCAACCTCAATACCTCTTCCCTACCCTCAAAGCCTGATCCCGGCCACAACCCAACCATATTAAGCGCTCCATTTATCTGGCACCCTACACAACTGGCAGTTTTGAATTCTCCCAACACGGCACCATACTACCATAACCAAGTTCCACCTAAACTTCATGCTTATGTTATACACTTACCCTTTCATAGAAGCTATCAAAGTGTCTGTCGTGTTGCTCGACATTTAAATCTCAGAACATGACACACTGCCTCCTGCAAAAGAGGGCATAGTTTGACTTTGCCCTGAACATCCTGCATGATGAGGAAATTGCTTGATTTGAAGTATGATCCCACAATTCTGATGATCCCGGTATCAGAATCATCGGTTCGCAATGCAGATCCCAGTCCAATAGGAATAAAATAGCAACAGTCTGGCAATAAACTGTAACTACTCCTTCCTTGGAATATCCAGTCCAATACTGATATAGAGTCATGGAGTCATAGAGATGTACAGCATGGAAACAGACCCTTTGGTCCAACCCGTCCATGCCGACCAGATATCCCAACTCAATCTAGTCCCATCTGCCAGCACCCGGCCCATATCCCTCCAAACCCTTCCTATTCATATTCCTATCCAAATGCCTCTTATATGTTGCAATTGCACCAGCCTCCACCACACCCTCTGGCAGTTCATTCCATACGCGTATCATGCTTTGTGTGAAAATGTTGTCCCTTAGGTCTCTTTTATATCTTTCCCCTCTCACCCTAAACCTATGCCCTCTAGTTCTGGACTCCCTAATCTCAGGGAAAAGATTTTGTCTATTTATCCTATTCATGCCCCTCATAATTTTGTAAACCTCTATAAGATCACCCCTCCGCCTCCGACGCTCCAGGGAAAAAAGCCCTGGCCTGTTCAGCCTCTCCCTATAGCTCAAACCCTTCAACCCTGGAAACATCCTTGTAAATCTTTTCTGAACCCTATCAAGTTTCACAACATTTTTCCGATAGGAAGGAGACCAGAATTGCATGCAATATGCCAACAGTGGCCTAACCAATGTCTTGTACAGCTGCAACATGACCTCCCAACTCCTGTACTCAATACTCTGACCAATAAAGATAAGCATACCAAATGCCTTCTTCACTATCCTATCTACCTGTGACTCCACTTTCAAGGAGCTATGAACCTGCACTTTAAGGTGTCTTTGTTCAGCAACACTCCCTCGGACCTTACCATTAAGTGTGTAAATCCTGCTAAGATATGCTTTCCCAAAATGCAGCACCTCGCATTTATCTGAGTTAAACTCCATCTGCCACTTCTCAGCCCATTGGCCCAGCTGATCAAGATCTTGTTGTAATCTGAGGTAGCCTTCTTTGCTGTCCACTACATCTCCAATTTTGGTGTCATCTGCAAATTTACTAACTGTACCTCTTATGCTCGCATCAAAATCATTTATGTAAATGACAAAAAGTAGAGGACCCAGCACCGATCCTTGTGGCACTCCACTGGTTGGTACACTTTTTTTTTTTTCAGCTTGATTCCTGAGGTCAGCCCATCCTTGATAGCTGTAAAGTTGGGAAGTAATGAGGAGGGTAAAGGGTAATGTGCATAATTTGGCAAAGGTTGTATGACAGGCTATGGGTGCTGGGTAAGGGGCTTTGTTTTGGAGATATGAGGTTACATAGGAAAAATATTAGGCCATTCAAGCCATCAAGCCTGCCTCACATTCAATATGATTGTAGCAGATCAATCCAGTACCTTTTACGCACCCCATAACCTAGTGTGCAAATGGGAATCAGAAGTCTCTCAATTTATATCTTCAACAAATTCAAAGATAGCCCTCTGGGTGACAATGACAAAGGGTCATAACCCGCTCAGTAAAATAATTTCTTCCTAACTTGGAACTACGTGGCATCCTCCTATTTTTAAATTGTGCACCCTGTTCACGACTTATCAACCAGGAACATTCTCATTTGCATTGATTCTGTCTGTTTCTTAAAGTATTTTGCAAGTTCCAATGAAATCACCTCTTTGAAACCTGATCATGATAATAAAGTGACATGGAAGATATGAAGCAGCCTGGGGTGGGAAGAGGGCATATGGTGACATGGAGGTTTTGCACCGGCATGAGGTTGCTCTGTATGTGGCAGGGGCATATAAGAGAGTTTGTGGGAGATGGATGAATGATTTTATTCTGCTTCTGAAGAGGAGCCGTATCAGGCATTAAATGTTAACCCTGTTTCTCTCTCTACAGATGCTGCCAGATCTGCTGACTTTCTCCAGCATTCCCTGTGTTTGTTTCAGATTTCCAGCATCCTCAGTATTTTGCTTTGTTTTCCCCGATTTGAGACTGGTGACACCCTGACATTGCAAGCTTGACTCAATACCCAGATCTATTCTGAACATGGTACTTTGTGGTCACCAAGAGTTCTTGTCATTGACTTTTGCACAGACTTTTTTATTATCTGTAAGCAAGGTAGAATTTTTAATGAAAATCCAGAACTGCCATCTGCCTCACACACTTGATTGAGCATGATTGTAACAAATTAGAGCCAAATAAACAGTTCACAAGGTGTAGGACTGTTATGAATGAGTTAGACAAGTTGAACCATCTGCTCGAAGTAGATGAAGGCCTAGGGAATAAGCACATAGAGGATTTTCCAGATAATTCCAGAAAATAAAAACATCAGATACAAGATTAATTAACAGCACAGTTTCTAAGATGTTGCACCTGTTTCATCATTAAATTATAAAATCCCAATTTGTCCCTTTTTCTTTTCAGCTGTTAGCATTCAGCAATTTCTCAAGCCCATTGTGACAGAACATTCTGTGGTGATTTACAAGTGTGTTATCAAAAATAAATGACATTGAGTGGTAGGAGGGATAAGGAGAAAAGCTTGGTCAATGAAGGTGTTTTAAAGGACTGTCTTAAGGGAGAAAAAATTAGAAGAGAGGTGGAGAAGGTAAGGGGATTCCAGAACTGTCAAGCTTGGGGCTGCTGACAGCAAGTCTGCTTGCAATGGAATAATTAAAATTGTCGATTTACAACAGATAAATTTAAGAAGATTTAAATGCAAGAGGTGATCCATTGCATTTAAATACTCAGGTCTTAAGTCAGTAAAGACATTGTTGAGAGTTTCAGCTTGAGGTGGGCTGAGGCAGAATTGCAGGTTGTTACAGAGGTTGAAATACATGATCCAGATACTTAGTCACAAATGTACCTTGGAATCAAAATGGCCTTCCAACACCCTAATTCATTTTCAGAGACATGCCGATGAAATGGATGGAGTCAATGGGTGGGAAATAGAGTTTGTGATCAGTACCAAAGACAATGGCTTGGTTCTTTCCAACATTGGAAAGAAGTATCTTCTCATCCAGCATCCATGGTAAATGAACATCTCATCATGTCAAAATAGTTCAGGGGTGGAGAGGGGTGGTAGTGCAATAAACAGGCAAAATACATACACATTGCCTTTTGTGATGATATTGCTGAAGAAAAACAAGTAGATGATAAATACGAAGAAGCTAATATGGATCATTAGGGTCACCATGTAATGGCAAAGAAATAGTTTGGGAGAAATTTGTGGGATTTAAAATCAGTAGATACCCTGCAAATGGCCACTTCAGAGTTTTAAAAGAGGCAGTTACGTTGACAGTAGGTGCATTGCTCTTGACTTTTCAAAATTTGTTCAATTCTCAAGCAGCTTCTGTGGTTAGATTGTCTCATATTAGAGATGGTCATTGCCTGGTATATGTATGACTCAAATGTTACACCACTCTTCCACTCTAGACTAGAGGTAGGCTTATGATATTATTGCTAAACTATTAATTCAGAGTCCCAGGTAATGTTCTGGGGACCTGAGTTCAAATCCCACTTTGAAAGATGGTGGGATCTAAGTTCAATCAAAATAAAATCTGATTCAGAGTCAAACAGTGACCACAAACTCATTGTTAATAGTCAGGGGAAGAAAACTGTTTTACTTACTTGGTTTGGCTTAGAGCAATATGGTTGACTCTTAACTGTCCTCTCACAATTAGAGATGGGCAATGAATGCTGGTCTAGCCAGTGACACATACACCAATGATTAAAAAAAATACTAAATACTTAGTTTGCCTGACCTGACATCAGCTTGAATTCACTTTTTTTTAAATTCAGTCATGTGACATGAGCATCCACGGCAGTGTTTATTGCCCATCCTCAGCTGCCCTTGAGAAGGTGGTGGTGAGCTGCTTCCTTGAACCACTGTAGTGTGCTGTAGGTTGACCCAAAATGCCTTTCTGCGGGGAATTCTAGGATTTTGACTGAGCGACAGTGAAAAAAACAGCAATATATTACTGTCAGGACAGTGAGTGACTTGGAGGAGCATTTGAAGGTGGTGTAGTCCCGATCTATCTGCAGCCCTTAATCTGTCTCGATCAAAGTGGTTCTGGCTTCGAAAGGTGCTATCAAAGGATCTTTGGTGAATTTCTGCAATGCATTCTGTAGATAGTACATACTGATATTATTGAGTATCGGTGGGAGAGGGAGTGGATGCTTGTGGATGTCATACTAATTAAACAGGCTGCCTTGTCGTATGGTGTCAAGCTTCTGGAGTGTTGTTGGAACTGTACCCATCAGGCAAGTGGGTAGGACTACATCACACTACTCACTTGTACCTTGTCATTGGTGGACAGCCTTTGGTGAATCTGGAAGTATGTTACTCACCTCAGTATTCTGAGATTCTGATCTGCTCTTGCATCTATTGTATTTGTGTGGCAAGTTCAGTTGAGTTTCTGGACAATGGTAACCTCAAAGATGTTAACAGTGGGAAAGTCAGTGATGATAATTCCATTGGATGTCAAGGGACAGTGGTTAGATTGTCTCATATTCGAGATGGTCATTGCCTGGTATATGTATGACTCAAATGTTACTTGCCACTTGTCTGTCCAATCCTGAATAGTGTCCAGATCTTGTTGCATATGAACATAGATTGTTTCAATATCTGAGAAGATGTAAATGGTGTTGAATATTGTGCACTCATCAGCAAATAACTCCACTTTCTGACATTATGATGGAGATAAGGTGATTAATGAAGCAACTGAAGATGGTTGGGCCGAGAATGCTAACCTGAGGAATCCTGCAAAACTCCTGCAGAGATGACTGACCAATGACAAACATCTTCCAATGTGCTAAGTAAGACTCCAACCATAAATAATTTGCCCTCGATACCAATCGATTCCAATTGATTAGTTGGGCTGCTTGATGCCATGCTCGGTCAAATGCACCCTTGATGTCAATGGCAGTTATTCTCATATCTCATTTGAATTCAGTTCTTTTGTCCATGGTTGAACCGAGGCTATAATGAGGTTAGGAGCTGAGTGGCCCTATCAGAACCCAAACTGGGTGTTATTGAGCAGTTTATTGCTGAGCAGGTGCTGATGGACAGTACTGTTGATGGCACTTTCCATCCTTTTAGAATGTAGAATTTAGCATTTTATAATTAGTTTTATTGTCACATGATCGTACATGAATACACTGAATAGTTTACAGGTCACCACATATGGTGCCATCTTAGGTACTAAGGTACCTCGGTACAGATTCTTAAGTTCAAATTCATAAGGAAAAAAAGTAGAAAAATAAAAAAAATCAAAAGTCCTGCAATAATGAGTTTTGAGTTATTTGTAGCTCAGGTTGTGGTTCTGGATGTAGGCTTGCTCGCTGAGCTGGTAGGTTCATTTCCAGATGTTTCATCACCCTACTAGGTACCATCTTCAGTGGACCTTCAGGCGAAGCACTGTTTATGATTCCTGCTTTCTATTTATATGTTTGGGTTTCCTTATGTTGGTGATGCCATTTCCTGTGGTGATGCCATTTCCTGTTCTTTTTCTCAGGGAGTGGGAGATGGGGTCTAACTCGATGTGTTTGTTGATAGAGTTCTGGTTGGAATGCCATGCTTCTAGAAATGCTTGTACGTGTCTCTGTTTGGCTTGTCCTAGGATGGATCTGTTGTCTCAGTCGAAGTGGTGTCTTTCCTCATCCGTATGTAAGGATACTAGTGAGAGAGGGTCATGTTGTTTTGTGGCTAGTTGATCTTCATGTATCCTGCTTGCTAGTTTTCTGCCTGTTTGTCCAATGTACTGTTTGTTTCAGTTCTTGCAAGGTATTTTGTAAATTACATTAATTTCCCTTCTTGTCTGTATAGGGTCTTTCAAGTTCATTAGCTGCTGTTTTAGTGTGTTGGTGTGTTTGTGGGCTACCATGATGCCAAGGGGTCTGAGTAGTCTGACAGTCATTTCCAAGATGTCTTTGATGTAGGGGACAGTAGCTAGGGTTTCTTGATATGTTTTGTCTGCTTGTTTGGGTTTGTTGCTAAAAAATCGATGGACTGTGTTCATTGCGTACCCATTCATTTTGAATACACGGTAGACCTGATTTTCCTCTGCTCTGCGTAGTTCCTCTGTGCTGCAGTGTGTGTTGGCTTGTTGAAATAATGTTCTGATGCAGCTTCGTTTGTGGGTGTTGGGATGATTGCTTCTGTAGTTCAATATTTGGTCCGTATGTGTTGTTTTCCTGTAGACGCTGATTTGAAGTTCCCCATTGACTGTTCGCTCTACTATGACATCTAGGAATGGCAGTTTTTGTTGTTTTCCTCCTCTTTAGTGCACTTTATGCCAGTAAGTATATGGTCTTGAAGGTTTCCTCTAATTTGTTTTGTTCAGTGATGACAAAGGTGCCATCCACGTAGCGGACCCAAAGTTTGGGTTGGTTAGTTGGCAGAGCTGTTTGTTTGAGTCTCTGCATTACTACCTCTGCTAAGAACCCTGATATTGAAGATCCCATGGGTATTCCGTTGATTTGTCACTGGGTTTTGTTGTTGCAGGTGAAGTATGTGGTAAGGCATAGGTCCACTAACTTGACAATACTGTCCTTGCTGATAAAGTTAGTGTTGTTTGGTGTATGTGCCTTTGGGTCTTCTAATAGTGTAGTCAGTGATTCCTTGGCCAGGTTAATGTTGATTGATGTAAACAGGGCTGTTACATCAAAGGAGACCATTATTTCATCCTCTTCTATCTTAGTGTCTTTGATGATCTTCAGGAATTCTTGGGTGGAGTGACGTGAGTCTTCTACTAAGTGTTTTAGTCTTTTGTGTAGCTCCTTGGCCAATCTGTAGGTTGGTGTTCCAGGTAGCGAGACTATGGGTCTGAGGGGGGCTCCTGGTTTGTGAATTTTGGGTAATTCATAGAAGCGTGGTGTGTTGGATCCATCTGGCTTCATTTTTTGGAAGTAGGTCTTATTTATTTCTCCAGATTTCTGAAGTTTTGTAAGTAGGGCTGTGATTCAGTTCTCTAGTTGTGGGGTCGGGTCTATCGCCAGTTGTTGGTAAGTGTTCGTATCTGTAAGTAGTATGCTTGCTTTTTCAATTAGTCTCTTCGATTTAGAATGACTGTTAAGTGTCCTTTGCCTGCAGGTTTGATAACAATGTTTTTATCTTTTTTTAATCTTTCCAGTGCTTTCCTTTCTTGTGCATTGAGTGTGTCTCCTTCCTTTTTTCTGCTTAATGTTGGCACGACTACCTGTCTGATAGTTTGCTGGGTTTATTCTGTGAGTTGGTTGTCTTTTAGTGTTGTTTCTAACACTGCTAAGAAATCTCTGTTGTCTGCATCCTGGCAGTTGTAATTTAATCCTCTTACTAAGATGGCTTTTTCAGTGTGTGTTAAGGGCCGGTCAGATAAGGTTTTTATCCATGCTTCTGTGTTGTCAGTGTTGTTACTTTGTGTTAGTTTGTCTAGTTTCTTCTGCAGGTCTAGTTTTTTTCATTTTCTGTGTTTGTCGCTGTCTAATATCTATGGCTTGTTGTCCTGTGTCTGTCCATTCATGGTCCATTGCATGAGTGAGTAATTGGAAAAATGATTATAAATTAGAAACATATAGAAACAAGAATTCAGAATAATAGTCCTTCCAATACAGACCACACTGGGCTTCACCTCAAGTTGAGACCATGCTGAGGCCAGATGTTCGAGTCCATGCTGAGGCCAGGTTTGTTTTAGATTAGATTACCTACAGCATGGAAACAGGCCCTTCGGCCCAACCAGTCCACACCGACCCTCCAAGAGTAACCCACCGAGACCCATTTCCCTCTGACTAATGCACTTGACACTATGGGCAATTAAGCTTGGCCAATTCACCTGACCTGCACATCTTTGGACTGTGGGAGGAAACCAGAGCACCCAGAGGAAACCCACACAGACATAGGGAGAATGTGCAAACTCCAGACAGACAGTCGCCCGAGGCTGGAATTGAATCTGGGACCCTAGTGCTGTGAGGCAGCAGTGCTAACCACTGAGCCACCATGCTGCGTTCAAGTCCATGCTGAGACTGGGAGTCTGTGTTGGCTTTCACCCACATATTGCTGATGGTGCCCAAGGACAGGAGGTGCAAAGAAAAAGAAGAAAATGCAAAAAGAGAGTAAAAAAAAGAAACGGACAGAACGGATGAGTTCCAGCTCAGGAGACCTACTCCGCCGCCAACTTGATGACTTTATATTAATGATCAAGAGCAGACTAATGGAGCAGTAACTGGCTGGTTTGAATTTGTCCTGCCTTTTAGGCACAGGACATACCTGAGTAATTTTCTACATTGTCAGGTAGATACCAGTGCTGTAACTGTACTGAAACAGCTGGACTAGGGGATTGGCAAGCTATGGAGAACATCTTTGGTACTATTGCTGCAATATTTTCAAAGCTCATTACCTTTGAAAGACCTATCACCTCCAAATACTTTTTGATATCACTTGGAGTGAATCAAATTGACTAAAGACTCGTATTTATGATGCTGGGTACCACTGGAGGAGGCCAAGATGGATCATCCGCTCAGCACTTCTGGCTGAAAATTGCAACAAATGCTTCAACCTTATCTCTTATACTGACAGGTTAAACTCTTCCATCTTTGAGGGTGGGGATATTTGTGAAGCCTCCTCCTTTTCCTGTGAGTTGTTTAATTGTCCACCACCATTTACAACTGGATGTAGCAGGACTGGAGCGTGGTTCTAATCCTTTGGTAGTGGGATCACTCATCTCTGTCTATCACTTACTGCTTATGCTGCTTAGCATGCAAATGGACCTGTTTCACTCCAGGTTGAACCTCCTTTTTAGGTATGCTTGGTGCTGCTCTTGGCATGCCCTTCTGCATTCTTCATTGAACAAGAGTTGATTCCCTGGCTTAATGGTAATGGTTGATTACGGTCATGTTTGGCCATGAGGTAGCAGATTGTGCTGGAATACCATTCTGAAAATGTTGATGTCCAGTGTTGATTTGCTAGATCTGTTCGAAGTCTGTCTGATTTACCATAGTAATGCTACAACAAAAACAATGGAGGGTATTCTCAGTGTGCAGGTGGGATTTTGTGAGGTGGTAGATGCATCTGCAGTCAGCACATTGGTAAGGATGAGGTCAAGTCTGTGTTTCTTTCTTACTGATTCTCTCACTAGCTGCTGCAAACCCAGTTTAGCAGTTACGTTCTTTACGATCCAACCAGCTGGATAATTAGTGCTGCTACTGAACCACTGTTGGTGGTGGTCATTGAAATCCCCACCCAGAGTATGTTTTGTGTCTTTGCCCCCCTCAGTGCTTTGAATTGTTCAACATGGAAGAGTGCTGAGTCATCAACTGAAGGAGGACCATACATAGTCCAAGTAGAAGGTTCCTTGCCCAGGTTTAACTTGACGCCATGAGACTTCATTGGGTCCAGACTCAATGTTGATGACTCTAAGATTATATATCACTGTGCCTCTATCTCTGCTGTTGGGACAGAACATATCCTGGTATGGTGATGGTGGTGTCTAGGTTACTGTCCATCAGCTATTGTTCTGTGGTCTGACTATGTCAGGTTGTTGTGTGACTATGCTATGAAGTTGCTCTCCCAATTTTGTTAGTGTGGAGGACTTTGCAGCATTGACAGGGCTGTTTCTGCCAGTGTCTTTTTCTGTGCCTTGGTCGATGGTCCCATCCAGTTTTGTTTGTTTCATTGAACCATAGAATCATAGAATCCTTACAGTGTGGAAACAGGCCTTTTGGCCCAACAAGTCCACACCGACCCTCTGAAGAGTAACCCACCCAGATCCATTCCCCTCCCTTATTACTGTGCATTTGCCCCTGACTCATGCACCATCCTACACATCCCTGAACACTAAGGGCAATTTAGCTTGGCCAATTCAGCTAACCTGGAGAAAGTGAGGACTGCAGATGCTGAAGATCAGAGCTGAAAATGTGTTGCTGGAAAAGCACAGCAGGTCAGGCAGCATCCAAGGTGATTCCTGAAGAAGGGCTCATGCCTGAAACGTCGATTCTCCTGCTCCTTGGATGCTGCCTGACCTGCTGCGCTTTTCCAGCAACACATTTTCAGCAATTCACCTAACCTGCACATCTTTGGATTGTAGGAGGCAACCGGAGCACCTGTAAGAAACCATGCAGACATGGAGAGAATGTGCAAACTCCATACAGACAGTTCCTGAGGCTGGAATCAAACCAGGTCCCTGACACTGTGAAGCAACAGTTCTAACCACTGAGTCACCATGCCACCCAATTTGTTGAGACTTTGTATTGATTAATAAAACTGAGTCATTGCTCGGCAATTTCAGAGGGCAGCTGAGAATCAATCACATTGAAGTTACAAGGGAGTTTGGAACAGAATACTTATATAATCATATGATCATTACTCAGAGCCATTCTAAACTTAAAAGTGGAAGTTTCCTTTGAGAATTTTCTTTTAAGCCTGTAATAAGCAGAGAAGCTAAACATGGTGCATTGAAATTTCAAAAAGTATTTCACAAGATGCCACATAAGAGGCTCTTGAGATTAATGCTGAAAGATAAAAAAAAGTAGGATATAAACAGGTTATTTTAGGTTGGCAGACTGTAACCAGTGAGGTTACTGTAAGAATCAGAGCTTGAACCTCAGTTGTCTACAATTGACGTCAATGACTTGTATGAGTTGAATATATCCAGGTTTACTGAAAATAGAGTTAAGTGGTAAAATAAATTGTGAGGAGATGGCTGCAGTGTACCATACATATATTAGTAAATAGAGAGGAACATGCAGGTCACAAACATGTTGGGAAATGTGAAATTATCAACTTTGGAAGGAAAATAGAAACAAGGGTGATTTTCTTTAAATATTGAGAGACAGGGAAATGTTTGTACTTTAACTGACTTGGCTAGAAATCCTACTTTACGAATCACAGAAAGTTAATGAACAAGTACAGCACTCATTTAGGAAAACAAATGGTATATTAGCCAAAAGGATTGTGTATAGTAGTCAAGGACAAAACAAAGGACTTACATTTATCTAGCACTGGAGTGAGACCTGAACCTGGAAATTTGTGATTCAGAAACAGAATGATTCTAATATTACCCTTGACTGAAGTCTGACTGCAATTGCACTGTGCTTTGGTGAGACATTATCTGTAGTACTGCGTGCAATTCTCTGTAACCTTCCCTTGGAAAGGATCTACCTGCATTGGAGGAAATGTAACAGAGTTCTTGAAACTGATTTTCAGAGCAAGTTAATTCTTCTGTGAAAAGAGTTTGAGTAAACAGGGCTAATAGATCCTGTACTTCAGAATCTCACCGAAACACATGCACCTCTTAAGATGGGTAGATAATATAAGAAGGCTTGCCTATACAATGAGTCTAAACTTTGAAAAAGGGTCAGCTATTTAGGATTAAGTTGTGGAGAAATTTCTTTCCTGACAGGTTTGTACTTCGTGAAATTTTTGACACTAGACAGTTAGGATGTACAGTCTTTGAATATCTTTATTCTTCAGAAATTAAGGAGCATGGGGATAAGGCAGGAACTTAGAGTTGATTTGAAAGGTCAGTCATATTTTTTGTTGAATGATGGAGCAGACTGTTTGGGTCAAAGAGCTTTCATCTGCTCCGAATTCTTCTGTTCTTATGATTGCAAAAATGGCAGAAGGCTGCAGATACACATGGTTCAGTGATCTATTCTCCAACAAATTAATTACTCAAATTGCAAAGGCAGCACTCTGGAGTTTGGGTGAGTGGGGATTGAGGTGTAATGTGGAGGTGGGGTAGCAGTGGTTCTTGGGATTATGATCTTCATTGTCCAAGTCCTGCCACACTATTTTTTTGTTTTCTATTGGCCAGCTGTTGTATCTTGGACTGAAAGGGTTAAATTTAGCATTTATTAAGATTAAGAAATTACTGCTGTCAGTAACATTCAATATGACAATGGTGTTGCAATACCTGTTTTTCCATTCAGATGCGAGGTGTATTAACAGCCTCACCAGAGTGGGACTGTGTACATTGTGTCATTGCTTCCTCTTACTGCTTTGCAGATAACTACACCACTTATTCTAGAAAAGAAACATTAACACTGCTTTCTCTTCACAGATGTTGCCTTACATGCAACATCTGACAGCAATTTCTGATTTTATTTCTGATTTCCAGCATCCGCAGTTCTTTGTTTTTTTTTGTCTGTGTTTGCAAAATGATGGCAAATGGACATGCAGATAAAACAACAGAGAATCAAGAAGGAGCGTGACCTAATATCTGGTCACTCATATCAAAGTAACCTATAATTTGACGCTAACATGAGACGTGGTAATCACACACAGATTCTGTCCCTCCATTGTTTTTGTATGATGGAAGGGAGCCCTGAATTTCTGAGTGATGATTCTGCTCAGCTCTCCCTCAGAAACACAGTCATACTTTCATTCTGACAGTTCTTTCACAGCATTGAACCGTCAGAAGGAGGCAAACTACATCCTCTTATCAAAACAGCAGTGGCTTGGGACTGAGGAAGGTATGTGCCTTGGGTCACTGGGGGAGGTGGGAGTGGTGTTAGGGCAGAGTCTAGAGGATGTAAGGGGATTGGGGGGAGGTTTATTGGGGGTGAGAGAGACAAATATGTGCATAGTTTATTAGTTACTCAGGAGTCAGATTATGGATCTGTTTCTGTGCTGTATCACTTCTATGACTCTATGACTCTATAACCAGATTATCCTTTTCTATGTCACCTCAGCTCATTCACCTTGTCACACTATGATCAGAGAGGGATCACCTACATCCCCCATGCTTGGGAGTAAATGGCTTTGCGGAATCTTTGTGCACCTAAAGCCTTTCAGCATGTGCCTATGCTGTGCCCATCAGTGTTTTTTGTTTCTAGGAATCTTCAAAGACTTGACAATCACACCAACATCAGCAAAATAAATCAATAGCTACACTGAAGATACCTGATCGCCCTTTGAAATTGTGCTAGTGGGATAGTCCATCTTCTTGGTGCATATCTGATTAGCTGTGTGCATTTAAGAGATTGGCTTTAGCTTGAATGCTGAACTCCAAAATGCTGTGCTGACTTCAAGTCAGCATTTCAGGCTGATTTTTACTGCAGTATACCTACTCTTTACCATTCCAGTGGGTGCTCCTAGCACATAAGCCTTCACCGTATTGGTTTCCAAGTGTGGCTCACAACAAAATCTCATACATGCTCCATAATTACTATTTTAAGCCAAAAGGACACTCACAGAGATAAAACATAAGAGTGCTGAGGAGCTGAAATTTATTGCCATTACTTGGAGAAAAAGCTTAATGTTAGCTAAGTGACATGGAATTAGGAAAAGGCAGGCAAAATTGAATAGACAAGGGGAATATAGGTGGCAGCAGGAATTTTCAGATGTACTAACTCAGCTCATGACACAACCCCCTGTTTGAAAGTTGTTGAAATGAAGGTCGTGTTGCATTTGACTTGCACAGCACCTTTCCCACAAATCAGCAAAGATTATTCGCCAGTTGCGAAAGATCCATTCAGCTTAATGGTCACTCAAGCTCTCTCATATTGTATTGATGTTATAAGGAATATCTATTGGCAGTATCATTCCATGGGAGCATTTCACAGCATCACAGCTGCTGGTACAAGGTCATTTCCCTGTGGAAGGACAGATATAGATAATAGGGATGTGGAAGGATTCAGAATCAGATTGAACGCAAAGTCATCCTGCGAAATATGCCAGTCAGAAGATAACAACCAAAAACTATTGAAGTTGCTGGAAACATTACAGGTAAAATTTTAAAAAGCAGAAGACAAAAACACTAAAAATTATTATTGGCAAATCAGATAGAAAAGAAATACTAAAATCAGCTAAGATCATGTACTTGAAACAAGTGTTTGAAACTTCATCTTGGGTTATGCATCCTAAGAGGGTTCTGGGCTTGCCCCTATTCTGTTCTCTAACAAATTAGCATCAATACATCCAAGTAGCCAAACAAACAAATAAACAAAATAAAACTCCATATCGACAACCAGACTGATTCCCACCCCAGCGCCAGCTTCTGTCCCAAAGTTGGTCTGAATATCTCTCTGGTTCAGGAGAAGTATACAAATCAAATGTTATAAATTTCAACCAAACATCTGGGCACAGTAAGACATTGAAATTGGGCAGAAGTGGGTACTGCAGATGCTGGAGTCAAGGTCAGAGTGGTGCTGGAAAAGCACAGCAGGTCAGGCAGCATCTGAGGAGCAGGAAAATCAACGTTTCAGGCAAAAGCCCTTCAACTCTCTAAAACAAAAACACTTTTTCACTAAAATTATAGGTCACTATAAAAATACAGTGAATGATTGATGGTTACCTCAGTGTACCATAATTTCACATTTAATTGCAAATATTTATTCACAATTCTTCTCAATCTTTAGCAAGTTCTTGGACTTGAATTTAATTTTGATTTGTTTTGTCCAGCACTTAACTGGTTCCTGCACTGTACTTGCAGTACACCATTAATATCAATTAATTATTCATAACTCCTGTTCCTTTGCAACAATAAAGACTAATTACACAAACTTTATGGATTTACTTCACGTTTTGAGTTCTGCCATTCGCAGTTTGTCTTTCTTTTCAAACACCTTTCATAATTTAATGACTTTGTGACAGGATAGCATTTTCTTCCTCTGCTTCGTCCTAGCAACAGAAAGTCAAAGATTGGCATATTTCAAATGAAACAGCTTTATTAAGAGAACTCCTCATGTCTACACCAAACATTCTCGATCTGTGACCAGTGCTATATATCTATAAAGAGACAGATAACTGTTTTGTCCATGCACTACATGATGCTGACCTAAGCTCACTGATCGATGCTTCAGTGGAGCAATTTTCTTTGCTTCAATGCTGCCTCAATGGTGCTAAACAAAGTGATAGTCCACTTATTAAGACTTGGTTTTCAAACTCAACAGATAATTGAGATTTGGTCCCATCTGCTTCACAAGAATTGAGATTAGTACTCAATTGGGCCTGAAGGCACAATGATTTCTACTGACAGACCCTATAGAGTATTTTAATAAGTGCCCGATTCTCATCAGTGGTTCAGTAATGATACAAATAAATGGATACAAATCATGCGCATTGTTAACTGGCATCACTTCACTTCGAATGTACTTTTTGTCATTTTCATAATCTCTTGTTTTAAATCTAACATTTAAATTCACTGTAAAAATGCTAACCAAGTTAAATCAAAGGTATTTTCCAACATTCAAAAAGAGATATGAGAATGGATTCTGGTCAAATAAAGTTGGTGTCATTACAGCATAAAGTGCATTGTCCTGGCTTCAAACTCCACTTCTATTTTCTGATGTTTCACATGATTTTTATTGAATGTATTTATATGAAAATTTCTAATTATTCAAATGTCATGACGTGAAAAATATATCACTTAAATATGAAACAAAATAAGTTAGATCTTATGGACTATCAGCAGGATAATCTAAAATTTTGTTCAATGTAGCCATGAGGGGCTTGGTCATATAGTAGTTATATAATTGGACTAGTAATTTACAGAGTCACAGCGGGGTGAGAGCACAGAAGGAAGGCATTCAGCCCATTCTCCACACCCTGGCTATCCAATGAGTGTCACTCCCCTGCCCCTTCCTGAAACCCTTATATTGTTCCTGTTTAAATGATCATCCAATGCTGTCTTGAATGCCGCAATTGACTCTACATCCACCATACTCCCAGGTAGCACATTCCAGACCCGAACCACGCTTTGAGTGCAAAGTTTTTAACACCCTACATTTGTATATTTTACAAATCATTTCAAATCTATGTCCACTTGTTTTTGATCGTTCTGCAAGCAGGGACACTTTTTCCCTATTTCCACTGTCCACCTTGCCCATGATCTAGATCTTCACAACAGAAGTTTCTCATTTTTTTTAAATACACTTTTATTTTAAAAAAGCATTTTTTTTCTTTTGAATACTACAGCAAATACAAAACCAAACAATTCAAACTAATATTTAAAAAACTGCTAATTACAGAAATAAATATCAACTAAGAGCTAAGCTAAAAAAAAGTCTTAACAATAATAATAATTATAATAACCGTAACACAGCTCAGCAAAACAAAGCAATAGTCCTCGATCATCAAGCGCATAAATTTATTCATATTCATACATTTGTAGTTACTCCTCTTTGGATACCAGATTTATTACATAGAATTGCCATGGCTAAATAAAGGCTCTTATTAGTATGGCAGACAAATCTGTACCCAGGTAGTCCAAGAAGGGCCACCACGTCTTATAGATATTCTCAGTTTTATAGTGCACCATACTCGGAAGAAAGTCCAAGGGGATATGCTCCATTTCTAGTTTATGCCAGCCCGCCAGCCCCGGGGATTTTCCTACACCCACCTAATAGAATGTTCTTTCTGGCACAAGAAGTGAGGTTACTGAAAAGCCTTTTTTTGTGTGTAACTATTGAAAGTGAATTAATAAAGCCAAGAGGGAGAGATACCAGGTCCAAGGCCTTCTCAATTTTGCCTACCACAGTGCTCCGGTATGCCCGCAGTCTGTAGCAGGACCAAAGACAATGATTAAGCGTGCCCATGCTCACTTTACATTTAGGACCCATTGGAGATGCTCCCGCTTTAAATTTAGTGAGGCGGTCTGGGGCCAGATAAACCCTGTGGAGAATCTTCAATTGCAAGGTATGGGTCCTGTTGCAAATCGAGATCCTTCTTGCATTTTCCCATATTACAGAAGAAATCTCAATGTCCAACTCCCTCTCCCGAAACTTACAGAGCCATTTGGTCTTATCTGAGGGACCCTCTCCCAACAGATGATAAGCATTGTTAACAGATAATTTATCCACTGCACTCAACACCCTTTTCTCCATGTCGGACCTATAAGAATCAGTGAGAAGTATGGTCTCATTTTATATGAAATTTCTAATTTGAAAGAAAGGAAAGATGTCCCGACTGGGCAATTCATATTTCTGAGCCAACTGGTCAAAAGGCATCAATATGTCCCCTTCAAATAAATCACCCAGGCAAGACACACCCCTAGCTGCCCATAGTTTAAACCCAGAGTCGATCATCCCTGGCTGAAAGCCTACATACCAACTATGGGTGTCAAAAATGATGTTTTGGCAATTTTGCCCTCATCCTGATGTATTTCCCTCCATGTCTTGACAATACTAATGACTATTGTGCTCTGGCAATATCCATTAACTGTCTAAGAACAGCAGGCTATTAAGGGAGTATCTTGCCTGAGATGCTTCAATGTCCAACCAAAGTGAGTGAGAGTCCCCCTAGGCCCAATCATTCACGTAAGATAGCAACGAGCTTAACTGATAGTTTTTGATATCTGGGAGGCCCACTCCTCCCAGTCTGTAAGGGAACTGCAATTTAGTCAATTTAATTAGGGACCGCTTGCGATACCAGATAAAAGAACTAAACCAGCCACTCGGTCTTCTGAATATCTGCTTATTAAAAAGCAGAGGAAGCATTCACAGAGGGTACAAGAGGCGGGGCAGAATGTTCATTTTAATGAGGGCTATTCGACCTAACCAAGAAATCAGAAACAGCCCCCTTCTACGAAGGTCCTGCTTCATTCTGTTGAATAAATGGGCAAAATTGTCTTTAAATAGCCAAACAAAAATGGGAGTAATAAATATACCGAAGTAGAGAAAGCCCTTTTGCGACCATCTAAAAGGGAATCGAGATCCATCCTTAGGATCAGGCACTTTTTGGAGACCACCTATGGGCATGGCCTCTGACATCGCAAAATTGATCTTATCACCCGAGAAGCCACCAAATGGATTGATGCATTGTATCAGGTGTGGCATTGAGTCTGTTGGGTTTGATAAGAAGACAAGAACGTCATCCGCATACAGTGCAATCTTATGTGACTTCGTCCCCATCCTGGAGTAGTTATATTGGGATCCCTGCGTATTGCCTCCACCAGCAGTTCAATCACTAATGTGAAAAGCAGCGGTAATAAGAGACAGCCATGTCGACTGCCCCAAGAAATATTAAAATTGCTTGATCGTACACTATTGGTGAGGACCATGGCAAGAGGATCACTATATAAAACCTCCACCCACCTGATGAAGATCTCTCCCAGGCCAAACCGCTTCAAAGTATGAAAACGATATGGCCATTCGACCCTGTCAAATGCCTTTTCCGCATCTAAGGAGATGACCAATCTCTGTACCGATCACCGTTGACATACTTGGATCATGTTAAATAATCTCCTGACATTATCCATCGATCTGCAACTTTTTATGAACCCTGTCTGGTCCTCTTTATTGATGGAGTTCAGTACAGTTTCTGGCCTTAATTCCAGAATCTTGGATAGGATTTTGAAGTCGACATTCAGGAGTGAAATGGGTCTATAGAAAGCACAGTCCTCCAGGGCTTTCCCTTTCTTAAGAATGAGAGAGATGTTCACCTCTCTTAGAAATGATGGGAGGAGACTACAACTGTGTGAGTTGTTAAACATACTAGGCATCGGGCCTGACAATATACTGATAAATTTCTTATAGAATTCACTGGGGAGCCAATCAGGACATGGCGCCGTTCCATTCTAGAGCTGCCTCACAGCCTCCTGCACCTCTTGATCTGACAATGGGACATTGAGGAGAGACTCTTTTTCAGGGGTCACTCCCAGAAGGTCCAAATTCTTAAAAAAAACTCCATCCTAATCCACCCACTCTCACAGCTTTCAGATTGGTATAACTCAGAATAAAAATTCCGGAATGCTGCATTAATCCTTTTTGAATCGTAGGTCAAATTTCCAGTGTCCTCTCTGATCGAGGTAATGGCCTGGGGGGCACTATTTCTCCTAGCAAGATATGCTGATACTTGCCCGGCTTATCCTCATGCTTAAACAGCCTTTGACTTGCAAATGTAAGCTCCCTCTTGGCTGTCCGTGTGAGCATGGAGTTCAGTGTAGACCAAATCACTGTGATCCTTTGCAGTTTAACCAGTGAGGGTTTGTCAAAATATGCCTTTTCAGCTACTTTCATGTGCGCCTCAAACAAGTGTTGCTGCTCACCCGTCCATTGCTTCTTATTTGCTGAATAGAAAATAACCAAACCCCTAGCATAGGCTTTAGCTGTTTCCCAATGAATGGATAGGTTACTGGCTGAGCCTGAATTAATATCTAAAAACGCCCTGAATTCAGTAGAAAAGAATTCAATAAACTTGCAATCCTTGAGGATGAACGAGTCTAGTTGCCAGTGCACCGAGCTTACCACCATATCCTTACTCTTAACCATTAAATACACTGAGTGTGATCGAAAATAGTGATATTGCCAATTGTACATAACACCACCGAGCCCAGATGTGCTGCGGAGGTCAGAAAAATATCAATCCTGGAATGGCATTTATGTGGGATCGAAATGAATGTGAAGTCTCTGCCAGTAGGGTGAATGTGCCTCCAAACATCTACCAACCCTAATTCATCACACAAATCCGTTAATCATTTAGATCACAAAGAAGATATCGATGGACCTTTGGGCAATCTGTCTACCGTAGGCTCTATGGGACAATTGAAATCCCCTCCTTTGATGATATGTTGAGATGCAAGATTAACCAGTCTAGAAGGTGAGTCTATCAAGAATTTAAAGGGGGTGGGCTGGGGGACAATGAACATTTAAGATCCCATATTCTTCCCTATGTATCAAAGCTTTAAGGATTACAAATCTCCAGTGTATGTCTTTAATGCACTCGAATAACTTAAATGGGAGATTCTTTCTAATTATAATGCCCACCCCTCTACTCGTCATATTGAAAGATGAAAAATAAACCCAGTCATACTCATTCTCTTGCGGCTTCAAATGCTCTGCATCATCCAAGTGTGTTTCTTGTAATAAGGCAACATCCACCCTTTCCCTTTTAAGGCTGGAAAGTACCTTCTTCCTCTTGACAGGTCAATGACTCGCCTTAATATTCCAGGTGCACCACTTAAACACATCCTTAGCCTTAACCTTCCACAGCACCATCGAGACTCCAGAGAGGAAGAACCCGAACTACAGATCACTGAGCTTCAATGCAAAAGATTCCACCAAAACTACACAGACAAAAATAACTACAGCCAACAAATCTGCAAAACTTACAAAAGCTCGGAACAGCAAAAATGGAAAAAATCACCAAAGGCACTGATTGGAGGAATTTACCCCCCCCCCAAAGGGGGTACCTATACATCCTACAACCCTCCTAATCATCCCAACCGCCCTCTCAACCCCTCCCAGCTAGGGTCACGCCACATACACTGACCACCCGTGAGAGAAAAAACAAACACCCAAAAGCAAGATTAGCACTATAAACAAGTAAACTAAAAATAAATATGTCATCCATCCTTAATATAACTTAGAGATTAAAGATAAATACTCTATCCAACCTGGACATATTTCACGCAACTTATTACCAGAAAGGAGACTCCACTAAGTCCGTTTTAAAGAAGAGCAAACCCAAACAGCTCTCTCCTCTATTCTGCCATTCTGCCTTTCAAAATAAGTCAACATGTCCACAAAGTTCTTCATTTTCTCTGGTGAGTCAAACAAATGTATGGATCCATTATGATTGATCCAAAGCACCGCTGATATCTTAAAGAATACTGGATACCCAGCTCTCTCAATCTCCTCTTAACGCCTTCATAGGCCTTCTTTTCTGGACCACTGCAGCCGGGAAGTCCTGAAAAAAAAAATGACCTTGGAGCTGCCACAAACCAATGACCTCAAATCCCCCCCCCCACCCCCCGGGTTCTCGAGGTTTCCATGACCCTTTGCTTGTCTTTATAATGATGAAACCTCACCAGGACAGAGACTGGGTGCTGATGGGCACCTGGCTTTTGTGCCGCAATCCGGTGAGCTCTTTCAATTGTTATCCTTCTCTTTTCAACCTCCAAATCAAGGAACTTCAGAAACCACTTCTTTAAGAACTCCACCGGCCACTCACCTTCCATCCCCTTCAGTATGCCAACAATGCACAGGTTCTTTCTTCTGCCCCAGTTTTCAAAATCATCTACCAGACTCAATGGAACATGGACCTGTGTTTCTAGAGCTTCATTCTGGCTCTTGGAGGAGTCGGTCTCTGCCTGTACGCTTACAGTCGGTGCTCAAGCTCATCGGTCCTTTTTCCCAGGTCTTGCAGCATAGCAAATGCAGGAGCCAACTTCTCCTCAACGTTTTCCTGGATTTGCATCCCCAGGATTTCACAAGGTTTGGCCAGCTCCTCACCCAGGGTCTGGTGAGTAAGAAAGCCCACTACTTCAGTAGGCTGGGCTGTGGCTCTGGCCCTGGGCGAGCTTCCTCCTTCCTTCGGCATTTTCCAGTTGCAAGGACAAAAGTCAGTAGATTTTTTCAGGTTTCTAGTTCCTTTACTGTGTTTTTACTCACAGTAAAGTGTTTGGGATGGGTTCTGGCTCTGTCAGGTCGGTGTTGCCACAGAGCCCAGCAAATGCGATTCTAACAGGATCCCCATTTCTCATCTTTGAATCCATTCTTGTAAATCTTGTTACATTCTTTCCAGTGCACTTACATCCATCCTATAATGTGGTACTCACAACTGTGCATAGTGAGATCTAACAAGTGTCTTGTTCAACATTACCTCCTTATTCTTGTACTCCATATTTCTATTTATAAACTTAATCTTTCCAACTATCCTGTTCTAATCACTGATCTGTGTACATATGCACTCATGTCCCTCTGCTCCTTCAGCATCTTGAGAATTGTATCTCCTATTTTGTATTGTCTTTCCATGTTCTTTTATTAAACTGCATCATCTCATACTTCTCTGTGTTAAATTTCTAGGGAGTTCTAGGTTTGTTTGTCCTATCATTCTTGTTTGAGGGAATACATTGTGTCTATACCTGAACCAACTCTTCTTTGAAGATAGGTCATTGCTAAGTTTTTTTTTTCACCCAACCTCTCATTCTAGTCTCTCCAGCTTAGTTCTGTTCTTTTTCTGGGGAAGTCTGCAAATTGTCTTTATATCTTCCAAATTGCCACCATCCTGATTCATGTGATATAATGATCATGAGATTCTTAATGCTCCTCACAAACACTTAGTCATGGAGTCATTGAGATATACTAAACAGAAACAGACTCTTTGTTGCAACTTGACCATGTCGACCAGATATCCAAAATAAACCCAGTCCTATTTGCAAGCGTTTGGTCCATATCATTCTAACCACTACCTATTCATACACCCATCCAGATACCTTTTAAATATAGTAATTGTACAAGCCTCCACCATTTCCTCTGCCAGCTCATTCCATACACATACTACCCTCTGTGTGAAAGAGTCGCCCCTTCGGTCCCTTTTAAACCTTTCTTCTCTCACCTTAAACCTATGCCCTCTCAAGTTGGACTCCCCCACTCTGGGGAAAAGACCTTGTCAGATTATGCTATCCATGCTCCTATGATTTTGTAAACCTCCATAAGGTCACCCCTCAGCCTCCAACACTTCAAGGAAAATAGTCCCAGTCTATTCAACCTCTCCCTATAGCTCAAACCCTCCAAATCTAACAACATGCTTGTAAGTCTTTTCTGAACCTTTTCAAATTTCACAACATCCTTCATCTAGCAGGGAGACCAGAACTGCATGCAGTATTCCAGTTGCTGCCTAATCAATGTCCTGTACAGTCGTAACATGACCTCCCAGCTCCTATACTCAATGCACTGACCAGATACCTTAAATTAATTTAGTCCTATTTGCTAGTATTTGATCTATATCTCTCCAAACCTTTCCTATTCATATACCCATCCAGATGCCTTTTAAATGTTGTAACTGTACCAGCCTCCAGCACTTCCTCTGACATCTCATTCCATATATGCACCACGGTCTGCATGAAAAGGTTGCCCCTTAGATCCCTTTTAAATCTTTCCCTTCTTACCTTAAACCTATGCTGTGTATATAGAATATAGAACATAGAACAGTACAGCACAGTCCAGACCCTTCGGCCCCCGGTGTTGTGCTAAGCATTTATCTTAATCTAAGATCAACATAGTTTTGGACACCATGTCTGCCTTATCCATCCCCTCCATGATTATATAAATCTCTATAAAGTCACCCCTCAACCCCCAATGCTCCAGGGAAAATAGGCCTCTCCCTAGAACTCAAACACTCCAACCATGGCAACATCCTTGTAAATCTTTTCTGAACCCTTTCAAATTTCACAATATCCTTCCTATAGCAGGGAGACCAAAATTGCATGCAGTATTCCTGAAGTGAGCAAACCAATGTCCTGTATAACCGCCACATGGCCTCCCAAACCGCTGTTCATTTATTTTCGGATCTTTTGGAGAGACCAACAAGTGACAGCTCATTATTTTTCTATAAAATTATATGCGTAGAAGATAATTTTTTGAACATTGCCAAGGAAAGTTTTTTTTTTAATCATGGAGGTGAATTTCTTTGAAAAAACGAGTTGTGTTTAAGGAACTTTTGGAGAGGCCACACATGTATGGCTCTGGAGTGAGTTTATTTTCAAATCAGAAGATTGAAAGCTGTCTGCTGGACTACTTGAGCAGGAGTCTTTCTTTAATTTGTTTTTTCAGCAAAGTGGTTGATTTTATTTAATATTTATATGCTTGATTTTTAAAATTTTCTTTTTGCATGCTCAATATTAATACTTTGGGTAAAGGAAGGTATCTTATTTTATATATAAGGTGTTGTAAACTTTTTTTTAAGCTTAATTCCAATGAGAGCATACAAGAGACACAGATTTAGATGACTAGTAAATTTAGAGAAATGATTACACAGCAGGATCAGTCAGATAGATGGGTGACTGTTAGAAAAGGTAAGAACGCAGTTCAGAAGTTTGCTGTGGCTATTCCTCTCTCAAACAGATACTCAGTTTGGGTAATGTTGAAAAGAATAGTCTCTCAGAGGAAAATAGAAGAGGTAGTCAGATCGTGGATACAGAGAATGAATCTTAGGTTAGGCAGGGTTTGACAAAATTTATAAGAATAATTGTTCTCGGGGACTCTCCTGTCAAAGGCACAGATAGGAGATTCTGCAGCAGTGAACGTGAATCTAGGACAGTGAGCTGCTTTCCATGTTTCAAAACATTTAAAACATATTGTTAAAGGGGAGAGTGGGAAATCAGAATTTAATGTACACTTTGTTAGGAATGACATTAGTTAGAGAAAAGATTAAAGCTTTACAGAGCAAATATAAAAGGTTAGGTAGAAAACTTCTAAAAAAAAAACCTCAGAAATAGTAATCTCTGGTTGTTTCCTGGTGCAAGATCAAATGAAGGAATGAATAAAAGGATATAGGAGATAAATCAATGGCTGGACAAGTGGTGTAACATTCAGGGAATCAGGTTCCCGGATCTTTGGGATCTCTTCTGGGACAGAAAAGAGCTCTTCAAAAACGAAATGCTCTACCTTTATTGGAAAGGGACCAATGTCCTCATGGGAAGATTTGCTAATTCTATTAAGGGAGACTCTAAACCATGATAGAGAAGGAATGGAAGGATCTTAAGTGGCACAAGTTAATTAGAAAAGGCAGACAAGAGCAAGTCAGAGAACACAGTAATTCTGAAGAATTATACGGCATTTATTTCAATGCAAGGGGTCTTACAGATAAGGTTCATGAACTCAGAGCATGTTTGGGAACCAGGGATTGGAATGTCATAAGTACAGTATTACAGAAACTTGGCCGAGGGATGGACAGGACTGGCAACTCAATGTACCAGGTTTCAGATACTATAGAAGGATAGAAAAGGGGGCAAAAGGGGAGGAGGAGTGGCGTTTTTGATGAAGAAAAATATTACTGCTGTAACTAGAGAAGGTATTTCTGAAAAATCATTGAGTGAAAATATATGGATTGAAATTAGAAACAAAAAAGCAAATGATCACCTTGGTAGGATTGTACTATGGACTTCCTTAAAGTCTATGAGGGAAATTAAAGAACAAATATGTAGAGAGATTTCAGATATATCTAAGATTAATAAGGTTTAAATTGGTGATTTTAATTTTCCAAACATTGACGGGGACTACCAGAATGTTAAAGGTTTGGATGGTGAAGAATTTGTTAAATGTGTTCAAGAAAATTTTCTTTAACAACATTCAAATCTTCTTATTGGAGAAGGAGCAAAACTTGATCTTCTCCTGGGCAAGTGACTGAAGTGATGGTTGGGGAACACTTTGAATATACTGTGCATATTTCTATTTGTTTTAAAATAGTTATGGAAAGAATAAGTCCTCCATAAAAAATGAGGTTTTCATTTTAATGTTATGAGACAAGAACTTTCAAAAATTGGAGTAGCCTGTTCACAAATAAAAGGATAGCTGATAAGTGAGAGGCTTTCAAAAGTGCAACAACGAAGAGTTCAGAGGTATTAAGTTCCTGTTAGAATAAAAGGCAAGGCTGATAGTATTAGAGAACAAAGGATGAATAAAGATATTGAGGTTCTCGTCAAAAGTTTTAAAAAATAATCATCTATTGGATATCAACAACTGATTTCAAATGAATCTCTTGAACAGTACAATTGTGTAGGTGCATTCCTAAGAGGGAGATCAGGAAGGCAAAGATAGGGTATGAGATAACGTTTGCAAGTAAGATGAAGGATTATCCAAAGAGTCTTCACAAGTACATTTAGAGCAAAATAACAATTAGAGAGAGAGGAGGGCCCTTTAAAGATCAAAGGAGCTGTCTTTGTGTTGAACATAAGGATATGGGAGAGATATTAAATGAATATTTTGCATCAGGATTTATAGTGGAGAAAGAAATAGAGGCCAGGAAAACTCAGGCAAATAAATATTGATCTTTTGAAAACAGTTCACATTACAGAATGTATGCTGGAGATCTTAGAAAATATTAAGGTGGATACATTTCCAGGACCTGATCTAGTATATCCTAGGACTTTGTGGGAGGTTGAGGAGGCAGTTCTGGGGCCTCTTGCAGAAATATTTGGATCATCTATAATATGGGTGAGTACTGGATGATTGGAGAGTGGCTAACATTGTGCCTTTGTTTAACAAACTTGATTGGGTTTTTGGGGAGGTAACCAAGATTGTTGAGGGCAGAGCAATAGACATTGTCTACTTGTGGACTTTAGTGAAGCTTTTGATGAAGTTCCACAAGGTAGACTAGTTAGTAAAGTTATATCACATGGGATTCAGGGTGAGCATGCCAGTTGGATACAAAATTCGCTTAATGACAGGACACAGAGAATGATGGTGGAGAGGTGTATTTTGGACTGAAGACTTGTGACAAGTGGTGTTCCACAGGGACACAATCACTTTTGTTTGTTATTTGTATAAATGACTTAGAGCGAGACTTCTATAGAGACTATAGAAAGTATGGTGAGTAAATTGGTGGATGATTGATGGTATAGTGGACAGTGAAGAAGGTTATCTAAGATTACAAAGAGCTTGTGATCAATTGGGTCAATGGAGTTGGAGTGGCAAAAGGAGTTTAATTTTGATAAATATGAGGTATTATATTTTGGTAAAACATAGACAAAACTTATACAATTATAAGTAGGGCCTTGAGCAATGTTGTAGAACAGAGAGACATAGTAGTTCTGGTATATAATTCTTTGAAGTTTGCAACACATAAGGTGGTCAAGAAGGCATTTAGCATGCTTGTCTTCATTGCTCAGATCTTTGAATATAGGAGTTGGTATGTTATGTTGAGATACGTATACAAATATAAAATTTTTGGTGGGACATGGGCCAAGCAGAGGCAGGTGGGACTAGTTTAGTTTGGGATTATGGTCAGTATGGACTGATTGGACTGAAGGGTCTGTTTTTATGTTGTATGACATCTTGGACCCCATCATTCCCAAAGGCCTTGGCGATTGTTCTGGGAACATGCATTCAAATTCCATCATTGTAGTTTCTAAAATTTAAATTTATTTATGATCTTGGGATATAAAGCTTCTCTCATTAATGGTGGCCTTGACAACTATTATCACAGTCCTTTACACCTTTTAGAGAAGGAAATATACCAATTTTGACCAAGTCTGACCTTCATGTGACTCCAGGTTCATAGCAATGTGGTTGATTCATATAGACCCGTAAAAGGCCCAGCAAACCAAAGGAAATTGGAGATGGGCATCAAATGCTGGCCTTGCATGTTCCTGATGAAGGGCTTTTGCCCGAAACGTCGATTTTACTGCTCCTCAGATGCTGCCTGAATTGCTGTGCTTTTCCAGCACCACTCTAATCCAGAATCTGGTTTCCAGCATCTGCAGTCATTGCTTTTACTTTGCCTGTTATACATACATTCCATTGTAAAACTAAAAATTAATCTAATTAATGTGCAGATACCATATTTATATACAGCCAGCTTCAGTCAAATCATTCCCCACGGAATGCAATAGTAGCAAAAATCAGAAAACCTTTGAGGCGAGTATTGACACAAGTGCAGAATATTTAGTAGAATAGTGCCAGGAATGAAGGACTTCAGTGAGGTGAGAGAATAGAGCAGCAAGGATTGTAACCTTTATGTGGAGAGGATTAAAGGAATATTTAATCACGGTGTTCAAAATCATGAAGGATATTACTAAACAATATTGAAAATTGCTTTGATAAAAAAAGGAACCATTTACACCACATTTAGTGTGATCCAAGCTGTAAGGTTTGAAAGAGTGGTGCAATTGCTTTTAAGCGAACTTTGAAAATGAAACCAGATAAATATTTAAAATGAAAGGATTTGCCTTAATGTGAGGAAAGAGCAAGGGAGTCAAAATAATTGGATAGCAGGTTTCAAAGAGTTGGTAAAGACATGGAATACACTCCCATATGTATTATTGTATTCAGTAATTGCATGACACACAAAAACATAATACAAAAACAAAAAAAAAGCAATACAAAATATATTTTGAAATTATGAAACAATAATGGATGTATTTCAAACTTTATTTTTCTTGGCACATAACTCAATCATCACTTTTCTTAGCTCTAGATGTGGTTCTCCTCATCATTTATGTTTCAAGACTGAATTTTATATGACCTCTCAAGCACCACCTTGGATTTCCCTGACACATACTCACTGTTTCTCATTCTCAATTCCTGCTACAAGACTCATTATCTGTAAATGTAAGTAAAGCTTAATTTGTTCTGTGCTTTGAATTCATAGCCTTCTGACCTTCACCTCCTATCTATATTCTATCTACATTCTGAGCAAGCCCCTTACCTTTTATCAGCTCACAGAGCTTTTCTGTTTGCTTTTCTATCTAAGTCAAAGATAACTGATTGGTCATGATATTATTCACAACTCACAACTTCATTTCAACTCCTGCAGTCCACCTCCAAGTATCTTGCTCTGAGCTGAGAGATTTCCAAAAATTCACCACCCTCTTAGTGAAGAAATGCTTCATAATCATAGGCTTAACTGAATCACTGCTTATCCTGAGATTATGATCCTTAGTTTTAACTCAACAGGCAGTGGAAACATCTTATCTATACTATCCTATCATGCATGAGAAGAATTCTTTAAGTTAGATTATTGTTAATGCCTTCAAACTCTGGGAAATAAGACTGGGTCTCCTTGTAAAACAATTCAGCTATTCTGGAGTTTAATCTGGTAAACATTCATTGCACACTTTCTTTCATCTCTGTCCAACAGGCATAGACTTGAATACATAGGATCCACTAATGGCTGAACTATTCATCACCAAATCAATCTGGACCACATCCAGCACCATCAGGAATTGTTCTCTAAAATTTCTCCTTGTTCAATATTCATCCGGCAATACCGGGAAATCCAAGCTTCCTTTGTCCACCCCAATAATACCTTTCAACCTTTCTCCCTGCCTTCACAGCCTGACCAACTAACAAGAGCAACTTGACTGAGATTTGAAGATGTATTTTTTCTTTAAGCTTTCCCCTTTGTACATGGGGGGTTACATATTGCATTTGTAAAAATACAAAATACCTTCTTTCAGGGTTTACAAATCAATATTATCTTTTATATGGGCACATATTCCATCAATGATAGGGAGTCACAGGCAACCAGAGAAGACAAGTGAACTATTTGTCAGGGAGATTCATTCTTCTAAGAAAAGAAACATAATGCTGGTGCTGGAAATCTGAAAAAAATATAGAAAATGTTGGAGACAGCTATGCAGAAAAACAGAGTTAATGTTTCGAATGTGGTATGACTCTGCTTTGTCTCCCTTTTAGACTCAAACTAATATCCTTTACAAGTAATGAAGTGTTTTCTCTGAAACTACTCATTACAAGCCACATATTATTTGTTGCATACACATTCACATGAAGAGTGTAACAAGTATAATTTTCGTGTGACAGAAAAATCATATTGGAGCAAAAAAACTTATTATTTCAAAATATTTTACTCCATAGCAGTATTGTTAACTGTCCATACATTAATTATTGCAAAAGATAGCAACATTTTAATCTTCTTACATTTGTCTTGCAGCATAAAGCATTCCTTATTAAAAGAATCAGCTGAAGATTAATCACTAAAGTTTTTCATAGGAAAATCAATACATTCTGGAAGTGTCATCCTACAAGTTTACAGTTTCTCTCTTAATTTTCTAGTTTAAATGAAGAGATCCAAAGCATCAATAAATTATCAATGAGATTCATGACTAGAACCTAATTGAGTTTTCAGTAATCAAAAGAAAGGCAGATTTGCTACTGACTTATTTTGTTTATATTGACCCACGGTCAACTGCACAACGCTTTTTGTGCTTTCTGACTGATATCATTGGAAGTCTGATTCAGCCAAGGTAACAGCAGCTAAGATATTCATAAGTTTGCATCTTTTACAAAGACAAGTTTATTCATTTATCCTTTGGCAAAAAAAATTGATCAGAACAGTTAATTAGATCTATGTTAACCATCCATGAAACTGAACAAACAACTGTTAAAATTGCTCAGATGAATATTTTTAATGTCACTTACAGCACATGACAAATTTTTATGCATCTACATAATGTTGGTTAACTACACACATTATTATTCATAAACATAAATTTTATGTTGAGTTGGAGAACTAAAACATTCTGACTCATTGAACATTTTAGGTGATGTGACATGCTAAAATCAAATGCATGGATTATCAGATGTATTCATTGCTTGCAATAAGTAGTGACCATTATTTTCACTCTTAGCACTTGAGAAAAATGAAATTTGTCAAGCAGAGGTTTTTCTTTTAGTATGTGTTTAGTGAGGAAGAAATTATATTTTTTACCCCTTTACATTTATCTCTACTCAGCCTTTGTGTGCATGTTATTTTTCTTCCAGTGAAAATATAAAACTGTGATATACCAGACAAATTGTTCTCTTCACACTTTTGTGTATTGATTAAAACAATTGCAGACAACAAGTGACACCAAAATGGATGAATTAAACAATAAAGGTCATAAAGCCATACGAGATATAATCAAAAACCATGTTCTTCTCTTGACCAAAGGTTTATGAACCGTCCGACTTGTGGACATAACTAAATAACAGTTTTTTGTTTTCATAATTTTTATTCTCAAAACTCATAATTTAGTGGCACCTGCAATAAATGCAATGCTCTTCTATTCTGGCACATTCAATGTTTTTGCTCTTTCTAAATATAAATATACACATTTCTTCTGCAACAATAACACTGATCAGGTTGGTCAGCCTAATGAAGTAAAGATTCATATTTAGTAATTTTTCAGGATCCTTAAAGAGATTAGATTAGAATAGATTACTTACAGTGTGGAAACAGGCCCTTCGGCCCAACAAATCCACACCGCCCCGCTGAAGCGCAACCCACCCATACTCCTACATCTACCCCTTACCTAACACTACGGGCAATTTAGCATGGCCAATTCACCTGACCTGCACATCTTTGGACTGTGGGAGGAAACCGGAGCACTCGGAGGAAACCCACGCAGACACGGGGAGAATGTGCAAACTCCACACAGTCAGTCGCCTGAGGCGGGAATTGAACCCGGGTCTCTGGCGCTGTGAGGCAGCAGTGCTAATCTATGGTAAACTCATCTTGAGGTGACATTCTTATCAATGGCTAAACACACCACTTACTGGTCATATATCCTGGTGCCTTGAGTTTCTTAAAACAGTTAAGGTTCTACTGTGTGTTCTAGGTACTCAGGAATATTGATAATGAAACCTGGTCACCTGGCTTTAATTTTCACGTGACAAGAGTTTTACTTCCTTTGCTTTCCCCTTGATTGATACCTGGAATAGTAGAATGAAGCCTAGTGGTGATCTTTTTCGGCTTCTGTGGAGGCAGGCAAATTTGGGATGTGGCATGGCTGGTAGATAGACTCATTCCCTGAACCAACTATGGGATATCTGCTTGGAGGTGGAATTGGAGTGGGGATTGGGAAAGAGTGGTGTGCGTGGAGGAACTGTGTATGTACGTGTGCGAGAGGATGGTATGGATAGCAGTAAATCACCAATATTATTGAAAGGTCTATTGTCAGATGCAAATTGGAATATCCCAGTTGTTCTAAAGGAATCTATGGGACAGTCCAAACACCAGGAGGCAATACAGTGATGTACAGGTGGGTCAGACCTATAGGTGGGTTGAGGCTCTCTGACCATGCCTGGTTTCAGCCATAACTCCCCTTCCACAATGGCCAGCCTTGCTCCATCAAGGTAACTTGCCTGATGGTTTTATTTTTTATTGAATGGTTTAAGAGTTTAGTATAACCATCAAGGTGACCTACTGCTTTTCCAGTCCGAGCATCTCTCCCTAGTAAAGCCTTCAAGTAAATATGAGGTCATCCATTTTTGTAGGAATAACAGTAAAATGGATTATTACTTAAATGGTGAAAAATTGTAGCATGCTGCTGTGCAGAGGGACCTGAGCGTCCTTGTGCATGAATTACAGGAAGTTTGTTTGCAGGTGCAACAGGTAATTTTGAAAGCAAATGAAATATTGTTCTTTATTGCTAGAGGGATGGAGTGTAAAGATAGGGAGGTAATGCTGCAGCTGCATAGGGTCTGGTGACTCCAAGCCTGGAGTACTGTGTACAGTTTGGTTTCTTAATTTGAGAAAGGATGTACTGGCATTGGATGCCGTGCAGAGGAAGTTCACTGGAATTGAGAGGGTTGGCTTATGAGGAAAGATTGAGTCGGCTGGGGCTACTCACTGGTATTTAGAAAAATGAGCAGGGATCTTATAAAAACATATAAAATTATGAAGGGAATAAATAAGAAAGCAGCAGTGAGGTTGTTCCCACTGGCGGGTGAAACTAGAACTTGGGGGCATAGCCTCAAAATAAGGGGGAGCAAATTTAGGACTGAGCTGAGGAGAAACGTCTTCACCTAAAGAGTTGTGGATCTGTGTAATTCCTGTCCACTGAAACAGTTGAGGTTACCTTGTTGAATTTTTTTTAGGCAAAGCTAGATTTATTTTTGAATTAAGGCTTGATCATCCTGGTTCATTTCTCATTTTGCTCCCTATCCCCTAGGAACATCAGGCTGGCAGAGATTTTGAATATAATTTTAATAGAGGAATAGCTTCAATTTATGAACAAGTTTACAATAAAGCACATGAGATCAGCAATGCAATGACACAAAAACAAATAAGATCAAAATTGTTCGCATTTTGAAATGCATTCGGAAATGATTAATCTTTAACAAATTATTCATATGGAATGTATTATTATGAATTCTCTGAGCTGCATTGAATAAACCATTAGGATTATACATATGTTGAGGTCCATGTTGAATTTTGTGGTGTATATGTTCCATCATTTTGGCCTTGTAATGATCAGAATGTTTCAAGGATTGCTACTCTACTCATATGTTGAGAATTTCCTTGGTACTATATTTTACTTCATCAAAGGACCCACATTGTCAAGGTTTGCTTTCCTTGCTGGGCTTCAAGAAGGTAATGGGAGAAAATGATTAAATGTTTTTTGCAAAGATCGAATTTTATGAATTTGGACCAAAAGAAAGCAGTTGGGACAATTAAAGCTTAGTGAGCCATTTCTGGCAGATGTATTACTTCATACTTTGTTAGAATTTATTCCTGAGTGATATTCTATGTTATACAAATGAATCTCGATTATCCGAAGGACTGGATGCGGAGTTTTTCACTTGGTTAATCGAATGCCAGGTAAACATTGTGTGGCTAACTATGTTATCCGGCATCAGGACCTTGCGATCTTGTTTGGATCAACCAAAAATCGCTTAATCAAATGGTGGATAATCGAGATTCCTCTAAGTTCTGTGGCTCAATAACATTGTGCATATTGACTGTGTATATGGTATCAATATGGACACTGTAGCTTGGAGCCAATTTTTTTAAAAATCTAGTACTCTGGAATCCCCAAGTTTTCTGAAGTATTTCAGCCAGTCAGTTGAAGTTAGATGGTCACTTTTGAAATGTAGGAAAATATAGTTGCAAATATTTGTACAGCATCTCGAAGAATGAGATCAATATGAATGGTTTTGGTGATCCTTAAGGAATGAATGTTGACCAGAACAGAGCCACCTTGCATTTTGATGCCTCTGATCTTTTATTTCAACTTGAGTAGGCAGAGTTCTAATTTGGCATTTCCTTTCAGAAATGACACTTGAATAATGAAACAGTCCTCAGACTGCATTGAGGTGTCTACTAAAATTATATGCTTAAGTTTTAAAGTAGGACTTGAAAACTTGACTGCCTGACTTGCATGAAAACACTAGATTTGTACCAAAGTAGACAACTAATTTTCTGTTTTGCTGATGTCTCTATCAGGGAGCAGTATAATATTGATTAGTTTGAGAATTAAATGTGAGGTGAATGTGTAATTAGCTATTTTTAATTTTTGATGAATTGCTGTATAAATTTTCATTTAATGCTTAGTTCTACTCTTTTGAAACAACCAAACTTTCTGATATTAAAACAGATTTTGTGAGGGTTTCACATTTTTGTGCAAATGTTCAGTATGACACACTACATATTATAAATGTAGGCCAAGGTGAGGGCTGCAGATGCTGGAGAGTGTGGTGCTGGAAAAGCATAGCAGGTCAGGACGCATCCGAGGAGCAGGAGAGTCAATGTTTTGGGCAAAAGCCCTTCATCAGCAATAAGGCTGGGAGCCTATGGGATGGAGAGATAAATGGGAGGGAATGGGGCACAGGGGGAAGGTAGCTGAGAGTGTGATTAGGTGGTTAGAGGTGTGGGGTAATGGTGATATGGCAGAAGGGAGAGTGGAGCAGTGAATTCATTCATTTTGCTGCTGGAGTTGCAGCCACTCACTTCTCATTTTGAACAGGGATCTGATTACCTTTCTAAAGAATTTATGGCTTTACTAACCAGTGGGAGAGGAATTCAGAGCAGCAGAAGTTGGCTTCGTGGATTTTGTTTTCTGTATTTTTCTGTATTTCTGAATTAACAATTGACATTTATTTTCCAGTTGATGTCTTCACCCAAAGTAACTTGCATTTTTTGCAGTGTTGGTAATGGTTCAAGTTTTACCTTTGTCACTTTATGTTAACTATCATAGTTCAGTGTTCAAGTGTGTCAGGTGCTGTCCACTACACCTCCAATTTTGGTGTCATCTGCAAACTTACTAAATATACCTTCTACTTTGATATTCAAATCATTTATTTCAAGTCAAGTCCATGTCAATCACATCCATTGCTCTGTCCTCATCAATCCTCTTTGTTACTTTAGATTTAGATTACTTACAGTGTGGAAACAGGCCCTTCGGCCCAACAAGTCCACACCGACCCACTAAAGCATAACCCACCCAGACCCATTCCCCTACATTTACCCCTTCACCTAACACTACTGGCAATTGAACATGGCCAATTCACCTAACCTGCACATTTTTGGATTGTGGGAGGAAACCCACGCAGACACGGGGAGAATGTGCAAACTCCACACAGAGAATCGCCTGAAGCGGGAATTGAACCCGGGTCTCTGGCGCTGTGAGGCAGCAGTGCAAACCACTGTGCCACCGTGCCGCCCACATGCCACCGTGCTGCCCACATCTTACTTCTTCATAAAACTCAATCAAGTTCATGAGACATAATTTCCCATGCACAAAGCCATGCTGACTATCCCTAATCAGTCCATGCCAAAGTGGAGAGTGTTCCATTGCACTTCTAACTTAGGCCTTTGTCAATAGTCTTTATGTTTTGGAAAGTTGAGTTGGCTAGAATTACCAGCTTCTGACCTGTTCTTGTAGGCACTATGTGTTGCTTCCCAGTTCTGTGCCTTCCTTTCTGGACATCTTTATTTGAATTTGTTCAGTTGAGTTGCTGCTGCTATGGTCTGTCGACTAAGAAAATTTTCATCCCTGCACTTTTCTTATTCGAGACATTCCAGTCTGCTGCACTTCTGACTGGTGCCCTGTTTTGCATGCATTGTAATCACCAGCTCATCTTGAATTCTTCTACTTTTTTCCTTTCCTGCTCACCTCATTCTTGTCCTTTCTGAGCTGTGCAGGCTCTCTGTACCAAAGTACCACCTTCATTAAAAAAAATTCCTAGCCTTGTGTATAGAAATGTTTTTAGCCTTGTCTCTTTAATCTGTTATATGTCCTATTTCAACGAGTTTTTCCTCCAGTTTCTTGAAGATGTACAGGTCAGTTTGGCATCTTGTCCTTGAGGACTACTGTGAATGTTAACAGACAATTTGTCTGACAACATTGCCAGATTGAAGTGTATCTGCATGTGTAAATTTGTCATGTATTTTCCTGGATAGCGAACAGGAGTATGAATCCTGTCTGATTTAATCTTCTAAATTACATCCCTGTCTCATCGAAAATGGATAGATCAAAAGTTAATGGTAAGTTATGAATGACAGTACTGTTTTAAGATTTTTTAAAATTCAAGCTTAGGTTATTTTGATATGTTGCTTGCAATGATGTAGCTGTGTGATTCACTGCTTTCAAACAGTGTTTTGTGTTTGTTTACTCTTACTTTGAGGCTTGGGTTACTTGGATTAGTTCGATAAGCCCTTGCATCCCATGATTAGATATTGTGCAGATGTGGAAAACATTTGTTCTTAACAATGTCTTCATTTAATTCTGTGTTGCAAACAGGATGATGTATTTCTGTGTGTTGGACTGTCCACTATTTACTCGTGAATAGTTACTTTGTGTGTATGAAATCTATTGTAACAGCATCAGTGTTACACTTGTGTCTTGGAGGATTTCAGACAGCATAAAAGACACTGCTTAGTTAAGTGGAAGCAGCTATTAAATTGAAGTTATGCAATATGGCCAGTTGTTTATGGAAAGTAGTTGCTTCTTTGAGCAAACCTAGTGAGACACAGGTAGTTCATTTTCAATCTATTACTAATATATTAGTTGATCAGATATTCTAATAGTTACTGCCATTTCTGGTTACATATAATCAAGTGATGCTTATTTTTCAGGCGTGTAATCTTGCATTTATTGCAGCCTGAGGTTTGAATTATGCAGCAGAAACACAACTGCCTATCTCTCTAACTTAATCAACTAGTTCTCCCACTCCAACAATCCTTTTTAATTATTGCACCAATGATAAATAATACCTTTATCAATCTTAACGTAACTAAGATCACACTGATGTGAATCATTCTCCCCATTTTGGATCTAATTCTTTGTTAGCCTGTATGGCCGATTTTCAAGTAAGATATTAAAAATACTTAAGTGCTTTCTGAGAGGTGTAATGCATCAACTGGTCCACTGACTTCAACGTTTGTGGAAAATGTTTGCACATGCATTTGAAACTCTGCATCTATTTTGACAAAAGCCTGTTGCGTTTATATCACTATTGTCCTAAGGCACTTGACAAGAGTATAATCTGAGGTGTTGATTCCAAACCAAAAGTTTACTTTTTTGGTACTTGAAGCTTGCTGAAGAAGTAAGCTTTAAGTGAATTCTTAAAGAAAGTTAGAATAGGAATGGCAGAGGTTGGAGGAGGAAATTGCAGCATTTAGGACGCAGACTGGAGAAGGCACATCAGATGGATTTGCTGAAAACCAAAGATTAAGCAGCCATGTAGTTACTTGACTTCTGGACAGCTTGCCAAATGGGAAAACAGCAGTGTATCTGGTTGAGAAATTAACTTTAGTCCAGGGAAAATTGGAAAACGTCACATAAATGGAGCAAAGTACAACTGTGGAACCAGTGCATGCAAAGACTTTGGAAGTTAAGTGGGTGAGGTATGGATAATAATTACAAGTTATCTTGAGAGTTTGAGTAGTTGAGCACTTGCAGCAGCCAAGTTTTGGTGTCGTACAGTCTGGGATTGCACAGTCTCAGTGGACCAGTCTAGGATTCTGTGAATGCAAGTTTGGCAGAGTTCTGGCTGTTCAAAAGGAGCTGTGCGAATGCATGAGAACATGTGGGCTTGGGAGAGCAGTAGGCTTTAAACAGTTCATTATAATCTTCCAATTTGTAGTTTAATTGAGAACTGAGGCTGATATAAGAATGGGTCAAATTGCGGGGATAGAGCAGAAGGGGTAGTGTTGCGGAGACAGCATTGCTCAGTAAGGATCTCAACCTAGAATTCTAATTAGTTTCATTTATAGCTTTGATCTAAATGGATGTTAATTATGTAAGACATAGAATTTGGTCTTTTTTTAAAGCTACTTAAATCTGTTGGTTTTGGATAGAATCCAGAAGTGAAAATGCTGGAGAAACTCTAATCTGGCAGCATCTGTGGAGAAACAGCCATAATATTTTGAGTCTGTTATGGTTGTTCGTATGTTATGAAAACTTGTGTTATGAATAACACAAAACATTACTGCTACCTCTGCAGATATTGCCAGCCATGCCAGGTTTCTCCAGCATTTTCAGTCTTTTCAGATTTCTAACCTCTAATGTTTTAACAGTTGTAAGCAAACTTGTGGCTTGGATATCAGTACAAGAAGATACCCTGTGTATAGCATGGAAACAACAATTCAAAGAAGGATTCGATGTTTTAAGAGTTTACTATGTTGACATGCATGTGGAACTGTTCCATATCTAATTATGCATAATTCCCAGTGGAGGTTGACTGGATTGCTTCCTGTCCTATGAGGAGGGATCATGACAATAAGAATATATTCCCTGGCATTTAAAAGAATGAGAGGTGGAATTGAAGCATCAGTTTGAAGGGGTTGTAAGGCTAGATGTACTGAGCATGTTTTCCCAAGCTGGGAAGTCTGGAACCAAGAGTCATGGTTTCACAACCTGTCATTTCGGGCCAAGATGAGAAATTTATTTCCTCAAAACATTTTGATCCCAGACTGTACGACACCAAGACTTGGCTGCTGCAATGTGTCCCACTTAAGACATAAAGGAGAGATTATATTCCTGAGGATAGTCAATCTGAAATTCTTTTCCACAGAGGGCTGAAAGGCTGAGTCATTAAGTATATTCAAGACAGGTTTAAGACCAAATAAAGGCAAAGATTATGCAGGAAAAAGCAGGAAAGTGGAGTTGAGAATTATTGGTTCAGCTATAATCTCATTGAGGAGTGGAGCAAACTTGGCTTGAATTACCTCCTTCTGCCCCTTTGTCTTGGGCCTTAATGGAATTCCTTGCCCGAGAGACCCATGGATGTTCAGTTATTGGGGATGCTCAACTGACAGTGACCTTTTCTTCGATATTGAAGGATGTAGAAATCATGTGAGAAAGCAGAGTTCAAGTAGGAAGATTAACTGTGGTCTAGAATTGGGGACTGACATGTTTCTATTTCTTAAATTGTGTCTTTGGTTAAAGTGGTAGATGGAGTTTAATTTAAATGAATGCGAGGTGCTGCATTTTGGGAAAGCAAATCAGAGCAGGACTTATACACTTAATGGTAGAGTCCTAGGAAGTGTTGCTAAACAAAGACACCTTGGAGTGCAGGTTCATAGCTCCTTGAAAGTGGAGTCGCAGGTAGATAGGATAGTGAAGAAAGCGTTTGTTATGCTCTCCTTTATTGGTCAGAGTATTGAGTACAGGAGTTGGGAGGTCATGTTGCTGCTGTACAGGACATTGGTTAGTCCACTGTTGGAATATTGCATGCAGTTTTGGTCTCCTTCCTATCGGAAGGATGTTGTGAAACTTGAAAGAGTTCAGAAAAGATTTACAAGGATGTTGCCAGGTTTGGAGGTTTGGAGCTGTAGGGAGAGGTCGAATAGGCTAGGGCTGTGTTCCCTGAAGCATCGGAGGCTGAGGGGTGACCTTATAGAGGTTTATAAATTCATGAGGGGCATAGATAGGATAAATAGGCAAAGTCTCTTCCCTGGAGTGGAGGAGGCCAGAACTAGAGGGCAAAGGTTTAGGGTGAGAGGGGAAAGATATAAAAGAGACCTAAGGGGCCACTTTTTCATGCAGAGAGCGCTACGTGTATGGAATGAGCTGCCAGAGGGAGTGGTGGAGGCTGGTACAATTGCGACATTTAAGAGGCATCTGGATGGGTATACGAATAGGAAGGCTTTGGAGGGATATGGGCCAGGTGCTGGCAGGTGGGACTAGATTGGGTTGGGATATCTGGTCGGCATGGACAAGTTGGACCAAAGGTCTGTTTCTGTGCTGTGCATTTCTATGACTCTATTGTGGTGAATAGGTGGTGGGGGGAGGCAAGTGGAGCGGAGTCTGTAAAAAGATCAGCCATAATCTTATTGAATGGTAGAGCAAGCTCGATGGGTCAGATAACCAATTTCTGCTCCTATTTCTTATGTTCTTACAATGTTCTCATCTGTCATCTTTTATTGCATTCCTCACTCAGGGTTGGCTTCTGACCTTCATTTAACCACAACAGCCAATGGGGAAAATCCAATTGTTGATTCTTCATTACATGAAGTATTGAAAATGAATTGCTGTCAAGAACATGAAGCCCACTTTTTCTTCCCTGGAAACAATACACAATTTTTCTCATCAAGTATTTTAAATTGTTCAATTATCTAAGGAAAGGTTCTCCATCCATAACAGTCAACTCTCTTTTTCTCTATCTCTCTCAAAGACACCAAATCCACTTCAGGACAATGTTAAAATTATACACCCAAAGTTAAGAATTCATCAATCCCATCTCCAGACAAATTCTTCAGATGCCAACGCAAGTAGATGGATGAGCAAATGGTTGATTTTTATATACAACATTTCTTTATTCAATAATATATTTCAATCCTCATCGAAAATGTTTCAATATGACATTATATTTACATTTCTTTAACATTGTGCAATGGTTGTAATTTTCACATGCATTAGAGTATTAACCTTCGATAGTCTTGAATTGAATTTCAACATAAACTAGGCCAATAAATAAATTAGAAAGGATAGTGCTGATTTCTTGATGTAATGGATTGAATTGACTTCTATGGGTATTTGAAAACTTTGATTGGATCCTACTTGCTCAGCAAATGATTAAATTTGTTATTTTAAAGCTTTGATAATGGCCATTATTAGAGAGGATTTTACCTCCTATTTGCCTAGCTACCATCATTATTCTACTGTAGCAGAAGCTATTCTGTTGAATAAAATCAAAATGACCTTGTACTCAGAAGCAATAATGGAATTTGTAGTGTAACAGCAAGAGCTCCATCCCTCTCTCCACGATAGGACCATGTAGTTTGATCGTTGGAGTTAGAAAGGGACTGACAATAGAAAAGCGAGGTCAATATCCATGAATTAATCTGGTTCAGAGCTGCAAATATGTAACCTTTATCACAATTTAAGGACATTTGTTTCTAATAGTAAAGGGTGACTACAATTAACATGTTCTGAAATATTAGTTAGATTTCATATTTTTGCTAGTCTGTCAGTTTACACAACTCATGGGAAAAGTTGAACCAAATTGATGTTGACTATTTAGCAGAGGTTTTATCAGACTAAATAGCATTCAATGGCTGGGAACTTTGTTGATATTACATAATACACTCAGTATTTATTAAATACACCTTCATCTGGCAAACTGAAAAAAAGGTGGTAATTTAATTTTTTATTGTTGTAATCCTGTACATCATCGTAGCAACTCCAGTGCAGTGAAACACATTAACGTAAAACAGTGATCCTGTGAAAACCAGTGCAGTCTATCAAAAATTGATGCAAGATCATTCATGCAGTATGTTCACTCTATCAACTACATTTGCAGTGCTTTGTCCTTGCATGAACCCTGCAATGCTCTCTCCACAGATGTAGTTTGCCCAGTTAAGTGGTTTAAGCATGCTGTGTTTTAAACCAAAAGTTGTGCTCTTGGCAGCAATGCCTCCAACTGCAATCTAAACATAAAAGGCGGCATCTTGTCAGAGCTCAAAATTGCATGGCTTTACCAAGTAGTAGGGTGTTTAGCTGGAATATAGAAATGATTTTGCATGTGTTTGCTGATCCAGCCACTGAAACAAAATGGAATATGCAACAAAAATAAAAATTGCTGAAGAAACTCAGGTCTGGGAGCATCTATGGAAAAAAAAACAGAGTTAATGCTTCTTCAGAACTGATAGTAACTTGGAAAAGGTGGTACAAATGCTGAAGATAGGAGGTAGCAGGGGAAAGGAGTAACTAGATGGATGGCCCAGAAAGACAGAAAAACAGTCATGCAGACAAAGGAAAGGATGAAAGTGAACCAGGGAAGAGGAAAAGCTGATAATGGGAACGATGAGTTAGTGAAAATGGGTGGGCTGTTGTGAAAGTAGCTCATGTCATGACAAGGTCTATGGTGTGCCTATGGATAATGCACATGGAAAGAGGCATTCAGGCTCTAAAATCATTGAACTCACTGATGAGTCCTAAAGGCTACAGGGATCCCAAGCGGAAAATGAGATGCTGTTCTTCCAGCTTGTGCTGAGCCTTGCTGGAGCATGACAGAAATGTTAGTCAGGGAATGTGTGATGTGTTGAAGTAGTAGACAACTGAAAGCTCAGGGGCATTTTTACGTACAGACATAGGTGCTCTGCAAAGCAGTCATCCAGTCTGCATTTTGTCTCCCCAGTGTAGAGGAGGCCATGTTGGGAGCAGTAAGTACAGTGGGCTAGAATGAGTGAAGTGCAGGTAATTTGCTGCTTCATCTGGAAGGTATGCTTTGCACCTTGGTCAGTGAGGAGACCAGACAGCAGCAGGAAGGTGTTGTTCCTTCAATAATTGCTTAGGAGGGTGCTAAGGAGGTGTGGTGAAATGTTGGGAGTAAAAGAGTGGTCCATACTGCCCCAGAGGAAACAGTCCCTGTGAAATGCTGACAAGAAGGAGAAGGGAATGTGTATCTGGTGATAATCCATTGGAAGTGGTAGAAATGGCGGCTTAGGATCCTTTGGATGCAGATCGTGGGGTGGAAAATGATGACCGGGGAATCCTACCAGTGTTATGGAAGACAATGAAAGGGTGAGGGGAAAAGTGCAGGAAATATGTAAGACATGACTGAGGGCCATGTCAATCACAGTGGCAGAGTATCCTTAGTTGAGGAAAAAGATGGACGTTACTGAGGTAACCTAATAGAAGGTGGCATCATCAGAATAGATGCAACTGAGGCAGAAAATCATGGAGAATGGAGTAGAATGTGCACTTGCTTTAGAACAGAAATTGAATGCTGTGGAAGTTTACTCCAGTCATATGAATCAGCAGAACCAACTTTGAATAAAATTGAAGTGGAATTAATACTTTTAGCCACTTCAATCAAACTCAGGTGCTACAACTTAAAGATGAATCATACTGGATTGAAAGCATTAACACTGTTTCAGTCTCCACAGATGTCAAATCTGTTACACATCTCCTGTATTTTCTGATCTTATTTCAAATGTCCAGAATCTAGTATTTCAATTTTTCTTTCCAATTAATGTCTGTCCTCCAACTTAGTCATATCTACATTACGACTACCTCAACTGGCTGGGTATTTAATCACAAATATGAGGCATATCTTCTTGTTAGCAATGCCAGTGAAGAGTTGATAAAGTTTGTAGCTCGATGTCTGAGCCTGAAAAAAAAGCAACTTACACATCAACTTACCGTTAAGCTCACAACCACCTTTACTCTACTCATCAGAATATGTCTACCTTTAATGGCTTTTATCCCATTAAATCATTCATCATCTCTCACCATGATGTCATTTGAATCTCCAATGCCAAGAAGTAAAAATGCTGAAAACTTTTACTTAATGCAGTCAGTCACCATTTCTGGGTCAATGTATAGTTTTCCTCAACTAAAAAGAAAAGTAAAACCAATAGTTACCCTTACTTTCTAAACCAGATACTGAGCTCCTCGATTTGTGTTATTTTACTTGTAAGTTATCCATGTAACCATTATTGCCAGATAACCATTTTCAGCTTCCCTACTCTGAACATCCTCCTCCTCAACTCCTAGTGATCTCTCATCCCCAATTTTCTCTATCTTATCTGATGTCCCCAAGTTAATAAGGCTTACTGCCTTAACTGCAATATGTCCTGCAATACTCTTCAGAAATCATCTTGGACTCTGAGACTGAATTGTTTCTCTCATCCATCTCTAGACTCATTGTTGTTCCTTTACTTATAGGCATCATCTGGTTGTGTGTTCCAATGCCCAATGTCCAGCTCTACCTATTTCACTGCATTGAGACTAATATCAGTTAAACTCAAAAGTTTTGTTTTCTTGACATGTTCCTTCCTTGGGGAGAAAGTGAGGGCTGCAGATGCTGGAGATCAGAGCTGAAAATGTGTTGCTGGAAAAGCGCAGCAGGTCAGGCAGCATCCAAGGAACAGGAGAGTCGATGTTTCGGGCATAAGCCCTTCTTCAGGAAGGGCTTATTCCTGAAGAAGGGCTTTCGCCATGTTCCTTCCTTCCCTACCTTGGCACCAAAAAGGGGTAAGCTAGAATAGACATTTGCACTGTCCTTTTAGGTTTTCTGTTCATGAATACAGGTTTAGCCAGCACAATACTCTCTCTTCCAAACCAATAAATTCAGTGCTGTAGCCTGCAGCACTTCCCTTCAGGCTCCTGCTTCAAAGACTCGTCCTCAGTGATAATATCTGCACACATCAATCAGCTTTCATAGACTAATGGAAATAAGCTCTTCACCATTTTCCTTAGGTCATGTAGCTTGATAGCTGATCCTGCATCAAATTTTACATTATATCAACATGTTTCAAATAAAAAAATGAAGAAATCAAAGCATAGGATTGCCAAACATAATTCTGTTTCATTCTTGCTGTCCCTATTCTCCTCCCATCCATGATGTCAAGCACGATAATGTTATGCTGTTCGATCTCAGTCCAGCTTCAAAGTGCACATCCAGTTACACTAAACTTTCCACATTTGATATATTGCCTCATGCCCAAATATTTCATGTTGCGTGAATGTGCAGTGAAATCAACTTAGTGGAATTATTAAACTCTCAAGGCACTTAAATTCCCAAGCTCATAACATATTCGTAAAAGCAATTCAATACAGTTAAAGGGAATGATACTTTCAATTTCATTAACTGTCTGCTGACTTAAGCTAGAGGGTTGTTGTTATGGGGTTAGTGCTCAACTGATTCCATTACAGGTAGACAATCCTCTATCCGAAATTCCGAAATCCGAAAATCTCCAAAGTCGGAAGTTTTTTGTGAAGGTTTTTTTCTCATTAACAAGGTTGTTTGGTGTCCAAACAGTCAACCCAAGTCGACACCCAAACGATGCATGTCACTCTGATGTGACGTGGGGGCATGGCCCACCACCGGCAATACTCAATTTTGTTTCAAGGACCCATTTTACACAGTGAGTCACACTCCTCGGGTAAGATTTTAAAAAATTTTACCATCAAACTGTTATTTATTCTGAAATTCAAAAAATTCTGAATTCTGAAAACCAGCTGGTCCCGAACATTTCGGATAAAGGATTGTGCACCTGTATCACATTTTGGGGTGGGGGGGGTGTGGAATTCCTTGGACTGAGACTATGAGTTCAAGTCTGTATTTTTGTTGGGATTAAATACTTTAAATAATTTGTATGAATTGACTGGATTATTGACAGATCTTCCTGATCACCTGTTATTCCATTGTCATCTCCAGTGGTTATGTAGATGTAGTCATGTATGGCATGATCTGATTGATACCTCTCTAGGATTGATACCAGAATTGTTGAAATAAATTCACTTTCATCATTATTGTTTAACTATTATCATACCTGCACTAGTTCAGTCATTAGATGTTCAATGTTTCCTCGGGAAACACTGGGCTTATGGGAAGATGCTGGCCAGTTGTCACTTTGAGCTGCTCTACTATTCAATAAGATCACTTTCCTCACTGCCTACCATAAGCCTTGACTTCCTTTTCTACTAAAAAAGCTCTGTCCAACTCAAACTTGACTAAATTCGATGACGCAGCCTCCACTGTTTTCAGGTGAAGAAAATTTCACAGACCCATGACCCATTGAGAGGAAAACAAATCTTCTAAGCTCCACATTAAAAGCAAAATTTCTTATTCTTGAAGTGTATTCCCGATTCTAGTCTCTCCTCTAAGAGAAAACATACTTTCAGCATCCAAACTTTCATGTCCCCTCAGGATCATGATTTTTAACATTCATTCATTGGATGTGAACATCTCTGGCTAAGTCAACACTTATTGCCCAGCGGGTAGTTGCAAATCAACCACATGGCTGTGGGCATGGAGTCACATGTAGGCCGGACCAGGTAAGGATGACAGATTTCCTTCCTGAAAGAACATTTGTGAAGTAGGTAGGGTTTTCCCAATGATCAACAATAGTTTTATTAGACCTTTAATTCCAGAATCACTTTTTTGAATTGAAATTCCACCATCTGCCATGGCAAGATGCAAACCAGCTATCAGAACATTAGCAGAGTTTCTGGATTAATAGTCTAGTCTTGGTTATTGTCTCCCCAATAATAACTTCAAATAATATCACCACTTATTCTTCTAAATTTTAATGGGGAAATGTTGAATCCCTATTCTACCCATGAATGAGTTGAGTGTATCTTCTCTGAACTGCTCAGACACTTTAAATCCTTCTCCAAATAAGAAAAACAAGATCATACATGCTATTCCAGGCGTGTTTTCTTTGAACATCAAGATCAGCACTTCAGTGCTGATTGGTTCGATTCCTTTTGTCGATGTGGCTTAGAACTCTTAATCAAACTGCAGAAACGCAAAACTGAATTTAGATAGGGAGGTTACCAATATTACTACAAAATGAACTAGTTGCATTGAATCTGACTTCCACTGAAGTTTTTGGTGGATGGTTACCTAAGTTGCAAACACAAGTAATAGATGCTGCCTCACCATCTATGAAGAACCAATGGAGTGAAACTGGAGAATTTTTCATCAAAATTGCCAAAGTTGTTGCATACCCTTAAAAGGATATAGACAATGACTCAAGACACCTAAAACAAAACACATCAATTGATTATCTGAAAAAAACACATGCAGTAAATGACCTCAGTAACTGTCTCACCAATCCATGAGTCTGGTGCTGCCACAGCAGTGATTTAGCTCATAATAATTTAGATTTATAGTCTATAGTCAGACTCTTCTTGTACTTATCTTTTACGACTTTATTGAGCAGACATTATCACACTAATTGATTAGAAGTGAAAATTACAAAAACTTGAAATACGGCATTTCACTCCAGTGAAGGTGATGTCCCATCACATCCCTCAAACATGCAATTTATCATCTAATATTGGCACGTTGCAACATTTTTCAAGTACGTTACATTTTGTCACAGGAGACTAATGCCATAATTGTTTCCAAGCATATGGAAATATCAGTAACTATTTTCTTCTCTGAGAGCTGACAGAATGTCAATTGATAATTGATTTTTTAGATTTAATTTGGACGTCACGTTAATTCTGCAAATATTTGAGGAGGATGTTCCTGTTTTCAGCATTTGATTCCTAATTATAACATTCACATCAATTGAGATGCTAAACCTGTCAGTGTCCTTGATTATATAGTTGTCCATCAATTGCTTGAAATTCACAACTTTCTTTTGTGTATAACAGGCAAAACAGAATTTCTCTTGAATCTCCTTCAGAATCCTGTTTCCTCTTAATTTCATCACGCATTTATCAACTCCAACTCACAATTTATTCTCAGTTTTGAATTCTCCCAGCTAATGACATACAAGAATTGCGGATCAAGTACAGTATGGGGCAGATGCCTGAACAAATATCAATCTCTACCACATATCCCTAACTCTATCATGATGACTATGTCTTCTTTCTGCATTTGCCATACCAGTCATTTGCTTTGAACAGTTGCTTTGAATAAAACACCAATTCCAGCACACTTTGTGCTGCAGCTGATATATTTTGGCACAAGTGTGAATGTGCAAATCAGGATCAGGTGCAGGCTATTCAGCCCCTTCAGCCTGCTCCACTGTAAAATAAATAAATTATGACTGTCTGATTGCAACCTCAAATCTGCAATCCCACTTATTCTTGATCACCTCTCAATCACTTTCTGAACAAGAGTTTATCTGTCTGTCAAAACAATTTCAACTCAATTCAAGCCTGCAATGTTACACCTCATGGGTTGTATCTCCCATGGATTCTCTGGGTGTTGGGTGTCTGTACTGCAGTCTCATCAGGATGCTCCATCTAGCTTGATTGCTCCTGTTCTGTGTGCTGCATCACATGTTTAGGATATGTAAGATCGCATCCTCATTCTCACTAAGTCTTCAGAACACTTTATTTACATTTTATCACACAGAACACCAATTACACACTTATAGTTCAGTGTTTCTGTTCTTTTCTTTCTTGAGTCTCAATAGCATGGAATTGTTAATTTTGGAGTGGCATCATTATCATCAATATATTCATTTCCCGTTCTACTACAATAATTTCAACCACATTTTGGATAATCCATTACAGGACTTTCAACCCATTTAATATTGGTTTAAAATGACCCACATGTCATTACCGCATCAGTTTAGAAAATCTGCTTGTGGTGAATTCAATGGAAATAGTATCAAGGACTACTGTCCGCAACCCCAAGCCCATCTCCTGTACAATCCATAAGGACTTGAAATCTACATTAATGGCATTACTAAAATAACAATCTGGCATAATTTTTCCTCCTTACCCCATTAGATTTTTCTTTGCTATTGTCTTTTAATGATTTGAAGTTAAAACAAAAACTTTACAATATAATGGTCTATGCAATGACAGAATAAGGTCATGTTTTCACATATTTCAGTTGCAAAAATGAATGAGTTTGTAAACTGCTCTGTATCTTGTTTTTGTTTGGTAAACCAATGAGGGAAAAAAAGTGCCTTTCCAAATTGAGGTTCAGGCATGTTGCTGAACAAAGGAGGAGCAAAGCTTTACTTTGCATGATCCATACTTAAACATGTTTTTAAATGGTAAATACTGATACTCAGTGACATAACTGGAAAGTACATCATTACCAAGCACTCAAAATATGAACTTCATGAAGGAACCATGTCTATTTATAGACATGTCTATTTATAGGATTTCCCCCCAGATGAGTTAACAACAATAATCTATTTTAAAGGACATTACATTGTTATTATCTGTCACATACAAATCACTGGTTTCAGTATTTAGTACAGTGTAGCAGATTTTAAACCAGTTACTGGTCAACTTACAGAATTGTAACTTACAGATGACAAGAGATTTTCCAAGAAAACTATTTTTTTCTCTTGGACCTTATTCTGAAAAGGAATTAAAAACTGCAATAATCAGGAAAACGTACTTGTAGTTTAAGAGGAAGCTTATTCTGCTCAATATCCAAAAAAAAAAACTAGAACAAGAATTATTTCCCAATTGTGAATTACAGGCTTTATTATGAAGTTATTTTGTCTTGGCATTATGGATGGGAACTACCTATGATATTGGTAATTCACGTGATTGAAAAACAGAAAACTTCCCTGAAAGTGATAACCTCAGCTAGTATGGAACTTAATCCACACTATTGACGTCACATTGCAGTGCAATCTTGCCAATTAAACTCACTTCCTGCAAGGATGTGTCATGTCTTATCACTATATTACACAATTAGAATTAACCTCTTATGGCGCAATTTCTGTTGTCCAGTCTTGAACTACATTTTAACTGCAAATGGTGGTACCGGGCATTACCTGGAGGCAGGAACCAGCTCTACAGTGTAACATTCCAAAGCAGACAACAACTATTGCTTTTCTGACCAGATTAAGCAGAACTGCATTCAACTATACATATGAGTTAGGAGCAAAAGTGTGCCATTTGTCCCTTGAGACCTATTCACCCATTCAATCAAGTCTGTTTTGATTCCAAATGCTACATTCTCTTTAATCTCCAATAACTTTTGATTCTTTTGTCTGACATCTTAAAAATACGTCCATCTTAAAAATATGCCAATGACTGCCCATCTCCACTGCTTTTAGAGGCAGAGAATTTCAAAGTTGCACAGCTCTCATAGAAATTCATTCCTGATGAAGAGCTTATGCCCAAAACATTGATTCGCCTGCTCCTCAGATGTTGCCTGACCTGCTGTGCTTTCCAGCACCACACTCTTCACTCTGATCTCCAGCATCTGCAGTCCTTCCAGCTCTCAGAGAAAGGCAGGTTCAAGAATCTCAAGCCATAGTCATGTGACTTAGTAATCAATCACAAGTACCTGATTCGCACTGTTCAAGCAATGGTAATACAAACAAATAATAACAGACCAAATAGTATATTTCAGTTCCAAAGTATTCCATGATTCTATGGCAAATTTGTGTGACTACTTGAACAACTCAGTTTGAATAATCTTTTGTGTTTAACAGTTCAAATCAGCAGAATCATCATCTTATAATCCCCCTGTGGTCCTCCTATTTTGCACCAGTGCTCAGTCTTCCTGTTCACAATATTAGGTCCCCTCAACCCCATTAACAACCGTCAAAGAAATGCCCGGAACAGCAAGTTTCTAGCCTCTGCACTGCACCTCATTTGGCAAATACTAAATCTAACTTGACACATACTGGATTTCCCTATGTTAATGTTGATGCTGTTTCAATTCCTCAATACATCATGCATACTATGTTAAATAACTTCACCCCAATGAGCTCAACAGCAGTTATCTGCATAAGCAATATACCCAGGCAAGATATGAACAAATTCATCTGGCCACTTAACTGGTCAAGGTCTGAACATGAAGCTTCGAGGATGGATTAACGACCTTTCTGATCTGTGGTAAGCAATTCAAAAAGTAAAGGTTCACAAAATTATGAGGGCATGGATAGGATAAACAGACAAAGTATTTTCCCTGGGTTGGAGGAGTCCAGGACTAGAGGGCATAGGTTTAAAATGAGAGGGGAAAGATATAAAAGGCACCTAAGGGGTAATGTTTTCACACAGAGGATGGTATGTATATGGAATGAGCTGACAGAGGAAGTGGTGGAGGCTAGTACAATTGCAATATTTAAAAGGCATTTGGATGAGTATATGAATAGGAAGGGTTTGGAGGGATATGGGCCAGGTGCTGGCAGGTGGGACTAGATTGGGTTGGGATATCTGGTCAGCATGGACAGGTTGGACCGAAGGGTCTGTTTCCGTGCTGTGCATCTCTATGACTCTATGAGATTTCTTCAGCTCATTCTAAGGCTGCACAGAACATGCACTACATGTGCACTTCAGTTCAAACCAGAAATTCCTGGTCCTGTATTTGCAGAATTTCTAGCTTACCCCTTCTCTGCCTTAGGACCTTTCAAACCTAAAACTTGACCATTGAAGGCATGTTCCAAAAGGTAAAGTATGCTGTATCTTACAATCAACAACTTGGAACATCTCTGGACCAGCTGTTCAAATGCAAATTTGGAAATGTTCATTCTATATGGTGTGTTTTTCATTGTGAAAATCCCTGTTGTACAATGAAGGATAGTTTGTGGTAATATTACAAAACCAATAATTCAGAAGATTAGACTAATGCTTCAGAGACACAAATTCAAATCCCACCATGACAGCTGGGGAAATGTAAATTGTCAATCTTGATGACCATGAAATGACTGGATTGACATTACATGTCCATATTGTTCATTCATGTTCCAATATGATCCAGGCTCCATGCAACTCCCACAGCCATGACAATGCAGTTGGCTTTTAAATATCATCTTGTTGACTTTATGCTTCCTCTAAAATTGGCAAGTATGCCACCTAATTGTATCAAAACACTACAGCAAAGTCAAATAAGATTAAAACCAGTCAGACCATCTGACATTGACTTATGTAACAGCAATGATTAGAGTTGGCTGACTTTGCAAAGTGCTCCTTACTAATATATGTGGACTTGTGCCCACATTGGAAAAACTGCCCCACATGAGTCAGGCGATAGCTTGGCACAGTGGTAATCACCAGTTCATAGCATACAGACAACGTTGCAGACTTATCGTGTACTAGCTCGAGTATTGGAAGATCAGACCACAGGGGACTTTCTTTATTCCGTTTTCCCAAACTCTGAAATGTCTCTAAGTGTTTAGTGGCAGTGGTTATACTTTATTCAATACAAATAAGTGAGACGTATGTTAATCCCTGATCAGTTGTATCAAAATGCAACAGCAGTATCATTATACTCTGGGTGGAAATGTGATCGTCAACGAAATACTCATTGGTCTGCCCAATGTACTATTGCATCAGTCAATGCAATATGTAAAACCTCAAGTGTGTGCTCATAAAATCTCCTGTACATTTTCTGTTTGCATGGCAACATCTACAGACATTTATCTAATGGACCATTACAAAATCTCTGCTCCTGCTAGACAGAGTTAACATTCCCATGGCAAGCAGTGAAAATAAGGTAGGCTTGACACCAAGGTGTCATGTCTGCGATTCAAGGCCCAAATTTCTCTGTCCTCAGAGTTGTTTATTGTCTCATTCCCACCCAACAATTCATGCTCTTAGATATCTGCTGATGATGGTCCCCGTTTAAACTTTTCATATCAATATAGCATTTCGTCAAGAATGGCCAAGACCATAATTCCCCATGCTGTCTCCAGTTAACCACCCTTACCTGGAATAATCACTACAAGAATAAAAACAGGATCAGTGTTAATATAAAAGATAAAATAGTTGCTTAAACACATGAAGTGTTAGCTGGGTTGTTACATTCATGTATTCTCCAAATACCCAGTTCCCCATTAATTGGTTGTAGATGGTGGATTTCAGGTACATGGTTCAGATGATTAGAGGCTATCTGGACAAATTCATTTCATAGCAATAGTTCCATTGCCTAAGTGATTATGTCTAATAGTTTTTCTTTATCCAGTTCAGCACCCAGGTCATTGCTTCATTAATGGATTGGAGATAATCCTCATTCATACTCCTTATACATGATGAAGCGGTGAAGAAGGGAGGCTGCACTCATAACATTATAATCTTACCTTAAACACATTTTTAGTGTATTCAATGGAGGTGAGAATGAAAGTGATGAACATCAGGACAGCATTTGTTAAGTGTGGCCTCAAGCAGGCCTAGCAAAATTTAAGTGAATTTTGAATTATGGCAATTATGGGGGAATTTCATTGCACTTACCACAAGGGAAGATGGTTGCAGCTGTTGAAGCCCAATCAGTTCAGCTCAGTACACTTCTACAGGAGTTCCTTAGAGTACTGTTCTCGGGCCAACCAGCTTCAGTTGCTTCAATGGTCTTTCCACCATCATGAGGCCAAATGTGGGGATCTTTCTGCAATGTTTAGGACCATTCACAAGTTTGCAGAATCAAGCCACAAGTCTTAATTGACACGCAGGCTTGGGAATATAAATAGTAAATAACATTTGTGACAAACAAGTACCAATATGTAATAATCATATCCAAGAAAAGAGTTCAACCATTGTCCCAGTTGCTCAACTGGATTATTACTGCCCACCGGCTAAATCCAAAGTAGAGTCCATTAACCAAAAGGTTAGGTAGACCAGCCATAGAAATACTATGGCCACAAGAGCTCGGAGGAGTCTGGGAATTTTTTAATCATGTAGCTCACTTCTTGATTTCCCAAAGCTTGTTTAACTCTACATGTCACACACCAAGGTTTTGGTGGAATAGTCTTCACAACACCCAAGTTGTTTAATATCATTTGGACAAAGAGACCCACTTGGTAAAAGTCTCATTCACAAACTTAAACATTCTCTCTCTCCACAACACAAAAAAGTTGGCAGCAGCCATGTGTGACATTGACAAGATGCAATGCAGCAACGTTTCTTTGGCAACACCTTCCTCACATTTTTCAAACCTATTCTTCCAGGAATTAGAAGTCAGAGGTGTAGCAGACATCACTACCCTTCAATTCACACACGAACCTGATTTGGAAATTATGATATTGTTTTTTCACTCTCATGGGGTAAAATACTAGAAGTCCCTCACTTACAGTGTTGGGAGTCTTGGATCAAAGTTCTCCATCTGAAGAAGGGTCACTGGACTTGAAATGTTAACTCCGCTTTCTCTTCATAGATGCTGCCAGACTTGCTGAGTTTTGCCAAAAACTTCTGGTTTTGTTTCAGATTTCAGCAGCTGTAGTTGTCTTTTATTTATACAAGGGGTGATCAATAATTGTTGGACTTGTGAATGATGCTTACACACCATAAACTAATAAAAAGTACTTTTGAGGTGGACATCAGGATACTAACTACCAAAAATCAAAACATCAGCAACTTACAGAACAATCACTTTTATAGGTTGAAGTGAACTAGAACAATTAATAACAGAATTGAACATGCAATCATGCTAATTTGAAAAGCTTCTTTGCATCAGTATGAAATGTATTTCTGAGAGTCTTCATAAATTATTTGAGAAACAGGCTTCAAGCAGTCGTGAAACCAATAGTGTTTGTGAGCCATTGCAGTTGAAATATTTCTGTAATCCAATGTAATCAAAAATTATTTGTTATCAGTCTTTTTAATCCTTGTGATATCCTTCTGTGATCTTGATATGATATGTCAAGAAGTCCAAGCAAATCCCAATGTTGATAGACCAAAATCCACACTTTTGTCCCCGTTTAGTATTTTGGATTTTATACAGTTCATGGTGAAGAAGAATTGACCAATTCAAAATACCAATTGGACTGGAAAATGGAGAAGAATTCAGGTAGCAGACGATACCGAGGTAAAAAAACACAGCAACAAAGTAAAGCCCAAAGCAATTTGTTTTTTGCTATTGTGAAAATGCTGCAAGACATTAGCCAACTATACAATCTTATCTCAGTAAGTCTAATTGATTCAGGTTGACAGCAACCTAAGCCACATTGGGATTTTATAAAATGTGCTGACTTTGCTGAGACAGAATAAAAGGTAGAAACTGCTAGCTTCATATGAGTCATGATTGCTCTCATTAATGTAATCTCAGCTAGCAATCAACAAATAATCGTTTAGTTAATACATTCCCCTGCATAATTCATAAGGATTCAGAATGAGACAACAAACTGTATAATGGAAATGCAAATAACAGATGCTTCAGGCATTGTTCATCACCAGAAAGTCTGCTCATTATTCCATTCTCCATTCCATTCTTCCAGTTCCTCCGTCTCTGTCACATATGTTCTGATGAGGCCAACTTCGAAAAGGGACCCTCCGAAATATCCACCTTCTTCCTCAAATGTGGATTTCCCAGCACCATTGTTGACAGGGCTCTCAACTTGGACTGATCCATCTCCCACACTTCCGCCCTCACCCCCTCTCTTCCCCCTTGAAATAGCAAAAGGGTTCCTCTTGTCCCTACCTATCAGCATCCACTTCCACCACCTCCAGCAGGATGCCACCACCAGTCACACACTTCCCTCCCCCTCGCTTGTCTGCCTTCCACAGGGACAATTCCCTCCTTTGTATCCAAGGGCTCAAACATGCCTTCCAGGTGAAGAAGTACTTTACCTGCACTTCTCACAATCTAGTCTACTGCATTCACTGCTCACAATATGGTCTCCTTTATTTTGGGGAAACAAACCACTAACTGGGTGACGGCTTTGAAGAGCATCCACATTCTGCCTACAAAACAGGCCCTGAATTTCCTGTTGCCTGCTACTTTAATACACCACCCTGTTCCCTGGCCAATAGCTCTGTCTCAGGCTTTCTGCAGTGTTCCAGTGAAGCTCAGTCCAAGCTGGAAGAACAACACCTAATTTATCACTTGGGGACCCTGCAGCCTCCAGACTCAATATCAAAATCAATAATTTTAGGGCCTGAACTTCCCCATGTCCTAGCTCCCTACCATACACATGAGGCCTTGTTATCACATTGTGTGCCATTACATACTACCTATTGTTAACCATTAACAGTCTCCATTTACAGCTATTCACCTTCTGAGGCAGATCATTATTGACTCCTTTGTCTATCCAACTGTTCTCTCTCCCTTTGGGCTGTATCCATGACTATTGTTTATTCTTTATCACTTTCCCCTGCCCTATCTTCTGCATATAAACTGACATTTTCCCAGCTACCATCAGAATCGAAAAGTGTGGCACTGGAAAAGCACAGCAGGTCAGGCAGCAGCTGAGGAGCAGGTGAATTGATGTTTCAGGCAGAAGTCCTTCATCATTCTCCTGCTCCTCACATGCTGGCTGACATGCTGTGCTTTTCCAGGATCGCACTTTTCAACTCTAATCTTCAGCATCCACACTCCTCACTTTCTCCGAGCTACCATCAGTTTGAGGAAGGGTCACCGGACCGGAAGTATTAATTTTGATATCTCATCAAAGATGTTGCCAAACCTGTTGAGCTTTTCCAGTAACTTTCCTGCTCATTATTTCATCCATGCTTCAATCAAACAAGCTAGTAAAATTTAGAATGATTTGCAATGTGTGAGATCAACCAGGGTCTCAGTAAATGTTGAACAAGTTCAAAGGCTGAATGGTCTCTGTCAGCTTCTACCAATACAAGTAAATTATGTTTCAAGAAAATTCAGTTCAAAAGCATATAACGATACAATAATAATCCTCCAGTTCAAAACAAACCTATGAATTAAGCACTTTATACAATTGTTCCAATATTTGTAAAATTGTCAAAAAGACAACAGTTTAAGTCAATTAATAGAAACATAGAAACATAGAAAATAGCTGCAGGAGTAAGCCATTCAGCCCTTTGAGCCTGCAGCAATATTCAACACAATCATGGCTGATCATGCAATCTTAGTATCCTATTCCCATCCTCTCCCCAGACCTCTTCACCCCTTTAGCCACAACGGTCACATCTAGCTCCCTCTTGAATATATCTAATGAACTGGCCCCAACAGCTTTCTGTGGGAAGAGAATTCCACAGGTTCACAACTCTCGAAGTGAAGAAGTTCTTCCTCATCTCAGTCCTGAATGATTTGCCTCTTATTCTTAGACTGTGACTCTTAGTTCTGGACTTCCAACATCAGGAACATTCTTCCTGCATCTGACCTGTCCAGTCCCATCAGGGAAACACAAGCCCAGTTGATCCAATATTTCCTCACATTTCAATCCTGTGATACCAAGAATCAGTCTGGTGAACCGTCACTGTCCTCCCTCAATAGCAAGAAAGTCCTTCCTAGACTCGAGAGCAAACCTGCACAGAATACTCAAGGCATGGACTCACCAAGGCTCTGTATAACTGCAGCAAGATAATCTTACTCTGAGTCTCAAATCCTCTTGATATGAAGGCCAGCATGCCAATAGCTTTCCTCACCACTTGCTGCATTTGCATGCCAACCTTCAACGACTCCCACTGTCATGCCCGAGCCTTGTTGCACCTCCCCTTTTTTCTAAATTGCCGCCATTCGATAATAAAGTGCCTTTCTGTTTTTGTGACCAAAGTAAATAACCTCACATTTAACCACATTATATTGCGTTTGCAAACTTTTTGCCCACTCAGTCAGACTGTCCAGGTCACCAGAGCCTCTTAGCATTCTTCTCACAGGAGACACTGTCAGCTAGATTAGTGCCATCTGAAAATTTGGAGTTATTGCATTCAATTCCTTCATCCAAATCGTTAATGTACATTGTGAACAGCTGGGATCCTAGTACCAAACCTTGCGGTAGCCCACTCATCACTACCTCCCACTTTGAAAATGACCCATTTATTCCAACACTCTGCCTCCTGTTGCCAACCAGTTCTCTATGCATATCTCTACTTTACCTCCAATACCATTGGCTTTAATTTTCCTGACCAATCTTTTGTGTGTAAACTTGCCAAAAGCCTTTTACAAGTCCAATACACAATATCTACTGATTCACCATTGTCTGCTCTACTGGTCACATCCTGAAAACATTCCAGAAGATTTGTCAAGTATGATTTCCCTGCTGAATCCATGCTGACTAGGACTGACTCCGTCACTGCTTTCCAAATGCTCAGTTAATACACTTTAAGAATTGACTCCAGGATTTTCTCCACCACCAATGTCAGGCTAACCAGCTATAATTCCCCATTTTCTCTCTTCCTCCTTTTTTTAAAAGAATTGGGTGACTTTAGCTACCCTCCAGTCCATTGGAACTCTTTCAGAGTCTACAGAATGCTGGGAAATGATCACTAATGCATCCATGATTTCTAAGGCCACTTCCTTAAGTACTCTGGAATGCAGAGCATCAGACCCTGGGGACTTAGTGGGTTTTAATCCCAACAATTTCCCCAATACAATTTCCTGGCTTATAAGGATTTCCTTCAGTTCCTCCTTTATGCTTGACCCTCTGTTCCCTCACATTTCCTGAAGGTTATTTGTGCCCTCCTTAGTGAAGACAGATCCAAAGTGTTTGTTCAACTGGTCTGTCATCTTTTTGTGGTCAATTATGAATTCACCTGATTCTAACTGCAAGATATTTGTCTTCACCAGTCTTTTTCTCTTCACATATCTGTACATGCTTTTGCAGTCAGTTTTTATGTTTTCTGCAAGCTTACTTTCATACTTTATTCTCCCCTGCTGAATTAAACCCTTTGTCCTCCTTTGCTGAAGTTTAAATTTCTACCAGCCCTCAGGTTTGTTGCTTTTGCTGGCCAATTTATATGCCTCCAATTTGACTTTACACTATCTCTGATTTCCCTTGTTAGCCATGGGTTAAGCCACCTTCCCTGTTTTACTCTTACACCAGATAGGGATGCACCATTGTTGAAGTTCATCCATGTGTTCTTTGAATGTCTGCCAATGCCTATCCACCATCGACTATCCTTGGCCAACTTATCCTAGCCAATGCATGCCTCATATCATCAAAGTTAAATTGCTTGAAGTTCAGGACACGAGTTTCTGATTTAATTGTAGCACTATCCTAAATGAAGAACTCTACCATATTATAGTAACTCTTCCCCAAAGGATCTGACATCATAATGTTGATAATTCGTCCTTTCTCATTAGACAATGCCCAGTCTAGGATGGCTTGCTGCCTAATTGGTCCCTCGTCATAAAGTTCATGATAAATAGAAACTGCGCTGTTCAATTAATTCTCTTCATTACTTTTTTAAACGATCAGCTCCAATGTGGGCGGCACGGTGGCACAGTGGTTAGCACTGCTGCCTCACAGTGCCTGACACCCGGGTTCAATTCCCGCCTCAGGCGACTGACTGTGTGGAGTTTGCACGTTCTCCCCGTGTCTGTGTGGGTTTCCTCCGGGTGCTCCGGTTTCCTCCCACAGTCCAAAAGATGTGCAGGGTCAGGCGAATTGGCCATGCTAAATTGCCCGTAGTGTTAGGTAAGGGGTAAATGTAGGGGTATGGGTGGGTTTCGCTTCGGCGGGTCGGTGTGGACTTGTTGGGCCGAAGGGCCTGTTTCCACACTGTAATCTAATCTAATCTAATCTAATGTGATGAAGCCATTTCAATGTTCCAATGCATTGTCTAACTATACAGAGGTAAGTGATGTGGACCATAAGTGCAGGATAGAGTATTCATAGGTCAAAGGATGCTGCCACCACTCTTCATTCTGTGCCGAGGTTAAGAGATTTTCGAATTGACACGTTCAGAGATGTTATTGTATACCTCTGGAGTAGGTGAGACTTGAACCCCAAACTCCTTGCTTAGAGGGAGGGATGCTATCACTGTGCCACAAGAGGCACACAGAGCCTATTTGAATGACATTGCTGGATCAGTATCTCAAAAAGTGTATTAACAAGAGACTCTTTTCAAGATCTAGTTCAATTCTTGATAATGAGAAGGTAGCTCACATCCATCCTCTCAAGGGTACTCTGAAGAAGGGTCATTGGACTCTGTTTGCTGCTAAACCTGCTAAGTCATTCCAGCAATATCTTATTTTGTTTCAGATTTCCAGCATCCAAATTTCTTTGTTTTACTTTGACAGTTAAAAAAAAGATTCTTCTGGTGAGAATCACAGAATCCATACAACACAGAAATGGGCATTCAGCCCATCAAGTCTGCACGAACCCTCCGAAGATCACGTCAGTCCTCCCCACAACCCTACATTAACCCACAAAGCCTGCACATCCCTGGACACTACAAAGCATTTAGCATGTCCAATCTACCTAACCTGCACATCTTTGGACTATGGAAGGAACCTGGGTCTCCTGTCAGGAGCCCAAGCAGATACAGGGAGAACATGGAAACTCCACACAGTCACCCAAAGAATCAAACCGAGGTCCATGGTGCTGTAAGACAATGTAACCATTCTGCCACCATATCACTCGTGTTACTGAGACATTGTTACTGAGACTGTTAGGAGTCATCAATGATGCCCTTGTCTTTCATTCAAAATTCAAAACTATTCTTTTGTGATTCTTCCATTTCAGATTGTATGATACCATCAGATTGAGTGGTATTCAATTTAATCCTCAAAATTAAACCTTTTGGAATCATTACCTTACATAACATCTCAGCAATTTGCTCCCATCATGTCTGTGTGGAGTTTGCACATTCTCCCCGTGTCTGCGTGGGTTTCCTCCGAGTGCTCCGGTTTCCTCCCACAGTGCAAAGATATGCAGGTTAGATGAGTTGGCCGTGCTAAATTGCCCGTAGTGTTAGGTGCATTAGTCAGGGGTAAATGTAGGGGAATGGGTCTGGGTGAGTTGCTCTTCGGAGAGTCGGTATGGACTTGTTGGGCTGAAGGGCCTGTTTCCACACTGTAGGGAATCTAATCTAATCATTAATCTTTATAAATTAATGTATCAAATTACATTTACCATGATGTATCTCCTACCAAAATCTCTAACTTCAAAAATTCAGTTGGACAGGAGGTATCTCAATTTTTCTCAAATGTGTTCTCTTTGGAATTCAATGATTAGTAGGTTCGTGATTTGGCAACTATCGACTTTGATTCTGATATTGACCTTGGGTAGTCTGAAAATAGTCTCTCTGCTCGAGGGATTTTGATCAATGGAGTTTCATTTGCAGTGGAATGTTTCATAACATAGCTACGAGATTTTTCATCTCAAGAATTCACTTTCTGGAAAATGGGGCTATTCAGTTGAAACAGGGATTTTCTTTTTTCAAATTCCTGGATTTCTGAGCAAGCATTTTTTTCTCGACCATGTTCTAATCTTTAGATGTTCATCATCATGCACCAACGTGGGTGCACAAGGAGCTTTGTACAGCCTATCTACAATATGTGTAGCTAATGTTAATCAATCCATTCAGACATGAACATACAGCTTTGGAGCTAGTGGCACTTGAAACTGGACTTTCTGACTCTAAACATTTATTTTTAATTTGTTGAGAATCCATGTTGAAGTATCTAAACTCTTCATGTCAATTTATAGATTGGGTTAGATTAAGTCTTTTTCACTGGTGACCGAAGCATGTTGACATCCTCAGTCATGTTACTTCAGGATGCTTTGTGTCAATGATGCTGATCATTCTTCCTTGGAAGACAAAGAATTGACATATTCCTCTTGAATTTGGATTGTTTCATCATGTGATATTAAATTAGAATCTAGTATTGCAATTTGTTCACCAGCTTGTGCCTGAATAATTGCAGGTAAAGACTACTCAGCTACCTTGATTGAGATTTCTTGCTCATTCTTTTCTCTCTTATTTGTGTCCTCTTGCAAAGTTTGCTCGTTTCATCTGAATATTTCTCGGTGTTGATAGTAGTGTTTCCCACTCCTAACTATCCTGCAGACTCTCATATTTCACATTATTATCTCAAATTTTTGGATCTTTAGTTTCTCTAGAGAGTTCTGACAACCACAGAGCTCTAGCAGTGGATTATGTCTCCTACATGTTCCTGGTGTATCCTTTCCAGGAAATCTTTCCGAAGAGAAGCTGGAGTAATCAGTCTTCTGTATTTGTCTAGGACTGCAAACTAATGATGCTGCTCAAAGTGTGTGTCTTTGGCTAACCCACTGGACCTTTGGTTGAACATGCTCAATAATAATAGCAGTAAATGCCAGAATACATTTAGTCAGTTTTTTTGCCCATGTTGAATTTGCTTGAAACTACTTTACCTTGGTTCTTCAGGGTCACATGGGACACATTTCTTCTGATATCGTAGCTAATCTCAATGGGATATCTGTTTTGGATTCTGCCACGAGTCTACAAAACCCATTGAAATGTTTTAATTGGTGCTCCTAACTGTTCAGCAAGTGCTTATTCCAGTCATTGTCTGACAGACATGGCAAGATTTAAGTTGGAGTCTCAATCTGGTCACTGCCCATTTTAAGTAAGTTGAACACCTTCTGTCTCAAGGATGTTAAAAGCAGGACATGAATGCAGGCTTACAAGTGAGAGATGATGATTGTAAATCATATGTACATTTTTAACTCTTTTATATTCTTTGCATTGCAGTGCTACATGTAGCCTGGCTTTGACCTTGCATTTTCCATCTGGAATATATAGTTTACATACAAACATGGGCTTTTACCACAGGGTAAAAGTTCTGTTTCTTCAGGAAATGGTATTCAGTCTGATAAGACAGTGCCACTTGCCTCTGTATCAAGCATAAAATTAATGAGATATCCACTGACATATAGAGCTTTTGGTTCACCTCAGTTGTTTGGCTCAATTTCCACCCCACCCCCCCCCCCCCCCCCCCCCACCCCCAGAATGCATTAGCCATATATTCTAATGCCATTCATTCTCTCATTCATTTAATTGAATCGAAAGACAGCAACTTCTTGCTCCTTTCAAAATGCATATCATCTTAAAGTAATTAATCGGTTAACAGAAGTTTTGTTGGCATTCTATTTCCACAACTGGGTACTTCTTGTGCTTGAGGTTTTTTTGTTGTTGTATAGCACTGACACGGACTCTCAAGGTCTGCTGTTGAGCCTACCTTGTGGTCTCCTGACAAGTCTGTGTGTAGAAAGTTTCTCCCTATAAAGTAAATGAGTTGTATTGCTTTCCTATGATAAGTTTATTCCACACTCAAGATTGTATGTGGTTCTTCCTGGCCTTTTGCTTCCAACACAATCTGAATAGTTTTCTCCCAAGCCAAATATTCTTCAGATTGTAATAAGTCTGACAATGACTCAACAATCATTCCAACAACAATTCTGTCTCTGTTGAATTCGGATTTCAAAGCTGTGAGTTGTAGTTTTCCACTAATCTGTGGAGAACTTCAATTATCTGCAGATTCTCATGAATCCTAAACTCTTCAGTGAAATATTGTTCATGCAAAATATCCTGCTCAGACTAAAGTAGCTGTAAAAGGCTTGTAGAATTTTCTGCAAAAGTGATGTGCCTTTTTTTTGCTGTCATCATAGAGTCACATTTTCCAGCTTATAATTTAATATTTAAATTTGAAGCAATCTTTTCACTCTGAATGTTTATAGTCCTTCACTTTATCAAGGTATTCAAAAATATTTTATATCATTTGCCCAAATCTGATATTATATCTTGCAGTGCATCTTAATTTGTCTGCAATGTTTTCATGATGTCATTTATTCTTCTTACATTGAGGTGTAAATTCAACAGTACCTCAAAGCTACAATAATCTCCTTCACTTGAAGAAATTTCCTTTTCTAAATAGCGATGCTGCTTTAAATATTATATTAGTTTCCTTCTTGTAAATCTTTGTTGTTAAAATTATGCCCTCTAACTGTATTACAGTATGGAATCAGGCCCTTCGGCCCAACAAGTCCACACTGACCTGCCGAAGCGCAACCCACCCAGACCCATTCCCCTACATTTACCCCTTCACCTGACACTACGGGCAATTTAGCATGGCCAATTCACCTAACCTGCACATTTTTGGATTGTGGGAGGAAACACACGCAGACACGGGGAGAATGTGCAAACTCCACATAGACAGTCGCCTGAGGCGAGAATTGAACTTGGGTCTCTGGTGCTGTGACGCAGCAGTGCTAACCACTGTTCTACCGTGCCGCTTACGATTCTTTACCACAATTTCTTTTTAATGGTCAAAATGGTGATTTCCCTCCTTCTTCAAGTGAAAATGAAAAATTCATATCTTTTTGTGAGCAAATTAACAGTTTCCCACCTTTCACAGCTCAGTAAACAAAACATATCCTTTTGCAGGATTTCATGAAATAAAGCTTTATGCCTGCGGCTTTAATAAATTCTTCCCACCAGAATTGTAGCTTAAATTATGAATCATCCATTCTCATCAGAGCCTCAGAAGACTTCTAATTACCTTCTGTTAGATTCTGTCAGTTTTAACTTTTGTCACCATAATTTGACTTTGCGATGTACGCAGTATGGCAACCTTGGTAAAATTTCCATCGATGACCTTTGATTTCCATATTTTACTATGGTGTCCGCTTGTCTTAGTGGCAATGCTTATTGGCAGGAATCCTTTTTTTTCCACTCATTTCAAGCTTCTTCAGCCTTTTATTAAATACATTGTTAAAGTTTGTCGCCTTACAGAACAATAATTTTTAACTCATTTTTGGAGTTCTTGTAAGTTTGCTTCCTCACCAAAAGCTTAGCAGGTACTGTTCTTATAGATACTCACTTCCCAACACAATCTCTAACTGTTAGGCATGACTTATATGTTCCTCTTGTTTTCTTATCATGCCTGGGTCTGGTCAGGGGTGATATTTCTCCCTTACTGGTGTTTGTTCTAGCAGTTGCATTTGCTGACAGTATGAATAGCTCTTAAAGTAGTATAGTCTTTAAGGCTGAAAACTTGGTTAGTCACCTGGAAACTTATTCTCCTAGGTCCAATTACTTTTATTTCCTATAGCTCTACCTTGTGGTGTTAAACAACAATGCTCTCTGCTAATCACCATGCAGTATTTGTGGGTAGACAGATGCTGCCAGCATTACTCATTCCTTGATTGGGTCTAAGGGTCTATTTGGTTTTAACTGTGAGAGAAATAACCATAAGTGAGTCTCAAAAAGAGTGACTCTTGTCTCAATAGGATGCAGTTTATTGCATGATCACAATCATATACAAGTTACATTTGATAGGTAGACATTGTTATGAAGCCCACTGGGATATGTGGATGACAATCTGTCTCCCTTCAATATCCAAAGCTTTTCTTCCATTTCTCCTATTCCCAAAAATGTATGATGTCATCAAATTGGGTAGAACTTAATGTACCTTGCAACATTGATTGTTTCAGAATCATTTTCTTGTATAATAAAGCATAGTTTTATATCTAAAACCCTAAAGGAAAACTGGAAATTAAAAGCTTATTTTTATATCCAAAATTATGATTTTTGTTCAGGTGCTATTTCAGAAAGGGGTGCAAAAGTGTTTGCTTAGCTATAGAATATACAAATGGTTAGTATTTCTCAAGATACAAATATTATCTGTGCTTTGGGGACTTGTGAAGAATCAAAGTGAAGAACAGCAGACAAAGTTTGGAATCAATACATGGCATGCACAGAGCAAAAAACAGGCCTGTCAGCCCAAGAGGTCCTTTTAAATTTCATCTTCTATACAAACTTCCTGTGCTCTTTCCATCCCATTAATATTATTTTCTATTCCTTCAGCTCTCATGTGCTCATCATGTTTAATACACCATATAGTAGAAGTTTCACATTCGGAACACTGACTGGTTTAATAAGTATCTCTTTAATACTTTATTGAATTTATTCATGACTAATTTACATTGAAGATCCACAATGCTTGTCTCACCCACAATGGTAGCAGTTTCTCATGGTCTATCATGACAAGCCTTTTCAAAATCTTATAAGCCTCAATCAGGTCACACCGTGCCTTAATTTTACCAGAGGAAACAAATTGCTATCAAGCAATTTAGTGATTTAAATCTTACAACCTGCCCATAGTGCAACTATAAAAAGTGCAAACAACATTTCATAACTAAGTATAACAGTTTAAATATAATATGATCTTTCAGTTCAGGCAGAATTTTAGTTAAATATTTTTATACCTTCTCCACTGTCTCTACTTTGTTTTATAATATTGTGATGAAATGGGTCTGATTTTTACATGTGGGTATATATAAATATGTTTTTCAGAATTTTAATTTTACTTTTCCAGGTCAGACAATCCTTCCAGAGCAGTAAGCTAATCTCCGAAATGTCCAAGAGCAAGACCCCTGGAATGTTAATGAGAGATTTTCTGAATTGTGCTGTTCTGTCACAGGGAATGTAATTATCAAAGGTCACTCTCTTATTGTTGGCTCAGGTAATCAAAGATTGTTTTAGCTTAGAAAATACAGAGATTACAAATTATTGGGCAGCTTGCAGGAAACCTGGCTGAAATTGGAAGCAAATATGGTTTCTTTTTGAAAAAAGTATACAACAGTTCATGGGAAAACATAATTACTTCAGTAAAACAGTTAAGTTTGTGCAACTTCCAGAACAGGAGTTTCTGTCTAGAAATCTGTGGATTATTAAAAGAAGAGAAAGTCAAAGCTGTCACTTTTCAAAGTATGCATGTGAAAAGATTTCTCAATTCACAAACAAGGACTGGGGAGAATCAAATCAAATGAACTTAAAGATTTGATACATAGAGATAATTTTGCTGGTTTTGCTGTAAAGTATTGGGAATAAATTCTAACTTTGTTTTACTGGTTATTTTAAGTATTTTTTTTCCTTACAAGATTATTAATCTCCATTACTTTGCTCTTTAATTTGTTTTCATCTTCTCTGTAATGTATTTTTATTCTATTAAGGAAATTCTGCAGCTTCATGAACTATAGTCGAATGAATGAAGTTAACTGAAATGAAAAATCTGTCAGGTCAAGTTTCATTCTGGGATCTGATTGTTCAATGGTACCATCAGCTGGAATTATCACAATTTGAAGATCTGAACTGCTCACAGTACTACTGATGTGATCAAATGAATGTTGTGTAGAATTTTGGCATAATCTCTTTGTCTTTCAACTCTATCTCTTTCGAAATAAATCACAGCACTTTATTTTTGTTTTTCTATATTCATATTAACCTGCTAATACTGATTTGTGTATCAAAACCTCCAGATCTTAGTTATTCTACCTTACAGAGCTAAAACGTTCACTGTTCACTCTCTGCAAAAGCTTCTTGATTTGCTGAGTATTTCAAGAATTTTCTGAATTTAGTGTCAGATTTACTCTGTTCCTATGCACACTGCATTACACTGGAACATCACAGGCAAATTTGGTATCAAATAAATAAAAGAAATGGAATTGCTGCACAAACATTACAGGGGATATCATTACTTTCCTGATTATGTGTTTTATTGTCATGGTACTTTCTGTCTGTGGGAAAATAAATGAACATACACCTAGATGTGGAAAGCAATCAAAGGCCAACAATGTGGAATTATTTCTAACTGGCTAATATATATTAAGATGTTGTGATGGGGGAATCCATGCAAGTATTTGCCAGATATGAATGGAGAGCAGAGAATGAATTTCCCAGTATTTTAAAACTTATTCTAGGCACATTTGCAAAAAAAAACATTTATGACATATATCTCAGATTTAATCATTTTTCTTTCAAGACAAAATAAAAAAGGCTTTAAAGCATAAGCTCTTTTGGGGTGATAGCAACTCTTACACTGCTTACTCAGGGGAAGACTGATAAATGTTTGATTCTTTGAATTTGCTGTTCTTTTTATATCAGAGCCAATTAGTGGAATTAAAAATAAATCACGCAAGTGATTAGATTAGATTGCTTACAGTGTGGAAACACTGCCCTCTCAGCAATGAGGCTTCAGAAAATTATTTCAAATTAGAAGCCACCTGTACCTCTCATTTTATTAATTTTCCTTAAGTTAAATATTTGAAAAACATGTGTTTAAATTATTGTTCTTGCTGATTTAATTCACAAGTACAAGAAAGTTGTGGTGCTGTGGTTTGTATTCAGCCTGAGGAAACAAAGTAAACTTTTTTTTTTATTGACATCCTTAATTAATGGAATGCATTCAATACATTCCCCTTGAAGATCTTCCCAATTCATTTTAAAAAGCAATTCTAACTTTCTGAAGCACAAGATTAAGTGTTGCATCTGAAAGAACTAAAAACCAGGGGATGGAGTAAACCATATTTGATATTTAAGCCCACTCCTCTATTTAATGATAATATAGCTGACTTTCTTTTTTATGTCTGATTTCCAGCCATTGTTTGATTCTGTTTGAGACCAAAAAAAATTGATGTCAATCTCCGATATATTTAACAACTGAACATCTACAGCTCTGAGATACATGGTTTTCAAGATTCCTAATCCTCTGATTAAAGGAACCTCTCCTCTCATCCAAAAAGTTATTCACTTAACCTGAAAACAACTTTAAACTGCCCAACTGTTAAGGTCAGTATGCAATTTGGTTTACACAGAGGGTGTTAAGTACCTGGAATGCACGACCAGTGGAGGCGGTGGAGGCAGGTGCAAAAGCAATGTTTAAGAGGCATCTTGACAGGTACATGAATAGGCAGGAAATGGAGTGAAGTGGACCATGTAGAGGCAACAGGTTTTTAGTTTTGAAAGGCATCATGTATCAGTGCTATCTTGATGGGCGGAAGGGCCTGTTCCTGTACTGCATTGTTCTTTGTTCCTTTATTCTGTTAAAATCTGAACACTTATCTGAAAATTAATAGATAGGATCATCAAGAGTACTTCAAGTAGCACATCTAAAAAAAATTGCTCTTGGAATGGGCTTGGTCAACATTTATTGCCCAGAGTGTCAAAAACATTGCGGATCTGGAGTCAAAGGCCAGATCAAGTAAAGGTGACAGGTTCCTTTCTTAAAGGACATCAATTAACTAGATGGTCTTTATGACAATCAATAATGTTTACATGCTTGCAATTGGGCTTGTTTTTTATCTCAAATTTTCCTTGAATTTAAATGTCACTGTGGCTGGATTTGGACTCATTTTTCATGGACAAAACCTGGGGTTCTGGAGCTCTAGACCAATTATATTACCTTTATACTACCATCTTCCTTAAGAAGTAACATGCTCAGTTTGTATTCCAAAAAGCGGTGTTGGATCTCTTTCTCACTGTGACATTTTTAGAGACAGGTTCTCAACTGCGCCAATTGAAGCCCCTCTCTCTTTCTCCATACTCTAACCCACTGCCGTATTTCCCACCAGGGTGGCCTCCTTCCATGGCATCTCCAAGTTCTTGCCCTCATTCACTTACCAAAATCCAAACACACAAAGTTCTGACCCATCGCATAACTCTTCCTCATTACACAGTATTAGCAGAGTCTATCGCTCCCATTGGTGCTGCCAGTACACCGATAACTGCTGGAACAGAAATCCACCTTAAGTCTATTTACTAGCTGCTAAATAGCTGCAAGATTGCTCTCCTTTCCCTGCCAGCTGTAAGAGTCGGGGTGGGAATGGTTTTATGGAGTGGTAGAGGAGTGGGAAGTAGAAGGTGGAGAGAGTGAAATGTCTAAGTCCTCTGGTGAATTTTCCCATCAATTCTGTCATACACATAGCTAAAGCTGTTTGCAGCAGTATGTCAAATGGGTCATTGACCATGTCTAAGGACATCAGAGAATGGCTACTGATGAATATGATTTGAGGCTGAATCAACTGAGGTACAAAGTGAGAGATCTTATGTACCACTGACTGCATTAGAAAACCTGGGGACCACAAGTGGTGACAAACGTCTGTGACTGCTTTGCAGGTAGTTGTGGTCATCTAAGATGTATCTTTGTTGCAATAAAAACAAAGTGAATCTACTTTTTTCCTTGTACATTTCCATTCTAATTCATGTTTAATTTGTATGGCATCAGTTTTAATTTGTGTAGAAGTAAAATATATGGAAAGTGTAATTTTGTTGGCAAATTCTTCATTTGGGAGTTATTAGTTATTTCAGTTTAGGGTTCCCCAACAGGGATCGAAATAAAAGTACATAATGAGTATTACAGGTGCAGAGATTATAGAATCACAGGTGGCTTTTGGTGTAGAAAAAGGTAATTCGGCCCATCGTGTCTTCACCAGCTCTTCGAATGAGCATAATTAATTACCTCGGTATAAAATTTCCAATACAAATTCCACATTCCTATTGAAAAAGGAGATTTATACTGTGACATAAATTATTTCTAATATCATTCAACATTTCTCATAGCTATGCTTTATTTTTAAGATTCTCCTTAAACAACCAAGATTTTTCAAAAACATCATCAGTTATGTCCAGTAAAGATTTACCTCAATGAAGGAGAATGTCAAAAAACTGAGAAAAGTAATATTTGAGCAATTTATTGCTTGCCTTCTGTAACACTTGCTGATTCATAAAGGATTATTATGACTGTTAGACCATAAAAAATATGAGCAGAAGTAGGCCATTCAGCCCCATAAGCCTACTCTGCCTTTCAATATGATTATGACTCTCTTGACATTCCTCAAGTCCACCTCCTTGCATTTTTCCACTAACTTGATTCCCTTATTGATCAATAATTTATCTCAGCTTTAAATATACAGAAAGACTCTGCCCCACAGCTGTCTGTGGCAAAGAGTTCCTGAGACTATCAATCCTTAGAGACTAAATTCTTCTTCATCTCAATCTTAAATTGGCACACCGTTATTCTGAGACTATGCCCTCTGGCCCCAGACTTGCCCATGAGGGAAAACTTCCTCTCAGCATTTACCATGTCAAGCATCTTAAGAATCCTATATGTTGCAATGAGATCACCTCTAATTCTCCTGATCTCCCATGAGGAGAGTCCCAACCTATTTAACCTTTGCTTATCAGACAATTTCTCCAAACCAGGGATTATCTCAGTGAAGCTTCTCTGAACTGTCTTGAATGAAACTATATCTTTCCTGAAATAAAGGGTCATAACTGCTCGTAATACTCACCAGTACCTTGCACAATTGCAGTTAGACTTCCCACTCTTATACTCCAATCCCTTTGAAGAAAGGGCCAACATTCCATTAGCCTTCCTGAATGCCTGCTACACCTGTGTTCTAGTTTCCCGTGTTTTGTGTCCTGTTTATTTGTTCATTTTGGAAGGGAGAATAATTTCATATTTTCCTACATTATACTCAAATTGTCAACTTTTTGCCTACTTACTTAAACTATCAATAGCTTTCTGTAAACTGTTTGTATCCCTTTTTCCTTTTCACTTATTTTTGTGAGATCTGTAAATTTGGCTACAATACATTCACTTGCTTTCTGTAAGTCATTAATATATATATTGCAAACAGTTGAAGTTCCATCACTGATCCCTATTGAACCCCACTGCTTATAGATTGCCAAGCTGAAAAAAAGCCCTTATTCCATTTGCTGTTTTCTGGTCATTAGCCAATTTTCTATATACAGTAATTTGCCATCTCCAACACCATGGTTGGAGACAAAAAAAATTGCAGGTGCTGGAATCCAAGGTAAACAAGCAGGACGCTGGATGAACACAGCAAAGTCAGGCAGCATCAGGAGGTGGAGAAATCAACATTTCAGGTCCTGAAGAAGGGTTACACCCAAAACGTTGACTTCTCCACCTCCTGATTCTGCCTGGCTTGCTGCATTTTTCCAGCCTCCTGCTTGTCTACCTCCAGCACTTGGGCTATTATTGTCTGACTTAACTTTTTGTGAAGTACCTTGCCTTCTGGAATCCAAATACAACATGTCTATTGGTTTTCTTCTGTTCTCTCTGGTTGAGACTTCCTTGAAAAGTTCTAACAAATGACTCAAACAGGATTTCTCATTCATGAAGCCATGTTGACTCTCCCTGATTACGTTATGATTTTCCAAATGTTTTGCTATTACTGCCTTAATAATTGATTCTAACATTTTTATAATAATAGATGTAAGTTAATTAGCTGATAATTACTTGCATTTTGATCCCCATCCTTTTTGAATAGGGGCTTCACATCAACAGTTATGGAAGCATGTAAGGAATTTGTTCACTTTGTATCTTCTTCATTATTTTAGTGCTTACAAACTTATTCAAATATACTGAAATTTAGTGGAACCATAGTAAAGTTATTTTTTAATAGCTCCTTCAAGGAAATAACATTTCTTAAAGTTACAATGCTGTGGACATGAAAAATGTACACGTTACAATTTGGTTCTCTGGTGATGGTCTTTTCATGATTGCTTTTGTCTAAGTTAGAAAAAAAGAAATCCATGGTAAGATTAAGAGCATGTACTTGCAATGAGTCTTACTTATTTTTAAACATGAGACTGTGAACTACATAAATAATAGAATTAATTTTGTTAAAATATTCACCCTGATCTTATCAGGGAAGAGTTGTTTAGGGGAGCCGATGGCCTTTTGAAAAAGAAACTCAGATGTTCAAGCATTCCACATCCTTTTCATAAGTCAAAGAATTCCTACAGTGTGGAAAGAAACATTTTGGCCATTGAGTCTGCTTTGACCCTCCAAACAACATCCCACCCAGACCTAGACCCTCACTCTATCTCCATAACCCTGCATTTAACTTGGTTAATGCACCTAATATGCACATCTCTGGACACTGCAGGGCAATTTAGCATGGCCTATATACCAAACTGCACATCTTTGGACTGTGGGAGGAAATCAGAGCACCCGATATATGCCCATGCAGACACGGGCAGAACATGCAAACTCTATACAGACAGTCACCTAAGGCTGAAATTGCACTCAGGCTCCTGGCATTGTGAGGCAGCAGTGCTAACCACTGTACCACCATGCCACCCTGCTGGCTCTCAGCTCACATATCAGGCTAACTGACAGATTTGGCGTCCAGACAAATGGTTATCCAGCTAGTCTAAAGCAGGCTGCAGATAGAGAAGCTGGAACTACTACTAGGAGTGTGGCCCAGTGCATAGCTGGATATTCAGAGGTACAATCCCTGAAGCCGTAGGGTGCAGGAAGGTTCTGGTTGCTAGTGTGAGGGAAGCGGTAGGATGGGTAGAAGAAGTCTGATGTCATGCGGTAAGCTTGGAAGTCTCCAGAGAAACATTTCTGTTCTTCCTGGCCCAGAAGTAGTGTTGTGTAGAGACTTACACTCTTCCTGAAGCTACTCCCACCCATTTGCTGTTTGTTAGATTTCCTCTAAACTCTGGAAACTCAGTTCCTCAGCCTCACATCAGCAAAGCAGTCTCAACCTTCCAGTTTCATTCAAATAACAAGACTTCTAATTCAGCTTTTGATATTTGAGCTATGTTATATTTGAAGTTTTAACAGTCCCCAACTCCAAGCAGGATGAAAATTAAACCTTGTATTTTACTATGGTATTGCTTTACATCTTATAATAAGTGTTGCTGCAAGTTAGTTAACATCTGTTGTAAAAGTGATCTCAAAGACTAAGTACTTTATTGCATTTCATAACACAAATAAGACATTAATACCTTGTAGCTGAGTTGCTATAAAATAAAGTGTAACCAGATAATTAAATGCTAATTATCCATGTAACTTTATTTTATAATGAAGTGTTCTTTGCCATTTCAGCCTAGGAGGTGTTGATGTGGATAATAGCAAGTGAACACTCAGTACATCCATATGATATTGTTCTGCTTAATATTACAAGTCAGCTTTTAAACTACCAACGTCCTAAACATTTACTGTCTTTCACGACAGTAAGATCAGGGATAACATAAAATGTATCTCTGCTTTGTTGTTTGACATAAGGTTAAAACTCAGTTAACAACTGATGGAGAGGTTCTTCACTTTATTTCAGGAGATTTGGAAGTTTCTTTGAAATTAGTCATTCACAGAGTGGTGGTTCTTTGCTCTTTGGATGTGAAACATCATCAGAAACAAAAAATCAACAATGAAAAATCTTGAACTCACTTTGAGTTTATCTATGTCCTCAAACTCTGTCTGCAAAGCTTGTCAAGACATTCATGGTACATCTGTTGAAAAAGGAAAAAGAAATAAACATTAATAGGATTTACACCTTGTTTGATTCATTTTTTATGAAATTAATTATCTTTTGCACACAATTTTACTTAGCTTTGAAAGAGAGGCTTCATGAATACTTCTCATGCCAATGCAAAGTTGACAATTATTTAAACTTGCTTTGTGATTTAAATTTTAAATTATTTGGCCCACAGGTTAAACTCTCATCTATGAGTAAGAAGATTTATGGTTCAGGCCCCATGAGCTGTGAGCACATATCTGAGGATAACAATTCTGAGAAACACTGACAGGGATGCAACATTGATCCTATAGGAAGTACAAACAGATGGCAAACTACACAATTTACCTTTTATAAACCTTCAGCATTCTTACACATTTGGCACTCCTGAGGTTGTGAAAGGTACTTAATAACTCAAGTTCTTATTTCTCTTTCATTTTGGAAGGATCTCAATTTCCCACCTATGCATTGCTAACATTTAATATTAACAGACAAGTGGAGCACAGTTCATCCATTGTTCATATTGGAAATGAAAAGGAAACAATCAGTCTTTTATACAACGGGACTGGCAGAACTTGCTCAATGATTAGGGAGATGGATAACAACCATCTCGCACAAAGTACCCATAGTAAACAACTACAAATTGAAGGTAAATTTGTTTGATCACTGTTGTTTATGTCACTTAAATTGTCTGGTTGAAGGTTTCTGCTCATCAGTGTTACCAGTCAAATAGTAAACATGTTCAAAAGAGAAAACTGACATGAGCACATTTATAATATCATTATATAATGTAAGCAGATCAATCCTTCTTGAGATAGTTTAGAAGAGTTAAGAATGAAAAAGCCTAATTAAGTTATTGTATTTAGAAATTATTGAGTAAAACTTTTATCCTGATATTAAAAGCATTTTTTCCATAATTGCTATCTCTGGAGAGACACTAGCCTATTGCAATAAAGTAGTTGGGAGGAATGTCAATGACTAAGTTCAACATTGTAAGACAATATTTCAGTTTTTATCTTGAATGCTGGAAGGTGCTTGAATTATGCATTATAATTGGAGGCATTTACAGCAGCAAAGAAATTACAATGTTGAAGGAGTTATACAAATATGACTACAGTCAGTTCTGCTATAACTCGTGTTTCTTCAATGCAAATTGGCTTTAACGCAATTGAAGAATTTAGACCATTATTTGTAGAGTGCAAACTTTCCTTACCTGTATCGGCGACAATGCAATTCTAGCCCGTCAGTTTAAATGGCGCAGCTATTGCACAATTTTCTTATCATGTGAGATTGTATGAGAATGGAACTCAACTAGAAAAGCCAAGCAAACACTGTGATGACCAGAATACTTTGGATGTTATGTCCCCAAAGTCTCAACTCTACCAAAAAAGCAATCAGTTGGAGGTGTGATAGAATACTCTTCATATGTCAGGATGGACATGACTGAAATGTCTGAAGAAGCTCACCATCATGTAAGCTGTGCAGTCATCTTGATTGGCAGCCCATTTATCAACTGAAACATTCAAACACTTGACCAGCAGTAAACATACCTATAGAAAGCAATGTGGCAACACATGAAAGCTTCCTGTATCTAGCTCAAAAGCCACAAATCCCACCATTCCAAAAGATAGGAGTCGCATGTGCATGTGACCATTACCATCTTGAATTTACCCTCCAAGTCCATAAACTATTTGACTGGGAGCTTTCATCATTGTTTCTTCATTGTTGCTGTGAAATCCCTGACACTTTCTTCTTAGCAGCTCTGTAGTATAAACTACAGCTTATGATCTGCAGCATTTCAAAAAGAAGGACCTCTCTGGCTAGGTCGGTCTCGGCAATAAATGTCAATGCTGTCAGCAACATTTGCATCTTATGAATGCATCAAAGTAAACCCACATTTAGAACTAAGGAACATTCCACATAGAAAGCCAGCACACAGGCATGCAAAGCAGCTCATTAAGACTTCCAAGTTTGGTTAAATTGGGGTAAAACTGTATAATAGGGAGTAGCAATCAGAGATCCTGGTGCTCAGTTCGACCTGAGAGAGCTTTCCACAGGCGAATGTGGTCCAGAAGAAAGCACAATTAACTGCAAATATTAAAATTCCACGAAGTATAAAAATTGGAATCACACAAGGCACTTCAGATTCATTGAATTCACTCTAGTGTTTGTCAACATAAAGGTACCACTACCATGGTGGAGCAACAATAGCCCTCTCCTGAACTGGAAACGTCGTGATGAACTCTGATGCTTTCTACCTGGGATTTATGTAAATACTACTTCAGATATTGGTGAATATCTTATATATTTTTCTGTAATAATATTTGGAGTTTATACCAGAAACACAATTCCAATATGATTCTACTGTTAAATCTGAATACTTTTTAGGCTGACACATTCTCATGGATATGCACCTGAACTGTGGTGTACAATTCCTCAGTTTCCTTCACTGATTTTAGCTGTAGTAACATTGCTGTCGTACTCAAAAATCTCTTGCTCAATCCTTCAAAGTGTTTATTCTTGGACTTTTTCTTACTTATTCTGATTAGCAGACTTCTTGTTCTATCTTCTCCTCAACTCAATCACATGAAGGGTTTGTTCGCAACTTCCAACATTAGCAGACGTAGAGAACTAGGCAGTCGTGGATGCTGTTTGTACACAATGCACAATTTTTCCTCCCACTGCTAAGCTAATGGCTGTTCAATGACTGTTGATCTTTTTCATCCTTGGAAGTTGAAAATTCTGCCCAATAAACACTTTAATATGACTGACCCAATGTCAGCCTTGTACTTTACCGAAGGTTTACTATTCAAGTGAGCCAAATCACAGGAATTGTCAGATGACTATTAAAACAAGAAAGCAGGATTTCACTCCGGCACAAAGTTGAAGCTGGTGCTACAGTGCATTCAGTTTGTCAGTAAATTTTTAAGAGACATGCTCTGTGCTCTGATGGGTAGAAATTTCTCACATCGCATCTCACCTCAGATTACACGAAGCATGACACTATTATCTCTCCACCCCTGAGGTTTCCAGCCTCATTCCTGATGAAGGGCTTTTGCCTGAAACATCGATTTTCCTACTCCTCAGATGCTGCCTGATCTGCTGTGCTTTTCCAGCACCACTGTAATTTTGACTCCAATCTCCAGCATCTCCAGTACACACCTCTGCCACTATTGCAAGTATGCCTTTCTGGTAGAAACTAATTGATTACTATTAGAACAGATGCATATATCTGAGGAATGTAATGTTTGTATACAATAGTTAATTGCAATAGAGTCATACCGTTATCGAGCACAGAAACAGACTCTTCGGTCCATCTCATCCATGTCAACCAGATATTCTAAACTGATTTAGTGCCATTTGCCAGCATTTGGCTCATATCTTTCTAAACTCTTTCTATTCACTACCTATCTAGATGTCATTTAAATGTTGTAATTGTATTCATTTCCATCACCTTCTCTGGCAGCCCATTCCATACAAGCATTACCTTCCAATTGAAGAAGTGATCGCTCAGATTCCTTGTAAATCTTTCCGTCTCACATTAAACCTATGCCCTCCCATTTTGGATTCTCCTACCCTGGGCAAAAAAAGTACCCTTGGCTATTCACCCTATCCGTGCACCATCATCATTTTATAAATTTCAATAAGGTCACCCTTAACCTCTGATGCTTCAGGGAAAATAGCCCCAGGCTATCCAACCTCTCCCAACAGCTCAAGCCTTCTAATCCCAGATATATCCTTGGAAATCATTTCTGAACAGTTTCAAGTTTAACAATATCTTTCTGAATGCAGTACAACCAGAATTGAACACAATATTCCAGAAATAGCCTAACCAATGTCCTGTATAGCCACAACAGGATGCCCCAACTCTTATACTCAATGATCTGTCCAATAAAGGCAAGCGTGCCAAATACCTTCTTCACCACCACGACTTATGACTCCACTTACAAGGAGATATTAACCTTCACCCCAAGGTCTTTGTTTGGCATCACTCCCCAGGACCCTACCATTAACAATATAGGTCCTGCCCTGTTTACCTTACCAAAATGCAATACCTCACAGTTGTCTAAATTAAACTCCACTTGCCCCTCCTTAACTCATTGGCCCATCTGATCAAGGTTCTGTTGCATTCAGATAATCGTCTTCACTGTCCACTACACGCACCATTTTTGGTGTCATCTGCAAACATAAACTCAGGGCACAATTCACTGAGCATCTCAGCCAGGCCTACAGGGGCCGACCTGACCTCCTAGTGACCAGCTATCTCAATTCCCCATCTCATTCTCTCTCTGACATGACAATCTTTGACCTCTTCCATTGCCACAGCATTGGTGAGACTAAATGTAAGCGAAGTGCACGTTTCGCCAAGCATCTCAGCCAGACCTACAGAGACTGACCTGACCTCTCAGTCATGGCTCATTTCAATTCTCCTTCCCATTCCCTCTCCGACATAACCATCCACACTGAATCAGACCGCATATTGGAGGAACAACACAATGTCATCTTCTGCCTGGGCAGTCTACAGCCCAGAGGACTCAACATTGAGTTCTCCAGTTTCAAATAACCTCTATTCCCAGCCCCTGACTCCTTTTCCAGACCTGTCTCCTCCACCTACTGACCCTTCCTTCCAGCTACAAATTGGATTCATTCTTCCCATTGACCAACCAGGTCGTACCCTCTACCTGTGTTCACATATCACTACCTCACCACTCTGTGTCTCTCCCCACCCAAAAACTCTCCCCACCCTTCCTTTTAACTGCAACTCCCCTTACACCCACCCCTGGTCCTGAAGAAGTGTTACACCCAAAATGTTGACTTCTCCACCTCCTGATGCTGGCTGGCTTGCTTGCTGTGTTCTTCAACCTACCTGTTTGTCTACCTTGGATTCCAGCATCTGCAGTTTTTCTGTCTCTAACTTACTAAACAGGCATCCTATGTTCACATCCAAATCATATATGTAAATGACACATCTGTTGGATTCATCAATACCACGATGTTCATGCCTTAGGAAGTTCCTAGGTGGACAATCATATTCATGATGATTCATCCTATTTTCTTTTGTTATACAAGTTAAAGGATTCTGCATGAGATAAAACACCTTCTCAGATCAATTCATACTACTCATCTACCTGTCCCAATGGACGTGAAAGATCCTATTCTGGATCAGTGGTGCTGGAAGAGCACAGCAATTCAGGCAGCATCCGAGGACAGGCAAAATCGACGTTTCGGGCAAAAGCCCTTCATCAGGAATAAAGGCAGAGAGCCTGAAGCGTGGAGAGATAAGTGAGAGGAGGGTGGGGGTGGGGAGAGAGTAGCATAGAGTACAATAGGTCAGTGGGGAAGGAGATGAAGGTGATAGGTCAGGGAGGAGAGGGTGGAGTGGATAGGTGGAAAAGGAGCTGGGCAGGTCGGACAAGTCCGGACAAGTCAGGGGATCGAGTTGCTGGAGGTTAGAAACTAGGATGAGGTGGGGGAAGGGGAAATGAGGAAACTGTTGAAATCCACATTGATGCCCTGGGGTTGAAGTGTTCCGAGGCGGAAGATGAGGCGTTCTTCCTCCAGGCGTCTGGTGGTGAGGGAGCGGCGGTGGAGGAGGCCCAGCACCTCCATATCCTCGGCAGAGTGGGAGGGGGAGTTGAAATGTTGAGCCATGGGTCGATTTGGTTGATTGGTGCGGGTGTCTCGGAGATGTTCCCTAAAGCGCTCTGCTAGGAGGCGCCCAGTCTCCCCAATGTAGAGGAGACCGCATCGGGAGCAACGAATACAATAGATGATATTAGTGGATGTGCAGGTAAAACTTTGATGGATGTGGAAGGCTCCTTTAGGGCCTTGGATGGAGGTGAGGGAGGAGGTGTGGGCACAGGTTTTACAGTTCCTGCGGTGGCAGGGGAAAGTGCCAGGATGGGAGGGTGGGTCGTAGGGGGGCATGGACCTGACCAGGTAGTCACGGAGGGAATGGTCTTTGCGGAAGGCGGAGAGGGGTGGGGAGGGAAATATATCCCTGGTGGTGGGGTCTGTTTGGAGGTGGCGGAAATGTCGGCGGATGATTTGGTTTATGCGAAGGTTGGTAGGGTGGAAGGTGAGCACCAGGGGCGTTCTGTCCTTGTTGCGGTTGGAGGGGTTGGGTCTGAGGGCGGAGGTGCGGGATGTGGATGAGATGCGTTGGAGGGCATCTTTAACCACGTGGGAAGGGAAATTGCGGTCTCTAAAGAAGGAGGCCATCTGGTGTGTTCTATGGTGGAACTGCTCCTCCTGGGAGCAGATACGGCGGAGGCGGAGGAATTGGGAATACGGGATGGCATTTTTGCAAGAGGTAGGGTGGGAAGAGGTGTAATCCAGGTAGCTGTGGGAGTCGGTGGGTTTGTAGAAAATGTCAGTGTCAAGTCGGTCGTCACTGATGGAGATGAAGAGGTCCAGGAAGGGGAGGGAGGTGTCAGAGATGGTCCAGGTAAATTTAAGGTCAGGGTGGAATGTGTTGGTGAAGTTGATGAATTGCTCAACCTCCTCGCAGGAGCACGAGGTGGCGCCAATGCAGTCATCAATGTAGCGGAGGAAGAGGTGGGGAGTGGTGCCGGTGTAATTATGGAAGATCAACTGCTCTACGTAGCCAACAAAGAGACAGGCATAGCTGGGGCCCATACGTGTCCCTTTGGTCTGGAGGAAGTGGGAGGATTCAAAGGAGAAATTGTTAAGGGTGAGGACCAGTTCGGCCAAACGAATGAAAGTGTCGGTGGAGGGGTACTGTTGGGGACGTCGGGAGAGGAAAAAACGGAGCTCAACATTTCAACTCCCCCTCCCACTCTGCCGAGGATATGGAGGTGCGGTGGCTCAACATTTCAACTCCCCCTCCCACTCTGCCGAGGATATGGAGGTGCTGGGCCTCCTCCACCGCCGCTCCCTCACCACCAGACGCCTGGAGGAAGAACGCCTCATCTTCCACCTCGGAACACTTCAACCCCAGGGCATCAATGTGGATTTCAACAGTTTCCTCATTTCCCCTTCCCCCACCTCATCCTAGTTTCTAACCTCCAGCAACTCGATCCCCTGACTTGTCCGGACTTGTCCGACCTGCCCAGCTCCTTTTCCACCTATCCACTCCACCCTCTCCTCCCTGACCTATCAACTTCATCTCCTTCCCCACTGACCTATTGTACTCTATGCTACTCTCTCCCCACCCCCACCCTCCTCTAGCTTATCTCTCCACGCTTCAGGCTCTCTGCCTTTATTCCTGATGAAGGGCTTTTGCCCGAAACGTCGATTTTGCCTGTCCTCGGATGCTGCCTGAATTGCTGTGCTCTTCCAGCACCACTGATCCAGAATCTGGTTTCCAGCATCTGCAGTCATTGTTTTTACCTCGTGAAAGATCCTATGTCAGTATATCTAATATCAGAAGAGATTATAAAGTCTAAAACAGATTATCTGATCATGACCACATTATTGTTTGTGGGGGAAGCTTGCTGTGGGGGAAATCAGCTGTCATTTTTCTGACATTAGAACAGAAAGTTCTCAATTGGCTTTAAAGCTCTTTAAGACAGCTAGTAGCCATGAGCAGAATGGTATAAATTGAAGCTTTTTAAAAATTTTAACATGGGCAAATAACAATTGTACAAAATTGTTTTCTGCCTGATGTTGATCCCTGCACATGTTCAACGAAGTGTATTGAAAAGGGACCAGGGGTGTAAATTTTTCATGAGCTTTTTCCAACACCACTTGGGACTTATTACAGAGTATATACTGTGATGTCTGAACCACTATCCCAGCTGAGATCCATTAACACAACACAGACTTGAGAACTGAGATAGGAAACATTTGCTTGACCTGCTTTGGCTGCTTACCTTCTCAAACAGGTTTGCTGTCAGTACAACCCATGAGACTTTGACAAAATTGAATGAAATTTTAAGTTTCCATTTATGTCTGTTTAAATTTCCCTCTTAATTTCATATAAAACCCATGGTCAAAGTTCTGACATTTGTGTTCTAGTGTATCCTCATTTAAAGCTAAAAAAAAGACATGCATTTATTTTGCCAAAAAAGCAATGACTTAATTGTTGAGTTTTATTAAAGTCAATGCACAGTTCAATATCAATATCTATTAATCTAATTTCCAACTAATGGCAGACTATTGGTGCTTTGAAAATGATATTTTTCCAAGCTCTGGCAGCAATCTGATTCATTCTAATTGGTAATGAAATCTTACAAGCCAGCTCTACAGTAATGCTAAACTGACAGATTTACAGTAACACTATTTTGTTATAGAAATATCAACACCTTGTTCTGAAAAGCAACACCAGCTACATATAATTCTGCTACTTGATCTTCTGTTCATATTTAAATTGAAGTTATGATTTCAAGTAATATTTCAGCAGGTGAACAAATTACCAACTGCAACTAATTAACACTTGCTATTGGCATTTCAGCTCTCTGTGCCAAAATTTAACAGCACCCTCATTATTAACATTTCCAAATAAAACAGTCCTTCGTATTCTCTTTGTCAGAACCTTGGGTGCAGTTCAACACAGTTCACTTGAACGTTTTATCTGATCTGCAATGCACTTGTTAATTATTCATGAGTCAGGCCGCCAATACTGCCTGAAACCTATTAATGTTTTAATTATTAAAATTCTCAATGCATGAATAACTCTGAATTATCCATTTATTCAACATTAGTCTTGCTAAATTAAAAGAACAAGTCATTAAAGCAGTATTAAATGAATTCTGTCTCACAAATAGGCAATATTAGATTATCTGCTTTCATGCAGTGTTATTGACATATTACTTTGTAAACCAAAAGTGATTTGGTCATTGTTCAAGATCCACATGTATTAGAAGTTTTTAGTTGGTGAGGTTGAAAACACCTATCATTTCTATAAATTGGAAACTGTAAAAAAAAAATTTGGCTTCTTCATGATTTGGGCACAGGTTTGACACTTATTTTTGAGCCATGTGAATTGCAACACCCAATGACATTGCTGGCTCTATGCTCAGTGTTTAACTGCACTGTCCATCAGCACTGAAGTTGTCAACTTTAGGACATGTTTGCTTTGATTTTGCTATGTTCTGACTTTGAAGTTAAAAAGATTCCTAATCTTGTTAAGCTTTCAAAAATCACACGTTCAAATCTGGCTTATGTTACAGTTGATATGAAGCACAAAAATAATCAACTTATTTTTGAGGTATTTAAATTCCACATGACAAATCTTTTGCAAGTCAATTCAACAACTTGAAACAAACAGTTGCACTGATTCCAAGAACTGGTTAAATATTTCTATTCTCTGTTTAGCGAAATAATGTTACAGGGTATCAATACATTATAGAATGAAACTGGCCAAAGGGGAAGCATACATTTTTAGCATGTTTTAGAATTTTTCTTAGGGCCTCTCACCTTATATGATCTTGGCCTTCACATCTTAGATTACTTGAATGAATGCAGATGAGGCCCTTAGATCAATAAGACGTTTAATATTTTGCTTTAAGATTTAAGTTTGTTGGAACACGTGCATGGATACAAAGGATTCCAAAGCATTCTTAAAGTAAAACTCAAATCATTGAAAACACCATATTGGAGCTTGTTTTAAGTTGGGGAGAAGGATGCCAACTTGCGGAACATTGCAGACAATATTTCTGGGACACATGGACTAAACAACCCCACCACCCTTTGGCTGATCACTTCAACTCCCCCTCCCACTCCACCAAGGACATGCAAGTCCTGGGCCTCCTCCATCATCAAATCCTTGCCACCCAACAACTGGAGGAAGAACACCTCATTTTCCACCTAGGGACCCTCCAACCACACTGAATTAATGTCTATTTCACCAGTTTCCTCATCTCCCCTCCCTCCACCTTATCCCAGATCTAACCCTCCAACACGGCACCATCATCTTGAACTGTCCTACCTGTCCATCTTCCTTCCCACCTATCTGCTCCACCCTCCACTCTGACCTATCACCATCATTCCCCACCTTCCCCCCAACCCCACCCCATTCCCACTTATCTCTCAGCCCCCTATGCTCCCCACTGCTCCTACGTGTATATAAATATATATATACGCACACATTCCTGATGAAGAGCTTATACTCAAAACATTGACTCTCCTGCTCCTCAGATGCTGCCTGACCGGTTGTGCTTTTCCAGCACCACACTTTTTCAGTATGATTTCCAGCATTTACAATCCTCACTTTCTTCTTTGAGGTAAAATCACTCAGATATGTGCACATATCATTTTCTAAATACATTTTTACAGTCGATGATCCTTAAGAGCTAAAACAATTTGTTGCGAGCAACTTGAAAATAATTGGAAATACACTGACTGGATATTTTAATGATTGGTTGGGATCTAATGAAGCTACTCATTTCCTCAAAGACTAAATTTCACTCTCTCTGGATAATTTCAAATTGATCAGCTACTTTCAAATGGATTGTTCAACCAGACACTTTAGCTGGGTTTTTCAGAGGCAGCAGAGGTTCTATTGTCAGATCGGAAAGCAGAGGAGGGTGAGTCCTGCTTGGGAACCAGCCTGAGACTCCATTTTGCAAGGTGGCTGAGGGGCCCTCCATCAGTGCCTCAATGATGCATACAGTGCTCCTGTCAGATTTCATTGAGTGGTCTCCCCCAGTTTGGAGACAGATCCTCTCCAAGATGGGCAAAATTCAGTGGTGGCTGCAAAAGCCTATTTTGTTACATTGCGGAGATTTCTGGAAGGCACTATATCTTTACGACAGAGAAACATGTGACATTCTAGTCTAAAACGTCCTCATATAGACATAAAGTAGACCATTCAGCACAGAGATCCTGCTCACTATTCAGTAAGATCATGTCTGATTTTTTGTCTCTCAAATTTCTCATTCTGATATAATCCCAATAATCTTTGATTCACTTGTTGAATTTATCCATCTATCTTTGAAACATTCAATGACATCAACTCCACTGCCATCTGAAGCAAAGTGTTTCAAAGAACTCCAGCTTTATAAAGTTAGTGGACAGCAGTTAGTTAAACTAACAGTCATGGTAGTAAGCATAGAACTCAAGCTGCATGCAAGTCTGTGATATTACATAAGGGTTTGACCTGGCTGGGCAATGGGAAGAATTAACCTGGTTGGTGGTTGGAAGGAGTGGAAGGGAAGGGGAGGGGCTGGGAAGGGATTCGGGGGATGGGAAGAGAGGTTATTTGGAACTGGAGAACTTAGTGTTGAGTCCTTCGGGCCACAGGCTGCCCAGGTGGAAGATAAGGTGTTGTTCCTCCAATTTGCAGTTTGGTTCATTGTGGCAATGGAGAAAGTCAAGGATGGTCATCTTGGAAAGGGAGTGGAAAGGGAATTAAAATGGGCAGTGACTAGAAGGTCCGGTCGGCCCCTGTATGCTTGGCTGAGATACTCGGTGAATCGTTCGCTAAGTTTATGTTTAGTCTCCCTGATGTAGAGAAGACCACATTGGGAACACCTGATGCAGTAAACTAGGATGGAGGAGAGGCAGGTGAACTTTGGATGGAGGTGAAGGGGATGGTCTGCCGGCAGGTTTTGCATCTTTTCCAGTTTCAGAGGAAGGTACCTGGGGACTCAGGAAGATTGATAGGGAGAGTGGCGCAAACCAAGGACTGTCGAAGGGAATGGTCCTTGCAAAAGGCAGAGAGCGCTGGGGAAGGGAAGATGCATTTGATGATGGGGTCTCATTGGAGTTGATGGAATGTTTAAGAATCATGCGTTGAATGCGGAGACTGGTGGGATGGTAGTTGAACAAGGGGAACTTTATTGTGTTTAGAATTAGGGAGATTGGGAGCATGGAACAGGGAATGGAGGTGGTGTAGTAGAGGGCTGTTTGGACGATGGTGGAGTGAAAAGCACGTTACTTGAAATAGGTGGATATGTGAGATGCTTGGGAGTGGAATATCTCCTTGTCTGAGCAGATGTCAAGAAATTGGGAGAATGAGATAGAGTGGGTCGTAAGCAAGGGGGAGGTAGGGCATGGTATCAGAGAGTTGGCATTTGGCCTCTGTGACATAGGGGTCTGTTCTCCAGGCTACCACCTTTGTCAGCGGGTTGAATGGCGAACCAGGGGTTGGTGCAGTGAAAGTGGAGTACTGCATGTTTGGAGGGGGTGAGGTTGAATTGGGTGAGGGGAGGTGGAGAAATTGAGGCAGACGATTTCACGTCAGCAGTCAGCAATGAAGGGGCCTAATTTAGGTACAAGGCCAGTGGGGGGTGTCCAAGTGGAGAAGGAAGGTTGGAGGTGGGAGAAGAGGTCCTCAGAGGGAGGTTTGGAGGTTTTGTCAAAAGAGGCACAGAGGCGGAGGCGGTGGAAGAACAGCTCCATGTCATGGTGAGTGCAGAATTCATTGAGGTGGGGACAGAGTGGCACGAACATGAGCCCTTTACTGAGGATGGACCGTTTGGCCTCAGAGAGTTCAAGGTCATGGGGGATTGCCCGTATTGTCCATGGATGTGCATATTAGGTGGACTGTCCATGTTCAATTGCTTATATTTTAGGGGATGTGCAGGCTAGGTGCATTAGCCATGGGAAATGCAGGGTTATGAGGATAAATTAGGGGAGTAGGTTTGGGTGGGATGCTCTTCGGAGGGTTAGTGTGGACTTAATGGGCCAAATGGCCTGTTTCCATTGTAGTGTTTCTATGATCCTATGAAATGTGTTCCTCCCAATTAAATTAAATTAATCAAATAACACAAGGGGACAGAATTTTCAATAGTGCAGGACTGGATACAGCTGTAGGAAATGATCTGAAAGAACTTAAATTTGTACATTTCCACTTTTGCAAAATAAGAATCATCCATGGACTGAATGGTCTGTTCCTATGCTGTGTGACTCTAAAACTTCAATTGTTATCATTAACATTGCATTTGTCTGAAGAATAAAATCCTCAAGCTGCTGCTCTCCAGCCTTTGAAAGAACAACACTGCTGTCAGATGAAACTGTCACACAAGATCCCCTACCATCAGCAAGATATTAACCTGATACTCTGGATATCCTGAAAAGTAATCCGTAATCAATGGTGAAAGCAGCAACACTGATTTAACGGAAGAATATAATGTGAATTTAAATCTTTTGATATTGTTGTGGTTCTGTTCGCCGAGCTGGAAGTTTTTGTTGCAAATGTTTCGTCCCCTGGCTAGGCAACATCATCAGTGCTTGGGAGCCTCCTGCGAAACGCTTTCCTCCGGTGTTTATAGTGGTCTGTCCCTGCCGCTTCCGGTTGTCAGTTTCAGCTGTCCGCTGTAGTGGTTGGTATATTGGGTCCAGGTCGATGTGTTTGTTGATGGAGTTTGTGGATGAATGCCATGCCTCTAGGAATTCCCTGGCTGTTCTCTGTCTGGCTTGCCCTATGATAGTAGTGTTGTCCCAGTCGAATTCATGTTGCTTGTTGTCTGCGTGTGTGGCTACTAAGGATAGCTGGTCGTGTCGTTTCGTGGCTAGTTGATGTTCATGTATGCGGATTGTTAGCTGTCTTCCTGTTTGTCCTATATAGTGTTTTGTGCAGTCCTTGCATGGTATTTTGTACACTACATTTGTTTTGCTCATGTTGGGTATCGGGTCCTTCGTTGTTGTCTGAGCGTGACTGTTGGTTTGTGTGCCGTTATGAGTCCTAGGGATCGCAGTAGTCTGGCTGTCAGTTCTAAGATGCTCCTGATGTATGGTAGTGTGGCTAGTCCTTTTGGTTGTGGTATGTCCTCGTTCCGTGGTCTTTCTCTTAGGCATCTGTTGATGAAGTTGTGCGGGTATCCGTTTTTGGCGAATACCTTGTATAGGTGTTCCTCTTCTTCTTTTTGCAGTCCTGGTGTACTGCAGTGTTTTGTGGCCCTTTTGAATAGTGTCCTGATGCAGCTTCATTTGTGTGTGTTGGGGTGGTTACTTTCATAGTTTAGGACTTGGTCTGTGTGTGTGGCTTTCCTGTATACCCTTGTAGTGAATTCTCCGTTCGGTGTTCTCTGCACCATCACGTCTAGGAATGGGAGTTGGCTATCCTTTTCTTCTTCTCTCGTGAATCGGATTCCTGTGAGTGTGGCGTTGATGATCCGGTGTGTTTTTTCTATTTCCGTGTTTTTAATGATTAAAAACGTGTCATCGACATATCTGACCCAGAGTTTGGGTTGAATTTGTGGTAGACTGTTTGTTCTAACGGCAGTCATGCCTGCAACCTTCCACACCAAGGCTGTATCGGCCCCGATAATAACCTCAGACAAATTCGAGAAAGAAGAGTTAATACCGATAAATCACTACATGTTTGAAAAATATTGACTCCTGCCAGTTCATTAAGTAACAAATGGGATTCTCTCTTTAAGGTTTAGATGCAACAAAGTGACAGAAATGATCTGTGATCAATATCTTGAGGTGATCCCAATAAAAGCACCCCCTCCACTTCTCTGGTTTCCCCAGGCATAGGGAGGGAGGGCAGAAGGAGCCACACTTCCCACCTACATCATTGCTGTGAAGAGTGCAGATTCCCTGGTTTGATCTGCAGAGGAATTCCATGCTGTGTTGGCAGCCAGTCAGGATGCAGAGATTGTGAAAGCAGCAGGAGGGACTTGCTCATTGAAGTTGACATGCTGTGAAGACTTTGATCAGCCACACTGAAGGATCCCAGCCATTGCCAGGTGAATGGTTGTTTTTAAAGCTCTTCTATCAAAGAGTGCTATTATTCTTTTGACAAGTAATTACCAATTGCCTGGAAGGCACTTCACTTGTCCAGCACTTCACCCAGTTTCAGCTGCACTCCCCTGCTGCCAGCCCTTCACAGCAGTACAGGAACATCTTACACAGTTTCATCATCCACTCTGTTCAGGATCAAGGACGTAAAGCTCACCATCACGTATGGCTCCATCAGGAGCATTAAGTGCCTTCTCCTCAGTCACATTTTCCTGTGAGTATGGTCATCAAGGTCCCCTTACACAAGGTCTCTATGGTAAGATTTAGTTCTCTGTACATCAAAGAACAACTACCAAATGCTCTCACAAAAGGTTACTGCTAACATCTGCCTTCTTAACAGTCTGGACAAATACATATTGCAAGTGGTTGACAAAATTGCTCTCATTGGATGCCATGACCTTGCCCACTCCCAATCCACCCTCCATGTCTTGCTAAACTGTGTGTTTTCTTTTCCTGAGAACAAAGTAAAACTAAAACTGTGAGTGATAATAACTTATAAGCAGGGGAGAGAAGAACAACATTTTGGAGGCCTCTGTGAGAGATAGGTGTGAGAAAACAATAGATTCAGTGTTGACTGTTCACATGGAGACAAGGCGTCTGTGGGGACAGTAATGAGTAGATCAGCAAAGCCTGTTAACCCAGGGACGTTGCATAGGAGAACTCTAAGGAAGTCAGAGTGTGGGACTTGTTTTCTGAAAGTGTTACACCCATTACCTACCTTTTTAAAGTTAATTCATAGGACATAGGTGTCACTAGCTAAGCCAGCCTCTGTTATCTATCTCGGGCGAAACACCACCGTGAATCCAGAGTCAGGTATAGACCAGGACTAGAGAACTGTGACAATCAGCAATGGTTACATGTTCATGTTTAGGCTAACTTTTGTTATTGAATTCAAATTTCACCATCTGCTATGGTGGGATTCAAACCCATATCTCCAGAATATTAGCCTTTGGTTTTGGATTACTAGTCCAGTGACATTACTGTTACAGTACTGCCTCCCCACTTGTTGCATCCTTCTGAGTACTGCAGGCTCTTGGTGCATGGTGTCCAGATTTGAGAGAATATGCTGCTTGCTGCTTGCTCACCTCCTTAAACATTTCTATTCTGCCTGCTTGGGTACAGATGCGAAGTCTTTCTCCCATGCTGAGAAGGGCTCACCTCAGTGCAGCCCCTCATTCAGACCTCCAGTTTAGAGGAAGGGGGAAGGATTATGGGTTGACGAGGTGAAAGGGAGGCTAGTAATCCTGTCAACCCTGGTATTCCTGTGGGTATCGCAGCTTGACAAAAATGTGATGCTGAGCTATACTGAAACATGGTAATTCAACAGGTCTGGCAGCATCTGTGGAGAGAAAGCAGAGTTAACATTTTGAGTAGATAAAGTGGACAAGAATGAATATGGGATATTTGCCTTTATTTGCTGAAGCATAAAGTATGAAACCAAAGAGGTTATGCTCCAACTGTACACTATTTGGTTGAGCCATAGCCATAGGTATAGTGTGCAGTTTTGGAATACAAAATCTTAAGAGGATGTAGTTGCATTGGAGAGGGTGCACTAGAAATTTGCCTGAAATGCAGAGTTTCAGTTCTGAAAAGCGATTGGATGGGCTGGGTCAGTTTGGAGGAAGGGTCACTCGATCTGAAACATTAACTCTAATTTCTCTCCAGGGGTGCTGCCAGACCTGCTGAGCTTTTCCAGCAATTTCTGTCTTCGTTTTGGATAGGTTGGCGTTTTTTTTACCTGGAGTAGAGGAGGTTGACAGGGAAGATGACTGAGATGCATAAAAATATGATGGGCATAGTTAAGGTAGACAGGAAGAGTTTTTTTTTCCTTGGTGGAGAGTTCAATAACCAGGAGGCAGAGAGTTAAATTAAGGAACAGAAGATTTCGAGGGGAGGAGAGGGGAAGGAGATTTTCACTGAAAGGCGAGTGCGAATCTGGCACTTATTATCTGAAAGAGTGGTAGAGGCAGAAACCCTCATAAAAGATAAGTAGCAATTAGATATGCACTTGCCAAGCCGAGACATACAAGGCTATGGGCCAAGTGCTGGAAATGGGATTAGAATAGTTTAGTCCTTTCTTCTGACTGGCATGGATTTATGGGCTGAGCAGCCTTTTCCTGTGCTGTTGACCTCTATAGCCATATTTTATTTCTTCAAGAGTCTCACGAACTCACTCAATTAATATCCAATTCTATTAACCCATGTGTTCATAATTCCACTTTATTTTCAAAGTTATAAAGCTTTAGTGCCCACAAACATAAATTAAAGCAACTGCCAAATCAATATTTTCATTTACTAAGATTTAAAATACTCAAATGATGTAATTAACATGATTTAGATTTCAATTTCTCAGATAGTTTTGCCAGTGTCTTAACAGTCAAACCAATTAGAATCACAGTTTAACTTGACTCTTCAACAAAAATTGCATCTGGTCAGATTTTGCTTATTGCAACTGCAGACTTCTTTTTCTTCTAAATTACTTCTGGAAAAGTTAAAGTTAAGGTAATTCATAACAAGTTATGTGCTGAAAGTAGGAATTCAAATAGTCATGCCAATTTGGACAGCACCACTCTAGCATCTATTTTTATCCTTTCAGCAAAATAATCCACATTATTTCCTGTTTTTTGTGCAACACTACTAAATTATTAATACTCTATCCATAAAAAAACCCCGTCTTTTGGTATCCTTCTAGTCAAAGTGTTCCCTAGCCAAAGAAAAAGCAATCTGCTTCCAAAATCTTTCCAATGGTATTTTTCAAATAATCAATGGAAAGTGTTTAAGGTAAAACTTCTGCTGTCTGTTCAAAACCTTCCTCTTATCTCAAAGCCAACAATCAAACCGTACAAGGAATTGAGGACATGAACTTGTATTCTGCTGCTCAAAAATAATCACCACGCAACTGACAAAATTCAATTCTTTAAACACTAAACCAATTTCATTCTTCTCTTTTATGAAGTTCTTCAAACCTGCAAGATTCATCTTAAGACTCAGTAATTTAGATAGACACAATCAGAAGTATATTCAGATTTCTTCAAAATCCACAGGTGCTGATCCCTCACAAAACTTATTGCTCAGTGCAGCAAATTCCTTTATCTCCATAAACTTGTTCGTGGAAAAACGATAGTGTAGCATTGACATTACCTTGATCAGATCAGAATATTGTCTAAAAATATTGGCTACATTTCAAACATCCAAATCTATATTGTTATAACAGTTCTAACTGAACAAGACACAGCTTTGAAATTCGAAAACTGGCTGTATTTTTAAAAAATATAGTGGGGTTTTACATAGGGGAAAAAACGTTCTTTCTTTTACACACAAAGACAGTGAAGCTTGAGATGGAATAAGTCAACTGAAACCAAAAAAAGAGAACTGTTTTTTTAATAATTCATGAGATGTTGGCATTAATGGCTAAGCGAAAATGTATTATCCATCCCTAACTGACCTCACATAGATGGCGGTGAACTATATCATGGGTCCTTATAATCTATGTTACATAGTGAAGAGTGCTGTTTAGGAGAGTACCGGGATTTTGATCCAGTTTTATTTGTGATTTCTCATGATACATGGGTGTCATTGGTTAGCCAGCCTTTATTACCCATCCCCATTTACACTTGAGAAGGTGGTGGTGAGCTACACTTCATGTGCATGATTGATCCACGATGCCCTTATAGAGGGAATTCCAGGAATTTGACCCAGTGACACTTAAGGATGGCAACATATTTCCAAGTCAGAATGGTGAGTGACTCATTGGGGAACCTATGGTCTTCCCAGGTACTTGCTGCCCTTGTCCTTCGAGATCAAAATGGTCATGGGTTTGGAAGGTGTTGTCTGAGGATCTTTGGTGAATTTCTGCATTGCATCTTGTAGATAGCACACACTGCTACTACTGAGGATTGGAGGCGGTGGAAATATATGCTTGTGGGTTCGAAAAGTGTGGCACTGGAAAAGCACAGCAGCTCAGGCAGCATCCAGCAGGAGAGTCGATGTTTCGGGCGTAAGCCCTTCATCAGGAATGAGAGTTCCCACATTCCTGATGAAGGGCTTATGCCTGAAACTTCGACTCTCTTGATCCTTGGATGCTGCCTGGCCTGCTGTGCATTTCCAGTGCCATACTTTTCAATTCTGATCTCCCAGCATCTACAGTCCTCACTTTCTCCTAGTGCTTGTGAATGTGGGGCCAATCAAGTGGGCTGCTTTGACCTGGATGGTGTCAAGCTTCTTGAGTGCTGTTGGAGCTGCACCCAACCAGAACTTGCATGACACTCTTCATTCGTGCCTTGTGGATGATGGACAGGGAGTCAGGTGGTGAGTTACTCGCTGTAGTATTCCTAGCCTCTGACCAGCTCATGTAACCACTGTGTTAATGTAGTGAGCCCAGTTGAGTTTCTGGTGAATGGTAACCCCAAGGATGTTGATAGTGGGGGATTCAGTGATGGTAACACCATTGAATGTCAAGGGGCGGTGGTTAGGTTGACTTGATTGGAGATGGCGATTGCCTGGTATTTGTGTGGTGCAAATGCATTACTAACCCCGATTCGGAGATGCCGGTGTTGGACTGGGGTGTACAAAGTTAAAAATCACACAACACCAGGTTATAGTCCAACAAGTTTAATTGGAAGCACACTAGCTTTCGGAGCGACGCTCCTTCATCAGGTGATTGTGGAGGGCTCGATCATAACAGAATTTATAGCAAAAATTTGCAGTGTGATGTAACTGAAATTATACATTGAAGAATTGATTGTCTGTTAAGCCTTTCATATGTTAGAATACAGTGATAGTTTCACTTCTTTCATGTGTAAATCACAAAACCCTTTTTTTTAAAGTTGCATTCTCGGGTTAGCTGTTAACAATGGTGATAGCTAGACAATTGCTAACCCCAACCTTATCACAGTTACAGTTCAGGATGGTGTGAGAGGCTTGGAGGGAATGTTGGTGTTCCTCTGCATCTGTTGCTCTTGTCCTTCTCGATGGTATAGGTTGCAGACTTGGTAGGTACTGTTGAAAGTTACTTGGTGAGTTGCTGCAGTGCATCTTGTAGATGGGACATATTGCTGCCACAGCATATTGATGGGGAAATGTTTGATTGGTGAAGGTTACAGATGGGGTATCAATCAAAGTGACAGCTTTGGTGTCAAATTTCAAGTGTTGTTGGAGTTGCACTCATCCTGGCAAATGGAGGTTATTTAGTTACATTACTGTTTTGTGTATGGTGGGCAGGCATTGAGAAATCCAAGCAAGTGCAGAGTATTCCATCACATGTGTGACTTGGGTCTTTTGATGGCAGACAGGCTTTGGGGAGTCAAGTGGTGAATCACTTACTGTAGGATTCATAGCCGCTGACCTGTTCATGTAGCCACTATATTTGTATGTTTTATCCATTTCAATTTCTGATCAATGCTAGCCCTCAGAATGTTGATTTTTGCAAATAATTACAAGGAGCCAAGAATAAAAATGTTGCTTGCAGTCAAAACAGTTCAGATTGTAAAATTCTGTCATGATGTGCAGCACTAGTCAAACCACAACTGGAATACTGTAAAGCAATTATCACCAGACCACTTATCTAACAAAAAGATGTGCTGGCGTTGGAAGCAGTCCAGAGAAGGCTCACTCACTTGATCCCTTGTATGAAGAGATTACTTTATGAGGAGAGATTGAGTAGCTTATTAGAATTGAGGAGAATGAAAGGTCACCTTGTTGAAACATATATGATTGCTCAGGAACTTGACAGGGTGAATGTGGCAAAACTGTTTCCCTTTGTGGGACTGTCCAGGACCAGAAGACATAATCTCAGAATAAGGAATCACATTTTTAAGAGAGATGAGGAGAGCTTTGTTTTTTCTGCAGGTGGTCAATCTGTGGAATTCTTTATCGCAGAGAGCTGTTGAGACTGGATCATTAAGTATATCCAAGGCTGAGATAGACAAATATTTAATCAGTAAGGAAATCAAGGCTTGTGGGAAAAAGCAAGTAAGTGCAGTTAAAAATTATTAGATCATCCATGATCTCACTGAAAGTCAGAGCAGACTCAATGGGATGAAGGGCATACTCCTACATCTTAAGAGCTTCCTTTGGCAGTGATTTCATGAACAGATTTAAATCATTTTGAATGATAGTGAAAAGCTGAAGCCCCCTGGGCAGTCACTATTGAAGATTTTTTTTCCCCAAGTGGGATTACATAATATTATCCCTCATAAGCTAATACTTACCTCCAGCATCCTAACTAAATTCTTATGTTAAAATGGTGCTTCTAAATGTGTGTCCAATCTTGCTTATGTACTTTTGGAATGTTTCTGCAAAGCCATAACAATAACATACATTGTCATTCGCTCACCCACCAACACAGTTTATTTAATTTCCATGTTTAACAACAAACATTACAAGGGCTGTATCACCAAAGCAGGAAACACAATACATTTGTCCTGAAAGAAGTGTGTGTGTTCTTTCAGATGAATAACAAGAGGGTTCCCACATAGGTTAGGATATCCCCTGCAGCCCAGAAAATATGGCTGAAGAAAATTCAAATATTTTTGGAGGTTAACACATCACAATTGAAGACAATTGTGAACGAAGAGCTGAAGTAAATCCAGGCACCAAGAACTTTGCGAGAATGCTAATGTTGTGTGCTGACAATGCTCTCAAATGTTATCCACCCTGTATTCTCTTTGGCTTCAGGGTTCCTCTCTGTCTGTCACTCACTACTATATTTATATTGGGACTGTGGTTGCTACTATGTTGAGTAATGTCTGAGCTGGGTGATTGTTGAGTTTACAATTTTCAAAAAGTAGTGACATGTGATAATATATTACTAGATCCCACAATAGATGCAGTACCTGGGGGCATTGTAAATGTATGGATTATGAATAGTTGAAACCATAATCCATCAAGTGATTGAACACGTTAATTCAGGGAGTTGCCTTTTTGTTAAACATTGGAATGTGGGAAATGAAAGGAGGAAACCATTTAGCCCAAATGGGCCTAACATACCATTTATCAAGATTGTAGCTGTTCTTTCCCATCACAATTATTTTCCTTGCCGCATCCCATACCTGTAATATATTTAATATCAGAAAATGATCTGGAAATATCTACAAATGGCTTTGTTTACTTTTTTTAATTATTAGGCTCTGACTGACAATTTCAGGCACAAACTTTGCACTTACAAAGAAACCACTCACACTATTAATACACAATCTGATGAGATCTATTTCCTGTATATCTGTCTGTATCAAGAATGATGATGTCTTTCATGAAATGCAATATTCAGGGCACATTAAACTGTTCAATGGAAACACTCAGTTTTGGTCTGCAAGAAGTGTGGGGCTTACTACAAAATATTTAATGTCACTTCACACATTTTAGTGAACACTAAAGGCACTTTTTGCTTGAGGAGAGAGATGTACACTCCACTTTAAGGCTGTTGCTCTTAGCTATAATCCTTGAAGGGCAGCTGAACTGCATGAATTCTGTGTCAGATGATTCAGATCAGTCAAAAGAAGCAGGATGGCTTTGCGTTATTAGAACTGAGGAGGTAGTTCAAGGAATTATTAGGTAGCTAAGAGTTAGTGTCAGGACTCAGAATAATTCTTAGGAAGCAGAGAATGTGGGAGGGCTTTGCATAGGGGAAAATAGTGAAGGGTGCAGAACAAACCTTTCAGCATTAATACTTCACTACAGCTGAGAGAGTAGCTTTTAAAAATCCACAAGCAGCTCTTGCCTGATACAACTGAGCAAGGTCAGAGTTCAGGGAATACACAGAAAACCTTTAGCTCAGTGAAGCTTGGTGTCAGTAAGAAGCTGCAGTTGGGCCTGTGAATAAATATTTAAATGCAGTCTTGGAGTTCACAAGGAGCATAGTTCCAGGACAGGAGAATGATTGAATCAACCAGGAGCAGTCAATGAGATAATCTATAAATAGAATGCTCTTTGGAGGGAGTTTCAAAGCTGTATCAGCAAAAATTTGATGACCCAATGTACCATTAACATATGGAGGGAATGAGTGAAAAATCTGTGGCATCGAGCCTGAGTGGATTTGCTATTTAATGTGTGCTGTGGGTGCTTGATCACAATCTATTACCTATGGTTATCACAAGCTACTTCTGGGCATTCAAAGTAAGTTGTATATGTATTGTAGATTGCCTTACACTTTTAACTTACATTGTAATAGATGTAAGTTTGCTCACTGAGCTGGAAGGTTCATTTTCAGACATTTTGTCACCATACTAGGTCACATCATCATTGACCCTCCGGATGAAGCACTGGTGGTATGGGTGGCTTTTTATTTATACGTTTAGATTTCTTAGGGTTGATGATGTCATTCCATCTGGTGATGTTATTTCCTATTCTTTTTCTCAGGGGGAAGCGAATGGGATCCCAGTCAATGTGTTGTAATGTGATACATTGTAAAGTTGTAATGCATTGCTGTTTCCTCAAAACCATATAATTTTGTGGCTTTATTGCCTTAGCAAGTTTTCTGGATCATCTTTTGACTCCTGGAAAAATAAAAGATTTCTAGTTCCTAATCATCTTACAATATAATTTGATGATTTCATTTGGGATTGTAACTATAAAATTGACATCAGCATTAAAAATAACATCTGGAGTTTAAATACAAAATAGAATTATCTTAGCCATACATTAATATCTCTTTAATTTTTAAAGTGCATGACATTTTGTGAAATCAATGGCTGACTTTTGCCACAGGCATTGAAAACCTGAGATAAGGATCATTTCCTGAATGTGTTTGAACTGGCAGTGAGCATAACAAAGACTAGATATCAGAGGAGGAGGCCATTCTGCCCTTAAACTTCTTCCACCATGCAACAGCACGATGGCTGATTTGACTGCTCCTTGTCAGGCAACAAATCTGCCAACTGCCTTTTACAGGAGATAGCCAATTAGTCGGTCAACATTGTGGCATTGCCCTGATTTTCATCTCTGCCAAAATGTGCTAAAGGGTAATGGCACTTCACAGCCACCATTCCTCCTTTGTCTGTATGCTATCTACAGCCTTTCCAATGATCATTGGCAGAGGATAAACCATTAGTGAGTCAAACAGAAGAGGAAGGTATTTCACTAACATGGTGGTTTAAGTACAATTTAGATTACTAGTCAGGCATTTTTACTAGAACTCTTGTAAGCTGTACAGAATTCTCCTGCTTCTGAGCTATGTTAGCGAAGATCTTCCTGTCTGCACCCAAAGACTGTTTAACATTATTTTGGGTGGAATGAATTAAACTTCATCTTCAAATATTTCAGAAACATTACTATAGACAAATTCAATATTTTGTTTCTAACCATGAATTATACATGGATTCTGGAGTCAGGACCTGAAGACAATAAAGCCCACTGAAAAGGAGGCCAGCTGCCCAAACCTCAGCAGTCAAAAAGCATTGGTTCCTCTAAACAAGTTGGAGGAGCAGACAGCTTATTAGGACCAATCATCATTCGATATTGTTTTCTCCAAAGCTTCCAAACGTCATGGCAAGGTGCAGAAGTAGATGCCCTGACCACGTACTGCTAGAAACATCTCATTTACCTTTTGCTTTAACAGAGCCTCAATTCCCAATTTTACAGTCACCACCTCTCATTTGATGCATGCTGACCATTTATTTTTGGGTGAGGAGTTCAGCATCACTGTTAGTTGGTGCACAATCGGGTATAATTAAGCTTTCAACAACTGGAAGTGGTATCACACTTTGAAGAATAGCCATCTTTGCTTATTCATGGGATTTAGGTACTCTTGAACCACTATAGTCCATCAGGTAAAGAGACATTCACAGTTTTGTTCGTCCCAGGGACAATGAAGAAACAATGAGTTAGTCCCAAATCAGGGTGGTGAGTGGAGGGAAACTTTTAAGTGAAACAATTCCCAAGTACTTATTGTCCTTGTCCTTCTACAAAGGTAGAGGTCACGGGTTTGCAAAGTGCTATTGAGCACAACTTGGAGTGGTGTTACATTGCTTTGTGCATATGGTTCTCATTGCTACCATATTGTGTCACAGTGAAGGCAGTATTAATTGCAGTGTTGCCTGCATCAGAACCAATCTCCCATGGGAAAAGCAGTTGGAGGTATCAAATAAGCAAATTCCTGATAGTTTTATTTCCCAAAATTTGCTTGTGCTTTTATATGCACCACCTGGGATATAAAATAAAATACAGTCCAAAAATGTGCAGCTTAGGTGGATTAGCCATGGTAAACGTGGAGTTTTGGGATGGGGTGGTGGGTGATGTGCCTGGGTGGGATGGCTTTCGAAGGGTCAATGCAGACTCAATGGGCCGAATGGCCTCTTTCTGCACTGTAGCAATTTCATGAATCAAATACGTATATTATAAAAGTTACACACTCATGGTTGGCTTAAACATGTCAATTTTCCAAATGTACTGTAGCTCCAGAACACTTGGTTCTTAGTCAATTTTGGATTTCAGAATTCTCAGGATTGTGGAACACCTCATCAAAATTTTACAAACTGGAAAACACTACAGATACAAATATTTACTTAAAACGTAAAATAGTAGCGACCAGAAATTTACACAGTATTCCAAATGTGACCAAACCAAAGTCCTATACAACTATAACATGATCTGCCAACTCTTATACTCAATACTCCATCCGATGAAGGAAAGCATGCCATATGCCTCTTGACTACTCTATCGACCTGCGTTTTCACCAGGCTTTTCCATTTACCATATAGTTCACTCTTAAATTGGATTTTCCAAAATGCATCAGCTCACATTTGCCCGGATTGAACTCCATTTGCCATTTCTCTGCCAAACTCTCCAAACTATCTACATTATGCTGTATTCTCTGACAGTCCCCTTCACTACCTGCTACTCCACCAATCTTAGTGTCATGAATAACTTGATAACCAGATCACCTATACCTTCCCTCCAGATCATTTATGTATATCACAAACAGCAGTGGTCTCAACATGGATCCCTGTGGAACACCACTGTTCACATTTCTCCATTTTGAGAAACTCCCTTCCACTACTACTGTCTGTCTCCTGCTGCCCAGCCAGTTCTCTACCCATCTAGCTAGCACACCCTGGACCCCATATTATATCAATTTCTCCATCAGTCTACCATAAAGATCTTTATCAAATGCCTTACTGAAGTCCACTTATATGACATCTACAGCCCTTGCCTCATCAATTAACTTTGTCACTTCCTCAAAGAATTCTATTAAGTTAGTAAGACATGATCTTCCCTGCACAAAACCATGTTGCCTATCATTGATAAGCACACGTTCTTCCAAATGTAAATAGATCCTCTCCCTCAGTATCTTCTCCAGCAGCTTTCCTACTACTGACGTTAGGCTCACCGGTCTATAATTACCTGGATTATCCCTGTTACCCTTCTTAAACAGGGGGACAACATTAGCAATTCTCCTGTCCTCCAGAACCTCGCCTGTGTCCAAGAATACTGCAAAGATATCTGTTAAGGCCCCAGCTATTTCCTCTCTCGCTTCACTCAGTCACCTGGGATAGATCCCATCTAGATGTGGGGACTTGTCCACTTAATGCCTTTTAGAATACCCAACACTTTCTTCCTCCTTATGCTGACTTGACCTGGTGTAATCAAACATCTATCTCTAACCTTAACATCTGTTATGTCCCTCTTTTTGCTGAATATGTGCCTCTCTTTGGTGAATACCGACGCAAAGTACTCATTAAGAATCTCACCCATTTTCTCTGACTCAATACATAACTTTCCTCCTTTGTCCTTGAGTGGGCCAACCTTTTCTCTAGTTTCCCTCTTGCTCCTATATATGAATAAAAGGCTTTCCTTAACCCTGTTTGCTAAAGATATTTCATGACCCCCTTTTGCCCTCTTTATTCCTTGTTTCAGATTGGTCATACTTTTCTAATATTCTTCCAAAGCTTCATTTATTTTTAGTTGTCTAGACGTCTTTGCTAGTCTCACAATTTCACCTGTCATCCACGGTTCCCTAGTCTTACCACTTTTATCCCTCATTTTCACAGAAATGCCTGTCCTGCGCTCCAATCAACCTCTCTTTCAAAGCCTCCCACATATTAAATGTGGAATTATCTTCAAATAGCTGCTCCCAATCCACATTCCCCAGCTTCTGTCCCAATTTAGCATTCTTCTTTTAGGACTAGTCTCGCCTTTGTCCATGAGTATTCTAAAACTTACGGAATTGCGATCACTATTCCCGAAGTAATCCCCTACTGAAACTTCAACCACGTGGCCGGGCTCATTCCCCACCACCAGGTCCAGTATGGCCCCTTCCCAAGTTAGACTATTTACGTACTGCTCTATAAAATCCTCCTGGATGCTCCTTACAAATTTTGCTCCCTCTAGACCTCGAACACTAAGTCAATGTTGGGAAAATTCAAATTTCCTATTATCACCACTTTGTTGCTCCTACATGTTTCAATAATTTGTCTGCATATTTGTATATCTATCTCACGTTCGCTGTTGGGAGGTCTGTAGTACAGCCCCAACATTGTTACCGCACCCTTTCTATTTCTGAGCTCTGCCCATATTGCTTCACTGCTCAAGTCCTCGACAGTGACCTCCTTCAGCACAGCAGTGATATCCTCTCTGACCAGTAATGCAACTTCTCCATCCCTTTTACCTCAATCTGTATCCTGCCTGAAGCATCTGTATTCTAGGATATTTAGTTGACAATCATGTCTTTCCCTCAACCAAGTTTCAGTAATAGCAATAACATCATACTCCCAGGTAATAATCCAAGCCCTAAGTTCATCCACCTTACCTACTATGCTTCTCACATTAAAACAAATGCACCTTAGACCACCAGTCCCTTTACATTCATCATTTGTTCCCTGCCTACTCTTCCCCTTAGTCACACTGACTTCATTATCCAGTTCCTTACAGGCTTTAGTTACTACATCCTTGCTGTCCACTAACCTCCTCATTTGGATCCCATCCCCCTGCCGCAAGAGTTTAAACTCTTCCCAACAGCATTAGCAAAATCACCCCCTAGGACATTGGTTCAAGTGTGGCCGAGGTGTAGACTGTCCAATTTGTGATAGTCCCATTTCCCCCAGAACCGGTCCCAATGTCCCAAAAATCTGAACCCCTCCCTCCTGTACCATCTCTCAACTTACGCATTCATCCTGCCTATTCTTTCATTTCTACTCTGACTAGTATGTGTCATTGATAGCAATCCTGAGATTACTACCTCTGAGGTCCTACTTTTTAACTTGCCTCCTAATTCCCCAAATTCTGCTTGTAGGAACTCATCCCACTTCTTACCTATATCTTTAATGCCTATATGCACCACAATAGCTGGCTATTCACCCTCCCCCTTCAGAATGTTCTGCAGCCAATTTGTGACAACCCTGACCCATGCACCTATGAGGAGAAAGTGAGGACTGCAGATACTGGAGATCAGAGCTGAAAATGTGTTGCTGGAAAAGCGCAGCAGGTCAGGCAGCATCCAAGGAGCAGGAGAATCGACGTTTCGGGCATGAGCGCTTCTTCATTCCAGAAGAAGGGCTCATGCCCGAAACGTCGATTCTCCTGCTCCTTGGATGCTGCCTGACCTGCTGCGCTTTTCCAGCAACACATTTTCAGCCCGTGCACCTATGAGGCAACATGCCATTCAGGAGTCTCTTTTTTGAATACAGAACTCCCTTTACAATGGAATCTCTACGACTATAGCCCTTCCACTCTTTCTCCCACCCTTCTATACAGCAGAGCCAGCAACAGTGCCATGAACCTGGCTACTACTGCCTTCCCCTGGTGAGCCATCTCCAACGGTATACCTATTTTGGATGGAGATGGCTACAGGGGACACCTGCACTGCTTTCCTACTCTTTCTCTGCCTTTTAGTCACCCATTCCTGTTCTCCCTCAGCAATCCTAATCTGTGATGTGACCAATTCGCTAAACGTGCTGTCCATGACCTCCTCAGCATTGCAGATGCGCCAATGTGAGTCCATCCACAACTCCAAAGCTATCATGAGGCCTAACAAGAGCTGCAGCTGGACTTACTTCCTGCACATGAAGGAGTCAGGGATATCATCTGTATCCCTGAGCTCCCACATTGAGCAAGAGGAGCATAACACAGGTCTGAGATCTCCTGCCATTTTTAAGCTTGACTTAGTCCAACTATAACATCATAGATAAATGAGAAAAGAAAACAAGAAAAAATGTTTTACCAAATTATTACAATACAGGAGAAATAGAAAGTCTTTCTTTATCAACATATCACAGAGTCTTCTTTTTTGATTAGTGGAGGAGACACAACATGTGTTAGTGTATCAGGTTCAGCCACTATTCGAATATATCAGTTCACTCACCTTTCCAGAGTGCAATTGGACTGCGCCCTCTCAGCTTTGCTGCTGAAATGAAAGGGTAATTTACCTTCCCGATAGTACCCCCCCATCCACTCCTGCTGCTGCTGAAAATGGAGGCTGCTGACTCTCAAAGTACACACTTTGAGAGGGAAATTTTCCTTCCCAGCAGCCCACTGGTCCTCTCTCTCACTGCTCCCTCTGCTGCTGAAAGTTGCCATGTATGTGAATGGATGGTGATGTGCAGTATGCCTTATTGTTGCAGACAGATTGCCTGTTTTGTCGTTTGTAAGACTGTATAGGTACAAAGCTGTTATCAAGAACCTAACAGGTCAGCTGACAACATCAGGAAGCATAAGCTGATGTTGGAATAGCTGTGATAGATACTCATCTGCATTCCCATCTCAAAGTTCTGCCTCACTTTCAATATGATTTTACTCTGGAAACATATTTCTCAAAATGGAACTGGTGAACAATGCATTCCCACAGTTATGGTCCATGTTTAATGCAGGCTATTTCACCAAAAGAAAACAAAATCTCAAAAAAGAAATTCAAGACTTCTGCAGGTTGATGAAGGTTAAGTCTCCAACTGTCCATTGGTTCAATGTGAAACATAATTAATTTCCTGCATCCCCAACTACCTTGCTACATTTAATTGAGCCCTAAAATTTAAAAACCTGGAGTCTTGCAACATCAAGAATAAACCAAGACTTAAAGCTTGCAATGATCACATTTGGATAAGTGTAACAACCCAGTCAAACTGAAAGAGACTTATTGAGTGAACAACAGAGAGTTTATTGCAAAACTGCATTTGCATGCAGATTACATGACTATAGAAACTGTTCGGGCACATAAGCTCCTCAGAGGTCTATTCTGCAAGATCTTAACTTTCTCACAACAAGTTCACAAGACATCCTTAAGTGGATGGGTGGTACCTACTGCACTCAATCAAGTATCAACCCTTTCAGACCCAAATACAACATCTCCCTCCACCATCCAGTTCTTTTCCCTTCATAATTTTTGTGTTATTATATATTAATTTATATACTTGCATTTTTCACTACCCCATCACTTCTCTCCATGACTCCAACAGCTATCCCTCCCCAAGTTTTTATCTGAATTTGTAAAATTCAGCAGGAGTTCTCACCATTTTTGTATTTAGATGAATGGCAGCTTGTTGGTCAAAGATAATCGACTAGGAACATCTTCGTATGGTTTGAAGTCTGTACTTCTCTGTTGAAGTGGAGTGTCTTTAGCTTTTTCTTTTGTTGGGCTTTTCATTGATGTACTGTATTTTTGTATCACTGTTGGCGTAGTCTTTGCTATAGCAGAGCTTTGTTTTTGCAGTGTTTGGACTTTTGCATTTTTTGGGCTCTAGTTTGTAGTGTCTTTTGTGATTTTGTACTTTAACGAGCTGAGAAGTCTGTGCCAAGTTTTATCTCTTCCTGTTTAGATTGATCAGTTTCTAAGTCTTCTTTGGACTGTACTAAATCTGACAAAGGTTGATCATTAATGCCTGCAACAATTCAATCTCTCATAAATTGTAATTGGATCACCTTGGTCCATCTTCCTACATGGAGATCATCAATAACATAATCTGGGGATTCACTGAATGCTTCGACCTTTTGTTGAATTTTTCCTTTTCAATAATTTTATTAGTTCTAATGTGAAAAAATTGACGGAGGCTTTTAGTACATATTTGAATTTGACTGATGTTTTAGTTCTCTCATCATGAACAACAACATCTATCTGCTTTACTTCTAATTGTGTACAGCAATGTACAGTTTTTTTTAATATCAATCTCTTCAGACATGTTATCACACACCTCAGGGGCAGGTGAAATATCCTGACCAGGAATAGGGAAACTACAATTGTGCCACCATGAGCCCTTACAGAAGTATATTATACTTTTCAGGTTCTGTCTTGTTATACAGTTTAGAAACTATTCAATACTTTAAGAATTCTCTTCGGATGTTCAATTTTGTATTCTACTTAGCCAATCTCTGAAATTAAATTTTCATGGCAATACTACTTCAATTCTATAAATTCCTAATATGAAACAGTATTTTATTTTTCTTAAATATTCTTATTTTACAGTAGTGGTGTTCTTCCACACCTTACTGTTTTGCAGTGTTTTACTGTGATCTATAGCTGTAATGGGTATTTCGCAGCACATTAGCCCCAAGTCTCTCTCTGAACATGCCCCCGAGACATCATTAAAAAGTGATGCTTACTGCATTCTACAAAATATCAACACTTCCCAACCCATTTGCATTATCATCCACCCAACGTGCAACACAAGTTAAACGCAGTCTTTTCTTTTAAACAGAATTTTAATATAGTTGTTTCTCTTTAAGAATTTTAATACATCCCGATTATTACATCTGTATTCGACGCAATCAAACTGATGTTGCTGCACCTTTCAAACAGCCATGGATAAAAAATAAAAAGATTATTACAAGTGGAAATGGCTGTTGAGGTAGTACAAAATACATTATGAAATTCACTAATGCATGCATTTGTGGAAAGGAGGCACTATCATTATGTACTTCATGAGAATTATGGCATTTCAGGCACAAAACATTATGTGGAACATTAGAAACTGGCAGAATAACTGGCAGTTAAGAATACTCATCAATTGTGTTTTTATGTTTAAAGACTAAATAATTGGTAATGGCCTGCTGTGACATAGTTCATTTCCATTTCTGGAATAATAATACGTCATGTCAAAACTTGAACTTGTCATTTTCATCCACAGAAATAAATTCATGAATGTAAATATGACAGGTAAACTTATGCTGCTCTGGGGTAAAAACAATGACTGCAGATGCTGGAAACCAGATTCTGGATCAGTGGTACTGGAAGAGCACAGCAATTCAGGCAGCATCCGATGAGCAGCAAAATCGATGTTTCGGGCAAAAGCCCTTCATCAGGAATAAAGGCAGAGAGCCTGAAGCGTGGAGAGATAAGCTAGAGGAGGGTGGGGGTGGGGAGAAAGCCTTATGCTGCTCTGGGTTTGGTCCCTATTCAAACCTGTATCTCGAAAATGGTTCCACCTAAAAGTACTATGATGGAAGAGTTAAAAATCACACAACATGAGGTTATAGTCCAACAAGTTTATTTGGAAGCACTAGCTTTTGGAGCGCCGCTCCGTCATCAGGTGGTTTTGGAGAATATGCTCCACAGCCACCTGATGAAGGAGCAGCGCTCCAAAAGCTAAATCTTCCTAATAAACTGTTAGACTATAACCTGGTGTTGTGTGATTTTTAACTTTGTACACCCCAGTTCAAGACCGGCACCTCCAAGTTATGATGGAAGAGTTGAGGTCGCGGTTTGTCAGTGCCACTCAGCCAAGTTCACAATATACATTCGCAACATAGCAAGATAAACTCAAAATCACCTCTATATTACACATTTGTTCAAAATCACAAGTGTACATTTAACAGTGGCAGCACACAAAATCTTTAAAATGCCAGCATCTTGTAGCTGTGTTATGTAAAAAGGCTCCGGGAAATTGTGTGCAGTCTGATCTAGCTGCGGGAATTATAGAACGATACTCATATTGTTATAATCAGAGTGAAAATGGACTATCAATATTCAACTTGCATCACTTGACTTTGATATCCTAGACTTTTATGGATTAAAAATGGTTTCAAAAACAGGTTCCTGCTGACCTTAAATGCACAGGTAGCCTGTATGGCATCTCAAACAAAAACCTGGAGATCTTTACATTACCATTTTAATCATGGAGGCCTGAAACTCCGTGAGATGTTACAATCTTTGAGTCTCTTGTTTTACTCTCATTTACACGATAACATGCAGATAAAACAAACCTCCAGAGTATTCAATTTAGAAAAGACAATACAGCTAGACTTGAAAAATACTGATTAACCATATTTCAGTGGCTTGCTTTGAGCAACAAGGAGACAACAAAAGACAGTAAGGATGCACAAATCTTCCTTTCTTTCTTTCCTGCTCAATCTCAGCAAAACAGCACCAGCAAAAAAAATTGAAACATCTCTATTGGCTGAGACATCAACAATGGAAGCAAACATGACAGAGGAAATATGACAGCTGCTGAGAAATTGGGGCTCAGGTTTCACAATTGTAATAAACTCTGAAAATAAACTGCAAAATGGAACTGCATTTATCTTTCTGTCTGACCCAGATACCCCTCTCCGACCTACCAGGCCTGTGAGCTCAATATCTGTGACAATGTGTGTGATTTAGATTAGATTAGATTACAGTGTGGAAACAGGCCCTTCGGCCCAACAAGTGTACACCGACCCGCCGAAGCGAAATCCACCCATACCCCTACATTTACCCCTTACCTAACGCTACGGGCAATTTAGTATGGCCAATTCACCTAACCCTGCACATCTTTGGACTGTGGGAGGAAACCGGAGCACCCGGAGGAAACCCACGCAGACACGGGGAGAACGTGCAAACTCCACACAGTCAGTCGCCTGACGCGGGAATTGAACCCGGGTCTCTGGCGCTGTGAGGCAGCAGTGCTAACCACTGTGCCACCGTGCCGCCCTAAAAAAACTTAGAATTGAGTCTATATTAATTCTGACCTGGTTGAATAAGTATCTTTGAAGAGTAATTGCTACATGCTGTAAAGAGAAAAAAAGGTACCCATTAAGACTGGTTAAGAGGAGGTGAAAAGACTTTGATGCTTTCTCACCTAGTTGTAACAAATCAAACAGACCAATGACATGGCTTAATTTTGACTTGGCTTGACTTTGAAAATCTGAGCATATACCTCCAGTCAGGAAAATGACGGTATAGCACTTTATACCACTGATTAATAATTTGGACTGTAATTTGGACAAGTTGAGTCAATGGAGAAATGCATGGCAAATGAAATATAGTATAGAAAAAGGTGAAATTATCCACTTTGGTACCAAAACCAGGAAAGTAGATTGTTACCTGACTGGCAATAGATTGGGAAAGGGGAAGTGCAAGGAGACCTGGACACCAGTCACTGAAAGCAAACTTGAAAGCGCAGTTGGTGATGAAGAAGGCCAATGGTGTGTTGGCCTTCACAGCAAGAGAATTGAAGTCTGGAACATGGATGTCTTGATACAATTATACAGGGACTTGGTAAGACCACAGCTGGAATATTGTGTGGAGCTTTGGTCTCCTTATCTGAAGGACAATATTCTGTAGAGGGGAGTGTAACCAGACTGATTACTGAAATGACTGGATTAATGTGTGAACAGGCACTGAGTGATTAGGACCATATTCACTGGAGTTTTGAAGAATGAGTGGGATCTCACAGAAACCTATAAAGTTCAACAGGACGAGGCAGAGTAAATGCAGGAACAGTTATCCCAATGATTGTGGAGTCCAGAATCAAAGGTCACAGTTTATGGATGTAGGACAGACCATTAAGGACTGAGATGAGCAGAAATATTTTACCTGGAGTGGTAAGCCTGTGAAATTGTACCACAGAAAGTGATTGAGGCCAAAATATTGGATGTTTTCAATAAGGAGTTAGATATAGTTTTTAGGGTTAGAAGGATCAAAGGGTATGGAGAGAAAGCAGGAACAGCGTACTGAGTTAGATGATCAGATGATCAAATGGAATGGCACAGCAGGCTCCTAGGGCCAAATGGGCCACTCCTGTTTCTACTTTTTATGTTTCTATCTAAAGATCAAGACTAATAACCCAGAGACATGGGGCAAGTATTTATGTTTGGTTTGGTTTATATATCCGTTCTGGCCTTACCCAGTTATGTTATATGAATATTTGATTCTCTGCACTCAGCAGGAATATATTCAATTTATCTAACTTGTCTGACATAAATGGTTCAGTATTTTGACTCAATTGAACATGTATTTGCTGCTTTACTAAAAAGAGATTATATAATTCTGGAAATGACCACAGATGCCCTTGCTGTGCTATTCTGGACTTCTGATAAGGGAGACCAGATTTGAAAGAAGCACATTGCATTCATCACTTAATGATTCACACCTAGCCCTGTGCCCCTCATTAACATTCAATATCTAATCAGTGTTCGTGACGAAAAATAATGAGAGCCTTTGCATCATATTCTCCTCATGTCTGTGTGGGTTTCCTCCAGGTGCTCTGGTTTCCTCCCACAATTCAAAGATGTGCAGGTTAGGTGAATTGGCCATGCTAAATTGCCCATAGTGTTAGGTACATTAGTCAGGGGTAAATGGGTCTGGGTGGTTGCTCTTTGGAGTGTCGGTGAGGACTTGTTGGGCTGAAGGGCCTGTTTCCACATTGTGCGGGAATCAAATCTAATCTAATGAAATAGTCAAAACATTTCATAATTCTCACCAAGTACCCCATACAATGCTTACTTTTTTCAGTTTTGCTGTTTATCCTAGATGTGCAGAGATAAAACTGATATCAACTGATATGTAAAAGAGGTTTTGCCAACTGTAGGCACATGAATTGCCAACACACATGTTTCCTATTCCTTATAATTGCTTATCATGAAACTCTGTTCTCTATGCAGCTCATTATGAACCGATACTCTCCCAGTTTGACTTGCAGCATTGTAATTAGCTGGACAGCTATAGCAGTTGCAAACACTTGAAATGTGGACTTGCCATCATGTGATATGGAGACAGTTGAGTGGAAAGTAGCAAGAAGTTAGCAAAGAAATCATCTGGTGCAGGATTCACTGGAAAACATGTCCAAAGACATCATATGTCAAATGAGATGCAACTTTTATTTGGGTACTTGTCAAGAGGACAAAACATATTAGTATAGAGCATTAACAAAACAGGTATGTAATCAAATGAAGAATGCTAACAAGAAAGGTTCAGGCTCCTCAGCAGCCATATCCAAATAAAGTATCCACCTTATGGCCATTTTTTCCCTGGTCCTTATTTCTGATGTTTCAGCCATGCTCTTGCTCGAATTGCTCTATTACTTTGCCATTGCCTTCTGCAGGATGGTTAGACTTGAATGCTGCTGTGACCTGCCCTCAGGCATATTAGAAGGATTCTTTTCTCTTAAAGATTGTCATTCAACACAACTTCCATGGCCAGCCACTGGTTTGGGAAATTCCAGCAGGAGTTTTAAGAGACCATTTATTAGCCTCTGGATAGAAGGTCATTCTCCGCAGTTTTCAAAAACAAAGAAAATAACAGAACAGGCCCAGGCCTTTCAGCCCTCCAAGTCTGTGCTGACACATGATGCCTTTATAAACTAAAATCCTTTCACCTTAACATGGCTCACATACCTCTAAACCCTGCCTCTTCATCTATCTGTCAAGATGCATCTAAAACATTGTGACTGTATCTACTTCTACTACCTTCTCTGGCAGCAGATTTCAGTTGCTTACCACCCTCTCTGTTAAATAAAAAACCTTGCCTTTCCCATCTACTTTAAACTCTCCCCTTTTATCCTAAACCAACATTCCCAGGTAATTAATATTTCTACCCTGGGAAAACTCCGACTATCCATTTTTCATAATTTCCAGTTTTTGCAGCTCTTTTGGTTGTCTGACCAACCATTCTATTCATGCCTGTCATAAATTTGTGAACCCCTATCAGGTCGCCCACACACCCACCGACCCCCAGCCCAACCCAACCCCCCCACCCCCACCCCAGACTCTGATGTTCAAGTGAAAAGGAACCAAGTTTGTCTAATCTCTTCTCATTGCTAAAACCCTCCAAACCAGGCAACATCCAGGTAATCCTTTTCTGTCCTGTGTCCAAAGTCTCCACATCCATCTGATAGGGTGGCAACTGGAACTGTTCACATTATTCCAAATGTGCCACACTAAAGTTTGATATAATATGACTTGCCAAGTTTTATACTCTATGCCCCAATTGATGAAAACGTGTCTGCTATACACTTTATCCACTTGTGTTGCCACTTTTGGGGAACTGTGGAGTTATGTGCCGAGATCCCTCTAAGGGTTCTGCAAATTACTGTTTACTTCCCGCCTCCATCAGATCTTCTAAAATCATCACCTTGCATTTGTCTGGATTAAACACCTTCCACCCAAGTCTCAAGCTGATCTACATCCTGCTGTATTTTCTGGTCATTATCCTCACAATCCACAGCTCCCCAATCTTGGTGTCATCGCAAACTTACCAACCATGCCACTATATTCTCCTCCAAACAAAAGGGGACCCGGCACTAATCGCTGACCACCAGTCTGATAAAACACCATTCCACCACTATCCTCTGTCTTTTAGAACCAAGCCAATTCAGTATCCATTTTACTGGCTCACTACAGATCTTATGGTTTTGTCACTTTCTCAAAAAACTCGATCATGTTTGTGAGACATGACCTTCCCTACACAAAGCTATGCTGTCTGACACTAATAAGTCCAAACTTTTCCAAATGTGAATAAATACTCTCCCTAAGAATCTTCTCCAATAATTTGTCTGCCACTGATGTAAGGCACACTGGCCTGCAATTTCCCAGATTATCCCTGTTGCCCTTCTTAAGCAAAGGAACAACACTAACTATTCTCCAATCTTCTGGGACCTCCCCTGTGATGAAAGAGTATGCTACGATTTTGTACAAGGTTCCAGCAATTTTCTCCCATAGGATTCTATGATAGATCCCATCAGGTCGTAGGGAATTGTCTACCTTCATGCTTGTCAAAATAGCAAACATCATCTTTTTTTAAATATTGAAATGCCCTAAAATATCTACGTACCCCTCTCCGGACTCACTATCCACTATGCTCTTCTCCTTTGCCAATACCAATGCAAAGTCTTCATTAAGGACCTGCTCTATCACCACTGATAAAATTCCATGATACCAGAATCCTTCTTCTGCTTTCTACAGACCAATAGAGTCATAGACCTATACAATACAGAAACTGACCCTTTGATCCAACTCATCTGCACCAACCAGATATTCTAAACTGGTCCCGTCCTATTTGTCAGCATTGGCCCATAGCCCTCTAAACCCTTCTTAATTATGTTTAAGTGTTGTAATTATACCCTTTTCCACCACCTCTTCTGGCAACTCATTCCATATATGCACCACCCTCTGTGTGAAACATTTGCTACTCAGGTCCCTTTTAAATCTTTCTCTCTCACCTTAAACAGTTTTGGGCTCCCCTACCCTGGAAAAAATACCTTGGCTATTCACCCTATCCAGACCCTCATGATTTTCTATCTCCCAGCCCACTCCAAGAGGGATGATAAAATTTGGTCCTCATGAAACTAGTACAGCAATATCATACTTGCTTCTGGGCTCTTAGAGGTCATGATGGCATTACATGTATGTTTCAAATGCTTCCTTAAACAATCATGATTAAATCAATTTCTGCTGCATTGTTTTCAATGCACACCTCGGCACATTTAAGGAAATTATTTTTCAGTCTTAACTTTTAGGAAAAGACCATTAGACAAAATGTGCACAATTTTTCATCCATCCTAACTGCTCTCTAATACTGTAAATCTTGATAACTGTTACAAAAACAATGTCATGAGAAAATGAGAGATTTCACTTTGCTCCATACCTCATATACAACTGTATTAATGCTGAAGAACCTGCTCAGTGGGAAATATTTGTAGAAATTCTATTGTTCTCTCTGAGGATCATGAGCCTGTGGAACTCTCTCCTCCCCAAAGAGCAGTGAATGTGGGCTCACTGGATATGTTTTAAGGCCAAGTTAGATCTATTGTTAACTGACAAGGAGATCAAAGGGTATGACTGATAAACAGGAAAGAGTGAATTGGAAGCTCTGACCTTAGTGAATAGTAGGGCAGACTCAAGGGCCTAAATGGGCCACTGTTCCTAAATTTTATACTCGTTTGTATGTTAACTCTTTTGCAGTAATCCAACTATTTATCTTAGAAGCACCAGTCTGGGATTTGGTCAGTATTATGTCACGATAAAATAAATCTCTTTGGTTCAAGTCTAATTATATCATATTGGCTCACTGGGTCTGAAGTACAAGAAAAAAAACTTGCCTTTTGCACCCATCAAAAACTATGCGCAGCAATGATTTCTGAATAGTGACTTGGAGAAATATTATATTTCGTTCATAATATATCATAATGAGCAAAAGAAAAATTCCCTAATAATTTTACTAACAATAAGATCTGACAGGCTTGCAGTCAAACTTTGTCAAAATTTGAGCAACAAATACTTTTCACTTCGCCCAATTGTTCCAAAAATCTTCCATCTAAAAAAAAAGACGTTTGGTAAAATCAATAGCTGAAGAATAAAGTTTCTGAATCAGACTCTGCGTTTTGTGCACACAGCAATTCAAATGCTGTTCGAAGAAATCAATTTGCATTTCCAACTTCAAATGCTGCACACACAAAATGAAAAAAGCTGAATCCAGAAAATAACAGCTGTGTGAATCAAAATAGAGATTACAAAGTTATTGCACTTCCTCCTTCCATGAGTGATTTTCTCTAATTGCAACATCACCTTTTGAAAATTGATCTGAAAATAGGTGTAACTGATTAGATTGTGCTTGTGATTCACATATTGCATTCTTAGCAACAGAAAATGCTGGAGAAAAATATCTTCCTCTTAAATTTCTTTGAGGCACTTTACAGCCTTAGGATTAAATATCAGGTTCAACAACATTAGAGCCTAAGTACTGTCCTCCATTTTGATTACATCACCCAAAATGCTGACTCCCACACCCCCACCAAACAACGTATCTACTTGAAATTTCTCCTGACAACAGTTTGAAGAAATTAACTCTTTATTCTGAGGATGTGCCCATGTGTTCCAAATTCCCAAAACATCAGTAACAACTGTTTGGTTTCCACTCTGAGAACTTTCTGTGGTCTAGTGAGAAAATGTGATTAATTCTCAGTCATTGAAATTTCGAGGGGTATAGATCGAATTTGCTCAGCATCTTATGGTGCAGTTAGCCTTTCAACACAGAAACTAAGTGATGAAGCTTCACTGTATCCCTCCATGGCAAGTATAATTCTTCCTTAGAGATAGACAACAAAACTGTGTAGGCACCTCCAGGTATGCTGCCACCTAAATCCTATATAATGGTAGCTTGACTTTTTGTATTTAAATCCCCTTACAATAAAGGCCAATTTGCTGTTTGCTTTCCTAATGGCTTGCTAAGCCTACACATTCACTTTTTATGTTCTCTAAAACATCCACATTTACAGGTTTCAAATTTTGTAAACAATTTTCTGTTTTTGTATAAATAAAATAAGGAAATGTGCGACTGGAGAGCTGAAACACACAACAGAAATTGCTCAAGAAACAGATCAGGTCTGTGGAGAGAATATGGAGTTAATGTTTCAGTCCAGTGACCTTCCTTCAGAACGTCAGTACATTGCTTCTTTGTCTTTCTGCATTTCTATTCTTACTATCGAAGGAAATGACTTCACATTTACCCAACTCTTTGGTGGTTTCTGAAATGTGCCTAGTCCTCAGGCTAGTGACAATTTGATGTAACATTCTAATGCTCTTATTTTAATTTGACACTAATTCCAATCTCTTTACTAAATTGTTTGTTCTTGCTGCAATGTTCAATAGATGTATTTTAAATCTTTGAAAAAATAATGTTCTATTCCTGCACTCTGATAAAAGTGTCAAGCAGGGTAACACAATGGTATAAAGAGAAATGGGTGAAGGGATGAAGGATGGAAAAAGTCCCAGGGAAATTAGACAGACCTTTTAACAATGGCACTTGCATTCCCCAAGTCTGCCCGAAATCTGCTTCTGGAGCCAACAGAACCAAATCATTCCCAATCCCTCCCATCCTCTCTCCAGACTGAAGAATGGGTGTGATGGTGCATTTTCAATCTCAGGCAGCTCCAGTTCAGTAATGGAAGTCCTTCCGCTCAAATGTCTAAGTTTACAGGTGAAGAATAGTCTATTTTATGTGGTGTGTCTTACCTAAGCCTTTTAATAACTGTACTAGGTTCATGTCGGAAATGCATTCTCACCTGATTGTTTCCGCAGAAACATCAACATTGGAAGTGAAACATTGAAGAAAGTATGCAACAATACCTGGTACAGCTATTGAGAGAAATGTCATTAGGGACGATGAGAGACAAATTTGATTAGCAATATTAGAAGATGACTTCTGACTTCTAGGTTATGTGTAACTAAGTGCTCTTCATTCCCGTGCAAAACCTGCTTCCAGTGATAATAAGCGGTGATATTTTAAATATATATTTCAAACAAGTATATCTAGCTGAAGCATCATGTTTTGAGCCAGAAATTTAAACAAGAATGAATAAATCTAAATACCATGTCAGACCTCTGTTAAAAATTGACTCATAAGTCTTTTTAAACTTTCTTCTCTTCACTGTTCATAACTTGAACATTAAGGCAAAAAAGAACAGATTTTCAAGTTGGCGAGTCATGGCTTTTTGCAACTTGTCAAATCTGTTCCAACATTCCCCATGGCAGTGTGAATGATGATCTCTTCCAGCATTCACACTGCTAGGCTTACATCAGCAATGATCACGCCCCTGGGGGATATGGATGCTGCAAGAATACCAAAAATAGAAAATGCTGCAAGAGCCAACAACTTTTATGCAGTATAAGAAAAGCTCAAAAGTTTTTGACGATGGGCAAAGGAAGTACGACAACATACACCCAAATGATATGAATAAATAACTGGAGGCATGTCTAGTGACCCACACATCCAGTATGGATGGTCACTTAATGTCCATCTAGGTCATCAACAGGGCTATAATCCTTGAACTGCAACTCCACACAGAGAATTTAGGATTGTTCAACTTACACTTTGATTCATTGGGAAAAAAAAACATTTTCCTTTCCCTCTTGCTACTCTGAGCAAGCTTCCTTCTAAAGTGCCACAAAGAACAATGACCAATTCCTTCAAGCTAATCAGTTTATGAAAGACGTGCTCTAAACATCTGGCCCAAGTGAATTCTGGGAATATATGTAAGCTTGTTTAGACTTCCAGGACAATATTTTCTTCCCAACATACACTTACTCTTGCCACTGAATAACAATGCACTATTGTCCTCCACTGCAAGAATGCATGCCAGACTTGTAGAGATTTAAAACGTGTACGTTTTTGAAAACATATACAGATATTTGCAAAGCAAATATCATCTTTCCGTTCCAGTGATAATAAGCCGTGATATTTCAAACAAGTACATATTTCAAGTATATATTTCAAACAAGTATATATTTCAAACCGATCAGTCTCCTCAACATCACAAGCATAAACATCACCCTTGTCCTCCTTGGAGAAATAAGAGTGTTGATTTGAAAACACTGAAGAAAAAAGAAATTGGCTTTATGAAAGTCTACTCATACCACATGGCATGGCGAATTCAAGGGTGGTGTTAGAAAATTGATACATGATGAAGTAATGTTTAGTTTCCATTTTATGGTTAGAAGACAGCTTCTCAAGAGATTTGCCATAATCTTGAGTGTCAAGAAAATGTCAATAAATTTGTCAAATCTACAAGACTGTTACTACTCTCGGTGTGCAAGATAGATTTGACAGTATATGTTGGGCCGAAGGGCCTGTTTCCACACTGTAATGTAATCGAATCTAATCAAAACTCTTATTTTGGACGCTCAAAGATTTACTTATTCTCAATGCTTCAGCTACATTAAAGACCACCCAACTGCATGGGGTGAGTCTTGACAAAGTGTCAAGGTATCAGGTCTTCCATTTCCACAAGAAATCAGCCGAATACTTGTCAAGGCTCAGGCCACATAAGATAGTGCCAGTTTGTTGTAAAATTGCATTCATTTCACTTAGGTTTTATTCAGAAATCTGGTTGCACTTGTATGCAAGTCCGGATGGACAGACTCACAGCAAGGTGGTTGACTTTTATCCACCTATGAACTAATCTATTAAGGTGGTGCAGAAAAGTCAAATAATCATCATTGTGGATCTCTCATCATTATATGAACTACAGGGTTTCAAGAAGGTGCCTCATTACCACTTTCTTAAGAGTAAGTAGGGGTATTGCTTGCCAGCAACCTCCATAGCCCAATGTGGCCTTTAACAGTAGATTTGGAGGTCGAATTGTTATTGAGAATGAGGAGGAAATAAGTGATTATCTCTCTTTTTTATACATTCATGGGATGTGAGCACTGCTGATTGGACCAGCATTTCTTGCCCATGTGTAATTGTGCTCAAGTAAGTGCTGAGATGCTTTCTGTAGTCCATTTAATGTAGGTTTGGAGTTCTAGAATTTTGAGATCTAAAACTGTCCAGAGGGAAACACCAGTAACCTTGGCAAATGAACGTACTGGTCCTTCATTTTGAGATATACATGATACGCCAGATCAGTACGTCTCATTCACCAGTTTTCATGATTTTTCCTTCTGGGTGCAAATGAGACCCTCCTTCGTGCTTTCCACTGACTTGGTTAACATCAGTGAACATTATTTTGTTGGAATAAAACCTGTAAGCAATTGCAATATGTCTGGAGTCCACAGTCCCTGGCACATAACAACAATCTCAAGATCACCAGAGAATAGAGCGACCGGTAGCTGATATCAGCTGATGCTCTTTAGGAATCGGATAGTCACAAGAATTGAATATCTCAAATCATTTCAGGTTATAACCATCCTCAGCACATTTCTCATGATTTCTGAAGACACTGGTACCTTCCATTGGCTGTATGAATTGAAATGGAAAACACCGAGCAGTGCACTAATGTAGAACAATGCAAAGTGTGTTTTTAAAACAGATTTTATTTTCCAGTCCTGGAATTGAAATTAAGTTTCTTGAAAGCAGTGGATTTAGATGGAAAGTTTCTGCATTTTGTGACAGCAGGGATGGGAGGGGTGCCTATCGACCAAACCAAGACACCATGGGCTTGCTTTTGGAGCAATGGTGGGGTGGCACTAAAAGCAGGACCACTGCCTCCATAACAGATTCCCATCCAGGACCATTTACCTGAATGTAGTCCAAAAGATATTATTTTACTGGGTGTAGTTAATAACAAATGATGGCCAACTAAAGGGGGCCAGTGAGTTTTTTTGGTTCCCCTTCATGTTCAGCCAGACCGTGAGGATTAGTCTGGAGGGAGGCAGCTAACCAGTGGTAAATCAAATAAGCATCAAGGTCGACTGCCTTGATCCACCAGGAGATAACAACAAGTTCAGTGCAACCTGTAGAGGTCTCTGCACTACCTTCAGTGGGGACTTGGCTGCAGAAATGCAATCTTAGTTTCAGGAACTGAGGTATGAAAAATACCAAAGATGCATCAAGATGGAATTTGTCATTCACTAAAAAAGAGTCAAAACATTTAAATTATAGTTAACTTGATCTCAAACTGCTCCAATACTTAGAAGGACTTGTACTTTTCATGCGTGGCAGAAGCAAAGCTTAATTGTAAGAGGTTATGCAAGTTTACCTGACAGAAATGGTTACAAACCTCTTTTTGAAATATCAGAGTGAAATATCAGTGTGGTGCTGGAAATGTTCAGCCGGTCAGGCAGCATCGGCGGCATGGTGGCAACAGTGGTTAGCACTGCTGCCTCACAGCACCAGAGGCCCGGGTTCAATTCCTGCCTCAGGCAACTGTCTGTGTGGAGTTTGCACATTCTCCCTGTGTCTGCGTGGGCTTCCTCCGGGTGCTCCGGTTTCCTCCCACAACACAAAAATATGCAGGATAGGTGAATTGGCCATGCTAAATTGAATGTAGTGTTAGGTGAAGTGGTAAATGTAGGGGAATGGGTCTGGGTAGGTTGCTCTTTGGAGGGTCGGTGTGGACTTGTTGGGCCGAAGGGCCTGTTTCCACACTGTAAGTAATCTAATCTAATCTAATCCGAGGATCAGGACAGTCTACATTTCGGGCACAAGCCTTCATCAGGAATGTTGGGAGGCCCAAGGGGCTGAGAGATAAATGGGAGGGGGTGGGGCTGAGTGGAAGGTAGCTTGGAAGGCAAAGGTAGATGAATTTGGGGGGGTTGTGTTTGGAGGGTTGGGGTTCCGTATCTGGCAACCAAAACATCCTAAATAAAGAATCTTTTTCATGAGTTACTGGTTTAAAAAGTGGTGTATTCCACTATTATGTGGAATGTGGTGGAGGTAGATTCAATGAGTTATTCAAATGGGCAATAGATAGTTATTTGGATGGTAATGGTGTCCAGGAATATGGGGAAAAGGCAGGAGATTCATAATAGGCCCATCCAGGCATGATGGGCCAAATTGCACCTTCCTGCACTGTAAAGACTTTTGTGATAATATTTACAATCTGAACCTTCTTGGTAAAGAGGAACATCAATTACCAATATAATGGAGTACAGGTAGTTCTTTTATAATACGTGCTTATAAAACACAATTTGTCGATCTTGTGATTTGTGAATTGCCGACCGGTTTTTTAAATAAAGCAAACTCTTTTTCACTGTTAAGCAATTCTCATTCCCAGCACCAGGTGTTGCAGCGCGCAGAGGACTGGACTCTGCGTCAGCATCACATGATCAGTCGACTTGTGTGCTTTCTTGTGAAGAGCTTTGTGAAATGTTTTGTGAAAAACTTACGCAAGTGAACTTGGAAAAGTGTTGTGAAAATGTCTCCACAGCCTGAGGACAAGAAGCTGGGAACAGTCTGTTAAATTAAAAACTTAAAGAGTTGAGAAAAGAGTGAAATTTCACTGGAATTGACTAACAATAAAAGGACAGTGTTGAGGAGCAGTTTGAAACTTGAATTTTTTGTTTGTATTAAGAGCTTTCTTTCTCTCATTTTATTCAAAAGTATGTTTTGTATTAAGAGCTTTCTCTCCCTCACCCACCTAGTGGGTGAGGGAGAGAAAGGTGGTGACACATTGTTACTTTTAGTACATATGTTGAGATGTCCTGGGGGAGTCAGTCAGCTGCGCAAAAGAGATTCAGGGTTAGATGTTAGTGAGGATAAGAGTGAGACAGAAAGATGTTGCAGGAAACATTGGGTACAGTAACAGATATAGAGTGAGTGTGAGGTATCAACAAGAGGATGGTGGCACTTTTATTAGCAGAATGGAGAAGGTCATTGATCTTCTTCCTACATTCTGTGCATTCCTTCAGATCGTTGAGACTCACTGGCCTGGATGATAACCCTGGTCCAGGTAGGTGTGGTTCTAGTAGAATGGTGTCCTCTGTTGATCTGGGAGAAAAGGCAATCCTGCCTTTGCATCACCCCATCCCCATCAGTAGATTAGATTAGATTACTTACAGTGTGGAAACAGGCCCTTCGGCCCAACAAGTCCACACCGACCTGCTGAAGCGCAACCCACCCAGACCCATTCCCTTACATTTACCCCTTCACCTAACACTACAGGCAATTTAGCATGGCCAATTCACCTAACCTGCACATCTTTGGATTGTGGGAGGAAACCGGAGTACCTGGTGGAAACCCACGCAGACACGGGGAAAATGTGCAAACTCCACACAGTCACCTGAGGTGGGAACTGAACCCGGGTCTCTGGCGCTGTGAGGCAGCAGTGCTAACCACTGTGCCACCATGCCGTCCTCAAGTAGCATCTCCATGTCTCTGCCCACAAAGGGAGGCACCAGTTTTCCATTGTCTGCACCTCCAGGGTCAATGTCAAGAACCATGCAGGGCAGCTCTGGACTTACAACTCTTGTCTGGATGTACAATATCTTTTTAAAGATGGTGCTGCACCACAGATGTTGGTCAATTCTCGAATATCCAGGAAGTGGAGAATTATTTTGGAAATGACGCATGGTATGATGGTGCTAGAATGTGTGAGAATGGTATCAAATAGTGGGGTATGTAATAAATCAGGTGGGTTTGGTGAAATAAAGTAATTGACATCCTCAAGCACCACGATGTGAAACTCTCCAAAAAACCTGACAAAACTGACACTTAGCAAAAGAAATTCAGATTCAGATTTTGATCTATCAAGGCAGGTTTAATTCTGGCATCTGACTTGTATAGTGTTACCATTGGATGGGATCAGAAAACTGGCTAGAATGTAATGCAGTCAGCAGGAATAGATGCCAATCGAGAATAATCAGTTGAAGGTTCTGATAGATTGCACTATACATCACCAGACAACAAGTCAGTTACAACACGTCAAAATTTACTTCGACTGTGCTATGGTTTGAGTCAAGCTAACTTATATTTTTGCTTTGATTTTTGTTGGTATTTTTGGTGGTTTGCCCCAACCCTGTTTTTCCCATAAGCCACATTATTCCTATTGCACGATTTTCTAAAACTCAGCACCGCACAGGAATGCAACTACAATTTATAGGAGGTAAAAACAATGACTGCAGATGCTGGAAACCAGAGTTTGGATTACTGGTGCTGGAAGAGGACAGCAGTTCAGGCAGCATCCGAGGAGCAGCAATATCAACATTTCGGGCAAAAGCCCTTCATCAGGAATAAATTTATAGGAGAACTACAATGGCAGAAATTCTGACCATCAATGCTATTGTTTACTCACCCACTTAATCTGAATTCAATCATCCCATTACTCCTTTATGGATAGCCATTCTGAATCTGTCAACATGACACTAATACCTATAGTTCTGAAAATAAGTTCAGTCAATATAATGAAAGCTGGAGTTTGGCAGCTTTCATCCTTTTAAAATATCTCACAACAGTTCAACAAACTTCTTTAAAATTACAAGCTTTCGGAGCGCTGCTCCTTCTTCGGATGAGGTCACATGGTGAAGGTGAAGCACTTCAAAGGCTTGTGATTTCAAATAAATGTGTTGGACAATAACCTGGTGTTGTGTGACTTCAGTCTTTGTCCACACTAGTCCAACACCTGCACCTTCACGTCATAATAATTGACAGATGGCAAAGCAAATTCTAACCTGATGTTCTGATGCTTCACAGAAAATGAATAGAGTTATAGAGACTCATAGAGTCCTACAGCATGGAGACAGATCTTTTGGCCCAAATTAGTCCACGCTGACCAAAATGCCCATCCACGCTAACCCCATTTCCCTATATCCTTGGCCTATATCCTTCTCAACCTTTCCTATCCATGTATTTGTCCAAATGCCTTTTAAATGTTGTTAATGTACCCATCTCAACCACTTCTGCTAGCAACTCATTCCACATGCATATCCCCTCTGTGTAAAAATGTTGCCCCTCAGATTCCATTTTATTCTCTCCCCCCAACCTTAAATTGATGCTGCTAGTCCTTGATTCCCAACGCTGGGAAAAAGTCCGAGTGCATTCACCCTTTCCATGCCTCTCATACTTCAGTAAGATTCCCCCTCAGTCTCTATGCTCTAAAGAAAAATGTCCTAGCTTGTCCAACCTTTACCAATAACTCAGAGCCTTGAATCCTCGCAACATCCTTGTAAATTTCTTCTGCACTCTTTCCAGGTTAATAATACGCTTTAAATAGCAAGGTGACCAAAACCGAACACAATACTCTAAGTGCAGCCTCACCAATGTCCCATACAACTGCAACATAACTTCCCAACTTCTAGACTAAATGCGCTAACTGAAGGCCAGTGTGCCAAAAGCCTTCTTCATTGCTGTGTACCTGTGACTCCACTTTCAGAGAACTGTGCACCTGAACTCCATGGTCCCTCTGTTCCACTACACTCCTTAAGACCCAACCATTCACCATGAAACTCATACCATGATTTGACTTTTGAAAATGCAAGACCTCACACTTATCTATATTAAACTCCACTTGCCAGTTCTTGGCCCACTTCCCCAGCTGTTCAAGGTTCTGTTGCAATTTCTGATAACCCTCTTCACTGTCCACAATACCTCCTATTTTAGTGTCATCTGAAAACTTATTAATCATGCCTTGTATATTCTCATCTAAATTGTTGATACAGAAAACAAACAGCAATGGACCCAGCACTGATCCCAGAGGCATTCCACCAGTAATAGGCCTCCAGTCCGGTAAGCATCCTTCTAATATTACCATCTGCTTCCTACCACAAGCCAATTGTATATCCAGTTTACCATCTTCCCCGTGGATTCCATGCAATATAATCTTCCAGAGCAGCCGACTGTAAGGAACCTTATCAAAGGCCTTACTGAAACCCTTGTGGGATGTGCCTACTGCCCGGGCCTCGTCAACCTTCCTGGTTACTTCCTCAAAGAATTCCAACAAATTTGTGAGGCATGTTCTCCCATGCACAAAGCCACACCGACTATTCCTAATCAAGCCCCGTATTTCCAAATGCAAGTATACCTTATCGCCCAGAATCTTCTCAAGTAACTTACCTACCACAGATGTTAGGCTTACTGGTCTTTAGTTTCCAGGTTTTTCTTTGCAGCCTTTCTTAAATAAGGGCAAAATGTTTGCTAACATCCACTCTTCTGTAACCACACCCACGGCTAACAATGATGCAAAAATAAGAGCCAGGGTCCCAGCAATTACTTCTTTCGCCTTTTGCGGTGTTCTTGGATATATCTGGTCAGGAGATTTATCCACCTTCATACATTCTAATACATCCAACACCTCCTCTATTGTGATATGGATTGTCCTCAAGAAATGGCCACTAAATTCCCCAAGTTGCCAAGTCTTCATGTCTTTCTCCACAGCAAACTCAGAGGAGAAATATTCATTGAGGACCTTGCCTATCTCCTGAGGTTCTACACATACACGTCCACTTGGGTCCTTGAGAGGCCCTATTCTCTCTAGTTATTCTTTTTCCTTTAATATACTTTAAGAACCTCTTTGGATTTATCCTAAACTTTTCAGCCAAGGCTATCTCGTGCCCCCTTTTTTGCCCTTCTGATTTCCTCCTTCAGTAAACTCCTGTATCCTCTTTATACCTCCAGAGTTTCCCTTGATTCCCATTGCCTGTACCTGAGCCATACCTCCTCCTTTTTTCTGGTCACAGCTTCAATGTTTCTCATCATCTAGGGTTCCCTATTCCTGTCAACCTTGCCTTTCACCCTCACAAGAACATATAGACATTGAAGTCTAGGTGTCTGACTTTTAAAGGCTTCCCACTTGCCAGATGTCCCTTTGCCTGCAAACAAATTACTCCAATCAACCCCTGCAAGCTCATATCTAATTCTATCAAAATAAGCCTTGCACCAATTATTTAGAACTTGAATTTGTGGACCTGGCAATCCCAGTCTATGTTAGAAAAATTATGACAATCCTATTACTCCTGCAAGTCTCCCCAATCTCTCTGCATATTTGTTCCTCAAATTCCCATTGACTATTTGGGGGCCAATAGCACAACCCCAATAATGTCACCGTCCCCTTCTTATTTCTTGGCTCACCCACAAAGCCTCACTGGATGATTCTTCTGTTATTTCAATGTAAATGCTATTATAAACTGAGAATGATGGAAAATGAATCAAATCCACAAGACCGTCACAGTAGAACTCAAAGAGGAGAATCAAAGTGATGGACAAATGCTTCATTTTCCTGTTCTGCAATATCAGAAGGGGAACAACTGACATTTTTATCTCTTTCTTGTATCTGTTGCACATTATTCACAGACAAGTGCAAAGTGCTGAGCAGACCCTTCTTGTTACACTAGGAATAAAAAGGATACTTTTTAAGAGTATGGTAAAAATTTTATGGAGCTAATAGGTGTTGGCAAGGCCATCTGGCAGAAAATGATCTTTAGCTTATCTTTCCAGAAAAACATATGAACAGTCCCTGGCTGAGATAAGCTGAAAGATGTCTTCAGCTGAGGAGGTGGATAACAGTGGGTCTATCTTTGTTCTTTGACAGAGATAATTGAACAAGTGTGTGATATAGTGTAAGCAACAAGCCTGGAGATATAATTCACGGATGCTTGGGAAAGCAGGGGTTCCTTCTTCAGTTGGAGGAGGACCTTGATTAATTCTATAACAAAGAGAACAAAACAAACAAGGGAGAGCCACTCATAGGCACAGCAATTGGCTTCATTCATCTATTCATTCTCCAGGATCAGTAAACAATCTTTACTTCTCACAGGTCATAAGCCTTGTCTGTTTAGCTACTTAACCTGTTGCTTCTTAATAAAACACATTTAATCTACCTATGACCTAGACTGCTCTTACAATAATCCATGTCTCCTCAATTGCAGTGGACCAGACGGGCCAGTCAAAATAATAGGCTTATGAAAAAGGAACAATAAGTGAGGCATCCTGGGAAACTGAGGCAAGCCTTGGCCAAAGTGACTATGCTCAAAGACTCTGAAATAAAAAATCTGCAGAATCCAGTCAAGCTACAGCTACAGCTAGACAGTATACAAATGACTCAACAGCTACAGACAATACAATATACAATTGAATTTGTATTGAATGGAATTGACCAGAATGCCATCTCCAGAAAAATCAGAAACACCGAGTTGTTTACCAGATGAAGGAGTGCCTCACAACCTTATTTGGAAAGGGCTACCTGACCTGCATGCCCCCAACATCTCTTGGAACAGATGCCCAAGGACCACCCTGCCAGCAACATGTCAACACCTGCTTGGTCCAATCGATATAATCCTGCTCACTCTAGTGGTGGACATCAAAGTTTCTCTCAAAAGGGCGCAAAAAATTCTAAGTGTAAGAATTGCTGCAATACCACCCTCAGGGGTGGTAACTTGCAACTAAACACCGTGAAGAAAACACACCCTGGGAACCACCAGGAGAAGACGACAAGACGATCCTCGCCACATGGACCACGGCCAAGATGTGATGTAGTGGTATATGATCCTCCAGAATTAAATTGTGTTAAATAAATAAATATTATTGTTTATTACTATTAAAAGTTGACTCGCAGTGTGTTTGTTCAATTTCAGAGCTAAAATGTGGTAGGCACAACAGCAGCTTTTTTTTGTGAGAGGACATACTGTAAAGGTTCACATACACACAGAATTTTCTGTTTTTTCATTCAAACTGCTGAAAAATCCATGTACCATACAAACCTGAAATTCATGAATGCATGCCTAGCAGGACTCATCTCCTGGCCCAGACAATATAACTGGGGTAGCGGGAAGCGGGGGGGGGGGTTAATTAGGGGGGAATAATTTATCTATCTAAAAATACCCAATATGCTTTTGTTCACAAATATTGTCAATTATATTTTTGAGGATATAAATCATCTTCTGTGAGTCACTTTTCCACCTCAGCAAATTGAAGGTAACACAAACACCTGCCTTTAAAGTACCTTAAGTTGTATTGTATAAGTACTCCCACTGTAATTGGCAGAAAATGAACAGATGTGCCGAGGGTCTTTTTTTTTAAACAGTTGAAATATATTCCCTATTTTGGAATGTGAATGAGACCACAATTTGCTGATTGGTACCTCTTACATGACCTAAATGAAATCACTCATATTGTAGCAGTTATAAATGATCTAAAGGTTAATTTTATTCATACCAGATTCACTGATGTCAAGTGGACTAAATTAGGTGCCACGTATGTTCAGTTGAACGATGTGCTTCTCCCCTCAGTAAAATGTTCTTTCCTCATTCCTGAAGAAGGGCTTATGCCCAAAACGTCGATTCTCCTGTTCCCTGGATGCTGCCTGACCTGCTGCGCTGTTCCAGCAACACATTTTCAGCTCTGATCTCCAGCATCTGCAGACCTCACTTTCTCCTCTTGTAGTAATATGCCAATTCAGCTTTGCCTGTCCAGCTCCTCAGCCTGAATGACAGAAAAGTTCCCATTGACTCTGCTTCCCAATTATGGTATGAAGCTTTCTTGATTAACCATGTACTATATGTAATTCAGACTACAGCTGGGGTTGTAATAAGTAACCTCGATTAGGCCTGAGGCAATTTTCCTTCCCCAATTATGGTTCACCTGAAAAGACCATTTGGTCTCAAGAAACATCTGAGCAAAATTCATATGTTTAACACCTGTATGAACTATTCAAAGATTTGCAAAGATTTTAAGGACGATTTGTAATCTTCCATTGCTAATTCCATGACTCTATTTATCAATTCTATCCATGGAATGTTGCTCAAGATTTGGATTTGCCGAGTGCCTCTCACACCAACAGATAGTACTAAGTCCTAATACCAGCAGATGGTACTGTAAGGCCTACCATTGCCTCTCACACCAGCAGATGGTACTGTAAGGCCTACCATTGCCTCTCATACCAGCAGATGGTACTGTAAGGCCTACCATTGCCTCTCACAACAACAGATGATATTGTAAAGCCTACCATTGCCTCTCACACCAGCAGATGGTACTGTAAGGCCTACTATTGCCTCTCACACCAGGAGATGGTACTATAAGGCCTAACATTGCCTCTCATATTTTTCTAACTGTGGAATAAGGGAAGACTGTTCTCCCATAAAATTCTCCTCCTCACTAATCTTTCCAGTCTCAAAATTACTTCTGTTTCAAAATTGTTTTTTCAAGTTGCTTATCCAAGCCAATCTCTATTTCATAAAATCACAATTTGGAAGGTGCCGGTGTTAGACTGGGGTGTCCAAAGTTAAAAATCATACAACACCAGGTTATAGTCTAACAGGTTAAATTGGAAGCACTAGCTTTTTGGACCACTTATTAATGGTTGTGGAGTATAAGATTGTAAGACACAGAATTTATAGCAAACATTTACAGTGTGATGTAACTGAAATTATATATTGAAAAAGACCTGGATTGTTTGATAAGTCTCCCATCTGTTAGAATCCCACAAACTTATATGTATATGTATGCGTGCAAGTGTGTGTTTGTGTGTGTGTGGGTGTGTGGCGGGGGGGAGGTTGTGAGCGTCTGTGACAGAGTGGGTGCATGTGTATGAGTGTGAATGTAAATGGGTACAAGTCTGTGAGAGGGTGCATGTGTGTGTGTGTCTGTAGGAGTGTGTCTGTGTGTGTGTCTGTGTATGTGTCTGTGTGTGTGTCTGTGTGTGTGTATAGCACACAGGCAGCAATGAAAAGTGGTTGAGCAGAGGCTGATAGCCAAGTTCGGTGCCTCAACTGGGACCTTGGGTTCATGTAACACTACAGGTGACCCCATTGCACAATACACCACACAGACACTCCTACACACAGACACACAGATAGACACACACATACACGTTTGTGGGGTAAATTTGTACTTGCAGAGTTACATTTTACTTCACTCAAAAACTGCATGAATCCATGTAAGATTCTGTAAATTCATTTTATTTAGATTAGAAACAGTCTAAACATTGTGGCACAGACAGTATCACACAAAGAAGCTCACACCTTCAATTCATTATCTGGGTTGACAGACACCAATTATTAAAGTTCACTTGAGAATGTATCTTTTAAAAAAGGTTTTGTGATTTACATATGAAAGAACTGAAACCAACATGGTCATTCTAACAGATGAGAGACTTAACAAACAATCCAGGTCTTTTTCAATATATAATTTCAGTTACATCACACTGTAAACCTTTGCTATAAATTCTGTGTCTTACAATCTTATACTCCACAACCACCTGATGAAGGAGCAGCGCTCCGAAAGCTAGTGCTTCCAATTAAACCTGCTGGACGATAACCTGGTGTTGTGCAATTTTAAACTTAATAAAATCACAGAATTGTTATGGCATAGAATGATTAATGATTATCCAATGCCCTATTGAATGTCTCAAATGAACCTGCCTTGACCACATTTCCGGGCAGTGTTTTCCATTCCCTAACTATTTGCTAGGATAAAGATTTTCATATCACCCTTGCTTCATTTGCACATCACTTAAAATCTGTCCTTCCGCTCGTTTCTTTCATAAGTGTCCAAGTGTGGTGTACAAGCTCAAGATCCTTGCTCTTGTACTCTGTAAGCATATTATTGAAGCTTTACTAATTGAACTCTCCACCTGTCCTGCCACCTTTAATGCTCTTTGCACTTTTCCACCCAGGTACCTCTTCTCCTGTTTAGAATTTGACTCCATTGTCTTTCAACATTCTTTCAAGGAAAATCACCACACGTTCTTTGCATTGAAACTCAGGTGCCACCTACCTACCAACTTGACCAATTTGTCAAAGTTCTTTTGAAGTTTCACATTGCCGTCCTCATGGTTTAATGTTTACCAAGTTGAGTATCATCTGCAAACTTTGCAATTGTTTCCTGCACACCAAGATCTAGTTCATTAATATATATTAGGAAGAAGAAGGCTCCTAATACTAGTCCTTGGGAAACAACATGAAAAACTTCTTTCAGCCCAAAAAATATCCATTGACCATTACACTCTGTTTCCTAACACTCAGCCAATTTTGTATCCATAGTGCTATTGTCCCTTTTATAACACAGCCTTTAGCTTTACTCACAAGTCCTGTAGTGTGGCACTGAATCAAACACCTTCTGCAAATCCATATGTACAATATGCCAACTACTTGTGCTTTTTTCTGTGTGTTTTTGTTTTCTCAGCCTCAAAGTCACTTCCATTTATAACACCACTTCTCTTGGCAAGCAAGCCACCAACAATTCCACAACCAATTCATAGCTGTGATCCACAATACGTCAATACTTCCTGCATCACACAATCCCCTCAGGGCAAATAGATTCCATTTTTAGCACGTTGAGTCTGGACCGACCCTCAGACAGTATCCGATCCAGACCTATGCACTACCCCCTCAGTGGTTCTGTAGGAAGGTCATTCTGCTTTCTCTCCAAGATATTGCCAAACCTGCTGAGTTCCTCCAGAAATTTCTGTTTCTGCTTATTTCTGTCATTAATTGTGCTTTAAGCTTGGAATGCTCATTGGTGGTTCAACTTTCAAGCTGCCCACAGATCTATTCTTCATTTCCTCCTACAGTTCAAAGAAGGAATTATACCTACTTGGAATTCACCATTCTTGTGTTTTCTGGAAAGCACATTCCCAATTTTTGCTATAGCCAATTTTTAAGCCTCTATATTTTTATTTGAAAAATGTATACTTTCTTAGTTTTATCTTTAGAAATTTTATAAACAAACAATTCTAATAACTACAAATAATTTATCATAACCTCCCATATTTAACCTGTGCAATTCTATATCAAATGCATTGGTTAAAACTTTCTCAAATCCTGAGCAAATATATGGCATGAATGGAAAAATTTGCTTTTCAGTGTCAAGAAAAAGAATTCCAATTTTCCACATGAGTCATGAACAGTGTAATAAGAATCTCGCTAGTGGGCGGTAAAAGATCAATTTCGGTGCATTTCCATTTCAATAGTTCCTGATCTCACCTCATTTAAGCGCAATTTCCTGTTCTCCTATGTGCTGGAGAAAAAACTAGTTATGGTGGGGAAGGGGAGACAAAATCTTTATAGTTTGAATAAATTTCCACGTAAATAAGTTTTCAAAATTAATTTTGTGAAGAGCTGATTCTTTAGCGTGACATTGAGATCTGAACATTTGGTCCATGAATGTGACATGTTTTGCAGCTTCTATTATTTCAGCACTAGGAATGTCATGATTGCTTTAAATTATAGCTAGCTCTTCCTTTTATTTATCTGGAAATCATACTCCAACTTTTAAAAACTTATACAGTGTCAAATTAATTGGTCTTGATTTTTCAGATTCACTGAATGCCTGAGCGATATTAGAACTTACTTTTTATTTTCTATGATGATCTTGCTGAGCATGAAAATTGCAAATAATACCTCTTGTCATCTTTCAGCTCTAATTATGGTATCATTTCAAAGGAATGGTGAAACCCCACTATATATTTTAATATATAATTGAATGTTTATTCTGTTCCCACTATTTGTTGTGGATTTTACAATTAATCTCACATAGCCTCCTAAACATACCGATCCCTGAAAAATATAAACCTGGACATTGAAGAGAATGCAGCATCCGTTTGTAAAAGATCATAGGAATCTTTTACATTCACCTGAGACAATAGTTAGGGCTGCACTTTTACTCTTTGTGAAAATTGCTGCATCTCGAAGAATGTCATACTGGAAAATACCGTTTAGATAATCTCTGATGTGGAACACAATTTTCTGATGCAGGTGTGAGTGCGTTTCCACAGGGCCACATTCAAATTGTAGAATACTTACAGTACAGGGAGAGCTCACTCAGCCTGTCTTGTCTGTGCTGGCTCATTGCAAGAACAACCCAGCAGGTCCCGATTGTATTCTTCCTCTTGCAGCTGTACAAATTCTCACCTGATAATTATCTAATACTCTGTTAAAAGCCGCCATTGAATTTGTCTCCACTAGCCTTACAGGTGAAATACTGTAGATATTGTTCACTGTGCACATCCTTAACCCTATTTCTCCCTTAGCTTTAGTGACATTCACCTTAAATCCATACAACCAATTTCTCCCTAACTAATATTTTCTGAGCTTTCATGATTTCAAATTAAGACTTTACAATAGACTACGGCAATTATAAGCTTTCACTGACTTGTATCTATGAGGAACTGATGTGAGACTGAAGTTCACTTGATTTAGGATCCCAGTTGAGCTCCAAACTAACATTTCAGCTGATGAATATACTTGTTTTGAAGACATTATATGTACTTAATTCTATGTTCAATTGTGTAATGTGGCTATTCAAAGGTAGTTTGTAATTTCATTTTTAAATAGAATGATAGAATTCCTAAAGTACAAAGGAGGCTATTTGGCCCATTGATCTGCACTGATCTTCTGAACAGCATCCCACCCAGACTCCAATCCTCCACCATAGCTTGTTACCCCACATCTATCCTAGCTAATCCACCTAGCCGACACATCACTGAACACAAATTTATGCATGGTCAATATACCTAAGCTGCACATCTTACGACTGTGCATATAGGTTGAAGTGAGACAAATCCTTAGAGATTTGTGAAATATGGCTCCTTAGTGCTCAACCATTTACACCATAAGTGATATTTGCCTCCAAAATGGCATTCACAGCATGTGCAAACAATAAGTGAGGTGTGAGCTGCTCTGAACTGCATTTTGGTGAGAGTATTAATGTACATGTCTGCAAACAGTGATGCAAACAGCCTGTGTACCATCAACCAAGTCATATCGGAAATTCTGCCAGAGGCTCAACATTTTCAGATGCTCGGTAAATGCTGCTGCTTCACTTCAGAGCATTCTCAAACTGCAATGCTGCAAAAGTACTGACTGTGATAATAGTTAAAAAGTTGTCAACGTGCCAAGTGGTTTGCTTAGGTTTTCAGAAAAAAACATTAGACTGCATAAAATGTACTTATTTGTAACAAAATCAACTGACAACCATGCTTGACTTTTTCTAATTAACAGGATAACAGTAAAACAGCATTAATTTGCTATAAACCAATTCAAAACTGCAGATACAACATTATTCAAGTATATCAGATCTGTTTTTCTGCAAGAACAGCAATTAAACTTTTATGTACCATGTGATTCTGCTATGTCAGCACTGGCTAATAGTTAACTGGTCAGAATATTTGGAAGATTAAGAGTAATTAGCAAATATCTTACATATGACCTCAGTTACTTCTTAAGCCCACAAGTGTTTTTAGAAACTGAAGAAGTTTGTATTGCAAATGCAATTTTATCCCCCTTAGTGCTTTGCTGATTTAGATGTGGAGACTTGGGCACTTGCCATAATTGTGTAACTGTCATGTCCATACTGAAGTACAATAAACTATTGAGGGGAGGCGTTGTGAATTTTGGCTGCTGAATGCTCAATTTTCCAAGGCAACAGGTACCATCCTGCCCACAAAATTACTGAATACGTTCCTGGGGTACGTCACATCAAATGCTATAGTGGATCAATGTATTCACACAAGCAGGAAACATCCGTCACACTGAGGTGAGTGCCACAGAGCTGTAAGCTTCCACTGACACATAAAATCACGTTGAAACACTAGCTAAGACAAAATGGCTGCAAATTTCCCCATTCTGGCTTCCAGTTAAATAACTGGAAATGAGAGATATATCTGGGAATTCTTTGATAAAATACGACAAAATTATGCAATAGCTATACTTTTCTTGAGCAAACCAGGCAAAGTAAATGCCATTAGACTTTTATCACTGTTGACAAAAAGACATTTTCAAAGCGTATTCCAGTCTAAATCTATCACAAGGGCAGAAACAAACACCAGAAATTTTAAAAGCTTTGAAGGTACACTTTGAACCCTAAGAGAATGTTAAGTATAAATGGTTCATGTTCAATACTAGGAACCAAGAGGTGAGGAAAATAGTTCATCAATCAACACACGCACCATTACCTCAGTTTACAGAAACTTGTGAATTTGCATATTTAAAAACTTACCTCAGTCAAGATCGAATCATTCGAGTCAGAGTGATCCTACTATGACAGCGCAACTCCTGAGAGATGACAATATGACTTGTCAATGTTGTAATCAACATGTGCAGAAGCTCTGACCTTATAAATCAATAACGACAGAGCAACATGGGAGGGCGGATGAGTTTGTGTACAATGTGGAGAAGCATTCCAAACCTGTGCACTATGTTGCTAAGTCACTTTGAACTGACCACTGTGTTGAAAATCAGGATATGACTCTCACATGCAACAACATGGAGAAGAGCAATAAGTATCCACAGAAGTGCCAAGAGAAAATCAAGTTTGAACTATATGTTGCAACTTGCAGTGATTCACCGGTCACACTGACTGATAAATAAGCATAAAGACAAGTCTGAATGTAGGAACACATGGGAAACCTGTGCCAAAAATATAATAATAAATATAATAATTTTAAGAAAAGGATTGCTTTGCCAGACCAAGTAAACACAACTGAAGGGAAAAAGGTAACCAAGGGAACAAGTTACATCAGCGAAGTCAAATGAAAAGATTTTAAAACCAAATCAAACAGTACATCAGTCCAACCAACTGACATTGGAGAAAAAAAGAACATGCACGTGACAAGCACTTTAAAGATCATATGTGCCATGTGCATAAATTATTGGACAAAAATAGAACTATTGAATGGCTAAAGCATGTGAATGTACTTTTATATAGTTGGAAACTTGTGTAACCAAAACTAGAAATGAGAATAAACACCTTTTGTTTCCATTTTGAATCAAGAGGCAATCATTTTCAAATGTCTGTCTTCATCTCCATAGTCAAAGTGAACTCTACCTTGAAGCACATACCACGTGGAACATCTGGTACATCTAGAACTGACCTCAATAACATCCTGATGATGGACACACTACTATATTGGACACTCAGAACAGAGATCATTATGTCTTCAAGCAGTCTACTCTCTTGAAAATAACTTCTCTTTAGCTTTTCAATAAAAATATTTTTTTTAAATCCCAAAATCATAGACATAAAATTTTCCAATTGGAATAATATATGCAGTTCTGGTCTCTCTGCTTTAGGAAGGATGTTGTGAAAATTGAAAGGGTTCAGAAAAGATTTACAAGAATGCTGCCGGGATTGGAGGGTTTGAGCAAGAGGGAGAGGCTGAATAGTCTGGACTGGTTTCCCTGGAGCATTGGAGATTGAGGGGTGACCTTATAGAGGTTTATTAAATCATGAAGGGCATGGATGGGGTAAACAGATTAGGTATTTTCCCATGTTGGGGGAATTCAAAACTAGAGGGCATAGGTCTAAAGTGAGAGGGGAAAGATTTAAAAGGGATCTAAGGGGCAACGTTTTCACGCAGAGCATGGTGCATGTATGGAAGAACTGCCAGAGGAAGCGATGGAGGCTTGTACAATTAAAAAATTTAAAAGGCATCTGGATGGGTATATGAATAGGAAGAGTTCAGGGGGATATGGGCCAAATGCTACAAATGGGGCTAGATTCATTTAGGATGTCTGGTTGGCTTGGACGAGTTAGACTGAAGGGTCTGTTTCTCTGCTGTATATCTCTATGACTCTGATGGTATTTTAGAATGTAATCAAAATAAATAAAGAATTATGAATGCTGGAAATCTAAAACAAAATAAATATTGCTGCAGCAGATCTGCTCTGAAGAATGATCAGTGGACCAGAAATGTTAACTCTGCTTTTGTCCACAGATGTTGCCAGATCTTCTGAGTTTCTTCAACAATTTCCATTTCTGTTTTAGAATAGAATTGGTATTTTACCACTTGCATTTAAAATAAAAATTATTGATTTGTTTAAGAGTGTAAATCTGGTCTGGTTTTATTAACATAGCTGAAAATGGGTCTATTGCAAATTAAGTGGTTAGGCAATCACCTCTAAGTTGAATTTAATTAACCCAAATGGACTTTAAAGGAAAACTCCAAAGATCTATTTACTAATTTAATTTTCAGCTATGTTATGAAGAAATTACTGAGATATACTAACACGCATAAAATTTGTAAATGTACATAATGCAGCCCTTGAGCCGAAAGGAAACACAATTTTGAGATCTTCCTCAAGGACCCATGAAATAGCTCAATTCATGGAAATTCACAATAATTGCGATTTTTAATCTAAAGTGGATGATCAATTTTATGAGCAAGGTTAGGTTCCTTTGTGATTTTCTTTTACAATATAAAAGACGACAAAACTTGATTTTCACTGGATGTAAGCCGAATCTGCACTTGAACATCCTTGATCATATGTGATGGCTTTGGCCATTTTGGTTGTTCTTGCTTAAGATGCCAATTCCTACGGCTGTTTGAGAAAGGGCAGTTCAACAAAATATCAGAAAGATAGAAGCATCTTGTTAAATTATACCTTGGCACGTCAATGTGGAAATCTACTCCCATCATTTTCTTTCTTTTGTTGATTCCAATACATCTTGATATCCTCTCTTTATTGATTCCTTTAAATACATTGCACCTAATTTCTTAATCACTTTAGATTTGTCAAATCCATGTGTAGGTTTGAGGTCTAGAATGAGCTGGAACTCATGAATTTATGATTCAGACATAAAAGTACTAAGTTCAGTTTAGATGTCACATAGTCATGTTACTATAATTGTTCATGACATTACTCATATGCATCATGACTGCAATCTTTTTTAAAAAGGAGGCCTTGGTGTGAAAACAATTTTCATTTCAAACAAATGCTTACACAGTGCCTTGTCAACTTTATTGGTTCTATCAATCACTAAAGTCAGCACAAATATTAGCATTCAAGATGTTCACCCTTACTTTTACAATTCAATTAATAATGCTCAGATATTTCTGACTTCCAAAACACATGCACCAATATCATCAACACTGGCAGTACAAGGTATCAGGCATATTCTGTGGGAAACATTTAGACAGAGCCACTACTGTAGTGTACAAGAGTGGAATCTGGACTATCTTTATTATGCTACTCTGCAGAAGAGTGAAACCCTAAAAGGTAAAGAAATAGAGATCGTTAACAATACCCATTGACCACAAAGTCTTGGTTGATATTTCACTGTGGTGCTGACATTCCACTGCAGTGCTGACAAAATGGTGCACTGTCAAAAATGCTATAATTTAGATGAAACATAAAACTGAAGCCTCACAGCACAATTTTGAAGGTATCACAACTAATATTTATCCATGCTCAATATTACTGACAAGTGTGACATGGTGGTTCAGTGGTTAGTGCAGTGATTTAAAAAAGGTAAGCCAGGTGGACCTTACACAATTTGAGTTGCCTGATTGGGACTGTTAATCTGGTCTAATGAGGGAGCCTTGGCTGACAGATATAAACAGGAGTGTCAGAGGTCCAATCGCTCTCAGAGCCAGCTCTGAGGAAGCTGGATCAGTGTTAAGACTCACCATGAGTAAATAAAGGGTAACTTGTGATGGGATACGGTGCTGTGTAGAGTCATTTCAGTGGCAACATGAGATAAGCATGCTCCAGAAGAAATTCACTTGCAACAGTCATATTTGAGTTGGGATAAGCATTTCTACTGTCATGCCTTTATTTGGGAAGCTTGACTTATTCGGTCCTGCTGAAGACTGGACCCAATATGTGGAAATAATGTGTTATTATTCTCTCAGCAAATGAAAATGAGGCAGATTAAAAGCAAAGAGTAATTCTCCTGACAGTTTCTGGACCTGCAGCTTTGTTGGTTATTAGGAGCCTAATATTCTCTGGGCATCAATGTTTTGATACTTGAAAGCATTTGGAAAAGATTTAAAAGGAAGTTGCCAGTAGCAACATTGAGGTGTGAGATTCTTTGGGGAAGACTGACCATAATATGGTAGAATTCTTCATTAAAATGGAGCATGATACAGTTAAATCTGAAACTATGATCCTGAACTTAAAGAAAGCTAAGTTTGATTGTATGAGGCATGCATGGGCTAGGGTAAGCAGGCTAAAGATAAGTAAGGGTTGATCGTGAATAAATAATGGAAGACATTTAAAAAACAAATGGATGAACTTCAACAATTACACATCTTTGTCTGGCATAAGGGTAAAACAGGGAAGGTGGCTCAATCATGGTGAACAAGGGAAATCAAGGATAGTGTTAAAGCTAAAGAGAAGACATATAAATTGTCTAGAAAAACAGCAAATCTAGGACTGGGAGAAATTTAAAATTCAACAGAAGAGGACAAAGGATTTAATTCAGCAGGGGAACATAGAATACGAGTATAAGCTTCCAGAAAACATAAAAACTGACTGTAAAAGCTTCTATAGATATGTGAAGAGAATAAGGCTGGAGAAGACAAATGTTTATCCCTGACAGTTAGAATCAGGTGAATTCATAATGGACAACAAAGTCATGGCAGATGAGTTGAACAAATACTTTGGATCTGTCCTTACTAAGGAGGACACAAATAACAATCTAGAATATTTTGGGGAGATAGGGTCAAGGATGAAGGAAGAACTGAAGAAAATCTTTAATGGGCAGAAAATGGTATTAGGGAAATTGACGGGATGAAAGCCCACTAAGTTTCCAGGACCTAATGCTCTGCATCCCAGAGCACTTAAGGAAGTGGTCCTAGACATAGTGGAAGTATTGGTGATCATTTTGCTGCATTCATTCAACTCTGGAAGCATTGATCACAGATAACGTGCTACTGTTTACCAGCAGGGAATTTGATTATTCCCTAGAGCTGAATGGTATTCGACATATAAAGACAGTTGCATACCATCCATCATCTAATGGTCAATAGAAACAGCAGTCCAAACTTTGATTGCGCACTTAAAGAAACAACCTACAGCTTCATTAGATACCAAACTGTCCAGGTTCTTAATTGATTATAGGACAATCCATCATACAGGGATAGATCCAGCAGAGTTGCTAATGGGAAAAAGACTCTGCACCAGGTTAAATCTGACCTTCCTGGACTTGGGAAAGGGAAGCTGGCGAGAGGAGAAAGAGGGAGATGTGAGAGCAGCATAAGGAATACCAGTGCCAGATGCAAGACTCCGCTAAGTAAGAGAGACGGTTTACTAAGAGATTGGATGGCTAACAGGTATGGTCAATGCAAGATCAGGTCTAGTGATGTATAAAGGTTGGGTAGGTGTAATGCGCCTGAACAAGCACATGGACTATATGAAAGCTGCAAACTTGCAAATCGTATGGGAGCCAAATGTGCCCAGTTCCTTGACTATCTTTCTGACTGTTCCGGAAGCCATGGCTTCTCCATCTCCATCAAGGGTTGAAGATACCTCAGAATCTGAGATGGACATGGTGGATAGTGCTGACTCGATGCCTTTGCCATCTAAAGAGGAGAATGAATTTTTTCTGAGATGTTCTGGGCACAAGAGTTGAGCTATCATGCATTACATGCTGCCGGTACCAGAGACAGAGCTGGAGGAACCTGACCTGTTGCTAAAACACCCCAGGAGGAGCTACAAGAAAACAGCCAGCCCATATCCTTGGACACAGAGGGGGAGGCATGTGGTGATTCTAATTAGGTCAACCAGGTGAACCTCATTGAATATGAGTTCCCTGTTTGGGGCTGTTAATGTGGTCTGATCAGGAAGCCTTGGTTGACAGAAATAAACATGAGTGTCACAGGTTTTCTTCACTCAGGAAGCTGGATCAGTGTCAAGGACTCTTCAGGTGTAAATAAAGGGTAACTTGGTGATGGGATTCTGCCCTCTTTAGAGTTACTTCGAGTTCTCCTTTGGGCAGCATGGTGGCACAGTGGTTAGCACTGCTGCCTCACAGCGCCAGAGACCCGGGTTCAATTCCCGCCTCAGACGATTGTCTGTGTGGAGTTTGCACATTCTCCCCGTGTCTGCATGGGTTTCCTCCGGGTGCTCCGGTTTCCTCCTACTGTCCAAAAATGTGCAAACTAGGTGAATTGACCATGCTAAATTGCCTGTAGTGTTAGGTGAAGGGGTAAATGTAGGGGAATGGGTCTGCATGGGTTGCGCTTCGGCGGGTCGGTGTGGACTTGTTGGGACGCAGGGCCTGTTTCCACACTGTAAGTAATCTAATCTGTAAGTAACCTAATCTAATCTGTGTCTGTGTGGGTTTCTCCCTGGTGCTCCAGCTTCCTCCCACAGTCCAAAGATGCGCAGGTTTGATGAATTGGCCATGCTAAATTACCCCTTAGTATCATGGAATTTGCAGGAAAGGTGGACGAGGAATGCTCAATAGGGGTTTACAGGGATAGGATAAGGAAGGAGGCACATCCCTAATCTAGCTCAGCCCAAATGGGCATTGAATTTCAGGCTGTTAGCACCAACCTGGACCAAATCAGGCATCCTGCTCTTTGGAAGATCAGTGCAGACCCAATGGTCTGAATGGCCTCTTTCCACACTATAGAGATTCAATGACTCTTTAATATTGTCAGGTCAGTGTCAGGTAATTGTAAGAAGTTGCTGCATGCAAATTGGCTGCAGTATTTTCCACATTTTACCAGAAACCCTATTTCAAAACGTTTAATTAAAAACACAGTACTCTTTAATAACCAGAGGCTGTGAAAAGTATGTGTGGACATTTTTCTTCAAACAATCACCTATTTCCTCACTTTAGGCATGTGACATGGACTCAAACCAAAGCACATTTTAACAGATTATGTACCCTTCTGCTCATATCTCAGTAACAACAGTTTTCTAACAACAGTTCCAGAAATCAGCATGCTCTGCAAGAATAGCCAGAAAGCTATTGGCCCACAAATACGATGTGTGTCAAGCTTTCACAGCCTAGCTTTTGGAACTCAACAGATATCTTCTTCTTCTTGAGTTCTTTGTCTAAACTACACGATAGATGTGCCTCACAGTTGCCATGAACTCTAGAACAGATAAGGAAGGAGGCACATCCCTAATCTAGCTCAGCCCAAATGGGCATTGAATTTCAGGCTGTTAGCACCAACCTGGACCACATCAGGTGTCCTGCCAAATCCTCCCCACCATCCTCCCCAAAGAGTGTATGTTGCTGTAGCAACACTCATATCTTCGCATCTTTGTTATAGTCTGGGGACTGTGGATTGTGATGATTGAGTCAATTACCCTTCATCACATGACAAAGCAGGTATGTCTCCATGACCAACCCACTCACTTATGTCTTGCCAATGGATATGTTGCTATAGGACTTACAAGGTGGCACTTCACTTGAGTACAGAGTACCAGAATATCCTCTGAAATAAGGTAGAGAATTTGAGAATTGCTAGAATATTAGAAACTGAAACAAGGTTGATATTCCACAAAAAGAGTGTTCGTGGTCTAACAAGTGCAAAGATTAACTGTAACGGTCCCTTTAAGTTTACTTGATTCTACAGAGGTTAGGAAAGAAAAGCACATGGAAGGGTGCAATTTCTGCCTTGATTATTGATGGGAACTGGGTCCAGTCTATAACGAGTGGAAAACCCACTCCCTCCAGTTTACCACTCAAGCAACAAAAAACAAAGACTAGTGTTTTATTGTACTGGTACAACCATGTAGAGTCACAGAGTCATACAGCACAGAAACAAACCCTTTGGTCCAACTCGTCTGTGCCAACCAGATATCCCAAACTGACCTCATCCCATTTGTTAGCATTTGTTCCATATCCCTTTAAACTCTTCCTATTCATATGCCCATCCAGATGTCTTTTAACTGTTGCCATTTCCTCTGGCAGCTCGTTCCATACATGTACCACCCTCTGTGGAAAAAGTTACCCCTCAGGTTTGTTTTAAATCTTTCCCCTCTCAATATAAACTTAGGCCCTCTAGTTTTGGACTCTCCCACCCTAGGAAAATGATCTTGGCTATTGACCCTATCCATACCCCTCATGATGGTATCAACTACTATAAGGTCACCCCTCAGTCTCTGATGCTCCAGATGATAAAAGCCCCAGCCTATTCAGCCTCTCCCTATAACTCTAACTCTCCAGTCCTGGCAACATCCTTTATACCAAGGCATCTCTGGGACATTCAGAACAGTTTATGATTAGTGTGGGCAAGCAGTGCTGAAATGTTTTTGATTGCTTGAATCTGAATTTGTGCCAGGTATCAGTTCTGGTTTCTTCAGTTCTCCATTATTAGAATGAAATTTGATGAAAGGATTGTGGGGCTTGGCTGGTGGTGCAAACTTATGTTCCAGGTAAACAATGGTGAAGATTAGAAAACTGCAAATTGGTATGGATAGTATGTGCAGATGAAACAGAATGATGAAAAAGGTGGAGCATAAAGATGAATTTTTCATAAAATCCTGTGCAATGTTCGTTCCTATCAATTCATGTCAAGTGCAGAAAGATATCAGTGACATGTTGAATGGTAAGCATGAATTCAAAAAGTTTCATTTCTCATGTTGGCTCTCTCACCAACAGTCCCAGATATAGTCAAGCATAAATGTCCTTCAGGATTTGGTCAGCTCAGTCAGTAATGCAACTGAATGACTGAGAAGGTATTACCATTTAGTAGCATTTGCTGTAAAGGGTAAACATAGATTTACAGGAAGCTATGCCAGTAGTGATGTATTAGATCACATAATACTGGAGAGATTCTGAACAGAGAAGCAAGAGAATGGACCTTGTGCCAAGTCTAAGGGTACATAATTACGACAGATGAATAAACCTTATTTGAAAAGTTCTTTGATTCCTCCAAGGTCTCTTCAGTAAGTTGGTGCACACAACTTTATCCAAGATGACCCACACAAGGTACCCAATAGGAAGGTAAAGAACAAGCAAATGTCTTTGAAAGCACAGATAACCAAGGCAGAGTAAGGGAGAAACTTCAAGCACAAACCCAACAGCAAGGCCACAGCAGTGAGAAAAACTCAAAACACACAGAAGGTTGGCAACAGAGAGGCATCTGTCAACTCTAAATTAGTGCTGGATGGGAACTTCTCGGAGTGCAGATCATGAAACAGAGACGGTAATGACTGAAACCTTTTATTATATGGAAGGCACAAAGCAAGCTGAGAAAAGGCACATGTCAAGCAGAGAAATGGCAGAACTAGTGTAGTAAATTATCAAAGAAATGCTTTGAGGTGAACAGCAATATCAAATAATGAACATGTCAGTAAACTAATCTACTGGCAGCATTGCAGATGATGCTTTAAAATGGGCAGGGTGGGATAAATAAAGTGACAGCCATCTAAAAAGCGGTTATCAGATTAATGCATAGTTCATTATTCATCACAATATAATCTTTAAGAGTGGTAGCAGAAGCCACAGAATCATTCATCAACCATCCTTCTCATTTTACAGACATTAAAAGATTACCTAATTATAGATTGAAGACAGGTGAACTTTTAAAGAAAACCTTTACAGTCTAGGGAAGACTTCATTTTAACAAAAGCTGTGGGATTAGTGAGACAAGCTGAAGTGAGGAAACAAAACAGTATCTTCTCAAGAATTAATTGAGATGGTAACTGCCATTCATTTTGATGGCACCCTGAATGTTGACCTGACAGCTCCAGACCACCCTGGTGCCATACCCATGCATCCATTTCCCATTTCCAATGCTTACTTTGAGCCAGGAAGCAGATGGTCAAATATGGCCCTGCTATGTTAAATACATGGTCTGCAACCTCGTCAACCACCGTGTCATGCCAAAAGATGTCAATGCAATATTGCTACTATTAAAACCAAGTTAGCATCCAGCATTGCTGTCCAACTGGTTTCAAGTCAGTATTAACTACCAGCCTCTGTGGATTTGGAGGTGATTGGCCAAGTTTCAGCAGGATGTGTGCTGAGTTTTACCACAATTGCTTACCTGGACCACAGTGTTAACCTGATGCATGATGGTCAAAAAATATTCAAGGGTGGCAGCTGCCATTTTGCACTGTCCTCGCTGTGGCAGCACAACACTACCTTGGTGAGTTGCTTGGCCTGCCAGAATTATAGGTTGCTTTCCTGTCGGAAGGCCGACCATTTTAAAAAGTGCACCGATAATCAAAACAAAAGGAGAAAAAATACAAAAGAAAAACCATTATCCATGATTTTGAGGAGCCAGACAGTACTGAAAGCACATTTCTACAGGAAATTGAATACAGGAAGAGGTAATATAAGAATATTGATGTGGAAGTAAATGGACATGAAACAAATTTTAAGCTCCATGCCATAGAGGTTACATCCCAGTCCTCTGGTATATTGTAGATTGGCTGAATCACAAAACACTTTTGCCTTCCACAATTCAACCCCAGGGACCAGAAGAGATTCAATTAAAAGTTAAAGCAGCAGTTGAATGCAAGACTACAATATAGACAAATTTTTGAGACCTTATTATTCAGAATCAAGCAAGATCTTTGCTGAGCACAACAATATTCATAGATGTGAAACTTCTTGCCAAGATTGTTGAAGTCAACCTTAAAGTAGAAAGAGTCGGTTCAGAACAAAATTCCTGAAGCCATACACTGGCCGAGAGAATCTAAAGACAGGACACCATAGATGGTAAACAATTGCCCATTCACACCTAGAAAATTCCCATGTCCATGTGTGAAAACAGTGAAATATGAGATGAGGTAATTCTTGATCAATGTGTCATTTTACAAGTTACTAAACCAACAAATGTGTGTTAGGGCATGGTAACACTTCCATAAGTGAAAGGATTAAAAATAATTTGTGTGGAACTTGTTAAATTAAATAAAGCCATTGAGCAAAATAAAAGGAATAAAGATTGCCACAACCTGTACCATTTTTAAAAATAACTCTCTATATTAACAGAGAATTCTGGCATTTACCACTGGATGAAGAATGAAAACTCTTGACAACGTTCATTCCATTATTTGAACAATATTGCTTCAGCCATTTACCTTGGTGTCTTATCTGTATTCAAAATATTCCAAACCATAACGACAAACATGTTGGAGGCATTCTGTCAAGTGAAATATGCTTTCAAAAACACTAAAGAACAAGGGCAGTTCTGAAAAATTATAGAAAACAAGACTAACTCTCAAATGGGTTTCCCAAAACCTACCACCAAGTTCTACAGTCCAATGTTTCAAGCAAGCATAACAGCAGATCCATAGAAGACAAAGGATATCACCTCGAAATATTATGGAACTCAGAGGTCCAAGCAGACTAATTTCTGTCACATTGATTAGTTTGTCCAATGATTGAGCCAACTCTCAGACAACACGAGACTTGATGTTGGAATGAACAAGAACAGATTTTACATGGTGTAGAACATAGAACATAGAACAATACAGCACAGAACAGGCCCTTCGGCCCACGATGTTGTGCCGAACATTTGTCCTAGCTTAAGCACCCATCCATGTACCTATCCAATTGCCGCTTAAAGGTCACCAAAGATTCTGACTCTACCACTCCCACAGGCAGCGCATTCCATGCCCCCACCACTCTCTGGGTAAAGAACCCACCCCTGACATCTCCCCTATACCTTCCACCCTTCACCTTAAATTTATGTCCCCTTGTAACACTCTGTTGTACCTGGGGAAAAAGTTTCTGACTGTCTACTCTATCTATTCCTCTGATCATCTTATAAACCAATATCAAGTCACCCCTCATCCTTCGCCGTTCCAACGAGAAAAGGCCTAGCACTCTCAACCTATCCTCGTGCGACCTATTCTCCATTCCAGGCAACATCCTGGTAAATCTTCTCTGCACCCTCTCCAAAGCTTCCACATCTTTCCTAAAGTGAGGCGACCAGAACTGCACACAGTACTCCAAATGTGGCCTAACCAAAGTCCTGTACAGTTGCAACATCACTTCACGACTCTTGAATTCAATCCCTCTGCTAATGAACGCTAATACACCATAGGCCTTCTTACAAGCTCTATCCACCTGAGTGGCAACTTTCAAAGACCTATGAACATAGACCCCAAGATCCCTCTGTTCCTCCAACTCACTAAGAACCCTACCGTTAAACCTGTATTCCGCATTCTTATTTGTCTTTCCAAAATGGACAACCTCACACTTGGCAGGGTTGAACTCCATCTGCCACTCCTCAGCCCAGCTCTGCATCATATCCAAGTCCCTTTGCAGCCGACAAGAGCCCCCCTCACTATCCACAACTCCACCAATCTTCGTATCATCTGCAAATTTACTGACCCACCCTTCGACTCCCTCATCCAAGTCATTAATAAAAATTACGAACAGCAGAGGACCCAGAACTGATCCCTGCGGAACTCCACTTGTAACTGGGCTCCAGGCTGAATATTTACCATCAACCACCACTCTCTGACTTCGACCGGTTAGCCAGTTTTTTATCCAATTGGCCAAATTTCCCTCTATCCCATGCCTCCTGACTTTCCGCATAAGCCTACCATGGGGAACCTTATCAAATGCCTTACTAAAATCCATGTATACTACATCCACTGCTCTACCCTCATCCACATGCTTGGTCACCTCCTCAAAGAATTCAATAAGACTTGTAAGGCAAGACCAACCCTTCACAAATCCGTGCTGGCTGTCCCTAATCAAGCAGTGCCTTTCCAGATACTCATAAATCCTATCCTTCAGTACCCTTTCCATTACTTTACCTACCACCAAAGTAAGACTAACTGGCCTGTTGTTTGTTTGTTGCTGCCTCAGTCCAGCAAACTTGCTGTCAGCAAGTTTAGCATATTGCTATGTTGAACTACTTAATCAAAGTGGCAGCTGGTGCTTTATTGACTGAATTAGGATATTTCTTATTACAAATTCAAAAATATGAAATAAGTTGAATAGTTTACTACACATCTCAAACATTAATATAAAGGAAAGTGAAGCAATCTTGGGCAAGTGAGTATTTTTCAGATTATATGAGAGTTACAAGTTGGAATAGAAAATAATCATAAACTAGGATTTTGTTGCTAAACAGAATTGCAAAAATACTAAGATTCCAATTAAGATAAATGAGATATGATGCTACAACAGAGTATGATCCGGTATAGAATCAAACCACAGAGATGATTCTAAAACAGAATTTGCTGGAAAAGCTGAGTAGGTCTGGCAGCACCTGTGAAGAGAAATCAGAGTTAATGTTTTGGATCCAGTGACCTTTCCTCAGACCCGAAACTTTAACTCTGATTTCTCTGCACAGGTGCTGCCAGACCTGCTGAGCTTTCTCAGCAACTTCTGTTTTGTTTCTGATTTACAGCATCCACAGTTCTTTCAGTTTTTACAAAGGTGAGTCATCCTTAATTCCAAATGATCAATTGAACTAGAAAAACAAGAACTTCATCTGGCGAAGTAAAGGCTTTCACGTCCTTAATTACTGGATATTTGCACACAAAATTGGCAGAAAGTCAAATATGCTTGGAAACATAAACACTTTCCATTTCAGGGTAAGGAGGAGGGACAATGATTATCAATGTGAAGAAAATCATTAGTGGTTTGTAGGATCAAGCAAAAATCCCCATCATCTGAAATACTGGACAAGAACTTGGACTTTTCCAATGTCTAAAATGTCAGGTAAAACCCTGGACTGAGGCAGCAACAAACAAACAACAGAGCTGGCAGAATGGAGATTTCTGTCTGGGACTATTATTCAGCCTGGAATTCTAACTTAAATCTTCTCTCTAAACGGACAATCAACCAAACAGACTCTGCCTTGAGACAGCTTTTACATCTTGGCCACTCAGCATAGACAGTATAGGGCTTACAGAAATACTGGGCATTCAACTTCAATCAAAATTCACACAACCTCTTAATGATCAGCAAATCAATTGACTTCAGAAGGAAACACCTGAAACACAATGAAAAGCACAGATTTAGCGTGAATATAAGGGGCCACAATCAATATAATTGCGGGCCCAAAATTTACCTGGAGGAGCAATTCTGAGAGCAATTTAGAACGAAGAGCTTCTGAGCAGGAGCTTCCAAGCACTGGCTTATTACAAACCAGGAAAACCAATGGCAACCAACCACGACAGCGGATCCAAAAACCAATACACTTTGCAAACCAACCAACTCAACAAACACCACAAGGCCTCAGACACATCCTGAAGTGAAAATCAGGCCCAGAAAGCTAGCTGAAAGTAAAGAAATCCAGGTACTTGCCCGTTGGACCCAATATGCATCTTACAGCATCTGCACTCAATCCAAACTGATAAACCTATGCAGTCTGAAGTCTTCATCCAGCTGTGTTCAGCAAGCAGGAGCAACCAGTGTATCTCAAAACCATGTTTTCTTTAGTAGTGAGCTGAACTCCTGAGACACCAAAGTTCTGACCTAGCTAGCAGTGGTGACAGTGCATTGGGACCCCATGGATAGGAAGCCTGATTAAATATTCTATCATTGAACATGATTAGAACCTAAAAACAATAGTTTTAATCTAGCTAACATGTGTTTAATAGCATTACTGCTCTCTGTATCGTTGATTGTGTCAATTTCCCTTTTATTGTATTTACTTATATTTCTTGCATTATGCTTCTTGCATTTTAAATAAAGCAGAGATTCTTTTGCCTTGAAACATCTGACTAGTGTCTTGTTTATTTCATTTTTCCTTAGTAAGTCCAGTATCTAGAACCAGGGAGCCTGGGAGGTTATTCAAACCACTTAAAAATCAGAAAATAACTGATTGTAAAACTCCAGGCTGGACTGACTATCCAGACATCCAAGAAGACAATGTGATCAAATCACTGACATGTCTCTGATGCATTAAACAATGACTTTCTAAGCGCAAATACACACTTGGAGAGAACAGACCATTAACCACCTCTGAGAAAACCCTGAATGAGTTCTGATTTGGAGATGCCGGTGTTGGACTGGGGTGTACAAAGTTAAAAATCACACAACACCGTGTTATAGTCCAACAGGTTTGATTGGAAGCACACTAGCTTTCGGAGCGACGCTCCTTCATCAGGTGATATCGCCTGATGAAGGAGCGTCGCTCCGAAAGCTAGAGTGCTTCCAATTTAAACCTGTTGGACTATAACCTGGTGTTGTGTGATTTTTAACTTTGAATGAGTTCAGGAAGTTTGGTGCAGTCATGACAAAGCTTATCCAGGTGAAACAGATTTTTTTAAAATTGGCAGGTGTTTGGAGGAGAATTGACAGTGTGCTGCTGGAAATGCACACCAGGTCAGGCAGCATCCGAGGAGCAGGAAAATCAACATTTCGGGCTGGAGCTCTTCATCAGGCAAAGGAGAATGTCAAATTTGTAGAAAGATAACGACTAATGGAGATCTAAACGTTAACTCTTGGCTATGTCATATAGAAAGCAATGTCAGATTGTAGGATGGAGACACATTGAAGAGAAAAGCAAGAAGCCAGATCTTATAAAACTGCAGATGCTGGAATCCAAAGTAGACAGGCAGGAGGCTGGAAGAACATAGCACACCAGCATCAGGAGTCGTAGAAGTCAATTTTTCAGTTGTAACCTTTCTTCAGGACAGGCGGTGATTGTAAGAGGAGCTGCAGATAAAGGGGGTGGCGAGGCAGAGTGGTGAAGTGGGGATAGGAGAAGACCTGGTTGGTCAATGCGAGGAATGAATGCGGTTGATAGCAGAGAAGAGTGGAAGGGAGGGGGAGGGGCTGGGATGGGGATCGGGGAAGGGAGGGGAGGTTATATGAAATTGGAGAACTCAATGTTGAGCCCTTTGGATTATAGGCTGCCCAGGTGGAAGATGAGGTGTTATTCCTCCAATTTGTGATTTTGTTCATTGTGGCAATGGAGGAGGCCAAGGATGGTCATGTTAGAAAGGGAGTGGGAAGGGGAATTAAAATGAACGGTGACTGGGAGGTCTGGTCAGGCCCCATGGGCTCATCTGGGATGCTTGGCAAACCATTCCCTAAGTTTACGTTTGGTCTCCCCAATGCAGAGAAGACCAAATCAGGAGCACCTGATGCAGTGAACTAGGTTAGAAGAACTAGATCCCACCACTAAGAACATCTTCTATTCCCCACCCCTCTTTGCCTTCCGCAAAGACTGTTCCCTTCGACAGTCATTGGTTAGCGCCAATCTCCCCACATGCACAAAAGAGAGGGATGACCCCAAAGTTGAGGGAACCAGAATGTCACGTGAGTTTGGGTAGAGAAGAGAAATGACAAAAGCACAATATCACTTTGTGGTCATTCATAGGTCCTCTGTCAATAACCGCACAATTTAATTGAGTATGAAAGAAGAAACAATAGGACATTTTAGAAAAGTACATTCATCATCATATGAAAAAGAAAATGCAGTCTTGATGAGGAGTTCATAGAATGTTTTCAGAATAGTTGTTCAGAACAGCACAACTGATACCATTAGGGGAGCAGACTGTACTATCACTGCAAGAGACGACTTCCAACCAGAGAGAATCTATCCATCTCTACTTGATGTTCAATGGTATTGCTGTCATGGAATCATGCACCATCATTATATCCAGATGTACTATTGAACAGGTATTGAACTGAACTGGCCACATGAACACTGGGACTTCAAGAGCAGAGCCAGAGGCTGGGAATTCTGCAGCAAGTAAATGACTTCTTGACTCCCAAACCTATCTACTGCGGTCAAGCCTGGTAAGATGGATTAAAATAATTGAATATCTCTGAAAGAAGCTGCAACTGCATACATGTCATTCTGTGTACTAGCCAACTAAATGTACAAACCACATTGCTCTCAGCAACTTGAAATGAATCCCTCCAGCATTACATAATAGCATTAGAAGTGCAGCAGAGAAAGAGTTGGTCTATTAGCGGGCTCTTATCCAAATTTCTGCATTCAAAAGTATCATCTCTGAAAATAAGGACTGCATATCACCAAATTAGGTTATTATCCTGTTAAACAGCAAGTTTCTGTGGAACAAACCTACTTCCAGGTGGTGAGAAAACCTTGGATTTCATAAAGTTCTAGCGATGGATTCCAAAGGGGAGAACATTTTATAAATCACTGGTTTGACGTCAGCAGGATAACGGTGTCCTCTTAAAGTATCAAAACTTTAGAAAATTTACACAGATTTGGATGGGGTGCTCAAGAGATTTAGGAGAAAATGAGGATTGCAGATTCTGGAGATCAGAGTCAAAAGTGTGGTGCTGGAAAAGCATAGCAGGTCAGGCAGCATCTGAGGAGCAGGAGAATTGACGTTTCTTGATGAAGGGCTTATGCCCAAAATGTTGATTCTCCTGCTCCCTCGGATGCTGCCTGACCTGCTGTGTTTTTCCAGCACCACACTCTCGATTTACCAGAGTACAAACAATAATGAGGATGGTCAATGATGTGGAGCAACTACATAATTTAGGACTACTACCAAAACAAAAAAGGTCAAGGAATGATTGAATCATAGTGTTGAAAAAAAAATGAGGGATTTGATGGGAAGGTGAGGGCAACATTTTCCAGCAGAAGGAAATTTGCTAATCAGAGGACAGTGATTCAAGATAGTGGAGCAAGAGGATATCAGGTTGATGAGATTTCCCTTCAGACTCAGTGATTTATGATTTTGACTGTTTTGACCGGAGGGACAGTGGAAGCAGATATGATGTAACTTTGAGAAGGGAATTGGGCACACATTTGAAGGAAAAAGAAGAAAAAGCTATGGAGAAAAATCAGAAAAAGGAAAGGTCAGGCATGAGGACGTTCACTGATGACTGCATAATGTGCACTAATCATGATTCCTCAGATATTGAAGCCATCTGTGTCTATACATAGAAAGAGTAGGCAATGTTCAGACTTGCATGCATATATGGCAAATAACATTTATGTCACACAAGTGCCAGGCAATGATTATCTCATGCACCTTAAAACAGGTGAAGGAGAGTGGTGTCTCAGTGATATTTTACCATTTTATTTTATCAATTGATCTTTAATTACAATGTAGATTTCACTTTTAAAGCTGCAAAGTTCTCCACATGGTGTCAAACCATCAAGGAAGGGAATGAGCATATCTTTGGGAAGAAAGTAACATGCTCAGACATTAAAACAATCATGTGTCCAATCAGCAGAAATTCTACAACAAAAACTGTGAAATTATAGCTTCTCATTCAGTTCATAAGTAAGAAACTTTGCTGTATCAACTTCAACAGTGGAGGAAGAATAATATAGAACAACTTCTGCATCATTGAATCCAGTCTCAGTGCCACAGAAATGATGAGTAGTTTTCTATATTGCAAAAAAAATTACATACTTCCAGATATGTGTATCGTGAGAATATGTTTCATTTTGTTTGTATGCTTTCAAATAGAAAAGCAATAATTTGGAAAGACAGAATAATGAGTCCATAAAAAGACTTTAAAAATTATACACACCAAAAAGACTAAGCATATTCCAACCTAATAATAAATGCTAAAGAAGTTCAATTTGCTCACATAAACTAATTTTTATTTTCACTGATTGTTAAAAGAATTAAACTTACCGTCTGCTATGTGATCAGTCTAAATATAATGGATAATGATCAATTATATTGCTGTTCGGCTTGCCAAAATTGCTGAATTGCAGCTGGACACAGGAATGCTTAGCAAATGTATTCACTATGTTATCACACAGTGGACCCATTTTTCTCACTAGTGTTCTCAAGCCAGAAAACCACATCAACATTTCACATTGATCAACTAGATTTTACCATATCAGCTTGAGGTAGTGTCTTTTTTTAATTCATAGAATCATAAAGTCCCTGTGGAAACAGACCATTCACCCCATTGAGTCCACAGTGACCCTCACCCAGACCCACCCCCTACCCTCTCCCTATAACTCTGCATTTCTCATGGCTAATCCACCTAGTCTACATATTCCTGGACACTATGGGCAATTTAGCATAGCCAATCCATTGAACCTAATTATCCACTGTGTTCATCAGTTTTACATGCAACAATAGTTTCATGTACTTCCCAACAACGTTGCACTTTAAACTGTTTTAAAGGTCTATGAAATAAATTGATTATCAAGGGTTACAAGTTGAATTTGCTATTTATTTATTTTGCAAAACACTTCAACCTCACCGGTGTGTCATCGAACAGGCCGGAAAGGCTTATTCAGGATTAATGATGATTCAAAGCAGTGTACCACTTGATCCATAAAGCAATAACAGGAGATGAATAAAATCCCAAAGGAATGCTACAGCTAATGCATAAAAACACAACAGAGAGAGTTCATGTGCTTTGAAGAAATGTCTATTTTTATTCTGAAAACAGGAAACACGATCATGGGCAATTTCTCATTTAACACGTTATTCTGTGCTCCACTTGAATTCCAAAAATGCAATGATCTGATAAATTATCAGTGCAGTAAGTAAGGATTAACCTTTTAAATCAGTCACAAATCTGTTCATTTGATTTGAAAAAATCTTTCAGGCACTTCTTTTAGTTCTGACCTCACAGTGAAACTATCTTGGAGCACAGCAAACTCTGTATGCATTCTTATTAATGGAACTCTGTTAGATGTGTATTTGAAAAATAAATTTTGACAAAGCACTGAGTGAATCAATTGTTTAATCATTTACTGCAGAATGAGCCATTTCCATGTAAATTGCATTTCCTAACAGAACTGCCTGTGCTGCCCATGAAGTATTTTTCTCTACATATAAAAAGAAATCTATAATGACAGATTTTGCATTATAACCCTGCAGATTAGAAATTTTTCACAATGTTAAGCACATGAGGGTTTCTAGCTAATATTTTACCCATTTGAAGCAGGAAGTCAAGCAAGAGTTCATGGGTTTCTTTTCTTACCAAATCCCAGTGAAATTAAATGAAGTTTTGTACTTCAGCATCCTCAATGACACTATGCATTCTAAACAGTCCCATGTTGACCAACAAAGATTCTTATTTTTACTTGGATCAGAAATCAGACAGACAAATACTCAGTGTTGTACATAGAAACAAAAAGTGTGAGAGAAACTCAGCATGTTTGGCAGAATCTATGGAGATTTTCAGTCCAGTATGACTCTTCAGAACCCATGAGAAGTTATCTCTGTAGTGCCCAGGTTTTCAGCACTACTTCAGTTGTGGTCCATGCTCAGTGAAATCTTTATATACACCAAACAAAAGATTACTCTTGCCAGAAACAAGTGTTAATCAATTAGCATAAGCAGCAAGTGGCCTAACACCTATGTTGCAACCTCTTGTTACTTTGGCTTGAGCCTGAGGCAGCCAAAACCATTGGCAAACCAATGGAAAACCAACACTGGAACCTGCAATTAAAAGTAGTTTTCACCTTAAACACTGCCTTCTTTTGTCCAATAATATCTGGCCATTTTCCTTCAGATCCTGCTGATTTTATCCAATCGTTTATTTACACATTGGTACTTGAATCTGGAAGGGTTTGGACCTTTATGCCTTCTAAATGATATCCAAATAACCAAAACCGCATTGCAGCAGATATCATTGAATCCCTCCAGTGTGGAAGCAGGCCTTTCGGTCCATCGAGTTCACACTGGCCCTCCCAACAGCATCCCACCCATTTTTATGGTAAACCCACCTAGCCTGCACATCCTTGGATACCAGGGAGTGGCAGATGGAGTTTAATTTAAATAAATGTGAGGTGCTGTATTTTAGAAAGGCAAATGAAGGCAGGACTTATATACTTAATAGTAATGTCCTGGGAAGTATTGCTGAAGAAAGAGACCTTGGAGTGCAGGCTCACAGTTCCTTGAAAATGGAGTGGCAGGTAGATAGAATAGTGAAGAAGGCATTGGTGTGCTTGCCTTTATTGGTCGGTACATGGAGTATAGGAGTTAGGAGGTCATGCTGCAGCTGTACAAGACATTAGCTCAGCCACTTTTGTAATACTGCATGTAGTTGCGGTCTCCCTGCTTTTGGAAGCATGTTGTGAAACTTGAAAGGGTTCAGAAAAGGTTTACAAGGATGTTCTAGGGTTGGAGGCTTTGAGCAATAGGGAGAGGCTGAATAGTCTGGGGCTATTTTCCCTGATGAGTCGGAGGCTGAGGGGTGACCTTACAGAGGTTTACAAAATCATGATGGGCATGGACTGGGTAAATAGACTAGGCCTTTTCCCCGGGATGGGGAAATCCAAAACGAGACGGTATAGGTTTAAGGTGAAAGGGGAAAGATTTAGTCTGGATCTAAAGGGCAACCTTTTCATGCAGAGGTTGGTGCATGTATGGAATGAGCTGCCAGACAAAGTGGTGGAGGCTGGTAAAATTGCAGCATTTAAAAGGCGTCTGAATGGGAACAGGAATACAAAGGGTTTAGAGGTGGGATATGGGTGAAATGCTGGCAAATGAGACTAGATTTATTTGGGATATCTGGTCAGCTTGGACAAATTGGATTCAAAAAGTGTGGCATTCGGAAAGCACAGCAGGTAGGGCGAGGTCTGAGGAGCTGGAGAGTTGACGATTCGGGCATAAGTCCTTTGTCAGGAATGTGGGGGGGGGGGTGAAGGGGGCTGAAAGATAAAGAGGAGGGTGGGGGTGGGGCTGGGGCAAAGGAAGCTGGGAAGGCGATAGGTGGTTGCAGGTGGGGTTGTTTGTGATAGGTTGGTGGGGAGGGAAGGAAGATGGGCAGGTAAGACAGTTCAAAAGGGCAATGTCAAGTGCGAGGGATGGATTGGGATGAGCTGGGGTAGGGGATATTTTGGAAACTAGTGAAGTCAATGTTAATGCCATGTGTTGGAGGGTCCTAAAGTGGAAGATGAGGCGTTCTTCCTCCAGTTGTCGGGTGGCTTGGATTTGGCGGAGAAAGCAGCTCACGACTTGCGTGTCCTTGGCACAGTGGGAGGGGGAATTGAGATGGTCAGCCACAGGACAATGGAATTTTTGGTGCATGTGTCCCAGAGATGCTTTTCTGAAATGTTCTGTGAGTTGGCACCTTGACTCCCCGATGTAGAGGAGACCACCTTGAGAGCAACGAACATAGTAGATGAGGTTTTTGGATGTGCAGGAAAATCTCTGCTGCATATGAAAAGATCCTTTGGGGCATTGGATGGAGGTAAGTGGGGAGGTGGCCAGGGAAGATGCCAGGTGTGGAAGGTGGGTTGGTGGGGGACATGCATCTATGAGGAAGTCACAGATGGAATGGTCTCTGTGGAACGCAGATAGAGATGGGGTCTGATTGTAGGTGGTGGAAATGATGCAGGATAATACATTGTATCTGGAGATTAGTGAGGTGGAAGGTGAGGACCAGGGGAGGTTCTATCATCTTCTGCCTTTGGACCCTTCAACCACAGGGCATCACTATTTTCCAGCATCTGCAGTCTTTAATTTTGCCATGGACAAGTTGGACCAAAGGATCTGTTTCTGTGCTGTATAGCTCTATGATTCTACATGGTCAGTTCACTTAACTTGCACGTCTTTGAACTGTGGGAAGAAACTGGAACACGCAGGGGAAACCAGCACAGACACAGAGAGAACATGCAAACTCCACACACAGTCACCTGAGGATGGAATCAAACTATGGTCCCTGGTGCTGTGAGGCAATAGTCTAACCACTGAGCCACCGTGCCACCCATGCTCCTATAATGTCACATTGGCACTTCATCAGATTAGGCCCAGAAAATAAACATCTGAAACTGCATATCACTTCAGATAGGCACTAAACCACTCAAAGTGTTTTAAAAAGTTGAATTTGTGAAGATATTTTATTTTCTCTCCTAACTTAATCATTGTCTCCCTCTCTATTTCTAACTTACATCTAATGACTGTCATTTGCTTCTACCCTCCCTGCATTCATTTCTCTCTTAAATCACAACTGTTGAGGAGATGAACAATTAATTATGTCATTCACCAAGACTCCTTTGAGCTTGTTCAACCACTATCAGATTGCACTTCCAGCAGTTTATGGTGCAAATTTTCTTTGAACTGAAGGGGAATAAAAATCAATTTATGAGACACAGTGTACGTCTACTTCTGCAAGAAACCCTTTGGCTGTTGTTCTGAAGTTGGAACACAGAGTAAGTAGGACGAGAAAGCCTTTTACCAATGTACAAGTCACAATCTTAAAAGCTGTTGTATGTTCATTTTCAGTGTTCTAACTTTGCACTTTACCTGAGTTTAATATTTCAGCAGTTCATGTACTTTTCTTCACAAATATTTATGTTTTATCAAAGATAATGTCATTCGCACATATAGGGAACAACATATTGATTGTAACTGACAACTACATTGTAATAGATTTCAATGTATGAAGCTAAAACAGCTAGCTAGATGAATCAGAAAATGCTCTATTGCATGTCATCACTTCAGCTACACCAAACAAAAGTTTAAAAAACTACAGTCTTCACTTTATTAGATCTTAATTGAGACCCAATATACCTTCGCCTCTTAAATGCAATGTCAACCTTAAACTTTTGTAGTCTGATTCAATGCTACACGATGAGTCTAAAGCTACACTATGAGTCTAAATTTGAAGCAGACTTTGTTGAGGATAAGGCAAGGTCAAGAACTATCATCAGTCTTAGAATACTAAATACTGCTTGGTAACCCTGGGTGTACCAGGCTCTTGCCTTGCTGTTACAACACTATTATCTAGATGAGTATCTCTGTTCTAATCCAACAGTCAGATAACGAAATCCACTCACACTATGCTATTTATGCCATCATCACAAAGAGCCTACAAACCCATCACAATACTTCCTTTCTGCTTGAAGGCAATGTAGTTAAGCAACCTCTACGATCCTTAGTTCTGCGTTCTGAACACATGGTGAAGTGTGGATGTTGGAAATCAGAATAAGAAACAGAACATTCTGAAAATACTCGACAATGCTAATGAAAGTCAGTGAGAGTAAAAGAAAATGGGTGGAATTATCACGTAGAGGTGAAGGGCTCTTGTCCATTCATGGACAGACAATGAGGACCCTACACATTGCCTCTTTTTGTGAAGAGTGTTCTCAGCACAGGGACTTGAAGGGGCAGAGGGCATGCCCTCCCCAACTGTATCCAAGTGCCAAATAGTGGAAATCCTCTTCACACTGTGCTGCTGTTTCATCAGAAGCCGGTAGTTCCCTTTGAGGGACGGATTCTGCTGTTAGAAGAGGGAATAGTTTTCCATGGCTCACACCAACCCCTTCCTCAGACAAATCTTTAAATGAGGTATTTAATGTAGGAATTCTGTATGGCAAAGGACTGGCTTATATTAACAGCAGCAGAGTGAGACCCTTAAGTGGGCGATAAATTATCATTTTTGGCTCTCAATTGGTGGCATTCAGAGAGGAAACTGAGGGATCCCTTATATCATGGAATTGAATCAACACGGCATCAGGAAGGTGGCAAAGTCTCCTTGTGGCACTTTCCCACAAGATCAAATGCCACTAAACATGCCATGGGAAAGGACACAGGATTCCACCTGTTTTCTCTGTTTCTGTCTCCATGGATGGTGTCTGAACAGCTGAATATTTGAAGCATTTCTTTTCACTACATATGCTCCTGAATAAGGTTGGAACACAACTTCCATCGCCAATAATATTAAAAAAAAACTGAATGGAATAACAGGTAGGTATCTTACCAATGAGGAAAGAATTTGATAGCAATCACAAACAGAAGTCTCTTCAAGGCTTCCCTGAAAAATACAAAATGAATCAGAACTTTAAAGAACTGCATCTCCACTATGCCAGGCAGCTAAAGTTGTTAGAAAATAAATCTTGAGCAAAGAATCACAGTTTTCATCCCATTGCTACCAAAATGTTGTCTTAATTTATCATTGTGACTGTCTTCAAAAGGATAAATCTTTTCACAGCTACAGTGTCACATTTACATAGCATTTTTAGATTGTTGATTATATCTTTTACAGTTACATTATTTACAATTATTTATATCTTTGTCAATGTTGTACCAATGAGCTTGCATGCTTGTCTAGTGTTGAAATCAGTGACAAAACAGATAATCACACACATCAGGAGATTACATTTCATATCATCTTAAGTGCTATAGTTATTACTTCAATTAACCTTGTAAGTTAAGAGTGAAAGGCAGACACGATGAAATTTAGAGACAATTATTGTTTCTCTGTTGCATCTGTTCTAATGCCATCTTCTGCAGGGGTCCTCAGAAATGTTCACCCTTTTCCTCAACTGAGGATTATCTGCCATCTTGATCTGATCTATTTCCTCCACCCACTGCTTTTCTTTCCTCCCTTAATATAACAAGGATCCCTTGGTCATCATTTTCCATCCCATCAGCATCCACATCCAAAGACTCATAAGCTGCCTTTTCTGCCACCTCCAGTGGGTTGCCACTACTGGACAAATACCCCCTTTCTCTCTTTTTTCAACACTTTGCAAGAACTGTTCCCTCAAGGACTCCCTGGTCCACTCCCCCATACCCGCCAGTACCTTCCTATGCAATCGCAGAAGATGTAACACTTGCCTGTTTATCTACTCCCTCTTCACTATTCAAGGCCTCAGAAACAGCGATTTACCTGCGCTTCGCTCAATCTAGTCTACTGTATTCACTGCACATGTTGTGGTCTCCTTTATGTTGGCAGACAAAATACAAATTTGATGGCCACTTTGTGCAACACTAATATTCTGTCCATCAGAATGACCCTGCACTTCCAGTCATCTTCCACTTCAACCACCACTTTATACTCTGGCCAACATTTCTCTCTTGGGCCTCCTGCAGTGCACGAGTGAGGACTAGTGCACGCTGGAATTGGAAAACCTAAGATTTCAGGATTCAATATTGAGTTCAATAATTTTAGAGTCTGAAAACCACCTACTATGTCCTTTACCCACCCTCACACCCAAGTCCTGTTTTGATAATGAATTGCTTTCAGTGCAGCTAGTCCATTTTTATCAATCATGATACTCATTATTGGCTTTACTGTTTTTCTGCTTCACTGATTTACTAGTATCCCTTTGTCTGCCTTTCTTTCTCTCTCTCTCTGGCCTCTAATTCCAATTATCTGTTCCTCTACTCCAACCCTGCCTCCCCACACCCCCGCCCTCCCCAACTTATTGGCATATGTACTACCTTTTCTTAGCTCTGAAGAAGGATCACTGTACTTGAAATATTAATTCGGCTTTCGCTCCACAGCTGCTACCAGACCTGCTGAGTTTCTCTAACATTTCTTTGCTTCTAGTCCAAAGGAACTCTGATGGGAAAGTACTTATGAAACACTCTGGTGAAAATACAGGGGAATGTTGCAGCCATTGTGGTCCTGGACCAAGAGGACCAAAGTTAAAAATCCACTATGGTATGAGGTGGAATTAAAATGAATAAAATCTAGTAATTTGGTAAGTTGCAACTAAATCATTACAAACATATGTACAGTGTATGAGGTGAGTATATCATGCAACACTGTAAAGATTCATACAGAACAAACAGTAATTAGATTTGATCACTGTTTAATAGGGAGTTAGTTTACCTCCATTTAAGTGCGATTGTAAGAAGTTGCAATTTTCAACCCATTTATGATTTCTCCTGTCAAAAAATGTGCAATCAAATAGTCAACTGACACACTTAATTTAAACTACGACTGAGGTACCGGACAGCTCTGTACCTACAATGAGTCATGCTACACTAGGAATAATTTCCTTAAAGGGAAGACAACAGAAAGTGAAAACCTTGAGGAAAGCAAATAAAACAAGCAGCAAGAATATCCTTCAGGTGTTTAATTCATCATGAAGCTGCAATTTCATGGGTTTGGTACAAATCTTGCAACAATTATTTGTTTTTCATTGGTTTTATGATCTAAATTTCTTCACAAACCCACAATCTTAAAGTCTATTGTCCATTCAAGAATAAATACTTAGATGTTGCCAAAATGCATGATGGTCCTCAGGCATCATTTTACTTTGTCCAGATCACAGTTAATCTAATGGCGAATCAAACCAAGCTAGCTGGCACAAATATTATTTGAATAGCACTAAAGTTTCATTAATAGCTCCAGTCTGGCATTTTTCTCACTCAAACAACTGTTTATTTCATCATAGTTAAGTGACTAACAAGAAGTGAAAATCTTAAGAAGCCACATGAGAAGATTGACTACCTGACTAAATGTTTCCAGTGTAGGCTATGAACTGCACACAGAAAATCATTCCTTCAACTCAGGTTTACAACTCAGATTTACAACCCGGTCCAATCTCTCCAGTTGAAAAGATATAGCTTTTTTCACCAACTGAAAAATTATTTTCCTCAAGGCTATAATATTCCATTGTGAAAATGCACAATGCTGATAGGTGGAGTCTGCTGTAATGTACAATGTCATCATATAGTGTATACAAGATATTCCCATGATTAAATAACCTAAGAACTAAAATCCAAATAAACAGCATTTACCAATAATTAGGCTAAGTATATTTCTAGGGATCTTGAAGTGCAGGACTGTGCCCTTCCCACTGGACTGGAAGATTCAGCTTCCTGCCATAAAGGTGTTACAACAAGTCTGAACAGGCTGTTTAAAAAACAATCACAGGAATTTGAAGCAACTTTGAGAAAAAATAAAGTAGATGTTTATTTCTGATTTGCAGAACTATACATCCAATATTTCTCATCCATTCCGGAACCACAGCGTTCAGGAGTTAAGAAAAAATATAAAACTCCTGACAAATAAATGCTGTTGCTAATGTAAATCGCAAAAACTTACATTACTTCCCTCTTTGCTGTTGATCATATTAGATTTGGAGATGTCGGTGTTGGACTGGGGTGTACAAAGTTAAAAATCACACAACACCAGGTTATAGTCCAACAGGTTTAATTGGAAGCACATTAGTGTGCATCCAATTAAACCTGTTGGACTATAACCTGGTATTGTGTGATCATACTGGAGTAATCTCTCAAAAAAGTGAAGTCCAAGTCACAATATACTGTCTTTGCCAATGTTTTAAGATAAATAAGAACAAGATAATGAATCTTTTGCAACTGATTTTTTTAGGGACCATCTATTAACAAAGTTTTATTTTTAAAATGCTATTCAACTGGCAAACTCTGTAAATTAACTTTGAGAATAGGCTTGATTAATATTGAAACAAATTTAAACAAATGAAACAAATAACCTCTTTGTGCTATTCACAAAAGAGTAGTGATTTTTAAACTTATGATTTTACACAGAATTGTTTGATATGGCAGGGTTTGAAACTGCTCTAACTTACATACTGTACAAGTCTCACATTGCACTGGTAACAAACTTCCCACACCAGGATTTTTACTTGTTGTTGTGGGTAATTCAGCAATTTATAGAACATCATTTCTCTCCTCTCCAGCAATGAGAGGGAGAAGACAATGGAGTCCAGATAACTCAATCAATAAGATGTCACACTTTTAATGAAGGGTTCCTGCTTGAGTGTTCTTATACAGTTCTTGTGGCACAGTGATAGTGTTCTTGCCTCCCCTGGAGATAGAATCAGAGTCATAGAGCTGTACAGCATGGAAATAGACCCTTTGGTCGAACTTGTCCATGCCGACCAGATATCCTAAATAAACCTAGTCCCACCTGCCAGCACCTGGCCCATATCCCTATTAACCCTTCCTATTCATATACCCATCTAGATGCCTTTCAAATGTTGTTATTGTACCAGCCTCCACCACTTCCTCTGGCAGCTCATTCCATACCTGCATAACTCTCTGCCCCTTAGGTGTCTTTTAAATCTTTCCCTTCTCACCTTAAACCTTATACCGATGCCTTCTAATTTTGAACTCTCCCACCCCAGAGAAAATACCTTGGCTATTCATGCCATGCATGCCCTCATGATTCTATAAACTTCTATAAGGTGAGCCATCAGCTTACGATGGTCCAGGGAAAATGGCCCAGTCTATTCACCTCTCCTACAGCTCAATCCCATTTTACTTTGCGGTAACCTTCTTCACGATCCACTACAGCACCAATTTTGTTATCTGCAAACATACTAATCATACCTCCTGTGTTCACATTCAAATCATTTATATAAATGACAAAATGTGCCTCATAACATGTCTGAAAAAGTTAATTTATAAAAACGAGAGAGAAGACAATGTAAATTAGCAATTCAACATGAGTTATAGTTCAGCAGAACCCAAAAATCTAATTCTGTGATGAGACACAGGAAGATTTGGCTAAAATTTATCTATATAGATACAAATCTACAACTTCTCAGCATCATCACCTTGATGTGGAGAGGGTTCTGAGCTCCTTTTTCATTGTAGGACCAGCCATGATGGCAAAGCTGGGGAGGGATTTGCCAGAAAAGAAAGTATGACCCAAAGGATCCTTGACAGTAGAACAGCAAAGAAAGATCGTGTATCTCACCAATCATAAAGGTGAAAGGCAGCTGGAGGAGAAAGTGGTCCCAGACACCAGACTCCGATAGGTCACTCAAATCTGACGACCATTCTGTCAAGATTATTTGAACAATGACAGTGCTTCAAGGTCCCTAAGTCAAACAAAGTTACATATGGGCTTCACAAATTACCATTGATGGATAATAACAGTCCCTTCCAGAAAACAACAGCATAAGCTGCAATAAGGCACTTAACCCATCACATCCTGCTAATTAGAAGACCTATTTATGCATTCTTTGTTTTCAGTCAGCCACATCCATGCTAATGTATTACCCACAATCCATGAAATCCTACTTGGTGCAATAAACTTATATGCAACACCTTGCCAAATGCCTTCTGGAAATCCAAATACAGTACATCTGTAGGTTCTGCTTCATTCATAGCATTTTACTCCTTCAAACAACTCAAATAAAAGGGTTAAACACAATTTCCCTTTCATAAAATGATGCTGACCTTTCCCAACTCCCTTGAGATTTTTTTCTAAGCACCCAGCTATAACTCTTTAGCAACTGATTGCAACACCTTCCCATGACAGACATCAAGCTAACTGAACTGCCTTTTAGACCATTTCAGTCCTTTTTTTGTTGGTAGATCCACCACGGCATTGGGGAGGCAGACCCAGGGACACCAAATGAATGGCAATTTATTTCCAGGTCAGGATTGTGAGATAAAGTTCAAGTCATGGTGATACTATATTAAACTACTTTCCCTAGCAACCCCTGATTAGGCCACACACACTTCTTTTTTTTTAAAACACAGTAGAGTCAGCCTGTCAATCGTTTCCAAACCTATATACAAGTATATCAACACGTATCTGGTGCCATCCTTACAAAATCTTCTCTGCCCCCTCTCCTGAGTCACTAAAAATGAAAACACTGGTCAGATACTGAAATAACTGCACAGATGCTGGTATCCTGTCACCAAGCTACCCTTTGTTTACTTATGCATAGCCAGCTCAGAGTCAGTCCCTGAAGTGAGGATATTCTGAATCCCACATTTATATTGGCCAGCTGAGTCTCCCTAATTGTTTCAGGTTAAAATACAAATCAGGATCTCATAGTCAATATGATCCACCTGATTCCCAACACTAAGATACTTACCTGAGGGGTTAATTGTTTATACTGCTGAGATAGGACCCAGATGCAAATATGTTAATCCCCATTTCCCAACAGATTCCAATTTTGCCAGAAGGGATAAGGTTGGGGCATATATCACAGAGGATGGAAGTCCAAACACAGTACAACCAATGGAACTTGGAGTCCAGTTTGAACACCCCACTTGATTGCTGCAAGGGCTTTAACCAACAGAGTGGAAGCCACAAATTTATGGATTGCGCATAAACAGTCTTGAAGAGCAGAAAAGATCTGTTTAATTGCCATAATCTAGAGATTTTAAACCTTCCTCCAACTCTTAGAGTTTTAGAGAATAGAAAGGAAGCTGAACTACTTTGAATTACAGGGCGGCTGTTGGAATGTGTTGGAGTAGCTTCAATAGCATTTTTATAAATACCTGTTTGGGTATGTTGTGACACATCTTCGTAGCAGAAAGATTTGAACCTGGACCTTCTGATCCAAGAGGTGTGGATATCATCACTGCACCAAGAATCTTCATTTTTTTCCCCCTTATATTAGCCACATGAAGAGATGTACAAATTTCACATGTTCATGAGTGGAGTTACATAGATTTTGAGAAGTGTATTTTATTTCAGCTCTGCATGGCTCCGCAATTCTGCCTATATGGACATTGGTTCAGTGGCTATGAAGGTGGCCATTTGGGAGGGGATGGGGAGCATAATTTGGCATGGAGGCTTTGAAAGGCCACAGGTCCAATAGTCAGAGGGTTCTCATTTGCCACATCAGTTGGCAGAGAAGTATGAAGGGTGGTGAGGAGTGAGGGCTGGAGCACCTAAAATTGTATGGCACAGCACAGGAAAGATTTCAGAAATGAATGGGTCCCTTCTGATCAGCCCATCTCTAAGGTTACCTGGGCTCTACTTCAAAGTTGGTGAAATTTTCTGTAACCAAAATCTGGCTAAAACTTTTCTTAAGTGCTGTTCATTCCAGTGATGTGACTATCACATATTTAGCTTATAAAAATAAATACATTAATATTTTATGTGTGATATCTGAAAAATATGCTTTATCTATTTCTGCAATGACATGTCAGATCCTGTTTTTTGTTCATTTCCTTTTCTGTTAGCTGCTTTTGGGGACATTCAAATGCAAAGTAATTTATTTGACTGAAACAAATACATCATAGTTCAAGGATAAAGTGCCTTTCTTTTTGTAGCCTCTTACAGTATGAATGATGAACAAGTCACTTTTGTTTTTATATCTAAAAATAAAATCATAAATTACAATTGTTTTAAGACCTTCTGATGAATAAAATGGCTTTAAATTTATTGGTGGACCTTCCAGAATGTGGGAAGCAATGCTACAGTAAGCCTGTGATGTAGTAAGTGTACAACACCAAAGGTCTGTGCCTTAAATTGAAAGTTTTGTACCCAATATTTCCATACCGTATTATGATTGCTGTGAGTCATAGCACTCGCAAATCATGCACCTGTCAAACAACTCATTTTACATGAAATGTTGTAGCTTAGATGCAGCTGAATCAATGATGGTTGCCAAGATGTGAAAAAGTTGTTTTTATCTCTTATATGACCTAGAGTAATGTATTAAATAAAACGGAAGCAATCAGTTTACATACATTAAAATAAGTGCACATGCCACTTGGAATAGACATAACATCCCCAACTGGATATTTTTACAGTATGCATGGTTGCAAAGAACTTGAATATTGCTGAAAAGAGTGACTAATTAATTGCTCTGAACCTTGCACTCCTCAGGACAAACATAATTTATGGGTGGCACGGTGGCACAGTGATTAGGGTTCGGTTCCCACCTCAGGCGACTCTCTGTGTGGAGTTTGCACATTCTCCCCGTGTCTGCGTGGGTTTCCTCTGGGTGCTCCGGCTTCCTCCCACAATCCAAAAGTGTGCGGGTTAGGTGAATTGGCCATGCTAAATTGCCCATAGTGTTAGGTGAAGGGGTAAAATGTAGGGGAATGGGTCTGGGTGGGTTGCGCTTCAGCGGGTCAGTGTGGACTTGTTGGGCCGAAGGGCCTGTTTCCACACTGTAAGTAATCTAAACTAATCTAATCTAATGCTAAATTTCAAAAAATTACAACAATTTATCCTTTAGGGGAAAAGAGTGCTCAAAAGTCAATCGATTATTTTCTTCATGGCAATGTCTTGGCCAAAGTGCTTCCAAATCTCAACTTCTGTTAGAGCACCAGTTGAACAATTCTGAGTGGACTAATAGCCACACAAACAAACAATATAGTATAATAAATTGAACACATAATGTGTTCATTTAAACTTCTAAGAAACAACACTCTTTCAAACAAGGGAAAAATTATCTCAAAACAGAGGGAATATATTCAAAGTCTTCCATCGTTTTGCATTTAACCTGAAGTTTGGGGAGCTGATAGATCCTCATTGCTTTTGCCACGGTCAACTATTCTGCTGTGCCTTCTTTGTTTCATGTCTCCACCAATCCTCTTAATTTGATCCCAATGTATGATTTACTTCACCCTCACAATCTGCCCACTCTATAATTGCTCTCTCTGTTCCCATCCTGGACAATGGTCATCAAGGGCCAGCCGGCCTTTCAACCTGGGTGGAGATTAATAACAAAAATCAAACAATGGCCTCCCATTCACTTTGTCTCCTTGTGTTCACAGATTTTCTGGCTGAGAAGATTACCCCATTCCCATATTGGAGCCATTTTATACCTAATGTTGGGTGTGAGGGTGCGAATGTATATGATTAGGACAACCAGGCTGCCTGGAGAGATGTGGCAAAGTCCAGTCAGCTGCTTACTTTCTTGAGCTCCCTTTGACTGCAACAAACCATGGAGTGATCAGAATTATGCCCTTCCTTTTTAACATTCCCACTGTTGTCAGTTATGCTCCATTTACTAAATTATAATGTATAGACTTCCCTATTATCTGTGATAAAATGATGACTATAATAATGGCTGTGCACTTTATAGGGCCAATTCCAACAATTTGGAGACTCAGTTGCCAAAGAATATTTGAATGGCAATATGAACAAATAAATTAGGAGCTGTTGTGGCCATTTGGCTCTTCAAGCATTCTGTGCCATTCAGGAAGATCATGGTTGATCAAATCATGACCACACAATTCAATTTTCTTGTTCACCTCTATAAACTTGGACAGGTACAGCCCAGCCACATCGATTTTGTTTGCATTCCATGTCTCAGCCTACACACCTTCCTTCTTGAGGAAATTCCACAGTCTAACAACTTTAAGTGAGAGGAAAAAGAAAAATAATTTCTGTCCTAAATGCCGGACAACTTACTTTAAACAAACAGTCTCGACTAGGCCTAGTCTCTCTCATAAGAAAAATACATTCTCTCAGTATTTACTTCTTCCTATCCTTTCCCCCCACTCTGTCACTGGTGGCGTAACTTAAATACAGGAACAAATCAAATAGGAATACAGAACTTAGAAGCAGGAATGAGAGATACAACACGTAAATAACATTGTAGAAAAGAAGGGACATGCGGCTTGGATTCACATTGGGTTTTGTTAGACAACTATCCTCTGCCTATTCCCCACTCCCAGTCCACCAAAATCCTCTGCTCTATTTGTTTACTTGACTTGATTATGCTTTGCGATGCTAAGATCTGGGAAACTTTGAAAATGGTTGGACAGACACATGGCAGCTATAATTAGATGCAGATATGTTATCAATGATGCAGTCTGAGAAAAATGATACCCTGAGGCAGGCTAATCCAGATGGTAACATTTCACTGGGGAGCAGAAGGATCAGTTGCTATTCGGTCACAGCTCCTTGAAGGTGGCATCATAAGTTAAACCAGACAGTTAAGTAAGTGTGTATAGTGTGCGATTACATAAGAAAGGGGACTGAGTACAAAAGAAACAAAGTCATGCTAAATATTGTTAGCTTTTAGCTAGAGTACTGTGTACAGTTCTGAGCACCACCCTTGGGGAAAACAGTCAACATCATCAAAAGGAAACAGAGGAGGTTTACCAAGATGGTATCATAGGAGGAGACTCAGGAAACAGATTGGTCTTCACAGACCACAGCAAGCTAAAGAAAGAGCTAACAGAAAAATACATACAATGATTTCAATAGACCCATAAGAGAGAAACTTGTTACTTTGGCAAATAATCAGAGGTCATAGATTTTAATAAATTGGCAAAATAAGTCAGATGAGAAATGAGAGAAAATGATTTCACAGAGGATTTTTCTGATCTGGAATGCGCTTCCTTAAAGGATGTTTAAATGAGATCCCATAAAAACTTTCAAAAGGCAGCTGGATTACTGTGTGAAGGTAACTATCTTGCAGGGTTATAGAGAAAAAGCTGGTCTAAATCAGACAGGTGATTCAAAGATAAGATCAGTCAATTGCCCTTTTTTCAACTTGTGAGAAAGTTGCAATTGCAAACGGTCTGCCCATATCATAAAGCAACTGTCAGTGGAACTAGAGAGGACTGTCAATATATAAATTTCTTTCCTATAAACTGAAAGATGCTGTAATAGGTCCAGCTTACTCCGGGCTGTTCCCACTGAGAATTACAAGAAACTATGACAGCTACATATCCCCTTTCCATGTGTAACTCCTGTGAGAAGTAACAGAAATGGCAGCGATTTCTGAACTCAGCTTCAGGACCTACATGGAGTGGAGTGTATTATAGAGCCTATTTTAGTACTGTAATGAATAGACATAAATGCCACAGGACCATGAATATCCTAAGTGACAAGACCTTGTTTGTCTGCAAAGAAAAGTGATTGTCGCAGCTAGATCTCACGGCTTTCATTTGAATCTTGTCATAGTGGAACAGTTAAGCCTGAGATATGTTAGAGCTCAGTTTTCCTTAAATGTTGTATAATGACTAGGTAGATCTGACAAAGTAACAGATGACATCTCATAGTTTCAACGTTGATAGAATAATCTTTCCACTGTGGACACAATCGGCAAATTGTACCAGATTTGGAAAATATTCTTTTGTTGCCAACTTCCTGCTCACTTATTAAAATGTCATCAAACACAATACTTGCTATGCATTATAACACCTGTGCAGCATTTTAAAAAAAGACATAATTTTATTGAAAACAAATCTTGGCTTCTTTCCATAATTATTCATGGACAGTATGGCCATCACTGCTGCCACATCTCTTGGACAGGTGATGGTCAGCACACTTCTTGAACCATTACTTAGGTATACCCTCAGGCAGTAAGTGAGGGCTGTAGATGCTGGAGATCAGAGTTAAGAGTGTGATGCTGGAAAAGCACAGCAGGTCAAGCAGCATCTGAGGAGCAGGAGATTTGATGATTTGGGCATAGGCCCTTCATCAGGAATCGTTTCTGGCATAAGCCCTTCATCAGGTACACCCACAGTGTTGTTAAGGAGCAAATTCCATGGATTTGATACAGTGACAACTATGGATAGGTTGTCCAAGGCCTGAACGGCTAGGCCCAAAACTAAAATGGGCAACCTTTGAGCAGTCAGGCTCAAGCCAACTTCAGGACATGTCAAGCACATGGCATTCACCCAAGACAAAGGCAGATAAGCAAAAGCTTGATCTTGCCCTGCAAAATAATTCTGGTTTGTATATTGGAGTATGACAAGCAGATTTGCTGAAGCCCTGAATTCCTGTCATGATCATGCATGGAGATGGAATATGCCCTTGAAACTCCTCGGGAACGCAGTGGATGCCATGGCCTTGACCTTTAAGATCAGTTGGCTGAGGATCAGAGAACATTCTGGAAGGATACAGCAGGGAGAGATCAGAAGCGTCACCCAGTGGTCATTCCCTTAGTGAAAACTCAATCTTGCCCAGCAGTGGAGCTCTGACCACCTGTAGAAAGACAAAATGACCACATGCAAGATCAACTTCACCAAATTCATTAGAGCCAATTACACAGCCTGGCCAACTGCATGGTAGTAATTTAGATCAGGTTTGTGGCAAAGGTTTAACATTGTAGTTGGTGGAGTAATGAATACAAGAAGTTGAGGTTATTATGAATAAAGATGCATTGAATCGACTCTGACACTTTTGTTCGTCTCACAAGTATAGTATTCAAGTAAAATGAGTTTACAGAGAAACTGGTCAGAGTGTCTAAAGCATGGACAGCAACATTAAAGAAATGGCAATATTATTCTAACTCAGTATGGTGCGTGACTTGACTGGGAACTTGCAAGTAATGGCAGTCCAATGCATGTGCTGCCCTCATCCTTTGAGGTGGTACTATCAAAGAGCTGGGACAAGTTGTTGCAGTGCACCTTTGAGGATGGTCCACACCTGCCACTGACAGTCAGTGGAAGAAGTGAATGTTTAAGGTGCGAAATATGGAGCCAGTTAAGCAGGCTGCTTTCTCCATGGCAATGTCAAAATGTTAATGAATGGTAATAGGATACAACATATAAATACAACATATATAATAAACACTGAGCTGTTTTAATTGGTGTCAATTAATTATTTTTAACTGAACAATTTTAAATTGCAGAAAATGCTTTCAAAAGTCAAATACATACAAAGTTTTTAAAGTTTCTTTTTAAGCAAGTTGGCAATTAGTTCCAAATAAAATTGCAATTAAAATTTTAATCATGTACCTTTTTATCTTCCTGGTTTCTGAGAAATGATCACTGGCCTGAAACCGTCATCCTATCTCTCCCTACATAAGTGTTGTCAGAGCTTCTGACTGTTTCTGACATTTTATGTTTTTAAATGTTAGGGTGGCATGGTGGTTAACACTGCTGCCTCCCAGTACCAGGGTCCCAGGTTTGATCCCAGCTTTGGGCAACTGCCTGTGTGGAGTTTGCACATTCTCCCTGCATCTCTGTGGGTTTCCTCTGAGTACTCTGGTTTCCTCCAACATTCTAAAGTTGTGCAGGTCAGGTGAATTGGTCATGCTAAATTGTCCATAGCTGTTAGGTGCATTAGTCAGAGTGGGTGAGTTACTCTTTGGAGGGCCGGTGTTGGGTTGAATGGCCTGTTTCCACATCTAGGGAGTCTAAATCAGATTTCTAGTATCCATAGTACTTTGTTTTTCTATGTGTTTTTGCTACAATTATATCCAACTTAAATTCTAAAACTTCTGTGATAACCTGTGAGTGCATTCAGTGCAAACTTTCAATATGGATTAACTCACTTGGGGCACAGCCTGTTTTGGGGTCAGGAATACATCTCAAGCAATTTTCCTTTTTAAATCAGCACAGAAGATTGCAGAAACCCAGCATATGAATGACACAACTTGGACTTCAAAATCTTGCGATCATTTGCACGAGATGCTCTGATTTCAGGAAACTTGCAGCAAAACCTGAGCTCAGTGAAGGGGAAACTCCACAGGTAAAAAAATGTCAAACTTGCAAGTGATTCATATTTATCCAACTCATCAAATATTCTTCAAAATGAAGCTCCAATGCAACCAGTGCATTCAGTTCCAAATATTACTGTTTTTTTTTTAAACTCAATGGTCCAAGAAGTCCAGACATCAATGGCACTGTGTCACAGCAGAATCCAAAGGCCTGAGGGCTCATTTTGAATATTTGTATTGTGGTTTATGATCTGTGTCTATTGAATTTCTGTTCAATACACATTAAATTAAATTTGGGGACTTCTGATTATCAGTCAATTTTCATTATCCCGTGGCATCCTAGACAGCAGTTTTTCCTTTGTATGTCAAGAAGCAGAGTTTCTTATTTCTATGATTTAATTAGCAGCACTGTTCCTTTGACATGAAAACGAAATATTCCATTTTTTTTTTCCAATTGAAATGTTGAAATACGATGTCTCAGATACACATAACTTTGTTTCTGAATATCAGTAATGTGATATTAGTATTATAATTTACTAGCAGAATTGCAATCACTCTTTTGGAAAGAAATAGTTTAAATAGTGCAAAAGTTTAGAAACCAAAATGCTGAAACTAATGTAGCAGACAGATGTTGTTACTGTAAAAATGCAACTTGGCTGAACCAGCATTAATCCTGAAGCCTTAATTGAAATGGAAGATGAGGATGACCTTGTTCCACATCAAAAGAAAACAAAGCAATGGAGTTTTATTAAGATGGGGAATGAGGCACAAACTTTGGAAAGGAGATAGAATGGCACCTGGGAAAATAAGGAGTGGTAAGATCAGGGGTAACTGGCACCTTCGCACTTTTAGAATGTGAGAAAAACAAGGTGTTTGTCAAAAACAGACCATTTCAGAATTTGAGTCTACATGACTTACAATGTATAAATATCTGACAAATTCTCTTTCTGTTAGAGTGCTAACTCAGAATCTTTTTTATTCTGGGGTAGACTCTCCTAATGTTAGCTCAATAAGTGATTGTTGACTTGTACCATAAGGCTTTTGAGATTATTTTGTAAAATAATCCATGACAGCAACTTCAACAATGCCAATCAGTTCCCTTATAATACATAAGCAGGAACAAACTACTGTAGATACTGGAATCTGTTCTGAAAACAACAAATGCTGGAGATCAAGCAGGTCAGACAGCATCCATGAAAGGAAAACAAGCTAACATTTTGAATCAAGATGACTCTCCATTAGAGCTGAAGTGAAATGATAGGGTTCAGGTTAGGGGAGCTTCTGCTTCTAGACTCGAAACGTTAGCCTGCTCTGTGTCCATGGATGCAATCTGAATCATTGGTAATACATGATATGTTATAAAGCATTGGACCCCATTCTTCTAAAACAAAACTTTGTGCAATTTATCAAGAGCACTTGCATTTGATCTCCATAGTAACATTTTAGAGAGACACTGTTTTTCTTCCGATGAAATAATAAGAAATTCAATAGAATTATCAGGTTATCCTAAATACGGTGATGCTGATCAACAAGGTTTCCACTGCTAGGACAGGTGGACCCCAAAACAAGTTTGATCTCAAAGCAATAATTACCTTTGTCCACAGTCTAACACTGAATCTGATGTTTATTACCTTTGCATCCTCTTTGAACTTGAGCTGACTGACCCTATGCCATCTCTGTCAAGACGACCAATTTTCACAACTCCTTTTCACTGCCAATCGTCACCTTACTTCAGTTGAACTGTAGAGTCTCGAGGGAACCATTCAAATGCTCACATTGATGATGTTTGATCTTGCAACTTCTATAAAATCTAATGCAAAGTACTCTAACTTGCATCACATTTCATTCAAATACCCTTTCCTTGTTGTCTACCAGTGACTCACAATCAAGCAACAACTGGAGTCATAACATTCAGAAAAGACCCTTCAGTCCATCAAGTCTGTATTCTCAAAACTACGCTAAGTCTGCACTGGTTCCACTTTCCATCGCTAGGCCTATCGACTTGAATGTTATAACATTTTAAGTGCTCATCAAAGTACTTTTTGAAGGTTGTAGGGTTATCTGCCTCAACTTCTATTCAAGAGAGTGAATTATAGAACCTCATCACCCTTTGGGTGAGTGACATTTTCCTTAAATCCTCTCTAACCTCTTGCTTTCCACCGGAGAAGTGTGACCCCTTGTTATTGAACCTTTGACTAACGAGAATAGCTGCTTTCTACTCACCTTGTCTATGCCCCTCATAAGCCTATACATTTCTATCATGTTCCAATCTTAACTTCATCTGCTACAAAGAAAACAACTTGAGCGTACTCAGCGTCTCTTCATAGCTAATGTACTCCATCCCTGTCAGCAACCTGGCTAATCTCTTCTGCATCCCTTGCAATTACATCCTTCCTATAGTGCAGTGACCACAACTGAATGCAGCACTCTAATTATTGCCAAGCAAAGTTCTATTCAGTTCCAATATAACCTCTCTGCTCCCATAATCTCTGCTTCAACTTGTTCTCTATGCCTTGCTAACTGATGACTGGCCCTGCCACCCACAGGAATTTGTGGACAAGCACCTCAAGATCCCACTACTCTTCTGAGTTCCCGGGTCTCCTCCCATTTATCTTGTATTGGCTTGTTACTTTTTCCAAAATGTATCACCTTTAACTGGGGTTAAATTCCTTCTGCTAGTGATCTGCCCATCTGCCCAACCCATTTGTGTCTTCCTGTAGCCTAAGAACTTTATCTTTACTGGGTCTTAATCTTTCTCTGGTTATTCTCTTCCCCTTGATATATTTGGGATTCTCCCTAATCTTGCACATCAGTGTTTCATTCTTCATGCTATCGAGAAGAACAATTAGGATAAATGATGAGAAATGATTTCCACAGATTGGAGCATTGGGATGAGCAGTCATTGTATAATCAGTGGCAAAGCTTTCAGATTGGAAAGAGAAATCAACTCCATGCACAAAGGATTATTCCATCAACAGAAACTGATGCAAGATGCACTTTGTAAACCCAGGCATGATATATTTCCACTAGCTAAAGGCATTATTAGAAAATGATTATGATTAAAAAGTAGAATATGCAGTTAGGTAGCAGATCAGCTCAGACTTCATCAAGTTGCTCAGACAAATGCAATTCCAAAGGGACGAAAAAGCAGCAATAAAACTAATCACCTGGATCTATTCATTCTAACCAGAGAGGATTTAATTAAGGAAGTCTGGCAGAATCTGTGAAGAGAGAGCAGAGTTAATGTTTGAAATCCAGTGACCTTTCTTTTAATTTTGAAGAAGGGTCACACGGGAATCAAAACATTACCGCTGCTTTTTCTCCACAGATGCTGCCAGACCTGGTGAGTTCATCCAACAATTTCTGTTCTTGTTTCAGATTTCCAGCATCAGCAGTTTTTGGAAGTATTTTGAATGAAAGCATTGTCTTTGAAGGATACTTTATTAATGCAACAATACAGAACAAAGAAATGAATAGCGAAATAGAAAGGGGACTTGAAAGGTTCACAGTGGTCATTCACACCATGAACACACTGCAGTGTACTTTGCTCTACATTTTTATTTGCACATATCATATTTGGTGTGACATTTATTATTCATTTTTAATCTCTATCAAATGCCACCACTCACTATTCTAATCCTGTTTAGTCCATGTTGAACCTATATATTTTAATGAGGCATAAGCTGCCGTTACATTTGCGGACAGGAGTTAGTTGTATTTTTCTAAGCAAAATAATGTCACCTTTTTCACTCTGTGATGCTTTAAACCATATGAACATTTATAGTAATTCCTACTGCTATAAAATTGACACCCAATTTCAAATTGATAATTTTATTTTCAAAGAGGTCTGTTATTGTCACTCCTGGAATTTTCTGAGATTATCAACAAGAACATATTTCTTCTTCCATCTCAATTCTTCAAAAAGGTCAAACAAATAAAGGGATTTCATGAATCAAACAATTAAGTGAATTTAAATCTCATGTACTGTCATTTTAATAATGCCCTATAATTTCATGTTACATAGAACGTGAGGATGAATCAGCAAATGTGCAATTGGTTCAATACATGAATTGACTCTGTAAATTGAATGTAGAACTCAATAAATATTGTGCTGTGATCAAACTATAAGTTCAATTCACAAAAAAAACAATTATCCAATGCAGAATGGATGGTTCATAATGGCACATAAACTTTTTAACAGTGCACTGAATAACAAGAAAAAAATGCTTCATTGGAGGGGAGCTAAAAAATATTTTTCGAGCAATTGAACACATTCGTGCCCCATAAAAGAAGAGTGAATAATTCTATCACATAAACTGGCTACATGGGTCAGTTTGTATCTCAATTCCATTTTTCATGTTTATCACAAGAATCAGAAGCACCTCAGAATCCAATCATTATAATGAGTCTTATTGAACAAAACATAATCACAATTACTTGATTGCACTGTATGGAATATTTATTTCCAGCACCCAATGTTCCTTGAAAATAAATTATTTCTGTGGAGGTAAGGAATTCAGGTTTAAATTCACATGTTGTGAACATGTATCTTTTTAAGACAAAAAAAAGCACATTCAATCTATTAATATTAAATCCGTGCATGTACAGGCTGCCCGAAACATACAAAGTAATGCTTCATTACATCCTGTGGGGTCAAGTAATGGTTCAGAATGGGTCAATTCTGGAGACTTCATTAAGATGCACTAACTTGGTGTTGTCAAATAGCCTTTGGTGGGAAGATCCAGATCACAGCTTTGGATCTTGAAGGAGATTTCAATGTTTCCTCTATATCTCCCAATAGTCTTAGTAACAATGTCAAACTAGGTTATGTCACTTGTAGTTCCTTGTCATTTGGAAATAATCTATATCTTATTATCAGTGTAAACAGAATTGACCTTTCTAACCAGTCAAGAGTATGTAGTATGTATGTATGCAGTAGCATCCAACTACCCACAAACAGCATTTAGTGATCAACAGTGGGCATGATTGCTTAATACCACAAGTGCAATGGTGGAAAACTCCATTAAACCCAAGAGAGAGATTTTTCAGAAGATCAAGTATAATTACAGCTCAAGACACTTTGGCAGCAAACAATCAATCAATAGCAATAGGTTGAAGGACTAGCCGGGGGATAAAGCACCAAAGGCTATAGATTTGATGTAAAGGCTGTAAAGAAGCAGAGGAGAAGCATCGGGAGTTAGAAAGCTGAAAGGTGAGTTACTCTTTGGAGTTATAGATCCTATCAAGAAGCAAGGATCTGTTGAAGCATTCTCCGAAGCAGATAGCCTCAAAGCTCCATAAGGAATTGGTCTACACAAATATCACATTCTTTCATCTATGCCTGGTTCTGAACAACATGAAATGGTTAAATGATTAACAAAATCCTGCCATCTTAGATGTTGATGGAAAATACACAAAGTAACCAATTCAAATAGGGATTGTAGTTGGTTTATGCATCTTGCTGCCACTAAAGATTCTTGTGTGGCCTGTGAAGTTTTTGACTGCATGTTTAGAGAAAGATGTAAATTAGTCAGTTTAACACTATATTTGCATCAAGATAATGCAATACATGGACATCTTGTGCTCTTCATCCAAGGTAACAAACACAGCTGCAACTTATATCAATGATGAAGCAAAGTTGTAAATTCCCTTATAGTGTTTCCCTCATTGCTGTGAGAGTTATACCTTCAATACTTTTGCCTTCAATCCTTTTACTTTTTATTCTGAGTTCAGCTCTACAGATGATCATATCAGTTTTTTTTTCAAGAGACCTGCCACCTATGCATTTGAGGATTTCTTGGCTCCTGATTTTGCTTTAGGAGCCTAGAAGGTCACTCTAATGTGGAATTTGATCCTTTGCTCTCTCCTTTCTGAATGTCTAAATATGACTGACATTTTGACCAGTGCAGCACACCAACTGGAAATAGTGGCAAAGGGTGCGGGCTATGACTGTACTTTGAGCATTTAAAATTCTGACTCAGCCCCTAACTGCCATGTTATGGATCTTGATGAAAACTAGAGAAGCTTCTGCTGCCACCTCAGGAAAATAAATTCCTTGGTGAAAAGTTTTGAAATGTGCTTCAGGATAACCAGGAGGCATGGTGGCTCAGCTGTTAGCACTGCTGTCTGACAGTGCCAGGGACCGGGATTTGATTCCAATCTTGGGTGACTATCTGTGTGGAGTTTGCACATTCTCCCCATGTTTGCGTGGGTTTCATCTGGGTGGTCTGGTTTTCATCCCCCAGTCCAAAGATGCGCAGGTTAGGTGAATTGGATGTGTTAAATTGCCCATTGTGTTCAGGGATGTGTAGGTTAGGTGCATGACTCAGGGGAAATGAAAATTAATAGGTAAGACAATGGATCTGGGTGGGATACTCTTTGGAGGGTTGGTGTGGATGTGTTGGGTAGAAAGGTCTGTTTCCACACTGTTGGGATTCTATGATTCTATGAGAAAAAGAAATGATCCACATAAGGTTTACATTCACATAGCACAAAGAAGAGAGACTGAATCATTCATCATAATTGTCTGAAAGAGGAAAACTGAGAAAGAGCAAGTACTTCTGAAATAATGAATGGCTGGGATGTGTTTAACTTCGCATGGACTTAGGTGCCCTAGTTCTTTAATAACTGAAAGTTCACTTACACAAATTACAAAATTAACAGTTCATATGGAATAATGGCCTTCCATGGAGCCTTGCTAGGAATATACAAGGGGTATTACGCACAGTTTTAAACTCCTCACCTAAAGAAAGCTTGCCACAGACAGATCACAACAAAGCTACACCAAATAAATGACTGGAATGGAGGGCATGCCCTATGTGGAAAGATTAAAAAGACTGGGCCAAAACCCATAAGTTTAAAAAAAGAGAGAGCTCTAATTTAGACATCCAAACTTCTTCTTGACAATTGTCACAAAGCTGGTCCTTTTTCTTAAAGTTACTGTGTACTTGATTTTTTTCAGAGGGGTCTTAAATCAGTCCAGGCTCCGAAATAGCCGAGTTGTTGCAGAGACGAATGATTTATCTTGGCTCTTTTTGTTTATCCCTAAGCAGACGATATTTCAGGCCAACTTGTATTACGAAAGGAGAGTGGCCAGTCCTGGCAGCTGAGGTTTTTTTGTGCAGTTCAGCAGTTGCGTATGTAAAGAAAGGCTGGGTTTTCTCTCTCCTTCTGCCTTTCTGGTTTCCAACTGTGAGTTGCCTGTGCCATGTTTCACTGCTTGTGCTAAGGAATGTGTGTGTTTTCGGAACAGCATCATTAAGTCAGGTTTGGATAGGATAAGTTAGTGTATTTTTTTTTTTGTTCTTTGTGTTTCGTTCCATAATTTTGGAAATAAATTTTGTTGTTTAAAACCTGGCAGTCAACTCAGATAATTTCCACCAGGAATATCCAACTTTGCGAAACAAATGACAAGGTTATGGTCTGGGCTACCTGCTTAAAGAGGTTTTGAGGGATCTGGCCTAATCCATACCACAAGGTAGGTACAGTAATGATGTTATCCCTGGGGAAGCAGACTGAAACTGAGGCAGTTTCTGAATAAGGTCAGGCCATGTAGAATTGAGATGCTGAGGAACTTTTGTACCCAGAACGTGGTGAATTGCTAGAAATCTCTACCCAAGTGGACATGTTGGACTCTCAATTGTTGAGTATGTTCAAGGCTCAGATTGATAGATGTCTATACATAATCAAAACATTAACAGATATATGGAGGAAAATGGTGTTACAATAGAAAATCAGTAATGATCTCATTGAACGGTCAAGTGGAACTGAAGAGCTGAATGGCCTGCTCCTATTTGCATTCAATTCTTAACATAACCAAAATACACAAACTCAGTAAAACATTGGAACAGCACCTCTTTACACCAATCAGCTAACTCAATGCTAGTGTCACATTCCAGTTGTTTTTCTTGTCCCCATTCTGATACCCAATCTGTGTTAAATTCAATTTCCTCAGTCTTTTGAGAATTCCTAAACTGATGTCCAGCAGAAAGATCCACTCTGGTGAGGCATTTCCTTGCCATACCAGGGAAAATTTTCAAGTGTCTATGTAACTCCACTGGTCTCATATCTTTAGTCAGAAAATCAGATTTCACCTGCACTTTGTCTGGTGGCTAACCGGGAACAATCTTTATTTGCTAAACACAGTAGTCTCTCTCTCTCCATCTAGGGTTATTGAATTTGACTGCCTGAGAGTCTGCACAACCATTCATAAAAAGAAAAGCCAGCTGCTGTTTCACTGTACAATGGCAAAATTTGTGAACCTTGGATGACAAGAGAAATTGAGAGCTTAATCAGAACGAAAATACTTCGGGAACTGAAGACAGAGTCCTCGAGGAATAAAAGTAAGCAAGAAAGCACTTAAAATAGAAGTTGAGAGGGCTAAAAAGGGCCATGAAATAACATTGGCAAACAGAATTAAGGAAAATCCCAAGGTGTTTTATACATATACAAACACCAAGAAGGTAACTAAAGAAAGGACAAGTCCACTCATTAAAAGTAGGAAATTTATACATGGAGCCAGAGGATGTGGATGAGGTCCTTAATGAATACTTTGCATCGCTATTCATAGAAGAGGAGGACATGGTGGATGGTGAGTCCAGAGTGCGGTATGTTGATGTTCTAGAACATGTCAATAAAAACAAAAGTTGGTGGTGTTGAGGATTTTTGAAAAAGTAGACAAGATCCCAGGATCTGATGAGATATATCCCAGAATTCTGAGGAAGGTGAGGAAGGAAGTCGCTGTGGTCCCACAGGAAATATTTGCGTCCTCTTTTATCACAAACATGGTCCCAGAGGATTGGAGAATAGCCAATGTTGGTCTGTTGTTTTGGAAGGGCAATGGGGAAAGTTCAGAATTTACAGGCTAGTGAGCCTTGCATCAATAGTAGGAAAATTATTGGAGAAGATTCTTAGGGAAAGAATTTATTCACATTGGAAAAGATATGGACTTATTAGCGACTGGCAGCATCACTTTGTTGGGAAGCGGGTCATGTCTCACAAACTTCACTGAGCTTTTTGAAGAAGTGACAAAGATAACTGATGAGGGCAAGGTGGTGCGTGTTATCTGCATGGACCTTTGCAAGGCCTTTGACAAGGTCCCTCAAGGCAGGCTGGTGCTGAAGATGTCATGATTTAGAGTTGCCGGTGTTGGACTGGAGTGTACAAAGTTAAAAATCACACAATACCAGGTTATAATCCAGCAGGTTTATCTGGAAGCACTAGCTTTCGGAGCGCAGCTTCTTCACCTGACAACCACCTGATGAAGGAGCAGCCTGGTGTTGTGTGATTTCTAACTTGATACAGAAGATTTGGATTCTGCGATGAGCTGGTTAGATGGTTACAGAACTGGCTAGATCTTACAAGACAGAGATTAGATTACATTACAGCATAGAAACAGGCCCTTCGGCCCAACAAGTCCACACCGACCCGCCGAAGCGCAACCCACCCATGCCCCTACATTTACCCCTTACCTAACACTACGGGCAATTTAGCATTGCCAATTCACCTGACCTGTGGGAGGAAACCGGAGCACCCGGAGGAAACCCACGCAGACACGGGGAGAACGTGCAAACTCCACACAGTCAGTCGCCTGAGGCGGGAATTGAACCCGGGTCTCAGGCGCTGTGAGGCAGCAGTGCTAACCACTGTGCCACCGTGCCGCCCACAAGCTGGTGGAAGGAGAGAAGTGGTGGAAGGTATTTTTCTGACTGGAGATCTGTGACCAGTGGTTTGTGGATGACTGAAAGATTGAGGGAGCAATGGATAGTGAGGAGGATTTCCATAAGATGCAGATAAATATATTTTTATATACATATGCTGGAGATCGGAGTGGAAAACTGGCAGATAGAATTTAATCTGGACAAATACAAAGCAATACATTCTAGAAGTTCTAATACAGAAGAGAAGTATACTGTTAATGGCAGCTCCCTAAATAGCATCAGCATACAGAGGGATCTAGGCATACAAATACAGAGTTCACTGAAAGTGACAACACAAATGGATAAGGTGGTCAAGGTATTGGTCAAGGTATAGAATATAAACATTGGCAAGTCATGTTGCAGACATAATTTTTTTTTAAACTGGGCTATATTTGGAATATTGCATACATTTCTGCTTACCACACTATGAGAATGATGTGGAAGCTTTAAAGAGAGCACAGAAACACTTTACCAGGATGTTGCCAGGTTTGGAGGGGATTAGCTACGAGGAGAGATTGGACATACCTGATTTGTTTTCACGCGAATATCAGAGGCAACCTGATAGAGGTTCACAAAATTATGAGAGACATGGATATGCAGATTCTTTTTCCAGAATAGAAATGTCAATTACTAGGGTTAAGATAAACAGGGGAAAGTTTAAAGGAAGTGTGAGTGGCATTCTTTTTATACAGAGGATGTTAATTGGCTGAAATCTGCTGCCCTAATAGGTGGTAGAAACAGATACAGTATCAGTTAAAGAGGCATCTTGACATACACATGAATAGGCAAAGATAGAGGGGTACAGACCACATAGAGACAAAAGGTTTTTAGTTTAGAAAGGCTTCATGCGTCAGCCAAGGCTTGGTGGGCCGAAAGGCCTGTTCCTGCACTGTACGGTTCTTTGATTTTATACTGGCTTGGACAGGATTTGAACTGGGCTCCTTTTCCCCATGGCAAGATAATCATTTAGACGTGGGTCAGGCAGAAATAGGAGGAGATCACATATTATTCTGTATATCTCAAATTTGCCTTGAATTAAGACAGAGTGTTTAAAAGATAACCATCTTATGGAAGGCTCAATCATTTCAAATCCTCAAATTTGTAATTACGAAATGTAAAACTGTGATTATTTTACATATTTAATATACAGACACGCCATCAACATGACCAAATCCAATCAAATTTACAAGGTGTGAAAAAGTTCGGGTTTTAGCTTCTTTCATTGGCATATTGGAATGTTTAACAGTTTATTATCTCCTCTTTGAAGACTTGATGCTTTAAATATTCAAAGGGACATTGCTAAAGATGTGAAAACAGAATTCTTTGGGGAGTTTAATAGTTTGCAACAGAGAACAACTTAGTCTGTGGAAAGCTGGAGGGAAAAGAATAAAGTTCAGTTTGCGTGGTTCTGTTTCGATTTACATTTGTATCACAGAAGTGATGAGTCAAGAGCAATATTTAGTTTTATTGAAAGAAGGAATAAATCCAACTTAAGTACAAACTAATCATCAGGGCCAGAAGGCTGAGCTTTTTGCCTATGAGTGAGAAAAGGATGTGATGGAAGGATAATTCAAATTCTGCAGTTTAACCTGGAAGAAAAGTCTGGATGTTCAAGAACAGAACTTCAAAAGTCAAATAAAGTTATATCAAAACTGTAAAATACAACAACCCAAAACTAAACAAAAATGAAACTAAAATCAATGTCTGTGGTGCAATGCAGAATTCAAGGGATCAGTCAGCATTATCCCAAAATTCTTTGTCTGTCTCGACCTCAGTGTAAAATTGCCAATTAATGCTCGAACTTCTTGCTGAAAGCCTTGAGCCTGGTGATGCAACGTCCTCAGAGTTATACAGCACGGAACCAAACCATTTGATCCAACTTATCCTCATGGATCAGAAAGCCTAAACTGATCTAGTCCCATTTGCCAGCATTTAGCCCATATCTCTCTAAACCCTTCCTATTCGTGTACCCATCCAAATGTCTTTTAAATGTTGTAATTGTACCAGCCTCCTCTACTTCCTTCCACATACGCACCACACTCTACATGAAAAGGTGTCCCTTAGATCCCTTTTAAATCTTGCCCCTTCACCTGAAACCTATGCCCTCTAGTTTATGATTCCCTACCCTGGGAAAAGGACCTTGAATATTCACCTTATCCATGCCCCTCATGATTTAAAAACCTCTATATGGCCACCCCTCAGCCTCCGACGCACCGCAGAAGAAAATGTCCCAGCCTATTTAGGCTATCCCTTTAGCTCAAACCCTTCAATCCCGTCAACATCCTTGCAAATTGATTCTGAACTCTTCCAAGTTTAACAACATCTTTCCAAAGCAAGGAGAACACATATATCCTCCATAATAACAAATATCTTCCATGATATTCTGATGAAGGAACGGCGCTCTGAAAGCTAGTGCTTCCAATTAAACCTGTTGGACTATAACCTGGTGATTTTTAACTATAACATTCTGAGATTCAGTAATTTACAAAATAGGTTGACTTAAAGTACCATTTGAAACAAAGCTGCAATATCCAAAAATATATTCCAGAATATTATTATCCAAGGTTTGAGCATCGTGGAAGACTAGTCAAGTTACATATCATATATATGGGATTACATTGTCCTTGATCTTCCATCATCGGCTGAATGGGTGTAAATTTATGGACAGCATGTTCTTGGTGGCAAGAGCCAATGCATTGAGATTAACAATTTCGTCAAATTATCCATATAACTTTACAGCCATGGACTGCTGCATCAAAAATGATCATTTTAATCTCTTCCAAAAATGAAATATTAAGAAAATAAACTGTATATTTATCGACAGAAATGCTGAAAATATGGAATGAGCTTTGCATCAAGACTGATGACTTGTTTCCGAACCTGTTCATGTTTCTATTCCTGACCCCCGAAATCCTATGGAAAACTTCATTTGTATTTTTGCTGTCTTTCTTTTGTTATGTTTTTATATCTCCAGGCATAAAGTTTTCAGCATGCGGCTGAAGCATTAAATATTCTTGATTCTCCCAATACAATAATGACCAGCTTTCTATATTGTACTTCTTAGTTCATCCAAAATACTACTGCCCATATCCTAACTTGTATGTGCCTTATTTATCCACTCTTCTGATTTCTGACCCATAATACCTCACAGTTAAACAATGCCTCAATTTCAAAATTCTAACCTTGATTTTCAAATACCTCCATTGCCTTGTCACTCCCTGACTCTGTAACCTTCCCCAGACCACGCTAATCGCCAAGATAGCCATGTCATTCCAATCCAATATTCTTCCAGCATCTATAATTTTCAACACTTTGTCACTGCCAGGAATGCCTCAAGTTGGCCCAAGAATTACCTCTAACTCATTTTCCACTTTTGAGAAACTTCTCAAAATGTACCTAACTATAGAACCAGAATTAAATAGCATGAAAACAGGTCCAGCTTGTCCATGCAGATGAGGTTTCCCAAACTAAACTAATCCCATTTGCCTGCATTTGGCCCATATCTCTTTAAACCTTTCCTATTCATGTACCTGTACAAATGTCTTTTAAATGTTGTGACAGTACCTGCACCTGCCACTTCCTTTGGCAGTTCACTCCACAGACAAACCATCCTCTGTGTGAAAAAATTGCCCCTCAGGTCCCTTTTAAATCCTTCTCCTCTCACCTTAAAAGCATAACCTCTAATTTTAAATTCCCCTACCCAGGGAGAATACCTTTATTATTCACTTTATCAAGCCCCTCTGGGAAAAAAAAAGCTCCCAGTCTATCCAACCTCTCATTATAACGCAAACCCTCCAGTCCTGGTAACAAATTTTTTCTCCACCCTGTCCAATTTAATAATATTCTTTCTATAGCAGAATGACCAGAACTATGCACAGTGCTCCAAAAAGTGGCCTCACCAACATCCTGTACAATTGCAACATGCTGTTGCAACTTCTATATTCAATAATCTGAGCAATGAAGGCAAGTGTGCCAAATGTCATCATTACCATCCTGTCTACCTGTGACACAACTTTCAAAGAACTACATAAATGAACCCCTAGGTTTCTTGATTGACAAAATTCCCTAGTGCCCTAGCATTAACTGTGTATGTCTAGCCCTTTTTCATCATATCAAAAAGCAATACCTCACATTTTTCCAAATTACTCTCCATCTGCCACTCCTTAGTTCCTTGGCCCAATTGATCAAGATCCTGTTGTAATTGTAGATAAGCTCCTTCACCATTGACTATACCATCAATTTTGGTGCCATCCACAAACTTACTAACCATGCTTCTTAAATTCTCATCCAAATCTTTTATATACATGACAAACAACAGTGGACCTAGCTCTGATACCTTTGGAACATTGCTGGTCACAGGCCTCCAGTCCACAAAACAATCCTCAGCCTCCACCCTCTATCTTCTACCATTTTGTATCCAATTAGCAAGCTCTCACTGAATCCCATATGATCTAACTTTACTCACCAGTCTACCAAGTGGAACTTTTACTACAGTCCATGTAGACAATGTCTACTGCTCTGCCCTCATTTGCCTTCTTAGTCACGTCTTCAAAAAACTCAGTTTAACAGTGTTGCAATGATAGTCATGAGGAACCAATGGTAGATGAATGGGTGGGGAAAAGCAAGCAATTTGCAGGATTGGGCAATGTTTGCCAAGTAGGTTGATGAACCTGGGGGCTACACTTTGAGTTCTTCTTACTCAGATGCAATGATATGGAGGTTTCCAAAACCATGCAAAACCCATCCATAATGAGTTACTATTCAACTGACTGTTCAAATGAAACAGACAGACAGCCATAAAACAATATATAATTGACCACTCCACTTTCCATGACCAGATTGGTTACCTGCCCTCGTCCTGCCTCAGTTAAAAATCAGAAGACAGCACATGGCTCACCTTTTAACTGCAGATAGAACCATAACTCATCCAGTTGAGGAAGCTCAAGTTCAGTTCAATGCCTCAAATGTAAATGAGAAACATGTCATAGACTGCAATATTTAAAATAGTTTGTGCAGCAACAGCTTCAAAGATATAAGAGCCGAATTTTAATGACAAAGGACACGGAGGTTTGAGCTGATTAGGACAGGTGAAGTGAAGTGTCAGAAATTTGTTTCCCAAATTAGAATCTTAAATTAAATATAGAAGTTGGACAAGTGAACAAACTGATTTATGGGGGTGTGTTGTGACTTGAAATAAAAAAAAATGCCTAATTGTCAATTAGTTTTTGAATATTTGCTCTGATCAACTGGATTTCCCAAATATTATATAAATTGGCAGATATCTCAAAGTGGCAATGAGGTAGATTCTGGAATCCACCATTACTTCTGGATATGTATATCTGCCTGATATGATCTGTAGTAAGAAGGACACAAAGTCTGCAGAGGGATACACGCAGGTTAAGTGAGTGACAGATGGAACATAATGTGAGGTCTTTCACTATGGCGGAAGCATAGAGAAGCTGGCTAAATGGAGAAAGACTGCAGAAAGGTACAGACAAGAGGGATTTGGAGCCCTCAACTTGAATCACAAAAAGCTAACAATCAAGCTTAACTGGGAGCAGAGAAGGCAAATTGAATATTGGCCTTGATTTCAAATGGAATCAAGAATAAATGTAAGTAGGTAGGTTTTTCAAGGTTCTGTCAGGCCACACAGAATGCTGTGAACAGTTTTGGGCCCTTATATAAGGAAAGATACATTGTCATTGCAGGCAGTCCAGAGAAGATTCACTCGGTAAATATCAGTTATTGAGTATTGCATTTTGAAGAGAGGTCAAGTATGCTGGACCTGTACTCACTGGAATTTAGAAAAAGGTAAGAGGTGGCTTTATTAAAATATATAAGATACCCAGAAAACTTTACAAGATGGATGTGGCAAGGTAGCTTCCCCTTGTGGCAGATTCGAGGACCAGAGGGCATAATCTCAGAATAAAAGGTTGCAGGTTGAAGATAGTGATGATGAGAAATTTCTTCTTTCAGAGGATAATGAATATGCAGAAATTTTTACCACAGAGGGCTGTTGAGGCTCGGTCATGAAGTATATTCAGGCTGAGATAGTTTTAATCAGTGAGGGGATCAAGGGGTATGGGAAAAGGGCAACAATGTGGAGTTGAGAATGATCAGATCAGCAACCATCTTATTGAATACAGAGCGAGTTTGATGGCTTGAATGGCCTACTTCTGCTCCTATGTCTCATAGGTGCAATCAATTACAGAACATTTTATTAGCACATTCCAAAATGATTTAGCAGCAGCTTTGTCAGTTTCCCAAATTGTTGGACACAATCCCAAGTAGAGTCATGAGACAACATTTGAGAGTCACAAGCTCTGAAACAGCAATGATTTCTACAGATCTCAGATTGAATTTGAATAGCTGTGAGGCCTCTGTAAATTGTTACTTTCTTTCCAATTCATGGACGCAAATTATGAGGCAGATATTTGTCTCTGTAAAATCAACCTGTGAAAGGTATTTCTGTGTTCTTACTGACAAAGCCCTGCAGTTGAACAACTTACAGTTGCCTGAATTTCTGAACCCCACCTCCCCGCCTCAACTTTGACACTTAGCCACTGAAATTACCCACCCTTCCAATCCAGGATCATTCAAAATTTGACGTCTGAAAATAGGTCATACTATGAAAGAGTTTGGGCAGTATTGGATTTTTCTGGGTCTGACATTATCTACAATGTGCAAGACCCATAAACATTAACTCTGAGATCATCAGAGCTATTTTGCTCTGCTCACCCTCTGACAGATTCTCAGCACAAATAAGAAATTTGCTGACAGCCTGGGAGAAAAGAAAATCATGGAGCAGATCCTGCAAAATTCATAGAAAACCTATTAACCACTGTATTAACCATGAAACAGCCACGATAGAGCAAAGTGTCAGCTGTTACCATGTCTTTTTATTTGGTTAAAATCTGCATTGCTTGTTTGTATATTACCTTGCTTGTTTGATTGTAGAAATTGAGCTGATGAAATGTATTCTTCAGATTGATTTCAGTGACATGTGGCTCAGCTATGCTGATTGATATTCTGCTTTGACACGTCTCAAGCTGTTTCATTTGAAATCCAACAGAATCAGCAAGCTGTCTGAACTTGGTGACAAAAGTGCCAGATTTGATATCAGGCCATGGGGATTTGAATCTCAAACATGCACATCATATTAATTAGAAACTAATTTGCTGAGCATTCAAACTATAAATGTAACCTTTGTGGAAGTTAAAGGACAAATTTTCTACATTTAAAACAATTACACTTTCAGATGATGTAAAAATGGATATCATTTTTACTTAGGAAAATAAAATAGTAAACTTCATCTTGATGTTGAAATGCTGAAAGAAGAAAATGTGCTGAAATCAAGTTAACTGCAAAGTAGAAATGCTCCCAAAGACTCAATGGGTTGGACTAATGGGGAACTAAACCTGTCAGAAATTAGCAGATTAGTCAGATCCCTAAATGCATGTAGGATTAGATCTGGTATCTTCTGCATGTAATTTTCTTTTTTTGGACATCTTCAAGCAAGCAATTGTCACAGAATAAAGAACTATTACACAGTCTCATGACAGAACATACATCCCCTGCATTGCACAAATGCAGACTCTCACCACAGAGAGCACACCTCCCCACAATATACAAACAAAGCCTCACCAGCCAGAATACAACTCAGTATATTGTAGAAATACAGTGTCACCACACAGAAAATACCTCTTACACTGTACCATTTGCATCCTCACAATACTGATCACAACACACTTCCCAGATTGTACAATAAACAGCCTCATCACTTGAATGCAACATTCCACACTGCACAATATACAAACTCACCACTCTGAATTCACCACTCCACACTATACATGACATAGTTTCACCATTTCGAACACATCACTTTAGACTGTATACAGTAATACATAACCTCAGCACAAAGAACTAACCATTCCAGACTACACAAGTGCCCCACTGCAAAGAACACAAAGTACACTTCTGTACTGAAATGGATGCTGAATAAGACTGCAGAGTTCTGATTCTTGGACCAACTAGAATTACACTGCTTTGGGAAAATAATTCACTGTTGTGTTCCTGCTCAATGTCGCTCTGTGACTTTACTTAAAGTGAAAGCCCCAAAGGGTTTAATAGGATTCATCACACATTCTGGCTGTCACAGCATGCTGCAGATGTCACACATACTGAAGCATATGAATGCAATTTCTACTTTCCTTTAAAAGTATAAAACTAAGTCAAAAACAAACATTTGGAGCAAGTTATTTGCGAAACACTCTAAACGTTTAGGCAGTATTGATATATTCACTTGCATAGCCATAATCTGCCGTCCTATGGGCCAAGAGCTGGAAAACGAAATTTAGATTGTCAGACCTTTGTTGGACAACATGGGCACCCATGGCCAAATGGCTTTTTTCTGTGCTGTTAGTTTTTATAAATGTCATCCCTCCATCAATGGCCCAATTTCATTCTTTCCAGAGGTGAACATGAAGGACAACTTACCACGAATAATTTGAATGCTTTTTAAAATTTTGCAAATTTTATCAGATGCACATTAATTCTGTTAGAGCTTGAAATAGCCATGGAGGTGCAGAAATTGAAGATGTATTTCAGCATTATCTAAACATGGTTGACTCAACAATTAGGGGATGGGCAACAATTGCTATCCAAGCCAGCGTTGCCCACATCCCATGAATGAATTTTTTAAAATATTTTTTAATAACGTGGCATAAAATTAATAAAGATTAGAGCAAGAAAAGGCCTTTTGATAATCATGCCTGCTTCGTCTAGAGCCAACTTTTACTGAGTGGATTATGAATGGATCCCCTCCCCACCTATAAATCTTCAACTTTAAAACCAAACAGAACTATCATCGGAGGGAAAAGATTTTACCACACCCACTTCCCGGATATTCAAACTTATAGTCCAGTCTCATGAATCTTTACTGTAATGTATGAGGTTTCCTCTACCAGTACAGAAACATGAACAGTCAGTGTTGGAAATACTTAACAAGTCAGTGTCAATGGAGATAGAAACCGACTTCATGCTTTAGGTCAGTAGCTCTTTGGCAGGACATGACAATTATATAGAATGATGTGCTGAATATGGCACAGGAATCGTAGAATCCCTGCAGTGTGAATCCCTGATCAATCGGGTCTGCACTGAACCTCTGAAGAGCATTCCACCCAGACCCATTTCCCTTCCCAAGCTCTGTAAACATGCATTTCCCATGGCTAATCCACCTAACCTGCACATCCTTGAACACCATGGCCAATTTAGCTTGGCCAATCTTTGGATTGTGGGAGGAAACCGGAACTTCTAGAGGAAACCCACACTGACACGAGGAGAATGCGCAAACTCCACAAAGATAGTTGCCAAAGAGCAGAATCGAACCCAAGTCCTTGGTGCTGTGAGGCAGCACTGCTAACCACTGAGTCACCATGCTACTATGCGTAAAAAGGATTCCTGTAGGGGTCAGAATGGATGAAATGGACATAGCTTTCTGAAGCTTCGCAAAGCACAGGAATGGACAGCACATCTGGAGAGATCATCACCCTCTCCCCCGCATCTCTGCCTCAACAAATACACACAAACAAACACGTCAGGGGTGTTATGTCTCACAGTCAATATTTTAATATACCTTCAAAGGATATTCACCAAACGTGAAAACTGTCACACAGCATTTGAGCTGGAGGTATAAGCATCTCAAACTCCATCCTAACCTGGGATCACTTAAAGCAAGACATACTATTGAAAGCATGCTGCTCATTATAAATTAACAGCATAAATGTTAGCCCAGACACTTATGGACCGATGTATATACTGTTAGTCTATTAAAATGTATTGCAACATCTGTTAGATTCTTCCATACCATGATACCCAAATTGATTTCCTGTGTTCCAAGAAATGACATAAGCTACATCAGTGAAACTCACATCAGGTGGCTCTGACTCACACCTTGGGGTCTTGTTGCAGTATCTGAGATACTGAAATGAGGTGATGTTTATCAAAGATGGGAGTAAGTGGCTAGCTTCTAAAGCAAAGCCTCTAAGGCATTTGTGGAATTGGCAATGGAAGCAAACAATGAACCAGGAAATTCAGGAGGACAATAAAGGCTAATGGCAGAACACTATCATGTACCAGGACTTTCACTCTGACTCTGAACCAATATTCCTCAGACCAACACAACTGACATTAAATCCATCCCCTCTCCAGATAGCTGTTCATTTCTCATCTGAACAACCAATGCTAATTCTCACCATTATTGTTGTGCTATCTTACACTTTCAGTCACCCTCTGTTGTAACAATATGCTTTTCTGCACAGACTTACCCAAACCCCAAAATGACTGGTAAACTGGATGTAGATTTTGTCTATTTGACAATTTGTGAGAGATTTGTTCACCAAACAGACTTGGTACAGAGATTCAACAACTGTTACAGGAAAGGACAACTGTAACTCTCATACTACATGCTGAAAACAAGACTGTGCAATATTGCCAGTCAAAAATCCTCAAATGATATCACACCACCCTCAATAAGCATTGTGCTTCCTTTTTGTACAGACAATTCATTTACAAAATTCTCAAATATTTTACAGTAAGCGTGTGATCACAACTCCAATGTCAGGCAGTCAACTTGCTTGTCTCCAATGACAGGCACTTTGATGACCACCATAAATGCAAGCTGACATGGTTCACTGGGAAAGAGATCTTGTTCCAAGAGGCTGCAGATAATTACACCAAGCTGGAATGAAATTCTGACTCAGGCACTGGTGATCAGACATATTGCCAAAGTTGATAGCCTGCCAGTAGACATAATTTTGCAGGTCTTGCCTCCTTCAGGATTGATGGATGTGTCCACCACCTCTGTCAACTGGAGTATTTGAGGAAAAGGGAACTCCATTTCCATTGCTGTTCAACTGGTTGCCCTTCAGAGGTCCAAACGTAGAGTTACTTCCATGCTGCAGCAAAAGATTGCAAACAGTTGTGGGCAACGTTAATGGAAGCATGTGAATGCACTGGACAAAATGCAGAAGCAATTTACAAGAACGATTCCAATAATGAAAGACTTAAATTATGAGGATTGATTCAACAAGTTGAAACTGTTTTCCTTCAAGAGAAGGCAACTGAGAGGAGATTTTGTTGAAGTTTTCAAAATCATGAGAACAATAGAGAGAGGAGATAGGGAGAAACTGTTCCTATTCATATCAGGGAACAGGAATGAGAGAGCATAGGTTTAAAGTGATCTGCCATGAAGCAATAATCATGTGAGAGAAAAAAATTAATGCATACGCAAATAGTTAGGGTATGGAATACACTGTGGTGGTGCAAGGTTCAATTAAGGCATTCGAAAGAGTATTGTATGATTACTTAAATAGAAATAGTGTGTCAGGATGTGGGGAATAAAGCAAAAAATTGGCAAGAGGTAATGATACTTATTTGAAGACCGAGTGTTGACACAACGGACTGAAATGCCTCTTACTGCACTGTAACAATTCTGTGATAACAGCGGAGAAGCAAACGTGAAGGTGAACAAATTCCAAGACCAGGAAAATTAGTTCTAAGAAGTTAGAAATCACCAGTGAAGTGTTGAACTTATACTCACAGAACTAGTGCTATCAGCACCAGCTTCTTACCGAGACATGACTGCAGCCATTCATTTGCAGCAATGAAAGCCCTATCAGTTTCACTAAAGAAGCTCTCATTATATGCTCACCTGACTGACACCAGCAAGCACCACAGGACTCAACATTACATTCTGTCCTTAATATCCAGTGCATGAGATTTCCAAAAGTTTATTGCTTCTTTGAATGTTTTAATTACTCAGCCAACAGCTTAAAAGAACTTTATTTTTCTCATCTTCAAGCCAGCTTGGATTAAATCAGGAAATGAGCAGAGTCATTTTAGGCTCTGGATGTCATGTCGTTTTTTGGGGCTTTAACCATCACCTAATCCACAGAGATCAATGTGAGGGTCGTGCATTTGTGTCTTCTAGAAACAATTGAGAATTTAATGGAGGACAGTCATAGAGTCATAGGGATGTACAGTATGGAAACAGACCTTTCGGTCCAACAGTCCATGCCAACCAGATATCCAACCCAATCTAGTCCCACCTGCCAGCACCCAGCCCATATCCCTCCAAACCCTTCCTATTCATATACCCATCCAAATGCCTCTTAAATGTTGCAATTGTACCAGCCTCCACAACATCCTCTGGCAGCTCATTCCATGCACGTACCACTATCTGCGAGAAAAAGTTGCCCCTTAGGTCTCTTTTATATCTTTCCCCTCTCACCATAAACCTACACCCCCTAGTTCTGGACTCCCCGACCCCAGGGAAAAGACTTTGTCTATTTATCCTATCCATGCCCCTCATAATTTTGTAAACCTCTATAAGGTCACCCCTCAGTCTCCGATGCTCCAGGGAAAACAGCCCCAGCCTGTTCAGCCTCTCCCTGTAGCTCAGATCCTCCAACTCTGGCAACATCCTTGTAAATCTTTTCTGAACACTTTCAAGTTTCACAACATCTTTCCGATAGGAAGGAGATTAGAATTGCATGCAATATTCCAACAGTGGCCCAACCAATGTCCTGTACAGCCGCAACATGACCTCTCAACTCCTGTACTCAATACTCTGACCAATAAAGGAAAGTATACAAAACACCTTCTTCACTATCCTATCTACCTGCGACTCCACTTTCAAGGAGCTATGAACCTGCATGCCAAGGTCTCTTTGTTCAGCAACACCCCCTAGGACCTTGCCATTAAGTGTATAAGTCCTGCTAAGATTTGCTTTCCCAAAATGCAGCACCTCGCATTTATCTGAATTAAACTCCATCTGCCACTTCTCAGCCTATTGGCCCATCTGGTCCAGATCCTGTTGCAATCTGAGGTAACTCTCTTCGCTGTCCAGTAAACCTCCAATTTTGGTGTCATCTGCAAACTGACAAACTGTACCTCTTATGCTCACGTCCAAATCATTTATGTAAATGACAAAAAGTAGAGGGCCCAGCACCAATCTTTGTGGCACTCCACTGGTCACAGGCCTCTAATCTGAAAAACAACCCTCCACTACCACCCTCTGTCTTCTACTTTTGAGCCAGTTCTGTATCCAAATGGCTAGTTCTCCCTGTATTCCACAAGATCTAACCTTGCTAATCAGTCTCCCATGGGGAACTTTGTCGAACGCCTTACTGAAGTCCATATAGATCACATCTACTGCTCTGCCGTCATCAATCTTCTTTGTTACTTCTTCAAAAAACTCAATCACGTTTGTGAGACATGATTTCCCACGCACAAAGCCATGTTGACCTTGCCTTTCCAAATACATGTACATCCTGTCCCTCAGGATTCCCTCCAACAACTTGCCCACCACCGAGGTTAGGCTCACCGGTCTATAGTTCCCTGGCTTGTCTTTACTGCCCTTCTTGTGGCACCATTTTTGCCAACCTCCAGTCTTCTGGCACCTCACCTGTGACTATCGATGATACAAATATCTCAGTTTGAGGTCCAACAATCATTTCTCTAGATTCCCACAGAGTTCTCGGGTACACCTGATCAGGTCCTGGGGATTTATCCACCTTTACCCATTTCAAGGCATCCAGCACTTCCTCCTCTGTAATCTGGACATTTTGCAAGATGTCATCATCTATTTCCCTACAGTCTATATCTTCCATATCCTTTTTCACAGTAAATAGTGATGCAAAATATTCATTTAGTATCTCCCCCATTTTCTGTGGCTCCACACAAAGGCTGCCTTGCTGATCTTTGCAGGGCCCTATTCTCTCCCTTTTGTCCTTAATATATTTGTAAAAACTCTTTGGATTCTCCTTAATTGTATTTGCCAATGCTATCTCATGTCCCCATTTTGCCTTCCTGATTTCCCTCTTAAGTTTCCTCCTACTTTCTTTATACTCTTCTAAGGATTCACTCAATCTATCCTGACTATACCTGACATATGCTTCATTCTTTTTCTGAACCAAACCCTCAATTTCTTTTGTCATCCAGCATTCCCTATACCTACCAGCCTTCCCTTTCACCCTGACAGGAATGTACTTTCTCTGGATTCTTGTTATTTCATTTCTGAAGGCTTCCCATTTTCCAGCTGTCCCTTTACCTGTGAACATCTGCCTCCAATCAGCTTTCAAAAGTTCTTACCATCAAAATTGGCCTTCTTCAATTTAGAACTTCAAGTTTTAGATCTGGTCTATCCTTTTCCATCACTATTTTAAAGCAAATAGAATTATGGTCGCTGGCCCCAAAGTGCTCCCCCACTGACACCTCAATCACCTGCCCTGCCTTATTTCCCAAGAGTAGGTCAAGTTTTGCACCTTCTCTAGTAAGTACATCCACATACTGAATCAGAAAATTGTCTTGTCGACTGAAGAAATTCCTCTCCATTTAAACCTTTAACACTATTGCAATCCCAGTCGATGTTTGGAAAGTTAAAATCTCCTAACATAACTACCCTATTATTCTTACAGATAGTGGAGATCTCCTTACAAGTTTGTTTGTCAATTTCCCTCTGACTATTGGGGGACTACAATACAATCCTAATAAGGTGATCATCCCTTTTGTATTTCTCAGTTTCACCCAAATAACTTCCCTGAATGTATTTCCAGGAATATCCTCCTCAGCACAGCTGTAATGCTATCCATATCAAAAATGCTATTCCCCCTCCTCTCTTGCCTCCCTTTCTATCCTTCCTGCAGCATTTGTATCCTGGAACATTAAGCTGCCAGTCCTGCCCATCCCTGAGCCATGTTTCCGTAATTGCTATGATATCCCAATCCTATGTTCCTAACCATGCCCTGAGTTCATCTGCCTTCCCTGTTCGGCCCCTTAAGTTTGTGGATGATACAAAAATTAGTAGGGTGACAGAGGAGGATGGCCTTAGATTATGGGAGGATACAGACAGGCTGGTTAGATGGGTTTATCAGTATCAAATTCAAGCTGGTGAAGCACCTAGGTAGGATAAACAAGGCAAGGCCTGATTAATGTTGGGATCCTGCAAAGCACTGAGGATCAGAAGGACCTTCGTGGGCATGTATGCCGATTACTTAAGCTACCAGGAGTGGTGGATAAATTGGTTAAGAAGATTTTTTAAAAATTCATTTGTCAAATTTGGGCATCATTGGCTGGTCAGCATTTATCACCTGTACCTAGTTGCCCTTGATAAGGTGGCAGTGGTGAGCTGCCTTCTTGAACCGCCACAGTTCACTTTCTGTGGGTTGATCCTCAATGCACTTAGGGAGGGAATTCCCCGAGTTTGACCCATTGATAGTGAAGAAATGGCCATATATTTCCTACCAGGATGGTGAGTGGCTGGGAGGAGAACTTGAAGATGGTGGTGTTCCCGTGTACGTGCTGTCATTGTCCTTCAAGATGAATTGATTGTGGGTTTGGAAGGTGTTGTCTGAGGATCTTTGGTGAATTTCTGCAGTGCATCTTGTACATAGGTACACACTGCTGCTACTGAGCATCTTGTAGATCGTACACACTGCTGCTACTGAGCATTGGTGGTGGAGGGAGTGGATACTTGTGAATGTAACACTGATTAAGTGGGCTGCTTTACCCTGGATGGTTCAAGCTTGTTGATGTTGTTGGAACTGCACCCATCCAGGCAATTGGGGATATTCCATCACATTCCTGACTTGTGCCCTATGGATGATGGACAGTCTTTGGAGAGTCAGATGGTGAGTTACTTGCTTCTGATTTGATCTTATAGTCACTATGTTTATGTGGCAAGTTCAGTTGAGATTCTGGTCATTGGTAACTCCCAGAATGGTTGATAGTGGGAGATTTAGTGATGGTAACACCATTGAATGTCAAGGGGCAGTGGTTAGATTGACTCTTATTGGTGGTGGTCATAAGTATTTTTGTGGTGCAAATGTTACTTGCCATTTGTCACCCAATCCCAAGTCACAAATGGTGCTGAACATTGTCCAATCATCTGTGAACATCCCCACGTTTGGCCTTTTGATGGAGGAAAGGTCCTTGAGGAAGTAGCTGAAGATGGTAGGGCCTAGGGAACTATCTTGATAAACTCCTGAAGAAATACCTGGAGCAGTCATGACTCCAACCAGTGGAGAACACATCCCCTGAAACTTGCCTTATTAGCTGAGGCTTAGGGATAGGCAATGGACGAGCAGTATGATCATAGATTATTAATCCAGAAACTCAGATAAAATGTTCTGGGAATCCGGGTTTGACTCCCACCATGGCAAATGGTGGAATTTGAAGCCAATAATAAAAAGATTTGAAATTAAGAATCTACTGATCACCATGAAACCATTGTCAATTGTTGGAAACATTCATCTGGTTCACTAATACTCTTCAGGGGACAGCATCTGCTATCCTCACCTGGTCAGGCCTACCTGTGACTTTAGACCCATAGCAATGTGATTGATTCTCAATTGCTTTCTGAAATGGCCTAGCAAGCTACTGAGTTGCAACAAATCACTACAAAGTCTCAAAGAAATGAAACCAGACGGATCACTTGGCATCAACCTAGGTAACGGAAAAGACAATGGCAGAAACAGCCCAGTCAACACTGCACAGTTCTCCTCACTATCATCTGGGGGCTAGTGCCAAAATTGGGAGAGCTGTCTCACAGATTAGTCCAGCAACAGCCTGACATAGTCACACTCACGGAATTATATCTTAAAGACAATGTCCCAGACACCACCATCACCATCTCTGGATATGTCATGTCTCACCCGCAGGACAGACCTCGTAGAGGTGGCAGCATATCAGTATACAGTCAGAAGGGAATTGCTTTGGGACCCCTCAACATTGACTCCTGACCCCATGATGTCTGAGGGCAACCTCTTGCTGATTATCACGTACCATCCTCCCTCAGCTGATGACTCAGTACTTCTCCATGTTGAACCACACTTACAGGAAGCACTGAGGATGGCAAGGACACAAAATGTACTCTGGATGGGGGATTTCAATGTCCACCACCAAGAGAGGCTTGGCAGCATTGGTGCTGATCAGGTTGGTCGGGATCGAAAGAATATAGCTGCTAGACTGGGTTTGCAGCAGGTGCTGAGGGAACTATCAAGAGGAAAAATATATTTGACCTGATCATCACCAATCTGCCAGCTGCAGATACACCTGTCCATGACAGTATCAGTAAGAGTGACAGCCGCACAGTCCTTGTGAAGACAAAGCCCCATCTTCACTTTGAGAATAATGTCCATCATGTTGTGTGGCACTGTTACCATGCTAATTGGAACAGCCTTTGAACAGACCTAGCAACCCAAGACTGGGCATCCAGGAGGTGCTGTGGGCCATCAACAGCAGCAGAATTGTTCTCCAGCACAATCTGTATCCCCCACTCAAGCCAGAGGATCAACCCTGGTTCAATGGAGACTGAGGAGGGCACGCCAGGGATGGCACCAGGCATAACTGAAGATGAGGTATCGACTAGGTGAAGACACTATACAGGACTACTTGCATGTCAAACAGCATAATCAACAAGTGATAGAAGAGCTCAGCGATCCCACAACCAATGGATCAGATCGAAGCACTACAGTCCTGTCACATCCAGTTGTGAATGGTGATGGACAATTAAGCAATTTATTGGAAGAGGACTCTTCACAAATATCCCCATCCTCAATGATGGAAGAGCCCAGTACATCAGTGCAAAAGATAAGACTGAAGCTTTTGCAGCAATCTTCAGCCAGAAGTGCCAAGCAGATGATCGATCTCAGCCTCCTCCAGTGTCACCAGCATTACAGATACCAGTCTTTAGCCAATTCGCTTTATTCTACACAATATCAAGAAATGGTTGGAGAGATTGGATACTGCAAAGGGTATGGGCCCTGAAAACATTCGGTGATTGTACTGAAGACTAGTGCTCCAGAACTTGCCCTAGCCAAGTTGTTTCAGTTCAGTTACAACACTGGTATCTACCAAATAATATGGAAAATTGCCTAAGTGTGTCCTGTACATAAAAAGCAGGACAAATCCAACCCGGATAATTACTACCCCATCAGTCTACTCTCGATCATCAGTAAAGTCATGGAAGGTGTTATCAACACTGTTATCAAACAGCACCGGCTCAGCAATAACCTGCACAGTGATGCCCAGTTTGGATTCCGTCAGAGCCACTCAGTTCCTGACTCATTACAGCCTTGGTTCAAACATGACCAAAAGAGCTGAATTCCAGAGATGAGGTGAGAGTGACAGCTCCTGACATCAAGTCTGCATTTTACTGAGCGTAGCATCAAGAAGCCCTCTCAAAACTGGAATCAATGGGCATCGGGGGCAAACGCTCCATTGGTTGGAGTTATACCTGACATATAGGAAGATGGTTGTGGTTGTTGGAGGTCAATCAGCTCAGCTCCAGGACATCACTGCAGGAATTCCTCAGGGTCATGTCCTCGGCCCAACCATCTTTAGCTGTTTCATCAATGACCTTCCCTCCATCAAATGGTCAGAAGTGGGATGTTCGTTGAAGATTGCACAATGTTCAGCACTATTCATGACTCCTTAGATATGTTCAAATGCAACAAGAGCAAGACAATATCTAGGCTTGGGCTGACAAGTGGCAAGTAACATTCATAGGTGTGCACTTGTGATTCCAAGGCATACAAGACTATGCAAAGTGTAGTTTTGTGTTTGTTTTTGACTAATGTGGACACAATAGGCCAAAGGGCCTTTTATTGTGCTGTAGATCTCTCAGACTCTATGATCCTGGAAACTTACAATTTTGTCAACATAGTGCATTAATTTCAGTTATTAACTGTTCCTCCTATTTTGTGTATGTTGGGAGAGTGGGTGGAGAGGGTAAAGCATAAGATGTAGGTAATGTTTCTGTATTTGTCTATTTACTGCTCTTCAAAATGCATTTTTTTCATGAACATGTCCCACTCCCATTCCCTTTTGTTTTCAATCATTATTTCTTTTGTCATTCTTTCGCCTTTTATCCACTTCAAAGCTTACCCTCTGGTCTTTCCATCCCTTCCTCAGCTTTGCACCTGCTTAAAATCTTTTACACCCAAAACATCACCACATATGTTGCCTGACGTTTTGACTGGGACCCCATTTTCTGTTTATATTTCAGATTCCCTGAGCCTTCAGCAGTTTGCTTGTGCATGTATCTTAACAGGAACTTTAAACACAGCTGGTGGTTTTAAACAACATTCAGATTTTCAGATGGGTTGAAAATTTACTTGAAAACAAATGTTTTAATTTTCCCATTTATTTCTCAGCAATGAAAAATAAAAACCCTGTCACAGCCTGAAAATGAGGTCAGTTTTCACCTAATATTTAAATTCATCCACATATGTTCTTTGAGAAGATGCATGAGCAGTACTTCAAGAATATCAAAATTTACAGTATATCTTTCCAAGATAACTAATGACTTAGTGCCTGAATCTTAACGGTGCTTTAATAGTCTCTGTCTATGCTCACTAGGGGTCTTTTCTAGTGCTGATTGCATCGTAAGTTTTCCAAATTTCTAGGCTGCGAGAATGTTAATTTGAATGTTTGCAGATAGGGGTGAACTTTATCTTCCACTCCAATCGTTCCAACTTTCGAAAACTTACTTAAGCACATCACTCCACATTGTGAGAGTTCAGGTGATGCCAGTTGACTTCTGAAACTGGCTTTGTGTTTGAAGAAAACTGCCAAGGTAATGAACAAGGATTATTATTACACTGGTATGTACCCATATTACAAAAAGCCATTGATTTTGCGTTGCTATACATAGTACGTGAGTACCAATTATCTTACACTGACAGACTTGCCTCGCAAGATGTTTCCAACTGTCACATTTTATATTTAAACATTGCAAGTTCAATCTATGATGTATCATTACTGAAAATGAACTGTAAAGCAGAAGTCACGATAACATTTTGAAACAATTCCAGAAGGATACAAATTGGAAACTGGCTTACTAACAGATAGAGAGACAAAGAGACTTATTAATTATTATATACGGATGAAATTAACTTCAGTGTTCAATCTTTAGTGAACAAAATATTTGATAATGGTTGCATTAGTCCCAGCTTTGTCATACTTTTCCTTTCTTTTTTAACACAATCACTTTAACAATCCTTGCTTATCTTTCTCTGCAGAGGAAGACTATCTTCAAAACAGCCTACTGCACTGGCAATGTTTTTTTTAAGATAAATCCCTCTATCCCACAGAGCACAATAAGACCATTAGACCATCAGACATCGGAGCTGAATATACACCATTCAGCCATTGAGTCTGCTGCACTATTTAATTATGGCTAATAAGTTTCTCAACCCCATTCTCCTGCTTTCTCCCCTTTACAATCAAGAACCAATCTATCTCAGACTTAAATATACTCAATGACCTGGCCTCCACAATGTTCTGTGGCAGTGAATTCCATAGATTCACTACTCTCTGGCTGAAGAAGTTTCTCCTTATCTCCATTCTAAATGGTCTTCCCTTTACTATAAGGCTGTGCCCTCGGATCCGAGTCTCTCCTACCAATGGAAGCATCTTTCCAACATCGATTCTGTCCAGCCATTAATATTCTGCATGTTTCAATTAGATCCCCCTTTATCCTTCTAAACTCCATAGAGTCCTCAAACATCCCTCATATGTCAAGCTGTTCATTTCTGGGACCATTCTCATGAGTCTCCTCTGAACATGCTCCAGGGCTAGTACACCCTTCCTGAGATATGAGGCCCAAATTGCACACAGTACTCCAAATGTGGCTTGACCAGAGCTTTATCGAGCCTCAGAAGTACATCCCTGCTCTTATATTCAACTTCTCTTGAAATAAATGCCATTATTGCAGGTTTACCTTGAGAAAATCCTGGACTAGAACTCCCAAGTCTCCTTGCACTTTAGACTTCTGAATTTTCTCCCCATTTCAAAAATAGCCCATGCCTCTATTCTTCCTATCGAGGTGCATGACCTCACATTTTCTCATGTTGTACTCCATCTGCCATTTCTTTGCCCATTCTCCTAACCTGTCCAAATCCTTCTGCAGCCTCTCCGCCTCCACAATGCTACTTGTCCCTCGACCTATGTATCTTTGTATAATTTGCAAACTTAGCCAGAATCTGCTCAGTTCCTTCATCTAGATTATTAATGCATAAGGTGGAAAGTTGTGATCCCAACACTGAGCCTTGCGGAACTCCACTTGTTGCCAGCTACCACCCTGAGAAGGACCCCCACCCTCTGCTTTCGGCCAGACAGTCAGTTGTTATCCATGCTAGCACCTTGCCTCTTACACCATAGGCCCTTATCTCTCTCTCTCCTGTGAGGCACCTTGTCAATGGCCTTCTTGAAGTCCAGGTAGAATATATGTCAATGGCTGCAAAGCTATATACAGCCTGACAGATACTGAAGCTTGGAAAGTCAACAAGCTGATTGTCAGACTAAAGTGAAAGAACTGCATTCTATTTCAAGGCAGTTTTAAACCACTTTTAGTATATATAGCTTCAATGTAACATAGGTCAGTGACTAGATTCATATCTTATTCCAAAGGAAAGGTCCGGACTATTTTGACTTGCATTTTGCCAGCATCAAGCAAGTTCTTAACAGGATCATAAGGAATTACCCATAGCTGGTACCTTTTGAGAGAAGGAAGCAGCTGTCACTGTCAAGATTGCAATTCATAGTTATCCAAGTAAAGTTGATATTTACAAGTAAAATGCCACTTTGGATACAATAGAGCAGATTAAAGGAAAAAAAAATACATCACCGGGGTATTGCTAATTAGATAACATGTAGAGAGATCTGTAACCTTTTCCTCCAAAGACATTAATGGGAAAGAAGAATTTTCTGTCGGAAGATAGAAACAGTAGGTCCACAGCTCCTTAAACAGTTTCATCATTCAAATACTTATAGTTTGTGGCTGATTTATGTCTCAATTCCATTACTCCCACTTGCTTTTTAATCCTTAGTGCTCTCACTGTCCTACATTGAAAAATGTCATTGTTAGATTGTTATATTGCCCTCTCTGTTGGAGTGTGTAATCAAACTCAGAGACAGGGAGTTCTTTTTCTAAGCCAGCAGGAGAGGCATCCTGGATTTCAGCAAAAGCCATGCCATGACTGCTAGTACATGGTGATACAGTCAGAAATATAGACATAACCATTGCCAAGGTAGCCAACCCTCCAAATGTACACATTTCCAGTCAATATGCCATTCTTGTTAGTCAGAGCCAGATAGCATGCTGGAATTAGGAAACTGTTATGCTCCTCATCATGGTAATGGTCCAAGTCATAGACATTGATCACATTAAAACCACAGCAGGTTGAAAGCTGATTCAGCAGTCTGGAAAGTCTCTCATGTGAACATGTTAGATCTGGGTAGGTCCAATAATAATATTCTAGTGTTTGGATATTTAGTGTCAGATTGAAACTTAATGGAGGATCCTATTGCTTTCCATTGATAATATTAGGAGAGAACAAAGTCTCCCTCAGCAGAAGGAACTAGAGTTTAAGAAGACACATTTAAACCGAGCCAAGTTATTTACATTTGGCATGAATAATAGTACATCTAACATTGAGAAAATAGTCAGGGAGGAAAATGTGTTCTTTGAACATTGAGAACCAAATGATAAAGTTAAGCATCAGCATAATATCAGACACCATTAGTCAAGAGATCATGCAAATACCACTTCTTTTTCATGATTTTGCATGCACACTGATTTCATTTTTACCCAGAGAGATACATGTGAATTACTTTATTTACACAAATAACACGCCAACTTTGGCCAGAGAAAATTTGAAGAAACTCATAAGATTCTGATGCTCAATGAAGTGCTCAAATATGCCATAAATGGTTGGTTGAAAGTTGATGTTGAGGGAATGGAGGAATATTTCACATGCAGAAATGAACTAAGTGTAGATCAATGCTATCTCCTTTGTGGATTGTGAATCATTGCTCTAGCAAAGTATAAAAAAAGACTGATAGAAGATACTCATTAAGGGCATGTAGGGATTATCCATATTAAAACTGGGGCAATAAACTATTTATTTTCCAAAAGGTAGATAGAGATATGGAAAAGTAGTGATTTCAATGAGAATCGAACCACTGACTTTTCAATGGTTTCAAAATCAATGGTTTTCATTCCACAATCAAACACAAGGAAAATCTGGGACTGAATAAATGTCCATGACTTTGAAGTCGAAGGGAAAGGAGTATGTATAAAAACTGAAATTGCTGGAGAAACGCAGATATGGAGAGAAGTAGATAGCTAATGTTTGAAGTCCAGTGACCCTTGGTCAGAAAGAGTTGTGCTTTATTTATTCTGATTCTGTTTTTCTGTTATTGTTTATTTCAGGTCTGCAACATCTCCAGTTATTTGTTTTACTTTATGTACGAGTATCTGTTGTTGGTTAATAGCAATAGGCAGTGGATAAACATGGAATCTGTGCCCAACAACACAAGTGCCAAAACTGTCAAGGCTTTGACAAGTTGCTTTGCAGTTTATGGATTGCTGGTAGTATAGTGTCAGATAGTGTTCCACGCTTTACACCAGAACATTTGAAATATATCGAGATAGAAGAGATCAGCATGCTGTAATTCCACCATATCATACAACAACAAGTTTAATTTCACAAAGGAAGTGCATAGCATGTGAACTGATTTTTGCAGGGGTATTTGCTGATGAAAGGCTGGGCTGTAATTTCCATCTTTCAAATCAACACAAGCTAGACATTTATCTGTTTTCTTACAGAAAAACCTTATCATTCAATACAGTTAATCGCCCCATGTATTAATGTTCAGACCCACTCTTAGGACAAGGTTGGGATTGCTTAAGCTTGTCAATAGAAGTGAGAGACAAGCAAAACAAAGTTATCACGAGTCATGATACATGAGCTATGTAACTTAGAGAGTTCAGTGCTGGTCAGAAGGACACGGTGAGCATCCACCAAGGTAATAAAGAGAAAAACATGATTGGAGTTACTGTAAAAAAGATGGGATATGTTCACATATCTCATTCAAGCAAAAAATATATTTCCTCAGCATAATATATTATTCATTAGAATTACTGATGGTGGCCTGAGATCAGTGTTGGGAAGTTGTTAAAGGGAATTCTGAGGTACAGGGTCTACATGTATTTGGAAAGCCAAGGCCTGAGTAGGTATAGTCAACCTGCCTTTGTGCATGGGAACTCCTGTCTCACAAACTTGGTTTAGTTTTTTGAAGAAGTAAAAAGAGAATTGATGAAGGCAGAGTGGTGGACGTGATGTATATGGACTTTAGTAAGGTGTTTGACAAGGTCCTCATGGAAGACTGGTTAACAAAGTCAGATCACAAAGAATATAGGAAGAACTAGCCATTTGGATTCAAGCCTTTTGACTCAAAGATAGAAGGCAGAGGGTGATGTGGAAGGTTGCTTTTCAGACTGAATATCAGTGACCAGCAGTGTATCACAAGAATTGGTACTGGGTCCCCTGCTTTTCATCACTTATACAATTGATTTGGAGGTGAACATAGGAGGTATTGTTAGTAAGTTTGCAGATGACACTAACATTGGAGGTGTACTGGCCAGCGAAGAACATGATCTCAGAGTACAATCTTGATCAGATGGGACAATGGGCCGAGCAATGGCAAATGATGTGTAATTTAGATAAATGCAGTTTGGAAAGGCAAATCAGGGCAGGACTTATACACTTAATGGTAAGATCCTGGGAAGTGTTGCTGAACAAAGAGACCTTGGAGTGCCGGTTCATAGTTCCTTGGAAGTGGAGGCACCGGTGGATATGATAGTGAAGAAGGCATTTGGTATTTTGCCTTCATTAGTCAGTACATTGAGTATAGGAGGGCAAATTGAGGACTGCAGATGCTGGAAATGCACAGCAGGTCAGGCAGCATCCGTGGAGCAGGAAAATCAACGTTTCGGGCAAACGCCCTTCATCAGGAATGAAGGCAGAGAGCCTCCGGGGTGAAGAGATAAATGGGAGGGGGGTGGGGGCTGGGGAGAAGGTGGCAAGTGTACAATAGGTGGATGAGTTTGGGGATGAAGGTGACCGGTCAGAGAGGAGAGTGGAGCGGATAGGTAGGAAAGAAGATTGGCAGGTAGGACAGGTTATTAGGATGGTGCTGAGCAGAAAGGTTGGAACTGGGGTAAGGTGGGGGGAGAGGAAATGAGGAAACTGGTGAAGTCCACATTAATGCCCTGGGGTTGAAGTGTTCTGAGGTGGAAGATGAGGCATTCTTCCTCCCAGCATTGGGTGGTGAGGGAGTGGAGGTGGAGGAGGCCCTGGACGTGCATGTCCTCAGCAGAGTGGGAGGGGGAGTTGAAATGTTGGGCCACAGGGTGGTGGGGTTGATTGGTGCGGGCGTCCCGGAGATTTTCCCTAAAGCATTCTGTGATAAGGCATCCAGTCTCCCCAGTGTAGAGGAGACAGCATCGGGAGCAACGAATACAATAAATGACATTGGTGGACATGCAGGTGAAACTTTGATGGCTTCTTTGAGACCTTGGATGGAGGTGAGGGGGGAGGTGTGGGTGCAGGTTTTGCAATTCCTGTGGTGGCAGGGGAAGATGCCAGGAGGTGAGGGTGGGTTGTTAGGTGGGGTTGTGTGGACTTGACCATGTAGTCATGGAGGGAACAGTCTTTGCGGAAAGTGGAAAGGGGTGGGGAGGGAAATAGCTCCCTGGTGGTGGGGTCTGTTTGGAAGTGGTGGAAATGTCGGCGGATGATGCGGTTTATGTGAAGGTTGGTAGGGTAGAAGGTGAGTACCAGGGGTTCTGTCCTTGTTACAGTTGGAGGGGTGGGGTTTGAGGAAGGAAGTGCGGGATGTGGATGGAATGCATTGGAGGGCATCTTCAACCGTGTGGGAAGGGAAATTGTGGTCTTTAAAGAAGGAGGCCATCTGGTGTGGTGAAACATGTCCTCCTGGAAGCAGATATGGCAGAGGCAGAGGAATTGGGAATACAGGGTAGCATTTTTACAGGAGGTAGTATTCAAAGAGGTGTAGTACAGGTAGCTGTGGGAGTCGGTGGGTTTTTTAAAAATGTCAGTGTCCAGTCGGTCATTCAGTGATGGAGATGGAGAGGTCCAGGAAGAGGAGAGAGATGTCAGAGATGGTCCAGGTGAATTTAAGGTCAGGTTGGAATGTGTTAGTGAAGTTGATGAACTGCTCAACCTCCTTGTGGGAGCACGAGGTGGCGCCGATGCAGTCATCAATATAGTGGAGGAAGAAGTGGGGAGTGGTGCCGGTGTGACTACGGAAGATGGACTGTTCTATGTAGCTGACAAAGAGGCAGGCATAGTTGGGGCCCATGTGGGTGCCCATGGCTACCTCTTTTGTCTAGAAAAAGTCAGAGGATTCGAAGGACAAATTGTTAAGGGTGAGAACCAGTTCAGCCAAACGAATGAGAGTGTTAGTGGAAGGGTATTATTGGGGACATCAGGAGAGGAAGAAATGGAGGACTTGCAGGCCCTGGTCATGGCAGATGGAAGTGTAGAGGGATTGGATGTCCATGGTGAAGATGAGGTGTTCAGGGCCGAGGAAGTGGAAGTTTTGGAGGAGGTGGAGAGCGTGGGTGGTGTCTCGAACGTGTGTGGGGAGTTCCTGGACTAGAGGGGAGTAGGGCTGTATTGAGGTAGGAGGAGATGAGTTCAGTGGGGCAGGAGCAGGCTGAGACAATGGGTCGGCCAGGGCGGTCAGGCTTGCGGATCTTGGGAAGGAGGTAGAATTGGGTGGTGCGGGGTTCCCGGACCATGAGATTGGAAGCTGTGGGTGAGAGGCGATGAGGTTGTGTATGGTCTTGGAGATGATGGTTTGGTGATGGGGCTGGGAGGAGAAGGTGTCTTTCAGGAGTATAGGAGTTGGGAGGTCATGTTGCGGCTGTATAAAATGTTAGTTAGGTCACTTTTGAAATACTGCATACAATTATGGTCTCCCTGCTATCGGAAAGAAGGATGTTGTTAAACTTAAAAGGGTTCAAAAAAGATTTTAAAGGATTTTGCCAGGATTGGAGGATTTGAGCTACTAGGAGAGGCTGAATTGGCCTCGGCTATTTTCCCTTGAGGGTCAGAGTTTGAGAGGTGACCTTATAGAAGTTAATAAAATTGTGAGGGGCATGGATTGGGTGATTAGACAAGGTCTTTTTCCTAGTGTGGGGGAGTCCAAAACTAGACTTTAAGGTGAAACGGGCAAGACATAAATGGAACCTAAGGGGCAACTTTATCACACAGGGGGAGGTGCATGAATGGAATGAGCTGCCAGAGGAAGTGATGGAAGCTGGTATAATTACAACATTTAAATGGTATCTTTTTGGATGGGTACGGAGGAACCTCGATTATCTGAACAACACAGGTGGGGAATATTTTATTTGAATAATCGAATATTCGGATAAATGAATGGCAGACAACACAGTTTAGCCAAGCAACGAGGCCTTGCGATCATGCCTGGATAATCTGAAATTCAGGTAATTGATGTCAGATAATCAAAGTTCCTCTGTATATGAATAGGTAGGTTTTAGAGGAGGAGTATATGCCAAATGCTGGCAAGTGGGACTAGACTTATTTAAGACATCTGGTCAGTATGGATGAGTTGGACCAAAGGGTCTGTTTCTGTGTTGTACGTCTCTATGACTCTATGACCCCAATGTTTCTTCTGTGGATAAAAACTTCCTGATGTCAACACTGGCCTAGCTCTGTTTTTATGGTTATACTCCTCTTAATCATCTACCAGATCAAATCCTGGTCAAATGCCAAGATAAATCCTTTAATCATTATCAAGTTCATAATTAGATCACCCTTTAATTTTCTGTACTGAAAGGCATACAACTCCAGTTTATGACACGTGTCTACATAATTAAACTATTTTAGTCCAGCATAATCTTGATAGATCAGTGCTCCAGTACCCACAAGACCAATGTATCCTTCCTATATTACGTGAGACAGAACATAGTGCTGCAAAGTGGTTTAACTCAAGCTCTTTTGAAGCATAATATTGTTTCTACCATTTCGTATTCCAGCCCTCTTGAGGTGAGGCCGAAAAGTCCATTAGTGTTTTAGTTATGTTCTGTATTCACCAGGGCCTATTCCACTTTATGCTCATAGTGAACTTGCTACCTTTTATTTGAAAGATTCAGGTATATCCCATGTTACACATTTGGCTCTTGGAAATTGTTTTGCTGCAGCAATTCCTCAGTAACATGCCTTTTATCTCATTCAAAAGCAACATTATGCAGCAGGTAATACACAGTCATGATTCCATTGATCCACTCTACATTGCGCTATAAGGCAGAGAACACAGTATGCTGAACACTGGAACTTTTTCAGAAGGCAAAGTTCAGTCCTGATCCATTTGCATTGCGATATTTTGAAAGTTACTTCCTTATGGTATCTGCAGGTCATGAGTTGACATTAACCAAATCAACTGGCAACCAAATTGGAAACTAACTGTCCCAGAAAGAAATATGGAAACATAGAAAATAGAACTCGGCTATTTGGCCCCTCGGGCCTGCTCCAACATTCAATACAATCCTGGCTGATCCTTATCACAATGCTATGTTCCCATGCCTACTCCATAGCTCTCGACATCGTCAATCTCCTGAAATCTATTTCTTTCCAAGAGACATTAAATGACTTGTCTTTGCTGTCTTCTGTAGTACAGGTAATTTTTCTATAATGTGATGGTTGTGTTCTTGTGCAACTCCGCATTATAGAAAAATCACACTTTAGAAAAAGGCACTTAAAGCATTGGCAATGGACTCAAACTTAAAATTTGTGCCATTTGCTTCTGGCTCAAATGCAGAAATGTTACCCACTGCACTCCAAGACCTCTCTTTGAATGCATCATAGGATATTCATCTATTTGCTGCATAACAAAGAAATACAATTTATTCATTGATAGCCCCATTTTCCTTTTGGTAGTCAACATTACCTTTTGAAATTGCGCCAGGTGTTTCCAGTAATGGGTTACACTTTCAATGAGACTTTCTGAGAAGATGACAGTACTTGTAAGGTTCCCCACAGAGCCATACATGAAACTGATATACTAAAAGAGGAAACAAATTGATGTAATATCAGGAGTTGTTTTAATAAATTTATGAACCTCTTGTTAATTAATAACTAACCAAAACTATTATGAATTCATTGTGTGCATTAATAAGCATTCCAGGAGGTGCACTGAGGCATCTAGGTAAAGGTGTGCATCCATTGAATTAATGCTAAAATACAAAGTTGTCACGTAATCCACAATTAGCACATAACAGTTACATACAGAGTCTATTAGTACCCTTCAGTAGGGCAAGATTATTTATTCTCAATTATGCTTCTATAACCTTTAAATTGATTACATCTGGCAGTAAGCATATAGTAATGACAAATGATCCACATCTCAAATATTTACATTTCTTTTTCCATAACAATAAAGTAGACACAGATCTATGACAGTGACAATCTGTGTGAGAGCTCATCTGCCATATCACCTTAATTCATCAATGTTTCTGTGGGTGAAAACAACAGATAAACAAGTGTGAACCTCTCAGTTATGAGGCTTCACAGTATTTCGTTTGCAGTTTGCTGCAATATAATTGAATGTGCTGTAAGAATTTAAATGTCAAATAGCTATATAAAGTTGTAATTACCTCCAGGATTAATGAGTACTCAAACCAAAGAATTGAGTTCACATACAATCTTGAAACATTCATAGCAATTGCATTTTTCTAATTTCTCAAATAAACAATTCAAGCTCAAAAGGAAACCACAATTTTCAAAAAACATTCAGCAATGTGTATTGAAGATATGGGTGTACTATACCTTTATGAGAGTTAAAATCAACAGAACTACCTAACACAACCAAGTGTTCTGAAAAGAAATATAATGTAACATTTGGTTGAACAACATGATTAGCTGGTTGCCTGGAAATAACAAAACAGATTTGAATTAGGCCAATCAGTTTAAATTATACCCAAAAAACTACCAAATTCCAATCCAGCTTGAATTGAGTATATTGACAATCTTAAAAGCCAATGACACAATCTAATGCTTTGGGGTATAAGACCAAGGAGAATTGAACAGTTGAGAGGAGAACTGCCAATCCCCAGCATGTAAAAAGACTGACTGAAAAATAGCTCTCTTAAAAGGTACCTTTATCAATCAGAAACATGTGAAGCAGAAATCTCTAAGAAGAAGAAAAGCAGACCGGAATTTAGAGAAAACGAAAGCTGCCTGGTTTTGAGATTAGAAGTTTTGTTTTGAAAATTGTAATCAGGAGTTTTATCAGACTAGTATTATAGAATGGAAGGTAACAGATAGATTAGAATAAGGAATTGTAGATAGTTGTTTGTTAATTATTTTCTGTTATACTTTAAAAAATAAATTTGTTAATGTTTACTTTGACTAGTTCTCGGCCTATCGAATTTTCACAGGTTACTACATGGGATAAATCTTTTCTGTTGCTGGTTTTAAATTAAGCAGGAGAGTTTACCCTGTGTTGTAACAAATGGAAAATTAATGCAACCTTTTTAGGAATCGATATATGTGGAATATTCCTCCTGGGAGTGAGTGTTGTGAGCTGGTGTGTCTCACAGAGCTCCAATCTACACTCCAAATGGACACACAACTGTACCCAGGACTTTGGTATTTTCATGTAGACTTTCAAGGTGACATTGTAATTTGAGAACTTGTATTTGTCCAGGTGGGGTGGTGAAAAGGCTCATTTTAGTTTTCAGCAACAGCAGTATGGCACCTAGAATTGCTTAAAGACATCCTAAACTGTACCTCTTATCCCTCCCTTTCTAACTGCCTGCCCTAACATCTCATGTTCCGTCCATATATTTTCCATAACTACTTGCTATTATTCACTTTGTATAGTCCTCAGACTCCATGAACTATCAATGAAAATATTTAATTAATTGCATGTAACTTTATATAGTGGTTTGACATTTAAATTGTGGCAAACCAGCAATTTTATCTGACTAAATTACGCACAAAAAGCTATGAAGCTTAAAAATAGATGCATTTACATCTGTTCAGCTGTTTTTCTCACCATGTAACAAATTCTTATATGAGGGTCTGAAAGGGTTAAACTTGATCAAGTGCAACTACCACCACCCTCTATTTTGATGTTACAAGGACTTTGTGGGACAGTAAAGTAGAATCCCAAGGGAAATGCACTCAAGGCTAGGTCCTCCCAACAGCCTTTGGAGTAATGTAAGGTCTGTACTTATCACCAGTGAATAGTTGCGGAGATTCAATAAGTAATATGGCTTCCTGTACAAGAATCTTCTTGTTTGATAAGAAGGTTGCTATTCCATGGAAACTAGACTACTTTCGACAAAGCCGCCACACACATCATCATCAAACAATGTGAACTCGATTGTCACCTAGATGTGGGTGGTGGATGTCAGCAAGCTTCCCATTCTTGTGTGGGAAGAAGTATTTCCACAAGTTCCATTCCAGGAAATGGGTGATAACTAAAATCAAAGTCATAGAATGTGGTCTGGAAAAGCACAACTGGCCAGGCAGCATCTGAGGAGCAGGAGAATCGACGTTTTGAGCATAAACTGATGCAGAGCTTATGTTCGAAACATCAATTCTCCTGCTCCTCGGATGTTGTCTGACCGACTGTGCTTTTCTGGCATGACACTCTTCAATTGTGATTTCCAGCAACTGCAGTCCTCACTTCCTCCTTGATAGCTAAAATCAAGCCTACTGTCCTCAAAAATGATGTGGGAGACTGCCGAACGAGTTACCAGGTGCCATGAAAGACTGGCGGAAAGACATTCTTCTTACAGTATTGGGACTTTGCCAGTTGTAAATCAAAAAAAACTCTATGTTGAAACTTTATTGCTGGAACAGCACAGCAGGTCAGGCAGCATCCAGGGAACAGGAGATTCGACGTTTCGGGCACAGGCCCTTCTTCAGGATTCCTGAAGAAGGGCCTGTGCCCGAAACGTCGAATCTCCTGTTCCCTGGATGCTGCCTGACCTGCTGTGCTGTTCCAGCAATAAAGTTTCAACTTTGATCTCCAGCATCTGCAGACCTCACTTTCTCCTCAAAAAAAACTCTATCCCTCACTTTCCCACATTCTCATCCATATTAAACACTCAACACCTCACAATCACAACCAATCCAATGGTCCTTCAATATTCACTATGCCAACCTATTTATCTCTACCTATTTCCCCATTGGTCCTCATATCCTCCATGATGAACCTTAGTACCATTCATCCAGTGGACACTTGGCAGAACCAATGAAAACCACAGAGGCAACAGCATATGTGAAAATGTTCTTTTTAATATCAGTCATTCATTCATGACCATTTTACTTCTTTGTTCACAGTCCTATATAACTGCGGGTCATTAGATATTTAAAGTCTCAGTCATAGAAATGACAAGCACAGTCCACTTTATATCACCGAAATCAACATTGTGCAATTGACAGAACCATCACAAAGAGCTGTCAATTGAGCAATATTTTCTTTCCTGACAGGTATCTGCTGAAGAAGCAGCACTTCAAAAGCTAGTGCTTCCAAATAAACCTGTTGGACTATAACCTGGTGCTATGTGATTTTTAACTTTGTTCACCCCAGTCCAACACCGGCACCTCTACATCATTCCTTTGACATAATTGTTTTGAAGACTAATGGATGTCTTTGCTTTCAGCCAAACTCCATTGTGCATTCTTGGTTGGAATAAAATATTTGTTGGTATTGAGCTTATGCAGGTCCATCCAGGCTGATTGGGTTCAAGGTTGTGGGTTAGCAAGTTGGCATGCACAAACCTTTTTAACTTCAATTTAATAAATCTACGTCTTCCAGGTTTAAGTTCACAATACTGTGGAAAACCGGCCTAACAATTTTCAGAGATCAGAACATGCATATCCCATTAGCTGGACATGAAAAGTTTGCAGGGGATGGGTTTGCATCCTTATCCTACGTTGAGCTCTTTGGAGATGGGGACATAATTGCATACTTCTGTCCCAGCTGTCTTTATCAAATGTTTGTGACATCCCACCAATTTCATGAATATCATTCTCATCAAGAAAAAAGATATATTCAGTCTTGTGAAACCCTATTGCTACTCTGTTACTTTGTGTCAACACGTCAGAAATTGCATTAAAGTGACAATCTGTTTTTACGACCTCTTAAAACTGTTATTCATTCCCATGTGAATTTCAGACCAATCATGCTGAAACTCAGTAGAGCTCAAAACAGCCAAGGATTCATAATGGTGACAGCTGTCCAAAGAATACAGCACTCGCTGAAATTCTAAAGAACAGATAATGCGTGTTTCAATTTAAAGCAGAGAACACATAAATGCTAAAAAAAAAAATTCCGAAGTTTACATCAGCTGGAACGTTCACTACTTTTAAATCACACCACAAAAGATGACAGTTCACCTAACAGACGATTTGTCACATTATTCATTATTTGTGGTACTTTTTGTAATGGAACAGTACTGTAATGCATGTGAACAATTAGACATGACTTACCATGGTAAGCATCACCTATCTTTGCAGACAAATATCATAAGACAAGTCACCGAATGAAAAACACATTTACAGTACAAATAGTTCCCAATAGTGACACTTAAACGTATGAAAACACTTTACAGTTAACTTCAAGAATGTTCCACTACAGGCTGTTTTCTTCATAAATTCTCGATTAATGGACTTCCAAAATACCGTACTACCAGATAAAAATGGGATAAGGAATGAAATCGGATTTTTAACTCCATTATCAATGGAAAATCATATTGCAGAAGGCGTAGGTTTGTACACAAGGCATTCTTGGTCCACAAGAAAAAGCAAAAAAATGCTGCAGGGTTGAATTTCATTGGAGGAAATATGCTTTTCCTTTACATTCTCAAGCACATTTGCTCCAAAGAAATTCAATGCTTTCACTTACCAAAGCACATCTTAGCACTGATATCAGAAATTAGACCATTATTGAAATACTTGAGGTACGTTGTTCCATAAATCTTAATAAATGAACAGTTCATCATATTTCCTCTACAACACTGTCCTCTCTGTCCACTTATGGAGTACTCCTAGCGATAAATAATCACAGACTGGGACATATGAATGAGTTTGTGGTTGACTTTATTCTCATTCATAATAGACCATTGGCTGGAAAAGCTACTTTTCTTTTCATATATCATGGCGACACAGTTGCCCAGTGGTTATCACTGCTGCCTCACAGTCCTAGGAACCCAGATTTGATGCCACCATCAGGTGAGAAGCATGGAGTATGCATGTTCTCCCTGTGTCTGCGTGAGTTTCCACCTGATGCTCCAGCTTCCTCCCACAGTCCAAAGATGTGCAGTTTAGATGGATTGGCATTGCTAAATTGCCCGTAGTGTCCAAGGATGTGCAGGCTAGTTGGATTAGCCATGTGAAATGCAGAGTTACAGGGACAGGGAAGGCAGTTGGGTCTAGATGGGATGCTCTTTGGAGGGTCAGTGTGGACTCGATAGGCTGAATGGCCTGCAGGGTTTCTGTAGGGTTTCTATCATTCTATAATCAAATAATTAATTCAGAAATTGTGGGACAAAATACATTGGTGGGGCAGAACGGATAGAAAGTTATGTCAAATAGCTACTACTTGTACTCATTACTTAAAACACACAAAATTGGAGCCAAGACCCTACAAGATCATAAGATCCAGGAGCAGAAGTAGGAATTCAGTCCCTAAAGCATGCTCTCTCATTTCATACAAACAAAGCTGATTTCATCTCTGTCTCAATGCCACCTTTCTGCCCACTCCCCACAGCCCTTAACTCATTACTAATTTAAAATCTATCTTCCTCCTCTTTACATTTATTGTACTCTGGGTAGTGAATTCCACAGATTCAAGATCCTTTGGAACAAAGTAATTCCTCCTAAAGTCTGTCACCCTTTAACCTATTATTGTGTCAAAGGGTAGTTATCCAAAGACTATTCATAGGCATACTCTTCTCTAAGGCTTTTTCCGAGCTCATGAGGTATGGATTCAAATGTCATGTTACTGTTTTATATCAACAATTGACTACGGAAGACCATCAAACTGACCAGACTGCATCTCTGAGCAACATTGGAGGATGACAGTAGAGACAGTTCATTTTTGATTATCTGATTTTTACCCTCGCTGATTTCTCAATCACTCTTGTTTAACTAGAATATCCCTAAATTCAGTTGAAATCTGAGATTCATAGTCAGCGAGCACAAAAACATTCTTTTTTAAGTTCAGTTAGATCAGAAAAGTAAATTAACAAGGAAATAAATGTTAGGATCCTCGTGAATTTGCTGCGATAAAATAATCAAAGGCTATTGTTCATCTTTTAGAGAACATTTTTAATCCCCCATAAACAGTCGCTAGAATATTACTGAATGCACGTTCGCATCAAGTGTGAGTCAAATATTCACTGCTCAGTTCACAATGATCGTGATTGAGCTTGTAAAAGTTTACATGGAATTATTTTGCTCCATGACCAGCTCAAGGTAGAAACTCCTTGGATAGTGTTTCTCTACATGTTTTTTCTCGATAAAATGTTTATGACTTGACAGTGCACAGTTTTTTTGTTACATTTCCAATTTTGACCACTAGTCTGTGCCATTGTATTGAAAATCTGTACATCTTTAAGCATCCGCTTCTAACAAAACAACTTAGTTCATACTTACACAGATTTTAGTACATTTAAATCTAACCTTGCATTTATTCGCAACTTTCTCTGCATCTTAGCACAAAAATGACTTAGTCTGAACAGGTTACTTACTTTGAATCTAAGTTCTGGATTTTCTTTAAACTGAAGTGTCATAAAAGTTTGGTTTTGAATTTGCAATAGGTTAGTTTTATTGGCAACTGGAATAACTTCATTTTCTATAATAATGACAACCACTATATTCAAAATCAGTGTGACTTCATATTGTTCAATACACAGTGGAGGAAAATTCAGAAGAAGACAGTGTGTGCATATTCCAATGGGGCCTAATTATGTTTTTGAAAAGCATTGCTATTTCTGGATCTTAATCAGATTTCTCCTTTATATTCAACATTTTACCTGCACTTCCTGAGCAGTATGGTTATTTATTCCTTGTGTGCCAAAGGGAGAAATTGCACCAAGTACAATAATTAGGATATTTTGCTCAATTGTAAGCTGCGACTGGTTACCTCACTTACTGACAAATACAAAGACAACCATTTTGCTCAGTGATATTCCTGATTTGTTGTTAGTGAGTTACATCCCAAAGGAGAATATGCATATCCTGTCCTCATTTATTTTGCATTCAATGTACACGTGAGCACGAATGTTATTATCAGCATATATCCCTTCTCTTCCCATGTCCCATCAATTGCCAGCTCAGCTTTTCTTACTTCCTTGCAGTATCTGCATGGTGGTCATTTTCTATTAAATAGCAAGAATTCTTGCAGCTATGGGAATACAGAGTTCAAACGATCCAAACTAAAATTATTATTGGAAGAGGAGGAAGTCAGTTTATTGTTCTGAATTAAGACTGTGAGATAATATTTGATTTGGTATATTTAATTGCATTTACTCACGAAATTGCTATGTGAGAGTGATGATGATGATGGTGCAATGAGATAAACAGGGCTGGTACCTCAGCAGAGCCAATAGCATTTAAGGATTGAATGATAAGCACAAGATGACAATTTTAAGAAATTGAGAAGGTGGGACCAGAGATGGTCAGGGCTGCAATTTCCTGCCATCAGATTGTGCATCAATCCTGAACTGTGGTACTGTCATCTGCTGATTTTCACATCGGGAGAAGCAAGAGGTTTTGGAGAGCTGGTACTATCAGTATTGACAAGGCAGTGAAGCAAATTTGGGGTGTTCAGCACAATGCTCATCTAGCGCTTGAACCTGCAACCCCTGCTGTGGCTTCATATATTACATTATTGCTGTAAAGCTTCATTTTGGACAGTGAGAATGCTCTCTGGCCACTACTTTACCCTGCTGAATAGAAAGACCATAAACAATATATGTTCACCTCAGAATTAAAATCTTGCCCAAGGACTTAGAACAAGGTTGAATTAACAGGCATCTACATCAAATCAGGCATAGAAGCAGTAATAAAGACATGGGATGGAGGGTTAGATTGAGAAGAGCAGCAACAGGAAGCAAACTGATAAAATGAAAACATATAGTTTTGCACAAATGTTACCTCCCTGAAAAATATCTATGCCTGAGGAGTGAGACTCCATGCCTGTCATAGTTCATTTCTCATTCCAGTAATGTTGGTTGATAGTAACTTTTTAAAATGCCATTAAGTAGGTAATTGTGCTAATTTACTCAGCAAAATAAAAGGGTGTAGTAACCAATTGCAAATGCAAAGGATGGATTGAATATAATGTGGAAAATGTGAAAGTATCCACTGTAGTAACTGGGATGGAAAACCAGGACATAACTTAAAATGGTGATAGATGAGTAAATGTTGGCAGAGTAATGTTCTTCAAAGAGTGTGGTGCTGGAAAAGCACAGCCGGTCAGCCAGTATTTGCCGAGCTGGAGAGTCGATATTTCATGCATAAGCCCTTCATCAGGAATCTTGTTTCCTGATGAAGGCTTTATGCCCAGAACGCGATTCTCCTGCTCCTTGGATGTTGCCTGACTGGCTGTGCTTTTCCAGCATCACACTCTTCGACTCTGATCTCTAGCATCTGCAGTCCTAACTTTCTCCTAGAGTAATGCTGTTTCCTTGAACAAAAAATAGAATATAACAGAAAGCAGGAAGTGACATTCAGGTACAATATGCAATTAGTAAAGTAAGTTGCAAGGCATTATTTATTAAAATGCTTTGGAATACATATTAAAGGAAGCCTTACCACATTACAAGAAATGTGGGGAGAATGGAAGACTTCTGCCCATTTTTGATATCCTTGCTATGTGAAGGATACAACTGCAATGCATTCTATTCCAGATAGCCAGAGGTGATGAAAACTTTTAATATATCATTGTTATTTGGGAACTTGGGTCCTAAAGTCGAAGACAAATGGGTCTTAATTTGCAGTTTTGTAAACGGCAGAGTTGTTTGGAACTTTAAGTTTAAACAAACAGCATTCCAAAAAAAAGGCATGCAACTTCAGATGAATCAACAAGCAGCCAGCCGAGGAGACAATTATTTTGGGTGTTTGCATTGGCATGGTCAGTATTGAGGAAAATGTCTTGAGGTAATTCTAAAAAAAAATCCAGAAACAGAAGACTGTGGAAGTGTTAAGCATGGAAGATATCATATCAGGTCCTTGAAGGTACCTGTTTAAGAAAACCATGTTAAGTAATTAGTGAGGTCATTAACAATTTGCCTCAGCATCTCAGGAGAATACATTGAGTAAAGAAAACAGTATCAGATAGATGGAGAAAGTTGGTGAAAATAAAATGATACAGACCTATTGGCTGAAGGAGTTTTAGTATGGAGACAGACGTGACACTTCACTGAGGCTTAAGTGTCTGAATGGTGGTTGTTAGGATAAAAGAATTAAATCAATACTTCTGACCTTTGTAATAAGTTCACATCAAATAGCGCTTGCTTATTGGAAGATAGTTCATATTTTCACCTTTTTAATGAGCAATCTTTACATTCTGTTGTTACACTTTTACTTTATGTTGTTAAAAGTACATTGACAGCTTCTTATGAAACCTCGACAGTACCTCTACATGCATTACAAGCATGGACCACCAAACTCAAGTATGCTTTCAGCCTGTCCCAATATGTAGGAACACAAGCGAATCCCTAGTTGATGGCCACTAATTGAATATAATTGAATATCACATTAAGCTAGACTTAGCTAAAGATCAACTGATTCAATTGTACAAAAGTCACACAGAGATTTCAGAAATGAGTTGGTTGTCCTATGAGGAGAGATTGAGCAGAATCAGCCTAACCATCCCGAGAGTGCAGTATCAATGGCAGGAATTAAGTAGAAAAAGAAAAATTCTCAATGGCTCCTATAGAACTGTGAGGCTACGAAGGAGAAAGGAGCAGGTCATGTTTCAGAAAAGAAGGAATTGATAGAGGTCTTTAAAATTGAAGAGTTTGACAGTGGACCAGTTGTGGCGAAGAACAAAATGAGAGGCCATCGTTTAAATCAAGTAATCAATTCTGAATTCAGAAGATACACCAACCTTTGAAAGAATGTAAGCAATACTAAAACAGCCACTATGTGTTAATTGAGGCAAAAAAAGAACATATTTTAAGGGAAGCTGGAAAAGCATGAGCAAGAAAGGAACAAAACATTATGCTGATAGATTGAGCTGGATAAGCAAGGGAGGAGAATCAAGAGGATCTCATCAATTGATATGGACTTGTTGGGCTGAATGGTCCATTTTTGTGCTGCAAGTTGTATAAAACCTGATAAAAGTATAAATGACATGTGCAAGTTGTAATTGGCTCCCAAAAACTAACATTACATCATTTATTGCATAATAATAGTGAAGAAGACAGTGAAATGCAATTTTCAAAAAGATAATGTAATGAAGCATTGTAGCTCAGGCAACAATTTTTTAAATTTAATCACACATCTGCCTCTCATTTGAAGCGTAAATACCAGTGAGCCTGATTAACTTCACCACTATTTTGACAGTAAATTTTGGCCGATTACAAGTTAAAATTAGCATCACATACACATGATGAAACTGTAGACTGTGAATAAAATGAAGATGCAACAACCCTTGGCATGAAATATGAGAAGCAAATGAGTAGAATATTTTAAGATCATCTAAATTTTAAATTCGTCCTGAAGCACACATTATTGCTTGGCATATCATGTGGACATTGTTATTAAGGTTTTTTCACATTCTTTCTTGGGATGAAAAGGTCCATGGTAAGGCCAGAATTTGAAGACCATTCCTTAATGCCTTCAAACTGATTGACTCACTCAATCACATTGTTGTGAATCTGGAGTCATATTTAGGCCAGACCTGGTAAGGACAGCTGAACTTAGTGAACCAGATGCAATTTATACAATTGCACGACAGTCCCACGATTACTAGCCTGAGATAAATTTTATATGCTATAATCACCCAGCTGCCATAGTGGGATTTGAACCCCTATCCTCAGAGCATTTGCATGTGCCTCTGGGGTAGTACTCTTCCAGCACCATTACCCTTACGCCACCATCTGCCCCCGATGCTCTCTAGTAATCATTTATGTCAGGTACTTCGGGTCAAGGATAATGTTGTTCCCCAGAGATGAAAGCTCCTTTTGTGATGTGAAACCATGCATTTCAGATTTGCAGCACGTTTATTTCCCCATGCTATTCGTTCTTCAAAGTGGTCAGCTTAGCACTAAATTAGGACCTATTGGGAGTACTTTGATATAAATGATGGATATCTTCACTTCACATGCTGATTTTTAGAGAAGGAGAATGTTACAGTGTGTACAACTGTATAAATAACACTGATATTTCTTCATGCAATTTTGTCAGAACTCATTTGTATTTGTAACGTCCTGTGTGGAATATTGACAGTGAGACAGAAAATAGTAATAGAGAATTAAAAACATAAAACTGTAACAGGAGTGGGTAAATCAGCCTCTTGCACTTGCTCCACTATTCAATATCAACAAAGATCTAATTTCAGCCTTAGCTCCAATTTCTTGCCAGATTCCCATAACGCTCAATGTGTTACGAATGAAAGATCTGTCAGATATCTCCTCAAATGTTTTCAATGCCCTGGTGTTTATTGCACAGTGGGGTTGTGAATTCTAGTTTCACAATCCTGTGAGAACTAATTCCTCCTCATCTCTTTTTAAAATCTACCAACCCTTAGTCGATAACTTAGCCTTAACAACATGTAGAATGGTATACAATGTCATGAATCTAAATTTGCTGATGACACAGTGTTAGGCAGCATTAGAAACAGTGTGGGTGATAGCATAAAATTACAAAAGAATATTGATGGACTAAATGAATGGGCAAAACTGTGACAGATGGAGTTCAATGTGAGTTAGTGTGAGGTTATCCATTTTGGACCTAAAAATAATAGTCCAGGAAACTTTCTAGATGGTATGAAGTTGAACACAGTGGGTATCCAAAGAGAACTGGGAGTTAAATTGCATAGATCTTTAAAATGTCAAAATAGTTGGAGAAAGTAATCAAGAAAGCTAAGGGTTGTCCAGTATTGGCCAGAAGCTGAAATACTACGCCATGTTCTTCGCAGCCTGCAACACATTATCAATGAGGATTAGCACCTCACCAAGAGCTTCCCCATGCCTCCACTTCTCACCTTTAAACAACCACGAAACCTCGAACAGATCATTGTCCACAGCAAACTGCCCATCCTTCAGGACAACACATACAACCCTGTCATGGCAGACGCTGCAAGACGTGTCAGAGTGTCGACATGGATACCACCATTACATGTGGGGACACCACCCACCATGTACGGAGCAGGTACTCATGTGACTCGGCCAACGTTGTCTATCTAATCTTTGCTGCAGGCAAAGATGCTCTGAGGCAAAGTACATTGGTGAGACCGAGCAGAGGCAACTGCAAAGGATGAATGGACACCGCACAACAATCAACAGGCAGAAGTGTTTCCTCCCAGTTGGAGAACACTTCAGCAGTCTGGGACATTCAACCTCAGACATTTGGGTGACCATCCTCCAAGGCGACTTCATGACAGGCAACAGTGCAAAGTGACCGAGCTGAGGCTGACAACCAAGTTCGGTACCCATGGGGTTGGCCTCAATCGGGACCTTGGACTCATGTCACAAAAAGATGACCCCACTGCACTACATACTCTTTCTCTCTGTCACACACACACACAGACACACACAGGCACACACACACTCAGTCCCTCAGACCCTCTCTCATACACAAGTTCTGTCTCATACGCTCACACATACTCACCCACACTCACACCCACACATGCATCCTCTCACAGATTTACACCCTTTTATGCTAATACTCAGACAGGCACTCATACCACCTCCCTCCACGTGCGCGCTCACACACACACACATTATTTTGTGGGGTAAACTGTACTGGCACAATTATACTTTATTTTGCTCAAAAACTGCATGAATCCATATAAGATTCTGTCATTTTTTTTAGAAATAGAGTCAATCTGAACACTGGGGCACAGACAGCCTCACACAGTACACCTCACACCTTCAATGCATCGTCTGAGCTGATATTGTACTTATTGTTCAAGTTCACTTGAGAATGTAACTTCAAAAAGTCCTGGGATTTACGTATGGAAAAAACTGAAACCAACATGGTCATTCTAAAAGATGAGAGACTTAACAAACAATCCAGGTCTTTTTCAATATATAATTTCAGTTACAGCACACTGTAAACTTTTGCTATAAATTCTATGCCTTACCGCGACCACCTGATGAAAGAGCAGTGTTCCGAAAGCTAGTGCTTCCAAATAAACCTGTTAGATTATAACCTGGTGTTGTGTAATTTTTAACTTTGTAATAGAATGCTGGCCTTTAAATCTGGAGGATAGGAATAAAGGCTGCAGAAGTTATGCTACAGTTATACATAACTCTGCTTAGACCTTACTTGGGTTACAGTGAGCAGGTTTGGACACCATACTTTAGGAAGGATAAATTGGGATGGAGAGAGTAAAACATGGGTTTACAAGAATGATACCTCAGCATAAGTAAGTTATGAGAAAAGATTATGCAAATTAGACAGGAGTTTTCTGGAATTATGAAAGTTAATGGGGTGATCTGAACCAAGTATTCAAGGTATTAACAGGAAAAGACAGGGTAGATAAAAAAATAAACTGGTTGGGGATTCTAGAACTGATGGCAATGGTCTATTCCTGTTCCGATGTTCCTAACTATGATCTCTTGTTCTAGATTGCCCAACAAGGAGTATTGTCTGCTCTACGTCTACTTTGTCAATCCCCTTTAACATCTTTAGTTAGATCTCTCATCTTTTCACATTCTAACAAGTATAGGTTTAAACTATTCAATTTCTCCTCATAAAACAAGCTGTTCATCTCTGGAATTAATCTACTGAGTCTTTTCTGCCGTGCTACCAATGCAATTGCAACCTTCCTCGAGTAAAGGGGCCAATGCAGTACTCCAGATGTAGTACTTTATAAAACCACATAATACTTCTCTACTTTTGTACTCTGTTCTTTAGCAAGGAATGCCAAAATTACATTTGTGCTCCTTATTACCTGCTGTCCATGCATACTAGCTTTCTGTGACTCATGCACAGGAACACCCCAAACTCTCTGCACAGAAGCATTTTTAAGATTCTTTCCATTTAGATAATAAGCTGCCTTTTTATTCTTTTGACCAAAATGGATAACATCACACTTATTCACATTAAACTTCTTCTGCAAAATTTTAGCTTATTCATTTATCCCAAATTCCTTCAGCTGTGTAGATATAATGGAGAAATCATTGTTTCCTCTTCATAGAAGGGCGAGGGCAAAATCAATACAAGAAGTTAAGATTAAAGGGATGTATAAGCAGAACTGACAGGAAGAAATTATTTCCCCGGCAGAAGGATCAGACAGCAGAGGCCAGGGTTTAATGTGATTGGCAAACTTGGTAACAATGACATGAGGCAAACATACCTAAGCTATCCCTTTTTATCTGTTAAACGTACCTCAAGTGGTTGGGATTTAGAAGCATATAGGCTGGTGGAGGCATATTCAATCATGTCTTTCTGAAGGGAAATAGGTCTTTCTGGAGAGGAAATAGTTTGCATGACTGTGGCAAAAGAGTGAGGGAATTGCTAATTTGCTCCTTGAGCCTGTATAGGCACAATGGCTTATATAAGCGTCTTCTGTGTTACAATCATTCCACTCTAAGGGTGTTGGAAACCTTTGAATAAAAGCAAAATGCTATGGATGTGGCAAATCTGAAAAAAAACCAAGAGAGAATGCTAAAAAAACTCTGCAAGTCTGACCACATCTATGGAGAGAGAAACAGAGTAAAGTTTTGAGAACATCTTCAGAATTGAGTTTCTCCAGCATTCTCTTTGAAAAAAAACATTTCTCCTACAGTGTTGATAGCTATATTGCACGGATACTAACACACTACTCAAGTTGGGCTGTATCAGAAATATCAATTGATGGGAGTTTGAAACTGAGACCACCATGGCACCACAACTGACATAAAATAATGCTTCCAGATCCTCTAGGAACAGATTATTTCTACACCCATCCTTCAATATCAGTGTCACATACAGGAAATCAAGATGTGATGATTGATTTGTGCTGCACTGCACTCCAACAGCTCTACAAATTATGATGCCTGTACAAATTTCCTGCAGCAGCCACTAATAAATAAGTAGTTCCCTGGTACCTGACAAAAGCTGCCAATTAATACATTTTAATCTGCAAAATAAACAAAATGGAAATGAATGTCAGGCTTGTAAAAAAAACTATGATTTATTTCAAGGTCAAAATATGTAATAGAGTTATATTCACAGTTAATATTCACAAAGTCCTTTTCATGATGAATGGGCAGATCCTTTAGGCTCTGGTACCTATCATGCAGGTAACTAAATTTGTGTTCCTAAAGCTTGGAGTATAGAGATCAGAGAATTCCTGAATTTGTACATCCGACTCAGCAGAAAATGCTCTGGACACCAGGCAGTCCATTTCTTATTCTGAGAGGCGATATGAGGATTTGATCCCACTGCTCCTGAGATTTCGAGACTTTGTCCCAGCTAGAAAAAGATGGTGAGTTGAAAAAAAGAACAGCCCAGCCTGACATTCTCAATTCCCCACCCATGCCACCTCATGGCTCTCCCCCACCTCCATCAGGATTCCTCATACCCTCTATACCAATCTAAGCTCCTCTAACTTCCCATGGACTTTTGTAACTCCTATGTTAACCTAGTGTCAACTTACACCACTCAACAAAGACACTTTAGACTATGCCCCTTATCAACTTATCAGGGAATCACCATGGACAGAATTGAGGACAAATGCTGAGATGTAGCAAATTAAAAATCGAAGTTTCTATTGATGACTTTACTATTGAGAAAAACCAAGCCCCAGTGAGGAAACTCATGCATGAAGTTGGGGGCCCTTTCCTTTGTGGCCAAAAGTCAAACAAAGTTTTTTTTTAATATTATTCGATATATTGCCAATCTATTTGGCAACAACCAAATAGCAATTTTGATACTACTATATCAATTTCTGATCCACCTAAAATTTTCAACATAGAAATTGTGGGTGGTATTCATCCCCCACCCCCTCCTGTTCTGGTTGAGGAATAATGAAAATGTTGGGAAAATACAGAGACAGGAAAAAGTCAGAATCTTAACATCAAGAAAAGCTTTAAATGGTGAGGTCAGAATCTCATAATTGCATGACTCTCTTATTTCTAATCTTCTGCACTTTATTCATGTCCCACTTTGCTTCATTTCTTTGTCGCTTCTAATTCTCCCCACTTCTCTGAGGAAACAGAAACATTCTCTACATGCAAGTTACAGCAAGAACCTGATTGTCCTGTACATCATCTCACTATCTTCAGGACAATGTCCCTGCATGCTTCAAGGACACCATCCTCCTGAATCTTGATGCACACAAGTCAGCACCGTTGAACAATCAGCCTTTCCTCATCATGCCTGATCTTAGACCAATTCACATACCATTTCAACGGTTTAGGACTTCATTTTGGAACATGAACACTTTCAACTTGCATGCATCTAACAAGTTGCTTTGAATGTAGGAACAAATGCATATCTCAAGCCTCTGCACACAATACATCTCTGACTCAGAGTTTGCTTTCTTAGTACTCACTCACTTAGAGGCTTTACTTGGAAGTGTTTAGTTGGTGAAACAATGTTATGGTCAATTGGTTGGAAGTCAACTACAAAAGAACTGCAGGGAATGCCTGCCATAGCACGCAAAGCAGCTGATGGAACTTATCGTTTTCTTCTTCTTTAGGGTGGGGTGAAACACATGGAATTTGAGATTGTAGTCAGGGAAAATGCAGTTATCATACCCTCACCGATTCAGTATTATAACCACCTGAATGCAATTTGAATTTTATTAGCAGAGCATATAGGAAGGATGCTGTAAAACTTGGAAGGGTAGAGAAAAGATTTACAAGGATATTACCAGGGTTGGAGGGTTTGTGCTCTTGGGGGGATGCTGAATAGGCTGGGGCTGTTTTCAATGGAGCATTGGAAGCTGAGGGGTGACCTTATAAAGGTTTGTAAAATTATGAGGGACATGGATAGGGTAATAGACAAGGTCTTTGTCCTGGCTTGGGGGAGTCCAGAACTAGAGGGCATAGGTTTCGGATGAGAGGGAAAGATTTTAAAAGGGACCTAAAGGGCAACTTTTTCAAGCAAAGGGTAGTGCATGTATGGAATGAGCTGCCAGAGGAAATGGTGGAGGCTGGTACAATTTCAACATTTAAAAGGCATCTGGATGGGTCTATGAATAGGAAGGATTTAGAGGGGTATGGGTCAGGTGCTGAAAGATGGGACTAGATTAATTTAAGACATCTGGTCGGCATGGATGAGTTGGACTGTTTCCGTGCTATACATCTCTATAACTCTATGACATTCATTGTTCATGAATGCCTCAAGTAATCAAGAGCATGATGTTGTGTGCATCAATTGCCTCTTTGTGAGCTCAATGATTACAACTGTAATCAGCCACAAGCACTTCAAAGCAGGACCTGATTTTTATATTTCCCCAACACATTGTATGGCTGCAAGACAATTCACAGCTGTCAGATTCTCACACTTAGTATACAAAGACATAGAGGTGAGGTGTGGTTGGGGAAGGGGGCGGTGGAGTAAGATGAATGGTACCTTACACAATTCTACTCCCAACATGGCATTACATTTTTGGTTATGTAAAATCCAAATGGATAAATTCACATACTTCAGAGTTCCTGATGTCGGCACTACAATGACCTCCAAGGGAAGCTTCCGTGCCATACTGTATAGGAGCATAACATTAAGCTTCATTGTAATGAATGAGAGAATTCAGGAATTCATTCAGTGAATTTGCATTATCTTTCAACCATTCCCACAGATTATCTATTCACGGATCTCACGTGGAGATTGCCATAGATGAAGTCCAGAGCATCACGGTACAAGGCTCACTAATGCCTGAGGTTGCTTGCAGTTTATAAAAAACAGGAAGCTTGTGAGAAATGAGGCACGCTTGCCTGTTACAGCTTCTTTCACTCTTGGGTTTATTGAAAAGGCAGTTCATCTCTCTTATGGTTGAAGCTTAGCCAAGTCTGACAGCGAAAGACACTAGAACAGACACTTTAAGAGTGCAAGTGAAGATATATTTACAGAATTACAAGGTTGCTTGTCACTTGTGCCACTTATGTGCCCTCAGCACATTTTCACCTTTCTCTCCTTTATTTGAGACCCTCTGTTTCAGTTCCATTTCTGAGGAGGAGGCCAGTGGACCACCAGAGTTGTACCAGCAAGAGACTTTCACTTGCACCCTCCACCATCTCAAAGTTCCACTTTGGTGGATTTTCTATCAAGATTAGACTTTGAATAATACCATTGATTCTTCACCATAGCTAGTCAAGAAGGAAATGCCTCAGGTCACTGACACTCAGGGTGTTCGAAACCAGGCATCTAAACAGCCTGGAAAGGGAACAGGATCTACAATCTTGCCCTTAATAACAATTCTCAAACTGGCAAAGGACCAGCAGCCAGGGCTGTCAGAGACAGTCAGTAAACAAATGGATGGAGGAGTCCAACAATGTTCTCCATTCTATGCATTCTGGCAAAAGTACATCTCGGGCTCTTTGTGGCCAGATTGGTAAGCCATCATGGAGAACCTGATCTAGCTGTTGAAAACAGACTTTCTCTCCATTGCTGATTCTGAGCATGAATGGCAAAACAGGTAGATGGTCATTATCACAGAATCATACAGCAAAGAAGTGTCCCTTCAGCCCATCGAATCTGTGCCAACCGATCTACACAAATCCCATTTGGCCCATAGCTTTGAATGTTGACATTTCAAGTGCCATCCATGTATATTTTAAAGGTTGTGAGGTTGCCTGTCCCAGGTAGCACATTCTAGATTGCCACCACTATCCTGGGGGTGTGGAGAGAGCAGGGGATGTAGCTTTTCCTCAAACCTTCTTTCCGGCTTAACATTATTCCCTCTTGTGAAAATATTATCCTTTCGCCTCGGGAAACAGTTTGTTCCTATCTACCTTGTTCCATGTCCCTTACAATATTATACATCTTTATCAGGTGATCCTTCAATGGACTTTGACCACATTCCAGATACCTCTTTCTTTTTGGGAAACAGGGTGCTGCCAACCAATTGGAAGGAGGAGCCACACACAGGACCCCTAGAAGTTCCTTCTCAGCATATGTACCTTCCTGCCTGTGGAACAAATCCCTATAGAAGTTCAAGCTTGAGGTGGATGAGCCTATATCTGAGCAGAGCACCCTCAGTAAGCCTTGGCCTTCTCAAATCAAGTACCCCTAGGGATGACCCCCCAGTTTTCATGGTCAAATTCAGAGCAGGGTCCCTCCATTCTACCTATCTTATCCATCTTCTTTCTCCTAATTTGGGTTGCCATTTCATTTAGGTTCTTTGCCCACCTATTACTTCTAAAAGCATTGTGTCCAGCTGATCTCTAGTTTGCTTGTTTTCCCTTCTGATTAATGTCCAAAGCCCTGGTTTCATGACATATTTCAATGCAGGAGAAAGTGAGGTCTGCAGATGCTGGAGATCAAAGTTGAAACTTTATTGCTGGAGCAGCACAGCAGGTCAGGCAGCATCCAGGGAACAGGAGATTCGACGTTTCGGGCACAGGCCCTTCCTCAGGAATTTCAATGCACTCAACTTCATCCCGAGTTGGCATTTACAGTATTTAACTTTCAACCACTCACCGAGCTCTGCAGAGTTTTCAATCAGTATATTTTGCACTTGTCCCTAATTCCACCCAATATGTCATGCTGCTTTCTATTCAACCAAATAATTAAAGGACAAAACAATAGGTGGGAATTTGCAAAGAACAAAAATCATTCTTCTGCAAAGATAATGCTGACATTACCAACTACAGATCCATCTGTCAGTTACCTCATTGGCACAAATTTCAGTCTCGAATTATTCAAAGCACAATAAAGACAACATTAGACGAGTGTTAGCCAAGAAAACAGGTGGAGTTTAGAAAAGGATATTTTAAAAAGGACTATTTACTTGCAATAAACAAATTCATTATAATGACAAATACCAGCTGAATATGTGTGCTGAATTCATGAACTACAGGACAAGATCTGAATCAATGTTCTTTTAACATCATTTTAAGGAATAAATGAGTGACCTGTGAAGATCATAAAGGACAACTACGGAGATTCCAAGATAAGGGAGAGGTAATGGCCTCGTGGTAGTATTGATGGACTATTGATCCAGAATGTCACACAATGTCCTGGGGATATTTTCATGGCAGATATTAGAATATAATTTAATGACAATCTGGAAGTAAAAGTCTAATAACAACAACAAAACCATTGACAATTGTCAGAAAAACCCCATCTGGTTCACTAATGTCCTTTCAGAAAGAAACTGCTGTCTTTACCTGGTCTGGTTTACATGCAACTCTTGACCCTGAGCAATATGGTTGACTCTTAACTATGCTGTGTGCAAATAGTGACTGGCAATAACTGCTGGCCGAGCCACCGATACCCATATCTGTGAATGAATTCTTAAGAATGTACCTTAACAAAGATGAAATGCATTGGATAAAAAATGACAAAGGAATAAGAGCAAATATTCAGTTGAAGGTGAATAGACATATACAAGAGATTATTTATGGATTAAATGTTGCTGGAAGCAAACTAGCAGACATATTTAGATCATGGAGCATTACTTCACCTATCTGTGGTGTGGAAACTTAACTAAATAAAGAAAAAGAAGAGGTGGAGGGTGTTTCATTGGTGCAAGATGAATTGCAATGAGAACATATTGACAGGTTTGATGTTTTACTCAGATAAAGATCGTTATTCACAGAACTTAATAGGGAGACAGCTTTCCTCTCCAGTTACTCAAAAAATCAACTGAAAATATTGACAGGCAGAGCCAAAGAGTTATAGAGCACAGACCCTTTGGTCTAACCAATCCATGCTGAGAATAATCCCAAACTAAATTAGTCATACTAGGCAGCCCAATTGCAAGTGGCCCAAATACCTCCAAACCTTTCCTACTCATGTACTTATCCAAATTTCTTTTAAACATTATAACTGTTTTCACATTGACCACTTCCTCTGGAAATTCATTCCACATACAAACCACTGTGCAAAAAAGTTTCCCCTCATGTCTTTTTAAATCTTTCTTCTCTAGCCTTATAAATATGCTGCCAAAACATGAAATTCCCTACTCCAGGAAAAAACATCCACTATTCACCTAACCTACATCCCTCATGATTTTATGAACCTCTATAAGATTACCCCGTAACCTCCTATGTTCCAGTGAACAAAATCCCAAACTATCCAGTCTCTCTTTATAATTCAAATGCTCCATTCCCTGTAACATTATGGTAAATCTTACGTGAACTCTCTCCAGCTTAACTTTGAAAAATATAATGAACCATGTCTCTAACTTTCACTTTAAATAGAATAATACATCAAAGAGTGTAGTTTCAGACCAGAAGTTAGCAATGTACAATTGTTAAAGACCAGGAAAAGTGACCTGGGTTAGAATAATTCTGGGAAACACAGAATTTATTTGTACTGACTAACATAATTCTTACATTAATCAGATAGAGTTTTTTTTATACATACATACTTACGTTCATCAAGATACATTCATTCAAAACTACTATTCCATTAATCTCAGAAAACATAGACAATCAAGGAAGAAAGAACACAGAGCATAACTGAATACCGACTCTGAGGGGAGCTTACAGGCAGGAAGCATTTAGTCAGGTGGAGGTTTGCAGGTGAGGAATAGTATCACTGATACACCCTTTCTCCAATTAAGTCCAGTCAGGCAAGGTCAGTAAACAGCATTCCCACCCCAGCATCAGTTAAGGCCCTGAAGTTGCTAAGTAATGTTCATTTAAGAGGTTCATCCAACTGCTGGTGTTTGATCAGTGGTTGATTGTATAGATGGTGGAATTTCCAACCATCTGCTGCCAATGTCTTTCTACGTGGCAGAGGTCAAAGGAGCCTTGGTAAGTTGCTCCTGTGCATCATGTAGACACACTACTGCTGCTGAAATTCACTGAAGAAGAGAAGTCATGTTCAAGATAATGCATAAAATCAATTAAGGGGTTGTTCTTTTTTTGGATATTATCAAGCTTTTTGAGTATTATTGGAACTACAGGCAATGGGGAGTACTCCATCATATTCCTGACTTGCGCCTTGTCAATGATGGATGGGGAATCAGGAGGTGAGCTGTCATCACAGTATTTCTAGTCTCTGACTTGCTCTTGCAGCCTGTGTTTATGTGGCTCAACTAGTCCAATTTCTGGTCAATAGCAATGTCCAGGATGTTGGAAGGGGGTAATACCAATGAACATTAAGGAGAGATAGTTAGAGTCACTCTTGTCACATACAATCATTGCTTGGCATTTGTGTGGCATGTTAGTACGTTCCACTTATCACCCCAAACCTGATGTTTTCCAGGTTTTAATGCATACAAAAATGTATTGCTTCTGTATTCAAGAAGTGATGAATAGTGCTGGAACATTGTATGTTCATCATCAAATATCACCACCTTTGACCTTATGATGGAGGGAAAGTCATGGATGCAGCATAATTGAGCCTGGGATGAAGAGTTACACTCAAAACATCGACTTCTCCACTTCCTGATGCTGTCTGGCTTGCTGTGTTTTTTTCACCCTCCTGCATGTCTATCCTGAGGAACTCCTGCAGAGGTGACATGTACTGAGAAGACTAACGTCTAACAACCACAATCATCTGCCTTTGTGCTATGTATGACTCCAAATACTGGAGATTTTTCCCTAATTTCCCCATTTTGGTAGAGCCATCAAAGGCTGCCTTGAAGACAATGGCAGTCACTCTTGCCTCACCTCTGGAATTTGGCTCTTTTGCTGCAATGAGCTGAGGAGTGGAGTGCATGTGGCAGAACCCAAACTGAATAACTCAGTGTTGAGCAAGTGTTGCTTAAAAGTACTGTCAACAACCTCTTCCATCAGTTTGCCTATGGTTAAGACTAGACTAACAAGGCTAAGTCAGATTCGATTGGCCCAGCCTATTGTGCACAAGACATACCTGGGCAATTTTCCACGTTGTTGAGTAGATGCCAGGATTGCATTTGTGTTAATGATTGCAAATTGAAATACATATGATGCTGAGAGGAACTGACAGGGTAGATTCTGTAAGGATGTTGCCTCATGTATTTGAATTCAGGAGTTAAAACAAGGTTCTCCCATTTAAGTTAGAGACAGGAGCATTTCCTTTTCTCAGTGTTAAGAGTCTGTGCAACTTTCTTCCCAAGGGAAGGGTGGGAGCATGGTGACTAAATATTTATAAGGTAGAGGTAGATGAATTCAAGACAAAATAAATCGATGGTCATGTGAGCTAAGTGGAAATAAGGAGTTGAGATCACAATCAGACTGGCCATCATCTGATCAAACAACAGAGTAAGCTTGAGGGGCCAAATGGCCTACTCTTGCTCCTAATTACTTTGTTCAAATAAACTGCATGGTGAAACAAACCTGATAATCAAAATCATGATAAACAGCCTTAGCGTAATAAAGGTTTGCATAAGACATTATGAAATCAATCTTAGGATGTCAGTTACCATGGATCTTTGCATTTAAACAATGAGTGATATTCCTGTCTGTGGCAATGAAATTAAGTGAACAACAAACATAAACAAAACCCTGCAAACTGCTCTGACTGTTCTGAGGGGGAAGTTTGCAGTTCCACCCAACAGAATGTAAATCTATTTTTCAGCATTCTACGTATATAATGATGAAACTACATGGGCTTTTTTGAAATTAAATTAAAGGACTTTCTGTTTTTATTATCTGCAAGTAGGTCAAGGAAGACAATGATGAAAAGGGTTGTTCCTTAAAATATACCTACCTGAAAAATAACTAAAGCCTCTATTTAATGTTAACCTGAGCAGCACTTGGCATGTTAGGATGCAAAACTGCTTGCTTCATTCCTTTTGCATTTTGATTCAGTACCGAATATTATTTCTGGAAAACAAATGCTGAAAAGATTTGATTTTTGATATGCATCTAGATAATCTCAGGGTGGCTGCCAGTCAAGAGACATGAATCAACATCACAGCTACAGAAAATCCTTATTTGCATCCACTTGTTTGCCATACGTAGAAATATAGAAAATAGCAGTAGGTCAATTGGCCCTTTGAGTCTGCTCCACCATTCAATATGATCAAAGCTGATCATCTCATTCAGTGCCCTGTTCCTACTTTCTCCTTAACCCCTTTGACCCCTTTAGCCCTCAAAACCCCTTGAAAACATTCTCGGATGTGGTCATAAGCACTTTCTATGTCAGAGATTTCCATAAACTCACCACTCGGGGTCATTAGATTTTTTATCATCTCAGTCCTAAATGGCCGAACCCATATTCTGATATTGTCACTGTTCGTTCTGCACTCTTCAGTCATCAGGAACATCCTTCCTACATTTACTCTATCTAGTCCTGTTAGAATTTTGCTGATTCCAGTGAACATAATCCGAATCAATCCAGCCTGTCTTGTTACATTAGCTCTGCCTTTCCAGTAATCAATATCGTAAACCTTTACTATACTGCCTCCACAGCCAGAACATCCTTCCTCCGACATAAACCCCAAGCGTGGTCTCACCATGACCCTGTAGAATTTCAGCAAGCCATCCTTGCTCCTGAATTCAAATCCTCTTCGCTTGGAAGGTCAGCATATAATTAATCTCCTTCACTGCATGATGCACCTGCATACACTAGCTGATTGACATAATTAAACTTACAAAAATTAATAATTTTGCCTTGCTCACTAAAGATTTCTGATAAAACAAGATTAACTAAGACTCAGCAGTTGATGGTCAGTCTATCAATGAAAAACTTCAGATGCAAAGATTCCTTCCTTGTATTGTATATATGATACATAAAACAGTTCAGCGTGGGTATCTATATTCTAGGCACCGCTTCTGGCCAGTATTGAAACTGATGTTATATTCAATCAACAGATCTTGAGGTATAAATTTGGTCACAGAAAGCATCAAAACTGAGGTGCACAACTTGATATGCATTATGGAGTGTGAGATTATACTTAAGTACAAATCTCTAAAACCTGTGAACATTCACCTAAACAATAAATCATTGGTGGTTTGAATATGCAATGTCAGTAAACCTGAAGGGATGTTTATCAGTAGCTACAGTATGCCATTATTTGCACCAAATATATTTTATAAATTTTTTGAACCACAGAGTAGAACAGCAAATCACAAACTGAAATTTCTTTGAAATTTATTTTTGCTTTGGCTAAGTCTGAGTTGCATTCAGATTTTTGGTATGATTTCTGCCTTTGAACCGAGCGAGATTTCTTAACATCTTTTACCAAACCCGCTGCATTCTGAAGAGAATTCATACTGGATTCAAAACACCAACTCTCTGTTTTTCTCTCTCCACAGATCTGCTGGGTTGCTCCAATGCCTCGTTTTTACTTCAGATTCCAAGCATCTGCAGCATTTACCTTTAACTTGACGATCAGTTGAAAGCTGCCCTATACAGTTGCTGACATTTGCTTCATTCATACCTTACTTTGGCCCTGGAGTTCCTGCTGAAATTAGATGGTGCAAAGTTTTGTCTTCCTCCTCCCCCAGAACTAACAGTGGACACCTTGATATCGGGTCATGCCAGCCTAGTTCTGGGCTGTGACCTTGGTTAAAGCAGTCTTAATAATCTGGGAGATTGTTAGGATGGGTGGTGGGTGCAGGCCCAATTGGGCCAGGTCAAGAGATGAGGGTGGTCAATGTCCTTCTTCATTCTACCAATGTAAGTGCCACCACCTTCTCTCCTATGCCTCACACTCACTTTCTCTCTCTCTCTCTGCTATTGCAACTAACTCCCAAAACCACACATGCTTTGCAGCAGTCATCAACATCTTCCCTCACTGAAAATAACAGCTGTGCTACCCACTTTCATCTGCCTTAATACCTGCCTCTCTCTCTCTCATTCCAGAAAAAACTGCCCCAACAAGGAAACAACATCAAGAGGGGGAATGGGCTGACCAAAATTGAGTTCCTTACCCTTTGTGGAGAGCATCCTGATTAACTGTCTTGAGTGACTGACTCAATGTGTCCTTGCCCCTGTGACATGACTGGGGAATGCTCACAACCACAACAAGCTTCTAACCTACATGCATGTACTAAACTGCAAGACAAAACAGCTGCAATGTGAGCTTATTGACTGACAGAGCAAGGTGCAAAATGAGTAAGGCAAGGTAATGCAAAACAGGGCTGCTGTGAGTGAAGAGCCCAGAGGTGCAGATTGCTCCAGTCTCTGAGGTCAGTGTGTGTTTGTGAGTGTAATGGCCTTGCTGCAGCATTACAATGATAGTTGTAATACAGTTCGAGGTCCTGCTTTGAATTGCAGGAGTGTCCTCTTAGTGGATTAGCGATGTCCCGAGGGTTCATAGAGACTGGCACATATCAGATATCAATGTGTGTATATGTGGGCAGCATGTGGTAAATGTCCATGGAACAAGAGCTAAGATTTTAATGCCTCATGTCCAACATGGAGATTCTTCCAAGGAAGTAGTGTGCTGAAGTGACAGGTACCCCTCTGACTTCCATGTTGAGCTTCCTTGACATCTATCTTCTCTGACAAATTGAAATATTGATGAGGCGAGTTGAACTAGCCATTTAACAAACTTTAATCACCATCTATTGACTACTTACTACTACTAGATGTAGTAATAGCAAGAAATTCATCATGTTCCTTGTAAAAAGCAAAGAAGATGCATCGAGCTGTTCCCAATGTTGAGATTGACATCTCCGGACATATCACATGTTTCTGTCACCAATCTCACCATAGTCCAAGTCATTGAGACCACTATACAAAGGTGCCATATACCAGCATTCTAAACTATGATTTTGTCCGAGATGCCAAATTGACTGCAGAATGCAACGGCCTGGATCTTCTTCCTTAAAACTGCAACCACTGTAAAAATATTACTCAGCTTCTAGCTTTCTGCATCCAGAGATTATCCCACATTTCTGGCCAGATCTTCTTGAGAAGTGACCATCAATTGATAAAGTTCAATGTCGCAGTCGAACTTTGAGTATGGGAAAGAGATTGATGGATGGAGGAAAGAAAGCAAACTTTTTTTTTTAAATAGGTGTGGTTTCTGTGGAGAAATGTAGATGTCCAGCATAGATGTTTGTCAATGGATGAATGAGTGAATGGTAGGAGTAGGTAAGTGGATGAACTAAGTGTGTAAATCAGTAGAAGTGATCAATATAGATTGGATGGGAGGTTAGGGAAAGGTAGTTGTTGGAAAGTGGGATCTTTAGGTTTTGTCAGGTTGAGGATCTGGTACGTTTAGGCTGTCAGAAGGGGAAGGTGGAAAGATATTCAATAGCTACTGGGAGATTGTTAGGTTGGGTGGTGGGTGCAGGCCCAATTGGGCCAGGTCAAGAGATGAGGGAAGTGGGAAACTGACTCAGCTTGGGGTGTTCATGCTGTAGTTACCTGGTTCTGGAATTAACTGGATGAAAGACACAATTCCTGATTTGTCAACAAGGTACCTGTTTTCCCCCTTTCCCTCTCAATAATTACAGATCGAGTGAATTTTCATTTGAGAAAAGGTGCTTTACCTGAAACGCCATTTGTTTATCTCCACAGATGGGCTTGATCTGTTGAATACTTCCAACACTTATTATTTTTTGCTTCAGATTTTCAGCATACAAGAATTTGATTCTGCATTTGAAATGGGTTATTAGTCAGTGATTGACAAAAGGAACCAAACAAAACTGCATGTGGGAGGAACAGTAAACAACACAATTTGATGCAGACAAATAGAACACTGCCATGTATAGCTGCTGTAGAACTAAACACACTCAGGGTCGAAAATGATGGAAAAGGACAAAAGCAGATTTGACAATTGAGCTGTCAGATTAGTAGAGAAAAAGCAAAATCCAGAGATTACAAAACTCTATGGCTATATCACTACAGGGACAATATATCAAAACTGAGAATCCTGAGACCAGTCCCAAGCTGGATTTTGGATCTTATTAGTTTTTGGATTGTATTGGGCAGGGTTAGCCCAAGGATTGCAATGACAATTTGAACATGGGAAATGCAGGCTCACAAAACCAATGACTAGTCGATGTGTGAACGTGCCGATGCAGCAACTGGCCCAATAAATCGGGAACTTATTGCACTCAGTTACTTCCTCATAGTATCTACAGACCTGTGCAAGACAATGAACAGCAGGACTATGTAACTGGTTGTGGTCCATCGCAAGCACTCATTAGTTTAGACATAGGCGGTGTCCCACTATTGAAGGTCCTCCTCAAATTTACTCAGTCAAGAGTGTGGTGCTGGAAAAGCACAACAGGTCAGGCAGCATCTGAGGAGAAGGAGAATCGACATTTCAGACCTTGATGAAGAGCTTATGCCCAAAATGTCGATTCTCCTGCTCCTCGGATGCTGCCTGACCTGCTGTCCTTTTCCAGCACCACACTCTCAACTCTCATCTCCAGCATCTGCAGTACTCACTTTCTCCTCCTTAAATTTACTTAGTCCAGTTTAAATATAAGTTTGTTTTAATGCTTTGTAGTGTAAGAATTGATCAGAGCTGTCCAGATTGTCTTTTGATATTGCCCATTTGATTAACCCTCTACCAGAGGATACTGCGGAAAGGCAAAATACATGCCCTGGTAGTTTCAGTTCTCCAATTCATTTCCATAGCACATCTTTGCTGGTGAAGTTGACTCCACAGGTGATGCCCTGGACCTTACATAGGTAGTGCTGATAAAAGACTTTTGCTATAGTTCCTATTATCATCAGTGTTTTAGTAGTCATCATCTTTTACTGACAAACTGAGTAATCAAGGATTGAATTCACTAATACTTGAATTCTTCTGAATGACATGATAAAACCTTGCAACAAGAATGGTCCTTGTTCCAAAGCAGTGAAAGTGTAATTGGATTTGGAACATCTTGTGCTTTCATGTTACGATCTCAACAGCACCATCTCACAAAGCACATTGGATATTGGAAATGTATTTTATCAGATGTCCAAATTACATAACACCTTGTTGTTGTCCTCCATGTCTTGATGGCACATAGCATTTAAAGTACAATTATGGACATCTGGAGTTGCAACTTCCTGGCCATGCTTATATTTCAAAAGCACATGAAGTCACGACAAGATATGTGCAGATTTGACGATTCTTGTGTGGACATTAATCTTATATCATTCTCCCCAGAAATGTATCTTCCTAAGAAAGTGCTCAACATCCTAGATTTTCTGCTGCTTGGTACAGATGGTTAGTCATGTAGTTGCCCACTCATTATTGCCTTGGTCTTCCTATGCTTAATGCTGTTATGGACCAGGCCAGACCTCCTCAAAACATTTCAAGAAAGCAGCCCGGACCCTAACTTTTCTGGTCATTTTAAACAGGTGTAAGATGGATATTCCAGGTGTGATGCAGCTGTCCCAACCACTTAGTTTTCAATGAAACAGAATTTATTTGTATGAATACCGAATGAAACACAAATGAGAACAGAATATAGACTAACTTAACTATTTCAAAACTCAATCGATTCTATCGCAACTTAGTGATGCTGTTCCAAATACTTGCAACAATTCCTATAAACACCTCTTGGCAAAAAAGGGAAAATCAACCACATGTTATTACAGGAGAGATATCAGACAGAGAGAGAGAGAGAGATGAAACTATTTCTTGGACCAGCAGCCTCAAAAACTGACTGTTTGCAAAAAACAAACCAAACAAAACTAGAGAAGAGCTGAGTTGAGAGAACTGGCCTCTCCTCTTGCATTGCAAAGTGTTTTGTTTTTAAAACTTGAAAGCCTTTTACCTTAGGCAGTATCTGTTAGCTATGATCAAATTAGTCACAAAACCCACACAAAACAGACACCTTGGAATCTATGCATTTATTACTCCTCTGAAAAGAAAACCAAGGACAACCCAACCTCGTGAAAGGAACAGCATCGTCACAATGCATAGTTCAATCTTTGCACTGCTACTCTTAAGACCAGTGGTTATTCTTGGAATGTGCTAATTCTTTGGTCGGCAAGTCAGTTTTATCTGGGAAATCCACATTGCCATTTGATAACTGGAGTCTGTACCCAACGTAAATTCCCCATGCTGAAGTGGAGAAGGAATGACAGCGTGTGCACCTATTTTGCGAATGTGATTAAGACAAAAATTCAAGCTCAGCAGCTCCAACACATCTGTTTTTAAGAGATTGCCTGTTCCTTGACCATCAGATTTGAGGAATTGTCCCTGTCGCAGGTCAGTCAAGAATAGCATGTGAGATTGCTGAACTATTAACTAGCAAGATTGTATTTCATGTAAGAGCATGAAGACAAAAATGTTGAAGCAAATTAAAGATCCAGCTGAAATGACAAGATGGAAAGGCTTTTTCTCTTGTTGAATAAGTTAATTTTGGTGGTGAATACATCACTTGTCTTATCTAGCCTTCTTCAACATCCTTATGGGCTGCTCAACCATGGGATCAGCATTAAAACACAAGCTCAGTTCTTCCTTTTAAAAAAATAACAGATTTTTCACAAGCATCTGTGTGGCAATACTAAACTCAAAAGAAACTGTACTTTTATATATTCATAAATATCTCATATAATGATTATTCTGATCATTGCTGTGCTGCTCACTGGAAAGCTAAAATTATGCTATTTGTGATGATAATGTGTTGGCAGCCAGAAAATGTTTGCCAATGGACCTTATTACAAAGTAACAAGAGAACATTTCTCTCACACTGACTTGGTGCCTTCCCCATTAATAAGCGACATTTGGAAAATCTTACAGTGGATAAGCATCTGAAGGTGAAATGGTTCCATGTGTGCTGCAAGCCAAGAAAGAAATGCATTGTTATAATTATTCCCTAATTATAGAAAGTTATGACGAGGTAAATGGGGATGAATTGCTTTCAATGATCATGGAGGCACTGAAATAAAAAGATACTATTTAAGATAATTACAAAATTGTTCGAGAGGTTAGAAAAAATTCAGAAGATGATTTAGTTTGCTATAAGTCAATGTTGAAGCAAGAGTCATTCAATTATTTCAAAGACAGTCAAATAACTTTGGAAATTATGAATTTTATCGAGTATGCAAGGTAGGATATGAATACAAATGGATTTGGGACTTCTGTGAAAATACAAAACCAAACCTTATAAATAAGGGTACTAAGGTTTAGCAACAAAGTCGTTTTGCCCCCACCTCAATGCATTTTGAGTATGGCATGAAGTTGAACTCCTTTTCCACCACTTTCAACTCAGTGTTGCTTTCATCAGATAGGAATCATTTTTACCAATCCCTAAAATGTTGAATTCGCCTTTTAGCCTCTTTCCTGCACTTCATCAAGAAACACTGTTATGACATTGGTCGAGTGATTCCTGCTCCTCTCATACACATGAAATTGTTTTCCTATGAATTTAATCATTCGGTTCATCAAGTCTGACTTTGTTATCAAACATGCTGATAAAGATGGTGCCGTTGTCTTCTGATGTGTCAATCTCTACCTGGCTCTGAAACACTTCTTACAATTTCAATCAGGACTGTGTACTATCTTTGAAATCAACTCCTCTGGCGATCATCACTCCACATTTCCCAACTTATAGACCACCACCTTATACATCTAATTTCTACTTTCTTTTGTAAATCCACAAACAGAACCATCCTGGCTGACATATTATTTCAGCCTGTTCCTGCCACACTGCACTATATTTTCCCCTCGAGTTCAGTCTTTTGCCAATTAAATTCATGTTTCTTCTAACACTTTACATCGGTTCCACAACTTCTAGTTTTCTGGTCCTATCCACCTTTCTTCACCACAGACTTCCAATTCCTCTCCACATTCTTTCTCATTAGGATCATCTGAAGGCTTTCCACTGCTTTCTTAAAAATAACCAACAGAGTCTCCATTGTTATCATCCTACTTTGTCTCACTGAAGGCTTTGAATAACTGCTCTTTTATTTGATCTCACTGTCTCTAAGTTGAAGCATAGTTCTACAGGATGAAGGGCTTTTGTCCAAAATGTCGATTTTCCTGCTCCTCAGATGCTGCCTGAACTGCTGTGCTTTTCCAGCACCACTCTAATCCAGAATCAGAGCACCAGCGACCAGACCTGAAACATTTTCTCTGCTTTCTTCCCACAGATGCTGTCAGACCTGCTGAATTTCACCAAATTTCTGTTTTAGTTTCAGATTTCCAACATCCACAGTTCTTTGTTTGATCACAGTTATTTGTACCCACGTGTTCCAGTTATTCGCGTCTTTTACTGAGCTATCTAAAACATTCTTCGTTTTTATGCAATTTGGCCCCTTCTCACAACTGCTTTTCTGGTGTTCAGCACTGCTTCCTGCTAATGTCAAGAATCAGAGAAAATCATTAATCTTGTTTTCCATTTCCATCTTTTTCTCACCTTTACCTGGTCCACCTCCGGCTCTTCACTTCCCCTTTCTTGAGTTCACAGTTTCATTTTCTGGGAATATGCTGTCTATCAATATGAATTACAAACTTGCCAACTCCCATAGTTACCTTGATTACATTTTATCATCTCTTACTTCCTTTGAAGTCTCAGTTTAATTCTCATTTCTCTGCTACCTCTGCCCAAATATGCCACCTTCCATAGAATTACCTCTGACATTATTTCCTTCTTCCACAACTAAGGATACCCTATCTCCACCAAACTGTGATTGATCAGGCTTCAGCTGTGTCCGACCCATTCCTGCAATTCTAATCTTACCCCTTCCTCTTCTTGCTGGAACAAAGATTCCCATGACTTTACTTTTCATTCCATCAGCCTCTGTATTCAAAGGATCACCCTCCATCATTTCCATCACCTCCATCATATATTCCCTCCCTTCCCTTTCCAGTTTCCTGCTGAGCCCATGCAACACCTTGGCCCAGTTTTCTGTTCTTCACAATACCTCTTCATCCTCTCATCATATCACCTTCTCATGCAATAGAATTCCCTTTCTCTTCGCTATACCCTCTCTCAAACACACTTTCAACATGAAGTTGAAATTTCCTTCTAGTTCTTTCAATCTATTCTACTGCATCCACTGTGCTCAATTCAATCTCCTCAAAACTGGTGAGACCAAATGCAGGCTTTGTGGATTACCTCCACTCTGTCCTCAAGAATGACCTCCAGTCATTTGCCACTCCAATAAACTAACTTTTTCTGCTGCTACCATTTTTATCCTTGGCCTCCTGTAGTGTTCCAATAAAACTCAGTGCAAATTGGAGGAACAACTCTTCATTTTCTGCTAAGGCCCTTCACAACTTTCAGGACTGTACAGAATTCAATAACCTCAGAACATACACTCTGTATTCCAGTTAGCTTACAAGGCCTTCTCAATCCAGTATCTTGTTTTCACAGGTTTGCTCTCAGCAGAGCTAACCTATTTTCCATCAGCAACACAAATTATTCATTTCTCCCCCACTTCCACAACCACTGTGACTACTGCATGTTTTAAATAATTGTCAGCTCCTGCAGTTCTGATATAGTCATGTTGGACTGGAAATATTAATTCTTTTTCTCTAGGATTGCAAGGACAAAGAGTGATGGACATTGAAATACAACAAGACTTGGCATAAGCTGCATAGTTCTGGGTTCTGGAGAAGGATGGGAATTTAATGATTGTGGTAACTACTGCAGCAAGAGAAGCACTGAGATACAATGACATGCTGAGTCCATTTCATTTGCGAGGGTCATTGAGGAGGAGAATGAAGTTAATACTGGAAGGAGCAAAATATTGTGGCAGATTTTCAGTATTACGAATAGAAGTCACAGTATTGTTTTGATGAAAAGGGGTTGGTAGGAAGATCAAACTCTCAAACTGCCAAATTGCAAGTGGCAGAGAAGTAGAGATCCAGCACTACAACTGAAAAACAGACAAGATCCTCATTAAATTAATTGAACTCAGAGACCCATGGCAAGCAAATTCCATGCTGCAATATGACCTGGATGTCTTGTCTAATGAGACTAAACATGAAGTGATAGCGCTAGCACCTCTTAAAGGAATGCTGAAGACCACTCAAAATGATTTCAGAATCACATAAGTACCACAATGCAAGAAGAAGTCATTCAGCCAACTCTCCATGACTTAGGGTCATTCTCTGGACTTTTCCCATTGTACATCATTCCTGCTAAAATTATCATCTAATGTCCTCTTGAAAGCCTCAATTGAGTCTGCTGACATCTCACTTCCAGACAATGCAATCCCTGCATGAACTAGTCTGTTAAAAACTTTTTGCTCTCATTATTTTTGTTTTGCAGAATACTTTGAATCTGTGTTCTCACATTATTGAATCTTTTGGTGAGAAGGACGTTTTTCTTCCTATGTGCTACTAAAAACACATGAAATACAACTTCGTGACAGCAATATAATTTTCTGAAGAAGCAAAGGCAATGATACAAGTTTGAAAATCTTATACAAGCTTATTTCACAGCTGAGCCTACAATTTGCAGCCACAGATAACTCGATTCTTCCCAATTCTAGACTACTTCTGCAGGACTGCACATTGCAGTTGCTTATGGTTTCATCATTTTCCTTGGCTTATTAGCATATCCAGCTCTTAAAACAATAACATAACAGCAACACAAAGAGGATAGCACAGATTCAAAAGGATTCTGTCTACAATTAGGACATGAAATTACAGAACAAAATTTATTTCTTTATTATGGGAGAAGAAATTAAGGAGGAGTAAATCTGATACACAGTTAAAATTGCTGAAGAATATAGTATGGAAAGAAACAAACTTTTCAGAGATTGTGAAGTATAGAATGAGGGACATAAATACAATGTTAAATATAATATTTAGGACAGAGATCATAACAAATCTTTCACACTGGCTGTGAAGCAGCAAAATGTATCTATTAGGGGAGTTAGTGATTGCACAATTAATTAAATTAAGGTTCTTAACTTTCAACAATAACGAATAAGCTAATGAAACAATTATTGAATAGAAAAGAGTATCAGAGAAAAAGAGATCACAATGAATTAGAACCACTGCTCATGTCGAGAATAAACACTAATACTGACTGATTGGGCTGAAAAGCAGCTTCTACTTTCTAATTTTCTTATAAATAGATGCATGAATCTTCTGTAACTGAGAAAATTAAAACCCCTGAAGAAAATATGAATATGTAATCAGAAAACTAATGTGAATCAATAACAGAAATTAGTTCAGTTTTCAATGACAACAGCAATTTTAATCCTTTGCTTGTAATAAACTGAAGTTAATCAAGACTTTTTGAATTATATTAATGATAAACAGCTTTGACACAATATTGTGAGCTACTTGCAATATTAACCACCATCCATTGCATGAGACATCAATCCTCATTAGCACTTATGGCTCAGGATGTTTGACAGCAGTTTAGACTAGCTCTGCCAAACCTCTAGAGTGACCACATAACAGAGAAAACTATTACCAAGATCATTTATTTTTCTGATCTTTTTAGAATATTGCACAAACATGGCAATAGTTATAATGGCAATCTAGCAATAATACATTGGGCAGCTGTAATTGCAACTCAAAGTTACGACAACTCTCAGGTATTTTCATTTTTGTGACATCCTTGTCATCAGGAAGGCATTTCAAGAACTTTGGTCAGGTTGATCTATCTCCTCGTTACATTCTAGCTGACCAATGTGAAAACCATTTTTTCTTATGCTGACTGCTTTACACAAAATGAGAGATTCCTTTGGACAATCATGTTGTGTGGTTCACAGTAATCCTATCGATGTTTCAATATTACATTTAAATTAATATCATAAGCAAAATAAGTGATTTCAGAGCTAGATTCAGTCTGTACATAATGTGTTTCTTTTCCAAATGGGAGTCTATAGACTAATTGAAGATTCTAACTTCATTGTTCAAGGAGATAATTAAATAGTACTAGCTCATGGGTAAGAACATCGGTAATTAAAGAAACAAATTTGGATTATTCAGTTCAGCACCTGGCCATGGGCATTATAGCTACCAAAATGGAATAAATTTCAATAAGAAAATATGACAAGGGGTATCAAATTGCTGATATTGGAATGTATAATGTTGTGGTCCAGACCAAACACCCTTCAAATATATCAAAGAGACAGCCCAGACCCTAACTTTTATCTTATTTAAGGGTAAGTATATTGCTATATTGCAGATGTAATTCTATTAGTCACGCTGTTCAGCTTTAAGCAAAACACACTTATTCTCATGCCCAGTTAAAATACAAACAAAAGAAAGAATTGGTATAAGTTGAATTATTTTGGAAAACTTAAGAGGATAAGAGATTATGTGATTACTAAACAGCATCTGTTTAAATTTGGTCATCTTCAATAGCAGACCGTTGGCAAAGGGAAAGTTAATAAAATAGTTTGTCTCATTGGGGATGTCTCTCCCATCAAGAGCAGCAAATACCAAGAGAAAACTCTGGCAGAGAGCGATGAAACAGCTTCCACAGCCAATTTCATATTCCCATAAACTGAAAGCTAAACTAAAACCCTGGTTCTGTGGGAGCCTGACTCCACTCATTCATGCAGTTTCTATTGTTCTAACTTTAAAAATAGGGCTTCAAAAACAGCACTTTATTGGCCTGAAAATGAGCCCTCTGTCTCAAAACCTCTCTTTAAAAAGACCAGGAAAAAATACCCCTTTTAACAGTACAGTCACAATAATGAAAAAAGAAACCAATGTCCTTGGGCCAGTTCCAAAATATAATTTCCATATTTTCATCTCCTCTGTCTTTGTCCAGTTTTATTTCTCTTGATGTCCCCTGATTTCAATAGTTTGATCTTTAGGTTTATCACATTCTTCCACAATGTTTCAGTTTTAATTGTTGAACTAACCTCTTTGTCTATGACACCATTTTGCAGATTGGTCAAATGGAGATACACACGTTTTCCAGAATCTATGTGAGGATTTCGGTGAATTTCCTTTTATTAAAAATAATTTGGATATAGGCATGAAATGAGCATTGGTAGCACTTCGCATTGGCTACAATCAGGAAATTGTGCCTTAAACCTGCAAGTTATGCTTCAGGAATCTGAAAAAAAAATAATTTGCATAATCACAATTGCAAAGTCTCTGAACCAGCACAATGCAGCGGCAAATTTGCAAATTACATTTTTTTATTACAAAGTATCCCTTTTATGTATTCAAGAAGTAATAATCTACAATGTTAATGGTTTATTAGTAAAAATAAGCATTTTTAATACTAATCGGTCTTTCCCTGAGAATAACCCGATTTCAAAATACAAAATGAATTTTAAAACTATGAAATATTCAGTATTTGTATCATGAAGATTCATCAATTTCTTTGTGCATTCTTGATAAGAAACATTTGGTAAATGTGGCTGTCAATCTGCACTTCCACATTTTGTCCAATTTGAGGAGTTTTCTATAAACTATTCACTGAGCTGAATCTTGCAAATTTGAACTGAAGTCGTGGTTAGTTTTGTGGGCAGGCTCAGGTGAATTGAATCATGACAGTATCATTCCCAGCATCCTAAAAGGTGCTGGCAACATACTCAGCATCTAGATCAGTTAGCTTCAGTTCTCCAGAAGAATAGCACAGCCCTCAGCATTGTTTAAAGGCTGCATAAGTTTCATCCTTGCAGCCAACCCTGACATGCCACATGATGCCACTGCAGATCAACTAATCACTACATGCCTCTGCCACCTTCAATCCCCATGACGTTCCAATGAATACTTTGTCATCTTCATTCGCCATTACACCCACACTAGCACCATGGCACACCTTGTCCTCTCAGATCATCTATATTCTCTCCATGTCTCCTAATGTAATCTTTATACCAACTAGGTATATATTATGTACAGTCCTCACGAGCAAAGAAATAACATTAGGAATTATTTTAAGATTATTGAAAAAATAAACCTCCAGCAATTTAAAACCTTGAACTGGAACACATCATTATTGTTGGGGAAAAATATATTTTAATATTTAAATGCTTAAGTTTGCAAACAAATAAATAGAAATAAGTGATGATTTCTAATCACCCCGTTCAGAGACATATTACTCACCTTTTGAGCAGGTGGAACTTAAACCTGGGTCTTCTGGCTACAAATAGGGAAACTACCACTGTGCCACCACAGCCTTATGACAGCCTCTCAACAATTTCAATAAGTCTGACCAGCTGATATGAAGGAAATTTATGCTTGGCTTGGCTTCAATCCCTTTTATAATGGTTACAACTGTCATAGCATAAGTTACATTGCTCAAAACTGCCAGAAAATAATGGCATCCAATTCCCACTTGAAAGCAAAGAGCACCTGCCCATATACAGAAGAGAGTATGTGCAAAGATTACTTTTCAATCTTTAATTATCATTTGTAAACAGTCAGAACTGAATTTTGACTTAAAAAACACAAATGAAAGCAGGTACTGACAAGACATTGTCTTTCTTTTTGCACCAAGGCATGTTCAACATTTGATGAAGTATTGTAATGCATTATGATAATTACAGAGTGTTCATCATAAGTGGGACTAGTCAAGATTTTGTGTAGTTTTGATGCTATAGATTTGATGGGCTAAAGGACTTTCTGACTAAAGTTAGGGTCAATTTAGGACAGATCCCTAAGGCCAATTACTGCATTAGACAATCTAACAGTGATAGTTAAAGGTGTCAAAATATCTTATAATTATTTCAGATTGCTTGCAAACCCTCAGGATGCTTCTCCAAGTACTAATTGACCCTTCAAGGAGGTGTGCTTTTTATTTAGGAATGACTAAATTCATACCACTATATGAAATTGTATGTGGGAGGAAATACAATTTTCTTGTGGTCCTCAGAATGCAGATCTTCACCTCAGAAGATATGCATATCCACTTGTGCCAAAGACGCAAGCATTCTTTGATGATAACCCAGGCATCCATTGAAGTTTTGAAACTTCTGGGAAAAATGCTGCTTTATTGACATCTCTGATCTATGCTGTTAATATCACAATGTTTATTTGTACAAGATAAATAGATTGCAGATGCTTGCAGTTTTTGCTACTAGTACATTAAAGGGTATAAGTAATTGACACTTTTAATGATCTTTTGGAAGAAGTGGAAATTGTCTTTTTTTTCAAGATCCTATTATTATTATCCTAAAAATAATCCTATTATCAAATGTTTCTCACTCTATACAGTGGATCGGAGCATGGAAGTGCATAACTTGGCGTACAGGGTACTATCAGCCATGTATGGGATGTGTAGAATGCCATAGCTTGCTATAGATTATGAAGAGCAATCATAACTTGGTGGAAGGTATGAGGATATGGCATGAAGTGATATAGTTGGGACACAGGGACTATGTGGAGCAGTGCAGGGGTGAGGGTTGGAATGTCTTACTATTTTACTATAACTTGGACCAAATCTTAAAGTATTGAAGTCAGCCTTCTAAACAGTATGTGGCTGGCTCAGAACCTATGGACTACAAACCATACCTGCACCGCAGCACCATCCACTCAAATATATATAAAAAAAACTTTCTGCCTGCAGAGGTCCAAAATCCAGGAATTTTCACAGTGCCCGCTACCGAGCTCAAGGATGAAATCCAGATGAGAAGCTCAAAAATTTAATAAGAGTAGGTCAGTAAAATGCATATTTTTGTACAGAATGCTGTCTGAGCTTTTCCGTAATGTCATGCTCTCCTCTTTTCTCTTTAGCCCTCGGCTTGAATCCTTAAATAATTTTAATATTGCTTTCCCATACAGTGATTAATGCAAATACTGCCTGACCTTTTCTCTATTAAGTCTCTCTTCCCTCACTGTGTATAAATCTGTGGTGCAGTATATTGAGTCTCTCCACTTACAGCTAAATGATCAAATGGCTATTACCAGTCTGATCAATTCTTTGATGACACCAATATGGAAAACAAGCTTTCAGTGTTGAACAGGAAAGGCTAAGAGGCATAAAAATGACCTTGCTGTTAATGGCCAGCTACATAACCACAAAGCTCAATATCTGGCTGTTATTTGTGCTGAGTACTGACCTCTGGTGTTGAACCAAACTGTATCCATGGATATCTAAACGGTCTCTTCCAAATCTCTACCAAAGTCAATGCATCAATTAATAGACTTAAAAACTTCAATTGGAATTTAATGTAAGCAGTTGAGAGAATCTATGGGATGCATGTAACATGCAACTTCAGGATCACTACAAAGCTCCAAAAAGGCCACATAGGAATTAAAAGCAAATGGTCATTTGCTATTAACTTATCAAAAAGCAGTAATTTCACAATGGCCCAGATCTTCACATTAACAACAAAAGCACTTGGCTGTTGGTGAGCTGCGAAGAACCTCAAGAGACATTTCTTCAGCTCACAATGCCCAGAGGGAATTTTCCAACTAATTGCATTGAATGATGTCTGGTTCCCTTTCACTTAGCATCAGCAGGAACTGAACTCATCTGCTTGAGCATGGAACCAATGAATTGAGTAGCGTTCCACAATTTTGGCAAATGCCATGCCCCTGGGCATTACAAGCTGAAGAAAAGTCTCTTGAGGATTTCTGCAGCTCACCAACAGCCTGGTGCCTTTAAATGTTTTTATCACATCTTTAATTTATTTCAAATTCTGCCTTGCCCCTACCTCCTTTTACCTCCTGGTTCTGCTCATTCACCACTGACCCACAAGTCCTGTTTTGTTTGATTAGGGGGGAAGGAGCAGGAACAAAGAGGAAGCAGGGGCATTTGCTTTAATATGATCTTAATCATTTTAGCACAGGCCACAGCAAGATCAGGCGGTGTAAGATAGGGATAGTTGATTTATTTTATTTCAAAGGGAAATTAGAACCTTGGGTTGTCTGATTAATAATCATAAGTGCAGGAGATTTTCTTTGGACTGTATACCTTCTTACATCAAAGGAGCTGAAACATTGTTTTTGCATCTTATGCCTTGAAATTCAAGGAACTTGCAAGCTGCTCCTAAGGAATCTTTCAGACAATGTCAATCTACAGTCCATGATGACTTGCACTGGCAAAGTCTGCAATCCACACAAATATCTTAACCTATTTTACTACTGCTTGTTGTCCGAGGGGAAAAGGTATGTAATGATATCAGTCACCTTATTAAAGCAGGCATAAACTGCTGACTGACTGGAGCCACTGATATTAATTACTGAGCAGAAGGAATTTGATGGAAACAAGTTCGGGCTGAAGTGATCTTGCAACAATGAAATGTAGCAGCAGATTGCAGGAGTGCAATCTGCTGTTAAAAGAAGTGCAACCTCTATATACTGAAGTGTGAGGACATGGTGACAGCAGCACTGGTTAATACAAAAATCTTTCTGGGATCCAAACAATCTTATTCAGGCAAATATCATCACAGGTCAAGCCTATTTCTGGTGGGAGTGCTGGCTGCCTAAATCAGTCTCTGAAAACCAGAACAGATGACCTCTAGCAATAAGTAATCATTGTCTTCTTATTTTACAATACAGTTTGCAGTTCTGACGAAATATTGTCCACCTAAAGTGTTAACTTTCTTCATTAGATGACAGTTGTCACTTGATTTGTTGTCAGCATTTACAGAACTTCTGCTGGTCAGATAGTTGCCAGTCCCGAGGAGTTGGGAATTAGGCTCATGGTCCCTGTGGAACCAATATCTCAACACACTCTGAGGAATTGTTGGGAAAATTATATTTTACAAGAATCATTTTGAAAATGAGGAAGAAGGGTCACTGGACACAAAATGTTAACTGTTTTCTCTTTACAGATGTTGCCAGACCTGCTGAGTTTTACCAGTTCCTGTTTCTTTTACACATTTCCGCACCCCAGGTCTTTGTGTTCAAATTAAATTTTATGCTGTGCAGTTCCCTTACATCTTCCACCCTCTGAAAGCTTTTAATTAAATCAGAGACATTGGAGGGTTTTGATGAAATTAAATAAAATGGTTACTCAGGAAATGTTAGACTATTAATGCAGAGTCTAACTCCAGAACTATCCCCAAAATTACCTCTCTTATATCCATAACTACAGCTCCCCGCGACCCTAAACACCTTTCCTTTCATCCCCTTCTCCCAACAGACTCGATTTCGCCCCATCCACTGCACTGCACTGGATTGCACACAACATCCCTTTTAGCAGACTGATTAATCCCCCTGCCCTGTTGGTCATTTGTTTACCTGACATCCGATCCACCTGGCAACTTACCTCTCCTCCCATCGATGTCACCAGTCATCCTACTAAATTGGTGACCTATCTCTACTCATCTGACATCTTATTCTTGGCATGCCACCCCTCTTGACATCAGTACCAACTAGCATTCTAGTTATCTGGCATCTAACATGTTATCCACCTGATACCATCCACCCCAACCCACCTAGTACACCATCTTCCCAGCAGCTAAACGCCACACTTGTTTTATGTATTTTCTGTTTGACAGCAGCTGTCAAAGTGGCTGTCAGACCTTTAAATGTCAGAATACGGCAGCTGACTGTAATGCCAGGGGGTAAGGCTTGTCTTTCTCCGACAGTTCTCCACCACGGATATGCAGTAGGAACAGTGATCATCATAAACTGCCAGGTGCACTAACTACAAAAACAGTGCAGAAACTCACAAAGGTTCCTTCAACAACATCTTTCAAACCAGCAATCTCTACTACCTAGAAGAATAAGGACAACAAATGCATGGGGACACCATCACCTACAAGGTCCCCTCCAAACCTCTCACCATCCTGACAATGAAACATATATCACTATTCCTTCAGCATCACTGAGTCAAAATATTGGAGCTCCCAATCTAACAGCATTAAGTATGCATTTTCAATGAACGACAGTTCAAAGTGGCAGCTCATCATCTCTTATTCAAGAGCTAATAAGAATGGCAACAAATGCAGGCCTAACTAGTGACACTCTCTCAAATAATAAAAATATGAATTACACTGGTAAAACTCTTTGCTTAACTGATTCAAGCAGGTCAGAACAGTTAAGCCTCTTGTTGAAAATGTTGTATTAAGTACTTTCTGCATCTGGAATTGGGTTCTTTCTCTTCTATAGGAGCTGCATTTATGTAGTGCTCTCACTCACTGAAAATAACCAGCCTGGACAAATGATAGAGAGTGAATTATAATTGTAGGGGAAAATGAATAGTACTGAAAATACGAGCCTCTATCATATTCCCCTGTGTGTACCCGAGAACAACTGCCTAGTACTAACCTTTTTTTTTTCCTTGAGAGGCAGCTGTTCTTTTTAAAAACAAATCACTGATGAGACACAAGTGACATTGGCTAGGCCAGGGCATTTATTGCTTATCCCTAGTTACGCAGACAGCAGTTAAGAGTCAATCACATTGCTGTAGGTCTGGAGTCACGTGTAGATCATACCAGGTAAGGACAGCAGATTTCATTCCTGACAGCATATTAGTGAACCAGATGGGGTTTCTTTTTCTGACAATCGACAACAGTTTCATGGTCATTTTTCGACTGTTGGTTCCAGATTTGTGACTGAATTCAAATTTCATCATCTATCATGGCAGGATTTGAAGCTGGATCCCCAGGATATGATCCAGATCACTGAATTGTTATGTACAATCAGTACAGATTGTACAGATTGTTACGTACAGATCACCAATTGTTACGTACAACATTGCAAGGCAGAAAGTTTCTCAATTATAGGTAACTGAGGACTTCAAATAAAACACTCATGGTCGAAAGAGGCCTTTTCTTACCAAGCATGCCATCAGCAAACTAGTTGACTGATCCTGTGAGATTTATGCAAAGCATGAATAGTGAAAAAAGTTGTTGTACTCATTTCAAACATCCAATTTTGGGGGGTTTTCTGAAAACAATTTGTATAATATGTATTTCTCAGAGAAGAAATTGAAAGCAAAATTCACTGCCAACTATTCTTCACTGTTGTGGCAACAGCTGTAATAAACGTCATCAAGGACCCGAGACTGACACAGACAGCTAACTTTGAAGCTGAAAGGCATTTATCAAAGCATAATTCACAGCTTCCTTGAGTTATGACTTTGTTTCAAAACATTCATTCAGGGATGCACATTTCTGGTTGGGGTGATAATTTATTGTCCACATTACTTGAGAAGGTGGTGGTGAACCTCATTAAATTGTTTTAGATTTGAAAGTTACACCTCTCAAGCCTTTTTCATTTATTTTTATTTCTTCATCTACTTCAGTACATCTTTTTCAAATACTAATTTCCATTTTTTCTTTTCTTTCCTTATATTTGTTGCATGTCAAGTATCCATTCAAATTCATCATCCTGCTCCAACATTGTTTTGTGTATTTCTCATTAGATAACCTCATAATCACATTGCTCAAGCATTTGATGAAAGTTCAAACAAGATAAACATTCACAAACAAACTCAAGTTGGCAGGAATGATGCAAATTGACACACTGTTAATAAAACTCTGATCTTTTGCGATAAATAGAATGGACAATCTTTTGCTATATATGCTAATACCTCAATACCTAGAGATACTGCATATTTCCTATTTAAGGGTAGATAGTGTAAAGACTGCACCTTTTCTAAGACTGGAAAAGAATGGTACAAAAGCTATGGATAGTTGAAAGCAAATTACCTGACAGATAATTGTAAATGCTGTTTACACATCTCAAACAAAAACAGAAATTGCTGGGAAAACTCAGCAAATCTGGCAGCATCTTTGGAGACAAAGCAAAGTTAGCATTTCAGACTGATCGAACCTTCTTCACATATTGCTTAGGTATCTGTTTGCTCAAACAGTCACAAAGGTCTAGATACAGACAAGCTGGGGCCAAGCAGTGTGCACAAATGGAACTTTACCTGGCAACGAACAACTGAATTGCATGTGGGCTATCAATGACAAAGAGTTTCTGCATGCCAACAGCTATCCACAGATCTCAGGAAAGGAAATAATTGAAAATAAACTCGTCAGTTTGCTGTGACATTTTAAAATTAAGGCAGAGATAGTTATAGATGTGAACTAGTCACCCTTTGCATCCGGCAAACAAGAATAAATATTTGGAGAAGGAAGATCGAGAATCAACATTCTGACCACACTAATCCAAAAAGGGATCATCTCAGCAAATTCAGGGAGCACTAAATTGCCTTCCCTGTCTTTCTATCCATTCATAACATCCACTTTTCTGTATATCTAACTGTAAGCATGCATAAGGGTGATTTATAAATGGATTCGAGTTTTTTGCTAATGAAGTTAAATGCTGAGGTTCATATTTTCCTTTCAAATCTATAGTTAGAACCTCTTTAATGCATCATAATTTTTGTCAAGTACAGAAATCTAGTTTGTGCTTTCCATCCTGGATCTCTAAGTCAGATTAATTCGGAATCTTGCTTATTTTTTTAAAAAAACTTTAACTTTTGCGATGACTTTGGGATTAGCAGGGCTTGATGTCCCACACACTGCCTCAATGAGGTATAATGCAAACTTTATACTTATCTATGCTGAGTTCTAATGATTGGTTACTGATCTGAAGCAACAATTTTGTTTTTGTCTTCATAGATGGCGTCTGACCTGAGTATTTTAAACATTTTCTGCTGTTATTTAAGATATCCAGGATATTTGCATAACTCTAATTTTGTGTAAAAAATCTGAGCCCATCTGTCAAAGTTTCAATTACTTTTCATCTCTCCTGTGCTCGTCATCTGGCTACATAACTTGGTTTCATCATCAGGTTTTATGAATTTGCAAGTTGTACTTTTTCCTTGTATATTACTGAGGAGTCATGTTTATAGGAGCCAACCAGGAACATACACTGAACACTCCAGTCAACATAACCTTTCAAAAAGCCTTTAATTTCTTTTGTGAGTTTCAAAAAAGGAGTAAAACTCATACATAAAACATTGAAAAATTGTGAAACATAATGTTGGAAAGATGTTGCTGCAAACAATACAGCCGTTATAAAAAAATTGAGCAATATATTAGTTAACCCAGGTCATCAGAAATATAACACGAAGATACAAAACATAAATGCCAAGTTTACACAGGCTTAAAGTCTTGAGTTTTTACAATAATTCCATTATGTGATGTGTGAGTCATCGGTAAGGCCAACATTTTTTATTCAGCCTTTAATGCTCTTGACTAGTTTGTTAGGCCATTTCAGATGTTATTTCAGATTCACCCACACAACTGAAATATGTATTTTCATGTTAGCCAGACCAAGGAAGAATGGAAGATTTCCTTTGTTAAAAGGCATGAGTGAATCAGGTGGGTTTTTCCAACAATTGATGGGCACCATCATGGAAGCCAGGCTTATTAATTAATTACATCAGCTCAACAAAAGCACATATTTTTGACATACACCTTGATGGAAATGATGTATACTAATGCACAAGCCTACAAATCAATGAAACTGAATTGACAAAATAAAGTAAAATACAATTTGATGGGGGGGGGTATGTGGGGGGTTCAATTCATCCTTTCCATCCATTTCCTTTCTCTTTGTTAAAAGCTCGGTGAGATTATTTACTAATTAAAGCATTGAGATCTTTTACATCATTTACTGGAGTCCAAATTTTGTATATGAAGAAAATAAATATGAATAAATGACAAATATCCATCTATAGTAAAGGTAAGTGAGGCATTCTAACTATATAAGTAAGGACAATGCACTATTATTTTGAAAGTGGCTAACAGCTGAAAGACTTACTGCTGATGCAGTAGCTTAATGCATTATCGATCTGTTTACCTCCTGGATCACAGCACAGAAGACAGCATGAAAACATTCTGCTGACTACGATTCTGATATATACGTATGAAAAGTAATCTTGTCAAACGTTGAATGCTTCACAAAATGCTGCTTTTTTTTTCTCTCTACAATGCAAAGGTGAAGATCTGGACTTTCAACACAAATGCCGACAGCTCCAGTGAGGAACGTTTTTGCAACTTGACAGAACCGCATCACTTTAAATGGTGTCCTTACACCCATTTATTTTTTGATCGGGAGTGTGGGGAATGAACTAGAGTCAGACAGTAAAGCAGATTTTCAGAAAGCAAGTGCCAGGGCAGGATGGATAAAAAGCCCATATCTTTCCTGCGATTTGTTCTCATTTGTTTTTGAAACTGTTAAACCATCTAGTCTTCAGCCTTGACATCGTCATCCAAAATCTCTGCTCCTCCATATGTCCCCATCCAATCTACCATGTTTTACCAACCCTTATACTCCCTTTATACCCACTCATACACCCATGCCTTCTCTGCAGCTATTCACCTGAGATCTCCCATGACCATACTTCAGTATGTCATGTGGATTTTTTAAAAAAGATAACCTTTAAATATGTTGAAATAGCTTGCACACAAACACATTTGTTATTGAAAGTAAGCCATCATTAAAGAAATTATTCAAATTTTAAAACACCTAAAGTGTTCCAACTGTTGTTAAAAAGGTGCATTCAATAACAACTTCAATGACAACTTATCTTTTAATAGCTTCTTTAAATCATCAATTGAAATGTGAACTCACATTTTAAACTTGCTGAGATAAATGTTTTGTAACTTTTCTAAGTCAGCTAAGCATTTATAATGACCTCAACTGCGATAAAAGCACTTTGAAATATCAAAAAAGAAATCTACTCAAACAACAGTAAGTGACCTTCCCTCCTCTAACCTGTACCAGATGGCCTGTCAATGAAATCAGTCTTCGGGAGTTGGAGGTGGCATTCTTTTTAAACCTGCAACAGAGTTCTTCAGCTTTTTGTGTTTTACTTTTAAAGGGAATGGAATTTAAATAAATTCGAATCAAAAACCTAAAACAGAGCTCACCCCACCCTCCAAGAGCATTTACCTCTATTACATAAATGCATTTCTCCCACCTGGTGAGTCATTACTCTTGGAACACTAAAAGGGGGTTTGTCTGAACTCAGTACTAACTTCAAATGTCCATGCTGAAAACATGTTTCCCAAGTAAGAGATTCCTATCCTGCCCCTTTCCCAAGCCAACAAAGGAATGGGATAGGACTTCCTCTCTGGGTCCCTTCCTCCTTTTTTAAAGAAGGGGACAATCACCCTGATTTTGAAAAGTTCAGAAGATTTATGACAACATTAGGTTAAAAAAAGTTTTTATCAAAACAAAAATGAACACCTGTTTATACACAAAACATTCTCTTTCTTGTACTAACTCCAATGTTCTAGTTGAACTGCTGAATAGTAGACATGGAGACAGACGACCAATCCAAATAAGCCTTGAACTTCAAACACAGTAAAATTAAAGCCTTCAAACATGTTCAATAGTTACTCCAATAGATCCTTGCAAGACTTTTGAACAGGCAGTACCAGACTTCGAGAATAATTAATTCCAGGCATTGGTTTTGATCTTAAACAAAATACTAACAATTTACTAAATACACGATAAATTTAGGAGGAAAAATTAAACAAAGTATTCCAATTAATTTCAATGCTTTAAACCCAAAACACTTGTTTTGAGACCCATTCACACAAAAGTCAGACAAATGAGCGAACAGAGTTAAGAGATAAATAAATTAAAATAACTGGCCAGATTACTTAAATAATTTGTCCAATGTGTTGTTTCACAAGTATAGGTGTTGGCTACTGGATGGTTTTCTACAGATGTCAATTAAGGTTTTCTTTTCATTCATTCAGGCTGAGGTCGTCATACTTCTAACTAAGCTTTCTACTCTTTCTACTTACAAAAGCTGTTAAGGAATGATAGGCTTGAAATTTTCAAAATCTTAATTCTGTGTCATCAACAGCAAGAATTCTTCTCCCCAGAAAACACAGTTCAAGACACAACTCCAGCTCCAGTCCTACCCTCAGCCTTTTCCTGAGGCCTGATTTACCATTCACATCTGCCATCTGCTTGAATGTAGGGTCTCTCCCAGATTTATTGGAACCAATTCTCAGATACTGACTTTATTAATAGCCAACTTGTGTTATTTGTTTAAACGCAATGGTCTTCCTAAGGTGCTCTTCCCAGGGTTGCCGTGTCTGAAGAGGCCATTTTTAATCAGAATCAGCTTACAAGTAACCTCCAGGCCAAAAGTTTGTTTGGCCAGTTCTTTTTTTACCACAAAGTACAAAGGTCAAGTTCAAGTCACAATTCCACAGCTTCAAATCAAAATTGATCAAAGAGTTTTTAAAAAATCAGGAAGGGTTCTAACAGTAATCCTTGATATTACAACTATCCACACAGCTATGTTTCAATGAGTTTAAAAAAAATTGAATTATACAGTACTATATGTGGCAGACCATCAGTTTTTTGAGGTCATTGTGATTCAGACAGCTGAAGATGAACAATGCACATACTCCACTCAGCATTATGTCTCTAATAAAGATCACCCAACATAGAAGACATCTCAACATCAAATAAGAATTGTTCAGCTACGAATGTGGAAGTTGAAACATCAACAACTCCACTGAGTTAATGTTCATCAATATACCTGTTCAAAAAGCTTGTCTCATTTGCAAACAATGTTCAGAAGAAGGCACCTCCTTATCCAACAGCCCTGTACTATCCCTGCATTATACATTTGATCTTGCACACATGTCCCCAAGCACAACAACTTTCCAACCTGAGGCTTCTATTTCTGAAAAAAAGAACAATCGGTGCTTCTATGGCATATCCATTGTCAACAGTTGTCACTAACAGATTTATTGTTCCCTGAGAGAAACATGCTGTCAAAGCTTTCATTTTGCATGCACCTGGACAGATGCAAAAATATCAAATTGCGAAGGGAACTACAATTCATATTGTATGAAAACCAGAGTACTAATTGATTGGCAATTGAAGACAGTGATTAAGACATGAGCATCAGGATGCAGCAGGAAACAGTTGCAATCAACAAAAGGCAAGTTCATTCTGATTGGGCCAAGTCAAATAACAGTGAAACTTGTCTCATAACATCTGAGTCAAAACTTTAGGCATGGCCACTTTTGGTGAGCAAGAACTATGATCCCTTTGACTGAAAGGTGATGTCCCAGCCACTGTTGACATTGAGCATCAAGTTTAATTTTCATAAAACTACTGAGGGCTATAGACTGGGCTACTATGAACCTTTCAGCACCTCTCATGTGTTACAGACTAGGGAAGGGGCTTCAGGAACCTAGAGCTATAGCTTATACAGCAGATGAAAAGATTAGGTGCAGGACGAGGTCCTATGAATGGGAGAACAGCATCTCAAGCTCTTAAATTTGACAGAGTCAGGAAGAGGAAGCTGAACTCCTCCCAACTCAAGTTTCAGGTTGTTATGTTACAAAATAAAGTGCCAAGAGTTGATCCAATGGGATGATTTTCATGTGGAGAAACCAATGGTGCAGTTGGGACCCTGGATGCATTTTACCACCCTTCACTTTCAGGCACTGCAAAACATTCTTTGTTCTTTCATGCTTTTCCAGATCAAACTATGACCAAAAGCAGCCAAAAAAATATGAGCTGCTGAGCTAAATGGATTGGCCTCAATACTGACAGCACTCACTATGAATTATACTCTTGTTTCTGTTTTAGTCATGTTATCATCACAGACTAATATCTGTAATAATGTAACATCATTTACAGGCTAGCATGGATAAGTCAGTCATGACCTACTGAAATGGCAAACCTGGTACTAAAAATTTTGAATGAGAATAATCCAAAGGTGTATCTTGAAGGTTTCAAGAGTTTTGTTCTTTTAGTATCCTGTTCCAAATTGCCCTTGGCAAGAATTATTGTCGATCCACCATATTGTTAAGTTAATGAGCAATACTTTGAACAAATTTTGTAAAAGGAAAGAAAATTGTACTGTCAAGAAAGTGCAGATTTCAAACAAGCATCAATCGATTATCTTCAATAGAATAACTTAATGACTTGTTTCTCTTGTTAACTCATAAGTAGTGCTATCGCATTCAATACCTTTTGTGGATTCATTAATTGAATTTGTCTCATAAAGTTAAGTACCACACTCTCAACCACTGCCATTGAGAAGGAGAAGGGTAACACGTACATGGGAGTGCCATCACTCGTAAGTTCACTTCCAAGTGACTTATCACCCTGACATGGAAATACAGAGGAATCTCGATTATCTGAACGAGATAAGCTGGCTCTATTTTGTTTGGATAATTGATTATTCGCTTATTTGATTCAATGCCTCTCCTCTGGGGCTCGGAGTTTTCTGAAGTTTCCTTTTTCCTTGCTCTGCTTTCCCCGCTCCCTCTCTCTGTCTCAGGGTTTGTTTTTGAGCAGACGCACACTTGTGTGTAAGGGACCTGCAGCATCGCTAAAGCCTCCCCCCCCACCCCATAACCAGTTCAATGGGATTGTGACAGCGAGCACTTGCAAAATTCTAGGAAACTAGGGAGCAGCACACCGCATGTGAGACCCTAACCCCCATTTGACCCTGCATCCGTCCACCCCCTACTCACCCCTGTCAGACTCCCCAACCCCAACACCCATTGCGCCCCCTGTCCGACCAATGTCCGCCTAACCGCGCCACCCAGTCCGCCCCCCCCAACCCACCCAAACCCCCAACCCCACTCCACGTCTGACCCCCGCTCCCCCCAAACCTGTCTTCCCGTCCATCCCCCGTCAACCCCCCCCGGGTGGGCAGTCAGATATTTGGAGACGGTGCCTGGGCATCGACGTCCAGGACTGTTCTCGGCAGCATATCAGTGAGCCGAGTTCGTTTTTAATCATTGTAAACAAAAGATGCGATCAGTATTGGAAACACCTCTTTGATATAATGTTTCTATCAGGACCTTGAGATCTCCTTCAGATAATCCAAAATTCCTATAATTGATCAAAGTTTGTGAGAAGATTTGTAGCTCGGGTGCTCGTTGCTGTGGTTCTGTTCGCCCAGCTGGAAGTTTTTGTTGCAAACGTTTCGTCCCCTGTCTAGGTGACATCCTCAGTGCTTGGGAGCCTCCTGTGAAGCGCTTCTGTGGTGTTTCCTCCGGCATTTATAGTGGCCTGTCCCTGCCACTTCCGGTTGTCAGTTTCAGCTGTCCGCTGTAGTGGCCGGTATATAGGACTTGTGGACTTGTGCCTCACAACTACTGGACTTGTGCCTCACAACACACTTCACATTCAACAACCAGATATACGAACAAATCAACGGAACACCCATGGGCTCACCGATCTCGGGACTCATAGCAGAAGCAGTAATGCAAAGGTTAGAACAAACAATCTTACCACAAATTCAACCCAAACTCTGGGTCAGATACGTGGATGACACCTTTGTAATCATTAAAAACATGGAAGTAGAGAATACACACCGGATCATCAACTCCACACTCACAGGAATCCGATTCACGAGAGAGGAAGAAAAGGACAACCAACTCCCATTCCTAGACGTGAGGGTACAGAGAACACCAAACGGAGAATTCACCACTAAGGTACACAGGAAAGCCACACACACAGACCAAGTCCTGAACTATGAAAGCAACCACCCCAATACACACAAACGAAGTTGCATCAAGACACTATTCAAAAGGGCCACAACACACTGCAGCACACCAGAACTGCAAAAAGAGGAAGACGAACACCTATACAAGGTATTCGCAAAAAACGGATATCCTTGCAATTTCATCAACAGATGCCTAAGGGAAAGACAACAGAACGAGGACATGCCGCAACCCAAAGGACTAGCCACACTACCATACATCAAGAACATCTCTGAAATGACAGCCAGACTACTGCGACCACTAGGACTTATAACAGCACACAAACCAACAGCCACTCTCAGACAACAACTCACCAAAACGAAGGACCCGATACCCAGCATGAGCAAAACTAATGTAGTGTATAAAATCCCATGCAAGGACTGCACAAAACACTAGAAAGGACAAACAGGAAGACAGTTAACGATCCGCATCCACGAACATCAACTAGCCACGAAACGACACGACCAGCTATCCCAAGTAAGGGCGGCATGGTGGCACAGTGGTTAGCACTGCTGCCTCACAGCGCCAGAGACCCGGGTTCAATTCCCGCCTCAGGCGACTGACTGTGTGGAGTTTGCACGTTCTCCCCGTGTCTGCGTGGGTTTCCTCCGGGTGCTCCGGTTTCCTCCCACAGTCCAAAGATGTGCAGGGTCAGGTGAATTGGCCATACTAAATTGCCCGTAGTGTCAGGTAAGGGGTAAATGTAGGGGTATGGGTGGGTTTCGCTTCGGCGGGTCGGTGTGGACTTGTTGGGCCGAAGGGCCTGTTCCCACACTGTAATCTAATCTAATCTAATCTAAGTAGCCACACACGCAGACGACAAGCAACATGAATTTGACTGGGACAACACTACCATTATAGGGCAAGCCAAACAAAGAACAGCCAGGGAATTCCTAGAAGCATGGCACTCATCCACAAACTCCATCAACAAACACATAGACCTGGACCCAATATACCGGCCATTGCAGCGGACAGCTGAAACTGACAACCGGAAGCGGCAGGGACAGGCCACTATAAATGCCGGAGGAAACACCACAGAAGCGCTTCACAGGAGGCTTCCAAGCACTGAGGATGTCACCTAGACAGGGGACGAAATGTTTGCAACAAAAACTTCCAGCTCGGCGAACAGATCCTATAATTGATATTCGGATAATCGAGGTTCCTTTGTATATCACTCTTCCTTCAGTGTCATTGAGTCAAAATCCTGAAACGCCCTCCCTAACAGCATTGTGTCTATCTACAACAGATGGATTGCAGTAGTGTAAGAAAACCACCACCACCTAAGACAACTAGGGATGGATAATATATGCTGGTCCAGCTGGCAATAGTCAAGTCTCACGAACAAATAATAAGTGAGTATTGAAGATATAGGAATCATGAACTTACAGCATATTACAATTTAGGGGCAGATTTAGATTGTTTCTTGATGATATAGCCATACATATAGAAACATCATCTTCAGAGGATCAACAAACACCATCTGACTGCCCCTCCACTCGGTCAGGGTGTTCAGTGGCAATGGTGATGGGTTTAAGTTGTTTTGATACTATCAAACAAAACTTGAATAATAATCCAGATAATTAGATCAGAACTGTCTGAAGTCTCTAGCTCTAATTCAGAGTCAGAAATATTTTCCACAGACACATCGGATTTTGGAAAGTTCCTGTTCGAAAATCAAAGTTCCCTGTCATTCCCACTATAGTCAGTGCATTGGTACTTCCGAGAGGACTTGACCTGCATCTCTGGTCATATACATTTTGTTCAAAAGGAGAGAGATGAATGTAGAGGAAAGGGGGAACAAATAGATCTGGATTTGAGACCAAGGGGTAGTGGGAGTGTAAATATAGCAGGAGTAGTCTGTTCAGCCCATTTGCGCCACCAACCAGTTGCATCATGATTAATCATTACATGATAGTGGATCATATCCATCTTTACCACTTTCCTGTCCTATCTCCATAATCAGTTGATTCCATTAGTATTCAGAAATTTATCAATTTCTGCCTTGAGCAACCTTGGCCCTCTGGAGTAGAGGACTCCAATGATCCACCCCTTTCTCATTGAAGGAATCCTTAATCATCTCATGGCTTCTGCCTTAATTCTCCTTACTATGTCCTCTGCTGCCAAACTCACTAACCAGAGGAAATATCCCATCCACGTTTACTCTGTCATGCCCTGTAAGAACTATGTAAGCTTCACTGAGATCACACCTCACTCTTCAAAGCTCTTGGGGATAAATGCCCATTTTCCACAATTCCACAAAGATGAAATTAATTCTGACTCTGTCTGGAATTAATCTGATGAACCTCTGTCATACGTCCTCTCAGGTTTGATACAACTGCAGCAAGAGACCTTAACGTCTGCCCTCAAAATCTCTTACAATACAGGTCAACAAACACTTGTCTTCCTAATTACTTGTTGCACCAGCATGAACACTCAGTTTAATAAATGCTTTGCAACAATTTATGCTTCTTTTCTAATCACACTTGCATCATATCCACATTTAGTGACATTATATTTCCTTTTGCCATTTTCTGACCCAAGTGCTTTTGAAGCTCCCTTAAATCATCTTCATAACTTCTATTTCCAGTTTTCTGCTGTCAGCACATATGGAAATATTACATTTGAGCCCCATTTTGTGAGTTTCATACAGCTGTGGCTCCAATACTGATTTTTTAGCACCCCCTCACAATGCTCACCTCACCCCCAATTCTGAGAATGACCAATTTATTTATCATTGATAGAAAGTGACCACAATAGACAACGTTTTAACTGCACACCTTGCTCGGACTATTACAGAAGGCAGAATCCTCCAGAATTTGGAGCCACATGTCGGCCAGTCTAAGCAAACATTGCAGATTTCCTGAAGTATTTATGACAACTGATAATAGTGGTCACTGGACTAGTCAGTTTAACTCCATATTTTTACTGAAATCTAATCCTGTGCAGAACCTTATGAAAGGCCTCCTGAAAATTCAAAACCACATCCTCTGATTCTCTTTTTTGCATCTGACAAGTAACATCCTCAAAACAAAAAAAACTCCAACAGATTTGGCTAACATTTTTTCCCTTTCCTAAATACATGTTGTCTTTACCTAATTATGTAATTGTTTACTGAGTGCATTATTGTTACTTCTTTAAAATGGTTTCCAAAATGTTCCCTGCTACCGACTTCAAACTAACAGGTCTGTCACTCTCAGTCTCTCCCTTAAATAGTGGGGGGGAGGTATATTAGATTCTTTCCAGTCAGCAGGATAATTTTCAAAATTTTGAGAATTTTGAAAGGTAATCATCAATGCATCCATTATATCTCGTGCCACATCCTTTAACATTTTGTGATGTAACTCATCTAATCCAGTAGACTTACTAACTTTAAATGTGGTTATTTTTTCAAGTTCCACTTCTTTACTAAGATTAGTTCCTTTTAGTATCCTATTTTCACAACTCCTGTGGTTGCCTAGTATTTGCTGAACATTTTCTTGTTGATGCAAAAAAGTCTCGTTGCAATATTTCAAGGAAAAGCAGGGCAACTGATCCAGTTTTCTTGATCAACACTGAGGTTTCAAAGATCATCACAAGAACAGAGGAAATGGACTCTGTTACTTTGCTCTTGCAGGGTTTTGCTGCCTGTAAATTGGCCTTGAAGACAGTCAACAAAGTAATGGTTTCATTTTCACACTATTGCCCTATTCTTCATCAAACGTTCTCCTATTGAACATGTTTACATTACATTACATTACAGTGTGGAAACAGGCCCTTCGGCCCAACAAGTCCACACCGACCCGCCGAAGCGCAACCAACCCATACCCCCACATTCACCCCTTACCTAACACTACGGGCAATTTAGCATGGCCAATTCACCTGACCTGCACATCTTTGGATTGTGGGAGGAAACCGGAGCACCCGGAGGAAACCCACGCAGACACGGGGAGAACGTGCAAACTCCACACAGTCAGTCGCCTGAGGCGGGAATTGAACCCGGGTCTCCGGCGCTGTGAGGCAGCAGTGCTAACCACTGTGCCACCGTGCCGCCCACAATGGATCAAGATTTGTCCTTTGCATATCTAATTCTGGGTCTACAGTCTACCTTTTTCAGAAGATGTACAGAAGGAAAAAGAAACATTCTCTGAGAAACGAAGATGATCAAACCAATAAAGGAAAAATTGGAGGTGATAAACAGAAAAAAGAAAAATAGATGGAAACACAATGACTAAAAGGAAGTAAAAAGGTCAAGGACAGAAATAAACAGAGAGGACTGATTAGAGATAGCTGAGAAAGATAGAAAAAGAGCTGTGGAGATAGAAAAGAAATAGATCTTAGAGACACAAATAGCAGTGACAAATGGTAAAATAAATAATGAGTTTTAGAGATTAAAGTGCAAGCAAGGCAAGAGTGGAGAAAGGAGATGATTTACATTAAGTGTCTTACAACACAGTCAGTCCAATAGTTCCATGGCAACCAAATTTCCCAAAGTAAACTAGTCCCACTTGCCTGTGGTTGGCCCATATCCCTCTAAATCTCTCCCGTTCATGTACCCGTCCCAATGTCTTTTAAATCTTGAAACTGTACCCACATCCATCACTTCCTCTGGCAGTTTATTCCACATATGAACCATCCTCTGTGAAAAGGTTACCCCTCAAGTCTCTGTTTTTAATAAAAGTGTATTTCATGTTCTCAGGATGGTCCAAATTCCTTCGCTGTCACTTTGGATGTGTAGTTGCATTTCTAATGTAAGAAAAACAGCAGCCAATATACAGACAGCTAAAAATTTTGCAAGCAACATAACAATGGACTCTGTTCTTGTGACATTGATTGAAATGTAAATGTTAACCAAGAAAACTGGGGTAGCTGCCTTGCTCTTCCTTGAAGTATTGCCATGTTTAAACTATCCACCAAAGAAGGAAATAGCATGTTGTTTGAACATTTCATGTGAAATATGTCATCAAAAACAGTGTAGCACTCTCTTACTACTGGAACATCAGACTGTGTCTTGTACTTCTGATTTGGAGGTGCTGGTGTTGGACTGGGGTGTACAAAGTTAAAAATCACATAACACCAGGTCATAGTCCAACAGATTTATTTGGAAGCACTCACTTTCGGAACATCTTTACTTCACAACATTTGATGAAGGAGCAGCGCTCTGAAAGCTAGTGCTTCCAAATACCTCTGTTTTTACCAAATAAACCTGTTGGACTATAACCTGGTGTTGTGAGATTTTTAACTTCTTGCACTTTAATTTCTGGACTGAGATTTCAACATTCAACCTTTTGCCTAACATGGTACAGACTAGACTCCAGCTGAAGGAGAGATACAGTAAATGGTTGGTCAGTTTGTGGGATTATTGCAGTAACCAAATGTTGGATGACAGAAGAAAGCCAAAAGAAATGGCCCCAGTAAGGTCGTGAAGGAGGGAACCAACATGGGATTGAACCAGACTGTCAGCAAGCATCAAGCTCCACGTTCCAGTCTCACACAGATATTTACCCTATTAGCATATCCAGAGAAATGCCTAATTCTTGCTGATAAGTTGCTGAATACTGAATAACATGATATTTGCAAATTCTCTGAATTCACAAATTCACAATATTCTTCTAAATGAGGCCAAATGCTTGAACTATAAAATGAAAGGTCAGTCAGTTACTCACATTTTGTAATTATAAAAGAAAAAAGTGCAGATAACAATTGTTAAGCAAATTTGGATACAGCATTAAATTTATATTAGACACATTTCTAAATCATGAAAGTAGTTAAATGGTTAGGGGAAACTGCTCCAAAGGCTTCCTGAGAGAAAGCTACAAAATTCAGCCTGACAGGGTTTGATTTATGTTAGCTACCTGCAAATCGAACTCTCAGGACCAGGGAATAGCACTGTGCAGATATATTTACATACATCAGCATAGTTAACTTTTAAGCACAGTGGAAGTGAGGAGGATAATTTGCACTTTAAGTTAAATAAGTTATCCTTAATTCAACCAAAACTTGCCTGTTAAAATTAGGTGAGTTATTTTTTTTCCTGCACACAAAGGAGAAAACAAAAGGAGAATGTGCTGATATTGCTTGATGAAGAGTTTCAAAGTACTTACATTGTGCTTACGTATTTGTACAGATAATAGAATCATAGAATCCCTACAGTGAGAAAGCAGGCTATTCCGCCCATTGAGTCCACACCAACCTTCTGAAGAGCATCCCATCCAGACCCACCCCTGAACCCAATCCGTGTAATCCTGCATGTCCTATGACTAATCCACCTCGCCTGCATATCCTTGGACCAATTGGGTCTTGTTCCGTTTCTTTGAGCCGCACATTCTGCACAACTCCATTCTTTGTAGCCTTGCTTTTATTTCAAAGTTTTGTGAAAACATGCCTGGTCTGACATCTCCCAATTAAATTTGAAACCTATCCTGCCAGCTTTGCTTCTCCATTAATATTCATTCATTAATATTCATTGACAATTATGGCAACATAATGATCTGAATAGAATTTTCTGATAATTCTTCAACTTCTACATCCTATTGGTTAGTTTTATTCAGTTCCAGCTTGTTGATGGCAACAACTGTATCCCTGTTGATTGACAGCCTCTGCATTCCTTGCTTCAAACTGGCTCAGTGCTTTGGTGACCTCCTGGTGAACAGTGCTTGCTCTGACTGGGCTGGAGGCCATTTCTATTACTCTAAAACTCTCTGTCATCTGTCCTCTGACTGTCAGCAAGCATCAAGCTCCACATTCCAGTCTCACACTAGTATTGTTTGGCCATAGAATTTGCATTAATGAAGTGGCTAAATCAGTTACTAACATTCTGTAAATCATTCTGATCTATCTGTTGGCAGATGTTAAAGGCTGGAGAGTCTCCTGGTCAGCCATCCTACAGAAAACGATGGTAAACTACTCCATACTTTGCCTCTAAGTGTGAATCCATCCAAGGAACTCCATGGTTCAACCCTCAGAAACAAGATCAAGAGAAAAAGCAGACACATTAGAATTTTACTGGAACAGTAAGGATGACAGTTGGCACAGGGTGAATATAATTTGTTGGTGAAAGGACTAACAGTACCATATTTCACTGTACAATAAAATGGGAACCTAACTGTCTGTGTGTGTGTGTAACTAATGTGTGTGAAGTGAACACCACAATCAGCCTCCAGATGATGCAGCAACAAAGTGATAGTAAGTTCATTCTGTAGTGCAATGTTCAATTGAGCAATATACAAGATCATAGATAATAGTCAACAGCACAAATTAAAATATGACCAGGAGTCCACAGGGTATTTAGATAGGTTTACAAGCTAACTATTATTTCAGCAAAAGTAGTTGTCTTCATAACATGTTTAGCATTTAAATGACTTGCCTCCCATAAACAGCATCAATACCTGTTAATGTACAAGAGGACTCATTACAGAACTGTCATTTGTACACCACAAATAAAGTAAACATTAAATCTTCCAGTCAATGACAATGCTGGACACAGTGTAGTTTTTTTTTAGATTCCCTACAGTGTGGAAACAGGCCCTTCGGCCCAACAAGTCTACGCCGACCCTCCGAAGAGTAACCCACCCAGATCCATTTCCCTCTGAATGATGCACCTAACACTATTGGCAATTTAACACAGCCAATTCACCTGACCTGCACACCTTTGGACTGTGAGAGGAAACCGGAGCACCCACAGGAAACCCATGCAGACAAATCTTCACCAACCTGACAGAACTGCCAAACATTTTCAGCTGAATATCCAGTGATAGTATAAAATAATAATAGGCATCAAAGCACTGTGGGCGGCACGGTGGTACAGTGGTTAGCACTGCTGCCTCACAGCGCCAGAGACCCGGGTTCAATTCCCGCCTCAGGTGACTATCTGTGTGGAGTTTGCACATTCTCCCCGTGTCTGCGTGGGTTTCCTCCGGGTGCTCCGGTTTTCTCCCACAGTCCAAAGATGTGCAGGTCAGGTGAATTGGCCATGCTAAATTGTCCGTAGTGTTAGGTAAGGGGTAAATGTAGGGGTATGGGTGGTTTGCGCTTCGGCGGGTCGGTGTGGACTTGTTGGGCCGAAGGGCCTGTTTCCACACTGTAAAGTAATCTAATCTAATCACTGCATGCCAACTCAAAGTGAGAATTAGTGTTCAATTCAGTAGAGTCATAAAATCATGCAGCACAGAAACAGACCCTTCAATCCAATTCATCCAGGCAACCATGTTTCTAATTGAAACTGTTCCCACTTGCCTGTGTTTGGCCCATAGCCCTCTAAACTTCTCCTGTTCATGACCCTGTTCAAATGTCTGTTAAATGCTGTAACTGTATCTGCATCTACCACTTCTTCTGGCAATTCATTTCACTTATAAACTACTTTCGCTGTGAAAAGATTGCCCCTTAGGTCCCTTTTAAGTTTTTCTCTTCTCATCTTAAAAATATGCCCACTAGCTTTGAATTTTCCTATCCTTGGAAAAAAGACTTTTGCTATTCACCTTATTTATGCCCCTCATGATTTTAGACATCTCTGTGAGATCAGCCCTCAACCTCCTATGCTCAGTCTATCCTTCCTCTCCTTTTAACTCACACCCTCCAGTCCTGGCAACATCATTGTAAAGGTTTTCTGAACCCTCTCCAACTTAATGATATCCTTCATATAGCAAGGCAACACAATACTCCAAATGTGGCCTCATTTACTTCCTGTATAACCTCAACCTGAGGTCCCAACTGCTGTACTCAATGGTCTGAGCAACAACGGCAAGCATGCTGAACACCTTCTTAACCATCCTGTCTACCTGTGAAGCAACTTGCAAAGAATCATAGAATCCTTTCCTATCAGCTCTACGGGTGTACCTGAATCCCTAGATCTTTCTGTACGATAACAATACACAGGGCCCTACTATTAACTATATAAGTCCTGACCTTGTTCGCCTGACCAAAATATAATGTCTCGCATTTATTCAAATTAATCTCCATTTGCCACTCCTCAGCCCGTTGGCCAATTGATCAAGATCCCTTTGTAAACTTATATGACCTTCCTCAAAGTCCACTCCATGACCAATATCGGTGTCACTGCGAGCTTACTAACTGTAACTCCTAAATTCTTATCCAGATCATTGATATAAATAAAAAAAAAACAACAGTAGACCCAGCACTGATCATTGTTCAACACAACTGGTCACAGACTTCAGTTCAAAAGACAACCTTCTACCACAACCTTCTGCTTCTTACCATCAAACCAATCTGTCTCCAATTGGCAAGCTCTCCCTCAATACCATGTGATGTAACTTTACTAACCAGATCTACCATGCTGAACTTTGTCAAATGCTCTATTAATGTCCATGTAGACAGCATCTCCTAGTCTGCCCTTATCTATCTCTTTGATCACATCCTCAAAAAGCTCTATCAAGTTTTTGAGGCATGATTTTACATGCACGGTCATGCTGACTATCTGTAATCACATCACAAATATGTTTTTCCACACACAAATACACCTGTGTGTGCACATGCATGTGTTTACCTTATTTGTTTAAATTGATCCATTAGAGTGTCCAATATACACAGTTTCAACAAGAACATGAGTTATGTTTGATTGTCCTGTTTTCTTGTTCACATTGTCAGTCACCAGATTACTCTCAGTCCTCCTTTGCAGATTCCTGATCTCATTGTCATCCCAAAATAGTGCTGTACCATAGAAATTACTGACCAACCAAAATGTATCCACAGTGGTACGGTTTTAATTACTTCCCCTAAGCTGGACATGCAGGGAGCAATAGGTTGCCTGATGTGGACATGAAGGTTGTGAAAGAAAGTTGGGGGGTGGGGGGTTGGTGGTGGTGTAAGGATAGGGGAAGGGTGCTTGCCATGATCTTCATTCCATCCCTTAATAAAGAAGCTGCCGGCTAGGGGATCGAGAGCGACTTATGTGACAACTCATTTCAAAAAAGAGTACAACAACAGTCATAATAACTGCACACCAGTCTGTAATATCAGTAGCAAGTCATGATTCAGAAATAATTATCTTGGTAAAAACAACAATCAACAACCACTTGGGAAGATTTTGAGGAGAGCCAGCACAGAAATTTTAAAAGATGGTGTTTGACTAATCCAATTCTTCAATTAACTTATCGTGGCTCCTTCAACAGCACTTCCTAAATCCACAATATTCTACCAACTAAGAAGACAAGGACAGCAGATATGTGGGAACATGAGCACTTGCAAGTCCCTTTCCAAACCATTCACCATTCTCACTTTGAACTATATCACTATTCCTTTTCTGTCGTAGAATCGTAGAATCCTTTCCTATCAGCTCAAAGGGTGTTCCTACATCCCATGGACTGCAGCAGTTTAAGATGGCAGCTTGTTGGCAAGGCCAGCAATTAAAATGGAAAATAAATGCTGGCCTAGCCAGTGACACGATATTCTATCAACTAATAAAAGTAAACTTTTGTTTGATGGAGTAATAGAATGTCAATGAAGGGAATGTATTTGGCAAAGGATCACACAAACGTTTTTATTTGTAACAAAAAAATTGTGGCTCATAGAATCAGTTTATGGATATCAATTTAGATTTTGAACATGGCTTAAGGGCAGAAAATGATGAGTCTTGGTAAATGGGAAGGAACTAGGTGTTCCCAAAGTGTTAGTACTGGGAGGGATGAATGCACATGGATCTCTGAATGTGACAAAATATGTGGAGAGAGTACTTAATTAAACATACAGGATCTTGAGGTTCATAAATAGAAAGCCAAAATGTAGGAAGTTATGCTGGACTTATGTGAAGCCCTGGATAGGCCATAACATAAGAGAATTGTGTCCATTTCCTGTCTTTGTACCTTAAAAAACAATGTCAGAGTCATTGAAAAAATTGAAAGGAAATTTAGCAAAATGATTCCAGGGCAAGAGACTTTAGCTACAAGGTTAGATTGAACAAGATAGAGTTGTTCTCCTTGGAGTAAAGGAGACTGAGGGGAGATTTGTTATATTATCATGTTTTGAAAAGAGAACAAGGAAAAACTGTTCCATCAGCTGGTGATACAAGGGGTAGTGGACAAGGAAATAAAGCTTTGAACAAGATATATATCTATAAATATATAAAATATAATATGGGCCGCACAGTGGCTCAGTGTTTAGTATTGCTGTCTCACAGCACCAGGAACCCAGGTTTGAACCTAGCCTCAGGTGACTGTGTGGAGTTTGCACATTCTTTCCATGCTTCATGTTCTTTTGTTGGGTGCTCCACTTTTCCCCCAAAGATGCGCAAGTTATGTGGATGATAAATTTTCCATTGTGTCCAGGGATATTCAGCCTATGTGGAATAGGCATAGCAAATGCAGGGTTATGGGGATAGAGCAGGAAACTGAGCTTGGATTGCATGCACTTCAGAGGGTCAGTGCAGACTCAATGGGCCAAATGGCCTATTTCCATACTGTAGCGATTCTATGATTTTGTAACGATCAGCAATTACGTGGAACACTATGTTGACAGTAACCCCGTGTCAAACAGTCTCATTAGTAGAAAATTCAGCAATTGACTACCCATATTTTCAAGTGGTAAACGTACACTGAGTTTTTTGACACAAAGTTCCCTTGATTGTTCATATCAACCCCAGACCCATTGGAGTTAATAGTACGATTATCTGAATCAGAGATTTGTGCGTTCAAACTGTGTTTCAAGAATTGATTACACCATTCAGCTTGATATTTTAGACAACACTGAGGAACAGCAGCACTGTTAGAGATGCAAAACTTTGGAGAACATCTTCAGGTGCGGCCCCATTCTCTTCTTCTGGTTAATTAAGGAGAGATTTTAAAATGTCCTCTGTCACTAATTGAAGAACAGAAGAAAAATTCTGACCAAAATTCCCACCTCAACCAAAAAACAGATTATCTAGTTAAGAATGAACTGCAACTCTTTCCAGTTAAGCATTAGGGAGATCAAAGCTGGCATCTTTAGCCGCCATAACACACTACATATCCTATACAATGAATCACCTCAACCTTACAGCCCTACATCTGTCATAAAAAAACAAAAAAGTTCTAAGCATAGTCAAAAGATCGAATGGCAGCTATCAAGAGAGAAACACAGTTCATGTTTCAAGTCTCATATAACCTTTTCCATATAACTAATGAGTGCGTCATGGTGGCTCAATGATTAGCACTGCTACCTCACAGTGCCGGGGACTTGGGTTTGATTGCATCCTCAGGCGACTGTTTGTATGGAGTTTGTACATTCTCCCCATGTCTGCATGGGTTTCCTCTGGGTGCTCTGGTTTCCTCTCACAGTGCAAAGATGTGCAAGTTTGGAGGATTGGTCATGCTAAATTGCCCATAGTGTTCAGGGATTGTAAATTAGGTGGATTAGTCTGGGATATGCAGGGTTAGGCCATGGGGAATGGGTCTGGGTGGAATGCTCTTTAGAGGGTTGGTGTGGACTCGACAGGCCGAATGGGAGTCTATGTTAAATCTTCTTCGAAATCCCACTACTATCTGAGGCTGGATAACACTGTTCATTATCTCAGTGCACGATCTAGTCTTAAAATGAAATCTTTCCCATCACAAAACCTGTGTTCACCAGAACATTGGCTCCCAATAGTCATGCACCACAAAGCATTTTCCATTGACATCCATACTAAATTGCAATGCTTTGTTGGTTGGTATCCCGCTCTACACTATTAGATTGCAACACTAATGGTGGCACAGTGGTTAGTACTGCTGCCTCACAGCGCCAGAGACCCGGGTTCAATTCCCGCCTCAGGCGACTGATTGTGTGGAGTTTGCACATTCTCCCCGTGTCTGTGTGGGTTTCTTCCGGGTGCTCCAGTTTCCTCCCACAGTCCAAAAATGTGCAGGTTAGGTGAATTGGCCACACTAAATTGTCGGTAGTGTTAGGTGAAGGGGTAAATGTAGTGGAATGGGTTTGGGTGGGTTGCGCTTCAGTGGGTCGGTGTGGACTTGTTGGGCCTGTTTCCACACTGCAAGTAATCTCATCTAATTAATTCAGCTTTCAGATAAATGCAGGATCACTGGTCCTGATGATCAGGGAGGTCAGAACCAGAGGGTCACAGTCTAATTAAACAGATGAGTCATTTAGGACTGAGATGAGGAGAAACTTCTTCACACAGAGTGGTGAGCCTATGAAATTCACTGGCATAGAAAACAATTGAGACCAAAATGTAGAATCTTTTCAAGAAGGATTCTTTGGGTTAAAGGGAATCAAAGGATATGGAGAGAAACTAGAAACAGGGTATTGAGTTGGATGATCATCCATGATCATATTAAATGGTAGAGCATAAAACCATAAGGAGCAGAATTAGGTCATGCAGCCTTCAAGCTGCTCCAACATTCGATCATGGCTGATGTTTCCCAACTCCTTTCTCCTGCTTTCTCCTTGCTACCTTTGATCCCCTTACTAGTCAAGAACCCACCTGTCTCTGTCGTAAATATACTCGGGGACTTGTTTTCCACAGCCCTCTCCAACAATGTGTTCTCCAGGTTAACCGCTCTTGGGTATCCAATGAACACAGTCTGCCGATTTCTCAGCAACAAACCGAAACAAGCAGACAAAATGTGCCAAGAAACCCTAGCCACTCTCCCCTACATCAAAGACATATTGGAAATGACTGCCAGACTACTCAGACCTCTTTGGCATCATGGTAGCCTGCAACCCCACCAACAAACTAAAACAGCAGCTAATGAACATAAAAGACCCGATAAGACAAGCAAAACGAACATCATTTACAAAGTATCTTGCAAGAACTGTAATAAACACTACATTGGACAATCAGGCAGAAAACTAGCCACCAAGATACATGAAGATCAACTAACCACAACAAGACATGACCCACTGTTACTAATATTCTTACATACAGATAAGGAAGGAGACCACTTTGACTGGGACAACACATCCATCCTAGGACAAGCCAAACAAAAATACACATGAGAATTCCTAAAAGCATGGTATTCCAACCAGAACTCTAACAACAAACAAATTGATTTGGACCCCATCTACCACCCTCTGAGGAAAGGAACATGAAATGACATCACCAACACAGAAAATAACATTACCAACACAAAACAAAACCTAAACACATAAATAGAAAGCAGGACATAACACCAGTGCTTCACTGGAGGCTCACTACTGATGTTACCTCCTATGGTGATGAAACATCTGAAAATGATCCTTCCAGCTCAGCAAGCAAACTTACATCCATCTTTTACATGTCCTCTCTTTCTAAGCCTCTCAGTATTCTGTAAATTCAATCAGATCCCTACTCATCCTCCTAAATCTGAGTACAGATCCAGAGTCCTCAACCACTCCTCATATGACATGCCCTTCATCCTGGGATCATTCTTGTAATCCTCCTATTGGATTTCCTCCAATGTCAGCATATAGTTCCTTCAATACAGGGGCCAAAACTGCTCATAACATTCCAAATGCAGTCTAACCAGAGCCTTATACAGCCTCAGCAGTACATCTCTGTTCTTATATTTTATCCCTCTTGAAATGAATGCTAATATTACAATCACATTCCTAACTGCCAACTGAACCTGCATGTTAACTTAAGAGGATCCTGAACTAGGACTGCCAAGTCCCTTTATACTTCAGATTTCCTAAGTCTTTCCACATTTTGAAATAATTGATACCTCTCTTCTTCCTGCCAGACTGGTTTTATTCATTCACAGTAGCTTGGCCAGCATTTATTGCCTATCCCTAATTTCCCAGAGGGCAGTTAGGAGTCAACCACAATGCTGTGGTTCTGGAGTCTTATGTTGAACAGGTAAGTTTCCTTCCTGAAAGGGCATGAGTGAAACCACTAATCAATAGTGGTCCATGAACATGATCAGCATTGGACTCTTAATTCCAAATTTTTACTGAATTTGAATTCCACCATCTGCCATGGTAGAATTCAAACTCAGGTCCTCAAAATGTTCCATGCGTTTCTGGATTATGGGTCGAATACCACTAGACCATCAGTTCTTTCGAGCCTTGAAGGTCTGAATGGCTTACTCTTGCTCTTGTTTTCTGAGCTTCTTCTTGGTCCATGTCCTTATAGACTTGTACTGGAATCTGCCCATTAGCCACCATAAATTCTGGATTTCCATCATTTTTAAAATCTTTCATGGTTTCCTTTATCCTATATCTGTAAACTGCTCACAATTCATTTCTGAATTCTATTTTCCTCTCAATACAATCTCTTTGATACTCCCTTAACTTTCCCTCTCTATTTTGCCATGACCACCAGCCAACCCTTCAGTAGCCTTTGCACTTTGCTGAAGAACTCCCTGACTAAACACTTCTGCTTCTTCATCTGCCAGCATGTTAAACTCAAAACAAGCAGACAAATACATCTATTCCTCCAACTATAGAAGATTAAGGGAGAGATCTCTTTAGGTATTTATTTTGTATGAAATTGAAGGAGTAAACTGAAAGAAAAGAAACAAGTCCTTCCGACGGTTGAGTCCAGAGCAAGGGGTATGGTCCAATGTTAACTTTGTGAGAACAAACCAGTTGCTCTAGATTGAAAACTACTTGCACCACAACAAGATTGCTTTATTATTATGACTCAACATAAAACCCCATTAAAGTCTTGAAATACTGAATGGTTTAATCTCGGATCTGTTAATAGAGGGGTTTTACAGCAGTGCAGTTTCCTGATTAGATAGTGCCTGTGAATCCAAATGCTCATTAAACCAAGCAACCATATTAGTGGCCATTTGAGTATTACTGGTATTGCAGATGGTCATTGACTAATAAAACAGGTAATAACATTTTTGAATAATGTCTGGGATGATAATGGAGTGTTAAAAGATGCAATTTTAGTCAACATGCCCACAGACATATTTTCAGTGCCCTCATAAGTGATGTTGCAAAACATCTACTGTGGAGAATTCAGTGGTGCACAACCCAAAATTTGGTGCACTTATCTTCATTTGATTGTTGTTATTGTTACAGTTAGTGGAATCGGCCTGTAATAAGTAATTGCTACTTACAAACTAATTAACAACTTGCTATTTAAATGGAAAATGTTCATTCCTTGTGATGGTTCAGACATGAAGTAATTCTAACCAAACTATTAATTATGTTATATACTGCTGCGCATTACACATGCTCATTCATATATATTTATATATATCTATCAAGTTATGGAAATGCTTTATTTTGAGTTAACATTGCTGCTTTTGCAATTTTAAGTATTAAATTGTAAAGAAGTAAACTGAAAGAAAAGAAACAAGTTCTTCCCACAGTTGAGTCTAGAGCAAGGGGTGTAGTCCAATGTTAACTTTATGAGAACAGACCAGTTGTTCTAGTTTGGAAACTACCCAATTTTGTAACAAAGCCTTGAGCTTGTCTTCTGAATGATACGTTTGCTGACAAATGTTAACATTTTTACTTGACATAAAAGCTTCAACTAAATTAAAATCTGCTATAATTTTCAAATCATGAAGCCAGTTTCAATTTTTGTTTTAAAACTAGGGAGTTGTATTTTATTGCCCACAACATTGCAGTGAATATATTTTGCCTCCTATTGATGTGTTTTGTTGTGCAATTAAAGCAAATGAATGGAATATCTCTGTAATTGCATGATTCAAGTTTTGTTGATCTCCCGGTCTCCACAAAGGTTAGATTATTTTTGTATCCACATGCAAAACAGTTCTAATTGGTTTGCTCAGTTGATGTTTAAGTGGTTATAACATTGCTTTTTTAATTTAATCTTATTTGTCTAATTACTCGTAGTTAAGTGAAAAGAAAAGAAAATGTATGTGTTGGTCTTAAAGGAATTTGAAAACTACATGTGCCACAAACAAAAGAACAGAAATTTACCATTAGTGCCAAAGTGCAACTGAATTGAGTGGTGATAGGCCAGGATGAAGGGGAAGAGACACACAGGTGCCGCAAATGCTGGTGTTGGACTGTGGTGGACAAAGTCAAAAGTCACACAACACCAGATTATAGTTCAATATATTTATTTCAAATCACAAGCTTTTGGAGCATTATTCCTTTGTTGGGTGAAATGGAGGGAGGTGCTCAGGCACAGAATACATCGGCTGCCTGTGTGCCTCCCTCCACTTCATCTCCGAAAGCTTGTGATTGTTTAAAAATCTGTTAGACTGTAACCTGGCGTCGTGTGACTTTGACTTTATGGAAGTGATGGCAGAGTTGCATGTGAGGTGAGAACTTATATTCATGCCGTTGTATAGCAGCATTAATCCATTAATTGGTACGACTACATGTCTGCTGAAAACATAGCCAGTATTCAGTCTACATGCGACTACGGTATCTGTGGAAAAATCATGCATGATCATCTCTCGCCTGCTTGCGTTGTTCAGAACATACATTTGCCCTTGGCTGATCTAAACTCTCAGAAGGGATATTATTACAGTAACTCCAGTTGAGTCTTCAGAAATTTGTACTATTTCACTCTATGTATGAAATAAGGTCACCACAACATTTGAACTGAATATCGTAAAGCAATAAACCCAACCCCAAATGAAAGTAAGCCCACAACCAAATTTGACTTCACGGAGAAAAATATTCTGCTATGCCCCAAAATCTAGCTGCTTAAAAAAGAATCCAGTTTCTGTTCATTGGAAGGCATAGAAGTAGAACTTAGGTTCGCCCTATTTTAACATATTCAAGATATGATGTGCAGAATGCCACTGTCCATTCAGGTCAAGGGAGGAAGCAAATTGCACACACATCTCATCAGTGACTGACAAAGCAGACCTCATGCTTTTCTCTTCTTCCTCGCACACATGCCCCTGCCCTCAGGAGGGGAGGCCAGTAGCATTGGTCACAATCTATGCTGTGCAGCAACCTGCTCATCTTGAAAGGAAGATATACTGCTTAATAGGAAGATGCAATGAAGCATAGTGCTACAACTTAAATGACAAGCAAATGAAGGGAAAAAATGAGGACTGCAGATGCTGGAGATCAGAGCTGAAAAATGTGTTGCTGGAAAAACACAGCAGGTCAGACAGCATCCAAGGAGCAGGAGAATCGACGTTTCGGGCATAAGCCCTTCTTCAGGAATGAGGAAGGTGTGCCAAGCAGGCTAAGATAAAAGGTAGGGAAGAGGGAGTCGGGGGAGGGGGGTTGGGAATGCAATAGGTGGAAGGAGGTTAAGGTGAGGGTGATAGGCTGGAGAGGGGGTGGGGGCGGAGAGGTCGGGAAGAAGATTACAGGTCAAGAAGGTGGTGCTGAGTCCGAGAGTTGGGACTGAGAAAAGGTGGGGGGAAGGAAAATGAGGAAGCTGGAGAAATCTGTATTCATCCCTTGTGGTTGGAGAATTCCGAGGCGGAAGATGAGGCGCTCTTCCTCCAGCCGTCGTGTTGCCATGGTCTGGTGATGGAGGAGGCCAAGAACCTGCATATCCTTGGCGGAGTGGGAGAGGAAGTTAAAGTGTTCAGCCACGGGGCAGTTGGGTTGGTTGGTGCAGGTGTCCCAGAGGTGTTCTCTGAAACGTTCCGCAAGTAGGCGGCCTGTCTCCCCAATGTAAAGGAGACCACATCGGGTGCAGCGGATGCAGTAAATGATGTGTGTGGAGGAGCAGGTGAATTTGTGACGAATATGGAAGGATCCCTTGGGACCTTGAAGGGAAGTGAGGGGGGAGGTGTGAGGGTAAGTTTTGCATTTCTTGTGGTTGCAGGGGAAGGTGCCGGGAGTGGAGGTTGGGTTGGTAGGGGATGTGGACCTGACGAGGGAGTCACGGAGGGAGTGGTCTTTCTGGAATGCTGATAGGGGAGGGGAGGGAAATATATCCTTGGTAGTGGGGTCTGTTTGGAGGTGGCGGAAATGACGAAGGATGATACGATGTATCTGGAGGTTGGTGGGGTGGTAGGTGAGGACCAGTGGGGTTCTGTCTTGGTGGTGATTAGAGGGGCGGGGTTCAAGGGTGGAGGAGCGGGAAGTGGAGGAGATGTGGTGGAGAGCATCGTCAACCACGTCTGAGGGGAAATTGCGGTCTTTGAAGAAGGAGGCCATCTGGGTTGTTCGGTATTGGAATTGGTCCTCCTGGGAGCAGATGCGGCGGAGACGAAGGAATTGGGAATATGGGATGGCATTTTTACAGGGGGCAGGGTGGGAAGAGGTGTAGTCTAGGTAGATGTGGGAGTCAGTCGGTTTATTGTAAATGTCCGTGTTGAGTCGGTCGCCCGAGATAGAAATGGAGAGGTCTAGGAAGGGGAGGGAGGAGTCTGAGACGGTCCAGGTAAATTTGAGGTCGGGGTGGAAGGTATTAGTAAAGTGGATGAATTGTTCAACCTCCTCGTGGGAACACGGGGTAGCACCAAAGAGCTTATGCCCGAAACGTCAATTCTGCTGCTCCTTGGATGCTGCCTGACCTGCTGCGCCTTTCCAGCAACACATTTTTCAGACAAGCAAATGAACACCAGTACAGAGAGAGTCTGACAACATGAGGGATGCAGCACTGTAGGCTTTAGTAACTGAAGGAGGCAGTGATGAGAAATCATGGACAATGGTGGCCCTCAACAGTTAGAAGGGAGTGGGAGCACACATTCTGAAAGATATCAACACCAAGACCTCAAGATGTGACATGCCACAAGAAGTCTAAATGCCTCACATCAAAGTCTGTGAATTGTCACAACATGACTTCTCTTAAAAACTGGACTTTCACACTGATTGATGTATTGTCTTGTGCTAAAGATTATTGCTGGGCTTCCAGATATTCCATGTCACCCTCAACGTTTACAAATGCTGCTAGTTACTTACCTACCTCCCTTTACCCAGTTATTTCAACAGCAAGGAACATTATCACTCAGATGCAACACTACCAACATCTGCCCTCACTCTTATTAGCCAAAATTGCACCCAATAAAATGGAACAGAGTATAAGCTGAGGGAAATAAAAACATCTACATCTTTTAACCTCCATACTATGGGTACAAGCAAATGTGCTTTATGTGGTTTCCCACCTGTTGGCTGATAGAACATGTGTTCATTTTTTGTTAGATATCTGGAAATTTATTAAGCATGTACATCTCAAAATTATATACACAGTCTGGACTATAGATATTTTTAAATCAACCTATTCAAATATGTTATGACACACCTGTGGAGCAAGTTGGTTCAACCTGGGTCTTCTAGCCCAGAGGGAAGGACATTACAACTGAGACTCATAGTCCATCCATATATGCTTATTTAGAGTAACATTATGTTACATATATAATTTACTGAATAGCTAACCACTTGCTGACTGACTAACTGTTATCTGAATGACAGAGTAAGGTGGTGACCTCAATGTGCTGTCTTCAAGATATAGTGTCTTTCTGACATCACTCCAATAATACCGTATGTGCATCATATAATGGGACCATTGATTGTTTTAGATTAAAGTCATTTTAGTGATTTAAAACGAGCATACTTATAGTCAAAGGATTAGACACCAAATTCAAATTTTAATTTTGTGATAAGTCCACTTTGCAGTTGTATAAATAAAACTGCAATTTACAACTTCTGAAGATAATGATTGTTTATCAGGAAAATAATAGCATTCTATTAGGTTTGCAAATTGCTCTTGTTTGTGCAAGATATCATATTTGTAATAACACAAATATACTTTAGCTAGTAGTTAAAGTGTAACCTAACCAATGCAAATGTGCACTTCTCCCATCACGCCCAAGCTAAACCCCACAACTGAATGCTCAAAGTAGATTTCAAACGTTAGCATTTTGCATTCCATTTCAAAGATTTCAGTCTACATTTCCTGAGGCTGAGGAAGGGACAATATCTTGAAACATTGTGAATATTGGATGCCATTGGGACATTTTGAGCTCAAAAAATTACTACTGATCATGTTGAACTAATTATAAAATCATGTTTCTTGTGATATTTCGTTTGACTAAACAATTGAGGGAGTTAGAATCCCTATACTTTGGAAGCAGGCCAATCAGCCCATCAAGTCCACATCGACCTTCAGAAGAGCATCCAATCAGACGCAACCCCTTACCAGTCCCTGTAATCTTGCATTTTCCAGGGCTAACTGACCTAACCTGTACATCTAGTTGCACTAGATGCATGCCCAATTTTGCATGCCCAATCCACCTAATCTGCACATTATTGGACCTTGGGAGGAAACCTGAGCACACGGATGAAACCCATGCAAACACGGGGGGATTGTGCAAACTCCACACGGACAGTCGCCTGAGGCTGGAATCGAACTCGGGTCCATGGCACCGTGAGGCAATACCACTAACTACTGAGCCACCAGGTCACCCCTAATTAAAATTTACTTCATTGTTTTAAGAATATTAATGATTGGGACAAAATGTTTTCTATTGGCCCAGATTTCCCAAGCAACAGTGAAGTAACAGTGTTAGTCGTTACCTTGAGGTAATATGAGCACAAAGATCTATCAGTTGTGGGCTTCTCCTTTTGCAACATCACTTTGATTCTGCAAGGAGACAGCTCAAGGGAATCTCCAATATTTCACAATAGTCATGTCAATAAGTAGCCAAAAGCCAGTTGCATAGACAACTTCTCACAAGTGGCAAATCTCAGAAGAAAAATCAGTTTTCCTTGAACTCTTAATGCTATTTTTAAGCAGCAGATAGAAGTGTGGAACATGTATGTGGAAGTAAGGTAAACTGGATAATTCTACAAATCATGCCATGGTATCTTTTTGTATCAACCTGAGAGGACAAATAGGCATTTGGTTTTATAACACATCTGAAAGACAAAACCTAGAATAGTGTAGCACCTTCTGGTGTCATGGTCAGTATGTTTAGTCTTCAAGTCTCCAGATTGGAATTTCAAACTATGGTCTGCTGACTCAGAGCTGAGACCACCTCCAATCAGCTATCTAAAAATAAAAATGGATTTGAATTTGTAAGCTAACTGTAGTAATGGTTGTCAGGGAACCATCTCCAAATGGAAAAGATTATTTCAAAAAGGCAATACTATCAAAACAAATGTCACCAATATGTTAACCTTGTTTCTCTATCCACAGATGCTGCCTGAACATTTCTAATACTTTTTCTCATTTTAATGTCAAAATGAGACTATATTAGTGTATAATATAATTCCTTACTTTGGAAAATTGAACACAGGAACATAAGAACAGAAAGGAGTTAAAGAGGTTATTCTGTTTCTTGTACCTATCCCAAATATGAGAAGACTATTTAACAGATCTCCTCATAAAACATCCTGTATAAATTGTTCAGCAGTATTTTTTATTATTTCACTTCACATAGAATATTTACACCTCCTGATAGAACATGCACAAAACTCAAGTTTGGAAAAGTCAAGGTCTTCAAGTTTAGTTCTGGGATCGACAGTAAATTCTAATGTACCAGATTTCAGAAATTACATTTCCATCAATCCACGGCACAGGAAAAATTTAGGCATGCCTTCCATGAAGTGTTTGCTTCTTTGTGCCAGTTTCTACCTGCAGATCTAATCAAATGTTTATTCAGTATTTCCCACTTTTTAAAGAGTTTATCAGTGCTGTTTGTGCTGAAATTTGATGTCATATATCCACTATTTTGTGGAGAAAATTTGAATCAATAATCTCACTTGGAGTTCAATTATATAATCAAAGTTCTGCAGTCACAATATCAAGATTATATTCAGCTATTTCTCCAATTTGATTCAAGCCCTGTTTCAAAATGGTCTTGCTCTCATTAGCAAATACCACCCAGTTGTGTCTATCCTCAATGTATTTGAATAATCTGTAATGTACCATTTATTTTACATTGTGAATTTGTTACAAGTCCAAATGACATTAATGCTGAAGTTGTCATATTTTAAACTGAAATTTGGTTTGACAGATTCTAATTTTACTCTTTTTTCTAAAGCTGCAAAAGTCAGTTGCTGAAAAGATTCACAAGAGTCTGTAAGTGTACTTGTAATGCAGCTAAAGTTCAACAGGCAAAAAAACTGAAAAATTTCAGGAGAAAACAACAGCATTCAAGATCTTAGTACTCATTTTTAACCCAGTATGTTTTTGTACTCTCAACTTCACTATCTTCACACTGGCTTCTTGGTCAGTCTGGCATAGCTGCAACCAGTTTCCATCTGCTGAATTCCCATGCATTCATTTTTTCAATTGATAGCTCTCCCTGAAATACTGAAAAGATCTGAAAACTTAACTCATTATCACATTATTTAAAATTAAATCCAGGTTTCCTAAACTCAATTGTTAGAACAATCAGGAGTCTTCCTAAGACCTTAAGATGTAAGAGCTGAATTATGTCATGAAGCCCACCAAATCTGCTCTGCCATTCAATGAGATCATGGCTGATCTGCTAATCCTCAACTCCACTTTTCTGCCTTTTCTCCATAACCACAGAGAGTTTAACCCTGCTGCTCCTACACACTGGCACTCCCATACACTGACTTCTGAATGTTTCTGTCTATGTCCCTGGAAGCCTATTGCTAGGCAACAACAAAGTATTTTATTTGTTTTAAATATACTAAAGCATCAACACCCACTTCTTTTCATAGGTTGTAAACTCTTGTTAAAAATACATGCAACTCCAGCAACCTTCCAGCAACCACCTCCAGCTTTTGGATAAGGCCAGAATTTGTGTCACACGTTCACTGCAATCAAACAGTCTGTGTTGCTGACAGTCAATATATGACTACTGATTAATCCAATGTGGTCTGCTGAAAGGCTAGAGCTCACAAACTCTTTATTATGCCATAGCTCCATGTTTTTAAGACAGAACCAAAGGAGTGAGAAATTTCAAGGATAAATTCAAAATAAATATAGAGTAAATATGCTTTGCAGTGGTCTCATTTAATTTATAGGGACAATATTTTGTTAATATAGAATGCATTATGGTAGATTATTTACCGGTATGTATAATAGTCAGCTCTCTTCAAATATAATTATTAGACAAAAAGCCCCAGCGATCCAGATTAGCAGAACATGCATTATACTAATCTTAATCACTTGATCCACTTGAGAACTCTGATTAATCAAGGTAGAGATATCACAATTATTTCAACAAACATCTGAGGTACTTTTTGCCACAAAACAATAAAATGCCATAAATGCTGAAATGGAAAAGCCTGAGAAAAACAAAGGGAAATGTTTCTTCCTGGCTATAGCCTTCATAATTTTATACATCACAATCATGTAATCCCTGTCTCCTCCGCTCTGAGGAGAACAACCCCATTCTATCTAATCTCTCTTCATAGCTAAAACTCTCCAGCCCAAGCAACATCCTGGTAAACTGCCTTTACACACTCTCCAGTGTAATCACATCCCTCCTATAACATGGATTCTGGAACTGCACACAATAATTTAGCTGTGGGCCAACCAACATTTCACACTGTCCAAACAGTGGCACGGTGGCACAGTGGTTAGCACTGCTGCCTCACAGCGCCAGAGACCTGGGTTCAATTCCCGACTCAGGTGACTGACTGTGTAGAGTTTGCACATTCTCCCAGTGTCTGTGTGGGTTTCCTCCGGGTGCTCTGGTTTCCTCCCACAGTCCAAAGATGTGCATGTCAGGTGAATTGGCCATGCTAAATTGCCCGTAGTGTTAGGTAAAGGGGTAAATGTACGGGAATGGGTGGGTTACGCTTCGCCGGGTCAGTGTGGACTTGTTGGCCAAAGGGCCTGTTTCCACACTGTAAGTAATCTAATCTAATTAAACATAACTTGTCTGTCCTTAAATTCTAAGCCTCATCTAATCAAGGTAAGTGTACCATTGTGCCTTCTTAAATCACTTTATCCACATGTCCTAATAACGCAAGATACCACTGGACAAAAACACCAAGATCCATCTGATCCTCAGTGCTCCCTAAGGTGTCATCATTTATTCCCTTGCCTCATTTGCCCTGCCCAAATGTAACATCTCACATTTACCTAGATTAATTTGTTCACATTTGTCACTAATCAACTCATCTAACCAGTCCAGCCAAATTTTTGTGCAATCTAAGGCTATCCCCCCTTACCTATTTATACCCCAATATTCAAATCATCCAAGCAGTTACTGATTGATCCTCCTACAAACAAGGCTAAACCATTTATATTTACCACAAACAACAAAGGCCTCAAAACTGATTCCTGTGGACTCCCACTGGGCACAGGTTGCCAGCAACAAAAACAAACCTCGACTCTCACCTTATATTTCCTGCTACTGTTGATTTGCCAAATTTTCTTGGATCCCTTCAGTTCTTACTTTTGCTATCAGTCTCCCATGCTGGACCTTATCAGAAGCCTTCTTAAAGTCAAGTAGAATATGACACGTGCATTGCTAGCCAATGACACTCACATGCTGTGAATGAATATGTTGTCTTCAATCATAGTTGTCTCTTTCATATGGAAATCTTATTGCCTCTTTGATTGATTCACAAATGTCTACTCATATTTCAGTAGATATTTGCCTGGAAGATTTGCTAATGAAGGAAAAGTTAACATACAGGGTGCAAAACATCTGCTCAATGTTGCTTGTGGAAGAATATAGCATGAGAACAAGGAACAGGTCACAAAGCTGGAAATCACCCTCCAGGGGCAGGTGGTTCCAAATAGAACATCATGAAAATGAGAATCTAATGTGGAGAAAGGTAGCCATTGGCCAATAGGGTGTCCTATACTTGCATCAACAGCAGAGCGCAAAGGGAGGTCAAGAGAAAACTGGAAATCAGGTAATCAATCTCAAAGATATTATTGTAACCTTGAGGTCTCAATACTGAACTCATAACTTCAGAAACTGATCACTTTGTCAGTTATCCTTTTTTTTCATGTATCTCTTCCCTCCACCCCCACACATACTAAAGGCTTTCCTTCTTTATGTCTGGTTTACTTTGTTTTTTGTCAAGAGAACCCATTCCCTACCTTTCACAAGTTAATTTACGCCAATTTTAAATCTATTCTTCTCTTTCTCCATCATTAACAATCTCTTTAAACTTTGTACTGGCCCTCTGCCTCTTCTAACAATATTTTCAAAAACTTATTTCCAATATTTTTCGGTTCTGAAGAAGAATTAATATGGACTCAAAAAGTTAATTCTGTTTCTCTCTCCACGAGTGCTGCCAGACCTGTTGAGTTTCTTTTCAATTTCCTGTGTTTGTTTCAAATTTCCAGCATCCACAGTATTTTGTCTTTATTCGAGTGTAAAACCTGACACTCACCAAAACAAAGTCTGCTTGCAACACTAGATAAAGAGAAGCACTAATTACATCGTGAGAACTGCTTTCTCCTTACCTCTTATTTCTTCAGTATTTGTGATTATGATACATGACCAAAATACTGACACAGCTTTGTTAAACCTCAAAATGAATTTGTCTTTTCTGTTTAGCATGCATTGTTTTAATGCAAGATTATCAGTTCTCTAGTGTATTGAAAAGTCAAAATAGTGCCAAAGAAGAAAAGGAGCAATTATTTACTGTTTCAGTTGTCAATTTAATTCTATGAGCAACTTCTGCACATAATTTTGCACAAGTGGAACAGAATCAGCTGCAAAAACATTATTAGATAAACTTGGCCATGACTAACTTTTATGACAAAAATAAATTCATGACATGTGGACATCACTGGAAAGGCCAGCATTTGTTGGCCATTTCTAGCTATCTCTTGAATAGTGTCACTTGTCAGCCAATTGAGAGACAGTCAAGAGTCAACCATATTGCTGTCGTAAATAAGGCAAAGTCCTGTGGATAGTCATCGAATCATGTTACATGAAAACACACCTCTCAATCCAACCAGTCCATGTTGACCATAATCCCAAACTAAACCAGTCCCACTTACCTGTGTTTGACCGTATCCCTCTTATGGATGGTCATGTTTGTTGTAAGGATGCCTAGAGGTGATCAGTTATTCATGTGGAGCAAGAGAATCACACATTGAGAAACCATTAAGAATGTTTAGTGGAATATGAAGGGAACCAGTTATGAGTAACAGCATAACCTAATGAGTAAGTGGTCTTGTGGCATGATGATTGCATCTGTACCTCAGGGCTAGCAGTCATCACTTGAAGTCTCATCCGAATATCAATAAAACATCTTTAAAGACACCTCCATAGACTTAACAATATAAGAATAACCAAGAATGACATAAATGGTTGACAAACTAATGAAAACAAAAAATGAGTAGCACTAATAACTTATGAAAATACTGTTGAAGAGCAAAAGCATTTAAGGTTTTGATTCAAAAACAAGAGAAAACATGGTAAAGGGTGGCTTGAGGAGCACAACATAGCTTGGGAAAGAAAAAATACCCATGATCAAAAGGGGTGTGTTTTAACTGTGAAAGAAAGCTATTATTGTGATGTAAGTAAGACTGGGACAAAAAGTGCAAAGCATGTGCTAAATCTAAAACACACTAAAGGTCAAAAACATAGATAAGCATAAGATTCATGGATATCCATTTAGAAAGACATGAAAATTAGGAACATGCAAACAGGGAGCAGGTGCAGGCTATTTGTCCCCTTGAGGCCGCTCTACCAATTATATAAGATAATGTTTTATCTCATTGAAGTCTCCAATATGCATTCCCACTGACCCTTGATAACTTTTCACCCTTGCTTAATAGAAATTCGTCTACATCTACTGTAAAAATATTCAAAGAACCTGTTTCCATTACCTTCTGTGGCAGAGAATTCCAAAAACTCTCAGCTGTCAGAGAGGAATTTTGCCTTATCTCTGTTTTGAATGAATAATCCCTGATTTTTAAGTAGTAATCCCTAGTTGTAGAATCATAAAATAACACAGCACGGAAACAGACCCTCCGGTCCAGTTCATTCTGACCATGTTTCCAAACTAAACTAGTCCCACTTGCCTGCACTTGGCCAATATTCCTCCAAACCTTACTTCTTCATCAAATTATCCAAATATATTTTAAGCATTCTAACTGCATCTGCATCCACTATATTCTCTGTTAGTTCATTCCAACATGAACCATTCTGTGGTATAAAAACTTGCCCCTCATGTTTTTTTTATTTTTTCTTCTCTTACCTTTAAAATATGCCCCATAGTTTTGAATTTGCCCATCCTAGAGAAAAGATCTTTGCTATTTACCTTTTCTCTGCCTCTCATGATTTTATAAATCTCAGTCAGGGTCACAAAATTCGGGCAAAGAGATGTCTAGTAAGTGGGAGGCTTGCAAAATTGAGTTAATGAGAGTTCGGGACTAGTATGTTTGTGTTGGAGAGAAAGGTAAGGCTGGTAGGAGTAGGCAACTCTGGATGACTAGAGTTATTGAGGCCATGGTCAAGAAAAAGGAGACATACGACATGTATCGGCAGCTGGGATCAAGTGAATACCTTGAGGAGTATAAAGGGGGCAAAGCACACTTAAGAAAAAAATCAGGAGGGCTAAAAGCAGACACAAGAGGGCTTTGGCAGATAAAGTAAAGGAGAATCCAAAGTGATGTACATGAAAGGCAAAAGAGTAACTAGGGAGAGAATAGTTAATATTTTTAAAGATCAACAAGCTCATCTATGTGTGCAAGAGATGGGTGAGATCCTAATGAATATTTCTCATCAGTATTTCTCATCGAGAAAGGCATGGTTGGATGGGAAGGAACTTGGGGAAATTAACAGTGATATCTTGAAGAGAATCCACATTACAGTACAGGTTCATAGTTCCTTGAAAGTGGAAATGCAGGTGGACAAGAAGGTATTTGGTATACTTGCCTTTATTGGTCAGTGCATTGAGTTAAGAGTTGGGAGGTCATTTTGCAGCAGTACAGAACATCGGTTAGAGCACTTTTGGAATATTGTGTTCAGTTCTGCTATCCCTACTTTAGGAAAGATGTTCTGAAACTTGAAAGTATTCATAAAATACTTACAAGAATTGTGCCAGGGTTGGAGAGTTTGAGATATATGGTGACACTGAATAAACTGGGGCTATTTTTCCTGGAGTGTGGGAAGCTGAAGTGTGACCTTATACAAGTTTATAAAATCATGAAAGGCATGGATAGGGTGAATAGTCAAGATCTTTTCCACAGGGTAGGGGAGACCAAACCTGGAGGGTGTACAGGTCGTTCTGCTATAATGCATGTTTCATTAACATGAATTCACTGTAACATGATTAATGAATTGGGGGACATTGTTTCTTAAGTGCAAACTTTTAAAATGTGTCATGGCTGCAGTGCAATTACATCACCAAAACCTTAAGCGCTATTTCTAAAGCATGATTTTTCTTTAACATGGGGTTGCACAAGAACGCAACCATTGCATGACAGAAGAACTACCTGTAGGCTTAAGGTGAGAGGGGATAAACTTAAAAGGGATCTAGTGTGCAACTTTTTCGCACAGAAGGTGGTGCATGTATGGAATGAGTTGCCAGAGGAAGTGATGGAGGATGGTACAATTACAATATTTAAAAGGCATCTGGATAGATATATAAATAAAAAGGGTTTTGAGGGATATGGGCTGAATGCTAGTAAATGGAACTAGATTGATTTAGGATATCTGGTCAGCATGGACAAGCTGGGCCAAAGTGTCTATTTCCATGATGTCATCTCGATGAATCTAAAAGGTAGTTCTGGAAGTCTTAAAACACATTAAAGTAGATAAATCCCTGGGACCTAATGAAGAATATCCCAGGACTTTGTGAGAGGCAAGGGAGGAAATTGCAGTGCCCTCAGAGGAATATTTGTTTCATTGAAATCCACAGGTGAAGAGCCCAAAACTTGGAGGAGAGCTAATGTTATGCCATTATTTTAAAAAGGCTGCATGGAAATGCCTGGGAATTACAGAGTGATGAGCCTAATGTCTATGGTAAACACATTGTGAGAGGGGATTCTGAGAGACGGAATCTACAGGTATTTGAAGTGACAAGGATTGACTTCATATAGTCATCATGGCTTTATGCATGGGAATTTGACTGAGTTTATTGAAGGGGTGACCAAGAAAGTAGATGAGGGCAGTGCAGTAGACATTGCCTACGAACTTTAGCAAGACCTTTGACAAGGTACCACATGCTAGGTTGCTGAATAAGGCTAAATCGCTTGGATTCAAGGAAGAGCCATCCAATGGGCAGAGATTTGGCTTGATGATAGAAGACAGAGGGTAAAGGGATGCTTTTCAAACTGGAAGCCTGTGACCAGCAGTCTGCCACAGGGATTGGTGCTGGGTTCACTGTCATTCCTCTTGAATATAAATGATTTGGATGAAAATTTAGGAGATGTGGTTATTAAGTTTGCGGATGACACTAAGATTTGTGGTGCAGTGGACCATGAAGAAGGTTACATGTGAATGCAACAGGATCTTGATCGACTGGGTCAGTGGGCTGAGGAATGGCAGATGGAGTTTAATTTAGATAAGTGCAAAGTGTTACATTTTGGTGGGTTAAACCAGAGTAGGACTTAGTCAATAGCAGGACCTGGGGAGTATTATAGAACAAAGAGATCTTGCGGTACAGGTCCATAGTGACTCAAAAGTGGAGTCACAGGTAGACAGGATGGTGAAGAAGGTTTTTGGAATGCTTGCTTTCTTTGGTCAGAACATTGATTATAGGAGATGGAACATCATGTTGCAGCTGAACAAGATGTTGATGAGGCCACATTTTGAGTATCATGTGCGATTCTGGTCACTCTACCACAGAAAGAATATTATTCAACTAATTACAGTGCAGAAAAGATTAACTAGGATGCTGCATTGACTGGAAGCTTTGAGTTATAAGGAGAGGTTGAATAGGCACGTGCTTTTTTACCCTGTAAAAAGAGACTAAGGGGTGAATTTATAAAGGTCCATAATATGAGAGGCAGGTAAAGTGAATAGCCAACAGCTTTTCTCCATGGTAGAGGAGTCTATAACTTGAGAGCATTGGTTTTAAGTGAGAGAGAAGAAATACAAAAGGGTCCAGTGAAGAATCTTTCACACAGGGGATGTTGAATTTCTGGAATGGGCTCTCAGAAGTAGCGGTGGAAATGAGTATAATTTTGTCATTTAAGAAATGTTTAGAGAGGTGCATGGATGGGATAAATATGGGTGGACATGGACCAAACACAGATAAATGGGACTAGTCTAATTGTGAAAACTGGGCAGCATGGACAAGTTGGGCTGAAGGCCTGTTTCCATGCTGTAGACCTCTATGAATTTATGACCCTTGAACGTCCTATGGTCCAGTGAAAAAGGTCCCCAGCCTTTCCAGTCTATTTTAATACCTTAAATCTTCCATTCCTTGCAACATCCTGGTACATGTTTTCTTAACCCTCTCCAGTTCAATAATATCTTTTCTGTAACAGGTGACCAGAACTGCCCACAGTACTTCAGAAGAGACCTCACCAACAACATGTACAACTTCAACAAGATATATAAACTCCTATATTCAAGAGTTCTGAGCAATAAAAGCAAGCATGCTAAATACCTTCTTAACCACCCTGTCTACCTGTGACACAAATTTCAAAGAATTATGTACCTGAATCCCGAGGTTCAACAACATTACCCAGGGCCCTACCTTTAATTGTACAAATCCTGTCCTTGTTTGTACTATCAAAATGCAATACATCACATTTATCCAAATTAAACTCCATCTGCCACTCTTCAGTCCATTGTGCCAATTGATCAAGATGTCTTTGTAATCTTAAATAACCTTTTCCACTGCTCATTATGCCACCAATTTTAGGTCATCTGGAAAGTTACTAACCATGCCTCCTTAATTTTTATCAAAATAATTTATATAAATGACAAAAAAAAGTGGACCCAGTATCTGTAGAACACTTCTGGTCACAGGCCTCTAGTCGAAAAATAACCTTCCACCACCACCCTTTGTCTCTTACCATAAAGCCAATTTTGTATCTAATTTTTGTAGTTCTCGATTCTCCTATTCGAGGACACATCCTGTCCACATCTACTCTGTCAAGATGCATCTGGATCTCAAATGTTTGAATCAAGTCATGACTTTAAACCCCAGTGTATAGCCCTTCCTCAAAAAATAACCAACTCACTGCAAGTACTGGTCGAGCAAATCTTCACTTGCTAGCAATGAATTCAAATGCTGCCTTCCGAAAGGTTGACCTTTAGTAAACTGCTACAGTAAAACACTTTGCAGTAAGTGATAACATTCTATTAGCTTTCAATATTACTTGTTGTACCAACCTATAAACCTTTTGTCATTCTTGCACAAGGACACTCAGATCCCTCTGTTTCTTCGAGCTCTGCATGCTCTCACCATTTAGCTTTTTTTTTTGCTGCCAAAATTATCAAATTCACATTTCCTACTTCAGGGATGTGATTCATATCCTTAGTGGTGAAGACTGATACAAAATACTTATTACATACATCAACCATTTCCTTATTTTCCATTATTAATTTTTCAGAATTACTTTGAATGGGATCGACACACATTTGGCCAACTCTCCTTATTTTAAACAATTATAGAAACTCTGACTATGTGTTTTTGTACTTCTGGCTAGTTTTCTTCCATGATCCTTTTTTTCCCTCCTTTTTTTTGATTTTTTGATATCCTGTCCAATTTTCTGATTCTAACATTTCTGGTTAACAGACAGTGGCCCGGCCTTTGGAATTTTTATTCTCTTGAATGCATCTGTACGGTGTCTTCTGAAATATTCCATTAAATATCTGCCCCTGATCTTCCATAACACAATTTTACACTTGTTTTTGGCCAGCATTGCTCTCATGCCCTTTTAGTTCCCAATATTTAAGTTTAAGAATACTCTTGGAATTGCTCCTCTCTCCCTCAAACTAAATGCAAAATTCAGTCATGTTATGATCACTGCTACTTAAGGAAATAATCTCATGCCATTGACACAATGTCAGGTCTAGTCTTGTCTGCTCTCATGCTGACTACTGACATACTGTTCTATAACCTATCCCAAAACATTCTATGAACTCTTCACCCAAGCCACCATCTGACTTTTACAGACTATTTGTGGATTAATTCCCATTATTAGCTTGCCTTTCTGACCAGCTTCCATTATTTCTTCCTCTATGGTCAACCCTGCAATGTGGCTATTGATAGGGAGTCTGTAAACCTTCCCACAAGTGACTTTTTGATTTTAATATTTCTCATCTTGACCTAAATTATTATGACATCTTGGCTCCCCAAAATTAAGTAGCAGAAAGTAAGGATGGTAGATGCCAGAGATCAGAGTCGAGAGTGTGGCGCTGGAAAAGCACAGCAGGTCAAGCAGCATCTGAGGAGCAGGAGAATCGATGTTTCGGGCATAAGCCCTTCATCAGGAATTTATCAGCCCTTCCTGATGAAGGCTTATGCCCAAAACGTCGATTCTCCTGCTCCTCAGATGTTGCTTGACCTGCTGTGCTTTTCCATCACCATAGTCTCGTCCCTTCTCTATTATGATTAAACCATTAACCAACAGAGCTCGGCCTCCAATTTTTCCTAGCCTTCTGGTCTTCCTGAATGTCCTAAACCCTTCAAATCCAAATCCATGCCATTTTCTAGTGTTGACTCTGTGATGGTCATAATCTTTGAGGAGAAAGTGAGGTCTGCAGATGCTGGAGATCAGAGCTGAAAATGTGTTGCTGGAAAAGCGCAGCAGGTCAGGCAGCATCCAGGGAACAGGAGAATCGACGTTTCGGGCATAAGCCCTTCTTCAGGAATGGGGAAAGTTTGTCCAGCAGGCTAAGATAAAAGGTAGGGAGGAGGGACTTGGGGGAGGGGCGTCGGAAATGTGATAGGTGGAAAGAGGTCAAGGTGAGGGTGATAGGTCAGACTGGGGTGGGGGCGGAGAGGTCGGGAAGAAGATCTCAGGTTAGGAAGGCGGTGCTGAATTTGATGGATTTGACTGAGACAGGGTGGGGGGAGAGGAAATGAGGAAACTGGTGAAATCCAAGTTCATCCCTTGTGGTTGGAGGGTTCCTAGGCGGAAGATGAGGCGTTCTTCCTCCAACCGTCGTTTTGTTGTGGTCTGACGATGGAGGAGTCCAAAGACCTGCATATCCTTGGTGGAGTGGGAGGGGGAATTGAAATGTTGAGCTACAGGGTGGTTGGGTTGGTTGGTCCGGGTGTCCCAGAGGTGTTCTCTGAAACGCTCCGCAAGTAGCCGGCCTGTCTCCCCAATATAGAGGAGGCCACATCGGGTGCAGAGGATGCAATAGATGATATGTGTGGAGGTGCAGGTGAATCTGTGGCGGATATGGAAGTTTCCTTTGGGGCCTTGGAGGGAGGTGAGGGGGGAGGTGTGGGCGCAAGTCTTGCACCTCCTGCGGTTGCAGGGGAAGGTGCCGGGAGTGGAGGTTGGGTTGGTGGGGGGTGTGGATCTGACGAGGGAGTCACGGAGGGAGTGGTCTTTACTCTGATGAGGGAGTCACGGAGGGAGTGGTCTTTACTCTGACGAGGGAGTCACGGAGGGAGTGGTCTTTACTCTGACGAGGGAGTCACGGAGGGAGTGGTCTTTACTCTGACGAGGGAGTCACGGAGGGAGTGGTCTTTACTCTGACTCTGTGCTAAATGGCTGTGCTAAATTATTCTGTATTTCCAGGTATGTGCAGGCTAGGTGGATTAGCCATGCTAAGTGGGGATAGGTTGGGTTGCTCTTCTGTGGTTTGGTGCAGACTCATTCTGCCAAATCGCCTCTTTTCACACATAAACGTTCAAAAGTCCAATTCACATTGCCAGTTGATTCAGAACTTCATCACAAACTTCAATTAACTGCAAATATCAGATAATTCCAAAATAGGAGGGTTAATTGAACTCAACAAGGCAACTAATTAAATACAAAATAATTTATGCAAAATATACACATGCAAAGAACACAGAAAATTAAATTAGTTACATAGACATGTAAAGCGCATACTGAAGTCCACTTCAGAAGTGCACTTACATTGCTATAGACGAAATTGAAAGGTATTTTAATAGACATGATCTTCAACTTGTTCAAGCATACAGTGCATCAGTCAATACATTAAATAGAATTCTGAATAAGGTAACTGAAACAGTAAACTCTAAACGTGAGAGTAAGTTGTATTACACTGGAAAGGATTGTGTCCAGTTCTCGTCAGTAACAGGGACATAGTAAATCTGAAGGCAGTTCAAAGTAAGAGCCAGAAAACTGAATTAAAGCCACTAATCAATTTTTGAAGAAACCTTTTTAGTAGTGGATTATTTAACCGTGATAGGATGCTGTTAAGCGCAGGGAAAAAGACAAAATGACCTTTAACTGAATTATAACAGTAGGACAAGGAACAAAAAGATTACAAGTGGCAAAAAACAAATTGAGGACTAATTTTAGAACATTACACACACAGTAAACAGATGAAATGTATTTCCAACTGGACAAATCAAACCCAGAATAACTTTTGAAAATCTATTTATCCATTTGACAATCAAACAGATTTATTCATCAAGATGAGCCTATGTATTCCACTTTTTTTTCATTCATGGGATGTGTTCCAGGGCCAATCATCTCCAGCTGCTTCATCAATGACGTTCCCTCCCTTATCAGGTCAGAAGTGGAGATGTTGTTGATGCTTGCATCATGTTTGTCATCATTTGCAACTCCTTAAATGCTGAAGCAGTGCATTTCCAATGCAGGAGAAAGTGAGTACTGCAGATGTTGGAGATCGAAATTGAGGGTATGGTGCTAGAAAAGCACAACAGTTCAGGCAACATCTGAGGAACAGGAGAATTGACATTTCGGTCATAAACCCTTCATCAGGAATGAGTCTTGTGGGCTGGGGGGGCTGAGACATAAATGGGAAGGGGGTGGGGTTGGGGGTAAGGTAGCTGAGAATGTGATAGGTAGATGAAGATGGGGGAGAAGGTGATAGTTTGGAGAGGAGGATGGAGTGGATAAATGGGAAAGGTAATGAACAGGTCAGGAGAGCAGTGCCGAGTTGAAGGCTTGGGACTGGGATAATGTGGGGGAGGGGAAATGAGGAAACTGGTGAAATCCACATTGATCTTGTGTGGTTGCAGGGTGCCAAGGTGGAATATGAGGTGTTCTTCGTCCAGTCATTGGGTGGTAATGGTTTGGCAATGGAGGAGGCCCAAGACCTACATGTCCTTGGCGGAGTGGGAGGGGGAGTTAAAGTGTTCAGCTACCGGGCAGTGGAGTTGGTTGGTGCAGGTGCCCCAGAGATGTTCTCTGAAGTGATCCGCAAGAAGGCGTCCTGTCTCCCTGATGTGGAGGAGACCACATCGGGTGCAACAGATACAGTAGATGACATTGATGGAGGCACAGGTATAGGAGGTACAGGTCTGTTGGATGTGGAAGGATCCATTGGGGCCTTGCATGGAGATGAAGGGGGGGGTGTGGTTTGAGCGCAGGTTTTGCACTTTCTGCGGTGGCAGGGGAAGCTGCTGTCGTGGTGTGTTGGCTGGTGGGGGTTGTGGATCTGATGAGGGATGGGGAATGGTCTCTCTGAAAGGGATGGAGAGGGAAATATATCTCTGGTGGTGGGGTCCATTTGTAGGTAGCAGAAATGACAGAGGATGATGTGATGTATCCGGAGGTTGGTGGGTGGAAATTGAGGAAGTGGAGGTGCGGGAAGTGGAGGAGATGCGCTGGAGAGGAAAATTGCGATCTTGGAAGAAGGAGGCCATCTATCAAAATGCAGTATGTTCTGAACAATATTTACGTTTAGTTTGAAAAGTCGCAAGTAACATTCAGGCCTCAAAAATGCAAGCAATGACTACCCCCAACTACAGAGAGTCTCCTCATTGCTCTTTGATATTCAGCGGCATCACTGTCACTAAACATCCCACTATCAATATCCTGGTGGTTACCATTTACCAAAGACTGAACAGGACTTGCTAAATAAATGTAATGGCTACAAGAGCAGGTCAGAGTACTGTAGGAGTACTGTCTCCTATCTCCTGGCTCTGCAAAGCTTGTTCATCATTTACAAGGCACAAGTCAAAAATGTGAAGTGATACTCCCAATTTGCCTCGATGACTACTACTTCAACAATATTCAGGAAGCTTCACACCATCCAGGACAAAGCAATTTGCTTGACTGACATCACAGCCACAAATGCGCACGTCTTCCACCACCGACACTGAGTAGCAGCAACTCATAAGAGGCACAGCAAAAATTCACAAAGACTTTTTAAACAGGACCTCCCAAATCCAAACTCAGAGCCATTTCATCAAAATGACAAGGATAGCAGGTACATGGGAATATAACCACCTGCAAGACCCCCTCCAGGCTACTCATAATCTTGACTTTGAAATACATCACTATTCCTTCAATGTCACTGTACTAACTCAGTGTAGTGCACTAACTAACACTACAACTCAGTCCCTAATTGTACAGTGGGCATACCTTCATCAATTGGATTCCAGCAAGGGCAATTTTGGATGGACAATAAATGTTGGCCTAACTAGGAATGCCCACATCCCACAAAAGAATACAATTTTTGGTAGAAATTACTTCATGCCATGCTCCCGTCTTCGCCCATAAGCCTGCACATTCTTAACTTCCAACCAACATTCATTCTCATGTGTTTTAAACAAACCTGCCTCCAACACCTCTGGGACAAAGCTTTGCAGGTCTTAACCACTGCCAACATGAAACAGTATTTCCTCAGAACTATCTTGTTTGTTTTACCAGTTACTTCATCATGACCTTGAAATCCCAATCCTTTTACAAAAGGAACAGTTTCTCTCTATCAGCTATCTTGATCTTAAATAATTTTGAATATCTCAACCAAATCTTCTCTCAACCTTCTTTTCTTGCAGGAAATTGTCCTAACATCTCCCATCGATCTTTATGACTCAAGTTCCTCATTCCTGGAATCATTCTTCTTATGATTGTTTTCTCTATTTCTCTAATGCTTTCACATCATTCCTCAAGTTCTGCCTTAAGAAAGAGTCATGCAGAAGCAGAATTCGTGTTCAAAATGAACTCCTTTCTGTTGTACTCATTGCCCTTTTTAATGAAGCCTAGGATACTATATGCTTGCTTAACTGCTCTCTCAACCTGTTCTGACATCTTCAATGAAATCTATATATATAATTTATATCCCTTTGTTGCAGCTCTTCTTTCTGTGATCTTTCTGTTTAATAGCAACATTTCTTCACAAACTTATTAAAATTCTTATGACATCGACACATACTGTCCCCTCACAGCCTACAATACTTCCAAATTTCATATCATTGCAAATTTTGAAATTGGACCTTGCATATCAAGATCTGGATAAATTATATTTATAAGGAACAACAAGAGGCCCAAAACTTACTCCTGTCAAACTACACTGCAAACCTTCCGTCTGCCTGAAAAATAATATTGAACATTGTACTGTATTCTGTCACTCAGCTGATTCTGTACATACATTGTTACTATCCCTTTTATTCCATGTGCTACAACTTAGCACCCTTTTGACAGCATTGCCCTCATTGCCCTTCAGCTACCTCATTGGTTTAATATTTCTTTCCATTAAGAAATCAATGGTTATTTAATTTATTCACCAACATGTTTCTATTTGACTTTTAATTTTGTCCTAAACTAGTTTTTCTGACATTTTCCCACCTGAGAAGTTCAACTAACTGCCAGAATTATTCAACGGTGTAAGTTTACAATTCTCCAGTCTTTTGGCTCTATCCCTGAGACTGAGAAAGAGTGACAGAGTATAGTTAATGTTGCCATAATTTCCATTTGGACTTCCTTCAGTATCATTGACTGCACCTGTTTCGGTTCTGATTCCTTATTCACTTCAGTTACAGATGCTTATCCAAAACTCCTAACTTATCAATTTTAAACAATGGTTGTATCTTGTGTGCCTTCTTGTTCACCATAATCTGGGTAACAACATTTTCCTTTCCAAAGACAGATGAAAATAATTCATTTAACACCTCAGCGGTGGACTCTGCTTCTATGTTTATTTCCTGTTACTTGTTTCAAATTAGCTTCTGTCCTCCTCTTACCACCCTTTCATAATTTATAAACCGATAGAAGAATTTGGGATTTTCTTTTATGTCAGATGCCAGACCCATCACACAGAACCATAGGAATGATTCAGCACAGAAGGGGACGTTTGGCCCATCTTGTCCATGCTGACGCAAAAAAGATACCCAGATGCCCTTTCTTCCTGCACACAGCCCATTGCCCTGTAGCTTACAGCATTTCATCTGTAGACACAGGTACCTTTTAAAAGAGTTTCGTGTCTCTGCCTCCTCCATGAACACAGGCAGCAGATTCCAGACATCCACCACCCTCTGCATAAAAAAGATTTTCCTCACATTCCCTCTAATCCTTCTGTCACTGACCTTGAATCTGACACCTGGTTTTTGAACTCTCTTATAAAAGAAATAGGTTCCTCTTATCTCAATCTCTACCCCTCGCAATTTTGTATACTTAAATCATGTCAACATTCTGTCTTCTCTATTCCAAGGAAAACTACTCCCATCTCTTCAATCTCTCCTCATAGCTACAATTCTCCAGCATTGGCAACATTCCAGTAAATCTTCCCCCCACTCTTTCCATAGCAATTACATCTTTCCGGTAATGTGGTGACCATAACTGCACACACTACTCCAGTTGTGGCCTCACCAGTGTCTTATACAGTTTCAATGTTTTATCCCTACCTTTGTATTCAAAACTCTGCCATATGACCTCATTATAACGTTACCTACAAATGCTGCTATCTTTAAGGTCCTGTGTGATTGCATGTCAAGATCTCACACTTTATCTATCCCACTCACTGCATTCCCACTTGTTGAATATTCCCTTTTATTATTTGATATTTCTAAATGCATTTCCTCACACTTTTCAAAATTGAACTCCATTTGCCCACTTCACCAATCCAGTTAAATCATTTTGGAGTTTTGAGTTATCCTCTGCACTATACACTACAAGGGCCAATGTTTCTCTTATCTGCAAATTTCCCAAATGTGGCATTCATGTTCAAGTCCAAATTGTTGATGTACAATACAAAAAGAAGAGTACCCAACACTGAGACTTGCGGAACACCCCTTGAAACAGCCTTCCATTCACAAGGGCAGCCGTCTAGCACTGCACTTTGTTTCTTGTTATGAAGTCAACTTTGCATCCAATTCAACATATAACTCTGTATCCTATGGTTTTAGTCTTTTTTGACCAGTTTGCCATTCTGAAATATTCCCTCTCTGCTTCTCACAACACTACGTAGGACAAACAGGAAGAAAGTTAGCCACCAGGATACATGGACACCAGCTAGCCACAAAAAGACATGACCCTCTCTCCCTCGTAGCCCTACACACGGATGATAAAAACCACCAATTCGACTGGGATAACACATCTATCCTGGGACAGGCTAAGTAAAGACATGCCAGAGAATTCCTAGAGACCTGGCACTCCAACCACAACACCATAAACAAACACATAGATCTGGATACCATCTATCAACCCCTCAGAAAACGAACAGGAAATGACATCACCACAAACCCCAGGAACCCCATCCAGGACAAACATATAAATAAAAAAGCAGGAGACAACAGCTTCGCTTCACTTGGAGGTCGCCACTGATGATGTTACCGAGCCAGGTAATGAAACGTCTGGATATCAAACCTACAGCTCAGCGAGCAAACCTACACCCTAAACCTCAACCTGACCTACAAACCTTCACAAACCTTGCAAAAATACTCTTTCTTCTTTACCTTAATTTTGTTTCAAATTAGTGATGCCTAACTTTGTTTGCTCTACCTTTCCATTTTGAAGCAACATTGCTTGACTCTGCAAGAAAATATGTTTTCTTTGTCCGTAGCCCTCTGGCAAGATTCATTCATATATCATTCAAGTTGGCTTTCCCCTAGATTATTATTATACTGGATTGTGATTTGTCCAATTCCATAGTCAGCCCTAAACGTTATCCTAGTTTATACTCTACTCAATAAAAACTCCCATTATAATTACATTATAATGTTTACACCTCACTAAGTCCTTTCCTTATTTATTCCCTGATGTGTAGGTGCCATTGGATGTGGACAAAGTTAAAAATCACACTACACCAGGTTATAGTCCAACAATTCTACTTGGAAGTACAAGCTTTTGGAGCACTGCTCCTTTGTCAGGTAGGATCATATGACAAAGCATTTATGGAAAAAGATTACTGCTGACACATTGTCTACTTTTTGGACAATGTAGCTGCAAACATAAATCTGCAAATGCAAATTCACACCATAGACGTATATGTGTGTGAGAGTGTGTATGTGTGTGTGTGTATGAGAGAGGGTCTGCATGAATGTGATCGTGTGAAAAACTGTGTATGTGTGCTTGTGTCTGTGTGTGTGTGTGTCTGTGTGTCTGTGTGTGTGTGTGTGGTGGGGTCAGGTATAGTGTGACATGAACCCAAGATCCCAGTTGAGGACATCCTCATGGGTACCAAACTTGGTTATCAGCCTCTTAATGGAATTGTATTATAGACCACCTAATAGTCCGAGCGAAATTGAGGAACAAACTTGTAAGGAGATCTCAGCTATCTGTAAGAATAATAGGGTGGTTATGGTAGGGGATTTTAACTTTCCAAACATAGACGGGGACTGCCATAGTTTAAAAGTTTAGATGGAGAGGAATTTGTTAAGTGTGTACAAGAAAATTTTCTGATTCAGTATGTGGATGTACCTACTAGAGAAGGTGCAACACTTGACCTACTCTTGGGAAACAAGGCAGGGCAGGTGACTGAGGTGTCAGTGGGGGAGCACTTTGGAACCAGTGACCATAAGTCTATTAGATTTAAAACAGTGATTGAAAAGGATAGACCAGATCTAAAAGTTGAAGTTCTAAATTGGAAGAAGGCCAATCTTGACAAAATTAGACAGAAGCTTTTGAAAGCTGATTGGGGGCAGATGTTCGCAGGTAAAGGGACGGCTGGAAAATGGGAAGCCTTCAGAAATGAGATAACGAGAATCCAGAGAAAGTATATTCCTGTCAGGGTGAAAGGAAAGGCTGTAGATAGAGGCAATGCTGGATGATGAAAGAAATTGATGGTTTGGTTAAGAAAAAGAAAGAAGCATATTTAAGGTATAGATAGGGTAGATCGAGTGAATCCTGAGAGGAGTATAAAGGAAGTAGGACTATACTTAAGAGGGAAATCAGGAGGGCAAAAAGGGGATATGAGATAACTTTGGCAAATACAATTAAGGAGAATCCAAAGGGTTTTTACAAAAACATTAAGGACAAAAGGGTAACTAGGGAGAGAATAGGGCCCCTCAAAGATCAGCAAGGCAGCCTTTGTGTGGAGCCGCAAAAATGATAGAGATACTAAATGAGTATTTTGCATCAGTATTTACTGTGGAAAAGGATAAGGAAGATATAGACTGTAGGGAAATAGATGGTGACATCTTGCAAAATATCCAGATTACAGAGGAGGAAGTGCTGGATGTCTTGAAACGGGTAAAGGTGGATAAATCCCCAGGACCTGATCAGGTGTACCCGAGAACTCTGTGGGAAGCTAGAGAAGTGATTGCTGGGCCGCTTGCTGAGATATTTGTATCATTGATTGTCACAGGTGAGGTGCCAGAAGACTGGGGTTTGGCAAACATGGTGCCACTGTTTCCGAAGGGTGGTAAGGACAAGCCAGGGAACGATAGACCAGTCAGCCTGATGTCGGTGGTGGGCAAGTTGTTGGAGGGAATCCTGAGGGACAGGATGTACATGTATTTGGAAAGGCAAGGACTGATTCAGGATAGTCAACATGGCTTTGTGCGTGGGAAATCTTGCCTCACAAACTTGATTGAGTTTTTTGAAGAAGTAACAAAGAGGATTGATGAGGACAGAGCTGTAGACGTGATCAATATGGACTTCAGTGAGGCGTTCGACAAGGTTCCACATGGGAGACTGATTAGCAAGGTTAGATCACATGGAATACAGGGAGAACTAGCCATTTGGATACAGAACTGGCTCAAAGGTGGAAGACAGAGGGTTGTGGCGGAGGGTTGTTTTTCAGACTGGAAGCTTGTGAGCAGTGGAGTGCCACAAGGATTGGTGCTGGGTCCTCTACGTTTTGTCATTTACATAAATGATTTGGATGCGAGCATAAGAGGTACAGTTAGTAAGTTTGCAGATGATACCAAAATTGGAGGTGTGGTGAGCAGCGAAGAAGGTTACCTCAGATTACAATGAGATCTTGACCAGATGGGCCAATGGGCTGAGATGTGGCAGATGGAGTTTAATTCAGATAAATGCGAGGTTCTGCATTTTGGGAAAGCAAATCTTAGCAGGACTTATACACTTAATGGTAAGGTCCAAGGGAGTGTTGCTGAACAAAGAGGCCTTGGAGTGCAGGTTCATAGCTCCTTGAAAGTGGAATCGCAGGTAGATAGGATAGTGAAGAAGGCATTTGGTATACTTTCTTTTATTGGTCAGAGTATTGAGTACAGGAGTTGAGAGGTCATGTTGCGGCTGTACAGGACATTGGTTAGGCCACTGTTGGAATATTGCATGCAATTCTGATCTCCTTCCTATGGAAAAGATGTTGTGAAACTTGAAAGGGTTCAGAAAAGATTTACAAGGATGTTGCCAGGGCTGGAGGATTTGAGCTATGGGGAGAGGCTGAACAGGCTGGGGCTGTTTTCCCTGGAGCATCGGAGGCTGAGGGGTGACCTTATAGAAGTTTACAAAATTATGAGGGACATGGATAGGATAAATAGACAAAGTCTTTTCCCTGGGGTCGGGGAGTCCAGAGCTAGAGGGCATAGGTTTAGGGTGAGAGGGGAAAGTTTAAAAGAGACCTAAGGGGTAACCTTTTCACAAAGAGGGTGGTATATGTATGGAGTGAGCTGCCAGAGGAAGTGGTGGAGGCTGGTACAATTGCAACATTTAAAGAAATTTGGATGGGTATATGAATAGTACGGGTTTGGAAGGATATGGCCGGGTGCTGGCAGGTGGGACTAGATTGGGTTGGGATATCTGTTTGGCATGGACAGGTTGGACCTAAGGGTCTGTTTCCATGCTGTACATCTCTATGACTCTATGACTCTGCTCGGCTACTCTGCGTTGTTGCTTATCCTGTGGTCAGCCTTGGAGGACGGTCACCTGAAGATCCGAGTCTGAATATCCCTGAGCAATGAACTGTTCTCTGACTGGGAGGGAACAACCTCATACACATACACACACTCTTACACACGATCACATTCGCGCATGTCCTCTCTCATAAACACGCTTTCTCAGACACACACCCACACTCACACGCATACCCTCTCAGGCAGATATACCATCACAATTGTGCATACATTCTATCAAGCACACACACACATTCTCACTCTGTCACACACACAAACGCAAACACACATATAAGTCTATGGGTTGAATTTGCATTTGCAGATTTATTCTATTTTGTTCAAAAAGCACACAGTCTGTAGGCAGTCAGTCCATTTTATAAATTTCTGCTTTGGAAATAGTAACAGTCTGACTCAAGGTTGGAATACAGGCAGACTGTAACTTCATACTTTTAATGCATCATCTGAGCTGAGATGTTACTTTTTTTTTATAAAACCTTAAGTTTTCTCAAGAACATGACTTGAAAGAATTTCTAGAATTGACATATTAATGAGTTTTAAACCTGCAACCAATTCTAAGTGATTAATTCTTAACAGCATTCTAGTTTTGTTCAATACGTTGCATCAGTTGGATGAGACTTTGATCTTTTACTTTAACTTCTGTGTCCTATAATCTTGCCCCACTAGCTACCTGACAAAGGAGCAGCGCTCTGAAAGCTTGCACTTCCAAATAAACCTGTTGGACTATAACCTGGTGTTATGTGATTTTTAACTTTATTTATTCTCCTACATCTTTCCCAATAGTTGGTGACCTACTGAATGCATCAAGCAATGTAACTGTGCCCTCTTTGTGCCAAACCTCTATTAGATTTTGTCCTTGACTGCTAAGGACAGTCTTTTTTGCCAGCCTTGCAATGCTGTCTTTAATTAATACCACCATTCCTCCTCTTTTGCCATGATGCCAGGTTCTCATCAGCTATCTGGTCAACGGCTGAGAAGAGCATTGCTGCCTTCAAAATATTTGCCCAGTTTGTTTCTTTTTAAAATATGCTCTCAAGTTAACCCCGACAACATACCCTAAAAGGCAATGATGTACAATTAACAGTGGAAGGGGCTCTTGTGATGCAATGATAATGCCCCAGCCTTTGAGCCAAAAGGCCTGAGTTCAAATTGTACCTACTCCAGAGGTGCATTATAACATGTCTGAACAGGTTAATTTGGAATTATCTGCAATTCACAGTAGGGAGGGAGTTGTGTATTAAATTGATATCTTTGTCTGGGTTGGTTTTCAGTTTGGAAGATGTTGCAACTGAGTACATTTCAAATTTATTCCAGCACACATGCTGTCAGCATCTGAAGATGAAGATGAGTTTCGTGGAATCAAGAGGTGAGTTACTTCCTACAGAACTCAAGCCATGGTATTTAAATAATTGGACCAGTTAAGTCACTGGAAAATGTTAACCCTCACAATGCTGTTTATGGGGGTATCTGTGATAGTTATGCAATTGAACAGAGGAGGTTGTTTGGTACAGATAATCATTGTCTGTCAATTGTGTAGTGTAATGTTTACTTGCTGCGTATCAGAGCGCTGCGTATCAGAGATTTTTTATACACATATTTTACTGCAGGTGGACATGGAATTGCAGAAGTCTCAATTTAATGCAGTAGTCAGCAAACAGCCCATGTCTGGCTTAGTGACAGAGGGAAGTTATGATGAAGCAGCTCCAACCTGAAAGAAATCCTTCAGTGTTGTTTTAACCAAGATGACCTTCAATAACCATAGCCATGTGCTGTTGTGCCAACGAGAGTAATTTCATTGATTCCCACTGACACCCATTTTGCTCGGGGTGCTCAATTCCCTACTCAGTCAAAAGCTACCATTGATGTTAAGGCAGGCACTTGAACATCCCCTTTTGAATTTTAGCTTTTTTCGTCATGTTGGTCTAAGATTGTAGAAGAGATCCATAGTTGAGTATTACCCAAACTGAATGTTGGTGAGCAATTTATTGCTCACTAAATGCCAGTGGATGACATCAAAAAAGATACCTTCCATAACTTTACTGCTGATTGAGATTAGGTTGTTGGGGCAATAATTGCAGAGGCAGAACTTGCCCTGTTTTTCTGGACAGGATGTATTTTGCACCTTGCAATTATGTGCCAATATGATAGCTAACTGGAACAACTCAGCTTGGGGAGAATTATTCCTGCAGGACAAGTCTTCAGTATTATAGCCAGAACATTATCAAGGCTCAGAGCGTTTGAAGTATCCCGTGTAATCGACCATTTCTCAATATGCAACGGAATGTCTTGAATTGTTGAAATCTGTGATGCTGGGTACTTCAGAAGGAAGTTGAGTTGGATAATCTACTCAACATTTCTGAATGAAGATACCAGCATCTTCACCTGCATTTAACTGCATCTTTGACACAAATATACTTGCTCCTCCATTGTTGAGGATATTTATGAACATTGCTCAGGAGTCTCTTCAGCCAATAATTAATTGTCCATCACTTTTCACGAGCATCGTGGCAAGATTGTTTCAATCTCATGCATTGGCTGTGGAATTATTTTGTTCCATCTGTTGCATACTGTTTCTGCTGTTTCATGTGAATGCAATCTTGTAACCTCGTCTCACCAGATTGGCACCTCATATTTAGTTATGCCTGATTCTGCTCATAAAAATATAAGAAACAGGAGCAGGATTAGGTCCTTCATCCCTTCAAGCTTGCTTTGGCATTCAATATGATTGTGGTTGATCAACCAACTCAGTACCTTGTTCCTGATTTCTCCCCGTATGTTTTAATACCCTTGGCACAAAGATCTATGTCTAACTCCTTCTTGATATCATTCAATATTTTAGCTTCAATCACTTTCCATGGCAGAGAATTCCACAGGCTTAACACTCACTGGGAGAAGAAGTTTTTCACCATTTCTAATCCCAAATGACTGTCTCTGCCTTCCCAACCAATGACTGCTGGTTCTGGACTTCCTAGACATTGGGAATATCCTGAATGTTCCCTAGTCCTGGTAGAATTTTATAGGTTTCTATAAAATCCCCTCTCATTCTTCTATCCTCCTGATCAATCCAGTTTCTCTTCATATGCCGGTCCTGGCATTCCAAGAATCAGTTTGATAAACCTCCTTTGCACAGACTCCAATAACATCTTTCTCAGATCAGGAGATCAAACTGCACACAATACTCCAGGTGTGATCTCAACAAGACTTTGTACAAGTGCTGAAAATGTGTTGCTGGAAAAGTGCAGCAGGTCAGGCAGCATCCAATGAACAGGAGAATCGATGTTTCGGGCATAAGCCCTTCTTCAGGAAAGCCTTCTTCTTCCAGCAACACATTTTCAGCTCTGATCTCCAGCATCTGCAGTCCTCACTTTCTCCTCGAAGATTTGTACAAGTGTATCAAGACATCCCTGCTCCTGTACTTGAATCCTCCCACAATGAAGGCAAATGTATCATTTACCTTCTTCACTACCTGTTGTACCTAAATGCTTATCTTCAGCAACTAGTATATTTGCACATCCGGGTCTTGTTTCATCTCCTCCTTTTCTATTTTATCACCATTCAAATTATAATGCCTTCCTGTTTTTTTTTCCTAGTGAAGTGGATAATCTCATATTTACCCACATTATAATTCAGCTACCTGGCATTTTCATTCAGAAATGTTGAGTAGATGACCTACTCGCTCAACTTGTCGAAATCGCATTATCAGCTTGTCATTTTCAGTCTTCACTGAATTGCCAACTGACAGTAACAAAAGAGTGAAAGATAAGCCAGATCATGAGATTGAATAAAATGTATTGTTTTGGTCAACACATAGTATGGTAAAGATTCAGCAAAGATCTAGTACTTGCACTGAACATCCAAGTAGCACGGCAGTAGTACCTCACACCACAACAGAGGATATCCTCAGTGTGCAGGTAGGACTTTTCCATAGGCACAGAGATGATTACCAAACCTGTATATCTGGACAAGTGCAAGGTCACACTGGTTTTTCCTCTTGTTGACTCTCTCATCACTTGCCCAGTCTAGTAGCTGTGTCCTTCAAGATTCAGTCAACTTGGCCAGTAGCGGTGTTGCCAAGTCAGACTTGCTGATGGACACTGACATTCCTCACCAATTGTACATTCTGTGTCCTTGTACCAATCAATGCCCCTGGTGTTCAATATGGAGCAGTTGAGGAAGAATGGTAATTGGTAAACACCAAGTTCTTGTGTGTTTTATGTTATGATATATGCCATGCCATACTGTTGTCCTGCCATCTCTGTTGGGTCTGCCTTTTGAGTGCTATGATTCAGACAGAATGTCTGTTTGGTTGTTACTTATCTGATCAGGAGATTATCTCTTCAACTTTAACAATGCACCCAGATGTTCGTGAGGAGAATATTGCAAGGTTCACTGGGCAGGATGTATATTTGAACTTTCCAATTCATAGGTCAATGGAGATTAATCAGTCCACATTCATTTTAATTTGATTTTCTCGGACATTTATACAAATGTGTTTGCTAGGCCATTTTATGAACTGAGTGGCTTGCCAGACCATTTCAGAATACATTGAAGAATCAGACACATAGTTGTAACTATTGTGATTCTTATAGCTGGCCTAAAAAGGTATGTAGTGGGAAGTTATGGAGACCTACCAATGAAAAATTACTTCAAACAAACTGCCAGATAAAGGTAGAGATCTCTGAATATTAATGAGTCAACAAATTGTGTGCATTGTTTTAAGTGAGAGGACATAGGTTAAAGATGATAGGGGAAAAGTATTAAAAGGGACCTCAGGGACAAGTTTTTCACGCAGAGGGTGGTGCCTGTATGGAATGATTTGTCAGCGGAAGTGGTGGAGCCTGGTACAATCATAACATTTAAAAGGCACTTGGATGGGTTTATGAATAGGAAGGCTTTAAGGGGAATATGAGCCAAATTCTGGCAAATGGGACTTGATGTATTTAGAATATTTGGTTTGCATGGATGAGTTGGACTAAATGATCTGTTTCCATGCTGCATATCTCTATGACTCCATGACTCTAAAAAGATGACATCAGCTTCTGAAACAACAATTCTCAGACAAACCTCTGAAGGACCAGAATCAGCTTGAGGATCATGGAATCTGGCCTGAATTTACAAGATATGTCCTGGAATAATCTTAGAATCAGTGGACTAAATTGATCTCAAATTGTACAGAGAGTGCTGCATTGGTATCAGTCTGAAAATAATAGTGGGCTTCATTAGCAGATAGGTCTGGTTTATTTCAAAGCTATGATTGTTTGCAATTTTTGAGAAGCTTTGTAGCTCAGGTTGAGGTTCTGGATGTAAGTTTGCTCACTGAGCTGCTAGGTTTGTTTTCAGATGTTTTGTCATCATACTCGGTGACATAATCAGTGAGCCTCCATTAAAGCGCTGGTGCTCTGACTCACTTTCTATTTGTGTGTCTAGATCTGTTAAGGTGGGTGATATCATTTCCTGTTCTTTTTCTCAGAGGTTGGCAAATGGGGACCAAATCAATGTGTTTTTTGATGGGGTTCCAGTTTGAATGCCAGGCCTCTAGAAATTCCCGTGCATGTCTCTGTTTAGCCTGTCCTAGGATGAATGTGTTATCTCAGTTGAAGTGGTGTCCTCCTATGTCTGTTTGTAAGGACACTCGTGATAGTGGATCATGTCTTTTGATGGCTGGTTGGTGTTAATGTATCCTGGTAGCTAGTTTTCTGCCTGTCTGTCCAAGGTAGTGTTTGTTACAGTCCTTGCAGGATATTTTGTAAATGGCATTCATTTTGCTGGTTGTTGGTAAAGGGTTCTTTAGGTTCATCAGTAGCTGTTTCAGTGTGTTGGTAGGTTTGTGGGCTACCATGATGCCAAGAGGTCGGAGTAGTCTGGTATTCATCTCCGAGATGTCTTTGATGTATGGTAATGCGGCTAGGATTTCTGACTGTGTTGTGTCTACTTGTTTGGGTTTGGTGTTTAAGAATCAGTCGACTGTGTTTATCAGCTACCTGTTGTTCTTGAATACGCTGTATAAGTATTTCGTTTCTGACGCTCGTAGTTCCTGTGTACTGCAGTCTGTTATGGCCCATTTAATGAATGTCCTGATGCAGCTCCGTTTGTGGGTGTTGGGATGGTGGTGACAACAAACTAGCATTCAGACTGGAACTCCATCAATAAACACATCGATTTGGACCACATTTAGCAACCTCTGAGAAAAAGAATCAGAAATGATATCACCCACCTTAACACACCAAGACATATAAAGCAGAACAGAATACCAGCATTTCACCAGAGGCTCACTGATGGTGTTACCTAGCATGGTGATGAAACATCTGAAAATGAACCTTCCCGCTCAGTGAGCAAACTTACAACCAGATATGATTGGTATTTAGCAAAACGAGAGACTATCAATTCAACATAGCAGGCTTGTCACAGATTGAGGTACCAGCCTTGCTGGTACTACCATGTGGCACATTGACAGCAGTGTTCACATTCATGTAATAAGCAGAAACTGAAGCTGAAATCTGACAAATTACTGAAGAACTGTCTGAAAGAATCCCCTTATGCATGCAATAATGCAGTTTACATGAATAATTTATTGCACTTGACTGACTTAGTTGTGCCTCTGCAAAGGTATGGTTGGCAGTATTGCATTCTTGAAGCATGTTATCTATAAACAAGTGCACAGTCATAAAAGTATCGATGTCTATCATGAGCCTAGAGTTTCTAATGATATAATTGGGTCTGCTTCCGAGCAGCTCTAGCAAATCTCCCTGCCAGTATATTAGTCCCCTTCCAATTTATGTGCAATCCGTCCTTTTTGTACAGGTCACTTCTACCCCAAAAGAGCTTCCAATGATCCAAAAATATGAATCCTTCACCCATACACCAGCTCCTCAGCCATGCATTCATCTGCTTTGTCCTCCTATTTCTGCCCTCACTAGCTCGTATCATTGGAAGTAATCCAGATATTACTACCCTTGAAGACCTCCTTTTTAAATTTCTGCCTAACTTCTTGTAATCTCCCTTCAGAATCTCAACCTTTTCCCTTTCTATGTCACTGGTTCCAATGTGGACAATAACCTCTTTCTGGCCCCTCTCCCACTTGAGGACATTCTGCGCCCTCTCTGAGACATCCTTGATCCTGGCACCAGGGAAGCAATACACCATTCTGGCCAAAGAAACGTCTGTCTGTTCCTCGGACTAGAGACTCCCCTAACACAATTGATCTCTTGGAATCTGACGAACCCCTCATTGCATTCGAGCCAGTTTCAATACCATAAACATAACTGTTCGTGCTATGTTCCCCTGTGAATAAATCATCCCCTACATTTTCCAAAACAGCATACTTATTTGAAGTGGGGATTGCCAAAGAAGACTCCTGCACTAGCTGCCTACTTCTCTTTCCTTTTCTGGAATTAACCCCCATCTATGTGACTGTATCTGCAACTTTTCCCCTTCCTATAACTGCCTTCCATCATATATTGTTACTGTTGCAAATTCCTCATTGCCTCTAACTGTCTCCCCAACTGATCCATTCACTCTGATAGGATTCGCAACCAACAGTATTTATTGCAGATATAATCCGCAGTAACCCTTAAACTCTCTTTAAACTCCCACATCTGACAAGAAGCACATATCACTCTACTAAAGGCCATTTTTGCTCCTACACCATCTACAGACCCAGAAAATAACACCATCTTATTCCTCCACAAAACTCTGCCCCAGGTTAAATTAATAGTTATGTCTTATATTTTACGTCTAATCAAGAGACATATCTAAAAAAACATATAATCAAGGAAGAACCTACAAACTTAAAACAATTCACTTCTCTGTTTCCGTGCTGTGAACTTCACCCAAACAGTTCCTCCAAGATCAGTTGTGAATTTCACTGCTTCTTAATTTTCCCAGACACACTCCAATGTCCAGCGATACATGAATTCAAACAGCAAAGGCAGTATCTGTGCAGGTGCACTGTGGTGTCAGTTTCTTTCTTTCTCTCTCCTGCACTGACCTCACCATGTGCTTCCTTTGTCTGTTCTTCTCTCTTTAAAACTGCTGTTGATTTGACTTTTTTTAAACAAAATATTTGTTGCAGTCAGTGTCTTAAAAGCTGTTGGCCACATAAGCAATATTTATACACTGTTACAGCTAGAATGGAAATGGAATACTTCATAACCTGAGCAACACAACAACGTGATGAACTTCCAATTTCACAGCTAAGTCATCACAGAACTATTGACTTCCACCTCTGTATCATTCTCCGAAGCCCACTCGCACATCAGTATATCTGCTACTGTAGTTCCCAACCATATTTTTGATCCCTCTCAACTTCACATTATAAATCGTGAAGATACCCATGAGAGAACCATCAACCAAAATAGCTGAATTTACTAATGAACCACCAAATTATAAATTACCAATACATTTCAAACTCTTGCAGCTTTTACTTTGATGCAAATCTAAATTAAGCATGAATTAACAGGCAGGTGATAACTTGCAGTAGGAAGCTAAAGAGTCGTCAGAACAAAGATGCATCTTATAACACAAGCACCTGTATCACCTTTGGCACAAATGTGACACATATGTTGTTACACATAATATGCTGTTCTTATTCATACAGGGTAGGTCAGCAGTCTCACCTAGCAACAGTTTTCAGCTCAATTGATGGGTATGATCATCATCATGATAATTCTTACAGTGCAGTTTTTTGAATTTCTTTCAACTGACAAATAAACATCCCAATTCACAATTTCTCTGCTTTTTAGTAACTCGGACCTGATCATGCTGTATTCCAGATTTTAAACCTTTTTAGCCAACTCACATGGTGCCTCCAAAAACTCCTGTCACCTATTCTGGCAAGCAGATAAAAAAGACCTCTCCCTGTGAGTTATTTGTTATTTCTCCTTTCAAAAATTGTGTTCCTCTTTTCTTCCCCCTTCTATTTCTGTCTACTCGTTCTTTGCATCTATACTTGTTGACTTCACTTTTTAGCTCCTCTGTCTTTTCCCTTCTGTCCACCAGCCACTTTGTCTCTTTCTGAACTTTCTTTTTGTTGGTACAGTTTGCAGATCAAGGGCCACAAGGTCACATGGACCTGTATTTATTATTCCAACAATTATTAATAATTGTATTTTGCAATTGATATCCATTTCAAATAATCTTTAAAAAGTGACAAATTTTCATGGTTCCTGGGTCAAAGATTGTCTCACAAACCACAGACTATCATTGATCATGACCTGAAAATTTGAAATCACTCAAAACTTTATTGTTATTTGCACCAAGACCCACTCATGCATCACTTGTTACTTGGGCTATAACTGTTCTCTGCCAATGTATCTCATCTTTGTTCTCAACTAATTTCATCTCTCATCCATCCTTAAATCAAAACCTCCAGCTCTGCAACCTTCCAAGCTATCTGCCCTCCTTTAATTCTGAATTTTTGACCATTCCTGATCTGTTTTGTCCCACCAATGGTGACCGTTGCAAAGCCATACATTAGGCATTATTCCCAATGTTCTCACTCTGCCTTCTACTGATTTCACGTTCAGGATGTGACTTAATATTCAGCCATTCCTTTGGTTGTCTTTCATAATGTAATTTATAGCTCAACAAATTGTGTTTGCCAACAGTCCTTTGAAAAGTAATTGGATAATTTATTTTATTAAATATACTCTTATAAATGCAAGTTGTGGTTATTATTTAAGCCTCACAAATGATTAGGAAGAAATGTCACTAAAGTAAAAAACCAAGTGATTGTATGCATTAGCAATTATGAGAAGAAGGAAAAAACACAGGAACATAGCCAAACCAGGTCATAGTGTATACATTCAACATTGATTGAGATGGAGAATGGATTTAAATGGACAGAGTAAAGGATAAATCAAATTCATAAGCGCTTGAGGACTAGCTAAGGAATATTACACACATTTTACCTCATTGCACATGAAAGATATGTCTTGTACCAGTCTCAAACTGAAGGAGAAAGCATTAATTAACACGTAGTAGATTTGTGGAATGAGGCCAAGGATTGCAGATATGCATCCAGCCAGACAGCTTCATAAAGAAAATCATGATACTAGATGATAAACGTAGTGTTCACAGAACTCAAATCTCAATTAATGCAGCACAAGCTTGAAAAATTTGGTTTAACTCCTGCAATACTGCAGCTGCAGCCACTCCTATCACTTTTGCATGATAGAAACACATTTACAATGGTATATGCAGTTTGATTCTGCATTCACTCACCCACCAGGATGCCAAGTGAGGAAATTAGTATCTACCCAGGATAGATGTGCAGGTGCTCTGTGTTCTCCCACAGTCTAAGGCACAAGGTCAAAACTGGACCTTCTTTGTGTCTCACTTGTTGACTACATAGCTGTGTTACTCACGCTCCACGTAGCTTCAGTTCACGGTGGAGAAAAAGGCAATATCACAGCATCATTTGGGACTATTATCATCCTTAAACTGGAAGAAGAAAAGCCATGATTTTGTAATAATACTCAAATTCAAGGATTGTAAGGGTCAAGGAGTTTGGAGAGATTATTTAGTAAATCACACCCTTCATTTTGGTCATTTCACTTGAGAAATTCTGAGTAGATGCCATTGATCCAGGCAAACTTTGGTGACTTGGTATTTGTCAGTGTGATGTCTTATGTAGTCCACTGAGAACTGTAGCATGAAGAGTGACTTTTTCACAACAAAAGCTTAAGCTGTCTTCTCAGTTTGTTTTTATTTTAAATTATGTAGAAAAACAGTTTAGCAAAGCCTTTACTCTAAGAATAGCTAGTAAGCATGGGCTGAGGAATGGTGAATTCAAATCACATGAAACTGGAACCTGAGTCAGCAGAATTTAAGAGAAGTTCTCTTCTAACGTCACCTATTTACAATTAGATTTTAAAAAAGGGCTGTCCATGCTCACTGATGTGAATATGGACTACCTTTGATCAACAAACCAGACCTGGTCATGCTACAAGCTTTGGCTACTTTGAAGGCCAACCTTGGGAGCCTCACATTAGGGATGGGGGCAGAAGCACGGTAGTGCAAACCTGGAGAACTGGGGAGGTTTGTTCGAGGATTTCCTGCTTGGTATTCAGAAATCCAAATTTTTACTATTTTCTTGCAGTCCCACTAATCTGACTTTGTCTAGAGAATAAATGCTGCTGTAGCGGGGTTGGAGTGACATTACACTTTGAAGTGACATTCAAAACCAATATAACACTGGCAATGCTCAGTAAGGTGTCTGGCACAGGGATCATTCTGCAACAAGTATGTCAGACTAAACTGCACAGTAACAGTTCATGGATTGTAATGACTGCATTAAATTACATGTCGAAAAACAATGAGCACATGACCAAATTTATATGTGATGTGAACACATCAACAGGTTGCAAACCTCAACAAAACTAAAAAAAAAAGTTAATTTCTTCAAAATTAGGAATTAAATAATCAAAGATCAAATTTAAAGTAAAAAGCATCAGCATGAGAATAAAACAGATCTATGATAGAATTCATGTCAGAAATTGTGCCGCATGGAAAATAGCTGTCATTACAAACAACAGACTGTATGCTTCAAACCAGGCATGGGAGTTTAAATCTGACATCAGCTTACTAACAGCTTTCTACAAAATGGAGCACATTTACAATGTAGACCCGGGAGGCTTGAAAAAATAAGTTGTGAAGGCCAAAACACCCAAGGAAGTTTCCTAAAGGGAATGGAAGTGAACGGTAGTCTTCCAGAGGTTTGATTAGATTAGATCAGATTCCCTACAGTGTGGAAACAAGTCCGTCAGCCCAACAAGTCCACACTGACCCTCCGAAGAGTGACCCACCTATACTCATTCCCCATATTTACCCCTGACTAACGCACCTAACACTATGGGCGATTTAGCATGGCCAATTCACCTGACCTGTCTAAAAACCACTCCATTCACTAACCATTGGAATATTAGGTGAGAGGGAGTCACATCCATATCTGTAGGTGATGCAGAAATTGCAAGGCTGGTGAATAATTGCAATGATCAAAGGTTGCTTTAATAAGAAAAATGACAGGGGATGGAATGGGAAATTGAAGTTATAATAAATCATTTGCAAATGCTTCAGGATTTGAGACTTCGGGTTCAGGTTCATTAGAAGCAGCACTTCAAGTAAATAAAGCCATAAAAAACTAATAGGATAACAGATTTTACATATGATACAAAAGTTGTGATGTAATGCTAAATCAATATAAAGCTGTGTTCAGGACACAGTCGGAGCATGCAATCGACTACACGCTATAAAGAGGGATAGGGATTATAAATTTGTCCATGTGCTCACATTTTCTTGCGGATGTAATTTGATATAGTAATTACAAAAAGAAGTTATGGTGCAAATTCACAGGACTCCTGCTATTCTGAAGAAATTCAGGTATGAACAGAAATTTGAAAAATTCACAATGTCTTTTTGGCAGAGAAACAAAGGATTACAGGATGATTTGATATAATTGGCAGAAATGAAGTCGAGAGTGTACAAACTGAGACTCATTTTTCTTTTCCTTGCACACTAGGCACAAAGTCGATTCCACCTGTACAATGATGCTGGCTAGACAGTAATTGGGCTTCATTTAGTTGGACGATGCAGGCTGTCAGCATGAGCTGTGCTGCTAATTGTCAACCACCCATTTGGAAGACTGGACAGCCTCGTAGGGAAGCGACTACATCAGCCTGAAGGCACAAATTAAAGTGAAGGGTTTAAAAATGTAAAGGTGAGGATAAAGGAAACAGACAGTAGCAGATTGAAATGGCAGGGACATTGAAAGAATACACCAAGGGGTGTCGTATTAAATGTAAAGAAGTCCTTAAGTATTAAAACTCCCAAAGGTAATGACGTGATACCTATTCCTTGACTTTACATTCAGCTTTTGAAAATTACAGCCTATAGATTTTTTGAGTAACTAGCACTGCAAACAGCCATTGTTTGTGGACAGATTGAGGAAACTGCAGTTGCAACATTAATTAACAGAAAAATGGTGTTTGAATCCCAACATCCTTCATTAATTTGACATCCATTTCAGCAGACACAAGCATTAAGTCAGGAATCTTCTTTTGTGACCAAATTTTTGATAAAAAAAATTCAATGCTTGTGAGATTTAAAGAATCAACTCCAATTCTTGAGTTGTCAGGAGATCTACAACAAAAGAAAAGGTTATACGTAATAGATATGGGATAGGGAGTAGGATAAACTCTTCCTTGGGAGTTGAGAAATTGGGAAATGTAGAACATTTGCAGTGTGGATAGAAGCCTTTCAGCCAATTGAGTCTGGACCGATCCTTCAAACAATGAATATGCCTGTAACCCTGCATTTAGCACGGTTAATTCATCTATAATACACATCCGTGGATGCTATGGGGTAATTTGACAGGGCCATTCCACTCAACTTGCACATTTTTGGACTGTGAAAGGAAACTGGAGGACCCAGCAGAAACATTAATAATGTGCAAACTCCACACAGACAGTTAACCAAACCTGGAAGTGAACTCAGGTGCGATAAGGTAGCAGTGCTCACCATTATGCCACTGAGCCAGTTACTGTCGTTCCAAAGTTCATAAATAAAACAATTGACATGGGAGTATTTAACACCAAACTTAGCATTTGAATGTATGGGAGTTTAGTGATATGGGCACAGGGAACAATGAGCGATTGGGAATACAGCTGGTGTGGAGGATAAATAACAGTTGGACACAATTACTTGTTGCTGTGCTGGACTTTCTTTGCCAATCTGAATAAACTTTATTTACTCTAAGGTAAACATTATGTCTTAACATAACTCCAACTACAAAATCTGTCACTTCAAATTCTGGAAAAGTCCAGTCATTTCTTGCGTTCTGAAGAAGTGTCACATTGGACTCTATAAGTCAAGTGTTTCTCTCACCACATATGCACACTGGACCTGATGGGTTTCTCCAGAATTTTGTTTTTATTATATTCACGTCTTGATCTTTGAATGCACTGGCAGCTAGACATGATCTCGCTAACGAATGTTATGGCATTTGATAACTATCTAAAAGTGTGAAGAATATGCTGACTAACAGACATAGGTGAGGAGGGCCATTTGGTGTACATTAGTTCATGCATATAAAAAGATGCTGAAGTTCCTCATTACAGCATCTAAAGGTTCTTAAATTATTCTGGAAGTTATGCTCTCAATATTCTATGCACAACTCTATTTTATATATTGATGACACTAAACAATCACCATCAAGTTGGAACTTGTAATATCTTGTTCTACTATTTGAATTAAATGTGAAGCCATATTCCAGAGTTTTTCAAACAGCTCTTTTCAAGAAAAGATCCAAGGGACTTCATTTATTCAGACATCGAAACTTTGGGCTAAAATAAATCAAAGAACTGTGGGTGCTGTAAAGCTGAAACAAAGACAAAATTGCTGGAGAAATGCAGCAGGATGAACAAAATATGTGGACAGAAAACAGAGTTAACATTTTGAGTCCAGTGACTCTGTTCTAAAGATGATGACTTTCTGAGTTTCTCCAGCAATTTTGTATCAAAATTTCAAGATCAGCTTGGAGCTTTGCATTTCCTTCACTGCTTCAATATCTATTTTGGATCTTGAAAAGCAGAACTGGATACTGACTGAAATATCATAGCCTTACCTATTCTGTTGGTGAGGTGGTTTCATGTTGTATTGGTGCTTTATGTTGTTGCACTAGATGAATTGGACGTGGTGAGCACTGAGTGCAATGCTTGTGATGTCTCCTGCAAATCCATTCTTAGATTTTTTATTCATAAGTAAGTGATTCACAACTTTTTCCTTTCTAACTCCAGGTCAGTACTTTCGTCAATATTAAATGTCAGAACCATTAACAAGTTCAAGTTAAATCCATATTTCTTATTTTTGAATTGCCTTCTGATTCCCTTGTTGCTTGACATCTGGTTATTTCAGCAACTCACAGAGTTTCCTGCATCAAAGTCATTGATGTAGTGTTTCATTTTCTTCCTTGGTCAGTTTCTTATCAATATCCATATTGCTGTTCCACCACTTTGAACTCTGCAAATAAACTTTGCAAAATATTTCTGAAAGTTGAATGACAATACAAAATTAGGCCCAAAAAAAGCCATAGGCGATATTCCTTTCACAAAGTCATCAAGGACAGTGGTCAGACAGAATCTTTGCCATTTCACAGGAAATGTGCTGTTTACCATGTTATCCATTCTCAAGTTTAATTCCTGATGGCCAATTCAATTATGTATGGAATTGTAGATTTATGGGGTGCCAGTTGTCAATAATTAGGCTGCCCATATTTTTGGACATGGGTAGCACACTAATGAATTCCAAATTAACATTTCCCCTCAGTCTAGTCTCTTTCTTGCCTAATGATTGATGCTTTACACATCTCATTTAGCTTTTCTCAGCACTCAGTTTTAACTACCATCTTTCCTTTGGGATTTATTTGTTTTGGTCTGGTAGCCTGTTTAGAACTCACATCCTATTTATATTGAAAACATTAACTTGCTGAGGTACTCTCCGCTTGGGGTGAAATTATTACACACCTTCCCTTGTGAGTACTTGCAGGCAATAATTATTAATAACTTTAATTATCTTGTGCTCACTATATGTTTCTGACCTCATGTGACAGGTGGCTGTTGTTAAATATAAGAATTTTTTTTAATACACTTATTGTATTTTCTCTCTTTCCCGTTTTCTTGTTACATCATGTTTTGATATGTTCCTACCCTCCTTTATATGCACTTCCTTTCTTTCCACGGGGTTTATTACACTTTTGATTGATTTGAGATGCTGCTGCAAACAGCAAGGAGTGATCGAAAATAATTTCTCCCTTTTCCCACCTCTCAACTGACTGCAACAAGTTGCATTTACAAGATGGAGTGTTTTAAACCTCTGGGTTTCCTGACTTGAAAGAACAGAGAAGTGACAGATGTGTCAAAAACAAAGAACTTTGGAAGTTGGGATTCTGAAACAAAATTAGAGATTGCTGAGAAAACTCAACAGGTCTGGTAGCATTTGTGAAGAAAAAGCAGAGTTAATATTTCAGGTCCAGTGCTCAAGAATGGTCGCTGGACTTCAAACATTAACTCTGCTTTCTCTCCACATATACTGCCAGGCCTGCTGAGTTTTCCCAGCAATTTCTGTTTAGGTTTTTTTAAATTGTTAAATTTAAAAACAAGATTTATTGTTTACAACAAACAGGCCTGCTAAAACACATACAAAAGAATAGATTATTTCTGAAAAGGTAGCTCACACTTCGATTATTAAAAGGGTAAACAAAAAATGAAGTCATTTAGTTAAATAATCCACAAAATGGTTGTTGAAACAATGTTGGCTTGAAGGATTCGCTTTTAATGAAGTGAAGACAAAACAAGTTTGGAAGTTTGTTTTCTATCTGTCAAATTGTGATTCAGCCCCTTTGTGACGGTTATATTGCAGGTAAAATTCCTGCAATGAAATAACATCTCCCAATGAATTATATTCTCCTTACATTAGAGAGTAGCTTGGTGAATTCTAGGGTAGGGGCAGAGAAGAAATCATCACCAACGCCATTATCTTACTTGGTTGAAGATCCTTGTTCCTCAAATTGGAGAGCTATTCATACCCTGCTGGCCAGAAGTATCATTCAGGCTCTATGAAGGAAGACAGCAATATATTCTGGCCCCTCCACCCTATCTCCAAACCAACATTTACCACCTCCTTAACTTACACCCATTACAATGGAGTCTCCCTCCTTCCCTTTTTTACCCTCCATACCCGTTGAAGATTTCATCTACAGTCTCATAGAAACATTGAAAAAGGAGGCGGCCATTCAGTCCTTCTAACCTTCTCTGCTACTCAATACGATGAGGTTGATCATTTAACTTATTACTTTGTTCCCTCAAACTCCAAGAACTATATTTAACTTCTTCTTGAATACATCCAATGTTTTGGCCTCAACTTCTTTCCATAGCAGAGAATTCCAAAAGATCACCACTCTCTATGTGAAGAAATTTCTCTTCATTCAGTTCTAAATGGCCTACCCAATATCATTAGGTAAAAACCAGGACTGCAGATGCTGGAAACCAGATTCTAGATTAGAGTGGTGCTGGAAAAGCACAGCAGTTCAGGCAGTATCCGAGGAGCAGGAAAATCGACATTTCGGGCAAAAGCCCTTCATCAGGAATAGAATAATCTATTCTTGATGAAGGGCTTTTGCCCGAATCGTTGATTATCCTGCTCCTCGAATGCTGCCTGAACTGCTGTGCTTTTCCAGCACCACTCTAATCTAGTACCCAATGTCATTATAATGTGACCCCTAGTTCTGGACTCCCCAGTCATCAAAACATTGTTCCTGCATTTGCAATCCAATCTTTTTTCATATCTCAGTCCTACTATCACAGGAAATCAGTTCTGGGAAAACTTTGATATGTTTCTTCCATAGCCAGAAAACTCTGCCTCAGATAAGGAGATCAAAATTGCACACATTACTCCAGATATGATTTCACCAAGGCCCTGCATACTTGCAACAAAACCTCCCAGCTCCTATACTCAAGTCTTTTCACTATGAAGGTCATCATACCATTTGTTTTCTTCACCACCAGCTGCATACATCAATTCAATTCAATTCACACAGGCTAAGGCAGCAAATGCAGTACATGATTGCTACACGCCTCTAACATGTAGCCTGAATTTACAAGATATGCACTGCTCACTTGGAAGGTGAGAACTTGATTCCAGTGAGTTGGCTTTTAAATGAGTTACATGCAAATATTTGCAAAAGAGTTTCCAATGCTTGCTGTTACACAGCTTGAACCAACTTTAAAGTTCCAAGATCTGAAATGCAAACTTTCATCCTGCTCTCAGGAAGCTGCCTTTTAACCCCCATCTTCCCATGTTGCTTACCATTTCCAGGTGTAGTCCATAGAGTTGTTTGCTTAACAATTCATTACACAATGAATAATGTTTGCTAACTCATTGACAGTCCTGATCAGCCTTTGCAATGCCAAGACCCTTGGCGGTTATTGCCATTGTACTGTTAAAAGACAATTAATCAGCAACTGGGAAGGGCATTTTATATCTTTAGCATTTTCCCAGAGATATTAGATTAGATTAGATTCCCTACAGAATGGAAACAGCCACTTTGGTCCAACAAGTCCACCCCAACCCTCCGAAGAGTAATCCACCCAGACCCATTCCCCTACATTTACCCTGACCAATGCACCTAACACCGTGGGCAATTTAGCATGGCCAATTCACCTAACCTGCACATCTTTGGATTGTGGGAGGAAAAAGACCACTGGAGTAAATCCACAAAGACACAGGGAGAATGTGCGAGTCCACACAGACAGTCGCTCAAAGTAGGAATCGAACCCAGGTCCCTGTGAGGCAGCAGTGCTAGTCACTGTACCACCCCATATTCCACAACATTTGACCCTGCACAGAAAACACAAAAGATTACCTGACTCTTCTGTAGTCAATTTCATGAAGATGCAATTATCCATTTTATTCAGTTATTTAAGAAATAAAACACCATTGAATGTCTATCTTTCTCATGATTTGCTGTGCAAATACCACATACGCGTCAATATACAAGAAAATGGAATGTATGGCTAATGTCAGATATCAAACTTCTTCTGAAGGAAATGCCAATCACATCTGAGATAAAAGCTCACTGAAAGAGATACTTATTGGAATTAAGGAGGTTAAAAGAACTAAGCTGCTGGGTCAGCAGGATAGTGATGGCATTGAAATCCAACAACAAATGAAAAACCAAAATATGTGCAAACAATTTACTCCACCTGGCACTTCATGTTTGCAAGAAATCCATAAAATCATTATTCAATGTTAATCTGAGGGAAAACATTCTCAGAATTTGAGGTACTGAAATCTTTGATGCACTTATTGAAAATCCTGATCACCATACATTTGGATCAAGATGTTATGCAACTTCAAAAGTTCCACTGGCAGATGTGTGAAAATCCGAAAGCTTTTTGGACTCACTCCAACTCCAAAATCCTCAGCAAAATCTCAAGGATGCAAAATGAGAATAAAGGAGTGGAAATTAATGTTACCTATTGTGAGACAATTATAGATGAAGGCAGAGAGGCAGATGGACTTTAGCAATGCTTTTGACAAGGTAAATTGATCAGTAAGGTTAGATCACATGGGATTCAGGGAGAGCTAGCAAATTGGATACAAAATTATCTTGATGGTAAAATAAAGAGGGTGTTGGTAGAGGGTTGTTGTTCAGACTGGAGGTCTCTGACCAGCAGTGTGCCACAAGGATCGTTACTGGGCCCAATGTTGTTCATTATTTATATATAGGATTTGGATGAGAATATAGGAGGAATAGTTACTAAGTTTGTGGATGACACCAAAATTCATACAGTGGATAGTGAAGGTCATCTAAGAGTACAACAGCATTTTGATCAACTCAGCCAGTGGGCCAAGGAATGACACATGGAGTTTAATTCAGATAAATAGGGAAGTTGCATTGTGACAAGACAAACCAGGGCAGGACTTCCACAGTTAATGGTAGAGCCTTCCTGAATTTTGTTTGAACAGAGACATCTAGGGGTGCTGATACATAATTCTTTGAAAGTGGCATCACAGGTGGACAGGGAGGTGAAGGTAAAGGTCTAGCTTGCTTACCTTCATCTATCAGAGCATTGACTGAAGGAGTTGGGATGTCATGTTGTAGCTGCACAAGACATTGCTAAAGTCCACATTTGAAGTACTGCACACAATTTGCATTACTTTGCTTTAGGAAGGATGTTACTAAACTGAAAAGTGTGCAAAAAAGATTTACAAGGATGTCACAGAGATTGGAAGGTTTGAGATATGAGGAGTGGCTGGATAGCTGGGACTTTTTTCCTGCACCACAAAAGGTTAGGAGATTAACTTAGAGATTTATAAAATCATGAGGGGCATTGATAAGGTGAATAGCCAAAGTTTTTCTTCCCAGGGTGGTGGAGTCCAAAACTAGAGGGCATATGTTTAAGGTAAGAGGGAAAAGATTTAAAAGGGAAATGAGGGGCAACCTTTTCACACAGAGGGTGGTTCATAAATGGAACAAGCTGCCAGAGGAAATGGTAGATGCAGATATAATTAAACATTTAAAAGACTTTTGGACAGGTACTTGGATAAGGAAGGTTCTTAGAGGGATAAGGGCAAGTAAAACAAGTCCATGAAACCTGGTTGGCACAAACAAGTTGGGCCGAAGGGCCTGATTCCATGTTGTATAAGTCTACTTGCACCAGATAAATGTCAGGCAATGTCTGTCTCAATAAGAGACAATCTGATTATTGCCCTTGAAATGTAATGACAGTACCATCACTGATTCCCCACTATCAACATCCTGGTATTATCATACAACTCCCCAAAGCCTGGCATAAGTCAGGAGTGTGATGGAATACTCCCCATTTGCTGTATGAGTGCAGCTCCAACAACACTGAAGAAGCTTAACATCATCCAGGAGAAAGCAACCTGCTTGATTGGCACAATATTCACTTGCTTCATCACTGACACTCGGTAGCATTCGTGTTTACAATCTGTAAAATGCACTGCAGAAATTCACCAAAGATCCTTAGAAAGCACTTTCAAAACCCACAACTACTGCCATCTGGAAGGAAATTGCCAACAGATACATGGGAATGTCATCATATTCAAGTCTGCCCACCTCCCCCAAACTGTTCATCATCCTGACTTGGAAAAATATTGCCATTCCTTTAATGTTGCTGTGTTAAAATTGTAGAACTCCTTTTCATTGTGGGTTCACCTACAACACAAGGACTCCAGTCATTTAAGGCAGCAGCTCACCACCACATTTTCAAGGGCAATTAGGAATAAGCAATTAATGCTAGCCCAGCTTGCAAAACCAACATTCCATGAGTAAATGCAAAAAAAAGTCTTGCTTTGGTCTACTACATCAGCTCATAATAAGAATGCCATAGTCAACAAAGATGAGTCAAGGAAGCATAGCATATTCTTGGCAGGATGTTGCACTAATCATGGATTCAGCTTTAAATCATCACAAATTTGCTTGCATTCAAGAGGTTAGTGTGATAGCATATTTCATGTAACAATATGATACTTATGCTCTGTCTGAAATTGCTCCATTTAGAGTAATGAGTTCCAGTGGTGAGCATCAAATTTTCTGCAGCTTGCAAAACCTATGTGAGCAAACTCATCAGGGTAGAATTATATACTGACGATGGACTTCATGCACTCCAACATAAGTGCCAGGGGTACGCTAACTCACGAGCTGTCACTCTTACCTCACCTTTGGAATTCAGCTCTTTGAATCAAGACTATAATAAGGTAATAAGCTGAGTGGTACTGGCAGAACCACAAACTGGGCATTACTAAGCAGGTTATTGCTGAGCAGATGCTGCTTGATTACATTTTTTATTACACCTTCCAAGAGTAGACTGATGAGGTGGTAACTAGCTTGTTTGGATTTATCCAGGTTTTTTGTGTGCAGGGCAAACCTGGGCAATTTTCCACATTGTCAACTAGTTGCCAGAGTTGTAAATGTAAAGGAGCAGGTGAGCTAGGGGATTGGTAAATTCTGGAGCACAAGTTTTCAGTACTGTATCCAGAATGTTGACAGGGGACAAACCCTTTGTCTATTGAGAAACTGAGAAATTTGTGGAGGTAAACCTAAAGGGAGGCACCTCTGATTGGCACTTGGGACATCATAAGAGGAATTACCCCGCCTCCAACATCATGTAACCAGCAGGCCAGAGGTTTAAACTTACCAGGATGCATTCTGAGATTCATCCTTTCCTGCCAACCATTAACTCAGAGCAGCTGTGGGTGAGGCTATTACTTGGACAGTGAGAGGACTACACACCTCATGCCTTGCCTACAACCCTCTCCCCCAACTACTCTCAGTGGGTGTGGGCAGATCGTTGATGGAAAGATGTCCCAATTTGCAGTCTCAAACACTTTTTATTTTCCCACTCAAAAGGTGGCCCATGAAAATTCAGACATACTTTGAGCATCAAGTAGTCATATAGAAGTTCAAATTGAACACATTGATAAAGAGAGCAAATTGTTAGGACATGAATGTACCATGAATAAGTCTGCATACATAATGGTATTGTTTGCACATTAGTTAATGGGTTATAGATCCAAACTGTGACCTATTTCAGTTGAATTCTTAAATGACATTGATTGAGCAAGATTCATTGCATCTCCAATACATAAAAAGTAAATAGAAATATTCCCTGACAGAAGATCTTATCTTTTAAAACCATTACTAGATGATACAATGGGGCTACAGGGTGCCAGCTGTTCTGAGCAGAGTTATGAGCCAAAACTGGATGTAATGAGATGAGACAATTAACAGTTCAGAAGTAGAAGGTATGTCTGAAAATAATTAGAGCCTGATTTGTCCCAGAAGTGTATGTAAAGTGTACTTCAGGTGTAGTGCATCTAGTTACTAAGTGATAATCTTATTTACTGATCTTCAGCCGAAGACTGTGTGTGGGCATCCTTCCTCACGTGATATGAGAAGCTGTGACCGATACCAGCAAGAATGGTTGAGGGTAGTGGATCCAAGGTATTCCAGAATGGTCCAGCAAAAAGTAACATACGTAGGATGTTGAAGGATGCTTCTAATTAAACTAATTAAAGACACAATGATTTCACCTAAATAGAGTATTTGATTCTCCATGCTAATACCAGCTGCTCAAAAGTGTGATCCAATTTGCCCTATTGTCTTATTGAGCATGTTTAGTGAGCATGTTTTTTTCTCATTTCATATTAAATTGATTTTCTTTTGGAAGTTGTTATTGACTGTGCTTCTACTCAATTTTTTGGCAAAGAAAGCGAAATGATCAATCAATGCATAAAAACATTTTTCTGTATGGTTCCTCTGGTCATTTGACAAGTGCATTCAATCTGAGTCCTTTGTCTCTAGAAACAATTTCTCACAACTTGTTATATCTAATCCTTTCCAGATCTTGAACACCTCCATTAAATCTCCCCACATCCAACCTGCTTTGGTTTGTCATCAATAAATCTCTCTTTTACAAATTCATGCTTCATTTCCTTCATTGGGTGGCACGGTGGCAAAGTGGTTAGATTTGTTAGCTAATAATGCCAAAGACTGAGGTTCAATTTATACCAGTTTGACTATCTGTGTGGAGGTTGTATATTCTTCCTGTGTCTGCAAGGGTTTTCACTGGGTGCTCCAGTTTCATTCCACAGTCCAAAGATGTATAGGTTAGGTGGATTGGTAATGGATGGGATGCTCTTTGGAGCAGGGCTGAATGGCCTCTTTCTACACGTTAGGGCTTTTATGATTAATTCAAAACTCTCCAAGTGCCTGACAACTATTTCCCTGATTGGCAGTTAAAGACTAGAAACAGTGTACTGAGGGATGTTTGACAAATCTTCCCACAATGATCATTGCCATGAGCAACATGGAGTGCAAGCCAGTTAATCTATGTGACATATCCACCTTCTGGCTTGCTTCTCCAGTTCAACCTTCCCTTGACCACTATCTTAACCACATCCACTTCTGCTGACATGTGTCAGTTTTTATTTAATAAAGATTGATTAAAAAAACACTTGTCAAGTATTCCAGCCTTGTCTTGGGCCTTTCAGCATATAATCACATTCTCCATCATTAATAGGTCACACTTCGTCTTTCACAGTCTGCTTAAATTGAACTGTTCGGAAAAAGATTTTTGGATTTACTTTACATTTACTTTCATTCCACTTAAATTTTCTCTCTTTGCATGGCTTATGCTCCTCTTCATTTTCTACATTTGTCCAAGTTCACACTTGAAAAATTCATTTGACATGCAACATCTTTTGATTCTCCATATTTCTCTTCAAACACAAAGCCCAAGATTGGGATCCTTTACCTTTCCATCATGTATGAATATACCTAATCTGTACCGTGAAGATCACTCTTTGTTCCTTTCCAGTTTTATTTTCTCAGTTCCTATTTTATCCCTGCTAGATCCCTTGCATCCCAAGGAAGGAAGCCTTCTTCCAATTTAGAGCTTTCTGTTGCTCCACTTCATTATTGATTTGTATCTTATGAATGATTGTGACTAGAACCTCTGGAATGTCAGCATGAGTCTATCTGCTCTTATCTGGATAAGATCACCTTTCTACATTTAGCATTGCCAACCTTTTCAAATGCCCATTTTTATATTTACCCAACACAATGTCTCTCCTGCTTTTTCCATTACTGAGAGTATATTTTTCAACTACTTAATTTGGAGAAGGTGTTTCTAAGGAAGATTACAGGTCTGCTCTCTTTATCGCAGTTACACTTGTTTAAGTAATACATCCACAGATACAGTTAAATCACTCTAAAGAAAAACAACAACTACAAACAGATCTTGCAGCATACTTTGAACTGTACAGGATGCCGAACATGATGGGTTATTTGCATAATTCTTCTTGCTGAAATGTTTATGTAGCCAGTGGAGTTAAAATAGTCACTGATTAAAAGATAAATATATACTAAAATGCTGTTTAAAATGAGAAATATATTCAACATTGCTTCAGTATTGGCTTGAAAGCTGCCAAAACATACCTTCAAGGCGATGGGGTAATGGATGTTCACACAGCAATTATTCCACCACTGTGTAATATATTGCTTTACATTAGGTTTAGTAAAATCTCACATGGTTGCCTGTATTTCCATTAGTTCTTTTGGAATAGCTTTCCACTTAGAGTTATAGTACTGGAACATAGTACATATTGTACTTCATTTGTATTAGTGCTGGGAATACTCAACAGGTTTGGCAACAGCAATGATTAGGGAAACAAAGTTAGCATTTTAAGTTTTGGGTCCATCAGAGTATGTTGAAAGTTGTTTCAGGTTGCCGCTGATATAAATTTGGTGTGATTTAACCACATAAGCAAGTTAAGTAATCAAATTAATATAATTGTGGGAGTGAGAACAAACCTTTATTCTCTCTCATATCTTCGAGGAGAAAGTGAGGTCTGCAGATGCTGGAGATCAAAGTTGAAACTTTATTGCTGGAACAGCACAGCAGGTCAGGCAGCATCCAGGGAACAGGAGATTCGACGTTTCGGGCACAGGCCCTTCTTCAGGAATGAGCAGAGAGTGTTCAGCAGGAGAAGATAAAAGGTAGGGAGGAGGGACTTGGAGGAGGGGCGTTGGAAATGTGATAGGTGGAAAGAGGTCAAGGTGAGGGTGATAGGTCGGAGTAGGATGGAGGCGGAGAGGTCAAGAAGAAGACTGCAGGTCAGGAAGGCGGTGCCGGGCTGGAGGGATTCGGCTGAGACAAGGTAGGGGGAGGGGGGATGAAGAAACTGGTGAAGTCCAAGTTCATCCCCTGTGGTTGGAGGGTTCCCAGTCGGAAGATAAGACGCTCCTCCTCCGACCGTCGCGTTGTTGTGGTTTGGCGGTGGATGAGTCCAATGACCTGCATATCCTCGGTGGAGTGGGAGGGAGAGTTGAAATGCTGTGCTACAGGGTGGTTGGGTTGGTTCGTCCGGGTGGCCCAGAGGTGCTCTCTGAATCGCTCCGCAAGTAGGCGGCCTGTCTCCCCAATATAGAGGAGGCCACACCGGCTGCAGCGGATGCAGTAGATGATGTGGGTGGAGGTGCAGGTGAATCTGTGGCAGATATGGAAGTTTCCTTTGGGGCCTTGGAGAGAAGTGAGGGGGGAGGTGTGGGCGCAAGTGTTGCACCTCCTGCGGTTGCAAGGGAAGGTGCCGGGAGTGGAGGTTGGGTCGGTGGGGGGTGTGGATCTGACAAGGGAATCGCGGAGGGAGTGGTCTCTACGGAAAGCTGATAGGGGAGGGGAGGGAAATATATCCTTGGTGCTGGGGTCTGTTTGGAGGTGGCGGAAGTGACGGCGGATGATGCGCTGTACATGGAGATTGGTGGGGTGGTAGGTGAGGACCAGTGGGGTTCTGTCCTGGTGGCGGTTGGAGGGGCGGGGCTCAAGGGCGGAGGAGCGGGAAGTGGAGGAGATGCGGTGGAGGGCACCGTCGACCACGTCGGGGGGGAAATTGCGGTCCTTGAAGAAGGAGGCCATCTGTGTTGTACGTATTTTGAACTGGTCCTCCTGGGAGCAGATGCGGCGGAGACGAAGGAATTGGGAGAATGGGATGGCGTTTTTACAGGGGGCAGGATGGGAGGAGGTGTAGTCCAGGTAGCTGTGGGAGTCGGTTGGTTTGTACTAGATGTCCATGTTGATTCGGTCGCCTGAGATAGAAACAGAAAGGTCTAGGAAGGGGAGGGAGGAGTCCGAGACTGTCCAGGTGAATTTGAGGTCGGGGTGGAAGGTGTTAGTGTAGTGGATGAACTGTTCAACCTCCTCGTGGGAGCACGAGGTAGCGCCGATACAGTCATCAATGTAGCGAAGGAAAAGATGGGGGGTGGGGCCAGTGTAGTTGCGGAAGATGGATTGTTCCACATACCCTACGAAGAGGCAGGCATAGCTGGGGCCCATGCGGGTGCCCATGGCTACTCCTTTTGTTTGGAGAAAGTGCTACCTCCCACTTTCTCCAAACAAAAGGAGTAGCCATGGGCACCCGCATGGGCCCCAGCTATGCCCCTCCCACTTTCTCCAAACAAAAGGAGTAGCCATGGGCACCCGCACGGGCCGGGCTGGAGGGATTCGGCTGAGACAAGGTGGGGGGAAGGGGGATGAAGAAACTGGTGAAGTCCAAGTTCATCGCCTGTGGTTGGAGGGTTCCCAGTCGGAAGATAAGACGCTCCTCCTCCGACCGTCGCGTTGTTGTGGTTTGGCGGTGGATGAGTCCAATGACCTGCATATCCTCGGTGGAGTGGGAGGGAGAGTTGAAATGCTGTGCTACAGGGTGGTTGGGTTGGTTAGTCCGGGTGGCCCAGAGGTGCTCTCTGAATCGCTCCGCAAGTAGGCGGCCTGTCTCCCCAATATAGAGGAGGCCACACCGGAGAAAGTGGGAGGGGCATAGCTGGGGCCCATGCGGGTGCCCATGGCTACTCCTTTTGTTTGGAGAAAGTGGGAGGTAGCACTTTCTCCAAACAAAAGGAGTAGCCATGGGCACCCGCATGGGCCCCAGCTATGCCTGCCTCTTCGTAGGGTATGTGGAACAATCCATCTTCCGCAACTACACTGGCCCCACCCCCCATCTTTTCCTTCGCTACATTGATGACTGTATCGGCGCTACCTCGTGCTCCCACGAGGAGGTTGAACAGTTCATCCACTACACTAACACCTTCCACCCCGACCTCAAATTCACCTGGACAGTCTCGGACTCCTCCCTCGCCTTCCTAGACCTTTCTGTTTTTATCTCAGGCGACGGAATCAACACGGACATCTACTACAAACCAACCGACTCCCACAGCTACCTGGACTACACCTCCTCCCATCCTGCCCCCTGTAAAAACGCCATCCCATTCTCCCAATTCCTTCGTCTCCACCGCATCTGCTCCCAGGAGGACCAGTTCAAAATACGTACAACACAGATGGCCTCCTTCTTCAAGGACCGCAATTTCCCCCCCGACGTGGTCGACGGTGCTCTCCACCGCATCTCCTCCACTTCCCGCTCCTCCGCCCTTGAGCCCCGCCCCTCCAACCACCACCAGGACAGAACCCCACTGGTCCTCACCTACCACCCCACCAATCTCCATGTACAGCGCATCATCCGCCGTCACTTCCGCCACCTCCAAATAGACCCCAGCACCAAGGATATATTTCCCTCCCCTCCCCTATCAGCTTTCCGTAGAGACCACTCCCTCCGCGACTCCCTTGTCAGATCCACACCCCCCACCGACCCAACCTCCACTCCCGGCACCTTCCCTTGCAACCGCAGGAGGTGCAACACTTGCGCCCACACCTCCCCCCTCACTTCTCTCCAAGGCCCCAAAGGAAACTTCCATATCCGCCACAGATTCACCTGCACCTCCACCCACATCATCTACTGCATCCGCTGCAGCCGGTGTGGCCTCCTCTATATTGGGGAGACAGGCCGCCTACTTGCGGAGCGATTCAGAGAGCACCTCTGGGCCACCCGGACGAACCAACCCAACCACCCCGTAGCACAGCATTTCAACTCTCCCTCCCACTCCACCGAGGATATGCAGGTCATTGGACTCATCCACCGCCAAACCACAACAACGCGACGGTCAGAGGAGGAGCGTCTTATCTTCCGACTGGGAACCCTCCAACCACAGGGGATAAACTTGGACTTCACCAGTTTCTTCATCCCCCCTCCCCCCACCTTGTCTCAGCCGAATCCCTCCAGCCCGGCACCGCCTTCCTGACCTGCAGTCTTCTTCTTGACCTCTCCGCCTCCATCCTACTCCGACCTATCACCCTCACCTTGACCTCTTTCCACCTATCACATTTCCAACGCCCCTCCTCCAAGTCCCTCCTCCCTACCTTTTATCTTCTCCTGCTGAACACTCTCTGCTCATTCCTGAAGAAGGGCCTGTGCCCGAAACGTCGAATCTCCTGTTCCCTGGATGCTGCCTGACCTGCTGTGCTGTTCCAGCAATAAAGTTTCAACTCTCTCTCATATCAGCAACCTGTGTTCAAAATAATGAATGGCCTGAAATGTTGGCTTGAAATTCTGCAAAGGCAGGTTGACTCAGGAGTCCCCTCAGAAAAAAAATGGCAGGTCAGACACAATCAAAGGATTGCAAACCACATTCTTCTTTTGGACACTTTTTGCCAGGACAAGATTAGGATTCATGTAGTCAATGCACACATAGCATTTAACAGTGTTATATTTGACTATACCCCACTCCAACCAAACCTATTCATTATAATTATAATGGACTAGGATTCCTTCTCCAGATAAATGTGATTACCAGACTCTCAGATGCATAAACCATAGATCATAGAGTTCATGCACAGCTTGACTTAATCTTTGTCTTAAATATGCTTAGTGACTGAGCTTACACAGTTCTCTGGAGTGTGGAATTCCAAGGATTCATTACTTTGTTGAAATTCCACCTCAGCTCAGGCTTAAGTAACTTGCCCCTTATCCTGAGATTAGGTTTGCTGGCTTTGTGTTCACTAGCCAGAGAAACTTTTCTATTCACTCTGTTATGCCTTGTAAGAGCTTTATAGTTTCAATCAGGTTACTATCCATTCTAAAATGCAACAGAAACCATTTTTCTTCCAGTTTCATTAGAGTAGATTCCCTACATTTTGGAAACAGGCCCTTTGGCCCAACAAGTCCACACCAACCCTCTGAACACCAACCCACCCAGACCCATTCCTTTACTCTATATTTACCACTGACTAATGCATTTAACAGTATGGGCAATTTAGCATGGCCAATTCACCTAAGCAGCACACCTTTGGACTGTGGAAGGAAACCGGAACACCCGGAGACTTCACCTGACGAAGGAACAATGCTCCAAAAGCTTGTGATTTCAAACAAACCTGTTGGACAATAACCTGGTGTTATGCGACTTCTGACTTTGTCCAAAACCAGTTCAACACCGGCCCCTCCATATCATAATTTTGCCAAATAGAGCAAGGCAAACACAGCTACAAGAAAGGAAAACTAAAATGAGAGAACAGGTATATGCAGATTATTAAATCATTTTCTTACATTACAGCCGTAATGGTGTCATGAGGTTTAGTTTTAAAGCCATCATTCACCTATCCAGTAATTAATTCTAACCCCTTTTTAATGTTCTCCCTTTTGTTTCTTTTAAAATGATGTTATGCCACGTAGAAACTGATCAGCAGAGTCAGCATTGCGATCCATTCATCTACCTCTCTCTGCCTATGGGAACATAATAACATTTCTGTGTTCCTCTTGATAATGTCATAATGTTTTTGATATTTTGTATATTTGTATTAAAAATTCTACTCACCAAATTATTTTCATCGAACAGCCCTTGATTTTTTTCAGAGAGTGAATGCTTGCATTTGTTTACTTTGTGAGTTAAAGCTGCATTGTGACCCAGGTAAAGAGTAAAGATGCCATACTTACTTACATCTGAAAGCTGATGTACAAGCTGAGATGCCAGTGAAAATCCAAATGCACCAAGTTCATGAGAATTTCACAAGAATCTTGAACTTCAGAGTAGCAATTCCTTGATCCTTGGGACCCTCTGAGAAAATCTCCAACATCTGAGATAATGTTGGAGACTTTGAACTGTCTTAACATAATTGTTTGATCAATTATCCAGAAAACATTCATGAGAAAAATCCAAATTTAACTCCTGGAGAGCCATATAACTGAGTAATCTCTCAACACCACTCCTAACAATCCTGACCTTTACTTCCCCCCAAGCTGGCCAGATCTGACAAGACATTTTCACCACCTTATTACCCCTCTTCTACCACTCAGCCCTGACCTTACCTCTTCCCAACCTGACCTAAACATTCACCACTGCCTGCCTGACCCCTAATCCTCCTGTCAACCTAACCACCTCACTCACCTGACAGCCCCTGTTACACTGTCTAATGATTAATTCACCACAATTCACACTGGAGGTTTCAAACATAACTGCTTTAAAATGGAATGGAAAATCCAAACCGTTTCAATGTGGGTGGTTTTCTGTCATTGGATTAGTATTGGAGACAGGTCTGCTTGGAAGATTTGGGACAATGAAATAAGTACTCGATCCATCATGATAGAAGATGGCAATAATAAATTTTTGAGGCATCAAGTTGTATGTGGGAAAGCAGGAATATGGCATTAAGATAATAGGTCTGTATAGAGGCTCTCACAACTTTCCTTTTAATTGGTTATTTTTGGTTTGGAACTGTGAATTGAGTTTAAGAGTTGAACTTAGTTTCCTTCTCCTTCAAAGCAGCTACTATTCAAAGATGGGTACTTGCATTTGGAAACATGTCTTGAAGATACCAAAACTTAATTGCTGCTCTAAGATCACTGTAGATATTTCAACAGCAAGCTGCTGCTATGCTCAGGACTGATAGGTGGTTGGACATTGAATTGGTCAACCATAGTAGGACTGGTTCTAACTAGCAAAACAAAGAGAATGTTGCATAGAACATAAAACACAGAAACAGGCCCTTCAGCCCACCATGTCTGTGCCAAACATGATGCCACTCTAAACTAATTCCATCTCTCGGTTCAAGGCCCATATCCCTCTATTCCCTGCCTTTTCATGTGTCTGTCTGAATGTCTCTTAAACATTGCTGTAGTATCTGCTTGACCACCTCCCCTGGCAGTGCATTCCATGCACCTATCCGCTTCACTGTAAAAAAAACTTGCCTAGCATACCTCCTTTTAGCGTTACCACTTGTATGTTGATTAGAAAGATGTTTTTTTTTTAAGAAGTGATAACTAGCATTTGTTAGTAGAGTGACTTGTGGAAAGTCTGGACACTGTTGTGTTTTGCCAACTCTAGTTTTTGACCAAATTGTTGAATGTTCTGAGAAAAGAATCCTAGCCTGTAAGAAATAAGTGAATATTTCTCCAAGTCTGCTAAAGCTGTTCACATTAACTGGTGACATGGGAATTCAACAAGATGCCCAATTTTAATTGCATGAAAGCCTGATATCCATCTTTGGAAGTAGGTTGTTTGACTGTCAAATTACAATTCTCTTATTTGCTGTTCCACTTATCCCATAACAACGTCTGCCTTTGTGTGATTATAATGTTGTGATCAAAAACATTGGGCCTTAGGGCAAAGATATTAATTAGGCTACGTTGCTGCTTATCTGAGTCCTGCTGAAGTTAGATTATTGTTCATACATTGTTAATTTTTGTTTAAGTTATAAACTTGGTGCCCAAGCTCTGGTATTCTTGAAGTCTGGTTTGTAACAATTTTGAAGGTTATTGAATGTTCTAATTTCCCTCTATTATGAATCCAGTGATAGTGAGGCTGCTTTAGCTTAGCTTGCTATCTTTGTAATTTCAACTGTTAAGATAATGAATGGCAGAGCAGGTTTAAAGGGATGAACAGCCTATTCCTGATCCTAGTTTCTCTGTCTGTGTCTTTCTAGGTTACATTGCAAATGAAGGAATCAGGCAATTAGCCTTACAAACTAGAATACCTCCATTACAACCAGTAGATCCACTGATGTCAACAATACTGCTTATCTTGTCTTAAAATCCATTGGCAATGTTTCCATGTTTGTGTAAATGCATGATGAAGACTAAGAAAACATTTCAGTTGGTTTTACTTAAAGCTAAATCAAGTGCAGATAAAGGATATACCCAGGACATAAAAACTATTAATGCAGCAGGAGGTATGCTGTAAATATGAAATGCTGTTTCTGACATTGCACCTTTCAATTTTAATGTGCTCTTTGATTCTGCCCTTCCTGCTGCTGTTTCTTAGTTTACTCTCCTGTTTTGTCTTGAATATACATTTTACAGTTTCATGCTCCCTAGATATGCATGGAATGTGCCTTGGTGTGCAGCCTGAATGATGAATGTGGCTTCTGGAATTCTTAAACTAAGCTTCTATTTTGAGAGTGACAAAGAAGAAAGAACTAATATCAGCATCACAAGATGGAGGTGATTTAATTTCCTTTCAATTCCTGATCTTGTGGAATTGGAATGTGTTATGACTAAAACAGGTGCGTACCCAAGGAAGGGCAAAGTCATGAGAGTGGTCACCAGCTCAAAGGTCATATGTAGGTTTAAAAGACTGACCATTAACTCAAGTTTGTGCCACTTGGGGACCACAAAAATGAAAGAACATGAAACAACAAATGCTATGTTAAAATATCATAAACTATAAGAAAAAGCTAGTACAAAGATTCTTTGAATGGCAATGTTACCCACTCTGCAAAATGAAGAATTAGTGACAAATACATCACTTAGGCTAATCCAAAAAGCAGCAATGCTCTGGAGTGAGACTGCTGCTCCTCACCCAGGAAGAAACCTCACTTCAGCGAATCGATTAGCTGGCAACTCCCCATTCCAGTAACTGAAAGTAGATAGGACTGTTTTCCGAGAATCTACATTTCGAGGGGACTGGGACCAGCTAAATGTGGGGTTCTCAGGGGTGAGGTGTGAGCCAGGGAGAATGGTAGATTTGAGCGAGAGTCGAAAGTCAAGGCATTGGTGAAAATATTGGGGAACACCTGTAAGGCCTCAAGGATGGGTCAGCTGTAGCAATTGAGGTCCACTCCTCCTCACACACCCAATGCCTGAGCAGCATCACTTTCCAGACAGAAAAAGTGGTAAAGAAAGTTGTCAATGGCAAGTATTGATTAAACCAGCCTTGCAAACTAGAAAATTTCGATTCCAACCAGTAGAATCATTTTCAACTGGTCCTGTATTTGTTTTAAACTAGATGTCCCTCTCTGCTTTTGGGGTGACTGAACTTCTGATACCCGACACTGAGTAGGAAACTCTCTCAAGTGATCATTATTAGTTATTTAAGAGTATCAACTGGGGCAAATGGAGGCCTGCTGACCTGGGCCTCAGCTAACCCACTATTGAATTGCAGAGATGTCAGGATTGGCAGGAGGCCAGTCAGAAGGGTCTCCTACTTACTTAATGATTCTCTCCCTCTTATCTGTAAACCTCCCATCATCTGGTGTCAATGTACATCCTGAATATTTGGACAAATTGTCGAAATTCCACTGGGAATCTTGTGGTGCATTGGTAGCATTTCTGCCTCTAAGCCAGAGACCTAAACTGATGTCCCACCCGCCTCAGAAATGTGTCATAACATCTCTGGACAGGTTGATTAGAAAATATCTCGGTCCTACATTGAGGAACAAAGTCAACAGATGTATTGTGACATCAGAAAGTTCTGTTTAACTTTTTTTTAGAAATGGATAAAGTTTAACTTTTGGGTTGATTAAGTAGTCAAAACTACATGTTTAGTTGAAGCTGCAAAGAAAATAACCCCTCACTCCCTTTTTTTCTGCTGACACAAGACTGTACAGTCTGAATCTTCTGAGAACAGTAAGCTATCTTAAATTCAGTTGAACATCAGTAACATTGCATGATTGGGCAAAACCAAACCATTATCTCTTCCATTTTCAATAAGTAAATGCCTTTAAAGGTCCAAACACTCATTGAAAAGCAATAGAGATAAATAAATTATTAAGCTAAGAGCTTGGTGAGGACGTATGATGGCAGGTACAGAATAGAATTGTAGGCAAGGTGGTGACATGCTCAAGTGAGAGTTAGGTGAGGTGCATAGATTGGCAGGTAACTGACTGAGGGGTGGGGTTGCAGCTAAGTGGATGCCATGGTAGGATGCAAGGTAGTTGAGGTGATGGAGCAGGCAAGGGAATCTGGTAGCAATCAGTGGTTACGAAGTCAGGCAGCAACTAAGTAGGTGGATCGTAAAGGTGTGAATGGATGGGAGTGGGGGTGAAGAGGTGGTGTGGAAGAAGGAAGAGGAAAATAGTCAAGAGGTTACTGGTGTGTCAGGGCATCAGTTTATCCATTACTGAGGAGTTAGGGTAGGTCTGAATCCCTCTAACCTTTCCTTGGTAACTCCCCAGATACATGAGTCAGAACACTCTGATGTCTCTCAATTCCAACGCCAAACTGAAGACTTTGGAGATTTGAGCATTTGGCCATTGGAAGTTTGAACCCACTCAGCAGTTCCTGGGGAGTTAATCTGTTGGGACCTCCAATGGATGCTGTGCACATTTTTCAGTGTATGTTGCTTCAACAACCATCCACCAGTTAGAAGATGGAGGATGATATCCTCAAAAGTTTTTGGATTGTGAAAACCCTGTTCATTGTGACACATCCTGGCATTAAATGATCAGGAATTCACTGATTTATCAACTAATAGCATAAGCTTCATGAAATCTATTTCATACTCGCCATGTTTACAGTAAACAGCAGTTAAAATCTGAAGAGAAATGTTTTACACTTAATGTACAATCAACTCCGTATCTCAGTGAGCAATGAAAATAGACAATCAACAGTCGACGCCAATTTGAACAATATTTTTGGTCTTCAATTCCTATGCTATCATGTGTGATTAAAGGAATGCTTAATGTTTCACCATGGGATGTCAATTTATTCACTTATGACTTAGTCTTTCCAGTATTAAAAGACTTCACAGGAAGGATACACACTATGTGCCACACTCCTCCAATTAGCACTGGCTAATTTCTTATGCAACAAGCACGTAATTTAATTCTGTTAAAGAGTAAGGTGTTGTTTCAAAATTAAAGTCTGTGGGAAACAATTGCAAATCTCACACTGTGAAGAAAGAGAGAGAAAAAAAAACTGCAAGTGAAATGTGAACAACAAAAGCCTGAATCTACCTGGGAATTTTCTTCCAACTTTGGTGGAAGAGGCACAGTAAATTATTTTTCTTTTGATCCATTGGTCTGCAATAGTTCTGCCAAAAATCACAGAAGAACCGTTGTGGAATTTAATCTTTTAATGATCTTAACTGGGTGGCCTGTGGGATGTTGTCAATACTTGGAAGTGTAAGGCCTGGAACTTAGGAGTGGAGTCAAGGCTGGGTGAATGCAGACTATGTTTTAAATAGCACATGATGGGACACTTAAGTACATTATTTACACAAAACTAATTAAATGTGAATTAATTTAAACAAACTGTGAAAATTCACAGCTGACTTTGGGGGAAAAAAACAATTTTATGCAGCTCACTGCAGGGGACACTTAACTGTCCAGTTTTAAAATGTAACTTGTATTTGTAAATCTACAACAGTAAGTAGAGTGGTTCTTCTTAGATTATATATTTTTATTGAGAGCTGCCCCTTAACTAAAGTTTAAGAATATAAGAACATAGGTACTGACTGACCTGGAGCAGTGTTTTTTAGAGCAGTAAGACTGCCGTTTTCTAGGTCTATATATTGTTAAGGTGCAAAGTTGGCCTTTAGTAGAATAATATGGAAGATTAAGAAGAGTTTCCAGGTTACTGATGAGTATGTCTGCAGAAAGTATGTTTGACTGCAAATCCTATCACATGGGTCAGTTGGAGGCAATGAGGAATAACAGGAGCGGGAGGGTGTGATGGATGGTAGTTGCAGGGAGGGAAATAAACCAAAGATGCAGTCAGACCTCCAGAAAAGATAGGGGAGGGAGGCACGTAGTGCTGGAGTCTCCTGTGGCTACCCCCATCTTAAACAAGTATGTTATTTTGGAAAATATAGGGGGTGATGGACTGTCAAGGGAATGTCGCACCAACAATCAGGTTTCTGATACCAAGACTAGCTCTAATGTAATGAGGGATACATCAGGTTCCAAGTGGTCAATTGTGTTAGGGGACTCTCTCGTCAGAGGCACAGACAGATGTTTCTCTGACCAACCGTGAATCATCAGAATGGTGTGGTGCATCCCTGGAGCCAGGATCAAGGATATCTCAGAGAGGATGCAGAATATTTTCAAAGGTGAGAGGGAACAGCAGGAGGTCATTGTACACATTGGAACTAATGACATAGGAAGGAAAAAGGTTAAGATTCTGATGGGAGAATATAGGAAGCTAGGCAGGAATTTAAAAAGGAGGTCCTTGAGGGTAGTAATATCTGGATTACTCCCGCTGCTACAAGCTAGTGAGGGTAGGAACAGGAGAATATAGCAGATGAATGTTTAGCTGAGGAGCTGGTGCAGGGGAGAATGATTCACATTTTTGGATCATTGGAATCTCCACTGGGATAGATGTGACTTGTACAAGAAGAATGGATTACACCTGAATTGGAAGGGGACCAATATACTGGTGGGGAAATTTTCTACAGCTACTTGGGAGGATTTAAACTAGTAAGTGGGGTGTGTGGGGGTGAACAAGAGAGATTGTGATGAATGAGATCAGTCTGAGACTGGTACAGTTGGGAAAAGGACCAAGTCAAATACTTAGAGCAGGCAAGAACAAAACAGAGTACAAGGTAGGACTGATTAATTAAACTGCTTATATTTAAATGCAAAAGGCAGACAAACTCATGGCATGGTTGGGAACATGGGACTAGGATATCATAGCAATTACAGAAACATGGCTCAGAGATGGGCAGGACTGGCAGCTTAATATTTTAGGGCATAGAAGCTATAGGAAGGATAGAAAAGAAGACAAGAGAGGAGTGCGAGTGTCTGTTTTGATGAGGGATAGCATTACTGCTGTACTTAGGGAGGATGTTCCTGGGAATATGTCCAGGGAAGTTATTTGGTGGAACTGGGAAATAACAAAGGGGGTGATTACCTTATTGGAATTGTCAGCAGGAGATTGAGAAACAAATTTTTCAGGAGATTTCAGTTATCTGTAAGATTAATAGGGTGGTAAAGTAGGAGATTTTAACTTTCCAAGCAGACTGGGACTGCCATAGTGTTAAGGCTTTGGATGGAGAGGAATTTGTTAAACCAATACAAGAAAGTTTTCTGATTCGGTATGTAGATATACCTACGAGAGAAAGTGCAAAACTTGACCTACTCTTGGTAAATAAAGTGGGGCAAGTGACTGAGGTGTCAGTGAGAGAGCACTTTGGGGCAACTGATCATAATTCTATTAGATTTAAAATAGGAACAGGATAGACAGGATCTAAAAGTTAGGAGACAGTGAGGACTGCAGATGCTCAAGATTCAGAGTTGAAAAGCGTGGTGCTGGAAAAAGCATAGCAGGTCAGGCAGCATCCAAGGAGCAGGAGAGTAAATGTTTGCGCATAACCTTGAATCAGGAATATAGAGGGGGAAGGGGACTGACAGATGAATAGCGGGGTAAGGGTGGGGCTGGGGGAAAGATAGGTGGGATGGCAATAGGTGAATGCAGATGGGAGGTGAAAAGTGATAGGTCGGTGGGGAGGGTAGAGCGGATAAGTGGACAGGAAGATAGACAGGTAAGTCAGTTCAAGCGGGCAGGAAACTGGTGAAGTCAATGTTGATGCTGTGCAGCTTTAGGGTTCTGAGGTGGAAGATAAGGTGTTCTTCCTCTAGCTGGTGGGTGGCTTTGATTTGGTAGTGGAGAAGGCCCAGGATTTGCATGTCCCTAGGGAGTGAGAGGGAAATTTGAAATGGTTGGCCACACGGTGGTGGTGTTGTTTGATGTGTGTGGACCAGAGAAGTTCCCTGAACCACTTTGCAACTTGGCACTCGGTCTCCCTGATGTAGAGGCGACCACATCGAAAGCAACAGATGCAGTAAAAGAGGTGGGAGGATGTGCAGGAAAATCTCTGCTGGATTTGAAATGATCCTTTAGAGCCTTGGACAGAGGTGAGGGGAGAGGTGTGGGCACAGGTTTTGCACCTCATGCAGCGGCAGGGGAAGGTGCCAGGTTTGGAGGGTGGGTTAGTGGGGAGCATGGACTTAATGAGGACGACACAGATAAAATTATCCTTGCAGAATGCAGATGGGGTGGGGAGGGAAATATATCTCTGGGGTCTGATTGTAGGTGGTAAAAATGACGGAAGATATTGCGCTGTATCCGGAGATTTGTGGGGTACAATGTAAGAACTGGGGAGTGTTCTATCATTGTTGCGGTTGAGGGGGTGGGGTTCAAGGGCAGAGGTGCAGGAAGACGAAGAGATATAAAAGAGGGCATTGTTGACCATGTGGATGTGTGGAAATTTCAGTTCTTGAAATAAGAGGGAATTGCTCTCCCTGGGAGCAAATAGAGGAGAGGTGAAGAAATTGGGAGTAAGGGATTGCATTTTGATAGGAGGAGGAGTGTGAGGAGGTATAGTCAGGGTAGCTGTAGGAATCGGTGGGTTTGAAATAGATGCCTGTGTTGAGTTGGTCATCGGAGACAGAGACTGAGAGGTTGAGAAAGGAGTAGGAGGTGTCAGAGATGGCCCATTTGAACTTGAGGTTAAGATGGAAAGTATTGGAGAAGTTGATGAATTGTTCAACCTCCTCGTGGGAGCACAAGTTGGCGCTGATACAGTCATCGATCTAACGGAAGAAAAGGTGGGCAATGGTGTCGGTATAGCTACGGAAGAGGGACTGTTCTGTGTATCCTATGAAAATCCAGGCAAAGCCAGGGCCCATGCGGGTGCTCAGGGCTATCCCGCTTGTCAGTCGGAAGTGAGATGATTTGAAGGAGAAGTTGTTGAGGAGAAGTTGAAGTTCTACATTGGAGGAAGGCAAGAACTTTCAAAAAATTGATTGGGGGTGGTTGCTCACCGGTAAATGGATTGCTGGAAAATGGGAAACTTTCAAAAATGAGAAAACAAGAGTCCAGAGACAGTATGTTCCTGTTAGGATGAAAGGCAAGGCTGGTAGGTGAAGGGAATGCTGGATGACAGGAGTTTTTGAGGTTTTGGTCAAGGAAAGGAAGGAAGCACATGTCAGGTATAGACAGCAGAGATTGAGTGACTCTAGAAGAGTATAAAGGCAAGAGGAATATATTTAAGAGGGAAATCAGTAGGGCAAAAAGGAGACATGAAATAGCTTTGGCAAATAAGGTTATGGAGAATCCAAAGGGATTTTATAAATGCATTAAGGTCAAAAGGGTAACTCGGGAGAGAATAGGGCTGCTTAAAGAACAACAAAGCTGCCGTTATGTGGAAACAAAGGAGATGGGGAGAAACTAAACATGTGTTTTGCATCAGTGTTTACTGTGGAGAAGGATATGGATGATAAAAGATGTGTGAAATTAAATAGTGACAGTTTGAAAAATGTCCATATTACAAATGAAGTGGTGTTGGATATCTTAAAATGCGTAAAGGTGGATAAATCCCTGGGACCTGATTAGGTTTCCCTGAGAACTCTGTGGGGCAATAGGGAAGTGATTGCTGGGCCCCTTGCTGAGATATTTCTATCATTGATAGCCACAGGTGAGGTGCCGGAAGATTAGAGGTTTGCTAACGTGGTGCCACTATTTAAGGAAGGTGGTAAAGTAAATCCAGGGAACTATAGACTGGTGAGCTTGACATCGGTAGTGGGTATGTTGTTGGAGGGGATCCTGAGGGACAGGATTTACACGCACTTGGAAAGGCAAGCACTGATTAGGGAGAGTCCACATAGTTTTTTGCATGGGAAATCATGTCTCACTAATTTGATTGAGATTTCTGAAGAAGTAACAAAGACGGTTGATGAGGGCAGAGTGGTGGATGTGATTTATATGAACTTCCGTAAGGCATTCGACAAATTTCCTCATGGTAGACTGGATAGCAAGATTTGATCACACAGAATAGAGGGAGAACGAACTATTTGGATACAGAACTGGCTCAAAGTTGGAAGACATGGGGTAGTGGAGGATTGTTTTTCAGACTGGAGGCCTGTGACCAGTGGTGTGTGCCACAAGGATCAGTGCTGAGTCCACTGCTTTTCATCATTTACATAGATTTGGATATGAACATTAGAGTTATGTTCAGTAAGTTTGCAGATGATACCAAAATTGGAGGTGTAGTAAACAGCAAAGAAGGTACAATGGGATTTTGATCAGATGGGCCAATGGACCGAGGAGTGGTAGTTGGAGTTTAATTTAGATAAATGTGAGGTACTGCATTTTGGAAAAGCAAATCAGGGCAGGACTTATACACTTCATGACGAGATCCTGGGGATCATACCTGAACAAAGAAACCTTGGAGTGCAACTTTATATATCCTTGAAAGTGGAGTCACAGGTAGATGGGACAGTGAAGAAGACATTTGGTAATGCTCACCTTGATTGGTCAGAGCATCGAGTATAGGAGTTAGGAGGTCATATTGCAGCTGTACAAGACCTTGGTTAGGCTACTGTTGGAATACTATATGCACTTCTGGTCTCTCTGCTTTCGTAAGGATGTGGCAAAACTTGAAAGGGTTCAGAAAAGATTTACAAGAATGTTTCCAGATTTGGAGGGTTTGAGCTACATGGAGAGGCTGAATAGGCTAGGGATTTTTTCTGTGGAGCATCAGAGGCTGAGGGTTGACGTTGTCGAGGTGCATTGAATCATGAGGGGCATGGATAGTGTAAATAGACACAGTCTGTCCTCAGGGGTGGGTGAGTCCAAAACTAGAGTGCAGAGGTTTAAGGTGAGAGGGGAAACATTTCAAAGGGATCTAAGGGACAACCTTTTTATGTCAATGGCGGTACGTGAATGGAATAAGCTACCTGAGGAAGTGGTCAAGGCTGGTACAATTACAACATTTAAAAGTCTTCTGGATGGATATGTGAATAGGAAGGGTTTTGAGGGACGTGGGCCAAATGCTGGCAAATGGAATAGATTAGGTTAGGATATCTGGTCGGCATGGATGAATCAGACCGAAGCATGTATTTCCATGCTGAATGTTTCTATGACTCTATGACTTAATGATCCAATGAAATTATATTTCAATGCTTTTCTGTTTGTTGTGTGTCAACATAATTCAGTAAAATTTGCTCCATAACTTGGTCAATGAGAATTGATGAAAACAATTAGTAAACCTGTCTATAATGACCAGCAAACAAATGTCTTAGTATATCAAACAGATTACTGTATCACAAACAAGTTCTGATACGGCTAGCTTTCCAGCCATAACGTTACTTTACTACACAGATAATAAATAATTAGTAAGGCTCTTGAAATGCTTTTCAGCAGCTTCCCAAAAAAGCAATACCATAGAAAAAGAGAGAGGAATCATTGCAAATGCAGCAACTATCAAAATCCCTTTGCAAACACCTTACACAATGTGTCCTAGTCTAATTATGATTCTGACGAACGACAGCAAGAAAATCCTCGACCGTAACCAGATTTGAATCATCTCAGTTGGACTGACCTCAAAAAAACACAAGAAACCAGTATACTATTTTCAATAAGTCTCCAGCCCACCATCTAGGCCTGCAGATCCAGAAACATTCATAATAAGCTTGCAGAAGGACAATTAAACATCATCATGTTTGACAGTGATAATTAATGACTGCCTTCATAAAAAAAAACTAGTCCCATAGTACACACATCAGTGGCCCGTAATGCAACTCAGTCTAGACGAGATTAGATTACCAAGAGTATGGGAACAGGCCCTTCGGCCAACAGGTCCACACCGACCCCCCCAAAAAATAACCCACCCAGACCCCTACTCTATATTTATCCTTGACCTATGCACCTAACACTATGGGCAATTTAGCATGGCCAATCAGCTGACTTATACATCTTTGGATTGTGGGAGAAAACCAGAGCACACCCACACAGACAGTCACCTGAGGAGGGATTTGAACCTGGGTCCCCAGTGCTGTGAGGCTGCAGTGCTAACCAATGAGCCACCATACCACCCCTGTTTTAGCTTTTGTTTTTAACATTCACTGACTTTCTATTTTCACGCATTGCTGAAAACATTTTGGTGCCAATCTTTTATGTTCCTTCAAAGTTAGAAACTGCAATCTGTTCAGGGCATACTTTCACAAATCCATTTCATAAATTAATTCAAATTGATGAGATAGAAGATACGTTAAGTAGAAATATGACTGTGGTGCAACTTTGGATTAAAAGTCAGTTGTCAATAATTTACAGCTTCAATGATAAGAAATAAAAAGCTGAGGACACTGAAGGTGAAAAGTGTATATCACATTTGAGATCCCACAACTGCTCAATGCTAAACTCGAACTGTTTTGAATGAATTCAATCAGTTTTCAGCACAGTTAGATCATATCCTATGCAGATGCTAGGATGAGAAGATATGATGAGAGAGTGGAGACTGTCAGGAGGATGAGTGAACTAACCATGGTACAGAAATCTATTCAAATGGAGGAAGGAAATCAGAATGTGTTAGTGATCAGGGACAGTATAATGAAGAGGATATTACTGTTCCCTACAGTCGTGAGCTGTAGCAAAAGCTGTGTTGCCTGCCTGGTTCCAGATTAAGGATAGCTCTTTAGGGCTGGAGAGAAACTTGAGGCAGAAGGGGAGGGATCAAGTTGCCGGCGTCGATATTGTATTAGATAACGCTTCTGCTGCAAGACTTTGAACAGTTAGGAGCTGAATTAGAAAGCAGAACCTTCAAGGTAATAATATTTTGATTATTACCTGAGCCGCTGGTGAACTGGAATACCGCAAATAAAGTCACAGAGTTAAATGCTCAAAGATTGGTGTGTATGGAATGGGTTTCATTTCATGAGGTACTAGCGCAGTACTAGGGTAGATGGAAACCTTTCAACAAAATGCTCTTTAAAGATTGTTCAAGAGAGGACAATGGAAAGATTCTACCACAAGAGGATGTGGCAGCTCTGCAGGGCAGCTATTTAAATAATGATACCCAGAGTGGGACAGGAAGGACAGAATCAAGATTAGAGTAGTACTGGAAAAGCACAGCAGGTCAGGCCGCATCCGAGGAACAGGAAAATTGATGTATCGGGCAAAAGCCCTTCATAAGCATCGACTTTCCTGCTCCTCAGATGCTGCCTGATGTGCTGTGTTTTTCCAGCACTACTCTAATTTTGATTCTAATCTCCAGCATCTGCAGTACCCACTTTTGCCAGGACGGATAGAACCTACAAACAGATAAATAGCAGTTTAAGAGGTCAAAGGGAAAAATGGTTGAAAGATGCTAAATTAATTACTCTTTATTTAAATACTTACAGTATTTGGAACAAAATAGATAAATTAACAACATAAATAGGAAAGTATGGATACAATTTTACACTGTTACATAATCACAAGGAAATCAAGCTGGGAGATAAATATTCAGGGTACTGCCAGTGCTGGTGTAACAACATAGTTCCAGTCTCGTGCAAACATGCATTGTAAGAAAATCGCGCAACAGCCATGCCATTTAAACTAATGGGGCCAGAAACATGCTGTAGTTAATACAGGTAGGGAAAGTTCGCGTCCTACAAATAATGGTCTGAATTCTTCAATCGTGTTAAAGCCAATTTAAGGAACACATGTTACAGCAGAACTGACTATAAGAGACTTCTCCAAAGGACTAGCTTAAATGGTGATGGACTGGCTTTTTTTCTAATAGATAATATGCGTACAATAGCCATAAGTGATCTTGTTGAAAATTTTGATGGAGTAAAGAAAAATGTGGAGGAAGACACTGATAGGAGGAGTCTGTCAACCCCCTTACAGTGGTTGTCATTTAGTACAGAGAATAAGTTAGGATCTGGTCAGACCTCGTAAAAAAAAGGCAATAAGTTAATCATGGATGGCCTTAATCTTCACGTAGGTTACAAGAATTCATTGTGCATATTCAGGAACACAAAAAAAAGCATTCATATTCCATAGATAATAAGAGAGATAAATGATAACTGCTGTTTATTTCAAAACGCAGTGCAGCGTTAAAAATAGGGATGTTTTGCTAAAATGAAACAAGGTACTCATTAGACCACACTTAGAAAACTGTGAACAATTTTAGTTGCTTATCTTAGTAAGTAAATATTGGCATTGGAGGCAGTAGAGAGAAGATTACTTGGATGTTCCTAGGTAAGGAAGGATCTCTTATGACAAAAAGCTGAGTAGTTTTTGTCTGCAATCATTGGTTTTCGAAGAATCAGAGGTAATCTTATTGAAAGACATAATAATTTTAGTGAACTTGACAGGGTAGAAAACATTTTGCTTTCCCATGTGACAAAGTATAGTCATGTCAGGCCAAAATATAGTTCAGAGTGATCCACACCAGCAACATACAATTCGAAATGAAACAAAGCTCAGCACAGCATACTGGAAATCTGCAAAAAAAAATGTTCTAATCTCTCAGCAAATCTGGCAACATCTCTGGGGAGAGAATCAGAACGAATAACATTTAGAGTAACAAACTTTATTTTTCAGGTCAATAATCTCAGAGTAAGTGGTGCACATTTACATCAAAGCTGAGGGTTTTCTCTGATATCAGAGGATAATGAACTTGAATAATTCTTTAATGTAGAGGGCTGTTGAAGCTGGGTCATTAAGTATATTCAAGACTGAAATAGAAAGTTTTAATCAGTAGGGGAATGCAGGGTATGGGAAAAGGCAGGAAAGTGGATTGAGGATTATCAGATCAGCCATAATCTCAGGGGAAAGTGGAGCAGATTCAATGGACTGAATGGACCTTAAAGCAGTGGGAATAAGAATTACCTGTTTGGCATCAGTGGCTGATTTTTTTAAAAGAAAGTGCATCTGATTTTAAGGTTTAGAGTCAGACATGCAATTGTATCTCATATGAATGATATTTCCAGAAAGTTGGATTTAACAAAGCTGGTACTTTGACAGCAAAGTGTTGCTACTATAGGCTGATTTTTTTCTGATAACGTAATGGGAGGATCGGAAACAGTGCGGTTGTTTGGGGGCAGGGGGAAGAAGGGGAGTGATGGTGGTCTGGGATAAAAGGGGAAGAGTAGCCACATTGGAACTACTCTATAATGAAGTTTTGTTGCCAGAGAAATTTTGCATGCGTTGGCAGAAGTATGGGTGAGCAGCCAACATCAATATCACCATTTGGGGGTGGCACAGTCTCCCTACAGTAGACTAGACAGATGGCAGTTGCTTCAAGGTCCAAACAAGATGTACCAGCAGCAAAGACCTCATACTGACTGCCAAGTAATCTACACTGAAATGTTCTCCCTCCACTTTCAAAGGCCAAATGTCTTTACATTTACTAATGTTAGCATTTAACTCAGATCCATGTGGAGACACCTTTGCAGTCACCAACATACCTCAGCTGAATCAAAAAGCAAGAGAGATTCACCAAAGCTCCAGTTTAACTGGACTGTCACTTTCTCCAATTGATGCTGCTGGTCACTGCCAAGCTAGCCATATAGGAGCCCAAATAATTTGCTCGGACCCAAATCTGACCAGATCTGTGTTATAATATGTCTAGGTATCAGTAACTTGCAGTGCTTCAGTAGATAAATTGGTAAATACAGTTGAGATGGATCCCAGGGATTTCTTATTTTCAACAAATCCCTCCACAGGTTCACAACACAATTAGTCATCACAACTCAAGAAATCTAGGGATCATAACTATTCAGCATAATAAAACAAAGAACTGCAGATGCTGGAGATCTGAAACAAAACAGTAATTGCTAGAAAAACTCAACAGATCCAGGGAGAAAACAGAGTTAATGTTTTGAGTCTGGTGAGTCTTCATCAGTTCTGCGCAGAATGCTAGGAGTCAAAAGTAGCATTTTGAAATAGAGTGCTCCTTGAAGTTTAACTTTTCACAATTCATCACAGATAATTGTCACTACATCTGTTGATCCTCCAGTAACTGCAAGTTTGGGACCGTGTCACCATTGTTTCACCCTTCCACCACACCTAAATCCCACACTTTGTTCAGAGGTCAGGATACTCAGATCAACGGAAAATTTAGCTTTATTTGCACATCCATCAATTTGATCTTTTTTTCCTGGTTGGCAATGTTGCATGTCATGTCAGGCCAAAATATAGTTCAGAATTATCCACACTGAAACAAAGCTCAGCATAGCATACTGGAAATCTGCAAAAAATATGTTCAAATCTCTCAGCAGGTCTGGCAACATCTCTGGGGAAAGACTCAGAGCGAATAACCTTTAGAGCAACAAACTTGGTATTTCGGGTCAATAACCTTTTATCACCTTAAAAGCTAGTTAACTTCAAACATTAACTCTGAATCTCTCTCTCTCTCTCTCCAGAGATGCTGTATGACCTGCTGAACATTTCTTGCATCTATTTAATAATTCTGACAATTTAATAACGTAAAACCAATGTGCACTGGAATAAATAAGAAAATAGTCTATTTGTACCACATTTTACTTACAAAATAGAGTATGAGAAAACCCTATCACTACTGCTTTGAAAAAAAACAATAGTTGCAAATGACTCAAAATTTCAACAACTCAACATGGCAAATTACAATTTAAGGAAGTGCTTTTCTGCTGTGACCTCATTTTGATGCTTGAAAACTATCTCAACCCCTTTTGAGAGGTGGGAGAAGATAAGACCTATTAGGATAGAGGTCAGGTGTTGCAAATTTGCAGTTCTCAAACTCCAAATTTCAGCTCATGCTCTCACTTAGGATCACTACCACTACTTTGGGAAGACCAAACTGATGGACTTCAATACAAACGTAATTATTTCTGTACCAAAAAGTTCAGAATCATTTTGCAATGCTTTGCTTTTATTTTAATAATTGTCCACAGCTATGAATTATGATTACCTGTTTTTATTTTATTGCCGTTACAATTCCACACGTTAATCATTTGATGAAGCTGCAATGTATCTAATTACTTCTGTTAAGAAAGTCAGAATTACAGCTGAGGTATTTTATCAAAAATGTTATCCTTGTGTTTGTAAGATGATTTGCTTTATTGCCTTAAATTACTTCAGTTAGACAATTAACTTCAAGGGCAAATTACTCTCCACTGTTCCCAAAGTGCTCTCCAACAGCGATCAAAAAGAATTCCTGCCAGAATGCAGGATACCCCCTAGGCAACATTCCATATGGAAATACAAATCTGGTGAGTTGAACATTTTTAATAACTTAGCCTTTGCTGCCTACCCTCAGAGAAACTTGAAACTCAGCTGCAATGACAGAAGCTCTACTGCAACTGAGAAATCACCACAGGGCTTATTCAGGAAAATATCCATTTCTTAGACAGTCCTATGGCGACAGAGATGCTTTAAAAATTTCCGTAAATGTGTAAGTTTTCATTTGTCATTAACTAAGCTCAGCATTGAGAATTTGCAATGAAAAATTAACTATATATATAAAAATATTGAGTGCCACCTTAAGATTATTTTTAGGTATTGAAATATTCTATGAATTATTTATATTTAATGAAATATGGTAGCTATGATAGTAAGAATTAAGTTTGGTATTGTTTGGTTTCAGAATGGCTAAAACAACCACTTGTTCAAAAAGCGTATGCAATAGGCTCTAATTTCTTTCTCAGATGTTTGACATAATCACACTTGAAGCTGATGAAGTCAGAGTATTTATGTCTAATTCATATAGGTCTTTTTGTTTCACAGTGGTAGTGTCCCTGTCACTGCACCAGGAAGCCCAGGTTCAAGTCTTGTATAACAACAGCTCTGAACAGGTTGATTAGAAAAATAGGTTAAATTTTTTAAAAAGTCTAATTCTTACCAAATTCCTGCCATATATGACTAGATTCTCTAGTACAATAATAAGTGGGCACTTGGAGCATGTAGACAAAGTATTGTTTTGTGCTTATTTTGGTTCTTTGTAGATAATACACAACACAACAGTGTACGCCTGTGAAGATGCTCCTTTGCATCTCCGTCTTATCATCAACAGTTTAGTATAAAAGGAACAATAAGAATGCCATTCTAGCCCAAAATTCATACTTAAATGGATAACATGCAAAAAATATGTGAGAATTATGTTATTAGATGAAAAGGGTGTTGTGGTTCTGTTCGCCGAGCTGGAAGTTTTTGTTGCAAACGTTTCGTCCCCTGGCTAGGCGACATCATCAGTGCTTGGGAGCCTCCTGCGAAGCGCTTCTTTGATGTTTCCTCCGGTGTTTATAGTGGTCTGTCCCTGCCGCTTCCGGTTGTCAGTTTCAGCTGTCCGCTGTAGTGGTTGGTATATTTGGTCCAGGTCGATGTGTTTGTTGATGGAGTTTGTGGATGAATGCCATGCCTCTAGGAATTCCCTGGCTGTTCTCTGTCTGGCTTGCCCTATGATAGTAGTGTTGTCTCAGTCGAATTCATGTTGCTTGTTGTCTGCGTGTGTGGCTACTAAGGATAGCTGGTCGTGTCGTTTCGTGGCTAGTTGATGTTCATGTATGCGGATTGTTAGCTGTCTTCCTGTTTGTCCTATATAGTGTTTTGTGCAGTCCTTGCATGGTATTTTGTACACTACATTTGTTTTGCTCATGTTGGGTATCGGGTCCTTCGTTCTAGTGAGTTGTTGTCTGAGCGTGGCTGTTGGTTTGTGTGCCGTTATGAGTCCGAGGGGTCGCAGTAGTCTGGCTGTCAGTTCTGAGATGCTCCTGATGTATGGTAGTGTGACTAGTCCTTTTGGTTGTGGTATGTCCTCGTTCTGTGGTCTTTCTCTTAGGCATCTATTGATGAAGTTGCGCAGGTATCCGTTTTTGACGAATACCTTGTATAGGTGTTCCTCTTCTTCTTTTTGCAGTTCTGGTGTACTGCAGTGTGTTGTGGCCCTTCTGAATAGTGTCCTGATGCAGCTTCGTTTGTGTGTGTTGGGGTGGTTACTTTCATAGTTTAGGACTTGGTCTGTGTGTGTGGCTTTCCTATATACCCTTGTAGTGCATTCTCCATTTGGTGTTCTCTGTACCATCATGTCTCGGAATGGGAGTTGGCTATCCTTTTCTTCTTCTCTCATGAATCGGATTCCTGTGAGTGTGGCGTTGATGATCCGGTGTGTTTTTTTTATTTCCGTGTTTTTAATGATTACAAACGTGTCATCGACATATCTGACCCAGAGTTTGGGTTGAATTTGTGGTAGGATTGTTTGTTCTAACCTTTGCATAACTGCCTCTGCTATGAGTCCCGAGATTGGTGATCCCATGGGTGTTCCGTTGATTTGTTCGTATATCTGGTTGTTGAATGTGAAGTGTGTTGTGAGGCACAAGTCCAGTAGTTTAAGTATGCCGTCTTTGTTGATAAGTTCAGCATCCTGTTTTCTGTTCTGTATGTCCAGTAGGTCGGCTATTGTTTCTCTGGCTAGGGTTTTGTCAATCGAAGTGAACAGTGCCGTCACATCGAATGATATCATGGTTTCTTCTTTGTCTATGTGTATATTTCTGATGATGTCCAAGAATTCCTGTGTTGATTGTATAGAGTGTTTGGATCCGCTGACCAGGTGTTTCAGTTTCTGTTGTAGTTCTTTGGACAGTTTGTATGATGGTGTCCCTGGCAGTGATACTATGGGTCTGAGTGGGATGTCTGGTTTGTGTACTTTAGGTAATCCATGGAATCTGGGGGTGTTGTTGCTTTCCGGTTTCATTCTTTGTAGGTCAGCTCTGGTTATCTGTCCATTTTTTTGTAGATTCCTTAGTGTGTTATTTATCCTATTGGTGAGTTGTGGTGTGGGGTAAAATTCCTTCATTTGGTAGGTGTTGATATCTGCAAGTAGTTGTTGTACTTTTTGGATGTAACCAGATTTATCTAGGATGACCGTCATTCTGCCTTTATCTGCTGGTAGTATGATTATGTTCTTATCGTTTCTTAGTGATTTCAGTGCTTCCCTCTCCTTGGTGTTGAGGTTATGTGTTTGTCTTTTCCTTATTATCAAAGGTACGACCGTTTGTCTCACTGTTTGTTGTGTCTCTTCTGTCAGTCCTTTGTCAGAACGAAGGACCCGATACCCAACATGAGCAAAACGAATGTAGTGTACAAAATACCATGCAAGGACTGCACAAAACACTATATAGGACAAACAGGAAGACAGCTAACAATCCGCATACATGAACATCAACTAGCCACGAAACGACACGACCAGCTATCCTTAGTAGCCACACACGCAGACAACAAGCAACATGATTTCGACTGGGACAACACTACTATCATAGGGCAAGCCAGACAGAGAACAGCCAGGGAATTCCTAGAGGCATGGCATTCATCCACAAACTCCATCAACAAACACATCGACCTGGACCAAATATACCAACCACTACAGCGGACAGCTGAAACTGACAACCGGAAGCGGCAGGGACAGACCACTATAAACACCGGAGGAAACATCAAAGAAGCGCTTCGCAGGAGGCTCTCAAGCACTGATGATGTCGCCTAGCCAGGGGACGAAACATTTGCAACAAAAACTTCCAGCTCGGCGAACAGAACCACAACAACGAGCACCCAAGCTACAAATCTTCGCACAAACTTTGTTGAAAAGGGTGTAAAATAATGTTTGCTAAATATGGTCAGCACAATATTGGAAGGGCCACACCTTTTATAGTATTAAAATACTCCAAGCTTTGGATTTGTTAAAAGAATGTCATGCCTTCTGATTCAAGAAAAAACTGAGGATGAAGTTTGCAAATGAAGAAATTGTCATTGACTTTGTGTTTATGAATGTTGGAAAGGTGTGCGATAAAGTTTCATATGGTAGCTGTGCTAAAATGTTGAGACAAATTACACTAAAAGAATGGGCACGGTGAATAGGAGAACAGGAAAAAAAGACAAGATGGAATGAGAGTTGGGAACAATACTGATTTAAAAAAAGAGTCCCAACATTAACGCATTACATGGCCATCAACTTTGTAAGCTGAATTGGGTATTCACTTTGGATATCAGAGAGAACAATGATAACATGTGCATGTCAACAAAAGTACTGTAAAAAGGATGAGGGATTGCAACAGTTCATAGATTGGCCAGATTAAATTTATAATAGGAAATGTGACATGTGACATTTGTGGAGCAAGATGAACATTTATATTAAGAATTGTTACTTAGCCTTTGGCAGCGACAACCTCTTGTTACAAAGTTGTGTAGAGTATTCATGAATTTAGAATTTGTTTGTAAAAAAAAGGTGGGAGGAAAGAGTGTGCAGTTCCTTTAAGAGAGAAAGTGCTTTTCAAAGCATGGAGATTTAAAAAAAGATGTCTGTAAGCAGCTGTAGATGCATAGACAGTTCTAAAATTGAAACATAGGTATCAATTGCCTCATGGTCAGCAACCTAGACTTGTTTTGGTGTTAAGGCAACCAGCTTGAACATTAGCCAATTAATTTAAATCAGGCCCAAAACTCAATTAAATTTAAATCTGATGGTTTTGACTGCCTTGAACGAATCCAATAGTAAAGAAATTAATGTGTCATCATGGGTATAAAGAAGGGGGCAATTCGACAGATGGGGAGAGCCAACTGCCATCTGATGAATAAACATCTCGCTCTCTTAGAAATCTCCATGTTCTCTGAAAGAACTCCATCTATTCATAAAGGTACATGGCACTCTTATATAACATTCCTGACACCAGAATTTGATGAAGAGAGCATTCAGAAGAGAAGAACTCTCAGAGCATGCATCCCTGAAAGGAGGATCAGAGGAAGAAAGACGCTTATGACTGGAGAGACAGCAGAACATTTCAGAAGAAACATTCTGTGTGAACTTTGAGAGATTAAGTTTTAATTTATTGTTTTCTTTTACTTGGATTTATAGAAGTGGGACTTGTGATTAATGAAACAGCATACCAGTAAAATTCAGTTCCGTTAGGGAATAGTTAGTAGTTAGAGGAGAATTGTTCGGTTTGTGAGTAATTCTGTTAATTTGTTCACTGTTAGGGTTAAATAAATAAATTGGTACTTGTCACTTATAAAGTGAGTATCAGGGATTCCTTTCATTTAACCACATGTTTAACAGATTACGAGGGACAAGGTAAGCTTGTCTGGGTGTTGCAGGTTTAATTATGAGAAGGGAATCTCTACTCCCACCTTAACAGATTGGGACTTGGGTTTTGGTTTAATTATCAGAGGGGCTCAATCTTTTCCCCTTCATAACATTCTGATGACACATGATTCAGCTAAGTGCTTCACATTTAGTGCATGGTCAAGGACAGTAGGGCATGACTGCAAAAGACGCAGGTATGCAGATCCACAACAAAGTGGTGGAGGAGCCTTGCCCTTGGAATTGCCTAACAGATAGGACATTCCACCAGCTTGTATGGATGCAAGCAGGCACTGCAGGAAATCTGTGCAAAATGGTCCCAACATCCTGGTAAAGAAAGGCATTCAAATGTGCAGAGTAAGAAGCCATATTGTTATTGTTGGAGATGCTATAGTTTGGGGTAGGATAGTGTTCTCTGCAATCGAGAGAGAACTCCAAAAGTTATGTTGTGTGTTCAGTGTCAGAACTAAGGACATCTCCTTGTGGCTGAATATGGACAATCTGATGGTCATGGTCCATGTTAGGCAGTAACAACATAGATAGGACACAGACTGAGATTCTGCTGAAGGAATGCGAACAGCTGGGGTTAAAGTAAAAAACACAATCACAAAAATTAATCAGTTCTGAAATGCTATTGAAGCCATAAGCAAAATGGCACAATGCAAATTAAATGTATATATGCCTCAAGGATTGGTCTAGAAGCAATGTGTTTCAATTTGTTCAGCATGAACACCAGGTTTGGCACAAGGCAGAACTTCAGGAAAATAACATATTTCATATATGAATGGCATAGTGGCTCAGTGATTAGCACTGCTGCCTCACATCAGCAGGGACCCAGGTTTGATTCTACCCTTGGGTGACTGTCTGTGTGAAGTGTGATTTGGAGTTGTGTTATTTTTAACTGCGTGAAGTGTGCACATTTTCCCTGTGTGTCCATGTTGGTTTCCTCCCACAGTCCAAACATATAAATGTGAGGCGCTGCATTTTGCAAAGGCAAATCAAGACAGGACTCATACACTTAATGGTAAAGTCCTGGGGAAGGTGGCTAAACAAAGAGAGCTTGGAGTGTAGGTACATAGATCCTTGAAAGTAGCAGTTGTGGGTAGATAGGATAGTGAAGACGACGTTTGGCATGCTTGCCTTTATTGGTCAGTGCACTGAGTATCAGAGTTGGGAGGTCACATTGCAGCTGTACAGGATATTAGTAAGGCCACTTTTGAAGTACTGCAGACAATTGTGATTTCCCTGCTATAGGAAGAATGTTGTGAAACTTTAAAGGGATCAGAAAAGATTTACAAGCATGTTGCCAGAATTGGAGGGTCTGAGCTATAGGGAGAGGCCAAACAGGCTGGGGCTATTTTCCCTGGAACATCAGAGGCTAAAAAGTGACGGATGTTGAGGTTTATAAAATCATAAGGGGTATGCATAGGGTAAATAGACAAGGTTGTTTTTTCCCTGGGGTGGGTGAGTCCAAAGCTAGAGGCCATAGGTTTAAGGTGAGAGGGGAAAGATATAAAAGGCACCTATGGGGCAACAGTTTCATGCAGAGGGTAGTGCCTGTATGGAATGAGCTGCCAGAGGAAGTGGTGGACACTGGTAAGATTACAGCATTTAAAAGGTATCTAGATAGGTATACAAATTGGAAGGGTTTAGAAGGATGTGGGCCAAATGCTGGCAAATGGGACTTGACCATTTAGGATATTTGGTTGACCTGGATGAGTTGGACTGAAGGGTCTGTTTCTATGCTGTACATGTCTATGGCTCTATGTGCAGGTTAAGTGGATTGACCACGCTAAATTGCCCATAGTGTCCAAGGATGTACAGGCTAGGTGGATTAACCATGGTAAATGCAGTGCTACAGGTATAGATTATGGGGATAAGTCTGGATAGAATGTTGTTCAGAGGGTTGATGTGGACCAAGAACACAGAACATCGAACGTTACAGCGCAATACAGGCCCTAAGCCCTTGATGTTGCACCAACCTGTGAAATTAATCTGATGCCCATCTAACCTACGCTGTTCCATTATTATCCATATGTATGTCCAATGCCCATTTATATGCCCTTAATGTCGGCGAGTGTACTACTGTTGCAGGCAAGATGTTCCATGCCCCTACTATTTTCTGAGTAAAGAAACTCGCCCTGATATATGTTTGAAATCTATTACCCCTCAATTTAAAGCTATATCCTCTCATGTTAGCCTTCACTATCAAAGGAAAAAGACTCTCACTGTCCACTCTATCTAACCCTCTGATTATCTTAAACGTCTCGATTAAGTCACTTCTCAACTTTCTCTCTTCACCGAAAACAGCCTCAGTGTTTCCTAATAAGACCTTCCTTCCATAACAGGCAACATCCTAATAAATCTCCTCTGAACCTTTTCCAGAGCTTCACATCCTTCCTATAATGTGGTGACCAGAACTGTACACAATACTCCATTTGCAGCCTTACCAGTGTCTTGTACTGCTGAAGCATGAGCTTGTGGCTCTGAAACTCCTCCTACCAATAAATGCCAACACACCATATGCTTCTTAACAACCTTATCAACCTGGATGGCAATCTTCAGGGATTTATGCACCTGGCCACACTGCCAAGAATTTTACCATGAGCCCAGTACTCTGCATTCCTGCTACCTCTTCCAAAGTGAATTATTTCACGCTTTTCTGCATTAAGCTCCATTTGCCATTTCTCAGCCCAGCTCTGCATCTTATCTATGTCCCTCTGTAACCTACAAAATCCATCGGCACTATCCACAACTCTGTCTACCTTAATGTCATCTGCAAATTTACTAATGCATCCTTCTACGCCCACCTCCAGATCATGTATAAAACTGACAAACAGCAGTGGCTCCAAAACAGATCCTTGTGGCGCACCACTGGTAACTGAGCTCCAGGATGAACATTTTCCATCAACCACCATCCTCTGTCTTCTTTCAGCTAGCCAATTTCTGATCCAAACTGTTAAATTACCTTCAATCCCAAAACTCCTTATTTTATGCAATAGTCTACCATGTGGAACCTTGTCAAACACCTTACTGAAGTCCATATACACCACATCAATCCACCTGTTTTGTCACCTTTTCAAAGAACTCAGTAAGGTTAGTGAGGCACGACTTACCCTTCACAAAACTGTATTGACTATCCTTAACCAAATCATTCCTTTCCAGATAATTATATATCTTATCTCTTATAACTTTTTCCAACATCTTACCCACAACCAAGTAAGGCTCACTGGCCTATAACTACCAGGGTTGTCCTGACTTCCCTTCTTAAACAAAGGAACAACATTTGCTATCCTCCACTCTCTGGTACTACTCCTGTTGATAACGATGACAAAAAGATTGAAGCCAAAGGCTCTGCAATCTTCTTCCTGGCTTTCCAGAAAATCCAAGGAGAAATCCCACCTGGCCCAGGGACCTTATCTATTTTCAGATCTTCCAAGTTTGCTAAAACCTCCTCTTTGTCAACCTCAGTTCCATCTAATCTTGTAGCCTGTATCTCCGTATTCTCACGAACATTGCCCTGTTCCAATGTGAACACTGATGAAAAGTATACATTAAGTGCTGCGCCTAGGTCCTCAGATTCCACCACTGTCTTTAATTGGCCCTAATCTTATTCTAGCTGAAAATGTGTTGCTGGAAAAGCGCAGCAGGTCAGGCAGCATCCAAGGAGCAGGAGAAGGGCTCATGCCCGAAACGTCGATTCTCCTGCTCCTTGGATGCTGCCTGACCTGCTGCACTTTTCCAGCAACACATTTTCAGCTCTGATCTCCAGCATCTGCAGTCCTCACTTTCTCCTAATCTTATTCTTGTCATTCTTTTATTCCTGATATATCTATAGAAGACCTTAGGGTTTTCCTTGATCATATCCACCAACAACTTCTTATGTCCCCTCTTGGCTCTTCTTAGCCTTCTCTTTAGATTCTTTCTGGCTAACTTATAACTCTCAAGCCCCCTAACTGAGCTTTCACACCTCATCCTCACATAAGCCTTCCTCTTCCTCATGACAAGAGCTTCAATTTCTTTAGTAACTCATGGCTCCCTCTCTTGACAACTTATATATTTTTCAAGGACCCACAGTAGCTGTTCCTTGAATAAACTCCATATTTCAAGTGTGTCTATCCCTTGCAGTTTTCTTCCCATCCTAAATATCCTAAATCTTGCCTAATCACATCATAATTGCCTACCCCCAGTTCTATCTCTTTCCCTGCAGTACATGCCTATCTCTGCTCAATGCTATTGTAAATGTAACTGAATTGTGATCACTATTGCCAAAGTGCTTACCTATCTTTGAACCTAACACCTGGCCGGGTTCATTCCCGAGTACCAAATCCAATATGGCAATGCCCCTTGTTGGCCTGTCTACATATTGTGTCAGAAAACCCTCCTGCACACATTGAACAAAAACTGACCCATCGAAACGACTTGAACTACAATATTCCCAGTCAATATTGGGGAAGTTAAAGTCTCCCGTAACAACCATCTGTTACTCACGCTCCTATCGAGAATCATCTTTGCTGTCCTTTCCTCTACATCTCTGGAACAATTTGGAGGCCTATAGAAAACTCCCAAAAGGGTGATCTCTCCTTTCCTGTTTCTAACCTCAGCCCAAACAACCTCAGTGGATGAGTCCTCAAACATTATCTCAGCTGCTGTAATACTACCCTTGATTAACATTGCCACACCCCTTCCTCTTTTAACATCTTCTCTGTTCTTGCTGAAACATCTAAATCCCAGAATCTGCACAACCATTCCTGTCCCTCCTCTAGCCATGTCTCTGAAATGGCCACAACATTGAAATCCCAGGTACCAACCAATGCTGCAAGTTCACCCACCTTATTCATGATATTCCTGGCATTGAAGTATACACATTTCAAACCAACATCCTGATTGCCAGTGCCCTCTTGCGAACTTGTAAACCTATCCCTGATCTCACTACCCTCAACCTCCACAATTCAGGTTTTCCATCCCCTCTGCTGCATTAGTTTACTTGATGGGCTGAATGGCCTGCTTTCACACTGTAGGGGTTCCGTGACTCTAATTCAGAAAAAGGAATCTGTAACTTTAGATGGCCTCTGTTTGAATTGTGTTGGGAACAATGTCCTGCTGAATTGTTGAACGACAGTTGTAGAGAGGGCTTTGGACTAATGTTGGGCAAATGGGATACACGTGAGGTTAAATTTGGAAATTAAAGAACAAATACATGGCAGCCATAGGATAGCAGTAGGGGCAATGGTAATTAGCATGGATGGAAGGGACAAAGCATACAAACATAAATACACCAACCAGATTGGAGGTGAATGGTCTAAGAAAGAATGAAAGGATTTTCATCTGAAAGCACACAACACTTTGAATAAATGGTTGAATTGATAGCGCACATTGAAATAACTGAGTATGATATGATATCCATTGCAGAGACATGAAAATGATCCCACAAGGACCTGAATATCCATACATATTGATATTTTGAAGGACTCTCCTTCAGATCTGGTTATGATGTCATCAGTAAGCTATCTCATTCCAGTCAACTTCTCTCTTTATTCCCTCAAATCCAAGGGCATTTGGAGAGCATTTCCAACACATCAAAATCAGATTATGCAGGGTGATACTTCAGTGTAAGGTATTTTGTACCAGAAGGATTAAGTAACACCCTAAAATAAGTTCTGACTATTAGGGTATAAAGGACTGCCCTGGGAAAAGCTAACCACTTCTTCAAAGGTCTGTAGTGCTGCTGGTATTCACAGATTGTTTGTCGCAGCTAAAACATTTACATATGGAACTTCTATGTCAACTTACTCTTAAGTGGGTCTAGTTGTCTAAAACTGTCGCATGTGCCTCAGATATAATGCAACAGTCAAGTAATATCTACTAAACATGTTACATTCATCAACATTAAGCCTATCTTAGACTCAAAATGTCACATGGACATCTGTCGAAGTGGCATCAGTGGCCTAAACTGATACTATTAAGGAGGATTGGGACAGTGCATCTACCCGAGACAATTCAGATGGTTCCGGTAGAAAGCAATGCATGTGAAGACAGAGTCAACATATATGAAATAAGAAAAGCAACTTATATTTACATAGCAGTGTTATAATAGTTGGTCCCAATTGCATCAGAGACATCGTAACATTAGATACATAAAGTGATATTAGGGCAGATAATCAAAACATTTGTTCAAAGAGATTGAAATTGTGAGTTCAAAAAGGAGAAAATAAAGGTGAAGGTGTCAAATAGGTTACAAGTAAATTCCAGACTTTTGTGTCTTGAAAGCCAAAAGCATGGTCAACAATAGTGTAACTATTGACATTGAAAATGCTTAGGAGGACAGCCTTAGAGGCGCAAACATACCTTGGACATTTGTATTGCCAGAAATTGCAGAGATAGGGAAGAACACGGTCACAAAAAAGGGTTTGAAAACAAAGATCAGACTTTGAAGCCTTTGTTTAATTGTGAACCAGTGGAACTCAGCAAACACAGGGATGATACCTGTATAATCAATGAGTCAAGAGGACCGACAACTGTACTTTGGATGGCTTCAAGTTTTGCAAAGGCTAGAATGTGGGAGGCTCTAATTCGATAAGAAGAAATTTTTCATCATTGAGGATGGAAGCCAGCTAATTCAAAGATAGCAGAGGTGTTAAAAGAGGTGGCAGTGAGGTAGAGCTGGCATCAGTGAACATGTTGAAACTGAATTATGCCTCAGCTAGTGTAACCAAGAGGCACAATGTAAATTAATTGCAAACCCAGTTCATCCAGAATCACAGTCAGTTTTAATTTACAGATGTACATAAATAATTATCTTTCAGGTTTTTTTTTACCCTGGCAGTTGCATATTCAATCCAAATGTCTCATCAAGACCAGAATAATATTGAGGCAGCAGTTCATTTCATCTGAAATGCCTCATACATAATAAATTCCTTTGTGGTGAAATGACATATAAAATAAAAATATTTGCAGACTGCAAAATCCTGTTAGAGAAAGAAAAGCTAATGATCAGTTAATCTGTTTTCGCTGGTGTTGATTGAGGGAAGATTGCTGACCAGTCATTGAAAATCTCCTGCTGCTGTTTTAATAATCTAATGGGAACTTTAATGTCATCCTGGGCAGGCAAAACAGCCAGACACAACTTCCGGTTTGATGTCTCTTTTTCACAAATTGACACATCAAATAACTCTTCACCACTAGATTGAAGTGTCCAATTTAATTTTATGCCTAATTCTGAATTGACATGTGAACACAATATTCTTAATCAGAGAGAACAAACATAACATCTGAAATGAACTGACAGGCTTTGCTGGAGCAAGGGAAAATGTTATAATTCTGAAGACACATATTAACCATATTACATTTTATAACATGAAAAAAAACATGTGTTCATAACTACTATTACAAAAAATTCTAACTGCCACTCACTATAAAGATATAAGCTACGTAAGCTACTTAAAAGCAAGTATCAATATTAAAACCGAAAAAAACTCATGTGGAAAAACAATTCGTGCACATTTCACTGAAAACTCAGAGATAAAAGAGTGAGCTCAGCAGTGACTTTGTCCTGTCAAGTGAATTGTTGATTTTGTTTGATCAACATCTTTAAATGGGCATAAAGTGGGTATAAAGAATTGTTATTTTCATTTTTTGTACTAGTGCTTCAATATTCATTTGGACAAGCTTAAGATGTGTGAATTTATTTGAAGCCTGTGTTGACATTTTAACAGCCTCTGCAAATGACACATTTCTATGGCTGTATGAAGAGTAGTTTATTGTTGAAGAACATGTCGGAATGACTATTTTGTTTTCAGCAGTCCAATTTTGCTATTATAGTTATATGGGCCAGTTGTTACTTAAATAGCATGTACTGGATGAATCTGGTGGGGATGTTATATGTTTGGAATGGAGGATATGACAGGCCACTGGGTAGATGGAAGGTATTGTGCAGAAATGGAGAGTATGGGAGGGCCATGGGTGTGCTCTCTTGAACTAACTTTTCAAACAGTTCCAAAATTCAAACTATGGTACATAACTCATCAAAAGGTCCATAAATCATGGAATGATAGCCCAAAATGGCTAAAACTGCACAGAATAGAGTGTAGGCTGTAGACTCACAGTTCACATCCTTACTCTTGTAGGTATTAGGTCCTATCTACTATTTTAAAAATGGCTCTGGAGTCATCCTGACTCCGCAAAAATCTGGACCTTGCATTCTAAACTCCAGACATGATTCCCAATTTAACATTTAAAATAATGAAAACTCACCTTTCAATGGTAATACTCAACTCTATCCTATAAGTGGACATTTCATTTTCCAAAATGAAAGATATGGCACTTAATAGAACATAGAACATTACAACGCAGTAGAGGTCCTTCAGCCCTTGATTTGCACCGCCTGTGAAACAAATCTGAAGCCCACCTAACCTACACTATTCCATTCCCGTCCATATGCCTATCTAATGACCATTTAAATGCCCATAAAGTTGGTGAATCTACAAATGTTGCAGTACATTCCACGCCCCTATATTCTGAATAAAGAAATAACCTCTGAAATCTGTCCTGTATCTATCATCCGTCAATTTAAAGCTATGTCCGCTCATTCTATCCATCACCATCCGAGGAAAAAGGCTCTCACTGTCCACCTGATCTAACCTTCTGATTATATGTCTCAATTAAGTCACCTCTCAACCTTTTTCTCTCTAATGAAAACAGCCTCAAGTCCCCCAACCTTTCCTCATAAGACCTTCCCTCCATACCAGGCAACATCCTAGCATATCTCTTCTGAACCCTTTCCAAAGCTTCCACATCCGACCTATAAAGTAGTGATCAGAACTTCACTCAATACTCCAAGTGTGGCTACACCAGAGTTTTGTACAGCTGCAGCATGACCTCGTGGTTCCGAAACTCGATCTGTCTACGAATAAAAGGTGACACACTGCATGCTTTCTTAACCGCCTTATCAACCTGGGTCACAACTTTCAGGGATCTGTACATGGACACAGAGACCCCTCTGCTCATCTAGACTACCAAGAATCTTACCATTCACCCAGTAATCTGCATTCCTGTTACTTCTTCCAAAATGAATCACCTCACACTTTTCCGCATTAAACTCCAATTGCCACCTCTCAGCCTAGCTCTGCAGCTTATCTATGTCCATCTGCAACCTACAACATCCTTTGTCACTATCCACAACTGTACTGACCTTAGTGTCATCTGCAAATTTCCTAACCCACCCTTTTATGCCCTCATCCAGGTCATTTATAAAAATGACAAACAGCAATGGCCCCAAAACAGATCATTGTGGTATACCACTAGTAACTGAACTCCAGGATGAACATTTCCCATCAACCACCACACTCCATCTTCTTTCAGCTAGCTAATTTCTGATCCAAACTGCTAAATCAATCTCGATCCCATGCCTCTGTATTTTGTGCAACAGCCTACCATGGGAAACCTTATCCAACCCTTACTGTAATCCATATACATCACATCAACTGCTTTACCTTCAACCATCTGTTTGGTCACCATCTCTAAGAATTCAATAAGGTTTGTGAGGCATGACCCACCCTTCACAAAACCATGTTAACTATCTCTGATCAACTTATTCCTCTCTAGATGATAATAAATCCTATCTCTTTTAACCTTTTCCAACACTTTATCCTCAACCAAAGTAAGACTCATTGTGAGTCAACTGCTAAATACTGCAGATGCTGGTAATCTGTAATAAAAAAAATTGCAGGGCTGCCCTCTTATGATGCAGTGGCAGTGTCCTTGCCCTTGGGCTGAGACACCCAGCTTTAAGCCCCACCTGTTTCAGAGGAATGTAATAACATCTTTGAATAGTTTGATCAGAAAAAAGGTAAATGTTTTTAAAATGTTGTTGGAAAACACGTCAAGCTTGAAAAACAGTTAATTTGGACTGGAGAATTTCATTCTTTCTTTCTCCAAGATGTAACCAAATCTACAAAATGTTTCTAATATTGTTTGTTCACATTTGTTGGCCCCTTTTCCATTTTTCTACTTCCCTAACTGGTTTCCATGGTAAAGGACAAACTAGCAATGAAACTGTCCAGTGAAAACTGGATGAATCTTTGCATTTTGTTTAAATCTTCACAGACTTGCTCTCCTTAAGTGCAAGCATGAACTCCCACTTGCATTCTACATAGCAAACACTGCAAACATCCTCTGTTCTCTCTCTGCTCCTTACGTTATACTGGATTCTCGAGACCGTAAGGCTCGATGAGATTATTGAAAACACCTGCTATCCAGCACAACACCACTTTCCAATTCTTCCCCTTTGAAAATCTATCCCCATGGTGAAATCAGTCACACGTCCCTATTATCTACCTCCAACTTCATTCTGCCTTGGAATTGAACTGGTAGTTTGAAGTACTGTTTACAACATAACATTCATAACAACTGCATGGAACTTGGAGAGTAAAACCTTTTTCATTGTCAGCCCAATTGCCCAGATCATAACTTAAAGGTTTGAATACTGGGTACCTCTTTAACAACCAAGTCATTCAGGCTTGTCAGGCAGAATTCAAAAGAAGTTAAGTGACTCCATTATTCCTCCAGAGACATTAAATGGAATAGTCTCACAACACAACAATTTTATCAACCTCATAGTTATAACAAAGTTATATCCAAACCGAATTACCATTTTGGATTGACTAATATATATAACTGCAGATATTTGATGAAGGATTTGCTTCAAATCTAACTTTAGCTTTTTTTCTGAATAAAACTCTAATTTTAAAGCATCACACGGACTGCAATGGCTTTTACAGGTATTACCTAAGAAAATAAATCGGGAAGTTATCTGTGATATTAACTCTTGAATGTTGAATTAGTTTTGATGAAATTCCTCTCTATTACAGTATTGGAGTTATTAACCTTGAGCAGGATTATGACTCCATAGGCATAGTTGATAGTGCAATGTCAAAGACATGTTAAGTGTCTCCATCCTACTTTTTGAAACTGCATTTTGGCCAGGTCACATCGCTTGTCAAATAAACTAAATGCTTATGAGATTACAGCCTGTTATTGATACCTGAGAGTTAGCACTGGAGGTCCAGCGTCACAAATGCTATTTTACAGCCAATTCAATCCAAGAATATCAAGAAACAACTGAAGACACTGAATACTGCAATGGTGAAGTGAGATTGACTGCCCTTGACATCATGGCAGCATTTGATTGAGGCATCAAGGAGCCTGAGCAAAAATGCAGCCCATGGTAATCAGGGGAAAACTCTCCACAGGTTGGAATCATAACTGGCGCAGAGGAAATTGGTTGCAGTTACTTGAGGTAAGTCATTTCAGTTCCAGGGGAAGCCTCAGGATGGTGTCCAGGCTCAACCCATCTTCATCTGCTTAATCAGCTGACCTTCCCCAAAACATAAGGTCAGAAGTGGGAATGGTGACGGATGATTTCACAATGATCAGCACCATTTGTAACTCCTTAGATACTAAAACAGTTTGTGTCCAAATGCAGCAAGATCTGGACAACCTGATTAAAGGCATAAATGAGTAGAGAGAGAAAGTGTGAATATAGCATTATGATAGAGGATCAGCCACGATCATATGGAATGGCTGACGAGACTCAAAAGGCTGAATGGTCTACCCCTCCCATTCAGAGTTTCTAACCCAATTTAGGCTTACAAGTAGCAAGATAGAATCATACCTCACAACCCAGAGGGATACGCCATTAATTTAAAAATCAGTTATGCTTGGACATAAATGTACGCAAGTTCCATTGTGAAGTCGACAAGATACGGTGAAGTCGACCGGTACGTCCCATTTGCCAGCTTTACTCATTTCTCCCCTTCTTAAATGCCAGAAATGACTATTTACAACACGGTTGAATTTAACTATTGTCACTTGATATTCAGTCACATCACTGTTACTTAATTTCTCCACAATCAACATTCACAGGATCACTGTTGATCACAGAATAAACCAGACCAGCTGTGTAAAACCTTGATGCAGGGAAAGTGGAAGAGCAAGAGCTCAGAATCGCTGTGCAGTATTGGATTCACTGTCAGGAATGATGAGTCAGAGTTAAAATTCCTCTTCATCGTGCTTTGTCATGTTAATCTTTAAAGAGCAAACTCCTACTAATCCTGATCACTTGACATCTAACCCAAGAAATTATTGACATGCCAAATTTATTGCTAACTGTTGATAGAGTATTCCATTGCAAGAGGAAAGAATCATTACGTCTAATCTGACATACAAAGAGAAAGGCAGATGCACAGAACCCCTAACCACTCAATGGAACAAAACAGCAGTTTTTCTAACCCTAAGACACCCCTAAGTGCAGCAAGTACAATGTCCTATTTTTGAAAGTAATTATGTTGACAAAACCTGCTGCTAATTTGCACACAGCAAGGCACCATGAACAGCAATGAGATAAACAAAGCAAATAATCAGTTCATGGTTTAGCAATAAATGTTGCTCAGAACACTAGGCGAATGTGTGTTTTTTAAACACTTTCAGTGGCAGCTATTAGATGTACATCAAGGGACTGAATGGGTCTCCATTGAATACTTCATGAAAAAGGCATCAGGTCTGACAATTAACCAACCATGTCAGCGCAGACAAAGTGCTTAAGGCTCTAAAATGGAGTGTGAACTCATTCAGGAGAATACTTCCACTGAGCTTCACTTTCATTTTACTGTCCATATGGAAATTTCCATTAGGACAAGCATTTTGGTTATATTACTCATTCATTAAAAAAATCTCTGATTATATAGAGAAATAAGTTTCTACCATAAATATATGACCTTAATTACAATAAATTTGAAGTACTCCAGTTTATTGAGAGTAACAAATTGATAAGTCCATCCTGAGAACATATTCCTATCTATACACCAGTTCTTCAAAGTTCTTATGGAGGGGGTACAAATCATTTCAGAAGCTAATTCATCCTGTCTGAGGGATTGCTGCCTTACCCCAAGAACTGATGTTAGGCTAATCAGATTGCAGTTCCCTGTTATCTCCATCCCCTCTTTCTGAAAGAAATGTGATGTGACATTCACTAATTTCTAATCTGATGGAATGGCCCGTGAATCGTTGGCATTTTGGAAAATCAGAGCAAGCACATCCAGTACTGCTATTTCCCTTAAGCTTCTCCAATTATTTAATTCCTTTAATATCTGCACTCCTTTCAGCCCTGAGACTACTTTCTACTGCTTTTTAAAAAAACTTGCATTTTCTCCTGTAAAGACAAACAAAACTTTAGTTCAATTTCCTTGACATTTCATAATTTCCCATGTTTTTTTTGCTGCTAAGGGACCAATCATGTACCTTAGCTACTGACTTCTGTTTAAGATAGCTATAAAAACTAGTTTACTCTCATATTCTATATCCTTCTCTCACCCTCTTTGGTGGCCTTTTGTCAACAGTATAACAACATTAAGAAGTCTATACCCACACCAATGGAAGTTTTCAGGCTCATGATATTCCTCACTTTGATCCATAATGATTCTACTTCACCATATCTGAGGCCAGATCTTCTTGATGTCCTTGTATAATTCTTTCCTGTCAAAGGCTACCCGTCTTCCTTTGCCACTCTGCTCATCTGTCTTAAATTATGTGTAACCTGGATATTTAACTCCTTGCTTTGTGTTATGGACCAGACCAAATCCGCTCAAAATGCATTAAGAAGTAGCCTAAGTTTTTCTTATTTCAAAAGATATTGCCAGGCATTACATTCCAGATACAATTCGATTGGTCAGACTATCAGATTTGAAGCAAAACCTATGTTATTCATACAATATAGTTAAACTACAATTAAAAAAAATGAAGAAATTGGAACAACTTAATTCTTCTGGAAAACTTCAACAGCTGCTACTGAAAAAAAATTAAAAATCTTGGTTTGTGGAAGCTTGCTCACACTCATTCAGGCTGCATTTGCTATTCCAACTTAAACAAAATAAAAATCAAGGCCTCACAAGCTATTTATTTTATTGGATTCAAATGGACAGTTTGTCACCTCTGTCTTGAAACCTTTCTTTAAAACAAAATAAAATATACCCATTAAATCCATTGTATCGTTGCAGCTCGATCATCTTGTACCCACATCTCTGTAATGACAGATTTAAATCATTTACTTTCTTTTGAGCCACTAGTTCATCTGTAATTGCAGAAGCTTTGTTCTTTTAGAGAAAGATCCTCAGATTTCATTGTACTTTCTGCATTTATTCCCTGCAATGACCTACATTGCTGCTTTATTATTTCTGTTCACCTCTCTGCCTTTCTGACCTAATTTGCTTATCTCTACCACATCACTGCTCTATTCCACTGCTTCAATCTTACTCTTGAGATTTCTAAACCTTCCCCCCATCTCTGTTTGCTTGAAGAGCTGTCCAAGATCCTCGTAAAGTGAGAACATTGGTGCCAGACTGATTTAAGTGGAGCTCATCTCAACAGAATAGTTGTCTTCCGATTGTACTGGTATCTGTGTCCCAGCAATAAAAACTCAATTTTTCCCATATTATTGTTTGAATCAGATTCAGAACCTACAATACAGGAAGGGGCCCTTTTGAACATTACATCCACAGTGGTCAAAAAACTTAACTATTCTTATCCCATTTCCCAGCACTTGGCCCATAGGCTTGGTATGCCTTGGCTTCACAAGTGCATAGCTAAATACTTCTTAATATTACAAAGGTTTCAGCCTCTACCATATTACGGCAGTGAACTCCAGATTCCCATTACCTTCTGGGAGAAAAAGGATTTCTTCATATCTTCTGTTAACCTCTGCCCCTCACCTTAAATTTATGCCCTAATCATTGAACCCTCCATCAAGCAGAAAGGTTTCTTTCTATCTACCCTATCTAGGCTGGTCAATTATATGCACCTCAAACATATTGTCTCTCAATTTCCTTTGCTCTAAGGAAAACAACTTGACTCTGCCTCATGTCTCTTCATAACTGAACTCTCGAGGCTGGCAACATCCTGGTAAATCTCCTTTGTACCCTCTCCAGTGCTATCAAGTCCTTTTATAAATTGTTGTGCATTCAAGTCTATAACCTGTGTGACCCAATTCCAACAAACCAAAGGTAGCAATCCAGAGCGAATTACCTTTGATAGTCTGCATCATGATTTACATATTAACTTCTTACATTTTCAGAACAGAAAACCTGTTCTACTCATGTTGTTTGTTCCTTTGCAGGCCACACAATTACTGTCAGAATTCTTCCATTGCAGGCATGAGCACCTGTAGCCTCATTATTAATTTGTTGGAAATGTTTGCCCATTCAAGTTTACAATTTTCCCAGATCTAAAAGCAATCTTAAGCCACAACAAAAGAATTAATTGCATTGTCTCTTCTATATTCTTAATATATTCAAAACTTTATTATTCATTTATGTCAGGATAAAATTCAAGTATTCAAACAATATCATGAAAATATTGACTTATTGAAAACAAAATAGCTTTTTGATCATGCTACTGCCATCTGTACATCTCATATTGATGTGTCCATTAAATACATGTTATTGTATTAGCTAGTTTACAAATTCTAAGGCAAACAAGGAATACTAATGTATTCTGCTGATACTTGATAAATGTGGGAATTTGAGATCACTTCTTAGTGTGTATCAGGGTATGCAATAGTAGCCCATTTTTTTCCATTATCACTATTCATGCTCAATTTCTAAACAAACCTCATTGACAAAGGAAGATTGAAAAATTTCACACCCTGACCATTTTTAAAACATTACTGAGTCTCTGAAAAGTCTCATTTTAGATTAACATGTTATAAGGTAAAAATAATTCATCATGGAATACCAAATTTATAAGTTAGTTTGATGACAGTACCAGGAATAAATGCACATAAAATCTCAGGTCACCTTCACTTAATATATTGGAATTATATTATTTACCTTGTCTCGAGAATTTTGATGCACCAACTAGGAATATTACTGGGCACACGGACCATACAGTATATGTAGAATATATGGCAGACAAGCAACAAATTCATAAATGAGCACCAAGTATTAAGACATTTGTTGATGTTAAGGGGAGCAAGAATACAATTTCTGACAGAGATACCATGACGACCTTTTGGTCAGTAGCTAACTGATAACTACAGATGCTGATTGCTGTACTTGTATTTCACATTAACCAAAATTAAGATCAATCCATTTGAAACTACCTTGCCTGTGAGCTTTCAAAATCATCAGTTCTTCAATAGCTCCACATAGATGTTAATCATTTGCAGACTTCCTCTGTAAGAGTCTGGCTTGCTCCATACAAACACAGGATACAAGAAATGTAGCAGACTACTTGTCCATTAAGGAACTGTTGTTATGGGTATGAAAGACCACAAATGAAACAACATGAGTTTTCCATTAAAGCTGCCTTGTAAAAAAAATGGGAAAATCAATAATACCACTTGTATGAATGTGAAATCAGCTCTTATTTTTACCCTTTCAAGAATGACAAACTTGTAAGAAACACAAATGGAACCACTATAGCAACAAAATAAGATACAATCAGGACAGCACTGGCAAAAATGTGGACAGCATCAAATTACAAAACTTACACTTTTAACATTTTCAATATCTTCTTTACTAGCACTTTGCACTTGTTTGTTTAATTCTTAATTTTTTGGATACTTCAACTTTATAATGTGGTTTTCAGGAATAGGTTGGATTATTCAGAGGAAAAAATCTTATGCTTTTCATAAAATAATTAGTACTTCTGAAAAGGTAAGAAATCAGCTTTCAAAGCATCATAGCTTTTCATGAAATCAGCTATCATGTTTGCTATATGAACATAACTAGTCTTAAGAGCAGTAGAGAATATTTAGAAGAGGAGCATTTGTTTAGACGTTCTGCTGTCAGACGACATACGCTAAATATTAATCATTCACATAGTTCATCCATTGTGGTACCTGATAATTACTTCTCCTTCTTCATGTTTGGCTGTAATTTGCTGTAGCAAGATACTGAATGAGGTCTGTTGAAATATTTCCATTTTTGCATGCATTTCTGATAGTACACAGAAATACAGACATTGGGAGTTGAGTGAATAGAACAAGAAAATGGAGTATTCATTTAACCAATAAGATCGAAGAATTGTGAAATTAACAGATCAATAAAAAGAATAATGTGAGAACCAGAATGAGTGAGCTACAATTTTGATAAAGTAAAAGAAATGGAAAGGAAAATAAAGTTTAGATTTTGAGATAAAGAGAAAGAAAGAAAATAACTCAAATGATAAATTACTTTTCAAAAAAACACTTAAACCAACTTATTTGGACATGCTATCAACGTTTCTGGGAAAACTAAGGCTTGACACTGGATCTTCTGACCTAAAGTTATAGATAATACCACTGCACTAAACACCCTGTATTGCATCCTTGTAACATAAAATTTTCAGAGGCAGAGAAGTAGTTTAGTTGCAATCAACAAATCACGTTATGAATATTGTTTCGACTTGAAAAAACAAGACTTACTCTAACTTCAGCAGCTTTATACCATTTAATGCATGTCAATGAGTTAATTGTGTTGTGAATAAATTAAAAGAACAGTGCAATTCAGACAGCTGCTTTTGAATAAAGCCTTTAACCAGGCATCTGACCACCACCTGAAGTTGCTGTCTCTCTTAAAAATAATGGCGAGCATTAACTTCATCAATGTTTTGAATTAACCTATTCTGGAACTATGGCTAATGGGACACTAAGATTGTTGGTATTTTATTGATGAATTGGGACATAAACATCTCTCACACAGAAGTACTTTTTTTAAAAGAACAGATACTCAATTAGCACCTTAAATGTTTATCCCTCATTGCCATATCTATCCCAGTGACAGTAAAGGTGATTATAACTATCAACTTTTATGTCAAAGACAACTTTTCATCACAGAAGTGATATTTATCAGTTACCTCTTGCACTGAATTGCATTGAAATGGGAAAGAGGGATATGTATCTATCTCTCAAAATTCCAAACATTACACAGTAAGACTGGAATTATTTTTCTCCTTGTAGTCACGGATTGTTCAGGCAACAGAATCTCAAGGCACAATTCAGTACTCACGAATAATCATATGAATCTGTTTTCCCCAAACACATACCTTGTCTTAAACAAGAGAGGAATGATTTGCTGCAAATCACTGACAGTTTTCCTAAGTTAATTTACAATTCCTTTTATATCAAATCTGCTTACTATTTCCAGGTTATTCAAAATAGAGAATGGGGATTGCTCATGAGCCCCTCTGGGGCCCTGTTTATGATTTGAAGATGTGACTGTTGAACTCACCAGAGAAGCACCAGCATGAAGAAATAGAGTTCAGACTTGTGAAAAAATATATTTTATTTTCTTAACAGTTCCAGAGGAACCTCCCAAAAGATTTTCACAAAATACTTATTGCATGGTTTTGTACTCCATTGCCTGGCTGCACAGATACATACAAACATCAACCTGAATTTCTGGAAAAGCCTGAACAGTTCCAGTAGAAAATTTAGAACTGTGCCCAGCTGAAAACCACGTGGAGCTTATCCCCCTAAACAGGAGAAACCACCATCTTATTAATGAGGGAAGGATCAAAAGGAACACATTGTGTATACAACAGACTGAAGACATTGCCAAATTCTGTTAAAGTTAAAGGTGGAATATTAATCTCATTACATGGGCAGGAGATTAAATGACCAGTTAAATTGAACTTCCACCCACCTCTTGTATAAACCAAGCAGGGTTTGGGTGTGGGGCTGGGGAGTTAAAGCAAGGCAATACAAGGATGTGAGTCTGTCACTAAATAAAAGGTGAATCAGCCTGACTCAGATATGATCTCAATTTTAAATTTGATAATACATGTCAACTCTATCTAGACCTCGAACAATCCATGGCAGTCAGTCTGGTTCAGGCCAACATTACAAGATCCAATAGCTGAGTCACTCTTCAGCAATACTTGTGGAACAGAAATAGCAGGAGTGAAAATCCCCAGGCCATCCTGCAAAATATTGTAACAAATCCATTGATCCACAATCTGCAATCTCCCAGCGATCTGCATTTACTGATGTCTCTGACCTTCGGCATAATCCCTCTGATCTCCACTGTCTGTCTTTCCCTGGTATTTCCATCTCCTCACTCTCATTGAATCCCTACCAGGCAGAAAGAGGACATTTGGCCCATTAAGTCTGCACCAACCCTCCAAAGGGTTATGTAAAGTTGTAATAACAGGACAATTAAAGTCGGATTCTTCCAAAATTTCCAAGGTCACAATTTTTATTTCATAATGGATCTCCTGGATTTTAGTTATTTTTATCTATATTTTTTAATATAGTTTGCTTCAGAACACAAGTCACCAAAAACAGATATAATGATTAAATTATACACTTTGAATATTACATAATTTATTTAGGACACTGTTCTAATTTTCATTCCAATAACATTTTGGGCTCCCTCAGTGCTCACTGAACAAGCAGCTGAGCCAATCAGACCACATTTAATCACAAGTTGGATCCTTAGGCGTTGCTCAGCTATTTGAGCTCAAGTGAGTTAGTAGCAAGTTTTGACTTGACTAAAGAGCTCATCATTTTTTAATCACGTCAATAATTTGTACTTATAAACCAAGTTTAACAGAATAAACTTTCCCTAATTTGTCGGAGCTTTCTAAAATAAATTTCAGCACCAAACCACTTAACGAAATACAAAGGCGGATGGACAGAGGTTGCTTTTAAGGAGGGTGACATAGAAGGAAAAATACATAGAGTTAGCAGAAAGGTTTAGGGAGTTCCAGAGCTTGGAGCAGAAGAAACAGCATAGAGTAATCAAATGTGGGAATGCTCACAAAACCAGAGTCAGAAGATAGTAGGTATCTCATAAGGTTGTGGAACAAGTGTGGACTTCAGAAGTAGGAACAGGAATGGGCAAGGAGGAATCTGAAAACAAGAATGAGGATTTTTTTTAAAATGAAGCATTATTTAAATAGTAACCAGTGTAAGTAAATGAGTTCAGGGCTGGTGGATACTTGTTTGGATACAGGCAGTGGAGCTTTGGATAATCACAGGCAGAAAATGAGAGGCTGCACAGATCGTGTTCGAATTGTCAAATTTTAAGATAAAAATATGGATGAAGGTTTCACTAACAGAAAGTTTCTGGGGTGTGTTATTCACTTGTCTGCCATAGCACTGTAGAAAAAAGCTCCACATAGAGGAAAGAATATGCAATTTCCAAGACTTAACATTACACCAATGGTTCTTCGCTGGCATTTCCAAACTGGAGGCAGAAGTAAGAGTTACTATTAAATGGGCTGTGAGATGTATCTGCAACTATGAGAAAAACACAATTTAGGTTGCTCAAAAAGTAATAGGATCATCTCAGATGAAAATTGAGTAATCACATTCATATGTTCTGGAAAATGAAAATTAGCAGTTTTGATTAGTATATGACTCTTCAGTTGCATTACATTTCCAATCTTAGCTTTTTAAAGTTGCTTGATACACAGGAACATAGTTCTTTTTTAGGTTCCAATTCCATAACAGAAACAGGAGTGAAGAATGTGACACAATTTAATTGTGCTAAAGGGCAGTCCAGAGGGGCAGAAGCTATACAGATAGATAATAGAGCAAAATGATTTGTTTTGGGTTAAGAATTCTTTGGATCCAAGATTAGAAAATGTTCCACAGTAGTAAGCTGTGAACTGGATGGTAGCTCTCTTCAATTGACAGAGGAATAGCCCAATGCCTCAGCTTTTTAATGAGATTAGGCCTCAAATAAAACATACACAAGTTCATACATAAAAGACATGAATCAACTTACCTGGAAATAATTAACATTTTTGGTTTTATATTAAATACAATTTGAAGCATTCAATGTATCATTCCTTCAGGAAACAAAGATGATAATCAAAATTGAAGTTTAAAATTTCCCAGGTCTCATTAGAAGTCCATGCAATTCTCATTTCTTCAACGGTCCTCTCCTCCCTCCTAAATATTTACTTTCTTCCTTCTGAAGAAATTCCCTCTGTCAGCAAACTGGGACTTGGTTTTGTTTCTTTCCTAGACCTTTTGAAGAGCTGAGTCTGCTTTTCTTCAGACTATAATGCAAATACAAATATTCAGCTCCCCTGACATACCTGACCAAAATTCTCAGAGATGCTAATTTTTGTCCTTTCAGTATGTACTTCCAAATTCATGTCTGTTAGATTGATTCTTGAATCCCTGCACCCCTCCTCGCACCACCTCCACCAATTCAATTGCACACAAAGACTGGATCAGAATTAAAGCACCAAGCTCAAGAAAAAGCAGTTAAGTTCAGCCAAGAAAAACACGTAGAATGAATTTCCTAGTCTAAAGTAAACAAAATATTATGTTTGAAATAATACATGAACATAGAATTTTGAAATGGTTCAAAATAATTCTCCATTGACAAATTGGTGCTGGATTTCCTTATTTAGACCATACTTGAAGTGACTATGTGTGGTTCTGTTCGCCGAGCTGGGAATTTGTGTTGCAGACGTTTCATCCCCTGTCTAGGTGACAACCTCAGTGCTTGGGAGCCTCCTGTGAAGCGCTTCTGTGTTGTTTCCTCCCGCATTTATAATGGTTTGTCTCTGCCGCTTCCGGTTGTCAGTTCCAGCTGTCCACTGCAGTGGCCGGTATATTGGATCCAGGTCAATGTGTTTGTTGATAGAATCTGTGGATGAGGGTCATGCCTCTGGGAAATCCCTGGCTGTTCTCTGTTTCGCTTGTCCTATAATAGTGTTGTCCCAGTCGAACTCATGTTGCCTGTCATCTGCGTGTGTGGCTACTAAGGATAGCTGGTCGTGTCGTTTCGTGGCTAGTTGGTGTTCATGGATATGGATCATTAGCTGTCTCCCTGTTTGTCCTATGTAGTGTTTTGTGCAGTCCTTGCATGGGAGTTTGTACACTACGTTGGTTTTGCTCATGCTGGGTATCGGATCCTTTGTCCTGGTGAGTTGTTGTCTGAGAGTGGCTGTTGGTTTGTATGCTGTTATGAGTCCTAGTGGTTGTAGTAGTCTGGCTGTCAGTTCAGAAATGTTCTTGATATATGGTAACGTGGCTAGTCCTTTGGGTTGTGGCATGTCCTCATTCCGTTGTCTTTCCCTTAGGCATCTGTTGATGAAATTGCGGTGATATCCGTTTTTGGCGAATACATTGTAGAGGTGTTCTTCTTCCTCTTTTTGCAGTTCTGGTGTACTGTAGTGTGTTGTGGCCCTTTTGAACAGTGTCTTGATGCAACTTCTTTTGTGTGTGTTGGGGTGGTTGCTTTTGTAGTTCAGGACGTGGCTTTCCAGTATACAACGAGCACGCGAGCTACAAATCTTCTCACAAATTTTGAAGTGACTATAAATTTTGTACTAGGCTGTGGTTTCAGTAGCTTTCCCCCAGCACAACTGATTTGGAGACTGCAATGCTAATAGCACTGAGTCAGTTTGACTGACCTACACATTTCCCAGTTTTCTGGATAATTCTTGTGATTCTGGATCCTTGTCCCTAAGTAACAACAGCAATTTTATTTTGTTAAATCCATGTTTCTAATATATTGAACTCTTCATCTTGAGCTCTGCTTCAAGACTGCAAATCCTCATTATACATGTACATATCAACAAAAATCCCAATAACTTTGCGTTGAACAGAACTCAAATGCAACCAAACCACATCCTTCACTTATTCGTCATGGAGTCATAAAAATGTACATGACAGAAACAGATCCTTCGGTCCAACCCATCCAGGCTGACCAAATATCCTAACCTAATCTAGTCCCACTTGCCAGTACCTGGCCCATATCCCTCCAAACCCTTCCTATTCATATACCCATCCAGATGCCTTTTAAATGTTGCAATTGTACTGGCCTCCACCACTTCCTCTGGCAGCTCATTCTATGCACGTACCACCCTCTGTGTGAAAAAGTTGCCCCTTAGATCTCTTTTATATCTTTCCCCTCTCAGGCTAAACCTACGCCTTCTAGTTCTCCCTTCCCCAGGGAAGAGACTTTGTCTATTTATCACATCCATGCCCCTCATGATTTTATAAACCTCTATAAGGTCACCCTTCAGCCTCAGCATTCTTTTAACACAGAACATAGAAACACAAATCAAATGCAAGAGTATATATTGTTTCTCCAGTTTAGATCTGAAGTTTATCCAAAGTCCCCACTTTATTTCTTATTCACTTTATACTATTCATATTGCTAAATATTATTTGGATTCGCCTTTCATCAACAGTCTCTTCTCATACAGGGTCCCTTCATTGTCTTCCATTTCACTTTCAGTGCTCCTCTGAATTTATTATGCTCAGTTTGGTTCTCACTTGCATTATCAAATAACTAGCTGACTCCTTCATCATACAGAGTGCTCTGGCTTGGTCTCTCCTATCTTTATCCCTCTTGAAATGCAGTACAACGCTCAGTTCTGATTACCACTTTACCGCAATTTACCTATGCTCGGTCTGTTTAACTAATTTAATCTGACACTGTGTCAATTATGTATTCTTACTCCATATTGTTAATTCTTTTCCATAGCTAATCTTATCTTTATTATACTATGATCATGAGTACCTACATATTTCCCTTACTGGTATCTAATCTAACTAACCTGATTCATTCTCTGGAACCAACAACACTTCTTTTATTTCACTGGGTCAGATTATTCTTTCTACAAAAGCTATACTGAAGACAGTTCGGAAACTCTACTCATTACACTATCCCAATATATTTTAGGATAATTGTAGTCCTCCATGCTCACTGCACTATAAGTCTGGCCCCTCATGAATTTCCCTGAATAGTTGTTCCTTTATAACTTTTCAATTAGGTGTTGGCCTCTAGAAAAGATCCTTATTACTTCTGAAACCAAACTAAATAGATTCCATGCATGATGCTCTGGGACATATTTATTAAGGATATACTGGAGAAAAAGTATTTTCATCCCCTCTCTTTTTTTCTCTTCCCTATCTTTCCTCAACACCTTGTATTCATAGACATTTAGTACTTACTGACATAAAGTAACAGCAATGCGAACCATCTGCAAGATGGACTGCAGTAGTACATTAAGGCTCATTGACAGCACCTTCTAAACACATAATCACTACCATCGAGAAGGACTGGGACAACAGATATATGGGAATACCACCATCTGCAAGCTCCACATGTAGCATCACCATTCTGGCTTGCAACTATGATGACTATTCTTTCATTGTTGCTGTGTCAAAGTCTGCAACAATCTGAAGATATCATGGATGTTCTGATTCCCGTGCCTCCCCCCCACGGACTGCAGTGGTTCAAGAAAGTAGTTCAATCTCATTTTCTCAATTGTATTTAGTGATGGGCATTACATGGTGTTCCAGCCAGTGATACCCACATCCGAGGAAGTAATTGAAAATAAGTTGCTAATTACTTCTTACTCCTTTTTAATAACATACTGATTCTTGTACGACGGTACCAGGATCCTTCTTATGGACACATCTCATCTCTCACTATTTGAAAAATATTCTGCCATTTTATTTTATACTGAATTAAGTAAAAACATCATATTTCATGTAAAATTTCAGCTCCGACTTACAGTATTATCCTTATTAAATGCACCTCCAACTTTGATTCATCCTCTAACCTGGATTTAAACAACTTTTAAAAGTCGATCAATAATTCCACACAATGTTTTCCATATCTTGCAGTTACTTAGCTCCACCTGAATGGTTACTCCTTAATTTTCTGAGTTGAAATCCTTTCTCTTTCTGATCTTACTGCCATCATTCAATCACAGACAATGGGCAAAACTAATGTCATTTACAAAATACCATGCAAGGACTGTAACAAACACTACATTGGACAAACAGGCAGAAAACTAGCCACCAGGATACATGAACACCAACTAGCCACAAAAAGACATGACCCTCTCTCATTAGTATCCTCACATACAGATGAGGAAGGACAACACTTCGACTGGGACAACACATCCATCCTAGAAAGAGCCAAACAAAGACACGCATGAGAATTCCTAGAAGCATGGTATTCCAACCAGAACTCTATCAACAAACACATCGAGTTAGACCCCATCTACCACCCCCTGATAAAAGGAATAGGAAGTGACTTCACCACAGGAAATAACATCACCACAGGAAATGATATCACCAACCCAAAGAAACCTAAACATATAAATAGAAAGCAGGAATTTTCAGCATTGCTTTGCATGAAGCCCACTGAAGATGTTACCTAGTAAGGTAACATCTGGAAATGAACCTTTCAGCTCAGTGAGCAAACCTCCATCCAAAATCTCTTGGATTCATGACTTTGACAAAAAGCCCTTTCATGACAAGAAAAGGAACCTGATTTGAGATGAAACATAAGCTCAGATTTCAGAGATTACAAAGGTTTCAAGATTACTGCTGAGGGAAGGTTGAAGATGTTTGGTGGTTTGCAAGGAAGTCAGGGTTTACGTTTTTTCAACAGTGTATTTTTAACCATTCTATGCACAAGCTGCATAACCTTCATATATATTCAACAGGTTTCTCGAGTACTTTATTTTTATTCCACCTGCAGTTTTTCATAGAATCTCTACCTTGTGGAAACAGGCTGTTCAGCCCAACTATTCCACTATGATCCTCCGGACCTATCCCCCTACCTTATATTTCCCATGGCTAACATACCTAATCTACAGACCTCTGGACACTACCTGACAATTTAGCACGGCCAATTCATGTACCCTGCACATATTAGGACTTCTGGAGGAAACTGGAGCACCCAACAGAAACCCATGTAGACACAAGGTGAATGTGCAAACTGCTCACAGACAATCGCCCAAGGATGAAATCGAACCTGGGTCCCTGGCACTGTGAGGCAACAGCACTAAAAGTATTTAAAAGTATTTTTCATTTCAATAAATGCAGTTATTTCTGGGTGCAAAAATGAACTTTTTGGTGAGAATTGGTGAATAAGTCACTTTTTCAACTTATCATCGTGCGCGGAGAGAACATCAAAACGAGTAAACTTAGACTGTGGAAAACAATGCTCCAATACTTGATTTCATATGCACCAGCCCGGTTCCTTGAATTTTGTTTTCCAACATGAAGACATACTTTTACAAAACGTGATTAATGCAACATTAACAAAGCTTTTACAGCTCTTCCTTTCCTATGTGTCCTGTTCTAATTCTTAGTCACAGTTATAAATCATGGCATATTTCTGGTCATTTGGGAGCAACCCTGTGTCTGTAAGACATGACTAAACATGGTGAACACACTGACAGCCTTCTGCTCTCTACTTTCAATCCAGATTCACTCAATAGGCCAAACAAATGCAAGGACTCTGTGACCTAATTAACAAATACCTAAAAGCCTAAAAATGATTTATATTCTCAATGTTTCCTTTTCCCTTGTTTAGTTACTTCTCATATTTAAAAGTATCACATTCACCTAATCTTACAAGATAAATAAAACACTTTCAGTTTCAGACTGGATTTGGGCATCTCATTGTTCAGGAATGTGACCAGAAAGTTCAAGAACACATCATTAATCATGAGTGCGAGCTGCTTATAGATGGGTAGTATTTAGCAAACCCAACATCAGTTCACAAATCCATCACATTTCCATATTCACTGAAGCTTCATCAAAAATGGTCAGATGATAATTTTGGTCTTGCCACACAACTACATAACTTGCAGATGAACTTGGAGACCTAGCCCATTTAAAAGTATTATTTTGATGATCATTGAGATGTACACATTTTTAATATAGACTCCATCTGGAATCTGGAATCTGAACAGTATAACTTACTAAACTCAACACTCCTGTTCATAAAGTTATCCTGGTTTATAGGGAAAAATCTTCTGCTCTTGCTGGGTGTGGGTTTGGAGGCAGGAAGGGCATTTAATGAGATGGGATGGTGATGGGCCAGAAACCATACCAGCTTCTCAGATCCAACAAACTTCAGTTCTAAGTGGGAAGGCCTAGACTCTATCATTCCATCGTGGTGCCAATTAAAGCCCTTAAGTGGACAATTCAGAACCATGTAAGGGCCTCATCTCACTGTAACTGGGATTACTCTGGTTGCAGGCAGCCCTGAATGCCTTTCCTGAGGATTCCAATGCTGTCAACCCCCATTACTTTGCTCCGGCCGGACCCCTCCATAATCCTGAAATTCTACAAATGCCGTATGTGTGGTGGGAGGGTTAGGAGTGTCTTCTGGCAACAGCTGACAATACATATGAAAAGCATGAGTAGACCATTCAGCTCCTTGAGCCTGCTCTGCCATTCAGTAAGGTCACGACTGGTCTGACTGTAATCTTTAATCTTTCACCGGTTATTTTCCTGGCCGATCCTATAACAGAACAAGTCAGACCCCGTGAAATATAGCTTGATAGATCATATGATTTTCTTTTGCTTTTAATGAGATGACCTTTGTTCTGATTCTACTACTTTTCATCAAAAACTCCTTGAATATTGTCAAGGCAGAGATAAGTAGATTCTTCTTAAGCAAGAGGGTGCACGATGGAAGGGGTAATATTTTATTTTAGGTGCAGATTTGGTTTTAACAAAAAGTTTTAACAAACAGAAAACAAAATAAAATAAACCAAACTACTTACATGCACTTTGAAGATTTAGAATTACCCAGTAAGATACAATGCTATAATTCCCATTAGCCTCTTTTAAAGTCCTCACAACAGGGAAAACTCCTTTGTTTTTTGTTTTGCCTCTTTGGTCTGCTTATGTTGTTGATATCTACATAGACAACAATGACTGGACTCTCCCCCTCCCGCTCTAAGCTCTCCCACAGCCTTGAGTAGAAGTCCCAAAACTTGGCACCACGCAGTCAATGCAGAACTCTGGACTCTCATTATACTGCAGAGAACAGTGTTCATACACCTCATTAAATTGTTCTCTACCATCACTACATTCCTTCTTACACACTCACACACCAATTAACTCAAACCTTTTGGATAATTGCAAAGACTGCAGCTCCCACACGATGACTCCCCTCAGACGTATCACTTACAGTCACACTGTCTTAGTCCGGAATACCTTTCAAATCAGATCATCTGATTCATGAGCTGCAACTACTCCTGACACAAAGAATCCAAGTAATCCATCCTCCAAACCTTCTCCATCCCTACCTCCATACCAAATTTTCAGATGCATTGCCTTGTTTGTAGTTCAGCCTGCACATCAAAATCCAAACAAGGTCACTTCAATGGTGCTGCTGAGCTGAACAGCTGTCAGTGTCTGAATGGCAGGCAGCTGCCCTACCCCCAGTCCTGATTCCAGAGCAAGATTTGACAGGGATTTGGCTCAAAAAGATGCTCCTTGGATTGGGTTGCACTAGTTCTTCAGTCAATAGCAAAGACTCTTTACACTAGTACAAGATTTGCTCAATTTGGCACTTTATTATTGTGTCAATGTTATTCATTCTTCATATTTTGTGTGGCAATAAAAAAGTTATTTTGTTACATTTGAAGTAAGTCACTTGCCTTGGTGCAGAAGAGATTTTACCTTATAACAAAAGGATGTGTGAAATAAAGAGATCAAATACTTGATGTGATTTAAGATCCATTTTTGGACTCGACAGCAGAATGATTACTGACTTCAGTAAATCAAGCACACTATGTGGCTCAAAGTCCCCACAGAGCTTTCATTTGCATATTCTTCTCCTGTCCTTTAATATTATGGCTCATCCAACTTGCAGCACTAAGTTTTACTGCAAATATTGAGTGCTAAAGGGAATTTAAGTAAGCAACTAGAATGATTTAGTAAGTGGCCTAATTTTTTTTCTTTCTTTTTAAAGTTGAATGCTAATCAGACACACAAAAGGAACCATGCTAAATTATTAAGTTAAATTGGACATAAGCCAAAATTTAATTATAATGAGCAAGGAACGTGATGTCTGCTGCCCCTATAGTGGGAACTCGCCAGATTCTCCATCACCCATACATCATCCTACTGTCTCTGGCAAAATGGCAAACCCATTGAGCCGACAGTACTTATGTGTCATCTTAACCCACTCTGACATCTGGTGTCCTGTCACACTTGGCACAAAACTTCTTGCCAGGTTTCAGGCATTTATGTGATTGGACAGTAACTGGAAACAGGAAGTTTCACTTTTTTAAAAAAGAAGTCTTGTTACAGTTTTTCACATTATGTTGAATACAATTCAGAATGAAAGACTGATTCAGATCCAGTTTACTTGTGTTTAGACATTCATCCAATTGACATGTGACATCTCTATCAAGATACACAGGGCAATTTACCTATAAATCAACATACAGGGGTTCCTATCATGGCCTGCATGAAATAACATTTAAAAATCTTGCACCTAATGTAAATAAAACAAAATATATGGTTGCTATTGCAGACAGGCAGGGAATGATAACACAGCAACTATACAATATACCAGCTGTTAATTGGCACTTCAATAGTACATTGTTGATTTAACCCTTTTGTACTCTGTAGAGTTTGATTTTCTTAATTCTTTCATGGGACATGTGCATCGCTAATAAGTCCAGCATTTGTTACCCATCTCTGAGTGTTTCTCAGCCATTTCAAAACACAGGTAAGAATTAATCTTGTTGCTGCAGGTCTGGAGTCACCTGTCAGCCAGGCTAAGTAAGAATGGGAGACTTCCTTTCCTAAAGATACACTATAGAACCAGATGGATTTTTAAACACCAATCAATTACTTTTATCATGGTCACTATTAGTGAGCTTCACATTATTGAATTTGAATCCATCATCTGCCATGATGGCATTTGAACTCAAATCCACAGAGCATTAACTTGGGTCTCTGGATTACTAGTCCAGTGACAAAACAATTGTTCCACTTTCTCCCCCAAACTCAAATAAGTTCAAATGTAACCATTTTGGTACCAGATTCTTACCTTTAAGAAGCTGAAAAAATAGTGTCTTATTTTCCGGTTGGTAACCCTGCAGCTTTCCAGCCTCAATTTCAAATGCAATAATTTTAGGGCTTGAACATCTCCTTCCATGTCCTTTTCTCACTTTCAGGCCCTGTGATAACATTGGTTGCTTTCAGTACAGGCGAACCACTTCCACCCATTCATGGTTCTGATTATCAACTTTTCTCCTTTAGTTTATCATCATCAATCTCTTTGTCGAGGTAATTGTCTTTCTCTCTCTTTCTGAGCTCCATCTCCAGCTGTCCACTCACTTCTTTCCCATCCCCACGCTGTGTCATCAAAATAAATATCACCTTTTCTAGCTACTATCAGTTCTAAAAAAGGGTCACTGGACTTGAAACATTAACTTTGCTTTATTTTCCGCAGGTGCTGTCAGACCTGCTGAGTTTCTCTAGCAATTTCTGTTTTTGCTTCAGAATTTCAGCTTCTGCAGTTTTCCAATGTATGAACGTGTTGTAACTGCTGGGAATATGGAGTAACAACAGAAAATGTTGCATATCTGTCAAGAGAAGAACAAGAGTAACAATTTCCTCTGGAGAGGGGCTACCCTATCTCAGATGGTATTGGGTGGGACTATTATTGTGCGGAAAGTTCTGACAATAGGTCATTGGCCTAAAACATTAATTCATTCTACGCAGAGATGCTGCCTGATGTTTGGAGCCTTTTCAGCACTTTTTCTTATTTCATATTCTTAGCATATTTAGTATCTAGATGTTATGTTGAAATAAATTCATCAAGTCTGCCTCGAACTTCTTAAAACTCAACTCCTTCAGTATCATTTTACTTCCAGTTTTGGCCTCCATTGCATTGACAGGAGATTTAAGGAAACACATGATAGCTCTGAACCCCAGGATTCAAAGGAGTTGGCAGAAGAGATGAGAAACTCTGAGGTGGGATTCTGGCAGCTGAAAAGCAACACAAAGTTATAACAATGCCTTGCTTCATGTGTTATAGTTAGATAGCAATTTAAGAGTGACACTTCTTCACCTGTCATTAGAGTAGGAAATCTGCTGTTGATACCAAGGAGGAATAACTGCAGAATGGCAGCAGGAGTGACATTCACAGAACAATACAAACACAGTTGCATTTTCACCCGTCTCCTGCAGTACGCTTAACCCACCTTCTCATTTCAGGTTTTCCAGCAGATGAGACTGTGTATCCACTTAGCTTGAAACATAATTGACAAAGGCACATTCTTCTTCAAACTCTTAACTGATACAGTAAGCAAGCTAACTGTGAAAAGGAGACTCAGCAAAAAAATCACAAGGGAACATGCAATACACTTACGAACCTTCAAACACACTATGTAAAAAGCAATGATAAGCGAAAAACGATCAAGAATGTTGAATAGCATAGTAGAAAGAAATAGTACCCTGCTCGTGAAGGTAGACGAAGGGGGGGAGTATCAGAAATACAAAGATGGGCTTAGAATTCATGGAAATCCACAAAGGGCGATGAATAAATTAAATCAGCAACTATCACAAATAGCCATGTCACAATATGATGGATTTGTAGCAGCATGGATGTGGTTCAAAACTGTGAGGACTATGTGCTGATAATTCAAAGATACAAGGGGCTGAAATTTTCTCTCTTATTGCAGAGCAAATATATATTAGCAGGCCCAAATATGGTGGCCTGCAAATGACAGCCAAACCAGGCATTCACTGTAGACTCTATTTTTCCAAGAGCAAGTAACATGTCAAGCTGCAACGAGACATTGATGTAAAGTGACATTGGGATTGCTGTAATTGACAATTGCTGTAAATGTCATGTTCCCTGATTTTTTTCATTAAAATAGATGAGTTCCTGAAACCTGTAATGAACAGCTGGTCAATTCATGAACACTGGAGGGAAGCCTGTTGTGGAGTCGGGAATCTTTTGCCAGAGAAGTTTAAAACTTGTCAATTTCAAACTTTTTTTGATTTGTGCATGGGACATGGACATTGCTGGCAAAGCCTATGTTTACATCCCCAATTATTCTGAAAAAGTTGGTGATGACCAGCTTTTTGAAACCTCTGCAGTAATTTGAGTGTAGACACACTGATAAACATGTTCCAGCACGTTTACCAACGCTGAAGAAACATCAATACGTTTCAAGTCAGGATGGTGCTAGTGGTTCGAAAGGAAACTGGCAAGTGGGAGTGCACGCACGCTCCCATCTGTTGCCCTTGTCTTTCGAGGTGGTAGAGGCCACATGTTTCAAAGGTGCTGTTGGAGTTGTCTTGGTGAGTTACTGTAGTGCTTCTTGTAGATGGTAATATGCTGCAATCACTAAGTGCTGATGGTGGAATATTGGAGGTGTTGAATGGGGCACAAATCAAGTAGGCTGCTTCGTCCTGGATTGTGTTATAGGAGCTGCACTCACCTTGGCAAGATGGGAATATTCCATCACAATCCTGATTTGTGCCTTGAGGATTGTGGACAAAGCTGGGGAGACAGGAGGTCAGCCATGCCAATATCCAGCCTCTGACCCGCTGTTGTGGCCACAGTATATATATGGCTAGTCCAGTTCAGCTGATCTTAAAATCACATGTTGATAGTGATGAATTCAGTGATGTGAATGCCATTCAATATCAAGATGGTCATTGGTCATTGCGTACCACTTGTGACCTGAATGTTATTTGCCACTGTTTAGCCCAAACCTCGAGATTGTCAAGGTCATCCTGCATTTTACATGGAACTGCTTCGGAATCCAAGGAGACATATTTGGGGCAGATTGTTTTACAGTCATCAGTGACTTTTCTCACTATGGACCTTAAGATGGAGAGAAATCATTGATTAAGAAGCTGAAGATGGTTGGACCTTAGATACTTGCTGGAAGAAGTGTTGTCCTAAAGCAGAGAAGATTGACGTCCAGCAAACACAATTATTTTCCTTAATGCCAGCAAATAGACGGTTTTCCTCCTGATTTTCATTAACGATAGGTTTTCTAGATTCCATGAGGCCCACTCAATCCAATGCCACTGTGGTGTCAAGTACAGTCAATCTCACTGCACCTTTGAAGTTCAGCTCTTCTGTCCATGTTTGGGCCAAAGCTGTGATGTGGTCAGATGGTGAATGGCTCAGCCAGAATCCAAGTTTATAATGACTGAGCATAGCATGTATTATGACGCAGAGTAAATCCTGCCCCCTGCCAATTTAAACCAGCAACACAGATGACCTGTACTGTAATCTGTTAAAAGTCAAAAGGCCAAGAACTATGCCAAAGGTCACTATTTAAAGTAAAAATTAACAACTTTTTTAAAAAGTCTAACAGAGAATAATTAACTAACAACTATTTACAACTGCATTCTCTAACCTATCTTTTACTTTCCCTTCTCTCATACTGGTCCGTTAAAACCCTGATTAAGATTTACCAAAACATTCAAAGTTCAAAATCAGCCAGCTGTCAAATATTCTCTTTGTATTATCCTGAGTCTTCTTTTCTTTTTCTTAGGGTTTCTGTTTCATAGGTCATTGATAGATGAAGATACCTTTAAAGAGAGCTATTCTGTGGACAGTCTACATATATTGGTGGCTTAGCAGTCCTCCCACAGCTGCTCTATTTTTCCCAGTCTTATAGCCCAAAGCATTGGATTATTTCATTGGTTTAATATTGTCAAAATATCAAATTCAAACTTGATTGGAGTTTAGTATCTTGGGGCATAATATAAATTGATTGGCCAAATTTTAATTTGTTTTTGTCTTATAACAACCCAGGTACTATTAGCTGCTAGACTAAATGTTACATTGTACATTCTTCAGCACTCTGTGTGCTTGCTAAGTCCTTCAACTCTCTTAAAGGTACAGTACCCCTTACTCCTTCATAACACACACCTTTACAAGTGCCACTTGACAGTTTTGCCAACAATATTGCTCATCACTTAACTAATTATCAAGAGTAGACTGATGGGACAGTAATAAGCCAGGTTAGATTTGTCCTGCTTTTCGTGCACAGTTCCTAGCTGGACAATTTTCCGCATTTCCGTATAGGTGTCAGTGTTGAAAATGTTTGGTTCAGTTTGGTTAGTGGCCTGATTCTGAAGCATATGTTTTCAGTACTATTGACAGAATGTTGCCACTTAGTAGTATTCAGTGCCATTAACAGTTTCTTGAAATCATATGGAGTGAACTGAATTGGCTGAAGTTTGGCAGTGATGCTGGAGTTCTCTGGGACTGGGGCCAACATGAATTATCCACTCTACACTTCTGACTGAAGATTGTTACCAATACTTGTTGCTGGGCTCTCTCATCATTTGAATAGGGACATTTGTTCAGCCTGTACCTTCTATTACTTGTTTAATTGTTTTGTACTTTTTCTGATTTGATGTGTCTGTAGATCTTAAATTTGATCTGGTGATGGTAGAATGGGGGAGGTCAGTTATGTTGAGTTAAAATCCTAGAATTCCCTCCCTAACAGCATTGTGAATCTACCTGCAACACATTTACAATAGCTCAACATCATCTTCTCAAGTGCGACTGGAACATACAACAAATGTTGGCCCAACCAGCAATGCCCATATCCCATGAGTGCATAAGAACAAATATCCAAGCACAAGGTTACAGATTATTACTTTATACCATTAGAGTTTTTTTTTTATATAAGCAATGCATGTTTTTAGTGCACTGATTGATCATAAAGACTCTGTCCTTAAAATGCCACTGACTGTAAACTGGTCAGCAATGTTCAAGTATTGGCATGCATTACAGGGCATTATCAAGTGGATAAAGTTCCTCTCCATTCAAAAATATAGAATCAGCTATGATATCATTCGTGTAATATAGTGCAAAAAACAGAGCAATATCAAGGACGGAGAAATAAAGAGTCCGATACTAATCAGATAGGTATGCTAAGCTAGATAGGCAGAGAAACAACACAATCAGGAACCAGTGCATCAGGAAATCAGTAGGGACTGTGGTAGCATTTCAGTAGAATGGTTGACTGGCAGAAGGAGGTTAAGGTAAGTGATCAACCATTCTTGGAGTGACACCAAGGACAATGTGAGAAGCTGAAAAAATAATTGAGAATCTAATAGGTCATCATCAGGATATTACATTTTAAATCTTATTTTCATTTAAATCCAAACTTTGGAAAACAAAACCTGAACAGATGCCAGACTTCTTTGCTAAAAACCTCTGGTACTTTAGCAAATAAACAGATGGCTGGATATTTGATCATACAACCTTAAGTTCTCTATTTTATTAAACTCTGGGGGATTTATTTATTCATTGTGAAATTTAATCTTGTTATGAAATGACATTATGCTTAAATTCTTGTGAATGAACAACAGGAGTTGTGGATACAGTTTGGAAGTGGTTAATCAAACAGACAATCATTAAAATAGATTATAGAATGAATTGATATTTGATTAATTGCTAATTTAGACTGATGCATAAGCTCTCAGAGAAGAATATGTTTTTAAAGAGAATGTCCAACATTAACATGTTTAATTCACAGCTTTAAGAGCTTTCAAGAGATCATTTTTTCCAACTAGAGTCTGAACAGATAATTGTTTGTCTGTCTCATCTCATCTCATGAACATTCAAAATACTCCTCAGTGTGATTAAATGGTTCATGTGTTCTGTACATTATGATCCTGAGTGTTAGTATGGAGTATGAAATTGTTGGGGTTGAGAGTGTGGTGCTAGAAAAACACAGCAAGCCAGGCAGCATCCAAGGAGCAGGAGAATCGATGTTTCGGACATAAGCCCTTCATCCTAATACAGTGGCACCAAGAATCGTGTTCACCAATAAAAGAATGCTGTCATCAAGCCAAAATCAACTTCCTGTCTATCAGAAAAAGTAGTAATGTGGTACATGAATTTCAGTTCCAGTGTGAAACCAGGTATATAAATCCCAAAGACAGGTGGATTTTATCAAGCAACATGTCCCTTCAGTCATTTGCAACAAGCAGGCTACTGACTACACCAACAAGCTCACTGGTGAGAAATTGCAAAGCTCACATAAAATAGCTAACATTCCTGAGATTCCTGTGATTCCTGTGAATCTGTGATTTCTGTGATTCCTCTGAATCTGTGGCTGATTAACATTTTCCAAATATTCCTGTATGCAAAGAGTTCAGCTGACCACCAATTCAGGATAATCAGTCAGCCTTGCAGGATGATCCATTTGCTTGTACTTGAGACCACAAATTATCAACATACAGGCCTGCAGTTTGCAGACAGAAAGAATATGTACACATACTGTACCTGTCTCAACTTAAAGTAGCTGATAGCCATTCTCTGGTACATTTCTCAGGGCAATGCTCTTACAAATTAGAGCCTACATGTTTGATTTGAAATGCAAACAAACCCTGCCAGTTAATGGTTTGTCATCCTGGTAATATCTCTAACAATCAGAGTCCACGTGCCAATGCAGCATTTGCAATATAAATTTAATTTTTCCTTGACTTCACTATTTTTGGCCAATTGTCCTGTTGTGTACAAGACGCAAAGCATCATCAAAAAGTATTTTGTCAGCAACAATCAGGTAAACATTTCCAAAATTTATTATGACCCTGCTCAAGGGATAAATATGCTAACGCTGTTTTGCTGAACTACGACACAGAGTATCGAATTCATTGACAACATAAAATTACAGGAGATGGCATTCATCATGACATTAATCTCTAATACGAAATGTATGCTGAGTAAACACCATGATGTACAATTCTTGATTGACAAGGTTACTTTACCTGATGTCCTTTTGATAATAAGCAGTTGACCAGTGATTTCCCTCGCCCATTCATTTCCAAGCAAAATTTACTCATAATTAGTGCTTTGCTCATGCCTCCCCAATGACCTTCACTACGCTCACCAAAGTTTAAAGTGGATTTGTTATCATCATGCAAATTAACTGAACATTCAAACAATAATTTTCAGAATAATTTGACTGACTTCAACAGTTTTGAAGGACCTACTTTTGGGAAATAGGGCAGGATGGGTGATTGAGGACCAAAGGCTATAGTTCTATTAATTTTAAAATCGTTATGGAGAGGGACAAAACTGATCCACAGGTTCAAGTTCTAAATTGCGGCAAGATGAATTTTGATGCAATTAGACAGGAGCTTGCAGGGGTTGATTGGACTAATTGGTTTGCAGGCAAAGGGACCTCCACAAGTGGGAGGCCTTTAAAAGTGAAATAGCTAGAGTTAAAGGTCTATATGTTCCTGTGAGAGTGAAGAGCACGGTTGTCAGGAATAGGGAATCCTGGATGACAAGAGATATTGAAGTTCTGACCAGAAAAACAAGGAGGCATGACTCAGACACAGGCAGCTGGAAATCAAGGGAATCCGTGGAGTTTAATGAAGAAGACTATTAGGAGGGTGAAAAGTGGCGTGAGATCACCTTGGCTGAGAAGATTAGCATGAAACCAAAGAGATTCTTTAGGTATTTTAAAGGAAAAAGAATAACCAGAGAGACAATAGGACCCCTCAAGAACCAAGGTGAACATATGTGTGTAGAACCACAGGAGATGGGTGAGGTCTTCAATGAATGTTTCCCCTCTGTGTTTACTATGGAGAAAGACATGAAGGTTTGGGAACTTGGGGAAGTTAGTGGTGATATCTTGGGGACGGTCTATATCACAGAAGAGGAGGTGTTGAACGTACATGAATGTATGAAGGTGGATAAATCTCCTGGCCCTGACCAGATATATCCAAGAACAATGCGATAGGCTATAGAAGAAATTGCGGGAGCTCTGGCTGATGTTTTTGCATCATCGTTAGCCACGGGTGAGGTCCCAGAAGACTGGAGTGTAGCGAATGTTGTGCCTTTATTCAAGAAGGGCTGCAAAGAAACACTTAAGAATTAGAGACCAGAAAACTTAACATCTGTAGTAGGTAAGTTTCTTGAGAAGGTTCTGAGGGATAAGATATACGTGCATTTGGAAAGACAGGGAGTAATCAGCATGGCATTGTGCAAGAAATATTATGCCTCACAAATTAGTTAGAGTTCTCTGATGAAGTGACTAGAAAAGTTAATGAGAACAGGGCAGTAGATATATTTCAATAACAGTTTTGATAAGATTTCACATGGTAGGCTGCTCTGGAAGATTTGGATACAAATTGGATACACAATTGACTTGATGGTAAGAAGCAGAGGGTAATATTGGAAGGATGCTTGTCTGTGACTAGTGGTGTGCCTCAGGATTTCAATGCTGGATCCATTGCTGTTGCTATCTACATCAATGATTTGGATGAGAATATACAAGGCACAATTAGTAAGTTTGCAGATGACATTAAAATAGTTGGTATTGTGGACATTAAGGAAGGTTATCAGAAATTGCAGCACAACCTTGATCAGCTGAGGAAGTGGGCCAATGGAATTTAATGTAGATAAGTGTGTGATCTTGCATTTGGAAAGTCAAATTCAAGGTAAGAGTTTCATGGTGTATGGTAGGGCCTTACGGAGTGTAGTGGAACAGAGAGATCAGGTGCACAATTCTCTGAAAGTGGAGTCACCAGTAGACAAGGCAGTAAAGAAGGCTTTTGACACACTGGCCTTCATCAGTCAGGGCACTGAGTATAGAAGTTGGGAAGTTATGTTGCAGTTGTGCAGGACGTTGGTGAGGCCACACTGGGAGTATTATGTTCAGTTTTGGTCACCTTGTTAGAGCAATTACGTTATTAAACTGGAAAGAGTGCAGAAAAAATTTAAAAAGGATTTTGCCAGGACTCAATGGCCTGAGTGAAAGGGAACGGTTGGACAAGCGAGAACTTTTTTCTTTTGGAGCATAGGCAACTGAGGGGAGATCTTATGGAAGTTTATAAGACCATGGGAAGCATGGATAGGGTGAAAACACTCAGGCTTTTTCCCAGGGTTTGTGAAATGGAAGACTAGAGGGCATCATAGAGATGTACAGCATGGAAACAGACCCTTAGGTTGGACAAGCTAGGACTTTTGTCTTTAGATGCGAGAGATCAGAGTCAAAGAGTGAGGTGTTGGAAAAGCACAGCAGGTAAGGCAGCATCCAAGGAGCAGAAGAGTCACTGTTTCAGACATAAGCCCTTCATCAGGAAAGGTTTTCTCCTTGAGAGAAAGGAGAATGAGGAGGGATCTTATAGAAGTATATACGATCACAAGAGTTTAGGGTGAACGACTCAGTTCTTTTCCCAAGGTTGGGGAATCAAAGACTACAGAGCATCAGTTTAAGATTAGAGGGGAAAGATTAAAGGAGAACCTGAGGGGCAACTGTTTTGCACAGAGGATAGTACATATATGGAATTAGATGCCAGCGGAAATGGTTAAGGCCAGTACATTAACATTTAAAAAGCTATTGGACAAATACATGGATAGGAAAGGTTTAGAAGGATATGTGCCAAGTTCAAAATTGAAATTCTGCCTCTCCTTTAGTTGATATTTAAGTGCTACAGTCATCTCTATCAATATATCTCCATACTAAGTACTTTAAAGATCTCCATCATCCTTCACTAGATTTTTTGCATCCAATTAGCTCCTCGCACTTCTCATTACAATGAAGAGCCAAAACATCAGCAAATTATCCGGGTTGCTCTTTTATGCATTGAGTTCTTTTGAAAGAAAAGCTGCCTAAACTTCACACAATCATGAATGTACTCCCAACAATAATCCAGTAAACTAGAGAGAAAGAAAAGGAACACAGGAACTGGAGTAGGCCATTTCGCGCTCAAGCATTCACATAACCTCCTTTGTTGAATATTTCACACTACAGTGATGTTATAGATTATGGAGTCCACTTCAATGAACTGGCCAGTTACATATCATTTTCTTCTTTTTGATGTAGATAGTCAAACAGATGCAATAACTTTAAGAGAAAGTGGAGGCTGAATTAAAGAGGATTTGGTTTAAATCAGTCAGATTAGATTACCTTGTGGTTTAACATTGCTCCACTAAAGCTACTGTATTATCAGTAAATTGTCAAATCTTTTGTTTATGTTAGAAACCTGGTATCTGGTATCAGTTATACACAAAATCTGGTACTAGTTATAGAGTCATAGAGTCATAGAGATGTACAGCATGGAAACAGACCCTCCGGTCCAACACGTCCATGCTGACCAGATATCCCAACCCAATCTTGTCCCACCTGCCAACACCGGCATATATCCCTCCAAACCCTTCCAATTCACATACCCATCCAAATCCCTCTTAAATGTTGCAATTGTACCAGCCTCCACCACTTCCTCTGGCAGCTCATTCCATACACACACGATCCTAAGCGTGAAAATGTTGCCCTATAGGTCTCTTTTATATCTTTCCCCTCTCACCCTCTAGTTCTGGACTCCTCCACCCCAGGGAAAAGACTTTCCCATTTACCCTATCCATGCCCCTCATAATTTTGTAAACTTCTATAAGGTCACCCCTCAGCCTCCGACGCTCCAGAGAAAACAGCCCCAGCCTGTTCAGCCTCTCCCTGTAGCTCAGATCCTCCAACCCTGGCAACATCCTTATAAATCGTGTCTGAACCCTTTCAAGTTTCACAACATCTTTCCGATAGGAAGGAAGTTGAGTTGGATAATCTACTCAACATTTCTGAATGAAGATACCAGCATCTTCATCTGCATTTAACTGTATCTTTGACACAAATATACTTGCTCCTCCATTGTTGAGGATATTTATGAACATTGCTCAGGAGTCTCTTCACCCAACATATACATACAGAGAGGCAAGCTGGACACAAAAACATTGATGTTATGAGTGGATGGAAAAACTAGGAAGACAATTTAATGGTCCCTATCCATAGTCATTGCTGAGTTGTACCTTCTTGCTGTTCATCTAACACTGTCTCTCAAGAATTTTGTATTTCCTTGCTGAAAGCAGAGTTACTGCTTCACAAATTATAAAGTGAAAAGCACAGCTAACAGCAACTTGTTAGAGAAAATAAATTGGCTTGCTTTAAGCTTTAGGTTCTTTGATTTTAGTATAGGGCCAACAGTCAGCACCTTCCAATAGCTTCTACCTTTATCATTCACATCCACAAGCTGCTCAGCTACATAGGAGCCAACCACACAACGTTTGGCAGGCAGGAGGCCTTTTTTATCATTGATAACTAAGCACTGCTTTACAAACCAATTGAGAAGTTCTTGCTGACTGAATGTCCCTTTGTACACACCCCTCTCCACCACTGTTTGAACAAGCAGCAGTGTCAACAGCAGTAACAATGATTATCGCTAGCCTGCTTTTAATAGTGTAACAATACTTTCCACAATACTTTTTTTAAAAAGCCCTTTTTCCATTTCAGTCTGCAATGGAAATACAGAAAGATAAATAAGAATTAAAAAATATTGTTTACAAAATACTTGATTACTCACCACAGATTGAAGCTAGTCATAATCATCCATTTTGATCATCTGTCTAACTCTATCTGATTATAACTCATTCAAGTCATCCAATTAAAGTGAAGTGAACCCAAGCTCTTAGATCTGTTATGATTATGATCTCATAGGACAAAGGTCCCAGAGACCTTTACAGAATAAGCCTTCTCACTTCATCATAACTTAAAACTTATTGCCCTCCAGCAGCTTATTCACATTTTAAGAAGGACTACATTTAGGGCCCAACATTACCAATATATGGAGTAAACTGTACAAACTGAATTGTCTCATAATCAGACCAGTCATATTTCCAGTCAGTGAGTTGAAGTTCAGAACCCAGATTGAGATAGAAAGCAGAAACAGGACTGCAAGTTGAAAACAAGCCATAAAGCAAAACCTTTCTGAATTATTGATCACATCCCTGCTGGAAAAGTTATTGCTCCTGTACAAGTGCATGGTGATATTGAAAATGTGCACTCAAAGCTACTAGCTACTACCTTCAGTAGTATTATGCACTGGGAATGCCATCTATTAATGTTCCGAACTCAGATAAACCTTGAAAATCAGCATGTAAATTCACTGACTGTCATTGATTACAAGCAGAAATTCATGTTTTGCTGCTTTCAAATATTATTCTTTTTCTTAAGTTAACTCATTGGATTGGGGCAGACCAATATTTCTTGCCTAATTTCCCTTGAGATATTGATGGTGAGCCAACTTCTTGAACCGTTACATTTTATATGCTGTGGTTATGTCCACAATCTTGTAAAAGAAAGAATTATTTTTCTTTCATTTTCTTAATTACTATTTTGGTGGCTATCCCTCCTTGAGATGTAAAGGAGAGGCACTTATGGGAAAATCACTCAATGGAGTGCAAGCAGTGAATGAGTATTATGGAATTTTGCTTCATTTCCATAGCCTAGTCCCATGATTTTCAATGATCCAGCATAAATTAAGGCCTTTAACAAACACACATTTGCAATTTATGCACCAGCATAAATATCTTACAAGTATTCAGATCAAAATTTATCTCCTGTAATCCAGGGCATTCTGCTTCAATGCCATCAGCCTCTTTTATGTTAATTGTGCAATAATGCTATTTATAGATAGTTCTTTGAGATTCAATGTTTTTCTTTTCCTGCCAGTGTCCTAGTTCTTATAAGTAGTTAGAGTAAAAAAACAAGAAGAAAAAATGCATTTAGATAGTTCCCATAATGATGTATGTATGCTTCAAAGCTCTTTACAGCCAATGAATACTTCTTTAAAGTGTAATTATAACTGCAATGATAAAACTGTAGCTCATGACCTAACAGTTCTTAACTTGATATCAACTGGAAAGGATTTAGTAACTAACAGCTTCAGGGTGATAGGTAACATATTGGCATTTGAACAGACAATATTTGCCAACAATGCCTTTCCCCACTGCTCTTAATGACTGGATCCTTGCATTTTACATGAGTTGGTCCACACATATACTTGTAAATGATGGCACCCCCCACCTTCAAAATTGTCTTTTTAAAATTTATTAATGGATATGGTGGTCATGGAAGTGCTAGCAAAATTTTCTCCACTAATTACCCTCGATAAAGTCACATTCCTTGTGGTGAACACATTTAACATGCTATTAGGAAGGGAGTCACAGGACTTTAAAGAAGTAACTATGAATAAGCAGTGATGACTTTTTGATTCTGTAATGGTTGGTATGAAGGCAAACTTGCAGGCAGTAGTGTTCCCATCATGTACTGTCCTAATTCATCTGGGCTTGGAGCACTCACATTTGGGATGTGCAGTTTCAGAAGCCTCAGTGAGTTGTTGCTGTACATTGTGTAATTGGCATACAGCTACCAAAGTGCATTAGTCACGGAAGGCATGAATGTTTAAAATAATGGCAAACAAACAGGTGGATTGGTCTAGGTTGATGTCAAGCTTCCTAAATTTTTTTGGAGCTGCATTCATCCAGACAAACAGAAAGAATTTCATCATGTACCTGACTGTACCTTGTCAATGATGGAATCAATGGTTTAGAATACTAATCACTCACCGTGAAATATGTAGCTTCTCATCTGTTCTTATCACCACATGACTTGTAGCTCTCATCCAGTTGGAGTTTCCTGTTAACGGTGACCTCCTAATTCAAACAATGAATGATAATGAAGGAGATGAAGAATAGAGAAAGGTCTGTCAGCACTTCATCAATATAAGATGGCAGTGGCATAGTAGGCAGCATTTGGGCTCTGCGCCTGGGCTTGTCCTCCTCATCTGTATTTTTCTTTTTTTTCTTTTTTCTTCTACCCCTTTTCTTTTCCTTGAACTTAACTGATAAAGAAGCTCTTTGGCAGGAGGCAGTTTCAATGGGCTCCAGAGTGGCAGTGGCATTTCAGAGGCAGTGTGGCTGCAGAGATGGTTGGTCGGTCTGTGAAGCTTGGAGTGGAGCTCTCACTTCCGCATGGAATAGACCCCTAATGCCAGCATGACGTGGGCTGGAAAGTCCAGAGCGGGACACTCTCTGCAGCATGGCACTGGCTGGTGTAGCCTGGAATGGGTCCCTCTCTGCAGCATGGCATGGGCTGGTGCAGCCCAGAGAGGGACACTGTCTGTGGCATGGCATGGATTGGTATAGCCTGGAGTGGGACACTTTCTGTGGCAAGGCATGGGCTGCTGTAGCCCGGAGTGGGACACATTCTGTGGCATGGTCTGGGCTGGTGTAGCCCAAAGTGGGACTCTGGCGGTGGCATGCGTGGGCTGGTGTAGCCCGGAGTGCAACATTCTCTGTAGCATGATCTGGGCTGGTGTAGTCCAGAGTGGGACACTCTCTATGGTGTGGTGTGGGCTGGTGTCGCCCAGAGTGCAACACTCTCTGTAGCATGGTTTGGATTGGTGTAGTCCGGAGTGGGACACTCTCTGTGGCATGGCGTGGGCTGGGCTAACCCGGGGTGGGACACTTCATGGGCTAGTGTAACCTGGAGTGGGACACTTCATGGGCTGGTGTAACCCGGAGTGGGACATTGGTGGTTGTATGTTGAAACAGCAAAGAAGAAAACCTTGGACGCTCTTTAAGTTATCATTTTTCAATTCAGTCAATGGTGCTTGTATATGAGCATAAGTACACGCTTTTCACTTTATTTATACTGAATGCACAGGATAGTAAAAGGATATTCATATGTTATCAACCTGAAGTGATAAATGTTTCTCTATCTACAGATGCTATCTGACCCTCTTAGCATTTATAGCATTTGTTAATAAAGAAGCTAATGGCATGAAGTGAATAATGAACAAACTCCCAATATAAAGAGCAGAAGGGTCGTTATGGCCAATTGTCTGCCCCTCTTCCACAGTTACAGTCAAGCCCGGGTGTCCTTGGAGAAGTTGCACGCTGTGTCTACCAACACCCTTGAGGCTTTCAGGGAGAGGTGGGCACCGCAGGGTGTGGAGTGTTTTATTTCCCCCTCTGATTCTGTTTTGATTTAGTCCCTGCCCTTCCCTTCACACTTTTTTGATCACACAGACTTTGCCCTTTGTTGAGACGGGCTCTGCCAGTCACTGGTCACCTCAGTGTTTCCTTTATTCCTGTTTGCGGAATATAAATAAAGATTTCTGCACTCATTGTTCTTCACTGTGACCTATACCAGTACACACATGACATGGGTGCTGAGAAAAATAGGCACTACCGCTAATTGGCAGTAAAAAAAAAGAAAAAAATATGTAAAGAGCAGAATAAGAGCTTAAGATATGTTTGGAGAGAGTGTACGTGAAAAGTTTGAATTGAGTGAGGAATTATTACTCATTTCACACCAGCCCAAAAAGGGAGAGAGCATGCCTGGTTAAGTCTGGTGACCAGGGGTAGGCAATATAGAAGATGCAGCCAGCATAAACTGTGTGAGAATTGAAAGAGTGAAAGTAGCTCCATGAAAAGGTGTTACATTTGATGCACTGCAGTCTCTGCATGAGTCCAGAGTGTCTTTGGGATGGCAGTCTGATGTGTTAATGTATTGTAACTTTTGGGAAAAAGCAATGCACTGGTTGCTCAATTGCAAATCCAAATAACCATTTTGTGTGAATTATAAATTAGTTACAATTAACCAGGATGAATTTTTTTAATGGTAACAATTAGAGTTGTATGAAGAAACCACAACCCTGGACCTTTAGAGAAATGTGTCAACAAATGTGCATCAAAAAAAATTCAATTTTATCCTTCAAGCACTCATGTCTTTGGCTATTTCTCCACTAATGTGGGTGAATGAATGCTATGCATTTTAACTTACAATCTGATGTTTACACATAAGCTTAAAATCAGAGGCAATTTTGCAGTTGATCTGCTTTAACTTGTTTTCTAAGTTGATGTTTATGAATCCCATTCAAAGATGACTTGAACACCTTATATGAAGTATGTAAACATCATAATAGCCAATTGTAGTGCAGTCATCAGTGTTTTTATAATTTGAGAAACTGGGCTATTCTGGAAACAGCATTCCACTGAAGCTGTGGACTAAATCCTGCCCTCAAAGTGTTTGATGTTAGTTGCTCAAACTGTTCATTGAGTTTGATAAGTACAATTTAACACTGAAAAATTTCACCAGAATGAAGGGTATTACTGTTTTCATCCATACATTACAGGAGAATAAATTAGCAAAAAGAAGGGAAATTAAAACTTGCAAATTAGGAAAACAATTAGTTGAACATTAGACTAGTTATACAATAATAGCAACAGCATCTCTGCAGGTATGCTTATGTCAGCTTAACTAGAAAATGTACTTGTTAAAAAGCACGACTATACAAGTATGGGAATACAGCACGTTGAACACTAGCTTAGTATCAGCAACAATACTACAAAGCAATTCCTCATATCTGGAAGCCTGAAGGCATGGTTTCTGAGAATAGCTCACAAATTAATGATAGTAATAAATCATTTTAATGAGATCAATGCAGGCACAATCTACCTCACAGAAGTTTGAACATCTTCTGGTCAAAGTCTTCCTTCCCTCAGCAAGCAACATGTTTAAAACTAGGGTGAAAAACCAATCACAAAAACAAAGGCAAATTGAGCTTCTGCCGGGCTTAATGCAAGGTTGTAAGCTTTATAATTCTGAATTGTTATTAGTTGACATGTATGAAATATTTATGCGAGAAAACAGACTTCCTCCATTTTGCTCACAAGTATAATTTGAGACAGGGTGTTTTACTGGAATCATAAGGGTGCTTTAGGTAAGAGGAGCAGAATAAGTTCAGTTACCAACAACCAGTTTTGAACATCAATTAACAACTTTGACAGATAGCAATGTAACTCAACTAGAAGAGATATTACACTCAAATAGCTTTTTTTTTGAAAAGTAAAATCAAAAATCAATGTTTAACAGGTATCAGATATCTAAAGTGTATTCATGAATCTGCAGAAATTTTATTCAGCAGATCTTAATACTCAACATCTAAATATGCAATTTTTTTTAGAATCTTAAGGTGTGAATAGATCGTGACTATTGTCTGATGCTTTTTTTTATTTCCTCGGGGAGGTGGGATATCCTCAAGAACATGTTCAAGATGATTATTGTAATGAGGTTCAGTCAGACTGTCATGTTTGGATGCCAGTACGAAGACTGTCATAATGCAGAAGGAAAAAAGTAAGTTGACCTCACTCATTGATATAATGGCACCCATTTTCAAACATTATATACATATGTGTACAAAATGCCAGTTTCTAATTGTGTGTATTAAGACAAAAAGGGGGTAGACTTTTCACATAAGTAACATTTTGGATGATTTGACATCCATCCTTTCCCATCATTTCACAATTACCTACTGTGGGCAGCACGGTGGCACAGTGGTTAGCACTGCTGCCTCGCAGCGCCAGAGACCCGGGTTCAATTCCCGACTCAGGCGACTGACTGTGTGGAGTTTGCACGTTCTCCCCATGTCTGCGTGGGTGTCCTCCGGGGGCTCCGGTTTCCTCCCACAGTCCAAAGATGTGCAAGTCAGGTGAATTGGCCATGCTAAATTGCCCGTAGTGTTAGGTAAAGGGGTAAATGTAGGGGTATGGGTGGGTTACGCTTCGGCGGGTCGGTGTGGACTTGTTGGGCCGAAGGGCCTGTTTCCACACTGTAAGTAATCTAATCTAATCTAATCTAATCTAATCTAATCTAAAAAAACTTGCCAATCAAAGGCTGCTTTGGCCAACCTTGCTCCAAGAAATAGCACCAAAGGAACCAAAATGCATTCTAGAAATACCATTTTGATTAGAATTTATGTGAAATCTTGCTGTTCTCTCTCAATACACAATTGTTTCTCTTCTTAAACATAGCACATGATATTCATTAATGTACTTAACAATTTTATTCTCGAACTGTGACCTCAGCTGCCAGGCTTTCCCCCCATTAATATATTTATCCTTTGGCATCTGCCTAAGCTGTGTAGCCAACTTCTACCCATCTCCAGCCTTCTTCCCTGATTTCTTGAATTCAGTAGCTGCCACAAAATTGTACATCTGCTCTGCAATCTTAATGAGTATAAGTTTGGACTGGGCAATGTATCAGCTGTTCCATGTTGAGGCCTCACCATGTGAGAAGCTGTTACTGGTGGGAACGCAGTGTGCATCTGTGAGATGCTAACCTTTATATGACGTATTGATATACAGACATACATAGCCACGAGGGGCTGAGGAGCTGCTTTCAATGGTGTGCTAGTCTATGATCCTATCATGGAGGTTTTTAACAAGAGCAAGCTTGATGGCAGCAAGGAGTGAATGGTGACCAGAAAGAATTTGGATTTTTTTTGGTCAAATATTGAGGTCAACTTTAACAGAAGATCAACTATTACTTGTTTATTTATGGTTAATGTGATCAGGCATTGAAATATCTTTCTGCACATCCCATTTCAGTGCATATACTCAGTTAACATAATCATGGTATGGGATTCTGCACAGTAATATCCAATTTTGTCAAGGTTAGCCACCATTTCCATCGTAGGCATGTTGATGAGATGTAGGTCAGTTTAGGCAATGAACAGGATAGGCACAGTAGCCTGCAGATGCCAAATCACACAGCAAAAATAAACACATCAATGAACTACTGCTGCCTTTCCTGTGCTGCCAGTGATCTCTCTCCCCAGGTCCTCAATCCTCCTATTACTATAGTTGTGTTTTAGAATCTTCCATAAACTGTACACTCATATAAAATAAAGAAAGAAAAATGAAGTTAGCATGATTGGCAGTACCTGTGGAGACAGAAATAAACTTAACGTTTCCAATTTGTTACACCTCTTCTCCACAATATTTTTCTTTTATTTTAGTGCATACCAGTGTGCCTCTGTAGAGCACACATAGCGCCAACTCAATGAGGCCATTCTACAACATGTCTTTCTCCTTAATCTTGACCACTGAGAAGGTCAAGAGCAGCAATGTTGCAGAAACTATATCAACTCAAAACTTATTTCAATGTCACAAATCATCTTAGCTTATATGTTATATTGTCATTTCATCATTATTCCAAGCTTATTGTGAGAACTCCATAATCACAAAAATTGCTGAAGTTCAAGGACAAAGCCAACCAGCATCTTTTCAGAACAGTTTGTGATGGATATTCCATGTAGTTTATCAGTGTCACACACAGGCCAAGAGCCAAAATAAAATCAATAATATAGTGTTGTGCAGTTCCAACACCATCACTACTTTAGTAATCAACTCAAAGCCATATTTCAGGTTGTCCTCAGATTTCAGGTGCCTGCAGCAATGCTTGAGCATTTCACATATTTTCTGATTTGAGCCTGGTTTTATTGCAATATGTTAGACATCTAATGGGAAGGTTATACAGATATATAATCAGCACAATTGCAAGCAATTGCACGACACGTTGGCAGTACTTATTATTTTCTTATATAGTTATATTTTATACCTATATATCTTCTCAAAACTCCCAGGGACCTGGGTATTTATTTTCATTCTTAGTCACACACGGTATTCACATGGGGGTAATAAAAGCCCTTTTAATTTATGTACACAATATCAAGTACAGAAATAGTTACATAGGTGTAATACTCTGAGCTCAGAACTATGGTAAAACTAGCCCTCTTTGGACTGATCAATATGCCCAAGTTGCTATGTTGGCATGAATCTCCAAACTACTCAATCATCTGGCATCTCTCTTTATGTAACAAATAAAACTGACATTGTCCCTTGGAACTTTATTTTGCACCTGCTTTTAACTACAATGCAGATGCTGCTCAGAATATGTTGCCAAAGGAGGATACTCAGTCATGAGAAGAGTTTAAAATTGATAAGGTGATGAAATTAGATAAGCTGTCAGAACTTAATATTGATAAGGCACTGGAGCCTGATGAGTTGTGTCCAAAAATATTGGAGGAACTGAGTTTCAAAATTACTAAGGCACTGGCAATAATTTTACAATCATCCTTGAATTTAGGGGTGATGCCGGAGAACTGGAGAATTGCAAACATTATGTCTTTAATCACAAAGGTTTTAAAGATAAACCCAGCAATTACAGACAAGTTAGTTCAACTTTGGTAATAGAGAAACGGTGTCTAACTAATGCACAGGAGCTTTTTTGAAGAGGTAACAGACAGGATTAATGAGAGTAATACTCTTGATGTGGTGTAAGTGGACTTCCAAAACATCCAAAATTGTACAACACAGCAGACTTGAGTAAACTTATAGTTCATAGGATAAAAGCAATAGAAACCTCATGAATACAAGATTGGTTGGATGATGGGCAACAGAATTATCATTAATGGGTTTTTCTTTTAGGCTGAAAGGAGGTTTGTAGTGTCAGTATTGCTTTTCTTATATATGTAAACAATTTACGTCATGGTGTGCAGGGAACAACCTACGTTTATGAATGGCATAAAACTTGGGGAAAGTTAAAAATCAGAGTTGAAGAGTGTGGTTCTGGAAAAGCACAGATGGCCAGGCAGCATCTGAGGAGGAGAATCAACGTTTCAGACTTATGCTCCTCAGATGCTGCCTGACTGGCTGGGCTTTTCCAGCACTATACTCTTCAACTCTGATCTCCAGCATCTGCAGTCCTCACTTTCTCAAAGTTAAGAATCACACAACACCAGGTTATAATCCAATAGGTATATTTGGAAGCACTAGCTTTCAGAGCGCTACCTGATGAAGGAGCCGTGCTCTGAAAGCTAATGCTTCCAAATAAACCTATTGTGTTATTTTTAACTTTGTCCACCCCAATCTAACACCAGCTCCTCCACAACAAAACAGGGAAGCATTGTAAACTGTGATGAGAATAGTTAGAATTTCCAAGTGACATTGATAATTAAGTGTTGTGGACAGATAGGTGGCATATGAAGGTTAATGCATTCCAGTAAAAGAATGTATAATAAAAAAATGAGTGCTATTCTAAAAGGGGTGCAGGAAATGAGACACTTGGATATAGATGTGTCTAAATAATTAAAGGCAACAGGAAAAGTATCCTATGGAAGGACAATCAGAACTGTATACAGTACTCCAAAAGTGACCTCACCAATGTCCTGTACAACCGTAACATGATATCCCAACTCCTATACTCAGTGGTCTGAGCAAAGAAGGCAAGCATGCTCAATGCCTTTTTAAACACCCTTTCTATCTGTGATGCAACTTTCAAAAAAATGATATACCTGAACCCTGAGGCCTCTCTGCTCAACAACACTACCCAGGACCCTACTGTTCACTATATACATCCTGTCCTTATCTATTTTACCAAAATGCAATACCTTGCATTTATCCAAATTAAACTACATCTGCCACTCCTCAGCCTATTTGCCCAATTGATCAAGAACCTTTTATAATTTTAAATAATCTTCTTGACTCTCCACTATACCATCAAGTTTGATTGGTTTGTGGAGCAACCAGAGGAAACCCACAAAGACACGGGAGAATATGCAAACGCCATACAGTCACAGACAATGTGGAAATAAACCTTGGTCCCTGGTGCTGTGGGGCAGCAGTGCTAACCACTGAGCCAGTCTACTGCCCCGACGATGGCTATATCCCCAGAGATATGCCCTATGGTCAGCTTTCTCATGACATAAGACTAACACATCACCAGCAGCTGCACTGTAAGGATATCGCACATTGAGACTTCGAGGTGATCTGGATGGAATTGATACCTTGGAAGTATTCAGTATTGACAGGAGCACCCAGAGACAAGCAATTGGAAAATGTGTTGAAAAAGCATGGACAGAAGAAATGATCAAATGCAAAGAGATCCCCCAAAAGGAAAAATATAGTCAATCTTTGACCAACAACATTGATGTGAGTCAGATACAGAAGAGACTGACACTTGTGAATCTGCTTGTACAGCCACAGCAGAACATCCTGAAGTGGCCTGCAGACTGGAGCAGTCCACCACCTCTTGTGACTGATGAATGCCAATCAGCACAAAGCACAGCATACAATACAAGCAATTTAGGTGATCACTGTATGCTATGAGGATGAGTGTATAAGTCTACAATCCTACTTGCCAAAATTTATGTTAGCTCTCCATTTCCAATAGCTATATGGATTCAAATTTAGTTGCAAGAATCACACTTGTCTGGTATCCTCACCATTCTATATTTCAAAGCCAGCTGTACCTCTCACCAACACACTCTCTTCTTTAAAAAAGAAACTTAAGTTTAATCAGGAGCATTGAGGATGTCATCTGAGAATTCATTGGACCTACTGGCATTATACCCAACCTTTCAAAGACATTAATGAGAGTTGGGAATAATGCAATGTCATTAATGAAAATGACAAAAGTAGGATCGAATGCCAATGACAAAACAATCATTGCCTATAGCTTCTTCCCTCTGATTTTGCATTCCTTTCAGAGAAACTTTATTGAACAGTCACTGAACAAAACCATTTTATTTTTGCAGATATATGCACAACTGTGTTTTTCATTAATATATTCCCATTTTCCTGTTTCCTCCACCTGTTTCAATGAATACATGATATTGGGAAGATTTTCATTGCGAACAGAAGCCATTGAGTATACCAATTGATTTTAGATCATGTTATTACCCCCTTTTTAAACATGGGAAGCTGATAGGGGTCTGAATGGATCTTGGATAGAGCATTCAGGTTAGGGCATATGCTCAGAATTAAATCATGCAGAGTACTTAGCCACAAAGTCAAACTCTCCTGTCATCTGCCACATTATTGTCCAGAATGACAGGAAGTGAATAAACAAAGATGGATATAATAACCTAAGTAGTGTTCTTTCGCAATTCCTAACATCCTAAGGTTTTAATGGCTTGATTCACTTTCAAACATAATTCTTGCTAACTCTCCTTGGAGAGGCTAATTCCAGTCCTCTCACTGAGGTTATTAATATACATTCTGAACAGTGGTGGTATGGGATTATTCCTGGATTACTGTAATTGACTTCACTGCCTGTTCGAACTATTTTCATTTACAACTTTCTCTGTTTTCCATTGTCAAGCCAGTTTCTAACATGCATCTTTTCATGTTTGATTCTGAGAGCTGTCACTTTTGCCCTATGTGGAGTTAATGGGTATTCTCAAATTTGTTCTGAAATGCCAATCAGGCTACATTTTCTCTCCAAGATTGTCATTCATAATTGACCCCATTGGATAGAGTTGGACAGAATGGAAACCTACCTTCCGGTCCAACATGTCCATGCCGACCAGATATCCTAAATTGATCCAGTCCCATTTGCCAACATTTGACTCTTATCCCTCTCAACTCTTCCTATTCATATACTCATCAGATGCCTTTTAAATGTTGTAATTTTACCAGCCACAGGACCTCCTCTGGCAGTGTGTTCCATACATGCACCACCCTCATTAAAATATGCCCTTTGGGTCCCAGTTAAATCTTTCCCCTCTCACATTAAACCTGTGCCCTCTAGTTTTGGACTACCTTACCCTGGGGAAAAAGATCTCAGCTATTTGTCCTATCCATGGCTCTCATGATTTTATAAACTTCTATAAGGTTGCCCCTCAGCCTCTAACACTTCACGGAACATAGTCATAGCCTATTCAGTGTCTCCCTTTAGCTCAAACCCTCCCATCCAGGCAATTTGCTTGCCAACTTTTTCTGAATCCTTTTAAGTTCTACAACTAATTTCCCAGAGCAGAGAGATCAGAATTCAATGCAGTATTGCAAAAGTGGCCTAACCAATGTCGTGTACAGCCACAATATATCCTCCCAACTGCTATACGCAATGCACTTACCAATAAAGGCATGCATACAAAATGCCTTCTTCACTATCCTGTCTACTTGTGAAGGAACTATGAACTTGCATTCCAAGGTCGCTTTGTTCATCAACACTCCCCAGGACTTTCCCACTAAATGTATAAGTCCTGAATTGACCTCACTAAATGTAGCACCTCATATTTATATAAATTAAACTCCACCTCCCATTCCTCAGCCATCTGACCAAGGTCCCGTTGCATTTGACGTAACCTTTTTCGTTATCCACTACACCACCAATTTTGGTGTGATGTGTAAACTTACTAACCATAACTCTTATATTCACATCCAAATCATTTATATAAATGACAAAAAGTAGTGGACCCAGCATTGATTCATGTGGCCACAGACCTCCCGTCCAAAAAACAACCTTGCACCATCAACCTCTGTTTCCTACCTTCGAGCCAATTTTGTATCCAAAGGGCTACTTCTCTCTGTATTTCATGTGATATAGCCTTGTTAACCAGCTTAGCATGCAGAACCTTGTTAAATGCCTTACTGAAGTCCATATAGACAACATCCACCACTCAATCTTCATCAATCCTTTTTTTCACTCAATCAAGTCAGTGAGACACGATTTGCCATACATAAAGCCATATTGATTATCCATAATTATTCCTTGCCTTTCCAAATACACGTAATTCCTGTCTCTCAGGATGCCCTCCAACAACCTACCTACCACTGACATCAGTCTCATTGGTCTATAGTTCCCTGGTTTTTCTTTACAACTTTTCTTAAATAATGGCACCCCCTTTGCCAACCTCCAGTCTTCCGTACTTCACTCATAGCTATCGATGATACAAATATCTCAGCGAGGGGCCCAGCAATCATTTCCTGAGCTTCCCACAAAGTTAAAGGGTACACTTGATCTGGTCCCAGGGATTTATCCACTTTATATGTTTTAAGATATACACTCCCTCCTTCTCTGCAATATAGACACTTTTCACGATATCGCTATTTATTTCCTGATGATCTCTAGCTTCTGTATCCTTCTTCACAGTAGATATTGATGCAAAATACTCCTTTAATTTTTCCTCATACCCCTGCAGTTCCACACATGAGTAGCCTTGCTGATCTTTAAAAAGCCCTGTTCTTTCCCTCTTAGAAAATCCTGATTATGGAGAACAGAATCCGATCTTTATCCATGAACCATGTTGAGGAAACCTGATGATTAATTGCCTGCTTTATTTGTATCTGTGTTATGTGAAAGTTGAATTTCAATTTACTTCATTCCCATTTCAAAGATACTCCAGTCAGCACACCACACCAATTTTACATGATGGCTGCAATTAAAATGGACATACTCCATTAATGATACTTACTTTCTCAAACTCTGTTTTAGTAAATTTATCCAAAGAATCTTTTATTAAAAAAATGTAGTTCGTGGATTGAAAAAATTACTATAGTTGTTCAAAGTCACTCAAGATCAGACCAAAACAAATGCTGAAGTTTTATGATATTGTTCACTCTACCATTCCATTAGAACACAGGCATTGTTATGATGCCCTTCTTTTCTGCAAGGTATTATCTGCAACATCAGAATGGACTATGTTACAAATAACTTCAATCATTTCTTGCCAATTTATGTTCCCTTGTATTTGAAATATTTATTTTAATCCAACTTAATTTCCGATGTATTTGCCTTCAGGTTTAATAGATCCACAAGATCTTTTTGACTGAATACATTTTTAAAACCACCATTACTTTGTTTTTGTCATCGTAATTTGTTAGACTCTCCTCCAGCTTTCAAAAGCGCAGCAGGTCAGGCAGCATCCAAGGAGCAGGAGAATCAACGTTTCGGGCATGAGCCCTTCTTCAGGAATGAGGAAAGTGTGCCAAGCAGGCAAAGATAAAAGGTAGGGAGGAGGGACTTGGGGGAGGGGCGTTGGAAGGAGATTAAGGTGAGGGTGATAGGCCGGAGTGGGGGTGGGGGCGGATAGGTCAGGAAGAAGATTGCAGGTTAGGAAAGTGGTGCTGAGTTTGAGGGTTGCCTCCCCAAGAAGGCATCTAATAAGGTATTACTACCTAAATACTGCATTCAATTGTCAACCTTGATTATGTACTCAAGTCTAGTCAGTCCTTAGACTAGGTTCAGGAGTCGGCCACTGAGCAATTCAAAACTGCTGTGCCATTCAGTAAGATCATGGTCGATTTGGTTGTGGTCTCTACACCATTTGCTTGCATGCCGTAATAGTAAGAAAAAAATTTATCCCTTGTTGAAAATACTTAGGTTTGGTTTTGATGAGCACAAAATCTGAATTTTGATCCCAGTTTGCCTCCTAATCACCCACTTCTGATTTTAATGGAGGGGGACAGAGAAAGAGAGCATAACCAACCTCTGCAAGGAGCGAATTCACATTTCATTGAGGCTGAGCAACTTAGCTGTCTTGACCATTTGAAGCTGGCTTTGGTAATACAGATATCCCACTGCTCAGGAAAACCTGTAGGCAAAGCCAAGAACAACGACTGCCGGATCAGGAGTTCATGCTTTCCAAGAACCTGCTGGAGTTTATGTGCCTGCAAGGGCAACCCTGTGGCTAATCACTCGAGCCCCACTTTTCTAATCTTCTGTCCAATCTGTCTCAAGGCCTGTGATGTGCTACCAAGACACCAATCAAATTTAATACCTCTAATACTGTCACTGTAAGCATTGACACTTGAGATCCACTACCCTTTTTGTTTTAAAAAGATGCAAGCAAAAACAAAAATGATATTTGCTTGAGGCCAAGCCTGAAAGTTAATTGAAGATTGATTCTTGTTCAAGAAATGCTCTCAATGTTTTGTTTCTGGAGACCAACAGGGTCTCGGGGTTGAATGACTTACTCCTATTCTCTAGTTCCTTGAATGCATTATGGCCCATCAGATGGCAGATGCTGAATGGTAGAGGAGGCCGAAAAAGGAGACAACCAGTCAAACAGAGAGAAACCAAAGTTTGAACTGGTTTGAACTGTGGTTTAAGTCAGAAGGATTGTGGCTGCAAAAGCTACAGGGTGGAAGTTTGATTGCACCCTGGTTGTGCTCAAATCAACTTATTGAAAGCCTGGAGAACAGAATCTCATTTATAAGAATTAATTGAATATTCCTTAGGAACTACTGCAAACTATTTGCATGCATTGGTCTCTTCAGAAACTGAGCAAGATACAATCCCATGTGCCTGAGAGATTCCAGATCGTGGACACTGAAGAAATGAACTGGTCAGTTGCATCTTTTTGTTTTCGTGATTTATCCCTTAACTTTGTCTGTTTGAAAGACGAGGGACTTAGAAGAAGATTGGAGTTAAACCATAGACATTAATAAAATTACTGTGTTTTTTTAACTTTGCTCTGCAAAAGTTACTGTTTCATGAATAAATTCTTAAATGTTTTTTTTGAAGTTGGTGTTTGGTATCAATCATTCACAAAATCTGGGACTGGTTATTCAAAAAGTCTGGCTCGGAATAATTGGGGTCAATTTTGAGGTTCCTTGAGGATTTTAATTCAACTGCCTTGTACATAAAATAAGTGGGAGGTAGGTTTGAATTAGATGTCTGCCTCCATGTCGTAACAATGGCGAGGTCTGGAAAAGCACAAAGGAAGATGAAAAGTAGCCCGCTATATGAACTTTACAAGTACTGATGTTCACCAGGACATTTGCTGTTATCAACATTGTGTCCTCAAGCTCTGGAGACCAAGCTCTGAATTATCCAAGGACACAGTTTAAGGTAAGAATGGAGGTAAGTGTGCTTCAACTTAGAGAATAGCTTTTGTGATGTTCAAAGAGCCTTCTAAATTGTTTAGTGCTCTTTTCTGGTTGATGAAGTATCCATTAAATTGCACCCCATGTCACGATATCAATCCTCAATTAACTTCAGTAGTTCAATGTATGAAGTCAATCTCTTAATAGCTGCATATTTAAAACTTGCTCCAGTAATTAATATCAATTAATGTAGCAAAATCACATTGTAGGCAAATAGTTAATGTCGATGAATCAAAACAGTGTATTTATAATTTAGTATAACATGATTATCCCTTAACGAAGGTCACTTAAGGAAGTCCTGCAATGAATTGTAAGTTTCACTTTTGGTCATCCTAAACACATCAAATATTTCAAAAATAATCTCAATGTCAACCTTGACAAACCAAGAGCTGGATTTTTTTTTAACAATGCAAGGTAAACAAAACTGAAATTGAGGGATCCACTTGCTTTGCACCCAACCAGCTCAAACGGATACTGATATGAACAGTAATGCTCCAAGTTTATAGTCTATTTCCTCTCACAGGCAATTAGGTTTTATTAAAGCATCAAAAAATTTTAAAATGCATTAAAATGAATTAATTCCAGGAGTAGGTGTTCGGGCAGTGTGCCCAATTTATAAACATAAAATTCAACTCAGATGTTTTTGTCAGTTAAATGATCACACGGCCTTAATAAGATAAAAACAGTTTAAAACTCTTGCATTTTCTCTCAGAAATAACTCCACTCATGTATATAATGTCATTTCTAAAAAGAGGATACTTCAAAAAAACATTCACGCGATGTGAGCATCACGGGTAAACCCAGCATTTATTGCCCATCACAACTTACTAGACCCATTTCAAAGGGTAACTAAAAGTCAGTTTCATTGTTGTGTGTCTGGAGTAATATGTTAGCCAGTCTGGGTAAGGGTGCAAGGTTTATTTCCTTAAAAAGGATATTAGTGAGTCACATTTATAATATTTGATCATTATTATCATGGTCACCACTATTGAGACTAACTTCACATTTGAGATCTATTAATTGAATTTCAATTCCAGCAGCCTCCTCAGGGAATTTAACTCTGGCTCTGAAAACAATAACCTTAGCCTCTGGATTATTAGTCCAGTGACATGGCCATTACCTTAACGTGCATCCTTCAAACTGAGCCAGTGGTGATGTCAAGTCAAAATTAAAGAGGATCATCTGCCTATCATAGTTTGTCTATTGTCTTTACGTGTACTTGACATAGAGTCAAAAAGTCACATAAATGTACAGCACGGAAACAGACCCTTGTCCATGCCGACCAGATATCATAAGCTAATCTAGTCCCATTTGCCAGCACATGGCCCATTTTCCTCTAAACCATTCCTATTCATATACCCATCCAGATGCCTTATAAATGTTGGAATTGTACCAGCCTCCACCACTTCCTCTGGCAGCTCATTCTATACCCGTACCACCCTCTGTGTGAAAATGTTGCCCCTTAGGTCTCTTCTTTGTCTTTCTCTTCTCACCCTCAACCTATACCCTCTAGTTCAGGGATCCCACACCCCAGAGAAAAGACTTTATCTATTTATCAAATCCATACCCTTTATGATTTTATAAACTTCATGAGTTTATAAAAGTTAAGGTCACCCCTCAACTTCTGTCACTCAATGGAAAACAGTCCCAGCCTATTCAGCCTCCCCCTGTAGCTCAAATCCTCCAACCCTGGCAACATTCTTGTAAATCTTTTCCGAACCGTTTTTAGTTCCACAACATCCTTCTGATAGCAGGGAGACCAGAACTGCATGCAATATTCCAAAAGTGGCCTAACCAATGTCCTGTACAGCCATAGCATAACTTCCCAACTCCTATACTCAATGCTCATTACGAAATGCCTTTTTCACGATCCTATCTACTTGCCTATAGTTGTTTGTTTTGTATTGCCCGTAAATGCACCTTGTATCAACAGTTAAGGCCAAGCGATGAATAATAGCAACAATATTGAAAGAGTTGATTTCATTTTGTTTTATATCTCAATTTAATGACCTCTACTTAATCTATCCTACCACTCCACCTCCCCCCCAAAACCTGGCAACAGATTGCTTTGGTTTCCATGTTAGAAAAACAGCCAGGGGGGCCATCTTGCCAGTGAGTGAGGGCCCTAACTAAATGTTAATTGATTACTTCAGGACTTTCACTGATGGTGGGTCAAGATGGCCACCCCTGGACATACTTGCCCAGAACTTGAATTGTGAAATGGCGAGAAGGTTCCAAGTGTTCCTCTGGGAGCAAGCCACTTGATTTTTCCCCACTGCCAGGTGGGGAATAATCACGCCCAATAGAATGACAGTCATTTTTGTATATGGTAGTGAATTAACTATGGTAGTAGGATCTTTATAGTTCATGTTCAACGAAGAAAAATGAAACAAGAATTACATCAATAGAAATTTTTGGAGAGTGCCAGAAACAAGAAGCTAAAGTGAAGGAAAGAATCTCAAGGATCATCATCTGTGCATTATTTTCCAAGACAAGTACTACTAGCTAGAGTTTCGTTATACAGATTAGGGAAACAAAAATTTAACTGGAGGAGTAAGGATGTTATGCTTCCATTGTGCAGAACTTTGGTGAGACCACATCTCAGACACCATGCACAATTTTGGTTTTCTTAATGTAAATGCACCAGAGACGGTTCAAAGAAAATTTACTACATTGATGCCACAAAGGAGTGTATTGCCTTATCGTGATAAATTTGAAAGGCTGGACTTGCTTCCATGGTTTCAAAGAGTGAGGGTGACTTGTTTCAAGTGTATAGGATTCTGAATGGCCTTGACATGATGAATGTGAAAAGGATCTTGCCTCTTGTGGGGCAGTCTGGAACTGAGAGGCATGGTTTTCCAATTCAGGGTAACACTTGCAGGTCAGAGATGAAAAGAGTTATTTTCCTGAGGGCTATGCGACTCTACATCATAAATGGGTGCAGGCATGGTCACTGAATATTTTTAAGATTCGGAGATACCGGTGTTGGACTGGGGTGTACAAAGTTAAAAATCACACAACACCAGGTTATAGTCCAACAGGTTTAATTGGAAGCACACTAGCTTTCGGAGCGACGCTCCTTCATCACCTGTTGGACTATAACTTGGTGTTGTGAGATTTTTAACTTTGAATATTTTTAAGATAGTTTCTTGTTCAGCAAGAATCCACATAAGGATCAATATCATAGGTAGGACTGGAAAAGAGATTCAAGTAACGGATTATGGGCAGTGTGAGCTAAAATAAAAAACAGAAAAAGTAATAACCTCAGGATTACTACCTGTGTAAAAAGGCATAAAATGATTAGAGCTAAATGCATAGCTCAAAGACTCGTAAGGGGTCCAATTTATGGGATAATGTGGAAAGAGAGCTGTACCATTGGAACAGGTTTCATTTAAGCTATTATCTGAACCAGTGTCCTTTTGAATCGTCCAACTAGGTTGTAGGTAAGGCTTTAAATCAACTTGGGAGGTTGAAGTTTAATTGAAAGGACATTTTAAGAGAAAGTTAAACGTAAGCAAGTAAGGGCATAGGGTAGTGGAGAGGTGAACAATAATCAAAATGTGTATGGAAGAGAACAAAGTTATACACAGAAGAGTACAGTAGAATTAGGATCCAGAGTGAGAACATAAAAACATAAGAACTCGGAGCAGGAGTAGGCCATCTGGCCACTCGAGCCTGCTCCGTCATTCAGTAAGATTATGGCTGATCTTTATCATGGACTTAGCTCCACTTCCCACCTGCTCACCATAACCCTTAATTCCTTTTGTTCAAAATCAAACCATCTTTCTTTCAACAAGGTTGCTTCAACTGCTTCACTGGGCAGGGAATACAACAGATTCACAACCCTTTCGGAGAGGAAGTTCCTGGCTATTTTCCCTGGAGCATCGGAGACTGAGGGGTGACCTTATAGAGGTTTACAAAATTATGAGGGGCATGGATAGGATAAATAGACAAAGTCTTTTCCCTGGGGTCGGGGAGTCCAGAACGAGAGGGCATGGGTTTAGGGTGAGAGGGGAAAGATATAAAAGAGACCTATAGGGCAACTTTTTCACGCAGAGGGTGGTACATGTATGGAATGAGCTGCCAGAGGATGTGGTGGAGGCTGGTACAATTGCAACATTTAAGAGACATTTGGATCGGTATATGAATAGGAAGTGTTTGGAGGGATATGGGCTGGGTGCTGGCAGGTGGGACTAGATTGGGTTGGGATATCTGGCCAGCATGGATGGGTTGGACCAAAGGGTCTGTTTCCATGCTGTATATCTCTATGACTCTTTAACTCTATGACTCCTCAGTTCAGTTATACAGTCATAGAGTCAGAGAGTTGTACAGCATGGAAACAGACCCTTTGGTTCAACCCGTCCATCCCAACCTGATTTCCTGAATTAATCTAGTCCCATTCCTAAATCTCCTCCCCATTATTTTGAGGCTATATCTCTTCATTCTCATTTTACCCAACCAGTGAAAACAACTTTGCTGCTTCAATCTTCTTTATTCCCTTCATAATTTTATACGTTTGTATATGATCGAGCTTCATTCTTCCAATGAGTATAGCCCCAGTCTGCTCAATTTATCCTTGTAAGCCAATCCTCTCTACTCTGGAAACCAGTTCGTGAACATCCTCTGCAATCATTCCAATGCCAGTAAATCCTTTCTCAAGTAAGGAGACCAAAACTGCACACAGTACTCCAGGTGTGGCCTCACCAGCACCTCCCTGTACAGCTGGAGATGGTTACCATATTATTACTCAATACAGAGTACAGTGGTTAAAAAGTCGAAGCTGGTAGCATTTCATTTAGATGCATGCGGCATTTATAACAAGGTAGACAATTTGATGCCACAAATAGAATTAAATCAACTTGACTTAAAAGCTTTATGGAGATGTGGTTGATCTCACTGAAAGGTGGAACAGGGCTCAAGGGGCTAAATGGCCTTCTCCCGTTCAGAGTAACCAGAACTGGGAACTCAATATTCAAGGGTGTTTAATATTGCAGAAAAGAACAGGCAAAAAGAAAAAAGAGGTGAGTTCGTTTTGTTCCTAAAGGTATCAGTGCCGTGCTGAGTAATGAGAGATATGTAATTGTTTGCAAAGTGCAATCAGATTGGTGGAATAAGGAACAGCAAGGGAAAAATGCCATAGGTGGGAGTCATATATCAGTCTCTGAAGAGTTGTCTCACCATAAGACATAGTATAAATCTGGAAATAACGGAGTCATGCAAGAATAAAGCTATAACTGTGATGAGTGATTTGTCTATGTACTAGACTCATAGAGTCATAGAGATGTACAGCATGGAAACAGACCCTTCGGTCCAACTCATCCATGCCGACCAGATATCCTAACCTAATCTAGTCCCAACTGCCAGCACCCAGACCATATCCCTCCAAACCCTTCCTATTCATATACCCATCCAGATGCCTTTTAAATGTTGCAATTGTACCAACCTCCACCACTTCCTCTGGCAGCTCATTCCATACATGTACCACCCTCTGCGTGAAATATTGCCCCTTAGGTCTCTTTTATATCTCTCCCTTCTCACCCTAAACCTATGCCCTCTAGTTCTGGACTCCCCCACCTCTTGGAAAAGACTTTGTCTATTTATCCTATCCATACCCCTCATGATTTTATAAACTTCTATAAGGTCACAACTCAGCCTCCAACTGTTCAGGGAAAACAGCTCTAGCCTATTCAACCTCTCCCTATAGCTCAAATCCACCAACCCTGGCAACATCCTTGTAAATCTTTTCTGAACCCTTTCAAGTTTCACAACAACTTTCCGATAGGAATGAGACCAGAATTGCATGCAATATTCCAAAAGTGAGCCTAACCAATGCCCTGCAATATGACCTCTCAACTCCTGTACTCAATACTCTGACCAATAAAGGAAAGCATACCAAACATCTTCTTCACTACCCTATCTACCTGTGACTCTACTTTCAAGGAGCTAGGAACCTGCACTCCAAGGTCTCTTTGTATTGATTGAACAAATTAGATGGGTGTGGAAAATGGATTTACAGAGACCATCAGGCATATATTCTTAGAAGAGTTGTTGCATAATCTACCTGAGAACAGGTTTGCCTGTCATTTCAATACACCACCTTGTTCCATCGCCAACATCTCTGTCTCAGGCTTGCTGAAGTGCTCCAGTAAAGTTCAGCACAAGCTGGAAGAACAACACCTCATTTTCTACTTGGGAATTCTACAGCTGTCCTACATTCAAAATTAAATTCAACAACTTTAGAGCTTGAGGCATTTCCTTCCATGCCCTTACCCCAACCCCCAAATGACCAGCCCTTATTATCACAAGGTCGGCTGTTACACACTACCCATTGTTAGTCACATGTAGTCCTCATTAGCAGCCATTCATTCTCCTGGGCTGACCATTATCCCTTTCTTTGTATATCCAACTGTCCTTCTCTCTGTTTGGGCTCTATCTCCATCTATCGATTATTCCTGAATCCCCCTCCTTCCACCCTGTCTTCAGCATAAGAAAACAACTATTTCCTAGCTACCCATCTGGACCTGACACAGTAACTCTGATTTCTCTCAACAGACATTGCCAGACCTGCCGACCTTCTCTAGCAACTTATATTTTTATTGTTAATAAAACATTGTATGGTGAAAGATCTACTAGGGGATAGAAATAACAACACAATTGCATTTTAAGTTTAGTTTATTTTAGCTTAATTACATTTAATTAAGTCCTGGATTTAAATAAGGGCCTTTAAAAGGGTATGAAGAAACTGTTGTCAGAAGTGGGCTGAAAAAATGAACTAAGAGTAAAGCAGCATATCAGCAGTGGCAGAAAATTAATCAGCTATTTTTAAGGCTTAGCATAAATTTATTTCAGTTAAAAAGAATGTGAGGAGAAGGAAGACATGCCATGGTTAATATAGGCAAACAAAGAGAGCATCCAATCAAAAACAGTGGCATATAAACCAGCAAAACACCATGGTAGGCCAGGGAATTTGGAATTTTTATGAACTAGCAGTGCATGAGTAAAACGCTATTGAAGAGTGAGATAATTTACTGTAAATGTAAATTGCAAGAAATACAAAAACAAACAGCAAGCCCTTCCACGGGTATATAAAAAAAAGGGTAGCTGGAGTACTTGTGGGACCCTCCCTGAATAAGTTAGTTCTGGAATATTTTGATCAATGCCTGCACAATGTGTATAGTCATTGTCCATCTTTCAAACTCTAATTGTAATTATGGGACATTTGGAGGATGCGACTGGGAAGTGACAAAAGAAAACAGGGAAATGTCATATACTGTGCTCCAGACAAATTTTTTACATCAATCTTCATGGTGGGGAACACTTTAAATTTCCCAAAAATAACAGATGCAACATACAAATAGAAAGAGAGATCATTTAAATGTCTTTATCATAAGGGACACAATATTTGACAAATAAAATCGATGAAAGGCAGGCAAGTCAGCACAACCTGATGGCCTGCATCCAAGAGTTTGAAAGACAGACAATGACTATACACATAGTGTAGGCATTGATCAAAATATTCCAGAACTAACTTATTCAGGGAGGATTCCAATGGATTTGAATACTGTAAGTGAGATATCCTGGTTGAAGAAAGAAGGGAGACAAAGTAGAAAACTATCATTCAGTTAAGCAAAACAACTGCCATTTGGAAAGTACAACAGCCCACTATTAAGGAAGAAATGGCAGGATATTTGGAAAAGATGAACATAACCAAACAGCGGCAACGTGGTTTTGTGAAACAGACACAGTGTTTGACACATTTGCTTGAATTCTTTGAGGATAAAACAAGCAGCACTGATAAATGAGAACTGGTCGATATAATATATCTGGATTTACTGAAGGCATTTGATAAGTTGCCACATAAAAGGTTATTGTATTAGATAGGAGCTCTTGGTATTAGGGTGACAGATTAGCATGAGTTGAGGACTGAAGATAGACACACAGGATACAATCAGGTTTAATGGGTATTTTTCAGTTTGAAAAGATTAAACTAGTGGAGCATCACAGGATCAGTCCAAGGGTTTTGGTAATTTACAATTTACGTTAATGACTTCGAGGAAAGGGCAGAGTGCAATGGATCCAAATTTGATCGAGTCATAGAGGTTTACAGCATGGAAACACCCCCTTCAGCCTAAATTGTCCATGCTGCTCCAGTTTTCACAATTAATTTAGTCCCATTTGATCGATATACCCTCCATATCTATCCCATCCATGTCCCTATCCAAATGTTTCTTAAATGACAAAATCGTACTTGCTTCCACCAGTACATCTTGCAGCCCATTCTTGAAACTCACCACCCTCTGTATGAAAAACTTGGCCCTATAGACCACTTTGCATCTCTCCCCTTAATCCTACATCCTCTAGTTTTAGAGTCCTGTACCATGGGGAAAAGCTGTTGGCTATCTAGCTTATCTCTGCATCTCATGATTTTATAGAATTCTTTAAGGTCACCGTCAGCCTCCTACACTCCAGGGAACAAAGTCCCGATCTCTCCTTATTACCCAAGCCGTCCAATAGAAGTAACTCTTCTCTGCATTCTTTCCACTTTAATAATATCCTTTCTATTATAGGGTGACCAGAACTGCACACAGTACTCCAAGTGTAGCCTCACCAACATTTTGTATAGCTGCAACATTTTGTATAGCTACATCATCACTCCTATAGACTGTGTTCTGACTGTTGAAAGCAAACATTTTGAAAGCATTCTTCACCACCCTGTCTACCAGTGACTACACCTTCAAGGAGCGATGAACCTGTGCCCTGGATCCCCTTGTTCTCTCAAACTTCCCAGGGTCCTACTATTAACTGTATAAGTCCTGCTCTGATTTGACCCACCAAAATGCCACACCTTGCATTTATCTAAATTAAATACCATCTACCATTCCTCTGCCTACTGGCCCGGTTAGAACATAAAACATAGTACATTACGGCGCAGTACAGGCCCTTCAGCCCTCGATGCTGCACTGACCTGTGAAAACTATTTAGAGCCCATCTATCCTACACTATTCCATTATCATCCATATATTTATCCAATGACAATTTAAATGCCTTTAAATTTGGAGAGTCTACTACTGTTGTAGGCAGGGCATTCCACACCCCCACTACACTCTGTGTAACTACCTCTGACATCTGTCCTGTATCTATCATGACTTAGGATAAAGCGATGTCTCCTTGTGCTAGCCATCACCATCCAAGGAAAAAGGCTCTCACTGTCCACCCTATCTAACCCGCTGATCATCTTATATGTCTCTATTAAGTCACCTCTTAACCATTTTCTCTCCAATGAAAACAGCCTCATGTACCTCAGCCTTTGCTTATAAGACCTTCCCTCCATACCAGGCATTCTGGTAAATCTCCTCTGCACTCTTTCATGTTCTTCCGATAATGCGGTGATCAGAACTGTATGTAATACTCTAAGCGCAGCCATGCTAGAGTTGTATACAGCTGCAATATGACCTCATGGCTCCGAAACTCAATCCCACTACCAATAAAAGCTAACATGCCGCACATCTTCTTAACAACCCTGTTAACCTGGCTGGCAACTTTCTGGGACAAAATTGCACATGGACACTGAGATCTCTCTGCTCATCCACACTACCATTAGCCTAGTAGTCTGTATTCCTGTTACTCCTTCCAAAGTGTACCACCTCACACTTTTCCACATTAAACTTCATTTGCCACCTCTCAGCCCAGCTCTGCAGCTTATCTATGTCCCTCTGTAACTTGCTACATCCTTCTGCACTCTCCATAAGTCCACCAACCTTAGTGTCATCTGCAAATTTACTAACTCATCCTTTTACACCATCATTCAAAGGCAAGGACTGATTAGGGATAATCAACATGGCTTTGTGTGTGGGAAATCATGTCTCACAAACTTGATTGAGTTTTTTGAAGAAGTAACAAAGAGGATTGATGAGGGCAGAGCAGTAGATGTGATCTATATGGACTTCAATAAGGCGTTCGATGAGGTTCTCCATGAGAGATTGGTTAGTAAGGTTAGATCTCATGAAATGCAGAGAGAACTAGCTATTTGGATATAGAACTGGCTCAAAAGTAGAAGACAGAGGGTAGTGGTGGAGGGTTGTTTTTCAGACTGGAGGCCTGTGACCAGTGGAGTGCCACAAGCTTTGGTGCTGGGTCCACTACCTTTCGTCATTTATATAAATGATTTGGATGTGAGCATAAAAGATGTCGTTTGTAAGTTTGCAGATGACACCAAAATTAGAGCTGTAGTGGACAGCAAAGAAAGTTACCTCAGATTACAACAGGATCTTGATCAGATGGGCCAATGGGCTGAGAAGTGGCAGATGGAGTTTAATTCAGATAAATGCGAGGTTCTGCATTTTGGGAAACAAAATCTTAGCAGGATTTATACACTTAATGGGAAGGTCCTCGGGAGTGTTGCTGAACAAAAAGACCTTGGAGTGCAGGTTCATAGCTCCTTGAAAGTGGAGTCACAGGTAGATAGGATAGTGAAGAAGGCGTTTGGTATGCTTTCCTTTATTGGTCAGAGTATTGAATACAGGAGTTGGGAAGTCATGTTGCGGCTGTACAGGACATTGGTTAGGCCACTGTTTGCATATTGCATGCAATTCTGGTCTCCTTCCTATCAGAAAGATATTGTGAAACTTGAAAGAGTTCAGAAAAGATTTACAAGGATGTTGCCAAGGTTGGAGGATTTGAGCTACAGGGAGAGGCTGAACCGACTGGGGTTGTTTTCCCTGGAGCATCAGAGGCTGAGGGGTGACCCTATAGAAGTTTACAAAATTATGAGGGGCATGGATAGGGTAAATAGGCAAAGTCTTTTCCTTGGGGTCGGGGAGTCTGGAACTAGAGGGCATAGGTTTAGGGTGAGAGGGCAAAGATATAAAAGAGACCTAAGGGGCAACCTTTTCACACAGAGGGGGTTCAGGTATGGAATGAGCTGCCAGAAGATGTGGTGGAGGCTGGTACAATTACAACATTTAAGAGGCATTTGGATGGGTATATGAATAGGAAGGGTTTGAAGGGATATGGGCCGGGTTCTGGCAGATGGAACTAGATTGGGTTGGGATATCTGGTCAGCATGGATGGGTTGGACCGGACGGTCTGTTTCCATGCTATACATCTCTATGACTCTATGACTCAGTGGCTTCAAAACAGATCCTTGCGGTACACCACTAGTAACTGAACTCCAGGATGTACATTTCTCAACAACCACCCAGCTTGCTAATTTCTGATCCAAACCGCTAAATCACCCTCAATCTCATGCCATCGTATTTTGTGCAATAGCCTTCCGTGGGGATCCTTGTCAAATGTTTTAGTGAAATCCAGAAACACCACATCAACCACTTTACCCTCATCCACCTGTTTGGTCACCTTCTCAAAGAACTCAATAAGGTTTGTGAGGCACGGCCTACCCTTCACAAAACCATGTTGACTGTCCCTAATCAACTTATTCCTTTCTAGATGATTATAAATCCTACCTCTTATAATCTTTTCCAACACTGTACCCACAACCAAAGGAAGGCTCACTGATCTATATTTAGTAGATTTGTCTCTACTCCCCTTCTTGAACAAGGGGACAACATTTGCTGTCCTCCAATCTTCTGGTACTATTCCTGTAGACAATGACGAGATAACGATCAAAGCCAGAGGCTCTTCCTAGCTTCCCAGAGAATCCTGGGATAAATCCCATCTGGCCCAGGGGACTTATCTATTTTTTTACACCTTCCAGAATTGCTAACATCTCCTCCTCATAAACCTCAATCCCTTCTAATCTAATAGTCTGCATCATTTGATCAAGATCTGGCTGTATTTCCAGAGAACTTTCTTCATTGTCCTCAAAATATCTCAAGGAGGTAGCTGAGACCCCTTTTTTTTACCTAATTTAAAGGCAGCTGTATAGTATATGTTCCAGTTGTGATGCAGCTGGTCAAACACCTTGGCTTTAAGCAAAACAAAATGTATTTAAACACTCCAGTTGAAACACGAATAAAAGGAAACAGAATTTAGATTATCTTAACTATTTGAAAACTCAACTGACTTGATGGGCGGCATGGTGGCACAGTGGTTAGCACTGCTGCCTCACAGCGCCAGAGACCCGGGTTCAATTCCCGCCTCAGGCGAATGACTGTGTGGAGTTTGCACGTTCTCCCCGTGTCTGCGTGGGTTTCCTCCGGGTGCTCCGGTTTCCTCCCACAGTCAAAAGATGTGCAGGTGAGGCATGCTAAATTGCCCGTAGTGTTAGGTAAGGGGTAAATGTAGGGGTATGGGTGGGTTGCGCTTCGGCGGGGCGGTGTGGACTTGTTGGGCCGAAGGGCCTGTTTCCACACTGTAAGTAATCTCATCTAATCTAAAAAAAAAATCAACTTAACTAAGGGACTGTTACAATTCTCGTAACATCCCATGAACACCCCCCTTGGCAAAAGGTAAATTCAAACTCAAGTTCTTACAGGCAAGAGAGATTACAGAAAGGAAAGTCAGGCAGGGATCATTTGCTGAAGCATGGACCCTTGTCTCAGCAGCAGCTTCTCTGGTACAACTAAAACAAACTGAAAAAAATCCTGAACTGGGAGAACTGGTCACTCCCCTGCCATTGTTAAAGTTAAAAATCACAAAGCACCAGGTTATAGTCCAACAGGTTTATTTGGAAGTAGAAGATTACATTAGATTAGGTTACTTACAGTGTGGAAACAGGCCCTTCGGCCCAAAAAGTCCACACCGACCCGTCGAAGCACAACCCACCCATTCCCCTACATTTCCTCCTTCGCCTAACACGACGGGCAATTTAGCATGGCCAATTCACCTAACTTGCACATCGTTCATCAAGTAAGCGTTGTGTGATTTTTAACTTAGTCCACCCTAGTCCAACACTGGCACCTCTATGTCATTATTAAAACTGACAATTCGACACCTCTGCCTTTACAACCTCTATTGAAAAAATCCGAGGACAAAATAACCTTGTTAAAGAGACAGCATCATCACACTATAACACCACCAATCTTAGTGTCATCTGCAAACTTACTAAACATACCTCCTAAATTCTCATTCACATTGTTTATATAAATGATGAATCCAGCAACAATCCCTGTAGTACACTGCTGATTACAGGTCTCCATCTGTAAAAAATCCTCTTTTACCGTCCTCTTTCTTCTACCTTCAAGCAAATTTTGCCAGCTCTTCTAAGATTTAACCTTACTCAACAACCTACCATGTCAAAGGTACCTTGTCAAAGGACTTGCTAAAGTCCATGTAGACAATGTTAACCGTACTGCCCTCATCTACTTCCTTAGTCACCCTTCAAAGAATGAAATGAGTGAGACATGATTTCCCATGCAAAGCAATGGTGACTGTCTCAAATAAATTGTTGCCTCTCCAAATGCCTGTGGACCCTGTTGTCAGAATCCCCTCTAACAACTTACTTACCACAGACATTAGGCTCATGAGTCTGTAGTTTCCAGGCAGTTCCTAAGTAATGACACAGTACTTGCCACCTCCAATCTTTAGGCACTACAATATCTCCATTCGGGGCCCTAACCTGCCGCAAAGTCCTGGGATACACTTCATCAAGTTCCAGGGAGTTATCTACTTTAATGCTTTGCCAAACTTCCTGTCGTTCCTCTCCTGTAATTTGGACTCTCTTCAAGACATCACTATTTATTTCCCCAAATTCTCTAGCATCCATGTCTTTCGCAACAGTAAATACTGATGAGAAATATTAATCTTGGATCTCACCCATCTCTTGTAGCTCCACACACGGACAATTTTTTTGACCTATAAGAAGCCCTTTATTTACTCCTTTACCCTTTATGTATTTGTAGAATCCCTTTGGATTCTCGTTTACCTTAACTGCCAAAGCTATCTTATGTTGCCTTTTAGCCGTCCTGATTTCTCACTGCAGTGTCCTCCAATATCCTTTCTGCTCCTCAAGGAATTCACGCGATCCCGGCTGCCTTTACATGTCACATGCGACCTTCTTTTTCTTGACCAGTGTCTCAATAAGTTTAGTCATCCAATGTTCCCCACTCCTGCCAGCTTTACCCTTCTATGACAGGAATATGTTGGCCCTGGCCTTCTTTAACTTACTTTTGAAAGCCTCCTATTTACCAAACATTCCTTTGCCTGCAAACGGCTTCCCCCAGTCAACCTTTGAAATTTCCTGTCTAAGACCATCAAAATTGGCCATTTCTCAATTTAAAACTATAACTAATGGGCCAGACCTATCCTTTCCCATAGCTATTTTAAAACTAATGGAATTATGGTCACTGGTCCCAAAGTGCTCCCCCACTAACACTTGTCTTCCCTTATTTCCCAAAAGGATGTCAAGTTTTGCCCTTTTTCTCGTAGGGCTATCTATGGCCGGCATGAGAAATTCTTCCAGAACACAATTAAATTTGTCTCCATCTGAGCCCTTACATTTTGGCAGTCCCAGTTGATGTTAGGGAAGTTAAAATCCTATACTGATACAATCCTATTATTCTTGCAGATACTTTCAATCTCCTTACATATTTGCTCCTCAATCTCCCAATGATGGCTGGTCAGCTATCAAAGAGATTTTCCCCTTTTTATTTCTCTGTTCAATCCATATAGACCCTGTGGATGAACCCAGTACTGTATGATTTTCTCATTAATCAAAACGCAACTCTCCCTCTTCTCTCACCTCCCTTTCTATCCTCTCTATAGCATCTGTACTCTGGAACATTGAGCTGCCAGTCCTGTCCCTCCCTCAGCCATGTTTCAGTAATGGCAAGAATATCCGAGTACCATGGATCCATCTATACCCTGAGTTCATCTGCCTTACCTGTCAAGCCATTCACATTGAATACATGATATTTAAATGGGTGTGAGGGCATCTTGTGATTGGAACATAAGAAATCAACAAAGCGATGTACATAGATTGAGTGAGTGGATGAAAATTTGACTGGAGTTTAATGTAGCAAATTGTGGGCTCATGCAGTTTGATAGGAAGAATCAAAAGCTGGACTATTATTTGAATGGTTGTGTCCAAGAAAATGCAGCGAGGTATCTGGGCGTTCTTATGCATGCCAGCATGTCGGTGCTGAAAGTAATTAAGGCAGCAAGTGGAATTTTGGCCTTTATTGTGAAGCTGTTACAATTTAAAAATCAGGCTGTATTGTTACCAACTATACAGGGTAAGTTTGTATCTGGAGGACTGTGTACAGTTCTGGTCCCTATCTTTAAAAAATAATATAAATGGTATTGGAGGCAGCCCAAAAGAGATTTACTGGGCTGGTTCCTGGGAATCAAGAAGATTCAGAGGTGGCCCAATAGGGTGAGATGATGTTTTCATTGATGGGGGTAATCGGCAGTCAATGGACACACCTTATCTTCTGGGATAATACTGCACATCAGGAATGCTCTACCCCAGATAGCTGTGGAGGCTAGATCACAAAATGTCTGCATATCGCAAAATATTTCAAGGGGAGGTAGATTTATTTTTGAAGTATGGGCACATTGAGCCCAAATATGACCTGGCACAGGAAAGAGGTTGAGACCTGCAATAGTTTTATTGAATGGTGTGCAGGTTTTAGGGAAAAATGGCCTATACATGTACTTATTTTTGCTTAAAGTAACAAAGTGTTTTTGGGGGTTGATGGGAATATGTAATTTGAATCACAAACAGATCGGTCTTGATCTTATTTGATGCAGGGGCCAAATAATCTACTTCTGCTCCTAAGTTGTCTATTCATGCACCAACAAGGAGAGGTTACATTTCATGGTTTCTGGTCACCATACTTGGATAGGAAGGGACTGCACCACGGTCCTCAAGGAAAAGAAAAATTGACCGATCACAAGGATTTGAAACAATTGAGTGAGAAGAACAGGAAGAAAGGATAACGCATATAATTGTTTGCTCACCCATGAAAGGGAAGAGAGAAGAGTAACAGGAGATAAGAGAAAAGAAATTGTGCTTTAGTAATTGCTGGAGAAAACAAAACCTAGTGCAGGACTTGGAATTAAACTGCAGTAGAAGTCAACAGCCTCCACTCATTTCACCGGTGAAAGTTTGGAGTCAAAGAAGGTATTTAATCTGGTGAGTGGGCATCAGGCATTAAGTCATGGAGAGTCTCCAATGCCGAAGGCTATTTAGGGCCTGCCCACTTAACCTCAGGCTATTGCTGCTGGGGTTTAACCAGGGGCAGGCAAGGAGGAACAAGGATGAAAGCATTGTGCCAAATCAAGTCATTGAGTCATATAGCATGGAAATATACCCTTCAGTCCAACTCTTCTGTGCCCACCAGGTTTCCCAATTAAACTAGTCCCATTAGCCTGTGTTTGGCCTATATCCCTCTCAACCTTTCCTATTCACATACCTGTCCAAATGTCTTTTAAATGTTGTAATTATACCTGCCTCTGTCACTTGTTCTGGCAATTCATTCCATATACGCACTAACCTCTGTGTGAAAAGTTTTTCCCTTAAGCCCCTTTTAAATCACTCTCTTCTCACATTAAACCTATGCCTCCCCAGTTATGGACGCCCCTAACCTGGGCAAAGGCATTGGCTATTCACCTTATCCATGCCCGTCATGATTTTATGAACATCTATGAGGTCTCCAAGAGATTGGCTTCTAATGTTACAGGGTTAAAAAAAAGTCCCAATTCATCCAGCCTCTCCTCATAACTGAAATCTAGTAACATCCTTGTAAATCCTTTCTGCACCCATTCAGGTGCAAAATAATTTAATCTTATCCTTCCGATAATATAGGGATCAGAACTTTACGCAGTATTCCAAAAATGGCCTCACCAATGTCCTGTGCAGGTGCAACATGACTTCTCAACTCCAATATTCAATGCTCTAATCAATGCAGGAAAGGATGCCAAACACCTTTTTTTACCATCCTCTCTACCTGAGACACCACTTTCAAGAAACTATGTACCTGAACCCCTACACCTCTCTCCTTGACAACTCTCCCCAGGTCTTTCCCATTAACTATGCAAGTCCTGCACTGGTTTGTCTGACCAAAATATAACACTTTGCATTTATCTAAATTAAACTCCATCTGCCACTCCTCAACCTATTTACTCAGCTCGCCTTGTACTCTGAGATAACCTCCTCTATTATCCACCCTCATACAATTTTGGGCTCATCCACAAACGGATGGAAAATCATAAATAGCCACTTGCTGTTTTATTTTTCAATCTCCTAGAGTCGTCTCCATAACCTTCATCCTGCCCTCTTTCATCTGTGACTTGAGACTCATGTTGATTAAGGATTGAGCGGGGTGTTATGGGAAACGGGCAATGGAGGGCCATCAGCCTCTGAACAGCAGGATAACGTCCAGTAGCTAGACCCATTGGATTCTGACACTGACCAGATAAATACCTTTTACTTGAACCCATAGGACAGGTTTCTGGACAAGGGCAGGATGTCTCATTCAAATGCACTGAGTGCTTGAGTTTGTGACATTGCTTTGGAAAGGGGTAGCACCAAAGACTGCCTAAATTCACCAACGTTTAAACCTACTCCTGACAGATAAGAAAAGTAAGAACTGTCTGAGTAATATATTAAAACAAAGGACATTTCAGCGTCTGCAGAGCTGGACAAAATGGGAGGGAGGGGAATGTATCAGCTTTCTCACGAGGACGATATTTCTCAATGCTAAGCAGGATATAACAACGACTGAACATGCAGTGGAGAGTTGATGGGTACAATTAAGGAATAAAAAAATTACATTTGCAAGAGTTGTGTATAGATTACCTAGTAACAGCCGTGAAGTCACAGATTGTATGAATGCAGAGAGTAGTTACACATTTAGCGAATGCAGAGAGTAGATACACATTTAGCAAAAGCAAAGTGTGATTTTGATCAAGGATTTTAACTTTGACATGGATTGGAATTAACAGATTAGCATGTCTGAAAGTTTGCAAGTTTTGTCTCTGTGCCTGGGGTAGCTTTCTGCAACAATAGTGGGAATTCTAATTGTCCACAAGAAGGGGTGAGGCGACAGAGGACCCACACTTCCCACTCCACTAATGTTTTCCATGTGAGGTTTCAGGCCTGTCCAACCAGAGATCAATTGTAACACTACAGACTCAGTTCCATTTCCCTGCATTGAAGATTTGTGCCATCAACACTGATTGGGGGAACACTGTAATCGCAGCAGAGGCCTCCATTCCTGGTGATAGTGTTGAGACTGAAGCGCTACTGGTGTTTGTAATGTATTTAAATGATTTTGATGAAAAGGTAGGTGGTCTGATTAGTAAGTTTGCAATTTGTGGTGTTAAAAATGGTGGTGTTATAGATTGTGAGGAAGGTTGACAAAGGATACAGCACAATATATATAGCACAGTTGGAAAGATGAGTGAAAAAATTGCCAAGGGAGTTGAATCCAGACAGATGTGAGTGATGAATTTTTGGAGGTCAAATGCAGGAGGAAAACACATTGTAAATGGCAGGACCCTTAAAAGGATTAATCTACAAAGTAATTACTTTTCTTTTTATTCTTCTTTTGTATCTAAGATTTGTACTTAGGTACTTGTGCTTAAAATGGCACCATAAGAGATGACATTGTAAAACTGTACTTATGTATACATGACACCAAAGGATATTCTGTTTGTAAAAGGATATTCTACAAAAGGATCTTGGGGTACAAGTACATGGCTCCCTCAAAATGGAATACAAGTGGCTAAGGTGAGAAAGGCATGCATGCTTGCTTTTATCGGTCAGGGAATTGAGTATAAAAGTTGTCTAATATAAAATCTTAGTAAGGCTACATCTGGTGTATTGTGCTCTTGGTATTATAGGAAAGATGTAAAGGCTTTGGAGAGGGTGGAAAGGAGGTTTACAGGATGTGGAGTGCATGAGCTACAAGGAGAGGTTGGACTGCTTTTGCTCGAGCATCAGCAGCTGGGGAAGACCTGATAGAAGTATATAAAATTATGAGAGGCATGGCAAGTGTAAATGATAAGTCTTTTTTCCCAGGGTGGAAATGTCAAATACTAAGAGGCTTAGAGTTAACGTTAGAGGAGGAGGTTTTAACAAAAACTTACTCACATGTCTCCTTTAACACAGAGGGTAGCAGGTGCTTGGAGCATGCTGCTAGGGAAGGTGGTAGAAACTGATAAGATACTCATGTTGAAGAGGCATTTGAACAGGTCCATGAACACAGTGAATATAGCAATACAGACCACATGAATGAAGATGGAATCAGTGTTGAATGGTGTCATGGTCAGTAGAGCCATGGTGGGCTGAAGGGCTTGTTCCTGTGTTGTATCGTTCTATGTTTCATCGGAACTTCACTTACTCAGACAAGTGGCAAGTATATGATCACATCCTTGACTTGTGTCATGCAGTTGATGGGAAGTCAGGAGATCAGTTTCTCACTGCAGAACTCCTCACCTCTGGATAAAAACAGATAATACTGGAGAAACTCAGTGGGTTTGGAAGCATCCATGGAGAAAGAAACAGAGTAAATGTTATAAGTCCATTTTTTCTCATCTTCCGAACTCTCTCTGAAATGTTGCTAGATCTCCTGAGTATCTGTAGCATTTTCTACTTTAAGATCTCAACATCTGCAGGACCCATAAAATGTTGACATTGGGGTGTTCAGTGATAGCATAAGGACTGAATGACATGATGATGGTTAGATTCCCTTATGTTGAGATGTTCATTACTTGGCTCAAACAAAATTTATCACCTAGCAACTCAAGGTTGAATGTCATCCACATCTTGTCAGATGTTAAGTGCTCCAGTATCTGAGAACATTACTGAACACTATGCAATTGTCTGTGCTTATCCCTAATTCTGACCTTATAAAAAGTGGTAGGTCATTCATGAAGCAGTTGGTCATGGTTCCTCAAGGTAGTATCCTAGCCCAAGTAAGGGCTCTTGTGTCATATTGGTAGTGTCCCTACCTCTGAACCTGAAGGACTAGGTTCAAGTCTCATCTGCTCCAGAGGTCTGTCATAACATGTTTGAACAGGCTGATTAAAAATCATCTTCCCTGAGCAATTCCTGTGAAGACCTCATAGGGCTAAGATGATTGTCCAACATCAGCAAATTACCCTCATCAATATCCTGTTATCTCTAACACAGAATTACCATTTCCAAACTGTCAGTGACATAGATGCAATTTATGTGAAAATCTCAAATTGATTTAATTCACAGAAAAACTGATAACTTGTCTTATGGAGCAAGTTATATACATATCATCATCTGTTATCCTGCTCCCTGGATTCTGCATGACTGCTGTTTATATGATGTCATCCTCATCCTCGGTTCATTACCATACTCAGCTCTTCAAATAATAACACAATAGAAAGTGATCAAAAACCTTTATGCTGTGCTGTGAAGAATGAGGTCATAACCACCTACTGAAAGTTGGATCTTAAATGTTAATAAAAGTAAAAATACTGAAGATGCTGAAATAGAAACTAAAAACAAGAATTACTAGAAATACTCAGCAATGCTGAGACAAAAATAGAATTAACATTGAATCCAATAAGACACTTTTCCAGATTTTAATGTTATTCTTTTGACTTGAACACAAATGTCACTGTTTCTTATCAGTTTTGAAATTCAGCTCACTCATTTGGGAATTACATTTTAACTAAAATGGGGGCAACGAACTAGTGGGCTAATTGACTGAGACATTTTTGTATAGATTGGTTAATTACATCATCTACATTCAAAACACACATAAGATCAGGAGAAGGAATCTGTTTTTTCTTCAGGAGAGAAGAATAATCTTTTATTTATGGAGTCAGGATAGCCCAACAAAGATGTTAAGAGAATTACTTTCTCATCCTCAAAGTCACCATTACCAATACTTAATAAACCTATTCAAGTGGTCAGTCCTCTACAAGATGATTCTCAGCATTTTGAAACCTCAGTTGACGACTTGTTGAGTTATGGTTCCAATTATCTTTTCATTGCCTGATGATCTGTAATTTCTTTGGGATCAGAGAAACCAGTAACTTGATGAAATGACTTATTTTGTCAGTTCCCAACAGCATTATGCTATTATGTCAGGAGACAAAAAAGGGCAGAAAATCTTAGAAGGATTAAAAAAAGATAAACAAATCAAAGATGTTACAAGCATTGCATTTGAAGGAACCAACCCTCTCTAGCACAAAAATGCCTAAACAAGGCAAGCATAAAAAACATGGTGTGGTATTCTAATGCTTTAACAAACATACGATCCTGCTTTGCAAGATGAATAAAGTTTCACATTCATTTACTGTACCGATTAGAAGGAAGTCCTTTATGAATGACAGCGAGAATACATGATATAATTTTCTAATATACATTAATCTGAATCAATATCAACCAGTTATATTATAATAATATACATACTTCTGCTGCTATTTCAAATCATCCACAAATACTTATAAATCCAAAAACAGCAATTAGTCACCACATCATTTTCACTTCCAATTTCAATCCATAAATGTACAAAACATTGGTTAACATTTGATGACTGCCTCTGATACTTTTAACCAAGCCACAAAGCTATAATTTCCTTCTTGTGTTTATCAAGTTACGTTACCTGCCAGTCCAGATAGCTTATATTGACTTACAGTTTCTAACACTTCTGTTGGAGTTGAAGAAAACTGGGAAATAATTGATGAAAATAATAGCGTTTCAAAACAGCTACATTCAAAACATATTTTTCATATTTCATGGGATGCAGGAGTAACTGGCTAGACAAGCATTTATTACTCTTCCCTAATTGCACTTGGGAAGGATTAGCACATTACCAATCCATCTCAGATGAAAACATGTTTGAATCACTGATCTATGACTCATCACTGTGAATTGCTTAATATTATGTACTAAGTATATACAAGGAAATATGCATTTTACACAATCAGGTGTAAGGGGATTGAAAATATTTGGGACAGGTATGAGACTATACTCATAGGTTACATTTCATGGAATCTCTACAGTGTGGAAGAAGGCCATTTGGCCCATTGAGTTCACACTGACCCTCTAAAGAGCACACCCTCCTTATCCCTGTAATGCTGCATTTCCCACAGCTAGCCCACCAGTCCTGGACACAATGGGCAATTTAGCATTGCCAATGCACCTACTCTTTGGACTGTGGGGTGAAACCGAAGCACGTGGAGGAAACCATGCAGACCTGGGGAGAATGTGCAAAGTCCATACAGACAGTCTCCCAATGGTGGAATTTAACTGAGGCTCTGCCGCTGTGAGGCAGCAGTGCAAACCACTGTGCCACCATGCCACCCTACTCATCGGGAATTGAACTCTTACAAGGAAAATGCCAAGAAGTGGCCTACTTAAATTCTATTAAATTTCCAAAAGCTTTGTTAATGTTGACAGGTGAGTGCTTCCACTTGTATGAAGAGCTAAGGTTAAGATTAGATTACTTACAGTGTGGAAACAGGCCCTTCGGCCCAACAAGTCCACACCGACCCGCCGAAGCGCAACCCACCCATTCCTCTACATTTACTCCCCTACCTAACACTACGGGCAATTTAGCATGGCCAATTCACCTAACCTGCACATCTTTGGACTGTGGGAGGAAACCGGAGCATCCGAAGGAAAATCACGCAGACACGGGGAGAATGTGCAAACTCCACACAGTCGCCTGAGTCGGGAATTGAACCCGGGTCTCTGGCACTGTGAGGCAGCAGTGCTAACCACTGTTATTGATAAGCACCAAGAAATCAAATTGAAATTCAAAAGAAAAATCTTCCCCTGAGACAAATGAGGATGAAAATATGGATCTTGCTGTCATGGGGAACAGTTGGCAAAATTAGTATAGATAATTTTAAGGAGAAACCATATCAGTATCCAAAGGAGAAGGAGAATTATGGATGATTCTGACAGACTTAGAAGTATTTAAATATCAACATGGATTGATTGGGTTTAATGACTGTTTGTGCACTGTATAGCCTGTATAATTATATGTTCCAAAATATGGGTGAGTGAATGTGCATATTTATGTAACTTACCAAATTACACAACTGTGACCCTGAATTAACTGAGTAATCATGAACAAAATACCTTTCAGCTGCAGACCTGGGCGGCACGGTGGCACAGTGGTTAGCACTGCAGGCTCACAGCGCCAGAGACCCGGGTTCAATTCCCGCCTCAGGCGACTGACTGTGTGGAGTTTGCACGTTCTCCCCGTGTCGGCGTGGGTTTCCTCCGGGTGCTCCGGTTTCCTCCCACAGTCCAAAGATGCGCAGGTCAGGTAAATTGGCCACGCTAAATTGCCCGTAGTGTTAGGTAAGGGGTAAATGCAGGGGTATGGGTGGGTTGCGCTTCGGCGGGGTGGTGTGGACTTGTTGGGCCGAAGGGCCTGTTTCCACACTGTAAGTAATCTAATCTAATCTAAAACCTTTCTGTACATAGGAAATTAAGCGACATAGATCCTGCTAGAGGGCAGCTAGGGTCCAAATGAACAAACTTTGAAACTGTCTTAAGCAATCAGATCAAGGTTTGAGGATGAAACAGCATGGAATCTGAACCATAAAGTACAAGACAAAATAGAGAATTCAATGTCAAATTAGGTATAGTGAAAGAGTTTGGTGTTGAGGTAAGGATGGGAATGAGAAACAATTACAGTCAGAAAGAGTGAAAGAAAATGCATTTAGTTTTATTTTCATCCCAAATACTAATTGCAACTTGAGGTAACATGGCTAATTTTGTCTTCCAGGAAGGTTAAATGGTGGTAGTTAAGATTTATCAGTATATGGAAAAGGCTACTTAGAAATGGATAAGCCTAAATTTTGGTTCAAGTACAGGAATTTGAAACGAGTGAATAAGATGTAATTTAAGGAAATTAATGGCCAAAAACGACAATAGTATGAAACAAAGAACTGCAGGTGCTGGAATCTGAAACAAAAACAAATTCCTGGAGAAACTCAGCAGGTCTGGCCACATCTGTGGAGAGAAAACCAAGTTAATGTTTCAGGTCCACACCGACCTGAAACCTTTTACAGAACCAAACTAAAATGGTACATTTCAACAACAATTTACTTGTATCCAACAACATATCTTGCCTTATATGCAGATTGCATTATGGTTTACATGAGCTGAAAGGTAAGCACTATTACTTTTACTGACACCTGTGGTGGGGACAATAATCTTCTGTGCCATTTTTCATCCATTGTCATTACTCTACATATTATAACAAACACTTCAACGACAATCCAAGATTAATGTCTAGAAAGAATTTCCTAATATGCCTTGTGTGAATGAATATGAATTGAAATTGCATTTTCCAGTCAGCCTATGAGACATGTTTCAGCAACTAACTGTAATATGGCAACTGTGGTGAGGATTCTAATTTTTCTAAACCTATCACTCTTTTCATTGCAGAATCAGAAATATGTGATGGCAGAGAAGTGGCCATTCTGCCCATTATGTTGGTATCAATTCTCATTATGAACATAAACAGTAACAGCTGGAAAAGCTCAGCAGGTCAGGCTGTGAAGAGAAATCAGAATTAATGTTTCAGGTCTATTGACCATTCCTCAGAACTGATGGTAACTGGGAAAATGTTGGTTTATGTAGAGAAAATAGGGTTTGGGGAGGAGCTAAGGAGGAAATGATAGGTGGGGATAGAGCCCAAAGACAGAGAAGCATAATTGGACAGACAAAGGAGTTGATAACGATATGGCTAGAAGGGTGAATAGTTGTTAATGGAGACTGTAAGTGGATAACAATAAATAATGTGTAATGGTAGGCTATGTGATAACAAGGTCTGGTGTGTTGGGTTGGGTGCTAGGATATAGGAGAACTCAGGCCTTAAAACTATTCAACTTGATATTGATTCCAAAAGGCTGCAGGATGCCGAAGCTGTTGTTCTTCAAGCTTGCGCTGAGCTTTGCTGGAACTCTGTAGCAAATATTAACTAGGGAACAGAGTGGTGTATTAGTGTGGCAGGCAACTGGGAGCTCAAAGTCTTTTTTGTGTGCAGAATGTAAAGTGGTCACCCAGTCTCTAACGTAGAGGAAATTACACTATAAGTAGCAAATGCAGTAGACTAGATTATGAGAAGTGGAGGTAGAGTGCTTTCCACCTGGAAGGTATGTTTGGGCCCTTGGATACTGGGGAGGGAGGAGGTAAAATGACAAGAGTTACACAATCGGTGGTTGCAGGGGAAGGTAAAGCGGGGCTGTGGGGGGGTATTGGGAGTGAAGAAAGAGTGGACCAGAGTGTCCCAAAGGGAATGATCCCTGCAGAAGGTGGACAAGGGAGGGGAGGTGAATATGTGTCTGGTGGCAGCATCTCACTGAAGGTGGTGGAAATGATGGCTGATAATCCTCTGGATGTGGATACTGTTGGATGGTAGGTAAGGAAAAGTGGAATATATCGCTGTTTCAGGAGGGATGAGAGGGGGTGAGGGCAGCAAAGCAGGAGATGAACAAAGAACAAAGAAAATTATAACAAAGGAACAGGCCCTTCAGCCCTCCAAGCCTGTGTGAATCCAGATCTCTCATCTAAACCTGTTGCCTTTTTTCTAAGAATCCCTCTGCTCCCTGCACATTCATTTATCTGTCTAGATGCATCTTAACTGATGCTTTCAAGTCCGCCTCTAACACCTCCACTGGTAACACATTCCAGGCACTCACCACCCTCTACGTAAAGAATTTCCCATGCATATCTCTGGTAAATTTTTCCAATCTCACCTTAAACTTGTGACCCTTAGTTAATGAATCCCCCACTCTGGGAAAAGTTTCTTGCTACCCACCTGTCTATACCTCTCAAGATTTTGTAGACCTCAATCAGGTCACCCCTCAACCTCCGTCTTTCTAATGAAAATAATCCTAACCTACCCAACCTCGTTTCAAAGCCAATGCCCTCCATAACAGGCAACATCCTGGTGAACCTGATGGATTGGTGACGGTTGAGGGCTCTGTCAATAACAGTGCTGGGGAATCCTCAGTTGAGGAAGAAAGTGGACATTTCAGAGAGGCTACCCCATTTGTCTGTAAGAAGGGGAAGGATTTGAAGGAGAAGTTACTGAGGGTGAGGACCAGTTCCATTAATTGAATGAGAGTGTCAGTGGAGGGAGGCAAAAGAGGTAGGCATGGGCACTGACACGTACCCCAGATGTTTGTAGGATATGTGGAACAGTCCCTCTTCTACACTGACACCATCTCCCACCTTTTGTTCCATTACATGAATGACTGTATCAGCACCACTTCATGCTCTCACAAGGGGGTTGAACAATTAATCAACTTCAGCAACACCTTCCACATGGACCATCTCCGTCACCTCCTTCCCCTCCTGGACCTCTTCATCTCTGTCTCTGGCAACTGAGTCAACAAGACCATCTATTTCAAACCCACCAACTCCCACAGCTACCCTGACAATAGCTCCTCCCACTCATGCTCCTGTAAAAATGTGATCCCTCCCTCCCAATGCCTCCGCCTCCACTGTATCTGTTCCCAGAAGGAGCAATTCCATTCCAGAACATCCCAGATGTCCCCCTCTTCCAAAGACTGCAATTTCCCCTCCCAAGTGATCAACAATGCCCTCCATTGCATCTCCCCAACTCCTGCACCTCTGATCTTGAACCCCACCTCTTCCCCCCCGACCTCAACCACAATAATGATAGAACCCCCACCACCACCCCCTCACCTCCATCCCCCTGCACCCCCCCCCCCCCCCCCCCCCCCCTCCCCCCAGCCCTTACATTCAATCTTATGAATCTCCGGATACAGTGCATTATCCTTCGTCATTTTCGCCACCTAATGTCAGACCCCACCAACAATATATTTCCCTCCCCACCCCCATCTACAGAGACTATTCCCTCCGTGACTCCCTCATTAGGTCCATGCTCCCCACTAACACACCTTCCACAGCTGACACCTTTCCCTGCTGCCGCATGAAGTGCAGACCTGTGCCCATACCTCACCCCTCACCTTTGTCCAAGGCTCTAAAGCATCTTTTCCAGTCCAGCAGACATTTTCCTGCACATGCTCCCACCTCATTAACTACATCTGTTGCTCTTGATGTAGTCTCCTCGACATTGGGGAAACTGAGCACCAACTCGTGGAGCCATTCAGAGAACATCTCTGGTCTGCACGTACCAAATAATCCCACCACCCTGCGGTCAACCACTTCAACACTCCCTCACACTGTCCTGAAGACATGCAAATCTTGGGCCTCCTCCACCGTCAAATCAAAGCCATCCATCAACTGGAGGAAAAACACCTCATCTTCCACGTCAAGACACTACAACATTGATTTCACCACTTTCCAAATCTCCCCAACCCCCACCTCATTCCAGATCCAACCCTCCAACTCGCCACCACCCTCTTGACCTGACCTAACTGTTCAGCTTCCTTCCCACCTTCTGCTCCATCCTCCCCACTGATCTATCACAATCAACTCCTACCTGCATCCACCTATTGCCATCCACCTAACTTCCCCCATCCCTACTCCCCTATTTATCTTGCAGTCCCCTTCCCCCTCCACATTCCTGATTAAGGTCTTATGCCCAAAACATCAACTCTCCTGCTCCTCAGATGCTCCCTGACCTACTATGCTTTTTCCAGTGCCACGCTTTTCTACTCTCAAATTCACTTGGTCTATCTTGTACACCTAGGAGAAAGTGAGGACTGCAGATGCTGGAAATCAGAGCTGAAAATGTGTTGCTGGAAATGTGCAGCAGGTCAGGCAGCATCCAAGGAGCAGGAGAATCAACGTTTTGGGCATGAGCCCTTCTTCAGGAGCCCTTCCAGCAACACATTTTCAGCTATCTTGTACACCACCTTCCCATTTCCTGACCTTCCCGTTTCCATTTCCAGTGACAGCTTACAGATCAACATTTATTATAAACCTGCAGACTCCATAACTACCTGCGCTACACCTCCTCCCATTCAATATCCTCCAAAGACTCCATCCTGTTTTCCCAATTCCTCTATCTCCATCCCAGGTGCTCTGAAGAGAAGACGTTCCACTCCCAAGCATCCCAAATGTCCACCTATTTTAAATAATGTTTCTTCATCCTCCTTCTGTCATCCAGGCAGCCCTCTACTGCACCTCCTCCATTCCTCGCTTCACTGCTCTAAATTCTCCCACTCAAACATAATAAAGACAGGGTCCCACTTGTCCTCACTTTCCACCCCACCGGCCTCCACATTCATCCTCAAACACTTCCAACAACTCCAAGTAAATTTCACCACCCTGAACATCTTCCCCTCCCTATCCCTCTCTGCCTTCAGCAAGGACTGTTCCTTCACTACTCCTTGGTTTGCACCACAGTCCCCACCAACCACCCCGTTCCCCCAGTACCTTCCCCTGTAAGCATAAAAGATGCAAAACTTGCCTGCTCACCACTTCCATCCACATCCCCAAACAGTCCTTCCAGGTGAAACGGAGGTTCACGTGCATCACACCCAACCTAGTTTATTGCATCCGGTGTTTCCAACATGCTTTCTCTACATTGGTGAGGTAAACTAAGAGAACATTTTGTTTACATCTCAGCTGGGCTTGTAAGGGTCAGCCTGACCTCCTGGTCACCGCCCATTTCAATTTCCCTTCCAAAACTACACGTGGTCTCCAGCTCCAAATCATCTATGCAAATTTTGAATAATTGCGGTGCCTACACTGGTTCCTGATACACAACACCAATAGAAAAGCACTCATTTATCTCCACTCTTTGCTTCCTGTTAGTTAACCAATCCTATACCTATGCTAATACATTACTCGTAACACCATCCAACAGTCCTTTTTGTGGCAACTTGTTGAATGCCTTTTGGAAATCTAGATATACCACATCTATTGGGTTCTCATTATACCTGAAACATTGATTTCTCTACCTCCAGATACTGCTTGGTTTGCTGTGCTTTTCCAGTCTCCTGCAGGTCTACACAGCCACTTTAACATATCACCCTGTTCCTTGGCCATCACCTCTGTCTCAAGCTTGCTGCAGTGCTCCAGCAAAGCTCAATGCAAACTGGAAGAATGACACTTCAGTTTTTGCTTGGGGACCGTACAACCCTACAGACTCAATATCGCGTTCAATAATTTTAGGTCCTGAAACCTCCCATGTCCTTGCTCCCTACCCCACACACCAGGCCTGATGCTGAAGTCAGTCAAAAAGTGTGGCGCTGAGAAAGCACAGCAGATCAGGCAGCATCCAAGGAGCATGAGAGTCAACGTTTTAGGCTTAAGCCCTTCATCAGGAATGTGGAGGGAGGAGAATGGGGCTGAATGATAAATAGGAACATGGGTGTGCAGCAGGGGAGAAGGTAGCTGCGAGGGCAATAGATAGATGCGGGTGAGGGGTAGTAGTGATAGGTCGGTGGGGAGGGTGGAGTGGATAGGTTAGATTGAAGATGGACAGGTGGGACAGGTCAAGAGGGCAGTGCCATGTTGGAGAGTTGGATCTGGGATGAGGTGGGAGGGGAAGGGCTTGTGCCAAAAATATCGACTCCCCTGTTCCTTGGATGCTGCCCAACCTGCTGTGCTTTCTCAGCACCACACATTTTGACTGACTCTTCAGCATCTGCAGTCCGCACTTTCTCTCACTTGTTATCAAATAGCCTGCCATTACACACTACTTATTGTTCACCACTTACAGTTTCCATTAACAGCTATTCACCCTCTTAGCCAGATCATTATCAACTTTGTCTGTCCAATGCTCTTCCATGTCATTGCGCTGTATACCCAGCCATCATTTACTCCTTTCCTGTTACTCCCACCCTAACTTCTGCATATAAACTGACATTTTGCTCGCTCCCATCAGTTCTGAGGAAAGGTCACTGGACCCAAAACATTAACCCTGATTTCTCTGCACAGATGCTGCCAGACCTGCTGAGCTTTTCCAGCAACTTCTGTTTTTGTTTCTGATTTACGGCATTTGCATTTCTTTCGATTTTTACGCATTATGAACATCACGACTTAAACCCTACTGCGAATCCTCTTGCAAGGATGCCTGCCTTGAAGAAGTTTTCCTCCTCTCTCTACAAGAATCTTAGGGGGTCCCTCTCCCACTGCAATTCCTAGGTCATTTCCTCTGCCCTGAAGCTGTTCAACCATGTCCTGAAACAAACTCGACTCTATGCTACTTTCTCCCCACCCCACTCTCCTCTCATTTATCTCTCCACCCTTCAGGCTCTCTGCCTGTATTCCTGATGAAGGGCTTTTGCCCGAAACGTCGATTTTACTGCTCCTTGGATGCTGCCTTAATGCCATTCCCATCCCTTATCCATGCATGTTTTTTCCTACTTATATAACCATTCAAATGCCTTCTTTGAATGTTTCAAATGAATCAGCCTGCACCACTTCCAGGCAATGTGGTCCATACCTGAACTATTTGAGTGGAAAAGCTTTACTCATATGATATTTGCATCTTGTGCAATCCACATTAAAACTGTGTCACCTCATTCTTGATTTTTTTTTAAAACAGGAGCAATTTCTCCCTATTTACCTTATCCAGCCGATCATGATTTTAAAAACCTCTATCAGCTCTCCTTTTAACCTTCATCTCTTCAATGAGAATAGTCTCTAATTTTCTCATGTATCCTTACAAATGAAGTAAACTGAACTGATCATTCAGGCATATTGAGTGAGAAAGCATTAATGTGCAAAGGCAGTAATAGCTGTCTAAAAATAAATAAAAAGTCAATTTTGTTTTTTGCTTGCATGTACAAACCTAGCCTGTGGGCTCTCAGTCACACACCAAGCATCAAGTTCACACCATTAGAATGTTTCCTGTGTTGGCTGCACCAGGTGTTAAGGCATTATAATTTCATTAACTGTTAATCATCAGAGACAGATACCAGAGCACTGCGTCCTTGCATCTAAAATTCACACTTCCTTTAATGTCACGGACAAGCTCCATGCGGTATGTCTTGCAGAAGACATCTTTTGCATCAGACAGTTTGCAATGTATTATTTAGTACACTTACACTCAGGCAGGAGGTATTTACAGACAACCAATGAGAGTTGCTTTTCTGGGGATAATGTGAGTGTTGATGACAACATAAAAATGAGTTCATTATATGTACAAAAAGTTACATACGAACAATTCAACACTGGAGTTGGTCTCACAAGCAAAGGCTACTCAATGCCCCAAATAAAGTATTTGACTTTAGGCTTTTATCCTTTTTTAATTAGCTATTTTGTACTTTTAAATTTTACTTTCCTTAAGCCATCTCTCCAACGTGACAAATTCATACAATGTTTTGAAAGAATCATTCCACAGATTAAAAAATAATCTAACTATTCTATTTTCACCATCTCCAATTTATAAAATGATTCTCATACATGTGAATGTGTTACAATATTATTGTGCAAAGAATCGATTTCTTTCCTCATCACATTGTGGAGGTGCTAGTGTTGGACTGGGGTGGACAAAGTTGAAAACCACATATCACAAGGTTATAGTCTATTTATTTGAAAAAAAATTAAGTTTTCAGAGCACTGCTTCTTTGTCAGGTAGCTAATAGAGTAGGATACATAGGACACAGAATTTACAGGTAAAAAATCAAAGTGTCATGCAACTGATGCGAGGTATTAGACAAATCAAGATGGCTGTTAAGCCTTTAATCACTTAAAGTTAGGTTGAGATTGATTAATATGTAAAGCCCAGACTTTTTTTCAAATCACTGCCCCGAGATGCTGAAGGTTTTATCAGTATATGAAAGAAAGGTGACATTTCAGCTCAGCCAATACATTAAAGGTGTGAGGTTCAAGTCTGTTTGTGTCCCAACCTTCAGTCATCACCACAAGGAGCTGCTCAGCTATGAGGTCTGACAACACTGTCATATTAATCCAAAAGTCTAAGGATTTCAATTATTACCCAATTCTACTGCCAGAGGAAGAAGTTACAGCAATAATTTTAATCCACAGTTAACGTACATAGATACAGAATGGATAGTGAAATACTGCAGGAATCAAAGCATTCTAAAATTCAGCTGATCAGTAAATTGTCTAAATTGCTGATGTCATTTGAATCCTGAAATGTATTCCTTGTTTATATGATAAGGATGCTATAATAGTCATTATAACCACAAAATCATGACTGCTAAAATATAAACTTTCCAAAGAATATTCGATGCTCTCAAACATGGATCTGAGGCACAAGAATGGCATTTGGGATCCGCAACCAGGAAAAGCAGAGTGAAAAAGGATTTATACCTAATCAGCCAAATTCAATTACTCATGTTAATATTTTAGAACATTAAAAAAAAATCCACCAAGCTTAAAATCATCAAGGTTATTCAGTGGGTACTTCTAGGGACAATTGGATCTTGACATGTTTAGAGCTTTGGTCTAAAAATGGACAAAGGAGCTCAACTCTCGAGGTGTATTGACAGTGCCTGCTCTTGAAATCAAGGCTGGTATGGTATAGTATGACCAATGTATGTCATCAAGCAGCCCTTGAAAAACTAAAAGTAATGATTAATTGCAAAGAAAAATCTACTTGTTTGAGTCACAACTAGCTAAATGGAAAATGGTTGTGGTTATTGAAGGTCAATCATCTGAGTCACTGGACATTATTTCAGGGGTCCTCAGCCCAACCACCTTTAGCTGCTCCATTACGGTAATTTCACCTTATGGTCAGAATTGGACATGTTCATTGATGACTACACAATGTTCAGTTTATTTTGCAACTGCTCAGGTACTGAAGTAGTCCACGTCCAACAAGACTTGCACAACATCCAAGTTGTGAGAAACCCAGTT